>NW_027472583.1:13190000-23190000 GCF_030347505.1 Rhynchophorus ferrugineus | reverse complement strand
AATTCTAACAATTCGTGGTTAGAAGACTTTGAGCACCTTGAATCTATATTTGCTGACTTGTGATTTTGCAACCTGAACTCCCATACGTTTACCAAAACTCTACAAAACTATGTCAAGAAATGCTCTTAATAAAGTTAAAGCTGAATGATTCCATTCGCAACTTTTGATTCACTTTAATTTCCCTTAATTTAAATTTAAAAAAAAAACTATTATTTAGCACAGTACCCGATATAGATGAAACGTGTTTTATATAGGAATTAACAGAAGACTGCATTGTTTTTGCTATATTTAGTACAACACTAAAAAAATATACCTTCAACACTAGTGCGTGTATAATATCGTGTCTCTAAACAAGAAAAAAACATTTATTTACAGAGCTATTATGTCCAATTACATAAGTAATCATAAGAAAATGCAGAATATAACAATTTGCTAATCCCATTTTATAACTTTTGTTTTTGTAGATTCTCAAAATACATCTTTAACATATCAAAACACTATACCTATGGAGCTATTAGATATCAACAACAACACTGGCCAAAGCTACGGGTACATTGTTTACAGAAAATCGAACTTGAATTTAACATCAGGAGATTCATTAACCATACAAGGTCATGTGTGTGACACAGTGTTGGTTGGTACGTCATATATCACATCAATAGGTTTACCAAAAACATTGTTTTAATAGGTTCTTGTTAATGGCCAATTGATATCGCCCGTTTTAAAGTCAGCTACCAGTTTTAACAAATTTGGTTATTGGCGCCTGGCTAATTCTACCATCACTCTGGCAGATAAAGATATACAAGAAGCCACAGTCGATTTGGTGGTGGAGAACTGGGGGAGGGTTAATTATGGAAAACTTCCTCAATACTATCAATATAAAGGTGTTAATTATACCTTTTATTTAATCACCAATAGATAATCAAAATTAATATTTTCAGGATTGTGGCAAGGAGACGTGCTAATTGGCGATAAAATAATTAATAACTGGCAACACATCCCTTTGGAATTTAAGAAATCTCAAAATTTAGCTATAAGCCAATGGAAATCATTTGCTAACAATACAGGCCCAGGTCTTTATAAAGGTTAGTCTTAAGTTATTAACAAGGCAATCTGAAGTTGTTCTACCTACATGAGTAAGGCTGCAATTATTTAGAACAAAAAATATAATCGGTTATGCAAAACAAATTTTTACTAAATAGTCAAATTTATTCACTATTTATTTATTATATTATAGGAATATATCTATATATTATAAGAATATCGTTGAATAACATTAAAATTTTATTCCTAATTGTTATAGACTCCTTTTATATTAATTTGTTTAGGTTACCTTAATGTTGAAACCCCTCAAGATACATATATCAACATGGAACAATGGACCAAAGGTATAGTGATGGTGAATGGATTCGTGTTAGGTAGATATGCTGTCATTGGACCACAACAATGCCTGTATTTACCAGCCCCGTTACTGAAACAAGGCGAAAACAGCATAATAATATTTGAGCATTTCACTGGTGTCGATAACATCTCATTTTCCAAAGATCAAATTTGGAATACCATACCGTGACTGTAAATCTAAAAAGTTCGTTATGTACTTATAAGTAAGATTAACAATAAATGTGAAATATTATATAATATATACTGAAGTGTATTTATAGATTTCTGGTGTTTTCTTTCACTATATCAACAACTTTATATCAGAAGCAAAAATGTGTGGCCAGAACATTGTTTGTAGGTAACCGCATAAGCATCCGTTCGGCAACAGTTGAGAATAAATGCGGTGCATGCATAGAAAAGCAGAGATTTAACTTAATAGGAAATATTAGGGAAATGTTTCGCGATGTCCAACATCTAGATGTCGCTATTTTTAACTTACTACTTGTTTTAATCGCTACGCTATAAGCTGCGGCGCTATCTGATTTTATTTATTACTGTTACTATTTATTACTGTTACTCTATGGGTACATGACAATATATGTGGATAGATAAAATGCGAATAAGAGCCATAAAAGTCCATTATGAACGCATTATCGATGCGGTCTGGATTATTGATGGAAATATTTGCGAAAATATACAAATAATTATTAGTAGTAGCCTTTCACTACAAAATTGTGCAGTTTTGCTATATGAAACGGAGCTGACACTGCCAAATCAGCTTATCATGTCTTTCAGTATGTCTTCCGCTATTCAATCAATTCAAATTGATTACTTATTGTCGATGGCGATCAGTATTAACTGTTTCTCCAGATTTCAACAGTTTATAATATACGATACGAATGAACATAGTAACAATTAGCAGTGACATATTCATGGTCTTGCGATTTAGCTTTTCAATGAGTCATCACGCAGGTGATAACTATATGGTCTCTCTCGCAATTTTATGGTCTCTAACAGCAAACGATGATTTCAGGGACTTTTTTCATTTGATTTCACTAAGTTGCCTAGTTTTGACGTTAATGTCAATAGAATAAAGTGACATATTATCATAACATTGCATACCTTTAGCTAGTGAAATTTGTTACACCGACATACATATATTAATGAAAGGCCTGTACAATTAATTTTATTGAAATCTTTTCGTAGTTAGTATTTCTGTTTCTGAGTTTAGTTCTGCTCTAAATATAGTAAAACTTTAATATTTGTACATCAGTAAAACACTTGAAGAGTGAATTTAATCGGAGATGTTTAACTTCTATGAACCTTTAATGAATTGAAAGGGAAACCATAAATCCACAACAAGCAACTATTAAAATCCACTAATACTAACTGAACAATATTAAGAACACAAATAAATATATTCTACTGCATAATGAATATTTGTCAAAGGTTGCCAATAGGTACTAATTATGAGTTGTAGTTATGGCGATGGGACTGGATTCGACATACTTTAATTCTATATCATCATTAAGTATTCATCTACAGGAAAATATAATAATAATTACTTAGCATAATACTAATAAATATTAATATGCCAGAATTCGCATTTTGATATGTTTTCTTACTTATCACTTTACATAATAATCTGTTGATAACACATACGTACTCAATAATTTATAGTAATCAGTAAACAAACCTTTCATATAGAGAAAAACAATCACAACATTCAAAATATATAATGTTCTTCAATGGAGACAGTTCTAACAAACAAACAAAAATAGATTAAATATACAATATTCAAAACTCTTTATTATTCAAAATAAGATCAATTTTCAAAAATGAAACAAATAATTTTACTTGTTTTTCTTACAAAATTTTCATTTCCAAATCTTAAGTTAAATTTATCTTATATATCTATATGTATGATATATCTATGAGCTTTCCAATGGTATTTTTTATTGTAACTAAAGGTAAAATGTGAAAATTATATTATTTACACTTTTATGAAATATTCAAAGCTATAGTTCGTTCAATAAAACAGTGAAATCACGTCAACTAAATTTAGGATGTCAAATCGTCGCAATGTTGCCACATTAACTTTGAGTTTTAATTCATAAAATCAAAATAGACATATAACAAAATACGAAATAAAAAAAAATAAATAAAATAATGAAACACAAATTATGGTATCAAATATAAATAATTCATTTTAGTATTATAATACATCTAATACATATATTATACCTTTCCTGTTCGAAGTACAGGATTACTGATGCAATGCAATGCAATCTGTTTTTGAGTCGAAGTATATTTAAAATGTATGAAAACAAGCAAGTGCGAAAACAATGTTTACCGGTTTTAAAATGAATTTACAAATTGCGATAGGCAATACATTTGACATCTTGATTACCTCAGTTCACTGTTATTTTGAATAAACTATAAAAGAGAAATTATTTTAATATGTTAATATTCTAATTCCACAAAATTATAAAATCTAATAATATTTTGCAATAATCATAAAATTATTATTTTGTTTTCATATCATATAATATAGCAACGTAGTGTAAGATCTGTCAGATATATTAAAATTGTAAAGCCTCAGAAATATTAAATAATTTAATTGTCAACAACAATATTCTGTAAATGGTCGCTTGATTGGTGCAGTAGTAAAGGCGACAGGACGGTCCTCCTACTGTTGCTGAAGTCGCGGGTTTGGGTCCTGCTGTGGCATGGTCTAATGCCAAGGACCCTAATTCGGAGCCCACGTTAAACCGTAGATATAAAACTTCGTTGATAAAAGGAGACTTTAAAATATATATTTAAAAGAACTGTAAATATTAGGGATTTTGGTGATTTGTAAAGCAGGTAAGTAGGTAGGTAACACTTTAAAAAAGACATAAACATTTATTATTTCACAGTAAATGCCTTATTATACGAAAGAATATTTTAAACCATATACAGAAGATAGACAAGATAATATAAACACCTTTCGATATAGTACATCTTGTTAGGTAGTAATATTGTAATCATGGTAGTAATATTGAAAATCATTATCGGTGAAGTGGAATAGTGGACGAAACCCGAAGTTAACTAACAGAGACCGACGAACATTAAAAATGATTGTGGCCAGAAAAAGCACAGCAGAAATGACAGCAGAACTCAACACTCCGCATAGGGACGAGCTCCATAGAGGTAATATTTCCCAAATCGCAATAATTGTGAAATCTTTTAAAACGAAACCCAACGCCAAAATACGAAAGAAGTACCACAACGACTATTCAACCTGGACACCTGATGAAAATTATTGGAAATAATTGGAAAATTGTTTATGTTTTACATCTACATTTTATTTATTTATAAAAATAAGCAACGGATCAAATATATCTTATAAACTAATAGTTTCCTTTGTTACATATTATTGATAATAGGTAATGTTTAAGAGCTTCATTTTTTAATTATGCCTTAACATAATTTTACATAATATTAGTTATTCGACAATGAATCTTTCAAACCAATTAAGATAATATATCAAGTACACACTTATTACGATTGTATCACACAACGATATATGGCAGTATCTTCAGTTCAAGTAGCAAATTAAACAATTTGTTTATTGAAAATATTTGGACAACAACAATTAAATAATTATTAGCTAATATAGTATATCTGCGGAATATGTTTATAATATATTTTTAAATATAAATAAAAATGTTTTCAAAATAATGTTATGAAGTTTAAAAAACATTATGTAAATATGTAAATAAATAGATGATTATAATATAGCTTTTTCATTTGATGCAAAAAATCTGATATCGTTCATTTAATGTGTAAACACTCAATGGTTACTATCTTAAATATATAAAAGAAACACTCCACATACTTGTGTCACTGTTTTCCGTTTCACTATGGCAAAACATACAGTTTTTTTAGCTTTGGTGCTCTTTCTCGGTATATTCAACGTTGTAGTATCAAATGATTTACCCACCAATTACGAATATTACACAAGCGGTGGTATAACCAGTGGACTCAATGCCGACCAAAACTACTTCCTCTTAAACGGTAGGAATATTAGTATTTACGGTGGTACCTTTCACTATTTTCGAGTGCACAGTTCTCAATGGCAGGACCGCCTGAGAAAAATGAGAGCCGTTGGTCTCAACGCTGTCGAGACGTACGTGCCGTGGAACCTCCACGAGTTCTATTCGGGTTCGTACGACTTCGGACATGGTGGATCTGATTTCCAGGATTTCCTGGATGTGCAGAAATTTATAAAGTTGGCTCAGGAAGAGGATTTGTTCGTGCTGCTCAGACCTGGTCCCTATATCTGCGCTGAATGGGAATTTGGTGGTACGTTTGCTTTTTATTTTTATATATGAGGTTGAATTTTAACCGTCTAATTAAATTCATCTAACCAAAATTTATTACATATCAATGCTCGAACACACTTCTTTGCTATCAAATGTTTAACTATATTTGTAATTTTATCAATCTAATCTATAGTCAGGTAACGTTCCCCAAGGCAACAGTGATGGTTTTTAAACTATCCTGATAGCGCAGATAGCAGCAATATTATTATAATAAAAATAATAGTGATAATAGCGATACCAATCGTTATCGCGTAGTCCCAAAATAAATTTTTTTTTAAATTTAGCATTTGAAACAAAAACACTACAATCAGTGTTACTTTTAACAGAAAATACTGAAAAAAATTGTCATAAAATGTTGACATACGTCCTTTAAAGGTTATGATTATTTAAGTTTAGTTAGTTCAGAAAAGATAACATCTATAGTCAGATCCGTGACTTATTGAGTGATGTGTAAAATGAAATGAAAAAAGACACGCCAGCTTAAAGATCAAGGCTATAATCTATTCAAAATAACAGTGAACTCACGTCATCACCATGTCAAATGTATTGCCTATCGCAATTTATAAAATAGTTTCAAAATCAGGGTGTATTTTTCTTCGCATTTTATTCTAGTTAAAAAGAGATACAATGCTGTCCAATAAGATCGAACATGTGACCAAATTAGCCTACAAAATTTACCTGGATGTCAAATGTCAACATTGTCAAAAGAGAAACATTGTTTGTTGGCGCTTTGCTTGTGTTAATAAATTTCTAATCGCACCTTATTATAACTCTGATTAAAAATTCTGAAACCATTAGATGGTCAGACTCAGAAACATATTGGATCTGAAATCAGTTACTTCGTACCGGACCGAGATAATATATGCATTAGATGTATTATAATGCTAAAATAAATTATATTTAATAATATTATTTTATTTAGATTACCATCTTGTCATATGTCAAAGTCAAAATGAACTAAAACTCAAAGTTGATGCGGCAACATTGCAACCTTTTGACGTTACAAATTTAGATGACGTGAGTTCACTGTTTTATGGAACAGACAATATACATATAGCTGTTCCAAATGCATTTTGTGCAAATGTAAATTTCGTTTTAAATTTGGAGCGGATTTTCTATTTTATTGTACCATAGTTAAAAAGAGACAAAAGGCATCATAGAGCTGTTGGGACATTTAACCGAATAAGTATATAATATTCGATTTGTGTCGGTAACGGCCGACCCTATTATCAAAGGTCTAGAACATTCTTAAAAAGATTAATTATAATAATCAGAGTTTACTAACCGGCAAACATTTTAAACCAAAATTCTAAATTAATGTAACAACATTTCAAAGTTTTGACCTCATAAATTTTGATGACGTGCATTGGCTGTTTTATTGGATAGACCACATCTTATATTATCGTTGAGAAGTGAATTATACATAGATTTATACAAAAATATATTCATATAGCACTACTTTTTTACGGCATACAAGAAAACGAATAAGATGTATACGATTGGCTGGCCCACTTAAAAGGAATAACTTTTCAATTCAGTTCGGTTATCTACAACGTTTTTATTGATCACATGCCCTTTCGTCGTTGAGAAATAACTTTTAGGACAATTAGTGAAACTTAAAAACCTTAACCCAAAATAAAATCAAAATGATGTTAATGCAAACTGTGTTAATAAATGTTGTAATATACTGTTGCGTTGCTAAAAATTTACTAAGTACTTTGCATACGAATATATATTCATTATATTGTCTTCAACAGTATACTCATTCCTTATCCACTTACCCAATCTACATGCTTATATGTCATATTTTTTAATAGATGTAATTAACAATGATATTAATATATACTAATTCAATATACCCTACACAAACCATGTTAAATAACTAATTACAGTTTACATATATGGGCCGAAAAGTATCGGGTCCAATACATAGACGGATAGTTTGGTACTAGTTATTGCATTCACCGCTTTTTCAATTAGTACTAAACTTCAAGTGAAAGCTATTAAAATTTCATGATATTCTACTCATAAGTTTGTGAGCTATGTGTCATTTTCAAAACATTGGATTAAAAACCATTTAGTGTTTTAATTTTACACTGCTTCTTGATGGGAAAAAATACCGTTCAAGCGAAGCAATAGCTTGGAAAGTATTATAAGGACTCAAAAACAACATTAGAACATTGTTTTGCTGGCTTGAAACGTGGTCGTAGAGACACCGATGATACAAAACACAATGGACGTCCAAATGAGGTGGTAACGCCAGAAAATATTAAAGAAATCCACAAAATCGTTTTGAATGATCAAAAATTAAAGTTTCGTGTGTTAGCTAACATCGTAAACATATTAAAAGAACATGTTGGTTTCATATTACATGAGCATTTGACAGTGAGAAAGCTCTGTTCAAAGTGGACACCGCGTTTGCTCACTGTTGACCAAAAACAAAAACGTGTTGATTGCTAAGCAGTGTTTGGCCACGTCTAAATCTAACAAATCGGAATTTTTGCTTAGATATAGGATAATAAATATATACATTCAATTCAGTTTCTTTTTCATTCCTTCTATTAACAATAACCTCTTATA
This sequence comes from Rhynchophorus ferrugineus, assembly GCF_030347505.1. NCBI lineage: Eukaryota > Metazoa > Arthropoda > Insecta > Coleoptera > Curculionidae > Rhynchophorus > Rhynchophorus ferrugineus. The sequence continues at coordinate 23,181,673 of NW_027472583.1, read as the reverse complement.
ACAATCTGAATTTCATAAAATATTCATAACCATATATAACAATTCAACAAGTAGGTATAAATATAACATATTATTAACAAATAATAAACAACCAGATGTAGATTATCGAAATGCACATGCGCATAGCGAACCAATCATATACTGCAACTTATTAATTACCCTGTAATCTATTTCTTAGTGTTCCCAAAAGAAAAATAGTTATTAAGCTTTTATATTCATAGGTTTACCAGGGTGGCTCTTAAGAGATAAGGACATTAAAGTACGAACCAACGACCCCATTTATTTGAACTACGTCTCCAGATACTACAAAGAATTATTTTCCATATTGGCACCATTACAATTTACAAAAGGTGGTGCTATAATTGCCGTTCAAATCGAAAACGAATACGGAAACACCTACAACAACGACAGAGATTACTTACGCTCACTGAGATCAGTACGTCGATCAGTAACTTCAAGCTTGATTAATAATAACCATTAAAACGTATCGCTTTTTAGATTTTGCAAGAAAATGGAGTCGTGGAGCTCTTCTATACGTCCGATCCTCCCAGTGCTGGAACCGCTGGTGGTTTACCCAATGAAGTTTTGATGACAGCTAACTTTAACAATAACGCTAAATGGAATTTGGATCAACTCAACAGTTTCCAAACAAACAAACCTACAATCACAATGGAGTATTGGTCAGGTAATAAATGAAGAACTCTTGATTGAAAACAGCATCATTCAAGAAGACATCGGCGTATAATAATAGTAACAACTTGTTGGGAACTTCTTGCCTTTTCCAGGTTGGTTTGATAACTTTTCGGGACAACATAGTACTGTTTCCGTAAGTCAATATGTCAGTGTTTACGAAGACATTTTAAGCTATCCTGCTTCGGTAAATATCTACATGTTCGTAGGCAGCACCAATTATGGTTTTAGTTCTGGTGCCGGATTAAATACAAAAGGCACTGATAATAGTGGACTAACGCCAATTACCACAAGGTACATATATTTAAATATTAATAAAATAAATTATCACTAACTTTACGCTAATTATGCTACAGTTATGACTACGATGCCCCAATTAGTGAAGCTGGTGATATAACTGAAAAATATAACGCCACTGCTGAACTACTTGTAAAATACAATCCAATAAAAACACGACTTCCTTCAATACCATCAAAACCTGAAAGAGTAGCACTTGATGATGTTATAGTAAGTATATTTAAGTTATTATGCGCCTTATAAGCTACGGTTTTAATGTAAAAAACTGTTAAACAACTTAATCTAATTGTTATATCCAATGGTTTTGGATTTCTTTACCTAAAATACTAATTTTCTATTTAGCAGCATATTATTATGTTATTCAGTATTCACAAATAACAATCATGGAAGGCTCAAAATTGAATTTTCGACATTAATTGTATTTGCCATTTAATTTGAAGAAATCTACAGTCGAAGCCTATCGGACATTTTTAGAAACTTATGGTGATATTGCTCCATTATATTAAAATTGTCATTGTTTTGGTTTCAACGTTTTGATAGTGATAATTTTGATGCCAATGACAAAGAACGGTCTGAAGGTCCAAAAAAGTTGGAAGGCAATGAACTGGATAAGACTCTGCAGCTCCCAAACAACTTTCAGATAACTTAGCAGTTGACGAATAAACTCTCGAAACGTTTACATGTGTTGGGAAAATGACTACCAGACTGAAAATACCATTTCGAACCGTGCCAATATCAAGATTTCATTGATTTACAAACAATTAAATAATTTTCTGTGACGCATTGCAACTGGCTATGAAAAAATTAATCATATTATGACCGTCCCAAGCTCGAAAAATTATAGATTAGTCCAGAAGACCATAAGCTCATGGCCATAAAGTTTTTTGGTGCATGTGGTGGAATCAGCAATGTGTAGTGTTTTATTAAACTATTACATCAGACATCACTTGAAAACTGTAAACGAACGTATTATTCAAAGAAGACCAACAGAGATTTGCCAGGTACTTGCTTGTATACTGGGAACATTTGCAAATCGGTTGAAAGGATAAGGTTCATGAAAAATATAATATACTCTCAGGGAGAGGATGTAACCCACCATGTTATCATATTTCCAGAGAGCAAGGTTCACATATAAGAGGTCGAGTTGGGAAGACCTAGTAATTAATAATGTTAAATAATAATAATAATAAATTAGTAAAACAATACAATGAATGGTTATTTACATGCTGACAAACAAATAAAAAGGCTCTCAAAGAGCAGTTTCACTAGGAAGCTATTCAAGAAGTGTTCCAATATCGGCAGCAGATCGATTTTATTAAAACGTTCTGTACCAACATTTTCGAACAAATGTCTCTCTAAAGCGAGCGAAAAATAATCAGAGTACAGGCAAGCATCTAATACAATCCATCCAACAGTTCAATCAATATTATTCAATACACTAATTATTTTCTATTGGTTAACATTATTTCATTATTTTTAGATCTCTGAACAAATCTTGCTTTCAGAGATCATTGATCAATTTCCCAATAAACTTGAAAGCGAAAATATAGTTGCTATGGAAAACCTACCTATTAATAACAACTCAGGTGAGTAAAATTAATAACTACACATAAAACACGTCAACCTTAACAAAATATATAATACATTTTTATTTAGGTCAAATGTTTGGATATATAGTATATAGAAAAACGAATATCAACGTAAAATCTGGTGCTATTTTGGAAATATCTGGATATGTTCGAGATACTGTACTAGTTCTAGTCAATGGACAACTTGTCACTCCTGTTTTATCTAGTACTGATGATTTGAATAACTTTGGGTACGTTCCATTCTTCAATAATGCTTAATGAGAAAGCAAAATTAACCACTATTTATTATAACTAATATAAAATATTGTTTCGCCGAAATTAATAAGTTTCAAATAACCTAACTTTTGTTATTATCAGTATTGATGTTTTAGTCACTGACAACTTTTTATTCGTCGATTGTAAGTCTGTTTAAAAATTAGTCTTTTTGTTTTAGAACTAATACAAAAGACTGGGCTTTCCTTCCAAATAACTTTCAGAATAATTTAGATATATAGCTCTTTTGCTATTAATTTTTATAATTTAGAGTTAAAAAAATAATTGGAATTAAAACAGTTGCTGAATGTTATTAATGAAATGGCCATGCTAGATTCTGTTTTACTTCCTTCAGTCCACTCAAAGGGATATCATCAATGTCGTTTTTTTAGCTAGAAACTAGCCAAAAATCCAATGAAGCTTAATCAGTATTATAATGAAAAGGCCTATAGTTATCGATCGGTAATACCAACCCCTCAAGACAAATATATTCACACAAAATGTCCTTAACATTCAAGTAATGTTACTTATTAGTAATTTGGCGCAGAGGAAGAAATTCACAGTGAGCAAGACGATTTTTACACCCTACTATTTCTTAATCACAATAGGATATCTTGTTTTTGATTTTCTCTTCAGATATTTTACTCACAATCTATCTTATGTCTTATATATTGAGACAAAGTTAGTGCGCTAACGTTGAACAAAGCAACCAATAACATTTAATTAAACATTTTTTTATTAAACCATAAGGGAAAGGTTTTTTCTTTTCAAGTTTTGCCGAGCCGCTAAATATGGGTGATATTCAGCGTTATCATGATAGAATGCAATACTTTTACTGTTGATTAAGTCTGAATAATTTTTTTAATTGCCTTGCTTCAATCGCATTCGTTGTCTTTTAATCCATTCTCTATGATTCTTCGACAATTAAATATTTTTCGCATACTGTTCCAACTTAATCTATTATATTTTTGCCTGCAATACATTAGGAAATGAAGTATCTGGTTTCCTTTGTTATCCATTCATATGTGATTTTTTTTAATTAGCAATAACTTTTCATGGAACAAACTTATCACATTACAGTTAAATTGAGTGTTCTATTGACTGTTATCTTTGCAACCTTTGTTAAACATAATTAATATAATATGTTAATAGGAAACTCCGAAATTACGTATTTCCTAACCGAACTATTATAATTACATGTATGGTGAAAATGTCTTTGATACATTACAAAAATAAATTGACTTTATCTACAAATCGTTTATAATCCATAAGGTAATATAGTTGATGACATAATAAAGCATCAAATCTAATTCAGATACTGGAGGCTCGCCAACTCTACCATTATTCTCACGGATCAAGACTTAGAGGACGCTACCATTGACTTGGTAGTAGAAAACTTATCCAGAAACAACTATGGAACACTAGATCAATTTCAGCAATTTAAGGGTATTTATGTTTACTATAATTTTAGCTTTCTCTCTTATATTATTTATTGAAAAGGGCTAACCGATAATGTCTACATTGATGATGAGAAAATCAAAAACTGGCAAATAGTTCCTTTGGAATTCAAGAGACAGTGGAATCTTCAACTTTCAGGATGGCATGAAGTTCGTACTAGAGAAGCTACTCCCGCCCTGTACAGAGTAAGAAATATATTCATTTTATTGTTGATACAACTAAGAAAATTTTCCTGTGCAGGCATCATTTACCGTTACCGACCTCCGAGACACCTATGTAAATGTTCAAGATTGGCTGAAAGGTATCGTTATTATAAACGGATTCGTATTAGGAAGGATATTTGCTGTTGGACCTCAACAAGCTCTTTATCTACCAGCAGCCCTTCTTAGGGAAGGAGTGAATGAAATTATAGTATTTGAACATTTTACAGCCCCTGATGTCATAAAGTTCTCCAAAGATCCTATTTGGGGACTAGGCACATACGTTAAAAATTAATAATATATATTGCAATTAGTATTGCTTCAATATTTATGTAATATATGTAAATAAAGTAAAAAAGTTCAAGTATTTTCTTTATATATGTATATAACAAGCATTTGGTAGTAATTACTCAATTAACTGAAAAAGGAGTCAATAAGTGAACGACGGCTTCCTGAAATCCAATAAATAATGTATTTATCCAAAAATGTAATTGGAAATATTTTCGTTACAGTAGGTAAACTGGACCAGTTTATATCTTGTAACGAAAAGTAGAGCAAAAGAAAGCAAATCTTAAATATGGAAGATGAGATTCTACAGAAACGTCGTCAAGACATCAAAGACGCACATATCTTGACACGCTTTAAACGAATGAAATTCAACGTCAATGTTGCCAATATATAAATTAATTAATAAATAAATTAAATAAAAACAATTAAAATAAATTTTACCATGATAATAATCCTTTATAAATATATTGAAGATTAAATCAACACAACAACAACATATTGATATAAATACTTCGCCAAAATATATTTCTTTAAATATATTAATCCTTTAAAAAATTAATGCTATTTTACAAAGCATCATCTTAAAAGGCAATACAATTTGGCACTATTCAAATATTGAATTCTTTCATTTCTACTTGAACATATCTGGGTCTATATTCTGTCCAATATTTTCAAAACAGTATATGGCTATACAACACGTTTTAAGAAGTTAATATGCATTATAACGAATATCGATTATAATTTAGTCTAAGAAAGGTGAAAAATGCTAATATCACTCTTCTTTACGTCCTACGCACATAAAATGGCGCCCATAGACAAAAGAGACAACAAACGCATCATAGAAATGAAATAATCTTAGCAGATCTTAGCATAGCAATTCAAACAAAGCAATAAAATGGACGAAAAGGGTGTCTCCAGTGTCATTCATATGGCGATATCATCATTACTGAATGAGTTGAATAAATAATGATTAAGTACTACTGGAAACGTTTGATACGTATGCTCTGTAGGTAAAAATGAACGTAATAATAATACAATAATTGTTTTCTTTTAGTTTTTAAAAGAACTCTCAATGTTTGCTGCCTGAAAATAAATGTCCTTGTTTGTTTATCATTTCCTGGGGTTTGAGGTTGAAGTATAAATTATTGTTGTTTTCTCTTGGATTTGCCAGATAACAACGGAATGATATATTACGTACGCCATCTGTTGAAGAACATTGCTAATTAATCCGACAAATAATAAAAGTATTATAGTAGTTAATCAAAAATATACATGTAACAATACCAAAAAATAGATATACGTTGACATATCAAATAGTATCAAGGATCAATAATATATTACCATATTTATATTAGATAAAATAATCTTATCTGATACTTAATATTATATAATCACCTTTAAAACACTTTGTTTTCATTAGTATAGCAACATGATTAAAATCATTAGTATCATTTTCATTAGTGTAATATATTTATTATCGATTAATGAATGTAATTGCTTTAAAACTGTTAATGAAAGTAATTATGAATATTATACGAGTAATGGGATCCAAAGTGGTTTAAATGCTGATCAAACTTACTTTCTACTAAATGGGCGGAATATTACGATTCTCAGTGGAGCCTTCCACTACTTCCGTGTTCACAATTCCCAATGGCGGGACCGTTTGCAGAAAATGAGAGCAGTAGGTCTCAACACAGTTGAAACCTACGTACCATGGAACTTGCACGAGCTTCATCCGGGATCGTACGACTTCGGTGATGGTGGGTCCGATTTCGAAGAATTTCTTGACATCAAAAAATTCCTAACACTAGCTCAAGAAGAGGATCTATTCGTTATATTGAGACCTGGACCTTATATTTGCGCTGAATGGGATTTTGGTGGTAAGATATGTGTAGAGAAATTTTCAGTTTTGTCATTTTGATGAAACTTTTACTAAAAAGAAAGAAATTGAACCACATTATAATTAGTATTATGTTAGCTAGCTACTAATTTTCTTTAATTTCTTTTTAATGCCGTTTAGCTTCCACACAAGAGAAGCGGTATTTAGATTTAACAGAACGTGACATGTCTATTAGCGTTTCAAATTTTTCATCCTTTTGCTTGTATAATAATAATTTTTCTTTCAACGCATAGCTCAGAAGTATCAATGTATCAGAAATAATGTATTATGTATTTTAATCACCGATACACATTGGTGAAAATGTAAAGTACGAATGTAAACAACCTAACCTAACAATTAAATTCGATGATTTTCTTTTTATCCGGTGTATACAGAAACTAATCATGGAACAGTCAAAGCAGCATTTTCAAGATTAATTACTTTAGCTGATAGTTTTGAAGAAATCTGCTGATATAGCACATCAAATACTTTTAGAAAACTGTCGGTTTTGGTTTCAATATTTTAACACTGATGATCTTGACGTCAATGCGGGTAATAAATCCAAAATTATCTTTAAATATTAAATCTACATAATTTGATCACAAATGATTAAAATCGCAACATTTTTGGACTTCAATGAAATATTTAATAGAGGAAAGTAACTAAACATCGGCTACCATTTTGTTTTTGAGGTCAAAAGTAAAAAAATATTTAAAAATCAACATTTTATTAACGTAATATTAATCTATCATATATTTTTAGATAACACCCATATATGTTTTATATCTCTCTTGGTAAACTATATTATGAAAATTGAGCATGAGAGAAAATTGTAAAATAGTTACTAAATATAGAACAGTTACTCAAATATAGGCTATAATGTGAACTTAAGTATATTCTAAGAAAATAACATTCACATAATGCTTATCTAGTAATAAATTAAATAACTTTGGTAATTTTGGTAAGAAATTAATTATTTTACTTTCAAAAATCACATTCGCAAGTGTCAAATTGTAGCCCTGCACAGTCATTATGTGCCCAAAGCCTCAAGCATTTAACCCAGAGCTCTCCATTTGTGTTTTCTGGAAAAAGTTACTGGTAGAACATACATTTTACATCTACAGAGTCAAAGGCTTCTTTTCCTAATATGGCATTCACCATATAATGGCAAATAGTGGCAAATTCACCTTTATCTCAATTCATCATTTCAGTTCATCTCCTTACCTCCACTATCTATCACATCATTGTAATTTTTGTTTCCTTATTTCTAGATTTTTTTCTGTTCTTTGCCAATATTTTTCTAGTACATCTCGTCCAAAACTCGAAAAAAATATTAACGTTCCCAAATGTTCTTGCAGTTGACGTTCCTGTAGGCATTCTAAGTGACAGTTTATCTTTATGTCGTTTCAGAAATAGTCTTAGCCATGTTTTGCCTACTATGTCAAATTCACGGAATGGATTTTAAAAGTTGCTAGGCTCCGTAACATATATGCCATTATGCCCTTGTCAATCCAGAAAACTTACTTTCCATCATCAAAACATATTCTACCGAAACATTATTCAACTGTGTATCTAACACTATTTTCCTGCCTAATATTATGGCAGCCGCTTCTTCCGGAGTATGCTCAATTTTTAATCTTAAACATTCCAAAATCGTTCTCGGTACTTTGAAAGTATTTGCTGCTTTTAAAGTACCTATTTTCTTCTCGCGAACTATTTTTATGGTTTTATCGTTTGTTTTACATTCAAATTTCTTTTGATTCTTTTGATTTTGTCGGTGAAGTTTTGAAAAAGTAAAATAAATGTAAAAAAGCACTAAAAACAGTTGTTTAGCCACCTAAGCACAACCACCTGAATGGCTATCCCATATATCGATACTTTACAAGTCATACATTACAAACAATTAATCAATTGGAAAACATAAAATTAAACTGATATCCTATATATAACAATGTTTAACAATTTAAAAAACAAAATATCGATATCAACATATTTGCTATCCTCAATTTCAATGGAAAAGAATTAATTATTTAATTTAGGTCTACCCTCATGGCTACTGCGGAAGAGTTCGATGAAGATTCGTACCAACGATTCAGTTTATATTAACTATGTATCGAAATATTTCAAAGTACTCCTCGGTTTGATAGAACCCCTCCAGTTCACAAAGGGAGGCTCTATAATTGCTGTACAAATAGAAAACGAATATGGCCATATAAGAAATGAAGATAAAAGTTACTTACGGTCAATTATACAAGTAAGAACGTTACTATTATGAATTTAAACCAATTTCATTATAAGTTGTACAAACAAGTTAATCAATGGGTAGTGGGTCGAATGAATTTGGCGTTTCCTTCTGGAAGTTTGCCTGATGGGCGCCACGTGGTTTTGGGCTCTCTCCGATATCCCAAACCACGACGGGGATACGGCACTAAATAATATATTAACTAACAACACAATGTCCTATTATCCAAAAATATCCTATATATATCCTACTATGACATTATCGTTCCATGAAAAAATATTCAATATTGAAATATGCCCATTGTTATATCTTGTAAATAAAGCTGACATACAGTCCTCGAAAACCACCACTGTGGCAACATATACTGACGATACGGCGATTTTATCATCTCATGGCAATCCAGTATCAGCAAGAAATCAACAAGGAATCTCCAACTTCATCTCAACAACATCAATTTGTGGTTGAAAACATAGAGCATCAAAGCAAACGAGACAAAATCTACTCACCTAAAGTTCACACTGCGCAGAAGGACTCAAATATCTGGGAGTGTATTTGGATCCGCGCTTAAATTGGAAGAAACATATACTAGTAAAGCGTAACCAACTTAGGCTTAAACTGAACCAGATCTATTGGCTCATAGGGTGTAAATCTAAATTATCTTTGGATTATCAGATATTACTGAATAAGTCAATGTTTGGGCCCATGTGGTAATGAACTGTAGGGTACTACTAGCAAATCCAATATGGTCATCTTTTAGAGGTCATCGTTAATGCCCAGTAATACCAGTAACAACACAATTCAGCGCAATATCCCACTGTAAGTTACTCTGAAATAGTTCCAGTGGTAACGCGTAGGTTAAAACGTTTACTACCATCCGACCTGTTTAATAGATATATAAAATAATTTTTAGGAAAACACAGAATGGTAATCAAATTAAGTATAACTCTAGTTTTTAAGGTTGTAAAGGAGAACACTTGAAGCTATATTCTACATGTCATTTCATAACAAAAATCTCATTATATACTTATTGCCCATTGGGCAGACCTGCTATGTGACTATCATACCATGTGGCACTATAACAACTGCACTAAGTGACTAAGTAAAGAACTAATTCTCCAAAAGCAAAACAAGAATGGTTTTCTGCCAAAGCATCATGACTGAGTACGACGAATTGATTTTGTTATTTTGAATCTACTGAACCAAACCATCAACTACAAGAAAAAAGCTAAATATTGAGAGCAAGAAGTTAATACTCGACATCTGATGGTATTAGCCGATAGTGATCTGTTATAAACTGCTCCAGCGTAATAGAACCATAACTGAGAATAATCTATGCATTTAGTAGAGCATTTATGTCTATTCAATTCAAACATATGTCAAAATATATCAGTGACTCCTGTACAAGCTTATAAACTAGCATTGTATGCCAATTTGTCAATATGCCAGTTTTTTTCAGCAGGCATGCCATCAATATATATTTAACATGGCAACACTCAGCCACATATTGCAAAAGGCGTAAATGAAACTATGGAGGTACCTCATAAATCTTAATTGGTTTGTTCGAATAGCACTTCACTTCTTCTGAAGGGAATCTTCTTACGAGTTTATTTTTAAATTGCGTGAAAAGATGAAGAGTTTCTCGCACGTGATATATGTGCTGTCTCAAAGAAAAACGAGAAAAAGTCATATATTGTATAAATTTGCTTAAAAAACATAGAAATTCTAAAAAAGACCTGAAAACTTGTTTGTACGCTCTATAATAATCTAATAACTCAAAATCCATTATTTATTTTTTTAGATTTTACGAGACAATAATGTAGTTGAACTTCTATTCACATCTGATACGCTTAAATCGAAAACAGCTGGTGCTTTACCAGGGGAATATCTGATGACCGCTAATTTTAACGATGACGCTAAAAATAACCTGGACACACTTAAAACTTATCAGTCAAACAAACCAAACATGGTTATGGAATATTATGCAGGTATTCTCTTGTTTTCATTATTTAAAAACATATATAGACAACATCAGGTCAAGTAACACCGGGTTTTTATTTTTATTATCAATATTTTATATAATTATTTTTGGACTAAATTGATATTATGTTGTTATTGTGATATCTTTTCAGTTTATCGTATATTATGTTTGCTCCGAAAAAGTTTCAAATGTGGTTCGAAAAAGCAAATCGAGAAAACCAGTTACCAATAACCTAAGCCAGCATAACTCGTACTGTCGCTTAAATTCAGACGAATCCTAAGAGATAGAGTCATTAAAAATTGGAAAACCAAAAAAGGATAATTGTGTTAATAGCGGAGAAAATTACTATGAAATTATGTTTATCAAACACTAACTTCAACAGTAGTTTGTCTGCTCTAGCTTCATGAAAAATAAAAAATTATTTTAATATTAATAATTTAACAACAATCACAAGAACGATCCAAAGAGAAAACCACATAATTTCTTTGTCATTGTCATCCTTAAAATTGATTATCGCAAATACATAGAAACTAAAAAACTATATTTAATTATCAAATATATTCAACACACCATATGACCAGTTTGACAGCTGACAGTTTAAAACCCCATAAGAAAGACTACAGGCAAGTGAACAAGACGTAGTATATGATTGTTTCATTGTGCACATGTGCATTATGATATTATACATCTGGTTATATTTATTATTTACTAATTTTATAGTTCTGTTTTTACTTACTTGTTAATATGTTATATATCATTATGAATGCATTAGTTACATGTGTTACATATGAATACATTGTTAACATTAGTTATTTATTGGTAGTGAACGATATAAAGAAATTATAGTGAAACTGTGAAGACAAATTCAGTTAAGACGGAAAATATAACATAATTAACGCCAGTAAGTTAGTTATATTACTATATATTACTACATATTACTGGAATAAAATTTATTCGAAAGATTAACTAAAACTAAATTATGATTAAACATTATTATATGTTCTATATATAACAATATTAACAGAATTACCAGGGTATGGTGTATATTTTCAAACCTCAGATAATCGCAAATAATGTATGTTATGGTAGGGATATCATGTATCCTAGTGGTTATTAAAAAATATGATGTGTAAGCATGTACACTTGATAAGAATATTTAAACCACCCATTCCTGGATTGCAAACAATATTCTATATATTTGTAGTATGAAAGGTGCATAAATATTACTATATGAAAAACTGAGGTTACAAAAGAAGAATTCACACTTACAAGAAATATTTAGAGTACATTAGTGGTATGAAAAAAAAACAAATAAAACAATACTATTAGAATATACATAACTGAATATATCGATGTTGTTACTTCGATATTGAAATATATCGTCTTTAACACCAACTTTTTAGTTAATTTCATTTTCATTAATATTTTCGACACTTGAGTTAAGAGCTTTTATTTATATTATTTTTAGTTACAGTGTAGAAGAAAGGCATATTAGTAAGTTTAAATAACATAACATAAATATCTATTGATTCAAGTTTTATTTTATTTTGAGTTCAGTTTTTCAACTTTAAATTCCACTAATTGTTATAAAATATTGAATGTGATGTGAGCATTGTGACGAATTGTTTTTCAATGAGAAACAATATCGTTAAATTTACTCTCAACGAAATACGATTCTGTAAACGATGAAATCGTCATACATAATCAAAATAAATAGAAATATTATTCATGTTATTTAAGTGTTCAGGCGCTTACTTCCCTGTGCTCTACCCGAAAAGTAAATAACTCATAATTGTTAAAAGTTAGTGTTAGTGTAGTATATAACTAAAAATCTCGACTGAAGCAAGAAGCTTGATGGCCACAGACAGCGAAAAGAAATGCGCTGAAGATCATTTTCGCCTTGATGAAGATCAAAAAACCTCCATGTTGAAAAGCAAATGCATCCACAACATGTCATTGTTTTTGGTATGACTATTACTGATGTTAAATATTGCGACCTAATAACTTAATTCGTTCTATCTAAAATAGCTGATATTGATAATAATACATTATCATAAACAGTACAGAATGCGAAACAGCTCAGTTACTGCATAAAACATTCATATCATGTAATTTAACACCGCTTGATTTCTTTCTCCAGTATTCGTGACTTCGAAGCTGCCCACAACTACTCGTGTATTAAAAAAAGAGATTTAAGTTGCATCAACTAAATTCTTAATATATGATGCATACATAATGCAATCCATCCGTACTATATATCTTATACCGTACTATAATGTATGACACCATACAAAATATATCAAACTTCTTTCAGGGTGGTATGATCAAATTAACGAAGAACATAACACCCTGGATTTGGCAACCTACAAAAGGGTATACACAGATATTCTAACATATCCAGCTTCTGTCAACATATACATGTTCGTTGGAGGTACCAATTTTGGATTTACAGCCGGCGCAAGTGATGCAAGTAGCGATATGAATAACGCAGGACTTCAACCAGTTACTACGAGGTACTTAGAGTTTTTAGAAATATACGAGTATTACTACAACATTTATGCTATTGTTAGAATTTAAAAAATATATTTTGGGATCTAATGAAACCTATTTTATCCAGTTATGATTATGATGCACCAATCAGCGAATGTGGAGACTTAACCGACAAATATTTTGCAACAGCTGACATGATTGGTAATTACAGCAGGCAGAAACTTGACTTATCAATCGGGCCCATCGATCCAAATCGTACTTCTTATCGCGATATCGAGGTAAGGCAAAAATAGTTTTTTAATGGATTATTGTTTACAAATGATTTGAAGAGATCATTTCTAAATCATAATTCTTAGTTAAGCTCTTTATAAATGACTTTGAATAAAGTTCAAGCTGATAACGATGATAATAATGATGATTACACAAGTATACATGGTTTTGGACCTTAGCAACCAAAAACTGTTTATAATGTAAATTGGAAGCTGAAACAAAATCAGCAGCCTGTTTTTTTTAAATTGGTTCTAATTTTAGAAATAATCAATAAATTCATTATTTTAGTATATTTGGACATTAACGGACTTAAAGGGAATTAAAAAATATAAATCTGTAATAAACAGAAGTTGAACTGAGTCTTTTATACTGCTGGAGATCTGTTTCAAGTGTTAGGGTCCAACAGCAATGGACAATGGACATTTCAAGTCCTGTACGCGTTACAAAACAATTTCGATACCCATGGCTTATCAGTATTTACTGCAGAAAAACTAAAGTACTGTAAATAGGCATCTTTTAGTACATTAGTTATAATTTTTTCACCTTTACTGAATGTCCACGTCTTATATAATATCCACAAACATAACAGAAATATTTTAAATCGAGCCAGCAACGTTGTCTCTGCATTTTCACGTTCCGAAACACAATCAAAGCACAAACACAAGTTCCAAATGATGTTTAGTGTAACGTCGTCAACTGACAGTCGTTATAAGAGATAAGATATTACCATGGCCAAACTCGCAAACTAGAACCAATGTTGACACAGGAATTGAAAATCCGAGTTCAGTGCATTCAGTGCGTGAAATCCGTTCGAATCGTTCTCATTTGTTCGGGTCCAAAAGTTGACCCGAATTTGTAAACGTGTGCTATTTAAAACTGCCACAATAATCTCTTCTCAGCATTATTGTTACTAAGAACACCTCAATCGATATTACTTAAAGTGATAAAACTAAAATATCATTCAATAAACTTAAATGTCGTTCGTCGAAAGAAGACAACATTATGTGCTGACAACTTTTAATTTTGTTCATTATACAGTAATGACAAATATCCTCACGCAGCACTTTTTGGCGTCAATTTCCATAGAAAATTCATCTGATATCATAATAGGTCAATTGAAAAGTCCCGGGCCTGACACACAGATGGTGCTACTAGAATTAAATCCATATGTTTTTCAGTTAGTCCTAACCCTAGAAAGATGCGTGTATAAATTTGACAGCTCTCGGATCATTAGTTTATGAAATATAACATTTTGAGTGGAGCAATTTTTGTTATTATAAAAAATATGGATAAAAAGAAATTTTGCGTGTTGATAAACTATTGCTTTTTGAAGGGAAAAAGTACAGTTGAAACAGAAAACTTGGCTTGATGCCAAGTTTCCGGACACTACCCCAGGAAAATCAACCATCAAGGATTGGTGTGATAAGTTTGGACGTGGTGAAATGAGCACCGAATACAGTGAATACAATGGACTTCCAAAAGAGCTTGTTACCGACGAAAACATTTCAAAAATTTACAAAATAATATATGTGACAATGGATGAAACATGGCTCCATCATGTCCGTGTCAAACATCCATGAATTGGCCTTCGAATTGCTTTCTCGTCCACCGTATTCTCCAGATCAGCCCCCCCAGCGACTATTTCCTGTTCTCAAATCTCAAAAGAATGCTCGCAGGGAAGAAAGTTTCGTCGAATGAAGAGGTGATCGACGAAACTGAGTCTTATTTTGGAGTAAAGGACAAATCGTACTACAAAAATGGTATCGAAAAGTTGGAGGGTCGCTATAATCAGAGTATCGCCCTTGAAGGGAATTATGTTGAATAAAAAAACTAATTTTATAAAAAAAAATGTGTTTTACTATGATAGGCCGGGGACCTTTCAATTGACCTGTTATAATGATATGAAAATGAAAAATACAAATAGTTATAAAACAATTTTAAATATTCAATTAGCAGTTACCTAAAACAGTTCATTCAAAAATAGTTAAATTCTGAGTAAGATTAAAGTTATAACGTTATAATACAACTGAAATTTTAGATTAAGGAACAAATCTTACTTTCCGAGATTATCAATAATTTTACGGGCATAATAGAAAGTGAAAACGTTATGCCAATGGAATTACTTCCTATCAACAATAACTCAGGTACGTATTGAGAAACTATATAGTAACAGCTACATAAAACATGTATATCGTTTAGGTCAAAATTTTGGTTATGTCGTATACAGGAAGAAGTATATCAACTTGACCGCTAACGCTGTGCTGAAAATATCAGGTTACGTAAGGGATCATGTACTGGTACTAGTGAATGACCTACTTATCAATCCAGTTTTAAGCCATCCAGATGACTTGAACAAATTTGGGTAAAGTATTAAAAACTTTATATGGTGCTTATTTATAAAAGA
Organism: Rhynchophorus ferrugineus; assembly: GCF_030347505.1. Taxonomy (NCBI): domain Eukaryota; kingdom Metazoa; phylum Arthropoda; class Insecta; order Coleoptera; family Curculionidae; genus Rhynchophorus; species Rhynchophorus ferrugineus. The sequence continues at coordinate 23,165,636 of NW_027472583.1, read as the reverse complement.
ATACTAATAAATAGCATTATTACTACAGACAGTCCCTGTGAAATTAGGGTACATGTTATAGAATAGTATGTCTCAGGATAGTCCTAAATGACTGCTATAATATATACAGCGATTCAAGTTATTGAAGCATTTTAGTGATTACTTCAAAATTAATTTGCTCATTTTCATTATGGAACTAGTAAACCTGACAATAACATTTCATCTCTCGATACTACTGAACTTTGATTCTGAACTTGATTGAAAATATCCATCTTACCAAAATATATTTTGTATTCCTTTGTAAACCAAGAGCTTGAAGTCAATGCTTGAGTTTCTCATAAATTAACAGTAAAAAAAAATTAATTTACCACATTTCCATTGATCAATTGTTGAAGAATCAATAGAAGGAAGGTGATCATGAATTACTCAAACCTAACCCATAATGCGATTGAAAAATTGATGAATACAATCAATTAACGGAAGAATAATTGGTTGTGAAGTTTTGATGCATCCACCGTATAGTCCGGACTTTGCCCTATTCGACCACTATTTATTCAAATTTTCACTCAGAAATCTTAAATATTCTGCTATAACGGAATCATGGTTTTCCCAGAAAGGTCGTAAAAGGTCGTCGATAAAAACAATTCATATATCGAGCATTGTTTAAAATGTATATGAACAAATTCGCATTAAAAAAACCTGAAAAAAAAAAACGAAATAACATTATTCCCAATATTAGATAGAATATTAGACCACAAAAATATGCATAGATAGATACATCGCAAAAAAGATAGCAATGAACAGCAATTTAAGAAAATTATATAAAATAGTATTATGATTTAAAAATAGTAGATTTATTTCATCTAGTTCATTTTCTGTTCAAATCGACGTAACAATTGTTAAATTTTATTTCTAGATTGATTAAAGGCCATCATTTAGAGTATTTAATATTATGGAATAACCGCAAATTCAAAGGAGCTAAGTAGGGTGTACAAAACAGTTGCTAAATAACATGACCTGATATATAGCTTCATTTTACAAATAACATTCCTTGTTGACAGAAAATCCCATACTACAAAATATTTTTCAGGTTTTGGCGCCTGAAAGATTCTACGATCGTTCTCACTGATAAAGATATAGAGAATGCCACAGTTGACTTGGTCGTAGAGAACAATTCCCGCAACAATTACGGAAGCTTGGATCAGTTTCAGCAATATAAAGGTGATTATTAAAAACACAATTGGTTATAAAAAATCCATCAATTATTATTTTGCATTCTTAGGTTTAACTGATGATGTCTTTATCGATAACGAGCCCATAAGAAACTGGCAAATAATGCCATTGGAATTTAAGAAATCTTGGAATCTTCAGTTATCTGGCTGGCATCCAATAATAACAAAAGAAGCTACACCAGCATTATACAGGGTAAGCCTACATAGATTAAGGCATTTTGTTAAATTCTTACAAAATTGAGTCACTAAATTTGTGACTAATAAGTGTTCTTCAACAATACAGTACAGTGTTAAGTATCTCATTTTAAAAGATTATTTATAATTTTTATAACATTTCTATGTTTTATAAATTGTTACATAGATAGAAATAGTGATATATGGGAATCAGGATCAATAATCCTTTTTTTTAAATAGTAACTTTTCTCTTAAGAAAATTAAAATTGTAAGTAATTTCTTTGATTATCTTTCAAATTAAAATTACTATTATTATCATTTTCATAATAATTATAGTAATAATTTAACAATAATTTTTTTCATAAGATTTTAAATAATTTCACTAATTATCTTTCAAATCAAAATTACTATTATCATTTTCTTTACTAATAACTGACACTATATTCAACAGTTAAGAGTGAAAAACGCCTACAACTACTAAGTGTATGATAAATTGGTACATCAAAACTGTTTTATCTTATGGAAAGAAAAATCGACTTGTTGATGGTTGATGGTGGGGTAGTCAGGGCCGTATTACATAACATATGCATATATATTAATCAAAATTAATTTTGCTAGTGGTGACAATTTTCCCTTGTTTTCGATCTTTCACATCACATGTAAACATTTAAAAAACAATTAATTCATCAACTGCTAAGCTATCTGAAAATTCTTTGAGGTTTTGAGTTACAATTTCGTGCAATAAGTCTTTACTAGTACACTAGACTTCGTTCGGCTAAACAATTCGTTGTTTTCGAAACCAACACAGGAAATTGGAATATGATGGAGCAGCATCACCATAAGTTTCTAAAAGTGTTTGATTGGCTTGGGTGGCAGATCTCTTCAAATCAAAATACAAAAGTGGTGAATATAGAAAGTCTAATTTTAAACGTCTGTGGGGCACTATTGTTAGACTTCATTGCCACAATACGTCCTTCAATCTGTTCAAGTGTAACTCATTAAGTAACTCAAATTTAATTCATTTTTAAATATAAACACATGTAAACGTCTGGATAAAAGTCAATTATCAACTGCTAAGCTGTCAGAAAATTCTTTGAGAGTTTAAGCTGCGTTTTTGTTCGATAGATGTTTGTGCTGGAAATCAATATCAACCATTTAAAACATTTTTATTTCCAAAAAGCTGACCATACGTTTCTAAAAGTATTTGATTAGCATCTATATACAATGAAAAACTCAATAATATTAAATGGGAAATTGATTGATAGAATGTTCACCAATAGATATCGTTAATTAAAATATAAACAAGCACCCAATATCACTACGTAGTATAAAACAAAGTCGCCTTTTCTGTCCCTATATCCCTATGTGCGCTTAAATCTTTAAAACTATGCAACGGATTTTGATGCGGTTTTTTTCAATAGATAGAGTGATTCAAGAGGAAGGTTTATATGTATAATACATGCATAATATACTAAGGCAACATTGCTAATTTTAGAGGTTTCTAACGTGATGTCGTAAATTAACCTATTTTTTTAGGCTTATTTAGCAATTAGCAAAAACGCTGCCTAACCCTACGAGTTAGATCAAATTAATGTACTACAGTATTGTACACCATAAAAAGGTCTACAAAAAAGTCCGCGATAGTATATGTTTATCTTTTAGGGATAACCCACATTAACCATTTTCATTGTTTACTTTTTACGTGAGAAAATGGCTTATTTACGAAGCTATTTTAAGCAATACGGCATTAATCCTTATCGAATTAAGTACCTTAAATACAGTGTGCAATTAATATAGATCAATATGGTTCCTTACAGCATGTAAATTAAACAAATATTTTCGGAGATATTACAAATTTAAAATTTGCGTTTAAAAATGTGTAATGTAATAAAAATTGTATGAATTTAGATATTCCAAAGATAGCAGGAAATCTTCATAGTAAGTATAGGGGAAGAGGAATTGTTTTACTTCAAATTTAATGCGTGCAGGCCAAGGGCAGTAATGAATGAACCAAAAATACTGGATCGATTTTAATCATGTTTTCATTGAGTGACATAGGCATATATATTTTATGCCTGTGCAAAGTCGGAGCGGGCCGCTATGTTTTTATATACAACGTTCATATTTTTTCTGTAGTGTATTTAATTTAGTATCAGCATTGCACCCGTGCGAAGCCGGGGCGGGTCGCTAGTAATGAATATAATAATAATAATAATAATATACATTCAAGAGCATTTATTCTATATTTCTATATTTACCCACATACCTAATCTAACAAATCCTCTGTCCTACTCTAATCAAAATCTGATAACTTATGGAATAATGTTTTAAATAAATTATAATAAATGGGTTCTCCTACATGTAATTTTAAAAACCAATAAAATTTTTATATAATCTTAGGTTACATTCGAAGCAAAATTACCTCTGCTCGACACCTTCGTCGACGTCCAAAACTGGAGGAAGGGTATCGTAATAGTCAACGGTTTTGTTTTGGGAAGACACTTTGCCGTTGGTCCCCAACTGACTCTGTATCTGCCGGGTGGGCTTCTTCGTGAAGGAACAAATGAAATTATTATTTTTGAACACTTTACTGCGCCTGATAAAGTGTCATTTACAGTAAACAATTTATGGGGTGTAGGATATTATCTCACATCGATCAGTGAGACACCCACCATTAAAAAGCACATGTTTCTCTTGATATATATCATTTATTTCATTTTCAGATAATGTATTTTTAAAGATATGAATAAATTTCTTAAATAAAATAGATTGTTGATTTATTAGTTTTATTCATCTTCCTTAACCAACAATGAGTGTTAAATTACTAGATAATAGCGGAAGTTTTTACTACTACATTTTGCTCTACCAAATTATTCACATCATCTTTGATCCCTATCATAATAGCATTGATATATATGACGAGTAAATACTCTTCACAGTAAAGATACATCAGTTGTTAAAAATTCCAAGAACAACACTTTGAGATAAATATATATATATACAATAACGTTCAGTGCTATATAACATAATGCCATTTGTTATAAATCCCTCAAAATTATTTACATTTCTATAATATACTTCTAATACACGTCTTTTTTCACGTTGTTTAAATCTTCAAGATACCTTAAACAATCTAATACTCAAGAGCATTCTTATGAAATCAATCCTTATATACATCTGCTAAAAATATAGACTCTTTTGAGGCTCTATGTCAATTCAAGATTCAAACTGTATTTTCATAGGTCAGTTCGATCGTGTAACGAATAATTACGTGAACATTGACATTATACGGAAATGTTAAAAATAGATAAACTCTAATTTTTGTGATATTCAGTAGGTTAAAGTTTTTAATTTAGAAGAAATTTGTAAATATTAAGAACATTTGGTAATATTACTTAAAATATGATTAGTATTTTTTTAATGCCATCAAAATCAAATTTGTAAAAAAATCCCTACCTAGTGGTTGGATCTACACAGAATCAATTGGTTGCTCATGAAGTCACTTCTGGTCTTTTCTCTTTAAATTAATCTCTGGAGTGTCCATAAACTTAAATTAGAAGCTTTTTGCATTCAGAAAGCCAATCACAGGTTATTATCTCAACTCAACTTTTAACAGTGTTTTTGAAGACATTTTGTGACCAACTAATTGTAGCTATAATCTGCTTTGTTCCCTAAACATCGATATATAACTCCATTAAAATCTTCCCAAGCCCTTTCTTTCCTTCCCTTTCTTTCTTTTTCTCTTCCAAAACTAAATCGAACATAAAATCCTGTCATACAAAAGTTAAACAATTTTTTTTCGCCAAATTTTTCTGTTTTAAAATCATACTTTATTTTATAGCATAGAAGAATATATAAAGAGAAGAGTCACTGCAGATTTTAGGTAAATCGCTTCAGTAGAATTTGGGATATCATATCAACTACCTCGAAAAAAAGCAACGAAAAGCTGAGAAAAAGTGTTTAAGGTTTCGGATAATTACGCACAGCCTAAACCTTACTATGGTACACTTTTTCAAGCTATTATTTAATGCTCTACATATTAGGTCTTACTTAAAAAAAATCCGAACTTTTTATTTAAAACGAGCGATTTTGGCCTTCTTTGAAATGTCAAAAGCTCGAAATCCAAAGATAGGTTTCTGAAACAATTAGTATTCCATATAGATCATCATTTTTAACATGACTATGAGTGCTGCTAAAAAATTGCAAAAATCAATATCAATGTAAACCAGCTGTCTATTACTATATCGTCTATTGTTCCATCCACTCCGGACAAGTCGGTTTAAATGTTGCGTCATTAAAACAACTATATACCGAATATAATTTAAAATTTGAAAAATCTTAATATTATGTTATTAAAGGGTTAAGTTTTGAAAAAATTGAAAAATCGATAAAAAGACATATAAACTCCATATAATTTTCGATGTAGATTCTTTGCTTTTCGGAAGTTTCCTTAAACTGTAGTCGGATTATACTGAAACTAATGTTTTGACAAGAAAAGCCGAATCTCTGTTACTAAACAGGGCTGGTAAGTGTTGTACAGGGAGACCCATACAATTGCACCAACATCATTACCTTTAGAAATCGAAGGTCGAACAATAAACCACTGCTTCAGTAGTCTACGGATTGGAAATTTTATGTTCCCTTGACGTGATTGAAAAATCTCGCCCAACACACCGAATAACCAATAATCAATCTAATTTTCTAGGTTATTTATTACATTATTATTAGTCGTTACCGACTAACCTATATTTTCTCTTTACAATAGTTTAAATCTAACTACATATCTAAGAGGACGCGTCGCTCGTAATTTAATCTCTAGACTAATGATATTTGTGTATTAATATTGCTGTTTTTTTCTATTAAATGCTCACTACACTACAAAAAATCAAATGTTTTGATTAATTTGAGACTGACTGTGTCCTGCGCTGGTATTACCCAAGAGTTGCAATGCTCCTTACGATTTTCTTGATTTTCTTAGTGACACTCGGCATATGAGGACTTTGTTTTGGATATTTTTTATTATATTTATGTTGTCTTTCACAGAATGTATTCATAATTGAATTCTATAGATCTCTATAGGCTTACTGATAACTGAGATTTACTTCCAATTAACTAATACATTTTCCTATATTTAAACTCCAGTTCCATCGCTTTTCTTTTTGAAATGTTCTTTCCAGCGCAGTTTTGCATCAACAGTCATTCCGGGATGTTTAGCATCGTTACTATATGAAATGATAGTATTATTTAATGTTATTGGTGCTTGTACTATCTGTTTATAGGTGAACTGCACATGTACAGACTTATTACAGTTGATTTTTATTCAATTATTTGGGTCCAATTATGTATATTGTTATTGGCCTGTTGTAATTTTCGGATCTATTCTAGGCTATTGTCCCCGACAGCAAGAATCGCAGCATTATTAACAAACGCAGCTGTCGTGATATTCTCCATTTGATGATACATCAAATGTGTAAAGTATAGTCTACAAAAATGTTATCAAACATATTTAGTTTATTTTAACATTATAGTACATTTAATGCATATATTATCGAAGGACTTAAAACTACAATTAAGAACACAGGTATAATAGTTTGTAGGTTAGAGTTGTTTTATTATATTTACATCAAACTCTTTTCCACACCAACCATGAGGTAGAGCTCTAGGCGCGTTTTTTTTATGTAGTGGTATCCCCCTGGAGGCCTAATCCACCTAATTAACAATTGTATATCAGAGTGATGTATTTTACTTTCAGTCGAGAACATATTTACCTTTTTACGTTTAGTTTTTGTTTCCTTCGATGGTGTTTTTACTTGTAGTAATCTTAATATCACTGTATTTTTTATTTCTTCTTTTACTACCTGTGTCACCATTCTTGATAAAATTAATAACTGAATTCTGCCTAATACATGTAGCATATCTGCAAAACAGTTAGTATTCATTCTTTCCTCATACCTACTAACCTAATGCTCATGTTTGAACAATTCTGAATAATTACAGTCATATCTGTGCATACAAATCTTCCACGCCCTATAATACCATTTTCTACAGTTATATTCTATTAATTACATTCATATTATGTAATACTCTGTCTAAGGAATTTCCAGTATTGTATTTATTTGCATTAAATTATGTTTCTATTGAAAAAACTACTTATTGTTTTTATACATTTCGTATATATGAACTTTGATACAGCTAACATCAAGCTCCGCATAAAGATAGTTTCTTAATTAATAATTTAATACGTAATTATAATATTTTGAATATTTTGAATAATTTTGCGTACGTTTGACAACTGGACGATTTTGACAGGCTAGTTCGGTTTCACATTAGAACTTATCAGACCGCATTATGTCTATTTCTAACTAGAATAAAATGAGAAGAAAAATATTGTTTGATTCTAAAACGTCTCTATTTCATTAAACCTCTTGATGACGTATGAACAAAAAAAATTTAATAGAGTATAGGTAAATAATTGGTCCCAGTACACTTCCTTGTGGTAACCTGCTTTAGCTTCTTTTATTGTAGAGTAGGTTTTCTTTGTGAACGGAACCGTCGTACCAAACTTTATCGAAGACTTGTGCTACATCTAAAAATATAGCTGAAGATGCATTTTTTTCTTTATAATCTTTTTCAATGGCATTAATTTCAATGCAACTGATCAATTGTTGAATATTAGTTAATGAATCCAAGCTGGTGTGGTGGTATTACTTTTTTCTCTTCCTTTCTTATTAATTTAGCTAACACAGTGATATCGGTCTATAGGCTTTTACTTCATTTAGTGATTTTTCCAGGTTTTAAATAATTTCAGCCATCTTTCAAACGTTTGGGATATGTTTTAGTAGATATGCTACATTGATCAAGTTGCTGAGTTTTCAAATAAATTCCCTTTCTTGGACCAAAAAATAACACAATATCATTGTACATATATATATGCGATATATTTGGTTGATTTCGTAAAAATAAAACATTATATACATCGTAATACAAAAATCGAGACGAGAAAACACAAAACAGTAAAAAAACGGTTACTAAACATTAAATAACCACGTTATTTTGTCCACCGTGGGAGTGATCAGAGGCAAGACTAGTGGGACGTCTGGTGGTGTTTCTGTTAGAGGATGCGCCTGAGAATAAGTTACCCATCCTATTAGTCCAATTCCTAAAGTAACGAGGTAGTTGTCTTCTGGTACTCTTAACCATATTTTGGAGGACTGGTCTGGGATACATCTTCCTAGATTCTTTCCTCTCGTCGTCGGTTATCTGTTTGTCGTCCAGATGAACAAGTTTCGGAAGAACCGATATAACGTATAGTCTGGAACAACAGATTTAGGAAAAATTACTTTATGGAGAAAGATTCAACAACAAGTTATTTTTATTAGTACAACAATACACAGGGTATCAAAGCTATTGAGCATTGGTTAGAAAATGGCTATTGACTCGAATAATTCTGAGAATATCTTAAATTAAACGGAAATGAAATGCAGATTTATAGTTAAAAATAATGTTAATTTTCTTGTAATGCCGCCATATGACGTATATTATATTGCTGTTGTTACTTTCAATTTTTGTTGTTATCCATTCATATTGTGTTATTTCTGCCACGTTATTCTCTGTCCTTCTAAGGTAATCTGTAACAAATGGTATTTGTTGTTGTTTCTTGCTAATGTCCTATGTATTTTTATTTCCTTCCAATAATATTTTCTAGTAATTCTTCTTGGTCAATATGCATATTAGTCAGGATTTGGGTATTGGCTATACTGTTTATTCAGGAGATTAGCTCTCATCTATATAATTATATCTCGAAGGCTTAAAGCTTTGTAGTTGTTGTTATTGTGTAATATATTTAATGCTTTTAATATAAACTTTTTATTTATGTTTTCCATTTTAAGTAGTGGGTAGCGATCACCAATATAAATACCATTTGATTTTATGAATGTATGGTGTACCGTATCTAATTACATCAAATTCCATTCCTCCAAATATACAAATCGGATTTGCAATTGATTTTGATTTTTAACTCAGGATATTTTTGGATTCAAGGTATAGGGTGGGGCAACAGTCTCGCTACCATTTTACTTATGTGACGTTTAGCTCGGTTTTGCTTTAACAATTGTGTTGTATAGACGTCTAAATTTTATTATGGATAAATATATGCCACAAAACGAGCAGAATTAGTGCCAACATGAGAATTCGTTCCATTGTTGCCACTCAGTTTACCGCACCCTATATATACATATTATAGATATATCGATATATAAAGTCGATTTCGATATGTTTTTATATCGGTTTAGAACACTGATATATCGATATATAATTTTTAAGGCTTAAAAATAATAACTTTAATAGTATATTTCGTTTCGTTTGACCTATATCTTCATGAAGCAATTCCTCCAACTTGCCCTCATTAAATTTTGTCTGTGTAAATTTGCATTGCAAATCAAAATCATCACCATATCGTCATAAAATACCATGACTTTTCATATAAAAATAGCAAGATAAAAGTAGGCACAATAACACTATATCTGCATTATACAATTAGTTTCCATTCAAAAGACTTAATCATTCTAGTTATCATCATCATCATTATTTAAAACTTTCAGATAACTATAGTAAGGCCGCTATTAATGAAGGAAATATCTGGTGTGATAAAAATGGTTGACGGAAAATGTAACAATATAATGTTAGAAGTTGAAATGTGAAGAATCACAAGCAGGACTTGAATCAAAAATAGTCGTTACAAAGTAAAAATGTGTTAAATTTGCCCTGTAACGTGACAATGCTTAGTTCGTAATCAAGCGCTGTCATAAAGATAGGAAAAATAACACTAGTGATGAACAATTCGATATTTTTCAATAAATTCACGCAACAGCATCTATCCATCAATAGTAGAACGAAAAATTTGAGGAAAAAAAGTATAAAGATAGAATAGATTTTCGATTTTCTAAGTCTCTAGTTGTGTGTTGAAGCCGAATAATAATATTCCTAATAATAAAATATTCCTTATTAACGAGAAATAAAATTAGTTTTGTATTTAAAAAGGATGCAATGGTTAAATAGTTGACAAAGATTGATTGAGAAAATACGACAGAAATATACAATGGTTATTACTACATTCCTCTTTACAATCAATTCAAATATATGAAATATAAAAATAATTTCAAAATGAATCTGTTACTTTGAAGGTAATAAATTACAACAATTACCGTTTTCCTTTACTTTCCCAAAGAATGTTCAAAACGAAATATGTACATCTCCGTGTCACTTATGGCGCGGTTGAGAAAAAATTAGTAAGACCATGTTGGAATGAAATAGAAATAAACCAATTACTTTTATTATATTATGTCACTATTACTTTCCGAAATGTAAAATACGATTAAATATATTTGGGATCATTATTCTAATTATTTTTACAAACTGCCACTTACCAATTTATTTAAAATTAACTGATCTGTACAGCATAGAGAATCAAACAATTACCTCAGTCCTTTCCTCTCTCAAAATTAGCATGGGAAGAAAATAGTGTATCTCCGTCTGCTATCAAAAATCGAAAAAGAGGTGAAGTATGCATTTAATTGAAATAGTAATTACTAATTTCAGTCGCTAGTTTTCTTACTATCGACTAGTTCGACTGTTTTGCGACTATCGACTTCTAATGGTATCGATTGTTAAACACCGGCTAGTTTTAGTCAGTAAACGCGGATCCAAACTGGAAGCCAATAGTTCATAATCTTGATTCTCATTAATCAAAATATTAATAAACCTACTGGTAATTATTTTTATTAAGGAATTATTATTATATTAAGGTACTACGGCGAAATATAAGATATAAATTACAATGATTTTTCCAGGCACTAAGTATCTTAACAAAAGAACACTTACCTATATCGAAGATATTCGTAAATACAACCACCAGTTGCGGGCGAATGGGCCACCGGATTACCCATCAGAGACAAGTACTTTAAATTCGGGCAGTTATATCGCAAACTTTCCACCCAGTATAAATCGCTTATCCGACAAAAGTTTAGGTATAACAGTTCCAGATGTGGCAACCAAGGAATGTTCGCGTCGTGGGAACTAATAGGATTCTTGTCCAAGATAAGCGACGTCAATTCCTTAAAACGTTCCAAAAAATCTATATTTCTACAACATACAAAATATGTATGCAGTGGGTAATAAGTTGTTTTATATTTGACATCTGTATTATTTTAATATAAACAACAGATATACAAGATGGTCCCTAAAATGAATATTTATATTTAATTGATTGACTACAAAAAAAGTAACCTATCTATTGAATATTTATTGATTATTAAATCTACATAGCCAATTGACGTAACAGGTCAATTGAAAAGTCCCCGCCCTACCATAGTAAAACACATTTTCTTGGTAAAATTAGTTTTTTTTATTCAACATAATTCCCTTCAAGGGTGATACACTGACCTGGGTGATACCAACTGCAACCCTCCAACTTTTCGATACCATTTTTGTAGTCCGATTTATCCTTTGTTTCAAAATAGGCCCCAGCTTCGGCGATCACTTTATTCGACGAAAATGTCTTCCCAGCGGGCATTCTTTTGAGATCTGAGAACAGGAAATAGTCACTGGGGGGCAGGTCTGGAGAATGCGGTGGATGAGGAAGCAATTCGAAACCAAATTCATGGATTTTTGCCATAGTTTTCACTGACTTGTGACACGGTGCATTGTCTTGGTGAAGCGACACTTTCTTTTACTTCAAATGCGGTCGTTTTTGGCGATTTCGTCCTTCAGACGGTCCAATAACGCTATGTAATAGTCGCGGTTGATGGTCCTTCCTTTTCAAGGTAGTCAATGAAAATTATTCCATGCGCACCCCAAAATACAGACGCTATAACCATACCAGCCGACTGTTGCGTTTTCGCATGCTTTGGTGTAAGTTCATCGTATGCAGTCGACTCGGATGACTGTCAATTGGACTTCGGAGTAAAATGATGGAGCCATGTTTCATCCATTGTCACATATCGACGCAAAAACTCGGGTTTATTACTCTTAATCATCTTCCAACACTGCTCCGAATGATCAACTCGTCGTTGTTTTTGGTCAAAAGTGAGCTCGCGCGGCACCCACTTTACACAAAGCTTTCTTGTACCCAAATATTCGTGAATGATATGATGTACACATTCAGTTGATATCTTTAGAATGTCTGCTATTTCATTCAATTTTAATTTACGGCTATTCAAAATCATTTTGTGGATTGTTTTAATGTTTTCGTTGGTAACAACCTCTTTTGGGCGCCCACTGCGTTCACCGTCTTCGGTGTTCATTTCACCACATCTAAACTTAGCATACCAATCCTTGAGGGTTAATTTTTCTCGGGCAGTGTCCGGAAACTCGGCATCAAGTTTTTGCTTCAACTGTATTTTTCCCTTCAAAAAGAAATATTTTATCAACACGCGAAATTCCTTTTTATCCATTTTCACAAACTAATGATCCGGACAACTGTCAAATTTATACACGCATCTTTTGAAGGTTAGGGCTAACTAAAAGCATATGGACTTAATTCTAGTAGCGCCATCTATGTATCAGTCCGGGGACTTTTCCTGAGATTGACCTGTTATTATAATTTTCTGCGCCCCTTGGATTTTTTACGTTCATTTAGTAAACTAAACAAACATAAACTTTCTTTTAATACATCTTATTGTTTATATAAAAATATTATAAACCAAATGTATTAGGTGCCTGCATATACAAATTTACTTTTTTATTTATTTTCTTTCAGTACATGTTTTTTTGGTTCTCCAAGCTGTCCAAACCAACAATTGGGATATGACGGAACATCTCCACCACTTCTGTTAAATATCAAAACCGTCGAATTTAACAGTTTCACCAATAAATATCTGTGATCATAATACATGCAATCTCCTAATATAGCTAATCTCCGAATAGGGAATGGTTTATTGAGATGTAGTGAAACTCAATTTATTTTTGATTATTATTAGAATACCTGAATGAATTATTGCTGATATCCAATGTTTTCACACGTGTACCGAACTCATCACATATCAACCTAGGCATCTGGTCAAGTTTTTGATCGGCAAAGGACAACCTAGTAAGATCGGAATCCTCCACTTTATCATCTCGGTCTTCTGTTCTTCCTAAATAAAAGTATGACAACATAAATAGTGATTAAAAGTGAGAATACACTATAACAAATAAGGTGTAAATAAAAAAAGAAAAGAAACTGTTGGGAATCAAGCAACTATTTTAAGACTACATCAGAAGAGATGATAGGATTTTGTTTTTTTTTTCTGTTCTGATTTTAACCGTCTTGGTAATCGCCAGAACATTGTTTATTAAACATATGTGTGTGTATCCAAGAGTGTAAAATCCGACAAAAAGCATTACACCAATAAACAGTCTGAATAAGATCAAATGTCTTCTAGGATGGTCTTGCCAGTCAGTTCCAAAGCCCACGTTTAATAGTAGATGCAATACAAGAAAAAAATCCAAAAGGCTGCCGTGACTGGAAAGTATACATATATCTTTCTAAATCTTAGGTTTTTATTTATAGACGAACGAGCACAAACTCACAAACAAAAAATTCAAACACTCATGTCCTGAAAAGAATTCGATTGATGTATGAAGTATGACGAAAACGATGGTCATGAACAATATTGAGAAAAATAAATCAATAGGTATCATGAGACCCAAAATATTTCATCAATCGAAGATCTAACAGGTGCCATAGAGGTTTATTTTGAACCATGATCGAAGATCATTTGAAACTGTAAGCAACTTATTATTGGTTAATGGCGAAAAGTTTTTTTAAGATGCTGAAAAATTATTCTATTTGAATCTTCTAACTATTCTACTTCAAACAATGACAAATAGTAACTAAACATATGTATTTTAGCCAAACATAAACATAGAATGATAGAAAAACAGTACAATTACCTACGACTCAATAGTGAAAGCTATAATGCACAGAAAAATTCCAACCAAAACTCACCCATTAGAATATGTCCCAAATTTGTCATCTCCGTGGTCTGCATTTCATTACAGAATATATTAGTAAGCGCATTTGATACCGTTTCTCTTTTAATAATGCTGGGCTGACTTGAGGAGACTACTTCTTCCGGCGGATCTCTCCAGACTTCCGAAATATCTTCAAACAAGTTCACACCTTGGTCCGTTTGGCCTTGAGGTCTGAAAAATTTCCAAAAATCTATTTTTATACATTCATAATAATTACATATTTTTAAATTCTAGACAATGTTCAGTTACACAAAAACAGCATATATTCTTATTGTCCACATTTAAAAAATCAAGTTAAAATTGTCACTGTCTTAAATAAAATTATAATAGTTTCCTTCTAGTTGTTTTTCTAAATATTTCTAAAAGAAAATAACGTAAAATTAATATTAACAACATACATTTAAAATCGTCCAGTATATGCAGAATTAATGAATTTTTTATGGAATCGCAAAACCCATTAAAAAACTAGTTAAACACATCTATTATTATTTAACTGATATTCAATAATTAATTAAAAAGTATTATTAAGATATCCAATTGTCCCAATTCAGCAAAAATATAAAAGGTATTAATCAAAATTCTGGTCGATAACTGCTGTGATATCATTTTATTAAACAAAATATATCGTGCTAAGCAATATAGATTATTCTTAGGTTCACAGCAAATAAATAAATTTGATACTTACTGGTTGGAAAGCCCCCGACTCATTCTATAGTACCTACTAAAAGCGTACATTCGCAAACATTACCTACTTTTCTATGGCTACCGGCTAACTAACACCATGAGGAATACAAAAAATCGTCTCAAAATGTATAGGAACGCCACTGATAAACCTTATCACGTTTTATAAAGATATTTAGTTGAATATTATTCCCGATCGGTTTGTCTTTTGCTAGGTTCCTTGATGTAGTATCGTGTCAAGCCGTAAACTACTGATTTCCATATCAATTTTTTTTCTCTCCGATTACGTGAAAAAAAAACAATATTTAACAACATTTAAACATTTAAGCATTGTACATTGATAGAACGATACATATAATATTATATTATTGTAGCATGAGATTTATGAGTTCTATAGAAAAAAATCTAGTTATAAATTAATGAATAAATATCATCCTTATTAGCATTATGTAATTAAAACGGTACGAAAAATTGTAAAATCAAGAAGTAGGTACTAGTGTATTATTTATGTCCACAAAATATCATGTATATTACAAGGTACATTGATACAATGCTTTGAATATCACTGAATACGAAGAATTGACTTTTACAACATTATTATTTCACTACGAATTTAATTTAAGGAGAGAAAACTTACAAGAACTTAATGAATATGAAATATAATCACATAACACACACCTCTAACCTGTTTTAAGGAACCAGATCAATAACCAACATTTTGTCGCCAAAATCATAGACTCTCAAATTAACAATAAACATGTTAGAAAAACAAATATCTATCTTCAAATAAAATAAATCTCCGTAAATCATATGACATAACTAAAACGTCAAACGGAAAGAATGCACTAACCGATGCAGTAGTACAATATTAAATTAAAATGTTCCACGCATACACGAGTTACAAGATATCAGACAACAGAGTAATCCTTAAAACGATCACATTAAAGTTATCTAATATTAAATTAATGCCGGTAACCTCGTGCATCAACATGTCAGGGTGACAATGACAAATTACTTTGAAACAATAAATTTATGATTCTCTGCTTTTAAATTATAATAAACATATTTTTGCTGGAATAATATTGTTTTAATTAACAGGTCATTTAAACATTTGAGTCCACCATTTCGTCATGATATAAAAGATTCTAATAGTAAATAATTAAAAAACGGTATTTTAGATTTCAAATTTTAGATTTCTGTTTTATAATATTACTTTGTAATTAAAAGGTCATTGTAATATTATACACAAATAATGACATAATTTCTCAGTTACTCTTTGCTAAATTTCCACGTTATATAATATATTACGAACTTTGACATGACTAATTAATCTGTATTTACTTTAGTTCCAATCAGCCTACTATATAAATAATTTGGTTCTTGTGTGATAAACAATCACCATCCATTCAATAAACAAATTAATAAGCAACCTTTTCTTTAAAAAATTAAAAGTTACATAATCACAATAATTTATATTAAATTGTAATAAATAACTGCAATAAAAATCAATATTTTTCTTCATGCATTTATTCATGTTCTATATTGGCACTACAATTAAATAACGGACGTCATGTTTTATGTGATTTAGAATTTTACTTTATTTCTGGTTCTTCCTGCTTTCGGTTACGCACTATCTGAAATAAATATTTATGAAAAAAACTTATTAGCACACATTATTTTACATATAGTAGTTAAGCAAAAAACATATATAAGCATAATTCTTTTGAAAAATTCGTACGTTTATGTTTTTGACATTTGATGTCAATTAAATTTAGGTTATGTTTTAAGGAAATTTTATTCTTATTTATAATTTGATATTTTACGTCCATGTTTAATTTTTCATTTATTATAAAGCTTTAAATTAATTTAAGGTTAGTATTAATAACATGGTGACTGTGAATGCTAGTGAATATTAATGCTGATACAATATATATTTTATTTTTTTTAAATAGTTACCCAATCTCGAATAATTTTATTGAGCTCATCGTATTGTTCAGCTGACATCCTATTTGATTTGTAAAATCTTTTGGGATAAGCTATAGGAATCTTTAGACCTAAAATGTAACATATATAAGAATATATCGGTACTAAAAATTTTAAATTATTGGTATAATAACATAGACTAAATCGAACTAAATGAAGGAAAATTATTAAAGATTATAAGACCAAGAATTACCAGCATATCCGTAAGGTGAACTTTCAAGCTCCGTTTCGCCGTTCTGTACCATCTCATAATTTTCATTAGTCAATTCTGACCGCTTCCCCAATGCCCCGAAACAGGAATGGCCGAAATTACTACACCCACCTTAAAATTCATATTAAAATCATCAACCGCGTCACAAATGATCGATTAAATTACTCTTACGTTTAGCAAAAACAATACTTTCTTGTTGTAGCACAAGAACAATCAGAAAAAGCACGACATTCATGTTAATAGGAAATATAGAACACTTGAGTACATAAGCTTAATTGGAAATGTAATGATCAATGGCGCAAATTGAGCAACCTATTTACATATACGACGTAAGGAATCAACACCATCGGTAGAAATATAAATAATACTTACTCTTTGCGTGAATTTCATGAAGTAATAAACTTGCTAAAATGAGAAACTTTGACAGTTTGAAAATTTGGAAAGGAGTAAAACAAAGCATGATAGAAGTTTGAGTCTAGCTATGTGAATCGTTTAAAACAGAGAACTGAAGTAATTAACATGGTAGGAACGCAAAACTTTTATAGCACAGTCCATAATTTCTCCCACTTGATATTGTTTGTTGAGCGCGGAGAAGATAAAAGAAAATCACTATCCTTAGATTTACATAAAAACAATTATAATAACGTCCAGGATCCCCAAAACTAAATTACATAAAAAACAACTAGATGAACGTTTCTAACACTCGAAATATCGATAAAAATCAAATATACGCAAGCCAATAACTTTTCAGTCCCTACATTGCAAAATTGAATATTAAATATCCAAAGTGTTATCCAAACATATATATAATAATAAAACTCATAACATCTATAGACAAATATATACCCACTTAAATCTACCGCTTTGATTAACTATTATTCATAATGTACTTTAGAACTTAATATTATCCTTATATTTACATCTAGAATAAATATTAACAAACGTATACAAAATATACGATTTTAAACAACCGCTTAAAAATCATCTTCTTCGTTTAAAAAATATTTTTAGAAGTGAGCACCTTTTTCTAAGAAGGAAGAAGTTGTCAGGGAGACAGATGATTATGACAGATTGGTAATGATGCCACAAAAATAAAATAGCGAATTTCAAACAAATCACCTAGAAAATAAGATATAACCATTATTTAAAATATAATGAACTTGTGGGTATTGGCGTCTATGATTCCTCTGTTAAAATTTGTTTACAGTTTCAAATTGTGTTCGACGGTTTTTTGAGTCTATCTGCCACACTGAAAAATAACTGTGGGGCTAAATGCCGCCAAGGGGGCGGCATTCTAAGAAGGGTAAGCGGACTTTCAAATATTAGCTACATAATATATGTCTTATACATGATATGTTTTCATACATGCTTTAAAAAATAATGTTTATGTTACTAGTCTCGTGCAATGCTGAATTTGGATCAAGAAGTGGGAGCATGGGATACAGTATTACTGGAACCCCTAACAGAAGATAGTTTCATTACAAATTTACAGCAAAGGTTCAAAAGGGATCACATATATACTTACATTGGAAATGTTCTAGTTTCAGTAAATCCATACAAAAAATTGGCATTGTATTCAACAAATTTAGTAGAAACCTATGTCAAAAGAGCCCCTTTTCAACTACCCCCTCATATGTATGTAATTTATATGAATTGTTTTCAAATAACTATCTATGCTATTTCAGATATGGATTAGCAGAGTCAGCTTACAGATGGTTAAATGATAGGGGTGACAATCAATGTATTATTGTTACAGGTTATTAAGTTATTATTTAACATGTGTTGTTCATATTTTATATTTTATGGGTTTTCAGGAGAAAGTGGGTCAGGTAAAACTGAAGCAGCAAGAATCGTCTTGCAGTTTTTAGTACTAGTTTCAGGAAATAGTCCTGAGGTCAAGAAAATTAAAGATAGACTTGTTCAAGCAAATACCTTACTAGAGGCCTTTGGAAATGCCAAAACTATGAGGAATGACAATGCTTCTAGATTTGTAATTATATTTTAATCTTGCCTAACATATTTAAACATTTTTATGTTGGTTTTGTAGGGAAAATTTTTGGATATAGAATTTGATTACAAAGGTGACCCTATTGGTGGACATTTAATAAATTGTAAGTTTATATTATCTTAATGTTTACCAATTTTTACTATATCATAATTGTTTTATGCATCAGATTTTTTGGAAAAGGTAGTATATCTTAATTTATTAGATTTAATAGATTTTGTTATAAAGATAGACCTTTTGAATATAGTATTCTGGATTTGATTTTTTTTTATATACTTTCAGTCAAGAATTACACATTTATCACCTTCTGAAAGAAACTTCCATATATTTTACCAGCTACTCTCTGGAGCTGATATTCACCTGCTCAGTAAGAATTAATTGCTTTTTTTTAAGCCATAACATTGAAAAATTCAAATTTTTTAGAATGCCTGAAGTTGCAACGCAATGCAGATAACTACTCAATCCTGCAAAATGAATCACATTGTCCTTCAACAACTGAAGAAGATGATAAGAAATTATTTGTATACACTAAAGGAGCTCTTGAAGTACTTGGATTTGCTCCTACCGATATTATAGATATTTTTAGAGTTCTAGCAGTGATCTTAAAATTAGGTAATTTACAATTTGTGCCTTGCAATAACATAGATGGTACAGATGGTTGTTCCATAAGCAACGATTATGGTAAAAATAGTGTACTGAATTAAATAACTTTTTAAGTCTAATAATTTGTAGAATTATTTGAGATATGTGAGCTGTTGACCACAGATCACAGATGGATACAAAGGATTCTGACAACCAGACAGATAGATGATGGTGTTTTAACTGACCTAAATGCCATAGAGGCCTGTAAAATTCGTGATTTATTATGTAACACTCTTTATAGCAGATTGTTTACGTGGTTGATTAACCAGATAAATGATTCGATAAAGGTACACTTTGCACATTGTAAAAATAATTGCTTTACTCTTTATTATTTTTAGGCAAAATCTTTAGGTAAACGACGAGTTTTGGGCGTGTTAGATCTATATGGTTTTGAAATGTTCAAGCAAAACAGCTTTGAGCAGTTAATAATTAATTATTGCAATGAAAAAGTGCATCAATTCATAACAAACATTTGTCTTAAAGACGAACAGGAAGAGATGGTTAAAGAAGGGTTGGAGTGGACCAAAATTGAATTTTTTAATAATATGTACGTAGTGGATTCCTCAGGCACAGCTATATACAAAATCTTATATTTACAGAGTAATATGTCAATTGTTAGAAAATGAAAACCATGGAGTACTGTCATTGTTAGAAGAACCCCATATACATACCGATGGAGATTACTTAACAAGATTAGAGCAATGTTGTTCTGGTCACATGCACTGTTTAATAGATGAAGTAAATTCACCAAATAGTTTTCAGTAAGTAAATTTAAACAATATATCAACTGATTAAATGATTGTTGTATAGAATCAGGCATTTTGCTGGTCCAGTAACGTACAAAATCCAAGGCTTTGTTGAGAAAAATCAAGACAATCTGCCCAAAGATCATTCAAGGGTCATGTTTCGGTGTGATTTGAAAATAATGCAAGAATTATTTCCTGAGGGGAATCCAAAACGGTATTTACAACCACTCCTCTTAAATTATCATTTTATTTTTTATAATCATTACACGGAAAACACACGGTGATTTTTACCGTCCGTGGTATCCCTTCGTATTTTGTCTATAAAAAACTAATGAAATATTTTACTTTTTACTCTAAGGTGTAATGTAAAGAAACCGATGAGTAAGGCCAGTCAGATTCAAGTTTCATTAAATGCTCTCCTAAAAAGTTTAAACAATAGACAGAATCATTATATTAGATGTATCAAACCCAACGAAATGAAGCAACCGCGAATATTTGAAGTTGGATTAGTTCAGCATCAAGTAAGCGTTTTTTATTTGATAGTTCTTGCATGTTTATCACTTTTTCAACTTGTAGATCAGGTACATGTGCTTGTTATCAACTGTACAAGTATGGAGGTCGGGTTATTGTCACAAAATGCCTTTTATATTATTCCTGTGCCGATACAAAATGATCTGCCCACACACCTGGCCTAAATGGCGTGGTTCGGCCGTCGAAGGAGTTTCTGTTTTATTGAGGAGTTTACCTATACCCGGAGCTGAATTTACTTTTGGTAATAACTAATAAGTTTGGTAATATTAATACTTGTGTTTGTTCTTTTTCAATTATGAACTCTATATAATAAAGTCAATATGATTGAAATGATTTAATTTTTAGGACGTACAAAACTGTTTATCCGAAGTCCAAGAACTGTATTTGAATTGGAGGATTTTCGACGAACTCGACTACATGACTTGGCATTATTAATACAGAAAATTTGGCGAGGTTATAGAGAAAAAAAGAAATTTCAGAAATTAAGACGTGGTCAAATGGTCATCGCAGCTGCTTGGAGAACTTGGAGGGTGGGTAGCTGATTAAACCATAATATCAGTTCAGATAATTTATCAACTCAATTTCCATTAATTTAAACTTAAAATTATAGGAACTAAAATTTGGAATACCAGTTGGTGATAAAAAGCACTTGTGGTGTTTATATAATTTGGTATGATGCATTAACAGCTAGAATTTTATAATATAAAATAACTGTAACAATCCACAATAACCACAAACCTCCCAACTAGTAAATAAGTATTTAATTGTGCTTCATAAAAAAATAATATAAATATTAATTATCAATATAAATAATATGTATGTTAATATAAAATCACATTGCATAAAATAATTTTATAGTAATTCATTACTGTAGTTTTAAAAAGTGCACCTTGTATGTTTCATTATTTTTTTGATACAGGAAATATATTAATTATTATTTTCTATCTATCTATAGGCTAGAGAGCAATACAGATTATTGAAACATAAAAAGCAAGTCGAATGGGCGGCTAGAGTAATACAACGACATTATATACAATGGAAAGTAAGATTAAAATAAATTTCGTTTCGATTGACTCCTAATTGATGACATTAATTTCTAGCGACGACAGTACTTGTTTTCGATTCTACAGAATATGCCAACGGACAGCAATTCGCCACTATGTCGCGATTGGCCTACATGTATTCCTTCCATGAACGAAACTAATAGCCTACTTCGGAAAATTCATCATAGGTGGCGATGTCACAAGTTTCGTCTCAGTTTTGATCAAACCGCTAGAAACCGTATGAGGGAAAAAGTAACTGCCAGCTTCATCTTTAAAGATCGCAAATGTTCATATCCTCGAAGGTAAGTGGTAATTTCCGTAGATGTTATCATATGTGGCTCATTTTTTTTTTCAGTGTATCACATCCATTCTTAGGTGATTACGTTAGACTTAGACAAAATGTACAATGGAAAAAAATGAGCTTGGAAAACAATGATCAGTACGTTGTTTTCGCCGATATCATCAATAAAATCGCCCGATCTAGTGGAAAGGTGCGATATTTATACTTTATTTCCTTGGGTAAAAAAAATTAACATTCTCATTTTAGTTTGTTCCTATACTTTTGGTAATATCAACAAGGTCAATGTTGATCTTAGATCAACGAACATTGCAAGTCAAATATCGAGTCCCGGCGACCGAAATATATCGAATGTCATTGTCACCTTTTTTAGATGATGTAGCTGTGGTGCATGTCAAAACCGTAAGTGTTAAATATGCTATTTGGTTTATGATTAGTTTTGATTAATAATTATTGAGGCTTTTAACGCTAATTTAATATATAATAATATCTTTTATTTGGATTTAGTTGTATTAGTAACAAAAGTAAATTTGATGCTAAAAGTAACTTGTCGCCTATTAGTCATCCGTAGTAAATGCCGAAACTTCAAGCATGTCATCCGATACACCGGGCTGTTTATTCCAGAGTGACCTGAGTAGGAAAAAAGGCGATTTTGTTTTCCAAACAGGACATGTGATCGAGATAGTAACCAAACTATTTCTGGTTGTTCAGAACGCAACTGGTAAACCTCCCGAGGTTAATATTACCACAGAGTAAGTTACATCCTATTTTTTGTCCTAATATTTAATCTACGAAAAGTTCGTGACTTCAAGGACTATATTTCGAGCGCTATTATGAAATGAAATTTTCGGCGATGTTTGAAAATTATGTGTATTTGAAAATGACGAATTATAATAAAAAATTGCCACATATCTCAGAATATTGTTGCGACAATGCGATGAACAGTGCTTGAGCTGCGCAGAAATGGCTCACCTCTTTCTGTTAGTTTTGATGTTTGATAAGTAACACTTTGATCATCCAAATAAATAACAGGTCAATTGAAAAGTTCCCGGCCTACCATAGTAAAACACATTTTTTTGGCAACATTATTTTTTTTATTCAACATAATTCCCTTCAAGGGTGATACTTTTCGATACCATTTTTGTAGTACGATTTGTCCGTTGCTTGAAAATAGGCCTCAATTTCGGCGATCACCTCTTCATTCAACAAAAATTTCTTCCCAGCGAGCGTTCTTTTGAGATCTGTGAATAGGAAATAGTTGTTGGGGCTAGATCTGGAGAATACGGTGGTTGAGGAAGCAATTCGAAGCCCAATTCATGGATTTGCGACACGGTGCATTGTCTTGGTGAAGCAGCACTTTCTTTTTCTTCAAATGCGGCCGTTTTTTCGGCCATTTCGACCTTCAAACGGTCCAATAACGCTATGTAATAGTCGCTGTTGATGGTCCTTCTTTTTCCAAGGTAGTCAATGAAAATTATTCCATGCGCATCCCAAAATACAGACGTCATAACCTTGCCAGCCAACCGTTGCGTTTTCCCATGCTTTGGATGGATGGAGAGGTTTGGAGATGGAGCCATGTTTTATCCATTGTCACATATCGACGCAAGAACTCGGGTTTATTACGCTTGATCATCTTCAAACACTGCTCCGAATCATCGACTCGTCGTTGTTTTTAGTCAAAAGTGAGCTCACGTGGCACCCACTTTGCACACAGCTTTTTCATACCCAAATATTCTTGAATGATATGATGTACATTTTCAGTTTATATCTTTAGAGTGTCTGCTATTTCATTAAATTTAAATTTACGGTCATTCAAAATCATTTTGTGGATTTTTATATGTTTTCGTTGGTAACAACCTCTTTGGGCGTCCACTGCGTTCACCATCTTTCACCACGTTTTAACTTAGCATACCAATCCCTGATAGTTAATTTTCCAGGGGCAGTGTCCGGAAACTCGGCATCAAGCCAAGTTTTTGTTTAACTGTATTTTTTCCCCTCAAAAAACAATATTTTATCAACACGCGAAATTCCTTTTTATCCATTTTTTATACAATAACAAAAGTTGCTTCACTCAAAATGCTATAATTCATAAACTAATGATCCGAAGGCTGTCAAATTTATACACGCATCTTTTAAGGATTAGGACTAACTGAAAAACATATGGATTTAATTCTAGTAGCGCCATCTGGTGTCAGGCCGGGGACTTTTCAATTGACCTATTATGTTTTAAGCCATATAGCCAAAGTTGGCTACAAAAAGAAGTTCAATGTTCCTCACGAGAGTGAAGCTGCTGCAAATCACTTGTTTCTGTTTTTAAACCAAAAACCACAGAGATGCTATCCAGTTTAAATAAATTGGTTAACTTTAAGAAGTTTACAAAAAAAATATCACAGACTTTTAAGAGGAAAGTAATTAGACGTTTGTGCTGATCCAGCATACTTGAACTTAATTTTTTTAATTAATCTGGAATGTATAATGTAATATGCAGATGTAGATAAACTTTTAGAGCTTCTTTAAAGTCTGGCATTCTGAAGGATCCTTATTCCTTTAACAGTCATTATCAAGAGTCAAACAAAGAATTATTGATGAAAATTAATGATTTTTTATTTTTAAATTATTTTTTGGAGATCTATTATCCATTATGAACAAAAAAATGCTGTTCTTTCTCCACCATAAATATAAAATAAATAGTAAAAGTTGTCTTTGAAATGTCGTTGTAAAGGATAACTACTTATAATATTTATTTCAGTATTTCAAAGAATTTTTATTAAACTCCAACGGAATGTCGGCCGATTTGATTTAGACCTTTTTACTTTTCAACAGATTTGAAGCCAACTTCGGTTCCCAAACGGTAACCTTCACATTTAAATGCGGTTTGCCGGAAGTCCAACCCGGACAAATAAGAGTTCTGCGAAAAGGAAACAAGATGGAGGTATTGGTTTGACAACGGAAAATCTCCAACATACATATCGAGGAAACCAGCGACTTAAACACTGCCACTTTAACACTAAAGTATTGTTTTTTGTTTTCTTTAAATATTGCACAAGTTTCATTTAAACAAGGAGAAATATGCCTAATAAGTAAAGTGGAAGTTATAAAGTCGTTATCAAATTGGACCAAAACTTATTCTGATTGTTTTATGATCACTCACTTCCCACCGCTGTGTTTCTAAAGAAATAAAAACAATGTGCCAATCAAAATAAGTTTTTTGTATGATTTTCAAGTGTTTGTAGTTGATAAAGTAGCTAGGATAAACATTTTTTCTATCTAAATTGTAATGTAAAAAAATCCTTTTTTTAAAACTAGTTGAATATATAATGACAAAGGGAAAAATCATAGAAATATTAGTAATTGTTACGAAAAATATTAAGGTTTTCTAAATTAAGAGATTACATTAACTGATATCAACAGTTATACTTTCTTCAATAATCACAAAAACAATTGTTTGATATTCCTTTTATAGTTAAAAAGATCTCTCACTGTTTTCTTGATAGGTTCAAATTTATTCGAAAGTGCAGTTGCAGTAATTAAAAAGAAGTGTTTTCAAAAATAGTACAATATGTACTTGATACAATAAAAAAATAGTTAACAGTTTTATCTATAATAGCAATATATTGTAACTAAATTAAATAAAGGTAATGTTATATTTTTAATAGTTGTTTAAATGTTGCCTAAGATTCATCATTTCTCTCAAAGTGGATCAAGAGATGATATTAAATGAGTTATGATATCTTTTAAAAGGGTGATTTTCATAATTTCAATCAATATTTTTATAATAAATAAATCAAAAATCAGCACACAATAATTTTATTAATATATTTTAACAAAATTAAAAAAAACAATCAGTATCATATTTCATATTGTTAAGATATATTTACACCTCTTTAAGATGATATTACTCTGGTGCAGTTTCGTTTGATTCACCATTAGCAGATCCATTTTGATTTACTTCATTTGCTACATCTCTCCTCAAGTCATCCAGTACTCCTTGTGCTAGTTCACGTTCATTATACCTCTGTCTCAAAGCATTAAATAAACACAGTTGTGCTTCATATTCCCTCTTCAATTCGCCATTATGCCTTATCATTGTTTCCAATTTTTTATGCAAAAGAGCCTGTTTTTCCTTGTCAGCTTTCATTCTTTCATCCATACAATTCATTTTCTCTTCCAACTGGGTTACTTCCAAATTTCTTATTTCCAACAAATCCTTGGTAATTCTTACCACATCTTTTAAACTTTCATTTTGTGCAGCTAGAGCTTCAATTTGCAACTCCTGATTCTTAATAACTTTAGTGTTTTCAAAAATCATCGCTTTAGCTTTAGTCAGAATTCCTTCAGATTGTGTTTTTAGAGCTTGTATTTCTAAATTTTCCTTGCTTCTTTGAGCTTTCAGTTTTTGAGCCTGGCCTACATCCATTTCAAGCAAGGATATTTTCTCCTTTAAATTTGCTATTTCTATATCTTTTAACTAAAAATAAAGTTTCTTATTTCATTTATTCCCTTTATATATAATATAAATACCTTCAAAGCTTTTTGTAATTCTGGAGTCGATGCCTGTAATAACCATTAATATTATAATACACAATTATATGATAAACATTTTATAACAATATTAATTAAACCTACCTCTGCCATTTTTTATTGTTGTTGAATAAGATTTTCCGCAAAATTAAAATCAATGTAAGTAAATCTGGAAGTAATTCACTGCATATGCACACTTTAACACGCAAAAGGAACAAATCTATTTTCAATCTCGGTTAACTATGCCAGAAATATATTTTTAGATGTTTAAAAATAAAGAATATTTGAATTTTCGCGCGGCTCCATTTGTTACATTTTGGTTGCATATATGCAGAATGTTGCAAGATGTTATGTCACGTTTCGTTTGTTCTAACCTTTAAATATTCTGTCAAAATCTTAGAACAAAAATCAATTTTTTATTAAAAATCATATAACATTTCAGATACCCTATATGAAATGCGTTTTAAATGATTTAGCCTTTTAAATTCATTGGTAAATAACTAAATAGCTTAGTGCCAGTTGCTCAATTGATCAGTTCATTTTCGTCTCGTATAGGGTCAAGATCTATCTTCTGCACGTTATTTTGGTTTTTGATTTTTTAGGAAAAAAACCAAATTATTGTTATTTGAAAGGTAATATTACTGAAATGCAAAATAATTATAGCTAGAAAATTAATTTTATTATAGGTAGACTGAACAGGTATAGACAGTAATAAAAAAAAACAATAATGGAAGAATATACAAGAGAACCTTGTCCATGGAGAATTGTTGATGATTGTGGTGGAGCTTTTACTATGGGATTGATTGGTGGTGGCGTTTTTCAAAGTATCAAAGGTTTCAGAAATGCTCCATCTGGAATTAATCGTAGATTGGTAATAATGATACAATATAAAAACTGTTTATTATTAACCATATTATAAACTTTAGATTGGTTCACTAACTGCCATAAAACAACGTTCACCAATAATAGCAGGAAACTTTGCTGTTTGGGGTGGTATGTTTTCAACAATAGACTGTGCTCTTATTCATGTACGTAAGAAGGAAGACCCATGGAACTCTATTATAAGTGGAGCTGCAACTGGAGGTATTTTGGCTGCGAGAAATGGATTACCTGCTATGGCTGGCAGTGCCTTCATAGGTAAAATGTTGCTAATTGTATAGTGATTGCTTATAATAAGAATACATTATTAGGTGGTGTACTGCTAGCTTTAATTGAAGGCGTAGGAATTCTATTTACTAGGCTGAGTGCTGAACAGTTCCAGCCTCAATTACCCCCACTAGAGGATCCATCTCAGCTGGGGCAAAATCAACCACCCCCTGGGTATCAATATCAATAGGATAAATTTTAATCGTTGCATTAAAATTAGAAAATTAAATTATTATATATGTTGTGATATAGTAAACATACTAGACGAGTTTTTTTATGCTGTCATATGTTTGTTTTGTGGATCTAAGCGAATAAATTATTTTTCGTTTGTTTTCTTTTTCATTCTGTTCATTTAAAACATGTTAAATTCACAAGATTATTTTTGGAAATTGTCAGATTTGTAGAAGTAATGGTTTTATAATTTGGTTTAAATTACAAGATCCTAAATTGAATGTCTATGTTCCAAAGGTATTTGAAAAGTTATAAATGTTAAAACACAAAGAAATAATCTTAGATATTAACATAATTATTAATCTTATATTAATGTTGGGTAGCATGTGAGGTATTGTATTTTATTACACATAATCTATCAGTTCAGCAGTTGTATCAGAAAAGCTGCCAGTATACAAATTTTGGCATCATCCATGGTAGTGCGATACTTTTTTTTATTTTTTCGAGCATCAAATCATCGAAAAACCCTGATGAAGCTGATTCATTTATTGCCATATTTAATTAGCTCATTGAGATTATTTCCTTTATGAGGAACTATTTAAAACAACAATCTCAAGATTATGAGTTGGATTTCAAGATTATGAGTCAGTGATATATAGAGGGTATATATCATAGGTTAAATATAAGGAGATTAATGTGGATCAATATCTTAGAACACCATTGTACTAAGGAAAATTCAAAATCTTCATTATACTTATTTTATTAGGTATGTTGTTAAAATATTTCATAAAATATTCAAATTTATTCATTGACATAATTTATTGTTATTGCAATTTTAACAAGTTTGCAATGCTAATTTCAAATAACACATTCTAGTGTTATATATTGCGATGTTATTGGTATGTATATATGTGGAGTATAGAAATTTGACAACTAATCGAATTCTTAAAATGTGTTTTTTAATGAATATTTAGTATGTGTTTATTCAAAAAATCTAATGGTTTAAAAAATAAAGACCGTAAAAAATCTTAAATCTTTAAAACGAGTGTGAATATTTATATAAAGAAAGCTCTTGTGACATAAATTAAGATATTATTTTTGTTTTTAAACTTTATTTTAACTTGTATGTTCTGCATTTAAACTAATTTCAGGTATATATTAATATTAGATAACAAACTATTTTGTAGAAATATGATCTTTATTAACCAATTGTGTCAAAAAAAACTAGTGCTAATTTTTAAAATTGATATAAAGCAAAATAACAGTATATATTAATTTCTCATAAATATTTATGAACACATAAAATATTAATATTATCAGTTAATCCTATTTTGTTTTATTTAAACGTAACTCTCATTTTGCGCTGAATATGCTAAGAAGGAGTCTAATAATTTTGGCTCAACCAATTCTTGACAGTCTTGAACACTCAACATTTCAGTACCACAAGATTCTGCTATTTTTCTTAAAGTTGCCTAAAAATAATATGTTATTTAGTTGTAATCTTCGACAGTATTGCAAAAAAAAACATACCAAAGTTGCTACAAGAACAGCATCGCTGTTAAACCTTTCTTGCTTCTCGCGACATAGTTGTACTAAACGTCTCAACCCATCATGGTCGACAACTTGTTGAGATCCATTTTTGTCGCCGCACAGTCTGGATAATGCAATGACGCTTTTCTGTTGTAATCTACGTTCTACATCTTCATTATGGGTAAGTCTAGGCGGTTTCAGAAAATGTAGAAGCGCTGGCACCGCCTGTAATTAACAAAATAAAATGTTAAAGGTTCTTAATTAACAATCAAATTAAAGTGGATAAAGGAAAAAATGAACACTTACATCAGCATTTGTTAACTGCGACCTGGCATCTTCCAAGGATGCCATATTCGCTATTAACGTTGCGACTTGTTCCAGTAAATAAACGCTAACCATGGGCCCTCTATTTTTAACAGCGGCTAGAAGAACTGGAGCGGTTTTATACTGAACTAAAAACTTGATACATTTGTTATCCATTGAGCTGAGATTTGCCAAAGCTGCTGCGCATAATAAAAGATTTTGGCAACATTTTGTATTTGCCGAGAACCTGGTCAAAGAACTGACCAACTTTTTGGAATAGTCTTGCAAGCCTTTAACCTGTAAAAGTAGTTGTAGGTTTTTATTAAGCACATAGAAATATTGGAATAATAATTACCGAATGATTATCTTCGAACCAAGGAGCAGTAACTTGAGCAAGCAAAGCAACTGCTTCACTTCTTTCTGGTTCAGGCCTCGATTCTTCTTCCAATGTGTCCGCAATGATCTGTACCCCCGAAAACTTTTCGAACTGCCGAATAGCGATAGAATTCGAACACATGGTGCTTAAGGCTCGGAGTATTAAAGTTCTCAAAGACGATCCGTCGCATTTCTCACAAAGAATTAGAAGAACAGGAATTATATCAGCCTAAAAAATAAGACTATTAGTACTAATCTCTCTTTTTTTTTGGAATTTTTAATCATACCTTAACAAAATTTTCGATCAAGTCCGTATTTCTCAAAGCCACGGAAGTGATTCCTGTCAAACTAGCTCGAAGGTCAAGTTCGGACGTTGGATCCTCCAATTTTTCAACCAATTTTTTTATTTCAATGATGAGTGCTTGCATTTTTATGGTTTCCCATTCTACGTACAACAACTCCAATGGCCCAAGCCCGTTGGTGGGTGTATTTTTGATTTGGTCATGCAATTTGATGACTTTGGAGGTAACCTGATTTGCGTGGGTTTTAAAAAAGTCTAATATATTTCCAGCTAGACTTTGTACTAATGGATTCACTTGGCTAGACTCACTACAAGGAAAAAAATATAAAACTAAAATAAAAAGGTCTAGTACAGTAACATTGCAGAGTGCAATCACTTTGTTTACTAAAAACTTTTATGAAAGTAAGAATAAACCTTACCAGTTAAGATTTTTATAATCCATTTCAATGCAACGAGCATGAGACAACAATCCTCTTAACATATTTGTGCTGCAAGCAGCAAAATGATTAACTTTTTGACTTAATTCAGCCGCAATTGACTTGCATTGCAACATTGTCATACATTCTTGCTCAATAGATAATTTAGCTTCTTCTAACCACCACAGAACTGCCTTATTATCGATTGTAACTCCATCAGTATGAATAGGTGGGACTCTAAAACACGAAAAAGTACAACATTAAACGTTTGTATCACAATTTGCAATGCCATTCTTACCTTTGATTATCAGGATATCTCAACTTCAGCCTTGGTTGTAGTCTACCTCTTTGGCCTCTTCTATGTCTCATTCTATCCAGAGGCTCCACAAAGTCTCCTTTCGGAGTAGAAGTGTATTCTGGTCCTTCGACCGTAGAGAATAACTCTTCCAATTCACTTTCGCACTCGCTGGTGTTAAATGATGTAACCGCCTCGTATTCATCCGCACTTGCCGACGATTCCAACACGGCTGGAGCACTTTTATTTGTTTTTCTCGAGCCCCTGGATGATCTGAGACTGCTTCTGAGCAACGGTACCGATTTCGTGCCAGAAATTTCACTACTGGTATCGTAATCGGGCGTTTCTACCGAGCGACTGTTTTCTTCTTCATCGGTTTGGTCGGGTGATCGCGACTTGTTCGATGGTGTGAGGATTGAATACTGATTAGCGTTTGTTTCGAGGCATTCTTTGGTGTTTTTACTTATAAAGAGATTCCTGCTTACTTTCGGTGAATGCTTCACGAACCTATTACAGAAAATAAAACGTTTATTGTTTTCACTTAATTCGGTTTATGTAAATTGGCTTAAAAACAGTCGTGTTTTATTTTTGGTGAATACAATGCTGCAAGTTAAAATGATTCAGTTTACATTTCGATTATCTTTCTTTAGATTGGCAGGACTGGACAATGGTGTATGTTATAATACGAATTATAATTTAAATTTAACGATAAAATACAGATAGGATTGTCGAAAGTGTAAACTGCATTCTTATTCTGTATGTTATAAAATTTAGTTTGAATGATACTATTTAAATAATTTTCAGTAACATAGTAGGTGTACCACTTTGCTTTAGCCAGTTTTTCTCGAGATATATTGTATTGTCTGGCTGACTTTTAAACATATTTTGGTAGCGTACTAATTAACGGTTGAAAAACCTTTTGAAAGGAATCACAAAACAATTCAATTTTTTTTCTTTTTTATACCGAAAAAAATCGGTCAATCTGGCAGTGTATCATTATAGATTGAAGAGATAGCCAGGAAGAAAAATGCCTGGAATATTTTTCATATCTTTCACATTCGTAGGTTTTTGACATAGATAAACAATCGGACAATATTGGCGGCCACCCAAACGTAATTTAGGACTCTCCAAATATCGGTGCTTCATGATTTCGGTCATCATATAGGAAATAAAATAGCACCTAAGAGAGTTCCTAATTAATAATTATATATCTATTTGTATTTTAAGTTGTATTGTTTAAAACGGCTGAAAATTATATAGAAGGCGCCAACTGTTTACCTTGAGAGATTTCCTCATTCAATGTTATATTATTTCAATTTATTTAAATTCAATGTTGTCGATTATATTCAAAAGCAGAACAGATAATTCTGGAACATTGAAATCGGTTAAAGCCAAGCATAATGAATATTTTAATTATTTTAAAATTTGTGATGTTATGGTATAAACCTGTGTTTTTGCATTTTTAAAACACAATCTATTTTAAAATTATCTTTTTTACATTTCAGGAACTAATTTAATAAATATGTGCTCAACCAAACGGTATAGCATTGATCAGAATGTCTGGTACATGAGGTGGGTGTGGAAGGACTCCAGCGTAACAGCTCAATTGAAAAGTCCCCGGCCTACCATAGTAAAACACATTTTCTTGGCATAATTAGTTTGTTTATTCAATATAATTCCCTCCAAGGGTGATACACTGATTATAGCGACCTTCCAACTTTTCGATGCCATTTTTACAGTACGATTTGTCCTTTGCTTCAAAATAGGATTCAGTTTCGGCGATCACCTCTTCATTCGACGAAAATTTCTTCCCAGCGAGCATTCTTTTGAGATCTGAGAACAAGAAATAGTCACTGGGGGTCAGATCTCGAGAATACGCAATAACGGTGAAGAAGCTATTCGAAGCCCAATTCATGGATTTTTGCCATCATTTTTACTGACTTGTGACACGGTGCATTGTCTTGATGAAGCAGTACTTTGTTTTTCTTCAAATGTAGGCGTTTTTCGACGATTTCATCTTTCAAACGGTCCAATAATGCTATGTAGTAGTCGCTGTTGATGGTCCTTCCTTTTTGAAGGTAGTCAATGAAAATTATTCCATGCGCATTCCAAAATACAGGTGCTATAACCTTGCCAGACGACTGTTGCGTTTTCCCACGCTTTGGAGCGGGTTCACCGTGTGCAGGCTACTCGCATGACTCTCGTTTGGACTTCGGAGTGAAATAATGGAGCCATGTTTCATCCATTGTCACATATCGACGCAAAAACTCGGGTTTATTGCACACACTGCTCTAATTAAAAACATATGGATTTAATTCTAGTAGCGCCATCTACATGTTAGACCGGAGACTTTTCGATTGACCTGTTATGATTAGGCGCTGTTATGTCAAAATACACATTGTTGTGTTTCTATTTGCATAAACGCCTTTCTTTCAATGCTCGAATCAACTGCAAACTGTAATTATTTACCACGATAGATTCCCACGATAGATTCCTTTAATTCTTTCATAATTTTTGACAGAAAATTAATCATTTTGGGGCGCTTAAAACAGTCACAATACATTGTTTAGTAATCACCATAAATATATAATAGTTTTTCGTTAGTATCAGACGCTTATTTTTTCATATTTACTGATATAAATCATTTCTGATTTAATATTATATTCATTCAATATTTTTAATCCAATATTATTGATCAAATTCAAAAGCAGAACAGATAATTTCAGAACTTCAAGGTTGGTAAAAGCCCAATATAACAAATATTTTAATATTTTAAAAACTGTAATGTTGTATTATAAACATGTATTCTCTATTTTTAAAGCATAATATGTTTAAAAATTACCTTTTTACATTCTGAGAACCACTTTAATAAAAATGTGCTCAACTAAATAGTACTGTATCAATTAGAGCGGAAGGTCCTATGCCTGGTATGTAAGGTGAATGTGGAAGGACTTTCTATTTAGGCATTATCATGTAGGATTCTATGGATTTTGCAGTATATGATTGGGCGTGGTTATGTCAAAATACACGGTGTTATGGTTCTGTTTGCATAGACGACGCCTTTCTTTTAATGTACGAATCAATTGCAAACCATAATGATTTATAATTACGGTTTTGTTGAATTCTTTTGTCGTTTTGACAGAATAATAATAATAATGCAAGTATACACTATTTTGGATCTGAGCAATCGAAAGCTGTTTATAAGATAAATTGGGGCGCTGAATCCAAATCAGCAACTCGTTTTTTTAAAATTGGTTCTAGGTTTCGAAATTCGAAGTTGTGAACGACACTTTGAAACGATGTATGGGTAAGTGGCTCATCAGGTGTTAAGCATTTTGAAAAACTGTGCGTTAGCAATTAGGCTCGACAAATACTCCTTATGATGAAAATGAAGACGAAGTTCTTAAGTTATTTTTTACACTTGTACCTAGACAAATTGACAATAGATCACAGTCCATACATGGAATTTCCTTCGACACTGGTGATACATCAGGATATTTACACTGTACTATTTTTTTGCACTTATACTTCATCAAGGAAAAGAAGTAATTATCTACATGATTTTTGTCTTCTCTCCATAATGTTGGAACAGGAAATGAAAACTAGTAGTAGCTTTTTTCCGCACGCTTTACAAAATAATTTCGGAACTCATGGCTTGTCAGTGCTTACTACAGCAAAACCGAAGTGGTCCAAATACGCTTCTTAGAGTGCATTTGTTACGATTTTTCCATATTTATCGAGGATGTAATACACCCAAATGTAACAAAAACACTTTGTAATGTTGTCTCTGCATTTTCACACGTTCCGAAGCACAAGCCCAGCACAAAAACAAGTTTCAAATAATATCTAATACAAGATCGTCAGTAGATATAAGAGCGCAGTACTGCTACTATGGGCGTAATCGGAAACTAGAACTAATCTTGACTGACGGATTGCAGATCTGAGTTCAGAGCATCAAATAAGTTTCAGAAACGTTCTCATTTGTTTGGATGCAAAAGTTGGCCCGAATTTGTAAACTTGGATAATTATTTTGGAGCGTTCAAAAAGTCATAATATGTTGTTTTGTAATCCATATTCACGGTTATAAATAATTTATGAAAAAACAGAGGAAATAGTTGTTTGAAGAAAGCATGTATACCTATTTTCTTAACCCTTCTTTGATAGATTTTTTCTTACCTTTGTTTTCTAACCGGCTCGGTCTCAGCGCCATTCCCTTTAGGGATCTTCTTCACTATGGTGGGGGATGCTTTTACTTCGCTCCTGATCAGACGCCCATCGATGCAGTTCTTCATCGGTGTCAGCTTCTCCTTGTAATTACTCGTTAGATTCTTATTTCGATCCAGATTGGGATGATCTATGCAGAGAAAGAAACAGAAAAAAATGGTAATTCGAAGGCGTATTTAAAGCAGGAATTAACGAGCGGGGAATTTGATGGGTCGGCCGCGATAAACTATCGATCTTTCCTCTTCTGCAATGTGTAGAATTTCGTAGAACTCGTTACTTAGCTAGTACCATATGCTAATGTAATCAGAGGCCGACTTGAAAGATTTATAACGCTAGTTAATGATAGAGGTAGTTGTTTCCTATATTCACTTTGTGTATTTGAAGTTTTGTTTTTGCACTTTCACGGCAAATACTTTCTCGATGCCGTATAATCATCTGTGCAAAATGGAAAAACCGTTGAAATATTAGCTGTTAACGTTATAGATGTATTCGAGATAATGTCGAATGTAGTGTTGTAGTTTCAAACGACATGTATATAAACAGATGAATCTTTGCACATACCAGGCATCGTTAATTAATTATTTTCCTTTAGAAAACGTTTAATTTATATTTGGTGCTTGTATTCTCTGATCATTTATTCAGTTTAAAAAGTAATTTCAAAGACATATATCAGTGTTTCCCATTTGCCGGGTCGCGACACGATATCGAGCCATCAAAATAAAATGCCGGGTTGCAACATTCCCGTCTTGTTTTAAAAATAATACCTACTAGCGATCGACGCACAAAAAAAAGCCAAAAGAGTTCCTCGCAAATAAGAAGAAAGAATTAAATAATAGGACAAAAAATATGGGGTCTATTTTTTCACAAGGAACGAAATAATCTTGTCCTGGCTTCTTATGAAATTTCACAATTAATTGTCAAGTTTGGTATCTACATGTTATTGGTGAAAAGATAATACTTCTGTCGCTTAAAATTGCAACATCTCGATTGTTATAAAAGAAACAGCAAAGCCAAGTAGTCAGTTAGCGTTATCGAATAACACGGTAAAGCGTAGGATTGTGGATATAGCAGAAGACATTGAAAAAATAATTGTATTGTTTTTCCTTGCAAATTGATGAAAGTACAGTCATGCCCGATAATGCCAATCTGATATGTTTTGTATGATAGGATTTTGAGAATACTATTTATGAAGAGTAAAATTTTTTGTAAATCTTTGCCAATACGAACGAGACCCGAAGAAATATTTAACTTGTTTAAAGATTATATTAACAAAAATAGCATTGAACAGAAGAAGTGTGTGTCATTGACTAGTGATGGCGCATGTGCAATGTCAGACATTCGTACTGGGCTTTATCCAAGGGTGAAAGTTGTAGCGCCAGAAGGTGTATGGACGCATTGTAGCATTCACAGAGAGGGTTGTCAAGAAAATTCGTTTATCCTTCACAGCAACGATGCAAAAATGAGTCAAGTTTATAAAATGTTTATAAAATCACGTTCATTGAACTCATTATTATGTTTTGTGCAAATAAATGAGAAGTGATCACCACTATTTTCTTTTATACTGTGATGTGCGATGGCTCTCAAGGATTATTGAATTAAAAGAAGTAAAGGTTTTTTTTTAAACAACATTCCCCAATAGCCACATATGTAATATTTGAATTCAAGATCAGATTTGATAATGTCAACTGGTTGGCAGATCTGATATTTTTGAATTTTTATATAATTTAAACATGACACTGCAAGGTATATAACAATGTAATAAAGTAAAAGTAATAAAAATATATTTAAAGTAAAAGACAAGGTGGACATTGCAAGAAAAAAAGCTTAATATGTAGGCACAACGTGCGGAAACAGCGAATATCTTAGCATTGATAAGTGAAAGACAAAAGTAATGCAACATGGTTGTATTATCACAAGAGATCTTAACTCAAAACAAATTATATTTATTAAGATTGGAGAAGAATCTTCAATAATATTCTCCTCCAAGCAACAGTAACAAAGTTTGGATAAGAAACCCATTTAGATTCAAGTTACATTCCGAAACAATTTCGTCAGATTCAGACATCGACTCGTTTATTATCGAATTATCAACTGACACAGCACTCAAGAATATATTTGATACAGGACCATTGATAGATAGATGTTTGGTTATGTTGTCGTCAAGAATATACAAAATTATCTCAAGCAATAAGTTTTTTTTAATGCCTTTTGTCACAAGCTACCACAAGCTGAGTTTTCAATACTAGTTTACCTTAAATATAAATATCGAAACCGACTTGAAATGGAACCAGACCTATTTTCTGCGAACTTGGATTTTTTAGTAAAAATAAGCAGCTCCATACTTTGTACTAAAATAAATTATATTAATAAATGTGTAAATTATTTTACGTAATGGAAATAGCTTGAATTTAAAAATATTAAATGGGTCACAAAGGGATAGTGTAACAATTACCGGGCCATGGTAAAACAATATTTAGAAAACACTGGCATATATCATTCAATTTACTCAATCGATATCGGTGCACATCAGTAGTAACAGTTTCTCTTGGTTTTAGCAGCTCGTAATACACTGTAATGATGATCTCATCATATCACTCAAGCAAGAGACTTTATGGTTATGGAAATTCTGCTTTCGGTGACGATATGGATGGTTCTCCTCGACTAATCCATGACTTTTTGCGCTTGAGGTTGTCGTAGTAGATTCAGTTTTCTTCGCCGGTTACAAAACGCCATAGAAAAATAAGATTATGGCATGAAAAGCAGCGAAACTATGATGTTGAAACGATTCGGAACGGTATTTTCTATAAGTGTGGGAGTTTTTTGCGTTTTTTGAAACATTTGAAAAAACATTGATTCATTAACTGCTAAGTTAACTAACGTCTGTTTGAACTCGTGTTTCGTCCAATTAGCCTTGCGATTCATTGTTTCCGAACCTTTTGGTTCCTCCAGGATGTTCACTGGCATCAAAAACACCACTTTTAGCTCGGTGAAACCAAAACCGGAAACCGGGATATGATGAAGCAGTATCAGTATCAGTTTTTAAAATTGTTTGATAGGTCTCGGAAACAGATTTCTTCAAATCAAACAAGAAAATTAATGAATTTTAATCCTTCCGTGATGGGCGTTAAACTGAAGGGAAAACTGTTATTTTATGTAGAGAAATGTCAAAACCGTTTGGTTAGGTTAGATTGATTAAGAGTTGTTTATATCTATAATCTGCATTTTCATCAATAAATATCGCTGATCAAAAAACACGCAAGCACCTGATGTGTCAGTTAGTTTACTCAAAGTACATCATCTACATAGTTTAATATTTCGCTAGCAATTCGTAGATGATTTACTATAATAGAAAAACCCAGTCTTTTGATGTATTGCACTCGCCAAGCAATTTTTCGATATCCTTGTAAATGTTTTGTGAAAAACACGTGAAATATCGATACAAACATGTAGTAATCAGAAGGAATCACTGTTGGTGAATATGATGAGTGGGGCAAGAGCTCCCAGTCCAGTGCCGAAATAGCAGCTTTAACTTAAAAACTGAACTTATATCCCATTTAAGCAGCTTTTCAATCAATACATGGTTCAAGTTTCTAATCCCACAATATATGACAAAGACAGCATTTTTATTCTACCAGTTTCTTTCTTTGTTATTTTCTTTACTAAAATGGAATCAAATTCGTTATATTTGTATGCACTTTTGAGTTCTTCTTCTACTCTGCCTTTCATTGTCTGCTGTTCACTCATAAAATATGAAATAAGTCATATAACAGATGAGAGATTCGGTTATTTCATTGTTGCTTTTTTCTCAGCAGAATTGTTTGCTTTTATGTAAGGAATCTAGTTGTTATCTGAATGGTTTGTAGACTGTTGCTAGAACTTAGGTTCAAAAGAACCCATTGGTCGTTTCTTATCTTCCACTCTTGTAATGTTGAACATTTATATCAAAATAATACCAGTAGGTAGTCTTCATAATAGAAAATGACATAATTCACATATTTCCGCATCATGATAACAAAATTTACGTTTGAACTTGAAAACAAGATATTTTAAAAACATATTATTAAAAAAACATTGCTTATAACGTTTAAACAGCTATATATTACAAAAGTATAGAAAAAGAAAATTCTAAAATGTTACTTGTACCTCAGAATGAATTTCATAAGACTGTAAAGAGGTTTTTTTCGGGCAATAACATTCATAAGAAATATACTTACTTTTAAAAATGTTCTTAGCTATATCCTTGTCCTTCAATTTCCTAGGCGTCTCATGATTGGTTCCGTCTTCTTTTACATTACTGTTATTTTTATTGTTCACATTTTGATTATTGTTGTTTCTGTTTCTGCAATGAAATGAAATCGTTACGAATATGGTAAATGATAAGAAAGAAACGGTGTATTACCTTTCCTTTTCCACGTTATGAGAGCTAGTTTCCGTATCGGAAAATCCAGAATCCTGACTGCCTGGACTAGCAGAAACATCGCGATATTCCAAACTGTCATTTCCCCACCATACTTTGCTGGGACTGCGTTTGAAGCTCATTTCATAGGTTTCCTGTAATTTTAAAACAATAATAATGTAGGTTAAAACCTCATTACTGCCAGAAAGTAGAGATTTAAATTATTTCTCGTTATTCTTGAGACATTCTTACAATTTGTCCGGACTTGAGATTGATTTTACATAACAACACGTAACCAAATAATTCAATTAATCAAATATTCAAGTGTCCTTAACCTTAATAGAATATAATAATCGTACATTATTCTATGGCATTCCACATGGTTTACTCACACGTTCCTTATCAGTAAATTGTTATTTATTAAAATATTTTTAGACCCAATTAAGTTTGATTATCGTTCAGTCTCGCCAACACTGTGAGTCAGGAATTAAAGCTGTTCAAGTGTTTGAATAAACAACGTGGAAGTTTAAATAAAGGGAGGGTATGATGTAATGTAAACAAAAGATATGGATAAACCAAGCCATGTTTTCTTATATTATGTTGGCGATCATAATGTGGCAACACAACGTTTTGGAGTTTAGTTCGATACGTACAAAATTTTATCTGTTTTCTGTCAAGTGCCAGTTCGTTTCTGGTGACGCTTTTTATTAGATTTTTTAAATTTAAAGTATAAGCAATTTTTGATGCAAAAATCGATGAAGTTGAAGTCTGAAAGCGAAGTTCATAAATTTGAGCATCAGCTTTCAGTGATGCTGAGAATATCACATTCATTGCAGCAATATTTTTTGAAGACTTCAATTTTTCAATAACGTATATGTGTAGTTCGATGTTAAGCCTATAAATTAGTTCTTAGGCTTTTATCGGATACATTGTATTTTATTCAAAGTATTGTTCATCGATAACCGCTACTTTTTCCTATCATTCACACAATTTACAGATTCCATCTCGAAAGAACGACGTATCTTTTGAGGCTATCGACGAATCGATCCTTTTCTTGGTATCTTCATAAGTGAAGCGCTGCTCAGGCAGGTCATGACTCATATGTCAGAACAAGTAATAATTAAAAGGAGCAAGGTCTGGAGAATAGCAGGTGGGGATCACTTTCCATTTTAATGTTTCAAAGTATGCTTTCACCAGTTTTGAACTTAGTGTTACTAAGGATTTACGAATAACACTAATTGTG
Organism: Rhynchophorus ferrugineus; assembly: GCF_030347505.1. Taxonomy (NCBI): domain Eukaryota; kingdom Metazoa; phylum Arthropoda; class Insecta; order Coleoptera; family Curculionidae; genus Rhynchophorus; species Rhynchophorus ferrugineus. The sequence goes on along the minus strand of NW_027472583.1, from coordinate 23,124,179 downwards.
GTAATTGATACTGATATTAAAGTGTATATATGTTATAGAGTGTAGCTGATTTGATCTTTTTAATGTTTTACACGCTTTCATATGATGTTATGTAAACACAAAACAAATAAAAAAAAATCCATGTTGGTATAATGCGGCAAAGTATTTTAAAGTTTACCTTGATACCTACAAATGCTTAAGCTTAATGCATTTTACATTATTTTTTATGTAGTTTATTTTGTATGAGATCTCATTTTTTCGGACCTTTTTGCCTCTTAATAAAAATAAAATCATAATATCGATTATATATCAATATTTTTTCCTACCAATTACCATTTTTTTGTCCCTCAGTACAGTAAATCTGGAATATACTGATATTTTACTATATATCAATACCTTTTTAGGACCTATGGCTTTTCTTTATTTTTTGTTCTCCAGTATAATGAACCTAAAAAATATAGACATTTTTTTCTGCTTCTTCTGCCAGCCTTTATAATGCACTTTGATAGTAGATTGATTCTTATAGATCATTTGTTTTATATGCTTTACGTACTGTTAATAACAATCACTATCACGATTGTTGTATCTTGCTACAGACCGAGCATACTTATTGAAAGACCGTTACCAAATAACAAAATAGTGTGAAAAATATAAGATTTGTTCGAAAATGGATGGGTGTATTTGAAAATGCAGACAAAGACTTACTATTTTACAAAGATTTATTATGTTCTTGGCAGTTTGTGTCGAGAAGCTAGTTTGACGAACAAGTGTTTTAACAATTAAGACATAATACGATACTAAATCAGGCGAATATGGCAAAATAATATCGAGAATATCCAGTAAACTGATGTCTTTGAAATAAGGATTTGATTCACAGTAAATGTAAAATTCCTCGTAAAGTACAACATAACAAAAGTAATAAATTGTACATATTGTAAGTAATAAGATTGTACTAAATATATCTAATGTAAGATGTAATTAAAGAAATTATACTAATTTTTATAAAGTTATTTTATTAGTTATCTCACATTTTTGATCTTAAATATATTTCATTTCAATTACCTAATGTGTAATGCAATAACCTTTTTCGATTTTTATTATTAACATGAATGAAAATATTCAAAAAGTTTAAATAATAAAAAAGTATTTTGATGATGCTTTATTGCACCGAATAAAATAGTGTTGATTTGTAAAAAATGTTTTAAAAAAGTACAACACTCCTGAAGAATGATGAGCATCTTGGTTGTCTTTCAACATATATCAATAAAAATTACACCAAATATCTATATAAAGAATTTAGTACTCCAAAATCGTCGATTATTGAGGATATTGTGGTAAAATTATTCGTATTTTTTATCTATTTTTTATATCAGTTGATATTCTGGCTGATTTGTTTTCTAAACTAAAAAATGCTTCAAGTCGAAGAAAATATTAAAAGCTATTTCTGATATCTAATTCAAGAACTATTCAGAAGACTAAAGAAACCATATTGTTTGTTTATAAACAAACATTTTTACTGAACCATATTATATTTTAGGATGGGCCACGCTCATACATCATTAAACTGTCAATCAGTCTCGTACATAATATGATGCCCAAAATTAGTAATCTCACATTAGTATCATCGCTAGTCCGGTTGATTAAAAATATTACCGTACTTCCGATTTTAATTGTTCGGCATTAAACGCCTACTTGATTCCCGTCAATAATAATTTAATTTTGTCTTAACTGAAGCTATATATGGTGCTAGGAGTGTATGTAAAAAAACAATTGATGTTTTTAGACAAAAAGAAGCTCTTATCGCAGTGTAACAATCAACAGCAAAACATAACTGTTGTTATAAATTAGTTTTACACTATTTTAAGGACTTTCCGTTAAGCTATTAGCAATAAGCGAGGTTTAATAACGCAAACTGTTGTAGAATTAGCAACCAATTTCGTGAATTGAATAAATTTTGGAATTTCCAACCCAATTAATCGACTGATTTGACCACTAATTATTGGATTATTTTATACAACGGTTTTAAAATTCAATTATATCACTGAATTTAAATTGACCGTAACTAAATAGACTATACGCAACAGATACTAATAATGGGAAACAATGTAATAACATGAAGTCGAATCTCATCTTATTATTGTTTTATGTGTAATTAATTTTGTAATGTAATTCATTATATTATGTTACTATAATTTTAAAATATTGAGGTTCTCAATAAGATGATATTCAATAAGACGTCATTCACATCAATATCATTCAATGTGAGCTTAAATAAATCAGTTATCAATGTTTTATAGCGCTTTCCATTGAAAGAATGGAAAAGCAGAAATCAATGACGGTGTCAATGCGAAATCTGCAGCAAATTGTAACTTTTTATAGATGCATTGTCACCCGGTAACCTTAATTTTATATAATTTTTAATTTTAAATTATAATTTTTATTTTTTTAATTAAAGATATTTTTGGCCAACATTGGAGTCCAGACTTTACATGACTAAAAACATAAAACGCACACACAGAACATGTTAAACAGACGTCCCCAAAACAACATAACCCGCCCTTATACTCTAAAAAAATAAGACTAAATTTAATTATCTGGGATTTTCCAACTTGTTACCGATCATTGCAAAAATTCGTTTTAAAAATGGTCTTTTGACTTCCCAAATTTTGGAAAATATTTTAAAAAGTCATTGGTGGTGATGCTCTATTAGCAGCTAGTGTTTTTTTAAGTTTTTGTAAATTCTATTATCTATATCTATAGATAATAGACCCTCAGTGTCGCTTTGTATTTGTATTTGTTAAATAAAACAGTCTTGCGGATGTAAATTAATAGTTTTTGTTTTTTAAATTTGTAATTAATCTCAGATAGCACTATGTCTCTTTCTAACTAGAATAAAATGAAGAGGAGAATATTGTCTGATTCTGCGGCAGGCAATACATTAAACATCTTAATGACGTATGTACAAAAGTGCTTTGAATATTCTTCCCATCAATTACATATCCAAATCAAAATTAAAACAAATGGTTAATATGATATATTATACTATCTATATTAATTTACCTCTAGGTGTTATTTTCCTTTCATAAAAGCGAACTCTTATTCAAGGTTCTAATAATAACCTCATATTTTCTTGAAGCATGAATCTAAAAAATACCTGTAAGTTATTCCGAGTACGAAGATAGAAAAAAGCCTCTTTGTACTTAAGCGAAATATATTTGACGCAAAACCACTTACTTGTAGCATAACTTCTCCACAAAACATGAACTGTTATTACAAATTAGTTTTATAATAATTTATCAGCCCCGGCATTATATTTTAGCCGTTTCCCGTTAAGTTATTAGCAATAAACAGGCTCAGTAATAACAAGTCGTTCGAACTTAATCTTTTTCAATTAGAACCAAGCCATCAAATTGGCGCTGCCAAATTTTCGCTTTTCAAATTGTGTTAGATAATGATTCAGCTCCCTGTCGGAACAATTATAAACCATCGAGGAATGCTTAATGATTGTTTATTGTTTAGCGCTCGTTGGTTGTGATGAGTCACGTGAAACAATATTTTCGATTGTTATTGTTTTAATTGGTCGGTTTGTTTATTGTACCATCTTGTACTTGGCATACAAAATTATTTAAATGCTTATTTAATCTACATTAAGTTGATTTCAATCTATATTGTACAGTTGGTAACAAAAATCTGGCTACTACCTTATTACTTTTACCAGATTAGCCATGCGTAGAAATTGACAACTTAGGTAGATTGAAGAAATGTCAAATCTACGGATGCATTCAAGTAGTTTGTACTCATTTTTAGGCTTAATAGTAGTTTAAAAGGTAGAATAAAAATTGTTTTTTTGACGTATTTTCATGCAATTTTCCATTTTTTCTATTCATAAGAACCTTTTTTGAATTTCAATGAATATTTTTTAAAAATAACTGAATTGGTCCAGCCGTTGTCCAGTTTTGTACTTAGCAACAGATTGGAGTCATTCATTTTTATTTATATAGTTTATATATTCAATCAGTCTAAATAAATAATTAACGAATTGTGTAATAATACGAGGGCAGTTGGTAACTTTAATTAGTGGTTTTTAATAAATTAATATTGCTTCGGAAAAATCGTTTCTCAATATAATCTTTTAACTCAATACTTTTAATTTAGCGTTTTCTTATTAGGCATATAGATTAGTTTTAAAAGATCTTTTAAAATTTGAAATTTTATTGTGAAAAATCGGTACAATGTATTTTATTCAAAGTTTTGTCCATCGAAAGTTGTTATTTTTTCCCATGTTTCAGACAATTTATGGATTTCATAAAGAGCGAAGCTCTGCTCAGACAGGTCATGACTGATATGTCGACGACCATAGCTGTTAATAACTTGGTATGAGAAGGGCAAGAGCTGAAGGATCCGGCGGGTGAGCAGTTTCATTCTCCATGGGGCCCATTTCAATATTTCCAAATATGCTTGTTCGGTTTTGCAACATGGCCCAACTTTGTCTTGCTGAAGAATAACATTGTTATGTCTGTGCTCCTATTCTGGCCTTTTTTCACGCGTGTAATGCCTTCAGTTCTATCTCTTTAAATTTTTCTTTTTTGAAGAATGCACTTTGTTTTTGATATCAAACTCACCACTTTTACTCATAAATATTATTTACAAATACTATTAAGATTATATTGGCTTGTAATACTTATATTTATAAAATGAGACTATATCCATTATAGTGTTTATTCTGTAGTAATGTTATATTTATGTACTCTTGTACACCCAGATAACTTCATCAGTATAGTTCATACAAATTAGGACTAAACAGGCAGATTGAACACTCCCTATCTGAGGTTATATTATAAAACAGAAAGCACAGGAGCTGTAGTGTGTCAACCGCATAGAAAAAATCTATATTTTTAAAACATATCGATATTTTTTTAACATTATCGATATTTCTTCACACTCCAACCCTACTTTTCCACGCAAAATTCTTTTGATGACCTGAAGAGAGGTTTTTAATATCGATATTTTAATTTCAAACTCAAAGTTAATACTCCCTTGTACTTTTTCGAAAAAAAAATATAGTAAAACAATAAATAATATATATTATATCAGCCAACAAAATAATATTAATATTTAATATTTTTCCAGCATGCATAAGCTGTGGAACGTAACCACATTAACATACAGCCGTATAATCAAGAAAATTAAAGCGTATTTAAAATATTTGTGTATGTGAGCATCCATTTTGTATCAGAACAATTAGCGATAGCAAGAATCTGAATTGATTCTTGTAAATATTATGGTATTCCCGAGGAGACAAAAGAATTTTACAGAATAATGGAATTCCCAACAGTAAAAGAGAAAACACCCAAGTCTCAACCTCAGTTAAGGACTCAACAATGAAGCTGGACCTATAAAAACCCCGACACAGACACTCGAAGGTCTATTCTCTGGCTCCAGAAGGTATAATACCTCGGTCTCCAGTTCGACCGCAGGTTCCAATGGTCAGCCCAAATCCAGCACGCTATTTGCAAAGACTATGGCGTGTACAGTCTACTCTTCTCACTCCTGTGCAGAAAAAGTAAACTCCCAATCCCCCAGAAAACAACTCTGTATAAGATGCTAGTTCGTCCAGTCCGCCTCTTCGGAGCACAGTTGTGGAACAGGTATGTCTCTGAGAGACAACTTGAACTACTCCAAGTGTTCCAATCCAAAAAAGCCCTCCCGTTACTCAATGCCCAATGGTTTATGAGGAACGTCAACACTCACCTCGAATCAGGCATCCCGTTCTTGAAAAGACTCACGAACGTGCTCGGTGTGAGGTTCTCCCTAGGCGCCTTAAAATACGATAACAATCTGACAAAATCCCTACCCATCCATAAACCCCGGTAGATAACCAACTACGACAATCCCAGTCGTAACCCAGGGTCTCTGTCGTCCACAAAACACTTCTTTATCCCGAACCCGAAGCGACATCAGCAAAAGCCGATTTGGTGCTAGCTGTTCATTATGAAATAAGAAAAAAGAACTCGACGGTCTCTTCTTCTTTTCCGGACTCCCTCGAGTAGCTGTGTCGTCAACTGCAAATTGTCAATCACTCAAATGAACCATAATCCCGTTAGTTTCTATCACTTTAGCACGTGCCCATCCTCAGTTCCCACATGTATGAGTGTTCCGTGTCTCACTTTTACTAGTTTCAAATGTTTTTTTTTCTTTATTGTATTGTAAGAAATGATTAAAGTTATACAAAATAATGAATGAAATAATAATATAGAAAATGGCGAAAGCGGCGGGGAAAACATGGGATTGGTTTGCGGTCGATCATTTGTCATTCGGAAACAAAGTATCGTTTAGGATGAAAATACGAAATTACTGATTCGTAATTATCCGAAAAACTGCGCCACAAATCATTTTTAGCTGTAAAATGTCGTGCCTTAATATGGAGGTATCGGCAGATCGAGAGCCTCGATAAAGAAAAAAATACGCCGGGGCAATAAATCCAGTTGGCGTTGCCATTTTGTTTTTCAACGGGTGCCTTTAATGATCGCAGTTATAAAATATCAGAAAAATCGTTTCGTGAATCGTATATTAATAAATACGTCTTGATGGATGGCGCTATTATCACATTATCTAAGAAATGACAAGAGTGAAAGAATGCTCTCTACACCAGAGAACATTTAAACACCTGGAACCTGTGTCGTACCATAAAAAAAGGTACGCAATCTCGTAACGGTAATTATATTTTTTAATATTAAAAAAAAACAACAGGACAAAATACTTAACTCAAAATATCACTCTCATAAAAATAATTTATCGTGAAAAATTGTTGGTTATTGTAAAAAATAAAAAATATGATTTTTAGAGTGTATTTAGATAAGTTTAAATCTAAGAATTCTTGTAGGTAATAACAAAAACTCTTGGTTTGACATTTGTTATTTTTTATCTATCAAATTCTTTGCGACTACAGACTATTGTTCTGTGAACAAAATAAAAAAACTGAAAACATTTGAATTACTATTTTATCAATTAAATCCTTATTTAAAAAAAGACTTTTTTCTTATAAACAAGAAAATTTTTCTTGTTTACAACCTTGTTACATTACAAACCATTGCAAACCCACATTGTACTAATATCTTTAAACTAATGGATTCAGATAGCAATATATGTTCTATTTGCAAATTGTATTTAAAAATAATGAGAATGAGAATTTTGTAGCAATATATTATGATATTTTTCAATCTAAAAGAGTTATCGCAATGAATAAACTAGATTCAGGTTTGATTTGATTGAAATTAACTTTTTTATTTAATTGTAGATATAATAAAAGATGTCTGAGTGTTTTTATGTAACGTCGTTGAATTGTTCAAAATAAAATGATTTTCTTTCGCAGTTGTTTTACAAATTAAACTAAATCCGATTCACGTGACTATCAAATAATTAGTCTTATCACAGTTCAGTCGTAATTGACCTCTTTGTGTAATCAATTATCTTAAAACAATATTTGAAATCAGAAAACAATCAAATACACGTACATAGTGGCATATAACTATTATAAGTTAGTAGTGTAAGTATTTAGTATAATTGGTAAATATCAATGATTGATGACAATAGGAGTTTAAAAGAATTGGAAGAATAGTCGTTTTAACATGAGATTTTAATATAATTAATATTTTAATATGCTTTAATGTATATAATACTTTAAAACAAGAATGTATAATTTTATATGCAATATAATATGCATCTTTATGTAAAACAAGTTTATATATTAAGAGAATCAGAACACAGACAAGTATTTAATAATATTAGGTTGTTATATAGTTAATATCTTGTAGGTTTTATATATTATACAATATGTAAAACAAATTTATAAAATTTTCAGTAGCGAATCTAGGAGAATAATATAATTAATCTGACATTCGTTGCTGTCCTAATAAACAGTTTAGGCCTCCAGGGGATACCACTATATAGAAAACGCTTTAACTCGTAGGTGGTGTGCAAAAGAGCTCAATGGAAATAAAATAAAACACAACTCTAACCTACAAACTTCTTTTTGTCGCTTTGACGGTTGTCGTCATTTCGCGACTATACAATAGTACGGTGTTGATATAGGAGGGACGGGGACAGACATAAAGTGTATATATAAAGTAATAAATTAATAAATATATAAAATTAATAACACAAACAGGGGGGGGGGGCTAAAAGTGTAAATAGTGTATATACAATTTAAGAAGAATGAACACAAATACAGGATTACAAATACAATGATAACGAAGTAGAGGTTCTATCCAGACACAACACATCAGTACCCATACTGAAGTGGTAATGGTTATTTGGTCAGTAACACTGAACTTAGTATAGGCTAGATTCTATAGAGAAAATCGATTTCTCGTAGAAATCCGAGGAGTCTGTCTGTATTTTCTCTTGTTAAGGCATTTCTAAAATTTTGCAGCCTATTTGTAATCTGGGTGAGCCGTGGACAGTCGTTCAGTATGTGGTAGAAAGTGCCCAATCTCAGTTGATTCAAAGCTACGACGTGGTGACGAAGGGAAGGAACGCCAAGAGAGGAGGAAAATTCAGCTTTAATCTCAAAAAGCCTGTTATGGTAGGCTTCCTGAGCCCAACGACGTTGTACTTCATTATTTGTGAAGCAAGAAACGAATAGAATAAGGTCAGTATGGACACAAACATCCATGAAAAGGGAGGGGAGAGGAGGCTATCGATTTAACCATACTATCCGCACGCCCATCTCCCGGTATACCAACGTGAGAAGGGCAGTAAACTTGTCCTGATCCCATTCAGATAGAGGGTACGGATAATTGACAGTCAGTGGGTGACCAGGGGATGGTTAAACTTCTGTTTCAGGAAACATTCGAGAGCATTTCGAGAGTCGATCAGGGTTAGCCATTTTTGTGGAAGGACTGTCTTGTGATTGGGTATATATGTAAGAGTGGTACAAGGTACAAGGTTATTCGGTTCACAGAACTTACCGAATAACGTAAAAATAATGTTCTCTTCTATAAAATTGATATAAAGTTATGTTTATGATGGGGTAGTGAAGGTCCAAGGGGGAAAATTGGGGTAGTGGATAAGGAAGGGATGCAAGCCAATTCTAGCCCTGGAAAGAAGATCGGCAATTATATGAGAGGTACGAGTGGAGTAGTAGTAGGGATAAGACGGTCCAGGATGACTCCAAGTGGAGGTCAGATTTAAGGAAGATGGTAGAGCAAGCGATCTCACAGCGAACTTCAGTGAAAGTAAATATCTACGGTAAGAAAGAGGTGGGGTGGATATAAGACTGCACAAGCCTACAAATTATTATAACTCTATAATTAATTGTATTTTTATGGACTTCGGTAATATATACATTAGAGGTACTATAATGTATTTAAATTAGAATGTTGTTGTATGTCAAAGCCAAAATAACTAAAACTCAGAGTCGATGCAACAACACTGGAGCGTTTTGACGCCATCAATTCAAATGACGCGACTTCACTGTTTTATTGACTATATTTATAAAAAAAAATAGCCATAATATTGGCGAAGTAGGCCTCGAGAGGAACAATTTACTTCTCGCATGGCCACTATATATACAGCGATTTGAACGATGGAAAGGGAAATTAATTTTCCAAGATACAGACTGATAGTCTCCCTGATTCTGTATCACGGTTATACGGCTTGCGCTGAAGAAAAACACTCGGTTTGTTTTTCATAATCATTAACTGATAGTTTTTCGCCGTAAACATGGTTTCTCCGCTGTAAAGTGACAATAAATCAATATAAAAGTCTCGGATACATGTTTTTCCGTCAGCTTTCGCCCAACTTCCTGGTTTGGAGCGCGGATAATTCGAAGTAATCGTTAGATTATTTAGACGCATTGTTAATGTTGACTTTAATTTATACTGTACATTTTATATATAAAATAATGTATAATAATAATTGATGTTTATCAGAATTCGAAAAATAAATTTTACAAAATTTTAATAAATATTTTTTTTTATTTAAATATAGTCTGCTTGGCGAACTATTCGGAATGGAATACTATTCGAATATAATCTAATCTGTAAGTATTAAATACTTGTAAATGAAACAAGCTAATTATCACGTGGATAGATATCAGGTGAATAAGACGGGTTTGTTAGAACATCATGGCCATGAGCACTTCAATCGCATTACATACTGAAAGTAGATGTTGGAATTAATGGATGGGCCTGGTTCGAGGAGCCCATGGTATACAATTCCTTTCCAATCTCACTAAACACTTAGCATTACACTCCTCGATGTCAACGCAGGCTTTGTAACCGATTATAAAGCTTCTCCGGGTTTTGCCCAAGGCCTTTTTCACAGGTAGACTGGCCACGTTGAGTTTCATATTTAACAACGATAATTATTTCTTCATTGAATAAGAATTACTAGAAATATGCAACTTTAAAGCCATCTATAGTGAAAAACCCGATATTACTTTTTGCCGTTCTTTTGGTGAAGAACATCGTTTATATAAATACCACGTTCGATATCGTCTATCACACCAATAACCTAAGCTATGGTATGACCAGATGTCTTTCGAATAATCTACGTTAATAATCTTTAATAATCATAGGTTCAGTTTTTAAACAATGCAGTAAACTAAGAGGATGTTGATAGGACTCTCTGTTGACTATCTATTTCAAATAATTATTAGTCTTGCTTTCTTTAACAGGTCCTAAAATCAATCTCACATTAAAAGACTATCATGTTACTGTCATTTATTATATTATCATGTATTATAAGCCTATTTTAAATATCTAACTGTTGTATTATTGAAATATGTCAATTATTGCAACTTTGTCTAATCTCAATACATTCATATGTTAATAACGAACCACTCCGGTTTTACGTACTTACTACTAATTACCAATTACCAATCACCAGATTTTTGCGGAAAAACCACACAATTTTCAAGAAAATGGAAAATTGTATTTATTCAAAGTATTGGCCATTTGATTATACATCTTGCCCATCTTTCAGATAATTGATGGAAGCCATCCCAAAGAAACTATTTGTCCTTTGAGCAAAACCATTCATCGAATCATATCCTAACTTTTCGAAATTGGCAAAATGCGGGAATGTCTTGATGTCTCATTGATGTGAAAACTTGATAGTCTGACGGGACAAGGTCTGTGATAATATGTCCCATACAAGTACTTCCAGCACTTCCTTGGCCGCTTTTACTTAATGAGACGGCACATTGTCTTAGTGTAAAATCAGTTTCTGGTCGTTTATCGGTCAATACCTGATTTGACAAGATTTGATCATTTGTTGTCGGTATTTGTATCACTACTAACTGTTTCACCAGGTTTTAATGGTTCGTAATACACCATGCCACTTAGGTCCCACTGAACACAGAGCATTGTCTTGCGATCAAAACGATTTGGCTTTGGAGTCGATCGGTCGGGTGATAACCGTAATTTCTCACGCTTAGTGTTTCTAAAATAAATCCACTTTTCATCACCCGTCACTATTCGATACAGAAATGACTTCCGATCATACCTTTGAAACAGCACTTCACAGACGATTTTTCGGATCATCTTCCCATCTTTTGGATTTTCTCCAAGCTCGTAATACGTCGCTAATCATTTCTTGGGCCGCGTTTAACGCTTCGGTCAATTGTTTTTGAGCTTGCATAACTCTTGCAGTCACCTTTGACAGCAAGTCAGTGCAGTGCAGTGCACTTCATCTTTAAACTTGTTCAATCTACCAGAGCATCGATTGTCTAACACATCGAATTTTTGAACTGTTGAAACCACGCTTCACATGTTTTTAAGGATAGATCATTCTCACTGCCCATTTCTATCAGCAAACGATGACTTTCAATGGCTTTTTCCTCTTGAATAAATAAGAAATGTAATGCGTGCCGCAAATATGTGTTTTCAGGATCGAAACTTGAAATTTTCAAACAGGCATAAATCTATGAGGGTGTTACTTTCGCAAAATATAACATGTATAGCTTTGAAGCTTGGTGTCAGCAGAATAAAATGACATATGTTTTAAATCATAATATTGCATATTTAAGACTAGCGACATTTGCTAGAAAAACCGGTAATGACTTTCCGGTACACCTGGTATAAATATTCCCAAAATAAATATTTTCCAGGCTAAGTAATAATCAAATAAAGCCACGAATTCATTGTATTATATGTTTGTTTTCAAACAAGCACAAAATAAATAAATCCTAAAATAACAATTAAAGGTTATTTACCATTATCCTAAAACAAAAAAATCAATTCACAATAAAAAAAATAGAACCCATCACGAATCCCAACTATCCGAACGATACGGTAAATAATGACGCGCTTGATTTTGCACTCGGAGCTAGATTTGCGGTACCATTTTTGTACTTGTCAGATAAAAACACAATAGGGCCTAAATATGGATGATATCGGCGATATAACAGTGAAATTTTCTTTCTTCCCTAAAAAATAATTGATCAGCACAATTACCCGTTGCTGTAAGTGGAATGAAAAATTATTGAGGATATTTTAGTTTTCAAGTATTGAGTTATCTTTTTACGAGTACAGTACAGTGTGTTCAAACAGCGCATAAAAATAAAAATGATTTCGTGAAATAATCCGTTATCATAAACCTGTCTGTTAACCATACAGGGCAGAGTGTTAAAACCATATGGAAGAAAAACAGTTTAATATTGAGTCATTGGTTGTTTTCGAGAAGCTGAAAAAGTCATAAAATGCAACGTATCCAGTTGGCGTTGACATTTCTGTTTTTCCACCGTTACATTAAAACGCTCCTTGTAAATAGTAGTACGTTAATCCGATATGATTGATGACATTATTATAACGTTTGCACGTCGACGAAAACGAGAAAAGAAAATCGCATTCGTTACTCTGGTAGCGAGTAATAAAGGGAAAAGTAATGTCAAGTTAATTAATATTGATGCGAAACAATTCGTTTCATTTTCATTTATTAACATCAAAAGTATTCCAATAGATGGTATTACTAATGCTTAATAAGTTAAAGTGCCTGTAGTAACCTATAAAGTGTAATTAGTCAATTCACAAAAACAAAAATAAACTGGTTTTTATTAGATCTATTGAAAGTTATGATGATCTCCGTTTTAGAACTTACAATGAAAAAGTTTTGTTGTTTTCTATAAGTGCACACTGGTCTATAGAACTCAAAATTATTTCCCATAAGTTACTGGCACCAAATATTACCTCTTCTAACTATAGTTCATAAATAAGTGTCTATGAAGCTTTGAATGTCTTTGAATGATATTGAAATACGCGTTATGAACTGTGAGAAAGTTGTATAAAATAAACAACGAAAAATGATACTTTTAGTTAACTTATTTTTAAAATTGATTTTATGATATGCAAAAATAATTTAATAACATAGTGATATTTCAATCACCAGCAAAATTAAATCTTTTCAAATTTTTTTTATCATGCTTTAGACTACTTAAAACTTTACGGCCGTAAAAAGAATTATATTTAAAATTAAAAAAATAAAACTACCTTATTATTAGAACATTTAGTCATGTATAATCAATATACTCGTATTCATGTTTATGAAGAGAAATTTTAAAAATTAATATTAAATTAATATTATTACTAACATTAATAATATTATTATTATTAATATCATTAATATTATTAATATTGTTATTATTAATATTAATATTATAATTATAATATTAATTAATATTATTATTAGAACATTTAGTCATGCATAATAAAAATACTAGTATTCATATTTATAAAGAGAAATTTTAAAAACTAATATTAAGTATTATGTGTTAACATAACCTATGATGAAACATAGTAATTCATTAAAATACATTATTATAGAATACTTTATAGAAATAAAATAAATAAGTAAAAAATATTTATCGAAAACTACACGTTAAATTACATAATGTCCAATGATTCAAGTCATAAGATAATAAACAATGAATAAATAAAATTAATATATCAAAAAAATATGCTTAGATTATATAGATAGAATACTTTCAATAAAGGTAGAAATATAAATTTTTACAAAGCCTTATTAAAAATAATCAATAACGCATATAAACAATAGTCGCCGTTAATAAAACAGAAAAAGACAGATATATTCAAATATATATATACGTAAAATGTATAGTTAAAATAATTTAAATAAAAATAGAAAAATTAATATTAACTAGCAACTGTCGTCTTTAAACATAATCATGAATGACGAAAAAGTTTTTAAAATTAAATAAATCTCCAAAGGAAAATTAAAATATAATAAATGTAAGTTACTTTATAGTTTAATTTACAAGAATATTAAATATTTGTATTCATTGATAGTGGTTTAAAAAAGAAATATTATTTTTACCTAGTTATTATTAATATTAAACCCATTTTAAAACTACTCAAGTTGATTACTATAATAAGTAAATGCAAAATTTCCAGATATAACATTAAGACACAATGAGAAAATCATATTTGCCATGGTCAAAAAAAATCTTTTCATACTCTTTAAAATTATGCATAAAAAAATAATAACAAAAATGAGTCATAAAAGAAACACGAATATCGTCAAAATTATTTATAAAATCTAAGTAAAATACTATCTATAAATTAATATAAACAACTATTTACCATTGTTAATGAAGAATAACTAATCACAAAATAATTAAACTAAAAAATTACACGACGAATATACCGATGCGATTACGAGTAGTAAAAAAACTTCAATATTGTTTAACGCGAACGCGGAAGCTACCGGTAAGCTTCATACCGGGTGACGCGCCTGGTGGTTCATTCGGAACTGAGCTCACTATGTTGATACGGTCGAGCGTCCTTCCCATACTACTTGATAAAGACTCCGTCACGCCAATAGGGATGAAGCCATATACACGATGGTAACGATGGCGTAATTTTTTTTAAAATTAAACAGTCGGGTAAATTTATTGTACAAGGTGAGAAAAAGCAATCCACGTGTTATCAATTGTATTTTATTGAAGTAAATTTATACATTAGATAATTAAATGTATTTTGATCATTTTTTCGCTTTAAAAATACATTTATTGGAAAAAAATTGGTACAATACCAGGTGTATCGGAAAGTCCTGTTTGTCCTTTGAGCAAAACCACCGATGAAAATTGAAACTATTGATGCAAAAAGTTGACAATCGGGCGAGATAAAATTTGGAGTGTACGGCGGTTGTGATAATATGTCCAATCCAAGTGTTTTCAATTTTTCCTTGACTGGTTTTGCTTTGTGCTAAGACGACGCGTTACCGTGTTTTGGATTTTCCCCATTGCGCGTAATCGGTCACCAATGGTTTCTTAGGTGACATTTAACGCTTCTGCCAGTTGGTTTTGAGTTTGGATTAGGTCTTCATTCAATAATTTGCAGTTTCGCATCTTCGTAAGTTTCTACCAGCAAGCCATGACTTTCCGCGACTTTTTTCGTTTGATTAAATAAGAAAAATGATGCGTGCCGCAAATCCACGTTTTCAGGCGCGGATCTTGAAATTTATAAGCAGTTATTATACATAGGTTTGAAACTTGATGTCAATAGAATAAAATGACATCTGTGTCAAATCACAACATTGAATACTGAAACCTAGCGACATCTGTTGCTGCCGATAGCTGAAAAACAAGTAAAGATTTTCGTATACACCTTTTATATAAGGTGGGGCAAAGTCCTGCTACCCTCTTGATTGCGCGACATCTTAGTTATGTGACGTTTAGCTCAGTTTTGCTTTAATCATTGTGTTGTGTAGACGTCAAAATTTTATTACGCGACAAGAACGAGCAGAAATAGTGACAATATTTATTGAAAATAATCGTTCCTTTATTACCACTCAGTGGAAATTGCATCAATAGTAGTCAATAATATTTTTCATCATTTTCTGAAACCTTTTCCGTTTATTCATTGGTTATGGTCAACAGTTTTGGTGACATATATTCAATTTTTGTCGAAAAACTCCATGACCATTTAGGTAACCGTGACCGAAATTCGTTCATGTAGCGTTAAATCTTCAATACATGGGTAGTGTGCTTGTTAGTATAAATATTTGGCTTCAAACCCGCTCAAAATCATCAGCACCAAATAGTGACACGTTGTAAATGCATTTATTATGCGACAAAAACGCCAATGTGGTAATGTCGACAATTAACAAAGCCATTAAAGTGAAAATGAGCGAAAAAAACTTTCATTATTTTCGTAATATCATTGGACATTGGTATAATAATCCATTTTTACTAACCCTAAATGACCAGCCACTGAAATTTTGGAGATATAAAGGTGAACTAAATTTATCGAAAACATTTATTTTTTTTTTATTTTACAAAAAAAATTATTAACATATCAATCGTTCAATATTAATTGTTCTTAAACAATATATTAATCTAATTGTTACAAAAAACTGATACAATATTATCAAATTAGGTTAACAGTTAGGTTAGGTAATTTTCATTGATATTTCGCATGTTCACCAATGGATATCATTGATCCAAAAACATGCAAGCACCTAATAATTTCAAAAATAAGTAATGTAAACATTATGGTTTGGAGTTTTTCCTTAGTATTATAGCAAAGAAAAATAAGAAAGAAAGAAGAAAAAAAGAATTATAATAGCTGAAGAGAATGGATGAACTTTGGAAAAAAAATTTGACGTTATATGTTATTACAAAATGTTGTATACATAAAAGGTTAGTTCTATTATATTAATGAGCTCTAAATGCTTATTTAGAGATTGATTACAAATTGAAAGTGTTAGGTTGCACGTTTTACTACACCCACTATATAGTCCAGACAATATTCCCTGCGATTATTGTTTCCTTTTGGGCTTTATGCGTTTTTCAAAAGAATTGTTACGTTTTGAAGACTACAAGTGATCAAAATCAAGATAGAAATGAAATAGAATTAGGTGTAATCTTTTACGCAGAGCTATTACAATATATAGTCATGAACTTTCACTATGGTTTTTCGGATATGTTAGTTGTTTTAGATAGTAAGACATAATCTGTATCGAGCTTTGTTGATAATTGGATTGCTGTTAGGATATTCAATTTCTTCAACAGTAAAATTAATATTTTATTGACAAATTGTCATAAGCACCAATGAAAAAATTTATTTTATTACTACTTTCTTACCTCTATCCCTTTTATATCTGTCTACTCCTTTTGCAATGTTTAGAATCCCAATCTAAAAATAATAATAACGGTTTATAAATAAAAACCTTAAAAACTAAACATTGTAAGGTATAAAAAATATTGAGTTTTTAACGGTGTATGGATAAATTTAATCTTATCTTATTTCTATTTACTTTTTAACCTTTTTGATAGGCTTTCTTAGTATTCGAAAATTAAATAAAAAGTCAAATTTACTTCTGAAGGTGTATGTAGATTTTTATATTATTGCATCACATGAATAGTAAAGCTTTTCAACTGCACTGTTATCACTGATCAAAATACGTTGCTACTTGGAAATATTTAACACACAAATAAATAAAACACATAAATAAAAGTATATGACATGACAGAAAATTAAAAACGAATAGAATTTACCAATTTCTTTATTCAAAATAACTGCATATGAAGCATATTGTATTTTTGTTTTAAACTGTAACATCTATGTTTCATCAAAAACAGCAACTTTAAAAATAATTATTAAGATATATTAAAGATAAAAAGCATCTTAACATAACGAAAAAAACAAAGAAGTGAGTGAATTACTTCATGAATACTCATATAATGAAAAACTGTGAAAAATAAACACTACATGGTAATCAGACAAAATAATATATTATAAAATATATGTTCCCTGTTCGCTACTGCCTATTTTTCAAGATTGAACCCTTTAACATTTTTAAGATTTTTTACGTATAAAAACAGTATGAAAATAAGAAATATAAATGTATACGACAGCGTATAACTCAGACTGAATGTTTTCCAGGAAAAGTGATGCAGAAGCAAACATCGTACTTTGTTCTCGTTAGCGCAAAAGTCGCGCAAACATTCCTATATTCCTATTCCTAAGTTAATTTGGTGGTGGTTAAGAGGTGTCAAAACTTTATTACAATCGTGGCAATAGATGAAACATAAAGGAATTACTGATTGAATAAAAAAAATCATCATCTGAATCCAAATCGATAAATTACACTACGTCAGATCTACTTACGAATAATTAAACAAAAAACATTTCAGAAAAACGATAGTCAAAATACACGAATTTCGAATTACTTTGCTACCCATCGTATAGTCCAGATCTGACCTCCATTGACTACTGGCTATTTGCAGAGTTCTGAAGAATGCTGCAGAAAAAGAAGTTTGGTTCAAATGATGTAATTGTTGAAATTGAAGTCTCTTTTGAGACCCAAGACAAATTATTCTTCAAAAAGACATACAAAATAGAGAATCACTAAAGCTAACGTTGTCAAATGTTATCAAACATACTTATCTTAAGGTGAAAATAATCTGAGTATTGATTCCAAGGGTTTGAAGCTTTTTAAATTGGAAACAAAGTAACGAGAAAAGATGATTATTTAAGTGCAGCCTTGAAGAAATCGCGGTCAAATAATATCACAAATGCAACAAAGTTATTTTGCAATATAATAACCAAAACCCATAAAAATATAAGAAAACACATGTATATCTACTCCGCTTGTTATATTAACCAGATTTTTTTTATTGATCGATATCAGTCTTAAATTTAAATGATATATTATGTCAAAGAACTGTATTATTACAAAAAAATGTACACAATGCTAATAATTAACAATATTATCGAAATCCAGTTTGAGGGGATTTGAGTCACTTACGCTTAATAACTTATTAATTTAATATTAACAGGCACAAACCATTAATACACCTTAAATATATGAGATCAATAACAGGAAACAATGTTAAGCAATGGTAACTTAGACAGATCAGTTTAAACGTATTAGTCAACAGTAGATGATTCAGGCAAAATAATTCTTAATACACATCAGTGAATAATGTTGCAAATATTCTTATACATCCTGCGAGAACCAAAGTTCTTTTACAGGAAATAATAATAAAATAGGAAAACAGAATTATATCAAAAAGATAAAACACAATCTATTTGACATTAACATTAATGCCAAATAAATGTCAATTTTTTAAAAATTTAAATACCCTACATTTTTACGATCTCTTACATCCCTTCTAAATAAAACAATTGTTTCGGTTATTTAAATTAAGCGACCTTTTTTACGCTAAGTCAGTTTTTTCAAACTTGAAAATACATCGTTGATTTCAAGAAGAAAATATCAAATAATCGATAGGTACTAAATCTGGTACGATTAATATTCATACACTTTAATTACCCGTGTTTATCTTACTAGCATATTTTCAATAATTTACAAAGCCTTGGACGATCTGAAAAATTTTACCAAAAATTATTATACTATTACTTTTTAATTCAACTGTTATATTAGTTTCAATACTGTTTACAAGCTATTCAAATGTAATATTAGCTGTTTATATGTATTTTAAACACTTATATTTACAGGAGAAAATACGAATAATCAATGTAAACAAATATTAAATTCGATGACTTTGACATTTCTATATATAAAATCAATAGTTACGCTATATACAATAAAGACATTAATAATGGAACACTCAAAATTACATTTTTGATAATCATTACTTTTCTTTTTAGATTTGAAGGAGTCTATGCTGAAGCTCATTAAAACCATGTTGGTTTTGATTTCCGCGATTTAAAACTGATGATTCTAAAGTCGTTTACAAAAACGATCTTAACAAAGGACCATAGTATATCGGTGACAAAGAAGTACAAAACTTATTAGATGAAAACCCAAACTCTCTCCCAAAGAGCTTTCAGGCCACTTAGCAGTTGATGAATCAACCCATGTCATTTACAGGCGATTGAAATGATCCAAAAGTAGTAAAATTAGTATCCAAATTGACACAGTTTTTTGTGCTTATGGTGGGATCATCAAGATGAAGTGTATTACGAACTGCTGAAACCAAACGAAACTCCTACTGCACATGTCAATGGACGCCAAAAAAAAACATATTTTTACAAAACAAAAACAAAAGATAGCGAGTAATAGACGCAAGAAGTTATTATCTTGCATGACAACACTCGATCACACATTACAAAAGTGTGAAGGATAAATTTTTACTCGAATATTCAACTGCACCCAGAGTAATCACCAGACATAGCACTTTCTGACTATCATTTGTTCAGATCGATGCAGCATAGATTGGTTTCACAATGCGACAATGGATCGATGATTGGATCCCTGCCAAACCAACATCGTTCTTTCATATGTGAAAATGGTATCGCCATACTAGAAAGGTTTCAACAAGTTATGATTATATTGACAAATGATTATATTGTGGAAAGGAATATTAAGTTGTTTAATAAGTTATTTCATTATTCATTAAAACATAATGAAAATTTCTCAATTAAATTAAATTTAAATCAACAAAATGTAAATACATACATAAGATGAGTGTACAATGGGTTCAGCTTTCGCTGAACAGTGAACCCATCTTTTTAGCTTCAGAGCAAGGTACATATCATACAGCCGTCGTTTAAAAACTTTACGTGACTTTCAAAGAATAAGGCTAAACCCCTGTTTATTAAACGAACTAGTACGACTGGTTTATATATACATCGTTTAATTATAATGATATTAATAACCATATCATCTCACCATAACCTTGAAACTTGGCATAGCCCGACAAATTAAGTGAAAACATACATACCTTTTAAATAATCTGATTGTAATGCATTTTATCACTACTGTTTAAACGCTATTTAATAACAATACTATTTCGTAATTATATAATGTAAACGATAATCCCGAATTCCATAGTGAAAGTCGGTTTCCGAATCACAAAAGTATGCGCAGTTGGTGTAAACATGCAATAATGCCATTAAACATTTCTATTATCAATGACCGCATAAACCCTCTATAAATATCGGCATCAGTGACGAATGCGTCAAAATAAAGTACCGTTAAAGACATCTTGTCATTTGAGAAATTGTATTTTTTGCACATCAAAGCTAATTATCGAATAACAGACAACACCTTCGGATAAATAATATGCTAAGTATCTGTAAAATCAGTTATGATGTACGATTTGAATTGAAAATGTAGTCATTTGAAAAAATCAAGTATTGACATTTACAATTATCGATTATCAATTATTAATAATAATGTATTGGTAATATTTGACAACCGATTATCTTAATGTACTTAAATCACAGTGTAGCGACCTTGAGGCATGTCGAATTTTACATAGTGCAATAACGGTCTACAAAATACCCAGAAATATAATCCCAGATGTTGAACACGGGCGGGGTGCCAGCAGCGCCAACTAGAACCTGATAACGAATAGCTGGCAACCCCGAGACGTTTATCTAGGATGTTATTGAAGGGTATTTCCAATCATTGAGTAACCGACCATCGTTTGGTTCAGACGTGCTACCATCGACTGCCCAAGCCTCGTCTCCAGGTAACAACGCTGCCATCCGTTTTATCTATTTTGTATTTTCCACATTTTTTATAATGGCAATAAATAACGGTCACATAATGTGAACACCACAGTTTCATTTTGTTTTACCTCCATTCTTCGAGTCATATCATTTACCCTAAAACAGTATTTGATCTTATGGTGAGAATAAGATATTGTTCGATGTATTGATTATTCAATCATTAATTAAAATAATTTTAAAGCAAGTAAGTGATCGAAAAGTTCAGTTTTGAACGTTAATTTTGAAAAGACATTTGTTCGCTAGCTACCTTTTGTCACTTTCTAATCGTCTTTCTGACAGTTTCTAATTCTTGGAGGGCAATGAAAGGACAATACATTATCATTTTCAAATTTGCCTCTCTAAAATCCATGCCTCTAGACTAGAATACCCCCATAAATTACGCGATTTATTGTACGTTCCTCAACATTAATCCATAGTTGGTTATTATCTAGTTTTCAACGAAAACGTCGCATGTGATGTCACTTAAATTCCCACATACTCATCGTTTTTATAAATATGTTCCTTCAACAAACGCTTTCCTTGGTTAGTTAAAATATCCATCCAAAATGTAAATAATAAAAAATAAAAAAAATTATTATTATATCAATTTAAAAACACATTGGTATTTTTACTTCGATGTACGATTTAGCATGCTTAATTGTTCCTCGTAAAAATATTTTTATAAATTTTCAAGAACTGTTCTCTTCATTCTGTAATAATTCTTTTCATATAATTATATACTAGCTAGGTCTACGCAGTGACCAAGGCGATGGGACAATTCTCCAAATTTGTTTTGCCATCCACCGTATACTCTACATCTGATCTCCAGTCGTTTACGTGTACCAGTCTCCAAAGAAAGCGTTTTGGTTTAAATGCCAAAATAGAATCATATTTTGAAAACAAAGACAAGTAATTCTACGAAAAATATTTAAAACTTAAAAATGAGTCTGCACTGCAATCTAGTTGAAGTTGTTGTTGCATGTTATCATTTTATGTGTGAGGTGTGTGTTTATGTGATGTATTACTTGGCTTATAAAATAAAAAGTCGAAGCGAGGAATAAGTTCAATCAGAGCAAATTACGTCAGCGTTCAGTGGGGATGTTGAAAGTGGTAAAAATGTATCGATACATCCATATATTGATCGTTGATCTGGAAAATATACCGGATTATTTTTAATATATCGGTTTTCTATATCGAAAAATAAATAAATACCATTAATACCAAATACCAAATAAATTACACCGCTTGTATACAACCGTATTTAGAATCCATAATGAATACGCCACATATATTATATTAATACTTTCGCGCCCAACTTCATTATTTGTATACTGTATACTGACGTCATAGGATACTGGCAAGCATTTTATTGCTTTATTTACTATTGTTTACATTATATACTTTAAAAAAACACTAAATACTTTGAAATACCATAAAATGATTTTTCAAAATTAGTCATCATCTCAATATAACCGACAAGTATTAGGTATTTGCATCAGCGTCACGTATTTCTTTCTTTTTTGTTCAAATCTGAGCGTCAACAGCGATGAATTTGATGTCAAAAGCAAAAAACGTAGTGGAACGGCTTTAGGTTTTGTCCCAGCCGAAGACCTGGTATTTAAAATTGAATTATTTAAAATTGGAATCAAACATCGGATATAAACTATATCTTGCCGAATGCAGGATATAGTACGGAAGCCATACATTGCTCTTTCCGGATTCCACTTCATTCTTACATAGAAATGAGAAATTAGGCCGATTCTTAAATCGTTTCAAAATACGGGTATTTCAATTCGTATATTCAGTCCGTATGTTTTGAATAAATATATCATACCAATTTATATGAACAAATCTTCAAAGGTACAGAAAAACTTTCTTATTGCACTTCTTTAGACTAAGATTTGTCTTTTTTGGATACTGGGACAATGAGGGGTTAATGAGGGAGTGCCATTTTTTGAGACCACCCACTTTAATTTTTGATTTTTAATGTATTTTTCTTTCTTTTCCTTTATCTATTTCTTAAATATTAATAAATATCTAGTAAAGAAGTGACAGTAAAAATATATAATTTTTGTTTATTTCATTTGAAAAAATAATTCAAATCTATGCCTCTAGACTACAATACCCCCATAAATTATGATATTTATTGTACGTTCCTGAACATTAACGCTCAGTCGGACATTTTTTTGTATATATTTTTTATATATATTTTAAAGTCTCCTTTTACCGACTGTGGGTTTATCTGGACTGGACCCAAGGTTTAACGTGGGCTCCGAACCACGGTCCTCAGCATTAAGCCTACCGACTGGCGAGTGACCAACTTTAGAAATCATCCTAGAAGACATCCGGTCTTACCCAGTCCGGTTAATGGCGTGACTGGGATCATTTTCATTGTCGGATTTTACACTCTTGCCTAGAACATTCACAAATTTTAAACATTCACAAACATAACGCGCAACGATTCGAACGCAACCCGCGGCTATCGCAACAGTAGGAGGACCGTCCCATCGCTTTACCACTGCGTCACCAAGCTGGCTTTGTATATTTTAGTCTCGTTTTACCAACGAGGGTTTATCTGACTAGACCTACAGTTTAACGTGTGCTCCAAACTACGGTCCTCGGTATTATAACCCACAGACTGGTGATCAACTTAGAAATCATCTCAGAAGACCATCCTGGTTACTGACGTAACTGGGATCATTTTCCTTGTCGGATTTTGCATTCTTGCCTAAGGACAATCACAAATATTAAACAGTCACAAACATAAATTTACGATCACAAACCAAAGGCTAAAAACTATACAACATCCAAGTAATTATGCTCTAAATATTAAAAATAGAAGGTTATATGGTGAATGAAAAAGCTGTTGTACTCATAACGTTCATCAATGAAATTTCGTCGCTAATAGATATTTCACAATTTCCACCAAAACGTGTGGTTCCGGTAAGAAGACCAACGAAACCGGCGCGGCGGAACCCATCGATATGGTTCGCTGGGGTTTTCTAACGTCCCAAAAGCGTGCCATATGATTACAATCTACCCCCGCGTGTCCGGACGGAAACGGGAATGCCTTTCGGTGTCTTATTGCACGTGACAAAAAAGATGATGTATTATACAGTGTGTTAAATATAAGCGTGAACAAGATTTAATTTTTGTATTTCGGAATTTTGTATTTTTATCAACATTTCTATCATAAGATATCATTTTTTATTGAACAATATTCATGTTATTTACACAGAATTCTTATTTTATGTAACACGCTCACCAGAACATTAATTAATTACAAAAAACAATGTATCACCATTGCGGATTTGAAACTGAACTTAGTTTTAAAGTTTTAACGATATCGGCTAATTTCAATATTATGTGCATTGTTCGGTAGTTAGCTTCCATATTAATAAGATTTGGTAATCTTCTTTCCTCATTTATTGCTTAATTTTAGATAAGCGCATTGAAAAGTTAATTTCATTTGGCGAAATATTGGTAATCAATAAGTTATTCTAACATTTTTGATTCATACAAATATAAATACATACGAAAGCGGACACCTATATTGTCATCTTTGATCTTAGATTAAGCTGGAAGTATCACTCGACAAATTTCCGAAGTATTTGGTTAAATTGCCCTTTTCGAGAAAAAGTGCAGACTTCTGAACAAATTCCACTAGATTGGTGGACACCCGGAACTGCAGCGCTACTGTCAGCAAAGCACAGGCTAGAAATGTTTTTCAAAGTATGATTGTTGCCTAATTCCAATAGCTCATGGTTAAGTGATTTTGAGCACCTTAGATCCATTTTTGGTGACCTAAGCAACTTCAACCGCGATACTTTTGCGTGAACTACGCTAAACTATATCAAGGAATGCTTCTAATAACTGCTAAACGATTTTGCAGTTATTACGATATTTATCAATCCAAAATCAATGTGTCTTATTTTCCTGATAAGTTGTTTCTTTCCCTGATAAGTAAGTTGATTGCGGTTAATTGAATAAAGTAAGGTTAAGAACAATTTTTCAATTTACTGGAAAACTATATTATGTTAATGGAATAATTGATAACCTACCGAATGGACCACAGAAGCGAAACTATATTATGTTAATCGAATAATCGATCCGATCGTTAAGAAAAACAAGCCATTTTTTCTGAACAACTAAAGCCGAATTAACCGTGCTATTTTTCTGATAGATAACTAATTTTCCATCATATCAAATGTTGTATTTATATTACTTTCGAAACACTCAAAACACTGATATTATCTGTAATCCAAATTTCACAACAAACAGAAGTTGCCTGAATAGGAAACAATACCTTGAGAAGTGAGTCATATAAAGATATATCATATTACTACTCATAAGTAAGATATATTAGTAAATAATCGGTTTTGATCTTAAATAATCCCGAAATATAATAATCAACCCCCGTATAATTAATTTATTTCAAGTCGCGCGTTCCATCTAATATTTAAAAACCATTTCATGTATTTATGTATCTGAGAGCATATGTTACAAAACATTATCTCTAGTAATTATAAATTCTACTTAATATAATAAACAATAGGATATTAAAAATATATCCATGGTGAATCACTCGCAAACTGATAAGAATCTATTAATCGTATCTGGTAAGTTCTTGATGATATATTTAAAGATGATTTTAAGTAGTAGAAAAATTGTAAGATCAACGGTACTACAATCAATGTAAGAGTCACAAATCTCTATAACTGTTTTTCCATACTAAATGTTAAAGAATACAATTACATTACAATTACATTACACTACATATATAATAGAGACTGTATGATGAGAATATAAGGATGAATATGGACAAGAGGAGACGTTCAATGTAACCATTAAACAATTCTTATTGTATAAGAACCTTTAATACCTTTAATAACGATTTTGTTCAAATTATACCTCCAGCGGTGCTATAGACATGTTTTATAGCAATACAACAAAAATCTCCGATGTGAAACAACATAATAAATATCTCAATCTGCCTGCTCTATATCGCCTATCCTGTCCTTGGCGTTGTATATATTAATAATCATAAAAATATAATTGGCATATAAACTAATATACTTGTAAAATTCAAATATACGTAACTCCAATATAGACTTTTAACATAATGAGAAAACGTTTAGTATAAACACAGTACATTCTTAAGGTGAATCATACAGAAATTAACATGGACGATGTGGTTCTCGTTAGGTACAACGCTGGTACGCTGAATATTGAGTCATAAAGACCAGTTGAAATGCATTAGGACCAATAAAGTATGCTACTGAATGGCTACCGTATTACGACCGAACTACTTAATAACCAAACGATTCAAGAGCCCAAACCACGGCATAGTAAAAGGAAATCCACGTGCATAACTATGCATGAAATCGGACGAAATTAAATCGAATCTAGTCTATACGGCGCTACTTTACATGATTAATCGAATGACTTTGCCTCGCTGTAATGTATCGGGTATCATTTGTCGATTCAGCTGTCGAGTTAAAATACTAAAAATACAGCAATAATAACTGATAACGTCTATTCCCAAGCAATAAATTGAATTTATTAATAAACATAACATTCCCTATCGTGTAATATGTGTGTACATACACGGAGATAAAAATATTTACAAGTACTTAATTGTTTCCTGGTTTTTAAGATGGTTGATTAATTAATTTTCGGGTTAAATCAAGATCAGGTTTTCTGAGGAGTTTTTGCGCTACTCTCCGTTAGCGTAATATTAATTGTACTTGTTAAAAATATAAGGATAAGTCATAATTGATATTTATTAATCGGATGTAGCATTTTTTTAAATAAGTAAATATTTCCCTATTTATAAAATAGCTACTTCACAACACCTTTAAAAGGGGTTTATACACGATATCGCTATAAGGAACGGATTGCGAAAATTTACATAAAAAATTAATTATCAGATACTTAAAAGGTTAACGTATTCTCGTATAGTAATTTGTATTAAGGTAAAAACTTGTATTAAAAATGAATCAGTTCCTTACATGCATTTTTTATTTTTGAAAAACTATCGATTATAGATTTGATACGAATCTGAGTTATTTAATAAACATGTCAGCATGTAACTATCAAAAATGATGTCAATATTCTCAAAATTGTTAAGTAATAATCAGTATTTCATAAAGCGATACTTGGAAGTTTCATGTTATTGAATTGTTAAGTAATTGTATATATTGACTTATAATGTTCTGTTTATATGATGGAATATAGAAAATAAATTGTTATATATTTTTCTAACCTATGAAAAGGAAGGTATTTTTGTATTATGAAATAAAGAATGTTTTGTTTGCCAAGCCATGTTGCCAAATATCTGCAAAATTCTTCAAAATATTAGTGATAATAACTAGAGGTTATAAAACGGTAAATGTTGCAAATCAAAAGTCATAGCTGATGCGGCCACCTGTGACGTCATAAATGTTGATGGCTGTTTTATTGAACGGGCTATTCTTTTTATCATCATTACCGTCATTATTGGGATTTCGTAAATCAACTTTAAACATTTTCAAGGTTCTTATCTTATTTATCTTACAGTTTTATTACTTCAAGACTTTTACACGCCTTGATAAATTATAACTTCCAAACAAACATCAACAATTCCCTCTGAGTTATAAAAAATATAAGAGTTCTTGTGTTGAATAAATATAAATCTGGTTATTGTTCCATTCTAATAATAATACTTAATGGAATTTCAAAATACAAATCATTTGTTTTAGTTATTAAATTAATGGTACGTTGTAATTTTTTTGTGAGTCTTTGCATCAAATTCGCAACGCTAGTATTTGTCAGTACTGCGTATACCCTCATATATGTACATATCCTTTACGATATTGTTGATTAATAAAACCTTCTTCGCTAAAACATTCTGCTATATTTTTACATCTTTTCAATTTTAAATCTGTTCAATTCGACCTAAGCCAATTCTTAGTAACATTTACAACAAAATTCCATTCCCAACTTTAATTTACAAAATACTAAAAAACCGTAGATAAAGTTTTTTGTTATAATTTAAAGTCTGATTTTTACCAACCGGGATTTATCTGGAAGTATGATGACCGTCATGTCGCCTTTTTGTCAATGTCAATTTTTGAAGATTGTCTAAAGATACCAACTTAGTAATGCCCTTTTCTAAAACTGTAATTTGAAAACAACGAAAATATCACCAAAGAGCTGTCCTCTCTAATAAAATAGTATCAGCCATAATTAAAAAGCTATAAAATTGACTATCCCAATGTGGAATAACTTCCTCTTACTGAAGGCTAGTCATCACCAAGGAAGGAATAATATTCAGATGCCTAAGGCGAAGCATTTATTTGTTCGAAGTTCTACTTTTAGGTTCTATACTTCAACTTATCCCAGTACCAACACAAGTCAGGAATGATACAGATTTTCGTTATTTTTTTTGTATAGAGATTGTATATAAAACTTATTACATGTTAGATGTATGTACATTATTATTGAAATTGTCTATTATATGCCTGTTGTGTGTTGTATTGACTCAGAAATTCAGAATTGTTTCATATATGCTTAGAAATCCCTAATAATGACAATGAATGTTTTTGTGATTGTATTTCTTCTTGTTATTGTATATAAATTCACTGAACAGATACTTCAAACTTGAACTGAAGTCAAACAGAGTGATTTCGGCATCAGTCAATTATAAACTAGTCTTACCAGAAGAACCGAGAGGGCTTTTGTGGTCCAAATATGGAGTTGGACAAAGAGATCAAAAGTTCTTCGATCAATTAGCAATGCTTACCGCCAATGCTGTACCAATGAAGATCAGCACGATGATCACGAAATCAAAGTTATCCAACATTTCGCAACACGCAGGAAATCATAAAATTGAAGCCAACCAAATTACATGACCTCTTATAGCGACTGTTACTCTTAACGTTAGCTTAAGTAGCTTAATTTAATTTTAATTTGGGAAATACATAGTGACATATTTATGACGGTTATTTGTATATTGATGCAATTACAACAGAATAACAGTAATCAAGTTGTAATCTAAAATTGTTCTAAGCATACTGAATGTAACGATAGCCAAAAAAAGTTTTAATAATTCTGAACTGTTAATGAACTGTGGCACAAAAAACTTAATGGACATCAGTACTGTTTTGACATTCGTTTCTTTTATTAGTTCACACATAATTGTTATGATTTTGAATCATATGAAACTGTGTTGTTAAGTGAGAGACAAAGAGATGTTTACGCGTGATTAATTACATACACTTTACAGCATACGACAGTCTTGTTGCGTCACCTTGTCTCTTGCACCTGGAGTCTCGAATGAGTAACCAGAACTACAATTTTCTTCTTTATCGTTTAATAAATTTAAATTTTAAAAGTATCCAATTCCTTCCTGGTCGCACTGTACTAATGTATAAAAGCATTTATTAATCACACGACCTTAATACTCACAAAGCGATTCGGTAAAATGAGAGTAAGAAAAAATACGTAAAAGGGGAAGGTCAACGAATTGTTACAACATCTATCCCGTGAATCGAATTTGCATCATTTCCTTCTGTGAAACCAAGACTGTTTCTCACCGACCGATGTCTCGACTGGGACAATGCAACAAGCGCAGCTGCGTCTAGAGGAACGTGCAGACCTTGAGAGGGTTGGAACAATGACGTGCACTGAACCCCAGATTTGAGAATTAAAAGCGATGGATTTATGTATTGATGGAAACCAAATCGAATACTCTTCATAATACATATGTCATATTTTAAAATGTTTTTGTTTATTGTTGCTGATTCACTTTGCGTCCTGGTCCCTCATTGTGAGTTTAGTAATTTTAAATAAAAGATTATTAGAATACGGCACAACTAATTTAAGGTGGTATTTATGTCACATTTACTTTGACAGTATACTGTATTTGTCAATGATCTCTCTTCTAACCAATGGTCAATTATAAAGGTTTTTCCATATCCCAAATAAACCAGAGAACTAAGACTGATCAGGTCATGATTATAAAAATGCAGATATTATTAATATTTAATACATTTATTAATATATAATATATTTTGGGAAGAGGATTATTAGTATTTTACAAGCATAATTGACTACTACTACTAATTACTCATTTATCTCTCCGACATCACTCACATCGCATCTTTAACTTATATGTTACATCTTAAATCTTAAATACATTTAGAAACTTATGGTGATACTGCTTCGTCATATCCCAATTGTCGGTTTTAATTTCAACGGTTTAATAATGGTGATTTTGATATCAAGGATAAAGAATGACGACCAAAAAAGTTCGAAAACAGTGGTAAGACGTATTGGATAAAAACTCAGCTCAAAATTTCAAAGAACCTTCAGACAGCTGATTCGATGGAACAGATTTAGGAAAAGAGAAAATGGCTACCATACGAATTGACTGAAAATTACATTTCGAAGCGTTTCAAGTGCTTTTTAAAGTGAAAAAAATGACCAGAATACATGCAAATCCATAACAATAAAGATCGTCTAACAGTTGACCATTACTGTTGCCCATTATAGCTTTGCTAAATACAGTGGGTATGAAATTAATGTGTGTAATGTTATAACTTACCTTCTTTTATAAAATTATTGGACCTACTGTTTAACTGCTAGTGCAACTTTGAGTAACTAAAAATTTTACTGTTGAGTATAGTAGATGAGTCTGTGAGTGAATTATTGAATAAATCCATGTCATAAACAAAAACAATGTGGATTAAGTGTTAACAGAGAAGCTATAGATATCGGTCATGGGAATATGACTCATTTTCAGATTATAATTTATCATTAGTTTAGTAAAAGCTCATTTAAAATAATATACCATATTTAATATAAATAATACATCAGTAATCTAATATTTGCCTCATATAGGGGGGAATAAACAAAATAATATGAATACAATGAAATATAGTACAGTTTGTTGCATGTTGGCAACACTGATTCCATGTAAATAATGCGACGCGTATGCATAGCTCAATTTACATGCTTCCAAGTCTTGTAGGTTATATTTTATTGTATTACACACTTTATTCTGCCACGGTTAAAACAAGCGACCGTTGAAATGTGTGATCTTGCACACGAAAAAAAGGACAAAGCAAAAAAATTAGCGCAAGCGTCTGTGACTAAAATATCTAAATTGTTTAATTTTTCACCAGCGACAATACCCAAGGTAATAACAACATACACAAAACATAGTAAAACATCATCACCGAAAATGAATAGTTGACAAAACCCAAAATTAACTGACAATCCATGAGCAGTAAAAAGGTTTGTGGCCACAACAAGAAATACCGCGGCAAAAGTAACAGCAGAACTTAGCACTCACTAGAATGTTGAGTGAAATAATGGGAACCTCAAAAGAAGCCTACGATCTGAACTGTCTGCTTCCTACGGTTAAGCATGGGGGATCATTTATGACTTCAGCGGAAATATCGTGTTATTCAGCTGGTCCTCTCATTCACATTACAGACCGAATTACTGCGAATGAATATCCCAACATCCTCAACATCCTCTACCCATTGCCATATTCCAAGATGATAAAGCGCTCATACACATAGTTAAAAAGGTTCTATGTTTTTAGTTAGCTCTAACCCTCAAAAGATGCATGTATAAATTTGACACCTGTCGGATCATTAGTTTGTGAATTATAGCATTAAGAGTGAAGCAACTTTTGTTATTGAGAAAAAAAATGGATAAAAAGGAATTTTGCGTGTTGATAAAATATTGCTTTTTGAATGGGAAAAATACAATTGAAGCAAAAACTTGGCTTCAAAAAATCAACTATCAAGGATTGGTATGCTAAGTTTAGATGTGGGGACATGAGCACTGAAGACGGTGAACGCAGTGGACGCCCAAAAGAGCTTGTTACCCACGAATACTTTTAAAAAATTCACAAAATGATTTTAAATGACCGTAAATTTAAATTGAATGAAATAGCAGACACTCTAAAGATATTAACTGAACGTGTACATCATACCATTCACTAATATTTGGGTATGAGAAAGCTCAATGCAAAGTGGGTGCCGCGCGAAACTCACTTGTGACCAAAAACAACGACGAGTTTAATGATTCAGAGCAGTATTTGAAGATGATCAAGCGTAATAAACCCAAGTTTCTGCGTCAATATGTGACAATGGATGAAATATGGCTCCATCATTTCACTCCGAAGTCCAATCGACAGTCATCCGAAGTGCTGCTTCACCAGGACAATGCACCATGTCACAAGTCAGTGAAAACGATGGCAAACATATTGGGCTTCGAATTACTTCCTCATCCGCCGTATTCTCCAAATCTGGCCCCCAGCGACTATTTCCTGTTCTCAGGTCTCAAAAGAATGCTCGCTAGGAAGAAATTTTCGTAGAATGAAGAGGTGATCGCCGAAACTGAGACAAATCGTACTACAAAAATGGTATCGAAAAGTTGGAGGGTCGCTATAATCAGTCACTATCACCCTTGAAGAGAATTATGTTGAATAAAAATAAACTAATTTTGCCAAAAAATGTGTTTTACTATGGTAGGCCGGGGACTTTTCAATTTACCTGTTATTTAGTTAGTGATATTAAAAAAGTGTTAATTGAAGTAAAAGGCGGTGTAATAAGTAAGATATGATATCTACAGATTAGATGAAATATAAAAAAGTACATGTAACCATATCCTAAACGATAAATATCAGTACTTAATTTAAAGGATTAGTATTATGAAGTTGTTAAAACAAGCAGAAGGTTATGGGCAAATACGACATGGATATCTATAAACTAAATATAGAGCAAATATATATGTTTGTAAAAGTGTTGTGAGTCCCATTTTGTAACTAACTAGACTAGCTGAATTATACAAAAGAATAATTCGCAACGTGAGCATTAAATATTTTAACAATTAATTTCAAAATTTTCATTTATATTAAATCAATATTTAATCTTATTCGCTTATTACATGAAAATCAGCTATCCTGGTACAAAATAGAATGTCGATTATTCAGAATAGCCATTTTATATTTGGCCATTTCCTGATTACTAATATACCCAAAAAACAGCTTGGAATTATCAAAAATTGAAATTGCGACATGAATTTGATATTATTATATATTATATTACATAACTATATTATATTACATAACTATATTATATTACATAACTATATTATATTACATAACTATATTATATTACATAACTATATTATATTACATAACTATATTATATTACATAAATATATCATATATCGAGTAACAATTTGGATATGAAAAAATTAAATCACAAAAATAATGATTTTGTTTTTAGTATTATTGTGTTATTTAGTGTAATACTATGTATGTTAATCATCAAACGCTCAAAATTGCATTATCGACATTATTATTATTATTATTATTATTTTTGTCTGATTTGAAGAAATCTGCAGTCGAAGCCGGTCCAAAAATTTTAAAACTTATGGTATATCCTACTTCGGTAATGGTACATCACAAATGCCGGTTTTGGTTTGGCAAGACTTATTTGACAGACACCCAGCTTAAACTGTCCCAGAATTTTAAGATAACCTACCCATTTTCAGATATTTATAAGCGATGGTAAATTACTTAAAAGACCAATTCCAACTATATCAATACGGAAGTTTCATTTCTTGAAGTTCAAAAAAGGAAAGTTTTCTGTGGCGTATTGTGACTGGCGATGAAACGTGGATTAGGACATCTAAGGCAGTCTTAAGCGCAAAAAGTCATGAGTTAGTCCAGGAGAACCATCCACATCGACACCGAAGCGGAATATTCGTAGCCATACACTCTTGCTGTGCATGTTGTCAAATCAGCAAGATGTAGTGTGTATGAGCTGCTAAAAATAATGAAATTATTATTTCAGATGTCTATCAAGTTCACGTGAACAAATTGTATGAGGTATTATTAAAAAAAGAGAGAAATTGTGAACAAATTCTAAATCATTCTCCTCCATGACAATACCATTACAAGAGTTGTGAAGGACACACTGTTAGAATAGATTGTTACAATAGTTAGAATCGGAAGTTCTTTCGCAGCACCCAGCGTGCTTGTCATTTGCTCAAATCGATGTACCATGACTGACGACTACCAAGCACATGATTTCGACCACTAACAAGTGCGAAATAGATCGCTGCCAAACCAACATAATTCGTTCAACCTGACATCGCCATATATACTATATATTGTACAATAATAATAATTATACATTGTACACATTGTTAATAAAACTGAAAAACCTTTTAAAGTGAAAAAAATAATCAGAATACTTAATACTTATTTATAAAATTAGATATTTGTCACAAATTCAGAAATACATTACTATGTTGCCAACAAATATGCATCGTTCTATAAATGTACTTAATATAACATATTTTTAACAAAATAATTGAACGGACTTATAATTTTAATACAAACAAACGTTTTAAAATAAAATATGTACATAATAATCGTTCTAATAACTAAATAGAAATAACCAAAAAAGCTATTTAACCGTATTTAACCTATCTACACGTATTTTATATTCTACTATATACACACGATTTAGCTAAATACCTACCTAAACCTATTTCTCTATTTACAATATTATTTTAACTACTACCAATCACTTAAGTATTGATCACTTTGAAGTCAATGCCGGGCAACAAATTAGATTTGTTTTGTTCGTAATTTAATTTTGTGCGTATATCACAAAATTATATTATTATTTTTGTATTGTTTATAAATAGTTTATAACAGGTCAATTGAAGAGTCCCCGCCCTGACAGATAGATGGCGCATAGAATTAAACCCACATGTTTTTTAGTTAGACCTAACCCTCAAAAGATGCGTGTATAAGTTTGACAGCTGTCGGATCATTACTTTGTGAATTATAGCATTTTGAGTGAAGCAACATTTGTTATTGTGAAAAAAAAAATAATAAAAAGGAATTTCGCGTGTTGATAAAATATTGCTTTTTGAAGGGAAAAAATACAGTTGAAGCAAAAACTTGGCTTAGCGGACGCCCAAAAGAGGTTGTTACCGACAAAAACATCCACATCGACAAAATGATTTTAAATGAATGATATCAACTGAACGTGTACATCATATCATTCACGAATATTTAGATCACGAAATTTAATATATTAAGTTTTATTAAATGACCATTATTAAAAAATGTTTTTAGGAAAATCACTCGCGTAAAAATATTATTAAGAATTCAGGGCAATACCCAATCGAGGACAATCACTTTTAAATGATTCACTTAATTACGGATGACTGTTGGCACAAAGAAAAAACACTGATAAGCATTAATTAGTTTGCTTCCTTTTCGTTTTTCTATCCAAGGATATTCGCGATAATAAGCGTGTCAAGTTAAAAAATGTTTTATAGAATGACAATCCAAAAATGTAATATAATGTTATGGACAACGCTGAAACAAATTGTCCTAAACATAAAAAAATATCATCTGCTTACATAACGTGTCATTACTGGCCATTGTTTAGCGATAAACAATTTAATGTCTCGCTCATTATTCTACATTCAAAACAGCCTCATTTCCTGTCTATATAAATCAGTTTATTTAAATACGTAACGTCAAATACTTCGAACGCTAAAATAGATGTTTTCGACGACGACTAATCTCCGAAATCATCTTACAAGTGCCTTTCGAAATGTAAAAGTGCACGTTTTATTTCCAAAGAGATCAAGTGGTCCTTCCAGCATTAATTCGTTACGGAAAACACTCACAGCAGGATTACTGTATATAAATAGAACGTCTAGTGGTCTGCAGTAATCTTAAACCAAGTTCTAAGCTTCCAACCTCGAAATAATAAATTGCTTTAAAAACATTTTAGTCTATTTACTATTTATTGAACTATTACTATGATGAAAAAGAAAAATGTGCGCTATATTGCATCGAATATCTTTGCTCCTGTATTCGTATGTGGGTAACCTATTGTTTACTGTTCAGTCCAAATACCAAATTACAGTATTAAGTAACACGTCTAAAATTAGTGTTAGTGTGGTTCTTCAAAGTTAGCGCTTGGGAAAAGATAAACGTCACATCGGTCAAGAACATCGCTAGTGTCTGTGAAAAGGTGCAGAAAAAAACCGCTAAAAATATATCGATGCTCATAAGTTCAACATAATCCAAGCTATCTCTAGTGATCCAAGCTAGTGAATGGATTAAAATCATTGAAAACTGCATTACTCAGATCTGTATCATTGGTAATATTTGAAAGATTTGAAAGATGTTAATAGCAAAAAAGGCCTGGAGGGCCAAAAAGTTCGAAGACAACGAATTTCAAGACCTTTTGGAAGAAACCACAGCTCCCAAACTGTTAAAGAATGTTCACACGGTTTAACAATAGCAGTTAACTAGGTCCGCAACATGCGACAGGAAATCCCCAAAAAGAGTTTATTTTTTATTCTGGCCTGATACCAGACGATGGAATGCCTAACTCATACCAGACCATGAAAACTCGCAATAGAGTGATGAGTTTGACCAGGTTAGATGCGAATGCCTCTGGGATTTCTAAGGCACTAAACGAATCTTGAAAATAAATTAACTGTAACACGAGGAGGTAGTGTCGTGTGAAGCAAAAGAAAGAGCTGCAACGACGTAAAAAGTTCGTTACAGCATGGAGAGACAGGTAGTTTAGCGATAACAAAAGCTAAATGTCGAACATATCGACCAGCTCGCGAATGAAAATATTCTCTGAAGTGTACTGAAGAACTGTGACATGAAGCGCTTGATTTTTGGAGTACCAGTTTCTCTATGAATTTGATTATTTCAAACAAACAATGGAGGATTAATAATTACTTAGAAGAAAATGGAACTTATTAACATCTTGTAAAATAAGCATCTGATGGAGATTGGGAACACATTCGCTACCCCCGGACGAAGAAGCGCTGATCGAAGAGAAGACCTAGATACATGACCCTATCCAGTCATGGAATAGTTGCAGCGTTGATTTAGACTTGATGAGAGCTGTTGGGTCTTCGGATAAGCCGACCCAGATGCATTTAGAGGATAGCTCCGAGCTTATGGCGTTGGTTAAGGCTGTCAAATGGGTGGTCTGCTGGATCGCACAAATTTACTGAAAAAGTTACATCTAATCATTTCAACATCGCAATTTTATTGTTTACCAGGCAAAAACGAAGAGTTCATTATAGCATATTGTCCGTCGGCCACAAGTTGCAACAATTTTGAAAAATATACAGCTCAAATAGCTCGAATGGGAAGTTCTATCCGCCTCTAACGTAGTTACCAGAAAACTTTAATTTGTTCACATCGATGAGGCATGTCTTGGTTGGCATACAGTTTGGAAATGTTGATGACGTTCAAAAATGGATTAGTATTGAACCAACAGCCTTCTACATGGCATCTCCATCTTTTCAGAAAGATGGAAAAACATTATAGAAAACGATGGAACATATTTTGATTAATACATATTGTAATATTTTTTCTCAATCGATGCCTCTTTAAAGTGAAAAAATGATCACAGTATACAAGAACCTAACACACCTTCAATATTATTAATCAACATAATAGAAAAGTCACCTAACTCAAGAGTAGCGTAGCTTCTGTTGATATAGTAAAATATCTGCAACAATTTATTATGACGAAAGATCATTTTTTTAAAACAGATGTGACCATAAATTTCATAAAAACTGAATATATTCACAAAGAATACTATGTAGCGTGCAAGTTCAGCAAAATATTGCAGTTTTAATCGCAACGTATTTTTAGTAGTTTTCTTGATCTACCGTTATAAAACCAACAAAATACTACGTTGTTCAGTCCGAATTCATAAATATCACAACTATTTATTCAGTTATCTGTATTTGATGTTGGATGTGGAAAGGTCCGCGGATCGTTACGCTCGATTATGTACAGTTTATGAATACATTTTTGTATTCCGTATGCATAAAACACATACACAAAGAAGCTACGGTACATTCGACGACATAGAATCGCCGTTTATAGGACAAAGGAAATGAAAGCTTTTAATATACGCCGTGGAACCAATGGTCAGTATTTAACCCGTACCTATTTCGCTGTTAGTTAAAAAGAGTACTACCAATTATCACTAGTTTATCTATAGACCATCTGTCTATTTAAACTCGAACACGATAATAATACCGTAGAATTATTATTTTTTATATCAAAACGTTAAGTGTTAATTTTTATAGATTTTTAACAAACTGATATGAACAATAGAAAACAACGAATTTAATCATAGAAGTATTGTCCATTATTGTTTAGAATTTATATCTTCCATGATTTTCAATTATTTTACATCCATAAGACGAGATCGGAACAAATGATAATCCAAGTCTTGTTAAAGATCCACATATGAGAGAATTTTGCTTTCTATGATGGGGTAAATGATGTGGCTCAATGAATGGAGGTAAAACGAAATGAAACAGTGGTGTTTACATTATGATACCGACATTTATTTATTGGCTATATAAAAAAATGTGAAAAATACAAATGATAAAACGGATGGCAGCGGAGTTACCTGTTGACGACGCTTGGGCATTCGATGGTGGCACGTTTAAACCAAACGATAGTCGAATACTGAATTGATCGAAATACCCTTCAATAACAACCCAGATAAGCGTCTCGAGGTTGCCACCAGCTATTCGTTATCGTGTTCTAGTTGGCGCTGCTGGCATCCCGCCCGTGTTCAACATCTGGCATTATATTTCTGGGTATTTTGTATCGTACAAGATCGCTACACTATGTTCAAGTAAATCCTCTACAGTACTTATGCAGCAGTGTTTACCAAACTGTCAACTAGTCATCTTTTCTGAACAAAATCTTCACCAAGAATGAGCATTGCCCGATCAACAATTGACCAATTTTCAGGAGATCATGATAAAGAATAACTTTCATGCCCCGTCAAATACCCGAGAGAATATACATATACTGAGTTGATAGAGACCTATCCACGAGTTTTTCCGTTTGGTATTATAATTCACATACCATAACAGATTGAAATCAGTGAAGTTTACATGTCCATATATTGACCTAAGTGATGTTCAGTCAGCCTAAGCAGGATCCATCTTTAAAAAATCTAAAAGTTGGTTGGTGGGTTACAGGAGAAGTCCCACGCTTTGGCTTTAAAAACTTTTTGTACCCCTCAAAAAAAAGTAGGACCCATCTTCCAAATGTATAGATTATTCTCATTTTGTGCAAACGTTTAAACAGCTACCTAGATAACATGACCAGTTACCCAAGGAGTGACTGGTCATGAAGAATGACGAAATGACCTGTATCAATTTAAAATGTTTAAGTATCAAGTATCATAAGACATAACAAAACTATTTTCCCTTGTTAGAATTCGTAGTACAAAATGCAGTGACGAACATGTTTCTTATCAATTGTCATTGCGAATTGTGCTACTTTGAGAGGTTTTCTACACTCTACGACAAAACTTTAGCACGCTATAAATTTTTAATTACAACTCTTAATATAACTAAATATGTGGATTCTAGATTCTACACTATAGACACAGAAAATCTATGGCACACATGCAGTATGAAATTGTCCAACAAATGATTAAGACGTGTTAGTTCTTTTGTGTATGCCATACGTATGTCAAGATATGACATGTTTGACATTTCAACTTATTCCAAACAAACAAAAATTTTGTGTCAAAAATGATAGAGATAGACGAGCAATTTTACGAGTAGCTTCAAATTCTATGTTAACAGCGAACGAAATCGCTTTTGAAATTCCGTAAAAATAAATGTAAGGAACATTCAACATTTTCAGCATGATACTAGATTTTTATGAAGAATTACGGAAACCACCTTTAAGTAAAAAACATAAGAAAGAATGCTTATAACTTGCTGAAGAACATATCTCAAGGAAAAAAGTGTCGTCATGTAACATTTTCGGACAAAGAGAATATATAGGCTGATGGATATAGGTATTGATAAAATTGATTTCTGGAAAAATCAGTCAAATATAGAACACACATTTTTCAGCACATAATATTAAAATCGCTGGTTTGTATATTATTGAAAATTATTGGGGTAAGTTATCACGGGCTCAAATATGAGTGGAAAAAAATTAATATTATGTTAAAAACCTATATGAAACACTGTCAAGAAACTGACTGTAAATACTCTAATAAAAACTGAAAATATTGTCATCAGTTTTAATCATCGGCTCTTTTTTGTAACCAAACTGTGTTATATTCTTATCACATAGTTTATTAACACGTTAGTGAACAATTCCTGTCTTTTTATAATTTATATGAATACCAGAACTAACCATCCTTAATCCTGCGATCTAAAAGCTAATCATTTTTTTTTAGTAAAAGTTGTAATGAAAAGTGAGTGTAACTCATGTAGGCTCATAATACTTTTTTCTATATTTTTAAAGCCAAAACAGATCCCAAATTATTCCATTTCAAAGATAATTTTTAATGATAATTAATAATATTAGCTTTAAGTAGGTACATAATTTTCTTCAGTAACCCTCTATCATCTTTCAAAAAAATTCATGATATCCCACCAAGGAAACTTCTGATCCTCATTAACCAAAAAATGAAGAAGTAGTAGAAATGCTGTATTATATTGCATTTGGCGAAAGTTATATTATCTTGTATATTAATGTATTATATTATATAAATGTATGTAAATGAGCTTGTTAATTATATTTCATAAGTTCATAATAATATATTTATAATAAGCCAAGATATTTATAAATGAACTCTCCTTCTTCCAATTGTTTAGTTCAGTTTCACTGACCTATTTGTAGCACATTTAGTTATAAAATACATAATTATAAACACGCAAACATATCCGGAAGAAATAGTTTTAAGAAAAACCCTTGTTACTTTTAGGATTTATATCATCATACACTTCAGGAAAATATTGTATCTATTGGTAAATGTTACTACCTTATAATGCTAGTGTGTCACTGTTGCGCTGTCGCGTACTCTGAGCACCATTGAAACACAAGTTACTCCAAAATGAGCTATTGCGCTTTCTGGATAGGATCAAAAAATTATTGTTTATCCGACATGAATTTCTACATATAGTCCGTTCGAAGTTATTTCTATATTTTTTTTAATCTAATTTTGTGACATCAAAACGTCGCAATGTTGCAATGTTGGGTTTTAGTTCAGTTTGGCGTTGACATACAATAAAATTCTAATATAGAAAAATAATTGAACAAAAATGTTATCAAATATAATTTATTTTAACATTATAGTACATCTAAAAACTACAGTTAATTTTACAGCCACAATAATTTATAGGTTAGAGTTATAACGTATTATCACTATTGCTTTCAAGAATTTTGCATACGTTTGACAACCGGACGACTCTAACAGGCTCGTTTGTTTACGTCTTTGAACTAATCAGACAGCATTGTCTCTCTTTTTAACTAGAATAAAATGAGAGCGAAAATATTGTCCGATTCTAAAACGAATTTACAAATT
The DNA here is from genome assembly GCF_030347505.1 of Rhynchophorus ferrugineus. NCBI lineage: Eukaryota > Metazoa > Arthropoda > Insecta > Coleoptera > Curculionidae > Rhynchophorus > Rhynchophorus ferrugineus. The sequence continues at coordinate 23,082,283 of NW_027472583.1, read as the reverse complement.
GCGGCAGACAATACTTTAAACATGTTGATGACATGTGTACAAAAAAACTTCAAATAGACTATAATGGCTAGAGATGAATAATACTTCAGATATAAATAAAGTTCACCTTAGAACCATAGATTTACAAACAAAAACCCTAGCATTGATTTAAAGTCCTTCCATATTTAAATAACTTATTTAATAGATTAACTTAATAAAAATATAAGATTTTTACGGCACCGATGATAATGTTAAACAGGAATGAACGGAAAGGTCATTAACATTTACCATTTTTATCATGAGATTATTTCCGTGTTTTCGGACTGACGGTTGGAACAAACCTCAAAAATCACGTTTAACGATACGAGGCAAATAATAATATTTTCGCTTTTATTGGGGATTTTGGTAGATTTTAGGGTCGAGCGCCTACCAGGTGTGCGCGCGTGGACAGAAGGGCACACGAGCCGATGTATGGTAAAGCACCAACCTTAACGGATCTACAGTGGCGTAGTTTTAGCCTGAGATTATTGTTATGTAAAATGATACGTTTGAACTGACCATTTGTCCTGTTTTTAAGATGTCATAAATAAAAGAATACAGGTTAAAACTGATTTCAAAGTATTAAAATATATATACTCAAACTAACAGGCCTATTAATTTTAATTGGTATACAACACATGGTGTCACTGTATATTTAATCGCATCGAGTACATTTGTAACCAACTTCATATTGAAGCTAACCCCCAAAAGATGCGTGTATAAATTTGACAGCTGTCGGATCATTAGTTTGTGCATTATAGTATTTTGAGTGAAGCAACTTTAATTATTGTCAAAAAAATGGATAAAAAGGAATTTCGCGTGTTGAAAAAATATTGTTTTTTGAAGGGAAAAAATACAGTTGAAGCAAAAATTTGGCTTGATGCCGAGTTTCCGGACACTGTCCCAGGAAAATCAACCATCAAGGACTGACAGACTTAACTTTTCAACAAAAACATTTTTCTGTACGTTGAAAATATCTACATTTTTGCCAAGCAAATCGAATTAACAAGAAGTTTTACTTTTTTGAATCAATTTGGAGAAAATAGTACCACCGAATGCTGTGTGAAGCTTATAACAGCCATGCTTTTGACCATAATTATTCAGGACATTCTGGTTTGAACGCATTACTCGATGAAACCGTTAATAACTATCCGCTATCAGCTACTATTGCTGCATTTGAAACTAGCATTGGGCGAAAAACAAGCAAAGACACAACAATGATATTCTTCAACATGACAACGCTCGACCACATGTTGCAAAACCGGCGAAAATATACTTGGAAACATTAAAATGGGAAGTACTACCCCTCCCGCCGTATTCTCCAGACCTTACTACTTCTGATTACTACTTGTATTTGTTCTGTCATATTAGTCATGCCCTATCTAATTAACACTTTATTTCTTATTATTATATCAAAAAATGAGTCGATTGGTGGCCCAAACTATACATAGTTCTTTCGAGATGGAAGCCGTAAATTCTGAAAAATTTGAAAAAGTAGAAGCTATTGATGAACAATACTTTGAATAAAATATATTGTACCGATTTTTTGCACTAAAACTTCAAATCAAAAAAAATCCTTTGAAACTAATGTATAGGCCATATGAGACTGATAACCATTAGAATGCAACGAAGAGTTAGGGGAGCAGTCTAATCTTTGTTCATATATTCAAATCTGAACCCGTTAAGGATTAAGAGGATTTTTCAAAATTTAAATAACAAAAAAAAAGATAAAGTTTTAAAGAGAAGACACCGAAGCAGTAGTATTACAAGTCAATGTATTGAGAAAAATTCATACCTAATGTACATTTGTAATATATCACAAATGGAAAGGCCACTATGGTTGTATTTGCTGATAACACTGTTATATTTATAATTATGTTGGAACTCGCATGTAGCAATATAAATAGCAGACAGAAATTAGTGAGAGTAAATCATGAGTATTGAGTATACATACAATCGCACTGTTTATATACCAATAAACATTAATAATATCTTATTTTATCGCATTTTATGTATTCTTTAAACATTTACAAATATTTAGTATAGAAATGGATAGTAAAAATATTGTTTATTTTTATTTCATTTGAAAAAAATACCTAATATGTATTAATAAAATAATTCAGGCCTACAGACTAAAATATCCCCTAAATATTCCATTAGATTTGGAGCACGATAAAATCGAAATGTATTTATTAATAGGAAGGAAATCGAAATGTATTTATTAATAGGAAGGATTTCATCGATAGATAATAAGTTGCTGCTAAAAAACTTAAGAAATCAACACCCAAGAGCTAGGTAACACTAAGACGCAAACTCAACAAAATCTAACCATAGTGTAATTCTGTAGTGAAGTATAGAAAAATAGAAAAAACACACCGCCAGTTATTCTCCCATTCTAATAAAAATCGAAATTGCGACACGACCTTATATCTTAGGACTTATCTCATTACTAAAATAGCCGAACTGGACGTCAAAATGCATAACAATTAATTATATTTACACGATCAATAATGTAATTAAAAACCGTTAATCATACTGGTTATTTTTTGTGATTTTAAAACGTACGGGGACGACTATGGTCGCCACCCTTATTTTAACCCATATGCTCCCGTATTCACCCGTATTGAGATTCGCAGCTGTTAAAGATGTGCATTTTCATTAAACAACTTTCACATGTGTCATGATACAAAACAAAACTAGATCAGCCGGTAAAATTATTTGTACTGAAGATTTTAAATAGAAATTATTATAATAGTGTATTATTAAATGTGATTTATGAAAAGGGCTTATATATTATCTAATTATCTACTATAGTAAATTAAGTAAATGATTAAAAGTAGTAAATTAAAAACGGAAAATGAAAACTAAAAAATTAAATATACACGATAATACAGAAATTTATTCACAAATACTAAAATTATATATTAAGACTAATTAGATATTAAGGTTAAGAAGATGAGATCATGATAACAAAACTTATCTTGTTTTCTATCAATTAAAACAAATTTGGATCACATTTAAATAGCAAAAAAATTGCTATTAGTTTTGTAATAGTAAACCATTAAATCATTGTGTTTATATTTAATTTACTTCAGAAAAAAGATGCTATTGATTGCAATATTGCAACTTTTATTAATTAGTGTTATCGACTATTAGCAAGGTTTCGGTGAGTAGAGTCGATGTAAATTAAAGTTACCTCTTAACGTTAAAAAATGTTCTTTACAATAAATAGTGCCAATGCTATGTGCTAATACATTATTCAATAAGTTTCAGACTTAATATATAGACGCCGCCACATTCTAAAATTGCTAAACCTAATTTATTAGTCCTAACCTTCAAACAATCTGACCTTTATTCCAAAAGTTGCAATAGATAACAGAAATAACTTTTGTTATTTTGAAAACAATGCACTGTCGATGGAAACAATGGTCTACAAAATAAATGAATTGCGCTTTAAATTGCTTTTCCATCCACCGTATAGCATCTCCGACTACTGACTATTTGGTTTGGACATCCTGAGTGTGCTGTATAGTTTTGGCTTTATTTGGTTTTAGAAATGCGTAGTGATTTTTAACCCCATCAAAAACACAGATTGGATTTCCAATTTTAACTATAGTAACATATTAATTTTGATTTACTCATGATAATTTGATTCAGGAAGGGGTTCTTCCTTTTTGTCATTTAAACAATGAATTTCAACTCGTTAAAAAGCAGATTTCATACATTGACTATCATTACTGAGGGTTTTAGACACTTATTTACGGATGACAAATCAACTCCAAAACCAATGATTCAGATAATATTTGAAGAATTTGATACAAGTCTTCGTTGACCAATCCCCCCAATTATTAATCACTGAACTTCAATTCAATCAAATCAAAATCATCATTGATCACGCGCAAATAACCTTAGATACATAAAAACCACTTAAGTAAATTATTTAGTAATAAGTCACGTTTCTCCGTAAATTTAGATTTAATTATAGCCGAGGCACCCTGTAAATTAGGAGGAAAATAAGCAAGGAAAAACCACACCACATTGCAACTGTATCTATTTAGAACTTAATCTATTCGTCTTTATTGATAATTTAACTCCAATAATGTTATTGTTAGTTTTTTTTCTGATGACCTTGCCAAAGCAAGGTGATTGAATTAGGTCGATGTAAAACAATTAATTTAAATTTAATTTATTTTAAAAATCTCAACTAAAATGATATCTGAGGCCAGTATTCTCGTTACTACTACAGTTACAATAATTCTATTGCTTCTTTACGTAGGGCGATATATATAATATATAATATATATAATTAACCTTAATTACTCTACTTACCGATAAAGTTTTTTATAGTGACTTATTTTTACGCCAAACACCAATATCATCTGTGTATTAATTTTGCTTTAATTATTGATTAATGTTTCGCCATTAATAAGAGTCTGCTGTATTTAATTTTCATTATCTAAACATAATTTCTGATTATAATAACAGTTAAAAAACATTAAAGTAAAAAAAAATTAATTAAAGTTTTTACACATATGGTAATTCTAATCAACCCCTTGTAAAAAAAGATTAACTGACGAAAACTGTTTCCTGCTACTTAAAATTATAAACCTAATGCATCACAGAACAAGTGAATAAATCAATGAATCATAACTTTTCAAGGCCACCTAGGTGATTCCGCTGTTTTCTGCGGTTAGTTCGATCACGATTTTTTAAACAACATTCAGTAAATAGTTGAAATTTCATGGGATACATCAATTAGTGTTTTAAATTATTTTGTAAAACGTTATTTGTTTTGAACTGTTGTAGTTAATATAGCGTATAAAAAAATTCTGAATAATTTTATATAAAAATCAAAACAAATAGAAATACATTTTTTATAGAAATGTATTTTCGTACAACTTCTCTCATCATAATTTGGCAGCACTTACAGTACCCGATATGTATTGCAAATATTAGGTAAAGTAAAAACATCTTATAATATTTTCCATTTGATGGGAACCACAGCCTTACATTATTTATGAACATCAACAAAAATTCAGTAAATTAACGTAGGTTAATCAAACAACAAAATTAATGAATGTCAAAAATACAAATACAAATGTCAATCAAAATCAAAATCAAAATACATACAAGCACTATATACCGTCTTAGTTATTAATAGTGCCCTATTAATTACACGATATAATACATATATATTCCGATCAATTAAACAGTGAATTCACGTCATCTAAATTTATGACGTCAAAACCTCACAATGTTGCCACATAAACTTAGCTCGTTTTGGCCTTGACATATATCAAAGTTATATCCTAAATAAAATCATGAAACAAAAATAATGTTATCAAATATGATTTATTCTAACATTATAGTACATCAAATACTTATATTATCTCATCAGTGTTCGAAAAAAATGATTAGAAACGCTATCTGTTTCCGACCCTGACTAATGGTTTCGACCATTTAAATTAGAGTATTAATAAGCAGAGATTTGAAATCCATCAAAACATGCAAATCGCCAAAACAATGTTTGCTAGTTTATAACAGGCACCATAATTACTATCATTAATGTTTTGAAGAATTTTGTAGACGTTTGACAACCAGGCGAATTTTGTACGCTCATTCGGTTATCGCCAGATAGCATTGTACCTCTTTTTAACTAGAATAAAGTGAGAAAGAGAATAATGTATTTAATGAATAATTTAAAATTAGGATAGCCAATCCATTCGACATCTTGATGACGTAAATTCACTAATATTTTAAATAGACTATAGGTCCAGTTTATGAAAAATTATATTAATATATTTTTTAAAAATTAGAACTTATTATTTAATAAGTTAACATTTTGCGAGTTAAACAACCTTACAAATAATCAGATATATGAAAGTAATCCCGTTAGCTATGCACGAATTGGTGCAAGAAATGGATCTCTCAATGACGATTAAAAGTATCGTTAAAAAAATTGCTGTTGGAAATAAATCCAGTCGAGTTAAACTGTTTATCCGCCAAATTGCCATAATTAAACCGATAAATTATAGCACAAGATGGGTTTTATCAAGAATCACTTAAGATCTGGGTTACCTCTTTCTTTTGTAAACTATTTGTATAGTTCTTATACTGGTTTTCTTATTTGTAAACCTTTTCTCATCTGTGTTAATTATTTTAAAGCATAAAGCTTAAAGTATCTATAACGCTTTCCATCAAGGGCAAATTGATGCTAAACAAAATGAAACCAGCTGTTGGTTAATTGTTGGTAAGGGTATCCGATTCAATTTGTATTGATTGAGTGATCCACGACTTCAAAAATCCTCCCAAGAGATTGTCTGGACGTACCAAATGTTACAATTTTGTAGATTCGTTCGCGTTACCTCCGTGTAGTACAGAATGTCTATATTTACGTTCGCCCTGTGACATGCCATTTTCATGGAATCACATATCGTTCGCGCCTAGTGGCTAGGGATGGCGAAAAAATATCGATATGTATTTATGGTCGATATTTTCCGAATGAGAATATCGAACTTTTGTGAGCGAATTGAAATATCGATACTAAAAACGTAGGATTTTTGTGGGTTGTGGAGAAAAGTGGGTTGAAGTAAGGCAATGTCGATATTAGCATATCGATCATTTTTAAGTAGTGGTTATTCTGAAGGAGCCATAGTCGGCATTCAATAAACTTCGGCATTTTGCGATGATGCCATTCACAAACGATGGAAAGGTTTTTGTTTTTTTTTGGCCTGGAACCGGGTAAGCTAGGGGAATCCTGTTACGGATACCTGGTCGGGAAGACCCGCAGGAATAAGCGAATTGGACTACCCACTAAACCCCCCAACTGATACATCTTACTGTTAGTGTTGGAAAGGTGCAATCTAATCAGCAGAGCTGAGTATCTACACTACATACTACACTAGCCTGTTTATATCGCATCTAAAGCTTTTATTTTTATTCTTCATTTTCCGTATTTTCCGTATTGTATGTTATTCACAGTTTATCGTTGTTCACATATACTGTCAGATTATTCGAGTTCATTAAGTATTTTTTCATGTTATAAGTAAGATTAAGAAGTTTCAGATATATCGTTTGTAATATTTTTATTCATTTGTTTAACATATCTCTTTTACATATAAAAGTAAACATTATATTGTTATTTGTTCTTGTACTAATCAGATTTTAGTTTTCTATAATAGTGTAGTGACCTTGAAGCATGTCGAATTTTACATCGTGGAATAAGTGTCTACAAAATACCCAGAAATCTAATCCCAGATGTTGAATAAGGGCGGGGTGCCAGCAGCGCCAACTAGAACCCGATAACGAATAGCTGGCAACCCCGAGACGTTTATCTGGGATGTTGTTGAAGGGTATTTCCATTCATTCAGTACTCGACCATCGTTTGATTTAGACGTGCCACCATCGACTGCCCAAGCCTCGTCACCAAGTAATACCGCTGCCATCCGTTTTATCATTTGTATTTTTCACATTTTTTATATAGCCAATAAATAACGGTCACATAATGTAAACACCACTGTTTCATTTCGTTTTACCTCCATTCACCGAACCATCTAATTTACCCTAAAATAGTTTAAAATTATTTGAAAAACATCAAATTTACATATATTAGACTGTAACAGAGTAGTAAATCTCACATCCTGAAGAATGTATTGAAATTTAACTCAATTGAGGATTTTAAAACGTGGAAATATAATATATGATATACCGATATACGGGTAACTATGTTGGTAAAAACTGTAAAACATCTAGAGTCGCATCAGATTTTATAATATTATATCAAGGTTCAATCAATGTTCTAATATTATTCTGTAATATAATTGTTATAATGGGTAAACATAGACTATATCTGTTATGACACATCTTGGATTTACTCTCTTTTCCTATAATAAAAGTTATAAAAATAATATTTTATAAGAATTTATTGGTATTATTTTAAATATGTAATATAAGATGACACATGTACCAATAAACTTAGCAAAATTTGAACTCAAATTTAAAGGGATTAAAATAATGGTTATTTTATGAATCCAAGAAATAATATTCTATAGATATCACATTCTTGAAATGTGCATATAAATAACAAGAACTGGCAACGTGGCAAAATCAATGCATTTTAATGTGCATGTCAGACCACCCTCAAAACCTAAAATTCTCACCAAGCAATAATTTTTTTGTGAATATATCGACACATGTTTATACTCCTGTCTCTTGGCGTCGTTCAATATATAGGATTTAAATACTCCCCTCCAGGGTAAATCTAGACCGATATTGGAATTCTATCAAACATTTTATAATAATAGATCAATTGTAAAGTTAAATCTTTTCATCATACAGGACTCCAAGGGTATACATGAAAGATTTTTCTCCCAAGTCAAGCCATTTTCACAAGTCTCCTTTTTACCAACTAGGGTTTATCTAGACTGAATCTACTGCTTAACGTGGACTCCGAACCACGGTCCTCAGCATCAAACCTACCGACTGACGAGTGACCAACTTGGATATCATCCCAGAGGACATCCAATATTATCCAGCCTGGTAACTGGCGTGATTAGGATCATTTTCCTTATTCGACTTTTCCCTCTTGCCTACCGATAGTCACAAATGTCAAACAAACACAAATTTACGACCATGAACCAGCAGTCGATTTTACAACTGCGACAACCAAGTCGGCAAACTACATATAAAAAGATGCTTCTTTTCATTTGATTTTTTGTTTCGTCCTAAAATATTACTGAAAAGTTTTGGTGATATTTATAATTTTTCTAACATTTTAACGAAAATTTGGAGGAAAATTCCCAACTCTGATTCAAATAGAAAGTCAAACAGCTATATCCAAGCACTTGCACGACATGGTTCTTTTTCAATGCACCAAATTGAAATTATGTAGTATAAATAGAAACAAAATTTAAATGGCATTAGTTGAATTTAATAGTTATAAGTTATAGTATTAGTAGAAAATATTAACGTTACTGAACTTCGATATATAAAAAGCTGAACAAACAGAACTTGTTATCTAATCCATTGTCCTTCGAGAATGAAATTCGATACATATGAAACGCAACTAAACAGAAAATATTAGATTCAAAATAAATTTCAAGGTTTGCGCTTTAAATGCAAGGGACCCGCAACAGTCTGACTGAATTAAATGTGCTTTTTTCATAAGCAAACAATGCTGACGATATAAAACTTCCATTATCACAAAATCAGACTACTGAAATAAAAAAAAACAGTTCTATACAACAAAATCATAATCAGCTACTAAAAGCATCTATTTTTATACATAAATGATATATAACTACGATACTCTGTAAATTATAAACTAGCATTACGAATTAGTTGATATGAGAAATTAAACGTAAAGTATAAGCACCCATTGTTCACATTTCATTGCCATTAGCTTGAAGTTAACTAGATTGTTCTTACTGCTAATTATTCTAGCAATATCATTATATTGATAAAAATATTATTAATATAATTAATAATCATAAAACTGGAATAGATTTTTTATTAAGTATATCTAAAGTTAATACCGTCAACATTAAAGATAACTCGTTTACTATAAAATATGCCAAATATATGAATGAATGTATTCGAAATCACTACACCCAATACTATACCATTTCCAAGAAATTATGATTTTTTACTTCTCTTCGGGCAGTTATATCTCATAAAACCTGTTCTAAAATCACGATTTATTCATTCAGAACTCTACGCGAGGTAAAATCATTAGACCATTATAAATCTTCTTATTATTCATCTGCATGTGTCATCGGATTTACAAGAAACCGAAAGTTTTAAGATAATTACTACTGTCTCTTACGAATAGTGTCGAAGTTATTTGGAACTAAAGATGACACATTGTTTTATATCCACCTTAAATCACATAATAATAAATAAATCATAACCATAGGATTAGAATAATAACATTAATTAGTATAAAAGATAATTATAATATATTTTATAATACTACTTATATAACAGGTATATCATTTTTAAACATGAGTAAAAAATTAAATTGATTAAAAAAAGTATATTTTAAAAATTATAAAACTATATAATAGGAACATTAAATATATAATTCTAAATAATAAGTATTATTTACTTACATATTATATAAAATCCTATCAAAAGTATTACTTGCGGCACTTTACCCGGAGAAAATTTAGTTTATTACAGCACAATTAATAAAAATAAAGTATAACTTGTTGCATTTTTGCCGGTTCATCAATTTATTGCATTAACTACATCAATAACAAAATTTTAATTGAATTAATTCTAACGCAAAGTTTACGCATGGGTTTTTTTACGTTGGAAGGGGATTGGAATACATAATTTCCATTGGCTGTGATTTGTTTAGAATTAAAGGAGTATTATATAGTCACCCCTTTATAAAATGTATGTTGTATGCATGTATGCCCAATTCAATAAAATTAATTTCAAAAATTGTTTTTCTGAATTATATATAAATACGTATTAATTATTTTGTATAACTCAAATATATACTAATTTATTTAAAAAAGCAATTATTATTATTATTATGCAACTAAATATGATAGCAAATATTTTGGTGGTTGCATATATATGAATCAAATAAAATATTTTACAAAGAGACAAATTATAAATAATATATATATATATATATATATATATATATATATATATATATATATATATATATATATATATATATATACACATATAGATATAACTCAAATTTGTAGTATTAAAACATTTAAGACACTACATTGATATTAGTAAATGTTTTAGAAGTCAGGAAACTCTACAGAAAGTGAAGCATGATTGGCTCGAGCAGGGCGTGCGTGTTCATGCGGACAAGTATTTTAACTTTTGGTAAAAATAGTTGTGTCAATAATCGATATTATATTTTCGGCCGTTTATAATATACATATATATTTAAATTATTATATAATTCTATTGTCCACGTGTATGTCACTAAACTCCCCCTGAACGGTCGAATCGCTTTTGATGAAATTTATTTTGTGGGCATTCGTAAAATTACCTGGTAATTCATATATATATTCTAACTAAACAAATATGTTCAAAATTTCAATGTTCTGACAGAACAATGTCTGTTGTGTCCATACACTATAAATATTTCCATTACAGTGCATCATTTTATATTAACTTAAATTTAGCTTTAGGTTATTTTAAATTTACCCTTCTTAATATTGTATTTATGTGATTGTGTGACTTCGTCACGTTTGCACAATTACTTTTTTTTAATTATTTACAGTTTTCCTTAATTCGATTTCGATTATGCCCAGCACCAATAGCTACCCATATCACGTGACAGTTAATATAGAATGTCAAATTTAATTGAATACGCATGCTTATTTGCAACCAATCACGTTCTGTCTTATTTGAAGTTTCGTGATGTCTTTACATAGTTGGTGTCAATTCTAACATCCGTTCTTTCTCGTCAAGTGTATGAAAATGACTACACCAAAGGTAGCTATAACCGATTATTTTCTTTAAAAATAACTTTATTTTGGTATTTGATGATGATATGTATACTAACGTAGATCTAATTATTTTAGCCAAAAAGAGAACCAATCCACGCTGTCCAAGTTTTTGGCAGAAAAGTAAGTTTTTAATGTTTATAACCTTCAATACAACGTGGTAGCATACCATGTCACTCTTCATGTTAAGTTATATGTGTAATTAATATTTTAGAAATCAGCTACGGCTGTGGCTTATTGCAAAAGAGGCCGTGGTGTTCTCCGAGTAAATGGACGTCCCTTAAACCAAGTGGAGCCTAAGATGCTCCAAGATAAGCTTCAAGAACCTATTCTACTTTTAGGAAAGGTATGTTTGATTACTAATATGAAATTTTTAATATTAAGGTATGAATATTAATAGTTTTATAACAAATTGTCTGTTTAATGAGTATGTATAATGGTTCTTAATATTTTTAGGATAAATTTTCTGCCGTTGACATCAGAGTTCGTGTAAATGGTGGTGGTCATGTATCCCAAATTTACGCTATTAGACAAGCCATTTCAAAAGCTTTAGTGGCTTATTATCAAAAATGTAAGTTTACTTTAAATTATTTTACATCTAAATATACTAAACATTGTATCTATAGATGTTGATGAAGCGTCTAAAAAGGAACTTAAGGACATCCTCATCCAATATGATCGTACTCTGTTGGTAGCAGATCCACGCCGTTGTGAACCTAAGAAATTCGGCGGTCCAGGAGCCCGGGCTCGCTACCAAAAATCTTACCGTTAATTTTATAGGTTATTGTACATGTTTATTTGGATATTTTCAAATAAACCTCATCTATTTGTAAGATATAGTTTTGTTTTATTTTCTTATATTTATCCCTTATGATGACTTTAAAGGGTAAGTGATATATCATATCAATTAAATATAAAATTGACTTATTATTTTTCAGGAAGTCCCCAAACTATTTATATATATATGTATATATATATATATATATATATATATATATATATATATATATATATATATATATATATATATATATGATGCAGTAACGTACTTATATTAAAGGTGAGTTTTTTTTATTTATTATTTATTTTCATTCTGAATTATTCATGATGAGCTTTTTATCCCGAATATGAGAATTATCTATGAAATCAGTTTTAAACTGAAACATTAGTTAACTTTGTTATTAGCAATTGTGTTTGTAACTGTTTACTTAGTTTGTTTATTAATTTCAGGTATAGCCGATGTTACCTTATATTGGATCACTAAACTGACCATTGTAAGTTATTCTATATAAAATTTAGAAAGTAATATATCTGTTCTCAACTTATAATCATAGCATCTATCTACTAATGATTTGTATTTTTTGGGAAAGTTGCAATAGTAATATAATATTTATGAAAAATTCATACCTGATATTTTAGTTGTAGTTTTCTGTAATAAAATATCTGAAAATGTGGGGTAGATTTTTATTAAAAATTAACTGATTATAACACAAATCATGTAGTAATATAAAGCTAAAATACTTTTATTTTTCCCATGCAACAATAAACCACTCTTTACAACATTAATATCTTAAGATTTCTATATAATGAATAAGTTGACTAGAATACATTGCACATCAAAACATGATATATATCATTAACAAATAGGGAGTACAAATATTGTACAATATTTCATTATTTTACTAAATATATTGTAAAATAAAATAAGTGGCAACTTATCGAGAGCAACAATCAAAACTTCCCATAAAAAAATGTTTTTAACAATCATTATGAAACAGTTCAGTATCTATTTTAGCACCCATTCTTTTTAATGCAATTATCATATTTACAGCTTTTATCCATCTTCTTTTTATTACATATCTCTTAAGTTTAGTTGTGTTCAGAGCAATCTTTGAATGGACAGTTGATGCTTTCAGCCAGGGATGTTCCAAAGCCTGCTTTGCTGTTAATCGAGATCTATATAAAAAATGAAATTTCAGACATTTTATTTTATAAGATGAATTAAGTTTTGAAGTATCAGTAATGATATTGTGGCTTACCTGTAATTTGTAGATAAAATAATAAACAGAACATTTAAAGGAAAGAAATGGAACAATATAAATATGACATAATTTATTCAATAATTATAAACACAAAATAAAAAAGTGGTTTGTGAAAAATGCTTATGATCCCACAAGATGTAATATCAGGACGCTAACACAAACAATACAATAACATATAACAATTAAATAATCTCTGATTTAAATAATATTTTCATGTTTGCTCTCTATTAAACAGTCTTTAATGTTAACAAATTATATTCAAAAAAATATGCTTTAAGTGTGGAGTTTTTAAACAAGATGTATATGGTTGTAATGACTGTTCAAAAATCTTTGAGTAATTATAGATTTCAATACAATAACGGAAACACATCAAACAAAAGCCTTTCTTTGTTTCATAACAATAAATAATTTATACTACGGAAAGAACATTTTTCTCCTTAATCTCGTTAACGTTCAGTCCAAAAATCTGTGTATCTATAAAAAATAGTGGAATTTATTACAATAAACCACAATACTAGTTTATGAAAAATGTATAACCTAGAATGGTCATATTATAAATGCCTTTGATTTGAACACAATTTTGTGGACTGATCTAAAGTGATGAGTATTATCATAAGGCAATTAAAAAATACCTATGTGATAATAATTACGGGCATAACATCACCACACAAAATACAAGACAGTACTAATGTAAATCACGGTGATACCACGTTGTTGCTGACGGAACCTCATCATATTTAGGACTTGTTTAAATGAAACTGTGTGATTTTTTTGTTGGTAGCCCTAGTTTGAAAAAAATTATTTAGTGAACTAATCGTCCTTTGTCCTAGAGTGTCATCTTCGCTAAATTCCGATGAAAACGATCCATGTCGTGCACCACGAATTCGTCCGACTGGTCCTTTAGATCCCTCCCAATTATCCAATAATTGTAACAGTAAGTCCTTGGTACCGTTTGCTTCTATACTGCTCTGTCTTTGAATGCCTTTCTCTTCGTCTGACTTTTTATAAATATTTCTAGAGCTCATAGGCACGTCTCTACTAGAATTTATATTGATCTTGTTTTTTATTTTACGCCATGGCACTCCACAAGCAGGACTTTCTGGGTGATCTTTTGGCAAATTATTCGTACTTTCCGTGTGTTCATCAAAGGAAGGATTAACCAAAGACGTGTCTAGATTGGAGAGTCTAAACAACTTTTCTGATAATATTTTAATCTCATCTGCCAGATTCTTCCTCTCTGAACTGTCTGGGTGCTTTAAGATACATGTTGAGTCGGAGGCACGTCTCATGTGATCGCCATTTACCTGTAACAACGCCGGGGGTGGTGGTAAATTATCCTTATTGGGCGATTCAAAAAAGATGTTATCATTTTCAATACTAGACGCTAAGCTACCGCAAGGGGATGGAGAGTCCGCCACTAACGAATGCGATGAATCACTATCCCCACCCCGAACACCTTCCCCATCACATATTTCGAAAACGTACGGCGAGTTTGGATGTTCGTTCCAACGTTCCACAAACAGTTTTAGATTATCCTTGGTCACGTCCATCGAATCCGTATGTTGCAAAATCGGTTTTTTCTTTCGCAGCCACTCGTGTTGCAAGCATTTCTCCGCTGTCATTCTTTGGCTGATGAGAAACAGATATAGACAAAGACCCTTGGTTAGTAATGGAATTAATTGTATATGATGTCATGCGTTAAAGCAAGGCAGCCAACCCAAATTAGCATTAAACAAATCAAGGACCAAATAAATAGAGAAACAAAGCCTTATTTTCAAGGTCGTCTTTACAATACTAAAGTACATCAGTCAAATCTTTATAGAAGACTAAGAAAAATTGTCATTTTTTTTTGTAATTAGCTTCTGTAATTTTGTAGAGAGTTAGAGGAAGTAAAGTTAATAACTAAAGACTACCTTGTAATTTTGTGTTTGTAATTCGAGACATTTTCCTTTGTATATATTTAAAACAACAACACATAATAATGATACAAATAATATACATACAGAAGGAACGTCCCTCTGTTAGTGGGTCTCTCCATAAGTAAGAAAAGAAAGCTAATTTGGGTCTTTGTCTTGCTTGTTGATGACTACAGTAAAAATATCTCAGCATGAATGATTCAAAACGGGTACATCTGAGATATTTTTGAAGCAGAAAAAGTTTATTGGTAAAAAGATGCAGATATACTTACTCAAGATCCTTGAGAAGAAGTTTCTTAATAAAATCTTTGGCATTATCAGAAATATTTATAAAGGCCTCATCATCAAAGTCATATTTAGCTATTGTTACATTTGCCATTGTTTCCACATCAGTTGAACCCATAAATGGAGATAAACCCGAAAGCCTATAAGAAAAAATGTTTATAATTAGATGGACCAAAAGTATTCTTAAACATTGAACTTACAAAACGTAACATATTACACCAACGGACCACATATCGGTTCCATAGCCGATGGCATCAAAATTAACAACCTCAGGAGCTACAAATTCGGGAGTTCCAAATAGAACCTGCAATTTCTTATCAGGATCAAACTTTCTAGCCAGACCAAAATCAATTATCTTGATCCTGTTTCCAGTTTTTGTTAAACATAGTATATTTTCAGGCTAAAATATAACTGCTCATTGAAAAAAGTACATCAATTTTTAACAGCTTTTGTACCTTCATATCCAGATGTAGAATCCTTTGTTTATGTATGAAATCAACTCCCTCGCATATTTGCCTCATGAATACAGTGCAGGCTTTTTCAGTCAGGATAAAATCATCATCAATCACTCGTTCAAATAATTCTCCCCCTTCGATCCTAGAGAAAAAAATACTTAAGTTAATATAACGCAATAATACGACGTATAGTTTATATCTTTTATCTTAAACAAATGTCGAAATATCGTGAAATGAATTTCAAAGAAACCGGAAATTCAAGTACTAGTAAAAATGATCTATTTTTAAGTCATAATCGAAACGTATTTCGAAACAGGGATAGTTTATTAAGCAATTAAAAAATTGGATACAACCTAAGCACTTTCCAACAGTATTTTTAAAATGTTTGAAACTATTAGTAGCGCAGCTCTGTGGAATGTTTCAATGTCAGGCAGGACGATTTAAACCGGGAGCTAGTCGGAATCATGTTGCAACTTTATGAGTAATAAACGATGACATTTTAATCAACGTTTCCATTCCCAAATAAGTCTCAAGCATTAAACTATTTCTATTTTTGAAATTCAAGATTTCCATCATATACTGAAAACCAGCCTTTATTGTTGGAAAACAATTACAATACTAATGGTAGTTTTGTTTAAGAAAAGTACATCATGTTAAATGTCAATCGATTATATATATATTTAATTTGAAAAATATATATTTTTCTAAAAATAAAAAATTGCTTTGGCACTATACACGAATTTTATTTTCATTATAAATATTACATAGCTAAAACATCATAAATTGTTTTAAAAAAGACGTTTCTATAAACGTGTGTTGCATAACCTCGAAATTGGTGATTGAATATGTTTGGTATACGCACGTATTAACCGGATAGAAATTTTTTAAAAATCAAAGTCAACATAAAATTATTTATAGATATTTCTGATGAGCTCCGGATCTAAATGGCATCGAGTGACATTGAAATCCACAATTATGTTAATAAAAAAACAACACCGCCCTGGAACATGGCCAAGCCTCTGGTGGAAGTTTTAATTTATCTAACTCGTTTCAGTAAATTTCACTATAACTCCTAACACTGAAGCTCGGTAAAGTAAATAGGAGTTAATTATAGCGAATTAAGTAAATAAGGGAGTTGAAACTGACGCGCTATAGGACATTGAAAAGGTTTTTATGAGTTGCGTAATGTTTGATTAATTTTAATAAATATACATAAGTACTTGTATAATTACAAACAACAATGCAGGATTAGACATTCAAACACTACTGATAATATATTTTTTTATTAAATATAGATGATAAAATAACTTTTCATATTAGATTGATACGAAACTAAGAAACTGATATGGGTTTTTTATGTTAAGCATTTTTCAAATTACTTATGTTTATATTTAATATTTTTTCAATTAATTACATTTTATATTAGATATGCTTAGTACAATCTTAATTTACATATTAATTTATTACTACTGTTCTGTTGTTCTTGCATTAATACACAAGAAAGGCGAGTAAGGGAACTATTTAATATGACATATGACATCTCATGTAATTAAACCTAGTGTTTCTTGACTCGACACAACATTATAGGCTTATATTGAAGGTAAACATACTCTACATCGCCCAACAAAACTATGACGCAAATTGATATCTCATTATCTGAAGTATTTGTTAGTATATTCCCTTAATGTAATAGAAATGTCATTAACTTCAACTTGATTTGTTATCACAAATTTTATCAGTATGTTTCAATATAAACAAAATAGTTTTTATAAATATAATATTTTATAGGGTTTTTATAAGTAATAAAGGGGGCTGAGAACAATAATATTTGGATACGAAGCACATTTTTGGATGAATGGCTATGTAAACAAGCATCACTGCCGTATATACTGAACCCATACCAATCCATACGAAGTTCAGCAAGTGATAATACATCCGCAAAAAATGACTGATGTTGATTCTCCTCAATATTATATATATATATATATATATATATATATATATATATATATATATATATATATATATATATATATATATTAATATGTTATATATAATATATATAATTATATAATAATTATGTTACACAAAACGTTTGATCCCATTTCCCATCTATATGAATTATTTTGTTAATTTAAATAGTCACTTATTAATTTTATGATATAAATTTTGTAAAACTAAATAGGGGCTAATATCGTCAAAACATATAAAAAAATAACACAATACTTACAATTCCAAAATAACCCACATCACTTTTCCATTTTCGAAGGCGTCATATAATTGTATCAGTCTGGGATGCTGCAACATACGCATGATTTCAATTTCTCTCTCCACATTACGCTTGTCCTCTTTCTTAGGACAGGATATATATTTTGCGGCCAAGGATAAACCCGACGAAGATTCTTTGCATTTATAAACTGTACCAAATTTTCCTCTAAAACAATTATTAAAAATACATAAGCAACCAATTATACGATATTTCAAATTAACAATTTGAAATATTCCTTGTAAAAATCAGCTAAATAATTTACCTGCCAATTTCTTCTTCCAAATTGTACTCTGATTTGGGATCGGAATTTCTTTTAATCTGAACATCTCTATAGGGGAAACTGAGTTCGATTTCTGAAAAGAAAAACAATGACATAAGCTAAGAATATTACAACAAAAATCCATGTTTGTCATAAAATTCAAATCACTAATTCATTTTTCCTCCTATTTTCACTAATCCAGTCAATGTGCCAAGTTTGTTTTATATATAAATTACAACCCGTCTCTCAGAAACAAACAACTAGTTTTAATCTGCCAACCAAAAATCAGTTTGTTTGCAGCCAAAGTCAAATATAATGCAACTAAATTTAATAAGCGTAATAACATAATATACAAATTCGAATTCTAGCATATGTAGCCAACTGACATCATGCCAAAATTTGGAAAAGCTGAATAAAGCAACCGTAAAAAAACAAAATACCACAGTTTACGAGTCTCTATTTTTTTATCGAATCCCATTGGTCGAGCCGTCCGTACGGCCAACTTAGTTTTTCCAAGTGTTATGCGTTTTAAACGAAAGTGTAATCGGTGACGTTCCGAATGACAATTGAAGGTGAATTTTTATATTCTGACAGTATGCCAGACAAATAGATGATATTTAAATTGGCGCTGAAAGGATTTTATTATTGTTGAATCTCTGTTTACTTACGGTCACAATTAAATGTCCGTATTTTTTTCAACAACAAGGTCGAATTAATAGCTTCGTTATCGATCAGATTGAGCTATATTTTAATTAAAATTTTATTACAGGAGACAGGGAATTGAAATATATTTTTATCGTAGGACATTACAGCAATTTGGTACTATATAGAACATATCAATAATGATATAGAATTTAAACGAGTAGAGAAAAACAAACAAAAAGAAGACCTTTTTTCTATTTTTATTTCGTCTGACAATTTTCTAATTTATCTAATATTGCTCATAATTGCTAAGTATTTACTTATTGCTTATCAATCTATTATAGTTTAATCGAGTTATGAAATTGACACAACGGCTCAACATTGATGTTGAACAGAGATTTTGGACCAATATTTAGAGACCAATAACGTATGATGAGAGTAACTGGGTGCATTCTTTGCTATAGAACTTTTTTGGTATCCAACCTTATGCTTGATTGAATTTTGGTTTGGAGAGGAGGTTTTGTCCCTAATATCAAATTTTATGATGACGAATGAATGCTTAAGTGAACGGCAGTGTCAGTCAGGTTTCTTGGCATGCTTTCCTTCAGAAAATTTTGATGTTAAAAAAAATGTTGTTCTCGTCGCCAATCCTTGAAAAGCTTGATACTGAAAAATTTTATACTAATTTCATATAATTTTAAAAACATTTGTTGTAATATTTTTGTAGCATTTAATATAAATATTATTTCGTTAAATGCAAAAATACAATAAGAGTATTTTACATAGACGTGCAGATTCAAATAAAATTGAATATTTTCCAAAGGATTCTGCTCTATGTTAGCGCAGAAATGTTTTTTATTTTAAGTAAAGGATATTAAACTTAAAGGAGTGTTTTATGATCTCCTACATCAAGCTTCTAGATAGGAAGGCTTGTTCTTTGCATTTCAGACTTTAAGATTATTGATCCAAATTTGGAAGACCATTGATTAACCAGGATGAAATTCTTAATTGTAATTTTAATAGTCTCATTAAAATCTATAGTATCATAATAGCAGATTTTGTCCCTTAAACTATCGAAAAGGAAACCATGACTACAAATTAAATATTGTCAAATCAGCACTGGCTCAGACCATATTAGAGTCTAGGCTTCTGGTAGATGCAAAAAAATCACATAGATTCCGGACGTCTTTGACTCAATATTCTATGAAACACCAACCACAATTTCCAATCCAATCCAAATCGAGGTCATGACAATTCCACAAGGCAATTTAAAAAACATCAAGAAGACTTTGTGTTCATAAATAACAAAATAATATTAATAAAGACCTAAATTTAAGGTCCTATTGCACACCATTGAGAAATATACCACGAAAAAGCAAGTTCCTTATCAATTGATCACTCAGTGTCAGAGTTTCTACCCTGAATATATAACGATTGTGAAACGTTGGCAAGTTTTAATCAGTCAACACGGCCCCAAGTTCTGATATTGACAACCACGTAAGTTCAAATCTAAAACACCTGTTGAATACTAATCTTTTTCCCATGTATAAATATTTACTTTTTACAGTAAAATTAGCTGTTTTATGGCGGACCAAACATTATCGAAAGTTATGCCCTATATAAGTCAATTTTATTTCAAACTACCAAGCCGAAAATATTTTCTTGCCAGTCCGGTAACGAGAATAATGGCCGATCTTTACAGGTATTTCCCAACGTAACAGTATCGAGACAAAAATAATTTAAATAACTTCGAAGATTCAACCAACACCCAGACTGTACTGAAGATATATACACCTTAGTCATATACTAGTTTTTATTGTTTTCAAATGAATCATATGTAAATGCGATCTCGTAAAACGTGATTATCATATATAATTGTCAAATGATCGTTTAGAATTAGAATTAAACTGAGACAATACGGATCTTCGATGGTATTGATCGATATCGCTAAATTTTATTACACATTTTTATAGTATGAATTAAATATATCATATTAACTTTAGTTATTTAAAGTCCTTAAATCGTATCCTTATTTTCTCTTGTCTTAAGATCTTATTTGTTCATCCTCTTCCTCATTTTCTATTTAGGCATTCTAAAGATTTAAAAGTGTAAAAAATTACCACTATGTTATTATTCAATAGAATTACAGAGGTTTGGCAAAATAAGATGAACATCTGACATATACACACTATTTAATTAACCGAAATTCAATACACGAGAATTTTTGGTATAAAATTTATTGCAGAACAAATTTGTTAAAGTGTATACACCAATATAATAACTATCTGTGGGATTTATTTCATTAAAAAGTGCAATTATCCGCATAAATAACTATATTGGCTCAAGGCCAATATATATATTTTTAAAAGGATTTTTTTTTGTATCTATTAGTACTCAAGGATTCAGAAATATGTATTTTTCAGCTAATTTGTTTGAGAAATCATTTGAAGCGCTCAACATAAGATAATTTTTTTTTCATTTCATTCGATTTTAGAAAATTGTGAAGAGGATGAACATGAGGGAAACATGTCCCAGGCATTTGGAAGATGGTGGAAATTATAATGATCCCAAAACCAGGGAAGTCGCCAAGCGAAATACAAGCCTATATCACTGCTGACAGTGACATCTAAGGTTTTTGAAAAACTCCAGTTGAACCAGGTCCACAGAATAACAGATGTTATTAAAAAAGCCTACGAAAGTAAAAAAGTATGCTCAGCTATTTTCTTAGATGTAGTACAAGTCTTCGATAAGGTTTGGCATGAAGTCCTTGTTCATAAACTACAGAAAATGCTACCAAAACAACACACCGAACTATTAAAATCATGCATTACAACCAGAATACACTAAAAGAAGCTAAAGCAGGTGTACCACCAGGAAGTGTACTGGGACCAATGCTTTATCTACGTTACAATTGTGATATACCACAAATGGAGAATATTATGATGGTTACATTTGCAATGTAATCAAATATCTCGGAATGAATCTAGATGCAAAACTTCGCTGAAAGGAACATATAAAGAAGAAAAGAAAAGTGGAGTTGAAATATAGGAAAATGTACTGGCTAACTGGAAGAAGTCGCAATTATCAGTACATAATAAATTTCTGTTATATAAGCAAATACTGAAACCTATATGTACATACGGAGTTCAATTATGGGGATATTCTGCAAAGAGTAACATAAATAAAATACAAATTTTTCAGAACAAAGTCCTGAGAGGTATTGTGGGCGCACCCAAATACCATAGGACTGATTACCTACACCGAGACCTTCAGATACCCACAGTTAGTCAAGAAATCAAGAGAATTGCAAGGGGGCATGAGGAAAGACTCCATTCTCATGAAAATCTTGAAGTATTGAAGCTTTTGGATACCGCCAGAACAGGACACAGACTCAAAAGAATCAAACAATCTGATCTTGTGTAGGTGCATATAATAAGAAATACAGCAGTGACATGTATAAACATTGTTTCACCAGAGACTGAGATAGGGTCGATGGGTCCTCCTAGTTATATACCTAGATTTAAGTTATTATAAAGACAAGTTGTAGGTTAGACGAAAACGACTAATAACAATGTAATAATTAAATAATTTTAAAAAAATATACTGTCAGTAGATCTTTGAGCTATTTCTTTTATTTTATTCCGCGATATTGCCACGTCGATCATATAACATATTTTTGTCAAAGATCGTTAAAAAATTTAAATTTCAAACATTTTAATTGTACCTACATAATGAGTTTCCAGTAGAATATTACAAATAATAAGGTACGTTATATACTTTTGGGTAAACAGAATTTTAACAGGGAAAGACTCAAAGTTTGCTTTCAGTATATGAAAACAAAAAGACAAAAGCCTGATAAATCTCTAATAGATTAAATTGATGGCACTAAACAAATATGGAAAAGCGAAAAGACTGAAGAAGTAATTTTGATTTGTTCCAAAGTTCTTTGTTTATGATTTTATATATTGGTCAATTAAAAGTGACGTCAGGGTTGTCACGTGCCGCATGTGGCAAACTTATCAATGAACCAATCAAATGTCTTCGTCAGTATTTGTTATGTTTATATTATATATATACATGGCATGTAGAAAATCACTTCATTAAGTGATCTCCTGTATAAAATACTATTTTAATTAGTTAGTCTTATTCTAAACTCTATATATGTAGCATTACATAGGTGTCGTATTATTTACACTACAATAAGATACTGATATTGCATGCTGTTCATATAATTTTATCCCTCTCCTGTATATAGAGATATTAATTAAAATTATAAAATTTATAAATAAAAAAAATTAATATTAAAAATCATATCATAAATGACATCCCTTCTTGGACACAATGTGTTTATGTCAACGTTTTTCTAGTCTTCTAAACAGTTTTGGATTTTGGCCCATAAAATTTTCTTCAATTTGGTTTTAATCAAAACGACACCCTCAAAATGGAGTTTATGGAAGAACCAGAAGATAGATGGAGTTAAAATTACCGAGCTATAAATTATATTCCTTGTGGACAGTTTGGCCTGACGAAATAAATTTATACGGAACACTACGAATTTTACTTAACCAAAAACTGGCCTAGTCTGGTTTAAAGCCAAAAATTTGCAACAATCTGCGGACAAACATTTCTTTTGCATCCCAAAAATTTGATAGTAACACCTTTTTCGTCGATGTTCGAACTTCTGATTCGAAACTTATATCATAACACGTTATTGTTTTATATCAGGTTTATTATGATAGTACATTCATAATGACGTACTTAATCTTCTCAACATTTTTTACTACTCACATTCACAATGTATTTTTATGTCCCCACTGTTTTAAAACTTAAAACTTCGTCGAAAACACTATTTGCACAGTCTAATGAGATTCTTGGTATTGTTACTAAAAATTTCTAGGTTAATCAAGGATCCGATGATTGAAAAATAAAACGACGGTCCTAACAGCGTTATCTCTTATCGAACGCAAAACGTATCGAACAACCTATTACTGTATAATATATAAAGGTTGTTACGCAGGCTCTATTATTAGATCGAATGATCGAAAATCATAAACCAATATGACAAAAAAATCTAAGCCTCTGTAATGTAAACTAATTGGTTTTATTAAGAAAATATCATATCTATTTTCGTAGTTTGCGTCAATTATTCGTATTTTTTATTAAAAACTTCAAATAAGAAAACAACATAAAAATACCAATGGATTACAGAAAATGTACAATAACACGGCCTATATTCGTTGATTTAAATATGGATATTTTAATACCGTTTACAATAGTTTATTTCTACAAAATCAACAAGAATTGTATTTGAGCTTCTACGTATTTTTGTTTCGGTAGGTGTACTTTTAATAATTCCAAAATTTAGTGGCACATTAATACAATATTACCCGGTGTAAATTGGTTAAAGTAACTCTTAATACTCTTCTTCTCATTCTCAATAGGTCCTGGCTAAGAAATGTGAACGAGGAAATAGAGACATGCGCTTTAATTTTTGGACTGAATATTGCAATAAGTGAGATGTCTAGAGATAGCGGTTTGGATTGGGGTTTGGTTTTATATCGCCACTTCGATAAAGTAAATTAAAAGTGTTTGTGTTTTTTAATTTCATATTTTATAATTATATCATAATAATATAAACTAATTATCAAGAAAACTTGAATTGGCAATCGTTCCGCAGTTACTCGAGGCATTCCTCGGTATAGTTAAATGGAGCTGAAGCTGTAGGGTCACAAAAGCTGGATTAAATATGCTCAAAGACCCTTAACCATAAACTATTTCAATTAGAAAACACTCAAGTTGTGAAAAACATTCTTAGTTCGTGGATCCCTGACAGAACCATCGCGGTTCAGGGTGTACGGTAACCAAACGTAGATTGCTGTAACTCACTTTCACAGCCGTTGACTATTAGAATCTGGAGTTGCCAAAACTTGGGGTATACTATGGAAATTTGAATAGAAACAGTTCTATTTTGAAGATCTTCAATGGCAAACTGGCGGATGAAGTTACAGGTAATACTCCAAAATAATTTCATTATAATTATAGACGATACAGCGACCACCTTTCATCGATTCTTTAGGAGGGAGGTGTTATATTGTGCGACTAATATGGCTCTGTCTACGGACTGTGTATTCGAGGAAACGGAAACCATGTGTTTTACAATAAGACTAACTGAATGCCACGCCTAGAGATAGCTATTTGATTTATTTAAAACAGATTTTCTTTATCTCTGTCAACAAGGCGTCATATCTTTTCTTAAAATATTTTTAAGGATTATTTGGACTAGATTTAAACCCCCAGTGCGGTTTTGTATCTCCACTTCATTCCTTACAATAAAATAAGATTTTAAAGTAAATTAATTTTTTTAAATATTTTAAACTCTTTCACATTTAATTTAACAGATCAATTGAAAAGTCTCCGGCATGATACATAGATGGCGCTACTAGAATTAAATCCATATGTTTTTAGTTAGCCCTAACCCTCAAAATATGCGTATATAAATTTGACAGCTGTCGGATCATTAGTTTGTGAATTATTTTATTTTGAGTGAAGAAACTATTGTTATTGTGAAAAAAATGGATAAAAAGGAATTTCATATGTTGATAAAATATTGCTTTTCGAAGGGAAAAAATACAGTTGAAGCAAAAACTTGGCTTGGTACCGAGTTTCCGGACACTGTCCCAGGAAAATCAATCATCAAGGATTGGTATTCTAAGTTTAGACGTGGTGAAATGAGCACCGAAGACGGTGAACGCAGTGGACGCCCAAAACAAGTTGTTAGCGACGAAAACATTTAAAACATACACAAAATGATTTTGAATGACCGCAAATTGAGATTGAATGGAATAGCTCTGTGCAAAGTGGGTGCCACGCGATTCGGAGCAGTGTTTGAAGATGATCAAGCGTAATAAACCCAAAATTTTGCGTCGATATGTGACAATGGATAAAACATGGCTAAAAAAATGTGTTTTACTATGGTAGGCCGGGGACTTTTCAATTAACCTGTTATATACACAGAATAATAAACACCTTGGAATACCTAGATAGATTACTTAAGAGTGATTTTTCTTGCATTATATACTTTTCTTATTTTTTCTATACCTGAAGTGCCACCTAGTCCTTCAGAAGACATTTTTCCTTTCACGCATTTTTTAGACCCACAATCTTTAAAACGATGGATATCTCAAGAAATTAACTCATAGAAAACAATGTACACGTTGACACTACGACTAAGGACCTTTCCAATAGTAACAATCAACTATTAGATAGATATATGACTATTGAATCCAAAGACTCTGCTCATTATCTTCTACCGTAAGCCAACTATCAACCGTAGATTAAAGGAAATTCACTTCATGCAATCAGTAAGGGCTATGACCTAACAAAAAAAAACTCAAATTATTAGCACAAATAAAAGAAAATCTTGCTATAGTATAGTCACTGGAAGCCAAATCTGGCGAATACGGTGGATGTGGCAGCAATTCGAAGTTCAATTCACGCAGTTTTGTCATTATTTTGATTGACCTGTGACACTGTGCTTTGTCTTGATAATTTTTTTTAAATATATATATATATATATATATATATATATATATATATATATATATATATATATATATATATATATATATATACCACGCACATCCCAAAATACCGATGTTGCGCTTTCGGGAGCTTTCGAAGAGGTTCACCAGTTGCTGTCCACTAAAATGACGATCGTTTTGATTACGGAATGAAGTGATAGATAGTGATGTTTCATCACATATCGACGCAAAAATTCCGGTTTGTTACGTTTAAACATGGCCAAACACTTCTCAGAATCATCAACACGTTTTTGTTTTTGGTCAACAGTAAGCAAACGCAGCACCCACTTTGAACAGAGCTCTCTCATAGTCAAATGCTCATGCGATATAAAACCAACACTTCCTTTTGATACCTTTACAATGTTAGCTAACTCACACAACTTCACTCTTCGATCATTCAAAATGATTTTGTGGATTTTTTGGTATTACCACATTATTTGGACGTTCACTGCATTCTGCATAATCGGTGTCTCTACGACCACGTTTGAAGTCAACAAACCAACGTTTTATTGCTGTTTCTGATGGAATACAGTCCTTATAACACTTTTCAAGCCATTGCTTCGTCTGAACGGTATTTTTCCAACAAGAAGTAGTGTAAAATTAAAACACGAATTTGTTTTTGATCAATTGTTAAATCTTGAAAATAACAAAAGTAGTGTCACTCTTAGCACAATAGCCCACAAACTTATGAGTAGAATATCATCAAATTTTAACAGCTTTCTTCTGAAGATTAATATTAAGTGAAAAAGCAGTAAATGCAATAAAACTAGCGCCAACTATGTGTTACGTCCGGGACTTTTCAGTCCATGTGTTACATAACATTTTAATCAAATAAAATGTACTGAAATAGGCGTTTAGTAACGGCTATTTTGTGGGAAATATCTTGGAAATATCTAATAACACACGTGTTATTATATTATAATTCAGAAACTATAAGAACAAATTAGTCCTCCTTCATAACATTATCGACTAATATCATAAAAATCAAATTTGTAAAACAAGCGGGGTCTGTCGATAAACTGCTCAATTAAAACGGCACCATTGTAATCTAAAATATAGTGGTAATTGTCGTTGATCGTTAATAGTCGTACACGAATACCAATAAGCTATTTTGTTATTGATACAAATAAAGGCCCCAGGAAATACAAGTTTAGTTATGGCGTCAGCGCATCACGTCGATATAAAGGAAGTTTGATTCAGACACCAGATAACAACAGTTAATCGCAAACTTACAGTCAGAATATTTTCCACTATCAGTTCAATCTAGATAAGATAGACATGTCTATTAACTAAAAAACATTTTCGAAATTATACTTTATTCTTCAACGTACTACTCGAAACAGAGATATAGAAACACATTCCAATGATTCTCCGACTTCTTCTTTAAAAGAATTAGTGTTTAATCGCTTTTGATGCTTTTCATTTTCGAGAAGCTCCAAACAATTTACGGACGATATATCAAATGTGTTCAGTTGTCCAGCAGAAACAAGACTGCTGGAGGAACTTATTTAGTCTTATCTTTTTCTGTGCCTCTTGTTCTATTTGACTTTCTGTTCTGTTTTTTAGTAACATCAATATCAGTTACAATAGGTACTAAGCCACAAAAATATCTATCCTAAAAGAAGATTTAATGATTACCCGATATTTATATATAACTATAAAAATTAATAATCAAGGTAAAAGACATATAGCCTACAGAAAAAATACTAGTGAGAGTCAACAAGATTCACGGTTTGCGGTGAAGTTACAAAAATCTAATTAATCACTTGATCGATGTCCGATACCTCAGACGGAATCAGCGATATAACCCAGACATCCATCTTGATGATAGGTTAAATTAGAAACATCACGTTAAACAAAAACGAAGCAGATCAGACTCAAAATCAAAGAGGTGTACTGTTTAGTCGAAATATATTCCTAATTTGACCTAAAATCAAAGAGATTGGTCTATCAGTCAACTTTAAGGCTTATTTGGACTTTTGATGCCCAAATATGAGTTTGCACTAAAACATCAAACCGAGTAGCAAGCCCACACTACCAAAACAAAATCCTCTGCATAAACCACGAAGAACAACACGAGGACCTCGAAATCACATGGATATATGAAGTTATTCAGGATTTCATGTTAAAAAATGAGATAAGCATACTAAATCACAACAACGTAGAAGTAACATAATATGGCTATTGGACAATGCGCAGCAAATTAGAAAATTACAGAGAACCAACCCACACAAACTTATATAGTATATACACTTTTTAAAATTTATTTATTACATTGTTACTAGTCGTTGCCGACTAACCTACAATTTATCTATACAATAACTTAAATCTACATACATAACTAGGACGATCCATCGGCTCTACCTTAGCCCTTAGTGTAATAATATGTATGTATTAACACTGCTGTTTTTCTATTATATGCACCTCACTACACTATACAAGATCAAGTGGTTTGATTCTTTTGAGTTTAAAATATACACATGTACATATTTACTTTCGTTTATTTGATTATTTATTTATATTTTCACACGCCTGTTTTAATTTTGGTGAGGCTTCTTCGCTATTGTCTCCAATAACAAGAATCGCAGTGTCATCAGCAAATGTTTTCATCATGATATTTTCCATTTGTGGTATATTATCAATGTACAATAGGTGAAGAATTAGGCCCAAACATTTCCTTGTGGTACAAGTGTTTTAGATACTTTTATTTTAGAGTAGGCTTCCTCTTGTTTAACTCTGAATATTCTGGCTGTAATGTAAGATTTCAATAGTTCAGGTTGTTCCGATAAAATTTTCTGTAGCTTATGAATAACACCGTCAAGCCATACATGTTTACCTTCATAAGATTTTCAATTACATTTGTCATGCATCTGGTCAATTGTCGCTCTCTATAATCTGATTTATCCTTTTCAACAAGAATTTTTCAAATATCTTAGATACTACTGCTAGCAGAGAAATAAATCTATAGACTTTTATTTTATTTGAAATATATAAATGTAATGTTAATTACGAAAATACATATTGTACGTGTATTTATACCGCGCACATTTTGTAAATTAAAATTTTACTAAGCATATCTAATATATCTAATATATAAAACCTAATATAATTTCAAGCTACACAACATTTTAACAGGTTAGAACCATCCAGAAATCATATGGGTCTTTCAATAGTGGTGCCATGTGTCAGACCGCAATGATGTGTCAAGTTATAAATACCAAAAATTTGCAATTTCTCAGTATTTCATATCCAAACCCAGACTAAATGGATGCCATTCCTTAAAAATATTATTTTACTATGATTTTGGATAAATTAAAGATGTCTTGAGAAAAAAAATACACATTTTTTTACCTACAGCTGAAAAAGGACACAAAATTATTTTTAACATTATGGAAAAAATAAAATATATAAAATTGAATATTTATATCATTGGATATTTTATATTTGATCCGGAGTACCTTACAAGCAAAAGGGTCTAATGATACTGGAATCATTATCATTATGCGCCTTTTTTCATTCAGAGCAATTTATCAGTTTCTATCGAAGAATCTAACAACATTAAAATCATCATTTTTAAATCTTTGAATGTAAAACAGACAATTGGAATATGATGGAGCATCATTACTATACATTTCTAAAAGTATCTGATGGGCTGCGGCCAAAATTTAATATAAAAATAATAACAAAGAACGTTTGTATAAATTTTGTAAAAATGTTGATCAAAATACATGCAAGCACCGTTTTTGTCTGCCATATTTCTAATCTTAATTCTTAAATGATCACCAAAAATGTTCATTTTTGCACGCTCATTTTGCCTAATAAAACTTCCAGAAAGTTAGCTTCTAATTCATTAATTCATTAGCTTCTAATTTGATTCAGATGATATGGCTTGTAAAATAACTTTACATCAACCTGTTTTATGTTAATATAATAATATTCAACAGGAGAAAAGGAGTTTTGATATTCGAAAAATTCGCATAAGATAGGATTTCCTATATATTCTGATAAATATCAGATGTGAAGTAATGACTGCAAAAAGAGAAAGATGTCAGAGAAACCAACGATTGTCCTAGTTTCCAATAATTACTGTTAAACATGAAACGTACAAACATAGGTTTTCATGTTTTAGAACTAGAGATTGGGATAATGACCTTTTATTGAAAATATAATATTTGTACAGAAAATAAAGATTTTCAAAGAAAAAAACATTTTTTTTTCTATTTTAACACTTAAATATTCCTGGCGGATCTTCTACAGCCTACGTCATTGTACTGTAATGTAATTAACACTGATTGCTCTGTAACTAATTTCTTTGTTCAACTTTTATCAAATAAAAATTATCAATCTCGATCTAAAAATAAAAATAAATGCATTTTTACAAATCCATTAATCCCATTTCATTAGATAAATACAGTATTTTTATTCAGTCAATAGAATAAGTTCGACAATAAGCAATGCCAAACCAAACAAAACCATTATGGCAAGTTGTAATTGATGCGTACGAGTCTTGAAATGGTGAGATGAGATTATGAAGATATTTGAAAATGAAGCGATTGTGGTCAAGTTTTGACTATGAAAGATGAGAATAACCTTTTTTAAAGTACATGTTGTTCTTCGTCAACAGTTTAGAATAGGAACAGTTCAATGAACGGATAATATTGTTGGTTTTATGACGTATCATTTTAATATCTTGTTATAGGAATGCCGAAAAAAAATCGATATATTTGGCCGATGTATTTTTTAACTAACATTTTTTCAAAAATATAATATAAATAATAAAATATATAAAAATATAAATATAATAAACGGTTAAAATTAATTTTTCTTGGATATATCATTTGATCAAAATATCGATAATTGTTTAATATTCGATATGTCGTTAATTTTTTTTAATATCGATATATCTTTTCTACACGGCCGACATCTCTATCTTGTTAGTTTAGAGTTAACTTTGCACAAAAATATTTTAGAAACAGTTATGGAGATAACACTCGTCGAATCATCACGTTTTAACAACTTCAAATCAATTTTTCTGTTTATTTTGTAGATATATATTTAGTAGTAACACGAATCTGATATGATAAATATTAATGGTAAACGGTTTTAAAGTGACAAACTCCAGATTAGATACCAATACATTAGTAAGCATTTTATTTTTAGGTATATAGCTTAGTTTTTATTAAAAAAAAACAACAAACTATTGTAAATATTATCCATGGTTTTCTCTGATCTTTCCCCACCTCTCAGATAACATAATGGAGAAATTTGTGCACATAATCCAGCTTTTTTAATTGTTTATTTTCTTGAACATGCTGCGTTCACCGGGTGGTCGAATGAACAAAATGATGTCGAGGACTCCCCATTCCGAGTTCAGGAGAATCTTTTGAGTCGATCTTAACAATGTAAGGCATGTCTATACCGGGGACACTTAAATGAAATCCAATATCAGTCTAATTTTCCATACCCTTGCTTACATATAGCCCGTGCAATAAAACAACCAATACGCATCATCAGAACGTATGACGTCAGCACGTCGCAATGTTGTCGCATAAATTTAGAATTTTGATTTACTTTTGCCAGTTTATAATCTCTAATTATGATCGAATGATCCAAAAGACAGAGTGATAAAAGTGGAAACAACTATAGAATAACTATAGAAGAGTATATTGTAGCGTGTGAAGGATTTATGTGCATAGATACGTGTGTAATGGTTCAGGAGGAGGAGGAATTGTAAGGAGATGTTGAATGCATTAGAGAGAATGCAGTGATTAAATCTATTTTTTTAAGAAAATATACACAGGTAGTAACAGGAGTAACTACGGACAAATACAGTGATATCAAAATGACTTGACAACGAAACAAGAACCAAACGTAAAGAACTAAGTATGCTCTCTAATGAAAGTAAAATACATTATTTGACTATACAATTGTTAATTAAATGAAGCAGGGGTTACCACTCTACCTGAACTGTACCTCATAGATAGTGTTAAAAAGAATTAAATATAAATATAATAAAACAAGCAGAACCTTCACACCTATTATAATTGTAAAATTATAATAACTGTATAATTAATTGTAGTTTAAGGCCCTCGATAAAATATGCATTTAACATAATGCATATTGTCAAAATAAATTATATTTGATAAGATTAATATTCTATTATGTTAGAGTGAAAATATACTAGTGAATATATTTAAGAGAATATATTAGAACTTTACTCACGTTCTATTTTTTTTATATTTTAAAGTCTCCTTTTTACCTACCATGGTTTATTTGGAATGGAGCTGCAGCTTTAACATGGGCTCCGAACCACGGTCCTCGACATTAAGCCTACCGACTGCGAGTGACCAACTTAAGACCATCCAACTAAAATCATCCCAGAAGACATCCGGTCTTACCCAGCCTGGTTACTGGCGTAACAGGGATCATTCAAATGATGGTGGGAAATGGGAAATTAAATAAAAATTATCATATTTTCATTATTGGATTATTTCTGAATAAATAGATTTTACTATTACTTCGTTTATTTGGATGAAATTAAAACCGAGTTTCTTCACAGAGCAACATTGATATTCAACAGTTGAATGATTCCACGTTGCCGGAAAGCAATCTGCAAAACATGTAGTTTCCTTTGTGAATGGAGTATTTGTCAACGTAACAACGCAGTCAGAATTTAAAGCAATTACCGAAAATCAAAATGCTTACGAAAGTATTCGTTACCTGCTCCAAATATACAGAATGAATTAATTAGATTGTACTATAGAAGCCAAACTGTATTTATAACAATACAACAAGTCTCAATATCACTACGTATCTTTTTTTGAAAAATTAACTCGAACGACGAACCCGTTAATAATGGACTTGCAATTATAGGTTCTGTTAAATTGTAAATACTGAATTTACGTTCTTAGAATCTCTTGAAGAGTAACAGGTTGACGTTGTTTATAGACGAATTGTATCAACTGTAATGTTATTGTAATCAAAATAGTAATACCTTGTATATTACCAAAATAGTGACCATTATGTTGTTTTGTATTTTATTTATCAAGAAATAAAAGTATTTCTTAGAAAAAGATTTTTAGAAAAAAAGTTTTTCTGTATTTTAAGATATAGATTCGCGCCTAAACTCTACCTTTATCAGGTGACGTTAGTATACAATTAGTAAAGAATAAATGATGTGCGCGAAAACACCGAAAATCATTTATTTTGCGTGTCAATTATGAATTCTTAAGTGTATAAGTGGTGTGTGGTCCTATACAAACACAGATAACACGACCAAACGATAAAAAAGCCACAGATTGTCGAAATTCGCTCAGAACAAGATAACGTTTGCATTCGAGACTTTTTTACCTACAGCCGAAAAAGTGGACAAAACAATTTTTTACATTTTGAAAAAAACAATATATAAAATTGAATATTTATGTTATTGGATATTTTATATTTGACCTGGAGTACTTTACATGAAAAAGGGTCTAATGATACTGGAATCATTATCATTATGCGCCTTTTTTCATTCAGAGCAATTTATCAGTTTCTAACGGAGAATCTAACTAC
The DNA here is from genome assembly GCF_030347505.1 of Rhynchophorus ferrugineus. Classification (NCBI taxonomy): domain Eukaryota; kingdom Metazoa; phylum Arthropoda; class Insecta; order Coleoptera; family Curculionidae; genus Rhynchophorus; species Rhynchophorus ferrugineus. The sequence goes on along the minus strand of NW_027472583.1, from coordinate 23,047,780 downwards.
ATCAAAATCATAATTTTTAAATCTTTGAATGTAAAACCGACAATTAGAATATGACGAAGCAAAATTACAAATTTTGTCAAAATGTTGATCAAAATTAATGTAAAAGTATAGAATATTACCCGCCATATTCACCCGATAATGTATATGAAATTCTTATTGAAAAAATATCAATAAATCTATAAAATCCATAAAAATATATCCATATTTATATTCAAATTATATGTTTTATCGTCGCTTATTTACAATATTAGGTGAACAAATAAAAAATCGCTATTATTTGCCAAATTTGAAAGCTTTATTGCACAAAAATTATCACATATTTATTCCAGAAAATAACAAGCTTGGTTCACTTTTTCCAGGGAACATGCACATTCCACGTTGATAAAATTCGTCTTCTTTGAAGATAATTGAAGAAACTGCGGATCAGCCTGAGCGTGTGTCATTTTGCCTTGACAAATCAACTTCCCATTCACCATTTTTTACGCTCTTTGGTGGAATTCATTCATGAGGACGGTGAATCTTTTGGCGGATTTCAATTCCGAAGGTAATAATTAAGATAACTGGATAATTAGTAGTAATAAATATTACTTTTAATTGTAAAATATCCCTAAAATATTTGTAATACTTTAACTTTTTAGAACAATCAGTGTTCAAATAATTTTATAGTAGAACTATTGTATATTTAAATTTGATTGCCTTGTTAAGAAAATATTTGTTACGGTGCCATCAATTCAAAATTTAATTGCTACTTTTAGGGGATTTATTACCTTAAAGAAATTTATTTTGTCTAAATTTACAAATAACTACATTTGTTTAACAAATCTTAACCAAGATTGCTTAAAGAATTTTGTTGGATCTATTAGAAGTCATGGAGGTAGCATTCTTCACCTAGTATGTTAGGAGAAATCTTTAAAAGGGCACATCATCACTTCAATTTTTTCACATCATTCTTCCGGAGAAAATTGTGAAGAAGATGAACATGTTAGATAACTTATATTCTTTTTAACGGGAGATCTACTACCACTTGAATCGTAAACATTTTCATGCGATGATTTTTTACGATTTTCGACATAGATTATCACGAGTGCATCAATCAACTTAATCTGACTTTTGACGATAAAGCTCCATCAAAAACCACCGTGTATCGCTGGTTTAATGAATTCAATCGTGATCGTAGTTCGCTGCCTAACGAGTTTCGTGAAGGTCATCGAAAATCGGCTGTTGTGCCAGAAAACATCGATGCTGTGTGCGAAATGATTAAGCAAGTCATTTATTGTGATTAGTCACCTATTGTGAGACTGAGGCATCCCTAAGCATTACACTTAGCTGTGTGAAAGTTATGTTCGCGCTGGATCCCACATAATTTGACAATCGCTCAAAAAAAGGCTCGTGCCGATTGGTGTAAAAAATGCTTAAGAAATTCAATCACGGTGCTTCGAAAGACGTTTATAAAATCGCGACAGGTGGCGAATCATGGATATATTCGTATGAGCCCGAAAGTAAGCAGCAGTCGACTGTATGGGTGTTCCAAGATGAACCAAATCCAACAAAAGTTGTTCGCGCGCAAAACGGTTCAAAGTAAATGGTGGCCATAAAACTCGTCTTATTACAAGTGCCTTTAGAGGATCTTAGAACAGTAAATTCTAATTGGTACACAACCATTTGGTTGCCAAAAGTCTTCGGTAAAAAAGGAAAACAAACAAGAGACGCTGGATTGTTTTTCATGACAAGAGACTATTTGATCACTCAAAATATCGAATTGATGGGACCCACTGACTTCTTTTTGTTCCCATCCGTGAAGAATAAACTGCGTGGACAACGATTTTTATCGCCCGAAGAAGCTATTGAAGCGTTCAAAAGTCATGTTTTGAAGATACCTCGTTCGGAATGAAATAAATGCTTTGAAAATTGGTTTAAGGGTATGCAAAAGTATATCGATCATCGTGGCGAGTACTTTGAAAAACAATAAAAATATTTTCGCAGCTTAACTATTTGTTTTTTTTTCCTATTCCGAAAATATAAATAGTGACCCTCGTATACGATAATCACCAGACAATTTCGATGCAATAAAAAAACTGAAGGTTGACTTGCCGACCTGAATTTTAATTTTACCAACCTAAATCATCCCCTCCTTTGTCTACGATTAATATTCTTTCGGACAAAATAATTTAGAGTACCGTCAAAATGCATATAAACAAAAAAGAATTCGGCTTCTCAGTACTCCCTAATTAGTTAGTTTCCTTTATATTTAAACGATTTCGTGATTTGTATTACAATCAAGGGAGGTCGTAACTAGGCGAGTATTAATAAGACTCTCGACTTTTCAAATAAAACTTTTCCCAGCCGGCAACAAGCAAAACTACCTTGCCCTTTGAATATACAAAAATCTTTGAAAACTGGTTGTAACGCATGATAATCTAAATCTAATCTGATTCTTCAAAATAATTCTGATCACATCTACTTTACAAAACAGCTTTGAATATAACCGTTCACATTCCTATCTAGAAAAACGCCGATAACGGTATTTAGAAGAGTTTTGTACATACGATATTGTGACATATAGTAAAAAGCGAACAATCTCTGTTGAAATCTGACGTTCGTTGGAGAATTTCAATTTGTCGAATTTCGTCAACGCCGATTAAAACGACCGAAATATTCGCTTATAATTGTTAAAACCCCGCAATAATGAATACGAAACATTTAGTGGTATAAAATTCAAATTAATCAATATTATACAACCAAATATTTTTAGATAACACTATCATATGCTAATATTTTTTTATTTATTACGTTATTACTAGTTGTACAATTTATCTTTATAACAACTAAAATCCAGATAGATCTAACAGAACTCTATTTTGGTTTCTGGTGTAATAATGTTTGTTAAATGAACCACAGTGCACTACACAATATCAATTATCACAATATCATTATTAGATCGATAGCAATAATCACGATATCATCAGCAAATGTAACCATCATGATATTTTCCATTTGTAGCCCCAATACACTTCCTTATGATACACCTAGTTTTGCTTATTTTATTCTAGAGTGGGCTTCCTATTGATATGGTTTGATTCTAAACACTCTAGCTGTATTGTAGGATTTTAATAGATCAGTGTATTATTTCGGGAATATTTTTTGTAGCTTGTGAGTAAAGCCATAAATCATGCCATACCTTATCGAAGGCTTATGCTACATCCAAGAATATAGCTGAACATACTTTTTAGTTTCATAGGGCTTTTCAATTACATCAGTTACTCCATATACCTAGTCAAATATTGAATGTTTCCTAATGAACCAAAACTGGTACGTAGATATTAGATATTTTCAGTCTATAATCGGTTTTATTCTTTTCAACAGGAGTTTTTTAAATACTTTAAATATTACTGGCATCAGTGAGCTATGTCTATAGGCTTTTATTTAATTTAATTTAAACTATAGAAAATGTTAAGAAAACAATACACCGAACTCGTACATTACAGCCAGAATGTTTAGAGTTAGAGAAGAAGAAGCTTACTCTGCAATAAAAGAAGCTAATGCAGGTATACCACAAATGGAGAATATTACGATGGCTACATTTGCTGATGATACTGCGATTATAGCTGTTAGAGACAATAGTGAAGAAGCCACACGAAAATTCCAACAAGCAAGTGACAATATTAATAATTAGGACACATGGACACAAGCTTGGAAAATAAAAATTAACGAAAGTATATTTGTGCATGTGCAGTTCGCCTACAATCAGACCGTACAAGCACCAATAACATTAACTAATACATACAATACAATATATAGCAACAACGCTAAATATCTCGGAATGAACCTTGATGCAAAACTTATATAAATAAGATAAAGATAAGAAAAGATATGAAGAAGAAAAGAAAAGAACTGGAGTTGAAATATAGGAAAATTTATTGGCTAATTGGAAGAAAATCACAATTATCAGTATATAATACATTGCTATTATAGAAGCAAATACTGAAACCTATATGGACATACGGAGTTCAATAATGGGGATGTCTGCAAAGAGTAACATAAACAAAATACAAATTTTTCAGAACAAAATCCTGAGAAGTATTGTGCGCACCCAAATACTACAGGATTGACTATCCACATCGAGACCTTCAGATACCCACAGTCAGTCAAGAAATCAAATGAATTGCAAGGGGGCATGAGGAAAGGCTCCATTCTCATGAGAATATTGAAGTATTGCAACTTTTGGATAGCACCAGAGCAGGACACAAACTCAAAAGAGTCAAACCATCTTGTGTATCTTGTGTAGTGTTGTATAGTGAGATGTATTTAATAAAAAATACAACAGTGACATGTATAAACATTATTTCACCAGAGACTGAGATTTAAGTTATCATAAAGACAAATTGTAAGTTAGTCGGAAACGACTAGTAGCAATGTAATATTTAAATAATAAAAAAAATTATATTATATAAATAAATAATGTTTATACTTTTATTTAATATACGTTGGGTATACAAATATGACTCCACGCCATGTATATGGATAATAGATTACTTTATTGGATAAATATATATTGTATACAAATATTAGGATACGGGATTAATTATTATCACTACTATTTGTCAAACTTATATCCTTAGTAATGCAATTAATTCGTGACGTTTTAGAAAACATGACGTATATAGATAATACAGCATTCCGTTCCTCTTTCCAGCCATCTATTCCTTATAAAACTGCGGGCATTCAGCGCCTATTTCAGCATATTTTATTTTTTTAAATAGTGAATAACTGTAATTTATATGTCTATTACCGTGTGTGAAAAGAAAAGATTTTTTTGGAACAAATTACCATTAATGATGTTTTTTTATTAACAATCCTAAGCAAAGAAAATTAGAAGTCCAAGGGAAATACATTATCGTTCTAAAATTTGGAATTACCCTATTTTTAAATGACATAAAAATAATACTTCAATAAATCTTTATTAAAATAATCATGCTGGTATTGGATTTTATCGTTTTTACGGTTGTACTTATGACAATAATCTACAAAAATAACAATTTCTTAAAAATTATTCTATCTTTTGAAAACACGAGTTTATGAATTTATCTTTGACACACGAGTTTATGAACACAAAACTTACTACACCGCTAATTGTTAATGAATTGGCGATTTTTGTCATTGTTTTTACTATATTGAATATAATCCAATCTTTTAAATATGGATGTACGATTTCAAAAACTTAGTTTAAAGATCGGTGAAGATTTTGGTGTTCATCTAATAAGTATAACAGTATATAAGCGCATTAAAGAGCAAAAAGCAAACATATTTCCCTTTAACATGGAACTACTAAACACACATTGAGCCAGTAAGGATATATGCACCAAATTCCAGAAATGTAGAGTTTTATGCAAAGGTTACATTATACACATTTCTGGATGAAATCAAGACGAGAAGAGATTTGAAAATCCCAAATCTACTTTGGACTATCAATCTACTACCAAATTAAATAGAAAATAGCCGGCTTCAACTACAACTGTAAAGATATATTTACTGATTGCTGGCCTTAGAGGATGCGAAGCAGTCAAAAAATCGACATTATCTAGTACCCATACAGCAAATAGACTAAAAAGTCATAAAACAGTAAAAATTGGACGAAAAAAATGGAAAAATTTCAGATTCTTAAATCTAATAGACATGTTTCGTGCAGAGATCCAAAGGCAGACGGGTTTCAAAAGTATACTATTAAGCATAGGTAGTGGTAACGTGATAAATATCCATAAATATAAAGAAAAATATCGATATTTCGATGTTTTAAACAACACCAATATATCGTTTTCGATATTTAAAAAAAATATCGATATATCGGTGAAAAAAAAATTAATGTGTTTGTAATGTAATGTAATCTAAGTAATATGTAAAAAAAAAAAACAACTTTTTTATCAACATTGGCATACGACTGTCAATCGTTGTTCCTCCAATGAGATGGCATAACAATCATGATATGTATCCTAATATTATAAATGATTAACTAAGGTTTAGAGTATGCAACAATAGAAATGTCGCTCTTCAAACAGATAAATAAAGATTCCAAAAGGTATTTAATGGGTTCACTAAAAAAATTAAGAGGATGGCGTTACTAAAATTGATGTACATTAAACGAAGTAACGTTGTCAATGTTTTAAATAAATTAGTAAACCGTACTGAAGGCAAATTGAAAGAAGCCTGAACATCAATTATTTGTATTCAAAGAAATTATCTGTAAAAAAATGTACAAATAAAAATATTAATTGTTGCACAGATACAAATATTAGCCTGACAAGATATATCGGTAATGATAGTACGATACATATTTATACATGTACTTAATTCTTGCCAGACTAGCAAATGACAAATTTAAACAGCCAGTCGCAGGTTTGTTTTTACTGCTTACGGGGCAAGGTGTAAACATGACGAGACTTGGCCATCGTCGTTGGAACAGGGCTGACGAGGCTCTATGAACTGTTCGTAATTTGCATGCTATTATTAACCTATCGCCGATTGTGTACAAATTAAATGACGACATCGTCGCCATCGTACTGTCATCGGTTGGCAAATAGCATTCAATGTATTTATATTTAGCACGTAATCGAGGCGAGACGTATCCACTTGGGTTCGAGCGGATGATGCTCTTGACTGATTTGTCATAATTCTTATCTCCTGTCGCCACGTTTTTTCTAACCTAATTTTTTCTGATCTCTAACCATTATTTCCTTCTATTAGAAGGTTTATAATACTGGGTTTTCGCGAGGTCATCAGTTGAAACACTATCCGAGAGGTCCGCTAGTCATTCTTCACTTTAAAAAGACATATACTGAGAAAAATTGGTACAATATATCTTAAGAATATTTTCAAGCATATGGCAACATGGTAATACCGTATCGAAAAGATGATATGAGTTTGGCAGCGAGACAATCATCGATTAATTTTTACACTTCTTCAGCATTTCGAATCCATTGCTTTCCATTGCATTACTAAGGTGTACTGCATTAACCGGATTAAATGGTAATCGAATGGGATCAATTTTCATTCCAATTCCCAATCGATTTCGATAATTTTAAAAATATGACGATATATCGGGCAACAAAAATGTGTCGATACCAAAACACAGGAAATTCACTTGCTCTCCGAAGGGAGAAATTTCAAAATAAAAGTTCAATACATCTATCGAACTTTTTCCGCTCCAATCCTATTTTCCACATAAAATTCACTTGATGACTAAGGGGGGAACATCCCAAAATAAAAGTTTGTTACTCTCTATCGAAAACCCTAGGTTTTTAATATCCATTTTTACTTTGCAACTAAAAGCGCGATACAACTATTGATATTTCTTTGAAGGGATATCACTTTGTCAGAAACGAAGATTTTACACAATCCACAAGTACTATTTAGTGCGGCATATCTACCAGTTGACTACAATAAACCACGAATAATAGAAGCATTCAAAGAAAAGATACGATGCGAAATTTAAGATGTTTTCACAACTATGCAAAAGCTCATTTTGGTTCCCAAATTTCTATGTTAAAAAATAACTTCGCCCCGACCAAAGAGTCACGGCATCGCTATGGAACTAAACAACGATCATAAAACAGTTTATGACCCTTTACATACTTAAATTAACAATGAAAAATGTAATGAAAATCAAACGGAGCCCAACAATTTTTAAAACGAATGATTACATGCTATAAACAGAAGATTACGAACGACTAATACCCGAAAAATATCGTGGTCGAAGCCTGAAGAAAATCCAAAAGCGGTTGTCAAATCTCATTGACGCCAATGAAATATATGCTGTGAATTTGACTCTCTACTAACAGCTAACAGCAGTTGATTAAAAAAGGACTGAATTTGTCCTGAAAATTGTTTCGAAGTTTTGCTGCACCCACCGTATAGTCTACCTTGACCCGTCAAACGGTCGTTGTTTCGGTCTCTAAATAGAATAAAGCTAGCTTTAGAAGCGACTAATGATGGAAATCACTTGATTCGGACTTTCAAATATAGGCCTAGAAATCTCCTTAAACAAAAATAATTTTCTCAAGAAAATTTTACAGTAATCTACTTATAGTCTTATCAGAAAAGTGACAGAAGATTATTTATTCAAAATGTATACCCATAAAAGCTTTGAAAAAGCCTGATTGATAATGAAACTAGGAAATGATGAATCATAAGGTGAATTACATTAGAAGAATCAAGATTTTGTTTAGAAATACCATAAATAGTAAAACGTAAAACTCTTATTAGATGAACGACCAATCACCTTGATAAATTCTATTGTTCTATTAAAGAAAATGTCCTAAATTAAATATAACTATTTTCTTTAATTTATTTAATATAGTCTATTCAAAATAGCAGTGAACATTGAACTATAATGTTAAAATAAATGATATTTTATAACTTGTTTGTTGCATTATTTTAATTGCATCAGAATATTGTAAAAAATAAAAGCTAAAATAAACTAAAAGTTAAAGTGAAATGCGGCAACAATGCGACATATGGACTGAGTGACTTGATTTCACTGCTACTTTGAATAGACTATACATTGTTACTAGTCGTTGCCGACTAACCAATAATTTGTCATTATAATAATTTAAATCTTGGTATATATCTAGGAGGACCCATCTACACTAACTTAGTCTCCAATGTAATAATGTTCTGTCAATATCTGAAGGTCTAGCTGTAAATAATCAGCCTTGTAGAATCTCGATGCACCTACAATACTTTTCAGGGCTTTGTTTTGGAAAATTTGTATTGTGTTTATGTTACTTTTCACGGAACATCCCTATAATTAAATTCCGTATATCCATGTAGGTTTCAATACTTGCTTTTATAGTAGAAATTTATTTATGTACGATAATTATGATTTTATTCTCATTAATCAATACATTCATATATTTCATATACATGTTCCTTCCAATGAAGTTGTGCATCAAGATTCGGAATGATAGTCTTATTTATTGTTATTGGTGCTTGACCAAACTGATTATACATGAAATGAACATGCACAATTACAACTGCATATGTACAGATTTACTTCCCTCAATGTTTTTTCCATTAAAGTTTGGGTCCAATTATTTATATTGTCAATTACCTGTTATAATTTTCGTGCGGCTTCTTCGATATTGTCTCCAATAGCATGAATCCCTTTATGATTGAGTATCAGACCTAACACATTTTGTGTTCACATCAATTATTTAATATTGTTTTAATTGTTTACGTTTATTGTAAGTTATTATTTTATGGTGTTTAGGTTTTTAAGTTTAGAGTAATATTTTAGGAATATAATATTTTAGTATATTTATATTATTCATTGACCAATTAGTTTTTAAGAATTCATGTTTGACTTAATGTGTTACTGAGAGATTACTGACTCGATGATTAGGTTTAGAAACTAAAAATAATAATAAATCTCTGAACTCACTACAAGCTGGAATTCACACGATTTAAATTGCAACATTTATAGTAGTTTGCATTTTTTATAACTTTATAATTGTATAACTTTATTCCCACTTTTTAAATAATGATCCTTATGAGTATAACAACTTAAATTGATTTTACTTGAAAAAACACCTATAATAGGCTAGATGACACTTTCAACTGATGATATTTTGAAAGAACTACTTTATGATAATTCAATTTGTGCATTTTATTTACCGAATACTACAAGGTAATTTTATACACCAGATATAAAAATAAAAAGGTATAATTTAATCCATACCCGTCTGAAATACCCGCAGCAGAAGAAAACGACCTACTCAATTTTCTTAACACTGTTACTGCTTAACAATTTTACAGTTAAGGATGTAAAACAAACAATAACCAATGAAATCAATACTAGAAAAGCTCTTGGTTTTGACTTAATTATTGAAAGAATCTTAAAAGAACTCTCAGAAAAGTTCATCAGGTTAATAACGTTTATATTAAATGCCATGTTAAAACTTAATTACTTTCATAGAACTTGGAAAGGGGCTCAAATCATTATGATACTCAAGCCAGTGAAAATGTCAGAAGACGTCTCCCAAGTATTTAAAAAACTACACATTAAGAGACTCAATCACAGAAGAGAAAAATATATGCAGGTTAAATTGAAAAAGCTTTTGCCCCACACTCACTTTCAACTACTGAAATCATACCCCGCAGACAGGCATTGTATTGTGAAACAGGCGAATACACTGATCAACATCCAATATATTCAGGTTTCCGCAGGGCAGTATTTTTGGTTCATTGTTATATATATTGTATACAGCTGACCTACCGATCTTAAGAAACACTACTATTGCAGTATATGCTAATGATACAGTGGTCTTATCATCACACAATATCAGCCATAAGAAACCTCATCTTCATTTAAACAAATTCGAATTGTGGTTGAAAACATGGCGTACTAAAGCAAATGAGACAGAATATTCCAATGTGACATTCACCCTTTGTAGAAAGACTTGTCCCCTAGTAAAAATGAATAATTATGAACTCCCGCAAGCAGATAATCTTAAATATCTGGGAATGCATTTTGATCGACGTTTAACATGGAAAAAACATAGAGTGACAAAACGCAAACAGCTTGGGCTTAAACTAAACCAAATATATTGGCTGATAGGATTTGGACCTATGGTACTGAACTGTGGGGTACCATTACCAAATAGAACATAGATATCCTTCAGAGTTCAATTCCAGAATAAAGCGTTGCGAGCCATCCTCGATGCCCCATATTAGGTCTCGAACAAACTAATTTAGAGCGACATTCCCTTGAAACCCATAACCAGTATGATCCAAAATGTTAGTGCAAAGTACTCTGAAAGACTCTTAGTGCAACCCAATGACTCGCCAAAGAATGAAATGTGCGCGATGACATTGAACTACATACTGATTAATAGACACATAGAGTGAGATATAATAATCTCTAGAATAAGTTAGAATAGTTAGATTTAGATTATAAGTTTGTACAACAGATCTCTTACTGAAGCGATCTTCTACATGTAAGTATAGTTATATTGTATAACGGAAATCATAAAATAATACTTATTACCCACGGGCAGAAGTTCTAAGAGATTAATTAAAAAATAGTAATAATGGTTGACGTTCATAACTGTATTTACCTACAAATCCTATAGAAATAACCAAATATATTACTACTGATGTAGCTTTACCAGTCGTGAAGGGAAATAATTGTATTGGCATAGTTACCAAATACATGTAACTGGAAATAGAGAAAATAATGTTATGTGGAAACAGAAAAAATGTTCATTACTTCTAGACAGGGGCAAAATCGGTAACGCAAAATAACAAAACAAAAAAAGAAACGGTCGAGTCGCAATATACAACCGAACTCCAACCAGTTCATCAAAAAACCGAAAAATAAGATCCTTTCAACAAAACACTTTATGAATCGGGCATATTTTTATCCGGCAGACCAAACAACTCTTTCATCTTAATTTAGACAAAAAAATATTTACGTTTAACAGCAACGGTTATAAAAATAAACGAGGTTCCGTGGGACGGGGGAGTTTTTGTTTCGCTAATCGACGACTAACAATGACGTCAAGGTATTTTTCTCGCGACGTCATGACATTCGGAGAGGAGACGATGAGCAGCTGAGAGCGAACCAGCAATTGCACGCTTCCGACATCTCGGATTGTGCGAAATCATAAAAAACGCCAACGAACCGAATACGGACTGGTTAATCATCAATATTTACGCGTTTTACGTGAGATGGTTGGTTATTCGAGAGGGAATATTAATCTGCAAGTACAACAGTGAGTGCACACATACATTTTCTCAAAAATTTTACGTCTAATGAATAAATTCTAAGATTTAATATCCTTCAAAACAACATAAGATTTCCCTTTTCACCCAAATCAATTCCACATATGTCTTGTAGAAAATAAAGAATGGCGTTGTCGACGAATTATGTAGGATAGAGGATAACAGGACAATTAAAAAGTCCCCGACCGACCATAGTAATACATATTTTTTTGGCAAAATTATTTTTTTATTCAACATGATTCCCTTCGAGGGTGATACACTGATTATAGCGACCCTCCAACTTTTCTATGCCATTTTTGTAGTACGATTTGTCATTTGCTTCAAAATAAGCCTCAGTTTCGGCGATCACCTCTTCATTCGACGAAATTTTTTTCTCAGTGAACATCCTTTTGAGATCTGAGAAAAGCAAATAGTCGCTGGAGGTCTGATCTGGAGAATACGATGGATGAGAAAACAATTCGAATCCAAATTCATGGATTTTTGCTATCGCTTTCACTGACTTGTGACACGGTGCATTGTCCTGGTGAAGCAGCAATTTCTTTTTCTTCAAATGCGGCCGTTTTTCGGCGATTTCGTCCTTCAAACGGTTCAATAACACTATGTAATAGTCGCTTTTGATGGTCCGTCTTTTTTCAAGGTAGTCAATGAAAACTATTCCACACGCATCCCAAAATACACACGCCATAATCTTGCCAGGCGACTGTAGCGTTTTCCCACGTTTTGGAGCTAGTTCACCATCCGAGTACAGTCCACTCGAATTGAACTTCGGAGTGAAATGATGAAGTCATGCTTCATCCATTGTCATATATCGACGCAAAAACTCGGGTTTATTACGATCCTCTTCAAATACTGCTCCGAATCATCAACTCGTTGTTTTTGGTCAAAAGTGAGCTTGTGCGACACCCACTTTGCACAGAGCTTTCTCATACCCAAATATTCGTGAATGATATGGTGTACACGTTCAGTTGATATCTTTAGAGTGTCTGTTATTTCATTCAATTTCAATTTACGGTCATTCAAAATCATTTTGTGGATTTTTTAAATGTTTTCGTCGGTAACAACAATTCTTAATGGTTGATTTTCCTGGGGCAGTGTCCGGAAACTCGGCATCAAGCCAAATTCTTGCTTCAACTGTAGTTTCTCTTCAAAAATCAATATTTTATCAACACGAGAAATTCTTTTTTATCCACTTTTCTCACAATAACCAAAGTTGCTTCACTCAAAATGCTATTATTCACAAACGAATAATCCGACAGCTGTCAAATTTATACACTCATCTTTTGAGGGTTAGGGCTAACTAAAAAACATATGGAATTAATTTTAGTGGCGCCATCTATGTGTCAGGTCGGGGACTTTTCTATGGACCTGTTATATAGAGGCTTTACTTAAATAGACGAAGCCGAGTTTTGCGTAGTTCAACCAATGCTGGCTCTCAGAGATTCACATTTCACTATAAAACAAGATGATGAAATCACTGAATTACATCTCTTATATACAGATGATCTACTAGCCACAAAAATCACTACAGTGGCAACATATGCAGACTATACAGCTATATTAGCATCTCACAAAGATCCAATAACAGCATTAAATAATCTCCAAACACACCTTAATAAAATATAACTTTTAAAGCAAATAAAACAAAATCGACACATGCCCACCAGTGAATATCAATAATTGTCAACTTCCCAAAACCGAGAATGCTAAATATCTTCGTATCATTACATTCCTTTCATACCATGTGCCCATGTCATACTTTATCCAAGCTTAGTTTATCGTTGGTATCGTTATTATCTGTCGTATTATGATTGTCTGTCAATATTGACTATTGTGGACTATGATTTTTGTTAACTATCCTAGTTATTCCACCACTGCTATTGATTACCATTGTCATAGTGTGTCATTGATATTACCAATACCATCCACTACCCATACTTATCAGTACATTTATTTATCGATCCTATTATTAATGATTACTGATCTTCCAGCATAATTAATTACCCGTAGTTTTATATTTCAATATTACCTGACATAAGAAGCTTCTAACGTAATAGTAACCACTCCCTGTAATATTTCATGCATATTTTTATTTCATCCTTATCATTGAAAATTCTTTGCTCAAAATATGTTTTCATTATGTTTTCTTTTTCTGTTTGCTGTATTTATTTTGCCATTTATTGTGTAAGTAGTTGTTATATCATTTATTTTGATCTCTGTTATTTATTTAAGACGTTAGATTTTTATAATATAATTTTTAATTTACGAGGTTTAAAATTAGCCCTATATATTATAATCATAAGGAATGTTTATTGTCCACTGGACAGATTGTTAAACCACTAAGAATAATACATTTTAAAAAATATTAATTTGTTCATGTAGTATGGCTATTTCCAGGACACAGACGGCTCGAAGACAGTTTTAACTTAAAACAACGAAACAACAAACCGACACAGTTCCAAGACGCGTTCAGTGACGTTTATATGTTTACTCTCGGTAAAATTAATGGCCGCAGACCGGGGCATTGTGCAATTCCAAATACCTCGAAATTTTGGCGCCATGCCTGAACCCCGGACCCCATCAATAATAATAATAGCCTCCTGATCCCAATTAAAATGTTTCGCGACTAATTTTGCAAGCATTCCATAACAATTCGCATGGATGGAACAACCCGCTCCTGCTATCTAAAATATCTAATATTATAAAATTCTCAGATGAAATTAAAATAATATAGTACGAGGTATCCTAGCAGTTTTTTTAAATGTATATTCGAATAAATAATGTTAATTTTCGCTGGCAAATATGTTTATTTAAATCGACTTTTTTGTGAATTGATATAGGGTGATTCAACGTCGACGATAAAGAAATTAAGATGAATACATATTCACAATCTATAAATTAATTTAGTACTTACCTCCCACGGGGTCGCTTTCGTCCACTTTTATCATTTTGAAGAAAAGCTGCAACAAAACATAATGTTTTAATGGAAAAAACGTAACCTTTAATGTTATAATATCGCAATCACACGGAAACACATCAAGTAAGTTCTTATCTCTATATGAAAAAAAAAACGAGGATTTTAATCTAGTCTTAATACGATATCAAATCGATAAAAAATATTATTTTACATTTTAAATGTATCGATCGTAATTTGTTGGAGGTCTATCACTTTTTATATATAAAAAGATACAATTGTAAAAAAGATTATTTCTTTACCATATTTTGTATTTCAATTATTTATTTTACAATTATCTAGTAATTTTCCTTCATATTCTTCTTTAAGTCTAACTATATTAATTCAAAGAATGTTTGTCTCTTCAACCACCGGGTAAGTGCACTGTTGTCTAACGGTTGTAGTACTTTGACGTCATTGTGACCATTCTATATTTCTTAGCGTCCGGAAACTCGGCATCAAGCCAAGTTCTTGCTTCAACTATATTTTTCTCTTCAAAAAGCAATATTTTATCAACACGAGAAATTCCTTTTTAACCACTTTTTTCACAATAACAATAGTTGCTTCACTCAAAATGCTATTATTCACAAACTAAAAATCCGACAGATGTCAAATTTATACATTCATCTCTTGAGGTTTAGGACTAACTAAAAAACATATGGATTTAATTTTAATGGCGCCATCTATGTGTCAGGTCGGGGACTTTTCAATTGACCTTTTATATATCGTTATTTAATAAACAATTAAGTACCATAAATAACACTGAAATACACTAAACCTTTAAATTAAGCATGAATTTAAACAGATAATAAAAATAATTAAACGATTTTTGACATGACATGTTTAAGAAATATATATATTTTTTTTAAATATCAAAAAATATCGGCCAAAAATATAACGATATATCGAAATTTTTTCGACAACCCTACCTCCAACTACTATTTTACCAAAGGCTTGAGCCACGTCTAGAAATATGGCTCAATAATTTTCAAAACTTTTCTCAATTACGTCCGTAATACGATGTACCTGATCAATTATCGAATGTTTGTTTACAAATTCAAACTGATGAATGAGTTGAGGAGTTTTAATAATATCCTCTTGAATAGCTTAGATATAATTGGTAGCAGTGATATCGCTCGATATGATGTTTTATCGTTGGGGGATTTATCTGGTTTAGGCATGATAATAATTTCCACAATCTTCCACTTCCACATATGTTTATTCATATAGCAATCCTAAAGTAGCCTTAAATAGACGCCCTACTTTTACTATGATAAATTTCATTGGCGCTTTCCTTTAAAATTGAGTTTATAACTATATCTTTATTTGTATTAGGTAAGGTATCAGCAACATCACGCTATCCTACAAGTATTCCTAGATATGCAAAAAATAGATATTTGGAGGTAGTGCAATAATAATAAAAAAGAACATCTCCCACCATCAAGAACCCGGGCTCAGTACAGCAGAAAATCAGGTAACAGCAGTAACTATTAAATCAAGCAGATACAAGGTTACAATAGCCGCAATGTATTGTCCTCCAAGATACAATCAAAAAAAGGACAATTATTTGAATGTCCTAAGCAACCTGGGAGAAAAATTTATAATTGGAGGTGACTTTAATGCAAAAAATACAAGGTGGGGAACCAGAATGACAACAACTAAAGGCAATGAACTGCATAAAGCAGCTACTGAACTAAGATGTAGTTACATGTCAACTGGAAAACCAACTTATTGGCCGACTGATCAAGAGAAAACCTGTTAGATTTCTTCATAGTAAAAATCATAACATCCAACTATATAAAAGTCGAAGAAAAGTTTGAGCTAAGTTCAGATCATACGCCAGTGATTCTGACGTTGAGCGAAAATATAATAAGAAAAGAAAGAAACCCAACGTTAACCCAACGCTAATAAACAAGAGAACAGACTGGGAAGGATTTGCTGAAGAATTGAACAAACGAATTCAACTAAATGTACCCCTCAAGACAGCTGAACAGTTAAATCTTGAGGCAGAAAAATTCGTAGTAGATATTCAACAAGCTGCTTGGAATAATACTCCAGAAACTAAGAGTACAACTAACGGAATTAATTATCCAAAAAAAGTGAAGGAAATGGTAGCTGAAAAACGTAAATTACGAAAAAAATGGCAACAAAACAAAATACCTGAAAATAAAAATAGTTTAAACAATATAACCCAAAGACTGAAAACAGAAATACTGAAAATAAAAAACAAAACCATAAATGACTATCTCAGAAATTTAACAGATGATAAAGAAACTGATTACTCACTCTGGAAAGCCACACAATATCTAAAGCGTTCATGTCTACACAGTCCACCTATAAGAGACTTATGTGGGAATTGGGCTCGTGACAATCGCCAAAAAGCAGAAGCATTGGCTGAATATCTAAAAAAAACTTTCAAACCTAACGAAATTAATATTGAACATAATTTGCGGGATATAGAAGCTGTAAATTCGATGATTGAATTAGTCACGCCGAAAGAGTTAACCAAAGTTATTAAAACTGATATTAACCCCAGGAAATCACCAGGCTACGATTTAATAACAGGAGAATTAAGAACAGGAAAACTACCAAGAAAGGGAATTATAAAACTCACCAACTTGATCAATATAGCATTTAGAATAAAACATGTCCCAGACATTTGGAAGATGGCGGAAATTATAATGATCCCAAAACCTGGGAAGTCACCAAACGAAATAAAATCCTATAGACCTATAACACTGCTGCCAGTAATATCTAAGGTTTTTGAAAAACCCCTGTTGAAAAGAATAAAACCGATCATAGAGAGAAAAAACCTTATACCAACACACCAGTTTGGGTTTATTTACAAGCACTCAACAATTGACCAGGTCCACAGAATAACAGATGTTATTGAAAAAGCCTACGAAAGTCAAAAAGTATACTCAGCTATATTCTTAGATGTAGCACAAGCTTTCGATAAGGTTTGGCATGAAGGCCTTGTACATAAACTACAGAAAATGCTACCAAAACAACACACCGAACTATTAAAATCATACATTACAACCAGAATGTTTAGAGTCAAACAAGAAGAAGCTTACTCTACAATAAAAGAAGCTAAAGCAGGTGTACCACAAGAAAGTGTACTGGGACCAATGCTTTATCTACTTTACACATATGATATACCACAAATGGAAAATATCACGATGGCTACATTTGCTGACGATACGACGATTATAGCTGTCGGAGACAATAATGAAGAAGCCTCACGAAAATTACAACAGGCAAGTGACAATATAAATAAATGGACACAAGCTCGGAAAATAAGAATTAATGAAAGTAAATCTGTACATGTGCAGTTCACCTATAAACAGACCGTACAAGCACCAATAACATTAAATAACACTATCCTTCCATATAGCAACAACGCTAAATATCTCGGAATGAATCTCGATGCAAAACTTCGCTGTAAGGAACATATAAAGAAGAAAAGGAAAGTACTGTAATTGAAATATAGGAAAATGTACTGGCTAATTGGAAGAAAATCACAATTATCAGTACATAATAAATTGCTATTATATAAGCAAATATTGAAACCTATATGGACATACGGAGTTCAATTATGGGGATGTTCTGCAAAGAGTAACATAAATAAAATACAAATTTTTCAGAACAAAGTCCTGAGAGGTATTGTGGGTACACCCAAATACTATAGAACTGATTACCTACATCGAGACCTTCAGATACCCACAGTCAGTCAAGAAATCAAAAGAATTGCAAGGGGACATGAGAAAAGACTCCATTCTTATGAAAATATTGAAATATTGCAGCTATTGGATACCACCAGAACAGGACACAGACTCAAAAGAATCAAACCATCTGATCTTGTGTAGTGTTGTGTAGTGAGGTGTATATTTCAAAAAAATCAGCAGTGACATGTATAAATATTATTTCACCAGAGAGTGAGTTAGGGCTGATGGGTCCCCTTAGTTATATACCTAGATTTAAGTTAGCATAAAGACAAATTGTAGGTTAGACAGAAACGGCTAGTAACAATTAATTAAATAATAAAAAAAAGGTAAGGTATCAAATCTGCCAGCAGATGAGTTTGGAAACTATTAGATAGCGAGTATTTCTGGCTATCTTTTTTTTTGCTCCAATTTTCTTCACAGATCGACGAGTTTTAGTGTTTAGTATTTTCAAATAGAATATTCCGACTCTTAATCGTATGTTACATTCTTGAGCAATTTGGTTATTCTCTTTGAGTTGTTTATTTGGTACATTTATATTAGTTGCTGCACTGCTCAGCTTTAAACAGTTTAATAAGTAGCGATATTTTTAAAAAACATTTAATATTAAACACCATTTTTTTAAATATACCAAAAATTATTAAAGGGCTTTTAAAATGTGTAAGAAATATTTTTCTAAAAATCGAAAAATATCGGCTAACAAAAATATCGATACCAAGTGTACCAGAAAATCATTACCGTTTTTTCTTTTCGGGAAAAAACTACTGCATGGAAACTAAAAGTATTGGCCCTTTGTTTCTATACATTTTGCCTATCTTTCAGGCAAATTATGGATGCTATCTCAAACTGACTATCTTTTGAGCAAAACCATTCATAGAGCCATTTTCTAACTTCTTTTAAATTGGGGAAATTGTGTTGCGCAAGCGTGTGTCCTATAATATTTTCCATTCAAGTGCTTTCAACGCTTCCTTGATCGGTTTTGCCCTGAGACGGCGCGTTATCGTACTATAAAATCACTTTACCGTGTCTTCGGGCTCATTCTAGACGTTTTTCGATCAATGCATGGTTCAAATTGATCATTTGTTGTCGGTAGCAATCACTATTAACTGTTTCACCGGGTTTTAATACAAGGCATTGTCTTTCGACATTGTCGATTTACCTTTGGAGTCGATCGGCCGGCTTCGCCAGGTGATAACCATAATTTTTACGTTTAGGGTTTTCAAAATAAATTCACTTTTCATCACCTGTCACTATTCAATACAGATATATACTTCCAATCGAACCTTTGAAGCAGCATTTCCCAGACAATTTTTTGAATTTCCATTTGTCTGTCAGTCAATTGATGTAGCACCATGTCTCCATGTTTCATTCAATAACTCTTGCAGTTTCGCACATTTAAACTTTTTCGGTCTACCACAACGTTCTTTGTTTTGCATATCCAAATCACCACTTTTGAATTTTCGAAACCACGCCTCACAAAAGCTGAGCAGGACAGGCCCAAAATGAAACAAAAGCACTGGTTGGTCGTTTAGTTACCTCCAACTCGATCTAAGATTAAAGAGTTTGCTTTATCAGTCGATAATAAAGCCTATTTGGACTAATTTAATTTTAGTTTGAATAATACATACTGATGTGTTTATCCCCCATTCGTCTTAGGTAAGATCAATGTTTGGTAATTCACACAGAACAGAAGTTTTAGACTAAATTGTAAATAAATTGTATGTATCGATATAATAAGAACATAAAATTAAAATTAAATGGCAAGAACATATTCAAGTAATGGGACTTAATATAAATGTACTCATCGTAGTTTAATATTCCACATTAATAGTATATTATAAATAAATGTATAATTAAAAATATCCCCGGTATATTTTCTGCTTTTCAAAGACTAACTAACGGCTACCGAATACCGACGCCCGTATTTTTAGATTTGCTGCTATTTCGGTGCCATGAGTAGCCTTTTCAATAATAATATCCCTACAAACTCCCAAAAAAAAACAAAATAATAATAAACTTTCGCCATGAAAATGTTCCTTGAGATATATTTTATAAGAAACTCGTATATATTACAATTGTTTTCAATAGATACCTAATAAATAAATTTCTTTAAAAAAACAAAGAACCATTTCTAATAATTTAAGCTTTAACAATCACGCCAATCTCAATCAGAAACATACCCAAGGACAATATAGATATAATAAATTTATATATTTACAATAACATTCCGAAAATATTTCCAATACATTCACTTTTGCTATTATACAATATATTTAATATTTATAGGATATAAAATATTATTTTGATTAGAAAATTAACGTCTGATTTGTCAAATAATCTATATCAGACAATATGGCATTATAGGCGTCACAAGTTATCCATAAAACAAATTTTAAAAAATATTTATGATAAAATTAAGGTTAGGATATAAAATATAATGGGACAATCCTCAAATATTTTAACTTTGGTTTATATACAACAGGTAGAATCAACTGAATGAATGCCCATCGGAATACTTTTCCAACGTCTTTAACGATTGATAGCGGTAGTGATGTAGTTTTTGTCATAATATTTAAAATTAGAAACTGATGGCGCCATTCGCATAGAGTAGCATCAAAAGAACCGGACAGTTGATATTTCGTAACGTAAACTCAACCTGATTTTAGATTTTTTAGCGGTTTTATTGCTATCAAGAATAAACCACGCCGCATGTGACAGCGATAACTAGCCACATTCTTAGGAAATTAAGTAAGTTTTCTAGTTGTTAAAGTTGCGTTGCCTATATATTTCAGAACACCAACCAAAATAAAAAAACCTTTACAACATAAATAATTAATTAAAACTTGGACAATCGCTCGATGTCATGTTTGATCTTTGGGAGATTTATCTGGTTTAGCGGTGATAATAATTCCCACAATCTTGTAACGTTACTTGCATATTAGATATTTTATTAAGTTGATTATTAATTATTAATTTATTTGAAACATAATATGCTGCAATTTTTCTAATAATTTCACCTTTTTTAAAAAATTTCAATAAGATAATAATAAGAAATCTAGAAAATTATAATAATAAAAATACTGATGAGAAAAATGATTTACGTTCGAACAAAATACAATAGATTATTTTGTCATTCTTATGTCAAAACAATTTGAATTAAAAGATAATGTTTCAAAACACAATATTTATCCTACCTCACTCTAATAAGTATCAGTCAAATCATCACATCATTTATTACCACAATCTACCAACACAAGACCGATAAAAACAGCAGATATCCACAGCAGATTCTAAATATTAACACATTTACATAAAGCATTATCAAGAAACATGGAAATTAATATTATTACAATAAGCTTGGACAAATACTCTTATGACAACGTACTTTGAATATACCCAGTAGCAACTGTTAAATTTATATTCAAATGTTGTTAATTAATTCCTGATCTCAAATTTAAACATTTCGTGTAGAAAGTCAATCAACCGTAAACGCACCTTTTACTTTTTTTACAACATATATCAGTACCTTTCGTCTTTCACTGTCTTTTTTTAATTAATAATAACTTAATTGCTTAATGGTTTAGAGATTAAATTTCACATATTTATACTCAGACCTCAAACAGCAATTGATTTTTGTCCACAACTATAATTAATGTTTAAAAATCTCATTAATGAAAATCTGTATATTTTGTATTGAATGCTGTAGCAAATAATCAGTAATTAACAAATTTCAATAACATTAGCGCCTATTTATTCAACTTTTAGTTAATGAGCAACTGAAAATCTAACTAAAAAATAATTTCTATTGAATTTACCATATTGTTTAAATACTTTTTTCCACCTACCGTGTGTAATAAATTTTCCTAAATTATTTTAACAGGTTGTCTTCAAATAACTAAAATATTACTGCTAATCACTAAATTTCACTTAGAAGATTTTTATTATAAAAAAAATTGCGGATTATTCATTTTGGTAATAGCACCAACGCGCTCATTTAATCGACCAACGACGATCGCGAACTAGAAATATAACCGAGATTTGTATATAGTTTTCAATCCCCGTTCCCTCTTATCCGCCGGTTTTAAACCAGAATTAGAATCCAAAAGAGACTAGCATTGTTAAAGCGCGTAGTAATTTAACGATTTAGTAAAGTGCTCAAAACCTACAATTTGTATCTTTAATTAAGTCAAGTCAATTAACAATTAACAATGAACATTCTTTAAAGAAATTGAATATTAAACTTTTTAGTTTGTTTGGTTGTCTATCAAATAATGTTTCCTTATGATTTCCATATTTTTTAAAAGAAGAGAATGAAATGACATTTGAACTGTCTCTAACTTCTTTGTTAACAGTGGCCTAGCTAGTTTGTGATTTTGTTTGAAATAATTTGTTAAAAAGAGATATTACAAAATGGTAAGATATGCTTTTTTAATTGATTTAAGCCTTGATCTTCTAAATAATTAATTAGAACAGCAAATTTTCTCATTTAAAACACTAGATTTTCTGATTTAACAAATCAGGTGTGTCATGCCAGTAGCCGGCCTTGCACGTGCGTTTATTTTAAATTGCAATATTCAATCTTTCAAATTACAAAATTTATCTTAATTATACGTAGTTTATTTATAATTTATCAATATTTGATGATGTCACCTATTATAGGTGTCCCTCAATCCCGTACGAGTGCTGAAAGAACAAGCGGAGGAAGAAAAGGCAGAAATTGCCCGTTTAAGCAGTTTTGTTGGCGCTATAGCTATAGGGGATCTAGTCAAAAGCACTCTAGGCCCGAAAGGTATTATTTGGAATGCAAACTAAGAATGACATAACTGAAATATTCAAATTCAGGGATGGACAAAATATTGGTATCTAGTGGCCGACACGCTGGTTCTGTAGAAGTAACAAATGATGGGGCTACTATTCTCAAATCAGTAGGTGTTGACAATCCTGCTGCAAAAGTTTTAGTTGATATGTCAAAAGTTCAGGATGATGAGGTTGGGGATGGAACAACATCTGTCACTGTATTAGGTATACTTTCTAATATTGTATGTATTCTTAAAATTGTAACGCATATTTTAGCTTCTGAATTACTCAAAGAGGCAGAAAAATTTATAGATCAAAAATTACATCCTCAAATTATTATTGCTGGTTGGCGTAAAGCTGCAGATATAGCACGTAAGGCATTAACAGATGCATCTCAGGTAATAATGCTAATTAATAGAAATTAAAAATCTCACTACTTTGCTATGTAGGACAATAGTGCTAATTCTGAAAAATTCCGTGAAGATTTAATGAATATTGCTAGGACCACTCTTAGCTCAAAAATTCTTTCTCAACATAAAGAACATTTTGCAAAATTAGCTGTTGATGCAATATTAAGACTGAAAGGCTCTGGTAATTTACAGGTAAATTATTATTGAGCTGAATATCTTTCAAATAAAAAAATTTATTTATATGGTTTTATTCAGGCTATACAAATAATCAAAAAGACTGGTGGAACCTTGGAGGAATCTTTTCTGGAGGAAGGTTTTCTGCTTGATAAAAAACCAGGTGTTTACCAGCCAAAAAGAATAGATAATGCTAAAATTCTCATTGCAAATACGCCTATGGATACTGATAAAATAAAAGTCTTTGGATCAACAATAAAGGTATTTTATTATAATTTTGAGTTGTAAACATACTTTTTATTATATAAATATATAGGTTGATTCAATGGCCAAAATTGCTGAACTGGAATCAGCAGAAAAGGAAAAAATGAAAGATAAAGTGGGAAAAATATTGAAACACAACTGTAATGTTTTTATTAACCGTCAATTGATATACAATTATCCAGAGCAATTGTTTGCTGATGCTGGTGTTATGGCTATTGAACATGCCGATTTTGATGGTATTGAAAGGTAAATTATATCAAAACAAATGTTTGGGTCGAAAAAAATATATTCAATGTCATATGTAAAACAGATTAGCCTTAGTCACTGGTGGTGAAATTGTGTCGACATTTGATCAACCTGAAAGTGTCAAACTGGGAACTTGTGACCTGATTGAACAAATTATGATTGGAGAAGATATCTTGCTCAGATTTAGTGGAGTTGCTTTAGGAGAAGCATGTTCCATAGGTTAGTTTTCACCGCATGTGGTTGTACACTAGTGATCATGTTTTCTCTTAAAATGTTAGTTATTCGTGGAGCCACAAAACAAATTATTGAAGAAGCAGATCGATCACTACATGATGCCTTGTGTGTATTAGCCGCCACTGTGAAAGAAAGTCGCATAGTATATGGTGGAGGTTGCAGTGAGACACTTATGGCTGTTGCAGTAAGTAAAGCAGCTTTGAGCACACCTGGAAAGGAGGCTGTAGCAATGGAAGGTTTTGCAAGGTTTGTTTTATTTATCAGTGAAATATTTGTTTATGTTGATTTTAATTTTTAGAGCTTTGTTGCAATTGCCAACAATTATCGCGGACAACGCTGGCTATGACTCGGCACAATTAGTTACTGAATTAAGAGCTGCTCATAATAATGGTAAGTATTATTTTCTTTAAACCAACTCCTGATGCTATATTTATAATCATTGTAGGACATTCTACCATGGGGTTGAATATGGAAACTGGAGAAGTCGGCGACATGCGTGCCTTGGGTATAACAGAATCATTTGCTGTCAAAAGACAAGTATTAATTTCAGCCTCCGAAGCTGCCGAAATGATTCTTAGAGTTGACAATATAATAAGAGCAGCACCCAGAAAACGTGTTGAAGATAGAGGACATTGTTAAACCCCCACTTCATATTTTCTTTTAATTATTGAAGTTCTTAAGCATATTTATTTAGGGGCAAAAGATAATCTCACCTATTCTTTTGGAATGGCCAGATCGTTCCAAATGCATACTTTTAATATTGTAAAGTAATTTTAACAAGTTCTTTTGCTCATCCATTAGCTTTGATAATTTTACAAAATTCACGCGTTAATCAGATTTTTCATATTAACATAATAAAGAAAGTTTATCACTGATATCAAAAAACGTTTTATTTTGGTTTGGTTTGTTGCTAACCTGATAATATTCTTTAAAAGTATGTGGATCTTTTTATTTGTAATGCAGAAGTGGATGACAGAAAAGTAATTGCGTTTTTCATAATCATAAAATTGTATAGCCCTACTAATATATATTCATTAAAGCCAAATCAACGCATTTGAATTAACAAACCATGTTCATGAAGAACATTCTAGAGATAAAATGTAATTCGTTTCTTTAGTTCAAAAGTTCTGCTGCTATGGTTCATTAAATATTGTACATACCTATGGTGATGAATGTTTTAGTGAAAGCCAGTGTCATTATTGGTTTGCTCGAATGTGGACCGGCAAGATGAATATTGTGGCATTGCTACAAAAGTAAATATGTACGAAAAATGTAATGGGCTGCGTTTCCGTAACGCTACATTGACATCAAGGAACATTGCAAAGTGTTTTAGTGTGATCGGATAGGAATTGTTTACCATGAACTACTCAAATTTAACCAAACCGTCAATTTGACTCTGTTGTTAATAACTAATGCGAATGAAGCAGGCGGTTTAAAATGGGGCCAAATTTGATCAAGAAAAGTTATTTTACGTTACGATAACGCTAGACCACACACAATTTTAATGATGTCCAATTCGTGGTGTCCAACAAAACGCACTTTTTACATGAAGAACATTTTTTCAAAATAAACGGGAGCCCGATACTTTCATATATTGTCTGATTTTAGGTCGATTTGTAACTATAATGTATAAAGCTTAAAGCTATCACTGTTATCCTGAACCGAAACTTCAATGATCAATAAGATTATGAGACTACAAAATTAGTTTTACCCCCGGATTACATCCGAGTTACAAAATAGTGAAATCAGATTATTGTTTAGGAATCCAAAAAGCAACGATAGGGTCATGATAGGGTTTAAAAAAGGTCAGAAAACGTAAGTTGCATATGCAGCTGTAAAACTGGTTACATATATTTTGCATTTCGCCTGTAGATGAGAATTAGGTTCTCAAAATATGTTTTTTTTGTTTTGTTACGTCAACATATAAGCAAAACAAGTGTAGGATAAATACACATAGAGTAATATATCTTTATGTAAATATATACATCAGTATATATTATAACAAAAGTTAAAATTACTTATTTACACGACACAAGTTCATATGGTTCGTTTCAATCTGACGTTTTTGAGATTCGGTAACGTAATTTGATATTTTAGAGAGAAATCCTGGATAACTTTGTTTTGGCCTCGTTTAATTACTGGTCGATTTGATGTTTTAATCCAATCCAATAAATCAAAAAAGGCTTTGTAATTGATTAATAAATCAATCATTTTGATTTCAGGTCAAGCTGGGAGTATACTTCGACTAACTAGTACATTTCTTTGGTTTTAGACTAATCTGCTCCTTTGTTTAACATGATGTATAATATTTTAAATTAAACAAACTGTTTTGTGTTATTGCAAGAGCAGGAACTTATATCATTAAACTATGACTAAATTTGGAAGAAATATTAATTTTCGTTTTTTTTTATTACAAAAACTTCTAGCCAACTAAATAAATTCATTTATTAAAATAACACTTAATATGAAAATATAAAAAGTATTCATAGTCACTAATTTCAAATTGTGATTGATATCAAATATATTATATGTTAAACAACTTATATTATTTAAAAGGGTTTTGCCTGTATTTAATAGATGAGATAATAAACACAGAAGCATTACAAAGTGGTTAATTGTCAGCTACTGCAAATCAATTGACATCTCTAACATTTCTGAGGTGTTAAAACAAAATGCTGAAACAATCTATATGTATATTTTTAAATTATTCAAAAATAAAATAAATAGAATACAAACTTAATAGCATGTTTGTAGGTTATTAATTATACAATTACCGATATGAATTATCAAACTTTTGTTCTGATTAATCGCTATCACTTGATAAAGTACTTTCTGACACCCCACTGCTGTCACTTTCCATGTATCATAGAGCTTTTCTATGATATTCAGGCGTGGCATTTCCATAATCTTGCAAACTAAACAGTTGTGCACTATTTTTAATAAGATATTTCAAAAAATCCTGGATGTTTTGTAACAAAATTTGAATGCTCCTTTCATCTAGAGGTGTATATGCCAACATCGAACCCAGTCTAAAATTATTAATTGTACAAAAAATACTTGAACATAAATTTAGTATTTACCTAACAAAGAGTCTTAGTAAATGAATAGCCCCATATATCTCTGACATTGGCTTATCAGAATATTCTTGAAGAATATCAGCATATTGTGGTCTTTCAAACTTATACAGCAACTGTGTACCCAGAGTTACGTTAAAATATTCTTTAATACCTCTAACTATCTCAATGGAAGCACTCTCTTTATTACTATTGTTTGATTTAATAGACTTCTTGTAAGTCAAATAATTGTCCAATATTTGATCCACTGTAACTTTAGCAGGTAGATTTACAAGCTTCCGTTGCCTTGTAATTAAGTCCCAATCATCAACAAGCCAAGGTTTTAGTTCATCTGGAGGTTTGATTCGAATTTCAACTTTACTTTGAAATTGCTCCTCAGATTCCACAGTTGAGTCAAGCTTTGCTAAAAAATTAAAACAACAAAAATCAAAAGATATTTAAAAGAATATTTAAATAATACCTCTCTTTTTTCTAGGAACATCTGAACTAGATTCCTGACCACTGGATGGAGTAGCAGCTTCTCTTTTGATGCTTTTCCCTCCCTTTGCTATATCTGATATGGGTGTACTAGCCCTAGAATCTGAGTCTTTAACTGAATCTGTTTTAGCTACTGCTGCTTTTTTAGCAGTTTTTTTTTGCTTGGCTGGTTGTGCAGCATGGGCCCTTTGTACCTCCTTTTGGCGGGCAACATTAGCCTCATTATATTTCAGAACCCTGCTTTCTGGAACCCACTCATCCCAACTAAAAGCAACACATAAATTTATGTATATTAAATATATTTCAAATTCAATATACAATTTATTTCAAATTTACTTACTTTTTATTCCAACCAGCATAATGAATAAAATATTTTACTTGTTTTTCTTTGGTTATAGTACATTTAAGGCATTTTGCTTCATAAATAAGTGGCCCATGAAAACACAGTACTTTCTCTCCTAAAAATCAATACATAGGCATTTATACAATTGAAACAACAATAAATTAACGGCATACCTTCTTGGAATTTAAATTTTGGTGCCATAATTAAAATATTCGGTTAACACTATGCATCCACAAAAACCTTTCATAAACTATATTGAAGTTGGAAATAATTCTTCTTAAGGCACCTTTCGATCATGGCGACATCTAATGATGCATTAATTAAAAAAGAAAATACTCGAAGAAGCCTTTTTCTCACAATTGACTTATCCTTGAGTGTTAATTGCACAACTTCAATATTATTTTTCCTATTTCATCGTTACAAGCGTTATTCCAGTACTGGCAGTCTAGCAGTATTTGCAAAGTCATAGGTTGTTCGAGAACAAATTAAAACGTCAAAATGGTTAAAGCTGTAGCTGTATTAAAGAGCGAAACTGTTAATGGAACAATTTTTTTTACACAGGTATTTGTTATAAGCAGTGCTTTATGTTTTGTTATTATTAATGAGTATACATATTTAGGAAGGAGATGGTGCAGTTCAGGTTAGCGGAGAATTAACCGGATTAAAACAGGGCCTTCACGGATTTCATATTCATGAATTTGGTGACAATACAAATGGCTGTATTTCAGCGGGGCCGCATTTCAATCCTCTTAAGAAAGATCATGGTGGTCCAACTGATGCTGAAAGGCACGTAGGGGATCTTGGAAATGTAGAAGCTGATGGAAATGGTGTTGCTAAAGTTTCCATCTCTGATAAACAAATTTCTTTAAATGGTGATAATAACATCATTGGTAGAACTATTGTTGTACATGCTGATCCAGATGATTTGGGCAAGGGTGGACATGAACTAAGCAAAACAACTGGTAATGCAGGTGGTCGATTGGCATGTGCAGTTATTGGACTTGCCCAAGCTTAAAAACAAACAATAGTTATTTCTACTTATTGTTGCCAATGATGATCATCATTGCATTAATATAATCTAGAGCTGGAAGGTTTATCAATATTTTCTTTGTAGAAACTAAATTTGTTGATTGTTTTTTTAATCCAAAGGTTACTTTTGAATATGGGACTGAGTAATGTAGGTTATATTAGAATAAAGAATGTTCTAGAATAAGATGTTTTTTATTCTATTACAAAACAAACCACTATTTATGATTCTTTAAATTTATTATGTAAGTTAACCAAGCCTTTTGTTCTCAAATATATAAAATTTTGTACTAAAGTAACCAAAAAAAAGAACTTTATTTTCAATTAAACATACTTTGGATTGGTACTAGAATACTGTTTACACCTTCTTACATGTTACCTTAAAAATGGCCCAAGGTCAAACATTTTAAATTAGTGAGCTTTTAATTTAATCCAAAAAAAAAACGACTGGAAATATGAAAACTAGTTAAATAAAATACTGTGGTTTTAGCGGTTGCAACTTAACGGAAATAGTATGCAATTACCACACAAATTTAATAAAATAAAATTGAAGAATACTATTAACAGGGCACTTTGTACTTATACTATTATAAATAAAACATTACAAAACAGTGATAAGGATACTGGTATCTGGTATAAAATAAACACTTGAATCGGAATCATACTTTTTTCTTATAATATACGGAAATATTTTTCAACAATTCACAATATCAATATTTTCTTCTTGGAAGATAAACTTAATTGAGCAAGGTTTAATTCAGAATAAATATCTCTGATATCCATAAAGCTTTTAACTATATCATAATACAACATAAAAATATAAAAAAAACAAAAATCACAATTTTATATTTGATTGAAATGCACATGAGTTCGTTTTGTTTAAGTACATCATAAAATTGTTAGTAGTCTTTAATTTCATTGGCTATTTCCTCTGTAATTGACTTTAACATTAAAGAGAAAACTGATAAATTTCCATCCTATAAGACACATTTAATGCACATAGTATACATACAAGACAATTTCTTTTCAAAACTTTGTATTGTAATGTGTAATTCTCTTTCTTAACATAAAGATTGAAACATCGTAAGATGTAAAGAAATCATCTTGCATCAAGTGGTCCTTAAATAACAATTTACATATTAACATTAAGTACCATCAAGTTAAAATATTTAGTGACTTGCTCTAAATCTAAGTCTTAAACCATTAATAAATATATTTGGAGCTATTCTTGGAAACCATTTCAAATAAAATAAATCTATGACATACACAGAAAATAAGCAACAAGCTGATACAATAAAAACAAAAGCATATAAGAAAATTTAACATTAATAGATACAATATCAAGGCGGATCTGTAAGAATTCAATATGTATGGCCTGAAACAATATTTTAAACAGCTAAAGAGGGGGGAAATACTTTCATTTTCACATAATCATTAATAATTTCTTTTATTTTGTCGATAGTTGGTTTTGGGACCTTTAGTTGAAAGCCAAGGTTTTTCAGCTTTTCACCATTTAAATGAAGATTTTTACTTTGCAGTAAAATAGAATCCATATGTGGTGATAGAGGGGTGTTCTCAATATTATCGCGACGGCAAGCTTCGGCCCATGGAATCTAAAGAATATAATAAGTAATAAAGTATATATATACAAAAAATCTATCTCTAGATTATTTTTAAAATTAGTTTGAAAAGTTTAGTTTGAAAATAGAAAAATCACAATAAGATACACTCACATATCAGAAGAAGATTATCAAACAAGAAAAACTATTTACAGAATTGTTTGCAATGATATAAAAATTAATAAATTCACTATGAAAGCAATATAAAACCCAAAGTATATTACCAAATGTCGATCATTTATTTCTTCAACTGCTTCATCAATATCCACACATGCTGAAATTATGGTACCATAGTAATCTACATGGATTTTGAAAATATCTGCTAATAAATTAGAAATGGATCCCTGAGTTGTTTTTGCATCATCTACTACATTATAAATTTCCCCCAGTGAATTATCCATTTTGCTTAAAAAAATAATAGCTTGACAAACATCTTCAACATGAACTGTATTTACTCTTAATTTTTCATTCCACAATAACGTCATTGTTTTTTTCAACTCTCCATATATTGCAGCTCCTAGTATCCGGGGCATTAAGTTGATTTTATCTCCAATGCCATAAACAATTGGCAGTCTCAAAATTGTATATTTTAGATTTGGTATTTCAGCTATTTCCTTTTCTACCTAAAATTTGCAATAAAAAATTATAATTAAAAAACTATGGTATCAACAACCTCTGCTTTCCAAATTCCCATAAAGCCCCAGGGCTCAATCTCATCACTTTCTTTATGGGCGAGTTTTTCGCAAGAGTACATATTTCCTGAGGATAATTCTATGTATCTACCTACATTCTTAAACAAACAAACATTTAGGATTACAATTTCAAAAATGTTGAATAGATACCTGTAAGGCAGCTTGTTTAGCACAGTTTAAACTTAGTTTCAAAATACCCTCTTTATAAACTGGGTCTGTTTGACCAAGTCTAGTTTCGGCTGCACAATTGATTACCAAATCCCAATTAGAGCCATCAGATAAACTAAATGCATTTTTGCAGGATTCTATGAAATAATATAACTTTAGTATATCGAAATATAAAACTATTATCTTTATACCAGAATTGATCAAATTAGCACTTTTGAATTCCACTAAACTAGTTTCAAAATATCTTGAATGTTCTTCATTTAACCAAGCTACTTGTGGTGGGACTTTATCAGCAACTCTAATGGCTTCAACCAAATCATTACTTATAAGATACGCTACTAGATTTCTGCCAATGAAACCACAACCTAAATTAAATAGTAAAAAAATATATAAAAACAATCTCTAGATAATATTCAAAATTAGTTTAAAAAATGTAAAAATTAAAACAAGATACTCACCACCGAGTATCAATACTCTTAATTTTGCCATCTTATAGTGTAGTAACAATTATCGCTTTACAGCTTTACCATACAATCACTTATCACAAATAGCCGGTAATATGAATCACAGGAAATGGCAAGGAGCAAAAGAACATAAAAAATTAATTAAAAAACAAAATCTAGAAGACTAAAGGCATAGAGATTTAACTTTAGAGGAAATGTTTCGCGACGTCCAACGTCTAGATGTCACTACTTTCAATGTTTTAATCACTGTGCTCGAGTCGCGATGGGTCCTGATTGGTTCACTTCGTCTTTATAGCCCCTATATTGATTATTTTAGCGTTGGCAACTATCGACTATTTAGTAATTAATTACTTTTTACTATCGACTGTTTCAGTCACGATTCTTGGTTCGACTGATTCTACTTACCTTGTTTATTTCCTCCTGGTTAAATATTTGACATCAAATTCCGCACCTTCTAGCTGAAGTCAGTTTTAAACCTCTACATAGGGATGGCAATACATATCGATAGCTATACCTTTATTATTAAGGGGTATCGATCACATGTAAAAGTGGTAAAGTTAAACATAGTTATTGAAAACCAGGGATTTTCCGAGGGAAGTCCCTTACTTCTCTTTATGAAACTTCTCTCGTCTGGTGATCAATTGAATTTTGCTCTAAAATCTGGAATTGAATCTAGACTCCACGAAAGGAACTATAGAACTTTGTTTTAAAATTCTCCTGATTTTGATGTAAATTTTACTCGGAAAAGTAGGATCAGAGTGAACACATGTGGGCATCCTTAAATCTAAGTATCTACATTTTTTAAAGAATACATAAGTCAATATCGGGATATCTTCAAAAATACCGATATATCGAAAGTTTCTTAGCGGTCGACATCCTTACGTTCAGTGTTTTTCCTATGATGACTGGGAAATTACAACATAAAAAAAATTTAGAAAAGAAGAAGGAAATTTAGTAATATGTGGATACCATATAAATGAAATAGTAATCAAGAGTAATATTTCTGTTTATAGAACATAGAATCTTAACGAAAAATTAAGGCAATGACGAAAATATCCCGCCAAGAAGTTTATGACAATATACAAGATGTTAAATCGTTTGCGAAGACGATGTTAAAATCACAAATATTTGTTGGAACCTTTCAAGAAAAGCGTTTTGTTGTTTCTTTAGAGTCATACAGAGACGTTGTGAAAATCGATAGTAATGAAAAGGAGTTTATCAGAAATCTCAATGAAGTTCGAAAGAAAATTAAAAATAACATTCCGTTTAATGACTCCAACCCATTTGAACATAGATGGATAGGTATAACTACACCTAATATTATAGGAGCACCTGAGGGATATAATTTATTGGTAAACTTACCTATTAATGTATTTGGCAAATACTGGTTTAAAGTTAAAACAGTGGAGTTTACGCATAATGAGGTAAGGCTAAAGCTTGATGTAATTAGGCCTTTTGGAGCTGAAATGTCTACCATACCAGACCAAATTTCTCAAGATTTTAATATTAAGGAGGTTACTCAGGACTCAATTCAACATATAAAAAGCAATATAATACTCTTTTATAGATATCTGACTTTTGAAAATTTAAGAAAATCTACCATATTTATTCTTGTATTAATTAGTACAATATGTGCAGGAGCTTTTAACATTATCCATTATCTAATGGATTATTTTTTAAAATTAATGAGAGAAGTCTCCTTTTTTGTAAAAGTGTCTACTCCAATAATTATTTCATTTATAAATCTATTGGGTAGATCTATAAATGGCTTATATCAGCTTATATCACTATTATTTCACGGTAGACCTAAACCATCTCCCGTATATACTACCTATTACACTATAAGTCCTGTATATGATCCAATTGAAAATTATCCAAGAAATGTCAGAACATTAGGACCATCCCCAAACATTAGATGTATTGAACAATAGCTTTGCTATAATTGATATTAGACTCATGATGTCTACGTTTAAGTTGTTAATAGTATAGGACCAACTACATGTTATAGATTTCAAAGTTGTAATAAATACTTTTTTTACTATTTATTGCTGTTTTTCTTAATATCAGACGATCCCATCTACATAGTGACTAACAAAATGTCAGTTGTTATTGTCATGATTACGAAAGGTAGTACGTAAGCCATTTGAACTACTGTTGTTTATATAAATAAGAATTATCTCTATTATTCTTCATTAATTCGAAAGTCGATTAATAAACAAAAGTAAATCCCATTTTAACGCTATTGAAAAAATTATTTAAATTTGATCGCTAGAGACCTTTAAAAGTATTCGGTTCCCTAACCATACACAGGAGAAACGTGAACGTGCTCAAGGTCATAGTTACTACACAAGGAAATTGTTTAAAATAAATTAATTTCGCAAAGAAATTTAAATTAAGCACAGGCTGTGATATAAGTATTTTATGGTATTTAATTTAAATAATACCTTCAATATGTCCAATAAGTATGAAACGTAAGTTAACACACTAAATTCATAAGCTTTGTTTATGTTTGAAATGTGTATTCACTAATGAAAATAGTCAACAATAATATCTACTATTTTGTATTTTTATTAATATTTATAATGGATTTATTCGCTACTTTATAGCGTTTCATAAATAACACTATTATTTATATTTTCTGAATAATTGTATCCAAATGTGATCTAATACCTTATGAAGTTGGGGTATTCTAAATATAACAAATGATGACATCATATGTTTTACATGCTGAACATCCCAGCTATTATGCTATAGTATTTTCTTTGTAGTTTAAAATACCACCATGAGGAAAGTTCAGATAATGAAGATGACATTGGTCCCAACATTACTGATTTAGGACCGGTGGATTACCCTCTTGGGGAACATAGACTGCAGCATGCATACTGCCTTTGGTTTTCTAAAAGGCCGTCACAAGTCCAAGGTTTATTTAATATTCATAGACAGAGTTATATATTTTATACTATCTTTTATAGGTTCTCAAAATTATAGCCAGGCATTAAAATTAATAGGTCAAGTAGGAACTGTAGAACAGTGGTGGGCTCTATATTCTCACATAATCAGGCTAAATGATATACCAGCTCATAGAGATCTACACCTGTTTAAAAAAGGTATAAAACCAATGTGGGAGGATGTGGCAAATAAAAAAGGAGGGAAATGGGTATGTTTGTATAGGTCCTAGAGAGATACCAGAATTTATTTTCTTGATTTTAGGTAATAAGACTTAAAAAGGAACAAGCTGGTAGAGCTTGGGAAAATTTATGCATGGCAATGCTTGGTGAGCAATTTATGGTAAACTGAAAAAATATTTTTGAATTTTAAAAATTATGTACCTCATTTTCTAGGCTGGTAATGAAATATGTGGTGTAGTAGTATCTACTCGTTACCAAGAATATTTATTAAGTGTTTGGCATCGAAATGCTGGAAATCATGCAATGATCGCTCGTATTAGAGATGCTTTAAAAAGGCTGCTACATATACCACCAAATGTTACAATGGAGTATAAAGTTCACAATGACTGTCTGAAATTTGGGTAATAATTGACATTAGACTAACAATAATTAATAATATAAATATATATCTTCTTTTTAGAGCTGCAAAGCAAAATAATGTACTAAAAAGTTGACTTGCCATTACAACCTCAAACTAAAGCCCACATTATCACTCCATTGGTTTTTAAGATATTTATTTCTGAACATTATGACAATTAAGTGTAAAACAACACACAGGACTTTTTTTGTTGAATACAAGGCAAAAATATAAATATATTTGTTAAAATGTTTCAGAAATGGTTTTTTATTTATTATCTTAATACATTGAAAATAAAATATTGAAGTATATATCTATATATTATGATGAATCTGATGATGTCTCTGTATCACTATCATCTTCATCGCTAGAACTACTACTACTGCTTGTACTATTATCACCACTACTAGAAGTTGAACTACTGGAACTACTATTTTTTCTGCTTCTCTTGTTATTGTGCTTTACAGATTTTTCTTTTCTTTTATAGTTTAATAAATCTGAGGATTGTTCTTGTATCGTTTTTAGGCGTTTCTTCAATATTTGGGTTCTTGAAGATCTGTGTAAATATTTTCTCTTGCCTTTGCATTCGTAAGACCAGTGTCCATATTCTAAACATTTTTGGCACCGCACACCTTGAGGTGGGCAAGTTAGTTGCTTCCTAAAACAAACATCAGTTTCAGCAAAAATGGGAAAACGTGCAATGTGCGTTACGTACTTTTTACCGTAGAATGTTGAAGAATTACTAGTTCCTACAGTCATGTCTTCACATATATTATTAATCAAATACTAATACCACAGAGAACTCACTAACACGAAATTGTAATTGACCTGTCAAAAGTTCAAATTCGAAACAGTTAATGTAGGGTTAGAATTGTTTCCTAATATAAGATCTGTTTTTTCTTGTTGTAATCCTCAAATATATAATACCACGGATTTTTATATAATATTAATAATAACAGTTTTATATGTAAATATGACATATAATTGAATATATTTTGATACAAATTTACTTTAAAAGCATATGGAAACATTTAAATAGAATACTCAATGTTGGTGACACTGGCAAACAGGGCCGAATTTATCATTTATAAAATTATATTTTTCAAAATGTTTCCTAATAAGTTAAAATAATTTTAGATCAATGAACTTTTAATATTGTAATGATATTCAAATGTTAAGTTTTGTTTCCTGCAGTATTTATGCATGAATTAAAAAATTATCGTATATTGTCTTAGTTTATTAGAATACAGAAACTTTTTAACTGTTTATTAATAAAGTAATACATCCCTGGATACCTTTTTAAAAAATGGGAAATTGATATGAAAATTAAAAAAATATTTAAATTGACTGAATATCTTGTGCCTGGGTTATATAGTTCAATCATTTATTGAAGTTTATATTATATTTTATGCCTTATACGTTTTGAATATAATTTTGTGAATAACAAGGTTTCTTCTTTGATTATTATAATTATATTGATTAGTTAATAAGCAATTGTCTACTTTTATAGGAAACATGTTTTTGACGTATAACGTGACTATAAAATAATTACAGTGAACACTTTCATCGAAAGGAAATTTTCTTTCATAGGTAACGTTTAACGACTTAACATTAACGCTTCTTGAGTTTATAAAATACTTCATAATGACGGTAGTGAGAAATTTAATTAGTTTGGTAACTTATTGTTTTCTATTTTTTTACTTTATATATTCGTTAGTTCAATCATCTCGATTAAAATATACTCTAGACCCTACTTCCGTTCCCAATGAATTTAGAGTACTATCAAAATTTGGAATTTTCTTTTTTACTTTATGGACATTTGTAAGTATATATAAAATATTACTTTTAGTGTTAATATTTCCAGTATATTTTAGACTTTACAAATAGTTTTTATGTTTATTGCTATAGCAGATGAGTGTTGTAAGTTATTAAATATCCAATCTAGACAAAAAAAACTAGAAAAAATTAGACAGCAATTGTTTCTTTCTTTAATGCTTCCATGCTCTCTTATTGTTATGTCAATATTTTGGATAGTATTCCACATAGATCGAGAACTTATATATCCAAAAATAATTGGTATGACTTTCACATTAATCATACAAATATTTTAGCTTATTTTTATTTCAGATACATTTCACCCTCGATGGCTAAATCACACATTACACACTGCTATTGGACTTCCACTACTATTAGAAATTGTTTCCCATAAAATAGACAGAACTATTTCTTATAAAGCTTCCAGACAATACGCACTGATATTTCTAACTGGCTATTTATTAGTCTATCAGGTGCTGTATGTAT
This sequence comes from Rhynchophorus ferrugineus, assembly GCF_030347505.1. Classification (NCBI taxonomy): domain Eukaryota; kingdom Metazoa; phylum Arthropoda; class Insecta; order Coleoptera; family Curculionidae; genus Rhynchophorus; species Rhynchophorus ferrugineus. The sequence goes on along the minus strand of NW_027472583.1, from coordinate 23,009,516 downwards.
TCCTGTACCTCTCTAATATATTAGTCTTGTTAATTATATTTCGATTTATAGGTATTTCTCATTATATTTACTGCAAGGGATTTGGCTATATCCAATATATAAATTAATGTCTTGGCCAGAACGGTTTGTGTTCTCCTTATTTAACTATGGTCTTGGAGTTGGCTTCCAGCAAATTGGATTTTTATTATTACAACCCAAAATTGAAGAGAAGGCTGAGCGTAAAATTAAATAATTTGTGTATTATTATAATAATCAAATTTGTAAAGTAATACAGAAACATATCAGAATTTTCTTCTTTTTAGAATATCCGGTTTCCAGTTAATAGGGTGAGTTTCTTCTGTTGCAGTATCATCTTCTTTATATATTTTTATAGTTTTATCAGCTTCTGTGGTTATTAGTCTAGAGCCAGAATTATCAAATGTCATTGAAAAAATTCCAGCTTCACTATCCATAGACCCTGGTTGAACAGGAGCCTGTAGTCTTTGGAAATTATAACCTACATAATAATGTTATCATTCTTGAACAGATCCCAGATTAATAAAAATATAAACTCTATACCTGTTCGCCAATCCCAGAAATGTAATGTACCATTATCTCCACCAGAAACCAAAACACTCTCTGCATTAACAGCTAAACAGTTAATTATGGCATTATGACCTGATAAATTTTGGATAAACTTTCCATCTGGACATTTCCACTGCTTTATGTTGTCAGGTGATCCTGAAGCAAACATATTTAGCGTTGGATGAAATATAAGATCTCTAACACTTTTTTTATGATTTGTTAAAGTGCAAATTGATTTTCCTGCTGCAAGATCCCATAATCTTATGGTAGTATCATGAGAACCTGTTATAACTTGTGGTTCAGATGCCTGGGATATTACTTTAGCAACAGTATGTGTATGGCCTACAAATTCATAAATATTATGTAAGGCTAGCACTAGAATAATATATTATAGTAGATACCTGTTAATGTGTGGATGTTGGCTTTTGTTCTCATATCCCACACTCTCGCAGTTGAATCTCTGCCTGCTGTTAATAAAACATCTATGCTAGGATGCAATGCTAAAGAATATACAGCTGACAAATGCCCATGGTAATGGCGAATAACCTTTGGTGAAAAAATGAATTATTGAACGTGTTGACAAATAATTACATTTATAGTTACCTTATTATACTCTAAATCCCAACATTTTACTTGTCTATCTTCACCACAACTAAAAAGATAAGGATGTCTGGCACTTACTGCTAAGCCTCTAACGGTACTTACATGTCCAGTCAATGAAACTTTTAACTGACCAGAGGCTAAATCCCAAATTTTTATTATTCGATCAGCTGCACCTGTAGCAAACCACTAAAGAAAATATTGCAGGTTGTTTATAAAATAACAAAATTAAAGATAATTAAAAAATATGAACTAATAAGAACTAACTTCATTTCCTGGCTCAACTGCTACACATCTAACCCATCCTAAGTGACCAGCTATAACTCTGTATAATTTCCAAGGTGGATGCCACTTTGGTTTTGGCATAGAAGGTGATTTTTTAATAATATTTGCCAACTGGTTCTGTTGATTTTGTTGGGTCCTATTTGTTATTGTACTATCTGTATATGCAACAACGGCATTTTCGTTATTTTGGTTCAGTTCCTGATCTGCTGTGCCAGGTGGTGGTGGGTTTGGCCCAGCTTCTATTTCACGAAGGTTTTTCATAGCTTGCATTTTTTTTACGTCGTCAAATACCATCCCGTACGAATCACGAGCTTTTATTGATCGCCTAATTTTTTCCCTAAAATAATTTCATAAATATAGTGACAGTAATACAGTAGCACTAAAATATTTACGCATTTTCATCAACAGGAGGTAATAAGCCTTGATTAGCAAGAAACATATCATGAGATCGCTTAAGAGACCTAAAAACCAAAGTGTGAACGGAATGCCTTTGTACGTCTTCCATCGCTATTTATTCATAAAAAAATGTTACAAATTTTAAAAATTATTTAAAATCAAATGTTGACACTGCCTACATAACCTAAAACCATACAGAATTTGTTCTGTAAAAAATTACTAAAACATCATTCCTACCCAAGTTATCTTTTTTGATTGACAATTGGAAAATGAAATCCAGAAAGATCGTGATTGGTTTAACGTGAGCATGCGTATTTTGTTAAACAATAAAAGAATTTTTAAATTTCGGAGATGTAATATATTTTTGTATGTCATCTATGGTCATATAATAGACTTAATTCGGTCGCGAATCACGTACAGAAAATACACCGATACTTGCAAAATATGTTACACTTCTTGATGTTACACATATTATATAAGTTTCGATTTATATAAGTTTAGCTGTTGATATTCATCAAAATTTCAAAATGTATAGAAAATTTACTGTTGGGTATTATCGAAATATTTTACAATCGATATAATCGAAAAATTCGTTTACAATAATCGAAATATGATTTATATGTATTTTATTTTGGATATACATAAAATATATTTTATATATTTTGAATTAATATATCTGGAATAACTATTAAGAAAATGTGATACAATACTTAAATAGGTAAATACTGTAGCTAACCTAATATAAATACACATTTTTGCAATAAAATAATTTGGATATTTTATTGTACATTGCAATAATATATAAAATAATATATAGTCTTTAAAATAAAACAGTCAATGCAAATCAAATCCACATTGCCACGTTAACTTGAAGTTGCGGTTTACAACGTTTGCAGGTTTCTACGTGTAATTATTATCATTAATGTTTTGAAGAATTTCGTAGACATTTAACCATTTGATAATACAAATCTAATTTTTTATACTTATTCAGTTACATGTTCCGATTAACTAGACAACATTCTGTTTCATTTTAACTAGGACAAAATGAGAAGGAAAATTTTTTCTCAAGTTTAAAATGAACTTTACAAATCTTAAACTACACTTTGCATTATATTAACGTTATCTATGACGTGCGTTTGCTGTGTTATTGGAAACACTATATATAACTACTTTTTAAAAATATTTTGGTGTCTTCTTTTTACCAACTGGTATTTATCCATAGAGAAATGTTAAAGTAAATATTTTCACTGAGGGTTTATCGCGATCTTCACCATTAAGTCTACGGATTGGTAGTCACCAAGTCATCATCTTAAAGAATGTTATCATCCATTAAAAGCATTATCCAGCCTGACTGGAATTATTTTCCATATAGGATGTTGTACTATACTTTGTGGACAATTGCAATTATAAATATAAATTTACAACCATGCCTTAGCAGAATTCTGGGACTATCTATATATCTCTACTATATAATTATACCTACATTTAAAAGTGAATCTATTATAACTACAGAAACTATTTAGAGTTTTTTTTACTCTTATTCTATATTTACGTGAGCATGTGAGAGAAGAATTTCTTAGTAGAAAAATTAATTAGTAAATCTAGAAGTCATGATGTCAAAGCTTTTGGATACAAATATAATTTCAGCAAGTTTTAATTGGCTAATTAAATCTATTTGTATACATTATTTTTTATTTTATGATGCATTATTTTCTTTCAGTTTGTTTTTTATGTCCATTTTCAACACTATAGATTCATAGGCCTAGGATAAATTTTTGGGGCAATATTTCGCGGCGCCCAACATCTAGAAGTGGTTACTTTTAACTTACATTACTTGTTTTAATCGCTACGCTATGGGCTGCGACAGGATCTGATTGGGCCACTTCATTTCTATGCTGCGTTTATTGTTTATTTGTTTCTGGCGCTATTTTCAGGGTCTCTAACCTAAGGAACAATATGTTTAGATTTTTATAAAGTTTAAAGACCAATTTATTACTAATGAAGTATGCATAAATCGGTAATACAATAAGTAAAGTGAACTCTCGATCTAGGAAGTATTGTGTACTCGGATACACATAATAAGGAAATGCAGAATCGTTTTCGTTTGGAGAAGTATTTGGCTGTGTTTAAAAAATGGTTAATAATGTTAAAAATCTGAAACCGACTGCATTAGGTATCAAAGAAATGTATTATTATTACAGCGTGTTTTGTTGTTGTAAGTTTGGGTCAGTTTATTCATATTAATAGTTATATAAAATATGAAATATTTATTTTTTAATTTTAGAAATTAACCCACTTCCGAAAGAAGTTATGCAAACGGCGATATACTTTTATTGTTGGATCATTTATTTAATAGTTGCAATTCTACTAAAATAATAGCTACTGAATGCAAACATTTTAAGAGAGTTTTAACTGATTTTTAATACAGTAGGAATTTTGGTGCAAAGTGATTCACGACATAAATAGTGCTTAAATTTTATTGACCAAACAAATTTGTTAAAATGCCATCAATTAAAAATTTAGTAAAAACCTTGAGGGGGTTCATTTCATTAAAAAAAAGTGTAATTATCTGAATAAATATATTGACATATAAATTTTTTCAAAACTGTTTCACGGCAGAACAAATTAAAACATAAACATAACAAAAACTTTTAAACAAAAAGTGTTATAACATCTATAAAATTAATTGGTTTATGATTATGAATATATATGGTTGATTATGTATAATAATGTTATGTAACGAGGGGTGCATTACCAGGAGTTGAAAAATTGTAACTTGACTCTATGTCAATTCCTGATGTTCCTATACGAGTAAACGAGGCAAGGCAATACCTTATGGCCCGGACTCCAAAAAAAAATGGTTTATTATACTGTCGGTAGGCTTTTGTGCTATGTCTTATTTTATCCTGCGATATTACTCCGTCGATAACATATTTTTTTGTTTAATATCTTCAAAATAATGTAAATCTAAAACCTTTTAATTGTTACACTGCATAATAATCTTCCAGGCAGAATATTAAAAGGTACGTCAAATACTTTTGGATGAAACATGCAAACAGAATTTTAATAAGAAAAGACTCAGTTTGCTTTCAGTATACGATAAAATATTTTAAACAAAAAGACAGGACTCTAATAGATCATATTTAATTGATAGCACTAAACAAATATGTAAAAGGAAAAAGACACAAGAGATAATTTTGATATGTATCATATTTCTTTGTTTATTGAATCTATCAAAGAAATAATCAAATGTCATTACAGCAAAATGTACAGAATGTTAGAGACAGAAATGGTCTACTAGTATAGTTGGCTGTAGCTCAGAATCAGAGAAAATCAACAAAAACAGAAATATTGAGCAAACTAGCCAGCGACGCTATCTCTATAACTATTACATATACACAAGATAGAATGGCACCTTTCAGCAGGGACAGTGACAAAATACACATAGAAAAAATAGCTCCTGTCGGTGGTAAATAAATGCACTGTTTGTACAGGGCCTGTATCACAAAATTTAGAGAATGCTCTCTATGTTTTGTGACTTATACTGTTATTTTCCCTTTGCCATATAAAATTACTAAAGTCTCTATAATTATGACATGGCTCATAGAATAACCAGTAATTTATATTTGATGAATATTTATACACTGTTCACATATTAGATGTTGGGTCATAATCGATACGAGTCAAAATATCTCGGTTCTGAATTCTGAATGATATTCCATAAATATTACGAGAATCGATATATATCGATTATGTAATTCATATCGATACAACACCAAAGAAATTTCAATTGTCAAGAATGCTATAGTTTAGTTTTGCGGATCAAATATGGCGGATGAAAAAGATGTGGTGGAGAAAACAATCGCCGAAGATTTGGTGGTTACCAAATATAAAATGGCAGGAGAAATAGTAAACAGTGAGTTTGTTTAACATTTGTTAATCTGTCTACTCATTACCTATGTAGATATCAATTATTTCTTAGATATAAAGAAAGAGTAGCCGACGACCATATGGAGCATGTGTATAGCGGCCAATGTGCCATGCGGTTTAAAATGCATTCTATGGTATCTGTAACAACATTATAATAATAGACCTAATATAAATAAATATGTGTATTTTATTTGTAAAAAATTACTTTATTAGCTATTGCCTTGATACTATTTATCATAGTTACTTTTTCAAACTAGTTTTAGTGAAAGCAGGAAGTTATTTGCTCTTTCTTTGTTGTTAATGTGTGAAACTATCACAATTTTACTCAATGTGCGTCCTGAATTGAAAAATATGTTTTTGTTATTAGGAATACTAAAACAAGTAGTGGATAAATGCATACCAGAAGCATCTGTTAGAGCCATCTGTGAATTTGGTGATCAGTTGCTTCTTGAAGAGACAAATAAGGTGTTTAAAAAAGAAAAAGAGCTTAAAAAGGGTATTGCCTTTCCAACATGTATATCAGTGAACAACTGTATTTGTCACTTTTCACCTCTTCCTAGTGAACAAGATTATATTTTGAAAGCTGGAGATGTAGCAAAAGTGTAAGTATTTATATAAGTTATTGAATATTTTATATATTGATGATGATATATTTAAAAACTCCAATTGATCCCTCTGATTATTTATGATCAGATAAGTGATATTTCTGATAGTTGAATGAACAAGTAAATTTATTAACAGTTAAAATAGAGGCTTTAATACATTATTGTTATTAGTGACTTGGGAGCTCACATTGATGGATTTATTGCTGTGGTGGCCCATACTATTGTTGTTGGTATTTCAGGCAAAAAAGTGACAGGTGAGCTATTTTTATTATAATGTTTTATTTATTATATTTATATTATATTAATTTTGTTAATAAAAAGTGATGATCTATTATTTTTCCAATTGATCCAACTGAAATATTGTGATTTATGTCTTCAGTCTGATATATTCATATATTTTCAACAACAGTACATTGTTTTAACATAAAATATTATTAGTCCATTGGTTTCAGGTAGAAAAGCAGATGCAATTTTGGCTGCCCATTATGCCTCCCAAGCTGCTCTGAGATTGTTAAAATCTGGTAATGAAACTTATGCAATAACTGATGCTGTGCAAAAAGTCTCAGAATCTTATAAATGCAAACCTGTTGAGGGTATGCTTAGTCATCAGCTTAAACAATTTAAAATTGATTGTGAGAAAACTATTATTCAGGTACTATAAATTATTGCAAAATCTTACTACGGCAAAATTGAGAGAGATATTTATTATTTAGAATCCTAATGATGCCCAAAAGAAAGAACATGAAAAGTTTGAACTGGATAAACATGAAGTATATGCAATGGATGTATTAATCAGCACAGGAGAAGGTGTGGGGAAGGAAACAGATACGCGAGTGTCAATTTATAAAAAAACTGATGAAACCTATCAATTAAAACTGAAGGCATCTAGGATGTTTTATACTGAGGTGAGATTATTTTAAACACTAATTATAATGAAATGATATTCATATATTTGTGGTTATAGGTTAAGACGAAATATGGTAGCATGCCATTCAATTTAAGGTATTTTGAAGATGAAACTAAAGCCAAGATGGGAGCAAATGAATGTGTTAAATATAAGCTGGTAGAACCATTTCAAGTACTTTATGAGAAGCCTTGTAAGCTTATATTATTCACAATTTAATGATTTCCAGTACTAATTAGATATTATTTTTTAGCTGAATTCGTTGCCCAATATAAATTCACCGTTTTATTAATGCCTAATGGGCCACACAGGATAACAGGTGATGTCCATTAACTATAAATTGGAAAAATGTATACCTAATCTATTTACATCAATGTAGGTTTGCCTTTTGAACCAGAGCTCTATGAATCTGAGAATTCAATTACTGATCCAGAACTGAAATCTCTATTAAACAGCTCAGCTAATCCAAAGGCTGCAAAAAAGAAGAAGAAGAAATCGGAAAATGCACCTCCTGAACCACAGAGAATGGAGGTGGAGGCCGCCGCCTGAAATTCCCATTAATATTTTCCTTTTCTACTGGCTTTTTTTCTAATGAATCACCACTTACTTAAATATGACTCTACTTTTTAATTCGATTAACTGGGTAACGTTTTATTTCTTGTGTATCTTTCAGTTATCAGCCTTCTTGTATTTTGAAAAAATAATAATTTTCTTTCAGTAATTCCGTCTAGCGTGCGATCTAATTGCTGCTCGAGGAATTCAACGAATTTTTCTAAAACGGCACTTCTATTGAGCATGAATGTTTCATACTTCCTTTTCAGATACTCAAAAACAACTTGCTTATTCCTTCTCGTTCATGCAGCCTTAACGTGTTACGTATATAGACTAAATTTCATTGAACAGTATTAAATCAGAAAAATTTGGATTACTCTTTAAGTATTTTTTTATGCAAGTTATTAATTCTCAAAAAAGTTAATTATTTCATGGTTCAATGAATGGTTAAGTGGAAAGATGTATGAAACATTAACAGTTTGTTAGGTACAAAATATCATCAAACCTAATGTAAATTTTAAAATAAAGTGTTTGCTATTTTAATAGATTTTTATTTGATGAATTATTTTATTTAATTTAGATTGTCAGTTGAACAAAAACAATACATTTGTTGTTACAAAAATTGTTTTCCAGTGTAATTTTCTAAATACTGATTACATTTCTAAAAGAATTTTGGGTTTGACAATTTTTATTCGCTATTGTTTATTTATAGGGCATTCTATAAATCAATGGCGGTTATCTTATAACTCGACCTCCAATTCTTTATTTTATTAGATTGATATTGTCATTTTTTTTTGTAGACACTTCAAATTTATTTAAAATCTTTATGGTTATTAATATACGGGTGTGTGTCTGTAATAAGCAGTACTAATGCTGATAACGCATTTTTTCAATAGCAAGAAAATGAGAGAGGGTTCCACGACAATGACACAAGTTACACGCCACAAACGACAGATTTAAATTTAAGGCGTTTTTAATACAGAATGTTTTATTTAAAATTCAATGCAGTGATCTGATTAAAACTACATGTAGGTTTTCACAAACGCTAGGCCTCGATAGGAACACTTATTGGGATTTTCAAATACCGTTTTTAATAATTTTGAAATCCATCTTAATAATGTATTATATGATCAGAAAGAATACGTAAAAACATCAAGACATCCAATTGCTGCGATTGTAAAAGGTTCAAATCACGTTAGTGCATGATTATAAATTTATACAAAAGTGTAAAATGTGACAAGACGTTAAGCATTAAATTCAATCACACAAAAAATGCAAAAGGTTAACGTGACTAAAATGTATGTATATATATAAAATAAATATATATTTAAATTTATTTTACAGATTTCTTTATGGTGACTGATGAAACTTTTATGCTGTCATTTTCTTCCTATTAATTGCTTCTCTTTTGCGCAGGGTACTGTGATTTTTATAAAAACCAAAACCTTTATTTAGATTTTTAGGGTTTTTCTTGATTTTTTTCTTTTTACCTGGAAAATTAATAGTTTTATATTAATCTGTATTAGGATTTAACTGAGTAAGCCCTACCTTTCATTCCTGATATATTCAGTTCAATGTCAGGGGTTTTCTTAAAACCGAATGATAACGCCACTTTCAGTAAATCCAACTTCGTCACATCAAACACTGTTTTGGGTTGATGAGCATCATATGCGGTCAGGTATGATCTATATGCCTCTTTTGCCAGTTTATTGAGAGCAACATGATTTTCGATTAAATGTTCCAACTAAAAATATTATTTTATTGTTTTAAAAAAGTTATTATATGTTGAAAAAGTTAAATACTTGGGATTGCACGCCTGAAACTTTTTGCCACTGTACATTATATTCATTCAGGGGAATCTTTGCTTGCCTTAAATACCATAAATATCCTAATTCTTCTACCATAAGTACTAATAATGCATTTCCAGTGGACCCTATCAATTATATAAAGAAATATAAAATTCAAAATGGATATAAGCATATATACCTGCTCTTGCGGTTCTACCCACTCTGTGTATATATTCTTTTGGATCATCTGAAGGATCATATTGTACAATCCAATCAACAATAGGAATATCCAAACCTCTAGCAGCAACGTCTGTACACAACAATATACCACTTGAAGAGTTGCAAAATTGAAAAAATGTTTTTGTTCTTTTTGTTTGTTTCTGTCTACCCTAGAGTTACAATGATTGAACTAAATTTCATAAATATATTTAAGATACTTACATGAATTCGTAAACATGGCAGATCAATATAATTAAACAGTTTATAATGATACTCAACTGAATTACAGGTACTGAAAAATATCATAACCTTCCGTGATTTATTTTTCTTTAAGAATGAATATAAAAATAATAGACGATACTCAGTTGGACATACTACATAACCCTGCTGTAAACCTACATTTAATTTAATAAGTAATTACTATAACATTAGTTCAAAAATGTATTACCTGAGACAGTAGACTCTTCTGTTATTTCATCAGCGTTAATATATAATGGTTCCTTTTTGAAAGCTAATTTGGCAAGCATTTCACTTTTGGAACTTTGTGTAGCACTAAAAAGCATTGTTTGCCTTTTTCCTGGAACCATAAATACATTGAAAATTTAAGTTAATGAGTGTAAGTCAACATACTAGGTAATATTTTCAAAATCTGAGTAATTTCTGCTTCAAATCCAATTTCTAAAATTCTATCAACCTCATCAATAATAAGACACTGAATGTTACTGTAAATGAATCCAGAAGTATTTTGTAAGTGATCTAAAAGCCTAAAAAATGATGCGATATAGCACTTACTTTAATTACATATGATTTCACACCTTCCAGGAGTTGCTATTAATATATTAATACCATCTGTTAGCTTTTTTGCCTCAGTTTTACGATTTGTTCCACCCATAATAACACCATGTGTAAAATTATGGAACGTAGTTAATTCTCTTAAAACACCATAAGTCTGCATTGCCAATTCTCTTGTTGGTGTAAGTATAACGACAATAGTGCCTATAAATTTTTTTTTTATTAAAATAATTTTTAAATATAAAACGTTTATTACCACATTTAGGCTGTAAATGTATTCTTGTTATAAGTTCAATGGCAGGTATTAAAAATGTTAAAGTTTTTCCAGATCCAGTTTTAGCATGTCCTACTAAATCTTTTCCTAAACACATAAATATAAATAAACTTGACAAATAATAAGAGAAAAACAATTATTTACCTTCTAATAAGTGTGGAATACACTTAATTTGAATATCAGTAAGCTGCTTAAATCCTAATGCGGTTACAGCATTTAAAGTTTTTTCACAAACAGCACCTCTTAAAGATTCAAAACTTTTATCTAACGTAAGTTGTAGAGATATGTTATTCCCAGCAACTGAAAAAATATTTTATTTTCTGCTCAATATCGTTATAAATTGAGTACTTACTATATTTTTCAAAAGCCATTATAAGATTTGTTTACAAAATGTGATTTATCCAAAATAACCTAACCACAAAACATTGAACCTGTATATTTTGTATAAACCCTATATATGTTGTGTACCTAAGCCACACAAAACATTTTCTATATGTATATTTTAGGGATGCCCAAAAACTAACTATATAAACGTATTTTTCGATATTAAATTATATAAAAGATGTTTCTTAAACGTTATAAAAAACATTTCAATTTTATTTAATAATCCTTTAAAATTGATTCTAATTTCAAGTTTACTTTTTCAAATGTTTAGAGATCATATATATATCATAGAAAAAATAGAAATTTCACGGTATAGGCGACCTTGGGGAAATGTTTTGTTTAGTTCAATCAACTGTAGCGCTGCGATCGCAAATTGTGATTGGCAGTTTAAATTGCAGGTGCCGCCACTAACATGAAATGTGATTGGTCGATCAAATTGTGTGAAATCAGCATTTTCTATAGGCGTCCATTTTTATGTTTGTTGTTTGTAGGTTATGGTTTTTGTTTAGATCACGAAATTTTCGTTTTACGTTGTGCATATTTTCTGTTTTACATTAATTATTATGGGGTAATAATATAAAAATTGATGACAATACGTCAGTGTAGTAAAAGATGTAGTGTACCGGGGTAAAATTCTACTATGGAAATTAGACATCGTTTCTCAAAGAATGATCTCGATACTTTCCAAAAATGGGTTGATCAAGTAAATAATAGTAAGTTACCTGGATAAACCACAATGCAAATATTTCAACGTCATGGTGTTTGTTATGGACATATTAGTGAAAAATTTAGAATTATCCTTCCTTCACGAACAGGTATTTGGGTAAATGCATATCCATCATTGGTTTTATCAGGTACATATAAAATTATCTATCTACTACATGTCTGTTTATATATTGTTTGTTTACAGAAACTCAAAAACTTATGAAGATGTTAGTAGTAATAAAATTCAATTAATCTACCAAGTTGTGCGTATGTTGTCAATGTGATGTCTCTACATAAAGAAGTCTTACAAGAAGGTAATAATTAATATAACTGGATAATTAGTAGTAATAAATACTACTTTTAATTGTAAAATATCCCTAAAATATTTGCAATACTTTAACTTTTTAGAACAATCAGTGTTCAATCATTTTATAGTAGAGGAATTATATATTTAAATTTGATTGCCTTGTTAAGAAAATATTTGTTATGGTGCCATCAATTAAAAATTTAATTGCTACTTTTAGGGGATTTATTAACTTAAAGAAATCTATTTTGTCTAAATTTACAAATAACTACATTTGTTTAACAAATCTTAACCAAGATTGCTTAAAGATTTTTGTTGGATCTATTAGAGGTCGTAGAGGTAGAAACAGCATCCTTCCCCTAGTATGTTCGAGAAATTTCTAAAAGGGCTCATCATTTCATTTTTTTCACATCATTCGCCCGGAGCAAATTGTGAAGAAGATGAACATGTTGGCGCTTTAGATAACTTACATTATTTTTTAACTGGAGATGTAGCATCACCAGAGGTTGTAGAATCACCAGTTGAGTCTATATTTTCAGTTCCAGAGAACTTTGCTCTGAGGAAAACAAGAGTGGAACGTTGCACGTTAGTCTATATTTCAGGCTATTTGATAAAACTTCTGAGAAAAAAGACAACGTGCAATATCTGTCTACATTCTACATTAAGTAGTTCCACAGATCAAAAACTCGATACTGATTTTATAGAAGCGATGCAGCCGCGTAGACCCAAATTAACAACTCCATCAAGACTGTTTTACTATACTGTTTGTAGATCTTTAAGCTATCTCTTTTATTTAATACCTAGATTTTGTCATAAAAATAGCATATCTGTTATTCTGAGAGATGTCTTAAAAAAACACATAAATTTTAAACGTTTCAACTGCCCAGTCCATAGCGATTTTGAAGACCACATTTTAAATCTTATTGTCAAATGTTCATTGTATTTTTGGGTTAAACAAGTTAATTCAATATTAACAGGGAAGGACTTAAAGTTTACCTTCAGTATAGCACAAATACAAGATAGAACTCTAATAGATCCTATAAAATTGATGGCACTAAACAAATACGAAAAAGGGAGCAGGCGTTATAGAAGAGTATTTTAATTATTTTGTCTGGAGTATGGGGCTTTTAATTTTTTTTATTTACATTTTTGTAGTTTATTTATTTTTGCTTTTTGCAATTATGTATATTTCTGTTGTTTTTTATTATTATTTATATTATTTACATTTATGTATATTTGTATAGGATTTTATTTTAATAAATTAGTTTTTTAAATTAAATTCGATTTTCATTCAAATATTATTGGCCAGCAAACGTGACGTCATAAAATAGTCACGTGAAGTGGCTGACCAATCAAAGCAAATTATTTTCCTTACAGGATTCTATATAATATTTTTAAACTAACCAATCAAATTCACGTTGTCAGCGCCACCAATGATTGGACTAAACAAGATTTTGCCCCACCACTTAGCATTGTAGTTGCACACCCCTGATATATATATATATATATATATATATATATATATATATATATATATATATATATATATATATATATATATATATATATATATATATATATATGTATATCATAAAAATATCGATATTTTTTATAAAAATCGATATTTTGGAGTATCTTACAAAGAATCGAAATCGTAAATCGATAAGAGAATGACCAACATCCCTAATATATAAATATTTTGTGCTTAGGGACAAAAAATATTTAAGAAACACAGAGTATAAGAAGTTGCCTATATAAAGATCTCCAGAGAAGATTGAACTTTTCATCATTACCTATATTCCTAATATTGTATTGATACTTGATTATAGGTACAACACAGATAAGCGTTCTATATTATATATATATATATATATATATATATATATATATATATATATAATGACTGGATTAAGTATGAAATAAATTTATTATCATTATTGCGTGTTTTGTTGTTTATTCGTATTAATAATTATTTAAATATTATTTTTTTAATTTCAGAAATTAATCCTTTCAAAAGAAGGTATGTAAACAGAACAAGAAACAGACAACAAAAGAACAGCTCTTGGCATCTAAAGGGTCTATAGCATTGATGTGTAGTAGGCCAAATTTCTGGCACCTTTTGGGTTACAAAAAATCCTTGTTCTTCTTTTTTATGAATTTTTAACTGTGAAGTCTTTTATATGTTTCACATTAAATATATCCTTGCTATTATTTTTTGGCTCTAAGTCCGCATAAAATATTGCTTAAGGGTTTTTAGAAGTTTGGTGTACTATGATCACTATTTGTCTGACCTCGTCTATCCCATAGCAAGTTATTTAGTTTATTAGTTAATTAGTTTATTGCAGTACTGGGCAGTATTGGAAATGCTTGTGATTAATATGCGCAATTGAAACACATTGAATTTGAAGAATATATTGAAATTGAATTACTTCTTTAAAATGTAATTTGTATTTCAAATACCTGACGCTCATGTATTTTGTAATTAGTATTTCTAATAGTTATCACTACATATATTTGAACATATAAATACGTTTAGCGATATTATTAATGGATCCGTTTTAATAAACAATCACAGAAAATGACATGTAGGAAATTAATTTGGACAAACATTTGTGTGGGGTTCGAATGACGTCATAGTTCAAATTATATATCAATAATACTCTTAACTAGGAGATCATATGCTATAAAAACGTCAATGGTATGGCATATTTAGATACTTTTCCATATCCAGGAATATGAACGAACCGCCAAACCCAGGGTAAGACTATCACATACTTGGCTATACAATTAGAGTACTTGGAAGAAAACATTGAAGTATTGAAACTAATTGCTGCAGCTTTAGATTGCATTTAGGGTAATAATAGGCTAGATGACTATTTATGACGATCTACTTTTCTTCTTTTCTATTTCTTTTATACTATTTATTCCCATTATATTTGTATTGTCGTATTATATTCGACGGTGTGTCTTTTACAGTTGATTTATCTTTTTTACTTGTCTTACTAACATTATGTTAGACACAAAGTAAAACACATTAGAACCAAAATAAAACAACTATACTGGTTAGTCGAAAAATACTTTCAACTTGATCTAAATTCAAAGAGATTGAGGTATCAGAAACAAATATGGGGCTGTACTAAAAGTTTAAATTAACTAGTCATACAACGCTGTCAAAACAAAATTCTTCGATTAATTATCAATGTCTATCGTTATATAACCAACGAAGAATTGCACGATGACCTGGAAATCAAATGGATTTGCGAAGTTATCCAAGATTTCGTCTTAAAACACGAAAGAAGATTACTAAATCATACTAACGTGGAAGCAATACAACTGCTGGACAACGCGCAGGATATTAGAAGAGTGAAGCTTAGTGTAAACTATAGCTTAAGTTTTTATAATTTTGGAATACTAATATTGATGCATTGATTTCGCATTCTAGTTTACATACAAAATAATACATAATTTTTTGTTATAGATACATAATTTTTAAATTTATCAAATTTTATTCGGAATTGGCAAAGCGCGGGAACTGGAAATATCTTGTACATTTTCTTAGTCTATTTTTAAGGTTTATATTAAACAAAAAATAAAATATAGTCAACCAGCTATACGAAACAAAACATTTTCCAAGTTTGATAGTTCAAATATATTTACCTTTAATTTAATCATTCATTATCAGGGGAAATCAATAAAATAGCTTCCAGTAATTTATTTTTAGACTATTTGTATTATAGACTTTTTTATATTACATTGTACTCGACCTTAGGAGGAGGTCTGTTTCAGAAAGTTTAATTCGTTCTGTTCAGAAGCACCTTGATTTTTGATCTGCTACTGTTGGGTAAACATCGATATGAGTAAGTGTCTTATTTTATTAATTAATTAAATAATTAATTAAATTTATTAAGGTAATATTGAAGGAAATATTATATATTTTTATTAATTTAATGTCTAATTTTATTATCAAATATTTTATAAACGATTTATACGTTGCCTTTCCAAATACAGGTGTTTTTTTTCAAAATTGGTTGATTGTTAAAAAATTTGTTAGTCACATTGTGTAATTTTACGCCACGCTCTAAATATTGGAAAAATTATTTATGATTTAAATGTAATAAGATAAATTCATAGATTTGTTAATACACTTTCGTTAAAATCTAGGTGAAAACGTGGTATCATATGGTGAAGTTTTGGAGATTAGTAAAAATAAGAATGAATTAATCATAGACGTCCGTGAACCTAAAGAATTAGAAGAAACCGGACATATTCCTGGATCAATTAACATTCCTTGCAAGTATATTAAAAATTTGTATTTTTAAAATTATTTCAGACTTATTTCAGTGGGACAGTTAGAGGACGTAATTAAAAACTTGTCTGATGAAGAGTTTTTTGCTAAATACGGTCGTAATAAACCGAAAAAAGAGGAACCGGTAACAGTTCATTGTAAAATAGGTGGAAGAAGTGCAAAAGCATATGCACTGATGAAAAATTTGGATTACAGCAGGTATTATATATCGTATTTTTAGCGTTATTTCTGATCGAATTTTTTGTTTATTACAAATTTAGAATATTTAAGCGCATTCACCTATTCAAGGTCTTTTACCATATATTTTTGATTATTATCGCTAAGTTGATGCATCAGCCGATTGTTTGTTCACCTTAAGTATTAGAAATGTTTTGAAATTCTCGAATGAATATATTATTTTCTTGCTAGGTTACCTATATTATTGTTTTCTTCTTTTAATTTTAGCGTTAAAAATTATTCTGGTGGATGGGCCGATTGGGAGAAAAATTCAAAGAAGTAACCATAATGGAGAGCTTCTACACTACAACATAAATAAAACTACATATTTTGTCACATAATTATATTGATGGTTTATGGTACACTGATATATAATAAAATATTTGCACCTTGAAGCAAAACAAAATTATCTAGTAAACTTTTTATCAAATGGACCTCCTTTCTTCTTTGGTTGTCGATAGACAAGGTTCTTTTTTGCTTCCTTCTCCGACATTGAATTTAGATTTTTATAATAACCAAAACCTCCACCACCTTTCCGTTTTTCCGGCCTCTTTCCTTTAAACAAATAAATATTGCTATCAAAAAAATGTTGAATAAGCAATTATAATATTCTAACCTGAGGAAACATGTAGATCTACTGCTGGAGGTGTACTGAAACCAAATGAAAGCGCAGCCTTTGCTATATCCACCGTGTTAATATCGAATATGGTTTTCAGATGATGGGAATTGTATGCCCTGATGTAAGCTTTGAGTCCTTCCTTTGCCGAAAGATTCAAGAAATAGTTTTTGCTGATTAGGTTCTCTAACTAAAAGTGGTTTGGTTGTATTTATTATTTTGAAGCTGTTTTAACACAAAGCACAAAGACTTGGCTCTGACATTTCTTAATACCTGTAATTGTATATCTGCTATTTTACTCCAACTGAAGGCAAATTCATTCAGAGTAACCTTTGCTTGTTTTAAGTAACGTAAAAACCCAAGCTCTTCTGGTCGTAATATTAGCAAGGCATGGCCGCTGCTACCTGAAAAAAAAAATTAAATATCCGCAAACAATTTATTTTAAATAGATACCTTCTCCTCGAGCTGTTCTCCCTACTCTATGTATATACTCCTTTGGATCATCTGGTGGATCATACTGAACTATCCAGTCCACATCGGGTATATCCAGACCTCGTGCGGCCACATCAGTACATAGCAAAATTCCAGATTCAGCATTACAGAAATTAAAGAAAGTCTCTGTTCTTTTTGACTGTTTTTGTCTCCCCTGCAAAATAAAGTATACCACTTAATTTGAACAGCATCGTGTTAATATACTACAGTTATACTGACGATAGACTTACATGAATACAGTGGACTGGGATGTCTACATAATTAAAAAGCTCATGGTGATACTTTACAGACATACATGAACTAAAGAAAACCATAATTTTTTTTTTCATATTCTTTTTTAAGAATGTGAAGAGCACCAACAGACGTTTTTCTGAAGGACAAACTATATAGCCTTGTTCTAAACCTAAAATTAAAATCATAAAAAATTAATTAAAAAAACATATCTTGAAATGTACATACCTGATACAGTAGCTTCTTCTTTTGTGTCATCAACACCTACATAAATTGGTTCCTTCTTTAAGGCTAGTTTTGTTAGAGCTTCAGTTTTTTCACTTTGTGTGGCACTGAATAACATAGTTTGTCGCTTTTCTAAGAAATACTTATATTATTAATTTTGTCTCTATTAAACGTTTGCCGAACTTACTGGGTAAAATTTTTATAATCTGCTTCATATCTTCTTCAAAGCCTATATCTAAAATTCTATCAGCTTCATCAATTATTAAGCATTGTAAGTTTTTATATAGAAAATCAGGAGTATTTTGCAAATGATCCAATAACCTACATATTTTAAAATATTATTTAAAAATCAAATATATAAGTATATATAATGTTCATTACCTTCCCGGTGTTGCAACCAATATATTGATTCCTTTTGCTAATTTCTCTGCTTCTGTTTGTCTGTTGGCTCCCCCCATTATCAATCCATAAGTGTGGTGATGGTATTTCATTAACTCCTTTAAAACTCCAAACGTCTGCATGGACAGTTCTCTAGTTGGTGATATTATTATGACTCCTGTACCTAAAATATATTCATTTCAATCAAACTATTTAAATATTTTAAATAAGCACTTGTTACCATTTCTAGGCATATATTTCAATTTATATATTAATTCAATGGCTGGTACTAGAAAAGCTAGTGTTTTTCCTGAACCTGTTTTAGCCGATCCTACCAAATCTTTACCTAGATACAAAATAGATTTTAATGTATGAATTAACAACGGAATTAAAAAAAATACCTTCAAGCAAATGTGGTATACTCTTCACCTGAATTGCAGTTAAGTTTGTAAAACCCATGTCAGCAATAGCATTTAGTGTACTTTCACATACCACATCTTTTAATGTATCAAAAGTACAATTACTTAAAATACCCATGGTTTTATTTGTTCCTGAAATGTCAATGTAAGAGCTAGTACTATAAGACAATAAACAATCTACTACCTTTTTCTTCAGATTTATCAGATTTCGTCTCATTTTTTTCTTCTTTATGTTGATCTGTGTCTACTGACTCTGTCATATTATTTGATACTTTATTTATCTTTTGTTTCTTTCTATTCTTAACTAAAATATATATGTTATATATAAGACTCATTTAATAATTTTCGTTAATCTTGCAAATTATAAGAATAATCAGTTATTAAATTTCATTCCTAGCCTCAACTCAAAAATATTTAAAAATATATTCGAGAAGACTTCATATTCGCCTTTTTATTCATCATATTTCATGAAGTGTTTTTGTACTCTACTAATAATCAGTTATTAGATACTTATTTACCTTTTGAAAGTGCTGGAAAATCTTCTGATGCCACAGTTTCAACCCAGTCGTTTTCATTACTTGCAACATTAACACTGTCCGTATTTATTGCAATTTGCTTCTTATTCCTTTTCTTCTCTGAAAACAAATTCATTATTGCAAATATATGAGATAGGTTATATGGTACTACTTTTTGGTGGATCATTTTCAGTCTCTAAAACCCTCTTTAGAGGTTTTTTTTCTTCAATAGTAATTCCACCTGAAACAAACACCTGGTTTTAAAGTTACATTAATATTACACCATTTACCTCCTTTTTCTTTTTGTTGAATAAGCTTAAGTTTCTTCTTTATCTTTTTTGGTTTGCTAATATTATTTTCCACAGACATTGTCAAAAAAGGGACAGTAAACAATTATTTATGGAAACACGTGTGTACTATTTTTGGTTCAAAAATATTCTCTGCATAGAAAAATTCTCTGTGACATTAATGACGTGTGAGGTTATATTCACAATTAAAATACTGTGTTTGTTAGTATGACAATCCAATAAAAGGTGGCGCCAAAAATTATATGTCAGGAAAAATATGAATATTTTAAGAGAAATCTTTATATTGAAGATATCGCTGGCTTCGTATATTAAAAAGCTGTAAAGTACCCTGTAATTGCCTTGAAATTGTAAGTTGCCTATAATTTATCACCTAAACTTGTTTATTATTTTGTAAGTGGGCAGATGAGAGCCAAAAATACAACCTTTTTTCTAACACAAAATTAGTTGAGACTTAGTGTGTCACTCAATTAAAAATATTTAAATACGTAATGTTTTGCCCACATATACGTAAGAAAAACGAGCAGGTAGACGCGCTGTCTTATTAGAAACGAAAATAGGTTCTTATTGGCCTAGCAACAGTGTATCGAAAAATATTTAAATATATTATTACTACAAATTGTTTCTGAGCCAAAATTTTCTGATTACTGTATTGAGTCAATTTAATTAGTAACAAAGAAAAAAATGTATTGAAAGATGTTACTAGTATATCATATATGAAGTTGTTTGAAAATGAAAATATTGTTAAAAACTGTTCAAAAATCATATTAATATAAAATTGTATAGAATTCGGTCTACTTCTATTCATAGTGCGACTCGGATTACTTGACGATTGATTGGACATTAAGAACTGTTTCCTGGATACAAAAAAAACTGAAGTTGTTTTGGTTATTTATAAGTTGAAGTGATTTGCGGTGGATACAAGACAGCGTGAACACAAGAATCTCTTATTATTTGCTGACTTTCTTATTGACATTCTACCTGTCCAAAGCTCGCCCTGATCTGTCAGAGAACGATCGTTTTTATCCACAGTTTAGTTTTATTTTGATACTAGGCATTTAACTTTTTTTTTCTACCCAATAAAATTATATTTTGGGTTTTATAAGCCCTTATACTGCAATAAAAATGTGTTTTCAACAAAGCTTTCTCTGTATATTCATTTATATATCGTGTTTGAGTGACTATACAAATTTCTATATCTATATGCATAAACAGGAAAATATTAATTTCGAAATTAGTTTTGTTGTAGAGACAATTAAGGACAGTCTAGCGGTAGTAACTTAAGTACCAATTAATTTTCTTGAATAAACAGGAACGATTGGTATATTGAGTATACTTTCGTCGTTTTATCATGTAGTTTTTTTCCCACACACCTTCAAATTCCACAATGACCAATTTAATTCGAATCTTTAATGTATGCAAATGTATTCTGCCGAATGATTTAGACAATATATGAAATAACAGTTACTCAAACGATTATACTGTTTGCGATTATTGAATCTGATTATTCTTTACTAAAAGGACGATGTATGGACAATTGTCAAAATGTTTAATATATTAATTTGATGTCCAGTCACGAATGCGGTGTTTTGTTTGAAGCGCTTTATATTTTATCACATTTTTTATATAACAAAATGTGACTGTTTGACGTGATTAAGTTAATGGTATAGTAACTCTTGCAGTAGAGAAATATATATGAATTTTAAAGTTAGTTTCAATGAATAATAATTAATAGAATAATGGTGACTGAATATTTTTCTATAAAATTAATTTATGTTATTGAAATAACATAATTCGTTCGTCATTATAATTGTCACCGGTTTTTGTCACTGATTTGGGCTATCAGTTTCGGGATGAGGAAAAGTTGGACCGTGTGAGCTGACCGTTTCTTAAAATTGAGAGGTCTCAAAATATTATGTTACTGAATTCTATAAATAACAAATGTGGTTGCAGAGATCGGTATTAGGTTTTATGTTGTGGTGACGTTACGTCAAAAAGCATTAAAGTTTCCTACCATTTATTTCTCAATTTCATATATTCAATCTGTCTTCAATTCAGACGACTTGATTATGTTGGATAAAATAAAATAAAATATAGCGATTGATGATAACACTGCAAAATGAGTTTTTTTTAAATTGGATATGGCTAAATATTTTAAGGAAAGGAACTCTTTACGTTTAACGCCGCTAGTTTATTAGGCGTACTTGGATAGATTATCAAAGGAGGCATAGCGCTCGGGGAGTATACAGGTAAGATTGTTAAGTATTGTGGTTATGGAAAATACTCAGTACCTGAACTTGACCCATGAGGATTAATTTTATTTGAAATATATTGTGACCTTTCGGCATAAATGGCTAAAGAAGAAATGAAGTAAATCTCTAAAAAACATAATAAATCAACACAAAAACATACCAGCATTAATTTAAATCTATTATTTGAAGTACCAATTCTTATTTGCATGTTGAAATCATTCGATTGATTTTAATTTCGTTTGAAACTGTTTATGGTTAAGCTAATGTAGAAAATAATCACTGCTTTGTGGAAAAAGGCCGTATATATCTCAAGCCGTGATTTAATAAAACGCATCTATTTCTTTTAGCACCAACTATGAGCGTTAATCTCTTCTATCTTTGACCTGTGATGTTTTAAAGGCGCGGTTAATAGGAATTCTAGCTTTGGGTAACTCTCTCTTTATATATATTGTCATATCCTAGTGTTAAATTTTTAAATATATACCTCTCGTGTGATGTGCTAAATTAATTTTGTAATACTACATGACATTTTCCATTAAAATTATATATAATTATATAAATATTTTACTTATTACTATTTTAAAATTTGTTTTTATTGAATTTATATATTTTTTTATATATTTATATATATATATATATATATATCGAAAACTTCAACGATTTCACTGTCATTCTGGAAATGCTTACACTGCACTTGAAACCTTGTTTTATTCCTTGCAAATTTAAGGAAAACATAGTTTTATTTATATTCTTTACATTTTATAATACTTTGTTGTAGTTTATTTGAACATTTAATGTAAACTATCTGATCTATTATTAAAAAAAAAACATAAAAAATCCTACACATTAAATTTCGAAATTCTAGTTAGTTATTGACGCTTCCTATTATTATATGTTATTATTATATATATTATAGCTTTAATTATTTAATTATTTATTAGTTATTGTGGCTAAAGTTAAGTTGTAACTGCTATTAGGTTACCTTCACAGCTATCACCTTGTTATCATTTGTTTTAACAGAATTTAGAAAATCCTTTGTATTATAAACTTTCATCAGCTTTGACTATTTAATTCGAATTGAATTTAGGTTTTCTTTTAAGAATTCAAATTCTACTAGTAAGAACAACTTACAAAGACGTTATTATGAAAGCAAATTGCATTGTTGATGAAATTAATAATGTATGTTATAAGAAAAGTCAAAGTAATTCTTGATTTAACATTTAAAATCACCCAAAAGCAACCACTGCTTTCATGAAAGATTTCATCAATTAAATATATTTTAAATCTTATTTAGTAGGTCAATTTTGAAACTCTGCCAAGAAAAAATAAATGGACATCTTGTTTCCACGAAAACTATATTTTCTAATGGTGATTTTTGCCTTTTTCCTGAACTGAAAAGTTAATTGCTACGGTTCATTAGTGCGACTATTGCCATTCCCGAGACCGTCGTATGGCGGTATATCCGTAAGAGATTTTTTTATCAAAGGCCCATTCTACCTACGAGATCGCCCGCTGTCGATTATAAAGAGCGAGAGAGAGGGTGCTAGAAAAAGCCCAAATGTTACCATCCGAATGAATGAAAGAAAAGAAAAGCAAACCAAGACGACGCTGTGTCTGGCCTAGCTCGCTTGGCGACAGCCTGTCTGGCGTGACCGGTACACTGTTGCCACCTATGCGCATTCCACTTGAAATAAACAATATTTTACGTAGTTGATTGTCGTTTTCTAGCATATTTTCGATTTTCAGAACAATTCAACTATAGAATAAGCAAAGATTCTGTGTAAATTTCGGTAAATTAAGTGGTATAGAAAAAGTAGGCGATTACGTGGGGAAAACGGCAACGTTGCGGGCAAACTTGTTTTCCAAACGGATGTCGTACCACCCAACGCGATAAGAGAGATGAGAGGGACGACCAGAAGCGGTCGCCAGTGTGTCTGCCAGTGCTAGACAGAGAGGGGACGAGTTGGGGCAGCGTTGGAATTGATTTCAATTTTACAGTTTAGTCAGGCTGAGTGGGGGAATTCTCCGAACATCGTGATTGAAAATGGTGGCAACGTAAGTCCGCCGTGCTAGCTTCTCCGTCATTTTCGTTCGGTTTTCGTGCTTTATTTTAGTTTTTTCGGTGTGATCCAGCGAGGACCCGTGTCCGAAATGGCGCACGGTCTCAATTCAGTGATAAGACGTGGCGTAGGTGCCGTTCAGTGTAAACCAGAAGGGAAAACGGGCGTAGGATCGCGTCGGATCTTTTCTCCGCAGTTTAAGTTGCAAGTGCTCGACTCGTATCGTAACGATGCAGATTGTAAAGGGAACCAGAGGGCCACCGCCCGCAAGTACGGCATTCACCGTCGCCAAATCCAGAAATGGTTGCAGGTGGAGAACACCTTGAGGAGCGGGGTAGGAGGAAAACAACCGCCGATAGCAAAAAGCGAGGTGTCCTTGAGCGGACACAGACAGCGGGACGACGAAAGCAGCGGTGAGCTTCGAAGCGCCAGCTTGGCTGGCGAGTCGCGCGTTCCGGCGCTGGAGACCCCTGCCGGTTGGCGGTCGCACCAGGCGCCCGTTCCCCTGCCCGAGCCCCCCGTCGTACCGATGGACCTGTCGCTCAAACGGCCCGCCGTGTCTCCCGCACCCCTCCAACGCCTTTCCCCGAGTCAGTGCGACGTTTGGGATTTATCGACTAAGAGGAAGGCGGAAGAAGACGGCGCTAGCAAACCCGTGAAGCTGTTCAAGCCGTATTTAGACGATCTAAGAGATAGTGATGTTGAGAGTCCTCCTGTTCCTGTTAAGATGTCGCCCCCATCCCCCCCCACACTGTATTGTTGCGCTCCACCAGTGACCTGTTCCCCTGAGCTTTATTACATCAACAATAACAACAATAATCTCTACGACGCTAAGTCTCCGGAATATAACCCAGCTTATACATTGCATGAGCTGCAACCAAACACCTCATTTTACCCATATCCGTATTACCATCCAGAATTAAGCCCCACTTATTGCTCTTATGATGACCCAAATCTCAAATATCACCAGTCATACAGTGTCGATTTTAAATTCAGCACCATCACGGACTGTTGTACATTTTCAAAGGCTAGTCAGGTGAGACTGCCACAATCCAAATATCCAGTACAGAATAAACAGTGGATCAAAGTCGACACCGAATTGAACTGTAGCAGTGAAACATTGAAACATATTCACGCTGTGAGGTAGAGAAGCCGAGTTTGTGATTGTTTGAATTGTAACTCATTACTCCTTTGTTTATTGGAGGCGTGGGAACATTAGTTTGTAGGTAAATTATGTAGTTGCCTTTAATTGTTGGGTGCTAAAATGTTATGCCACAATACAAAATACCGTCTATTGCTCAGTACTTTAGCAATTTTATACAATAATGTGCCTTTATAGTTTTAAGGAACAATGTGCCAAAAATATTTACCAGTAGGCAGCTATATAATGTTATTAATACCTGAAAATATGCAATATTTTTATTACTTAATCTTGTAGTACATATCATATTGTTAAACACAGTGGAGTTTTCGAAACATACTTAAACACAAAACATTTGTGATGTCTTGTTCTCCACTCTGTACAAAAAAGAAACACAAACGTTTTGCCATATTTGGTTGCATAGACTGCCAATGTATAATATATATTTATATTTATATAAAATTATTCAAAAACAAGTTTGCAATTGCTGCATATGTGATTTAGTTTAAAATAATTGGTTATTCTGAACAAAAAAGACCGAAAATATATTTTTATTATGAAACAAATAAAAAATTAAATCTTAACATTTATATTTAGATATATTTTTAATATTTTTGTTTATATATTATATATATCTAATTCGAATGAAGAATTATGATAAAAAGAATAGAACTATGTATATATAAAACTATTTTATTAAATGAGTAAGCAGCTCAGGCTTATGAAAAGAAATGAGAAAGATTTTTATAAATATTGTAATATTTTATATAAAAAAGTTTTCTAAAAATACAAAATAAAAATTGTCAAAGATATCATTGTCTTTTATTTTGACCACCAGCGAAAAACGAAAAATTTTGTATAACTTTTAATAAAACTTGTGCAACATTGGAGCTTTATCGCTAGGTGACGATATAACATCTGTACGATCTGTATACGGTGCCATCTGCTATAATCGTTTTTTATAAACTGTACAAAACTAACTTGTATGACTTAGATTGTATTACAAGTCTCCCTAACCTGTATGCAAAATTTTAACCAGTTCTTTTCCAAACATGATCAAAAATTATAGAAAATTGGTTTTACTTTACATTACAAGTACGGAAAGAACTTTTTTGGCAACTTAATATTATTAAACTTAATATATATCAAATTATACGAAATTGAAGAAGGTGATATTAAAAACCCTTTGGGAGTATGACTGTATAATACAAGATTACTTTTATTTTGGTCTATGACTCAGTTTAACGATACATACGTGACTGAAAATGGGTAGGAATTTTAAAAAGCCGATAAGAGATAGGAAATGTGTAGCTACGTAAAACCGACAAAAGCGATGATTAATAACATGACCTTTACAAGTTTATAGTTAATATACTGGATGCTTATTAAATAAAGACAGCGATAAGACACATCATAATAAATATGATTTGCTACTCGGCACAGTACTTCCAAAGTACGGCGAAAATAGAGAACAAAGAATGTTGTTTCCAAGAAAATCTATAAATATCACCTCTTTATTACATGGAATAACAAATAGTGTTACGTATCGTAATGTCAATCTCCCTAGTCCTCAGATCGTTTTAACTTATTTTTCTCTAGAACTTGGCATGAGAAAAACGAAATACGTATTGTAAAATTTTCCAAATCTTGTGCCATCTATGATGCATTGCTGATATTATTCTGTATTTAAAGGTATACAGAAAACTGCAAAAATGTCGAGTATAGTTGTCTGTATTTTGTTTAAAATTTTTTTTAATGGAATTTACACTAATAAAATATAGATAGCAACGGTGTTTTAATAGAAATCTTTTCTTCTATATACATGTTTTATTTAAAATTGAATATCGACAAAAGCATTATTTAATCCTAAGTAAATAATTGATAAACTAATGACATGTTTAAACTTATCGGCTAACTTAATTAATAAATGAAATAACGAAACTGTAATTGAACTGACATATTTAAAATCATGTTTTTTTTTATAAAATAATATTTCAAATGGAATTAATTTACAGAATAACTTATACCCGTGGTTTTAAGATTTGCTATTTTTTTTTATAAAATTTAATTAAGCATATGTTTAAGATAGAGTAATTCAAGTTTTGACTAATAAATAATAAAATAATTCTGACAATTAAATACAAAATTTTATTACTATAGCCATAATAAATGTTATGGTAAACTTAAAATTATCAGACATTTAGATATATCCACTCTGCTTCTCCGTTCATTAAAGCACAATACAGGCGTATTTAAATGGTTTACACAATCAATCACAAATACTGCTAAAGCACTTATCAAATCCAGTTGATTTTAGAAAATGCATAAATGTAGAAAATTATCTGGATAACTCAAATGTTCAGACATCCATTGAAGGGGTGTATCTAATGGTGGGGTCATTCCATGGATTTTAACATTAACTACACATATTATGGAATTAATAATATGATGTGAGTATTTTAAAAGAACTTACCCATTGTTTTTTCAGGAAACATTTCTTTTAAAAGGTCTTGTAAAGTTTTTCTTTTACCCTCATCAGTTACTGGCCTAATTAATTTTTGTTTATAACCATCTTCTAAATAACATCTAAAAGGTATATATTTGAAGTGTTCACTTTCACCAGAAACCTCCATCAATTTTCTGTTGACAGCCCAAAACTGATCAAATTTGTCTATAATGTTGAGAAAAAAATATATCTGTATAATATTAACAAATTACAACATACCATTTTGCAAACCTAACCATAATTGATTATGATCTTTCTTTTGCATATTCGCAGCTATTTGTCCTCTATGTTTTAACACATCAGCTTCCTTAAGACATGCCATGAAATATGATTCAACCATTTCCCTAAAATACTTAGTATGTTACTAACCGAAATATATGTTTTTATAAAATAGTACTTATTGCTAAATCTATATATCTGTGTTTCTGGAAATTTATCAAAATGGACCATTACAAGCCACGGCAATGTTTCTGTTTCACCCTCTACTAAAAAGTCATATAAAACTCCGATTGGGAAATGCCATTTCATGGGCTGTCCATTATATTCCAGCCACATTTCATGATCCTGTTTATCATTTGAGACATACTTTAAAAAATGTTTTTTCACTTTGTCGGTCACTAAAATACCAAGTTATTAATTCAAGTTAGTAAAATATCGTGACTCATTTACCTAAAGGGAAATAACTTAATCTTGGCACCATCAAGTAGAATGGATCTGGTTGTTGTAATTCCACAACTTCATCCGGGTGCAATTTGAAGCAAACGGGTAGTTTACCTTCCCATACTTCTCGCAATATTTCTCTGTCGTTTGCCATAATATTTGTTATGTTATTGAGAAAAACACAACCGTTGTTGATACCCGAACTGTCAAAATATATAGGTTAAGTTGGCAAATAAAAAATAAATTGATTTTTTATCAAATATCTAATTATAAGACAGATATATTTCATTGTTTGTATGTCGTCATAATTTTAGTTCTGTGGTATTCCTTGAATATAAGTGAATGAGTTAATGAAAATTAAATTGAAATATTTGATCAATTAAGTATTGTGATTGGAAAGGTTTATTTATATTCATAGAGTTTTTCTATGTTTATATTATTACAATTTTTGAAAATAAGACAATAAGATGGAAGGTTTTTGAATTAAGTTTTATTTATTTGTTTTAGGGGATAACATAAAAGGTATGCGAGATATATCAATGTTATTTATTTCCTTTAATATTATTGTGTTTTAACGTTCTCATTGCTTGAAAATGGTGTTTTTATGTTCAATTTGTAGGTTCACAATTGTTTTCATCAGATGAGTCTATACAGTCACTTATGCCATTACATCTAAAAAGTGAAAATACTTAAAAAATTATACATTTCATTATAAAAGATAAATTTTACCTTGCGGTTGCATCGACGCATGCTCCATAACTGCATTTGAAAGTATAGCCAGGGCAAAACATTGGGCTACATAATTTTATCGTTTCGTCACTTTGGTCCTTACAATTTGCTTTTCCATCACACACAAAATCGGTATTGATACATTCCTCATTTCTGCATTTGAATTTGCCAGGCCTAAATATGAAATAATAGAGTGATAATGGAACTATATAGATCACTTGTTTTAAAATTACCCGCATGTCTTCAAGTTTTTCGTCTTTTTTTCGCACCTCGCTTCGTCTTTATTATCTATACAGTCTCTAACACCATCGCACCTTTTATTCTTTGGTATGCAGCGATTATAATCGCACTGGAAAAGGTAGCTAGGGCATCTAAATATATTTTGAAAAATGAAAATTATTGTGATTTAGTGTGTTACAGGTGAATTTAATTTGCATTGTTAATTGTTTAATATTTATTTTAATTAATTAATTATCTCTTTTGAGATGTCATTACATTTAATGGTATTTAAAACAATTTCTACTTACCGTTTTTTACTGCAAGTGGACTTTAATTCATCACTCCCATCTAAACAGTCTATTTTTCCATCGCATATTTTATCCAGCGTAATGCATTCTGATAAATCCCTACATTGAAAACTGTAATTTCAATCGAGTTATTGCAATTCGACTAGTTCGGTATTGTTTGACTTACCCACTTTTACAAGTTTGATTGTTTAACGCTATTTCCGATCTATTGCTCTTGTTCTCGGTGTTAAAATATGTTATAAAAATAGCTAATCCTCGTGTGCTGTGACATGGAAAACCTTTAGATTAATATACAATTTAAGAAGACATTCATTATAATGGCAAATAACTTACTTATTGATAAAACTAATGCGAATACTAAGTAGGTTTTCATTTTATGCGGTATTATCACTTGTCATTACTGAATACAATCGCTGAATAATATGGGATACATATTTTAAATATATTACTCATGTAATGTCGCAACTATCTTGGAAAATACAATACCAACAGTTGGGATAACCCGATAGTGAATGAGTCGATGCGCTCAAATTCTGTTTATATTATTTAACGGATGTATAATTTCATCGCTAAGGCCGCTGTTTCTTACCACCACTTACCATATGCTTACCATTTTTTGGTTTATTTTTGAGATGTGTGTTGGATTTATATTTTTAGTTATTGTGCTAATAGTGACACTTCTGTTTTTTTTTCAAAACAATTACGTTTTTTAATTTTACACGGGTTATTGATAGGAAAAAATACCGACAAATTGGGAAACGTTTGAATATAAAAAGTCACATTTTGTTAGAACATTTTATTGCAAATCTTACATAAAGACTTGATATTATCTAATATTACTTACAAAAAGTCCAGAAACTATATTTGTATATGTCATTTATCTATCTTCAAGCAAAATCTTCTTGCAGACCATCGTACTTTTCACCCAAAATAATTCACCAGTCAATACATCGTTATTTTTCGAAAACAATAATTTATTAAAGGAAAATAAAGAATCTATAACTTAGAACGCGCATGAAAGAAGAAATTAGAAAAAATATTAATGAAACGGACGAAGCCAAATTTATGTAGCTGATGAATGTGTACATTACAAAATTACAAAAGCAAGAGTTGAATTTTAAATTGATTTGTACAAGTATGTATTACTATTACTGTATGAATAATTACTTTACGTTTATATTATTTTTACAGGTATTACTTATAACATGAGGACGCAATAAAAATATGGGCTCATTGCTTTCGAAAAAACACTGGAATCAACACACATATGGCAATAGAGTCCTTAAATAAGCTTCTAAAAATAAATACTCAAATACAAATAAAAAGGAATGCTAGGGTAATAGATGGAAAATTATTAGATTCAATAGATGATCTAATTGATGAAAAGGATTTTGGATATTAAACGATCAAATTATAATAACTATCAAAATAGAATATTTATCAGAGTTTATAAGAAAAGTCATAAAATATAAGTACATAATCTCTCCAGTTTTACAGCATTCAGGTAAATTTGAGGTACAATATCAGTAAGAAATATGTTAAAGTATACTATATTAAAATAAATAATTTATTGATATATTTTGTGTGTGTATCTTAAATCACATTATTTTGTTTGCTTTATTCCATTTATTGCAATAAAATTTGTAAATGATAATTTTTTCTGCACTACTTATCTGCTTTGGAGAATTATATAATTCGATAGAAATAATAAATTACAATACTTGAAATCTTATGTCATCAATTTATTTCATAACTTCTATTAACTGCATCCTATATTTACACTATCCTAAAAATTCATGACAATTCATTTAAACGTCTACTCTTTGTTAATTTTTTGAAATATCTGTAAAATCAGAAAGTTATAGGTACAAAGTATACAAATGTGACCATTTTTAATCATTACCTATGGTCTATTCAAAGTTATTTTGTACATACGTCATCTAAATTTGTGACATCAAAATATTGCAATGTTGCCGCATCAACTCTGAGTTTTAGTTGTGTTTGGCTTTGACTTACAACAAAATCCTAATCTAAATAAAATAATTGACTAAACATGTTATCAAATATAGTTTATTTTAACTTTATAGTACATCTAAAAGCTACAGTTAATTATAAACCCACAATAGTTTATAGGTTATAGTTATATTCTCTTAACACTATTGCTTTCAAGAATTTTGACAATCGAACGACTTTGACAGGCTCCTATAGTCTATTCAAAGTTATTTTGTACATACGTCATCTAAATTTGTGACATCAAATTATCGCAATGTTGCCGCATCAACTCTGAGTTTTAGTTGAGTTTGGCTTTGACTTACAACAAAAGCCTAATCTAAATAAAATAATTGACCAAACATGTTATCAAATATAGTTTATTTTAACTTTATAGTACATCTAAAAGCTACAGTTAATTATAAAGCCACAATAGTTTATAAGTTATAGTTATAACCTCTTAACACTATTGTTTTCAACAATTTTGACAATCGGACGACTTTGATAGGCCCATTCGTTTAGGAGTTCGAACTAATCACACAGCGTTGTGTCTCTTTTTAACAGGTATACGTTCAATTATATTAAACTATTCTAAACTCTGATAATTATTCTATTTTGATAGTTATTATAATTTGGTCGTTTAATATCCAAAATCCTTTTCATCAATCAGATCATCTAATGAATCTAATAATTTTCCAAATATTACCCTAGCATTCCTTTTTATTTGTATTTGAGTATTTGTTTTTAGAAGCTTTTATAAGGACTCTATTGCCATATGTGTGTTGATTCCAGTGTTTTTTCGAAAGCAATGAGCCCATATTTTTATTGCATCCTCATGTTATAAGTAATACCTGCAAAAATAATATAAACGTAACGTAATTATTCATACAGTAGTAGTAATATATACTTGTACAAATCAATTTAAAATTCAACTCTTGCTTTTGTAATTTTGTAATGTACACTTTTATCAGCTACATAAATTTGGCTTCGTCCGTTTCATTAATATTTTTTCTAATTTCTTCTTTCATTTGCGTTCTAAGTTATAGATTCTTTATTTTCCTTTAATAAATTATTGTTTTCTAAAAATAACGATGTATTGATTGGTGAATTATTTTGGGTGAAAAGTACGATAGTTTACAGTGAAATTATTATTTACGAGTAAAGACGAAAACATTATAGCTGTAAAATTGAAAACATCAGAAATTGAAAACGATTGATATAATTTTTCGTAGAGGTATTAAGATATTAAGCATAAATCAATATAAAAATTTATACTTTTAAAATAGCATCATCTATCTACTTACTCAATCTAGCCTAATATGTTAGAATCTTTTTGAACTCAGATACTTATATCACTTTGTCATATGATAAACAAATAATTTGCAATAAAAAAATATTGCGACTATAAATTGAGATATAAACTATCTCTCAAGTTGGATAAACAGTGTGCAAAATGTTATAAAAATCTGTTCAGCAGTTTAGGATTTCATGGAAATATGGATTTTTAGTGAAAAACATTACAGGTTTCGGTAAAGATTTGGTTAAGGCGAGATATTAAACATTAGAACATTTTTAAAGAAATAGAAATATTGTTTTATGTTATGTTAAATAATTATGGTTGAATAAACATAATAGTAAAATTTGTATAAATTAAATATGTTAACTTGAGTTGGTGATTTATTGGTGATTCATGAAACCCTCATCTCATATTATATACGTTTATTTAATATTTATAGCTTAAAAAATACGTATTATTTATTATAACATCGTCATTTCATTGATTGTCATTTCTGCTAAGTAAATATATAGTTTTAGAAATCCATTCGTTATGATAAGCAACACTAGTTCCTAAAAAACTATTGTTCTTTGAACAATGTTTTCCAGGGCCTTCTCTTTCTATATCACTGATAGTGACGACGCCATAAATGAAGAAGCGTCCTGTCTCGGGATGTTTATAGACCATACCCGCTCCGGATATTCCTGCACATAAAGCAATACCTGGAATTGAATAAAATTAATAGAATACCTTTGGAAACCTCGTGGTTGATCAATGCAATAAAACTTACCTTGTTCTATGTTGTGTTTGCCGCAAATCTTATCGTTGGTGAAATATTTTTCAAAAAAATCGTTATTGAAGTGTACATTACAGTCTTTGGCATTATAATATGACACTTCTAATTCTTTAACCACATCGGATGGCTCGCTCCAGCCAGTAATCTGAAAGTTATATGAAACGTAATCTATACATTGCGGCATCATTAGCTTTAAATTTTTTTATAACATCTTTATTAGATACGCTTAGTGCAATCTTAATGTACAATTAATTTATTACTACTTTTCCTATGTACTTGGATTAATTAACAAGTAAGACCAGTGCGAGAAAATACATCAATATGTATTCCTCAATTATAAAATTATAATTATTTATTAATTATTAACTTATAGCTATTGTTTACACTAAATGTATACACTTTATATAAGTTCGTATGGTTTTGTTCATTTCAATCTCCTGACATCCTGCGTGCTGTGCAGCAGTTGTATTGCTTCCACGTTAGTATGATTTAGAAATCTTCTTTCGTGTTTCAAGGCGAAATCTTGGATAACAAATCCATTTGATTTCCAGGTCATCGTGCAGTTCTTCATTAGTTACATAGCGATAGGCATTGGTAATCAATCGAAGAACCTTGTTTTGACAGCGTTATATGACTAGTTTATTTGAATTTTTAGTGCAACCCCATATTTGCACCCCATAGGTCCAAATTGGCTTTATAATTGTATTATAGATCAACCTCTTTGATTTTAGATCAAGTTGAGAGTATCTTCCGACTAACCAGTATAGTTGTTTTATTTTGGTTCTAATGTGTTTTGCTTTTTGTCTAACGTGATGCTTCCAATTTAATCTACCGTCAAGATGGATTCCAAGGTATTTAGCTGATTCTGCTTGAGGAATCGGGCATCCATTCAGTGATGTAATTAATTAACAAAATTAACGTGGACAGATTTGAAGCTATTAATTTGAATTTTCCAATCTTTCGTACATTTGTAGATTTTGTTGACCGCCACCTGCACTTTTTTTATTGCCCTAGGCAGAGATATATCTTTTGCCATAATAATTGTGCCGTCAGCAAAGGTTAGCTTTAAATGGCTATTGGTTTATTGAAGAGAGTAGTCTAAAAAGAGATCAGTCTCTTATTTTTAAACGACTTCAAAAAAGGGGGAGGTTCTATGTTCGACTATGTATATATTTTTTGTAATGTATGTTCGCCGATTTCTCCGTCAATTGTGAGCCGATTTTTAAAATTATTTTTTTATTCGAAAGAGATTTTATTTATAATAATATTCAGGTATAATGTTATTGCTGAGGTGATGTGACGGAAGATCGGAAGTTGTTCAGTGCAAAAGCTATTCAATTTGCTTTTCAACCATTGACCACAGCATATGAGAAGTCGTATAAATATTGTAGGCAACTACCAAAACCAAAGCCCAAACAATACAAAAATAAAATAATTTTGTGACATATACACAAACTTAAATTACCAGTGATCAGTTGGTAGTAGTTAAAATAATACTGTAAATAGATAAATAGGTTTAAATAGGTATTACGCTAAATTGTGTGTATATAGTAGAATATAAGATACGTGTAAGTAGTTAGGTTAAATAAGATTTTTGATTATTTTTATTTAGTTATTATAACGATTATTATGTACATATTATATTTGAAAACGTTTTTTTACTGTTTAAATTTGATCATTTTTTACTTTTTAATGAGTTCCTTATTTATTTTTGAAGTCGGTTCAATTTTTTTGTTAAAAATATTGTCTTGTATTAGTGTTGCTCCTTTATCATTTAATGCGTAAGGGATTATTTATTTTGCAATCAGTTTAGCCTTTTTCGCTTTACCCTTAGTGGTCTACATGATATGTAGAAAATACTTCACTAAATGATTCCCTATACAAATACAAGATATAACATTCTATATCTTTCTTTAAAGTCTACATATCTATGACGTCCCTTGATTAGATTGGATGATAGAAAACTGGTCCTAATAATGGCCATAAAGAATTGATTAGCTTGTCCTTTTTAGTAAATTTAATTCTAAAATAAGTACTAGATTATTCAATATAATTTTAATAGAAAAAACAACGCCTTAATCTCAAGTTTAATTTAATCATGCTTTTTTTTATGTACCCCTGTAAAATGAAATACTAATATTACGTCAAAATTTTAGTTCTGCTGCTGATGAATGACGTTAGTTAGGTTAGATGTATTTTAATCAGCGATAACTATTATTGAAAATGTGAAATATATGACATGGTCCAACTGTTAAATTTAATAGTTTTGATATTTCTCAGGATAAATTAACAGTTTTCGATTTAGAATTATTGATTTATTTAGTGTATAGGGATTGAATTTCTTGTTGATTAGAAGCAATATATATAATATTCTGTGGAAGCCCATCACACACTTTTAAAAACAGTTGATGAAACAATTTTTACATGCCTTGGTAATGATGCCAAGGAAATGAAAGTGACTCATACGAATTCACTGAAAATGTCATTTCCAACTGTTGCAACATCGCGGTTTTATTGCTTGTTTAATACAATTAATATATGTTAATTGATTAACCAATTTTTGTTAATAAAGGCTTTTTAGAGTAAAAAAGTGACCACATACATTCGAGTGTTTAATATTTTACCAGAACCAATAGTAAACAATTTTTTAGAACATCAAAGTCTCTATCATTATATGTGTGTTGGAGTGACATTAATTGCGACATTTCTGTTTCTTTACTTAGAATATTATTATGGGCATAATCAAATGATGATGAGTTTATGATCAACATTTTTTTTCAACAATTTTTTCAAATATTTCAAAGTATTATTGCACTTGTTACATCTATTTGCAGACCATCAGCCTTATATTTGGAGCAGGTCAGTAATACTTATGTTTTTTTACGTAAATGTTTTTGATCTAACATTTTTCTCAACACGTCAGCGGTCTGTTGTTCAAATCCACGTGTTTCCACATTTTTTAGATAATGGAACACTCATAGACGCAAAAGTGTGTTTTAATACTGATGAGCTTAGAAAGTTTAGCCGTTCAGTTATGTAATTTTTTAAAGTTGAGAATTTCAAAGCGTTTTTGAAGATTTTGATTTAATATTAATTAACGAAAAATGTTATCCTTACTCTATCTATAAAAAATTGACTCTTACCACTCCTGATGAAGGTCCTAAATTAAAATTGTCGGAACCTGTAAAGCAAACGGGTTGAACTAGATGTGATATTGCAAACGGCGACTGCACTTTCAGTATGGCTATGTCGGAGCGCAAGTTTTGTATTTCGCCTCTATAGTCGGGCTGGATTTCAATATGACTTACCTAAAAAATGCACCTAACAGTTTTTATTTTACATTTTACAAACCTCCGTTATACTTTAGAATATTGAACGGTAACTTCATCCCGTCGATCTTTATATTTATTATAATATTTTCCCATTGCCACTTGATAATATCTTGTGTTGAAGGCCTTTCCATTTTTTATAGATGAAACACAGTGGGCAGCTAGAATTTAAATAAAAGTTTGTATAGTTCTTTGAAATGTACTTGATATTAAAAACTGCATACCTGTTAAAACTATACTGGGTGATAGTAAGGTGCCTCCACATATATAGGTGTAGGTATTGAGTTCTTTATTACTGTAAATGGCAGCTGTCCATGGGTTATTTCCTTGCGCTGCTCTCTTTCCGTCAATTATTAAAGGTTGTGCCTCAACACGTCTTTGTCCACAAACTGGCAAAAATATTTACAATATTTCAATTATTGGATTCCGGATTGGAGTTGTTATGATTGATTAAAACAAGCGAACGCTTGGAAATTTACAGATTGCGTCTTCAGGGCGGAAACTCTGATATGCAGGGGATGGACAAAATAATATGAACTGCTGACATATACAGAATATGTAATTATTAAGACGTTGAGTCAACATTTGCTTTTATAACAGGCGCAATTCATCCCTGAATAGATTCGTAGAGCGTTTGAATAGTTTTCAATGGAACATTGTCCCATTCTTGTACGAAAACATATAACGGTTCAATTATGTTGATGTTTGGCGATAGCGCTGATCAGGGAACATACCTGATGATATTGGGATGCCTCTTAAACAAAGACTGAAGTTTTTTGGCTATGAATACAGGCCCATTATCATCTTGAGATATGTCAGTGCTGGTCATTGTAAGAACTTCATCATTGAGGATGTCGAGATATTCATTCCCATTAATCCGCTAGTAAAATAAACCGAATAAGTGCTGCGAAATAAAGAACTTTCCAAGTTTAGCCCTTATAATACTAGGATAATGAAATCAAAGAGTTGTATAAAATTAGATACAAATATCAAACAAAATGGATCCAAATGCATTTATGAATGAAAACAATGTGTTACTAATCAGCAGTTAAATCAAAGACTGTTAGAATTAAGGAATGAGCGTGCAGCTCTGCGATTGCATACGCAAGGCCCGTTAAAAAATATCGAGAAGACACTAAAAAAATTAAGAGAAGAATATTTTACTGATGAGGACGAATTAGAACGAGAGGTAGGCGAACAACTCGAATGGACACAAATTAAGAATAAAAAGAGGAAAAAATCCAAATGACAGCTTCTCCGCTGGTAAGAAAATACCAAGGAAATTTCGTACAGAACATAAAAAAAACAGAAGCAAAAAGATAAAATTCCTCTGCCCCCTCCTATTAAGGTATGCAATATTGGTAATTTTAATCTATTCGGAACACAGATAAAAGGAGTAGCCACTAACCGAGAACAGTTCAAAGCTCTGTCAAATAATGATGTTAACGTTACTTGTATAAACGAAGTAGATTATAGAACTATAAAGAAGATCTGATTCAAATGAAACATAATAAAGAGAAAATACAATTAAATACAAAGAAAGAAACATATTAATTAAAAAGTGATAAGTGGTACAGGGTAGTTATTAGGGGACTACCGTCAACAACAAGGCAGGATGACATTAAATGCGAACTAAAGGCTCATGGGCATAAAATCGCCATCATTGCGACTATAAGGCCTTCGCGCTGTTTTATATCGAGTTAGTTCAAAATGAAGACAATAAAAAGATCTATGACGTAAAATATGCACAATCTGCCAACAGCTTGGACATACTAAAATTTCCTGCAGTAGTGAAGTGTGCTGTTAAACATCAGACAAGTCAATGTAGAAAGCAACGTAATAGCGTAGCAACATATGCATTATGCAACGAAAAGGACACCCTGCCAGTTATAAAGGGCTTGTAGTATACCAGAGGAAA
The DNA here is from genome assembly GCF_030347505.1 of Rhynchophorus ferrugineus. NCBI lineage: Eukaryota > Metazoa > Arthropoda > Insecta > Coleoptera > Curculionidae > Rhynchophorus > Rhynchophorus ferrugineus. The sequence continues at coordinate 22,970,329 of NW_027472583.1, read as the reverse complement.
ATAAAAGAACTTCAGCCAAATAAAGTGACAACTAAAAACAAAAAATCTAATGATAAACAAACTACAGTAAAAAAGCAGACTCACAAGCTTTTGACTGGGTTTGGCATGTGGGATTAACATACAAAAAGCGCAAATTGTCTCGTATGAAAAGAGTCTCGTATGAAGGAGCATTTTCAATACAAACCTATTTCGCCTGGAGTTCAGGAAACATATTTCATAGGTTAGTGTCTTGGGAGCACTCTTATATCTACATTTTACTGCTGATATCCCAACAACAAAAGAAACAGTACTTGAAATATTTGCCGACGACATCATTATCATGGCAAAGGATGTATATCTGTCTATAAATCAATAAAATCTCCAAATGGACTAGAGAGTGGAAAATTTAGCTTAATAGCTCTAAACCTTTTATCCATGTTAATACCGCGTCACGGCCAAATGATAAAAACCCAGGTATATCGCTTGATGGATGCCTGATTCGTTAAGCAGAATCAACCAAATACCTCGGAATAAATCTAGATGGGAGATTAAAGTGGAAACATTACGTTAAACAAAAAGCAGAGCAGATTAGACTCAAATTCAAGCAACTGTACTGGTTAGTGGGAAGTAACTTTCAACTTGACCTTGAAAATTAAAGAGAATGGATTACAAGTCATTCATAAAGCCAATTTGGACGTATGGGGTACGCTATTTCATAGAGTAGCAAGGTATATATTATTTATAATATAATAATATTTTTTAAAAATGATAATTAGTAAATTATGTGTTTAAATTTAGTTACAAAATAATAGTTTCGTTTTCAAGCTATGAACGTTCTAGTAAAGTTCATTGGTTTTATTTTGGCTGGGATTCCGCTCTAGCCAAGACATTGATTTGAAAGTAATAGAAGGCGTAAGGCAGTTTCTCATGAGGTAGAAGCAACTTATGGATTATATATTTTCATCTATATCATATAATCAAGATGTATAAGAGCATTGTTTAAAAGAAAATCTGAGTGGTAATTTGAATAAATGGATTCGCATCCATATGCATATGAAATTCATAATCTTTAGGAAAGGTTTAATCAAATGAAATAGCTTTATTAAACAAAATAAATATATAATCACAAGCTCTACATGAAAAACAGCACAAGTTGTCCTAGGTAAGTGCTTACTACAGTTAGTATTACTAAATTGAGATGTTTTTAAAACAATCTTACCTGGAGTGCATGTTGGTATGGTATTGGTCCAAGAACCATCAATACAAAGTATAGAAGACCTCAAGGTGTCTGATTCATAATAGAGCGAACATCTGTAACTAAGTACGGTGTTGTCTGAGGCACTATCACAAGGTATGATGTTGCCAGTTCCATCCTTGCACGACACAGTTATGCTAGAAGTTGAACTAACTGGCGGACATGGCTCTGCAGAAAGCACAACTGTTTGAATATTGAGAATTTGAATGGTTATGTGAATATTCGTTGCATTCCTAGCAGAACAAAAGTGAAAAAATTAACTTAAATAAAATGCTATAATTTTTAGCATAATTTCATTCCGGAGCTGAAGAGCTGGCTTAACACCACTCCTTAGTCTCGTGGTGACTTGGATTCATGATTGGTCTCATTGTAATGATGATCGTTTGTAATAATGAATCAATATATAAAATTAATTAATTAATTCTTCCTTAAACGTTCCAAGTGTTGCTGGCTAGCATTTTTGTTTTATTGTTAGTAAATGTGATACTGATCTTGCGCATAACATTTGCTCTCAGGTTAATCGAGGATCTTCTAAAATTATAACTTATATTTTTCAAGATTCATGGGGTTGATACTATGGCATAATTACAAATAAAATAAGGAGTCGTATGGCAATGGTTGTTGGGCAACTGTGTTGAAATAATAATTTATTCATTATTTGATTTTTAGTAATATGTATCTATAATATATATATATATATATATATATATATATATATATTTATATTGTAAAGCTTTAGGATAATTTTGGAAAATACTGAAATAAATCATAGAACAAAACATATATGAATATGAGAAGCACTCACACAGAAGTTCAGACATTAATTCTAGAGAAATTTGGATATTTTCCTTATGGCTATCATATATTTATCCCTTTTTTTGTGATGATGTGTAAGCGTATCTATTCTATCGAGTTAAAACAGACACAATTTAAAATGTTTTTAAATCTCTTGAAGAATTCCAAGAATCTGAAGGAGAAGCATCACGAGTAAAAGTTGCCTAAATAACCATCTAATCAGATCGAAGTATAAATTAGTTGTCGTTTGTCAAACTCGTTTTTCATCGCTAAACAATTCTTCAGTCAAACAGAGTCATTAAGGGAAAATAACTCGGTACATATACAATCTCATACATAGATAATGTACATTCTCGCAGTAAATTATGTAAATAACCTACTTAATAATTTAATAATACAAATTTGACCACAAAATATAGAATGAAAACTTGAACTTGAAGAAATGGGCATAGTCGTAATCATGTTGTCACTGCGCTTCGTTACTGCCAGACCGATAAATTTCTTTTGATTTTAAATTTGGTAAGACATCTTAGATAATATTTGTTTTTTTTAATTTTGGTGTATAATTTTAAGAAAATTTGTTATGGTTATATGATGGCATTTTCGTAAGATTTAAAGTAAATATATTTTATTTAATGCAAAAAATATTAACAGTGTTATTTTCCAGCATGTGAAGGTTCGAATGAAATAATTCTGCTCTAGAAACAGTTTTCAAAGTAAACAATGATAAACTTCAGAAAACTTTTAAAATCTCTTTTATAACCAATATCTTTATTACTTTACCAAGATACAATTCCTAATTGTAATTTTATTAGTAAGTTTTCTCATTAAAATATGGATAATTGAATTAAAATATTTATGTGTATCTTCGTAATTTTCCATCAGCTATCGAAAAAGAAAATGTGGCTGCAAGTTAAATATTGGAATCAGTAGTTGGTCAGTCCACATTTTTTCCAAAGGAAGTAAATTGGAAAGTTTGAAAATTGGAAACTGTTTCTCCGCAGATGCTTTTGTAACACTAATCTGCGCCTTCAACTTCATGGTGATAAGAACAAGGCAGTATAACACCAGAAAGACTAAGAACTAAGTACATATGTGGTTATATGGCAAGAAAGAATTGTTATATATATTTTTAAGATACTGCCATTATGTTATATTATCTAAATGATAATTAACGGTACCAGGAACCTATTTTAATTTGTTTGTGTGCTAAGATATCTCTAAACATTTTTATTTATTGACAACAAATGTATAAAACCAAATTTAATGAGAATTTTTATTCAGACATTATGTGAACAAATGGTGATTTTTTTTAAACGAGTAATTATGTATCACAAATTCATGGCATTTCGTTTAAACATCTACCCTTTGTTAATTTTTTGAAATACCTGCAAAATCAGAAAGTTATAGGTATAACGTATACAAATATGACCATTTTTAATCATTACCTATAGTCTATTCAATGTTATTTTGTACATACGTCATCTAAATTTGTGACGTCAAAACGTCGCAATATTGTCGCATCAAGTCGAGTTTTAGTTCAGTTTGGCTTTGACATAAAACAAAATTATAATCTAAATAAAATAACTAAACAAAAATGTTGCAAAGATAATTTATTTTAATATTATAGTACATCTAAAAATTGCAGTTAATTATACAGCCACAATAGTCTATAGGTTAGAGTTATAATCTTTTATCATTATTGCTTTCAAGAATTTTGTATACGTCTGACAACCGGACGACTTTGACCCGCTCATTCGTTTACGTACTCGAACTAATCAGATAGCATTGTGTCTCTTTTTAACTGGAATAAAATGAGAAGGAACATATTGTCTGATTCAAAAACGAATTTACAAATTCTAACAGGCAACACATTAAACATCTTGATGACGTATGTTCAAAAAAACTTTGAATAGACTATACATATATTGCTTTTATTATATTGTCATTAAATGTGATCAATGGATATCGTCTTGTTTTTCATGTACTTACTATTACAATGAGGCATTTCTGAATTCCATTTTCCTTCATCCAAACATACCATTAAATGAAATGTCTCATGCGTAGATAGTACATAATTATTATTGCATGTTATTGAAAGAACAGTAAATTTGTCAATTATTTGTCCAGGAACGTTAGTAAGATTTGAGCCCAAAACGATCCATCGTCCATTAGCTGGTTGAGGTGGGGCAATACAAGTACCATTAGCTCTAGAAAACATAATTAATACTCATTAAAATTGGGCGTTTATTATGAAAGAGCGGGACTATGTTTATTCATATTATTGTCTATCGTTAGTCACTTTTCTCATATTTGTGGAAAGGAATCATTTATTTAACTCAAGGCTATTTGAGAGGGGTTTGACCATGTTTTTTATTACGAGAGGTTGAGATGGGTTACTAGAAGTAGAAAATAAACATTAAAACAAACCGAACATGTATATTATTTCCTTCCTTTAGTTATTTTTATTTTTTTTTTCATAGGGTGGGGGGAGGTGAGAAGGTTGTCAAAACCGGGCAAAGAATTATTTTATATATCTTATATAAATGAACAACAGTTATTGCTAAATTCATTAAAATCTATACCGAATAAGAATGCCGAGTTCTTCAGCATATGAGTCCAAAGAGTCAAAAAGTAAATAAGGATCATTGTCAAAATTACATCTTTTTGTTTTTCTTTTAAATATATTTTAAAGTCTCCTTTTTACCAACGAGGGTTTATCTGGACTGGACCTACTATTGAACGTGGACTCTGAACCACGGTCCTCGGAGTTAAGCTTATCCACTGATGAGTGACCAACTTAGAAATCATCCCAGAAGACATACAGTCTTACCCTGCCTGGTTACTAGCGTGACTGGGATCATTTTCCTTGCCGGATTTTGCAATTTTGCCTAGGACAATCACAAATATCAAACAATCACATACATATATTTACGACTATGTCCCAGCAGGATTCGACCCACGACTATCGCAACAATAGTTGGACCGTCCTGTCGCCTTTACCACCGCGCCAACCAAGCCGGCAAATTACATCTTGAGCTGTTTATCAGATTACAGGGAAACAAATAAGTTATAGTATATTATACTGGCCCGGTTTATCATTTACTAATCGTTTGTTTAAATTAATAAATAAAAACACTAACATTTTATTGGGAATAACAGAAAATATAGCGAAACTGAGGCGATAAATTGTGTGTGTGAATATGTAGTATATTAATCCGTGTGGGTATCTGTCTGTATACCACCTTTTACTAGTACAACATTCATTAAAAAACGCTATTAAAATTAGAATATGAGTACAAATTATAATATGTTCTAAATGTGACGATATTAACAAAATTGCCAGTTCAGGGTAATTTTCAAATTTCACATAATGGCAGATAATGGAAAATGTATAACGTTATATAACACTGTTCGTTAGTATCATTGTTCATAGTCCTTATTAAATAATATAATGTGTAGACATCTACACTTGATAAGCATATGAAAGGAATGTATGGGTACTGACATTGTTGCAGACAGTGTTGTATATGTTTGGAGTATGGAAGTACATTGATGATACTAGATGAAACTATACAGTTACAAGAGAAGAATTCGGTACGATTACAACTAATAGATGGCGTGAAAACTGAAATGCAAAGAAAATGCGTCAACAATATGTAAATACACAGTTTAATATATAGATGCTGTTCCTTCGTTTTCAAGATCGGTCATTTTTGACTTCAAGTTTGTTCTATTGCTCTCATTTTTCTCATTTTAAGTACTTTTCTCTGTACCTTTGCTAAAAGCTTTTATTTATACTATTTTAAGTTATTTAATGAGGACAAAAGGTATATTAGGATATTTAAGTAACATAATAAGTATCCATTGATACAAGTGTTATTATATATTGAATTAAGCCTTTCAATTTCTATTTCGACTAATTGGTCTAAAATATTAATAACTGCAACAATATTGTGATTAATTATGGTCTACATTATAGACAATATAACATCATGTTAAACAAAAATTAAAACACATTACAACTAAAATAAAACAACTACACTGGTTAGTCGGAAGATAATCTCAACTTGATCTAGACAATCATAAAGCCAATTTGGATCTATGGGATGCAAATATGGGGTTGCACTAAAAATTCAAATCATCTAGTCATCCAACGCTGTCAAAACAAGGTTCTTCGATTTTAATGCCTATCACTACGTAACCAACGAAGAACTGCTCGACAACCTGGAAATTAAATGGATTTGCGAAGTTATCCAAGATTTCGCATTGAAACACGAAAGAAGATTACCAGATCATACTAACGTGGAAAACAACTGTTGGACAGCGCGCAGAATGTCAGGAGATAACCATATGAACTTACATAAAATGTATACCTTTAGTGCAAACTGTAGCTATAGCTAAGTTATTATATATTTTATAATTGAGGAATACATATTGATACATTTTCTCGCACTCGTCTTGCTTTTGAATTAATCCAAGTACAAATGAAATGTAGTAATAAATTAATTTATAATTAAGATTGTACTAAGCGTATCTAATAAAAATGTTATAAAAAAATTTATAGACAATACGGTTAATTAAATTTAATTTTCAATAAAATATGAGCTTAACTAATATCATCATCGACATCGATATCTTGATTCTTTCTCTGTGGTCTGCTGTTTATGAGCGGTTGATATAATGAAAGAGTTGCAGAAAATTCAAACTTCTAGCTATTTCGTTTATCTACATGCAAACAAATACTGATGAATGAATGAAATACATTAAACGAGATAGAGACAGAAGGTGTAGAAAATTATACGTTGACTGAGTAAACATACTTATCAATTGTCCATTGAGGTTGGGGGATATTTTTGTTTGAAGCCTATTTAAAATAGAGGGGTGTGAATAGTAAGCAAGAAATAAGTTAAATTTGAAATTCTGTAAACAAAGTCACTAAAGAAATGTATACATTTTTAAGTCCATCAGAACTGTTATCTTGATAATCCATATGGAAGGTTATGAAACGTAAAAAACGTAAATAAATAATCGAACGAAAATATTCCTGAGTTAATTTCCTATTTTACAGCAGATTAACTTTTCAAGTTGCTGTAAACAAAACAAAACACGCTCATATTAAAAAAATATAGGGAGGAAAAACCTAATATCTACACACCAGTTTGGGTATATTAACAAACATTCAACAATTACCTTGATTGGCATACGAAGGTGCGTAAAGAGGTACGTTCAACTATATTCTTAGATGTAGCACAAGCCCCTGATATGGTATAGCATGACGACCTTGCTTGTAAGCTACAGGAAATGTTAGTGAATCAACACATTGAACTATTAAAATTTTACATTACAGCTAGAATGTTTATAGTCAAACAAGAGCAAGCCTACTGTGCGTTAGAAGAAGCTAAAACAGGTTTATCACAAGGAAATGGAGCCAATTCTTTCTTTTCTTCACACATGTTATATAGCACAAATGAAAAATATCATGATGGCTACATTTGCTGATAATACTGCGATTTGTGCTGTCGGAGACAATAGGGAAGAAGTGAAAATTACAATCGGCACCGACTTAGTAGACAGTTAGTTAGTAGTTAGTAGTAGTTAAGATAATATTATAAAAAGATAAATAGGTTTAGGTACGGATTAAGCTAAATTGTCGGTATATAGTAGAACATAAAATACGTGTACTAAATATGTTAAATAAGATTTTTGCTTATTTTATTTTTCTCTTTTCAGTGTTAGATATTTACTCAATACATTACGCAGTTATTTTATTTAATATTACAATGGGTAGTCCAAGTAAAACTGCAGTCCATATGAGGAAAAATAGGGATAAAAAACAATGATGGTGATTTGACAAATATTCTAACTAAATTAGAAACAAAAATATATTATTGCTCGCGCCGGAAATCGAACCCGCGACCTCCGTTTTGGAGATAAACGCCTTATCCATTACACCGTAGAAGCAGTTGTCTACAATATTTTTACGAGGTCTTATAAACAATTTGCACTGAAGGACTTCCGATTTTCCGTCACATCAGCTCGGCAATAAAATTATATACAAATATCTGATGATTCTAGATAAAAAATAAGTTAAAACTTTGTACGTGCGTGTAAATTTGAACGTTTTTCTCTATTAAACCCCGCCCCCTGTCCTCCAAGAGATCCTGATTTGATTCTAATGGGATCATCTCGGAAGTGCACTCCTTTGAATAAAAAAAATATTTTGAAAATCGGCTCACAATCGACGAAGAAATTGGCCAGCATATATTAAAAAAATATATACAGCCGAACATAGAACCTCCTCCTTTCTCGAAGTTGGTTAAAAGAAAACAGCAGTGTTAATATATAAACATTATTATATCAGGTAATGCGAAGGTATGGCTGATGGGCCTTCTGCTTCTTTATCTAGACTTACCTAGTTATTGTACAGCTAAATTATAGATTAATCGGCAACAATAAATGTAATAAATAAATTTAAAAAATATTAACGAATGTTTTGAAAAAGTTATGGGCAACAATGGTAAGTTTCTAATTAGAATGTCAGATGGCACCTGACATTGTTATAATAAACAAAATAAACATAAATAAAGTGACTCGTTGAATTAATTATTCATTAGATTGTACCAGTAATTGTTAATATAAAAATAATTTAAATTTAAAATAGTTAATACGTTATTATTTTATGTTTACACTTACCCTTTTTCATTACTTTTTGTATCTTCTCTTTTGATCCGTGTCGAGCTGTGATTGTAAGTTACCGGGATAGCTGGAGATAATACTCCGTATATATTCGATATGAATGAATCTGATAACGTAAATAAATAATTATAAATGATCCACCATCGAAAAAAAATGCACTCACATACTACTAAAAGCGTTAGCGATCGATATAATAGAACTGTGGTCATATTTTTTACCGCATCTGCTGCAGATGCTTACTTCTCAGTTAATGTTTTTCAGAAATTCTCAAAAGAATGTGCATTGAAATCCTATGAGCCTGCTACTTATTGCTTTTGTCTCGGTCAGATAAATATTATGTTTACTTGAAATTTCATTTGCATACTGGAAATTCCATTGAGCTGGTTATACTGAGTGTTTTCAACATGAATATAGTATTGTTTAGGCGAAATAATGAATATTTATTTCAAAAGTTGGCATTATGATACAGAATAGTAATACACTGTTTTCTTGTTATTTCTGATTGTAGTCATTGTTTTTTAATACATTTTATTACAATATATGTGTATTCGCAGATTTCCCCGTCAATTTTGGGCCGCTTTTCAATATTCTTCTTTTATTCGAAGGTGGTCCCTTTTATTCGAAGGAGAAAGGAAGAAAAAAGTTTTCACATATTTTTTTATCGAAAATAATCAGATATTTGGGTATAATGTTACTGCTGAGCTGATGTGACGGAAAATCGGAAGTAGTTTAATGCAAAACCAGTTTGCTTTTTAATCACGAACCATAGCATATAACACCTATATTGTAGACGACTGTTTCTATGGTGTAAAGGTTAAAGCGTTTAGCTCCTAAATAGAAGTTGCTTGTTCGATTCCCAGCGTCGACAATTACTTTTTCTTGTTGTTTAATTAAAAAAATTGTTAAATCACCTAGGTTAGATAGCGGACCCAGGGGCCTGAGGCGCTCCTTATTTTCAATCATTGTCTCTTTATTTCTATTTTTTCTCGTACGGGCTGCACCTTTAGTTGGCTTACCAAATGTAATGTTAAATAAAATAACTGCCTGGTTTATTGAGTAAATATCTAACACTAGAAAGCGTTAAATAAAATATTTGTAATAAAAAAATTGAATCCACTTCAAAAAATAAATAAGGAACTGACTAAAAATTAAAAGTAGTGAAACTTATTAAAACAGTAATTATTGCCAACTGATCTTTGAAGTCGCTACCGAAACCAAACAATACAAAAATTAATAATATAATTTTGTGACATATAGAAAAAATTTAATTACCTACAAAACAAATCTAAATTAATATAATTCTTTAGGTTCGGCACCGACGTCAAAGTAGTCAGTTTGTAATAGTTAATATAATATTATAAATAGACAAATAGGTTTAGGTAGGTATTAAGTTAAATTATGTGTGTATATAATACAGACAAAATTAGAATATATGTACGTGTAGTGGATAGGTTAAATAAGGTTTTTGTTTATTATCACTAAGTAATTACGACAATTATTATCTATATACATATTTTATTTTAAAACGTTTTTTTTTTGTATTAAAACGTGTGTGATTATTTTGTTCTCTTTAGTGAGTTCCTTCTCTTCTTATCAATTTTTTTAAGTCGGTTCAATTTTTTTGTTTAAAGTATATTATGTATTATATTGATTATATAACCAGCTTTTGTTTCAGCTTATATTTAGCGACAAGGTACATTTTTGGATGAACTGGTTGTTTGATAAATGGAAGTTGAATGTTAATAAGAATAACTGCTATATATGAAATGACGTTGACACATAAAGTTCGCCGGGTAGTAATCTATTCACAGAAGTTATTGCTTGGTGGAAATTTAGGACTCACCTCATCAGTGATCCGTATTTTCCCAGTTAGTCAATGGCGAAAATCGATTTTGGCTCAAATTGAACGATATTGACTTAGAAAACATGACTGACACCACATGTCGTCTATACGATGATGCTAGTACAACATAACACATATCATGGTTGATATTCTTAATAATTTGAAAATATGATTATCTCTCGTAATTGTCGTGAATTGGTCATCAATATCATGTGACACTACTAGATTATTTCTTGTGGTTGTTTCTAAAATCTCAGGTCTATTCTGTTCCTTCTCTATCTTACGAGCTTCTTTATAAGTTATATTGTATATTATATTGTATATTATATTTTATATTACCAAGATATAATTAATGCATGCACATAATTAAATTGAAATATTTAATATTATGTTATTCACAGATACCGCAAAGTTAACCGAACAAAAAGTTTACTATTGGAATCAGAAGTTTCAGAAGTTAGTACACAAATACTATATTTTTTTCAAGGGAGCAAACTGAGAAATTTGAAAAGTGAAAATTACAAGTTATTAAACAAAAAAACTTTTAGAAACAATTTTACTATGAATGTTATATATTAAAATTTTTATTTAATGTTGAATGAAGAAGATATGGTTAGATATACAGAGTATACACAAAATAATATAAACACCTTTCATGTACTGTAACATCTTGTTGCATGCTATTCCAAGCTGATACTGCATCTATACGCAAAGTCAAAAAGTTTCATACTTGGTCTTAGGAGCATCAGATATCATCAACAGTCTTGTTTGGCCAGAGCAATCACCAGATGTCAACATAATCGAAACGTTATGGAGAGTTTTAGAGCAGAGTGTGCGGAGTAGATTTCCATCACCAACGCGATTGAAACGAGTAACGGATGATTTGGCACAAGAAAGGAGCAACATTCAGAGACTATTCAGATACTCTACAATTCTATTGGTTAATCTAATGGTGACTCAACAATTTAGTAATAAATAAATATCTTAAACAATAAAGAGTTTAGTATATTCTAATTTAAAATTATATTATTGGGTTAATGAAAAAAAATCATTCAAGTTTTGAATATATATGTTTCATTTAAATGTCAACTAGTTTTTAGATACGATTGTTAAAAATTAAAATACTTCCTTTAATTTCTTGTTGCTAAGACGCACAAAACTTGGTAGCAGCTTTATATATAGGAGATCGTCTTTTATCTTTCTTTATTCTATGATTTTATCCAGGCATGATCACAAGAATTAAACCATTTTTGCAATCTAAAATAACTATCGGTTTTTCTGGGTATAACTAAAGCCCTTAATATTTTGCAGATGAATGTCTCAGTAAGAGACTTTACGGTTCGGAAGAAACTACCTAAATGCCTAATTCAGAATAAAATATATCTATGCTGTAGCAATACTTTTATGTTTTTATTGAAGGAATATTGTGCACCTTAACACACTTACTAAACAATCGTTGATTTTAATGAATTAGTGAAGAAAATGAAAAGTTCTGATAATGGTATCTTGTTTTTTAAATATGTTGTTTGAGGGTGTATGCTGCACATATAGTATTACAGATTATACCATCTAATGTAAATAGTTTAAAATTAATTAAGCCGTAGTCAATTATATTTATTCATATGTTGCATGAGACGGTTTCTTGAAGATTTATTATTTATTACATCAAATTCCGGTTGTTAGATTAATTATTGCATTATATCCTCGACCTTGATCTTCCATTATATATATGGGTTATTCTAAGTGAAGAGATACTTTCAACGTCCACAGCAAAAAGCAATATTTTTTTGAAATAACATTATTACTCAATATTCATTACCTTCTTTATGACCACTTAAATTATTTGCTTAAATGTACTTAATTTAGTCACAATAGTTCTTTAAACATTATTTAACGTATATTGCGTGGCCTGTTCCCTAACGGTGAGTACAGAGTTGAACGAAGCGAACATTCCGGGTCTGCGCGAAAATATTTTTCCTAAAAAGCAATGTTTATTGGTAAAATAATATGTACCGTCTAATCGTTTTTAAAAGAGTATTAAATTATTAAGTATAACCGGAAAGAAAATACGAATAATATTGAAATTCAACTCGTTTCAAGTTTATGGTAAGAAAAAAGATATTTATACGGCTTTAGTATTCTATTTATAGATTCGTGAAGAGATTTCAAACATTTGCAATTCTATTATTATTAATGACTATTGTAATTCTATAATAATTCAACAGAAGATATATTTAGTCCCAAGAGAAAAGATATATGTAAAGAAGGAATATGTGTAAATTTCATTATGAGGTAGATGTAATAAAACCTTAAATTAAGAATATTATCCTTATTTGGTGGCACAAAATGTATAAATAGAGTCATCAGACAATTTCATCCGTCAATGATATAGACAGAAATTATTAAACAGGTATGAATTTGTATTTACTGCGTGATATATTTTGTATATATTTAATTAATATTTTGAAGGCGAAATATTTTTTAATTGGGTTTAAATTATTTCAGACGCAATGGCTAAGTATGAAAAGTTAGTATGATTATTAGCATGAAATGTTATTAGTATGAAAAAACAAAAGCTGATCAATGCAAGATGATTTGGATGGAAGAGCCACAGTCCTTATAAAAGGATATTATGCTAGTATATTTTCAAATTATAAAATAAGAAATAAACTTGCTAACAAGCACATATCTTGGAAAAAATGAAAGAGTAACATCTTGAAACAAGGATATATCTGATGTCTAAAGAATAACAAAGGTAAGTGACGCTTTTCTCTAAAACTACTGTGTTTAAAGAGTTTTACTTTATATTTTATGTCGATGATATGGTTCTTTTTGGAAAGAAGCTAAAAAGCGATTGTTGAGTATAGTGTGTTTAATGGGTGGTTATTTTTACATGTTGATGTGTTCGTTACATTTTAAAATGTTTGCATTGTTCTATGAATTAAATAAAATTAGTTGGAAAACTTAATATTTTCATATTGTTAATAAATATTTTATATGAGATTATTATTAAATACCTTTCCTCTCGCCAGTTGTGAAATACTTTTTCCATATTATTTTACAAATTTTTTACTATGGAAAGTATTAATACATTTTAGTAATTCTTTTCAATGAAAGATAAAAAAAACAATTCATAATTTTGGCAGGTTTTTTTGTTAATTACCATTTGCAAAATAGAAATGAAAATTAAATATTATTTCAGATATCATAATAAGATTCCTGCAAGTAAAATATAAATATTGTAATTTTTCGTGTTTTTAATTAGGTTTTTATATAATAATATGTATTATTATTAATCATTAATAGACATTTTCATTCAAAGACATCTTTATAGTAATAATTAAATTACAAGGAAAATCAGGATTATTTTCTCGAAACCAAAACATATGTCATTCATAATCCTGCCAATTTTTCCCACGTTCGCTCAAATTTGTTGGCCAGATCCGCGGCTCCTGGAACAGCGTTCTATTCGTCGCCAAGCGCTGAAAGTCATTGTGGCGAACATTGGAACTATGCAAAGTGCATTGATTGATTGTTGCATGCGCGTTGATTTTAGCGAAAATGATCAAACAAAATCATTTTCGTTTCGGAGGGTCAACACAGCAAATAGGTATGCGCACAACGGTAGCGTACACCAGTGAAGTTGGAGAACTTTAACAGAAAATTTTTCACACTAACCTCCAGCAATTTAGTCTCATTTACCAGGAGGTTCAATCGACACTTGACAGTTGTTCGGCTACTGTTTGTAATATACATTTTTTAAACGATAGTCCAGTTATACCGTAATGAAATTATGTTTAAAGTATTGGCAATAATGTTACAAGAGTTTTACCTTAATTTGGTTAATGGTCATTAATGGTTAATGTCACGTGGAATTATTACGGAGTCGGACGACCGAGAGGGGACACCAGATGGGGGGTTGGTGCAACTTGTAAAAGGACCGCATATTTACTAGTTACTAGGCAACTAGTTTCAATATTTCGTCGTTCGTTGGAAGACTTACCACAGGCAGTTCAGACGAGAAAACCATAGTTTTAACCGTTGATGATGCATCTCGGATTAACAGAAACTATGAAAACAAAAGACAAGTTGACGGAACTGTATTTCTTCCCAATCGTTTGGTAATGAAAAGTTTGAGCTGTCTCTGCGACCTTGATAACTGTTGCAATTTTAAATTGGGTTATCTGGCATAATTTAAAGTTTATTATGTTTTTTATTATAGTTCTGCAAATAATCTTATTTTCGATACCTAATGATATTACAGTGTTTAGTGGTGTAGTAATTTAAACTTATCAATAGTTTGTTGATTATTAAAACTTAAACGAAATTACTTTTAATTAAATGCCTTTTTAAGAAGTTTAATGAATGCTAGTTCTTGAGATAGTTATTTTAGCATTTTTTAATATACAGACAGTTATTATATATTAGTTATGACATGTTATATATCGGATACATTTCTGATTTTATATTGAAAATACTCTTAAAACTTTCGGCAACCATCTCGATGTAAACCTGAAGTTAATGTAACGTAGACAACTAGCAATTCTTATTTAGAGTTGAAAAACGTTATTTGCAATCAGACAATGAAATATACAAACATATCTAAGAGTCTCAATGCCCTTTTCAAATTACAAAACGCACCGATAAAAAATGCTGTGGTGATATAAGGAGTGGCATTAGTAAAATTCTTAATAAGGGATTTTTTCTCCACTACGTTCATTTTGGTGTGAAACTTCGCTTATGTTTCTCGCCCCAAAGGACGTTAAATCATTAGATTACTTTGCGTCTTTGTTGGTGTGATAGCCTTTAAACATGTAATTTGAGGCTCCATTCAAGACTGTTGTCCATCAATACAAGATACGCTCGTAGGAAGAACTTGTTCAGTATGCTCTAAGTACTTTGTGCCGAGAATGGCAGAGTACCTTCACGGCTGTATTTCAAATATTAAGATTTAGCCCTATATTTAAGGCGAAGAAAACAAATTTTGTTCTGTGTGAATGGGTGGACTTTGACGACGTTCCAATTCTGAACAACGAACTAGAAGCGATACCAATTATCCGAGATGTTCTAGTGGCTCCACATCCACTTTCTAAACGGATTTTGATGAATGATCCAGTGAATCAAAATTGTACGTAAAGATGACTGATAAAGAATAAAATCTTATTACCTTTAGGGTAAATTATGTGGCTCAGTGAATGGAAGTACGATGAAATGAAACAGTTATGGTTTACATGATGTGACCGCTATTTATTGATGTAATATAAAATGTGGAAAATACAAATAGATAAAAGAAAGCGGCGCTGGGTTTACCTGATGACGAAGCTTGGGCGGTCAATGGTAGTATGTCTGAACTGACCGATAAATGTCTCTGGCGCTGTTGGCATCCCGCCCGTGTTCAACATCTGGATTATATTTTTGGGTATTTTGTAGATCGTTATTCCACAATGTAAAATTTGATATGCTTCAAGGTCGCTACATACCAAAAGTTTATTATTACCAAAAAATAAGTTACTAGTTCCTTTGTAACATACGTATAAATGGACGTTGCTAAAAATTATTTCTTTGACAAATAAAAATTAAAAAACCAAAAATGTATCTTGTGTCTTTCAAATTCTTACGCAATAAATATTATACAGGAGATCGGAGGTGTAGATATTCTTATTTTCCCTTACACAGGGGGTGAAGTGGTTCTCTTCAAAATTGTTGTAGTAAATCAATGGCTCCCTTGTTATAACTGAAAATTATTTACTGTGGAAAAAAACAAATTAAATTAAAAGCTTACTTTAAATTCAATTTAAATTATATCAGATTTGCTTACGAATGTATTAAATTTTAATTAGATTTCCGGAGATATTAAGAAACACCACAACCAAGCTATTTTTATTTGGAATTTGTTGAAAAAATCCAAACAGAAGATAAAGTGTTTTATCTTAATAAGAATTATGGAAATTTTCCTAACGGAAACTAATAATCTAGTTATCTCTAGATCTAAATTTGCGGTCTTCGGTATATATATATATATATATATATATATATATATATATGTATGTATATATATATATATATATATATATAAATATAAATATATATAGCTCGCTACTGATACTACATTCGCGGTCATGTGTAAGTGATTCCTTCCATAAAGGCTTCTATAGTATTTTAAGGGAAAATAGTAGATCTTGTATTTTAAACCTGTAATTATTAGAAATATCAGTAGTTAGGGATTTAGAGATATAATAAGGCTTTTGTCATTTGAGTTCATTCAATTAACAGGAATAAACTAAATTATATGAAGTATTATCTGTCAGTGACAATTGGCTCTATAGTAACTTCATATGCAAACACAGCAACATATTTGACAAGTCAGATGGAAAGAGCCTATTAAAGAGAAACCGGCAGAACTTTACATAAGTCCTAACAAATGTGGTGGTGGTTTGAACAATATCTCACCATACAACAAATTGTGTAGTATATGACTTATAGTGTGCAATTATCAATGGTCAAACATATCAAAATAAAGTTCTAAGAAATCTTATCGACTCTCCATAGCATATTAGAAACGAGGATATCTGCAAATACCTAAGATTACATAAGACAAGAGAAACATTTCTTAAACTAGTGTTTACCATTTACTTTTAAAACTTGAAGAAATAAAAGATTTGGGTTTAAAGAACAATGGTGAAAAATAGTTGTATTATGTGTTCTTTAAAACAAATCATTATGATATGGAAAGGTCTTGTATTTATATATAAAGTCAGATATAGATTTTGGCTTCTTTGAATTTGTAAATTACTTGAAGAACCTTTTACTTCTTCAGTTCTTCTACATTGGAGCTAGACATTAACCACAAAACTACTTTTGACCCATTTACAAAAAGCTCGATGTACGGATTTTTTATGGGCTGAGAGCGGCAGACATATTATTTATTTTATATATTTATAGCTGAATGGAGTCAGAAATGAAGCCATTTCTGAAAAATGTCATATTTGGTGATAAAAACTGAATCACGTATGACAGTTGGATGCGTCAGAATACGAGGACTAAACGGCCTTTCCGGTAATGATACCTAAAAAGTCTATATAAGCTAGTTCCAATTGGTAGGCTGGTTTGCTGTGAATAACCTGAAGAAACAATTTTAGAGCACAGAATAGACGTGTGCCTTGAATCTGCAGAAATTCTATTGATTTTACAGCCGCTTAACACAAATTCTCGCTCTAGTTTGGTAAAAAACGCATTTCATGCACTTACAAAATATCCGCAGATCACAAACATGCTATGAAGAAAATCGATAGAAGAAATAGAAATAACTTGCTACACAACAATGCTATTGATAAACATTTGCTTTTAATAGATTAAAGACGACAAATTACGGTGAATTAACGTCCATAGTACTTTTCAATAATAAGCAATAATTTGTTGTTTATTGAGAGCTTTAGAAATGTTGTGTAGTTATAATATTAGACGTTTACTTTGTTCAGCAATATATATTGGCAAAATTGCCAACTATTAATATGTTAAATAACCTAACCTAACTAATTTAGTTTATTACAAAATTAGTGAATATTTCACAATTGTTACGTATTAAATCTTTAGGGCGAGTTCCTACTAAGACTGATTGAATAACCGACCCAGATTCTTCATGATATGTCGAATAATTAAAAAAACTGGAAGAATGATATACTTCTAAACTGGCATTCGCTTACACTACATGCGCCACTGCTCTATCCTACACATTTTATTACTCAAAAAATAAGTAACTTCTGAACGGAGGTCTGGGATCTTGTTCTGGTTTTGGATACATTTTGCACTAGGCAGATCAATTTTGAACAGGTAATTTAGAAAATTGATAATTATATTATTTAATGTTTAGATTTTAGGATTCAGATGTTGATACCAAATTTTTCTTACACTTAAATTCACACTCATATGGTTTTCCTTACCTGGATTATTAACAGAACTGCCACAAAAAGAAATTATCATTTTGACATATATATTCAATGCCTGTTTGAGATTGAAGCATGTTCCGAAATGTTTTAAGGTGGCACTAATAATTAAGCTTAATAATCGACAGAACAAGTCGGATATTACAGGCCCATTTTACTACTTGCAATATAAACATTATTTGACTGTTAATAAACGTCAGTCGCCCAAGTATACAGAGTAAAAGCGGTGATTGAAAAGGCGTTTGGAGAAAAGAAATACTGTCCTGCAATATTTCTGGACTTCTCACAGTCTTCTGACTGGGTGTGGTCTTTGGGACTAATCTACAAGATGATCTAAAAATCTGCAAATTGTTACCGAAGAACTATTATCAACTGCTGCGGTCATATCTTTTCAAGTTTCGCATGAAGAGGAGTTCTTAATGCCTAAACCTATTTCGGCTGGTGTTCCACAAGGTAGTATCTTGGGACTACCCTTGTATCTGCTCTATATTTCTGATATATAAGAAATAGAACCTTTGTAGACGACACATTTGTTATGGCAAAATATACAATTCTGTAAAAGAAATCCAAGTGGCAGTCAACAAGATCTGCAAATATAATAAAGACTGAAAAATACAGCTTATTAACTCCAAATATGATCTGTTAATTATATTAATTTAGTGTTGCGGCGAAATGATAAAAAACTAATTATATCACTCTGCGGATGTCCGATTCCCGAAACAAAATCAACTAAATGCCTCGGTATCCATCTTGATAGCAGGTTAAATTGGAAATATTAAATTACACAAAAACCAGAGCAGATCATACTCAAAATCAAACAACTGAACTGGTTAGTCGGAACATTCAATTTGATCTAAAATCAAAGAGATTGGTTTATTAGTCAACGATAAAGCCAATTTGAACCTATGAGGTAAATATAGGGTTGCGTTAAAACATCAATCAACTACTAATACAACGACGCCAAAATAAAGTTCTTTTAATTATCAACGTTTGTCGTTACGTAACCAACGAAGAACTGAACGATGGCCTCGAATTCAAATCTATTTAGGAACTTATCCAAGATTTCGCCTTAAGAACTTGTATAGTGTCACTCTTAACTTAGCTGAAGTACTAAGTATATCTAATGTAAGATTAAAATGTAAGGTAAGAATTCATGAAGATTTTTAAAATTATTAATCAAAATATCTTCAATATCTATTCAATTTTTCAATAATAAATGCTTATTTAAACTAAACTGATAGAAACTGAATACTATAAGGGCTTAAATAAAAGACATATTTTATCATTTATTCGAAATAGAGTTAAACCTTTAATTGTTATCTAAGAAAAATCCTTAGCTAGAAGCATCGTTTCTAGAAAGAATGTATATCTTAGATTGAAGCCAGGTAAAGTAGGTGTCAACTTTAGTGAACAATGCACTTTTTTGTATGTCGCAGTGCGTTAGACTGTCTTTTTTGAACGAAGGCCCGACACTCACGACTCCGTGTACGTAGAACCGATGGGATAAGGGATGTCGAAATACCAAAGCGCCGCCTGAGTCTCCTTTGCAAACACTGGTGTCTGAAACAGAGCGGACACTTAGGAACATATAAGGAGAAATGTTTGATCTATTTACTTTTATTGAAATAACCCGCACACATCTTATCACTGGTGAAATATTTCAGTGCCCATTCCTGACTGAACTCCTTTTCACAAGTGTCATAATCCTTGTAAGGTATTTCTAGTTCTTTTAGAGAATCCGCGACTGTTGACACTGCAGTGGTATAACCCCAGCCTGTCACCTGTAAAAAATAGCGTTCGGTACTAAATAATAATTTTCGATATAACATAGGGGGGATCTGGTTTCCTTTTAATAATACCAAATAAATGGTTTCTTAAGATAATTTTACAATCCATTATCGATTTGATGAATAGTCGATTGATATTTTAAGCTGGAGTAGATCAATAATAGTTCAAAATGGCAAAATGGCGTCAAAAGACGTAAAAGAATAGTTGTTGCGCAGTTCGTGTAGTATTATTCATCTCAATCTTAGCATATTTGTCAGCGCTGCTGTCTGCGAAATTGAAATTACTTAAGAGACTTTAAAAATATATTAGACTATTAAAATTTCTTAAATCACTTATTAAAACATCAGATTTCGAGTTGGTCACTCAATAATCGACAAAGTGTACAGCAGTTATTGGAAAGGCGTTTGAAGAAAATGAATACTGCCCTGCAATATTCCTGAAATCTTGAGACACTCAAGATGGGCAAATTGTTACCGCTGAATTATGGTCAATTTCTCTACACGTGCCTTTTCGAAGGAAAATTTAGAGTTCGCATGAAGAGACATTCTCAACATTTAAATATACGTCAGGTAGTCAACGCAAGGTAGTGTCTTGGAACTACTCAGTAACAACACAATAAACAGTATTTTGAACATTTTATGATGACACAGTCATTATACCAAAGGACCTATCTCTGCCCCTGCAGAGTTCTCCAAACGACATGTTAAAATTCCATGATGGATTTGGTATATGGCTTTAAAAATGGTTTTAGTGAAACGACTCTTGTTATTTACAAACGATACACCAATACACTAATGCCTCTCAGTACTTTGATGGATAAAGTTGTTGTTCATTGGTTAGGTTTAGGAGCTGTCTTTTATCCTGAAGCTATATTTTAATTGCCATTATACAATGAAAATAACAAAACATATACTTATTGCTTATTGGGCAGATTGTTGAAATTTAGGACAACAACAAAAATTATATTTATAAAAATGTTTCTTTGTTAAGGTCGGTGTTGGCAACACAAAAATATTAAGTTAACACTTTCAGTTTGGTAAAAAATGGAGCACTACGTAAAAGACGTCGTTAAGTTTTATGAATTAGTGACCATGCACAGTGAAGAGAGTTCGTTAAATTGATTATTGAACATCAATAAATTGAAGCTGATTTTTCATGTAATCATGAAGTTCATTTTCGTATTGATGTCTTCGTTAATTGTGAAAATGTACACATTTCTGGTTGAAAGAAACTATACGTGATTATCGAAAATGATTTACGTCTATGAACATGAAGCTAGTCAAGCAATGAGTTTATTATAGCATTCTCGTTTTTCGCAATGCCTTTTCAATAGCGAGATTTACAAAGTATAAATAATTTTATTTGAATTCTAACCATCAGATTTGAAAAGTACATGTCCTAATATGGGCACCTGCCCACTCGCCCGGTGGAGCTAAGACTTTTATTTTCTTTCTGGTATATGGACTAAGAATTTGTACACTGGGTTTCATGTTATGATATTATTATATGGGAAATATTTCGAGATTGATATAATTTCAGGTTAGAATTTATTTTCGGACGGATATATGTAGTGTTGGAAACTATCTACTAAAATTGATTATCGGCTGTTGATTTTTTTATAGATTGATTATTATTGATGTTTGGTAGTTTGCTTGTAAATAACAATATATTGTATATTAATATTATAGCATTTTGGTACGATATTTTTTAAGATTGTTCATGTAATAGGGTAAAAAGATTAAAATTGGGAATGATAAATAAAGAATGATAAATAACTCTCTTTTTTTGTTAAAAAATAACTCCGCTCAATAATAAATAAAGTATTTATAACATTTCATTCAGATCGTTTTTAATTATATCATGGAAAGAAGTAATGTAGGCTGGTAAAACAATTCATGTACTGCATCAGGCCATGATAAAAATTAGTCTCTAGGTCACATTATTTAACACCGTTTGATATATTTTATGGTTCTATTTAGCCATCCGGATCAACGAAAAACATATTTATACAACATGTTTAATGTATTGCCTATCGCAATATTTAAATTCATTAAAATCAGACAATATTTTCTTTCTCATTTTATTCCAGTTAAAAAGAGACACAATGCTGTCTGATACGTTTGCACATGTAACCGAATTAACCTACAAAATTTGTCCGGCGTGTCAAAAGTCTGCAAAATTCTTCCAAACATTAGAGATGTAGATTAATGTGTAATGTAATAATTTAAATGATTTGCAATTATTTATAAATTAAAAATCGGCAAACGTTCTTTTGGAGCTTTGCTTTTATGTAAATTTCAAATCGCTGTTTATAGTTATTCTGAATGAAAATGCCGAAGCCATTAGATAATCACTGTCAGAAACAGATTACGTCTCTAGTCAGTTACTTCGAACACGAACGAGATCGTGGAAGCACCCTCTTGGCAGTAAAATGTGTTTATTAGCATGTTACAGCTGAACTGAATATTAGTATGGGTATTGTAAAATAACTCAAAAAATTAAAAACAATATAATCTTGGATTAATCGAAATGAAACCGTCCTCATACGAAGCGAGTGGCGAACAAAGATCACCTTGTTGTTAGCTCTATCAGCGATAATATTTATGAAATGTATAAAAATAGTGAATAGTTTTTTCAATATAAATATAATTTAATACAATTATTCCAGAGGAAAGTGTTAGTTTGTAAAGTATCATATATATTAGGATTTCAATATGTGTTTTAAGATAAAACATGAATATTTCAAAATGATCTGAATGAAATGAACATTCGATTAGGTTTCGTTAGTCACAGCATTTATGAATAATTCATCGCAGATATATTGTTCTTCATGCTGGAAACGGGAATGGTTTTATTATATATTTTATATTTTTTTTAGAAATAAGTGAGTTTGAAAATAGATAAACGGTAGATCAGATGGCTAACGATAGGGTATTGTATCTTCTTCCCTATCATTGCATATTCAATTCAATTGAACTGATATGGGGTGTACCAAACAATTATCACATGCAGGTCGAGATTGATATACAAGCAAGAACTGTCTGGTTATATAGGAAGATATTTATTCTTTTTCTTATGATCTCTTTAGTCTGGATGAGCTCCATCAGACATATTAACGAAAATATTGACAAATGGTGGAATTGTGTTACGCAGACTGGACAACAAGTGTTAAATATATTGGAAATTAACAATTTAGTTATTGACTTGAATAGCGACTCAGGACAGTGACCGATTGATATTGCCGGATGTGAGTGTGAGTATGATGTAATGCTGACAATTACCGAGATAGGCCGATGAGGAAGGCGAGGGGTGAAGGAGTACTAACTGTTTTGCTTGTTTTATTAAATATAGTTCTGTCAAGAAGGATTGACACAGGTAGCAACAGCAGAAACTAAGGAGAAATACAATGATATCAAAATGACTTTACAAGGAAACGCTGTATCGAAGGAAATAAGAATTAAGCGTAAAATGTAAATATGTTCTCTAATAAAAGTAAAACATATTACTTGTTTATATATAATTGTTCATTAGACGGATTAGGCCTCCAGGGGATACCACTACATTAAAAAATGCGCCTGGAACTCTATCTCATAGGGGCTATGAAGGAAAATGTAAATATAATAAAATGCTACCATAACCTACAAACAATTGTCACTATATAACTAGCTATAATTTAAGTCCTTCGATGATATATACATTTGATGTACTATAATGTTAAAACAAATTACATTTAATAACGTAAATTTTTGTTTCATTATATTATTTAGATTAGTTTGTTGGTATATGTCAAAGCTAAAACGATCTTAAACTCAAAGTTGACGTGGCGATATTGCGATATTTTGACGTCATAAATTTATATGACGCGAGTTCATTGTTTTATTGAACGGGCTATTGAAGTATTCTATTTTAATGAAAATTTTGCTATAGATAGCCTATATTATATACTCTTACCACTCCTAGTGAATTGATTTCTAGATTAATATCACTGATGCCTAAGTAGCAGACAGGCTGGACAACTTTTGACAGGGCGAATGTCTTAGATAACTTGAGAACAGCTATATCAGAACGAAAGTTCTGCGCATCACCTCTGTAATCTTCATGAACCACTATTTTAGCAACCTAAAGTGGAAAAAAATATGACAGAAATCATTATTGCCAACTATTTGGGAGTTAATCTTACTTCCGAGTATTGGGCGGTTTCAATGTCTCGCGGATCCATATACTTGTTGTAATACTTTCCAGCAGCCACTTGATAATATCTGGCTGGGTAAATTTTTCCATTTTTATCCGATGCCACACAATGAGCAGCTAAAATATTAATAGTAATGTTAATTGCATACAAATAATAAAATAAATTTAGGAAAAAGTACTTTTTATATATATTATATTTGGGGTAAGGTTCATCTTGCAACAGTTTTTATGATATTTGTTCTATTTAATTATCGAGCACTCCATCTAGGAATTAGTTGAAGAGGCATATACAGTAACGACATTAAGTGATACTGAAAACGAGGAACGACCTATAAATGATATGTTATATGGTCTGTTTCTGATTGGCATTAGAAAATTATTAGAATTTATTGTGAAGTTAGGTTAGTTCTTTGACACTGAGGTCAGAACATTTCTCAAATTCAAAAATTATTATTCATAATACGTTAAAGAATATTATTACATATTAATGACATGTAATGATAGTTTTAACAGAAAAAATTAAAAAACAATATTTAGTAGCATAAAATCACAGTGTACTAGTGAAAGAAATTGAACTCAAAGCTACTATCTTTTTTATGAGTTTTAGCTTTTGATGAGGTGACGGAATATATAAATAAAATAGAATATATTAGGCGCTTGTATGTATACTGATTATTTTTTAATTTTAAAAAGACATTTATTCAGAAAATGTTGATGCAATATTTGTTGATTAAACTTTTTTCTATTTTTTACAAAATATTTTCATTTTTCCGTAAACATGACGATAGCGTACCGAAAATTACAATTTTGATTTGGTAACTACATGCCTATCATGATTACATTTTCGTATTTCTTCAGTATTTTGAAATCGTGTGCCAGCTAAACCTATGTTGCATCGATTTGTACAAGTAACCATGCGAAGGCGTCTTGTATGATGGGTTCGGCAAAACAGTGGTTGTTACACAACTCTTGAAACGTGCTGCTCGAACCTTGTCATCAAGAGGATGATTTGATGAGATTTCCTATCTTGTGCAAACTTCTGGAAACAGCTGATTCAACTTTTGAACTGCTTAAAAGCACTCTGAGAATTCGAGCTTCAAACTTTTTTGGTTCTCCAGATCGTTCTTTAAAATGTTTAATGGGCTTTGGTCGCAGATTTTCTCAAATCAAACGTTCCTTCGTTTGTGGTTATTTTATTATATGAAGAAATGTCAGAACTATCGGATTTAATATTTAGGTTAGGTTGTTTCACAGTCGTTTACATTGACATTTCACATTTTCACCAAGATATATCGCTGATCAAAATACATACAAGCATATAATATATTAACTAAATCAATAATAAAACTTCGAAATATTATTATGTATGTTATTTATACAGTAATTTTTACAGCGAATATCAAATAAACATCGAATTTTAGATCATAATCAGTAAAGGATTGGATGATATAATAACATTTGTTGTACTAAGATTTCAATGAACCAGCTGACTCATTTTGATAATTGTTAATTGACAATTAATTACTAGAAATTAATAGAAAATGCTGAAATCACTGAAATTATTAATGATTGATGGATTGGTGATTCAGAAAGTTCCGTCCCATAATGTTTCATATAGGTGTCATATATATATCATCAATCCTAACAAATTTTAGCACTATATATTTAAGTTTATTTTTTTGTTACAGAACTGAAATATTATTAAATATTTTCTTGGCAACTCCGTAAATTTAGCACAAAAAAATAATACTTTTCCCTTTTTGAATTTAGTACGAGGGTCAACCTACAATTATTGAGAACAGAAAGACAGATACAGGTTTAAAGATATTTATTTTAAATGTGTTAAAAATCATTGTTCACAATAATATACTTAACCATTGTCTTATTTAATT
Organism: Rhynchophorus ferrugineus; assembly: GCF_030347505.1. Taxonomy (NCBI): domain Eukaryota; kingdom Metazoa; phylum Arthropoda; class Insecta; order Coleoptera; family Curculionidae; genus Rhynchophorus; species Rhynchophorus ferrugineus. Next base: position 22,943,944 of record NW_027472583.1, on the reverse strand, counting down.
TAAAAAGGTTTAGCCGGCAATTTTACTAATTTGATATTAGTTTGGACAACTTCTTTCACGCTAATACTTTTGAGGTTAATAGTAAGTAAAGAGCATCGACCAGTTGTTTTTTCTCTTAAACTGAATTAATATATGCTGTAGTTAAAGTTAGATCCCAGAATATAAACCCAACATTTCTCGTGACAATTCCAATTCTCTGGACAATAGATTCGTTTTGAATTATATTAATCAATCATTATTAGAAAATAACCTCTATTCTTTCACAGTTCACAATATCTTTATTCTCAATAATTGTAGCTCAATCACTGCTGATTATCAACATACCAGTTAAAACTATGCTTGTCGATAACAAAGAACCTCCACAAATATTGATGAAAACATTCTGTCTTTGGTCTTTGTTGCTATAAAGTGCAGCCATCCAGGGATAGTTCCCGGCCTCCACGGTTTTTCCGTTGACTACTAAAGGCTCTGCTGTCACTTTCTTTTCTCCACATACTAAAATAAAAATTACGCATCTCTAGGAGGAGAATAACAGTTAATAGTAAGAAAGCGCACTTCAAAATAAGTATTTATTTCGTTAAAAAAATTCGCAAGATTATTTAAATAGCTGAAATATAAATAATGATTATGTTAATAAAGGAACTCGTATAATACAGTGCATAGTCTGTATAATTTTTGAAGCTTGATTTAGTTTAGGGATACATTTTGTTAAAGCTACTGTTCTAAACACAATATGTATATATAAATCGATAATTGTGTTTGGAAAGTTTACAATAAATAATCCTTAAAAGTAAATAAATAAATATGGGAATAGGAACTGTTTATTCTCAGACTATTAAAAGGATACAATTCGATATCGAACTGAATATAAATATCATATAAATAAATATAAATAAAATACGTATTTTGCTACTCGAAGCTGTCAGTTATTGGGGAAAAAAATAGCACCAGGATCGGGAGTTTCTGCCATTCTAATATTGATTTGAGGATCATTCGTAAGGTTTAGTCTTTTTATTAATTCATTTTGGCTGGTTAAGTTTTGGAGTAGGATGAAGATGAAAAAGTAATTATTAATAACAGCAGGGTCTGGTCTACCTGTTTTGCACGATGGTCTAGTGAAGTCCCAATTGCCATCGGAGCAAGTTCTTGTCTTGTGAGACTCAGCTTCGTAGTACTTTGCACACTCGTAGGTTAGTATGGTACCATCGGTGGCTCTATTACATGGGATTAAGTTTTGGGTAATATCCTCCCTACACTTGACCGTTAGAGTGGAGGTGCTGTATATTGGCGGGCATAACTCTATAACAGAAATTAATTAGTTAATTTTATTGAAACTGAAAAGCAGAATGATTATATCTATAATTATGTTAGTAACATAAACGTACAAGAAATATCAGCACTAGCAATATATCCGTATTTCTTGTTATTGTTGTATTGTAAATAAAGTTAGTATGTGCGGGAAATTCGATTTCGATTTGCGTTTATCCCTATCCAACACGAGAAATTCTTGTAAAAATAGTACATATTAGCAAAAGTAATTTTGACATTTTCATGTGTTCCAAGTTCCTTTTGGCAGCTTCTTTTAGCAAAAATCATATTTCACTTCGTTGTGGCCATATAGTTGATCTACTTTCTTTTCCTCTTCCAAAAGAATGAAGAAAAGTAAAATATAACGAGAATGACTTTTTGGAATCTCCATTTTCAAAGTGCATTAACTTTTTACTGAGTAAACGAAACGACGCTCCATATTGCGCGCGACGGTATTTTTAATTGTCAAATTTTATGCGTATCCCTAGTCATATGTTTAATTTGTAAGCAATATGTATAACATACGCCTAGATCCAAGAAATGTAGATTGAAAGGATAGATAAATTACAGAAAAACTCTTATTGCTTATTGTATTCCTATAGCATATTGTATACTTAGCCACATGTTTTGGATGGTTAATTATGAACCCATTTATGTATAAGAGAAATATATTTATTTTAAAGGATTTACAATAATCGGTCATTAATACCGGTAAGTCATTACCGGTTAAGTAACTAGAGTCTACAAGTCGCCGAGAAAGAAATAATCTAATATAGTATAAGGCTAGAGTACCGTCTATACCACGAGGTACCATTTATATTAATATAATATTACTAAAAGACAACAAGTTCATGTGGCTTGTAAGGCGCTTTGTATCGCTTGCATCAATGTATTCTCTCGGGATAATAGACTCTCATCTAAAATCATAGGCCGTATGCTCATCTATCCAAGGTTAGGTTATCTACGCTTTGTGCTCATTATTTACATCTACACAATTATCTACATAGACATTTATATAGATTTGGATATACCACTTATATTGTTTTTACCCTACCACTTATGATATATGATTATGAATATATATATATATATATATATATATATATATATATATATATATATATATATTTATTTATAATTAAGTATTATGTTTGTTGTGTTGTTTGATCTTAAGCCGTTCAGATTTGATATAGTGGGCACCAAATGATAAGGCGTTTAGTGGTGGATATTGCAAATCACCGGATATGCATTTCGAGACTTTTATTTTAATTTTGTAAAGTTGAGTTATGTTTATAGTATATATGTCACTTTTAGTATATATGGTTTATAGTATATATGGTAAAATTGTTGGTAATATTGGTTGGTAAAAATCATAATATATCTACGTTCGCTTGTAAACGATCAGATATTATAATATTACTAGCGACCCGCCCCGGCTTCGCACGGGTGCAATGCTGATACTAAATTAAATATACTACAGAAAAAATATGAACGTTGTATATAAAAACATAGCGGCCCGCTCCGACTTTGCACGGGAATAAAATATATATGCCTATGTCACTCAATGAAAACATGATTAAAATCGATCCAGTATTTTTGGTTCATTCATTACTGCCCTTGGCCTGCACGCATTAAATTTGGAGTAAAACAATTCCTCTTCCCCTATACTTACTATGAAGATTTCCTGCTATCTTTGGAATATCTAAATTCATACAATTTTTATTACATTACACATTTTTAAACGCAAATTTTAAATTTGTAATATCTCCGAAAATATGTGTTTAATTTACATGCTGTAAGGAACCATATTGATCTATATTAATTGCACACAGTATTTAAGGTACTTAATTCGATAAGAATTAATGCCGTATTGCTTAAAATAGCTTCGTAAATAAGCCATTTTCTCACGTAAAAAGTAAAAAATAAAAATGTGGGTTATCCCTAAAAGATAAACATATACCATCGCGGACTTTTTTGTAGACCTTGTTATAGTGTACAATACTGTAGTACATTAATTTGATCTAACTCGTAGGGTTAGGCAGCGTTTTTGCTAATTGCTAAATAAGCCTAAAAAATAGGTTAATTTACGACATCACGTTAGAAACCTCTAAAATTAGCAATGTTGCCTTAGTATATTATGCATGTATTATACATATAAACCTTCCTCTTGAATCACTCTGTCTATTGAAAAAAACCGCATCAAAATCCGTTGCGTAGTTTTAAAGATTTAAGCGCACATAGGGATATAGGGACAGAAAAGGCGACTTTGTTTTATACTATGTAGTGATGTCAAAGTGTGAGAGACGTTTTAAACTGCTCATTAATATCTCCTATTATGTATTTTGTTTGTATACATGCTTTATAATGCTTATGTTTAGATTACATTGGTTACCTTTCATATCTTTTTTAATTTTCTTTAAATAATAAAAGTATATTTTAAAATTAAATTTTTTATTGGATGTTTATAATAATAATAATCTTGATTTTACTTTGTCATGTATTGTTTATAAGTTGGTATGTAAATTATATTAGTTATACCACCGTATTTTTATTTCTTATAGTAAAAATTAATTGAAATACTTTTATAAGTAGCTCTTGATATAACTTTTAATATATTATAGAAAATAACATTGGTAGGCATAAACTTGTCAATATTTGAACTTTAATGTAAAGGGATATTTTAGGTTAAGAAAATATATTAAATATATATTAAATCCTTTAAATATACATATCAGTGCGCTTCCCAGGTGTCGCTACCAGTATATTTCTACAAGCAAGCCTACGGTTTGTAGAGTAAATAAGTGTATAGAGCGTACCACTTATAATGAATCATATTTAAGTAGAGTCCCCGTTCTAATAGTTGATACATAATCAATTATCAGCAACAAAGCAGGTTCCCCATTCAAACTGAATGTTGAACAGCTTGATTAATTTAATCGTCGTGGTCAAATCTACCTTGCAAATTAAAATATTTATGGTCCTATTTTCATAATTTTGCAATCTCAATTTATTTCGTATCAAAGTACGCGCCAGAGAGATGCGCTATATTTTAATTATAATAAAGATGGGAACGCAAGTCGGGCAACTGAACATGTGAATAGAGTTTATAGTTCTGGTGCTGTATATATCGATATATCATATATTATCGACGGCAAGATATTTCAAAAAGCAGTTAATTGATTTTGCTCAAATTAGTACAGCCTCTATAGTAAATACATAACTACAAGTTGAACTAAAATAACTAAAATTGATTCGTTAGTTTTCTTTTTATCAGCTAGATCTACATATCTAAAAAAGTGAGAAAAATTGATTTTTTTGGAAATTCTGAGTTGAGTTCAGTTACATGTACAGTCTCAAATCTCAGCATTAAAAAGGCATTTGGTTTTTAGATTTCAGATACGCAGAACGGCCAAAATCACGACAGCAGCGGAGCAGAGGAACTTTTTTATGCGTGTGCTTGTTGGTTGGTGTATATCCGATTATAGTGACGTTAAAAAATTCAGATTTTGTTCAAATGCCAATAAAAATGATATACTATTTATACATTATCCTATTTTAATGGTTTGGCAAAAAAAATCCACCAAATAGCATTTCTAGAATACTTACTTTGACAGTGAGGTATTGGACTTTTCCAAACTCCTCCAGAAATACATGGTATTAATATCGAATCTTCGTGGGTTGAAGACAATCTGAAACCACTATCACAGGTCACATTGATGATTGTTCTAGGTTCTACAAATTGACCAGCAACAGCGGCTGCGTCTGAACTGGCATGATACCATCTTCCCATTTCAGGATGTGGTGGAGTTTTGCATTTACCCCTAGAAATCATATAGACATTTTAATTACCAGAGCATGCGGTCTCTTTTTGTTATTATACTTTGTGTCGGTGGTATCCGTTGGTGGTCTTCTGGTTGGTATAGTTGGCGGTGTGGTTACCCCGCAGTCCTTTTCATCTGATAAATCAAAGCAATTTTGTATACCGTTGCATCTATAATAAAAAGTTGGCTGTTATTATTATTACTAATAAATGTTTTTCACTAACAAATGTGATAAATTGATTTAAAGAAAGAAATATAAAATGCTTTAAAACTTACGCAAAACTTATTTCTTAATTAAATAATTATAAGGAACTAGCAGACCATTCAGACGTTGTCCTGTTCGAATGCAATTTTTGATATTGGTGATGCGTAATAGAATTTATCAATTATTTTATTTTTTTCTCTGAATACACGTGCAGTGATATCGTGGTGATGTACTGATGTTGGTGTGATGCCAACAATAAAGTTAATGTTGATTTCATCCCAGTTTGGATTGTGTGTAAATGTGATAAACAATCGAATATATTCTTGCATATGACGCGAACTACCAGTATATGATGGTGAAAGAATATATGCGGTGCAGACGTCGATATCAGTTGTTCCATCTGCGTTACTGATGATAGCGTTAGGCAAATTTTATGTAGTTTTCAGAAGGGAGCTTCGCTTTATCAAACTTAATGTATTGTAAAAACTCACTTTCAATTTTCACACACATTTCAACAATATATTGATGACATAAATGGCAGTATCGTTGAAGATCTTAATTAGCGCGGATCATCAATAAATATGTGTAGAAGTTCAGCGCGTTAAATTTCCTGTTAATTTCTACGTTTAGACAATAAAAAATTACTTGTATGTATTGTTGGATTCTTCTCCTTTCCAAAATACCAATAGATATTGCAAAGTATCGTAAGAACGAGAATTGTCTTGCCTTTAGTCTATTCAAAGAAGTTTTATACATGCGTCATCAAGATGTTTAATATATTACCTGCCGTAATTTGTAAATTGCGACCTCCGTGCCTGAGCTGAACGTCTAACTACTACACTATAGACGCAGTTACATGCAATGTTTCTAGGGCTTCCCATATGAAAAGGTTAGTGCTTAAAAAGTAAATTGAACGGTTTTTGCATCGAACGACTTCCGGTCTTCCGTCTTATTTTAGTTAAAAAATGTGTGAAAACTTTGTTCGTGCCCTTGAAATTTGAGAGTTTCTTTCGATTTCACCGGATTCCACCATCAGATCCTGACTTGGTTCCACTGGGACCACCTCGGAAGTGTACCCTTTCTCTCTATTACTATGCATGGTTATTAGGCTTCAGTTTTTGTGCCATTTGAATTATACGTATCGAGACAAAGATCATCAATGATTTTACATAAATTATCGAGAAAGTCTTGAAATTTCTATTTCTGCCCGGGACCTCGAAATGATGTTTCCGGACTTTCACCAGTACTCTCACGTATTAATTCGATAAAAACATATGAACGGCTTGATATTGCCAAACGGATTTACATGGCATCATATCGGCATTGGTATGACCAAGTAATCCAATCTTCCTTTATTTTTAATTACTCTATTCACAGTTGACGAAGTTTGATAAATTTACCGAATATTTTGAATATGGAATTTGCAAACTGTGAGCGCGACATTTTCATTAAAGTTTAAAATATTGTCCAACGACAACATGTTTACTATTCCTGAAATATTAGCTGTCAAAAGGTTTGCTTTTAGCTGCCAATACTCTATCGCATAAAGGACGATAAATTAAAAGTTTGCGTAAATTCTGAGACCCTTTAAATATTCATATTTACCTCGCATCTCCATCAACGCATGCGCCGTAAGCACATTTGTATGTGTAACCTGGACAGTAAATATTGAGACACAACACCTCAGTTTCATCGCTCTTGTCTTCACAGTTCGCTTCCCCATTGCATCTGTAATCTCCGTCGATGCATTGACCGTTGTCACACTCGAACTGGTCCGACCTAACAGCAGAGAACATTACATGATAGTTCACTACCAACTAAATATTACGGTCAAATACCTGCAGTTGCTGTTTATCTTCGCCGTATTTGGGCAACCAGTTTCGTCCGAGTTGTCTTGGCAATCTTTCACGCCATTGCATCGTTTGTCGCTGCTTATGCATGCTCCGTAACTGCAATGAAAGAGATATCCAGGACATCTGCAATATTAAAAATTACAATAATAATAATACAGTATAGTTTCATTAAACAGACAGTTCGTTTACTTTTGTACCGTTCTGAGGCGATCAAATAAAACAAAAATATACAAGAAGATGAAATATAGAAACTACCAATTATTGCTGCTAAAATAAAACAGACAAAACATTTACTTGTTTCAATATATGTTTAAATAAACTAAAGAAAATGGTGTATCTGTCAAAGATGTTGTGGCGACCTTGAGGCATGTCGAATTTTACATCGTGGAATAACGGCCTACAAAATACCAAGAAATATAATCTTAGACGTGGAACACGGGCGGGGTGCCAGCAGCACCAACTGGAACATGATAACAAATAGCTGGCAACCTCGAGACGTTTATTTGAAATATCGTATCCTTGAAGGGTACTATGGTTCATTCAGTAACCGAACATCGTTTGGTTTAGACGTGCCACCATCGACTGCCCAAGCCTCGTCACCAGGTAACACCGCTGCCAGCCATTTTTTACCACTTGTATTTTCACATATTTATATTACTTGAATAAATAACGGTCACATAATGTAAACACCACTGTTTCATTTTGTTTTACCCCCATTCGCCGAGCCATATTATTTACCTTAAAATGTTATAGATCTAAAAAAAAATTCTGACAAAAAAGTTCCTAATTAAGGAATATTTCAAGATAAATTAGATACGCAATATATGTATTCCCATAAAAATATTTTAAGACAAAATCTTGGATTAATTTGGATATCCATTTGATTTCGAAGTCGTCGTGCAGCCTTCGTTGGTTACATAGCAATAAGTAGTGTTTTGAATGCGTTGGATTACTAGCCTGCTTGATGTTTTAGTGTATCTCCATATTTGAACCTCATGGGTCTAAGTTGGCTTTTGATTGAATGATAAACCAAACTCTTTGATTTTAGATCGTGTACAGAGTATCTTCCGACTAAGTACAGAATCAGTACAGTACTGTACCGACCAGTACAGTTGCTTGGTTTTGAGTCTAATCTGCTCTGCTTTTTGTTTAACATGATGTTCTCAATTTAACCTACTATCGAGATGGATGCAAATCATAAAGAAATGTGCAGTACAGTGTGTGCATCGATAAAGCTAATACTTGAAATTTAGATTAGTAGTAATCAAATGAGTTTTTTTTTGGATTAAAGCACGCTTGAGTGGTGGGTAGTATGTTGTGAGTTTGAGTAGTATGAGTGAAATATTTATTAATCAATTATGTTTAAAATTACATAAAATTATATATTATTTTATCGTACTATGATATTTTAACATTCTCATTAGACATACTATACATACATATATAAATTTGTTTTATATTTTTTTATTATTATGTACTTGCATGTATTTTGATCATTACCGCTCTGACTTATCCCAATTGTCGGTTTTGGTTCCAACAATTTAAGAGTCTAAACAAGTCCGAAGACAATGGTAAGACTCATTGGTCAATAAACTAGCTCAATCTATCAAAAACTTTTCAGACAACTTAGCCGTAATTGTGCCATTGTCAGAAGAAACGGTGGACATTTGAACGATGTTATGTTTTACAGAAAAGTTTTTCAAACATTTTTGGTGACCAGTTATTAAAATAACCCATTATTTCAAATGCATATTGGATATTTATCATTATGTTTAGTTATAAAGAATATTTTTGTATCACTGTAAATAGTATGTTTTCAATCGATTCCTTTTTTATTGCTTTAATTGGTATGCAATGAAATTTTTATTGAAAATGTACGAATAGGACAAAATGAGCAGATGTGGCAGATATTGACAAAGTAACTCTTAATGACAATTTATACAATGGAGAGGACATTATAATATTATGTTTAGAGATATTGAATTAAATGACCTTTTTCAACAACTTTCCTAGTGACCAATTCTTTCTTTATTTTTTAGTTGCCTACTCCAATAGCATTAGTTCTTGATTGGTTCTTGTTTGGTGAGGTTCGAGTAATTCATGATGAACAATTCCTTCTCACCAAACCAATCACCTTAGTTTCTTTGTTGTAAATAGGGGCTTTACTACTGTTCGTGAAGCTTCTACAAGTTTTAGCCATGATCTTTTTCACATTTTATTGTCGTATATGACGTGTTGTCCTAATTATATCAGTATGTATCATTTCGTTGAAAATATTGTTACAAGAACTTTTAGTATCAATTTTAAATTATTCTCTTTAGTTTATATACTAACTTGTTTTTATTAATAATAAATAAATGTGGTTGAATTTCGTCTACTGACCGACCACTAGTATATCTTAAAATATTACACCGCTTTTATAAACAAATTGGTCATCTTAATAAACACATATATTGCCTCAGTGTAATCAGTGTACTAAATGAACTCTAACGATCCTAAATATTCCTCTGATAAACCACGATAACGTCAATATTTACGAAAAAGTATTTTCTGTACTTACATTTGTTCTTTACAGACAGCCTCTGTCTCATCGCTGCCATCCGTACAGTGGCTGGTACCATCACAGACGTTATCAGTGGAAATACACTGTGGGATCGTCTTACATTGGAATCTGAAAAGTAACTTTAGTGATTAACAGATTTCGGAAACAACCTTGGAGTATATTTAACAATCTAAACATATATTTTCAAAAACGCTACCCCTTATTAAATATTGAGTATAAATTAAATTTAAATAAAATATACTATTTAATAATAAAAATTACTATTTAAATTTATACTGCAATTTTTATTGTTGTCAAAAAGCCATTCGTGCTTCATAAAGTATATTATAGTTTGTTGAAGTACATTTTCGTCATTATTATCATTATACCCGGTTTTGGGCCTGAGCAACCAAAAGCTGTTATGAGTTAAACCAAAATAAGGTAAATTTGAGGGCTGAATATTAATCAATAGCCCGTTTTTTAAAATTGGTTCTAGTTTTGGAATGAATAAATTTATTATTTTTCTATTTTTGACTATTAACGGCTATTTATTGAATTAAAAAGTATAAAGCAGAAATGAACAGAAGTTGAGTCTTTTATACTGGTAAAATCGTTGATAACAGGTGAATTGAAAAGTCCCCAACCCGACACATAGATGGCGCCACTAGAATTAAATCCATATGTTTTTTAGTTAGCGCTAACTCTCAAAAGATGCGTGCATAAATTTGACAGCTGTCAGATCATTAGTTTGTGAATTATGGGATTTTGAGTGAAGCAATTTCCGTTATTTTGAAAAAAAATGGATAAAAAGGAATTTCGCGTGTTGATAAAATATTGCTTTTTGAAGCGAACATTGCCACAGGAAAATCAACCCTTAAGGATTGGTATGCTAAGTCTAGACATGGTGAAATGAGAACCGAAGACGGTGAACGCAGTGGACGCCCAAAAGAGGTTGTTACCGACGAAAACATTTAAAAAATTCACAAAATGATTTTGAATGACAGTAAATTGAAATTGAATGAAATAGCAGGCACTCTAAAGATATCAACTGAACGTGTACATCATATCATTCACGAATATTTGAGTATGAGAAAGCTCTGTACAAAGTGGGTGCCGCGTGAGCGGTTTTGACCAAAACATCGACGAGTTGATTATTCGGAGTAGTGTTTGAAGATGATAAAGGGTAATAAACCCGAATGGATAAAACATTTTACTCCGAAGTTCAATCGACAGTCATCCGAGTGAACTGCACACAGTCGGCTGGCAAGGTTATGGGGTCTGTATTTTCGGATGCGCATGGGATAATTTTCATTGACTACCTTGAAAAAGGAAGAACCATCAATAGCGACTATTACATAGCGTTATTGGACCGTTTGAAAGACGAAATCACGGCCGCATTTGAAGTAAAAGAAAGTTCTGCTTCACCAAGACAGTGTCAAAAATCCATGAATTGGGCTTCGAATTGCTTCCTCATCCACCGTATTCTCCAGATCTAGCCTCCAGCGACTATTTCCTGTTCTCAAATCTCAAAAGAATGCTCGCTGGAAAGACATTTTCATCGAATGAAGAGGTGATCGCCGAAACTGAGACTTATTTTGAAGCAAAGGACAACTCGTACTACAAAAATGGTATCGAAAAGTTAGAGGGTCGCTATAATCAGTGTATCATCCTTGAAGGGAATTATGTTGAATAAAAAAAACTAATTTTGGCAAAAAAAGTTGTTTTACTCTGGTAGGCCGGGGACTTTTCAATTGACCTGTTTTCGCTTTCCTTGCTCGCTGCCCATGTCGCGTTTGTGGAACTGGCTTCGATATTAATGATAAGTTAGAATATGTTATTTGTCCATCTATACCAACGACATTAATCAAGCAAAACTAGCAATCTATATGATTCTGTCCTCTCCATAACGTTGGTATAGAAAATGAAAAGTATACACCAATTTTTCACCAAGTGATTACTTCTGCAGCTTCTGTACGTGTTTAAAATAATTTCGGTGTCCGACTTGTCAGTGTTTACTATAGCAAAACCAAGGTACTGCAAATACTCAAGTACTTGAGTGTATTTGGCATGATTTTTTCAAGTTTACCAAACATATGATATCCATAAACGTAATAAGCTTTGCAATGTTGTCTCTGCATTTTCGTTCTGAAGTACAATTTCAGTACAAACAGGTTCCAAATCAGGTTTAGTGCAACGTTGCCAGCCGACAACCGTTATATGAGCGCAGTGGTACCCATCATGCGTGAACTCGTAAGCTAGAACCAATCATGACACACGGATTGAAGATCTGAGTTCAGGGCATCAACGTTAAGAATCGTTCTCATCTGCTCGGGTCCAAAAATTGATCCGACTTATGTTATTAATCCATAGCTCACGTCTGGATGAATGTATACTTTTCAATCAATATGTTATGTCCGTCTTTTCTTTAGTTTATCGATGATTATCATTGAAAAAATGGCTGCTTTTATTTGGAGTTGCTTTTTTTGGAGATGTTGCTTCTTGTCATAATTAACTTGTCTAAACAACTTCAAGCTATATTTTGGGTTTGTTCTTGGAGTGTACATTTATTGTCGCATCGTAATCGAATAACTTCATTTATAGGAATTTATATGAAATATGAAAATATTCCGAAGTACATTGTATAAATTATAGTCATATAGAAGTTCCAGTAAAATAAATCAATCACTATTGATTGATTAACACGTTCAAATAATGAAATTTTGCTAAATATTTTCTTGCTGCTATTGTTAAGTAAGTAGTGCTCCTGTTAAGTATTTTCAAAAAGTTAATGTTTGTTTTAACACAACGGTTTTACTGGTTGATACTTTTTTTCATCAACTGCGAGCGCCACAGAATGATTATAATTAGATAAATTATAACAATGTGAATGTGGATATATGCCGTTTCAACCAGAATGTTTCAGAGGCTATGTAGCGATGGATATTTTGCACGAAGCAGTTGGAGGTATCGTTATCTCTCGTAGATCTGATTCGACACCAAGATTGTATGATCTAACATCGCTGAAAAGTCAGACTGAGATATGAGACGTTATAACGGACAATTAAACGAACGCATGATATTCTGAATATCCTGGTATATAGAACCCCTTAATGCCTCACATATAGCTTACTGTTTCTACTGTAGTGTAGGCTTGGTTAATTTAGTCTACTGCTTTCGTTGTAAATTTTATTTATTCGTTTACTGTTAGGCTATATGGCTCTGAAATATAAATTATATAGTGTAGAGTGCTGGAAGATCCAACCTCTGTGTCAGTAAAGATAACAGTACCCTTTTATGAATAAGATCAGTTGAAAACAACGGAAGACACACATATAAATAAAAATGATTCTGATGAAGACACTATGGCTGATAATAATATTTTGGTTCTGACGATTTAAAAGTGATAATGAATACTTTTATATTTTCTTCATTTACTGTTAAGCCATGTGGCCCTACAATGTAAATGATATCGTACAAAGTGTTCGAAGATCCAAATGGCAGATAATAAAACTTTGGTTGTGACGATTTAAAAGTGATAATGTAATTATACAGAATAAACCAGGTGACGCTCTGTAGTTGCTTTAAACAATCGAATCAAAAAATTTCAGAAATCATTCAAATGATGTGTTACAGATACCTTATTCAGGAACTTCGTTACAAAATTTACGAAGGAAAGGAAAAAATACTTTAAAGTTTTACAATTTTGGTTGATCAATTCAAATTGATTACATATTGAGGAATTGATGACGACGATTCAGGCAATCCTTATAGGGAGGTTAATCTTGTTCTACATAATTCTCTATAACGACATCGAAGCAAAGAAATACCGAGACTACTAAAATGAACAAATAGTATTTCATCAAAAATCTTCTCAAAAATGAGCAAGAAATAGTGATTTCAATGTGCAAGACATAAAACATTCTGGTAGAGCAAAAAAAATGAACATGCCAAAACTGAAAGAATTATTGGATTAAGGCCCAACCTGAACCCAAAAAACAAGTAACAGATGCGTTATATGTAGCCCAAGAACCGAATAGCGACTGACTACGAACAGTCGAAAAGATGGGAAGACGCATGTTACATTAAATGAATTACATGCAAATGGAAATTTCTTTTTCGAATAGTGACTGGTGATGGAAAAATTGATTCATTTTAAAAATCCTGAGCGCAAAAAATTACCTGGCGAAGCCGGCCGATCGACTCCAAGGCCAAACCATTTTGAGAATATGCTCTGTATTTGATGGGACCAGAGTGGCGTGGTGTATTATGAACTGTTGAAACCTAGTGAAACAGTTAATAGTGATCGCTACCGACAACAAATGATCAATTTGAATGATGCATTGATCGAAAAACGTCCAGAATGGACCCAAAGACACGGTAAAGTGATTTTACGGTACGATAACGCGTCACCTCATAAGGCAAAACCAGTCAAGGAAACGTTGAAAGTACTTGGATGGAACATATTATCGCACTCGCCGTATTTTCCAGACCATACTCCGAACGACTATTAACTTTTCGCATTAATGGGACATGTGCTTACAAAGCAATTCATCAAATTCGAAGGAATTAGAAAATGGTTCCAGGAATTGTTTTGTTCAAAGGAAAAACGTTTAAAAAAAAATGAACAAGATTTATTGAATCAAGAGACCAATACTTTGAATAGATACGTTTTTCGAAAAAAAAAACGGTAATGACTTTTCGGTATACCTAGAAAATATACACAACAATCCTGACAATAAAGATACTAAAGTTGAAACGATTTGTAATTAAAAAAACATAACTGAAAACAAGTCAGGACGATGTATAATTATATCCAATTAGTCTGACTGATAAATCTTTCCTAAACCGGATTTCAGAAGAAGTTCTCATCAAATGGCTAGACAACAATACTTTTACCATATTCAACTAATAAAAGAGTGCGTATAAAAAGTTTTTAATAAACCTTGATTTGATATCTGTTTTGAAACTCCAATAAATTTTGTCACTGTTAAAAATAGTTACAAAATTTTAAAAATTAATTAGTCTTTAATTACGGTAATAATCTAAATAGATGCATATTGGTATAAAATCAAACAGTACATCTAAAAACGTTTACTGTTTATTTATATAAAATAATTTTAAATTCGAAATATCCTAAATAAATTATAAAATATTATTCAGAAGTATCAGTTTAATACACGATAATATGTATTTCGTTGTGTGCGCTTTATTAATTTACATATCACTTAACATTCAACTTACCCATCTTCACAATTTCCTTGATTTTGTCTTTTGATTCTCACTAAACTGGTATTATAACTTCTGTCATAAATTCGCGGTAAAAAATTGAATCCCTCTATTTCACGGCCTAGATAACCTTAAATAAAACCACGGTAACTATGGTTACGTCAAACGCTGGAAATTAACCCACTTACTTATACACAGAATCACTGCTAAACAGGATGTTGTCGCGGCGACCATTGTTGCTTCGTTTTTTGTGTACAATTAACCAAAAATTAATGCCAAGTAAACATGTTTTATCGCGGCGAGCGTTGACGTCCTCGCCGTACCCCGAGCGCGACTGACCGAACGCTATAAACAAAACAAATTTTGTATTGGTAAACCTGCCGGTACGGTGGGAATTCCGTCGCGGATGATGGCTAGTTTACGAAGACAATGCGTAAACTGAATACGAGAAACACCATGTCCTGTACTAGAACTAGTGATTAACAAGTATGGGTTCTATAAAATAGTATGCAATACTAGTTTAATTAGGATAACATCAAGGTCATAAGTTGCCATCTAACATTAACAATAACGAGTTTATTATAATCGTTTCATCAATAGTGATAAAAGGGTGATAAAAAGTTTTTATCAATAAAATACATGTTTAATCTTATTGTCATTCTAATTTTTATTTTTGAAAATAATTTTGATCCTTTTGTTTAATTCGTTTTATTAATAGTGGCGAAAAGGCTATGGTTGTATATTGGGCTAAGTATGTATTACGTGTGCAAAAAGTAATCCATGGCTTAATCGATTTTAATTAAATGCATATCAGAATTTGTTTCATCTTATTTGCTTTCTAATTTTTGATATTTAAAAAAAATAATTTAAATTTCTTCGTTCTATTCGTTTTATCATTAGTGGCAAAAGCCGATTTGGTTGGCGCAGCAGTAAAGGCGACAGGACGGTCCTCCTGTTATTGAGATAGTCGCGGGTTGGACTACTGTTTGTAATTGTTTAACATTTGTATTGTGTGTTTAACAATAGTGCAAAATCCGAAAAGGAAAATGATCCCAGTCACGCCAGTAACCAGGCTGGCTAAGACCCGGTCTCTGGTAAGTTGGTGGTTGGAGATGATTTCTCAGTTGGTCACTTACCAGTCGGTGGGCTTAGTGCTGAGGACCGGAATTCGGAGCCCACGTTAGAAACAGTACGTCCAGTCGAGATAAACCCTCGTTGGTAAAAAGGAGACTGTAAAATATAACAAAAGAAAATAATCGTAAGAGGGTTTATGGGCCAATGGTTATAATAATATAAATATATAAGTGTGAAAAAAAGTAATCCACGTTTTAATAATGAAAATGCATGTTAGAATTTATTTAATCTTATTGTTGTTCCAATTATTACTTTATTTAAATACTTTTTGGAATATTTTGTATATTAGGTGCATGTATTGTCATCAGCGATATATATTTGCTCTAAATACTTTTTAGTAGTAGAAAGTAGAAAGTATTAATTTCGGTGGTTCTGGTATTTCTCTACCTAAAAAAAATTCCCCATTTCCTTCCAATTCAGTAATATTGTATTATATTTAGTATATAGTTTATATAGATGCTAGTCATGGAATGCTCAAAATTATATTTTCGGTATTTAGGCAAGGCAAAAGGCAAGAAGTAATGGTTTATTCCAGAAGAGCCGTCTACTTCGACACCGAAATCAGAAAGGCTCAATGTATTATGAGGTGCTAAATTAGCTTTATTTTTAGGTCAGTATATGTTCTCGCTAAAATAGTCTAATGTTCTCTGGCACTCAATAATAAGTACATTATTGATTTTTAAAATTTATGAAAAAATGAACACATAAATTGTACTAGATTTTGTTTATGCAATTCTTTCACCATTTAAATATAACCTTCAATTACTTCCGTGGAAGTGTTTTTAAGACTCTTCATGAGATCTTAAGGAAATTAAAGATTTGGTCTTGAAATCTTATTGACAGAATCATCGTGTTTATCAGTTGGGTAAATTAATTCAATTTTCAAGGTAAATTCTAGCCTTAAACACGATTTTGTCTTACTTGGTACCTTCTCCTCTATAGGGAAATCATTATTTCTATTTTCATTCATTATTAACATATTTAAACAGATCATTATTGCAAATTAGACATGTGTTTATCCAAGAAATTGACATTGCCGATGTATTATCATAAATATAGTTATGAATGAGACCTAAGGTCCAGCGTCCAGCTGAACTGTGAGTTTGAGTGCCATACATCGTTTTGTGAATTTATTCATCACCATAATGTCTTTTATCACTGTATTTGGTTCTTTTTTTACAATTGCAAAAGCAATTTTTTGAAGAAACTCGTTCGCAATTTATTAAAAAACTATTTTCTATTAGTGTTATATAGGCATTTTTATAATTTATATTTAACTTGAATGATGATGATGAAAGAAATAGAATCAATTTTCTTATATATTCAGAAAATTTTATGTGCACGTGAAAATCCAAATATTAACACTAGCTCTAGTTCATAAATAATTAATAAATAATTCTAGAGAATTCTAGTGGAATTTTTTGCGGCTTCGGTTTTTCTCCCACCATTCACTTTTTATTATCATATATTTGTTATAGTTCAAAGTTATTAAAAATAAACTGATATTATTTATTAAATGAAAATCTAGTATATATAACAGGTCAATTGAAAAGTCCCCGGCCTGACATATAAATGGCGCTACTAGAATTAAATCCATAAGTTTTAGTTATCAAAAGATGCGTGTATAAATTTGACAGCTGTCGGATCATTAGTATGTGAATTATAGCATTTTGAGTGAAGCAACTTTGTTATTGTGAAAAAAATGGATAAAAAGGAATTTCGCGTGTTGATAAAATATTGCTTTTTGAAAGAAAAAAAAACAGTTGAAGTAAAAACACTGCCACAGGAAAATCAACCATCAGTGATTGGTAGGCTAAGTTTAGATGTGGTGAAATGAACACCGAAGACGGTGAACGCAGTGGACCCCCAACAGAGGTTGTTATCGACGAAAACATTTAAAAAATCCACAAAATGATTCTGAATCACCGTAAATTGAAACTGAATGAAATAGCGGACACTCTAAAAATATTAACTGAACGTGTACATCATATCATTCAGCAATATTTGGGTATGAGGAAGCTCTGTGCAAAGTGGGTGCCGTGCGAGCTCACTTTTGACCAAGAACAAAGACGGATTGATGATTCGGAGCAGTGTTTGAAGATGATTAAGCGTAATAAACCCGAGTTTTTGCATCGATATGTGACAATTGATGAAATATGGCCCCATCATTTCACTCCGAAGTCCAATCGACAATCATCCGAGTGGACTGCACACGATGAACTCGCTCCAAAGCGTAGGAAAACGCAACAGTCGACTGGTCAGGTTATGGCGTCTGTATTTTGGGATGCGCATGGAATAATTTTCATTAACTACCTTTAAAAAGAACATCAACAGCGACCATTATATAGCGTTATTGGACCGTTTGAAGGACGAATCGCCGAGAAACGGCCGCATTTGAAGAAAAAGAAAGTGCTGCTTCACCAAGACAATGACACCGTTTCAAAAATCCATGAATTGGGCTTCGAATTGCTTCCTCATCCACCGTATTCTCCGGATCTGGCCCCCAGCGACTATTTCCTGTTCTCAAAAGAATGCTCGGTGGGAAGAAATTTTCGTCGAATGAATAGGTGATCGCCAAAACTGAGGCCTATTTTGAAGCAAAGGACAAATTGAACTACATAAATGGTATCGAAAAGTTGGAGGGTCGCTATAATCAGTGTATCACTCTTGAAGGGAACTATGTTGAATAAAAAAAAACTAATTTTGACAAAAAATGTGCTTTACTATGGTAGGCCGGGGACTTTTCAATTGAATTGTTATGACAATCAGATGAATATCGGTCTTATCCAGCTTGTTTGTTGGCGTGACTGGGACGGTTGTTTCTTGTTGGACACTTTTCTTTATAAATAATTGCAAACAAAAATTAATTCAAAATATCCATATCCTGGACAGGATTTGAACTTACGACTAACATTTTAGTTGATTTGAAAACTATTCTACCGAACTTATTTATTAATTAAGTACTATTCCGTTATACCTTATTTCTATATAAAAAAATTAAAAATATAACAATAAATACAGTATTATATTACAGTAAATATAGAAAATGTATTTTATCATCTACAAGCGGATTTTCCAGTTTTTAATAATTAAATCCCATTGCCGTCAAGACGTTCTACATTTATATTTCGTAGTAATTTAGTTGTTTGTCGTGATGTTGCTTTAATTTAGTACCAAATAAAGAATACACTTAAATGTATTATATATTAAATTGAATTATCTTATTTGAATAAATCATTTTACCAATATAAACAAAATGATTCTAATTTATATTTCATATCGATAGGAAACGTTATTGTTATTTTGAAGTTGGTAGATAATTAAAATTATATTTATAATAATATAAAATGTGTATCTTATAAGTCGGGTTTACCAGTTTTTTGAAATTAAATCCCTTGCTGTCAAGATTTTATATTTCGTAGTAATTTAGTTGTTTGTTGTTATGCTGTTGAAATTTAGTGTCAAAGATATTATGTTATTAAATTAATTGATTAGTACATTTTACTAAATCGTTTTTTAATAGCCTGGCAATAGGAAACCTATTTGAATATAATTTATAAATATTTAGGTTATAATAAAATAACTGGATATATAATTTTAAGTATTTATTACAGTAAATTGACAAGGAAAAAGTTTTTCTTTATTACCTTCGTTCCCTTTGTTAACTAACTTTTTAAAAAAAATTTCTATACAGTAATTAAATGGTAAATTTAATTATCTATAATTACATATCAAGTTTAACTCTTACATCTAGGTGTATTCTTTGTTAGTCTTTGTTCATCATGGATAATGAACAGTTGATTAAACTAACTAAATGGCACATGATAGCCGTAGGTTTTTGGAAGTTTGACGACCACTATGAGAAAAAATCAAAAATTATACACTGGTTGTATACAGTTTATAGTAAATCTGTTCCAGTCGTGTATTTTGTAGTACTTATTGGTTTATCGATTGAATCCATCAAAATGTGTTTGCAGCGCGACAGTTTGAGAAGAATCAGTGAAGCCGTTGCCGTTCTACATGCTGTGTTAGATGCGGTGGTGAAGATATTCATTTTCTACAACAAAAAAATACCGGATTTATTTAGTATCGTTAAGAAAATCGAGACCGATATTTGGAAATCCAATGATTTTTCTATCAAGAATCATTATCGAAGACAGATCACATACTGTCGATTGTTATGTTCGGTGGTGATGACGCTAGTTTTTGCTACCGGAACATCTTTCACTGTTGCTGGGTTTGTCAAATTATCTCGAAAAGAAATCGATATCAATAGTTTTATGTATTACCTGTGGCTACCCTTTGATAAGGCTCCTTATCAAACATATCTGTGTGTGTTATACGTGATTCTTTGCTATAACAGCGTGATATTTATAGTATGCGTCAAAATCGTCCTCATTACACTTATAGTGTTTGTTAAAACTCACTTTCAAATATTACAACTTAAAATTAAGCAGCTTGGGTCGACTCAGCATTGTGTCCCATTAATAAAGTCACTGATTCAGGAACATTTGTTTTTAATCAGGTAAGAGAATATACAGTAAAATATTAACGTGTAAGTTCTACTGTCACTAAGGTTATACTTTAACTAATGTTGTTTTGTCTTAAATAATTGTCTTGTTTTAGATATTCAGAAAAGTTGAATGATTCTGTTAAATATATCTTGTTGTTGGAGTATGTTTTGAATTCAGTGAATGTTGCATCTATTATATTTCAAATACTGACAGTAAGTATTATTTATTTTAGACACCGTTCAGTATACACACAGTGAATGATACTTAATTGTTTTGGTTTAAAATAAACCCATTTTTTAAAGATGTTATGATGTTAAACCTATATTTTAAGAGTTTTTTTAGTGTATATTTGTCATATAATTTTAGTTAGAATAACAAAATAACGTATATAATGAGTGAAACTGGAATTAATATGTTGCAAATAATTTCTATGAAATTTGTGAACAATTGTAATTTATTAGCTGGACTCCCTGTGGAACATCCGAATATTACGAGGTTGTCAGAATTAATAATTGATATAATAAGAACTATGGAAATTATGATTGTTTTATTATATTATATATAAAAATGAATCGCAAAATATGTTCCTAAGCGCATAACTCAACAACGCCTGGACCAATTTGGCCAAATCTTTTTTTAAAATGTTCGTTGAAGTTCAGGGATGGTTTTTACGGCGAGAAAAATTAGAATTATTGCTGGAAAAACCCTAAAAATAGCCCTTTTTGTTTGAATTTGTTTCGTGTATCAGTTGACAATTCATCTGTCATCTGTCAAAAGTCATCTGTAACAGACAACTTTTTTTTTTAAATTTGATATGACTTGAACTCAAATCCTTTTAATCCGTACGAATTGTTTTATTTATTTAAAATTTTTTATTTGTTTAAAATTTAATTCAAATTTTAAATAAATAAAACAATTCGTACGGCTTAAAAGGATTTGAGTTCAAGTCATATCAAATTTAAAAAAAAAAGTTGTCTGTTACAGATGACTTTTGACAGATGACAGATGAATTGTCAACTGATACACGAAACAAATTCGTATATCGTGTTTTGTGCAGAGTGTTTAGTTAGTTAGTGTTTGTTTAGTTCGTGATTAGTGAAAAAATAATTTATATTTGATATGCCTCCTATAAGACGAAGCAATTTAGGTAGAAGAACCAGAAATGCTATAAACCAAGCTAATTACCGATCTAATCGTACTGCACAAGAACGTGACGACGGAAATGAACGTGAAAGAATTCGGATATCACAAACGCGTGAAGCGCGAGCGCGACATTCAACTAATAATCGCGCAAGTTGAATCCAGCTGTTTTCAGTTACGATGTGTCAATTGACTACAGTAACTACCAATGTGTTGTTATTGGTTCTATGAACTTGGTTTGCTCACACTGTAAGGCATTAAAATACAAAAACGATGCCAATGGATTGTGTTGCGCAAATGGTAAAGTGAAATTGATACAATTGGATCCACCACCAGAACCATTGTACTCATTGGTTTCAGGAATAGGAACAGATTCTATACACTTTTTGACACATATTCAACAATATAACAATTGCTTTCAAATGACTTCATTTGGGGCAACAAATGCAGTTCGGGAAAATTTTATGCCAACTTTCAAGGTATGTATTATAGCAGTTACTCATAATTATTTTAGCGAACAAAATTTTCTGTCACCAAAGTTAAGATGTGTTACTAATCTTCAATTTCTTAATCATTACGAAATATATCACTTAGTCATCATATTATATGGTGATTCAGTTTCAGTGACACTTTTATTATATTTTATATTTGATAGATATTAGTTAAAACTAAATATATACTTTTTAAGATCAAATATTATTTAAGTTTGATCATTGACAATCCATTAATTTATACCACACCATAATATTTTTTTTATTTACAGATACAAGGGCAAATATATCACAGAGCAGGTTCACTGTTACCAGTGTCAGATAGCGACAACAAATTCCTGCAAATTTATTTTATGGGCAATTCACCACAAGAAATTGATCTGCGTTGTGCACATAACAATTTAGTAAAAAGGTCTATTGTAGAACAATTACAAACTTTATTTCATCAACACAATCAATTGATTATATTGTTTAAAACTGCCCTGGATCTGATGCCATCCGATAATCACAAAATTGTAATCAGAGCTGATAAAACACCTGCAGGTCAACATACAAGACGTTTTAATGCACCAACTATTGATGAAGTTGCTATCGTTGTAGTTGGAGAAAACTTGGAATCCCGTGATATTGTTTTACATCGTCGGAATTTTCAATTACAACCTATAAAGGA
Source organism: Rhynchophorus ferrugineus (assembly GCF_030347505.1). Lineage (NCBI taxonomy): Eukaryota > Metazoa > Arthropoda > Insecta > Coleoptera > Curculionidae > Rhynchophorus > Rhynchophorus ferrugineus. The sequence goes on along the minus strand of NW_027472583.1, from coordinate 22,921,040 downwards.
AACACACCGCTCATATGATGCACTGCAATATCCCATTATATTTTGGCAAGGTGAAGATGGCTACGATTTATCAATAAAAATGATAAATCCCATTACAGGTAACTAAAATATTAGTTTAGCTATGGCGATAATATCTCAGTCACTATATTATGTATTTTAATTTTATATTTGAATGTTATTAAAACAAAATCTGTTTACAGGTTCTGAAACCAACAAAAAAGTCAGTTCAATGAACTATTATTCATACCGCCTAATGATTCGGGAAAATGCAGATAATCACATATTGAAATGTCGGCGATTATATCACAAATATGTTGATGACATGTATGTTAAAATTGAAACGGAGAGATTAACATTCATCAGGTTGAATCAAACCAAACTCCGATCTGAAGAGTATATTCACCTTCGAGATGCGATTAATACTGATGGAAATGCACAGAATGTGGAAGCCCTCGGCATATGCACGAATATGCTCAAGATGCCATGTCGTATGTTCGTCATTATGGTACAGCAGATTTGTTCATCACATTTACATTCAATCCGCAATGGATAGAAATTAAGCAGGAGTTATTACCTGGGAAATCATCCATTGATCGTCATGATATTACAGCCAGAGTCTTTAGACAAAAGTTGAAATCTTTAATGAATTTCATCGTAAAACATAATGTGTTTGGTGAGACACGCTGCTGGATGTATTCTGTGGAGTGGCAGAAACGAGGATTGCCACATGCACACATTTTGATTTGGTTGGTTGAAAAGATAAGGCCAAATGAAGTTGATGCAGTGATATCAGCTGAAATCCCTAATGTACAAGTAGATCCTGGATTGCATGAGGTAGTTATCAAAAACATGATACATGGTCCCTGTGGAACTCTTAATCAAAATTCACCGTGTATGATGGATGGTAAATGTTCAAAACGATATCCACGGACATTAATATCGGAAACAATTACTGGTAATGACGGTTATCCATTGTATCGTCGCAGATCGACAGCAGACAATGGAAAATCAACAATTGTCAAATTAAATTAACAAGATATTGAAATAGATAATCGTTGGATTGTTCCATATTCACCCATTTTATCAAAGACATTCAAAGCACACATCAACGTTGAATCTTGCCATTCAGTGAAATCGATTAAATACATTTGCAAATATGTAACCAAAGGGAGTGATATGGCTGTGATTGGAATTGGTGCAGAGAATTCTAATGATGAAGTTACCCAATATCAAATGGGCCGCTATGTCAGTAGTAATGAAGCAGTTTGGCGAATATTTTCTTTTCCTATTCATGAGAGACACCCTTCTGTTGTTCACTTAGCTGTGCATTTAGAAAATGGACAAAGAGTGTATTTTACAGCACAGAACGCAGTACAAAGAGCTGCTCAGCCACCATCTACTACATTAACCAGTTTTTTTGAGACATGCCAAAACGATGATTTCGCACAAACATTGCTATATTCTGAAATGCCAAAATATTATACCTGGAATCAATCCTCAAGGAGATTTATACGACGGAAACAAGGAAAACCAGTTCCAGGATATACAGATGTATATTCCACCGATGCGATTGGCCGGATTTATTCAGTACATCCAAGCAATGATGAATGTTTTTATTTACGACTGCTATTAGTCAATGTACGTGGCCCAACATCATTCCAACAGTTACGAACTGTTGATGGTGAATTGTGTGGATCCTACAGAGAAGCCTGTCAACGTTTGCAATTGCTTGAAAATGACGCTCATTGGGATCAAACTCTCAATGATGCTGTAATATCATCACACACTCATCAAATACGAACATTGTTTTCTATAATCATATCTACATGCTTCCCATCAAACCCAATTGATTTGTGGATGAAGTACAAAGATTATATGTGTGATGATATTTTGTATCAAATACGGAATAGAATGGGAAATCCAAATATACAAATCAGTGAAGAAATTTACAATGAAGCATTGATTTCAATTGAGGACATGTGCTTGATAATGTCAAACAAACTATTAATTCAATTAGGCCTGACCGCGCCCAATCGTCCAATGCATGACGCTTTTAACCAAGAGTTGCATCGAGAAAGACTGTATGATCTCAACGCTTTGAAAGAATAAATTCAAACAAATCTTCCACTGTTAAATGAACAACAGAAGTATGTATTTGAAACTCTTATGAAAGTAACAAATGATGAAACTGGAGGGATTTATTTCTTAGATGCACCTGGTGGTACAGGAAAAACTTTTTTTATTTCATTAATATTAGCAACAATTCGCTCACAAAATAAAATTGCACTTGCACTCGCTTCGTCGGGAATCGCAGCAACTTTGCTTGAAGGTGGTCGAACAGCCCATTCAGCACTAAAATTGCCATTAAATATGCAAAGCAATGAAACTCCAACCTGCAACGTTTCGAAGAACTCTGCAATGGCAAAGGTTTTGCAGCAATGTAAATTGATTGTTTGGGATGAATGCACGATGGCACATAAAAAATCTTTGGAGGCTTTAGACAGAACCTTAAAAGATCTACGTAGCAATAATAACCGATTTGGTGGTGCAATGATTTTATTAGCAGGAGATTTTCGTCAAACATTGCCAGTGATTCCACGATCAACGCCAGCTGATGAACTCAATGCATGTCTAAAGTCCTCCAATTTGTGGAAACATGTTAAAGTACTTCATTTAAGCAAGAATATGCGTGTCGAGTTGCAAAATGACCAATCTGGAAACATATTCTCTAAACAACTCATTGACATTGGTAATGGCAAATTTCCTATAGACATGTTGACGGCTTGCTTTTGCTATGACTATAAACAAGTCCCAGTGGCAATCATTAAGTGTTTGTGGTATTAATCTAGAAAACCCATGTTTCTCACATGGTCAATTGTATGTTGCCTGTTCCCGTGTTGGAAAACCATCAGATTTGTTTATCTATGCGCCAGGTAATCAAACAAAAAACATCGTATACCCCAAAGCAATATAATGATAATAATAATAATAATTATGATTCACATGATTAACAATAAAGCGATTACTTACTTTTCAATCCTTATATATGTTTTATTTAATTATTTTTTATTCACAACGCCCTATCACCAGGGTGATGGTTCTGTTCAGGAGAATTTTTTAAAATACGTAGGCACAAAAACTGCCACATTACAAATCTTTTTGACAGGACGAAGTCTGTCGGGTCAGCTAGTATTATATAGAAACGTCATTATCGATTAATTGGTTATATCCGGGTATAAAAAGTGTAGAGAAAAAGTGTAAATATGACACATCTCCTTAAAGCTCATGTTATTATCGCAGTTTACTATATAAGGTATTTAATTGATGAATTTATAGGAAATTTTCATGCCATTTTTATGTGAAATTAATATGATGCAACGGGTTTCTACGATATTAGTGAATTATGGTATTTTAATGACTGGATTCCCTGTGGAACTTCTGAATATGAGCACTGTCAATATTAATTCATAGTTGAAATAAGAAGAATTATGAAAATTATTATTGTTTTATTATTTCGTAAACATGAATGTCTAGATACGGGTCTGAAAAGTGTATAGTGTATTTTAAACGATTCATCGTTGAATCTCACATTACTATCGCAGTTTGCGATTGCAGCATTTCTTATTTTTAAAGTTTATTGACAATTTCAACGTCAAATTAAAAAAAAAAATAAAAATTTTATATATACACAGATTTATTAGCATTTTATTTTTGTTTTCAGATAGAATCTTTGATAGATTTATTGTTTCCGGTTGTACATAGTATAACTATTACAGCAGAAATATTTGCACTGGCATGGACAGCTACCGAGCTGAAAGAACAGGTGACTTGATGTTTATTTTTCTTATTTTAATTTTTCTTTTGTTAATTACTATTTTCAGTCAAATGCACGATTCGACTGTTTTTACATTCGTGATATCAGACGAAGATGTACGAATTCCTTCTTGTATAAATTGTGAAGAAGGAAAAGTGGAAATAACTGCTTGTATCAGTTTAAAATCAATTTCATATGCCAACATTAAATCAACGAATGTGTTTATTTTTTCGAGCCGTACTATAAGTGAGACGATGAGGTACATATTCCTTCTCGTACTAATTTTATAAAAGAAAACGAAAGAAATAATTGCTCAATACTACGTTGCAATAAATAGTTTCATTTTAAATGAAGTAGAATTATTTTTACATTTGAATGTTATGTGGATCCGTAAAAAGGAATGGAATGATGATATCCAAATATTTTATTGTACTTTAATAATATGTTAATTGCTATTTTTAAATAATATACTATAATAAATATATAAATATAGATAAAACAAAAAAAGATAGGTAAAATAATAGAACTTAAACAAAGTCTAACACTAAAAGAATACAATAACCATAAATACTAAATAGAAACTCAAAAACTACCTAATCATAGAAAAAACTAATCCATCACATAACTAAAAATTATCGCATAATAACTACTAGACCCTTTTTAAATAAAGTAAAAGTTTCACTTATTATTGAACGGAAATATTTGTAAATTACAATGTGGGGCAAAAGTCCCGTTACCATTTTGATTGCCTATAACTTTGTTCAAAGAAAAGATAAGTAAGTTTGGTTTTCATAAAAAGTTTACTTGGTCTTTACATTTCTTTAGGTTGTTATTGAAGTTTTTTCGTTATGCGATTGACTATGCAACTCTCGGCTCTTTTTAAGGCATTTTTCATGATATCCTGCAACATCTGAGACTGAATTTCTTCAATTTCGTGACGAATATTGTCGTTAAGATGTTGAATCGTTTGGGGTTTATTCACATAAACTTTTGATTTTTTTAAACCCCATAAGAAAATGTTGCTAAAAAGCATGCTATATCGTCACTTCGCAAAATTAGTCTTCGTATAAAAATGTCATTCATTAATTGAATTGTTGAATGAGCTGTGTGTGCTGTGACTCTATCTTGCTGAAACTATATTTCTTCTAGTCCTTCTTCTTCTATTTCAGTCACAGGAAAATTTTAAATCATGTCTTGTTACCGTTCAGCTGTAACACTGACTGCAGCAACTTGGTTATTTTTAGAAAAAAGGGACCAATGATGTTTCCAGCATGAATACCATACCATACAGTTGTTTTTAGTGGATGCAATAATGTTTCATGAATTAATTGAGGATTCTGTGTTTCTCAAAACGTACTGTTCTGTTTATTGACGCGGCCACTGCGATGAAAATGGGCTTCATCGCTCATTATCAATTTAGACAAAAAATCTTCAATTTCACAAGACATCTTTAAGATTGCATTACTGTACTGGAATATTTTCAAATCGGTTTTCAAAAGTCGCCTTAAACTGCGTGCAGAAATGTTTAACTGGAAACCACGACTTCGAATTGATATTTCTGGAGACTCTGCAACACCATCGAGCACCAGAGCGACATTTTCAGCGTTACGGACGTCTGCTGTCGTACCGTACTGTCGAAAATAGGCACTGGATAATTATGATATTTTTGACGCAATTTCCGCTGAGTGGCAATAATGGAACGATTATTGTGCTCGTTCTTGTGGTGTATATTTAACTATAATAAAATTTTGACGTCTACACAACACAATGGTTAAAGTGAAACTGAGCTAAACGTCACATAACTAAGATGAGAGCAATCAAAATGGTAGCGGTACTTTTGCCCCACTTGTTACTATTCAAAAATATAATCATGTTTTGATTGCTGGATCGTTAATTATTTGTCCAAATTTTGAAATTTAATATAATCTTTTAAATGTAACTGATATTATGTAGGCAAAATAATTTCATGAGCTTGCTAAAAATCCAATGGGTTTTCTAAACGTCCAATAAGAATTTTGACTTGCGGATTTTTCAATTTAGAATGGAAGATATCTCTTTTGTGATAATTTTTTTTATCGCCTTAACATTATTTGTGATACCAAATCTTGATTTTTTAATCTAGGATCTAAAAATATGGATTTCCCGCATATCGTGCTATATCGCATGCATACCGCATTTCTAAAATTGAAAGTTTTTTATTGATGATATCTAATTGCAGATAGCAGAAATTGAGGATTCTACTTTAAAATATTCGCAAACCCTTAAATATTTCGCTGAACACATTATTCTACAGAAAAGCTATAAAGTATTAAAAATAGATTATAAAAATATTTATCTGTTTTATCTGCTGATGAAATAAGTCTTAAGCAAAAAGTATCGCGACGATAATTATTTTCTTATATTTTTTATTAGGTATGAAAATAAATGACCGAATGTTAAAGAAGAGATTTTATTTAGTATAAATATTGAATATAGTTTATCACCCCTTTACCGTTAATATTTTCTTTACGAAATTTAACATATGCGACTGTAAAAACTTCTTCGAATCCTTTCGAATCGATGTTCGAATTTCTAGAGCCTTTCGAATCTAAATTTTGTTTTCAAGATTTTGAGAAATACGTTAAATATAAACAATAAAAACTCAATCAAAAATTATTACCTACTATTGTTATACAAACAGTAAAAATTATTTTACTATTTATTATTAACAATTTTATTCTTCTTGCCGTTTCTTGAAAAATGCTGCTATATTAATGTACAGTATATTGTTATTTGCAAGCAAACTACAAAAAATATAACTATACCATATTTATTACATATGTAAGCATAAATTCGGCACATTACTTTCAATCGATAGTAAATAGTACTAAAATCAGTCGGGCCGAAAATAGCGACTGAATATGGTCGACTGAAACAATCACTAGTAAGAAGTATTGAAATCAGTCAGACCGAAAATAGCGACTGAAACAGTTAATATTAAGTAGTGAATTACTAAACAGTCGATAGTCGTTTTCAGGCGATAGTTCTCAACGTTACAGCGTATTTTACTGTCCATTTCTTTAGTAAATTTTTATTAATGATTCAAGAATATATAAAAGAAATCTTTAACCCTGTAACCCCTAACATACTATTTTTCAATTATTCATTGTATGTTTGTGATAAAAGTATTTTACATTTTATTTTCTTAATACTTACTCTAGAGGCATGGTTGATTCACTATAAACTTTGCATATTTTTTTTTAAATATATTTTTTAGTCTCATTTTTACTAACTAGGGTTTATCTGAAGTGGACCTACTGTTTAACGTGGACTTCGAAGCATCATCCTCAGTATTAATACTACTCACTGGCGAGTGACCAACTTGAAGATCATCCCAGAAGACACCTTTCTTACCCAATCTGGTTTTTTATTTTTAAATTAACTATTATATTGTTACTAGTCGTTGCTGTCCAACCTATAATTTGTCTTTAGCTTAAATCTAGATATATATCTTGGAGGACTAATTGGTCCCAACTTAGTCTTTTGCTTAATAAGTTTTTTGTTTAATATTAGGAATCATTCCGAGATAGCGTTGTTGTTGCATGGAATAATAGTATAATTAATTATTATTTGCGTTATGATTAGGCCTTCCTTTATTACATTATACACATTCCCACTGTGTGATATAAGATTTTAAAAGTTTAGTGTGTTGTTTCCGTAATATTTTTATTTATTTTATTTTTATTTTTATTTAGCCGTTGTGCCAAACCTTATCTAAGACTTGTGCTACTTCTAATAGTATATCTGAAAATACTTTTTATATTTGTAGGCTTTTTCTACGTCATTCCTTATTCTATAAATCTGACCAATTATAGAATGTCTATTAATTAACCCAAACTGGCAAGTTGATATTAGGTTTTTTTTCCTCTATAATCGGTTTTATTCTTTACAATAGGATTATTTAAAATGGTTGTGAGCTGACTTATCTATAGGTTTTTACTTCATTTAATGGTTTTCTAGGTTTTGGATCGTGATAATTTCAGCCATCTTCCGAAATGTCTGGGTTATATTTTAGACGAAATGCTGCACTGGTTAAGTTGGCGAGTTTTATATTTCCGTTTCTTTATAGCAACTGTCCTGGTGTTAACTGATTTGGATCAACGAGTCAAAAAATAATATTTAACATTAACATCTTTTTGAATGACACCCAGCCTCATTTATAAAATTCATCAAGAAATGATGCACAATATGCTTTTAATACTTTTTAAAGGTTTTTGACCCTCGTGCGGTGATCGACCTTTCAACCAAAGTCATCTTCAGCTTTGGCGATCTGTTGCAAGTGTAAACCCGGTTTTGGGAAAAAAAACAAAACCTAAATCAGGTTCCCGATGACAAAAGAAGAAGAAAGAAATTATTCGAAAGTATACGTAGGCGCTAAAAGGGAATAAAAAAGGCGCCAGGTCAGAGAGTTGTTTGTGGAGTGGAGAGCTAACTAGTAAAATCGATGGTTTTGTTTTAAAATTAATATTTTTCTACGCAAAGTAATAGTTTTAGAGTTATTGTGTTATTCAGTTTTGGAAACAGTAGAAAATAGAAAGGCTGCTGAAGCTTATCAGACACATTCAGATATCCATCCTATAAAACTATGCCGTGCATATATTAGCGTCAGCAAAATGTAGTTTATTACGAGCTGTTAATAATCAAACTGTTGCTCTATATAGTAATCGACGTTATCTAAATATATTAAACGACGAATTGTACAAAAAAGACCAACAATAGTGTTAAATGGACTTAAAAGTTATCCGCTTACATTACAATGCTCTGTCAGGTTTTTGGAAATATATACTGATGTATTATTCCCTTATTAGCATTGCTTGTTTATTAATACAACATAACAGTAGTAATACATTTATTTGCAAACTAAAATTAAACTAAGCATACCTAATGTAAGATGTAATTAATACAAAAAAAACTTGTTCAGGTTGATGCAGCATAGTTTGGCTGGCACACGTTTTCAAAAGACCAAAGAGATTGGAAAATGGATCTATGATTGAATAGCTACTAAATCAATATCGTTCTTTCGACACGGTATCGCCATGTTGCAATAAAGATGGAAGGGAGTTGTAGAAAATTGTAGTAAAAGATGTCGATTAATATATATTGTATCAATTTTTCTCAATAGAAGCTTTTTCAGCGAACTAATGACCACAGTACAAGTAATCATCTAATAGACAATTTTATTTTATTTAACTGGCCGAGACTTGGTTGTGCAGATATTAGCACATATTTTACGTGTACAAGAGCAACTTGTTTATTCGTTACCCAAAAAACCTTTGCAGTTATATTATTTAATATAATATATTTTCAGAAATATTATAATAATAGATTAATAAACAAATAAAAGATAGAAAATATAAACATAATCTTATATAACTATAACTGCAACAGCATTTAGATAAGTATGAACGATTTTTTAACAGCATAGTTGGAACGTTCCTATATGAACTATTAACATAACTATTTTGATTTTTTTTAGTAACTTATATTATATTGTTATATATCCCAAGCACACCGTTATTGGTGAACAAAATCGTAATGCATTTTCTATTGTTGAAAAAATATAATAATTTTGTTTAAATTAAATTTATTAATCAGCTATTTGACTGTTTCAGAATGTAATTTTAAATTCATGAGAAATATTACTTTTAAACATCTTGTCGAGTTATACCTGACTAGGCCAGAAGGTATGATTTAATCTTTATATATAGGGTGATTTTAATGTATGTTAAGTAAGTAAGACCTAGGTAATCAATAATCTGAGCAATAACAGCGGAAAATTTCAGAAAATTAAAGGAATTAATAAAATATAACATTAAATTAATTACCAATACAAATTTTAGTTAAATATTTATTTATAATTTACAAATATATAAAGAACACTTCAATTCATTTTGTGTGCATGCTCTGCCCCATTTAAGTTTATATTTATTTTGACGAAAATTTAAATTGTAAGTTAACAATTTGGCTATTCTGTTCATAATTTCAACTTGACGTAAATCAATACAATTTCAATGAAAATTATCCAAATAAGTCATTAGTTAATCAAACCTTTGTGAATGCTAGTAACACTATTTTGGAGAAGTCAGGGTGGTCTAAATCTGTCGAATAGGTTGGATATTTCGACAAGAGTTTCGATTTTTGTTTTATCAGTTTGGATAAAGTCTTTTAGTCGAGTTCGGAGCACGAATTAGCTTGGGGAACGAGGAACTGGCTTTATGAGTTTAGGAGCGATGTACGAACCCTCGTGCACACATTTATTATTTTATTTATTTTTTAGAGCTCTATGGTATCAGATGCTATATATAAAAGTCGTTGGTATAATTTAGAAAGATCCACACTACGTCAGTTGGGAATAATGATGATACGAGCACAAACTCCCATGGTTTTAACAATAGGACCATTTAGTCCAATGACCACTAACACCGCAGTCGCTGTAAGAACAAATGACTAATTTATGAAGAGCACTGATTTCCTTTTTATCATTTCAGATTATGAAGGCAGCTTATTCTTATGTGATGCTTGTGATGAACAGATATGATCATGAATAAACTTAATAAAAACTGATCTGTTATTAATTCTTTATGTTATTAAAAATCTAAAATGTTCTTTGATTGTTTTAGGGTTTAATTAATAAAGTACCATATTAATATAAGGACATCACTTCATAAATTACTAACACAATAGAAAAAAGGGTAATTAGACCATGAGATCAAGAACAAAATTGACATACTTGATAAATAAAATGGAGTTCTTTAAACAATGTCATAAATTATTTCTTTACGAATAAATGACTACAACTTGATTTAGATTGCTAGAAAATGCGATGTCGTAGTTGTTGCAAATTGCCTCTCTGTTTATTCTGTGATGCATAAATAGGTAAATTACTACTGTTCGATTAGAATACTGTTTAAGTTTGTTCGCTTTGTTTTAATTTTAAAATTAGTATTCACCGCATAATAAAAGTTTTGCATTTTATATAAATTGTGTGAGAAATGATCAGCTGCAATAAAAAGTTGTTAAAACACTAGTTGACGTGTTATTTTTTCAAGAAACTTTTTATTAAAATAAAAATACGTAATGTATAATGATATTGTTGAATTTGTAAGATACACTGCTGGACCAAGAAGTAGCATAATTATAATATATATATATATATATATATATATATATATATATATATATATATATATATATATATTACTACTGAGGTCAACAGTATTGTCAGCATAATCATGGTTCTCCCACAAAATATTTCTGAAAAATGGAAAGTTAATTTGTTAACGTACGGTTACATAAAATTCCGTAATTTATTCTTTCTGGCGACATTGCGTCCCCAGAAATGCATTTACTGTTGAATAAATTGAATAATTAACCTCAACTTGTAACAGCAAACTAAAAAAATCAACAAAAATCACCAGTTTGATTTCTATTTTAGTGACTATTTGCACCTTGACCATCCTAGAAATTTTGAAAATGTAGATTGTAAGCTCTGATGGATGAGGAGCTTGTAGTTTTATTATCATTTATATACAAACAATTTTTCCTGTGTTCGCGTCTAAGAGGATAAGTAATTTAAGGTTCAAAAATTATTTTAATTAATTATATTAAAGAAGGTTCACTTGTGTATATTTTCTTTTATATTATTTAATTAATATATTGTTACTAGTCGTTTCCGTCTAACCTACAATTTGTCTTTATGATAACTTAAATCTAGGTATATAACTAGGAGAACCCATCGGCCCTAACGCAGTGTCTGGTGAAATAATGTTTATACATGTCACTGTCGAATTTTTTAATATATGCACCTCACTACACAAGATCAGATGGTTTCATTCTTTTGAGTCTGTGTCCTGCTCTGGTGTTATCCGAAAGTTGCAATATTTCAATATTAGTATGAGAATGGAGTCTTTCTTCATGCCCCCTTTCCAATTCTCTTGATTTCTTGACTGACTGTGGGTATCTGAAGGTCTCAATGTAGGTAATCAGTCCTATAGTATTTGGGTCCACAATACCTCTCAAGACTTTGTTCTGAAAAATTTGTTTTTTATTAATGTTACTCTTTGCAGAACATACCCATTATTGAACTCCGTATGTCCATATAGGTTTCAATATTTGCTTATATAATAGCAATTTATTATGTACTGATAATTGTGATTTTTTTCCAATTAGCCAGTACATTTTCCTATATTTCAATTCCAGTTCTTTTCTTTTCTTCTTTATATGTTTCTTCCAGCGAAGTTTTGCATCGATCATTCCGAGATATTTAGCGTTGTTGCTATATGGAATGATAGTGTTATTTAATGTTATTGGTGCTTGTACGGTATGTTTATAGGTGAACTGCACATGTATAGATTTACTTTCATTAATTCTTATTTTCCAAGCTTGTGTCCAATTATTTATATTGTCACTTGCCTGTTGTAATTTTCGTGTGGCTTCTTCACTATTCCGACAGCTATAATCGCAGTATCATCAGCAAATGTAGCCATCGTGATAACTTGTTTATATTATAGACTTGAAGCAGTTCTTTGTTGAACCTAAAGTTCACCTCTTTTTCCGTAAAATAAATCAGTTTTTTCAAGTAAATTAACAGATTTTAGTTTTTAAAACTCAACGCCATCAAGATATGTTCGAACATGTAACCAAATCGGCCTACAAATGTCGGTTGTCAGATGTCTGCAAAAATCTTAAACATATTAGTGATAATAATTACAGGTTATAAATCGGCAAACGTTGTTTTGGCATCCTGCTTTCTTTAATTAATTGCAAATCGCTGCTTATTGTTTCTCTGATTAAAAATGCCGAAGGCAGAAATAGATTACTACAGAGACCTCATCTGTACATTACTTCGAACAGTAACGAGATAGTGAAGCCTTCTTGTCAGTAAAATACGTTAAAGAAGTAACCAACGGAATTGTTAAATACTAAGTTCCTGCGGCTTTCATTAGAAATATTTTTAGCGTGTATTGTTACATCTGTATTGAATGTTAGTATACGCACTATGATTAAAATATCTCTAAAAATGAAAAACAATATGATCTGGTATTCACCGATATAAAACCTCATATAGAGATAACATTTATGGTTTAGGGTAAATTTTATGGCTCGGTGAATGGAGGTAAAATTGAAGGAAATGAAACAGTGGTGCTTACATTATGTGACCGTTATTTATTGAAGTAATATAAAATATAAAAATACAAATGATAAAACGGATGGCAGCGGAGTTACCTGTTGACGAGGTTTGGGCAGTCGATGGTGGCACGTCTAAAGCAAGCGATAATCGAGCACTGAATGAATGGAAATACCCTTCAATAACATCCCAGAAAATCTCTCGAGGTTACCAGCTATTCGTTATCGGGTTCTAGTTGGCGCTGCTGGCACCCCGCCCGTGTTCAACATCTGGTATTATATTTCTGTATACCTGTATATGGTATTTTGTAGACCGTTATTCCACGATGTAAAATACGACATACCTCAAGGTCGCTACAATGGAATGCATAAAGACAATGTTTTTCAATATAAACATAATTCAATACAATTATTTCAGAGGAAACTGCTAATTTGAAAACTATCCATAGAAATCTTAGAAATATGCAGTTCCTTGAGAGATTTGAACATCCCTTTATATAATGTTGGGAAACAAAGGATCTAAATGTTGTTAAGATAAGCCACGAATGAGCTTCCAGATATTGCTTTTAAGAAAGTTACAATTTTTCAAAGCATATAATCATATCAAGGAACACTTGATATTTTAATTTGTGTATGGCAACATAAAGGTAATAAAATTTGACGGATAACGGTAAATGTTCGAATGAAAGTTGATTAGGTTTCTTTAGTATATTGTTCTTCATGATGGAAACAGGATTGATTTTATTACTGGCGTATTACTGGCGTTAATATTTTTCTGTTCAAAGTTCAAAGGGAACTGCCTTGGAGAAATGAACCATAATATGTTTTTATTCTGCTTTAAGAATCAGCTCTTAAGGAACTAGAAGGAACCATCAGTTTGTGTTATTGATTGTGTATCATTCCATATTACACTGATGGAAAATATCCCAACAAGCGGATTGGCAAAGACTGTAACTGAATTGCAATATATAAATTAAGTTTTCAGGAAACCATGCTAATGAGTGATTTCAATTTTAACTCGGTAAATATAAAAAAAGTTTATTTACAATTTATATAATTTACTTGGTAGATTAGATGTCTGATTAATATGGCCCAAAAATATTATATCTTCCGTTATATTATTGCGTATTCAATACATTTGAAATTATATGTAACAGCAATAATCATGCAGGTCGAGAATGATATACAAGCAAGAAATATCTGGATACGTGCAGAAGTATTTTCTACAAGAACACCTTTGATAATGAACTCCATTAGATATATGGAAGAAGAAACAAATGATGGAAATGTCTTACATAGACTGGACAAGTGTTAAATATATTGAAAATTGACAGCTTAATTATTGATTAAGCGGCTCAGGGAGTGACACTGATTGAATGAAAATTTCCGTAGGTGAAATTGTGATCAAATGCAATGCTGACAAATATCGGGGCAGGATGATAAGGGTGGAAACAATAAAAGTTAACTATATAATAAACATAGGATAACTAAATATGCGTGCAATTGTTCAGAAAATATATGAGCATTTGGTTAAAATGTATGATGTGAGAAGAAATATTAACTCTTTGGCATATGGCAAATGTATTAGGGAAATGCAGTAATTAAATCTAGTATTATTAAGAAAGATGTATACAGGTAGTAACTAAAGTAGTAAGAAGAAACTAAGGATAAATACAGAGATGTTTAAATGACTTAACAAGAAAACATTGCAACAAAGGAAATAAGCACTAAACGTAAAATGTGCATATGCTCTTTAATGAAAGTAAACTAAAGTTAATTAGGTAGATTAGTGAATTAGACCAAAATATGTTATCAGTGAGTTATCTAGACTTTGTGAATAAACAAAATTTTGTCCAGCAGTATAGGTTTACATATACGGGATATATAAATTATCTAATACAGAGACGGACAGCTTGTCATATTTTTGAATAAACAAAAGGTACTATTATGGTTATTCATTATGGAATGTGTATAATGTAGTTTTAAATACATTTTAAATATATTAAGATATATTTTGTTCATTATATTTTCAAAATTACTGGTAGAGATTTATTTGAAATTGAAATTTTATTTTCTACAATATATATCAGATGTCGATGATACAGGTAATTAACTCATTTTTTCGGTCAAATCGTTAGCGAAGGTATCAAAATCTCTAAAAACATCAAAAATATTGTCTCCGTTGTTCTTCACTATAATTGAGAAACTACGATATCGATATAAATAAATTATCTATTATAATAGTATATATCATATCATATCATAACATCATATCTTGGATATCGAGGATTATGTCTGGAGATTACAGTGGTTCGATCATATTAAAAAAATATAATAGTAAAAATAAAAATCATATAGTAAAATTGATAGATATCGATATTCAAACAGAGTTCCTTGGCGAATTTATAGATTGATAAGTTTTCGAAGAAATAATGGACTGATTTCTAAACTTGTCTTGATGTACCCAAACCAGCTGCAAAACTATCAAATCAACCACATCTTCGTTTTAGACCCAAAACGGGAAGCCAGGTTAGATCAATACTCATCAACAATTACAAAATCAATCAAACGGTTGACTTCGGACTCTATGATCTCACCGCAATTCTTTGATACACACTATCTGGAAATGGCCATTTGATAAATATTAACTGCGTTAATGAACGGCTAGTTAATGGGGATTGCGTAAGTGTCATTAATCTGTATATATTTTCTTTGCAAGATCTATAACTCGTAACTATTTCACTCTACATTATAAAGAGACATTTTCTCAGAATAATAATCAAGTTAAAATATAATTTTTAGGTGCTTGTATGTATATTGATCAGCAACTAAACAACTTTACTATTAAATTTGACGAAATTGTAACATTTTTCTACTTATAATGCCACTTTTCCATTTAGTACTATTGAGTTATTCAGTGTACACAAATGTTAATAGAACGCACAAAATTGAATTTTCGACATGATTACTTTTGTTGCTTGACTTGAAGAAATATGCTTCTAATGCCCGTCAAATACTTTTATTCCCTTATTATGATTTAATCCCAAGAATTTAACAGTGGTTATCTTAATGTTAATGACAAAAAAGTGGCATGGAGGACCGAATATGTTTGAGAAACCAGTGAATTGCAGAACTTATTGGACGAAAATCCAGTTCATACTCTCAAATAATTTTTAGCCAGCTTAGAAGATGATGAATTAACTGTTTCGAGATGTTTACGTGCGATCTAAGATATGCAAAAGGAGAGTAAATAGTTACATATAATAACTGCGAATTGGCTGAAAGATGCAATTTCCACCTGTGTAGAAAATACTTTAAGCGTCTAATTTATTAATGAGTTTATTTATGTATAAGTGGATTACTAGTAATTGAAAAAGAATAGTTTCATTAGCTGGGACAACAAATATACTCGAAGTACGTATAAATTTTTTTGTAAAATCAAGTTATTTGTAAAAAAAGATAATTATAGGACAAAGAGATGAAAAAACATGACAGATTAGGAACTAGATGATACAAAAATGTAGTGCCTTATATTTATATATGTAATCTATGAGTCTGTAAAGTTATTTGAAAAATAGATTTTAAACCAGGCGTGTTTGTGACAGAGACAGGGAAAAGGTGAGTATTAGAGTTATGGGCCTATATCTTTTATAGAGACAATGAGGTCACCATCCGATACGTTTTCCCCCGTAGAAATGATTTCTAATCAGGCTGTGAGAAATGTAGTTAACTAAGGGGGATTAAGATAGCTTACTAAGGGAGAATAAAGGAAGGCTTACTAAAGGGAGTTCATTTAATTAATCACGAGCGTTCATGAATATTTCCATAGACAAATACCTATTTAAGGGAGACCACTTGATAGTGTAGAGTATTGTCGTTATTGTATGTTATTTAAACAAGTTAAACGACGTATTGTTTCGCAATAACGAGTAATAGAGGCAAAGTTACTCTCCTACAAGGCTAAGTCATACGTTTAGAGGGTAAATGGTAATACACTGGGAAAGCAACATCGTTCTTTTAACACGGTATACCCATGTTACTAGAAAGATGGGAAATATTTTGGTTATTATAGCACATGAGTTCAAAATTCCCGGGCCTAATACATACATGCGCTAGTTTTATTGCACCACTTTTTCAGTTAGTATCAACCTTCAGAAGGAAGCTGTTAAAATTTCATAATATTCTACTCATAAGTTTGTGAGTTATTGTGTTAAGAGTGACACTAGTTTTGTTAATTTCAAAACAATTAATCAAAAGGAATTTCGTGTTTTAAGTTTACATTCCTTCTTGATGAAAAAAAACCGCTCAAGCGAAGCAATGATTTCAAAGTATTATAAGAACTTCATTCCACCAGAAAAACAATAAAACTTTAGTTTGCTGACTTCAAACATGATTGTATAGACACCGATGATCCAAAACGCAGTCGATATCCAATGAGGTGGTAACATCAGAAGACAAAAAAATTCACAAAATCATTTTGAATGATTGAAAAGTGAAGTTGCGCGAGTTAGCTAACATAGTAAAGATATCAAATGGACGTGTTGGTTTTATATTGCATAAGCATTTGACTATGAGAAAGCTCTGTTCAAAGTTGGTGCCGCGTTTGCTCACTGTTGACTAAAAACAAGAACGCGTTGATGTTTCTGAGTAGTGTTTGGCCAGGTTTAAATGTAACAATCCGGAATTTTTCCCTCGATATGTGACAATGGAGTAACACATGGATCCATAATTTCACTCCGGAATCAAAATGATCATCATCAAAACAGCAGCTGGTGACAGACCTATCCTGAGGCAAAAGATAAATCGTTCTACAAAAGTGATATTGAAATGTTAGAGCAGCGTTAGAATGATTGTGTGGCTCTTGATGGAGATTACGTTGATGAATAAAGTCAATTCTGAAAAAAAAACGCGTTTTCTTAGTTCACGCCCTGGCTTTTTCAAACCATATGTTATATTGTTCAAAATTTCATAATACATGCCTAGTAATATTTTTATATTACTAGCCTGAATAATAAGGGATAACTTATACATACACTTCTTTACATGCAAAACTTATTTTTTAAATATAATATTTTCAATGATCTTTATTTTTGACGATTAATCATTGTCGACAAATAATATTTTAAAATACGTTCCTGTACCATATCAGCCTTATATAAAACCATTTTAAAATTCTCCGTCACTATATCCGAATTGTACACAAAAATCATGAAACACGCGAAACTGATCGAGTTGGCGAGATGGCACCTGATATTCATGGGCCTGTGGAATTTTAAAAAATCAGACCCGTCGCGAAGACGCCTTTATCTGCTTTACGATATATATAAAGCGTTTATACCCGCGTATATGATTTTATTCTTAATAAGCTTGATCCTAAATATGATACAGTTGATTGCGAATAAGGAAGAAATTGCTGATATTTTCCTCAGTGTCGCTTTTTTGTTGTCAAACATCGATATCACTTCAAAAATTTTAATTTTCATTAAGAATGACATACCCGATTGGTTATACCTCGTGTGCGATATGGAGAGGAACCTCTGGGAATATGGAACCGAAAAGATGAAAAAATATTATATGGGGCAGGTGAATCTGTGTAATATATTTGTAACAATTTCAACTGCAATGATAATAATTTCAATGAGTATTTTTATTATTTCCAAACTCCAACTGCTCTTTGTAAGTGAGATTGCACCCGGGAAGGGCCTATTCTTCATGTGGTTACCTTTCGATAAAACAAAAAACACCGTGGCCACTTGGACGATCGAGATATGGTTGTGTTATTTTAACGTTCTTTTATTCGTAACTGTTAAAATTACTATAATTACTTTAATTATATTTTTGTACACTCATCTACGAGTGTTACATATACGTATCAAAAACATTGGAGACAAACAAACTAACGAGGAAGACGTTATTACTTTTATTAAGCAACATCAACATTTAATCAGGTAAAATAAAATGTTGACTATTTACGCAGACTTAAACATTGTTTTCAGCTTGGAGAACAGAGTCAATGACTTATTAAAATATTTACTCCTACAGGAATACTTTCTAAATGCTGCTAATATTGCTGCTAGCCTTGTTCAAATTTTAGTCGTAAGTATTAGAACTGTGAATTAATTTCAGGGGAATTATGATGAAGTAGCTTAATTTATATTGCAATGGATTGGCAAATAGGTTTTACAATTAATTTGTAACATATAGTTTATTTAAGATATAATTGTAAAACTATATTATTCAAAATTACTACCGATATATAATTATATTTACTATACGTTGCATATCAACTAATTTTTTTTTGATCAGTAGCCTGTCATTAGAAAAAGCCAATATTAGAGTAGTAGTGATAATAAGTGAAGAAAAATATATGAAGAATACTAAGAAATCTTTATAATTTATTCACTATTTGTCTAAATTACTGTATGTAAAGGAATAATTATAGTTGCAAATTATTATATTTCAGCTAGAATCATTCCTGGAAATTCTGTATATGTGTCTTCATGGTCTTTACGCATCCTTTCAAATATTTGCACTTGGATGGGTAGCTAACGAAGTAAAGGAAGAGGTTTGTATTTTAAGATTTTCTTATTTGTATTATTAAATTACGAAATACCGACTCGAAAGTGATCACTTTGTATTAGTTAAAATAATATTGTAAATAGATAAACAGGTTTATGTAGGTATTAAGCTGAATTGTGTGTATAAAGTAGAATATAAAATACGTGTAGTAGATAGGTTAAATAAGGTTTTTGTTTATTTTTATTTAGTTATTACAACGATTATTATATACATATTTTATTTTAAAACGATTTTTTTTTGTGTTAAAAATCTAAGTTTAATTATTTTTTTAAATTTCTGAAGTCAATTCACTCAATTCAATTTTTTTTGTTAAAATTTTTTTTTTGGTTATAACTTTTTAGAGTATAGGTATCTCAGATGCTATTAGCAATTGTTGCTTCTACAATTGTACTATATCTACTCAGAAATCTCTTCTTATTACAATGATAAGAGCACAACGTCCTCTAATGTTGACCTTGGGTCCTTTTGGATCAATGAGCTTGAGTACATCTATATCGGTACGTATAATTAGATAATTAAATATGTATTATCATGATTTACTACTGTAATAAAAAAATAGAAAATGTAAAAATCGTGATGTTTTTCATTTTGACAGGCTAGTAGTGCTGCGCATTATTTGTTATCTGTTTCCATAGTTTGAGGTTTGTAATAATAAAATGGGTTGTTTTATTTCAGGTGGTAAAGGCTGCTTATTCTTATGCCACTCTTACTCTAAACAGATACAATGCCGACTGAGTTATGTTTTAGGTGTTTAGTCAGTATTTGAAAGCTTTTGAAATCACATTTGTATTACACGCTTATCAGTTATATGTTACCACCTCAAGCAACAAAACCAACGAATTTAAATTATTAATAAAGTTAAATGGCATTAAAAATGTGTGTTTCAATTATTAATATTTTATTTATTAAAATGTATGTTTTATTTCGTTTTTATTTCAGTATAGTGTTGCTCTATTTGAGCTTGCAATTGACCTAATCTTTTCAAAATTACCTCTTCTAAAATGTTGAAATTCTTATGCACGTAATTATTGAGAATATCTATTCAATATCTATAAAGACACATATTTCTAGATGATTTATTTTGAATATTTCGTTATTTATAGTTGTTGACGACAGAGTGTCGAATTGATTTATAAATCTCTTCTTATGGGACGTCTTATGATGTATTAGAATGATGTAGCATTTTTTTCTTGACACTATTGAAACAATAGATAAATTATTTCCAACATACTATTTAACGGTAACTATTTCCAAAAGAGTATTGTGATATATTTGGTTTGTATTTTATCAATGATAATTTAGTCGTCACTTACCAACATTTTTAGGCATAATTCCATTTTTATATTTAATTCAAAGAAACACCTTTTTCCGTGAGTTATTTACTAAAAAATATCCACCTAACTACATTTATAATATCACTAATTGTTTAGTTTGAAAGTTTGACGGATGTGTGTTTATATTTGGTAGAAATTGGCGAACTTCCATTGACATAAATATCTGATACTATCTATTATATAATATACTATCTATACTATCTACAATA
Source organism: Rhynchophorus ferrugineus (assembly GCF_030347505.1). Taxonomy (NCBI): domain Eukaryota; kingdom Metazoa; phylum Arthropoda; class Insecta; order Coleoptera; family Curculionidae; genus Rhynchophorus; species Rhynchophorus ferrugineus. The sequence continues at coordinate 22,899,939 of NW_027472583.1, read as the reverse complement.
AACTAGCTATTACAAATCTCTGAAAATGAATTTATCCTCGGACTATTACACTTGGGAATGGAATTATATATTTTTAATATCTGTATCTGTTATAGGTTAAATCTTTTGGTCACAGCAAAATTTCATACCAGCATGTATTGTGGGGCTGAATTTTTTTTTTGGCATCAAAGCGAGATATTTTGTTGATTACGATCTATATCCTCAAAAACTAATTCCCTAGTCATGAGATTAACTACACTTTCACCAAGAGGGATCGTGTATTTTGTCAGGACAGACTTGGTACGGTTGTGTCAATTTATGTTGGAATGCTTCTAACTTGATCAGCATGTATATTAGATCTAGGAATATTGCTTGTAATGTTATAAAATATATCTGTCTTCATGCTAATACTAATTTTTTAATATAAAATTACAATAGCTATTTATAGCAATTTAGGTACAATAGCAATTTTAGAAAAAGTATCTTTTTGTCATATCCGGCCACATGAGAGGGGCAGTTGTCACAATAAGTGGGATTAATGATGGCATACATCAATAATCTTAAGATCGGTATTTTATTATTACTCTTACTACTTTACAGCTAATTAATGCTATTCGTGTCTTATTTATGGCTTTGATTTACACCAATCAAGAAATGTGGTCAATTAAAAATAACAATAATCGTATATATAACTTAAAACAAAAAGGGGTTATTCATCTGTGATCAAAACTAAAAATAATCATTTCTAAAAGATCTTTAGTACAATATAACTAGACTTATCACATTTCTTGCATATACTACCGTCTGTGCATTCTATATGAGACTAGAGTCCACATTTTCCTTGCCATTGCAGGCACTTTTCTCCAGGTCTATCAGTTAGTGTGCTCTCCAACACAAACGAGATAAAAAACCCTTCTTTATTTGATGATTCCAGAGATAGCATTTTTGCTTCTTTTCCATTACCCTTCATCGGTTTGCCAATATTATAACACATGGCCTGAAAATACCCTGGCTTAACAAAGAAATTTATATTTTGCTTCAAATTAGGCCTGTTACCCTGGCACCTGTGCTGTCCACTCAGATGACGTGACGAATTCCATGTTTCATCCATTGTCATATATCGACGTAAAAATTCCGGTTTGTTACGTTTAAACATGGCCAACAACTACTCAGAATCATCAACACGTCCTTGTTTTTGGCCAATAGTGAGCAAAAGCGGGGCCCACTTTGAACAGAGCTTTCTCATAGTCAAATGCTCATGCAATATAAAACAAACACGTTCTTTTGATATCTTTACGATGTTAGCTAACTCACGCAACTTCACTTTTTAATCATTCAAAACGATTTTGAGGATTTTTTTTGTGTTTTCTGCTGTTACCACCTCATTTAAATGTTCTCTGCATTCTGCATCATCGGTGTCTCTACGACCACGTTTAAAGTTAGTAAACCAACGTTTTGTTGTTGTTTCTGGTGGAGCGGATATTTTACAGCACTTTTAAAGCTTTTGCTTCGCTTGAACGGTATTTTTCCCATCAAGAAACAGTGTAAAACTAAAACACGAAATTGTTTTTGATCCATTGTTTTGGAATAACAAAAGTAGTATGTTACTCTTACCACAATAACTCACAAAAGTCTGAGTAGAGTATCATGAAATTTGAACGGCTTTCTCTTGAAGGTTTAGTATTAATTGAATAATCTGTGAATACAATAAATATAGCTATTATATGTATATATGTTATATATCGTTGATTGGTGTTTCAAGTGTATATGAATTTTGCTGATTTTTTTTAATAGTTCGAAAAAATCCAAATTACTCTTCCACAACTTTATTTTATTATTCCCATACATTACAATAAAGATCAAATATGTAAATATTTATTCTATTAAAGTCGCTCTTTTGTACATAATTAAGTATTTTTAACGTATATAACATAATATATATTTATTTTTTTTACTATTTAACTTATGTAGTCACTTACCCTTTTGTATAGATTCCAAAATGTTTATCAAGCTCATGTATCGCTACATTTTAAAAGCGAATAAAATTATATATATATATATATATATATGTATATAATAATAAAAATATATCAACAATAAATAAACCATAAAACTTTTCTTTTTTCCTTTTAAATTTGTTTTGATTTAAAAGAAAAGTCGAAGTTGAAGACCGTAAATTTATAATTTTAAAATTAGTTTAATTTCAACTCTTGATAGCACTATTGTTAGTAACATTTTTTTAAATATTTAATAGATATTAACATTTCAATAATTGAACAATTAATACCGGAAAGTTATAAGGAATTTTTTTAAATGAATATATTATGAAGAAAAGTTTCAATAAGACAAAAAGTTTTTGTATTCCTGATCGGTCACGAACTTTAATTAATTTAGAAAAAATATTTTTTATATAAAAACTATCTCTACTGAACATTAACGGCCAAATGAGTGCCGAAACGTCGCCATGATCGGTAATAATGAAAAACTGATTAGTGTTACTAAATTATACATGATATTCGTTGGTATGTGGAGGTTTGAAGAATCTAATACGAACAAATTTTTGGTGAAATGTTATAACAAATATTATGCCACTTTTGTTTATATTCTATATATTCTATTTATGAGTATGCTCTCGATGAATATGATAGTTTTGCTAAGAGATGGAGATCCGCGTAAACAAATGGCAGCCACATTGAGTGTTTTAGTTGCCGTTATAGATATCGTAATTAAATTGTCAATATTTAAAAAATATAAAATAGAAAAATTGTTCCGTATTGTGAAACTGATGGAGAGCGATGTATGGAATTCTGGTAACCGGGATATCATTGCTTTCTATAAAAAGCAAGTCGTATACTGTAGATCAACTTGTATATTATTGGCCGGTGTTACTATTGTGACTTCACTTGCTTTTGCCAGTGCAAGTTTTCAGAGTATTATTCAGAGTAGCGACGCTATAGAAGATTTCATGTACCACATATGGCTACCTTTTGACAAAAAGAAACACGTGATGATTGTTATTCTGCTAAATTCTTGTTTGCTATCTTATAGTTGTATTATGGTTCCAACAATTAAACAGGCTTTGTGTAGCTTAATGATATTTTGTTCAACTCATCTACAGATTTTGCAATACAAGGTGAGGAATAGGAAATTTAATGGAGATTCGACGACAGCCATTAAAAGTTATATTCACGAACATCGCTTTCTTATATGGTAGGTGTTATACTCAGGTAATATCATTTTATTAGCATTTCAGAATGCATTTAGTCGCTTTATAGTATGTCGATAGTAATACCATTTCATGAAAACGAATTAATTTTTCAGCTGTTTAGATCTGAGTATATCTTCTGAATATTATGCTGCATAGCCATATTAGGCATAGTAATACGCCTGTTTAACTTACAATTTTAGCGATTGTAAAAATGAGTGATGATTGAAATTAAAACACACTTTATATAGTTGTGAAATTATATTTAATTATATTAATTGCTGTTATAAAATAATCAAGTAAAATAATAGTATGTATGTTTTCCATCATACTCACTGATGCTAGTTCAAAATATCTTAACAATAAAAATTATAATAAAAGTACTATAATTATGATAATTATTAAAACTTTAAGGACTTCAGAGAACCATATATAATAATATAAATATATATGATAAATATTATTTCCTTTTAATTAAATAAATTGAATGATAATTGAAATAAAATTCGTAGTCAAGAAAGGTTTATTAAAGGATCTTTTAAAGAACACTATTTATTAAGTAAATAAGTAAAATAACTTTTGAGATGCGGGAGAGAAAACAAGCTTGTAAATTAAATACAATTTATTTTGAATGTGCAATTTATATGGAAAATGCATGTACTTACTATTAACGAAAGGTGTAGATTAGCTAATATAGACAGGAATTCTATGCTTTCACTAATTCTTCAATTAATACAATGATTTCTTCAATGTTTCTTCAATTAATGCTAATTTTTTTATTTCTTCTTCATTCAATTCAATAGTGTCTTCTTCAAACAATTCAATACTTTCTCTCAGCAGTACTTTATTCTTCTCATTTTCAATAATACTCTTTTCCTTGGTGTTCATGCAAATTGCTATCAGACTGTCTTTTCCTTGTGAATGCATAATTTTATCGCTGAACCTCCTACCTCGGGTTCTTGGTGGTGGTGGACAAGGCTGGTCCAGGAATCCCTTTTCTGTATCCTGATTCGCTGAGAATATCGGGGTGGGAAACACTCTTCCAGCTAGGAACTTCTCACACTGATAAAACATGTGAATTTCGAACTCTTAAGGAATTCCCAAACATTTCACGATTTCGGGTCTTCTTGATATATTTATGGTTAGGCGCCATAAAGAGTCCTCTACCAGGTCTAACATCCGACACGTTTCGTCCAGCCTCGGTACTTAAACCCTCGTTATCCTAAACACTTGACAACGAGCCGATGGGAATCATCCTTGTTTGTTGTTCTGTTTACTTGTTATCTTTTTACCTGTCTATATTTACCAGACGTTCAATATACTGCGAACTACATACTTATGAGTGATAAGTGAAATGGTGATTCTTTTCTTACTCTGTTAAATGCATTTTCAAATCAAATCTAGTTATATGTATTTTTTTGCGTTAAACTTTTCAACTATTTGTCTTATAGCAAATACAAAGTCTTGTATACTTTTTCCCTTTAGGAATTCACTTTGCAATTCTGTTACTGATTTACATATTACTGATTTTAGACGGTTTTCTATAATTTGTTTCTCTTTCCATACTCTGTCGCAAATGCCCACTAATAACTTAATATGGTAGTTTTTGGGCCCATTTTGCTCAGAATTTTATGACACTAACTTATCTAACACTTCAGTTTTCTTAGTATATCTTTAATTAATTAATTTGTATCTTATCTGTGCTCTAACATTTTCTTCTTGTTGGTCGGTATATATATTCGTATGTTGATTCTTGCGGACAAAGCAATTCCTCCAAGAATTTTTTTCATCTCTTATTTATTTTTTCATGAGTTAATTCAGTTATAATGCATTTAACCTTTTTTATCTTTAATGTGTCTATGATTATAGGCCTTTTCTCTATTATTCGTTTTATAAGAGTAATAATAAAAAATAATTGTAAATATAAAAGTCATCGAACTTTTGCAGTCCCATTGCAATGCGTTACGATTTTTAAAATAAATTGGTTTTAGTAATTCATTATCTTCTACATATATCTACATATAACAACTACTTTTATGACATTTGCCATTAAAACAAACAGAGGGTTTTTCAATAAAGGCGGGTGGATGTCGACGCCCTTTGGCGACCATGTTGTTTCGAAGGCGTCTGTTTAAACTTTTATTTATTGTCACCGATGCTAGTTAATTGTTATCAAATGACTATAAGCCACACTTAGTATTCCCAAAAATGTCCTATTTTTATATTGTTATCTATAAGTGCTATCAATAAGTAGTTTAAATAAGAAGAATGCAACAGTGGGCATATTTTATGAACGACTTGTTCACGCTGTACTAACTTCTTGTAGGGTTTTCTGAAGTGACATTCAAAACACACTTCTTTATTTATGTAATGAAATATAACTAACTAAATAATTAAAAGTAAAATATAACCCTTTGCTCAAATTTCAGTTTCGGTGATTTTCATCTTGCAACGCTTTGAACATGTAAATCTGTATATAATATATGGCTTCTATGAATATCTTGATCAGGTTGTTAATATTCTCTATTAGATATAATATTACTTGTGTGTTTTAGGTTTATTGAAACTTTTGACAAATCAACTAGTTTTGTAATGTTGCTGGAGTTTTTGTTCAATGCTCTAAATCTTGCTGCTATTATTCTAGATCTCCTTACTGTACGTGAAAATATAATCTATGTACAGATACTCTACACATATAAATAAAATATCGTTTTAGACTGATGCTATGATGTTTCCTGCTTTTTATGCTATTTTGGCAACAATACAGATCTTCATTTTAGCTTGGAATGCTGACCAAATTAGATACCAAGTATGTATAGTTTGTTTGGCTCATATTTTAATAACATTTTATAATCTAAATATATTAGGTGATTTAACAAGTATCAAACATGCGAAGATAGACAACGTATTCTAAATATTAAACTCTATGGTTTTAACATTGCTTTATAGTGACCATTATTCAGTATATGCAGACGCTAATGATTGAATACTCAAAATTGTATTTTCGACACATTACTTTCGTTATTGTTGACACATTTCAATAAATCTGCTATCATTGATGGGCCCTTCAAACACTTTTAGATATGCATGTTGATACTGTCTCGTTATATCCCGATTATCGATTTCGGTTTCAGCGATTTAAAAATGATGATGTTGATGTCATTGACAAACAACGACCTAGAAAACTAAAAAAGTTTGAAATGCGATTTGCTGCTAAGCCAGCGTGGTTTTGACATTGTATTGCAATGCTATCAGAAATATGAGTAAAAGTTGTAGAAAATGATGGAAAATATTTTAATTAAAAATTAAAATATATTTACAAGCACCTAATGTCCATTATGATCATGTGTCGATTATAGCAACCTATGTAATTATTAATGACATTACTTAAAGTATATAAAATATTTTTAACAAAAAAATTGAACCGACTTCAAAAAATAAATAAGAAACTCACTAAAAAGTAAAAAATACATAAATCCATATTTAACCTATGTACTACACGTATTTTATATTCTACTATATACACACAATTTAGCTTAATACCTACCTACACCTATTTATCTATTTGCAATATTATTTTAACTACTACCAACTGACCACTTTAAATTCGGTACAAGCAAAAAATTAGATTTGTTTTGTTCGTAATTTAGTTTTGTGTATATGATATAAAATTATATTATTATTTTTGAATTGTTTAGGCTCGGCCTAGGTAATTCCAATGGATCCACCTCGGAAGTGCATTCTTTCGAATAAGAAATAATTTTGATAATCGGTCCATAATTGACGAAGAAATCGGTGAATATACTATAAAAAATAAATACACAGTTGAAAATAGAACCTCCTCCTTTTTCAACTGTGTTTTACAGTGGACAAGGACAACTATTTTTTGAAATGTTTATTAAATATTTTAGTATAAACATATGAAAAAATATGAACAGCATAGGTTGATTAAAAAGTTTCAATTGGCATCATGACAACGTTAAGATATTTCAATTATGAGGGTACACGTATGTATTTCCATTTCTTTCCTTCTTTGTTTCTATTATATTGTTTTTTAAATCTATTTTGATAATGTTATTACAACTTGTAAAAATTTAATAACATTTTGAGAGCTGCTCCCATAAAGAATAGAAATTAAGAAATATAAACATAATAAGAACATACTGAATCAAATTTTCATTCGATCGTTTGAAATTAGTTTTATGATTATTAATGATTGTTGTTATGCCTAACATTGTTTTTCATCTTCTTTTTGAACTTGAAACAATTCACACAAAATGTAAGGGTAATCGAGTAATATCCATTATTGTTTATCGGGCAAGTATTAATGGAAATAATAAATCCATCAGACTCATTGAATTATATGAAGAATTCGTAACTTTTTCTAATAATAACTATTACAATTTTTTGGATTTTCTTTATTAAAAAATATTTTGAATTTATCTTAGAGTTTAGCTGTCGGAGATGCATTTTATGAAAGTATTTGGCATTTGGAAGACGTAGACACTCAAAAATTATTGATACTGATAATTTTAAGAACTCATAAGCCGTTAATGCTACATTTGGGACCATTTGGACCTATGACAGCAGAAACAGCGGTAAATGTGAGTAACAATGTATTTATGTATTAGAATAACATGATATTTGCAAATATTTTCTGTTTTAGACAATGAAAGTGGCTTATTCGTGTGTTACGTTGTTGACGAAGCAATACAAGAGAAAACAATATTTACAAGCTCCTTAATGTTCCGCTACTCCTGTAACTAGCTACCACTCCACTAATGCTCTTAATGACATAACATGAATCAACTTAGAAATGTGTGTCCAGCGTATTTTACTCTCTTTTAAAACTACTTTAGCGAGTTCTGCAATATGTCAAGTAGTTATAATGATACATATGTTATATGTTATTAATGGACCCATAGAAATAATGTGTTGGCACTTATTACTAATAGAACGACTATACAAGATGTAATAACATTACCATAAAATTAAGAACTCTGTGACTTTTGATTGACATAAAAAGATAACTTACAGTAACACATATAACATATATTTTGGTAAATATAATCAAAATGGTCTATAACGCATTTACCCTTTTTCTAATATCTTTTAGTGTATTTAATTTTAATGAGATACATTGAAATTCCTGATTCTTTTAATGTCTTTATAGTGAAAGCAGACATGTTCTTGTTTAACACAAAAATGTATTGTGGTATGTAATAATCGTTTTTCAAATTTTGTTCTGAAAATTATGGATCGAATAATTCAAATGTATAATTTATGGCAAAAATTTTCACTATAGCCTAAAAGGTATTCTTCAAAAATAAAATGGGTAATGAAATAGAGTTTTACTTATTCATTTTTTTTGCTTTATGTTTACTCTGCTTAGTCTGACATCATCGATATAATATCAAATGAAATAGAAGACCTACAGAAACATTTTTAACTCGTATTAAGGCACCTAGACGATGTCTTCATGTACACGATTTTTAAAATTATTTATTTCAATATGTCCATTAGTTAGGCGGGATAAAGCCGAATGAGTTCTAAGATGATATTAGGCGATTACGTGTATTTTTTTCATTATAAAAAAGCATTTTGCCCTGAATGTTGCGGAATTTTCCATACAAGCTTCAACAGTGTTTCCTTCAAAAGGCCTCTTACAACGCGTGGTCGAGCGTTATCATACAGGAGGTTTATTTTGCGCGCCTGTTACATGTCTCATTCAACTAGTTCTATTGATATTGGTCACACATATGAAGCAACAGTTTTATTGGGTTTTAGCAGTTCATAATAAATTAGATATTGCTGATATGGTAATAATATGTATGGTATTAATAATAATTATATGCCATAATTATTAAGCATTAGTAGCAGATCACATTTTATCACACGATGCTTCAGGAAAAACTCTTCTTTTTTACCTGACCAGTAATGAAATCGCGATATTGAAACAGTTCGATAAGATATTTTAAGTCAATTCGTGTGGTTGCAATTTTTCCTCATTTTCCTATAGCATAAAAACGTTAAACAATTGATTCATCAACTGCTAAGCTGCCTGACGATTATTTGTGAATTTTGTAACTTTTCGTTCAGTAAATCTTTCAATTAATTGTTTTTTATTGATCTTTTAATGCTGTTTCTTCCTTTGACGCAAAATTACTGTTTTTGGTGTTATTAGATAGAATACTGTTTTTTTTTAATACTTTAAAGTCTCCTTTTTACCAACGAGGGTTTATCTGGATTGGACCTACAGTTTAACGAGGGCTCCGAACCACGGTCCTCGGCATTAATCCTACCGACTGGCGAGTGACCAACTTAAACATCATCCCAGAAAACATCCGGCCTTACCCAGCGTGGTTACTGGCGTGCCTGGGATCATCTTCTTTGTCGGATTCTACATTATTGTCTAGGACAATCACAAATATTAAACAATCATAAACATAAATTTAAGACCATGCCCCAGCAAGATTCGAACCCGCGCCAACCAAACCGACAATGGAATATTGTTATTTTATGTAGAGAAATATCCAAAATCAACAAATGTATTAAATTTAGCTCTTACTATTTAACTATTTGACTATTTAACTCTTGACTTAAATTGAATCAAGTTAGGTTGTTTAATAGTTAATTATATCTGATTAAATTTCACAAATCTAGTATTTAATTTGGACATACTGGGATTCACGAGTTGTTAAAGATTAATACTTCAAAGAGAATGTAATTAAGAATTATGGAGAATGTCCAATGTTAGAAAGCTTGGTTGTTGAAAACCTAATATTATTATAGGAGAAAATTGTAAGGGATGAATGATTTTTTGTTGTAAACAAAACGATTACGCGTTCGTACGTTTCTGTGCGTTTTTATATAAAATCATGATAGATCAACAATTATATGGAAATTGCGTTAAATTGTTGAAATGAGAATCCATTCCATAAAACTAAAAAAACTACCAAAATAGACAATTGAAAATCGATGTAATGATCAAAAGCTTTTAAATACGTTCACAAACAATTTTGCATGTTTTCTTAAACAGTACTTTCGCATCGTGTAATTACTGATGATTATTAGAAGCGTCTATAGTACAACTGATGATGTCGATGTGCTATATTAAGAATGAAATCACACTATGGGAGTGGGAAATACTACCGATATTATTAAATTGAATCACCCTATCCGGACTAGCCTAACATATATCTAGTCTCTGACTGCCGTTTGCTTAGAGTGATGCAGACTATACTTAAAAACATACGCTTTGCTTTTTGAAGAGTTTAACGGAATTATGGGAATATGTTAGAAATAAAAAGGACAAGGACATTAACAAGTAGGCAAAATAAATTATATTCTAATTATTCTATCGATTTTATTGAGTGTTTGTATAAATAGTTAATTTCATGTCCATCTGTGCATTTTCGTCGTGCGTACCCAAGAAAATATTATATGGTTTTCCTTTAATCGATTTAAACAAGTACGTCAGTTTGCTTGCTTTAAATGGTGTTCATCATTAGCGTGACAAATGAGTAGGCAACTTTTAATGTCTAAAAAAAGAAAATTTTTGGTACTCAAATATTATTAACCATGCACAAAGATGAATTAGTACTGATACTGTTGATAACACTTCTCTCAACGCAGGGAATGTACAAATTAGTAAGTACCCCTTATAATATACACAATATTTATTTATTCAAGGGTGTTGAGCGAGCATTTGCTTTTAAAACAGTTGTAATTTTTCGAGGACTAGGTTCGTAGTGTCTGAATAGTTTTTAACATAATGTTGTGCCATTCTTGTACCAAAACGTCCGCCAATTGCTTCAGTGATATTGGACATTTTACTACAAATCGACTCTTTACTCTCTGCTCTAAACCTCCTCTTAACGGTTCAATTATGTTAAGGTTTGATGATTGTGCTTGCCAGGGAATATGTTTGATGATATTCTGATGTTCCTCAAACCAAGGCTGAACCTTTTTGACTGTGTGTTTAGTCGAATTGTTATATCGGAATCTAGTAGCACTTAACAGCAATATGCTAGTCATAACAAGAACTTTATTGTTGAGATTATCGAAATATTTATTCGCATTGATTGATTTATTTAAATGGAAATCATTTCATTCAATTCATACAAAGAACCAACTGAGTACCATAATATTGCAATGTCAGTTTTATCGAGTTCCCACTGTACCGAATTTGTCAAAACAATATAACTCAAGTGAGTAATATTGTTTCTCCTCAGTTTTATATTGTCCAGCCACAATCTATTTAATGTTCATCGGTCTTTGTCAGTTAACTTTTCAGTTTCGCCTATTATTCCTCTTCGCCGAAAATGCTTTGACATATTTTGTATATGCTCTCATTACTGTGGATATTGTTGCTCGTGATACTTGAAACATCATCTGGGATATCCCACATTGCACCAATCGCTTATTTTAACTCTAATAGAATAAGCGTATAATAAAGTGAAATATAACCTATAAGACTTATAAATTGAACAGTACATACGCGTCACATTGTTTACACGAAAGCAGTTTTGCCACCATGCAACAAGATATACTATATTGTATACTATTCATATTATTTTGTCAATCCCCTGTAGCACCCCAAAGGAAAGATAAATTGTTCGACTAGAAAGGTGTACAAAATTAGAGAAATGCTGGATTGAATATATCATTTTTGGAAAATAATATCTGATAAGAACGGTTTAATTTTGCCTAAAAGTTGCTGTTTTGTTAGATGCAAGACTGAGCCATGTGAAGTGATATGACTATTAGTTTACGAGTCATAGTAAGTTTGGTAAAATAATTTTTCTTAAAAAATAGATAAAAACAATTGACTAAATATTACTTTTAACTGCACAAATTTCCGTCGGAATCAAATAATGACTTGAATTGGAGGTCCTTCATCAAGGAAATAAAGTGTATATATAATTTTATACGATCATTTCTGCATCTGTAAGTAAATTTTGAAGTTGATCTATTTGTATCACATAGAATCGAAAGTAATAAACTTTGATTATTTAAAGATGTCCATCGTTCATCATTTCAAGCTGTTTATTATTACTACACGCCTCATATATACTAAAAATATATTTTCAAAAGGCTATAATTTGGGAGAATGTTACTTATTAAGTGATATTTTAAAGCAATATATCAAATGCTCATTGAATACTAACTTTCACTGCGGTTTCTGCTGTCATTGCTCCAAAAGGTCCCAGATGAAGCATCAGTGGTTTTTGAGTTCTCAAAATAATTAATATCATTGATTTTTGAGTGTTTATATCCATCTGATACCAATCAGTTTCGTAAAAAGCATCTCCAAGTGCCACACTCTACAAGAGATAATTATTTGACAATTTGTTAATTGTTTGTTAATTTTTTTACTTGTTCTTTAATCTCATTGGCATTCCAAGTTAGAGTGAATAGCTGCACCGTTGCCATGATGCCATAGATAACAGGAAACATTATTGCATCCGTCTAAAAAGGTTTTCTTATTTTCATTTAAGATTATTTTACATTTTGAGCGGTCGCTTTCAACATACCGTAAGGAGATCTACTATAATAGCGGCAACATTAACAGCGTTCAGAAGAAACTCTAACAACATTACTAAACTTGTAGCCCTATCAAATCTCTCGATAAACCTGGAAATATAGAAATCAGCGATGTATTAAAGAAACCTGGACAATTTACCTAATAAGAAATAGATGTTCGTCAAGAAAACGTTTAATAAAGATGTGTGGATCTTCGTTGATATCTCTGTTTTTAACTTTATATTGTAGAATTTGTAAGTGTGTCGAAGAAAATACCATTAGAGTACATAGAACGAGCTTGATTGTTGGTTGCATAACGCAACTGTAACTGATTAAGCACATGTTTATTGTAACGACCAAAATTCTATGCTGTTTTTTATCAACTGGTAGCCAAATATGATACATAAAGTCCTCAATGGCGTCTTTGTTTTCGCTTAGTTTTATGAAGTTAGTTATAACAAAGGTGCTAGAGGCTAATAGAGTAATTCCACCCAAAAGTAAGCAATTTGTCCTGCAATACGTAACTTGCTTTTTGTATAATGAGATGACATCGTCTTTTCCAGAGTTCCATACATCACGCTCCATGGTTTTGACGTAACGAAAGAAATGAGGAACATCGTATTTATTAAAAATTGATATTTTAACCACTATATCGATAACAGCCACTAATATACCCATATTTCCTGCTTTTTGATTCCACGGGTCTCCATTTTCCATCAAAAGTATTAAATTAATTGTGAGCGATATCATGAATAATATATATCCAAGGAAAATACCCCTAGAGTAGTATTTGTTATAAATCTTGAGAAGAACATTTCTAGAATTTGTTTCCTCAAACTTCCACATACCAACCATGGCCATATACAACTTGGTGACACTAATCAATTTTTCATCATCGCGTATCATGGTTATGTCTTGAATATTCGTGAGCTGATATTAGAGGTCTTTGGTTAGTCTACGGTTTTAATTATTAAGATTTTTTTTGTTGAAAATTCGTGTTCTAATAAAACTCTGGAAACTTTTTTCCTTTCTTTGTTACAATAGTTTTATTTAACAAGTATAGGGGCAAACTTTGCTAATATAATACCTCTAAATATAATTTTAAGTTATTAATAATTCATATATGTCAAATACGCAACTTTGACTACTTATATTTTTTAACTTTCTTAGTTTTTTTTTAAATGTAGTCATGTAGGATAGAATGGAATTAAAACAAAACTAAATTTTTTTCATTGGATTTAGCAATATCTATAAATCAATTATTTGATTATGATCTAAATAGAATACAAGAATAGCATGAAAATGATTCAGAAAAATGGATCTATTTTGAATATTTTAAATATACTTAAAATGTTATTCACTACCATTGACTGAACAAGTTAACACTTGGGTTGAAAAGTCCCGGGCATAACACATAGATGGCGATTAGAGTTTTATTGCATTTGCATATTTTCAGTTAGTACTAACCTTCAGAAAAAAGCTGTTAAAATTTCATTATATTTTACTCATAAGTTTGTGAGTTATTGTGCAAAGAATGACACTACTTACGTTAATTTAAAACAATTGATTAAAAACAATTTCGTGTTTTAATTTTACACTGTTTCTTAATGGGAGAAAATACCGTTCAAGCGAATCAATAACTTGAAAATTTTTATAAGGACTCCGCTCTATCAAAAATAACAATAAAACGTTGCTTTGCTGACTTCAAACGTGATCGTAGAGACACCGATGATGCAGAACGCAGTGGACGTTCAAATGAGACAGTAACAGCAGAAAATATCAAAAAAAGCCACAAAATCGTTTTGAGTGATCGAAAAGTAAAGTTGCGTGAGTTAGCTAACATCGTAAAGGTATCAAAAGAATATGTTGGTTTTATATTGCATGAGCATTTGACTATTAGAAAGCTCTGTTGTCTTAAAGTGGGTACCGCGTTTGCTCACTGTTGACCAAAAACAAGAACGTGTTGATGATTCTCTTCAGTATTTGGCCATGTTTAAAGGTAACCAACTGGATTTTATGCGTGGATACTTGACAATGGATGAAACATGGATCCATCATTCCGAAATCAAAACCATCGTCATCTGAAATGTGAGAGTGGCGCTGGAATGACTATGTGGCTATTAATGGAGAGAGATTGTGAGCGATATCATGGATAATATATATCCAAGGAAAATACCCCTAGAGTAGTATTTCTTATAAATCTTTAGAAGTACATTTCTGGAATTTGTTTCCCCAAACTTCCACATACCAACCACGGCCATATACAATATAAATTATGTTGACGAATAAAGTTAATTTTGAACAAAAAAAGAACGAGTTTTCTTTGTTACCTCCAGGACTTTTCAGCCCATGGGTTATTTTATGTATTTGGCGGTATCAGAAGTATGTATTGTTTCATTGGGAATTAAATCACTCTAAAACTATTAAAATTGAGTTTTATGAACAACAATTTATCGCGTTAATGGTTTATGATTTTTTTTAGAAAATTATTACCTATGATCGTTTAACAGTTATATTATTGACTAATACTATTTGATCCTGAGTCGTGTTAGGAGTCTCTTCGGACTATACCAAAACAGTTATTTCATTTTTTTAGCGTTATCTTGTCAGAATCTTGTCAAACGTGATGTTCCCGATTAGATGTCGAGTTATTTTCAGTAATTCGTGTTCGTAAAAGTTGAGAAACTGGAGATCCCTCATCATAATATATAATATAATTTAGCATAATTATTTAACAAAAAAACCTAAAATTCAGCCCCTCTCAGATGTTCACCTACGGGTTCAGTTACGTTTAATTAATTTTTTAGATAATTTAGTCATGTCTTTCTTTTGAATAGGTCAAGGTAAAGGATTTGTGTTTGTATTGATGTGTTATTATTGTATATATATTATATATAGTCAATTATGTTTATAGAACATAATAAAAGACTTACTATTTAAATTACAATTAGGAATTGTTAAGAAAGTCTCTTCCACATTTGGATTTATAATCTGAATCATCCGGTCTAAAATGCAAAAAAAACAAACCAGACATTTCTTTCATTTTTACATTTAAACAAATTATTTTACCATAAAATTGGGTTATAATGGCCTAAAATAGAAAAACTAAAAATATCCTACAAATTTTCAGACCAAAGCACAGACCGATTTCGTAATTATATATATATATATATATATATATATATATATATATATATATATATATATATATATATATATATATATATATCGAATTTTACATTCTTTGAAGCGATTCAACACCTTAACTATAGTGGGTGCTTTATACACATTTAAATGTTCAAATCGCTGATATTTATGTCAAAATGAAGTGTTTATTCTAAATAACTAACTCAAGAAGAATAATTTGTAATCAGGTAATTTAAAGAAACTAAAAGGTATTGTTGATCTTGGAGGAATTTTAATTTACTATTTTAGCCACCGAGTGAGAAATCAGTCCCTCTGTCGTTTCGGCCCTTTCGGCCCTTTTTAGTTCCGAAGCCTACCCGGAGTATAGTTACTCTTTATGTATTATGATTTCTGCACAATAATATTTTTGAGAGATAGGAGCATTTGTATAACAGACAATTTGATGGAAGTTTATTTTTTATAACAATAATAAACACACGTTTACTGATATGACTTTTATTTAATATATAATAGTAATAATTATTTAGGCTTAGATCAGTGTATAGTACATATAAATATACTATCATAAATATTACTTACATTTTCATAAATTACTTAAGACATATTAGAGATTTTGAACACAACAAAATACCGTGCTTCTATTTTAACGAAAATCTACAAGAGAAGAAAAATAGCACCAATACGAATAACCGAATTAAATTGCACCTTGTGTAATTAAAACTCAGAAAACGTCCTCTATAGGTCACATAGCCTTTGAGAATAATTTTAGTATATATAAATAATAATAGTATACAAACTAAAATGTCGAAACTACTCATAAGGCCTTTAGTTAAAAATTACACCGTGTTCTTTCAAGAAGCACCGTTTTATTTTTTAAAATATATATTTTATTTAGCTTATTAATGTCCGCCATAAAATTGTTATCATCTTTATTTTATATACGATGATTTCACTGTAAGAGATAATTGCAATTGGCTTGACTTTATTGGTAAAACTATAACAAAAATAATAAGGTTTAAAATATGTTTTAAAAACAACTAGACAGTGAAAATACGAGCAAATTTGTTTATAGATACTTAAATAATTAGATTGTTTGTTTGTCTTTTGACATCTGACATTTTTCGTCGAAAAACATGTTTTACCACATAACTAAACATCTGATATAACCAATTTATTTTAATTTATTTTAATTTACACGAGATATTTCCAAACATGGGTTATACAATAATTTAGCAAATAATATCATTTATCAGTTCTTGCTTGTTTAGAAATACGACCCTTTTACTATTGCGATAGTAGCGTGTTCGAATCCCGTAGGGCATGAATCTAACGTTATATTTGTTATAGAATTTGTAGATGTATCTAGACAACAGTGGAAAATCCGACAAGGAATAATCAACCCAGTCACGCCCGTAACCAGGTTAGGTAATAGCGAATGTTTTCTGGGATGTTTCTGAGTCGGCCACTGATCACTCGGTAGGCTTAATGCCGAGGACCGTAGTTCGGAGACCTACACTGTGAATAAAATAAACATTAATCAGATTATGATTATTTTATTAGGGGCACTGATATAGATGCACATGAATGATAAAATAATGTTTAATCAAAGCATTTCATGTTATGTACTGTTAAAATAAATAAAGCGGTTATTAGTTTACCAGCATACGTATTCATCAATTTAATTGATAATGTTATATATTTCAGGATAATATTAATAATAGATCTGCAGCCTTAAAAGACTTATGGGTTGGCATCTCTGTGAGATCGTATTAGAAATTAAATTATTTTATTAAGATCCAATAATCATTACTCGAAAAATCAGAAATGTTTGTCTATTGAAATTCACTCTTGAAACTTTTTCTCACATTCTGGATAAGAGATTGATCCCAAAAATACATAAATATTAAAAATTAGCTCTGACTGCTAAGATAATCGCGTAGTTCATCGACAGGGATATAAAATTTAGTACGGAAAATCACCCCACCCACGCTAATAACCAGGTTGGATAAGACGGGATGTCGTCTGGACGATTTTTTAAAATGATCACTCGTCAGTTGGTAGGCTTAATACAAGGAATCGGGGTTCAGAGACTACGTAAAATAGGGCTAGAGATCTTATCTTAATCTATCTGCGGATCTGATAACGTGCAATGATGATAATACCTTATTTAACATTAAGTACTAGTATCTCGAAAACATTGTAGACTGGTAAATAGTGAAAGTTCAAATACATATTGTGAGCGTATGATGACAACGATATATGAATGGTGGATACCGATAATAACCTGTGTTACGGCAGATAAAATGTTATGTCTTTATAACCATTAGCTTATAAGTGGCAGTGGCTTGAATAAAATAACAATAGTTAATTTAGATTTTTTTGAAATGATAGATAAAAAGAAAGTTGTAAGAAAAAATCTTGATTTAATTGACTTTATGTTAAATTTAAGCGCTAGTGTACAGTGTTGATGATGCATGACGGGTTAGTTATCCAAAATTGGCAAATTGTTCCAGAAAATATCTGTTACTAAACAGTAAGTCAAAGCTACCTTATATATTTAGACGGGATACTTGTTCAGTGATGTATTAAGCGAGCAATTACTATTTGACAATTGTTAAATAATCGCAAAGAAACTAACCAAAGAAAAATATATTTAATAGTTTTGTTGTGATCATTTGCTAGCTTGTGTATTTTAATGCAGAATAGGCTAACTGTTGAAGTTTTTCCTGCTAGCTAATATATTTAGGTTGTAATCTTCCCTTATTAGTTTTATTTGTAAATTTGTAATAAAAATAATATTGTTCAAAAGATTCAAAGCATGTATATAACTTGAGAGAAGCTGTCAACAATTCGTTGAAAATACACTTTTCAGCAATCATAGTACTGCATCTAGAATTAGTTTGACTTGGGCAGAAAACATTTTTTTATACTTCCAAGCAGTGTTCCATTTGGAGTTAGAATATTTTATCATTTAGTTTGAGCGCTTATAATTGCTGTTTTGTAAAAAATATGCAAGTATTTATCTTACTACTTTTTCTTTCTTTTTATATAGGCACTAAAATAATAAAACCACTTAATATTATTAGTGAGTCTTCGACAAACAGTCACAGATAACGACATATTAAAATATGGAATCCTCATCATTTCTGGAGACTCAGTACTCAAGCACCAATATGGAAGCATAACAAACCAAAAAAGGTGCTCTATAGTTACAGGCTACTCTAACTGATCACCTCGGTAAATTTTTGAGATAATGGTAGGGATAAAATTGAATCTACAGTCTAATGTCCGTTCTGTTACCCTACCTTATATCCTCTCCTCGTCCTAGAATAACACATTAGAGATAGCTTTCACGCCTATAGAACCACTAATTCTAAAAGAAACTATAAGAATCATTTCTCTAACTGGCGGCTGTTCTGAAGTCACAGCTCATATAGTCCTTGCCTGCAGAGGACGAAAGCTTCCTAACATTTCAGAAATTATTCCTTCCAGAGTACCCAAATTGTGAGGTTGTTTAAATGAATAGGTCCAAGTCCTCTATTGGACTAAGCGCTGGACTAATACTACGTCATAAGTCTCAAAATCAACACTTCAGACTACCCGCTATTCCACTATTACTACTGCTGAAATGTTCTCAATAAAGCAGATCCTAATATTACAATCTCACTTAATAGCCATGCTAAATCCTGGCTTATATGCTCTGACTGGCGAAATTCACTGCAAACTATTATTAGTGTCTTTTCCTCACATCTGCCAATGGTGGAAGATTTACCAATAAAATTAACAAGGCTGATGATTGGTCACTGCCAATTTACCCATTATTTCCCAATGGATCGAACTCAGATAGCTTTGTGTCCCAATTAAAAGGAACCCCTGTCAGTTTTTGTCGAAATGCAGAAACTTATTTGGATTACTGGATGCATTTTTGCATCAAAATTTGACTAATTTATATAATTTTCTTAAGAAAATAGTTTTTTACTTTAAAGGCGGTCTTTTTATTAATATTTTTTTATGAAATATCAACCATTATACATTATTATCGACAATGTCACCTGTCATCAGTCAACGATTATTATAACAATTGTATTGGTAAAATAATATCACTATAAACATACTTTCAATTATTGATAATTATAATACTCGTATTTCCATTTATGAAGCTGTTTTTTAATAGACATACAAAACAGGTTCTTGTTAAATTTCATCATAGATAGTCTAAACTGATGTTTGTGCATTAAACATATGCCCTATGGCGAAACATTAAATGTGTTTTATTTGTACTTACACAACACTCCCCTATTGTTCGATATTGCGACACCAAAAAAGAACATAATTGTTCAATAAGTTCTAGGAGCACTGTTTACTCGTCAAAAAATTGACCTTATTTTAATTTCCTTCATTCCAACATAACTAGCATTGATCATTTCAATTTCAAAATTAAATTCTATTGTAAAAATTTCAAAATACAAGTTGTATGAGTACGGCAAGTATTTGATTTGTTTATCGGTACATCACCATGGATTTAAGAGGTTAAGGAACGGTATGAACTGGACTTTTTGGCTTCTAAGCGAATATTCGGAAATCAACCAAGCTTTAGCATGAGTTTAGTAGAACGCAAAAAATATAATAGACTCAGATTAGCTTTGTAAACTTTAGGATAAATTGTATACAAAATTTGTTGGTGAAAATCCGGTTCTGTGAAGATAAAGAAACTTTTTATATAGTCAAAAAAAAATGTCGCTAGAGTCATTTAACTAAGATGTTAATTTTCTTCACTTCCCGCTTAGTCACCATATTTAGCTTCCTTTATTTCTGCCATAGTCACATCTTTCACAAATCCCTCATTTGAAGCAATTTGCATTTAACCAGGATGTGATATATGCCATACAAAAAGCTGAGGCATTCGCTGATCATTTAGAATAAACCTTCAAGCCTTCTCAAACTGAGTTTGAACATAATCTATCAATCAGCAAGTGCAAAAGTTTTGTTACAATTATTACACGTAAAGAAGTCCCCAAAGTTATAAAAAATCAATCCAAGCAAACCATCGTGCCTTCCTTGATAACCAGACAACTACTGAATAAGGTAACAAGAAAGGGAATTATTAAACTTATCAACTTGATCAATGCATCATTCCAACTAAAACATTTTCCGGATGTTTCTAAAATTGTTAAAATTATTATGATTCGGATACCACCAAATGAAGTAAAATCTTCTTGTATTGACTAATTTTACTATTACTAGTAATATCCTAAATATTTAAAAAAAACTCCTGTTAAAAAGGTCAAAATCTGTTAAAAAATCAATCATAGAAAAAATGTAATACCTACTCATCAGTTTGATTTTATGAATAAACATTCAACAATTGAAAAGGTACAAAGAATAAGAGAAAAAAGTAGAATTCTCTTGAACGTAGTGCAAGCCTTCGATAAAGTCATAAAGTACTGATGTAGAAACTCCATAAAACGTTACCGAAGAAATAAATTGAACTTGTACACTCCTAAATTTCAGTCAGGATGTTTAGAGTTAAACAAGAAGATGCTTACACAATAATAAACGAAACAAAAGCAAGTATACTCCAAGCAGTATTTTGGGTAGTGTTCCTTACCCACTCAAAACATGTAATTAATCCCAAATATAAAATGTTGCTATGACTACATTTTCTGATGCCATGCTGATACTTACTATAGGAGACAACAGCAAAAAAGTAACCAGAAAACAGTAACAAGCAAATAATAATTTAAATTAGGGGAACCACACATGAAGAATAAAAGACAACCATAGTAAATCACTGCCCATTGGCTTCACCTACAACCAAACTGTTCATTTACCAATAAATATGAATAATACTCTTATCCTATTCGGTAACAAAGCTGACCTCCAAAAGAAAAGAAAATAACTCGAATTAAAGTGAAATAGAATAGAAAATCTAAATTATCCTTACATAATATTGCGTTGTATAAGCAAACATTAAAACCTATATGGACCTCTGCAAGTCAGTTATGATTATGTTCTGAAAGAAGCATTATTAACATAAAAGAGGCAACCAGAAAGCTGGGAAATATTATGGATGCACACAAAATATAGGAATAATTACTTATACTGAATCATTCGGAGCCCAACTGTCATAGAGAAAATCAAAAATTCATAATAAGACATGAGGAAAGACTCTCATCTTAATATTTATATAGGTGCAGATCTTGCAAGCAGATCCTAATATTATAATCTCACTTAATATCCATGTTAAATCCTGGCTTATATGCTCTGACTCGTGAAACTCACGGCAAACTGTTAATAATGTTTCTTTCTCACATTCAATGTTTAAATCTGCCATTAGTGACAGATTTACCAATAAAATTAAAAGGGCTGCTCATTGGTCACTACCAATTTACCCATTATTTCCTAATGGATCGAACTTAGATACCTTTATGTCCCATTTATAAGGAACCAATGACAGTTCCTTATTTTAACGAAATGCAGAAACTTATTAACTATCAGATGAAGTTATGGCTTGTCTGATTCATTGAGGGATGTGTTTTTGCATCAAAATTTGCCAAATTTATAAAATTTTCTTAAGGAAATAGTTTTTTAGTTCAAAAATCGGTGTTTTTGTTAATATTGCTATATTAGCTGATGGTATGATTATACTTGCTATTGGAGACAATAGCAAATAAGCAACCAGAAAACTGTAACAAGCAAGAAATAATTTAAATAAGTAGACCCACACATGAAGAATAGAAGGCCGCAAGAGTAAATCAGTACCCATTAGCTTCACCTCAAAACCAAACTGTTCACTTACCAATAAATATGAATAACACTTTTATCCCATTCAGGAACAACGCTGAGAAAATAAAATAATTCGAATTAAAATAAAATAGAATGTATTTGTTATTTAGAAGAAAATCTAAATTATTCATATAAGCAAATACTAAAACCTATATGGACATGTGCAAGTCAGTTATGAGCATGTTCTGAGAGAAGCATTGCTAACATAATAGAGGTGAACACAATGCTGGGAAATATTATGGATGCACACAAAATATAGGAATAATTACTTTACTTTACACTGAAACCTTCCGATTTTTACTGTCATAGATTAGTCATACGAGTCATCATCAAATGTCATAACACGACATGAAGAAAGACGCCACTCTCATGTTAATATTCAAGTAGTGCAGCTCTTGGAAAACACTGAACTAGGACGTAGATTCAAGAAAACCAAACTATATGATCTTGTATAGTTGTGTAGTGAAGTGTATTGAATGGTAAAAACACTGAAAAGTGCCACAAACTTTTTTTAAATTCTATTAGAGACTAAGTAAGTTCTCCCTAGATAAGTAGCTAGTTTGGCATAGTTGGCAACAACTAGTAACAATGTATTAATAATTTTAAAAAAATTGTCGTAAATAAATCCAACTGGAAAGAGAAGTCATATTTATATTATAAATAAATGTTTCCATTTCTGTTTCATCTTCATGAACTTATTGAACAACCTATTTTACTCAGCAATCTTGGTGCCACAATTAGGGTAAGCAACCATTTACGTAGATAAAGACAGTACTGCTATTTGAAGTAACTCACTTAAAGCTATATCTCAAGTGGACGCGACTTGTCATAAATGAACCATAAAAAACGACTGTATAAATATTATCCATCAGAAAATTCACGATTTTCCAGCTCGAATCTGAAACGATGAACAGTCACATATGTTTCTCGTAACATATCAATTTTAAATGGTTAAATATTCGAGCAAGAAAGAGACAACAACTGTTAAGAATTATGCTAAACGATCGCCGATGATCATTTACTGAATCCCTTCGACGAAAGCCGTGTCGTCCAGCGTATGCAACCAGTTAAATATCATCATGTTCCTCTCGTACTTCGACAGCGGTTTACCCCTTTCTCTTTCGACGTCTCTGATGGTGAGGGGCAAATTTTTACCCGCTCTCGACTTGGCCGCTCTAAGCATAGCCGCGTTGGTGCTGCTACTGGTTGTTGGGCTTTTACTAGGTGTAGGGCTCGAACCTGGTACCGCTAATCTAGTTGGACCTGAAATATTAAAAAAATAATTGTATGCTTTCTAATAACGATTTATTGTTTTCGAACAATGTTATTGTCCTCTTATATTAGATGCTGAAAATAATCCCTAATATTTTGAAGAATATGTGTAGTCTATTCAAAGTATTTTGAATATACGTCATCAAGATGTTTAATGTATTGCCTGCCGCAATTTGTAAATTCGTTTTAGAATCAGACAATGTTTTCCTTTTCATTTTATTCGAATTAAAAAAAGGCATACTGCAGTCTGATTAGGTTCGAACGCGTAAACAGATGTCGTCCAGTTGTCAGACGTATGCAAAATTCTTGAAAGCAATAGTGATAAGAGTTTATAACTCTAACCTACAAACTATTGTGGCTGTATAATGAACTGTAGTTTTCAGATGTACTATAATGTTAAAATAAATTATATTTGATAACATTCTTATTCGATACTTCGATAGCTTCTGTCAAATTTTGCTACGTTGCCATTTAGAAGCAATCGAGAGATATTTTGGATTTCACACTGACGCTGTTAGGAGCTCTATCTTGTACGGTTAAGAATGTTGTTGTTTATAGTTTATTTGTTCTTGTACTGGCCGTATTTTGATTATGAATGCTAGATACTAATGGATAAATTGTGGATTTGTGAATACTGTCAAAAAAGCTATTGTAACGCGTTTAATTTTTCACAGACTTTTGTCCATTCAATTCTTATTTTAATTTTGCAAATTAGATTTAATTCTATAGCAAATTCATTATAATTTAAGCATAATTGACCCTGCGAAAGTAAAAGTACTGATAAATATAGCTCGATGTCCCTTCGATCGTATAGTTATCTAGATCATAAAAATTGAAAAAGAATCGTTGAAGTTAGGTTCTCTTAAAGATTTTTAAGGGTAGTTTACCTGTTTTGGTAAAAATATTACTACTTCTAAATTTGAGTGTAATCGATAAGGAATTCATAAAAGTGCATCAGAGGCTGAGAGATGAGAGTTATTAAAATCCGATAAAATTATGTCTGTAGCCAAACTAGCTGCTAAAATTCCATTCGATATTATGTTCTATGAAACCCGAGCTAATTTAAGTAAGTGGGAATTTTAAAACATTAGATTTATTGACTGATATAAATTTAGATAATATTCGGCAAGCAAACAAATTGACTTCCACAGGTACAAAATATAAAATTGACGCTACAAGTGTTGAAACATGGGTAAAAGAGGTCAAAAACACAGGATGTGTTTTATATAAGACACAAGTGTCTGAGTACCTACCCTACTTTAAATAAAGAAGATTTTATGTTAATCATAATAAATGAAAGACAATATGAAATGTTAAATGAATATAGCCATGAAAGTATACTTGTATATTCTAAATACAGGCTTAATACATTTCGATTTGAATTGCATTCTTTGCAAAAACGAAATGCAATGAATTGAGAGGTACTAAAAATAGCACTTTTTTATATATTGTTAAATAAATTATATTTGTTACCTTACATGTTGTTTTATTTTATCATTTTCATATTAAAATTAAATATGTTTATAAAAGGCGAAAATACTTAGACATAATATATGAACTTAAAATACTAAGCAGTAAACTCTAAGTTAAATTTAAACTTGAGTTTCAAGTGATATTTTAGTTCATTTTTGAATTCGAGAATATATATTATACTCTTCAAGTATACGAATAATTCACCAGAACTATAATTTTGGTTTGATATTGTAGTGTTTATTTATTGCAAAATTCTTTTAATATTATATGTTTATAGAAGGTCCTTTATATTACATTTTTACAATACAAATATTAGGTTCTATGGTATTAGGTTTACTTGTGAATTCAAAATAATTTATTTTATTTTAATTATACTGTTCAAATATACGTATATGTTTCAATAACTGGCAACGTTGCAAATTGAAATATTTCTGTGCATGCAGGGATTCTCCAGAAATAGACTGTGGTAAAAATATGGACCTGCATCATATTTTTTCGTCATTCCGGTTACAGGTAACTCCATTGTTCTCTTCAACAATTTATTCTCTAAAATAGTTGTCTGGTACATCTTATTTTATAAAAAATTAAAACAGCAATTTATATTTTATCTAGTATGTCCGATATTTTAGACTAATTAAAGCACCTTAGCGTCGTATTGGTTGACGCAGTGGTCGAGGTGACAGGAAGGTTCTACTGTTGTGATAATCGCGGATTCTAATCTTGCTGGTAAATCAATAATTTTATGTTTAACATATGATTATTTATTAAGTAAGAATGCAAAATATCCGGTCCTGCCCAGTTACATCTTAGTTGGTAAAAAATGTGACCTTAAGATATGAAGGAAAAGTGTTCAATGTCAATAAAAGTCATCGTATTTTTTTCCGCCGTCATATTTTTCATTTTGGTTTGGTTTGGTATATAAAATTGGCAATATAAAAAGGCTCTTTTTCGAATTCTAACTTGGAAATATAATTTTTAGAAAATCATAACTGAAAATTATAAAAATATTTTTTCAGTACAGCTATATTCGTTCACATTCCTCGAAAAATATTTGGACGCGCTCACAAAAGTTCTTCTTCATCTACTAGATACTTGAAAAGTTGCTTCATTTGCTCTGATCGGTGGTATATGTCATTTAAGGCTAGTATTTCAAGAATAGTACTTTTCTGTCATCATACGTACTTCTTGTCTGAAGAATGGGCAAGGTTTTAATAATACTTTTTCTTAAATCCATTTGTATAACAAATGTATAGCATCAAATAGCCAATACTTATTAGTGAATAGTAAATAACCTGTTTTTTTAGCGAAAAAAAAACAGAAAAAGAATTACCTGGTTTTATATTTTATAAACAAATAACTATTAATATTTTCTGTTTTTACTTTAAAGTTTACTCGCGAGTGATAATAAACATAATTTTAAATGTATTTGGTACAAATATTATTGTAGGTAGTCGGTGAAATAACGGTTTAACTTTAAATTTTTGTAATAAAAAACAGAATGTTGAAGGAAAATTCACTATTTTTTGCACAATTTATCATAACATCCCGTCCCTCTAAAGCAGAAATTATGTGTTTATTTTCTGGTGGTTCATGACTTATTATAACTAATGATTTATTAATGATGCTATCAATATTATTTCGAACTTGAATAATAATACTGCGTTCAAAATTTTTAAATTATTGATAACGTAATTCCAGTAGGTTTGATTTTTGAACTTCTAGCATACACTGTAACAGATCGTTCTGTATTTTTAAACGCACCTCCTTTAAATACTGCATTCCTTAGGTGCATTTAGTTCAGCCGAATTCTAGAATCAGATTCTGGAAAGTCCAATTTAATGCAATTTATAGGTTTTGATAAAACTTTCATTTTCTTTGACATATATAACATTGCTGTATATATATATATATATATATATATATATATATATATATATATATATATATATATATATATATATATATTTATTATTTATATATATTTATCCAATACATAGAATCAAATTGAGCCATAATATGACCCTAGTAATGCATATTCCATGCAACTATGAAGATATATTTTAGGGTTTAGAGTTTTAAAGTGTAGAAAAGACATGAACTTTTTATTTTCAAACTTAAGTGCTCTAAATCGGTGACCTCTATTTTCGTCCAAGCATTATCGCCACCAAAAAGTAAGCAAAGAAATCATTACAACGCGTCTTTTTGTTACATCCGCAAAACCATTTATTTTTTAAATAAATGTCTACTAAATTTACGGGTGGTACTTTTCCCTCTGCTGCTTTCTTAATTATAATATCCGCATGTAAGATTAATTAATTAAATTAAAGACCACTTCTATAGCCACAGTAATTAATATTGTTATTTTTAACTGGCGCTTAAGAAAGTCGCGTAAAATTCCGATATAAATATCCGATATCATATGCGGGCCATACGGCGATGGACTAAATGCAGCGAAACCTACACTTCGACACATATCCGCGTCGTTACTTCCATGGATCACACTTCCATTGCATTATTATAACAAGAATTACATCACTATTACAAGAAGAGATTTTTTTGGGAGCTGCCGCGCTTATGCTCCAGCGCTTTATGAAAATATTGAACAGCTTCAATAGACCTCAACAACTTACTATAATTAAATACGTGCACCCAGAAAGCGTAATTGAAAATCAACTTAATGCGTAAAATTAAATAACGTTTGTGACTAACCAGCAACAACAACAGATTGATTGGCCGAATCGATGCTAGCTTGAGCAGTAGATGGTGTGATTTCCAAACGGTCCAAGTTAAACTCGCTTTGTGACAAACGCTCCAGGGCTTTGTAAGTAGTCAGCAGACGTCGTCTAATGTAGTTCTGTCTCACCTAGAATAGTACAGTGATGAAAAAATTCATCGCATGTGTACGCTTGTGAGTACCTTTTTGTTTACTGATCGTATAAAATCGGCTGCAGTAAACGCTGGAGGAGGTGGAGTGCTTGCTGGAGGCTGGGTAGTACTGCTTGACTGACCCCCATGTGGCGAGGGCAGCTGAGAGGTGGATGCAATATCGCCAACGGCTACCCACGTGGAACATGATCTAAAACATTTATTGTTTTCATTTTTAAGGAATTTAATCGCAAATACAATAAACATCTAGTTCCATATAATAACAGGGATTAAAAGATCGCTATTATATATACATTATAATTTATTGTTACTGATATATTTAATAATGTTTAACACAAAGCTTGGACTTCCATACGATAAAAGATAATAATAAATTCTATTCTACATGGTTATCACTTTTATTATATTTTAAGAAAATAAAACACGATTATAATAGAATTAAATACTTTTTTAAATTATTTTAATTATTTGATTAATACATCGTTACTAGTCGTTTCCGTCTAACCGACAATTTGTCTTTATGCTAACTTAAATGTAGGTATATAACTAAGAGGACCCATCGGCCCTATCTCAGTCTCTGGTGAAAAAATTTTCTTACATGTCACTGTTCTATTTTTTATTATATGCTCCTCACTGCACAACACTACACAAGATCAGATGGTTTGTTTCTTTTTAGTCTGTGTCCTGTTCTGGTGGTATCCAAAAATTGCAATATATCAATATTAGTATGAGAATGGAGTCTTTCCTTGTACCCCCTTGCAATTCTCTTGATTTCTTGACTGACTGTAGGTATCTGAAGGTCTCGATGTAGGTAATCAGTCCTATAGTATTTGGGTGCACCCACAATACTTCTCAGGACTTTGTTCTGAAAAATTTGTATTTTATTAATGTTACTCTTTGCAGAACATTCCCATAATTGAGCTCTGTATGTCCATATAGGTTTCAATATTTGCTTATATAATAGCAATTTATTATGTACTGATAATTGTGATTTTCTTCCAATTAGCCAGTATATTTTCCTATATTTCAATTCCAGTTCTTTTCTTTTCTTCTTTATATGTTCCTTCCAGCGAAGTTTTGCACCGAGATTCATTCCAAGATATTTAGCGTTGTTGCTATATGAAATGATAGTGTTATTTAATGTTATTGGTGCTTGTACGGTCTGTTTATAGGTGAACTCCACATGTACAGATTTACTTTCATTAATTCTTATTTTCCAAGCTTTTGTCCAATTATTTATATTGTCACTTGCCTGTTGTAATTTTCGTGAGACCTCTGCACTATTGTCTCCGACAGCTATAATCGCAGTATCATCAGCAAATGTAGCCATCGTGATATTTTCCATTTGTGGTATATCATAAGTGTAAAGTAGATAAAGCATTGGTCTCAGTACACTTCCTTGTGGTACACCTGCTTTAGCTTGTTTTATTGTAGAGTAAGCTTCTTCTTTCTTGACTCTAAAGATTCTGGTTGTAATGTATGATTTTAATAGTTCGGTGTGTTGTTTTGGTAGCATTTTCTGTAGTTTATGAACAAGGCCTTCATGCCAAACCTTGTCGAAGGCTTGTGCTATATCTAATAATATAGCTAAGCATACTTTTTGACTTTCGTAGGCTTTTTCAATAACATCTGTTATTCTGTGGACCTGGTCAATTGTTGAGTGTTTGTTAATAAACCCGAACTGGTGTGTTGGTATTAGGTCTTTTCTCTCTATGATCGGTTTTATTCTTTTCAACAGGAGTTTTTCAAAACCTTAGATATTACTGGCAGCAGTGATATAGGTCTATAGGATTGTATTTCGTTTGGTGACTTCCCAGGTTTTGGGATCATTATGATTTCCTGAATTAAATACTGTTAAATAGATCGGAAGCTGGATGGAGTTGAGTGTGAAAAATTGAGTAATATATTTGTACAACAAAATACTATGAATGTTTTAGTGAAGTACAGGCCTTTGATAATTTGATGTTTTATTACAAAATACTCATCCAATCATCGATGCATTTTGACATTTTTTCAGTATTTAATAAGAGATGTTGCATCAATCGGAATAAGTGGTAATCAGAGGGTGCTATGTTTGGTGAGTATATTAGGTGTGAAACCTTCTGAAACCGAGCTTTGTCATGTCAGATTATAATACGTTACACCTTGCTAATCCCATCATATACACAACAAGACTTTATGGCTACTTATGGACTTCAAATTTGTTCTCTTCAACATTTTGTGCTTAGAATAGAAAATTTCCTTATTGGGTTGGCAACCAATAATACCGCGATGTTAAAACAGTTCGAAATGACATTTCCGGAAAACCCTTTCCATTTTCCTTTTATCAATTGGTAAGCTGCCTAAAAATTCTTTGTTTTGAGTTTAAACTGAAGTTCCGGCCAATAAGTCTTGCTATCCATTGTCTTCGAATTTTTGTAGTCATTCAGGCCGTTCTTTGCATTTTAAATTAAATTTTGCAATTAAAAGCAACAATAGTAGTATGATGGAATACCACAAATATTTAAGAGTGTTTGATGCAGGTTTCGACATGAGATTCCTTGAAATCAAATAAAAAATGTCGAGAATACAATTTTGATAGTTCTATATTATAATTAGCGTTTGTATATAGTAATAACTGAATGATAATAATAAGTGGACCTGTTTCAATGCGAAATTTGAGAAATTTGCGAAAAATTTGCGAAATTTCAAAATAATTGAACTTAATAGTAAGGTTAGGTTGTTTAACAATTGCTTATATCGATACTTCGCCTTATCACTATTAACATAGATATCGCTATCTAATCGCAATATTATTTTATTTGGTCATATATGCAATAGCAGTATAAAGAAATCGAATGTGTTGTATTTTATTTTCAGTGCCTGAAAAGAATTCTTTACAATTTGTTGTAGTTTGTGGGTGACGGTCTTAAATGACGACCTCTTGGCCTTTATTCCATTAAGCATTTTTTTCGAAATATCATATCTATCGGATACAATATCATTTTCATTTGACTGCGAGAAAAAGTTACTGACTCTTTCGAATAATACCTCAGCAAAACGATGTTGAAATTGGTTGTCACACATGACTCGTGTTTTCTATATAGATAAAAATTTATACAAAATCCGTAAATGCTAAAAGTATTTTATAAATTTCAATGAAATTTTGATATAAAGTTGCATTTATGAGTTGAGAATCTGCATTTAGCACTAAATGATTCAATCGCTTTTAGGGGCGATAATACACTCTCCTAGGGCTTCCTAGATTCGTTACAGTTTACTTACTTCACTACGAAGCCAACGATGGCGATGGATCAGTCACTGTTTCCTTGACAAACAATCGAAATAACAGACAATTTCCTTTTTCTGTGTTCAGTTTTTTTGCTTAAGGTAATAAATAATCAACTATGATATGCTATGTTAATTATGTAAGTGCTACGGTTTTTCTTTAATTAATGATCAAAAGAAGAAATAATTTTAAATAGAATATGCCTTGACACTAAGTACCTAAATATTAAACATGGAAAAAATTGTTTTTATATCATCATTATTACCAACATTGAATAAATATTCAATTTCCTAACATTATTAGGCGTTTATAGCACCAATGTTCAAGGTACTCCTTCAATTTCGAATTCAGGATTTACTAAGAAAATTAAGATTTACTTAAAATATACCACTGCATGTGTCGAAAATCTACTAGGTTCATAGAATATCTATATCTCCAAGAGGCCCATGAGAATTAAATAACAAATAAATATTCAGAATTAAAAGAAATACATCAGGAGTGTTCCAAATACTTAGTCCTATCCCTTATCTGCTCTATAATAGTGATATGCCTAAATTTATCAAGGCTTTTAGAGGGGGCAAGAGTCATTAAGTATCTATAGAGAGGCTTCAAGTAACTACTGATAAAATAATAGACTGGACCAAGCTATGCCGAATAAAACTAAATGAGCTCAAATTTGTCACTATCAATTTTACCAATAGACTTATTGCAACTTAATAACACTGCCGTATCAAATAAGTTCTCAATATTTAGATATGAGATCGGATATTAAATATGAAGTGGAAAGAGCACAATAAAATATATAGACTAAAATATATTTCTATGTAATATAGAATAAACAGTAATATTTGAGAAAACCATTGAGAGAATATGGTAGGAGGGCTGCTTAATAAGTTTTAACTTTTTGAATGAAAGATATTTTTTCAACAATAAAACGTTTTTATTTCTTAACGTAATCTTGTTTCTTTCACGAATCACTTATGATTCGGGACGGGACTTCCTCTTTTCTGTACTGGCTCTTGTATCGAGACAAGTCATATATTTAATACTTTCTACATTTTTTATTTCTTCCATATAATAGGTTTTCTCAAGGTGTTCAAAATATTCAACTGAAAATTTTTAAAAACTTTCCACTCCATTAATTCCACTCAAATATCTTATCCCCTAGCTATTTATTCAGGTTTAGTAACAGGAAATAATCACAGGCGGCTAATTACCAAGCATTACCAAGCACGCAAAAAATTACTTTTTCTCCATTTTTGTTAAAATTCAAGAGGTTAGCTATTGTCAATGGTTGTCAAACACGAATTAAATGAAACAGCTCGCTCAAAATATCACAGTAGTCTACTAATAGATGGCTGTTG
This sequence comes from Rhynchophorus ferrugineus, assembly GCF_030347505.1. NCBI lineage: Eukaryota > Metazoa > Arthropoda > Insecta > Coleoptera > Curculionidae > Rhynchophorus > Rhynchophorus ferrugineus. Next base: position 22,867,034 of record NW_027472583.1, on the reverse strand, counting down.
ATGACAACAGTGATGCATTTAAATTAACTTCGCGGAAAATTCAAAAAGTTACTAACTTATCAAACTACCTTCATATATTTCACAGCATAATAAAGATTTGTTTTAAGGCCTGGGAATTGCCACAACTTCAGCTCCATGAAAAGCCAGATGCTCTTTAATTACTAGATGGACTACAATTTTTTCTGGCAGTTGAAAACATGAATGTTTTTCTTTGTAAAAATAATAGTTCTCTTTGGACCTTTCTTACCTGGAAGTATGGTCAAGTCTGGCGTTTTCAAGAAGGAACCCGCTACGCTGTAAAGAGTTTAACGCCAATTCTGAGATGGCATTTCGAAGGCCTTGCAAAGTAGGTCTGTCTTCCGGAGATGGTAGTTGACTAATATCGCTGGTGCTGAAACTCTTCTGAAGGCCCACAGCTGACGAAAGAGCCGCGCAGCTTCGTATCAGTTCTGTCTCCTCTTCAAACCATAAAATTTCAGGTATATCAGCAGGTCTAAAATGTAAAATAAATCAACTTAAACTCTCCAGTTACTTTTATTATTTATTATATTGCTCCGTTGTAGTACCTTATCTGATATACACTCGAGACTTGCCTGCATTCAATGAAAATGTTGTTACTGTATTTGTAGACAATACTGCAATCCAAATTATTGCAGATAACAATACTTAATCAACCGAAAATTTATAAACAGCCATTACCGAAATATAATGCTGGACAGAAAAATTGCGAAACAAAATTAATCAAAATTAATTAGTGCATATTGATTTCACCAACAAAAGAATCAAGCCCAAGCCACTATCCATATATCAGAAATTTATCCCAACGATATATATAACAAAATACAACCAAATATCTTGGCATGACCCTTGTTATCTAGGAGCTAGTTTAATAAAAATATTCAAGAAAGCAAAACCGTTATTAGTTATAAATAAAACTCAGCGTACATAACTTATCACTTGTTATAATAAGCCAATACTGCCATATTTTAGGACAAAAATTAGATTTTGCAAATTGTTAGAGAGGTTTTATTCATCGTTTGTTAAAACTTTTTGATAACAAATAAACTAATAAACAAATAATTTTGAAACTTTCACCTGAGCAAGTCAAACCACATTATCTATGATAACACAACTATACATTTTAATGTAAATTAATTTTTAGCAGGTGCCCTTTTTTACGCTATCCGGTTTTAGGCGCCTAGAAATACTGGATACAAATTGTTAGATTTAACTCTAGATTTTATCGGTTTTATATTTTATTCTGCATATTTCTGGATATATTCAATTGCATAAGTTTAAAAATGCAATAACAGTTCAAATTTCGCAGTAAGCGACAATAAAAACAAAAACAATCGTTAAGCAAAACAACTGATATGTCAAAATTACCTGTTTTGATTTCTGCTGTCAGGATTTGGGCTATGTCCTCGGTCGCATTTCGAGAAGCTTAAAAGTCGCTTTCCTCCAGTCGTAGAATCCACAGAGCTAACGGAGAACAACGATAGATCCGTTGTAACACTTTCGTGACTAGGTGACCGTAAGATACGACAAGCCACACTCAAAACTGGCGTTTGCGGGGCTATTAAATTGGGCATGTCGCTGGGTGTAGAGGAAGGAATGTCAGCAGACGACATATCGTCGTTCGAGGCCTCCACCATGTGCTAATTTCGTTTATTTTCTACTAAAATGCATCACTTGTTTCGATAAGATCACAGTATTTCCCTCACTTGGGCTAAATCAAGGTCACAAGAAACGTAAATACACTTGCAGAGTTGGTTGTCGACTATTTAAGTTTTTCTGAACGGAATATGCTGAATTATAATTGACCAGAACAATACAAACTCTCTGTTATTTAACGGATCGACGGTTTGATACCAATTTTCAGTTACTAATTGTTTTATCACAGCAAGATGACCCGTTTTAAGCGTTTGAATTGTGATTCTGTGCTGGCGCGGGCGAATTAGGGATGCAACAGGACCTTAATGCGCCTGTTCCAGATTGGATGTGGACTGATCAATAAATAGCTTGGTCGTGTTTTAATGCGATATGATTAAGTGTAACAAAACTTCTTTGTTTCATTATATTTCAACTAGATCTAACCTATTCCAATTAATAGGGCACTCAGGTTTAATTAAACCAACGGGCCAGTAGATCGTTATACTTTTTTCATTAGTGGATTATTATCTTGTGTCAAATATAATAATAGGCGCAGTAAAATTTAGGCTTTTCAATTTATTTCATAACATCACATCATTTTTCACATTAACAATCATTTAATATATACAGATCCATTGTTTATTTAATATAGGCTCTAAGACTTAGTAAAATAAGAGTCTATGTATAAAACATGAAACCTTCTACGTAATAAAAAAACGCTATATCTCTAATTGAAGTACAAACACTGATACAAATTATTTACTGAAGATATTTATAAAATGTATAATTAGTTATGTATTAAATACTAGCCTATATTTTTGAAAGTGTTTTATTTTAGTAGTGTTTTTGTATGTTTTTTAGTGTTCTAGTAAACATAGTATCAAAAAGAAGAAATCTTTCTTATGACATTTAAGATTTAAGTGTGAGGTTAGGTTTGTAGGTTGTTTTTCTAGAAGTATTTGTTTATTAGTTATATCTAAATTAAACCAGCACCTCAAACTACAAGAGTAGTCAATATGCAGAGTGACAGTTCAGATGAGGAATATACTTATCCTCGAAGGGAAAATAGGACTGCCAGAAAATCTACTGCACAAGCCACCCCAACACCTGTGGTATCAAGTTATACAACAAGAAGGTATAAATAATTACTAATAATTTAATGGAATCTTGAATGCTTTGATTGTAGACAAGCTGCTAGAAATGCCTCAAAAGCAATTTCTGCATCATCTTTTGAAAAGTCAATGGAAACATTTAATCCAGATTTAAGTCAGAGGGAACGTAGAAAAATAAGCAAGAAATTTACATCGCCTGCAGTAAAACGTCCAGCAGGAGCCATATATGATGATAAGTGAGTTTTAATTTGTATATAATGCGTCTTGTTCATAATTCTTGCCTATTTTTAGAGGAAGGCATATTTCTACTGGTGTTGATTTATGCGATTGTCTCAATGAGAAGTGTCCAGGATGTTGGTTTGAGTGTTTAAAATGTGAAAGTACAAAGTGCGGAATTGAGTGTAGGGTGTTTCGAAAATATTTAATGGATACTATTGAATACCATGGGTATGATAAAAGTATAAAGAATCCATTGGATCCAAAAACAAATTAAGATTTGGGTTATTTTTTAAATCTTGTTCGAAATTAAATATATTTTTTTCAGATCAGAGTAAACTTTATATTTAACCTTGTATTATTATCAAGATATAAGTTTTATGTAGTTATATGTCAATATGAAGCATTATTAGTTATGTCAAAATTCTTGTGATTTAAACTTAGAACATATAGCTAAAATGAATAATTTATATTTAACTTAAATTTGTCCCAATATGGAATATCTAGATTATATAGATCACATATCAGAAATTTCTTTAAGGATCATCTTGTATTTATTATTTTTGTAAGTTAAAAATAATTATATATACTTGTTTGTAATTCCAATTTATAGGTGGATTCATGGTCATGCACCTTTTATTCGTCATATTGAAGAAGATGAACTATGGATGTATCGATATCCATCAGTTCCTTCAATAGTCCCCAAAAATGTCTTACTTATTGTCATTATTGTTGGCCCTGTTGTTATGTTTTTAATTGAATATTTTCACAATAGACGAATAGAAGATATAGTTAAAGGTAATTTATAACATTAATGCCTCCATTACATGATTAATGTTACCAAATATGGTTTATCGAGGGTATGTTTTCAATATTATGTAGACTTCCATAGTTATTTTATTGAGAGATAGATAACGTTTCAATATTATTAGGTTATGAGTTAAAATTTTATATTCATGGAAAAATAGATTATTCTAAAGTATGGTTTTATGTTATAACTTAACTAATTATGAATTAGTAGGTGCATTGAGGTTTTATTATATGTTAATGACAAAAAAATATATAAACGAAATTTTATGTTTATGTTACCTTTTTGGTACATTATTCATTGGGGCCTATTTTATAAACCTACCGAAATAGTATATCACTACATTTATTCTTATAAGTTAATTATATAAATCCATATTCCCAAAGTATTCCTAGTCCATAAGTCCAATTCATGAGTGTATGCTACTTTTCCACATTAATTTGCAGTAAAGATTTATTTTTCATTTTGTGACTTGTAGTTCCATATATATAGTGTATATCCTTATGCTTTGTGAAATACACCTAAATATTTTATTGAAAATAAAAGCAAATTAAAAAATTGTAATTTCAATATATCCTGATATTATTCCTACATACTTTCCATTTCTATATGTATTTACACTGCCTATTTACTTCTATTTTTCTTTTGCTTACAGTATAGTTTTCCTAGAGAGACAATTGTTTTATATAGTGATTAATTTTTACTGCATGTTGGCATCAACGCTTTGTAATTGTTTGTAGAGCTCTGAGCTTCGATTACTAACTTAAATAATTCGCAAATTTTCGTTTCAAATTCGTGAATTTCTCATTCCTTTTTTAACTTATTTTAAAGCTTACCAATGAATTGCGCATACGGGTATTGAACCAATTGCAATTTTTTTCTGAAGTCCCTTTTAATGACATTAAGAGAGCTTCTTCTAAAAAATTCTTCTCTCAGTTAAAGAAAATAAGTATTATAATAATAATATGTTTAGTCAAGGGCGGCTTTAGGCCAACATCAGTATTATTTTAATACGTGCTATTAAAATGACTGATTTATTGAAAAAAAGGTATGTAACCAGTAATATTAATTGTGTGGAGGAGGCCTAAGAATTAAATAAAACTAATATTTTCTCAATAATTTAAGGAATGTATGCTTTATCCTTAATATATGCCCTGAATGCTGTGCTAACAGTTACTTTAAAATTATTAGTTGGAAGACCTAGACCAAATTTTTTTATTAGGTGCTTTCCAGATGGATATGGCACGGATATAGATAACTGTACGGGAGAATACAAAAGTCACATGGATGGTAATTACAACTCTCATACCTAGTAATATTTAAGTAAAGTAAAAACGATATATATTATAGGGAGGAAAAGCTTCCCCAGTGCCCATACAACTTTTGCTTTTTCTGGGATGTTCTTCATGACTATCAGAATGTTTTATCTATTGAAAATTAGGGAGCCGATAAGGGGAAAGGGTTTCAGGTGTCTCCTATGTAGTTTTCCGTTAATCATCGCCATTCTAATTGCTGTTAGCCGTACTTGTGATTATAATCATCATTATTCAGGTAATACATAGTGAAACAAATTAAAATAATAAACCCAGTTTTAACATCAACTATTTTGTTAGAACCAAGAATTAATTTTTATCAGGGTAATCTATTAAGAGTATGAATTATTACAGATTGTTTCCTTTGGACTCAAAATCTCAAAACTCAAAATCAAAATGAAAAAAAATTTCGGAAAAGATGGTTCTAGTGTGGCAAAAATGGTCTTGATTTTCATTATAATATCTTCTAACTTCAATATGCTTACTCCAACTAACACCAATTTTTAAATACCATCACAATAGTGCTTTCCTGGAATTTCAACAAAATTTATTCTTATGGTGGTTATTACTTCGTTTATTAAAAATCGTTATTTTTTTAAAAAATTTTTTGAGGCCTGAGGAGTCAGTAGACAATTGAAACAAACAAAATTTATATTTGGTCTTGAGCTGGGTGTGTTTTAATAGGTCTATTGAAAAGTCCACGGCCTACTATAGTAAAACACATTTTTTTGGCAAAATAAGTTTTTTTATTCAACATAATTCCCTTCAAGGGCGATACACTGATTATAGCAACCTTCCAACTTTTCGATACTATTTTTGTAGTACGATTTGTCCTTTGCTTCAAAATCGGCCTCAGTCTCGGCGATCACCTTCATTCAACGAAAATGTCTTCCCAGCGAGCATTCATTTTGAAATCTGAGAACAGGAAATAGTCGCTGGGGGCCAGATCTGGAGAATACGGTGGATGAGGAAGCAATTCGAAGCCCAATTCATGGATTTTTGTCATCGTTTTCACTGACTTGTGACACAGTGCATTGTCTTGGTGAAGCAGCACTTTCTTTTTCTCCAAATGCGGCCGTTTTTTTCAGCGATTTCCTGCTTCAAACGGTCCAATAACGATATGTAATAGTCGCTGTTGATGATCCTTCCCTTTTCAAGGTAGTCAATGAAAATTATTCCATGCGCATCCCAAAATACAGACGCCATAACTTTGCCAGCCAACTGTTGCGTTTTCCCACGGTTTGGAGCGGGTTCATCGTGTTCATGTTTCGTCCACTGCGTTCACCGTCTTCAGTGCTTATTTCACTACGTCTTCTTCAGATTCAAATTCTTGATGGTTGATTTTCCTGGGGCAGTCTCCGGAAACTCGGCATCAAGCCAAATTTTTACTTCAACTGTATTTTTCTCTTCAAAAAGCAATATTTTATCAACACGCTAAGCTCATTTTTATCCATTTTTTCACAATAACAAAATTTGCTTCACTCAAAATGCTATAATTCACAAACTAATGATCCGACAGCTGTTAAATGTATGCACGCATCTTCTGAGGGTTATTGCTAACTAAAACACGTAGAGAATTCTAGTAGGGCCATCTATGTGCCAGGCCGGGGACTTTTCAATAGACCTGTTAGCGGGTTTTGGTGGAAAATGTTTATTTTTTCTATAATCCTAAGATTTTTTACGAATTTTTGCATCTAATTAAATCAAGTTTCAAAGTTTCCTTCATAATTTGAGTTTATTACTTTTTTGTTTATTGAAAATCGTTTTCCACCAAATGTTTTTTGACGCTTGAGGAGTGAGTTGTTAGAGGGTGCTAAATTTGGCAAACAGGGTAGTGAAATAATTTATATTTGAACTTGAGCTGACTGTATTTGAGCGTGTTTAGGTGGAAAATGTTTATTCTTTTGTAAACCTAAGATATTTTGTGAATTTTTGCATCTGATTAGATCAGTTTCAGTTAATAATTTGAATTTATTGTTTTACGAGTTTGGAAGTAATCAAAGTTTTCAAGTTTTAAAGTTTTAAAGTTTCATTTATAATTATTAATTATATTATTATATTAATCGGATTAATCGGAACACAAAAATATTTGAAATTCTATTTAAAACATCACTTGCCTGCTTGATTGGCGCAGTGGTCAAGGCGACAGTGCGCTTCTCCTACTAATCTAAGAGCTCCCAAAGGTTTTGAAAGAGAATTTCAGATAAGATGTTCTTTTGACATATCATCTCTTTCACTCTTGCGGTTAGCACACGGTACAGCGGTAAAATGCTCAATTTTTAAATTAATTAAGAATGGATAATTTTTTAAGGACTTTTGATAGGCTTAATATCGATATACAGATTTTAATATTTCTTTAACATTATAAAAAAACATTATATAAACTTTAACATTATATAAAAAAATTATTTTCAATAAACTTTTTAAATGGATACTTAATTTTTAAGATTTTTGATACAATTTTGGTACTTAATCCATATTTTTCTCGGCGCCTGACACCACTACTTACAGCACTCTTTCAACATACCTATTTTATTTTCCGGACGTAATCAGTGTTCCTTATTATTTAACAATAGAATTATTGTGTAACAAATTAATTGTACGTATTTTGGTATTTAAATAACATCATATAAAAAATACAGCCTTACTGAAATAATTTGATTCTTTTTATGAATAAAATTTAGCATCTTGCATATTATAAAAAATCATAAAAATATCTGGCAACGAATTAAATATTTTTCTTAAACCTATAAAAAGTCGTTAGAAAAATGTATCCATTCTTAATTAATTTAAAAATTGAGTATTTTTTAATTGAGTACAGATACGATGCGCACAAATGTCAAAATATTACGTTACGTTAAATTCTTGTTTTCTCTACGTACTATACTGCTGCGATAATCGCGGGTTCGAATCCTGCTGGGACGTTGACGTAAATTTGTTTGCGATTGTTTATATGTGATTGACAAAAGCCACGAATCCAACATTCAATCCAAAATGACCTTGTCGGTCAATGCTGTTTTTGGACGTTCCATGGATTATTTTTTTACGTTTATATTCGATTTTATTTACTATTTTGGAATCAATTTGAACTTTTCTTACAAGAAATGAATTTTTAGCCAACATTTTTTTCCATCGTTAACAGTACACTTCGAATGTCAAGTTTTGGATGTTTTTATGAAAGAGGAATTAACACATACAGTGGCGTCGAGTTTTTAGTACTACCTTAATAACTAGATGGTGCTCTGCAAGCTTATTGTGTAGGAATGTTCGTCAGGTCGGTCGGTCGGTCGGTCGAAATGTGTGGCTGTCGATACGATTGTTTGTCCGAACACTCACTACTATTTTTGGAAAGGAATTTGCACGAGAACTGAAAACACTGGTTGAAGAAAACTTGTTTATTTTAACACTGAATGATACATGTGGTCGACCAGAGAATTGACAGGCTATTAGGTTAAGGTGAATGAAGTACGCTGTGAAAGTGGTACTGTTACAAGTTGGTGGAGAAATGAAAAGAGAGCGGGACGTTTTTTTTTTCGTTTTCTAGATTGACCAGCTAGAACCAAATGGTCTTCGGCTGATGTCGCTTCAGATTCGGGATATGCTTGTTTTGCGAGCGACAGAGACACTGGGTTACGACTGGGACTGTCGTAGTCTGTTTACTACCGGGGTTTCTGGACGGGTAGTGATTTTATTAAGGTGTTATCATATGCTAAGGTTCCTATGGAGAACCTGACACTGAGCATGTTTATGACATTTTTCACAAACGGGATGCCTGATTCGAGGTGTGTGTTGACGTTCCTCATAAACCATGGGGCTCTGAGTAACGCACGGACTTTTTTGGATTGGAACACACACTCGGAATAGTTCAGGTTGTCTTTGTCAGACATACTTGTACTGCACCTGTGCTCCATTGAGGCAGAATGGACGGACTAGCATATTATACAGAGTCGCTTTCTGTGGGATTGGGAGTTTGCTTTTTCTGCAGAGTAGGGGAAATAATAGGCTGCCATTTCCTTTGCAAATAGCGTACTGGATTTGGGCAGACCATTGAAATCTGCGGTCGAACTGGAGACCGAGGTTTGAGACTGGAGCCAAGGGATACGTCATAGAGCGAGACGTCATCGTGATGGTCTTTTATAGCCTAGAACTGCATGGTACCAATCCACCGGCGCTGCCAACCTTTAAACTTGTAGCTGAATGCATGGTGGCCTAAAGGGTCGTGGCGGTCGCCACAATTGAACAAACTTGTAAATTTTTTACAAGTTACAATATAAATGAACAAAAAAAGATAATAATTAATTCTTGGAATCTATATATTTATGCCAATGTTAATCTTATTAACCCAATTTATCTCTATATTTTAATCAGATGTCATCGCTGGTGCCTTAATGGGGTCATTTATTGCGTACAATATATACTACATATACTTCCCCAAATTGTATGAACCAAAATATGTGACTGAAACCTAAAAAAAATAAATAAATATATCTAAGCAAGCGGTGACTTTTATTTTAATAAATAATGTAATAAACGTATATAATTCATTTAGTTTCTGTTTATTATCCCTAGACTCGATAATAATTAGTAATCCTAATGCTGATTTAAAACGTCAAATTTAGTTGATCTATAAAATTTATTGATTATTAAGCTGATTAAAATAACTTATAAAGACCCGTTTTTCAATTTAATATACGCCATTTATATTTAGTAGTATTTTGTGGCTATCTGAAAAAATGGTGAGTTGTAATACATAATTGATACCGCTCTTAAAAAAGTAATTAGTAATTCAATCTGTTGATATGCTTTTTTTATCAATTCATGGTCTTAATTGTTACATTTCTCCCACTTTTTATATTTTAATTTTCACTATTATATAAACTAAATAAAATTGAGTCATTGTCTTTAATTTAGATATCTAATGTTTTTCTCATTTTAATAAAACTGAGAACAATAATTTTACTAAATAATTCTTAGAATAGTGTTAACACTTGTAAAAGTGTATGCGCAATTACTCAGAATAATAAGTTATATAAATGTAATGAGTAATTAAAAAACGGATTGTAATTTGGATGGATTTTGTTTATCTGGTCGGCTGATTGTTTAAGATAACGAGCAAATCCAAATAACAACATTCTGTGTGTAATTAACAATATAATTTGAAACAGGATATTTAAGTTTAATAAGTAATTATAACTAACACAGATGACTTTTGTTTAGTAGCCTTTTAAATGTTTATTTATATATTGGTAAAATTTATAATACCACTAGTGTGAAGTTATTAGTGCCTTTTGAATTGGCACAAGAATGAATAATGAAATAATTAATAATTTTGTAATTAAAAAAATATGTTCAATTTTTCGACGACTCCACTTAAAAATAATTACAATTACATTACACTAGATATAGAACCTATACCATAGATTAGCTAGATATAGAAGGCTATTTCCCCTACTATGATGAACAGTTGTGACCAAAATATGCGTTTGAGAATGGGAAATTCTAAAAATATATTTCAGTTAAAATATTTTATTTATAAAAATATATAGACAATAATAATAACTTAAACTAGTGATCGCCTATTGGTCGAAATGCGATCACAATTTTTTACATTAATCATGTTTTTCTCATAATAAAGTAAAAAGAATTAAGTAATTTGAATCTGATATGGTACTAAAACTTATTCTGACAATATTTTCAACATAAAATCAGAAATATATTTGATATATAGTTTTAATTAAACTAATATATGTCTGTCTCATTTTAACAAAACCGAGAGCAATAATTTTACTAAATACTTCTTAGAATAGTGTTAACACTTGTAAAAGTGTTTCCACAATTACTAGTGTATGCGAATAATTAAGATATATAAATACAATGAGTAATTAAAAAACGGATTGTAATTTGGATAGATTTTGTTTATCTGTTAAATAACCTGGACGGGTGTTTGTTTAAGATAACGAGTAAATCCAAATAACAACATTCTGTGTATAATTAACAATATAATTATTAAAACAGGATATATAAGTTAATAAGTAATTATTACTAACACAGACGACATTTGTTTGGTAGCCTTGTAAATGTTTATTTACATATTGGTAAAATTTATAATACCACTAGTGTGAAGTTATGACTTTTGAATTGGCGCAAGAATGAACAATGAAATAATTAATAATTTTGTAATTAAAAAATATGTTCAATTTTCCGACGGCTCCAGTGAAAAATAATTACATTACACTAGCCATAGATTAGCTAGATATAGAAGGCTATTTCCCATATTACGCTGAAAAGTTATGACTAAAATATGCATTTCAGAAAATTTATGAAATTCTAAAAATATATTTCAGTTAAAATATTTTATTTATAAAAATATATAGATAATAATAACTTAAACTAGTGATTGCCCATTGATCGAAAAACGATCACAATTTTTATATTAATCATGTTTCTCTCGTAAGAAAGTAAACAGAATAATTTAAAATTGGTATGGTACTAAAACTTATTCTGACAATATTTGCAACATACGATTAGAAATATATTTGATTTATTATTTTAATTAAAGTAATATTTGTCTGTAAATTATAACACATAAAAATATATGCAAAGTATCTCTATAACCAACAGTCACTAATCATTTTAAATTGTATTTAATTACATCTAAATTCCAATAATCAATAAAATATTGATACAGTTATTTCTACGCCACTGGATATTATAAAAAAATCATAGGTAAGCTTTTCAGAACTGTAGCAACTTCAAATATAAACAACCTAAATATAGTCCGTTTACTAAAACAGAGAATCTGTCACCTGTACGTCAAGACTCAAACTCAAACGTCACAAGGTTGCCGCATCAACCCCGAGTTTTAGATTATTTTGTCTTTAACATACAACATAATTCTAATCTAAATAAATTAATTATATTTGAAAACAAAAATACTGTTTTCAAATACAATTTATTTTAAATTAGGGTACATCTAATGCATATATTATCGAAAGAGTTAAAACTACAATTCATTATACAGTTATATTAGTTTTTAGGTTAGCGTCGTGTTTTATTATATTTACGTTAACATATGACAACGGTGTCAACTAGTAGCAACACAAATCGAATTTTATAAACTGATTTCATTATATTTTATTATATTTCATTATACGTTCAGACATATCAGGCTTCATTCTGTCTCTTTTTAACTAGAGTAATGCTAATTAGTAAAATGAGAAAGAAAAATACTCCGAGTATAACTGTAACTGTAGCAACTTCAGAACATGGAATATAATAAAAATAAATATACTCCGTTAAATAAAACAGTGAACCTACGTCATCTGAGTTGATCACGTCAAAACGTCACAAGGTCGCCGCATCAACTCTGACATATAACAAAATTCCAATCTAAATAAATTAATTAAACAAAAATACTGTTTCCAAATATAATTTATTTTGAATTATGGTATATCTAATAAATATATCATCGAAAGAGTTAAAACTACAATTCATTATACAGTTATAATAGTTTGTAGGTTAGGGTTGTGTTTTATTATATTTACGTTAACATATGAAAACGGTGTCGACTAGTAGCAACACAAATGAGAGCAACTCATAGGTGTAAGTTAGAGTTCTAGGCACATTTTTTATATAGTTGTATCTCTTGGAGGCCGAATCCACCTAATTATCAATTGTATATCCACGTTGTCTTTGAATTTGTTTGGTCCTGTGCACTTATTGATTGTCGAGAGATGATTCCAAACTAGAAATCTCGTATTTCTACAAATGGTTTAATATGTTTTAACAACAGTTAATCAAATAATTTTAATATCGCAGGTAATAGCCAAATATGCCTGTATGATCCAACTTGTTATGCCGGTTTGTCAGGTTTTTTAAGCAGAATTATTTGAGTATCCTTAAGACATTCTGGAACATGGTTCAGTCCCAAACAGACATTGAATCTGTATATCAATATGATTATTGATTTTCGTGGCAGCTCTTTTAATAAAACAGGTGAAATATCATTCGGTTAGTTAAATATTCTGCGAATAATTCAGCTTTTCCATCGTTGCGTCGAACTCATTCATTTTGATCTTTTTTAATAGGCCTAGTAACTCCAATAATTGGTCTTTTAAATCTTCGAGTTGCTTTCCATAGTGAATGACTTTTGTCTGCTTCTGGGCTTAATTCACTTACGTCTTTTTCGAAGAAACGCTATTTATACTCTTTAACATTTTGATTTGTCTGATTACTAATTTTATTAAATATTGTTATGTCTGCAGCATTTCTGGTTCTGTAGCATACTCTTCTAGCTTTTAGAATAGTTATTATAGGTTTTAGAAAAATCAAACAAGATGGCTGATAAAATGATAGATGAAATGAGGTAGTTTCGCTTGAAGTAATTTTTACAATTTAATTTTTTTTAATAGTGCCGAGTATCTGAATTAGATTTAATTTCGGGACTGGAATACGAACTTCAAATCTTTACATGAATTAAGATCATACATTAAATTATAAATATCGTTTCAGTTACTTAAGTGGGGCCTGGCGGTCTTTCTTCTAGGAATTACAGCAGCTGCTTCAGATTATCGTTTACCTACTGATATAAAACCGATTGCATATTCAATAGATTTGGAACTAGATGAAGGAGTTTTTAAAGGAACCTCTGACCAATATGTAGGTTCGGAAACGATTGTTGTGAATGTGATAAATTCCGTCAACACTATAAAGTTTCATGCAGCATACAATTTTATTAACATCACTAATCTCACTGTTGAAGACAGCACAGTGGTTGGAATAAATGTTAATAATGATACCAATATAGTTACTGTTACTCTAGACTCCCATTTAGCAGAAGGCTTAGTTTTAAGCATTGCAATTAATTTTATAGGAAGGTAAATAAATATATTTGAGTTATATGGCTGATTCAAAATTTATTTTTTACTGTTTTTATTGCTAGGTTAAGTACCGAGGACATGTATGGATTTTACAGAAGTAGTTATACAGAAAATGGACAAACAAAATATTTAGCTACAACACAGTTTCAACCAGTCTATGCAAGAAGAGCATTTCCGTGTTTTGACGAACCAGCATTTAAGGCCAATTTTACTTTGACAATAACAAGTCCTAACGGTTACGCGGCCTTGTCAAATATGCCAGTTGAACATACTTCCAATGATACGTGAGTAATATCTCCACTGTATATTTTCCAAATGTTTCCTTTTCTTCTAATTTATACTGCTTGATTTATATTGGATGTAATCTTGAGAACAAGATCAAAATCAAAGTGAAATGCCATTATTGGTTCTTCGAACCTTAGTTGATTCAAGCCAGCCGAAATAGGTATAAGTGTTGAGAGTGCTCCTAGATGACAGACTCCAATGCCATAAAATGACGCAATAAAAAATATGTATTAAAATGCTCGTTTTGGAAATATAACAGATGGATTGAAAAGTACCCGGCCTACCATAGTAAAACACATTTTTTTTTGGCAAAATGTAGTCTTTTATTTAATATAATTCCATTCAAGGGTGATACACTGATTTTAGCGACCCTCCAACTTTTCGATACCATTTTTGTAGTACGATTTGTCATTTGCTTCAAAATAGGCCTCTCAACAAAATTTCTTCCCAGCAAGCGTTATTTTGAGATCTGAGAACAGGAAATAGTCGCTGATGGTCAGTTCAGGAGAATAAGGTGGATGAGGAAGCAATTCTAAGCCCAATTCATGGATTTTTGCCATCGTCTTCACTTACTTGTGACACGGTGCATTGTCTTGGTGGAACAGGACTTTCGTTTTCTTCAAATATGGCCGTTTTCGGCGATTTCGTCCTTCAAACGGTCCAATAACGCTATGTAATAGGCGCTGTTGATGGTCCTTACTTTTTCAAGGTAGTCAATGACTGTTGCATTTTCCCATGCTTTGGAGCGGGTTCATCGTGTGCAGTCCAGTGTTTTTCAACGGAGGATGCGATTATAGTGTATATACCTACCGTCCACACCGAATTCGTCGATTCCATTCATTTTTTTTATGAATTTTGATATGACACCCTACGGATTGCAAGTGAATGCCAACAAACCTTCGTTGGCCGTCGTCAAATCGTCCAAACAGAACTAAAAATATCCCAACAAACCCATTCATTGTCTTTCGTTGGCTCGGTCTGTACGCAGCATAAGTCAATAGATCATGGTTACCACAAACTTCACGCTGCATTCGATGACCTTCAGCTGCCTTTGTCTTCAAATTGATGTAAAAAGTAAAACTTCCCGCAAATGCAATTTATCGGCGCAAATTGAGATATTTTCAACGAAATGAAAAAATACTTGTTCATACTTCGGCTTCGACTAAATGACGTATACCGAAAGTGAACCCTGTGTGAGACTTCAACATGAAGTTAGTTGCAAATGTACCTTATGCGATTTACACACAGCATTGTTGTAAATCCTTTAAATTTAATCTATTTGAAAATTTCTATGAGTTTTGCCATTTCAATTATTGTATCTGCGTCCTCATAATATTACTTAGTGTTAGCACCAAATTTTTTAATGACGTCGATTTTTTTAGAGATTTTGTAACGACAAACTTTAGTTCATCACCACTGATGCCATCTTATTTAGTTGCGTTTGTGGTGTCCGAGTTTACTTGCACTCAAGTAGATACCATACCAGATGTCCCGTACAGTATATGCTCGACAGATTCTACATCTGTCCAAAGACAATTTGCTTTGGATATTGGGCCAAAACTGTTAAATAGTTTGGATATATTTACTAACTATACGTAAGTCTATCTGATTTTACATATACCTTTATCTTAGCCGGTCAGATTAGTTGCTCATTGATTAGTTCATCGAGTCACGCTAATGTGACGTGGGTGATAGAAAAAATAATAAAATAATAACTGTTTTACTGCCTAATATAAATCGATTTTTAATTTATGTTATCATAATATAATAAATGTTCGAGAATTAAGGAGCTTTATAATTTATTAATACGATTGTATATACATGTTATGATAAGTTTTTGTTATCGAGATGAAGTGTTCTATTGGGACTCATTTATAATTTCGTCTAAAATAATATTGTACTTTGATGATTCATTAATTGATAAATATAATGAATTTGTTCATATGAGTACAATTAATCCCATGGCTAAATATAATTTGAAATTTGAAAATAAATTGCAATTAGGCTCAATTGCTAAAAGGTATTTGACTGAATTTTTTGACTGATTTTTTGAAACTGAATAACTTGAATGATTATGATAACTAAACCCAGAAAGCCGCCGAATGTCATCTTTAATGATTTCGAAAATGACTAACTAAAAAATTCTTCTTAAAAGACTGGCGCCACTAATACAGGATAATAATATAACCGTAACAAATCAATTTGGATTCGTTTAAAAAACTGAGCTTTGGACCAAATTCATAGAATTACGGAAGATGCAAAGGCCATATGAAGAAAGATGAGTTTTTTTAGAGGTGCCGCAGAATTTTAGTAAGGTGTGACAGGAGGGGCTCTTAAAGTAAACAAGATATTTCTAGAGAATTTACAGATTTGCTAATATCTTATATTCTGGATAAAGCTCTTAAGATTAGCCATGATATTCAGAATAGAAAGAGATGAAAGAGCGAATGCTGTAGGGTAGTGTTTTGGGACAGTTGGCTATCGGTAAAGAGCACAACCAACAAAATTCAAGGCTAAGCAAGTTTGTATGAGATCGAAATTTGTCTACGTCAACCTTACACATAAAGTAAATTAATAAATTCCTATAAAGAGTAAATAATATTCAAGACAGCAAAATACTTGTAAAGAAACCGAAAGAAAGAAATTTATATTAAATGTATAAGAATGTATTGGTTATTCGGAGGAAATTCAGCCTTTTAGTATTTTGAGCTAGTATAGTGTACTACTAGCATAGAGTAATAGAGAGTCAACCCAATAGGTATCTCTGGCGAAAAGTTTTGCATGCCCAACATACAGATGGGGTTATATGGGCTATTCAAGTAAATTGATTGGCCAATTTAAATCTACACAATAGGTGCTTGTAAAAAACATGTCGCTGTGAAGACATTTGATTGGTTTATTGATACAGTTTGGCGTGATATACGTGACAGTCCTGATGTCACGTTAAATTGACTAATAAAATTTAAATAAAAAACAATTTAATTTCTGAAATAAATTTATTAATTCCAAAAAAATAAATATAACCTATAAAAATAAATATAACTATAAAATATAAATATTATATATATTATATATATATAAATATATATATCCAAAGAACTTTTGAACAAATCAAAATTACTTCTTCAATCTTTTCCCTTTTCTATATTTGTTTAGTACCATCAATTTAATCTATTATATATTTATTATGGGTTTACCCAAAAGTATATAGCACATCTTATTATTTGTAATATTCTGCACAGTCATTATGTAGTGTACAATTAAAGGGTTTTAAATTTACATTTTTCAAAGATATTTGACAAAAATATGTTATATTATCGACGTGGCAATATAAAATAAAAGAGTTTAAAATAAAGAGACCTACTGACAATATAATAAAACAATTTTCTGGGGCATAAGATATTACCTTGACTCATTTATTCATATAGGAACATGTGGAATTGATGTTATAGAGTCATCCCCTGTTAATATTGAATGTAAATTATTTAAATAGCCCTCAGGTTCATCCTCTTAACATTTTCCTGAAGGCCAATGAGATGAAAAAAATTAACTTATGTTGTGCGCTTCAAATTATTTCGAAAAAATAATACATACTAGCCGAGCATGTATATTCCTGAATCCATGAGCTAGATCCAAAAAAACTATCCCGGTTAAGTAGCCTTAAGTCAATATATTTATTTGAATAATTGCAGTTTTTTTTTTCTTTAATGAAATAAACCACTCAAGGTAGTTATTAAATTGATGACACTTTAACAAATTTGTTCTTACTTGAGTAATAAATTTTACACCAAAATTCCTTGTGTAAAGGTTAATACTCTCTTAATTGATTAGCATTCAAGAGCTATTATTTTATTGGAGCTGCAACTATTGATCCAAGAGGAAAAATATATAGCCATTTGCAAAAAAATCTCTAAATATCTAAAATTAAAAAATAAATATTTTATATTTATATATATGAATAAACTTACCCCAGCTTACAACAACAAAACATGCTGTAACGATCATCAATTTCTTTGATACTTAATCCAATCGGTTTGAGATTTTTAACATTATCAACCATTTTTTAATTGCAACCAATACTTCTTCGAACGAAAACGATTCTGCATTTTTTTAATATCTGTGCATCCGGCTACACAACACTTCCTAGACCGATAATTCACTTTACTTTTTGTATTACCGACTTATCAATTTTAATGAACTAATAATTTAATCTCTTAACGCACTATTCCTTATGTCAGTTGTACTGGAAATGGTGCTCAAAATAAATGAACAACAAACGTACCATAGAAACGAAGTAAGCCAATTAAATCCCGCCGCCATTTATAGCGAATAAAACAAGTAATTAGCTACATCTAGATGTTGGACGTCGCGAAACATTTCTCCAAAATTTCCTATGAAGTATGATCTCTATTTCTCTATGGGTACTAGTGTAAAAACACTAGTACAGTAAAAATTAGTGTATCAAGTTGTTGGTTTTTTCTTGTAGTAATTTATGACTGACTGAATATTACCAATTAGACAAGTATTATTCAGATTGTAATTTTTAGTAATATCACTGAAATATTACTTAATGGCATTGAAGAAATAATTTAAATAAAAAAAATAGCAAGTTGTATTCAACATTTCCAGCAGATTGCTCATTCTAATTGTAATACATGAGCTAATCTTCATTAGCTTTAAATCGTATTAATATATAACATTTTTTGTATTTATATAGTTATGCTGAAATGGGTTTTCCTAAAATGGATCAGGTCGCTATTCCTGATTTCGCAGCTGGTGCTATGGAAAATTGGGGTTTGGTGACATATAGGTTTGATTACAAATGCTTTTATTCTCGGGATATTCACTACGTTATATTGCAGGGAGCGACTTTTACTGTACAATGATGATATCACCATTAACAGGGACAAGCAGAACATTGCCACTGTTATATCTCACGAATTTGCTCATATGTGGTTCGGAAACTTGGTTACTATGGATTGGTGGTCCGAGACTTTCCTTAATGAGGGATTCGCTACCTATTTCGAATATTTCACGACCCATGATGTACATTTTCAATAACACCGAGTTTGATATTGTTATGACGTAATACTTTTTTTAGGTGCTTCCGGAGTGGGAGTTGGACAAACAGTTTGTTACGCGCGTTATACAACCAATTCTTGAGACTGATTCCCAAGCTTCATCTCAGGCACTACAAGCTCCAGCAAATTCCGATGCCCAAGTTATGAATCGATTTTCCCGAATTTCTTATTTTAAGGGTTAGTCGCAAGTATTTAAAACCAAACTGATGATTATTTCGATATAGTTATTATATTATAATTGTTATAATAAGAAAACTGACCTGTCAATGTTTGCTTCGTTAAATTTCCTTTAAAATTTCTGCATTTTTTTTTATAGGAGCTAGCATCTTTCGTATGGCTGAATATATCATTGGCCCTGATGCATTTCAGAATGGACTGAAAAGTTATTTATTAGAATAGTAAGTATAGCTGTGATAAAAACTATTTTTAACCGACTTCAAAAAAGGAGGTTCTACTTTCGACTGTTAATGTATGTTCTTCGATTTCTCCGTCAATTATGGATCGATTTTCAAAATTCTTTTTTTATTCGAAACAGTGCACTTCCGAGGTGGGGTAGGGGGGATATCGAGGGAAACGCTCAAATTTTAAAGGCACGCACAATGTTTTCACATATTTTTAATCTAAACTAATCAGATATTTGGGTATAATGTTATTGCAAAACTGATGTGTCGGAAAGTCGGAAAGTCGTTTAGTAAAAAAACCATTCAGTTTGATTTTTAAGCACTAACTATAGCATATGAGGCCTCGTAGAAATATGATCGACAACTGCTTCTATGGTGTAATGGTTAAAGCGTTTAGTTCCCAAACGGAGGTCGTGGGTTTGATTTCCGGCGGGGAAATAACTTTTTCGTTGTTTAGTTAGAACATTTGTCATATCACATAGACTAGGTATCGGACCCCGGGACCTGAAGCGCTTCTTATTTTCAATCATTGTTTCTTTATTCCTATTTTTCCTATTGCGGACTGTACCTTTACTTGGCCTACCCATTGTAATATTATGTAAAATAAGTGCGTGATTTATTGAGTAAATATCTAACACTAAAAATATTGAAAAGATTGTTCGGCACCGAATTCGGTATATATTTTTAATAATTGTTCATGAATCTCTATGGGTGCCACATCTTCTAAAAATAAGAATGTAATTAGGGTACCATACCTAATTTTTCTCATCATACAAATATTGCTATATGCCAATTTCAAAAAAGCTGCAGGTATATCAATGAGCTGAAAGATTAATATGACATTTTTGAAATATTCACAATAGGGCAATACCATTTTTAGAAAATATGAAAACAACTTAAGAACATCTAGGACAACTACAATTGACACATTTTAAATGGCACCCAAGCATTCAATTTGCTTCTGTTACTTTAATATCATTTTCCATCACACACATTAAAGCTTCGAAGCACGGGAGAACTTGAAAATGTATGTGATTTAATTTTTTTTATCCAAATTAAAATTTAGTGAAATTTGAGAGCGTTATAATTTCTTAAAACTAATGTTATTTTTATTTACAGCCAATTTCTTAATACAAAACCAGAAGATTTGTGGAGACACCTTGAAGATCAGTTGACCGAAACTGAAAAATCAAAGTTACCAGCTGACTTAGGTACTATTATGTCTAACTGGGTAGCACAAGCAGGTTATCCGTTGATAGACGTCCAATATGACAATGGCAATTTTATTATTAAGCAGTCGGTATGTTTAATTTTTCGCTAAAAATTCTTACTATAAGGTGTATCTACAAGATATATTAAAGACATTGATGGGAAGTATTGGTTCTCTAAATTGTTCGTGTAAATTTAGAAGTTTTATAAGGGAACCAAGATTTGCAATACTGCAATTTTTATGATGAATTTTATATATCTTGAGCTTTATTCTTTTGGTAAAACAAACGAACATAAGATTTTCTATACAATACGGTACATTTATTATTTTATTATAAACTACTTCAGTCAGGCCCATTTTTAGAACCTCATAATTTAACTTTCTTCGATTTTAGCTTCATGCTAAGTGATATGTAGACACGTTTTATTTGAAATTGTTATTTAGTTTGATATAAGGAAATCGGAATTTCTATTACTTTGGTTTTTACTTTTTTAGAAATAATGACTAGAAAGATCAGGTCGATTGATGAAACTGTGTTGACAAATGACAAAATTCCTTTTATAACATATATTCAAATATCCGCAATGTTTCTCCAGAAAATGGGTTAAGGTAACTAGCGATAGAAATTCTTTAAAAAAGACACAATTTAATTTTCACGTATGCCAAATTTAAAAATTAAGTTTAACATGTTCCTTCTTATTGGACAATTATTTCTTAAAACGTTGCAACAGATGGATAAATAATCGTTTTCTTACGATGATGTCGTTTTATGATTTCATCTCACTTAATTGAGATTTTAATGAAAGATTAAGAAAAGAAATTGAGTATTTGATTGGCGCTTTAGGTCACGTTTATGACTATCTAACATATGTACGTTTTTATTTACTAATTAACTGTGAATTCGCAAAATGCAAAGGAAAAGGGAAAACAAAAAATAAAGCCCCTTGTCGTAAACTTACAATTCGAGGATATTTTTATAAACTGAAGATCACACGAAATAAACTGCATAAATTTTGGTTCAAGACTAAATTTAAGACAATTTAAGTTTTAATCATAATAGTATACCGGAGTTGTCAAATGTCAATATATATAGTTAAAATAGAGTGATGTACAGAGTGTTAATTTTCAAATAAAATCAAAATGTAATTTTTCAATTCCATTTGTTAATATAAAATTTCATATAAATACAAATATTATACAATATGTAAATATAAAATAATTAAATATAAATATATAAATAAATAATAATTAAATGTGGATGTAAAAATGGCTGCAATCTAATTGAAAACATAATATATCTCGTGGCAAATATAATCAAAATTGTCTATAGCTCTTTTTCCCTATTGCATATTTCTTTACTGTTATCAATTCAAATAAGATCTATTAAAGTATATACATTTTTGTTCCCTCATACTGAAAGCAGAGCAGCACAGCTGTTTGTGAACATTTTACTTACTTGTTCAACACAAAAATATATGTCAAGTTATAATAATTTTTACAATGTTATTGCGAAAATTATGGAATGTATAATTAAAACAGTTAAATCGTATGGTATACGTCAGAATTGAGGAAACATAACAAAAAGTAATTCTTTAAAGAACAGCAACAAAAAAATTAAATGTTTGATATAAATAATAATTGCTGTTGTGCTTTTATTATGGCAAAAACAAGGAGTTAAAAAGACAGCTTAACCATCTATTAACAATATAACAAAAGAAGCATGTTAATTACTTCTCTATAAAATCAAGCTTACCTTGTTGATCTACAAATTGTATTATATTATTTTGTATTAATGTATTTTATTAACATCCTTGTTGAAAATGTTATCTCGGTATAGAAGCCTTAGGCCAAAATATTAATTATAAGTATCTTGACCAATATACATTTGTGTCAAGTAAATGAACCCCTTCAAAATAATTATGTTTTAAATTGATGGCACTTTACAAACAACCTTTTAAAGAGTAACAAAAACTTTTCCTGTAGTATAATCACATTTACCTTCAATGTAATTTTACCATTGCCCCATTTGGACACATTTTGGTTTTAATGTGTGGGTAATATTTTCATGGTTTCTTCTGTTGTGTTCCTGTAAATAATAATATATATCAACACAAATGGTTTATATAAATAATTGTATACGTGCCAGATAAATGCAATGCTAAGTCACACACACATCCTTAATCTAGCTAACTTGGATTGTCTTTTCCAAGCAAAACTATGTCTGCTGTTTTATTTCCGCACATACACTGGATACACAACACTTTTGAGATTGAAGATATATTATAATCAAATAGTAGTGATTATATTTAAGACACAAAAATGTTAATTGTTTTTTATGTCAGGCACAAAAATGGCGACGTAAGGAAACTGAAACAAACAATGGCGTTTTAGAAATGAGCCAATCAAATGCCTTTGTAGGCCAATTCAAATGAACCAATCAAAAAAGTGGTCTCAGAGCCAACATTGAATGGACCACGCAAAAAATTTCCTCAGTTTCGCCTATTCAAATAAAACCTCTATATACACTCTATGATAGTTAATTGACAGTTCGGGTATATTATTGTAATTAAAACTTAAACGTAAATAGACTTATTTATTTCTTTATACCATTACTTTTATTAGTATGTTTTATTAGTAATCCCATATAATTTCAGGGGCGATTTTTGTTAAATGGTGTTAATTCAAGTTTGTCTTGGTACGTTCCTCTTACATACACCGTACCAAATAGTTCCAGTCGATTCGAGAACACCACCGTTAGTTTGTGGTTGAAACCTTCAGAATCTGTAACCATTCCCCAGGAAGAAGCAAGCTGGATAATACTAAATAACAAAGTTACAGGTGAGGAAAGACTCTGAGTACTAATATTTATTTATTTCAATTATCATTTAGGTTTCTATAGAGTGCATTATAATGATATCTGGAGTAAAATTGCGGAGGCTTTACAGGGCGATAGTCATTCTTCGATACCCGAATTAAATCGCGCTGCCCTGGTTGATGACATCTTCAACCTGGCCAGAGCAAATATTATATCCTACACTAATGCTCTCAATTATGTCGAATTCTTGAAGGATGAAACGTCTCATCACGTGTGGACCGCTGCCATCAATGGTTTCAACTTTCTTTTGCAACGTGTCGGCGCTGATACAACCTTAGGAAAATCTATTTCAGTAAGTATGTTTAATTTTGGTGAATTTGTTATTGTTTAAGTTCTTTTATTGTAGGAGCACGTCTTGAATCTTCTGGCTAAGGTATATGCCACAGTTCCATGGATTCAAGTTGATAGTAACGACCATGCCTATAGCCTGAAACAGAGTGATATTCTTTCTGTTGCTTGTCGGTTAGGTCTCTCCAATTGCGTTAATCATGCTTTGGAACATCACGGTGAATTTTTACTGACTAGTAATTTGTAAGTCAATAAGTTGATTTCAGAAATTGAAATAAATAATATAATAATAAAAAAGTAAAATTGCCATATTGAATTAAATAGAACAGGATGAATTAATTTTTCAGTAATTAACTCAACGAAAGCATAGTGAAAAATGTATGGTCATTAGGTTCCAGTTCTTGCATTAATTGAACTTTGTAAACATAAAGATGCAAATATGTGGTCAATATATCAAGACTAGAGCATTTGTCAATATTAGCATTTGAACCATTTAATCAAATCAATCAATATTTTTGTTTTATTCGGGCTTTTTCCTTCACTTAAGATGTCTTTTGGTCTTTGTCTTTTTCGTCCTTGTTTCCCATACTATCTTATACTCTGTTGTCTTTTTCCTATATACCCTTTTGATAGTTCCATCTTGAGTTATGTTCTTATACCTGTGTTTTTCATTCTATCATTGTTACTCTTTTTGGTCGTCTGAAATATTTCATTTCCGTTGCTTGGATGTTTATTTCGTTTTCTTTGACGCTACAAATACCAGCGGAGTTTCAGAATTCGCTTTGTATATCCTCCCTGTATATATGTATATACGTTTTTGTTTTGTTTGATACCTCTTTTTGGTTAATAAAGGTACTTCATTGTGAAGTATAAACTCGTAGCTGTTTCATTTATGGCATTAATTTTCTTTTGCCGACTGACTTGTTCTATTTTTACTCCTTTAATTTCGATTTTAATTTTTTCTGGTTTCCCGTGATCAACATTATCATCATCTTTTTTATCCATTATCATTTTATTTGCTTTTGATAAAACATTTTGTGGTTTTTATACTATTTGTTATATCCCAAATTGTATCCATGTTTTATTTGTGTCCATTTGTCCATTACTTCCCCATTCCGGCATTCATTTTACTCTTCTTTTGTTTTTCTTGTACTCTTCATAGTTTTCAATTATATTTTCATTCAGGTAGTTTCCGTACGTTCCTATTTTATTTCTAAATACAACTATGCTGTCTGATTTTTTTATTATATGTTCCTTAGTCAATTGTTAAAATAGTTCCAAAGTTATGAAGTTGTCTGTCCTCTATATGCATCTTATATGATTTATTTACTTTTTATTGGCCAATTGAATCATTTTCAACAAAAAATTGTGCTGTTATTAGTTACCAGGTGTAACGGAAAGTAATTTTTTTCGCAAAAAATGCATAATTTTCAAGAATATGGAAAAACTTATTTATTCAAAGTATTAGACGTTTGATTCTATACGTCTTGCCCGCCTTTCAAGCAATTTATGGATGTTATTCGAAAAAAAAACACTCTGTCCTTTGAGCAAAACCATTCATAGAACCATTTTCTAACTTCTTCGATATTGACGAAGTGCTGCTCTGCAGGCACATATCCCATTGATGCGAAAAATTGAAACTCGGGTGGAGATAAAGGCGGGTGTGATAATATGTCCCATCTAAGTGCTTTCAATGCTTTCTTGTTTTATGAGATGACGCGTTATCGTGCTGTAAAATCATTTTACCGTGTTTTCGGGCCCATTCTTGATGTTTTTCGATAAATGCATGATTCAATTTAATTAAATGTTGTCGGTAACGATCACTATTAATTATTATTTCACTAGATTTCAATAGTTCATAATACGCCACGCCACTCTGGTTCCACCAGAGCATTATCTTTCCACCAAAACGATTTGGCCTTGGACTCGAGCGGCCGGCATCGCCAGGTGATCGAAATAAATGCACTTTTCATCATCCGTTACTATTCTATGCAGAAATAATTTCCGATCATACATTTGAAGCAGCATTTTACAGAAGATTTTTCGATTTTCCATTTGCCTGTCATTCAATTGATGTATATTGTGATTGTCTTTCCGCCTTTTGGATTTTACCCAATGCTCATAGTCGGTCGTTAATCATTGTTTGAACAACATTTAGCTAGCAATTGTTAATTTTGTGCTAAATATTTTTGAGTTTAGGTTAGGTTTTCATCTAATCTAATAACTTTTGCCGTTTTGCTTCTTCAGACTTTTTCGGTCGATCAGAACTTTCTTCTCCTTGCACATCGAAATCACCTCTTTAGAATTTTTGAAACCACGCCTTACATGTTCTTAAGGTTACAGTATACTCACCGTAAGTTTCTATCACCATACGATGACTTTCATGACATATGTTTCAAATCATAAAATTGCATACCTAATCCTAGCGACATCTGTTAGAAAGAACGGTAATAACTTTCCTGGATATCTGGTATTTTAAATTTTTAGTTCACATTTGACGTTTTATTACACATGACAATCTAATTGCGTAGTAATAGTTTTTAGTATTCGGTCATATTAATAGCTTTTTTAATTAATGTAATTTGGATTTATCTGGATATATATTTTTAGACCCTCCAAAAACTTAATTCCAATTATTTACTGTACTGCTCTGCGTCATGGTAATGAGCCGTCCAATTTTAACATTATTTGGAGTAATTATGGATTGTCGAGCGATGCGGGCGAAAGAGTACAATTGTTGAATGCTTTAGGATGTACCCAAAATCCAACCCAACAAGAACAGTAAGTATATTAATTTATCAAAATTTTAATTAATGAAACAAAGGCGTTATAAAATATTAATTTATTTAACATTATAGTACATCTAGTACATGTATTATCGAAGGACGTAAACTATAATTAATTATGCAGTCAAAATGGTTTGTAGGTTAGGCTTGTGTTTTATTATATTTACATTGAACTCTTTTCTAGTATATTTCTACTATTTACTACTATTTCATTGTATAACCAAGTAATGTATTTTACTTTAATTAGTTCTTTTTTCTTTCCGTACAGTGTTTCCATGTAAAATAATTTTGATATCACTGTATTTCTCCTTAGTTTGTTCTGTTACTGCATGTATACATCTTTCTTGATAAAACTATTTTTAATCACTGCATCCTCCTTAATGCATTCGCCATATCTGCAAAAGAGTTGGTATTCTTTCTCTCCTCACATATTTTAAGCAATTGTCCATTTATATTGTAAGCAGTTACACACATATCTCGACACAAAAATCTTTCACACTCTACAATACAATTTGCTACAGTTTTGCAATGTGTCTGATCGCGTTCGTTCGACCAAGACAATTTGAAGGTGTTATTAACCACTCCTGTTTTTAGAACAATGAAGAACAATATGTTTATGATAATCAATTTTTATTTCAAAATTTACCTTTTTTCCATCAACTTGTTGTCTTAACACTATTTTTATTATCATCTTGCCATGAATTCCCATTAACCATGTCTTCTGGATTATATTTCATGCTTTTAAAAATTGAATTCTTTTAAAAGCAATATTTGGAAGCTTATTAGATCTATTCTGGTGGCTTATCTTTACACTATTTAAATCCTATATTACCCTATTATTAACAGTGTATGAAGGGATGCTCCACATCGGTCAAATAGCTACTATGTATAAGCTTTCTATGGATACATTCCATACTAACAGTCTTTTCTGAAATAATTTTATTATATTGAAAAAACTGCTCACTGTTTTTATACATTACATATATTTGATCTCTGATAGAGCTAACATCAAGCTGATTTTAATTCGTCACCCGCTTAGTACGAGGATGGTTTCTTTTCGGTGAATCTAAGATTATATTTTTCATTTCTTGATATTATTTTCAATAAAAACCACAACAACTTAACACTTAACGTTAAAATGTTCATCTAATATGAATTTTACTGGCAAGAGCGGCCACCATTATCTTGCTAATATTATTAAATATACTTATTAATATAAAAACAGGTCCCAGTAAACATATAATTGGATAGCAATAGATAGTAACCATATGACTAAATTTTTAGTATTAAGCTGTTGAACAATGCAGAATTAAAATTCAAACAAATAATCTCCTCATTTCAATACAGATAAAGAAGGAAGCAACAAAAAGTTAAAAATTTGAAACAAACGACAAAAGTCATAAAACTTTTCATTTTTTTGTTATTTTTAGGTATCTTAATAAATCTATCAACCCTCAATCGGGTATAAGACCACAAGATGCCAGCATCGTCTTCACATCTGTTTATTCGAGTAATCCAAGTGGTGTTGACGTGGCTTTCCGATTCCTTCAAGCAAATTATGAAGAAATCGCCGAGAGGTTCGTAGTATAGGTCCATATTTCTTGTTAAAGTTAAGAGCTAATTTTATATAACACTTAGATATCAGAGTATGAACGCTTTGTCCACTTTAATTTCTGGATTAGCAGAAAGATTTACAACAACGGAACAAATCGAAGAGGTTCGATGCCCTAATTATCATGTACTGATAATTTAATACATTTTGTTATAGTTAAGAAGGTTTATTGACACGTCTAGTTTGGACCAGGACTTCCGTGAGGCTTGTGAATCTGCTCTTGCCAGAGCTGAGGGTAACTTGGAATGGTTACAAAAACATTTGCCAGAATTGTACGAGATATATGAGTTAGATGAATTCGGTGAGACTCCCACGACTAGTACCACTTCAGAATTATCAACATCTCCAGTAACGACACCATCTCCAGTAACACCAGCACCAGCACCTCTCCCTGATAGAGCAAAAATGTTATCGTTTAATTTTGTTTTTGTATTATTAATAACAATTATCTCAGTAAGTGTAGCTGTATATTAGTAGAAACAATTGTATGTTGATTATTACGAAACTGTTAAATTTATATTAATTTATTTGCAATATTAATAATGTGAAAAAAATGTATAAATATTTATCCTACTATTAAAATAAATATTCAACGAAAATATATGTTTTGTAATGTACAATTTCAACCGGAATTGGACCTGTGTTACAGTTATAGATGGCGTGACTCTCGCTTAGTCACGAAGCAATCTTTTAGTCCTGAAGCAAAGTCTACATCTGAGATTTCAGATCCAAAATGAATTAGCGTTTTATGGATGTACTTTCACTGCTGAATTCTATACACAATTCAAGGGCTTATTGTCTATTAAACCTTCGGGTAAGTTTACTGTTGTCGGATAGTTATTTCGGGGTTTTATCTTCACGCAATCTCACTTGATTCTATTTCTAACATTCTCTGGAGTGTTAACAATGCTGCGGGGTACTTTGTTTTTATAAGTTTGGATCATTTCCTTTCTTTCATCTTTCCACTTAGTTTGGCTTCCAGTGTCATGTCTAAATATTTTACTGTTTGACCGAGGTTTACTCGAGATATTTCTCCACTCTTCGTCTCTCGGACAATAGATTTATAACCGAGCTGGCCGATATTTTAGGCCAATAAATTATTCGGCTCTTCGTAGCCTTATTCTATCACAGCCGATACTCCGTGTCCCGTCGTGCTCTAACTCCAAATTGTCTCGACCATCTTCGGCGAGCGATTAACTCATGTACCGCAAGATGCGTGGTGTGACAACGACGCCACGTCCTTGCCAGGCCCTTGTGCCCCTTAACGGTGTCATCGGTTACGGACACCCTCCTTACTAACAGTAAGAAGTATCAGTTAGGGTCATAGGATCAGCTGATAGGGTGGGATTTAGTGGGTAGCCCAGAGGCAGTCCAACTCGCTTATTCCTGCGGGTCTTCCCGATCAGGTATCCGTAACAGGATTCCCCTATCCGGTTTCAGGCCAAAAAAAAAATCATCGCAAACAAAGGACAAGGAGGTTGTCCAAAATGGATTACCCTTCAAGGCCAACACTCATGGAACTCTAATATTATATAAAATTTTATTACCTAAGTTTTTATCCAAAGATGGTACAAAATGACACCACGATACATAATTTTCTAATGTAATAACCAAATGCTGCCAATAAATGGTTAAAACTAAAAAACATAGAGGATATGAAGCATAGCCTTTGAAATACATTGTTTTTGGCATTTTAAAACTTCTAAAAATGATCATCCTATCAGTATATATTACGTTTACAGTGATATTTATCTGAGCCTTATGATTTCCAAGAAAGTTTCTAAACTGTATGTTAAAAATTAATACTAAAACAGGCGAAGAAGTTAATTACATTTGTTTTAAACTAAGTTTCGTTTAAACTTAAAATCAGTGATGGTTTGACTTTCATTTACACTTTTGGTCTTCTGCTGTATCTCTTGTTTTCGACTTACATTTATTATTCTTAAACTATTGAACATAAAGAAATTACTCCGGATTATATGCTTAATTTAAGTTAGCTATTTTAAGTCAGTGTCTCTTCGGATTCGATTAACTTAGACTTGATTAACAACCAATTAATTGTACTCGACTTTTTTTCGATGTATAGTGAATATTAAGATTGAAAAATCGGAGAAAGATCGCATTGGAGACTGTTCATAAAAGTGTGCAAGAGAATCTGGAACAGTCAATGAACAAACTCCAACTTAACACATTTTGGGTTTTTTTAGGTGCAAGTAGAACGATATAGACGTAGACCACATATTAGATGATTTGAGGTGAATGTGATGTGAATTGGCCGCCAGGATTATGCTATTTGATCCCACTAAACTTTTCCTTGTTCTATTGTCTGAAGATGTAAGCCATTAAGTCGTAAACGAAAGTTTCCTATAAAGTTGACATGACCCAGGTTATCACTCAAGTTAAGACGATATAACAGGTCAATTGAAAATTCCCCGGCCTACCACAGCAAAACACATTTCTTTTGGCAAAATTACTTTCTTTTATTCAATATAACTCCCTTCAAGTGTGATTTATCGATTTAGAGTACGATTTATCCTTTGCTTCAAAATAGGCATCAGTTTCGGCGACCACCTCTTCATTCGACGGAAATTTCTTCTCAGCGAGCATTCTTTTGAGATTTGAGAACAAGAATTAGTCGCTGGGGGCCAGATCTGGAGAATACGGTGGATGAGGAAGCAATTCGAAGCCCAATGCATGGATTTTTGGCATTGTTTTCAATGACTTGTGATACTGTGCATTGTCTTCTGAAGTGCATTTGAAGCAGCATTTCCAAATGCGGCCATATTTCGGCGATTTCGTCCTTTAAACGGTCCAATAATGCTATGTAATAGTCGCTATCCATGGTCCTTCCTTTCTCAAGGTAGTCAATGAAAATTATTCCATGCGCATCTCCAAATACAGACCGCATAACCTTGCCAGCCGACTGTTGCGTTTTCCCACGCTTTGGATCGGGTTCATAGTGTGCAGTCCACTCGGATGATTGTCCATTGGACTTCGGAGTGAAATGATGGAACCATGTTTCGTCGAGCCATTGTCACATATCGAGACAAAGCTCGGGTTTATTATGCTTGATCATCTTCAAACACTGCTCCGAATCATCAACCTGTCGTTCAAATATTCGTGAATGATATGATGTACACGTTCAGTTGATATCTTTAGAGTGTCTGCTATTTCATTCAATTTACGGTCATTCAAAATCAGTTTGTGGATTTTTTAATGTTTTCGTCGGTAACAAACTCTTTTGGTCATCCGGTGCGTTCTCCGTCTTCGGTGCTCATTTTGCCACCTCTAAACTTAGCATACCAGTCCTTGATGGTTGATTTTCCCATGGCGGTGACCAGAAACTCGGCATCAAGCCATGTTTTTGCTTCAACTGTGTTTTTCCCATCAAAAAGCAATTTTTTATCAATATGTAAAATTCCTTTTTATCCATTTTTTCACAATAACATAGTTGCTTCACTCAAAATGCTATAATTCACAAACTAATGATCTGACAGCTGTCAAATTTATACATGCAACTTTTGAGGATTAGGGCTAACTAAAAAACATATGGATTTAATTCTAGTAGTGACATATATGTGTCAGGCGGCGAACTTTTCAATTGATATGTTATTGTATATAAATAAATAGCTTTAGGTAGGTATTAAGCTAAATTGTGTGTATATTGTAAATAGATAAATAGGTGTAGGTTTAGGTTTCGCATATTAATGTAAACTTTAGTTCAGATAGAAAAATTGAATTTGAAATGCCAGAGATGCCAATGTTCCAGTGGTTTAATATTCAATTGGCTATTCAAATATTACTGCTATATTGGCATTAGCATGGGTATTATTCGATTGCATCTTTTAGACTTCTATTTTTACCTAGATATGCCCTTCAGAACCTCAAAATATACTTTGTTATATCGTTATATTGACCATTTTATGTTATATCTACCAGAGTTAATCAAAAATTTGTGTGTATTGAAGTGTAGGAAACGGGATTTAAGTTTTTCTTATTTGTGTTACTAATCTGCAAAGGCGTATTTTTAACATGGATAGATAGAAGACCATGTTCGCTTGGACGATGAGTAATGGTGGGCACCCGCAACTAGTTACTTCAACGAGAACTTGGTACCTATTAGTTTTTTTAAGGCTCCGCTTGTCAGAAAAGTTGGAAATACAATCGAAGAAACCTAACCATAAATTGACAAATTTTAGAGGGTTACGTGGGACTTTCTCTGGGCTTATCGCATAAAAGTCACCCTCGAGCTGATTATTTGATTACTGCTCACATAGTTTCGGGTTGTAGATGAAACTAATAACGAAGAAATTATTTAATTATTACTTGAGTGGTTGGCAATGCCGGTTCAGAAAATTTGTTATCTCGTTGCCTTTTTGTTGTTGTTGTTGACTTTATCGACTGAGATGCGAAACAAGTTTTCTGTATGTTGATTTGCAATTTCCAGAGTTTTAACCATTATGCCATGCGTCGAATTGTTTTAAAACTTATTTTGAACGTTCTCCGTTTTCTAGAGGCCTCTAAATAGGTTACACTAAACAAAAATCTCCAAGAAACCTGGTTCGCTGCATAAAAAACCAATTATATTATTCCCAGCTTGATTGAGAACATCCACTTGCAGATACTAGTAAATTAATAAATTAATATAATTCAGAGTTCTTGAGTTGATGAATAGATATCCCTTGTCGTTTAATGGATGTAGTATGAGATGATGTTGTTCCGTAGATATTGATTTTGCTTGCTAACGTAGCCATCCACTTAAAGATGCATTTCGTCGCTAAATATGTTATTTGTCGGTTTAATATTATTTTCGGTTAAAATTGATGTTAAATTTTGGATTTCTTAATCAGCGACAAAATCGCATTGTCTTTAGTCATTAGCGTTGAACCCCTGAGCCAACTGAATCTTGTGGGAGTGCAGACCTATGTCCCGAGAATTTTCCATTTGAAGACTACAAAAGACGGGTCACAAGTTAATGGTTGTTCTGGCGCAAGGAACTATTCACTAAATCTGTCGTTTTGAATTTGCTTACCAAACATTGGATAGTCAACTGCTGTCCATTTTGTAACTTTAAAATTATACGCTTAGTACAATCACAATCTTGATAAATTAGAGAAAATATACTTGTATACATTTTATTGTACCTTATTATAATTTACCTGTTTTCATCATATCTAATATTTTTTATAGTTACAAATATTAAAGCAGAAAAAATTATTAGATGCCTTCTAATTATAGCATCAAATATGGCTGTTTATATGACTTGCGAGAGAGATCTGATTTAACATTATATTGACAGAGATTAGATAAGCTTTCTTTAAATATAGGACTATTCAGACAATCTTAACATTATACCATTCTGTGTTTAATACTGTTCTCTAATAAATGTAAGTAATTTTTAACGACTCTTAAATATATTAATTTAAATGTTGTAATAATTTTGTACACGTATGCAAAATTGAAATTATTAATATTTATTGGTAATTAGTACAACTAACTTAAAGAATTAGGAAATTTATTATTAGCATAATGAAAAATATATACAAAATTAAGGTATTCAATTTATACTATGGTTTGTTTCTGAAGAGTCCGTTCTAGTTATTTAAGAATAATTAACATAACCTTAGTATTCTGATTTTGAAACTATGATATAAGAGTAATTATAATTAATTTCTTAGTGTTAGAATCGAGTGAGTTCTTGAGTGTGGTTCATCTTTTTCAAATTAATATACCTTAGATACAATACCATAAATGTATACCAACGTATTGTTATATCTTCGAAACCGTTGAATCTAAGCTTTTTTTTAAATATTTTTTTTGTAACTAATGACTTTTGTATACGTATAATAATTTATTCAAAGTACCAGTGATTTATCAAAAAGTACAATTTTCATCGTATAGTTATATAATAAAACACTTTATAAGCTGTCTTGCCACTGAAATATTGTGAATCTGAATAAATGCTTTATTATATTGTTTACTATCGAGGGCTGACGTCTTATTAGAGCCGGTATAGAATTTTTATTATTTGTTTTTATCATACATTTTTGCATATAGGATACCAACATTATTAATTTTTCATCTTCGGTAACAATATCTTACAGGTTCTTCTTCTTTGAAATAATATTTCACAAATGGTTCTTCAGTTTAATAAATATTTACGTCGATTTACATTTTAACCAATATATTTAGTTTTTGAACTATTTCCATCTCTTGTAAGTGTTATTAAACATCTTGTTGACTAATATTTAATACAGTAGGCAGTAATGATAGTACCTGGAATCATTATTTATTGAGTAATGTTTACAATATCTCTAATCCTTTTATATGTCTTTTTAGTATTTGCGTTATATACAATACCTATTTAGTTGTTCACTAATTGTACGAACATTTCAAAACTTCTCTAGTAAAAATAACCTAATTTTTAATAACAATGTCCTTTGGTAGTGGTTTTTCAGAATCCCTAGAATATAGATCTCTGTAACAGTTATTACATTCACCAAAATTCTTTTTAAACAAACAAGAAAATTGTTCAAATAATTCGTACTTGAACATAGCATTTTTTATAATGGGTTTTGAGCTAAACGAACAGATATATAGAAAATAAAATATCTATTTTATAAACCGGATCTTCTTCATGATCTATTGTACCCTATTGGTTCATAAGTTCAAAACGATAATAACTATTTTTCACCAGTTTGGAAGACATTTACTTCCTAGATAAATTTCTGTACACGAATTCAGTTTCACTTCAATCCAAATCCCATTTACTGTGACAAAATGACGCAGAAAATTGCGGAATTTAATGCACCCGATGTGAAGTGGCATAAAAGTTCGAAGAAAATTAATGCAAGACTTGTTAAATGAAACAAAACCCGCTCAAAATTAAAAATAAATTAAGACAGCTTAAGATTTGAATATACACTGATAAAGATGTAAAAGAAAGAAAAATGGCTAAGAAAATATATTTTCGAGCTGTTTTACCATCACGTTTACCATAAATAAAAGGAAGAATTTTCTGTAGCGACGAAAAGTGAATCTACTGCAACAATCCTAACCACAGAAATGTATGTTATATATATACACTGAAGCGGAGTATTAATTAATGACTCTAAAATTTTGGTGTACATATAGTGGGACCAAGTATGTTAATTACGTGCTGCAATAACTGAATGAGACAATTACTGCTGAGGCCTACCAATGTAACCTGAATATTATGATATATTGTTCAAGAAAAGCCGCCAATACCGAGAAATAGAGACTAAGTTCTCGTCTTTGCATGATAACGTTAACGTACACGTTGCATGACTTCTGACACTGTTGCAGATGAGTTTGCTACATCCAGGGTACTTACCAGACGTAGGCCTTTGAATGCCATTTGTTCAGATGGATGCAGCGTGGCTGGGATGGCACATGATTTGGAAATGCTGAAGAAGTGCGAAAGTGTATCGATGTTCGAAACATCGTTCGTAAAAGTATGTGAACAATTTGTAGAAAATTATTTGAAAATATTTTGATTAATACATGGTAAACAAAATTTTCTAATTAAATGCCCTTTCGAAGCGAAATATGATCAGAATACAACAAAGTTGAAGCTTCCTTGAACTCATTCTTCACGCATCCTGATGTGTTTCATGATGTAGTAATTTGTTAGTTCTATTATTATCATCGTAAATTTTAATTTCGAGAATTACTGCATTTGTTACGCAACATAAGAAAAAAGATTAAAAATAAAGAAGGCTAATTTTATATCACAACCTGTAAAAACACCGTTATCAGTTCATGTTTTATGATTATTGTAGTACAAAATGTGACAATCATTCTTAATGAAAGCCACGTAAATCTTTAAACATGGCTCAATTAAAATACGTCACACGTACGAATGTATTTTTCTCATGTATGAATAATTGAGCATTCCATTATTGATTTTATGACGAACTTTATGATTTGCGTACCAAGTTAATTAAGTTAATCATTTAATAGATTGCTAAGTAATTTAAAAAATCTAGAATATTAAATGATCACGATTCATTTGACATCAATAAAAGGCAGTCACTTTTGATTACCATTTTTTTTGGAATAACCAATGATTGCCAAAGTAAGTTTGCGACAGGGAAGTGAAGAAATTGGTTTATTAATTATTAATTAACTTCATTATACCTATTCAAACGATCCTCTAATTATGTATGATTAAATTATGAGGGTCATTTAATTATGACGACGCAAAACCTTTTTTCTTTGGTTGTAAAAGTCTCTTAATTCTTTTTAATGACGTTTATAAAATTATGTATAATTAAAAAAAAATAAAGGAATATTAATAGGTTTTCAAACGGTATACAGTGCCTGTGGTAAATAGATAGCAGTAAATCAATATTCTACCGAATGATGAGTTTAAATGATTTGCTGAATCTGGTAAGATATTTGACTTTGACTAAAAAGTTAAAAAAAAACTTTTGGTATTAGATTAAACGAGACATATCTGCTGAAATTTGTAACATTTATATAGAATTACACAACAAAGAATTTTGCTTAATTTGTTAGGCAGGAAGGTTTTCTGTCATTATATATACAATAAAATCAATGAATTTGGTATTAGTCATAAGAAGCGATATTGGAGAATTATCAAAAATATTACCTTTAAGGATAACTGTTGAGTTATTCATTTATAAGTTTAATATGAGTATTATTACATAACAATTATGTAATTGCAATTATGTATTGGTTTTGGGTCGACGTTTAGCACATAGCAACGGCAAAATAAAACATATTTGCATATTTGCGTATTATTTAACATTATGGCGTGCTGACGTCATTAATTCTGATGAAGTTTATTAATTCTTTTTTGTATGGCTATATATATATATATATATATATATATATATATATATATATATATATATATATATATATATATATATAATTTTTTTGTGTTTACAACTTTAGTAATATATATTAATGACTTGTGTGAATCCAAATAAAATTATAATTTTATCTCCTCCTTTATAGGAGTAGTATAGTATAATATAGAACCAAAATATAATGATCATAAATACTCTATTAGTATTTATTGGAATCTAAGTGATTACCCATAATTAATCTATAATTAATTTTGGGTTATCATAGTAAATATTAAAAATTATATAATAATCACTAACCTAATAGTCACTGATGCAAGTATAGTGTAATAGTGACCATGTAAAATCTATTCAAATTCAAATTAACAAGATCACATCTAAGGAAAGTCCGGTGCTTAGATTCAACAAAGGAATAAATTGAATGAAAAAATATCGGTGGAGACTTGATGTTTGTGAGGCTATTCTCTTTTTTAATTAATTGTGTATTGACCTTATGACATTTTTATATTCATCTATGTATCTTATTTATGTTTATTAGTGTTTATAATCCATATAAATAAATAAAATCAACCTCGCAGGTAAGTTATCTTACGTGTCTAAACTATCTACGTGTGTTCAACTGAACTGAACTATGACAAGTACTTCATGGCTTCAAGGAACAGATTAATTAATGAATCTGGAAAATAAGATTTTTTAAATTATTTAATTAATATATTGTTACTAATCGTTTCCGTCTAACCTACAATTTGTCTTTACGATAACTTAAATCTAGGTACATAACTAGGAGGATCCATCGGCCCTATTTCAGTCTCTGGTGAAATAATGTTTATACATGTCACTGCTAAATTTTTTAATATATGCACCTCACTACACAACACTACACAAGATCAGATGGTTTGATTCTTTTGAGTCTGTATCCTGACGTATTTTTTGAATGCCACTTGCTCAGATCGATGCAGCGTGGAATGATTTGGAAATGCTGAAAATGTATTGATGATTATATTGCTGCTAAACAAACATTATATTTTAGAGTCGATATCGCCATGTCGATAAAAGGACGTGAAAAATGTCTAGATAATTATGGAAAATATTTTGCTTAATATATAATATACCAAATTATCTAAATAAATTCCCTTTCAAAGCGAAAAATATGATCAGAATACATGCAAGTAGCTAAATTGGTGGGAAAATTGATATAAGATAGTAGTTGAAGCAACAACGACATATGGCTCAGTGACTCATTCTTCACGCATACTGATGTTTTTCATGATGTAATAATTTGTTAGTTCTATTATCATCGTAAATTTGAATTTGGAGAATTACTGTATTTGTTACGCAACATAAGAAAACAGATTAGAAATAAAGAAGGCTAATTTTATATCACAACCTGTAAAAACACCGTTATCAGTTCATGTTTTATGATTATTGTAGTACAAAATGTGACAATCATTCTTAATAAAAGCCACGTAAATCTTTAAACATGGCTCAAATAAAACACGTCACACGTACGAATGTATTTTTCTCATGTATGAATAATTCAGCATTCCATTATTGATTTTATGATGAACTTTATGTGATTTGTGTACCAAGTTAATTAAGAAATCAAATATAAATAAGATAAGACGTGATAACATTGCATTCTGTCTACAATAGATGGTAATTTACCATTACATTTTATATTATTATATTTTGTATTTAATCAATTAATCATTTAATAGATTGCTAAGTAATTTAAAAAATCTAGAATATTAATGATTATGATTCATTTGCCATCAATAAAAGGCAGTCGATTTTGATTACCATATTTTTTGGAATAACCAATGATTGCCAAAGTAAGTTTGCGACAGGGAAGTGAAGAAATTGGTTTATTAATTATTAATTAACTTCATTATACCTATTCAAACGATCCTCTAATTATGTACGATTAAATTATGATGATCCTTTAATTATGACGATGCAAAACCTTTTTTCTTTGTTTGTAAAAGTCTCTTAATTCTTTTTAGTGATGTTTATAAAATTATGTATAATTAAAAAACATTAAATAAATATTAATAGGTTTTCAAACAGTATAAAGTGCCTGTGGTAAATAGATAGCAATCCATCAATATTCTATCGAATGATGAGATTAAATGATTTGCTGAAAGCTGATTTATATGATCTGGTAAGATATTTCACTTTGACTAATGAGAAAAAGTTAAACTTAAAAGTTTTTAATTTTTAACAAAAAAAACTTTTTGCTATTAGATTAAAAGAGACATATCTGCTGAAATTTGTAACATTTATATAACATTACAGAACAAAGAATTTTGCTTAATTTGTTAGACAGGAAGGTTTACTGTGTTATCAAAAATATTATCTTATATAGGATAACTGTTGAGTTATTCATTTATAAGTTTAATTAATTTTTACATAACAATTATGCTTGAAGATTCAAATTGGTTTTGGGTCGAAGTTGAGCACATAGAAAGGGCAAAATAAAACATATTTGCATATTTGAAACGTTAAGAGATCTCAAACGGATTTTTCATAAAGTTTTGGCTTAATTAACATATTTGTAAAAACTTATCTAAATAAAAATTAGTGATTTTTAAAAATATTTCGGTATAAAATTTCCTCCTTTATTAGAAGCTAAAACGAAAAAGGTATATTCGTTGGGAATAATACAAATACTTAACTACAAATTTATTGTGGTTCCTTTCGTCCTTTAATGATTACTCACCCATTCTGACTTCTTTTATAAGAACTTAAGTTAATTTAAATCATGGTTTGATCAGGACATACAGAAGATGGAGAAGTGATGTCAGGGATGGATAGAATATAATTACTGTGAATCACTTCAAAAAGAGCAGTAGAATGCATCATATAGAAAAGAGACATTAAGCTTTACTGAGTAAAAGGAAAGAAAATTATAAAAAATAAACGTTTATAGCATATTGTTATTGTAAGTAGATATAACTTAATAATTAAATAAAATTTTAAATTACTTCTAAAATGCCCCAAAAGTAGTTTTGGAATAATTTATTCTTCTTCGTTTTGAATAAATTAAATTACTACGCAATTCATTGATACGTCACTAAAATGTAAAAAATAAATTAACAATTGGAATGAATGTACATATTTATTGTATTGACGTACATGTATGCGTATATTGATGTACATACTTATGTACAAAAATAGTTAATAAAGTGAGGAAAAAAATTTTTTTCTTCATAAATAATCGCAATCAATGCAACGATTACAGAATATTTAGTTATTTCTCAAGAAAAAATAGTAGAAAACAAACAAAAAGCAATTTTGAAACTTCATCATTACACAAAGGATTTCTCAATGGATTGTAAATTTGGTGACAGATACTAACTATTTTATAACTACATAATTTCTCCATAAAATATGATTTTTAAGATTTTATCTTAATCATATACATTTTGGTTATGATCCAACAACAAAATGATTCATTGATTTTCTTCTGTTTGTCAATTATAATTAGCATTTCATTCAGATAAAACTAAATGTGGGAATGTATACTTTAATATAAAAGTTTGGTTAGTTTTTTATTTAAAAGTCTGATAGTTTTGATTCCATAACTCCAGATTGATGCTAATATAATGATT
The DNA here is from genome assembly GCF_030347505.1 of Rhynchophorus ferrugineus. Classification (NCBI taxonomy): domain Eukaryota; kingdom Metazoa; phylum Arthropoda; class Insecta; order Coleoptera; family Curculionidae; genus Rhynchophorus; species Rhynchophorus ferrugineus. Next base: position 22,826,049 of record NW_027472583.1, on the reverse strand, counting down.
AATATTTAAGTGAGAATGTAAAAAATTCCATTGAGACAATAAATATATAAACAGTGGCAGGCTTGTTTACATTCAATTTAGATTTTCTATATTTTTTATATATTTGAGAAATCAAAGAATTTAACACTAGTTTTATAATTTTAGAATATACATTGTTAGAATATATAGAACATAATAAGGAACAATAAAATATGAAGCAAAACATGGATGGGAGGAATTTTCAGGCTCTTCTAACAAATTGGTCTAAACGACTAAGATTCTGTGTAATTAGTATTGAAATTAAAATTCTTCCAAACAACGAGTAAATGACTACCGTAAGTTATCTCTAACAGAGATTTGTTTACTATCCCCATAAAGCTATTATTTAGTTCAGAATCTGAATTATATCATCAGAATATAACTATCATCAAACAACCAATATTTCTCATAGATTATTTGTATTAATGTCCTAGAACGTCAACATCTGCCCGTGGGTAATAAGAATTATTATATTATTTCAGTTATATAATATAACTATCCTAACCTGTAGAAGATCACTTCAGTAAGTGTACAAATTATAATCTAAATCTTATACTAGATACTATTCTTTCTTATTTTAAAGTCTATCCTAACCTATTCTAAAAACCATTCTAGCTTATTCTATAGATTTTTGAATCTCATTCTGTGTCTATTAATCAGTTCGTATGGTTTGCGTTTGAGCCTACTCACTTCGCTGTCATCGCGCACATTTAACTGTTTGGCGAGTGCATTGGGATGCACTAATAGTCTTTCAGACTACTCCGCTCTAACACTCCGTATCATACTCATTATGGGTTCTATGGGGATATCGCGCTGAATCAGTTTGTTGGACACATAATATAGGGCATCGACGATAACTGTTATGATATGTTAGATTTGCGAGTAATACCCCACAGTTCAATACCATATGTCCAAATAGGCCTAAGTATTGACGTATACAGCAAAACCCCTCATAGATGACGTCAAATATAGTTTCAATGGCAGTTTATAATATTCAAAATTTTTTTTTAATTCGGTACAGGTTTACTTCTCTTTTTATCACAGTTAAAGATATATAGAGCAGTCTGATGCGTCGAAATATGTAAACAAACTAGACTAATAAATTCGGTTTGGGTTCGTATTAGTGGACTACGTTGCCAAATGTCTGTAAAGTTCTTGAAAATATTAATGGTAATCACCAGAGTTAATAAACCGGAAAATATAAATTGTAAAGCAAAAGTAAAATTTGATGCGTCAACATTGTGGCGTGCTGATGTCATTAATTCTGATTAGGTTTATTAAACTTCTTTTTGTATGGCTATATATACATAATTTTTTTGTATTTACAACTTTATTAATGCATATTAATGACTTGTGTGAATCCAAATAAAATTAAAATTTTTTCTCCTCCTTTATAGGAATAGTATATTATATTATAGAACCAAAATATAATGATCATAAATACTCTATTAGTATTTATTGGAATCTAAGTAATTACCCATAATTAATCTATAATTAATTTTGGGTTATCATATTAAATATTAAAAATTATATAATAATCACTAATCTAACAGTCACTGATGCAAGTATAGTGTAATAGCGACCATGTAAAATCTATTCAGATTCAAATTAACAAGGGCACATCCAAGGAAAGTCCGGTGCTTAGATTCAACAAAGGAATAAATTGAATGAAAAAATATCGGTGGAGACTTGATGTTTGTGAGGCTATTCTGTTTTTTAATTAATTGTGGATTGTCCTTATGACATTTTTATATTCATCTATGTACCTTATTTATGTTTTTTAGTTCCAATGAAATAATCCATATGAATAAATAAAATCAACCTCGCAGGTAAGTTATCTTACGTGTCTAAACTATCTACGTGTGTTCAACTGAACTGAACTATGACAAGTACTTCATGGCTTCAAGGAACAAATTAATTAATGAATCGGGAAAATAAGATATTTTTTTATTATTTAATTAATATATTGTTACTAATCGTTTCCGTCTAACCTACAATTTGTCTTTATGATAACTTAAATCTAGGTATATAACTAGGAGGATCCATCGGGCCTATCTCAGTCTCTGGTGAAATAATGTGTATACATGTCACTGCTGAATTTTTAATATATGCACCTCACTACACAACACTACACAAGATCAGATGGTTTGATTCTTTTGAGTCTGTGTCCTGTTCTGGTGGTGTCCAATAGTTGTAATATTTCAATACTCCTGTGAGAATGGAGTCTTTCCTCATGCCCCCTTTCAATTTTCTTGATTTCTTGACTGACCCTGGGTATCTGAAGGTCTCGATGTAGATAATCAGTCCTATAGTATTTGGGTGCACCCACAATACCTCTCAGGACTTTGTACTGAAAACTTTGTATTTTGTTTATGTTACTCTTTGCAGAACATCCCCATAATTGAACTCTGTATGTCCATATAGGTTTCAATATTTGCCTATATAATAGCAATTTATTATGTACTGATAATTGTGACTTTCTTCCAGTTAGCCAGTACATTTTCCTATATTTCAATTCCAGTTCTTTTCTTCTTTATATGTTCGTTCCAGCGAAGTTTTGCATCAAGATTCATTCCGAGATATTTAGCGTCGTTGCTATATGGAATGATTATTATAAATGAGTATTATTTAATGTTATGTGTGCTTGTACGGTCTGTTTATAGGTGAACTGCACATGTACAGATTTACTTTCATTAATTCTTATTTTCCAAGCTCGTGTCCAATTATTTATATTGTCATTTGCCTGTTGTAATTGTCGTGAGATTTCTTCACTATTGTTTTCGACAGCTATAATCACAGTATCATCAGCAAATGTAGCCATCGTAATATTTTCCGTTTCTGGTATATCAAAAGTGTAGATTAGATAAAGCATTGGTCCCAGTACACTTCCTTGTGGTACACCTGCTTTAGCTTCTTTTATTTTAGAGTAAGCTTCTTCTTGTTTGAGTTTAAACATTCTGGTTGTAATGTATGATTTAAATAGCATAGTAGCATTTTCTATAGTTTATGAACAAGGCCTTCATGCCAAACCTTATCGAAGGCTTGTGCTACATCTAAAAATATCGCTGAGCATACTTTTTGACTTGTGTGTTGGTATTAGGTTTTTTCTCTCTATGAGAAAATAAGATATTGATTTGAATAATATATATATATATATATATATATATATATATATATATATATATATATATATATATATATTGTAACAGTATAGTCACATTAAGCATTTTAACGTTGATATTACTAATGATGGTACTGATAAGAATTAATTCTAATTCGGGTTACAAAATATTAGGCATTTTTTTAAATATAATAGTATAAACGGATTAAATGATGTGTACTGTTAACCTAATTTTAATCCTGACTTTTTAGTGTTACACTTAAGTCATACTATTCATTAAGAATATATAAATACATGCAATTTTGTTTCCATTATCAGTTGCTAACTAAAGGCTCAACCTTGGAATTAATAATTTTAAAAATAACTAATATTTTACTCTAGTTAAAAAGTTACAAGTGCTGAAATAACAGACTAGGTATATTTTATATCATAAATTAGACGTTCATAATAATTTGTTTATACTAATGGTGTGTGATCGTATTTTTTAAAATTATTTCTAATATGTATACTTCATTTGAGATAAGGGCATGTATTCATAAGTTTAAAATAATATTAAAGGCATGTGATGTAAAATAATTTAATTTGAAAGACATCTTTTAAAGTATTGTCTTGCTATTGCTAATAAGGTTTTGATTACTTTTGTGTGATTTGAGTTGATAGATGCAATATAAATAAAAATAATATATATAAAATAATAATAATAAAATCTTGGGCGACGGATATTGTAAAGGAAGAAAGAAATATTTAGAAATCTGAAGTAGATCAAGGTAAGGGGAATGGTAGATTCTCGATTATTAAAAAATATATATTATTTATTAATAATTTTGAGTATATGAGTTTTTAAATTTAGAATGTCTGATTGTTTGTATTTATTTTTTATTGACCAATTGTGGTGTTATCAACTGGAGGATCCCTTTTTCCTTTTCTAATTTTCAAAAAACTTTTTGCCGCATGAGCTGTATCATGACAATAGTAAATACATTTATATGTAATGTTGTAGGAAAGACATTTAAGCCAGTCAGGCTTTTGTCAGAGAAGAACTTTTCTTCATAATTGTGAAGAAAATTATATTAAAAATATCAGTTAGCTATTCCTTTTTTCTATTTTTTTCATTGATAAAAGACTGATAAAAAAAGTTGAAAGAAATCCCTTTTATTGGATAAAACCCAGTAAGATACATGATTCATGCATATTTTGGTAGTGTTTAGTAGATTGCATTTCTCTGATCTCATCACATAACAGTTCAATTGAAAAGTCCCCGGCTTACCATAGTAAAACACATTTTTTGGCAATATTTTTTTTTTATTCAACATAATCACATCTTCATTCGAATTCGAATTCGAAGCTCAATTCATGGATTTTTGCCATCATTTTCACTGACTAGTGACAGGGTGCATTATCTTGGTGAAGCAGCACTTTCTTTTTCTTCAAATGCGATCGTTTTCGGCGTTTTCATCCTTCAAACGGTCCAATAACGTTATGTTATAGTCACTGTTGATGGTTCTTCTTCTTTCAATGTAGTCAATGAAAATTATTCCATGCGCATCCCAAAATACAGACGCCATAACCTTGCAGGCGGACGGTTGCGTCTTCCCACGCTTGGGTTCATCGTGTGCAGTCCATTCGGATGACTGTCGATTGGACTTCGGAGTGCAATGATGGAGTCATGTTTCATCCATTGTCATATATCGACGCAAAAACTCCGGTTTATTACGCTTGATCATCTTCAAGTACTGCTCCGAATAATCAACTCGTTGTTGTTTTTGGTTAAAAGTGAGCTCGCGCGGTACCCAGTTTACATAGAGCTTTCTCAAACACAAATATTCGTGAATAATATGATGTACACATTCAGTTGATATCTGCTATTTCATTGATATTCAGTTGAGTGCTATTTCATTCAATTGCAATTTATAGTCATTCAAAATTATTTTGTGGATTTTAAAATTTTTTTCGTCGGTAACAACCTCTTTTGGGTGTCCCTGCGTTCACCTTCTTCGGTGCTCATTTCACCACGTCTAGACTTATCAATAATACATATGAGGCAGCGTCCGAAAACTCGGCATCAAGCTTTTTCTTCAACTGTATTTTTTCCATTCCAAAAGCAATATTTTATCAACACGCGAAATTCCTTTTTATGCATTTTTTTCACAATAGTTGTTTCACTCAAAATGTTATAATTCACACACTAATGATCGGGCAGCTGTCAAATATTATAATACAGTAAATTATACACACAACTTTTGAGGGTACCTTTAGTAATAAAGTATACTTTTAGTGTAAACTATAGCTATAAGTTATTGTAATTTTATTTTTGAGTATTTATTTTCTCGCACTCGTCTTGCTTGTGAATTAATCTAAGTAAAAGTGAAATGTAGTAATAAATTAATGTATAATTAAGATTGTACTAAGCGTATCTAATAAAGATGTTTTAAAAAAAATCTTTTGAGTGTTAGGGCTAACGAAAAAACGCATGAATTTAATTCTAGTAGCGCCATCTATGTGTCAGGCCGGGGAATTTTCAATTGATCTGTTATATAAATTTGCTTTACAACTAATTTTAAGGATACCTTGCTTGATTCACGACTTTCTACACTTTTTCACGACTCCTAAATCTATAGGTCGTTTTTTCTATTAAAATACTTAATCAATATAATATAAATATAAATAATTGAAATACAATATTCGGGGCATTTTTTTTCGTTTTTATATAGCGAAGAATCTTTTCGGGGGATTTTTTTCTTCTGTTATTTTATTTCAATAATTAATATTAATTAATAATAATTATTACATTATCCATTTACTCTTTAACTAAATAAAATATACTGAAATGGTGTGTACCTGTTTTAAGGGGAATCGGATCTCAGACGGAACAACGAAAATTTGACTTAAAACAATCGAATTAATTCTAAAACCTAATAATATATTTTTTGTTTCAGTATATACCTATGCCAAACATCTAATACGCTATGGATTATATTTTGGGATTGGTTAGTTTAGTTGCTTTAACTATTTGCATTGACGGATACCGGCTCGACGGCAGCTTCACTGTTGAAAGATACGACATCCAACTGAATTTTTCTCCTGAAATTTTTTCTACAGAAAATGGTACCAGTTATTCAGGTACCAATCTAATAACATTTACACCAAATAATGATACCGATATTGTGGTGTTACACAGCAGTGCCAAATTCTTAAATGTCCGTTCTGTTTATTTGAGTAACAGTGGCGTAAACAGCAGTATAACATGTACCAACATAACAACAAACGCCACAACCGAACTTCTAACACTACAGTTTAACGGTACCTTGTTGCAATCTGTAAATTATTCTATTTTATTAGAATTCGGTAAGTGTGTATTAAGGATTTTAAATAAGAATTATTAAAAATACTTTAACTTTGCTTTAGATGGTAATATTAGTACTAGCGATATGTATGGAATATACAAGAGCAGTTACACACAGTCTGGAACAAAATACTACTTTGTGACGACTCAGTTTGAATCGACATTTGCTCGCCGCGCATTTCCTTGTTTTGACGAGCCTAGTTTCAAGGCCGTGTTCGATTTAACTCTGAGCTATCCTAATGGTCTCAGGGTACTATTTAATACTCCTGCGTTAAGTACTAACATTAGGTAAGTATTAAGTATAATGGTCATAGTAGTTTACCGGATGTGTTATTTCGGTGTTTATTATTTAGTTTGCTTTGGTTGAATGGCGATAAAATCTTAGATGATTTCATTTTTACAGTTGTTTAGCAACGTGTAACCTAGTTTGGCTTTTAACACCGCATATAGTCCTTCTAATAAAGGTGTACCGGTGTACGTCATACATGACGTATAATATACTCCCAAAGGGAGTTTGTGAAAATTGTAAAAATCTCAGAAATGTTTTTTCTGTCTCATTTTACCCTAGTTAAAAAGGGGCAGAATGGTGACTGATGCATCGGAACATGTAACTGACTAAACACTCGCTTTGTGTTGATACTAGTCGACACTGTTATTAAATGTTTACAAAATTTCAAGATATTACTGATTATCATTAAAGGTAACAAACTGGAAAATATTGTAAACGAAAATTAGTGCGGTAACATTGCGACGTCCTGACATCATAAATTTTAATGACCTGCATTTGATAGACTATACGAATGCTATCACGGAAGGCTTTGAAACAATCTTATGATCGATTAATTTATGCATATTATTCAAAGTCTGTATCTATTTATTCACTAAAGGATGTATTTATTGGAGCAACTGAACATGCTTTGAGCATCTCAAACTCAAGAGAGTTTTGTGGGTCGTGCGGTCATGCGATATAAATTACTTGTCTCCTTATTGAATAATTGAACATTTTTGTTTGGTTTCATCACATGAAATATATTTTTCATCATCCGCCATAAGTTTTTGGTTATTTAGCGATGTCTTTGGAGATATTGACAAATTGGGAGCATTTCAGCTTCACCGATCAATTATTATTCCAAGGTGATGGTTTTGTCAGGTTGGCAGGCGACATGAATTAGTCGATCGCTTTTAATTTTTTGTCGTAAAAATTTGGTCATTCTTTTGAAGTTAATGTCCGGATTTGAGGTCGTTTGAAATCCTCCTCTCTTGATTTTGACGTGAAATCAGTCTGCATACACATTGTTATAAAAGAAACATGTTTTTCATATGTTCTATAAAGTAAACGATGTCAAAGTGTGTTTCTTTCAATTACTATTACGAAAATATCCCTAGGCAGGGCTATATAATAAATATTTCGTAACTCAGTACCACATATAATATATTTTAACAATTCAATCATCTTGCACGAACACAAATCAATCAAGCTGATGTTGGATTGAAATTTTCGCTGGAAGGTTACTAAAGGCGGATGAAAATACTAAAAAGTACTCTAACGAAGAATTATTGGAATTAGGAACTGCTTTGAAAAATACCTCCAGCCCCTATATCTATGGCACAAGCATCGCTGTTGAGCAATCAATGTGAAAAGCCACCAAATATTGTAAATGCCCCAATCTTGTCCACTGGAATTGAGCAGAAGCTTGCAGTTTTGGTTCTACGTCCATCAAAGGCTCATTGCATTAGAGGAGTTGCTCAGCCATGGATTATTGGATATTGGGGACAATACAAGTTAGGAAACTATTCGATACAGGCAATACAATGGTGGCTTTGGAAAAAACATTGCAATTTAGAATTTAAATTTTGCTACAATTATAAGCTGATAGGACTAGACAACGGTCACGTACATTTCTATGATAGCTTCTTCTACTTGGAGGTGTTATATACCGCGATTAATACTGCTCAGATTGTTCGAAAACAAAACGGTGTATTAATGCCTGACTGTCAGATGTGTGTGTGTTTGTGTGTGTGTGTGATCTGTTTAAAATTAATGGTTTCATTTATATGAAAATCTGGTTTAATCGATAGTATTGTGTAATATGTATAATAATTTAATTTTGTTAGTTTTAAATCCTACATATTTCAAAACTAATATATATCACATTTTTAGTGATCTAAATGTTACCACCACGCAATTCCAGCCCTCACCAAAGATGTCTTCGTATTTAGTGGCTTTCGTTATATCTGATCTCACTTGTTCTCAAGGCGTCAACATAGAAAACTCCTTAGTTAATCAGGTAATGTATTTTATTTAATGTAAATATAATTTAATAGTTTCAATAAGTTTTATCGTTCAATACAGTATGAATTCCAAAACGTATTTTCCCAGCAGCTATTCGCTTTTGTACTCAATGATAATTGTTTACCGTTTATTAATTTTTGAATGAATTGTTTTTTTTTAATTTAATAACTCTTGGAAGAAAGTCTTTTTTGCGTTTTCTTGTTTGATTTGTGGATCATAATCGCTCACTTAAGTCCACTCTTTAGCACCACGTCCTTTGCACAAAAACCAATTGCGTGACACTGAAATATTATGTTTTTGTTCCACTGTTACACAATGTGGTAATAATTAAGGACATAGTTTTTTGAAAGCGAAAACTCCAGCCAAACTATGAAACACATCGTTCCTAACCAATCAATGGTGACCCCAAGAGCGCCATCTGTTATCGAAGGTAAAGCTTATGGAAATACTTGTTATATGTTTTTTTGTTATTTAGGTGTGCTCAAGAAATGACACTGCATCAAATAGAGCTTGGGCTCTCGAAGTTACCCCCCCTATAATTGACAGTCTTAACGCTTACACTGCTATTAATTATAGTGTATTAATGTCAAAACTGGATCAAGTTGCTATAACCGACTTTTCCGCTGGAGCGATGGAAAATTGGGGTTTGGTTACTTATAGGTAATTGCTATTATTCCTAATAAGAATCTGTTGGTGAGACGCAATTCTTTTTTAGGGAGAGAGCATTACTTTATGACGATATTGAAACATCAAATTCATATAAACAGTATATAGCGTCAGTTATTGCGCATGAATTGGCTCATCAGTGGTTTGGAAACTTAGTAACATGCAAATGGTGGTCCGAAATTTTCTTAAATGAAGGTTTTGCAACATTACTCGAACATTTTATTACACACGAGGTAAGTAATTAATTTTTTTATTATGAAGAGTTCAAAAAAATATTTAAATTAATTAATTAGATCAAGATAATATGAATTTTAAAAACAAGCAGTTTAGAATTCCATTTATAATATATAAAATCTACCTGATATGATGATTCATGCATCAAAAAGGTAGATGGGGTGTTATACTAATCACCACAGTATCAAACAATCCATCAAGAAACCTTTAACAGCGAAGAAATAATGTGAAACGTGACGTTAAAATAACACTCATAATCGCATGAATGTTTTTAAAAATTTGTTTTGCCAGCATTCATATTTCCTAACTTTTTAGTGGACTACAGTTTCCTTTATAAGAATGGTTTTAGACGCAAACTAAATTAACATCTATAAAAATCAAGCAAAGCCTAGTAAAGACAATCTAGTGTTATTGATATTAGATAAATACATACCACATTGACCAGGGTAATATTTCGTGTACATGCCCTTGCAATACCACATTTAACATTAACTACAAAACTCCCAGCCAGCTGTAGTAGTAGTTGTAGTTGTAATAGTAGTTGGGTAACCAAATTTTTGATTCATTCAAAGGAGATTACTATTTTATATAGTAGCTACAATGTATGTGACAAACCATTGCTCTTTTTATACCCATCAAATGAATAATCCAATAAATTGCAATGTGAGAACACGTTATTTAAAAACAGCCGACATTTTAAGAAAAATGTTCATCATTGAACTGCATTAGAAATAAAAGAATTAAATCGCTATTTGAATATGTATGCTTGATACCAAAAATTGAAGCACTTTAAAAATCTAACGGCTAAAGAGCAAAATTAGACATGACAATTTGTATCAGTCCTTATACAAATTGGTTCTCAATAAAGGTGCAACTATAAAACAGCTGCCAAAAGAAAAAATAAATTGAATTCTAAAAGCAACTACTAAGGCCCCCCCCTTTATAAACCTTTCCAAGCCCCGGAAGAAATATTCGAAAATAAAATGTGGAAATGTTCACCATGCCATGAAGTATACGTAGACCTTCCAAATCAGGACTTGAATAGGGTGATTCAAGTATGAGTAAAGTAGTATTTTAATCCGGTCAACGCTATGAAACTGAAGGCAAGTTTATTTGCGACTTTTTGTCAACTTACGTATGTACTCTTATCCAAGAGAAACATTTTTGAAGTGTTTGTAGAGCTAAAAGGAGATATATAATGATTGACGATTTAATACTAATATTGAAAAATAAATAAATCCACTATATTTCTTAGAACTTAATTAACAATCCTTGTAATTCCAAAACAATATTTTTTTTTGTAGATATTGCCAGATTATGAGATGGATAAACAATTCGTGACAAAAACGCTCCAATACATATTCGAAGAAGACGCATCGAGTTCTGAATCACTCCGTTCTTCCGCTACAACGCCGAATGAGATTTCAGCCAGGTTCGGTGGCATCACATACGATAAAGGTGGTAGCGTTTTAAGGATGGTGGAAAGATTTTTGGGTTCATCTTCATGGAGGGCTGGATTGAACACCTACTTAAACAATTTGTACGCAGTAACCTATTTTATTTCGATCATATTATACTAAACAATTATATATCTATTTGTAGTAGTTACAAAGCAGCTGAGCCAGATGACTTGTGGAACTCAATTTCATCACAAATTTCCAATGACTCTTCCTTACCTGCCGATCTGAATACCATTATGTCTAACTGGATAAATTCGCCAGGGTATCCAGTTTTAAACGTTGTTCTCAATGGTACTACAGTAGCTGTAACTCAGGTAAACAACTATTATGAACACAAATTGATTCCGTCTGCATTCAAATGTTTTTTTTTTGACAACTTTTGTTAGTACAGACTTAACTTATAAATTAATTTATTACTATTTTTTTTTGTGCTTGGATAAATTCATAAGAAAGATGAGTACGAGATAAATATATTAATATGTATCTATCAAATTAAAACTGAACGTGTAATTTGGATCGTTTCTTTCATGTTTTATAGCTCAATCTTGGATAATTTCCATGGATCCGTATCATTTCAAGTTGAAAGTACAGATCTCTGTTGATTATGTAACGATAATCATTGGTCATCAATCGAAAAATGTTTTTTGATCTGCGGTGGACCACTAGTCGTCCAAAATTAAAAATAGAATTTATTATCCACTGATAAGATAATTGAGCTATAATTTTCAGCCTCTAGTCGAGCAAATATTGTTGACTATTGCTATTTCTTTTGTTGTTGAGATCCGGCAGCATATATCGGGTATAGGAGTGGTACTAAGTGACTATCCTACGAAACTCCAGATGGAATAGATCTGAATGTTGAGAATTCCCCTTTCTTTACTTAACTATATTAATATTGTCTTCAGTTATTATGAATTTTCAATTAATACATTTTTGAATAAATGAACCAATGTAGCGGAAGACCTGTTCTTAGTAAGCGCTTTTTGACTTAAAGATTTAAAGAAATATGTGTTTGTTTTACTCTTTATTTCAATATAGCTACTGTTCATTTCAAAAGTTCTTTAAATGCTGTCATTTATTTTCTTCTTCTCTTTTTATCTTATTCTTTTTACCGTGATATACTGCAGTGGTTTTATTTCAATCTTGATATGATATTTTAGCTTTAATATTGTTAGAATATTTACAACTAACTTTTAAATTTGATTAATTGTTATTTGATTTGTTATTTATTTGACCTATATATTGAAGTTTCTTGTTAATTATTCTTTAGGTATATTGATACTAAAAGTTTTGGGAATTATTATTATTTGCTGAAAACATTACTGTAAACTTATTCAACAACAAAAGACAACTGGCTTAAGTTTTCAACGACTATTATGTCATTTTGTTTCTACTGCTTGCTTGTTATAAATAAATTTTGTAATCAATAAATTCTGTGGAGATTAAATATTGTGGTGTTCTAAGAGAAGTTGTTTCTGAAGTGGACTTCCTTGCAGTTTGGGTACTTTTTTGTAACATTTTGCGTTTTTTTGTACACTTTGTGCTTCTCTATTGACTTCTCTACGACTTTTTATCGGTAATCACAATACAATTTATAGAATGTTTCTCAGCTACTACAACTTTCTAGGTCAACTAACATAACTATATCTAATGATATGTGGCGCAGATATAACAAATAAATATAAGTATAGATTAAGGCCTGAAATAAAAAAATTGCCCTGAAATTTAACTCCCTTTTTTTGAACGATTTTATAGACTCTAATCATTGAAGAGCTTTCATAAAGTAATATTCCATGCCTGCTTGTAACATTTTTCATAACATTTTCGTTCATAAAAGCCACACATATACAGATAAAACTATTGAAACTTGAGAACAGTCAGTTGAAGCTTAATCTGGCTAATAAAATGGATGGCATAAAAACAATTCCTACTTTATATCTTCTTTTTTAGTTTATGTGAAGGTACATTACCTTGCTGCAGAATTATTTTCTATTATAAATTGGTTCTTTTCACATTAATTTAATTTTTACATTTAGAAGTTTGAATTACACCCCAAAAACATTGTTGATAGTTTTTTGGCCAATTTATAGAGTATCATTTATTTAGAAGCGAAACTGTCGAATTTACAGCTTACGTTCATCACAATTATATTAGATTTAATAATTTTAAATTATTGTTATTTTTTTAGAAACGATTTGTATTCAACAGCAGTTTAGCTAGCAATGTATCTTGGTATGTGCCTCTTGCTTACACTACGTCTAGCAACACTAGCGTGTTTACCAATACTATTCCATCACTATGGTTGACTCCAAATCAGTCAGCTCAGTTTATTAATCTAAACGCAAACGATACATGGATTGTTGTAAATAATTTACAGTCAGGTATTAAGTGATATACTAATTACTTATCAGAGTTATCAGCAACGCATTTATTTGTAGGTTATTACAGGGTTAATTATGATTCGATTTTATGGAATAGATTGAGCGAAGCTTTGAAAGAAGTTAATTTCTCGGATATTCCAGAAATTAATAGAGCTCAGATCGTAGATGACGCTTTTAATTTAGCTCGAGCTGGGTTGATAAACTACGGTCAGCTTTTTAACATAACCCAATTTTTGGCAAACGAAACATCGTATCATGTCTGGTATTCGGCGTTTAACGGCTTCAATTATTTATTGAAGCGATTTAATAAAAACTCGACGTTATACAGCAGCATTTCTGTGAGTATTATCTCTTATATTTATATCATTTTACAACATTTGAGCTTGTAGAATCACATCAGCGATTTAAGTTCAGTTCTGGTCAATTCCGTGCCGTTATCAGTGGTGAATGCATCGAACCATATTTACACGTTATCTCAAGTACAAGCGCAACTATGGGCCTGCAAGTTGGACAATCCTAATTGCACTGCTTCGGCTGTGGAACTTTTTAAAAACTACACCACCACGCAAACAAGGTTTGTTAAGTAGATATTACTGTACTGTTATCTGTCGATGCCATTTTAGTGATATTCGGACGAACATTATTCGAAAAATCACAGATTTATAGCTCTATGCTACTGAAAAAAGATAATTGCCATCTGGAAATTTCTAATAGGTACTATAATTTCAAGAAAATCATTGACACATATGCCAGTAAAGAAAATTTGAAGTTGTTGAATATCCTTGCCCTACAATTAGGTATATATTGAAAAATTAAATGAGATGCAAATATTTACAATATTTGGATTGATGTCCTTATCCACTCTATTCTGACATTAACCAATATAATCCAAACCAAAATATCGATATATCGTCGAACACAAAATGTCGATACTAAAGCACGCACAATTCACATTATATCCAGGGGGCGAAACTCAAAACAAATGTTCTATAATTGCATCGAACTTTTTCAGTGCAAAATTCACCTGATGACTAGAAGGGCAAATGCCAGAATAAAAGTTCGATATTCTCTTTTGAATACCCTGGAATTATCATATATTTCATATCAATATTTTACTTTGCACTTAAAATTTCGATACTTTGATTACAACTTTGAATACACCTATCGAACATTCTTTGAAAAAATGTCGAAAAATATTAACCCAAAAAAAATGACGATTTATCGATATATGGAAATTTCTTCGACATCCCTAATTCATCCATTTTTGCATCTTGTATCCCTTTTTTTAATAACGAACCTATCAGTAAAAGTTATTGATTTAAAAAATTATATTTTTTATTATTGTTTAAAGATCAGTTAACTGTTTGTTTCGCTGACTTTTTCTCCAAAATGCTCTCCATATATTATTTATGTCAGTACGGACACAGTCCATTGTAAAAGTTTACATTTTTTAAATAATTTGCAGCTTGGATACAAAAAAGGATATATTATTTCTGTAACATCTTTTAATCCCGAAAATATTTTATTCTCTTTGCCTTGATATAATCCAAACTGAAGTCCTCTTAACTGTCAGTGGTATTGCTAAAACATTTACATTCGAAAAGTCGAACTTACTGATCTTTTTGGTATTACTACTTGATGTAGTTTGATCATTATTACCATCATCATCTATATTATCAGCCGGCCTTAGGAGAACTAGTACGCTACTGTGGGTTCCACAGGATTTATATTCTCTATATGTGAACATTCGCCGTAATCATAGCATTTCATTCTCAGATGTCAGACTGTAACAGTGTCCAAGTTTTTGAGCTATACAGAAGGATTAGCAAGATCGGAAAGAGGTGGATTTTAATCTTAGTTGTAACATTTCCTCTCTTTCACATACGCCACCTCAAGAGAAGCAAAATCTCCTGCATCTTATTCCATTCGGCTTATTACTTCAACAGTATAGTAGTCACTTTCCTCTTCTGTATTACTGTATCCAAATACTTGAACTACTATAATTGAATAGCAAATGATTCGTCAGTTGTCAATAATTTTAATGGGAAATATTTTAAATTAACAAAAAAAAATTTTTAGGCCAAATAAAAATCTGAGATCTCTGGTATATTGTTACGGACTTAAAAACAGTTCCAATGTCACCGCTGATTGGAACTTTTTATGGGAAGCTTTCCTCAACACAGAGCTATCGACGGAACAAGTCACTCTCTTAGCTACATTGGGCTGTTCATCTGACGAAAGTATTTTGAGACAGTAAGTAACAATAACAACAATGTGAGATTATTTTAACTCAACGTTTATTTTTTCTAGATATTTACGTAAAACCTTAGATGACAATAGTGGTATAAGATCACAAGATTATGCATCCGTATATGCTGCAGTTTATCAAAACAGTGACATAGGTGTTGATGTAGCTTTGGATTTCTTTATTGAGAACTACAGTTTGATTTCCGAAAGGTAAGCGCGTCTGGCATTCGAGATACTGTTTAACTATTCGATATTTTTAGGTACACTAGTTTAAACGCTGTAGGTAATATTCTAAAAAGGATCGCCGAGCTTATCACAACCGATGCTCAATTAAATAAGGTAATAGCATGATTTTTATTTAATTAAATCGCATTTCATTTTAATACGTTAATTTCCTTTTTAGTTGAATAATTTCATTAATAATGGTACTTTAAATGGCACCGTGTTAGATGCAGCTAAAACTGCTGAAAAATCTGCTATAAATAACTTAGATTGGGTAGCAACTTATCAGATCCAATTGCTAGCTTATTATAATCTACCTACAGAAAGCTCCACAAGCTCCACAAATACCACTACTACAATTTCCACTACTAGTGTTTCTCCTACTAGTAGTTCAACTACTAGTGCTACCACTAATGTTGCTACTTCTACTGTACCTACAACAACATCAACATCCAAAGGATCGATACTTGAACCTGCAGGAATTTTATTAATAGTTTCATTTCTTCAAATAGTTTTAATCATCAAGAAATAAATTGAAGAGTAAATGTAATATTGAAGATGATATTAGGTGGTCAAGAATTGAGACAAAATACATATGTGTGATACAACTTAGTGTGTTAATATAATTAATGAAAATCAAAAGCCAAATGTTGTTATGTTTATATGACGTAATATATATTAATAATAAATAGTAATGTACTGGGTTATTTTTTAAATTTTGGAACAATGAATAATTAGTGTCGCAATGTGCCAAGTGATTTTTTTATATGATAAGTTGTTATTTTTGACGTGGAATCTTGAATTTTCATGACATGAATTAACTTAGTAATAATATCTCGAGAATGTAATTAGACCTCCTTTGCTAACACGTTATTAGTTTATTTTTTAATTTAATTTCAGTTATCGTCGTATTTCATTCTACTACTCACACATTACGTGACCTAATATTGCAATAATCTTCAGGTATTCTTATGAAGATAAAAACAAACCAATAAAAAACAACCAAATAAAATTTACCATTGGTACATTGGTTTTACATACAAATTGCTATATTTATTGAAAGGCCTATATATATATATATATATATATATATATATATATATATATATATATATATATATATATATATATAGCCCGTTCAATAAAACAATGAACTTAAGTCAACTAATTGATGACATCAAAACATCGCAATATTGCCGTATCATCTCTATCAACCAAACATTTTGACTTTGATATATAACAAAATTCTAATCTAAGTAAAATAATGAAACAAATATAATGTCACTAAATATTTATTTTAACATTATGTTAACATTTTCAACAACCTTTAATAATATAACATCTAATAAAAATATTTTTGAAGGTCTTAAACTGCAATTAATTAGACAGCCATAATGGTTTGTACTTGTGTTTTATCCTTTCTCTTTAGGTTGCTTTTCTTCTCTCTCCTCTTTCTCTTTCTGTTCATGTATTTACCCTCTTCCACACCACCTATGAAGTAGAAGTCTAGGCGCCTTTTTTATGTAGTGGTATATCCTGGAGGCTTATTAACAACTGTATATCCGAGTAATATATTTTACCTTCATTAGGAAGCATAATTAACTCTTAGCCTTAGTTCCTGTTTCCTTAGATGCAGTCTTCACATTTCTGCACTGCATTCTTCCTAAAAGCATTTGCGATATCTGCAAAATGGTTGGTCATACATCATAATACATTTTAATCAATGTCACTTTCGGAATCGAATAGTATTTTCGAAATTCAATAATTAATGTGTTAATTTCCACTCTATCTAACAGTTACTCGCATTTCCAGCATTTGCCAATATTTATTTCAGTGTACCTGATCGAGTTCATCCAAATTGGATGTGTTGTTATATACAATACTTCTTTCCACATATCCAGACAGTATTGAATGCAGTGATAGATAGGACGACGCAGTACTCTATGGACATAATATTTAGCCATTTTATCTACAATATATTTTTTCAGGCCTATTTCTAAATTATGCAAAACGCAATTAAATATTTCATTTTTGTTTACCGAGTAATAACTTGAAATAGTTCAGTCTTTTCCATGGTTTCTCCAAAACTTAATTTGTGTATTCCAAGCCGTTTCCTAATTGAAGTCTTTATCGATGCACTTGTTGGAATCTTTTCTATCAGTGTACTACGATATGGTGAATTGTCAATAACAATAACGGATGGTTTCTTTAGGTTCATTAAAGACTGATTTGCAAACCATAGCAAAAATATGTTATAGTTTATTGCTCCATGGTAGTCACCAGTGGGCTTAGAGAAAATCATAAACTGCGTCAAGAGTAAAATCATTCCTGTTTCTGCCATGAATAACAATATATTTGCAATGAATTATTAATATATTTTATGACTGACAAAACAGAATCAACTGTAATTCTAATGTTTACCTTTTTCCATCTACTTTTGTGATTCTTATATTATATTTTTATCATCTTGCCATGAACCATCTCATGCTAAATGAACCATCTCATCTAAATATACAAATTGAAGTAATAAGTCTTCCGTAATTTTGTTCTCAAATGCATATAAAAAACGTATTTTTAAAAGTAATGTCTGGAAGTTCCATTAAACCCTTTCGCGGATTATCTTTACACCACTTAAATCCTGTATCACCCAAGAGTGTATGAACGGATGGTCTATATCCCTCAAAGAACTGCATATCTTTAAGTTTTCTATAGATATTTTTCACACTAATATTTTTTTATGAAATAAATGTATTAAATTATTTTTATATTGAAGAATCTACTGCCTTTATACATTTCATATATTTGATCTCTGATAGAGCTAGAAACAAGGTGATTCATCACCCGCTTTGTATGAAAACAGCTCCTTTCGGTGATTTCAAGATTATGTTGTTTTTCCTTTTTTGAGATATTTTAGTCACCGTGCTGATACTAACATTCAGTGCAGCTGCAGCAAGCTAGAGAATATGACCAATAAAAAATGAAGCAACTTATTATCAAAAGTATTTAACAGTATCAATGCTTACTTCTCTAATGCATATAATTAGCAGCACAAGGCTTGCATAATCTCATTCCTGTTCGAAGTACTGATTAGAGACGGCATCTATTCCTGACCATATCTAATGGCTTCGACATTTCCTGTTAGAGCAATAATAAGCAGCGATTTAAAATTTATCAAAATAAGCAAAGCACCAAAAGAACTTTTGCCGGTTTACAACGTGTAGTTATTATAACTAATATTTTGAAGATTCGGTTATATGTTCGAACTTATCAAATACCATTGTGTCTCTTTTTAACTAGAATAAAATGACAATATTGGCTAATCTTAAAACGAATATAAAATTTATTTAACTTATTAAATTAATTATCATTTTTGCTGCTCATCGTACGTAACGATAATCAGTTTCTTATCTAAAGATTGGGACAGATGTTTAATAATCCTAATATAAACTAAACAAACAACTAGCGTCAATCAACATGTGTGAACAAATCCAGGATTATTTATTTATCTAAATCCTCCATGTAATTGCCACTTTTCATTGTATGATGGATGATAACAAAATGAATTGCCTAGACGTAGGACTTACGTTAAGAAAAAGAGCTCTTAAGCGTTCCTTAATCTTTTACGTGATTTAATTATTCTTTAAATTGAAGAAACAGATCAGAAATTATCAAAAACATTTAACGAAAAAAAAAACATTGCAAAAACTTAAGCTTTCTTCAATCGTAATCGTAATTAGCATCTAAGTAATTAATATTTATAGATATATAGATAAGATCCTGATATAAAATGAAAATAAAGTTTGGTGGAGTTTATTATTCCGAATGATTTACTAGTAGTTTTGTACCCAAAATGTGGCGCATATTAGTAGTGGGATTGATTTGTGATCTTGGATTTTATGGTACTCTTGCTGATGATCCGTACAGATTACCTAAGTCGCTGTTGCCGTCCAAATATGTAGTTGATATAAAAGTACCATCTGAAGTATTTGTAAATGCCAGCTACTATGAGTTTTCAGGTTAGTGTTTTTTTGTTTGGTTGTTGTTTTGATTATATTTGTATTTGTATTTGTTTTTGTATTATTAAATTAATTTTATTTCATAAAATTCGTTGCTTATTTTGTTTTTGCTCCGTTTCCTTTTCAATCCAAGCTTTTATTTTGCTTAATAAAAAAAAAATAAATTCACGGAAACTATTATCTCTTCGTTTGATGAAAATAACAGGTCAATTAAAAAGATCCCGGCCTAACGTAGTAAAACAATTTTTTTTGGCAATTTCTTTTTTTTATTCAAGATAATTCCCTTCAAGGGCGATACACTGATTATAGCAACCTTTCAACTTCCAACAACAACCTCCAACAAAACAGGGCTTAGTTTCGTCGATCGCCTCTTCATTCGACGAAAATTTCTTCCCAGCGAGCATTCTTTTGAGATCTGAGAACAGGAAATAGTCGCTGGGGACAGATCTGGAGAATACGGTGATTGAGGAGGCAATTCGAAGCCTAGGTCATGGACTTTCATCACTTTCTTTTTCTTGAAAAGCGAAAGTTTTCGGCGATTTCGCCCTTCAAACGGTCCAATAACGCTATGTAAGAGTCGCTGTTAATGGTCCGTCCTTTTTTAAGATAGTCAATGAAAATTATTCCATGCGCATGCCAAAATACAGACGCCATAACCTTGCCAGTCGAATGTTGCGTTTTCCCACGCTTTGGAGCGGATTCATCGTGTGGAGTCCACTCGGATAATTGTCGGTTGGACTTCGGAGTGAAATGATGGAGTCATATTTCATCCATTGTCACATATCGAGGCAGAAACTCGGGTTTATTACGCTTCTTTAAACACTGCTCCAAATCATCAACTCGTCGTTGTTTTTGGCCAAAAGCGAACTCTCGCGGCACCCACTTTGCACAGAGCTTTGTCATACCCAAATATTCGTGAATGATATAATGTACACATTCGTATCTTTAGAGTGTCTGCTATTTCATTCAGCTTCAATTAACGGTCATTCAAAATTATTTTGTGGATTTTTTTAATGCTTTCGTCGGTAACAACCCCCTCAAAACAAATTATTAAGGTCTTAAAAATCTAGAAGCCCGAGCAAATTAAAGCCGACTTGTAAGCTGGATGTTGAAAGAACCCGTTCTTTACTGATTTTGACGATTTTATTTCACGATGTTTGAGCTGTATGTGCAGGTGATTTATATTGGAAATGGATTGATAACCAAAGTAATATCTATCCAGTATTAACTTTATGGATAAATTGATATAATTTACTTTATCATTAAGTTTGCGTTTATAGTAGTTTGAATGGTTATAACATATATTTTTTATAGATTTTTCTAATATTTTACTTCATAAGAACCCTCCATTGATTTCGATGAATAATTAAAGGTTAGCCAAATATGCTAGATGACCGTAATAAAGAAAGAATCACAAAAATATTGATTTATAATAATAATATACTATAGATAGCTGACTAAAAATACATTTATTTTTAAAATTAAAAGTGGGATTTAAGAAATAAGATTTTTTACAGAAATAAAAATTCAACATTTCAAGTACGCCATTTTAAGTACACCTATCAGAAGTGCTACGAAATATTGACGTCGCTTACCGTTTCCTAACCATCATTTGTTTTTTTTTTTGATTTTTTATTTTATATTTCACAGTTAAAAAAATTATTTTGTAAAACCAACGGAAAGAAAAGATAATCGAAAAATTAAACTGAGTTTTATCAAGGCAAATAACACAAATTTGCCTATAATCGATTTGTCGATAATGACTGTACTCTGTGATCGTAACTGAAATAATAACTCATATTCGCTCTATATTTGTAAACCAATTGGTAAAACAAAATTGTTTCGGTGGCAAAACTGCTGAAAAATATTATGAAGACAATTTGAAGATACGGTTGCAAATATATATGACTGGGCTACCAAAATATCCATTTTACATAGTTCAACAGAATTATTAGGTAGTCATATACATAATAATCAAATAAGGCTTATTTACCCAGATATTACGTTAGTTACCCTTTAGACATATATAAAGGTACTTAAATTAGTTAATACTTGAATGATATTATTACTGTGTATACATTACCGTTTTCGAAAACTATTGTAATAAATTATTGTGTTCGAACTACCCTGGCTCGTTCCCGCCTTGCAATATTGTTTGCCTTGGAACGAAAATATAAGACTTGTTTGAGGTTTTTAGCGATGCATAATTACCTTAGGCGCCCTGACACCATAGATATACGATGAACTACCTAATTTTAACACAAAATTATAAAAAATAATGTATAGAAAAGACCTTCACCATACAAACCGCAACCAGTACATTACTTTGACGTTTAAAATTTATTTTATAAAACGTCATATTATCGTTCAAATAGATTTATTTTGCAGAAGAAAATGGTATAAAAAGTAAATACGTAGAATTGTTATAAAGTGATCATCTAGCCTATAGGTCCAATTGTTTTTGAAGTTTTCGATAAACTTTGTCATCATTGTTGTACTAATTGGTTTTTGTATTACTAAATTAATTTGTTTTCTTAAAACATGTTGCTTATAATTTTATTTTGCGTCGTTTATTTTTATATTGGGAGTATTAGTGCGAAGATTATTAGTGCGTCCCAATGCACTCGCCAAATAGTTAAATGTGCGCGATGACAGTGAAGTGTATAGGCTCAAACGCAAACTGCCATATGAACCGATTAATAGACACATAGAGTGAGATTTAGTAATCTCTAGAATAAGCTAGAACAGTTTTTAGAATAAATTAGGATAGACTTGGAGATAAGTTAGAATAGTATCTAGAATTAGATTTAGATTATAAAATGTACAGTAGATCATTTACTGAAGTGATCTACTACATGTCAGGATAGTTATATTATATAACTGATATCATATAATAATACTTATTGCCTAGGGGCAGATTGTTGACTTTCTAGGAGATTAATAGAAAAAATTAATTAAAGACTTCATTTTACGTAATTACAGAACATAAATGAAATTGATATTACCTCTTCGTTGGATGAAAGTATTTGTTCATTAAACAATTTTTATAAGTAATTAAAAAATCGAGAATGACCATAGAAAACTAAATCTGAATAATAAGCTGGATTTTGAAAGAATTTTCAGCTAGTTTTATCTACTGCGTGTGTGATAATACTGCGTCGGCTTCTATAAACATCTTGCAACAGTCGACTCTACAACTGTTAAGCTATTTTAAAGTTATTTGAGAGTTAGAGCTAGGTATTCGTCAAAAATGCCTTGAAATTAATTGTTTTTGAACTTTGTTGGTGCTCCAGGCAGTTCTCTGTCATTAACATCAAAATAGAAGCTTGATCTAATTGATTTAATTTGATCGGAGGATACTTCGACTTGAGCTTTGGCAACACCCCTTTTCCAGGCTGAAACGATCTCATCCGTCGCTACAGTCATAACTTTTGCCCCCATACAACAGTATCCAGTTGTGTGTTAACTTAGGTTCGCGAATTAATAGAATCGTCGGGCCCTCATGCCCAATAACGGCTGCCCGATCAGCGGGTGCCATATCCCCAAATTTAATGCGGTAGCGATCCACAGGGGTCAACTGTGAGGCGGTTTCGGCTTAGTGTATTGGTAAGCCTAGAGGCAGTCCCACATAACCCGGTCCAACTTGTTACTCCAAGGCAAGTCTCCGCGACCAGGTATGCGTCATGCATTCCACCGCCTGGTTTTTAGGCCAGAACAAAAAAAGCTTCGGCAACATGCAAACTCCTAGTATTTCGAGAATATAAATCAGTTATCACAGTTATCAACGTTATGTAGGAATAGCCGTTGTCAAGATAAAAAATTACGGTCTATTGATGTTACTGGTTTAAAATCCGCACAAAAGAGTATCGTTTTATGGATGTATTACTATTGGTGAGCCTTATATAGACATTCAGTATCGTCTTTAAAGATCGTCGTTAAAATTCGCATATTAGTGGTGACCATAAACAATCATAAACAACAGGTAAAAGTATATAAACTAAATAATGGCGCTTAATACTGCCATTATTTAAAAAATCCTAATAATATTATAGTTCCTACACCTACTAAAAAAATCTTCTCTATTATGAGTTCTCGAAAAAGTTAATTCTTGGAAATATGTATTTTAATTATTTTATTCTAAAAATTATTTAAATTAATTCCTCATAATGACTTTTTTTTTCAGGTAGAGTCGTTATAACATTTTCTGTTAAGAGTTCTGCTGAAGAAATTAAATTGCACCACAGTGAAAATGTGATTGTTTCATCTTATGTGCTTAATAAAGTGGAAAACTCAACAGCCATACCACTAAATCCAGAGGAATACAATAGCACGTACCAAATAGCAACAATTCCTGTTGCTGAAGAATTAGATGTAGACGCTGAGTATGAACTAACAGCCGAGTAAGTTAAAAATAACCATTAATACGAGGATAGTTTAATAAGATATTTTTCTTGTTAACAAACGCTTTTTTTTTTCTCAACCTAAACTCATTTTATCTAATAACAGTTAGTGCAGTGCTTTTCCAGATCTTCTTAAGACTTGTTTCAACAGTTGGTACAAATTACTTATCACCAAGCCCTTTCTTCAGATTGATAAACAAGTTTTAATTAGTTTTAGCAGGTTAAATCTGAAGAATATACTGGAAGGGCTAGCAGTTCATAGTCCAATTTATACCATGATGACTATACACGTATCCACCTATTTTCTTCATACTCTGAATGCTGGCCTATCCATGTCTTCATTTATGGAACAACATTTTGTTCTTCACAATATGCGGTCGGTCTTGCTTCCAATCAATATCAAATCTCTCAACTTTTATTGTCGAGTAAGAGTAGTCGCTGTATTCATCGCGCGAATATAATTTGTATATCCACAAATCCATATAAAATGCCTCATTGTTTAATATCATTTTATGGATTTTTATGACCTAAATGTGTGACATCGCTTGTGCTGGTGCCATTAAAATTGATAGTGGATTTTTCTGTAATTCTTCAAATTAAATGACGTACTTTGCTCAAAATTTCATAGGTATATTAATAAATGATATTGGTGATGCATTTAAGCTGCGCGTGAAACTAAACGAATCACTGACTTATCAAACTAATCAACCTACACTAACGGAAATATTAACCACAATTAGTATTGAGAAGTAAAACGACAATATGTCGCTCTACTTATCAAAACGTAAAATTCGTTCAATAAATCAATCAATCTTCAAAATAATTTATACAGATATACCACTAATGGTACTGGTTAGTGGTGTGGACAATCGGTTAATACCACAGGTACGAATTTATCTGTAAGAATGGATATAACACATGGACTGAAAAGTCCCGGCCGTCACACAGAAAACGCGTTTTGTTTGTTCAAAATTGGCTTTATTCATCAACGTAATATCGATTAAGGGCTACATAATAATTCCAGCGCCGCTCTAACAATTCAATAACGCTTCTGTACAACGATTTATCTTTTGCCTCAAAATAGACCTGTCACCAGAGTTGGTGTCCACTCAGATGACAATGGTTCTGATTCTGTAGTGAAGTGACGAATTCATGTGTCATTAATTGTCATATATCGATGCATAAATTGCGGTTTGTTACGTTTAAACATGGCCAAACACTGTTAAGCTTTTCAACACGTTTTTGTTTTTGGTCGACAGCAAACACGGCACCCGCTGTGAACAGTGCTTTGTCATAGTCAAATCTTCATGCAGTATAAAACCAACACGTTCTTTTAATATCTTTACGATGATAGGTAACTCACGCAACTTCACTATTCAATCATTTAAAACTACTTTATGGATTACTGCTTGTAATCATGTATATCATGTTGCTGTATATCATGAAATTAACAGCTTTTTTTTGAAGGTTAGTACTAACTGAATGTAATAAAACTAGCGCCATCTATGTGTTAGGCCCGGAATGTTTCAGTCAATCTGTTGGAATGGATTTTTATTAAGAGTAATGCAAGTGTGAAATACTCGAAATAATCAGATTCACGTTAGTTACTCATTAACAGGAATTACTACACGAACTAATATAGATTAATACCATGTTGATTTACCAAGATCTATGAAATATCCATGAATATAAATACACGTTTACAATGGTATATCGACGGTAGGTACATTAAAAAAAAACAGAAAAAAGTTACACGAAATCGTATCTGGTGTATTAGTGTTGAATGAAAATATTGGTTGCTTTTTAAATCTCAATTCGGTAGCAAATGATGCTCCATGTGATATTATATATTCTTAAATCCTAAATTTAAAAATGAATTCAATGATTGGTTATTATATTATAGCTAAAGCTAACGAACTTAAGACTGATTATGCAACATTTTCTATTAATACACTTTTACTGATTGATGCCAAATAACCAACAATATTTTTACGATAACTTAAAAAATATATATCTAGGATCCCTTTATACTATGTTACATTACTATTTTTCTGTCAGATAAATTTCACTGCTCTACACAAAATCAAGAATTGTCTCACTTTCGTCGTTTTGGGATACCCTTAATTTCCTTAGTAAGAGTCTGTTCCTCAAAGTCTCAGTGTAAGTAATCGTCACTATGGTACCTGGGCGTATTTACGACAACTCTTAGGAAAATCATATTATATTTATATATTTCTAGCGGAATATCTCCATAACTGGATTCCGTATACCACTACAAGCTTTAGAACTTATTTGAACAGCAATTTATTATATACAGGTAATTGAGTTAATCATCCACTACATTTTCTTTTGTTCCAATTCTTGTTATTCTCTATTTTTTGCTTCGCTAATTAATAGTTAAGCAAGACTTTTGAAAATGAAGACGTAATGAAAGAGATGCCAGGAATAGATAAAGTAAAGAGATAAGAGGCTTGATCATTGTCACCATATACGTGTGCGATTTCATTGAAATTTATTTTCTTGAGTACCTTGTGGACCTTTATTGGCTCATGTAAAATTCGAAATAGTGATGTTTAGCTAGTTAAATATCAGAATATTTTACAGTCTGACTGACAATTATCTCAAACGGAAATGATATGCTTTATTACCCACCTTATTCGCTATATCTATATTGTTTTATCGGAACAATCTTACGAAAAATGCATCTCATATTAATCAAAATTAATTGACAGTTCTAATATTTATAACAAAAGTTAATGTTTACTTTTTTAATTTTTTTATTACTTTCCATTGATTGCAAATGTCAGTTAGTAAATATGTTTGTTTCGATAAAAATGATTGTAAAATTGAATTCATATTACTGACAAAAATGCGCAAAAATTTTCTATGCGACAAACACAACAAATGTCATATTGAGTAATGTATTTTCCAGGAAATAATAGATAGCAAATATCTCATGTTTAGTTGTATATTTATATTTATACCGAATAATTTTGTTGTAGTTTTTAAATATCCCAAGTTCCTCTTTATCTTCATTAACAATCATTTCGTCTAACCATTAAATAACATATTAACACATTAAATAGAGTGCAAATGAAATATAAATATAAGAAAATATATTGGTTAATGGATTACATAATAAGTTGATGTGCAAACAAGTTCTAAAACTTATATGGATGTACGAAATCCAATTATGGGGATGTTGTACGAAATTTAATATATATACAATATAAATTTTGAACAGCACAATCCTACTTTCACTGAGATCTTGGGGTCTTGAGACTGTCACCCAGGAAATCACATTAAGTAATGTCGTGAAGTAAAAGATTCCGCGCAAGCTATCCACGTCTATATCGTTGAATTTGGGCTAAAATTTATTATTCTGTTGCCGTCACCTTTAATAGCAATGACTTTACTTTTTCTAGTAAACTATCTGATTATGTTTCGATTCAGTTTGCTAACTTGTACGCCATCTTTATAACACTCCAACAAACAATCATTTCCAACCATTAATAATAGTTAAACCAACAAACTCGTTTGATTCAATACAGTGATTCCTCAAATTTGATTACTCCCATCTCCTCGTTTACCAACTTCCAACTATCTCTCAGTCTCTCTTCCCCTTGGTCATTCAAAGTCTCCTTCTGACGTTCTAGCTAAACAGGAAGCTTCTAGTCAGCCTCTTATGCAGAGATCGCTCCACTACATAGATATCCATTTCACCATAACTGGCCAAATCGCATTGACACAAACTTTTAGTCACAAGCTTCGCGTCATTCATTTCTCGATCCACTCACGGTTATCTAGTGAACATAGATAATCCACCCCAGTGTAAATTTGGTTCAAACAGAAACGCTCTTACTGGAAATGGCAACACGGACAGACTACCAGGTTTCGTCCAGGATATAACCATATATTTATTTATTATATAGCCCTTTATATATTCTATTTTATTTATGTTTTATACTTGTATTTAATTTTAGTTATTTATGCTTTATTTTGTTTAGTATTTACTTTTGCTTATATCTTCCATTCTTATATGCACTTCCAATATTACCTAATGCTATATAATTCTATTTTTAGAACAAAATAAATTTTATGGTGTGGATTACGCAGACTCGTTTTCAATGGATGAGTTAATTATTATCCCCTATACGTTTTCTTAAACATAAAAACGATATACGAAGATTGAAATATTATAACTGTTAATAACACGCACCACACTAAGTACAAAAGAACAATCCAAGCAGTAGGTTATATGAGATGAAGCTAATTCAAAAAAGGCTACCACTCTAGCCACTTCATCATCTGATATATCATTATATTTATTCATCAATACAAAAAATGAGAATAAACCTGTACAAAAGTTACTAAAAATCATCCCACCTAAGATCTGAATTGTATAACATCAAGAATACAACATCAAAGACAAGACCACTAATAAAGCTTTTATGCTAAATTTCTAGGCTTACTCATTAAATATTTTAATATATTTTAGATATACCGCTATATTGGAAGAAGAAAGTATGAGTGGCTTCTACAAAAGTACATACGTTGACGAACATGATAATAACATGTATTTAGTGGCGACACAGTTTGAAGCAACTTATGCTCGCTATGCCTTTCCATGTTTTGACGAACCATCCTTCAAGGCAATTTTCCAGCTCAGTATCGAACATCCCCGGCACTTGACCGCCCTGGCTAATACAGCCAATTCTGCAATAGACGATATTGAGTAGGTAGCTTTGATTGCTTTTTGTCGTTAACTGAATTATTTTTTTTAGCGACAATATCGTTAAAACGTCATTCGAACCAACTCCTCTTATGTCCTCTTATTTAGTAGCCTTTGTTGTTTCCTCTTTTACTTGCACATCCGGAGAAGATATTGAGAAAGGTGTACCATACAGAGTATGTTCAAGAAGCGAAGAAGAACCCAACAGAAAGTGGGCTGTGGATATTGGGCCACCTATTATGAGAGTTTTAGAAGGAGTAACTAACAAAAAATATAGTAAGATTTTTCTATATTAATTGTATATATCGAAATATTCTTTAATATCGATATATCTATATTTTTTGTGATTCTAACATATAAAGAGAAGGTCGAGTTGGTCGACAATGAATAGTGAATTTCGGTTTTTTTCATGTCCTTCAAAACCAATTTACTCATCTAAATTTCAAACAATAATCAATATACAATAAACGTTGCAGTTTTGATCCATGACTTTCCGTGACTATTCTGGTTAAAACCGTAATTTCGCCTCTTTAGGATATCTGAGATTTCTTGGCGAAAAATCTGCACCCAATGATTTTCACAAGCATATTATGAAGCCAATATAAAATGATTAAGGGGGTTTTAGAGAGGCCAAAACAACTTGTAGTCGGACGAGGCGAGGTCGTGGCTATACAGCAGGCGCATCAAAACGTCCCGGTGAATTTATTTCAACTGTGGCCGAAATAATAAAGATCACAAGATATTTTGATCGCATTAATTATTATCACTAGAAAGTCTAATTAATAGTTCAGCCAGGTTTAAATTCCTCAGGATAAATCAATTGATTTTTAATGCCATCAAACAATTAGCTTCGTCATTATTGTCATCAAAAGAGACTTTGCAACCGTTTGTAAGCTTTTTTCCGTTTGTGGGTTTCATACATTATTGTCATACATTTCGTTGCTCAACGATTGACAAGTGGAAACTATTCTAATTTTTTAACTTAATCTATCTATAATCAACTATTGAGCCAATTTCCTCAATTTTTAGTGTACAGTAGTATTGAAACATGCCGATTTAGCTCACATTTACATTACTTTAGTATTTCAAAGAGTTTCAACGAGTAGACCAGAGAGACGGATTTCATCCTTAACAATGATATGTTCCAAACGACAGGAGGCAAACCAATTCAATTTTTATAACACACTTGTGATCCTGCAATGAATCGACGGAAATGACCTTTCCGAATTATAATTTTCTAAACCCTGATCAAGTGATTATAACTGTTGATTTAGGATGTTCTATGAACCTGTCAAGTAGTCTATAGTATGGCTTTATTGAACAAGTATTACTAGAGTGATGCGATTTTAAAGTCCTCTATTCGCAAAAATCACAATCCAATGAAAATATAAAATATACTATTAAAGCTTTAAGAATAAAATGACAATTAATACCTAATTTATTTGTAGGTGATAAAATTTCAAAAATGGATCAAATCGCACTTCCAGACTTTTCCGCTGGTGCTATGGAGAACTGGGGTTTGGTCACATACAGAGAAACTGCCTTACTTTGGAACGAAAATGAATCATCCAGTTCTTATAAGAAGAGTGTAGCGATGGTAATTGCGCACGAATTTACTCACATGTGGTTTGGAAATTTGGTCACATGTGATTGGTGGGACTATTTGTTCTTAAACGAGGGTTTTGCCAGATATTATCAATACTTTAGCGCAGCTATGGTAAGCCTTTTAACAGTTCTATGCAAATCAGTACAGAATAAATATTTTCTGGTGGCATGAATGATTTAATTAGTATTAATATTATCGGACCTATAAATTAATTTTAAGGAATTTACAACGGATGGTGTTATTATGTATTGATCGCGTCGGGTACATTTATAGCCGACTTCAAGCCTCACTGAGATGCTTCACTATTCAGTATACGTCATTTTGTCGAAATGTGATCAAAAATGTTTTCCGTAGATTAAAAATGTTTGAATTTGTACCGAATAAATCGCATTTGCGGATAATAAATTTGAATAAAAACGGAGCTGAAAGTCATCGAATGCTGTGTGACTGCCCTTATGGGAACAATACTCCGTTGATTTCCTATAATACCTAGATTTGAAGGCATTACTGCCGTAATTAATGGAATTGAGCAAAGAACTGCGCCATAATTGACTAGAATACGAGCATACAATGTTATTCTTCAGCATAACAACACTTGACTTGTTATAAAACTGGTGAAAATATACTTGGGAATACCAACCCGCAGTATTATCCAGACCTTGCTCCTTCTGATTATTACTTGTTCCGACATACGAGTCGTAACCTGTCTAAGCAGCGTTTTACATCTTCTGAAGATACCAGAAAACCGGTTGATTCGTGGATAGCCTCAAGAGTTAAATCGTTCTTTTGAGATGGAATCCGTAAATTACATGAAACATGGGAAAAGGTAGCAGCTATCGATGGATAATATTTTGAATAAAATACATCTTATCGACTTTTCACAATAAAACCTGAAATTATAAAAAATACTTCAAAACTAATGTATAGGCCTAATAATTCGTCTAAAATTGATTATATAGTATATATTTTAGTATATATGTTGGAAAAATAAGAAAGTTAGAAAGTAAGTGTAAGAAATTGAATGTACAAGTGACAGACAATTAATAAAATTCATTGATCAAAAATTTAACATTGACAAATTTCAATGACAAAGAAAATTATTTTTCCATTAGATTACACACGAGTCATAAATATTAGTTCAAATTCAATTTGAATATTTTATAAGGTCTAATGGCAGTGTAAAACTACCAGTTACATCTGATGCATATAAATCAGGCACTGAGAAAAATAGTAGAGATACTTTTTTCGCCAAAAATGCGACAAAACTTCTTTAACATAATAATACGCATCTACATGTTAAAGTTGGCAAACAAACTTTAACTTTACTGCCTGAACAGGAATCCAGTTTTTACGAAAACTGTCGGAAATAAGTCCATTCAGCAAATACATATAAAAACGAGATTATCTTTTATCTGAAATATAGAAAAATTAATAGCCTGCGATAGACAGTATTATTATAAATTTATTTATATAGTAAAGAACGCTGCGTATTAATTCCAAAAAATAAGGTTAACTTCGCAATTATAACTAAAAAATAAATTTTATTATAGTACATTGCTATACGAATAAAAATTTAATTAATATCGTTAATATTTCATATTTATTCCATATCATTATTTAGTTTATTACGCCGTTATATTAAACGTGTGTATAATTGTTACTATACAGATTATTAATAGCATTATTATTTAATATGATTTTCATTCAACACGAGATGATCCTATTGTGATTATTGTTTTGTTTCTCTACAAATGGTTTCAAAAAGTAGAAAAAATGTGTGAAGTTGAAGATTTTGAACATACTATAAAGCAATTTTTGAAAGAGTTCTTTAAAAAGTTATGAACAATTGCTTAATTAAAATGTATACCATAATTCTACTCTAAATATCCAAAAGAGCATCACCGCCAAATATCTTACTAAAATATAGGATCGTTGGGAAATTGAGTAATATAGATCTATTTTAGTTGAGGTTTTGGATTTCAACAAACTGCAAAATAAAAAAAAACATATTCAGATGCCACATTCTTAACCTAACTGACAGATTTATTCATACGCAGAAAACTATTTTTATTCAAAATGCTTGTAATTATTAAAATATATTATTTATTTCTAGACAGATGAACTAAAACATTGGGAGCTTGATAAACATTTCATTGTAGAACAGCTTCAGGTCGCCCTTCTATCCGACTCCACTGTAACCTCGCAAGCCCTTACATCTCCTGCTTCAACTCCACCCGAGGTAAAAACAAATAATAGCTGTTTTGGGTCCACTAATTTCTCGACAGATTTCAGCCAAGTTCAGTACCATGAGCTACAATAAAGGCGCATCAATTTTACATATGATCAAATCAGTTATTATGGACTCCGACAGTTTCTTATTAGGAATACAAGATTACTTAAACACCTAGTAAGAAATTTGATTATTTCACTTGCTTGTAATTATTTCGAATTTTGCATTGCAGCTCATCAAAATCAACCATTCCACAAAATCTATGGTCGAGTTTGGAAAAATTTGTCCAAAACAGTTCTTTGCCGGACTACACTGACTTCACCAAAGTTATTGCAAGCTGGACTGAACAATCTGGGCATCCAGTGGTTACTGTAACCAAAAGCAATGATGATATTCTACTTTCTCAGGTAATACCAAAACAAAATATCATCAATATTGATTTTCATGTTATTTTTACATTAATTTTTACATTTTTACTTTTTTAAGTTTTTATTGATTATTGATAATTTTTGTCAGTATTTCATGCTAATACAAAATATAGGGGAAGTATGGGAGATATGTTTTAAGAAAAGTAGGCACAAAAAGTTATATCTTATTATATTAGATACTTATTGTCAAGATTAACTACACCACATATTTAAAAACGAATTTCGCGTGTTGATGAAATATTGCCTTTTGAAGGGAAAAATACAGTTGAAGCAAAAACTTGGCTTGATGCCGAGTTGCGGACACTGCCCCAGGAAAATCAACCATCAAGGATTGGTATGCTAAGTTTAGACGTGGTGAAATGAGCACCGAAGACGGTGAACGCAGTGGACGCCCAAAAGAGGTTGTTACCGACGAAAACATTTAAGATATCAACAAAATGATTTTGAATGACCGTAAATTGAAATTGAATAAAATAGCAGACACTCTAAAGATATGAATCTGTACATCATATCATTCACGAATATTTGGGTATGAGAAAGCTCTGTGGTGCCGCGCGAGCTCACTTTTGACCAAAAACAACGACGAGTTGATGATTCGGAGCAGTATTTGAAGATGATAAAGCGTAATAAACCCGAGTTTTTGCGTTAATATGTGACAACGGATGAAACATGGCTCCATCATTTTAATTCGAAGTCCAATCGGCAGTCATCCGAGAGGACAGCACATGATGAACACATCTGTATTTTGGGATGTGCTTGGAATAATTTTCATTTACTGCCTTGAAAAAGAAAGAACCATCAACTGCGACTATTACAAAGTGTTAATGAACCGTTTGAAGGACGAAATCGTCGAAAAACGGCCGCATTTGAAGAAAAAGAAAGTGCCGCTTCACCAACACAATGCACCGTGTCACAAGTCATGAATGTGAAGTCATGAAGTCCAATTCATGGGCAAAAATCCATGAATTGGACTTCGAATTGCTTTCTCATCCAGCGTATTCTCCAGATTTGGCCCACAGCGACTATTTTCTATTCTCAAATCTCAAAAGAATGCTCACTGGGAACAAATTTTCGTCGAATGAAGGGGTGATCGCCGAAATTGAGGCCTATTTTGAAGCAAAGGACAAATCAAATATAATCAGTGTATCACCCTTGAAGGGAATTATGTTGAATAAAAAAAAACTAATTTTGGCAAAAAAATGTGTTTTACTATGGTAGGCCGAGGTCAGTGCAATTGACCTGTTTGCTATCGAAAAAATTAATATGATCTTGTAACACCTGATCGACGACAAGCAAATCTAGATGTGCTACAATTTCTACCAACATAGGTACCTGTATCTTGTTGTATCAATATTATTTTTCCAATTTCAAAATCTCTAATCCAGTCAAATTTACATATCTTTACTTTCATTCTAAACTTTTAGGCATAGATCCAATTTTACTTAAAATATAAAGAATTAAATATATAATTAAATCTAATTTGCAAAATTATTCAAAACTAAATGCCTTATCCATTATTGCCTACTATATAAAACTAAATTTGAACAGTTCCAGATCAAATAATATAATACTTAATGTAAAATAAGTAAATAAAAACAATACAAATGGTATTTTCGAATCAATAGCTTCTTAACCTTACTTTAAAAATGAAAAATTAATAAAAAAAACTGGAATTATATAACATTATAGGTAAAACAACGATAAACTGAGAACGACACACAATAAGAAAAATAAAGAATATAAACAACAGCTATATATCGTACATAAACAAGACACTGATACTAGTTAACTCATTAGCTTCAACGTCAAAACAAAAATGGAGGCATTCTGTTGACTGAATTCCACCTCTCGATCACTTGTAAATGGCAACGACGCAAAATGAGGCAAAAACTGTCAAAGTTTACCGAATGTCCGATGGACGCCTTCTGAGTAGCCACATTAGTTTAACAATTAACAATTTTTTATAGTGATGCTTCAAATTTTCATTTAATTCTAATCAAAATACATAGCAGCACCTAATAATATACACTACATAATAATAGTATATATCCCACGCCTTCCTTATTTTTGTAACTATTTTCATCTCTGTAGCTGTTGCCAAGAATTTCATCCGAATTTTAATTATACTCATTAGAGATGCTATATTATTAGTAATATCCATCCATAGTATAAAAATATATTGATATATTCATTACAGAAAAGATTTTTGCTGAGTGGTGACGCCAACACTGAATATTATGTTCCAATAACATTTACAGTATCCCAGAATAGTGAACAGTTTACTGATACAACAGTTAAAGCATGGCTCTTGCCTGATTATAACTTAACAATCAAGGGAGCTTTAAAAGACAGTAGCTGGATTGTCTTGAACAACGGGCAAGCGGGATATTATCGTGTTAATTATGACCAGTCCCTATGGACCGCTCTCAAATCAGCTTTACTCGCAAACCCTATGGATATCGACATGATGAACAGAGCTCAAATAATCAACGACGCTTTTAATTTCGCCCGAGCTGATCATACTACATTTATGAGCGACTATTCCTACGCCAAAGTATTTGATATGTTACGATATTTAGAAAAAGAGACTGATTATTATCCTTGGTATGCGGTAATGACCGGTAATAACCATTTACTCTCTAGAATAGGGTAAGTACCAAGAAAATGGCATTCATCTATTTTTCATTCATCATGTTATGTTAATTCTTCTCGTAAAATCATCTTTGTTTTTTGTTCGTTCTTAATAAGAAGAATATTAGGTGCGAACACTACATTAAGACACATACCGTCATTGCTATTAAATTTTCTGAATAAAATTTGATAGCCTGAAAAAATAATATATTAGATATAATTAGATATTTTCATTATATTGTAATGTTCGTTGTGTATATTGACTTTATTTGTTTGAGCATTCACTACTATTTGGTTGAATTTGCACAGGAACAGAAATCATTAAATGTTATAAATGTTATTATTGATATTGCTTCAGTTTAGGAAAATTTGGATTTTGCGGGTGACAGAGACCTTGGGTACTGGAATTGTCGTATTTCAGCTACCTACCGCTAATGGTAAGAGGATAGCGCTTCAATCAGAGGATTTGCATATTGCTAGGTGCCAAGGGAAAAACCTGGCCCCACTGAGCATCTCGTGAAGTTCTTCAAGAATGGAATGCCTGACTATAGGCGGATGTTCACGTTCCTCATAAACCATGGCGCGTGGACGCTTGAATTTTTTTGGATTGGAGTAGTTTGTGCTCCATAGAGACAGACAGACCGAACCAGCATTTTATGTAGCGCTGCTTTCTGTCGAATTAAGAGTTTGCTTTTTATTTGGAGTAATGAAAATAGGATGTTGTGCACATCATTGCCTTTTGCATAGCATCGGGACAATATCCGGTGGTGAAAAATGCGGTGTCGTCTGCATAAAATGTTTGCTTCGATTACTTTCGGGGGAGAAAAATCGGCCATGTACAAATTACACGAAGCCGAGCCCAATAGAAAACTTGTGGGCCTCTTTCCTTGCAGAGATTTGTTTCCTAGAGAAAATTGCATCACCAATGTTTACTTGAAATAGAGACGCCGTAAAAATATCGATATTTTTGGCCCATATTTTTTGACCGATATATCGAAATTTTTCGATATTTTTTCAAAAAAATTTAAATATATTCCTTAGGCATTATAAAAAACATTTAATTATTTTTAATTATTTAAGGATTGGTATATTTTGGTATTTAATTGTATGGGTTATTTTTTTAAAAACCGAGCTCCATAAGCGCGGTTCTGACGTGGATTTATTCAAGAACACCTTTAATGATTGTCTGGAGATTTCTTTTTTATATACTCTTCTTTATTTTTTCTGGTGGACAGAAATGGTGATAACCATACGTCCTCTATGATAACCTATATTTACCATATGCCTATAATCGTCAGAAGTTGGCGGAAAGAATACCACTCCTTCTAGTTTGGTTTGGGTCCTGCCGAATTGGATGCATTGGAGCATAATCTGCAACAATAAACAATAGCATAAATAGTACCAAAAGCTTAAAGGCATGACAATTTTTGATTTGTCAGTTGTTACATTTTATCTAGCAAAATCGATGATACTGCGATTATAGCTGTCGGAGACAATAGTGAAGAAGCCTCACGAAAATTACAACAGGCATATGACAATATAAATAATTGGACACAAGCTTGGAAAATAAGAATTAATGAAAGTAAATCTGTATATGTGCAGTTCACCTATAAACAGACCGTACAAATACCCATAATATTAAATAATACTATCATTCCATATAGCAACAACGCTAAATATCTCGGAATGAATCTCGGTGCAAAACTTCGGTGGAAGGAATACATAAAGAAGAAAAGAACTGGAATTGAAATATAGGAAAATGTACTAGCTAAATGGAATAAAATCACAATTATCAGTACATAATAGATTGCTGTTATATAAGCAAATATTGAAACCTATATGGACATACGGAGTTCAATTATGGGGATGTTCTGCAAAGAGTAACATAAATAAAATTCAAATTTTTCAGAACAAAGTCCAGAGCGGTATTGTGGGTGCACCCAAATACTATAGGACTGATTACCTACATCGGGACCTTCAGATACCCAGAGTCTGTCAAGACATCAAGGGAATTGCAAGGTGGCATCAGGAAAGACTCCATTCTCACACGAATATTGAAATATTACAACTATTGGATACCACCAGAACAGGACACAGACTCAAAAAATCAAACCATCTGATCTTGTGTAGTGAGGCGCATATATTAAAAAATTCAGCAGTGACATGTATAAACATTACTTCACCAGAGACTGAGATAAGCCGATGGGTCCTGCTAGTTATATACCTAGATTTAAGTTATAATAAAGACAAATTGTAGGTTAGACGGAAACGACTAGTAACAATATATTAATTAAATAACTAAAATCTAGCAAAATCACTACGACCAACTTGTTAAAATAAATAGTTGTTCTTACTTATTAAAGTGTATTTATGTAGAATTAGCTCTTAGCATTTATAAAATCGTGCGATGATCACTTTTAGGTATGACTCCACAGAAGGAATTCAATATTCCAAATGGATGGTGGAACTAATGCAGGCTGTGTATTCTACAGTTTCCTTTACGCGTGTCAACGAAACTGATATGGTTTATACGCTGAAGCAGGTCTTGATTCTAAGTAAAATGTGTCAATATGGAGATACGGACTGTATTGAACAAGCTAAAGTAATATTCGACAAATACAAGGAAGGAGAAACGTATGAAATAAGTTAAAAGTGAACGGAAATTTATATGAATTGCTACTGATTTCAGAATTAACAAAAACTTTAAATCTTTTGTTTATTGTACTGCAATGAGACATACCAGTGATGGTCAAAATGATTTCGAATTCTTATGGCAAAAATATAAAGAAACAAAACTGATGACCGAGCGTTTAACAATCGTAAACGGTTTAGCTTGTATCAATGACAAGGATATCTTGAAACAGTAAGTAATTCTAAAATATTAGTTGATAATATTAGCCGATAATCCAACTAATGCAGAAATTATTTAAACAAGGCTCTTGAAGAAAACCATTGATAATGAGGAAGGTGTTAGACTGCAGGATTTCCTTACAGTGTGGAGTTATGTTTATGCTAGTGGTGATATTGCTGCTGAAACATGTCTTGAATTTGTTAGAGATAATCATGAGGCTCTTGATAATTAGTAAGTAGTTATATTTAACTCTATTAAGACATTTTAATCTCGTATAAATACAATATATTATTATAAATGTACACAATTTTAGTTATAAAAGCGCTGCGTCTATTTTAGTAACCAATATTGCAGGTTACTTAAACTCAGAGAAACACGTAACTTTGGTAAGATGGCCGCTATTGGAAACTTAAACTCCATTTTTAATTTTTTTATTTTTTAGCTGGAATCCTTGTCTGAAATTGAAAAGTTTAAAAGTACAGTGGAACTTATTTTAGAAACCACCAAAGATAATGTTAAATGGGCTATAGAGAAAAGAAAAGAGATAGCAATGTTCTTTGATAGCTCGGAACCTGAAAATAAAAAAGGCAATGCAGTCTCCTTAATCCCATCGATTCTAATAGCTTTTTCACTAGCTTTACTTCATGTGTTTGTTTAAATATCAGAGTCAGCTAATTCAAATTTTATTGTAGAGTCTATTATTATTTAATATGTCTACATGCTATATAAATAAAATATATTTTAATATATTGTCATTGATAACATCTTGGTTTTATTTGCATTATTATTATCAAAATAACAATATTCCCAAATATTGTTAGTAACTTTCATTTACACTAGATTAAATCTAATATATAGCTAGATTACCCGTATCACCTACATCTACCTTGCAAATTCTCTCTGACAATAACAATAGCCACATCGTAGATATAGTCTGTTCAAAGTTTTTTTAGTAATAGGTCATGGATATTTGTGACGTCGAAACGTTGTAATGTTGCCGCATCAGCTCTTAGTTTTAGTTCAGTTTGACTTTCACATACAAGAAAATTTTAATCTAAATAAAACAATTCAACAAAAATGTTATAAATAATTTATTTTAACACTATAGTACATCTAATACATATATTATCGAAGGACTTAAAACTAACTACAATTAAGAACACAGGTATAATAGTTTGTAGGTTATATATGCTTTGTTTATATTGAACTCTTGTCCACACCACCCATGTTTCTAAGCGCATTTTCTTATGTAGTGGTATCCCCCTGGAGGCCTAATCCACCTAATTAAGAATTGTAATTACTTTCGTACTTTCGTACGAAACGTATTTTATTTTCTTTCGAGAGCATATTTATCTTTTTACGCTTAGTTTTTGTTTCCTTCGATGGTGTGTTTACTTGTCAAGTCATCTTGGTATCACTGCATATTCTTTTTCTTCTGCTACTGTATGTGTACTCCATTCTTCATAAAATTAATCACTGAATTCTGTCTAATGCATTTACCATATCTACAAAACATAAGTTAGTATTCATTCTCTCCTCATACGTTCTAACCTAATGTTCATGTTTAATTTTGAACAATTACAATCATATCTGTGCACACAAATCTTTCACGCCGTACAATACCTTTTCCTACAGTTATATTCAATTAATTATGTGCATACCTTTACTTGTTTCCACTCTCATCACTCTGACTCTCTGACTCAGAAATTTACAGCCTTGCACAGCATTATCACATATTCTGAAAGTTCGCTTCGAAGATTTTTATGGAAAATATTTTGTCAAATAATTAATTTAATTTGTTATACTTTATGTTTGTTCATTAATAATTATCCTTAATTTATTATTATTCCTTAATATTTATCATAAAAAAATCTTATTTCTCAGTGGCAATGCCCAAATTAGGAAGATTGTTGAACCAATAAGGGTAATAAAGAATCATTAAGGCCAGAAATATAATCAGCAATCTTCGTCTTTCTATAACTATCTACCATATTTTTATCATACACTATTCTTTTTTATCCGCTATCATGTGTTTCTAATTTACCTATTTCCTTGATTTCCGTGATTTTATTGAACTAAGATTTCATAAGTTATTAAACGTATTTCGATACTTTTTTTCTGTTAGACGTTTGATGATGAAATGTTTAGAAAGGAGTAAGTTTCGAAGCAAACTCTCGACTGTTCTATTTAATCCCCAGATTATGCACAACACTTAAATACCTTTGTTTTTTAAAACAATCAACTGTATTGAGCATTCCCAACGAGATAAATACACAAAGATAATAGTTAAGCATTGTTTTTTTTAGTGGGTGAATTGTCAAAAGTCAACAAGATCGTAGAAGGCAGGACGAAATTTTTTTATTGCAACATCTAAATATCATTCATCTTAACATATATAGATGACGTACAATTACATATACTTACAACAAATATATCTTAAAGAAAAGATATAGAAATAGATAGTCTTCAACATAAAATATATTTACTGTCTACTTACAGTATATACTTTGTATAAATCTCTATATATCAATATTTCTGATATATAAAAATTGTTAAACTATATTGTATTTTTGCCTGTATTTTCCTAATATTTTCTTAAATGTTAGATACAAAATGTATTTTTTTTAACCTTTATTGTATATTCATTTTTACTCTTATTTTTACTACTACTATTATTATACAACATTATATTTTAAATTTCCCAGTACTCATATTAGCACAGTCGCGGCCTTTGGTACAAAAATACAGCTAAACGTTTTCATGACTAATGCATTGGAGATTCTCTTCTATGTCTATTCAAAGTTATTCTGTACATACGTCAAAACGTCGCAATGTTGCCGCACCACCTCTGAGTTTTAGTTCAGCTTGGCTTTGATATACAACAAAATATTAATGCAAATAAAATAATTGAACAAAGAGGTTATCAAATATAATTTATTTTAACATTATAGTCCATCTCAAAAGTACAGTTAATAATACAGCCATTATAATTTATAGGTTATTGTTATAACCTCTTATCGCTATTGCTCTCAAGAATTTCGCATACGTCTGATAACCGGACGGTTTGACAGACTCATTCGATTACGCGTTCGAACTAATCAGACAGCATTGTGTCTTTTTTTAACTAGAATAAAATGAGAAGGAAAATATTGTCTGATTGCAAAAAGAATTTACAAATTGTGGCAAGCAATACATTAAACATCTTAATGATGTATGTAATATATATACAATATATAATATATATATATATATATATTCTTACATCCTCTATGGAATTTGATAATATTTACAAACTAATATCGTTTTATTTATTATAAATTAAATCTATTATATTTTACTGTAAAAAATATCGGAAATTGGTAGAAGCAAGATATATAGAAATAAGTGTATATGGAAAAAGTATAACAACAAATAACGAATAAATCTTCAACAGTTAACCAGATCAACTCGACTCGTTCCGCATTGAACAAACTCCAATTAAACGTTCCCCAATGTCCTCAAAACACCGTTTGGCAACTAATGAGGCCGCCTCTCCCATCAGCTATTCCCCCACCGACGTGCCATTGGTCCCGCCGACCGCGTTCAGCCTACCCCCTCCTTCCCATTTGCCGATCTGTCCCCTTCGGATATCCCATGCAAATCGGCGCGCTATTCTTTCAACTATACCGCAACTGTGTCGAGAAACTGAATGAT
Source organism: Rhynchophorus ferrugineus (assembly GCF_030347505.1). Classification (NCBI taxonomy): domain Eukaryota; kingdom Metazoa; phylum Arthropoda; class Insecta; order Coleoptera; family Curculionidae; genus Rhynchophorus; species Rhynchophorus ferrugineus. Next base: position 22,783,477 of record NW_027472583.1, on the reverse strand, counting down.
TACCTTGAAGGGAGCTGGGGGTTGCGACGAGGAAGGGGGGTTGGGTGGTTGGGAATCCACCGCCGACTAAGACTACTGCGTCTGCGAACCCGACCTGTCTAGAACATCTGTTTAAAACCTCCTAACAGGCCATGGAGGGTTTTTCCGCTAAATCTGACGGCCTATGGCAAACAGATAAATCATTCTTAAAAGGCGTTATGCGGCTTGAAAGAACGCTATGTTCATTGTACGGCAACGGTGAACGTTTTCACCGCTGTCGTCTTCGAGTTTAACCCCCACCCACCATCCCCACAATTTTCTCTCCTTTCGCGGCCCCCGACCGAACTGAGGCTGCTGGGTTTGTTTTGGGTAGAATAATGTTAATACGATTTCTGCTCTGAATAATATACCAAGTAATATTGTTTAATTGGATTATTCATTTGTTTAAATAAGTTATGAGACGCGAGGGGCTTAAAACAAAAAAAAACTTTTTTTAGTTTACAATTATTTTAAGGAAAGAAGATCTATTAAACGCACAGCGCAAATCATACTGCCACAAAGCATAGAGAATATAGAAGGGAAACTGTCATACATAAACGACACTAAAAGTCGACACGGCCAAAGTTTAATTCGCTCACACTGCACATGCGCACTTCCGGAATGGCAATGTCTACGATAGGCTTATTGGCGTATAATTTTGAATAGTATTAGAAAAATTAAGATATATGGATAACTATGAATCTAAAAATTTGATAGTTTTTTTTTGTATGTATATTAATGTATATGTATAGTAATAAAGTTTTTATTAATAATTTTAGTCCTTTTACATCATCTGCTAGTAATTTATTTTAATAGGATAATTCTCCTAGATATAAAATAACAAAGTAGAGGGTAACTTAACTTTAATTAATTAATCAAAACTTACCAAATTTTATTATTCTATTATTTATAGGTATTATATTCAATATGTTCCAATCGTAAATACCGCCATAGAAAAGAGATGTGATTATTCCCCGTGACTACTTCAATCAGGTGGTGTTCTGTTCTTTTAGTGTCGACTGTCATACATTAAACGCGAAAATGTTTAAATTTATTTTGCCACAAGAGGGCGCGACAGTAAACCAGAGAAAGCAACAGCGACCAGGACAAAATTAAAGTAATAAAATAAATTTTATGTAAAAAAATATATTACAAATTTATCAAAAATATGAAACATTTTTCATTAGACAGTTTATAGAATTTTAATGTTATATTAAATGACAGGTAAATAAATTCACTTTCATTGAACATGCATGAAAAACTTTGCATTTCTATAACACAATACTACATTTATAAAAAAATTCAATTTGCGTAACATAAAAGTAACAATTTTAGAAGTAACTGATTTCCAATTGTCAAATTATGGGCTTTAGTTTTTAATTTCTTTTGTTTCATATATATTTGTTATAAGTATAGGATTGTGCGTTATCGATTAAATTATAAATTATCGAATTATATTCATGTTTAGCAATTAAATGTTCCATCTTTGTAATTTGCAATTATAATCCAACAAAACAAACACTTAATTATCTTTAATTAAGTACAGTACATTGCTAAGGATGCTTCACACAATATATTGTATAAAAAAAAGTAAGTGCTGGTTTAAAATATTACTAAGCCATGTTCTTTTATTTAAATTAAGTATTCACTATAAAAGCAAAATATGTCCCAAGCTTTGTTAGGTTACATCTATTATACTGGTTATTATTGTGTTATTACGTATTTGTGTTCCCCGAAAATAGCTGTAATTAAGCACATTTTATGTTACTTCAATTCAATTTGAAAACCTTTAAAAATAATATTTGCACTCATTTGTTATTTTTACAGATTCCCGTCTTACTAACGTGGATAAATTTCCCAATTTTTAATACACAGTTGCCTTAATGAAGGACTTACTATTGTAATTACAAGTAGGAAGTGAGTCTTTGTTAATCAATGGTCTTCCGCATTTGGATTTATAGTCAGCCTGTCTAGAACGGAAACTAAGAACCTAACATACCAAGTATTATCTAAGTATTTAAGATTAATCTGATTTAAAGCAGGGTACTATGAAAAATAATGAGTTTTATTCGAACCGCTATAATCTAAAATACATCGACAATCAAGGTGTCGAACCAAAATGAATAAGAGATGCCACAGCTACAAAACATATGTTATTTAATACTACAGAATATATCTAATTACCAAGATTGTCCAAAAACCCAGTAATTCCTCAATCGAGTAAACGAAAAACTCCTTACTTAAGCTTTTTATCTGAAAATAACTTACATCAAATTTGTCATTCATATTAATCTTATACTTATTGTTGTAGAGCAAGAAAACACAAAAATCAAACCTTGTTTCGCATGCGCCATTTTAAGAACTGCCAGCTTAATGTTATTGCAATACAAACAAAACTCAATGTCTAGACATCTCACTCATGACATAAATACAACGTTATTTCCTGAACAACCAAAACTGTACCAGGCGCTCCATATAACAAGTAGAGTTGTAGTAGAAAAAATCTATTATCTTTTCAATAAATGGCTTTAATAAATTATATATTTAGCTATAAAAGTCTGATCGGCTGACACCAGATAGCATTGGACGGTTGACACTTCGTACTGAAGAGCTAATTTGACGGTTTTCCAGTTTTTGGTCATTAGGAATGATTTCGCTATGATTTACAGATTTTTTTATAATCTAATATAATTCTAATCTCTGAAATATATAAAAATAATTATAAAAATAATCCTTATAATTCTGGTAGAGTCACAGTTCAAAATAACAAAAATATGGATAAAATCATGGAAATAGCCGAGTCTTCACTAAAATCCATGTTAGCATTAGCTTGCTGTATTTTTTTTTAAATTATTAGTGAATGTTTGCAACTATTATTTATTTTTAAAGATAACATCGGATTAGTACTTTAATAAAATTCTTTTAGTAACTCTAACATAAATGTTTCCTTTGTGCTCTTTTTTGTAATCTTACTTTTTAAAAACAATTATATATTATATATATGAATATTATCAATTAATAGAATGATTGATATCTGCAACTGCTTTAACATAATTTGCACTAAAAACAACTTTTTATACATCTGATGTTATATTTTCAGTTTTCTCTAATATTTTATAATACAATTATAAAAAACATATATATGTATAAAATATCAAGTGAATTAAAATCTAATAAAAGATCGGATTAGTACTTTAATAACATTCTTTTAGTAACACTAACATAAATGTTTCCTTTGAGCTCTTTTTTGTAATCTTACTTTTTAAAAACAATTATATATTATATATATGAATATTATCAATTAATAGAATGATTGATATCTGCAACTGCTTTAACATAATTTGCACTAAAACAACTCTTTATACATCTGATGTTATATTTTCATTTTTCTCTAATATTTTATAATACAATTATAAAAAACATATATATGTATAAAATACTAAGTGAATTAGAATCTAATAAAAGATGAACTGTCAAAAAACTCTTTGAGACTCCCCCTGTACAAGTAATATTTTCGATTTAATTCCACCTGGTGGTTCGCTTCATCCACCCTCAACTAGTTATAATAATACGAGGGTATTTCGAAAAGTACGTATTTATGTTCACTGTGAATTGATAAAAAAATTCTATTGATCGGTCTTTCTATTCATTTTTTATCGAGAGTTGAGTATTTATTGCACAAATATTGTCAATCAATGGCTATAAAAGAATCAACCCAATTTTTTGGTATCTTCATCAATAATATGAGCTACAGGTTATATAAGTCATGATATTCGCTCCAAATAAGCAGTAATTCAAAGAAGCGACATTCAGCGAAAAAAGCGGTTAGGGTGGAACTTCCTGTTTATCTGCATATATAGATCTTGGTTAAATATTTGTGTCAGCAAACTTTTTGAGGCTCAACTTAAAGACCTAAGTTACAAACCATTAATGTAAACCGCTGTTAAGCAACCTAACCTAACTGTCAAAATCTATATTTTTAAAATGTCTCTATGTTATTGACTTATTTAGTATATATAGACTCTAAGCATGGAATGCTCAACATTGCATTTTTAACTTACATTACTGTTGTTACTTAGTTTGCTACCATAACCCATCAATCAATTATAAAAACGTATGGTAATGCTGCCCCGTCATATTCGCATTACTGGTTTTGATTTCAAGAATTGAAAAATGTTGATTTTGTTCAATAGCAAAAAATGATCCTGAAGAGTAAAAAAGTACGAAGACAACGAATTGCAAGGTTTATTTTATGAAAACCAAGCTGTAGATCTCAAAGAACTGTCAGGCAATTTAGTATTTAATGGATTATTTGTTTCATCAACTGTCAAGCCACTAAGCTGCAATCCATAGGAAGGAAAATGGCTACCATACGAATTGACTAAAAATGCCATATCGAACCATTTTGGTCACTGCGGTTCTATTGCTTATAAGATAAAAAAGGAAAAGTTTTCTGTAGGGTATTGTTACCGGCGATGAAAAATGGGTCTGATGCAACAAACCCAAGTGATAAAAAGCAGGGAAGAGTTCAGGAGACTCAACCACATCGACATCGAAGCCGCATATTTATGGTCATAATGTCTTACTGTGTATACGACAGGATCAGCAAGGTATAGTGTATTTGGAGTACCGATTACTATTTGTTCAGATCCATACAGTATGGATTGGATTCCCGTTAAGTCATTATTTCATTAAACAACATTATTTCGACACGATATCGTCATTTTGCCAAAAATGTGAAAACAAATTGTTGAAAATTATGAAAAATATTTCGTTTATTATATATTGTATCAATTTTTCAACTTTTTAAAGTGGAAAAATTAATTATAATACATGCAAGCAAGTATCCATATATCATTTTGGGGCAAGATTTAGAATAAGCTATTTTACACATAAAGAAGTAATCCTCTACATGACATGTAAATAATAATTATCGCAGGAAATATTTATACTGAACTAAGTGTTGGACAACTAGAAGTACACAATAAATTAAATCTAAATATATAACTACGAGGACCCATCGGCTCTATCTTAGTCTCCGGTGTAACAATATTCATGTATTAATAACACTGTTTTTCGGTTAGATGCACCTCACTACACTACGCTACACAAGATCAAATGATTTGATTCCTTGGAGTGTGTGTCTTGTTCTGGTGTTATCCAAGAGTTGTATTACTTCGATATTGACATGAGATGTCTGTCCTCATGCCTCCTTGTAATACTCTTGATTTCCTGAGTGACAGTAGGTATCTTAAGGTCCCGGTATGAGAAATCAGTCCTGTAGTCCTCGATGCTGTTAAAAGCTTCTGAGGATTTTGTTCACCACTTATATTTATATTAGTTTTCGCAGGATATCCAACACATTTTCCTATATTTTATCGCCAGTCCTTTTCTCTTCTTTTAACATGTTCCTTCCAGAGAAGTGTTGTATGAGATTTATTCTGAGATACTTAGCGTTGTTGCCATATGGAATGATAGTATTAATTATTGTTATTGGTGCTTGTGTGGTCGGATTATACGTGAACTACACATGCACATATTTACCTTCTACTTCTACCTCTCATTCTCCAAGCTTTGGGTCCGTTATTTATATTATTTATATTGTCATTTGCCTGTTGTGTTATAATTTTTATGTGGTTTCTTTTCCTATTATCTCCAACGGTAGCCATTAGGGGCAAAAAAATTAATTTTAATTTTTTTTAAATATATTTAACAACAACAATAATACCGCAGACTTTCCCCAATCTCAATAACATTTCCATACTATAAAATAAGTTTTCTCGAAGCTGAAGATAATACTCCTTTTTTTGGACGGGATAAGAGATCCTTTCCGAGACGCCAGGTAAACGACGGCAGGCGGCAGGACGCCCTCCTGCTACCACCGGTACCTATTATACCGTTCCCACACTACTCAAAATCTCGCGATGTTGAACAGCCATTAACGCCCTTTTGTGTTATAGTTATTTAATGTCCGTAACTGTTAATAACGAGCGGGAGAGGGTGGATGGGGTGGGAGTCCGACGTCTACCGGGCGATGTCGGCCGAAAAAGAGCACGATTCGGTTTAATTTTAAAGTGCCTTGATATCCTTTTACCTACAGCGGATCAGCATCATCTGGCGTGTCGGTGGGAAGTAATTGATGAAAACAGGCTGTTTGATTAACGATATGGGGGGATCGCCGTTGTTCTGTGGCGGCGGTATTGTCGTAGCGTATGACTGAATCAGTTTTGCGATAGCGGAATGATAATTTTATGAAAAATTGATGGTGGCTTCAATTATCTTAGCAGGATCAGATAGATTTTGATATATGAAAGAATTACATAATTATTGCTAATTGTTGATCGTCTAATACGATAGTATACATCGTCTGATGAATAATAATCGTGATAATAATACATCATCTTGAAAAACATTTAACATACGAAAGAATCAGTAAAGTACTAATACTTAATTATCAATTGATGTTGATTAATATCAAAATATTTTCCATCATGTCCTATAACATATTTCCATCTTTCTGGCAGAGACCCAATCATCGATCTACTCTCGCAATTTTCTAAGTATTTCAAAACTATGAATTATAAGAAGACGCTATGTCTGGTGAGTGCGCAGGATGCGTACCATTCGAGCTACCACAATGTATCCTCCATAGCTCTTGCAACATGCATTCGGCTAAGCATTGGCGTGCAAAATTATGACTTTGTGTGTATTACTCGCTATTGCTGGTTTAACTTGCAACAATACGTCATTCAATTTGTTTAAATAACGTCGGTAGATAGCTGCAGTAAAAGTTTAAGTCGGTTTTGACAGTTCGTAATACACTGCACCTTGCTGAACACACAAAATGTTCAACAAAACTTTATGGTGATGAATATGTTGCTTTGGTGTTGATGTAAATCGCTGTCCTAAATTAACCCCTAAATGTTTTCTCTCGAGGGTGTCGTTGTTGCCTGAATGTTCGTTGAGTATTTGAGCTGTATTTTCATCAAATAAGTCTTGCAGTTGAATTGTTTTATTTCTCCAGACCGTTATTTGCAGTTAACATCAAAATCACCACTTTAAAATCATCGAAACCAAAACCGACAATTGATATATGATGGTAAAGCATCACTACAAGTCTCGAGAAGTATTTTAGGGGCTTCGGCAGCAGATTTCTCCGAATTTAAAAATTTACAAAGTTACTAAAGGCAATTTTCCAATAATACTAAACGAAAAATTGGTTTTTATGTAGAGAAATGTTAAATGTAAATCATCGATTCAGTTGTTAGGTTAGGTTATTTAAAAACTGTTTACATTTATACTTAGGTTTTTCGCCAAGTGTCGCTGAAATAAATGCGAACAACTAATATTTTCATCTAAATATCTAAGTTGCCATCTAATCTAAGTAATTAATAATGATGATATGACAGAAAATAAAACTGATTTTTAACAAATTTCTAACAAATTTGTATGTAAAAATTACGACTTAAATATCAGCCAAGAATAACAGATTTAGACAATTGTTGAATACACTATTCATTGCTGTCTATATGTTCTCTCATCTTCTATGTAGCCTTTTAACAGCTTACAAAATAATATCCCAATATGTTAATATTTATATATAATGTAAATAATATATATAATATATTAATAATTATTTTCTACAAAAACTTGTTGAGATGTAGAAACAGTCAGAAGCTAAGATATGAGAATAGTCCGGTGTCTAAGGTGAATCCGGAGTCTAGGGTGAATATTATAACAATTTGTCCTGATTTTCGTGATACCTTTATGTAATAATGCGATATATTAACCTCATAAATTTGTATATCCAGTAGTTTGTACAAGGTTATAATAAGAAGATTAGTCTTTTTATATTGAACAAAATCCCTTTGTATCTAAAAACAAACTGGCTAATATTTAAACTCACATCTCACCTCACAATCGAAATATTAATTTCTCATAACTGGAGGCTCCACTTCTTGCTTTATCTCCAGATCATTGTGTCACACATAAATATTATACTTAATGATAAAACAAACGAAAGGATCCTTTTTAAATTCGCATTCCAACGTCTTTCACATGCTAGCGAATGCGAATCCATAACAGAGACAGTTCCTGCAAACCCAAAACTTTGGCTAAAAAAAAATCATCTCTATCTACTCTTCTGAGTATGTTTATATGTAAGCTCGTTTTTTATACTGACAATATTTTCTGAGTATATCAATGTAGCATAATCATGAAGCGAAACCGTTGAAATAATGTTTCCCCAACAGTATTATTGATCATATCTGCTGTCGCTTCGTCTACTCCATACCGGCCTTACCATATTTTTATAATGATTTTATTGCTACTCATAATTCGTCCATTGTTAGGTCGTGATCAGGAAACAAAATTCTCTGGAATACCAAGCAGCGAATGAGTTCTTAAACCCTATGACGAATCATAATTATAAAACTGCATGAAGAACTCCTGCCATCCCTCGAAACGATGAGTTTTGAGAATTTTCGTTTTTCTACCATCTTCGTCAGATATCCAGTACTGTATTTTATATCGAGCTGATGGACATTTTTTATGGATACAATTAACAATTGTTTCTGATATTTGCTTTTCTATTGATTCAATATTAGTATCATTCAGCTATACAAGCCCTTAATACTTATTTGTTGTTCCAACTTGCAACTGAACCTAATCAAACGATATTATCATTGCAGATCGGTAACTATTGCTATTCGTGTATTTGAATGAAATATTTCAACAAAAGCGACTTTTAAAAAACTGTATCAACATAATCGCAACAAATTGATCATAAAATGAAACAGTGCTCTACCGTATATTGCAAAGTTCGATAAAATAGGTTTTCGCTCCCTCATTGTTTTCGGGTTTTCTATTATCATCAAGGCATCGTTTTTCCGACATGAAATTCAAGTTCTGCCAAAAAGCTAGGAAAAATGTATCACTAGCGACTTAATTAGTTAGGTGGTAGGTGTAAAAACCAACTAAATCGCGAGTCTCAATTTTTGTGTTATTTGACTATATTTAATGATTGATAATATACGTTAATAACCCAGTAACCAGTCAAAATAGATACAGTTCCCAATTATTCAGAGACAGGAATGCCCTTTTCTACTAACAGAGATATCTTATCCCTGTTTGTTGCAATTTTGAACGAGAAAACCTGGCTTAACTACTATTTAAGCATATTTTGGCAACATTATAAAACATACATCGGTCCCTTTACCATTTTACTCATAGCAAACGCATACTAGGGTTTATAAATTCATGACATTCACTGTATCTTCACTAGAAGTGAAGCGCTGCTCGGACAGGTTATAACCCATATGTCAGAACAAGTAGTAATCAGAAGCAGCAAGGTCTGGAGAATACGACGGTGGGGTAGCACTTATTATTTTAATATTTACAAATATGCTTTCACCGGTTTTGCAACATGTGGCCGAGCGTTGTCATGCTAAATAATAATATTGTTGTGACGTCGGCCCTTTTATGCGCAGTTCTTGGATCAAATTCATCAATTATAGTCGAAAACGATCTCCATTTATAGTTTCATTAGGTGTTCCTCATGACATTTACCAATAAACCTTTCCGACTTTGCTCTTGAAGCAGAATTCCACATATAACCAAACGCCGTTCAGTGTCTCTTGGCCTCAATTCATACGGCACAAAATATCCAACGTTTTCAATAAATTCCATATTCTTCAATCAATTGTAAATGGTTTTTTGTATCACTCCCAAAAAATCTGCATATTCTATTGGGGGTTTACACGGATCATCTTCGGGCAATACCTTCAAATCCCCGTCTTCACACCTTTTGACTGCCCAAAACGCTCTTTGTCTTCAATGTTAAAATCATTAGTTCTAATGCTTCAAAACCAGTATTCACGTATTGAAATTGATGGAATATGTTTGCTATAAGCTTCACACAGCATTCGATGACCTTTGACCGCCTTTTCCTACAAATTGAAGTAAAAAAGTAAAAGTTTCCGCAAATTATTCAGGCCAACTTTTCAATGCACTGAATTTTTTTTCTTCACAATTTAATAAAATGGCACATACTGAAACTTGAATCCTATGCGGCTTCAATATGAAGTTGGTTACAAATATACCCGGTAGTAGCAACCATAAGAAGGAATGAACGAATTTGTCTAGATATGTCCGAAACTTTTCATATAGAAAATCATAGGATTCAAATTCTGTCAAAAAATGTAGGAAAAAATTATCAAGGAAAATATAAAAACTGAATTTATTAAAATAATTGAAACTCTTTCTGCGTAAAATAAAAACTTATTTGGCTATATTTATCAATTAAGATTATAAATATATGTTTAAAAGATCGTAAACGTCCAAAATAAATACGATTCGCGGTTACGTACCGAACGAGGCAGGAATACCCTTTTCTATCGCCCCCGTAGCGGAGGTGTGAAGCGAGAGAGGCGCAGATAAAAGCATTTAAAATCACGCGAAATCCCAATCTCGTTTCCCGGGGGCCGATATCTCCTTAACCAGGGGGGCGGGATGATGACGAGGAGGCGGAGTCAAGCGCGAAGCGCTAACTGGCAACTAATGGACCGACATAATCGCCACGCCGGAGAAAAACAGGAACGTAAACGGATTCTCGATGATGGACCACGTTACCGACTCGAATGGCACCGTTTAGCACGTTTCCGCCGAACCGTCAAAGGACATTCGTGATGTGACACTGTGCGTGATTCATCTCCGCTTCACCCTTTATCGTTGAGGACACCGGAAAAAAAATGGAAGACCTTCAAACTAAAGAGAACGATTATAGTTCCGAGTCGGAGGACGATGTGGATCTCAGTTCCGACGAGGAAAACAACGTGGACGTGCTGGGACTGGAAGAATCCAACATCAGAACCGTTTTGCAACGGAAACAATGCGAGTCGACGGCGGCAAACGGCTCTACCAATAAATTCTCCATCGACAGCATCCTCGGACTGAACAGGAACGATGAGGAAGCGACGGAAGCTTCGCGGGGTTGTGACGTGAGTGACGGTGAGGACAATAAACGCGAGGAAGTGACATTTATTAAACCTACACCGATCAGTGCGATTCCCAGGGCAGGTAACGACGAACTGATGATTCGTTATTGTTTTTATTGAGTGAATGGTGTTACAGGTGCTTTATATCAGTCACTGTTCGAGCTCCAACCGTTCTCTAGACAGGAAAATCAATCAGTGGACATTCTGGAGTATATATCGAGTAACAAATTGGATTCAGGACAACAGAGCTCTTCCGAAGGCGCCTTTACTCCGTATGATATACAGCAATCGGCAACTAACAACTCGATATTATATTCTAATTGGTCGGCAGCAAGCACGGACAGCAAATGTGCTAATTCTTTATTTTCAATGCAAGGTAATTTTTGTACTTTCACTAATTTATATGATTTTATATAATACAATTTGTTACTACATTGTTCCTCAAGAACATGAAGAGTATCTTTTTTCAGACCTTAAACTATTCACTTTGATTTAAATAAATTTATAAAGTGTATCTATATGTAAAAGTATATCTGTAATGTGCATAATAACATGTCATAAATCTTAATCCAACACATAAAAAACAAAATGAAATCAAATAATTGTTCCGAATAAAATATAAATGTAAACGAATTCATCTGACATCGTTATAAAATAAAACAACGTTGACATTAATAATGTGTAAAAGAATGTACAATACAACTATATAATAATAAATATCACTCTTGTGTTCACTTCTTTAACATTCACAATTTTAGTAATTCAAAATTTATCGGTATAACTATAGAAATCAAGTTAATGTAAAAAATTAGATGTTCAGCTGTCAGATCTGTCAATTGAGTATCATACAAATCATATTGAATGAATTTTTTTAACTTCATTCAAAAAATTATGATTTAAATGAATATACGTTTTTGAATATACACAAAATGTAATATAGAGATTTTTAATTTGAACATTGGCGGCCTGTGACGGCCATATTGTTTGACAATATCTTGTTATTTATTAGTCACTGATCAATGGATCATAAAATATAGCGCTGAGTAGTACGTCCTAATAACAAAACATTATTACCAAATAAACGTTTGTTAATATAAAGTTGGCCATTCAAAATCGATATTCCAACATTTGGTGCCAAGTTCGAGACGATCGGTTGAGTAAACCATGATCCAAAACCCCCAATTTGAACCAGCACTCGTACAGAATTAAACTGACCTAGCACCTCAAAGCCAATGGTCATTGATAATGTATTTTATTCGCTAAGTCCGCTTCAGAACCTTTGAAGAGCATTATTTTTTTCTGGTCCAAATTTAATAAATGATAATTTAATAATGAGTATAAACATGTGGTTCCAAAAATGTGGTAATTCGTGCTACTCAGTTAACGCCATTATAAATATTCTAAAGAAGAGATATTTCTGATATTCTGATTATGATATTCTGATTTGAATGGGAATAATGGTTTGGTGGTATGGTTTCCAGAATTTAGCAGAATTCTCAAGAATTGACCACCAAGATTAAATAATCAATATTTTCTTGTGGAATTTTCGGAATTTGCAAGTCTATGCCACACTACAATCAACCACTGAAATTCAACTTGATCTATACAACAGAACTTGTCAAAAATTGCGACAGACAGTGTTTATTGATGTTATATTCCATATAATGGCATATATGAGTAATCCAGGTAGTGATGTGAATAAGAAGACCTGTTGAATACCACGATATTGCTGTTTAATTCATAATGGAACCTTCTATCTGTATGACTGTAAAAATCAAGCAATCCGAACAATTTTGCCTGTGTATACGGGCCTAATATTATCTTGGAATATGATAGTGTTAATAGGCGCAGATTGCTTCCATTTTAATGTAAATATGATGGCTCTTCAAAGTCGATTTTCCCAAACTTGGTGGCCAAGTTCGAGACGACCGGTTCGGCAAACCATCATCCAAAACCCCCCGTTAAATGCGGCTCTAAGCGGGCTTTAATTTGAACCAGTACTCGTGCGAGATTTAACTAACCCAATAGCTCACAACTAATAGCAATAGATGATGCCTTTTATTCGCTAACTAGACTTCAGATCTAAGGGTAGTCAATAGATATTTCCAATTTTTCAAGATATGACCAAATGAATATTTTAACTGTTGCTTGCTTGACGTATATCATCTATAAATTTCTTCAGATTAAAGAAGTAAAATAAACTATTCACGTAAGTAACCATTATTGGGCTTAAAACTTTAGTAAGACAAATGAAAAATATGTCATACTAATCGCTAATACTAATGGAGGTAAAACGAAATGAAACAGTGGTATTTATATTATGTGGCCGTTATTTATTCGAGTAATATAAAAATGTGGAAAATACAAAATAGATAAAACGGATGGCAGCGGTGTTACCTGGAGACGAGGCTTGGGCAGTCGATGGTGGCACGTCTAAACCAAATGAGGGTTGAGCACTGAATGACCGAAATACCCTTCAATAACATCCCAGATAAACGTCTCGGGGTTGTCAGCTATTCGTTATCGGGTTCTAGTTGGCGCTACTGGCACCCCGCCCATGTTCAATATCGGGGACTATATTTCTGGGTATTTTCTAGACCGTTATTCTACTATGTAGAATTCGACATGCTCATTCACATTGACATTCATGCGACATGCGACATTCGACAAGGTCGCTACAATAGATGTCCAATCTTACGATATTAATCACAATATTTTACATAATTTTATCTTTTGCCTATCTTTCTGGCAACATCAGAATACCGACTTCGAAAGAACAATGTTGGTTTGGTAGCGATCCATTCATCGATCCATAATTGAACTGAACAAGTGTTAATTGGAAAGCGCCATACCTGGGATGTACGCCAGGTGTGGCAGAGCTTCCCAATCAAAGTGCAACGGTGCAAGAACAATGCTTCACAACTTTTGTAATGTGTAGTCGAGAGTTGTTGTTGTTTCTCTTGTGATCAATCTCTTTGATTTTAGATTATGTTGTGATTATCTTCCGATTAACCAGTATAGTTGTTTTATTTTGGTTCTATTGTATTTTGCTTATTGTCTAACATGATGTTTCCAATTTAATCTACCGTCAAGATGGATGCCGAGGTATTTAACTGATTCTACTTGAGATATCGAACATCCATTGAGTGAGAAGAGAATATATGAATACAACTATTTTGACATTGATATTGGGTTTTAACATGTATTTTAAAATAATAACGAACACAATCAGGTAATTTATTTTTTACAGTTTAAAACCACTGTACATATAACCATTAAATTAACTATTCATTTTTCAAATCTTAGGTCTATAAAGTAAATAATCAAAATAAATGATACAAGGTTCAAACAATAAAATATCATACAATCACATATCTTATAAGATTAATTATTAAACAGGTTAAAATTTATCAGTGGTTTAAAATTCGTACAAGTTTACTGTTAATAATTCACAATCTCTTGTATTTGTCCTATGCGTTCTATCTATGCAATTTATGTAGTTAGTTTCATTTTAACTGCTACATATATTCAATACGACATGGTCTATCTTTTATCCATATTTCTCACTTAAAATATATTTCAAAAGCAATAAATACACCAAGCTTATTAAACTAATAATTTCTTTCAATAAAATTTCATCGCTCTTTGCTTAGTTATTCCACTCTTAGATCTCAATGTACAGATAGATTATGGTTTTTGTTTATCTACTGCTTTCTGCTATGTCTTATGTCCCAGTCGGAAACTAACAACTCACCAACAAAGTAGTCTTGGCAGCATCCATTTTAACTCTTGATGTACAAATTAACTTATTTATTACCTGTAATATTCGGTTGGTGTGTTGTTAACAAATGCATTTACTAAAGAAAGCTGAAATGAATCAGAAGTTAATACCACTGAAATTTACAGAAAAATCTTAAGTACTAAAGGCAATTCTAAAGGTTGAATTGCCTCTAGTACAATGATATATATCCAGAGCCATATCAACTATCAGTTTTTAAGCAACAACAATTTTTCTTAGCAGTTCTCTGTACATTTCTGAAATTCTAAATTTCTTGTAGATATAGAGGACGGACCATTATAACTTGTTATTCCCAAATTTTATTAATCCATGTTAGGATAAAAATTTCGCATATGTCGAGTTTTTCTTTCACAGCTACAGCTGTCTACAGCTACTTTACAGCTTTCACATATATCTCACGATAAAGCGGACACATTAATTTATTTTCTCTACAAAAATGTAAAATATAATTTTCGTGATCATATTATTCTTGATCGTTTTTAGTTTATATTTGCCATAATTATTTAATAGATCCATCAATAGGGATTAATCGAAAATAACACTGTTTAAAATTAGATAATTACGACGGATAATTAATTAACCGACCTTTAAGCACAGCGAGATTCGATCCTAATACGTTATTAGCGGCAAGTTCAACTCTTAGCCCGCACCGCTAGTCACTAGGATATGTTGTGTCACTGATCTGACACCTGGTTGCTGGTGCTGGTTGATCTGATTGCTTGATTTAGACGTATTTCGTATTATTGGAATATATTTATCTGTACCCCATATTACAAAAAAAATAGGCCTAGAAGTTATTTCGCGATATAAGTGCGATAATCGTGCCAAATTTCACTCCTCCAAGTACACCCGTTTTCCTCAAAAAGGGAGGCAAAATCTTCAATAAGCCGATTAATATGTAGATTATAAAATGTATAAAGACAATAAAATTAAACAATGATATCCAATATTCAATTGAATACTTCACAATATGCTAACACTGAACAGTATAAATCAATAACAATATAAACATCGGTACAGTAAATAATTACTATATAATCCCTGTATATACAGCAAGTCACACCTGAGTATAAACATATCGATACTCGGAACTAAATTTCGAAATATTGAATGAAATAGAACCGCCTTCGGACTCCAGTTTGGAGAACGTTTTTATTATCTTTATGCATGTTGTTTGGCTTTCCGATTAACGCTCGTTTAGGCCGTCAACCGAAAAAATAAAAACCAGAAGACCACCAGTGGAACAAAAGGACGGTGAAGAAAATGAAGACCGGGCCGGGGGAAGAATTAGCATCCTTAATAGAGAGGTTGTCTTAATACCGGCGCAAACATATAAATCACCACGGGAACTCGCTGACGCGACTGTCGTAAACGCATTTTCCGAGAAGGAAGAACGGCGTGTTGGACCACGACACAAACATCAAACAGGACGGAGTGGCATAATGAGTGTTGACATAGTCAAATAGGCGAGATCTCGCGACTGGGCGCGAAATTCTCTCCCAGGCAATAATGAATTCGACACTTTATGGCTTTAAAATCAACTATAGCTGTCATAGAAGAACGCTAATTGTGTATTTAACGCTGTTTCCTCGAAATGCGATGAAAGCAGATCCAAGTTTAAGCACGGAAAACAACTACCATGCACCAAGCATACTAAAGTGATAAATACGATATTATTGAATAATGTATTAGTTCCTTGATAACAGGCCAATTGAAAAGTCCCCGGCCTACCATAGTAAAACATATATTTTTTGGCAAAATTCGCTATTTTTTATTCAACATAATTCCCTTCAAGGGTGATACACTGTTTATAGAGACCCTCCAACTTTTCGATACCATTTTTGTAGTACAATTTGTCCTTTGCTTCAAAATAGGGCTCAGTTTCGGCGATCACCTCTTCATTCGATGAAAATTTCTTCCCAGCATGCATCCTTTTGAGATCTAAGAACAGGAAATAGTCTCTGGGTCTGGAGAATACGGTGGATGAGGAAGCAATTCGAAACCCTATTCATGGAGTTTTGCCATCGTTTTCACTGAGTTGTGACCCGGTGCATTGTCTTGGTGAAGCAGCACTTTCTTTTTCTTCAAATACGGCCGTTCTTTGGCGATTTCGTTCTTGAAACGGTCCAATAACGCTATGTAATAGTCTGCTGATGGTCCGTCCTTTTTCAAGGTAGTCAATAAAAATTATTCCATGCGCATCCCAAAATACAGACGCCATAACCTTGCCAACCGACTGTTGCATTTTCCCACACTTTGGAGCAGGTTCATCATGTGCAGTCCACTCGGATGACTGTCGATTCCATTATCACATATCGATGCAAAAACTCGGGTTCATTACGCTTGATCATCTTCAAACATTGCTCCGAATCATCAACTCTTCGTTGTTTTTGGTCAAAAGTGAGCTCGCACGGCACCCACTTTGCACAGAGCTTTCTCATATCCAAATATTCGTGAATGATATGATGTACACGTTCAGTTGATATCTTTAGAGTGTCTGCTATTTCATTCAATTTCAATTTATAGTCATTCAAAATAATTTTTTGGATTTTTTCAATGTTTTCGTCGGTAACAACCTCTTTTGGGCGTCCACTGCGTTCACCGTCTTCGGTGCTCATTTCACCACGTCTAAACTTAGCATACCAATCCTTGATGATTAATTTTCCTGGGGCAGTGTTCGGAAACTCGGCATCAAGCCAAGTTTTTACTTCAACTGTATTTTTCCCTTCAAGTAGCAATATTTTATCAACCCGCGAAATTCCTTTTTATCCATTTTTTTCACAGTAACAAAAGTTGCTTCATTCAAAATGCTATAATTCACAAACTAATGATCCGACAGCTGTCAAACTTATACACGCATCTTTTGAGGGTTAGGGCTAACTAAAAAAACATATGGATTTAATTCTAGTAGCGCCATCTATGTGTCAGGCCGGGGACTTTTGAATTGATGTGTTACCTTATTATCTAATGAAAACTTACGCCCTTCATTGATCAATTATGTGCTTCTTTCAGGTTAAGCGCCAGTTCAGATGTATACCAAGATATTTAGTATCCTCAGCTTGGGGCGGTTGACCATTATTGATATCCACTAATGTACATGTTCTTCTACGCAGAGTAAATGTAATATGGGTAGATTATATTTCATTTGCCTTAATACTCTGCGTAACTGTGTAATGTCTTCAGCCACTATCTTGTATTTTATCAAGATGTATTTGGAGATACTTTGATGCAGTTATTGGATCTTTGTAAGATAATAAGATGGATGTATCATCTCTATATGTTGTCAGAGATAAGATTTTAGGAAGTGAAAATTTGGACGTGGGAGAAGATTCTTTAATTTAACCTGCAACCCTAAGTGTCACACTTCATCAAAAGCCTAAGATATTTCCAGGAACGAAGGCGAACATTTTCTTTAAGCTCATCTTGTTGCTTTACAAATGTATTATTTTATTTTGTATTAATGAATTTTTTTAACATCCTTGTTCGAAAAGTTTATCACGGTTAGGAGCCTTAAGTCAAAATATTAATTATAAGTATCTTAACCAATATATAATTATTTCAAGTAAATGAAACCCTTCAAAATAATTAAGTTTAGTAATTGATGGCACTTTACAAAAAACCTTTTAAAGGGTAACAAAAACTTTTCATATAGTATAATCACATTTACCTTCAATGTAATTTTACCATTGCCCCATTTGGACTCATTTTGGTTGAAATGTGAGTAATATTTTCACGATTTCTTCTGTTGTATTCCTATAAATGACAATATATATGAACACAAAAAGTAAGTAAAAAAAAGCAGGTAAAAGCAATACTAAGTCACACAAACATATCGATAATCTAGCTAACTTAGGTTGTTCTTTTCAATGAAAACGGCGTCTGGATTCTTTATTTCCGCACATACACTGGATGCACAACACTTAAGAATGAAGATATACTATAATAAAATATTAGTGAGATTTAAGACGCATAAATGCTGATCTTATTTTATGTTAGACACACAAAAATGGCGTCATAAACAAACTGAAACAAAAAATCGCGTTATAGAAATGAGCCAATCAAATGCCTTTGTAGGACAATTCAAATCAACCAATCAGAAAAGTGATATCAAAACCAGCATTAGTTGGACCACGCAAAATATTCCTCGGTTTCGCCTATTTAAGTAAAACCTCTATAAACACTCTATGATTATTAACAGTCCTCGTATAACGACTCGTCGTTAGTTATGTGCCGGATTATTTGCCATATTCCTCATAATTACGTGAACAAATAAAGCTTTAACTTGGTTGGTTGTTCTATCTGTAAATAGACGACTTGACAATAGAAGTGTAAATTGATTATTTAATTAAGATATCATTTCAAATTACAAGTTTTGTGTAGGAAATATTGACAACTGTGTTAGTAAGCGAGGAAACTGGTGAATAAACATTGTATTTGCACTAGGCCAGCTTAAAAACAATAAAAAAGTCGTACAATTGTTTCCCTTTTAGCACGAATATAAGAATTTTAATGTTGATAAAACTGATTAAAAATTCTTAGATACATAATAACAAGCTGATTCGTCTAACAATTTTTAATTTACAACGTTATAAAAATATTATTGTATATACATAAAAATAAATAAAACAGGTCAAATAAAAAGTCCCCATCCTGACACATAGATGGTGCTACTCTAATTAAATCCATATGTTTTTTAGTTAGCCCTAACCCTCAAAATATGCGTGTATAAATTTGACAGCATTCGGATTATTAGTTTGTGAATTATAGCATTGTGAGTGAAGCAACTTTGTTATTGTGAAAAAAATAGATAAAAAGGAATTTCTCGTAATGATAAAATATTACTTTTTAATGGGTAAAGATACAGTTGAAGCAAAAATCATTAAAGGTTGGTATGTTATGTCTAGACGTGGTGAAATGAGCAGCGAAGACGGTGATCGCAATGGACGCACAAAAGAGATTATTATAAACGAAAACATTTTTAAAAATACACAAAATGATTTTGAATTACCAATTTGGAATGAATTTCAATTTACTGAAATTGAATGAAATGGCAGTACTCAAAAGCAATACTCTAAAGATATTAACTGAACATGTACATTATATCATTCACAAATATTTAGATATGAGAAAGCCCTGTGCAAAGTGTGAGCCGTGTGAGCTCACTGTTGATCAAAAACAACCACGAGTTGATGATTCGGAGCAGTGTTTGAAGATGATCAAGTGTAATAAACCCGAGTTTTTGCGTTGATATGTGACAATAGATGAAACATGGCTCCATCATTTCACTCCGAAGGCCAATCAATAGTCATCCGAGTAGACTGCACACGATGAACCCACTCCAAAGCCTGGGAAAATGCAACAGTCAGCTGGCAAGGTTATGGCGTCTGTATTTTGGGATGCGCATGGAATAATTTTCATTGACTATCTTGAAGAGAAAGGACCATCAACAGTGACTATTAATAGCGTTATTGGACAGTTTGAAACACGAAATGGCTGGAAAACGGCCGCATTTGAAGTAAAAGAAAGTGCTGCTTCACCAAGACAATGCACCGTGTCACAAGTCAGTTAAAACGATGGCAAAAATCCATGAACTGGGCTTCCAATTGCTTCCTTATCCACCGTATTTGGATACCGAAAAATTGGAGGGTCGCTATAATCAGTGTATATGAAGGGAATTATATTGAATAAAAAAACTAATTTTGCCAAAAAAATGTGTTTTACTATGGTAGGCTTTTCAATTGATCTGTTAGATTAGGGTTTATCAAGTTAGACTTACGTTATTCCAGGTGAACAAATACATATTTGGTGTTTGTAATTGAATTATTTCTTAAAAATGTAATTTGTAATTGATATTTTAAATACCTGACGCTGAGGAATTTTGTAGTTAGTATTTCAAATAACCAGTCCTAAATTCTAAAAACATTTATATAGCCCAAAAGGTTTGAAGGCATAAAACACCGTCATAAAGACGCAAGTTTCTTTACAATTCTACTGTGTAGCTTATGATAACTTATTTGATAAGTTGAGTAAGACCATCACTTACAAACTATGCTGATCGCCAGAAAGTATCACAACAGATGAAAAGCAAAACATACAATATTGATAAATTCGAATTGTAAAGTAAAGCAATTCATGCCTTAGAGACAATAAAAAAAAACATTAAACAATGTCTGGAAAACAGGAGTAGCTGTATTAGTAAAGAAGATGATGATTTTATTATTTGGGACAGTAATCAACTACATACATCAAACATAGAGTTGTCAGTCAGGTTCCTAAACGATAAAAGCAAAAAGCTCTTCAAAACCTATAGAAATACTGTTTACTTTTTCCTACAAAAAGCTACAGTCCTAGAAGGTTTTCATTTAATTTTCATTAATTCTCCAAAAAGATGTTTGTTTAATAGTGTATTTAAAAATGTTTAAAGTTTAAAGGTTTTAGGTTTTAAAAATAAAGAAATGCTTTTTAATGATTAAAAGGCTGTACTAGATTAGATCTATTTATATAACCTAACATCTGACTATATTTTATAAATTTTATTTTAATTGAAGCAAAGCGTGTTTTTTGTCCAGCTCTGAAACATTCCTTTTATTGTTAGAATTTGCTGATATGTAATGTAAAATACTAAACAATAAATTGAATAGAGAATATAGTTAGGAACGAACATTCAGTTCACCGAAACAAAATTAATAACAACATGGTTTCCCCATTGTTAAGATAATTAGCCGTTAGAATCAAATCCGAACACCCGACAAAACGATTTATTTCGATCGTTTAAACAATCTTGGGGGAGTAAATTACTTATACCGGAGTTTACACCCTCAATCACGCGATAATCTCGTTAGCTCGCCCTTGTGATGAGACGTCGTTCACTTGACAGGTTTTTCTTGCTATTTCAGTGCCGAAACCGACCAGTCGAAGATCCAGAAAGCCCGGGTTAGATCGGAAGCCTCGACAGGCGTACAGCGCCAAGCAGTTGGAGCGGCTAGAAGGGGAATTCAAAGTGGACAAATACCTGAGCGTTAGTAAACGCATGGAGTTGTCGAAAGCCCTAAATCTAACCGAAGTCCAAATAAAAACATGGTTTCAAGTAAGTTATTTCATCATATCTATTATTCATATATCAATTAAATATACGTATGTTTAGTATAAGTTAATCTTGGCGCTTAAATATGCATTTACTAATAAAAATTGGTTAGATTCCATATTTTTTACACCTCTCTAGAAACAATACTTCTTAACAATTTGGAAACACTTCCAATTTTCTTTAACCTCAATTTGCTGCACAGCCGGCTTGGTGGCGTAGTGGTAAAGGCGATGCGACGGTCCTCCTACTGTTGCGATAGCCGCGGGTTCGAATCCTGCTGGGGCATGGTCGTAAATTTATGTTTGTGATTGTTTAAAATTTGTGAATGTTCTAGGCAAGAGTGTAAAATCCGACGAAGAAAATGATCCCAGTCACGCCAGTAACCAGGCTGGGTAAGACCGGATGTCGGTAGGCTTAATGCTGAGGATCGTGGTTCAGAGCCCACGTTAAACTTTAGGCCCAGTCCAGATAAACCCATAGTTGGTAAAAGATTTTAAAATATATTTTTTTTTAAAAATTGCTGCACATCATGAGCAGATCTGAACAGGTTGTAATGAAAATGTTCCAATTTGGTAAATAATCTTAGTCAAGAGAACTTCCATTTTGAATTATAGTATTATATGGGGTTTGTTCAAAAAGTGTCGAACTTTTTATTGTTTCATATAACAATATTATATATTGTTCCCCACGTAAACAAATGAAGCGCAAAAAAACTCTCCTCTGTCATTATATTTCACAAGCATGCAAAAACTATTCGTAAGATAGCTCATGTTGACCGTGGTATGATACATGAGTGTGCTTCAAAATAGATATCCTTCGCTACTTTACATCGACCATTACAACTGTGGATTACAAATGACCAGGTCTGTGAGAAACAAAACTTCTATTCGATTCTGGATTTCATCGTCAAACACAACATTTATGTAGTCCCTTTATTCACCCGACATGACTTCGCCTTAATTTTGGCTGTTCGCCAAACGAAAAATGCTGTTTAAATTGAGAGACCTAACTCTAGATAAGGCATCATGAGTAATGCAATGCAGGATGGCCAACCATTCGAAAAAATACGTTTCAGAATAGTTTTATATAAACAAATATTCAATATATTTTCAATACACCTCGTGTATTTCGTACCTATTGCAGCGTTGTTATGCAAAAGATTGACTTTATATCATTCATTGTTGTCTTTTTTTGTAGAAAGTCTTCATTCGTAGAGTAATTATATTTTGTAATCTCATAATATGCACAAGCTTGTTATTCAGTATATTCTGTATCTGATGGTTAAATAAGAAAAAAAAACCTTAACAAATAGATTAATGAACTTTATTAATTATATTTTTCAGAACCGTAGGACAAAGTGGAAAAAACAACTGACGACGCGGTTAAAAATGGCGCAAAGACAAGGTCTCTTCCCATCTCATTATTTTGCACCTGTACCATCTGCAGGACCCCAGTATTCGGCACTGTTTCCCGCCTATTACTCACCTCTGGTTTTTGGTGTTCCAACTGTGGAAGAAACAACATTGGCTACTCAGAATCCCACAGAAACAAGTAGACGATAAAATCGTTTTTAATTGTAAATATATTGTACATATTTATCTTAATATAAACTTGATAAAATATTCGTATTTATTTAAATTTCTTAAAGTAATGCATTTCTTAAATTAAATATTCAAAAACATAATCCCATTAGTGTTCAGAAAAACGACATATTCTAACTTTGAATAGAATATATTTACTAAAACTACTTAAAGTATATCAAACAGTAAGATGCAACAATATCAATAATGAAGCTTTATATATTAGATCAGATCAAATTGTTGAATTATAATTCATTAAAAAAATATAATTTTTTGATATGAATTTTATTAATTCAGTTACATTCTAAGGTTATTAATGCACTTATCCAAAATATCTTTTCTAATATTGCCATAATCAGGGCTAAGTTTAAGTACATCATTAGCTGTATCTATTGCTTGAGGATACTTTTTGCACTTCATTAAACAGTATGCCAATTTGTAACCAATGGTTGGACTGGTCCTGCCTCCAGCTTTCCATGCTTGTTGATAATGATTGGCTGCATCTTTGTACCTATGCTCCTTCTCCGCTATATAACCCATGTATTCTAAAGCTTTAGTACAAGCTTTGTTATGCTGCACTACTTTAACAATAAGTTCACCAGCAGAATCCAACTTGTTCGATTGTATATATAAGTCAGCCAGTAATAACCAGCAACGCTCCAGATAATCAGCGTCGTCGAAGTTCCATGAATTCTTCACCACTCTCTTGAGTTGATTTTTGGCTCGTTGCTGCTGTTTAAGGAGCACATGTGCCGTAGACATACCTAAAATCGTTCCTAAATTATCTTTGGTGGGTGTCTGAGAGGCTATCGAAACAAAATCATCCAAGGCTCGCTCAATATTATATTTTTCTTTTGTCGCTAAAAGGCGAAAATTCCCGAGAAGACGACATTTAAAAAGATCTGCTCCATCCAATTCCAACCGTTGCCTCAACTCTTTGATAAGGCGTTCGGCTAAAATGTACAAAATTCCAAATGGTGTTATGTCAAGTCTCTAATTACAAAAACGTTACCGGTCTTCAGGGCCAACGATCGGGAATCTCTATATTCGATATCTTCGCTATCCATAAATTGTTCAGCCATCATTTCATCATCTGGGTTTAGACATATCTCTATCATACCCAATAGAGCTTGAACTCCATAATTAGTGTCTTGTCGGACTTGATTGAAATTTTTTAAAGCTGCGTTTAAATTTCCCGAATGCCACTGATAAAATGCCTTGCAATAAAGGAATCCTAAAAATAAAAAATGTAGTATTTCTAATTTATATCTACTTTAAAAGGCAGATTTCATAGATAAAACTCTCTATATGATAAGCACCTTTGAAAATATTGAATATTATGAAAAGGGGATTATCCAATGTAACTACTGAAAAAGACCACAATATCTACTATATTTGGATTGCTTGCAACAAGCAGTTTATGACAGTTTTTACTACTTTTCGGCATAGGGTCACCTTATAACTAACGAGTAAAAACTACAAATAGGTAGCGGGGGGCTCAATTTAAAACGTATTTGGTTACGTTGATACATGCATTGTTACCATCCGCATTTGTTACACCTAGAACACGCGCTTTTTGAAATTATAATAATACTCCTTTTAGATGATCTTTCGTAAGAATAATGAAGGCTCCCCCCACTTCCTCGGTAGCAAAAATAAGGCAAGGAAAATGCCATCAAGACAGAATATAGAGTTATAACACTAAACATCTGATGTAAATGTGTTTGGATTACGATTATACAAAAATCCCAAAAATTTATATGATGAGCACCGATGACAGATATGTTGGTTTATATAGGAGAATTTCACTAAATGCAAGAAATAGTTTTATTTCTTGGTAAATACAACTCAAACATATTTTGAAGATATTATTGTTGAACGTTTGAATTTTATTTACCAAGAAATAAAAGTATTTCTTTCAAATCAGAAGTGAGATTATACTCAAAATACACTCATAATGATTGTGCGATTATACATTGAATAGTGAAAGAAAAACCTGTTCAAAGAAGATGATGCTGAAAGTGTTAGTTAATTATTGGCGATTCTGGAAGTGCCTTTACCGCAAAAACGTTGCGAACATATAGGGAATACAGTGAAACCTGATTTATTGAATAATGTTTGTATTTATTGATATTGATATTTGATATGTGAAATATTAAACCTATTTGGGTGCTAGAGATGATAATAAATAGCTAAATGCTCAACTGAATTTCTCGATACATCTCAGGCTTTTGATAACAAAACTCACTTAAATTTTACCTTTGCGAGAAGCAATCAAATTGAATTATTATATATTCAAGAATATGCTGATTCAACATTGAACTTTCTGTATACCACTAATATTGACTACAAAAATCACTATTGTGTGACTTTTACTTAACAATTGCTAAAGGTATAAGCAAACTGAAGCCATATAGATCTAGTTACAGTCTACATCGGTCCGCATGTCACTTACAAACATGAATCATAATAATATTTACCAGGATCTTTTTGTGGATTAACACATAATTTTTCTGCTGCATCTATGTACTCCTCACATTCTTCCAAGTTACCCAATCTCCTAGAAACTTCAATTAAACGACTTAAAGCGCTCCAATTCGTTGGTTGTCTTGATACTATCTGACTGAAATGAAATAGAGCCATATCAAAATCAACCTGAAATTGTATATTAATTTCCAGTTTCATGATTATTATTAATAGCACTGAACCTTTCTAAAGGCAATATCTGCCATAATAACTGAAGCAACTTCATTATCTGGATCAATTCTTAATATAGTTGCACAAGTTTGTTGGCACAGCTCCAGGTAGTTAGTTTGCATATATAATTTAGCAAGAGCCGTTAATAAAGATATGTTATTAGGGGATACAGCTAGTCCTTCTTTATAATAATTGACAGCTTGTTCTGTATTTTTCATTGATAGAGCCATTTCACCTAATTTTGTTGATAATGATATAAGGGTTTGATCAATTGCATCAGTGTCTCCTAAAATATTATTATATTTCATGTATATTAGAATGGATTCTGGATAATGTATATTATAATCTTATGAGTTGCGATATATCATCTAGTTACCATTATGATCCAAAGAGATTCTCTTTTTCACACGTATTTGACAGTCCATGGCATCCTTAAGACTCTTCACAGCATAAGTAAAATTTCCAGACTTCTCCTGTAACTGCGCTAATAACTGATATAATTCAGCATTGGACTTCAACTCTGTCAGCTCCTCACTAGTTTTCCAAGTATTTTCTTCTAATTCATTCAAAAGTAAAAGTTCACCTTTCTCATATTCCTTTAAATTCAAGTATAATTCTGACAACTGAAGTTTCAACTCAATTGAATTACTGTCTTTGATGGCTTTCTTATAATATTCTACTGCTCTGTTAAAATAATGAGTTTCCACTAAAGCTTGTCCCATTTTAAGAGTTAACGCAGGGTCTTTGGGACTTAATTTTAAAGCATTTTCATAATTCTCCAAAGCATCATCTGGTTCTAGCACTTTCATGTAAGCATCTCCCAACATAACAAACGAGTTAGGTGAAGGATCTTTTTCGACAAATTCTTGATAGATTTGCAAAAAGGCGTATTTATCTTTACGATACTTCAAAAAAATATCGGCCAATTTTATTTTTGCTGCTTGATAACAATCCTCTTCCATAGTAATTTTATTTAATAAATCGATAGCGCCCTGTATGTTTTTGCGTGCCAACATATTATCAGCACTTAGTAGTAGAATTCTTGATTCCTCTGAACTACCCTTTAAATCATCAGCAGCTTCTTCAAGAATCTTTAGTGATTCATCTGTTTGTCCCACAATATTTAAAGTATCAATCAGCTCAACATAAATAGAACTTTTTTCAGCTAAAGATGCTTTATTTTCTTTAGCCAAATTTAAGGCAGATGTTAGTGAACGAATTGCTTCCATATAATTCTGCGAATTCTTCTCGACTAAAGCATTTACATAGTGATATTGACAATTCTCTCTGAT
This sequence comes from Rhynchophorus ferrugineus, assembly GCF_030347505.1. Lineage (NCBI taxonomy): Eukaryota > Metazoa > Arthropoda > Insecta > Coleoptera > Curculionidae > Rhynchophorus > Rhynchophorus ferrugineus. The sequence goes on along the minus strand of NW_027472583.1, from coordinate 22,756,013 downwards.
TTGAAAATTAATACTTATGCAAGCTTCTAAACTTTGTGCTGCTTTTTCAAACTGTCCATTGTTAACTTGTAATTGGGCTTGTAAAAGACTGGCATCACTAGATGTTTCATCTGATAAATTAGATAACTTTTCTAGAACATTTAAAGCGGTAATATTGTCGTTTTGTGCATGAAGCACCTTGGCTAGTAAATATAAGGCTTTAGGTGAACCAGGGCACGCTTCTACTATTGCTTTAGCTAATTGTAATGGTTGTTCTTTTAAAGAGCACCTCCGAAGATATTCCTCCACAACCTCACCACAGAAACCAGGATCAAACTCCAACAAATAATTATCAGAATAATAATTTAATTTAGCTAAATGTGTCTTAAGATCAAAAATAAATTGTAAATAAGATACTGCATCAACAGAAAGCTTAGAAGCTTTTGCTTGTAATAGTCTTAAGGACAGTGATGTAGTTGAATCATTTAATTCTAAAAGATAATCAATTTGCCTCTGAAGTTGATCAGACTGACCATGATCATAATATTCACACCAAGATAAACCTAAAAGAGCCTCAAAACAGGTTTCATCTATTTTGGTGGCAGATTTGAATAAACGCGTTGCTTCCTTTATTTTTCCACATTGTACCATTAAGAATCCCAAATCTACCACTATAGAGGCATTTTCAGAATCTAACTGTAACGCAGATTCTAGTATTAAAATACATTGTTTCATTAACATTTCATTCTTTCCACATAACGCTGAGAACAAACGAGTTGCTTCACTAAAAACTAATGAATTGTTAGGTTCATATTTTTTCAGAGCTTCATGATAAGTTTTTATTTTGTTGCTGGCTTCTTTATAGTTTGCAACATGACATAAATTAAGCATAATTTCATATTTCAGTGCATATAAAATCTCTGAATCAGTAATGTTGAACCTAAAATTAATAAAAGTAAATGTGAATGATTATAAATATTTATATATACCTGAATAATTACCTATTTATGGTTTCAATCGTTTGATCCCAATCCTGGGAAGCAAAATTGATTCTCATTTTTTGCAAAAGTGGTAAATTGGTTGTTGAATTTATTACTACTGCTTGGTTTATAGAATTTAAAGCCTCTGTAAATTCGCCAGAGTGTAAACAACACTCAGTGTAACCCAAAATTGCTAAAGTCTCCTTGTAGTTCTTTTGTAGAACATTTGAAAATATTGATTTAATAGATGAAATGTTGTGCTTAATGCTGGATTTTGTTATTAGTAATAAGAAGCCTTTTAATACATAACAATCTATTTCATTTGCCATTGTTAAAGATTTTTCTACATAATCTAAAGCTTTTTCCGGTTTATTCAATATCATTAATACAAACGCTGAATAATAGATATCCTGCCATCCAGCTGTTTTTCGGTATTCTTTCATTTCACAATCTAGTGTATTAAATATATCTCTACCAGCTATACCTAACATTTTATGACCATACATGAGTGCAATTGTAGCTGATAACTTAGTTTCATCTTCTTCTCTAAGCCCTTCTAAGTCTCTTATTGCTTCTTCTAATCTATTTGTTAACATTAGAGCTAATGAGTGATAAAGTTTAAAAGCTGCATTAGTAGGAAACTTTGCTACAGCTTCCTTTGCACTACTTAACATTAAATTATAATATTTGTGGTAAAAATTATAAAAAATCTTTGCAAAGTTGTCAGCAGAATCCATTTTATTCAATATTAAAATCTTCTATGATATGCCCTTTATATTTTGAATGATTTTTAATATAAAAGTGCTGTAGAAACTCACAAGTTAGTTTCAACTGTTTTTTATTTGACACTAAATGATCAAAAACTCTCTAAAATATAAATATTCATATTATTTAAGTACATTAAGTAAAATTATTTATACTTCTGCAAAGATGTGGCCTAATCCCTGTCCTTGAAGCTGCTCAGGTATTAAGGTATGAACTAAATCATATGTGGCCTCATCTACTTTAACAAATGATATGGTTGCCAGGATATTAGGATCTAGTTGGATTGTTAGTTCATTGGCGCTCTCTACAACTGGTTGATTTTTGAGATTATATTTAATAGTATTCATAAATCCTCTAAACAGTTTCATAACTAATGGTGCTGTAAATAAAGGTGCTATGTACCTATATTTTGTACTTAAATTAATATTACTTTAAATTTACTTACTATAGTTTTACACTATTCACATGCAAATGCTGAAAAATGTATCTTGGACTTTGCAATATAATTTCACAATCTGATCAAGAATACAAACAAATCCTAAATTAACCCCGATGTTTATAAACGAATAAAAGCATCTAGAAGAGGAATCTTTGAGGTTAGGGCTTTCATAACATTTGTAAATAAAAAATTCTTATAAACACTTACATTTTATTTTAAACTTAATCATTAAAAATATCGCACCAGTCACAGTCTGCTTCCTCCAGCTTCGAAGTAAAATATTTACCATCACTATTTAGTGAATTATATTCACACTTTGTATATTCTGGTATCTCAAATTCTTTTAGTGTGTTGTACATTTTTTCTCTATCAGAATAATCTATATCAATTATATTGTATTTCAGAAATGTTTCGTTGTTAAATATGCGAGGTCTAATATTAAAATTATCTTCTAAGAAAAATAACACATCCTTAAACTTTTTGAGATTGTTAAAAACTCTTTTTTGTCTGCGTGTTAATATCTTTTCCATCATGAAAACTAAGTGATGATGGAAACATTGAAATGTTAAATTGTATGGTTTTTCTGGGATATTGACATTTAAGGTAGTCTTTTTATTTATTAGATTATTATATTCTGATATTGTTAAAGTGCTATTATAACAAATATCTAACCATTTTTGAACACACTGCAAAGATGTTTTGTCCACTCCTGTGAAAATTTCTGGATTTGTTAATATACCATTTGCAACCATTACACCTCTAATATTAGTTTTTTCTTGAAGAGCTGAACAATCGTCAAGGTTAGATAATCCACCATTACCTACTATAGGTATTTTAACACTTTTTGATATAAGTTGTAAAGCATCCTCATTGATAGGTCCAGTATTTTCATCCAGAGTTCTTGAATGTACTGTTAAAAAACTTACACCACTATGCTCTAACTGTCTTGCAATATCAATAGTCTTATTCAAGTCTTTCATTATTCTGGTTTTAACACTAACACTAAATGGTTTATTTATGGTATTTCTACATTGTCTTACTAAGTCATAAATTACTTGGGGATTTTTTAACATTTCACAACCAACATTCATGTCTCTGGCCCATCTCTGCGGACATCCACAATTTAAATCAACACCATTGCAATGTGGGGCAACAAGATAACTAGCTCCGACAAAATCATGAACAGTATTAGCAGCAAATTGAATTACAAGCGGAGTATCTGCAGAATTTGTAGTAAATTCATTGTTTCTAGCCTTTTCACTTTTACAAATCGAATCAGCTAGTATCATAGGACTGAATACAAGATCACAGTCATATAACTTAACTAAATTTCGAAATTGGAGTTTGCTATATCGCACCATTGGTGCACATATTTTAACTAAATCTTTAGTTTCAAATAATTCAAGTATATCGAACTGAGCCTTTAACTCCATGACATAATTTTTTAAGTCACAAAATGTATAATATACTTGAATATACTTTTGTTTTGTGTGCGAAACATAAAGGTTAGAAATTGGTCAGCTTTGGTGACCATTTGAACTACCAATGAATTTTTAACAATAATGTGTTTTCCATCTTTAGAAAAACAATATATTTTCAAATCTTTGAAAGTGTGGTGTTTAATATAATATACTAACAGATTTATTTTAAGTAACAATTTTCTAGTATTTATGTGTATCTCTGGTTATCTATCTTAACATATTAGAGCTAAAAAATTTAAAAATTTAAAAACATTTTTAAACGTAATACACTTAAAACACTTTTTAAAAATTAATTAAAAAATACAAAATTAATAAACGTATATATATATATATATATATATATATATAATATTTATATATATTTTATAAGTATATATTTACTCCAACAAATACATCGTCTAGGCGGTTAGCTATGGTAAAAGTTTTGTTTACAGTTGTGTTTGGCAAAACGTTTTGCATCGACAATTATGTGATCGAAATAATAGCCCATCTTAAAGTAGCCAATTTTAAAATAGCTTTTAATAATATGTATACAAATTTTTTTCAAAATCTTGCCAACTCTTTCATTTGATATGGAAAATGGTTATTTTGTATGTTTTTATTGCCAGATAATATTTCACTATTGTGTTGTGCCTAATTTTGATTTTATTTCAAAATTGTCATATATTTCTTATTATATTTATTATTTTATATTTATATTAATTATGGTAGTCGTAAATATTTTTAATTAAATTAAGTATGCATTTTATGTATACGAACTTCTGAGTATTAATTAATAAATATGGAATATAAAACTAAATCGAAATTTCTTATATAAATTGTTAATTAGTTGATCTAAACAAATAGCATCAAAGCTTGATCATTTTATGATCCTATGCTTATAAATGTAGATATATAACATGTAATTTATAATTCAAGATTAAACTGGTATCATGCAAATGAGTTTATGTTTAAGTAAAATCGCATTCATCATTGTCTTGCCATTGACTTTCAATAAAAACTTAAATCTCACGACCTTGTAGGCCAATTTACTGGTCTATTTATCGTGGTAATCGATTCATCAAACTGGTCCTTCAATAATTCGATTGTGTTTGTTACAATATGTGGTCCTCTCCTGCTAAAACCGCATGTCGTTTGTATTATCATTCCTCTATAAATATAAATAATACCACATATTTTGCTTTTATATTTTATTTTATCAATTACCCTCTTGATTATTAATTAATAATTATAGATTAAATTCAATATAAGATTTTGATTTCATAACAAAATTAATTGTTGTTTAAGAGGCATAGAACAAAGCTGAAACTGACATAGTTCGAATGAAATGAAAACAATATTAATTTAGGAATATTAAGATCATTATATACTATTATAATGTTCTAGGCCACTTTAATATTTAATTTTTCCTAAGAAAATCTCCAAAATTTTATGATTAACTTAAACTAATAATTGCCCTGTGGTTGAAATTGGACCCCAATTTATTAACTTAATCATCTTTCTTCTTTTAGTTCGTTGATTATCTAGTCAATCTACAGCATTAAAATTGAACAAGTAATATTGAAATTTTGTTCGCTTGAAGATTTTTAAAGTTGAGGGTTACTATTTTCGTAAATATATTACTACTTCTAAATTTGAGCATAATCGATCAGGAGTTCATAAGAATATATTAAAGGGTGATAGGTGAGAGTTATTAAAATCAGATAAAAATATGATTGCCGTCAAACTAGATGGTAACAATCCAATGGATGCTATATTAGATGAAATTCGATCTAATATAAGCTGTGGAAATTTGAAAAGGCTAGATTTCTTGACTCATAAAGGTTTATATGGAATTCAGCAAGCTAACCTATTAAATTCCATAGGTACAAAACATAATAAAAGTGGGGCTACAAGTGTTGAAGCAAGGGTAAAGTATGATATTACAGGAGTATTACTGAAATACAGGAAAATTACAAGAAATTCATATCTTTGTCCTTAGACCAAGATTCTCCAAAACTAAACTCTTTTTTATAGATTGTTTCAGTTGATATTCGGTAATATTCGGCAGTTTTTACCAGATTTATATACTGATTTATATTGAATTACATTTGTTATTAAATATTGCTTTTTTTTCATTCAATATGTTTATAGGTTCTTTTATTATATTTAATATCTTATAGAAGATGAAGATAGTACCAAGAAATGTTAACTTTAGTTAACTTAAAAGATTTTCAACAAATGGCGATACTGTGTATTAAATCGCATCGGTTACATTTGTAACCAATTTCATCTTGAGTCTGACTCATAGGCTTCACTTTTCTTACAGTATGTCTCATTTCATCGAAGTGTGGACAAAAAATTCACGATTAATTTCAGTGCATAAAAAATGTTTCAATTTGTACCGAGTCTCATTTGTGGAAAGTTTTACTTATTTACTTTTATTTGACGAAAAAGACGGCTGAAAGTTATCGAACTCTGTCTTCATCCATTTCAACATGTCAATACTGGACAGTGGCGATCGTTATTGACACCAATTGATGCGTGTGAGTCGAGCACTGCACTAACAACGGTCGGAATATGAGCAAAGACACAGCAATGTTATTATTGAGCATGACAAAGCTCGTCCATTGTTGCAAAACTGGTGAAGACATACTTGGAAACAATAAAATGGCAAGCGTTACTCTACTTGCTGTATTCTCCAGATCTTGCCCCTTCTGATTACCACTTATTCCCACATATGCGTTACGACCTGTCTAAGCAGCGCTTCACTTCTTATGAAGAAACTAAAAATTGGGTCGACTTAAAAGATACAGATAGTTCTTTTGCGATTTAATTCATAAATTTCCTGAAAGATGAGTCATAGTAAGGGTTATTCAATGGCCAATATTTTGTATAAAATATATTTTCCCGATTTTTCATAATAAAGCTCCAAATTAAAAAAAATCCTTTAAAACTAATTTATAAGCCTAATCTTAATATTATATTCTTCAAATATTCGTACTATTTACAAGAAATGGCAATGTTGCGCAGTATAATTTTCAGGAATTGGACTGTTGTGATATACTTCAACTTTAAGAAGTAAGCGGCTAAAGGTGATTGAATGCTGAGTGAAGCTTCTGTCAACCATGTTTCATCTATTTCAACATGTGAATACTAGTTTCGACTTTCTAAAAATGGTGATTTTAATACCGAAGACAAAAAACATTTTGGACAGGCATTACTCGATGAAACCATTAATAAGGATCGCTATCGATTACAATTTATACGTTTGTGTCGAGCACTGTGCGAAAAACTGGCGTAATATAGGCAAATATATAATCATGTTATTCTTCAGTATGAAAAAATTCGATCACATATTGCAAAACAAGCAAAATATGCTTGAAAATATTAAGATGGGACGTCTCACCCCACCAGCTGTATTCTCCAGACTTTGCTTTTTTTATTACTACTTGTTTCGACATATGAGTTGTAACCTTTTTAAGCAGCGCTTCACTTCTGATAAATATTCTAAAAAATGGAATGATTCGTGGATAGCCTTAGAAGATACATAATTGTTTTGGGACTGAATATATAAATTGTCTGAAAGATGGTAATAAGTAACAGCTTTCAATGGATAGTATTTGGAATAAAATACATCCTACCTATTTTCACAATAAAGCTTCAAATTAAAAAAAGGCATAACTAATTTATAAGCCTAATATTCATACTATATTCATCAAATATACGTATAATTTATAAGAAGTGGCAACATCGAGCGATAGGTTTTACAATAATTAGACTGTGATTTTTGGGTTCAATAAACCGTAACCGTAAACTCTTGTGATAGTACAAGATATTGAAATATTTAAGTTTGAGGTTATGATTTGATTTTGAGGTTATGGAGAGTTTTGTTCTGTTTTCTTTTTGAGTACATTTTGCCATCGAAAACATTTGTTTGTAATGATATGTTTGTACTGGTATTAGTAGGCACCTTTTGTATTTTTACTTTTCGGTGCATTTAGACGGGACAGAACAAATAAAAAAACGTGCCTCGTTACTTGTAAAACGGAGCGACAGTTTTGTTGTGGATAAAAGCGAAATGCAGTCTTGGAACAATCTCAAAGGGAAATTTTCCATAGACGGCGACCTTTCCGGTTCGAACCGGTGCGCCAGTTGCATGTCCGTCCCGAAAACATTATTTTTAGCCATTCCCGGCCTTAATTTTCCACATATCGATAATCGCGAACTAGCCGTTGTTCGGTCCGTCCGTTCCCATCTTCCTCGGAGCGTCATTTGAATTTTTCCCGCTATTTGCATCGTCGCCCACCTAATCCTTCTTCTCGGCACGCTCTATTGTCTGGTGACCGACGGCATGCGAGACGTTGGTTTGCACCGTACAGAGAATTCAGCTTCCTAACCATACCGTGCGTGTGGAACCATACTGACGCGCAGTTGTAGTGATTTCGCCCTTCACCGGAACAGTGATGATCAAGGCCGATGAGAAGAACGTGAAATCGGCCGTAGCATGGGCCGGCTCCGACATTATCATTAAAATTTGCACACCATTCGATGCAGACGTACTTCAACCACCAGACGATGGTCAGTGAATATAGCATGTAAGCAGATATCCTTAAAGTTTTTTTTGTTCTGTTTGTGCTTTCAGTCATACGGAGCTAAAACAAATCGACAAATTACGCTTTACCTGAGTCTTTACGTGCTTGCCTTGTATAGAGATAAAACTGCATTTTAACCCAAATGCTTTTAGATTTATTTGATGATATTTATGATCTTCTCCTGGAAGGATCCATATTTTTTATCATCAGAAATATTCCATAATACGGGCGTGTTCTATATAATTTATAATATATACTGTATAGAGATTTTGTCATCCAAGAATGTACTTTATATTTATTGAATACATGCTAACCTCACTGTACTTATATATTGTTCAAATATTATTTATTAGAATTTTATAATTTCTCTACCCCTATTAATGATTTTTACGAAGAACAACTTTTTATGATGAAATGGGCGTGGTTATTGGAGTAATAAACTGATGCATCTTTATTTTATAGATGGGTACATAAATATAGCTGAGGCTTTGTATTGATCTAATTGTTAAGTAATATTTAGTTCTTTTTTTAAAGACAATTTTATTTAATGCGTACTACTAGTATTCTATTGGGTTAAAATAGAATTTAATTTATTTTAATAAAGCATATGTTACTATATTTGTGGTATTAAATATATATTTAGTCAAACGTGGATTTCGTTCTTATTATTGATCAAAATCTACTCTATGGATTAAATATGTTAAAATATTCTGATTAGTCATATTTTTATTGAAATCTTTTTTTTGTAAGCAAATTTTAACGAAGTATTTTTAATTATTTTTCTTCTATTCTATTTCTTTATATTAGAAAATGTATTTATTATAAGGCTGAATTGTTGACTGGCTATATTATTTGGTAGCTAATTATTTTAAAGATTGTTTATATACCCATGTTATAAATTCCCAATACTGTTAAATCATTTAGAAATGAAGATTTCATAATTTCATAATGATAAACACAACAACAGTGCTTTTTATCAGTAGAACATTTAATATAACAGCTAACTCCAGTTTAATGCTTTCTCATTCACAAGAACATAGTTTATTTTGAAAATTAATTTTAAAATGTGTGTAATAATTTTTTCCGTTTATTTGTCATTATGGAAGATATTTGAATCTACTACCATGATCTTGAACCAAAGCAACGGGTTAAGGAGTGGTGTAAACTAAATTCTCCAGTTTCGAAGCGAATTCATGTTCAAAAATTCGTTCAAGAAACCTTTTGTATTTTGAGATGCCGATATACCTTATAGGTTACCACCTATTGGATCAAACTGAATCAACTGAACGGATGCAGAAAATCATTGAACTGAAAACGTCATCGTTGAAATTAGTGAATCTAGCTTATTCGCCGGATTTAGTACTCAGACTTGTCATTTATAGAAGGTTTTAGTATGACTTCCTCCAGGAAGGATCCAGGTTTTTTTTACCATAAGGAACGTTTCATAATATGGGCGTGTTTTATATGATATATAATTTTATTTTATCATATACTATATTAAAGTTTTATAATCTCTCAATCTGGTAAAATTAATGATTTTTATGAAGACCAGCTTTTTATGTTGAAATGGGCGTGGCTAATTGGAGTAAAAAACTGATGCATCTTTATGTTATAGATCGGTACATATATATAGCTGAGGTTTTGTATTGATTTAATTCTAATAATATAGTTTTCTATTTGAAATATAATTTCATATAATGCGTACCACTAATATTCTATTTATTAAAATAGAGTAATTAAAGAAATTTTAATAAATAACATTTTATTATATTTGTGTTAATAAGTATATATTTAGTCTAGGATATGTGAGCACTATCCTTATCAAACCAAATCATATTTCTATAGCAGTGCATTGTTATTATATGAAAATTTTCATTATTATGTGTGAATGATTGTGAATTATTTTAGTTATTTGATAGAAAATTATATTACAGATCGATTACATACATATTTTATAAAATTGCTATTCTGTTAAACCTGTAAGATTTCATAACATAATAGCGATAAACACTTTTTTATAGGTTAAAATTTGAGATCAGTTTAGATACTGACTTATTTAATCAGTCTGCAGAGTGCCATAAATATATTAATAGTGGAGCAGAACTTTTAATGCCATTTTAATACTTCTTCATTTAGAAAAACATAATTCAATTTCAAATTTAACTTTAGAATAATTAAAGTAATTTTCTGCGTTAATTATGAAAGAGACTTGGGTCTGTTACCGTAATCTTGAATAAAAACAACGGGTTAAGGAGTGATGTCAACGAGATACTTCTCCTTCGAAATATTTGCTTAAGAAAATTTTTGTATTTTGGGATGCCGGTATCTTTATCTCTGGTAAGCTATTGGACCAACAATTTAGCTTATTCGCCGGGTTTAGTTCTTTCCTCCAAATTAAGTTTGTATTGATCTAATTACTTAATTAACAATCTGAGATACTTAATGTGGCACCATAATTCGTGAAATCATATTTCATGATCATATTGAAATGATCATAATTCGGTTAATGCGGTCTGAATGATTCCAAGAACGAAAATTATTTTTATGTTGATAACAAAGAACATCTCAGAAGGCCGAAGTACTAAAACCCAATGAAATAATCATGGGAAATCGGTATATATTGCAATTGATTTGTTTGGATCGAGAGCTGAGAGAAAAGCGATAGTTACAGAAACATAAATGTCATTAATTTTGCTACATGAGCCATATGTTGCTAAATTCACGATAATCTGCTCTTATTTCGATCGATAGCTGATAGCCCGTTTCATATTTCTAGTTTTATGAAGAAGCAAAAAAGCAGGAGGTAATCAACATATTTTATTGCAAAATTATTCTTATCCAGATTAAAATTCAACTCTCTAGATGTAATTACTTGGTTTTTATTAAATTTTTTATTAAATCTCAATTCTATTTTATGAAAAAAGGTCATAATGGTAGGGATTAGTGGATAGCGATTACTTTATTTGTATGTATTTTATAATTTATGTTTTTAAACTTTAAGTATTGTCAGATTTTTGTTTTATTTTATATGGTATTTTGAAATTGTTAAATAAAAAGAAAGTTGGCATGGTAGTTACGTATTTGAAGTACTTACTGTAGTAATATATTTAATGTAAAATCATTGTTTTACAGTTACATGATAATAAATCACAAGACAAAACCAAACACTTACTTGAATTTGGTATATTGCTTTATATAATTTATTTTTATTAAAGCTATTAGTCGAAAATATCGAGGCCATTATTAGAAATATATTATTCGTTTTTTATTTTTCATCAAATCAACATTTTTCTCAGCTTCATTATGTTAAAATACAACGATAAACTGCAAAATTTAAAATGTGTTATCTTTCTTTTTATATTTTGGGATATCGAAAAACGGCGAATGCGAAATCTGGACATCAGGAATCTAAATAATCATTACTTTGTTTTGTGAGCTCGCATTATGGTGATGGTAATATTATAATGATCTATTTTTGATGATTATATGATAATATCCGAAGGTATACATGTATTATCACATGTGTTCTTGCAGTATATTATAACAGCAAAACTTCATCATTACACACGTAATGGAAATCTTGAAACTATGGTAGTCCTTGTTAAAAGTAAAACTATGTCCTTTGATGAACTTTGATGAGTTGATCTATGTAAATAGAATATTTTAATAAGTAACATTTCCACAATGTCCATAGTTTATGAATTTTCCTACGGGGAATTAGAAAATCTGTTATAATACAAGGTTAATACATAACATAATTAGCTATAATAATAATTATAAATCAATCAATTTCTATCATGGTTTTCATCTTTTAATAACAAAACTTGCAAAGTCTGTATATTGGTTTTTATGCGTGTCGTTTGTCAACTACCGACGTGAGTTGAAATTTTATCAACATTAACTAATTCTAGTTAGAACTTCCAATCCTACAATAAATAAATATTTTCGGCGGCGGATTTTTAGTTATAATTTTATTTTCAGTGTGAATATACGTACTTAATATACTACATGTATTATAAATATACTTATTTCATTAATCGTTTTTACTGCGCAAAAACAGCTAGAATCAAACGAAGCGAAATCTGGCGGAGACTTGAAATTGAGAGGGTTAAGAAAGTTGAAAAAAATTGAGCTTTAATTCACTTGTTTTAGAAACTGTTGTTTATAGTGTGGGACCTATCTAAAGAACTCCGTTACTTTTGTACGACATTTTACATTTAATTGCTTCAATGGGAAATAATAATAGAAGAGTTTATTGTTATGGCATATAGGAAAATCCCATTTATAGCGATGAAACAATGCCTAAAATTTTAATAAAAAGCTGTATTTGATTGTAATTTTGACTGGTATTGAACACAGAGTACAAACTTAGGTTTCGAATATGTTGTAATGGACAAACCTTTTATCATCCCATTATCATAGTAGAGCCACTGTTTCATGTCAGTTATAATAACATACGTTATATAAAACATTTCTTTTCACCCGAAGGAAATGAAGCTACGATGTTTGAAATTATTTATATAGTATATATATATATATTGCAGTCAATTCGTGTTGTAGCAATTTTCTCTGCTTTTGGATGCTTCCAATTGCACAGAAACATCTAGTAACAGTTGATTCGTCAACTGCTAAGCTGCCTGAAAATTCTTTGAGATATTAAGCTGGGTTTTCGTGCAATAAATTTCATTATATTAAACAACAAAATTGATGAGTGTGGAAATACAATTTTAAGAGATTTATGATTAGCGTCTATATTCATTGAATAATATAATAATACTAATTCCAAAAATAACTAATTTAATGCTTAAGTTAGGTTGTTTAACAGTTTCTTGCATTGATTCTTAACATTTTCACTAATAATGATAGTATAGAAGTATTTATCCATAAACTTTCCAAATTCCTGCACAAAAAAAATAAACCTTCTTGCACAAGATGAACTCGAACAGCTAGCAAGGTTATGGCGTCTATATTTTGGGATGCGCATGGAATAATTTTCGTTGACTAGCTTGAAAAAGGAAGGACCATCAACAGCGTTACATAGCGTTATTGGATCATTTGAAGGACGAAATCGCCGAAAACGGCCGCACTTGAAGAAAAAGAATGCTGCGTCACCAAGACAATGCGTCGTGTCACAAGTCAGTGAAAAAGATGACAAAAATCCATGAATAGGCATCCGAATTGCTTCCCCCTCCACCATATTCTCCAGATCTGGCCTCCAACGACTATTTTCTGTTCTTAGATTCAAAAGGATGCTCACTGGGAAGAAATTTTCGTCGAATGAAGAGGTGATCGCCGAAACTGAAGCCTATTTTGAAGTAAAGGACAAATGGTACTACAAAAATGGTATCGAAAAGTTGGAGGGTCGCTATAATCAGTGTATCACCCTTTAAGGGATATATTGAATAAAAAAAAATTTGCCAAAAAAATGTATTTTACTATGGTAGGCCGGGGACTTTTCAATTGACATGTTATCTTTTCATTAACGTCTCCAAAATTAATAGATTTTCAAAAAGGATTTGATGCAACAGGTTGAGATTTTTAATATCAGTAATTTGTGATTATAATATACGTCCTGGATTACAAGGAAATATTTCTTATAGCGCGTCCGAGTGATAAATTAATTTATTTTTCTCCGTTTGTCATATAATATTCTAATATGGAAACGTAAATAATATTGGACCTTAATATATCTTGTTTGCGTTATGCTAGCTGGATAAAATGCGAAACGATAAATGGGTCTCCGGTCTAGTTTTGCGTGGTTTCCACGGGTTTAATGGGGTGCACTTGATTGAGACGGGTTTTTGACCTGGGTGGAGTTCCAGCAGAGAGAGCTTTGGCGATAAAAAGAACATCGTTCATGAATTAAATAAAACTATAAGTGAACTGGGCTGGATATTTCCAGGTTTTCTGTCCAGCCAGTTAAGTTTCATGTTCATATAGCGATTTGTGCTTTTAAATATTCACTGTATATACTGAACACTAGATTATCATGTCATAAGTTTTATATTGTTTCATAACAAGGTCGATTCGTAATAAGTATAATTTTAATTTGATATTAAACGGAACGGAACTAAAAGGTAGATAGTTGGAAGATATTAATTTTGTAACTTACTTATGAATAGTGTAAGCTTATTTTGACGGTGATGTAAGAAATTAAGACAAACGGAGAGATGGCACGAAAATTCGATTTTATTAGATTATATTTTGTTAAACATTGTTTGGAATTGACATTCGGAGTCAACCATCCCTTGACTAGAAAGCTCACCTGATATTATTTATAACTATAAATTTCTTAACGACATATTTTATTTTTATTTATTAAACATTATTTATAAACATATTGCAAGTTTAAATTGATAGTCCTACATTAACTTTGCCGTAAGACCTATAAGATTTATTATAAAATGGTAGAAAATATATGTTAGAAATAAGTCACTCTATGCTGCTAAATAATGTTGTTATGAGAATAATTATTTATAAAGAATAATAAAATTGCCGTTAATTTCGTTTGATTTATTCAAATGGTTGTAACATTTAAATGATTATTACTTTTAATACTTGTCGTGTTGTAATCTTATTACAAATTTTTTTAATTCTTGTTTTTAAAACTTAGCATCCATCCAGCAATGCTTTAGATATTAATCAACAAATGCTCCAGATACTTTTGCTTTTATTGTTGAATTATTGGTAGTGCAGATCAGACAGAGATTGTTGCCCCTCATAGCCAAGCGGAATATTATAAATTTCAGGATATTTTTTTAAAATTAAATTATTGTCAATTAAAATAAATACTTTATAGTTATATTTGGCTGATGCGTAATTGTTATATATATTCTATTAATTGAAATACATACATATATAATGTTGCTTTTACTTTGTTTTGTCTTTTTTTTTCATTAAATTTAAATGGACAGCGTACTTTCTACTTTACGATAAAATTATATATAATTTACTACATATCTCAATAATAATAAGAATCAATCAATAATTTAACAAAAATATACTACAAGTAATTAAATTAAATATTGTTAAAACAATTATTAACACTTGGCTTTTACATAGCCAATCTAATGCCAATTATGAACTAATTAACACTAATAATTTAAGAGACCGTTTGTACGTCACGATTTAAAATACTATATAAAATTAAGGAGACTCTAGATCTGGTTATGAAATGCTTATATCACATAAATTATTAATACATAACGAACGTTAATAAGACATATCTTGTCTGGTATCAGTATTATCGATAATATCAACATAAGGACATATAAATAAGACCACTAATTTCTGCTCGACATTTTTTAAATTAACTGGTTATTAAAGATCCAAATACATGACTTGAGTGGCTGCTATTGCTCCACAGAATGCCAGTCCTGAAGCAACGCTGACCACGGCGGTGGTGGTACCCGCCATTGAAACGATGGTACCCATACAGAGTGAGAGAATAAATTGAGCGAGAAATACCATACTGGAAACCAAGGCGACATCTGTACCTAATCCTCTGATCTGGTTGGGACTATCTTCATTTTGAGTCGTGTCAAACTGAAATTGATTTGAAACGGTTTTGTATACTACGTTAATATATTATTGACATATTTACCATAGATTTGGCATGATAATGAGCTATTAATAGATATGGCATGGTAAATAATGTTGAATACATAACACCGGCCGTCCAGCTGAAGAGAATCACTCCAACTTTGTTTTTCACCAAAGCCATAAGGGCCATTCCTACTGAATATGTCAAAAGTCCACCGACATAAACTCTTTTTGCTCTGAAATAATACAGTTTATTAAAAAATTGATATTATCTGAAAAATGTGTAATATATAAGTGCCTTTTGAATTTTGTAAGAGCTTTTACGTACATAAGTACAGTGATATTAATATAATTAATGTATCGTTTAATATGATCGAAGATATTTATTATTTGTTATTAAATACAGTTTGTTGATTTTTGTATTTACTTATGGTGTTTTAATAGCCAATTAAATGGACTTAAAGAATGAATAATGTCATTTGATCATTCGAAGCAACAAAATACTAGAGTACTTGAGAAGCTGGTAAATTAATAATCAGTGTGTATTTTTGAGGTTGTAGCACGAAAAATTGTCAATTTTGTACAATTGGAACGATATAAACACAAGAATTCGTATTGGAAACACAGAATATATTTTATATAATTTTTGTTAATTCATTACCTTTAAGCTTATAAAATAATAAACCTAGATTATTTTTCAAATCTTTTAGATTAGTTAGAAACTTGTTCATTTTGGCTGGAGATTTAACTGTTCATCCAGAAATTTCTAGGAAGAGGTTCTTAAAAAGTATGACTATGGGGAAATGAATAGCAATGGTTTACGCCTATTGCCATTTCCCTCATTCGTGATTAATTCCTAGTTTCTTTCGAAGCTCAACTATGTAGAAGGGGAGATACTTGCGAAATTCATATCAGAAAGAATTTTAGATTCAAGTGACATATATATTTCTGTCACTTGAACAGCTTTGCAATATCTGTCAACAATATCTCTATCGTTCATTAAGATTTTGAGGAAATGGAAAAACAAATACTTGAAATATTTGTTAATTGTATTGGTATTACAAGAGGTCAATATCGATGTGAATAGTGACTAATTTAACATTTAGGCTTAGTAGTATCATCCTTCCAATACCAATGAATGCACGTCATAGATGACATCGAGTGTAATGTCAAATTCAAATGAAAAATGTAAAATTTCAGGGACAAAATTCTCTCTGATGCGTCGGAATATCTAACCAAATTAGTCTATAAAATTAAATTTGTATTGGTACTGGTCGACCATCTGGTCAAATGTCTACAACATTTTTCAAAATATTAGTAATAATAATTAGAGGCTACAAACCGGCAAACGTTTTAAAACAGAAAATTTAATGTGGTAAAAATCAGAAGTGCTGACGTCATTAATTTTGATGACGTGTATTGGCTGCTTTATTGAATAGAATATAAATCTACACACGATAAACTTTTCTATGCTTTTGATGCAGTTTTACAATCATGTCCAACCACAGGGTTTAACAGCACCGCCAACATTTGGTATTCCAGAAACTTTATTTTCTGATGACAAGTCAACAATGAACGGTGAAGTCGACCAAGTGATACCAGAAATGATGAAAGCCTGTAAAACATTATTTTATTATTTTTACAATTGAAAATTTGACAGAGAGAGCACCATCAACAGGGAAAATGTTAATAATTTTTTAAATAATGAAAAAAGAAAGACTTAGTCAATATTGTCAAAAAGTGTTTATAATAATTAAACAAAGGATATTGCAATGAACTCGCGAATAAATAAATAAACCGAGAACAGCAGGCAGGATTTAGTTCAGGGAATCGTAGCTGTGTGGATAATATTTTCGCATTACGCGAGTTTAAGTAGGAATTTATTCATTAGATCTGAAAAGCAAGCGATTGTCGTTATTATTGATTTTCATTCTGCTTTCGATACTGATCGATGTATACATGAAATTCAATGAAAATATGATATACAAAAAATATATTAAGTGATATGTATCAACTGTAGAGTTTATTAAGGCGTTTAATAACCGGACAGTGAAAACAAAAACTATTGCAAAAATTACATGCCCGATTTTCAGTTTGGATTTCGAAATCATCACTCAAAAATTGACCAAGTGCACAGAGTCAAAGTGATTGTTGCAAAGACACTTGAAGAAAAGAAATATTGCCCTGAAATATTCCCGGACATCTCACAAGCCTTTCAAAATGAGCAAATTGCTACAGCGGCACTACTGTCAGCTGCTGGAATCATATCCTTTCGAGAGAAAATTTCTCTCGTCTCGCATGAAGGGGCATTATCAATATTTAAACCTATTTCAGTTGAAGCGCCCTAAGGTATAAATCTATCCATGTTAATTTTGAGTTGCAATGAAATGACAAAATCCTAATTATATCACTTGCCGAATACCGGATTCATCAAGCAGAATCAGCTAAATACCTCGGCATCAAAATCGATTGTAGGTTAAATTGGAAACATAATGTTAATCAAAAAGCAGAGCAGATTGCAATAACTACATTGTTAGACTATTACATTGATTAGACACAAAATCAACTGTACTGGTTAGTCGGAAGACACCCCTAGACATAAATACAAAAAGATTGTTTTATCAGTTAATTATAAAGCCAAGTTCGACTTATGGGGTGCAGATATGCGATTGCACTAAAACATCAAACCAACTAGTGAACAGAACAGTAGTAAATTCATTTGTAAATTTAGATTTTACTGAGCATATATGATGTGATAATTTAGGTGAGGCCAATTCAGCACGAATAAGTGATACATATAATAGCATATAGCTCTGTGAGTAAATACTAAGTGCTACTTGTTGTATTAACGCTTACCCAAATTTCGAAATTAAACTTTCGATGATGGTGGAATAACATGCACAAGACAGTGAGTACATGGACATTCCCCAACAACCAAAACGAACTCCAGATTCGTAGCTCTCCTTAGATTCAGTTCCTTCTGATGCCTTAAATAACACTGTGTTAATATAAAGTTTGAAAATAAATTCTTATTTCCATAAACGCCATATCTTACTTGTGGATCACCATTAAATACTGCTTCTCCAACAAAATCGGTAAAATATAACGAGTAACAGACGTGAGCCATCCAACAGAAAAGATTGGTCACGCATAGGATCCGTATCGACCAGGGCATATACACGATGCTTTTTAGATAATGTCTTAGCGAGGCATTTGGGTCTGGCGTTAGACTTAGTCTTGGTTCGTCAGCAGATTCTATGTCTGATTCCTGTAAAAATGTGAATACATCAATTATATATAATTAAATCTTCAGTTTTATCTTCATAATTAATGTCAAGTCAAGAAAATACGATAACGATGATCATCTACTTTTAATTTTAGTAAAAATATATTATATGACGTAAATAGATACTAATGATTTTTGCAGGTTTTGTTAAGAAAAAATTGGAGACGCATTTATACATATGCTTTTAGGATTATTTGAGAGTCACATCGAATTTATGTTCGCCGATTTTTCCAACAATTATGGACAAATTTTCAAAATTCTTTTTTTATTCGAAATAGTGCACTTCCGAGGTGGTCGGTGGTCCAATTGGAACCAAGTTAGGATTTGATGGGGGAAGGGGGGAAATCGAAGGAAAACCTCAAATTTCAAAGTCATGTACATGTATGTATTGACATATTTTTTATATAAAATGATCAGATATTGGTTTATCATATTATTGCTGAACTTATGTGAAGAAATATTGGAAGCAGTTCAGTGTAAAAATCAGTTTGCTTTTTAAGCACTAACAAAATCCTATGAAACGTCATAGACACATTGTGACCAACTGTTTATATGGTGTAATGGTTAGAACGTTGAGATTACACGCGGAGGTCGGAGATTCTTTCGATTCCCAACAGGGCAGCAACTTTTTTTGTTACAGTTTAATTGGAATGTTTGTCAATTCCCCTAGATTAGGTAACGGAACCCAGGGCCTGAAACGTCCCTTATTTTCAATCATTGTTCTTTTGGTCCTATTTTTCCCCATACGGTACTTTTGCTTGGACTATCCATTGTAATACAATACTAAAGAGAGACAAATGAAATATTTTTAACAAAAAAACTAAACCGACTCCTTAAAAATATATAAAGAACTCACTAAAAAGTAAAAAAATAATCAAACTTATTTAACACAAAAAAAAAGTTTTAAAATAAAATATGTACATAATAATCGTTGTAATAATTAAATGAAAATAAACAAAAAACTTATTTAACCTATCTACTATAAGTATTTTATATTCTACTTTTTTTGAAGCCTGTGCCGAGCCTAAACAATACAAAAATAATAATATAATTTTGTGACATGCACACTAAATTAACTTACGAACAAAACAAATCTAATTGGTTGTTCGGTACTGACTTCAAATTAATCAGTTGGTAGTAGTTAAAATAATATTGTAAAGAGGTAAATAGATATAGGTAGATTAGGTAGGTATTAAGCTAAATTGCGTGTATATAGTAGAATATAAAATACGTGTAGTAGATAGATTACATAAGTATTTTGTTTATATTTATTTAGTTATTACTACGTTTATTATGTACATATTTTATTATAAAACGGTTTTTTTGTGTTAAAAATCTAAGTTTGACTATTTTTTACTTTTTAGCGAGTTGGTTCAATTATTTTGTTAAAAATATTTTATTCGTTAAGTCATGTGAAATTCATCCAGTGGAGGTTTGTGAAGGGTAAAGTTGTTGGAAACTGTGTTTATCAAGTTTAGTGTATTGTATCTGCCTTTAATACTATAGTTTAATGACGTTATTGATAATTTTTTAAGTTTTATTAGATATTTTAATAAATGTATTTCAAACTGATCTCTACAATCCTAATGACGTAGCGAAAAGAACTTGAAGACGTTAAAATCGTTGTCTATTCCACGTACATATCTTATCATTTTGTATTGTTTATCCACTGAAGTTGCTTTAAAATGATCAAATGTTATGCGGGAAAACCTTCCATCCTACGCTCAAAAGGGTATTTTTTCGTAAATGAGTGAAAAAATGTCGTGTGAATGTGAGGTTGAATGTTGTCATGTTCTAGTTTTTCAGTTTTTCATCCATTCATAGTCACATGGTTCGAAATCACCATGTTGTAAATGTTTATATCGACAAGATTACAAATTCATATCCGTGTTTAAAAAAATCGTATTGAAATTCGTATAGAATAGCAATTGTCGAATGTGTTCTTTGTCAGTTATCACTGTAAATCTGTTCGGTTGTCTGAATGTTCTGAAACTTTGCATCCGATTCTTCAGAATCCGCAAAAGATATTTATTTTTCAAACAATTTTAAGATCGAATTGTAAATTTGTAAATTCATACAGCTAAATAATGTCTATATATGTAGTATATTCCCCCTACTCTCTCAAGTGTCTTAAAAAACTAATTATTTTTTCATCAAAGTTAGTATTAATAACTAAAATTAATATTTCTTGATTTTCTGAATGAAGACTTACTTTGTTAAGAGTTCCATAATTTTTCTCATTGGCTAATTCCAGATTGTCTTCTTCGTTTTCAAAGCTTCTATTTTCAGTCCCCTGTATCCTATCTAGAGTTATTTTATATTGGAAGAGCTCGAGGGGCATTTCTTTAAAACTCGTAACCGTATACGACACACAAATGACAAATATAACGGTAATTAGGGTAAACACTGCACGAACGTGGCCTCCAAGCATCTCCCCTGTTGAGTATGCAGGTATAGTTAAGTTACTAGACATTATTGTTTTAACTTACCGAGAGCTGTGACATCCCAATTAATTCCTCCTAAAGCATATCCTAAAAACCCACCCAGTCCCGCCATGATGGTAAACGTACTTAGACCACGGGCATGATCCTCTACAATCAAATATTGAGATTTACAATTTCAAATTTCTCAACACTCTTTACCTGGAAGGGTTACGTCTAGTAAGTATGCCCTGGAGGGACTCTGACAAGCATCAGCATCGAAATCCAAAAGAGCTGTGCCTAAAACTGTAAAGAACACTCCCCATGGATGTGAAGATGTGTGATTCGTTTTGCTGCTATTTTGTGATGATAAGGAGGGATCTTCATCACCCATCATATATCCTAAAGCTTCCCCATTTGGCACCAATAACAGACCTACGATGATTATTACCTTTAGTTATTGAATCCAGTTTAGCTGGTTAAGAAAACTTACCTAATAACACTCCAATGGAGAGACAAATGATGAATGGACGTCTTCTACCAATTCTCAGCTTACAACCATCACTGAGCGAGCCTAGAATTGGTGTTACAAAGAAACCGATCAAGGGAGAGAGCGCCCACACCAGCGTCATGTGTCTGTGTTGAACACCGATCTTTAGCAGTGTTGGAGAAACAAAAGCTGTTTCGGCTGCATACGAGAATTCGATGCCCATCACAGCTGCAGATGTTCGTATTAGTTCTTTTCTGGTTTTTCGTCTGAAACATATGTAGTACTCTATATTTCTGAAAAATGTTGTTGGTATTATTCAATGACATACAGGATTTAAAGTTTGCTGTTGTACTTCTGATTTTAAATATTTTAATATATCAATTACTTTTTTTGTTTGTTGGCAAAACCATAGTTCAACTTTTAATAAACTATTGCAACAATATAATATAGATAAAACTATATTTTGAAGCATATAAAATGATTAATTAATAATAAATATTCTTCTTAATTAAAAAACATATAAATAATGCTAAATCATTTGAATTTCTCTAAGAATATATAAAAAATTTATTTCAATTGAAATATTGTCAAGTATTTAAAAAATGAGAAAAAATTATTACGTTAAATTGTTATCTTTAAAAATATTAAATATAGTCCAATGGTGTGACATAAAGAGAATAATATATTAGGAGCTTGCATGTATTCTGATTATTCTCCCTTACAAAGGCATTTATTGCGGAAAATTGATTTAATATAACAATATATATACAATACAATATAATATTAATCAAAATATTTTCCGGCAGGCTTGGTGGCGCAGTGGTAAAGGCGACAGGACGGTCCTCCTACTGTTATGATAGTCGCGGGTTCGAATCCTGCTGGTGCATGTTCGTAAAATGTATGTTTGTAATTGTTTAATATTTGTGATTGTCCTAGGCAAGAGTGTAAAATCTGACAAAGAAAATGTTTCCAGCCAAGCCAGTAACCAGGCTGGGTAAGAGCGGATGTGTTCTGGGATATTTTCTAAAGTTAGTCACTGGCCAGTCGGTAGGTTTAATGCCGAAGAGCGTGGTTCGGAGCCCATGTTAAACTGTAGGTCCAGTCCAAATAAACCCCTGGTTTGTAAAAGGAGACTTTAAAATATGTTCGTCGCGATACCGTGTCGAGAGAATAATATTATTTTTGCAGTTATGCAACCATTTTATTTAATTACGATTTATTTTCGCACTTTCAAAATTTTGAAGCGGTACGTCAGCGAAGTCATGCTGCATAAATGTAAAAAAGTGATGATAAGTATGCTGGGTGTGACAAAACTTCTCACTCGAGTTACAAGAGTGTATACTTCTACAACTCTTGTAACGTGTGGCAGACAGTTGTCATGCAAGAGGAGTTTGGGCCTGTCATTCGCTGTTGCTGGTCATTGTAGCAGGAATAAGTCCTTTAACTTGTTCAATTAACGCCGGTAGACATCTTCAGTAACAGCTTCATTCGATCTTAACAGCTCGTAATAAATCATCATCATCACTTATTGCACTTCGGATTGTCGTAGTAGATCCACACAAAAACAGTTTTTTGTTTGACAAATAATGAAGCCGAAGCTGGTTGGAAATGGATTTTTTCTCATTTTCGACCTTTCCTATCGCATATAAATATTTTAAAAAAGTTGACGCATAATAATTTTTTTTCGAACTTTCTTGGTTCTACAGGGCGTTCATTGTCATTTACATCATGATACACAATTACCTAATAATTCTAAAGGGAAGTTTCTATTTTAGGTAGACAAATGCCAAATTTATCAAATTTAACATTTTAAATTATTTAATAGTTGTTTTCATTAATATACTAATTTCTCATCGACCGAAATCGATCTCATCGAAATCTCTCATCTCATAGCGAATCAAGTTGAAAGCTAATTTAAAGTTAATAGAAACAGTAGATAAAGCCGCACTTTCCGTCTTGAATACATTTCTGAAATACTAATGCAAGAAGAAAAATTAGTCTATATAATCAATATTCACTTGAAATCTTGGTTAGTGTCCTCGGCTCTCGACTTGCTTCTTAGTGATATTTTTTTCAGTACCGCTCATTCTCTTAATTTGAAGAATGAAAATATAGTTTTTTATGAAAAAATTGTTTTTTATAATATTTTGATACTTTTCCATGTTAGAAGTAAAGGTATTGCTTAAAATGAATGTTAAACAAAATATGTTAATATTTGTCAGTCCAGCAGCATTTATTTTAAAAATAAAAACATATAATAAATCGAAATGTATTGTTAATTAATAATAAAGAAGTTTCTTTTTGTGTTTGAACTGCTTCTTTTGTTCTGCTGTTTTGTTTGTACTAACAGAAGTTACAGCTTTACACACAATTAAAAATTAATTTTATGATTTATAGTTTCAGTAGTTCTTAATTACCTACCACACTCCAGATGTGAGATTTACGAGATATATCAGATCAAGAGGCAATAAAAATTAGAGTAATTCTATTTAATAAAATAATTATCAAATAAATCAACTTTATTATTAATTCATTTTTTTGTAAATGTAGTTATTTGCAATATATTCAATACTTATAGTCATGAAAGTTACTTTTTACCTGAATATATGAGTATATTCTTCCATAGAATCATTTTCTGACACTGGATGTTGATGTGAAGTACCATCCCTCCAAGCAGCGATTCTCTCTTTGATGTTGTCACGAATCTCGTGCCATCTGCCCACCAGGCCTTGGTAGTCGTGCAATTTTTCCACCATATCGGTCAGATTCACCAAACTTTTAACAGGAACTGTACTAACCGCATGGAAGAGAATCGATTCATTACGTTCGGACTGACTATATCAACCTCGCAGCTATTGTTTCTTCTTGAGAAACTTTACAAGTGCAGTTCGGCCGCTTTGCTTCGACGACAACAAATAATCCCTTCGCATTGTCCTGCGCCCTGCACGGAGACAGGATATTGCTGTTCGTAAATCTAGTAAAACTGTTTCCTTTTTTTTATTAGGACGGAACTGTTTTATTTTATGATGATCTCTGAACTTGGGTGGGGAATAAATAAATGTTGATAGGATTTCTGTTAGAAGTTGACAATGATTGATATATATTTAAATCGATTGTACGTTATTTGTCTAATAATGGTGAAATTATACCTTTTTTAATAAATTGATAATGTATAATTATTGTTTTGTTTTGTAAATTCGATATTTCTGTAAAAAAATAATATGTCATTATTTCTTTAAATTATCTTTTTTTATCAACCATATTATTTAGGAATCGAATCTTTAGTTTACCCTGGATTTCCATCCATGGTCCCTTCGAACCATCGTCTTCGAAATTAAGCCCTTAATATCCTAGAAGTCATCTGATTTTTGCCAATTTGGTTAGTGATCTTACAATGGTTATATCGTCTGTTCTTTACAAATTTTACAGTTATAAACATGAATAAAGAAACACTCATGCTGTGCAAAATGTAAGTACTATTTTACCAAGTCGGCTTTCTCGAAGTCTGTCTGAAAAGAAGCGCCTGAAGAAAAGCTTTACTAATACGTCTTAATTTATACCTAAAATAAATATACAATTGATTATTCATATTACCTGTTACATAGTTGGTTGAATCAGTTAGCTACAGATGAAATGTATGATTAAGAAATGAATATTTTTGATTGCCTGGACTATTTTGCCTAACTATTTATATAATGTAAAAAAATATTTTCTGTAAAAGTTGTTTAAAGCTTAATTTCCACAGATAATAAATATTGTTGGGATCTTTTTAGATTCAGAATACACTTATGATGATTCAAATAGGGGAGAACAATGATGATAATTGTCTTTTGGTTGAAGGCATTGTGAACTTAAGATTACTTAGCCTAAACTGATATTTTTCATCGAAACAGAAATAGCCCTATAAGACATTGGTGGTTCTAGAATAAAAATGTTTATTTGGCCTATAAGAATATAATAACTTCAACTAGCTTCGAATCAGAGTTTTCTCTAATCATTTGCGCTCAAGATTGATTCATAAATGTTTATACGCATTGTTGCCTTTGCGGCATTATTTTTTCAATTGATTAAACTCAACTATAATAAGAGCTATATTGAGAACAAATATTTAATATTAGATATAGAGTTTTGGTGATTTGGCGATTATAATAAAGAGGTTAAGTAAGACTATGAGATCAGGAGAAGAAAATTCCTATAATCACTGGATTTATTTAAGATCCGCCTTATACTAAGTTTTATAGTTACATGAGGAATTAAGGTTCTTTGTTTATTGCTTTTAAGATGTTATTCTAGCGAAATAAAATGCTTGCAGGTGATTTTATTTAAAACAATAAATGGGGATACAGTAGATAGTTCACTAATTCTATATGGTGAATAAATGGAATAACTGAGTAAGACTAGATTAATATATATTATAATTTTGTTTGAATATATGTTTCTTTTGATAATTATTTTGAATTTGATCTCAAGATTTCTAGGCTTTAATGTTAATACAATAAACATTTTGGAACTTTCTATTTTGATTAAATATTGTTTTTATCTAGTACATAATCTCTATTGTTATTCTTATTTGCCAACCAAAATATCAAAAATATTGGTACAAATAATATAATAATATAATATGGAATTTTACCGTAGTGAACACGGAA
This sequence comes from Rhynchophorus ferrugineus, assembly GCF_030347505.1. Lineage (NCBI taxonomy): Eukaryota > Metazoa > Arthropoda > Insecta > Coleoptera > Curculionidae > Rhynchophorus > Rhynchophorus ferrugineus. The sequence goes on along the minus strand of NW_027472583.1, from coordinate 22,729,408 downwards.
TATACTGGAGTTATGTCTGATGAATTGATGTCTGGATGATACATCTTATTTAGATTTTTGTAGACATTTTTTGTCGGGATACTTCGACGAAAGAATTGACAATTGATTGAGTTGACTTTAATGAAGCATTATTTACAAATCATCGTATCTCGTTTCTGCTTGAACTGCGATGAATTGAAATCGTAATCTTTTATGTTAGTTTAATTTAGTGCCTACGTTAGGACCTAGACAGTCACTAAATGATTCGGTTGCCAAAGCTATTTCTTGCCAAGTCAAATCACTACTTCTACATCTTGGAACCCAAAAATTGTTGCAAACAATTCCGAAAATTATTGATTTAATTATACAACACGTTATATTATACAACACGATATTAAAAAATCATGCAAGAACCAATATTAATCCACTTTTGACGCGTCAACTGTCAAACTTATATTCTTCAGGAAGTATATCTTATTATTTTCTCATAATTAAACTGTTTCGATTTCGAACTATTTTTCGCCTGGATAGAACAAGGAATTCACGTATTCACGTGTATTACGCCCAAAAATTACGTTTGAGGAAATTACAATCGAATTTTGAAACAATCTTTTAGGTAAATTTATATTTCAGCAAATTCTATTGAAATAATTTGAAACAGTCATTTTAATTTAAAAATATTACTAAAAATAACGAATAAAAAAATACAAAAAACTTTCTGGTCTTAAATATCTCTCTGTCTAACATTAACGAAAAAATAATTACTATACTAGCAACCAAGTGCTAGTGCGAAGTACTTTGAAAGACTGTTAGTGCATCCCAATGCACTCGCCAAACAGTTAAATGTGCCCGATGACAGTGAAGTGCGTAGGCTCAAACGCAAACTATCATACGAACTGATTAATAGACACATAGAGTGAGATTTAATAATCTCTAGAAAAAGTTAGAATAGTTTTTATAATAAGTTAGGATAGACTTTAAAATAAGTTAGAATAGTATCTAAAATAAGATATAGATTATAAGTTGTACAGCAGATTACTTACTGAAGTTATCTTCTAATTGTCAGGATGGTTATATTATATAACGGAAATCATATAATAATATATTTTGCCCAATGGCAGATTCTAAGAGATTAATTTAAAAAAATTATACTAGCAAGGAAATATTTATTTTATTTTAGAGACTGATAATGGTCGGTTATATATTAAAAAATCTGTGAGCATCTACATAAAATCAATTAAGGGCAAATTCTACACCTACACATTGTACTCCAATCGATACATTCTTAAATATTCAGCTTTATATTTTCGGCCTTCCTCTCTTCTTCCAATTATTAGTTTTCTTTAAATAGCTTTACTATAACAATAGTTATAAAGTTATAGGTTGCAATTTGCCCCATAAATCCAATTAAAAATGATACTGTAAGTCAATTAAATCTTCCACATTTTCGATCTGGGTAAAAGCCAAATCCCCAAAGACTTGCATCGGCTTTATCGGACGCCAGCGAACATCGAACGGAATCATCGAAAACAGACGACCCAATTAGTAGAAATCTTGGTGAATTGTGTCCCAAACATTAATGACATATATCGAACAAAATGAACTATCAAATATTGCCGGTTAATTTCAATAATCAATAGGTTAACAAATGACTTTTTAACTAAACCTGCTAAATCTTCAATAATATTCACATTATATTTGTTCTTAGATAATTTTTTTGGATATAATTGTTGTAACACAATGAAATAAAGCAGTATAATAGCTTTTGAGAATTTCTATATGTCTATATTGGACATTGGATAGAATATTTTGGATGATAGAATGTAAAATGCTTTAATAGAAGTCACGCTATTCCCCATGGTGTCGAAATTATTTCAATGCAATTTGATAGAATGGTGGATATTATTTATAATTTATATTATATAAAATTATTTTTAATAATTGTTATGGAATATTTTTAGAGTTTTTTAATTTTCCAAATATAGTTTTTCATTTGGCAATGTTGTTTTGGTGACTGTTTGATTTTTTGTTTATTATTAAGTCACCGATGCTAAATTTATATAGTAAACTACAAATTACTGCTTGATGTTAATATTGGATCGCCGGTTTCATTGGTCTATGCTTTTTTCGAACCACCATTAAAATTAATAAGACCTAGGCTATAGAACAAGTTTACCTGTATCTATGCGACAGAATTATTGAAGATCCACTGAAACCTATATATAGAATCCGAAAGATACGTTAAATATTTGAACGATTCGATATGTAATAGTTTTAAAAAAAATAATTTCGTTAGTACTTGATATACATCTTATCACTTCATTTGAACATCTACTTATTTTTATTGAATAGCTTCATATTATTAAAATAGCATAAGTATTTTGAGTGATATTCTATTTTATGTGTTATGTCTGGTTATAGAACCAAGGAAAATCATAGACTATTGGACATGTTCAGAACGGAGCTGAAAGATAATTGCTTGACAAAGGCCTTAGATAGGCTATAAGAATTATGAAAAAATTATTAATCAATAGTTGACAAGTGATAATATAAACCTAAAATTCTTGATGATTCTAAAATAATGATAATGATAAAAAATGGATCTAAACTGACCATGACACGATTTTGAACATTTTTTGACCGAAGGTGTTATTAACCATTCCTGTTTCCAGCATGAAGAACAATATATTTGCAATGAATTATTAATAAATATCATGACTAGTAAAACTTATTCAATTGTTATTCGAACGTTTACCTTTTTCAATCAACTTTTGTTGTCTTAACACAATTTTTATTATAATCTTGCAAATATACTATGTCTCATCTAAATACATAAATTTAAATAAGTCTTCCTTGATTTTATTATATGCTTTTAAATATGTTATTACATTGTTTTAAAGGCAATGCTTCGAAGTTCCATTGGATCTCTTCGATACTTTTCAGACTAACAGTTTCTTCTGAGATAATTGTATCAAATTATGTTTATATTGAAAAAACTACTCACTGTTTTGTACATTTTATATATTTAATCTCTAACAGTGCTAACATCAAGCTGATCTTGATTCGTCATCCGCTTCGTACTGACGGTTCCTTTTCGGTGAATCCAAGATGAATTATTTCATTTTCTGAGATATTTCATTACTGTGTCCATACTAACTGTGTCCATACTAACTGTGTCCATACTGTGTGGCTGTAACACGCTAAAAATATTTCCAATAAAAACCGTAGCAAATTAACAGTAAAAATGCTTACCTCTCTAATAGATTTTAGAGGCAAGAGTGGTACTTCTTTATCTTGTTCTGTTCGAAGTAATTGATTAGAGATGATATCTATTCTGTCTGGCTTCGGCATTTTCAGAGTAATAATAAGCAGCGATTTGACATTTTTATTTTGCTTTAACTTAGACAGCATTGTGTCTGTTTTTAGGTAGAATAAAATGAGGAGGAAAATATTGTCTGATTGCAGAAATTTACAAATTGCGACAGGCAATACATTAAACATCTTGATGACCTGAATTCACTGCTATTTTGAATAGACTATGCTTTATGTTTATTATTGTGAATGTAAATGTCTTTTTTTATATATATTTTCATATAAAAAGTCTCCTTTTACCAACTGTGGGTTTATCTGGACTGGGCCTAAAGTTTAACGTGGGCTCCGAACCATCGTCCTCAGCATTAAGCCTACAGACTGGCGAGTGACCAACTTTAGAAATTATACCAGAAGACATCCGGTCTTATCCAGCCTGGTTACTGGCGTCACTGGGATCACTTTCCTTGTCGGATTTTACACTCTTACCTAGAACATCCACAAATTATAAACAATCACAAACAAAATTTACGACCATGCGCCAGCAGTATTCGAACCCGCGGCTATCGCAACAGTAGGAGGACCGTCCCATCGCCTTTACCACTGCGCCATCAAGCCGGCTGTAAATGTCTTTATAGGAAAAACAGAGCATTTGGTAGGATTAAGGCAAAGAACCGTGGTTCGGAGCCTACGTTAAGCGGTCCAGATAAACCCTCATTGGTAAAAAGCCTCTAAGGTATTAAAGAACAAAAGGAATTCTTCATAACTAATATTTCTATAATAATTTTTCGAATGTCTCTAACTGTATGATACCATATAATTGTTTGAATAAGGGCGTAGGGACTGTTGTCGAGAGACCATGGCGTCTTGACGTTTTTATTAGCATAAGCGGATGACACTGACCTAATACTTATCGACGGCTTTTCTATGAACGATCGAGTACGTTCATGGCCGCTCAGTTTGTTTGCATGCATCTTACGACGTCCATCATTAAAATTCATGTTCGCTCGGGATTTCTAATTTCAATTCTGACATTTCGGCGAGGATATTTGACGCACTTAATATCGTACATGATTTGAGAAATTCATAATTAATCTTAATGGATTCGGTTTTTTAGCGCCGAACTTATAGCGGTATTCGATCGATTTGAACCTTCCTCGTTGGACTTTAACACTTTCGGCGCTTTCATTGACTCATTATATTGTTATTGAATGTTAATTTATTATAAAACATTTGAGAGGAAACCGATATTTGTATGTAAATTATAAGTTAGATATTCTTAGTAAAATCTTAATTTACAAATTAATTTATCACTACTGTTGGGTTGTACTTGCATCAACACGCAACAAGCCGAGTACAAAATAAATACATCAATATGTAATTCCCAAGTATTTTTAAGTGCAGTATATACTATTTCTAATTGATGATCTTCTACATAGCAAAATATAGGTGAATTTGCAGTCTATTATAATTGACGCGTTCTGTTTATTTATGTGGATTTGCAGTAAAATAAAGTTATATATTTCATTAATATTTTCAATTGTCAAGATTATAAATTAATTTAAAAGGATTTGCAACACTAATGTGGCGTTACTGTGACATTTATAGCCAACTTCATGTTAAAACCTCACATGTAATCCAATCCTGTGTGAAGCTTATCACAACCATTCTCTATGGATTTCAACATATGTATACTGATTTAGACCTTTAGTAGTAATAATTTTGCTACTGAATATAAGGAGCATTCTGGTCAGTCCAAAAATGTGAAGACGAGTGTTTGAAGGCATTACCCTATGAAACCAAGAATGGGGATCGTTATTTATTCCGTCTGATTGAGTCTTGATCTGAGTGATCAGTGCTTCAGTTCTTATGAAGGAACCAAAAAATTGGTCGATTCTTGCATAGCGTCGTAAATTATATGAAGGATGGGAAAAAGTAGCAGCTATCAATTGACAATGCTTTGATTAAAATTTTATTGTATCATTTTTCACAATAGTGCTTCAATTTTAGACAAATTTTAAAACTAATTTAAAAATAAGATATTCCTAGAAATAACTTATTGATCATAAATATATCATTAAGCAATATGGAAGTTCAAGAAAAATTTGGTAAAAACTGAGCAATATCATTTAGTTAATTGTATAACAAAACAACTGAACAATTAAACTTAGTAGAAGAAAAATTTGTTGTGAATATCCAGCAAGCTGACTGTAATTTAGTTAGAAACTAAACTATTATTCCAAAGACTTTCGGGAATTAGTAGACGGAAATAGGAAATTACCAAAACCTCAAATTAAAACTAAGGGTTCCACAAAGGCAATTAGTTAAAAGCAAAAGATGAATCCATAAATAAATATGGATTTTGACGAGATGACAAGGACCACCTATTTAAAACAAACCAAATAAAATTGAATTTAATTAAGTTAGGTATAATTTATCAATCAATAATCATAAAAATTTGCTGGTTCAACTAGCGACAGCCAAGGAAATCATAACAGATTAATATCCAATAAAGGAACGAACTAGACTGTGATTTAGTAACAGGACAAACACTCAAAAATCGACGAAAAAGGTGAATTATAAAACCCATCAATCTTATTCCAACTGAAATATGTAATACTTCTTCTGTTCTTCAATCTGTTCTGCCCATCTTATAATTCATAGCTGGGAAAATATTTGTAATATGATGTGCTGGTGATTATTTGTCAATTTTTCGTCCATATTTACCTAATGCTAATGCAGTGTTCATTTAGGAAATCTTGTCTGGGAGTAGTTAGACTTTACAAACGAAGAACAACTAGTGGGGACGAGGAAAATTAAATCAATAGTCCTTAGAGAGATTCAAGTAGCCGAGTTTATAAATTCTGCTGCGGTAAATTATAAGCTTTAAGGTTTATAATATTACGAATATCTCAGCACATAAGAGTAAAAACATAGGGCAACTTGTCGAGCTTATTATGTAACCTTTCAAAAACCGTCATAAGAAACTTAGGGAATTATTTGTGTAGATGACAATTAGGGTACTCCAACAAAAAGGAAAAAGGAATAGTTTCCAGGGTATTTAAAGTCAAATATACAAAGCGGATGCAACAAAACTGTCTAGGGCTGATGCCTAAAGAAAGTAATTTTACAACTACGTTACACAGAACATTATATACCATAAATAGAAAATGTTCTTACAAGTAATGTTACAGAAGTAAATTCATAAGAAACGTTAGATGTAACCAGTAGCATCATAACAGGTCAATTGAAAAGCCCCCGTCCTGACACATAGATGACGCTAATAGAATTAAATAAATGTTTTTTGTTAGATCTCTCTCAAAAGATGGGTGTATCAATTTGACAACTGTTGGATCATTAGTTTGTGAATTATGGTATTTTGAGTGAAGCAACTTTTGTTATTGTGAAAAAAAAATGAATAAAAAGGAATTTTGCGTGTTAAAATACAGTTGAAGCAAAAACTTGGCTTGATGCCTAATTTCCGGATACTGTCCCAGGAAAATTAACCATAATTGGTATGCTAAGTTTAGACGTGGTGAAATGAGCACCGAAGACGGCGAATACAGTGGACGCCCAAAAGAGGTTGTTACCCACGAAAATATTCAAAAAATCCACAAAATGATCGTAAATTGAAATTCAATGAAATAGCAGACACTCACGACTCAAGATGTCAACTGAACCTGTACATCATATCATTAACGAATATTTGGGTATGAGAAAGCTCTGTGCAAAGTGGGTGCCGCACGAGCTCACTTTTGACCAAAAACAACGACGAGTTGATGATTCGGAGCAGTGTTTGAAGATTATCAAGCGTAATAAAGCCGAGTTTTTGCGTCGATATGTGACAACGGATGAAACATTGACTACCATTGAAGGACCATCAACAGCGACTATTACGCAGCGTTATTTGTCCGTTTGAAAGATGAAATCGCCGAAAAACGGCCGCATTTGAAGAAAAGGAAAGTGCTGCTTCGCCAAGACAGTGTAATATGTCACAAGTCAGTGAAAACGATGGCAAAAACCCATGAATTGGGTTTCGTATTGTTTACTCAGCCACCGTATTCTCCAGATCTGATCAGATCCAGAGACTATTTCCTGTTCTCAGATCTCAAAAAAATGTTCGTTGGAAATGAAAAGTTGGAAGATCGCTATAGTCAGTGTATTACCATTGAAGGGAATTATGTTGAATAAAAAAACCAATTTTGCCAAAGGAATGTGTTTTACTATAGTAGACCGGGGACTTTTAATTAACCTGTTACTAGGGGAATAATTACATACACCGAAATCGACATATTCATCCGACGCTATACAGTGAATTAAGAAATTTGCAGGTAGACACCAGGAAATACTCCTTGAAGTGAAAGTGTTAACGCGAAAGTATTCCTACTCCTTATAGCACAGTTGAGGTTTGAGTAGAGATCTAATAAACATATTTGCATTCGTCCAACGTTTTTACTTCTTTTCCTTTGGATATCTTTCAATATATACTAATGCTTTTGAATCGCTGATCTACATCCACTTTTAGATTGTTCATATATTTGAGATAGCTTCGTAAATTGTCACTCGTAACAGGAGAATGTAATAAATTATGTAATATATATATTATATATTTGATAATAATAATAATTTGATAATTATATATTATAATATATATTTGAACATTTATACTTAGATCACAATATAAAATATAAATCACAATTTTTGTCCTTAATCTCACATTCTATATAGTATACAGCGTGAATATTACATACTATATCTAATTTGTCACACACACATTTCTCATAAAATATCAATAACAGAAACAATAGAAACAATTCAGTTGAAATATATTCATCTTTGTGGGCATTAGTGCATGTCCTAGTTTTGGAGAATGTTTCTGAATTTGGTTTTAAGGTTTCACCTTTCACAATTAGTCAGATCTATGCATAAACTTGAAAAGTGTAAAGAACATTTTCTGTTTTTTTATAATGAGATTATCGGTCAATGTCAATGTCATAATCTGAACCGTTTGAACCATGATATTTTTCAGTATATTTATTAAATTTGTTTTAATAATAAATAATTCGAAGGTTTTTATTTATATTTTAACAATTAAGAAGATTTATGAAACTAAATAATTATAATATAATATAGTACCACTATTGTCCTGTATTGTACTGTATACCACTATAATTTTGAATAATTTTCTGTATTGTAAGGAATTGAAGTATAATGTAAACATAAAATTAACCTAAAATACCACCTAAACTATTGTTCTCGTAAACAATAACGCCTGGCACATGGTACTTTTTACTGCAACTGTTAATAATGCTAGAAATTGGAACAGGAGCAAAGAGTAAGTTGCGAATTAAAAGCAATCACCTCAAATCACAAGCAGTATGCCATATGGCGCGAATACTGTAAATTTTACGTTGAAGTGCAAGATGGAAAGAAGACTTCTTAGGTTGAATGTGTTTTTACGAGTATGTGGATTCAAGAACAGTTTAGAATCACAAGCTGACCCGGTGGGTGTTTCTGCTATGTTCCAGGATTTTCTTTTACCTTTTACACATTTTAAGATTATAAGAACATATCACAACGAAATCACTAGTTGGATGTTATTGTGATCATCTTGTAGTATTTCTTTTGTTATCGAAATAAATCCCATCCAAGCACTTCACTGAAAATGAATTAATATTCGTAATTTAATTAGAACGTCAGACTCTAACATATTTTGGCGAGTAAGACCTAGATTCACTAGTATAATAATTTTTTATGGGTTAGTAATTATTATTTTAAGCTTAATTAAAGTATAATATTAAATTAAGTAGAATTAAAGCTCAATGATTTTCTAGCTAAAACACTAGCTGTCATTACCACTTATTATTATGCAATGTTTCATTACTTTTTAACGACACTTGTATCCTTATCAATTCAACCTTCCTTCTAATACAGAATGATTTTCATGCAGAACACATTTTTCGTTAGTGTTCTAAATTAAATACGTTCTTCTAATTTGGGTTTCTTGACCTGGAAGTGACCACTAACTTGAAGAGTTTGGTCAATATGGAGGATGCATGTTATTACTCGATGGTTATTGTTAATTAATGAGTTATTTATTCGCTGACACTAATTTTATAATATTTCTATTGAATTATGTTTGTTATTGATATAATTCAATGGTAAAGGATAAGTGATATAAATTCATATTTATTTATATTATTGTTTATATGTATTTAGTAGTCGATGACATTAATTAGAAACATACGAAAAATATCATAATATAATAAGTAGTCCCAGTGGTCGACCAGCGGATGGTATTATAAAAAGAAAAATTACATAGCCGGTTTGGTAATTGCAGTGGTGAAAGTGACAGGATGGTCCTGCTGCTGCTATGGATAGGCGCGTAATTACGATTGTCAGTTGCCAAAAGAGACAATTCGACAAAGACATCTTTAGAATCTTACTCCTTAAAATATTTGTAAATTTGTTAATCTATGTTATTTATATTCTTCGCAAGATTGTATTAAAACAAAACAGTATATATGTTATTTGGGCAACTAGTTGCCTTCAACTAGTTTTGAAGGTTACAACCTCTTGAAAAATATATTTAAAGGTTACTATCATACAAGTGCAGAGCCTGAATTAATATTCATTTTTGTTATATATGAGTCTCCTATTTACCAACTAGCATAAACCAAAATTAGATCATTCTATAAAGGATCCTGTACTATCGTTATTTAGACTAAAAAAAATGAATAAAATCAGACAGTTTTACGTTACAAGTTATCTATTAATATATAATAAATAAAACGCATTTTTCGATTTCAATTTTAAATCAATATGTGATAATAAACAAAACATAAATCAACAAACATATTAATATACTATATACATAGACAAGAAGACCCTCAATTGAAAACACGTTTGTAACATATTTTACGAAGCTTCATTTATCAATACTTATCAATCCATAGCCTACATTCATCTATTTCTTGGTTCCCACCGCTGACCGTCTATTTTTCAGATTCTTTAAAGAGATAAAGTTCTTTATTAGCTTAATTATTGTCTTCTTTGCAGCTGATTGGAGCATTTTCCATCCAAGAGGTCGACGTCCTAACAGAAGTCTTGAATTGAAGAATTTGTTTGTTGTAAATTTCGTTCTTGGATTTGGTCCTCAACTGCGCACACTGTTTATCTAATCTCATTGGAGTAATTTTAAGTTTAATATGATGCTGAGTTCAAGCTCTTGGATGTTGGTGTGTACTACTATTTCGAAATCATTAAGACGCCGTGAAATATATTTAAAGAAATTATCTGATTAAAAGAATTGCTGTTATTATCTTCTAAATAGAAGTTTTTGTTTAAATATTTTACCAACGATGGCTTATCTAGACTGGACCTACAGTTTAACGTGGGTCCCGAACCACGGTCCTCGGCATTAAGCCTATTAATTGGCCAGTGAACAACTTAGAGACCGTCCCAGACGACATGCGGTCTTATCCAGCCTGGTTGATGACTTACGTGACTCGGATCATTTTCCTTGTCGGATTTTCTACTGTTGCCTAAAGAAAATTGAAATTTCAATTACAAACATAAAGTACATCCATGCTTCTGTAGGATTCGAACCCGCGACTATCGCAATGGTAGGAGGACTGTCCTGTCGCCTTGACCACTTCGCTCAAGAAGTCGGCAAAATAGAAGTATTAATTTAAGTAAAATAATCTGAAGCGTTATAGAAAGTATAATATAAATTGCTCAATAATTACTATAAATGTATATGCAAACTGTATCCAATAATTAATTATTGTGTTAAGTAATATATAAATAAATATTTATTTTTGTTGCCTCCATATTATACCGCATCAACATATATGGTATTATGACAACTCACACCCGGAGCATATAAATTGGCCCCGGCGTTTATTTAAAATTTCAGTCAAGCGTATGTTTTATATGTTTTAAAAACGATTAAGCTCGTACAAGGGACAAGGTAATTTCATTAACGCTCCTGATTAAACGTTTCATATTTGTAGATCGAGCATTGTTGTGTTTGTTGCTTCTTTACATGTCAAATGACTAAACGTTATCGATCGTACATTTATAATTTTATTATCGCCAAATTTAATTAGATAAATAGGTTATAAACGGGACGTATTGTCACGGTTATTTTGTACTGTTCTCTAGACGTACTATCTTAATATTTCATTTCTCGAAATAACCGAATTTTCATAATATAATTTGATATGATTTTGAAAATTTTAAAGAGACCGTTGGTTGTGTGCCACTTTTGTTAACAGTGGAAGAGAAATTTATTCAAGAACGACTTTTAGAAATATAAAAATAGTTTTGTGTGCTGTTTAATGAATATTCCTCTTCGGTGTTTATGTGGATGGCTCTTCAGGGTTGTCATGGGATTATCATTGTATTGAGATCATCACTGTACATCGTCTTTTCATGACTAGTCATAATGCGTCACAGAAATCTCCTTTTTTGGTTGACAAGCCTTGAAATTGTGAGATTAAAACTGTCTGAAATTGCATTTCCAATCAGTTTATGTGGTAGCCATTTTTCCTTCTTTAAAATATTTCTCATTGCATGCAAACATTTGGAAAGAGTATATTTATCAACTCAAAAGGTGCCTGAAAGCTTTTGGACAGTTTGAGATAGACCGTCGTTCAATAAGAGTTACAATTTATTGTTTTCGAATTGTCTTTGTTCCTTCAGGCAGTTCTCTGTCATTGGCATCACAATTAACAGATTTGAATCATTGAAACCGGAACCAACAATAGATGGAACACTTTTAAATTGTCGAAACCAGTATTCACATATTGAAATCGATGAAACATGGTTACCATAAGCTTCACACATCATTTAATAAACTTCGGCCTTGTTTTTTCTTCAAACTTAAATAAAAAAGTAAAACTTCCCGAAAGTACGATTTATTTAGTGCATATCCAGACATTTTAAACCCTGTGAAGTCCAGAAATAAATATTTTAGCCATTTCGAAAGATAGTTTCCACAGAGAAAACATTGAGAGCTTTTTAAGAGATTAATAGAATCTGGAGTACCAAGTTTTAACTGTCTTTACCCTATATATAGCATCCATTGTATATACTGTATTTTTACGCTCTATTTTACGGGTATTTTATTATTTATTTTATATTATAAATTCATACTTCTAATATCAATTAAGCTATGTTTTTATACAAATATTGGGTAAAGTCTCTAATTAAGCAATATAATAATATACTTCCAGAAATGTTTAATTTCCCCAGGGGCGGGCATCTTCAAATTAAACGAGAAAATAATGAAGTAGTTTAGCAAAGTGATAAATTATTAAAGTAAAACATATTAAAAATATCGAATTTAACATTATCATAACACTAAAGACAATAGATCGTACTTATATAATTAATGTATAATTAATTAATAATAAACATAATTAATTATAGTATATATATATATATATATATATATATATATATATATATATATATATATAATCCTTATAACTAACGCAACATGATTAAATTTCTTGTTACAGTCAATAATTAACAACAGAGATAATCTGTTCTTTACCACTTAAGGCATTCTTACTACAACACTCGCCAAATTTTTAAATGGCGATCCAGTGGGATCTGAACGCAACTGATTAGAACTGGAAAATTTCATTAAGATAATTGATATTGTTCGAACAATATAGTTAAGTCATTTAAATGAATTAGTTGTTAAGAAAATGTTACATGAGCATTCTTATTGATCGTAATTTCTTGTCGGTATAGAGTCTGTCGAAATTATTCAGTTAAATTTAGTCTAATTGAGAATTTGCAATAAAAATTTAACAGCGCTATCGATTAATTCTAATTAATCTATGTTTGTTCAACCAAAATATAATCAATATTATAATACTAATGTTTGACTCTTGTTACTTTTGAAGATATCACTTGCATTATTAATGTTTGAAGTTGCCTAACATACCCATTGCTTAATTGACTCATAATCTCACTTCAACCTACTTTGCTCATGTGTGAGATCCGTAAATCCTATCATTATAATATCGTTAGCTATCAGAGAGAAATAAACCTACAATATTCCATTTAGTTTCTTATTTTATTAGTTTATAATATGTCAATATGTTTTTCGGTATTTTCATATATTGTGCTATAATATTGTCTAATATATAATTTTATATGGTAGAGGCTCCAACCATAATGACGTGTGAATCACGACAATTCAAATTTAATAATTTTAGCGTTCGAGTCAAGGAATGTGTAGGCCGAAAATATTTAAAGAAGCAGAATTGCAGGAGTTATTGGATGAATACCTAACACAAACAAAAAACAATTTGCAGGAAAGTTGAATGTGAACCGATTCGCAATTTGTGAACGATTACAAGTGACAGGAAAGACACAAAAAGTGGAAATATAGGTGTCATATAAATTGAATAATAATCGGTGATGAAAAATAGATTTATTTCAACAAGCCCAAACGAAAAAAGCATGGTTATCATCTGTAAAACCAGCCCATCGATTGCACGGCCAAATCGCTTTCATCACAAGACCATGCCCTGTGTCTGATGGACCAAGTTGCTTCCTTAAATCATAAATTTGCACTGTGTATTGATCTAAAAATGTTCACAATATGTCAAAAGACATGATTTGGCAGCATAACAATAAAACCTATGCAGCAAAACCGATCAACAAAATATTGATTTCGCTTGGATGGAAAGTTTTATGAAACCCGCCGTATCCTCCAAACTTGGTTCCATCCGACTACCAATTTTTCGCATCGATGGTACACGCGCTTGCAGAGCGATACTGCGTCCATGTTGGAGAAGTTAAACAATAGGTCGATTAATGGTTTGACTTAAGTGAGAAACTGTTAATTTCGAGTCACATCCATAAATTGTTTGAGAGATGGGCAAAATATATAGAATCAAATGACCATTACTTTGAATAAATACATTTTAAGTATACATTGTAAATAACGTGTTTTCTTTAACGAGAAAATCGAGAAGGAATTATCATTAGCACTACACATGGTATATGAGCTAAATTAAAGAGAACTATCAATTTATCCTCTCTCTCTCTCTGTTTCAATATTTCTTGATATTGAAGATATTAAATGTTTAATCTGTTATTGCTATTAAATTGTTTCCTTAATAATATATAAGAGAAAAGCATTTTAGCAATAAATATATGAATGAATAGGTAAATGAACGGGTCATTGGTAGGTTTATGTAACACAGATTGAAAACAAACATGTATACATATCGAATGTTGGAGATAATAATAACAATACTCGGATTTAATTATAATTTGGCAACAGACGATCGCTATTTGCATTGGTTCATTTGGAAAAACAAACCGTAAGGTTTCCGAACGTTTTATGACGAATCACGAAAACAAAATACCATCGCGAGAGCCTACTTGCGCTTCGAGCGTTGTTAGCGAAATCGATCGGTCGCAGCGAAGACATTATCTAAATTAAAAAATAAAATCGCTCGAGCCTCATTAATTAGCAGAATGTTATTCAAATGCCGATAATCACTATCATCGCCATCATCGACCATTCCAGAAAATGTTACGTCGCTTTGGCTTCTGTTTTCGTAGCAAACCTTCGTCCTTCTTTTCCCTGAATGGCTTTTTAAAAGGAATTATCGGTCTATTGATCGCCGCATTATTTTTAGATAATATCCCTTCGCTTTGTCCGTCACGATGTCCAGCAGCGATATGGTGCCATGCTGACCATCGGAGACCTTGTGGGATCGCGTACGAACTGACCCGTTGTCGTCCTGCAAGACCTGGTACCTTGCAAATCGAAGGTGACGATCACGAACCCAGTTATAACACCAAAACAAAACGGAAAGATTCAGTTTTAAGTCGGATAGCGATTGCGGTGGTGACTCTTTGGCTCTGTACGGTGATTAAGCGGAAATAGTGATTTTTTTTTGAGTGTTGAGAAGCTGAGGCATAATGGGTTAGTATTCAGTTAATAAGCGCTCTATTGCTTTTTTTGTTTATAATATATTCGGCTTTATTGTATTTTAAGCTTTTATATTGAAAAACTATAATTTTTAATATAATATAATTACGCTTAATGACTTGTTCTGTTACTAGAAATAATATGGCTTTTCAGCATATTTCTATTTAGTCTTTAACATATCATAGAATAATGGAGCAATTATTACCCTGGTATATGAAGTCTTAATTTAAGAAAAATGTTGAAAATAGTTTAAAGCTCAGCAAGTAATATTATTATTAATTGTACATATTAATCATAATATTAAGTAACAATAAAATTTCTTGTCTTGCCGTAAAGAATATATTTTGCATATATTTTATATAAAATAAATATAAGAAATACATATTTCTATTTTTGCATTTAAATTAAAATCTATATATATATATATATATATATATATATATATATTATTTAGATATTACAGTTTAGTTATAAATTTATTATTTTAACTGTTATTTTACAGTTATTGTTTTTTTATAATATTTCATAACGTAATATAGCAAAAATAAATAATAATTATTAGACTTTTTCTGTTACTAGAAATAATATGGCTTTTCAGCATATTTCTATTTAGTCTTTAACATATCATAGAATAATGGAGTAATTAATACCCTGTTATATGAAGTCTTAATTTTAAAAAAATGTTGAAAAAAGTCTAAAACTCAGCAAGTAATATTATTAATTGTACATATCAATCATGATATTAAGTAACAATAAAATTTCTTGTCTTGCCATGAAGAATATATTTTGCATATATTTTGTATAAAATAAATATAAGAAATATATATCTATTTTTAGATTTAAACTAAAATCTATATATATTATTTAAATATTACAGTTTAGTTATAAATTTATTATTTTAACTGTTATTTTATTATTATTGTTTTCTTATAATATTTCATAACGTAATATAGCAAAAAGAAATAATAAATATTAGATTTGAAAGACCGGATGTCTTTTGGGATGATAACTTAAGCTTTCGCCAGCCGGTAAGTTTAATGCCAAGGATCGTGGTTCGGAACCCACGTTAAGCAACAGGTTTAAGTTAAGCCCCTCTTAAAAAAGGTAAAAATAAATTAAATGAGCATTATTTTTATGATTCGGAATATATTGTACCCATTTTTAAAAGCTTTTAATTTGACTTTTTGAATTTCATAAAAAATAATTATAATATCAATTTCAATTAAATATAAGAAAAAGAGAATACAAAAAAATATGTCTGTTTATATTACAAAATACTTATTTTTAGATAAATCTATAGTTGGTATAAATATTTATAAACAACTTTGTTATTTATAATCTATATCAGAAGAAATAATTTTATCAGACATCATCAAAGTAAAAAGGAGATGGGTGTTTAAAGAATAAAATTCATTATTAGTTTTGAATTATTCACTATATATCAAATTTGGCGAACGTTGTAACTTAATTTTTGAACAAAGTGATGTAAAACAAAAAAATATTTGTCGGTTTATAAATATATTAATTTAATTTGTTTATTTATTATTTAATTATATACATATTTTGATTTCATTCGATTATAATAACACGATTGATTGATAGATCTTTTTTTGCGAAGTATTGCGTTGCTTCATACTTCATTTGTTTTTTACTGTTACCAACACGTATAATATACGATTCAATAGGGTGTGGTTTTATTTTCCAGGGTTGGATTTCATAGAAGGTCAAGGAGAAGATTTCGAAAGGGCGTTGGAAAGTACCGGTAAGTGGTTATATAATTAATTATCTTGTTTAATATTTTTATGTAAGTATGTGTGAAATTGAAAATTTCGTTGACATTTATTGAAAATAGTGTTGTAGATGAGCATAATTAATTATATTTCATAGAAACGAGATGATTTTTCAACATAATAATTATTGGTCATTTGCTACAAAATATACAGTAGACATTGAATATTACTTGGTTTGATATCATTCCTATGAATGTTACAAATAGTAAATAATTTTTTTAATGCCTCTAGAAGGTTGGAAAAAGTATTAAATATTCATTTATATTTCTTGGAACAATAATAATTGATTTGATGATCCATAAAAAATGATGAGTTTACAAAAAAAACTTCAGACTATTTCTTGCAAATAATAATAAGTCTTTGTTGACAAATAAATATCAGATGATGTTAGAACATTTGAACTACATTGCGGCACCCATAATAACATCACTTTTGTTTAATAAATGTTATTTTCTTCATTGTTTTCCATTGACTAAATGTTCAGATAACTTGGAAAGTCAATATACCTGTGGAAATAATTTTTTGCTTAGGTTGCTCTATTTAGTTTCATCGACAATTAAGGCATTTTATCATAGAATAATACATGTATGTAATAGATTGTTCAAACAGTGCTGTCACTTGACAACATATTCAGTAATTAGATTCATCATTATTAATATTTTCCTGTTTTTCCCAATGGAATGTTTTTCCCAATGTAGTGTAGGAATAAAACGATTTAGTAGCATGAAGGAATATAATCATTTGTTAACAATGGAACAAAAATACGGGCAATACATTTCAATACATTCTAATACGAGCTTACCAGAACCATATAGAGCATTGTAGAAAGGTTGCAAATTTTGTGAGTTATTATTGTAAACTCTTGGATCAGAAAAGATTCAAATGAAAATTAATAGAAACAGTTTTATTACAGGAATATGTATCCTCTTACGTAGCTCAAGAAACTATCGCGAAAATTGTTTAAACGTGCAGCTTATTTGCCAGATTTATTTCCCTGATTTCTAGCTGTTTCCAGATCTTACAAAGTTCATTGAAATAAAGCGCAACAGTTAACGATCGATAATCGATTTCGATAATCTTAAATAACTTTAATCTGCACAACCCTCTTGATATTTTACTGGTAATGACTTAAGGTGTTCAGGCTCGAAGCAAACGTGGCTTCAACAATTCAAATGTGGTAATTTTAGCGTTCAAGTCAAAGAATGTGTAGTCTGAAAATATTTTAGACCATGCCCTGTGTCTGATGGACCAAGTTGTTGCAATAAATCATAAATTTGAACTGTATATTGATCGAAAAACGTTTACAATATGCCAAAAGACATGATTTTGCAGCATAACAACAAAACCTATACAGGTATACCAATCAAGAAAATATTGAAATCGCTCGGACGAAAAGTTTTATGGAACCTGAAATGAAGTTCAGGGAAAATGCATTGAATATTTATTATTTGTAACTGCTCTATCTACCAGTAATATCCTTTTGTGTATTTTACTTTGTGTTTTATATAAAACTAGAATTTTATCATTTTAGTTAATAGATTCAACTCGTTGTTCCTCATTATAATATATCTTTTGAATTATTAATAATTTAGATTGCAATGCATATAATACTAAAAGTAAATTTACACTAAATGCTGTAAATTTTAAGATCCAGTTGTTTTTCGTAATTTTACCCATATTCGTTTCTATATCAATATGAAAATTTGATTATCACCTGATGCATTTGTTTGCGAAAACAATTAACATTATTCAAAGCCACGTGTTAAGATTTACCATACGAGTTAATCTTTAAACAGTATTACTTTAGATATCGGCATAATACAGTAATGTTATAACGACACATTGGAATTTCAGCAATAATAAGTATATTTTGAGAATTGTTCAAAACTGTTGTTTTGGATGTTATTTTTAGACGATTTCGGGAATTATTTACTAGGTTGACATGGATATTTTTATATGTCAAAAATATGCATATTATTCTTACTGACACTTCAATTTTAATAAATTTATGACTTTCATTTTATTAAAATTAATATTACAATTACTATTACGATTACTATCATGAAATATATAGTGATAAAGTTATATTATTTAATAAATATGCAATAACCAGTTCAATTGGAGATCCAAAAGGTAGCTTACATTGGTTTTAAATAAATAATCAATGATATCTAAAAAGCTTCTTCGTTGAGATCGACTGTTTAGATAAAATGTACGATTAATAATGTACTTTGTAGACCAAAAGAGCATAAAAAGCATAGAAAGTGATATATCAGGCAATAATTGCGGATAAGCCTAAGGAACGGCGAAGTCTGATGAAGAATTGTGGTACCAATAGCATTGATACATATTGGTAGAGATGTAGGTAGTCTATAGTAAAATTGAAAATAAGAATTAATGAAAGTAAATCTGTATATGTGCAGTTCACCTATAAACAGACCGTACACGCACCAATAACATTAAATAACACTATCATTCCATATGGCAACAACGCTAAATATATCGGAATGAATCTCGATGCAAAACTTCGCTGGAAGGAACATATAAAGAAGAAAAGAAAAAAACTGGAATTGAAATATAGGAAAATGTACTGGCTAATAAACAAAGTCGTGAGAGGTATTGTGGGTGCACCCAAATACTATAGAACTGATTATCTATATCCAGACCTTCAGATACCCACAGTCAGTCAAGAAATCAAGAGAATTGCAAGGGGGCATGAGGAAAGACTCCATTCTCATACTAATATTGAAATATTGCAACTTTTGGATACCACCAGAACAGGACACAGATTCAAAAGAATCAAACCATCTCATCTTGTGTAGTGTTGTGTAGTGAGGTGCATATATTAAAAAATTCGGCAGTTACATGTATAAACATTATTTCACCAGAGATTAAGTTAAGGGCCGATGGGTTCTCCCAGTTATATACCTAGATTTAATTAAGTTAGCATAAAGACAAATTGTAGGTTAGACGAAAACGACTAGTAACAAAGTATTAATTAAATAATAAAAAAAACATTTCAAAAAATCAGTGTGACCTAAAATAACAAGATACATGTTTATATCATTACGTGTTTTTATTTAAACTAACAAATTATTATAATTTCTTTCTGCATAAAAATATGACCAAAGTCCGACTGTTGTTACTGGATATGTTTGTTCTGTTTAAAGCATCAAATTACCAACACAAACATGCTTGATCAATGACACGTGACTCGTTTCACACGCAAACCGGAGGAAAGAATTAATATTGCGCGAAGTGCCGATAATATTTTTCCGTTTTGCCCGTCAATGTCGCCCTGCGTCTGTCGTTCGTTTTTTTGTGGGTCAAGAGCCATAAACAATCGCTTCCAATCGCCAACAATTGATTTTAATATCGGCTCATTGGCGATTCATTTATGCAATCGGCATAATGTATGTGTGTGTGTGGTATGACGGCTCGCACATGTATATATGACCGTCCTCAAGTGTTGCGTAAATAGGAAGTACGGAGGCTCAGAAAGATGGTGCGCATGATTGAGTCAAGGGCCCTCGCAAGGCTGCCAACCTTCGCTGATATGTCGCTATCGGTTCGAACTGGTTATTAATAGGTCAAGTTCATTTGTTTCGACAACAATTAAAAAAATACCGGGAAATGGGGAATTAGCCATTATTCACAAAGTCTCCTTTTACCAACTGTAGGTTTGTAGGTCTGGACGGGGCCTAAGTTTAACGTGGGTTCCGAACCACGGTCCTCAGCATTAACCCTACCGACTGGCGAGTGACCAACTTTAGAAATTATCCCAGAAGACATCCGGTCTTACCCAGCCTGGTTACTGGCGTGACTGGGATCATTTTCCTTGTCGGATTTTACACTCTTGCTTAGAACATTCACAGACTTTAAACAATCACAAACATATTTTACGACCATGCCCCAGCAGGATTCGAACCCGCGGCTATCGCAACAGTAGGAAGACCGTGCCATCGCTTTTACCACTGCGCCGCAGTATTAATATCAACATTAAAAACAGTTCAAGCAAACCTCCCTCACCAATACAACTGTCGGAAATTTCGATTATGTATTTCTCAAAATAATTGATTATTCATAAATAAAATACTGCTCTGTAACTTAGAAGGAGAATATTATTCTTACACAATTTCATATCTACATGTGTGTCTGTAAGTTAGTATAACATATATTTGAGGATTATTTTTGAAGTAAATTAAAGTCTAGAGATCAGCTAGTGTATCTGCTGTAAGGTTAATTTTTTTTTCAACTATAGGTTTCTCTTTCTAAAATATATTTGTTTATGATGGTCATTGAGTTTATTGTACATTTTTAAATAATTTTTCTTTGTTTATAATTACAGATTTAGTTTAATTCAGCTGAATTTACGATTTAATTATTATTTTAACTATTTATTATTTTATGTTCACCTACTAATAAGATGGTATAGATTAACTGGAGGTGTAACTATGGTACATTCTAAGATAATAAGTGATATTAACTTATCTGAAGAGTAACTGAACATTGAAAATCTATTTAATGATGTATTTATGGATAATTCTATTTTTTTTATAGATAATAATTACATTTTATTCTTTCGGATTATATAGTCTCTAGATATTTGGATATTACTGAACGTTCTTTATTGTAAAATACTAAAATCCCAGATAACATTATGAAGTATGATATTTATAAATTGTTAAATTTACCGGTAAAAAGGAGTAAAATAAGCGATCATATAAGATATATTTGTTTTAATACTAAATTTGTGAATCGTGTGGTGATATTGGTATAATCATACAATTTGTTTCGCGCTAGACAAGGACAGTTACCCTCTGAGATAATAACCACGTTGGACATTAATTGGCAATTATCATATATTCGTTTATTATGTTTTTAACACATTAGTAGTTTTTCAGTTACCAGTTTAGTATTTTGTAAAATTACTTCCTTGATAGACAACTAAATATTGATGCTGCATTTATCCTAATTGTTAAAATAGAAAAGTAAACTTAAATTGTCTGAATATTCCATACAGGAACATTTCCGTTTACCTACCTGATTTAGATTCAATATTTGATGGCATCCATTTAGTTAAGCTTGATTGCTATTGTACATATACAAATCGGTTCGCAGGGATTTTGGAAAGATTCCACTGATTTTTTTTGTGGTGGAGACAATTGAATAGCCATTTTGTGTTTATCGTGATTATTAGACATCCTATGTAAATGTTGATACAATACTTTATGGAATATTATTATATAGTTATACTTGTATTTACTTCAATAATTTTTTCTATTTACATTTTGTCCAATTATATAATATTGAAATAACTATATTACGTTAATTGTCAATATTCAGTTAGCAAGTTGAGTTTAAATAGTATTGACACTTAAAATAAGTTTATGCATAGTTTATGAAACATTTTGTAGCAATAATTAATAGACCGAATATTGGTGTTAATTTTTTTTCGAATTGATTTTGTAAAAAGGAATTTATTTTTTTAAGGAAGCAAAAGTCAGTAATATAGCGAAGGACTGTGAGCATTTCTGAAATTTTATCAAGTGTGTTTTGTCTGAGCTGGGCATACTGTTGGCGTGGTCTAAAAACCACGGTTCTCGGTTTCATTTTACTGATTCATGATTGTCCAGCTTGGTTACTAACATGACTTTAATGGTTGTTATTTGATTTTACACTCTTATATATAGATAGTCATAATAACATATCTAGACCCTCCCACTGTCAACCGCATTAGTAAGGAGGTCATCTCGTTGCTTTGATAACTAAACTACCTAAGCAGTTTAAGTTGCATAAGAATGCAGATGTTAAAAACAGTTTTTTGAAGTACCTATTATATAAAAAATACTTTTATAAAAAGTGTTATTATTCATCTACATATCAGGACTAACTTAATTAACTAACTTAATTTAGTTTAAAGGATTTACAACAGACGATGTTATTGTGTATCATGGGGTACATTTAAAAACAACATGTTGAAGCTTCTCTGACAGTTTCCATAAATTTTTCAGTATATATCATTTCTTTATAAATGTTTTCAGAGCATTGAAAATGCCTAAATTTGCACCGAGTAAGTCGCATTTGTGAAAAGTTTTACTTTATTAGTTTGATTTTAAGAAAAAGTAAGCTGAAAACCATTGAATGCTATGAAGCTTATGGCAATGTTTGACGTTTTAAAGTAATGAATTCGATAACGAATACAAAGAAACCTTTGGAAAGCCAAAAATATGGGGCCACTTGTTGGCGCATTAACATCAACAGCAAAGCCGAATATTCATGTCTCCAAGTTAATGCTCTGTATTCGGTGGAAACAGTTTGGTGTGATATATTATGGGCTGCTAGGACCTAATGAAACCCTCAATAGGGTCTCTGTTGACTGCAATTTATACATTTGAATCAAGCACTGCGCCCAAAACGCTGGATCACATGTTAAATAACTGGTGATAATATATATTATTTAGAAATATTAAAATGGGAAGTGCTACCTCACACGCCATATTCCTATCTGACCTTGCTCTATCTGCTTATTACTTGTTCAACATATGATTCGTGACCTATCCAAGCAGCGCTTCACTTCTTGAGAAAATACCAAAAATGAATCGATTCGTGGATGGAAAGAGAAGGATGGAATCCGTAAATTGCTTGAGAGATGGGAAAAAATAGCGCCTACAGATGGAAAATGCTTTATATATAGTACATGGTACATATTTTGCACTATAAAGTTTCATATGAAAATATTTTTTTTAATTAATGTATAAACCTAATAGTTTTGGGTTTATGGTCAGATTTCTACGTTAGTGTCAGAATTTAGGTCTAGTGTCAGAATTATCATAAAAAATAATGTGGATAACTGAACTCATATGACCCTATTAACATTTCTGTTAGTCCAATTAATTTATTGAAATTAACCAACATTCAAAAATTATTCACGCACATAATTGCTGACATTGGCAACAAAAATAATATAAAAAAATTTAAGGGTGCTGCCGAGATTATATACCAGCATAACACGTTTATTAACTTTAAACAGAACTTATTATTTACTGCTTTACAATTGTGGAAGAATTATTCAAATATATAAATAGAACTTCATCAGAGAAAACTAAAGCAATTTTATTAAGAATAATTAAATTACATCTAGTATTATAAATAAAGCAAAAAGGCACTGCACTCTATCCGTCGTTATCATAATTTCTTGTGAGTTAGTATATGAATCAATCACTTCCTGAAATAATTAATTATTAGTGCAACTATATTTTCTATACGACTTCTTAGGCAACTTGCAACAAATAATAAATGTCATAAGACCAATTGGAACTATATTTATGTTACAAGTATATCAATATATTTTCTTGATACACTTGATGTCTTGTCAATGAATGTCCGAGCAAAGCACAAATTGCTCACTTATTTGGTTCCAATTAAAAAAATAAAAATTCA
This sequence comes from Rhynchophorus ferrugineus, assembly GCF_030347505.1. NCBI lineage: Eukaryota > Metazoa > Arthropoda > Insecta > Coleoptera > Curculionidae > Rhynchophorus > Rhynchophorus ferrugineus. Next base: position 22,704,919 of record NW_027472583.1, on the reverse strand, counting down.
TTAGTAAAATCACGTTAGTTGTAAAAGTGGTGCTTTTGAGTGGAGTGACACTAGAGATCACATTAGAAGTGTATAGAAATACCAAGTTTGGAAATTCCTGAGTTGGGGGCTTCAGTGAGAGCTCTAAATTGATTTAAAAAAAAGTGGAAAATAGAGTAATATAGGCAAAAACTAATGGGTAATCATTTATTTTATAGGTTTTGGAAAATTTCACTTTTCCTTATTGGCAGTATGTGGACTTATATATCTCAACACAGCCGTGGGCATCACAATCATTTCCTTTGTTTTACCCTCGGCCACATGCGATTTTCAAATGTCATCAGCAGACAAAGGTTGGCTCACAGCAGCTCCGATGTTAGGTGAGTACAGAAAATCCTTAAAAAATAAACGCATACAATCTTGAAACACAATCTCCAAAGGTTGTTCGTATGGCTGATATTGAAATAAATCACTTTCGGTTTTTTAAATTTGATAAGCTAATGAATTATGAATGTTAATATTAGGTTACGAATGAAATGCACCACAGTTGCAGAATTTATAGCGGAATTCCTTGAAATATATGAAATATTAATTGACGCGCGAATAATGAATAATAATAATAGGATAAAATTGATTATTGCAATTTTAATACGGGAATTATCTCGATTCAAAATGGGGACATGGTTATTGTGTTACTGTCATGGTTAAATTTTTTGATCAGTTAATAAATGCAAATATATTTGTAGACATATATGATTTAATGGGGAAATAAAAATTATCTAAATATTACAATTATATTCGTTTTAATCATTTTTTAATGCTTATTTAATCTTACTTAACTATATAGTTTGGAAAAAAATATAAAGAATAAAAATATTGGGCGATTATTTTTATCTCGTTATAAGCTTTTTTGCATTTTAATGCTTTAATTACCCTTAACTAACAAGAAAGACTTTGGAAACTTGGCAAGACTTGGAAATTCTTTAAATCAATCTAAACTAACATGTCAATTAAGGACTTACATTCAATTAATTTTCTACATTCATCTTCTAAATGTTGAACTAAAGCCAATAACAGTAATGTTATATAACCTTCTTTATGTTTCTGGTATTTAGTTATTATTTCTTTCGCGTATTCTTATTATAAATATAAGTATATAAGAGAAACGAACATGTTTAATTGTTTAAATTGGTATTTTGTTTATAATTCCTGGAACTGTAGATCATTTGAAATCAACTATAGTAATGAGAACATAGTTTACAGTTAAAATAGAATTAATGGTGTTAAATAAGGTAATGCTACTTCATCTGCAAAATGAAACTATAAAATATTGTAGTTAATGTTATTAGAATGACTAATGAATCTAATTCTGAGTGGGTTATTTTTAAAATAAATAACCTTTTCATTTCTATTTTTCCTGCATATTCTAGATACGCATACAATATGTTAGGTTATTCAATAAGTTCACGAAAATGAATACTTCTATTCAATTTTAAAGGTAAAAATAACTTTCTCAATAATTTTAAGGTTTCAACAACAATATGAGCTAATTATTTAAAAAATCATTATCGAGTATGTCTTTTGTCCATTGTTTAAAACTTGTTATTTTTCCAAATTGAATTTAATCGCAAAATATGAAAGATGAACTATTAAATAACTAGGATGTCATATAATGTTTTCTGTATTTCTAGTAGTAGTCAGAGTTAGATAATCAACACAATAACGAAATATTAAAACACAGAGTGATTAATAAAACTAATGGTATGTATTATGCCAATATGAAAGAAAAACAACCAAAAATATATGATGATTAACAAGGAATAAAGGACTTTGTTTAAAGGAACTGGGAAGTTTTGAAATATTCCCATTTTAGCTCCAATTCACCGTTAAGCTATTAAATATTTTAGTCTAAACATCTATTAAGTCAATTAATTCTACCAATCAATGTTACGAATTTCTCCTTCTTGTTTATGACATTAGCAATGTATTACAAATTAAATCATTACTTAAGAATAATAAATAACGTTCAAATTGATAATTTGTGAAACTGTATCGCGTTTGGCGTCAACAATAGAAACAAGAAAAAAAATCCGCCAGTAATCAAACGGAATTGAAATTTTTAATGAGCTCAATTTATAATGTTCCAAACAACATCTGATACCGAAACGAATTCGCATAACGAAAAGCGGCAAATTTCCTCTGTTCCAGACGGTATCGTCTCGATCCGCTCGATGGCCAATTAAAGTGCGTTTCCTAAAAACGGTTTTCGTCTCTTTACAATTAAACGCGATAATAATAAAGATGTCGGCATTATAAAACCAATTTCTTAATCGTTCTGGGGAAACTAACAGCCGTTTATTTACAGGAATGCTGATTGGCTCATATTTTTGGGGATGCCTGGCTGACACGAAAGGCAGAAGAACGGTCCTCATCGGAGCGTTGATTATGGATGGAATTTGTGGACTGTTGTCGAGCGTATCTCAGGTGTTTTGGCTTTTCATGTTTTTACGATTTCTCAATGGATTTGCGTAAGTAACTTTTCTTCGCCTTAAGTTAAATAATTAACTCATTGTAATTAATATTATGTCCTGTCAATTTTATCCAAGAAAACATTGTCCTTACTTTACCCTGGCCGCAAGCACATATATACCGATGGCTCCAAATCTCGTAACGTAAGTGCATTTGTGGTGGAAAACCGTGCATTCCGTTTCAAGCTCTCCGAACAGGGTTTAGTATTTACCGCTGAACTCTTCGCAACATACAAAGCTTTATCCTACATTTCAACACAATCCTTCAAAGAATGGACGATCCTGACCGAATCCTGAAATGCTATCCATTGATTCCTGGAACAGAAGTTCAACCATCCCCTGGTCACCGATTCACTATCAATTATCCGTACCGTCTATCTGAATGGGATCAGGACAAGTTTACTGTGGGTTACGCTTCTCACGTTGGTATGCTGAGAAATGAGCACGCGGATAGTGCGGCTAAATCGGTAGCCTCATCTTCCCTCCCCATCACGGATGTTTGTGTCCATACCGACCTTATCCCATTAGTTTCTTATTTCACAAATAACGAGGTACAAGATCATTGTGCCCAGGAGGCCAATCACAACAGGCTTATTGAGGTTAAAGCTGTTTTTTTCTCGTCTCTTCGCTTTCCTTCCTTTCGTCGCCATTGCATGGTCACTTGATGACTTCAAGCATGCCTGTTCACTGCCTGTGTTTTGTCACCGTGCCCCTATTTCAGTCTACCACATATTGAACGAGATTAGAACTAAGTATGGGTTGTAAAATTTTAAAAATGCCTTAACAGGAGAAAATACAGATTCCTCCCAGACGAGAAATCGATATTCTCGATAGAATCTAGCTTATGCTAAGTTTAGTGTTACTGACCAAATAACCATTACCACTTCGGTATGGGTGCTGATGTGTGCTGTGTGGATAGAACCTCTACTTCGTTTTGTAGTCCTGTATTAACTTTTAAACCCCCTATTTGTGTTATTAATTTTATTTATATATTAATTTATTATTTTATATATACACTTTGTGTCAAAGCGACAAAAGGAATGCATATTTTGGCCGAAAAGTACTGGGAATAAACTATTTTAAAAGCCTACCTAAAGGTTTTATCAAAATCACTACGTTCCTCTATTTTATATTTTTTCCATTGTAAAATGAAATTCGTAAATATTTTGCAAAAGACTTATGGTGGATCGACAAGTGAAGTCCAGCGTAGTTATATGGCTTGTCCCTTTCCTTCCAGAAAATGGCCTTATCTGATGAAGTTCCCCATTCAATTTGTTAAACTATATAAGTTTTGAATATAATTTTAAAGATCTTAATTAATCTTAAAGAAACAATCTTGGACAAACAATCTTTATAAATATAATTTTGTCTTACAGATAAAGATTTTTATGAAATTATAAAGGGGATATAAATGATGAATTATACTGTGGTGAAATAAGATTAAGTACAATACATGTACAATATACAAGGGATGGAAAAAATAATATAAACACCAAGAAACTTAGTACATCTTTTTCCATGTTGGTAACACTGCGTTCGGTAAATAATGCTATGTGTATATATTCTTACATGTCTAATCTTGTAGTTCTGTTACGGTTAAAACAAGCGATTGGAGAAATGTGTAATCTCTCAGACGTTTCATGAAGAACAGTATACACGGTAAGCACAGCATATATAAAAAATAATAAAATATCATCCGCGTAGAGGAATCGTTTAACAAAGTTAACTGACAGAGACCGACAGCGGTTCAATCTTGGATTGCGAAGCTTCAGAATATCATCAAATACCTTGACCACCACAATCATTTCTCTGAACTGAATCTTAATGAATAGTTTTAGAACAAAGAGGCGGATATTTTGGTTAACCTTCCATTGGTTTGGTACAACTATCGATTGAAAACTATTTAAAATCTCTATGAATCTATTCCTCGAAGAGTTGCAGAAACTGTTTTAGAAGTTAATTGGTTAATTAATAATTTAGAATTTAATATCAGGGGTTCATATTATTTTGTCGATCATATGTATGTTTTAGTTAAAATTAGAAGTTACCCATGATCGCTAGTTCCTACAATTGTGGTTTGTTGCGATGTGGTTGGTAATTTTGATTGCAATAAAATATATTTTTGTTTATATTGAAAAATTGTATCATATAAGTTATGAGAGTATCTTTAATGTCACCTTGATTATCAAAACATTGTTAAGCGTTAATAATACCTTCTATTATAAATTCTTTATATTCAAACACTACACAAAATGTGTATTAACATCTAAGAATATCAACCTAATGGAATCTGATATCTAATAGTTTAGAACAGGGAATATTTTAACTATTTAAATATTAAAACATCAATATACGTAAGTTGCACAATTGTTACGCTATAATAGATTTCTGTAACATATCTAAAACATATATCTGATACGTATATGGCTTAATTTAGTTTTTATTAAAATGATACTTATATGACCAGGTTGTTTCTGCAGAAGATGAAAATGGAAACGGGCAGAATAATTTGCAAAAAATATTTTATTCTTCTAGTTAGCTGAATTAAAAAACTATAAATATTTTTTAAATTATATTTTAAAATAGCTACAATTTATCAACTAAGGGTTTATCTAGATTGGATCTAATGCTTAACGTGCACTTTAAACCAAAGTCTACCGACTGGCCGATGACCAATTTAAAGACTGTACCAGAAAACATCTAAGGTTTTATGCAGCTTGGTTAATGATGTGACTGGGATAGTTATTCCTTATCGGATGTTACACTCGATCGGCCACTTTAACTACTGCGGCAACCAATTCCTATTCCAATTCCAATTCCGGACTCCTATTTTAAATAACTGATTTCGATAATAGTTTCTTAAACTCGGTGAATTTTCTTGCAGGAATATTTTGTCATTTGTAAACTGACATCACCAACAAATCTGACAGTAATATATTTATCGTCACGTTTTTTAATATTTGTCAGACAACACGAACTGAAGATTGGAGTAATAGAGTCGTTCACGTCAACTTCAAATTGTTTTTGCTGTATTTTTGTGAATGCGATTGCTTCTATTGAGCATACAACTTACTCTATCTATAGTATCATAATAAAATAGTATATAGCCGGCTTGGTGACGCAGTGGTAAAGGCGATAGGACGGTCCTCTTACTGTTGCGATAGCCGCGGATTTGAATCCTGCTGCAGCATGGTCGTAAATTTATGTTTGTGATTGTTTAAAATGTGTGATTGTCATAGGCAAGACTGTAAAATCCGACAAGGAAAATGATCTCAGTCACGCCAGTAACTAGATTGGGTAAGACCGGATGTCTTCTGGGATGATTTCTAAAGTTGGTCACTCGCCAGTCCTATAGGCTTAATGCCGAGGACCGTGGTTCGGAGCCCACATTAAACTGTACTTCCAGTCCAGATAAACCCCTAGTTGGTAAAAGGAGAATTTAAATATATATATATATATATATATATATATATATATATATATATATATATATATATACATATATATATATATATATATATATATATATATATATATATAAATAGTGTATATAGTATGTATTTTTCTTGTAGTAAGAAAAGTTTTATGAATATCCAGTAAATTATTGACTAATTGGCTTATTAATATTTAAATTACACTTAAGCAGCTGCTGCTGCTGTTATTTTTATACTAACTTGTTTTGTCTGATCGGTATTTAATTTTTTTTAAGCCGATTATGTTTGGATTAAGGGGAATTCTGATTTTATTATTCCGTATTTGTTTATTTAAATTCACGAAATTGCTGTAATAGTGATATAGGACAGCTGTCTCTTGACTTGTCTCTTTATTGCATTTTTAAAGATTAAAATTATGTTACTTATTTAAAAGCAGATCAAGGACGTCTACTGTACACGATAATATTTTTGTATTTTCTTCGATTATATCAAGTGATTCATTTAATTACTAAATTATGTTTATAATATTTTTTATATTATGTGTAATTTTAATTCGCTACATTGTTATAAAATTCTTTTGTCATTGATTTTTTTCTTATTTTAATCGCAGATGATATAATATTACAACTTATTTTTATAGTTATTTTCTTTAACTCAAGATCTAAGATTTCAAATTCAAACTTAAATAACGTTTAGTGTATGCACTCCATATAAGCGTAAAATTTCATGTACTCTTTTCCCAGCTGCCTCAAGATGTACGCTACTTTCTTTTTCAAAGGTTTAACAGCCTCAAGTATTGTTAAGATAAACAATATAAAAATTTTCTGGCAGAATATCATTATTCTATAAACTTGTATTAATCTGTCAAAAACTCTGGACACAACTAAGGTTCTTCTTTCTGGGGATTTGAAAACTCCATTTATAAATATATATCTTCAAATGTTATTAGAAATGTTTTAAAATTAGCTTCTTTGAAGTATAAATAATAAACATGATTTTATTGAAATATATATTAACTTCTGTATTATATTACAGTATTACTGGAGCAATGGGAATTTGCTTCCCCTATTTGGGAGAATTCCAACCAGGAAAATATAGAGAGACTATCCTGTGTTGGATGGAACTATTTTGGACTTTAGGGGTTATAGTACTACCAGGTATTGCAACTTAATTTTTTCTATCTTATTTGTGTTTGTACTGAGTAATTACCTTTTCAGGTATTGCCTGGATTATCATTCCAATGGAGTTTGAATATATCACTCCCAACTTCAAATTTGCTAGTTGGAACTTGTTCGTGGCGGCCTGTGCGATACCCAGCATACTCATCGGCTTCTGGTTGTTCTTCTTTCCAGAAAGTCCCAAGTTTTTACTTGAATGCGGTGAAGCCGATGAAGCTTTGGAGGTTTTAAGAGACATGTATGCTAGTAATTACAACGACGATGGTGCTAATTTTCCGGTAAGTAATTAATTTTAACAGAAATATATTCTGTATAAATACTTTTCGGAGTTTTATTTTTTTAAAGTTACTCTTAATAGAATAAATAAGTCACTGGTAAATAATATAGTGCACTTTATCGGCTTCACAAAGTTTATTTTGACCGAATCGATTTTATCTAGTAACAGGAATTTCAGATGAGTAATATCGTCTGGGATTAGATTCCTCATTCTATATACGGGATGTTTTTTATAGTGATAAAACTTTTAACAATTTTCACTGTTAACTGATGGCTATTTTGTATTAAGGGCTTCTATTATCTTAGCATTCTAAAATCAGCTTTTTTAAATTTGTTCTCCATTTTTTTTAAATTTTTTTATTAAATAATCTCATAGTGATATATTTTTATTGTTTGATGTTAAAGTTTCTTATGTTAATGTTAATTTTATTTTAGGTGACAAGTTTAAGAGAAAAAGTACGTACAATGAGCGTAGTATCACAACAATCTACTAGAAGCATTAGAAGTTTGAGGATACGCAAACCCAAAGAATTGAAACTTTTGCTCAGGGAGATCTGGGAACAGACCAAAGCACTTTGCAAGCCTCCCCATCTCCGATACACGGTCATCACCTGCGCTATTCAATTCGGCCTAACCACCAGCTACTACACCCTGATGATATGGTTCCCCGAATTGTTTTATCGTTTCGAAGAATTCGAAAGCGTTCATCCTAATGAGAGAGCAACCGTTTGCGAAGTATCATCTGTAGTATTACTGCCCGGCAATTTTACTAACCCGGGTGCAGAAGAGTTTTGTGGAGAACCCATCGCTGACTCAGTATTCCTTCATACGCTTATCATCGGGCTGGCCTGCATACCTACCAGTTTCTGGCTACCGCTTTGCGTACATCGACTGGGAGCTAAGTTCTTTTTAGTATTCAGTTTACTGGTGGCCGGTTCTGTCACTATTGGACTCTATTTTGTTAATTCAACCAACTCCAACTTGATTTTGTCCTGTATCTTTGAAGCACTGACTAGTTTAGGAATCAGTACCGTATATTGTGTGATGGTGGATCTATTTCCAACTAATTTAAGGTAAGATCAGTAAAAAATTAATAATCTGAATGACAAACAGCATTTTTTATTGCAATCTGCATTTTCCACACATCTTTTATTGTAATAAATATGTTAATAATTATTTTCCATAAGAATCCTTCAATATTAATTATCACTCCTAATATGATACTGAATAATCCATTGGATTTAATCCAAATAAACACATTATTTTGATGAAACGAGTAGTTATTATATATTATTTTAAAAACTTCAATATTCTATTTTTTGTGTAGGGTAATGGCTGCAGCTCTGTCACTAACATTTGGACGAGGTGGAGCCTTAATTGGAAACTTACTCTTCGGTTTCCTCATCGATTTGAACTGTGTGGTTCCAATTGTACTATTCGCAGCTATGCTTTTCGGTAAAATATTGTCATCTTGTCACGAGACTTGATTTGTTTTATTGAAACTCGTTTTGTATTTACAGGTAGTGGCTTACTATGTTTACTACTGCCAAATACAGGTGGCGGTGCCCTCGACTAAATCGTATAACTGTTAAACTGTATAGTGACCAGAGAACTGCCGTGATATCATCGCAAAAAAAAATTGAACGATGCCCGTACCAACAAAGACCCAAACAATTGAAAAGTCTTATATATATTTTTTTATACAATGTACTCTTTGATAGGTCTCATTTTCCTTAGGCGTTCACCTACTTTCACGGTATTTTTTGATGTGATATTATTGTATATCTTGTAAAAAATATTGCAATAATTTAGTTTGTATTGGATCTGTCCGATCTGAGATTATTAGACGTAGACCATAAGCGATATATTAATATTAGAGCCTAGTTAATAGTTTGTACAAAGTTAAGTGTTATATGTTTTGTTTTCTTGTGATCCAGAGATTATTGTTATTCTCTCGGTCTGCGGTTAAGTTTTGTTTTGTGACCGTCAGCCTTTTGTTCCAAATAAAATTAAAAGCACAAATAATGTATTAGCATTTTAGGTAATATATGTATACTTCAAAATATGAAAAAATGAAAAAATGTTTTTTTTATTATTTTATGCCTTACACGTTCGATTTTACCAAAATTCAGATAACCAGAAAGCAAACAAGATGTATTAAATGATTAATTCGTTATGCACGCATTTGGCTTACTTATTTTCTTATTAATAATTGTAAACATTTTATGAAACTCAGAAAAAATATATTAACTCACTGGTTGTTGATATATTGATAACGAAAGAGGAAATGAAAAAATTATAATATCTATCTCATTTCTTCACACGGTCATATGATGTCTTCATCTTGTTACCTTTAGAAAACAAAGATTTGGAGCATTTTATAGTTTATACTAGTATATACAGTTTATACTACTATTAATTTTAGTTAACCCTAGTTTCCGATAGTATGAACCCTTAACCGTCATATCGTTCGTCATATTTAATCCTTGACCGTTCTATACCATTTACCATTTCATTTCAACTTCTCCCACCCATCCTCAACATTTTTCATCTAATGATGAAAAGATCTGATTGAAAAGTTGTACATGTTTTGAGTAAGAATATTTCCTACATAGCGAATAACTTTATACCTTATAATAGGACATTAATTTTATTTTATTTATTTCATTTTCATTAATACTTTAACTACATTAGTCGAACGATTTTATTTCTATGCATATTTTAAATTAATTGAAGTTAATTTGTGAGGAAAAAATATATTAGTAAAGTAAAGCAATATAATAAATATCCATTGATGCAAGTTTGATTATATTTTGAGTTGTTGTGAATTTTCAGAGCATCTCCAATAAATTTTAGTTTTAATTTTAATTTTCACGATAGGAAAATAACATGTGTAGCGACCTTTAGGCATGTTGAGCTTTAGATCTCAATAGAGACAAAATACTCAGAATATATTATCCCAGATACTGAACAGATGGGTGGTGCCATCAGCCACGTCCAGTAAACGATAAAGAAACTCTGGCATCCCCGAGAGGTTGATCTGGAATGTAATTGAAGGGTAGTTTAGATCATTGACCAGACACTGACCAGTATTCAAATCAGACGTGTCACTATGGACTGCCTAAGCGTCTCTCAGGTAATACTAGCTTTTCCTCTATTATATTTTCTATATTTTATATATCGTCAATAAATAACGGTCACATCATGTATCCATCACTATTTTATTTGTAATCAACATTTGCGTTCTACCTCCAATCATTCACTAATCCATAAATCTCCATCCAATGTCACACACAGAGTCGACTAAGAAATTGTTAAATGATGCTTCTGATACTTAGAAAAAGCATTCATTATACCTTAAATAAATAACCTGGTACCCAAGTTCAACAGTTGCTAGATGGTTTTTTACCTATTTTTCTCTTTAGTACCGAGATGAAAAGGCCATTCCATCTTGTTACCTACATCTCTACGCGCTAGTGACAGAAGCTTTGTAAATTTTCTGGTAAGTGGTTGGTCAACTTCAATCAAATAACAGGAGACTAACTCTTTTACCAACTAATCTGGTATATCACAAAGCATATTTCATTTTATATTCGAAATATGTGGATTAGAAATGTGATTTTGATAACATCCAATTATTTTATCTTTTATTATGTTATATGTTATATCTCATTCTGCACACTGCAAGAATTACAAAAAATACTCTCTTGAGTATTTTTGTCAAGAATATTAAATATACTGATGAAAATACTTCATCAAATTTGCTCTGCTATTGCTATTATTTCTAGACAAGAGGTAGGTATAATTAATTCTTTCTCCTGTACCACTAGAACATTACTAATAATTGCATTGCATATTTACTTTTCTGCAAAGTTTACTCGGTGAATGATCTTATGTTTATCTTCGGCGATTTCATTTATTATTGCCATATGAAAAAACAAAATGATAATAATAAAATGCGGGCCATATTATATTAATATTGTACTATATCTTTTAATAAAAAATAAATAATCCATTTTCTCAAATTTTATTTTAAATCAGTCACATTTTACACTAGGACTGCTTAATCTACCACTGCTGAACATTTTCGTTACAAATGGTAACTTCTAATTAACATGTACAATTCAGTTTTGGTTATTTTACAGAAAAGGAAAGAAACAAGTAAATATAACAATAATATAATAAAATCTCAAGTCTAATAACAAAATTACATAACATAAACAAGTAATTAATTTAGTTGTGACGATATTAATTCCGATCTATACTTTCATAACTTATTCTCTTTTAACCAGTTAACTACAAGAGCTAAATGCTTTTGCTTCCATTTGATTCTAACTTTCATTTGATCTACAGAACTTTGTAATATGCTTGCTACCGATTTCAGATCGGTTTGATGGAGCATGTAGAATGTAGTTAAATCCTCTAGGTCTATTTCAGTCGCTAGTTGCGATACGAAGTCTTGAAATATCGTGCTGAAGACCGGAAAAATGTCTTCGTATGTTTCGAAGATGCGATTCCAATTTAGTCGCAAGAATTGGAAACCTATTCTAACTCCAACAGGGTGATTAATCGATTTCCAAACATTTTGGACATTTTCTAAAGTCATGTTGCCGTCGAGTGAATATTCCAAGTATCTGTTTATTAACCAGGGATCGTAAGTACAGCCCAAGCTCATGTACGCGGTTTCTAAATCGGTAGGGGATATCGATGGAGATTTGGTCCTCTTCCATAGGAAATCCCATTCCTCTGGACCTCCCGAATTGATCGCTGAACATTGGACAATATATCGATAATCAACGTTGATTCTAAAAAATAAGTTGTTTTAGGTTATATAATTAAAAGTGATCTAAGGAAAACTATTATTCTTAAAATTAACAATAAATGTTGGTTCAGTTCACCAGGTAAATATAGTAATGAAACAACAATTAAAGATTTATATACCAGTGTTAGGATGCACCAATATTTTAGTTATTTATTGTTTAAGTTTTAATCTTTTTCTTAGTTAAATACTTCGTTTTGTACGTTGAATTGTGTATGTCATGTAGACAGTTTTGGAGACAACTTTATTATCCCATTCACACAGACTTTTTATTAAGCAAACCCTCAAGATAATGGAAGTGCAGACTCCAAGAGCTGAATGAAGTATATTGCCATTTTAACCCGATTGAAAATCCGCGATTGTGACGATAATTAGACAAGCATCGATAAATGCGTTGTAAATTTTAGAAACATGAAGTCCTAGGAATTTACTGGGTTGTTGCTTCTCTAGAAATTATAAAAATAAACAGACTGCAGAAAGGAGCTGAGGCAGAAGCACCATGCCTAAATGGAATGTGCTCATCAAATGGAGAGAGTTTCCAGTCTAGCTGTGTCCAAGCATCGCTATTGAAAGAAAACACGCACCCAGTAGTAAGCCAGAAGATTCTCGTCATCAACGGTTACAAGAAAGCGTACGATCTGCACTAAAAGGAAGCGTACAGTGTACCATTTGTGTTTGCGATAGATACTAGTCAGTGTAGATTGTGGTGATTGTTCAACTCACAAGTTGAATCTACAATCCACAATCCTTATATTCTGCATATAACGTTATCAATTTAATATAAATAATTTAAGTTATTTTATATTATACTCAACTTTATGTTATCTTCTAACTAAACGAATTACTTTTTGCAGATTAATTTGCGCAAAAACAAGAAAAGTAAACTTGTATTTTTTTAAACAACTTGTATCCTCTGCTACGTTTCAACAACCAGTTTAAGTCGTGTCTTTCTGTGGGGAAATTAGTTTTTCAGTTTAAAAACCTAATATTAAATCTCCTCAGCTTTTAGCTTTAATTCAGTGTCTATTGTTTTAACAGAGACTGAAGAGTCTTTATATTCTTTTAATAATCGTTGATCAATAATGCTATGACTTCCAACGATTTTTTCGTTGCTATACCTAAATTTAATTTTCAATTGTAAAAAGATACTGTAACACTTCAACTTTGAATAACTTATAACAGATGATAAAAAATTAAATCCGCCAAAATTCAATAAATTGAAGTGTCCGACATGTACTAAGAAATAATTGCATTTATTTTTTTTTGATAGAGGTCATTCACACACAACATAATGATTTTGCGTAATTACTGATTTGTTAAAATATATTCTAATATAAAACTACTTTTAAAAAACTCTATGCTTTTCCCTAGATCTCACTTTTCAGTCTTACATATTTGTTTCATCAGGATTGGAGGTACCCATCCATTCACCATACATAGTTCTAGCCCACTGACTACATTTCCAGTATCGCAGTCGACAAGCAGATGTAACGATCAATAAACGAAGCAGTTTCTCATTTTGCGTATCTGCTGTTCGCTCGATTGTACCCATTTCATCAAATATAGGCCTCACCAGCTTCAGTATAAAGTCGTCATATAATCCAGAATATTCATAATTGCTTATTATAACTCTAAATATAATTTCAATATTTATTTTTATATAAAATACAAGTATTTTTAAAACAAAACCTGAGTTCTTCCATGTTCCTCAGGGCGGCATACCAAGGGACGTAATTAATTTCTGTTATAGTTAGATACTTCACCAGATCAAACGCTATCGTGTAGTTAATCAAGCCAGTCTTAGCCAATTGAAAGGCATCATCAATTAGATGCCCTCTGTTGGAGACTGGAACCCTATTAGGATTCCTTCGTAGCTGCTGACTGAGGAGATTCCAATTGTATTCATCATAATTTACTCTAAAGAATCCTGTAAAATAAGTTGTACAATGGTAACTGACTGATGCTTATTGAATTACCATTCTCATCGATGTTTACTAAAATCCAGGAATCGTTCTGTAAGTCGCTCTCCATGTCAATTTGTACTTCTTTAACATTTTCCAACCATATACTATGTACGCTCTTGTTGCTTTTCGTTATATACGTCACAGGTACATACCAGAGGTTGGTCGAAGTAGTGTTTAAGTCTTCAGTCATTTTTGTTTGGTTAATTGTAATGAATCCTAAAATTTGAGTATTTAAAAATAAAGAGAAATTTATTGACTTAAATTGAGGGTATTAACGCTATATATAACAATGAAAATTAAAAATAGTGCAGGAATTTCTAGTACGTTAGATACATCACTCAATATTTTCGTATTTTATTTAAAACAATGCAACTTTAAAACTATATTTCTGCAACTATTTCGTTAAATGATGCAAATTTAAAACTGGTTAGGCGTATCCCATATCAAACACATCATTTTTATTCATCTTGCATCAAAGTATCTTTGATAGATTCAAATCAAAAAATCTTTTTATTTAAAATTGTTATATATAATGAAAAGTAATTTTCATATTACGGTAAAAGATAGGAGGGCAAAAATACCGCTACCATTTTGATTGCGCGCCCTCTTGGTTAGGTGACGTTTAGTTCAGTTTCAATTTAACCGTTGTGTTACGTAGACGTCCAAATTTTATTATGGATAAATATACGACACAAGATCGAGCAGAAATAGTGACAATATTTATTGAAAATAATCGTTCCATTATTGCCACTAAACGGGACTTGCCTCAATAGTAGCGGGACTTTTGCTGCACGTTGTCTTAGGAGAATATAAAACATTACAACTAAATTAATTAAAATTAATTGAAAAGAATGCAGTAATACTATATATGGTCGAGAAACAAAATAATATGAACACCATGCAATATAGCTCATGTATATATTACTAAGTTAAACGTTTTATAAATTATATTTCAGTATATTATACGCTTTATTCTGGGAAAGTTAAAACAAGCAAACAGTAATATGTGTGATTTCTCAAACTTTTTAAGACGTTCCACTTTTCGTTGGGAACTATTCAGACATTCTGTAAACCTATTCGTCAAAGAATTGCAGCTCTTTTAAAAGCAAATAGTGGCCCCCAACATCTTATAAGTCAATATTGTGCATATACCAGGTGTTCATATCATTTTGTCCATTTCCTATATGAGGAACCGCAAAAATGTCAAGTGTAAGTGAACATTATTTTACATTTATATAAAAAACGATGCTTATTTTAGGATGTTAACGAATTAAGTTGGTTTGTTAAGTTTAATGTTAATTAATCTGGTAATTTTTAGTTTAAACCTGTGGAATAATTTCGGGATACTGTTATAACGGGATAGCCACTTTGAGTAGTCCATGAGTTCATTAACGCTTTTATCGTAACGTTTTCTGGTATAATGCTCTCATTATGGGCTCTGATGGTGAACAAACCCCAGAGATCGTCTTGATTGGTTGATTTATATGAGCTATATAAAGAAAAATCATTAAGAAATCTATATATTTTCGTCGTGTTTATCTCACAATTTTTTCAGATAATTATGAAGAGTTTTCCGGAAAACTTCACGCGTCAAAGTGGAATTTAGCATTTTTAATATACTGCTTCCTTTGGATGTGACTATAATATCAAAAATTTGCTCGATTTGTGCGGTATTGCTTATCTTCGTTTCGATACTGTGGGTTGATTTTAAACTGTCGTAGTACAAGGTCTTGTAGGAATTCCTCAATTGAAGACTACTATACGCATGCCATCTCGGTCTTAACTACAAGTATTCATTAATTGGTAAAATGTGAAGGCGTTGATCGTGTCTCTTACACTGCCAAGTGTTACTTCTGCCATGAAAGTCCCAAAGCCTTCGTTCAACCATAGATCTGACCACCACTCCACCGACACCAGGTTTCCGAACCATTGGTGAGCAATCTCGTGGGCAATTTTGGCAAACACCAGGCTCTTGGTTTTGATGCTCCGAGAGGATGGATCAAAGAGAAGAGTAGATTTTCTGAAAAAGAAGACGCATTATATGTGTTGAAAGCAAATTAATATTTTAATCAGTGTTATCAATTGGTGAAAATGTAAACAACAGTTAAACTATCAACCAAAGTGTGTTTGGCATTTACACAATAGCCGAAATGTGTTTGATATTTTCGTTATTTACAGCAAATAACAGATTTCTACTTAGTACGAGTATTATTCAGTTAAACAGTATATAAAGATACTAATCATGAAACATTCAAAATAACTTTTTCAACATTTATTATTTTCCTTTTTTGATTTGACAAATTTTATCGCCGAAGCCCATAAAACACTTTTAGAAACTTATAGTGATGCTGCTTCGATATTTATGATTTTAGTAATTTAAAAGTGATTATTTTAATGTCAATGCCAAATAATGGGCAGGATAATAAAAACACTTCAAAAACAATTATTTGTTATTATGCCAAATTATAGAAAATAATCAAAGAATTACACAGTTACTGTGTATATTTGGTTACTAGAGGCCAAACGATAGAATGTGGTAATATGATATGCTCATTGCATATCAGGTATAACATAACACTTTTCTATGGCTGCAAAAAATGGGAATAACTGTTATAATTGTAAAATATTCACGTAACACGCATAAGTGAAAAATATATTCGAAAAAGTATTCATGTCATATTGGTCAGGATTTTGAACTAAAATTAATTCATTTTTTTATAACATAGGTATTATATAAAAGTGTGTGTGTAATTTATTACCAAAGATTCATGTTGTAACGCTAGTAAAACTTTGAAATCTACTTACAAGTAGTAATTGTATTGCTAAATCAAACCTAATATTATAAGGCCACCCTTTTTTAATGAGATTTTTCTGTTTTATTTCGACTAGATAATAAATATAAAATTTTATTTCTATATACATTGAGATTAAAAAACATTTCTAAATATTGCCAGGGTGACTAAATAGTTGTAATTATGTCTTCACTGATATGATTTTTTCATTCCCGAAAAAAACACATTATTATCGTATATCCAATAAATGGCTAAAAATCAACCAATATTCGTCTTTTTGAGAAAACAGCTTTATGTTATCAGAGCTCGTATTTCAGTATATCTTTTAAATTCACAAAATAGCATGTAAAAACTATAAATAATCTACCTAAATTGAATTAAACCCCAATTTTCCATAGCATCCATGCCGAAACTGGGTATTGCCACCAAGTCCAGCTTTGGTAGCGGATATTTGATTCCGAAATAATTTTCGAAATAAGGTAATATTTCTTGTGCAGCTTCTAACGCATACTGAGCTTTAGGTAGGTCGTCCTTTGGTGCCCACACTTTGAATACTGTTCCGGTACTAGAGTTGGCTGATAGTGATTCGAAATCGCTTATTGTGAAGGCAACTAAGTACGTGGACATTGGAGGTGATGGTTCGAAATGGTCCCATACCCAACCAGTCTCATTCCTGAAAAATATATTAGCAATCATATTATTAAGTTTTTGAGGTTTATTTTGGTATTTTTGTTTAATGATTTAACTTTTTAACATTATTTATTGATATAATTAACGTACATAGGTTCGATTTCTTTTAAAGGCATATTAGAAAGAGCAGTCATATTTGTTTGTCGAGCTATACTGATTTCGAAGGAAGCCTTGAAGGAAGGTTCGTCAAAACAAGGGAATACAGTCCTAGCATATACTGATGCAAATTGGGTCGTAGCCAACCACCTGAAAAAAAATAAGGATAAATCGTCAGAACAACATTTTAATATGATCATTGTTACTTGACATTTCCAGAAAGGTCCGTGTAACTGGTTCGGTATAAACCAACAAGATTATTGGTGATGTTTCCAGAAAACTTAACATCGACTGTATATGTTTCATCTTTAACCAGAGCTTGCTCCAGTTTTATTATCAACTTAAAGTTCATTTTATCTTTGCTTATTTCGGCGATTGGTAAACTTAGAAGTTCAGAAGTAATAATAATCTGGAATAAATATATTCAAATGTATTATTATATAGCATTTGTTGTTTAAAAAGTTCGCGCATATGAAATGGAAATAATGGATTATTGTTGTAGTTCATTATATTCTTCCGCGACCTTCAGTACTTATTCCAATGATCACTCAATTTGTAGGTGCGAAAGCTGAAGAGGCACTTCGTTTAATAAAAAGCCCTTTGCACAAAATATTTATTTAGACATGAGAAGCACCGACAAACTTACAGTTTGTCTCTAGAGTGACTTAAAATTAGATACTTATCTAGAAAGATCCATTGGCATTTACTTAGGCTCTAACAAAATAAAATAAAATAAAATTTAGCAGTACTTTCAGTATTTTTACCATTTAATACACTACACAAGATCACATAGTTTTAATCTATTGAGGCTGCCACCAGTTCAGTGTTATACAAGAGTTAAGAGGAGCACTATGCTGTGTACGTGGGACTTGAGTCTTTCCTCAAGTCTTGTTCAGAATCTCTCAATTTCCTGTATGACAGCTCGAATTCGAAACCCTTGTGTATAGTTCTTATAACATCTGAATCTATCCAGAATACTGCTTAGGACTTTATTATGAAATACTTGTATTATCATAATATTGCCTCTTGCATAACTGAATTCGGTAGGTCCATATTCCAATTCTATAGGCTTTATTGCTTATTTAAATAGCAACAAATTAATATGTACAGATAATAATCAACACTAGATAATAATTTTTTGTAATCATCATTCGAGTTCAAGTTCAAATTTAAGTTTTGCATCAAGATTCATCTCAAGTTACTTACCATTGTGAATGTGTTGGATAATAATAGTATTCATAGTTATTATTATTTAAACAGTTAAGCTGTATGTGAATTCATTTTACATGATTTCTGATGGGTCTTTCTCTCGTATACTTTTATTCTCCATGTTTTGGTCCATTTATTTTCGTTAGTACTTGAGTGTTGTACAATAACAAGAATCGCAATGTCGTCAGCAAATCTAGCCATAGTAATATTTTACTAGTCCATGGGAATAAAAAAATATATAACTTTTAAATACGTTTGGAAATCATACTCAAATGTGATCGTCTATTGTTACTGAATAAGGCATATGTTTGGGTCTTGAAGTTTTTATGTTTAAAAATTAATATTAGATTATTATGGAGTTTTTAACTCTTATATTAATAAAGAAGTTGGAACTTATTAAACCACAATGTTATTATAAATTCTTAACTTTACCACATCAATTATTAAATAATTTTCTGTGTATTTCCAATTAAAGTAGACATTAATTAAAAATAAAATTGTTATTTAAACAAAAAAAATTGTTATTAAATTGTTATATTTTGAAGATGTTATATTGTTATATTATTATATTTGAATACTTACCTTCCTGGGTGTTGTATCTGGAATTAATTCCATTGTGGTGAACTCTGGATCCATTGTTGTAGTTTCAACGTCTTCATAACTTACTTCGGAATTCTCAATAGCTCTTTTCGATACATTTTTGATAGTTTCTTCAATTATTTCGTGCTGTTTGACGGTAACGACTTTAATATCTGACTCAGAAATGTTAAGCTCATCATCCCAATTCAGAACAATTTTATCGGTGGGTGAAGTACAATTAATCTGTGAAAAATAACCAATTTATATTAATTTCAATAAATTGGCGAATGCGCTTCGTACCAATATTTTTACTTGTCCGGTAAATGTAAAGTTATTAGGCGAAGGTTCGTCCAATATTGGATGCAATTTAAGACGATAATGTATAGGATGAAGATCCGTAGGTAATCTAAGGTCTTCCTTTGGTGTTTGCTCATTGATTGTCTCGTTCAGTAACTGTTCTAAGTCATTATTGACTTCTTTTTGTAGCTTAAAAAGAAAATTATTAATAATAAAAATATAAATTGTTATTATATTAAACTGTATGATATTTTGGAAATGTGCGAATAATATTTTTAAAATCACGACATAAATATTATAAAGAGTTTCAAATAATTTGTTATTGTAAGTAATCCAATATTTTATGTTGAAAATTATTTTTCTTTGCTGAAGAAAATTTCTATATTTCCATAAAATTTCAATCACAAGTAATAAAAGCAACAGTTCTGATTCTGGTCGCAAACTACTATTTTTCCGCTTGTTATTTTCCTTTATTACCACTGGTTACTTAGTTCAAAATATTATGTGCTTGCATATATCATCAAATATATCTTTTGGTTTTAACATTTCTCTGCAAAAAAATAACAGTTTCCCATTAAGAATCATGTAGTTTTTCATGATATACAGACATTAATCGTGGAACGTTCAAATTGCATTTTTGGAATTCTTTACTTTTGTTATTTAATTTTGAGAAATCTGCTGCTGATGCCAATTAAACACATTCAGAGACTTATGGTAATGCTGCTCCATTATATTCAAATTGTTGGTTTCGATCTCAATGTCTTAGAAGTGATGATTTTGATGTCAGTGATAAAGAACGGCCTGGAGGAGAAATCAATCCCACCACTAGCTCGTAAAGAGGTTTTAAGCAGTTCAGCGTTTATTAATCAACTGTTCCTAGACTTTTACATGCGATGAGAAAGATCCAAAACGAGATAAAATAGTTAGCATACGGACTGATTAAAAATACCACTTTGAACTCTTTTAATATCGTGATTTCACTGCTTTCGTTTTACAAATGAATGGTTTTCTGTAGTTTATTGTGATTGGTAATGAAAAGTGGGCCTTCTACAATCTCAAGTACAAAAGTTATGGGTTATGTCGAAGCAGAATATTCATGGATATAACATCTTAATGTATCTACATAATTAGTGTGTATTAATCGAACCCGAGATCTCCGTTTGGCAGTTGAACGCTTTAACCATTACACCATACAAGCAGTTGTCTGCAATATTTCTACGGGGTCTTATATCTTATAGTTAGCGCTTAAAAAGCAAATTGAATGGCTTTTGCATTGAACGACTTTCGGCCTTCCGTCACATCAGCTCAGCAATAACATTATACCCAAATATCTGATTATTTTAGATAAAAATATGTGAAAACGAGCGTTTCCCTCGATTTCCCCTCTTTCCCCAAATGGATCCTGATTCGGATCCAATAGGACTACCACGGAAATGCACTCTTTCGAATAAAAAAAGAATTTTGAAAATCGGCCAACAACTGATGGAGAAATCTACGAAAACACATTTAAAAAAATACAGCTGAACATAGAACCCCCTCCTTTTTCGAAGTTAGTTAAAAATGAGTATATTATCTTAAGATAACTCATGCATTTAAACTTAAGGATAACTGACTCTGAAAATAGCCGCATTAAAAAAAAAGTTTAATCATAATGGTCTTCGTTCAGGAGTAGTACACAGTTTCCCAAAAAAGTCTGTCCTCCAAATTTACTATTATAACTTATTCTAATTGAATTATTCATAATAATTAATTGATTTATTGCCATCTTACTATTAATACTATTGGCCAATAATTGTGTTTTAAAGGCATTTTTAATTTAATACTTTATTTTGATTCACTTTATTTAACTTTATTCACTTAATCTTTGACGAACACTATCCTTTTTTATATACTTTTTTAAACGACCTTTAGACCCAGCGAGATTCGATCCTAGTACGTTATTTTGGCATCTCATATGTTGGAACAAATAGTAATTAGAAGTAGCAAGGTCTGGATAATACTCATTTTAATATTTGATATTTTATATCTTTTAATGTTTTTATTGGTTTTGAAACAGCGTTGTCATGTTGAAGAATAACATTGTTGTGTCTTTGCTCTAATTCTGGCCGTTCTTCGCGCAGTGTTCAGCTCAAACGTACCAATTATAGCCGATAGTGGTCTTCATTGATGGTTCTATTAGGTTTAAGTAGCTCATATTATAACATACCAATCTGAACCTAATAAATACAGAGACATAGCTTAGAACCATAGATATACGGATTTGCCTTTGATATCGATGTTGATTAACGACCAGATGTTTTCCATTTTTTGTTTGGATTATCGCAATGGATTCCCTTTTCACCACTAGTACGATGAAAACACATAGTATGATGATTCATCACTAGTATGATGATTTTGCCTTTGGAGCAGCATTTCACATATAATGTCTCTGGGTCTCATGCGGCACAACATATCGAAGCTTTTGGGTCATTCCGATGCTCTGCAATTGTCAAAATCATCATTTTAAAGACGTCGAGATCAGTACACACGTATTGACATCGATGGAGTATGGTTGCCATAAGCTTCACACAGCAATGAAAGACCTTCAGCTATCTTTTTCTTCAAATTGAAGTAAAAGAGTAAAACTTTACGCAAGTGCAATTTGCTTGCTACAAATTCAGATATTTTCAAGGCAGTGAAACGAACATTTGAACCTCGACAAAATACATACTGAAAAGTGGAGCCTATTAGTGAGGCTTCAACATAAAGTTACCCGAATCGATTTAGTACACAAAAACATTTGTTGTAAATTCTTTAAAATTAATTTATAAGTCAAAATATGAATCATATTTTTCATTAAAAAATCTACCTTATTATTTACGGTTTTTCACTCTGAAATTAAGCTATAGTAAAATTACTTATTATACACAATGGATCACTATGTCATCAATTCCACAGTTAAAAAAAAAACAATATCTAAAATTAGCGTGTTAGAGTAAAAAAGGAAGTTTGGCTAATTGAATACAGCCATGAACTGAACCATACTAGAAACATTTGATAAACAGCAAAGGCTATGTCAAAAAAAAATCGATTCGCGCTAACGAGCATCATATTATCATAACCGGCACGAATTTATAATTATGGCCGATTTTTTATCATAGCGAAACAAGCACAAATCGCGGCCAACTGCGTTACGACCTAAAAATCGTCCTCGCCAAAAACCACTATTAAAATGTTCGGTATAACGAAGATTATCCAATTCTTAATTTCACTATGTAAATTGTTCGATTCCGAAGGTCGTGACATCATCGCCAGCATTGATCATGGTCTCCGATGTCCGGTAAAATGCAATTTCATTTGTTCCGCATGTTTTTTTTAATACTGTTCGTGATAATAGCGTTTCCACTGTCGTAGATGAAGTAAAAATAAATGTTTACATAACGAAGATGCGAACAGTTCATCTGTGACCTCAAAAGTGCTAATTGGTTTAGCACGATGTTGTGGTACTTTTTGTTTGATTTATACATCTGCGTAAATAATCAAAATAATTTTCAATTTTCTCAAAGTTGTAAATGTTATAAATTAGTGGACGGTATTCTAATAATAATGTTGATATAGAGGGTGTCCCAAAATGTAAACCAAACCAAATAATATATTACATCACAAGGGCCGAAAGTTGGAATTTCGGCCCTGCTCGTCATGAGTCCCGGGGCGAAGCCGAGCAGGACCGAGATTTAAAATTTTGGCCCGTGTGGTCTATACGATTTCTTTTTCATAGCCGGTCGAAAGTACGTTATAAATTTAACTTTAAATTTTGATGAGCATGTTTTTAATGCCTGCCTCCGACTCAATAGACTTCTTCGGCAACGTAGCTGTATTTATTATCAATCGTGCAAAGTTCTTACTCGTCCATTGATTCATTAGATGATAACGTATTGTTATTTTTTTCTGGATTATTGAATGGAGTGACAACAAAACAACATTGATGATTATTTTTAAGAGTAGAGGTAGCAACGTTAATAACAGGTTTAAACAATTTATTGTAGCGACAGAATAAATAGTCCCTAGTTACGAGTATAAATACGCATAAGAAATTCTTTCCTCCCGCCGTTATAGAGGGCGCGGGTGTACTTCTCACAGGGAGTAAATGTTTAACTTTCTTCTCTGTTATTAGGGACGAAAGTACGTACTTTCAATGCCTGGTGTATGAAAGAAAACAGTTTAAGGTTTTAGGAAAAATTAAACTTATTAAATAAAAAAATGCTGATTGTTTCGAACAAAGTCATTCTAAATAATGAAGCTCATTTTCATATATTTGGCTTCTTTCATTATCGAAACTTCCACATTTGGTATTCAGAGATGAGATATGTGTCCAAAAATAAAGGCAACAATGCAATGTCTTTGTTTCGTGTAAATTTTTGAACTGGAAGCAAGTTCTTTCTACCTTCCCTGCATAATGTTAATGTGGACGACAGGGCTTCAACAATATCATACAGCATATTATTATAAAAAACATTTATTCAATTTCTGCAAATTCCTGGTCATGTCCGTATTTGAAAATGTCGTGTACTGGTGTGGTGTCGATTATCAGAATCAGTTCGTTGATATAACACTCCATGATTTATTTTTACGCGGTTATTTGAAGTCGAAGGCCTATGATAACAAGTCCATCAATACCTATGTATAAAAAAAAGGAGATACAACGCTTCGCTAATAAAATTGAGGTATATTTATGCAAAATATATAACCATAGATAGTTTGTCCATAATAACAGTGAATTCACGCCATCAATATATATAATTTATTGCCTATAGGAGTTTATAAATTCGTTTTCAGATCAGACAATATTTCCTTACTGTGTCACTAAAATATCTCAAAAGATTTAAAACAATATAATTTTGGATTAACCAATCATATGAAGCGATGGACGATTCAAGATCACCTTTATGTTAGCTCCAAGACACATCAAATATATACAATTTTAATAGTACGTGAATAAATGAAAAATAAATGAAAAATACTTAAAATTATACCATTTTTAAAAGCATATAAAAAAACTAAAGCCGTTTGTTGGTCATAATATTTATTAATAATTCATTGCAGATATATTATTCTTCATGTTGGAAACAAAAATCGTTTTATTCCTGGTGCAGAGTTAACGTATTCCTCTAAGTCAAAGAGAGATTACCATGGAAGTATGAATCAAAACGTGTTCTTTCCCGTGGTTCGAAAGTCAGCTCTTAAAGAACTTGAAGGAACCATCAGTTATTTTTATGTATAATAGACATGGAGTTAATGGTTCAACGATGTGGGTACTGTCACTGCATATTTAATCCAGCCGAATGGATCTGGTGTGGCAAAACTAATTACAATAGACATACAGGTTGAGAAGGACAGATACTAGCTACACCTTCTCGATAAGAGTCACTCAAAAAGAAACTGATAAATAGTATCTAAAGCTGAGTATATAATTAATATAGGATAACTGTAGAAAATTGTATTGTAGGGTGTGAACGATTTATGTGCATAGAAATGTATGTAATTGTTGAGAATATATATGAACATTGGGTTAAAATGCATGGGGAGAAAAACAATACTAACTCTTTTGCAGATATGACAAATAGATTAAGGAGAATGCAGTGGTTGTGGCTAGATTATCAAGAAAAACGGGACTAATACTTTATCTCATAGTTGTGTTCAATGAAAATATAATAAAACACAACCCTAACCTACACACAATTATGACTGTTAATTGTAGGGTAAGTCCTTGGATAATATATGCATTAGATATATTATCATGTTAAAATAAAGTATATTTGATAACGGTTTTGTTTCATTATTTTATTTGGATTAGAATTTTGTTATACGACAACGCCAAAATAAACTAAAACTCGTTTAACTACGTTTTGACCGTTTAGGAGAAAAGGTGTGTTAAATGTGATAAATGAAGTGAATGGAACTATGGGTGTCATTTTTATAATAATAAGATTGGTTCAGCTGTATTTTCTCTTCAGTTTTTAGTTAAAATGAAGTGGTTTTTGAGAAAAATTAAAATGTTTGTTTTAAACTCTAAACATTTCATAATTGGAAAAGTTATGAAGTAAGATTTAGGGTATTTACCAAGAAAAAAATAACTCATTGAAGAAAGAAGACTGCCAAAGATGTACTGACAATGGTTCCGCAGTTATTCAAAGCATTCCTTGACATAATTTAGTGCAATTCGCTCAAAAGTATCGCAGTATCGCTGTTCGGCAACCAAACATAGATTTAAGTTTCTCAAAGTTTCCTAGCCATGAATTCATTGAGTTAAGAAACATCCATGTTTTGAAAAACACCCCTAGTCTGCGGTCTCTTGGTTAAGCACGAATCACGGAAGCAGTACAGGGCGTAACCATTTCACCGAAGGTAGATTGTATTTACCGAGAATCTGCGCTCTTTGCTCGGGCTTACATTATTGAAATTTAGTGATACCAAAAGAGTTATTCAGAAAGTACAATCGATACTTACATATAAATTTACTCGAAGGCGATCTTTGAGTAAATTACTTGTTTTAAACCTTACATGTTGCATAACTTAAATAACCCTTACCTGATATAATAATAATGAAGAACCCTATCTGATAGGATATTCAAGAAATATTCTACATATTAAATAATGTGTAGTATTTAACAATAACAGTAGATAATACATCATTCCTATTTTCCTTCTACCAATCTAATCCCCCCAAAACAGCTGTTTCACTTCAGTGTTTGGTAAATAACAATAACTTATTACAATCTAATTTGTTCCGGATGTTTTTTAATACTGTTTACCACAATAGCGTTCCCAGTGTTTCAAAAAAATAAATGTTTACATAACGAAGACGAGAACAGTTGAAAAATTGTTTGCCTGTGACCTGTTAATTGGTTTAGCACGATGTGGTACTTTTTATTTGATTAATAAATATTCGTGTATGGTCGAAATAATTATCAAATTGTTTGTAAGTTTTAAGTTTCATAAATTAGTGAATAGTATTCCCCAATGACGTTGTTGACTAAAAAATAGTTTTATTTTAAAGATTTAAATATGTGTCGCCTTTAGAAAATATCTATTATGCAAATTTAATGGTCTATTGTTCCCCTCCAACTATATTGTTACCTCTAAATTATTTGTTACTAAACGATCAATTCAGTAAATTTTGTTTGGCTAAAAATAAAATATCAACAATATCAATTCACTAAAATTCATGAAATTGCCACCAAAGTCATTTTATTTTAATGGAAATTTATGAGAGCATATTCTGGCGATGTAAACCTCCAGAATGGTAAGCCAATAAAATTGGCCAGCTTACAACATAACGCAACATAATTCAACAGTAAAAATGACGGGATTTTTTTATCAGATTGTCACCGATGATAAAAGAATATTTTTTAAAGAATCCCTAAGCGGAGGAAGGATGACAGACAAACTGTAGCCATAAGATCAGGAAACTATAAGAATCAATGGAATATGACTTGTTGAATAATTAGAATATTTAGAAATGAAGCATTTTTGGCGTGTAGAAGTCGAAGGTGGTCACAGTGACAGAGTGGAAGTCAGAATAACTAAAACAAAAACTTCCTATCAACAGTTTCTCGGCATCTTCAAATCACACTGGCCTAACATTATTATACATTACATAAAACCATGGTGATTGAAGTGAATATGAATAAGACAAAGTTCTTTTTCTTCAGGTATTAATTCAAGAATCCATTCTGCAGTGGAAGGTATATAGCTATAGTCGTAGAACAACTGTTGAGGAAAGAAAGAATACAGTAACAACATATTCGAAATATAATTTTAAAATCATGCTCTGTCATATGAAGATTGCAATTGCAACACTATGTATAGCAAATAAATTATAATGGAATAAATTTACACATGTGTACTTTTCTAGAAATATGTTCAATACAATGAATGCAAGAATAAATAATATCGAATACAGAGAAACTACATGCTTACACAATATAAACTCTTTTTTAAGTAAATTAATTGAAACACGGTTTTAAGTTAATATTTGCTAGTTATTTTCTGTAAATTGAATGTGGTTGAATTGCATGCATCGCATGCTCTTGGTGATTATTCAATTTCTGTTATCTCTGTAAAAGATATTTTCCACTCCCTACGGGTTTAAATTAAAAAATGTTTATAATATACTTCTAAATTTAACATTATAACTTTTAAATATTTATTGATCTCATAAAACTATAAAAAAAAGTAAATACGTTGAAAATGACCGTACTACATTTTCTACTACTACGAGAATATAATATCGATGAAATATTGAGCAAAACCTGACAGATCTGCAATGATACTTAAGATATTTCTTCGTTGGGTAACTCATCTGTTTATTTGTTTCCTCTGTGTTAGTCCAGAATTGGTACTCGGTAAGAATGTCTTCTGCATAATAATAAGGTGCCATAATATTTACATAATTTATCATATCTTTCCATTCCCCACGATCCGTAAATTATGTGGACTGTTGAGTTTTTAGAACTAATGTTCGCGAAAACGTCATTGATGTCTGGCACAAAATCATGATTCAACTAATAGTATTTTGCAATTTAATCAAACTATCTTCAATTGTAATAGTTTATAGATCATTTGTTAAGATCATTTTTGAAATAAGCAAGTAGACTTTGGCTGGCTTAACGATGTGGCTACTGATTGTTACGTCTTCTTCCCTAGCATTGCATATTTAATCCAATCGAATCTGATCTGGGGTGTGACAAAAATATTTACAATAGACATGCAGGTCGAGAAGGACATATACAAGCAACAACTCTCCGTATATATGGAAAAAAACACTGTTTACAATAACACTTTTGGTTTGGGTGAATTCGATCAGAGTCACTGAAATAGAAATTGCCAAATAGTATCTAAAGGTGAGTATATAATTAATATAGAATAAATGTAGAAAATCATATTGTAGGGTGTGAAAGATTTATATGCATAAATATGTGTGTAATTGTTGAGTATATAGATGAGCATTTGGTTAAAATGTATGAGGAGAAAAAGACTACGAACTGTTTTGCTGATATGGCAAGCACATTAAGCAAAAGACAGTGATTGAATCTGGATTATCAAGAAAAACGGGCCTTAAACTCAACATCATAGCTGGTTTGAAAAAGTGTTCAATGAAAATATAATAAAATACAACCATAACCTACACACTATTTTGACTGTTAATTTAATGTTAAGTTCTCGGATAATATATGCATTATATGTACTATAATGTTAAAATTAAGTATATTTGACAACATTTTTGTTTCATTATTTTATTTAGAGTTGCTGTTGCAACAATGCGATGTTTTAACCTAATCAATTAGTGAGTTCACCGTTTTATTGAACGGGATTTATTTTTATTGAATGCGACTAATACTGCCCTGGTTGCTTGGAAAATGGTGTGTTAAATGTGATAAGTGAAGTGATTGGAATTATGAGGTTCGTTTATATAAAAATAGGATTGGTGATTGGTAATAGTTATAGATCATTTGTCAAAATTGTTTTTGAAAGAAACAAGTGGACTTTATTTTTAAAATTCTAATTTTACTTTTAAATAAATAATTCTGAACGAATATTAACTACTATTCGTGCAATAATATATATATTGTAAGTAAGTCCAGTAATTTATTCAAAATCATCCATCTCACATATTAACAAATCAGAAACACGTCCGATATTCCATAAAAACAATGAATATAACAATTTTCTAGTTATTATTTTCCCACAATAACAAATTATTAATATAATCACGAAGGTTGTGAAAACCCTATTCAATATACATCATTACGTTACCACGATAACCTTGTTAAATATTATTTTCGCGTTTTTTTAATAAAAAATATGTTTAACACTAATAAAATCTAAAATGTAGCGGGAGGTCCGCTCATTCCATAAAATTGCTTTTAACATGCAAAACCATAATGTTTTACATGAAAACAATAGCATTTTATAATATATCAGTATTTGTTTTATGCAAAACTTTCTTATTTAATTAGCTGAATTATTTCAGATAGATGAATGTTTAGACCTAAAATAATGTAATTTAATTAGGAGTTATGATAATAATAACTTGTTTGAATCACTACTATGAATTATTAATGACAACTAATATGAAACAATAATGAATTTCAATTGATTGATAATAATAACTTTTTGCCAAAAGTGTTTTAATGTATGTTCCTGAAATATAATCAGTTCATTAACAGGGGCACAGAAAAATTCTATAAGGGTACATCAATGACATTCTTCATGACATCTTCAACGGGAACATTAAAGAAATGCAAATACGTCAAGGTTTTTTGAAAAACCCTGTATTGTTTCATATTACAGCGGACCCTGTATAAGATAACAATGTGTTTATGTTAAAATGTCTTATAAATAGACATTAGACTAAAATAGCTGTAATATATTCAGCTGTTTCGCAGGACACTTTCCTCGAGTGATTGTTATTCATATAAACTCCTTTATATAGCTAACCTACCGACATCAAGAGCCATTATGGCAACATATGCTGAAGGCTTTGTCATCTCATGAGGACCCAATATTAGTCACAAGAAACCTCCAACATCATCTGAACAAAATACATTTGTTGTTGAAAATAAGCATTATCTGCAATTGTAGTGTAAAGCATACTGAGAGAGTATCCGTGTACCCGAATGCCAAATAATTTAACTTGCGCGATGTCAGTGAAGTGGGTAAGGTAAAGCTTTTGCTACAATCCGACGAGTTTAATAGGGACCTAGAATAGTTCTTAGAGAAACACAGAAGAGTAATTAAATTATATTCTAATTTATAACATTGTCTAGAAGATCACACACTAGGGACCACATAACATACTTATGCTCACTGAGGAAATTATTGAATGCTAAGAGAATAATAGAAAGAAATTAGATAGAGGAAGAAATAAAAACTCTGTGGGATAGTTGACTACGTCGTCTTGGTTCATAACGGCGTAGACTGTCTACAACGATTGTCTACATCCATATTTTGTCCTTTTACCGATCGTTTTTGATCGCCGACGATGCAATGGGTATCCATCATTTCCCGTTATGGTTTCAGAAATCAGGTCTGTTGGGTATCACTTGGAACACTTGCCGTCAACCATATATGGTGAATTGTAGTTGAAAACTCTGCAAGGTCCATGTATCAGGAGTTTGGAAACTACTGCATGAAATTTTGGGTCAACTATAGGAATATGGGCATGAAATTGTCCTGTATAATATGAAAAAGCAAGAAGTGCTTAAAACCATTTCCGATCCCAGATACTAAAGAGCGTAAAGGATCTGGTGGTGGCACCAATTGTCGCAATTTTACTTTGCCTCCAGCACAAGATAATCCAGTAGATTCACCACTGTATTTTAACGCTTTTCAATATTTACAAATTATTGTCATTTTCCCCAATTGTTACCGATTTGTCGGCACAATAATCTATTGTCACATCACAGTTCAATGCAGCTCGTTCCAGGATCACAGGAGCACTGTGTCTGCGGAATCGCTCAAATTCATTATGTTGTGCTTGCTGTTGTTGTATTTGATGTTCACTAACTTGTTGCATTCTAACCTTATCTACTTCATTATCACTCTCTAAAGAACGTAATTCTGACATAGCACTACGACTATTGTCTTGATCTGTCTTTGGTCGTCAGTGCGGTACACATGACGTAGCTCTTCGCACATTTAATTGATTGCGACGACCTAAGTCAGGTCATCTTCTCCTCGGCATCGTAAATTGTAATTAATCAAAGTGAGAAAAGTTTTCGCACACTTAACAGTAAAGTATCACTATCACAGAAAATCATAAAAAAGAGCACATAATTTGAAATGTCACTATCACAAAGGATCACCGAAGTTGAGAAAGTTCTCGCGCACGTAGATTGTCGGATTCGATCCTCGACATCGAAGAAAAAACAAAATTGTTGTTTTTATTTAATTTCGAGAATTTTTATATTTATTAACCTTTTAAACCTTCCCTGGATTCCACAAATAATTCAAGACCAAAATTATCCAAATCGGTCCAGCCGTTCATTTTTATATATATAGATAAATAAATAGAAGGCAAGAGAAAATAAAACGTTGGGGAAATTTCTAATTCCTCTAATAGGTGAGTTTGAAGTTACATATATTTACTAATATTTATAAAGTTCACTCATTTCGATATTATTGTAAGACTGCCTTCAGATAAGCAAGTTTTAGTGTTAGTTCTGTCTAGAAATCCCAGAAATTATATAGTGGCAGAATTATAGTTTTACTAGAAAAGTGCTAAAGGGCAATCGGTCCAAACGAAACATATATTGTGCCTGGAATAAATTAATATGGAAAAATATTAAACAAAAGGAAATAAATTCATTGGCTCATATAAGGAAGAAAAAACGTCCACATCAGAAACACAGTGTGTGGTCATTACGTCACTTACGTCAACATCTTCCTATATAAGTTACATAAAGTGGCTTATTTAAAATTAAAACAAAGTTAGTTAAACAATATACAATACTGCTATTAATTATCAACAAAAGCTAAAAGCGTTCTATAAAATTATCTCATCCATTAACAATCGGATATACACGAATCTGACTAATATATAGATAACTTCCACTGAATTGAACCTATGGGTATTCCATTCATACCATTACTCTTAACCACATTAACTATTTAATTGGAAACAGTCATGATTTCCTTATCTGTTTACAATTGTTCAACAATAAATATAGAATTGGTCTAAAAATGTATTTTTATTACGAATTATTAAAAAAAACTCAGAAGACATGCATATTTAACGTGTTTCTTAATGTTATTATATACCCATTACCATAAAAACAATGGTTCAACCATAATTTACAGTCACTGATAATTATATCAAGATAATTAGCTACCATAAATATAATGATAGAGTATTTTTAACTGTTGAACTATTGGTTATTTAGTAAACTGAAAATAATAATTTTGAATATAGTTTAATTATGATTTTATGTACTAATAAAATTACCTTTCGTTTTTATTATATTAAATTTTAATAAACTGGTTACACTAATATTATTCTTGGTGCAATTAAGGGGTCTATAAACGGACATAGTGTATTTATTGTGTTTGAACTTACTCTATAGATTGAAATAGTAGCCGAGAAGGATTGAAAAGTGATTTTTCAATTCCGAGTAGTTTGTTTTACATTGAATTGGGCTAGGAAATTAAAAATGAGTATTCTATGGTAGCCCCAAGAAGAAAAGTATTAGGATATGCTGAGTAATTTGTTAGCACCACCCTGATTATATTTTTTTAAAGGTTGTTCTGTGCCTCAGGTAGAATTACAAAGGTGTTGTATACTACGAGATACTATCACCGAGTTATTCGATTACATCTTAAAGTTAATTTTCTACGTGATGAGACCTCATGTTATAAAAATCGTAAAAATATTTCAAAACGCTTGAAAGTGATGGAATGCACGAATTTTAACGGCATATAAACAAATGGAACTAATTTGTGTTCCTGATATGTTACATGAATCATAAATAAATATTTTTATCAGCTGTTTGATTGAAGTAATATAATATATTTCTACTATATATTATATTAAAGTGTTACCAAATAAAGCAAAGGAAATATATATTCCTAATATGGATTTTTATTATAAATTTAATGTGTTTTTTAATTGCTGCAATATATTATTATTACATACGGTATTGTTAGAATATAACTTTTATAAAATGTGTATTCAATATAACAACTTTTCTGTTTTTCATTAGAAGGTTACGGTATTTAAAAAATAAGTAGATATGCCGCTAACTTTCCATTATAAGTGAAAGCCAAAATAGAAAAAAACTATTAAAATTATCTAAAATAACATACTGTTACTGATAATTTTTTTTCAGAAATTAAGATATAGTTGTTAACTTTACAATAACAAGAATTTTTGGTCTATATATTTGTTTCATTCAAATTTATTATAATTGTACTATGCAAAATAAAAATAATATGTAATTAAAAAATAATATATATTTTCTGAATTATTTTCTTTCATTTCAATGAATTGGAAGGTGGTTATTATTGATTATAATTTATTTTTGTTGTAAGTATATCATTATTTTTTTACTGGAACTCCATCATGTTATATAAAATCTAAATTTAAATAATCTCAAATATAACCCAATTTTCTTATCTACGTCTTCACCTACCATTTCTAATTTGGTATTTGGTCCGTAATAGTACATAAGCACAATAACACAACATAGTGATGCCAAAGCAATCACCACAAAGGCTATAGCCTTCTTCGTAGTGACGAAACAACCACCGTTCCGACTATAACGCAAGCCATCGATAGTATCATCTGTCATGAATTCAGTCCTGCTGGAAAACGGTCCAGGATTAGTCTTGGCCATTACGTCGCGCTCGATGATCAAGTCCAGCAAAATAAACACGAAATAATATCACTGCAAAATCACATCATTCGACTGGCTGACGAACGAACACTGGTCAGGAAAAAAGTTTTGGTACTGAATAAGTTCGAGTTTTTTTCTGCTCAGCGGGTTAGTCCTCGGGCGAAAATACATCCGTACCAACTAGATGTGATTTGGGCTATGGTATTAGCTGGGTTTGGCGCGTGATACCACCGCAGGGGAGTTTTTGCACGGGCTCGTTATCGGTAACATTGACGGTCAGGATCGAAAGTGAGCCTTAGCAAAATGGTACAGGTAGTATTCTACCTGCCGGTTATTTATTGAGTTTAAATTTAGAAAGAAAAAAAGTGGCTAATTAAGATGGATAGACTTGACCCAATTAGTGGGCTCAATAAACATAATTTAATATATGATTGAAACTATCGCTTTAAATATTAATTAGTTTTTTATTTAGTTTTACTGTTAAATAAATATTTTTATAAATTTATATATATATATATATATATATATATATATATATATATATATATAATATACTTCTACTATATATTATATTAAAGTGATACCAAATAAAGCAAAGGAAATATATATTCCTAATATGGATTTTTATTATGAATTGAATGAATTTTTTAATTATTACGATATATCGTATAACGACCATTTTGATGTAATGCAGTTCTATATTTGTGTATATTGGCGATGACCAAAAATGACGGGAGCTATATCTACACCCAATAATTCAAATAAAATGAGTGCTGACAGTTTTGTAGGAATCTTGTGGAGAAGATTCTCCATTAATAAGTATTGAATAACATGATGATTAACAGACGAGTGGTTTATTCTCGACAAAAGTTAAATTGTACGAAATCATCAAAGGAGATCGTCATCGAATGCAACAGATTTGTTTGTTCATAGTATAACAACGTTCGGTCATGCGTTATAAAATCTGTAAAAACCTACAATGAAAACAATAAATATCCCACTCTACGTACCGTATTCGCCAGTTATTGATTGTTATTTACTATCCCTATATTTACTATAGATTGTTTCTTTAACAGGGTGAGAATTCAAGAAGGCTTATCCGGTTCATTAATTTCATGTTATTCAATCATTTAACGTGAAAAGCATAAAAGAAGGTAAACGCAGAATAAACAGTATAATGCTATAATCTTTTAGACCTATCTTTATCAACCAAGCTGCAGGAGATTTCGATATTTCGAGATTGTTCTAAAAATCATAGTCCCCTACTATTGTTGATGATATTCATGATATTATTAATATCATAGTAGGCAAAATTTCAACCTTCCCATACAATGTAATATAAAATTAACCCATAAATGTTATTTTAAAAGCATTTTAAAAAGGTATTCTTTTGTAATTAATTAATAATTAATTTAATTATCTGTAAAACTACTCAAATTACGTTACAATATCTAAAACTTATATAATATAATTCTAAAAAACTAATATACGATATATCCTTGACCCTATTCTTTTAAAATTTACTTTTATATATGCGTAGTCCCGTCAAACTCAAGGTGCATATGTAAAAATTAAATATGCAGTAAAAAATAAATCATAATTAGTTATATCACAAGGTTCTTAACACAGGTATCAAAAATGTTTTATTATTTACAATTCATTTATATGAAGACATACTTTTCAGATGATATATCGCTAGTGTTATGTTAATAGTGGCTGTTGAATTCATTAAAATTACTTCATTATTATCGCAACTTCATCTATACATTTATTTTAGATCTATATAGTACTTATGTGGTTATAGAATTCTGGCTAATTATTTTTCAATTATTTCAGAGATAATGAAAAAATTATTAATAAACATTCTATAAATCAATATCATGGTATTTAGTTATGACAATGTCCGGTTTATGTAAACAAGATGTCGATGTGTTCAGTGTGATCATAATGTGATAAGATCTGTTTTTTATACTGCATCATTGAAAACACCGAGCTGAAGCCGAGACGGTTTTTGCAGAACTAGTTATATATAGAAAATAATGTCATTACGTACCTTATTTTAATTTTTTCCATTGATTTAGCTGCGAGCGTTCGTATATGTTATATAACACCGCTGATAGGCCTCAGGAAATTAAAAAACTCCGTTTGCGTAAGGGTGGAAGGTGTGATCACAGAGGCGTCAAGGCATAAGGGTTTGATTTATATTAGAATATGACTGAACGGGTATCGTTTGTAATGTCGGGCTAATAACTCGTCACTACTTTTCGTAAAATTAAAGTTTTTATTTCTAAACCCTGTACGTTACATAATTTATACACTATATATAACATATTGGCGTGGTGAGCTGCCAGTATGCACCAATTCGCCACTAGCTTGTGTTTCTTGTATTAGTTTCCTGAAATAGTTATCAAATTAAATATCTAATAAAACAGTTCGAAATGCACAATTAATAGCTCTTACTCATATATATATAAATACAATGTATCTCATTCAACTTCTAATAGCTGTAGATTTAACAGTCAAAACTTCTTCGCAAACCAAAATATTTTGGGACAACTATTTGCTCATTTGCTAAATGCCTATTATATATTAAAACTAGCTGACCTGGCAGACTCCGTACTGCCTCAATCCATAAATAAAAGAACTAATAATCCGTAAATAATCAGGTCTCTTGGGTATCGCTTGGAACACTTGCCATTAAACATACAGGATAAATTCTAGTTGAAAACTACGCAAGATCCATTTATAATGTAATTGGTAACTACTGCATGCAATCCAACAACAGACTTGGCCATCAATAAACACATATCTCAATATTATGCCTGTCAGATGGCGTATTTTAAACATGTTTACTAAATTGTTGTTCTGATGAGGAAACATTTGTAATTCTTGGACAATGGTTCTTTTCACTGTTGGAGTTTGAGCACAACACTTATCAACTTCCGTATCTGAATTGTCCATAAAATAAATTTGTAAATAGCAGCCAGTAAGTGATAAATTTGTCCTTGTATCTGTAATCTTTAAAGATTTGTCCAATAATTATTTCTGATAAATATTTTAATACAAACTTGAATATTGTAATAAAATGTTTGTAATATTTTCTGGTACATCAATAAGTAACAAAGATATGATGATACATAGTAAATAAGATAAAATGTTATGGTATATACCTTGAATGTGGGCATGAAATTGTCCTGTAAAATATGTATAGCGCCAAATGATGTTATCTGGAAACAGCAGTTATATATCTGAATGTTGGCCAAGAAAAGCTTACAATAATTTCCAATCCCAGATACTAAAGAGCGTAAAGGATCTGGTGCAACATAATCCAGACGATTCACTACTGTATTTTAACGTCCTACAATATTTACAAATTCTTGTCATTTCCCTAATTATTACCGATTTATCGGCACAATAATCTATTGCCGCATCATAGCAGCTCGTTCCAGGATCACATAAGCACTGTGTCTGTGGAATCGCTCAATTTCATTATGTCATGCTCATTGTTGTTGTGTTTTATGTGCACGAACTCGTTGCATTCTAAGCCTATCTACTTCATAGTCACTCTCTAAAGAACGTAATTCTGGCATAGCAATACGACTATTGCCTTGATCTGTCTCTGGTCGTCAGTGCGGTACATATGAGATAGCTCTTCGTACATTTGATTGACTGCGCTGACCTAAGTCAGGTCATCTTGTCCCCGGCATCGTATATTGTAATTAATCAAATTGGAAAAGTTACTAACTTTAATTTTATTTTATTACTTAAATATTTTATACTTTTCAAAATTATGATTGGATCATATAAAACTAACTTTGTTTTACTCGTGTTATTATTAATAAATTGAAATTTGATTTTTTTAATAACCTTCTAGAACGTCAATAATCTGCTCGTGGGCAATAAGTACTATTATATGATTTCAGTTACATAATATAACTATCCTGACATGTAGTAGATCACTTCAGTAAGTCAAGCACTAACACTCCAAATCACTCTCGTTATGAGTTTTATGAGGATATCGCGCTGAATCAGTTTGTTAGACTTCGTAGTATGGGGCATCGGCGATGACTCGCAACACTTTATTCTGGAACCTCTGGAGGATATCTATGTTAGATTTGTTAGTATTTTTGTTTAGATGAAGTTGGAGGTTTCTTGTGGCTGATACTGGATCTTGATGTGATGATAAAACCGCTGTATCGTCAGTATATGTTGCAACAGTAGTGTTTCTTGAGGTCGGTAGGTCAGCTGTATACAATAGATATAAGAATGGGCCAAGAACACTGCCCTGCGGAACGTCCAAATATATTGGGTGTAGGTGTGTCACCCTGTGTGATAATAAAATATTTGTCTGTGAGGTACGATTTCAGAAGTTAAAAGTTCATATGTAGGTAAAAAAATTTTAAATTCTACATGCAGTCCAGTGTGCCACATCTTGTCGAAGGCCTGAGAAATATCGATCAATGCAGCTGAGCAATATTTTGTTTGACTAATCTATGTATTTGTTCTGTTGTTCCGTGTTTATTACGGAAGCCAAATTGATGGTCTGGAATAATAATTCTCTCCTCTGCGATTATGTTGAGTCTCTTAATACATAATTTTTCGAATAGTTTAGAGATCATAGATAACAGGCTTATAGGACGATCAGAGGAGAGAAATTTAATAAATAAAAGTCTTTGACGTTTCCTACCATTAAAATCAATAAATCCTCCAAGACTCTAGCATTTTCTAAATTCAATAAAATCAAATTATTTATTCAGTTGAAATTAAGTTTAGCTTTCAATTTTTATCCTCTATAAATTGCATCCTTTATATTTTCAAACTAAGACACATAAAATATTTATTAGCCTATATACTTTATGAAAATAAACTGTTCTTTTTTCCACCATTTATCCCACACTGAGGCATTTGAAGTATGAGGTATAAATCAAGATTCAGTTAGCTGTATCATTGTAAATGTTTTGCCAAGTATTACATTTCTATCTAAGTAATCTCCAAGAGATTGGTAGTACTAGTAATACAAATATTTAATATTAAAATAAATATTTAATAGCAAAATTTGAAGGAGTTGAATTAAATTATTGAAATATATTGATATCTATTTTAGTCTGATATTAAGTTAACAAATAATCATTATTAGAAATGCTTATTTAATTTCCATATTTTAAAAGAAATATAGACCATACCATGAGAACTAAAGTTGAAAAGAAAAAAAATTACTACCATGCAGCAGAGATTTTATAGAAATTGATCATTTCTTACTGTAGCAACCACTATTAACTATTTCATTAGGTTTGGCTAGATGATAACAATAATTACGCTTAGGGTTTTCAAAAAAAATCATTTTCCATCACCCACCACTACTCGATGCAGGAATGACTTCCGATGAACCTTTGAATACCTTTGAATACCTTTGAAGTTGCATTTCACGGACGATTTTTCGATTTTCCATTTGCCATCAATCAATTGATGTGCCACCCATCTTCTAATTTCTTGGATTTTCCCCAGTGCTGGCTAATGGTTCTACTAACTGTTTATAAGTTTAGGTTGGGTCTTCATCCAATTACTTTTGCGGTTTTGCATCTTCAAACTGTTTGGGTCTCCGCACGTTCTTTGTTTTCCATATTGAAATAGCCTGTCATATGTTTTTAAGGTTAGCGCACCTTTAATTTCTACCAGCAAACGATGAATTTCAGAGGCTTTCTTATTTGATTAAATGGTAATAGTAATGCACGTAGGTACAAAACTTGACATTTTCAACTGTACTTTCGCAAAATATAACATGTATAGCCTTGAAGCTTCGTGTCAGTAGAATAAAATAACACATATGTCAAATCATAACATTGCATATTTAAGTCTAGCAATAATGATTTTCCGGTATTATAATTATAAGGAATGCTTATTAATCACTTGGCAGATTGTTGAACCACTAAGAGTAATAAAAAAAACATTTGATCAAAACTAATAAGTTTAAGCCTTTCAAAAAATGTGTAGCTAGAATTAGTGTTTATTTTAAATATGTATAGGGTCTTCTAATATGAGCGCTTGTCAAGTTGTTTGAATGGTGATAACAAAATTGTCTTTATTGTAAGGGCCAAGTAAAATTTGATTTGGGTATGGCCAGAAACCCACTTTTGCTTTGACTTTTTAATATGTTACCATCATTCTGTAACTCTAAAAATTTGGATTGTAACATAAACTCATTTTGATAACCAAGTTTTTAAAATAATTTACTGAAGCGAATAAAAAATAATCGCTCAAATAGACGCCGTCGAGATAATATATAAGCCACAATTTACCAAAATGACATTGAAAAAACCGATAGTATTTTTTACTTCTTTTCTCTGAGCCAAAACGCACCAAATATTAAAATAGATTATTATATTAGTTATAAATTTTATAAAGTTTAGAAAAATATTTCAAAGTTCTATTTAAGTAAATTAGTTAAACAGCTTATTAACAATCGTTCTAAAGGACGAAAACTCTTTTTTATTGCGTAGTGAAGCTATTCGAAGATATCCGATAAAATTAATTGATGGTTTACCCTTGAAACATCACCCGTGTGAAAACGTTTAGTAATTATTGTTGTATTCTTATTGATTTACGACCAAATCTAGGCAAACGAATTGCGTTGTACAATAACATTTATATATAATAATAACTAAAAAAGAAAGTATTAAAACTATAAGTATTTTTGATATATTGTTATTAGTAGTTTAGGGTCTCCCCAACGCTTTAGCATTCTTCAGAGACTATCAACACAGACCAAGAATTATTAACAATCGAGGCTAAATAGCCTGCGACAGTTGTACGTTTCAAGGAATTTCAAAACAATAAACTAATTAACTGTTACAATGCTTAGAATTAATGAGATAAAAATAAAACTATTAAATAGATCAACAACCAAATCTACACAACAAACATCGAGACAGAACGAATAAATAATAAGCCGGCTGGGTTGGCGCAGTGGTAAAGGCGACATGGCGGTCCACCTACTGTTGCGAGAGTCGTGGGTTCGAATCCCGCTGGATGTAAATATATGTATGTGATTGTTTAATATTTGTAATTGTCCTAGGTAAGAGTGCAACATCCGACAAAGAAAATGATCCGAGTCACGCCAGTAAACAGACGGGGAAACACCGGATGTCTTCTGTGATGATTTCTAAGTTGGT
Source organism: Rhynchophorus ferrugineus (assembly GCF_030347505.1). Classification (NCBI taxonomy): domain Eukaryota; kingdom Metazoa; phylum Arthropoda; class Insecta; order Coleoptera; family Curculionidae; genus Rhynchophorus; species Rhynchophorus ferrugineus. The sequence goes on along the minus strand of NW_027472583.1, from coordinate 22,663,537 downwards.
CATTCGCCAGTCGGTAGGCGCAATGCCGAAAGTATGTTAAATAGTAGGTCCAGTCCAGATAAACCATCGTTGGTAGAAAGGATATATTTAAAAAAACCATTTGTATATATTAAGCAATTAAGCTCTAGTAATTAATACATTTCTGCATTTCACCAAAATATGGAAGACTGAAAACATGGGACATGGAAGAATTATTTTTTGTTATGTTCCCAACCATTCAAGAGTATATTTTGAATGAAATAAAAAATTAGTTCCAGTAATTATGTAAGTGGTAGCCATTAGACTTTGATTGATACTGATACTGATACTGTAAAAATAGTTTGTTTATAAGATTTTAATCATTTGATTATTTTTGTGAACATCAACGTCAAATTATAAAAGTTCAAAAAAAATAGATAAAAAGTAATATTCATATTACCTCAAAATGTTTTAACGATAAAAATATTCTTGAAATCAGTATTTTGAAATGCGTAATATTGAATGTAAAAACGATGGTACAAACAGCTTCGGTGTTCTAATAAAAATTAATTACTAAAACTTGAATTTAATTTGAACAATCAAGATTGAATTTTGTTTAAATTCAAGTTAGTTAAATAAAATGAAATGTTTTCAGCTTAGAAAATCGCTATAGAAATGACAATATCCCACTTACATGTAACAATTGCAGCTGATATCATCAGTCTCCTTTTTTTTGGCCTGGAACCGGGAAGGTGAATTCTGTTACGGATAACTGGTCGGGAAGACCCGCAGGAATAAGCGATTTGGACTGGTTATATGAAGACTGCCTCTAGGCTACCCACTAAACCCCACCCTATCAGCTGATCCAATGACTCTAACTGATATTTCTTACTGTTAGTAAAGAGGGTGCCCGTAACCGGTAACACTGTTAAGAGGCACAAGGGCCAAGCAAGGACGTGGCGTCGTTATCACACCACGCGGCTTGCGGTACATGAGTTAATCGCTCGCCGGAGAAGATCGAGACAATTTGGAGTTAGAGCACGACGGGGAACTGTTGGCTGTGATGGAATAAGGCCACGAAGAGCCGAATGAGTTATTGGCCTAAAATAACGGCCAGCCCTGTAATACATCTATTGTCCGAGAGACGAAGAGTGGGGGGACGTCTGTTTCTCCATGAATTTAATTGTTCCTGACGAACCAGGGGGCATTGATTATTCTCCTGAGAATTTTGTTTTGATAGACTTGACGTTCCATCTGGCTAGGAGAGACGTATTTTAGATAGACACTGGAGCCGTATAAAACAACTTAATGAACCAGCATCTCATACAGCCGTGTTATTTACATTCGATTCCAGCTTCAAATGCCTTCCTTTCGACCACGTTTTTTTCCTCCTTGTTAACCAAATGGAAATCACACTACTCATTTGGAACGGATTCTTTTAAAACATGGTAGCATTAGTGTTATCGACAAAATTATCAGCTTAAGTCTATAAAATACATATTTTTTATATTAATTTTTAGAAATGCAAATCTTGAGGATTAAAACATTGGTATATAACAGAATAAATTGTTCTTTTACTCACTGGCTCTTAAGGAGATCAAACATAACCTAAAATTTATTATGCTTTGTTTCAGAATAATTTGTCTCTGAAATTTGTTCATTTTTAAGTATTCATTTTTCACTTTTTAACTTTACCATTTGTTGAAAATCATCGAAATAAATAGGTTAAACGCAACGATGAAAAAGCTAAATCACTCGTGTAACATGAAACTAATGTATTGCAACCGAATGATCAATACGAATACAATCTATTATAGATACAACACCCTTTTATCAATCAGAAATAGTTAATATAAAGCTGATGAAAACGGTGCATCTAATTGATGATATTTCACTTGGATTATTTAAAGAACTACCATGAAAAGTGATCGTTATGTTGACATATATATTTAGTGCTAATAATAGTAATATAAATAATTTTAATTATGAATGCTTATCGTAACCAGCGAAGAACACTACAGTCACTTCAAAATCGATCCATTCAATTTACGAGAATATTCAGGTTTCTCTTCAAAATATCAAAGAAGGCTATTAAATCACAAAAACGTGTAAGCATTATAGCTATTGAAAAAATGCTTTTAACAAAAAAATTTAACCGACTTCAAAAAATAAATAAGGAACTCACTAAAAAGTTAAAAATAATCTTAACTTAGATTTTTGATTGAAAAAAAATACGTTTTACAATAACATATGTATATAATAATCGTTGTAATAACAAAATAAAAATACAAAAAACTTATTTTACCTATCCATTACACGTATTTTATATTCTACAATATTATTTTAACCACTACCAACCGATCATTTTAAAGTCAGTGTCAAGCAACAAATTGAATTTGATTTTATATATATTATTAGATAGATAAAATAAGTTTTTTTGTTTAATTTTATTTAGTTATTACAACGACAATTATGTACATACTTTATACTAAAACATTATTTTTATATAATTTTATATATATATATATATATATATATATATATATATATATATATATATATATATATATATATATATATATATATATATATATATATATATTTGTATCTAAAGATATATATTTGTATCTAAATATATACATCTAAGTTTGATTATTTTTTACTCTTAATGGGTTCCTTATTTATTTTTTGAAGTCGGTCCACTCTTTTTGTTAAAACAATTTTATTTTTCTCTTTTTAGTGTTAGATATTTATTCAATAAACTATGCAGTTATTTTATTCAGTATTACAATGGATATGGATTATGGATAGTGGATTATGGATAGTGGATGTACCGTCTGAGGAAAAAAGGAATAAACAATGATTGAAAATACGGAACAACTGTTCCAATCGAATTAGAGCAAAAAAAGTTGATGTTCTGTTCGGAATGAAACCCGCGTGTTGGTCAAACGTTCCAACCATTACACCATAGAATCATTTGCCTACAACGTTTCTATGACTTTTCATTTGATATGGTTAGTGCTTAAAAAACAAGCTGAAAGGCTTTTACACTGAACTACTTCCGATTATTCACCATATCAGTTTAGCAGTAACATTATACCGAAATATCTGATTATTTTAGATAAAAAAATATTTGAAAACTTTATACATGCGTTTGCAATTTGAGATTTTCCCTCGAATTCCCAACATCCCCCCCTCCCCCATTTCACCCAATAGATTCTGACTTGTTTCTGACCAGGACCACCTTGAAAGTGTACTCTTTCGAATAAAAAAGAATTTTGAAAATCGGTTCATAATTACATATATATAAAAAATATACAGTTGAACATAGAACACCCTTCTTTTTTGAAGTCGCGAACATGACGTGATCATTAGGGGCTAAAGGACAGAGAAAATTCAAAATACGTACGAGCAGAACTGAATTCGGCGAACAGTTTGAGCTGAACAAGTTTTAAAACTGATCCAAAGTTGTAATGCGCATGCACTTTGTTTAGTTCCAATGTTTGCTGCATGACTTTAAGCGCTTGGCGACGAAAGGAAGGGAGGTGAGAATAACTGCGGATTATGAATGGTAGAACGATTATATATAGAAAAGTAATGTTTCTGTTGAGATGCGGGAGAGAAAACAAGGTTGTAAATTAAATACAATTTATTTTCTCTCGTTTTTGAGTAAATACATACCCAAAGACGAGTTGTTTAATTAATAATAACAATATATATAAGTGTATATATTAATACTTTAAGTATATATATATATATATATATATATATATATATATATATATATATATATATATATATATATATATATATATATATATACACTTAAAGATATTAATCAATACGTCATGGGAAAAGGATTATGATTCAGATGGAATGTATTACTGAAAACTGGTGTGGGCTTGACTATTATAAACAGGAGTTCTACTAGTTACGCTTGGTTGTATGCGGTTAACATTACTCCTTTCAATTATTCTAACCATACTGCTCTCAATTCTTCTAACAAAATTACTTCAGTGCTATCTTCATGCTTAATATTTCTTCTATCAATTCAGTACTTTCCTCTCAATTCTCAACAAAACTATCTTCTTCTCATTTTAACATTTTGCCTCATTGTTGATGCAAATACTTTCCTCATTGTCGTTGCAAATTCTGTTCTATCGTTGGTGATGGACAGTGTTTTATCGCTGAAGCTCCTCCCTCGGATTCTTGGTGGTGGTGGAAAATGCTAGTCCAAGAAACGTCTTTCTGTATCCCGATTCGCTGAGAATATCGGGATGGGAAGCACTCTTCCAGCTAGGAACTGCTCACCCTTATAAAACATGTGCGTCTCAAACACTTAAGGAACTCCCGAAAATTCCACGATTTCGGGTTTTCTTGATATTGATGGGTATGGGCGCCATAAGTCCATACCTCCTCTACCAGGTCTAACATCTGACACGTTTCGTCTAGCCTCGATATTTAACTTATAACCCTCATTATCCGAAACACTCGACAACTAGCCAATGGGAATCCTCTTTGTTAAACACATATGTTCTCTTTACTTGGTACCTTTCATGGTTGTCTAATTTCACCAGACGTTAAATAAAATGCGACGTTATATTTTGTATCAGGCCATAAGCCTTTTCCCATGTCATAAATATTAGGAACATCAGTTAAAGGTCTAATAAATTAACCTGTTAACTAAACAACCGAAAGAACTCTACAATTAACGTAAACTTAATTTTACACGACTCTCCCAACTATTTATAAATAAAAATGCGTCACAACAATTCCAACAACCCTTCGTAAATTTAATGTTTTGTTTCTTTATATGAAGTTATTTTTGATAATTTTTCCCTCCCCAGTGAAATGGTTTATGGTTGTTCCATATAATTTTAAATTTTGTGCTACGAAGTGTATCAATAATATTTTTTATGGTTATAATTCTCTTTAATTTAATGAAAATACGTATATATAAAGACAATACATATTTTTCTCACCGGCTAAATTTTGTTGATAAATTGTAAAATCGAAATCTATTAATTTAAATGTTATGTCTATTATTTTTGTTTCAATTTTTCATGTTTTTTTATAACGTCTTGATATAATTATACCTATTATCATGAATTATTAATACATATTAAAAAGATATTTATCATAAAAAACATCTTTGTAGTAATAATTATATCCACACTTTTAACATTACTTTTAACTTACTTATAGCTTTCCTTGAGGCTCAATATACATTTTATGTGAAAATAAATATCATCAAAAGAAATGTTAAAAGTTTACTACAGTGATGGGATCCATAAATTGGACCATTATTTGAATAAATGAACTGCATTTGAAATCAATCATTGATTGAAATTATTTTAGCTGATATATCCGGTCTCTTATTAGCTCGAATTTATAGAACATCTTTTAATACTACAAATAATTATTGAACCTTAAATTACAATTGCCAATTTTTCAGTTTTTAAAAATGTATGTAGCGTAAATAAAACAATATATTTAATGCAATTCAATACTCATTTATTTTCTGACAACATTTATCTGTATTATTTTAACCAGTGCATGCAGTGTCATCAGTGGGTATAATATCCTCATAAACTGAAATAAAATCAGTTAAAGAGCAAAATGTACCACAGCCTGGTATAGTAGCCTCTATGGGATCATCCTCCTCATAGAGTTGGTAATAAATCTAAACAAAAAAACATATTATAACCCTAGTAAGGATTAAAGGAAGAAAATGAACTTACTTTGAAACCGTAAACGCCATCAATCTCATGAAGCTCGAACAAAACATATGATCCATAAGCTGGAATATCCGTGAGTTTTTTCACGCCTAAGGAAAGTAGCATGGCGGCAACGTTCATCTCATGACCCGAATAGATGAACATCTTCCGTGTTTCCGGTGAAATAGAACCATCGACTTTAGATTGAGAATCTTCTATAATTTTCCTCAATAAATAACCTAAAATGTGTTAACAGAATATTAAAGAATCATTAACATTATTACTTGTGAACATTAACTTGTCGTTTATTGTTCAACTACAGATGTGTAACTTTCTGATCTAATAGAAAGTCCAAATAATACACTTTTATTATACAAATAACAGGTCAATTCAAAAGGCCCTAATATTTGAGGCCCTATATAAGGACTAAAATTTGAGTATGACAATGTTCTGTGCAAAGTGGGTGCCGCGCGAGCTCACTTTTGATCAAAAACAACGAGTTGATGATTCGGAGCGGATGTCTGAAGATGATCAAGCGTAATAAACCCGAGTTTTTGCGTCGATATATGACAATAAATGAAACATGGTTAAATAATTTTACTCCGAAGTCCACTCGATAGTCATCCGAGTGGGCTGCACACGACGACCCCGCTCCAAAGCGTGGAAAAATGTAACAGTCAGCTGGCAAGATTATGGCGTCTGTATTTTGGGATGCGCATGGAATAATTTTCATTAACTATCTTGAAAAATGACGGTGCCACAAGTCAGTGAAAACGATGGCAAAATCCATGAATTGGGCTTTGAATTGCTTCCTCATCCACTGTATTTTCCAGATCTGGTCCCCAGCGACTATTTCCTGTTCTCAGATCGCAAAGAAAAGCTCGCTGGGAAGAAATTTTCGTCGAATGAAGAGTTGATCGCCGAAACTGAGGCCTATTTTGAAACAAAGAATATATCGTACTACAAAAATGGTGTCGAAAAGTTAGAGGGTCACTATAATCAGTGTATCACCCTTGAAGGAAATTATGTTGAATAAAAAAAACGAATTTTGCCAAAAAAATTTGTTTAACTATGGTACTTTTTAATTGACCTTTTGGTTGGTCCTCAAACTAGAATTTACCAGTACATGATCACACAGTACTCGCTCAGGCCAAACAAACGATTCATTAAATTGCTCCTTATGCACAAGAACTCGGCCTTTCATAGGTTTGAACTTGGAACATTTTAGTTCGCGACTTTACTCTGTACTCGTCAAGATCAAACTAACTCGTATTAGAAATCATACAGAAAGCTGCGTTTTGCTAACTTAATTTGAAAGCGTTTGGAAGAAGACTCTAATTGTATTGCCATATAAAGAAGCAGCTAAACCACATGGAATTCATGAGATATTAATGCATCTACAAAAAGTTATACTTTCGGGCATATTATACGATATGGGCGTAGACAATATTTTGTTCTAGCAGGATTATATTACATTCTACACAGCGAACTGTACAATAGATATTCCGCATAAAGAAGGACGTAGTTATCCAGAATGCTGGCCCCACTCAACTTTTTTGAACTGAAATTTTCTGAAGAAATTTAAAATTGAATCACCGCAATTCGTGAAGTCATGAGAAGCCGAGGCAAACATTTTGACATAATTATGTTTAATACAAAATGATATAGACCTGTCAATTAAAATAATATTTCATTAAAAATTTCCAACTGTTTTATTGTTATCTGAAACTATGAATTTTCTTGTTAAATTGCGTATTTGAATGAAGGATAATGTTACCATAAAGACTATAGCCGGAATATTTCAACACTTGCAAATGGGAAAATCAATAAAATTTACGTCAAACTGAAGTTCAAACACAGTCTGCGTATTTTTCTCAAATATTTTATAATACAAGGTTCATTCGAAATAAATAATCTGTTTAAAAAAATAGATTCAAATATGCTGAATGATTCAATGAAGGATCATTTTAACGAGCTTATGTTGAATGGGTATTATAACAATTGTAATTAAAAATAATTATATGCTATAGCTACCTGACGAATAGCGAAATTTGAAGAAAGAATGTAGAAGTCTTGAATCAAAGGTTGTCTATTAACATTTAAGAGAAGTATATTGACAGTTGAAGAAGTGAATATTTATCGCCAGTTATAATAATTTTAATAACTTATTATTACATAGAATTTAAACGATTGTTAAAATTGTAATGATGATACATACCTGCACTAATTGTCCTTAAAGCTGTCGTATTTGTGATGAAATAATAGTAATCGACCGCAGCAGCATGTATTGGTTCGGGATATATTATACTAACCCAATCTTCTAAGGTAAAACCTAGTTCCTCCTAAACAAAAAAAAAGAACAGTAAAAATAAAATAGTTATTACAAAAAAATTAAATATGTCATGATAAAAATGGCTTAGCTTACTAATCTAAGTATCTAAAAATAAATTAAAATTACCTGCACTGCAAATCCAAAGTAGTAGTTAAAAGCGTTTGAAACAGTAACCGTGTCGAGATCAGTGTAGGCCATGAGAATAGCAAATAGAGCTTTGTATCTCTTCAAATATGTAGTCATGTCTGAAGAACTGTAGAGTTCCGAAACCAGCGTGTACAATTGGGAACATGTTCCAAACCACATCATTTCCTGATAGGAAGAAATTGAGAATTATAACTAAAAATAATAAAATAAATATATAATTATACTTTGTCTCCACTGGATACATAGTTGTATGGAATTGGTAACCACAATAAGCTGGACCAAATTTGGGTAGTTCTTGCTGGATACAATCCGGCTAACATCAGCAAGGCGGACATTTTTGTTCTGTTAGTGTTAGTTGATCTAACATCCAAATAGTTAATATTCCAGGTTTTGGTAAGGAAAGAATCATATCTGCTACGCAAAGCTGTACCAATGGCGTATTCCGTAACCTTTCCCTCATTGGTAAGCTGGCCATAACCTTCGGTGTAGTTGCCTTCATCATAATAAGGATTACTGGGGTACAAACTGCCCTGGTCAGGGTTCCTGTTACCATGTCTGAATAACTATATCCAGAACACCAAAACCATTATTATGAATTAATTTAAAAAATGTTAAAACTTACAACATGGACCAGCTTCAATGTGTCGGTGTCTGCTCTACAACTTCCCAGCAGGAAAGTGAAATAGCAGCATACCAGTGCAACGGCTACGGAACGGTTCATCTTGGTTCTGGTAAAATCAGACGACAAATGTTGTCTGGTTTGCCTGGCGAAAGTAAGTCTTTTTATATGAAATTAAATTGCAGATTTTATTGAGGATTAACGGCAATGTTGGCGATTTCATTCAAATAAACTTAAAGCCGATGATTAAGGAAATGCGGACCATATAGATATAATTGAATTGCTGTTATAAATTAATATAATAGTGTCGCTAAATATCAATCTTACGTATTTTACTGTATGTATGTTAATTTATCGCGTCTAATGTATTATAATTTTTATACAATGATTTTTTATGCTTATCATAGAAATATATGTGGCGCCGCAAATATTTTTGAAATTATTTCCAATATCCTTATGGGGAGTTTTGTCCGGTTTCTTTCATCCAAAATTCAATTTCACCACATAGGTCTTCAGATGGATATATATAGGTAGGTAGGTACAGAGTTGTGTCGTTAGGTACAGAGTTGTAATATTTTTATCTTCATTAGTTTGGAACGAAGTTATATGGATGAATATGTTAGTTTTAAGAAGTAAGGTTAAGTTAATAGTAAGAACAGATGTAACAAAGAAGTAATGTAAAGAAGAAGTTAGTCATGTAACATGATATTTATATTCTTTGAATAGTTAATAAAGTCATATTTTTTTAAGAAAATATTTCAAATATTTGGTATCTAAAATCAAGGGTTAAAGGCTTCAACAACCTCTGAGGAATATATTCACCTTTGATTGGAGAGACTAATGGAATCTGCGTCTCTATATTTGTTCCTCAACAAAGTTATTCTGTCATACGATTAGTCGAATGACTAAATTTCGAATATATCATAAAGACCCATGTAGAATTTGCGTTAAGCATTACACTAGAAATACAGCTTTTTTATATGTATTTAATACATTGCTACCACTCGTCGCTGACTGACATACAATTTATCTTTAAAATAACAGGTCAATTGAAAAGTCCCCGGTCTACCATAGTAAAACAAATTTTCTTGGTAATATTAGTTTTTTATTCGACATAATTCCCTTCAAGGGTGATACACAATACATAGCGACCGTCCAACTTTTCGATACTATTTTTGTAGTACGATTTGTCCGTTGCTTCAAAATAGGCCTCAGCTTCGACGATCACCTCTTCATTCGACGAAAATTTCCTAGCGAGCATTCTTTTGAGATCTGAGAACAGAGAATAGTCGCTGGGGTCCAAATCTGGAGAATATGATTTATGAGGAAGCAATTCGAAGCTCAATTCATGGATTTCTGACATCGTGATAAAAATTATTTCCTAACTTTTATAAAGGACTCCTTTGTCAAATTGGTTTCAGATATTAGGTAAATATCTATTTTTTGCAAATCCAGGAATTCTTGTAGGTCAGCGTGATGTTAGGTGAGCGTGATTCCATTAATATTTCAAATTACAATTCGAAAGTCTTTATTTGTCAATTCTAGTAGTTCTTGAGGCCTAATGTTTTCTAATCACTGAATTTTTCAGTGATATATTCAATCATTTTTTTCTCCTTGTCCAAATGTACTATGAACTTTAAAATCAATTCGTTCATTGTTGTTTTTCCTTCATTTATTTCTTTTTGGCTGTTTGGGTTTATGCTTTGAGCATAGCTCATTTCATCATGGACTTGGTTATATATTTGTAGTTACTATTTAGTTTAGCTTGAGTGACTTTGTTTCTTCTTTTTTGTAACATTACATATCTCAGGCTATAACAGTATGCAACAGTTAGGACCATACAGAATAAAGATCGGCAAAATAAGAATTCGGACAATATTTCGGTCGAATTTTAGTCTTGATTGTGATATTTCTTTCTCTTTCACTAATTCAACTACAGCGGTAGACGCCACGTTGTTTTCCTATACTACTGACCCCAAGCACTTGAACTAATGTACTTACTCTAGCTGGATGATGTTGACATTGATAATAACAGGCGATACGTCCGTTGTCAATACCTTGATATTTTCTGGATTGATTATTTATCCTAAGATTTGCAATGCAAATTAACATATATAGTATAGAATGCTCGAAGCCTGAACATATTTATCAGCAAATATTATAAATCATTAGCGAACATCAATTCGGTCAAGATATTTGTACGCCATATGTATTTTCATTAATGTTGTTGAAAATCAGTGGAGAAGGCGATAACTCCTTAGCGAACACTGACACATTTCAAATGAATTCGACTATCACAAGTTGGATAATTTTTAAGAGAATATATTCGGTTTTTAATCCTGCCTGCTCTTCTAGGTTTGCGTTTTCCAAGTCTCATTTGTTTAATTCATATTTGTATACGGCATAGATATGATGTAAGGAGGAAATATCGAATGCAAACCTAGGGTTAAGGTTTAATGTAGGTTTCTTAATAAGGGCGGGTTTATATTGAAATGAAATTAAACAAGTTGTGAGCGATGTATTAACGAAATTCTCTTGGAACGCCCAAGTATATCATTATTTATGAAACATAACATTGTTTTAATGCCGATTTTAGTTTAAATGTCGTTTCTCGCGGTAGCACCTAATAGTGGTCCAATTTTCAATGAATTTGACGTATGGGTCCGACAGATTTTGAAAAATATCCTGCATTAGAGTGATTTTAAGAGAATACCTGGATTACAACTTATCGGTAAAGACCTGCGAGTCCTCTTATACAAAATATTAATGGTATTAACTACAATTAGCCACAGCCTCTGAAACTATATGCTATTCACATAAATGACCAAATTGTTTAATTCAGTTGATCATCTCTTCTGTAAGTAAATTAATCAGCTGATCAACAAGGGCGCAAAGAGTAGCTTTTTACTAGTGTATTGCCAAATGATGAACTTCGTGTAGGTTGAAAGCGTAGACATCAAACTTGACAGCATTGTCTATTGTTATTAACTTTAAGTTCCACATTAAATTGGATCTTGTACGAGTGCAGGTCCGAGTATCGATTCAAAATTCGCAGAGTATTTGGGGGTTTTTGTGTACGGCGAGAAATTTTTATAGCACACTTTCACAAAGATTCGACGATTCAATTAGGTACGCCGAAGGAAGTAACAAAAGTTATCAAAGTTGATAATAATCCAAAAAAATCAAATTAATACATAGAATAACAGATGTAATTGAAGAAGCATATGAAGGTAAATAGGTTTGTTTAGCAATATTCTTAGATTTTACACAATACTTCCATAAGGTATGCCATGACGGCCTTGTTCATAAGCTAGAGAAAATGTTACCGAAGCAAAACACCGAACTATTAGAACCTTACATTACAGCCATAATGTTTAGAGTCACACAAAGGAAACTTACTCTACAATAAAAAAGCAGGTGTACCATCAGGAGGTGTATTGGGGACAATTACACATTCTTTGCCTACTTTCCACATGTGATATACCACAAATGGAAAATATCGCGATGGCTACATTTACTGATAATACAGCGAATCTTGCTGTCAGAGATAATAGCGAAGAAGCCACATGAAAATTACGACATGCAAATGACAATATAAATAATTGACTCCAAACCTGGAAAATAAAAACCAATAGCAATAAATAATACTCCATATAATCATTCCATATATCAATAACGTTAAATATCTCGGAATAAATTTTGATACAATATTTCTCTGAAAGGAACACGTAAAAAATAAAAAGAAAGAACCGGAGTTTAAATATAGAAACATTCAGATACCGACCGCCAAAAGAATCACAAGAAAACATGACGAGAAACCCCTTTGTCATGTCACCATCGAGGTGTTACAACTTGGATAGAACAGGATACAGACTCAAATGAATCATTTCACTTGATTTTGTCTAGTGTAGTATAGTCACATGCATTTAATTAAAAAAAACGGCAGTGTTCATACATAAACATTATTAAAGACTAAGATAGGGTCGATGGGTCCTCTTAGATATAAGTTAGTGTAAAGATAAATCGTAGGTTAGTCGGCAAAGACTAGTAACAATGTAATGAATAAATAAATAAACTTTCGCAAGTAGCAGCTATGTTCCGGGCCAATGTGAATTATATTATCTAAATTTTGGACAGTCGATTTTGAAAGGTAGCTTCTATATTAAACTAACATAACCTTTTCATTTTCATATTAATGCCATTTGTTTCCACTAGTTTGAAATTGGAGAAGGCATTTGTCAATTAATTATTAATTGACAAAATACTGAATTCATTATTATTATTAATTATTAAGGCATTATTAATTTTCTGTTAATCGTATAATATATTTGTCGACTAAAAATTCCAGAATTCCAGAAAATGTTTTCTCAGTCCTTTACTTATATTCAATGTGGAAAATATGTTTTTATCGCTTTTATGAACTTCAAATTAGCATTTAATTTTATTCGCTGTTTTATAGATTAAGCACATTCCTGCGGATAATATATTCTATCTAAATATTTTACGATGATTCAACTGTATACTAATTAAAAACGATATATGGAGTTTGTGATTTGTGGTGGATTCGTCAAAAAAATATCGTCTTCAGCATAGTACGAAACACAGAAAAGAAAATATAAAGGGGGCATCAAACATTTAAGGAACTGCATTCTCACTTTCTTGAAGTAAAACAATAGATACCATCTTTCATATTTTGTAAATTCACCAATGATCGGATTACACGTTTTGGTATCAATGTAAATAAGTTAGGAAACGTGTAAAGTTTAGACAAAAACTTTTATTTTACTCGAAAATTATTTTATTTTAACGGACAAAGGTGGCAACTTCTTGGAACGACTATATGGGCAATACTGTTGAAGCAATAATACAGTAACATAAACGAAACCCTTAATTTTAAAAACTTTCAGTGGAATAACCAGGACAATATCAGTTTCATATTATACAAGAGTTGTATAAGAATTAAAGATCAATTACATTGGTGGAATCCCATAAAAGACTGTTATTGATAAGAGTATTGGTGATGTTAAGTTGACTTTTGGAGTTATACCATAATAAAAGAATACATGTTAGCTTGTGCGCGAATTTTGTAGACATCGTCTAAAATTTCTTATCGCAGTATATGTTATTCTGTGTACCCTAATATTACAGACTCACAGAGGGAATATTACAGTATGAATTTAACCTTATATGAAATTTGCAAGAACTCCAAACATAACTTTGATTTACATTCCAAGATTGTTTTAAATTTTGGAATATTAATAGTAAATTAGGGAGGTAATGTTTTTTTCGAGATTTCAAAATAATTTGGCACTTAAAAAGCATATTTTGGAAGTGGAAATGATTTTTTAATTAATTGATATAAATTTTTATTACATAACTTTACATTACAGATCGTATTACATTGAAAATTTTAAAAATGTGGCGAATGGAATTATAGCCGAGATATTTTAATACTTGAAAATTATTATAGTTTAAAATACGACACATTTTACTTGTCAATTTCCATTTTTATCAATTTCCTATTGCATTAAAACTTGGTTATCAAAGGCATATAAAATTCGTGATCAATATTTTTCGACCTTCAAAGTGATTAGATAGCAATTTTAATTGTCGTTGTAAATGCTTTTGTTTAAGGCTTTATTAGTAATGTCATGACTTCATTAATTTTATTATGTTTAAAGAGGTTGTAAATCCATTATTAGCATAGTTACTTTTACTCACAAAACAATTATCTTTTTTATGTACATTTACGATTTTCTTAATAATACCGAAAATATATTTTATTCCAATTGATTTAATATTATAAGAATATAGTTTGATATATATAATATATAAGAAGCAAAAACACCCTTAGTAGGTCATATGTGTCTACATTAGTTATGAAACTTGTAGGATATAAAATAAAAAGGTTAATTTGTTGGAAAATTATTTTATTTTAATGCAAATAAATGACGATCGAAACATATTTTCAATATTTAAAATAAAAATTAAACATACAGGTTAAACATTATAGAAAATCCTAACAAACCTTTAAAATTGGTACTTAATTTTAATGTTTCAGTACATTTTGGTACTTAATTTTACACAGTTTGTACAGCTTTTCAAAATATTTAGAGAATATCAATATTTTTTCGGCCCACATATTAATACTTTAATTTTTTTCCCAAAAAATATTGATATATATATTATAAAATATCGATATTTTTTTTCTCCAATATATCGATATTTTTATAAAAATATTAAGTAAGCACGTCTTCACTTCACCTTTAGATAGTAATATTATCGTATATTTAATAGCTTTTTATACCCTTCTTGTATCTTTCTATCATCGCACGTAAACATCCGAAAATAAGGGCATTTCAGTGGCTATTTCATTCTATATACCTTACAATTCATTGACTTTTTCATGATACATTACTCCAGAACATCTCCGGTTTTGGCGCATGTGCATATAGGTTCCATTTAATTTTAAAATAGAGAATAATGTGAGTTTGGCGCATGCGTATTTACAACTTCATTTACTTATTTTTTATCGTGATTATTAGATTTAATGTTGAATATATTAAGCAGGTAAATAGTAAAATTTTGGAAATACATTAAAAAAAAGTATTGAATAAAACGAAATAAGAAAAATATAATTAATATATGTCCAACTATTATATTTTTATAAAAACACCATATTACACATCATTAGTATTTTTTGTAAATAAAACTACAGAAATATGATAAATAATTAATTTAGTGTTGAAACTATATATATGGAGGGAAAGAAACATTGAAATTTTTTTGAAATAATATATTTTATTTAAAAAATAATTCAATAAAATGAAATAATAAAAATAATTTCTATTTTTATAAAAACACCATATTTAAATAAATTTACAAATTTGAACTATTAACAAGAACCATGTAAATAAACATAACCATAAAAAAGACCAAAATCGTTTGGATCAAACAAAGCCAACGGAGTTAAAACCAAACGAAAAAGTTACCATCATATATGAAAGCAGTAAGATGTTCCTAAAAAATCTCTAAATATTAGGACTACTATTCTTGATCCACATACCTCATTGACGAAGTTACTTTCTCGAGCTTTCGTTTAACATATTGTACATTTACCAGCCTAAAACGAATGAATGCCTATATTTTTAAGCTGAAAGACATCTTAGTCAATACATCATTATTTTTACAAAACAATAATTTATTTACCTATACACTTATATAATAATTCATTATATCTTCCTCGTTATTATTATATTAGATCATTAGGGTGTCGTTGATAGTTTTATATTTTGTTTATTTAATTGAGGACTACTTTTGTTAACAAATTTAATTATTTCAAAGTATCACTGCACATTGTTCTTACATCTTAGCTAAATGCTGTCTAATTTAACAAATTAATAAAATAAATTCTAGCTACAACTTAGTAATAAAATAAAATTTAGACAACTACTACAACAGCTTAGTAGGAATATTACAACAGCTTTTGCTACTATTCTTGATGGACAAACCTCATTAATGACTTGACAACCTTCAACACAACAACAATAATTTTCTTCTCTGTTCTTGTTATCATTAAATTTTGGCATATGTTGATACCTATTCCAGGTCATTGAAAATGATGTGTTATAAATTTGGCAGTGAAAGTTCCCACTATAAATAAAATTGATGCTGTTTGGTTTTTATAACTTTTAAAAATTTAACCTTACATTCTACACTTACCATTGTTCATCCATATTTTAAAACCAATGTATGTTAGACCACCAAGAATAACACAATAATTGAATTATTACTATTATAGAATTATTAATGTTATACAAAATCTAAATATTCTAGATATTTTCGTTGTTTTTATCTGATCGAATGTACCGATTGACTGGAAAAGAATATACCGCCATTAGAAAAGGAAGACAAAATAGTTTATTCTTTTCTATGGTTGATTCTATGCAGGAGAATGCGCATGTACCAAATTCGGAATTCCAGTGAGGTTGTGGAGTAATGTATCCTACTTTTGTCACACTTTTTTTCCCAAAAAGCATCACAATAAGTATGTAAAAGTGTTTGATGAGCAGATTTCTTTAAATCAACAAATGTAATAAATGCCGAAGATACAATTTTACCATTCCATGATTAGTATCTGTATACACTGTATATCTCAATAATAATTAATAGAAAACTGTTATGGTACATAAAGAAATGTCGAAACCATGGAATTCAACAGTTATGCTAGGTTGTCTAATAGCCTTTTGTATTTATACTTCGCATTTTCATTGGTAAATATAATTGATCAAAATACATGTAAGTTCTCCATGTACCCTCCTTTTTCATTGAACCTACTTATTTCAACTTTATTATTTGATTACTTTTGTTCGTACTTTTGTTTTAATGCTTAATATAACTTCAATTGTAAATAAATATATTATTGTGTGTATAAAAATATAGTTAAAAAACCTCCAAGCAGCTCCAAAAATCTGAAAATATAACTTATAAATAATTTTTATAATTAAAAACAAACTAAATTGTTCTTAAATAGATGAGAAATCGTTGTAATAATCTAAGAAGAAAATAATATAATATAATAAATTGTTTTTCATTGTAAAATGTACTGAGCCAAGTTAGGTTTTGAACAGTCATGTTTCATTACATATTAACATTGACATATATTTATAAAAAGTACCATTTTTATAAAAATAAAACAAAAAACTTAAAAGTGTCATCTGATATCAAGCAACTAAATTTGAATGGCACTGTCTCTACCCAAATTTTCCAGGTTTTGGCGACTCTAGATTCCAATAATCTACGTAGACAGTGTAAAGAGCAACTTTAGTCCAATTTGATGGCTTTACTGCTTGAACAGTAATGCATGTGCCTGGATTCTATGGACTAGGGGTGTTTTCATAGCTTGAATGTTTCTTACTTGGAATAGTTTAAGGGTCTTTGAACATCCTTCAGTCCACCTTTTATGACCTTACAGCTTCAGCCACGACAATTTTGGAAGAACTCCACTTATCTACATTCGTCTACTTTTTTTGATAATTAATTTGATTCCTGTTAATTGAACTAACTCAAAGAAAACAGCCTTATGATCTTCCCGGGAATCCTACAGACTGCGTAGCTTATAATATAGGAAAGGATATTAAACACAAAAACTTTTAATTTATTTATTATTTTATTTTATTATATATGCTTTAAAATCAGAGACGACTCTAGAGTTGTGAGAATTGGGTTATTTTTCCCGGTGAATCTGATGACTGCTGGCGAGAAAAGTTCACCGATAAATATATTGAAGTTCTCTTAACAATGTCAAGATATCATTAAGACTAATGTCAGCAATAATGGAGCATTCAGTTAATACGAACTTAATTGGTCTCTTCTTTATTTTATTTACTGTAACATAACCATAATAAAAATCGGGAATTAAATATCGGGAACTGTAAACATATATACCTTTTGATCTTTCTGATATAATTATCTTTATTATATTTTATATTGTCAAAATACTGTGTTGGTTCAAGTTCATTAACACAAACTGTTTCCCATGAAAGGAGCTAAGTCAGCAAATATCAACAAAGTCAGATTAACAAGTAATGTTAAGGGATCAAGTTCAGTTTAGCGTTATTCTACACGTTCACGAGACAGCACGTTCTTTTCTAATGTTATAGAAATATATAATCATATAGAGTT
The DNA here is from genome assembly GCF_030347505.1 of Rhynchophorus ferrugineus. NCBI lineage: Eukaryota > Metazoa > Arthropoda > Insecta > Coleoptera > Curculionidae > Rhynchophorus > Rhynchophorus ferrugineus. The sequence goes on along the minus strand of NW_027472583.1, from coordinate 22,645,080 downwards.
ATTTTATATATTATACAATTGCTATACAATTTGACTATAGATATTAATTATTAGACTTGTTTAATATTTTTATCATTAAGAAGCAAGTGTCAAACAACTGAATTTATTTCAGAACATGCTTGTAATTCTTATCTATCAGAAATATTCACGTGTTACAATAAATCTGCTGATATTTTGTTTACGAATTATAAACGATGTGTTTGCAAGTTATAGTACTTGAGATATGAATCAGCATGTTATAATAATGTTTATTATAGGTATGTTAGTCAGCTGACATAACAAAAAACGTGAGCGAAAATCGTGATACGAAGTATCAGGCGATCACTCGATTACTTTTACAAAAATAGTATAGAAAATCTTTCAAGATCAATAGGTATATGAACATGCAGTAAACGTTAATGTTTTGGATGAAACTGATACAATTATCATAAAGAATGACACATCATTAAGTTGATTATTTACGTAATTACTTTGCATCTATTGTAAAAATATCCAATACTAGAAATTGAAAAAAGTGAAAAACAAACCCATTAACTTTTTTTCTTTTGCTGATAATAACTTTTTTATACTCAATATATCAGTTATATAATGTGAAGCGTTTAATACAGCAAGTACTTTTATTTTACTTTAACATTATTTTATTTTACGGAAATAAGTCGCGACTTATTGCAATACTGCTGATTCATTTCTATTTTAACATCTATACATTTTTTATAAAAAAAGTACTGTCCCTACTAGTCGCATTATCGAAAATCGTCGCATCCTTAGAAATTTAATTGTTTCTGGAGTTGTAAAGAGACCAAAGAAAATAATTTAGTATTAACCTCGACTCACTTAAGCACGTGTTGACTTCACTTTTCATTTTCCTAGATTTAATAGTATTTTATAATCTTCTTTTATCTCTCCATCATCGCATGTAAACATCCAGAAATAAGGACATTTAAGTTGAGATTTCATTTTATAAGCCCTGCAATTCATTAACTCATAATCATTACGGAATTACTTTGCATCTATTATAAAAATGTTTATTATTAGCAATTGAAAAAAAGTTAATAACAAATCCATTAACGTCTTTCTTGTTCTAATAATAATATGTTTCTTCTCAATATATCAGTTAACAAAATGTGAAGGGTTTAAAACAACAAAAATTATGTTATTTTGCTTTAAAATTATTTTATTTAGGAATTAAGGGAGCGACTTATTGGAATACTGTCGGCTCAGTCCCATTCTAAAATCCATGAAATCCCTCTGCTAGTTTACTATCTAGACATCTCACTCATTACGTCTTCCATTCTAACATAAACATGCTATCTTTCTTTAACAACCAGTGCCGTAAGTAACAAACATCGGGAAGGCCAGATGTCTACAGTAATGTTACGGGCCCATATTTAATTTAGTTCACTATATGATCACTTTGGGTGGCATATTATAGATCAAAATTTAATAATATTTTGCACTTGATAAGAACTTGATCTAAAAGTTAAAACATTAATTAAATGTCCACCAATCTCTTGCTTAGTTGTTTTCAGTATCCTCTGAGGTGATATATATTTCTTAGTTTAAATGTCACGAAAATGCCTAAATCATGCCTATAATCAGGCCTATAAATTAATTTTAAAGGATATATAGCAGATAGTACTACTCTGTATTAAATTCGTCATGCATCGAGTACATTTGTGATCAAATTCATATTGAAGCCACAATGACTGGCTTCGTTTATCATTATGTTATGTGTCATTTCGTCAAAGCGTAAACAAACAATATTTTCGATGCTTTAAAAATGTCTAAATTATTACCGAGTAAATCGCATTTGCGTAATACATTTTTACTTCATTTTGAAACAAATGTCGGCTAAATGTCATCAAATGCTGTGTGAAGGTTATAGCAACCACACTTCGACGTTTTAAAAATGGTGATTTTGACACCGAAAACAAAGTGCATTCTGAACAGGCAAAAAAATTTGAGAACGAGAATTTGAAGGCTGATGTTTTTGACACGACCACTGCGCGAAAAACGGCCGAAATACGAGCAAAGAAACAACAATATTATTCTTCAGCATAACAGCACTAGAACACATGTTGTAAAACCAGTGAAAACCTATTTAGGAAAATTATAAAGTGCTACCCCACTCGCCCTATTTTCCAGACCTTGCTCCCTCTGATTACTACATGTTCCGACTGATGAGTCGTGGTCTGTCTGAGCAGCACTAGGCTTACCGTCATCATTCTTTCAAAAAGCCGTAAATTCCCTGAAAGTTGGGAAAAAGTAGAGGCTATCGTTGAACAACACTTTAAATAAAATACATTGTAGAAATTTTTTACAATAAAGCTTATAATTAAGGAAAAATCCTTTAAAAGTAACTTATAGACCAACATATTTATATCGAAATGATAACTTTACTACAAATAATCATCTGTTGTATATATCGCCTATCAGCCTTACTTTAAGTACGAAGAATGTTAATGAAAAAAATGGGTATCAATTACTATTACCTTTCGACTCTAGCATTTTGAAGGTTAATTTTATGACCAACAACTTATGATTCTGATTTTGAACCGAAGTTCTGGGAACACACATAAATATAATGACACAAAACAAGACCTTGGTTTCTTGAAAAAGAAGCCAAAATTGTCTCCTTTTGAAGGAGCCTGAAATTGTTTTGAATAATTCACAGTTTCTCGAAGTTAAGATCTTACACTTTATATTACGAAATTTGCCGATTTCCCATTTTTACATGTTAGGGCCATTTCGAGAGACTTTTCGCAAAAAGCAATTAATTATTTGTGGCGTTGCATAGTGCTGATTATTATATGGCACTAATAACTAATGGGTTACGTAGATGTTTCGGAAATGTTTCGAAGGGTGTATTTGAATGTATTTTGATCAACGATATTTATTGCTGAAAATATGAAATATCAATGTTAATAACTGTTACAACAACCTAACTTGACTGATAAATTCGATCGTTTTTATTCAATCATTCAATTGTTTTAGTCAGCTGCATAATCGTACTTTCATTGCATGCCAGGAAGAAATGGAGATTTTTCTGTGATATAGTGTTGCGATGAAAAATTGAAAATTGATCTACTACAACAAACTTCAGCGCGTAAAACCATTGCTTATTGAATGGCGACATCGAAGTGTATTCATGACTATAAAGTCCTGTCGTTCAAATAAAAGGACTAGCAATGTGAAAAATCTGAAAATGTTAATGTAGATATCTTGTGAATTCATTTGAAAAAATGTAATGCTGTACTATTTCAAAAGAGAACGGCAATAACCCGTAACAGACGTAGTTATCCTTTTGCATAACAACGTTCGGCCACACAAGAATTTTAATTTGCAAGGGTTTTGAAAGGATATTGCAGATTTAATGGGAAGTTCTGCTTGACCCGGCTCATAGTGCCTTTTAACATAATTACCATGTGTTCGGAACTATTCAGTATGGTTTCATTCGCACAAGGTTTCGGAAGACCGAACAGGTGCCAAAATGATTAGAGTGTGATCTCAAGTGTGTATTGCCATGCTACCAGAAAGATGAACAATAGTGATAGGTAATTACGGAAAATATTTGAATTAACATGTATTTTACCAATTTTTCTGAATTAATTCCCATTTTAAATGAAAAAAAGGATTAGAATATAAGCAAGAACATAATATCAGTCAAAAGTATTTTTAAAAAACTTCTTCATAGTGCGATTTTTATGCAATGAACGATAATATTCAGGTTATTTTAAGGCACCACTTAACAAACCGTACGTTTCTATTCCCGTTTCAAGTATATTATCTGTAAGTATATCTGTAATACCCTAAACAAAATAATACTTATCTTACGTCATCGGCTTTCTTCAAGTGTTATTTTAATCAGTATTGGCATAGTATTTAAACCGTATCTGTTCGATTTTTCAGTAACTATTCAAAATGAAACTTCTATTGGTCATAGAGCTCCTACTAGTAACCATCACAAACTTGGTGGTTGCACAAAAATCAACGTTACAGTTGGTTCACGTTGTAAGAAGATTGCATATTTTTATTATTTTTTTATTCTGATGGAGTTGATTTTTAGTTGTTTCGCCACGGTGATAGAAATCCAGACAGTTCTAGTTTATGGGAAAGCAATCCATATTACAATGAAAGTTTCTACAGAGAAGGATATGGACAATTGACAAACGTAAGTATTTAATGATATTATCGTGTATGGTAAGTTAAAATAAACACCGATTTTCAGGCTGGTAAAAGAACGGAATATCGCTTAGGTCAATTGTTACGTCAAAGATATGCTTCGTTCTTGGGAAGAGAATGGAACATTAACAATCTAGATGTCAGAACAACCAACTATAACAGAACTAAGATGTCCGCACAGCTGGTGCTGGCAGGTCTATGGCCTCCACGGTTTCGAGACGTCTGGTTACCAACATTAAATTGGCAACCAATTCCATATAACTATTATCCATCATCTGAAGACAAAGTTTGTTTTATTTTAATTAATTTGCTTAAAATACGGTAATTCTATACTATTATAGGAACTATATGCACTTGGTGCCTGTTCCAACTCACTCGTCGAGATGTACAATGTCTTAAATGATGAGAATATCGCCAATTACTTGGAAACTAGATACGGGGAAATGTTTGATATACTTAGTACTAACACTGGTGTCACTGGCAATTTGTGGAACGCTTTCAGCTTATATTTTGGCATGTTGGTTCAAGTAATATATTTAAAAAAATATTTAGCATTATGAATTCATATCTCATATTTTAAGGAACAACTCGGTTTTACTTTGCCACGTTGGACAAGGGCAATTTATCCCGAACCATTACACTCAGCAGCAGTTGACACCTATTACGTGTTAACCAACACGACCTTATTAAGACAACTGACAGCTGGTAAGAAGTATTAACAGCTAAAATTAACAAATCCATTGAATATTTTTTAGGATATTTGTTGAGAAAAATCTTAAATGATTCCGCGAGTAAAATTGATGGTACGTTAAGTCCATCCAGCAGAAAGATGTTTTTATACTCCGCACATGAGAATAACGTCGCCACGCTGTTGTTATCATTGGAAGCATATAAGCTCACCGATGTTCCGCCGTATGGTGCTCACGTACTTGTCGAACTTCATAGAATTAATGGAGTCTACGGCTTCCAGGTAATTTTTTTTTTGAAATTAAATCAAAATATATTAACGATATTGTAGTTGTTCTATGGAAATTATGAGCGTAGTCAACCAATTCCTGTCAAGTTACCAAATTGTGGCTTCTTCTGTCCCTACGATGAGTTTGTTAAACAAGTCGAAGAACTAATTCCTGAAGACTCAACTTGCGAATCTTATAGTTCTAGGCTGCAGCATATTGCCGAATTATTAATGGCATAAGTGATTTATATATTATTCCATTAATATGATATAATAAACTGATATACTTCATATTTAATCTTATTAATATTTTTCGAAATATGATTGCCCGATGACTCACTTCATTTTTCAGTATGTGTCAATTAGTTGAAGTGAAGCAAAAAAATATTTTCAATAGGCTGAAATTGTCTGCATTTGTACGGAGTAAATCACATCTGTGGAAAGTATAACACTTATACTTCAATTTGAAGGAAAAAGTGGCGAAAAAATAATCAAATGTCGTACGAAGCTACGATAACTATAGTCCGGCTATTTCAACATGTGAATACTGGTTTCTACGCTTCAAAAGTAGTAATTTTGGTACCGAAGATAAGGAGGTTCCTGAATGGACAAAAAAACTCGGTCTTTGATTTGAAGGCATTGTTAACTGAAACCATCAATAGAGATCGCTGTCGAATGCAATTGATGCGTTTGAGTCGAACACTACGGCACGGAAATACAAGCAAAAACAGTGCTGTTTTTCATCATATCAACGCTCGACCACATGTTGCAAAACCAGTGAAAACGTACTTCGAAAAATTTTAAGTTGCTCCCCCACTAGCCTTATTTTTCAGACCTCGCTCCATCTGATTACTACATGTTCCGACTGATGAGTCGTGATCTGTCTGAGCAGCCCTTGACTTCTTATCGTCATGGTTCTTTCAAGAATCCGTAAATTGCCTGAAAGGTGGGAAAAAGTAGCGGCTATCGATGGACAATACTTTAAATAAAATATATTCTACACTATATTCATAATAATTTTACAATAAGAATGAACGATTTCGAACATTCTTTAAAAATGTCTTTTCTTCACATATTCATCTATTGTAAATATCGCCGAGCAGAATTATTTTACGAGGTACGAAGAATGTTCATGTTAAAAATGGATACATAAATATAACGACGCACATAAATATAATGAGGCAAAGCAGATCTTTACGAGATCTTGATTTCTTGGAAGAGAATCCAGATTTAATTGTCTCCTTGTACTAGAAATTGTTCACCATAGTTCAATTTCTGGATGTAAAAATCTTACATTTTATATTATAAAAATGGTTAGATTTACGGTTCAAATTTTCACGTGTTAGGGTTATTCGTAGAAGGCAATTTGTTACTTGTTGCTATGCATAGTGCTGATAATTATATGTCACCGATGAGTAATGAGTTTCATGGATGTCCGAACTTGACTGTTAAATTCCATCGTTTTTATTCAATGGCTGACATCCCTCTATATAAAATAATAGTTTTCTATTTAGTATTAATGAGTTATTCTGTGTATATAAGGCTAATAACAGAATCCCGAAAAATGCGTTCATTTTTCATGTATGCGTTCATTGTTTTTATTGTTTGATTTGTCCGAGTTTTATTGCTTGTAAACTTGCGATGAAAAATTTATCTACAACAATAAACCTCAGCGCAAAAAAACAAGGCTTGTTGAACTGCGGCACCGAAGGTTACTCATTCCTTCAATTCAAGTATTATTCAAGTCCAATTCAAGTGAATGTTAAGGAGGAAAAACAATGTTTTAAAAAAATACAATTAATTTTCTTTCTTCCTTGTGCAAGTTAATTCGCTGTTACTAGTTTCTTTATTTTAACTAATAACATAACAAATATAAAAAAACAAGTTAAATAGAAAATGTGAAAATGTGAAAAGTCCCCGGCGTAACAAAGAGAACGCGGTTTTTTTTTGTTCAAAATTGGCATTATTTATCAACGTAATCTTCATCAAGAGCTACACAAATAATCCTTCGAGAGCCGCTCTAATATTTTAATACCGCTTTTGTAGAACGATTTATTTTTGCATCAAAGTAGACCTCAGTTTCAGTCATAACCTCTTCATTCGAGCGAAATTTCTTACCGGTGAGCGTTCTTTTGAGGTATGCGAGCAGTCGCTGAGGGCCAATTTTGGCAAATACAGTAGAGGTGGCAGCAAGTATATCTGGTAGAGGTGGCTGCAATTTGAAGTTAAAATCATGTAATTTTACCATTGTTTTTATTGACTTGTGACACAGTGCATTATCTGGATAAAACAAATTTTTTTCTTTCCCATATGCGGTTGCAATTTCGGCATTCGAAAGCTTCAATAACGCTATATAATATTCAATGTTCATGGTATTTCCATTCTCAAGGCAGTCGAGGAATACTCCCAAAATACCGAGGCGATTATTTTTGAGCTACCTTTCCAGCGGATTGTTGTGCTTTCGGGAGCTTTGAATTATGTTGCACTAGGTGCTGTCCACTTAGATAATGATTGTCTTGATTCTGGGGTGAAGTAATAGAACCATGTTTCATCTATTGTTACCTATCGACGTAAAAATTCCGGTTTGTTACGTATAAACATCGCCAAGCACTGCTCAGAACCATCAGCACGTTCTTGTTTTTGGTCAACAGTGAGCAAACGCGGCGGCCACATTGAACTGAGCTCTCTCATAGTCAAATGCTCATGCAATATAAAACCAACACGTTATTTTGAAATCTTTACGATGTTAGATAGCTCACGTAACTTCACTTTGCGATCATTCAAAATGATTTTGTAGAGTTTTATTATGTTTATTAGTGTTACCACCTTATATGGACGTCCGCTGAGTTCTGCATCATCTGTGTCTCCACAACCACGTTGGAAGTCACCAAACCAACGTTTTATTTTTTATTTCTGGAGTGGAGTCCTTACAACGCTTTTCAAGCCATTGCTTCGCTTTAACGGTATTTTTCCATGATGAATGTGAGGGTTCTGATGCGATAAAACCCACACAATAACTTAGTAGAAACAAGAACCACGTGGTATTCTTTATTTACAAAAACTGCTCCGACACGACACGAGGGTACTTCTTCTAACGGCGGGAAAATGAGAAAGAGGCTTTGGTGAAATGATGTGATAGTGCCAATTACACCAGTTGACAAACCGCCAGTGTAAAGCATACGAAGAAGAAGAAATACCCTTTGGTAGTGTCGGTTTTAATTTTCAGCATTGCGCGTTGTACAATATGGCTGGTTATCTGAGCCGCCACTAATGCAATGACAACTAGCCCCATCTATGTGTTAAGCCCGGGACTGTTCAGTCCATGTGTTGATGACCTATTAAATCATATATCTGGTTTTGTTAATGCCGATTCTCTCCTTCGCCCCAACTTCTAATTATACAAAGCGACTGATAAGAACCCTACCGTTTTGTTTGATGTGAACATGTTCTGTGAATGTGTTCTTTAAACGGGCTTTCTCCTTTAGCGAGTTGGTCTCTTATGAAAACAGCCAATCTTCCTGATCTGTTTTTGACTGATTCATGATTCTGACTGAGACTGAAAAAGCTGGTTCAAGAAACCTATTTTTGCATCCAGGTTGGTTCAGATTTGCAGAAAAAGAGGATCTTTTCCAGATAGAAAATGTTCATGCGGAGGAAACACGCGCCTTACGGATTCTTAAAAAATGCTGGGATGTTCAACTAGTCTAACTTCTTATTCGACTTGTTGAGAGCCCTTACCTGTACCCCCATTATCCGGAGCACTCGACAACGTACCGATGCGACATGCTTTTTGCTAGCCATGTGTTTTCCCGCATTGCCATTACTACTATGTCCTGGCCTCGCCAAACATTCGATACAATACGATATATTTATATTGCCTCAACTAATATACAACAAAATATACAAAAAAGAGTTAAATGGGCTAATAAATTAGACAACTAGACTATACAAAAATAAACGTTTTTTTAATCTCAATAAATTGTCAATGTAGATCTAGCGACATCAATTGAAAAAATGTAAAGGTATATTTTTTCAAAAGACAACAGACTGTAAAAGACGTTACTCATCCTCTTACATAAGAATGCCCGGACACATAAAAATATTGATTTGCAAGATTTTTTATGGATAGAGTGTTGCATATATAATGCGAAGTTCTGCCTCACCTGGTCTTCTAATTACCATGTGTTCCGGTCAATGCAGTGTGTGTGGCTTCATTCGCACACGGTTTCTAAAATCTGAAGAAGTACCAAAATTACTAAACAAGTGTGTATTGCCATGTTGCCAGAAAGATAAGGAAGAGCAGTAGATAATGCGATTGTTATGCAACGATCTATAAATAATAACCTTTCTGAACTTGAAAAACAATTAGATGTAGTATGAATTAGTTGCTGTCATGTATATTGATCAGCGATATCTATTGGTAAAAATGTTAAGTATTAATGTAAACAACTTTTAAACAACCTAACTTAATAAAATAAGTTCTCCATTTAATATTGTTGTGTTATTCTGAAATGACACCGCTGCTTTACAGCTCACTTTGATTCAAGATCACCATGGTACACTTTTGCTTTTATCATTGAGTCAGAGGAAAGCTTCAAGATTTTGTCTATCTAGAAGCCAAACTCTCAAATTTAAATCTTGCCCTAGGGCCTTATTTTAAATCAGGAACAACGTATATATCCGAGTGAGTAATTTTAAGATATTTGCCAAAAATCAAAAGTCACAAATGATCTAGAAGAACGATATATTTAAAAATAAAAATATAGAAGTTATTTAACTAAATTGTAAAAGATTAAAATGGGTCCTAAAGATTTAAAAATATTGGGAATATATATGGAAGATAAGGAACTACCATGAGGTATTAAATTAAATTATGTGTTTGGTTACAAAATAATTACAATTGATATATGCAAAAAAACAAAGAAACTTAGTATTGTGACATAAGTATCATATTTCTATTTCCTAAATTCAATTGATGAATACTTAGCTGACGCCTCTATTTATTAAAAAAAATTAATATCTAAACAGTATTTGAATATATCAAGTTAATTTTTTATTAAGCCGTCTAAAATAAAATAAAAATAAAAGTAATATATAATATATTACTGTTTTTAAATACAAGCTAATATGCTAAACTTCTTAACATAAAAACATAGTTTAAAAGGAATCGAAACAACTCAATATTAATGAGTTAACTTAACAGAAATATCATCAAGCAGTGTGTTAGAGTCACCACAATCTGAGTCTTCAGGAATTAGTTCTTCCACTTGTGCAAGAAAATCATCATATGGACAAAAATAATCACAATTGGGCAATTTGACGGGAATCGGTTGGAAACTTTCATAATTCCCATAAAACAACTAAAATATTTAATTCCAAATACAAAATGGTTAGTAAAATTACCATGAACCTACCCTAAAACCGTAAACTCCTCTAATTTTATGCAGTTCGATAAGAACATGACCACCATATGGTGGAATATCAGTAATTTTATATGCTTCCAATGATAACAGTAGTGTACCTATATTATTTTCGTGTGCAGAATATAAAAACATTTTCCGACTTGATGGAGTTAGAGTTCCATCTATTTTACTTGCAGAATCAGATAAGATTTTTCGAAGAAAATATCCTGTAAAATATATCGTAAACGGTGGGTACTGGGTGTTATTTTTTCTCACCAGCAGTTAATTGCCTCAAGTTAGTATTGTTTGTTAAAAGATAGTAGATATCGACTGCAGCAGAATGTAGTGGTTCTGGATAAATTGCTTCAGTCCACCGAGGTAATCTAAAACCGAGTTGATGCTAAAAGAACGAATGAGCTGTAACAATAGATTTCAAAATATTACTTGAACCAGCATCCCAAAATATATACTAGCTGCATTGTATATATTACCGGTTAATCCGGTATTTTTGTTGAGAATATCAAAGGTTTCCCCATATCTCGTTTGAAGATAATTTGCAATGTTTTCTTCACTCAAAAGTCCATAGAACTCCTTTCCCACATTCGAACAAGCACTAGTAATGGATAATTCCTGTGATATATAGCTTAGAATTATTAAAAAAGAGTCTTATATATAATAGATACCTTGTCTTCACTTGATTTATAATAGTTATAGGGAATAGGCTGCCAACTTAATAATGGCGACCATACGTCTCTCTGTTTTGGAGGCCACAAACCAGCTAATACAAGCTGTGCAGACATTTTTGTTCTGTTATAGTCCGTTGATCTCACATCTAAAGTATTAATGTTCCACTCAGTTCCTAAGAAGGAATTATATCTTAAGCGTAGCAATTGACCTAAACGATATTCCGTTCTTTTCCCTGCCTAAAAATAAAACAGATTTATCAAATACTTAATATTTTCTATTAGTACTGACGTTTGTCAATTGTCCATATCCCTCTCTGTAGAAACTTTCATTATAATACGGGTTTGATGACCATAAATCTGAAACATCTGGATTTCTATCACCATGGCGGAAAAGCTAAAACATTTTTATTGTTAAATGATATGTTGAGCAGGAACCTCTTCAACATCGTGGATAGTCCGATCCCGTTTATAAGGTCAAGGATGAGGGAGAACTAACAATTTGTGAGGAACAATGGAAACGATACTCACTACGTGAACTAATTGTAACGTAGAACTTTGTGCCTCTATCAGGACTGTGTAGCCAGCTAAGAATATTGTAATATACAGCAACAATTTCATTTTGCCCAGTTACTAGAACTCAAATACTTGATTATCTGACAGTTAACACTTGCCTATTGATTATTTTACCGCATTTGAATGATTTTCATATCGTAACATGTCTTATATTCACAAATAATACACTTGACAGAGAGACTATGTTATCGCAATTAATTGATTTGTTGTTTGGCTGTTCTTTGTTAGTTACTATTTTAATTTTTGTTTCTAAGTACTGATTTCCGATACATCACAATACATCATTATTATTCAAATCGCGACAGTGTAACTAAAAAAAACCAACTAATCTCATGAATACAATCTCATGAATTCAATAATTATATTAAGTAATACTTTTAGAGTATTTAATATATATTTTTATATAACAAGAAAAACCTAAGATTTTAAGGCTTAGACAATATTATCTAACAATTTGTGAGGAACAATGGAAACGATACTCACTACGTGAACTAATTGTAACGTAGAACTTTGTGCCTCTATCAGGACTGTGTAGCCAGCTAAGAGTACTGTAACATATAGCAACAATTCCATTTTGCCCAGTTACTAGAACTCAAATACTTGATTATCTGACAGTTAACACTTGCCTATTGATTATTTTACCGCATATGAATAATTTTCATATCGTAACATGTCTTATATTCACAAATAATACACTTGACAGAGAGACTATGTTATCGCAATTAATTGATTTGTTGTTTGGCTGTTCTTTGTTAGTTACTATTTTAATTTTTGTTTCTAAGTACTGATTTCCGATACATCACAATACATCATTATTATTCAAATCGCGACAGTGTAACTAAAAAAAACCAACTAATCTCATGAATACAATTTCATGAATTCAATAATTATATTAAGTAATACTTTTAGAGTATTTAATATATATTTTTATATAACAAGAAAAACCTAAGATTTTAAGGCTTAGACAATATTATCTACACAGCTTTCTGAAATCAAGGAAATATTATCTACACGCTTAACGCATAGAAATTGGCAGACCACGGTCTTTATAGATCGAATTTTGAATTGTGAAATATTATAAATAAATTAAATATTTTGATGTAGTGGATAGAATATATTTTAGTACCTATTTTACAACTACCCGTTTACAACTGATATGGTTTGGCTAGTTATATGGTAATATATTGGTAACCTACAAGTACTATAAATCAAGCTAAAACAACCTTGTTTTAAAAACCTTTTTATTAAGTTTAAAGGCCATTTAGACATTTCTATATTTTTAGAGCTCTAATGTTATTAACGAGTTTTTAGAGAAAACGCTGTTTAAGAGATTATCGAAAATTATCAAGACTTACCAGCAGGATCTATATGATTGTTGTCTTATCTGAACAGCTTATAACTGATGTTACAACAATATACACAAACTATTTGCGTATATGGAGTATACCTTTTTCTACCAGTTTGCTAATATATGATAATGCTACCAAATGCATAGTCTAGTATTGTATTGTTCTTATATATATATATATATATATATATATATATATATATATATATATTACTTTTTGCACATATGTCATTAGATACTTAGCAACATACTATAAAACTAAGCAACAACAAGCTTAATCTTGAAATAATGTTTCTTATTTTCTATGATATTTAGCAACATTTTATGAAACATACAAGTGCTGTTGCGAACAATGCTGGCAATCTTCTTATTTCATTGAATAATCTCCAATAAATATAATTTTTATCTGTTCTTTTAACTAAAATATCATAAAATAAGAATGTATACTCTGTGTACCCAAATATATGAAAAGAAAGTCGGGTGTGTTTCCATTACAGCTGTAATAGTGTATTCTTTTTTGCGTCTGTTACTTGTCTCTATCTATCCGTTATCTATTATTTCTGTTATATCTGTACAATCTGTTGATCCCACTATATGCACATAAATACGTTATAGGCATAAATATGGGTTTATATGTCGATGTGTTTGGCTCTACTAGTCTAGCCTATGACTTCTTGCACTTGAAATTGTTGTAAAAGATCCACTTTTCATTGTCACTCACAATACGTTAGTGTGGTAGCTAATTTCTATCTTTTTGGGTATTTATAATCACCTGTAAATGACTAGAACCAACGTCTACTGCTATACTGTTTTAAAGTTTGAGCTGATTTTTCATCCAATAAGTTTTGCATTCAATTCTCCGATTTTTTTTTGTTTCTCAAGGCCTTTCTATGTTATTGACATCAAAATTAACAGTTTTAAATCGTTAATATCAAAACCGAAATAACAATATGAAATGATAGAACCGTATATGAGCAGCCCCTTGTCTTCTGAAATGGTATGATGGTATGGATAGTATAAATGGTATGACACTGATGACAAATTTCTTCAAATTAAAATATATAACTCAATAATACTAAATGAAAAATTTTTATTTTATGTACAGATATGTCAAAAACATCGAATTTAATATATGTATATATATATATATATATATATATATATATATATAAATGTATGTTTTTATGAAAAGTTTTCATATCCCAATAATGATTTATGAAATATTTAAAAAAGTTGAAAAATTATAAGAGATATGACATATTAATTAGAAAGTCTGTCTACTGTGCCAGTTATTTGCAATTATTTATAGTATAATTAAAGTTACCCATATATACTGTTTATTTATGTTTCAGGAATATTATTTCCAAACAAATATTTAATCGTATCATGATAGTGAACACATGCTTAATCTCTTGTTAAGGGTTAAATCGTTCAGATAAGAATTGTTTTTGTTAAATGAAATAGTACTTGCACAATATCTGTTCATTTTTTTTATTATTAATTGTGTATTATTACCAGTTTCGCAATTTATAAGATATAGATAAATCTCAACAGAAAAACATCACTCTATTATATTATTTATCTAATTAATGTTGAAATAGAATGAAAAAAAAACCGTGCGTGTGGCATTAACGAATTTCATATTTTATTTCAATGGTATCATCATTGGACAAAGGTCCCTAGCGGCTTCTCGCGATGGTACATATCGGAGATATTCAACTATTAATGACTCTTTCGCATAAATTCGGTTCAATTGGAATGATACCCTAAACTATATTGACTTTAAAGGTTTGGATAAAAAGACAAAGACTTACGTGTAAAGATATCTACGAGTTGAGACTACTTGAGAAAACTCCACATAAGAAAAAGACTAATACAGAGTATTATAGGAAACTATAGAATGAAGAATGAGGATGAACAAGAATGAAAGAGTGTTAAAATATTTGTTATATATACGATTACTATAAATTACGCTAAAACAAGATTTTTATTAAGTTTAAAGGTTTTTAAAACATTTCTAGATTTTTAGAGCTCTAATGTGATAAAGGAGTTTTTTAGACAAAACGCTGTTTAAGAGATTATCGCCAATTATTAAGACTTACCAGCAGGATCTATATGATTTGTTGTCTCGTCTGAACAGCTTAAAACTGCTGTTAAACTATTTGTGGATATGGAGTATACCTTTGTCCGCCAGTTTGATTTTTATGATCTTTTATCAACTATATAGCATATTATTGTAACTATATTGTAACTGCACTATATAACATGTGCAGTTACAATATATTTTGTGATGCTAACCCTGAATTAATGACTCTTTCGCATAAATTCGGTTAAATTAGAATGATACCCTAAACTATATTGACTTTAAAGGTTTGGATAAAAAAAGACTTACGTGTAAAGATATCTACGAGTTGAGACTACTTGAGAAAACTCCATATAAGAAAAAGACTGATAGAGAGTATTATAAGAAACTATAGAATGAAGAATGAGGATGAACAAGAAAGAAAGACTGTTAAAATATATGTTATATATACGACTACATTAATCACGCTAAAACAAGATTTTTTTTTAGTTTAAAGGTTTTTAAAACATTTCTAGATTTTTAGAGCTCTAATGTGATAAAGGAGTTTTTTAGACAAAACGCTGTTTAAGAGATTATCGCCAATTATCAAGACTTACCAGCAGGATCTATATGATTTGTTGTCTCGTCTGAACAGCTTAAAACTGCTGTTAAACTATTTGTGTATATGGAGTATACCTTTGTCCGCCAGTTTGATTTTTATGATCTTTTATCAACTATATAGCATATTATTGTAACTATATTGTAACTGCACTATATAACATGTGCAGTTACAATATATTTTGTGATGCTAACCCTGAATTAATGACTCTTTCGCATAAATTCGGTTAAATTAGAATGATACCCTAAACTATATTGACTTTAAAGGTTTGGATAAAAAAAGACTTACGTGTAAAGATATCTACGAGTTGAGACTACTTGAGAAAACTCCATATAAGGAAAAGACTGATAGAGAGTATTATAGGAAACTATAGAATGAAGAATGAGGATGAACAAGAATGAAAGAGTGTTAAAATGTTTGTTTAGGTCCTCTAGATAAAACTAAAAGAGTAGCTAGCCACTTTGTTGTGAGAACTATTATTAGATAATATTCCAGCATATAGTATAAAGTTATGCTAAATTCAGATTTACTTATGAATATGACATTGTGGTAGATAAGATTTAACATAATCAATTTATTCTGCACGGAGAAGCAAATTCTCATAAATGTTTAAAAGGGAAAGTTAATGTAATAATAATACTCCATTACTAAAATAACTTAAGCAAACTTATAATCAAACAAGAATTTAAAACAAAAGATGTTAACCTAGGAGGGTTACAAAATATTATGACTTTAAAAACATGTTAACGGGTTAATAAGTTTTACAAACTTATTTCGTAAATAATTTTCCTTGAAAAAAAAAGTCATTTCTTCTTCTTTACTGACTCCCATTTATTTATAGAAATTTTACGGCTTATTACCAAGTGCTAGAAAAAGTCTTTAACTCAAAAATTAGTAATTGTCAGAAAGGTAATAAGTAGCGTTGGGAACTATCGACTGAAAACTGTCGAAATAGTCGATAGGCAAAAAACTAGCAACTGAAAAGAGTAATTACCATTTTCAGTCAAATACACAGTTCAGGAAGGAATAATTTATTTTAAATAAAGTAGGTTTACTATGGGACTGTATAAAGGAATGGAATAATGACACCAAAATATTTTTATCGTATTTTAATAATATATTAATTGCTATTTTAAATAACGTACTATAATAAATTTAGATAATACAATAGAACTTAAATTGAATCTAAAAACTGAAGATCTAGAGTAACTATAAATACTAATCGTATACGTCCTCATAGAAAAAACTAATCCATGACATAACTAAAAATGCTCGCACAATAACTACGAAACCCCTTTTAAATAAAATAAAAGCTGTTCTGTTCAAAGCTTTTCTCCCGTGAGGCGATTTCTTTAGTCGTTAATAATTTGGCAATATTTTGAAAAAACTCGTTCTGAGGGGACATATGTTGCAGGTATGGCAAAATGTTTTTTTATATATATATTTTATAGTCTCCTTTTACCAACTATGGGTTTATCTGGATTGGATCTACAGTTTAACGTGGGCTCCGAACCACGGTCCTCAGCATTAAAGCCTACCGACTGGCGAGTGACTAACTTTAGAAATCATCCCAGAAGACATCCGGTCTTATCCAGCCTGGTTAATGGAGTGACTGGGATCATTTTCCTTGTCAGATTTTACACTCTTGCCTAGAACATTTACAAATTTTAAACAATCACAAACATAAATTTACGACCATGCCCCAGCAGTATTCAAACTCGCGGCTATCGCAACAGTAGGAGGACTGTCCCATCGCCTTTACCACTGCGCCACCAAGCCGGCAGCAGAATGTTTTATGTTTAATTGATATAATTCAGGTAATATCACTTTATGAGCTTTCCAAAAATCCAATTGGTTTTCTAAACACCCAATAAGTGGCATTTCCAAATATTGCTTAATTTGCAAAGTTGTTGTATTGCCTGGTGTAATTAGTTATTTCATTCTAGCTATTTTCTTATCAATATATCTCCAGATATTAATACATTCTTCGTCAGTATTTGTGTTTTGAATTTCGTGTTACAGAACTGAATTTGTATTTTTTGAAGTTAGAATGGCACATATCTTTTTGTGATAACTTTTTGTATCGCCTAATCCTGCTTTCTTAAATCTAGGATCTAAAAATATGGATTTCTCGAATATAATATTAATTTCTAAAATTGTCGGTCATTTATTGATGACATCAAATTGCAAATAGAAAAAGTTGAGGATTCTTTTTCCCAACCCAAATATTCCCAAACCATGTATAATATAAATATTTCTATGCCTTACCTGCTAATAAAAAAGGCTTAACCAAAAAGTACCGCGATCATCATTATTTTCTTGTATTTTTTAATAGCTATGAATATAAATTGTTGAATATTAAAGAAGAGTTTTCCAGTCAAATAATTATTTATTAGAAATATTTAGTATAAATATTGAATATAGTTTATCACCTCTTTACCGTTAATATTTTTCTTACAAAATTTAACATTTTCTACTATAAAAACTTCTTCAAATCGTTTGGATTCAATAGTCAATCAAAAATATATTTCCTATTATTGCCATTTGTATTTAATCGATTACAGTTTGCCATAAAAACGGTCAAAATTATTTTACTATTTATCATCCACAATCTTATACTTTTTGTCCTATTACATTAATATACTTGAAAATAGCGTTCCAAAATGCTGCTATATTAACGTAAATTATATTACTATTTAAAAGCAAACTACAAAAAAAAACATAAAACCATATATATTATATAAAAATTAATGTAAGCATAAATTCGGCATTACTTTACTTTCAAGGCCTAGCAGCTAGGATGACAGAGCCAGAATTTTAAAAATCAGTCAAAGAAAATCTGAAACAGTCGATAGTAAATAGTAATAAAATCAATCGGACCTAATATTGCGACTGAAAGCAGTCGACTGAAACAATCACTAGTAAAATCAGTGGGACCGAAAATAGCGACTGAAACAGTCGATAGTAAAACGTAAGCAATTACTAAACTGACGATAGTCGTTTACAGTCCATAGTTCCCTCCACTAGTGATAAGTAACTATACACAATTGAGAGATTATAGACACGTGCTTCAAGTTAACTTATCTTAAAATATATCAATAGTCTATTTAAGTATGTTATTCTATAGATTTCAGTTATTTCGTTTCTTAATTGACAATAGAGCTATTGGGGCAATTTTTTAAATCTTCATTAAAACTAAAGCAATTCAGCTGCTTAATTAAGAACTATTATTGTATACGTTATATTGAGTTAAAATAATTAAATACACAGATAAGTGATTTTGATTATTTATTATTTTAAAAGTAATATTGACTCACAAAATTATTTATGAAATAAATATTTTAAACATGGATTTGAAAATAGAGTCGGATGCCGTGCAAGCTGCATCATCAGGAATTATTTCCTGAACTTGAGCAACAAAATCATCAAAAGGACAGAAATAGTTGCAGTTGGGCAATTTAAGAGGTATTGGCAGAATACGTTCATAATTTCCATAGAATAGCTGAAAATGTTGGTGTTTAGTTTAAGAAAACTTGACAAATATTTATAATATTACCCTAAATCCATAAACGCCTCTGATTTTATGAAGTTCAACCAGTACATGAGAACCATATGGTGGAACATCAGTAATTTTATAAGCTTCCAATGATAGCAAGAACGTTGCAACATTAATTTCGTGTGCTGAATACAGAAACACTTTTCTGCTAGATGGGCTTAGAGTACCATTGATTTTACTGGCAGAATCATTTAAAATTTTTCTTAACAAATATCCTACAAAATATTGTTAAAGCCTGAAACACGGTACTTTTCTTATACTACTCACCAGCAGTTATTTGTCGGAGTATTGTATTATTGGTTAATATATAATAATTGTCAACTGCTGCTGAATGTATTGGTTCTGGATAAATAGCCTTTGTCCATTCTTGGAGAGGAAATCCCAGTTGTTCCTGTAAAACACATTAGTGAAGGGTATAAAATTTATTATAGAATATAACATGAAATATATTACTTGAACTAATAAACCAAAATACAAAGCATAACAGTTCCATAAACTTCCAGTTACGCCAGTCTTTTGATACAAGATATCAAACAGTTCACTATATCTAGACTGTATGTAATCCGCGATGTTTTCTTCATTTAATACTTTATACATTTCTACGAATGTATTGCAGGCACCCAATGAAAATAGTTCCTGAAATAATCAAAGTACAAATATTGTAAAATATGATTAGAAGAAATGTAACCTTATCTTCTGATGAGGGAAAATAGTTATAAGGGATCGGCTGCCAGTTTAAGAATGGCGTCCAAACATCCTGTCCCCTTGGTGGATATAAACCTGCCAAGACAAGCTCCACTGACATCTTCGTTCTATTATAGTCTGTGGTTCTCACATCTAACGTGTTAATGTTCCACTCAGATCCAAGGAACGAATTATATCTTAACCGTAAAAGTTGACCCAAACGATATTCAGTTCTTTTACCGGCCTATAAATAATTATATTATAATTTTTGTTTATATCAAACAATAACTCACATTTGTCAATTGTCCATATCCCTCTCTGTAGAAACTTTCATTATAAAATGGATTGCTCGGCCACAAGCTCCCTGAATCAGGGTTTCTGTCCCCATGACGAAATAGCTATAAGAAAACTCACTTGAAACTAAATTCAGGTAATATGAGAGTAGTCATTTTTCTTACGACATGAACCAACTGTAAAGTCGAAGCCGCTAAAGCGAGGTTTATAAGACCTCCTAGCCAAAGTACAACTGTCACAATGGGCTTCATTTTGCTGTATCACTAATAATTCCCGATTTATTCTACTTAAGTACTATTTATTTATCAGGCACTTATTTATACGTAATATAGTTATCTGAAGGAAATATAAACGTAGTTATAAAATGCTTATATGAAGCACTATTAGTTATTCGCAAAATATATACTTGGAATCATATTTATTTTGATGCATATTAACGATATCAAGTAAAAATTATAAAAATATCTATAGTGGGTCCTCCATAGATTTGAATGAATATTTACGGAAATGTAATACTACATACTTAAAATGTTTTGTATTTCAGTTTTAAGAACTCGTTTAAGCTCCTAGTACTCGCAAAATAGAAATATACTTGCTATACCTACACATTTTTTTCTATAAATATCATGCTCTATAATGTTTAAGTTACCAGAAATATAAACACAAAATTTTCAAAATTCTAATAATTTTTTTAAGCCAAACACGAATCAGTAGCGCCACGAAACATTGACGTCACTTATCGTTTCCTAATCATAATTTTAAACTTTTGAACATTTTAGCGCTTTTTTATTTGGATTATTTATCTTATATTAGAGTTAAAAAATTCATTCGTACTCTCAACGGAAAGAAAAGATAAACAAAAATAATAAACATCATGGATGACTGTAACTGACATAATAATTTTAAAAAGAATACTACGATTTTTATGGAATTGAAGCGACTAAGTATTCCAGGCATATTAACCATAAAATATGGTAGAATTGTAGCAATATTGAAGAACATTAAGTATAATTAATAAATAAAATAATTAATAACACGTATTCAGTAATAGCACAATCGCCAGTTGGGAACTGTGAGAATAATATTATTAATCAAGTACCCTATATTTCCTAAAACAAATCAAAATTGTATCGATAGTACACCTACTGAAACATTTGATGATAATTTGAAGATACAGATGTAAAATATTTGACAGGGCTACCAAAATATTCATTTTACATAATTGATAATACTTACAACACAAAGAAAAACAGTCCAACTAGTCGATAGTCGCAAAACTGTCGAAGAACTACTCGATACTCAAAATACTAGCAACTGAAAATAGTAATTAATATTTCAATCAAATGCAAGCTTCAGCTGTTTCTCTTTTCGCAATAACAAATGGAGATGTAAATGTAAGGAGACGTAGATGTAAGTGTTCTTTCTCGAACTTTATTTGTGAAAGAAACGCAAATATATTATTGCTAGATTCTATTATATAAAAAAAACAATTTCATTTTGAATGATGTAAAATTAATTTCATGTTTTTATAATTCGTTATATCTTCGTTAAGTATGTTATAATTAATTAACTTGACGTAAAGAAAAATATAGTAATTACACCCACTTTTATTTTTGTTGAAACTCCTTTAAAAAAATTATTATTTTTTTACATATTTTAAAGCCTCCTTTTACTAACTATGGGTTTATACCTGTTTATACTGTTTATACTATGGATCCGGACTTACTAATTAACGTGGGCTCCGAACCACGGTCCTCGGCATTAAGCCTACCGACTGGCGAGTGACCAACTTAGAAATCATCCCAAGATATCCGGTCTTACCCAGCCTGGTTACTGGCGTGACTGGGATCATTTTCCTTGTCGGATTTCACACTCTTGCCTAGGACAATCACAAATATTAAACAATCACAAATATAAATTTACGACCATACCCCAACAGGATTCAAACCCTGGGTTATCGCAACAGTAGGACGACCGTCCTGTTGCCTTTACCAGTGCGCTACCAAGCCGGAAATAATTATTTTATTACGTAATTATTATTTATTATTATACTATTATTATTATTTTAGGATTACTATTTAAACATCGAGAGACTTAGAAAATTCAAAAAGTCATTCAAAAAAAAATCTAATAAATGTCAATTAAAATATAAATAATATTGATAATGTTGAAGAATAAAGTCCTTAAATGCTGCTATATTAACGTATATTACTATCTACCATCATATTGCAAACAAAACATAAAATCATATATTTACATATAAGCATAAAACCATAAAATAGCAATTGAGAGTAGTCGACTGAAACAGTCGATAGTAAAAAGTAGTGGAATCGAAAATAGCGAATGAAATGTGGATAGTAAAAAGTAGTCAATTACTAAATAGTCAATAGTCATTTTCACTCGATAGTTTCTAACGCTAATTAAAACTATACACATTTGAGGATGGATGCTTGATTTTCTTAAACTTTTAGCAGCTCTGTTGAAGTGTATACAGTATTGTACCTAAAATACCTTGTAATATCTGCTTGTACCTTACATACTTATAAGCATTTACAACTTCAACACTTCATTAAGTTCACAAAATCTGTATTTAGACGTGTTTTAACATAATAAGTTGTCCTATGAATTTTTAAATTAGAGCAAAGTTTCTTTTACTTTACTTGACAACATTTAAGTTCATAAATCGTCTACACTTAAGTATTGTTCGAAATGTTTGAAACTTGTGTTTGAAATAACCCATATATACTAAGCTTTAAGAACAAAATCAGATCAAACCAAATATGTTCCATCAAATATGTATCAGTTAACCCTTAACCTATACGAAATATAACTCATCGAACAATTTGATGTACACGAAACTAAATATTTGATATTTGATTTTGGTAATCCAACTATGATGGGATTTGACTCAGACTGGTTGAAGTTAAAGTGACTTCAGTTAGAAGCCCATTTTCTTTTGTCTGGTTGGCATTCGAATCTTATAAAAACACATATTGACCTACATCATGCACACTTGAACGACTAAACCCATCACATTACATTAAATATTATTTTTCATGTTATTTGGTAACAGAAAAAAAGATCAAAATTATTAGACTCATATATACGATAAAAAACAAATAAGGCCTAATCTCAAATATTATCAAAAGGGTTATTTACTTCGATATAACGTAACTTATGTATCGGCTGGTTTGTGCCTTGTTATACATAAATGCCTATAACTTTACTCAAAGAAAAGTTTGTTTGGTCTTTACATTTTTTTTTGGTTATGGTTGAAAAATTAGATCGGCTAAATGGTGACCGTGATTCGCTATGCAACTTTCGGCTCTTTTCAAGGCATTTTTCATGACATCTCGCAACATCTGAAACTGAATTTCTTCAATTTCGTGTCGAATATTGTCGTTAAGATGTTGAATCGCTTGGGGCATTATTCAAATAAAATTTTGATTTCAAAAAACTCTTTTGGTGCTGTTAAATCCGGAGATCTAGATGGCCATGTTAAATCGACACTTCGTGAAATTAGTCTTCGTGGAAAAACGTCATTCAATAATTAAATTGTTGAACGAGCTGTGTGTGCTCGAATCATGTCTTGGTACCATTCAGCAGTAATAATAACTGCAACACCTTGGTGATTTTCAAAATATAAGGACCAATGATGTTTCCAGCATGAATATTACACTATACAATTGTTTTTAGTGGATGCAATGATGTTTCATGAATGAAATGAGATTATATGTTCCCCAAAACCGACTGTTCTGTTTATTGACGTGACCGCTGAGAAGAAAATAGGCTTCATCGCTCATTATCAATTTAGATGAAAAATCTCCAATTTCACCAGACAGCCTTAGGATTGTATTACTGTACTCAACTCGTTGATCAGATAGCAATTTTTGTCTTTCAGAACCAGGCCAGTCTGGTGTCACACCTGTCGAAAATTCGCATGTAAACGATAAATTTTAGTTTTGTGGGGCACTGGACGATTAGGGTATTTTTGATCAATTTCCACTGAGAGGCAATAATGGAACGATTATTTTCAATAAATATTGTCACTATTTCTGCTCGTTCTTGTGGCGTATATTTATCCATAATAAAATTCGGACGTCTACACAACACAATGGTTAGAACAAAACTGAGCTAAATATCACATAATCAAGATGGCGTGCAATCAAAATAGTAGCGGGACTATTGCCCCACATGTTATTTAACCAAACTTCTCTGACATTTTTCTGCCTTGGAGCGAAAATACGCAGCTTGATTACAGTTTTTACCGATTTATAAATTCATTAAGGACCATCATATTATCGATATATATTAGAATGTGTAGCAAAACAAAGCAAAATTGCTTTGTTTGAAAAATCAATTTTTCCTTCAAATCCATTTTTGTTGGAGAAATAACTTTTATCCTGTGTAAAGCAAATACGTAGAATTTGCATAAAGTAGTTGATTGGGCACAAAAAAAAAACAAGATGATTCCACTGAATATTTGATAAAAATAGAGTTGATTCCGCTCATTTACAGCTTGTTTTCATGCAAGGTTGCAATGGAAAGCTATTGCTTCTATCGTCCGTTTAGCGGTAAGCTATGATAATATGTTGATCTTTCAAGTTTTGCGCCAAAAACCAAAAGTTGTAAAATACTGTCTATAACATATTACATTTCCTAACAGAACCATCTGTCAAAAAAAATGTAGAATTTATTTATTTATTTCATCATTTATTTACTAAATATATTGGAAATATATATGGAACAATATCATCGGCTACAAAACTTTACTATGTGTTTGGCGGGATCAAATATTAAAACAACTAAACTTAACATTGAAACAAAAGAAATCATAAATAATCTCATTCATTTTTTAAAAACAGTTAATCTTTAAACTATATAATTTACATCTATTTAACTTGCGCCTATTTTAAAATTAAAATATAAGTAACATATTAGTTATTTATTTTTACATAAAATCTAATAAGTTAAACTCCTTAATATAAAGACGCAGGTTAAAATAAATGGTAACAACTCTATTGATTAATGAGTTAATTTTACAGAAATATCTTCAAACCGTGTGTTAGGGTCGCCACACTCCGAGTCTTCAGGAATTAGTTCTGCCACTTGTGCAAGAAAATCATCGTATGGACAAAAATAACTACAGTTAGGCAATTTAACTGGAATCGGTTGGAAACTTTCATAATTTCCATAAAACAACTGAAATATTTTATTTTGAATATGAAGTGGTTAATAAAATTACCATTAACTTACCCTAAAACCGTAAACTCCTCTAATTTTATGCAGTTCGATAAGAACATGACCACCATATGGTGGAATATCGGTAATTTTATATGCTTCCAATGATAACAATAGTGTACCTATATTATTTTCGTGTGCAGAATATAAAAACATTTTCCGACTTGATGGAGTTAGAGTTCCATCGATTTTACTTGCAGAATCAGATAAGATTTTTCGAAGAAAATATCCTGTAAAATATATCGTAAACGGTAGGTACTGGGCGTTATTTTTTCTCACCAGCAGTTAATTGCCTCAAGTTAGTGTTGTTTGTTAAAAGATAGTAGATATCAACTGCAGCAGAATGTAGTGGTTCCGGATAAATTGCTTCAGTCCACCGTGGTAATCTAAAACCAAGTTGGTCCTAAAAGAACGAATAAGTTGTAACACTAGATTTCAATATATTACTTGAACGAGCATCCCAAAATATGTATTAGCCGCATTGTATATATTACCGGTTAATCCGGTATTTTTGTTGAGAATATCAAAGGTTTCCCCATATCTCGTATCAAGATAATTTGCAATGTTTTCTTCACTCAAAAGTCCATAGAACTCCTTTCCCACATTCGAACAAGCACTAGTAATGGATAATTCCTGTGAGATATAGCTTAGAATTATTAAAAAAGGGTATTATATATAATAGATACCTTGTCTTCACTTGTTTTATAATAGTTATAGGGAATAGGTTGCCAACTTAATAATGGCGACCATACGTCCCTCTGTTTCGGAGGCCATAAACCAGCTGAAACAAGCTGCGCAGACATTTTTGTTCTGTTATAGTCCGTCGATCTCACATCTAAAGTATTAATGTTCCACTCAGTTCCTAAGAAGGAGTTATATCTTAGACGTAGCAGTTGACCTAAACGATATTCCGTTCTTTTCCCAGCCTAAAAGACCAATGAATGCATGAAGTATTTAGTATTTTGTGTTAATACTGACGTTTGTCAATTGTCCGTATCCCTCTCTGTAGAAACTTTCATTATAATACGGGTTTGATGACCATAAAGAGGAAAGATCTGGATTTCGATCACCATGACGGAACAGCTACAATATTAATATCATCAAAAATTTGAGTAGAACAATCAAAATCATACTCACAACATGAACTAATTGTAACGTAGAACTTTGTGCCTCTACCAAGACTGTGTAGCCACCTAAGAGTATGGCAACGTGCACCAACAATTTCATTTTGTCCTTTTAGTGGAACTGAAATAATTGAAAATCCGCTGGTTAACGTTTCCTTATTAATGGTTTTACCACAATTAAATGATATTAATAATGTGAGCAGTTTTATATTCGAAAATAATACACTTGACATAGAAACTGACTGTTCTTTGTTCGTTATTATTTTAATTTTAAGTACCGTTTGTCAATACATCATTATCAATATATTAACAATTCGCGAGATTGTATAAATTGACATATCAAGTAGTTTCATCAACAAATCAAAAAATCTTATGAATTTAGTAATCATATAAAGAAATATTTCTGGGATATTTAATAGATATTGCTATTCCATCAGAAAGACATAAGAGCTAAGCTTTAATGTTATTATGTTTAGACTATATTATCTACGCAGCTTTCTGAAATCAAAGAAATGAAATGTTCCGTGTCCTAGGTCCGCCGTAAATTGAATCTTCAACTGTAAAATATTGTTAAATATACCTATTTAACTTAAATCTTTTAATTTTGAAAACCATGTAGAATGTAGCTAATAGAACAACTTTACAATTAGCCACGACTTAATGTGATTTAGTTAGTTATGTGGTTAACATTTTTAATTCGTAACCTATATCAACTATAAATATATCTACTATATATTTATATTATATCACTACATAGTATAAAACAAAGTCGCCTTTTGTGTCCCTATATCCCTATGTGCGCTTAAATCTTTAAAACTACGCAACGGATTTTGATGCGGTTTTTTTCAATAGATAGAGTGATTCAAGAGGAAGGTTTATATGTATAATACATGCATAATATACTAAGGCAACATTGCTAATTTTAGAGGTTTCTAACGTGATGTCGTAAATTAACCTATTTTTTTAGGCTTATTTAGCAATCAGCAAAAACGCTGCCTAACCCTACGAGTTAGATCAAATTAATGTACTACAGTAGTGTACACCATAAAAAGGACTACAAAAAAGTCCGCGATAGTATATGTTTATCTTTTAGGGATAACCCACATTAACCATTTTTATTGTTTACTTTTTACGTGAGAAAATGGCTTATTTACGAAGCTATTTTAAGCAATACGGCATTAATCCTTATCGAATTAAGTACCTTAAATACAGTGTGCAATTAATATAGATCAATATGGTTCCTTACAGCATGTAAATTAAACAAATATTTTCGGAGGTATTACAAATTTAAAATTTGCGTTTAAAAATGTGTAATGTAATAAAAATTGTATGAATTTAGATATTCCAAAGATAGTAGGAAATCTTCATAGTAAGTATAGGGGGAGAGGAATTGTTTTACTCCAAATTTAATGCGTGCAGGCCAAGGGCAGTAATGAATGAACCAAAAATACTGGATCGATTTTAATCATGTTTTCATTGAATGACATAGGCATATATATTTTATGCCCGTGCAAAGTCGGAGCGGGCCGCTATGTTTTTATATACAACGTTCATATTTTTTCTGTAGTGTATTTAATTTAGTATCAGCATTGCACCCGTGCGAAGCCGGGGCGGGTCGCTAGTACACTATATAATCAATCATATTTAATAAATATGCATTGTTATATCTCTAAAGTAACAAACGAGCTATCTAGAGAAGACAATATATTTTATTAACCTCTACCTTTGTTCGCTAGTTTGCTTTTGATGATTTTCTGAATTACACTGTTTTTACATAAATGTGCTATAACCCGTTTAAATAGTTTTCGAAGTTTATAGCTGACTGAATCAGTTAATGCAATCCAACTCTGATGGTCATACATTCTAAACTGTAAGCTTCTGATTGACTCACAGCCTGAAACCGGATGCTTGTGAGAGAAATTCAGAGGCTAGAGGTATTAGTAAAGCTTGGATGTTTTCTAATTCAAATAGATCATAGATAGGAGCTTGATACACCTTCAATTGCAATATTTTCGTTACGACTCTGGTAAAATACGTCAAGAAATGCTTGGAAAAACTGCGGGATAAATGCCAATACCGTACGCTTGTCTTGTTTTCCTGATATTTTGTTTCTTTCTTGGGAAGTAACTTTATTTTGGTTCATTAAATTAATTCACAAAATATTTTTCGGAACTCAATAAAAATTAAAGTATCAAGCTCCTAGCTATTTGAATTAGAAAATATCCAAGTTTAATAATACCTCCAGCCTCTGAATTTCTCAACAATCAGTAACTCAATTTGCGAAAAAAAAATAATATGTAGCAGCTGATCAGATCTCTAAACTGATAGCCACTACTAATATCAAATCATTGATATCCCACTATATAACAAAAACTATACACAGTTTCAACCATTTTCCCTAAAATAGCCAAACACTTATTTTTTCTGTAATGGTGATTTTAACACTGTGATTATAATTCTGTAAAGGATTCAGATGAATTCTGCTGAAGATTAAGCTTAATTTAATAAGTAATCAGTTAATATAATATTCCAATTTATATTTTATTAACAGTTTGCAAAAATAAATCCATATTTATTCCAAGACTAATTGATCGAAGATTTATTGTGGTATGATACCCTGTTCAGTATTGATCAGATTAATGCAATTAATTTTTTATAAAAATCTACTACAATGAATGAATGAATGAATTTGACATCACTTTCAAATTCTAAGAGCTTAAAATAAACACCACCAACTTTCTCATGCCACCAGGTGCATTGTACGGTATTGTAACACTATTTCTTTCTTTTTTACTTCTTCTATGAATGATATGTTTTATTTTTCGCAAATTTTTCTAAACGTTTCAAGTTTTATTTTTTTAACTTTTATTTTTTTTAAGTTTTCTATAGTTTTGCCCAATCTCTCATGGATTATACCGATACCGTTGCGGAAAAAGCTAACTACCAAAATTGCCCAGGGTTTTGAACTACATGTATTTTTTTACTAACATCCGAGACGCTGTATTGATAATGATGCTAAAGATATTTTGGACCCTATATATTAGACCGAAAAAGCGAGAGTTTGTATTTCTGTCACTACATTTGACATTCTTCATTAAATTAAGCTCCAAAATGCTCTCTTATATGAACTTCCTACCCCAACGAAATAACCATAATATAAAAATGCTGTATGCTGTACTCAAATATATGGAAAATCTATATATGTATATGGGGCTTAAGGGTATTAAGATGACCGATATTGTCTCTAAGGCATACTAGTTGTTTGATGAAGAGTTATTGCATATTTTAATATTATTTTATTAAAATATGCAATAACTATTTATTATTTATTTACTATTTATTAATTGATAGCGGTAGTCACCTACAGTAAAGATTTAATTCAGTTTTAACAGCTCATAATAGACGTTTTTTGTCACTAACCTCGAAATTGTCACTTAAAATCGTTGAATCGAAATCCTATTATTGGTATATGGAACAACAAAAGTAATAAACGTTCAATTTGCAACGTTGATCCGTCCATGATTGGTGCCTGTACAGTAAATAAACTCAATAATGCTAACTAGAAAACTGTTATATTTATGTGTGGGAATGTCAAATCATGACATGTTAACTATCGTATTTAACAGTTATTTTAGTTTGTTTAACAGTTTTTATATTAATATTTTACATTTTATCCGAAATAAAATGCTGATCAAAATACATGCAAACATCTAACGTGAGTCCTGAAGGAGAAGCTACCTACACTAATTAAGGTAGAGCAGCTGAAGCTATATAACTTTACTATGTAAATATATATTTTTATCCAAGCATTTCATGCAAATTTATTATTTTATGAAATATTCGAGAAAAAGTTCTTAAAGTAAGAGAGATGAGATATTTATCAAAAAGCCTGTCCGATGTGCCAATTATTGGTGCTCGTTGATAACATATTTAAAGTTACCCATATGTATTGTTTATTTATGTCTCAAGTGTATTATTTGCAAACATATCTATGACTGTGTCATGCTAACGAACACATACTGAATCACTTGTTAAGGGGTAAGCCTTTCAGATAAGCGTTGTTTTTGTTAAATTGAGTAGTACTTGAACAGTATCTGTTATAAATTGTGTATTATTACCATATATTATAATTTATAAGATAGTGGTTGGTAAGTAAGATAAGGTTGGTATAGTGGTCAAGGCGACAGAACAATCCTCCAACTGTCGCGATAGATGTGGATTCCAATCATCTTAGAGGATGGTCATAAATTTATTTTTGTGATTGTTCAATAGGAAGATTACAAGAAAGAAGTAACCAGGATGGGTAAGACCGAATATCTTCTCACCGACTCATCTGTCGAGAACCGTGGTTCGGAGTCTAAGCTAAACTGTAGGTCCCAGATATACCCCAGTTGTTAAAAAGTAAATATTAAAATATTATAAAAAAGATATTAACTAATTTGACAAGTCCTGTGTAAGACATTAACGAAATTCTTTTTCAATTTTAAAGACCAAGCTTTGTTCAAAAAATATAACTACTCATGATGGCACAGATAGGAAACATACTATCATACACATTCAGTTAATTTTGAACGATAGTCTAGACTATGTTGACTTTATGAGTACAATCTGAAAAAAATCCACAAAAGAGAAAGACTACAATTCTAAAATGATAGGAAACTATAAAGTGGCGAATGAAGATAGAAGTTTATTTTTCTTCCTCAGTTTAGAGAACTTTTGTAAATCCAACAGAACCACAATAGAATTAGCTACTTCGTCTTTTTTGTTATGTATCAATTATTTATAGAAATTTTACTACTTATTTCCAAGTGATTAGTTCGTATGACAAGTTTCATCTCATTCATTGTTTTATCTCAAGTTGTTTGCATGTATATTTGCAATGGCTATTATTTTAAACTAAAAATAGCAATATTTACCATATATATTACCACTTTTCATCTTTGATTCATTCATTCAGGTGTTTATAAACAAGAGATTGCGTATAATTATCTTAATCGCTCAATAGCCTGATTAGGTAAGGACGCCGCGTTAGTGAGCGTCAGGAATACATAACCTAATTAATGAAATGGAAAAGAATTTGGGAAATCTTTAATAGCAGCTAAGAACTCTGAAGATTTTGAAACTTAGATAATTTCAACTGTATCTTCCAATATCTCTTGCAATTCATCGTATTTCTTATTGTCGATATATTTTTCGGTTCTTCATTCAGTTTTTTGTCATTAATACCAAAATCAATACTTTTAAATTCTTGAAATAAATATCGATAATTAAAATGAAAATTTTCTTCAAATAAAAATGTAAAGAATGTTGAAAATGACATATTGAGCATTCTGTAACTAGCATATATAGTATAAAGTCATGGAGTAATAGAGAGAAAACCCTATAGGGGTCTCTGGCGAGAAGTTTTGCATTGCCCAAAATCAGATGGTGTTATATCGGCCATTTTATTGGCCAATTTATATTAGCATTATAGCATTTAGAAACATCAATTTAATCTAGTAGAGATCTATCAGAGTGCTGCCTTTTTGTTTTCTTGTAGTGAAAGCAAAGTTTCAGTCTTTCCCTGTTAAATTTCTGTCTATCTAAAAATATATAGTGCACTTCATTATTTGTAATATTCTATCTGAAAAATAATTATCTAGTACACAATTAAAAAGTTTTAAATTTACATTTTTAAAAGATATTCGACAAAAATATGTTATATTATCGAGGTACCAATAAAGCCGGATAAAATAAAGAGATAGCTCAATGACGTACTGATAGTATAATAAAACAATTTTCTGGGGCATAAGATATTGCTTTGACTCATTTATTCATATAGGAATATTTGGAATTAAACTTATAGAGTCATCCCCGTTAGCATAGAATGTAAATTATCTAAAGAGCCCTCATGGTCATCTTCTTCACAATTTCCTAAAAGGGAATGAGATGAAAAAAATTAACTTATGTTGAGCGCTTCAAATGGTTTCTCAAACATACTAGCCGAGGATGTATTTCTTGAATCGGTGAGCTCTAATAAATCCAAAAAAATCCTTTAACCATCCATAAAAATCCACATTAACAAATTTGTTCTTACTTGGGCAATACATTTTACAGCAAAATTCCTCGTGTGTTGAATATCGGTTAATTATCTCTTAATAGATTTGCATTTAAGAGCTATAATTTCTTTTGAGTTTGAACTATTGATCCAAAAACAAAAGTATGTAGCCATTTTTAGGCTTCATTCGAAAGGGATTAATTTCTTTAATTAAACAATAAATATTTGATATTTATACATACCCTTCTTACAACAACAAAACATGCTGTAACAATCATACATTACTCTGATATTTAATCTAATTGGTTTGGGATGTTTTACATTATCAACCATTTCTTACAGCCAATTCCTTGTTCGAACAAAAACGATTCTGTAATTCTTTACTATCTGCGAATCCGGGTCCACAACACTTCCTAAATCGAGAATTAACTTCAATTATTGTACTACCGACTTATATACTAATGAACTAATAATTTAAGCTCGAAACGCACTAATCCTTACGTCAGGCATACTGAAAATGGCGGTCAAAATACATAAACAACAAACGTACCATAGAAATGAAGTGAGCCAATCAAATCGCGTCGCGGCTCTTAGCATAGCGATTAAAGCAAGTAATATGTGACGACCGCCACGACCCTTTAGTCCATCATAGGTTCACCAACAACAAGTTCAAAGGTTGGCAACGCCGGTGGATTGGTACCATGTGGTTCCAGGCTATAAAAAACCGTCACGAAGACGTCTCGCCCTCTTTTCTTTTCTCCACCCCCTTGTGCCAGTACCACTTCCTCAGCGCTACCGTATTTCCTCCACTTTAACATAATATCCTGCCAATTCTCCCGTCAACCACATGTATCATTCAATAACGGATTAAACAAGTATTTCTCCAAGCAGTGTTTTGAGTTCGCGTGCAAATTCCTTCCAAAAATAGTAGTGAGTGTCAATATATCGACAAATGTGACATATGTATAAATGTGTATGTGACAAATAATCGCATCGACAGCCACACATTCCGATCGACCGAAAGACCAGACGAACATTCCTACAAATAAGTTAAAAGTAGAGACATCTAGATGTTGGACGTCGCGAAACATATTCCTAAAATTTACTACACAGTTAAATCTTAATTTCTCTACGTATAACGTGAATACCTCAATAATTTTCAATGGAAACCTGTCATTTTTTGAAGAGAAATGTTCAAACTATCAATTTTAATAGTTAGGTTAGATTATTTAACAATTAATTATATTGGTAGTTCGCGTTATCACCATTAACTGTCTTTGTTGTCTATTGTATGTAGAAAATGATAAAAATGGAACGATAATAGTAGTCCTCATGAGCTAAGTTGAGAAGTATCAGTTTTTTTTTATTTCATTTAAATAATATTTGATATGAAACTCAAAAGTTAACAATCTATTATTATGGATATTTGAACGATAACATTAATAAAAAAGCAGACTTGTTTCCGATATTTTTATTTTTGAAAACAATTATCAATAATAATAATAAAGCATTCTATTTTATGAAATAAACATTTTGTACATCGATTTATAGGTTGAATCTGAAGTGGTGCAAGCCGAATCATCTGGAATAATATCCTGAACTTGTGCGACAAAATCATCAAAAGGGCAAAAATAGTTACAATTTGGCAGTTTGAGTGGTATTGGTAGAAGACGTTCATAGTTTCCGTAAAACAGCTGAAAATGTTATTTTTGATATTTAAAAGAATATATTTTAAGTACCATATTACCTTAAATCCATATACACCATTGACTTTATGAAGTTCGACTAGTACATGGGAACCGTATGGAGGAACATCAGCAAGTTTATAGGCTTCCAATGATAGTAGGAACGTTGCTATGTTATATTCGTGTGCTGAATACAAAAACATTTTTCTACTGGATGGGCTTAGGGTACCATTAATTTTACTAGCAGAATCATTCAAGATTTTTCTTAACAAATATCCTAAATATAAACTAAATATCATTAACACTTGAAAAATGGTAAAGTTTATATTAATTACCAGCTGTTAGCTGTCGCAGTATCGTATTATTAGTTAATACGTAATAGTTATCAATTGCTGCTGAATGAATTGGTTCGGGATAAATAGCTTTTGTCCATTCTTGGAGAGGAAATCCGAGTTGTTCCTACAACACTTGAATTATCAGTATTCTAAAATATTTTAGTCTAGTAAGAAGAAATCCATCATTTTTTTTCAATATATGGATTTATTTAAATATATCTCGCGCTCCAAATATTGAAAAAGTACCAAAAAAGTGTTAAAATGTTTGACGCAGCCATTTTTTTTAAAATTAATGTCAAAGATATACTGATATTGATAGAATTTATAAAGGGAAACACTTAAACCAAACGATCGAAAATATAATTTACTGTTCTATAGTTCTGGTGCTCTAAATGCCAGTTATGATTAAATTCACAACCGAAGAACAATGGAACCAAAAACTCTGGAAGAACAATTGTTGTAAATATGTATAAAATAAAAGAAATAGCCGACTTGAACCGTTAAATAAGTATTACTCCTATCACCCAGGAGCACAAAAATATATCAAAAAAATATGTTTAAAACGATTAAAAAAACTGAATACAAAAAGATGTTGGATGTATGAATATCACACAAGATAGGCCAAGAAAACCTCGTGGACCTATTTTCCATCTTTGAATTGCCACTGAATCCCAATAACAACGATTCATTTCTGAAACAGGTGAAAAGTGTATCATTGACGACTAAGTCAAACAAAAATTTTGACCACTAGGTGACCTATTCCTAACCATGATAACCTATTTTGGTAATGAAAAATCGACTCACAAGGGGCTTATGAAAATCGACCACACTGAGTTTCAATAGCATAATAGATTTACCTTCAAAATATTAAAAAATTATCAAATATAATGGCTAGTACTGACCGAAGCTGACTGAAGCGTTCAATTTTGTGTCAAAATAATGAATTGATAGATCACCTCAATAATTAAAATTACCTGAACTAACAAACCAAAATACAAAACATAGGCGTTCCATAAACTTCCAGCTTCTCCAGTGTTTTGATACAATATATCAAATAGTTCACTGTATTTCGTTTGAATGTAGTTCGCGATATCTGTCTCACCCAACACTTTGTACATCTCTAAAAATACATCGCAAACGCCCAATGAAAGCAATTCCTGGAATAATCCTAACTGTAGTTACAAATATTGTAAAATATACTTGAAATACCAAACCTTGTCCTGTGATGAGGGAAAATAGTTATAAGGAATTGGCTGCCAGTTTAGGAATGGCGTCCAAACATCCTGCCCTCTTGGGGGATATAAACCTGCCAAGACAAGCTGTGCTGACATTTTAGTTCTATTAACATCTGTGCTTCTCACGTCCAAAGTGTTGATATTCCATTCAGATCCAAGGAAAGAATTATACCTTAACCTTAAAAGTTGACCCAAACGGTATTCAGTTCTTTTGCCAGCCTAAAAGCAACATTTAAAATCAAGTAAGCACTCTATTGTGATCATTTTTCAGTATTGTAAAAAGAGCATTTATTGAGAAAAATTGGTATAAAATCTACTAATCAAAATACGCTTCATCTTTTTCCCATATTTCTGGCAAGATGGTGATAGCGTGTCGAAAGAACGATGTTGATTTGGCAGTGATCAAATCACTAATCTGTTTTCATTCTTTTTCGTCATTTTGGAACCACGTGCAAAGTAATTGTTTTTTTTTGCAACAATATGTCGTTGCCGATTGATTAATTTGGCAAACATCTGCAGTAACAGTGTTATTCGGTATTAGCATTTGGTATAACTCTGCATATACCATCTGTACAGCAAGACTTTATTAATGGCTATAACCATAGCTGTGCCTGCAATTGTAGTAATATATCCACTTTTCATAGCCAGTCTTCTTTACTGACTGGAAAGCAGTGAAAATTATTAAAAAGAACAATTTCGCTCAATTGTTGTAGTAGCAATTTTCTCTCCATTTAGATCTTTGCCTTGTTATGTAAATGTTTGGAGCAGTTGCTTCATGATCTCCTAAACTGTCTGAAAGTTCTTTAACAGTTTGAACCGGGCTCCCGTTCAATAAATCTTGTAATCTGTTTTCGAACTTTAATTGACTCCAGATTGAGTCCATTCTGGGATTTCGAAATTTAACAGTTCTCTATATTAATACCTTTTTGTTTTTGACCAATAAATTGATGATTAAAATACATGCAAGCCCCAATAAATTTATATTAAACAGTAACTCACATTTGTTAATTGTCCATATCCTTCTCTGTAGAAACTTTCATTATAAAATGGATTACTCGGCCATAAGCTGAGAGTATCAGGATTCCTGTCTCCGTGGCGGAACAACTGGAAGGAAATTCACTTAAATTTAATTTCAAGACATATATAGGCGAGTAGGATTCTTACGACATGAACCAGTTGTAAAGTAGAAGTTGCTGTCGTAAGGTTTATAACAGCTTCCAGCAGCAAAATAATTATCGAAAAAAGCCTCATTCTTTTCGTATTAGCAACATCTCCACGTGTACTTGGTTTAAGTACTAAATGATTATCAATTTTTTATGTTGTAATTATCTGAATGAAATCGCCACGTGGAGAAACCTGTCGATTAAATACATGATTATTTTTTTGCAAAATAATACACTTAAATTGTGATTCTTATTCTATTGTGACGATAATGATTCAAGGTACCGAAAGAATAACCGCAGTGGATATTATAAAATTAAAATCCCGCCTTATCTATATTTCATAGGTTAAAATTAATTCGCGTTAAAAAAATAAAATAAAACACTCGAAATCCATTGTTTTGAAATGAAACTTGAATCTATTAGGCGTATAAATTAGTTTTAAAGGATATTTTTTTGTCTTGAAGCTTGCTTGTGATAAATCGGTACAATGTATTTTAATGAAAGCTTTGTCCATCAATATTCTTTACCATTTTCTCCTTTTTAGGTTATTTACGGACTCGAAAGGACTATGTATGTTTTGAAGATATCCACGAATCGAGCTATTTTTTTGATGTCTTCATAACAAGTGACAGGCAAATCACGACTCATATTTTTTTATAACATATTTATTAGATAAGCTTAGTACAATCTTAATTTACAATTAATTTATTACTACTTTTCCTATGTACTTGGATTAATTAACAAGCAAGACGAGTGCAAAAAAATACATTAGTATGTAGTCTTCAATTATAAAATTATAATTATTTATTAATTGTTAGCTATAATTTACACTAAATGTATACACTTTATATAAGTTCGTATGGTTTTATTCGCTTCAATCTCCTGACATCCTGCGCGCTGCCCAGCAGTTGTATTGCTTTAACATGTGGTCGAGCGTTCTTAAGTAGAATAGCACTGTTGTGTCTTCGCTCGAATTCGAACCTTTTTCACACAGTGCTCGGCTCAAATACATCAATTATAGTCACTAGCGTTCCCCATTGATGGTTTCATCGATAAGTGCCTTCAAATTCTAGCTTTCAAATTATTTCGGCAGTCCAGAACGCTCTTTGTCTGATGTCAACATGATCACTTTTAAAATATCGAAACCATTATTCGCAGTAAACTCAGAGAGTATTAACACATTGAAAATATGTTTTTGTCACAGTTCAACGAAATGATACATACTGAAAAGTATGTGTCTGTCAGTGAGGCTTCAACATTATAGAGTATATATAAAGGTTTTACTTAAATAGTCGACACCAAGGAAATGTTTTGCGTGCTGCGTTCAATGGTGGTTCTGAGACCACTTTTTTAATTGGTTCATTTGAATTGGCCTACAAAGGCACTTGATTGGCTCATTTCTATAACGCGATTGTTTATTTCAGTTTGTTTACGACGCCATTTTTGTATGTTTGACAAAAAATACAATTAGCATTTTTGTGAGTTATATTCGATCACTATTATGTCATTATAATGTATCTTCATTCTCAAAAGTGTTGTGTATCCGGTGTATGTGCGTAAATAGAAAACCAGACGTAGGATTTGGAAAGTTTCCTTGGAAGAAAAAATCCAAATTAGCTAGATTAAGATTGTGAGTATTAGCATTGCTTTTACTTGGTACGTACACAATTATTTATATAAAGCAATTGTGTTCATATATATTATTATTTACAGGAATGCAAGAGAAGAAATCATGAAAATATTACACACAATTTAAACACAAAACGTGCCCAAATGATTATACTTCATGACAAGATTTTGTTACCCTTTAAAAAGTTGTTCATCAATTAAAAATCTAATTATTTTGAAGGGATGTTGACACAAATGTGTGTTGGTCAAGATACTTATAATTAATAGTTTGGCTTAAGGCTTCTTAACCGAGATACACTTTTCAACAAAGATATTAATAAAATGAATTAATACAAAATAAAGTAATACAATTTGTAGACCAACAAGATGAGCTTGATTTTATAGATAGAAGTTGTCATGCTTGTTTTATTATAGATGTACTTTTTTTTATTATTTTTATTATAGATTATATTATCAATAATAAATGCTTAAACTGTCCTCGATTTTACCATAATAAAAGCTCAGCTATAATTTTCATCGAACATTTTATTTATTTGTTGCTAAGTATTGCTTTTTAGTATGTTTCTCTATTCTGACGTATATTGATTGAACTGTTTTAATTTTCTATTCCATAATTTTCACAATAACATTGTAGTAATAATTATATCATATCTCAATACATTTTTGTTGTTGAACAATTAAGTAAAACATTAACAGACACAGACTTTCAGTTGTGTTGCTCTGCTTTCACTATGAAGGAACCAAAAGATAGAAGCTTTAATACATCTTATTTCAATTGATAGCACTAAAGAAAAATGAAATAGGGAAAAAGAGCTATAGACAATTTTGATTATATTTTCCACAAGATATTTTTTGAGATTGCAACCATTTTTATATCCACATGTAATTATTATTTATTTATATATTTCATTGTTTTTTACTTATACAAACTACTTATATACAAATATATATTCATTATATACTTATATTTTACCTTTTTGATATTGTATAATATTTGTATCTATATGGAATTTTATATTAAAAAATGGTTTTGAAAAATTACATTTTGGTTTTATTTGCAATTTAATTGGTCAGCAGAGCGTGATGTCAGAGGTTAGTAGAATAAACTATTTTTATTACAGGCGCCTGTAATGGTAATTTAAACTAACCAATGAAATTCAGCGAAATGACGTTCTCGTCGCCTTTCTGCTGAGGCTATGCAAAACAATTGTGAAATTATTTGTATTAAGTTAACACTTTATATATTACTCTACAACTTATAGTTGGTTACAAATTTTTAACTGTTGAAAACCATTTAATATTAATTTATAGGTCAGATAGTAGCCAAATAATACACAGGGACGTAAAATAATAGTTATTAGCTCACAATGGTTTAATATTAGTATTGACATATATTTATAAAATTAATTGCATTACATTATTTCAAATAGTGGGGTATGCTATCTAGACAATAATATTTCTTCTACGTTTTAATTTATCTAGATTTGAAGCAATACAATCTGTATCTGCTGTTGGTAGTATGTCTTGGACCTGCTGGTAAAAATCGTCGTAAACACAAAAATAATCACAGTTTGGAAGCTTCAAGGGTATGGGGTCAGCTTGTTCATAATTTTGATAAAACAACTGCAACAAATAAATAAATTTATATATTCTTCAAATATTCATATTATCTATACCTTTAGACCGTTTACTCCATCAATTTCGTGAAGCTCCAAGAGGACATATCCTCCATAGGGAGGTATATCGGTTAAGTCATAAGCTTCCAATGTTAAGAGTAAGGTAGCTATGTTTGTTTCGTGGCCAGAGTAGAAGAACATTTTCCTATTCTGTGGACTAATGTTACCATTAATTTTGTTCTCTGTATCGAACAAGATTTTGTTCAATAAATATCCTAAAATAGTATTAAATGTTTTAATTATTCTGTATTATATTTATAAATTATATTAGGAATGACAAAATTCTGGGCTATTCATCAAAATATGTAAATGTGTGATGTAAGCGGGCATATTATAAGACAATTTGCTTATTAAATTGCTTAAAAAATAATAGCTTAAAGAATTCAAAAGAAAAATGGTCTAAGAGTTTCGAAAATATCAACATATAATATATCCTAAGAAGCAGTGAACTTACGTCATCAAGATGTTTAATATATTACCTGGCGCAATTTGTAGATTCGTTTTAGAATCAGACAATAATTTGCTTCTCATTTTATTCTAGTTAAAAAGAGACACAAAATATTGGCCTTAACAACCACGGGTAATAAACCGGCAAACGTTGTTTTAACATTTTGCTTGTCTTGAAAATCAAAAATTTGCTCCTTATTATTATCCTGAAAGGATCGCGTTTCTGGTACGTAACTTAAAGCACGAACGAGGTAATGGAGGCCACATCTTGCCAGTAAAATTCCTTAGAGAGGTAAAAATTTTTACTGTTAAATGTTAAGTTGCAACGGTTTTTATTGAAAGAATTTTTTACGTATTGCAGCTACACTGAATGATTAGTGTGGGCAATGCCATTAAAATATTTCAAAATATTAAAAATATAATATTGTCCATTCTCGTACGAAGCGGGTGACGAATCAAGACCAGCTTGATGTTAGATCTATGGGAGATCAAATATATCAAATCTATAAAAACAGTGAATAGTTTTTTCAATATTAGCATAACTTAATACAATTATTTCAAAGGAAACTGTCTGGAAAGTATCTATACATAGCTTAGAGCTATGATATATATTTTTTGAGGCATGTGGAACATCCATTCGTACACTGTTAGATGATATAGGATTCAAATAGTGTAAAGATAACCCACGAAGACGACTAATGAAACTTCCAGACATTGTTTTTAAACTAATACACTTTTTGAAAACATGTAATAAAATCAAGGACGACTTATGTTTCAATTCGTGGATTTAAATCAGACATGGGTATCTCAGAATCGGACATTGGGTCACTCATGGCAAGATGATAAAAAATATTATCACAATAAAAGTTGGCAGAAAAAGGTAAACGCTGGAATAACAATTGATTAAGTATTATTAGTAGTAACATTTATTAATAATTCATTTCAGATATATTGCCCCTATTGTTCTTGGAATTGTTGAGTTAGAATGGTTAATAACATCTATGGTTTGAACGAACACAAAATCAATTTATTTAAAAATAAATGTTTTCATTGTTGAGAAACAGAGAAATGTCCAATTATGTTTTCGATATTTTTAATATATCTATTGAGTAATACGTGTCAGGTGAACCAGACAATCAATTCTGATATTTCTTGGTACTGGTAGCCGCAATGATTTAGGCTACAAGACGGTTTTCCCACTACTGCGACAGTCGCAGGTTCGAATACCGCGAGACATGGATATACTTTATGTTTGTCATTCTAATAATAAATATATCTAGGTCAGTATAAAAACGGACAAGGAATAACACTATCCCAGTTAAACTAATAACCAGGATAGGTAAGACCTTTTGGGATGGTTCAGTTCAGATAACCCTTAGTTGGTAAAAAACAGAAAAAGCAAATTTCTAAAATATCCTGATAGCAAGTATTAGAAATCTATTAATGCATTTGCAGTTAACCAATAGTAACACTATCTATGATTATTGATCTAAATTATCAATGGTAGCGACCTAAATTTTCATATTGTTTTAGCTTTTAATTGATAAACCTATGCTCTATAAAACAATAATTAAGTTGATAGAAAGGCACGCCACGCCATCTCATAATACTAAAACTTCATGTTTTTTACATTTATTATAGTAAAGTAAATTTCTGTATAAAATATGTTTCTTGCCAGATCATAATAAAAATAATCATACCTGAAGTTATTTTTCGTAAAATAGTATTATTCGTTTCAATATAATAATAATCCACTGCAGCAGAATGAAGTGGCTCTGGATAAACACTTTGAGTCCATTCTTCAAGAGGGAATCCTAGTTCTTCCTGTTTTAAATAAATGAGTTAATAATTACCTTAAAATATGACTATATACAGTCAAATATATCTTAATTAATACCGACAAATGTACATTTTGAACGTATAAACTTATTGATCATAATCATATTCTTTTTACCTATATTATTAATTGAAATATTTTTTCTACGTATATATATATATATATATATATATATATA
Source organism: Rhynchophorus ferrugineus (assembly GCF_030347505.1). Classification (NCBI taxonomy): domain Eukaryota; kingdom Metazoa; phylum Arthropoda; class Insecta; order Coleoptera; family Curculionidae; genus Rhynchophorus; species Rhynchophorus ferrugineus. Next base: position 22,602,132 of record NW_027472583.1, on the reverse strand, counting down.
TATATATATATATATATATATATATATATATATATATATATATAATAACCAAAGTAAGAAAACTATATAATAATGATCTAATGAAAGTTAGGTTTTAGGATTCCCTCACAAGGCTTGTAACATATTGCGTTCTTGTGTTTAAGGTTCCTTTTGATGTTTTTGCCATATCGGGACATTTGAGCATGTAAATCTTTACGTCAGAGCAATAACTCTCACTTTAAAGGGTTGTTTAAAATATTTTGGTTTTAATCGTTTAGTTCCCACGGAACACAATTTCCTTGTAACTATAGCTATAACACTATAGCTTTGAGATTATTTCAAATCAACAATTAAGTAACTTTCTAGGCTCTAACGATTTGCTCTTGAGTTTATTATGAATTTTGGCAAACTCTACTGGCCTCCCTTCCCACTCTTTTTTACTGGTATCAGAATCACCACTTTTAATCGAAATCAACATGATCGAACCGATATGTTTTTTAAAGATGATTCTAATGTTTAATGAGTATGTATGTATTTCCCATATGCTTCGACTAGTAATATCAAAGCTGCACCTACCTTAAAATTAAAAGAAAAAATCAGAGCTCTCTAAAAAAATTGCTTTTAGCTGACAAGGCTGCATTTTTTTTTTTATTACTCTTCGTGAGTCCACAATCTGCCCTATTGGCAATAAGTATTTCTTATGTCTATATTATATATACATGGCATGTAGAAAATCACTTCATTAAGCAATCTTCTGTATAAAATATTATCTTAATTAATTAGTCTTATTCTAATGCTTATTCTAAACTCTACATATGTCCAATAATCAGATCAGGTGGTGTTAAACGTTTTAGTCTACGCACTTCACTATCACGTCGCATATTTAGCTGATTAGCGAGTACATTGGGATGCACTGACACTCTTTCGAAGTACTTCACACAAACACGTTGGATTACACTCGTTATAGGTTCTAGAGGAATATCGCGTTGTATCACTTTATTTGAAATATAGTACGGAGCATCAACAATGGCACGCAACACCTTATTTTGGAACCGTTGAATGATGGATATATTAGATTTGCTAGCGGTACCCCATAGTTGAATTCCATATGTCCAAATGGGCTTGAGTATAGACTCATACAGCAATACCTTGTTATCTAATGATAACTTGGATTTGCGCCCAATGAGCCAATACATTTGGTATAATTTTAATCCTAGTTGTTTCCGTTTAGAGAGTATGTGCTTCTTCCAGGTTAGGCGTCGATCTAAATGCATACCAAGATATTTAACATGCTCTGCTTGGGGGAGTTGACGATGATTGATATTTACTGGTGGACATGTTCTTCTACGCAGGGTAAACGTTATATGCGTGGATTTTGATTCATTGGCTTTAATGCGCCATGTCTTCAACCATAATTGTATTTGCTCCAGGTGGGTTTGTAGGTTTATTGATGCTGTGACTGGATCTTCATGGGATGCTAAGATTGCTGTATCGTCTGCATATGTTGCCACAGTAGTTATTTTTGTGGTGGGCAGATCAGCCGTATACAGAAGATACAGTACTGGACCCAGTACACTACCTTGCGGAACTCCTGAATATATGGGATTTAATTCGGTATATTCATCGCCTTGATTTACAATAAAATGTCTGTCAGTGAGATACGACTTTAGTAGCTGATAGTCCGGATGAGGGAGAAGTTTCTTTAGTTTAACCTGCAAGCCCGTATGCCATACTTTGTCAAAAGCCTGAGATATGTCTAGGAAAGCAGCCGAACAATATCTTTTGGCATTTAGGTCGGCATTTATTTGGTTTACAAGTCTATGCACTTGTTCTATAGTCCCATGCTTATTGCGAAAGCCAAACTGATGTTCTGGAATAATTTTTCTTTTTTCTATTATATAGTTTAGTTTTTTTATGTATAATTTCTCGAAAACTTTCGAGATTATTGGTAATAAACTTATAGGTCGGTAGGAGGTCACATCTTCTGGTATTTTTCCTGGTTTAAGTATCATTAATATTTTAGCTACTTTCCAGATACTAGGGAAGTAATTAATTCGTAGCATAGCATTAAATATATATGTTAATAGTTTTATAGCCTTTTCTGATAGTTCTTTTAAAATTTTGCCAGTAATTAAGTCATAACCAGGAGCTTTTTTAATATTAATCTCTCTCATTATTGTATGTTTAACTTTTTTGACCGTTAATTTCTCGTGCGGTAAATCCATTTGAAATGGCGAATCTAGAAAGCTAGTAATTTTGTTTTCGTCATCTTTATGTAGCTGAGACTGGAAAGGTTTAAAAACATTTTTTAAGTGTTTTGAGAAAATCTCGGCCTTCTCTTTATTGCTTCTCGCCCAATTATTTTCGCTTGTTTTAATAGGTGGGTTATGCTGCTGGGATCTCCTAAGCTTTTTTGTTGCTTTCCACAACGAATAGTCTGTAGCCTCAGTTGATGTCAAGTTTTCTAGGTATTCTTGAATGCCTTGGTTTTGTTCAATTTGGATTAGATCTCTCAGCTCTTTTATGGCCCTATTAAATTTTCTTTTATTTTCTTCAGTCCTTTGCTGTTGCCAATTTCGTCGTAACTTTCTTTTTTCTGCTATCTTTTTCTGTATTGTACATGATATATGTGTATTTTTTCTTGGAAATGTTTCACTGTTGGGAGTCGCGGAATATGCTGCCTCTTGTATATTTTTTGTAAGATTTATTGCTGCTATTTCTATATCCATTTCAGTTTGTAACGGTAAGTTTAGAGAGATATTTTGGTCTAAGTTTTCTCTAAATGAGGGCCAGTTAGTTCTATTATTGCACAGAGAAGGGGGTTTATCTTTGATGGTAATTTTTGAAGAAATTGTTACTATTATTGGTGAATGATCAGAAGACAGGTCGAAGCATGATTCTGCCTGACACTTTTTTGGATCAATATTTTTTGTAATACAGAAATCTATTGTATCTGGTTTTTTATTTCTGTCTGAAGGCCAATATGTTGGTTCACCAGTAGAGATATGTTGTAAGTTATCTTTCCTTATGGCTTTGAGCAGTTCTCTACCTTTTGAGGTTATTATTCTTGAACCCCACATTAAATGTTTTGCATTATAATCTCCTCCTGCTATAAATCTATTACCTAGCGTACTGAAGAATTCTTGAAATTGTTCTGCCTTGTTGTTATGTTTGGGTGGGCAATAAATCGCAGAAATTGTTAATGGTCCATGGGCTTCCTCTATGGTTATACTGGTGGCTTGCAGGTAGTCTTTGCGGAATTTTTCTTTTTCGAAATGCTCTATATCATCTCCAATTATTATGGCTGTACCTCCATGTGCTTTATCATCAGGGTGATTTGTATGATAAAGCTTGTATTTAGGAACTTTCAGATAATTCTTGTCCGTAAAGTGTGTTTCGGAAACCATCATAACGTCAATATTTTGTTCATTTACGAACATTTTTAGTTCCCTGGCGTGTTGTTGAAGCCCATTGGCATTCCAGACGGCGATTTTGTAGCTATTGGTTTCAGGCATTAGGCAAGTTTGCTTACGACGGTTGTGAGTAGACCAAGCATCGTACTCATTTGATCCATTAATTTGGCCATCATATTTTCTAATCTTGAGATGTTGCTAGTTTCAGTAGGCTGAGATATTGTCTCTCGTTTTTGTGCTGAACCATTTTCAACTATTTGGGCATAAGTTATGTCTGGTTGACTTGTTCTGGTGGGTAGTGGTAGATTGGTAGTAGTGGATTGTTTTTGTTGATGCCTTTTTTCCCTTAAGGCAGGATAGAGTTTCTGCTGTAGTTGCTTGTGAACTGCGCAACCCTTGTAGTTCGCTGGATTTTTTCCGTTACAGTTAACACATTTCACTTTTTCATCGCGAACTTTACGAGTACAATCTCCTGTCTTATGTTCTCCTGCACATTTTACGCATCTATATGATTTGCGACAGTAAGTCTTTGTGTGCCCGTGCGCTTGACACCTTGTGCATTGTGGTATAATTCTTTTTATATGTGGTGGTTATTATTTACATTAGGTTTTATGTCTATATAAAACATAGGCAGAGGTTTTTTTGTCGTGTGATGTCGTATATTGTGAATATTTACGACCTCGTGGCCTTTTTCAGCTAGTGCTACCTTGATGGTGTTAAAGTCCGTCCCGTGATGTAATCCTTTTAATACGAATTTAAATGTTCTCTCGGATTTTGGCCTGAATGTATGGTATTGGGTGTTTCTTTCATCTAATTCTTTTATAAGAAATTTAAAGTGATCCGCTTCGAACAATTGGATTTTAATTGTTTCATAGCTCACTGTTTTAATTGTGTAGTTCGTAGTAATGGTTTTCAATAAGTCATGGATATTTTTTATTATTCCTACCTTATAGACTGTTATTGGTGGTGGTTTGGGAACAACTTTTTCAGGGCTTGGTTGTATGTTCTCTTCAATTTCTTCCGACAGGTTGCTAAAACTGTTTTTTGTCTCTATCGGTTTCTGCAACCAATAGTCATTGATTCTTGTTTGTTTCCTCGCGATTTCTTCTTCTGGACTTCTCAATCGTTTTTTGTTAATGACTGTAGTCCATTCTGATGGTGGAGTTTGCGTTATTGCTGTTTGTTCTAATCTTATATCAAAGTGTGCAGGTGATTTGGTTGAATCGCTATGGTTTGCCATTTTTTAATTTTTAATATTTTATTTAATTTACTTCCAGAGGATAAAAAAAATAAAATAAATACATTGTTTATTTCACGCACCTCATTTTTCACTTACGTTATTTTAGCACTAGTTTTTTACTATAATACTATAAATGAATTTCAAAAGGACTATTGTAAAATAAGATGAAATAATTTTAAACACTAATAAAAATGAGATGCAGTCCTTTTGTCTGGTCACGTAAACACGTATTCACTACACTTTAGGTCGACTGAGAGACGGATAGCCGCATCTGTTATGACAAGGCTGCATTAAAAGCGATTTTGTTACTTATACTACTTATTTAAAACTAACACAGCTAGAATTTGCCCAAACCGATTAAACAGTAGTTACTATACCATATTTTCTAAAACCTTTAAAATTATAAAGTTACATACGTTGCACTAAAATTAATTGGTATTATTTGTATATATAGGTTTATATTGAAAGATTTTTATGCTAAAGAGCAATAAAAACTTTTCCCCTGCTATTTTTCTTGCCATTACGAGGTCTGTATACACAACAACACAACATTCCCATTCTCATATTACCTGAATTTCCATGCCAAAATATAAAAGAAATGCCTCGAAAAGATCGACTGTTTTTCCTGTATTTTCAGCTAAAATATTAAATGTGCTGTTATACCTCTCCTCTATATAGTTCTTGATGTCGTCTTGTTCAAGAACTTTGTCAATTTCTTCGTCCAATTTAGAGCAAGCCATATAAAATAGAATTTCCTAAAATATGTAAATATTTCTTTAACATTCAATGCACTAAATTAGCTATTTAATTGTAATCATTTATCAGTTGCTTGCATATATTTTATTCTTAAAAAGTGTTATTTATTTTATAATACATTTATACATTATTCATTTTACAGTTCTATTTGATGTTTTTGACTTTCATGAAAGATTCAAAATTGTGTTTGTTCTGAGGAAATCTGCTGGCGAAGCCGATCAAAAACTACTAGAGCCAGCTTGGTGGCATAGTGGTTAAGGCGATAGGACGGTCTTCCTACTATTGCGATAGTCGTGGGTTCGAATCATGCTGCGGTATAGTTGTACTTTATGCATGTGATTGTAATTGAAAATGTCATTATAGGCAATAGTGAAAAATCCGACAAGGAGTAACACTAACAGTAGCCACGCCAGTAACCAAGCTGGATAAAACCGGATATCTTCTGGTCTCTAAGTCATTGACCAGCGTTAAACAATAAATCCAGTCCAGATAAACTTTGGTTGCTAAAAAGGAAACTTAAATATATGTATATAAAAAATATTAGAAATATACGTTGAAATTGATCCATCATATTCTAATTGATAACAGTATTACTACTTTTCAAGCTCTGAAACCAAAACCGACAAGAATGAGATAACGATTTATGACAAAGGATGGTCTGGGGACTAAACACTCAATGATAGTGAAAAGGACGATGAATAACAAGAGTTAATGGACAATAACCTAACTCGAACGCTTAAAAATTTCAGTTAGCTTAGTTCATTAATCAACTGTTTCGAGACATTTACATGTGATTGAAAATATCCAAAGGGAGGAATAATTTCCAACCTTTTCCCTGTTACCATTTCATTGCCGCCAGCAATAACAAATAACAAATGCAAAAAGATTCCCTTGCATAACTGCGGTTCCCATACTTGAGTTGTGAAGTTCTACCACGCCCATAGCAGTCACCAGCTGTCTTTGATTACCATTTATTCAAAGCGATGAAGCACGACTATATCTCCGTTCATTCTCAAGTGCCTCCGAGTTATCTTTTAAACCATCTAGTCACTCCTAAAATACTCATGCAAATGATCAGCAAGATTCAGAACAAGAAGGCCCTGGGTTTCGATGATATTTCGATAGCCCAACTCAAAAATCTTCCCTACAAGCAGCTCGCCGAAGTACGTAATATCATCAACGCCATTCTGAGGCTGCAACACTTTCCATACACATGGAAACATGCATTCATTATTCCCAAAAAAGGAGCTAAGTAATCAGCTTCTGACTACAGACCTATCAGCCTACTAAGTTCCATTTCCAAGCTTGCTCAAAGAGAAATTATTCATATAATAAATAATATCATTCTTATTATTATTATAATTATTATATCATATAAAAATATCATTCCAGATGAGCAATTCGGGTTCCGCGTCAAACACTCAGCTGTTCATCAGGCCCATCGGTTGGCTGCAAAAATCAACTGTGCTTTTAACCGACGTGAAAGACATGGAGTGACCTTCTTGGACCTAACCAAAGCCTTTGACAAGGTTTCGCATGAAGGATTAGTGGCGAAATGCATCCGATAAGTAGACGTACCTGATGACCAAACAGCTCTTATCAAATTATTTCTGTCAGAACGATCGTTCCAGGTGAAGATTAAAGATATTCTCTCTAGCCGGAAAACCATCGACGCAGAAGTTCCACAAGGCTCCCTTCTGGCACCCATTCTATTTAATATTTTTATTTCAGATATCCCTAGGAGACCACAAATTGAGGCAGCTTTTTACGTCGACGACACTGCCTGTTTTGCTTCTTCAAGAGTAGCACCGCACATCCGAAGAAGATTCCAAAAACAACTCGATGAGACGGTCCAGTGGTTACATTTCCGGAGGTTGCAGGTCAAGCTACAGAAAACCCAGGCTTCCAGCTTTATCTCCTTCCACAAGAAGCGTTTTGCACCGCGCATTTCGCGTCTTAAAATAGAGAACGCTGAAATCCCATGGTCAGAAGAAGCCACCTATCTCGGTCTTGTCTTCGATCGCAAGTTTAGATGGAATTCCCGCATTCAAAAATCCCTCCATAAAGGCCAAGGTACTGTTAACTTGCTGTTCCCGCTCATCAACCGGGCCAGCAGGTTTCCTCTCTCAATAAAATCTCTCCTGCACAAGATGCTGGTTCGATCAGTCGTTCTATACAGCTCCAGTGTCTATCTAAAATATGTCTCTCCTAGCCAGGTGGAACGTCTTCAAGTCTTTCAAAACAAAATTCTCTGGAGAATAATCAATGCCCCCTGATTCGTCAGGAACAATTAAATACATAGAGAAACTAGAGAAATAGACGTCCCCTAAGTTCACGATTTTATATCTGAGCTCTACTCGATATTTCTCCACTCTTCGTCTCTCGGACAATAGATGTATTACCGAGCTGGTCGATATTTTAGGCCAATAACTCATTCGGCTCTTCGTGGCCTTATTCTATCACAGCCGACACTTCCCCGTCGTGCTCTAACTCCAAATTGTCTCGACCTTCTCCGGCGAGCATGTACCGCAAGCTGTGTGGTGTGATAACAACGCCACGTTCTTGCCTAGCCCTTGTGCCTCTTAACGGTGTTACCGGTTACGGGCACCCTCCTTACTAACAGTATCAGTTAGGGTCATTGGATCATCTGATAGGATGGGGTTTAGTGGGTAGCCCAGAGGCAGTCTCCACATAACCAGTCCAACTCGCTTATTCCTGCGGGTCTTCCCGACCAGGTATCCGTAACAGGATTCCCCTTCCCGGTTCCAGGCCAAAAAAAAAGCACGACAATAGTTGTATTGCTGCCAAACCAACATCGTTTCGCAATGTTGCCACGAAATGGATAAAGGATGGATTGTAGAAATGATGAAAAATATTTGAATTAATATATATTGACCCAATTTATCTCAAAGTTCCTTTTTAAAATAAAAAAAAAACATGAAACTACATACAAGCATCTGATAAAATTGATTCACGTTCTAGTAAATGTAAAGTAAGTTATTAACTTATTCATCTATAGTATTTACCTTATCGTCTTCAGACGGTAAATAATTATATGGTACTGGTTGCCAATTAAATGAAGATAACCAAACATCATCATCTTCAGGAGGCCATAATCCTGCGTTAACCAGCAACGCTGACATTTTTGTTCTATTAACATCGGAACTTCTAACATCGATGTAGTTAATATTCCATTCAGAACCCAAAAAATCGTCATATCTTTCTCTGAGTGCCTGGCCCAAAGAATACTCCGTTCTTTTCCCATTCTGTAAAATCCATGATTATAATTAATAAGTGCGAATATTTATGAAATTATTACCTTACATTGGTTAGTTGCCCGTACCCTTGTCTATAGAAACTCTCGTTATAGTAAGGGTTGGTTTCCCATAAGCTAGAAGTTTCTGGATTTCGATCTCCATGACGGAATAACTTAAATATAAATTATGCGTAGCTGATTTATCACATGTTAATAGTTGAAATTAAAAAAATTGATTATCATAGAAATATTAATATTAATAATGGAGTCAAGATATATTAAGTACTTAGTTCATATCAATAACATTATCAGGTATATTATTAAGTGCTAGACTATTCCTATTGTTTGACGAATTTTTGCCTGTCTAGTTCCTTCAAGGCTATTTTGATCTATTTGTGTATATTATATAGCGCGAATTATATGAAAAATGATAGGTTTATTTCAAACTGTGATGAGAGGGTAATCCATAAATAAGGGTTTCGTTAATATTAGATCACCAATTCATTCCATTTAAATAATAATAGTTTATTAAATAAAAATTAAAGTATTTCTGTATTTGAACTCTGCACGTTTCATAGCTAGCGCAGTCATAAAGTCATAAAAAATATTGAGGATGCTCAAAGTCATCTATCCATAAATTAACAGAATTAAGAAAGATCCTCGCTTTTAGAAACACCCAGAGTCTATGAAATCCTTACACAATATCGCAGTTTAGACTGTATGGCTACCAAAGATGGATTGGAATAGCTCAATTGCCCAGCCGTAAAGTGTTGGAATTTTTATGTAACTAATGAGAAAACAATTCTGTACAAGGTATACAGTTTATCTAAGAAATCAGCCAATGCACTTCGATTATTATTATTCGATATTATTCGATATTAACTTAATTTTGGTTTGCAACGTTGCCGTTTTGTAATCTCTAATCATCGTCGCTAATGATGAATTTTTTGGACATTTGACAATAATGTCAATCACTACTGAATTCTGATTCTGACTGATTCGGTTACATATTCCGAGGATACATTACTTAAAAAATACCTCCGGATTTGGCGTATGCGCACTATCCTACATAGAGAATTATAGAAATGAATAAATTATACAGTCGTCCTTTTCTAATGGCGGTACGTTCATTTCAAGTTGATCAATTCAGTCGGTCAAGTGAAAATAACAAAAAAATCTAGAATATTTAGATTTTGAGTTACATTAATAATTCTGTAGGAATAATAATAAATTGTTTTGTTATTCTTCGTGGATTAACATACATTGATTTTAAAATATGGAAGAACAAGGGTAAGTGCAGAATGTAGGGTTAAATTTTTAAAAGTTATAAAATCCAAACAGGATAAATTTTATTTATAGTGGGAATGTTAGCTGCCAAATGTATAACATATCATTTTCAACGACATCAATTAAGTATCAACATATGATAAAATTTAATGATAACAAGAACAAAGAAGAGAATGATTCTTGTTGTGTTGGAAGTGGTCAATTCATTAAAGAGGTTTGTCCATTAAAAGTAGTAGCAAATAATTGTAGTAACTGGTAATAATTAGATATTTATTTTAAACATGATAAATTTTAGTAATAATTTAATTTTTATTTTATAGATGAGAATGAATGTAGCTAGAATTTGTTGAGAATTAAAGTCGAAGAATGTGAAATTTAGAGAATCGGAGAAGATATTAGACAGGATTTTGCTAAGATGTAAGAACAGTGGATAGTGATACCATGAAATAATTGAATAAAAGTAGACCTGGACCAAATAAACAAAATATAAAATTCTCAAAAAGGAAGGAAAAATCCACTCCGCGAAAAAAAAACTGCATTTGGCAGTATATTCGACATCATCTATGACGTGCATAATTGGAAGGACTATACCTTGGAAATTTGTGTAAAACCAGCACAATTCAGAACATCATCGAAGGCATCAAGCAAACTGGTGAACGAAAGTACGATCGATACAAATAATTTTTCTGCAACTATAAACTCCCTAGGCGATACAACGTCAATATCTCCGTGGTAGTTACTTTAGAAGATAGGGATTACATCACGCGAACAATACGTATCTGGTTGTCCAAAGAAAGGGTGCATTTATATCAGAGTGTGAGATGCTACGTGGTGTACTAATAAGCACTTCATTTATATGAAAATAGCAACCTGTAATATCGTTTTTGGGGTTGATTTTTTCGTTAAAATAAGATATTTTTAAAGTAAATTCAAAGTTTTTTGTTTCTAAACCCCACACATTTCATATTTTATATAGAAATAGACAGAGTACTTGAGTAATCCGACTTTAATCAGTGTAGCGCCAAATTTTCTAAATAGGTACTTCAATAAAAATAAACGTATCGACTTTATCGGAAGATACATTCTAAAGACTGTGAGTTAATTAAGGTTTTGTTTTATAAAAGCAATGTTTTTCAATTTAACTATGAAACCTTTGCTGATCATTACATATCTTCTGTAAATTTTTATCAATTTAGTATGTTCACAATTTGTTTCGAATAGTTCTCGTTGATTAAACAATTTATTACAACTTTAGGAAATAAAGTTCCCAACATATCATCGGACAATAGATCGAAGAGGCCTATTTGTAGTATTATTCGATTATATTCGAGAATGGTTGCAATAAATGTGTTAAACTTGAGTAACAAAATAATTATTGTTAAGAGTTTCCTACTTCAGTTTCAATTACGAAAATAATCTTTTTAGAATGAAAATAACGATATATTATTAAACGTATTATACATGACTAATTGTAACGTTATGAGAACTGTTCTTACCACATGCACCAATTTCAACGTTGATGGTTGCTCAACGGCAAGAACTTGAAAACCTCCAAGCCAAAAAGCAAATATAATGAGAAACTTCATTTCTATATAAGGAGAAACCTTTGACAAAGTAAAAACTACTTACTAAACTAATTCCATCAATGCTAAATGTGTATCATGATAATAATATCTTATCGGCATGCAAAGCAATGACAGGAAGATGTTAGAAAATTTGACAGGTCCTTAATATATTTTTTATAACTTCTCTTTGTGTACAGTTGTTACAAACTAAAAACAATATTATCTTGATTGGGAAATCCAGTTATCAATATTTTGAAGAGGAATGAATTATTTTTCGTGCAATATTTTAAAATATATATTTCTGATATAAGCCTACTTAAACATCCGTATTTTTAAACCCCAACATTTTTATAAGTTTGATTTTTGTATCACTCTTGTAATTTTATCTCTTTATCATCTTTTCATACCCATAATTCTACATTTATGAAATAATTATCATAAAAGATATGATCTTAGTTTATGATAAAATCGAAATTAACTAACTTAATATCAAGTTATAAAAAAACTTGCAGTACAATTTCTATAAAACTAATAGAACTTTCAGATAATAATAAAATATAGTTGTACCTATTATGGTGTTATAGTAGTTATGAAATTTATTGTGCCAAAGAAATTTGTAGAGAAATCGTTACCTCAACAAAGAAATTTGAACCATCTACGTCTTTGGATGTACTCCTCGAACGTAGAATGTCACTTATTTTTATCAAGCTTTGAATATTGTAGTTTAGTGTTTATTAGAACTTGGCGCTGTTTCAAAGATATTGGCATTCATAACTGACTTTGAGGTGATTCATTTGAGACACAATGTATCTTTCCTTTAAACACTGCAAATGTTTAGAACGGCTTCTTGAGTATTTGGATACCAGTTAAAGTAATTCAATTCCCCATATATTCAATAGTTACATTTCATTCTTTTTCTTCTCATCTTCTTTGAAGTTATTTTGAAAATATTAACTCTCGATAATATACTAAACTCTTAATATTCGCTATATGTATATCTCATAAAGTATATCTAGAGGTTTTACGTAAATAGGCGAAACCGAGGAATGTTTGCGTGGTCCAACCAATGCTGGCTCTGAGACCACCTTTTTGATTGGTTCATTTGAATTTTACTACAAAGGCATTTGATTGGCTAATTTCTATAACCCGATTGTTTATTTATGTTTTTTTATGACGCCATTTTTGTCTGCTTGACATTGAGTGCGATCAACATTTTTGTGCCTTAATTATAATCACTATTATTTGATAATAATGTATCTTCATTCTCAGAAGTGTTGTGTATCTAGTGTATGTGCAGAAATAAAAAAAACCAGACGTCGTTTTCCTTGGAACAAACAATCCAAGTTATAAAATTAAGGATGTGTGTGTGGCCTAGCATAGCTTTTACCTAGTACGTATACAATTATTTATATAGAGCATTTGTATTCATATATATTATTATTTATAGAAATACAACAGAGGAAATCATGAAAATATTACTCACACTTTAAAACCAAAATTAAAATGCATTGATTGGTAAAATTACATTGAAGGCAAATGTGATTATATTACATTTTTTTATTATATAATTATTACATTGTTACTAGTCGTTTCCGTCTAACCTACAATTTGTCTTTATAATAACTTAAATCTAGGTATACAACTAGGAGTACAAATCGGCCCTATCTCAGTCTCTGGTGAAATAATGTTTATACATGTCATTGCTGTATTTTTTATTATATGCACCTCACTACACAACACTACACAAGATCAAATGATTTGATTCTTTTGAGTCTGTGACCTGTTTTGGTGGTATCCAAAAGCTACAATCCTTCAATATTCTCATGAGAATGGAGTCTTTCCTTATGCCCTCTTGCAATTCTCTTGATTTCTTGACTGACTGTGGGTATCTGAAAGTCTCGATGTAGGTAATCAGTCCTATAGTATTTGGGTGCGCCCACAATACCCCTCAGGAATTTCTTCTGAAAAATGTGTGTTTTATGTTTGTATTGCATAAATCTTTGCGGAACATCCAAATAATAGAACTCCGTATGTCCATATAGGTTTCAGTATTTGCTCATATAAAAGCAATTTATTATGTACTGATAATTGCAATTTTCTTCCAGTTAACCAGTACATTTTCCTATATTTCAATACCAGTTCTTTTTTCTTCTTTATATGTTCCTTCCAGCGAAGTTTTGCATCAAGATTCATTCCGAGATATTTAGCGTTGTTGCTATATGGAATGATAGTATTATTTAATATTATTGGTGCTTGTATGGTCTGTTGTTTGTAAATTGGTAAATTGTTTGGTAAGTGCCATTTATTAAAAAGTTAATTATTTTGAACGAGTTTATTTACTTGAAACAAATGTATATTGGTTAATATACATATAATTAATATTTAGGCTTAAGGCTCCTTAACCGAGACATTTTCAACAAGGTTGTTAAAAAAATACATTAATATAAAATCAAATAATACAATTTGTAGACCAAGGACATGATCTTGTTTTTACAGAAAAGAGATTATCTCATTATTGTTTTATTATATGCTTAATAGATCCTTAAGTTGCCTCTTTAATCCTCGATTTTACCGTAAGAAGAGCACAGCAATAATTTTGATATTTATCATACATTTTAATTTATTATTACAATTTTTAAGGTATTACTTTCTGGTATGTTTTCTGATATGAAATCCTCAACCAATGAAATGCTTTCTAATAAAATATTTTCTTTACAGGTACCTGTAATGGTAATTTAAACTAACCAATGAAATGTAGCGTAATGACGTTCTCAACGAATTCCTGCTGAGATCACATGGTGTATCTGTCCGGTACGACAAGCAGATTTTGTCTAGATCACCAAGTAAAAGAACATCTTATTCACCCATAAGTTGATTAGTCCCTCGAATGCCCTAAAGTGTCTTAAAAACAGCCTCAAAATCGTTCTTAGCCATAGAACACTCGTCTCACAAAATAATTATTGTTTCTCTAAATATCTGCGCCATGTTACTTTCCTTCGAGATGTAACAGAACGGAATTTGGAGTTGAAAATCACTTTCTAAATAAATCTGACACTTCTAGGTTAAATTGACAGTGTTTAATGTTACCATAGCAATGTCGATTATTGTAGCAGTTACCATGACAATGCCAGTCTGACTAATATACGCCAGTTGAAATTTATATATTAAAAAAATATAGAAATGAAATTTGGAACAGAATTTGCTCCAAATCTATTCGTGGTAGGAGTTTACTGCTAGAATAGAGTAGTTTTGGAGATTTCATAATTATCTATCAGTCAGATAAGTAATAATGAATAGTGAATAGATTAAATATAACTGAAATTTATTATCATCAAAATCATCACTTCGTGATAGAAATAAAAAAATTTAAAATATTGAAAACATACAAAATATCATGCACCATTAAAAAAATTGCATATCATTTGGTAAATGTTACTACACATTTTTATATCATTAATTCGCATTAATCTAAGGGTATTAAATAGTAATGATATTTCAAATTGTACTAAATGAAATGTTCCGACATTAATATTAGCTTTATTATTTCCTATATTACGTTATAATATTTTATTGTTATTGGTGTCGTTTATTTATCACGTGTATACGTAAAGCAATCACGTTTACAATAGCAAGACTTTACGGACGGCGTCAGAACGATGTTAACATTTAATTTTATGTATAACCTCAATTCACCGTTACAGAACCAATTACCGATTTGAATTAATTTACTCAAATTATTTTACAATAAATTCACAAGAAAGTGCCTTTTTATTATAAGAAAAGAATGTCATATCTATACGTCAAAATATTGACTATTGTACTGTCTTATATCTACGTTCTATTGTTTCCAACGATATACAACTATTTCCCTTTTTAATTATTTAGACTAAACTTCCAGCCATTAAAAATAATATCTATTTTACTGAATATTTTATTAAAAGACTATAGCTACATTATATCCAACATGTCAAACAATAAATGTCAAAATATAGTTTATTTATATATTAATGTGAGATATTTATCGAGACATGCCATATAGAACTCTTGAAATTTTCCAGAGTCATTTAATCAACAAAGAACGCAACAGTAACATATAAAATGGTTCGTTTAAAACCGTTGTTAAAAGATTTTTCTGAAAATACTAGTATTGACGGTATTAAATATTGTGTTCTTTTTCGGAATATATATATAAGGTATATGTATTGCTTGTTCATTATAAATCTTTTTCTATTTGTCTCTTATTATATTGAAGCTAAACATACATTTGTACACATTATTTTATTACTAATTAATTAATTATTAAATTATTACTATTATTCTGTTGATTAATGTATGTAACATTAATACATAACCAAGGCTATTAGAGGATTAATACATCAGTATGTATATATTTTTATAAATACACTAAACAAGTTTGTGTGATTTGATTTGCTTCAATCTTCTGATTTCCTGCGTTTTGTCCAGTATTTGTATTGCTTCCACGTTGCTGTGATTTAGCAACCTTATTCCATATTTTAAGGCGAAATCTTGGATAACTTTGTATATCCATTTGGTTTCGAGTTCATCGTGCAGTTCTTCGTTGATTACGTTGCGATAAACATTGATAATTAATCGTAGAAATTTCCTTTGGGTGTGTTGGATACCTAGTTGGTTTAATGTTTTAGAGCAACCCCATATTTGCACTCCATAGATTCAAATTGGTTTTATGATTTACTGATAAACCAATCCTTTTAATTTTAGATCAAGTTGAGAGTATGTTCCGAATAACCAGTACAGTTGCTTGACTTTGAATCTAATCTGTTTTGAGTCTCTGGTTTTTGTGTAACATGATGTTTTGGTGTTTCCAATTCAACCTACCATCGAGATGAATTTCCAGGTGTTTATCTGCGAGGGGTTTTGCTTGAGGAATCGGGCATCCACCAAGCGATAATTAGGTTTTTGTCATCTCGCCCCAACGCAAAATTAACATGGACAGATTTGAAGATATTAGGCTATATTTTCCGGTATCTAATCCATTTTAAATTCTAGCCGAAAGAGGTTTAATTGTCGAAAATGCCCCTTCATGCGAGACTAAATTTTCTTTCAAAAAGATATAATTCCATCAATCGAGAGTAATTCTGCGTTAGCAATTTGCCATACCCATATCATAAAGTGCCATACCCGGTCAAAAGCTTGTGAGACATCCAATAACATTGCAGGACTGTATATCTTTTCTCCAAATTCCGTTTCAACAACCACTGAAACTCTTGGTCGACAGACGTGTGGCGATTTCGAAATACAAACTGGAAATCTGGTATCTGCATAAATGGTTTAATACAACAGTTACAAATAATTTTGATATCGCAGGTACCAGCGAAATAGGCCTGACGATCCAAATTGTTCTGCCGGTTTTTCAGGTTTTTTAAGCATAATTAGTTGAGCAACCTCAAGACATCCTGCAACATGTTTCACTCTCAAAGAAGCATTGAATATATATGTTAACATGATTATTGCTTTTCGTAAGAGCGCTTTCAATAACCCAGGTGAAGTTCATCATCCATTCCAGATTTGCAGCTAGATCGGGTTGATAAACAATTTATAACTATTCTAAATTCTATATCATTCGGTGGAAATGTTCTACGAATAATTCAGCGAGTTTCATAGCGGGTAGTCCTTGTATGCTGTCGGGCTTAATTTACTCACATATTTTACGAAGCAATTCTCTTTATATTCCTTAAACTTTCGATATGTCTGATTGCTAATCCTATTAAATAGTTTTTGTCTACAGCATTTCTGGTATTTGCAATACTCTGCTAGATTTTCGTCTTTCTTTTATTAATTCTCTAATTACGAGGGAATAATTTAACTCATATTCTGATTTCTCAGCAGATTTTGCAGCATGCGAATTTGTTCAATTATATTTCAGGATTGGCGCTCAAGGTCGTATAGAATTTTGAGTTTTACGTTTGCAACTCAAAACTTCTTTATACAAATTTAATAAAAAATGTCAATTCAGTCATTCAAAATTATTTTGCTCCGTTAACATTTCAGGGTATTTTGGATTGTTGTTTTTCTAAGCTGTGTAGGATGCTCCGTCTATATTACCATATTATTCTGGGCAAGATATACGAGTAATCCTACTCGAACCATAATCAAAACAGCTTCTGCGGCACCTAACACGATACCATTTCCAGCTGTTACTATTTGTGACAAAAATCCCATTATACAAGAAAATATAGATTTGTTTGTATCAAGACTGTAATAATATTATAAACAAATATAAAACTTCATAAATAGTAAATATGTATTTTTAGAGATGGTTCAGAGCATGATCTTCTTTTGACAAAAAACGTTCTGTATGTTGTTTTCTTAAATTATGATAAAACTGTTAAATATAATGTCAGCGAAGTGGATGTCGCTCAACGTGTTTTAAAAGAAAATGACTATGCCGAAATACGACGTATTTTAAACAGAATATCACAAAATTGTGAGGACTTGTTCGTAAGGTACTGAAGTATTATTTAACCTGTTAACATTTATTTGGCACTAACGTTCATAGTCCTTTTAGGTGTCTATGGAATAAAAAGCTTGTAGACTGCAATCTTTTATTTGAAGAAAGTTATAGTGACTCCGGTCGTTGTTGCAGTTTTAATTATATTAAACAGGGATCGAAGAAAACACCTATATACACCCTCCATTCTGGTTTATTTAGTGGTTTACAGTTATGGATAAATCCAGAACATAATAACAAATTAATCGCTGGTGTTGGAGTATCTAATTGATAAGGTATTGTGTCATTAAAATAGCTATAAATCATGGATATTTTAGGTAATTGTCCATAATATTAATGACCTTCCATACATGTTAAAAAATAGGAAGGTAATATCCTTAGAAAGTTTAAATTATTTCCATATAGACGCTCAGAGAAAAATATGCAGTAGATATGTAAAAAATCTACCTTTTAGTCAGCGTCAATGTATAACAGCAGATGAAGATGAATATAAACTTGAACATTTTGAAATGTATAGTGATTGGCGATGTTTTATATCATGTAAAGCAAGAGAAATATATCAAAAATGTCATTGTATTCCACATTATTTTGATTTTGTTACTGGTAATATTTATAATAAATTATAATCAACTATCAAAACATTAATATATTTACTAATGTCAATCATATATTACAGACAAGCCTTCCTGCAACATTGCTCAAATAGAATGTATGTCCCATTCAATGAAAGGTAAACTGTAACAATTACATTTATAGTTAAATAGTGATTTATGGTTTATATATAAACCATAAATATATAAATAAATATGATGTATGAAACCATAATTATGGATTTATATATAAATCCGTTTCCCGTTTCTGTCCGTCCTTTTCTGTATATAACAATACCTCATATTACAGATCAGTTTAGTTCATGTGACTGCCCAATTCAATGTGAAGAGGATTCTTACAAAATTATGTTGTCCTCCACAAAAATTGTACCAGATTATATGCCACAGTAAGTAGTGTCAAAATACTAACAATTTATCAGTATCAACAACAATTTATTATAGGTTTGTAAATAAAACTCAGAACTTATTATATCTGAATATATTTTTCTCTGAGAATAAACAAACAATTTGGCTTAGAGATACTATCACTACCAGTATTTACCTTGTCTGTGAGTAAATTTGATAAAATTACTTTTTTTAATAAGTATTTACTACATTTATTTCAGCATCATTTGGTGGAATTTATAGCCTATTTCTTGGTTGCAGTGTAATTAGTTTCATTGAAATCCTTTATTATATATCAAAAGTGCAGAATCAAAAAGAAATTAATAAGGAGAAAACTAAGACATTATTTATAAATATAAAACCGCTAAATATCAGTCAAGATTTTGGTACCAAAAAGATAATTTTTCATCCTCATTGGGAATTTATTAATTAGAAATTATTACAGCATAGTTTAGATATATTTAAATATTACATCTTTTTTATCAGCAACAGTTTGCAGTTCTAATTTTACTGGACATTGCAACCAAATACTTAGAAGCTCTTCTGTGTAACCTATAAGAAAATACATTTTTCTTGATGAAGCAGTTCTACTAATTAATCCAGCTATCCTAATAATATTATGTTGTCTTTTTATTATAATTTCTGACACAAAAAGTCCATGCCATGTTCCTATCATAAATTTTCTTATAAAATGATCTTCAACAGCAGTTTCTGATGATCGTAATCCTCCTTGAACATTAGCTAAAAATTAATACTGTAACCCAGATAAAATTATTCAAAATAATATATTGAATATACATGTATTCCAAGAATTCCACGCCTTTCTGGAAGCGATCATGTGTGGGGGATTGGCCATTTCATATGTTAAAGGGAAGTCTTTCTTTGGAGTAATCCTATATCTACCTGCTTGAGTTTTTAAATATATAGGACTTACATGTAGATTTCTTACAATTTGGCATTGTGTTTTGAAAGGATTATAAATCTATAAAATAATGGATTATTTTTATATACAGGGCTAATATGTACATGCCATTTACGTTCTTTATTAATACGTTCATTTTTTAAAAATTTTATTATTAAAATTGGAGGTTAATCGGTCGACAGATTAATTTAAGGTTAAAAGACAGTTCACATAAAATCATATCCTAAAACAGTCAAGTTTGAGTTCAAATTTTCCCTTCAATATTTTTGATGACATTTTAAACAATACAATTTTAAAATAAGCAATTTAAATATATTTTAATATAATTTTCTATAATGGGTATTTTATTTCGGACTAAAAATCAACTATACAATTAATCGAATACTAAAGTACAGAAATATCTAGATATACAGATTAAATTACATATATTTAGAACATCTGACAGGAAAATATTTTGAATATCAAGAACTGATGTAAGTTCTGCTGTTAGATTTATTAAAATATTAAAAATATGAGTTCAAAATCGGTTCCCTTTGTAAGAACATCAGGAGATGGCATGGAGAATATTGTCCCATACAGCAGCGAAATTAATATAAGTAAAGCATTATTAAGCAGAGTTTCTCCTGATATGTTAAAATCAATGAAACCAGTAAAGCCTAATTCAAAAGTGTTCAATTTAGTGCCAAAATATATTCCTCGAGATAAGAAAAAATCAAATATAATATTGACTAAACCGAAAGAACCCAAATTTGTTCCATATGAACCATACAAAGCTGCTGTTAGACCCATTTGCCCAAAACCAAGAAGACATTCTGATTTAATTAACAAAGTCAATTATTCAAAGAACAATATAGAGATACATGAACTGGTAGAACAAATGTCTGAAATGAGATTAAAGGAAATGAGTAAGTTAAAATTAGCTAATTTCTCTGAAAATGAGGTCATTCCACGTTTACAATGGGAAAAGGAGAAAAAAGCATATGAGAATGATATAAAGAATTTGAAAGAAACTAAAGCTCATTTAGAGAATCAATTGAAGTTTCAGGCCCAAGTAAATAGTGAGTTAAAAACACTTTTAGTAGCAGCTGTGGGTGAAGATTTAGAATCTAGAGTTCAACATTTAACAGAGGATAAGCTTTCACTTGCACGTGCTTTATTAAATTCAGCTAATCACTTAACTTCACATCAAGAACAAACTGAATGGTTAAGTGGACAATGTGAAGTATGGAAAAGTAAATTCTTAGCCTCAAGGTGAGTTAAAAGTGAAATAAAATAGTGAAATTACATTTATACTTGTATATTATTAAAAAATATCTACTTTTATGATGGATATATAGCTTAATGGTTGAAGAATTGGCAAGATGGAAATCAGCATTGACCAATAGAGCAAATTGCTTTCAGGAGGTTTTAAAGCAAATGTTAAATGAACATCAGCACATACAAAAGTTCATGTTAAAGACTTTTAACAATTTAAACAACATTTCTGAAAAACAAAATGAAACTAACATACTTTTGAAAAAAGGTGATGTTCTTGAGCTTAGTGTAGTAAATAATAATTTATCTTCTCAACTGGCTTCATCTTATGGTGCATTGCCAACATCAGAGCCTGTAAAATATAATGCCCTCAGTCCAGTAGGAGAAGTGGCTTTGAAAGTATATTTTTTTCGATATTATAATCATTCAATATTATGTATATATTATATATTTGTAGGTCCTAAAAAGTACTATTTCATTGTCATCACAGGATAATTTGTGTAGTGCCTTGGTTGATGCTGCTCATACAATGACTTTGGCTCCAAATTATGCTCAAAGTGCTTCACTTCATCCTTGTTGTTCTCATTGTAAAGGCGAAATGCAAAATATTTGACATAGGTTAATCTTGTTACAATAGTTAATAGTTCATCATTTACAAATATGCTTATCGTTAATAATGAATGGTAAACATAATTCATTTTTAAATTTACATTGTTACATAAACCTGTAATATTAACATTTTTATATATGTAAACCTTAATTGATGTAGATAACTCTTATTTAACAGTGAGATAGGTGGATCGAGGTTGAAATTTCAAATGAAATGTTAAAAAGAAGGCTTTCAGTAGAGCTTCAAGAATGGCAATAATTGAAGACGATGGCGTATGTCCAGGAACACCGACGTGCTCACCTGAAAAATACAACAAAAAGAAATTTGTTCTTTTTTTATTAAAACTTGGATAAAACCTACTAGAACAGTATTTAAGAGGGTTTTTAAAGACGATTAAAATATAAAAACATAAATTGTTAGTTAATGAATAATTCAGTTCAGCGACTCTACCAGGAAACTAGCTATTTGAGACAAATTGGTCGGTCTGCCACTTTTTCCAACAATAAAACAAGTGAGTTGCAATCCATTGACATATGAAGACATTCCTGTAACCCAAATCCTATTGAAATATATTAATTCAATATAATAGAAACTTTTTTATATATGTTTTGTATTCTAATGTTTAAAATAATACATTAACTCATCTGTATTGTATTTTTCTTTGAGTTAATTCATTTTTGATTGTACATATTTGAAGTTCTATATAAAAAGAGAAAGTTT
Organism: Rhynchophorus ferrugineus; assembly: GCF_030347505.1. Taxonomy (NCBI): domain Eukaryota; kingdom Metazoa; phylum Arthropoda; class Insecta; order Coleoptera; family Curculionidae; genus Rhynchophorus; species Rhynchophorus ferrugineus. Next base: position 22,579,645 of record NW_027472583.1, on the reverse strand, counting down.
TGTTTTTTTTTTTCAAAATATCAATCATATTTATCCCATTGTCATAGAGTAACCTTACAAAAATATTTTTTAATATACCTACTGCAATATGTATGTAATAAATAATACAAGGGTAAATAGGTAAATGGCAAATGAAACAACAGTAATATTACATAAAAAACTGTATTTATAGAGTATTATCAAAATTTTGATTCAACAAAAATATATTATGTATGTATATTTAAAAATCTTCGATTCATTTGTTACTATACCCAAACTGATAACTCTAATAATTTTCTAAATAAATGTGAATAGATACGACGTTATTGAACAGGTTTCGGCATACCTAATGAATATCAAAAATTATATCACAAAATATCCGGAAATATATTATCGGCGGATAAATAGAAAAACAAATTAAATATGCGCAGCGATTCTGTACATTGTGTTTAAAACAATTATACATTTTTGAAGTATTTATATATACCGTAAAATAACACGAACATTTGTTAGTTTCAAATAATAAGTTAACCTTGTTATATTTTAATTATTTACATATTTGTATCTTTTCACGTGGTGTTTCACATGAGTTTGATTTAATTAAATAAACAATATTTGGATGAAATGTTTTAAACAGTTTATTATTATCAGTGAAGTTCTGTTGTAGCAGATTATATATAATATTCATAGCAACATCATTGAACGGTAATATACTCAAAAGAAACACCATAACTAAAATTTGTTCTCTTTTACTTAAATTACATCCGTCACTAGAAAAATTATTTACAGCCTCTGTACTGGGGATCGGTTGGGCGTAGATTTTAGATGTCCCCTACCCATATAACAGTTCTTTTAGACTTATCCACGCTGGCCAAGAAGGTTCCGTAGGGGTGCCATGCTGTAGCGGTCACGGCCGATCTGCAGAACAGGTCAAAAGATGGTAATCTGCACAGTAAAAAGCACACAGAGCAAATTGTATGACGACTAAAAAAATTAAGCAGCAACACATATTATAAACAAAACAATTTAAATACGCTAAAGTATGTAAGTAAGTTATAATATAAAATCATGATATGAAACATTCATTGTATATGGTGAAAATGATGTAAGGTTCATGTATATATGGTGAAAATTGTATGAATATATGTAAAAACATGTTGCGTATAACAAATATGATGTATGGATTATAAAGTATTTATATTTATACTACTTAAAAAATTCGTATGTGTAATTTATCTTTATTTATTTTTTAGTATATTTAACATATTGTATTTCATAAAATCAATATTTTAAAATGTCGTATTTTAAAAATATATTTATCTGGATACAATAGTATAACTAATATCATTTGTCTAGTATTTTGTAGTAACATACAGTTCTTGAATACCAGTTAGAAAACATTGTTGCATAAACCGTTTGTATAAAATGTAGAGGGTGGGTGAACTTTTTCTGATAAAATAACATCGTGTGTGCAGAAATAAAAAACAAAGACTGTATCTAAATTGTGACAGGATGATAAAACAAGCAATGTTCAACATCTACATGGCGAATACAACCCGTAGAACCAAGTGGGTTATGTGTAGGCCCGAACAACCTAATTACATGCAGATACAGAGTTTGTAACGCCAAAACATTAGAAAGATAACTGGTAGAGGTTTTGAGGTAGACATATTAAATCAATTTAATTTTTACATATTATAACATTTGTGTAAACAATGATATTTAACAAATATAATTATTGTATATCCGAAGTTTATATTGTTTATACAACAGTATTCTGTAATTAATACATTAGGTCACACTAAGTGAAGCGGGTCACTTGTTATTAAAGATACATTCACCATTATTTTAGTTGAGGACATTTAATAATTTTTTCTATGTTTGATATAAATTTAAAAAATTATACTTCTAATTACCTTTTAAGGATGTTTTAAATGTTTAACTGGACTAAATTTGGTTTGTTTAATAGAGAATTTGTTGAAAGTTGATGTGAAAAACTATAACTGTTTTTTAAGAATTTTTAATTAAGTGGAAAGGGGATTTAGACAAAAACTATGTAATATAAATGAATAACAAAAGTAATATAAAGTGTTATAATACAAATTTTTAAAACAAAATATTATAAAAATGTCGTTCAGTGGTATCTAATATTTTTCAATGATTCCCGTTATTAGTTTATTGGACATAAACTACTCAATATTGAATATTAAATCTTCCGTTTGTCGTAGAGCTTCAAAATTAGTTAATAGTATATGAAGAGCAGAGGTATAAACCTACAAAAATACTTATTATAAATATACACATCCTTGTATAAATTTTATAAGAGAGGACATTGTCTTTATTTTATTCAGTCCAAGTTCAGGAAACTTCTCTACTCTTACTCAGACTGCAAGCACATATATACCGATCGCTCTAAATCTCGGAGTGGGCTTGCCAGTTCATTTCTGATGGGAATTCCGTTTCAAGCTCTTTGAACATGGTTCAATATTGACCACTAAACTCTTTGCGACATTACAATTGACTCTTTCAAAGAATGGCTAATCCTTAGCGATTACCGAAATTCCCTCGAATGTTTCCTGGAAAAGAAATTCAATCATCCCCTGGTCATCGACTCACTGTCGATCATCAGTATCCTCTATCTGAATAATTTCAGTGTGCATTCGCACGTTGGCATACCGGGAATGAGCGCAGGTAGTGTGGCTAAATCAGCAGGCTCTTCTCTCCTTCATATAACAAATGTTGGTATCCATGCTGACCTTATCACATTCATTTTCGTGTTTCACCAAGAACGAGGTATAGCTTCGTTGGGCCCAGGAGCCCAACCATAACAATCTCTTTGAAATCAAAACAGATTGTTTTCTCCTCTCTTCAGGTTGCTTCCCTTCGTCATCATGTCGTAGCTCTGAATCGTTTGAGATTGGGTCACTGTCGTTTGTCGCACGGTCACTTGATGACTTCGGGCCTAGCCTCTTCACTGTGAGTTTTGTCGCCTTGCCCTTACTTCAATCTATCACGTATTGCACGACTGTCCATCATCTTGTCAAGATTAGAGCAATGTACGGGCTGCAAAATTTTAGGAACAGGAGAAAAGATAGAGAGACTTCCCGGATTTCTACGAGAAATCGATTGTCTTCATAGAGTCTAGCCTGTGCTGAAATAATTTTCGCTGACAAAATAACTATTACTACTTCGATGTGGGTGCGAGTGTGTGCTGTCTAGATAGAGTATCTACTTTGTTATTATTGTATTTGATGAATTGTATTTGTGCCCATTCATAAACTGTATATATACTATTTATAATCCGGATTGTGCTATTAATTTTATTTTATTTCTTCATTTATTATTTCATATATATACCTTTTGTGTGTCCCCGTTCCCCATATATCAACGCTGTTTACATACTGTTTTATATTCGCGAAGTGATGACATCCGTCAGAGAGAGAAAAAAACTTAATTTTAAGGTGTCAATCTGTAATTAGTTATTTACTTGTAATTTATAACTTGCACCTTCGCCATTTTTTGTTGAATTTAATACAATCTTTACACAAACATTTTTGTTTCGTTGTTTATATTTGCTACTTGAAAGAATGGGGCATTAACTAAGTAACGCGGCCGACAATCCACTTGAAATACGACAATTAACGTTATCTCGTCGCTCTTAGCGCTACCGCTGAAAGAGTTAATCCAAGAAGTGGGTTATGTACTATTTCAATCAAGACAAGAGAATTGTTCCTCCACGGTTACATTACGAATAAAACGACCGCGGCGTATTAAAACCGGCAACGCAGATAACATCCATTACCGTTGTTCTTCCATCCATTCGTTAATTAACCTCGACCCCTTCCCGAGATTAAATGATGATTTTTCTTCATGACAAAACGCCCGCTAAAAATAAATTTGTCAGCCCAGTCAGCTGGCCTATCTTATTATTCTCCATATAAAGAGACCCGGTTCTGTTTACATCGTATCAAAGTGGAGCCACGCGTAAAGAACGCGCTCTCCCTACGATCCTGTCTCTCTCATCTTGATACAGGTTGTAAAATCCGGCTCCGGCTCGGGATCAGACCCATGATTTTATGAACGTAATGCCGAATCACCGTTATAGCGTGCATTCAAGTGAACGCTGGTTTATCAACCAGACACCCTGATACTTCTCGATTAATTGGTTGGACCGAGGCCGGCGATTTTCAGGTAGTGAGCATGCGAAGTTCTTGTAGTTTACGCCATTGTGTTGCAATGAGCGTATTTATGCTGGGATGTTGATAGTAGAGTTTAGATATGATAAAGTTCTATTGCTTTTTATATGTATGCTTTTTTATATGTTTTTATAATGTACGCTCTTATCTGATCATGTAACTTTAAACAGAAGATCACTTTCGAGTAATACTATCAGGTCAATTGAAAAGTCCCCGACCTACCATAGTAAAACAGATTTTTTTGGCAAAATTAGTTTTTTTTAGTCAACATAATTCCCTTCAAGGGTGATACACTGATTTTAGCAACCCTCCAACTTTTCGATACCATTTTTGTGGTACGATTTATCATTTGCTTCAAAATAGGCCTCAGTTTCGACGATCATTCTTTTGAGATCTGAGAACAGGAAATAGTCGCTGGGTGCCAGATCTGGAGAATACGGTGAATGAGGAAGCAATTCAAAGCCAAATTCATGGATTTATGCCATCGTTTTCACTGACTTGTGACACAATGCATTGTCTTGGTGAAGCATCACTTTCTTTTTCCTTCAAACAGTCCAATAACGCTATGTAATAGTCGCTGTTGATGGTCCTTCTTTTTTCAAGGTAGTCAATGAAAATTATTTCATGCGCATAACAAAATACAGACGCCGTAGCCTTTCCAACCGATTGTTGCGTTTTCCCACGCTTTGGAGCGGGTTCATCATGTGCAGTCTACTCGGACTGTCGATTGAACTTCGGAGTGAAATGGTGGAGCCATGTTTCATCCACTGTCACATATCGACGCAAACACTCGGGTTTATTACGAATCATCAACTCGTTGTTTTTGTCAAAAGTGAGCTCGCGCAGCACTCACTTTGCACAGAGCTTTCTCATACCCAAATATTCGTGAATGATATGATGTACACGTTCAGTTGATATCTTTAGAGTGTCTGCTATTTCATTCAATTTCAATTTACGGTCATTCAAAATCATCTTGTGGATTTTTTAAATGTTTTCGTCGGTAACAACCTCTTTTGGGCGTCCACTGCATTCACCGCCTTCGGTGCACATTTCATCACGTCTAAACTTAGCATACCAATCCTTGATGGTTGATTTTCGTAAGGCAGTGTCAGGAAACTCGGCATCAAGCCAAGTTTTTGCTTCAACTGTATTTTCCCTTCAAAAAGCAATATTTTAGCAACACGAGAAATGATTTTTTATCCACTTTTTCCACAATAACAAAAGTCGCTTCACTCAAAATGCCATAATTCACAAACTAATGATTCGACAGCTGTCAAATTTATACACGCATCTTTTGAGAGTTAGGGCTAACTAAAAGACATATGGATTTTATGCCATCTATGTGTCAGGCCGGGAACTTTTCAATTGACCTGTTAGGTACTTCTCATCATCATCATCACCAATTCATTTTTGCACTTCTTCAGCATTTCGAAACAGTGTGCAAGTACATCCAGGCTAAATCGATCTGAACAAGTAGTAATCAAAGGACGCTATGCCTGGTGATTATACTGGGTACTTCCCAGTTTGATGTGTAACAGTCCTGCACAACTTTTGGAGGGCATGACTGAATGTGGTCATGCAAGAACATTGTTTTTCGTCTGCTATTGGCTAATACTGGTAATTTTTGTAAAAATACTTTAACATTATGTTCAATTTATTCTTATTATTCGGTTTTAGCAACTCGTAATAACATATAGTAAACCTTAAGCTCATTATAAGCACAGCAAGATTTTATAGCTATGAACAGCTTGTTTCCATTTTGTGGGCACCAGGAGGGTTGGAAGCATTATAAAAACAAAAAAATTATAAATTTATTGCTTTTTGTTTTAGACTTTCGTTTGATTTTTTTTAGATGTGGATTTTTTTGAACCGATGTAAACTGACATATTTGAGGACTGAAAATTATAACACGTGTTGCGCTCCTGATTCTTTTGAATAGATGTACCTGCGCCTTCAGCTTCAGATTAATTGGAACCAGGCAGTACAACGCCAAAAAGACACTGAACTAAGTGTATATTTGGTAATAATAATTAAATGTTGTTAATAAGTAAAATATTTGATATTTGTTTAAACATCACAGTTATCAGATTATATAGGTTTTTTGAAAATGTTTTTTTGGATGAATTATTCACATGTTAAATAGTGTTTATATTGTTTTTATTAGGTATATATTTTTAAATTGCCCGAGCCCTCTAGCGGTTTCGAAGCGCATAATTTAGTCACAACTTTATAAGTGGGAGACCGCTTTCAATGTCTTACTATTCTATAGGACAAACCCATGATTTTTTACGCCAGTTTATCATCATTCAATTCAATCAAATGCTGAGCTGTCTAAAATTTCTTTAAGAGTTTTCTATTTTATATCCCTAGAAGTGTCAAAACCATATAATTTAACAACATTTAAGTTGATTGAGAATTGTTTATATTGATACTTCGCATTTTTATCACAAGATATGGGTGATCAAAATACATACAATTACCCAACAAGTACAATATTTTTGTGATTGCTGATTACTCTTGTCATTCCAATTAAAGAAAACTCTCAGAACCCTTTGATTTTCTACAATGGGGTGGTTTTTTTTCGGTATGAATTCATCTCTATGAAAATCTTCATATGACTGATCAAATCTTCAAGACTAGCGAGCTTTTGATGCCTTAAATTTAAGGTTCTTAATTGTGACTTGTCGATTTTTAAGTACCAAATCATTGTTTTGCTTGACCTCGCTCTCATCAGTAGATATTGTCCAAGGTACGTCTTCGTCAAAATTAATACAAAGCAGAAATATTTGTTTTGGATAGATCCCTATCACTAAGATGAGCCGCGGAAAACTTATTTCCAAAATAAAATTTTAATGCTGATTTTTTGACGCTACGATCTTCAAACACATTGAACGTTTTAAATACCTAACCAAAAAAGAATTAAACTGACTTAGATCTGATCTGGCCGCTTCCATTTTAAAGGTTTTGTTATTGCAAATAATTATTTTGATCTAAATTATTATAAGTAAATAAATGACTGAAATATAAGACAGCATTAATATATCTCGTTGGTCCAATATATATTCGACAGGCTCGTTTAAAATTAATATTCATCCAATTAATTTACAAAACTGTAACTGATGCAGCTGAAAAACAGCACGTCGACATCCGAAAGTGGGTTGGTTGGTTTTTCAGCAGGAACTAAGCAACGGATTCAAACCAGCGCCGCGGCAGACATCCTGTTGGCAATCGGCAGCATATAAATCAGTCGACTTACAAGCCAGGAGAATGAAGCGCTAGATAGCCATTGAATAAAACACTCTGTATAAGGAAAATGACAAGGATTGGACGACGTCGAGATAAATCGGAGATGGCCCGCCTTCAGGTCCGTATTTTCCTCGTATTTTCGTTGTAAGAAGGGATTCAGGAATCCTCAGCGATATAAACAGATGGAGTGGAAACCATATTGTCTCTGGGGGAATTTATAATGGCAGGGTTTTGATAAATCTGGTTAAACTTCAGCGGATATTGATGCGGTATGCCTCCTACGGTTTCTTAGAATACCGCATTCCGGTGGTTTCGCACATAATTCACAATATTTGGAATTTCTACGACTTGCAGCGAAACAAACGTTACGTAAATCTTTGAGAGTTTTATATTTGCTTAAGATAGCCATAAGAATAAACATACATAGATGTTCAGTATTTTCAGCGATGTTAACTTTAATAAGCTTCTTTTCTCACATAATATTAACATGGTTAAATACAAATAATTAATGGAATCAGAACTACGTGAAAATGCACACGTATTTTTCACACAATGTATAATTCTAAATAAAAATATGAATAAAGTCTTATTTGTATCATATTACTGTAAATATTAGTTAAATAGGGTGTTCATATATGGCCTAAAAATTAGTTTTAAAGGATTTTTTAAATTAAATTTGAAGCTTTATCGTGAAAAATCGGTAAATGTATTTTATTCAAATTATTGTCCATCGATAGCCGCCACTTTTTCCCATCTTGACCAATTTTTGGTACCTTCATAAGTGAAGTGATGCACATACAGGTCACAACTTATATGTCGGAACAAGTAGTAATCGAAAGGCGCAAAGTCTGGAGAATACGACGGGTAGGGTAGCACTTCCTAGTTTAATGTTTCCAAATATGATTTCAGCGGGTTTTCAACCTGTGGTCGAGTGTTATCATGCTGAAGTAAAAGTTGTTATGTATCTGCTTGTATCTGCGTTTAATCGATTGTGATCACCACTGATGGTCTCATTAGATTTGAGCAGCTCAATAATATAGCACACCAAGTTTGGAGCTATGGATATTCGACCTTGTTAGTGATGCTGATGCATGAGCAGGTAGTCGCAATTGTTTTCCTCGCTTTGTATTATCGTAATGGACCTACTTTTCATCACCAATAACAATTCGATTCAAAAACCCTTTCGAATTTTACCGTTGAAGCAGTATTTCATACATGATCAAACGCCTTTTAATGCCTCTTGACTTCAACTCATGAAGCATAAAATATCCAAGCGTTTGGATCGTTCCTATGCTTTTTGAACGAGTGGAAATGGTTTCTTGTGTTACTGCCAATAATTCTGCATATCCTTCTTACGTTCATACATATCATCATTGCGTAAGGCCTTCAAATCCTCGTTTTATTATTTTTTTTGGCTGTCCAGAACGGTCCTGTTCTTATCACTACCGGTGACTTGAGTACTTTTAAAACTTTTAAAACATCGAAAGCAGTATTCACATGATGAAATCGATGGACTATTGTTGGCATAAGCTTCACTCAGTATTCGATGATATTAGGCCGCCGTTTTCTTCTTTCCTTTCCTTTCTTTTTTCTTTCCGAAGTAAAAACATTAAATTTCCCGCAAATACGATTTATTCAGACATTATTTGCAAATTAAGACATTTTCAACGCACTGAAAACAAATTATAGTTCACACTTCGACAAAATGATACATATTGAAAACCGAATATAATTTTTTTATGATTTTTTCGTCTTTCTGGCAGTGTGACGATACCGTATCAAAAGAAATACGTTGGCAGTGATCCAACATTGATCAGTTTTCGAATTGCTTCAGAGTCTTGAAACCAGTCAAGCCATGCGGAAGAAGTGGTAATCAGAGGATGCTATGTTTGGTGAATACGGTAAATGAGGCAGAACAACCCATTCGAGCCTATTGCTCGTTTTTTTTCCACTCAACTTGTTTTTACGTCGTCAGACACCCATTAACACGCAAAAACATTTTAATTCGGTTTTAGCAACTCCAAATTGCACTACTAAGCTCAACCTTCCATACGCACAGCAAATACCATATGGGATTGTCGTAGTAGATCCACTTTTCATTGTTAGTTACAACATCCACTGAAAACTCTTTATTTTTAGATAAGAAGTAATGAAATCACGGTTTCGAAATGCCATTCCAGCAAATTAGGATGTGTGGTGGCCATTTTCTTAATCTTTTTTATAGAATTCAAACGACTGGAAATAGTTAATTGATCAAATGATTAGCTGTATGCAAGTTTTTTTGATGAGTTTGAGCTGCGATTTCATCCAATTAATCTTGTAATATATCGTTACAAAATCACAATTTAAAATCGTTTAATCTAAAACCGATAATTAGAACAATGTGCTTCTAAAAGTGTTTAATGGACTTGGGCTGCAGATTTTCTTAATTCGAACAACACAGCGTCTGGTAGTTCCCTAAACTCGAGAATCTGCATTGGGAAATTGACTCTGCCCTTTGCAATCTGATTCAAAAGTTATTGTGGTGAACATTAGAAAAAAGTTGGAATGAGAAGATGGTAATAAAATTGCTGCTTGGCAACACACGCGGTTTTAAATTGTATTGTAGCTTATGTGTAATTATTTATTAATAATCCTAAATATTGAATGTTTATTTACTAAACACTAGTTTTTATTTTTTGACTTGATTGATTTTCATCTATATTAATAAATGTTTAAAATGACGTCCTACTGTCTTGTATGAAAATGTTATTAAAATATTTATCGTTAATATATAACATCTACAGGAGTATAATATACACTACTTACATCAAATTCTATATTTACAGATTATATTAAGCGCAGACTCATAAAAAATACACCTTTACTAAGCAAAAAAGCAGCTACAAAAAGAAGAAATGTCGAAGTTGATAAATATATACAGAATTATATTGGGATAATAAGAAAATAATTTCAGTTTTGTATGTTATGAATTGTCAAAGAAAACTTAAATATATTTATGGAATTAATGTAAATTATTTTACATTTTATGTGGTTTCGAGCTAACGATATTTATAATTTTGCGGTAATATAACTATTTTATTATTCAAGAATAATTCTGTTTCAGCAGAATATGTTTAAAAAACAGTAAATTACCTTGCGAATACTTATTTGTTGTGAAAGTTGATATGTTTAGTATTATAGATAATTTATATTGGAAATACAGTTGGATTATATTATTCGAAAAAGGATGGATACATAATTTTAAGATAGTTTTATTTCTATTGAAACTTCAATTTTCGAAAAACTTCATATTTCAATTAACAATAATAATACAAAATTATTAAATTAAATGTAAAGAAATTTATAAAAATCCAATTTTAACAAAACCGAAATAGTTTTCTTGTTAATGCAATATATAGCCTATTCAAAATAACAGTGACTCATGTCATCAAGATGTTTAATGTACTGCCAGTCGCAATCTGTAAATTCGTTTTAGAATAAGACAATATTTTCCTTTTCATTGTATTCTAGTTAAAAGAAGTTCGAACATGTAACCTAACCAGCCAGTAAAAGTCGTGCGTTTGTCAAATCTCCGCAAAATTCTTTAAAATATTAATTATAATAATTATAGATTATAAACCGCCAAACATTATTTTAACGCTTTGCTTGTTTTGATACATTTAATATCGCTGCTTATTATTACTCTCATTGAAAATGACGAACCCAGACAGAACAGGTCTCTAATCAGTTACTTCGAACAGGAACGAGATAATCTCTTACCAGTAAAATCCCTCTTACCAGTAAAATTTGTTAGAGAGGTAAACATTTTTACTACTAAATATTAGATTGATAGGAGTTTTATAGAAAATACTTTTAGCATGTTGCAGCTGCACTGAATATTAGTATAGATACGATCAGAAAATGAAAAATATAATATTGGATGTACCGAGAAGAAACCGTCCTCATACGAAACGAGTGACGAATCAAAATCAGCTTGATATTCGTTCTATCAGAGATCGAATATATGAAATGTATAAAAACAGTGAGTAGTTTTTTCAATATAAACATAATTTAAGACACTCATTTCAGAGGAAACTGATCAGAGGAAACTGAGAACATCCTTTCATATACTGTCGAGCAATATAGGTCTTAAATGGTGTAAAGATAATCCACGAAAAGGTCCGATGGAACCTCCAGACGTTGATTTTAAAAGAATATAATAAAATCAAGGACGACTTATTATTTCAATTTGCGTATTTAGATGAGACATGGATATTTCAGAATGGGGCCAATATACATAATGGTCACTCATGGCAAGATGATAATAAGATGATAATAAGATGATAATGATAATAGTGTTAAGACAACAAACGTTGATGGAAAAAGGTAAACGTTGGAATAAAAATTGATTAGGCTTTATTGATCGTAACATTTATTAATAATTCATCGCAGATATATTGTTCTTCATGCTGGAAAAAGGAGTGGTTAATACCTTCCGTTTGGATGAACTCGAAATTGATAAACAATGGTGAACAAATGTTAGATAGATTGGAAATTAACAGCTTAGTTATTCACTTGAATGTAACCTTCTGAATATGGGATTATGAAACAATGCTGACAATTTCCAAGATAGGGTGATGAGAGAGGAAACAACTAATGGTGAGTATATAATTAATATACGATAACTCTAAGAAATATTATTGTAGAGTGTGAAAGGTTTATGTGCACATATATGTGTGTAATTGTTCAGAATATACATGAGTATTTGGTTAAAATGTGTGAGGAGAGAAAGAATATTAACTATTTTGCATATATGGTAAATGCATTAGGGAGAATGCAGCGATTAAATCTAGTTTCATCAAGAAATATGTATACAGTAGCAGAACAAACTAAGGAGAACTTTACAAGGAAACACTGTACCGAAGGTAAGAACTAAGCGTAAAAGGTAAATATGCTCTCTAATGACAGTAAAATATATCATTTGGATATACAATTGTTAATTAGGTGGATTAGGCTTCCAGGGGATACCACTACTTAAAAAAACTCATAGGTGGTATGGAAAAGAGTTCAACGTAAATATAAAAAAACACAACCCAAACTTACAAACTATTATAACTTGTATTAAACTTGTAAACTATTAATTTTAAGTGCTTCGATAATATATGCATTAGACGTATATATAACAGTATCTTCGTTTAATTATTTCATTTAAATTAGAATTCTGTTCTGTCTGTACGTCAATGCCAATGACGTCATCAATTCGGATGTTTCGGTAAGTTTACTGTTTTATTGAACGGACTATACATAATGAAAATATCATAAGTCAAATAAAAATAATGATATAATATAGCAACAACACGCAAGGCAACATGTATAAACTACTCACCCGTGTTCCTTCAGGACCTTTTCCACTTTGCCCGTTGTAACCCCCCAGATATAAACGGCACCGTCCGCAGATCCCACGGCGACATATTGCCCGTCCGGGCTGAATGTGGCCCTGGCCCAGTCGCAACCTACCTTGAAACCTTCGGAACTGAACGGCCAGAAACAAACACGATCAGTAAACATTAACGGCACATTTGAGAGAAAGTACATCTTTCTTACCTGAAGGAATTAATCACATGGTTCATTCTGAGATCGATCAGTTTTAATGTGTCGTCCCTGACGCAGGCGAGCAAGTGCTTGGCATCTGAAACAGTTTCGTTCGAAATGGATCGGAAAAAGACGAATGGGCGCGGAATATATGGTAGTTACCTCGGGTGAGATCTAACGAGGTCACTTTGCCGTTGAGGACGATGTTATTGGCGCTGGATTCGGAACGGCTGTCCCAGAAACGTATCGTCTTATCAAAGTGGCCGCTGATTATGGTGGATCCTGCGTTATCGACGGTTACCAGGTCGTTACAGCTTGATCCGGCGAATTTTGTGACAACACCTATTTTAATAATGTAAGAAATATTTAGAGTTTGACTGAAAATATTTTTTCTAATTTAACATTTTTAATTCTGAATCAAATGTATTCCAACACTATCCGCAATGGACTTGGAGTCTGTTACGAATAGCGTCGGGACAATAACCGGTCGACTAATAATCATATCTGATAATAATCATCTGACTAATTCATGGGGTATTCATGATGGACTATTATCACTATAGAACATCGTCTTTTTAACCAATTATTTTAATCTTTTAACTTTAACCTTCAAAAGGAGGAGGTTCTATGTTAGATTGTATATTTTTTTAATGTATGTTCACCAATTTATCCGTCAATTATGGGCGTAATATTTTTTTCGAAAGAGTGCACTTCTGAGAAGATCGGTCCCATTCGAACCAAGTCAGGATTTGATGGTGGAATCCGGGGAAACCTTAAAATTCAAAGGCACGTACAATGTTTTCACATATGTTTTTATCTAAAATAATCAGATATTTGTGTATATTGTTATTGTTGAGCTGATGTGACGGAAGACAAAAGTCCTCAACGCCCAAGAGTTAGAGGATTTCTTTAAAATATTATGGGGACGTATACACAACTAATTGTATACTTTGAAGTTATTGAGTTTAGCGGATGATGAAAGCAGAGACCAGACCACTATACCCTTCAGGGGTTTTTGAGGAGTTTTTAGTAAGGACTTCCTTACCAAAGTCGTTGACTGCAAAACCCTTTCAGTTTGCTTTTTAAGCACTAATCGTATCATGTGGGAAGCCGCAAAAATATTGCAGACAATTGCCTCTATAGTGTAGGGATTAGAGTTAGAAGTTAGAACTTTGAAGTCCATGTCGAACCCAAACAATACAAAAATAATAATATAATTTTGTATCACATACACAACATTAAATTACGAACAAAACAAATCTAATTTGTTGCTCGTTCAAAGTTATCAGTCGATAGGAGTTAAAATAATATTGTATATAGAGAAATAGGTTTAGAGAGGTATTAAGCTAAATTATGTGTATATAGTAGAATATAAAATACGTGTACGTTTTTAGTTATTACAACGATTATTATGTACATATTTTATATTAAAAGGTTATTTTGTATTAAAAATTTAAGTTTGATTATTTTTTACTTTTTAGTGACTTCCTTATTTATTTTTTGAAGTCGGTTCAATTATTATTTAATTACTTTGCACATGTGATATACCACAAATAGAAAATGGTTACATGTGCTGATAATATTGTGATTCTTGCTGTTGGAGACAACAGGGAAGAAGCAACTCAAAAATTACAACAGGTCAGTAAAGTGGAAACTAAAAATTAACAATATATATCTGTGTATGTGAAGTTCAACTATAATTAGATACAAATAATAATTAATAATACTATCATTCTATACAACAACAACGCTAAGTATCTTGGAATGAGCCTTGAGGAAAAACTTCGGTGAAAGGAATGTATTGGTTTATTGGAAGACAATCACAATTATCAGTACATAATGAATGACTACTATGCAAGGAAGTATTAAAACTTATATAGAGCTACGAAATTCAATTATGGGGATTTTCCGCGAAAAGAAATGTAAACATAATACAAATTTTTTAGAATAAAATGTTATGGAATATAATAAGTACATCCAGATGCTGATATATGAGGACTAATTAATTACACCGAAAATTTGAAGGTTTCGGTCTGTCACTCAGGAAAGAGGATCCCAAGGAGATGTGAGGAAAAAATCCATTCACATATTAATTCATATCATTAAGTATAGCAACGGGACAACAAATCAAAAGAGTCAAACGGTTTAGACTAGAGACCAAGTAAGTTAGGATCGATAGGTCCATATATACCTAGATTTAAGATATTGTATATAGACAAATTGTTAAGATTAGTGTGACTAATAACAATGTAATAAATTATTTTAAGCAATTCTTCAACAATATGCTCTTTATGTTTTTTATATGATAGTTAACTGATCATCAAATTATTATGAGGGTTATTTAATGTTGGTTATTAAATTTTAGAAGAAGTTTTGAAAGATGGTATTGATATGCCTTTTCAATTTGTTGATCAATAATAATTAAAATACAATAATTATAGTTAACGTGATCTACTTACAAGCTCTGCTTATTAAGTCCCAAATCTTCAATGTGCGATCGTGACTACCAGTCACAATTTTAGATGCTTCACCTAAGAATTTAGCGGCCATGACCTTTCCAGAATGTCCAGTCAATGTATGCTGTAAATAAAAGAGAGACGTTCATTAGTTTTAACTAACTTAAATAGTTTAATAGCATAATATATTATTATTAATAATTTATTATTATATTTATAGCAGTGCGGCTTTGCAGATCGTTAAAAGTTGCTAAAGGCTACATAACATATTAGTGACCCCATGATAATTTGAGAGTGTATGCCTTATAAGAGGGTTGTAACTTTTATGATCTTGGCAGCACTAAATTTTATTAGACGCCATCTGGAATTTTCATTACAAACTTGGTATTATTGAACATTTTCGTGTAAAAAAATTCGTGAAATTTGTGTGTGTTAAGATTGTCCGAAATCTAATTTCCTATCAGAAAATATTGAGAGGTTTTTGAGAAAATGTTACACTACCATAACCAAAAAGTAAGAAGAAATTATATCGTAGTGTTCATTACGTTATGTTTTTTTGAAATAATATTCAAATTATATCATAATAATGAATCTCATATACTGATTATAAAGATAAAAAACCTAATACCTACACACCAGTTCAAGTTTACTAACAAACAATTGACCAACTTCATAGACAGACAGATGTAATTGAAAAAGCCTATGAAGGTAAAAAGGTATGTTCAGCGATATTCTTAGATGTAGCAATAGCCTGCGGTAAGATATGGCATGACGGCCTTGTTCATAAGCTATACAAAATGCTACCGAAAAAACACACTAAACTATTAAAATTTTACATTACAGCCAGAATGTCTTGAGGAAAAAAGGAAACTTACTCTATGCTAAAAGAAGCTTTAGTTTAGGTGTACCACAAGTATAATGGGGCCAATTCTTTCTACTCTACATATATGTGATATATCATAAATGGAAAATATCATGATAGCTACATTTGCTGATGACACTACGATTCTTGTCTTTGAAGACAATAGCGAAGAAGCTACACGAAAAATGAATAATATCATTCATATAGCAACTACGCTAAATATTTGAAAATTAATCTTGATACAAAACTTCTCTTTGTAGAAGCTGAACTGGAGTTAAAATCTGGGAAAATGTATTGGTTAGTTGGAAGTAAATTAAAATTATCAGTACATAATAAATTACTATTACATAAGCAAGTGTTGAAACCTATATGAACGTACGGAATTTAATTATGGAGATGTTCCAATGCAAGTTTCTCAAAACAAAGTCCTGAGAAGTACTGTAGGTGCACTCAGGTACTACACGACTGGTAATTTATATCAAAACTCTGAGATATCGGTTGCCATTTAGGAAATCAAGATTATACTCCTTTCTCATCTCAATATTGAAGTAACACAACTCTTGAATAACACCAGGACACACCAAGACACAGGCTTGAAAGAATCAAACCATTTGATCTTGTGTAGTGTACTGTAGTGAGGTGTATTTAATAGAAAACAGCAGCAGTATACGTATTATTACTATTATTAATAGTGCTAATGGGTTTTATTAGATATATAACTATATTTAAGTTATTGTAAAGAAAAATTATGGGTTAGTAGGCAACGACTAGTAACAAGGTAATAAATAAAAAAATAGTACTGGCTCGTATATCTAATCGGCAAGTAACTACGCATACAGCAACGGCAGCAATTAATACTGCGGGGTATTAATTACTATTACGGGGTACTAATCTCCATGGAACTTTCGTAACGACAATCTGCATAAGGACCTGCAGGTAGAAACTGTCGAAATCGTTATCAAGGATTATGCCTAAAGACATGAACAGAGGCTACATAAGCACATCAATGTTGAGGTTGTCTATCTTCTAGATGATGATGGCTTAGTCAGAATATTAAATTTTAGTTGGAAAGAGTAAAATTATATGACCTAGTTCAGTGAGGTTATCACTAAAACTCGGTGAATATTAATATTCTCAGTGCAAGTTAGGATACAAATAGCTTATTAGTGTTAATTTACTACAGGGCTATAATAAATGTTTAAAAAATATATAGTACTGGTACCTATGTAACTTTAACATAAAAAATTCTAAACACAGAACAAATAAAATTACTTAAATAAATCCCGTAAGCAACAAATATTTTGAAGACAGCGGATAAAGTTATCGCTATTTCAATCTTGTTTAAACTGAAGAAGGTAGCATATAAGATATGTTTAATGTACATATATAAAGTATGTTCAGTAAAACAGTTAATCAATAAAAATTTAAGCATTGTTGTGTGTCACCGTAAAGTTTTATTGAACGTAAAACCGACAATAAATAAAAATAAGTCAATCAACGGTCGTGACGAAGTGTTTATGGCTTGGTTGGTGACCTTTAACCCGAGAGAATCCGCACCAGTCTCAGTAATGAGATAGTCTGGTGACTTTCACCTGCAGCTACGAAATGACCGTCAGTACCCCCTGACACGATGGCTCAGTGACCCCGAGACCGCATCGCGGCCGTCTCCACAGAGCTTGCCGCCCACCCTCGGGCGGTGTGTCAGCGAAAGAGAGGCGGGGGTGGCCTATCGGAGGCGGCCTATCATTATCATCGATATTGTTTCGTGAAAGAGCTGTTTTTACACTTGTCGACATCGATTTTGATGGAGATAATTAAGAGGAACGGCTCGGAATCGCCGGTTGGGTACCATTAGCAGGATAGGCGGTTTATCGCAACAGTTAATGGCGGAACGCGTCAAGGCTTGGCAATTTTTTTTCTGTGGGTGGGTAGATAGAATAGTGCCGTTGCGCGATATTGCGTAAAGGTGCCAATTGAATAAATCATTCTAAATTTAATTTAACTGCTTTATATTGAGAGTACTATTATTTTGTCATAATATAATGGTTTCATAGCGTACTAGTAAAGAATATTTATTTTAAAGCATCGCGCAATGCTTTCTACTGAAAAAGTTCTTTTCAGAAAAATTTTCTTTGAAGATATACAATCTAGGACCTATTTTTTAATTTCTGATAATGTCATGTACATTACAAAACTTAGTGATACAAACAAGTGGTAGTAATAAGAAGCAATGCGTATTTTTAGAAACTAATACGAATGGGATAAAATATTCTTGCGAAAATTTCAGAGATAAACTATACGAAATATTAGATAGGATAGGATAGATAAATGTAATAATTATTGCACTTAATTTACGTGATAACATCTAATCACAACATATTATATAAGGTAATACGTAGTGTCTATGATTTATGAAATGTGTAAGGTGGAAAAACTTTAAATTTACTTGAAAAGGAGCAAAAGTGCCGCTACCATTTTGATTTCACACTAAAGACGTTTAAGAGTTTAGACGAGTTTAACTATTGTGTTGTGTAGATATTCAAATTTTATTATAGATATTGTCACTCAGCGAAAATTGCGTTAATGGCAGCGGGACTTTTGCCCCACGTTGTACCACGTAAAATTCCATATAACTTTTATAATTTTCATTAACCTGCGATTATTTTAACGGAAATGACACTAAATATTTTGAAAAATTACAAAAACATTTGTACCAATTATGTGTCACACAGGAGATTTATTAAGTGTAATAAGTAATGTGATGTAACTGATTTTATAACATCAAGATTCAGTTTAATTGGCGAGCTTGAAGCTATACTGTGGATTAAAGGAGGATTTTAAAGGACAACTCAATCACTAATTACGATTAGTAATAAAAAATACTTCTTTGGATTAAATGAAGAACGGAATGGAATTTCATATTTAAGCATATTTATACAAGGTTTTAACATATTTTGTATATAGTTTTCTCTTTGTTAGCTAGATCGAAATAGATACTACTGTAGCGTTGAAACCAATATTAGGACGTTTTAATCAATTGGATATATTCATTTTGAGTTTGACCACAGGTCTTTATATTATATTAAACGTGCTGCTTCAAAATTTCTTCTAGAGGATTTTTTTTTACTGAAAAACTGAGAACAATATTTCTGATCCCATTACAAATCAATTTATATTTAATAATTCATTATATTCTCTTACTTCATAAAGTCCTTCCTTTTTATAAAATGATAAATATAATAGGCTATAACAGTACATATTTTTTCGCAATATAATTCATCAATATCTTGAAGGTGTTAGGAAATAAAAAATATAAGCTCAAAATCAAACATTCGGATAATAAATTAATTTTGATTCTTTAGTTTTAGTTTTTTTACAGGCAGCAAAGTATTGTTTCCGCAGAAAGATTAAACATAAATTTAAAAAAATATATTTGTTACTTATCTTAAATTAATCATTATAAAATGTGCATTGTTCAGCATGAGACTATAGGTAAAACTTTTTTCTGTGGGTTTATCTATTATGTGGGAATACTGTGCTTCGAACCACGGTCCTTGATATTACGCTTGCTGATCAGCGATTCACCAACATATAGAGATTATATCAGCGCATTTTCATTTTTAACCAGCCTGGTTACAGACGTGACTGGAATACTTGTTTCTTATTAGATTGTTTATCTTGTCTATGGATAATCACAATCACATAACATGTCTTGGATCAACATAAACATGCTTAATCCCTATCATTTAAACGTTTCTTCGCAGTAAACACATGCTACAGGTCAATTGAAAAGTCCCCGAAATTAGTTTTTGTTATTCAATATAATTTCCTTCAAGGGTGATACGCTCATTATAGAGACCTTCCAACTTTTCGAAACTATTTTTGTGGTACGATTTGTCCTTTGCTTCAAAATAGGTCTCAGTTTCGGCGATCACCTCTTCATTCGACGAAAAATTCACATACCGACGCAAAAACCGTCCACTCGGACTGTCGATTGAACTTCGGAGTGAAATGATGGAGTCATGTTTCATCTATTGTCACATATCGACACAAAAACTCGGGTTTATTACACTTGATCATCAACACTACTCCGAATCATCAAATGGTCGTTGTTTTTGGTCAAAAGTGAGCTCGCGCGGCACCTACTTTGTACAGAGCTGTCTCATACCCAAATATTTGTGAATGATATGATGTACACGTTCAGTTAATATCTTTAGAGCTATTTCATTCAATTTCAATTTACGGTTATTCAAAATCATTTTGTGGATTTTTAAATGTTTTCATCGGTAACAACCTCTTTTGGGCATCCACTGAGTTCATCGTCTTCGGTGCTCATTTCACCACGATTAAACTTAACATACCAATCCTTGATGGTTGATTTTCCTGGGGCAGTGTCCGGAAACTCGGCATCAAGCCAAGTTTTTGCTTCAGCTTTATTTTTTCCCTTCAAAATGCTATAATTCACAAACTAATGATCCGACAGCTGTCAAATTTATACACGCATCTTTTGAGGGTTAGGGCTAACTAAAAAACATATATATTTAATTCTGGTAGCGCCATCTATGTGTCAGGCCGGGGACTTTTCAATTGACCTGTTACATAGTGGATTTGAGGCAAAATTCTGAATTATTGTATAACTGTTGGAGTTGATATAACATATATCAATGAGTTGGTATAAGAGGCAGCCATTTTCATTTAAATTTTGGCCTATTTAGACTTACGATGAATCGAATTTGTTAAAAATACTTGATAGTCTACTCTGTGGGAAAACAATCAATTTCTACAAGTAATAAAAATGTTGTGCTTTAATGGGTAGCACTCAGTAGTTTTCTGACAGAACGCATATCGAGTGATATACATATAACGGCTTTTAATTCATTTAAAATATGGAAAACAGTTAGGAGTTCTTGGAAAAAAATCATCATTAATTAGTTTTTAATTTAATTAGATTTATATATCCTGATAACAAATGAATGGCAGTTAAATTTTTTATAATTTAAACTACTAATTAGCCCTTCACGATCACTGGCTCATCATGTGTTTTGTTATGATAAAATTGTGTATTTAATATTACTTTTCTAGGAATTTCTGGTAGCTAAAAATAATTATAGTTAAAAAAGAATCTGGCGAACTGATCTCATAAAAATATTTTTATGTATAAGATAGTAGAGTAAGAAGCGGGATTCTTTTCCCGAAGGCCTAGATTCTTTATCAGATCGAATAACATCGAAAACTCTCCATTCATTTAGGAGATTTAATTATGTTTATAGTGAGTTTCGAAAAAAAATCTTGATACAACCTCAGACATATCCGCAGGTCTATTAATACCACCAATGTCGTCTCATTGCCTGCTAACAACGATACATATCGTAAATCAGTAGGTTTCTATGGGTACAAGCCCGGCCAGGCTATCAAATTATGGCGATTTAATTACGCTGCTGAAGCCTGTGGGCCGACAGATCTCGATGTGCTTCGGTAACGGCCGACGCTTCGAACGATGAATTCTAGGGTGTCATAGTTGATATTTTGCCTACATACGTCCTATTCACCGAAATTATGGACGAATGATGGCTGACAGCTGCGGAATTGAAACCTTCGTTCGAGTCGGGAGTTGGATTTAGAATTGGAAGGGAGAATGATGCTGTCTACTTGTTGCTGCCGTTAAGTCGTTATTTGTTTCATGGGCTTATTTCGATGTGGATATAATTTTAAATTCGCTAGAAAATCTCAATATTATTTTAAATTAATCTCATTTTGGAATAGTACAAAGAAAAACTTGAAGAAAAAAATAGTTTTTCAAGCAAATAGACAATTAATAGTCAGGGTATAAGTTGTGCCCTTTTTTTTTGAATTTTTGTGCATAAGCCCTTTTTTTTAGGTGCTTGTCCACTGATATTTTTTCATTTTAAAAAGGCTGAATTCATACCATTTTCTTAAGATAGATTGCTACAATATATATCAATAAAATTTCTCCCTCATTTTTTACAAGTAGTTCCCATTTTTCAGTCAACATGGTGATATTGCAACGAAAGAACATCTTTATTTGGCAGCGATCCAATTATCGATCTATTTTCACATTTATTCAGCATTAATACTTCGAAACCGTAATACCGCCAGTTCTGCCGTTCCAAACATGTGTCGTAACAGTCATATTATATTTTTACTAGTTTTAGTAGCCCGTGATACAGCACAACTTGTTGATGATTCTCCTTGTTGATTGAGGTTCGACTTACCAATGACTTTTTGCGTTCGGATTTGCCATAAAAGATTCGTAGAGAAAATTCTTCTTCTTTCTTCTTTCTTTGCCTACGAAACAATGAGACCGCGACGTTATTCATTCATATGGTAGCCATTTTATCTTCTTTTCGATCTCTCCCATCCAATGTAAATATTGATCCATCAACTGTTAAGCTGTCTGATTTAATTTGGATTGGGAATGTAAATTAAAGCATTACATAACTAGCGCCTCGCTACACTGAATAACTCAAAAGTATAAATGAAAAACTGGTAGTTCATATAGAGAAAATGTCAAAACGATGGAATTTAGCAGTCGGGTACATTGAAAGTACATATAGTTCTATATGTACTATGACAGTTATTATAACAATTGTTAAAATAAGCTAAAACGTATCACTTTTAAATACCTTACACGCTCCATGGTTCCATCGAGAACTCTTTGGTCCATATGAAAGCTAATACAGATCAGTTAGACTGTAATAACTGTATGCTGTAAGCATTTTAAATGTAATGTTTAAGTAAATTTTTTGCGTGTTAAGTAGTAGTAACAATTAAGTTATTATATTAAGATATACGAAGAATGTTTTACTTTACCATTTTTTTGTTTCAGTTACCAACTAATGTGGAAAAATATATTTAATATCATGTGACGGGTTTAGTTTTAAAGTGTATGTGAAGTCAGCAGGTCTCATTAATTTTCTTGTCAAGTTTTATGTTGATATTAATTGAAATTAATATACGTTATTATGTATTAATGTATAATATTATGTTGATATTAATAAGTTACCCCCTTTCATGACTAGTATGTATAATACTCTCTTTCATTATCCAAGCCATAAGAGTTTCATTGTTCTTTTTAAATTTGTTATTTACTAACATTAACTAAACTATGGCTAGTGCTTGGGAAGACCTGACATTAACAAGAACAGTAGAAATGTTTTCTTTTATTATATATTAAAAGTATGTATAATATTTTGCATTATGTATACATATGTATATTATATATAATCTTTTAATACTTATGTGTAACCGCTTAATAAAGATAAAATACGTAATTTAATCATACATTGCATTTCAATTATTAAATATAAGCCGAATAGTTAGGAATAGCAAAATTAGGTTCTTTGCCTTGATTAATATTTTTCGTTTGTACTATGGGTAACATCAAACCGATTTTATAATCATGGATTATGGGATAGATAATGTATATAAAATCAAAACGCGCCGGTAAAGTTTGAGTGTCTGAATGCGGAAATGATTGGAAATGTTAAGTGACGACAATGTTTCGTAATACTTTAAATTGGTGTATGATATTTTTGAATTTTGTTATTGATTTCTTGAAAAATCTTAGTTATCACGGGCAAAGTCAAGAGAAATGTTTTTTGTAATCTTGTGATCCTTTATTGCTTTTATCAACTGAACTGAGCAAAACATGACATACATGACACATAATAAGCATATAATAGATGGCAATTGAAATTTCTCCTTTTATAACGATTATGTACAAATATTTTATCGTTTCTTTTGGGGAGAGTTTACTACTGACTCTGCTACGTCAGTAGTAGTTGTCGGAAAACATTCGTATATCAATTTTAATTCAACAAGTCGCCTCTTCTCTTTTCATAACTATAAACATTCTTAAATCATTAAAAAAGGCAAAAGGATAATCAACCAGGTTTACATCGAAATGCTAATTAAACAGAAACGCAACGTAACATTCCATTAATTTAATAAAGTATCTGCTGGATAGAAAAAATGCAAATATAATCAGCCCGTCGAATCGGCAATGCGCAAAAAAAAAACGTGGAAATTACAAAACTTTCCATGAAAAAGTTAATTAAATTAAAAAGTCCTCCGGTAATTTTCGCTTCTTCTGCTTCGAGAAAAATCCCATTACTCTATAATTACGACTATAACTGTAAAACGCAACTAATATCGCATCGAAATGTAGTTTTTTTTTCGTACCAGTCCAACACGGAGCATTTTAAAATAGCGTCGGAATCGGAAAGCATCAAACTTTTTTAACTGAAAATTCTTCACTTTCAGATAACAAACAATATGTAAGTGATCCGTTATTCGGCACATCACAAAAACAAATCTATTACGGTACGTTCGGGCTTTTGTGTTCGGAGGTGATAATTGAAAAATACGATGTGGCCACTTTTTATGCGCATTTTAGGTAATAAAATTAATAAAATCGTTGTAGGAGCCGGGGTAACGTTCTTAATAGTCTTATTTTTAAAAGTCCGATGCAAAAAGCGTAAGGAACAGAAATTCCGTTTCTTCTGTCGAGCCAAATGCGTATATGCCAATTTAAATATAATAGAAGCGGCGTTTTTTTCTACTTTATTATTTATTATTCAAAAACGTGATCCCTTAAGAACTCGGCATACAATAACGTGACTTGTGATAATTGGATCGAAATTTGTAATGTCCCATTCGATGTTTTCGCCTACATTTAAATTCGTTTACATGACTTAATTGTAATTTTAATAAACAGTAAAAATGTTAACTTATATATATTAGCACATTTATTTCATATAAAAAAATTGACAATATAGAACCTAATTTTGGTAATATGACCTGAGGCTGTTTTTCAGGTTTACTTACTGTCACTGACTTGCAGGTTTCGAGATGATGAACTCATTGACTAATTTATGCACATTATCGAACGTTGAGTTGATGAATAAATTTGATGAATACCCCACGAGTGGAGCATTCCATAGAAAAATTCCATTCCTTTTTACAGATCCACAGAACATTCAAATATAAAAGTAATTCAACTTCGTTTAAAATTAAATTATAAATTGCGTCTTATGTATTATTATTATTATAGTATTCAGTAATTATTTCATTAATTATTATTATTTCCTTTGATTTTTTAAAGTTCGTGAAGCAATTTATACATCTCCGTCTCGCTTATACTACCATTGGAAAACATAACCACATATAAAATTAACTGCCCCAAGCAATTATCTCCGTCCTTTCCTCTCTCATAATTTATACAGGAATGGATTCGTATATCTTCGTCTGACATCACGAATTCCATAAAACAGTCGAACAGTGCATTTGACTGAAAATAGTAATTACTATTTTGAGTCATTAGTTTTTTGACTATCGAGTGTTTCGACTATTTTGCGACTATCAACTGTTTCGGCTGTTTTCAGTTCCCAACGCTAACTGAGAGTAAAAACGAGTTTTGTATTTGGTGTTTTTATCAATCAAAAACGTGATATATGTGAACGTGAAATTGTTCCTAGCAACTATTCGGGTTACTTGTTTTTTTTCTAATGACTAATTCTATATTTTTAAAAATTTTCCGTTCATTGCATTATGATTTTTATCTTGTTCTTCTTACTGTTTTGTTAACCTTTTCCTTAAATTGATGCTTAAATGAATGTTTAACAACGAAATGATGAAAATATATGTATGTATGTGAATTTTAGTCACGTTAGCTTCTTGGATTTTTTAGGAACTGGTCCTACTGCTACTACGTGGGCTCCTGGCTACATATATACAATATACATAATTTTAGTCATGTCAACCTTCTGTTTTGTTTGGTTACTAGGCTTACTGTTTAACGTGGGTTCCTAACCATGAATATTGACCAAGTGTTATCATCCACATACTCATTTTCGATTTCCGATCACTACGGGTGTTGAACACTGAACAAAACATAAAATACTATTTTATGTTACGTTTCATGATATGATACAAGTCCACTGTAGATATATTTTCATTTACCTTATTATTATTTACCTTAATATTCTATGCAATTAAGTTTCTGATGTTGATCTAATTTGAATTTATAATTTGTTGGTAGCCATACGTGTTTCTAACGTGAAGTATACAAATAAGTATCTGCTGTTGGCAAAAAAGACAAACCACCAAAAATATGTAACCTTATATCATAATATTAACATTAGTGATTTAATATTAGGTATATTAATTTTTTTAAATTATTTCCGAGTTTGGAGCTATATGAATGAATAAAATACGCAATTTATGAGTATCGCTTGCTAGTAGAAGATTTATCTTGTAATAAGTAATAAGTAATAAGGCAAATTTACACGCAAGCGGTTTCAAAAATTAAAAAAGCATAGAGGCCGAAATAAATACCAAAAGGATACCAAGACATTTTAAATTTTGTGTTTCCAGTATTGTAGCGGTTTCAACTTTTGGACCCATCGACTGAGATATTACTTTTAGAAGCATTTGTTCGTTATTTGATCATTATTTTAGAGGCGAAAAACTCCAATATTTAATATCGAATCATCGTTTATGTAAAATTCTCATACGTACATATACATAAGTGTATATATACGTGTTCCATAGTGACTGACTTCCTAACTAAATGCCATACCTCTCGGATTTGTTGCATCACATAGTAAACTAAATACATATAAAATTTCTTTTGCGATACCTGGTATTATAATTATAAAATAAAACAGCCGGAAAATATAATTGAATTTCATTTCAAAACATAAACCAAGATCTAGCCCCAATATCATACGTACTAATTCAAATAATTTTTGTTCAGAGCCTGTTTCCTCCTGCCCCGTTTTCAAACCACTATAATTCACTTGTATATTCAACACAATAATAATAATTCAACACCGAACGCGAATCAAAATATTTCAGCTCCTTCGAGGCCCAGATATGATAATTGCCGGTAAAAATCAAACAGATTTGTGCCACATAGAGGTTGTTCAAACGCAAATTCCGAACGTTCAATGATAAATAACAACGATACACATTTTCTTGGATGTTAATACTGCGTTAGAGGCCTTTTAGTTTAATTTATTGTTGTGGACCGTTTCGAGAAATCTATTTCGGATCTTGCTAATCGATATATCATCCGTTCCTAACGGTCTCTATCACTGTAAAGTCCTGTAATTTGCCAGCATGATCAATTCCTATATCGGATGTTGATACTCCTGAGGTATTATTGGATATAACGTTGTTGATAATTCATTAAAGAAAAAAAAACTATTTACTCAATGAGATCCCACCTTACATAAAATTGTAATACGAACGTGTCATATAGATATTGTTCAAAAGTAGGTTGATATATACGGGATGGACAAAATAATATGAACACCTGATATATATATATATATATATATATATATAATATATATATTCTAGCAGTGTACGCACGTGATCTGTCAAAACGTCGCAATGTTGCCGCAGCTACTCTGAGTTTTAGTACATTTTGAGTTTAACAAAATTCTAATCTAAATAAAATAATGAAAAAAAATGTTATGTATTATAATTTACTTTAACATTATAGTAATCTCGTGCGTTTCAAGACTCTAGTATCAGTATATAGTATCATTCTGCTTATTTATATATCTATTACTAGCGACCCGCCCCGGCTTCGCACGGGTGCAATGCTGATACTAAATTAAATACACTACAGAAAAAATATGAACGTTGTATATAAAAACATAGCGGCCCGCTCCGACTTTGCACGGGCATAAAATATATATGCCTATGTCACTCAATGAAAACATGATTAAAATCGATCCAGTATTTTTGGTTCATTCATTACTGCCCTTGGCCTGCACGCATTAAATTTGGAGTAAAACAATTCCTCTTCCCCTATACTTACTATGAAGATTTCCTGCTATCTTTGGAATATCTAAATTCATACAATTTTTATTACATTACACATTTTTAAACGCAAATTTTAAATTTGTAATATGTCCGAAAATATTTGTTTAATTTACATGCTGTAAGAAACCATATTGATCTATATTAATTGCACACTGTATTTAAGGTACTTAATTCGATAAGGATTAATGCCGTATTGCTTAAAATAGCTTCGTAAATAAGCCATTTTCTCACGTAAAAAGTAAACAATAAAAATGGTTAATGTGGGTTATCCCTAAAAGATAAACATATACCATCGCGGACTTTTTTGTAGACCTTTTTATGGTGTACAATACTGTAGTACATTAATTTGATCTAACTCGTAGGGTTAGGCAGCGTTTTTGCTAATTGCTAAATAAGCCTAAAAAAATAGGTT
Organism: Rhynchophorus ferrugineus; assembly: GCF_030347505.1. Taxonomy (NCBI): domain Eukaryota; kingdom Metazoa; phylum Arthropoda; class Insecta; order Coleoptera; family Curculionidae; genus Rhynchophorus; species Rhynchophorus ferrugineus. The sequence goes on along the minus strand of NW_027472583.1, from coordinate 22,551,064 downwards.
AATTTACGACATCACGTTAGAAACCTCTAAAATTAGCAATGTTGCCTTAGTATATTATGCATGTATTATACATATAAACCTTCCTCTTGAATCACTCTATCTATTGAAAAAAACCGCATCAAAATCCGTTGCGTAGTTTTAAAGATTTAAGCGCACATAGGGATATAGGGACAGAAAAGGCGACTTTGTTTTATACTATGTAGTGAAGATGAAAATGAACTTCGCCGTTAATCAAAATGTTGGAAAACTCCGTTTCTGTTAACCCTCATGCAATAATCTAAACAACATTGGGACGCCTGTTGTTATTTTTAAAACATGATTGGAATATTCCGCGATAGATATCCAGTTCTTTTTTTCTAATTAGTAGTATAAATATATATGTCTGCATTAACTATACATTATTTATTAATAATTACCGGGATTTAATAGGAATATATTTCATTAAAATCTATGAATATGTATCTGTTTTCTATATGAAATGTTAAAAAGATGGCTTATCAGAAAACGAAAAAGGAAAACTAACGAGAAACAAAATTGAAACGAATCGTTGAAAATAACGCAAAACATAAATAAATTCAATTAAATCGTATGGTCGACGGAAGAATGATATTTTTCTATACGGAGCGTTTCAAGACGAATGCCGCGGCAACATTGAGTTGGATGTATGGAAATTACAATATCTCTCGTTTGCCTAGCTAATTAAATGTCCGAGGCCGAAGGAGAAGGAGGGATTACAAAAGGTCTTGACGTTAGCTTTCCGTACACATTTAACTAACGAGCTTGGCGTGGTGGATTCGCGTCGAATGAGAAATAAAAATCGATCCGTCCGGCCGGGATGCTTTCCCGCTGGTTACTGGACGATGGGTATTACTTATTAAATTTGTTTCGTTTTATTGTTTGTTGGCAATGATTCTGCTTTGGTGGAAACCTTAATAAGGTTTTGAAATTATTCGAAAACGATCAAATATGATATTAATCCTTTTATTTCGTTAATATCTTTTACCAGGTTATTCAACAAGTTTGAAGTTTTACAGCCTTTTAATACTTCATACTTTATAGCATCTCAAAAAGGATTACTGTGGCGACATATGCCGACGATACCAATATATCCAATCCAATGTCCAATATCATAAGGAATCTCCAACTTCATCTCTACAAATGCCATTTGTTTTTGAAAATACGGTGTAGTAAGGCGAATGAGACAAAGGCTACTCGCGTGACATTCACCCTGCGTAGAAGAATTTGTCCTTCGGTAGATATTAATAATCATAAACAGGCGCAAGCAGATAATGTTAAAGATCTAGGAATACATCTGGATCGACGTTTAACTTGGAAGATACATATACTTGGACTTAACCTGTACCAGATGTATCGGCTTATAGAGCGTAAATCTAAATTATCATTATATAACAGGGTATTACTGTATAAGTAAGTTTTTAGGCCTATGTGGACGTGTGCTATCGAACTGACTGATACTACTAACAAATACAATATATAATATATAAATTATGTAATAAAATGACAATAATCGTTTCAATAACTGATTTTCTTTATATATATATATATATATATATATATATATATAAATATATATATATATATATATATATATATATATATATATAAATATATATATATATATATATATATATATATATATATATATATATATATATATAAATATATATATATATATATATATACATATATATAAATATATATATATATATATATATATATATATATATATATATATATAAGGTTCATCAAATAACAAGTGTCATCCAAAATTCCAGTGTAATACTCTGAATCTTGCTGGGGCGTGGTCGTTATGTTCGTGAATGTCCCACATTTGTAAGTGTCTTTTAGCAAGAGTGCAAAATCTGACAACAAAAATGATCTCGTCATGCCAGTAACCAGGCTGGTCTTCTGGGATGGTCTCCAAATCAGTCACTCGCCAGTTGGTAGATTTAATGCCGAGGACCGTGGCTCGGAGTCCACGTTAAAGAGTAGGTCCAGTCCAGATAAACCCCATTTGGTAAAAAGGAGATAAGAATACATAAACTAGTTTGTAAAGGAGATCACTTCCGTACTATAAATAAACGAATACTTGTTGGTTTACAAATTGGGCGGATTGTGGAATGCTATGAGAATAATCTTAAAAAAGTCATAAGGACATAACCAAAGCTTATATTATAGCATATATTATGAAGGCCATCATTATCTCGCGAGTCAACAACCAGGCTGGACAAAAAGGATTGCTTTCTGAGATAATGTTCCATTCTCCGCGACTATTGACTACAAATAAATTACACTGATAATCGTTCAACACTGCGTCTTCAGGGCAAGAGCTTTGGCAGTGAAGGTCTGGCTTTTCGTGGCTAGATGTCTCAAGTCAAAAAATAATGACAACCTCCTTATTAATCAGTAATAATCTTAGTGAAATATCGTCGGATTTGTAACCGCAGGGATGAGTGCGATAGAATAGTAAATCCTATTGCTGTTATAGACGCGGGTTCGAATTCTGAGAGGACATTTATGAATTTTATATTTCTGAAATATAAAACACGAAAATGAATAATATAATATTTTTGGTCATTGACTAGTTTATTACTTAAGATTGTAAATTCAATAACGATAATTATATTTCTTTTCGAAACAGTTTTATTCAATACATCTATAGTTTAGTTTAAAATTATTTAAATAAATGTTTAATTACAAAAAAGTACAATCGTCCAATATTTTATTATTTCTTAATTTCCTCTATCAATTAACAATTTTAATGAAATGAAATATAAGAGAAAAATTAATTTATATATGAAGGTGTTTCTAATAGGTAATTTATATATTTTACAGCATTTTGATGTATATGGAGAAATCCATTATAACTTTAAGTTGTTCTATTAAAAACATAACTGTCCTAATATTAATTATTTCTTTAAAAAAATCTTAACAAGGTTTACCAGTACGTTTTTAATAAAGTATCTACACGTCACTGGCCAAATAAATTGATAAAAGTCGAATAAAAAAGTGCAGTTAAAAATAGCTTTATAATTTGGAAGGTGTAACCTAAATTTAGTTCAATGAATTAATTTTTTTATATTTATATCGTAAACATCGGTCGTCTATGGAGGAGCTTTTACGTTTCTAAATTTATGAATGTAACTAATACACATTATTGTATACAAATTTAATTAGTTAATGTAGTTAATCAACATTGCCAATTGAAGTTGAGTTTAAATAAAATGATTGTTTGCGAATATATAACATATAATAATTTCACTATTTAGAATTATCACTATAGGAAATTGTTATAAATAAGTTTAATTTTACAAGGTGGTGAGCTGACGTTGCCAAGTAATTAAATTTATATAAAACTATTATTTGCGAACATATACAGTAGTTTCACTATTTAGTTAAGGAAATACCATGATTTGGAAAATTATTATAAATAAGATTAATTTATAAATGTGGCGAGCTGATATTGCTAAGTAAGTAAATTATTGTTTGCTAACATATAAAGTTCTTTCACTGTTCAGTGGAGAGAACACCATCGTTTGGGGTTGTGCCTTGGTTTGGATTGAAAAAATTGGGTATTATAGATTCTTTTAATTAGCTCCATATTCTTCTCTATTGGAGAAAACTTGTAATTTCGACATGATAATGATCCAACGTTAAACAACATACTTTAAAAAATGTACAGTATTCCAAACCAAGACACAACCCCAAACGATGGTGTTCTCTCCACTGAAATGAGAAAAAGCTGTATATGTTAGCAAACAATACTTTAATTCAATTAATCTTATTTATAATAACTTTCCAAATGGATATAAAATCAAAAATTTTAAAAATTCCAAATTTTCAAAAAAAAAACAACCTAGAGCCAAATGAAAAAGTTTTAGAGCACTACATTGAAAATTAATTAGAAAATAAAGGCAAAATGTTACAGCTTTAAAGTGTAAAAGTGGAATAAGTAGAGAAAACAGTGTATTTTAATTTAAAACAATATGTAAATAAGTTAATCTTATGTTAAAAAAATGGTAGATCTAGTTTTCATTGCTTACGTTAGGTAGAAATACGATAGACGAAAGTAGATTTTTAGAATCAAAATTTAAATAACTCTTAAGCTGTTAATTAATTAATTTTATAATGTTAATATTTTCATGATTATCAACCATGAATGTTTCCATAATTTAATTTTCAATAAAAATTACTGTTCCCAAAAAAAGCAAAAATGGTAATGTGTTACAAAAACGCCTTTTTGATAAATCTTTTCATGTATAGACATGGACGACAAATAATACTTAAAATTACAGTGAGATTATGAGTTACACATAGCACAGGAATACCATCGAATTTGAAACGCTTGCTGAGAGTTAGTACTTGCTATTGTGATCATCACTTCATTTTTATATATGCTAATACTGAAAAATCCGACAAGGAAAATGATCCCAATCAAGTCAGTAACCAGGCCGGGTATCACAGAATGTTTTTTGAGTTGATCTCCAAAGTTGGTCACTTGCCAGTGAATAGGCTTAGGACCGTGGTTCGAATCCCATGTTAAACAGTAGGTTCTGTCCAGATAAACCAAAAAGGAGACTGTAAAACACTTTAAAAAATATTATGGCCCCTTCGCTGTTTTCTCTGTTTATCCAAACTCTTGATAGTGTCTAGATATGGTTAATATTTGTTTTAATAACACGTAATTGATATTTGACTACACTTATTGTTGAAATTACATCAGTATTACATACAAAATATAACCGTCAGACGTCCCTATAGATATTAATATTTTTACACTACATCGAAATGACCCATAAGCATAAAATAAAACATATTTTAGGACTTTACAATAGGCATATTCTTTTGAATATATGTTAATAATGTGCAGTGTTTGAATTAGATAATTCTAAATTCCAACAGATAATTTGAATTAACTTTAGTCTCATCTAATGATTCCTGCCAAATAGAAACAATAAGGGTGTGAATGTTATAATTTAAAATATTATTTTTTTACATATTTATAATTTTACTACGATATCAACAATCTTTGTAATTAAATAGTTTTTAACAGAACTACTTTGAACACATTGTCAAAAATTTGCATTAACAAAAAAACATAACTTAATGAACCACCTCAATTAACAAAAAAACATAACTTAATGAACCACCTCAATGAACCAATTATATTATTTCAATAAGTTTTAGTAAAATAACATACCACTTTTCAAATTATTTTCATTTTCTGTGTGTGGCTGTAGGAGGCTTGCTTGCTTGCTTCCCTTTGTTTTACTCTTTTACAAAGGAAACATAACTTAATGAACCACGTTCGAATTTCAATCATTGGCCGATAATTTTTTAAAATGTCTGACTAGTTATAACGGATGGGGCAAAAGCCCCGCTACTATTTTGATTGCGCGCCATTTTGGTTATGTGATGTTTAGCTCAGTTTCGCTTTAACCATTGGGTTGTGTAGACGTCCAAATTTTATTACCGATAAATATACGCCACAAGAACGAGCAGAAATAGGGACAATATTAATTGAAAATAATCGTTCCATTATTGGCAAATTGCGTCAAAAATATCTAATCTTCCAGTGTTCCACAAAACCACAATTTAACTGCACGCAGCTTAAGATGAATTTTGAAAACTGATTTGAAAATGTTCCGGTACAAAATTCCGTTAGTCCAAAAATTGCTACAGAGAGATCCTGACCAACGAGTTGAGTACAGTAATGAAATCCTAAGGCTCTCAGGGGAAACTGAAGATTTCTCGTCGAAATTGATAATGAGCAATGAAGCCCATTTTCTTCTCAGTACTCAAAAAAACAGAACTGTAGGTTTTGGGGAACACAGAATTCTCAATTATTTCATGAAGCATCACTGCATCCATTAAAAGCAACTGTAAGGCGTGATATTCATGCTGGAAACATCATTGGTCCCTATTTTTTTTGAAAATGACCAATGTGTTGCTGTTACTGCTGAACGGTACCAAGACATGATTCGAAATTTTCTTGCGCCTGAAATGGAAGGGCATGTCCATGGCAAACCACATGTCCTATAGTCGTTATAGGACATGTGGTTTCAGCAAGATGGGGCCACAGCACACAAAACTCGTTCAACAGCTCAATTATTAAATGATGGTTTTCCACGAAGACTAATTTCGCGAAGTGGTGATTTAGCATGGCCAGCCAGATCTCTAGATTTAATAGCACCAGATTCAAAATCATAAGTTTATGTGAATAAGCCCAAAGGATTCGACATCTTAAAAACAATATTCGTCACGAAATTGCAGAAATTCAGCCTCAGATGTTGCAGATGTCATGAAAAATGCCTTAAAAAAGAGTCGAGAGTTGCATAACGAATCGCGGTTACGATTTAGCCGATATAATTTTTCAATCATAAAGTAAAAAAAGTGTCAAGACCAAATAAACTTTTTAAGGAAACCAAGCTTACTTATCTTTTGTTTGAGCACAGTTATATAATAATATAAGCACGTTATATTAGTATTATATAAAGCATTAATGATCATCAACTGGAAATCTTTTATGTCTAAATAGTGCGCACAATGAGCCTTAGTATAGTATTTCATATATTAACCAGCATGAAAAATTGCATTTAACAAGATTAGAACTATTCCTATAGACCACTGATTACGTTTTATAATGAAAACCTTTTTTATCACATCCAATTATATGGTCGTTAACACGTGAGTTCATCATCACCATTGAGATATTTTATCGAACGATTAGGGCTTTAACAGTTAGGTATTTAATGAAACCAGATACTAAAACCAAATCGCGTCGCACAACATCCATCAAATGACGACGGTAACATTTCCATCCATTCAGGGCACGCCTAAACGTAAATTATGAGCCTTTTTCTACTTTATATTAGGTTCTATTAAAGACTTAATTAATGTAGGAAATTCAGAAGCTACGACTAAATGTGTCAGTCTATAAATTGTTCTATTTTTCGAAGACTCTGCGTATGTTTTGCGCTACTAAAGTTTCGTTTAAATTGGATTCGAACGGATCTTTGATGCAGTTGAATAGCTTGAACACAATCTTGTGAAATGGTGGAAAAAACGCGATAGTATATAGAATGCGATGAATAATCATTAATTAATTTCATAATGTAGTAATTGGGTTAATGTAATTAATTTGATTTGGAAATTTGTACTTTAGATGAATTTAAATGGATTGAATTTTTTTTATAGATGTTATATAATGAAAATATATATCAAATATATTAGATTATAAGTTGCGTTTAGAGATTATGATAGGTATTCGATGACAGTTTCTTCACATTTAGAAAGTTATTAAATTGTTTTATGTGATTTTCTGTCCTATTCAACTTAAGAAAGCATGTCTTAGATGACAGTTTTCTTAAATTTCTGCATACAAAAGATCTATGAAATCACCCATTCTGTAGGCTATATGGTTCTGTTTAAATTAGTTTTATATATAAACCTATATTTGCCATTATTTTTATTCAGAGAGAGTTGTTTATTTTTTGTTATTATGCCTCCATTTTATACTTGATGGTTTGCCAGCATTGGATTTATTTGGATGATATCAATATTATGAGCTAATCTTGAATAATTAAATTAATAAATCATTAATAAATCATATTATATCAGAAGTAAATATTACTATTACAGTTGAGCGAAATATTGAAAGACATCTATTATAATATATACTGAAGCGTATGTAGGATCATTTGCTAGAGCAATACAATTAAAAACTTGACAGAAACCACTGAAGCTGAATTAGTGACACTGATTACCGAAATGCTGATTACAATGAACAAACAATTCGCTGTGGTATACTCAGAATTCATGTCTGTCTTCACTGTTCTTCAGTCAGAAATATCCCTTCGTTACAAATTGAAACCAGATGTAGAAAATATTTTCTAATCCTGAGCTAATATTTTAAATGCTGATTTCAACAATGCTTTACTTAATAATAAATAGATTTTCTATACTTAGACTAAATATATATTGGATTAAAACTTGGAGATAGTATGGAAGATTTGAAAAAAGATGAAGATCTTTATCGTGCTACTACTGAAGATTTCTACATTTTCTACATGATTTGACGTTGAATGCTACTGGGGTGGGTACAAACATAAATATTGTGATGTTGATACTGTCGTTTTCCAACGCATAGGTCGAGCGAAAATGTATACTGTACTATCTCTAATGACAAGAAGGGAAGATATTATGATATTCGGCGATAGTGTCAAGTTTACCGCATCAAGCAAAATGCTTGCACGAGAAATATAGAAAAGTGCTCAAAATGATGCCAGTCACGCCAGTAACCAGGCTGGGTAATAGCGGATGTCTTCTGAGATGACTTTTAAGTTGACTACTCGCCAGTCGGTAGACTTAATGCCGAGGACTGTGGTTCGGAGCCCACGCTAAACTGTGTATCCATTAGTAAAAAGGAGACTTTAAAATATAAAAAATAATTAAAGGAGATTTATATTAATAATTACCAATTTTTTTCACAATTTGGGGAATTCAACTTGGAATTTGATATAATGGTATTGATAACCCTGATTACGCCAGTAATCTGACTAGATAAGAGTGAATGTTCTGGTGTGGGGCTTTTAAATGGGCTAGTTTCTAGACATTAGCCTTAATGACGAATTAATATTACGTAGAAGAAGCAGTAAAAAATATAAAAAAAAATAGCGGAGAATATATAACTGAAATCCATGTATAAATATGTGTTTGTGTGTAAGTAAGGGGAAACTAAAATCAATAAACACGCTGTTGCAAATACCAATATCTAATTGTATTAGAGAAATCTGTTTAAAAAATATGTTAAAATAAATAGATTAATAGATTACTATGACACGCGCTGATACAAGTACAAGATTAATAGCATATTTATTACAGCACCAATCAAAAGATTAATAGATTCTTGATATAATTACCATCTACTAATGAGATTATTTGAGAAATCTTGTTCGGTCTCTTCACTGATACCTGATCCGGTGGATCATTTGCACATGAAATTATAATGATTTAAAAAATCGTAACGATATTGCGAGTGAAAGCTTCAGATACATTTATTAACAACTGATGACATAAATGAAGCGCTCGATGGATAATTGTTAAAAGTCTCATCGAATTAATATTCAGAAAATTCATATTGACATTTTAAACTAAATTCAAATTATTATCCGTTTCATTTTCATATTATTTGGAATAACTTTTTTTAATCTTTCTGGCAATTTAGCCGATATAATGTCGATATAATGATGTTGGCTGGCACCTATTTTCGTAATTCACTAACCAGGAAACAGTGTCGTGAAGCAAGGTCGTGGTGCATGAATATGCATAAGAAAATTTTGATTCAAATATTTTGCGGCGCTCTACCTTTTTATCTCTTTCCATTTTCCTTAATTTTTGTAATGCTAATAACTGTTTTATTTTGTCCTACCTGTTCAGCGAGCCATAACCCGCAAAAAATAAAATGAAACGAATTGCAAATATCTAAAGCAGAAAAACTTGTTGAAAGTGCCAAAGCGAGAACATACATATAATAAACTAGGGCTAAAATATGACCGATAAGTTCAGAAAGTACACGTACGATCTGCGCAGATACTATATTTCATTGGTTGTACTACATATGACCAAGAAAGTCATTTTACCAATATCATTGCGGTAGCAGAGACATTTTTTGATACGGTCCTTCAAGACGAGAAATTGAGGCTAGTTTCATGAGACGGTTATGTATCTCCAATCGTTAATAAGTTAAACATGAGTCAAACAGAGGGTTTGTTCAATAAGTTCTCTGAAAAAAAAAATGCATTTTTTTAAAAGTATTTGTCGACTATCAACGTGGATATACTATTATACCACATAAAGAAATATTGACTTCTTGAAGGCAAACGTATGAAGAATGCATATGAAACATTTTGAAAAAGGAAAAATAGCAACTCGTGAGTATTACTGAAAAAATAAAGAAATGCCCGTATCAATAATCCTCTTCTATTAATATATAGGCACAAAGTCTAACATACAATATCCACTACATTTAAAGAATTTAGTTTCTGATTGTTGACTTGGTTGACAATAGTTCAGTTGATTTAAAAAATTTGAAAAGAAAATATAGTTAATTAAATGATAAGTTTCTCCGGTTCTTTCTAATAATTTATAGGACAGCCGCTGTAATTAGAGTTTTGAATGTTATTTAATTGTACAGTTATTATAATTATCAACCAAAATATTGCAAGTATTTGGTACAAACGCGACACTATTTCAATCTAATAAATCTAATCTAATATGTGAATTTTTGTGTTAAATTGAAAAGGTGTTCAAATCGAGCTATTGGGAAAATAAATAATGAAGCATGTGAGATCGTAAATTGTTTTAATTTTTCAGCAGTTTACATTTAACGCTACTAAAATTCCGTTTAAATTAGTTTCAAACGGAATTCTGATTCAGTTGAATAGCTCGAACATAATTTTATAACAAAAATCGACAATATCGAATATAAACGTTGCAATTTATTAGTTATTTATGATGTTTGGCATAAGGACATAATAGGTTGTTCGTTAAGTTTTGTATTAGATAAGAGATGGCGCTATTAAATTATCTGTAGTAGCAGATGTGTGATTTTACTGATTGATGAATGTTACTCATTATTTTTGTTGATTAATCACATCAGGAACAGAAACACTGGTGGAGGTTTTACTTGTTTATCTGTTGATGTAAAAACGAATGATGAAAGGCTGGACAGGAAATTAATACAACTGAGAAGAGGACAAACAGATGGAGGACATGGATTTGTATACACTTTTTTAGCATGATATCAACTCTATCTATCAACTCTAAGTCACGCTATCATTTTGATTGATTATAACTTTGCTCAAAGAAAAGTTAACTTTGGTTTTCAAAAAAAGCTTATTTGGTCTTTAATTTTTTTTTTCATTATAATTAAAAAATTATATCGGCTAAATAGTGACCGCGATCTAATACCTCTAGAACCTTTCGGCTTTTTTTAAAGCATATTTCATGACATTCTGCAACATCTGAAGTTGAATGTCATCAATTTCGTAACGAATTTTGTGTTTAAGATATTGAGTCGTTTGGGGCTTATTCACATAAACTTTGATTTTAAAAAAACCCATAAGAAAAAGTCTGGTGCTGTTAAATCTGGAGATCTGACTGGCCGTGCTAAATCTCCTTTTCGCGATCATTCAATAATCGAATTGTTAAACGAACTGTGTGTACTGTGGCTCCATCTTGCTGAAACGGGGCCTGTCTGCTGTCATACCGTACTGTCGAAAATTGGCATGTAAACGATAAATTGTGGTTTGGTTTGGTTTAGAATATTTTTGACGCAATTTCCGCTGAGTGGCAATAATGGAACGATTATTTTCAATCAATATTTTCATTATTTTTGCTCGTTTTTATGGCGTATATTTCCTAATAAAATATATCCATAATAAAATTTGGATAAATTTTATGGTAGCGGGACTTTTGCCACAACTGTTATTATTTTTTTATATAGGTCGATTAATTCCAATATGGCAAAACAATGCCCCATTTTCTAGTTTACTGGACTAACTACTAACTACATGTAGAAATTCACAACCAAATCAGGATTTATAGACAACGAATCGTGAATATTAATTAATTAAAGTGCAATCACAGCACCAACCTTCTTTATCAAATTTAGTTATCTATAACTTACAGATGTTCTTACATTTTGAAAATGTTTTAGGGTAAACTGAGCTCGGCGAATGAAGGTAAAACGAAATGAAACAGTGGTGTTTACATTATGTGACCGTTATTTATTGAAGTTATATAAAAATCCTATCGTATTTTATTTTAAAAGGTTTTTTTTGTGTTAAAACTCTAAGTTTGATTATTTTTTACTTTTTAGTAACTTCCTTATTTATTTTTTGAGGTCGGTTCAATTTTTTTGTTCCGGCTTCCGCGTGTGACCTCAGCCTTCCAACCATTACACCATAAAAACAGTTGCTTACAGCGTTTCGACGACGTCTCATATGATATGGTTAGAGCTTAAGAAGCAAAGTGACTGACTTTTACACTGAACTACTTCCGATTTTTTAAACATTGTACGTGCCTGCCTAAATTTGATGTTTTCCGCCCTTCCCCCATCAGATCCTCATTTGGTTCCAATGGGATCACCTCGGAAGTGCACTCTTTCGAATACAAATTTTAAGAGAAATTAATTTTTAATAAGAATTTTGAAAATCGGTCCATAATTGACGGAGAAATCGGAGAACATGCATTAAAAAAAATTATATATAGCCCAATAGGAGGTTCTATAACTCCTCCTTTTTTGAAGTTAGTTAAAAACTTATAGATTAGAATACTTCCTCAACGAAATACAACAAAGTAGTAAAATGGGTTAAAAGTTTGAATAAAGATGAGATAAGAAATAAATATTAAAAACAGTACCTAAAATCTGTGGTTCTAAAAAGAAAGGTTTTCCGTATTTAATGTAATTTTTTCTTCATAGAAAACTTGATCAATTTATAAAATTCTTTTAGTCCTGCAGAACTGCGTTATCTTCTACATTTTTAGATCTGCTTTGTGAATGCACTTCCTGCAACATACCATGGATGCTCTTGAAACTGCTTTACTGTTCTATTGTGTGCTCACTTATCTTAAAATACCATAAGATATTTTTTCGGAATGTCTCATAGTTTTCGGTATCAGAGGTACGCGTACTACGTAGAAAGTATTCTATTTATTCTTTGAGAACCATCTTAAGACTTTTTTGTAATTCTACCTTATATTTATGGTATATAAATATAAAGAACGCCTTTTATATTCCGGGGTTCTATTGTGGGGCTTTCTAAAGTTAGAGGCGGTGAATTTCTGCATAATTAATTAAGTTTCAAATATACATTATTCTATAATGAAATACTGTTGAATATTTTTTTTTCTTGTTGCTCATTCAGTCTATTTGAGGGCTACTTTTTAAAGAAAATCTCAATATAGCAGGCCTGTAAATTCGTTTTAAAGGATTTACAACAAATTGTGTTAGTGTGTATTAAATTCTATGGGATACCTTTAACTCGGGTAACCAACTTCATGTTGAATGAATTCAGAATGTCTTTTTACCGAGTAAATAGCTTTTGCGGAAAGTCTTACATTTTTACTTCAAACAAGCGATTAAAGGTGCAATGAATGCTGTGTGAAGCTTATAGTAACCATGTTTCATCAACTTCAACAAATCACTACTGGTTTCGATGTTTTAAAGGTTGCGATTTTGACACTGAAGACAAGTCGATGAAACCATTAATGGGGAGTGCTATCGACTACAACTATTTGAGCAAGCACGATAATGTTATTCTTCAGCATAACAACACTCCACCATATATTGCAAAAGCAATTAAAATATACTGGAAAACATTAAAATCGGAAGTGTTACCCCTTCCCGTCGTATTCACCCGAACTTGCTCTATTTGATTACTATTTGTTCCAACATATGGATCGTAACCAGTCAGAGGAATGGTTCACTTCTTGTGAAGATACCAAAAGTGGGTCAACTAGTGGATGACCACAAAAGATATGTCGTTCTTTCGAGATAGAATCAGTGATTTGTTTCAAAGATGGGAAAAAGTAGCTTACTTAAAAACACTTTTAAAATTAATTTATAGGCCTAATAATCGTGCACATTAGAGATTCTAATCTAGTGCTCCTTGGCCAACATAAATGATTTACAATCCAAGATTCAATTATCAGTAAGAAAAATGTTGATAGGTATTGGTTAGAATATTTCAATCCAGTTGAATAATAGAAACAATCCTTTGTCTCCAACATCTGGTCATAAAGAAGAGCATAATTTCTAAGTCAATTTAATATTTTACTTTTAAAATCATTTTGTCTAATACAAGAAAGATTTTCAATAGTTGATATATTCTTTCTTAAGTAGTAGTTAGCTCTTAAGTATTTTGATAATAAAATAGCAATTAGGTATTGGATATTTCGGTACAATCTATGATCATTCTTTGTTTGAAATATAATCTTAATTTCAACTAATTCGTTAAGAAACTTAAGTCAAGTGCACTACCCATCAATGAAAATATTGCGGTCTTAAAGGTATACTATTCTCATGTGTTCAGAAATTCTTTTTTCTAAAATAAAACACGTCTTAATTGTCAAAATATAAAAACAGGCTATTTGAAGACTATAAAGGATATAAGTAAATTGTGTAAATAATGTTCCTTAAATCTGTGATAAAAATAACGTTTTACATTAAGAATAAGAATGCTTCAATATACCACGACTTCCAGCATGAAAAAGATGATAAAGTATAGTAGAATCTAACAGGTGAATGTGGAAATATGATCATTATAACAATGAAATATTTTGCAGTGATGTCAGTGTATTGTCATGAAAAGGATTATAATTAGAGAAATTCAAACAAAGAGCACAAACTAGAGCCAATAAAAATGTTTCTTTGTCATATTTATTTGTTGTTTTTTTGAGCGATAAAACTAATAACTGTAAAGTTCTAACCTACAAGGACTAGACTTCAGTAGATCTGATTCAAAAACTATATTATATATATTGACATTCTTGTCGTGTTTTCAGCATTTGATACCATAGATTCACAATTTGGTAATCAGGCATAAAAATATAATGATACGGTCATATGTATGTCCAAAAAGCAATAATTTCATCGCAAGTTTAAAGAGTAACCATAGTGGTTACACTAGTGGTGGATCATTGCCAAATATTGGTAGAAAGTCCTGTCACACAAAAAGCAAAATGTTGTTAGGAAGTAAATATTTTCACTTGTTTAATAAAATTAGTATTGGTAAATGGTTTTAAGATACTCAGACTATACATTAGTAAAACTTGATTATCAAAACAAATTTAAAATCGTATTATTTCAGACCTTCTTTCCGAACTCATTCTGTATCTAAATTTTCTTCTAAATTGGTTTCAAAAATTTGTTAGTACAACATTTTCTCTCTTCTTTGACTCGTCTTGGTTATTCTCATATACGAAAAAGTAGGAAGTAATAGTGCTCGAAGAAGCATATTTCGAGTCTTCTAGTTTTTTTAATGGAATTTATAAATTATCTGTCTAATGTCTTTCTAGTCACATTTTGTGTTATTTAACAACTTAGTATATATAAATTATGAATTATATGAATATTAAAATTATTCGTAATACATAGTGGTTGATTGAAAGTCGACCACATTCATAATTAGAGCTGTGGACAGCTAGTTGGCCTGTTCGTGTGTACCTCTAAAGGCCTCACTCGTTACTCAGCCTTATCTCAGCCATTGTTCGGCCCTTGTAAGGTGCATTTCTCTTTCTATTGTCGATCGTCGAATAAATTTTGAGAAACGTGCATATGTAGCGGCGTAATATAAAGCTTCTTCGCATCCGACGTTGTTCTTCCTCGTGGGATAAGCTGACTTACGAGAACCGGGAGTGCAAGATGTTACGTTTCGGATAAGTCATCCTATTATGGCGCTCTGCCGGTGGTAATATATGAATTGGCTGCCATTTTGAGGAATAGTAAATATGCTAATTAATATATATTGAAAAAAAAACTTAATGAACTAATTATCTATATATTAAAAACGGAGACATTTGGAGGCGTAATACGCACTACAAATAAATAAATTCCGAAAAACATTTTTACAAAAAAAATTGAAGCGACTTCAAAAAATAAATAAGAAACTCACTAAAATATTAAAAATAATCCAAGATAGACTTTTAACACAAAAAAAAACGTTTTAAATTAAAATTCAGTTTGATGATCAGTTCATTTTAAATGGCTATAAATTGAAATCGAATGAAATAGCAGACACTCCAAAGATATCAATTTAACGTGTATATCATATCAATTACGTATATTTGGGTATGAAATAGCTGTGTAAAGTGGGTGCCGCGCGAGCTCACTTTTGACCAACGACGATGATTCGGAGCAGTGTTTGAAGATGATCAAGCATAATAAACCCTAGTTTTTGCGTCGATATGTGACAGTCGATATGTGTCGATATGGCTCCATCATTTCACTCCGAAGTCATCGACAGTCAACCGAGTGGACTGCGCATGGAATAATTTTCATTGACTATCTTGAAAAAGGAAGGACTATCAATAACGACTATTACATAGCGTTATTGGGCCGTTTCAAAGACGAAACCGCCGAAAAACGGCCGCATTTGAAGAAAAAGAAAGTGCTGCTTTCAAGTCAGTGTCACAAGTCAGTAAAAACGATGGCAAAAAAACATGAATTGCTTCCTCATCAATCGTATTCTCCAGATCTGCCCCCCAGCGATTATTTCCTGTTCCTAGATCTCAGAAGAATGCTCACAGGGAAGACATTTTCGTCGAATGATCGCCGAAACTGAGGCTTATTTTTAAAGCAAGGACACACAGTACTATAAAAGTGGTCTCGAACAGTTTTCGAGAAATTTTGCCAAAAAAATGTGTTTTATTATGGTAGGCCGGGGAGTTTTCAATTGACCCGTTAATTGTACTACAAGCAATTCTTAAAGTTATTAAGATTTTTCTGTATATTTTAGTGGTATTAGCTTCTAATTCATTTCAGATTTCATTAGTAGATGAATTTCTTAGCAAAGTACTAATCAAATATCGCAGGTAATAAATACGTTAACTTGTGCATCAAGGGTTAAAGTGAATGTCACAAAAAATATTAAAAATAGTATTAAATAATGGGGAATTTGTCAGTTTCATTGTGGAACATAAGACAAACTAGAAAACAGCAGATAAGCGTAAGCCATAGAAGGCAAATTAAAGATGAGCTCTGCTCTGCGAGAAATTCAAAGATCGATGCAATTTTATTTAAAAAATTAGGTAAAGAAATTATTGTTTTAATCAGCCTCATATCAGTACTTATTGTTTGAGTAATATATATTTTAAAAGATACAGACTATATGAATACCGAAATGAAGTCATGAAAATATACAGCCGTTAAAATGAAAGTAACAACATAATTTGCATAGATGGAACACAAAGGACAAATAGAAGTAGACATAGGACAAGTAGAAGAAATTATGAATAAGTAACAGTGAATTTGAAACCATTTTAAAGCATTGAAAAATATTTTGGTGTTTGGGGATTAACGTAATAAGATATGTGACTATAAGTGTGAATATAATTTTTACTATTTGAATATTGTATCAACTATTTTAATTACTTAGTTTAAAAAAGTTTTGAAAAAATCAATAGTCCATGTAATGATTGTAAAAAATAAATTACCTAATTGTGTTTGTTATTGTTTTAATATACATGCTAAAATCAGACATAAATTTAAAAATTGTTTTATTAATATATTCTCTGTTTTAATATACTAATATGTATTACTTCATTTATTATTTCGTATCTATGTTTATAATATATATTTATGATATATAATACAGGTTTGAAAGTAATCTTACTTATGATACTTTGTTATAATCTTCAGTGCTGTAGCAATTTAAGTTTATCAATGCTTTCTTGATTATTGAAACATAATAATAAATTGTGGTCGAGTTTCCGCCACAGGGCGATCACTAGTAATAAATAAGAGCAATAAAAGAGTGCCAAATATAGGATAGGGTCATGCTAAAAATAACATGAGTTCCTTTATATAATAGTTTCTTGCATATATTTTTTATTTTCACTTCAAAATGGCTTTAACTAGTACAATAAATATTGAATAAAATGGATTCCATAATTTTCTGTAAACTTATCTCATATGCTAAACCACGATCCCACCACGATCACTTTTCATTGCCAGTAAAAATGCACTACCAAAAACTATTCTTTTTTACCTAGCAATGGTTCAAAATGGTTTAAATATATCTGGAAGTTATTTTCCAATCAATCAATACAATCACTTACATTTTCCGAAAACTGCGTATAAGCATAGGATTATGTGTTTGGAGATCTAATTCTATATTTGAACATTGAAGTTTTTGGTGGTGGTCTTAAAGAGTGGATAGCCTTTCAACTACTTGGTTCGGAAATTATTTCTGTCCTTTGACTTGGGTACTTCCAGTACAATCAAATACCTTAAACTTTGCAAATTTCTTCCTCTTGCATTTATAATATTTTGTGTTAAAAATATTGTTGTGGTAAAATTGTATATAAATATAGGTCTAAAATTTTAAGAATAAAATAAGTGTCCAATTACTTTAATTTAAGAATAAAATGGAAATGCAGTTATAGGATAAGGTTATATTCCAATATATACACATTTTTTTGTTGAAATTTTGAATAAGTACAGCGAATGAGATTCGTTGATACAGAGTTTAATCTCATCTGTCAATACATAGGTAGTTTTAGATGCATATATATATATATATATATATATATATATATATATATATATATATTTAACGTCAAATCACATTATATTTTAAATTATCTAGAGGTCTAATTCTCATAACTGAAAGGAGAAAACAGCAATGATGATAGGGCAACAATTTTAATAATTAACAAAACCACCGAGGCAAAAATGGGGTTTACTGTTTTGATGATTTTGCTCGAAAAATCAGGGTCAATTTATCGATGTTCTATAATTTATTTAACGAACACTATACGCTATGTATGGTCCTTATTAGTCTTAGAATTAGTCTTCAGAACGCGCTTTTCTCTGCTACAGTGCCCCATTTTCCTAAACTGTCAACTGGCTACAAACCCTATACTACGCTAACGGGGCCAAATTCAAATATTAAATTTTGACAGCTCTTCGTAAATAAATTATGAAAACAGTTCACGATCTACATGAGATTGTCTTAAAATACTATGTTATATTAATCGATATCAAATTAGCGGACGAATTCCTGTTAGTCGAGTGGCCATATTTCGATTTAAATTAAATTTACTCAAAAACAACATATGTAACCATCCGTTCACTTAATCCTTAGAATATGAATTAAAAAATATGCAATAAAAGATCGAACAGAGCTTCGTCCAAAACATTCAATTTTAGCGTTTCGTTAATTTATTTTCGTTATTGGAATTTTTTGTTTCAGTTATAATTCGACTTCAGGTTTTTGTAGCTTTGGCCACTTAATAACTGTTTAGTATAACACATTTTTATGAGGAAATTTAATAAGCTATATATAATATAGGATGTATCTTTTTCTTCTTCTTAAAAATAGTTTAGAAACACAAAATATGTTTATACGAATCTAAAGGAAATATCATGTATACGATAATGATTATGCTCCGAATTGCAAGTAGATTATTAATTATATGCTAAAACCGCAAACTTATTTACTATTGAATGAAATCCAAATTTTTTATAAAGACTAAAAAATACCAAGACTAAAAATAAATTATTCCGTCCACCTTTAAAATGATCTCTTTTTGCTTTAGAACTACTATGTATCTAATAAAAATGTTTCTTTGTCACATTTGTTTATTGTTTGTTGAGGACAGAACTAATAACTGCAAAACCCTAACCTACAAGGACCAGACTTCAATTGATCTGAAATTTATGAATCATCTGTCTAATGTCTTTCTAATCACGTTTTTTGTTATTTAACAACTTAGTATATATAAATTATGAATTTTTTAAATTTAATTTTTTTTAAATTTTAAAGACTAAAAAATACCAAGACTAAAAATAAATTATTTCGTCCACATTTAAAATGATCTGTTTTTGTTTTAGAACTACTATGTATCTAACCCAGAATAATTTATTATTTTACATTGCTTAAGGTATACTATATTGCTATTACTCTGGAATGACTGCAAATTACTTCACAATAATTGTATGTACTGAACGGTCCAGATTGATGCTACTGTCCCTCTCCTTTTCACTCCATGCTCCCTTAAGGAATTAATTCATCTGCATCGACCTACCACCTCAACAGTTTTCTATATCTTTTGCCCTTATGCTCACTTTATTTACAAAAATAATGTGCATCATCACAATTACAGTCATGACACACCTGAATTAGTTCATCTTCCAGTAACAGTGTCAGGTTAATGTAACAGTTGAGTTAATATTGTCGATATTAAAATATTCCTCCAAATGTTATTCTTGAATATTTAGTTACAGAAATGATTATTGATTAATTCTGTTTTGGATCAGCGATATCTGTTGGTGATATATATATAAAAGTTTCACAGATTTAAAAGTGATTACTTTGATACCAATGACAAAGAACAGCCTAACATTTTGGAAGAAAATCAACTTGAAGACTTGGACGAAAAGACAACTTAATTTCTCAAAAAGGCAGTTTAGCTGTTGATGAATAAAATGACCCCAAAATCTTATATGCGATCGAAACGCTCATACAACATTGTAGTTTCATGGCTTGTTAAGCAAGATAAGACGAGTTTTTTATGGAATATATATATATTATATATATATTATATATATATATATATATATATATATATATATATATATATATATATATATATATATAATAAGTCTTGTTGTGCATATGGTGAAGTCAGTAAGGTGTAGTGTATTACAAGATACTGAAACCAAATGAAAACTTTTTTGCAGATGACTATCAAGGTCAATTGATACGTTGGATGACTATATGACTATATGTATTGACTGATGTATTGTGGCAAAAAAATACTGACTACAATATAATATAATCAGAAATACAAATATTTATTATATTTGACATGTATTCTCATGAATTTTTCACTTTAAAGAGACATTTACATGCCGTCGAAACATCCAATCTTTCACAGCATCCTTGACGAGAGCACTGATCGAAAATTAGTTTGTTTTCAACGTCCTCCATAGACCAGATTCAAGTGCCAAATCAATGATAGAGCAACGGATTTGTAAGACCAAAAGATATCAACAGCCGAACCAATGTTCACACATCAGTATATTCCGTTGGTTCAACATTATAAACCAGTTATGTTTTATTATATCCATATGTGTCAAAGCTCTTTGTATACAGCATACTTTTTTTCTTGATATATCTGTATTTTGTATTTAATTTTTTTTATACCTTTTCCGTATTTTTTTGTTTATGATTGTATCTAAAATTTTTGCAGGGTATATGTATTGTGCAGGGAGTATTGTAGCGATCTTGAGGCATGTCGAATTTTACATTGTGGAATAACGGTCTACAAAATACCCAGAAATATAATCCCAGATGTTGAACACGGGCAGGGTGCCAGCAGCGCCAACTAGTACATGATAACGAATATAACTACCCCGAGACCTTTTCTGGTATAATTTCGATTATTCAATGACAGAGCATCGTTCATTTTAGTACACATGTAACCCTATTTTCCTGGTAGCCTTTTTTAGATCATGCAGTATAACGAGGAATAATTTATTTCATTATTAAGTTAAAGAGACACGCTTCTCCAAAAGAAGCACCTCCTACTTCATATTCTCACAACAGAAAAGACACGAAAAAACTATTAAAGAAAATTGTCATAGTTTTCTTAGACAATAAAGAAACAGAAAAGCGACGTTTATTTCTCATTCGTTCATACATTTGACGCTCATGTAAGTATAATTTTGAATGACAGGCAGGTTAATAATATCACTACCTAAGCATTATTAACCCACTTAATCCATTTCAAAATTTAATATGTATAACATATTTAAATACGATAACTGCAGTTTTATATCGATTTAATTATTATAATATAAACTAGTCGCATATCCTGATATATATCAGGAAAAAAATTGGTAAATAATCAACAAGACTGATTTATCGATCTCGTCTACACTCATTGAATCAGTTCAATATCTTACCATTATTTGATAATGAATGATTCATATCGTGTCGAGTTGGTCGTCGACAGCCTGTCATTTCTTTTTGTTATAAATCTTTTCTTCGATTATTTATACCAGCAAATAAATTTTTGCTGAAGATGTACTCTATATAAAGATAAAATATTACTTCGACAAGTATATTGACAGATCTGATATTGTATTTTATTATACATTGTGTAACTTTTTATGTTGGAAATTTGTTGCATTTTTTACCGTGTTAGTAAATCATCAATCAATCGAACATAGCCGTGTCAGCTATATATTTTTTTCGACTGATTTGATAAATAAACTAAAACTGCTCTTACAAGAATTTTAAATAAATTAAGAGTAACTAGACATTTAACTATTAGGCGTATAAATTGAACCCCTTTGTTTTACAAAAGATGGCGCTAGCGGACAACAGATGTAGGAATGCTTGCTCGTCAGGTCGGTCGGTCGGTCGGTCGAAATATGTGGTGGCCTAAAGGGTCATGGCGGTCGCTACATGACTCCCCTCCTAGTGGAACTGTCGCGGAACGTACCTCTATGTGGTGCGGGTTCCGGAGTGCACCCGCAATCACGCAAACAAACGCCCAGGGACTGCTGATGAGATGAGGATCCTAACCTGAGCGAGGAGTTTTTCGGGATCAGCTGCCATCGAAGTTGTAGCAGGACGTCGTTTGTCTTGGGGCGTTCCGATTTGTTTGAGGGTACCATAAGTGTGGTGCCTTATGTGTCCCGTTTCGTGATGCAAGGGTGTTCATGTGTTGATGTTATATATGATGGGCTTCTGTGGTTTTCGTCCATCAGGCTAGTCCCGTCGGATGTCTTCGACCATGTGATGTTGATGGGTTCCATTCCTCGTGCTGTCCTTACACGTGTCAAGCACCTGTCGAGTGGTTTATGTTGAGGTGGTTTACCTGTTAGGCACTTTGATCACATCGGGGTCAATAATTGTAGAAATGTTCATCAGGTCGGTCGGTCGCTCGTAATGTATGGTGGCCTAAAGGGTCGTGGCGGCCGCCACACAGAGGCTCAAAATATCCATGTTATATTTTATTGAACTGTTGTTAGCCCATCCTAATTTTCTTTTGATATTGACATATTTTAAAGGCTGCTTTTTAGGGTTTATTTTGACTGAACCTCATCCCAGAAAACATTCGGTCTTACCTAGCCTAATTACTGATGTGACTGGGATCATTACTTTTTAACTTATGGACTATCTTAGAAAATATCTGTTCTTACCCAGCCTGGTTATCGGCGTGATTGGGTTGGTTATTCCTTGTAGGATTTTACTCTGTTCTAACAGTAAGTCTTAAGCCAGTGAATTATTATTTATCCTAATGCAAATAACACTTAAAACTATTTATTTATAATGTATTATTATACAGGGGAAATACAAAATGATATGAACACCATGCTTAAGTGTAAATAATGCGACCTATTTAGTGCTCAGTTTGTAAGTCTTGTAGATTATGTTTCGGTGTAAAACTCAATATTTGCGTGAGTAATAGTGTTTTGAGAAAAATAGTACGGAGGAAACATCACAAAGTTAAATTTCAAGGAAGGGTTACCATAAGGTTCATAAAATATGAACACTTGATGATTGGAGGAATGTAGTATGGTCTGATGAATCAGAGTTTACGTTGATTTTTACAAATGGTCAGGTTTATATTATTACTAAAATGAAGATTATAAAAGTGTTTTGTATATTTTTTATAGATTTTAAGATAGAAAGAAAAAATATATAAGAGACCACAATTAATCATTTGTTACAGAAATCCAATTAAACTAGAAAATAAAATAATCTCAATATTGGCCATAATAATTTGGCCTCTAGAACCACTCTAGAACTAGTAACAATGGAGTTTTCATAGAAATATTCCAAAGTTTCATTAGATGGTAAGAAACAGTCAATTACTAAATATTTCATGTTTCCTAACGCTAGTAATAAACATTGGGGTTGTGTACACGTAAATATGTGAGGTCTGCAGATCATACGGTCCCTTGGATAATATATTTGTTGATAAACGCATTTTTATCAACATTTATTACCAACTTGACGCTAACAACAAGATTTCAATAACAAGGTAAAAAAGATAAATTATCATTATGGATATTAAAATAATTCCTTCGAAATTATGGAGTATATGACGCGTTCTTCTGTACTTAACCGTGTAATAATTAAACGAAATTAACTACAACTTTAACTGTTTATTTACCTTTCACTGCCCGGATTTAACAGTCTGACGTACCAATCTTTTCGGCGCCTGTTGGCGTAAAATCGACCGAAGCTGTAGGCGATTTCCATTCGAAGAAAATGTATCAAAATAGAACTAGATCAGAATCACACAACAGATGATATTGCTCCGTATCTTTGATCTGTGTTCTCGCAACTACCGCCTGGTACATCGACATCGGTGACAACAGAACGAATTATGACACCATATGGTCGCCACGTACCACTTCAAGGACGATTTTTAATTGAATCCATGATCCGACATCGTCCGTCGTCTGAAAGTGGAAGAAAGTGGTAGTGTGCCATCCGACATGTGCCGATGCAGGTCAGAGGTGTCAGATTTCATTAGAAAATTTACCGACATCGATTGGAATCCATCCCGAATGGGAAAAGTAAATACAGTTAGTTTTAACATAAATAAAGATCTTGATTTATCAATATGACGTTAATTATCGACATAAAGTACTTTCAACTATAAATATATACACATTGTAAGGTGATAATGCTAGATATAACAAATGATTAGTACTAAAATAAAAAACTATTTAATTCAAACTTATCAACATTATTAATATCCACGGGCTTTTTAAATCAAGCGAGTTTTATATTTTTAACCGACTTCAAAAAAGGAGGAGGTTCTATGTTCGCTAGATATATTTTTTAATGTATATTCGTCGATTCGAAATATTTTTTTTATTCGAAAGAGTGCACTTCCCAGGTGGTCCCATTGGAACCAAATCAGGATCTGATGGCGGGAAGGTGGGAAATCGAGGGTTTTGTTGCAAATTTCGAAGTCATGTACAATATTTTTTTATCTAAAATAATCGGATATTTGTGTATAATGTTATTGCTGAACTGATGTAACGGAAGATCGGAAGTAGTTCGGTGAAAAAACCATTTAGTTTGCTTTATAAGTACTAGCCATATCATATGAGAAGTAGTAGAAATATCGCAGGTAACTGCTTCTATGGTGTAATGGTTAGAGCGTTCAGCTCATACATGGAGGTCGCGGGTTCGATTCCCGATAGGGGCAACAACTTTTTATTGTTCTAGTTTGGTTAGAATATTTGTCAAATCACCAAGATTAGGTAGCAGATCCTGGGCCATGAAGTGTACCTTATTTTCCATCATTGTTTCTTTATTCCCATTTTTCATTATAGGGACTGCACCTTTAGTTGGCCTACCCATTATAATACTTAATAAAATAACTGCGTAATTTATTGAGTAAATATCTAATACTAAAAAGAGAAAAAATAAAAAAATTACAAAAAAACGTCAAAATGAATAAGAAACGCACTGAAAAGTAAATAATACAAAAATAATAGGTTTCTGATATATACACAAAATTAAATTACGAACAACACAAATCTAATTTTTTGCTAGGCACCGACTTCAGAATTATCACTTGGTAGTTAAAATAATATGATAAATATGCTAGATAAAAAGGTTTAGGTACGTGTAGTATATATATTAAATAAGATTTCTGTTTATTTTTATTTAGTTAGTACAACGAATATAATTTACATATTTTGTTTCATTATTTTTTTTGTTTTCGGTTAGTCGGTTCAATTATTTTGTAAAAAAATTGTATTGAATAAAACATAAGTAAGGTACATAAACAAGGATGATACGCAAAATCGTGAAACGTTCCACATTTTTCAGCTTGAGTCGGACCTGTTAGAGGAGGAAAATAAGCTTCGGCCAATTACGATGGACTTTTTTTCTCCTGAAATGTCTTTAGAAAAGAAAGGTATACACCAATAAAACAAAACGAGCTGCTGATTGGTTACTGCTAATTTACCCATTTCATCCTCATCATTTCATTGACTTAACATCATCATTTCATTTAATTATTAATTGTTTGTCTAGATATTTATTTTGTTTCAATATATGTTATGTAAGTTTTGTTATTTATTTTTAAATTCGAATTGAGAAACAATCTGTAGAGGGGTTCTAACCTCTTAGTTTTCGTTACTATTTTTTGATTTGTGTTGAAACGTTAATTTGTTGGCACCACTATAAAGTAATAATATATGTAATGCCTATATTAGAACATGACTGGATTGGCAGTTTTGTCGATTCAACAAGTCGCCACTTCTTTACATCAAAATAAAACAGTTTTCTGTCAAATAAGTAAATTAATTGGGGCATTAGGTCGGATTTCGATAAGATCATCATTTCTCTTTTAAATTAATTAAATTAACCGAAATACATTTATTAACAAAAAAAACATGATGACACTTTTCATTAGCAATAGTTCCGCAGTTACTCGAAGCATAGTTTAGTAGTGTTCGGGAAAAATCCTTACAATTCAGGTCATTAAAGGTAGGTTCAAGTTACTCAAAGTTCCCCCGGCTATGAACAAAAAGCCCTAGTTCGTGGATTCGTTTTACAGGCATTTTCAGGGGCAGAATCCCATCAAGGGAAGTAGCTGTGAACTGACCCAATCTACTGAAATTTGGGCAGAAGCCTTGAAGTGCAGGGTGTATGGGCACCAAAGTTGGATTGCATTAGCTTAGTTGTTCAGCCCTGAATTCATATCAATATAAATTTGAGTAAAAACCTGGCGGACAAACGTTTAACATTTCTAACGGAAAAAATCCGAAATTTTGCTAGTGTTTTGGAGTCAATATTAAATTATATACTACAATAAATATAACCATAAAAAAAGACTTAAAAAATTCACCAATAAAGTACATTTTATCACACAATATACTCAATAAAGACTTTTCATATTGTTTAATACGATTATACTAAGTTCGTTGTATTTTTTATGGATTATGAAAATATTTAATTGAAATGTTGATACAACTTCAATAAAATTGATTGCACTTTATTATATTTAAGTTAAGTTATGTTTAATGCGATAACAAATTAAAAATATCGCGTCAATATTTTTACATAATATATGAATGCAGAAATGCAAAAATATTTTATTATTCAACTCAGTGTATGGAGCAGTTTTCATATTTGTTAAATAAAAACATTGTCAGATTACATATTATTTTTTGAATATGTTGTTACGGAATGTCAATGTATTTTGAATATAATTGTTACGGAAGTTATAAAATGTCCAATAATTTATATTTCCTGCTATAATTTTTTGTGCCTTTCTTTGTGTTCATTTCGTACATAATTTATATACGGGAGATACCCTTTTATGTTCCTTATATTATATGGCACTATTTGCCTATTTCAATTTTGTGGAAAACATGTTGAACACAATATGAATAATCATGGTGCTGACGATAAAATGCGCGCAACTTAACTATATAATAAATAACAGGTCAAACAGATGTTATCTCGTCCTAACTGTAACATTTTATAGTATTTTTAAAGTCAACCTTAACAATTATGTGCTTCTGAACTATGTAAATAAGTAACAAAAGAACAACAAATATTTTGTTTGATTATCTTGTGTAACTGTCTTTCTTGTAGGCTCACCCTCGTATCATATGTGTTGTGCAATAATAATAAAATAAATAATTTATTGTGAACTTTAATGATCTTCCACTGATTATCTAAGATCTAATTTAGATTTTATTGCTAACAATTTATGAATTTATGTTAACACCTTTATCGCTTTTTATAGAACGGTGAGAACCTAATGAAAATCTACTCACAATTTAATGGAAAAATAAAATAACATGTTCATAATCAGTTAGTTATGACATAGACTTTACTGCTGGTAAATTCCAGCAAACGCTAATATATTTCAAATTCAACTAATAACTCTAATCGTAAAATTTTAATGTGCAGTAGTACCTACATAAAATTAAGTAATAATAATTCTATTATACAATTTTCATGGCTTTGCTCTAGTAAAATTGGATTGCAACTTTTTATGACAGTTGACGTGAAATTAGTACTTATTTTTAAAATCTAGTGTCTTGGTAAAAATGATTAAAGATATATTTCATTATAATTAATATACCCTAAAAAAATAAAGATAATAAGTTATGTAAACTACCTTTCACAAGAACTAAAAAGACGCTACTATAAGTTATACGGTACCGGTAATCCACCTTTCACAGGATGATACTGTACCGAAACATTCTGCATTCTGACGGAAAACGTGCGAAACCAAAAGTTTTAACCGCTCTAATAACAGAGCAGGGACTCACGCAACTGTTGCCTCGCACTTTCTCTTTAGAGATTTACCGGCACTGGTCTTTTTACTGAGCAATGAAGCAGAAACTGATTAAGCTGCCATACGTTCATGTTAAATATTAGACATAAATAAAAAATGGTTGAAAAATTAGAAATAACTGTAAAGCTGATTTCAGCTAGTATCTTCTTTAATGTCATTAATCGATGCTTTCATCAATTTGTTTATTGTTTATAGCAAGTATTACCTTTCTTTTAATAAGTAATTCAAAATAATAAGGATAGTGGGAAAATTCGGCTTCAGTCAAAATTGTCCCACATTCGCTTATTTATCTTTTAGTCCTTTTCGTTTCTCTTAAACTAAGTTCTATCAACTAAGTTGTCTCTTTTCTATATACTCTTCTAATGATTTTATATTGAGATACTTTTTTATTTCGGTGCTTTTGTTCCTACCCATATTTATTACTTTTCTAAAATATTTCATTTTCTTTGCTTGAATCTATTATTATCATTTCTTGACACAACACATGTCCTGCGTCGAACGTTAGAATTGGTCTATATATCATTTTATATACTTCCATTTTTGTTCTGTTCCTCTATTTTTTAATAATGTTTTTTTATGGCGAAATATACATTCAGAGCTTCTCAAATTCTGACAGAAATATTTTTTTTAAGTATACATAATTCTAATTACACATATTTAGGTGAATTTACTTCTTCTACCTTTACTTATCGAGGTATTCCTGGTACCGATGTTGTTGGTTGTGAAACGGGTATTGATTCAAATGGTACCCATCGAACAGACTCTAGAGTTCTCATATGGTGAGTTAAATGATGATACAATTGATTTTTAATGATGTAGCTCTCATCTGCCAGTCATCTGAGCAGACCAGCTCATGTAACTAGAAATAGAGAACAAATTAGTCAGACCGGAAGATGACATGATACTAAAAATATTGCCAATTTCATTCCAAAAATCTTTTCCATCATTCAGGCAATTTACAGAGCCATCCGAAAAAAAAACTATTTGTCCTTTGAGCAAAACCATTCGTCGAGCCATTTTTAACTTCTTCGAAATTGGTGTAGTGTTGTTCTGAAAGAGCGTGTCCCATTGATACAAAACGTTCATAATCCGACGTAGTAAGGTCTGGACAGTACAGCGGGTGCGATAATATGTCCCATGCTTTAAACCTTAACCCGTTTTGCTTTACACTTTTAAAACTATTTTACCGGTTTAAATTGATCATTTGTTGTCGGTAGCTATCACTATTAACTGTTTTGACATGTTTCAACAGTTTGTAATACACAACGCCTTTGGTTTTTGGTCCCACCAAACATAGAGCAGTGTCTTGCGATCAAAACTATTTGGCCTTGCAGTAGATCGGCTGGCCTCGCCAGGTGATAATCCTGATTTTTGCCCTTAGGGTTTTTAAAATTAATTCACTTTTTGTCACCCGTCACTGTTTGGCGCAGAAATGATATCCGATCATACTTTTGAAGCAGTATTTCACAGACGATTTTTCTATTTCCCATTCGCCTCAATTGATTCAATTGATACGGTACCCGTTTTCCCATATTTTGGATTTTCCCCATTGCTGGTAATTAGTTGCTAATCGTTCCTTGGGCCACATTTAACGCTTCTGACATTGATTTTCAGTTTGGGTTGAGTCTTCATGAAATAAGTTTTGCAGATTTGCATCTCCAAATTTCTACCACAATGTTCTTCTATCACTACTTTTGAATTTTTGAAACCACGCCTCACATGCTTTTAAGGTTAGAGCTTGCTTATCGTAAGTTTCTAGCATCAAACGATGATTTCCCGCGGTTTTTTCTTTTGCAAAATATAACATGTATAGCTTTCAAATCATAATATTTCATACTTGAGCCTAGCGATCTCTGTTATACATATATTTAAATTGTTACAGTATTTTAATGGATAATAATAGTTGGTAGAAATGCCCTTATAATTCTTACACTTCCAACGAAAACAACAGTTTACACTTATTTCTGATTTCAAGACTAAAACAATACGGTGCGTTAATAAAATTATTGATATGGTAATTAAGTTCACGAATCATCTTTAAGAAATAGCTCTCGGATGCTCGGAAACTGTTGCGTGCCAAACTACAATAAAGCTTTTTCTTTGCGAATCTCTCACGATTTCATAAATTGCACCAACGTGGGAAAAATCCACGCAGGATCTGCCCTCATATGTAGAAACCCTAACATAGTATTGGATTATAAATTAGTCCTAAATTATTCATTGTTAGTGATTTTTAAATTTAATATAATAAAATTGAATTATAATGGAAGAAAGGACATACGTTTTAACGTACATGTATTTTAAAATATATATTTTCATTCTCAGTGAACATACTAAGAATAAATTATGGAGTAAACTCATTTTATTTTATTTCTCTATTCACAAATGTATCTTTCTTAATTTCATAGATAAAGTGGACAGAAATACAAAAACAAAACATACCTAAATTATCAAGATTTCTGTGCTGAGATCTCATTAAAATATTTTTCTGTCAGTTCAGTTACAACAGCTGTCTCAACATTCGAGATTTCTTGGAGAAATAAAAGCATATCGATAAGGATCAAAATAATAATAACGATAATATACGTCAATGGAAAAAACAATTTCCTTAATCAAAAGATTGGACATCTTATCGCTCAGTTTATAGTCTTAGTAGATACCACGTCAGCTATAATAAAGGGTTACTCTCTTATGTTTCGGAATAGTACGAAATTGGTGTTGCTATAGCCGGATGTAATGGCATTAAAACTAAGAGATTGTTATTAAAGAGGTTATTGGAAAGTTGTTTTTCATATTTATGAGATTTGATATCAAAACAATTATTTATTTATCAAAAAGTTTTGTAATTTGTTAAACTATCATTTTCTTCTCTGTTCTTGTTATCATTAAATTTTGGCATATGTTGATACCTATTCGATGTCGTTGAAAATGATGTGTTATAAATACGACAGATAACATTTCCAATATAAATAAAATTAATGCTGTTTGAATTTTATAACTTTTAAAAATATAACCTTACATTCTGCACTTACCCTTGTTCTTCCATATTTTAAAACCAATGTATGTTAAACCACCAAGAATAACACAACAAGTTAATTATTATTACTATAGAGTTATTAATGTAACACAAAATCATAATATCCTAGATTTTATTGTTGTTTTGACTTGATCGACTGTACCGATCCGCTCGAAAAGAATGTACCGACATTATAAAAAGATGGCAATATAGTTTATTCTTTTGTATGGTTTATTCTATGCAGGAATATACGCATGCGCCAAATCCGGAGATAAATGTGAGATAATGTATCCTGATGAATGACAACATTGTTGATGTTGATTGTTGATGTTCTTTGATGTATTTGCCAGATTTGATATTGAACATTCGTTGCTTAGGTACGTTTTCATTTAGTTTTGACTACCCGGCCATTTTGACGTCAAGATCTCGCACCCTTATTTGCACTAATTAATTTTGCCACTTATTATTCAAGTAGTTGTTATGTTAACTGTTCATTTATTTTGATATCTGATTTTATTCATTTAACATAATTTTTATTTTACACCCTGGATTTAAAATTAATCTTACATTTGTAAATTAAGATTGTACTAAGCATATCTAATATAAGATGCAATAAAAGAATATAATAGAGTAAAAATCCTCGGCGTAATATTTTAATGTAGTAAAAAATGTATCGTTATAAGATATTAAAACACATTGAACTATATATTGTGTGTCTAATTTATCAAACAACAAAATTATCTGTCACTATAAATACTGCATTACAAGTAGTTCTCGATAGTTCTCTGTAATAAAAAACGATGGACATATTAATGGATTTAAGTGAGAGAAGGAGAGAGATAGCTAGAACGAGAGAGATCCCGCGATACAGAAACATTAAAGTGTTTAAAGCATGCATTTTTCGGTGCCCGAGGAAACCGCTAAAATTTATTTGCCTTGCATCGCACTAATTGCCATCACAATGATGGACTTGCAGCTCGTAAAGTGACCAGTATTTATCTACGAATCGAAGTACCCGATTGGGGAGGAGGGTGATTTATAGGCCTGCAGTTACAGATAAATAAGCAGGAAACGCTCGCAGCGATGCGCTAGTTGCCGTTTTCCTGTTAGTTACGAGACGAGATGAAAACAAACCGGACCAAACACACCAGAAGAAAACCCATACGGGACAAAAAATGACGTGGTGGTACGCCGACGACGTTGATGATGAAGGAAAGTTGATACGCGTGGAGAGATGCGCGTACGGTACTTTTTTCATTCGAGAAATTCCCGTCCCTGTTCTAGACAGGGCATTGTTGTGGTCAACCACCCATGTAAACCACAACCGTCCGTTAATTAACTTAACCGACGATCAATCGAAACCATGGTTTCAGTAATTACACTAACGCTTTTAATTTCAGTGGAGAAATTATTCAAGCTTGGCTTAGAAAAGGATGTGACCACTCAATTGGTATATACACTCGAAAACATTAAGAAAAAACGTTAATTAGTATATTCAGCTTTAGTTTTTTAAGTTAAAAAATCGCAATTTAACATGGATTCAACATCTACAACATTTAACAACAATTTGACATCTAGTCGTCTTGGCTACTGGGTCTAATAAGCCTATCAATATTTTAATATTTATAAGTTTTGATACGCATATCGATAGAGGCACTTTTTCTCTGGTTAAAACTGTGTTATAATTATTTTATTGTAAAAGGAAGAAGTTGCCAGTTATTGGAATATCAGTGGTAAAAACAACTTGTTGACCTCTGAATGAGAAACTTCCTGATATGGATTTCAGCGAATTACCAGTATCATAAACATTGGAGGTAACATTTTATAGCTATTTTATTATTTAATGTATACAATTTACTAGTGAACTGATTATAATCATATATTTAATTATTTCGAAATATTTAAAATTAAAATTTGAACAATTTCACTAGTATTCAGATAAAATTTACAGGCTTATATTTTATGTTTATATAATAAATTAATACAAAATTATTTTAGGTAGAGTTCTGAAAAGAATGAATTTTAGTAACATTGGAGGTAATTGTTTTTAATTATTATGCGAAATTTGCATTATACATATATTATAGTAGTAGAACAAACTAAGGAGAAATATAGTAATATCAAAATGACTTTACAAGGAAACATTGTATCGAAGGAAACAATAACCAAGCGTAAAGGGTAATATATAATAATAGTAAATATGCTCTCTATTGAAAGTAAAATACATTACTTAGATATATAATGGTTAATTAGGTGGATTAGGCTTCCAGGGGATACTGTTACATAAACAACGCATCTGAAACTCTCCTCATAGGTGCGTAGAAAAAAGTTCAATGTAAATTATATTTACACACAATCCTAACCTATAAACTATTATGGCCCTTATAATTAATTGTAGTGTAAGTCTTTGTAGTGTATTTCGCTATGATCGAGATATATATTTTGGCCAACGAATCAGTTATGATTGGGGAAAGGTCAATGGACGAAATTTATCTTTTTGGTTTAATGTAGACCAAATCTTAGTTATAAATATTTATATATACATATATATATATATATATATATATATAATTTTGAAAGCTATAATATATGCATTAGATGTATATGAGCCTCCATCATGTATCAGAACAAATAGCGATAACAACAATCTGAATTGGCATTTGAAAATAGTATGATATTCTCCAGGAGACAAAAGAATTTTACAGAATTATGGAATTCCCGACACTAAAAGAAAAAACACCCAAGTCCCGCCTTCAATCAATGACCCAAGGATGTAGCTGACCCCCAGAAACTGACTCTATATAAATGCTAGTCCATCCAGTCTGCCTCTTTGGAGCACACAGTATACCTGTACCACACACAGGTACGTCTCTGATAGGGATGAGGAACGTCAACACTTACCTCAAATCAGGAATCCCGTTCGTAAAGAGTTTCACGAACATGGTCAGTGTAAGGTTCTCCCTAGGAGCCTTAGAACACTATAACAACTTGATAAAATCCCTACCCATCCACAAACATCGGTAGATAACCCACTAATACACAGAATATTTGGATCTAGCTGGTCATTCTAGAATAAGAAAAAAAACTGGATGGTTTCTTTCTTTCTCTGGGCTCCCTCGAGTAGCTGTGTCGTCAACTATAAATTGTCAATCACTTTACCAAATCATAAATAATCTCGTTAGCTTTACTTCACCACTTGCCCATCTCCAATTCTCATATATACTATAATGTTAAAATGAATAATTTGATTAAAATTATGTTGAATGTCAAAGCCAAAATGAACTAAAACTCAGAGCTTATGCGGCAATATTGCGATATTTTGACGTCATCAATTTATATCATGTGAGTTCGCTGTTTTATTATGAACTTTATGAATGGACTCTTATACACATGCTTAAACCGTATGAACTGCTAATTATCGGTTTGCAATTAGATATTTAAATTGTTCTAATACTAAAACTTAAAATGCGCTTAGCCGGCCTATTATTTGGCGTAGACTTATTTCACAGGTGAAGTAACTTAATGTTATGGATCGTTCGGTAGCTACGGCCAAGTCCTTAGGGTGAGAGTGTCGGGAATAAATCAGATCAATTTGGAATTCAAATCGCTTGTCGCGCGTATCTCCATTTTATCAGTGGGATTTTATGAGGACTAAGCGTTCAATTGTGTGAGTAAATTTGAGGTTATTTGTTGCTAACTGTCCGACCGCTGCGAGATACGTATGTAGATTTCGAGATTATGCGATTATCAAAATGGTATTACTATGCGCGTATAAGCGGCCTGAACCGTTAGAGAAGCAGGAACTGCCAGCGCAGTTCTAATTAACTGACAGATAAACCAAACATAACTCACTGTTTCGGAAAACGTAGCATCCTCGCGTATAGTTTACTAACGGCAGAGCCGTCGGTTTTAATTGAACCGAAGAAAAAATCCACGTAGTTCCTGGCGGATTCTTCTGAAATATGAAGTGTGGAGGTTTTATAGACGCGATGCTAATTTGGCGAGAAATAATCAGGATAAAAAATGGGACAAACGTATTGTACCAGGCGCTCTTTTTTGATCGTAACAGTAATTGAAATTTGAGAAAGTATATTCGCCTTCTGTATTTGGCATGTAAACATAATTTCGGACATTTTATAAATAAAATCCCGTAAGAATATTTAAAATGTAGTGTTATTTGATTACAAAATTAATTACGAAAATAATTACATTCTCAATGTATTGAATAAGCAATTATTAAGTAAGTGATTTAAATTAGTAGTAAATTATGACTTAAATATAACGTATGAACTTACCATATGTATTTAAATGATTAAAATTAACCAAAGAAATTATTTAGACATCATTCATCTTAAATGTTAGTGAATGGATTTTGCAACTGATCAAAAGATAGCAAATATTTATTAGTTGAGACTCTTGTATATTTCTTAATTGCTTTGTAACACTGTAGCGAACAAGTGCTTTAATGAATATCCTCAGTACTTTATTTTGAAATTTCTTGCTGATATATATATGTATATATATATATAATTTATTTTAACATTATAGTACATCTAAAAACTACAGTTAATTATACAGCCACTATAGTTTATAGATTAGTGTTAAAACCTCTTATCACTATTGCTTTCGAGAATTTTGCATACATCTGCCAACTGGACGACTTTGACAGCTACATTCATTTAGGCGTTCGAACTAATCAGACAGCATTGTGTCTTTTTTTAACTGGAACAAAATGAGAAAGAAAATACTGTCTGATTCTAAAACGAATTTACAAATTGTGGCAGGCAATACATTAAACATCTTGATGACGCATGTACAAATAAATTTTGGTATACTATATATAGACGTTACATAATTCTATATTTTCTTAAACTTGTTATAAATAATTGGCATTGAAATAAGTAGAAAATTATTTTGCTTTATTATACTGTTTACTTAATAACCTTTGAATTCGAATTAAATATTCCTCTCTATATTGCTCTAAAGATAAACATTTTAAAAATTTACTAACTGTTATTTAAATTTAAAACACCTAAGATAGATAATACTAGTATATAATAGTATATGATTAGACCTAATCTTTACAAATTAAAAAAAAAACCTTTTGCTGATTTTCGTATATAAAATTGTAAATATCTTACCTTTCGATATAAGGTACCGTATATTTCAAGGTAGTTAATAAAATAATATGTTTAATCAACAAACAAAATTGTCTTCATCCTTTGCATTCTAGGGAACGACTAAATAAAAAAGCGTTTCAATTGTATACAAATCAAAGGATACCACATATACGCTCTATATAAGAAAACAGATCAACATCGTTTTATTAAGTAACAATATGAATTATGTTATATTATATTAAGTATTCAATAGGTTTATTTATTTCATAAATTTTTATAAACTTAAGATCTAGTATATATTAATTAAGGTACTAACTTTCTTAATTTATATTAATAATTTTATAATAAGTTATACTTGATACTTAATTTTTTAATTACTTAATTAATATGTTAAATAATTTAATAGTTAGAATAAAGAAAATTACACACACACACATACGTGTCTTATCACTATAGTTTTTCAAAAATAGTGGCAGAATGAAGTCTCATCCATAGTGTTTGGTACTGGACAAAATTCTTAATGACACACAGTACTGAATGAAATTAAGGTGACAGTTTTAATTGTTAAGAAAAAAAAAACAATAAGTTGGAAGGAAAACACCACGAATATAATATAACTAAAATTAATAGTCGACATTTCTATATGAATGGGTATATATATTACAGTATATAGATTACAATAATAGTAGAATAAAACTAATGCTTCTGTGGCTTAATAGGCAACTGAACACGTTAGCAGTACATTAATTTAAACGAGAATTGCTCAGTTCTTGGTGAGGAATGTTCGGAATAATTTTAGCTGCGTTAAATTAATATGTGCGACATATTATTTGTCTAATATCCTGAGTATTGTGGTGAATATTTAGGTTAATTTGAGAACTGGATAACACACGGATTATTCAAATGGTATTTTAATATATTGTGCCATGGGAATTGTATCACACATTGTGTTATCTGATTCTAATTATGTTTACGTTGGTATATTGATTACATTTCTATAATTTTTAAGTATATGAAAGGTTTCTGTAATGTATTGCATTATGGGAAATAGCTCCATCATTACTGAGAACACATGTGCTAACTCAAGCGTGATTTAAAACTATTTTATGAATATGTAGTTATGTTATAATAAATGGAAAAATGCTAAAACTGAATGGAAATATGAAATAATAATAACGCTGTATATTAATGTGTAGTTTATATGAATTCCATTTCGTTCCTTTTAATGTACAATGGTTACTATCTAATATTTTCTAAAATACTAGGAAGTAAAAATATTGGGATAACTGCAAATAGAGTACAAACAGCTGCCAATATCATTAGTGAGTGGAATAAGCAATGAGGAATAGAATTGAATAATACGAAGTCTACACATGTGGATTTCACGTGCAAAAAAACAAACTGCCTGCCTGTTAACATT
The DNA here is from genome assembly GCF_030347505.1 of Rhynchophorus ferrugineus. Taxonomy (NCBI): domain Eukaryota; kingdom Metazoa; phylum Arthropoda; class Insecta; order Coleoptera; family Curculionidae; genus Rhynchophorus; species Rhynchophorus ferrugineus. The sequence goes on along the minus strand of NW_027472583.1, from coordinate 22,513,404 downwards.
TATTTTAGAGTAATTTTGTATACGGCCACACCTAACTATTTGGGAGTGATAAAAAGAAACGAGCAGAACTGTGTATGAGGCGCAAAAAAATTGTTGGTTGCTTGAACGATAATCCAAATTAATACTCAAAATAAACTGTTCATATACAAGTATGTAAATATACAAATAATTTTGAAGCCAGTGCGGACCTATGGTGTGTAATAAGGTGATACCCAAAGAAATCTAATAATACCATGATCCAAACTTACCAAACTAAAGTTTTCTAAAGCATTGTTAATGCCAAATTGTACATTGTACATTATAAATGAGAACATCAACAAAGAGTGAGTACCAATGGTCAGCGAAGAAATTTAAAAATTTGCGGAGAAACATCAAGAAACATTACATGATCACAGAAATGTCAAAGTTTACCGCAAGTGCTCGATAATAATGGACATACCCGGGGGATGAACAGACAAAAACCCTTTGAACTAATATGCGGAAAAACTATACCGTTTTTGAAACACAGTTTATAGTGAAGGTGTATGTGGAGTACACCAGTAGCCAGTTAAATCTCATATAGAAAAACAATATAAAGAAAAAAATACTACATAAATATAGCTAATGTGTGCCCTGCACTTTTAAATTTAAATAAATTATTATAATTAAAATTTTATATTATACAATGAATGAATAGGTTAATGTTATATAGATCTATAATAATATCATTAACAGTGTTGAGTTTAATTAAAAGATAACAAATTACTTTCGTTGTTGCAAATTAGTTACTAAATAGTTCATTAGATTAATAATTTTGATATCAGTATGTAGCTGAATTGAAGTCATCTGACAGTTTATTCTGCAGTTTTTAATTAAATCCTTAATATTAATTTATAAAAACATTAACTCACAGGATATATGAATGAAAACATTTTGAAGCTAGCAAAAGTTAGCTTCCTCTAACTATTAAATGTGTGTGTAAAGAAACTCTATATTTCTATAATTTTGCCATGTGTATTGTGTTTTGATATATTAGACTTTCGTCTTTACCAACTAGGGCTTAACTGGCCTGGACCTACCGTTTAACAGCGTGGTTGCTGGTGTGGCTGGGATAATTTTTCTTGTCGGATTTTGCACTCTTGTCTCTTAGACAATCCCAATTATAAACAATCATAATATAAAATTACGACAATGTCTCAGTAAGATTCGAATCTGCGACTATCGCAACTGTATGGAGAACAGCCTTTATCATGGCGCCAACTAAACCAGCTGTCTGCCGATAACACGACTGACCACTCAACAATTCCTGTGTAAAATAATACAGAAATGTCGTGCGGTATGAAGTAATTATTTAATCAAAAATGTTTCCTAAATAATTAGAAGTTTTATCTTGAATAATCAATTTGAAATATTGGCGAGTATTATCGCATTAATGGCATTATCAAAAAAATGTTGTTTACAATTTATTGTTAAATACTGTTATACATCATGATAAAGTTACTCCATTTTTCTATTTGTAACTTGGACCAAATATACCAACTTTGTTATCGAATATTATTAATTATTACAGCAACGTAATACATAAATATAACATGTATTGGTACATATTATAAGATTGATCCCTTTCGTTTCACAGAAAGAGACTCCTTAAGCCATGTAACACTGTCTGAATTTAAGAATCAGGCTTAAGAAGCTACAATTATCAGTCGATGTTATGGACCAACATCATATTGTGTACAGGGATTTTTTATGTTATTTCTTTGAGTATTGAATAAAAACTGACGTTATAAAAATAACAGGCAACTTTAGTTTAAGAACGATCAGAAACTCCTGAGAAATCACAATCAACAAATGTTTAAATAAAAAATTTACCTAAATATGGATCTATACAATAAATATTGCTATTTCTAACTACCACTTCTTTTGCCGATTTAGTGTATTGATAAAACACAGGTTTTATCTGAATTAAGCTTCAAAAATACAAAAAAGCGTTTAAAGCTTATTTGGTCACCCTATACGCAAACTTGAATATCTTTAAAAATAAAATAAATAAATAAAACTAAATAAGAATTAAACGCCTTAACAAACTAAAGATACATGAAAACCATCAGGAATAAATGTTAATACATATGTATATTGTGTACAACGATTGTTATCCTGTGAAGAAAACAGAAGATAATGTAAGCGCAATGAGCTTAGTTAAGGGATGACCCTGTGACCTCGTACTGTGTGGTCCATAATCTGGGCTTAATTGAAACTGGATTGGTTGTTCGGGTGGTTCCGGTACACGACGGTGGCATCACGGCTGGTACGCGTTCGAGATACTGAATTCAAGTTTAGAATTGTTCAACTTTGTTGAGTCATGGTGCGTAAATAAGGCATTGCAATGATAATTTACCCTTAAACTTAATATTAGTTTAAAAAAATCAGAGCAAATAATAGGTCAATTGAAAAGTCTCCGACCTACCATAGTAAAACAAATTTTTTTGGAATTTTTTTTTATTCAACATAGTTCGCTTCAAGGGTGATACACTGATTATACGGTCCTCCACCTTTGCGATACCATTTTTGTAGTACGATTTGTCTGTGATCTGAGAACAGGAAATAGTCGCTGGGGGCCAGATCGGAGAATATAGTGGATGAGGAAGCAATTAGAGGCCCATTTCATGGATTTCTGGCATTGCTTTCACTGACTTGTGACACGGTGCATTGTCTTGGTGAAGCAGCACTTTATTTTTCTTTCAAATGCAGCCGTTTTTCGGCGATTTCTTCCTTCAAACGGTCCAGTAACGCTATGTAATAGTCGCTGTTGATCGTCCTTCCTTTCTCAAGGCAATCAATGAAAATTATTCCATGTCCATCCCAAAATACAGACGCCATAACCTTGCCAGCCGACTGTAGCGTCTTCCAGCGCTTTGGAGCCGGTTCATCGTGTGCAGTCCACTCGAATGACTGTCGATTGGACTTCGGAGTGAAATGATGGAGCCATGTTTCATCCATTGTCACATATCGACGGAAATACTCGGGTTTATTATGCTTGATCATCTTAAAACACTGCTCCGAATGATCAGCTCGTCGTTGTTTTTGTTCAAAAGCGAGCTCGCGGCACTCACTTTGCACAGAACTTTCTCATATCCAAATATTCGTGAATTGTATGATGAACACATTCAGTTGATATCTGTAGAGTGTTTGCTATTTAATCCAATTTAAATTTACAGTTATTCAAAACCATCTAAATAAGCACCGTCTTCGGTGCTTATTTCTTCAGGTCTAAACTTAGCATACCTATCTTTGATGGTTGATTTTCCTGGAGCAGTGTTCGGAAACTCGGCATCAAGATAAGTTTTTGCTTCAACTGTATTTTTTCCCTTCAAAAAGCAACACGCGAAATTACTATTTTTCCATTTTTGTCGCAATAACAAAAGCTTCATCGCTTAAAACGCTATAATTCACAAACTAATAATCCGACAGCTGTCAAATTTATACACGCATCTTTTGAGGGTTAGGGCTAACTAAAAAACGTATGGATTTAATTCTAGTAAAGCCATCTATGTGTCAGGCCGAGGACCTCTCAATTGACCTGTTAAGTCATTAATGGTGTTTATAGTGATCTTGAAAGATTTCGAATTTAACGAGAATCAATAGCAGCTAAGTGATCGACCACCCATCTGTTTGCCTTAAGTGTGTCAAATGTAATCCTGTCTCGTTTTCTTCCTCTATTCCGCAAATTAAATTTTACCTTCATCAATTTTGGGACTTTTTTCCCGTACCATATTTGTTTTGTAAATGCAGACATGGAGCCATTTAGTGTTTTATTTTTTCGAATCATCATTTATTAGTAAGTGGGTATTTGGAGGGACAAACATTTACATGGAGAAAAAGTGTACGAAGTAAATGGAGTAATAGAGTAGTTTGAATAATGTTATATCATAATTTTTGTTTTAAGATTGTATGGTGTAATGACACGTCTAGGTATAAATATAGTTTAGTTTGTGTTAGAATAGACTTAAACCTTCAGTATCGTCTTAAACCACTGTTTAATAAATCAAAACCTTTTTAGACATTTTGATGTAATATTAACATTTAATATATTTAAATATAATATTTTATATTGTTTTATATATTTATAGTATATTTTATATAATTAAATGTATTATTTTAAGCTTAATTGTGATATAAAAAATATTAGGTTCGCTCTAACTATCAAGAAGGAATATTATTTGAGTGTTATTTGTTATTTCTCAATTAGTTTTCGTGTTTTTGTCTCAAAAGTTCGGAATCATGGGACGCTACCTCTTAATACTTTCATCACAATAATACACCTTCACATAGTATTGGTACCTTGCGACTTTTTTTTTATAAAAAAATTATTCCATTCTTCCTCAATTGACATATTAACCTGATTAAGCTCTTATCGATTCTTGACTATTTCTTAATCGAGGAAATTAAAAATCGAACTGAATTTAAAGAATTACATTTTTCAAAGACTGGATTTTTCCATTGAAAAAAAAATTAAACCAGAGTCACGTCTTCTTTCTCTATTTCGCTAATGAAATTTTACCTTCATCAATGTTGAGACTTTCTTCCTTCCATACCATATTTGTCTTGTAAATAAACGACATGGAGACATGGAAGCCTGGATTTTTTTATTGTAAAACCGTCAAATTAGTCTTCTAAGCTATGATTATTGAGTTAATTAAACCAGATTCAAAATTAAATATAATTTATAATAAGTTAAATATAATTAAAAAGTACGCGTAAAGTAGTAATAAACATTAAAACCATTACAGATTACTGTTTTTTTAGCTTGAAAACAAAACTTCATAAATAGACAAATTAATAATTATTAGATTAACAATATTATCCGTAATAATTATCTCACAAATCGTGTGATGTAACATGAACCATTATTGTTATTTCTGAATTATTTCCATGGTTACGAGACATTTTAACCCTTCGACTGACTATTAAAGCTGATGTAATCTGTTAATCTGTTTAAGTTTTATTTTATCTAGGTTTTAAAAGATTAAACGTTCAAGGCCAATCTAAAAAATGTTGTTGCTGTTTGTTTCTATTCAAAATAACTAATCACGTTTTTGATTAATTTAAAAATCTAGTCTTCGTTCAAATTAGATTATTAGATTAATTTGAAAAATCAAGCAAGCGCTTGTAGAAACTGCGAAAACATTCTCGACATCATTTCGAAACCCAAGTCACAATCTATGTTCTAATCGGGACAGCGAGATAACGATCTTTTGTTTCTTGTCAGGAATCTTTTCGGATTGTCGGTTCTCTTTTGGCGGATGTCTCGCGCCTAACCTCAAAACAAAAGGAAGACGCATTCGAAAGCGCCCACGCCGCTTCGATTTCGTGGTCCACATGTCATGGGATTTACGCGGCGGCATGTCCCTATCTACATGCAGCAGGTTCCGTATCGGCGGCCAATCGATGATTTACGTGCACCAGGAAGCAGTTAGACGAATCATTCCGATTCCGAATGGGACACCTGGTGAAAAGAAAAAATGTCGCTGTGAGCTTTTCTCACGATTCAAATTGATTGTGACGTTTGAAGAAGGGTTGTGTTTTCATCATATTGATATATTGTGTCAACATTTCGTTAATCAGCTTTATTTAGTGTTATCTGTATTTTAAATAGTTTTATCTGCATTTTGAATAACTACCATATTAAAAAGGAACGAGTAGTAACTCAAAAAATGTGGTGGTAGTTTAGAAAAAACTTCGATTTACTGCTCCACGGCCAACTGTTATACAAGCAAATCTGTTTGTACAGTTATGCCACCGGACAGAAATCGAAATTCGTCTCCTAATTAGAATTGCTTCAACAGATGATATTTTTTTTTAGCTAGAACTAAAAGCTTACATGAAAGTTGGGTAATAGAACTGCCGTTTATTCGATTTCCACGGAATAAAATGCATTTTTGATCAGGAATCAACGGTTTAAAATAATTTGCACTCACTAGCACTAAAATATCAGGCCTATAAATTAATTTTGAAGGTTTTAGAGACGATGGTGTTACTGTATATTTAATCGCATCGTGTGAACTTTCAAGAACGGCAACTTCATGCCTGAACGACATCGAACATGTTTGAGTTTGTACCAAGTAAATCGCATTTGCAGGAATATTTACTTTTTTACATCAATTTGAAGAAAAAGAGGACAAAAACTTTTGAATATGTCGATTTAAAGCATTACATGATGTTGATCAGTATTAAAGCCAAGAATATATACAATTGTTGGGACTAACAAAAGAAACCATTTACAACTATGTTTTATTTTTAATTTTTAGTTTTCCTTTACCATAAATTGAAACCGGGAGACATTGAAAGATGATTGGTCATGTAAAAAGAGTTGTTACAACATCAAAATCGGACCCATTACGATAATCTGAAGAGAAAAAATCATGGAAACCAATTGTTGATGTATCAAATTGTATCATATTATATCATAATTGTTGATCAAGGTTAACATTAGATCCAAACTAGTATTCTATATTTGGCGGAATCAGCTTGGTGTGGAATAATATGGGCTACTAGAACTTAATGGAACCATCTATGGGAATTGCTATCGACTACTATTGATACGTTTGAGCCGAATACTGCGTGAAAAAATACCGGAATACGAACAAAGACACAACAATAATAATCTTCAGCATAACAACGCTCGACTATATGTTGAAAACCGGTGAAATTATACCTGGAGATGCTAAAATGGAACATGCCGTATTCTGCAGACCTTGCTCCTTCTGATTACTACATGTTATGACATACGAATCGAAATATGTCTGCGTAGCGAGGTGCAACATGGAAGGTGTAAATTTCCTAAAAGGTGGGAAAACTAGCGGCTATTGATGGACAATAATTTGAATGAAATATGTTATATCGGTTTTTTCAGACTAAAGCATTAAATTAAAAAATCCTTTAAAATCAATATATAGGCATAATAATTGTAAAAATTCAAGGTTCAAAGTCGCAAATAACACTATTATTAAATAAGAATTGTTAACTAAAAAAAAAACACCTAAAAATCTTAATGGATTTTATTACAGGAAGATATAAAGTTTTGATAAGTTAATTATTATTTTCATGAGTTAATGTAAAACAAAATAAAATCTATTTGTACAGCGCGTAACTTTACTGCAATTTATTTAATGCTACCAACTACTAAAGTTAAATAGAATTATAAATAATTAATTACCATGAAAGTATTCTATATAGGGTTAAAAACAACTTTACTTTCCCATTATATCGCACTGAAAATTGGTCTGATGATATCTAAAATGCTGATGATAATGCGGTCATTATAAGCCCATAGTGACTCATTTATTCAGTAAAAACTGAAATTTATAACCGACTTCAATCATTTTAATTCATATTCTAATAACTACGAACGTTGGTAACGCAATTAAATCGTGCTTCGCACGGTTCTTATTGTTCGTATCGATGCCCGACGTCTCCCGATAAGCCCATTACGGTTCCGATCCTGAGTTACGGCATCACTGTCATTGTCCTGCTGCTGCCATCCTGCGAAACGTCCTCCTCTCACGCCCTCGGATACCGCGTCCCGCCGTTTAATTGATTCTTTCGATCCGGCAGACAGCCCCGCGGTACTTGTTAAATGCGACGTACGGCCCTTCAGGATCGAGTTATTGGCGGGATAATGGTGATGGCGATTCGTGAGAGCGACACAAATCAATTTTCGTTTATTTGCTCATGGGTTCTGCGGCAGTACGACTTGGAACATAGTCTGCCGTGAACGATAACGGTTTCGTTTAGATTGATAACAGTTTAGACCATATTACTAGGCGATTCCACGTATTATGATGATTTTTCACTTTAAAAAGGTTTCAATCGATCCATTTTCCCACTTTTTGAGCATTTTGTAACCATACGCCAGATCTGTTTAAATGATAATTAGAATCTGGTGAACTAGGCAAACGGAAACAACTTGGACTTAAACTCAATCAAAAGTATTAGCCTATGGGTCGCAAATCCAAGTTATCATTAGATAACAAGATATTATTGTATAACAGGTAAATTGAAAAGTCCCCGGCCTGACACATAAGTGGCGCTACTAGAATTAAATCCATATGTTTTCAGTTAGCCCTAACCCTCAAAAGATAGAAAAACATAGAAAAAAGATAGAAAAATCTCATAAAAAGGAACTTTGCGTGTTGATAAAATATTGCTTTTTGAAGGGAAAATACAGTTGAAGCAAAAACTTGGGTTAATGCCGAGTTTCCGGACACTGCCCCAGGAAAATCAACCATCAAGGATTATGCTAAGTTTAGACATGGTGAAATGAGAATTGAAGAAGGTAAACAGGCAGACACTATAAAAATATCAACTGAACGTGTACATCATATCATTCATGAATATTTATGTATGAGAAAGCGCAATGCTGCTCACTTTTGACCAAAAACAAGGACGAGTTGATGATTCGGAGCAATGTTTGAAGAGATCAATCAATAAATTCGAGTTTTTGCATCGATATGTGACAATGGATGAAACTCTGGTTCCAATGGCTCCATCATTTCACTCCGAAGTCCAATCGACAGTCATACGAGTGGACACGATGAACCCGCTCCAAAGCGTGGGAAAACGCAACAGTCGACTGGCAAGGTTATGGCGTCTGTATTTTGGGATGCGCATGGTTCATTAACTAATCATTGACTACCTTGAAAAAGGTAACGTTGTTTTTGGTCAAAAGTGAGCTTCAAAAGTGGAAGTGAGCAGAAGAGTGAGAAGAAGCACTCACTTTACACAGAGCTTTCTCATACTGAAATATTCGTTAATGATATGATGTACATCTTCAGTTGATATCTTTAGAGTGTCTGCTATTTCATTCAGGTTCAATTTACAGTCATTCCAAATCATTTTGTGGATTTCTTTCATGTTTTCGTCGGTAACAACCTTTTCTGGGCGTCCACTGCGTTCACAGTCTTCAGTGCTCATTTCACCATATCTAAACTTATCATACCAATCCCGGATGGTTGATTTGGTCAGGAAACTCAGTATCAAGCCAATTTTTTGCTTTATGTGTTTTTGTCCCTTCAAAAAGCAATATTTTATCAAAACTCGAAATTCCTTTTTATCCATTTTTTTCACAATAACAAAAGTTGCTTCACTAAAAATGCTATAATTCACAAACTAATGATCCGACAGCTGTGAAATGTATACACGCATCTTTTGATGCTTAAGGCTAACTAAAATACATATGGAAATAATTCTAGTAGGGCGCCTAATGCTCATTTCACCACCTCTAAACTTTGCATACCAATCCCTGATGGTTGATCTTTCTGGAGAAGTGTTCGGAAACTCGGCATTAAGCCAAGTTTTTGCTTTAACTGTATTTTGTCCCTTCAAAAAGCAATATTTTATCAATACGCGAAATTCCTTTTTATCCATTTTTTTCACAATAACAAAAGTTGCTGCACTCAAAATGCTATAATTCACAAACTAATGATCCGACAGCTATGAAATGTATACACGCATCTTTTGATGCTTAGGGATAACTAAAATACATATGGATATAATTCTAGTAGCGCCATCTATGTGTCAGGTCGGGTGCTTTTCTTTTTACTTTTCAATTAACCTGTTATAATCGCCTGTTATGGATTCCACCGACCTTTTCTTCATTTCGAACCGCATTATCACTATCATTTCGGAGTATCCATCTTCAGTTGATAGAAAACATGAATGTGGCGCTATAATTGCGGAATATCCCGATGGTCCTTAAATATCTATAAAAAGACAATAATATAATCACAGAGAGGACGCAATTAATAATCTTTTAAGGTATTTAGCATAACGATAGTGATTTTCTATTAATTGCCTACGTAAGAATTCTCCAATAAGACACTATATATATAAAAACAACGTTGATCAAGTCAGTTTTTTCTCCTGTTATTGGACATTATTACAGATTTGGTGCGGATCATTAGCTGACATAAGTGGGGCAGATGATATCTAACCGCCAAATAGTCATTATTAGTGTGCGGTGACGGCTCGATAGGGACCCGTCCCAAGTGGAACGCGGATTGTCTTGAGGCCTGGACCCGTCCGGTTCACACGGGTGCCCCCTAACGGTATCGGAATGACGATTTAAATGACCAGTTAATACGAAATATGTATTTACTATGCGGCAACAATAAAAATTGCTTAATGTGTCTATTATCTGGCGAGATTGCTTGTAGCGAACTGGGAATATTTACATATCGATCGGTAACAGGTTTTATTGGAATAATGTATTTGTGTATCGGTTAAATACATAAAGAAATAATGCTGAAATATAAACAATGTTTCAAGAGGACAATTTTATGTCGATATGTTATTTACATGGTGTATAAATAAGTTTTCATCATTTTTGATACTAATAAGTATTCTACTAGACAAAAGCTTTTTCGGACTTAGGAACTCAGTGTATATTGGCAAGATCAAATTAAAGTTAAATTTAATATTTTTTGAAACTCGATTGATAACTGTTTTCTGATCTATTTCTATGCGAAAAATTAAAGTTCGTCTTTATAGGCAAGAGTTCTCATTCTATTCTATCTGTTTTTTAAACTAAATACCATTTGTTGACCAAAATTAACAGTTTGGCCAGGTTGGAACAGGTGATGATGGCTTTCTAATCGTTTGAGACACATTTATGGCTTTCGACTACGATATCTGGCACATTATTTTCATAATTAATTTATTCTTCATAACCCGTAATTATTGGTTTTCCCAATAAACTTCGTGTATTTCTTGTAGAGATTCAGAAATGAAAACGTAACTTTAACTAATCCAAGCTTTTTGGTATCCATCCTCATGTTTGGATGATTTATTTTACATATCATTATCGCACTTAATACACTTTTCAATAACCTTAATTATTCGTTTCAAAAAGGCTCCATTTTATTTGTTTTCAGCAGCGATTCACCGATGGAAACTCGGTCCATTAAAATTGTATTTCTTAATTCATATGGAACTCAAGTACAGAGTACGTTTGGAAATCAGATTGATTTTTAAATACGCAAAATATGACGAAAAACTTCTGGAACATCCGATTTTCCTAGCAGAATAACATTTGATTGAGGGAACAAATAACGCAACTTTTTTTATTTATTGTATAAAAGGTTCTATGGACTACTACTTTTCAAACACGTTATAGCACGGTTGCATTGTATATTTATCTTTAGATATCTAAGTATACGATTTTGAAAACATTTATTGGGAAAAAAGGAAATTACTTTTTAGTTTGGAAACTTAAATTTTTGGTGGTAACACATGTTTTTAAGAGGCCCAATTTAAATCTAACTCAAAATCTAGATCAATTGAAATGTACAGATAATGTACACAATATTTACAAAATATTCGAAATAAAAATAATTGTACAAGAAAATTTAACTTGTTAGTCACATTGATTGAATCAGTGCGTCAAAAAATGCCAGAAATTAATTTGAATTATTTCAATTTCTGTTTTTTTTTATCAGATAAAAAAAATGTAGTTTTTGGATAGAGCAAAAATATTTGTTACTTATCTTACGCTTCTTAATTACTCTACACTAAACAGGTGTTGATCGCAAAGGGAATCTAGACAATTCATAATATATTTGAGTTTCCTCATTTATGACCGATACGGTATATATACACTTTTACTTTTGAATTATATGGCAATGGTGGACGTTAGTTTCGATTTCGGATTCTGATACTTATTCTGAATGTGTTTAGTGAGGCGCAACTTCAAGGTAACAGAGCACAAAACTGATATGCAACTATTCAGGAGATCTACCAGCGATACTAAATCCGTACACGTTGTCGCAGGCGTGACTGAGTTAGTTCGTCGTTGTCAGATCCTGCAATCTCGCCTGGTGACATCGTCTTATCAAGATTCAGTCGAATACTGAAAAACATTATTGATTTCGTCGATTGAAATGTACGTAAATAGTGAGAAAACGGTGGAGCATTGGCTGAAGCCGACACGGGTAATCAATTTTGACATTTTTTTGCGCTCAAAACAATCGGACGCAAACGGCTTTCTATTCCCGTCGTAAAATTTTGACGTTTTTCTTTTATTTGAATTGCAAATGCGTTTGCTTTTGGAAAAATGTCGGTTTCACTTAAAAGGCATTCGAGTTATCTTGTCGCATACTCTGCCCACCCGGTGAAGGGTATTAATAAATTCGCGAAACGAGATTCCATATAAAATAGGCATCACACGAAATAATAAATATTATTATCTCTCCACTGTGAAATTTTTAATAAAATGTGGTCGATAATTGAGGACAACAACGCATAGTGACAATAAAATATTTGAGATAACTTCAACTTGAGATAAAAGTTCTTGAATATCTTGTAACTGTATTAACGTGTAACATCAAAATTGGTATATAGTTTGGATTCCAAAATAAAAATAAATTAATTAGAAAGATGTTGTCTTCAATCATGACAACTCCTAACTCTTTTCTTTGATTCTTTAAATAGCGCGAAACGTTTGAGATTTTTACGTATGTATAAAATAATCTAGAGGCACAATTCCCTATCACTTGTTTCGGTATCTACTTTAATAAAATTATGCTGCTTTCAAAGTAAATTTTTATATATATTTTAAAGTCTCCTTTTACCAACTATGGGTTTATCTTGACTGGACCTACAATTTAATGTGGGCTTCGAACCACGGTCTTCGGCATTAAGCCTACCGACTGGCGAGTGACCAACTTTAGAAATCATCCCAGACGACTTCCAGTCTTACCCATCCTGGTTGCTGGCGTGACTGGGAGCATTTTCCTTGTCGGATTTTGCACTCTTGCTAAGGACAGTCACAAATATTAAACAGTCACAAACATGCAGCAAGATTCGAATCCGCGACTATCGCGAAAGTTGGTGGAACGTACTGCCGCCTTTACCACTGCGCCAAACAAGCCGACTTTCAAAATATTTATGTAAAAACTACTTAATTCTGTCTTTCATACAATAATAGAGTATATAGCGTATATTACGTTAAAAATAGTTCCTTTTTTAAAACAGTGGAATATTACCATACATCGTATCAACATCAATGGAATAGTACAATAAATTCTAAGAACTTGTTGATGCTTTTATTATAAATAGGTGTGGAAGAAACTCCAGGAAATGTTACAATCCGGAAGGTTTTACTTTTTCCAATGTTGTCCAGTAAATCCGTTGTTATCCAATAGCGATTTTATATGTTTATTGTTGTGACTTGTAGGATACTAAAAACCCCTAGAGGCTTATGGGTTTATGACTTTTTTATATTTCTGATATTAAAACTGTGAGATAATTATGAGGGATTTGCATTAAATGTTACGTTATTTATCATATCACAAACATTTATCGCCATATCGTATTGAACAATATTACCAAATCATATTCATGCCAAAGTTTATAAATATTTGAACTCATTTCTGGAAAATCAGATACCAAAAAGGGATATCATTGAAAAAAGAAATATGATTTAAGATAACATTTGGTTCAAATGTAAACATTCTGTAAAATGGATGTTTTGGATTGGATTACAAGAATAATAAACAACAATTTCGAAACAACATATTCGCGTATGATTGAAGAATGATTAAACATATTTTGTGTGTAACTATCATAATTCTGTACAAATCTTAATAGTTCATGTTAGAACACTGTTTCGTGGAAAACGATTTTCATCAAAGAAGAAGTTATAATTGTTATTTTGACTTCTGGAAAACCACCATAATAATTATAAATTTAAGGATTCTATAATAAGTGTATCTACGAAAAAGAAAGTCCATTTTAGGTAAAGCTTGAGGTAGACCACATATAGTCTATTCAAAGTTTTTTTGTACATATGTCATCAATATGTTTAATGTATTGCCTGCCGCAATTTGTAAATTCGTCTCAGAATCAGACAATATTTTCCTTCTCATTTTACTCTAGTTAAAAAGAGACACAATGTTGTCTGATTAGTTCGAATGCATAAACGAATGAGTCTGTCAAAGTCGTCCGGTTGTCAGACGTATGCAAAATTCTTGGAAACAATATTGATAAGAGGTTATACCTATACCTAGTGTATCTACGAAAAAGAAAGTCCATTTTAGGTAAAGCTTGAGGTAGACCACATATAGTCTATTCAAAGTTTTTTTGTACATATGTCATCAATATGTTTAATGTATTGCCTGCCGCAATTTGTAAATTCGTCTCAGAATCAGACAATATTTTCCTTCTCATTTTACTCTAGTTAAAAAGAGACACAATGCTGTCTGATTAGTTCGAATGCATAAACGAATGAGTCTATCAAAGTCGTCCGGTTGTCAGACGTATGCAAAATTCTTGGAAACAATATTGATAAGAGGTTATACCTCTAACCTATTGCTATTGCGGCTGTAGAATTAACTGTAGTCTTTAGATGTACTAGAATGTTAAAATAAATTATATTTGATAACATTTTTGTTCAATAATTTTATTTAGGTTAGAATTTTCTTGTATGTCAAAGTCAAACGCGGCAACATTGCGACGTTTCGACGTCACAAATTTAGATAACGTATGTACAAAGTAACTTTGAATAGACTATATAACGTTTTCATTGGAAACTTGGTGTTATCGAAAAAGCTCTTATTAGGAATGTTTTGTCATTTAAGGGCATTTTATGTTGTTTACATAAACTTCAAAAATTATCTCATCCAGAGAAAAAATAAGTACATATATGCAAATCCATACTATATAACATCGATGTTGCGAACCGTGAAGCTGCATACTGTGGGTTTGGAATACCCTTGAGCAGTAATATGACAAGCATCAGCAATATATTGCATGATTATTTGTCCCAAAAATAACTTATTTCGCGTTGAATTCAGCATAATCCGAAAAAAAAATCTTATTAAAAATACATTCAATGGATATAAAAGGTTTCGTATAGTATCTAAACAGGCGACGAAACATGGATATATACATGCGAACTTGAAATAACAGCATATGAAACAATCAATTCTGATTGATATACAGCGACTTCTTTGCCAGGAGTCTGAGAATAGCAAATTGATTGGTCATCTCTCGGCTCTGATTTGGCAACAAAGTCATTTTTTATTCTAGTACATTAAAAACAAATTGCCTAACAACTTTCGGTCCCGGAGAAGTCGTTGAACTGGTTAAAAACGCGTATTTTTGAACTCAATTGGAGTGAAAAAAATTGCTATTAAACTTATTTAAAATGCACGAAAGTATTAACAAAAATTTGCAAAAATAACAAAATCAATTCTGATCATCAATATTACTTTTTAAATTATTAGTACTGACATATATATAGCAATAATCCTAAACTAAATTTTTTACTTTCCACGAACTAATTTAACGTTATGAGTGGATAAAAAAATACTATCTGAAAATAATTTTTTTTACACGACTACTGCGAATTTATCAAAGTCAATTCAGAACGGTGATATAAAATTTTTTTTCAATCTTGTAATTTATAATTTATGTGAACTCAGAAGAAGACGTTTCCTTTTCGAAAAGTGACCACATTTTTCACAGTACACCTACAACAGAATCCAGTTTGTCTTCCGGCAAATAAGGCAGTACCGCACTGGTACCTAAATATACAACAGGTACTGCAACGTACCGTTAAATCTGGCCGGTATTCACTTGGCCGAGCGGGCTTTATCGCGACCAGGATTTATGAGCTTATCTCGCAATTTGGAAAATTATAATCCTACAATTTATCGCTGATTGTTGACAGCCTCCGCCAGGGTACGACACGCGTATCTCTCAAATACGCGCATCAGCGAACTTAAAACCACGTGATACATAGGAATGTTAATTTTTTGCGATATATCTGATTGAGAAGACGACTATCTAAAAACATGCACTATATGTTACCATGTCCATTATCAGTTTTGATTCTATTAACCAACTGTTTTAATGAACTTTAAGAGCTTCTCAAATATTAATAATTTTTATTTCAATTTAATTTTTTTCGGTTCCTCTAATAATATATTGCTTTAATTTTTAACCGACTTCAAAAAAGAAGTTCTATGTTCGGCTGTATATATATTTTTTTAATGAATGTTCGCCGATTTCTCCGTCAGTCATGGACCGATTTTCAAAATTCTTCTTTTATTCCAAAGAGAGTACTTCCGAGGTAGTTCTGTAGGAATGTTCGTCTAGTCGGTCGGTCGAAATGCGTAGCTGTCGATGCGATTGCTTGTCCGCACACTCATTACTATTTTTGGAAGGAGTTTGCACGAGAACTAAAAATTGGTTGAAGAAATTCTTGTTTATTTCGATTTACATTGATACATGTGGTCGACGAGATAATGGACAGGATATTAGATTAAGGTAAAGGGGGTAGAGAAAAGAAAAGAGAGCGAGACGTCGCTATGGTGGTCGTTTATAGCCGGGAACCGCATTGTACTAATCCACCGGCTTTGCCAAACTTTGAACTTGCTGTAGGTGAATGCGTGGTGGAATAAAGGGTCGTAGTGGTCGCTACAGTCCATAGTAAATTTTCACATAATTTTTTATCTAGAGCCCAAACAATACAAAATTAATAATATAAAATTGTAAGATATACACAAAATTAAATTACGAACAAATCAAATCTAATTTGTTGCTCGGCACCGACTTCAAGCAGTTGGTAGTACTTAAAATAATATTGTAAATATATAAATAGGTTTAGGTAGGTATTAAGCTAAATTGTGTGAATATAGTAGAGCAAAAAATACCTGTAGTAGCCATAGTACCGTAAAGCACAATAATTTCGAAGAAGTTCAAAAATGGCTCTATGAATTGTTTTGTTCTAAGCACAAACAGTTTTTGAAAGATGGGCAAGATTTATAGAATCAAACGGCGAAAACTACAAATGAATAAATATTTCCACTTTCTTGAATATTATTCCGTTTTTTTTTTCGAAAAACCGGTAATGACATTCCAGTACACCTGGTATAGCCCTAATATAAAATTTATCTTGAAATTTGGCGGCGTCCTATTAAAATTATTGCCCCAAAAATACCCAGAAAACATCAAAATTCATTCTAATAACATCCGTGTTTAATTAGCATTCTTACATTCCTTCCGTTCGATATGTGACATTGTGGGATTAGGAATGTATGGGCCGAAGGTAACCAGAACGATAGACCGAGTAAAAAGCCGGAACCGGCCAAGATCTCATCGGCGCTCACTTGCTGGACGTTTGAACGGCGCGTTTTCGCCGAGCCTCTGAAAAACGACTCTTATACCACTAAACACAGCCCAGTCCCGGTCCGATCGACCTGTCTGCGCAGATAAATCGCATCTTAATCGATCCGGCACAGATCTGCGCAGATGGAGAGAAGGAATCGTCGAAGTTCTCACAGTCGCATAAACGGAATCGGGCTCGCGCAACTTATATGGGAAATGGGGACTACATTTAGATCCTTTTTTAACTTGGGTCGTCTGTCCTTGTTGAAGTGACGACAGATACGGACAAGATATGCGTAGAAAAAAGTATCCGTTAATTTTTAAGCACATCCTCCTGCTGGCTTATATTCATGTGTACGAAGGAAATAGTTTTTGTTGCGGTTCTTGACATCATCCTCAAATAATAAACCAAATGTACTGTCCGTTTAAGGTATTAGGTTCGTATATTTCAGTCAGTTCCTATCACATCTCGTTATATGAAACAGTATCTAGCAGATTTTAGTCCTCGCGAAGCTTGTAGAGATGTGACCGCTTGAAAGAGTAAGAAGTTTAAATTGAAATAATTGTTTTTAATTACATTCTACTACAATTTGTCTTTACAATAACTTTTTATAATAATTCTTTCTGAGGTATAATATGTCAGGTATAATAAGTCTGATCAAAAAGCCGAATGTTAAAAAAATTCGCATCTTAATGCTTCAATTTTATTTCCGATGGTTTATTAATGTATGTTATAATTGTAAGTTCTCTTGGAATTGATTGAAAAATAAATTTGTTTCTTAAATATTCTATAAATCTTGTATTATTTTTAGAACTCGAAGAAGAGGGTTGACGCTATTGCAAGGCTTTTCTGTTGATTTGGGATCATGGTAGTAGTATCACTATAGTGATCAAAGTGACGTTAAAATTAAATTAAATTTGCATGTGCTTTTTGTCGCCAATCTTTGTTGCATCATTTTTAAAAATATATTGGAAGATTATAAAATAATGTCTTTTTGAAGAGCTTTTCGTTTTTCGTTTCGTTTGTTTGATTCAAATAATTTATCCAGAATATTCCCAATTTTGTAAATTAGTTCCTCTCTTTACTGCTAAACTTATAATTTATTTATCTTCAAATTGATTATATATGTTGTTATGTTTTCTTTACCAGCTAAAGGTTTATCTGGGCTGGACTTACTACTTAACGTAGGTTATCGGTATTAAGCCTAGTGACTGGCCACTGCCCAACTTAATATTAAAGCTATAGAGTGGTTTTTAAATTCCAATGCTTGGAAAATCCAATATTCCTGTGACTGTGATACGGCTGTAATAAGAAAAGTTTCTACAACTTTAGAATTTTCTTATTTCACGAATACACGAGCTCGGGCATTTTTCAAAGATTCAGTCGAAAAATTTAAATAGTTCATGGCTAGTAATACTATAAGCAACTTCGCTCCGCCTTTGTGGCCTTATACCCTGAATTGTAATACCCTCTTATAGATTATGTAGGGTGATGCTTTGAATATCTGCGGAACCATTGACAATATGATGTCAACGTGTTTTCCATATTTGAAAAGTTCTACAATTCCAGTAAATTCAATTATTTCAATTATGATATCTCGAAATAATACCGATTGTCCCAGTTATAAAATGCGTAACAGAAGAGATAGAATGGTTGAAAACCAATTAATGAACAAATTAGCCTTTAAGTTCCACAACAGCACTTGTAGCGTTTGTATAAAGTAATGTCGTTAATATTGTTTCAGAAATGTGAGTTTATGACTACTGTAATCAAAACAATTGCGTGTTTACAATACAAGATATTTGAAGAAGTAAAGTGCATAACGAAGTAACGACTTGCATAAATATAAACGGAATTTAGGACAAAATGTATTAAGTGATACCTAAAACTGGGTAATAAAGATGGATAAAATATTTATTCGATCAGCATTATAAGGTCATGTCATGTCATATACGACTAAATCATTAAAACGTCTTCATGTCTTGCTATTTTATTTATAACAATTTAGGGCGAGAATAATGTGTTAAAACTTCTGGTATTTGATGTATCTAACAAAACCACGAAGTCACTTAAAGAGCTAATAATTCAACAAGCTAGATTAAACGCGATTGTACAAACGAAATGTTCCCGTTACACCAAGCCGGGCAATGAAAGTGCAAATGCGCGACGTATTTTCATGGGATTTGGGACGGTTTTTCCATGTAGAAAAGATGTAAAAGTTAAATGAAATAGCATTAATTACACGCGAGATGTCCAGTTCGGCTTCTGAACCTGTATGTTAATGACCGTAATGACTTTACACCTTCGCCTTCCCGGAACTTTCGGACGTTAATTAAAACAAGAGCCGCTAATAGGGCGATTAGAAGAACGTTGCGTGGGCAGCGACACTTATTCCCGCGAGAGGCAGCTCCGTCGCCGATAAGTGCAGCGCAGGTGGAATTACTAATTACTGCGGTTCGATGCATTAACTCCTGCGAGGACTAATGGCGTTCGGTTCGATACTAGCGGTTTTTTATGCATTCCTGCCGGCCGCTGGACCGACCGTCCTGATGCAGCCTTCTTCTCCCGTTCCCAGAAGTCCCGATAAAGCCGAATATTGTTATGTATGCTCGCGCGACCGTGAGAAATACCGATAGAACGATGGACTGACTGTCTCCTCGTGGTGGACACTCGCTCTTGCCGTCAACATAACCCACTGAGCGTAAAATTCATGTTTTATGCTCATATCTCTTTCCGCAATTAATGCCTTCTAATGATGCCGTAATCGGCTGTTTCTTCATACCAGAATAATTCATACATATAACAGTTTTTGTAGTTTGTTTTGTGTGTTAGTATAAAGAAAGTAATTTAATATTTAACTTTTTGTATATTTTTGCACAACATTCTTTTTGACAGAACGGAAGAATATTTATTTGTTATAGTTTATACTAGATGCTTGCACGTATTTTATCATCATATCAGTGAGATCAGTTAATGAAAATACGAAGTATGAACATAAACAACTGTTAAACAACCTAACTTAGCCATTAAGTTCGGTGATGTTGATATTTCTCTTAATAAAATAACAATTTTCCATTCAGTATTGTTGAGTTTATCCATTGAGTTTTATATATACGGATACCAATACTGGAGCGCTTAAAATTGTATTATTGGCACATATTGTTTATGTTTGATATGAAGAAATTTGCTTCCGAAGCCTATGAAATAACTTTATGAATTAATAGTCGTGCTGCTCCGCCATATATCAATTGTCAGTTTTAGTTTTACCAACGATTTAAAAGTGGCGATTTTGTTGTATCCTGGAGGATCAAAAAAGTTCAAAGACAATAATTTACAAGACATATCGGACGAGTTGAGACTCTCAAAGAACCAGCTTGGGATTTGTCGAATTGAGTGTTTCCAGATTGGAGAAATCCAAAATGAAAGCAAATGTTTACCAATGTTAATATTTACTTTCATCTTCAAGTATCTTTATATTTCAAGTATCTAATAGTTTTAGTTCATATAGTGTTTAAAATAAACGATTTGGTGAAATGTTTTATATACACGTAACGTTTTACTTAATAAGTGTCATTTCGAAGACGGAAAACATTATGCTTCGAGAGTTACATTCATCCCAAAGCGTCAGAACGCTTCTCTAAATAGTTATCTAACAGCGATTTGTTGATGATCATTTGATTAGTTAGGGGTCGTTAGTGGTGTGAGGGGTGTGCTGTCCCTTCCTTTTTATTTTGGTTTAATAACCTAAATAAGCATTCTGATTTGTTACGGAATTTGCGGATTTGTTATGATGTGTAATCAAATGTGGCACACCTTTTAAAACCTCAAAACTGAGGCTACTTTAAGATTTTTAAAACTTTATTGGCCTTCCTATGTTTTCCAGAATAATTACGGCGATAAGAGATATATGGCAATCCATATACGGGTCACAACCAATGCTGTTTATATGGGCTCATGTAAATCGAGCAACCTAGCCAGTAGTACTGGAATTTTGACTCTCAATATCACTTATCTGGTTACTGTTCGAACCAATGCCATTCTGTATAAAAATATGTTTACATGAAATTGTTCTTTCTTTATCCGTTTTGGCAGAAAAATAATCTTTAGTGACGTAGCGCATTTCTAAACGATTGACTATGTCAACCGGCATAAAGGCCCTATTTGGGACCACGGATTAACCTCATTTGTCTACATTTTTTTATTCCTTAAATGGCCAGATATAAAAAGATAATAACTGATTTCTGTAGACCAAACTTATGATATAGAAGTAGATGGATGACATGATTATGAACCGAATTATGCTAAGTGCCATATGGCGGATGCTACGATAGTCATTCTGCATGAGTAGTTTGAAATGATGGTTGGACAATTTTTCAAAAAAGTGTCATTAATTCATTATTTCAAGTGAATTGTCCATTAAAATGACCTGATTCATTCCTTCTAGAGGTTTCGTTGTTTAATTTCGCAAATTTTAAAATGGGAAAGGGTTTAGAACACAAAAACTATCATTTTCCTAAAAAAAAACTATTTTATTTTAACTGAATTTAACACAACTGAATGAATTGCAAATGGTGACAAGTGTTAAAATACAGACAGATCGGCAGTATTTTGGTGCCCCAGTGATTACTTTATACTTCTTATTTAAAATAAAAGTTTGATAAAAAAAGCTTTAAGTATTTTTATCCGTATATAAGTAACATTTCATCAAGTTTAGTTTGTCATCATTTAATTATTTTTTCGTGTGTTTAGGCAGAATTTTTGTCATTTTATGCTGCCTATTTATGTAACGTGTCGATATTTTCTTTTATTTCTTTATTCTAAATAGTGTTTTTTAATTAGTGGGTTTATTGAAAAAATAAGTTGTCAATCGGAAATATGTTTATTTTTTAAAAATACGCAATGTGGGAATTTCCTTCTTAATAATATCCTGATTTTGTCACCGGACATTGTGTAACACACTTATTTGAAGCTGGATCTTTATAGTATCCCTCTTTACACTGACAAGAGCAACGATTTTCGTCCGATATTGAGCAAGTTTGTTCGTTACATAGTACTCTTTCATTTTCTGTGCAGAAAAGCACCGGCCCATGACCTAAAATACATCAATAACATGCAAGAGCATTATCTCAGAGGCATTACATTTGAAGAGGTATTACCAAAATGTTTTCCACAAGCATTGTTTACACACTGATTTGTTTCTAAATCTCTGTAGTAACCACCAACACATTGACATCTACAAAGACCACTTTGAGGTTGGCCGCATACTTTTTGCTTGCAAACCAGTTCTTCATTGGGTGGACAACTAGCTTCTAGTAGTTTTATTTATTAATACTTTTAAAATGAATACTATATTTACTTACTTTGTAGGGATGGAGTTATGTTTAGAACAACCATCATAAATATGAAATACCAGGAAGAAACCATGTTGTATATTCAGCGACGTTCACACTCTAGTCGAAAAAGTAGTTCGCTATGAGTAGAAATATTTAAATTAAAATAATTTATTTCACAAACACTGATATCGTAAATGCTGATAAAGCATGTATGGCAAATTATCATTCAAACACGAGTTTTTATTAAACGTGCTAATACAGTTGTCTTAAAGAAAGTGACCCAATACTTACAAATCACCCCTTACTCCTTTCGAATCAATTTGATTAGTGTAATGTTTACTGTTAAAATATAGTTGAATTAGTTTGGGAGCTCTGTGGTCAAGAGGACGGGTCTGTTCGCCTACTGAAGCGATAGCAGCAGGTTCGAAAAGCGTTCAATGCGTAGGAATTTTTAATGTGTTCGTGGTAGTCATAAAAATATATCAAGAAATTGTCTTCTTCTTTAAATACTTCGCGCAAATAAAAGTTTAATATTTGTTCTACTTAATTAGTATTCTTATATAATGTCTGCAGTACGTCGTTTAGTCAGTAGTGTTTCGCAATTATAAACAAGTACTGCAAATAGAATTTTGTTTTGCGATTGGCTAAATATGCTATAAAGTTTTTCATTAGTTAATTTTTATTATTCATCATTTTGCTATCACGCGAATAAGATACGTTCTTTAGCAATGCCAAAATAACCGACCAATACATTTGGTTTCTGTTTTTGAGCACACATTTTAATCGCAGGTTAGATATTACAATATGTAACCAGTCTGATATATAGGTTGCTTGCATGTATTCGGATTTCCATATTTTAAATTTAAAAACGCATTCATTGAGGAAAATTGGAACAAGTATCGACAATTTTCCATATTTTTCTGGCAACATGACGATACTATACCCCGTGCGTAGACATCCAATCATCGATCTAGTTTCGCAGACTTTCGGCTTTTCGAAACCTTGAATATGTGTTAATCAGAAGTTTTAATATCTGATGCGTACGTTGGATGTAGTAGAAATCCAAGTTCAAAAGGCAACAATGTATCCTTGTATCAACGAGATTCTTCTGATGAGAATTTGAATTTTCATTCAATAAATCGTCATTAGCATCGAACATTTTAGACCATCTCTAATTAGTGACACCAAAATTCTCACTTTTAAATCATTAAAATCAAATATCACTATTGGGAGATGAGGGAGCAGAATCACTACACATTTTTAATAGTATTTGATGGATTCAGCAATAAATTCAGTCGTAATTGTAATTTGAAACAATTTCTTTTTTATTCCTAATTTTGTAGTATAATCAGTAAATTTTTGTATACAGTGAATAGACCATGGAAAAATGTTATGTAATGTAGTGATCTTTTTTATTTATAGAAAGGAAAATCAATCATCAAGAATTGGTATGCTAAGAATGTGAATGAAGACGGTGAACGCAGTGGACGCCTCAAAGAGGTTGTTACCGACGAAAACATTTTAAAAATCCACAAAATAATTCTGAATGACTGTAAATTGAAATTGAATGAAATAGCAGACACTCTAAAGATATCAACTGAACGTGTACATCATATCATTGACGAATATTTGGGTATGAGAAAGCTCTGTGCAAAGTGGGTGCCGGGAGTTATTGAACCGTTTAAAGAACGAAATCACCGAAAAGGGCCGCATTTGATGAAAAAAAGTGCTGCTTCACCAAGATAATGTACCGTGTCACAAGTCAGTGAAAACGATGGCAAAAATCCATGAATATGGCTTCGTATTGCTTCCTCATCCACCGTATTCTCCAGATCTGGCCCCCCAGCGACTATTTTCTGTTCTTAGGTCTCAAAAGAATGCTCGCTGGGAAGACATTTTCGTCGAATTAGACGCTAATTACAAAAGTTGGAAATATGGGTAATATAAGTACTAATGGTCATACCTTAATCTGGAAACAACTTTATTTGAAAATATTTTCATGACAATACTCTCTAATACACAATGTACTCTAAATGTATTACAGTGTGAAAAATTATATAAAAATTATCAAAATTTCCACATATTTAAATTCATTTGATAATCTGTGGTATCAGCTAGAATACTCTCTTGTGCATATCATACAAAAGAGAGCTACTAACAACTACCAACAAAGATAGAGCGCTAATAACCATCTACTTACTGAATTGTCATAGGTTTGAGACAAAATTTCTCACGATTATTAATTAATTCAATTAGTGTCTCGAAAATCCTAAAGTAATGACAAATAATTCTGTTATACCAAATATTAAGATATTAAATTATTTGTCGAAATTTTACATCTTAATTTACACAGTGTAATTACACTCTGTAAAAATATTGTTAAAGTAACTAGTATTAGATTAAAGTAATTTACTCACAGTAAACTTTTTTAATGTTTGTAATTTTCTTACACTACACACCTGTAGTAATCTGCAATTGGAATCTGTGTAAAACTGATAGTAAATATAATATATTATTTGAAATTTTTGACATGCGCAGTAAGTGTATATATAGATTTATCACTATTATTTCCTAATTAAAATGTTAAAATTAGTTTTTTTACTAAATAAACAACTGAAATAAAACTATTCCAATAGGCCAAAATATCAATATATCAAAGCATTAATGATAAGCATACATTAAGGGATCCAAAAAATTTTTAATATGCTAAACATTCTATGTTCTATGTTTTAAACATGGACTAATCCGTACAAGGTAAATTAATACATCATTGTTCCTAAATCGTTAATAATAAAAATAATTTACAGAAAAATGTTCACAGAAAAAAAACCGTTTGTATCTTTGTTTATTAGAGAAAAGCCCGACCCAATGCGTAGACAAAACTTTTTAGTATCTTGGTGCCTATCGATGAATTTTAGTACAATTGGTCCTAAAGATATTTATGAATTCTCGGCCCAGGGTCAGCGGCATTTTGACCTCAACCCAAAGAGACATTTGTTTGCCAATAATCTGTCTGCAGTCGTGGCTTAGAGAAATGTTTCTTGAGATATACAGCTTCAAGAACTTCAAGAAAGAAATGAACTAAAGAAACATTTCAAGATTACCAAATAAACTATTTTAATTTACAACAGTATATAACAAGTGCATATCATGAATAATTTTCACCTGGCACAGGTGTCTGTGTATTAAAATATATTTTGCATTTCTTTAGCTTGGTGCGTGAACTAAATTAATTCGAGATACTTTGGGAAGTGCATCAACTAATACCCTAGTCCTTAGGTGATTGTGAGTTTTTGTTGTCATTTAAAGGCTACAATTATTCATCTTATTCGAAAATCAGCCAAAAAGTTTCCGGAGATGTTACAATATGGGAAAAACCAAAATCAAAGCAATTAAGGTCATAGAAAATGGTAGAAATCTAGAAGATTGTTAGCAGCATGTTTGTTACGATTCGGAACATTCAGTTTGGATGCGCCGAAGTACTTTAAATGAGCAGAGATCATCACTACACTACATTCTGCATATAGATTCATAAAAAATGTTCTATTTATGTTTGAATGTTGGAACATGTTACAAGAAGACATAGCTAATAGAGTATTGGTACGCATATTTAGACACATATAATCGTCAAGTGTGATACACATTTTTACGTTTCATGGTTCAAACTTTCTTGAAGCCTTGCAATCGTTATAATAGCATAAAGTTAAAAACACATGGTTAATTAAAGTTGGTTATTTTTTAAAGTAAATATTTCTAATGTTGATTAAAATTCAAAATTGTAGCAAATATTCAAAACATGTTATGTATATACTGTTATCATGTATACAATTTTATATATAACTCGTTTTACTTTTTTCTTTTTTTACATACGACTCTGTTTTAAGCTTTCTTAAACCTTCGACATGACTGTTTTTATATTATTAATTTTTATTTTGTCTATTTTAAATATAAACGAATCCATCATGGGTAAGCCAAAATATTATTATTTATAACATATTGGTAAAATATACATGTTGCAGTATGCCCCTCGCACGAAGAACTGGTTTGTTTTGAAAAGGTCTGTGGCCAACCACTAAGTGGTCATTGTGTATGCCAATGTGTCGATGGTTACCACAGAGATTTGAAAACTAATCAATGCGTCAACGATTTTTGTCAGAAGCAGTTTGGTGAGTGATTTAGTTTTTCAGTACAAATATGACTACATTGTACATTATGAATATATTTCAGGTATTGGTCCTATTCCTGTATGTAGATCCAACGATACAGTTTTATGTAGCGAAATGACTTGTTCAGCAAGCGATGAATTTCGTTGCAGTTGTCAGTGTAGAAATGGCTTCTATAGAGACCCGAGTTCGAAAAAGTGTGTAACACGATGCCCTATCTATATATAATATTCAAAATTTTGAATGTAAAATTAAAATATATTTATCAATAAAGTAATGATAAAATAATTGGGTCAATAATATACATTCAGCATTATTTCAATATATTAATATTATTACGATATCGAAATTTTTCCTGTTTTTTGTTAGTTTTCATACTATTTGTGTTTTAATGTTAATGTGAATATTAATTAGACTAGAACACTAACTATATAATAAGTATAAAGAAACATTGTTTGTAATCAATTATTGCGGGTTATAAAGTTACCTTTCCGAAACTATATAGTTTGTGCAGTATTCATAATTGGAGTTTCTAATAAAATTAAAAAGATGGGTAGATATGTTATATGCTTGTGACTGAAACAAATAATAGTTAGAATCAGTATAGCGACTACCATGCGAGCACTATTTGTTGGTGAGAGCATCACCAATGGTAATAACTAAATAAAGAAATCAACTTGAGTGTTTGAAGCAAGAAATTACAAAAGACCAAATTAATTTCGAAACTTTTTTCTGTTAGATTATGTGGCAGTCAATTGTCCAATTTCTGAATTACTCCCATGTTATAAATTTATAGTTTCCGAATTGGAACTTAATGCTTTTTCAAATTGTTCGTGTATTTGTTTTAACTGTAACTTCCTTTCTATTCAAAATTACATTAAATTTTAATTAAATTAAATATAAAATTATCTAAATATTCTTTTATGAAAAAGTACCACTATTAATATAGTTACATCAATGTAACTTAATTTATTTTATAAAGTTGTTTTTTCATAATTCCTGTACAGTTTTTAAGAGAAAAAAGGATTTTTTATTATCGCTTTTGATAAAAAATTTATTTATTTAAAAAATTTTACATTTCAGAATATATAATTAAATTCAATATATCTTATTTCTAGCAATCGCTGTAGATTATTATTAATTACATGTTTACGGCATTAAAATTAAAATAAGGGCATATTATACAAATATTCTTCTTTATATATGGCTATTATAGTCTTGAATAAATCAGAAAAACGCATAGTTGTCTCTTTATATGGGCTTAAGAGGAAAAATTAATATTCATAAATAAAAAGATATTTTAATAGTCTATATGGATGCTATCAAAATATTTAGAAATTTAACATGAACAAAACTGTTATTTGTAAAGCAACATAGTCATACATCGAGTATTTTTATATGCCATAATAAAAGCTTGAGATATTTCAAATGAATGTTCAAAATTAATCTCAACATATTTAGTAAATAATATATACTTATCCACCGTCGGAATACGCAGCCAAAAGACTATACATTTCAACGTATATTAGACGCATCTGAAGACGCATATATAAACGGAGATTATGTATACACTAATCAAAGAACAGATTGTCTACACAGGCAAGCGTTAGACAACTCGATTTGAAAATATTTACGTGACAATAATCCCTAAAGTACCACCAAACAAATTACCTTTAAAAAAAACATAAAAATTAATAAAATTGCTCGACACACCATCTCATACAACATAGAGCTACAAATAACTTCTCTATAATTAACTACTTATTTGCTGCACTGTCATATCCAATAAGTGCCTCGAAGATTTCCGGAAGTTATAAAAAATTATTTTATGCCAAATATTAAGATAATAAATTATTTCTTGGAATTACATATCTTAGAGAATCTTAGTATTAATCTGATTTTAGTATATATAATAGTTTTTTATTTCTAACCGGTACTGTAACTGCATATGTATAGATAATTATTATTTTCTACATAAAAAAAATGTACTATCCTATATATAATAGTTTTAGCTTTTAATAAATAAATAAATCAAATAAAATTATTCCAATACATAAAAATATCAAAAATATTTGGAAAGACTTTTAAAATGATTAATACGCTTTGTGTGCCATACCATTATGTATAATTAAGTAACATTAATGATAACAGCAGCATGAAAAATGCATTTAGTCGCCGAATTTTGTTATTTATATAAAGCTCTTTTCTCTTTTGAAATTATAATTTAACTTTTAATTTCTAAAAGCTTCAAAAAATTTTAACATGCTGACTTCTATGTGTTTTATTTTATTTTTAGTCGTTTTAAACATCGACCTATCCATACAAGGTAATTGAATCATTTGTTGCTAAATTATTAACAATAAAAATAATTTACAGAAAAATGTTCACCGAAAGAAGAACTCGTTTGTAATGAGAAAGTATGTGGAGATCCTAAAAGCGGCATTTGTAATTGTCGATGTGCCTTTGGTTACTATAGAGACCAAGCAACGAACCAGTGCATAGAAAAAAATTGTAAACATTTTGGTACGTATCGTCGTAATTAATTTATCGGTTCTAAAAATATTTACTAACTCCAGGCGGTCCAGGACCAGTGATATTTTGTCCTCAACCCAACGAGATATTTGTTTGCGAAGAATCTGTCTCGAGTTATTGCTTAGAATTTGGTAATATTTGTCCCTGTCAGTGTGAAAAGGGTTTCTTTAGAGATCCGGCTTCGAAAACTTGTGTTAAACAGTGCCCAGAGTAATATTCACCAAATGTAAAGGAAAATATATTAATTGATGAAGCATTAAGGTTTTATTAATGTATTTTGTTTAATCGATATATGATATTTAAGCCGATTTTTTTTCATTCATATTTTAATCAGTATTTTCTTTCTCGCATACATTTATTTTTTACAAAGTATCAGAATTTTGTTGTGAATACATTTGTACAGTCCTATATGTGAGCACTTTATGCTGTATACTGTTGTTCATGCCAATCATGTATTTCTAGCAAATGAGTTTTATTTGTTCACTTTAATATGAAGAAACTATGTAAAACTGTTAGAATTATTAATATCCTGTTACAAATTTGCATAATTATATTAATTATAGTTTAATCAGCACAATACAAAATTGATGGAAAATAATAAATATATAATGAAACTGGAACACTCCTGAATCCAAACCTGGGGACTCTAGGACTGTAGTAGTTTTTTAGGGGAGGCAATTTTAACCAAATCAAACGCTATGAGTACATTTTATTACCTACGTACATAGAAAAAGTATGATAAAATGTCGTAAATATACTAAATTACTATAAATAAAAGATAATGTTTAAATAATGTTGTGTTTAATGGGAATAAAAAAGAAAGTTTGAGCTTGAGCTACTATGAACTATAAAAATTAAAAGAAACAGGTAAAAAAATCGTTTAATAATCACTTGTAATTATTATAATTATCTGAGCACCTGTGCAGATGTACAAATATAGAATAGTCGAGCAAGAAAAAAACGCTACATATCAGTAAATTAATATACTTTAGCGTAACGTTCAATAAATATCCAAGAAAGTCTAAAATAAATTTAAAATACTACTTTTATATTTCATTAAGGCTTATATATATAATAATTTTTCGTGGATTGCTTACTCTATGTTTAAACGTGGCTTATCAGCATTAATGATATCAGAAACAAGAAATATAAATTACCAGTCTAAACGTTTTGCACTTATAACCAATTATTTTTTCCATTACGCACACGAAGTTTGTGATTATCTGACATGGGCGCTTTCCTGTACTTTGCCTTATTCTTGGTGGCTTTGAATATAAACGAATCCATACAAAGTAAGTAGAAATATTTTTCTTGTACATATCCTTAATTAACGCGCATTGCAGCATGTTCTTCTAATGAGGAATTGGTTTGCACCCAAAAGGTATGTGGCGAATCTGACAGTGGCCTTTGTGCATGCCAATGTGCCGATGGTTATTACAGAGACTTGGAAACCAATGAGTGTGTTAATACAGTATGTCACGAGCATGGTGGTAAGTACGAGTACAAAACTAGTTTAGAACAATCACGATAAAATAGTTTAAACGTTATCCACGTATTTCAGGTGTTGGACCTGTACTTTTTTGCACATCTAACCAGACAGTGATTTGCAAAGAACGAACTTGCACACTAGGAGATGAAGTTCGTTGTAGCTGTCAATGTAAAGACGGCTTCTTTAAAGATCCTACATCTAACACCTGTGTCACGGAATGCCCTGACTAATTCACTAATTCATAAATGTATACCAATAATTGGGTAATAATGTACGTTTTAGAGGTTATGTCAAAAATACACTTTGTGTAGCATATTTGTTCCTTTTAATATATCTTTATACATCTTTTACTAGAGTAGTTAATTAAGATGCGGAATTAAAAGTTCAAATCAAACTAGATTGTGTATGTGACATTGTGGGTTGCATATTAAAAATATATATAAAAATCTAAACATGATTTTTTTTAAATAAATATTCACCGTATTCACTAGGCCATTGGAAATTATTCCTTCGCACTGCTACTTTTTATAATCGACGATTTAGTCAAACAGAGCAGTACTTCTCTTTAAATAAAGAAACTAACTGTTCAATTGGAAAGTCGCCGGTCTGACACATACATGGAGCTACTAGAATTAAATCCATATGTTTTTAGCTAGCCGTAACCCTCAACAAATGCGTGTATAAATTTGACAGCTGTCGGACCATTAGTTGGCGAATTATATCATTTTGAGTGAAGCAACTTTTGATATTGTGAAAAAAATGGATAAAAATGAATTTCGGGTGTTATATATGAACTTGCCCCAGGAAAATTAACCATCAAGGATTGGTATCCTAAGTGTAGAGGTAGTGACATGAGCACCGAAGACGGTGAACGCAGTGGACGCCCAAAAGAGGTTGTTACCGACGAAAAAATAAAAAATACTCCACAAAATGATTTTGAATGACCGTAAATTCAAATTGAATGAAATAGTAGATACTCTAAAGATATCAACTGAAGGTGTACATCATATCATTCACGAATATTTGGGTATGAAAAAGCTCTGGGCAAAATGGGTGCCGTGCGAGCTCACTTTTGATCAAAGACAATGACGAGTTGATGACTCGGAGCAGTATTTGAAGATGATCAAGCGTAATAAACCCAAGTTTTTGGGTCGATATGTGACAATGGATGAAACATGGCTCGATCATTTCACTCCGAAATCCAATCGACAGTTATCCCCGAGTGAACTGCACACGATGAACCCGCTCCAAAGCGTGAGAAAGCGCAACAGTCGGCTGGCAAGGTTATGGGGTCTGTATTTTGGGATGCGCATGGAATAATTTATATCGACTACCTTGAAAAAGAAAAGACCATCAACAACGACTATTACATAGCGTTATTGGATCGTTTGAAGGACGAAATCGCCTAAAAAACGACCGCATTTGAAGAAAAAAGTACTGCTTCACCAAGACAATGCACCGTATCAAAAATCTATGAATTGTGCTTCGAAATGCTTCCTCATCCGCCGTATTCTCCAAAAGAATGCTCGCTGGGAAGAAATTTTGGTCGAATGAAGAGGTGGTCGCCGAAACTGAGGCCTATTTTGAAGCAAAGGACAAATCGTACCATAAAAATGGCATCGAAAATTTGGACGGTCGCTATAATCAGTGTATCACCCTTGAAGAGAATTATATTGAATAACTAAACAAATTTTGCCAAGAAAATGTGTTTTATGTGTGAAATTTTATCTGTATAAGGCTTTAGAGATATAAAAAACGTTTTGAAAACTTATTTGCAATATATGTCAAATGAATAAATATGCTTATAAAAATAAATTTAAAAAAAACTTAATGCAGCATACTAACCAAACTGAAATAATGTCCTAGTTTGTTACAGTTATATACAACAAACATACATGTACACATATTTTCCACGACGACATAATGATTTTCTCAAAGAAAAGTTGTTTAAAATGTGTTCTCTATTTCAGTCTCGATTATTAAGACGGCTGGCTGAAAATAATGTATAAATACTTTTAAAAAATACATTAAGTACAATTTTAAAATCCAAACCATATATTTATTTCTCCACACATTCATTAAACCCTTAACAAATTTTTTCAAGGTATTTGTTCAGAATATCAATATTTAATACTAAATATTTTGAACACTATTTCTGGGCTGGAGAATGTATTTAGAGTTAACGACCATCCACACCCTAACATACCAATATAACAAACTAGTTTAAAATAAATAATAATAAATTTAAGTCAGCTTCACTAAAGCAGTCTGTCGTGGTCATGTGATGCTGCTGGCTTTTCTTTAACCTGTTGCTTATTGTTCAGTTACGGACGCCAAATTATCATGGTAAGTTGTATATAGTATGATATAGTATGATAACACGTCTAAATGAAAAATTCTTTATTAGGCTCCTAATTTCAGCGCGCAAATCATCTTTAGTGACGAGATTCAATTTTGGCTTGACAAGCATAATTATCAACATAGCACATAACAACGCCATTACACACGAGATTCATTAAGGGGAAACGAATCTACAAAAATGGGTTATGTCGATTTTGGGTTAATGTATATATATATATATAGGGAACTTGAGAAATGGCGAATTTTACATCGTGGAGTAACGGTCTGCAAAATACCCAGAAATATAATCCCAGATGTTGAATATGGGCGGGGTGCCAGCACCACCAACTAGTACACGATAACGAATATCTGGCAACCACGAGACGTATATCTGGGAGATTATTGAAGGGTACTTACACGCATTGAGTAACTGACCATAGTTCAGTTCAGATGTGCCACCATCGATTGCCCAAACCTCGTCTACAGGTAAACCACCGCCGATCCCTTTTATCTATTTGTATTTTCCACATTTTATATTACATTAATAAACTAAATAATGGCCACACCATGTAAATAACCACTGTTTAATTTCGTTTTACCTCCATTCGCCGAGCCATTTAATCCACCCTAAAGTGATAATAATTAGGGGTGACAAATTGGCAAAATTCAATATTGATGCGGCAACATTGCGGTGTTCTGACAACATAAATTTTGACGATGACGTGAATCGGCTGTTTTATTAGATGGGTTATAGGAGTTGAGTGATGCGTTTGCTCACAACAGTTCAAAAACAGTTTAAATGGAGAATGGGTACAGCCCCGATCCACTGGAAAAAATAATGATAATTTATTTTTGGGTAATGTGAAATAGTTTTATTGATTATGTTGTTCTTAACAGGAAAAATGGCGAGCATTGCCTGAATTTATTGAAATATTTGAGTGGCAAACTCAAGAAAAAGCTGTTATATTTGGAAAAAAGGCGTTGAACTACCATGTCAGTTTGTTATTCTTCGCGTTTGCCTATACAATACCTAAATTTGTTAAAGGTTACTTTCTTACCTATCAATGTTCGAATTTTTGAAAAATATTTCGATGGGTTTGGTGGCTTTCAAAGGTACTAAATGCTGATGTGCAGGTAGCTACAGTCGTCGAGGCAACATGCCGGCCCTCCTATTGCTGCGATTATCACAGTTTAGAATTCTACTTAGGAATTAATACATTTTGTTTGCGATTGTTTATATTTGATATTGTTTTTAAGCAAAAAAGTAAAACACGAGAAGGAAAACCTAGTCCAGTTCCGCATGTGACCGGACTGGATGTCATCTGGATAATCTGTTGATCATTCGGCAGTAAGTGGAGTTAAAGACGACTCCAGACTCCAAAATATAGCAAGAATGGGCATCATTGGGAGATACACTATACAAAAGTGTTAATAAAAGTCAGTGTTGAAAAAATTGTTTATATTAAATAATGTCTTATTAATTCTCCTTAATTGTATCTTCTAAGAAAAAATATCGACTTATCACTGATCTATTACATGGATCGCAAAATAAACAAGTTCAAGTCGCGTTAACTCATAAAATAATAGAAATTTACCGCAAAAAATATTTCCTAGACTCAACATACAAGATGATTAAGCGGTATTAAGATAAGTCTAACATTTTGTTTTTCAAAGCTGACAATTAACGCTGTATAATTTAAATAAATATTAACTAAACATAAATTAGGAAAAGGGAGCTTTCCATTTTAAAAATTACATAAATATTTTGAAATGACGATTAAAAAATCCTTTTAAAAGTATTTACCTAGTTGGACATGAATATCTACAATAAAACAATTGTCACTAGATTCATATATTACTGTATTTTTGTCTTAATCCTTTACTTACATTTTTAAATATAGACACGGATATCCAAAAATTTAAATGCTATATAAAGAACAAACAATGTTTTCGTATGATTATTAACTAGGATTTCGCTTCTCTCTAATATTTATTCAAATGTATTTGCAGACGGTAAGACCAGCTAATGTTTACACGAGACTATGTTATATATTATAACCATTAATATTATGATGTGTATTTCTTTTGAAATCTTTGTTTTTCTAGGCATTGGTAATCTATGTATATTCCCGCAGTGAAATAGTACTGTCATCTCTATCACTATGTCATGTAATATCAGACATATTCCATGTTTATGAATGTTTATGTTCGAGATGACATTGAATTAAATGGCATAAGACAGTAATAAATAAATCACAGAAATATTGATTTATAATAATATCTATCTATAATAACAGGTCAATTGAAAAGCTCCCGACCTGACACATAGATGGCGCTACTAGAATAAAATTGATATTTTTTTTAGTTAGCCCTAGCCCTCATAATATGCGTGTATAAATTTGACAGCTCTCGGAACATTTGTTTGTGAATTATAGCATTTTGAGTGAAGCAACTTCTGTTATTGTGAAGAAAATGGATAAAAAGGAATTTCGCGTGTTGATAAAATATTGCTTTTTGAAGCGAAACATTCAGTTGAAGCAAAAAACTTGGATTGATGCCGAGTTTCTGGACACTGCCCTAGGAAAATCAACTATTAAGGATTGCTATGCTAAGTTTAGATGTGGCGAAATGAGCACCGAAGACGGTGAACGTAGTGGACGCCCAAAAAAGGGTGTTCCCGACGAAAACATTAAAAAAATCCGCAAAATAATTTTGGTAAATTGAAACTGAATGAAATAGCAAACACTCTAAAGATATCAGAAAAATGTCTACATAATATCATTCACGAATATTTGGGTATGAGAAAATTCTATGTAAAGTGGGTGCCGCGCGAGCTCACTTTTGACCAAAAAAACGACGACTTGATGATTCGGAGCAGTGTTTGAAGATGATCAAGCGTAATAAACCCGAGTTTTTGCGTCCATATGTGACAATGGATGAAACATCTCTCCATGTCGATAGTCACTAAAAAGCAAAAGCGTGGGAAAACGCAAGAATCGGTTGGAAAGGTTATGGCGTCTGTATTTTGGGATGCGCATGAAATAATTTTCATTGACTACCCTGAAAAAGGAAGGACCATCAACAGCGACTATACATAGCATTATTGGACCATATGAAGGATGAAATCGCCGAAAAACGACAGTATTTGAAGAACATGAAATTGCTGCTTCACCAAGACAATGAACCGTGTCAAAAATCCATGAATTGGCCATCGAATTGTTTCCTCATCCACCTCATTCTCCAGATCTGGCCCTCAGCAACTATTTCCTGTTCTCACATCTCAAAAGAATGCTCGCTGGGAAAAAAATTTCGTCGAATGAACACGTGATCGCTGAAACTCCGGCCCATTTTGAAGCAAAGGACAAATCGTACTACAAAAATGGTATAGAAAAGTTGAATGGGTCGCTATAATCAGTATATCACCCTTGAAGGGAATTATGTTGAATAAGAAAAACTAATTTTGCCAAAAAAATGTGTTTTACTGTGGTAGGCCGGGGAGCTTTCAATTGACCTGTTCATCGTTTACCTTTAGACTGGTTAACAAAACATAAGATTGATAATGTTAGTTTTTCGTCTGGGGATGATGGGATTTGATCAATACTTTTTGAAGATTTATACTTGCATTATCAAAACATATTATTATTTGGTAATATTAGAAGCCCATTTTCTTTAATCTGCTTCTTAAAATCAGTTATCCTGCCCATTCTGCTGTAACTGTAATTGGACATATTGGACAATATTGGACAATATTGGAGACGTAATACTTACTTCAAAAATAATGTTTATACAAAATAATATATTTTTGTAAGATAAAATAAAGCAAACTAAACTGCTAAAAATGACCAAAGACAAATACAAAGATTGTAAAAAATGTATGAAAAACAAACCAACTACAACATGAACTAATGTGTAATGTATGAATAAAATAGGCATCTATTTTGAATAATTAGTACATAAGTAGTTTTTCTATTAATTTTGTACTAAAGGCTTCTCTTTGAAATTCAAAAACAGTTTCGCTTCATTAATCGAAATTATTTATCTACCTTAAATACCGCAGCTTTAATGAGCTGAGCATATAAATGTTCTCACAAGAAATATTATTTAACCCCAATATAATATTTAGAATATTAAACCTATTTTAATTAGTACAACAGTTATGTAAACAACAGTAAAGTAAAAAATAACATTGAAAAAACTGGTGTTACAGTTTGAATTGTTATTTACCATATTAAAAGAGTCATTATGAAAATAAGAAAACAGCTTAAATTCATTTTAGATATACATTTCATTTCATAATTTTTTAAACAATCTTTTAACAATATTGTTTATCTCTACTATCTCTAGCAAACAATAATGCAGCGTAATAGGTATTTTTTAATATATTAATGAAATATAGGCTAACATATTTCAGATATTATTGCAAATACTTTGGACAATATGTTATGCGCAATACTAAGATAAGCTGTATTTTGCATACACCAAAAAACCCATATAGTTCATTTTTTAACATTTAATTTTATAATTCAATGTACAATTTTTGGCATCTTGTTGGGTTATATTCATCGAAGTTTGGGACATTGAACTGGTTATAGCTGGATATTGGAATTCGAATTGCAGGCAATAATTAAGTAATGTTTGAACTTCAAAGAGTTATTCTATCCCTGTATGTCTCAAAAGAGGTGTATTTGATCATAGTATTCGCATATGGAATTCTGGCTGATTACACAACGTTGAGTGATCAGTCATCAAAGTAAGTATATCATTGAGTCATTAAAGTAGAATTGGATTGGACTACGCTACTTTAAGATTAATTGCGGTAGACCATCGGAGAAAATCGTTGGGCTGATAGGAAATTTGATTCAAATAGCGCATTACAGCGAAAATCTGCGGTAGAAATAATGAAGAAGCAGCTGATTGAAATTGAATGTGATTACTCCTTCTTTAATGTGGTTTACTACCACACGTCCTTTCACCAAAGTGTGAACAAAAAATGTGTTGAGCGTTGGGCGTTGAAAATTTGTAAGTACTTATGGCAATCATGCACAACAATCTCAACATGTGAATGTTGGCTTCGTCGTGTTAAAAGCCAAAAAAAAATCGAAAACGAAGATTTGATTGAGGAAGAAATGCTCGATGAAACGGTAAATAAGAATCGCTATCGACTACAACTGATGCGTTTGAGTCGAATACTGAACGAAAAATATTCGAAATATGAGAGAGAATTAGTGGAAATATTCTTATAAGAGTCTGCCTGAGCAGCATTTCACTTTATATGAAGATATCAAAGATCGGTGGACAATAATAAAATATATTGTAGCGATTTTTCACAATATATATATATATATATATATATATATATATATATATATATATATATATATATATATATGTATATATATATATATATATATATATATATATATATATATATATGTATGTATAGATATATATATATATATATATATATATATATATATATATATATATATATGTATGTATAGATATATATATATATATATATATATATATATATATATATATATATATATATATATATGTATATATATATATATATATATATATATATATATATGTATTTTTTTATTTTAATTTTATTTAGTTTTATTAATTTTCACTGTCCTCTAATTAAGCCCACAGACTGGTAGGCGATTAAGGATATCCCAGAAAACATTCTTATCTAGCTTGTAATATAAATTAAAAACTTCGGTGCCTTTACGGTGACGCCATTCAAAGTCAAATTCACATAGAGATTCGCAGACTAAGATATATACTTCCAATGAGTATTAATTATTGATAATTTGTTAATCTGTTTATAAATAATTCCGCAAGCAATTAGCAATATAAATTAAAAACTTCGATGCCTTTGCCCTGATGCTCTTCAAACTCCAATTTACATACAGAATCGTAGACTATACTCCTAATGGGTATTAATTTTTGACAATTTATTCAAGTCCAGTAACAGGAAAGTAATCAACTTTGCGATCATGCCAACAGACATGCAGATAGCATATATATATATATATATATATATATATATATATATATATATATATATATATATATATATGCAGATAGTTCTCGTATCCTATCTCGTTAATATCTTCTTTTTTGAATAACGCCAAGACTTTATATCGATGGGAAATGGCTTGTTGAGTAATCTTTAACGAGTTGAATGCGGGGCTTTGGCTGAATTTGGCAACATTGTTCTTTCAGCAGCTTCTGCAAATCCTCGTGAAGAATTTGAAGTTCTACGCATCAAAATCAGTTAATTTAAAACTCTGAAACCATGTCCGGAATGTTATCTCACTTATACACTTATCTCCATACGCATCACAAAGTAATAGCAGCAAATGGCGTTTGTTGAGCTCAAAATTGATCATGTTTTCTCATTTAGATGTATATCACCCTATGTGTAAATGTTTTGCCTTGATATGTTAAATTCCTATTCTGTTCGCTATTTTCTACTTAGTTCAGGTTATAAAACCGTATTATTGTTGTATCTTAGACCCTAGGCGATTTAGATTTAGACTAGAGTTATTTATAAGTATATAGCAACGTCTGTATTTTGAGTCTTTGAGTTTCAGTAACTATGTTATACTTTTCTCTATATATCAGATGGTCTAGTGAAATTGATAGACCAATATTTGCCAACAGACCCTTTGCAATAACACATCATCATCGAAAATGTTGAAAGCAATGCATTTATACTCTTGTCGATGCAGAATGTTGGCATTAAGTTTCCTCAATGGTTTCCTCATTTAGATGTATATCACCCTGTGTGTAAATGTTTTCCCTTGGTATGTTAAATTGCTATTCTGTTCGCTATTTTCTACTTAATTCAGGTTATAGAACCGTATTATTGTTGTATCTTAGACCCTATTTTATAGTCGCTAGTAGGCGATTTAGATTTAGACTAGAGTTATTTATAAGTATATAGCAACGTCTGTATATTTGATAGTCTTTGAGTTTCAGTAACTATGCTATAGTCTACTGAATATATCGGATAGTATCGATTTCACATACACCAATATTTGCCAACAGACCCTGTTTCAACAACACAACATCATCGAAAATGTTGAAAGCAATGCATTTACGCTCTTGTCGATGCAGAATATTCGCATTAAGTTTCCTCAATCGCACTCTGTGCCTTTTAATAATGTGTTTTTAAGATTAATACATAAACATTTACATTGTAAAAATACGACCTTAGTCGATCCAGTAAATGTAGACGATTATACGACGTAGACATATTATCGAATTATTATATTTGCTACTTATTTTTGCCAATCGTTTTATGTAACTCCATAACAATCCTAACAATTTTTTAACAATGTTATTAAGGTTAGTTGTAACAACCAATTATCAAGCAATTACTATACGATATATATAATGGAGATACATAAAATGTTTTGTCACGTAATGAATAACAGATAAAAAACTAGTTAGTTCTAGCACTAATAAATATACTGAACAGTACGTCGCTGCGTCGCACTGAAACGATGACTTCATCGTCCAACATCAATATTTTGACAATATTAATTTCAATATGTTTATTGTGTTTAAACCAAAATGCTGATGGTTCATTTTTTATTATTTAAAATTGACTTCGCTTATTAACTCTTATCTTTTTCAGGTGCCAATTTACATTGTGGAAAGAATGAAATCGCGGTGTGCCATGAACGATCGTGTGGATCGAAGCAATTTAAGTGTACCTGTCAATGTGACGAAAATTTCTGTCGAAATGTTCTTGATAATCGTTGCGTTGATAGAAATTTGCGACCTCCTTGTCGTAAGTATATCAAAAAATCAATAACGTTTGAAGAAATGAAAATTAAACGGCATGTTATAACTTTTAATTGAAAATTATTTCAGCATACCGAATTTTACTGGTCATAAAATGTAGCGAAAATGAAGTATATGCTTCTTCAGAAGTCAGCTGTTTATTTAATTGTGGTACTGCTTTTTGTAAATGTAAACCAGGGTATTGTAGAGATTCCAAAACCCAAAAATGTCTGAAAGGTTAATTTGGTGAAACACAGCCTAAAAACTGTAATGTCTTTATGGTTATTCTAAATAAATTAGTGACAAATTAATTTTGTAGTTTAAACGCATAGAAACCATTTAAATTTAATTTTTATAAAAACAATAGTTTTATTCTTACGTGACCCGAATAAAGATGTATAAAGCTATTAGTGAGCATATTAAAGAGACAGCGTTGAACAATATTATGTTAATATTCTATTTAAATTTCCATTATGGGAAATATTTCTATAACAATATAACCTTGAAATTAATGATTTTGTATTATTTTCCCTATTTATCTCTGAAATTTGAGTCGAGTGAGTATTATTTACGGGAAGAGTTTTGGGACAAATGGAATGGTCATCATATGGTAAGTTTTGTTAAGTGAGTAAGATAAGTTAGCATAAGCATGAACTAATACTTCAAATTATTACTTGCATCGGTTAGTGATATACGGCTTGCCTGAGAAGTACAATACATTCCCTCAAGGTTTCTTCTTCAAGAGAAGACGTATTATTTCAACGTCGATTCTGGAATACTGAGGGGATATACTAAAATCGCTGTTGGAGAAAAATTTTAGAAAATAAAGGCTTTTTTGCAATAAAAGTCCAATATATCCATCCAAAATCGGGCAAAAAATGACAATGATGTGAATTTCGAAGAATTTTTCATATATTTAAATATACAAAATATAATAGAAAAGAAAGAATTCAGAAGCTGATAATAATTTAATTTTTTTGGGGCATGTAGAGTTTTACATCTGGCCAAAGTAGACTACAGATGACCGAAAATAGACGGTTATCTAATAGATATACTTTATTTATTACTTGTTCATTTATGTACATATATAAAAACTATAGAGGTGGTGGCCTCCTATCAATTTTCGAGAAAGGTGTTTATGAAGATTCGACAAACGATAGTTTAAAGAGATCGCTAGGAGACAAGCAGATGAGATATTTGGGATCAGTAATATAAGAGTACAAAATGGCATTTACCGTCGAAATAATCAGACAAATGGACCAAACTACAGGAGATTTTGCTTATCGAAGGTGGTGCGCGTGGAATATATAGAATATTTCAATTAAAACTAAACTCTTTCGCACGTTTATCTTGCCAATCTTTATGTATGCCTCTAGGACTTGTTTGATACCTGTATATTCATTTCAAATATGATGGTGAAATTCACATGCTTCCTTCCGAGATCTGATTAGAAATGAAGTTTCTTGTTTAAGATATGAAAATCAGAAAACAATTAAAGAACAAATTACAATGGTTTGAGAATGACATTGAATGAAAAGTGAACGAATTCCTTACATGATTCTGTGACAAAATCGACCTTCTGGGTGGAAAGTACAGCAAACACCTCGAAAAAGACATGTAAACCTAAATACACCTGAAACATTCAACCTAACTTTTATTTGCAAACGTCACCACATGTCATCTCTCATTGGGATTCTAGAAATCACTGAACATGCTGGAAAATGTATCACGCGCAAAAAGTAAATAGACAATAATGCGACAGGTTTTAAGTATATTGTCTCTTTAGCATCTTGTTTATATGTTTCCTCAATTTCAACAATAAAAATGCAACCTATAACCATTTATTTCTCCATTGTAAGTGTAATGCATCATATATACCTCTCATTAACAGAACTATAATCCCAAAATGTTTGCTAGCAGTACATTTGGATATGCACCAAAGACTCCATT
Source organism: Rhynchophorus ferrugineus (assembly GCF_030347505.1). Taxonomy (NCBI): domain Eukaryota; kingdom Metazoa; phylum Arthropoda; class Insecta; order Coleoptera; family Curculionidae; genus Rhynchophorus; species Rhynchophorus ferrugineus. Next base: position 22,470,648 of record NW_027472583.1, on the reverse strand, counting down.
GTATTTTTAATAAAAACATATAGATACTTGTAATTCATTAGCAAAAAATTTAATACTTAACATGATCTTGACATGACAAAAATAAAAATTGATGTGTGTACAAAAAATAATGAAATACTTATAATTATATAAAATACTAAAATAGTGTTTTTAACAAATCCTTGTTGATTTTATTAAATCTAAAGGCCTAATATTACACCTAGCTAAATTATTTGCGGATTAGAAATTGTCTAATTGACATTCAGACAGATTAGAATGCCGAAGACAATGGTGGCGGGTCAGAGGCGTCGTGTTTCTTTTTTTTTTTGGTCGCCGCACAAACCCGATGACCACGACCCAGCCGAATTTGCATAAATCGTGCGAATTTTCGATAAAAACGCAAATCCCTAACTGTACAACGCCAATACGGCAATGGACATCAGAAGAATTACGTCATCGGAAGCCTATAGAAAACTATACGACGTATCAGCGGCGGAACCAATTTTCACCCTTACATTTTTATAACTTTTCGAGAAATATCTCCAAATTATTTAGATTTACTTTTGTTTAATTTAACATAGTAAATTTTATTTTCTAGCAAGAAAACAAATCTAGTGTAAAACCGAGTTTTATTTGATATATTTTTTCTGGATTTCTTTTTCTTATAATACAGACACAGACATGCAGCATTCAATAAAATCATAAATTGTTCCGAATGTCTAAGGTACTTAGAATTCCATCTCGTGTGCCCCTTCTTTTTAATTGTATGGCTTGTCACCGTTGGAAATACTTATTAACAGAAGTAATTACCACGAATGGCGACATTGTTGATCTTTTTTCGAGGGGTTGTATTTGCCAAATGTGATTCCATCCTAGGGATGTTAGAACTTCATAAAAGTCCATTTCTAAAAACGCGACGGACAGAGTCACTACGTACTTATCGTCCAGTTTATTTTATTGTGTTTTGTGCCGTCCAAGCTGTATTACATCAAATGGTGAGTTTGTTCACAGATTATTCCAGTTTTTTTCTTTTTATTTATCATTTATGATTTATTAAATCTCGATTTATTATGTTTTAATTATTATTTTATATTTATTTATATCTATCATATTCTATTTATTATTTTTCATTTGTTATTGTGCATTTATAATTCTCTATTTACTATTTCATACTTATTATTCTCTATTCACTATGCTCTACTTATTTATTTATTTATCCATCCATCGTTATATATTTTATTCTACTCTATTTTATTATTTCTTTGATTCGTCGTATATTCTCCATAATTCTTAGATTATGGCAAATCAAATTATTTAATATATTAACTATTATATATATTTTATATATCTATTTTATAACTATTTTATAATTCAGAAACCAACGTCAAAGTGGCTAAAGTTACTGATACATAGTTATGATCTATGGATAACTTGAAGCATATATAAACACCACTGAAAGTGGTTTCTACTGGTTCTCGGTGGCAGCGTATCTAGCGTATCTAGGCTTTTATCTTTCTCCCTTGTACGCATTGCACGTTCATCATAGCTGGAACTGGAGAAGTGAGTGTACTGGTAACAGTACTGTTCATTTATTCACTTATTTTGAAAATTTAGCTTAATCCTAGCGAGGTCTATTGACCATTGAGGCAGCAGTACTCGCGCGTTACTTCCCTTGATCTCTTGCACGTCATTATCGTTAGTTCTAGGACTGGTACGTCGTGTGTTACTTTTACTTCGTACCGGTTGCACATGTCATACTTCATCCAAGCATAGTTTATCATTACTATCGGTTACCGTAATTGTCTGTTTTATAATGATTCTCTGTTTATAATTATTGTTTGTCAATTATTGACTACAATGGGCTAAGATTATTGCTAACCATCCTAGTTACTGTACCATTGTCATCGTCTTTATTTGAGATTACCAATACCATCATCAGTATTTATCGATATATTCATTTATACATACCATTATTCTAGATATTATTATAACTGCCAGTATATTGACTGCCAACACCGCCGTCATGTAATATGTCCATTATATTTTAATTTCACACTTGTTATTAAAAATTGGCTGCTCAGGTACGTTTTATTATGTTTGCAGAGCTATTACCCGACCACCTCGAACATCAAGATCTTGCACGATTATTTGCATTATTTATTTTGCCAATTATTGAATAAGTAGTTGTCATATCATTTATTTTGATCTCTATTTTTATATATTTAAGATGTTTAATTATTTTATGTTGTTAAGAATTCATAAGAAAAAGAAAACAAACTATTATAAAGCCTCGTAACAGATTTATTTCGAATTGGTTTGCTACTCGCTACAATTATTGCAAATTTAACCCAATAAAAACTCTCAAGGCATAATACTGGTATCAAATTCTCCACTATACTAGAGAGTTCCATTAACAAGTTTGTCATTTCAGATAAGGCGGCGCTTGCGGGATGTAGTTTATCAAACTGATAAGTACTAAACTATGTTGAGTAAAGATTTCTGGGCATCTTAAACGCCTATTTACTTCTAGAAATAAAAAGCTTATCGGACATCGATACCTTATCAATAAAACGAAGGAAACAATATAACTTAATCAACATATACAAAAGGATGAATCAATATTCTCTTACACTAACAGAGTATTAACTGCAAGTTTCTAATGTTATCCGTATAAAAAGATATGAAAAATAATGGTTTATTTAAAAATAGGCGTAAGACTAGTATTGAATGATTTTTTTACAGCCAGAGAATATTATTCATCTTTCTGGCAGCATTATCTTCAATATTAAAAAATTAGTATTTCGAATTGATCCAAGAATTTTATTTTCGACAAAGCCTACGCCCAAGCCTTCACAAAACCGCCGATATTCGGCAAATTTTTACAGTTTCCACCTGATATTGCGGCGTTGTCATTTACAAGTGATCGAGAGGTAGGGTCCAATGAACTGCGACATTCATTTTTGTTTTAACCCTCGCACTAGTAAGTGCTCTAGTATAACTTGATTGTTTACATCTGGTAGGTGGTATTATTGCATTATATTTATTATTATATTATACTTATTATCAGAGCCTTGGTGGCACAGTGGTAAGACGATAGTCGCAGATTTGAATCCTGCTGGAACATGGTTGTTATATTTGTAATTGTTTAACATCTGTGATTATTCTTAAGCAAGAATTATGCAAGATTATGGATTCTTATGTTGTTAAAAATATTACCACTTTTAAATTCCAGTGTCATCGATTAGGGATGTACAGAAGCGTCTTAAAGGATGAGGGACATTTAAAACTCTAGGAAAGTATTAAAATAAATTCTCAACGCCCGGTTGGAATAAAACGAACACAAAAGAGAAGGAAATGTGAAATACAACACATTAAATCACAAGTAGCATATGAAAATTACTTGGGTAAGATATCTATATTTAAATCATCCATCATGAACCCAAATCACTACTTCAAGATATATATTTCCGGTCGATAGACAACATAAAATAGAAAAGAGAACTCGCCGTGTATTATTTTGAAAAGGGTCTACTTTGTGTAAATTTGGATAAAAAATAATATTTTATGTTTTATGATATGTAATAAAAAATCAGCGCATAATAAACTACTCAGAATCAGGAATCTAGTATCGTTTAAATAACCGCTAACATTTTAGTAATCAGCCACGCCGCTGAGTAGCAGCACGCTTTCTCCGTATATGGGTTTGCTTTTAGGCTTATTGTCGGTTTTATTACACGGCAATACATCACAACTGATAAGGTACCACCTACGCCCGGTACCGCTAGTTACGTCGGCTAGCGTACCCCGATATCACACAGCTTACGTAAGGAAAGAGGATCCTGCGGGGCGGAAGGACCGCGCGGCGACGAAAAAACCGAATAATCTATTCAATTTCAGGTACAGTAGATCATGGTGCCAGGATCGGCGTTGTGGCGAGCACCAGGAAACGGTGATGTGACGCTAATGGTCACCCGCAGGATATGGACAATTTAATTCAGTCGGCGCGGTACCACCGCGGGGTGGCAAAAACGAACAAATACGCAACAAAGCGGCCGTCGTTGAAGCCAATCGGAAAACGAAGGAAGAGGAAATGGCCGCCATAGGCGAACAGAACCAGTACCGGGAAAAGGAATTGGAAAAATATCGGTCCCATGATGTACTGTTTATAGTTTACCCTGTGAAAAGCTAGAAACCGTTTTGAGGCGTAATTTATAACATCCAGCAATTCTCAACATTTTCCTATAGAAATATATTTTTTTAAATGAATGACATTTTTACTGTTTAATAACATTTCCTTTAATATATGTTTGGCACCTTTTCAAAATATTTTTTATTATAAATTAAAGTAATTCGAATTCGAAGCCCAATTCATGGATTTTTGCGGTAGTTTTCATTGACTAGTGACACGGTGCACTGTCTTTCTTTTTTATCAAATGCGGTCGTTTTTCAGCAATTTCGTCCTTCAAACGGTCCAATAACACTACGTAATAGTCCTGTTGATGCTGTTGATGGTCCTTCATTTTTTAGGTTAGTCAACGAAAATTATTCCACGCGCATCCCAAAATACAGACGCCATGAACTTGCCAGCCAACTGTTGCGTTTTCCTACTCTTTGGAGCGGGTTCATTGTGTGCAGTCCACTCGGATGCATATCCACCCAAAAACTCGGGTGTATTATGCTTGATCATCTTCAAACACTGCTCCGAATCATTAACTCGTCGTTGTTTTTGGTCAAAAGTGAGCTCGCGCAGCACCCACTTTACACAGAGCTTTTTGAAGTGCAAATCGCTTCCTTATGGACTGTTATAACGAGGCTTAATTTTTTTCAATAGCCAAAAAAAAACAACATCGATTAAAATCATAGGGTGCGAATTGGCGGACCAAAACCACTACATAATTGTAATTTCGAATATTTTTCTATTATCTTGTTATTAACCTAGCCTGCTTATTAGACAACTGGTCTATGATCGATATCTTAACGAGGCATATTCCGTAGGCAATGTCACATCTCTAGGTCTCTTTAAATCGACTTGTCACAGTATCGCAACGTATACAATGGCACCAATACCAAAACAATCGCGACATCTATATTCGTCTTTAATATGTGGTCCTCTCATGCTTTTTCCACCTGAAACGTCATGGTTATCGAACCAAAGCCATTGTTTCGTATGACCACCGTTAGAGAGACAGCGGCATTGTGCTGGACGTTTAAGGAGCAGCCGCGTTAAAAACCTTATTAAAAAGTCACAGATCCAGCAGACGACGACTTCGACGCACTGAATGCATCCGTGGTTTATTTTGCGATTGTTTCGCTGCCGTAGCCTCATCCCGAAGCCGCCGCCGACTTCGCATTGTTAGAGATCGATAACGGAAGTCGTCTCTTGAACCGTTCTGCCATTGGCTTTATATCAACGAATGGACTGGTTGGGAAATGTCATGTGCGAGTTTTATACGTGTATTAACACGGATAAACATACATGAATATGGATGGTGTCGTGGGAAACTAATCGTAAGGATGTATCGATATCGGCGCCGCTCGGAAAAATCGCCCTGAAACGTTCCGAGATGCCGTTTAACTACAATTTAATACGGTTTATTTTCTATCAGGAATGTCTTCGCAGATTATTAACGGCAATAATAATGGTTATAAATGTTGCTGCTGCTGGTCGCAGATAATATGTTTGAATAGTTACGTATTTCGCTACTATCATAGGGTTGAGAAATGCTAAAATTAAATATCCTTGTTGAAAATCCGGGTAATTGGTGTTTTGTGGTTAAGTCGTAGACATCCACGGACAGTGGCATCCTTAGTTTTCACCAGGAAGACAAATAATATAGTCCATGCAAAATAACAGTAAACTCACGTTATTACAACGTGAGGTCAAATAAGGGGAACTATTTCAAACTGTCACTCAGTATTTTGCAGTGCTATGCAATTTACTTTTCTTAGACACTGTCTTGAAATATTGTAGGTCGGATGGCAGAGAATATGATCAGAGTAACAGGTCAACAGGAATGGCAAATTTTTTTATTATTCAACATAATTCCCTTCAAGGATGATAGCCTGATTATAACGACCCTCCAACTTTTTGATATGATTTTTGTAGTACGATTTGTCCTTTGAATCAAAATAGGAATCCGTTTCGTCGATCACCTCTTCATTCGACGAAAATTTCTTCCCAGCGAGCATTCTTTTGAGATCTGAGAACAGAAAATAGTTGCTGGGGGCCAGATCTGGAGAATACGGTGGATGAGGAAGCAATTCGAAGCCCAATTCATGGATTATTGATACGGTATATTGTCTTGGTGAAGCAGCATTTTCTTTTTCTTTAAATGGGGCCGTCTCTCGGCGATTTCGTCCTTCAAACAGTCCAATAACGCTATGTAATAGCCGACGTTGATGGTCCTTCCTTTTTCAAGGTAGTCAATGAAAATTATTCTATGCACATCCCAAAATACAGATGCCATAACCTTGCCTGTCGAATATTGCGGTTTTCCACGTTTTGGAGCGGGTTCATCGTATGCAGTCCACTCGGATGACTATCGATTGAACTTCGGAGTGAAATGTTGGAGCCATGTTTCATCGATTGTCACATATCGACGCAAAAACTCGGGTTTATTTCGCTTGATCATCTTCAAGCACAGCCCCGAATCATCAACTCGTCGTTGTTTTTTAGCTTGTAGTTTTAATTTAAGTTGCTTAAACGTAGTAAAAGTAAATACGTTTTTGCAGATTAATTTGCGTAACGAAAGGAGAAAATATACTTTAGCCCATACAATAAACAATCCTAAAGTATTCAATAAGAATATTACATACGTCAAGATTCTTGATATGAGGTTCTAGCAATATCGAAACTGTTAATAATATTATATCCAAGCAGGTTAAAACGCTTTTCTATTCCAAGTGCAACAATTATCCTTAAATGGCTGGCAATGCTAGAAGTGATCTTTAATTCACTGTATTGGTTGATTGGATAACTCACTATAAGCACAACTTTTGAAATAATAACATAATATTTGGCAGATATCTCTATCTTTATGGCTCTTTTTTATTTATATTTCGAGTGGTCGCATAACATAAGTCACATTTTTTGATAAATATCAATATTTGGACAGTTGATATATGCACAATTATCCGTTCTCCGATATACTGTTGCACCACTACACTAGACATAGAAAAATATTTTGAAGATGTGTAAGAGGTAAACTTTTGTCGAATGAAGAGCAAATCGTTTCTTTACGAACTGCTGTAACGAGGCTCGATTTTTGTCAATACACAAAAAAAAACATCGATATAAATCATAGAGTGCGAATTGACGAACCAAAACCACAAATAAACCAAAAAAAAACACCAATAAGCATTCCTAAAAATTCAATAAGGATATTACAATTGACATCTATCCAAAGAAAATCGTCTTCCCTGATGCGCTAATTTGTTTTAGCGAAGGATTGGTCGATATTTCAATAAACCCTCCCTTTTTAGATGTCGTACAATTGAGAAAATAGCCCGCAGGATTCCGTTCGTGGCTCGTCTTTAATCCGACGACGGTTATTAATTTTTGCCGATCGCTTAATTTGCCTGTATGGCGCATGAGGTGCTTTTTTCCGCGCACCGTCCCTCTATTAACCGTCCCAACGGGCGTGTTTCTCCCGACGGAGGCGTCCAATTACGCAGATCGTTCTAATTTGTGGCCAATTTGCCCGACCGTAACTGCCAATAAATACGGATCGTCCCGGTAATTCGACTCAGTTCCATTTGTCTCACGGTTTATGTTGAAATATCGTCAGCACCGTCTCGTGATGCTGCTGCTGCTTCTTCTTCTTCATCATCATCGTCGTCGCGTTCGTCGCTTACTTTTTGTTCGTCTTTTCCGCGCCGGGTCCTCGCGTTCTTCGTAAGGCAATTATGCGATCTGAAAAATACGGCGCGATACTCAAGGCTATCATATTATTAAGTTTACAAATTGATTTCGTGTCGTTCTGTCCAGTGACGGAGACATTTCCATCTAATTCGAAGTAATCTCCGATAAGATAACATATACAAAGAGAATATTGACAACACACGGCCAGCAAGGAAGTTTTGAAATATCTAAATTTGCAAAAAAATCTGACGAAATCATGATTTTTTAATACTCATTTGTACCTGAAAGGCTGCATGGAGGCAAAACTGGCCAATATAACAGGTCAATTCAAAAGTGCCCGGCCTACCAAAGTAAAACATATTTTTTTGGCAAAATTAGTTTTATTCAACATGATTCCCTTCAAGGGTGATACACTGATTATAGCGACCCTCAAACTTTTCAATACCATTTTTGTAGTGCGATTTGTCCTTTGCTTCAAAATAGACCTCAGTTTAGATCACCTCTTCATTCGACGAAAATTTCTTCCCAGCGAGCAATAATATGTAATAGTCGCTGTTCATAATCCTTCCTTTTTCAAGGTAGTCAATGAAAATTATTCCATGCGCATCCCAAAATACAGACGCCATAACCTTGCCAGCCGACTGTTGCGCCTTCCCACGCCTTGCAGCGGGTTCATAGTGTGCAGTCCACTCGGATGACTGTCGATTGGACTTCGGAGTGAAACAATAGAGCCATGTTTCATCCATTATCACACATCGATGCAAAAACTCGGGTTTATTACGCTCGATCATCAGCACTGCTCCGAATCATCAACTCATCGTTGTTTTTGCTCGCGCGGCACCCACTTTGCACAGAGCTTTCTCATACCCAAATATTCGTGAATGATATGATGTACACATTCAGTGGATATCTTTACAGTGTCTGCTATTTCACTCAATTATAATTTACGGTCATTCAAAATCATTTTGCGGATGTCGGTAACAACCTCTTTTGGGCGTCCATTGCGTTCGCCGTCTTCGGTGCTCATTTCACCATGTCTAAATTTAGCATACCAATTGGGTTGATTGGTTGATTTTCTTGGTGAAGTGTCCGGAAGCTCGGCATCGGAAGCCAAGTTGTTGCTTCAACTGTATTTATCCCTTCAAAAAGCAATACTTTATTAACAGGCGAAATTCCTTTCTATCCATTTTTTTCATAATAACAAAAGTTGCTTCACTTAAAATGCTATAATTCACATTCTAATGATCCGACAGCTGTCAAATTTATGCATATTATTTGATGATTACCATCGAAAACGAGAGACGAGCGCCATCTATGTATCAGGTCAGGGACTTTTCAATTGACCGGTTACATGATTTCCTTTAATTAAAATACAAATTACAAAATAATAGTTTGCATGTATTTAAACAACGAAATACAAAATATTTTTAAGTAGTGTATTTTAAATATACAATACAAAGTACAGTATTTTAAAAACAATACAATCATCATCTTTTTTCTAGTGCTGTTACTCCTGTTACTCTCATGCACTTAATGTTTTTTCTAATTTGCCTAAGGCATAAAATCCAAGGTATTGAATTATTTCTCTCATCTGATGTCATGCTTTCTGGCAATCAATGCATTTTGTAAAAAAGATGGTAGCATGGCGCCAATACGGCTCCATTTATTTCAGGTGGCAGTTAAAAAAACGCAATAAAATACATCAAATTATAATCCTGAAGCCGATCTAAGCTGGTTCTTATAGACATTAAATTAGGACGAAGTTTGCAATAGCCACAAATATTGCCCTAAATGTACCTTAAACTTGTAGCAATTGAGTTCAATGATTTAATGAATTCCTCCAATTATTCTAGTTTTGTGGTCAAGAAAGTATTAATCTTACCAAACTTATCAATAAGGCCTTCAATTTTGATATTCTCATAAGCTGTGCTTTAGAATCGTCAACAGATTTTCATCTTGTGGAAGAGGGATATGTTAATTAATGTTTCATTACACATAACACTAACAGTCCATTAGATAATAGTCTTTATATTCGAATTTATTTTAAAATCATATGTATTAGAAATATTAATTACAAAATACCTCAGCGTCAGATAATTAGTATACCAATTACAAACACTACGTACATATGTTTTTCAATTACATATTTTAATTATAGGTAGTTTGAATACTGCCTAAGCCTGCATGTAAGAATAAAACTTTTAAAAAAATATTTTGCGTCTTCAATCACGATCCTTTTCTGTTGTTGAAGGAGCTGGTCAAACCAACAAATACTACTCGACATTTCTCAGCAGAAAGATATTTAATATGCTTACCCTTGAATCTTTTATAATATTTTGGAATAATTTTAAACTGTAAAAAGGTAAAAAATTAAAAAATACCTAAAAAATAATTAAAGATAGCGTCTGTAATATTCATTAGTTTTTTTGTAAACGTCTAACAATTTTAAAAATTTCTGGCGATACTGGTGGATGAACCCAATTGCAAACCCAAGTGTCCGTTTTGGTTTCAACTATTTATATTGGTGAATGGAGGATCAAAAAGGTTTACGGAATATTCATCGCCGTAAAGCATTGCTGTACTTATGGAAATATCAGTAAGGTGTACCCTATTATGACCTGTTAAAGCTGGTAAAGCCAAAAGTTTAAATTACTAACGACGTAATAAATCCGACGTATTCCCCACATTTACCACCTAGTGGGTTTTTTATTTTTATATTTTTCAAGATTTTTCGAAATACTATTTTTGAATCACAATTTCTTGTAAAAAAAATCTGCGGTATACCGATGCTAAATTGTTGTTCGTATATTAGTACTACCTTGCATTATTATGTTCACATACTATCAAGATTGTTCCTATGGATTATTGCTTGATAGCAGACCTCTTCCTCCAGAGCAAAATACATAGAGCTGGTATAAAATTATGCATTAGCTATGCCAAAAACGATATAAACAATATTAAATACTAAGGCTTAAGTTAATCAATTAGGCTTGATTTATTAAAATTAAATTAATTAAAAATGCAGCACTATTAATCGGTCTTATGCTGTAGTTTAATCAAGATATTTTTTAAATTAAGGTCAATAAGAGGGTATAGTAAGTACTGAGAAATCCATCAATAAATCGGCTCACTAAAAATCATTTATCATTAGCCACAGCACATTTTTAAATGTTCACCTAAATAAACTATTAACACTGCTAGAACAACAGTTATTTAGATATCTATATCTCTAGCTCTTTATTTATTATGTTTTATAGACAATAGAGGTCTATTAGTGCTTATCCGAACTATAATTATCAGTACTACCGACTAAGCTTACCGCCTGGCGACTGACAAACTTAAAAATTATTCCAGAATACACCTTGTCTTACACATTTTGGTTATTAATGTGACTGGGATGGTTTTCCATCCGTATTTTAAATTTCTGCCAATTGACAATCTCAAATATAAATTTACAACAGTTTTCAGCAACAAGTTTCGAATCTGCGACCACTGCAACTAATCATACTGGCGCCTTGACCACTGCGGCTCTCAAAACCGGCTAACTATGTTCTTACATTGAACTAAATGAAAACAAAAAATGACCATCAATAAGACTTTTATCAGATTTTAACAGAACACTTCTCGAGTAATACAAAAAACTAAAGTAGTTCATAATCAAATAAATCAGGACAAAAAATCAAAAACCAAGTCTTCGATCGTTTTCTACTTGCCGATGGAATTTCACGACGACAATAACATCCTAAAACCCCTTTTTCTTGACAGAGGTCGACGAAATGCGAACAAAAACCCAGTAGCACATATTAGATCGTTAATTTCCTCAATTTTTTGCGGAACACGTTTTTAAGGAGACCCATCATAACGTAACTATTTCTGTATTAAAGTTGCGGTTAGCTTCCAGCTAAAGCCCAATAAGCGTAAAATAAAGTCCGTACGATCCAATGACCAACGATTTTTTCTCATTGGTTTTATTATGACGGTCTTTTTGAAATGTGATGATTGAAATGGCCACTCGCCTTTTTAACAACTTATTTTCAGTATAGTAATAGTTTCTCAGAATTAAGTCTGTCTAAGTATGATGTATCTTATTTTTATTAATTGTACTGTTACGAATGCCATATAACGGGTATCACATATTAATATTTATAATAAAACAACTGTGGTCTATAATAGAGGTGTCGATCGCGGATATAGAAAGTATACAACCAACACAACAACCACTACAACCCTTTAGGCCACCACGCATTCACCTACAGCAAGTTCAAAGGTTGGCAACGCTGCTGGATTGGTACCATGCGGTTCCCGGTTATAAAAGACCACCACTACGACGTCCCGCTGTCTTACTTAATAGTACCACTTCCACAGCGCTACCGTACTTCCTTTACCTAACCTAATATCCTGTCATTTCTCCCATTGACCACATGTATCAATATAATATCGAAATAAACAAGTGTTTCTTCAACTAGTGTTTTTAGTTCTCGTAAAAATTCTTTCCACAAATAGTAGTGAGTGCTCGGACAAACAATTGCATCGACAGCTACACATTCCGACCGACTGACCAGATGAACATTCCTACACGATCTTATTTAATTATCTTAAAAAGTGTCTTTAAGAATCTTTAGTAAATCTTTAATATAAAGTACCTAAAACTTAATATTTGTTTTACATAAATTGGTACCCGAATAATGAAGGTAAGAATGTCAGAAATTTGAACGCGCGATCAAACTTAATAGATCACAATAAAACTAATAGTAAAAAAACTGTTATAACTTTAAATATACATTACAATAATGATAATAGTCAAATATTCAGAATTTAAAATTCTTGTGCCAATTTAAGCTGAAGACATGGGAAGCCATCTACTTCTACCGATGCTCTTTGGTTTGGCCAAGTAGAACAATATAAAAACCTTTGGATAGACTGCAAAGATGTGTTTCCGACTATAGAATTTAAACTTTGTCAAAAATTATCTCGTTTGATTTATGTTAATTATAATACACTCTTTCTAATTTTTCCCAATGCAGGCTCTTTTTTCAGTCTGCAATGCACTTACAGATCAACAGGAGCTCTAAACTACGGTCTTAGCTTTTAAAACTATTGATTAATCATCGACCAACTTACAGATTATCCCAGGATGCCATGTGTTTGCATGCGTGTATGGATATATGTATGGTAGGTGATTATCTTAACACTATTAACGATTTAATGTAATAAATTAATATGTAATAAATAAGTAATAAATTTAATGTAATATTTTTTCTTTTTTAAATAAAATTGGTTAAAAATTCTTTTAATAATTAAATAAACAGTATTTGAGTGAAAAACTCGTATATTGGTAGAGATATTTATTTATACGAAAATATATTCTTCAATAAGTAACGAGAATGGACCATTTAAGAAGTTTGCATAAATGACTTAGGAAATTGGTGGAAATAAGAAATGAAAATAGGATAGGAAAAAAAATTAAATAGGATAGGAAATTCGTTCGAAAAAAAAAACGTGGTGGTTTCTGGGACGACAATCTAAATTTACACTCCAAAATAACCAGTTCTTATACGGCAAATCTTGAAGCCATTGTGAACCTATTATGTGCACCTATAGGGTAGTGCAAAAAATCTTTAAAAAATAGTTCTTCGAAGTATTCCTGACCCCCCAAGGTACATTGTAAATGAGTACGTTCACAAATATCTGAGGGTACAAACGGCCAGCGAAGTTGGAAGTACGGAACAGTTTGAAAGAAAAAACATGAAACATTGGGTGATTACAACAAGAACATAATATAGTTATGTACGAAAACTGTGTTAAGTTATAAAGCTATGTGGAGCGTATCAGTAGGAATACATCCATTAAATGTTAACTAAGTTTAATTCTTAGATCTGGACTTTAAAACCAATATGAGGGAAATTTACCACAAAGTTGGAGTAAATAACTAAATGTAATATGTGTGCCATGTGCTTTTATATTTTGTTACATTCGTCAGTTATCGGCACTTGACAGAATATATGTAATGGTGAATACAGACATGAACGAAACGAATGTTTGACGAAACGAATGTTGATGTGTTCGTTACATTTTAAAATATTTGCATTGTTCTATGAATTAAATAAAATTAGTAGTAACATGACATTATCGTATTCTTTCAATCGCTATTTTTTGTATTTGCGCAACTTTTATATATGCCCCGAACAAAAATATATCGAAATATAATGTTCCACCAACCCTTGGCAAACTTAATATTTTTATGTTAATAATTATTTTATATGAAATTATAATAAAACATTTTTTCTCTTACCAGTTGTGAAATACTTTGTCCATATTATTTGACATGTTTTGAACTATGGAGAGTATCAATAAATGTATTTCCCTTCAATGAAAAATAAGGAAAACAACTCATATTTTTCAATATATATTATAATTTTTCAATAATCAGACAATATATATTTTTGTTGTAATTACTATTTGCAAAATATAAATCAAAGTTAAATATTATTTCCGATTTCGTAACAAGGTTCTTGCAAGTAAAACATACATATTTTAATTTTTCAGGTTTTTATATAATTATATGTATTATTGTTAATCATTAATAGATATTAAACACATATTTATAATTTAAAAATATTTTTAGTAACACCAAAACCTGTGTCATTTATAATCCTGCCAATTTTTCAAATGGTCGCTCAAATTTGTTGGCTCGATCCGCGGTTCCTAGAACAACGTTCTATTCATAGCCAAACGCTGAGCTTCATGCGGCGAACACTGGAACTAAGCAAAGTGCATGCGCACTACGACTTTGAACCAATTTTGAAACTTGTTCGGCACGAATGTTCGACGAATTCAGTTCTACTGATATGCATTTTCAATTTTTTAACGAAATTCGCCCCGAATGCTCAAGTTTGGACCCACCATAAGACAACGTGGGCGATTTTGATACCAATTTCCGATGATGAATGAAATATTAGTTTGAAAAAAGCGGGCTAAAAACTAACTGTAAATATACCCATTCCTCTATGGCTCCAGGCCTATATAGACAGGATCATTTTTCATAGAGCTCATATCTTCTTGTTACTTAAAATTTTCTTTTCACTTTTTCCACGTTTTTGCGAAATTTAATCGTTTAATCTTGTCTGTATAATAACCACTTTCACACAGCACAGTAATTCTTCCGTACAAACCAGCTTCGCCTTTTTATCGTCATTACCTTAATTGGTTTACGACGAGAAATATTAATTTTAAGAGCAATTTCTGATGCTCTGTCCATAGATTCTCACATTATATTAGGAAAAAACACATATTTAACATCTATATTGCAGCTATTCATAGTACGGAAAAAGATCAAAAATAGAACGATTGAAAAACTAGTCTGCTAAGATCGTATTTTGCATAAATTATTTATATCTACACATGGAAAAATTGGAAATTCAATTATTTCTCGGTTGGGAAGATGAAGCACGTTTATTATTAGAGGATTGTGTAAAAAACTGTGTGTAAGATTATACATTCAACGTCATATTTAATTAATTTTAGTATAATTAAACACACTTATTTTGTACTACTACGGAAATGTTTTAAGAATTTACGTCGTATTGTTGAATAACATATTGAGTTTTTGAAGAAAATATTTATTTAAATGCTATGTGCCTTACACAACTCAGGTAGTAAGTCCACTCAAAATAAGTGGTTCATATCTTGGGCAGTAAGTATGATTCAAGGGAAGAATTGTCTGCTCAAAGCTGTTTTATTTTGATTTCATTCAATTAATTGGGACAAACCTACATACCAAGAGCAGAAAACAAATTGACGTTGTATTAACAAACATCTCGCAACACTCGAAGCTTTCCTTGACATATTTAAGTAGAATAGGAGTAAAACTAATGCAGTTCAAAGAGGAGTGAATGAAAAGGTTCTAGTCATTAACTATTAGAATTAGTTAGCATTTAATTCTGTGAAGACATAGCAGTTTAGAGTCTACAATCGTTTAAAATATTGCTAAAAAGTTACTCAGATGTAGAATAAAGATTAAATTAAATGATTAATTAACAACAGTAGACCTGGATAGAGGAAACGTAATTAATATATATATATATATATATATATATATATATATATATATATATATATATATATATATATATTTATTCTTGTAAAACCAAATGGAAATAAAGCTTCAGTTGATTTTCTGAGGCCCGTTTTTGGGTGGTGCGAGCGCTCGTACTTTCGAATACCGGTCCTTAACATATTTTCCGCTTACATATGTATTAATTACATTTTTATTATTTTGTTTAAATTCAACAATGTTCATTTCAAAAGTGTTATTTCATAATTTTTCCAATTATTTAACTCCTAAACCTATTTACGTTCTTAACTAAACGTTCAATCCAAAATAAATAATAGAATGTAATATTCGGCACATTAAT
Source organism: Rhynchophorus ferrugineus (assembly GCF_030347505.1). Classification (NCBI taxonomy): domain Eukaryota; kingdom Metazoa; phylum Arthropoda; class Insecta; order Coleoptera; family Curculionidae; genus Rhynchophorus; species Rhynchophorus ferrugineus. The sequence continues at coordinate 22,454,394 of NW_027472583.1, read as the reverse complement.
TACGTTGCCGTTTGCCAAATTGCATTATCTTCTATAATTTCTGAGATATAGGCAATCGAAATTTTACACTTTAGGCTCTGTTTTCAATATAGGCCAAAACTGTAAAATGGTCTTTTGAATTACGGATTTAGTTCCAAACCACATTCCAAGTAATATTCCGCATGTTAATTACGTTGCCGTTTGCCTAATTGCATTATCTCTTATAGTTTCTGAGATATAGGCAATCGAAATTTTACACTTTAGCTCTGTTTTCAATATAGGCCAAAACTGTAAAATGGTCATATGAATTACGGATTTCGTTCCAAACCACACTCCAAGTAATATTCGGCACGTTAATTACGTTGCCGTTTGCCAAATTACATTATCCCTTCTAGTTTCGGAGAGATAGGCTATCGAAATTTTATAGTTTAGGCTCGGTTTTTTAATATAGACCAAAATTGTAAAATAATCTTATGAATTACGGATTTCATTTCAAACCACACTCCAAGTAATATTCGGCATGTTAATTACGTTGCCGTTTGCCAAATTACATTATCCCTTCTAGTTTCGGAGAGATAGGCTATCGAAATTTTATAGTTTAGGCTCGGTTTTTTAATATAGACCAAAATTGTAAAATTATCTTATGAATTACGGATTTCATTTCAAACCACACCCCAAGTAATATTCGGCATGTTAATTACGTTGCCGTTTGACAAATTACATTATCTCTTATAGTTTCTGAGATATAGGCTATCGATATTTTACACTTTAGCAGCTCAAGTATTTTTGATTTCACCTCAATTTATAAAAGCTGAAAATATTTCTGGGCGAACAATTACAGTTAAGAATGATTATTTTAAATATTTTTAATAATTTAGAAACCTAAGAAATTATATTAAATGACGATTAGTTACAATAAAAGCTGCAATTTAAAAACATTGTAAAAATTAAATTAAGTTCTAAATCATAAAATATTTCTTGAGCATATTTTAAATTTATTATAACATTACTTCAGTGGCCTGTTACAATCATCTCGAATATTATTTCTCAATAGACTACTCTAATACCAACAACTATATGTTTTAAATCTATTAGTCATGAACTACATGATTATTTAACATAGATTGATCTTGATTGCAGCAAATGCTATTTCTTTTTGTCAGTGAGAGAAAAAATAATGAATAGAAATATTATCGACGTAACGGTATCGGACCGGTTGATTGTCAGACGGATCCTGGATGCATTTATACCACCGATTTCCGACAGCGGCCGCGTCTGTGGACGAAATAACGCACCGTCACTGTTGGTGATATGAAGCGGGCGTTTCGAAGGTTCATTGTGTCGCTTCATCTTTTCGGTGCGAGACTAAGAAAATGGACCGACCGGCATCGAATGTTTAATTAGGGCGTTCGATCGTAAATAGACGTTTCTGGTTCGCTACTGTTAGACGTATACGGGCGCCAGACCTTTTCGAGATGACGGTGTTGGCAACGGTATTAAAAATCGGCTCTGATCAATGAATAACTTCGACGAACGTAAAAGGCTCGCTCTGAACGCACGGAAATTGTTTTATGGTGGCGTTTGATGGGGCGTATGGCCGGGACAGATCCGTTATGCTAGCACAAAACTCGATTATCGAGAACAAGAGAACGGTTCCATTTTTTTTAAGGACCCATTGTGGTTTAAACTTTGAGTGTTTAAGTATGACGAAGCCGTTGACCTAATTCCATCTCGTACATTTCTGTTGTTCCTTGTTCAGACGGCTTGGTTGGGGCGACGGTAAAGGCGACATGCTCCTCCTACTGTTGCTATAGCCGCGGGTTCGAATCCTGTTGGGGCGTAATCGTAAATACATATTTGTGATGACCAAGTACAACTTTACAATGGACATATATATATTTCGAACATTACATAATACATAATAGATCAAAAATGATGCAAAACTCACCGAAAAGACTTATTTGGAACAAAAAATAATCCTTAATTAAACGCCAAGATAGATTAACGGTATTATTATAAATAATATAGTACCCCAACAATGGATTTTTTTATAAAATTTAAGGCTACTTTTCTGCTGTATTATCGATCCTCTAAAATATAATGTAAATGGGTACCGGTTTTGATCGATATCACATGTAAATATTTTATACTACAAAAGATGTTATCAAAAATATAGGTCGACTTGTTTTTAGTTATAAATAATATCTCTTAATAAATAAATTAGCCATATTTAAATACATTATACGGTTGAATACGGTTGTCCATTAGTATCAATTTATCTAGAGAATGATATCGGATATGTTTCTAAACAAGTTTCAGTTGTAATATTTTAAGGTGTCCTTTTTATATTACATCACTATAAAAAGTTGTTCCTTTGCAATGACGAAAAGGCTTCTAAGACTGTCATTCCTTAAAAAATTGATATATTGTTTTTTTTAATTAACCTACACCTTGCTTTCATGAAAACTAGATATATGTCTAGGTATATGTCTAGGACCATTGCTTAGTATCTGATGTAATGTTTATGTGTTATTTAACTCTGCTGTATTTTTATTAAATATAATTGACTGCACTACAAGACCAAATGCTTTGATTCTTTTGAGCCTCCGTCCTGCTCAAATGTTACCCAAAATTAGCAACATGGCACTAGAGTCCCTCCTTATGTCTCTTTGTAATTCTCTTACCTTCCTGGGTAACAATTGATATCAGAAGATCTAGGTGTAATGTGTATAGTATTTGAATGTATCTACGCTATCTATAGTGATAGAATAAAAAATATATTGGTAAAAATAAAAAGTCGAAGATTTTATAGATCCTTTTCAGTTTTAGAATTTGCTTGTAAATTTATGATTCCTTTTCATTTGCTTTCGTTAACTTTTATTGTCTTTAAGCAACGTTTTGGTGCAGTTATTTATATATTTTTATATATATTTTAGTCTCCTTTTACCACTTAGGGATTTATCGGGACTAGACCTACAGTTTAACCTGGGCTTAGAACAACGGTCTTTGATATTAAGCCTACCGAATGCCCAGTAACAAACTAGAAATTATCATCAAAAGACATCCGGTGGTACCCAGCCTGGTTACTGGCGTGACTGGGATCATTTTCCTTGTCGGATTTTGCACTCTTGTCTAGGACAATCACATATACTAAACAATCACAAACATAAATTTACGACCATGCCACAGCAGGATTCGAACCCGCGATTATCGCACTAGTAGGTGGACCGCCCTGTCGCCTGTACCACTGTGCCAACCAAGACGACAGTTATTTATATTGTCACTAGTTTATTATAATTTTCTGGTTGCTTTTTCGAAACTGTTTCCAACAGCAAGTGTCGCAGTATCATCAGCAAATGTAGTTGTGGTGGTAATATTTCCCATTTACGTTTATAACATGCATAAATGTAGTAAAGAATGTTTCTCAACTTTTTAGTACACCTGCTTTAGTTTCCTTTATTAAAGAGTAGACTTGTTCTTGTTTTGAATTTAAGCATTCTAGTTGGGCTGTAAAAGTTCAGTGTGTCGCTTTAGAAACATTTTATGAAGTTTGTTAATGAGTTCCGAATGATAAACTTTGGGTTACGTAGTCAATCGTATTCCGATGATATCTTTGGGTTGGTGTCAGTTTTTATTACTTAGATGACTTCTTTTTGAGTGACTAGTTGATCCGTCGAATTTTCGCATTAATTTAACCCTAAAATATATTTGATTTCAGTTTCGTTTGGTTTCAAAATAAATAAATAGAAAATATTATTTGAATCAATTAATCAAGTTATGTTAGCTAAGCTAATTATAGCTAACACAATATTGAATTTGGGAAAAAGTGCATGTATTTGTAAAATATATTTAATTATTCTACACTTTTGTAGATAAATATGATAATGTCAAATTTATATTAATTTTATTATAAGTTCGACTGCTTCTGTATATATTATAATGTGTGCGAGAGGCACTGATTCAGTTTTAATGGCGCAACCTTATTTTACACGTCAATCTTAACAGGGAAGCTCTACATGTGGTTTAACTCAACGCATATCTAATAGGAAAAAACTTGAAGGGAAAGATGTGAATGGGATATATATCTGTTCAAATGCCGTTATGTTTCATGCGAATAAAAACGTCGTGTTTTACACTACAGAGATGTAAACGGTTCTTGATTCTGATCTGATGGTGGGACGGAAATTGTTGGCAACAAGCTACTGAATTACATAAGTTGGACGAAATGTCCGAGATAATTATTTCGAACAAACCTGGACAACTGTACCAGTGGCTGTTGGTTATCTATAACAGTTCTGGTACATACGTGTACACACACAAGTACGTACCATAATAAATATATATTTTTTAAACGAAATTTTATGTTAATTTGAGCTAAGGCAATTATTTTATCTTTTGGTTCTGAATTTGCATATTATATTTATATCCAATTTCCCGTATTGTTAAATATGTGTATAATAACATCATCGAATATGAGAAAAAGTACGTGGCATTTTTTTCTATAAAGGGCGTCAATTGCAACTACCTCAGAAAACAGCAAAGTTTATTAAGGACAAATCTATGTTGAGTATGAGCATAAGGTTAAAATAACACTTTTAGTTTCTTAATATTTTTAAATATTCTTTAACAAAAACTAGGGAGGTGTATTAAACGTATATAAGTATATCTACTTTCCATTATTACCTTTGGTGTCATCTTAACACAGCTTGTATTTTCACAATATTTAAAACAAATGTCCCTTTGTCCTAAGAGTCCGAATATTAAATAGCGACAACTTAATGTTGAAGAGGTTAAAATTGGATAATTTTTCTTAGCGAAGTTAACAAATTCTTAAGTTGTTAATATGCTCAAATATTTTTATCAAAAGTTAGACAGTTGTATTAAATGTATATAAGTATGGCCGCTTTCCATTATTACCTTTTCAATGATTTTTGAACAAGTTGTATTTTGCCACTATTTAAAATAAATGTACCTTAGCCCTATGAATATGTATAAATTCGTGTTACAAAATTATAACATTTTACTAATAATTCATATATTCTATATGTTGTCTGGTAATAATAATCTATTAAATAATAAATAATTCTGCTATTTAAAAAAAATTAACATAACATAGGACGGAGGCTCAAAAGAATTTCAAATCTAAGCATTTGATCTTGTATTGCAGAGAATTATATTTAATAAAAATATAGCAGAGTTAAATAATACATAAACATTACGTCAGATACTAAGCAATGATCATATACCTAATTTTCATGAAAACAAGGTGTAGGTTAATTGGAAACGACTAGTAAAAATATATAAATTTTTTAAAATAATGCAGTCTTACTAGCCTATTTGTCATTGCAAAGGAACAACTTTTTATAGTGATGTAATATAAAAATGACACCTTAAGATCTTACAACTAAAACTTGTTTAGAAACATATCCGATATCATTCTCTAGACAAATTGATATTAATGGACTACCGTATTCAACCGTATAATGTATTTAAATATGGCCAATTTATTTATTCAGGAACAGTATTTATAACTAAAAACAAGTCGACCTATATTTTTGATAACATCTTTTGTAGTATAAAATATTTACATGTGATATCGATCAAAACCGGTACCTACTTACAATGTATTTTAGAGGATCGATAATATAACAGAAAAAATAGCATAAAATTTAATAATAAATTCCATTGTTAAGGTACTTTATTATTTATGTTAACAATACCGTTAATCTATCTTGGCGTTTATTTATTTATTGAAATAAGTCTTTTCGCTGAGTTTTGCATTACTTTTGATCTATTATGATGATGTTCGAAGTATATATGCCCAATGTAAAATTGTAGTTGTACTTTATATATAAAATTAACATTAACCACTATAACAATTGCTATAGTTACAATTATGTGGCACCCCTCCTGGAATAGAAGTCTCCCAGAAGATACTACAAATGCCGGAAATTCGAGAATTCGAAGACTAAATCGCTAATGTCCTTGATTTCGCTGGTTTGAAATATAAACATATTATATGGTGTAATGATTCTAAAATTGTTTGCGTTATACTACAATTTTGTGAACATATTTGTGCTATATACGATCAATCATGATTGTTTTACATGATTTTTATCAAAATCAGGCCATTGAAATAATTCACTTGCTTTCGTTCTGGTAATTTTTTAAGTTTAAATTTAAGTGATGAGTATTTAACCGCCTATGGTTGCAAATTCTGGGAGTTCTTGAAAAAGTATGGCATCGATTGTAAAGCTATTTATACAAAGAGGGCTACAAAATGAGTTTCTCATGAGAACGAATTATACTCGGGGATGAAAAATAGATCATTACGATGATGGTAAACGTCAAAGATAATGGACAAGAAATGATGAGTGGTCATAAGTGTTTGTGAATCTAGCTACCTACAGTTAGTTAGATGATTGATTTTCAACTATCATGGGGAAAACTCCGAATAAAATATATTTTATCATGTCAAGGCTTGACAACACATGCATCATAATTTTTTGAAAAACCGTCAATATTCGTGACAGTGATTGGAAAGTGTTTATGGCTCTATCATATAGACCAGACAGTGGCAGTCTGCTTTTATAACCTGCTTCTGTCTGGGAAGAATTCTCTCAGTTAGAAGCATTATATAACCAGTCAATTATAAAGCCTACTTGGACTTATGCGATTCAAATATAGGGTTGTACTAAAATATCAAACCAACTAGGAATTCAACGTTGTCAAAACAAAGTCCTTCAATTACTTGTCAATACTTATGCTTACGTAACCAATGAAGAGTTTCACGATGACATCGAAATTTATTATTAATTAATTAAATTAAATTAAAGTTGAATGAAATCTAAAACACAGCAACGACGAAGCAACACGGCTACAGGACAACATGCAGGAAGTCAGAAGATTGCCGCGAATCAAACCACATGAATAGTATATAACTATAACAGTATAACTGTTTACCCCTAAGATTAGTTTATGTAGTTATATATATAATTTTAACTTGGAAAATATTGTACTAAGAATATTCAATATAATATGTAATAAAAATTATATTCTGAAACATAAAACATTACTTAATTTATATTATTCTATTCCTCATTTTTTAATATACTATTTTATGGTAAATAATTACTTATATACAAAATAATAAAATAACTTCTGAAAAATTGTCTGGTAGTAAATTTTTACTATCGTTAGCAGATGATGTCCCACTTCCCAGCTACTTAATTATTTAATTATCAGTTAAGATTTTAAAAATTATTTTAAAGCTTTTATAATTAATTACGGTTTTTATTGTCGTGGAATAACATTGTCTGATTTTCTCTGATAAGTATTTCAAAAAGAGGTTATGTTGATTAATTATTTATCAACAATAGTATGACAGTAAGTAAAATAGTGTTTCGGTTCCTTATGATTATAAAAAAATCAGAAGAAATAAAATATAAATATGTTTGAATTTTATATTATTTTTAACACTTTAGTATTCCTGTAAAGTGTTTTAGGAGCTAAAGGGGACTTTATAAAAACCATATTTGGGGAAACGCAATGCAGTATATTTGTCTAAATGATGGAAGTGTTAACATTTTTTTGTAGTATCCGTTACATCACCATATAAATTTGTAGGCTGTAAAATTTAACAGTACACTCATAAAAAGTTGGAAAAATGCGGAAAACTAAACGCATGAATATATGCAACGCCAATTGCCGTTTGTCGTATGGTATATGGCAAAAATTAAATTTCCATGTATAATTTATTACTGCCTTTTTTACCATTCCCGGCTCGTCAGAATGTTGTTGGAGCTTTTTAAGATTCTCTGACGTTCTCTTAATTTGTTGCTTGGTTAATTGCACAATTAGTAGTGCCTAAGAAGAAAAAATAGCACTACTCTCATCAATTAAACATTTTCCTATCGCTATCATGAACATTTATTTGTCTATAATCATTCTTACGTTATCTTGTTAATCGTATTATTTTCCATTACAATTATTATGTTGCTTGATGATACGTTGAATTTGCACGATTTCTTTATATATATATATATATATATATATATATATATATATATATATATTATGTTTAACATAAAACCGATGTCCATTTGGATTAGACTGTACTAAAATAATTATGTATATGCGTCTTCATACTTGATTCTTTTGCTTTTTATGGTTAATTCATACTATATGTAGCTTACCATGATAACAAGCTCTAAGAATGTAGTATAAACACCCACCATTTGTGATTTTCCACAAGATTTCCAGTTCTATAGAAAGCTGAAAAAATAATGATTGCGATATTATGGATAAAGCATGCTCTTTTATGATTAGTTGCCCTCTAATCCATTGTAACTAATTCCAAATGAAAAAGAAGGAAATAATCATATACATGAACTGTATAGATAGAATTCATTTCATTTAATTTCTGCTTTGTGATTGATAGATATTAGACTACTGAAATTCATGTTACCTATAATATATATATATATATATATATATATATATATATATATATATATATATATATATGTATATATATATATATATATATATATATATATATATATATGTATATATATATATATATATATATATATATATATATATATATATATATATATATGTATATATATATATATATATATATATATATATATATATATATATATATATATATAAATATATATATATATATATATATATATATATATATATATATATATATATAAGAATAGATATAGAAAGAATAAAATATATATTTTGGTACCTATAAATCTGGCAGTGATATAAGTAGACTTACATTCATCATCTCATATTCCGTTAGCACCAAGATTAACCATAAAGAAATCACATACAAACTATTTTCACATCAAAATTAAAGATATTAACACTTATTACTAGTCTAACTCTTTACATTTACATCTTTAGCATGCGGATCACACCTGGAAATCTAACACAATTTTCAATCTTTCCACCATGATAGGATATGCTTTTTAATGAAACTTTGCTCATATAAAATCGATACAAGTGAGGTGAATAAACATTGTTATGTGAGTTGCTCAAGTGGTGCTAGGGTCAACAGAGATTTAGATCAACTCAATCAACAACAATCAACTGAATTCGTCAGAAAATGTGGTTCTCTATGATGGTCTCAATGCTCAATTTCCAGACCTAATATTCTTAAATAAATACGTTTGTAATAAACAGGTTTAGGTTGGAGTTTTTGATCAAAACATTTCCTTAGAAAGAATTTGATACAATGTACACAGATTATTATCTAATAAGTTTTATTTATTTACTATTATGAATTATTCATCATAAAAATTGTATTAAATATCCAAATCCCAAAATTGGACTGTTTTTTTAACTATATATTATTTATTCACATTTGCAAATAATTAAATTTCGAAATAAATGAAACATTAATGTCAAATAGTTACTATAAAACTACAAACCAAGCGATAAATAAACATACGCCCAAATGATGCTGATACCACAAAACATTCAACGACTTTAAGTTCGAACATCCCATTCATCATCGTTTATACTTTTTCTGGACTTTAACGCGTAAAAATAATGGGCTCATCTGAAACCGCTAGCCCGATTTTTATGACGCTACCCTGCAACGGAATGCACCATATTACCAAGCATCCAAAGCAGGAAGCCACAAACTGATTAATTTACAACCAATAAAACGGAGAAAATCCATGTAAGGTTAACCTAAAGGTTAAGTTTACAATAGGATTATTTGTTCTATTTAAGTCAACTTCTATTTAATGACCTGCCAACAAAATATTTGTTAGTGAAGTCCTAATTACATCTTGAATATCTTCGTAATTAGTTCATGTACTAACTTTTACTGGTCTTAATGCTAAATTTATTAAATTGACTGAATTCTACTTTTAAAACTATACAAAATACAATGAAATAAAGAGAAAGTTAAAGTACTTATCCGAACAATTAAGCTGTTTTATTAAAAAGTTACCGAATAATGTAAAATTTTCCCAAAAACACGTTTCCATAATTTATGTTGGAAGTACAAATAAGTTTTCTCAATTTTATATCGAGGATTTAATACTGTAGCGACCTTGAGGCATGTCGAATTTTACATCGTGGAATAACGGTCTACAAAATACCCAGAAATATAATCCCAGATGTTGAACAAGGGCGGGGTGCCAGCAGCGCCAACTAGAACCCGATAACGAATAGCTGACAACCCCGAGACGTTTATCTGGGATGTTATTGAAGGGTATTTCCAATCATTCAGTACTCGACTATCGTTTGGTTTAGACGTGCCATCATCGACTGCCCAAGCCTGGTCAACAGGTAACACTGCTGCCATCCGTTTTATCTATTTTGTATTTTCCACATTTTTATATTAATTCAATAAATAACGGTCACATAATGTAAACACCACTGGTTCATTTCGTTTTACCTCCATTCACTGAGCCATATCTACATACCCCAAAATACTTATTGTAAAAGAACGAAAAATAATTGTTTCTTTCGATGTTTAACTGAAACCCAACATTTACATTTTATAGAAATCTCTTATAATTCATTCGATTTTAACTTCTAATACTCTATGAAATTTTGCCTTCAGCATGAAATTCAATGTTCTTAAACTTTGTAAACATTCACATCAATTTTTCTCAATAAAGTTTAGGCTAACTTCAAGAACCTAACCTTCTCAATTCGACGGTTTTGACATTTGTCTACATAAAATATTGGTTTTCTATTTGGTATAATTGTGTTATTCAGTGTTTAATTTGAACAAATCTACTTCCGAACACCATCAGAAAATTATGGTTATTATATCCTAATTGTCAGCTTTACTTTCAACATCTTAAAAGTGATTATTTTGATGTCAATGATAAGAAACGGCCCGGAGGACCAAAATAGTTCGAAGACAATGAATTAGAAGATTTACGGGACGAAAATCTAGTTTAAGCTCTCAGGGAATTACCACACAGCTTTACAGTTGATAAATCGTATAATGTATGTTTCCAAAGATCCAAAAGAAGGCAAAATATCGACCGTTTCGGACCATTCGAACCAAAAGATTTATGTGGTGTATAGTGACTGTCCATCAAAAATGATTTGAATAAATATCGTCAGGTTTTGAATAAATATCGCAATAGGTCATTCAGGATCTTTGCCGCAAAAAGACCAGTTACAGACGCTAAGCCATCGATTTGCAGTACTCGGCCACATACTGCAAGAGGCTTGAAGGACACATTCGCTCAAATCGATGTATCAGCTGGCACGCGGTTTCGGAATGTTGAAGTAGTACGAACATGGATCGATAATTGTATCACTGTCAAACTAATATGCCTTTTTCAATTTAGTATTGTTATATTATCAGGAAGATTTGAAAAATGATGGAAAATCATTAGATTAAATTATATTGCTTCAATTCTTCCCAAAAATGATTAGAATACATACAAGCATCTAATACTTTTACAATAAATCGATACTCATTAATAACAGATTACTTCAAATTAAAAAAAATACAAGGCTCACTAAAGCTCAATGCTTTGAAGAGAATAAAAAATAAATAAATATATAGGCCAATATTACTAATATTCAAAAGTTATCTTATTGACAGGTGCCTATTCTTGCATAATACCATTTTAACATAAGTCGAAAACTATATCTATAGATAGCTGCACATATTTAACTACACCGTAACATTTTACTTTTTTTATTGCAATAAGTCTGACGTGTTGAAGCAAATTCGCCAAAAAAATATTCTAATATATTCCTAAAGAATATCCTAATGATTCAAACAGAAAAAAAATTAAATACAAAAAGCATGTATATAAAATTACTAGCTGCAAGTCACTGAATGAAACTCAATGAATAAATAATTCGCCTCATTAACAATCTCCTTGTAAACAAATTAGTGTACTACAAATATTTTTACGTTTTATTCAGGATCAATTATAATAAAGAGTATGAATAAATGAAGCTTCATGAACATCATGAAGACAATTTTCTTTCAACCTTAATTAGATTTGCATTTGAGAAAGGAAAAAAGCACGAACACATACGAGATGGATATCATTAAAAACGAAATCACATTGGCGGATTGAATTTTAACTTATAACGGGAAAATAGCGAATCTAGCTTACCTATTTATATTATAATTTTCATTTAGTTTACATGTATTAATGAGAGCCTCGACGAAATCGTGTCGTTATGCTTAATAACATTATATTAGATATTTTAATTGGTCGACGGTTCAAGTGTTAATTAGATCAGATCGGGATCGACGAGATTTTATGAGCTCTGGATATTTTATTCATAAAGTAACACTTGTTTTTACGTGAAAAATAGACAAATACATGAATACTAGATCATACTGAATTAATAGTTTTTTTATTAGTGAATATATATGTTTTAATTTTTAAGTTTAAAGTAATAACTCAAAATCTGTCCACGTTGATTTTTCAATAATGTCAATAATAATTAATATCTTATGGGGACACAAATATGCCATAACCATGCCAAAACGAAGTTCTCCGATTAATCACCAATGCTTATTGATACCTAACCACTGAAGTATTACCCAATGGCATGATATCATATGGATCGAAAAAGTTATCCAAGATTTCACCGTAAAATGTGAAAAGAAGCTATTAAATCATCTGCCCTTATAGCAGACTTCCCATCTCCATCAAATGCTTATTTTACAAGATGTTAATTCGGTCCGTACTCCTCTACGGATCTAATGTCTACTTCAAGTTTGTTACACTCCACCTGGTGAAACGGCTTCAAGTTCTTCAATATAAGCTCCTCAGGGGAATCTTAAATGCTCCATGGTTTGTTAGAAATAATCAAATTCACAGAGAAACTGACATTCCAGAAATCAAGCACTTCATATCTCAATCCTTCCATAAACAACAACTCGGCCCAAGTTCTTCTGAAAATACGCTTGTTCGCGAGCTGATAGACATGCTGGGAGCTTAGCACCGCATCACTGTCACTGTCGTTGCAGTCATAACTTTTACCCGCATGAGGCAGCATCCAGTCGTGCGTTAAGTGAAGTTCGAGAATCTATAGTATTTCATGCAATAGAAGTAATGACCCACAGGGGTCAACTTCAAGGCGGTTTCGGTTTAGTGTATTGGTAAACCCAGAGGCCGTCCCACATAACCCGGTCCAACTTGTCACTCCAGGGGAAGTCTCCGCGACTAGGTATGCGTCATGCATTCCAAAACCTGATTTTAGGCCAGAACAAAAAAAAAGATAATAAATCACAACATGGAAGCAATAACTACTAGACAACGCGTGGGAAATCCGAAGGGAGAGATCTACACCACATGAACATGTGTATTTACTATTGATTTTAGTTCAAGTTATTATATATTTTAATTTGGAAAATACTCTCACCGTGCTTATGAATTAATCCAAATATAAAAGAAAAGTAATAAGTCAATTGAAATAAGATTCTACCAAGTATGGTGTATGGCCTGTAGATTCAACTTCAAATAGTAGACGGAAGTCCAATAAAGCTAAATCAGGTGAATAGCGTGGTGATAAGTAAGAGGGTTGTCTTTATGTATACGTCCAAAGCATGCGCTGCACTGGGATATCAACATATTTACTGGACAATTGCATGAACGTAGAGTCTTTCCTTTTGGTGCAGTTTTTTATTGTATTTATCATTGCATGTAAAGAATTTCTATAATATACTTCAAATAGCACTCATATCATGAGACAACGCACTTATATCTGAACTAGTGGCTTCTGGACAGGGATCGCGACTGTTTACTGACTAAAACTAGTCGACGTTTCACTATTGTTAGAGGTTGCATCTTCAGAGCGGATGTTAATTGTGTGTCTATTGACTGAGTGATTAAGAGATAAGAAGCCCACTTTTTAATGTTTGGTAGATAATTTAAAAATCCCTAAGGATAGTATGCCAGATAGGGTTGGTATTATAGTCTTACAGTGAAAGAGCGATATATTTTATGAGGCTATATTCGAATCGACACATTTTTTGGTATCTTATAATAAGAAGTCAAGCACCACTACTCAGACAAGTCATGACTCATATGTTGCAACAAATAGCAATCAGAAGGGTCAAGGTCTGGAGAATACGACGGATGGGTTAACAATTTTTTGTTCACACTCGACGAAATGACACATACTGAAAAGTGAAATGCCGCTTCAACATGAAGATCCTCATACAAATCAACATTAAAAATCGAATGAAAATCTTTTTAAATTAACATTATTTTATAGTAGACTTTTGTTAATATTTGTGGTTATATTCTTCACTTTTCTAATTAGCTTAGTAATTACTATTTTTTCAATCATTTCGTGAAAGTGAAATAGAGATTTCCTGAAACGGAACTGAAAAAACTAATTTGTTGTTGTCAAAATAACTTCATAGTCCAATACAATTTTACTCAAATTTTAATAAACTTGTACCTAGAATAAGTTACAATATCTGGTGGAAAGTTATTTCTGCAAAAAATCGATTTGAAAGAAAATTTAACGTTTGGAACTTGTAAAATTTTAAAGGCACGCTATGTATGACACAGTTGTTTTAGCAGTTGATTTTGTTGATACGTACAGACACTGTGTGAAACAACTGAAGTCAGTAAAGTAAAAGAGCAGAGATATAGTTTCAGAATTCATAGGAGAATTTGATATGTTAAAACATTTCTGACACATATCTTGTAAAGTACTTGATAAAGTATTTTAGTTTCCCATGCTTATAAGATTGTAAGGCTATTATGCTTCAATATTACAATTTGTCCATTTTATTTACTCAAATATTATAAGGTAATTTTATACAAAACAGAGCTTCTAAAAGTTAAGAAAAATGAAATTTCCATCATCAAATGTATATAGTTTAATCCTTTTTTTCTGTTCTACTTACTATCAACTATGTAAAATATTGTGGTAGCCCTGACAAATACATTTGAATCTGTACCTTCGAATTATTAGCACAACATTTTTCAATTAGTCTGCCATCGATACAATTTTGGCTTGTCTTAGCAAATATAGGGCAGCTGATTTCACTAGCCAAATATAGTATATTAGAGTTATTAACTGCATTTGTTAATATTCTTGTCAAGTGTTATAGTGATAGTATTTTTACTTAATGTTCTTCAATATCCTACCACATTTCATAGTTAGTAGGTCTGGTGACAACTCATGGCGACTTTTAAAATGTTGTGTTTCTATTTTTAGTATATTATTATTATAGTATATTATTATTACAAGTTAATACTTTTGTGTATCTTTATTACAGTTATATCTAGGCTACTACTCATAAATTCACTCGCAGTTTTAAGAAACTCTATTAGAAACATGTATTAACTTTGTATTTATTTGAGCTTATTTTTCACTTAACTTCCCTCTGAGAGAGAGAACGAGAAAATGATTTCAATAAACGTAAGAATGTATTTTGTGACAAGCTTATCGATACTGTTATGTCAACGTCGACAATATCGATACGAGGTTCCATTCCTATTCCAGTATCGGCGATCAATATTCAAAAATGACGTCTGAATCGTATCGAGCGACATTTACGATGCGTTGAAGTAACGGCGCCGATATCCGATTTACGAGCGAACGACCGCGAAATATTTTCCCGCTTTATGTTCCCCGGGATCGGCGGATTTACATGGTCTGCGTCGGTCGTCGATTGGCGAGGGACCGTGCGCTACAACACGCGAACATGTGAGAATATGACGCGATCCGTAAAAATCCTGGACGATTTACAGAATGGCCGATGGTCAGTATGGATACGGTCAGTTCCTTGTTCGGTTTCCTTTTATTTTTAATAAAATAAACATTGCCAGGGTTCACGTAAAGAAGTACAAGTTAACTAAGTTCGTTTTAGATTCCTTTTAAAGCATATTAGATATTGGTGTAGTAACATTTGAATGAAATTAATTGTATCGTTAATTACACGAATATACACGGTTTTGGATATGAGCAACCAAAAGCTCTTTATAAGGTAAATTGGCGAGCTGAAGCCAAATCACCGGACCTTTCTTCAAAACTGGTTCTAGTTTTCGAAATATTCAATAAATTCATTATTTTACTATATTTAATCATCAACGGCCATTTATGGCATTAAAGAGTACAAATGAGAAATGCACAGAGGTTGAACTGAGTCTTTTATAGTACTTGGCAACTGTTTCACACATTAGGGTCCAGCAGTATTCGCCCTTCATGTTTTCGTCCAAAAATCCCTTGTATCGCCTTTCGATTTTTGCAATATCTTGGTACTCTCCTTGCTCGTTACTCGTGTTGCCCAAGTTTTGTAGGAAGAAAACAAGATGCGAGTGCAAAAAAAATATTTTCAGAGACATTAAACAAATTGTCGATTACGTAGTTGTAATCCGATGATTTGTGGTTATCGAGAAAGTTGTAAACAACACTTTGAAACGATGCCCATGCTGCTGCTTGATCAGGCGCTAAACATTTTATAAACTTTGCTTCTGCCTTTAGTTTTAGAATATTAGTTCCGATTATGGTTCGGTGAACGGAGGCAAAAGGAAATGAAACTGTGGTTGTTCACAAGTGGCCGTTATTTATTGATATAAATTGTGGAAAATACAAGTGATAAAAGGAAGCGCCGCTGGGTTTACCTGTAGACGAAGCTTAGGCAGTCGATGTAAAGTATATATTTTCATTAAGTGACCACTTGTACAGCTTTAGGGAACTGAATACAAATCAGAAACCGGTTTTTTTCAGCAGCTATATTCAATTCATTATTTTACTATTTTTATGTACGTACACGTTATAAAAGAATTTAGGTATCCATGGCTTGTTTTTTTTTACTACAGCAAATACCCATATTTGAGTAAATTTGTCATGATTTTTCGACGTTTACCGATCATACAACACCTAAAAAAGAAGTAAACAAAAACCTTGAATCGACCTTGCAGCGTTGCCTTTGCATTTCCACATGTTCCGAAGCAGAAAAACAAATTCTAAATATTTTATGCAATACTGAATGCAATGCAATGAGTTAGCTGACGGCCGTTATAAGAGCTGCCACTATGTCCGAATTTGAAAACTAGAATCTAGCCAATCCAGTGGTTTCAGATTATCAAATAACGTTAAAATTTGTTCGCAGCTGTCCATATGTGTAAACTGAATTTGTGACAGGAAGCTGAAGTTGTAAATAAACTTATGTTATTTGACTACATACTGAGATAAACATAATTGCAACAGGCGTAATTTTTGAAGATTATTTTAATATATGAAATTAGATATCATGAAGCATCAAAGGCTTAGAAGAATCGAAAAGTGACGTGTGAGCTAAGAAAGACATATTGGGAAATATTTTCTGTCCTTTCAGTAGAGAGTATTCAGGTAATCTGAGATGGGGGATTAAAGAGATCATCACGATTAAGCGATACAAGATAAACATAATTGCAACAGGCGTAATTTTTGAAGATTATTTTAAAATATGAAATTAGATATCATGAAGCATCAAAGGCTTAGAAGAATCGACAAGTGAAGTGTGTAAAAACAAATAAAGGAATTGGTATAAAATGTTTCATTCAAAGTATTATCCATGGATAGCTACCGCTTGTCACACTATTTAAAAAAAAAATATAGACTTCACGTCGAAAACATGCCTGGTCTTTTGCGGTGATTCAAAAAGCGACGTAATTTTAAGATTATTCGAAAGAAGTGAACGTCTAGTTGATACGGCGACTGAGATAGGCCTTTCCATTTAAACAATTTATTCATATTTACGGATTTTTTGAAGATGTGACAATAAGGCAGAACCTTTGCATGTTGTGAAATCAATGAGCTACAGCTAGTAATTTTGGTGTCAATGGCAAAGAACGGCCCTAAAATGTTCGCACACAATGACTTTTTACAATGAGAATAAGTACAATGATAACATACACTAATTGGACCAAAATCCAGTTTAAATTCGCAAAGAAATTTTAGACAACTTAGCGATTGTTTCTAGACGTTTACTTGTAATGGGAAAGATCCAAAAGGAGGGAAAATGGCTGCTACACGAATTGACTGAAATCTAATTTTGATTAACATATATTGTACCAATATTCTCAGTAAAGGCCTTTTTGAAGTGAAAATATGTTTAGAATACATGCCAGCACCTTGGAGAGTGGATATGTCCGATCGTAGAATATAATGTTTTATAACGATAACTGTTTGTACCCCTAATATATTAAAAATCAATTTACTGTAGAAGTTATCGTGATGATGCTTAGATCCGTGATTCGTATAGCCATACTAACCAGTTTACGCATACAAACATGAATATTTGATGACACTATGCACAACATCAAACATCGACAGCACACTGGTAAATAACAATAAAAAGCGGTATTAGGTGACGAACTGGCGAAGGCAGAACGAAATAAAAGCAGTGCTAACTTCCAGTTACCTGTGCCTAAAATATACTTGTTTTTAATTAAGTTTCAAGTTTACTGTTTCATTTAGCCTTTAGCTATTCAGATAATTATTCTAAAAGTTTTGGTGAAGTATCATGCTTTTTTATCTTAAGATGTATAGTGTTTAGATGATGAAGATTTACATTTCCAATTTTACTAGAAATGCGATCAAAAGTTATCTAATGCAGTGTTTACGTCAAATATGCTTTATTTAGCACATATCGTAAAATATATTTAGTAATAAAATAAAATAAAATAATGGATACTATGACAAAAGTAATCCGAATTTAGCTGTTACCATGCAACAACAGTTTATTTATTGTTAAATTTCCTCTTCATTTAAGGCTTAATTCTTAGTAATATGTCTTTAAAATATGTATTTTTATATTTCCTATTTACAAGTACTTAAATAGTTCATGGAACAAAACATTGCACTTATGTCTATAATATAATTTATCATGATATTCAGATAATAAGATTAAAACCCATATATACCTAATCATCAAGGCGGAAACTCGAAATTGGCGAAAATAAACTATCGAGAAGATTTGCTGCACCTAAATATCCGAACGTTCAAGAATACGGTAGCGCATGTTTTCCACTGAGCTAAGAAAAACATATTGGGAAATATTTTCTGTCCTTTTAGTAGATAGTATTCAGGTAATCTGAGATGGGGGATCAAAGAGATCATCACGATTAAAGGCTGAGCAGATAACAATCAAATCAGCACCAGTTTTCGATCATCAGACAAGTCTGGTTAAACTGAAAGAGTCCTCGTTTCATTAGACAATATTATTAAGTAATATTTAATACTCTTGCAGTAAATTTAGTATTATAAAGAATACTCCTGAGACAATAACATGACGCTCTTAAGGTTTTTGGTGCGAAAAGAGAGGCTTCGCACTTTTAAATCTAGATCTAGATCTGCTTCTCGATTGACTGTCACTTGACCACAGCTTGGTTTGGTCTACATTAGTCCTTAAACCCATCATACTTTTATTCTCGGTGTTCTTTAAACAAATTATATTAATCAAAAACACTTGATCATGATCATCCTAAAAAATATCTTAACGAAAAAATTAAATACAAAAAGCATGTATACAAAATGCTTAGTTGCAAGTCACTCAGTGAATCTTAAAGAGTAAATAATTCGCCTCATTAACAATCTCCTTCTAAACAAATTAGTATACTACAAATATTTTTACGTTTTATTCGGAATCAATTATAATAAAGTGTATGAATATGAAGTTTCATGAACATTCATGCAGACAATTTTCTTTCAACCTTAATTAGATTTGCATATGAAAACGGAAAAAAGCACGTACACATACGAGATGGATATCATTAAAAATGAAATCACATTGGCTGATTGAATTTTAACTTATAACGGGAAAATAGCGAATCTAGCTTACCTATTTATATTATAATTTTCATTTAATTTACAAGTACTAATGAAAGCTTCGACAAAATCGTGTCGTTATGCTTAATAACATTAAATTAGATATTTTAATTGGACCACGGTTCAAGTGTTAATTAGGAGATGTGATCGGGATCGACGAGTTTTTATGAGGTCTTGATATTTTATTCATAAAGTAACACTTGTTTCTACATGAAAAATAGACAATTGCATGAATATTAGATCATACTGAATTAATAGTATTTTTATTAGTTAATATATATGTTTTAATTTTTAAGTTTCAAGTAATAACTGAAAATCTGTCCACGTTAATTTTTCAATAACGTTAATAATAATTAATATCTTATGGGACGCAAATATGGGATTGCACTATGTCATGAAATCGACTAGTAATATAACTCTGCCAAAACGAAATTCTTCGATTAATCACTTTAGGGTAAATGATGTGGCTCGGTGAATAGAGGTAAAACGAAATGAAACAATGGTGTTTACATTATGTGATCGTTATTTATTGGCTATATAAAAATGTGAAAAATACAAATGATAAAACTTGGGCAGTCGATGGTGGCACGTCTAAACCAAACGCTAGTCGAATACTGAATAACCGAAATACCCTTCAATAACATCCCAGATAAACGTCTCGGGGTTGCCGCCAGCTATTCGTTGTCGGATTGTTGGCGCTGCTGGCACCCCGCCCGTGTTCAACATCTGGGATTATATTTCTGGGTATTTTGTAGACCGTTATTCCACGATGTAAAATTCAACATGCCTCAAGGTCGCTACAATCACTAATGCTTATTGATACCTAACCAATGAAAAATTACCTAATGGTATGACATCATATGAATCGAAAAAGTTATCTAAGATTTCGCCGTAAAATATGAGAGAAGACTACTAAATCATCTGCCCTTCTAGCAGACCTTCCATCTCCATCAAATGCTTAGTTTACAAGATGTTAATTTATTAAAAATTCAATTTTAGTATCATAAAGAACGCTTTTGATACATTAACATGATGCTCGTAAGGCTTTTGGTGCGAAAAGAGAGGGTTTGGACTTTTAAATCAATTGAATCAGTGCTAGATATAGAAAAGAGTTAAATGTCTTAATTTTCTCCAAAAATATAGAAATATTCTCGTGACAATTCTCGTTTTTTACCATTTCTCTTGATAAAATATAATTTCAGTCGGATCAAACCCAATAAAACAAAATTCTATTTATTAGCTTGGTGTGGTTTACATTAGTCCTTAAACCCATCATTCTTTTATTCTCGGCGTTCTTTAAACAAATTATATTAATCAAAAACACTTGATCATGGTAGAATATTACTTAATAACCTTTTCTTATAATTTAGAGAATTTTAGTTTCTATAAACCATTATTAAATCAAAATTCAACACTTAGTAATTTTTTTCATTCTTAAAAATCGAAATGTATACTTTTTTAAAAACGAATAAAAGCCAAGCTTATTAACTAGAGATACTACTGTCTTAACTTAGTATTAAGGAGGATACGTTATTTATTTTTTTATGTTTAAGGAGTTAAAGGATTTCGGATTTGGCGCATGTGTATATACAGTTTCATTTATTTTAGAATATTTGTAGAAATAAATTTGATAAATATTTGATTTGATTTATTTTGGGTTAAAAATATAAATAAGGAGGTAATATGCTAAGCAGGAAAATAAACATCGAAAAAATTTTGAAATAACACATTTTATATTTTATATTTAACACATACATATTTCATTTATATATTTGAATGAAATAATATAATTTTATTTATTTATGTTATATATTTTTATTAATATATGCCCAGCTATCCTATTCTTATAAAAGTACCAAATTTAAATTAATTTATATATTCAAACAATTAACGTGCACTCCAAGCACCATATCATTTATAACAGATCAATTGAAAAGTCTCCGGCCTGACATGTAGATGGCGCTACTAGAACTAAATCCATATGTTAATTAGTTAGCCTTAATCCTCAAAAAATGCATGTATAAATTTAACAGCTGTCGGATCATTAGTTTGTGAATTATAGCATTTTGAGTGAAGCAAGTTTTGTTATTGTGAAAACATGAATAAAAAGAATTTCGCGTGTTGATAAAATATTGCTTTTTGAAGAGAAACAATAGAGTTGAAGCAAAAACTTGGCTTGATGCTGAGTTTTCGGAAATTGCCCCAGGGAAATAAACCATTAAGGATTGGTGTGCTAAGTTTAGACGTGGTGAAATGAGCACCGAAGACGGTGAACCGGTTGTTACAGACGAAAACATTAAAAAATCCACAAAATGATTTTGAATGACCGTAAATTGAAATTTAATAAAATAGCAGAGACTTTAAAGATATCAACTGAACGTGTACATCATATCATTCACGAATATTTGGGTATCAGAAAGCTCTGTGCAAAATGGGTGCCGCGAGCTCATTTTTGATCAAAAACAACGGCGAGTTGATGATTCGGAGCAGTGTTTGAAATTGATCAAGCGTTATAAACCAGAGTTTTTGCGTCGATATGTGACATTGGATGAAAGATGGCTCCATCATTTTACTCCGAAGTCGAATCGACAATTATCCGAGTGGACACACGATGAACCCGCTCCAAAGCGTAGGAAAACGCAACAGTCGGCTGTGCATCTGTATTTTGTGATACGCATGGAATAATTTTCATTGACTACCTAGAAAAAGGAAGGACCATTAACAGCGACTATTATATAGCGTCATTGGACCATTGGAAGGACGAAAAATCGCCGAAAAATGTCCGCATTTGAAGAAAAAGAGTGTTGCTTCACCAAGACAATGCACCGTGTCATAAGTCAGTGAAAACGATGGCAAAAATCCTGGAATTGGAATTGGAAATTGGAATTAACCTGTTATTAATTTGAACAAATGCAGCCAACATAGTTAAAAAAAACAACAAAAAAGCCACCAGCACCATTATACATGAGAGTAGTGAAAACACCCTAAAAATCTGCAAATATGACCACGATCCCTATTACAATTTTTGCTACTATTCTTGATGGACAAACCCCATTAATGAATTGACTATTTCTAGCTTTTTGTCGACGTATTGTACATTTACTACCCTAAAACGGAAAGTGCTAATTAATTAATTGCAACAAAATATATATAAAAGTAATAATTACATTTAGTAATACTCTTAGTACAATTATATCTCACATCCTTTAGAGTTTTCTTTTTTTCTGCTTCTTTTTTTTGTTTTGAAATAGGCAGTTATTTCAGAATGAAATTGCGAAAAATGAAGAAATTTGTTATAAAATTGGTACCTAACATCAATACTTTTCTAAATAATGTATGCTGACATTAGGGCAGTTCCAGAAATGCCTAACCAATTTAAATTTTAAAGTCTTACTTTTTTTATCACTGTAGTACTCCTTAATAAGATATTTCGTTCTTTGGATAGAATCGATTAACTAGTTAATGTAAGAAATACGATAAAATATATAATTATTCCTTGTTTTAAATGGTTTAAATCTAAAGTACCGGTCGTGATTAATATGAAAATATCAATAACGTAAACCGGCAGAGAACCGGTTGGTTTAACAGTTATTGGTCAAAGCCGTACCATAAAAAAGACGTGTATGATTTATGATTTTCTTCAAATCTCCACTAGAAGTTATATAAATGGATATAAATTATGTCCGCTGAAAATTATTTAAACATATTAAATGCATAGCAGGAATATCTAAAGCGGTATCAGCTTTTTAATGCGCATCAAACATAAAAAAATCCGTTTCCAGAACAGAACTATAAAGATAATACGTTCCGAGAACATATTGTACCTACATATTAGGTTTCGCTTGCGTCGTTTCCTTCTTTAACAGTTCCGAAATGGAATAAATATTCTTTAATCTAAGTCAGGACATCGTAAATATTTCAGTTAATTTATATATCTCTTTAACTAGAGCATTCTAAATTGTTTTACGTACATAAAACAGATTGTATGATCAACATAACTGTAAAACAGAAAAAGAGGCCCCAAAATAAATGTTGACAAAGAAATATAGGTAGTAAAATACATGTCAATTATAATTTTTCATATACTAAACCAAATATACAACTTTTTGTGACTCTTTATTTCAATGCTTTATTTTGAAATAGGTTCGCATAAATGTTCTGAAAATAATATTCGAAATTAGATGGCAATCGTCCTCATCTATTCTAAATTTTAGGCGATTAGCTTCCATTTTACATATTTTTTCCAGCTTAAAGTTTTATTTAAAACAGAAGTCTTTACGTCTCTTGGAAGGTCTTTGGAAGTCCTATAGAAATAGTTCTTTTACTCTCTTATGAATGAAACATGATTAATTTAACATATTGTGGTCGAATTTCGACCAAGGGCAATCACTAGCAGTAGCTTTCTTTATAAAATTTTCGTATCGTCATAAAATTGAACTTTTTCGATGTATTCGTCAATTATAAACATCTTATTTCTACCAAATCTTGCTCAGTAGAGAAATCAACATCGTCAACTTCGCGATCGGCGCCACAGTCTCCGCCCCTGATGGACGGTCCTAAATCATGCCCGCGAAACTCGACGTTTCGATGTTCCGGGACCCTCTTCCGGGTCATACGTCACCCGTCTCTGACGTTTACACGACCGCAACCGGCCGGTCGGTACCGCAGCACCCTGTAATATCGGCCGACGTGGAAAAATTGCTCCGTTTACAAGCGGCCTCATTGTTTCCCGGTTTATTCCTGGTCAAGTGTACGATTTATTATGATGGTTTGATTGGATCCTTTCTTGATTTCCCTCTTTCACGAGTCGGAGGATCGCTTAGTTAAGTTCGCGCGTACGACACAATGCCCCTTAAGATACGGATCGCCGAGAGCCTTGTCGACCCACTGACCTTAATACGTTGGCGTGCGGCAAGTTCCCAGAATAATCAAGGCTTAATTACGACAATGAAATTGTTGTGTTTATTTTGGTTTAAAACATAATCGGGACTTGCCCTGTAATATATTTACGTGATAATAGATAATGTAGCAATTTCTGCATGTAATTAAATATCAATAAATTAGATCAGTGATCTAATAAAATTGAGATATCCTAAAGCTAAGTTAAATTACACCCAACTGTTAGAATAAAACATTAGAAATGCATCAAAATACATAAAGATTAAGTATATTCCGAATTAAGAAAGGATTATTATTCATAGGAGAAGTCTTAGAAAAGAAACCCTTAAGACCATGCTGGCATGTGGTGCATGTGTTTTACTAATAACTAGTGATCGCCTTGCGACCTTCGACCACAATTTATTAAGTTAATTAATGTTTATCTCATAACGGTGTAAAAAGAATAATTAAAAAATGATACGTAACTAAAACTTGTTTTTATAGTATTATCAGTATAAAATCAGAAATGTATTTCATACATAATATTCACTAAAATAATAAATATCCGTATATTAAAACATACTAAAATATATGCAAATTATCTCAAGAATTAGCACTTACTAATTAATCGGCATTTAATTAAATGTACTTTTGATTAGGTTTCAATAATTAACAAAGTATTGATAAGTTTAAATTACTACACCACTGCACATTAAATGAAAGTATCATAAGTAAGTTAATTTATAGAATTGTAACAACTTCAGAGCATCAAATATAAGTATATATCATCTTTCCTTAAATGTTATAAACATAAATATGGAGTACCAAATGAAGTAATACCTGTTTGTATATATAGTCAAAATAATTCACACAAGTCTCAAAGAATAAAATATCATATAGTTTTACATATCTTATTGCATTAATCGCTAAACACGTTAATATTGATCAATGCTTTAAAATGCATAAAATTACTCTTAATACTCCATAATTTCTTCATTTGTCTTATTCAACAATCTATGCTAATTATGTAGTTAGTTTCATTCTAACTGTTGCATATTTTTATTACTCCATTTATATATTCATCTAGGCTTTACTTTTTATCCATATTTCTCATATAAAATATATAATATGCAACAATAATAAATACACCATAGCCATCTGGCTTAGGTAGGTCTCAATAATTACGGTACCTAACATTCTTTATGTAGAAGAACCTCTGTTTTGTAAACTATCAGTTGTTAAACTCAACATCACTTGGGAACATCTCATCACTTGTTGATATATATATATATATATATATATATATATATATATATATATATATATATATATATATATATATAAATGATTCACTAACCACAACATGAAATTACAATATATTTAAAAATAATACTGCAACTAGCATTATTCAGCATTAATCTGTGATATTCACCTAGTATTTCAACCCAAAACCATCAATGAACAAAGTTTTGAAACAAAACGCTTTCAAATCAAGATACTCTTTTCTTTCAAGATACTTTTGAAATAAAGCTCCAAATGATTGATTTATTTCGTACCATATAAGGTAACCATCTCTGGATACAATGCACGTATGGTGTTTTTTTCAGTATTGTAAACAGTCGATTTCAGAAATAGTCTTTAGTCTTGTGCAATATGAATAAACGATATGGCTTTAACGCTTTTTTGAAGTTAATTTGTGAATTTTTGACGAATAAATGATAAAAAGTCAATGTCGTTAAAATGCAATGGAACCAATATTTGCAACATTTGTTCCTCTTCGATTGAATCAGCTTCAAAAAACGCAATTTTCAACCGCTTGCCAAGAATCGTCCATCACGTTTATTGCTTTTAAACTGGGAAATAAAAAAATCATTGGACATCAAATCAGGACTGTATAGCGGACGACCCATCCATTCGATATTTTGGCCATTCAAAAATTCCATTAGCCATTGAGCCTATATATAAAATAATTTAATTTCAGTCCAAGACAAAAATTAGTTATATAGCAATAATAGTACAAATTGCACTTAAATTACAAAATGTGCCAAAGATAATAACACTCGCAATATTCCTTGTTGATAGTTTGTTGGTACCGCGGTTTTTATGTTTTAGTATTTCCTGATTACAAAATTGTGCATGCTTAAAATGTTACCAAAAAAATACGCGTCGAATCCTCGCTATGAATGGAATTCTTCACGTTACATATTCATAGTACTGCTGTTCACTCACCTTAAAATCTAGATAACACTGATGAATGATAGCACCTGATTCGGAAAAGAAATTCCTTTTTATAGTATACCGTAGCTACCACAGCTAGTTAACAGCGTTAATCTAAATGAAATATGTACCTTTTTATTTGAGCAAGATAATCACACTTTATAGCGTGCAAACAATTTAGATTGGTATCGAATGTTACACCTGGTGGCAGGGGACAATAAAAACGATCCCATTAGATACAATAATTTTTAAAACTGTAAATAAAATGAGCACTATGATGGAAAATTAACAATATAAACTATTTAAAAAGAAAATAATGTATAAAATAATAGTTTATTTATCATTTCCTAAGACTTGTTCTACATATCTTCATCATTTCTTTTCAATATATTTGATTTAAAAATAAATTATTAAAGTTGCAAGTACCATTATTGTTTTCATTATGTGCTAATAAAAATAATTTCATACTATTACTGAGTGAAATGATTGCTAGCAAAATTATGTACTATTGAAACTTAAATTGATGAAGCTTTATGTGTGCATATTGTGAATGTGCTTATTCATGTAATAGTACCGTTTCCTATGAATACCTGTAAGTATTAGATAGTACTTTTACAGAAATATTTATTTTCAATATTCATAATATTCATTTCCTATTATAAAATATATGTTACTATAATATAAAGGAGAAAAATAATTTCGATTATTCTAGTTAGCTTTAGTGTCGCATATTGCTGATAGTATTTATCTATATATTTTATTAAAGTTGTCATAATTCATAGAATATTCTAGACATATAGGTAGCGTAAATTAAATAAAATAAAAACCAAGGAAGAACAAGGTATATAAATATTATAAATAATACGAGCTAAAAGATGTTTGTGTTTACAATATTTTGTTTCCGAATATGTTATCTGTTAATTATATGTTATATTATGTTAATTAATTATCTGCCTTGTCTGCCCATAAGAGGAGATTTTTTCTTTCATTTGGGTTTAAAGGAACACGTCTTTAGGATGTATAACACAAATATTAAGAAGTCCAATTTGAATTACAAGATTCTCCATTGATGCAGAAAACAGAACCCACTATCAAAAGAAAAATAAGTTTTTACTTCAAAAATGATTGTAATGGAAATGGTTCTAGAAACACATTATATTAGAAATAATTCTCGAGTTTATAAGATTTTTCTGAACATTTTGTTAGGATTTCAGGTTTGGCGACTAAACTTTCAAAACACTAACCAAGTGAATACAGTGGTTTTTATGTGGTTTTGTATGAAGAATAAAAAGTGAATACTGTAAAAGGCTGGTAATAATTGTCATTAAAAACAATGTGACAGCTGCTGCTTGGAAAAACTGGAATAAACAACAAAAAGGGCAATGTATTTTTATTTAAAAATATTAGCGAATGAGTTATTAATTTATTCGAAAAGGCTAATATATTGGCTTTTTTTTTGTTAACTTTAGATAAAAATATAATGGCTAAGAAAGAAGAGTTCATATGATAACTATTTCAAATTGTAGATTTTGTTCTGCTTGTTAATTAATGCAATAAAATATCTATTATAGTTTACTGTGTATTTTTTAGTCTTTTTGTCACCTTTTACCAGTTTAGTAATTGTTATAAAGTTAATAGTAAATAAGTTATTTGAATATACCTAATCACAGTTTCTAAAGTGATTATGATAAATAAAATCGTTATCTTAATTTAAAAGGTAATTTAAACTCAAGTTGTTGGTAAAGATTGACTGAGAAAATACGATACAAATATTTCGGGGTCATTACTCCTTCTATCCTTACAGTGAAGTCAAATATATAAAATATATTTCTATCGTTCAAAATGAAACTGTTTTTTTTGTATATAGTGAAATCTAGCAATTATCGATTTCCCTTTCTTTCCCAAAGAAAGTTCCAGAAGGAATATGTACATATTCGTCACACTTAATTTGTAAGTTTCACTTGTAAACAAACGTTGGAATGAAATAGAAATAAACCAATTACTTTTATTATGTTATGCAATTGTTACTTCCCAAATATTAAAATACGATAGAAAAAAAACTGCCGACTAGTATGATTGTTTTTGACTATCGACTGTTTTGACTATTTTCAGTCGCTGGTTCCAACGCTGGTTCTAACATTGTTACATCTGATTGAAAAAAAAGTTAGTTATATAATTAGCATAATGAAAAACTAATTATGGTCGAATTTCGACCATTGGCTTTGACATTATCATTTTGAAATTTTTAATTGACGTTAATTTTTTTAACTAAATATTTTTTTAGGCAAAATTTTAAAAATACAAAATAAAATATTACTTTTTGTATTTCAGGACTCTTCATTTTGTTGTTTCTACTTCACCGATGGTGGCGTGCGACCGCCACGACTGACGACGGCAGAAAGCTGATGTGCGTGGCCGATAATATCCCGTACGAAACCCGTGGCAGTAGAAGAATAGCAGGGTATGATGGTATGACGTGGGGTATTCGAGAGATTGTTATCAGAATACAGCGTTCTAAATTGTCGCGTGCTTATGAATTCGCGAATATATAGTGCAAACCACCGTATTTGGAAAAACCATAAACGGCAGTTCTGCCGATACGCATATTGGTATATTCTATTCATATTTATTATTTCTATATTGGTCTAATATGTTCATGTCTATTATGCTTTCTATCGAGTAATTGATGTTTTATTTCATTTAGATGAATATTTATTTTTCTTCTTATACTATAATAACAGTTGACGGAACTTATCGATACTGAAACACGAATATCTTTAATATTTATTATAATAGGACTTAAAATAATTAAGATTCCCGTATCTGCAAAGTTTAAATTTTTATAAAAAATAATAATCGAGTGAGGCTATTGGAACTGATCTTGTAACTTTTAGAAGCGTATTGTGATGCAGGTCTATCATATCCAAATTGTCGGTTTTTGTTTAACGATTTAAAAATGGCGATTTTGATATCAATAACAAAGGAGGGCCTGGAATACCGAAAAAAGCTTGAAGATAATGAATTACAAGGCTTGTTGGCTCAATGTGCAGGCCAAACTTTTAAAGAACTCATCTCTCATCAGACACCTTAAATCAAAAGGATGAAAAATGACCACGAGATGAATTAGCTAAAAATTCCATTTCGAACTGTTTTAAAATGTGGTTTCAATGCTAGTTATTCAAGAACGAAAAGGCCTCTGAGACGCTTATTGACTGTTGATGGAGAGTGGATTAAATATAACAATTCCAAAATCAAAATTTCAGGAAAGCCATCTACATCGACACCGAAGAGAATACTCATGGTCAAGTCTTATTTATATGGTGGGATAAGTTGCTAATAACGAATTGTACTCTTGTAAATAAAGGCGAGCAACAGAAGCAAAGTTATCCTCATCACAACGCTCAGCTAGAAGTTGATAAAAGATAAAAGCGAAATTCAAACAGTAGAAATATATATCTTTGAGAACTGAGAAAAATAACAAAGATGGACGGGATGAGAAACACAGAAATATAAGAATACCTCATTATAGAACTATTGGAAAGAGACCACATAGTTGATGGGGACATTTACACGCATGGAGGAGGCAAGATAGGCAAAAATTGCGCAACAATGAGCGAGTAAGCGAAACAAGTGAAGAACAAGTTTTTGAAGTATCCTATATATCAACAAGATTCAGGTCCCTGTGATTTTTTTTGTCTCTGAAAAATGCAAGCGAAAAATATATTTCGAAACCCTTTAAAATTCTCAAGGATGAAATCTATAAATTAAAAAAATCATTGGAATAAATTCAAATAGAGTATACAGAATAATATATTAAGTATTATGTATATATTAAGTATTTGTATCTCTTTTACCGAACAGGACTTAAAAAAGAACCTAACGTTATTATGTTCTGTACCCATATATGGAATATTATTATAGCTTATGGAAGTATATGCAAACGCATATATATGTTGATTGCGACACATGATTGGCCCTGTCAGTTTGGCCGAACTACCTACCCTTTCCACCCCTAGGGCCGATTAAAAAACACGCGTTTGGAAGGTCGAGGACAACTTGATTAAATCCCTACCCATCCATAAACCCGTAAAATGTCTCTATCCCGAATCCGAAGCGGCATAAGCAAAAGACTATTTGGTTCTAGCTGGTCAATCTGGAATAAGAAAACAAAATCTCGAGGACACATTCCTCTGTACCACCTAGTACAGTTCATATTATATCTCTCTTGTAATATAATATTACTCGTAATGTTCACGTATTTATTGTTCCATCACATTTGGTTTGCCCTAATTATTTAAAGAAGAGTTTGAAAATATGTGAACCCGCTCGAATATTTTCTTTCAATTCTAGTTTATAAGAATATATATATATATATATATATATATATATATATATATATATATATATATATATATATATATATATTCCGTTCTTTCAGAACCCAGTATATCTGTACTTTAAAGAGTATCAAAAACACGGATATTTTTCGTTAAATTTGCATTCAAATACCCAACGTTCTCTGACTCACAGAAGTGTTTCTTTTTAATTAAACTCGAAAAGAAATGAAACAGTTACCCCATTGTTCTGAAACATTACATTTTCGGACTTTAATACGCGTATTCAAAATCAAGATTGCCATCTATCTTCCCACTGCTCGCAGTTAGAGGCCTCGGTAAAGCGGCTAGCATCTCGACGTTTCTTTTTTTTTCAAATAATATGATTCGAAACAGTGCTTGTTTAAAATGCGAGATTGTTGGAAGATATAACCGTCATCTTCTTCCGAAAGCGGTTGTTACTTCTGCAATACTTCCAGGTATTTAGAAGCACGCGACAGTTTAAAACGCTGCACCCAGATAACCATCAGCTGGATGCTGCACGTCATATCTGCAACAAGAATTGTAGTTCTTACCCTGTCAGTGGGATTTTTTATTTAATTTCCTAGTATACGGCTTCTCGGGATGCGAACAAATGTAATATGCAGAAACTAAAGGATAATGGTCGATGTTCGAACTAACAGTTTATCAGGCTAGGTATCGAAACATACATATAATATTATTAATTTATTTTAACTATCTTTACTTTATAATACATGTAGATATTTTATTTAAATAGCAGTTTTCTAAATTTGGATCAGTCTACGTTGGCAACCTTTGGTGGCATTTTGCTTTTGCGGCATCTTTTTATCCCTCCTTTTATTATTAATAGGTTCTCGTACTCTATTCTCGCACTTCTTTGGCATTTCAGAACCGTTTACCAAGAAAGTCTGTCTGCATCTGCAATCTCTCTGAACAAGGGGTAATCAGAGGACACTATGTTTGGTAGGTAGGAGCTGTTGACAGTGTGGTAATACTAACAGTTATCTGATTTTAGAAGTTCGTAGTACTCTACTGATACCCAACCATATGTACAACAAAACTTTATTTTAATGGATATTGTGCCCCAGTGTCGATGGCAAGTCCCAATACGTTACAGAAACCTCATCCTTATTCCTAGTAAGCAATGAAAACGCGATGTTAAAACGGTTTGAAAATGCATTTTAAGTTAATTCGCGCCTCAAAGGAAGCTGATCTTTAAACTATTAATAACCACTTTTAAACACTTGAATGGAAAACTGACAAGTGGGATATAGTGTAGCAGCATCGACATAGGCTTCTAAATGTATCTGAAGAACAGCTTTCGTCAAATTAAACAACAAAAGTAACGCATGTCGAAAATACACTATTGAGCATTCTATGATTTGAGTATATATAGATTTTTTTAAATGTATTTTATCTTACATTAGATATGCTTTGTGTAATCTTAATTTACAAATTACTCTAATACACCAGTATTAATACCAAAAACGTAGTACCAAATAAGTCAAATATAATATATTATTATTTTTAAATGCTTTTATTTTTGAAGGATGTTAACGGTTCATTCGTAACTCGGAAAAACTTAATGTGTCGGTGGGAATCTCGATTCAGTGAAGTCCTTGTATGTGTCAAATGTCCTTGTGTATGTCCTTGTAGGTGGTATTTTTTCAAAAGTGACGTTGGTGGTCCACAGTCATAGGCGAGAGCTACAGAATGATGATAAGTAATTTTTTCTTGATCATGTTGGAAAATCATGGATGGAGACGATTTGCGATTCCAACAAGACGGTGCTATGTAACAATCACAATCAGTTCACGTGAATTCGCTATAAAAATTGTACGATTTAAGTTTTTTCTAGTCGAATTTAAGAACAGAAGACAAATAGATAGCTAGACTTTCTTTGTTGGGTTCTGTGCCAATAATCCATAGTCAACTGATTATGGTACCATACGCCAATGACCCTATCTATCTGTCAAATTCAGGAGGATCTATACAACTAATAAGAAGAAAGAGAGGCGAATATTTGTTTGATGTTATATTTCATAAAATGTTCTGAACAAAATCGTTGATAGATAGATATAGTCCATTCAAAGTTTTTTTATACATACGTGAACAAGGTGTTTAATGTACTGCCTGTCGCAATTTTTAAATTCGTTTTAGAATCGGACAATATGTTCCTTCTCTCATTTTATTCTAGTTAAAAAGAGAGAAAATGCTGTCTGATTATTTCGAACACGTAAACAAATGATCTTGTCAAAGTCGTCGGGTTGTCAGACGTATGCAAAATTCTTAAAAGCAATAGTGAGAAGAGGTCATAACTCTAATCTATAAATTATTATGGCTGCATAATTAACTGTTGTTTTTAAATCTATTATAATGTTAAAACAAGTTGAATTTGATAACATTTTTGTTCAATTATTTTATTTAGATTAGAATTTTGCTGTATGTCAAACCTAAACTGAACTAAAACTCAGAATTAATAGGATAATATTGTGGTGTTTGCATGTTACAAATTTAGATCACGTATGTACAAAATAACTTTGAACAGACTATACATAGTTTGTTTCATTCTATTTGAATATCGTTGATCGAAAAATTCTATCAAATAAGTTATTATATATAAATAAATACTTTTCTATCATGACTTATATTCTTATAGCAATATTTACATATTCAAATATTGTTTACTCCGGGATACTTCTATTAACAATTAACTGAATGATTTAGGACTGAGGCTTGTTGTAAAAAAATTGTGTACTCTTTTTTCCCATTTCTTAAAAGCATTTGGATATTATGTGGAGAAAATGACAAATTTTGCATATTAGACGAAGATCCAACTAATTTCTTTATTTGGTAACTTTACCAAAATGGAAGCACTTCCTATATAATAGATGGAGGACTAATTTCTATTTAAATATCTCTATTTTATAGGTTTTAAAGCATATGGCCAGGCATCCTCAGGTTGCAAAAATATTTATGATAAAGTACCTACTACATATATTACAAATTGATAACAAAAAAAAACGATTGATGATACTTATTTATTCGTCAAAGTTTATTTAGTTTCCTTCAATGTAATCCTCCATGAATATAAAGTATTGATGCCAATGATCCTGTTAACTTAATTCAGTTAATTGAGTTGTTGAATTCCATATTTGGAATGAAGCTTTCTTTGGTCTGACTTGAATATCATTAATCGATTCAAAGTCACACAAAGAAAGTAAAAATGAAATAATAAATAGAAAAAATTTATATCTGCATGGGTCATCCTATCTAAATATGTATATATATATCCTACCAATTGTCTTGCACGAATTACCAAACGACAAAGGCCCTGATTTTTCAAAATTCGTTCAATACTAAAACCCGAGAGTATGGTATGCTTGATAGGGTTGCTCTAATAGTCCTTGTATTTATTGATACTGTTTTGAAAATTTCAAAACTCGATATTCTCACAAAATAGTCTTGTAAATATCAATCCAGTTTTCAGCTAGAACTGTAGTCCAGTACAGACCAATCCCATCGTTGATGTTCCATTACCCCGTACTTATTATTTTCCAAATTACTATGTACTCTACGATCACTTTTCTACTCCAATTAGAGCATCTAAGACATCTTTAGGTGTAGTTTGAATATAACATTGATTTTATACGTTCATAATGTAATAGCTGTGCGTGTGAGGAAATCAAATTTAGAGACCCAAAAGTTACGCAAATGTTTTATGTTGTAAAATAATAATTTTATATAAAATATTTTAGAACAACCTATTAATGTCTGTGATTTTTAAAGTACTACAGTATTTCTTAATCGAGTTTCGCTGCTGATGCACATTTTAATGCCATTCTTTTCCCGGCACTGCGGAAGAATTTTAATAGCGTCAATCTCTAACCAAATTACCACATAGAAAATTAAATGAAGGTACTACCAGTTAATCCAAGCGGTGCATATTAAACATTTATTTTTTTTCTGTCCAACCAAAAAAGTAAAAAAGCATTTATTGAAGCGAGAGTGAACGTGGAAGTAATGAAGATTAAGATCGAGCTTCACACCTCATAACAAAACGTTGCAACCGGCAAAAAAAGAGCCACGGAGAGGGAGAACTCGTTGATACAGTCAAAAAATTCAACTGAGCAGAACTGAAAACGAAACAAAACGCATCCCGCGAGAGCACCGTCCATCTTCGTCTAGCTCCTTTTTCTTCTACTTCTTGTTATACGCGGTCGTCGTTTTTTTCTTTCTAATCCTGATGGTGCCGCCGTATGAGTGGCGCGGGCTGGTTCGTAACGTCAGGCACCCACTTAAGTTCGTCGAGATTTTTTCACTGTCTTCTTCGTCTTCGTCTGCTCCTTCTTCCGAGCCCGAGAAAATTGCAGCAACGTTTCATGTTACATAGATTGATTATGCGCGTCTGCGCGCTATATTTTTCTCCCATTTTTTCGCTCGGTTTCGTTCAGAAAGTTTTTTTTGCTTTCGGCTTGCAATCTCTTTCCCAGAATCGGAATTGGTAATTGTTTATTTTTTCGTTTATAACTTGGAAATGGCCGGAAATCGATTTAATCAGTCCGCTTTTCGGTATAATGGGAACATGCGAATTGGAAAATTACTTAATTCGTTTCATTTAATGATTTTCAATGAAATATTTATGAAACCGCTGCAGCGGTTTTCTGTGCAAGAATATTATTATCATGGACTGACATTATTACATTTATATAACAAACAGATCAATCGAAAAGTCTACGGCCTACCATAGTAAAACACGTTTTTGCCAAAATTAGTTTTTTTTATTCAACATAATTCCTTTCAAGGGTGATTATAGTGACTCTCCAACTTTTCGATACCATTTCTTAGTACGATTTGTCATTTGCTTCAAAATCGACCTCAGTTTCAGCGAGCTCTTCATTCGACAAAAATTTCTTCCCAGCGAGCATTCTTTGAGATCTGAGAACAGGAAATAGTCGCTGGGGACCAGATCTGAAGAATACGGTGGATGAGGAAGCAATTCGAAGCCCAATTCATGGATTTTTGCTATCATTTTTACTGACTTGTGACAAGGTGCATTGTCTTGGTGAAGCAGCACTTTCTTTTTCTTCAAATGGTCCTTCCCTTTTCAAGGTAGTAAATGGAAATTAATCCATGCGTATCCCAAAATACAGACGCCACAACCCTGCCAATCTCATTTTACGGCCATTCAAAATCATTTTGTGGATTTTTTTAACGTTTTCGTCGGTAATAACTTCTTCTTTTTCTTCAATAATTTAATTAAAAATTAATACAGAGCAGTAATTTGAGTTCTGGCAAGAACTGCATATGGTTGAGATTTTGGTCAGAGTTACACAATGGTAACCATGAAATCCTAAATCCAATAATCATTTTGTGAAGAATTTTGAGAAGTGATTCTAATAATCCCAAGCACAGAAAGTCGTCCCTGAAACCCGACGAAGCTTCAAAAGTAGTTGTAAAGTCAAATATCCAAGGCTTATTATTAAGTTTTATTAACTTCCAGTTCTTGTTGTATATTGACATGACAAAAGATTACAAAATCCTTCTCTGGAATTTTCGTCTAGATCAGGTAAAAATTGTTTGGGGATACAAGTTCTTACATCACCTACCGCATTTTTAAAATTCTGCCCCGTACACCTACTACATTTTCCGATCAATTCTGATGAAGACTCCATTCGTTATACTAGGAAGGTGTTCTTATAAATTTGTTTTATATTCTAATAAGAAAAGAAGTTTAGACAACAATTCTTCATGGTTTCTAAATAAATTAAAACTTCCCTGTTGTTGCAAATATAATGCTAAAAATATTTATTATGTTTATTATTAAGATAGGTAAATATAACATTTAGATTAAAATATATGCATTAAAAAAATTGTTCCCTTTATATAAAAAAGTTATTTGACTACCATATAGCGGAATTATTATGTTAACATCTTTGTGTGTCTATTTTGTGGATTTTGTCTGTTTTCAAGAAATATCTCTTTGTTTATACTATTTATGTTTCTTATAACATATTTAATAATAAGAGCGTTGTTATGAAATTGGTTTAAACACTTTAGATATGGTGATTTCAATATAGTTGATACAGAAGTTAGAATTGGAAACAAAAAAAATATTTTTATTAATGTGTTGCAATTAATTAATCCCTATTTCAATGGAAAAATTAGGCACACAAATGTTGGTGAATAGTAGGATTACATCAAACTTGGAAGATATTATCGCATCATGGATTTCCATTATTCTCACAAGAAAATAAAGAAACAAAATAAAAATATAAGTGAATTGATAATGTATATCAACAAACAAATAGGCTACTCTGTCGGAAACGAAATAAAAAAAATCTGATTTGCACTTGTAGAAATGAAATCATTTCTAGTCAATACTTGAATAATTGAGGGAAATTATATTAAAATTTCCCCCAATTTCCTCAAAAAATTTGCATCAACAGTTCTTTAATTTATGGATCCGATTAATTATAGTAGCGATTTTTTTAGAAGGGCCGCAAAATTCACCTCCTTTACGATGCAATTGGTCATTCTTAAAAAATTGTTATCCGTGAAAACGTTTTTTAAAGTATGAGAACAGTAAGAAATTAGGTGCAAAATCTGCCGAATAAGTTGGATATTGAAATAATTACTACTTTAATTCAGTGATTTTAGCGATGATCTTCTGAGGGGTTTGATCTTTTCTCTTCATTAATTCTTACATCCGATTTATTCAAAATATCTAATGTTATAATTCGAGTTCTGTAATTATTATTCATTGTATAATTGTTGTATTGTTATGGTTAAGCTAACCTATTCCTCTCTCATAATCTTGCTTCGAAACTAAAGACAACCTAATAAAACTTTATCCCCCTGTCAGACTGACAAACACAAGTCCTTCCTAGTGATAAAACAGCACACATAACTCTTTAATCTATATTATAGCCACACCAATGGACTTATATTTCATTCTTTACAATTTTTAGTTCTAGTGTCGACAAATACGTCTTTATTATACTCTTTATTGAACAGCCTACTATTTATACAGCATTACGGTTATTTCGTATATTGTATATAATATAAATATATATGGTATAAAAGCGGCATAAGAAATGGACCGTATTATAATAGGAAATAAACTAAGCCATATAAGGTTGAATTACTTTCT
The DNA here is from genome assembly GCF_030347505.1 of Rhynchophorus ferrugineus. Taxonomy (NCBI): domain Eukaryota; kingdom Metazoa; phylum Arthropoda; class Insecta; order Coleoptera; family Curculionidae; genus Rhynchophorus; species Rhynchophorus ferrugineus. Next base: position 22,416,009 of record NW_027472583.1, on the reverse strand, counting down.
CAGATTTACTTACAATTCAAGTTAAACGAGCTCAGATGAATAACAATATAAATCTGAAGAACAATTGATGTTTGTTCATAAAAATGGTGTTTTTAGGTTTCTAGACCTATTAGGTTCAATTGAATATATAATTCGCGATCTTGATAGAATGAAAATATAACTGAGTACTTTCGGTACCATCGCCCGATTTAATTGATATTCATTGCAATATTTACGAGTATCATCTAAGCTGATGATTTTAGCGAGACATACATCAATAACAATGGGACAATAAAACTTTCATTAAGTTGCCTAGCACAACGTGGTGTGAGTGGAATAAAATATTCGATTTTATTGACGAAATATATGGGTCAATAGGTCTTTAGAAAGACAATTTCTGAGTGGCAAAAATAGTTTCGATTTTAAGAATAAATCTGAAGATGCTTAACGTGAACATAATAATATTAAGGAACCATTGAAAAAATGGTAGGTTAAAAAAAAGTTAGTTCCGGCATTTTTTCATGTCATTCAAAGCGAATTCAATCATGTAGGTACGGACGGTTATATTACTACATATATAGTACTACATATAGTACTACTTCTTCGGTAAAGCAATAATTCTGACACCGTCGAATTTCTGGGACTTCTAGGTGAAAAAAGCAATCAAGTATTATATTTATACAAGCCTCTTTTCGATACCCTCATTTTCCTCATATCTTCAGTCATCCTATAAAACTCCCATATCGATCAAACTTTATTCATAGTTATTTTAATTTTTAGTCAATAAAGCTATGTGTTATATTGTTTAATTCTGAGGGTCTTTTGTTAATAGGTTAATTACCTACCTCAATCACACTAGTTTTTGATAATAACCTATCGAATTAATGATTTGGCCAGGTTCTCATCATACAATTCTCACAATTTACCTTCCTTCGTGCCAACTGTTTCTGATTTCCAAAATCATTCTATTTCATTTATTTTCAGTAGTCATTCAGATTAGAACGAAAGTACCGCGCTTCTTTGTCAGGATGCGCATAATAGTCACAGTCATAGCCTATAGCTACATGAACCTACATGTGCTTTCAACTGCTGTGGGCTACGAATTTCCAAGAATTTTACTCTTCTGGGAGTGGTTACGGTATACGAAACATCCAAGGGACATGGCCACAGTTCATGAAGTTGAATGAATGACAAAAAGGTTCGAATGGGCGATTTGAATGTATATTACAGCTCTGGTCATACGATACAACTCTGCACACCAAAATCGTAAGATTGTGCAATTAAAGACGATAGCAAAGGAGCATCCACATGAACCTCTCAATTCCCGCAAGTTTTTTTTTCGGAACGAAAAATCAATCAATTTTCGATACGTCTGTGACCCTTTTCGAAATTAAAAAAGCAATATATGACGAATATAGCTTGCAATTTTCAGGGGTCAATGTCTTTTATATCAGTTTTGTGCTTAATAGGAGCATATAATTACCTATATTATAAACACGATAAAGCTTTTTCTATTAAAGAAATAAGTTTTTGGTTAATGTTTTGATAATGAATTTCCAGTTGTAAATGAAACAAGAATTTCTTAGTCAAATATATATTAAAATTAATGAAAACTACCACCAGTGATGTCAAGACATAATCACCATTTGCACAGAATCAAGTAAGCAATCACGTATCAAAATAGGAATGAAATATATTTATTAGAAATGTTTGAACAATTCCCATCATTGACACATATGTATATCTTAATTTAAGTTAATACACACTGTAATCTGAGTTTGAGTTGTTTCATCAATTGGCGTTTAAAAACGAAATAGGTCTTTTAGGATTAATTTTCGAAAGAAAGAGATAAAATGTACTTAAATATTTCTAATATCATTCTTATTTTTGTTACTGTAATATTTTGTTTCTTCAATAGCATTTAGTTCTTATGAGAAAAATTATTGTCTAACTTCCATTCTGACTTCCTGAATCCTGTGTCTATTGGTACGAGAATTCAATTTATAATATATAGAAGTGATTATATCGAAACGTTATCACGTGAATAATTTCTATTAAACACCATACGCAAACAAAAACAGCTAAAATTACTATAATACACACATTTCTAACTCACACTAACACGACACCCATAGAAGGCAACCAAAATAATAAACGACAACCGCATCCTTTTACACGTAGATGAAGAAACGAACCGCTCGAGTCATTGTTGCCAACCTAAAATACCGTTAGTCGACGACTGTGACCTTCGGAATAATTTCTTACACAATAATGCGTACGCTGTACAGTTAAATGGAAATAAACCAAATCGCCATTTACTGAACATGGACGAAACAAAGCTTTTATTTAGCGGAGTATGAGTACGTAACTTGACAAGAATGCAATTGAGTGGGCACAAGGAGTTGAGAAGTGCAAATAGATCGGGCCGCAATCATTCAATAAACATACGGAACAATCGATGAAAATACCGTTTGAATGGTTCATGATTTACGTACGTGATTCATTATTTATTATGATATTCATTAATTTGTGTATAATTATTTAATTGCTATATATACATAAATTTGAAGTTCGAAGAGACGAATCTTATTCTAAAAAATTGTAGAAAAGCTATTTTCTACAACCATTAAGAATAATTTAATAAAAAGCCAACCAGCTGTCATCAATAAGTTATAATAAAATCGCCTGACGAAAAATACCATACTTTAGAACTAGATATCTGTTAGCAACATAATCTTCAAGTTGCAGATATGTTATTTTATATATACCATCGCAATTTTGTGTGTAGTACGTATCATTTGAGAAGTTCATTTTTATTTGAATAAATTATAAAATCAGTTACAACAATTGCTTTTAGAAGCATTTGAAAATGTTGACTTAAGGGAAACAAAATTAAATAGGTTGTAATAGATACTTCGAAATTTAAATTGATACATTTCGCGTCATAACAGAAAATACGATGAAGTGACTTTGCAATCCGAGAACGTTCGACTACATCTTGAAAAATCCATGAAAATCTACATGGAAAAATTTAAATAGAAAGCCATGCCCCGCCAGTATTTACCAGATTTTCTTAATATGTATTTCGATCCATGACATTGATGTTTGAAGTATTCTTCAGGTTATATGAAGATACCAAAAAGAGGCCGAATCGTAGATGTTCTGAAATAATTAATTACTATGACACAGTACCTGTATATTGCTAGAAATGTGAGAAAATATCGATAGTCAATATTTTATATAAAACAGAAAGTTCCGCTGCTTCACAAACACTTTCTAATATTATATTTTATAGAGTCAACTTAGATCAAAATCAGATAACATTTGGGATAGGTGATTGTTAGTTAATCAGGTTAATTAAATAATATAAATCTAGCTTATAATTAGATGCAGAACTTGGGTAAAATCTTTTTAAAAAATAATAATCTTTAAAAAGTTTTTTAATAGACGTACTAATATTTCATTTCTTAATGAATGCAGACCTGCGAGCTTGAATTTTATTCTAAGCACAGCATTTAGGAAAAGCCTTATTACAACATTATACTTAAATAATTATAAAAAAATATATAAAAGCATATTATTATGGAATGTCTTTATTGAGCGAAATGGCGCTATTACATTTCAAATTAGTGCCAAGTGTCAATTAAGAAAAAATGATCAACCTTAAATTGCGACGAATATTAACATATTGAAACGAAACATTCAATATATAAATTACTCCACATTATAACCTAACCTAGTCGATAAAGATAAAAAAAAACTTTAAAAACAACTTCAAAAGACACGTGTCAAATTTTGATGTCAATTTGGCATTCATTTTAAAAGTTTGAATGGCTTTGATGAAACGACTTTTATTGATTTCAAATAAATGCAATATGTCTTCTTAAATTGATGTGATTTATGCTACGAATTACTTTGTTGCTTATCCTATTGTTGAGATCTACCTTCTAGCACCATTTGGCTCTTGGCAAGCCTTAAAGGAATGTTTCAGGGAATAAAGTTTAACTTTAATGAATTAGTCAGTGTCTTACCTGTGTTAAGACCCTTTTGAAAGTATAGCCAAATGCATGAAATGTACTCCTAAAGGAGTATTTTACTGAATAAAGTTGTATTATTAGGCCTGTATTTAAATAATATACTGCTTTATAAGCTCTTAAAAACGATGATTAATCAAAAGTCAAGCAACAAAACATTGATTACAATGGGTTTGACATATTCGCTAAGTAATGTACTTGCCATTACTTAGGAATATATAACTTCACACAACCTCTTCACACTTTTATATCAAAACCGGCTTTTTCCAGTAAACCATACTAAATGATCTGCAGTATTAAAATAAGAAAGAGTACCAAAATTCAAATCAGCTGGTCTGAATGTCAGGAAAACGTGGTAATATTTCAGAGAAAGTTTTCTGTACATATAATTGCAGTTATACTTGGAATTCTAAAAGTTATCAAAAAGGCTCTTAAAGAGCAACCTTGAATTAAACCGAATAAATAAACTTGCCGAAACAAACATTCATAGAATACCTAGGCAGCAGACAAATTGACTATTAGTTCAACTATTAGAGAAACCACAAATATAACAATGAAATTTAGAATTGCCTTAAATATTGATTTTTACTATAAAATATTACTTACAGCACAGTAAGTAAAAGTTAATGAAGATATCGGTTATATAACTTAATTCAAACGTATTAATTAATATGAAAATATATGACGGAGGTATGTTATTGTTAATACTTTTGAGCTTATTACAAGTCTGTCTGAAGAGAAGTTTGTTATTTCTTAAAACAGCTGCTCATAACATCTGTTTCGCAGTTCAGAACAAATAACTGTAAGACAATTTTTAAGATAATCACAATTACGTTTTCACTTCCTGCTTCTTGTCCACGTTATTTCAGATTTTATGATACAATATTTGAGGAAAAATCCCTCAATTAAATAACGTTGCTACGTTGTATGCTATTAAAACTATTTGCTTTAATTCCAACAGCTTAGCGATGGAATGTGTTCGTCAAATTTGATTTACATGATAAATATGCGGTGAACAGTTTCTCTAGTCAATTAACATTACTTTTGCTTGGTAATTTTATATAATTTATATCGATGAAACCATAATCAAAAAGGTAAGATTCTTTGCAATTTTCTTAAATATCTAGTTGGTCTATAATATGGTGAATAAAATAGCATATTATAATATATGTATATGAAGTAAAAGTGCATAATATGTTATTGTACTTAACCTATATTACCTTATTTCTATTTCCAGCATTTCAAAAATTAATGCTTTCTAACTGTCATGATCCTGAACTTACCTGAAAAAAAGTAATAAGATTAGAATAATACAAATGATACAAGTATAATAGAAGGTAATTTAGCAGGCTCATTGTTTTATTTCTTGGATGTTTATCAGATTTTTGGTTAATTAGAAGCCAAGTTGAGCAATATTTCGACTACAGTTTTGGAATTCAGAAGTTATGTACACAATGGTTGTTATATTCGCTAACAATGGGAGAGAAATATATTAATGCCACTTAAAAAAAGCTCATTTTTCTTGAAGATCAGGATAACTTTCTCACACAGTTGAAAATGTTTTTGCAATTTTTATATTAAATTACATTAAAAACTAGTTAATACTAATCGTGAAAAAATATAGTAATTACTTGAAAACTTAAATAAGATAGTGATTAAGACAGAACAATCAATTATTTCTGGGCTGACTTCATTGGTGCAGTGGCGACCGGACTGTCTTCCTACTGTTGCCATAGTCGCGGGTTCGAATCCTGCTGGGGTATGCATTTTGTAAAAACATATTTATAGACAACAATGGAAAATCCGACAAGGAATAATCATCCTAGTCACGTCAATAACCAGATTGGGAACAACCGGATGTCTTCTGTGATTCTCTCTAAGTTGGTCACTGGCCAGTCGGTAGGCTTAATGCCGAGGACCGTGGTTCGAAGTCCACGTTAAATTGTAGGTTCAGTCCAGATAAACCCTCGTTGATAAAAAGGAGACTTAACATTTAAAAAAGTTGTATTTCTGCTGTGCAGTTTCAAATAAATGACCGTCGTCGTCTTAACATTCCGTTAACTCAATTTTGCAGAACAATGGAGCACTAAATACCAACCAATGAAAAAGCAATTTTTACAAGTATGTAACGTAAAAAGTTATCCTTAGGGTATAATAACTCTTTCCAATAAATACTTGTGATGAAAGATGAATTTACTTAATTTAGCCACAATAGTACCTTAAACTCTTACCAAAGTACTCTAAGTAAAATACTTTGGCTTAAGCAAGTGCCGCGCAGCCAATTTATCAATTATTTCAGTAACATTATTCTGCGTGTTAATTAGTGAATGGGATCTTTCCACTGGTAAGTTTTATTTTATGATTACTTATTTTATTTTATTTCTATGTCTATTATTTGCGCATTTTCTGATATTTCTTTGTTAATTACGTACATTAAATACTGTCGTAATTATTTTCGTCGTATTATTATGTTTTCTAGTCAAAAAAGTATCTTCGCTGTCGTATCAGCCAGCCCTCGTAAGATGCCAGGGGAAATATTTTATGCCCATGGGAGATATAAAAACGTCAAATCGAAATACAGTTACATTTAATACATGAACGGATGTTGCGTAACTTAGTCAATATACATTTTTAGTTTGTTTTAAATTTTATCCCATGCATTTAATTAGAATAAAATGTCTCTTGTAGAATATGGTGGCTAGAAAAATAATTACACGTGAAAAATATAGAGAAAAACCGTGAAACGAAAAGATTAAGGTAGATACATAAAATTCCGATAAATAAGTACAATAAAAATTAAGGAACATGAAAAGTAAAAAAAGGAAGTGTTAAACTTGACAAGCTAGAAAATTATGAGGAGAAAACGCGAAGAATGGGAGACGTCGTTTAGACCTTACTTAATTTTCAGGTACATTTAAGGTTCACTAAGTTAACAGAAGAATATCCCTTCCAATTGTTTGGCAATGAAAAGTTTAAGGTGCTTTAGCGGCTTTGATAACTGCAGTAATTTCTTCAAGTTCTAAAGATGAATGTGAAAGCGATAAAATTGATTCTTAATTAAAATATAGTTGAAAAATAATCCGTTTTCTTTCATAAAGCAATGTTGGTCCTCCCCTGTTCAGAAAATACTCAAAACTATACATCTAGTGTCTGCCATATATTGACTATCTCCCTTGATCTCCTCTAAAACCATTTATTTATTTACATATTTTTTTATTAAACTCCCGTCAGCCTCATGGGCTATTTAGGACCTAATATAATATAATGTTACAGGATAGAGTATAAATGGTGTAAGAGACAAGATAGAATACTAATATAAACAAACGTTTTGTACAAATAAACGCAGGAACACTTATAAATGTAGACGCAATAATCTATATATATATATATATATATATATATATATATATATATATATATATATATATATATATATATATATATATATATAATTGGAGCATTACGATGGCTACCAGATAATTCATAAGCCGCTCTAGGATTTTCAACTGGAGAAATTGTTCCGTGGATCCCTCTAGGCCGAAAAACCGCCTTTGAGGAGCGTACCCATGGCACTTACCCAAGATGTATCTGATATTTAGCGGGGATCTGCGCTTATTACAGATAGATGGGTTTTATTTCTTAAGAAAAAACTCATGAGTCAGTAACGAATAACCACGAATCAATAACGAAACTTATAATCACGAATGTTAATATCCTGATAAAATCGTTTTCTTACATAGTTTATTATTAGCCATCATATCCCAGTTTAATTTGTCTAAGTTGTTATAAAGTTCCGTACAATGTGAATTAGGTCTCTGTTCCAATGAAGGAAGTTCTCCGAAATCGTGTCTTCCCTCCTCCCCGCAAGAGAATCAGCCCACTTATTACCCTCAATTGCCATGTAAGATAGAACCCACATATAAGTGATATTCTTGCCGCTATTGCATCTTTTAAAACAAGAATAAACTGACTGATTAAATTCTAACATCTATGCCGCGTCTCTTTGTTTAACCAGCGAGTACATCTTAACTTTGAATTACCCATATAGATAGTTTCGTTCCATTTCAATATGGATTTACAGAATACCACTCATAAGAATGAATGCTAAGTAAAATATCCTGAAGAACAAAATAATAAAAAATAGACCAGCACTTCTAACTATAGAGAAAAAATAAATTCCATATACCCCATTATATAAAGCGAGATACTTATTTAATCACACGTCATATCATTTGTGATAAACTAGTTCAGTCTGGATCGCCCGAAGCCTAATTGTAAGTGGGCAGCTAAAGACCATCCGACACGACTCCAAATCCGTCGGGAACGGTGATGGACATTGTTACGCCGCAAGAAATTATTCACACAATTAACTCGCTAATCAGTATGCGTGAACTAAAAATGACGCATCAGTCATATCGCGAAACTATTTGACCCAGAATGCATCTAGACCGACTGGGTATTAAAGGCCCCTGGCGTATAATTTTCAAATTGCGCGCGATAAAAAGAAAGGATTGTGTATGTTGTGTCGGTGTCAGAAAATGGCTTCGCGCTGGAAGCGACAGGACAATACGTCCCATCCAATGAAAGCTGTGCCATCGTTTATGCTTTGTGGCAGACGTAGTGTCTATCACATCCGCGAATGGCCTCCGGGTTAATTATCGGGTAGAAAAAAGATATCATGTCAGCAGGATGCACCAGTGTTCACCTGCGGTGGCAGTAAACGACTCGCGACTACGGCTCTGGGTACGTAACAAATTGTCGAACGGTCGTCTAACTGTGGGAACAATTAGAGATGAATAGGCATTGTTTCTTGTTTGATTTGAGGAGAAACTAGGTTTGTCGTTCGTTTTATAGTCTCGTGTGACTCTATTTTTAGACAGAGATTTTTTTTCGTATTTTTCCTTTAGTTTTTTTTTAATACCGACCAACAATTCAGCTTTCTTATTTTTAATTATGAGAATCATTTAAATATAACTCGATATATTTATATATAAATTTACTGGTGATTTTTGAAAATATATAGCATATGATATATTTTTTTAGACACCTCTGTAATTGTAGATATACGGAGCGATAAAACTATAGCATTTTTAACGTCAACCCTTATCTAAAAATACATTTTTAGCTTTTAGATTTTGTGATTAAAGATGGTTAGTCATGGTATTCATGCAAACACAAAAGAGGCCGCTATTGTTTACTTATTGGTTCTGTATAAATCATACCGTTCGAGCACCCCATACGCACTTTCATTTGTTGAAATCGTACCTCTCAGACATTTTATTGTCAAACAGGGTGACGAATACACTGACCTACAGCCCATATATTCGGGTGTTCCGCAGGGTAGTGTTCTCGGCCCATTGTTATATCTTATGTATACAGCTGACCTACCGACCTAATGAAACATATGCTAACGATACAGCGGTTTTATCATCACACTGGAAATTTATTTTGATCGACGTCTGACTTGGAAAAAACATATAGTGATAAAACGCAAACAGCTTGGGCTTAAACTAAACCAAATGTATTAGCTGATAGGGCGTAAATCTAAGTTATCATTAGATAACAAGGTTTTGTTGTATAAGTCAATACTTATCTGGACCTATGGTATTGAACTGTGGGGTACTACTAGCCAGTCTAACATAGATATCCTCCAGAGGTTCCAGAATAAAGCGTTGCGAGTCATCGTCGAAGCCCCATATTATGTGTTCAAAAACTCATTCAACGCGATATCCCCTTAGAACCCACAACGAGTGTGATTCGAAGTGCTAGTGCGAAGTACTCTGAAAGACTATTAGTGCATCCTAATGCACTCGCCAAACAGTTAAATGTGCGCGATGACAGTGAAGTTAATAAACACATAGAGTGAAATTTAAAAATTTCTAGAATAAGTTAGAATGGTCATTAGAATAAGTTAGGATAGGCTTTAAAGTTGTACAGCAGATCACTTACTGTAGTGACTTACACTGATAGTACACTTACTGAGATTGTTGATCTTCCAAGAGATTAATAAAAAAAAACTTAATTTACTATTATAAAGCGCTAAAAATTATATAATAACAAAATAATATTTTCATTTTCGAAATTTTTAAAGGCGAGTCGGTGAATTTCACATAAAATAACATTCCGATTTATTTTATTTCGTTGAGTAATTAATATCAAATAACTATTTGAGTCACTATGAATTAATACGTTGGAAACACTTAACAATCCTACATATTAAATGGTTTTTATAACGACTAACAATAAGAAATGATGCGCCGAGGCCAGTTTTAATTGGCTCGTTATGTCAAGACCTTTCGCTTATAAATATCATCAGCAGCATTTAATCCTTTCTCCTGTAATATGGCTCGCTTCGGACCAGATAGAAAACGGGTGCAATATAAATATTTTTCTGAATATCAGAGAGAAGACAAACTATTATTCGCCGAGCAGCTTTTTCATTTCGTTCCACTTAAGCCACCCGCTCGAGTTTCCAGCAACCTTATTTAATACCACAAAACACAGAAATATAGAATGGGAACTTAAATGGGAACACCCGTAACCATATTTTGCGTGTCTGAATGAATAGAAAACCGGAGGTTAAAAAATGACAGACTTCTCTTTTTTTCTTTTGATTTGAATTTTGTAAATTTAGGTTATATTTCTTTTCCTATTTTTTGTGCAAAATTTTAAGGAAATTCGTTTCTATGATTATTCAAGGTAAATATTCTTTGTTTAAATCTAAAATCATAATAAGAATGTTGTTTTCTAGGATATGAATGTTCAAATAAAATTAATTATTTTCCAAAGGTTCTGCTATAATGCAGAAACTGTTTTTAAAAGTAAACAATGATAAACTTCATGAAGCCTCTTATAATCTTCTAAGTGAAGTTTTCGAACAGAAGGTTTATACTTCGCATTTCAGACCGACCAGATCATTGCTTAACCAAGCCTTTCATCAAAATCTACAACGATAATGGAATTGAAATACATGTTATTCACAGATCTTTTGCCTTAACCTATCGGAACACATTAAATCTTTCAAAAGAATTAGAAGTAAGTACAAATATAATATTTTGTTTAAAGAAACTAAAGATTTGAAAATTCAAACTTATAATACATGTTTCTCTGCAGATGCTCTTGAAATAGACGAATTTGTACCTTCAACTTCGTGCTGATAAGAACCAGACAGTATAACATCAAATAGATTAAGAACTAAGTTAATACATGGTAATATTGCAAATAAGAATTGTTACATATATCTTCATGATTCCACAATAATACTATATTATCTAAGTGTTATTTAACTATACCACGAACATACAGTCTATTCAAAACAACAGTGAATTCACGTCATCAATATGTGCCTGTCGAAAGTTGTAAACTCCTTATACAGTCACCAATATTTTCTTTCTCATCTTATTCTATTTAAAAGGAGATTGAATGCTGTTTGACAAATTCGAACATGTAACCAAATGAACCTGCAAAAGTCGTCCGCTTGCCAAACCTACAAACGTTGTTTTAACGTTTTGTTTTAATAAATTTCAAATCCCCGCGGTTTTTGTTTAAAATATTTTTTGCATGTTGCAGCTGCACTGAATAATAGTATCGGCACGGTCTCTAAAATATCTTAAAAAATAAAAATAATATAACCTTAAATTCATCAAAAAGAAACCGTATTTAGGCGAAACGGGTAACGAATCAAGATGATTTGATCAAGATCAAGAAGTTTGATGTTAGTTGTATCAGAGATCAAATATACGAAATGGATAAAAACAGTAAGTAGTTTTTTCAATCGAAACATGATTTAATACAGTTATTTCAGAGAAAATTGTTAGTCTGGACAGTATCCATAAAAAGATGAAAGATATGCAACTATTTGAGGGATGTAGAACATCCCTTCATACACTGTTGGGTAATATAGGATTTAAGTGGAGTAAATATAACCCACGATGGGGTTTAATGGAACTCCAGATCCAGACATGTTTTAAAAGGATATAATTTTTAAAAACATATAACAAAATTAAGAATTATAATATAAATTTGTATATTTAGATAGCACATGGATATTTCAGAATGGTACATTGGGTCACTCATGGTAAGATGATAATAAATATAGTGTAAAGACAACAAGAGTTGATAGAAAAAGTTAAACGTTGGAATAACTATCGATTAGGTTTTGTTAATCATAACCTTTATTAATAATTCATTGCAGATATATAGTTCATCACGCTGGAAACAGGAATGGTTTTATTCCTCGTGCAGAGTTAGTATTTTCCTCTAAATCCAAGGATGACTACCATGGAGAAATGAACCATAACTTGTTTTTGCAGTGGTTTGAAAATCAGCTTTTAAAGAACTTGGAGGAACCATCAGTTATAGTTATGGACAATTCATCATATCACCATATCAATACCATATGGTACACTGATCGAGAAGACCCTAACAAAGTACATAAAATAAGTTTTGAAGAAACTCGGTAAATATAAACAATATTTCATTTATGAATTTATTCAATAATTGCATTTTATGTAATTTACTACTTTTAGAAATAAGCCTGATAAAAGATGGTAGATGGTGAGACATGATAGTTCAGATTACTTAACGTTATGGCGACAGAGTATTACATCTTCCTACCTATCACTGCATATTTAATCCGATTGAGTTGATATGGGCTATTGCAAATAATTATTACAATAGACATTCAGCTCGAGAACAATATTCAAACCAGAACTGTCTGGATTTATGGAAAGAAGCGTTGTCGACAATAACACCTTCAGTTTGGATGAGCTCGGACAGACACATTAAAGAATAAATTGACAAATGGTGGAATCGTGAGCAAGTTTTTGATAGATTGGAAATAAACGGATTAATTATTCACATGAGTAGTGATTCTGAAAGTGACGGTGATTGAATAAAACTTTATGAACTGTAGGTTTTAATATTCCACTATAATATAAATCCCATATGTTAAATAAACCGTGATTAAGACGAACAGAACTTGGCTTTAACTTCAAACAAAATAAATCGCATCGAAGTCTGTTTATTCTATGTTTAACACTACCTGGAATAATAGACGTTGGTATTCGTATAGTTCTCGGACCATCTAACGTTCACGTTCAATCCTTTCTGATTTAAAGGTTGATTTCTAGATACCATCGATCTATCTTAACGCATCTCCTTCATTTTTCGTTCAAATTACTTCTGCTGCTTCGTTTCGAGTACATGTACAATGCGAGCACTACAAATCTCGTGGCGCTCTGCCCGGTTAATTTAAATGTACTGAATACGGTTCTGGACGTAAAACTTGATAGGTAAAAGCGTCTTAGAATGGGATGTTCGCATGTTCTGTGCTCATCGGCAATGGAGGTGCCGTTCGTTTTGGTCGCAAATTGTATCTGCTACCATTAAATGGGAACTTTATCGTTGACCATTTACCTATTTTCTTTTATTAAGTTCGTGTCCTGAAAGTCAGCTGCTACAATTCTGATATGTACTCGAAAGTAATGGAGGTCTTATAATGGTATTGTTTCTATACCATCAACTTCACCGATCTTCTAAACGAGTGTTATGGTAGAAAAATTTTGGTGGAATTACTGCTTATTTATTTGGTGAAACAATTTCTCTGCTGAGCTGCAAAATTTTTTGAATCAGTAGCATAAGTGAATTTAATCGTTTTTCCGAAATAATTAATTCACATATCATAGTCAACAATATTCATTGATATAGTTGATGGCAATATAATTTATATATTTAAAATATCTAATTGTATTGCTTCCTTTATCATTAACTTCACAAATCTCCTCTATAGATATTAGGTTAGAATCGTTTTTTTTTTGATAAAACTATCTTGGTATCATGTCAACGGGATACATCGGGAAGAATTTAAAGAAACATTGTGTTATTTGAACAATTTCTTATTGATAAGTCATTGTTTTTGCATTATTTGGCGTTACTTTGTATGAAGCTGTTATTTTAGGTAATAAATTAACTAATTATAACTTAGGAAGCTATATTTTTTATAGTTACAGGCAAAACTGTCTATTTAAATATTCAATAAATCAGAAAAGTTGTTGATGAAATGTCTTGATAGACAACCTTCCCCAAGAAATTCTGTTCAAAGGTATAAAATTCAACATGCCTTAAGTATGCTAAAAACCAAATATAAAAAAGGATTGTTTAAGACTTCAACGTATAATTGAGATTCATTATTGATTAAATAAATGACCTATATTTTTCTACAGATCTTCTAGGGACATTCTAGGAATATAAAGGGATTCCCATTTTAATGTTTTCAAGTATGCTTTCACCGGTTCTGCAACATTTGGTCGAGCATTGTCATGCTGAAGAATAACATTCTTTTGTCGTTACTCGTGTTCCGACCGTTTCGCGCAGTATTCAGCTTAAACGCAACAATTGTCGTCGATAGCAATTCCCATTGATGGTTTCATTGATTAATGCCTTTAAAACCTCATCTTCACTTTTTCTTTTGGTTGTCCAGAAGGCGTTTGTCTTCAGTGTCAAAATCACCACGTCGATGCCAGTATACACGTGTTGAAATCAATGGAGTGTAGTTGTCATAATCATCACACAGCATTAGGTAACTTTAGCCAAATTTTTCTCCAAAATGAAGTAAAAAAAGTATAACCACTGAATTTTTTTTCTTTACACTTACAGCGACGAAATGGTATATACTAGAATGAAGCTTGTAAAGTGAAGGTTCAATATGAAGTTAATTAAAAATGAACCCAATTCGATTTAATGCTCAGTAACATCATTCGTTCTAAACCATTTAAAATTAATTTATAGGCCTTATATGATCAATTAATGAATTAACAAAGATGAGAAAGTAATAAATATACATAAAATAGATGAATACTTGAACTTTTTAACAAATCCTAACAACTGACTTTTTGTTTTGTCTGAAAAGATTTTAAATTTTTCAAGAATATTTAACAAGAATAAATTCAAACGTATAAGATCAAATTATCACATCATTAAACTACTACTACTAGACTATTATGCAATGAAATACATTACAAATATAAAGTGTTGATATGCTAAGTTGGTACAATAAAATGGAGTAAGAGAGTGTTAATCAGCTGAATCTTACTCGAGCATTAGCTTTATGCCACTTTAAATTATTATATATTTAACATAACGACCCTTATGGAAGCTGTTATGTAGTAAACTTCCATTTGCAGGTTGCAAAAGCGTGGACTCATGACCACGATTTCACCATACAACACCATCCCAACAAATCGCTGTATTGTCTTCTAAAACAATTACGTCATAAATTAAGAGACAAGTCTAACAATTAGAGATGCACAGGGCATTGTTCGTTCAGGGCAACTAGTAAAAAAATTACCATAGTATTATTATTATCATAACATGTAGTGATCATACATTTTTAATTTCACAGGATGGAAAGAGGAAATTGTATACCAGACAGTATTTACTGTTAACTGCCGTTCTTTATCAGCTTTTGTTATTTTAAATATCTTATGAGGTGCGTCTCGAACCAAAAAGACAGAAATATTTTCGCAGATGTGTTTGATGTTTTCAGTCGTACATAATGATGTTTTTAGAATGTCGGATTGTCTCCACATTTCTATAAGCGGAATTTTCATTGGTAAATGCATTTGCCGAATATGTAGAAAGGAAAATTCTGTTTACTTTGAAAAAAAAAGCCACAGATATTCAGTAAAAGTCCACTGATTGACTTTTATCAATTTATTTCATTCTTCATATCTAGTATAAAAAGTTATTTGATATTATTATACTGAAAGAACGTCAATAAAATAAAATATCTATCTCTACCCAGCATGCGTTGCAATGGTATACGTGCTCATATACATTTGTATGAAAGCTTCCCAACATTTTTGGCCACTTGATAAAATTTCATAAATGTTGTCACTATTCCATATGTTTTTTAGGAATATCTAAAAAAATGTAATTCTGACCGCAACCTCTAAGAGTGACCTTAAGTAAGATGTAATTACTACTCTACTGTGGTTAATAGGTGTACAAAATTGCGGGGAAATTATTTCTGAGTACATTCGCAATAATAAATTCATTTTAAAATGAAACTCAATATCAATATTTAATGTTACTGTTCCTAGATTAAATTAGATAACTATTATATTTTCCAATTTTAACCACAATTAAATTTAGCGACTGGAGACAAGATGGTAATTAGAACAAAAAATTGAATTGAAAGAACTAACAGTAAATTAAAGTAATATAAAGAAAGGGTTTCTCAAAATCTGGAAATTCAATGATCTTTAGTGAACCAATTTCACTTAAGTAATTCATAATAAATAATAGTGACTTGAAACATTGATAATACAGTAAATAATATATTAACAAATAACAAAAGTCAATCTCTCATTCCCCAAATATTAATCCAATTTTAAAATTAATTAATCCTTCATAACAATATAGTTGTACTACGTTGTAAGAAAGTTTTACCTTTTCAGGCACGCAATACAATATTTGTTATCTTCGTATGATATAAGTTGCTCAAATAGGCCATGAGCTTCTCACGATAAAATTAGTAAACAGCAGGAGCAATGTCCAACGAATATTGCGATAAGGTAATATTTCCGATTATTAAAGTTCAATATCGTTATGTTGCCAAATAATTTGATCGTACTTATTCTGTGAGAATGAAAAATGCCATTGATATTTACATCATATAGTCAATATTAGAGTTTGGCCACCTTACTCAAATGTTTGCATTCAAATAATATTTGGCGAATGGATGTAATAATTTTCACCGAGATTATTTATCATCTATTAAATATTAAGAAATGCGATTACGGCCGGAAAGGCCGATAATAATGATTGGCGCCTGGACACACCTTCTACCAACGTCTAAGATTCTTTATTTCACACAGCCAAAATAAATATAAAATATATAAAAAGATACATTCTACCAAAAAATACTGGGAATTGATAAACCCAAAAAAAGGCCGACTGAAAGTGGTTGTTACAACAGTTTCAGTCATTAAATTGATAGAGCTCTCCTCTATAGTGATGAGGATAACTATTTAATTAAGATGAATTATTTTATCTATATATCAATGTAAAATAATGTAGTTGGCGATTTTTATCGTTGGTCGCGTATTTTTTGTCGAACAGTTGAAACAGCTTTGAGTTCAATTAAAACATACCCAAAAATAATTTTCAAGTTCTTGCACAAAAACTTGGAATGTCTAATCACTTGTCACGTGTGAGACACCGTGCACTGAAAATCCTTTTTGACGGATGATGAAAAGTATATTTTATACGAGTATTCGAAACGTAAAAAACTACATCGACCCCAAACCAGGACATGTATTTAAATAACATTCTCATATATATCCGGAGATGCGTGTCTTAGTGAACAAATGTCAAAAATTATCGATATTTCTTTGACCGATATATCAATATTAAAAAAAAATTAAAACTATTGCATAAACACTTTAAAAACCGTTCAATTATTTCTAATAAACATTTAAAATTGTTATTTAGTTTCAAAAATTTGGCACATTTTGGTGCTTAATTCTAAGTGTTTATTAAAATTATCGCTTTTTAAAATGTTTAAAGAAAACCTATATTTTTTTGAACCAATGTATCAATATTTTTATTTTTTTCTTAAAAATATCAGGTTCTCATACACACGACATATTCATCAAAATTGGCCCTGTCAGACTACTGCTTGTACAGTTTTGTACATCAATGAAGCAGGGCTTAGTAGATGAGGTGTCGATTTATAATAGATTTATTATAGAAAATTATGTTTTTTCATTAAATTTTTTAAATAATTTTAATTACGCGCTTTTCATCGAAAATCCCTTGCAGTACAATAAAAAAACCGCAGGTTTGCCGTGAGAAATTCATTAATAAAACGATACTTCTTCAGATTAGTCACTTGATAAGCTATTTTAGGTAATCAAGATCAAGATCGTGCTAAAAATAACCCGCTGTTCCTTCAACCTAACTCTGCTTTAATTTGCATTTTTTTTATAAAAGTATTTCGCGAAACAAAAACGCTGGATTAATATAAATTAATGTTTATTCTTAATTACATTCAGCTGCGTAAATTGTAGGACCGAATGATTTGAAAACAACTCGTGCATGTCAATTAGGCGATGTTAATCAAGGAAATATTAACACATTGTTTTTTTGACAGCTTATCAATGTTATATCAGATTGGAGATGATAGAGAAACCAGAATAGGTGTTTCTGGTGTGCTACCATGTTTAGCATGTTTTTTTTATATTTAATGCTAATTTCTTAATGTTTAATTAAATTTTTTTGTCGGTTTGGTAGCGACAGTGGTTCAGTCGACGATTTCAATTGAAGAGACAGTCTCCATGCCACTGAAAAACAGTATAAAATATGACAAGGAATAACCATTCCAGTTACGTAAGAAACCAGGCTGGGTAAGACCGGATCTCTGTCTGGAATAGCCTTTAAGTTGATCACTGTCCAGTCGGTAGGCTTAATGCCGAAGACCATGATTAGGAATTCATGTCATGCAGTAGGTCAAGTTCAGATAAACCCTATTTGGTACTGAAATGGATGCTTAACAGAAGCTTTAACCTAAATATTCAAATAAAATGCCTATGTACGTACCTCCTATGTTAAAATGAGAAAATATTATTTTCTCTTAATCGTTGTTTGATCGTCTCTGGCCTCAGTATCCTATTCAGATCGCTATGTATGATGATTTTGATACATGACGGTCGTTTAGTAGTCTATCGATTGAAGATGGAACTTCCCCCGAACATATTTATTTCATCACGCAAATCTTTAAGAAATTCGTTGACTGTCATATCATTAGTTTGTTAGCATTTTGAGTGAAGACACTTTTGTTATTGTGAAAAAAATGGATAGAAAGGAATTTCACGTGTTGATAAAATATTGCTTTTTGAAGGGAAAAAATACAGTTGAAGCAAAAACTTGGCTTGATGCCGAGTTTCCGGACACTACTCCAGGAAAATCAATCATCAAGGATTGGTATACTAAGTTTAGACGTGGTAAAATGGGCACCGAAGACGGTGAAAGCAGTGGATGCCCAAAAGAGATTGTTAGCGAGGAAAACTTTTAAAAAATCCACAAAATGATTTTGAATTACCGTAAATTGAAATTGAATGAAATAGCAAGCACTCTAAAGATATCAACTGAACATATACATCATATAATTCATGAATATTTGGGTTTGAGAAACTTCTGTGCAAAGCGGGGGCCGCCCAAGCTCACTTTTGACCAAAAAAAAACGACGGGTTGATGATTTGGAGCAGTGTTTGAAGATTATTAAGCGTAATAAACCCAAATTTTGCATCGATATGTGACAATGGATTAGACATGGCTGCATTATTTCACTCTGAAGTCCAATCAACAGTCATCCGAGTGGACTGCACACGATGAACCCGCTCCAAAACCTGGGAAAACGCAACAATCGGCTGGCAAAATTATGGCGTCTGTATTTTGGGTTGCGCATGGAATAATAATTTTCATTGACTACCTTGAAAAAGGAATGACCATCAACAGCGACTATTACATAGCGTTCTTGGACTGTTTGAAGGACGAAATCGCCGAAAAACGACCGCATTTGACGAAAAAGAAGGAAAGACAATGCACCGTGTCACAAGTCAGTGGAATGATGGCAAAAATCCATGAATTGGGCTTCGAATTGCTTCCTCATCCACCGTATTCTCTAGATCTGCCTCCAACGGATATTTCTTGTTCTCAGATCTCAAAAGAATGCTCGTAGAGAAGAAATTTTCGTGATCGCCGAAACTGAAGGCTATTTTAAAGCAAAGGACAAATTGTATTACAAAAAATGGTATCGAAAAATTGAAGGGTCGCTATAATCAGTGTATTACCCTTGAAGGGAATTATGTTGAATAAAAAAATAAATCTGCCAAAAAAAATTGTTTTACTATGGTCGGCCGAGGACTTTTCAATTGACCTGTTAGGACTGTGTACTGAATATCGCATTTTCAATCGAGTAAATTAATTTTTAAGACGGTCTCAAAATACAGAAGAAGTTGTTTATTGAATTTTTTCTCCTTATAAATTTGTTGCATGACTTAACATACTTATTAAGATATTTGATTTTATAACCTTTGAAACTAAAAATATA
Organism: Rhynchophorus ferrugineus; assembly: GCF_030347505.1. Taxonomy (NCBI): domain Eukaryota; kingdom Metazoa; phylum Arthropoda; class Insecta; order Coleoptera; family Curculionidae; genus Rhynchophorus; species Rhynchophorus ferrugineus. The sequence goes on along the minus strand of NW_027472583.1, from coordinate 22,395,882 downwards.
TAAAAATATATATATAACAAAAATAAATTACTTTCTATAAATATTTCTGCTAAATTTTAATTAAGAAATAGATACATAGAAATAGTAAATCATCAATTTTGTCCAGACAATTCAGATTTACGTTTATTGCTTACGGAAAATTGCTTCATCTAATTGTAAGACCGTCATGAAGACAAAAAAATAGAAACCATATATGTCAATGCTATTTATTAAAAATCGATAACTACATCTCTGGGTTTAGGAGCTTCCGTCACAAAAAGACATGGCGCCATTCTGGTTCCTGTACCAGCACTTGGCCGATGTATCTTCGATAAGCTGTCAAAGAAACAACCGGTTAACATTTTTGCTGATTAATATCTCCTAATTGACGAATTAAATTACAAAATAGTCGTTTCCTATACCACATATGTTTTAATTAAAAATAAACATTCATTTTGATTTTTTTAAACCTTTTTTTTCATTCCACTTTAGAAAAAAATATGTAAATTAATACAGACAGTTCTTTTATTGGCGGTGTTATTTTTAGCACGATGGCATCTTCACTTACCTAAAAGAGTGGTGTCGCTCTTAAATCGGTTCCCAAGCGGTTAACCTGACGAATTGCCCTTTTAATAATCAATTAGTCGCAGATTCCCAGTTTCCCCGCTTTTCATAATCCTGCAGCGACGCGATGCGCATTATTTATCGTCCTGCAAGCGGCTCTCAATTAATTGACGGCTCATTAATAGGCTTCCGACGACGCGGTATAGCGCCATTAATTTCGCCGAGCTACCAAGCGCAGTAATATCCACTATCTTCGTAATTGACGAATAGTAAAAAGATTTTTTGTCATTTTTTGAATGCGTATGTGACCACTTGAGATATATTTAAAATAGCATAGGGAGTATATCTATATATTACTGAAGCTCGTAATGGTTATTCTACATATGTTTTATTTCAGCAACTGAAAATATTTATTATTGACTGAAGCACCAAAGATTCCATTTAACAACATTCATCTACGATAATTAATTATAAAGATTTAAAATACCTGTATTGTCTGACATATTTTAGCATTTTTGTGATATTGAATAGTGAAGTGAAGTTTAATGCAAAGGGTTACGAGTATGAACGGAAATACCGATAATAATAATAGGCACAACTGCATAATTTTTAGGATTCTCTTTTATACAATTTATACACCGACAATATAAATATTTGTTATTTTGTTTATGTATAAGTGAAAATCACTGGTTATTTGTTATAATTAGGCCCCCGCAAATAAGAAAAATAAGTATGAAGCCAATAATGTATATTAGTGACCTAAAAGCCACTCTTACATTTATACGATATTTACAAAAAACTAAATTATTCTATGTATGAATATTAAAAAAGTGTATTATTAGGTTAATTGCATTCATTTTATAAAACAAAATATTTGAATATTCTTTGTACAGTAACTTTTATTAAACATTATTTGCCAGAGAGTCCGAGAAAGTGAAAGTAAGCTGAATATTATGTAAAAAACAGCATTCTATAGGGAGTTAAAAATTAAGAACAATTAAAAAACAGTTTTATTTACTAATAAGGACATAAAATTTAATGGTAATGAATCAATTATTGACCAATCAAGACCCTAGTTGTTTTTGTGAACTAAGTGAATGTCAGTGAATTTAAAAATTTTATATTTTTTAAGTTTGTTATTTCAATAATAAAGTTGTATAAGATAATTCAACAATTTAAATAGGTGGTAAGTCTAACAAGTTATATTATTCAACAATAGTGCTACAAATTTTACTTTAATTTTGCTTTTTTTAATTTTTCTAGTATTTCAGTTTCCATCTTATTTTATTCATTAGCTAATAAAAAGCACAAAATTTCATCCTTAACGGGTGGAATTTGGTTTTAATTAATATCATGGTTCAAAATCAATACAAAGGTCAAGAAAACTATAGCGTCACTTTTTTTGTATTAAATTAACGTCATAATATTTTGGATCAAAATGGATACATAAATTTAAATGGATACTACCAATCGGTATACTGTTTCAAATAAAGCAATATCACATTACAGTACTAGAGCGGGAATAGCTCGAATTGATGCCGAAATTTCCTTTTATGAATTTTTTGATGACTGTAATTGTGACCTTATAGTCTAATAGCATCCCAAGTTCTTGACCATTCTCAAGGAAATTAGAATCATCATCAACATCTTATTTTGGAACACTTATAGTTTTTTATCTTAGTCAGTTTGAGGAAACGAGATCATATTTAAGAACCATACCATGAGCTTCTTGACCTAAAATGCGGTCGATGGGCTCAACGATCTTTGAAAATAAATCCAAACGACTGATTGGATGGCAGTTAGAGTGAGCTTTTACCACAGATGAAAGTAAAATGTGTGCCCCCACCCCCCGTTTTCAGAACAACAACTACATAAGCTTGTTTTCTGATAGAAGAATTTTTTGAAACGTGAAGATGGAGTTTGAGATATTTAATAAATTTTTTTGGAACAGCAAGTTTCCTTCACAGGAATTGGAGTGGTAAAACGGTACCTAGATTGAATACTCACATTGCTGATATCTTAATTTTCATTGGTGTTGCGTGTGTTGTGAGTTTGTGAGCGTGGCTGGTGATGATCTGATATAGAAAATATTTCGCCAATAGCTCAGCCTTCTTCTGATCTGATTCTTGATTGCCAGAGCGCAAAGTGTCAAAATTATATTGAAAATTATAGTGGTCTCCTATAATTATTTATTTAAAATATTTAATAACAGGTCTGTTTTTAGAAAAACTGTAACAGTTTCATTTTCACAAACAATTTATCCATAAGGAGAAATGTTCTCGTGCTTAGAAGATGACGAATTTTTTTTGATACTCATACTTAACAGAATTTATATATTTTCATCTAGATTACAGATATTCTGGTCTCAAGTTCGCTAACTCTATAGCGTAATAGATACAGCAATCTTCTGGTTTCATTTTCATAACGTTTTTAATCAACCTTGTTATAGATTTAGTAATTTCTCCATAATAGGAAATATTCTTACGCTTAAAAGAAAATAAAATCATTTTTTGTTCCTTGCTCATGCCTAACATAATTCATATATTTTCGTTTAGATTACAGACATACAAAATGACATTTTGTACTTAAATTACAATGAAAATAACGATAACTAACGACGAATTATTATTAAAATACCTATCAAAGATTCCACATATACTTTGTCAGTCGATTATTGTAGTCGGAAGCAATTAGCGTCCAAGATAGATTACACCGTCCAATAGTTAAAATAATTCAATGGAAACAATGAAGCAATCTGCGGAAACCATTCGGACAATTTCGATCTCAATAAATCTGGACGATTTTTCGTCTTTCGACCGCTCGTACAGTTATTAATTTTATACGTTGGCTTAATGAGGTAAGACGTGGTCGGATTCGCGATCGATCTCGCCCATTTGCATGTATCGCGCGACCTTTAAAAAACGCGGAAGAGCGACGTTAGATGCCTCTAACGGTTCCAGTTATCCGCATTCATAAAATCTTCACCGATAAGGACCGACTTTAATCAGAAATATGGCGAAACCATTGCGAGAAGTTTCGCGAGCTATGCTCAGAATCGTTCCGGAGTCGTTTGGGTTCCGCGAAAGAATTTTGATTCATTGGACGGGGTACGATAACGTCAAGTCGGGGCATGTCTTTGTACAAATTAAACCATTAAATTAACCGTTGCTGTTTTTTTTTCGAAAGTAGTTACAGTTTGACATCAACAAAAAGACAAAAGTAATCAGTCTTAATATACTCATTAGGCATGGTTATTTAGTTGTAGAGGGTTTTTTCCATTAAAAAAAAACGATTGTCTTTAAATACAAATACCTTGTTCTCAATCAAAGTATTGTCTACGGAATTATGTCATATTTCTGGCAACAGATGGAAAAAATAAAACAGTTGATGGTTTGGTGGAAGTAGAAAGGGTTTTCAATATATTAAGTATATAATTTTTATAGATTTATTTTGAGCTTAGAACTATATTTAAAATAAAAGTATTTTCCAAGTCTTTTCTGGTTTTTAACCGACTTCGAAAACAGAGGAGGTTCTATGTTCCGCTGAATTTTTAATGTATGTTTGCTGATTTTTCTGTCAATTATGGACCGATTTTCAAAATTATTTTTTTGTTCGAAAGAGTGCGCTTCCAAGGTAGTCCCATTGGAACCAAATTAGGATCTGTTGGGGGAACGGGGGGAAATCGAGGGAAACGCCCAAATTTCAACGGCACATAGAATGTTTTCACATATTTTTTTGTCTATAATAATCAGATATTTATATATAAAGTTATTATTGAGCTGATGTGACGGAAAATCAGTACAAAAGACGTTCAGTTTGCGTATTAAGCACAAACTGCTGTAGCATATATGACGTCGTAGAAGTATTATGCCAAAACTTTTTACAGTGTAACGGTTAAAGCGTTTAACTCCCATGAATATAGCGGGTTCGATTCCGGGGGGGTACAATAATTTTGTTGTTGTTTAGTTAAAACATTTGTCTAATCACCTAAACTAGGTAGCAGTTCCCCGGCCTGACACATAGATGGTGCTACTAAAATTAAATACTTTTTTGCTTAGTTCTCTAACTCTCAAATGTCGTGTATAAATTTGACAGCTGTCGGATCATTAGTTTGTGAATTATAGTTTTTTGAGTTAAGCAACTTTTGTAATTGTGAAAAAAATGGACAAAAAGGAATTTCGCGTGTTGATAAAATATTGCTTTTGAAGGGAAAAAAGACAGTTGAAGCAAAAAATTGGCTTGATGCCGAGTTTCTTGACACTGCCACAGGAAAATCAATGATCAAGGATTTGTATGTTAAGACGTGGTGAAATGAGCACTGACGACGTTAACGCCATGGGCGGCCAAAAAAGGTTGTTACCGACGAAAACATTTAAAAAATCCACAAAATGATTTTGAATGGCCGTAAATTGAACCTGAATGAAATAGCAGACACTCTGAAAATATCAACTGAACGTGTACATCATATCATTCGCAAATATTTGGGTTTGAGAAAGCTCTGTGCAAGGTGGGTGCCGCGCGAGCTCACTTTTGACCAAAAACAACGACGAATTGATGATTCGGAGCAGTGTTTGAAGATCATCAAGCGTAATAAACCCGAGTTTATGCGTCGATATGACAATGGATGAAAGATGGCCCCACAAGTTAACTCCGGAGTCCAATTGACAGTCATCCAATCGACATAAACCCGCTCCAAAGCGTGGGAAAACGCAACAGTCGGCTAGCAAGGTTATGGCGTCTGTATTTTGGGATGCGCATGGAATAATTTTCATTGACTACCTTGAAATAGGAAGGACCATCAACAGCGTCTATTACATAGCGTTATTGGACCGTTTGAAGGACGAAATCACCGAGAAAAGACCGCCTTTGAAGAAAAAGAAAAAGCTGCTTCACCAAGACAATGCACCGTGTCACAGTCAGTGTCAGTGAAAACGATGGCGAAATTCCATGAGTTGGTCTTCTAATTGCTTCCTCATCCACCATATTCTCCGGATCAGGCCCCCAGTGGCTATTTCCTGTTCTTAGATCTCAAAAGAATGCTCGCTGCGAAAAAATTTTCGTCGAATGAAGAGGTGATCGCCGAAGCTGAGACCTATTTTAAAGCAAAATCGTACTACAAAAATGGTATAGAAAAGTTGGAGGGTAGCTATAATCAGTGTATTACCCTTGAAAAGAATTATGTTGAATAAAAAAAAAACAATTTTGCCAAAAAATATATTTTAGTATGGTAGGCCCGGGAACTTTTCAATTGACCTGTTATCTGCCAGATTACGGAAGATTACAGAAAAGAAATTCATATAGTTCAGAGTATATACAATTACCCTAAAAAATGTAATTTGCCTATTTTATATAAACATTTTGACAATAAGTCAGAACAGGGACTCAGATACTTTCGTTTTCTTTATTCAATTCTTATTACAAAATAATTGACAATTATTCAATAACTATTTCATAATTAATATATTTTCAAGCATTGAAATAGACAGAACAGGTAGTCCATATTACTTAGATTTGCCATTATAATCAATATTAAGTAGATTTCAATCATGACACTTTAAATTTAAGAGTTATAATTTATTAGATTAAATTATAATTTACAAAGTATTATCTCAAACATGTATAAATTGAATACATCAATCTTTGTGTTTATCCGAGAAAATTACTTCAACAAATTCCAATAAAAAGAATATCTATAAACACATGTTGGATTTATCAAATATTTGTCAAAATAAATCGGTGTGGTGTATGGCAACATGATGTAATGAATGATGGGTTTACATTATAAGGGTTTCGATTATATTTTAATAGGACTGGCTCAGCAGTATTGGCTGTACAGCCCTTTCAACAAGTCACTAGTTCGTAGCGTTAAGAAGGCATTTCTAGTAAATTAAAAATACTTTTAGACCGTATATATTTCCTAATGTACATAGTGGATATATTCAAAGAGTGCTTTAGAGCTGACACTTTAAATGCTCAAACTTTAAATGTACTTGTTGCCTAGTTTACCGGTCTAATGAGTCAGTGAGTTTACACACAACGTGAAAGGAACGAATTTTGACAAACAAGTGGACACCAAGTTCGCCATTTTATTTTAACACAAATTCATCCAGCTTGGCATAGCAGTGGTTATGAGACCGACTTTTACAGCCTTTCTTTTAGGATCAGTCTTGTTAATTCAGATTAGTGATTCGACAAAAATACTACAAGTAACTAGTTTCAAGAATTCCAAATAGAATACTAACCTGTCTTAAAATAGAAGACCGTGATTCGGAGCTCACGTTCAGATAAGCATAGTTTATAAAAAACTTAAGATATAATATTTAAAAATCGACCAAACTCTATCAACACATTTGAGAAAATAGCAATAACTAAAGAAAACTAGAACGGCCTTGCAAATTGGAATACTAATCATGTATTATATTATTATAGATATCACTTCCAGGTGTAATTCTGTTTTTCAGAATATACATGTCATCAATGTGCTGCCGCAAATATTATAATAATTTATGGCCATCATATAGTGTAATAAGAAAATATTTGCCCGAACACGTCAGGTGGCGGATTATTTACAGTCTCGCTGGTTCAATGTTAATGAAGAAGCATGGTAATACGACTGGTCGTATTCACGGCCATATTGCCGCCCACCAGGCTCTCTACAGGAGGAAATATCGAACCCGTTCAGGTAAACTACCGATACTTCTTGTGATATATCGGAAGTTTTGTTTAAATCATATTTAGGAGAAATATATTTAAATAAGTCACATATATTTTAATACATTCAGTACAAAAAATGCATTCCTAAAATACGTAGAAAAAAATTTTGTATTAGGCGCTTGCATCTATTTTGATCAGCTATATGTTAACTACATTTTAACTTCATATATTTCATTTTTCAAATAAAATAATATGGGCCTATATATTAATTTCAAATGATTTTTAAAGGTGTTACTTGTGTTAAATCGCACCGAATACATTTGTCCAGTGACAGGCTTCACTTTTCCGAAAGGCAGAAAGCGAAAAAACTTGAAAAAAAAATTGAAGAAAAAGGCGCCTAAAGGTCACGGATTCACATAAAACGCAAAAAGAATACGCAGAATTTTTGGGAGTAACACAAGAAACTATTTCCACTCGCTTTAAAAAATTGTTAAAAGCAATTAAATGTTATTTCTTTAATTTATTTCTTTAAAATTAGTGGGATATCTATCCCTACGAGAAAGGATAGATGCCCCACTTTGCCCAACCCAACAACAAATGAAACAAAACAAATAGGTTAAGTTTTCAATCAAAATATAGAATTGAAAGTAAAGATTTTGAGAAAACGAAATCTAAGGCAGATTGGATTCAATGCGTATCTGTAAAAAATTGCTGCAACAAACCTTCACAATGCGGTGATTATTGTAACCAATATCAACGTTTGAAATAAAGTACTAAAAAAATAAAGAATTATGCCGCCTGAAAAAAAAACCAAAAAGAAAAAGAAAGAAGAAACAGGAAAGGGATTGTAAATATTTTTAAGATAGTAAGTACGTGAGATTAGTACGTTTATTATATTTATTTTATGTAATATGTAATATATATAGTTTTATGAATTTTGGTAGTTTGCTTATGATTAATAATATATCGTATATTAAAATAGCAGCGTTTTTCAAGATTATTAATATAATTGGGCAAAAAGATTAAAATTGTGAATGATAAATAGTAAAATGACGATTTTTGTTAAAACATATTTATTGTTTATTAGTTATTGTGTGATCATTTTTAATTATGCCATGAATTAGTTTTTTTTATTATTAGGTATATGTTTAATTTTTATTTAGTATTTATGTTTATTGTACATCTTTAGTTCCTAGGTTCTATTGTATTATCTATATTTACTACAGCATATTATTTGAAAATAACAATTAACATATTAAAATACGATAAAAGATTTGTGGGGTATTATTCCATTCAATAGAAACATTTCATTTCTTTTTACAGATCCACAGAACATTCAAATATAAAAGTAACTCTACTTCGTTTAAAGTAAAATTATTAACTTCATGTTAATGGTATTCGGTAATTTTTTTTTCTTTTCTTTTTTAAAGTTAGTACGTGAAGGAATATGTACATCTCCGTCTCGCTTATACTACCGTTGGAAAAATATAAGCACATATAAAATTAAGTGCCCCAAGCAATTATCTCCGTCCTTTCCACTCTCACAATTTATACAGGAAAGGGTTCGTATATCTTCGTCTGACATCACGAATTTAACAAAACTCAACAGTTTGTTCGACCGTGCATAAAATAATAATTACTATTTTCAGTCGCTAGTTTCTTGACTATCGACTGTTTCGACCGTTTTCAGTCGATAGTTACCAACGCTGGTTAAGACATTTCCTAAAAATAAGGAAAAAATTACTCTATTTTAAAATACATACCTTAAAAAAATATTATTGTTGAGGGATAAGAATAATACAATGCGTAAAATAAATAATAATGAAAAGGAAGCTGAGTAAGAATTTGTGATAATTTATGTTAATAAAAGATCTAATATCTAAAGTAAGTACTAAATATTATTGTGCCATCTGAAAAATCAAAATATTGATTTGCCAAATACAATATTATAAAAACATTTTAAAAAGATTGGCGTCTATCATACATTTACTCTATACGTAATAAAATGTCAAGTTCGCCTCCGAAATAAAATTATTGATAACAGATGGAGAAATGAGTTCCTAAAATAAAATGTTACTTCACCGCAGATTTTTCACGACGCGATATACTTGAAACTTACCGTCTAACCTACAAGATCCGCAAAACTAATAGGCGACTAAATATCTCCATAGCTGGTTTATTGAATCGTGAGTATGTAGAAACTTGATACCCTCCAAATTGTCACCTAATACCAACCCGATATCCAGCTAGAGAGACACGACAAATCCTAAATCTGGTTCCGACTGATCACCAAACTGATTAGGCTTCACTAGATCCCATTTCCTTTCCTGTTCATTTGGCATCAGGTAGGTGGTGCGACCGCCAGAAAATAGATCGTTTACATTTGTTTGGTGTCGTTTCGGTATTAAAATTACGAGATACTTACGGAAATAGCATCTGGTAGATATATCGAATATAAATAGCTGCGTTGGTTTATACCGATGTCTTGTTGTAATCCCCAATATTTAAATAAACTATTAGAAAATATTTTAATTTAACATATTAGTTTATATCAGTCGGTTTTATTATTATTAAATAATTTTTAGTTAAAAATTTCTCGCTTCAGAAGTCTGTGAGGAATACATAAACTTTTCATTATCAGTATTAGCGCTATCATCAACGAACATGAAATTGCTCTAGGAGTTTGTAAAAGGAATCATATTGAATATTTTTACAAACTACAAATCCCCACACACCAAAAACGCAGTGATCGTCATTTTTACGTTAGATCTGGTTTTTATTGGATTGACGCTTGCTTAGCTTCTAGACCATATCCGTAACAGCAACATTTTTCAGCTACAATTAATTTAGTTAAACTTTTTAGACTATTTCAATTTCCCTTTTCAAACACTGCGTCTAATTAATCCTTTTTTACTTTGCTTTGCTTGCATAGCTCGAAAAGTTTATGAATTGATGAAAATTTAGTGGTTCTTTAGTTTTTTTGTAGAACATTTCTTGAACATGAACCCTTGATCCTCGTTTTTCTTTCTGTAAATTCTCTTAACGCTTCGGGATGTCGAGAAATGCCTGGAATAGGAATGGTTTTCAAAATTAATCTCACTACGTTACTTTCGGTGATTTACTTAAAACCGTGGTAAGTATATGACGAACTTCTATCGATAAAAGTTTAAGAAGAAAACTAAATTTAAAATAAACTATTTATTCTTTCAGATTTGTCATAACGAGCGAAACACAACAACTGTAAGAGAAATATAACATTATGGTAAAATTTTAACGTACAATCTGATGCTGTCTGGGCAGTTGTTTAGTGAGCGTATTCAGTGGCTCCATCTAGCGGGAGAAATCTAAACTACTATATATATATATATATATATATATATATATATATATATATGAACGATGGTACCCTGATAGTCCAGATTTTGCCCTTTTTGTTCCTGTCAACGCTAGACATGACTACAAATGATCAACATAGACTCAGTTATGTTTTATTCAGAGATGTGCACAACAAATATAGTACAGCATTGATAAAAAACATTGATGATTTCAAACCATAATATGATCTAGCATAGAAGAAGAAGATAAATAATACATTTGCAACACAAATTACACAACTTATCTGACAGAAACAGGATTCACTGCTGATCAAAGGCCTAGGAAGAATATATGCGAAGATTGTACTAAACTATAGACGAAACGCATGTATTTTGAATTTTAAACCCTAACAAATAAAACCATAAAAAACAATAATTTCATTTGCATGAAAAATACATTGCAAAACATTGTAAAATCAAACATATTAGAAAGATGTATTTTTATAACAATGTTAAGAAACAATAGCACGTGGTTAGCTACAGTTCACTAGTAGAGTAATTAACTAGATATTGAAAAACTAGTTAAAAATATGTTTTTAAAATTTCATATAAGAATTATGCTAAATTATAGCAATGTGTACATGTACAACATCAAGTGTACTATAGTTTTTCAACTGTAAAAATTTAGTTTATAAAAACAAAAGTTTAATGTTGATTTATAATCTGACATTTATCTGCAATGTGGACTTCAAACCATATTAAAACTCCAAAATTAGAAACCAAAGGTGTGTTTAATAGTGTCTTTATATAGTAAACTGAAGTAATAAATTTAATAATAAATTTAAGAGATTTAAGTTCACAATTGCATTTTTAGTATAAATTATGAAAGTAAATATATTTATCGTTGTTTAAATAGAATCGGTGGACAAGGATGGGCCTTATTTGATCAGCTATTTGAATTGTGATTAAAACTCACAATTTGTGTTCCATAAATAAGGCTTTGTGACATTAATTATTAATATAAATATGCATGTGTGGATTTACGAAACCGTAAGGAATAATTAACCTACCCTGACACTCGTACATCGCACATTTTGCACCTAGTATATTCATAGTGGCGGTTACTTACTTTCACATAGTAATATTTTAGACAATTTGGTCTGATAAAGAATTAAGGAAAGTATATTTCTTAAGAACCACAAGGTGTCCAAGTCAATATCGTCCAATATCATCATTACGTAGTGCTCATACAGATTTAGGGTAAATGATATGGCTCGGTGAATGGAGGTAAAACGAAATAAAACAGTGGTGTTTACATTATGTGACCGTTATTTATTGGTTATATATAAAAAATGTGAAAAATACAAATGATAAAACGGATGGCAGCGGAGTTCCTGTTGGCGAGGCTTGGGCAGTCGATGGTGGCACGCCTAAACCAAACGATAGTCGAGTACTCAATGAATCGAAATACCCTTTCCCTCAGCTATTCGTTATCGGGTTCTAGTTGGCGCTGCTGGCACCCCGCCCGTGTTCGACATCTGGGATTATATTTCTGAATATTTTGTAGACCGTTATTCCACGATGTAAAATTAGACATGCCTCAAGGTCGCTACACAGACATTTGTGTATGAGTACCAAAAATACCCATATTTATTAATCAAAATTGAAATCCTAATGGACACATCCTGGTGATTTGGTGTTAGGTGAAAGTAAACGAGATATATTAAACAACCGCTATCAAAAGAACCGTAGCCGTCATGTCGTTAAGGTGTCAACATAGGGCCAGTTTTATTGAAAAACACCTAAGTAGTATTAACCCATTTATTGCCTGTAACAATTTGTTAAATTCTCGATCACTGTCACTCAGGTCTACTAGTCGGTAGCAGCAATCTTTTACTCAAAAGAGATCGACTCTTACATCTTAATATAAAACAATATACAATTGAAATAATTCAAGTTTAAATAAATGTAAACGTATTAAAATGCAATTAACTAATCGTTCCTACAATATGGTAACTAATAAATTTACTAAAGCAATAAATTTAACGTTACATTCACAGTAGCGAATAATGATATTTATTATATTCAGCACGAGTCGGAAAAGGTCGTGGCCAAGGTTGACAGGGGGTGGTCAAGGACAACGTCATAGGTTAGTGACCAACGAATATGGCGCTAACATTACAGCAGCTGACTATATTAACTGTAAATTATGTTTATATGAATGTTGCCGTTAATAAATGTAGCGTGACAAAACATTTTGAAAATATATGAGTTTGATGGCAACGTTTACTGTTATTTATACAGAAATAGTATTTGAAATATATATATACATAAGACAATAACAAATAGTTATTAAAAAATCACAAACATAAATTTACGACCATGCCCCAGCAGGATTCGAACCCGTGGCTATCGCAACAGAAGAAGGACCGTCCTGTCGCCTTTACCACTGTGCCACCAAGCAAGGAGATATGTGAATATATTTTTAAATGAAGCGCCTAATATAAAAATCGACTAGTTTTGGTCCCTCTGAATGTATGAAAGTGAATGTCTGTTGAAATTTTACGACGTAAAGTCTTCCAAATATCATTTCAGGTTTTTATCGCCATTCAATTTTCGTTATATCTTGATGTAGCCACTATCCTTGCTCATCGTTTGTATTGCCGAAGAATTGTGAGAAAAAATCAAGATGTGAATGCAGAAAAACAAATTGTTGATTACGTGCTTATAACCCGCTGATTTGTGGTTGTTGTCGATTCATTAGACGATTCGTAACACATTTTTAAACACTCAGTTTAGTTTGTAAAACGAAATGCTTTTCTGCCATAGCACAATCGGTTTCATTGTTCATCATGAAGACGAATTTATTAACCCTTTCGCTACGACCCACTCACGATTTTATGTGTTTATTTGTACAATGAACAAATGGACTATTTCTGTCCTGGATTTGGTGGAAGTTTGATTAAGTACTTGTGAATGAAGATTTGTCATATGTTGAAAACCTTTTATTACATACGACTTTTATTATAGTCCGAAAAGTGACATGTTTGAAATCGAGAAGGAATAGTTTGAGTAGGTGAGACAAATTAGCATAATCAAGCGATAAATGCCTTCGGTATTCAGTAAGCTGAGGTATTATCATTGAGAAGATTGATGAGGGAATTTCCGTTAAGCCTTGTGCAAGCAGTTATATAGATAATGTAGTTAGTGTGATAAGTCAATGTTAAATACTAATTTGGAAGAGATCCTTAAACAAGCAAGTATTAAATTCACACTGTTTACTATTAAAGTTAATACAAACTTTGTTCCAAGGCAATACGAGCGCAAGAAATGAGTTGAAAGGGCTTCAACACAAGTTTCATGTGTAAGGAATAAAACGAGAGCAGGAATGGTTGATCAGAAATTCGAAGACTTCCAATTCCATCCTCCACAATAATGTTTGTGAAATGCAGATAGGGGTAAAGTAGATATTATGATAAATGGTCGGCCGAGTATTAAGGAAATGACAAATAATAAATTCCATGTTAGTGTTGAAGGAATATGCTTTAGTAGATAAATACAGAGATTATGGGTAATATATATTGATAATTATAAACTGAAAGTTGAATTATGGCAAGAGTAAAGTTATTTGAAAGTATAAGGCCTATTTGTGATCACTAAAGTCTTAGATAATGATCATTATGTAGTAGAAGATATGACTGGTGCGAAAAAAATCGTAGAAATCTTACGTGGGTATTTGGCGATCTGAAAAAGTAAAGTTGTTTAAATCGGCTGTCAGTACTGACACATTAGAAAAGTCTGAAGATGAATTATAACGCTGTAACGAAAAGCAGGCCTTAGAAAAGTTCTTCTAGCATCAAAAACGTTCTTCTAACTTCCGAAAAATGTTGTTCCACAGTTATTCAATGTTAGTAATTATTTGTTTTGTTTGTTTCAGTTAACAAGTAGATTGTTGATACAAAGTCAATCATATATATTCGGATTCATCAGAAATATTGATGAAATAGTATTTTAAATAGTTATTTAAATGTGATAGCTACCTAGTTGTTCAATGTTAGTAAATATTTTTGGTTTTGTTTCAGATCACCAGTAGATGTGCTTTCATACATAATCGAACAAAAATGTTATGATATATCAGAAAGCTTGATGAAATTGTATTTTAAATAGTTCTTTTAAATCTGTTAGCTGTCTGGTTGTTCAGTATTAGTAAATATTTGTTTTGTATGTTATAGATTGCATATAAATGTGTTTTCCCGAGGACGTGAAGGGTCAGGTAGGACCGACTGTAAGGAATGACACCTGATCCATCCAGCTGATGGAGCCGCGTCACCACCTCGATGCTACGCTATGAATGATTTTCGGTACCATGTTATACCAACGCAGCATTTAGTTATGAGTCTAATTTATGATTTGTTTTGAATGCCCTGAGTATCACCGCCACGGGTGAAATACATTCGGGCGGCATACTATTTTGAATTAGTTTAGAATAAATCGTTGACCAGTTTAGACCTTTTATTTTAATTAACGATCTTTCGTGAATTTTGGTAAATTCGTTGATAATTAAGAATTTATCGTTTAACGTTTTTACCAGTTAACATTACCAGAACAATAATGCAAAACACACGCATCAAATAACGTTCAGCAAACAGCAATGATGTAAGATATTTACGTGGTGAAAAACTCGTGAAGCCGCTTGGCCGAGACCCATTATCGCGACATTGAAAGAAGCGAGGGAATGGCGGGCGCAGCCAGCTCCCGTTTCGAAAATTCACATCTACGCGAACCGTCGCGCTACTCCCGGGGAACAGATTTGCATAATAGATTGCCGAGACTAATGATAATGCGTCGCGCTGCCCGCTGAGGAGGAAATATCGTCGTTTGAGATGTCGTTCTGGCCACGCAAAGACCCGTTCAGCGATGCAGCCGGAAGCGATCCGGTACCATATGGATGCGATTTGATGCGTTCCGTTTGAAACGCGATTGTGGTCGAATTGTTCGTATATTTCGTTCGATTCCGACCGATGCACGCTAATTAATATTGAACGAGGCGAAGTTTTAATTTCTGTGACTGCGTTAGCATCGCCGAGTGACATATGGGAAATATCGATGCGTGGCATTCCGGGAATATTAAAATGGCCAACAGTATTTTCATAATACGCGTAACAGTAGATGAAAGGTGTTCGTTCGGTTTCGAAAATTATTGTCGTCAATAGCAGCTCTCGCGTGTTTCTGAATAATGAAAAGGCTTCGTTAATAATTATGCAAACATATTATCACTCGTTTATTCAGTTTATGTTTCTCGTATTTGTAGCGGCATCTAGAATTTTACATCTTAAAATAGCGACCTACAGAATACCCAAAAATATTACGCCTATAAATTGGGTATAAAGGATTTTTTAAAGGTTCTATTATGAAAAATTGCTACAATTTAGGGATTCCATCTCCAAACAACGATATGATATGCCTTTGGACCAATAGACAAATATACAGATGTTTTGTTATTCAATCATTCTGGAGAATGCGGAGGATAGGGTAACCATTTTAATGTTCCTAAGCATGTTTTCACCGGTTTTGCAATATGTGGTCGAGCGTTATCATGCTGAAGAATAACATTGTGGCCTTTGTAAATATTTCGCCCGTTTTTCAAGCAGTGCTTGAAACGCATGAATTAGAGTCTATAGCGATTTCTATTGAAGCTTTTATTAGGTTTTAGCAGCTGATAGTAGACCATACCAAACTGATCTCATCAAGTATAGAGCATTAGCTTGTAGCCATGGTCTCCATGATCTTATTCGCTTTGGGTTATCATAATGGATAAACTCTTCATTATCAGTAATAATATCATGCAAAAATATTTCAGATATTGCCGTTGACATAGCATTTCGCCAATGTATTTTTGGCCTCTATACATACAGTACAAAATATCCAAGTTTTTGGATCATTCACATGTTCTTCAAGCGTTTAAAAATATTTTTTTTTGTATTGCTCCCAATAATTCTGCATATTCTTCTTGCTTTATACATAGATCACCATCGAGTAATTCCTTCAAATCCACGTCTTCAAATTTTTTTGGCTGTCCAACACTTTTTCTTTGATATAAAAATCATCACTTTTACAACGTCGAAAACAACACGCTGAATTTTATTGTTAAGACTGTAATGATTTGAAACACAGTGATCTCGACTAAAATTGGTGATTCTTATATTTAAATAGTGTTTAATTAATAGTTTATGCTTTGTTAATTCCTGAATAAAAACAATTGTGATAATCACATAAGTAATTTAAACTTCTGATTTTTATTTAAACGTGGTGGTTACAATGCAGAAATAATATTCGATGCATAATATTCACCAACAAATTTGGACATGCTAATTTTATAATATTTTACAGTCTGATACACCCCACCCATACGGTAGGTTTTTTAATCTCGTGGTACATAGAATATTAATATTGATTATTACAATTATACAAAAAAGTATACTAACAATAACAATAATAACTAGAAAATATACTACAATTTCTCAAATTACGAAAAAAAAAACTATATTTTAAGTAATTTAATTTTATATTTATTTATTCGATTTAACCATTGTGTTGTGTAGACGTCCAAATTTTAATAATTGTTCCATTATTGCCAATCAGCTGAAATTACGTCGATGGTAGCGGAACTTTTGTTCCACCCTATATATTGAAAATTGTTCCAACTAATTCACCAATATAGTTGAAAATGACTTTGTAAATAGAATGCATATAGAGGGCGAAGAGATGCAAACTAATTATAATATAAATTCTAATGGACTAATAAATAATAAGAAACTTTAAAGTGTAAAAATTCCAATAACACCTACACCTCTATAATTAAGTAAAAGAGAGCAAAATGTCATTAAATTTCTTTCCCCGGCAGCGTATTCGTAATTTCGACGGCGTTTATTCGCGTTAATGTTTCCGGGCATATTCGCGCTCCATCCGAAAAGTAGCGCGTGAGAATGGCGGGATATTCGAAAAACAATACTCCGGCGCTATAATTGAAATTTATCCAAGGCGGAAACTTTCTTTCGTCTAATCCGGACGCCCCCTTTTTCGGCGTTATTACATGGGACGTAGCTGTATGTGGTCTTTTTGCAAAGTCGTGATTTACCTTAAAGCGTATTATACAAACCAGCCAAAGGAATATCCTTAATATGGCTCTTTATTACTTTCATCGCGTGTTTTTCTCCAAAACAATGGATATTTTTTTATAATTTATAGCTAATGATTTGGCCGGTTCTTCATTTATTTTACAATTGTTCTTACTTAAATATGTTTAAGGTACATCAATAAGTTGTACATTAAACATTGTACATCGAGGTATTAATGGTACTGCCGATTGATAGGAATATTTAAAATGAATATCGTCCTATTGGTCCACGCAACCACTCCTGAAGCTTAAAACTGCTATAGTCTACCCAAAGTAGCAGTAAACTCACGTCATCAATATGTATAATACGAGGGTCGCTATTTATATTTCGGGAATTGGCAACACTGTCGTTATGTGAGTCTATCTGTCGGTTCCATAGTAAAGTTTAACTCGTAAAATGGAACTAAATCATGAACATTTTCATGCGATGATTTTTTACGATTTTCGACGTGGATTATTACAACAATAGTGCATCAATAAACTTAATTTGACATTTGGCGAGTGAATTCAATCGTGGTCATAGTTCGCTATCCGACGAGTTTCGTAAAAGTCGTCCAAAATCGGCTGTTGTGCCAGAAAGCATCGATGGTGTGTGCGAAATGATTAAGCAAGATCGTCATGTCACCGCGAAAGTTATGTTCGCGTTGGATCCCACACAATTTGACAATCGCTCAAAAAAAGGCTCATGTGGATTGGTGGAAAGAAATGCTTAAGAAATTCAATCGCGGTGCTTCGAAAGACGTTTATAAAATCGTGACAGGTGACGGGTCATGGATATATTCGTATGAGTCCGAAAGTAAGCAGCAGTCGACTGTATGGGTGTTCCAAGATGAACCAAATCCACCAAAAGTTGTTCGCGCACGAAGAACTTCAAAGAAAATGGTGGCCTGTTTCTTCGGGAAAACTGGTCATATTGCAACAGTGCCTGTAAAGGATCGTAGAACAGTAAATCCTGATTGGTACACAACCATTTGTTTGCCAGAAGTCTTCAGTGAAATAAAGAAAACCAACAAGAGACGCCGGATTGTTCTTCATCATGACAATGCGAGCTCTCAAAGAAGACACTATTTGAACACTCAAAACATCGAATTGATGGGTCATCCGCTGTACAGCCCTGATTTGGCACCCAATTACTTCTTTTTGTTCCCATCCGTGAAGAATAAACTGCGTGGTCAACGATTTTCATCGCCTGAAGAAGCTATTAAAGCGTTCAAAAATCATGTTTTGAAGATACCTCTTTCGGAATGGAATAAATGCTTTGAAAATTGGTTTAAGCGTATGAAAAAGTGTATCGATCATCGTGGCGAGTACTTTGAAAAACAATAAAAATATATTTGCAGCTTAACTATTTGTTTTTTTTCCTATTCTCGAAAGATAAATAGTGACCCTCGTATATTCACTCCCTCTCACTATTCACATACCTCGTGTAATTCGTTCTCATTATATTACTGTTAAAAAAAGCTATCATGCTGTCTGATAGGTTCGAACGTTTAATTAAACAAAATTATTTTGCATTTGTATAATAAAACACAAGAGCAGATATCAAAAGAATAAATGAGAGCACTTAATTTTTCATCCCAAATAGGTTAATGTAAAAATTATAAATCAGTCAATCCCATCAACTGCTTAGAAATTGCACTCAACCATTCAACGAGACTCGAGAATTAATCACAAAGGCAAATTTATCGGCCCTCCTTCGGAGCGTAGGCAGCGGTCACCACCGTCTTACCATCAATGCAAAACAGAAGTCATAGGTCAAGAGCTCGATTCAAGACCGACAACTCACTCACTCTTCACGTGAAACAGGAACCGAAAACGACCCGTACAAGACAAAGACGGACAGAAACGATGACAGTCGGCGATGGCGAATAAAAATTGCAAACCCTGCCATAATTGTTGGGTATGCTAATGAGGATGAATGTTTTCAGCTGATCGGTGTGGGTTGAGAATACGAAAATCAGCCGGTGCAGTAAAGATACGGAAACAAAAACCGAACGGGTGATCCGTGGTCACTGGGTCACCAATATCGACGGTCGTGGAATAGATTTGAAATTTAAATGTCCATAATAGGAAATGGATCGATGGCGGTCAGAGCTCTCGCCTGTTATTTATCCTGACGGATATTTCGTATTCTGGAACGCATGCGAAGCCTACGAATCGAAAACTTATGTAAATAGGTTTGTGGAGTAGAGCAATTTGTTGATGTATCGTTGGGATAATTGAAATTTTTGTCGAATAAACGAAAAAAAAACAAACAGTCGTACGAACTAAACCAGACATTATCATAAAGAGTTTGGTGAAAGTTCATTATTTCAGAACAACGTATTTTTGTAGTTTTCTAGTGATAAAAAAATTAAAATAAAAAATACATATGTCTACAAAATCTAGCACAAACATATATCCAACCATAAAATACCGAAGAAATATAAAAATATATAATGGCACAAGCATATACTACTATTTAAAATTTAAAATTATAATTATTTACTTGATTTTGTGTGGAATCAAGAAATTGCGTTAATTATTTCAATTACAGCAACAAATCATATAACAACATTTTATTATTGCCGGTTGGGTGGCGCAGTGATAAAGGCGATAGGACGGTCCTCCTACTGTTGTGATAGCCGCGGGTTCGAATCCTGCTGGGGCATGGTCGTAAATTTATGTTTGTGATTGTTTAAAATTTGTGGTTGTCCTATGCAAGAGTGTAAAATCTGACAAGGAAAATGATCCCAGTCACGCCAGTAACTAGGCTGGCTAAGACCGGATGTCTTTTGGAATGATTTCTAACTCGCTAGTCGGTAAGCTTAATGCTGAGAACCGTGGTTCGGAGACAATATTAAACTGTAGGTCCAGTCCAGATAAACCCATAGTTGGTAAAAGGAGACTTTAAAATATATTAAAATAGACACACTTTATTATTCAATTGTACCATAATAGAATTTTCTGAAATAAATGGCAGAAGTGGCGTCTTATTTTTCTTAAGCGTCATGGCAACTTATGGTAATAAAAAGACGCACCAAATGCTTTAAAAAATATTAAAAGTGACATTCTACTGTACTTTTGTTCCAATGTAAATGAATGCGGTTACCATTATATAAAAAGCTTCTTGAAAGCGAAAAGTTTATCTAAAATGAAGTTCAATGAATCTAGCGAAATATCAAAAGATTATTATTAGATTAGATAAATCTCTCTTGGTAAATCGGTGATCTTCCAAGACTAAATGCTGTACTTTTGCGATGATGCGACTTTTGCGATGTTTTTTTAGTGTTTTTCAAGCACTTATATGCTATAATATAAGATATTTTGTTTCAAAAATAGATATCTATTATAATTATTATTTCGATATAAATTTCCATAGCCTTTAAGTTTTTTTAGAAAGAATTAAACCATTACAAGGCGTTTAATTCTCTCTATTGTTCGTAAACTTTAAATGACTTGTTAACAAAGAATTCGAAATCTTAATTCTATCGAAATGTAAGTTATATTCTCATTTTTTTTTAAATTTAATTTATTACTCTTAGCAGATCCACAATCTACCCAGAGGGCACTAATTATTTGTTATGTTTATAGTATATATGCATGAAATGTAAAAAATCACTTCATTAAGTAACCTCCTCTACAAAATACTATTTTAATTAATCAGTCTTATTTTAGAACTTATTCTAGCGTCTATATATCAGGCCATAATCAGGTCGGATGGTGTTAGATGTTTTAGTCTACGCACTTCACCGTCACTTCGCATATTTGGCTAATTGGCGAGTACATTGGGATGCACTGACACTCTTTCGAAGTACTTCACACACACATTGAATTACACTCATTATTCGGTCTAGAAGCATATCGCGTTGTATCGCTTCATTTGAAACGTGGAGTACGGAGCATCGACAATGGCACGCAATACTTTATTTTGGAACCGTTGTATGATGGATATATTAGAGTTGCTAGGGATTCCTGATAGTTTAATTCCATATGACCAAATCGATTTGAGTAGAGATTTATACAATAATATCTTATCATCTAATGATAACTTGGATTTGTGCCCGATAAACCTGCAATATATTTGGTACAGTTTATTATAAAAGATGATATATTAAAATGTTAAATATTAATTTCTACTGTTCATGAATAGATGGTGCCCCGCGAACTTAATAATAGTAAGAAACTTGCTATTAAAATACACGTGGTAATAGTACAACACGTGAAGTACTTGAAAACAATTAAAATATGTATATGCAAGAGTATTGGGATCACTGTAGAAAGAGAATCCACACTATACGGTAATGCCATATATCAAAAATGATGAAAACTTTTGTCAGATATAATTTGATATGTCAATAAATGCTGACATGTGCTCTTGTCGTAAAATTGGTAAATATGTATTAATCAAAATATACCTGAGTGCTTCAGAAGTTCTCATTAGTGATGCAATAGTGTCTAATATCTTTCATAACTTTTGTAACGTGTTGTTGGTCCTCTTTACCACAATACTTGGATATTTTGGATCACGTGTAAAGGTCTGGGATATATATAGTCGATCCGTGACATGCTAAGTTGTCTGTAAGTCTTTTTTGTTTCCAATGCCGTTTTTTCTACTGATAAAAATCACGACATTAAAATTATTCAAACCAAAACTGACAGCTGAGATAGGAAAGAGCACGTATCATTATAAGTAATTAAAAGTGATTTTGATGGTGATGGGCTCCTGCAACCGATTCTTTCAAATCAAACAATAAAAGTAATGAATGTCGAAAATTACATTTTTACTAAATGGGGAATTGATATTTTTTGCAACTTTTATGAAGAGAAACGTCATAAGCGTCGATAGGTTACGTAGTATAACAGATGTTTATTCTGATACTTCACATCTTCACCAACAAATATCGTTGATCAAAATACATGCAAATACCTAATGTGAAATATTCTTCCTAATATGAAACAAAAAATTACGAGACATGACTAAAAGATCAACATATGAACGAATTGTAGCCAATTTACAGCACTCAAAGCAGCTATGAGCAAAATATTATACAAAAAGGCATAAAAAACGTTTTTCTTTTATTAATCTCCTAGAACGTCAACAATCTGCCAGTGGGTAATAAGCATTATTATATGATTTCAGTTAAATATGATATAACTATTCTGACATGTAGTAGATCACTTCTACTGTACAACTTATAATCTAAATCTTATTCTAGATACTATTCTAACTTATTTTAAAGTAAAGCCTAACTTATACTAAAAACAATTCTAGCTTATTCTGGAGATTATTAAATCTCACTCCATGTGTCTATTTAGCAGTTCGTATGACAGTTTGCGTGTGAGCCTTCGCACTTGAATGTCAGCGCCCACATTTATTTGTTTGGCGAGTGCATTGGGATACGCTAGTAGTCTTTCAGAGTTACAGTCCGAATTACACTCGTTATGGGTTCTAAGGAGATATCGCGCTGAATCAGTTTGAACACGTAATATGGGGCATCGACGATGACTCACGACATTTTATTCTGCAACCTCTGGAGGATATCTATGTTAGATTTGCTAGTAGTACCCCAACAAAAAACCTTGAGAACTAAGTGCATCCCTTGAAGGTCAATATTTGAACCAATAAAGTAAAGATTCTATATGAAAAATGTTTTTTTTATGTAATTATTCAAGGAATAATGCTGTCGTCCACCAGTTTGATTCAATTATCAGAAACAATTATTCAAAGGTTGTAGTCCTGACATATCTTCGGTTAGGACCCTGTATAATTTCCAATTCAAACTGTAAAAAATTAACTCATGTTATGTTAAATAGATAACATGATATATGCGTTTTAATAAAAGTTAGATGGTTTCATAAATAAATGCCCAATCATCATAAATAAATATATTCTTAAGACACTCTTTGGTGTTCAAATGTATTCATTTATATAGAAGTTAATAAATGTTTTGCCATATTATTTGCTATTTAACATCTGTTATGTTCGCGAGCTAGAATAAATAATACTTTAAAACCTGAACAAACTATTTAAAATTCGCTTCTGCTTCTTTCACTCGAAAACTTTCGTTGTAAACATATTCTTAAAATAACCCTGAATACTTTTACTATCGCTTTGTAATTCAGAAACCAAAAAAAACGTGCTTTTAATTCCACCAAGTAGCCTATAAATTGACTACTGAAAGCTGAATTGATTATTAGGAATGCTTGAAATTCTTCGCACAAAATAAATTATCGAGTAATCCAATAATAACGGCCATTCCTTATCGATAAAAAGAGCGAATAGTACGCGATACGGTCTAGACGGAACTATATCCATAAATAAACGGCTATTATTGGATACATCTAATTATGTTAAGTTCATTAAGATACACTGTCAATTAATGATAGCCCAAACAAGATAACTACTAATTTTCACGTCATAGCAACACCGATAATTGCCGCCTGTGTATGTTAGAAAAATACTGGTGACAGATATTTAATTGCCTGCCAAAATGATATATTCTAATTATTTAATCTTAATCTAACTATTAAATGAAATTGAGACTTATTGACAGATTAATAGCCATCTCGGGAGGATACATCCCTGCCAGGAAATCGGATTAGCATAATGAAATGAACCAATGCTTTTAAGATTTAGATAGTAACACAAACATTAATTTATTGTGAGAATAAATAAATGGTCTTCTTGAGGCTTTTTGGATAATTATTTTTGAAATCGTTTTAGACTAATATTGTTTATTTAAGAGGAATTTGACCAATACAGTTGATTTTATTTATTACAATCTTGCTTGTAATGATTTTTTAGTTATATTAGATGCTTGCATGTATCATGATCATTTATAATATTTGTCCAATATGTATCAATCATTGTTACTTTCATTATAACAATGTTGATGTAACTATGTTGATATGGCAGCGTACACGTTCATTTTTGCGCTTTTCAAAACTGACTTCCAGCCAAGCTACACTGCATCGATCTGAACAAGTAACAGATGATTAGTTTTAAGGTGTGGCTATTCTAGATGAGGCAGAAATTCTTATTTGAGCTTTAGCAGCGTAACCTTTATAACTATTGTGAAGTTGCAATCACTACCATGCAAGAGAATACATTTGCGATGGTTCCTTGCTTAGTTTGATGATTTTTGGAACGATGCATCATTCAATTTGTTCAAATCGCATCGGTAGATATCTGCAGTAATAGTTTCATTCAGTTTTGCTAGTTCGTAAGTTGCCGTTTCACAAGAAAAGCTTTATAACCATGAATATTCTACCTAGCAACCAACTTTTTATATTTACAATTATCATAGTAAATGCACTATTCATTTCTCATACTTGATGCAGAAAATATATCGATATTTTTTTTTTCAACGATATATCGATAATTTTTTCAAAATATCGATATTTTTTAAAATATCGATATATTTTTCGGTGGCCAACACCCCTATTCGTAGTATATTTTGTCAAATCAAACAACAAAAGTAAAGAATATTGAGGTTTTCATAATAACTTAATAATGCCAATTAGAAAACCGCTAGTTTATGTACAGTTTCGCTAAACATTTTGTAAACCCCATCCAAATACTACGAATCAATTAATTAAAAATCAAGTTGCCATTCGCCACATCCACTGAAAATCTAAATCTAATAACAAACAAGAGAGAACGAAGAAGACGAAATAATGGTATCAAATTCGCGACCATACCAGAAAGTTCCATTAACAAGTCTGCCTTTTCAGATAAGGCTACGCTTTCGGGACGTTATTTATCAAAACGATAAATACTAAATCGTGATCAATAAAGAGTCCATGAACCAGTTTGATATACCCCAACTTCCTCAACAAGCAAATAGCTCGTCATCGGACACCGATCGTTTGTCAAGCAATTCCCTCCAATGAAACAATCTAATCGGAAGATTGTTCGACCGGATCGATAAAAACAAAGAGTCAGGTGCGTGGAATGAGCCTGAAAACGTTTGTTACATAATATACTGGGCGTGATGCATCGAAGATTGTTGTATTATATCACATTCATGGTTGGTACTAAAATAACAACGGAATTACTAGTTTATAAAAATGGAATTATCTCTCTTACACATTCTCTCTCTATATAGCTTCATCGTTTCCTCTGCAAATAAGTGTTATTTTGATGAAATATGAACTGCATACTTTTAAATACACGATCGATTTCTTTGTGAAAAATATAGAGAATCTTCTCTCTCTGTCAGTACAAATATGTAAATATTATGAATTGAAAATATTGAATTGGAAGCATTATTTGATCAAAATTCAGACCAAACTCTAAACTTCAGCTCGGTAAAAATAAGTGACTCGACAGTCATTTTCAACTGTTTTAAGGGATAGAATATGGTGAAAAGAAAACAAAAAAAGGTGTTTTATATAAAATCTAGTCAAAGAGATATCGAGTGCAATATTCTCAAGTGCGAACTGCTGTTCCAAAAGCAAAATAACTAATGCTGATTATCTATTGAGATCAGCACAAAATAATCAGCAGTGTATTCCAGTTTAATGAGCCTTTTTGGATAACGTTAACAACAACAATTGATTCAGCGGCTACGAGAATTAACGCTCAAATACTTTCAATATCAAGAAATAAGACATCATAAGAGTGAGGACCTCCATCCGACTGTCACTTAGTCAAAATATTTCTTTTTCAGATTAAATGGTTGGCAGGAATTATATAAGAAGAGTATAAAAATTATCAAAACAGCATGTCGAATTGTGATCAGTTAACTGTTTCCAGACGGTTACACGTTATGGAAAAAGAATATGGTCATGAAGTCTTGCCGTGTATCTGGTGGGATTAGTAACGTCGGGTGCATTAGGAACTGCTGAAATTGAATGAAGCTGTTTCTGTAAGTAATATTCGGCATGCTGATTTCGCAGTCCTTTGCTAAATTGAATTATCTCCTATAGTTTCTGACATATAAGCTGTCGAAATTTAATATTTCAGGCCTAGTTTTTCCGTATAGGCCAAGTCTTATGAATTAGGGATTTCGTTTCAAATCGCATCTAAGTAATATTCGGCATACTAATTACGTAGCCGTTTGCCAAATTGAATTAACTCTTATAGTTTCCGAGATATAGGCTATCGAAATTTTAAATTTAGGCCCTGTTTTTCAATATAGGCCAAAATGTAAAATGGTCTTATGATTTACGGATTTTGTTCCAATTCACATGCCAAGTAACATGCTAATTACGTAGTCGTTTGCGAAATTGAATTATGATATATATGATTTTACATTTTAGCCCCTGTTTTTCAATATGAATACAAATTGTAAAATGGTCTTATGTATAATGAATTTCATTCCAATTCACATTGCTAGTAATATTTGTCATCCGAATTTCATAGTCGTTTGCTAAATTGAATTATCTCCTATAGTTTATATAGTTTGGCTGGTATACGGCTTCGAAAAGTTAAAAAAATACGAAAATGGATGGTTATTAGATAGCTTTGTTCTTTCGACATGACATCGCTACGTTGCCAGAAAGATGTAATCTAAACCATATATCTGTTTAATCTTTTTACTCTATTACATTAACAATCTTGATTGATAATACCATATATTGTTATTTACAACCAAACGACCAAAAAAATCATAAAACTACATATATTACATATAATTCTATGTAAGCATAAATTGGGTACATTTTTGTCAAGGTAGCGGCTAGGACCACCGAGCCAGAACGTTAAAAATCAGTCGAATGCAACTAGTGGAACCAAAAATAGTAAGTAAAAATACGACTGAAACAGTCGATAGTAAATAGTAACAAAATCAGTCGGACCGAAAATAGCGACTGAAAACAGTCGATAGTAAAAAGTAGTGAATTACTAAAGAGTCAATGGTCAATTTCAGTCGACAGTTCCCAACACTAGTTAATACGTTCATTCATTTGACTTTGGAATAAATATATTTTTCTCTTTAACAAATGGACCGAACCGTTGTTTATTCTCAGTAAAACTTTATATTTGAGAAAATCAAATTAAGTTATCCGCTTATTTATAATGAAACAAATCACATGACAGCGATTTATCGAATAAACAAAAATAGAAAGGTCACCGCAGGGTTCGTGACATAACAAAACTTTAATTAATACCCACCAGTTTCGCGTATTCGCCCAACCCTGTATGGCGTATATATCGATAACTGTAATATCTTCTTCGCTATTTGTTGTTCGTATGTATACAAAAGCCGATCTAACTGTTTATTCTAATCTGATCTGCAACGATCTCCACCAATAATTACCACGAAGAATTAATTAATGATCATTTGCCCATGCCATATATCGACACAATATTCTAATTAGCGTTACATAATTTTCCATATTCAATAATTGCGATTAATTATAGGTATGGTGGCAGTCGCAAACTGGGTCGCGAACAGTTGGGATCTGGTCTCATAATAAGCGCTGTGAGGCATGGCGTTGATAATACCATCGTGCGGACACATTCGTATGAAAATGGAGAAGGTTCGATAAAGTTGCTATTCGAAATCAGTATTTTCACTTATCTGACTATGTGAAAACGGATACTCTCTGATTCTCTTGCATGCGAAAAGAGAGGATTGCATTTAAAAGCAAAACCTAATGAATACTACACGTATTCGTGGATAAAATGTTGAATTTCCACTAATAAAATGTAATAAAGCCTATAAAAATGCTGTCGCATACCATATCAAAACAACTTAATGGAAAATTGTTGATGTTGATATGGTTATTATATGGGATAAACAGAATTATAATTATGGTTAGATATATGATATAAAAAACATTACAACTGTTAAGTGCACTAGAAGGTAAAGAGAGCTTCCTAAAACCGCACCTTTTAATAGCACCACATACAATCTGCTAAAAATTTAATTGTAATGATTTTAATATCTTAATTTAGGGTTAGGATAGGATACTTATATAAGATATTTCATTTAGGATTTTTTTAAATTTCATTTATTATTAATAAAAAGTGTTGTAATAAATACTCAGTGTTCAAAACAAGGACAGTATTTAACCCTTAATGGCCTTAATGGCTGTAAAGATGTATATGTAAACTATCTATTCCATAACAATTTCTAATAATAGAAAATGTAAAATTCAAAGAACATATTGCAAATATATTGCATTTGGATCAAACATCTAAACCTCTGAAAGGCATTATTCTGTTGTAATAATATTACTGCTTATCGGATTTTATATCTGGCAACCAGCGATTTAGAGGCCACACAAGAATACGACATTCATCTTGGATAATATTCAAGGGTACTCGACTTTTTGTTACAATTTAATTACTAAGTATTTACCTGTATTTTAATCAGCGATATCTATTGTTGAAAATGCGAAATAGCAATATATATAACAGTTAAGCAACCTATCTGTAAAATTTATAGTTTTCTATGGTTTTTATATTACTATAGAATATTAGTTTTCATTTAGTATTGTTGAGTTCTGTATGTCTGAGTCTGTATATATATATATATATATATATATATATATATATATATATATATATATATATATATATATATATATATATATATATATAATATATATATATATATATATATATATACAGACGCTTATCAACTTTCATCACTTTTCTTGTTTGATTTCAAGAAATTTTACGCTCTATATTTCAATTATCGGTTTTGGTTTTAACGATTTAAATGCAACTACTTTGGTGTCAATGACAAATCACGGCCCCTCCAGGCCACTAATTTCCAAGGAAGACCGAAAACAGCGAATTACCTAAGAATCTTAAAGAATCTTATGACCCCAGGTTATGACAGGTAAGCCTTAATAAAGCAAATGTTTTCAATAATATCTTGAATTTACATGAATTTACTTTAAACATGACATTTCCATGTTAGGCAATAAACTTTTGCTTGCTAGACCAAAAATATTTTTTCTGTACAAAAAAAGCCACAGTCCAGAAGAGTTCCACATAGACATCGAAGCGAACTATTCATGGCCACAAATTATGCTGTGGATATGTTGGAATCAGCATGATGCATTATATATAAGCTGCTAAAAGAAAATTACACTGTGCTGAAGATGTCTTACTACAAAAACATCAGCAATAGCAATAACAGATGCCTGTTCGACTACACTTTGCAAGAGCTGTCAACGATACGCTCTTATGGCCCGAATGGGAATTTCTGCTTCTTCTAGATGCCAAACCAACATCTCTCTTGCGACACGCTATTTTGCCATGTTGCCCGAAAAATCGCAAAAAGTTGTAAAAGAATATATATTTGTTGCATATTATAACAATAAATTTCAATATAGATATTTTGGCGTCAACATAGCGGGTTATCCATACAATAGCAATTGTCACTAAATATATTTATCAACTATCCACTGGTTGCAAAATTTTGAATATAATATGAATGATTGAATATGAATTGAATAAATAATGAATGAAATGATTCTAAGATAGTGTAGTGAAGGAGATATATATGACATTTACCGTAGCTATTCCACAAAGTAAGCAAAATACGAAAGAAACATTAATAATTTCATCATGAAAACAACAATATAAGTCTTAATGCTCAGGCAATATCCAAGTATGACTGTACCAAACTTGCACGCTGTAGTTCTCGAGCCGTCAGTGCTTGAGACTTGGAACCAGATCTGGACTATACGGTGGATAGCAAATCAGTTCAAAAAAACAATGTTTAATCGACAGACGATATTTTTTAAAATTCACTGTCTTGAGGATGATAAAAACTGTTTTACTAAAATTTCCTTAACTTTAATCTGATTATCAGCGGATTGTCATCGAATTTTGACACTCTTCCGAAATATAGGCTCACTATCCCTACTATATGTCATTCCATTAAGTGCGGTACTATTGAACATTTATTTATTTAGTTCTGATGTGTCTTTTATATAATTGCTAGCTTACGAAATATTTCCGAAGCTAAAATAACAGATATTTCCAAAACACATTATTTAATATATTTATTATATATTTCATAAATAATTCAACATTAAGCATATCCATCAGCCATCACTTAACACTCAAAATTATTTTTTGGTTTGATTTCCGTTTTATTAATTATATAAAAATATTGCGAATCTATAATATTTAAACAGCGCTTCATCTGAATACCTTCATCGTTGTAAATAGTAGGTCAATTGCTGATGTGAATTTTGGAAGGTGGTTTGGACAATTTTATTCTTCATTATGGCTACTTTCTTATAACGGATATTAAATACGCCCATTTAATTAAAACGTTCAAGAATGTATATAACAATATTTTGATTGATCGCTACATATTCGTAAGCGCATCGAACTTTTTAAGCATCTACCGGTAATTAGCTGACATTTAAATCGAAAAGGCTCTATCTCTGGTATTTTCGACGTATGTTAACTGTTCTACTAAATATTTGTGATTAACACTACTGATAAGACACGTTCTGTAAGTATTTATTAGCTGCATATCTCCATTGATAACAGATTGATACATATTAACTGTTCATAATTTATCTTAGGATAACGTAAGTATTTAATAGTTGGTATAATTAGTTTAATTTATTTTTACAATTATTGAAATAAGATTATGGAAAACAATATTAGATCGATAAGAAAATAATTTCAATAAAACTCGTGGGAAAATTTTAGCGTGTACATTGAAATCGTTGTTTTGTGATTTTTTAATATAAGTATAGACTTAAGAATATATTTCGAAATTTGAGAAGGCTACCGATACTGAAGAATACAGGAAAGAAAAAAGTCTTAAAGTCCTATGAACAGACGGTCTATTTTAATATTTTATATAATTTAAAAAAATATTATTATAAATGTACACCCGAGACATTACCCAAGTGTATAAATTCGGATCAACTTTTACACTCGAGCAGATAAGAATGATTCTTAAGGTTACTTGATGCCCTCAACTCAGATCTTCAATCTATGTGTCAAGTTTGACAAGAACTAATTTTTGAGTTCGCGCATTGAGGTGGCAGCACTGCGCCCTTATAACGGTTGTCAGTTGACGATGACGATGTGTTGAACTTTATTTGGAACTTACATTTGTGCTGTGAATTGAACCTCGAAACATGTGAAAATGCAGAGAAAACGTTGTAAAGTCAGCAAAAGTCGCGTATTTTCAGAAATTTGGTTTTACTGTAGTAACCACTAAGAAGTTATGAGCAAGCCAGTCAGAGCAAAGCTATACAAGTGGTCATCATGTAGATGATTGTCACTTTTGCTCGGTATAAATGCAAAAAAATAGCACAATATAAATATAATATGTACGGAACGTAATCCATTGTCCAGGTACAAGTGCAAAAAATGCCTTAAGAACTTCGACAATTAAAGCAATTTTATTAAAGAAGAAAAACGTTTAATATCTCAAATTTTGGAAACTAATAGAGCAAGAAGGGCAGACAAACTAAAATATAGACAAAATATATCGGTACCGCCTACCAAGGATGGTGCCAGATTTCTGTTGTACCCTAATACGTGAAATAGATCCCAATCATTATAAGAGACTCAGTTCAATCTCTGCTTTTTCAGATTTATACTTGTTAATTCAAAAAATGACTGGTAATGGTCAAAAACAGAAAAATAATAATTTTATTTGATAATTAGATTTACGGCCCCAGCGGCATTCGAACCCGCGACTATCGCAACAGTAGGTAGACCGTCCTTTCGCCTTTACCATTGCGCCTACCAAGCCCGCATAAACAGCTTTTGGTTACTCAGGTTTAAAACTCCCGATAAGATATGCGAGGGAGGAAGAAAGCGGAATGTTGTATTACCTATTTTAAACTGGACAGATTCATCCTTTAGAACACATACTAAAAACTTCATTACGAACTTTTCATATATTACTTCAGCAAATATTTCATATCGAAAAAATCAGTCAGGAATAAATTTAAACAATTCAAATAATTTTATTTTTACATTAACATCCTCCATAAAGCCAGTTAACTTCACACCGATTACGAATTCTACTTGTCAGGGCACCAATGCAAACAATCTCGTTCCATTCCGAATGCAAGTTATAAAAAACATTTCTCACGAACCAGAAACAGGAAAATTGGTAAGGTCGTCTTTTTGCTATTGCTAATTTAATGGAGCCGGTATCATAGGTCTTTCAGCCTCGTTTCGGTTCACCTTTAACCCAGTTCTATCATCCGCAACTGGTGTCCCATCTTTTCTACATTTCTTTACAATGTAGAATCGGTGTTCAGTTACAAAAACTACTTAACCGAACACGATTGAAAATCTCGATGTCTTGAGATTAAATAAATGATACCTTAAAGATATAAAAGAGAAATCAATTGCTATAGATACTGTAATTTATTCATGTAAAACTAACAAATGATAAAGTTTGTTGTTCTAAAATTCCTTTCTCATAATTTCTATTTGAGTTAAAAATTTTACAATGCTTTATTTCAATTACATCCAAACTCAATTATTTCTAAATGATTTAAAGTTAGTTTAACTTCAGTCACTACAAGAGCTGTGTCCCTAAAAAGTCTCGCATTCGACATTAATTGTATAAGAACAAGTTTTCAAACTTAAGGCATTGTTATTATCCGAAGTTTACCAAAAACCATGTTAACAACATTAGCAAAAAGCTGACACACTTGTTATTTGATTGTTCTTTCTGATTTGGTACCATTCATAGATAATTTTGTTTATTCAAATAAATTGCTTTTTGTCGCCAAATAAGACTTTATTTTTGCAAACCTCCGGTTACTGAGCAATAAAAATTAATATTTAAAGATGGCTAAATGCCATGCTGCCAGAGCCCTTCAAAATATAGGTGGTTTTAAATTGACTGTGAGTGTGTATAAACAATAGTGTAAAATGTTACAAGAGACAAAAAATATACTTCTGTTACTCCAGTAACGAGGTTAACATGAAATGATTATTAATCTTTCCCCTAGGCCCTGTAGCGACCTTGAGGCATGTCGAATTTTATATAGTGGTATAACGGTCTACAAAATACCCAGAAATATAATCCCAGATGTTGAACACGGGCAGGATACCAGCAGCGCCAACTTGTACCCGATAACGAATAGCTGGCAACCCCGAGACGTTTATCTGTTATTGAAGGGTATTTCCAATGATTAGTGCTAGAACAATGGACCTTAAATTTCATTTGATTATTTATATTTTAATTTTTTTTAAATTTTTTGTCCAAATTTTATTTCTTTCACAATGTTTTGAACTCTTAGAGATATTAACATCACTATTTAATCATTAGCGTCTCGACTAATCATTTCTTTCGGCACTATGTTTAAATCATGTCTTCCCTCGCTCGCCGCCTCCGTCATATTGGCAGACATTTTGATTTGAAAGGCTTTCGGCGGCATCGGTCGGATACCGTCGTTATTTGTTTTTTCTCAATTACCGTAACGTATGTGACTACGGATTAGTTACAGAGCAGCTCCAGAAACTAGGTGCCGATTGCAGTCACCGTAGACTCGTTATGCCTTCGCCGAAGTACCAGAATTACCAACGTCTCGTCGTCGAAGAAAATGAGCAACCACGTCGATGAACAATCGATCCTCCCACAGCGTCGATTGCGGAAGCCCTGTGTGAAAAATAGCTTGTTTTCAACGTCGTCGATGGACCACACTCAAGTGCCAAAGCGACGATGAAGCACCGGTATCTGTGGGACCGAAAGGTATCAAGAGCCGTACCAACCACAACCGTTTTGATTTATCATGTTTCAAAGCCCTTTTCATGCAGCACATTTTGTTTGGTATATCAGTCTTTTGTATTTGATTTTTTTTCATACATCTTTGTATTTTTATTTGTTCAAAATAATTGTATGTAAAATTCTGGCAAGGGAGTATTGTAGCGACCTTGAGGCATGTCAAATTTTACATAGTGGAATAACGGTCTTCAAAATACCCAGAAATATAATCGCAGATGTTTAACACGGGCGGGGTGCCAGCAGCGCTAACTACAACCCGATAACGAATAGTTGGCAACCCCAACACGATTATCTGGGATGTTATTGAAGGGTATTTTCAGTCATTCAGTAACCGACCATCGTTTGGTTTAGACGTGCCACCATCGACTGCCCAAGCCTCGTCTCCAGGTAACACCGCTTCCATCCGTTTATCTGTTTTGTATTTTCAACATTTTTTATATTGCCATTAAATAACGGTCACATAATGTAAACACCACTGTTTCATTTCGTTTTACCTCCATTCGCCGAGCCATACCAAATTTACCCTATAGTCCTATGTGGACAACGCTTTCGTCATCTATAGTCACGGAATAGATACGCTCTACTAGGCCCTGACATGAGCATTCCGAGATTACAAAAACAATCACACCACCATACAATCATACATTAAAAAAATCCAACTTAAATCTTTCAATGCATTGAACTAATTAGCTACGAAAAATAACTAAATCACAGTTAACGGATGTGTCCATTCATTAAATTAACCAAAGCGCTGATACTACAGAAGGGGAATAATAGGATCAAAGAAGTCTCCCTAATAGTCACCCCGTTTCCTGGGGTAACAACAAATTGCTAGCAAAGTACTGAGGAAAAAAACACAATTTGAGTATACAATGTCGCAATAGCGAAATATCGGCTACGAGATAAAAGTCAATACATTTCAGTTCACCACTCATGATCATGTTAGAAAAGATATTAATTGAAAAGTCCCCGGCCTTATACATATATGGCGCTACTAGAATTAAATCCATATGTTTTTAGTTAGCCCTAAACCCTCAAAAGATGCGTGTATACATTTGACAGCTGTCGGATCATTAGTTTGTGAATTATAGCATTTTGAGTGAAGCAACTTTTGTTATTGTGAAAAAAATTGATAAAAAGAAATTTCGCGTATTGATAAAATATTGCGTTTTGAAGAGAAAACATATAGTTGAAGCGAAAACTTGGCTTGATGCCGAGTTTCCGGACACTGTCCTAGGAATGGTATGCTAAGTTTAGACGTGGTGAAAGGAGCACCGAAAATGGTGAACGCAGTGAACGCCCAGTGGAAGAGGTGGTTACCGACGAAAACATTTTAAAAAATCCACAAAATGATTTTGAATGGCCGTAAATTGAAATTGAATAAAATAGCAGATACTCTAAGGAAATCAACTGAACGTGTACAGCAAATCATTCACGAATATTTGGGTGTGAGAAAGCTCTGTGCAAAGTGGGTGCTGCGCGAGCGCACTTTTGACTAAAAATAACGACGAGTTGATGATTCGGAGCAGTGTTTGACCATGATCAAGCGTAATAAACCCGAGTTTTTGAGTCGATATGTGACAATGGATGAAACATGGCTCCATCATTTCACTCCAAAGTCCAATCGACAATTATCCGAGTGGACTGCACACGATGAACCCGCTCCAAAGCGTGGAAAAACGCAGCAGTCAGCTGGCAAGGTTATAGCGTCTGTATTTTGGGGTGCGCATCGAATAATTTTCATTGACTACCTTGAAAAAAGAAGGACCATCAACAGCGACTATTACGTAGCGTTAATGGACCGTTCGAAGGACGAAATCGGTGAAAAACGGCTGCATTTTGGAAGAAAAGAAAGTGCTGCTTTACCAAGACAATGCACCATGTCACAAGTCAGTGAAAACGATGGCAAAAATCCATGAATTTTCAGCGACTATTTCCTGTTCCCAGATCTCAAAAGAATGCTCGCTGGGAAGAAATTTTCGTCGAACGAAGAGGTGATCGCCGAAACTGGTAACGAAATGGTGAAGTGTCGCTATAATCAGTGTATCACCCTTGAAGGGTATTATGTTGAATAAAACAAAATTGCCTAAAAATGTGTTTTACTATGATAGGCCGGGGACTTTTCGATTGACCTGTTATGTCTTTACAATTATCTCAAAAGTCTGGACTATGCAATATTTATATAAATGCAGAATTTCTGTATATCATATGTCACTATATTTTCAGATAATATTATGAGATATTAAAGCTGTACTTTTCAAAAAGGTGTTATAAAAGGTTGTGGTAGAAACATATTAAGGCAACAGAACATATAAGTATTTCTGAAATAATTCAAAAGATAGCCGTTTGAACAGTCTTAAATTTACTATGTAAAGATGATTATAGTCATTGATTGATGCAATGTTCTATTAGATGGTCTAGGAGAATAATTATTCTGAACCAAAAAATACGGAAACAATTCAAGAAACAAAAAGCTGAACAACATCGCTGCAGGAAATTCCTTCGTAATGGCGTAATCTGAAACTACTTCCACTAGGGTTTGCGAATAATATCACCAAAATTATATGGCACTTAGAATTAAAAACAGCAAATTAGTTGGAATATAACAAGACAGATATTACTATAATTTTCATAAATATTTCAATTTTAATTTTCCTCCAAGAAACTCACCAAAACAATATCCGTAATACCACTTTATAGCCTCGACGAATATCAGCGCAGGTATATTAAAACTTATCGACCGTATAATTGTTGCATATAGTTAATTTGTGAATAATTTCACTGATCTTGCGCCGACAATAAATTTTCATTAATCTGCAGCGCCATTTTTCGCTGTTCATATATCGGCTAACTGCGGTCTCACGCATTAATAAAGAACCGAAGCTCCACCTGCGCCCTCTGCCGCCTTAATCAGGCAACGATTTATGCGCTTCGTAATTGATTATGCGGCTGTGTAAATTAAGCGGCGATATACGCTGGACGAAACTGGACGATTTAAAGCGTGTGGACGAAGAAGGAATTTATGGAAAGGCTGAGGTTAAATTACAGCGGAGGGAAACGATAGCCTCTTAGTTGTGGCTCGGTCATTTTCAGGCTATTAACGCCCGTGCACCTTCCTGAATGATTAATGTTCGATGTCGGCAATCACGTGACCAGATATCAATTTATGAAAAAAGTGTTTTTTAGAAATTGAACTTTAATATACGTTTTCGATACTGGTTTACATGAAACTTATTTGGACAACTGGCAGGTGGTCAATGTCATAGAGTAATCAGTCTGTGACACTTGAAAATTGTTTTACTTGGTTCATATACAGCAAACTATGGCTGTCGAGATTTTTTTGTCCGATATATCGATATTTTATCGATTATTAAAGTGTCGATTGTTGTAAATGAGAGTTATAGAACATTATATATATATATATATATATATATATATATATATATATATATATATATATATATATATATATATATATATTATAAAATATTTTGGGTCTTTTAGAGTGGATAGACTCCAAATATTATGTTAAAAACCATATGTTACTTTTCTGTATATTCTATATGAACTAACTGAAGATCAACGAATTGAGACTGATTGCAAACAGACACCGCGGTATTTTAACTTTTGCATTCACCTCACCATATTACTTTTTTCAAGTTCTGGAGATTGCAAATCAACCCCCTGAAAACACAAGCCATCATTTTCTATAAGAAGCGTTATGCACTGCGCGTCTCGCAACTTAACGATCACTTTATCTCCTTTGTCTCCATTTCAACCTTCAGGAGAATCTTAAACGCTCCATGGTTTGTCAGAAATAATCAAATTCACAGGGAAATTGACACTCCAAAAATCAAGCACTTCATATCTCAATCCTTACACAAACAACAACTCAGCTCAAGTTCTTCTGAAAAGGCTCTTGTTCGAGAGCCGGTCGACATGCTGGGAGCTTAGCATGGTTGTTAGCGTCACCGCTAACAAGCTCCCATTCTTCAGGCGGAAACGACCTCATCCGTCGCTGAAGTCATAACTTTTACACTCATACAACAGCATCCAGTCGTGTGTTAACTCAAGTTCGCGAATCAATAGTTAGTTTCACTATCTGTTTTTTCGCCGAGTTCTCGTGCCCAATAACGACTGCCCGATTAGCGAGTGCCATATTCCTAAATTTAATGCAGTAGTAGTAGAGACCTACAGGGGTCAACTGTGAGGCGGCTTCAGTATACTGTGTTGGTAAGCCTAGAGGCAGTCCCACATAACCGAGTCCAACTGGAAAGTTTTTGAGAGACAATAAGCTGTGAGTAGAATATGCGTGTAAGTCAGAAATAATTAAATCCAGCATAAGACCGAATGGAAACAGATTGATAAGAAGTAATCTGCCCAAGGTCGACCAAGAAAATGTTAGCATCATTTTTTGGTGGATTCAAAATAAATTTTGTTCCTATATTGTAACTATTGCAGAAGGGAAATTTTGTAGGCTTTCTATAAAAACATTATATTGATGTGAAGCACAAATAAGAAATTATTTCAATAGAAGTTGAAATTCACCGAGGTTTTAATTGTTATGGATGAATATTTAAAACGAAATTCTGCTAACATAGCTAAGACGTGCTGCTTTTGTAATTAAAAAAATGAACAATTAAAAGTGGTAATCGAGACAACAGAACGCAATGATGGGTTCCTCATTTGTTGGAACAAGTCACTATGGAAAATTGGGCTGAATGGAAAAAAAAAGAACGAGAAAGTACGAAGAATGGTCAAAACATTTCAAACAAAAATCCTGGTACTCGATCCCATTCAAGCCCATTTATAATTAAGAAAAAAATTATATTCTAAAATTAAGTCATGTTCATAACTATCCTGAATTAAATTTGGGAAAATTACGCTTAATTTGTGCAAATTCATTGAACATTCCAGGACTATAAACACATTTAAGATTTTTGTTAAATAACCATTAAAACACAACCAGTCAGTTATTGTCGTGCTAATTCAGACAATTACTCATTATTTTTCTCTACCAAATTGGAACGTCATCAGAATCAGAATTCCGGTATCTATAGTAAGATGTGTCAAACCTAATGCTTTAAACCTTGCAAGTTTTTAAACGATGAGGGGAAAATCGTTTCCTAAAATGACAAGGAAAAAGCTCACACGTACATGCCCTCCACTTGATTTACTTTCGATGTAGTCACATGATTAGGTTTAAAAATGCCCGCAGCAGGAATCAGTAGCAGACACCTCATGTGGTGCTACGCGTTTCCCATTTTAATTTATGACCATAAGCGCCTCCTGCCATATCGCCCATTATATCCTGCTACCAATACTGCCATTATAATTATGCATTATTCACAGATAATCCGTATTAGCCATGCGAATTGGTCACGTTTACCTCATACCGGTAGCGTACATTCGGGAACACTTCCGCAATTCATCGAGATGATCTGCTTCTGAAGAGAAACAACGCAACAATTTACATAAAATCGAACGTGGAAGATAACTACTAAAAAGGGTATTGAAATTGAAAATTACAGTTGAATAATAACCAAGATATATTTTTTATTCGTGTGCTAATGTAATTCCAAATGATTGAAATTAAATAAAATTTCTAGTTTTATATTACCATGGTTGTAAAATGAGGATTTTATATTAGTTTTCTTTATGTCTTTTTATTATATGTTAGGTACTTGCATAGATTCTGATATATCTTCATGTTAAAAAGGCCTTTACTGAGAAAAATAGGTGCAATACTCATTAATCAAAATATTTGGCATGCAATCCATGGCAACGATTTAATCGATGGAGGGATCGATTTTCAGAATTTCGAACCATGTTATTAATCAATCCAAATCAGAGGAAATCACAGGAAGTTATATCTGGCTAGTACACTGCGACCTTTATATTCACAAAAATAGAGAATATGGAAATGGATCTTAAATGGGCGCATGTAAAACAGAGTTTTAGTTTCTTCGGGCGGCTACGTGGCTAGAGGTATGATTTTGGCAGGAAAGCTAAACTTGACACATACGCTTTCAAAAATGTGTTCTAGGAAGCAACAAGACGTACAGTACGAGTGTTTATACTTTGTGGAAAAAATCAAGAAATTATTGAATATTATGTACCTTTTTGATTTAATTTTTCTCGACAAAGCTTTTGTAGAAAGCGCCTGTTTCGAACTATTTAAGTTTTCCAACATGGCTGACAAAACGCACTTAAAACAATTAGAAGCGAGCGTAAAATATTTTTATTTCGTTAATTGTTTTTAACGGTTACTTTTTAGTTAAAATGATCTGTTTACGTCTTCATCTTACAAAAAATTCAAAGTTACAAACTTACCGACAATTATAATATTAGTAGCAAAATAAACAAAATGAGTACTAAGTGCTGCAATCAAGTATTCACTAAAATTGTTGGAGTTTTGATGACTAAATGCTTAGAATAGAGTAAGTTTTTTTATTTTTCATGCCATCATTTTGTTAAATGAAGTGTAATTCTATGTGCGTAATGAAGTGTCCAACTGAAGATTTTATACTGTAATGTCTTGTCCATTCTATTTAGTCCCCAGATTATATACACAATATTCTCAACAAGATATAATTAGAAACTTAATAGTAAAGTGTTGTTGTATTGGTGGGCGAAAAAAGTGAACAAGATCGCAAAAGCCAAAAATGATTTTTTTTATTGTAACATCTAAATATAATTCAGCTTATATGGAAGATATTAAAAAAAAACAATAAAGAAAATATTTAAAAATATAGTCGTCAACATAATACATATTGTATCGTGGTGTGTATTTACTTCAGTTATATTTATGATAATAAAAAATATTTCATATTCAAAGCATAAATTGATTTAAAAATAATTTATAGTTTGTATAAATATCTATATCTTTTATAAAATTTTGTAGATTTCGAAGTATAAATTGTTTGATGTAATTTATTTTGTACTGTATGTTAAATGTTAATATATTGTAACTAACAATAGTAAATTTTATAAATTCCCCTTTAAACAAATATTACTATTGTAATAAATATTTTTTAACACTTTTGATATATAGAAATTGTTAAATTATAAGTATTTCACAAATATTTACCTAAAATGTTTGACGTACTTAAATAAAATGTACTTTTTTACTATTACTATTATATTTTAAATTTCCCAGACTATCGCGCCCTCTGATGCGAAAAAGCTAATTTCTTTCAACTTAATGATTCCCTTCCATACTCGCGTGTGTTTTGTATTCCTATTCGAGCTACAACAGTGCATTTTTCACAACCCCTGTAACGTGTCGTCAACCTCTGTCATGCAAAGGATGACGTTGTATCTGTTTGTTGTTATTATTGGTATTTTTTCGGTTCATTTAATGGCAATAAGCAGCTGCAGTAATAATTTGTGGATGAGCTTCCTGCATTAACCCATGGATTTTTTTGAGATATAAAACTCGTCTTTTTTGCCTGACCAATAATGAAACCACTATTTGTGTGGAAGCCTCCATTTGAATATTTCTCACCGCACGTAAACATTGAGCACAAAATAGAGCACCGTAAACAAACTACAGAACAGATAGCGTTCAAACTCTGCGTCACTATATAACACAGATCCAAGTCAACGACAATTGCTTGTAGCGGATTCTTCAAATATCTACCACTTTTTAATAAAATTTACATAATATTAACAAAATATAAATACAAATGAAAATGTTATATACCAAATACCAAATTTTTGTCCAAGCAGACTGGTATATGATACTCTGGAGCTTCTAATTAACATATATGCAAATTCCGACTAGTCAACAACAAAAACATAATTATTTACTATGATTTAATTATGTTTGGCGAACTAGTTTTGGTTTATTTGTGGCGAATAGTTGCACGCTAGACTTAAATTTATATCTCGTCAGGTACAAGATTCAATATGCATAAGTGGAATAATCCACCGGAGGAAGATAGAACTCGGGCGCTTTTTTGCGACATTTGGCGATGATATTAGAAAAGGAAATAATGAAAACATCCTACTAATCTATACGAGTGTTTCGGTCAGCAGCCTCTTACGTAAGGTTATCCTGATGAATATTTAATAGGACTATTTTACGTCCAATTAATAATGATAACATATTACAATGATAACGTATAAAAAGCATGTCTGTTAACTATTAAAAACTATTATAATATTTGCCATTATGGTAACTACACGCGCAATAACATCAAAGGTATAATAAAATGTTTATAAAAAAATGTATTTCATTAGAACTGTTACAACATTCAGATAATGTTTTTAAAATAATAGCATTTTTAAAACCATATAATAAAATATAGCAAGATGTGTTCCTCCAGTTCATATATCTAGACGAGATGAGACATAAATATTTAATGCTTTGCTTGTTTCGATAAATTTCAAATGGCTGCTAATTATTACTCTGATTGAAAATTCCAAATCCAGACATAACAGATCGCATATCAGTTAACATTGAACAGGAGGTAATGGAGGCCCTCTCTTGCCAGTAAAATTCGTTAGAGGTAGGCCTTTTTACTGTTAAATATTAATTTGCCGCGATTTCTATTCATAATATTTTTTAGCGTGTTTAGCAACTGCACCGAATATTAGTATGGACACGGTCACTGAAACATCTCCAAAACTAAAAAATATGATCCTGATTTCACCAAAAAAAACATTCTTATACGAAACGGGTGACAACTCAAGATCAACTTGATGTTAGATCTATCAGAGATTAAATATATGAAATGTATAAAAACAGTGGGTGGTTTTTCAGTACAAACATAATTTAGTTCAATTATTTCAAAGTAAACTGTTTCTGAAAAGTCTGAGAAGTATCGAAGAGGTCAAATGGAACTTCCGGATATTACTTTTAAAAGAATAAAATGTATATAAGCATAGTAAAATGAAGGAATACTTATTATTTCAATTCATGTATTTAGATGAAACATGGATATTTCAGAATGGGACCAATATACCCAACGGCCACTTATGGCAAGATTAAAATAAAAATAGTGTTCAAACAAGAAAATGTGATCGAAAAAGATAAAAGTTAGGATAACATTTGATAAAATTTTACTTGTCAAAATATATTTTTTTAATAAATCATTGCAGATATATTGTTCTTCATGCTAGAAACAGGAATGGCTTTATTTCTGGACAGGGTTAGTGTTTTCCTCCAAGTACACTGGCGACCACCATGGAGAAATGAACCATAACATGATTTTACTGTGGTTTAAAAATCAGCTGTTGAAGAAATGGAGAAACCATCAGTTGTTGTTAGGGACATTGCGCCATACCATAGCTTACTAGTGGAAAATTCAGTTCATATCTTAACAAGTAGATCGACAAAGACTGTAATTAAGGAATGCCTTAGAAAAGATGAATTAAGTTTTGAACATTCATATATTTTGAATATACCATATCAAAGAGTGAACTATTTCAAACTGTTAATCCGTTGATATAAGTAAAATGTATGATTGTGTTTAATATAATTTACTTTTTTAGAAATAGGCTTTAAAAAGATACATTTTAGGGTCTCATTCAAACAAGTAAAAAGTGTTTGTATATGTAGAAAGAATCATTGGTTGAAAAGCAAATTTAAGTCAATCTGGCTGTCGTAAAATATATGTGAGAGCATCTTCATGAAAATTCCAAAATAGTAAAAATATTCGGTATCAATATATTTAATTGATTTAAAAGAAATACCCAATTAATAAATTACATAATATTTATCCT
Organism: Rhynchophorus ferrugineus; assembly: GCF_030347505.1. Classification (NCBI taxonomy): domain Eukaryota; kingdom Metazoa; phylum Arthropoda; class Insecta; order Coleoptera; family Curculionidae; genus Rhynchophorus; species Rhynchophorus ferrugineus. The sequence continues at coordinate 22,351,795 of NW_027472583.1, read as the reverse complement.
AGGTTTTAATTGTCACCAAGATAATAATGTTTAGACACTAAATCTTAAAAAGTAACTCAGTGACTACATTAAATATATCACTAATTACACTTTTCTATATCCACATTTTAATAGTTCACCATTCAACTTTTATTATATACAAATATAATATATGTAATTTTTTGAGAAATTAAATCGATAAAAAGTTGAAAATTAGTTCGCAAAAACAATTCCAATTCCAAATATCAAGAACTAGGCTTGCAATTATTTTATAAACCCCGTATATATTATAATGGTTGCTTTGACTTCTTGAAGTGCCCTTAAACAGTTGAAGTAATTAGCTCAAATACATTATAATGCATACAACTGATGCAGTATTTACGATACATCTCGGAAATTATATCGAACGATGCGGAGAATCAAAATCGCCTTATTTAGCCGCCGTAGAGTCAAACTATTCTATATTCAATCTAATTGGATCCACTCTACGTATATACCAAATGGAGGGAATAACAAGAGTAAAAACAACGTTATCATTTCTGCATGCCCAGAAAGTCGACGCTAAAAAGCACTAAATATTTACTTTTCGCACGTCATTTACGTATCATTGATTCTCTAGCATCTCAACCGATCGAATCCAAACCAAATTGAGATCGATTTTGTTAAGTACAATATTTTCGTAACGGTTTGTTGTTTGTGAATCTACCGTGAGAAAATAGCGTAAAATAATAACGTTTCCTTTTGGAATGTATATATAAAGCGGATCTTTACCTCCTAATATTATATAAGGACTGTGAATTACATCTGAAAGATTTTTGCTGATTTATTTTAGATATTTAGTGAATTTGGGAATTCAACAATTATTTTATGAGTAAAATAGCATAGTTATCACATTATGAAGAAAACAGGATAATATAGAATCAGTTGCCATCGTTCCTGATAAGTTCAGTAAATTTTTATTACAGAGAATATAATTTTTTACTTTACATTATAATTTGTTACAAATATTCATTGCATCGAAAAATATCGAAAAGTTTATGAATATTTATTAGGCCCATATTATCATGCAGCAAGATATAATCATCCTAAAGGATTCGCCTTTATTCAATCACATATAATCGCATTATTCACATAGTCGTGAGTATTGTGATTGCATAAAGTGTACTTGAAGTTCAATTTTATCCTTTAGAAGTATAAAATAATTATCTTATGTTGTTAATTATTGCTGGCGTTAAAAGCAGAAACAAAAGTGTTCCAATAGCAGTTTCATTTATCAGCTATCGAAGGGAGAACCCATAACAGGTTAATTGAGGTAAAAGTCCCCAGCCTAGTAACCACTTTTTTTTTGGCAAAATTAGTTTCTTTTTTATTCAACATAATTCGCTTCAAGGGTCATACACTGATTATAGCGACCCCCCAACTTTTCGATAACATTTTTGTAGTACGATTTGTCGTTTGCTTCAAAATAGGCCTCAGTTTCGGCGATCACCTCTTCATTCGACGAAAATTTCTTCCCAGCGAGCATTCTTTTGAGATTTGAGAACAGGAAATAGTCGCTGGGGGCCAGATCTGAAGAATACGGCGGATGAGGAAGCAATTCGAAGCTCAATTCATGAATCTTTGCCATCGTTTTCACTGACTTGTGACACGGTGCATTGTTTTGGTGAAGCAGCACCTTTTTTTTCTTCAAATTCGGCCGTTTTTTGGCGATTTCGTCCTTCAAACGGTTCAATAACGCTATGTAATAATCGCTGTCGATGGTCCATACTTTTTCAAGGTGGTCAATGAAAATTATTCCATGCGCATCCCAAAATACAGACGCCATAACTTTGCCAGCCGACTGTTGCGTTTTCTCACGCTTTGGAGCGGGTTCATCGCGTGCAGTCAACTCGGATAACCATCGATTGGACTTCGGAGTGAAATGATGGAGCCACCTTTTATCCATTGTAACATATCGATACAAAAACTCAGGTTTATTACGCTTGATCATCTTCAAATACTGCTCCGAATCATCAACTCGTCGTTGATTTTGGTCAAAAGTGAGCTCGCGCGGCACCCACTATGCACAGAGCTTTTTCATACCTAAATATTCGTGAATGATATGATGTGTTAGAGTATCTGCTATTTTATAAAAATTCAAAAAGCAATATTTTATCGACACGCGAAATTCTCATTTCATTTTTTTTCTCTCCATTTTTTTCACAATAACAAAAGTTGCTTCACTCAAAATGTTATAATTCACAAAACTAATGATCGGACAGCTGACAAATTTATACAGGCATCTTTTGATGGTTAGGGCTAACTAAAATACATATGGATTTAATTCTAGTAGCGCCATCTATGTGTCAGACCGGGGACTTTTCAATTGAACTGTTATCTACTGGGTAACATTTAAAATTTTTCATGTATTCTACTCGTACATGGAAAATGTTAAATTATATTCAAATTATCTCTTCATATAAAAATAATTTTTCTCTGAAGATGCAATTGATGCGCATTGCTTATTATCACTTTGTCCCTTGTCAACTATATCGAAGTTACTACTAATATTCTGAGGTATATATTCACAACATAAATAATTAATCGTAATACATATACGTCGTATAGCATTAATCGTAATTCAGTTAACATAGAATAATAATTAGCAATATATACTTGGTCCTACGACTGTCTGTCAGTATATTTCTCAGGCTTACCCTATGGATTTTTGACGTAAAATATATGAATGAAAGTCATGAGAATTGATAATTTGAAAAGCTATGGCTAAGACCCAATTGACACGAAGTTTGAAACGTCATCTGATATTTAATTTATTTACAGTGCTCGATTTTTTCAAGTGTTAATAAAGTGCAATTAATAAAAACCTTGAAACAAAATTAGGTCTTAAATGTGTTATTATAAATGAAAAGTCGAAATTCGACACGATAAAATATATATAGACTTTGATCATATCGGTAAACTAAATTGTTTGCAGCACTAAGGATCAATACTGTTATTGCAAAGTTACTGTTAGCTCCGTTGGTTTGTAAAAACGTAGGGAAATGTTTATTTAAATTTTAGCCGTCAACCGCTATACTCATTACACAGCTTTTTGTTGGGAAATTAACGTTTTACTAAGTGTGAAAAACAGTTAAATTATAAGCGAAGCGACCTAGCGTTTATATCATGTTTGCCAAAACTATCAAATTATAGATTTAATACAGCTAAATAAACATGAAGAACTCTAATTGTCCATGCATTATTCAGTCCTAATGTATTCCGCATCCGTGAGATTTACCGCTTGAGCATTGGGAGATTAATCAATGGCAATTGGTGTTTTACCTGGCTGAATATGTTTGCATTTGTTTAGCGCTAGATAACAATCTATTAACATTGTAGCAATTACAGAATCTACTTGGATCTTGTTACTTCGTTCATATACATACAATAGACCGACAGTCGAGCAGGAATTTGCCACTTTCCGAGCAAAAGCTATTTTTTAAAACTCTATCTATATATAAATCGGCTTAGCGAAAATTTTGCCTCCCTTTTTGAGGAAAACGGGAGATGTGGCACTGTTAAAGCTTATATGGAGTAATAATTGAATTATATGCGATACAAATAAGTAAATTCCAATAAAATGAAATACGCTCAAATCAAGCAACCGACAATAGCTATCAGATCGGTGACAAAATATATATAAACAACTATTTTCATTGGACCTGGCTGCCAGTTCCAACTCTTATACGGTAGACTACTCTGCGGTAAATAAGTAGTAATAATACTGCGAACGTAAATCGTAAACGTAAATCAACTGCAAGCGTGTAATTTTTAAAATCAAAATCTGGCAGCGTTGTATGTTAGAGTAAAATACCGGTAGAGCAATTATAAACCTGAAGATAAAAAAACTTTTTAATTGAAACGATACTAAAACAGAAAGAGTATGTTAAAACATTATTAAACGAAGTTAATTAATTTTAAACAGTGCTGCTGAACATTTTGTGTTACCTTCGGTTATTCCAGCATCGTTGGAAATATTAAAGAGTTATGGCCAGCTAGGATTAAAAAAACCCGATAGTATGATTTGTATTAAAAATTATCGGAAATTATAGTATCCGCTTTATCGGAAGGTATATACAGTTATGAAAGAAAAACCCGACATATTTTTTTTCTTAATTACATCTTACATTCGATATGCTTAGTACAATCATAATTCACAAATTAATATTCGCAAATAATGTATTACTACTGTTCTGTCGTACTTGCATTAAAATACAAGCAAGGCGTGTACGGGATTAATACATCAGTATATATTTCCCAAATTAGAATAAAACTAATCTACTTAAGCTAAATTTAAAAATACACTTATACACTAAACTAGTTCGTGTGATTTAGCAACCTTGTTTCATGTTTTAGGGCGAAATCTTGGATTACTTCGTGTATCTATTTTATTCCGAGATCATGGTGCAGCTCATCGTTGATTATGTAGCGATAGGCATTGGTAATTAATCATAGAACATCGTTTTGAGTGCGTTGGATTACTAGTTGGTTTGCTGTTTTAGTGCAACCCCATATTTGCACGCCATAGGTCCAAATAGGCTTTAAGATTGACTGATAAAGCAATCTCTTTGATTTTAGATCAAGCTGAGAGTATCTTCCGACTAACCAGTACAGTTGCATGATTTTGAGTCTTTTCCAGCCGAATTTTCCAGCCTCTAGTCCATTTGTAGACCTTGTTGATCACTACTTGACATTCTATAACCCTAGACGCAGATACATCTTTTGCAATTATAACTGTGTCGCAAATATTCCAAGTACTGTCTCTTTTGTTGTTATGGGATATCAGCAGTATAGAGCAGATAATTACTTCAGAAATTCGTCTTAACATAGGTTAACACAAATTTGACGAATCATCCGTCCTCTTTCTTTAAAAGGTATTTAGATTTTCGCAAACAGCTTTTCATCTAATCTGATCTCTGGTGAACACAATACAGCTAAAAAAAATTGTCCTTGCTCAAGAACTGAGAGTAAATGACATGGTTCTAGAAATAGAGTATATCATTTTACAAGAGGTAATTCTATAGGTTATTAAAATTTTTGTGTAAATTTAACATTAACTTTTATTTCATTTCAGGTTTAATTAGTATTTGCATTTCTTAACAAAGCACTAATCGAATACTTCAGGTAATAAATACGTTAATTTGTACATAGAGAGTTAAAATGAAGGTTGTAAAAAATATTAAAAATTATAAAATAACTTCATAGCATTTTAATTCCTCATTTGTTGATGAGTTGTTAGTTCTCACATGGTACACAAGACAAAGTAGAAAGCAGTAGATTAACCATAGAAGGTAAATTAAAGATGAGCGACCTGCAAATACAAGATCCCAGATTTACAAATTATTATATTAATCAACCTAGTGTATTTATTGTTTTTCAATACATAGTAAGGTGTTTAGCATATATGCAACAAAATATGTAACTATATAATATTTAATTCTTTGAACCTTGTATCAATTATTTTGATCATTTACTATATAGACTTACGTTTTGGAAAATCAATAGTTCGGTTAATGATTGATACTTTTCTTTAATATACATTTCTAAATTATCATAAATTATGTAATTACGTTCTTTATTGTTTTAACAGGCATTATTGTTTTAATATGTTATATCAAATAACAATTTCAATATGTTATCCATATCCCAGTTTACCATATACCAGTTTTAATATACTGTGTGTGTTTATGTGTTACTTCGTTTATTATTTCATATTTATATGTATAATGTTATAGTAAATAAATATCAGATATATTTATATTTAATGCTTTGAACTTGTTACTGTTCTAACAATAATCTTAGTTATGACACTTTTGTTATAATTTTCAATGGTACAGTTATTTAAAATTATCAATAATTTTTTGATTATTGAACCTTAACGGAAATTAGATTTAACTAAATGTAATTTAAAAAATGTTAGCGACTGTTGTTATTTTTAACAGACTTCAAAAAGAAGGAGGTTCTATGTTCGGCTGTATATATTCGTTTATGTAACCAGGTCAGAATCTTATGGGGGGTAAGGGTGCCGAGCCCAAACAATACAAAATTAATAATATAATTTTGTGACATACACAAAAAATTAAATTATCAACAAAACTAATCTAAATTAATATAACTGTTTGGGTCGTTTGGATTATTAAAATTAAATTACGAACAGAACAAATCTAATGTGTTGTTCGGCACCGACTTCAAATTGATCAGTTGGTAGTAGTTAAAATAAAATTGTAAATAGATAAATAGGTTTAGGTAGGTATTAAACTGTATGTATATAGTAGAATATAAAATACGTGTAGTAGATTATTTAGTTATTACAACGTTTATTATGTAGATATTTTATTTTAAAATGTTTTTTGTGTTAAAAACCCCAATCCATCCATCCATCGAATGTTTGATTATTTTTAATTTTTAGTTAGTTCCTTATTTATTCGGTTCAATTTTTTTGTTAAAATACTTTAATTTTACCCTCTTTATTCTAGTATATGAAAAATATAAGTACAAAAACATAATAGATTGACAAGAATTCATAGAAAAGCTAATAATATAAGTCCTTCAAGGAAAATAACCTTAAAGAAGTGTGAGCAAAATCAAAACCGAATAAAAGTTCCGTAAAATAACAATATTTGTTCAGAAATAATGTTAATATGTACATACACTACGTCATCCTGATTTCTCAGAATTGATTAGATGCAAATGAAGGAGGCCAACACCCGCTACAGATCTAACGGCCGTAAAATTCAACCATAATAAGACAAATTATAAAACGAAATTAAAATGAAATGCAGCCTTTGTACTGCCAATTTAGTCCAGTATTTAAAAAATAATAGAATATTAAATTACTGCCAATATTAATGAGAACAGCATTTTTTATACTTTAGAAAATATATTTTGTAGATATATGAGGTGTGGTCCTAAAATAACGAGACTAATGTTACTAAAAATAAACTACGCATTCACCAAAGTCGAACAACGGATAGTTTTAGAACGTCGTCATTTTTTTTCTATTGTTGCTCCTCCTACATCGGTAAACATATTATAAAATATGTTTTTTGTTTTGACGAAAAAAAAAACGTTTTAATACAGTAACAAATAAGCATCATATTACTTTTATACAAATCTAAGAAATTTTTAAAGAAAAACTAAAGAAAAATTAATTATAAAATAATGTGAAAAGGAAATGTTTGTATGATGCAATAATGAAAGGCAAAACAAAAAACGAATATTTGTAGGGATATTTGATGGAAATTACACGAATTCTATATTTATATCCATTAGTAAGTGAAATCCTGTACGAACTGTAATAAAACTCTTGTTCTAGACTTTATAGTTTTCAGTTAATTAGGATGATGAAGGTGGCTAGTGTGATGGTGAGCATTTTAATCTACATACTAAACAATGATCATACACATTAATTTATTAGTACACAAACTTCTTAAAAATAGTTCATGTAATGTTTGTTTCTACTTTAAGAGAGAATTTTAAGTTACTGAGAACTAAAAAGCTAGCATCCAAAGATATCTAAAGCAATAATGATATTTTAATATCCATGGAAATTTGGGATGCACTTTCAGACTTTTATCACAGACATTCACTCACACAAATTGTTGCACTAATAGTTGATCTAGTGCCATATGGTTTCTCAAGAAAGCATTAAAAATAAGCGCTAAGAACTGTTTTCAGTATTCTTCGAACACTATAGCATTATCATATAACAGTATAATAAAATATTGCAGTTATTACCATCTTCAACCTGATGTAGTACGTTTAATTAATAACATTTTGAATTTACCATTATTTTCTTTAAGAATTTTTTGAAGATATAATAATATATTATAATACATAAATAATGAATGATTTATTCATTATACTTAATATCAAACCTTTTAAAGTAAAATAATTGGGTTGAAAGTGGCTATAACAAATATATTTATATATAACTATATAAATTATTGTAATTATTGTGTATCTTTTAAAATAACATTATTATATATAATAACATGACTCTTACCACTGTATTTTTGATTAGTAGATATGTCCTAATACAAAGCTTACCTGAAACAAAAACAATTATTAGTAACTATTATAATAAAAGACAAATAAATCGTTTATGTGGAATGCTCTTATCGTGATATAATTATAATTAGATTAAAAATAGAAATATTTATTTTTTGATTTTTCTTCATAATTTGAATAATTGAACCTCTTAGTTCAAGTTCAACTACAGTAATTTTTTTCACATATCATCAACATACTGGATATTGATAGTTTTCATTTGTGGCACAGATTATTGTTTGAGCGATGTTTTATTGCCCTATGAGGATTGCCATTTGTATTTCTGTTCCCGGCAGTATTAATTCAAAAAACTGGTATAACAAATGTTTAGTTAACTGTAGTCTAAGTCCTTCAGAAATATATGCATTAGATGTACTACAATGTTAAAAAAATTTAAATTGATAACATTAGTTTTGTTTCATTGTTTTATTTACATTAGTATTTTGTTATGATAGAGCCGAAGTTTAAAAAAAAAATTAAATATGATGGGATAACATTGCATTATAAATTTTGGTAACGCGCACGGGCTGAATTTGAAGGCCTATACTAACTTTTGTATATATTAAAAATATCATCACTAAAAAACTCGTTTTCTGGTGATCGAGGCATCATGAATTTTGACAGGTATTTTTCGAAAGTTATCCGGTCCCCATCTCTCATCAACGTACAGCAGAATTGTCTAAAATACATCTCAGAAAACAATAATAGACTAAATCATTAATTTTAATGAGTTCATTATCAAAACGATACTTAATGGTCATGAAACTAACCAACAATATCCTAAACAGTTACCTATCAAACATAAATATAATGGCTTGATGGCTTCAGTCAACTGAAAATCCTGAAGAAGCAAAAGTGACTTAAATAGTACAAAATAATCGAGCGATACCATCAATCATTTTCAATCACGATTATAATCCCATTAAAATACGAGCCAATCAAACAAATGACCGATCAAGTCAATAAAATCCTCTAATAATAGAAAACCGGAATGCAAGAAACCATCTTCACGCGTTTATTACGCAACTTTATTATGTTAGCCCCAATTTCAACCGGCGCTTATTCTCTTCTCTATTGCGTCACTGTTACTTTTACAAAATCGACTTCTCATTTTCATTTGACGCATCTAAATATAGCATCTTCTTCAGCGGGTCTTTGACCGTGTCTATTAAATAAAATTGGTTGGTTTCGTTGATCTATTGATGAGAAACTTGGAGGAAATATGTAATTCTATATCATCAAACATGCATTAATTGGCAATAAAATAAAAACTTTTTTTTAAATATATCTCAGGTTAGACCGAGTTGAGTGAGATCGGAAACAATCGGCATATTTATTCACACTGTATTTTAAAATGACATAACGCATTTTAGTTAATTAATAAGGAATTTTAACATTAGATTATTCAGATATAATTGCTTTCTTGGAAACTTGACTTTATTCACATATATTCAAGATTCTCTGTTATAGTCTACTCAAAATAGCAGTGAATTTACGTCATCAATTCAGATGGCAATTTAAACATGGCAATGTTGCCGCATCACCTCTGAGTTTTAGATTCGACATACAACACAATTCCAATATAAATAAAATAACGAAACTATTAAAAAAAATTATAATATTAAATTAAAAAATACTATCAAAGGATTTAAAACTACAATTAATTACAATTATAAGAGTTTGTAGGTTAGGGTTGTGTTTTATTATATTTATGTTGATTTTATTTCCATACCAACTATGAGATAGAGTTCCAAGCGCGTTTTTTATGTAGTGGTATCTTCTGGAGGCCTAATCCACCTAATTAACAATTATATATCCAAGTAAAATGTTTTACTTTCATTAGAGAGCATATTTGCCTTTTGCGCTTAGTCTTTATTTCATTCAGTAGAATAGATTATATATGTATATTCTATTCAAAATAATAGTGAACTCACATCATCACGATGTCGAATGTATTGCCTATATTGCCTATCGCAATTTGTCAATTCGTTTTAATATCAGACAATATTTTGCAATGCTGTCTGATACGTTCGAATACGTAACAGAATCAGCCTACAAAATTAGCCTGGTTGTCAAACGTCTGCAAAATTCTTGAAAACATTAGTTATAATAATTACAGGTTGTAAACTGGCAGACGTTGTTTTAGTACTTTACTTGTTTTGAAAATTTTGAAAAATCGAATATTTCCGTAAATTATAATTTAGTTAAAATTTATGCGGTAAAATTTAAAGTTGATGCGGCCACAATGCAAAGACATAGACATAGACAATATATATATATATACTATACGTATTACATAGTGCGACTGATACGGCGCTGGCTATGAAGAGTATGTATTATAGTTAACGAGGCGCTGTGTTTATATTAAGATATGAGTGAAACGTCTATACAGGGTTGTTCAAAATAATCAAGATTAACTTCAGTTATACTGTATATTTATTACTTATTAATTAGGATAAGTATCATGTAGTTATAGTAATACTTGGAATAATATAAATCATCGTAGACATGGCAAAATGTAGATGACAAAAAACTTCGTCACCAAACAGAATGAAATCCCTATCGATACCCTTTTGGCGTGCTTGAGTTTGCCCGAATGTGTATGACAAAACGTAAAAATATACATGGAACGGCTTAAAAAGTTTTACAGCACGTAATCATCAGATAATATTCATTGAAATTAACTGTTGTTCCGATCAATGTCACACGGTGTGACTGAGCAGCATTTACGAAGACACCTGACATCGAATTCAAATGCAGGAAGGAGAAAAAAAGTTGTGGTTACCTATGCACAATACTGTAACAATTACAATTAACTCACAATGTTATCTATCACTAGCTATTCCCGACATGTGTTAGAAAGTAAAAAATAAAGCCATGTAAAAGAAAACATTGTTTGGTTGTATAATTTACTTACTGGAATTTTGTTACATTTAACCACAACCACCATTCATGTCTACATTCGTGTGATAACTGTCTTTGTTCGAATGTTGTCATTACAAAGGCGATCAATAAAAATAAATATAAACACGCAATAAATATGATGCGTGACAACAGTATTTTTCTTTTAATTTTCCTTTTAAAAATATTGCTTTGATGATATTGCTCCTCATCGTTTCATTGATATCGTTATAAAGAATTGAAAAATTGAAATTTTTCAAAAGAAAGTGATGCAGTCGGATCACTTCGTCTTAATTGATTACAGTACCCATGGGATATATATGTATATATATAATATAGTTTCTTCACACTCGAATCGGTTTAGGAACTCAGACCAAGTAACCATTCATGAATATATATATATATATATATATATATATATATATATATATATATATATATATATATTATGTATAATACATATAATAATGTCATTGCAAATAATGGATTTTAGAGCAAGAATAAAATTGAAGAAGTGGAATTTTTAAACATATTTTTTTTAATATTTCACACGCATTTTATCTATAACAATATAGTTAGTAGAACTAAAATAATATTTTTTTACAATCGGCCTGAAATATATCTATCTATAAATAAATCAATATCCTGTGTTGCAGAAATATAAGAGAAAAGACATTAAATATTTTTGTGGGTACGTTTAGAGCAAGATTATCTGCAGCAAATTTATGCCGAAACATCGTTTTATATCATTTATGAATAATACGAATAGTCACTCGAGTTTGACCTTTCCTCTTTAGACTGGTTTAAAGCCTAGAAGACATCCGAAGAAAATAATCTTCAATCTGACTTATGGCTATAGGATGTGTTTTAAATGTGAGATGGATTGAATATCAGATCCGTTATTCTGCAGAAATTATGACGAAACTCTAGAATTTCATTGTAGACCACCCAGAGATTATAAATTACTTATATTCCTAAAAGTTCTTTCTTAAAATACAGTGCAGATTTAACAGTATCAATTCAATTTTTCTACATCAAAGGCTTAAACCATAGTTTTTTTTTCTAACAAATCGTTGACACTATGTGGGAACATGCTGTTCTGACGACGTAAATAATAAATTAAGAAAAGTATTACTGAAAATTATGCTTACTACTATATACATAAATATAGACCTATAATTTAATCTTAAAAGATTTACAACAAATGGTGTTACTGTGTATTAAATTGCATCGAGCACATCTGGAACCAACTTCATGTTGAAGCCAGTGAGGCTTTACTTTTCAGTATGTGCCATTTCGTCGAAGTTTGAATAGGGCATTTGTACGGAGTACTTAACTTTTTACGTCACTTGGAAAAAAAAGGCGACTGGGAGGTTATCGAATGCTGAAGCTTATGGAAATAGTGCTCCATCGATTTTAACATGCGAATACTGGTTTCGACGTTTTAAAAATGGTGATTTTGACATCGAACGTTTTGTGCCGTATGAATTCAAGATACATTGAAAAGTGTTTAATGATGCCTGAAATGCTGTTGCTGGTGATGAAAAGTAGATCCATTACGATAAAGCAAAGCGAAAGAAATCATGGGTACTACCCGGTCATACATTAACCTCAATGGCAAAGTCGAATATCCATCGAGTCTTCAAGCTAATGATCCATATTTGGTGTAATCAGCTTGATGTACTATACTATGAGTTGCGAAAAAAACGGCGATCGCTATCGACTGAAACTGATGCGTTTGACTACTGTGCGAGAAACAGATGGAATATGAGCAAAGACACATCAATGTTATTCTTTAGCATGAAAATGTTTGACCACATGTTGTAATAAACCGAGGAAAACATATTTGTGAATATTAAAACAGGAAGTGCTAACCCACCCGCCGTATTCTCCAGAACTTGTCCTTCTGATTAATACTTGTTCCAAAATATGATCTTTACGTCTTATGAAGATACAAAAATATGGTTCGATTCGTGGATAGCCTCAAAATATACATGGTTTTTTCGAGATTGAATCCGTAAATTAAGTGAAAGATGGGGAAAAGTAGCGACTATCCACGACATTTTGAATAAAATTCATTGTACCGATTTTCTGACTTCAAAAAAGGAGGAGGTTCGGTTGTATATTTTTTATTGTATGTTCGCCGATTTTTCCATCAATTAAGAACCGATTTTCAGAATTCTTCTTATATTTGAAAGAGTGCACTTTTGAGGTGAACCCATTAGAATCAAGTCAGACTCTAATGGAGGAAGCGGGAAATCGAGGGGAAAACCTCAAATTTCAAAGGCAACATTTTCACATATTTTTTTATCTAAAATGATCAGATATTTGGGTATAATGTTATTGCTAAACTGATATGACGAAAAATTAGGAGTTCAGTGTAAAAGACATTCAGTTTGCTTCTTAAGCACTAACCAACCATACGAGAAGTCGTAGAAACGTTGCAGGTACCTGTTCGAATGATGAAATGGTTATTCATTCATTCATTGTTTCTTTATCCCTATTTTTACTCATACGGGCTGCACCTTTACTTGGTCTACCCATTGTAATACTTAATAAAATAACTGCGTAATTTATTGAGTAAATATCTAACACTAAAAAGAGGAAAATAAAATAACTTTAACAAAAAAATTGAACCGACTTCAAAAAATAAATAAGGAAATCACTGAAAATTAAAAAATAATCAAACTTAGATTTTTAACACAAAAAATCGTTTTTAAATAAAATATATACATACAAAAATAATAATAAGGTTTTGTGACATATACACAAAACAAAATTACGAAATCTAATTTGTTGCTCGGCACTGACTTCAAACTGATCAGTGGGTAGTACTTAAAATAATATTGTAAATAGATAAATAGGGTTAGGTAGGTGTTAAACTAAGTTGTGTGTATATAGTATAATATAAAGTACGTGTAGTAGATAGGTTAAATAAGCTTTTTGTTTATTTTAATTTAGTTATTCCAACAATCATTATGTATATATTTTATATTAAAACGATTTTTTTTCTTAAGTATCTAAGTTTGATTATTTTTTACTTTTCAGTGAGTTCCTTATTTATTTTTTGAAGTCGGTTGAATATATACGCTCATATATTTCCTCATTATTATTAAGTTATTTATTATTTCCTCAAAATTATTAATTTACCAATAAATATAAAGAAAAAATTTGAACGGCACGTGACTTAACGGTAAATAACATAACCAGTATGTCTCTCTCTGCCTCCGAAAACATATATTAACAATCAAATTGATATTATGAAGCTAGAAAAGTATATTTAAGCCTTTTGTTAGACTCAGCGGGACATCTAGAAACATCATTCGCTCATATTTAATTGATCGTTTATACTTGGCAACACAATCAATGTCGGACATCTATTCAATTAAGTTTCTTCGTTCAGTCAAACAAGAAATCATGTCATCAAATATTGAAACATGGATCTCGACGTGGTTTCTATATTTAGACGGATCAAATGAAAATGAGAACTGAAAAGTAACAGTAAAGCAATCGGTTTGAAATCAATGTGTTTGCCACCGACGCCACCACGTGAAAATAGAAGATAATGTCAGAAAAGTTGCGCAACTTGCAGCTGGACCGTGCGACCGACCGGGAGATGAGTAGCATAATTTTGGGACTGCCGGTAGCTTTTTGTTATCAAGTTTCTAACGTGCTCTTATCGATTTCAATTACGATCTATTTAATTGCCATATAATATACTGAAAATTCTCATCTAATTGGTACTATGACTCGGTTATTTTTGTGTAATGAGGCTACTATTTCCTGAACGAATTTCTTTTAATTTGACCTAAGATATAATAATATGTTACTGTTAATGTATGCTATTCTATTCATCGTATCGTAATAAAATGATTTCCGATGAATGCATGTATTCTGATCATTTCTTCATGGTATTTATTGAAAATAAATTTGTAACAGGTCAATTGAAAAGTCCCCGGCCTACCATAGTAAGGTAGTCAATGAAAATTAGTCCATGCGCATCCCAAAATACAGACGCCATAAACTTGCCAGCCGACTGTTGCGTTTTCCTACGTTTTAGAGCGGGTTTATCGTGTTCAGTTCACTCGGATGACTGTCGATTCGAAGTCCAGTAGAGTGAAAATGATGAGTGAAGAGTGAAATGATGGAGACATGTTTCATCCATTGTCACATGTCGATGCAAAACTCGGGTTTATTACGGTTGATCATCTTCAAACACTGCTCCGAATCATCAATTCGTTGTTGTTTTTAGTCAAAAGTGAGCTCGCGTGGCACCCACTTTGCACAGAGCTTTCTCATACCTAAATATTCGTGAATGATATGACGTAGACGTTCAGTTGATATGTTTAAAGTGTCTGCTATTTCATTCCGTTTCAATTTACGGCCACTCAAAATCATTTTTTGGATTTTTTTTTGTTGAATGTTTCCGTCGATAACAACATATTTTGGGCGTCCACTGCGTTCATCGTCTTCGGTGCTCATCTCGCCACGTCTAAACTTAGCATACCAAACCTTGATGATTGATTTTCCTGGAGCAGTGTTCGGAAACCAAGCCAAGTTTTTGCTTCAACTGTATTTTTTTCCTTCAAAAAACAATATTTTATCAACACGCGAAATTCCATTTTATCCATTTTTTTCACATTAACAAATGCTTCACTGAAAATGCTATAATTCACAAACTAATGATCCGAGAGCTGCCAAATTTATACACGCATCTCTTAAGGACTACCTCAAAAAACATATGGATTTAATTCTAGTAGTGCCATCCATGTGTCAGGTCGGTTTTCATTTGACTTATTATAATTTATATTAATCAAAATAATCGCAATCATCATTTTCTGCTACTCTTACCATCCTTCTGGATACATGGCGATATCACATTGATAGAACCATGCTGGTTTAGAGGCGATCCAAATGTCGATCCATTTTTGCACTTAATCCGCACTTTTAAAGTGTGTAGCAAACAAGACATGTTCTATATGGCAGAACGCTTTATATGAGATGATACAATGTCATCCTTAACAAGTCTTGCAACGTGTGATCACGCGTTGTTATGCCAACAGATGCCGGTCATCTGAATGTTACTCCCTTTAGTTAGTATTTCCTGTAATAATACCATTTTAATTTTTTTCAATTGACTTTGGATACATCTATAGTAACAGTTTCCTTCGGTAATATTCCTCTTTTCTAACAGTAACTCTGGAAATTAATTGCTTTAAAGCTTTGTTGGTCTTCCAGATCGTCATTTGTTTCCGACATCAAAATGATCACTTTTGAATAATCAAAACCAAAACCGACGTTTGGGAGGTGACGGAACAGCATCACTACAAGTGTTTACAAGTTATTTACATTTACATTTTCAAAATCGGCTTTTGATCTAATTTAATTTGGGATGAAGAAAAATAAAAATTGTTCTTTCTTAAGTACTGTTATTAATTGATATAGTTCTGGATTCAAATTTACAGAATTTTCTGCAAATTTTAGTGGTATTAACTTCTGATTAATTTCAGGTTTCATTAGTAGATACATTTCTTAATAGAGAACTAACCGAATATTGCGGGTAATAAATACGTTAAGTTGTGCATCAATATTTTAAATGAATGTTCCATAAAATAGTTATAGAATCATTTCAAAGAATTCTAATTTCTCATCTATTGGTGATTTGTTAGTTCCAACGTTGGGCATAAGACAAAGTAGAAATCATAGATAAATTAAAGCCATAGAAGATAAATTAAAGATGAGTCTAGTTCTTTAATTATTTTAATGGTATATTTATTGTTATTGTGATATATATTTTAGGTGACAAATATGGATAAAAGGTAAGGACTATATGAATACATAAATGAAGTAATGAAAATGTGAAGGAGTTAAAATGAAACTAATTACATAATTTGGCTAGATGGAACACATAGGACATTGATAAATATTAAGGTGTTTAATGATTAATACAATAAGATATGTGACTATGACATTTTATTCTTTGAACCTTGTATCAATCACTTTGATTATTTACTTTATAGACCTAAGTATAGATAAATCAATAGTTAATTTAATGATTGTAAAGACATTCCTTTAGTATATATTTCAAAAGTCAAATATCAATTTCAAAATTATTTTATTCATATATTCTCTGTTTTAATAAACAAACATGTACAACTCCATTTATTATTCCATACAAATGTTAATAACATAAAAGTAAAGAAAATTATATTAATTAATTTAGATATCTACTGTTTTAATTAATGTTATGTATCAAATGCACTTCTGAACTGTGCGATCTGTGAAACCAAGTTTTAGTAAGACATCATTTTTACATTCCTCCTTTTATTCTATTATGAGAAAACGTGATTAAATTAATACGTTGTGGTCGAAATTCGATAAAGCGATCACTAATATAAAATATTGTTCTATTAAGAATAAATATAACAAATGTAATATAATAAATCATTCAAAATATTACATATCACTCAAGACAAACATTATATAATTTACTAAATTAGTAAAAAAATATCTTCAGTACTGGACTATAAAGAAAACAACTATGAGCTTTCAACGTTTGGTTTTTAGAAGAAAGTAAATAAAATTTGAATTGATATAATCAGCATCATAATAGGAAATAAAATTTCGATTTCATTTTACATTTCTTAAATAATGATTTATGTAGATCATATATGTATTTATAATGTAAAAACATATTACTCGAAACCATGTAAGTTAAAATATTCTCAACTGTAGTCAATTAGTTTTGAATAACCACACTGGTCATTATTTGTTCAAATTCAACTCTATTTCACTTGACATGTCTAAATATAGAGGATGCGTGCCGGCTGTGGTTACTTTTTCTATAACATGCGTAGGAAAAATAAATTAAATTGGATAGCAATCGCATTTTTTAGCGATTAATTAGTTGTGATGGTTAGGTCATAATTTATAACGAAATAAATTATATTTGCCGGGAGAGGTACTTTTCGTTTTGGAAATGTCGTAAAATAATGATATAAACGTAGTTCAGGGGACTTGTTTTAGAATTTTGTTCCTTGTCATGGTTTAATTATGCACAAAAAGCAACAAAAACGGGAATTGCGCTTTTAATATATTATAGCTGGCAAGTGAACTTGGCTAATACATCTAATGGAGACACACACTCACGTATATATTATATATAAGCACATATTTCATTAATTTGTGCACACTGTAATGTACATGATAAATAGGAACAATAATTTTTCCATAATAGAACAAGTAACAAAAATTGGTTTTACTGCTTGTTTTTTTACATATTTGAGTAATAATTCCATATAGTACGTAGTTGTACGTATATATTGTTACATAACATACTGTTATGGATCATTGAACGCAATATTGATATGGCATAAAACAACTTGTAAGTGAGATATTTAGTTTAACTAACGCCTAATTCCCATCCTAGCATCCAATATGCGGCACCGATTTAGTCCTACCACTAGTTTTATTACTATATGGTTCAATTCTGCAGCAAATAGTAGATACAACAACTTAGAGACCCTCATGAGGTTTAATGTCGTTCTATATATCGAAATTGTGCTTGTTAACATATTAATTAAAAAACGGTTCAATCCTCGGTCAGTTAACAAACGACATCATCTATAGTCATTACCTTTGAGCGGGGGAATTAGTTAGAGATTATAACAACTAAGTATTTACCTTATATTATACCGAACTATATTAACCCGGAATAAATGATATTTCTACAAAAAAATGGCTTTGAAAGAAACAATGACATTGAAATAGTGTAATTTTAAATGTGCGTTAAATCGCTCCAAACCTGTGCGTGACGTCGTTGTTTTGGTGGACTTGGACCGTTTGTATAGGAACAGTGCTTATTTATACATTAGTTTAGCAATTTTGTGATAAGATATTGAACATCGGTAATTTGTTCATAGCAACAAGACCATGTCAGTATGTAAGTATTTACAATTTTGAGTACTTTTTTGATATGTAAAGTGTAATTAAGGTAATATTGATTATTATAACACTATTGAGTGTTTGAGATTTATATAACATTGAGTTAATAACAACAATTGAGTTTAACCCTAATTTTTTTGTTTATCCTAATAATTTTGTTCTTTTTTCAGTTACCAAATAATATGGAAAATTATAATTAACATAAGGTGATGGATTAAGTCGTACAAGTCGTGTTTCTATAAGATTCAAATGGCAGCCAGACAGAAGAAAATTGACTTTTAAATGAACTTACTTCACCAGGTTAAGGGTAATTGATGTATATTTGATTGAACAACGAGTTTTATCAAGTTTTTGTATATTATTGCAAACATAAGTTTCAAACAATAGTTACGTACAGATTATGAATGAACCCAAATATTGTACTGAAGGAAATTAAAGAAATCACTCATTTGAGAATAAAATATGTTAGAACTTGTCTAAACATAGATTTTGTAATGTACTTGATGAAATACTACAGTTGCACGTGTAGTTTGTAAGACTATTATTAAAATCAATATAACTTCAAAATAATAATTTCTGCATTTTATTTACGAACAAATTTTATATTTATGCAAAATTAAAATTTACTTAAATATTACAAGATATTTTGATTCAATACCGGGTACAATTTTTTGTCCCAAAGGTTTTCTAAAATTTAAGATAATCAAATTTCCATCATTAAATGCATATAATATAAACTTTTTGTGTTGTAGTTCCTCTCAACTATGTAAAACCAATATATTTGGTAGCCCTGTCCATATCTATCAGTAGCCTTTCATCTATATCTTCATATTATCGTCATAACATTTTTAGTAGCTTTGTCGTCGATACAATTTTGTATCCAAATAGAGCACACTTATTATCTAGTAAATATTTATGCATTTGATGAACTTTCATAATTTTTAGAAATTTTTTAAATATTTTATCAGTTTCATATTAATACATTTCTGGATAACCAATTTTAATACCATGCTAAGTAGTTTTCTGTTGAGCATTATTTCAATCTATTCTAGAATTTTACACACATTTCCACACATTTTATAATAATTTCTAGAACTTAGTACCACGTAACATCCAATGATTTACTTTTTTAGCCAGGTAATAATTCCCGTATTATTTTTTTCCTACAAGACTATTTGAACGTAGTACCAAAACACATTAATGTCCAAAGCTACATACGAATAAAATTCAGTACCATAACCATAAATAAATGGAATCAGTTGAACACTGGTCAATTATAATTTAAGTTTATATTTCGAACCATAAATCAATTCGAAACCATTTATTCGGTTTTATGTTAACAGTTATGTGTAATTAGATACATTGAATTATTTCACGGAACTGTGAAAATAACCTGAAAATTAGATAATTTTAAATCAGAAACGTTAGATCAGAGCTCATCGCCGAATTCGTCACGTACTGTCCAGAAAATACCGCAAGAGATTTTAAAAGAATTACAGAAAAGCAATATTTTTCTATTTATATATATATATATATATATATATATATATATATATATATATATAATCGTTTATAATGTCCATATCTAAGACATAAACTTTATTAACTCTTATAGATGTCAAGAAAAAAACATTGTAATGCTATGTGCTTTACTGTTCATTTTTAAAGATTTCTTTACGTCATCTGAAATCAACCACGAATTTGGAAACATCTGTAGCCACCTTGAGGCATGTCAAATTTTATATTTTAGAAATATCCAGAAATATTATCCCAGATGTTCAAAACGTGCAGTGCAATCCCGAGACGTTTTCCTGGGATATTATTGAAGGGTTCATTCAGTTTGACTATCATTCAGCTCAGAGGCGTCAGCATCGACTCCCCAAGCCTCGTCTTCAAGTAAGACCACTTTTCCATTTCGTCCTATCATCATACCTCCATTCACCGAGCCATATTATACAAGGCGTGCGCATTAAATATTTAGTCGCTTTAGAACGACTTAAAATAGTAACACATTTCTGATAACTTCCAATCCAACTGGTGAGTCTTTGGCTAATTTGCTTAGTTAAAATTTCAATATTTCAAGTTTTTCAAGGTTTCAAGATCGTAATAAAGTATACCCTTCAAATCCCAGCAAATACACACAAAAAACTTATTCAAAGTATTGTTAACGTGTTCGGGATGTATTCGTAACTTTTTACAGCTGTAATTCTTGTAAACATATAGTTTTATAAAAAAATATATAGTTAAAATTTCAATATTTCAAGTTTTTCAAGGTTTCAAGTTCGTAATAAAGTATACCCTTCAAATCCCAGCAAATACACACAAAAAACTTATTCAAAATATTGTTAACGTGTTCGGGATGTATTCGTAACTTTTTACAGCTGTAATTCTTGTAAACATATAGTTTTATAAACTGCCCCAATTTTCCAAAGAAATCCCTCTCTTGTTCCCGGATAATAAGTGATTGGCACATGTTCAGGCATTAATCTAGTTTGTGCTCGATCAACATATGTAGAATCCACCTTTCTAGTGTTTGAAATGTCCTCATTTGGTGTAAACGTTTGAAAATATAGGTTTGGGAAACGTCAATCTTCGTTAATCGGCTTATCTACGATAAGCTGGTTAAATTAGCAATATAATATTTGGTAATTCCGTATTTATTAGTACAACGACTTAGTGTGCCACTTTCTATTCTTTACCAAGTGTTATCCTTTTCTGCATTTTTCAGTATATCTAGTTTTCCGCTAGTTATTATTCTAGAGATCTGGCAACATTGCTACAAAAATATAAGGAAGCAATTCGAAGCCCAATTCATAGATTTTTGACACGGTGCATTGTCTTGGCACTTTCTTCTACTTCAAATGCAGCACTTTCATTTACTTCAAATACGACCATTTTTCGACGCTATAACGGTCCTATAACGCTATATAATATTCGGTGTTGATGGTCCTTGCTTTTTAAAGGTAGTCAATGAAAATTATTCCATGCGCATCTCAAAATACAGACGCCATAACCTTGCCAGCCGACTGTTGCGTTTTCCGACGTTTTCTGTGTCTGTTATTTCATTCAATTTCAATTTACAGTCATTCAAAATCATTTTGTGGATTTTTTAAATGTTTTCGTCGGTAACAACATCTTTTGGGCGTCCACTGCGTTCACCGCCTTCGGTGCTCATTTCACCATGTCCTGGGGTAGTGTAAGGAAACTCTGACAGTACTCCATTTCTTTCACAATAACAAAAGTTGCTTCCCTGAAAATCCTACAATTCACAAACTAATGATGCGACAGCTGTCAAATTTATACGCGCATCTTTTGAGAGTTGAGTTAACTAAAAAATTAATTCTAGTAGAGCCATCTATGTGTCAGGCCGGGGACTTTTCAATTGACCTGTTAAGTATATAATAGGAACTGGGCAAATTTATAGTCACGTTATTATTTAAATTTCTACGTAGCTGGATGTGATTGCGAATAAATTATCGCCTAATTATCGAAAAATAAACCGCACACTCCTAAATAAATATATAGAGTCCCCGTAAATAAGATTGATTTGTGAAATAATGGGACAACCTGACACACTTTTAAATTAACTATAATATACTGTTACGTGTTAATTACTATCGATCGGTTGCATCTTATTACGTCAGAGTCTTATACGTTGGAGGAAATGTGTTGATGAGGTGGGTAATTATTCTCACAGGTGTATCGAACGCGTATCGAGATCGACAAACTAGGAATTGTCTAAAACGAGACGAGTTCGTATGTCGATTAACATACGGTTTTTATATTGCCCTTAAATATAGTGTTAGCTGATTATAAATTAAAATGCATTTACCAAACATGGAGTAACTAGCGATACACGATGATTTTTACCAATAAGCGATACAGCGTATTCGTTAGCTCAACAGCAATCGCCATGGAATTATCATAATGACGTTCTTTGTTAACGCTGGTCATTTAACAAGGATTGCAGCTGATAGTTACATGTATTTTCGAAGAAATTTATTGATAGACATATTTATATTTTCTGTTTTATATATCACTCCAGTAATCATGTCCAAGTATGCATATACATTCCGCATATAATAAATAGTATCATAGGTGACCTAACTTTGCTCAAAACATTTAAAGGATAGAGCTTTCTTGTTAGTTTATTTTTATTTAGTTTAATAACTTTATCGGTTCTTTAGTACAAGTAGAATTTTTAGATAAGGCTTTAAAAATATGTTTCGATATCATATCCCGATTATAACAGGAACTCTGTGATGATGAAAATACCTGAAATAATATTAAATCTAATCTCTAATCATTTCTAAGAGTCGGTCTATAAACTTGCTCCCAAGTAAAATATATTTTTATAACTTGTGTGATATATGGAAGGGTTTAAACACAAAAACTACTACTTTACTTCAAAATTCTATTTTATATTAATGAAAAAAAGAGGCGAAAAAAAAGACAGTCTGCTTAGTATGCTTTTACTATTAAAACTACCATTTGTTATCTATTAGAAATCAGTTCAAATCTATCTCATTCGTCACATTGCCATAGCTACTTGACCTTCAGTCTCCGTTTCTATTTTTGAGTATAGGCTTTATCTTCATCAGCTTGCCTTTGTTGATCTTTGAAATGGCACTGTTTCCATCGATATTTCTATGGTATTTAATATAGAATAGTTTATCAAGTTTAAGAAGCGAAAGAACAAGTTTTACCAAGTTAAGTAAATAAATTATTCCTTTAGTCAGACTGGTATATTTATTGTTTTTGAAATATATATTTTAGGTGGGAAATATAGATAAAATATAGAGACTATAAAATACATAAATCAAGTAATGAAAATATATAGAAATTAAAATTAAATGAACTACATAATTTGCATAGATGGAACACATAAGACAAAAAAATATGAGTTATTAACAATAAATTTGTAAACAAAGCATTGATAGATATTAAGGTGTTTAACAATTAATGTTATAAGATATGTGACTATATGATATTTTAATGTTTCAACTTTGTATCAATTATTATGATTATTTACTTTATAGACCTTGGTTTTGAAAAATATCTAGTTAATCTAATGATAATGTGAATATGAATACGAATGTGAATATTGGTGGTTTTAAATTCTAAAAAATAGATTACCTTATTGTGTTCGCTACTGTTTTAATAATTACAATGTAAATTCAAAATTAATTGTCAAAATACTTTTATTCATATATTCTCTGGTTTCATATACAAACATGCATTACTTTATTAATTATATCATATTTATGTTCATAACAAAAAAATACATCATGTATACTTATATTTGATGCTCTAAAGTTGTTACAGTTCTGAAAATAATCTTACTTATGATACTTTATTATAATATTCAGTGCTGTAGTAATTTAAACTTATTAATACTTAATTGAATATTGAAGCTTAATAGACAATAGATTTAATTACAGGATAGTTAATTTAATATACGGACATTTATTGTTTTAATTACTGTTATTTATCAAATATATTTCTGATTTTATGTTGAAAATATTGTGAAAAGAATTTTTAGTAACATATCATTTTTAAATTATTTATGTTACTCTGTTGATATACTCTGATGATAGAAATATGATTAATTTAATAAATTGTGGTCGAATGTCGACCACAGGGCGGTCACTAGTTACTCATTTAATACGGTTGGGTAAGATCTAAAGGTCCTATGATATGCTGATACTCAGTGCCGGTTTAAGACAACTTGATTTCCTAGAAATCCATGTCTGTGGGCCACTCTATCTATTAGTAAATCTTCCAAGTGCTACCAACTATTTTTTGATACTTATTCTGACGCTTCCTAAGACGTGATGACCTACCTAAGCATTGCTTAATTTGCTTTTTAGGGTAAATGATGTGGCTCTGTGAATGGAGGTAAAAAGAAATGAAACAGTGGTGTTTACATTGTGACCGTTATTTATTGGCAATATAAAAAAATGTTAAAAATACAAATGATAAAACGGATGGCAGCGGAGTTACCTGGTGACGAGGCTTGGGCAGTCGATGGTGGCACGTCTAAACCAAACGAGGGTTGAGCACTGAATGACCGAAATACCCTTCAATAACATCCCAGATGATGGTTCACTATGCGAATTATTTTCACATCGTTAGTGACCAATAAATACTAAAATGTTATAAATCTTCCGTTAGCACGTTCAGTAGCAGATGTAAATAGAGCTAGAAGAATATTCTAGTTCCAGAAAAAAAAGTCAATATTATAGAAGTTATATGTGAGTTGGAAAAAACCAGATCAATATACCACTTCACTATTCCACACTATACAGCAACATACTATTTTGCAATAAATTAAATAATCTTGTAAGAAAATATTCACATTATTCACTAACTACAACTATGACATATATAGAGAGAACGATACTACTGCATCCAGTGATTATAATAAGAGAACTAGTAATAAAAATTACAGAAATGTTTACACGGACTTCTCAATCCAATCCAGCAGTGTATTTACCGACTTTAATTTTTACGAGCTTCCCATCTGATAATAAGATAATTACGCATTGAAATAAAGCACTTCTAGAAGAACTACCGCAAGAAGTGTTTTAAAATTAGAATCCGACAATTTTATTTCATTAAGGAAACGCATACCCATCAGAGTTTTACTGGTCTGGCCTTTTTATGGCTTGATCAAACAAGATGTCTATATAAACACGGCTTATAAGTTTCATAAAATCAATCATTAAAATACTAGATGCACATATAAATAAAGTAATTTAACGACTTCCAATATGGTATTTTATTAGTGTATATCATATAAACCACGTATGCATTAACGATGTTAATGCCAATATGGACGAATGCCGTTGAGCAGTCCAATAATTAAAAGACTCCAATGCATAAATATATCACAAGGCGGTGGTGGGTCTTAATAAAGATGCAATTTATCTTAATGATACCATAAAAGGTTATAAATGCACGGATTTAGTCTATCAGTCTTTTACAGTTTTGCGATAAAATCTCTCTTATATATGCACAAAGATTTTCTCATACACTCCAGATATATTTACTCGATGCATTAAACACAATAAGAAATAATACGAAACATGCCAAATATATAAAATATATATTCAATTAAATTATATCGAAACAAAAACACATCGACAAGCTGTTTATGTAAAACATATATTAAATAACTTTTTATATCAAATAATCATCTAGCATAAACAACTATATTAAAATGATAAACTGATTTAAACTAATGAATATTTAGTAGGCATGGAAAAAACATTCATACACTCGGTTCGGGCAATGTCCTTCAAGTGCATACGAGTGGTGCGATTGGATTTTAATTTAATACTCCGTGTAACGTACAACTCAGGGTACATTTTGAGTTCTCTTCAATATTTAGTGCTTTTAGTGCACTCGCTCAGAACCACGGTCTGGAGGGTAAAGCTTCGTGTCTGTTATTGCGGGCGGTTTGTTACCTCAAACCTTTTAACACACGTTTAAAATTATATTGATTATTATAAGAGCTATTGTAGTGTAACAAGATTTATAGTTTTTCATTCCTCACGGTAATCTATTATATTTTTTGGTACTTTCCATAAAACATTTGTTTTGGTACCATCATAGAGATGATATGAGATCGCACTAATTAGTTCCAAATTTCCAAAAAGGTTTTCATTGCTAGAAGACTGAGTCTGAAGTTAACAACATCTACTAAACGGTGAGAAGTTGAAAAAAAATCGGTCTGTAGGGTGGAGCTTCGGCTCTTTTATTACTTATGTGTTTCTTGCCTTACCTTTTAACATACGTTTTCAGTTATACTGATTATTATAAAAACAGTTGTCTTGCTACCATCGTAGCAATGACATCAGATCCCACGGTATAATTCTATAGGTTGTACGGTGTATTCTGACTTAAATCTAATAATATATTGTTAATCACGAATACATTAAAGCGCTTTTTTCAACAATCCCCAACAATACTCAAAAGGAGGGGTTATGGTGGTTATCTGCAGCAAACTTCGAAAGTATATTCTATTATACTTCCTTACCTCTTTCCCCACGCAATATCCTGCTGCAAAAATCCTTGTATAATCTGCGAATAATTGTCCCACAATTCGCTACATTATTATTACTTGAACAATATCACTAGTGACAATACAAAAAAGCAAGAGATCTAATACCGAACCATATAGTGATCTCTATTTTATAAGCTTTCTTTGACATGTTCGCACTCAATTTTGTTTGTTAATATCTACCATGTAAGTGCGACAAAAAACCAATTTGTTACTTCTTTGCCGCAATATTCAATTTTCTTGACCATTCCAAAATCACTCCAAGCATTTTGTTAGCAATAATTAATTTGAGCTGCCTTTTAACTTTCACCTCAGAATTCCAGAACTGTTTTATACCTCGGAAGTATATTATTTCTAATCGTTTGCTAACAGTGTATTGTATATTGTTAAAATATGTATAACAGTCGATGTTTTCTATTTGGTGTATATGCATATTCCATATATGTTGATAGATTGATTAAAGATATGCCAAAAACCTTAATTTCTACTAACAAAGAAAGTTTTAAATTAAGTTTCAAAACCTTCAATTGTTCATTTCTATTCTATTCTATTCTATTCCTTACTTAGAGTGGTGCAACATACATTACAACAAAGATTGTAATCGGTAAATATAGATATTTCATTAAATATATAGTTATTTTTTATTATTTAATAATTACATTGTTACTAGCAATTTCCGATTAACCCACAATTTGTCTTTATGATAACTTAAATCTAGGTATATAACTAGAAGGACCTATCGGCCTTATCTTAGTCTCGGGTGAAATAGTGTTTATACATGTCACTACTGTATTTTTATTATATGCACCTCACTACACAAGATCAGATGGCTTGATTCTATCGAGTGTGTTTCCTGCCCTGGTGGTACCCAAAAGTTGTAGTACTTCAATATTGTTATGAGAATTGGGCCTTTATTCATGCCCCCTTGCAATTCTCTTGATTTCTTGACTGACTATGGGTATCTGAAGATCTCGATGTAGGTAATCAGTCCTATAGTATTTGCGTGCGCCTACAAAACCTCTCAGGAGTTTGTTATAAAAAAATTGTATTTTATTTATTATGTAACTCTTTGCAGTCCCATAATTGAACTCCGTATGTCCACATAGGTTTCAGTATTTGCTTATATAATAGCAATTTATTATATACTGATAATTGTGATTTTTTTCCAATCAGCCAGCACATTTTCCTATATTTCAATTCCACTTCTTTTCTTTCCTTCTTTATATGTTCCTTCCAGTGAAGTTTTGCATCAAGATTCATTCCGGATAACTTTGTTGCTATAAGGAATGATAGTATTATTTAATGATATTGGTGTTTGTACGGTCTGATCGTAGGTGAACTGCACATGCACAGATTTACTTTCGTTAATTTTTATTTTCCAAGCTTGTGTCCAATTATTTATATTGTCACTTGCCTGTTGTAATTTTCGCGTGGCTTCCTCACTATTGTATCCGATAGCTATAATCGTAGTATCATCAGCAAACGTAGCCATCGTAATATTCTCTATTTGTGGTAGAGTAGATAAAGCATTGGCCCCAGTACACTTCCTTGTGGTACACCTGCTTTAGCTTCTTTTATTGTAGAGTAATCTTCTTCTTGTTTAACTCTAAACCTTCTGGCTGTAATGTACGATTTTAGTAGTTCGGTTTGTTGTTTTGGTAAAATTTTCTGTAGTTTACGAACAAGGCCTTTATGCCAAACCTTATCGAAGACTTGTGCTACATCTAAGAATATGGTTGGGCATACTTTTGTAGTTTCGTAGGCATTTTCAATAACATCTGTTATTCTGTGGACCGGGCCAATTGTGGAATGCTTATTAATAAATCCAAACTAGTGTGTTGGTATTAGCTTTTTTCGTTCTATGATCATATTTATTCTTTTGAACAGGCATTTTTCAAAAACTTTAGATATTGCTGGCAGCACTGATATAGGCCGATAGGCTTTTATTTCGTTTAATGACTTTCCAGGTTTTGGGATAATTATAATTTCCACCATCTTCCAAATGCCTGGTAGTAAATATACAGCAAACCAAAAAAACATCTAGTTTAAACTTCTATATTGTTATTGACCAAAAAAACAAAAAAATATAAAAGCTAAAAAAACCGAATGACCCCCTTAAGCTTCTGTGAAATAAGTCGAATCGAGTGACTAAATTAAAAATAATCCCAGCAGACTCATCACGCCCACATCATTTTCCTTGTCGGATTTTGCACTGTTGCCTTTTGGCCAATCATAAATATAAACAATCACAAATATAAGTGTACGATCATGCCCCAGCAGAATTCGAACCCGCGACTGTCTCGATAGTAGGAGGACCGTGCTGTCCACTTGACTATTGCGCCATTCAACTCGGGAAAACGAGAAACAAAAAGATCAATTAGTATGTAAAGTCTTTCGTAGGGCTTTAAGGTGGATATTTCCAATTTGAAAAAAAAAGGATAGATAACATTTCATGTAAATCCTAGGCAAAAAAGTCACCCTTTAAGGAAGCTTAATAATTATTCAATATTTCTCTATATTTGACACAATATTGAGCTCGCCATTTCAAAAATAAACCAACATATTGCCAACCCATAGGTAACAAATTCTAAATAAGAATTTATTTAAAATTCTACATCTATATAAATAATATAAAAGCACGATCGCAATCTCCGAATAACTTTAAACTATACAAGTGACCTGTGGACTCGTTCGTGCTCTTTACTCTTAATAGGAGCATCGGTTAGATTTTTATCGATATTCAACGAGCGGCGATCTATAAAAATTATTAATTGCTAATAATCTTTAACCTATTTGGCCCCGATAAGCGTTCGAACCAAGTATGCATCATTGTCACGACCGAATAACTGAAATAAAATGTGCCCTGCCAAATATTTCTAATTGGACGGCTGTTGTTTCATATCGCTCTGTTGTGGCTTTTAAGATTGGAGCTTAGATGAATCACCCAAGATAGGAAATGGCGTTTGAGCGATAACATTTCGATTGACGTTAGGCGTGTTTGACCTTTGTCCTTGATCGAAAGATGAGATGTCAAAAGCGTGCATTTTTTTCAGTTGCTATTTTAATAGGCATAATTTATCAATATTATATACTAATATACTAATTTAAAGTCAAATTGAAGTTGAAATATATAATTAAAATATATATATATATATATATATATATATATATATATATATATATATATATATATATATATATATATATATTCAGGTCGTTCATTCATCAGTTTTATTCAGCATCATCTTTATTCTGAAGATATCCAAAATTGAGTCAACTATAAGAAAACCTTATCTTTTAAAATGCTTTATTAATTAGCTACCATGTTAGAAAGATTAATGAAAGTAAATATATACAAAACTGACCTTCTCTAGGTTCACTTTTAAATCGCGCGTTTATACCGCGCGTCCTTGAGAACTCTGAAGTCAAAGCTGGGAAAATTAAACAGATATTTTCGAAAAAATAAAATCTAATTAGGAAAAAATAAAATTTAGGTGGAGCTAAACCTAGCGGAAAAACTGGATCTTTAATAGGTGAGTTATTTTAATGGGAAATCAAAAAGTTCTCCCACACAGGGCATATTGGTCAAAATTGGTCACGATTACCACTTTTCTCAATTAAGGCAACATGTAAACAAAGCTTAGTGAATAAACATAAGCTTGCAAAATTGAAAAAAAAGTTATTTATATGTTAAAATTGGTTTAATAAAGTATGGATTGTCGCAATATCCACTTTTTTGCCAGATCAAGCTTAATTTCATTTCTAGTTGTTACCATATTTCAACTTCTGAGAGATTCCAAATAAAATAAGTCAAGCAAAAAGTTATTCAGCCTTCTTAAATACATAAATTTTAAATACTATACTATGATATGTGTGCCGTTTTGATAGATGCCCTTTTGCCATTTCTTTAGTAAAGTTATTTCAGTAGTAAATTGTTAATTTTAATTTTCGTATCAATTACCTACTCATATATCCACCAAGTAACTGAGTTTCTTATGGCCTATAAAATATAATATCGAGTTTTATGTAAATGGTTTAAAAACATTTTATAATCGATATTTAGTTCCGTGGCTATATGGCGGGCTAAAATAAATATGTGGGATTATATGGGATATAGTCAAAGACTTGTCTACACTTTTTGCCATCTTTCAGACAATTTATAGACTGAGGCTATATCTTATGAGGCAGAATGAACAGTAATCAGAAGGAGCAAGGTTTACGACGAGAATACGACGGATTGGGTAGTGCGTTCCATTTTACTGTTTCCAGGCATGTTTTCACTGGCTGTACATGGCATACTGGCCATTATTCCCGCAGTGTTTAGCTGAAACAAACACATCAAGAATAATTGATTGATAGATCCCAAGTGATGGTGGAACTCCAACATGAAGTTGGTTACAAATGCTCCCGATGCCATTTAATACAATTTAATAATTGATAGTAACATCATCTGCTGTAAATCATTTAAAATTTACTTATAGACCAATACGTAATAGTTGCTAGATCTACGCAATAGTAGTGTAATAGCACTTTGGTACTTAGCTTGTCATTGAAATATAAGTATTGGTGTTATAGTATAAAATTCAAAAATCAGTTAAAATTATATGTCGTTTGCATTGTAATGTACCTCGGAACTTAAAATCGTGTTTTTCTTACTAAACAACAAAAACCTGAAAAATTTGATATAATACTTGAAGCAAAATAAGATCATTGCAATTACACCTGTGAATATATATATATATATATATATATATATATATATATATATATATATATATATATATATATATATATTAAATCATATATTTTAAATCATTGTTATTTTTTAAAGACCAAGGGATGATTAAATCTAAAACAATCGTTGAAGTTAAAAGCATAAATGTAGTTCTTGATGTCAGTAGAAAGCTATTACTGGGAATGACCCGTCCTGAATATGGTAATTTGCCCAGTGCAAAGGATACAACCATTCATGTCTCGATTATAACCAAGAAAGCGCATCATCTAATAATAATAATAACTAATTTCCGAGAACGACCCGCGTAAAAATGCCGAAACAATTGCGCTCCGATCACCATTGGAAAGTTGGTGGCCTAACTGCAACTTCAATTTTCATTGTCGCAGCACAATTACCTATTAGAAAAAATGATGAGTAAAGCATAGCATCCGATTTTTGCTGCATGACCTTAAGAAGCGGGCAATCTGCCTTCACGATTCCCGATGAAGATCAAGTTAAACGCCCGCCAGATAATAACCTCAATCTCGATAAAAGGCTCTCGGTCAGACATTAGGAAAAATGTCGGTATCGTGACCGATCTGAATTACCTCTATTTTCTTGTGCTCTCTCAACACACATAATGCACATACATGAACTCTGCAGAAAATAAGAAAGTAAATGGTGAAAAATATCAACCAATAAGCGGTCTTATATTTGCCTCGATAATAAAATAAAATAAATTATTGCCACTGACTTATAACTAAGGTAATTTTTATATGAGATATAACCATAGACTATTAATATGGAAATTTTCATTCAGAATAAATATATAGTAATATATATATATATAAGTATACTGAAATTATACAAGTAATGAATATATAAATACACAATTTTACAAATTCTGATTCTTAATATTTTTTAATGCTCTGATTTGAACTCAGATCTTCAATCCGTATGTCCAGATTGGTTCTCTTATATCGTCAGCTGCCAGTGTTGCATTAAAATAATTTGGAATTTGCTTTTCTACTATGATTATGCTTCGGAATGTGCGCTTTTACAATTTAACAACAATTTGATGTTGTAACAATTTAATTTAACAACGTATAATTCAAAGTGTTTTTCTTGTGTAGGTAGATATTATATACCCGGTAAATGCGCAAAAATTATAACAAAAGTACTAAAAGATAAGTATTTGCAGTACTTTGCAGAAGGAAAGTCTACAAAATGTTACGCCTGATGAAGCAGCAGCATGGGCATATTAATACACTTTTAACGATGATGTCAAACTGTATTCCTGTTATGAATGTTTATTTCCCTTTAAAACGTATAGTTTATAGAAGCACCATATCTTTAAACCACAATACAACGTGAGGCAAAAGACCCGTTATCATTTAGATTGCCTATAACTTTTCCCTAAGAAAAAATAAGTAAGTTTCGTTTCAATAAAAAGATTATCTGGTCTTTACCTTTTTTTCGTTAAGATTGAAAAATTATATGGGATAAATGGTGACCGCGGTCCGCTATGAAAATTTTAACTCTTTTTAATTTCGTGAAGAATATTGTCTTTAAGATATTGAATCGTTTGGGGCTTATTCACATAAATTTTTAATTAAAAAAAACCGTAAGAAAATGTCTGGTGCGGTTAAATCCGAAAATCTGGCTGGCCATGCTAAATCGTCACTTCGCGAAATTAATCTTCATCGAAAGACGTCATCCAATAATTGAATTGTCGAATCAGCTGTGTGTGCTCTGGCCCCATCTTGCTGAAACTACATATCCTCTAGTCCTTGTTCTTCTATTTTAGGCACAACAAAATTTCGAATCATGTCTTGGTACCCTTCAGCAGTAACAATAATTGGAACACAACTGTCATTATCAAAAAATGAACACCATACTATATAGTTGGTTTTAGTGGATGCAATGATGTTTCATGAATTAATTGAGGATTCTGTGTTCCCCAAAACCGACTGTTCTGTTTATTGATGTAGCCACTGAGAAGAAAATGGGCTCCATCGATCATTATCAATTTAGACGAAAAATCTTCAAGTTTACCAGACAGTCTTATGATTTAATTACAGTACTCAACTCGTTGATCAATATCTCCTGGAAGCAATTTTTGGACTAGTTGAATTTTGTACCGGAACATTTTCAAATCAGTTTTCAAAATTCGCCTTAAACTACGTGCAAAAATGTATAACTGGGAACCACGTCTGCAACACTATCGTGCTCCAGAGCCACACTTTCAGGGTTACGAGACGTCCGTTGTCTTCCAGAACGAGGCCTGTCTGCTCTCGTTCCGTATTGTTGAAAACTCGCAGGTAAACGACGAATTGTGGTTTTGAGAGGCACTGGACGATTAGGATGTTTTTGATGCAATTTCCGCTTAGTGGCAATAATGGAATGATTATTTTCAATAAATATTAGCACTATTTCTGTTCGTTCTTGTGGCGTATATTTATCCATAATAAAATCCATAATGGTAGCGGGACTTATGCCCCATCTGTTATTAATTAATCAATCTTAATTTACTTATGATTGTAACTATATTAACAATTTTAGTTAACAGGTTTCTGTGGGTGGTTTGAAGACAGCCTAATAGAGTAAAACGATGAATTTGAACTTTTTATAGTAGATAATTGATAGTAACATATCTTAATGTCAAATGTGCCACCAATGTGGAAATACCATGCACTTCAAAAACAAACATCACACGATAAATGGCCCCACCTCATACGATATAACAAATGGTTCTCTTGGGAAAAAGTCGAAAATAAGTTAAACGAACGACGACTAACAGTAACTCGAGACGAGAAAATAGGATTGTAATTAACGCAACATAAACTCTTATCGGTAAGTAGCTGATTATTATACGAGAATTGCGTTGAGCCGACCCCATAAATTAAACGCACACACCAACCCAGAAAAAAGCTCACTCAAGTTTGATCGTAAATAAACGTTTCCTGTATCAAAGGTCGTTAATGCGTACCTGCTTACACTTTACAATATCGGATATAAATTTGTAATTTATATCAAAATATTTGTACCGTTTTGGTAAACTATAGTATCTAGATATTCGACCATTGTTCATCATTCGTGCATTCTAGATATTTGGGTATAATGTTATTGTTGAGCTGTTGTGATGGAAAATGGGAAGTCGTTCAGAACAACAGCAATTCATTTTACTTTTTAAGCACTAATTATAGCAAATAAGATCTCTGCGTTTAGCTCCCAAACGGAGGTAGCGGGTTCGTTTCCCGGCAAGGACAATACATTTTTGTTGTTGTTTAGTTAGGACACTTGTAAAAAATCACTTCGACTAGTTAGCGGACCCCGAGATCTGAACCGGTAATAAGATTCTTGATAAGGTAATTGGTATTTTGATACAACGATTATTATGAACATATTTTATTTGAAAATGTTTTTTTTGTGTGTTAAAAATCTAACTTTGATTATTATTTAATTTTTAGAGTTTCTTATTTATTTTTCGAGGTCGGTTTAATTTTTCGTTACAAAAATATTATTAATAAAAATATTTTTAAAGTCATAATGTTGTAC
This sequence comes from Rhynchophorus ferrugineus, assembly GCF_030347505.1. Classification (NCBI taxonomy): domain Eukaryota; kingdom Metazoa; phylum Arthropoda; class Insecta; order Coleoptera; family Curculionidae; genus Rhynchophorus; species Rhynchophorus ferrugineus. Next base: position 22,316,546 of record NW_027472583.1, on the reverse strand, counting down.
AAGTGATGAAATTTGCAGGTTAGAAAACAAAACCTATTAATTTACTTGAAAGCTATTTAATTTTAATATTTTAATATGTTGAATCACTATTTGCTTTTAAAAAGCTGTAATTCGTAAAGTATTTCGGTAATTTCCAACGAATATTCCCTTTCACCCCTTTCTTGTACCAAAACTTGTGTCAATTATATCAGTGATATAATTTATATATATCTATAGTGATATATTTTAAGTTATATCTACTCTGAAGTTCTATATAACGCTCCAATTATGTTGAGATCTGACCAGGGAAAATGTTTGATGATATTCTAGTACTCCTCAAATCAATCCTCAAAGACCCAACCTTTCTCTCTGTATAAGCACCTTATTATCTAACAAGCAACGTGCATTTGTCGTTAAAACTCCAACACAATAAACAGTAGTATTAAGAGACTTAACTTCCTCTAAACACTCTCCTCCTGCAATAAAACAAATCCACCTTCAAATTACAAAAGAGTTTCTCTGAAACGACTTTAATAACAACGACTAACTCATGGTGGCTTATTTCTACAACAGAAAAAAAAACGAAGACATAAAAGAAAACGAAAGGCAATTACTGCAAATTTGTTGGCAGCTTGAGGATCGCGATATTTCCTGCTGCACAGGTATAAAATTAAAATAAAGATAATAAATTCGCTTGATTGACAATCATAAATACTGTTAGCAATAATTGTAATAACGAGTCGATTTAATGAAGAATCAATAGATTGCGCGATTTAGTTTCATTTCTGGTTATTTATTATTATCACGATAGAAACGCATTAAGTAACGAAACTATATGCGGTATAGAGCGAATGTGTGTAAAATGAAAATATTAATAAAATATAATTTATTTCACGTATCGAGTGAAAGACATATATGTCTGGAAAATTTACGAGGGTACTTCTCATACGCTTTTAAGGATTTTATTAAGCAAATTCTTTGACTATGTTGTTTATTAACCATTCGTTACAGATCGAAGATGATATTTAATTATTTTTGATTGACATTAACTACAATTCATTACTTATGCAAATATCCCGCCATATTCATTTTTAGCCAAAAAGTAAAAACTAGTATACTTTATCAGCCCCATATTAGCGTTAAATTATAACTGCTGAGAATAGACAGATATAAGTTTTGATGTACATAATACGGAACAAAAATAAATAATGAACAATTATATACATTTAATAATAACATAAATAAGGAACAATATTATTCGATTTATTATTACACATTAACTCCAGCATGAGGCTGCAATATTTCCCAGCGTCCTGGAAACACACTTTGATTATTCCCATGTAAGGAGTAAAATAATCTCCATATCACTACAAGCCCATCAGCCTTCTCAGTACCATTTAGAAGTTTATCGAGAGGGCAATAATCTACGCTCTTCTTTTTCACTAAAGAAAACAACATAATTCTTGACAAACAATTCGGCTTTCGCGTTCACCATTCATCCGTCCATCAGGCCACCCGTCTGACCGCGCATATCCATCACGCTCTTGACCAATGTAATAAGCCTGGAGCAGTCCTCCTGGACCTAACCGAAGCTTTCGACAATGTTTGGCACGACGGTTTGATCGCGAAATGCGTGCGGTATGGCCTCTCAGAAGACCTAACCCCTCCCATCAAGTATTGTCTATCGGACAGATCTTTCCAGATCAAGAAAACACTTTCCAGTAGAAAACAAATCGACGCCAGCGTACCTCAAGGTTCCCCGCTGGCCCTAGTCTTATTCAACCTCTTTATTAAGATCTGCCGAGAAAAGAGTACATTGGCGAACAGAAGTAGCTCGATCATGCGGTGAAGTGGTTAAAATTTTGGAGGTTTCATATCAAACCCCTGAAAACCCAGGCCATCATTTTCCATAAGAAGCGTTAGCAACTTAAGATAGACACCGAAATATTTGCATAGTTGGATAGCGTCACGTACCTAGGTCTCCACTTCGACCGACATTCAAACAATTCAAACACAGACATTCAAAATTTTCAAAATAGGGGAACCTTAAATGCTCCATGGTTTGTCAGAAATAATCAAATTTACAAGGAGACTGATACTCCAAAAATCAAGCACTTCATATCACAATCCTTCCACAAACAGCAATTCAGCTCAAGTTCTCTTAAAAACGCGCTTTTTCGTGAGCTGGTTGACACGCTGGGAGTTTAGCACCGTGTCACCGCTAACCTCCCAGCTATTTCTCCGCTTCCAGCTATTTTGCCCCCATACCACAGCATCCAGTCGTATATTAACTCTCAAGTTCACGAATCGATAGTTAGTTTCACTATTTGTTTTTTTTTTCGCCGAGTGATTTCGCCGCAAATTTAATGCTGTAGCAGTAGCGATCCACAGGGGTCAACTGTAAAACGGCTTCGGTTTGTGAACTGGTAAGTCCAGCGGCAGTACCACATAACCCGGACCAACCTGCTGGCTGCAGGGCAAGTCTTCCGTTATCAGATATGCGTCATGAACACAGACTATGGAAACTAGGTCTATCCTAGAATAATTTTACATTTCTCATAGAAGCCCTCGTTCCTCTTGTCAAAAAAACAGGGACACCCAAAATTTATAAGCCTTTGTTGAGGTGAACAGGTGGACATCACTTGGTACTAGACCTGGACTATAAAGTGGATGTATAAAAAAATCACTCTCATGTACGCACTCAATCAAACGAAACTCTTCGAATAATTTCAAATTAGACAATCCATAAAAAAGCTAAAAAGGTTGTAAAAGATTCGGCCATCAAAACATATTTTAAATAAAAAATTAATTTATACAAAATTAAAACTCTTAGAAAATATATGTAATTACAAAGGAACGCCTGGAACTGCGGAACCATAAACACTGATCTACATATTAAAGATGATGTTATCTGCGAAACCTCGCACAAGCCTATTATACTTAATCCTTAACCGCACTCATATACCAGAGTGTATCTACATTGATGTATCTCGCAAAGTTACATTTTATACTCCGCACTATAACATTACAAAATTGCGATCTTATTTCAATTATGTACTAGGATCTCCATAGGCAAAAGCACACGGCTGATAACAAACATATAAAAATCTCTAATGATTATGCAGGAAATCTTATTTCATATACATCGTAAAGGCGATATTAAAAATTTTTATTAAGCATCGTAAAATCGGTCCTTGAACTGCTCAATGTACTGAAATTAGTGACAATAAAATGTTACTTACATAAATATGTGATAGAGGTAACAAAGCCGCTAGGAAGTTAGATTTTACCGTAGAAAATAATCACTCTGTCCATATTTTCGTGTATTACAAATGTTTTTCTCTATTTTTGATTAAGTAAAATGTAGTATCTATTTATAAACAAAATCTAATACATTCATTAGGTTAAATTATAGAGTATAAAATAAAAGAAAAAAAAAATTGTTACAAAACATTACTTGATAAAAACATTACCCCTATAGTATATTCAACGGAAAATTGGCGCCAACTGATGAAAAAACGTAAAGTGGATCAAATTCAGGATTTAGGACCGGAAATAATATTACTATGTTCCATCTAGAACATCAAGATTTAGAATGAAAGAAAAGGGATACTATACGATCTGATATAAATGATATTTCAAATATTCGTTTTCTTTTTCAAAACTCCATACTTGTATCACAAAAATCCAGATATTCTTTATTCTGTTGTTAAACTATTAAAATGTCACTGTTAAATCAATTGATTACATGTAGTTGTTAATATAATTCGATTATCCAGAACAGTTGGTCGCTTTTGGTCGCTTAATGGTATTTTAATTATTCATATGTTATTTAATCAGTTGCCTGTAGTCGAAAGACGAAATTGGTCGTTGGTCAGTGAAACAGTGGCAATACTAATTTACGAAATGATTTCACATATAACCAAGAAAACAAGTCACTATTAATTTTCTCTTATACGATAATGTATGGTATTTCTAAAAGCCTACTTTCTACTCCAGAAGTGCTTAACACCAAACTGAGGACAATGTATCTTTCTTTCGAAGAAATTCCAGGTTGCCTATATATAACAAAATATTCCATATACTATAAGCAAATTTTGGGAGTAGAAGAGTAACATCCAAGTAATCCAACATTTCCATAAAACATCGTTGAGACGCTCTGATATCGCCGAACAAGAAACATCTATCGAGACCTTCAAATCGATACTGTTGAACAATCTATGGACAAACTTGACAGTAGCCACAACTAAAGGTTTGTCAATCATCTGAACGTAGAGACACGAACTTAATAAAAAACAGTGTTAGAGCAAAAGTGGGTATTGTGGGAGTTGTGAGGATGTTTAAATATCACCAATTAATTCATGTTAAAACAAAATTGTTCATTGATCTATAAATATCAGCTTGTGATATAGTTAGAGGACCTGGAATGGTTGCTTTAAGATAATGAAAAAAAAAAGATAATGAATTGAGTTACATCTACAGATATGAAATTATTTCAACAGAAGACTCATTAGCAAACTTCTAAATAGAAAAGTAGCACAATACATTCAATAGCGGACAAATGAGTTTTGTTCGTATTTTATAATTAGCAAGTTCTTTTGTGTGGTATACTAAGACAATCGTCGATGAGTACAAGAAAACTGATGAAGCTCTTAAAAAAGTCGACTAATGATGATGTAGGAAATCGTATTTCATAAACACCGTAAAAACGTTTTAGAACCTTATTAGGCATCGTAAAACCCGATACAATCAAGGCACAAGTACTATTTGATGCGCTCAAATTAGTGATAATAACATTTTAGGACACGCAGAAACTAGAATAGGCGATGAACTGAAGCTACATGAAATAAATCATACTCATCTACGAAATGGGCGGTTTAATAACTTTTCGGTTGCAACAAAAAGCAACAAATATCGCGGCATTACGCAGAAAACCTTTCATTTTACGAATACGCGCTTTGATGTTTTGTTTTGTGGCAAGTTAACTTAAATTGGATGGTAAAATTTATTGCACAAACTTAAGCTCATGTGTCATCATATTTTCTGATGTTTAAATTACACAACGTCTAATTTATTGGGCAGTAAAATATTGTTGTAGCTTAAATCTATAACGAAATCATTCAATTTACAAAGAAAATATATTTTAACCTATCTAATATTTACGAAACAAGTTATTTATTATCCATACTCTATATAAAAACAATTTACAAAATATATACAAACTTTTGTAACAAGAGCTGGTCGATGTTGGAAGTCTGCGGCGTCGATGATGTCCCTGAAGCCAAATCATTAAAATTTTAATATTAATGTTACTTAATTTGAAGAAATCTGCTGTCGAAGCCCATCACATACTTTACAAAACTTCTAATGATGTTGTTCCGTCACATCCCTATCTCGGTTTTGATTTGTACTTTCCATATAAGTTATAAAGATACTTCAAAATAAGGAAAATGGTAACCACATGAATTGATTGAAAGTAGCATTTTGAACTTTTTCAACATGAGTTCATTGCTGGCTAGGCTTCAATAAAATAAAAGCCTATAAATCTGTCTCATTTTGCTCATAAGCTACAAAATGTTACCGAAAGAATATACTAAACTATTAAAATCTTACATTACAGCTATAATGTTTAGGAGTCAAACAAAGGAAACCTACTCTATAATAAAAGAAGCTAAAGAATATGTACCACACGGAAGTGTACTAGGGCCAATTCTTTACCTACTCTACAAATGTGATATACCGCAAGTAGAAAATATCACGCAGCCATTTGCTGATAATATTGCCATTCTTGCTCTCGGAGATAATAATGACAAAGCCACACGAAAATTACAACAAGCAAGTGAAATAATAGGACGCAAATCTGGAAAATTGAAATTAAAGAAAGTAAATTTGTGTATGTGCAGTTCACGTATAATCAGACCCACACAAGCACCAATAACAATAAATAATAATATCATTCCATATATCAACAACGCCAAGTATCTCGAAATAAATCTTAATGGAAAACTTCGCTGGAAGGAACATGTAAAAAAGAAAAGGAAAGAACTGAAGTTAAAATATAGGAAAAGTATTGGTTAATTTGAAGAAAATCACAATTATAAGTAAATAATAAATTGCTATTATACTAACATGTGTCGTAGCCTATATGGACATACGGAATTCAATTATGGGGATATTCCGCGAAAATTAATATAAATACAACAGAAGCTTTCCAGAACAAAATCCCGAGAAGTATTGTAGGGGCACCGTGATACTAAAGGACTGATTATTTACTCTTAAACCTTCAGAACCTACTTACTGCCGTTCAGGAAAGCAAGAAAAATTCAAGGAGATATGAAGACAAACTCCATTCTCATGCCAATATGGAAGTAACATAACTCTTGGATAACACTAGAACAGGACACTTAGACACACTGCTTTTTAGACTTCAAAGAAGATTGTGAATCATACATTTTGAGTGAAGCAATTTTTGTTATTGTGAAAAAAAAATGGATAAAAAGGAATTTCGCGTGTTGATAAAATATTATTTTTTGAAGGGAAAAATACAGTTGAAGCAAAAATTTAGCTTAATGCCAAGTTTCCGGACAATGCCCCAAGAAAATCGACCATCAAGGATTGGTATGCTAAGTTTAGATGTGGTGAAATTAGCACCGAAGACGGTGAACGCAATGGACGCCCAAAACAGGTTGTTATCGACGAAAACATTTTAAAAATCCACAAAATGATTTTGAATGACCATAAATTGAAATTGAATGAAATAGCAGACACTCTAAAGATACCAACTGAACGTGTACATCATATCATTCACGAATATGTGGGTGTGAGAAAGCTCTGTACAATATGGGTGCCGCGCGAACTCACTTATGACCAAAAACAACGACGAGTTGATGGTTCGGAGCAGTGTTTGAAGATGACCAAGCGTTATAAACCCAGTTTTTTAGTTTTTGCTTCGATATGTGACAATGGATGAAACATGGCTCCATCATTTCACTCCAAAGTCCAATCGACAGTCATCTGAGTGAACTGCACACGATGAACCCGCTCCAAAACGTGAGAAAACGCAATAGTCGGCTGGCAAGATTACGGTGTCTATATTTTGGGATGCGCATGGAATTATTCTCATTGACTACCTTGAAAAAGAAAGGATCATCAACAGCGACTATTAGATAGCGTTATTGGACCGTTTGAAGGACGAAACCACCGAAAAACGGCCGCATTTGATGAAAAGGAAAGTGCTGCTTCACCAACACAATGCACCGTGCCACAAATCGGTGAAAACGATGGCAAAAATCATTTACTTGGGCTTCGAATTACTTTCTCACCCACCGTATTCTCCAGATCTTACTCCTAGCGACTATTTCCTGTTCTCAGATCTCAAAAGAATGCTCGCTGGGAATAAATTTTCGTCGAATGAAGAGGTAATAGCCGAAACTGAGGCATATTTTGAAGCAAAGGACAAATCGTACTACAAAAATGGTATCGAAAAGTTGGAGGGTCGTTATAATCACCCTTGAAGAGAATTATGTTGAATAAAAAATATTAATTTTACTAAAAAATGTGTTTTACTATGTTAGGCCAGGGACTTCTCAATTGACCTGTTTAAGTATTAATATATTTACTGATCCCTATTGTTTATTATTGTTATTGATGTATTTTAATATTTTCAAATATGAAACATATGTAAATTTAATTAAAAATAGTGTAAGATAACATATTCACAAAACTCTTACTCTTACTATATGATATTAATCAAAATATTTACACAGTTAGATTCTGATATGATATATGAAGCATGTCCAATTTGAACGCTTAATATTGTGTAATAACTAAGTTCATCTGGGTAAGCTAAATAACAAGTAACATAAAAATAAAAATATAATATGTATGTCGGTCTACACAAAAAACATGTTGCGTATTCTGTACCGAACGTAAGAAGTTAACTATTCTGCTTCATTGTTTTACGTTCTAGTACAAAAGCGCCACACCAGTCTAGGAAGCGGAGCTTTTATGGCCCGAGCCCGCATCGCTGGTTGCCTATGTGTGCGTGCTCGTTCCGATATATTTTCAGAAATTTTATTAGCACTAATTTCAATGGATTGAATAATGGCCGATCGCCAATTAAATCTGCTTTTATAGAACCCAAACGAGGCTTTAAAATTCCGTCTTTACGACACTGATTCGTTTCAGTGCTTTTTTCTATGGACTCCGCATGGCTGCCGATGTTTTACAACACCCAACAGTCAGAAAATCTACACCCTACAAAACGTCTTAAGTTACGAGCTTTTAAAACCTTGTCATTCTTTTGGTGTTCCTTTATCGGAATGTTATCAGATATAAATAGTTCATTTGCATCTAAAAGAATATTTAGAAATGGTATATGGAAACGCCAGTGATTGCATTTCTATCAACGTCTTCATTTTGCATTAATTTGTGTAGTTTTTATGTCTCATAAAATGGAAAGTATTTACATGGTCTACTGGTTCTTGTTCTTGTTAAGTTTAATCAAGTTACATAGAGACGTCGTTACTTTTTTGAAATATAAAAAATCCATTAGAGTAATCAATGTTTCCTTTCTGTTGAACTTGAAACAAAAATAATAAATTCAGTTCCTTCGGAGATCCATTAATCTATTTAAATTATTGTTTGTCTTAATTAGTCTAATGGTATTCTGTTCTTTAATAAATAGTTGAAGATTTGCAATTAATGGATTTGCGCTGGATAGTGAGTGCATCTTTTTATTTTAATGACAGTACCGATCGTTGAAATTAATTAATATTGAAATATATTACTATCATCGGCCAGCTAATAGCTCAAATCTTGGCTATAGACCCCCCTCATGGTTTTATAGGCAGGTTTTTATATTTAGGCATAGGTATAGGTTTTCTATACTTTTTTCGTCAAATGTAATTATATGTGATCATGACATTACATTGTCGCAGTCGTCGCCTATTATTTTCCTTTTATGTATGCGTTTGGACCATTCGCAGCGTACACAAAGGGTAGCATTATCTGCATAGACGCTGGTTTTAACACTAGTTAAATCACTCAGTCGAAAAAAAATCACCGACTTTAACTGGGAATGATCAATTTTCCGAATGATTTGGAATGCATTTATCATGTTTAAAAGATCATTGTTTCTGAAGATCACAATTTATATAATTTTATATAACAATATATAGATCTTAATCTGATATTTGATCTTAATCTGATATTTCTTATTCTGATAAGTGTATATTTGTTATCAAAAGGTGTAAATAAAATGCAACAATAAACTGTTTTTTTGAATAAAATCAAATGAATTAGGTGATTACAAACCTCTGTTATTTTTAGCGAACTTAATTAAGAGCTTGGAAAATTAAATACTATACTTAATATATCAGTAAGAATATAATTAAAACAAAATACGGTGAGTAAAAATAACACATATATGTGTGAAAACACACATAAAATGGGCATAGATGTAAATGGGGAACAATAGATAAAGCGTATAATTAAGAAGAGATAGTGTATAAAATAGTATATAAACAGTTAGGAATAACAATACACACCGAATAAATTAATAAAATTATGGGAATTAAATTAAGATTGTTTAAATTAGATAGAATCTTTTAAGGTGGTTAAAACGGGTAAACCTAGATTATTTTAATTGGGCGATATAAAGACATTTAGTTTGATTTAGGTTTATCCGGATATCCGGAAGTCATGAAAAATTAGTTTCTTTATATATATTCACAAATAAATTTGAAAAGGCCACTTTAGAACACTTGGTTATAACATTCAAATATTCTTTATAAAACTTATAAGTTAATTAATTACTTACTATTATTATTTCTATTACTATGATAGTATTATATAATAATTATAATCATTATACTGTTAGTTATTCATGATTGGACTCCTATCAATTGGGCGTATCTATCCTTTATATCTTTATAGCACACTCCTAGGAAATATCCTAAATAGCTCAGATTTTTCTTATAATAATAATACTTCTTTTGATATTTACGTATTTATTGTATCGCTCTATCGTTCATTGTCCTAAAATTTGTATGAAGGATCAATTACCGCAAAATATTAATATTTTAAGAAAACAAAATTGCCGCATATGTAGTGACACCAAACTACACATGGTTCATTCATCAAATGCTAATGCTACATTAAAAATTAATATTTGGTGTGTAGTTTTTAGGAATCAACATTGGCGTCAACGGCAAGTACTTGCAAACCATGATGAGTGATTTCTTAAGTTGATTTGAGTTACATATATACAAAATATATTAATCAAATCAATTGCATACTTCTTCAGCATTTCAAACCCATGTGCCAGCTATCCATACTACATCGACCTGAACAACTGGAAATCAACAGGTGCTACATGTGGCGAATATGATAGGTGCGCCAGAGCTTCATTCCAGCTGCAACAGTGCATTTTTCATAACTCAACTGCAATTCATACTGCAACTAGCAAGATTGTGTGCTCACGGTTGGAATTGTTGTAGTAGATCAGTTTTCATTGACAATCAGAATATGTCAAAGAAATATTTTCTTTTTTACCTGGCAAATAATGAGCTGCGATATTGAAACCTTTCGAAATTATATTTCCTGTCAATTCGTCTAGTAGTAGTAATTTTCCCACCTTTCTCTTCTTTCTCAACGCATATAAACATCTGGAAATAGCTAATTCCTTAATTGCTAAGATGGTTGAAGTATATTTGAGAGTTTGAGTAATTAATACTAAAATCAACAAGGAATTTCGACAATATAGAGATTTCCATGATTAGCGTATTATTCGGCTGCATTCTTGGATATATATCAAGCTTTTGACAATGTATGGCTCATATGGTTGCAGGTTAAATTAAAGAAACTCTTCGCCATCCACATTTAATTTTTTATATAGTTATTATCTTATCTAAATCTTAGGAACTCATTGAATTACATGCAATATATTCAGGAGTTCCAAAGGATAGTGTACTGACCCGATACTGTATCTCCTATATATAGAGGATCTACTACAAAATTCACTAACACACATCCAAATACATCTTGATAAAACTGTGCATAGACAGACAAAAGACATGGCGTATTAAAACAAATGAAAAAAAATTACCTATGTGACAATCACTCAACTGTCAACTTTCCCAAGCCGAGGATGCTAAATATATTGGTATGCATCTAGACCGACGTTTAACCTTGAAGAAGCATACTTGCTAAACGAAAACGACTTAGACCTATAGGGCGCAAATTCAAGTTATCATTGATAACAAGGTATTGCTATACGAATCAATATTTAGACCTATTTAGTAGTATGCAATCCAACTAATATAGCTATCATAAAATGATTCCAAAACAAAGTATTGCGTGCCCTTGTCAATGCTCCGTATTATGTCTCTAATGAAGTGATACAACAAGATAAGCCTCCAGAACCCATAACGAGTGTAATTTAAATGAAAAATAGTGTTAGTGCATCTCAATGTGCTCCCAAATCAGCTAAATGTACGAAATAACGATGAAGTGCATAGACTAGAACCTTTAACATCATTCGATCTGGTCATAGGACATTATATAACTTTATTAAAAGAAATATAAATAAAAGAAAAATTAACGTGTCTATAAACTGAATAGCTCAACAATGGAAACCGTCATTTTAACTAGAGATAAGTTAAAACCATCGATTAACAGTTCTTGATAGACACTGTTATAACACACATTGACATGATATAAATACGACATTTTGACATATTCACTAATAGATATTGCTGATCGAAATACATTCACACCTGGTATAAATTATATCAAAATATCCACTTTTATTTATATATGGTGATAATAAAATAGTAAAACTTTCCCCAATTTTCTTTAAAACTATTTTTCCGATTCATTTTTAATATAAATAATTAATCTTAATCGGCTCGGCATTAAAATCAAAAGGATGCCCTCAAAGTTTTTGAATCTAAGTAACAATCGAAATCAAACAGAGCTCAATAGGATTTATTCAAAATGATATGAGCTATAAAGAGTATATGGCATTACAGAAAACATATTATCAGTATAAATAGTTTCACATAAACGCATAGCACCCAAAAAATAACCCATGTTAGCAGTTTGTTTCCATCTGAATTCATAATGAACAACATCACAATTTTGAAATTTTTCAATTTTCTGAAAGTAGTAGTAAAGATTCAGCCTACATAATGATACCAAAGATATTCATTTATTGAAAGAAACATTCGAGGAATCTTCCAGTTCAACCATATACAAAAGGCTGGCCATTAAGTAAACCTATTCGCCTTTTGCGGTGTATTACGATATAATATATATTTCAACGTTGACGTATTTCTTTCGCTTGGAGGTTAGGGCAGCGGTCATTTTTTCACTCGACGGTACAATGCAAAGTTCCCGCTACCAGCACGAGGGAGCGCTCATTTCGTTAAACGGCAGGAACAAAGCAGCGCTCTCCATATGGAGAGTTCGCCGTGCGCATTATAATATTCCTGCCGCATGCATCGGTCATCTAATCGGCCCTGCTTTGTCAATTAGAAGGCAATTTAATGGCAGCAACGACAATATACATTCGCCTTATCGCCGTCTGTGCCCGTGTTGCGTAATGGTGGCCGCTTCAGTCGCCTTCTCCCGCTGATACAAATAAATCCATACTATTTCGACCATGCTTCTCTTTTATCCATCATTATCCGCCCTATTTGATTTAATTTTCATCTTAATCCATCTCTTCTCTCGTTCTTAGCGCCCCACCGGCTTAATGATACCGGTTCGAGTCGTTCCAATGAGATACGCATTGAGAGAAACAGCTGCTATTGCTGCGCACAATCGATAGAAATATAAAATACGCTGAATAAATGAAGAATCGGCTATTAGAGATAATTAATTTTACACAATATCAGAATAGGATGAAATAAAATGTATAAATGTTACTCCCTATATTGATTTCAGCTTTTAATATAGCCAATTTGTTTTATGGACTTGTACTACCCTGGAATTTTCTTTTTATTAATTTTTTGTTAACCTAAATTCATAAACTATTCTAGAATGACAGACAGCAGTTATTTTGAATGAACATTTTTTATAAATTAATTTGATAATACATCTTTGGAACAAGCAATACATCTTTGAACACTAAGGAACTGTTCTTGTAAAAAAACACTCTCAGAGAAAAATAAACACCAAGTCATAAAATGCCATAATGACCGTTAGACTGGTATTAAACACGCAACAAGTAGTTGCACGAACTGCTCGAATTTCATTCTTTGTAGTAGGTGGTAGTAGGATGTGGTATAACCAGAAAAAAAGAAGCAACTCGCATCGAAACTCGCTAATCGAAGCAAAATTTTTAATAGAAAGCTCCTCAATCGCAATAAATTCGAATGCGACACTAAGAAAGTTTTGATATTCACGAGAAAAATGAAGCATATGAATTTTGTAACTATAATACATATATAAGTAACATTTTTTGAGTATTTAAAAGTATCCACTAAATATTAAAAAGCTAGCTAAATGTTAATCAGGTTGATTTAAAATCTTAACTAGGACTCATAGATAGTGCATAGACTTCTTAAGATCAATGAAAATCATTGCACAATAATTTATAATGCACAGTTTATTTTTTTTAAATATGTATACCATTTTATCTAGCCAATGTTTGAAATGTAATTGTTGCTCTCGTTTTCTTTACAAAATATCTGTACGTTTATTTTCACATTCCAAAATAAGATTCAAAATAATGTAAACGTAAAGCATCTTATCTAACTCTTGCTAACAACATCGCGTGTCATATCTTGAATGACAAACTAGGAATTAAAAAACGTATTACATGCTTGAATATATTTTTGATGAATATATAACATAATGAAATAATTTGATCTGAATATATAACTTTGCTCAAAGAAAAGATAAGTAAGTTTGGTTTTCATAAAAATTTTATTTGGTATTTAAATTTTTCTTTCGGTATGATTGAAAAATTATATCGGCTAAATGGTGACCGCGATTCGCTATGCAACTTTCGGCTCTTTTAAGGCATTTTTCATGACATTCTGCAACATGCGAGGCTGAATTTCCTGAATTTTTCAATTTCCTGACGAATATTGTCTTTAAGATGTTGAATCGAATGGGGCTTATTGATATAAACTTTTGATTTTAAAAAACTCCATAAGAAAAAATCTGGTGCTGTTAAATTCGGAATATTTCGGTGTTCCCCAAAACCAGCTTTCCTGTTTATTGACGTGACCACTAAGAAGAAAATGGGCTTCATCGTACATTATCAATTTAGACGAAAAATCTTCAATTTCGCCAGACAATCTTAGAAGTGCACTACTGAATTCAACTCATTGATCAAGATCTCTCGGCAGCAATTTTTAGACCAACTGAATTTTGTACGGGAACATTTTTAAATCTATTTTCAACATTCGTCTTAAACTGCGTGCAGAAATATGTAGCTGGGAAGCACGTCTCCGAATTGATGTTTCTGGAGATTCTGCAACACTACTGCGCACCAGAGCCACATTTTCAGCGTTAGGAGATAGACGTCCCTTGTCTTCCAGAACGAGACCTGTCTGCTGTCGTACCGTACTGTTAAAAACTCGCATGTAAATGATAAATTGTGGTTTTGTGAGACACTGCACGATTAGGATATTTTTGACGCAATTTCCGCTGAGTGGCAATAATGGAACGATTATTTTCAATAAATATTGTCACTACTCCCGCTCGTTCTTATGTATTTATCTATAATAAAATTTGGACATCTACATAACACAATGGTTAAAGCGATACTCAGCTAAACGTCGCATAACCAAGATAGCGCGCAATCAAAATAGTAGCGGGACTCTTGCCACATCTGCTATATAGGTGAAAATGCCAAGTATCAATGTAAATAACTGTTAATTCGATCTCTCTGCATTTCTCTAGAAAACATAACAGCTTTCCGTTTATTATTATTGTAGTACGACTACCACAAACGCAAAAAGTCATGGGTTAGTCCAGGAGAGCTTTCCCCATCCACATCAAAGAGTCCTTAAAAAATGTCCATAAAGTACTGTTGTGTATATAGCAGAGACAGCAAGATGTACTACGAGCCTAAAACCAAATTAAACTGTTACTGTTACTGAATAAACTGAATGACGTATTATTGCACAAAAATGATCCGCAGAAACGGGTAACATACGCAAAGTATTGTTGTTATTTATTATATATTGTACCAGCTGTTCTCAATAAATGCTTTAAAAAACTGATCAAAATGCATGCAAGAAACTAACAATATGTAGGAAATTACAACATGCGCAAAGTGTTATTATAGTATGACAATATATAAACAATGAAACAATTTTAATATCTACTCATTATAAATAGAACGAACTATGTCATTATTATAATCTCGACAGTTTATGTTCTAAAATTTAATGATGTAAAATTTATAGGCTTGTTGTTTTGCCGTCTACAAAAGAGAAAAAAGACAACATCTCGGGAACTTACAAAATCATAAAATTAAATTACCGATATAACAATAACCGTTAGATATGAAAACCCATAAGTTATTTGTCTACAATATTATCGACGCCGGATCCGACACCACCAAGCTGCAGGTAATTCAATCGAAAAAGGCACGATAAAGACGGAGTAAACCGGATAACTGTGCCGATGTAAATTAAAATAAACTGTGCGTTAAAAACACATATTAGAAATGGCATATGCCTGATGAGTGCTGAAAGGTTAAATATTGTTTTATTAATGCAAATTCAATTTCGATCTTCATTACTTTCATCATCTGTTGAAATTAAGTAACATAACAATTAGCGTCATGACGTTGCAGAAGTTATAAAAATATATACGTGAAAAATTAACATATATGCTGTCAAAAAAGTACCGGGAATTGTTGTCTATTTAATTCTACAATCATTTTAGTAGCCGAAAAATACGATTCGATTTTTTTTCTAACTATAAAACGTGCTATAATGTATTTTATTTCAAATACTATCTATAGTACATCACCAAAGTACGATTTTTGCCTATATTTCAGTAGGAATAGGGATATAACATTGAAATTACATCTATTGAAGGTATCTCAGAATCGGTCTAATTGACTTCTTCTAGCTCTATTCGACCATGTTCTCACATCAGATCAAGTACTAAACGGAAATAACAATATCTAGTAAATTCGACAGACGAGATTGGACACTCTCTTGAAGCATTTCCATTTAGATTATCACAGATTATTTCTTCTAGCAATGGCACTGGTAAACGCTGACGTTATCGATAACTACGAGCATATACCAATTTGTCATTAAATTGAATTCTTACGGATCAATACATATCGGATATACTTTTGCATGTACTTACGAAAATTGAAATGAATCAATTTGAAATTAATCCCAAATATTTACAAATATTTCCAATTTATAAAAGTAATAAACTTATAACTGCCTCTAATACAGTATTATAATCACCAGGAACAACTATTTCGACTACTATAATTCCTTCAACAGGGATACTTTTTTCTCTGCTGTCATATGTTCGCCACATATCGAATTCATCAAATTTCTTAAAATTCAAATTGTATTCCTTAACCTTTTTATCACTGATCTAAAAAAGATGTTTGCAAAAATGGAAATAATTGAGAAAATTCTTGATGAAAAAGAGGGTAGATAATTCTACCTATTTTCGACTTATAGTAATTGTGTGATGAACCTTTTGATAGACCTTTTGTTGTAATAATAGCTTCGCTCCTATCCATATAAAATCGCCTGTTTCTGGTTTCTCGGTTTCCCCTTTTAATTGCTCTTCTTGCACTTTCGGCTTTCCATATTTTTTTGCCATAACTCGCATATAACAAAAAAAGGAGCACAAAGTGTTGATGGTAATGATGTTGTGGGGAAGATAGATTATTTAAATAACCTTTCCACTGCAAATAATTCTAGTGTGGTTATTCCAATAATAGCAAGATGATTCCACACTAAAATAATGTAATAAACTGAATCAATAATGTATAAATATGAACAGTCCCATGGATATTAACATAGTTGTATTATTGATCAAAAGATTTTTGATTGTTCTAGAAATTGCAATACTTGTTAAGAACTAAGTCCTTGAAATGATAAAGACGAGGAGAATAAATAGACCACGGAATAAAGTGGAATGTTGTGATGTGGGCAAATATTATGCATAGATAAAATTCAATCAACAATGAAATCAACTTCAATAATAAATTAAATATTTTTGTAACTAAAACGGGTGCTGTTGTTTCACCTAATATAGCCATTATACATCATTTTGATGCAGGTGCTTATTTAGTGCCAGATTTTATTGTCTTGTGAATTAAGAAACATAAATGTCCATGCCTAACCTTGAATTTCCCGACAAACGTTTGATCTCATACCCAAGAATTCGGAGGCTTCAATAATCATTCAATAATATCGCCTGCATCCATAATTTGTTAGACACTTTAGTGAGTAAAAATAAAAACTTTACCGTAAAACCCTTTGTGTATTATTATATTTCGAAATATTGTCTAACACTACTGTTTCCCATCTGGCAAAATTTCATCATCAAATCAGAAATGCGACGTATGATAATGTTTAATTTTATAGCTGTCTCATATAAAGTCTTTAAGTTTTAAAATGCTGATGAACACAGTTGTAGTTATCTTTATTGTTATGTAGGATATATTTTAAATAGTATTCGATAACCTTCATCAGTAATTTTCTTTAAACTAACAGTACAAAAACATAAGATGTAAAACAGAAAAAAATCTCAAGTGTTGTTTTATCGCACTTGCAAAAAATGGTGATATAAATCACTACTGAACAATTCACCAAGTGCATAGAGTAACAGCGGTTATTGAAAAGACCTATGAATAAAAGAAATAATACCCTACAATATTTTTGGACGTCTTAGATGCATTTGGCCGGGTAAGACGTTTGGGACTAATCCAAAAGATGAGCAAATTGTTAATACGGAACGGCCAATTTTAGCAGTCGTATCTTTTCGAAAAGAAATTTAGAGTTTGGCACGAAGGGCCATTTAGGCAGTTTTGCGACGCACATAAATGACAAAAAACCTAATTATATCTCGGGAGAGATGCCTGATTCCTCAGTATCCATTTATATGGGTTAAATTGAAATATCACGTTACACAAAAAGCACAGCAAATCAGACTCTGAACCGAAGAATTGCTCTAGCTAATCGGAGGATATTCCCAACCTGAAGATCAGAGATATTAATACATTTTATAATTACTTATTTAATTGGCTTTATAGCCTATTTGGGACTATAATGTGCTATATGATGGTTACACTATCAAACATCAAACCGATTATTAGTCCAACTATGTAGTTTATAAACTATGTAAATTAAATAGATCTACAAAGTTATCCAAGGTTTCGCTTTAAGACATGAAACAAAGCCACAGCAACATGGAGGCAATACAGCTAGTGGACAACGCACAGGAAAATGTGTTACTTTTAGTAGTAGTTTAATGTGATTACAATTTGGGAAATATATGCTGACGTATTTCTTCCGCACTCGTCTTACTTGCATATTGATAACAGACCAACGGTAATGACTTGATTTATAAATTAAGGCACTAAGCATACTTATATTAAGATGTAACAAAAAACATTTAGTTTTATTAGTTAAAAAACCAAACATAAAACATTATTTTCTAAATAAAAATCTAATAAGAATATTAAATTGTGATGAAATTTAATCCGAAAATAGATTATCAATGCTATAGCAACAAATTACCTTAAAAAGTTGCCCGGTAGTTCAGGAATTTTTAATTAACCTAATAAATACTACTACAAGATTAATTAATAAATATCAGAAATACCATGCTATATTCATTTAGTCCCATAAACAATAAAAAGTAATTACTTTTACAAAAAAATTCTTGGAAATTATAAAAGTCAAATGCACCTGAAATATTATTGTTGATTAGGTTGTTCCAGTAGCCTCAGTTCAGAGAGTGTGTGAGAAGTCTAACAAATAAAGGTTTTATTTTCTCCAGTCTCACTCCATACAATTTACTGTGGCCTATTTAAAGTTTTTCTGTATATGTGTCATCAAGATGTTTGATGTATTGCCTGTCGCAATTTGTAAATTAATTTTAGAATCAGACAATATGTATCACGCTTTAATAACTTATTTCGAAAAGGAACGAGATAAAGGAGCCCCCCTTTTTCCCGTCAATTCCGTCAGAGAGGTAATTTTTTTATATATATTTTAAAGTCTCCTTTTACCAACTATGGGATTATCTGGACTGCGCCTAAAGTTTAACGTGGACTTTGAACCGCGGTCCTCAGCATTAAGCCTACCAATTGGCGAGTGACCAACTTTAGAAATCATCTGAGAAGACATCCGGTCTTACCCAGCCTGGTTACTGGCGTGACTGGGATCATATTCCTTGTCGGATTTTACACTCTTGCCTAGAACATTCACAAATTTTAAACAATCATAAACGTAAATTTACAACCATGCCCTAGCAGGCTTCGAATTAATTGCACTCTTGGCAAGACAGTAACAAAAAAAGTGTAAAGACAACAAATATTGATGGAAAAAGGTAAAAGTTACAATAGCATTTGATTAGGTTTTGTTGGTCATAATATTCATTAATAATTAATTGCAGATATTTTATTCATGCAGGGTATAAGAATAATTTTATTCCTGGTGCATTATCGACCACAACACCTTCGGATTGGATAAACTCGATAAGATATACAGAGGAATTGATAAATGGTGGAATCGTGAACATGTTTTAGAAAGATTAGAAATTAGCAGTTTAGTGATTGAATTGGACAGTGAGTCGGAAAGTGTTTAGTGACTAAAGGAAATTCTCAGGATATGTGTAAATGCTGTGCAATGCTGGAAATTCCCGAGACAGAGTGATGAGAATGGAAACAACTAAAGGTACGCATATAATTAATAGAATATAATAGTAGATAATGATATTGTAAGGCCTGAAAGATTTGTGTGCACATGTAAGATTATAATAGTTCAGAATTAAACATGAGCATTAAGTTGAACTAACTAAGAACTAACTGTTTTTTAGATACAGTAAATGCATTAGATAGAATTCCTTGACTAATTTTATCAAGAATGGTGTCCACAGGTTGTAGCAGAAGAAATAAAAAATACAGTGATATTAAGATGAATTGACAAATAAACATACCATGGAAGGAAACAAGAAGTAAATGTAAAAAGGTAACAAAGGTAGTAAAACACATTATTTTATATATAATTGTTAATTAGGTGGATTAGGCCCCAGCGGGATACCACTCATAACAAAATGCACCTAGATTTCTACCTCATAGGTGGTGTGGAAAGGAGTTCAATTTAAATATAATAAAACAACTCTAACCTACAAACTATTATACCTGTGTTCTTAGTTTAGTAGTTTTAAGTCCTTCGATAATATATGCATTAGATGTACTATAATGCTAAAATAAACTAAATATGTTTGATAACATTTTTGTTCAATTATTTTATTTAGATTAGAATTTTGTTGCATGTCAAAGCCAAACTAAACTAAAACTCAGAGTTGACGCGGCAACATTGCGACGTTTTGACGTCACAAAGTTAGATGACGTATATACAAAACAACTTTGAAAAGACTATATATACTTTTTTAACTAAATGACGTTACTGTCATTACTATTAACATAAATAATGGTAATTACACCCAATTACTTAAATATTACATTATATCTTAATGACGGCATAAAATAAATTCAATCATTATCAACAGGTGGAATCTAAGAATAGACGATGAGAAACGTCAAATTTCCTCTTAATACATTTTCGCTTTCACTGCATTAAGTAAAATAAGTGAGAATGAATGCTACTCAACTTGGATTCCTTAGCGGCAAAATAGTAAGAAAAACTGAGAGAAAGGCAGGCTATGTGGGCTCTTCAACACACATGTTTAATTCAGACGGCGAATGGTAATATGCTACAAACTAGTTTCATCGAATCATTATTATGATTACGTTAATTCTTATTTAATTGTAAAATACGGCCGTGTTTGTATCGGTTTTGTTGCATGTTGTTGACTGTTTGATATGTATATAATCAATCATGCAACGAATGTACAAAACGTAAGTTTTGAACTAATTGGAAGATATTTTTTTTATATTAGAAATGCTTAGCGGGTAAACATTAAAAATGTTTAGAACTCTGCATTCTTCATCACTAAAAGAGTTAAATTAAATTGTATTGGATATTTCGTTTTTTTCTAGAACTTAAGGTTAAGTTCTAGAAGTTCTAGTTAAGTTAATTATGGGAATCTTTCATGAGCCCCAACATCAACCTTCTAGACGGTATTATGCGTCCAGTTTGGGCGATCACCTCTTCATTTGACGAAAATTTCTTCCTAGCGAGCATTCTTTTGAGATCTGAGAACAGCAAATAGTCGCTGGGGCTAGATATGGAGAATATGGTGGATGAGGAAGCAACTCGAAGCCCAATTCATGGATTTTTGCCATCGTTTTCACTGACTGGTGACATGGTGCGTTGTCTTGGTGAAGCAGCACTTTCCTTTTCTTCAAATGTGGCCGTTTTTAGGCGATTTCGTCCATTAAATGGTCCAATAACGCTATGTAATGGTCGCTGTTGATGGTCCTTCCTTTTCCAAGGTAGTTAATGAAAATTATTAAATGGGCATCCCTAAATACAGACGCCATAACCTTGCCAGCCGACTGTTGCGTTTTCCCACGTTTTGGATCGGATTCATCGTGTGCAGTCCACTCGGATGACTGTCGATTGGACTTCGGAGTAAAAAGACGGAGCCATGTTTCATCTATTGTCACATATCGACGCAATAACTCGGGTTTATTACGCTGGAACGTTTTGAAATTTACGTTTGAATCTTCAAACACTGCTCAGAATCACTAACTCGTCGTTGTTTAAAAGTGAACTCGCGCGGCACCCACTTTGCACAAAGCTTTCTCATACCCAAATGTTCGTGAATGATATGATGTACACGTTCAGTGGATATATTTAGAGTGTTTGCTACTTCATACAATTTCAATTTATAAAATTTTAAAAAATCAAGGAAACGCTAAAATTTTAAAAGCACGTAAAAGTTTTCACATAATTATTATCTATAATAATTTTTTTTTTTTTTTTTTTTTATAATTATATACATTGTTACTAGTCGTTGCCGACTAACCTACAATTTGTCCTTATAATAGCTTAAATCTAGGTATATATCTAATAGGACTCATCAGTCCTACATAGTCTCTAACATAATAATAATTGTTTTAACACTTTGAGTTTTTTCTAATGCACCTCACTGCACTACACTACAACACACTACACAAGTTCAAATGGTTTGGTCCTTTTGAGTCTGCGTCCGGTTTTGGTGTTGTCCAAGAGTTGTAATACTTCGAAATTAACATGAGAGTGAAGTCTCTCCTCATGTCTCTTTGCAATTCTTTTAATTTCTTGATTGACAGTCGGTATCTGAAGATCTCGATGTAAATAAATGGTCCGGTAATATCTGGGTGCACCTACGATGCTTCTTAGGACTTTGTTCTGGAAGACTTGTATTAGATTTATGTTGCTTTTTGCGGAACATCCCCATAATTGTATTCCGTATGTCCATATAGGTTTTAATATTTGTTTATATAGAAGTAATTTATTATGTATAGTTAATTGAGATTTTCTTCCAATTAGCCAATACATTTTTCTATATTTTAACTCAAGTTCTTTTCTTTTCTTTTTGACATGTTCCTTCCACCGTAGTTTTGCATCAAGTGTCATTCCGAGATACTTAGCATTATTGCTGTATGGTATGACAGTGTGGTTTATGGTCAATGGTGTAAGCGCGGCCTGTTTATAGGTGAATTGAACATGCACAGATTTGTTTTGGTTAATTTGTATTTTCCAGATTTGGGTCCATTTATTTATAGCGTCAGTAGCCTGTTGTAGGTTTCGGGTTGCTTCTTCGCTATTGTTTCCGACAGCAAGAATAGCAGTATCATCAGCAAATGTAGCCATTGTAATGTTTTCGATTTGTGGTATATCACATGTATAAAGTAGGTACAGAATTGGCCCCAGTACACTTCCTTGTGGTACACCTGCTTTAGCTTCTTTTATTGTAGAGTAAGCTTCCTCTTGTTTCACTCTAAACATTCTGGCTGTGATGTAAGATTTTAATAGTTCGGTGAGTTGCTTCGGTAATATTTTCTGTAGCTTATGGACGAGGCCTTTGTGCCATACCTTGTCGAAAGCTTGTGCTACATCTAAGAATACAGCTGAGCATACTTTATTATCTTCATAGGCTTTTTCAATAACATCTGTTATTCTATGCACTTGATCAATCGTTGAATGTTTGGTAATAAACCCAAACTGGTGTGTTGGTATTAGGTTTTTTCTCTCTATAATTGGTTTTAATCTTTTCAAGAGGAGCTTTTCAAATACCTTAGCTATCATCGGTAACAGTGAGATAGGTCGATAAGCTTTTATATCATTTGGTGATTTTCCAGGTTTTGGAACCATTATTATTTCAGCCATTTTCCAAACGTCTGGGACATATTTCAGTCGAAATGCTGCATTGATTAAGTTAGTGAGCTTTATAATACCCTTTCTTGGCAGTTTGTGCAGCAATTGCCCTGTTATTAAATCATAGCCTGGTGATTTATTTGGCTTGATGTTAGTTTTAATAATGTTGGTGACTTCTTTCGGAGTTGTTAATTGAATTGTCGAATTTTCGCCGTCTATGTCCGGTAAAGTATGTTCAATTTCACTTTCGTTTGGTTTGAAAGTTTTCTCTAAATGGTCAGCGAATGCTTCTGCTTTCTCCAGGTTGCTGCGTGCCCAACTTCCATGCATGTTTCTTATCGGAGGACTATGTAGACAGGATCGTTTTAGGTATTTAGTGGCTTTCCAGAGCGAATAGTCTGTGTTCTTGTCATCTGTTAAATTTCGTAGATAGTTATTTATGGAATTGTTTTTAATTTCCAAAATTTCCCTCTTCAACCTTTGTGTTATGTTGTTTAAGATATTCTTATTTTCAGGTGTTCTATTTTGCTGCCATTTTTTCCGTAGTTTTCGTTTTTCAGCTACCATTTCCTTGATTTCTTTCGGGTAATTTATTCCTTTGGTTGAAGTTTTAATTTCTGGAGTGTTATTCCAAGCAGCCTGTTGGATGTCTGCAACGAATTTTTCGGTTTCATAATTTAATTGGTCTTCTGTCTTAAGGGGAACATTTAGTTGAATTCGATTGTTTATTTCTTCAACAAATCCTTCCCAGTCTGTCCTCTTGTTGGTTAATGTTGGATTTTGTTGTTTTCTTATAATGTTTTCACTCAGCGTCAAAATCACAGGTGTGTGATCTGAACTTAAGTCAAAATTTTCTTCAACTTCCATGTAGTTAGTGGTTATGTTTCTAGCTATAAAGAAGTCTAACAGGTCTGGAGTTTTCTCTGGATCGGTAGGCCAATAAGTTGGTTTTCCTGTCGACATGTAACTGCACCCTAGCTCAGCAGCTGCTTTATGTAATTCATTACCTTTAGTTGTCGTCATTCTAGATCCCCATCTTGTATTTTTAGCATTGAAATCACCACCGATTATAAATTTTTCTCCTAGGTTGTTAAGAACATTCAAGTAATTTTCTTTTTTTTGGTTGTATCTTGGAGGGCTATATATGGAAGCTAATGTAACCCTGTATTTGCTAGATATAACAGTTACTGCCGTTACCTGATTTTCTGCTAAACTGAGTCCGGGTTCTTGATGATGGCATATATTATTTTTTATTATTATTGCACTTCCTCCTCTTGCTGTGTTAGCTGGATGAATGGTGTGGTAAAAGTAATATCCTCTAAATTTAATAAAGGATTCCTTTGTCAAATGGGTTTCAGATATTAAGCAAATATCTATTTTTTGCAATTCTAGGAATACTTGTAGGTCAGCGTGATGTTTCTGAATCCCATTAGCATTCCAAATTGCGATGCGGATGTCTTTACTTGCCATTTTTAGTTCTTGAGGCCACCGCCCTATTGTTTTCGAGTTTAAGTAATCTTTCAGAAAACGATTCAATAATCTTTTCCTGGTTGTCCAGCTTTGCTATAAGTTTCAATAGCAGTTCGTTGGTTGTAACGTCTTCTTTTTTTGTTTCTTTTTGAGCGGTTTGGTTTATGCTTTGAGCATAGGTCATTTCATCGTTGACTTCGTTGTACATTTTTGGTTGTTTATTTTGAGTCACTGTTTTTTGCTCTTTAGCCTGACTGATTTTATTTCTTCTCTCTTGGAATGTTTTCGCAACTACGCATCCTCTGTAGCTTGCTGGATGCGCTTCATTGCAATTCGCACATTTCGCTTTTGTTCCTTTGGGTTTTTTGCATTCTCCCGTGATGTGTTTTCCTGAGCATTTTACACACCTTGGTTCCCTTTTACAGAATTTTTGTGTGTGTCCATGTAATTGGCATCTCTTGCACTGTGGCACAAGATTTGCCTTTCTAAGAGGTTCTATTTTTACTTCGACTCCTAGAATTTGTTTAATTTCATAAATTGCTTTTATGTCCGTGTTATGTTGGAATGATAACATAAACAGTGGTAAAGGCTTCTTCTGGACAACTATTTCTCCATTGTTATTTTTATTTCGTTCTTTTTTCAGGATATTTGTGACGTCAGTACATTTAAGTCCATTTTTTATTAACTCTTCCACTATTTTAGTAGTTTTAGCTGTCGGTGGAAGCCCTCTTGCCATTACTTTAATGTCTCTGGTTTGCTTATCTTCATACGAGTGCCATTGTAATTTTAGGAATTCCAAGCACTCAGCAATTTTCGTAAAAGTTTTACGACATTCGGCGTTTAATTTGATTTGTCCATTGTTTAATGTTGTTGCTCTAAATAGTATATTATTTGTTTTCATTGTTTCATATAGCAAGTCAAAGTCTGTGACATTACTTACTATAATTGGAGGTGGTCTCGGCACTTTTATTTCTTTATTCAATTCTTGTGCTTTAATGGTTTTTGGTTGTTGTGGTGAAGCTTCAGGTGTATAGTTTGCTTTTCGTTTCTTATTTCTTTTAACTGTTATCCAGCCTACTTCTTTTTGCAATTCTTCCTCGTCTGTTTCATAGTTTACAGGCAATTTGTTTTCAGTGCACTGGTTCACTACGGGAATGCTAGTTGGATTGTATGTGTTTTGGTTTTTTGTTAGGAGTTGTAGTGCATCTAATTGTTTTTGCATATTTGTTAGTGCAATTTCCAGATTCCGTCGGGCTGTTTTTTCGTTAATATACGCATTATAGAGAGCTTGCTCATTTTGCGTTCTCTTATGGTTTTCTTGACAAAAGATTTGATTCTGTTGTGCCAGATAAGCTTCACCTGACGTTGAGGATTGTGTTTCCATCTCATTTAGTCTCTGGTTCTCTCTATTAATCATTTTTATTTAATGAATAGTTTAATTCACGTTTTTACAAAAATTTCAGTACCGGTATTTGTTTCAGAACCGTTATAACGCCGCATTTGTGGTACAGATGATGCACCTCCGACCCTTAACAGCCCCCAAAATTTTACCTTTGTTACTTTATTGCAGTGACCATCGTTTTAAACACATTTTCACTAAACATTTAACGCGCAGTTTTAACACTGTTATTGTCGTCACGGTTTTTACTTATTTTTTAAAATCGCATTTGTGGCACAGGTAGTACACTTTCAAATTTATTACACTGACCGTCGCTCCAAACACGTCTTTACTCTACGAAGGTCGAACGACAACTCATCTATAATAATAAGCTATTTGTGTATAATGTTATTGCTGAGCTGATGTGACGAAAAATCGGATGTCGTTCAGTGCAAAAGCCATTATGTTTGCTCTTTAAGCACTAACTATAGCATATAAGACCCCGTAGATATATTGTAGACAGCTGCTTTTATGGTGTAATGGTTGTGTAATGTAAGTGTTTAACTCCCTAACGGAGATCGGGGGTGCGACTCTCGGCGGGTACAATAACTTTGGGTAATCACCTAGGCTATATAGCCGACCTCATTGTTTTCCTATTCCTCATCTTTATCTTATTTTTCCTCATACGGGCTGTACCTTTACCTGGTCTACCAATTGTAATACTTAACAAAATAACTGCGTAATTTATTGAATCAATATCTAACACTAGAAAGAGAAAGATAAAATATTTTTAACAAAAAAATTAAACCCACTTTCAAAAATAAATATGGAAGTCACTAAAAATTAAAAAATAATCAAACACGGATTTCAGTAATAGTTAAAACAATATTGTAAATAGATACATAGGTTTAGGTAGATATTAAGCCAAATTGTGTGTATATAGTAGAACAAAAATTACGAGTAGTAGATAGGTTAAATAAGGTTTTTTTCTTAATTTATATATAGATATTACAACGACTATTATGTGCATATTTTATTTTAAAATGTTTTTTTGGGTTGAAATTTCAGATTATTTTTTTAATTTTTAGTGCATTCCATAATATTTTTGGAAATCAGTTCAATTTTTTTTGTTAAAAATAATTTTTCGGTCTTCTTAAAGTTTTGGTGAAATCGTTCATATTGCTCACATTTCCGGAAAATAGTAGAGATTGGAATGAAGAAAATGTAGTGTTGGACTATCAGGGCTTAAAATGCTTTTAACATTCCTTTGAGGATTTGTTCATAAGTCCTTATGATTGCTTTATTTTTTTATATCTCTAAAAGCAACCCACCCTTCTTTTTGAGGGTGCTTCATGGTCCTGATGAATTGTGGGTCAGTCACAAGCCGTAATGTCTGGTTCAAGGAAAACACCTTCCTTTAAATTTATTCTTAAGAGACCTGGACACTTTGAAAGTATGTATTCGAAGCAATCTCAATTTAAGGGAACTCATTTTTTTACAAATTGCTTTATCAATCGCAATTTTATGTGTAGCGGTGGTAAAGAACTTTACGTGGGGTTGCAATGTTTCTTGAGGACGTTGTTTTCACCAACTTTAAGGTCCCTCTCCGGTCATCGTTTTTAGTCGAGTGATTTTCCCGGTCTCTGCTATCCCATAAGCAAAGAAATAAGAGAATTTGGTAAAAAAGTTTATTAGATAACAAGATAACATTCAGATGAATGACATGCACAATACTTTAAAATCGTCACGTACCTGCCAATCATACTCTTTATATCTTAATTTGCAAAAAACCAATTTCTGAAATTACTTTCGTTTTCAGCACATCAAAATACTTAGAAATCAGTTGAAAATATTCAAACACCTTTGTTTGTTATATCCATATAAATAGCAGCCCTAACTATGAGAACAGAATTAATTTTTGAAGTGACCGTTTAAATAAACTAATAGTAAAATATGTCGAAAAACAATAAAGCAATTCATTATGTTCTGTATGCCCTCGCAGCGGACTGACATCGTGCTAGTTACAGTTGTCGATGGAAAGGAACGCGTCTAGACAAAAGAGACTGACACATAATAAACAGTTGCCCGATAAAATATAGATATAAATAGACCACCCGATAAATTGTGAAGTGACGGTAAAATATAGGGACCCGTTTTCATAAACTCTCGGCAATTTTCCGACATTTGAATACAAAATTGGCGCGTCAACGAGAAAATTGTTATTTAAACTGAAGCTCCGCCCGGCAGGCCCAGTAATTCCTGTCGCATTTTCTCCTGCCAACTAACCGACAATATAAATATTTATCGTTGCCTCGTTAGTTACAACGTATAATGACATTCAACCGTTTCATTATTCCCGCGATCCTCCTTCGGGATCGTCGAGGGGAAAACCACCGAGAAAAATTGGAATTAAGTTATTTGCCGTGGCACCTTTTCAATCTTGCGTTTGATATTTACTGCTCGAGATTCGCCGTCTGGTCGGGCCGATAAGATCGGGATGGGGCGGGGTTTCCTTCCGGCGAGATTTAGTGGCAGTGAGGTAGGAGTTTATTTCTGATTATCGATGAATAGATCCACAGATATTACTTACTAAGTTGGATTAAGAATGTTTCGTTAATCTTTCTTTGGTTTGATAAATGATACATTTGCATTTAATTCATATTTTTATTAAGGTTTATCTACATTGCTTAATACTTACCGACTACTTACTGACGACCAATCCAGTATTATCCAGCATGGTTACTGACATAACAAGAGCGGTTACCCTATCTCTTCCGATTTTAACCATGCAGTTTCCAAATTTTTGAAACTCCAATGACATACTTTAAAATTTTAGATGATATTTTCACACTAATGACTAAGCTAATTTAATTTTTTACGTTGCTTCTCAATATATTCTTATCATTCCATCATATAATTTTCCTTATTTGTAAATATCCATTGATGCTGCTTTAAGTATGAATGATTGTGCAAAGAATGACTAAGTTATTCGTAAATATTATATTCAACAAATTGATTATGATTATGATGATTCCTTTGCATATCACTACACCATATCAGCAATATTTTGTCTTAGTATTATTAAGTTTTAGATTTATTTTCATAACAATAGAATAAAACTACACTCAAGTAGTATGTATATCCTTTATGATGAAAGGATCCAGATGAGGCTTTACCAAATTCGTGGAATTCGTTCAATGAATGTTGTAATCAAAAACAGTTATTTTTAAATTGTTCATAGATTAGTTGAGATATATAGTACAACCACTGCAATATCATCAAACTATATGAGCAATATAAGTTCAATATATAGATCTCTTTTCTCTAACAATATAATACAACGTATGCAAGGATTCGGTATATCCTTTAACCACTGCAGATGGGAACTCACCAAGATTGAAAATGGATTCATTAAAGAAAAACATTAAAACCATTTGAAAAAATATCTTAAATTTCAAGTAATTATAATGGGCATAAATCACCGCTGGGCATAAAGTCAGGATCGATGAGGCAATTTGTAATATCCGTTTCTAAAGATGGAGATTGCTTCAAATATATATTTTAAAGATTTCGAGGCCTCTTAGAAGCAAAGGTGAAAGAAGATGTTTTTCCCGGATGATGCATTGGATGGTTTATGCCTCATAATTCATAATGGTCGGATGAAACTTGGTTAAAAAAAGCTGTCATAGAGACATTTTTAGGAAATGAATGAAAATGAAGACTCTAACTAGTAATAAAATGTATTTATAATATATTCTATATAATAAAATAATGTTTTTCTTATCGACAGACAAAACTTATTGAACATGATAAAATTTAAATTCTTATTTTTTTATATATTAAAACATTACTAAATGTATTTTTGTGCTTACATGTACTCTGATCATTTTTTTACTTTAAGAAGGTATTTATACAGGAAAATATATATTACTAATTTTATTAATAATAACCAAATAAATTATTAATCTCAAAATTCATTCAAATATTTTTTATTCTTTTCCCCACTTTTTCCCGATCCTCACCATCCCGATACTATTGATCCTCATCGATCGATACATTTTCGTACTTCTTCATTTTCGATCATCATATATCAGCCAAGTCAGCCATCGATTTAAACAAGTACTTATCAGAATATACTATATCTGGTGAATATGCTGGGCGTGACAGAACTTGGACGTATTTGGAACAATACGTCGTTCAATTTCTCCAACTGGCGTGGCTAGATAATAGTTTAAAATGGTTTTAGCAGCTCGTAACAAATTTTATATTGTTAATTTCACCATATGCACAGCAAACATTTACATTATCAAAGTTTCACTTCCGTGCCCATGTGAATGGCTCTGCTGGGCTAACTTATGACTTTTTGCACTTGGGATTATCATAGTAGAAACATCTTTTAACGCTACTCACAGAACTTCTCAAAAATCGTTTCATTATTTCCCCGGCAAGCAAGGAAACAACGATGTTGAAACGGTTCGAAATGTCATTTTCGTGAAAGCGTGAAAGGTGTTTAAAAAAGTTTGAAGCTCCAACAAGAATTCAATTAAATTAAAAATAAAATTTACTACTATATAAGTTTACTTACCATATAAATTTAAAAAACTACTATATAAATTTACTCCTAAAAAAATAAAGATTTTATTTAACTCGCCATGCTGTCAGTTGGTCTGGTATATTTTTGAAATAATTTGGATGTTTCAACATTGTATTCAAACCTGATAATTAATATCTGAAGTGAGCCACTGCGTAGCATGGTCAGGTTTTGAAAATATTTTAATGTCTACTACGACTGATGACCCGTAGGCTGATGTAACGCAGCCACTAAATTCCCCTTTACTAATTTCAGGAACACCGAAACCAATCAAAGACATTAAAATCGATTAAAGTTCTGAAGCTACCTCGCAAGTCGTCCAGATATAATCTGGGGCGGGGAACAAATCAGACCAGACCATGCTTCCGACTCCCTTCCGGTAAGATTTAGTGCCATTCTCTCAGGCATTTGCTTATTTATCAACTCTACTGACTGCTTTACATCGCCGAGATGTTGGTCTAAAGGCAATGAATCCGGTTGCCTGCTATCTTTCCATCTTGCTTGGCACAGGCTGGGATATGTACGATAGTCACTCCCTATGGTGATGATATTAACTCTAATACTAAATTATGTGTTAAATGAACTTTCCTACTATATTCAATGATAGTTGATATGAGAATTAATCAATATAGAATAATAACACCATGTAAACGTGTCTCGTTGTAATAGAATATTCATATATCTGATATATGAATAAAATGGATTTTAAGTTTTGATATCTGAACAATTCTTGTTATTTTGAACATTTATATCTTAATTCTTGTGGTGTATTGTTTTTATTGAATTCTTATATTCAACATCTAGACAGTCATTAGCGTTGAATGTGATGATTCTAATATATATTTATGTATAACCAAAATTACTTATACGAGCTCTTGAAAACTATACATATGTAACATATCTACTTATTTCGCTACGTGAGCACCCACCAAGAAGTTTTAAAAAAATCATATCCAACATGATTTTAACATGCCATCTTTATGTGTATCTCAATTTATAACAGATTGAAATATATAAATATTGCCACAAAAATAATTTTAAAACTTCTTCCTTACTGATTTCTTATACCTCACTCCCGAAACAACTTTATGATAATTTGAAAAATTAAACAGAATTCAATGGGAATAAATTTAAAATTATATCCAACAAATGACTTTCGATGATATTTTATCCATTCTTATTTTCAGACATTGCTATCATAAGCTATTTGTTTCATTTTTAAAATATTTTAAAATCTCCTTTTTACCAACGAGGGTTTATCTGTACTGGACCTACAGCTTAACTTGGGCTTTGAACCACGGTATTAAGCCTATCAACTGACCAGTACTCAACATAGAGACCATCCCTTTCTAAGTTGATATAGGACATAAAAATAAAAGAAATAACAATAGATTGTTATTGTTATTATTATTGACTTAAAGAATCAATCATTCAGTTGTCAATTGACGGAGATATTCATCAGCATGGTCGACCACCGAGCTTTATAAGCCGGAAAAAAATTTATGCTGTAAACATGTATACAAACAACAAAATACTAGAAAATAATATATAAATAAACCATAAAAAACTGTAACATAAGTGTCAATATTATATCTTATAGTACTTATGTTACATATTATAAGTTACAACACTAGAATAAATTAGCAACTTTGTTAAAATAAAGTCACACAGAAAATACTACCTTTTTATATATATTAAAATGTATACTTTTTACTAACGAGGGTTTATCTGGACTGGACGTACAGTTTGATGTGGGCTCCGAACCACGGTCCTCGGCATTAAGCCTATCAGCTGGCGAATGACCAATTAAAAAATAATAATCCCAGAAGGCATCCGGTATTACCCAGCCTGGTTACCGTCGTGGCTGGAATTATTTTCCTTGTCGGATTTTGTACTCTTGCCTAAGGATGTCAAGCACAAATGTTAAACAATCACAAATATAAATTTACGACCAAGCCCCAGCAGGATTCGAACCTACGGCTCTTGCAACAGTAGGAGGATCATCCTGTCGCCTTTAGCATTGTGCCAACCAAACCGGCAATGCTACTTCTTGCTATCAACATTTCATTGATATTCTGTAAAAAATGTATCGGAAACTGATGATTTAAAATATCCACTAAAAGGCGAGGTGAACGCAATGAACGCCTTTAAGTTAATTTACTGAAGATGAAGAAATGTTAACTGAAAAGCAAATTCGTTACAAAAGGTCAGATTGGTGGAAAGCTTAACTATAAGCTGAATTCCGGCCAAAATCACCGTCTCATTGGTACCAACTCATTCTTCTTTTTCCTATACTTGTGAATATAAAAAGAAACATAAGAGCGTCGTTATCTTGAGATATTGAAGAATGAAGCGACGGAAAATAGGGATTACAATCCGTGCTAAACAGCAACATTTATAGAATATAAGATGAAAATTAATTAAAACAACTTTATTTTGGGACATTTTGTACCATAATTAAGAATAGATTAAAAGACACCTGAAATTCATAATTGTTGCTAATTTATGGGTTTAACAGTGAAGAATCAAATATGCTGTTGTCGCAATAAAATACAAATAAATCATAATACTAATGTTATTATTGAAAGATCTAAAAACGACAAATCGGAAACAAAATTAAAAATAAAAGAAAGCAAACATCGTCTAATCTACTGTTAATAAACTTGTTGGATCATCTTAAAACGGTGAACAAGAAGTAAATTTTATACACGGTAAAATTAGTGTTTATGATACCCAATGATAATTACGGACAGTTAGGCGTATAAAAACATTTTACTGTAAAATAATAATTTAATAGTAGTTTTTTTCAAGTGAAACCGTGTAACGTTATCTGAGGCAGCAACGCGTAAAAATTGATAAATTTTCTTGTAATAATATTTATTCAATTTGATTCATTCTTCCTTTTATTAGCATTATCAGTAAAAAAAGTAAATATGAATCATTTGATATTTTTTTAAAAGATCTTGTTAATAATGACAACTTTATTACTTTATATCATTAACATCTACGAGTAGTTTGTAAACATAATGTGTTGACCACGCATTACTGTGTGATTGCTGAAGAAAACTCAAACTAATGATGAACAATATTTGAAATATAATACATTTTCTGATTAAAATTTTAAAAATTCGAGCTTCAAAACATCTGAACGTAACGACGAATGTGATATAATCTCAACATGTTTTCGAATAAAACGTCGAGAGTCCTGCAATGTCCGTATGTTAGGATGACAATTATCGTACTTTACAATTTTCTGAATACTTTTAGCATTTTCAGCATTAAAATCTCAATAAATGAGAAGACAATTTGCCTTAACTGATGTTATCTTGTTATATACTTAAGGGAATTAGCGAGATTTATTAACATTCACAAGTGATTCATGTAGTCAGCTTTACTATTTAATTTAACACATAATTTAGTTGGTATCATCACTGTAAGAAGCAAATATAATATATATTCTGGTCAACATCAGCCTGATGGAACGATAAGGTCCTAATTAATTGCCACCAGAATGACATCTCGGCCATGTAGAATAATCAATGAAGTTAATAAATACTAAGGGTTGTCTCCTAATTGTAGATTGCTTAATAATTTTCAAAAATAGAAATATAAGATTACCAACACAACTTTAATAACCATTTAATATAATAAATTAACATTATTAATATAAATATATTATTAGTATATAGACATCTTTTGAAATTTGCTTGATAAAAATGAATGTAAGTATGTTTATCAGCAATTATATCAGATAAATCATCACAAATAGTTTGTTGCTTTCATAAGTATTGATGTTGTTCTAGAATCGATACAGCAACTCTACTCTACCACGATAAGCAAGGTCTACTCAATAACTTTACCTATCAATTTTAACCACTTAAAACATTTATTTGTTGGTTCGTCTGTCGTTCATTCTTCTTCAAATATATTTAGTCAAAATTATTTGTATAAGCGCATCTAAATTTGAAATCAATAAGCTGTTAACATTTTAAGTATTTCTTTCTGAGACCTTTTTGAAAAAGATCATTTCATGACTCGTGCCATGACTCTGGAAAATTATGTTTGTCAAATAGTCAAATTGGGGAACTTACTGAGAGCAAGATGTGTTTAATTTCAGAAAAAAAAATGGCAAGGATCATTCTTTGATCCAAAACTGTATTTTACAAAATATCATACTGGACCAGAAAAAAAATGTTTCAGAAACTCAGAGCGTTATATGGTTATACTAATATTTTGAAAACTGATTTCACATATAGCAGACAAAAAAAATCCAGGCCCAGGATTTACCCGACTTAAGATCGGCATTTTTATTTGTACAGGAATGAATAAGTAACTTTGAAGCAATTGGCCATTTGAAAAGTATCTTAGCTGGCCAAGGTATCATCTTGAAGATTTGGCTATCAAAACACATAACTATATAATATAGGCGCTTTGGTGTACTCTGATAATTTTTTCACCTCCAAAAAGGTCTTTGTTGAGGAAAATCGGTAAGTATGTATTATTCAAAATATATCCCATTTTCCCTATAATTTTCTCCTACCTTTCTGACAACCTGACGATACCGTCTCAAAACAACAATATTCATTACGCAGTTCTTCAGCATTTTGAAACCGCTTTCCAACCAAGCTGTGGTGCATCTGAACAAGTAATTATTAGAAGGCAGAATGTTTTGTGAGTAAACTTGAGCGAAGGAACTTTCCGTTTGAGCTGCAGCAGCGTATACTTCACAACACTTGCAACTTTGATTGATGGCTTTGCGTATGTAACGCGTTAACGCCAAACTTTTTTTGCAACAAAAAGTCGTTCAATATATTCAATTGACGTCGCCAGGCATAGGCAATAACAGCTTCATGTGCCTTAAACAGTTCGTACCACACGATATCTGATTTGATCTGTGGGATCACCACTCACCACATACATAGCAAGTTTTTATCACTATGAATATTCATCTTCGGGATCAATGCGGATGGTTCTCCTCGACTAAACCATGGCTTTTTGTGGTTGGAATTATTTTCAACAGACCACTCTTTCTTCTCGCCTGCCAATCAATGAAATGAAATCTGCAGATCTGCGAAATCTCGGAAATGGCATTTTCAGCCAATTGGCGTAACAACTACACCACTAAAAGGTATTTGTTAAAAAGTCATTAATTATTTCATTCTTGTTACCAGTGCGTTCAATACCTGTTCCGAATCAAAAAATCTCAGAATTCATTTATTTCTTTGATTGAAAATTGCTCAATAAAAAATATATTTTCTTCATCTGTCTATATTCGATTTCATTCAATTTTAAACCATTTAAGTACGATTAATCCTCCTTTTTTTACGAGTGTAACTTTCGAGGTCACAAGCTATTGTTACTGGGACGCATTCTCACCGAGAATCGTCAGGATTCCTCATACAATTGCTTTTAACGGGACACAGGCAAAATTCGAGACCGTATCAGCGGTATTACACATTATTCATTTTTTAGCTGCCTATAACATTCTTCGGTCAACAACAAGAGCGAAATTACCGAAAATTATAGTCACGACAACTGTTTTAATTGCTAAAAATACGGATCTCCTCTGTTCAAAATTACTCTATTCTAATCGCAGACTAGCGATGTTATCTTTAACTGATATAACTTTAAATATATGAGGCTTAAAACAATGGGCATTCTGATTTAACGTTGAGAAAATACGTTCAACTGCTTGTTTTCAACTTGTAACCGATGTAATATCGAAATATCTATTTAGAATTATAATTGCATTTTTGAACTTAATCCAAGATAATGAGGAACAGTTAAGTAGTTCTTAATTGTATAATCTAGAAATAAAAAAACTTTTGAGACAATGAGGATACAGTTTCTCGTACAAACTAAAGAAATATTTGTTTTTAGCTTTTGGAATGTAAATAAAACTGTTTTATATTGTATGGTCGTAATATTCCAAATTGTATGTTGATGGTTATCTTTACCTTTGATTATGTGGTAACTGTAACCCAGAGGGAATTCATTGTTAATGGATAATTTTAAAATAAAACTATACACAACAAACTGAATTGGTGTACTGAAGATTGTTATGATAAGGTTTAATGTTATATTATGTAATAGTTAATCTGATTACTGAGTACAAAATAATACAATAGATGTTGTAGTGGGTAGCCTCGCTGCCATAAGATGTCAATAGCTTAAATCTTCCTGAAGCAACTATTTGTGTTAGTTTTATAAGAAAAATCTTTAAATCTGATAATGAATAATCATCGCCATTTCCCCATCAAGTGGCCGCTCGATAGACTCTAAAACTTATCATGGAATAATAATCCACAATTAAATTTAATTTATTAAATATAGATGGCACATTTCTTCAGGTTTCTAAGTCACTTACGTGCTCATCTAAGGTTTGCTATTATTCTCAATCATTGCTGTGCATATACAATGTTAAATATAGTTTACGAACTGATAAGAAATAATATTTTCAAATAATTTGTATTTACTTGAAATTTTTATTAAAAATTTCCACACTAATGCTACTTATTTCCAATACTGAAATCATCATTGATTTATTAATAAGGTATTTAAAAAAATGTGTCAGATATATTTGTTTAGCTTACCTAGGTTAACAAGGTTTATCCACATTATTTAAGATGATGCTGGAAAAAATTATAGTAAAGTGTCCATATCGGCCCTTAGCTATAGTTCTTTGCAGACGAATTTCTCCCAGAAAATAGACCCCAAAATTGTATACTTTGATAAATAATAAATATTTTCTCGATAGACGACTTACTTTTCTTTCAATTAATCAATTCAGTAAGTCACTTAAGTAAAAGTAAGCTTCAAATTTAAATTTTCATCGACTAAATTTAGCAAAGACCTACGTGGTTGATTACCACCACACTTTATAAATTATAATTACAAAGACTTTTGGGGTTTTGATTTTGGTTTTTTAATACTATGGAGGGTAACATTAGCATTTACCTGCATAATTTTAAGCTTATCATAGCAAAACTCCTAAATTGTAAATAGCTTATAGCTCATTATAATAGCAACATAACAACGAATAACCTATATCAACTTAATTTTACTAATAAGGATATACAATTTTAAAGCATTTTTCTAAATATAAAGGAATATTATTTCTGTCTTTAAAATTACCCACAACTAAACCAAAATTACTTTTGTGGCAACCTAATAGAAAGATGCATTAAAAAGACACTTAACTGAATGATCATAAATGTTCGTCAAATAAAGCCATTCATTTAGATTTTAGAGCTTTTAGAGAAAATGTTCCTGTTAACGAAACAATAGAATAAGAAAATATTGGTAAAACCAATTTGTTCAGAACAAGCTGAACAAATCATATCACACTGCTCTTGTGTTGTTATATTATATACTATGTTATCGAATTCTAATTCGCTTTCTTCGGTTCTATTAAGTCATTTTATGAGTTGGCGAATAATTTGTTTAGTTAATTATTAGAACTTTTGTTTAAAATATACATCGTGAATGATTTCAAAATAAATTTGAATTGCTAATATAGATCCCTCTCAGGTTTAAACACGAAATTCAATATATTTCGTTACTTCCTTGGCCCGATCATCTTGCAAAAAAATAAAAATGAAAATACAATCAAATCTAATCCAACTAAAAATAGTTTTAGCGTAATCTTATCTAACGATGACTATTATTGATCTAGTATTAGCTCTTTATCGTATATGATTATTTGTCTAGCCATGTCTATCTATTCAGAAAAAGAATGTCCATTTATTTTATTATCATTCCCAACTGTCGTTATGTTTTTCTTCTTTAGTTAATACATGGTTGCATTGAACTGATCAGTGAACTAAAAAAATGTTCTGAAAGTGCTAAATATATACCCCAACATAATTTTTATCCTAGAATATAATTTTGCTAAATTTGCTATAAATGCATTGATAAAACCTTAATTATTTTTTCAATCATTATTAAAGTTTTATTTTATTTTTATCCTAGGACTTTTTAAATGTCATTTTAAAATCGTTTTTTACCACCCAGAGTGTATCTACACATGGATGTACGGCGTAACGTGGGCTTCGAACTAGGGTAATTGGTTTTAAGTCTACCGACTGGCCAGTAAGCAGCGCAGATACCATCCGGTAGTATTATTAAACCTGGTTACTGGCGTTACTAGGATGGTTATTCCTTACCGGATTTTACTACTGCTGTTGACTAGAGACATCTATAAGTATAATCACAAACATACAGTACATCGCTTGGGGATTCGAACCAGCGACGAGTAGCATATAACATCGATCTTGCGCAGTATGGTTTCTGTCTGATTTCGTCAACTGAAATAGTTATTGCTTGCCTTTTTTTACCTTCTTGCTCGTAGGAAATCAGAAACATAAACTGTATTTTAACTGCTTGAAAATTGAAAGAGTTAAATTATTTTAATATATTTTTGCAAATTGCAAACTACACCTAATAGGCTACAATAAAAAATAAAAATGAAACATATTGAATAATAACAGTTATAATAACTCAGTTTTAAATAATAGTTTTAAGTTTTAAATAACTCATTAAAAATCAACAAACACACAAGCCGTCTTGGTTGGCGCAATGGTACTGTTGCGATAGTCGCGGCTTTGAATCCTGCTGAGGCATGGATGTACTTTAGGTTTGTGATTATAATTGTAGATATCTTTATAGGCAACAGTGGGAAATTCTACAAGGAATAACCATCCCACTAACCAGGCTGGGTGAGACCGGATGTCTTCCGGTGTAGTCTCTAAGATGGTCACTGGCCAGTCGGTAGCCTTAATGCCGTGTGGACCGTGACTCGGAGTTCGTTGGTAAAAAGGAGACTCTAAAAT
This sequence comes from Rhynchophorus ferrugineus, assembly GCF_030347505.1. Lineage (NCBI taxonomy): Eukaryota > Metazoa > Arthropoda > Insecta > Coleoptera > Curculionidae > Rhynchophorus > Rhynchophorus ferrugineus. The sequence continues at coordinate 22,276,796 of NW_027472583.1, read as the reverse complement.
AAATTTTAAAAAAATAATCCCGCCACTAGAAAGATCAGAGATCATCCCAGAATATACCCAGTTTGGTTACTAGTTGTTTACCACATATTACATTCTTGTTGTAGACAATCATAAGCATAAATTAAAAACACCAACATATTATCCCATCAGTATTACTTGGTAAAATCATTTGTCTCATTTTACTTCAGCTAAATATCGAAAGGTCAGTTTAATATGTTGCATCAAACATTGATTGAAACTGTATTTTAACAATTTCAAATTTAAAAAAGAAACAGTTAAATTATTTTAATATACTGTTGCAAATTGAAAACTACACCTGCTAGGCTACAATAAAAAGTAAAAATCAAACGCATCGAAGAATAACAGTTACAACAACTCAGTTCAGAAAAAAATCGACAATTTTAATTTTTTAACGGTATCACAATGCAGCATTATTTTAACGAAATTACTACGTGTTAAATATAATAATCATTTTTCATATACTAGCTGACAAGCTGTTTTCTGTACACAAAAATTAAATTAAAAAAAAACATCCATACAATCAAAACCGTGTTCTATATGCTACCGTTACCGTTAGTATTTTTTTTGTTGGTCGGGATGTGTTTACTGCTAACTGATTTCTGACAGTAGCACACAAACAAGTTGACGAAAACAATTTTCTCACCGGACCGATCGTCGTTTTCGACCAGCCAGTTAGATTAAGTAGGAGTTGATAGAGTCATAATTCACCTTTCCTGCTATTATATACCATTAAAAACGAATCACACTCATCTGGGTCTTATAAACAACCATTAAGTTTAACGCGAATACAAAGACGCGAACTGCGGTTTATTCTATCTCTCTCGTTTTCTATTTCTTGGGAACGCTCTTTGATTGATCGGCTTATTGATTTTCGCCTGACATCCGTTCTGTTTAAAGCTATAATAACACGATATTAGTGTGAATTGGCTTATGCAAATTTTATCATCCTGATTTAGATCCATGGGAATTTTACAAATTTGGTCGAAACTTAAAATGAACTTATTGTTTAAACAAGAGTCAATGATGGTGGTTGCACAGTTATTCAAAGCAAATAAAGGAGGTATTCATTTTAGTACAGAAATTGTGTGAATTAGTGACGCGATATGTAAACTGTGGCATCTAAAAACGAAATTCTAAACGCGTTTCACTTGAATCTACTTTATTGAGATGGTCGACGGTTCGAGGTGATCTCAAGTTCTACAGAATCGATTTACTTGATAAGTGGTGAGAGCCTTTTATATATATTCTTCTATCGTACCAAAGTAAAACTATAACAAAATTTTTACTAGTTAAATAAAGTTGTGATCGTTATTTTGAATAGGCGGAATTTGCTGGAAAACTTTGTTTCCCTTTCTATTACATTGATTCAAATTTCTAGATTAGAATACCCTGTTAAAATATTTTCTAGTATGTACCAGCAAAAGCATCCCAGTTAAATACTCAAATTTCTTAACTGTTCAAAGTATCTCAAGCAAAACAATCTCTAGTAAGTGGATTCATGTCCTCGGTGTAATGCCACTACACGTGTAAGAATTGAGAAAATTCCGATTATGAAAACTAACGAAACGCTTTAACCTTGTGTACCCCAGATTGGTCAGAAACTTGAATAGGATTGAAGTAGCTCAAATCTTCAACTGTGAAATATCAGAATATTGGATTGAAAAAACCTCTCCATATTGGCATCATACTTTGAATTCGAGTAAAAACAGTGCAGCTGAACAGATCATCAAAAGCGAACTAGTGGCCAAATGACATATTATATAATTACATACACTTAAGCAAATGTTGTACCTTATCAATAGCTCTAGTCAAGTATTAAAGAGCTCTAGTAAACTAGTCTACCGTATCAGTAGACCTTTTGCCATAATGACTGCAATGCCGACAAATGTTTTAATACTGTTGTTTTTATTGTCCGGACATCGGCAGTCTAGAGCAAATACAAGAAATAGTCTCAAGAAACTAATCGAGATCAGAAATGTGACTACTTTTTAATGTAATAAATTGAAATATTTTTCATATTATTGAATTGCATACCCTATAGGTATTAAATAAAATTCACATATCACGCAATGTTAATCCAATAAAAATATACATTTGGACATAATCAGTATATTCCAATTATCATTCCTCATATTTACCCATAATCATCAGAAAATAAAAAACTAAGTGATAAAGTCTAGTATTCTAAATAATGCAAAACAACAATTGATAACCTAATTAAACTATTCATAATTTAAAAACCCTTTAAAAGTAAATACCATATGTATTTAGCAAGATTTTCTCACAGATATATTTTTTTCTAAAACTGTTTAATACAAACAAACAGGTACCACTGATTTCTATCAATTGCATGCAATTGCCGTAAATAACATTGAAATTCTATTTAGTTTCAAAATTTTTACTATGAAGTTCTCGTAATCTTCTCTGTTTCAGTTAACAAGAGACCATTGTTGTATAACAGCGCCGTGCACGTGATTTCCAGGTAAAGTTTAGCCCACACTATCATCTATAAATATTTATTCCGCAGCCAGCGTGAAGAAACCGAAGAAAAAGTCAACCAACAAGTGATATTCATTAGGAGTTGTTGGCACCATACTAATGACACAGTTCCCATTCATAATGGTGTCCGTTTTCTTGTTTTGAGGAATTCGCAAACCAATTTTCAACGTACCGATTTTCTTCTCGAATAAAGCCGGTATGTGTTGAAAATGCAGGTGAAACTTAAAATAGCTTTTGCAACGGATTATTAGCAATCTTGCCGGAAACAGATGTTAATTTTCTCATTTAAAAATAAGTTAAGAATTATAGATAATTAATGCATTAAAATCCAATATATCGTAAGATAATTAAAAATCTTCTATAACAAACTAAAATAACTTCGAACGAGTTCATGATATAAAATTTGGATTGAGTTAAAAAGTGTGCTTATTTTAGTTTAGCAGGATGATTCACTTTTAAGCAGAATAAGCCAAATACTCAATAACAGGTCAATTGAAAAGTCGCCCGCCTGACACATGGATGGCGCTATTAGAATAACATCCATATGTTCTTTAGTTAGCCCTAAACCTCAAAAGATACGTGTATAAATTTGACAGCTCTCGGATCATTAGTTTGTGAATAATAGCATTTTGAGTGAAGCAACTTTTGTTATTGTGAAAAAAGTGGATAAAAAGGAATTTCGCGTGTAGATAAAATATTGCTTTTTGAAGCGAAAAATACAGCTGAAGTAAAAACATGGCTTGGTGCCGAATTTCCCAACACTGTCCCAGGAAAATCAATCGTCAAGGATTGGACGCAGTGGACAGCCAAAAGAGGTTGTTACTGACGAAAACATTTAAAAAATCCACAAAAAGATTTCGAATGACCGTAAATTGAAATTGAATGAAATAGCAGACACTCTAAATATTTCAAATGAACGTGTACATCATATCATTCACGAATATTTGGGTATGAGAAAGCTCCGTATAAAGTGGGTGCCGCGCGAGCTCACTTTTGACCAAAAACAACGACGAGTTGATGATTCGGAGCAGTGTCTGAAGATGATCAAGCATAATATACCCGAGTTTTTGCGTCGATATGTGACAATGGATGAAACATGGATCCATCATTTCACTCTGGAGTTCAATCGACAGTCATCCGAGTGGACTGCACACGATGACCCGCTCCAAAGCGTGGGAAAACGCCGGAAAACAGTCGGCTGGCAAGGCCATGGCATCTGTATTTTGGGGTGCGCATGGAATAATTTTCATTGACTACCTTGAAAAAGGAAGGACTATCAACAGTGACTATTACATAGTGTTATTGAACCGTTTAAAGGACGAAATTGCCGAAAACGACCACATTTGAAGAAAAAGAAAGCGCTACTTCACCAAGACAATACACCGTGTCACAAGTCAGTGAAAACGATGGCAAAAATCCATGAATTGGGCCTCGAATTGCCTCCTCATCCACCGTATTCTCCATATCTGGCCGGCAGCGCCTATTTCCTGTTCTCAGATCTCAAAAGAATGCTCGCTGGGAAGAAATTTTCGTCGAATGAAGAGGTGATCGCCGAAACTGAGGCCTATTTTGAAGCAAAGGACGAATCGTACTACAAAAATGGTATCGAAAAGTTGGAGTGTCGCTATAATCAGTGTATCACTCTTGAAGGGAATTGAAGGCCGAGGACTTTTCAATTGATTTGTTAAATATAGTTTTTTATCAACAGAAAAACAAGCGTTCCAGTTTCAATTTAGATCATTTTCCAGAAATAGTTCTACTTCTTGTGAACATCTTATAACCACAGCTGATTTTGGTAGTTTCAGATAAATAGGCGTCTCAGAGGTTTACTGTTTATTTATCTGGCCTAAGCTCTTTATTCGAAATTCGGAATTTTTGAGCCCAACCTTATTTTGGTAACATTATCAAAACAATAGTGTATCCATGGATCTAATTATTTATACAGAGGTAGTGTACCAGCCTGCAGCACTGCAGCTAAAAGCTGGTGTAGCGAATTCAGTCATGGCAGCCGCTCGCTTTGGGTGGATTTTGGTGGTCATTCAAAATCTGTTATTGTTTGACAATGGAGAATAGGCATTAGTACCATATGCATTGTTTGTTGCCTGTAACACCTACACAGGTAAATCATGGATATTAGTTATAATATGAAAGGGTCTACAACACAAACACTATTAATTTACCTTAAAAAACAGTTTTATTCAAGGACAGTTTTTATCTGTTGGAAAACAGACCAACAGGTAGACCTTTCAGGTAGCTTAAAACCGATGGCTCTCGCACATGGCCGCCATAGATATGATACCTCCTCAAAAAAAAGCCACAGGGATCGCTGTGGTCTTAATCCAACCCGGATAACTTCCACTTATTGTAAAATTATGTTCAAGTGTTGTCTATGGACTATCGTTTGCCAGTTTGCATTTGAAGATCTTAAAAATGGCACTGTTTCTACTCTCATTTTCAAGGCACTGTTTCATCCCTCTATGGAAGGGTTTTCCAAGTTTTGGCGACTCTAAATTCCAATAATCTAAGGCTAACTGAGCTTGTACAATAGCTTCCAGTTATTATAATATTATGTTTAAGTATTGTCTATGGACTATGGTCTGCCAGTTTGCATTTGAAGATCTTAAAAATGGTAGTGTTTCTACCCTCATTTTCAAGGCACTTTTTCATCCCTCTATGAAATAGTTTTCCAAGTTTTGGCGACTCTAAATTCCAATAATCTACGGATAAATGAGCTAGTTCAATCTGTCTTTGGTGGCCATTCACCCTGAACTATAAGCTCCTTCCCAATTTCCAGTAAACTATGTTAATTCAAGAAAAATTATTCACAGAAGAAGCATATCGAAATAAAGGGTTGCATGCGACATTAGCACTACTGGCCAAGTACCAACAGATACGATAAAATAACGATATAATAACAAATAGATCATTTATTTATCAGGAATCTTGGGATAAATTCACGTAAATTCGAAAAAAAAAGCGAAGAAATGGAATTTATGATCATCCGGTATAAAAATGGCTCGCCACCGCCCTAACGGTCCTAATTTGACACCTAATAATTTATTTTGATTCCCGCACATTACGAACAAAAACGAATTACTATATTATGGAACTTACACTGGAAGGTGCTGTGTATTTAGTAGTACCAAAAGGGTCTTATATAGTTACAATTAATTTGTTTTAGCTGCAATCTATAAATAAAGATATACAAGTACAATAAATAAATAACATCTTCTGATCATTTACACGAGTTTTGTATATATATATATATTTTAAGCTCTTTAGTATCGGTTACTGAAAAGCAATTTTATGAATCTATATCGATTAAAAAATTATGTAATATCTAAATTAATGAGTTAATTATGACTAGCGATGAAAATCCGATCTACCACAACAATATCAAGTACAAGTCATGGTTTAGTTCAGGAGATAGTATTTATGGAAATGAAGCTGTGCATATGCACATGCTGTTACTGTTACTACAGATGTCTACCGCATCATTTGAATAAATTGAAAATGCGTGAATTCAAGAAATGTGAAGATGAAGAAATACGAATTTATCTGAATTAATGCCTCTTTAAACATAAATTAATGATCAAAATACATGCAAGAACTTAATATTTATAAAATAGCATATAATCTTAATAAATGCACCTTGTCGAATAAAAAACTAAAGGCAAAACAAGTGGAGGCGAAGAAGATGGGCGAATATATTATGAGGATGCACTACCAATTATTTGGTGCACCGAAGAGCTCAAAATCTTAAGTACAAAATAACGTCTATGGGAAGGTTTTAGAAGCAATAACTGTATTGGTTATGTTCTACCATTAATTATACACAATTAATAAAATCCAAACTGCTTCATTATCGAACAACTTTATTTAATTAAATTTATGACCAGTCGCTAATATCGACTCCATAAAATACCATAACTTTACTAATTTGACATTTCCTTCGGCGTTTCTTTAATTCGCCAGCGCATTTAGCAGCGACAAAATATCGGATCTTGCTGACTAAATAATTGGATATTCTAAATAAATGCCGCATGCAACCCATTCAATGCAGGACAATTGAAATATTGATGCTTGTCCATGAATAATGTATTATATATTTCATTGGCATTAGTTTAATGCGACAGTTCAGTGTAGTTTATTATTTTAACAACGAAGTCAAATATGGAAGATACTATTGCAGAGTAATTATTATTATTATACATAACTAATTACTTATCGGGAACTGTTGCTAAAATAACGATGATGGAATTACTTGTTATTTTGTCTCAAACTAGAAAAGTTGTTTATCCAGAACACCTAAACATATAGTTTCTAACTCTCTAAAACTTGCTGAAATGTAACTTATGTTACTGAATTTCCAAATATGTATATTATATATCCACATTTATTATATAAATTATATCGACGGGACAACAATCTCTGACTGACAAAGACACTGGATATGGAATACACTTCGTATTTAAGTGTAAGTGTGAGTAATTTACGATTCAATGGGGTAACAATGTCTGGGTTTTGGTCAATGCGTTTTTACCTGCTGCAGCAACCATGAGGCATGTCGAATTTTACATCATTGAATAAAAGTCTACAAAATATCCAGAAATACAATCCCAGGTGTTGAACACAGGCGGGGTGTTAACAGCGCCAACTAGAACACGATAACGAATATCTGGCAACCCCGAGACGTTCTTCTGGGAGATTATTGAAGGGAGTTTTCATTTATTCAGTCACTGACCGTAGTTCCTCGTGCAAGCCTCGTCTACAGATAAACCCAGCGCCGTTTCTTATTATCACTTGTATTTTCCACATATTTATATTACGTCAATAAATAACGGTCACATAATGTAAACAGCACTGTTTCATTTCGCTTTACCTGCATTGACCGAGCCACATAATCTAGCCTAAACTGCTTCATAACATATAGAAACCCTTAATCTCGTTTTGTATCGCCGTTCAAAAAGTCGCCCCTTCTTTACATAATATGAAATTGTTTTTAAAGTAAATTAATGGTTTTTGGGCTTTAAACCCGTTCACATTTCATAATTGTCGTAGTAGGTAGGATACCATATATTCATTAGCCAGAGTAAAATTAATTATCAAAAAAGACAGATAGATTGACGTTGGATTGGCAATAATTCCGCAGTTACTCGAAACATTCCTTGGTGTAGTGGAGTTCGGGCAAAAGTAAGCTGTGACATGACGGAAAGTGTATTAAAGGTAGACCTAGCCATAACATATTCCATAAAAGAAACAAATTTTACCTGCCTTGTAATACATAAAAACCTTCCGTCGCTTCTTCTTGCCATAAAATAAAATAGTTTTTAAAGTTAATAGTTTTTTTCGTTTTAAACCTTTTCATATTTCATAGCTTATTTAGATAGACTACTTGAATGTCTAGATATTATAATCAAAATTAAAATCCGGCTCTTCCGAACTCTTATTTTTTGCTAATCATTATTTATGGTTCCGAGACAAATAGAACGTCATTCGATTAAGATGTGACAATCAGTGCGCAGTTGAGAAGAAAATATCTAATGAAAGGTGAACCAATTCCTGAAATAATTCTGTGACGAAATCCACTTTTTGGATGGAAGTGGCAAATAGCAGCTCCAAAAAGATATGGATCAAGGTTATAGAAGGCGATATCAGACTATCCTTAGCCGAAGACCGAAAGGTTCGAATGTCCTGCGGTTGTCCTGTGCCGGCTCCGCCATGGTTGAGAAATGGCTATGGATGGTTGATTGTGAGGGTGATCTCTGATACGCTCATTAACATTTATTTTGTTTTCTATTTCTGCAATGTTGAAACCCAGTTGGTTTATAAAATGTTCATTAGTTTATGAAAATTGGGTCTTGCTATAAACTTGGCATATTAATTTTTCACCATAAAAGATGTTGGTTGCTATATTGCAAAATTATTAGATTACAACGAATGCTTTTTAAATGTATATACGCCCATATATGTCATTTCAGTAGCCATGTAACCGTGGCGTATGGCACATTGCGGGTTTGTTTACAATGTTTTTATTAAAATAGACATTTCTGCTATATTCATACAGCGACCAAATAAAATTAGTAGACGTGGTCGCCCTTCAAAATGCGGTGATAACATTGCGAATTGGTTGAAAAAATGTTAAACAATCTCTCAATCTTACACTTGAACCCTTATTTCAATAGGTATAAAATTATGATTATCTGAAATTTTCAACGAAATGGCTTCGTAAAACTACGTAGAGTGGAGGAAAATATTTGGTAAATATTGAAAAACATAATTTTTGCTCATTCATGAATGATGAACGTTTACTTTCAATTATTGGGGATGATAAATATAAATATTTCTAAATAAAATGATTATTTTCTGCTAGAACTAAGAAAATGATACAGTAATCTCAATATAGTTTAATTCCAATAAGATTGAATGCCTTGCCATAGAATTTTTTTTTTAATTCCATTTAAAAAACGATGTCATTAATTGGACCTGACTAGGCTGTATGTATTTTAAGGGTAATATACCACAAACATATATAAGGAATTCCTTTAAAATTAAGAGAAAATAAATCAATTTTGTCCTGACGAAACTGTAGGTCTATCTCACTAATAATTCGAAATAATAGGATGCTTTAGCTCACCAATTTATTAATGATTATTCTGATACAACAGACTTATCAAGTAATGCCAAATAATATTAAGTAAATATATAAAAATTATATAAAAATATGAACACACTTCAATATATTTAATATTATATTAGATCTGGTATAAAATTTATCTGTGAATATCCCATCGAAATACGTTTCTGGTTTCGTATAGCGCCTTCGCAATCGCCTATAAATATTTATATCGTAGCAAACGTCAAGATGTAAAAAGAGCTGGCCGACCAGAGAAATACATTAGAAGTTGCTCGGGCAATATTAATGGTACAGTTCCCATTCATAATCCATTACACTCGGTTCCTTTGTAGAATTTTCAACGCATTTGAATTATTGCCACTTGTTTTGCGCCACCAAAGCTTTAAAACTAGCGAACTACTCTTAGTGGACGAGCTTGGAATGTACATAGTTTTAACCAGATGAAAGCTGTTTCGACGCTATTAAAATACAATCTTGATGCGATTACTACGAACTACAATAACAATAAACATGTGAATTTCTCTTCATTATAAATGATTTAAGTGGAAAAAAATTACTATCCGCATTAATATGTATACAGTACATGAGAATAAAGATGTCCTGGTGAAAAAAGCTAGAGAACATAGATCACAATGAAATGCATACAACGTAAATAATGGAACAGTTAAGGTTTACCTTTTTTTTATTAAATAATTTTCCACATTATAAAACAAACGTTATTATATTGAAGCTTTTTATATTTGCACCAATGCAGGACTATAATTAAACAATATTTCTTTTCAACTGTCATTACCATATCATAGCGCGTATTATAGGTGTACCAAAAAAATTGCACGTCATAGATGATGTCTAAAGTACTACTAAATTCATTTTGTAATAACGTAATATTTATTTTAAACTCGGGAGTTTTTCTCTCTCATTTTACTAATTATCATTACTCTAGCTAATTGATTGATATATGATGATCTATATATAAAATTTGATCTGTATTAGTACCGGTCTACACTGTTGTCAAATGTCTGTAAAATGCTTCAAAATCATAACCACAATTATTCGAGGTTATATACCGGCAAACGTTATTTTGAGGCTTGTTTTGATAAACTTCTATTTATAAACTGTTTAATATTTGTGATTACTCTGATTGAAAATGGCACAGCCATTAAATAGGCAGAGTCAGGAACTGTCAAACAGAAACGACATAATTAGAGCTCCCTCGTGATATAAAATGCATCGGAAACGTGAGCATTGATACTATTAAATATTAAGTTTTTTAGTCAAAAATTTTCTCCATTCATGATCAAATTTAGGAAATGTATAAAACAGTCAGTAGTTTTACACGATATAAGAATAATTTAACACAATTAATTCATATAAAACTATTATCAGGGAAGTATCCATGGAAAACTTAGGGATATGCAGCTATTTGCGGGGTGTAAGTCACCCATTCATACACTGTTAGGAAACATAAGATTTTAATTGTATAAAGATAAATATATATATATATATATATATATATATATATATATATATATATATATATATATATTGTTAGTTATAATAGTTTTTGATAATTCACTCCAGATACAACTCACAACTCCACAACTTCACTTTTAAAGCTGAATTCTGAAACTGAAGCTGAAATTAGAAATTAACAATTTAATTTTTTAGTGCATTTAAAAAGTGATTCTGATACTTAAATGGCCATCGCAGAGTCATAAGAGCGGAAACGACTAAAGGTGACTATATAATCACTATATTTTAATTGCAGAAAATCCTATTGTAAACTGTGAAACATTAGTATGCACATATAATATTCATAATTGTTAAGAATATGCGTAATGGAGAAAGCAGTGATTAAATCTAACTTTATGAAGGAAAATGTACACAGGCAGTAGCAAAAGAAACTAAGAAGAATAGTGATAAGTATAAGAATAGTATAAGAATATAGTGATAATTTGAAAAGGAAATACAGGAACGAAGCAAACAAGAACTAAACGTTGAAATGTAACTAATTCTTAATAATCCTAAGTAGGCTCTCTAATGAAAGTAAAATACATAACTTGAATATATAATTGTAAATTAGATGGATTAGGCTTCCAGGGGATACGACTACATAAAAAACGCGCCAAGAAATCAACTACATCGGTAGTTTGGAAAATAGTTCAAGCAAGCAACTCTAACCTACAAACTATTGTTTCTGTATAATTACGCACAGTTAATTAACTAGTTTAAGTCATTGGATAATGTATGCATTAGATTAATTATCATGTTAAAATAAATTATATTTTATAACGTTAATTTTCCTTCATTATTTTGTTCACATTAATATTTTGTTATGTGGGAGTCTAAATAAACCAAAATTTAAAGTTACTGCGGTAACATTACGACGTTGCGGTGCTATAATTTTGAGGAGGTGCATTGATGATGACTCTATAGGGTATATGTTCTAACAGTTTCTCTAGGTTCTTCAATGTGACTTAAAAATATTATTAAACTTATTTTAATTGAAATTCCTGACTGCGCTTGTTAATCTCTACGTCCTTATTGTGCTTTTGACTGAAACTGAATGACATGTTCCACATATTCGTTAATATTTTGATTTAAACCAATTAAAAATAAAGTCAATATCTCAATATCTTCTCCAATACACGACCATCTCAATCATACATTACTGGTAATTTACAGAGAACAAAAATTAATTTCATCTTAGTTTGAAAACAGCATCAAATACTTTTCGATATACATTCGTAGAGTCGATTATCCAACCAACGGAATCCTTGCTACCTTCACCTTTCTCGCGATGATTCTCAGTTCATTACCAAGGTCGACAGAAGACCGTATTCGGTCGATAAACCTCATTCCTGCATTTCCTTCGTTGCCCGCAACATTTTCAATGTTTTTTATCGGCTTTCGAAATTAACGTAGTTAATTTTTAGATGGGAGAAAAAAACGGAACTTTGTGCTGGTAGGCGGTTAGGACAGACTACACTGTAAATTTAATTGATGCCGTTGTTATTGCATGCGTATACCAAAAATCACTGTAATCAAATTCACCGACTGAGACGAATAATATTTTAAATAAACGGTAAAAGACAGGTAGTTTTTTGCATGCAGATATTTACAACTAGGTGACAAAGGATTCTTGTTAGTAAGTGATGGACAAAAACTGTAATTTAAAAAAGTTAAATGTCATACAAAGTATACACGTACAATGAAGATGCAATTTATTGTTCAGACACTAAAAATTAGAAGCATATAATATAAAAATTAGAGAATAATGCACATAATCAATAAGTCGTTTGAAGATTTTTTCATTAACGATATATTCCAACATCATTTGCAACATGCGCAACAATTAAGTCTGAATCCTCTTCAAAGCACCGGCATTTGTAACTAATCTTTATGATTATCTATGGACAAAAAATGTAAAAACTGACGCGCAAAACTATCTCACTTACGCCAGAACTAAGTTGGATAAGATCCAAAGTTAGGAATAATTCAACAATTGATGAAAGGCTACGCAGCCAGAACTAAGATATTTATGGTGAACGAATATATTAAACGTTAGTACATCTAATAAATGGCGCTATGATGTTTTTGTAGTAGTTAATATAAATTCCGTTTATAACCATGCATTAGATATTGACAAAATTAGATTTTGTTTTTCTATGAGTTTCTTCCAAATGAATTTGTTATTGCCAACTTTATACTAATTGATGATAATAAAAATCTGAATATATGGAGAGGTGTATTATAACTCTTAGATAGCTATTATATATATATATATATATATATATATATATATATATATATATATATATATATTGGCCTTTTCATTAATAAAATAATATTAAACGTTAACAAAAACATTAGTTAAAAATTAATAAAGTAAAGCTTTAACAAAATGCAACTCAGATTCCGGCAATACGTGTTACTCTGCTACAGCAATAGAATTAATTTTAACCATTAAATTAAAATTACCAAACTACGTAAATCTTGTCAGAAAAAGTAAGTTAAACAAAAGTACCATTCACACCTCTGTTAAAATAAATCAACTAATTCTGTTTAGAATATTTAAAATTAACACGTTAAGCTTAACTAAAATCAACCTAACCAATCTACGGGCATTAATGTACACCTTGTTAAACTAAAATGACTATATATGGTTTAAAATGACCAGATGCTTTACGTCTTATTTGTATTGTGAAAATATAATCTAGGAAATAACAGTACATTGTGTCCAATGTTTCGCAACCAAGCTACTCAAATTATTTCACATATATGCATATATTTGTGGTTGAGGAACTGCAAATTTTTATACTTTTAGGTTTGTTAAGGCCGGAACCGAGATTTTTCATATTTAATCCCGAAGTTTTCAAGTCTGGAATAAAAATGCTACAAAGAACAGCTTAAATTTAAAATGAGAAAATCTCAAACAGAGTTTACGAGGCTGAAACTGCTATTGTCGTCTATTGCAATGTATCGATTTATTTTTGATTTTGCAATATATAAATATTATTCTTATTATCGATGCTATTTTCTATATTTAAATAACATCTTTATATCTGCATTGTCAATAAGTTTGCAAACACAAAGTATTGAAATAGAGTGGAATTTATAACTGTAATAGTAGTAGTTTCCGGAAAATACGTTTAAAAAATGTTTTGACAGTTCAATTATTTGTTGATAAAAGTATTATTTCCAAAGGGATTTACTGTGAAGATGACAATAAATTTGGATAAATAATATTATTGCGTCTTTATATTTAAAGGCCTGTTAATATATGTGGTGTATACGTCTATGGGCAATATATTTTTCATCTATGGTTTAACATAATTAGATATAATGTTTGACATACATTCTTAAAAAAAGTTAGGTTAAGAATATATTAAGAAAAGTGGTAAATAAAAAAGTAGAATATATAGAATAATAGAGTAACAAAATATAGAATATAAGTCATTAGCATAATGTGTAATAGTTAAAAATACATAAATAATAAAATACATAAACAGTTAAGAAATTAGTTTATTATTAAAATTATTAGTTAAAATTATTATTAATTAATTATAACTGTAAATAGTTAAAGCTAAATAGTAGATTAAAAGCTAATTGGTGCCTCGAGTTTAATAATAAAATAAATTGTTTAAATATTTGGAGAACCGAAATCGCAGCTTAAAGACCCCAACAAATACGGTTTTTATGTTTTAGTGACCAACTCCAACTCTACACTTTGGACAGGGCAATTAATTGAAATCCTATCACTCCCTCAAACCATCAATATCAATCCATCAAATCCATATTCATTAGATATTGATCCCTTCTCATTGTCACTATCTACGGAGCACTTTCACAAATATGAATGAAATTTCGCTCATCTATGTGCATGTATTCACGAGATCCGAATCTATACTTCCTCAAATAGTGTAGAAACAAATAAGTTAATTTTCTTGTTTATTGAAATCTGCTAGACCTCCCAAATATTAAATAACATATTAAGCCTCTATTATGCATACTATATATTCCGAGTCTATCATAAATTGTAATAAAATCACCATAAAAGGTGAACCCGTCATATCGCTTTAAAAAACGATTATAGTTATACAAGCATTCCAATAAAGAAATAATAACAATGGTCCCTTATTTAAAACCGAATAAGAGCTGAAGCTGGATTGTATACGACGCACGAGGCCTACGCCATATTGCCGACGATAAGGAAATGCCCTGTATAAAATAAAACAGTTAGATAGAATAATACAGGCGAGCAGGCCGCATTAGTATCCATTTCGCGAACTTTATTACGCCGGGGATAAGAAAAGAGCATTACGTCCATGCCATATCTTATTTGTTCTATTGGAATTCGTACTTTGGAGGAACGAGCAGAAAAAATGAACCAAATGAACGCTAAAAATGGGATCCTGTCTAATTTAATTTTCGATTTATCGCGATCTTACACAATGGAAGGCCTCCTTCCTAATTTCAATTTTTATGACGTCTTCGCTTCCAAATAAACCAAGACGGGAATCGATTAATAGTTCCCCACAAGCCAAAATGAACGTACTTTGGTTTCTTGTCTTTCATAAAATTGCTTAGTTAACTGCGGGCTTGGTATAGCTTTATTACGTTATTTCCTCCCATATGAAAGCTGCTGTTGCTATATGGAGCAACAAATACGCTATTTAACTATATTACTATTTAATTAAGAATAATAATAAGGAATTAAGAAGATTTAGAATGGTGGTCGCATTATAGTAGAATATACATTAAGAAAAAATTAAATTACCATGATGGTTGAAATATTTTAACACATTCAGGATAAATACCATGTAAAAGGGAGAAAGTGAAGTTATATATAATCTATTAAAAGTTACTTTAGTAATGCGTCATAGATATTTGATCAACAACAACTCTGAGTTTTAGTTCAATTTGGCTTTGACATTTAACAAAATTCTAATCTAAATAAAATAATTGAACAAAAATGTTATAAATATAATTTATTTTAACATTATAGTATATCTGAAAACTTCTTAGTTAGTTAATTATACAGCCACAATAATTTATAGGTAAGAGGTAAAACCTCTTAACACTATTGCATTAAAGAATTTTGCATACCTCTGACAAACGAACGGCGGCCGTTTGCCAGACTTGCCCAAAATTATTCAAAATATTAGATATTATTACCAGATTAAAAACCGACAAACGATATTTTAGCGCTTTGATAATTTTGATAAATAATATCGTAATATATAATATCATTTCGCTTGAAAATGCAGAAAACAATAGATAGTCAGGGTCACAAAATACGGCTCTAGTAAAATATCTCGAAAAGGAACGCGATAATATAGGCTCCCTTTTGCCTATAATTTCCGCTAGAGAGCTAATTATTGATGATATTAAATAACATAAGTCCCCCAGTCCAAATTTATTGAAAATGTTTTTAGCAGGTTTCTGCCGTGCTAAATATTAGTGTGGGTACTCTGAATAACATCGCTTACAAAATGAAGAATAATACGTTAGATTCACCCAAGAAAACTCGTCTATATACAAAGTGGGTGATTGATATTGACCATCTTAATATTAACTCTATTCGAGACCAAATATACGAAATGTATAAGAACAGTAAGTACACAAACTGTTTTATCAATATAAACATAATTTAATAAAATTATTTATAAAAGATTTAAGAGCATGCAGCTTTTTGACTGATGTAAGACAGCCTTTACATACTCTTACAGGGCACAGGGTTTAAAGCATAGTATTTAAATGGTTTAATGGAACTTAATTTAAGAGCATGCAGCTTTTTGACTGATGTAAGACAGCCTTTACATACTCTTACAGGGCACAGGGTTTAAATGGCATAGTATTTAAATGGTTTAATGGAACTTCCAGACATTGCCTTAAAAATAATTCAATTTATAAAGGCATAAAATAAGACCAAGGAAGATAAACAATTTAAATTTGTGTATCTTGATGAAACTTGAAAATTTCAAAATGGTTCATTGTGGCACTCTTGGCAAGACAGTAACATAAAAGTGTAAAGACAATGAAAACTGATGGAAGAAGGTAAAAGTTACAATAGCTATCGATTAGGTTTTGTTGGTCATTATATATTTGTTAATAATTAACTGCAGATATATTGCTGGTAGAGAACGATATTCCATCAAAAACTGTTTGGATATGTGGAAGGAAGCATTGTCAACCATAACACCTTCGCTTTGGATGAACCCGATAAGACATACAGAGGAAGTAATTGATAAATGGTGGAATCGTGTACATGTTTTAGACAGATTATAAATTAACAGTTTAGTGATTGAATTGGATAGTGAGTCGGAAAGTGACAGTGACTGGAGGAAACTTTCAGGATATGTGAAATTGGTGTGCAATGCTGGAAATTCCTGAGCCTGAGTGATGACAGTGGAAACAACTAAAGGTATGCACATAATCAATTGAATATAACTGTAGAAAATGGTATTGTAGGGCGTGAAAGATTTGTGTGCACAGATATGATTGTAATTGTTCAAAATTACACATAAGCGTTAGGTTAGAATGTATGAGGAGATAATGAATACTAACTGTTTTGTAGATATAGTAAAAGCATTAGACCTTTATGAGAGGTTTTACGAAGAATGGTGTACACATATAGTAGCAGAAGAAATAAAATATACAATATACTGAAGTGGAATTAGCAGAACTACAGTAGCGTTAATACATAAACATTATTACATCAGATCCTAACATTGGGCCAATGGATCCTCCTAGATATATACCTAGATTAAGTTATTGTAAAGATACATTGTAGGTCGATAAGCAACGAATAGTAGCAATGTAATAAATACATAATATTAAAAAAGATAAATCTCAATATTTTGGTACTCGAGTGGTTCCCAAGCGACCGATATTTTAACTACCAACAAGTGATTACTTGTGATTACTTTCATCATCTTTTGAAAAAAGTGATAAGCATGCTGATATAGAATCAAGTGTTCTAGCAACAGATTCGATCATCGCGAAATATTCGAAATACTGGATAGTTAAAAAGGTGTTTGAAAGAATATAGTAATAGAGATAAGCAAAGAACGCAATGTAAGTAAGACAGAGCTACATGAATTCCTTCCACATGCTGACGTTCAAGAGAGAGAAAGAGCAAAAAATTCGATACATACATATGTTTATTATCAAGAAGCTTATGTCATTGGATTCTTCAAACCATATATAATATCCGCTATTCTTTGTTTCTAAACGCAACTCTTTTAATTAATTTTAGCCTCATATTTAAACTTTTTCCATTTTGCTCTGTTGTTTGTTGTAAAATATTAAAACAGGGCTCACATGTTATTGTACGTAGTATATACCCACTAAAATATACACCAAAATGATAAAGATAATACGAATAAAATTAATAATAATTAACGACCAATTATACATGTAAAATATATAAATATTGGCCATATTATTATAATTTGGATATTATTATCAATATTATTAAAATAGATCTATTGTTCCTTTAAATATTCGCATTTCAATTAATATATATAGCGTTTTTCCTTTTTTCCATTATCGTATATCATTCGTTCTTCGTGATAGATAATTTGATATTCTTAGGAGATATGCTCAGATACAAACTATATTTGAAATTCTTCGTCTATCGTGCTTGTTTACTACCAACCACATCACAATTCCTATTAAATTGTCTCTACATTAGTAATAATACTAAAAGTACCAATAATACAGTTAGGGAAGTTAATGTTACTTTAGACTCAATGTGACTTAACTGAAGAATAAGAACGAAGTGTCATTCTTGAACTATTTTACACAAATATCTGAAAAGGCGTTGCTTTTGAAGGTTTTTAAGGAACAAAGGAAATAATAGCTACACTCTGTTGGGCACAGCACTCGATTCTCTCCAGCTAGTTGTGGAACTGTCAATGATGACCATAGAGAAAAGTTCTATCAATGTTTCTGTGAGAAAATGGATTTGTACCGGCCTCTGGAACGCCTGCAGGTTACCGCGGGTTTCAGAAACGTAGATGGTCCAAGATGGTGATTTCATTTGCTATCAGTTGTTTTTTTTTGTAGATTGAGCTACCTGGTAGATGTTTCTCAACAATTGATAATCTAAATGCCATTAAACAATGAATAATTCCATATTAACATTTACCATTTTCTTTAAAAAGCAAAACTGAGTTATCAATATCACAATATCACAAAAACTAGCGGTAATATTTTTTCTTTGTCCTATTCGTTTATCTTATTACTTAGTATCTCAAAATTGGTAACAATTGCCTGATAATATCAAGAAACATTTAATTTAATGTTAATGTTATGAGAAAACTGCCCGCTAATTGATCTTTAATTGATTAGCCAAAACCGCTGATTTCGCCATGGTAAGACGGAGGTAAGAAGACATGTTTCCGTCTACTTCCTACTATCTAAGATCAGAAAATAATAAACTAATCAAAGTGCAGCAGGACGTAAGAGAACTACGACCCAAGACAAACTAGCAGAGCTTCGCTTACCGCGATCAAACGTTGATAATAGCCTATCGTTGTTACCTAATATTTGCCAACTTCCACTACAACACGTGACTATACCAGTAAACGTCCGCTCACTCGTCGAAAAAGGACTCGACCTACCCGGAAGAGTTATCCGATCGTTGTCAGGCTCGCATTTTTCCAACGCCTAAGTTATTTGACCAACTTGAACCTTCTTATTAGTCAATGTAAACAAGTAGCTTCGCTTTGATGGTCCCGACCGACGGTCCGTTGCTGCCGGTCAAATGCAGTTTGACTGGAAATCTATTAAAATG
This sequence comes from Rhynchophorus ferrugineus, assembly GCF_030347505.1. Classification (NCBI taxonomy): domain Eukaryota; kingdom Metazoa; phylum Arthropoda; class Insecta; order Coleoptera; family Curculionidae; genus Rhynchophorus; species Rhynchophorus ferrugineus. Next base: position 22,257,336 of record NW_027472583.1, on the reverse strand, counting down.
CAGCAAAGATTTCTTATGTAAATGGTGGACGTCGTCAGTTCGGATGGAAGAACGATCCGACTCAGAATACGCCGAACGACGGGGAAAAAATTGATCTCACTCATTAAGTATATCCAGTGACAGTAAATAATATGGTCTGTCTATATTGAAACGAGAATTAATCGTCGGCTATAGCAGATTCGGTGGTCGGGGGGTCATTTCGCGGACTGTCGATTGGGTATTGATAGGAATTGACGGATGAGACCGCTAACAAAGAGCACATTTCGCTGGGAGATCGTTTTATTCTCAACGTGTTCGAATGAAAAAAAGTACCACATAAACATAATGAGAAGATGTGAAGATTGAAGACAGCAAAATAATCCTCTTCAATAGAAGATAGATAAAATGTAAACAGAAACTGAGCTAATACAAAGAGCTAACTTATTACGGCATATCTAATGTTATCTCATAACAATGCGATCCAATGATGCTACATTACCAACCCCATTAAAATTCGTAAGATTAACTTAAATAGTATTATCATTAAGGAATAATATTAATAAAACAAACAAAGAGGTGACACTAGAGCATGTTTTTGATTTTGATCATAATATTCCATTTAAACTCATATAGAAATGCATGTGGAAATACGAGGTATATCTAGAAGTAAGTATGTAAGTTTAGTATTAGGCTTATAAATTATGTTTATAAGATGTAAGATTTATTGTGAAAAGTCGGTACTTCTCCAAAGAACGATGAGCCTATCCACGAATCGACCCATTTTTGGTATCTTTATAAGAAGTAAAGCGTTGCTCATATCGGAAAAAGTAGTAATCAAAAGGAGTTAGGAAAAGTCTGGAGAAAACGGCGGGTGTGATAGAATCTCCCTTTTAATTGGTTCCAAGTATGTTTAGGGGATTTGGCAACATGTGGTCAAGCACTCTCTTGCTAAGGAATAACACTGTTGTTTCTTTGCTCGTATTCCGGTTGTTTCTCGCGTAGTGTTCGGCCATTGATGATTTCATTACGTTCACCACCAGTAACGATACTCTTGGGTTCAATTTACATGACACAACTTAATCTGCCTTTTGTATTATTCTCATTTTATTGAGAGCGAATGGTGTGGCTCATAGGGATTCAAGTTGTTTCTTGTGTCCTCGTCTTCAAATTCTTTTAGCTGTCCAGAACACATTTTGACTTCGGTGTCTAAATCATCACATTTCAATCGTTGAAACCAGTGTCTACATGTCGACGTCGACAGACGAAGCAATATGGTTGCTATAAGCTTCACACAGCGTTCGAGGACCTTCAGCCTCCTTTTCTTCAAACGTAAAATTAAAGTAAGTAAGTAAAAACGTGAAATTTTAAAAATCCCTTAAAATTAATTTACAGCCCTGTTATATGTTATATAGTATTTTTTGGTATATTGGTAACATTCTCGTATCATGGGTTTTGACTTAAGTTATTAGTGTAGTCCACAAATTGACATGGTGATTCACAATTCAATAAAATTCCTTCAACAAACTTATTAATTATTATTACAAGATTATTTCAACAAAAATTACTTTATTAGTATTTTGGAACGACAAAGTATCTGTTGTAGTTTCTTCAATATCGTGTTATGAATTTGCAATTCCAAAAAACTAACACAATCTGCCTTATAACCAGTCCAACTTCCTGAAAATGCACATGGGTGGAAAAAATATCGGACAGACCTTGCCAAGTTAATGTTAGGAAAATTCTTTCCAAAATCCTTTCCGAAAACCAATCAAAGCTGGCGAACCTCAAGCTTCCCCGATAGACCATTCACGTCTCGTTTTACGCTGACGATACTACCTTCTTTATGGACTTCAGGTTCGAGGAGACCATTCAAGGACTTTTACAGAAGCAGCTGGATCTCGCGGTCAAGTGGTTCAAATTCTGGAGGTTGCAAATCAATCCTTTGAAAATGTAGACCATAATTTTCTATAAGCACTGTTCCTGTCGTATCTCAAAATTCTCTCCTCTGATCTGCCCTTCTAGCAGATTTTCCATCTCCATCCAAAGCTTATTTTATAAGATGTTAATCCGATCCGTACTCATTTACGGATCTAATGTGTACTTCAAATTTGTTACACCCAACCAGGTGAAACGGCTTCAAGTTTTCCAAAATAATAGAATCTTAAATGATCCGTGCTCCAGAGAAACTGACACTCCAGACATCACGGACTTCATAGCTCAATCCTGTCACAAACAACAGCTCAGCTCAAGTTCTTCTGAAAACGCGCTTGTTCGCGAGCTGGTCGACATTCTCGGAGCTTAACTCCGCCAATCGCCCTCCTCGAGTCCAATAACGGCTACCCGGGTGTCATATCCCTAATTTTAATGCAGTAGCGATCTACAGGGATCAACTGTGAGACGGTTTCGGTTTAGTGTATTGGTAAGTCCAGAGGCAGTCCCGCACAACCCGGGTCCAGGGTAAGTTTCCCGATCGGGTATGCGCACCGCCTGGTTTTCGGCCTGCGCAAAAAAAAAACTTTATGGCAAGCAACTATCGCATCAATAGAAGTAGCTTCCCGTGACCTTAACCACTAAGCTACTACGCTACCAGGACAACTAATCAAGAAGAAAAACGATGAGAAAATACACTTAATTAATTGGTGATTTTGAATGATTAGCATTTTAAAATTATGTTCTTTAAAGCAAAAAAATAGCAATAAATCTTTGTATGTAAATTAAAACTCATTAAGACTCAATTAAAATGCGAAAATGACAGTGAAACGAAAGCGAAACAGAACCAGTTAAAATACTAAAACGACCTGATAATTAATATAACATATCTCATGCGATAACAACCAATTTCGGAACGACGAAAAAAAAACGACCTATTAGGTGGAACCAAAACAAAGCCGTATCATCGGCTTAGAAGCGTTCGCACATTTAAACATAGGTTTCAACTTAAATTGATTACAGTCGCTCAGTTATTTGAACTGTTAAATTATACGTTCCTATGTCATTACAATCTCGGGGAACGTTTTTTTTCCCTCGTGTTCAAACTCGAGCAGAGGTTGAGAAACTTTTAATTAACCATTAAGTCTGCCTTTTTTCGTATTTCGTCAGCTTGTTTTGATATTCAGCGAAGAATGGAGCGATGTCTGTTTGTTGTTCTACTTGAGAACGTTTGAAAAAGAGCAAAATAATAATTATTTCATTATCCTTTCGTGTGATTTTTAACTGTTACTTAATAGTGTACTTTAGTGCTGACAGCATCATTGAAAAATCTAAATTTATAATGATTTTATATCAATCTTACGATAGTTAGAGTGCATTAGATAATGAAACCAACACTTATTGATTTTTTATGCTAGCCACCGATCCTTTATAAAGTCTACAATTATATCCTGTCAATCATCAATCGATTTTGCATGCGGAAATATTGTTTCAGCGTCAGGACATTAAGTCATAATTGGTAAGGTGAAACGGATACACCGCGAAGATACAGAGTAAAATTCTTCTAAAATGCCAGGTTAATGTTTTTCGTCTGAACAGATGAGTATTAAAATATGATAAAAACAAAATGATGAAATTAAATTTAATTTAATTTCAAGTTTCAATTAATTTTCAAATTTCAATTTTTTTCTTTTTCTTGTTCATTAAATTCAAACAAACATTAGCAAAAAATTACCAAATTAAACAATCATATAGAAATCATTAATTTGAATCATGACAGTGCTCAATATAAAGGCAATCAGGAAAATCAATCAAATAATCCCTTCTAATTACTGCTTGTTCTGAACGATCGATACTATAAAAGATGGAAGATATTTTGTATGTATACTATAATGTCTTGTTAAAGAGTCATGTTAAACAAATATTATTTAGAATACATGTTGCTTTTGTACATGGTCTAAAGAGATTGAGCTTTTGGATAGAGAGCTCAAAGATAAACTATACAAATATTACAATGCCATTTTTAACAAACATAAAGCAATCAAACTAGAAAATAATTTTCGCCAGAAGTAAAACTGTTCTTTCACAATAAAGTAACTTGACAAATAATTTACAAAACCGACAGGTATCAAGAGTGGTTTATTTGTTGAGAAGACCACTATCATCAAGAATCATAAATTAAGACAGAAAAAAATCGAGCTACAATCCCCTTTCTCAAAATCAACAGCTTTATCGTTTCATAATGGCGTGAAGCAACTTTCGATGATCAACTTAAATTATTAAAACTGTCATGCTGCTTTATACATACGATATCATAAAACGATATTATTTTTTAGTTACTTCGAATTCAACTACTATATATTTAATGGCATTGACTCATTGGCAGTTTTTGATTTGTAGAAGCAATGCTCTGAAGCGAAGACATTTTCCTGAAAAAGCAATAAGAAGTAATTCCGTTGTTGAATATTGGTCATTGTATATTTTCAAGTAAATACATATTTTTATAAATATTATAAATAATAAAATATCCTATATCCCAGTATTTTGTTAATAGGTATAACTATTTCATATTATAGTTTACTTCATTTACATTTGGATTAACAAAGCAATCGAAATATATTACAAATAAAAAGGTATTATGATTTATCATGGACATTTATCACAGATTAGACAACTACAAACAAAATGCCTCATCGGGCTTTTCTATCCTTAATCCTATTTTACAGACCTCATTCCAGTGTTATTATGTTCTGTTGTTTTTAAACTAAAATCTGACTAGGTGTAATACATTTAAAGGAAACTTATTTTTATTGCAGGTTCACCATTCCCATATTCTTATTTATTTCCATACTATTACATACTAAGTCATAATATAACCACATACAGTAAGATCGTTCCTCTGATATCGATGACTTCCTTTTTGCTATTATTGCCTAAAGTCGACACTGATTTTATTTAAAATTCCTGTAATGATACCTATCTTAGCCCATCGTAACATATTTTATACCATATAAAAGAAACAGAGACCTTCCTGACATTTCCTGGTAATTTTCTGACTAGGTGTAATACATTTAAAGGAAACTTATTTTTATCGCAGGTTCACCATTCCCATATTCTTATTTATTTCCACACTATTACATACTAAGTCATAATATAACCACATACAGTAAGATCCTTCCTCTGCTATCGAGGACTTCCTTTTTGCTATTATTGCCTAAAGTCAACATTGATTTTATTTGAAATTCTTGTAATGTTACCTATCTTAGCCCATCGTATAGTTAAATTAAATCTAATTCTTTGATATCCAGAATTTCACATTAGGTTTCAATCGTTTAAGTACCGTCAAGCAATCAAATACATGTTTTATGATTTTAGCGTCTATATTCATAACATACTTCTGTAATATTAAAACGTAAAGTGCGTCGTATTATTTATTATAAATAACCTTCCGCAAAGGCAAATTTATTCAAGCGTTATTCTTTGATTATTACATGTCTTTTACTTGAAGCTATATGTTCCAAAAAGTCGGAAAACCGAAGAAGGGTCTAAAGAGATTTCAAAAGTCGAATTGAAAAACCTTCCCAATAGGAGAACGGTTTTACTTTGAAGAACATAAAATGAATATAGATAATAAAATAAACCGATTGCAATTTGTTTGAAAAAACTAATTTTGATCAAATTAGTATATTTAATAGCTAGTCCCAGTCATATTAGTTTCTCTGACAAACAGATTGTTCCTGTTATATCTGCTAAATATCCGATCTAATAGATAATCTCAATTTTTCACCTAAACATCCATCAAATCCATATTAAAAATACTATTAGTATATTGCCATAAGGCCATCAATCAAAATAATAAATATTTAGCAACATTTTTTATACAATATAAAAGAAACAGAGACCTTCCTGACATTTCCTGGTGGTAACTTTCTGACTAGGTGTAATAAATTTAAAGGAGACTTATTTTTATTGCAGCTTCACCATTCCCATATTCTTATTTATTTCCATACTATTACATACTAAGTCATAATATAACCACATACAGTAAGATCCTTCCTCTGCTATCGATGACCTCCTTTTTGCTATTATTGCCTAAAGTCGACACTGATTTTATTTAAAATTTCTGTAATGATACCTGTCTTAGCCCATTGTAACATATTTTATACCATATAAAAGAAACAGAGACCTTCCTGATATTTCCTGGTAATTTTCTGACTAGGTGTAATACAGTTAAAGGAAACTTATTTTTATTGCAGGTTCAGCATTCCCATAGTCTTATTTATTTCCATACTATTACATACTAAGTCATAATATAACCACATACAGTAAGATCCTTCCTCTGCTATCGATGACTTCCTTTTTGCTATTACTGCCTAAAGTCAACATTGATTTTATTTGAAATTCCTGTAATGATACCTATCTTAGCCCATTGTATTGTTAAATGAAATCTAATTCTTTGATATCCAGAATTTCACACTAGGTTTCAATCGTTTTAAGTGCCGTCAAGCAATCAAATACATGTTATATGATTTTCACGTCTATATTCATAACATACTTCTGTAATATTAAAACGGAAAGTGCGTCGTGTTATTTATTATAAATAACCTGCGGGAAAGACGAATTTATTCAAGCGTTATACTTTGATTATACATGTCTTTTACTTGAAGTTATATGTTCCAAAAAGTCCGAGTATTTCAGAAGTCGAATTCAAAAACCTTCCCGACAGAAGAAAAGCTTTACTTTGAAGAAGACAAAATGAATATAGATTATAAAATAAACCGTTTGCAAATTATTGTCTCTGACACATAGATTGTTCTTGAAAAAAAATTTTTCACCTAAGAATCTATCCAATTCATATTAAAAATACTATAAGTATATTGCCATAAGGTCGTCAATCAAAATAATAAATATTTAGCAACATGTTTTATACAATATAAAAGAAACAGAGACCTTGCTGATATTTCCTGGTGGTAACTTCGACAGTGAAAACTAAAGCGAAGAAAAGCCGACAGTGAGATTTAAACATGGCCATTACATTTAACAGCACACTTTTCGACTAATACTCATACGTCCTTGCCAACTAACGAAGATACCGGCATAAAGTTCACGGTTTAACTACGTTTCCTGCGCAAATTATTCGATAATTAAATCCAGCCAAGTACATAGTTCACGGAACCCGTGGCCGATCTTCCCGGAAAACTAGAAGACGATATGCCGATAACGGAATGTTGAAGGTTAAATTTTTCGAAATTTATCACCTCCACAAAAATGGGCAAATTGCAAGAAGTAACATAAAACGTGGCCGTCGTTGCTCGTATCGGCCTGAAAATTATGACGGTTCCGACGAAATGAAGAGAAACATACATTAAATTACGAAATAAATCCGGTCGGTTTCCGTTAATCTCTTCACTTTTCTCGACGAGGATGCAATGGTCGCGAAGTGAAACGATCGAGTTAAAAGTATCTTATTGCAGGAAATGGTCGATGATTTACTACTCTGATATATTATTATTTCATTCAGCGCTATAAATAACTAAATAAAACAAGCCTCTGCATATATACATACAATAATCGAGGATTATTTGCTTATTATATTGTTAAGAAAGTTGGAAGCGTTTATTTTAAAAATACACTTTATATTTATCAAGTTACAACAATTAAAGAGCTTAAGATGATATATCAGAATATTTTTAAAACAATAATAAATGAGGGTGAGGATCTGAGTTGAAAAAGTTATTTATACTTTTTCCTGATAGCTATTCTATGATCTTAACTTATATATTTTTGGAGCTGCTGGTTACGTCTTTCACACAAAATGTATTATAATATTATAATCTCAATAATGCCTTCATTTCTAATGGGATGTCGAATAGAAACATATGGAAATTGTTTTAAGCTTTACTTTTGAAAGATTTGAAGCTTACAGATCTCAGATTTTAACTGAATCCAAGTCAGTCAAACAAAGAAAGTGTTAGTTATAATTAATATTTTCAGTTGCAGGAGCTGCTGGTTACGTCTTTCACACAAAATGTATTATAATATTATAATCTCAATAATGCCTTCATTTCTAATGGGATGTCGAATAGAAACTTATGGAATTTGTTTTAAGCATCACTTTTGAAAGATTTCAAGCTTACAGATCTCAGATTTTAACTGAGTCCAAGTCAGTCAAACAAAGAAAGTGTTAGTTATAATTTATATTTACAGTTGCAACCATAAAACTATTATCTTTGATTTGAAATTATAAAATAGAGTAGAATAAAATATGTAACAAAGAATGGTTTAATAAATAAATAAGTAGAGCATAATGAATAGAAAATAATAAGTATAAAGCAATAAATGGAGAATTATAAATGAAGAATAACAAATAGAAAATAATAAATAGAATATGAGAAATAAACGGTAATAAATATAAAATAATAATTAGAACATAGTAAATTAGATATTATTAAACATAGAGATTTAATAAATAACAAATGATAAATAAAGAGAGAAAACTGCAACACTCTGTAAAAAAACTCACTGAATCACTTACAATCTCAATAATACCTTCATTTCTAATGGGATCTCAGAGGGATCCCAGGATGGGATCTCAGGAGAAACATATAAACATATATAACATATAATTCGTTTTAAGCATCCATTTTGAAATATTTCAAGCTTACATATCTCAGATTTTAACTGCTTCCAAGGGAGTCATTCAGAGAATTAGCAAAATAGGCATTTTAACATAAAATGTCAGATTTTGTTCCTGATTGTAGTATTTCCTCTCTATCACACGTACCATCTTAGAGAAGTGCAAGTTTCTGAAGCTCTGCCGATTTGGCTTATTACTTCCGCCAGGCGTGGGTCCTGCCTTCTCCACTAGCATTGATCTCAAGTACTTCAAGTTATGTGCTGACTAGATGCCGCTGAAATTTACAAGAATCCTCAAGCGATATAGCTCTGCAATGTGAACTATATGGTGATGAATGCTTGAGGCTCCACCATACAGCATAAGTTAATATCAGATTGATCAAGAAGTATTTGTAGCCTCATATTTTCCATATCCCTTTTTTGAAACTTTTTGCATAATTGCATCCACAATTAAATCAATCAAATCGAATATCTTTAAAACATGAAAGCGAATAACGAAATAATTCTTCTTGAACATTTAAGCTATCTGAAAGATTTGAATCGTAAATCTACTTATATTACATACAGGTTAATCCCAGTTCCGTATTAAATGTTATTTGAAAAGCTATATTTGATAGCGATTCGCGAAAGAAAAACATATTAAAATTTATGGCGTAAGTTCCAAAAACACGAATATAAACAAGTTTTTTATTCGCGAAAAGTTATTTATTAATAACTATAATAATGATACACTATTTTACACAAAAATTTAAATTTGTTTTGAACACTTTTAATTACTGAAAATGTTCAATGATTCGTACAACAATATTAATACCTGCCGCATTAGTTTTATTAAATTGTTATCTTAGTAATCATGCCATTTAACTACAACTTTACAATATTAAGCCATCAATAAAACTAATTAAAATCTCATCATATCTAACAATGTGAAGATCCGAATAACCAAGATTTTGTGTAGTGTTTAAAACAATTGTAAACTTACCATCTAATATCAATATGGGTTTCTCGTTCACAAAAAAGTTGCATGAATGGTAGCACTTACCTGTAAAAATAAAAAATGTATTAGTCGTTTTGATGGGACATTCAAATATCAAAAATCAGAAAACAAAGATTTTCCTTTAACAATTATTATTTAATAATTACGTTTTTACTAATCGTTATATGTTGCAAAAATTATCATGAAAAAACCATATTTGCTAAACATATATTACACTGCACTTCAAGTAAAGGCTAGATTGTCATGACTTTTTAAGACACAAGTCGTTTGAACATTGCGACTACTATGATTAGGTTTAGAAAAATTAAGGAGTGGTACTATATATGTCTGACATAATATATATTGAAGGTGTTAACTTTGTTCATTAAACTTACCGAATATACTTATTGTGACTGATGATAAGGCCAAATTGGGATTTCGTTGGTATAATCAGCTGACAATATCAGCTTCTTCTCGGAAACAATTCGTTCAGGTACCAAAGAATTATCTTTGTTTGATACGTTATTGGCAAATAAGAGAAAATATATAATAAAATAAAACATAAAGCTTATTTATGGCCTCTAAAGATTAACATTTTTATTATAGACATGTCACTATTTACAGAAAAAAGTTGTGATTATTTTTAATATGATTACCTGATTAAATAAAACTTAGTTTAAGCAAATATAGAGCTATGTTTCCTTAAATTGTATTTTTTACACACGCCTAATATTATATATATCTGAAACTTTTTTTAGGCGATTTAATTCCTTTAAAGCAAATGACTATCTAACTGTATAGAGAAAATGTAAAAAAACTGCAATAAGCCGATTCCTGAGAAGAAGCGGTAAAAGTACATACAAAAAATTAAATTAATATCCATTGGCTTCAGAGCACCAAGCTCATCTGGAAAGGATTAAATTATACCATGAAGAATGCCACGATATAATTGAGTCCTGCCTTACAAAGAATGTTCCTTATGTATACCATACGTAAGGATATTCAGGAATTCAGAAAGTTAACTGCTAAATATTGTTTATAAAAATGCAGCAACTCTATCTTAAATTATTGTTCTTATTGTACTGCTGTAAAACTATTGTAAAACTCTATTAAAACTTTATTTGCAATTAGAAATACAAATTCCGTATACCAATAATAGAAAAATATGTTACTGCAGAATAACACCATAATTGAACTCCGTATGTCCATATAGTTGCGATAATTGTGATTTTGTTCCAAATAGCCAATACATTTTTCCTATATTTCAATACAAGTTCTATTCTTTTCTTCTTTACATGTTCCTTTCAGCGAAGTTTTGCATCAAGATTCATTCCATGATATTTAGCGTTGTTGCTATGCGGAATGATAGTTATTATCATTTTATTTATTTAATTTAATAATATTGGTGCTTGTACGGTTTGATTGTAGGTGAAATGCACATGCACAGATTTACTTTCGTTAATTTTTACTTTCCAAGCTTGTGTCCAATTATTTATATTGTCACTCGCCTGTTTAATTTTCATGTGGTTCACTATTGCCTCCGACATCATGCAGCGATAATCGCAGTATGATCAACAAATGTAGCCATTGTTAATATTCTCCATTTCTGGTATATCACAAGTGTAGAGTGGATAAAGCATTGGCACCAGTACACTTCTAAACATTCTGGCTGTAATGTATGATTGTAGTAGTTTGATGTGTTGATTTGGTAACATTTTCTATAGTTTATGAACAAGGTCTTCATGTCAAAACTTATCGAAGGCTTGTGCTACCTCTAAGAATATAGCTGAGCATACTTTTTTACTTTCGTAAGCTTTTTTAATAACATCTGTTATTCTGTGGACCTAGTCAATTGTTGAATGCTTGTTAATAAACCCATACTGATGTGTTGGTATTAGACTAATGATATGACTAGTGATTAGTGTAGTGATATAGGTCTATAGGCTTTTATTTCATTTGGAAACGATAAGATGATGAAGATAGCAAACTAACAGGTAAATGTATTGAATTGAATTCAAGTATGGGCATTTATATAGTAACTTATCCGAAGATTGCTATATGTGTTTCTAGCTATGACAAGTACTAAGTGTAGTATATATAGTGTAAAAGTATTACAGTACTAAGTGTTGCCGATGCCGTCTGGCATTTTCATTGGCAACATGGGCGCGATTTGTATTGTTTACAGGAAACATTGGATCAATAAATAATATTGATTATTTTTACAAGGAAATATAAAAAAATATGTTCAAGCTACGTCAAAAGCTGTGAGTAACACCTGCATAGTGTGGAGAATAATAGATATATGCCTATGAGTCCGAAACAAAACAGAAATCGACTGTATATCTTTCCAGGATAAGCCAAACCCAACAAAAGTTCTTTGGAATCCACGTAGCGCCAATGACATTACAGCAACGTAGAACGAACCTAGAGTCTCGATCACGATGTCTAAGGTGCTCTAAACGATTGTATTTGTCGTTATCTCAATCTATGCAACTGATTTTCAACAAGAATATTTTTAAAACAATACATTCATATTGATTTTACATTTTTTGACGAGAAATATAATCAGCAACCATCGTAATAACTAAGTCATTTTATTTCATTTAAAGTTATATAAAAGTTTGGGGCTTTCTTGAGAAACTTGGGACGCCTAAATCTGTCGCGACAAAAACACAAAAGTGACGAAGAGGTTGCAACATAGAAAAGCTCGTAATACATTGTAAAATGCATAAAATCTACACAACAATGCTTAAATAAACAGTTCTTCCCCACCGTTTGCAATTAACGAATTGAAAATTAGAAACGTCTAATTTCCAGTTGTCACGACCAATCAAATTTAGCTGACCAGAGTATCCATATAGAAATAATCCAAAAAATCAATCTGCATCTCCATTTCAACAATATTCTACTAAATGTATTTGAACAAGTGCAGTGTATTACTAAACCTACATCAGGTGAGTGTCCTCAAACACTCTAAGAGGTATACATTGTGAAATTAATCTCTTCATTGCCATTTGAAATTAATCTAGTTTTTTTCAATATATAAAATCCTGCTAAAAAATTTCCGAGCTAGCTAAATTCTGATTTGTAATATGTAACAAATATAGTCCTCCTCAATAATTAAAAAAATACATACAAAAGAGTTAACACACATTAGGAAGGAAAATAGACCATTCTATCGCTGGGCCATAATAAGTCAACAAATTGTTTGTTTTAACATTGAAGATAACTATGACACGCGTTGTCGAGTATGTCTCGTAAATGATTTCACGTTCATTACTAATTACGGTCAAGTTATCGTCTACATATCACCTTAAAAAAGAAAAATAGAATATGAAATGTAATCTAATAAATATGACCTACTGTGCGATGTTGTCGGTCATTAAAATGTCATTTTTGCTGTTTCTGCAGTTATATCAGCAATGCGTCCCACTGGGTGCATTTTTTCCTTAATAACCCAAGAATTTATATCAATCGATTAATAAGCTTTCCGCTACTTATCCTATTTGTAATGATATTTTACTAACGAACAGATATTTTAATTTTAAGTTATCTAAATATGACTAGTTTTAGTGGTACGTAAATGTTGTTTTTAAGGCAAAAGACATATGTACTGTTAGTATTTCCTGTTATGGAGCGCTAGAATTTATAGTTCTTACTTGATTTTTTATTAGCAGTTGACTGACTAAATGTTTTCTCTGACACTGATAATTTGTAAATCCAGGCTAAAAGTTTTTTGAAAATATTTTTCAGGACAGCTTTTTCATCGCGTCATTTAATAACTTAAACCATTTTCGTATTCAGGACTAAATAATTACAGAAAATTGGAGAGAGTGTCTTACCTGAAACAAATCTCATACTTATAGCTAATACAGCCCAAAATCTAAAATATACTGGATGAAATGAACACCTGTAAACTATGCATGGAGATGTCAGTTTCATGTGTTACTTGATGTCTTTCTAAAAGTTATTTTATTCGGTTATTATATTAATTAATTAGAAAAATAATAATAAAAGTATATAATCGTGTTACATTTAATAGTCGGAGTAAGGCAAATCTTCCACTATATCGCGACAGTTCTTTCATTTATAGGAAATATAAGATTCAAGATGAACAAAGTTAACTGAAACATGAGAACATTAGAATAAACATAAATAATAGAGAGACCATTCAGGAGAGGACACTAAAAGAAACTTACCCTTTACACCGGGCTTCACAAACCAAACATTTCATTTGGTTGGAATCCCAGGAATGTGCTTAGTTTGTGATACGTTTGGGAAGAATCTTTAGCCATTCAAATTTCACTGCCATTCAATATTAAGATCAAATTCCTATTAAGTATATGTAAACAAACTAAATGACATATGACGCTCTAACTTCGCGTCACTATAGAGGACAATTGGGTTAACTTAGTGGAAAAAATAACTCTAACAATCATTTTATGTGGATATTTCAAATTATCAATACCAGGTACATTTTTAGTGAAACTTGATTAAAAACAACGACTTTGTTCCACACGTTGCCTTTTTGGTGTTTATCTATCTTATTGTTTAACACACGGTCATAAGAAATACGTATTGCCCACTGGTTTGGCGTTCATTATATTTATTTAATAGTGTACGAGTTTAAACTAACTCAATTACTTGAAAAACAAGAAAAGAACTTATACATAATCAAAATCCTTAGAAAGCAATAATTAATTAAATTCAACCGAAAAAAATCCATAAAAATTACGGGTGTACCCTACCGGCGAAGAACAAAACACTGTTGGTGGTATCTTCATTATTCATTACATAATCATATGTATTTCCCGAAATTTTACAAAAAAAGATGTTATTGCTATTATATCCAAAATTTGTTTAAGAATTTCGGTGAACACAACATTAATTTCGACTACTTTTCTTCATTCTTGACACGTAAATTACACTTAAGTGGAGATTTACACAATTTAGCTGTTTACTTTAACATAAAATTACATTCTTTCAACTAACCGCCCAGTTTATGGTTAAAATAAGAGTCGCTTATTTTAAACTTAATATCGTCATACATTAGAGCCATTAGTTGAGGCGAGATGTCCATAAATCAAACAATTTAGGTTGAGCGAGTGACAAAAAACCAGCTCATGTGCAAAAGGAATAATAAGTAAGAAAAGTATGTTTTAATTTATAGTTTATTGTTTCTGTAACTATAAATCAAGATGTTAGGCTTGATATTTTTTTATTACTTGGATAGTTATTTCTATAAATGGTTTACTAGGTGTAAGTAAATGTTAAGAAAGTTTCAACAGCAAAACTTTTATAGTAGAAGAATATGACCTATACACTAATATAGAAGTTATATTTAACATTTTTAAAAACATCTATTGATTTAAAAACCACATTAAGACAAAGCAAAAGAAAATCATTTTAATATAAGGTTGAGGATAAACTAAAATATGGTTTCAAGGTGGCATATATGTATCAAATATTATTTATCCAGCAAAATTATACTAAATACTGCGCGTTTGAAAAGTATCACTCCGTAGAATTCTAGATAAAAATCATCATTCATTTGTATAGTTAAAAGTTTTAAAAGGTTTAGGTTTAAAAGTGGAGATATTAAAAGGTTATTTTTGCGATAATTACGCGACCTTAAAATTTTGTTACGATATATATACGTACAATGTATAAAGACGAATTAACAATTTTGACTGTAATACGTAAGTTATGAAATATAGTATATAAATATGAGAAGGTTCAATTAAACACAAAAAATATTTACTTCAAAATATAGTATTATATAGCAACATTTTATTGTAAAGAAAGAAGAAGCGACTTATTGAATGAACGATACTGGCGGTTTTTTTACTTATTAAGAAACCAACCATTCAGTCTTAAAACACGTAGTACATGTGAGGTAAAGACCTAAGAATTATAACAGTGAATTAAAAAAAAAATGGTTGATCTATTTAAAATCTGGTATATTTAAAGTACCTAAAAGTTTTGCACTTATAAATTAGATGATAAAAATACCTTAATGTGTTTGTTTCTTCTTTATTTTTATTAACACTGAATGGACATGAATACATTTCAGATAGTTGATTAAGTAGATTTTGTGAATTGATAATTGCAGCAAAATGTATGATTATCATTGTTTGGTAAAATTTACGATGAACAAAAGCTCTCCTTTGTGAATACACATACGATTGTAAATTTAGAATAAGTTATTTGTTTTGATCATAATTTTGTACAGGTGTAAAATTATAATGTACTTATTCTATAATAGATACTTTGGGTTCAACACCTTTTTAAATGTACGCTGAGTTTTACTCACTGAACTTCACTGAACTAAATCAAATCTCTTTAATCTTCTGACTAAGCCATCATTATCTAGGAGCTGGGGAACCTCAACAATGATGTTCTGGTGGAGCCTCTGTTAATGTGTTTGGGCACAGTTCTTGATAACATTATCGACAGTTTCTGCCTTCAGATACTTTTGCAAATTGTAGTTACGATTGTCTCATGAAGCGTCAACAATAACTCACAGTACCTTGTTTTGGAATCTTTGTATGCTATTTCTATTGCTTGGCTTTCACATCAGTTTAGGGTCAGAAAGTCCACAATGGTTATGTCAACATATTTGGCTGTATTTCCATATGGTCTACTTGCAGGTTTATATATATTGCCTTGGTCATAATTCTTTTGTTAGTAAAATGACTATGTATGTATGATTTATTTTGATTCTTTTTGATGTGCCATTTTCTGTCCAGTGTTAAAGTTCAGCTGAAATAGCTGTTTGTAACTTTTCTGTCGATATAGTATTGTTATCTTCAATGGCTCGAATTGCAGTCTCATCTGCAAAAGTAGCAACATTTTCATTGAATGTAAGCGAGTCTGGAGTGGACAGCAGATGAATGACCGGTCCCAAAACACTTCCCTGTCGCAAACCTGCTTGTAAGATTTCAATAAGAGAAATAAGCTCTGGGGGGGTCTTATTGAATAAAGGTAATTTTCAATAAAGTCAGAGAATCATTCAGGTCAAGAGAATCATTCTGCCGGATCTAATAGTCAACAAAGAATTAAGCTCTAATAACTAATCGACAGCTATATCTTATTTAGATGAAACTATATAGCTTTAGAGGAGGTCATAATCATAGTTTGAATTAACACCATTCGATTTTTATGAATTTGTAATCAAAAACATAATTTAGATTAATCAGCTATCGTCCATTAATAACTGGTAATCGTTCAACAACTGTATTAGAGAGTGGAAAGCGTTTATGTTTTAACTGCCATTTCTTTATAAAATGTAGTATATTTCCGTAGTATATTAACATTATTGCAGTAATATATATGAAAGGTTAAATAAATGTTTAACAACTAGAAAAGTGATTCAAAAAGATTAACATGATTGTTATATGACCTCAACAGAAAATAAAATATCGTAATTATATAAAAATAATATTTTTTTTTCAGTAGGATATTAGCACGACACTTTCAATCTTATAAAGTAATTCAAAAATACATTTATTGGCAAATTAATATACGAAACAGTGGAAGAATAATTATGATCCTATTAAAATTAGTTTATTATAATAAATGTATTAATAAAACGATTATTAAACCGCACCGAATAGTATTTATAAAACAATTTTAATTATCGTTATAAATATTTCGTTAATAAGCGGGTAAACAGGAACAAGGAATAGATAACAAGTCCACGTCTAGACATGAATCGGCTATATAAACCCACTGGGAAAAATTCAGTTTTGATGAGAATTATCTTCAGCGGTTGCTTCTGTTCCGGTAGGAGGTCAAAGTGCGACAGTAATATTTATAATCCGACAAGCGAGGATATATTTCATATATTATTTATGAGGTAAATTAGCACATACTTGTTTAATAAACGCTATAATTTACTGATACTTCTGGCTAGTGAACGAGAGAAAAATACGAATCGGATTGGATTTTGATTAGATAGATGTTAACTGTTAACATTCATAAAACGGGAATGGGCATTTGTATTTCTACGTTCGTAGTTACTGTTTCGATGAATTATTAGCAAAATATAAATCTGACATGTTTATCTCTGTATCATCTATACGTATATACACTTTACGCTTTTTCGTTTATATAATATGCTATAAATGATATTATATTAGGTTAGAAAACCAGTATTAATGTTTTTTTTTTGGTCACATATGGTGTTCTAGTTGATACATATTATTCTCTAACCATTATCACGTTATGAAGTCATTTTAAAAAACTTAAAATATAACGAATATAAAATATGGAATAATTTCATTAAGGTAATATTGGTTTTATTCTACTAATTTATTTAAATTAATATTAATATAATTAATAAAATAATAATTAACACTAATCAATGATGTACATCCAGCATTGATCATTGAACTAAATAATTTTCAGAAGCCTCTATTCAAACAAGCTTTACAAAAATTTGAAAATTGTGTAGAGTCGCTAATAACAACTAGTAAGGTGGAACTAAGTCCGGGCAATATGGTGAATACATCATCATGAATACAATCATTGTTTACTTAAGCATTTTGAATTATAAAAAAAACACCAAATTTTCCATTAGCATGCGTTGAAATGTTCACTTTTCGAAATGAAACACTAAAAGGTGACGAAAATGACCTTCCGGAACCTCCATATTCAAAGATCAGTAACTTGTGACTAAGCCAACGAATGATGCTACCTTTATATGTATTCATATTCTATGTCATCTTTTTAAAAGCGCTATAGTATGGCTTCATTAAATCAGTATTACTTAAGATATGTGATGTTGAAAACGAATAAAGAAATTTATTGGGAAAAGTCAGATTCAATCAGAATATTCCCGTGTAAGTCACCAGATTCAAAGTAAATATTTTTCATGTTTTAATTAATCAACATTTATCCATTAGTTACTATATTTAAGCATACATCCAGCAACGTCCAATAATACCTGTATTTTAATAACCAATTAAATCTTTTAATATTTTTTGGTTTTGGCATGAACAATTAAACTGTTGCTTGTAAACAAAACCATAGTAGAGAGTTCACGATCTTGATGAACAAACGTTTTATGGACCTCATCAACATAATTCTTGAGATCAAATAGTCAAAATTATGTTCATATGGAATAAGCAATATTTTAGTTTCGAATATCTGTTTTAACGTATAAACAACAATTAAAACACTAATAATGGCAGGCAAAATGGTATTCCTGGCAGATAAATATCAAGTCTATCTAATCTGATCTAGCAGATAATCATTAAGCATCATACTATTAAAATTATGGCCAATAGATGGTAATGATAAGAATTAAGTTCAGGTCCTAATAATAATATAATAATAGTCATAGTTTCATTTATAAATATTGATTTTATCTATACCTACACAGATTTAATATTGCAGAATAAGAAGTGTGACATGTTGACTATTTAATAGTTTCCTTATTACTTCTTTCGGTCCATTATCACGATTAAAATAACGGATCCCGCTTTTCGATTATTTTTGAAAGTTCACCGATGAGAATTTTTTTCACGTTTTGTCGTATAAATGTGAGAAAGAACTGAATAATCTTTTAGCCTTTTTTTGAAGGCGATTTTTCATTTCTGGTTTTTATTAGGTGCTTGCTCTCACGGTACCATTTCGTTTCCGCACAAAATTCTGCTCATTAATAAACATAACGCCGCGATGCTCTCAATGGGCCGCTTCCTTTTGGGACCTTTCTTCTCGCTGGATTTTATTTCTGTCTCGTAATCTGATAACGAACGTTTAAGATTAATACTAATAATAATTAATTTGGACGGGGCCAACGAACTGTATATGTGACGAGTTTTGTTTTTGTTGTGGTTGAGCTTCAGACGAATTTTAATGATATCAAAATGAAATTTTGTACATACTCGCTGAGTGGAATCAGCGAACGGTGACTAAGTATGGCGTAGATTGAAGCCTCGCTTATTATTTTGAGGCTTTATAATACGAATGTTGATTAAGAGTTGTTCGACGACATTATACCAGTTTTCTGTTTGTTTCTGCACTCTGGCTCTTCTGAATAAAAAGAATCTAGATAGTGAGATACTTGATAATTGTGACGTTATTAGTTGAAATCTGATAATGCCTTCATTGAATATAGATAAGGTAGTAATATAGATAAATCATGTAAATAAGGTTGATACTGATTTAACAATATAGAGACTTCAAGGAACTGAAGCCACTGCTAGCAAATATAATATAACTATCATTCAACAATTTGTTTTAAAAAAGTCTTGCCCGCTATCATCGAGGCTCCTCGCCATCTGTCTAATGAAGTAATACAGCACTGGGCAGACTTTTAAACAATCAAATGTTTGTGTATTTGCCCTGGAACATATATTGGAAAACCTCCTCAATAAGAGGAAAGGATCTGTCGTTATCCCTAGAGTCCCGTAGTCTCAATAAATGGCATCGCCAGTTACGCACAATTTAGCCTCGCTATGTTCAACTTCTAAATGCCTTAGATACTCACATTTGAACTTCAGTTAGACTTCGATGTAATTATAACATAGAGATAAACTACGAACTACATCATGAACTGTTAAAAAGGGAATGTTTGATATGACAGTGCCTGTCTGGATCATAACGTTGAACAAGAGCGCTGCCCCATTAAGTGATATAGAAGGACCCAATAAAAATTCATATATCTTTCGAGGTTTCTCCAAGAGCTAAGAAATATGGAATACTTTTCGTTTTTCCATAACACATAATTTCATTCCATTCAGGATTTTTAGGCATTGTTTATAAACCTGTAAACTGCCAAGTTCCAATTGGTCAGACGATGGATGCTCAACTCTGTGAACTATGAACAGTTAGAAAAATTACGCTATAAGATATCTTTGATTTGATTATATATAAGATATCTTTGATTATGTCAATGCTCGACTATACACTCCCTTTATGCCTTGTCATTCATTAATTGGGAGAGCTTGGTTTGGAAATGTTGATCCATTTATATAACACCTTTGTTCCGTTTTCTTCAGAACTCTCTGGCTTGAATTACACCGCTTTTAAAAGGAACTACTGAAAACCACTTCATGTTATACATTTTTGCTGGTTAGAAATTAACAAATCAAAACTTCACCGATGAAATTACGACTTTATCCTGCGGCCAAAATAGCAAATTTTCAAGTCACTGTAATTTCCTCAAAATAAGCCACAATGTATAAGATGAATGTCCAAATGTGTTGAAATAAAAATTACTGGAAGAAGATTCTGACAATAATGGTCCCTTTCAGGTCGATTTTTTTTCTCATTCCAGTATGACCAGCTAGAACCAATTCGTCTTTTGCTGACGTCGCTTCGGGTTCAGGACAGAAAGGCCCTGGGGTACGACTGGGATTGTCGTAATTGGTTTAGCTAGCGGGGTTTGTGGATGGGTAGGAATTTTATCACATTGTTATCGTATTTTAAGGCGCCTAAGGAGAACCTTCCAATGAGCACGTTCGTGAAACTTTTCATATTTGATATAAATCGATATATTGATATAAATATATATATATATATATATATATATATATATATAAATATATATATATATATATATATATAAATATATATATATATATATATATATATATATAAATATATATATATATATATATATATATAAATATATATATATATATATATATATATATATATATATATATATATATATATATATATATATATATAAATATATATATATATATATATATATAAATATATATATATATATATATATATATATAATATATATATATATATATATATATATATATATATATATATATTATATATTATATATTTAATTATATAAAAAAAGCGACAACAAAACTACTGTTGTAAGGTCTATAAATTCTTTTTTTCTACTCCAAAATTACGGATATACGTATCATATATTACGAAACTCTTTTTACCATTAATGATCTCGTATCCAGTATATTAAAGCGGTAGTTTGTGCTGTTATTAAAATTAGACGGTGCCTGTAAATCAACCGGGCTTTTTATTGACTCCCACTAAAGATATAAACATATTTGCGATAAAGTAATTATCTTTTATGGTTGAGCACATAAAGACGCTATTAATATACTAATCCGGTATGTATCATCTATAATGTTAAATTGATTGAGAGCGGCGCTAATCTGATTCCCGAGCTGCTGAAAAAGGAATATTATTATCCGCCTGTAGCCTGATCAACTCTCTTTAATGTTGGAGCGCGCTAAAAACGGAAAGGGTCAATAGACTGTTCGTAGATTTTTAGGAAAATATCAAAGCTATCACATATAATAAGTAGAGTTGTTAATGGAGCGACCTCTTTTCCATCAATACCATCCGGTTTATTTGTTGGCCGATTCTACTAATGTCAGTCAAGAGCTGTGGTTTTCGATTATGAAGGACATAATTGGAATCGGCAATAGCTATCAATAAATTTCAATTTGGATCTATGCGGTCATCTGTGTAAGACGAAATATGGGTCAGTGTTGCCTAAAATGTCATATATTTAAAAAAAAAAATGATTTGCGATATTCGAAGTTCGAGTTGAAGTCGTCATTTATCGTTTACATGTACAAAATGAGAATATCAATTGGATTATTTCGATTATTGAATTAATCAGGTAATTAAAATATATCTAATCAATAATATTTTTCTCTCCATTTTCTATTTTTTCCTCTATTCATTTTTTTTTCTTCCATTTTTCTCTCCAGTATCCAAACGGAGCTTGACTAGAAAATTTCATATTTACTTTTCTTACTTGTATATTTTTTATTCAAAATAAATTGAACTAATGAATTGAGTATCCCACGCTATCCGCCGTATTTACCAGTAATACCTGGTTCTGACTATATCTTGTTACCGTTAATAATTCACTACCTAACATTTCGTTCCTTAAGAAGCAAAAAAAAGGATCAGTTCTCAGATTCAGCAAACGTAAAAAGTGCAAAATAACCTTAAAAAATAGGGAACTCAAAATAATGAACAGGAATTTGATGTATTAAGGCAAAATATTTGTCCACATTTCCTCATCATTTCTTTTTAGGTGGTGACGTGTATATTAGTGAAATAACATACCAGAAATAATTTTCTTTACAATAAATCATGTGATCTCCGCGTAAGAGAGCAGTAAAGAATGGACACAGAATTGGAGAAACTGTTAGGTTAAGATTATTTCCACACCCCAAATACAAAATTCGCAAAACTAAATAGCAGACTCGTCCCAGTAGGTTTCCCCATATAAAACCCCCTATTTTGGCAAGCATTTTAATGTATCTCTTATAGTTTCCGAGATATATTCTCTTTCGACGGTCGAATTTCTTGTACACCAAAAGCTCACCAAGAACTCTTCATTTCTCGAAGAACCAATTCCTATCCATTAAAAGCCTCAGGGATGGATAAAAAAGAACATTGATACAACAAAGATAGAGATAGAAAGAGTTACACAGTTATTGAAAACGAAAAGTGGATTTACTATGAAAATACCACCGCAAAAAAATAGTGGGAATGCCCTAGACACGTTTCCACATCCATGACGAAACCATTCATAACGCGAATGTCCTGTTGTATGACTAAATAGGCATGGACAAGTACGCTAAAACAATGAAACAGGATGAAACTTGTAGGTTTGAGCCGGATATTTAAAAATACGGAAGAAATATCAAGAGAAAGTAATTTTGTTCCTTCAAACCATCTTGAAACGCTAAGGTGGGACATCCCACACATCTATATCACTATATTGTTCATCCTATGCCGACAATGGATGACGGTTTAAACAACACTTTCGTTCTTTTGAACATCCGGAATCTGGATCGGTTCTTGCAATGCCTACAAAGAAGTCTAATTTTATAGAGGTGTAATCCGCATGTTACCCGGAAGATGGGTCAAGGTTGTGGATAATGACGGACAGCATTTCATCGAACAAATAAGTAATAGTTTTTGAGTAATAAAGCTTTAAAACTTAAAAAATACGGCGGTTTCCAATTTGTACACTCAATAATCATCAATACTGAAAAATGAAACGGAAATTCAAAAATGTTTTTGTTTGGGCTTTCAACAAAGCGTTTTTGAATTGTGAGAAGAGCCAGCAGCCAGAGGGAGCTAAATCTGCTAAATTGGTTGAATTTGAAATAATCCTTTAAAATTACTTAAATACTCAAAAATAAATTACTCATAATTAATTATGCAGCAGCAATTAGGCAAATCGGATATGTTTCATAAATGTTTATATCGAGTTAACCAAAAAATTATAATAATAATCTGAATCTAGTATACCAATCTTCGCACTTAACATATGTCTCATCTATAGAGCCAATATGAGCCATAAAATACCTAAATCATAAATAAATAATTAATCAAGTTTAATCGAAGTCAATTATAGATTTTAATAGTTTTAAATCATTAAGTCGAGTCATAATCGAATGTGTTTTTGTACCTTTGTTAAAAAAAATAGTGCCGAATTTTAATTCTATTATTAGGAAAAGATAATGCCCAACAAACTTACTGAACAAACTATATATTTCTTTTATATTTCCTCTTTATATTTTAATTTAAGAAAGTGATGTAAGAAACTTATACTCTACCACATATTTATTAATTTCAACACAATTATTGGTTTGATTTCAATCCAAAGAATTGAAAAAGGTCCAAAGCAAACGAAACCGTCATGATAGTGGATTGATTGTTAATGTTTTACGACCATAAAAATCTACATGGCAACAGCTGTCTTACTTGATCATTTAATTCATCAGCCGACACTGACATATTTCCCATTACAACTTTAGTATATCCTATAACCACCTATGCTATATAATGCAACTAAGAAGATTTTCAATTTTAACAAGTATACAAGAATATAAATAGACTTATAGACGATTTCAGAGACATGTCGTTTATTTCGACGTAAAAATAAAATTCTGCTAGAAAAACCAAGTACTTAATAATAGCTGTTTTATTTGACATTAAAATTTATAAAGCAATCTCAATAAATTCAAAGTTTACGGTAATTCGAGCGATGAATATTTGATGTATATACTCTGCCAATATGAAATAAACATATAAGTTGGTATCCTTGAGCTCCTTAAAATTAAAATTTAAAATTCAATACTAATAATAAGCCGATCTATGTTTCATGCAAAACAGTTATATATCAGCTCTAGCCGATTCTAGTTAACCCACTACAAAATGTGAAATGTATTGCCTATCCAAGCGGCTGGAAATTAAATGCAAAGCAGGACCAATAATGATATCAGTAAAATAATTAATTAGGCATACACCGATAGTACAAATACGAGCAAAAGCATGAGAACTAACTGTAATAGATTATTTATATCAAGAATCCGGTACAGTGCCTAAAACAGAGCATGTTTTAACTATTCTAATCTGGAGATTGGTACACACTAATGAGTTATACAGGATGTATCACGAAGAATGGTGAATATTTTAGCGTGTCTCATTCAAAAAAGGCAATGAGGCGTATAAAATAAGACAAGTCATTAAAATGTTAACGATTTAATTGTTAAAAGAAAATATAACGGTCACAGATTAACAAGTAATTAGTATTATTTTATGTTTTCTATAGTAAGACATTGGGAAACAATAACCGACATTAATAATGGGATTTGAAGGCGTTGAAAATCGTTCTTAACGTTCTTAACCATAACCAACTAGATGAATTATAGTTATAAACAGTTTGGAATGTGCTAATTGATTGTTTACGAATTTGACAGTATTTTAGGAAAACCCAGGAATATAAAAATCGAAACGTCATTTTCGTGTATCTGTTTTTTATTGGAGTAACTTCTTCCTGGTCTGAACAAGTTTGTTTATGCCGGTTAATTGAACGAATTCAAATAAGAACAGACTTATTACTTTAAAAAGGAGCAGATGTTTGTTTCGGAGAAATAATAGTAGGCCACATTTACCGACTAGGAAATAACACCCACAATTATTCAATAATTTCAAGACTCCATTTTACCAACCAGAGTTTATTTGGTCTAAGCCTACTACTTAACTATGTTATACTTGGGTATTAACACCCCATTTAAGATGAGTGATACTCGAACTCGATAGAAAAATCGTCTCGTCGCTTTGACCATTTGGTAAAAAGGTGTTAATTAGAAAGCATTAAAATTGTAGCAATACTTATGATTAAATTTCTTCAAAAATATAACTATCTTTCTAAAATGTCTTCTGGTAACAAACTGCCATGAAAAGCAATTATCATGTTGATACCTGACCTGACTTGATGACAATCCTGCAGAACTAGTCGAATCGCTGCTGCCTGCAATATCAAAAATATTTGAGAAATTAATATTTAAACGTGTTAAACATTTTATAATAATACTAGATTTCCAGTTTCGGTTTTCAAATCACAACTCAGCAATCGATCAAGTGCACAGAGTAACTGCAGTTATTGAAAATGCATTTGAGGTAAAGAAATACTGCCCTGTAACATTTTTGCACGTCTCACAAGCTAAGATGAGCAAATTGTTACCGCGTAACCATTGTCAACTGCTGGAGACATATTTTTTCAGAAGAAAATTTAGAGTATCGTACGAAATGGCCTTCTCGATATTTAAAACTATTTCGGCTAGAGTTCCACAAAGTAGCGTCTTAGGAGATCTCCTGTATATGCTCTACACTGCTGATATCTCAACAACAAAAGAAACACTACTTGGAACCTTTGCTGACGACACGATTATTATGGCAAATGACATATATCTGCCTAGGGCAGTTGAAAAAGTACAAGTGGCAGTCAATAAAATCTACAAATGGACAAATGATTGGAAAAGTAAACTAAATAGCTCCATATCTGTTCATGTTAATTTTGCATTGCGGCGAAATAATAAAAATTTGGATGGCCGATTCCTCAAGCAGAATCAGCAAATACCTCGGGATCCATCTTGACTGTAGATTAAATTGGAAACATCATGTTAGGCAAAAAGCAAATCAAATTACAATCAAAATAAGACAATTATATTGGTTAGTCGGAAGATACTATACATACTCTAGAATTTGATCTAAAATCGAAGGTTGCACTAAAAATACAATACAATACAATTTAAATACCTCGGCATCCAACTTGACGGTAGATTAAATTGGAAACATCATGTTAGACAAAAAGCAGAACACATTAAAAAGAAGATTGCTAAATCATACTAACATGGATGCAATACAACTACTGGATAACGCGCTTATAACGATATAAGAATATTGAAGCGAACCAAACTATACGAACTTGTATAAAGTGTATACCTTTAGCGTAAACTATAGTTTAAGTTATTATAATTGTATAATTGAGGAATACAGATTGATGTATTTATATCGGGCTCGTCTTGCTTTAATCTTGCTTAATTAATCCAAGTACAAATGAAATGTAGTAATAAATTAATTTATAATTAAGATTGTACTAAGCCTATCTAATACAGATGTATCAAAAAATATATATTTCAAACCTTTTTCCGAATAATAAATTTTATTAGTTTAATTATATCATAAATCCACACAAAAATGTTTCCAGCTTTATACCTCAGTTAACAACACAAAATGTTAAATAAAACCTTTGCCGTTGCAAGCACTAACATTTCCAAGATTCCGTTTGAAATGCTCAGTATAATCAAACCAATTAATGGTCGCCTCATAGAATACTGCATGTTCGAAATCGATCTGGAGCTTCAAATTGGGACCATTTTTGGTCATCTGAGCATTAATAGTAGCACTGTATAAAATAAATTTAACCAACGAGCCGTTAGATAAATGCGACAATATTTCTATAAATAGGTTAGGACGTTGGTCTTTCGATTGATAAATGTTTATTTGGAGCGTTAAACAACTTCCTACTGGCCCATTTGAACGGTGGTAAACTGGTATCAATTAATGTCCAATGGGTCATTCGACGCAAAATGGAAATATTACATTGAAATTTATGTCTATGTAAGTTTGATAAATATAATAGGTACTTGGTTTAAACTGAGTCTACCTACATGAATTAAAATATTGCCTTATAAATAAATTATAAGGTTAGTAAGAAATAATGCGATATTATTTTGGAAGTGTATTAGTAATACTGTAGTAACAAACTAGCGAATTTCAACCCACCTAGAAAACTAAGGAAGGTGAAGGTTTTGATTTATGCTCGGTGAAAGTTTCTCCCTAAGAGACTTAGAACACGATAACAATTTAATAAAATCGCTACCCGTCCCCAAACCCCGGAAGATACCCAATTACGACAATCCCAGTCGTAACCCAGAATCTCTATCGCCCGCAAAACACTTCTCTATCCCGAACCCGGCGCGACATTAACAAACGACCATTTGATTCTAGCTGGTCAATCTGGAATAAAGAAAAACAGAACAAGGTCCTGAGAAGTATCATAGATGCACCCAGATACTACAGTATTGGTTACTTACTCCAAAATCTTCATATAACGGCTGTTACTTAGAAAATAAAGAGAATTGAGAGGAGATATGAGGACAGACTTCATTCTTATGCCAATATCACAGTAATACAACTCTTGGATAACACCAGAACAAGACACAAATTCAAACGAATCAAATCATTTGATCTTATGTATTGTAGTGTAGTGAGGTGCATTTAAAAGAAAATCAAACAATGTTAAGACATAAACACTATTACACAAAGAGACTAAGATAGGGCCGATCCTAGACTTATTTTTTTTTAAATATCTTGACTCTTTTTAACTTATTCCATTAAGTATTCTTCATTTATTGATTTCCCTGATTGACTTTACTATAGCATTTAAATTAAACTGGCTTAAATAGATATATAACTTTGCACGCATTTTTCCTACAGCGATATAAAATAAATGAAATAAAATACTTTAAGTCATAATTCTATAGCAGGATGACGCTAAAATGAATATTCTTAAATATTATTCCTAGTGGCAATGGTCGGAAGTTTGTACTTTATCACTTCTAATTAACAATCAGATTAAGCTCAATTGGTAACCCCTTGGCATCGGTAATTCTCCTTGTACCATTCGATTAGATCTGAAATTAATCTTCAACTTTATCGGAAGACGCTCCTTACACCAGGGGGCCCTAATAAATTAAGACATTTTTCCGAACGGAAGAGTCTCCATAAAACGTAGCAATAAAAACCCTTTATTAGGTTTACTCGCCCTAAGACATGAAAAATCGATCGGCCTATTCGGAACGATATTACATCGAGTTTTTCTGGTTAAAAATGGAAACTTTTAGATTGTAGATTTCGAGAAGAGCAACAATGGCTTTTCTACGATACTCGATACGAAAAAAGATTGTACATTGATGGTGGATAAAATAATCATTACTTAGTACTAATAAACTGTATTCATTTAATACTTTTAAAAAATAAGATTTAATGTATTAATTGCTATTGCACCAACGTTGAATAAATAGAAATGAATATAACGGTGAGAAACAGTTCCAATTTGTTTTTGAATCAACTTATATCATGTTTTCCTTAGCAAAAAACTGAAAAATATTAACTTGTGCAGATTTGATTCCACAAACAATGATATTGCGTAAAGTATGAGATTTGTGTAACGTATAGGAAATATTGGCGTTAGTGACGCTGAGTAGCTGAGTAGAAGAGAACAACAGCATATGAGACTCAAGACATACGACATCCGCAGTCTCAGCGACAGATTCACATAGAGTCATGGGAGCAACGCGCACAGATTTAAGTTCTTCGCAGCAACAAACCACCAGGCATTAAGAAAAGGTAGAAAAATTGGAGCCATCTTTTTAGATGTTTCCAAAGCTTTCGATCAAGTATAGCACAACGGTCAAATATTCAAAGCGAAACAGCTTGGTCTACCGAATGACCTAATCTCCCTGATTAATTCATACTTGGGAGGTAGATCCTTTCAAGTGAGGCTCGGTGACGCAGTCTCCTCTCGAAAACAGATCTCCACAGGAGTCCCACAATGTGCTCCATTAGCACCTGCTCTGTTTAAACTTTACATGGCTGATTTCCCACTCCACAAACATTCCCACACAGCATTATATGCATATGATACAGCTTACTTCACAACCGATTATAGCCCTGACGCTATTCGCGACAGACTTCAAGCCCAACTGAACTAGGCATTGCGTGGTACAAATTCTGGCGGCTGCAGATAAACCCAGGCTGTTCTGTTTCACAGCAAGAAGGAGTTCCGCGCTTATCGCCTCCAAATCGAAAAAGACCATAAATCATGGCTCCAGAAAGTATCATACCTCGGTCTCAAGTTCGACCGCAGATTCCAATGGTCAGCCCAAATCGAACACGTTCTCTGCAAAGATAATGGCATGCGCAGTCTATTCTTCCCACTCCTTTGGAGAAAAAGTACACTCTCAATCCCCTAGAAAGTGACTCTGTATAAAATGCTAGTCCGTCCAGTCTTTCTCTACGGAGTACAGGTATGTCTTTGAGAAACAACTTGAACTACTCCAAGTGTTTCAATTCAAAAATCTACGCGCGTTACTTAATGCCCCATGGTTTATGAGGGACGTCAACACTCACTTCGAATCAGGCATCCAGTTCGAGAAGAGTTTCACGAACATGCTCGGTGTAAGGTTCTCCCTAAGCGCCTTAGAACACGATAACAACTTAATAAAATATCTATCTACCCATCTACAAACTTCGGTATATAACGAACTACGACAATTCCAGACGTAACCCGGAGTCTCTGTCGTCCGCAAATCACTTCACAATGCTGAACCCGAAGCGACATCAGCAAAAGACCATTTGGTAACAGTAACAAATAGGTTAGAAGATGGACACAACAGTTTTGGCGTTTTGCAAAGTATGTAAATGCAGGACTTCTTTGTTTCCTCCAATGCTCCATTCTCCACAGAACAACTATTAGTAACCATTAATTTCAGTATAATTCAATATTTGAGGAGTAATGTGTATTTTGATTTTGTACCGCATAAATATCTATGCGGAAAGTTTCACTTCACTATTTTTAGTTTTGAAATCATGCTCTAGCTGAGTAAATGTGTCTTAAGAAGTCTTTGTGTTTTAAAAGAGGCGATTTTGATTTGTAAGTCAAGAAATGAACAACATATAAAATATACCGATAAAAAATTGTGAATTGGCTTGACTTTAGTTATATGTGATACAAGAAAATAAATTGAATCCGGATGGAAATTATTTTTCCCAGGTCATTTTAAGTAAAATGTTTTATCTTCTCATCCTAATAATTCTATAATTTAAAGAGTAGTTCATATAAAATAATGTGTACCGGGATTTTTTTAAAATAATTTTCGATATTAAAGCCGTACTGTAAAATGGAACTTGAATGTCTGGTGGATCATATTTCTATCGTGGCACAAACTGTTCTCTAGCAATTAAGTGACGAATTCAGAGCCAGTTTTCACTGTTATTTCATCGTCTTTTTTTCTCGATACCGATTCAAAACCACGATTTTTAAAAAAGCGACTTGTCTTCTAACTGAATACTGACCTTGTTACCGAAACCAGACCTCGTAGCTGGAGCATAATTCGCCCATTTACGGCTGCGACCGCAAAATTAGTAACACACAAAATGGCGCATCGAAAAATCGAATTTTGTCCGCCGCAAAACCCGAACCCAAACGACCGTTTATCCGGGTCGTTGGGTGCGAAATTGGGTTTCACCGACGGCATTCCATCGTTCGGCTAATTCCTTTCTAGCAAGAAGTCTACGATTCTGTCGTATGACACAAATAAATACAACTGAGTAAGGTAGATTGGGTACGGCTGTGGCTAATTTCATTCATCAGCCATCACTTT
The DNA here is from genome assembly GCF_030347505.1 of Rhynchophorus ferrugineus. Lineage (NCBI taxonomy): Eukaryota > Metazoa > Arthropoda > Insecta > Coleoptera > Curculionidae > Rhynchophorus > Rhynchophorus ferrugineus. Next base: position 22,226,055 of record NW_027472583.1, on the reverse strand, counting down.
CTTAGAAAGGTGCTTTTTTTGTGCACATTTATATAACACTATGTATAAGACTTATGAAATATTAGTGAAACATTTAAAACGAACCTTTCCTTCTACTTTAAAAACAATTTTATTGAGTACTCGCTTCGGCGGTACATATACTGAAATTGAAACGATACAGAGAAGATTAGCATGGCCTCTGTGCAAGGATGACACGCAAAATCGTGAAGCGTTCCACATTTTTATATCAGGCGCTGATAAGAAGCAAATTGGATTATTTGAAGCCAGTGTTATATTACCGCGCCACCTTCATACGTGAAGAAATTGGATCCCATACAAAACGCCGCTATTAGAATCATATTGGAAGCATTCCGCACTAGTCCGGTTGAATGTTTGCAGTGCGAAGCAGATATTTCATCACTCGATTCACGGCGAGAGCTCCTGCTACTAAACTATGCAAGCTCCCTCAAATTCCGTCCAGAGTTGGAACAGTTCAATACCTTTTTACTACTTAAGACAAACTGGAACAATAAAAGGAAGAGGCACTTATGCCCCTCATTAATCTTCCAGAGGATATGTAAACGATTAATGATTGTGATCCCAGATGCAAAATGTAGAATCACTAATATACCACCATAGCAGTTCTCAAAAATACACATAGACCTCTCTATGAAGGTTCTGAATAAGGAAACAAATAGTTCTTCTACAATAAAAAGTTTCGTTAAACAGATAATCGAAGAGAACTATTCAAATCATTTTATCATCTACATGGATGGTTCAAAACATGAGAACGTTGTGGGTGCTGCTTATACATCTAGTCCACTCGAGAGACACTTTTGGCTTCCGTCATTGACTAACATTTCTACCGCGGAGCTTCTGGCTATATATATGGCCCTTCTGCCTTGGAAGAATCACAGATTAGCGAATCCATAATAGTAGTATCGGATTCTATGAGTTCCCTGGAGAGTTTAAGATCGGCAAGGACAGTCCACCCTCTGGTCACATACATCAGAGAGATACCGACAAAGTTACAATTTAAGAGTGTAAGAATAACATACCTCTGGGTCCCCTCCCATAAAGTAATATCTGGAAATGAAAGAGCCGGCCATCTGGCAAGTAGGGAAGAGGAGTCGATCAAGTCAAACGAACTGTTTAGCAAAAAAGATGCCAAAGTCTATATGAAGGGTCTAAATAGGCAATTGACCCAATTGGAATGGGACCTTCTCATAAAAACAATAAATTATGGGAAGTTAAGAGGATATTTTATCAATCTATAGATCATAATAGTATCAGTCAAGTCAAGCGTCCTTGCACGACTGCGAAAGGGGCACTGTAAACTAACACATGAATATTTGTTGAAGGGACAGAGCCCGCCCTTACGTGATTTATGCCAGATTCAACTTAGCGTCAGACACATCCTAGTGAACTGCCAAAAATATGATGATTTGAGGAGACAACTTGAGATGCCGACAACACTGGAACAATTGGTACAACCTGAGCAACTGAATCTGCTGATTGACTATCTAAAGACCATAGACCTACTTCAACACTTGTAACATACATTTATTATTGTGTAATTGAAAAATTTTATTGTATATATTCTACTGTTTACAATCTATTGTGTAGTATTTTAAGCTGTTAATGTTCATATAATGTATTGTAATTCACCCTAAATAGCCCAAGAGGCTGACGGGCCAATAGGTCTTCTCAGATAAGTACATAGTTTTAAATTACTATAACTAATAATAAAAATAATCTAATAATGTATAACTAATTAGACATATATATTATAAATAGCTGAATGAACACTATTAATGTTACAATCAGTCAAGTAAGGTAGCTGAATTTTAAATCTTATATCTTTTTAAATGTTTATACCCCATATTATTTAAGGCTCCATGGTATCTAATATTATCATGATACTGCCTTAATCTAACAGCATTAATTAATTATGCAAATATTATCTACAGTAAATAAAAACAGTCTGAATATTACAATTAGTCAAAAGGCTGAAAGTGCCTTCCTTCAAGAAAAAAAATTGCAGAAAAAATGTTTGTAGGTAACAACACAAAATATTAAAAGCTCAAGATATTTTAGCTGATAGTAAAACAAATAAAAAAGTAGCTACTAGTTAAACTTATTAGAGTTTTGATAAATGTAATGCTACTTTCAGACTATGCCCCAAAAACACACTCATCTGTAAAAAAGTCCCCGTGGTAGTGTAAAATATTCCACGTACAAAGTAGTGACGGTTAGAAAGCGGGAACAAAAATGTATTAACTTTTAAATCTTAAAAAGTAATGTAAACCTCCATAAAAGGACGGTTCTACCTAAGTAGAATGTAGACGTTTCGTTGAAACAAGAAAATGTTTTATTTCATGTCAGAACATCATGCCTGAAGCTATAATATAACTAAAAATGATACTCAATAAGCTACACAAGAGACTGAGAGTATTACTGTTAGATGCTGTTCCTATCAATATTGTGTTACGTCGACAAAAACAGAAAATTAATTATACAACTTGAGGGTAGAAGTAGAATCAACGAAATACGTGGGTATGCATCTTGATGCAAGATTAAATTGAAAATATGAGGTTACCCAAAAAGCTGAGCAGATAAGACTCAAAATTGGACAACAGTATTGGTTAGTCGGCATATACTTTCAAACTGACCTCAAATCAAAGAAATTGATTCCGCTGTCAATAAAAAAGCGCATTTGGACTTTTGTGGTTGTACTAATTCATTAGATCGAGTAGTAATCGAACGCTGCCAAAACAAAACGCTCCGATTATTTACGAGTGTTTATCACTACGTAACCAACAAAAAACTACACGATGACCTATAAACCAAATTAATTCACGAAGTTATCCAATATTTCGCCGTGAAATATGAAATAAGTTTACTAAATCACACCAAGGTGATGCAATACTGGACAACGCGCAGAAAACAGAAGCGAACCAAACGACACCAATTTGTTTAAAGTTTTTAAGCGTGGATGCAGAAATAAAAACAAATTAATTAATTTAATTAAATAATAATCACTAAATATAATATAAATCTAGATTATATTTCCTATATTGTAATCAATGAATATTCATTTCTTTGTGTTTGTGTTTTATTACATATTCCTTTTTTATATAATGTATCATAATTGTTAAGTAAACTATATATTCAGTAAAATAACAGGCACTCGAAATCTCACCTACAATTTTAGACCGTCTGATATATGCAATTAATACAAAATTAAACTTCCATAACAGTTTATATAATTACAATCGATATTGTATCCAAAACCTTACATATATCTAGTTCCTACAGGAACCTTCTTGAATTCTACATATATATAATACGTGGCATTTTTCTGATATGTACTGGTTAAATAAAAGAATAATCTTATGTCAATTACGGTATCTCAACTAATAAACGATAATTAACATTTAAAAAAATTCTTAGCTATGTATTGATAGAATTTAGATTATTTCTACGTGATCTGTATAATTAAATTCCTTAATAGAAACCATTGACAAATCATTGTCTTGTTTTTGATAATCATAGATTTATTTGCAGTTAATCATAATTTTGTGCTTTTTGAAGACCCATATTAAGATTACTTTGGATATTTTTTAAAAAACCTGAAATTTAAAAATCGGGGTTATTGGGTGCAAAATTGGGTTCCGTCTGCGGCATTCTATCCATCCGTTAATTTCTCTCCAACGAGATCGGGCCCGTGGACTTGTCGTGTGACACTAACAAGAATAACTAACTAATAGTGCAATGTTTTATTTCGCAGTCGTTTCATTTTATGTACTTTTGCATTCTCGCTCTCACTATTCAACAAGCTCTCGAACGTGCTGTACACTGTGTAGCTATTTCACCGTCCCATTTATCGAATAATTAAGCACTATGCGAGCGAGTGCAATTTATTATTATAATTTACGTAATTTTAGACCTAATTAATGTGAAATAATGATAAGAAGTATTTTTAGCTCATATTCTCTTCTTTGATTTCTACAGGATATCTGACCTGATGTTTGGTACACAGCGCTCCATTTTAGACGATGTTAAGTCTAATAATCATCATCATATTTTAGATTTTCTTTGTTTCATTTCAAATCGTTTTCTTTTTGTTTTAATGTGGTAATTAAACATATTGTACTCTACGTCATTCTGTAGTTTTGATTAACATCTTAAGATTAACAACTTAGTCTAATATTCAACTAGTATAAGTTAAAATCATCTTGAATTCTAAAATAATTTGTAAAAGTAGTAGATTAAATGTATGAATTAAATGTATGGTTAATATAACTGTTTGGTTAATATTGTGTTTCCAATATTGCTTGTAAATATTGAAACTGTATTTTTACAGAAATAAATATAACGTTTTTCAATTCGAATTTTAGTCACCAACATTAAATATATATGTTAACAGAAACGAGATAGTACTAGAAAATATTAAGACAAACTGATGATTACGATGAGACCCGTCTACCTCATGGACTATTTAGGATCTACTGTACATCTATAAAGCAGATTAATGCAGGGGCCATAGACATATTTGTTCTATATAGGACATATAAAAACCTATATCTAAAATTTTATTAAGGTAGGAGTATCAATATATAAAAACACTAATCCGCCTAATATGGTAAAAGCACACAATATGATTAGAAACTATAAAATATAAAATATATAAACGGAAAAAACAAAGGAAATATATGGCAAAAGACACAGTACACTAACAATAATATGTCTGAAAGAGGTTGAAAGGAGACCTTGACAACAATATGTAAGAAGGTGTCAAAGGATATCCCGCGCAATAAATGACCCCATAGGAGACACCATATGAGAGGGTAGATAAAAGTGAAAGTAGTGAGGACATGTGAAGGTGACAAAAGAGATATTATAAACACAGCTAGTATTACAGAATTATAAGGATGAAGTGAGGAATGAAAATGGTAGCCTACATATGGAGGTTTCATTTAGACTCCAATAATGAAAACAGTAGAAAATATATCTAGCTATAATACATAACAAAGTTGGGTCTACAGTCTATATACAGTATAATATACAACCATAACCGCATGGTGTGGGCTGAGAAATAAAAAAAATATTTACATAGGAATGGAAGACACACCAAAATTAAAAATAAATATTGAATAGCAATAATGTTCCATAAGCATGTACACTGAAACTCTCAATACAATAAACTATTATATAAAATTAAATTAATTATATAAAGTTAAATTACATTGGGAATAATATATTACAAAGCTGATCAAAATATGAAATGCCAAGAGCCAAAATCAAAAAGAAAATGTAACAAAGCAATGTTAATTGGGAGAAACGAAAATTTCATATAAAGCAGATAAATAGTTTAGAGTTAAGAAATTACGAACTAATAATTATATATTAATATATAAAAAGTACATAGTCACATAAAAATAAAGCTGACTGCCCGCCTGTGACAAAAAAACGATTAACTAGAGAAAAATTAAAGGAAAGTATTAACAAATAAAAAATATTCTAATACCAATTCGATGATAAACACAAAATGACTGCTCGCAATCATAAGATAGAATATATAGATCAAGTAATACCTATAATTGTTTTAATACCTATATATATTTTTGTTCACTACTATAATCTCAATATAAAAAATATTGAAAGCATATCTATATTTAAGTAAAGTAGGGCACTTTTTTATAGAACAATCGGTAACACACGACTTTAGTACTTCAGAAAAAAACGGAGCGCTAAAAATAGAATTACCGTAATTATCTCTCTATTAGAAACCAATAAAACATTTACCAGTTCGAAAGAAAGGTGTCAGCATTACATTAACCGGCAAAAAAATCAGATCCATTAACCTCTATCTGCGTGCCAAAGGTGATCTTACAATTAACACCTACATTAACAGTATAATTTTATTATAATTGAAATGGCTTTAAGCTTACTAAGTAACATCTATATAACTCTAATTTAATCTTGGTTCTAAGGTTAAAGGCCAACGAGGCGTGGCCGCGACGATATTTTCGCTAATACCTCATGCAGAGATGATAGTTACCGTATTATATCTCAATATGGTTAAATGAAACTTTTTATTGGCATTTTATTAACAGAATTGGGTATCATTAAAAGAATTAAATGTATATTGGATCCGCCGCAAAAAGCCTTACTACCCGAGAATTAATAATGTATGCCGTTCTGATCGGATCAATTTATTTCAGCTTTATCGACATGTAAACGGAGTGAAAAGGTTACAGACTTATAGAGTTATCCTGAACCGCTTATTACAATCCTTAATAATTTTACGTTATTATTTGTCATTTCGATAAAGGCACGAGACAAAAACCTTTTCAGTATATCTATTTTTTAAGTATTAAGTATTGCTATAGTAGCGTGTAAAAAAGTAGTATATTGAAAATTAAATTGAAAAACTGTATCGTTAAAAATATTTTCTATTAGCTTTGTTGTGCTAGATGTACTTTCAAGTGAAAGCTGAAATTTCATTCGGATTATATGCAAGCATAACTCTTTAGCCTTAAAAAAACAGGTTACAAAGAAGCCTCCTTCCAATGCCTGTTTATCGTTTTCAAACTAGTGATATCCCACCTAATGTAATAAATAATTCTTAAAGAATTTAATACTCATAAAGTTTCTATTGGACAACTCCATCAATTCTATTTCATCGGTGAACTTAATTTATACCGACTTATAAATAAAATAAAATACCAATTATATGAACTAAAAATAGAATAGAAATAGAATTAAAGATAATTTAGAAACTAATTTAGTTTTATTTTGTTATATTTGACCGTCAGCTTTTTGCAAGGTTTAAAAGTCTGTTTTGTTCATTAGTTGTTAAAATATAGCCCGAGTGTTCTTAAGAATGTCACCGGAATATCAATCAATTTTGTGTGATGATAGACACTCAGCTAGGTAGTCTTCAAGGTTTAGTTTAGTTCTTATTTTATTGTAGGAATACAAGTCATTCTGCGCAAGCAGATGGTAGATTGCCATCCAACAGCGTGAGCTTGCAGTGGCCCGATCCGAAGTTACTTGTATTTAATTTTAAATTCTAGAACACAGACCACAGATAGTGTTCTCAATTTGCTTACTACATCAACTTCGAAAGATTACTGAATATAGAGAATATGTGTTCAAGATTGTTAAGTTATTTATAATTTTTATTTTGGAAATCATGCGATATTTCTCCTTTGAACAGTCGGAAATAGTAATGTAATTATTGAAAATGTTTAACTCAAAATTAGTGTAGAAAATGTCCAATTCACTCAGAAGAAGCATATAAATCATAAACATTTCCGTCACTTTTAGGTGTCTATTATTATCAAAAGATGCAATTCATCATTATACTGATGAAGTATTAACTGTGACAGAATCAAAAAATCGCCGAGAAAAACCTATTTTCACCAAAAATGTAAAAGTCAGTTCCGAAAGATAGGATTATGGCATCTCTATTTTGAGACGAGTATAACTTGTGAAAAATAAAACTATCAATTGTGTAAATTGTAAACTTACAGAAGAAAATAGCGCCTTTCACCAAAACAATCGGTCCATTTTATGATCGGCATAATCGTCCATAGTCGCCATTCATCAGACAAGTAAACGATATAACTTCTTCGCACCTCTTTTATATCAAATAATAACACGCATGTACAGAAAGTTAGTACAATGCGTACAGAAGTTACTGGCGATGTAGAACATAACATATAGGGTTTTTCGAAAAGATCACGATTTGGTTTGACCCATAATAATTACCATGGGCGCCAAGCGTGATTTCGTCATTCTTGAGTTGTGATCTTAACAAGATGGAACACAGCACCCAACTCGTACCATTCATTCGAAGGGTTTGTGGCAAATTTTACTTCTTGACCAAACTGGCTGACAAAACTTGACTGGTTTCAACGTTTTGAAAATGGTGATTTTGGTACCGAAGACAGAGTGCGTAATGGACCAGCAAAAAAATTGAAGACGAGGATTTGATGACATTACTCGATGAACGCTCGAATACATGTGGAAATTCGGTGAAAACATGCTTGGAAACATTAAAATGGGAAGTAGTAGCACTATCCACCGCATTCTCCAGAACTCTAAAGACGAGGAAAAATAGCGGCTATCAATGAATAATACTTTGAATAAAATATATTGCATGGATTTTTCACAATAAAAGTTCAAATTAATTTTTTTTTAAACTAATGTATAGGCACGCACCCAAGTCAACAACATATGTCAGAAATATTATGCATAATAGCCAAAATATTAATTTTCTAAGAAAGTAAATTTCATGTAAATTTAGATAACATATTTGTTTTATTGAATTTTAAAATTGTATACCTCTAAAAAACACGTTTTAGTCGGTAAACAAAACGCTCAAAATCTAAAATCTAAAGACACGTCTTTATGACACACGAGTGTTAAATACATGGACATAACAGTTCAAAAAGAGTTGTGGTACGCTCATAAATGTGATGATCAGGAAGTTTGTTAATTACAACGGTATTATTTCGCAATCTTTTATAATCCTGACTATTTTAGAAACATGCTGGTTAGCGTTAACTATAAATTTGATTTAATTACTCAAAATGTTATGATCGGTCAGTTCCCATCTAAATGTAGCAACACAATGCCGGTTCCGTATTTGTGGAAGATTTACGGGAAACTCATGAGATGATGTTAGAAGAACGGCCGTTGTGTATTATGTGGAACGCCACCGTTCGCAAATAAATAACCGCGTTGACAGCTTTTATAAAAGTGTGCATGATCGTGCGAACAGTCCGTACCGTAAAACTGCTCATTTTTTCAAATAAACTGGATGATCTTCTGTCGTCCGAATTTGCATTTATAATAAACGATGACAGAAACACGGTTGCTACTTTTCGAAGCAAATTATTATTGCTTAATAAAATGATATTAATGATTATTCACAACGTGGCATCGACGTAGACATAAATTAGTGTATCATGATAAACGGATAAGCGTAAGATCTTGTATTAGTTGCATAATTGATAGAGAAAATCTGTACTACTAATTATCATCAATTATACAGTTTTGCTCCTCTACCTTTCTTCCATTTTCCTTTCAGTTTCTTTGTTTTTATCCATATCTTATGTACGCCGATATTACTAGAACAATCATTAATACGTAAATGTTATTTTTTCAAATATTTTAAGAAATAGAAGTAACTCACAATGAAGAACAATCGAGAAGAATTGGGGCATATTCTTCCAATGAACAATATACAAATGCAACGAGGAAACGGAAGCATATGTGATTGATTAAATTGATATGCAGCAGTAATGCTTTGCTTAAAAAATATATCAAGTGAATAAATTCTTCAATACTAATATCACTGTCTTGATGAAGAATAGATACTCCTTTAGGATGCCGGTTCCGCAAATGGCAGTCGACTAAGGACAATATCTAAAATTTTCAAATAGTTATACGCTTAGTTAGTTCAATTATTGTCTGCAATGTTTCACAGTCATCGTATACTCAGTTGTCTGGAATTTGTAATAAAGTACCCTTTTATTTTCCTGGTCTTGAGACACTTTTGTTAAGTAGAGGCCCTGTGTTGGACTAATAACAACTTTTTACATTTCGAATTATCATAAAATTTACTTTTCTTCGTCCAACTCAATCGTTCAATTCGTCCTTCTCCTAATTAATTTTTTGCTGTCGGGTAATCAATGCCCAGGCATGTGTCAACACATCTACAACCCACCTTCGTTGTTGGCGAAATAACGGCTTCATACAGGTACAGGTACTCGGTATAGACACTAAAACTTTACACAAATACTATACATTGATTTTCGTGCTTCAAAAAAAAGATACCTTGCTGAAAAAGTGTGCTTTATCAAGTTATCATTATGTTGACAAAAAATATTTCTGTAGCAAATATAACTTTTAGCTTGAATAACATTCTGTAAATATGTAATAACCATTCAAAAAGATTTTGTGGATTTCTTCATGTATTCTGGTGTTACTATTTCATCAACTCCATCCACTGCGTTCTGCATAATGGGAGCCTTTACGACCACGTCTAAAATCAGCAAACCAATGTGTTATTGTTCTTTCTGATGGAGCGGAGCACTTATAACACTTTTCAAGCCACAAGCCATTGATTTGCTTGAACGGTATTTTGTTTTCCATTAAGAAGCAGTGTAAAATTAAAAGACGAAATTGTTTTGATCCATTGTCCGAATCGAAGAAATCGGTTTGGTGCCCATGATGTAATAAGTGGTATGTTTACATTACAAATTACATACATCGTTTATATTAGCATAGGTTAATTGGAAAATAATTTTCGGTTTGGCACATAAGTATATTTGCGGGAAGCTATATATTGTATCGAATAAATTATATTATCCTCCTTTTTAATAGCAGTATGCGGTTCTTTCTATGGTACTTTCTTTTCGAGTCGATCGAGTGATTGACGAAAAGTCTAGAATATATAGATTTTGTGCTACATTAATATTTCTATAGGAATAATAATTAAATTGTTGTTATTCTTGGAGGTTTAACATATACTGGTTTTAAAATATGGAAGAACAAAGGTGCAGAATGTAGGATTAAATGCTTGAAAGTTATAAAATCCAAACAACATTAATTTTATTTATGGGAGAATGTTAGCTGCCAAATTTATAACAAAGCATTTTCAACGAAAACGATGTTAAATAGGAATCAACATATATAAAAAGTAAATATAACAAGAAGCAGGAAAGAAAATTATTCTTGTTCAAATTTAAAAAATTGCAAAGGGTACGAGAGAAATAATATAAAATTGTACTAGAAGTAATACTAAAGGTATATAAAGCCATACATTCGTTTTAAGCTAGTAAATGTACAATACGTCAACCAAAAGCTGGAAGTAGTCAATATATCAATTAGATTTATCCAATAAGAATAGAAGTAAAAATTGCAGCAGAGATCATAATTGATCATATTTACAAATTTTAAATTTTTTATTAGAAAAGGACATAAGGACTATTCACCATTTTATACTCAAACATAATTTCAAACTGTAAATCAAACAATAAATCAAATCAAATATTTATCAATTTGATTTCAATATACGTTCTAAAGTAAATAGAGCTGTGCCAAATCAGTTCTAAATCGTTTTCTAAATAACGTATGCTCTCGTTTATATTAGAATAAGATTAAACCGACAGTCTGTTCAGTCATTCTAATAAATCGCCACTTTTTTCCGTTTAAATAAAATAGTTTTAAAGTAAAATAATAAAAAAGTTTTTATTTTTAAACTAGATACGATCTATAACTTATGTATGAGTCTTTGTGAGAAAGTAATAATTACAATAAAATAAATCGCGATAAGTTGATCAGGAATTTGGCGATGCTCTGATACGGTAAACCGTAACATACAGCTCACTTCCTGACGACATTAACTGAGATGAAAATTAACGAGGAACCCGGTAATTATAAATAATTAGGTGCAATTTAATTTATTCATTAAAAAGTTACCACGATAAGAGGCTTCACATTAGAGCTGTTGAATATTCAACTTTGTTTTCCTGTGTATATATATAACGAAAAAAAAATCTCCAACAAAGAGCCGTAGCATCGTAGCCAATAGGAAGTACTTAAATTCGTTTTGTTCATCAGAAGTGAGTTAAACGGAATGAGCAAAACTATTCCAATAGTTTTTTTTGTACATTGTTTTAATAACGTTCATACTAATGTTCGTATGCTTGGAATGTGTCATTAATTTTTTCTATTAAACCGGCAATATACATTTTTTAAACCAAAATAATCGATTAAAGAATGTTTAATAAATTAATATTACTTAGAAAGGGGACATCAAGTGATAAAAAAAAGTAATTAAAATAATAGTTTTATATTAAAAACGTTTTGTTTTTTCTTTTACGGGAGTAATAACGTTATAACAATGATATATAAGATAGACGAACAAGTAAAATTCAGTTTTTTCTAATATATGACCTTGAAATGGCATTACAGCAATACTCAATTGAATAAAGCCATTCTATAGCGCATTTAAAAGCTTAAAACATTTAGAAAAAAATTAGAGCGATTAGAGATTAATGTTCTTAAAATACGTCCAGTATCAGTCAAGTTATTGCGTCTTGCATTAATTTTTCCCAGTGAGCATTCTTTCGAGATCTGAGGACAAGAAATAGTCGCTGGGGGCTAGATCTGGAGAATACGGTGGATAGGGAAGAAATTCAAAGCCCAATTCATGGATTTTTGACACGGTGCATTGTCTTGGTGAAGCAGCACTTTCTTTTCCACAGTCCAATAGCGCTATGTATTAGTCGCTGTTGATGGTCCTTCCTTTTGCAACGTAGTCAATGAATATTATTCTATGCGCATCCCAAAATACAGACGCCATAACCTTGCCAGCTGACTGTTGCGTTTTTCCACGCTTTGGAGCGGGTTCAAATGCTGCTCCAAATCATCAACTCTTCGTTCCTTTTGGTCAAAACTGAGCTCGCGTGGCACCCACTTTGCATAGAGCTTTCTCATACCCAACTATTTGTTAATGATATGATGTACATGTTCAGTTGATATCTTTAGAATGTCTGCCATATCATTCAATTTCAATTTACGGTCATTCGAAATCCTTTTGTAGATTTTTTAAATGTTTTCGTCGGTAACAACCTCTCTTGGGCGTCCACTGCGTTCACCGTCTTCGGTGATCAGTTCACCACGTCTAAACTGAGCATATCATTCCATGATGATTGATTTTCCTGGGGCAGTATTTTTTCCCTTCAAAAAGCAATATTTTATCAACACGCGAAATTCCTTTTTATCCATTTTGTTCACAATAACAACAGTTGTTTCACTCAAAATGCTATAATTCACAAACTAATGATCACACACTGCTGTCGAATTTATACGCGCATCTTTTGAGGGTTAGGGTTAACTGAAAAACATATGGATTTAATTCTAGTAGCGCCATCTACGTGACAGGCCGGGGACTTTTCTATAGACCTATTATAAGTTATTTCTAAAACGATATATTATAATTATAATAATACCTATTCAGACTTATATATCTAGCCACTACACATACAATTAAAAATGTATGTTTTACATCACAGATTATTTTCTAGAACTTAAAACAACATTAACATATGCCGTTGGTTGCAATTAAAGTTTAACTATTATGTACTAAAGGTGGAGCAGCACCATTAAACTACATATAAAACAAAATAACGTTTAAAGCCCAAAAAAATTAGTATACCAGTTATCACAGAAAAGGGTATCTTGAACCTAGATCTCGCAGGAATGCGACGAAGATGTTTGGATAGTCGGAGTTTGATACACAATCAAGATAGACAAATATTTGCGTTGAAGTCTATAAAGCAAGAGTGGTTAATCTCGTATAGCATGACTAGTTGTGTTGGTGTATTAATAAGAATTACATGTTATTATATGTTTAAATATACCAGAACAAACTCGTAATTTTCCATACATTCTTTTTTATAATCTTTTGTAATTGTTAACATTAAAAACATATTTTTTATAAATTGTTTTAGTAATTCTTATTAACTATATTAATATATTATTGCTCTATTGCTTATTCAGATTACTAAACGTCTTCCCTTGACTAAAACGAACTGTAGAGTAATTAACTGCATTTTTCTGAAACGTTCCTTAAATGTTCGTTATTTCGTAGTATGTGTAAATTATTACTTTCTGTACCCGCATTTCGGTATCTCTATAAGAAATTAAGTGCTTCTTAGACAGGTAACGACTCATACAACGACACTCACACAACAAGTGGTAATCAGAAGGAGCAAGGTCTGGAGAATACAACCAGTGAGAAGCACTTTTCATTTTAATGTTTCCAAGTTTTCACCGGTTATTTAAAATGTGATCGAACGTTATCATGTTGAAGAGTAACAATGTTTGTAGCAGTCATTGTCATCAAAACTACCGCACTAAAATGTTCAAATCAGTATCCACAATTTAAAATCAATACAGCATGTTTGCCGCAAGCTTTAAGAGTTATAACATATGTTTCTCCCCAAATGCTTTCGAATCTGTTTCTTCAACTTGACATACTGATAAGAACCAGACAGTAGAACACCCAACACTTTGGTGTATTTTTAAAATGTTTTATGCAAATGTTAACTAGTATTTAAATAAAATATTTTATAACAAAAATATTTTTTAATTTACGCCTGTAATGTAAATAATTTTTTTAATTATGTTTGTTATTTCCCCCTGTAGTAATTTCCCCCATTTTTAAATCATATATGCATTACTAATGCCAACTTTCAGTGAATTAATCCATAAGTATTAAACTATACATTTCTTTTACTAAATTTGTGTTAACACGTTGCTCTCCATAGGAGATTTGTATAACTATCTTTATTAAAAATTAATTAAATGACTTTAAGTATATCCCGACAATGATAAACGGTGAATTAAAGACAATTTAATATCTTTTGTGATATGTAATATAATAGAACTCAGAACTGCGGAAATAAAACAAAAACGAGAATAGAAAGAAATCTAATTTACTATTAATTATATTACGTATTTACTAAAGATTTCTTTTAAAGAATAAGGAAGCGTTTACATAAAAAGAAATTAATAAGATAATCATCTTTTATGCAATTGAATTCGCCATAGCCTCCAGAATATTTATCTTACCCCGAGCAATAATTTATTGCATCATAAAATATTACTTAAATTTAATAGATATAATCAAGATTGATTGCTGCGTCGTAAAATCGCTAACTAGAAAAAGAAATATATTGAGTTTGTAAATAATGTTGCCTTTACGCGACCGTACCGACAGTTACTAATTCAGAAACTAGTTAAATAGGTGCTGTTTGAGGTTTTGCCTTATTTCCGTTTGTAAATTATCTCATTTTCATATGTAATATGTGACCAAATATCAACCATACCAAATCTTGTTTATATATCATACTTTACTGATGCCTTACAATTAACATCAACTTATAAAAATAGCTATATATAAAACACAGTCCTGGATCCTTTATCGTAGGGGTGTTTAAAGATGACAGAAAAGCGAAAGCGAGTAAATCCCATTGATTTCGAGATTGCAATATAGATGTTGGGTAAAAGTTGGATATTGAACTGTTATAGTAATCTACCAAGTAGCCCCCACGTAGTAAAGTAGCTCGATGGGAGATTTCCATGCAGGTTTATAATCATGATCCGTCACAAGACTTAGCAACTCTACCAACAATGGACGAATTACGAAGAGCAATAAAATAATTAAAATATGGCAAGATCAAGTGACCGAAGAAATGATCCAGGTCGATAGGAAAATATTATTGCAACGATTTCACGTTCGGGCTCACTCGAATTTGGTGAATTGAAAAAGTACATGGATCAGCATAGAAAGAGGAAATAATTATGGCAACATTGAAAAAGGAGGTACTGAAAATGAAAGAACTGAGATTTCCAAGAGTTCGCGAAGAAACAGGCCAAGAAGAGTAAGAAGGAATCGCGATTGTATAGATAATATTTTAGCACTGCACAAATTTAAGGTGGAATTAACAAATGTGGAAAGAGCGTTATTGTCTTTTTTATTAGGCTTCATCTTATTATCGATTGTATGCATCGACCCATAGGACACATATTCCCCTAGAAAATAATATATCAGGCATCTTACCATGTTTATATTAGCAACATTTTTTGTTACGAAGGTGTCTCTCAATTGCATTTCAACATAATAGTGGCTTCAATTACGCCAATAGCCTTTAAAAAGAGATATGACGTTAAAGATGATGCTACAAGCTTCCAGACATGATCGCCAATAATTGCGATATATTCACAAATGTTGAGGCGATATAATTCGCATTGTAGAGCCCTATTATTTGAAACTTAATGCCCTAATACCAAAGTATTAGACTTCTGGCATTCGCGATCATTCACATATGAATTATTGGCTTCTTTGTCTCCTTCAAATATAATTCCCAAAGTAAAGTCTATATCTATTGATTATCTCAGAGATCGTATTATAAATTAAGTCATTCCATTAAAACAAATGATAGAGCAGATTGAAGAATAGTCCAGGAACTAGTCTAGAGTCGCAGGTTGTAAATACTTGAACATGTCTGCCGAATGAAATATGAACGAAGGTTTTACAGATTAGTTTTGCGAAATCGGCCTTTTGGATTGCAGACACGAATTGGTTGAAAAGTTGAATTGAGATTAATTTTAATGATGAATATCGACTTAACTTCCCAACCTAGCCTACAAAATATACTCAGTAAGTATTTGATGTACCACTATTGAAGACCGTTTTGATATCTACAAAACAGTAAATTATTGTGATAACAGTAAGAAAAAAGTGTTATGATTAATACAAACGAATTCGAACAAATGCCTAATTATGAAGAACGCTTCCATTAACCAAATTTTAAAAAAATCCACGAAATAATATTCAAAAGCAAAAATGAAGTGATATAGCTGACACCCTAAATATTCTAGAAGTCACTGCGTTTACGACATTACACAGAGAGAAAACTATTAATAGTGAATATTACCTAGCATTCTTGGATACACTGGGTGTATTGTTTATAGTAATACTCCTCCTCCTACGTATCTGTCCACAACGTCTACTGGCGTTTAGCAAAGATCGAAAAAATGGGTGTGAAAAAATAGAGTAGCATTGAAGTGAATTATTATTATTTACTAATCCACACTCCATTATGCTGATGATAAAGATAACATTTTTAAAAAAAGTTATTTTTTTTAATATTAAATAAGTAATGACACTAGTAATAACCATTATGAACAAAAACATCGTTTTCTTTGCGAATGTCGATAACGAGAGAAAGAATGAAAGAGAAAGAAATGGTAAAAAGGAAGCTCATTTTTATCAAGACTGCGAATAATTGATCTCCCTGACAAAATTATATAAATTATTTATTAAATCGGTACAACCAATCCTAGAATCCAAAAAAGTTTACGTATTCACAGACCTCAAAATATCTCTTTAGTAACAATATTTAGCTTTAGAAATAAGGATATAGAAGCAATAGTCATTTTAAGAAATGAATTAAGATTATTATTCTTAATTCTTACGTCACATCAAATTTAAATTTGAGGAAACAAACGTAAACGGCTTAAAACCTCTTGAGACATATTTTGAATTTACACATGGAAATATCGATAATAGACAAATAGATACATCAAATTGATGTAATATACAGATACATATAACCACGCTAAATACTGCATTATCCGCTATACAGATCTATCCGGTATCCGCAAACCACTTTTTATAAAAATTACTTAATGTTGAGTATAACCTCAGAAATAGCCTCAAGAGTCCTGACAATTTCTCAATTATGCAATTGAAATGCAAAAACAATTAAAAATGCAACAAGCAACAAGCGTTGGACTATACTTTTAAAATAATAATGTACATAATTTTTTCCGATAAAGATTTACATACTCGTAATTCTAATAAATTTACATAATATAGATTACAATTCGATATATTTAATCAATTATAATCCCAAGGTATTTTTAATCTGGGAAATACCGAACGGACCTCAAGAGAATTCCAACGTTCTAGTATCCAACATCTCCATTAACCGTATAATATAGGGCCATTTTTAAGTAAAAGCGAATATATTTTCAGTTTTTCCTCGGGCTCTAAGCTCAGCATATCTAGTTCGATTAAGTATCACGACATCCGTCAGATAATTAGTCCCCTCATCGTAGCTATGCAGTCGTTTGTTATCTGCGTAACTTACTCACTGCCTCTGGTGGGATTTTCACTAACCGTCAATTCCATGTGACAGAAAATTAATATGAAATATCACTTTTGTGTAATTACAGCCACTTACGATGCGGTGAATGATTATCTAAATTATTTCATTAAAGAAATTCTTCGACCAAATAGGAATTTTATCCAATGATCGCCTTATTTATTTTACATAACATTACTCGTCATACTAGGTTGGTGTGAAAGTGAATAGAGCTTTATAGTTAGAAATACAAATAATTTAATCAAATGATAACAAAACAGATCTTATTCCCAAACTTTTCCAAATGTGCTAATATGATTGCTTAGGCGATGAAGATGCATTTTCATTCCCAACAATAATTATTTTCAAAAAATATTAGCATATATCACATTTTTTACGGTCATGGTATTTCCATATTTTTCTAAATTCGGCTCATGCCAAATTTCAAGTGAATTAGGCCAGTGGTACTGAAGATATCTTGTTAACTGTCTCGAAAAAAACTAACTTCGGGAAAAACGCGTCTAAAGTTCGCATACCTCTGAAAATAGTTCAGATATTAAATAATATATTATTAATATATATATATATAATATATAATATAATTAGTTATTACTAAGAATAATATCCTTAAGATATTAAAAAATATCTTAAGGATATTATTCTTAGTAATAACTAATTATTCTTAAAAAATTACACATTGAATATATGAAAGAATCGGTTTTTTCAAATTTCTAAATGAAATAATCGGCTATATGATAGATATTAACGATTTTTTTCATAGCATACATAACATTGTTTAAATGTCCTATTGGTTCGAGGAATGGGCTAGGAGTTATCTATGTGGCACCTAGTGCCATCTTGCCGGAACTATATCTGGGCCATATCCAAATAATTTAATATGGACGTGCTGTTTTCGAAAAATTTCACCAAAAAGTATCTTAAGAATATCTTCTTGCCACCTTGTAAAAGTTTTGCGGAATAATTTTTGTAGGTTATGTAGATTTTTTTATTATTTAATTAATACATTGTTACTAGTCGTTTCCGTCTAACCTACAATTTGTCTTTAAGCTAACTAAAATCTAGGTAATAACTAGGAGGACCCATCGGCCCTAACTCAGTCTCTGGTTTATACATGTTACTGCTGAATTTTTTAATATATGCACCTCACTACACAACACTACACAAGATCAGATGTTTTGATTCTTTTGAGTCTGTGTCCTGTTCTGGTGATATCCGAAAGTTGCAATATTTCAATATTCGTATGAGAATAGAGTCTTTCCTCATGTCCCCTTGTAATTCTCTTGATTTCTAGACTGAGTGTGGGTATCTGAAGGTCTCGATGTAGGTAATCAGTCCTATAGTATTTGGGTGCACCCACAATACCTCTCAGGACTTTGTTCTGAAAAAATTGTATTTTATTAATATTACTATTTGCAGAACATCCCCATAATTGAACTCCGTATGTCCATATAGGTTTCAATATTTGCTTATATAACAGCAATTTATTATGTAGTGATAATTGTGATATTCTTCCAATTAGCCAGTAAATTTTCCTATATTTCAATTCCAGTTCTTATCTGTTCTTCTTTATATGTTCCTTCCAGCGAAGTTTTGCATCGAGATTAATTCCGAGATATACAGCGTTGTTGCTATATGGAATGAGTTATGTAGAATAATAAAGTTTTAGCACTTTAATGTGGTGCTCAATTAAGTAATTTGCCATGATGCTATTTCGCCAATGACTAAATAACGAACAAGAAATTGAACAGACGCGTCCAAAACAACGTAGCAGCCACAGGTAGTAGAGATTAACCCATCCCAATTGAAAAAGACTATAAAGTTAAATTAGAAAATAACTGTCAATGAAAATTAACAATGATCTTATAAAGGGAATACTTTATGAATAGCACTATCATGATTCAGCCTTCCTACAGCTTCTGATTATATATTCCACACAACGGTTTATGGTTACGCAATTTTGACTCATAAGTTCACGATTCAAAAGATGTTTCAATTATAATTACATCAAAACGATGTATTTATGAAGATATTGAACGTACTAATATCGGATCACATAGCTAATATTTTAACAATATCAATATAACAATTAATCTAGGTCTATTATGTCTCCGTGTAAATTTTAACAAAGAGATAATGTAGTAGAGGTTAAAACAATAAAAAATATTTACTAAATATTACACAGCTCAATCATATGTAGGAAGATACGTTAGCTTCTTAATATATTTTTAGATCTTTATGAGGATAGTAAAAGAGGGAATTGCCATACATCGCTAACCACTAAACACCAGCGAAATACTACTAAAGGTTGAACTGGTGATTTTTATATATTACTGACCTATAAGCCATTAGAAGTTTAAAATTTTTGTTTTTCTAAAATAAAAATAACTATACTTTATATAATATTATTTATATTTTTTTAAATAGTCCGAATTTTTAGAATAACCAAATGAGAAAAAAGTGGAATATAATCACAGCTTTAATATCTATTACAGATTTTCAAATACGTCAAGTACGCCAAGACATCGCATTGTTCATCATCATTGCATTATTTTTCAGAATAGCTGAACATACTTATTAATTATCAATTTAGACATACATCTTAAGCTGAAGTTAAATCTGAAAAGACGAAATATTACGAGATTGTTCAATAACTTCGAAGAGCACAATGAATTTGCTAAGACTAGAGCTTAAAACTCGAGGATCATTCATATTTCATACAAATATAATCAAAGTATAATGATTAGATTTAATGATTAAATTAAATTAATGTAAACATTTTAAAGATAGAGCAAACAATGTATAAGTGTACATTTGGGACACGAAAACATTCAAGTTTGTGACAACTTGAATGTTTGTGTGTTGTTTGTTCGTGTGTGTTTGTTCAAGACGAAATGTGGGCATACAATTACCATCCTGAATTAAAACAGGAAACTAATGAGATGTTTAAACTCAGCTCTTTGAATCCAAAATAAATCCGTGTTCAGAAATTGGCTCCAAGACAGTTATTAGTGTCAGTTTTTTGAAATGCAAAAGGAAATTTGTTTAGTTTTCCAGCCAAACACTCGACAATCAATCAATTAAGTTATGAGATTAACAAGAGAAGTAAACCGCACTTTTTATGACAAGAACCTCATTAGGGCCTTTGACATGACAATCACGTGAAATCATAATTTAAGTTACAAGACATTAAAGTTTAGTATTCCCAATGATCCTCTAAACCTGATACATCCGATAATTCCTAGTCAAGTCAGCGATTATTTTTCCAGTCCTCCACGATCCATCCAGTCTGGAGTTCCACAGGATCCCCTGTATTCTCAAGTACATTATTGACGTATATAAAATTGAAAGAGTAAAATCCGCATTTTATGGGGATGACGCTCTATTCTTTCTACGTTTTCGATCGTCCGAACACATACGTCCTAAGAGCAGTTAAAATAGCTTAAATTTTAGAAATTGCAGCTTACACCATAAAAACCCATGCAACAACTTTCCACTGAAAACCCTTACTGAAAGTTTTATTTGCTTGAAAAAGTTCCCATTCTATGGGTACAAAAAGTTGCATATTTTGGAAGCCGTTTTGACTGCCGTCTAAGATAGTCATATTAAGTCCAACAAGCTAATTCAAAGGAATATGGCATACAGAAAGCACTGTATAGATCCTACATACATCAAATAAACTACGAATCTCAATTAAGAGCCATAATTGAATCCACATGTGTGTCCCGGCAATGCTATTGCAATAGTAATTAAGAAAGATCTTCACACCTTTCACGAATTATCTGGTGCAGAAATTAAGACTTTCTTAACCCATCCTTTAAGTTTCCTACCACAATCCCGATTCTAACCGGGATATTGCTAACAATTCTCATAAAAAAAGGTTGATGTGTAACCTCCAAGTTGGTAAAACTTTTAGGTTAAAAAAGAGAAGAAACCATTTTCAATTGAAATTCAAAAAAGCACGCTAAAAACAATGAACTAACTAATTACGAAATGCTTCAAAACATAACTTATTTTCCTGATTTAACTCCTTCTCACTAATTTCTTTTTTAGATCAAGACGATTTTAATCAAAGAGGTATTAGCTATCGTTTCATTTCTGCTAACTAAAGTTATACCAGAACGTATATTAATCGTAATGTAAAAGAAAATCATAACTGAATTTGCAAATGAAGAAAATATAATACCAATCAGACCTATCAGATGATATTTTTGCGATGTATTTCGAGCAACAGTTCGTCATAGTGTCAACGGACGCCCACAACCTTGTCCCGTACCATCGCGCCCTTGACGGTGCCTTACGCAACCCGTCCACACCCTCCACCTGTCGCGGCCGTGGTACCACCGACCTGAGGCTGTAGTCCCCCACCAAAGCCGGGACTGTTCTTCCGCGAAGAACCCGCAACCTGCGGAAAAGAAGCGGCACCAGCTCCGAAGACGGCATTCTCGTGACGGCGTCGAACGCGTTCACAGTACCTCCAGTACCACTTTGGTGTACTCTTGGTGTTCAGATTCAAGGCCAAGAGGCCGTGGATGATTTAGTGTCAGTGTTTAGCTAACGTAAAGAAAAACAAAAAATTTCTCGAATTATCAGTAAAGTTCCAAATTGCTATTAGGACCAGCCGAATTATTTTTTTGGTACTGGTACCAATAACAATTTCAAACTCGTCTATAGGACATTCAGCTTGTACCATCTTCCACATAATTACAGGTAAAAATTACATATATTATATTTCTTCATGTTAATATTCGCACTTATTGAAAAATAATTATTTTATGACGATCAATAAAATAAAAAATAACAACGAAAATTACTTAGCATTAAAATTATTTGCTGCAAAGATCAAACAGCAAAAAAATAAATATAAAATAAGATAAAACATATATCATATTAACAACTATAAGATTGCAAAAATAAATATTAACACTGTTAGAAATAATCTAAAAATCCAAAGTTAATTTGCTCTTATACCCAACACAAAAATCATCATTTCAGTATAATTAAAATTATTTTATTTAATATATTTTTATAAATAACTATATATTGTCAATATTGTTATTTAAAATATAAATCTAATAGTACATTAAATTCATAATTACAATTAATGCTACTAGAATTATTTGTTATATAATATGACAAATATATAATATATATTTAAATTAATATTGACAAATATTTGATATATGTTCAAATGTTAAAACATTCAGTCATAGAAAATTCGCCAGAAATCTGAACTAAATAAAACAAATAAAAGTATTGCCACAAAACCGTTATTTATAAATAACATATATTTTATCTGCTGCATAATACAAAGATATAATCTCAATATAAATTTGATATAGTGGAAAGACTGGATACTTAAAAAACTGCTGAATATTTAATGTATAAATAATATCAATTATAATTAAGACTCTTGATTAAATATAAATGCTCTTAGTAAAACAACTATTCATGTTGTGTATATAAAAGATTTCCATTTTGTATTTTTAGAATACACACAAAACATCAACAAATCAGATTGTTTATATTCGTTCCAATAATTTCCAAAACAAATGAATATACTGACAATATCAATTTAAAACATCAACCTTCAACAGCAGTTAATAATGGATTACAAAAATAGACCAATTGTTTCTAATAATTCTAGGAATCCCGTGAATGGCCTGTATCGCTTAGTACCGCATCTGTTACAATACGAGAGAAGAAATTTAATTCAAAATCAATCCCGTTAATAAACTAGTCGAGTTTGGTGATATCGCAGTTGTTTCAAATCCGTTTGTTTCCCCGATGCAATCTAACTGGCCACTGAAATGAACCGTTTTCCATTTTAACTCGAACAATCATTTCATTTATGGGTCATTATGATTCTACACGTGGATGAATTTCCACCATTCGACGTTTTAATTAAATCTTTTTCCATAACTTCTGCCACGGTTTCGTAGGCATAAGTATAAAATAAATTACACAATTACGATGTTACGAATTACTTATTAAATTTTATTCGTTTCCGACATCCGGACCGGTAGGTTCAATTATGGATAATAATGTTTTATTTTATTATATTTCAATAGATAATTTTGGTTTAAAATTTTATCTTTATCTTACACTGTTTATAGAATATGCCAGTTTAATGGCACTTAAGTAAATTAATTTATTAAAATGAAAAATTATTAAAATTATAAAATCTATATTGAGTTTTCTTGTAAAAAAATATGTTCATTGTTAATTAGAGAACTTATATATCTATAACCATTTCTCATTCGCAATATATGAATACCACATTGGGGAAACGATATGACTTCTATAGCAGTACTCGATGACTTCTAACAATCCCTTAGTTTCTTTGAATTAAACAGGAAAAGTAAAACTTTTTAAATTACTTGGAATAAATTGTTATCCATCAGGAGAATATATAGCTTACTTGGAGGACTTGGTTGCTTGGATTTTAAAATTTTGTTTTATATATACATAACTTCATTTTAATTTTGATGATAACTTTGTTCCTTTGAACAACTGGATGTTCATTTCCTTCAAAAAGGATTCTAGGTATCTGCAGAAACGTATCTATTGGAACAATATTTGGCTTATGTAGATAACCTAACTCATTACAAAATACCGCAAAATATCACGATATAATAAATATTAAATTATCTCAAAGCAGTCCTTAATTTAAAATGTGTATTTAATTTTGTAGCTAACTTCGTTTTATATCAACTTTTGACTCTGTATCTTTTATTTTTATTGTTGTAAACTGTTGTCACCTGACAGTTCTACTAAATATTTGATTTTCTCAACTAAATCCACCGTAATTATAACTTTTCTTTTATGGTGCATGTAACAATGTTGCACATAACTTCATTTTACACCGTAAAATTTTTTCATTAAGACACTGGACAAATTCTAAACCATAATAATAAGAATCAAACATCAAACATTTTTAAGAATTTCGAAACTGAAAAAAAAAGATAATTTATATTTGAGCAACGTGTTATCTAATAATTCACCATGATTTTCACATATAATAAGGATCTCTAAATAATTGATGTTTGATTCATACAAAGTATCTGTGGAAATAATGTTTTATTGATTCTTATAGCTTATAGCTTCTGTTAGCTTTATTAATGAAATTTGAAGGTGTATATTGCTCAACAGTGGAGACTATTGTTACGCTATCAATTAATCAACCACCACTATGCAGACTTCTAAAGAACAGATGTACAAAATGGACAAAATTAATATCTCAATGATAATACTATCATATAATAACAATAAAATATACTCTAATAAGATGAAATTAGTTTCATGGTATGTATAAAAAAAACTCCATATTAATATGATTTTGTTCTTCCAAATAAACATATTTATAATGATAATAATTTAAAAAATTATATATTTTGGGAAATAACAGGCAAGGCTCTTTGTGCTAAAATGGTTCATCACTAGTAAATGCTAAACAAAAAAAAGTTATCTATTAAAACAATTTAGATATAATATTCATTAATCGATAATTAAGTTTCATATAAATATGGTCCTTTATCAGATATTGTCATTCAATTAAATAAATCAACTGATTCAGATCTAAACTGTCAAGCATGCAAAACCAAACACAGATAAAAAAATGTTACACATTAATACTTGAAAACTCACTATGGCTATACAATAAGTAATTTATTAATTTCTCTCTTCTCTGATGCTATTTAATTTGAACAATGCGTATCAAGGCCCAATAGATACTGGCTAATATTTTTAGAAAATAATTTTAATAACCTACTATAGTAATGTTCCCCTATAATATCAATAGGATAGGATAGGATATAAGTTATTTATTGGAATTAATAATTTCTTGAATATATACGATGATATTTTACATTCAATTACAACGAAACGATGGCGGTATACATTAATCAGTAGTCGGAGATATGCCAGGTACATTTGTACAAGTACGTTTTAAGAATGGTCCCTCCGGAATATGAAATTAAAATTCTTCATAACACTTATATATGTGCATAACATACGTGTTTGCGTAAGGTGCGCATTCGTTGGTGCAGCTTTTCCAATTCGTATCAGATAAAAATGCTCAGATGGTACGTAGAAGAACATCGTATACTATAATGGTGCTAGTTACATAAAATGGAATTCATGTAGCTATTGCTTTATATCACTATCTGCCCGTGTATCCCGTGGTTGGTTGCAATATCAATTTAATGGAAAGGAATTATTTTCATAGATGTATTTCATATTCGTAGCTTTTTGTTGAGACTCATCTAGTAAGGAAAAACATAAGCTCAGTTTAGAACATAAATATGATCAATATTGTTTATCTTAATTTTACTTAGCCAATTGTAGGTAATAAGCCAATTTTATCTTTTCATCTACTTCCTTCATAAAATCGTGAAAAGTTGTAAAAATGTAATTGAACACCTAAACGGTTGGACTGATTTTGATGAAATATTTTTGACTATGCTTGAGGAAATGGTCATCCCATCCCAAGTGATATAATTAGATATATGTCTTTTCAATACAACGCAAAATTGACATGGCCAAAGATCGAACAATTAAGTTATATTTTCAAGTCTAGCCCAGTTATGGATTGTGTTGATTGGTTTTCTATAGTATACGTTTATCATTATACTTTTTTATATAGGATTTTAATTTTTTTTAATTTTTTTTTTTAATTTTTAATATTACTAGAGTATGACTACGACAATAAAATGAGACTGATATATAACATATAATACAATACATTTAATTAAAACTATATGGAACAACCAGAACCAATGCAAGTAATTAGCTTAAAAATAGTATTTTATCAACACCAAAATCACCAACCGAACACACTACTAATAAATTTCCTGAACTGGTTCGTGTTTAGTTATAACTCACAACATAAAACTTATATCATTGGCACTTCGGCAATTTAAAATGCTATTCGATTCGTTTTATTTTCACCATTTCCCGGCTACTCGGCAAAGATAATTCCGACCCATCTTTATTTGCCGCCTGCATTGGTCCGAAGCCGCAGTAATTAAACCTTTCAAATACCTCCAACGCTAATGAAGAAACGTTCTGTCGTTTAAAGGGAATTTATTAATATTTAATATCATACGCAAGATAAAACAGCGTGTTTAAAGTGGGATATTGTTGATGGTGTCGGTGTAATAAATCCGTATTTTAATCTGGTCGCGCTCTGTTATGAAGACGTGCTCCATTATTATCATCTAGCTGAGAAAGATGGGAATATTTATACGACTAATAAACCCGCTGTTAGGAAAACGACTCACCTGCGAACGTTTAATTAAGGAGGTGGTCGCGTATTCGAGTTAGGTCGACCGCAAACCGATAAATGATGGCGTTTGGTCGACTATTTCGACCACGGGAGGGAGATAGAATTGGGGCTGGGTAAACTATAGAACGCAAAATTTATTGGTAATTAAAAAGAATCATTTTATTGTCAAATAATATATGCTAGCGCATTCTGGAAATATAACGGACATGAGAAGACATATTTATGCTTCCAATAACTATTTTTCAATATAAATTGGTTCCACTACAATAACGTTCCGAAGACTTCTCCTAAATACTCCTCTATTACAGCTATTACCCCTCAGACTGTTAAATATTTATATGAATATCACTACATACTCACTATTGTCAGTTGTATATTGGTTCAATTTCTAGCAAATGCAGCAACTATTAAACCAGTAAACACTTGAGAATAGTTATTACAGATTATTATTGAATTTTGTATGTTAAAAATTATATTAAATAACTAAAAATACATATTCCAACATAGATAGCATTAAAAAATTATAATTTAAATTAAATTAATCGCATCTTAAAATATTTCTGTTTAATAAATTTTTTTATCAGCAATTATTTTATGTGTAACGGGTTTTGTGCAAAATCACAATAATAAGAAGTTCGCATTAAAAAGCAAATTTATTGAACATTGCCGTTTTTCTAACAAACGATTCCCAAAACTCTTGTTTGCTATGAGAGCTTTGACGTCAACACTGAATGGTTGATTAACACAATTTTACACCAATACATACTTTAATTCAATAAAAGCCCTTATAGTGGAAAACTGAAAGCCGAACTTTAAACATGCCTTAAATTTTGGCCAAAATACATGTCATTTTTTAAAATATATAATTCAGTATATAATATATGTCTGGTAACTAAGTCTCAGTTCTCAGTATACATGTGTTTTACTTCAGGAGCAATATGTCGTAAAACGAAATACTGAAATATATAACTGTCATATCTTTGCTAGAATGGTTTCCCTTTCCTAGTTAATATTATACTGCTCAATCCTTTTCAACTAGTTTTGAAAGTAGATACTTGCATGTATTCTAATCATTTATCCATTTTTTCACGATCAACTTTTTTGAGAAAAACTGGTACCATATATATTAAAATAAATATTTTCCATCATTTCCTACAACTTTTTCCCATTTTTCTGGCAACAGTTTCTGGCTCTATCGTTCATCATGGTATTTGAGATGCAACAGGATATGTTTCACAATTCTGGCAATTGTCATGCAAAACGATGATTTTGCGTCTGTTACTCGCTATTGTTGACTTTTTTTAACAATACCTCGTTCAATTTATTCAATTGACGCCGATAAGAATCTGCAGTTAGAGTTTCATTCGATTTTAGCAACTCGTAATATACTACACCTTTTAGTTACCATATATACAGAAAGAAATATAGCCATGAATATTCTACTTCAATGTGGATGGTTCTCTTGTGTTAACCCATGACTTGCACTTAAGATTATACATCTTGCAGTTCATACATCTTTAATCGCCAATCGCAATACATCACTGAAAACTCTTCTTTTTGTCCGGCATTGACACCACAATGTTGAAACGATTGAAAATGACAATAAATATTATATCTACTTACTTACTATCAACTGCTATAATCTGAATCTTATAAATAAGTCAATATTAATTAAATTTCGATCGTGGATTATGTTTAAACAGATAAATGCATCCACCATATTTGCCAGATTTAGCTCCAAACCCTTAAATCCACATCTTAAATAATACATTTTCATCAAATTTATTCTCTCTTCAATAATAGGATCCCAGGCAGATTATATTGAATATATAAAATTTGTATATGCTGATGTATTTCATACTGAACGTTAAAATTTGAAAAGCTTCGTATATATTCATTTATAGATCCTAAACTAATTCTATCAATAATTTGGCGAATAATTTCCATTGTATTATGCACTATTTAATATAAATCAAAACTATAAGAAAACGCGCTTCATGTTTTAACATCTGGAAAATGTTTGAATAATTTTTAATAGAAATTAAATCAGAAAAAAATAATTAGTCCATACATTCTGTATAATAATGAAGAGAACATATACAAACAAAAAGTTCTAAAAATAATTAAGTTAAAGGACGCTATTGTTAAATTTTGGTAATAAACTGGAAAATACTTAACTAAAATATTTTGACGAGCAGCAATTGATGCTTAGTGACATCTAACACGTAAATGTTGCTTAGTAAGCTGGCGAGATATTTAATAATTGGTCGTACAAATGTTATACAATAATAGAGGGTACAGTTCAGACATAACAAGGAGTATTATGATGGGAATCGATGAGATGATGCACGCCACTGATACGTTCATCGGGAAAAATGAATAGTCGCTTGGCAGAACCGTTTCCGAAACCGTTCGAAAATTGAAAATAATGAACGTTTCATGGAATGGGACACGTTAATCGTCGAAGGTACGCGAGTACACGCCGCCACGGGACCATTAAAATTGCGAAGGCGCGTCTATTTCGACCGTCAGTTCGGCAGGACAAAAGACCATCTCGAGTCGAAAATTACCACTTACCGTTTATGCGGCAGCCGCAAAACAGTAGTTATTGTTTATTGTAGACCGAGAAACAATGGAACGTCTCGTATAGAACCAGTACTCGATTGTTACAAATTGAGCTGTCACGAGAGGTGTCGGGTTAAATTTCTGGAGTGAAAAACAAAAACGTTATGATTTGAGATCGGTTTGATTGATAAGCTTCCCTCTTCTGATTTTCAAACATCAATAACATTTTATCAATTATCCAAACTGTTGTAAAGACTGGAGGTTGGGGACCAGAATAAGTTAAGGCTGAAATATTAGGTGCTTCACCTTAAAAAGGCGCTGATTGCGAAAAATTTTTCATCGCATAAAAAACAGTTGTTTTATCAACGGCGAACTGTCTGAAAATCCTTTGAGGATTTTTGTCCCATAAATATTGCAATTCATGGTCTTAGAAGTTTTTTGATTCCCTAAACCGTTATTTTTTCATTGATATCAAAATCAAAACCGTTGAAACCAAAACAGACTTTTTGCTTTGCTCAGCCTACAAGAACAACCCAAACAATTTGAATTTAATTCCAAACAATTATCTGTATATAAATGAATGACATACGCAACAAAAAAAAAAACATCCATAATAATAGGATCGATGATCTCTCAAAACTAGTAATGAAGTTTCATTATATATTCATGTTAATTATTCATCCATGTAGAATTTAAATTTAAACTATTCACGATTCCATTCATTCAAATCCATTATGCAATCAAACGATAATAAAGATTTAAATTATCTTTTGTTGTTCAGACCGGTAGCACTAAAAGATTGTTTTGGGATCATTATATTTCCAGTAACCCTAAACTTCATTAAAGCGCGTTTCTAAAAAGGTATATAAAAATGATTATTAATTTTTCGAAAGATCACCAGTATAGTCTTAGGAAATATCAAATTATTATCATCCGTAAATGTATTACCGTATGAACTTTAAGAGCAAACAGCGTGTTAATTTTAATTTGATATGTTCCTTGTAAACTCTTTTTTGTATCTTGTTCACCAGTAATTCTTTGATATTTCATTTATCATTGTGGTACTCAATTTATGATTGAGAATTCTTGAGAAATTACCATAATAAATAAATAATTTTAGCATAACTAGAAAATTTTAATCTAGTATTCATCTGAAAAACAATAATTAAAAATAAAAACAATATATTATATACTAATACTATATATTATATTACTTAATACTATATTCGAATGTAATTTATATAATATATACAGAAAAACAAGTTATTTAAGAATAATGTTCATTACATAATATTACATACACACATAAGTAACGTATATATTAAAACAGTGAAAATTAATTAAAAAGTTAGTTTGAGTGGATATGCGGAATTTTTTTCAATTATTATGTCTTGTCAGTTTTAAATTTAATGGTCATGCATGCTTACTCAGACGTAATATGTTCTGTTCTTTTGTGCAGATATATGAAACATTATGCTTCTGATACGTTAAACATGTCCATGTTCAGTCATTTGCTCTAAAATATTACGGATATTACTTGATATAAATGAATGAATAATATTCCATCTTTAGAATTTTTATTATTATTACGCCAGGTGCTATGCAAAATATCCAAAGCTTCCAATATTATCAAAAAATCTCACATCAGTCCCTGATATTCAACATCGTATTTATTGTTAAAATATATTTTGTTTCATAGAGAAATGACTGGGAGAAATTATTTTTAATTGACACTTAATTAAAAAATCATTGATGTATTGATAAATTAGTTTATTATTGCTCCCTTTTCATATGAGTTTCAACATTGAAATCAGCGACTATTATTTTAGTATTTTTCAAAATAACAGATCACTGTACGACAGTAATTATATATATTTCGGGAATAGGAAAAAAACAAATAGTTAAGCTGCGAATATATTTTTATTGTTTTTCAAAGTAATCGCCACGATGATCGATAAACTTTTGCATACACTTTTTTTCAAATACATATTTTTCAAAGCATTTATTCCATTCCGAATGAGGTATCTTCAAAACATGATTTTTGAACGCTTCTATAGCTTTTTCGGGCAATGAAAATCGTTGGCCACGCAGTTTATTCTTCACGGATGGGAACAAAAAGAAGTCATTGGGTGCCAAATCAAGGCTGTACGGCGGATGACCCATTTACTGTTCTACGATCCTCTAGAGGCACTGTTGCAATATGATCAGTTTTCCCGAAGAAACAGGCCGCCATTTTCGTTGAAGTGCTTCGTGAGCGAACAGCTTTTGTTGGATTTGGTTCATCTTGGAACACCCATACAGTCGACTGCTGCTTATTTCGGGCTTATAAGAATATATCCATGATTCGTAACCTGTCACGATTTTATAAACGTCTTTCGAAACACCGCGACTGAATTTCTTAAGCATTCCTTTGCACCAATCGACACGATCCTTTTTTGAGCGATTGTCAAATGTGTGGTATCCAACGCGAAATCAAGTCAAATTAAGTTGATGCACTCTTGTTGTGATAATCAACTTATAAAATCGTAAAAAATCATCGCACAAACATGTTCAAGATTCAGTTCCATTTTTTGCCGAGACGAAACATTCAACTAAATATAAAATAAACAAATAGCATCCGTGCGGTAAAATGTTCTGAGTACGTATATCGTTAAAAATGTCAAATTTTACGATGGAACCATCAGATGGACTCACATGACAACAGTGTTACCAATTCCCGAAATATATATAGTGACCCTCGTCTAAGACTTGAGCCTCGCTAATAAAACTACAAGTTTTAGGCGGAGTTTTATTTTATTCATCAAGATACATTCCTCCAAAAGTGATACATTCAATCCAACTCTGCTCTAATTTTCATACCTACTCGTATTACGTAGAATGATCCGCCTTGAACTTCAGCAATCGATCTTCTTCATTTGAGCAAAACTTATTGAATCTTCTTGGAGCATAATATTTTAATACGTTCAATTCTCTCATCAGACGATATATACAGTAGATGAGAAAGAAATAGTGCAATCAATACAACAAATGCTTCTTTTTTATTGTTTTGAAAATATCAGAGGGAGTTTCAGTAAAAGGCATCGGTCTTATTGACTGATGTATGAAATCGAAATATTTCTCAAAGCATGTATTCCATTCCGCCTGAGATGTCACCAAACTTGGTTACTGAACGCATCAATGGCTTCTTCTATTGACAAATGTCGCCGTCTACTTAGTTTACTTATTGATCTATGTCGATCTATCGTCACTTTGTTATAAGATTATATGTATCATTTCAATCAGCGCCAATACATTTTTAAGCACCTATAATATTTGTTTCATTATAATCTTGTTTTCGAAAACAACAACTCGTTGCATTATAGTGTAGCCAAAGTTCAAAATATAAACAGTGTCCACCGCAAGCAACAAAATAATGTCACTTCATAGCTTAACAATATATGACTCACTTTTGGACTGTAATTTACAAGAGGCTTGCTTCCGCTTCTTAAACAATAACCTGTGTGTATCATGTCTGAAACAGTGTACAGTTAGCCATCTGATGATTAAAATGACTAATTGTCATGGATTTGTGACATTGACCTCATCGACATCCGAGCGAAGAACAACAGCTTGAAATAAAAACAAAACCCACTCACTTTTTTTTAAACAATTTGTAGAAATGTAACCGTTTTTCATTCAATATCATTACTGCTTCTTTAGTTGATTTTTTACAGTCGCATTACTAATACGAGTATAAAAACAATTCACACAGCTGCGAGATCTTTTATATTTCGGAAGTTTCATTGAGATAACCGCAAGGTAATGTAGCCGATTGGTCATACATTTCAAGAAACAGATCGCTAATTGTTCTTCAAAAATCTTAATATGCGTATCGAATTCCTAAACGTAATTCGAAATGTTACGATGTACGCTCGTTACTGAGGAGGTGTATAAAATATCAGATGGCATAATAAAATAAATTTACTTTTCGAATTTCATGCGCTTTTTATTGGCGTATTTTTGCCTCTTCGATAATTGCACTGCTTGTAATTGATTTGAGTTGAAGTTCGAACTCAAGACGTGCAGTTTGTTTTTGTTGATTTCAAATTGATGATTGAGTGATATCCATGTCCATTTTTTTAATACGAATTATTGTAAATTGCTGTTTAAATACTTGTTAACGTTCTTATAAAAACAAATTGTAAAAAGCACGATCATTGGTATTGAGATTGAATACATAGCAATAATAAAAAAGAAATAATTGACTCAAACTGGGGGTAAGTTGTGTTGAAAGGTGTCTCGTACATGTTTATTTTAACTTTCTTCTGATTTCCTCCCAATATTTTTATATGAAATACGAATAGCTTTTCCATTACAAACCCATTACGATCAAGTTATTATTGCTTTTATTCAAACTTCAATCTTACAGTGATAATATTCACCAAAATGTGTATGCTACAAATTTCATAGCCCTTTTTGTTAGGGAGATTATTGTATTTAAGATTTGAAAATGTACCGTCAGCATCTTACATCACACAATACAAAGTCAGGTGTTCACAGACTGAAAAACCATAATTCCATACCTTACGTGCAAGATAATGATGACCGTTCTAGTACCACTCGTCGTGCCGTATGTACTTGTCATTGCTTGGTCAAAAACTAGTTAAACACAAAGAAAACCAATAGGAAATTGCGTGGCTTGTTGATATTGCAATAAAAAGTACTTTTTAAGATTACCGGAAGTGAATTAATAGAAATGCAAATAATGTTATGGATGACTGACGATGACAACAAAATTGTCGACAAACTTAACATATTGTTAAATTGATAAACTAGAAAAACAGTTTTGCTACCTAAACTAAAGCAGTATCCATTTTAAAAAGCAAAACATAAGAGTTCTGATGATTCAAACTTTGAGGTAAAATATTATATATATGCCTAATATATACAATTAGATTTCAAAGCCTGCGTGTTTTATTGATACAAGTAAATTGTTTTCTAACATAAATGTTTTGATTGATTTTATTGTTACTATTTTCAGTCATGAAACAGCTAAATTATTACTACATTAAAGAGATAGTAATTGATTCATCAAACCACCGTGTCTTGGTTCAGATATCCTTCCTCTAGTAACATCTGAAGAACATATTCTTCATCAAATTCTATGAATAATAATTCCTAATTAAATACTGAATTCTTATCAAAATATTATATCAAATACATTTGTCAGCTTGACTTCTTCAATATTCATGATTTATGAGATAAGTTGATTTTAACAGATTGGATATATTCTATAAACAAAGTGGATTTGATAAATTTGATGAAAATAAAGTGTTTATATTTTCGTTAACCAAAATTAGTTATTAGCTGATTCAGGTCATTAAACTTCACCATAACATTGGCATTGGACTAAACCGACAATGCTCTTCTCAAGAAATTCGTTGTAGTCGTGATTAATTAGCACTATTCTAACCGAAGCCGAAGTAATTTTTATATCGTTAATCAAAACCAAACAACGCAACGACCAACACACAAGACTCAGGGTTTTTACTTTTATTTTCGACTATGGTAATTCCTCGAAGTCTCGTACTGTCACTAAGGTCAGTGGTGTGCCCATTACGCCTCATGCGCCGGACACAGTTAAATTATTATACACGCTAAGAGCTATTGATATTTATTATCGTGAAATCGCAAATATGGACATGAGTTAATTAGTGCCGTTATCGGTCGTGAGCGCCATCTACGGAACAGGTGGTTCCTGAGGCAAATCTGATTTGGTCAAAACGCCACCTCCCCCAAAATATACCGTTCATTCTTGTTGGATGTACAGGTACGCGTCTATTCGTTTATGCAATTAATACATATTGTATATTGGGAATGGACAAAAAAATATGAGGACAAAACATATACACAATAGTTATTTATTAATAAATTGTTGAGCCACCATTTACTATTAACATAGCTGCAATTCTTCGCGAAAAAATCATAGACTACCTGAATAGTTTCCAATTAAATATTATCCTATTCTTGTACCACTAATCCATCAATTGGGCCAACTATGTGATCATGAAGATGAGGATGAAGTTGAAGATGGAATTCTACTTATCACTCTCAAACCTTTTTGGCCGTATGTAAGGGCGCATTAACATCTTGGAATATGGCATGGTCTGACAAGAAATATAACGATAATAATAAATTCACCAATGAGTATATTGAGATATTAAATTTCAGTAATCCGGCCAGTGATGTGATTGAAAGGACCAGCTCAACATCACCATATTGCCCCCCAAGTCAAAACGAAACCTTCCCCATGGTTGACAGTAGCAAACTTCTTCTTGAGACTGTAGGCTTCTTTTGAGGTTCTCCATACATACAATCCGCTGTTTTTCGAATCATCACGTGTCTGC
Organism: Rhynchophorus ferrugineus; assembly: GCF_030347505.1. NCBI lineage: Eukaryota > Metazoa > Arthropoda > Insecta > Coleoptera > Curculionidae > Rhynchophorus > Rhynchophorus ferrugineus. The sequence continues at coordinate 22,190,083 of NW_027472583.1, read as the reverse complement.
GGTTTATTACCGTTGCACCACATTTTCACAGTTTAACATTGGCATCTATTATAAACGGTTTTGTAACCACAGCCATTCCACGAATTTTTGTGGAGCCACCACTGTATAGCTTTTATCAAAACAGTATTACTCAAGTGATTATTGAGTTCTGGGGCCACCTTTGGTAGTTTTATGTTATCTTGCAAAAAATACTTTTTAATGTCCGTTGGCGTTTGTCAGTTAAATTTGGGTTTCCTCCAGTATTCCTCTACGCGTAATTACTGTGGGTACTGTCGCTCGTGAAACATTAAACAATTTAGCTGTTTTCGTCACAAACACTAACCGAGCACTAATGATAATTTTTTGGAAATCTGAAAGATCTCCCATTTCACCGATCGCTTGTTTTAACCATCGCAGAATAATGCGTATAAAGCAGCAAACTGAGCAATACATACGCGTCACATTATTTGTACGGCATCAGTGTTGTCAACATACAACAGAATTTGCTATATTGCATGGTGCTCACATAATTTTGTTTATCCCATGTACATGCAAAATATATTCATCATATTTCATGTTTCCTCAATGCTTGGTTAAACGTGTCAACTTATAGCGATTTCTCATGATTGTTTAATTCATTTTAAAATTTAATAGCTCTTTAACTACTGAAACCATTTACGATAAGTTATTTCACTTGGATCAACATTATTATATGCAACTGAAAAAGCAATCGATGAGGTTGATCCTCAATTTCCACAAAATAATCAGCCAAAAAACAAATAAAAAATACGATGCCGATAACACAGCTGTAACAGTAAAAGTATTTTATTAAAATATAGTTCCCTCATCCAAGAATACAGCAATGATTGTATTTAATTCATCAAAACTATCCTTTTTCTCTGCGTTTAGCGGCATCTTAACTCAACAAAAGTACGTTAAAACCATAATAAAATGCATTTGTGTTTGATAAAGGATCGCTTCTAATTCCGGAAGAGCGTGCTGCGTGCGTTTTTATCTCAAGTGGCATTTTAACATGGCGGTATGCCTTCATAGTGGAAAAAAAGTCGTGTTCTTCTTGTACGTTCATTAGAGCGGGTAAATGTTGTTAAAATGACGGCAACAAGTAAAAAGAACTAGGAAATGGGTTATAAGTAGCCACTAACCTTGTAGGTTTGTAGTAGTTTCCGACCATTCAGAGGTATTTGTATTTTTATCTGGTGTGATATGAAATCAACGACCTTACATATATGAAGATGACCTTTATTACCAGAAATCAATTTTTAAAATATCCTAAATTATTTAAAATTAATCTTTTATTTGAAAAAATATCAGTCAACGAAAATATCGATATATCGGCCAAAAATATAGATTTTTTGGAAAAAAATGCCATTTTTGGCATCTCTAACACAATACTTAGAGAGCTTATTGAATAACCTGGTGTACTAATATTACAAATACCATGTGAAATACCACCTATAGTAAAATAGCAATTAAAACTGTCATATTCGCCACGTATTAATTGATTTTCAAAGATTTCGATATCCGAAATAGGTCTCCCGTTATCGGAGCCGCCATTAACACGATTTTTGCGGAAAATTAACCGAGCGAAAGACAAAATGAAATTAAAATCACTTAATGACAGACCGAAATAATTAGAAATCACAGTTCTGCAAAATGCTCTGATATATACTGTTAATGCGCGAGACCTGCAAGTGTTGAAGTTAATACTCCAATATAACTGACGTTCAATTATGAGCTTAATATAATTTAAATCAAACAGCGTGGCGTTTGGCCAACTTAAGCGTGTTTAAATGTTTAAGAATGTTAATGTATTATTTATATTTTGCGTTGCGAGTAGATTAAAATGCTCAACATACGTACAGTTAAATTAACCAGAAAATAATACCACAGATTATCATAATCTGAAAATACCGATAATCTAGTAATTAGAATATGAAATAATTTAAACGCATACTTTTATTTATTTATCTATTTTCGTAATTTAATGCACACAACCACAGTTAAAAAACTATTATATGTATTAATTAATACTCTTACAAAATAACTTATGTATATATCATATGTACAACTTATATTTTATGAAAGGAATTTAAACAAATAGTCTATTATTTTAAGAGTTTTAAAGTTGTCCGTAGTATTAAATGATATCCAATTAATAATTTGGTCTTACCAATTTTTCCTATCTACACATCTCAGCTTCAAAAAAGGAATCGAACATCAATTTACGAATATCATTTCTGTCAGTTTTTACTCTGATAAATAATGTTTTACATGAATATTTCAAACCACCATAAGAAAATCTCTTAGAAATTGTTTCAACGGCTCAACGATATGAGTAGTGATAGTAGCAGAATATGGGTATACTAGAAGATATACGCAAAATATTCTTCCTGCAATGCACATTTCTTGCAGGTCATGGTTTTTAAGACCGATATGAATTCCTTATTCTCCGATCACACTCACATAAAACATTTAAACTCTGTAAAGGCCTTTTCTTGGCTACATAGCATGGAGACGCTCCAATTTTCACCTATATATTAACTGAATTACAGTTTCTGTAAAATTATATTCATATTTTCAAAACATGTACACTGAATGAGTAACAGACAATGAGGCATAATTTATTTATTCAGGTATCTCTATTATGTAATGATACACATTTTAATATATATGACGTTTTCAACAACACTGTCTGAATGAGAACATCAAAAACACAGCAATTAGTTGAAATTATTGAAAAAAATGTTTTCATTATTATCCTGCGATATTATTCTTCAATTTAGGTTAGGGTTTAAAGAACTGTTTTGCTTGATTTGATGCTTGTAAAGGGTCGTTCCATTCAGCCCGATATTCATTTATGGCATTTAAAATGGATTTTGAAAATCCAACACTTGCTTCCATTTCCCATTTCAGTGCTAATTAAAACTCATTTTTAATTGAATGCAGTTTTAGCATATCATATTAGTCGATTACGGGTAAATCTTCATCTTACAGTGCAAGCAATTGAATTTGATTGATTATGTTTACTTATTCTAAACTTCAAATAATAACAAATGTCTATTATAACTATTATCCTTAATATCCTGTTAAAAAAGCAAAATATATTAAGCAATATTATTAATTAACTAAAATGAAGAATTTCAATCCAAAAGACCTAGAAACCATCCGCTATAACTATATTTAATATTCCACTAAATCCACTGAAAAAAATGTTATGTCATTGGAACCAACCTCTGACACATCGTGACCTTCTCATGTATCTTAGAAATGGCCTAGTACATAGTCTCGTAGCTTATACCTAGTGCGCTGAGCAGGTATTAACGCTGTAAAAGCGACAGTGTTCTATAAAATTCAAACTGGGTTTATATACCGAACAAACAAAGAAGCTCAATGAACCCGAAACTAATTGAACCCGTCTATACTATTCTTTGAAGAAACGTAAGTATATATGTAATTGTCAAGAACATATTCTTATTGCCATCAATGACTTGTTCATATTTTATGCTATATATTTTTTTATCATTTTAAAAAGACAATAACATACGTGAAAATACATGAAAAAATTTAATTAATTCAATAATTATAATTAGCTGACATATATTACTACTTGTAAAAAACTACTTATATTTCATGATATATATTGAATTACTAAGTCACAAAGAACTGTTCCTGTGTGAGGATTATTATTATAATGAAAAAAAAAAGTTATTCGAGTTATCATCCCAGAGTATTTGAATGACTATCTTGATATAACTAAACCATAAGACTTATATTTTAATATATTTGTTTATAATATTAACTTACTAGTATTTACTTTATTAAATACTTAGGACCCATTACTCATTAAACGGTAAATAACAACAAATAATAAAGAATAATAAAAGAGCCGGTTTGGTGAGTTAGTGGTAAAGGCCACAGGACGGTCCTCCTACTGTTGCGATAGTAAATTTAGATTCAGATGCTGGTTCGCATTCTGCTGGGGCATGGTCGTAAATTTATGTTTGTGATTGTTTAATATTTGTGATTGTCCTAGGCAAGAGTGTAAAATCCGACAAGGAAAATGATCCCAATCACGCTATCAGTAACTAGGCTGGGTAAGACCGGATGTCTTCTGGGATGATTTATAAGTTGGTCACTTGTCAGTCGGTAGGCTTAGTGCCGAGGATCGTGGTTTGGAGTGCACGTTAAATAGTAAACCCTGTCCAAATAAACCGATAGTTGGTAAAAGGAGACTTTAAAATATGTAAAAAAAATAAAGTAAAAAAAAATAAAAGAACGCTATAAAATACCACCAACAAAGGTTATTTCGTGTTCTTTTTATCACTAATTAACAAAGCCATTCATTCGTTTGTTTCGTCTTATTTACTTATATATTTTTAAATTCTATATCCTCATTTTAGTTCCAATTAAATATTGGAGTATTGAAGTATGAGTATAATCATGATAGTAGATAGTCTATAAAAAGTCTGTAAATAAATACCAGAATAACTGTAAAAAAAAACACCTGTAAAATAAAATTCAAATAAGTTCAAATTATATCGTATCATAAGATGACCAGAGTCATCTGTTGTTTTATAGTAATTGCTTGGCAAGTAGTTTAGTATCTGTGATTTTAAGTATAGTTAGTAACGTTAATCAAATAAAATTCGTGTGTGGGCAACTGTTCTAATATTATAACGTGATGTGAACTAACTGTACATAAAACAAACAAAAAGCACAGTTCTGACCCAAATTATTTAGGTACAAATGTCGCGAAATATTAATAATAGCTTTTTAATCGCCTAGTTGGGTGATGTCAAATATCAACGGCCGCTAACATGACAATAAAATAAATCGCGTTTTGGGCCGGTTTGCCTGCAGATAATTATTTTAACAGCTAGCCAGCCAGAAAAACGTCGAAACATCTTCACTTCACACGTTCCTAACGGTCCGTCAACGGCGATCCATAATATCTAACCATGACAATAAAAACACCAAACAAATTACGTGTAGCGCTTCGAAAACATCATACTACACTATCACGTCATTCGAAGAAAGGCACACTAATCAATTCCAACAAAGCCTTGACCAAAAACGCGATCATTTTTTCCGAACCATCAAAACAAAGACGGAAAGAGAGATGTGGAGGGGGCTCCAGAACGCAAAAAAGCGTCGATTTTTCGAAACTGTTATCCAATATGCTCGGATTATGTTTTTGTTAATTGTCGTGAAAAGAAGCGAGGGCCTGGCGTGATCTACGGCGCTCCGAAGTTAATTTAATTTTAACCGTTTTGGTCGTTTCTTACAAGATGCCTCTTTTTTTCTAACGAAAAATATCGTATTTCGACGTTGTGATTATCCATAGTGGTATTTTCTAGAGATTGAATATACTCGAATTAATCAATGAGTGAACGAGTGTACTATATTAATAACCATTTACAGGGGTCCATTTTCACTACAATTTACAGTGAAGCAATTACTCCTGTATCGCCTAAGATACTATTTATATATTATATTATTTTTATCATAATACCTATTAATACTAATAGGTATTATGATAAAAATTATACGAATATAACTGCTGCGACACAGAATATTTATTGTAATATTTCCCCTCTTTGGTGTTTTCTCTTATTTTAACCAACTTCGAAAAAGCAGGAGGTTCTATGTTCGATGTATATAGATATATTATATATATATATATATATGTTCGCCGAGTTCTTCGTCAATTTTCATTCGATTTTCAAATTCTAGTTTTATTCGAAAGAGTGCAGATCCGAGGTGGTCCCATTAAAACCAATTTCGATACCATTTTTGTAGTACGATTTGTCTTTTACTTCAAAATAGGCCTCAGTTTCAGCAATCACCTCTTCATTCGACGAAAATTTCTTCCCAGCTAGCATTCTTTTGAGATCGAAGAACAGAAAATATTCGCTGGTGGCCAGATATGGAGAATACGGTGGATGAGGAAGCAATTCGAAGTTGGGCTTCGAATTTATTGATCGTACATTTATCTTTGGGATTGTTTAATATTTGTGATTGTCCCTGACAAAATCCAACAAGGAAAATGATCCCAGTCGCGCCAATAACCAGGCTAGGTAAGATCGGATGTCTTCTGAGATGATTTCTAAGTTGATCACTTGCCAGTCGGTAGGCTTAATGCCGATGGTTCGGAGCCTATGTTAAACTGTAGGTTCAGTCCAGATAAACCCTGGTCGATAAAAAAGAGACTTTAAAATATTTAATATATATATATATATATATATATATATATATATATATATATATATATATATATATTACAAGCAAACAATAAAAATTTTCCATTCGAATACCGTGACAAAACTACAGCATCGAAAGGTAAAAAAGATCCCAAAAAATATTTCCAAATATTTTTGATCATATTTAATATATGTAGATGAACACTATAGTGATGAACTTCTTTGTTGTTGAAATAGCAGATCACAAATAACGAAACGAATTGCAACGTCGCTGAAGAATGAATTTACTGAAGTCAATTCCCGATAATTTAGACTTATTGTGACATGTTTGACAAGAGTGTTCCTTAAGCAACTCCACCTCAACATCGCTGTAATTTATTGAATGCCGTTTATATACCGCAAATCTATATAATATGATATAATAGATACACGTCATAGTGAAGAAAAACTGTTTTGCAAAACGGTCACGTTACAAGGTACTTTAGTGGTCATACATATATAATTTTAAAGCATATGGCACACATGTTACAACTAATGATTCACTATCTAGTAATGTTATCTATACAGTGTTCTTAATGTCCATATATAAGATTTCAAACCCAAATTTAACCGTCGCTTTCGGCATAGTTGTAACGTCATAGCTTCAACCAAGTCATATATAAGAAAATTTTATCACAGGCCCTGACATATTATAAACATATTACTACAGTTAATTTAGGCACTATTAGTTAATTAGTTATTACATTTAACTAATATCAGTATTAATTATGTTCCTCTTATTTTCAGAGTCCATAATAGTTGAGACATCCTACAGCCACTAATAAGGTAAATATTATATATTTAAACGTTCAAAGTCAATTTTACGATTAATTTTACAATTACCTATAAAAACTTGGCACGTTTATTTTTTTCCAATAATTAATTAGCCTTTTATTTTACACAAAAAACGCATTAGATTTAATGCAGTATCAGTTTACCTAGTAAACCGTATACAATAATTGAAATAATCTCAGTAATTTTGTCCCAGTCCGTAACCCATCAAGTATAGAAAAACATCGGGGTGATTATAGTATAAAATCCATGTCCAAGAATTGCAAGACCGTCCATTTGTAATACATCCTTAATAAACGACTTTTATTTTTGTTTTCTTTGTTAATAAATCACTGAGCACAATGTGGATCACTGTTGACAGAGACGTCAGACTGAAGACGTACAGGAATCGTAAAAATTCCCATCTTTAAAACATTTCTTCGAAGAATTTCCATTTCTTCAGAGAGTTGCGTCAAATATAAACATTCCAGCATCGATAGTGCTCGTTTTCTTTCTCTCGTTTGATACATTTTAAATTTAGAACCTAACTCGCAGTATATTATAATTAATTTAATTTAATATAGAAGGCTGAGCGGTCATGTTAATTAATATATGTTATAAATGTTATTGGCACAAAAAATATTTTAGATTTAACAAAGGGAAAATTCATATCGCAAACATCTGCCAATAACACAACACTCAAATATTTTTTAGAAGAATATAATGATATTGGTGAGGCCAATCGTCAGCAGTGATTTCAACGGCTTAAGGACGGTTAATTTGACAAATAAAACAAAAAATATCATGAAGACGCGGAACTGAAAGTTCAAACCAAACTAAATTATCACGGAAGATGACTATAGATTCAAATTAATACGTTTGATTCGAGCACAGGATAGAGACAGTCATTATAGAAGTAAAAATGCGACCAAGTAATTGAATGATGGGAATAAATTGTAACCAACGATCAATAATACTTCGATTAAAATACAGAACCTTCAAAATTGATTCGTGCAAATTATATGCTAAACAATCATTAAAACAGAAATATGACAAGTATTACAGTTGATTATCATCATGTGTTTCCTAAGAGATTCGCCTCTTCCGTTTCATTTTTTATGGCGGTGCAGCTTTGTGCCATCAGAATACGAAAACAGAGCGGCTATTACGCAACCTGTTCGCGCAGAATCCCAATATGGACATAATGTGGGATCGGTTTGTCTGGGCGACGTGTTCTCGTTAGTTTCCCTCCCTTTTTGTCAAATTCAGTCAAATTGGACCGTATCAAGGTCGATAATGAAGCTGGACTGACTTACGATAGCTTTGTCGGCTGTCGAGGTAGCCGCAACTTCACTGACGACATGTATCACACACCAAACTGGATTTTCATTTGGCATTTCTTTATTTGTAGCGCGAGTCACCTCTGTAAGCCCCCGAGGTAATCATGGAATACAGGAAGTCCCTAATATCGCTTAGGAATTTCCTAGTTTGTTTTAAATAACTTTGAGATGATTGAAATTCAGCCCATTACGCTGAGGCATCTAAGTTTAGATAATGATTAATTTATTAATACAAACACGCGACAGTTTATCAAATACATAATAATATTTTTATCAATATATAATATTTAGTACAAGAAAAATATGACTGATATTAATATGTTATATTAATAGAAAAAATCATTTTGTGCCAAAATTAGCACCATTCTAATTAATATCAATGATCATTCTGATTGATAATATGATCGCATCTTTGACATTTGAAAGATCTCGAGACAAAATAAGCATTCGAAATCCAGAGTTTAGTCTTGATTATAATATTCCCTCTCTTACACATGCACCGTCTTAGAGAAGCAAAAGGTCCTGCAGCCGATTCGAATTACTACTTCTTCTTTCTCAAACCAATTCTCATATGCTTCTGCAATTAAATCATGAAGTATGCTAGAAACCGTAACTCTATATTAGCGAATATACCGTTTTCATCAGTGAATGTCAGATTGGTCAAGGAGTTTGTAGCATCATACTGAACGCCCTGACTCTTTTTAAAAACTTTTTGCATAATTACATCCATCATGTTGAAAAACAGCGCAAAAATAATATCTCCTTCCTGGCGAGCACTGACTCTTAAATGTATTTGACAAATCATCTGACTAAAGTCGCACACATCTAATGAAATCATCGTAAAGTAGCTTCCACAGCGTTCAGATTCGAATGCTACCCAAAGTAAAGGTCAAAACAGAGCGAGAAACAATAAAACCAATGTTCAAATCTAATACGTGCCTCCAATCACTATCTCTAGCTCCTCGGTTTGTCCCTTCCCGAGATTTTTGCTATATGTTTACAATATTTAATACATTTTTCATACCCTTTTCAGTAGAACAATTATTGCTTTTCTTCTAACTTTCAAATAGTAACTGATAATTTAATTTGACATATTTCTTGAGATCGATTAGTATTGCCCCTTTTCGTTTTTATACCGTGTGGGCCGAGCTGTTGTACATATTTTAATCGCACAGTTAACAATTATTTCAGATATTTGCTTTTTTTGTTGCGTCAATATTTGATAATTCTGATGTTGTGGATTTTACAAGTAGCGGCAATTGCAATTGATTATATATAATCTTTTATCATATTGGCATTTACCCTTTTTTGGTTAGTGTCGTGCCTGGAACGTTTCCTCCGTGTCGGGTTTTCCACTTTTTTAACAACCACGAACAATCGCTAAAAAAACACCATACCTTGCGAGGAAATAGAATTCGCGCCTAATCAGCGGAAGGAGGATCGTTCCGCTACCTTGACCAAACAGAACTTTCTTCGGTTTCTATAGACTTATAAATTAATCTAAAGGATTTACAATAGATGGTGCTACTGTATATTAAATCTCATCGAGAACATTTATAACCAACTCCATGTTGAAGCATCAAAGGCTTCATATTTCAGTATCGATTACAATATGTGAGTACATGTTTCCACGAGTGCTGATCTTGATGAACATTCTGGATAGCCAAAGAAATTTGAAGAAGGAGATTTGAAGGCAGTACTCGATGATGACTTATGTAAACAAAAATGATGGCGGCCACTTAGAATTTATCAACATTAACGGCAAAAACAACTATCTATGGCTTCAAGCTAATGATCTGTATTTGTCGACTCGTGTACTCGACAGCATGTTCCAAAACTGTAAAAACCCGTTCTGACATATGAGTCACAATCTGTCTGAGCAGCGCTTCAGTTCTTATGAAAATGTCAAAAAGGGATTGATTCGTGAATAGCGTCAGAAGATTCATCGTTCTTCCGAGATGAAATCCATAAATTGCCTGAAAGATGGGACAAAGTAGCAACTATCGACGGACAGTACTCTGAATAAAATATATTATACCGATTTCTAATATTTGGTGAATTTTACGTGTTTTTTCTTCGATTGCCATAATCAGGAGACATTCTATCTAGAATATGAGTTTTGTGAGTTAAAAGATTGTTCCTCAAAATATGAATGTATAATAACATTGGTACTTGCTCATTGGTCTTTGATATGGACACCAAGCACGTTGGCACATGGTTAATACCATGAATAGGATAAAAAACAAAGATCCCTTCCACTATAAGTCAAATTACGATCTGACAATAGCTGTTAAAGCACCGTCGAAAATCCTGTTTGTATCCATATCAAATCATTTAAGAATCCGTCCAAACAACCGAAAGTCGGCCCGACCGATAATGCGTGAAATCGTCTTAATAGCTCGCTGGAAACGCCCGAGGAAAAAATCGCGACCGGCAGCTTCTTCGGCGAGCAATCGATCAGAGCCTAACGAAAGCACCATTAAAAACAGATGGAAGGAGAAATAAAAAACGCCGCACCGAAGCTAACGGTCTTTTAATCGGCATTTACACGGTCGTATAACGAAAATCCAACCATGGAAAAAATCCTGACCAGTCGAATTTAATTGAGAGACGACGTAACGAAGAAGACGACACGACAAGCGGCGCGGAAACGGCGCGTGTCGACCTCGGTACGACGGTGAGGTCGTCATCATCACGATATCTGGGTCTCGGAACGTCACGTACATTTAATTCTAGTGTACGAAACAGCGGAGTTTTGTCTAATTGTTGACGATTTGGGTCAGACCACCCGCAGCATCGGCCGCTGTCATCGCGGTCGACAGAACGAACTCGCAATATCCAAAGGAATGGTTAGGGAAATACGACTCGTATATTTCCATTGTTGGATTCTATTCCATCAAGTCATTATCATGTTTTCGTTTATTAATCAACGAATACCATTTTAGTCGTATCAATTTTCTTTGTGCCATATTTGACAGCGACATATGAAAGTAAATTACATCAATTTTAATTCAACTTAATACATTTATTACGGTTATGAAAAAAGTCATTTTTGATCTAGGAAGTGATTCTGATTACTCATTATCAATTCAAAGCTATTGAACATTGTCAAATTAATCATAATAAACAACATATTATTGAAGATTTACTTCATGACATCTTATTTATTTAGTGAAAATTATATAAAATTAATTAATTTCTTAAATTGTAATGCCCTATAGTGTTCCTGGATGTCTGGTAAACGAATTTGGGACTAATTCATAAGACCACAGAACTATTATCGGTTACTAAGTTTCGTATGAATGAGCAATCTTGACAGGATAGCCTCTCCGGTATCTTCTCTAGAGTTCTAATATTCCAACAACAACAAAAAATATTTGCAACATTTGTCGACAACATAGTCATTATGGATAAAGATGTAAATCTGTGTAAAACTACAGAAAAACTACAATGACAATCAACAAGAACCTAAGAACGATTCAAAATTCATGAAGTACATTTGAAAATGTTAGGTGAATATGATGTCCACCAGAGTCAACAGTTATTGATGATTAATTGACGCCGCATATGGTCATTTTGTCCTTTTAAGTCCCAGGTAAATGGAGTTTTGTAAGGATATCAAGTTAAAGTTTTCGTGGAATAAACTCCGATTATTCCGAGCATTACCATTCAATGTGATAAGCATAGTGAAATTTGATTTGTTTGTTTACCATGTGGAAGTCTCCATAGATGATTGTATGTACCATAAAATCACGTAATTTATTGATTCCCGATTAAACAGTAGAAAACGGACTGGCAAGCGTCCCTCAAGATTGTATATTTTCATGACAGTTCTTCCAATAATAATAATTAGTAACTAATGTCATCAGCCTCATCATTATTATCAATCCATAGTCGGCGCTTAGGGGGAGTGTCTACTTCTCAACCATTACGCTGCAGTTGGTGCCGCTGTACTGCAGATTTTCAAAACTGTTGGCTGTATCTTCCACCTGAAATGTCGATCTCGCTGTAGAAGTGTTTGATGAAGTTGTTCAATTTTCATTCGACAGGCGTGTCCAAACCATTGTAATCAGCATCTCAGAATTTGTTCCTCAACTGTGTGCTGTAATGTAACATATCATAAAGCATCACATTTAACAGTAATGGTGTCCAAATCTCGGAGCCAGAAGGATCGACAAGATAACAGTTCGAAAGAGGCAGGTTTTGGTCGTGAAAGTATAATAATTAATTAAAGCCACTTAGTCAGAAAACTTATTATGCATATTTGAACTGTCGTATTATACTTTAATTGCTAAAATTGATTGAATTCAAAGGTAATCATTAAATAATTACTTGAGGTAGTAATTAATTGATTAATTTCTTGGAGCTATTTTTTTATAACTTTAGAGAAGTATCATTGAACAGATGTTTTACTAAATAACTGCCGATCAAAAGACTAAACCAACCATCGGCCATAGTTACGTCCCTAACCAGTTTCTCATCAAGTTAATTGCCAGGCTAATTCGAGCCAATCGAGCACGGGCTGAGACGTAAAAAAAGCCCACAAAAACTAGACGCACATTCTCCGTTTAGAGTACCGTTGAACCTTTAGCTTCGTAACAGTCATCGATTCGTCGGAATTGAAAGGGTCGCTGACAAAAAATCCCTCGGCCTGTCCGAAAACCGCCAATTTCCTTGAAATTTATGCTCGAGCCAGTCGCAATATCGCCGCGGCCGATAGAATCTTGACGTGTCTTGTTCGGGCCCTCGCCATTTTTCCTCCCCGCCGGTTCGTTTGTTTTTTTTTCTTCTGTGCGCGTGTTCTTGTCCCTCTTTTTGTTCGTTTTGCCAGCGCCATTCTACGGACGGGATAACGGGGAAGCGCCGTTAACGCAGACGTTACGTCACGTGAGCGCGACGCGCGGGGTCAGCAGGATCGGTCCTGCCTTGGCGGAAACACAATACGCGGAAGGAGTATTTGCGGGAGTATCTGGCTGCGCGTTCTTTTCAATGGAAATGAGGCGGGAATGTCACAGATTCGCATCAATTTATTTATTGAACTATTAAAATCGGCGAGTGGATTGAAATTGATTATCCTGAAATTATTGGTATCTATTGGAGGTTGTCGTTGTTCTTTTTCATAGATAGGTAGTAAAGGTTTATTGCCACGAGGAAGTTATTCTAATGAGCTACCTACAGTAATCATCATATCATTCTTAAAGATGCATTATTGACATTATATGATTATATCGGGATCTTTAATAAGTAATCAGTATTGGCCTCTATTGATTAGAAGTTTCACACGTAATTATATTCAAGTTAAATAATGCTATGGTACGCGAATAATTAGAATGTCAGACATAAGGCAAAGCCAACACATTAGATAACAACGCAAGCTAAAGATGTGAGACGTAAAACTCTACATCAGTTTTTCTATGAATTGATTTTATAGGAGCTCAAGAAAACAGTACCGATTTAAATTTGTCCGTTTATGTCAAGCGTTAGACGACATTATTTTTACACATATAGACACACAAAAATGTGATTTTGCGATTTACAAACTGGTCAAATATATAATATATATTCTAACAAGTCAATTGAAAAGTCCCCGGCCTACCATAGTAAAACACATTTTTTTGGCAAAATTAGTTTTTTTATTCAACATAATTCCCTTCAAGGGTGATACACTGATTATAGCGACCCTCCAACTTTTCGATACCATTTTTGTAGTACGATTTGCCCTTTGCTTCAAAATAGGCCTCAGTGTCGTCGATCACCTCTTCATTCGACGAAAATGTCTTCTCAACGGGCATTCTTTTGAGACCTGAGAACAAAAAAAAGGCGCTGCGGGCCACATCTGTAGAATACGGTGGATTAGAAAGTAATTCGAAGCCCAATTCATGGATTTTTCACACGGTGCATTGTCTTGGTGAAGCAGCACCTTCTTTTTCTTCAAATGCGGCCGTTTCTCGGCGATTTCGTCCTCCAAACGGTTCAATAACGCTAGCGCTGTAATAGTCGCTGTTGATGGTCCTCCCTTTTTCAAGGTAGTCAATGAGAAGTCAATTATTCCATGCGCACCACAAAATACAGACACCATAACCTTGCCAGCCGACTGTTGCGTTTTCCCACAATTTGGAGCGGGTTCATTGTGTGCAGTCCACTCGGATGACTGTCGATTGGATCTCGGAGTGAAATGATGGAGCCATCCATTGTCACATATCGATGCAAAAACTCTGGTTTATTATGCTTGATCATCTTCAAACATTGCTCCGAATCATCAACTCGTCGTTGTTTTTGGTCAAAAGTGAACTCGCGCGGCACCCACTTTGCACAGAGCTTTCTCATACCCAAATATTCGTGAATGATAACGTACACGTTCAGTTGATATCTTTAGAGTGTCTGCTATTTCAATCAATTTTAATTTACGGTCATTCAAAATCATTTTGTGGATTTTTTTAATGCTTGTCTGTAACAACCTCTTGTGGGCGTCCACTGCGTTCACCGTCTTCGGTGCTCATTTCACCACGCTCATTTCACCATGCTCATTTTGGTTGATTTTCCTGAAGCAGTGTCCGGAAAATCGGCATCAAGCCAAGTTTTTGCTTCAACTGTATTTTTTCCCTTCAAAAGTAATATTTCATCAACACGCGAAATTCCTTTTTATCCATTTTTTTCACAATAACAAAAGTTGCTTCACTCAAAATACTATAATTCACAAACTAATAGTCCAAGAGCTGTCAAATTTATACACCCATACATATTTTATCTTTTGAGGCTTAGGGCTAACTAAAAACATATGGATTTAGTTGTAGTAGCGCCATCTATGTGTCAGGCCGGGGACTTTCAATTGACCTGTTAATACAAAAGCGCCACAAGCGAGTTAAATCTTGGATATAGTTAACAGATAGTCACTTCTTTAGGATAAAATTCAAATACAGTCGGAACAATTACAGAACTAGAAGAAACAAAACTAATTTTGTTAATAATCTGCCCGGATACACGTTCTGTTATAAAAGCACCAGAAAATGAATCTTAGGCAAAGTTAACAGATATAGTACTTATCTAGAGTGAAATTAAAATGCTGCCAGAAAAATTAAAGAACTAGAAGAAACTAAACTCATTTTGTTAATAAAGTTTTACTATTTGTGCTCTTCTATCATATAAGTTGCTATGATAATTCGACATCAGTGATTTAATATTTAACCACAACGCAGCTAAAACAAGGCCACTACAAGTCTTTATTGTCAATTACGATAAAAGATATTGGCGATAACTTTGTAATTACTACCAGATATAAAGAAATGTTTATTCATTCATTGTAATCGTCATCATTGTCAATCATCATTAATCAATCATTGATTCGCCATTATAATCATCAATAATCATAATCATGATTAATGAAGCAGTATTTATTATAAAAAGACGAAAAATTTTATTCAATTTATTATTGACGAGATAGATTAGATTAGAAGAAACTGCAAAACTCTATATTTGCTAGCAACTCATAGTAATATCTTTAAAATAATAATAATCCTACACAGGTTTGTTATTTGATTTATTCGTATATCTAAAATGCAAAATAAAAAATGCAGGATGCAAAATGCAATGCAAAGCACATTATAATATATCAAATATTGGTGAAGAACCGCATTACACAAAACCACTAACTCTATTAAATATGTCGTGATAAGTTTGTATAAGCAACTAATATACGAGATAATTATTTCATAGATTCCCATCAGTTCCTACTTTTTCCAGTTATCAATAATAGGTGTATTAGTAGCAACAATTTTATAGATTTACTCATCACGATAACAACAAATTGACTTAATTTGGTATTGAGTGATATTTAACGATAAGATTAGATTAGAATATATTTTGTGTGCAATAATTTATTCGACCATAATATAGCATATTAATCTATCAAATTATTGTTTGAACAATGATTGTCCTATAGGATGAAATAACAGTATGCAAAAGCTCTACATGATAACAAAATGTGCATGAATATGAATCTAATGAACATCTTAAAGACTTTTTTTTATTACAATTACTCTCGTAGTGCTACAATGCATATAAATTGAATCTGGGAAGGTAATCAAAATGTCATTAAACTGACCGCATCACTGCACCTAGGGAGTGCTACATATACAAAAAGCGTGTCGCTTAATCAATCTTAATCTATTAAGACGAATAAACTTACTCCCCTTAATATTTACTCATAACAACAAAAACCTCATCAATAATTGATGACAGCGGCTCGTCTTGTCATGCAGCGAGTGTTTGTTACACATGTGCGTGTTTCTACATTATAAACGCAGACGATTAAATCAAAATGTAACACAATTTTCGGTTATTTCGATCAAGAATGATAATAATTTCGTTACGGTATAAACTGGTGCAGTTTGAATAGAAATTTGTGTCGGCTGTCATGCAATATTTAATTCATAAGTCATACACAGAACGTGTATTTATCTTGTACTACATAGTATGTTCAATAAAAAAGTCATCCAAACTATGATGTCAAAATGACGCAATGTCGCCGTATTAAGTGAGTTTTAGTACATTTTGACTTTGACATATAACAAAATTCTAATCTAAATAAAAAAATCAAATATAATTTATTTTTACATTATAGTACATCTAAAGAGTATATATAACATATATAGTATATATGTAATCTGTTTTTTTCCTTTAACTATGTAATGACAACCAGGCGAATTTCGTTGAAACCAGGTTGATTCGGTTACATGTTCGAACCTATCAGATAGCATTGTACCTAATATTGAAACGAACTTACAAATTCCGATAGGCAATACATTCGACATCGTGATGACGTGAGTTCACTGTTATTCTGAATAAGCTATAGATAAAACTCTGATTATCTAAAACATCACATATGGCACTTAATTTTAAATGTTCTTTAAGTTACTCAAGTTAGTTCATAAAGCTGCGATGTTTTTTAAAAATGCAAGATGAGATAGACCATTTCCGTCACAATTGTTTTCAAGTGACTAATGAAGAAATGACTATGATTGACTATGTAAGATAATAATTATCGAAATTTGATATAATATCGCATTTTTATCCTTAAATCTAAATTTTGCATTTTCTACGTCTTATATTAGATATGCTTAGCACAATTTTAACTTATAAATTAATTTATAATTAAGGCGAGTGTGGGAATAAATACGTCGGTATATATTGAGGTATCGGTATTATCGGTATATAAATAAGAATGAAATTAGACTGATTAAGCAAAAGTTAAAAGTAATACACTACAACTTCGTGTTGTTTTATTTTCCTTCAATCTTTATTATGATTTCCTGCGCGTAATCCAATAGCTATATTACTTCTACGTTTTCTATTCTTCGAAAGATAATTTTTCTTAATACATGGTTTCACGTTAGACGTTATTTAGAAACCATAATTAAAAAGAGGCCATTTATATGTGTTCCATGACAATTAGTACTAATTCTGGTCCGAAAAAATGGTTCCAATTATTTATAATATAAATAACTTTAAATTAATTAATTATTTCGAGAAAAATCATGTATCCAATTTTAGCTAGCCATATCTCATAGTATTAATAAAATTTAAAATACAAATAAAATTTGTAGGTAAAACTTATTTGACACTATCCATACGAAGACTACGGAATTACTACTTCTGAATCTTTAAAATCCACTGTGTGACCAAAGAATGTTCACTTGAATTTTCAACAAAACATGTTATAATTTATGATGTTTAATGTTACTTTTATATTATTTATTATTTATTTATTAACAACGCCATCAATTAGAAGTTATATGATTTCAAACATTACCATTAAAAATCTCTAAATTAATTTATTACCCCAAACAACAACATATTTAATGATGATCCAATTTAAATATATGATAATCTTATAATATATGCTGCTGCCAGAGCGAGGCCGTTACATGCGTAGCGCTAGAATTTTCTTCTCTATTGATCTAAGCTTTCGGGATGTAAGTGAATTAATTTTGAGGTCGCGAGGTACTTTAAATGCCGGCGATATCTTAGCTTTGATGGCGCTGAGACGGATTTTGATGGGAAAGAAATTCAAACGGAGCGCATATAGGAATACAACTGGAGAATACTAAACGTAGTACTGAATTAGAAATTGTGATTTTGCCGCACAATTTCGCATAACGGTATTTCTTCAAATATCTCAAAACCGACTTGAACTAAGGAGATGAAATTATATTTGACCAAAAATGGTTTTGTAAGCAACAATTTCCAATTAATTGGGATTAAAACACCCATAAAAGAATTAAAACTGCATATTAATAATATATTATGACGCCTGTGTAGTTTTTCAAGTTAACTTTAATCATATTACTAGAATATGTCTATAATGATGGAAGCACGAGCGGTATCACTTTCACAGTCATTGTTTGGCTGCAGGATGTGACCATTATCGTTTACCCATCGCGCCAAGGGCCTACCGAAAAGTCTCCGGTGTCATTCTGTATGCCACACATATCCCAATTGCTTTTATAGACCTACGTTCCCAGTAGATTCCAACACGATGACCGTCGAATTATTGATATGCGACACGAGTCCCGACTGAATGAATTCCCGCTAAAAATTTTCGACAATTAACATAAACTGAATATATTTTTAATATTGTCTGGGATATGGTAAATAATATTCATTGTATTTTCTAAATAATTTTATATAAGTATATACTTAATACTAAAAGATTTAAGTTTTATTAAATTCTGCTACAATTGAATTATCTACCCGCAGATGTCAAGAGCAATAAGTATTTTATGTGACTTACATTATATAATCACAAGATCTCCTGTACAAACCTGTCTTGATTTTCATAAGTCCATATATATATATATATATATATATATCGATTTTCAATCATCAGTGTTGCAACGCGACAAAGTTCATTTATTCACATCATAGTGTTTGTTGTTTTATCAGAAATTAGTGACAGAAATTAGACACGTGTCTCATCTAAGAAAAAAACCACATAAGAGTGAATTTTTCCCACTCCAAAAATATTAGCAAATCAGGTGGCTGCAAAAGGTCCTAAATCCAACCTTCTGAACCACCACCGAGAACCCAGCGGAGGAGCATCATGGATATAATGCTATGTCTGCGACTAATTAGAAACAGTAATTTTTTAAACCTTTTACCACTAATATATTTTTTGAAATATATCCGTAATTCTTCACCATTTTAAAGTATTTAATAACTATATTTTAATATTACTAAATGTATTTTGTCTCGATATTCTTGAATTATTTTAAATATATAATTTCCATTTATTTTCGAAAATCCGAAATTTCGAGGATGAGACTAAGCTCAATGAAAATAACATTTTGATTGCAAGTTGTTGAACGACGCCCTTTTATAATAAACTCTTCTCAGTTAATTACTTAATTTAATATACTGAATTAATAAGTATAAAATACAGGTGCCAGAACATTGTAGAGTAATGAATCCAAAATATACAAGCTACTTATATAACTAGATCAAAGGATTTACAACAGATGGTGTTACTGTGTATTAAATCGCATCGGATACATCTGTAACCAACTTCATATTGAAGCCTCACTAAGAGGCTCCACTTTTTAGAATGTACCATTTGATCGAAGTTTAAAGAAAGATGTTTTCAACGTATTTATTTCAATTTGAGAAAAAAGACGACTGAACGTCATTGAATGCTATGTGAAGTTTATGGCAATAATGTTCTATCGATTTAAACACGCGAATACTTGTTTCAGCCTTTTGAAAGTGTTGATTTTGATACCGAAGGCAAAGAACGTTCTAAAGAGCCAAACAAATTTCAAGACGAGAAAAATCATCAATGAGGATCGCTACAATCGACTACAATTGATGCTTAAGGGCTATCAATGGGCAATGATTTAAATAAAATAAATTGACAGCCAATTGTCACAATGAAGCTTAAAATTGAGGAAAAGTCCTTCAGAACTAAGGCATAGGCCAATCACATTATTTTTATAATCTTTCAATAATTATAAAAAATTCAATTAAATTCCTAATTTTAAATTAATTTGAAATTCCTGATAGCCTCTATGTAACTACATAGGAAAGACAAGAAATATAATCATTTAATAAACTATAACTTGAACGAAGAATTCCTTTGAATCTAGAAATCGTGATTATCTCGAAACTGAGGTTTCTCGTATAAATTATAGAAGCATAGCTGTAAACTACACCCATCATATTTCGATTAATACGTTTGATGAAGCAACAAATGTAAATATCGACCACATCACGGCACCGAACCCGACAAAAATCCCAGATAAACCGTATTCGGAACGGTATCTAGGTTCTTGAGGGCACCAGGTGAAATATATCCGATTGTGATTGCTGGAACCCTCCCCATAGGTTCGGTACGACCGGGTTCCGGGTGGCAGGCAGAGCTCGGGGCGTCAGGCAGTAAATCAGTTGGGGAAGGCGTCGTGGGAGTGAATCGTACCGGTACCCAGTGACACGCCAATCGATGGGCGAATCGGCCTAACTGTAAAACCATCGTTCCGTCGGCCTTGTACCAAGTTTCAGCCGGTCGTTTCGTTTGAGTTGGTGCGTGTGTGCGTTTTTCTGCATCTCGTCTTTTTCCGCCGGTTCTACTCCGGCGATAGCAGTTCAATTTAGCGGTACAATTTGGTAAAGAGCGCTCCGATAATATCGGGATTCTGCTGGTTCGTGGTACGTACGTGTCGATCTAGATACCGGCCACCGAGGTAAGTACTAAATACAATCTCCAACCAATCGTATGGCGAATAAAAATCACGACACAATACGCGTTTTCTTCGTCGGTGGCGGTTTTCTTCTCGGTTAAATATAAACATGACCTTCCGCATGTTCTCGACCATAAAACGCCGTGACACTCGCGTGGGTATCATCCATCAGGTTATTGATCTGATTAAACGAGGCAGAATATTATTCATTGTTTACAAATTGTGGGGAGATGACTATTGCGGATAGTCAAATGACTCGAACCGAGCCAATCATAACAGTTTCAAATATGTAACGAAGCTTAAGTCGCCCTGTTTGTTAACAAGATACATAAGGAAGCTTTTAAAACGGTGCCAGATATTTGCTTAACATATTCACACTAAATTTCGAAAGTACATTCTGAAAAAGGGCATCGCTGTTTGAAGATGCGCTGTTTGAAACAGTAACTAGTAAACACCAGGTCGTAATTTGTAAAAACTAAATATTAATTCAGCTATTGTCCATAAATTGAGAATAAAAAATTTCCTAGGTCAACAATGTCCTGCCTTTACGTATGTTATAGTTATAACAACCAATAACGGCTATAATAGAACATGACAGAACCCACGGAGACCTAATAAAGGATTTTTTTGTTCTAGCTTTATTAGTATTAATAATTACTCTAACAGTAATGATAATTAGGGAATATCAAATTTAATTCTTTGAGTTGCAAATAAAAATAATTTACAACAATGAAAAACCTGTTTAATAGTTGTGAATACCATAAAAACTGACTGCATGTTAACTAACTCCAATAATCACTATATCAAGTTGATAAAAGAATATTGTAAGCTTTCATTTAGGCATATTATATTACAAATATTGGGCACACATTAAGCCCTCATTTTTACAATCATCATCCCGTTTTAGTTTTTGTCCGGTTATTGATCAGAGTTTCATTATACCAATAATATATTTCATATATAAAATGTCGTCATGAATTCTAATAATTCTTCCAGTTTAAAAAGGTATTTATTGACAACAATTGGTATAAAATATATTAATCAAAATATTCTTCATCATTTTTTGCAAGATTTTCACAAGCAACATGGCGATATCCTGTCGAAAGAACAAATATAATATTCACACTTTCGCTTTTAGCAACCGTGTACCAGCTAGACTACGCTAGATCGATCTGAAGAAATTGTAATCAGAGAGCGCTATATCTTGCGAGTCGAGCAAGACTTCCCATTCAAGCTGGAACAGTATATTTTCCACAATTTTTGCAACATGGAGCTGAGCATCATCATAAAAGATGATGACTTTGTTGTTGATTTACCAATTATTAAAATCTCTGAAACTTCTTTAATAGTTTGATTTGGATTTTGCTCCAATAAGTCCAATAATTACATCATTGTCTTTAAATATTTCGGTCTTCCAAATAGTTTACATCATTCATGTCATTAATTATCATCAATCATTTGTCATAAATCGTCAGACCGTTGAAACCAAAATGAAGAAGTATCATCATAAATTTCTACTTAATAAAATATTTTTAAAAAATAAATAATAAAATAAATCTTAATAATCAAATTAAGAAATATTTAAACTTGAATTATAATGGAATATTTGTAAATGGTAATTAATTATAAATAAATATACGGGTTGCTCTATATTTTAACACTAAACACTAAAATATTAAGTTACCATTAAGAAACAGCAATATGTTCTCCTGTATTCCTTAAATCAATCTAATATAATCAAATCGAACTGCAAAATTAATATGTTATCGTCATAAAAAACAAAAAAGGAATTATATCTTAATAGCTATTTAGTCTGAATACCTTACCATCAAACGATTCTGATATAAAACATAGATGTAAAAAATGACAATTCCAAGAAAATTACGCCTCTTTGATATCTAATTAGTTTTACATATGGCTAGGTTTCCCACATATATATGCATAATTTACTGATAAAGTAAAAACATACTGACCATCTGATTCTTTTCCACAAGCTTACTTTATTAAAATTCATAAACATATCGATATTCCTGTTATCCAACCACTGTCGACAATGACGACGACTACCGGACGAGAACTATTCGCCATGTCATAGCTAGGCGATTTGTTCGAACTAATTAAGCTCCAAAACTAGAAATTTTAATGTTTAGTCGTTGATTGCGAATGGAGTGACGGAGAAAAAAAAGGTCAACAGTCGGGAGACTGCACTGACTGCCTACTTTGGGGCTACGATCGACACATTCCTTGGTATGACTATGCATTTCAATTGGCTGACGTTACCTCGCAAGAATGGAAAAATTGCAGAATTGTACTCTATATGTTTTAGTATAGAATGATCTTATTTTTTATTATATGTATATATATATATATATATATATATATATATATATATATATATATATACATATATATATATATATATATATATACATATATATATATATATATATATATATATATATATATATATATATACATATATATATATATATATATATATATATATATATATAACATAATATTATATATATACGTATATACATATCTACATATATATATATATATATATATATATATATATATATATATATATATATATATACATATATATATATATACATATAATAAAAAATAAGATCATTCTATACTAAAACATATAGAGTACAATTCTGCAATTTTTCCATTCTTGCGAGGTAACGTCAGCCAATTGAAATGCATAGTCATACCAAGGAATGTGTCGATCGTAGCCCCAAAGTAGGCAGTCAGTGCAGTCTCCCGACTGTTGACCTTTTTTTTCTCCGTCACTCCATTCGCAATCAACGACTAAACATATATATATATATATATATATATATATATATTGGTTTTGTTTTTTGTTTTAACGATTTAAAAGTGGCGATTTTGATGTCAATGAAAAACGACTGATGATGTTCGATACGTTAACGTAGTACGTGAACATCTGGAGGACTAAAAGCGTTCAAAGATAATGAAGTCTAAGACTTATTGGCCGAAAATCCAGTTCAAGTTATCAAAGAAGTTTCAGAAAGTTTAGCAATTAAGGAATCAACCATTTTCAGACGTAATGGTGTCTCCAGTAAAACGTTCACATACCAAATGATCATGCTTTTGTGAATTGTCCTATACAAGGTCTGCATCAAAAGATTCTAAAGGATTTTCAGACAATTTAATGTCCATAATTATGGAAACACCTCAAATTCCTCAAAGGAGCTCCTATAAGCGTAGATATATTATTGATGGCTCTCCTGTCAATCCTGGAAGGCAAGAAATTCATCTTGTTTGCTATCATCCTAACACACATTTCAGAGACAAGAATTTGACAACCGGCTTGGTCGGCCCAGTGGTCAAGGTGACACGACGGTCCTCCTACTGTTGCGATTCGGTATTAACCGACTAACTAATCGCTTATTCAACATACAAAGAAATATAACATATATTAATTTTAACAACAAAATGCCTAGAAACAGTTCATTTATCAACTAGAGTGTGCTGTTTTCTTTCTAACTTTTTTGACTTTCCATGTGTTCTTTGACATTACCTACAAAATCACCACTTTTCACTCGTTGAAAGCAAAACCGGCGAATTAGGATATAACGAGACATAAGTCTCTAAATAATTCGACACACAAAAGAAGTGACACTTCTACAAATAATAAAAAAATAATCAATGTCAAGTTGTTTACGTGGATAATTTGTATGTTTACTAATAGATATATCTGATCAAAATACATGTACAAACCGAAGGTATCACTTAGTTGTCTAAATCAATTTACTAACTTAATTTGGCAAATACAAACTAATGTATCTCTTCTAAATCAAGCTAGATCTGGCCGATTTTACAACAACAACAACTTATGATTAACCAGTACTCTAAGAATTTCGAAAATATATAATGGACACAATAATTGAACATAAAGAAAAGCAAACAAATAGTTGCGTAGAAGTGGGTTTTCGGGCCTGACAATACACTTTGGAGAATTAAAAAATCGCACATAAAATAACCTGATCCACTTTCGTACGACTCGCCTGATTAACATACAAGCGAAATAGTTTCACAGTTCGAGACGAACAGTTATATCTGTGTCGTATTTATGCCGTTTTTCAATGCCATTGAATGTCCGACATGCGGACGGTCAGCGTTGCTCCATTAATAACCGACCAGATCTGACATGGGTCCGATGGGAAATGAAAACTTCTGTCGGTCGGGCCGACGAATAGATCAAAATCCACGACGTTTTTGCCGCGTTTCTAAATTAATACCGCAATTGTGCGAAAGAATGGTTGATGACCGTGTCAATGGAGTATGTTTGTTTATATCGCGACAAAAATATAGCAGCTGTTACTTTTTGCTGTTTTATGTTCTCGCTAATAGACGTGGAGCGACCCGGAGATCTATTATTTATCGGCATCAGAACGAATCACGAGTAGTTTGACTTTTGTATAGCTTTATAACCTTGCTAATAGATTTTGAAGGGGAATATCATTTGTCTCTGTACGTATAACAAATCACCATGATGATCTAAATACAATCACACTATAAAATCAACATTGTATCAGTTTGGACTGGAGAATTCCATCCCGGTGTTAATTGTAATTCGAGCAATTTCAGAATTATTAACAGATAATAAACTTCCAAAACAAAAATTTACTTATTTACACTTAAAATCCCGAAATAAATATACTTTAATTAATATTGATCACAACTGAATAACATAAATCCTGTCATAAGTAAAATAAACAAAATTGCATTTAATTATAATTAAGGAAAAGTTAATTAGACTCCTTGCAAACACATTATTCTTACGGAGATCCTTATTCACTTTATTAAATTAAAATAACTAGATACTTATAGATATTTCAACTTTATTTCTCAGTTTACTGTCATATATGTGTAAAAACATAAAAAGCCTGTTCAAGTTCCATAGAAAATAGAGAGATTTTTAGTAAACATTTATGATTTTATGATATGTCCAAACGTAAGGGATGAAAGTCTAAATATTTTATTTCCGAAATATAAACTAATATTAAAATAACTAAAACCGAAACGAAATATAACTAAAAATATATCATTTTATTTTCGAAATTTTCGAAACATAAACGAATACAAAATACGTGAAGATGTTTAATCATTGTTATTTGTTGACAGATATTAATAATGATTGATGAATTATAAAATTCAAATTGATGTCAAATTATTGATTGTTTTATTACGTTAATAATTCAAACTGACAAGGCGCTGATCGAAAATAGTCATTGAATAGATTTTAAGATAGATTATCACCAAAGGAACTTTATACAAATCATGCTTTTGTTGAATGAATTTCAACAATTGAATATTATAGTAAAAATATGATAAATTTCCATGGTTAATTAAAATTTTAGTTGCAATGAACTGTATTGAAATAACTGTAAACTGCTTAAATAATACCCGTATGTTAACATTTTCTGAATATAGACACCGTAAACAATGCCAAATAAAACGCTAAATGCTATATAAAACTGCGAAGAATTTATTGTAAAGTTTAATGCAGATATCTAATAAATTCTTTATTAAATACACTTACATAAGTATTGGTTTGATTCTAAAACATCTAGAGATATAGGTAATAAATATTTCTAGGTAATATAGGGCAATAAGACAGTAAAGGTTCACACAAACTAAAAAATATGCGATTGTATGTATATATTGATAGATTGTATATATGTGTGTAGAGTACAAACAATATGGAAAAGAATTCATCAAAATCTGACTTTTGGTAAACAAGCCGAAACATATTTATTAGTTTAATTATATATTTTTTGCAGATATTTCAATAAATAAGAAATATAAAATAAAATACAAAAAATGATAACAAAAACAAAAAAGGACGTAAAAACAACTCTATTTCTGTCCCACCACACATAGAACTATCTATCCCCTTTAAGTAGATGGTCCGATAACAACAAGTTTCTACAAAACGCCTCATTTAAGAACAAGTTTTTAAATTTGAGAAACTCCTAGCTAAGCAATAAACTCTTATTAAGTTTGCATAGAATCTTTACCAGGAGACCATGGTATTTCGAGTCTCCGAAATGTCGAGGTTACCCTAGGCGTAGCTAAAATCCCACTTCCAAAATGTCTGTTCAACTCATGTTCTTGTTCATTCAAAAAATAATTTCATAAGACACAGTTTTGGTAATAAAAACACAACAAATTTATTCCCATATTTTAAAAATACGTGACAAACCTGCAGAACAAGTCGAATCTTAGAGGCCTATTTCGCTACTACCTGCAATATCAAAGCTATTTGGGAAACTAATATTTAAAAGTGTTAAAAATGTTGTAATAATACCTGATTTCCAATTTGGTTTTCGAAATCACCATTCAACAATCGATCAAGAGCACAGAATAACTGAGGCTATTGAAAAAGCGTTTGAGGAAAAGAAATACTGCCCTGCAATATTCCTGGATGTCTCACAAGCTTTTGATCGGATTTGGCATTTGGGATTAATCTGTAAGATGCGCAAATTGTTACCGCGTAACTATTGTCAATTGCTGGAGTCATATCTTTTCGGAAGAAAATTTAGAGTATCGAACGAAATGGTTTTCTCGACATTTAAAACGATTTCGGCTGGAGTACAACAACGTAGCGTCTTAGGACCTCTCCTAGATCTGCTCTACACTGCTAACATTCCAACGTCAAAAGAAACACTAGTTGGAACCTTTACTGACGACACAATTATTATAGCAAATGACATATCTCTGCCTGGGGCAATAGAAAGAGTACAAGTGGCAATTCAACAAAATCTATAAATGGACGAAAAATTGGAAAATTCAACTTAATAGCTCTAAATCTGTCCACGTTAATTTAGCATTGCGGCGAAATAATAAAACTTAATTATATCACTCAATGGATGCCCGATTCCTCAAGCAGAATCAACTAAATACCTTGGAATCCTTCTTGACGGTAGATTAAATTGGAAACATCATGCAAGACAAAAAGCAAAACACATTAGAACCAAAATAAAACAATTATACTGGTTAGTCGGAAGATACTTTCAACTTGATCTAAAATCAAAGAGGTTCATCTATAAGACAATCATAAAGCCAATTTGGATCTGTGGGGTGCAGATATGCGGTTGCACTAAAAATTCAAATCAACTAGTCATACAACGCTGTCAAAACAAGGTTCTTCGATTGATTACTAATGCCTATCGATACGTAACCAACGATGACCTGGAAATCAAATGGATTTGCGAAGTTATCCTTTCAAAATTTCGCCCTGAAACACGAAAGAAGATAACTAAATCATACTAACGTGGAAGCAATACAACTGCTGGACAGTGCGAAGGATGTCAGGAGATTGCACCAAACCATATGAACTTATATAAAGTGTATATCTTTAATGTAAACTATAGCTATAAGTTATTATAATTTTATAATTGAGACATACATATTGATTTATTTTCTCGCACTCGTCTTGCTTGCGAATTAATCCAAGTAGAAATGAAAAATAGTAATAAATTAATTTATAATTAAGATTGTACTAAGGGTATCTAAAAAAGATGTTATAAAAAATATTTTAAAAATATTTGTTCTTATTAGAACTCAAATACAATGCAGTTCAAAGAGGTTACAGGAATCTCTATTTATTGTCGTTCAATTTTCTGAAACCTTAGGTCTGAACCAATCATTATAAATCTTTGTAATTCTATAGAATCTATCAAGGTTATTAATACCAGCATTAACCATTAATATTGCTATTTAAAAATTCTGAATGGACTCAGTAAGTAGCATGACTTATATTATCAGCAATCTACTTTTAAAGTGAGCATATATAAAACTAATTCTGAATTATTAGATTCATAAATAGCCAATGTCCACCTCTGCAGTTATAAAATATAATTACCATTACCATATACGGATGTTTTGTGCACTTCCTAAACGCACCGTGGCAAAATTCGTTCGACTGTATAAAAAACCCGTCATGTCCCGTCATGCGTATCACCATAAAATACCACATCAATTATTCCCATTCGGAAAGAAAAACTCCTAACTCAAACAATTTCCCGCTGCACCTTAGAGCGAAAATAAATTTCCAGCGAATCGTTTACCAACCCATCTACATAGATTACGTCGTAATTGCTGCGAATTTTCTTCATATTTTAACGTTGTGTGCAGGAACGGACCAAGCCCCGCACAAAATTAGTTCCTATCGTCCTGCTGTGTGTGTTGTGCTCGATTTAACCGCTCCTGGACAAATTAAACCCATAATTTCATACCAGAAGCTTAAATAAAATCTTAGATGAGACTCGTTCGTTTTGTTGTTGTTTGTGTTGTTCATGTTTCGTAGCTATTTATGCTCGGGATCGATTCTATTAAATCGAACAACACGAAAAACGCACATTCGAATTTATAACGGTCGAGTATCATTTATGAGTTACATTTATTTGTTCATTTTAGTTGGTATCAAATAGAAATAAATAATAGTTTTAGACCTTGTTACTTAGAAAATAGAACTTTTAGAATTTGTTAACTTAATTTTGCAGAAAACTTTTAAATGTTTACATTTGCCTAGTGGACTATTCACTAACCACGAATAACTTCATATCTTAAATAACAATATTTTTAGTTTTACAGCAAAAGAAAAGGATCTAAAACACCAAGATTTGAAGAAGATGAATATTGACTTTAATAATGATAACTTTTCAAAAAATCTAAATTCAATGAATCAAACACTGCTTCTAAATAATTGAGTTATACATTTTATCTTAAATGTACCAGAAATACGGTACTTAAATTAATATTTTTTTGGTACAGTTATGATTTTATATTCAGTTCATATAACTAAGAAAAGCATACGATGTCCTTTATAAAGTGTATAGTTACCAAATATGACAAAATCATATTTAATCAATATAGCAGCGCTAGAAATTTCTTAACCTAGAATATTAAAATCTAATATGATGCATGCAAGGCACTGGATACAAAGGACGGGCTAAAAACTTTTATTGAAATATTACACCTCATTGACAAAGAAATCTTCAAAATGAGCTAAAAATTGTGAGAATCCAGGAAGCTAGATCTAACAGTAATTAGAACATGAAACAGTAAAAATTAGTAGCTTTGAAAGTTAGCAAAATTAATATAAAAACGGCGAGTAAATTTGGAAGATCCTATATGGGCCGTATCTAACACTTCTGTAACTATACCTACAGCAAAAGTGTGTCAGTGTGCTGAAGCGTAAACAACATATTTTTTCCCACCTCTGACTTACGAGCCAATTTGGGAAAGTTCGTTTTTGTGGTGAATATGTGATTCATTGTTTTCTTGATGAAAAAATTCGACTGATGACAAAATTCACCAGTCAAGCGAAAACCTTTCAAGATCAGAAAAGGAAAGGTTAAACCGAAAGCGGTCATAACACTAATAGAAATATACGATCTAGCTGAAAATGTTCTGAAATAAACAGACTTTTGGATAGAACCACCTTCCAGCAGCAAAAACAACAATTTTTTACAACCAAATCTTGAGTTTGCAAAAAGTAGCATCAACATTTATATAGAACCCTTAAAAATTAATACAATATAATTGATCTAAAATGTAAAATTTGTTGCATTTGTCAAAATATACAAATAAAAATGTATTACTGAGATTTATCATACCAAGTATGTACTAGTAATTGTCAAGAATAAAATAATGATTAGTCTACGAGACAACTTTTAATATAGAATATTAAAAAATGATAGAAAGTTATTAACGGTAATTTAAAGAATAAGTGGTTTCTGTACACAAATAAGTAATATAAATATAAGTCAAATAAATACACCTTGATATTGCAGCACACTATGTGGATGGATATAGAAAAAGCACAGCGTTAATTGATAGATGAATAAAATATTATTCGCGTAGGAACTAAGTGAGAAGCAACCTTTTGGGTCACCTTACATGAATCAAAGGTAAATCTAGATAAAAATCTAGATAATATAAAATCTATATAGTAGTGGTGCTTTGCAATTTAAGAAAATGTGTTTACTCTAAATACATATTATAATATTTAATATTATAATAAGCTGGAATTTATCAGCTTGTACTCTTCTAATTTTTGTTCTCCTGTCTATTTACTCGGTATTATTTCACCATTTGAATTAATAATTATTAGAATATAGAAACAATTAAATGAGTAATCCATTAAGCAATGAATATACCATTTTAATTGAAAACATTTTTAGTAAATTAAACATAACTCTTACCCCAAAAATACAAGGAATCAACTGCTTACCTGAAACAATACAGAAATTATTTAGAACAATTAAAAATAATTAAAATAAGTGTGGTTAAAAAATAATTAAAATATGATTTTATTTGGATCGATCAAAAACATGTTTTAT
Source organism: Rhynchophorus ferrugineus (assembly GCF_030347505.1). Taxonomy (NCBI): domain Eukaryota; kingdom Metazoa; phylum Arthropoda; class Insecta; order Coleoptera; family Curculionidae; genus Rhynchophorus; species Rhynchophorus ferrugineus. The sequence goes on along the minus strand of NW_027472583.1, from coordinate 22,158,617 downwards.
TATTAAATAACCCTCGTATACACACGTTTTAATCGATTTACGCACAAGAAACACCGAAACCCAATCGGTTAATTTGCATAGTGATTCGAAACACCGTTCCCCACATAAATCATTGATAGTTTGTGCGATTCCTGACGCAGAGTAGGCCCCGCCAGAAATGGAGGAACAAAAAGAGCGTCGCCGGGCCCGCACGACCGGCTTGGCCAATTTTAAACCGGCGCTCATAGATAAAGTGCGCTTTCCATTGGACCAGCGGCGATCTTACGTAATTGCTATATGTCCAGTTCATAGTGGGCATTTTTAGCGCTTTAATTATTGCAATTTGAATTACTGATAAGGTCTCAGTAGACAATATATTCATTGTATATATTAGTAAAGCAGAAATTATTAAAATTAAGTTATATTGATTGAATTTATACCTCCAATATGTAGTTAGTTGTAGTCAATTTATTAGTTATAGATTTTAAGTCATGTTCAAATATACCAGTTTTCTATCAATATTATAATTGTTCCATTTAATCCTAAATAATAGTAAAGACAAACACTTTCAGCATAGTTTGTACACTTTATATATGGAACGAATCAGACTTAACAAAATATAGGGGTATTCAATGTTCTTTCAGCTTGAGAGCAATGGAATAACCATTATCTTAACACATTTCCAAGGTATATTAAAAACTATTATAAACCCTATGCAAAATTGAATTGCTCAAAAAAAGTTTAGTGAGTATCCAATGATACCATGTATTTAAGAATTTTGCCAATAAAAGAAATTTCTTCATTATCACCGCATTAGAATAATATCCTGATTCATTAAAATTTAATAAAAAAAAACACTATAAAACTGTTTTGTACACACAGCATGTTTGATCTAATAGAGCTAGACCAAACAGCAAATCATATTTTCATAACAGCTCTGGTTTTATAGCATATTTATTACTATTTTCTTTGGTCTTTACATTACGTAAACCCAAACTCTTGACAATACTTTAATATGCGGTGCTCATACACAAACTGTGGAGAAATTACCTAACCATCACACTAAAATTTTAAACTATCACTCCTCAGCCAATGCTTATAGTCAAATGAGAGAAACCACAGGCGATACATTGCAGATCTTAGAAAAAAGAATTTCATTTTGGGCTAACCATGTTGAGATCACTATAATGAAACTGCACAAATAACAAAAATAAACAACACTCACCATCCCATATAGCAACAACGCTAAGCCTTTTGGAACGGGTCTCGATGTAACAATGCATTGGAAGGAACACATTAAAAAGAAACAAACTCATATTTATATAACATTAAATTTGTAAATGTCAATTATGTTATATTAATATAACAAAATGTATTGGTTAATTGGAAAAAATCTAAATTATCCTTTCATTATTTATGCAGTAATACGGTGGGGGGCAATACGGTGGATGAGGAAGCAATTCGAAGATCAATTCATGGATTCTTGCCATCGTTTTCACTGACTTGTGACACGGTCCATTTTCTTGGTGAAGCAGCACTTTCTTTTTCTTCAAATGCGGCCGTTTTTCAGCGATTTCATCTTTCAAATGGTCCAACAACGCTACGTAATCGCTGTTGATTGTCCTTTTTCAAGGTAGTCAATGAAAATTATTGCATACGCCTCCCATAATACAGACATCAAAACCTCGCCAACCGACTGTTGCGTTTTCCCACGTTTTGGAGCGGGTTCATCGTGTGCAGTCCACTCGGATAACTGTCGATTGGACTTCGGAGTGAAATTATGGAGCCATGTTTGATCCATTGTCCTATATCGACGCAAAAACTCGGATTTATTACGCTTGAACATCTTCAAACACTGCTCCGAATCATCAACTCGTCGTTGTTCTTGGTCATGAGTGAGCTCGCGCGGCACCCACTTTACACAGAGCTTTCTCATACTTAAATATTCGTGAATGATATAATGTACGCCTTCAGTTGATATCTTTAGAGTGTCTGCTATTTCATTAAATTTCAATTTACGGTCATTCAAAATCATTTTGTGGATTGTTTAAATGTTTCCGTCGGTAATAACCTCTTTTGGGCGTCCACTGCGTTCACCGTCTTCGGTGCTCATTTCATCACGTGTAAACTTAGCATACCAATACTTGATGGTTGATTTTCCTGGTGCAGAGGAAACTCGGCATCAAGCCAAGTTTTTGCTTCAACTATATTTTCCCTTCAAAAAGCAATATTTTATCAACACGCGAAATTCCTTTTTATCCATTTGTTTCACAATAACAATAGTTACTTCACTCAAAATGCTATAATACACAAACTAATGATTCGACAGCTATCAAATTTATACATGCATCTTTTGAGGGATTGGGCTAACTGAAAAACATATGGATTTAATTCTTGTAGCGCCATCTATGTATGAGGCCGGGGACATTTTAATTGACCTGTTATATACCCAATTATTTAAGTTAATGTAAAAACAAATTGTAGATTAGCCAACATTAAATAATAACTATTCTATTAATTAGTGAAAAATATTATGTAATGTGTCACAACATGCCCCACTATATCATTTTATCAAATTAAGCATTCTATTGTAGACCTTTGGATTGTCATTTCACTATAACGCATCAAATGACATGTATAGTTTTTGATGATTCCCATAATGATATGATTGATTTGAATTTCACATCTTCGTATACTCTTCTTTGAAAACACTTTCGATACCAATTATTTCAATTAAGTTAACATTGCCGAGTGTCTCTGAAATAAAGCAATGAGTCTCAGCTGCAAAGTTATTCAAACAAATATACTTTCCAAGTAATAACCAATCCTTGAAGGTTATATTGTTGACAGCGTTTCCTATCAACTATTTTTACTTAATAATAATTCAAACCATCTGAATACTACTGAACCTCATGAAGTTATAATTGTTTCCTATAAACTCTGAATTATAAGCCTCGGAAAAGCAACCTGATGCTAACAGATGAGAGATCAACACCAGCAGAGATATGCGGCCGACTATTTGCGGTTACGAAACCGCAATACTTTTTCCTATAACCATTATAAGATCGTTAATAATTTAATGGCATTTGGCGGCTAACTGAAATTGATTCTAAAATAAGACGTAAATTAATGAAGTAATTCAACTTGTGACAGTACAGTCGCTAAAAAAGAACGGTATCATCGGCTGACTCGCTTCATTAATCTGGGTCTGTCGGGTTCGTCTTTTTTTTCCTCTTCTCTTTCGTCTTCTTATTTGATCCTACTCTCTTGTTCTTGTTCATTTCGTTGCGTAATGAACCGTAAGGCCAAATTTGCGCGCAAAGCAGGTGCATCGGCTGTATCGATGAATCGAGGTCAAATCAGTCCGGCTCGACCGGTTGTCTATAGGCTGCGGAGGTCCGCCGAATTATTCTGTACGAAAACCGTATACGGATGGAGGTCAGATGATGGCGGGTCATCGCGTTTGGTGCAGGAAACGCCGCGATGCGACAGATTACATAATGACGGCGGGTATAATCGTTCGATGGTACTACTTGTCTTACAGTTATCGAAACAAGACCAATAAAAGTGTTCGCAATGGACACATGTTCGATCCGAACATAATCTATCTCGAGCTGTTGGCCTTAAGAGGCTTTTATGGCACCCGGCTGGTTTAATGGCCTTTTAAGAAAGAATCCTGTTCTTTAATTACAAAAAGGACAATTTCTTGAACTCGATTCACCTCTGAAACGTAACAGAAGACGCGTCTATACATCTTTAAGCATTAAACAGAATGTACAGGGAACATACAAAATATAGAACCATATCACCTCTTTTTGAACGTTGGTAACACGTGTAAATAATGCGACGTCTATGTACTATTATGTATACGTTCAGTTTAAATGATAAGTACTGTAGCGGTTAAAACAAGCGGTCAGTGAAATTTGTGAACTCTAAAACTTTAAGAGAGGACAAATCATTAGTGTTTTCGTTTCACGAATGACAGTATCCACAGTAATGACAACATAATCAAAATAGTGTAAAACATCATCAGAGAAACCCAAATTCAAGTGAGACAGACCGATTAATATTAAAAAGGATTGTGGCCAGGCAACTAAAAACTAGTGCGGAAAAACGGTCATCAGAACAAAACACTCGCTTGATTACGCTGTTTCAATAAAAAGAGTATGGGGGTAGCCCCACAATGCTAACTCCCATGGAAGGGGTATGATTATGAAACCCTTCATACCAGAAGCCAACGCTAAGCTACTAAAAAAGAGGTGCAACGATCATAAAATATGGACAGTGAATGATTGGAAGAACGCGGTATTGTCAGATGAATTATCGTATATGTTTTTTCAACGCTCGTTATATTGCATATATGTCAGATGTTGTATACTTGTACTGCATATATTTATTAAAAGATCTACTAAAATCTAAATTAAAACAACTTATCAACAGTGATATTACATTATTTCAAAAAATGTATAAAATTAAATGGAGAAACAATATTTAACATATTAAATCGTTAAAAAATGTAACACTATTATTGTAAAGGAATATAAAACTTTGCGGCATAAATATTAAACTTTAATTAATTTTAATAAATCATAAATGACATTATGTATTTGTGTAGCTGTCATCGTCATAGCACCGTTGCAGAAGGAATATAGAACTCTGCGGTATAAATATTAAATTTTAATTAATTTTAATAAATGATAAATGACATGTACTTGTATAGCTGTCATTGTCATAGCACCGTTGCAAATGTCCAATATATGAAATTCGTAAATTATAAGCTTTTTACACAATAATAACAAAATTATCTGAGGTTGCAAACTTTATGAACTATAGTAAAAACAGAACAGAGTGAACAAAATTATAGCAGATCATTGTATAAACTACATAATCATCGTATTGATAAGTTTAACTGATTTTAAGAATTCTTGGAAGTATATTAATTGTTAGCCGAGGACACCAATATAATATTAAATTAAGGAAAAAAATGTGTTAAGTTATATTTCTTGTTGAAAATATGTTATTAGAGTATTTTAGTCTACATAATATATGTACATTATTAAAACTTTTTCAATGTATCTATAGTATCACACAAGGATCCAATATCAGCCACGAGAAACCTCCATCTTCATCTTAAGAAAGTCGAACTATGGTTGAAAACATGACGTATTAGAGTAAATGAGACAAAATCTACCCATGTGACATTCACCCTTTGTAGAAGAACTTCAGTAAAAATAAATAATTATAAACTCCCACAAGCAGACAACGTTAAATATCTGGGAATGCATTTTGATCGACTCTTAACATGGAAAAAACGCATAGTGACAAAAATCAAGCAGCTCGGGCTCTCCTTTGTCTTCTAAATAAATCAAATGTAACAGCTGATGGGGCGTAAATCTAAATTATCCTTAGATAACAAGGTTTTGCTGTATTGTAGGCTTCGTTGGTTGGTTATTGTAAATCTACGAAGTGTTAAAATCCAATAAGTTTAGACAATACCATAACGTTAATTCGCCTTTCATATATGAATGGCGCACAGATATGACCTTTGATACTATCTTTCGCATTGCGTACCACCACCGTTAAATGAAATCCCTTCTACAAGAAATTCTTTCAGAAGGTCCAACGGTCCCGCCGAGCACAATATAGATGAAAGGACGATATTAACCTGCTATAACAACACCAGTTTAACGAACCTGATTTCTGTAGCGAATCCATCGCGGCTCACGACGGAAATAAACCGAAATCAATCGAATTAAACGGTATAATCGAATAAAATAGAATCCTGAACTGACCTGGGCGGCCCTCGCAACTTTTAATTATGCGTCACTCCTGCGGAGATTCCTCGCGGTTCGTCTCCCCATAGCCATCTGTCGATCGGTTGACTTTTGACCCGTCATTAAATTACCGAACGGATTTTTGAAAATTCGATTTTCCACCAACGGTAAAGCCTTTCCGCGAAAAAACTGATGAGAATCAAAGAAAAGTACGATGGACTCATGTGCAGGAGGCAAATTGAAGGGGAAATGCATACTGCGGTCAAACGGTAACGGTTCCGGTGAATCGACTGGGCGTTCGGAACGAGAGAGCATTTGGTAATCAGCAGGTTTCTGGTGCTGCGAATTTACTTACTTCATAGATCGACGAAAACGATGAAGTTAACCGATCTATAATCAAAGATTGAACGGTTTCGCTGCCGATACGAACTGATCCCAGCAATAATCAATTGAAATACGTTATGTATGATTAGATATCTGGTAGGAATGGTACGGTAGCCAATTACTTCGTTTCAATGGTAATGAATGTTGCTTTTAATGTACGATAACGTCAAGTCTAGGTTTATAGACCTGATTTTCCAATACGCTAACTATTAACCAGCCAAGATTTATATGTATCCTTTTGATACAAAACAATTTTATAATTCCATCAACAGCATTGGTAACATGCGCAAACATTCTTGCATCAGAAAAACCAACTCACAGATTAAATTTATTTTACGAATGTATATATAATCTTCGGATTATAGAAATATGTCTACCTCTCTAAAAACCATTTTATAGGATAATCTTAGAATAGAATTAAAATAGATTTCAAACACAGTTATCACAGCAAAAGATATACCTCTGCCTGAGGCTGTCGAAAAAGTTCAAGTAGCAGTGAACAAAATCTACAAATGGACTATAGACTGGAAAATACAGTTTAATAGCTCCAAATCTATCTGTCAAGCTCATATTAATTTTGCACTGCGGCGAAATGACAAAAACCTAATTATATCACTTGATGGATGCCCGATTCCTTAAGTAGAATCAGCTAATACCTCGGCATCCATCTCGATGGTAGTTTAAATTGAAAATATCATGTTGAACAAAAAAAGCAGATTAGATTCAAAATAAAAATTGTACTGGTTAATTGGAAGATACTCTCAACATGATTTAAAACCAAAGAGATTGGGACCTATTGAACATACAAGGTGGCTACATAACCTACGTAAGTATCGCTACATAACCAACGAAAAGCTGTACCTCGAAATTAAATAGATATACGAAATAATCCAAGATTTCGCCTTAAAACATGAAATAAAGTTGCTAAATCATAGCAACGTGCAAGCAATGCAGCTATCACGTCGCTGTGTAATACAGAGTAACTAAATAATACTAATGAGAAAACGATTAATTCATGGAGAGGAATATCAAAAATATTGTTATATTACACAAATCTATTATATATTAACATACTTCTCATGACATATATTCATTGTGCTAAAAACTAAAATTACATTTTTTATTTAATTGGGTCAAAATATAATTACCAGAGGTGAAATCTTCAACTATTTACCTTATTTCTTCTAATTCCAATAATCATAAATACTACAAAGTAATAGCACAAGTTATTTAATAATAGAAAAAAAAAACATAAAAAATAATGAGGATGTTTATTAAAATCTGCATCAATCGATGTCAAAGCATCAAAACAAAAAATAACACAATAACCTCCCTTTAACCCGAATCTAACAAGAACAAACGTTTATTTATTTAGAAAAAAAAATAACGAGAACTGGCATAGTGTAATATGAGTCCTAACAACATTTATGGGACAACGACAAAAAACTTTGTCTTTCAATGATCAATAGCCATGCAATTTATGTCTAATAGAAAATTTTCGTTTTTTTTTCTACATAATAACCGTGGCAAAATTTAATTATATAGATGCGGAAAGATAATTGAAATTTTAGCTCTTCGGTAGTATTGGAAAATTCTCCGAGCTTTTATTTAAACTTTTACTTTTTATGATGCCGTGGAATTGTTGTGTGGTATGCGTACGGTGGTTAAATTAAAATTGGAATTTATATGGTTTCGATACAGAAGAAACAATCAATTGCAGAATTTCACGCATTCTATTGATGACCACTAAAGCCACATTACATGCACTGCTTGATTAGATTTTACACTATAACTTTTTTATTATATACGCACACATACCCAGATAGTACAAGTTTTAAAAAATTTCCGGCTCTACTTATGATTATATTATCTCAATTCAGGTTCAGTAAACAATCTTGAACAGTATTTGGCAATTACTATTCTGATAAATATTTCATACATATTCAGTACATGCGTATATAATTCTCCGATCATAATTAAATATTCATATATATTCAGTGACTTGACAATAAATCTAAAGCAATTATTAATAATGCTTAAGTAAATTAATAACTTCAATCTCAGCATCTACACTGGAAATTTACTTCTTCTAATACGATATATAAGTAATATATTTAAAACTAATGATGCATCATTTATGCTGAAATAATTATATTTATTTTTTAAAATAAATAAATACGAAAAGGTTACGTGGTACAATCCGGATATTTTTACATCAATGTTCATTTTAACTGAACATTTATTCAGTTCTTTCAGTTCCAGATCTACATATTATTATATTATCTAAATTCAGGCTCAGCGCAAGCCACCTGAGAGATATTTCGAATATTCTAATATTGTTAATATGTTTCAAGGTATTTGAACATTACTATTCCGGTGAAAAATGTATGACAGCTATAGCTTTAAATATTTCATACATATTCAGTACATGCGTATATAATTTAAGATCTGCGATCATAAATAAATATTCATAAAGTGACTTGGAGATAAACCTAAGTTTATTATTAATGATGCTTAAATAAATTATTAACTTCAATCTCACCATCTACATTGGAAATGTATTTTTTCTAATACGATATGTATGTGATACATTTAAAGGTAATGATGCATTTCGTACTATGATGTATACTGAAATAATTATACTAATTTATTAAAATAAATAAATATGAAAAGGCTACGTGGTACAATCCGGATGTCCTAAACAACTACATAATTTCTTTAATGATAATGTTAGTTAATTAAAAAGTTCTTGTAGTTTAATCTCCAAAGAAATATTATACAGTTTATCGATTAGCATAAGTATTCTATAATATTTATGATTTTGTCTTGAACTGACTTGTCTTTGACATAATGTCTTATAATTTAATGTTTCATATATATTCGTGAAAAATTTAGTGTCGCAGGAAGGGGCCTTCTCAACTTTCAAACTTGTTTAGAATGGAGTTCCACAGAGACCACTCCTATACTTCAGACCGCCTATATCCCAACATCAAAAGAAAATTAAGCATTTGCCGTCTATTGTAATTGTAATAAACGATATATTTCTCGTAGGGCAATAAGAATACAAGTAACAATCCAGAAGACCCACAAATGGAATACAGAGTGAAAAATACAGCTTAATAGCTCCAAATTTATTCAAGGTCAATTTTAAAAACAACAAACTAACTACATCATTTGAAGGATATCTGATTCATCAAGTTGAATCAGCTAAATTTCTCGGCATCTATATCGATGGTTGATTAAATTGGAAACATAAATAAAAACAACAAAATTATAAACCAAAATAAAAATAGTATCTAATTAACATACCGTATCTGTAAACTACAATTAAAAGGTAGGTTACAAAGCAGTAACCATCAATCTGGGTATCAAATATTTCGGGCATTTGAATATTACATTGGAATAATATACAGCTAACTAAAATTAAACACATTAATAGTTATACAAAGGACGATGGGCTTTTTATTTGTATTGATATGATATTTTTCCTTTAGTAAATAGTTGAAACTAATCCACATATTAGTGTTATTGTGCATTTGTTTGTGCGGATTATTATTGTTTCATTTTAGTCCTTCGATTATTAAAGTAGCAAAAAGTACAATTGTTCACACAGGGTATTTTGTCAGATCCAAACTCACACATAACATTGAACACGTGAAGTTATTTATGCTTTAAATCATTCTAAACATAATACATACAAGCAGATACAAAAATATTTAAAATTCTCAGGCACATTCTGCGCAAATTAATAAAAATAATCCTGGTCCATTCTATAAAAATTGTTAAATAGCAAATGAACTCCACGACTACACTCGTAAACGACGAAGCCAAAAAAATAACTTTTCAATTATAGTTTCTCTTCAAGGCAGCTACTGTAGCATCATGCAGTTAATTCAGCAGGAAAACACACCCATCTAGGAACGCAACCCAAAAAAACAAAACGCAAACTACGCTCAGGAGGAAGTTAATATTACCTAAACAGTGAAAACAATTACAGCCAATGGCTTTCGCCTCGGCTTGCTTCGATTTCTTTACCCGACAGAGCAATCATTTCTCGACCGATATGGAATCCGTTTGGTTGAGTTCGAGAAAACGGTGATAGGTCAGCGAAAGGAAAATCGCCCATTATCCTGCATGCGGCCTGATCAATAATAGACGCATAAACCATGGTGGAAGTGGATGGGACGACCGAGCAGCAGCAGCAGCAGGATGATGAGGAATCGTGACTACCGCCGCGATCAGCTTTTGTTTCGTTCTATCCATACTCCCGTCCCCTTTCGCTCTTCACGATTAGAGCGTCGCTCCATCTAGCGACCGTCTCATACTGGTACTATTTTTAGTCGTGCGCATGCCTATGATTGTTCCCGATTATTTTTCTAAACGATATTGTTGTTTTATATTTCGAGCAATGGTTCGACGTGCAGATATTGTTCTAAACAAAACCAACACGACAGTAATGACGGCATCATTATCCTGCTCGAAACCAAAGGTGCTCCAGAGGTGCAATTTAGACGCTGCAAGATTATCTGAAACTATATCGGGATCTATAAAACTATGATTTTATAGGTAACCATGTTGATGCACGTCAATTGGGGCCGTCATTTTCCCATCATGCATGAGATTCCAGCCTTTAAAAGATTTAATGATTACACGAGAGATAATAAAATATCTGGGTAATTTTAAATCCTTAAAACCATTAATTAATGTTAAGAACTATAATAAAATTATTAATAATATTGTACACGATGTTTAATCAATATTTTTTAAACAAATTATATTAATTCTACTGATGATAATTAATAATATAATAAACATTATTTCATCAAAATGTTATTGCAATATAAAAATATTCCTAACAATTGCGTTCAATAGAGCTTATAGAAATGTTAGTTAATTACTTAAGACGATTAATTAATAATAAATCCTGTCAAAAGTTGATAATATTATAAAATAAAACTATATATAATAATATGAATTGGTGCATTTGAAATTACTTAATAGCAAGTATATTGGATTTCGTAGAAGATGAAGCTGAAGGGCATAATAGTAGAGTAGATTTTTCCCATCATATCATCATAGGCAACATATAGATAGTGACATGATTTAGACTAAAATGGGAGGTTTTGCGTCGTAGCTGTAATGATTATCATAAGTTATATGTTCGATATAATTTAACTGTATAAACTGACTGAACAGTATGTTTATTTTTATCGCTGTACCCAACAATGGAAAGATGATATTTGTTTTTTAAACACCTTTATTTTAACAAAAATATAACTTATTTAAGAAAGTAATAGTAAAGATTGAGATATAAAATAAGCTTATTGAAGCGATATCTTTTATAATATGATATTTTAAACATTTTTTTTTGTTTCAGGTATATATACGTGGACGTTATTGTAAGAAAAAAACATTATATAAAGGTAACATATTAATATATCCATTAACAATATAAGCATAACTTACCTGTCTCGATTTCTTATTGTCTTAATATAACAAAATCATCAGGTGCTTGCATGTATTCAGATCATTATTCACTTCATAAATTACAACATTTTCTCCATATATCCTGTAACATGACGATACCGTGTCCAAACAATGACAATGTTTGTTTGACAGCTATCCAATTATCTGCCAATTTTGGCTCTGCTTTAGAAAATCGAAACCGTATACCGGTTAAACCATGCCGCATCAATCAAAGCAAGTAGTACCGTGTCTGGTGAGTAAGCTGGGTGCGACACAATTTTCTTCCAAGCTGCAACAATGTACTTTTCACAATTTTTGGAACCTGTTGTGATTTTGCTTGTTCTATTCGCTACGTCTGACTTTTTGCAATAATACATCATTCAATATGTGCAATTGATATCGATAGACATCTGCAATAACAATTTCATTAGATTTTAAAAGGTCATCCCATACAGCAGGATTTATGGCTAATAATATTCCTCTCTGGTATTCATGTGAATGGTTTCCCTGGACTAATCTGACTTTTTGCACTTCGAAAATCAAATTCATGCAAGCATTTAACATTATAACTAAACCAATGCATATGAATAAATGCTGATATATATAAGAATATATAGAATATATAGAATATATATTCTTATATATATATATATATATATATATATATATATATATATATATATATATATATATATATATATATATATAGGCAAAAATAAAAAAGTTTATTAATCAATTATAGTACGGAAAATTTAAGAACCAAAAAGATATACACATGAGGAGATGCTCGAAGCCCATATCAAATCACCTACTTTCTAAAATACACCCCATAATACAAATTGACATTGATGGTAGGGATGTGGACCCAACTGGCATTAGACGTCGGCCTTTCGGTCAATATTTGAGCAGGGCATTTTTCCACCCGAGGTATCTGTCCGCCAGGAAGTCATACCCGTGTCCGATCATTAGAAAAATTCGTAATGAGTTCCGATCGAATTACTTAACGAGCTGGTTCCATTAAACTTGTACAACCGTTTGACCGTGTAACGAGTGGATGTGGCATCTGTTGGCGGGAACCAGTAGCGCCTCCTGTCTCATTCCTGAATTAAATACCGAAAAAGTCATCAATTAAACGATGACAACAAAATAGTTGTAGGGAGTGGGAAGGTGAGCAGACAAAAATGATCGATCATTTGTTGTTTCTTTTGTCTTACAATTTATAGAAATATCCATCACAGAAAAAATTTAAGTTGGGTTAATATTCTCGAGATTAAATATATAAATAAATAATAAATATAGTAAAATATAAATAATAGATCAGTTTTAAAAGATTTTTAAAGAACATTTCAAGCCATATCGCGAAAAATCGGTACAATGTATCTTATTCGAAATACCGACTTTTTTCCCATTTTTTAGACAATTTACGCATTCCTCCTCAAAAGAACGTATTTTTTGACGTTATTCACGTTGTTGTAGCCATTTCTGGTATAAGTCAGGTCAAGAGTCGTATGTCAGACCAGTAATAATAATCAGAAGGAGCAAGAGGTCTAGAGAATACGGCGGGGTGGATAACACTTCCCATTTTAATGTTTCACAGTATGTTTTCACCAGTTGTGAAATACGTGATCAAGCGTTGTCATGCTGAAGAATAAAATATTTGTGTCGTTGCTCGTATATAGTTGAACAGTGAAACTTCAACATGAAGTTGGTGTAACAAATGTATCTGATGCGATTTTATGCGAACATTATCTATTTTAAATCCTTTAAAATTCATTTTAGAATTCAATATTTAAAATTAGGGAAACTGATGAGATAGCTCGGAAAACTTACAACTCTTTACAAATATTTTTGTTCTTTTATTGGCATTTTTTTTGTAAAGACAAAATTGAACGGTATAGAAACTGTACATTAAACGAAAGACAAATTTATGCAACAATCAGTAATTATAGCAACGCCACTGGCCGAGCTGTTACACGGTAGAGCAAGTGCATAATGTCGTGCAAAGTCAATTGACATAGTTCGGTGCAATTAAATCGGTAGCGGTTTGGTCCTGCGAGCCGTGGCCGCCACCGAACGATCGGATTTATGACGTCACTAGAACGAAACGACGTCATATCTCGTCGGGTAATCTATCGACAAACTAGATTACGATCTGAACACCATTCTAAAACATGATTTTAATTATTCGACGGTACCGGAACGGATCCGTGGGATCCAGATTTGAGAGACGGAGAGAGGGAGAGACCGTCTCCGTCCTCGCAATGAGTATCTAAATCTGTATGACCTGATACTGTTCGTTATTTGTCAGGATTTGAATTATTGGATAACTCGATGCTGTATGCGATAGGAGAAGAAATAAAAACAAACCAGAACAAGTATCTGCCATCACTGTAGCAATATATTAAGATTCAAACGGATTAATAGTGTGTGGTAGTACCATATATCTAAATCTAGAAGACTGCAAGGAAAAAATACGGAACTGAAATCAAAGTTTGAGACTATTGAAAACGGTGTTCCTTCTTCAGTATTTGCTTGACGTCAATTAATAGTCAACATCCTAAGGGAGTGTATAAATATCGTAAAAATACTGGTCACTATATAAGGTGTCCTGAAAACTATGTAAGAACATTATAAGGTATGTAACATGATATCTCAGACACAAGAATGTTAAGAAATTAAGTAAAAAACCAAAATATCAGAAATCCAATGAAGTTGAAATGAAGACAATTAACATATACATGCTGGATAAGCCGTGGCATCAGTTTTGGAAATAATTGGATTAAGATCTTATAATTAAGCCGAATTAAAATAAATAATGGAAAGTATTGTTGCAGACTTTGAGTGATGATATTAAAGAAAAAAACTGTTACAACTATCTCAGCAGAATCCAGAATCAATGAGTTAATGAGGCTTTAAATTGTTAGATACTGGCATATAATGTGATTAACGATATGTATTGATTAAATTACGAAGTATTTATAAAATAACTTTTAAAGAATCTAACCCAAACTGTTTAATTTGATGGTTTTGATATTTATTGCTGATTTATTCAGATTATACAGCCACTAACCATGGAGCATTCAAAATTGAATTTTTGACACCATTACTTTTGTTGTTCAATTAAAAGAAATCTGCTACCGAAACCCAAACATTTGTGATAAGAGAATGTATGGTGACGCTATTTCGTCCGATCCCAAATGAACGCTATTGGTTTCAGCAATTTAAAATATAGATAGTTGTATTATTTAGCGACTTCAAACATCCATTTATTTTTTACGAACACAATATTTTTGTTTTGCTTAATAAGCTTAATTGCCAACATGCTAAACTCTTAACCTACGCACTAGCCGCTGGGTGTATTCTAATCGTTTTTATTTACAATTAAAAAGGCAATTTTTTAAAAGAAAATTTGGAACAATGTTTATAAATAACATTATCTTCCATCCTATTTTACCTCATTTCCCTGACAATAAGATGGTACCTTGTCCAAATTTCTGCTACTTCTTCAGTATTTCAAAATCATATGCCAGTAATGCTATATTGATCTGAGCAAATGGTAATCTGTCTGATAAGTACGTAAGACTTTATAGTTATGAATATTCCACTTCATTATCGATGTAAATGTCTCTTCTGGATTATTTTGCGAAATTCAATGTTCCGCATTTGGTGATCAGCGCCTGTATAATCTGAATAACTCAAAAATACTAAATAGAAAATTGTTATTTAATATAGATATATCTCAAAACCATCGAATTTAACAATTGTTTATATTGATACCTCGCATGTTCACCAACAGATATCGTTGATCAAAATAAATGCAAGGGCCTAAAACAATGAAACAATTACTTAAACAATGAGTTAAAAAATTCAGAGAATGCTTGTGCGCTTGAACACGGAAGAGCATTCTTAGTTATAATGGTCCTAACCAGCTGTTGGGGCTTGTGTAGAAAAACCTTTCGCTATTTAATGAATTATTAATTTCTCGGCTCCATGATTGTCCATATTTATGCCCCATGAGACTCTTATATCGCCTTACGAGTCCACTCCATGCGAAAGTAGAACAATATCGCTTGCAAATTTATTTCGATAAGATAATCTGCGCTGCCTCTTATTTCACTTTCTGCCCACTGACTTCTATTTCATTTTCTCCGGACAGTCTACGTCGTTTTAAATTCATTTCAATTTCTATGAGTCAAATAATATCTCACATTTCAATATTGTTATTTGCTTGGATACTGGCGATAAAATATCAATTTTATATACATTTTATCATTCAATTCTTATTAATATAATTATTAAATTATCCTTAATTTAAATGTGTTAATATATTAATTAATTTTAAAATATAACACGACCCAGTAATGACCCAGTAAACCTATCGACTGCATTACAAAAAACCGGCTACAAATGCAACGGAAACCATTGCAGGTACAGTTAAGTGTTGAATATTATTAATTTAAATTCGGCCTGTTTCGTTAAGTGCAACCTCAGTCTGCATAAAACTGAACAACAATGTCTGACAAAAAAAGGAATTGAAATACATATTAGAATCACTCTTAACACCAAGAATATTAATGGAAAATTGTAATGTTAATCAAGAAAACGAAAAACGAAATTATAGTTTTTGTTAGAAGCAATATTATAATATTAAAGGTATGACATGAAGTTTAACCTTACAGTTAATCTGGATCAAATAAATAATGATAGTGGTTATCCAGTTATATACATTTATTTATTTATTAAATATACTTCTAAGTCTCCTTTTATCAACTAGGGGTTTATCTGGATTGGACCTACAGTTTAACATAGGCTCCGAACCACGGTCCTCGACACTAAGCCTACCGACTGACGAGTGATCAACTTAGAAATCATTCCAGAAACATTCAGTCTTACCCAGCCTGGTTACTGGCGTGACTGAGGTCATTCTCATCATCATACAATAAAATCACAAACATAAATTCACGACTATGCCCCAGCAGGATTCGAACCCGCGACTATCGCAACAGTAAGTGGAACGTCCTGTTACCTTTATCACTGCGCTAACCAAGCCGACAGTTATATTTAGACAGTCAATAATTAGCATTAAGGAAAACATTATTCATGTTATTCCAACTTTCTAGGTATATACTAGATTCGCCGAATAAATTCTTGGAAAAAAATTTAAAACAACGAATGATTTGTTATTTTTTAAAAAGCACAAAAGAAAAATATTTATCTCTTTGAAGAAATTTGAAATTAATGTTGACTTCGGAAGATTAGAATGGACAATCTTTGTTATCAAATATTTTTTCAGATTCCATAATAAAAAGGTCACTGGAAGGCAAATCCGATGAATATAGTGCAAATTGTAATAATTAGCAACAGCACAGGTCCGTATTGTCTTAATATGTCTTCACTTAAAATATTAAATAACGATGCATAATGCCAAGTCATCGGTTTAGTTGATTCTGCCTACAATTAACATATAGGAATTAATCTTGATATATTTATAATAGATGGCATAACTTACTTTATAACTTTGTTAACTCAGTTATTACTCTATAATTTTTATTGCGTATCGTTTAAATTGAAATAACATTTTTTATAAAGTTCTCAATATGTTGAATTATAAGCCAACGACTTTAAAGGAAAATAATTGTAGACATTTTTAGCACGTTTCAGAAATCAGTCAAAAGACACATTTGAAGGCACGACTTAGAAATTTATATTAAATGACAATGACACTAAAATATGACAAGAACAGCAACAACTGGACATAAAAAATTAATCATAAATTAAATGTATACAGCCAAGAAAAGAAGAACTATAAGAAGAAATAAAGAAAATAAAAATGAACTCTGATCTATCTGATGCACTTCGAAAAATCTAGAAAGAATCAATTTTTTTTTAAAGTGGCCACACCCCTTCGTGGGATGTTCATTCATATTATCAGACATCATATATATGTAAATTTGTAAACTCAACATAAATAAAACTTCAATAGTACTAAAGTACTAAAGAAGCCGTCTTGATGGCGCAGTGGTAAAGGCGATGGGACGGTCCTCCTACTGCTGCGATAGCCGCGGGTTCGAATCCTGCTGGGGCATGGTCGTAAATGTATATATATATATATATATATATATATATATATATATATATATATATATATATATATATATATACATATAAATATATTAAACGTAAACATGCAAAATATAACGTCCTTACTAACCAGCATAGCGTTGATTAGTAAAGACCCGATCAACGGAAGCTTTAAAGTAGATGAGCCGTATCAGCTCGGTGTTACTGAAGCCGGAGTATTAAAAACTCGAGTGAAAACGACTAAAGGCCATTTTTTCCTTTAATGAACCCACTTCATTTCAGTATAAAGCGCGTTTTTATGTATATGTCTCTGTTCCCGGATCGTAGAATATAAATTTTATCTCGGATCTAACTGAATACCGCGCATTTTATATCACTAATTTCTTAAGTGGCATTCGCCAGATTTAAATTACCATTCGGACGTTTAATTGCTAAACATCTAAAAGCTCGATGTTCCAAGAACGACTCGTCTAAAGTATGGAAGCAACTGGCCAGAAAGTAATTACAGTCTTTACAATTAGTTTGACTTCGGTAGGTTTCCTGCTTTTTTCATTTAAATTGTTTACTTACTCTTAAACAAAAGCTTAATAAATATGTATTAATTATTTAATAATAAGCTCCTTGCAACATTGCAAGTTCAACGAACAATTAAAACTAAAGAATATTACCTGTATAAAAACAAGGACATGATATTTCATGAATAATTAGTTTATTGGATATCCTTCATCGTCTATGTATTATGACTAGGTGACGTCATACTCTAATCACAATAAACAAAACGTTTATCTACAACCACTCCAGTGTATCTTGTTTGGAGAGAAACATGAAAGAAACACATATTCAAAAGATATAAACAGCTTCCTCTCAAGAAGAATACACTACATAATCAGGTGAAAATTTAAACACACATTGTCAGATTTTAGACATTACGGAAAGAGTTCTTGGGGTGTGATAATGGAATAAGCATAGAGAACTAGTTTGTCCTGTTAAAATATTTCATAATAATATATTTCAAACAGATCAAAACTATTTTATATCGAAATATTAGTGATTCCTCACATGCTTCAGAACAGAAAATCCAGAATAAAATTCGAAAAAAAAACTCATTAAATAACTACTACTAATCAATTAGCATTAAAATAACGATAAATTCGATCGAATGTTAATTGAATTTCTTCTAAGAGATTTTCCACCGTTAATTTCGCTACGGAAAAATGTTCATTAATTGGATTGTAGAAATGCGGTGTATTACAGAAACATTTGTCTTTCTAAATGGCATCATCAACATTGCTAAGGATATGTCTATTCACCATTTTAAAATATTATATTATACCCTTTTAAATACAGGATGAACAAATTACAACAACTATTTAACTAGAAGTTGTACATAGTGATAGATTCTTCGAAATTAAGTTCATCCATCACTTTTCGGATTCCATAAACGTATATAACTTACTATATATGTTACCTATATTAGAGCAAAGTCCAAACAATATAAGGAGTGTTAAAGAGCATTCGAATTAGTGTCGATTACTTTTTGAATTTCACGGTAAGGTTGTAAGTTGTAAGTTAGTTCGAAATGTAAGTCTCATAACAGCGAATTTATTGTCAAAGAAAATATAGCGGAAGAAGGAAAGTATACAAAAGCGCAAAATTGGGAGTTCAAAACGATATCGCTATGAGAGATTGCTATGAATTGCAATTGATAAGTCTAGGTTTTACAGAAATGCGATTAAATGATTTTGCAAAATGATAAACGTTGACCTCATGTGTCGATTCATGCATAGCATCAAAATACTATACGTTGTTAGAAAGCGTCATTTCTTTAAAATAACTCTTGTCAAAATCTATTGCGAACTCCAGAACAATAACATTTATTAATTTCAAAATAATGATAATAGTGCCGGCCTGGGTGGCGCAGTGCAGCTGGTGGGGCATGGTCGTAAATTTATGTTTGTGATTGTATAATATTTGTGATAGTCCTAGGTAAGAGTGCAAAATCCAATAAAGAAAATGATCCTAGTCACGCCAGTAACCCGGCTGGTTAGGACCGGATGACTTCTGGGATTATTTCTAAGTTGGTCACTCGCCAGTCGGTAGACTTAATGCCGAGGACCGTGGTTCGGAGTCCGCGTTAAACCTTCGGTTCCGTCCAGGTAAACCCTCGTTGATAAAATGAGACTTAAAAACAATAATCATAAAAGATTAATTTAAAAATATTTCATAATAATATCAATCTTCAAGTAATATAAAATTACAGACTATAGCAACAATATTAAAAGTTAATCAAAGTTTTAAAATATTACTAGACCATTAAACCATCTGGTATTAAAAGGAACCGAATGGCAACTGGAAACTGGTGTTTATCTATTTTCCTTGGCGATATTTA
Organism: Rhynchophorus ferrugineus; assembly: GCF_030347505.1. NCBI lineage: Eukaryota > Metazoa > Arthropoda > Insecta > Coleoptera > Curculionidae > Rhynchophorus > Rhynchophorus ferrugineus. Next base: position 22,138,544 of record NW_027472583.1, on the reverse strand, counting down.
AGATATATCATTATTATCGATGATTAAGTGACCACCGTCATAACGGCTCAGTCGATAAATCGTACGTCCTCCGATTTCCGAAGACCAAGAATTAATTCGTTTTCTGTCTACGGGAACTAAATCAGGTTTGTGTGCTGAATGTCAGTTGTTCAATTACATCGCCAACAAAGTGAATAATTACAATAATTCCCGAACGTCCGACCGGGATGCTGTTAATTCGCATGATTGCTTCGATGATGATGAGGATGATGGTATCTATAACCGTTCAAATCGAAACGACATCTGGGTTAAGGTGGTAATACAGAAACCTTGTTACAGGAAAATTTGGATGTTGTAAAGGGAAGTACCCAAGTACTAATTCTATAACTAATTGTTCATGAAATATAAATGACTACGCATTGTCACAGCCTTTTTAGGATAACAAAAATCTCAATAGTTACTTATTTGGAATTGTATCTATAAAAAGCGTACAGTTTTCTAACCTTTCACATATTAATCCCTAAATAATTTCACTCTGTAACATGCATTTTCTCTGAAATATAATTGTGTAAAAACCAACAGGAGAAAATAAGATATATCTAAAGGTTCTTGATGACGTATGATTTTTTCATGCATTCTACCGATTTTCAAAAAGTATTAATTTGTTTTTCTATACTTATATTTGAAATATATTGTCTTATTATTACCCATGAGCGTTTGAACTTGGTTCTATTATTATGAGATCGTTAAATAAACTATGAAATTCTGCACTTTAATTACTTTAACACGACAAGTGAAGAATGAAATGCTGACTGAAATAAGCTACAGCTTAACTGTATGACTAAATTTGACTTATAATGAACAAAATCTTAAATTTCGAAAACAAAACCTCTGAAATAAGCTATAGTGTAATAATAGAAACTATTTCACCAATTCATTCTTAAATAACCTAAAATTAATAAAATTGAATTTTATGACACTGAACGTCTTCATGTAGCTACCTGATGGAATATTCAATGATAATCAATTAAAACTACTAAGGCCAATATATTTTCTACAAAAAAACAGCGTAGCTATAACAAAAATGCATTATATTTCAGTATGTTATGGACATCAGACTTAAGGTTCTTAAGGTAAAATTGTGAAGATCTTCGTGAGAGCAGAAATACCTCCAACATATTACCTAACAATTTATAATATATAATTAATGTTTATTATTTTGATTGACTAATAACGATATTGATTATTTTAGTAGTTATTACTAAAAACATTATACGCTTATAAAAAATAATAAATAATTTTCTTTATAACATTCAATGTTAATCATTCGGTAATTGTAAATCTGCAATTCATAACATATTTCCTTATAAATATAATTAAATAATTACATTAATTTATTAGAAAAAATACATATCTCATTAACAGTTTAACAGCTCCATGAGAACTCAACAGATGTCTCCTCGAAGATATAAAATATTTCTGCAGTTTTCTCTCTTTAAACGCATATGTATATTGCGGTAGCTAACTGTAAAATAATTATTAAAATTCAAATAAAGACATTAGATTACGGAGATGGTTATTACTCGAGTGTTAAATTATTCCCATTTATTTTAACGCGCAGACACAAACTTCAAACAGCAAATAGTTATTAAACTTTTGAAAGCTGGTTTCGGTTTGTATACTTTGAGTTATCGAAAGTAAGACTGGTTTACTGATAATAATTAAGTAAGTATTAGTTATATGTATACCTTAGAAACAATGTTGTCTTATATTTGTATAAGAGTGACTGGGAAATAAATTACGTGGCGATGCTGATAACGCCAACAAAAACTTAATTACTTAGTAATAAAAACTACATCGTGTGAACTGTAAAATATTTTTCAAAAATGTTCTTTGATATGTATTCAGGATTTAATAGTAAAAATGGCATAAATTAATATTTTTTCAAAGTAATGGTAATAGATTCACATCATTCTGGTGGCATTTGAATCGCAATTATTATTCAACCCTATTCGTCATATCTTCTAAATATAATCCTGTTCGATTGGCACTTGCTTCTATCAATGAGCTATAAACATGAATTAATTCCCACAACCTATCTACTATCTAATACCATAACAAAATCGATTTTATTATTATGGTATCATTATTTCAATAGTTTAACAATATTTTACCAATAATATGTATACATTCAATACATTAATACCATCTAACAACATATTACTTTCATTAGTAACATTCACATGATTTACTACCACTGATAACCAGAAGCAAGCGTAGAAGCAGTAATATAGTAAAAAACAACAAAACTGCATAATAAATACGACACGTAATACATAATTAGCGTATCATTTTGTCTCGAATAATTTCAAGATAACGAAAAAACATTACACCAGCAAATGAGTCTTGATTCTCTTTTTCATTAGTATGCAATAGCGCAATTAAGATGCATCATAGTATCAGCGATAATTAACCAATAAAAAATCGAAACCACTTTGTTAATAAACGTTAACAAAAGGCTTTAATGTCTATCAAAATAATAAAGTTATGATAAGCATGTAGCTGATGGTTTTATTTCGGTTGAAGCTAATCAACGAAGTTTTTTCAACTGGAAGGTGAAAATATCGCTGATATTCTGCTAGTAGCTAAATGTCAACAACATTTCTATGAACCGTTATGCCATCTGTTTCGAAAACAATCCGAGAGTGATATTATGATCGAATTTAAATGATACAAAGCCGTGTTTTATCAGATTAAAAAACTTGTTTTGGATTAAATCATCGCAGACTCTAAAGAAACGAGAAGCAAAACAGAAAAAAAGGAAACATTTTTTTAGATGTGAAGCTCTTAAAAGCTTACTTATTTTTATATTATTAGTTACATTATATTTCTGATAAAACTAGATCAGATGTAAAAGTAACAGATAATTGATGTTCTTGATATTCTAATATATTTTATAGATATTTTCTATAAAACTAATTATTACTATAGTTCATTCAAACATAGTTTAATTTTTTCATTTAAGACATTGATCAACTTGAATTTCTATAAAACATCCAAGCAAAACGTATAAAGGCCTTACAAGGAATTACAATTTAAGTGCAGAAAACTGAATTATAACTGCTGTTGCTGTTGAACAAAACAACAATTTCATACAAGAATGCCCAACAACAACAACAAAAATATTGAAAACACTGTATATTATATTAATAAATTGGTTTGATATTCTGATATATTTCATTGATATTTTTTATAAAAACTAACACATTTTTTCAATTAAGGCATTGATCAACTTGAATTTTTATAAAAACCCCCAAGAAAATGTATAAAGGCTTGTAAGGCATTACAACTTAAATGCAGAAAACTGAATTATCAGATGCCTGAGTGCTCTATCAAGTGTCAAGACTTTGAATGCATGTGTTTCCCTACAATTATATAATTTTCGATTATTTTCTGAACCTCAAACATACCATAAATGCGATTGATGAATACCAATTATTTGGATATTGGAAACTAAGTTTAGAAGCTGATTGCTTTGCTCGAAGAGTCTGGATTCGTCTTCCATTGTCCCATGCAACCATCGTGTCTCCTGCTACACTTCTAACTTTGTATTAATTACATTATGAAAATATAAAAATATAAGCTTCTCATGAGTATGCGTTATAAAGAGCTTCCAGTACTGAGTAGTATGCAACACTGATATTCCTGAACTGCTAACAATTGCTTCGATATTTCATACTGAAAATGTTATGAATGAAAGGCTATCTGAGAATATAAGAATATTACTTGACCAGATCCACCGAATTTTAAATGCATATCTGGAATTATCAATAAACTTAAGTATTTAATAAATACATAAATATAAATTATCAGGAATATAGATAAGTCTACACTAATTCCTATCAAGAATTGAATATTTATTGTGCAGGAACCTTCTATTGATAATATTGTTAAGATAGATATTTTTATGTCGTTTTATTTTCGTAGCATTACTCTTCTTTGTGGTAGATCATCACGCTGGAAGAATCGATTCAATGTTTAGTATATTTATATGATATGACATGCTGTTCAGATACTTTCGATCGAAATAAATAGTAATCAGAGGGAGAAAAATTGAGCGAATACAGCGGAAGGTAGGTCGTCTTAATAGCCCTTCCAATGAGAAAATTGGTCATATATTTCTATGTTCAATTCGAAAGCATGCATTGTAATTCTACACTGGTTCTACGAATTTCATAAACACTTTCAGAACATAGCGAAATAATTCTTCTCTTGCACGTTAAATTAACTATTTTTAGATACTTTTAAATCACTCACGACAACTTCTTACATTTATATCAGACCTACTATATACTTTTTATACAGATTTCTCAAATTCTTCAAATATTTTTTTTTGAAAAATAGTTAATCAACCCAAAACTTGATTGTGATAAAGTACCTAACATATACATAATATTTATTTATTAATAAAGTGTCGAGGCACCATTTGCTTTTAAAACAGCTACAATTCCTCGCAGAATAAATTCGTAGAGTGTCTGAATTTTTGTTCTGAAGTTTCCAACGGAACGTTGTTTTATTTTTTACCAAGACATCCGCCAATTGCTTCAGTGATGTTGGATACTGAAAGCTACTCCTCACACTCTGCTGCAAAAGGTCTGTTGAGGCCTGTCGACTATTCTGGCCTGGGAAGATGCTTGATGGTACTCGGAAGCTCCTCAAACCATGAACTCACCTTTTTGGCTGATCGTATGGTCGCATCTTAGAAAATGACAAGGTATAACGACAATATGCTAGTCACAGGAAGAATCATTGACGATATAGGGATATTCACTCGCAGTAATCAAGCCAGTGATGCGAATGAGAGGACCAACCAACTGAATAGTGCGATATTGCAGCCCAAATCATAACGGAATATCTCCCTGGTTTAACTGTAGGAAGGAAACCTTTCAGATCATAAGCTTCTTTTGTGGTTTTCCAAACATAAACTCGGTTTTTTGTAGGAATCATCAAGTGTCCATGCTTTATGATCGTTAACCACTTGTTTTGTTAGTGTTATCGTCCCTTATAAAGGGTTTCGCAATTGCAGCCCTTCTATGAATATCACAGAAACAATATTAATATGTTCACCTCGTATTTTGAATACTCCAAGACGTCACCACAGTAGCCGATTCAGGTTTAGTTATAGGAAAACTGGACCCCGTTATTAAGCTTAATTTAAGAATTGTTATAGGACTATTATGTTGCCACCACTCATGGTACTCAAGTTTGGGTTACTATATATAAAATAATTGTCGATCTAAAAATTATGTACATTATTTATTCTCTATATTGTAGAAATATTTTAAATCCTAAAACATATCAGATATCTGATGTCTATGAACGAAAAACGTTTTCGAACGAAGACAGTAAAATCGGGGTTACTATCACGGCCGAAATTTAACCTGCAGCCTTTTCACGTTTTGCCAATTTAGGCTGGCGTTTGTCGGCCGGCGGCCCGCTCTTTCGAACGGTATTAATAATTTATTGTAATTACGGCGCGCACAGCTATAATATACGCTTTTCCGTAAAATCCGCCACGTTTATCGCACTAATCTACACCTAGTTCCCCGATTCGATTTATTTCCGAGTGGAATTCCGACTTATTAACGATTACTAGTACGGAAATAACGAGGCTAGTGAGTCAGGCTATTATGCGTTGCGTAATTCAGGTCGTATCTTTGCCCGGTTGTCTGACGCTAACCGATTGTTTACTTTTGATTGATTAAAATTTAATAATGACGGTAGTTATAAGAATTTAGAATTTATTTTATGAATATGAAATTTTCTCATTTCGAAATGGTTATAAAGTTGCATTAGTTTAACATAATTTGTCGTGACAATACAGGTTGCAGGCAAACATTTTTCCTCATAATGTCACCGTAATATTGTTAAACTACTTCAAACAAAACATTTCATTATCATGCTAAATGCTAAATGCAGTCACAATATGATTCAAATATTTTATTTTTATTTTCTTTAATTTCCTAAATTTATTTCATCGCCTTTAAAAGAATGTTTAAAGAATTAAAACTTCTCTTTGAATATGATGCAACGAAACAAATGAAATTTTTGGAATGGTCTCTAGAGCTTTTTTCCATGACACGATTAGAGTGATGTCCCAAGAATAATCAGCTGAATGTGCATAATATCAATCATGAAAAAGTTACGAACAAACAATATATTGAGTAAGTATATAAGAAACGAATAACTTCAATGCATAACGATATATAATACTAAAACTATATTCCTTTTTGTTATCGTTTTGTTTGCATCGTTTTATTTTTTGGCATTGTTTTTACCTAGTATGTATACAATTGATTATATAGAGCATTTGAAAATATTACCCAGAGTGTATACCCAAGATGTGTCCAAATGGAGCGATAGCAAAATTATATTCATAATGAATAGCATTACAATTTTCATACTTTTATTCACAGAATAATAACAATCATTTTATTAATTAATAATAATTGTATTAACAATTAAATATTATTATTACAATACTACTATACAAAATTGGCCAAATCTTTAAAATAAAGTGCCAATTTTAAAGGTATATTAAAAATTATATTTAATTTATTCTGAAAAAATATCTAAAAATATCCGCTAAAAAAACATCGATATATTTTTTAGAAAATTTCTAAAAACAAATGAACAAGCTACTTTAAATGTCTACCGACATAAATTGAACAAAGCGAAATAGGTATTATTATAAAAAAGAGCAATAGTGTTAATCCTCTGAATGAGACTTGTCCAGGTCGATGTAGATTTCGAAATGTTGAAGCTAACATACATCGCAATCATTAGTAGTATAATGATTAGCAATAAGGTGTATCATAGTATCAGTGATAATTAATCAATAAAATCAATAAATTGAAACCACTTGGTTAATAAATGTTAACAAAAGGTTTCAATGTTTTTCAAAATAACAAAGTTAACAGGTCAACTGAAAAGTCCCCGGCCTACCATAGTAAACCACATTTTTTTTCAAAATTAGTTTTTTTATTCAACATAATTCCCTTCAAGGGTGATACACTGATTATAGCGGCCCCCCAAATTTTCGATACCATTTTTGTAGTACGATTTGTTCTTAGCTTCAAAATAGGACTCAGTTTCGGCCTCTTCATTCGATTTCCTTCTTTTTCGAAAATTTCTTCCCAGCGAGCATTCTTCTGAGATCTGAGAACAGGAAATATCTAAAATATCAGGGCCAGGTCTGGAGAATATGGTGGATGAGGAAGCAATTCGAAGCCCAATTCAATCCATGAATTTTTTTGCCATCGTATTCACTGACTTGTGACACGGTACATTGTCTTGCTAAAGCAGCACTTCCTTTTTCTTCAAATGCGGCCGTTTTTCGGCGATTTCGTCCTTCCAACGGTCCAATAACGCTATGTAATAGTCGCTGTTGATCGTTGTTCCTTTATCAAGGTAGTCAATGAAAATTATTCCATGCGCATCTCAAAATACACACGCCATAACCTTGCCAGACGACTGTTGCGTTTTCCCATGCTTTGGAGCGGGTTCATCGTATGCAGTCCACACGGATGACTGTCGATTGGAGTTCGAAATGAAATGATGGAGCCATGTTTCATCCATTGTTACATATCGACGCAAAAACTCGGGTTTATTACGCTTGATCATCTTCTAACACTGATCGTCGTAAAATTAACTCGTCGTTATTTTTGGTCAAAAGTTTTGGAAGCTTGCGCGGCACCCACTTTGCACGCAGCTTTCTCATACCCAAATGTTCGTGAATGATATGATGTACAAGTTCAGTAAATATCTTTAGAGTGTCTGCTATTTCATTCAACTTCAATTTACGGTCATTCAAAATGATTATGTGGATTTTTTTAAATGTTCTCATCGGTAACAACCTCTTTTGGATGTCCACTGCGTTCACCGCCTTCGGTACTCATTTCACCACATAGCATAGCATACCAATCCTTGATGGTTGATTTTCCTGGGGCAGTGTCCGGAAACTCGGCATCAAGCCAAGTTTTTGCTTCAACTGTATTTTTTCCATTCAAAAAGCAATATTTTATCAACACGCGAAATCGGTTTTTATCCATTTTTTTCACAATAACAAAAGTTGCTTCACTCAAAATGCTATAATTCACAAACTAATGATCCGACAGCTTTCAAGTATTTATACACGCATCTTTTGAGGGTTAGGGCTAACTGAAAAACATATGGACTTAATTCTAGTAGCGCCATCTATGTGTCAGGCCGGGAAGTTTTCAATTGACCTGTTATAATAAGCATATAGTTGATGCTTTTACTTTCGCAGAAGCTAATCTACGAAGTTTTTTTTTAACTGGAATGAAATATCGCTTATTTATAGGAAATATATTCTGTCAGAAGCTTCAGAACCGTTGTGCCAACTGGTTAGAAAACAATCCAAGAGTGATATTATGTTATGATCGAATTTTAATGATACAAAGCCATGTTTTGTCATGTCAAATGACTGGTTTTGGATTAAACCACCGCAGACACTAAACACATACGAAGCAAAATACGTTTTTTTTAAAGTTGTGAAAATAATAATTCTGAATATTCATGAATATAAAATTCTGCTGTACGTATATTGGGATAGTCGCCGATTGGAATGAGCGAGTGATTGTGATATTCTATAAAATCTGGCAATGAAAATTCCCAATCAGTAACTATGCTAAATATGTCTATCTGAATTCTCTCTGGTCTGAAAGAATGTCTTCTGGGATAGTTTCTAAGTTGATCAATCGTCAGTCGGTGTGTTCAATGCCGAGGACCATGGATTTGAACGTTAAGCAATATGTAAAAAAGGCACAATAAGAATCTTTAAAATAAATGCATTTTATTGTCTTTATAACTCGGACTTCATATTCTACGATAGTAACTCGCTAACTATATAAAAGATCAAATCCGGCATTATTTCCTCAAAAAGTTATACGTACTACGATTTTAACGATTCATTCCTGTCGAGAATCGAGAACTCTCACATGGCGCGGCAAAAAAAAGACAAATTGTTCGTTATGCTCGCTACTACGCTCCCGTTTTTATTTTGACCAAACGAGCTCGATAATAGCAACACGGCCGCACAATAAAACAGTCGTCAGGGGCGGCGTCGCCTGCCGCTGCCTCCGGAGGCGGTGATTTATTTGTTCGTGACGGGCCGGCGATAGAACGCGGCCACGAGCGCGCATCGTTCCACCTGACGATCCGTGACACGGCCGAGGAGAGGTCATCCGTTCTCAGTCGACCGAAGAACGACCGCGGCTCCGCTGACAAATGGGGGGCAGAGCCTCGGGTCGCTTGCAGCGGTGCACTTTTACTTTTGCTCATCTCCGATCCGTCTACCGGAACACGCTACATCGAATTCCGGCATCGAACATTTATTGTTCACCGGCCACATTACTTAAGAAGGGACTGGGGTCTTGTAATGATCTCAACGTATCATTAATCAATAGAAGAAAAATAGAAGTTCGGTGAAAATGTTTTACAAAATACAATAATCTTAATAGACTTGTTAAAAGTAATAGTTTAAATGGAAATTAGGAAAAGGCCAAGTATATTACGACGTGACACTTATAAGTCAACAAGTTATCAAGCCTATAAATTAATTTTAAATGATTTACAATAGATGACATCATATACTCTGTATAAAATCGCATCGGGTACATGTGTATCCAACTCAATAGTGAAGCCTCACTGCCAGACATTACTTTTCAGTATGTGTCATTTCGTCGAAGTCTGAATAAAACATTTTTTCAGTGCGTGAAATGTCTGAATGTGTACCAAGTAAATCGCGTTTGTGGAAAGTTTTACTCTTTTACATAAATTCGAAAAAGGGCGGCTGAAAGTCATCGAATACTGTATAGATCTATGACAACCCTGCTCTATCGAATAACTCTATCGATTTCAACACTTGAATACTAATTTCGACGTTTTAAAAGTGGTGATATTGACATCGAATATAAAGACAGCACTGGACTGGACAGCTAAAAGAATTTGAAAATGAGGATTTGAAAGTATTACTCGATGAAACCATCAATGTGGATCGCTAACGACTACATCTGATGTGTTTAAGCCGAGAACTGTGTGGAAAACGCCCGAAATACGAGCAAACACTCAACAATGTTATTCTTCAGCATGACAATGCTCGATCACAAGTTGTAAAACCGGTGGAAACATTAAAATGGAAAAGGTTACCCCACCCACCGTATTCTCCAGACCTTCCTCCTGATGATTACTACTTTGTTCAGAGATATGAGTTGTAACTTGTCTAAGCACCACTTTTTATGAAGCTACCAAAAAATGGGTGGATAGCCTGAAATGATGGATTGGGAATCCGTAAATTGCCTGAAAGTGGGAAAAAAGTAGTAACTATCGATGTACAATATTTTGAAAAAGATACATTGTAGCGATATTTGACAATAAAGCTTCCAACTTAAAAGAATCCTTTGAAACTAATTTATAGGCCTATAAATATACTGACAATAGCAAAATCGACCATTAAAAATATCTATATATAATATCACAATGTATGCAGAAAAAGACACAGTTTCACGTTAGATCTCATTAATCACTCCGAAATATCTCATTAACAAAATCATCGCAATTCAAACTGCTTGCACATCAAAAGCAAATGGTAATCTGAGACACAAGAGGCCTGAAAAATCCCTCAACTAAGATACTACTAGAAATTAGATATTCTACAATTATGGAAGCTCCCTCTTATCTACTACTATTTGCGAATACCGAAATGATTTGAGATTTAAACACCTACAAGAACTTAAATTTACCCAATTAAAAACTATTGTCAGATTTTTTCAGAGAATTCGTCCTAAAATAGATACATGATATTGCAATAACACAGCCAAAATTAATTGTCCAACAAAAGTATGTAGGTACACATAGTTGAAATTCTTCTATTCCAACATTAAACAACACTCAATTCAAAATATCATTAAAGCCGGATTGAAGTACATTACTTGCTGAGTCTTAGATTATGGAATAAATTGTGATTGACAGTATGTGACAACGTAATGTTCCATGTTTCAGTACATTTTTGTTTTAATCCTGATATGCCTCATTACATTTTTCTTAATTATTATTATTATTATTTTTGTAAATACCACCACTTGTAAACAAAAGCGAAATTATTTCCTTGTTTATTACTTAATACATTGTACACGTTTACCTTACATAACTACGAACTCAAGATTTCGATTTCAAACTCCTAAAGCATCATCTAAAAAACGACGGTTAACCTTGAAGTAATAAATTGCACGTAATCGCGTAATATATCTTGACATGAATTATAGCGCAAGACTAAATAATCAACCATAATAGCATGACGCCACAGAATGAATAAGTCATAAGCCGTTACTATTATTTTCCGACTAATACGAGTATTTGGTCGTCGCATCCGAATAAGAAAAAAGAATCCACAGGCGCTCAATCTAATCTAAAGTCATCCATATTCTCGTGGTTGAGTGTACAGTTAGTTAAAATAATCATCATTACATTTTTCTCTGTTTATCTGCCCCTCTCTCTCCTCTCGCTCACTCTACTCTTCTACTTCGTGTGCATTCCATTAGTTTACGTGATGCAAAAATTATTTTAACAGGCTTAAATTAATTTTCAAGTGTTTTAATAACCATCCACCTTTACCAGTCCAACAATAGCACTTTTATCTATTCGCCTTCCGGCTTCCGCTTTTTCTAAGACACCAACTCATATAATAAAGCGCACTCGTCGCTGAAATAGTCGTTTCATTTCGCGACTCCACGGCGCGGTATACTGTCGGCGCTTTATCTCGCAAACGAAATGAAACAGTCATAAAGGAAACGGTTCAAATGTCTTGAAGGATCACTCCAGCGCGGTAGATAAAAAGCTTTCTTATGTCCGGCAACTTGAAGTCTCTCTCCCGGTAAAATATGTTCCGTTTTGCCGTTCGAGATGGTTCGTTGATGTTTTTTGCTGTTATAGTTGGTTATGGCATGATGATTTAACACCATAAAGGGTGTCAAATGATATTTACCTACATTTTTAGTGTTGCGTATGGGAATATTTATAACTGGTGATTTTGAGAATTCAGTACATAGACCTCATTGTACCCTCGGTGGCTTAATGTGCATATTACAATTAAAAAGTCAATACAATCAAAATGCCGCAAAATCTGTACTCAACGTTGACTCGGTCAGATAACCTACCAACGACAATTGTCTGTACAAGAATATCGTACGTGAACACATGATACTGGATACCAACATCCAGTAGTAACAGAACTTAAAAAACAAAAGCAGATCCTTGTATTAAGCTAAAAAATATAGTAGTTGCTTCGACCACAATCTAAGCTATCTGTACAGAATAAATTGTTATTTTATAAACAAATTTGGGAACCAGTGTGTACTTATGGTGTACAACTGTGTAGATGCACAAAAACTTTAGTGAACAAAGTCCCTCGTTTTAAACTTATTCAGAGTACAAGCAACATGTTTAAATCCCACGCTGTTTAAATCTGGAACCTTCAAGCTCGCCATAGGAATAACATAATTAAGATAACATTACTAAGTAATGGAAATTAGTAGTAACATACAACTAATAAAATTAATGCGAAAAATTTAACAATTTTGATAAATCCCGAGGTATAAAATTCAGACCTTAAATATACTGGATTACAAGCTCCCATCAATGTTGTTACAAAATATAATCATTATTGAATTATTATTGATAATCTAAGACAGTCAATTTTTTTATGTCACCCAAACTTGACCTCCATGCCTGCCACTGTCCTAAAAGAATAGTAATTTTGTTGACCATCCTCTTCTGTTAAGAATTTCTCGTACATATTTTCTATAGACAGTAAATATCAAATATTTTTGACTGATTTTTGAACCCAAACATCTTATCCCTTTTATAATCTTGTATTATTGTTTATTAAATAATTCTGAGTAATTTCACGTAAAAATCGCAGTAAAATAACAAGGGTATAAGTTGTAATTTTTAATAACTTAATTTTTCTTAATTTATAGCTTGAAAACAGAAAATTAACTATGTATTATTTATCCCAGTGTAAATAATATCTTGCAGATTTTTTCGGAAACCATATGTCGTATTCAGTAAAAACATTAATTAACATATGTAACACATTATCGCCTTCGTTTTCGCCACCATCTGAAAATCTAATCAAATTTATTTTCAAAATTCTTAATTTAAACGTATTTGTGTTCAAATAACTAATTTCGCCATCCGCTATAACAACTGTTATCCGCTGTTATTCCTGCCGCTGACCTGATAGCTGTCTAAAATATAATAAAATTATGCAAATTTCGGAATTCAGGCGGCTCGTATGGTAAACCGGCCCAAATACTTGGCGGAATCACAGATCGTTTTAGTCACGGACAATATTCGGATAATCTACAGTTAAAATCAAGTAGTAATTTCGCTCCTAAACGATGAAAAATAAATAAAATTTGCATAAGAGTTTCGGAACAGCGCCCAAAAGCGGAAATCTTCTGCGGCGTGGCAGAAGGCAAACGTGAATATGCTAATTAGGGTTAACGGTCCTTCGGTGACGTATGCGTGTCTTCCTAACTCTTTTGTTGTCCATCAATTACCACATCTATTATTTATAAAGATCAGTTCGTTCGGCGCGCTCCGCCTGCTAACATTACACCTACAAGTTCTTCGGTTAACAGTTAGTTCTTCAATAGCGAATGATAAAGTGTGGCTAGTGTTAACACTGACTCTTTTTGGGATTGAAATTTTTACCTAAAAAGGTAGGATATAAGATAGCATTATCAAAAAAGAGGGCTAATTAATAATTATATATAGTAATTTCAATATTTAATAAATTTTTAAAAAACTTACTACAATTGATAAAACACATAGAGAATAAACAAAATAATTATGCCTTGTTCTACTATTTTTCTGTATTATTACTTTTTTATTATTATTTAACCTATTTTCAGATTATTTTTATTTTATAGTTCATATTTGATTTTATTAAATATTCTACATAAACTTCACTGTAACATTATGTGGTAATGAAAACACACATATTATTCTTTTTCATCAACTATGCTCTGTCTAAAATGTAGTAACAGGTAAATACCAATCAATATCGATGCTTCAACTAACTAAACATAAATACGTGTAGACGTTACTGTAGAAGATAAAGGACACTCGGGCATATATAAAAAAAAACCTGAAGACGAAGTGCTGAAGTAATTACTATTTACTACACAGAACTACCTAACAAAAATTCATAAATTTATGAAAAATAATACAAATTTACCTATTAAGACTTTTTAAAGGTTTAAAAATATTCAAATTGTTTTGGAAAAAAAAATCCAGTTAAAGTTTAATCGGGCCAAGGCCAAGAAATGTCGAATACTCAGTAAGTATCTAAATACAAATGGCAATCAGCAAGATCTATAAATAGACTAAAGACTATAAAAGACAGTTTAATAGATCCAAACAGGTCCTTGTTAAATTTTCTTCATGGCGAAATAATCCAAACCTAATTATATCACTTAAGGAATGCCCAATTTCTCAAGCAGGATAGCAAAAAGCATAGCAGGATCAGATTGAAAATCAAACAAATATACTGGTTAGTTGGAAGATACTCTGGACTTAAATCAATGAGATTGATTTATCAGTCAAGATTAAAGTGAAACTAACTTGTACAGTCAAAAGTAATATTCTTGACTTTAGCTTAAGTTTATATTTATTTTACATTGGGAAACACATACTCACATATCATATTTATCCTGTACTCGCCTTGCTTGTGTATTGATGGAAGTTCAACAGAATAGTAGTAGATTAATTAGTAAATTGAGATTGCACTAATCATAAATTAATGTAAAATGTAATTGATTAAACAAAAAGTATCTGGCCTAACAATGTAAAGCAATTTTGATGAGAAATTCGGCAGTATTAATCTCATAAAGACGCTTTTGTGGCGCTTAAATAACTTTGTGCAGTATTTTACTCCATAAAAAAACATCGTTTAACCACCACACGAAATGTGTATCCACTATTTGAAAATAGAATATTTGTTCCTCTAAAACCACTATAACTTGTAAAGCACCTACTTTCAAGCACTATAACACTTTAAAGAAAAAGCTCGCGTCTACGTATTGTTTGATTAATTTCAAATTATCTCCAAAAGATTTCAAAATAGTGACTATCTATGAATAATACTTACACGGGCACCAAATATTTAGAAATTTCATGAAAAATAAAATTAAAAGTTTGCTAAGTACATAGTCATAATTAGTATAGTCATAGTCACTACATGGTCATAATTAACAGCTAAACTTGAAGGAATATTAAAAATACCAAAACTGGCTTCAATGAAGTAATCAGCATAAAAGAAACATTAACAAGACAGTAAAGTGGGTTTACGAGTGCGTAAAATGTAATGATCAATTGTTAAAAAACACAGTCATATGGTTAGGATTCTACTTTATGGCTTATCAAATATATAGAAAAAATACCTTCGTACACAGCCCATTATTATATGTTAAACTTCCATGACCTCTAGAAAACACGCCTAGTATCATGGCTATTTTTAGCAGACGATCATTAAAAATGGAAATTATTTAAAAATCAAATAACAGTATATTGGAAACCATTTAAATTATTTATATTTTGAGATTTAAATAGTTACATTTCACATTCTATTTCACAGTATGTCTTAGTTATTTTCATTGTTTTTTTTTTGTTATCAGTTAATTTTCATATTTAGTACGTTTCTGTCAGTAAAAAATTGTCATACTACAACATTTTCATACTACTTTTCATACTACATCTACTTTAATACAGATAATATAATATCTATCATATAAAGTTGTAAAAATAATTTCAGCTTTTCCTAGTAGGTGGCTTTTAGAGTCTCATGTAAACACTTATTCAATGTAATTGTAATATAGCGTATTTGAGGAGTCTATAGAACGTGGGCAACAATCTAACTATAAATGCTGTTTTATTCGTTTATTCTTTAATGTAATTCTTTGCTGTTCACAGCAAAAATTGTGTGCAAACACCGATTAAATATGCCGTGATTGATTATTCAGGTAGAAACTGAACATAGACCAGAAAACACTTTTCAACCCTTTGGATAAGACTGGATATCAAAAGAATATCGATACCGATGTGCCACATAAATTAATAGAGAAAAATGTAATGAACAGTTTCCATTTTAGAATAGTCGAATAGTAGAAAAACCGAGTCATTTTTCAAACAAGTGGTCGCAAATAATGAGCGGTGGATTAGATAAGAATTACAAACATTACAATATGTCGAAAGGATCATGATCCGTGAATGGGGAGGTTTATTGCGACATATATTCAATAAACTATAGACCGCTATAAACTTAGGAAGAAATTATCCGACATAACAGTCATAACATTCTTATACTTTATACGTGTACTTTCAATCGGATCTTTCTGGCGAAGCAGTGAAATAACTACCGTTAGAACGATTTTAGATTTAACCTGTAATGGAATATTTTAAACAGTATTCGATAATAAATAATTGGAATTGGAAATTGTGATGGAAACATTCGCATAGTTTTACGGTTGTAACTTTCAAATATTCATTGAGGTTTGTTAATCAACAGGCCGCATGCCTACCTATCAGGAAGCAGGTTGAGCCAATAAAGCATAATTGACATTATTTATTTATATTGAATAATCTACTCACACATTTTTAAAATATGAAATATATATGAAAAAAAAACAAAACAAAAAAAAAACATTGAGCAGTCACATAACCCTTACAAGTTCAATCAATTAATATATATTTAAAAATTGTAATTGATTTGTAATTGTAATTCAAATACTATGTTCACTTAATGATTATTACAGCGCCGTCAAAAAACGATTTACTTGATTTCTCTCCTATTCATTCTTGTTCTTCGTCAGAAACATTGGAAAATTTCAGTTTAATTATCATCAGTAGGAAATTTATAATTATCATCTGCTACTATTGGTAAATTAAAATAGAAACAGTGTAAGACAAAATCGTACTAAAGTCCTTCAAATTATTACCCAGGTTTACGCAACTACACGATTATATCAAAATCACAGAGATCCTAGAAGTTATTTACGATTTTGCCGTAAAAAATTAAGAAAGTTAATAAATCACACTCATATTGAAAATATATAACTATTGGCTTAATTGAACCAAATCACAGTGCTCTAGATTGTGCATGTGCAGAATGAATGAATTTAAAGCCAAAAGTGAAACCAAAAGCACCAATACCCATATACACCAGATATGCGTCTCTGTGACTTTATATTCCCAAAATTAGAATTCACAATTGAACAAGTTGTTCGAATAATTCTGTAATTTCAGGTGCTTTTTGACTAAACGTATACTGTATTACATACAACATAGAAAGAAATTTTATAAGATACGGAGAGAGGGCAGAACCTGCTGGTTTTCCAATGAAAAATATTGTTTTATTGGCCGTTGCTATACGGATAATTTTGATATACATTGAATATACCGTAGGGAATTTACATAAAACAAGATAAATTAAATGAGATCGTAACAGCTACAACACATTAAAACTAATCTACGGTGGGGATCTGGTGTGCGAGCAAGCCAAGAAATATTACGTGGCTGTATAAATAATATGAAAAAAAAATGCGAATGATTAAACATCAATATTAAACGTTAGCGTTGTGGTTGGTTGGTGAGCGTGAAGGCGTCAAAAAACGATCTTTAATAACAGAAAATTGGCAATAAAGTGCGAGTGACAGATCCCGCGACGATATTTCAGCGGTTAATTACGGGATCGGGGCGGGGACGGATTGCTATGGTTAAATCGACCGTAAAATACAATCACTCTTTATTATATCAAATCCGGAGGTAGGCTGCAGAGTTGGATCTTAACATTGAGCCAAATTAAAATCAATATTTATGGGTTACTACTAATCGGTATTCTTTCGTAAAACTCATCAGTCCGGTTTTGATTTTTTTTATTTTCAACTAGAGGGCAGTTAAGTTTATCACGTATAATTTTCATTTACGGTGGGAAAACTGATTTTATGCAGAAGCTATTAAAATTTACTGTAACATTTCTTAGTTCTTTACAGGATTATGTTTCTACTACCATTTGAATGTATTCTTAAAACTTAAAATTTTTGACGAGCTCCCATGTCTTAAAAGGTCTAACAGGTGACTTGTGATACGGTGTATTGTCTTAGTAAAGCAGAACTTTCTTTTTCTTCAAATGCGGCCGTTTTTATGCGATTTCGACATTCAAACGGCCCAATAACGCTATGTAATATAATCGCTGTTGATGGTCTTCCTTTTTCAAGCTCTGGAGCGAGTTCATCGTCGCAGTCCACTCGGATGGTTGTCGGTTGAACTTCAGAGTGAAATGATGGAGCCATGTTTCATCCATTGTCACATATCGACGCAGAAACTCGGGTTTATTACGCTTGATCATCTTCAAACACTGCTCCGAATCATCAACTAGTCTTTTTTTTTGGTCAAAAATGAGCTCGCGCGGCACCCCCTTTACACAGAGCTTTCTCATACCCAAATATTCGTGAATGATATGATGTACACATTCAGTTGATATCTTTAGAGTGTCTACTATATCATTCAATTTCAATTTGCGGTCATTCAAAATCATTTTGTGGATTATTTAAATGTTTTCGTCGGTAACAACCTCTTTTGTGCGCCCACTGCATTCAGCATTTTCGGTTCTCATTTCACCACGTTTAAACTTATCATACCAATCCTTGATACTTGATTTTCCTGAGGCAGTGTCCGGAAACTCGACATCAAGCCAATTTTTTGCTTGAACTGTATTTTCTCCATTTAAAAAGCAATATTTTATCAACACGCGAAATTTCTTTTTATCCATATTTTTCACAATAACAAAACTTGCCTCAATCAAAATGTTATAATTCACAAACTAAAGATCCGACAGCTGTCAAATTTATACAAGCGTCTTCTTAGGGTTAGGGCTAACTAAAAAACATATGGATTTAATTCTAGTAGCGCCATCTATGTGTCAGGCCAGGGACTTTTCAATTAACCTGTTAGATTATATTTAATAATTCCCATCAATCACTATCAACAAGTATTACCATAATTCCATCGCATAATTAATAGAATATTATTTGATATATGCGTAATTAATCTAACATCTGTGTATTTATTTACTTTCACCAAAAAAAAATTTAATAACAATGAATAACGCTCGAATATTTTATGATGAAAACTAATAGGGTAATTGAACGAGATTAATAGTTTCATGATTGATAATCACAGCCAAGAATATTAATAATATATCAAAGGTGGCGAGGCACAGTTCTCTTTTATCTACTGTTACTCAGACATCAAACACATTTTGGAATAAACCTACTTTAACATTATTTGTCAAGTCACCATAATCCATTACATATATTAAAGCAAAAAGGTAAACAACATTCTCTAATATTCTAGATAATTCAACACGTTCGTTAAAATAAAACAAAAATTTCTATAAAAGGAAATAAAAATAGCTCTATTGCTCAATATAGTTTCCTTTAGCATCAATAAACTTTCGAAAATCCTGCAAACCCAACTTCGTCAGAATAAATACAGTAATTGAATGCAGTAAAGAAAAATGGTTCACCACGAACAGAAAAAGAATGAGGACAATAAAGAGTTTAATATAGGAGTAAAAGAAGCCAGAAGGAATTATTCAAATATATTTTTGTTCCACTGACAGCGAATGCGCCAGTAATTATCATATCTCTATAATTTTATTTTCATGTTCTTATTAAAGATGAAATATTAAAACTACCGTTAACTTATCCCACCGGTCAAACTTATTGAACTCAACTCAACTCAATACACAAAGTTTTTGTAAAAAAAAAGAAGAAACAAGATTTAGAATGTCGAAGAGATAAACCTTACAGGATATTAAAGGCTCAGAGCTATGTGATTAGTAAAAACAAACATCATTGTTGAAATCACAGCGTAGAAATCATATTAAAAAAATCACGTTGTCTTATTTTGCATGTACGCGATTCTATTTATATTCTAAATATTTTTTAATGAAATATATGCCTTATAATAGTGAAACATTTAATCAACTACTACCTCATTTCATTAGCATTGAAATGCATGTTATACATATTACCTACTATTAACTTTACAAGAACAAATGTAAAGTTAAGTATAATGTTAATTTAAAATCTACTTCCAAATCATGGTAAATATTATTTCCATTAAAAATATAGTTTCTTTGCAAAACTACAATATAATAAAGTACTTCAAACGTCACCTCTTACTGACTGACAGACAAAAAATGATTATAGTGGAAATCAGATCGTGTGCGCTCAGATCATTACTAAGAATGATGTGCGCAATTCAGTGATTGCTGGAATGTAGTAGGTGTAAAAGTAAACTTAAACATACCACAAAATATACTTTCTACTTATTAAATATCAAAAGAGAATGAAAGGAACTGAATAAGCACATTATCGCTAAAGAAATAGAGTTTATAGTACTAGTAGTCGATATCTGATGAAATACCTTGTAAAACGCATCTTACTATTAAATCGACATTGCATCGTGTAAAGTACAATGAAGACATATTGAACATTAAACAAGAGATAACATCCCTACATGACAATTTAATTAAAACGTATAAAACAACAAGGAAGACACGACCAATGGTCTGAATAGTTAATGCACACTTCACATATTACGTTTTCTCTTTCCTACATGGACTGGTATCTAATATGTCATGCCGCAAACAACCAAGGGCCGATCAAATAGCTGATAAGTAGTCGCGGAACCATCTAACGGGTTCCGAATTCTTTCCGGGTCGGTCATTTTTCCAGCGCTGTCACAATTCTCGAGTCATCATAAATCTCGCGCAATTCTTAATCAACCAGTCAAGGCAACGAAGTAATTATACAGAATCAATTGCGGCGATGATTACGCGTTCGGAACCGGCCAGGATGACGAAAGGCACCTACCGCAGCCGACCATTATCCCGCCACGTTTCCTGCTGAAGCGATGACGTTGGAAGAAAGTACTGGTGTCCGATACTGAACGGGAGCAGCTCGCCCAATATGTCACCTTCCCACAACGACGCGGAAGCGAAAGGGTAGAGCGCGGCTAATCGAAGATGGGTAGATATACAGGAAGATACCAGTGAACACATCGTTATAGGTAAATTATTAAATGCGCTGGCAGCTTATATTTCAGAAAAGTTTTTCACTAAATAAATACTATGGATAATTGTAGTATGCAGAAAAATACGAGGGTCAAAAGTTGTCGGAATGTCAATGAGAGACTACGGTTTTCAGTTAAAAATATATTTTATTTTTCTAGACAATTAATACTCCCTCGACTTCTTTAACATCAGTATTCATTTAAGGAAGTAAGAGTCTAGAAGATCGTGAAAATATTAATCTATAGCTGTTTTAACTTCTTCATAGCATATGAAGCGCTTCTGGAGAACAAATTTCTTCAATTCTAAGGAGACATGGAAGTGTGAGGGTACCAAATCAGGAGAATAAGAGGTATGGCCGAATATATGGCAAAACCATTCCCGCAGTTTTCTCACCGTTGTCACTTTTATTTACTAAATATAATACATCGATAATTAATAATAACACGTATAAACGTTTGAAAGTACATTAATAAACAGCGTAAATCAAACTTTACCAGTAATATGCCCAAATTATAAAGTGTTTTTATTCATCATTTTGTTAATTATTATGTTATTAAAGAGACCTAGGGAAGTCATTAAATTTATCATTAATATCAACAATATCACTGAAGAATCACCTTTATTTAATGCTTATATTGTGATATTTAGTACCATTAGATCTCCAAAAATATTCTTAGTTAATATAAAACTTTTAGGTAAAAAAAATACGAAAAAGAATTGTGTTATATATTTCGATATATTTCTAAAAACTCTATAAAGAATTATAAATTTACAAAAAATTGTAGCATGCATCATTACACAGATATATCGAGTAAAAGCTACAAAAATAAATCCATGGAAGTAGAAATAAAATAGAAATAAGACGTCGGACATTAGTGATTGTTTCGTTATTGTTTGCTAAAATACTATAGAATAACTATATATAAGCAACGTTTTTATCGGAAGGTACTATATATAAATTTAAAAAAACTACTGCTTATGGATATTTGATATCGAATCTTTGCTGGTCATCAGAGATGGTATACATTTGGCTATTAAATTATATGATTTTGTTTAATAAATTACATGCGATACCCAACATGAACATAAAATAGTTTCAAGTAAATTAAAAATATTTGTTTTAACTCCTACATATTTCCTGATATATATATTGGGTGTTTACATGTATTTTGATCAGCGATATATATTGGTGAAAATGCCGGCTATCAATATAAACAACTGTTAGTCGACCTAACCTAACACTTAAATCGGATGGTTTTGTCATTTCTCCACAAAAATGAACAGTGTTCACTGTATATATAAACTCTAATCATTAAAGGCTTAAATTGCTTTTTCGCCATTTCTTCTCTTATTGTTTAATATGAAGAAATTTGCTACTCAAGTCCATCAAAGTTTTTTAGAAACTTACGTTTTGGTTTCAATGCCGTAAAAGTGGTAATCTTGATGTCAATAACTTGAAAGATCAACAAAATTCTACTACTACCAATTGCAAGATTTATGAACGAAAACCCAGCTGAAACTCTCAAAGAATATTCAAACAACTTAGCAGTTGATGCCAACTGTTTCCAAACCCAAAGGAAGAAAATAGCGTACACGCCATCTAACTCAAAATGCTGTTTAAAGTTGTTTTAATACAGCTATTTCATTGCTTGCAAGCTACAAAAGATTAATTTTATGTACTGTATTATGACTAGTGATGCCTCTAACAAGTGCATCCACTGCCATCACCATCATCCACCAAACGGAATATATATATATATATATATATATATATATATATATATATATATATATATATATATATAGGTATAAAGTTTTGCAATGCTTATAGCACGATCAGCAAAGTGTAACACATTGCTTCTAAAACTGAATGAAACTGTTACTGCACATATCTACCGACGTCAATTCGATAAATTGAACTAGCTATTGTCGCAAAGAGAATCAGTAATAGAGATTTTGTGAAGAATACGGAAGTTCTACCTCACCCTGCGTACTCACTAAACATGGCACCCCATGATTACCACTTTGACTCACGCTTTCGAAATTCTGAAGGCACAGACAGATCGATATTGAATCGTTGGCAAACCAAAAACTTTCATAGATGGAAAAAAGTTGTAGAAAATGATAAAAAATATTTTGATTAATATGTAGTAAACCAATCCTTCTCAGTAAATGCCTTGTTAAAGTGAAAAAATGACCAGAAAACATGCATGCATCCACCAATATTGAATAATATTATAAAATTATGGAAACAATAAAACTAACGATGCCTTGTTATTTTCAGATTGCCTACGACCATGTATTACCTCAAGGAATCGTTGATTTTCCTGCTGCTGGCCATGATATCGTTCAGTAGGTGTCAAGATTCGGTGCCGGCGTCTGAAGAAGTCGACAATGAGGAGCCCGAGGGCGCGGAAAAGGCAGGAGCTCCACCACCGTCTCCGTTGGATGATTGTGATCCCGAAATGATCGGGTACGTACTTATCATTATCCCCGATTGAACGGGCCGATTCTATATTATTCAATGAACGTACAAGCAGCGAGTTGACGATTGTTGTTCATGAATAATGGAGTGAACGACACAAGGTGCTGCCGGGGGCTATCATAATTCATCGGAATGAGTAATAAGACCTGACCGATGCACGCTATAAAATAATAACCTTTTATCGGTCTATTCAGTTCCAAGTGGTAGGCTTATTTGACATCGTAAACTGATTCAGATTAGTATCAGAAGCTATTTATATCATATATATACGAGGATTCTAATTATAGGAATAAAAATAAGTAATAATAAATGCTTTTGATCGCAATAAAAAAAATGGATATCAATTTTTGATTAACTGGAACCACCCATGGTAGTTAAGATATTGAACACATAATTGCAGGTATACCAGCTAGTAATTATAACTGGTTACATTATATTACTGTACTACATCATTACATCATAGCTCAAATCCTTACTAATTACGTTAATGTTATTAGACAGGCTATTAATTAGGCATAAAAAGAGATATCTTGGGAACACTACACAATTGTAAAGGAGTTTTGATCAATAAAGCATTAATTACTGAATGTTATAGAATATAACTAGTGCTAAAAGACGTCGAAGTCGAAAATTCGTCGTCGAGAAAGAAGACGTATGAAAAATGTCGTGCTGGACAACAACATGTTTGCTGTTAATTATGTTATTTAGTGCTTCTAGTTTTTCGTAAAGAAATTATAGCCAGACAAGTCAACTTAGCTGACCATCAAGAACATGTAATTTGAAATAGTTTGACCATTTTCAATAAGACTGCCTGAAAATCGAGACAGTAAAACAGTACTATAGAAACTGAATTATTAGTGAAATCTAGCTGTAACCAGAATATCATATATTTTGACCAAGAAGCAAAAAATAAAAATTAGATATTTACCATTTAGTTTAGTTAATTATCAAGATTTGAAAGATGCTCAATATAAAAAACAATATACAATACATATACACAAGAAGTTATGTATGCGCATTAAATCATGCTTCTAAGACAGAGAATATTGAACTCTTGAGTTATGGATCATGAAAATCATTATATGTTGTAACTTAAGCAATCCACAAATAAGGAAAAACATGACAACCTAAATCAATCAGCATGTAATATTCAAAATCGATAAATAAAGACAAAAAGAGACAGTGGTTTTATTTCCAGTTCACAGAATACATTTAATACTAATTTTACTCCATTAAAAATTCATTAAAATCAGTCATATTTGTGGATTAAATAGAAGATTTTATACAGTTATATTATTATATTAAGTAAGAGTTACAACTGTATTAAGCAATAACACAAGAAATGACTTTAGCTAGATAAGGTAAGATGCCCGTGACTTCCCCTAAAATTTCACTTGAATACCTTGAATATAAGTTTCCAGAGCAAGTACTTATTTTGAGTATATTAAAGTAATAAAACAAATATATCTGCAATAAGTCAAATAAAATCGAAAAAGTGTCTATGAAACTATTTGAAAGATGAGATATAATTTAAATATGTGACAGTGTCGAATAAGCCACACCAGGGATGTTGAGCGCGGACCAAAATTTCGATATATTGGAGAATAAAAAGTATCGATAATTTTTCAAAAATATATCGATATTTTTATAGATATCAATTGAATACCTTTGCAATAGAATTTTTAGAACCTGAACCTTCAAAATTAAGCACCAAAAACGTTGCTTCAAAAGATATCCATACTTTTTAAAATGCTTAGAAAACATCTTTAATTTTCTTTTCCAAAAAAATATCAGTTAACAGAAATATCGATATATTTATATATCAGCCCAAAATATAGATATGTTTTCGATATCCCTCAAACATACCTTAAAACCAGTGATGTAAGGAAAATTTAATAGTGTATGTTAGCATCCTCGTTCTGCTTAACACAAAGCCCCAGAATTACGGGCAAAGACAATCCTATTTTCTAGGTCTAAATATCTTTTTTTTTTCAGATTTGAACTGATCACCGGTTATGTATTCTCGTCGCCAGGGAACGTCATCGACAGCATCCCCGGCACGCTGATGTTGACCGACTGTCTCGAAACCTGTCAAGGCAACGAGAGCTGTCAATCGGTGAACTACGAAACTGGACTGTGCGTGCTGTTCGGTTCGAATGCCGACGTTCTGCCCGGTAAGTAGATCAAAGTGAGACGCGTCACGTAGAAATCAATTTTTGCGGATTCCTATACGATAATCGAAAAAATCAATCGTCTCTCGACCACAGATTCGTCTCGGCCTTGATTGAAAAGCGTCCGTTTGCGGCCGGCGTCAACCATTAACGACAAATAACGCCCTGAGAACGGATTTCATATACTTAGTAGAACGAAATTGCTTTTAACAACTCGACTCGATGCGAATGCCATACATTGTTACACCTGTTCTAAATTAGAAATCCAGATAAAGTAAATTTTTGCAATACTTAATCAAAATCATTTACTTTTTCTTATTCTGCATAAATCCAGATAGAAATACCAAGGCGTTAAGTATAGAAGCTATTATATGTGGCGTAATTACAGTAGATGAGATATACGTGATAATAATATATGTACTATAAAATATATTTAACAAAAAAATTTAAGCGACTTCAAAAAATAAATAAGAAACTCACTAAAAACTAAAAAAATAATCAAACTTAGATTTTTGACACAAAAAAAAACATTTTAAAATAAAATATGTACATTATTTTTTAATTTTTATTGAGTGCCTTATTTATTTTTTGCGGTTCAATTTTTTTTAAATATTTTATTTTTCTCTTTTTAGTGTTAGATATTTACTCAATAAATTACGCAGTTATTTTATTTAATATTAAAATGCGTAGGCCAAGTAAAGGGACAGAGCGTATGAGAAAAATAGGAATAAAGAAACAATTATTGAAAATAAGGAGCGCTTCAGGCACCGGGGTCCGCTGACTTGCCTAGGTGATTTGACAAGTGTTCTAAATAAACAACAACAAAAAGTTATTGTCCCCGCCGGGAATCAAACCCGCGACCTCTATTTGGGAACTAAATGCTTTAACCATTACACCACAAAAGAAGTTGTCTACAATGTTTTTACGATGTTTTATATGTTATAGTTAGTGCTTAAAAAGTAAACTGAATGGCTTTTACACTGAACAACTTCCGGTTTCCCGTCACATCAGTTCACCAATAACATTATACCCAAATCTGATTATTTTAGATAAAAAATATGTGAAAACTTTGTACGTGCCTAAATTTGAGCTTTTCCCTCCCCTTCCCCCCAATAGATCTTGATTTGGTTATATATATATATATATATATATATAAATGTTCTAAATGTTCTATATATATATATATATATATATATATATATATATATATATATATATAAATGTTCTAAATGTTCTATATATATATATATATAAATATAGCTGTATATATATATATATATATATATATATATATATATATATATATATATATATATACAGCTGAACATAGAACCTCCTCCTTTTCCGAAGTCAGTTAAAAACTGGCTATAATGTATTTTATTTCAAATACTATCTATCGTACATCACCAAGGTACGATTTTTGCCTATATCTCAGGAGGCATAGGGATATAACATTGAAATGAAACCTTTTGAGGGTATCCCAGAAACTGCCTAATTGACTTCTTCTAGCACTATTAGGCATTTATAGCACTACTCTGTTAAAAAGTATCTTCCACCACAAAAGTTTTATTTTAAAAATTACAAATACTCAACATTATAAATCGCTGATCGAGAACATGATAAAAAAATTGATTCATTTCAATTCATTCAATACATTAAATAAGAAAGAGAGAATTTTGGAGCTTTATTTTTGGATAAGACATTAAATACAGTAAGTGTTAATGTTCCGAAAAACGCCTTGTGTAAATAACTAAAATAATTTTGACATTAACGGGTACACAATCAAAATTATCACATATACGATTAATAAATGCGAGCTTAATAATTTACTCATAAAACTCAATATGTTATGTATTGATAACTCAAATATTTGCCTAATTAGTTAAAGTTATTATTCTGAACTTAAAAATCAACTGCAAGATTTGTTTCTTTAATACCTAAGTTACGCCCAGACAGTTTGCTTCGCTAGGTGTGAAATTACTTCAGTCAGTTGACCACCACCATCTGTTTCTTCAATTTCGTGCATTATTTTGTAACCAACTAACAGAATGTTCCCAGCAATGAAATTTTTTAAAATTAAAATTTTCTTTTTCTTCTGCCATATCATGTGGTATCAATTTCCTTTGCGTATTCACCCCTTAATGTAATAATATCCAATTGTCAGACAATTTTTAAAAAAGCCTTCGAACATGCAAACAACTATCTAGGATGTTATCACTATAACTAAATTTGTTTTGGAACAAAAATCCTCCAATTTATAATTTTCTGTAAACTCCATAAAACTCCCCTTTAAGGGCGCTTTTACCTTCATTTAATTAATTAAATAATTCGTTCCTAATCATCTACCTATATATTATCTATCTCTCAACTTCAAAAAGTTCGAAATTTGTTTAGGCAATATTACACTAAGATGGGTGTGCAACTTTATTATGTGTGTCTATATTCTTATATCATCAGAGAAAATATCTCTAAGGTACGACTTAGTTCCCTTGTGCATTCCTGGCTCAACTACTGCTTGATTGCTATATAATTTTACGCCGATTATATTTACTAAAACGTTACTAAACATTAATATATCTCTTAAAAATCATTTGATAAAATACCACACCTAATATAGTTAAAATGTCTCTAAATAGCTCTTCAGTGAATAATAATTGCAAATTAAAATTCCGATTTTATATAATTTATTGCTTAAACGGCTTTATCAGCCATTATTTCACGTCAAAATTATTCCGTATCTTGAGAACTGTACACAGAAGTATTTAGTAACATTTTTGCATAAAACTGAGCTTTATATTCCGAAATAATTCTATTTAATTGCACCCGTTTATTCCATTCTATTTGATGCCTTACATTCTTCATTATTTTGCCATAATTTGGAGTAATATATATTTAACATAATGTACTTAATAATTTAATTACTGCTTATTTAAAGTCTCATAAAACATCTACTAGAATTAAAAATGTAGTGAAATATATTCAGGCGATTGAACAGCCTCATATTTATTTATTAGTTAACGGGAACAGGATTTGTGTTAAAATAATTAGCATATTTGTCTTTTCCTTTGGATGACGGTAACCAGATATCGATTTTGATTTATCATCCGATAGATATAGTTTTTTGTGAGTCTTCTAAAATTTCTATAAAAAAAATATTTAAATTTCGTTTAATATATAGATGTTAATTAAAATTCGCAGACTAAAGTTCTCATATGGTCACTAAGTTTTGACTAACATCATTCCAATGTATTCAAAATCAAAAATGGAGAATTAATTAGCTCCCTGAAGGATAGAACAAAAAGTTTACCTTGGTCGCTGTACAAACTGTGCATGAGAAAAGTGTTCAAACAATCTAACAATACAAGTTTGTGATCATCAGGACTATATAAAGGTTACTTTCTTTAGCAGGTTTTATTTTTTATTTCGTATGTTAAATACATGCGAGGTAACATTTTGTAATTTTAATTTTAATTGAAGCAAAACATGTATATTGCCAAGCTCTGTTTCCTAATTCTAAAATATCATAATAGGGAGCTTTGGGTGCCAGTTCAACTTTGGTGATAACATGGTGAAAACAAACATTTACTCCAAAAAAGTAAACCCATTCAGTTGCACTTGACAAATAAAACAAGAAGACATTTCCACCGATAATTCTCTATTTTTTTTTCACATTTTCAAGTAATGGCTTCACGTTTTAAAAACGTCCTTATAATATGTTAAATAAAATGAGCTACTGAATATAAATAAAATAAACTCTACTGGGCGTATATTTTATAAGCTAAAACATCAGCTGATAAAATAAGAGAGTCCTAATAGGAAATTGTTCCAAATTGTCTTTGGTTAGAACCGTTACGATAGACCAGTCGATGGCGGAACGCTAGAAAAGGCGTGTGAAATAGTAGCAGCGGCGAGAAGAGAGAAATTGTCAACCGCGAAATAGCGATCAAATGATGTGCCTTATTAATATTCTGTCAATATAGACTCGGACGAGAAATTAATGATGGCTTATTTTGTACAAGAACGCTCCGCCGTTAAAATATAAATAAACATATGGCCAGACGGAGAAGAAATATCCCCAGGAATCCGCGGCAATTTGGTCATATCGTTTACCAATTACGTCATGTCAATGTTGATTCAATGGCAATTTAATGCGTCCGTAAGAATTGCCGTTATGAGGCAATAAAATTAAACAATTTATAGAATCGTTTTTGAATATTTGCCATTACTTATGACGACCAATTACGTTTAGGAATTACTTATACAGGGGAAGCCCAAACCGCAAATCAAATATGCGAGGTCAATGTATTTTCTAAGAAAATGTCCGGTTTCTTATCCCGATAAATATTTGCGTTTGTATTTAGACGTTCGAGAAATTATCGTTCTTCTTTTTGTGTCATTCATGTTCTTTCGTAGCTATTTCGAGTTGATTAGTGTGACATTTCTTTAAAATGTTGAACATCTAACAAAAAATATTAAAGTTTTTTTTTATTTCTTAATTCAGAATTTCTTCGAATCTTCCATATCTTGAATATGAAGTATATCCACGACCCCAAAATAATAACCTGTCCCCATTATAATTCCTTCATTTCAGACATACTTATTTTTCTGAAGTAAGCCTTGGCATTACTCAAAATTGTAAACACAAGAGACAAAAACTTTCTAACCAGTAATTTATTTTGAAAAACATGTACTTAAAAGCCACTAAATAGAAGATAACGACATAATCCCAGCACATCAATTTGACTTTTGAACCACAGCCACAAACCAAATTTATAAAATTACGGATATTATTAAAATGTTGTACGAATAAAGAAGAGTTGGTCCTACCACTTTTAAACGAGGCACAGGCTTTTAATAAGCTATAAGTTACTCAGACAGCTTTCAGAATTGTTAAAATCTTGTATTTCGGGCAGAGCCTTCAGGTTTAAGTACGAGTATGTCTATTCCAAATTGACATGACAATTTGAATTGACATGACTGTGGGTAAAGACAACGAGGTAGCAGCAATGAAATTTTAAATATGCAGATCTAACAATAGGACAATTGGACAAAACTAACAGTAAACAATTAAGAATCAGTTTGAAGGAGTAAATCTATCCACGTCAATTTTACACAAATTGATTTATTAATTCTATAAAAATAAATAAAATCCAAGAGACAAATGTAAACACAGCAAAAGGCAAAATGTATTGTTTATTTGGAACATGAACATTCTGTCAACATGGAATAAAGTACTGCTGTATAAACAAATCGTTAAACCACCTTGGGGTATAAGCATATATGGAGTTCTTCATAACAACAATCTTTTAATAATCCAGCGGTTCGGTTTTGAACAAAATATTGATACTTCAGAAGTAATATAGTGGTAGATATTTAAAAATAGGCACCATGAACGAGACATTAAAAAAACTTACCCAGAGTCATGAAAAAACACTTCTTGCGTGCTATGTTATGTTAATTCTAAATGTATATACATTCTATGGACAAGACAACTCAAAAGGACTAAACCTTTTGACCTGGCGTGTTAATGCAAAACCATAGGTAGTACAATGGTAGTATATACGTTAATATTAATGTAAACAAGTTGATAGAATCTAAAAGAATTTAATGACGGAAAACGTTTTGTGGTAATTTAATAAGGGCTTATTAATATTATTCACTGAACAAGCATTGTTCCCACTGTCAGTTTTAGTAATATTACAAAGATATTCTTTAATAACGCAAGAAAACCTAGAGACCAAAGCTGACGAATATCAACAAATCAAAAATATTATGCTACTTCGGTTTAGTTAGTTGTCTATGCTAGTGCTTATAGAATTGTGGAAAATATTGTCAGCTATCAAACATGAAACAAAAATGAAGAATTAATTAATAACGAACTTATTTATTGTATACTGTTTTAAAAAAATATCGAAAATAAGTCGATTGAAAATTGTCGCAACATTTTGGTAGGTCTTCTCTAAAGCTAGGTACATCATATCGATTTTTTATTGAAAATAGTAAGAATAAATCAGGTCAAAGCCTTTGCATTGGGCGTTAATTTAACGTTTACCTTTATTATGTTTTTATTTTAATAATGAAATTTAATTTAGGCTCATCAAAAAAGAAATTTAAAATTACTCTTTTTGATCGTATGAACTAAACATGATATTAGCAGCTTCAGCTTCGGTATTGGCGATTTCTCGCATTCCAACCGCTGGCCAATTGTAAATACGAACCGAGAACCATCGGCTTCTCCTGGTACGTCGACCGCTGACAGAGTTCTGCATCATTATCCACATTCCCTTTTTGTTGAATGCCGATTTATCAGTAGAGCTCAGACAATTATTTCGAACGATTTTTACTCTTCACTATCAGAAATAACAAAAAATTCATAAAACATTCATTACAATACTTAATACCAAAATGAATTAAAAATTCAATCACACAGCTTGTCACTAAAGCACAAATGAATATAAATAGTAGTTAGAATAGTTGGATATACTTTAATGGCAAAAGTAAAAAACGCCATAACATTATTAATAAATTAACTAAATATTTAAATAATACTAATCTTATTAACCAATTATGTCAAATATCGAATTTAAACAATAAATATAACGGTATACCTATAGCTCTCTTTGAAGATAATTCTCTATATATATTCAAGCTTCACAGATACATTCACCGGAGTCGTAAATTTTACAGGAGAATGAGCAAAAGTTAATGGCTTACGTTACAACAAATAAAGTAAGCCACACTTAATTATAAATCTGTTATCTGATGTGTAACAAGTAATTATCTCCGAGTTGACAATCTCAAAGCACATATTAAAACATGAAGACATACATCATGTTCGTCACGGATATTCATCCGAAGACCGTAGCTAAGCCACTGAAGTAGTAACAGTCGAAACCAAGTATATAAAACAGTTTTTGTTGTTCCGCAAAATGCCTACAATTAAAACTTTGCAGTACGTTAGAAAATAATAGACAATCTGTTGTTAACTATTATTAACACAAATTTCCCATTATTAAATAAGCTATTTTTGAAATCGCTGTATATTTATTTAGCCTTGCTCCATATATATGCTAGTAAAAATAATCCTAGCTAAATATAGAATGAAATTTAACAATTCAGGCGACCATTAATACCTCAACAACAATGCATTGAATTAAGATCGAATTTTTATTATATTAGGCTTCAGTGTTCGCCCAGAAAAAAAATCTGTAAAATTCAAATAAATTTAATTAAAAAGAAATAAAATTAAAAGAATTAATCTTGGGTGGGCAAAATATGGAAATTTAAAAGATGATTTGAAAATTAATTTCCTTATATGACATAAAACGCAAAAAAACGCTTAACTCTGAGTTGTATTGACAACATAAAAAGGGTTACCATGGGCAAATAACTTGAACTAGAACAAGACAAAACCCAATTGAAAACCTTGATAACTCTCACTATTTATATTTCGGGAATAGGAAGTAAACAAATAGTTAAGCTGCGAATATATTTTTATTGCTTTTCAAAGTACTCGCCACGATAATCGATACACTTTTGCATACGCTTAAACCAATTTTGAAAGAATTTATTCCATTCCGAATGAGGTATCTTCAAAACATGATTTTTGAACGCTTCAATAGCTTCTTCGGGAGATGAAAATCGTTGACCACGCAGTTTATTCTTCACAGATGGGAACAAAAAGAAGTACCAAGATTGGGTGCCAAATCAGGGCTGTACGGCGGATGACCCATCAATTCGATGTTTTGAGTGCTCAAATAGTCTTAGGAAGATGAAGAACAATCCGGCGTCTCTTGTTTGTTTTCCTTATTTTACCGAAGACTTCTGGCAAACAAATGGTTGTGTACCTATCAGAATTTACTATTCTACGATCCTCTAGAGTCATTGTTGCAATATGACCAGTTTTCCCGAAGAAACAGGCCACCATTTTCTTTGAAGTGCATCGTGCGCGAACAACTTTTGTTGGATTTCGTTCATCTTAGAACACCCATACAGTCGACTGCTGCTTACTTTCATCTTCATCGCCAAAAGTCAAGTTAAGTTGATTGATGCACTCTTGTTCTAAAAAATCATCGCACGAAAATGTTCACGTTTCAAACTTTCAACTAAATATAAAATAAACAAATAGCGTCCGTGCGACACAATGTTCTGACTACGTATAGCGTTAAAAATGTCAAACTTTACGATGGAACAGTCACATGGACTCACATGACAACAGTGTTGCCAATTCCCGAGATATAAATAGTGACCCTCGTTTATACAGATTTATGATCGTAAGTGCAGGGATGTACTTTAAAAAAATATATTCCTAATTCAATCGTAAGATAAATCTCCAAAAAATAAACATAAATAATACACATTTACTTCCTCAATTAGCCAATTTGAAACCTTACAGTTTCAATTTATAACTTGCTTATCTTATGCATATACAACACAATCTGTATTCTATATCTTCTAGAAACAGCTTTATTAGAAACATTATAATTCTTTTAGTTTTATAGTCACTCGAATAGCCAGACATATCCTAATATATTGAAAAAGTTCAACAAATAGGCAATATTTAAAAAATAAGAAATATATCAAAAGGTACATTGTCCTTTTTAAGATATTTTCGTTTATTTGTACTCATTAAAAGTTAATTGGAAATCAATATCTTTCGTTAATGTTTAACCTTCATAACTGTGATAAGGGAATACTCTGATATACTAAGTGCCATCAGTAATAAGCTTTACAGTACAAATTTAAATTAGATTTTAGAATTTAAGATTTCATTCATTCAACTATATGTTTCTAAAATATTTCGACGTTCATGCCTCATTACATTGAAACAATTTTCAACAAATAATTACAATTCTTGTTATACCGGTTGTTACTTCGTCACCTGTTAGATGACCGTTTAAAAAACTGGGTTACTCGGCATATGTTTGTAACGCGAGCCGCATAATGATAACATTATGGTATTTGTATTAAAAAAATATCAGACCTTGAGAAAACGTAGGAAAAAAATAACTGTATACATTTGCCATCGTAAATACGCTCAATGAATCATAAATCACCGTATACTTTCGAGTATAAATATAAGTTATCTAATTAATACGAATTAAATTAGTTTTATTTTAAGGTACAGGCGATACTAGCCACCCAATCATGTTTTAATAAATAAGAAACTCTTATATTGGAAACACTTCATTCGTAAGCTCTTAGACTTTTCTTAATCTTAATATTAGAGATTTTTTAGAATAGAAAATAGAGCATCAGTCGCCTGAAGTAACATATTTATCTAAACAGTTAGATCAGGATTTTTTAAAGAAGGCTGATTGACACCTCTTAGATTAGCTGAAATATCAGTACATTTATACTGAACTTTTCATTTTGATGTACAATTCAAATTCATATAACGCAATACATGGTATGGAATACATAGTACAACAATGTACGAACTCATATCTATTCGGGTTTTGATATTCAGTGGATAGAAAAAAGGCAACATAGCTTCTTGTCTATTTTTTTATATATATTTTAAAGTCTCCTTTTTACCAACGAGTGCATCTGGACTGGACTATCTTCACGTGGGCTCAGAACGACGCTACTCGAAGTTAAGCCTACCGACTGGCGACTGACAAACTTAGAAATCATCCCAGAAGACATCCGTTCTTACCCAGCCTGGTCACTGGCGTAACCGGTATCATTTTCCTTGTCAGATTTTACACTTTTGCCTAGGACAGTAATAAATATTACACAATCACAAACATAAATTTGCGACCATACCCCAGCAGGATTCGACCCCGCGACTATCGCAACAGTAGGAGGACCATCCTGTCGCCTTTACCACTGCGCCAATCAAGACGCATACATGCGCAATGCGCAATCATGCCCAAGACGCATATTAATTTATTGATTGAATAAAAATACTTTTAAAGAGCGTTAAAGATCTGGCAAGACTTTGCATTTTCATTCAATTGATCTAAAGTATCAACAATAATAATCTGACTATCGTTTTACCTGTTTAAAGATAATTAACGAACAAAATTCTGAGTTCAGTTCCTTTAGTCTATTGTTTCGACTGAATATCACTGTTGTAGACCCAAATACATATCCATACACTGATATAACGGTGTACATCATTTATTTTTAAGTTGCAATTAAACGTATTTCTGTTTCACTGTTGACGAACGCATTGTGAACAGCTTGCTGGGTGTAAAAAATATTACTAAATTAAATTTATCATCAAATTATGGTTTGGTTTGAATGATAAAATATTGAAATGGTGTCAAATGTTAGAGTATATTGTTGATAAAAAAATATAGAATGTAATAAAGAATCTAACTTATAAACAACAACATTTTTTCACACATCAGAGTCTATGCTACATTACGTAATCAACAAATCAGTAATTCAAACATAAAATGTGTATTAGCTGCGCTTGTTAGCTGTCCATACATATAAATTGCTGACATACAAATTGGTGTAGTATGAAAACAAGCAAAAAATAAAAACAAAGAACACAACCGATCCTATCAACATCATCAATTAACGTCATCTTCGCCAAGCTTGACTATATTTTATTCCATATCTGCATAGATCACGTTTCTAACACGATGTATATAACAATAGTAGTACAGAAACTCCATAAGGAAAAAACCCGCAGTTATTTAGGGATAATAAAATATAACTGTTGATTCTTTATCATTACTAAATATATTGCATCACTAATTACATGGGTTTCGAATGAAAAACGCCAATTATATATATCGAAAAACAATGAGACTAGAAACTAACGACTAGTTTTCAATTGACAAATATGAAATAAACATTTTCTAACATGATAATTGCTAAATTGTATATAATTAAAGTAATAAATCATCAAATATATTGAAAGCTAAAGCACGCTCCGGAAGGAAATGAAAAAAGAATGGCTAGAAAAAACATGAAAGGGACAGGAAGGAAGATGATATATGCTAACGACAGTTATAATAAATTCATACAGAAATTATATAATCAGTTTCTGTTCTTGATAGTATATAGTATAATAAAATGTAATATTTAATAAAATAAATTTGAATGTTAAAGCAATAGATGTTGATAGGATAATGATAAAGCAGTGGAAGACACTAAGAATAAAATTTATCGGTTTGGGAGATATTAAATTTTATTATTTCTACATTCTTATTTGGTTTTATAGAACATAAAAAAGTTAAATCGCTATTGCGAGGCTGTAAAAGTTATATATTAGGATCTGCGTGTATTCTGATTTTTTTTTATTTAAAAAAACACTTATTGAACAAAAACATTACAATATATATTAATTAAAATATTTTCTGTCTTCATTTTCATATTTTTCGTATTTTTCCCTATTTTTCTGACAACATAACGATACCGTATCGGAAAAACAATGCTGATTTGAAAGCCATCAATCATTGATCAGTTTTCGCACTTCTTCGGCATTTTGAACCCGAATGCTAGCCAGGCCTTGCTTCATTGACCTGAATAAGTGGTAATCAGAAAATGCACTCGCATACACTCACTCTTGCAAATGTGGCCGAGCTTCGTAAGACAGAAGAATAACAGTGCTTCTGTTATTTTAACTTATGATGGTCTTTGTTACTTTCTAAAAGCATGTGATGGATTTCGACAGCAGATTTCTTGAAATCAAAAGACAAAAGTAATAAATGTGAACATTCTGTGATTCGCTTCTATATATACTCTAAAATTTAATAATACTAAATGGAAAATTATTATTTTATTCAAAGAAATGATAAAACTATCGAATTATCCTTAATCGAATGAAATATATTGCAACAAAAGTGTTCTAGCGACAACAAAAGAAATAACGAAAGAAATATCTAGATATAATGTAAAATAACAAATAAAGTATTGCTATTTCTACAAGAGCTACAATTTTCTAAATAATTAAATAATTGGAAAACATTTATAGAAAGTTATTAAATATTTTATTTATTAATATTGGCTGATAAGTAATTTCAAAAATACGATTATACATGGAATACTAACTAATTAAAACCGTGAAGTT
The DNA here is from genome assembly GCF_030347505.1 of Rhynchophorus ferrugineus. Lineage (NCBI taxonomy): Eukaryota > Metazoa > Arthropoda > Insecta > Coleoptera > Curculionidae > Rhynchophorus > Rhynchophorus ferrugineus. Next base: position 22,100,655 of record NW_027472583.1, on the reverse strand, counting down.
TTAATTAACATAACTTACGTCTTGCGTACATTTATTACTTACTTCATCTCCAGCCAACATATTATCATAATCTTGATATACTAATAAATATACACTTTGTTTTAACTAATTAATCATTATCGCAAACAGAAATGAAAAGAATTATTTCTTGTCGCATCTTCAAATAACAGTTACCCAAGTAATGATTAATTTTTTTACTATGTACATTTTCTACTCTATTGTTTCAATAAAAATAACTCCCGCAGGAATAATTATTAATTAAAATAGCTATATTTTTTAAAATTATAATCGCAATTAAAATAACGGTTGCTTAGATGCGTTTTTAGCAGTTTATTAATTGGTATTTGAATTGATACTAATTAACAACTGCTATAATGTAAGTTTTCTTATAGGAAATTCAAAATTGCATTCAAAAGTATTTAGGTTTGTTCATTAGAAAAACAAAAAAATTGTTGATTAAAAATTCTTCTTCTTCGTTGTAACAGGTTACGTATGTCCAATGGCAATTGTAAATTAATATTGAGGGAATTATAACCGATGGTGTAATTCATGGAACAGTTCCGTAACCTAATTTATGTTAGTATTGTGTTATTAGGCTTTATTTTTTTATGTTTTTCCTGTTCAAATAAGATGATATCTATGAAAATTCCTACCGGCTTTTTAGTAGCAGTGTTTAAGGCAACAGAAGGTCATTTTCTATAGGCAAAAGTGTAAAATCCGGTAAGGAACAACATCTCAATCACCCCAGTAACCAGTATGGGTAGAAGAAGGTAGATCCAATAGGTCCAATTTACATACACTTTCAGTTGAATAAAAGAAGAATTTAAAATATAATAAAAAACACTAAAATAAAAATGACTGTGTTTAGTTTTAAAGCTTTTAAATGTATTAATGTCAATATGTACCGGAGTGTATCTAATACCAGGAATTAACAAAAAGTGCTGAAAATGAGGAACATGAAAGTTAAACCTAATGAAGCTACATGTTGTGATATCACGGAATATTGAAATGATGTATTTGAGACAACGTAGGAGCAACATATTATTAAATAGTCTGCAATAATAAGTCGATTGACTGACAACGAAACTTAATGTCATTAGAAAAAGACGCTAGAACCAACGGTAGAAAAATACTCAAAATTAATATATATAAGTAAGTTTTATATCATCATATTTCCAAAGCACATCGTTCGAAAACTCGTAACAAAAATAATATTCTTCGTACGATACCTTTTAAAGATCTTCGTTTTGTTTCCACTAAATTTAGGATGAGGCAAAAGACCCGCTACTATTTTGATTGCGTGCCACCTTGATTATGTGACGTTTAGCTCAGTTTCGCTTTAACCATTGTGTTGTGTAGACGTCGAAATTTTATTATGGATAACTAACCATACGCGACAAGAAGGAGCAGAAATAGTGACAATACTTATTGAAAATAATCGTTCCATCATTGTCACTCAGTGAAAATTGCTTCGATGGTAGCGGGATTTGTGCTCCACCCTATATTTAGTCACGTCTACTTACTACACGTCCACTACTAATATTTCCAAAATAAATGAGTATTCGTTTTATACGAAAAAAATCATATAAAAGTTACGTATCGTTTTGGAGTGAAGTGAAATATAAGACTTAGACAGTCGTTACTTTTCCCCAACTTTGAAGCAATTTATAGATTCCATCTCAAAAAAAAAAACACTATCAATTGAGGCTATTCATGAATCGACCCTTGTTTCGGTATGTTCCTAAGAAGTGATGCGCTGCTATATATATATATATATATATATATATATATATATATATATATATATATATATATATATATATATATATATATCCAAGTATTTTTTCACTGGTTTTGCAACATATGCTCGACTGTTGTCATGATTTTTTTCCTGCTCAGATCGCTCCTTACTTTCTGTGTCAAAATCAATGGAGCCATAAGATTTACACAGCATTCGATGGGCAGCGAAAAAAGCTTTGTTCGCTCTTTGACGAAATGAGACGTACTGAGCCACATATAAGTGAAGCCTGTCAGTGAAGATTCAACATGAAGTTGGTTACAAATGTTCCCGATGCGATTTGACGCACAGTAACAACTATCTGTTGTATTTATTTCAAATCAATTTATAGGCTTGAATTAAAATTAATCTATACGTCAAAATAATTTTGGAAACACTAAGAAATGAAATATAACATAATTAAAATTTTAAAGAATGTGCTGTTCGCATTTGCTAAAAGTTCACCTAAAACAACAAAATGTCCAAAACCCTAAATTATGTTTGAAGTTGTTTAATAAAAGGGAATGAGGATATATTAAAGTATACAACAAAAATAAAGGCTGAGGTAGCAACCGATCCACGTTCGTGACGGTCAGCTCCAGTAACGTGCGAATAATAAGGAGCCCAATCATCATCAAATTGCAATGTTCGAAAGCGTTCGAACCGCGGTTCTCGTTCCAACATCTTCATGGAAGGCGAAAAGCGGCAGGCGTATCGACACGGCGGGGGTTATTTTCACGCAGGCCGATTTCCATATATCATACGATTGAATTGTTTCCGCATGGTCGCAGGCCTGCAGCACCTATTTCATCGTAAACGGTCGGTATTTTTCCATGCCGCCCTTGGAATGTCGAAAGGTCTCCTTTCAGAAGCGCTAAATATAAACAGATTCCTTTCGGGACGTGAATTGGCAACGATTATCGACGTCGAACGCGAGACAGTATCGGAATTCTTATGGTAAATGGTCCGGGTATGTGATAACCGGTAGCTATTACGTTGATGCTTGTTTCTATTATGTTAGGTCCGACGATCCGTTATGTAGACGATTTATTTCCACTCAATCTTCGACACATTATCAAGACAAATAACAATTATCGTTCGATAATTCTTCCTTACTCTTGTAATTGTTAATTTTCCTTTTAAAGTTTGTTAGAGATGTAGAGTTAACTCACAAGAGAATAAAAATCCTCATATATCGGATAAAATCAATAGAAATCAATGGTATGGTATCCATTAAGAACAAACATTGCATTCGTCACAAATATTAATAACTCAGCAACTTTTTTATTTACCGCACAATATTTTTAAACGCACCACTGGTGTCCTCAATTGACATCTATTAATAGGCTAGTGTGAAATTTTAAGAAAGGCTACTTTACTTAGTTTATTTTAGTTTTATTTGCCATGACAAAAGATAACCTCCCAAATTCGAATAAAAACGGAAAAATTATTTTGGTGTGCTAAAGTACAAAATGCTTTTGTATAAAAAATATCATCAAGTTAACAAGTGGTTTACTGAGTTCGGTTGTCATGCTCCAAAATAGGAAATCGACGGAATTACATTTCAAATATCGTAGGACGAAACTATGTGGAGTGGCTGAGACTGTAGGTATCTCATCTGAGCAAAATATTACATTTTACACAAATATTTGAATATGAAAGTGTAACCGTGTGCCCTCTTCAAAGGAATGTTTCAAAGGAACGAGTGTTTGCGCTGCTTCGAAACATGGATATATCACAAAACAGGGAACATGCAAGACACTGGGTTTCTCAAGGTGAACGTGCACCAAAGCGAGCAAAATTGTACCATAATCATGGCAACAGTTTTTTTGGGATGAGCGCGACATTATTTAAAACCTTTATTTAAAGCAAAAACGACCGCAGTTGGCGAAGAAAAAAGCATTGTTCCATCATGACCATACACGGTGAACACTTTTGTAGTATCAACGACAAAAATTCATTAATTCGGCTCCTAGCTGAATAATACTACTCCATCCAGCATATTCTCCAACTATTTCCTCTTTCCAAACCTAAAAAATTTGCTAGGTGGTAAAAGAAGAAGAGGTCATTAGCGAAACAAATGCCTATTCGGCCTTGAGAAAACCTATTCTTTGGAAGGAATTAATAAAATGTTTGAATTATCGTATTCGTATGTACCTAATACTGTCAAATAATGCTCTATATATCTCATATTCCTCTTGAATATTATTTATCGTAGTGAACAATGTTATCATAATTTAAAACAAATACTTCTTACAAAAGCATTACAATAAATATCATTGTTCGCTTAATTACATCCCTTTAGCTTCTAGAAAAATATTATAAACAATCTTGCGATTTAAAGACAGTTAACCATTTAATACGTAACTTAAAAATAAATATATTTTTGATTAGGACCATCAAGATCATACCATAAATAATAAAACAGTACCCTTGAAGTTCCTAAATAAGCGCAGCGTAAGTAATATAGGGGCTATTATTGGCAAATATTGGTCATATGTATGTTGTTATAGAAAATGACTAAACACAAAGTTACATTTGCTCTAAACCACAAAATTTTATTCTTTAAAAAAATCGTAAAAAATCGTTACAAAATACATTTAAAAAAGCCATCAAGCTTTGCCAAAAGCAACCCATTTCAACTTGTGAACACTTGCTTAGGAGATCTATCAATTTTTAGTTTCTTGCTTGAAAATTCAGGTTAAACTTAAAATCAGTTTCGAATAACATAAAGTATTAATCAAGGAAAGCTATGGGTAAACACTCAGAATATCTAATCCAAAATATAGTAACTTGCGAAATATTGCTTCAAACACAAAAAAAGTAATTTTTATATCGATTTCAACTCGTTGCAGATTTTGAACATCAGCTATGAGGAACATGTACCTTACTTAACGCGGTTTTATCAAAATACATTTTACCACATTAATTGAAAAACTGAAGAAAAAACTCAAAATCTTTAAGATAATATAATCTTAAAAGGGTTAATTTCATCAAATTATCTTTCAAATTCAGCCAGATATATGAAAGTTCACTCCGGCCAATAACACTCTGAAAACCTGCAGCCAATACATATGGGCATTCTTTATAAACATTAATTAAACACCTCACACACAGCTTATATCATTTGATTTAAACAATGAGCCTCCCCTATTGAAAAACACTACGCATAAGATATTTATATGGTGTACTTCCAAGGATATTAAATTATAAATAAAAATGAATGAAATGAAAGTGTATGTACGCGCGTAACTTCAGAACTACTGCATCAAAAATGGATAATTATTTTGATGTTGTATTTGCTATTGTCAGAACAAGGCTTGTACAAAGTTTTTACATTTTACATTTAAGTATTATAATATGAAGAGGGACACAATACTGTTGTCAAATGACTAAATTGGTTTAAATCAAAATAGTGACAAACATGTGAAACGAAATCAATACATTCAGTGAGAAAGCAAAACAAAAGAAAAAAAAAATGTAGAAGCTCAGTTAGAAATACACGATTAAAACAAGAAATATTAAAATCACGCTGAAGAACGTTAAGAGAAGCTGCTAGAACAGTTTTTCTTAACTTGTGGTCCGCAGACCCCTGGGGAACCATGAGTATATGTCTTGGGGTCCGACGCCTTATCTATGAAATATAGCTAAAAATGGTGGCATATTTGGCTCATATTTTTAGTGCGTTTAACGAGTTGAGCTTAAGTCTACAAGAAAGAAATACAACATCTTCCAGGTTAAAGATAAAATAGAAACCATGATAAAAAAACTTGACCACTGAACTAATTGTACAATTAAAAAATATATAATCATTTTCCTGCACTGGTATGGTTTTTGGAATCCTCTGGTGACTAAATGTTGCTAAAGCAAGTAGAAGACCAAATGATTAAACACCTCCGCGGTTTGAGATCTTCTTTTAGGGATTATTTTCCAGAACTCGACAGAATTAAAAACAGGATAGCAGACCCTTTCAACGCAGATGTTTCAGATATAATCGGCTTCACAACGGTACAGGAAAATCAATTAATCAAAATATCATGCGATGAGTTTTAAAACATAATTTCAAAGAATCCTCTTTATCAAAATTTGAGTGAATTAAAAAAATATATAAAGAAATATCAGTAGAAGCCCTGAAACATTTACTGTTTTTGTTATCCACATATCTCTGTCTAAAGGCGTTATCTGCCCTTGTATACTTCAAAAACAAATACAGAAACAGATTACAATTGGAATCCGATTTAAGATTATAAAAGTAAAATTTCTAGCATATTATTAAATTAGTTGCAAAAAGCGGCATCAATCTTCACATTAACACAGAATTTTTAATTTTCATATATTTTTTTCAGTACAAAAATAAATTGTCCTAATTACCGTGTGTTTTATTAAGGTAGTCCTTGAAATTTTACTTGATTTTCTAGGAGCCAGAAAACTGAAAAAGGTTAAGAAACGCCGTGCTAGAGGATATACCTTATGGAGTCATCATGACTACATAGAAAAATTCTTTGAAAATACAGTCAAAATCATTCTGAATTATATAGAAAACTTATTGTTTACTACTACTTTAAATTCCAACTGTCGAATCCAAGAGTAATATTTTATTCCTTGAAATTCTGCTTGATTTTCTGGGAACCAGAGAACTGAAAAAGGTTAAGGAACGCCGTGCTAGAGGATATACCGTATGAAGTCATCATGACCTACATAGAAAAATTCTTTGAAAATAGAGTCAAAATCATCCTGAATTACATAGAAAACTTAATGTTTACTTCTACTTTAAATTCCAACTATCGAATCCAACAGTAATATTTTATTCCTTGAAATTCTGCTTGATTTTCTATGAGCCAGAGAACTAAAAAAGGTTAAGGAACGCCGTGCTAGAGAACATACCTTATGGAGTTATCAGGACCTACATAGAAAAATTCTTTGAAGATACAGTCAAAATCATCCTGAATTACATAGAAAACTTATTGCTTACTACTACTTTAAATTCCAACTATCGAATCCAAGAGTAATATTTTATTTATATTTATTGATTGCAATCCAACCATTATTATTTTATTGAAATTAAGGGTTTTACTCACAATAAACTTTTATCCCGTGCGCAACGAGGCGGGCGGGTATCAGCTAGTTTTTAATAAAAACAAATTTTCCCGCGTAATAATAATACTTAATATATATACATGACAAGGCAATAAATCAATAATTTATTATGCCATAAATAACTTAGTAAACAATAGACATAAATGATGATCAGATAATCGCCTTTTTTGCGAGACATGCCCGACACAAACCTTGTCAATTATATTAGATCGCATTATACCATGTTATTATCCGTCGAAACCGCAGCCGGTATTATTATAATAGGAAAAGAAAACAAAAGACGTAGGAAACGTGCGGTGCGTTTTGTTTACCCATATAACGGTCGAGTTAGGCGGCGAATTGAGCTCTTCAAAACAACAGAAAAAATGTTTGGTTAATTTTCTTGGTTTCGAGAAAATTGGGTCGTTGAACGGAATGCGACCGAGAAGCGTCGCCAAAGAATCGTTCTGACTCGGTTAGCGAATGGCCTTGGGTGTAAAATATACATTAAAATTTTATTAGCCGATGTCATAATAATGGAGTATGGCCTGGAGTTTCGCCAAGTTCCCCATTCGTTGTTCGTTGCCGTTGTCATCTCTGATGGATATTGCGAAACACCGTTAAGCAATAACCGTATATAGGCGTACAGTATCGTCTGGAAATATTATCATATTCCATTCTATGGTTGTATTCAATTAGTAACCACTTTTTATAGCGCATCTACAAACCTGAAAGGTACATTATTTAGTATAATTGATCCATCTGACATATGCCCAGCACAAATTCTAACAATAAATATAACAATAGAGAAATGTTTCTATTATAAGACGACACGATTCTGCAACTTTGTCCTGATGGGTATAAAGATAAATGTTAAAAAGACAACAGAATTTACATCTGTTGTAGTTTGTTAAAAAAATAGCCATCATCTCCTACTATTGAATATCTGACATATCTAAGAAGGACTATGTACAACAGCTGATTATATTTTACTTAAATGTATGTATACCATATAAATTACGCAAATAATACTACATAAAACATAAACGTTATTTATACTAAGAAAAGCGAAGTTAGTAAAACATAATCAATAGTTATTTGATAGTTTTAAATTATTATTCTTATTGACGCTTCTATTCATACAAAGTCAGTTATACTGAATTCATAGGCAATACAAAATAAATAAAATTGATGGTATAAAAGCTGTTCGAGCCTCATGAAATTGTTACAGCTGATCATTATGATCAGCAATTAATTATAATTCGCGGTTATATTAGTTGTTAAATAGATTTAAGATGTATTAGATGCGGCTTACTACGATATCCTACCTCACCTGGTATTTTATATAGTTCACATGCATAGAATTTTCAGTTTTTTTATAAAGGTTTAAAGGGATTTTCCGTTATTGCTCGCAAGATTCATCGGTCTTCCAGAAAGACAGCACAAAAATAGACAACAATTAATAATCAGATTCAGTGAGGATTAATTTTAAATACTAATTAAATAATTAAGATGAAGACAATTTTCAATAGAAGTGATCATTGTCGCTTAGCAAAAAAAATTAGCATTCATAACAACTTTCCCAAAAAACATTCAGTCGTACCCAGCCTAGTAACCGGCGTGATTAATATGATGGTTCCTCATCGCATTTTACGCTTTAATATAAGCATAAATTAAAACCCCAGCCGGATTCGACCATTCCATTTGCCTTACCATTACTTAGGTTATAGAGTTTACATTTTATTGAAACACTATACATATTAAGTACATAGCTCTTAAACCACCTAATCCAACTATTAAACTCATCTATTCTTCAAAATTATTCAGTATATACAGACTTTGTTAATAAAGGAATAATCACAATTAAATTTCCAATATATATTATTTATGTCGTTTTAGTTAAGCTCATGCTGCTGACGGCGCCATCATACTCCAATTATCTCTCAAATATCTCATTTCAATAAATCGAAAATGGTCGAGGGCCAAACAAATTCGAAGACAATGCAGTGCAAAACTTATTGGACGAAAATCCAGTTCGGCCCTTTAAACAACTTTCAAAATTTTTCTTTTATTGTTCAACTGTTTCCAGATGTTTAGATGCAGTGAGAATGATCCAAAAGAGGAAAATGACTACAACACTGACCGAAAATGTCACTTCGAACATTTCCAATATCGCCGCCATATTATACCAATTTTCGTTAAATAAAAGCTTTTAAAAAATGATGGAAATATGTGCAATTACTTAACATTTTAATTAAATTGAAGCTATCGAAAATATCATAAAAATATTAGTAAGATATCTGAAAGCATACAGAAGATGAATTAATAACAGTAAACAAGTAAAAGGCAACAAAACACTGGATGTCAATAAACTAAGATAACTACCAGTTATATAATTCTATATTTAATTTAATTGACTGTAACATCTCGATTTCAACGTTTATGTATTTTTTGTGATCTTACCAGGTTAGAGCCGGTTATGTTATCGCAAAATAAAAGAAAAAAACGTGGTCGAAAACATAAATGGAATGGGACCTCTATCGAAACCCGTCTTGTTCGTCGGTAATAAAATATTTCGAGTCGGAAGATAATTACGATCAGATCAGATCGTTAAGTAAACGAAATCATACGTTTTAATTAAGGAATATTTCCAATAGTGCGGTATTTTCCGTTAACTGGGTCGATGTCAGGCTTGTTTATATAGATTAGACAGTGGCGGCAGCGCTATATTTAAGAAGCATCCTAATTTAATCATGTCTAAAAATATTTATTATATAAGTTCGTAAACAAATTTATTAACACAGCCATCACATTACTAGAATAATAATATCAGATCAATGCACTTGATATAGGAAGTTAAAAGTCAGTTTGTATTTTGTTGTACATGTGAATAACACAATATTATTGAACACGTAAAGAAGATACAGCACATAAAAAGAGTGACAGATTTCAGACAAAATCATAAATAGAACAAAATAAATAATAATTTTGAGTCATCTCTCCTAACAAACAAGCTGAAGCAATAAAAGATAAAAGAAAGAAAGAACTACAATATAGACTCTTACAAAACAAAACTTAATGAATGAAGTGTCATATGGTGTCCAACGAACTCATTGAACAACCTGGGATTCTATATATATATCTAGATTTTTTATCTCGTTTTTTTTTAGAAAAAGGCCGCAGTTCACAAGAGGAGGCCAAATACATAATTTCTATGACTACTCATGATATTGAAAAAAAACATTATGGTATCTAATATTACAATTATATCAACAAATAATTGAGTTTTAATACAGAGAACATACGTATAAATCATCAAGATAAACGTTTATGGTGCCACCACTGATCCAACAGGTCTTAATACAGTTCATCGGCTGCCAATGTAACGAGAGAAACAAGAAGGTAATGGTGCATATTTTAATCCGGCTTTTTATACAGTCTCTCGCTGAAAAATCCCGATAGTTCACGTGTTATAACGGGACGACTGGTGGTTTTTCTTCTTCCTTCTGTGCCGTTTTGTAACAATGGTCAAACAATCCTTATTGTCTACTATTATGATTAAATGAAACACCTGCGTGAAAATTAATTAAAAACGATCACCTGTAGTCACAAAATATGCAACCATTATCATTGTCTTGGGAGGTTCGATTGTGTTTAACTGTTAACTGTGATTGAAGTTCCATGACGTTCTTGGTATTGCCATTGAATCGTTATTATAGAATGTCAAAGAAACATACGTATTAGTTTGCTAAATGATTCTAAGAAATGGGATCGAAAACATGACAAACAACAGGTAGATTCTGATACTCAATCGGCTTAGATTGATAATAATCTAAAAAGCTCCCAGAAAAAAATCTGGTTTCAATACAAGACACGTTTTAATATAGCGCATAATTAAATGGGAATTATAAAACGAAATTTCATGCAAACTCGATGAATTGAAAAAATTGTAAATTCAAAAAAATTCTTATTGTTTTTGAAGACGATATGCTCTTCAGTTTCGATACATTTTTAGTTTATTGAAGGATTCTTAGAAATCAAACCGTAAATATAACGAACACCAGCAAAGTTCTACGTATCCCCTTAAAAATAAATCAGGATAAAAACATCATTATATCAAAACCTTAAAATACCATGTCAATTTAACTACTAAAAAAAAGTTGCTTCGAAACCAGTTATCAGCTCCAGAAAATAGTTATCCTTCTCATAAGAGTCACATTTTCGCCAAGTTACTGGGAAATAACCATAGTAACAAGGGTGCAATCAATTTTTAATTAAATCAATTCTATTAATCATATGATAACAAATCTAATAGTTTTGTTTTCGTTTTAAAATTTACCTGACTTACTAAAAAGATAAAAGAATCTAGGTATACACCATATACAAACATAATTTGCATATACACATTTACACCACAAGAGCTTCCCCATGTGTAGAAATGTTCCAACTAACCATTTGCATAATATGCAAATAGTAAACCTATTATCCCATAAAATAATAATTAATATCCATATACCAGTCAAAACGTACATATACAACAGGAAAATTTATATTTGTAAGAAAAGTAAATCAATTTAGATGATTTAGCCTTTTGCTGGCAATTTTTCAGCCTTTAATAAAATTTAATGGCTGAGTATTAAAACCAATTAATTATTATTTTTATTTAAACATTACTTTAATATCAATCCAGAATCATACCATAATGAAATAGAGAAGCAATGTACTATAATTAAAACGAAAATTAAACAGCATCACCCCTGAAAATGGCCATTGATATAAAATGGTAAATAAAAAATATATTATATAAATATACAAAATAGTAAATAGATCTGACCCCATGAATGTTCTTAAAAATCGGCGCATCCTTGATCCATCAAATTTACACTTCTGTTAATTTGCATTATGTTAATTTGCTTAATGTAAAACAGCATAAGATAATCTTGGAATTTTATATATATATATATATATATATATATACATATATATATTATATATATATATATATATATATATATATATATATACATATATATATATATATATATATATATATGTATATATATATATATATATATATATTTATATATATATATATATATATATATATATATATATTTATATATATATATATATATATATATATATATATATTCTTCTTTTATTTTCGAGCTTTTAACACATTGGGTGCATTCTACGAAAATTTTCTTTCATTTGAAAATTATTGAAGTTGTATCAGAAGTATAATAAGAGTGAAGATATAGTAGATCACTATAGGTTGTAAATTGTATGTTTGAGCAATAAAAGAAACAATTGTTTCAGCAGCAACGTGTTTTACAATATGACAACGTTTGACATTACATGTTGAAAAACCGGTTCAAATCTAATAGGATATGCTTAAACCAAACGCCCCGCCCTACAAGCCGTATTCTCCATACATTACTCCTTCTAGTTATTACTTATTCCAAAAGTAGCAGATGCTTCCAACATTGTAACACTATACTACCAGAAAGATGGGAAAAATAATGACCAGCTACTGCCAATAAATCGAATAATTTAAAAAATGTAATAAAATTGAATAAGTATAATTATCCAAACAATAACTTGTTATAAATATAACATCTATATAAATTAAATAATGAAATAATTTGTTTCCCAATAATTAAATTGTTTATATTAAAGACAGATCCGAAAATTAATTATAAATAATTTATACAACCCAACATTAAAAATGAAAATATCACTGATATTATCTATAAAGAGAACATAAATGTTAATACAAGGCAATTAATCGTAAATAAATATCTTCGGCGTTACTTTTTAACTCTACTTAATTAGCGTCAATATCTACCGGCTTCCTGTACATCGATCGCACACAAGTTCATTTCAGGAGATAGCACATTTAACGCCAACCGTTTAGCCACCGTGAGTCAATGAATTATCAATAAGATACATCAAATACTTAACGTTATAATTATGCGAAAGGTTGTCGGGATTCACATTGGGTTCTCTACAAAGACTTGTTCCTTTTTTAATCTGCCTTGGGTTTAGAAAGACAGTAACAATTTTAAAACATTTAAAATGTAATAGAATGATCTCGAAGTACATCCTGTTGCCATTATATTAGAAGTTTTGCAACAAATGCTCGAATTTTACTTTTTTGCTCCAATGGTACTAGTAAGTTAACAGTTTTATCACCGAAGCTTTTACTTGCTCGTTGGCAATTCCATGTTAAACAGCTTTATGCTACGGGAAATTTTAACAGGTCTATAAAGTAATATAATACGATTTCTTTATATCAATTAATAGAGGTAATTATATTAAAATGATAATTAATAGAAATGTGTTCGAGACAGAAATAACCACAACATATTTAGTTTGTAAATTCAAGACATATATGTTATTATTTAAAGTATGTACTTTGTTCAAATTCACATGATCAAAACTATTGGATGAAGTCTAGACTTCAATAATTCAATCAACCAATAATTACATGAACAAGATACATACTTTAAATAATAAATTTCTAGAAATAACATATAATATGGCAAAATTTCGCGTGAAAACAGCGAGATTTTGAATTATTAAAGAACTATTAGTACACTTTATATGGTCATCACTGCGGTTGAAAATTTCGCGATTTAAAAGCTAATGAAACAAAAATACCCATACAGATCGTCGCTGCTAAATGAAACGCTTTTCTTCCATAATGAAATCGCTTTAATTGTTCGCCGATGATGAAGACAAAGTTCTTAAGGCATTTTTTGCACTTGTACTTAAACAAATTGACAATGAATCACTCTCCATGCCTGAAACTTGCTTCAACACTGATGCTACGTCAGGATATTTATACTAATATATTTCTGCATTTATACCGACATCTATCGATCAGTGTTCTATCCATAACGTTGCCACATCAAATGAAAAGTATATATTTTCATCAAGTGACCTCTTGTACAACTTAATCTGCTTTACCTACACTGCACTGCGTTATACAACAATTTCAATAGCAAAACCAAAGTACTGAAAATACGCATCATTGAGTGCATTTAACATTATTTTTTCACCTTTACCAAGCGTATAACATCCGCGAACGTAACAAAAACACTTTGAATCGACTATGTAATATCGCCTCTGCATTTTCACACGTTCCGAAGCACAGTCATACTACAAAACATGATCGAGCAATAAGGCAAACAATAAGATAAAATAAAGGAGCAATAAGATAAACAATAAGACCGCAGTGTTGCTATCACGCGCAAACTCCAACACTAGACGCAATTTTGAAGCAGGGATTGAAAATATGAGTTCGGAGCATCAAATAATGTTAAACATTGTTCTGATCTATTCGGATCCAAAAATTGACACGAATTTCTAAACTTGTATTATCATAAGAAATAGTTTTTGCCCATTGACTGTTAAACCACTACGGGTAATAACAAAACGGAGATAATAAATCAATAATTAATAAAAACTAAAATAAATGAGGATAGAAACGTATAAAATATTTAATAAGAAATTATTTTAAAAAATTGATACGCTTGAATAAAAATCTATAATAATATTATTGTTTCAGGAGCATTAACCAAATCACAATTCCCTGTCTTCACTATCTACGCCCAGAAGACCTGTTTGGGAGTAAAACCCTGCGAACGAGCCTGGTGCATCGACAGAGTCCAGAACTACCGCCTCAACGGTCACGTTAAAAGCAACCAAGCCGTGTCGTCGCGACAAGAATGTCTGGAACTATGTTTAGGAGAAACCGAATTCCCATGCAGGTAAGTTCGAAACGGTTGAAGACGTGATTATTTACTAATTTATTAGTCGATGCCACCGATAAATTAATTAAAAACAGTTCGGCGAAACTGGCAAGGACTGATTTGTTTCGTTCCCATGATATATACATGATTTATGTTATAAAACGCCCAGAAGAAACTCAGATCCACTTAACGGTAACGGCAAAATAGACACAGGATATTGTAAGAATTCTTAACGTGACTACATCACGGCTATTAACACGGGAAAAAATGGTAACAGCACAAACTTTTGACGAACTGGTCTTGTAAAATAAACGTAATAAGTAGCTATTTAAACATCCACTATGCCGAACATTTATTAATTTCCGATATGAGATCAATTGGCACACTGAATCTGTATTCCAACTGGTTGATCAACCATCAGCAAACAGCTTAAGCGTATTAATCAACCTGATGGTTTAGTAATTATGCGCAACATCACTTGCCTTATAACGCAATAAACTACAGCAAACGCAAAACGAACTTTAAGAACGAGATTATTGTAGAAGTGTAACGATAACGATGGTACTTGAAAAAATGGAATAACTTAGAAACAGACGAGAACAGCTCTAACCCAGATTTATAGGAAGTTGTCTGTTTTATTTAATTGGTTTATTTCAGACTATTACAAAAACATAATTAGAATTTATCAATGTAAAAATATCTCATGATATTTAATATTTCGCAGTTCATTTCTCCAGTACCTTTGTTCGGTTTTTTTAAATCAATTATATTTTACATTGATAAAATTTAGACCAGAAATATTTCACTAAATTATGAAATGGAGTTATTAGTTACTTATTATTGAAAATATTGAATAAAAAATGTAGATTTTTATATGCTTTCATTACAGATAATAGCAAACAACAGTTCTTATTATAAGTTTAACCACACATCAGTCATTGAATTAATTCACTTAATTTTCTCCCTACATCATTACCTATTTTATCAATCTATTTTAAGGAATAAAAGTTTTTCATAAATTGGAAAAAATTAAGCATTAACACAAAGATTTTTCAATCATCAATATCAATAACTTTAGACAATTATTAATTATTACACGCCCACTAGTTAAATATTTAACTATATATAAAATCAAAACAGGGCCAGTTAATTGGAATATAACATTGCAAAAAATTTCAGATCTGACAGAAAATAATATTTCTAGCATTAACCAATCCATTAATAAAATCAATAAAATGTAGCAGGAATAAAATTTACATACGTATCAAACTAAGCATATATAATGGAAATATCATAGCTACAAGAGGTTGGTGTAATAATAACAGCTATTGAATTATTTAAGCTAATTTGATTTCAACAAGTACTGATGCAGTAACAGGTGACCTAAAACGAAATATATTAAATATATGACTCAACTTTTACAGCTGTTGTACTAGAACTTAAAAAATATTTTTTCTAATAACAATATCTACCTTCACAGTCTTTTGTTGTTCTTAGGAAGTAACATGTCAGAATAATTGGCAACTGATAAACAACATTAGGTACTGCGGTAATAATGAATGAATGAATTGCTCCAAAAAATTACTCTTTTAATACTCAAACGGGCGTCAAAAGTTTGATGATGTGGTGGTACACACTTTGCATAATAAAGGCTCAATGTAAACGCAACAAGTATATCCAAAGAACTATTGTCCAAAAATTTAAGTCAAATAGGATTTTTTTAAAAACTTGTAAGGTGAACAAGATATAGAGAATCCCAAACGTAAAACATACACTAGCAACCCGGATCCCAGGCAACCCAATATATCAACGCCAAAATGAGACATTCACTTAAGTGAGGTTCTGAGTGCTACGAAATTGATCCGAACCAGTAGTTGCATAAACTAAGAGAAAAACATGATCCAAAAAAACCATTTACTGGCAAGGAAGTAGAGAAGTCATACTACTACCAGACGTCCTGAAGTTAAGATGGGAAGTTCTCCTGCGCGCATATTCACTAGACTTGACTTCACTTGATTAATCTGCAAAAATTAAGCCATACGTATAATAATCTCTCATTTAGCTTTGAATTGCTGGTGCCATAAATATTATAACGACTTTTTTTAAATGGTCCCCGGTAACAGACAGCTTCAATAAATTGTCGGATGGCAAATTTTTGCGTAAGAAAAACTGAATGAAATGAGCATTAGCACGGGATAGCAGTCTAAATACATTCCTGTCGCCGGGAGACGGTCGGACGATGCTAGGCAGTCGCCCAAAGGTCCCCTCCCTAAACAAATTACCTCGCTATCGTTTGCATACCACCACAGTATCGGAAATAATTACACGTATATTGTGTGAAATCGGACAGTTAGTTATCTCGGCTGCGTCGAAGATAATACATCAAACTACTGTTATTGCGTCTTCTCTTAATTAGTTTCCCGGGGCGAAGCTTCGAGGTGGATTCGATGGTTCTCAGAACCGTGAAAGTGCGTCGACCAAAACGAACGAACCACGATCGCGGGCAATTAAATGCTTCATAATTATATTTTTTCTGTTCGCTCAAACTGACCATATGTTACGCGGATCGTGACGAAAAACGCTTAAAACAAACAGAAAGAGACAGCTTTATTTAACTTTAAATCAATAAGCGATTTTAAAACTCACAGGCTCTAAGTTATTTTCTTTCTTTCAACATGTTTGCTTTCAACATATTCTGACTTGATTCGCCAATTTTGAGTCCTTTAAAACAACATTAAATTGTCATCCAGAATTACTCTGAACCATACCGCGTAAAAAACATGATTTTTGTACGTCAACTAAATGAATTGTCGCCTGTTTCAAAAGGGTCCTGTTTTAAGCATTTTACATGGTCATCACGAGCTCCTTTCTGAATTTTCTTATGAGGTTCAATGAAAACTTAACTTCAGAGCAATAAGGTCAACGTTTCCTGGCATAACAACTAATTTTCAACGACTTTCATCAACAGCTGGCGTATATATATATATATATATATATATATATATATATATATATATATATATATAGAACTTTTATATAGGACTTTTTAATACAAGCTGTGTAACGAAGTTCTTCTTTATTTAAAATCCCATGTATGCAATTATGTATGGAATATAAAATCGCTTAAATGTTTCCAAGGTGGTACTACGAGCGATAACGGCGTAGCGCCGGCCTGAAACCACAAATTTTCATCGCAAACAATGTTTTCCCCAAATTATTAATAATAATATAATTACAGTTAATTATCACAGTTCTATCAACGTTGTATATTACCCCACCGTATAACTTTCCATGATAATTTGATATGATTGACTGAATAATAAACAACTAGTTAAACATGGCCCGCCCTTATTTCAAAAACAATATATAATGGTGATGATAATGACAAATTGACGGTTTTCAACGGTTTCAACAACAATTCATACCAAATATTTTTCCTCATTATAGTAGATTGACCAAAACAAATGAGAAGATTTAAAGGCTTCATTATGAACATTTTCTGTATATTCTAAAGGACCAGATGTTATATTGACTGAGAGACTTCATAGCAGAAACAGTCTTAAATCCTTTTTATGTTTTTATATAAAAACCACATTTTCGTTATCGAAAGATAAAATACACAAATATTCATCTATGACTGTCTTAACTCCTTCATTAGAAACAGGTGGGATATATATACAATTACCCGCTGTCGTTTAACCAACTGTCATTTAATTTCTAGCGTATTGAAACATGTATCATCATTCATTGAGAGCATTCCAGGGCCCAAAATCTTAGAAAGCCATAATTATTCATGTGAGATGTTCCGTGTCCTTTTTTCCGATATACTCATCCCCACTAGGTTTGTGGGCAAAATGAAGTAAAAAGTGGATAAACTTTAACGGTTGACACAGAAAGAGCAGGATCACCTTGCAGCTTGTATTAACTTCAGACGAATTTTCTTAAAACTGAATCCATCCAAAACGAAAATCATGTAACTGTACGATATTTCAGCGAACTATTGAACTAACATATAAATGTTTGCTGATAACAAAGACATCTTTATGTTGGGCCGAACACTTTTCACACTCTCGTAATTAAGTCAAATTTTCCTATTAAATAATAACTGGATTAATATTTACCATTTCCCATTAGTAACGATAAGGATTATAGAAGAACTCTAATCAGTTTAATTCCATAAACAATGGCACTGACGGTAGCAATTGTTACCGAATTTTAATACCAAACGAACCAACAAGAAAAGCAAGAAGGAATCGTGTAAATTATTAATTTACATTTGATCAGTCACCTTTTCGATTACGCGGACTATATACGACACAAAAGATCAAACCGAGTAAATTAACAGGGGCTAACCAATGGCGAGAACGGAAAAAAGCGAACAAGGTTGTCGCTTTGATGTAAGTCGTAGCGAATGCACTGATGAATAAATTCTTTCTCGCTTGCCATTTTCAAACTGCTTAATTTTTAGTCCTTTTTCTACAGTTAGCTTAAGTTAATTAACTTTTTCCCTGCCACGCTACGTCGATCATAAAACGACAACGACAATGAACGCAGGAATGTTTGAATTTTAAACTATTGTACGTACGGCAAAAACGCCTGAAATTTTATTCATACTGGGGAAATAATTGGGACGGCACAACCCAACGGTACTAGTCCGTTAGACTTTATTTTTATTCATAGTTTTTCTTGTTTTCCGCGCTGATTTATAATTATCTGGTAAAAATACTTAGATATTTGAATTATTTCATTACAAATTTCTCAAAAAATTGCAGTAGATTCTAAAAATTACTAAAATGACTTGTTTTAAAATTTTATTACAAACAATTTTATTACAACAGCCTTTTGGACAAACATGGGTTGCTTCAACAAACAATTTATTTGTCAAATTTAGTTCATTATGGCTTCTGACTCTTCCCATACTTTTTATATATTAAGTAAATGAAACAGTGATTTACTATTTCAGTTTCAGTTTAATAAACCATGAAAACTATTTCTCCTTTTTTTCAAAATATGCATACCATTTCTTTGCCCAATAATTATACATTAATAATAACTAAATGTGTCTCTTTGGGTAAATCTTTAGGCTCACATATCCACGCACGTCACAACCGTGAAAGTAGTCAATCAGTGACAAGTTGATATAAAAAGTTATTAAAAAATTGTAACCAATGCATCAAAAGACGTGCTATATAAGTTTAGCCAAAGACCTAATTATTCATTTTTGAAATATTGAAATCTATTATTTTAATTAAATAATAAAGGATATTTAAAAATATAAACGAAAAAATAATGGTGAGTATAAAAATATAATATATTTCTAAAATATTTTATCTCCACAGTTACTTCATAGACACGGATTCCTAAATTGTATATTTCAATCTTAAAAGGCATTTTTTAAAATATATTATAACATAAAATGAACCCCGTAAAACAATTTTACCAGCAATTTTGGTAATGAATTCAGTTTACTTGGTCTGCATTAAATAAATGAAAAGATTATTTATTTTTGGTAATTAGAGACTAATTTTGTCCGTTTCCAAATACTGTTTACCAGTTTCAGCACGAGAATTACGCGGCTGAAAGCCATAAAAATTGCTACTTCCTTCCAGGGAAAAATTAAAACATAATTAAGTTGTTACGTGGTAATGTGAGTTTTAAGTGATTTTTTGCGGTCTAATATATGTTATTATTCAAAACCATTTTCTTAAAGCGTATTTTTAAGATTTTTTAATATAATTGCCGAAATTACGTAAAAACTTTTTAAAAAATTATTATGTATTCAAATTACGGCATTAATGTTCATTATTTCTTTAAAAAAAATTTATGGAATAAATATTACTGCCGAAGAGTTAAAATATTTTGAATATCGCATTCTCTGATGTAATAATGAGCTCTAGTTTGGGCAATTTGTGAAAAATTAATTTTTTTAAAGCTGTTAAATATCAAAATACAATAATTAAAAATAATTTAACTTAACCTGAAAAAATTTTGTTACAGCAAATGTTCAGAAAGTAAAGAAAGATATTCTGGACAGGTCACCAATACCTCAATATATAAAGATTCGCGTGTTAAATTTTGTTTAGGAAGTGAGAGAAAAGGAGATTTGGAAAGCTTCCAAGAGCATTATAACTAATATTTTCGGGAAAAACAAAATTATACCTTACACACGATCACAGAAATTCTACAAAAATACCACCAAATACAGCAAATACCATCTACTACATTACCTCAACATTATTTATAAGATCTGTGGTGGAACGAAAGTATAAGGGCAGCTGGAATACAGCCACCGAATAATACACCAGAGGTTACTTACAAGAGAAAATGAGCTGATGAGCTTTTTAGCATAGCTAATCAATTTTCTTTAAGACTTCTTGGACAATCAATCTTGACTTGTAATGGAAAGTAATCGAATAATTACTTTAATATTTATACAAAAATAGTAGAGACTATACAAAAAAAAAGCACAAAGTGAATTTTGTAACCAAAAAGAAAACTATGAATTTTTAAATTTGTATATGATCTCACCTAAATCCTACCGACTGAGGTAGTTATAATTAGGGAAAGAGTTTTAATCACAAAAACTATTAATTTACTTTTAAAACTGATTTATTCATGGATTATATATATATATATATATATATATATATATATATATATATATATATATATATATATATATATATATATATATATATAATATAAATACTAAAAAATGTAACTAATGTCATACGATCGTGTTTCATCAAACTCAACGAAACTACTGTTTCAGCAGAAACTACTACAGCATCAGTATTACATATTAGATATTATTATATTATACACATGGCAGAAAATTATTGGTGCTTACGGTAAAACTAAATGTGATCTATTAATAAATAGACCGATACATTATTCCTAAAACTAATATAATATTAATTATCGAAGAAAAAGGTGCAGTTATTACAGTTAACCAAGACCAGAGTAGAACTGAAGTTAGAAGATATCCCGTTTCCCACCGTTTGTATTAACCAGATCGTTAATAAACAATTCCATAAAACAGCGACAGTTATCAGAACACCGCATTCTTTCTGGCTGAAATATCCAAAGACCATCCGACTGTTCATCAAAAACTGTCAGAACGTGATATTAGCGGGAAGTCACTTAAGGCAAACGAATCGCTATATTCTCAAGGAAATGTCCATTAGGAAATTGATTGTCAGCTCGGCGTCCCCCGTTCTCCCCACCACCCCGGCCGGCTCCCCCGCGCTCCTCACGGCCGAGAAATTCTATTAGACGATGGACGCGGTTCAGTTCAACACACTCACGGACAAATTGCAATAATTGCAGTATTCGTCGATGGCCGTTTAACATTCTTTTGGCGCTGTTAGGGCCGATGATGCAACAAAATAGAATTATAACTTCTCTGCCCTGTTGAAATGGACGCAATGGTCTTGGGCGCCGCCTCACCCATTCCGTGTAATTGTTTTATGGGTAATCAGTGGCGTACACGATGATATCTTAAAGGAAACGGATGCCCAGTGAAGGATAATTGAATTGTTGTCGAAAGAAATCATGCTGAAAACTTCTAGAGCGATTATGGTATTATGCATGAAAAAATGATAGGCATATGAACTGGCAAAAGAATGTCAACAGAGCTTATTTGATATTTATATTCATGTAATAAAATAATGTTAGTAACTCAATTCCAATATATTTTAAAGGCACTACATTAATTAATTTAATTAAATCCGATTGCATCAATTATTGGTTTGAGATAAAGCTAACAACACATTATTATTGATCTAATTTCTATATTATTTGGTGCGCTGAATCCAAAAAGAGCATAAAAAGTAGTGTCATCTATCAGTTTTAATATTACAATATCAAAAACAAGTTTAAAATGTATATTATTATTGTCTACCGCTCATTAAGATTATACAGAAAATTAACTAAACAGCTTATAATTGCATGTTATGGGAGATTTGAAATTTATCTCTATGCTCATCGCTCAACAAAAGAAATCTACGACGTATCCATGTTTCCATAAATGAGCAGGGCATCAGAACAAGAAATCAACGTCAATCAGCAAAAACATATTGCATATTGTCATGTGTGCATATAATATAATTATTTTCCTGAAAACTTAGAAGATGCGAATGAGGAGCGAGAGGAACAGTTTCATCAGAACATATAAGAAATGATGCCTAGAATGATGTGATATCAATATAATTCATACTAGTAGTAGATCACTTCAAAGATAACAATATAATGCATCACACCGAAGAAAAAACTAGGCAAGATACTTTGCAGCGAAACACGAAAGAATTTAACAAAAAAAATAAGCACCTACTGAATGTTGTAACTTAATTATTTATAAGAAATAAAAAATATGAATTTTTAAAACTTTTATACATCAAAATTTTTCTATTCTTGAGATATATAGTCATGGTTATGCCGTAAAAGAATACGGTTTGAGCAACAGATATTATTACAGACACATATTTAATACAGAGTAACACCTGTAATAATCTATTGTAAATCCTTTAAAAACAATGTATAGGCCCAATACATTAATGGACTGAATAACTGACGTGGACATCGGCAGTCCTTTGTCTTATATAGTCATCCAGCATAATAATCTGTGCAATGTTAGAAAACAGACATTCTAAAATGATATAAAAACAATTCCAACATATAAACGTCAATGTGTTCCACTCTAGAATGGAATAAATAACGGCCTTAAACAGTGGTAAGGATTTCTCTCGCGCCTGCTTCTTTATGAACTACCGACGAATTTAACAACTTTTCGTTCCCGATTTTTGCCGTTCGGCCGCACGTAACAAGAAAGCGGCAAGGGCCAAAAAAGGTTCACAAACGGGCCGCTCTAGTTTATAGAGTGTTGTTTTGCACCTTCGCGACGAGATTTAAAAGCTCTTACACCGGACTAGATTATAATTCTCGGCAATCGGCCTTATTTGGATTGAAAATGCCCGCTGCCCATTAATTCTGGCTTGTTTACTGGCCGTTTGTTGGTGTGTACTCCTTCGCCCGACTAAATTCACCAGGAATTAGTAGTTAATATTGGATCAAACGTCATTTATTTTAATGGTGTATTCTTCGAGCCAGTCGATAACGCTCCCGAAAATTTTTTTATTAAAATATCAATATCGTTAATACATTTTATAAAAACCATAGTTCTGATGTGTTTTTAACATGCAATAATTTTTAATGAATTTCCTGGAAATTGCTCTCAACCTAAATTCAGAAATGATGATTGTGTAACCAAATTAATATCAACGAAACATGGAATTTATTCAATCTACCTTCGTAAGTAATTTTCACAAATATAATTTACCCAGTTTTAATCTTACGCTGTAACAACATTTAAATACATTAAAAAATATATTATTACATAACGGAAATACGTTGCCCATTATTAGTTCAGTCCATATGAAGAATACATTAAAAATATTATTTTAATTTTACAAAACATAAACTATACAGCTCATGGTTAGATGCTACGAAGAGATTTAAAATCTCCATACTCTTTGGTAACCAAAAGTGATTTAGAAATATTGCGCCAAAAAACAAACAGTCCAGTTGTCCAAAAACAAGTTGAGCTTAATGAAATAATTTGTATGAAAATATTTCTCTTGTTTGAAATATGTGTGCAGACAATGCCCTCATTCGTCAGAAGCTGAACTGCAATATATAATTTTCTTTGGGTCTGTTACTCAACTATGAGTACAAAGAACAAGGAGGTTTTGATATCATTTAAAGAATTCGTGACTATGTTTGCGGACAATGCAAAAGCTCCTAACCATAAACATAGCTGATGACAAACAACTTCAAAACCCTTGCATTTGTGTCAAAAGGTGAGTGAACAACAAGTGAACATATAACACATGGAGAAACGATACCTGGGACAATGGAAGAACTGCTGGTCACTTCACGCAGAACAACAAAATGCAACACATCAAAGAAAAAGTTAAGCAAGTTAAGGAACTCTTGAACAAGTCAATTGAACAATTTGTTGAAACAATCGAAAAACAATTGAACAAACCTATTGTTGCGAAAAGACCAACGATAACGCGACAGTAACAGATATAAAGAAGTCATCTTGCATCTGGCATCACAAAAGTCGACCACACGTAAAAATTGTGAAGGATACTATCATCATTGTAGCTCCAATAAAAGCCATATTTTTGATGTGTTCTACGGGTATCATTTTGAAATAAATATAATGCTTCCAATCTGACCATAAAGTTCTAAACATACAATGATATCTGATAAATTTACTGGAAATTGCACACATTTCAATTTCAGCGCTTATGCCAGTGCAACCAAATTAATGTTAATAAAACATCTTATTAAATCACGACTTTTCAACCTACCCTCGTGAGATTACTAATATTAGGTCAAAAATAAATTAAAATCTTTATATAATTTTCACATAAATAATAAATATCATTTTAAACTTCCACTGTAACAATGTTGAAATATATTTAAATTAGTTGTATTAAACAGAAATTGCAGTTATAGGATTCTACAGATCTACCTTTAGTTTTACACAAGTCAAAATAAAAACATCCTAAAAGCGTAACCGTTTGTAATAATAAAATAATTAGAGCATTACAATAAAGACAGAATGACACAGCAAAAGATATAGCAACATGAAATATTAGCTATAAAATAATAGATATTTCAAATGATATCGGAAAATTAACCATTTTGGAGGAGCTTATGAATGTTCTTGAAGGACAATGTTAAAGAACAAAATATTTACAGATACAGGGTCAGTAACGTTATCAACAATAAATATTCTACCCTATATATACATGTACGAACTATATGGACGTAAGTTATATAATTAAATAGCAACTAACTAAAAGAAAACAACAAACAATACGTATTCAAATGAAATCGTAAAAACGTCAACAATTAACGAGAGCTAATTTATGTATTCCCACACCGTAACTGTAACTAACTCGTAACTGTTTCAAAGTAAATAAAATAAAGCGTCTAAGAGATCTTGTCGTATTAACACCACGATAACCAATAGAAATTCTATAATATAGACGCAACTATAATATAGACGTAATGCAAATATATATATATATATATATATATATATATATATATATATATATATATATATATATATATATATATAGTTTCAAATAATATAAAAGAGTTCGTTCTTCTTGTAAATATCGAGTATTTATTGAATAATAATGAGAAGATATAACCGTAAATTATATGTGGTCGGGTTGTTGTAAGGTAATACGAAAACAACGCCCAGCTAGTACCACGGTGTCGGTACTAATATCGTTTTTGACTAATGCAGTGCGAACTAGCATTGGCCTTTGTTGTGACGTGTTAATTAAATCTTACCAGTCCCTGGGGGCCCGCGAAGATGAATGGCCGATGATGGCGAGGAACGCGTGTCCTTATAATGTGTATGACCGCTGGCGAAACTCGATAGAAAAACCATGTATAGAGCAATTTTATTAGCACAGTCGTATATATAAATAGTCGTATCACAACTTTTTATGAAAACATTACTGGGGATGATATTTATCATTTTGAATAAACCAAAAAAACGAAAACAATTCTCAAATTTTAAAATTGAAGAATATGAAATAATCAATTCACCTCCGATTAGATTTCCTACGTGGGTATAGTTATTTATAAAACTAACCAAACAAAGAACAATTAATGAAACATCCAAGAAGTTATTTAAAAATATTCTACAACACAATTAACAATAAAATAAAAAATAGGCTGATTTTTAGTCAAAATATATGAAGTGTAGTAATATGTATTCACTTAAAAGCACCAATCAAAATCTATCAAGAAAACTTTTAGAGAACAAGAAATGTATTAAATGTAATGGCTTTTGATTATGGTAGAAAAAAATAGATTGGTCCTTGGATCTGTTAAACTTCTATTTGTATTAGTATAATGGAATATTTTTCCTTTTCTTCCTTGAATTAATCAAAGTAGTCACGAACCTACGGTGCAATCAATATAATGTTTCTTTAAAGCATCAAACTATCAATTGTTTCTTGTTATTAAATTCGATTGTTTCGATTTTTGGAAAAAAATTATTGATCAAGTAAAAGTTGACTGATGAAGCCAATTTTCAACACAGTCAATTCTTTTTAAAACTCTGTTCTTAATCAAAATATTGTTGACTATTATTTTTCAAACTGATGACTAACAACACTAATTTTGCTCGTCTTTCTGGTAGGGCTTGAAGATCATTCAACGTAGTCTAATTTAAAATTAGAACCAGTACATATCGATATAAAAAGAAAAATATAACGGCTTTATTATACATTTCGTCGAGCTTTGTTATATTCCAATTTCACGTCTCTTTTTTTGTTTAGTTAAAGACCATTTTCTTTAATTTACTTGAAATTTTCTGTTTCGATTCTGTTGTTTCAGAAGTTATCAATCACTGATGTAATGTTGTAATGACGTAACTAAATAATAAAATTATAAATAAATAATAAGTAAAATTTATTCTACGTTTCTGATTCATCTATGTTTTTAACATTTTTAAAAAGTTAAAAACAATATCACCAAACATCCTCAGAGGTAAGAAAAAAAAAAAAAAAAAAAAAAAAATACAGTACTTGATACTTGAAAAAGTACTTGATATAATATAAGCTATAATATATATTGGAAATCCCTTCAAACCCATTCTAAGTTTCTATATGTTTTAATACCTTTGTGAAGTAAAACATTATCAGATTATATGCAAGCACTTAATATTTGATTCTCGCTAGACGAGCAAAACTGAACAAAACTCGAAAGAAAACCAAACCATAAGACGCCTGAGAAAATCTAATATAGCAAATAGCAAATGGTAAAACTCCATTATCATCATCAGATTCTTCGAGAGGCAAACCGTATTTAAATTGGATTAATGGGTAACCTGCGCACCTTACAATGTCAGAACCTCTTCCACTCGGAACAGTTGGCTTGCATGTACATTATCAACCACAATTATCACCGATTTTCACGGTAATGGTCATCGAGACTAACTCGAATGATCGACGCTACATTTTGTCATTACCGCGTTCAAGGCCGTTCCATTCCGTGACCATTCCAACGAAAAAAACGATAAGTAATTTAGTTCAACCGCTGCATAGGTGTTAATTAGTGAAATACGAGGCGTATTCGTCTAAGCGATCTCCTTTCTTATAGGATTCCTTCCAGGAAAACGTACGCATCCATCTATGTGCTTGAGAGTAATTTGACGCAAATTATACGTAATTTGTGCGGTTAATTTAATATTTCTTTGAATAATATTTTTTTAGATATAATATTTTTTAAATATCCGGGCATTTATATATGAAGGACAAAAGGTTTGTGTCCTGATTAATCATCGATATCTCTGACATATTAAACCCAAATACGAAGACCTACCGAATCGATACGCGCACCAGCAATCAATCTAAGACAAGATAAGTTGCTTCCGAAACAAAGAGAGGCAAAAAAATAGTTTTAGATAATTAGCTTTATTGTTGGATCATTCCAGTCGGATAACCGGGCCCAAAGCCACATCGAACAAACGAGGATGCAAATCAGCGTGTCTACGTCGTGGCTCCTTTACTTTCTCTCGGCGCTTGAACTCGACCTTGCGATAGACGATCTAGCCTTGCGGCTCATTAAGACATAATTTTTTCCTTCCGTGGCCTACGAGAGACAGGGTCCAATTCTCGAAATATATATCGAATTCGGGCAGTGTATGAGCACCAGATACCAATCATATAGATCAAATTATTTTATAAAATGGTATATGCGTCATTATTATTATTGTGAATTTTTTAAAATAATAGAAGACTAATTCAATATATTAAAACATTTACAATTTTTCACTCCATCATTTTTGAAATTAAACATCAATTATGTTTTGAATAATCAGTTAAAGTGTAAGAAAATATTAAAAATGGCCACAAAATTTTAAAAAACAGTAAATTGTCAAAAAAATTGAACAACCAAGAAAGAAAATTATCTTATTCAAAATTCTGATAATGCAATACTATAATTCTATTGTCCTGTATTGAAAAATGACAAAAATCAATTGGATTTTTTCAATTAAGAAAAATAATATGAACAAATAAAATATCTGTAGTTTCCTACACGTAACACAAGTCTTCGATAAAATATGGAACCCGGGTAAATGCTGCCAAAGCAATATGTTGATATATTAACATCATATATCTCCAATAGGCTTTTCAGAATTAAACAACAAGAATATTCTGAACTAAAAGAAACACTGGCAGGAGTGCCACAAGGTAGGGTCCAGGGATCTATCCCCTATCTGCTTTGTCCTACCAAAACTCGAGGGAATTACAATAGTTACATTTGCGGATGATATAGCACTGCTGACGTTGGGCAAAAACCAAGAAGCATCCATAAAGAGGCCACAGGCAGCTAGCGATAAACTAATATACTAGACCAGACAATGAATAATAAAATTAAATGAGCTAAAATATGTTCCTAATAATTTTACCAACAAGAAACTGAATAACTCACCAGTCTAGAAATGTAATGGTGCTATAGCAACATATGTAAATAGTGTTAAGTTTTAGGGCATGACACTAGAAGTCAAATTAAAACGGATTTAGCATGTCAAGAAGAAATTAGCCAAACTCAAAATAAAACATAAACAGCTATATTGGCTCCTCAGAAGAAAATCCAAAATGTCAATTCACAAGATGCCGATCTACAATCAGGTGTTCAAAGCAATATGATTATATGGTATAGAGCTGTGGGGCAGTACCAGGGATAGCGATGTAAATAAAATTTAAATATTCTAAAATAAGGCATTGCGGCAATTATAATAATAATTGTTAGTAGTAAATTAATGGTGGGTCTAGTAGACCAGTGGGAAATAATAAATCATTAAAAAAATTAGTTCGACCGGGAACTTTTCAGCCCATATGTTACATTATTTAGATAATATAGAAGAAAAGAAACATGTCTCCCATGATTCAGCTCCTTTTTTCTCGTACCATTCAAGAATTAAAGCCCAGGTGATGAATCAGTATGGTCCCTAACTCTCGCAGGCTTCAGCTCTTGGAATCGTTAATAGAAAAATGTGCGTCACGATTTTGAACTAAATGATCTTCTTCACGACGACTTTTTTTCCCTTCCTCACCCGTGTCCACGGAATGTATCGATGAAACGACGCCATTTTAACAACAGATGACAATGGCTCGAAACCGATGCCAATAAAAATAAAATTGTAAGTCCTCCGAGTAGGTTTTTCTGAAGAAAATAACTTTGTTGCCTTCGCGAGTGGTTCGCATCTCTTTTTCGATTTTTACTCTGCTAGTACAATGAAAAATTAGTGATAAAAACGGGAGCGTGCAGATTGATTGCGAGAAGAATGTTCGAATATGGTGAAGCGAAAACGTGTCTGCCAATACGACAAGAAATTAGTTTGCGTTTTTAGTATGAACATTTCTGAGTAAAAAGGCTCGTCCTTCACTGTCATTGTTTGGTTAAATTTATCACTGGTGAAAATACCTCATTAACTGTGACGTTAACTGTTCTGTAAATTATAACTTTACTATATTTATTTTATTGATGGTTTTACGGTCTTGTAGAATATATACAGGAAATTTTATACTTAATTCGATAATCTTTATATGCTACTATGCATAGCCTATAACAAAAATGTTTAGAAAACAAATGTCTTCAATAAATAATGATACTATTTCTAAATATCTACTGAAGGTATAATAATATAAGTTATTTTATGTTTAACAGCAATGTCTTAACTGTGAATAATTATAAGAACAATGAAAAATGTTAAATTTGCGGAAAAAAGAGCTGAAAGTCTTTCAGTTAAGGAATATTATTAATTTATGATTTTGTTCATAATAAAACATTATATGTCGAATTTAAGTCAAGATTTCATGTTAGCCGTCCCAACATGTATTGAACATTTGTATATTCGTGCTCAGGAAAAGTACTACTGGTGACAGATAGTCCTGTAATAGCCATCGGTAATTGGTAACAAAATGTTAACTTTTGTCCTTAAATGTGACCCATGACTCATTAATTATTGATTAAATACCGAATCGTATATTGAAGTAAATACGAATATGATAATGCTTCTAAGATTAAGTAGAGATATTCTAAGTAGTAAGTTTCTTTCGCTACTTTTTAGAAGTATAATTATGTACAAAACAATTTTTAAATTACTTTCAATAAACAATTCTCTAATTTACATCCGGTTTATTAGTGCAAAATCGTGTAAGTTACCAAGTCCCAAGTTCTTTGGAGGGGACCATTTGAATGCAGTATGTTTATTCCAAGCTGTACTTGAAATATTTTAAAATAATTGCTTCAACCTTTATAAAAGTATTAATTATATTATACTTCACATTTATAGTACTCATCCTAGAGTATATTTTTTAAATAAAATAAATTAGCAAAACCATCACTTAATCGTCAACTGTAGAACTAAAAATTCGATACCATTTTAACATCTAATTTTCCAAATAATTATTACCAAAATTTCATAATTAAATTTCATTTAATTTTGTTACTTTAAAGATACAGCAATATGAATGAGACTTGGGTCTACCGCCATGACTGAAGTTATTACATGAATTAGGTTATAAAACAAACTCCCATTGAGAATTAGACCGAGAAAACATCACGATCATTTCTTGGGTGCAAAAGGAAGTTCATGTTCGTGAATTACCTTCAATCTGATAAAGCAATAAACTCATATTATTATTGTAAATAATTGGATGCAAAAATTCGTTAAAAAGACCATTAGTTTGCATCAGAAAAAAAGTATTTTTCATCAGATTTACGCACTGTAAGCTGTGGAAACACAGCCAAAAGTAATGGTTAAAATATTCAAATGAAAGTTTGAACTGTTTCAACATTCAGATTATTTTAGCGGCTTGTAATGATAAAAAACCTCGAAGGACCAATAATGTGTAAAAAAATCGTAATATTCAAATATAAATAATAATGCATAATCTTCAATACTACAACCACCTTGCAAAATTCTGATAATACTAAATTATAATTGCATTGTTCGATAAAAATTGAAAAAATGACAAAGATCTATTGGATTTTTTCAAGTAAGAAAAATAATATGAACAAATTAAAGGTCATGACAACAAATCTGAACTAATGCAGTTTACCTAGACGTAGCATAAACCTTCGATAAAGTTTAGCAACAGGGCTTGAAATATAAACTAAACATAATGCTGCAAAAACAATATGTAGAGATATAAACATCATATATCTCCAATATATTCTTTTGAATTAAACAAGAAGAAGAACATTCTGAACAAAAAAATACAAACAGGGGTGACACAAGGCAGCGTCCTTGCACATATTCTCTGTCTACTTTATACGAGTGACATACCAAAACTCGAGGGAATTAAGATAGCTATATTTGCGGGTGATACAAAACTGTTAGCGGTAGCCAACAAAAACCAAGAATCGTCCATAAAAATATTTCAGGCAGCTAGCGATAAACAAATACACAGGACTAAACAATGCAGAACAAAATTAAATGAGTTGGAAGCTGACCCTATTAATTTTACCAACAAGAAATTAAACATGATGAAAAATAGTTTTTCACCAGCTAAAAATAATAGTTAAATTTTTTTAAATAAAGTATAAACTGTTTCAACATTCAGCTTATTTTAGTGGCTTGTAATGATAAAAAACAATACATATAGATGTTCTAGGCTTTTAAATTATAAAAAATGCACCGTATAATAAAAATATAAATAACAATGCATAATCTTCAATGCCACAGCCACCGTGTAAAACACTTCAGTCTGAAAAAGTGTGTTCTAGGAATACCCTCTACATGCAGAATAGCAGGCAGGAGTATTTAGTTAATGACCGTCTCTTGTTCCATAATTTTCGCCGTATCAGACATGAGAACGCTTCATGTAAAGCGATTTTACTATAAGAATCCCTTTTATAGGAGTTCGCGTTCGCTTCTTTGTCGGTTGTTTTATGGTATTCTGATAATTTGTCGATTAAAGTCAATCACGATCGAGGCGAGGAAAATTTCGTGGTAAAAGAGGGGCGTGTAAGAAATCGCCTCGCCTATAGCCCCATAGACCACTCTCACTATCTCGGGCATGACTCGGGCACGTAGCCTAGGTCCACGAGGAGGCCCCCAACCTCCATTCCTTAAGCCTGTAATCGTAACGACCAATGCCTCGGACGTTCCCCGTAGATTATTATAGTAATTACGCCGACTGCCACTTTCCGTTTCGTAGACTGCACGCAGGGCCGATGATCCCCCCACGACTAGAAATCGTGTTACGGTCGATGACGAGCAGCGTCGACCTCCAGACCCACCTGATTTGTCGCCCAGTTACGAAAAAGCCACCCGATCATCAATCGCAGGTTTATAGGTCGTAAAGTTCGCCTCAGACAAGTTAATCGAACGTAACGTCAAAAAAATTGCGGTCTTGCCATACGCGGATGATCAATTGAAATTTCATTGTCATAACGGTAGTGGTTTTTTACCTAATAAAATAGAATATATCCATTATGGAATACGACACGTTTACTAGTATTTATAGATGCGCAAGTCACAAAAGAATACATGTTTATAATTTAATAACACATCCCGATACCAACCAGGCAGGTTTCTTGTTGTTTCTGTTTCTGATTGAAAACCAGAGGATCCAAAAACAAAAGTAATGTGTAAATTCGATTTAAAATAGGGCAATATATCCTTTTCATTTTATTCTAGTTAAGAAGAGATACAATTCTGTCTAATACGTTACATGTTCGAACGTATTAAACCGAATCAGCCTATGAAATTCGCCTGGCGATCATAATTACATATTAGAAGAATTGAATTGGCGCTTTGTTTGCTTATTATAACTCTGATTGAAAATGCCGAAGCCATTAGATAATCAGAGCCAGAAACAAACTGCGTCCCTAATCAGTTACCTCGAAAATGAAAGAGATAATATTAGTGCTTTAGATGTATAAAGTACATCTTATTCTTATCACTATTTATTAATTTATGATATTTGCCGAATACAACGAGAATTTTATGTATTAACAATTACAATTTACAAGAATATGTTAGGTTATTTAGATTAAAATTCTGTTAAATATCGAAGCCAAAATGAACTAAAATTCAAAATTGATTTGGCAACATTGCGACCCTTTGGCGTCATAAATTTAGATGACGTGGGTTCACTGTTTTATTGAACGGGCTATATACTACTACTATTTTTAGACTATAGTGTACTCAATAAAACAGCCAATGCACTTCATAAAAATGTATGAAGGACTAACTACGTTAGCCGACTTATAATCTCCAAATATTATCACGAATCTCTTTAAGAATTTTGTAGATATTCGAGAATAGTGTCGACCAATATAAACGCAAGTCGAATTTCACAGACTGATTTAGATATATTTCTTATAGCTTTTTAGCTATGGAAAAATGAGAAGGAAAAATCCGCTATGAGCTTGAAACAAATTTAACATTTTTACAAACTGCACCTGGCAGTATATTCGATGTTAAGCTATGACGTCAATTGGCGGACTTGAAGATTTTCTGATGAGGAAATAATGAAACCAAGCAACATACCTGAAGGAATGGAAAAAGATATGAAAGAATACTGTTACATCATGTAGATGATAAATGTGGAAGAATGGAAATATTAATCAAATCAAGGAATCAAGAAAAAATAAATGAAATTCTGCAGAGAATCTGTAATCTAAATGTCTCCCAAAACCTAGAGTTAAAAATACGGGCAGAGACATAATATGATAATATGAACTAAACCAAAAACTGGTATGGTACTGAACTTGTATTCACTTTATTAATATGCGTACAATATATATTCAAAAGTTAATAGTAATATAGAAACAAACAACCACATATATAAGAATAAATACCTCACAATGAACGTTCAATTTCAATACAAATTAAAATCAAAACGAAAATAATAAGCAGAACAGTATCAATTATGACTAAACAAACTACGTAACACCTCTCAAATTATAATTCCGATTTAACGTAGAAAGGAAAAATGTATTCTTAACGTAATTAGACTCGTTTGCATATGAAAAATAAGGATGAAAAATGCATGATCCATTCGAAATGATTCATGTTACTTGGCCTTAATTCAGCCAGTCGCAAGATAACTGAACGTTTTAGACGTATAAAAACAAGATGATTGTTTAACAAAACAGTTGGGTGTTGTGATTAATTTCCAGTTAAACGGTATAATTAAAAACAGCTTTTACTGTAACGTGTAATTTAACTCCTTCGCAATTGCGCTGAAACTGTGCCAGAATAGCGAACGTTAACAGTCCGGGTGAATATTCTTTGCCGAGCTCAGCATTAACATAACTTTTTCAAGAGTGATAAAAAACAATATCACAAAAAGTAAATCTTTATCTGTATAACTACTATATCAGGACAATTTTCCTCTACGGCGGTCTGTAATAAAGTCAATGCACCGACTAATAAGAGAACGTTCATTATATCGACACGATGATTAATGATAAGACATTCCTTCATTCATATTTAGCTGCAACATAAAAGACATCTTCATCAATAACCTGTATGAAAAAACTCCTCCTTTATCGCTGTGAATAATATAGGAAGACGAACTATGATCTAGTTTAATAGCAATGAAAATATTTCTATGATTATATTTGTTGCGTTATGACGTTTTGTTTTGTTATAGCTTTCCAATCAATGCATTTCTATTGTAGTTCACTGAAGCATGATGTGATGTGATAAATTATCACTTGATATCTGGTCTTGATTCTTTGTTTTTAATATCAGTTAAAACAGTTGAACATGAGTGGCATTATATAATATTATCGACAGAAAATGGATTGACATCAAGATTGTTAAAATATACACGGTTGTTGAAAATATTATCGAAATAATCAGTTTTTTTATGTTTCTCAAGGCAAATTTATTGATTATTTTCGCTTCTTTTTATACAAAATTTATAGTATTCAAGAATCTTGCATAGACCGGAACAAATGATAATAGAGGAGGGCAAGAGCCGAACTATACTCCTGTGAATACATCCAAATTTCCCAACCAATATCTCTCATCCTGCCGTATTACTAAAGATAAATGCGGTCCAGTGTTGCCTTCATGGAATACAACGATTTTCCTATTGGTCAACTCTGGTGGGGTTTTTGATCTTCTAATTCAACTGTATTGATTATTACTGATGGTTAAGAATCAAATTAATGCCTTCGCCAAGTTCGGACAGCTCATGATGAACAATTCCTTTTCAATTTCAAAATTCCTTTCCAATTTTTCGAAATACCTTGCTTAGAGTAAATAGGTCTTGCAACCGTATGTGAAGCTTCTTCGAATTCGCACATTATTGTCGCGCGTTCGCCAGTTTTCATTACCCATAATCATTTCTATCAAAAATGGTTCGATTTAATTTCGTTTCAGCAGCGATTCGCAAATGGAAACTGGGTCCATTAATTTTTTAGCGCACACTCTTATGTAAATGGTTAAAGTATTATATGGTCGATGTTTAGTTCCATAGCAATGTCGGGTTATCTCGAAATGTTTAAGAATGTAATAGACTTTTTCAACGATTGGTCGACAACACTTTTACGCTATCTTTATAACGTTCTATCAAAAGCATTATAATATGGCTTTATTGATTTATTATATCATTAGGGATGTTTTAAAGCTCTCTATTGGGAAAACTGAAACTACTTTTTCTCTAACCTAATAAGAAATGAAAATTATCATTGGGGATTGATATATAGTGGCTTTAGTAAAGTTAACTCAAATAATTTAAAAAGTGCTATAAAACGTATCATGAATAAACATGAATATTATGGCGCCTTTAGTTCAAGAAAGTTAACAATAATTAATCTGTATATGGAGTTTGAATATAAATATAAGACCAATTGAGGTGATTCTAAAAGATATTTAAAAAGCGATGTATAATGTCAATAAATTGAAAATACAGGAACATTCTCGTCAAATTTATAAGAAAATGCTAAAAATCATCATTTATATGAAATGTATAAAATTTCCAAACTATAAAGCATATAAATAGTCACTACACCTATGATCTATTGAACGTTAAAATAAAGAATAAACACAAATAATATGATAAATCATTCACATTATAAATACAACGTTCCAAACAAGAAGTTTGAATCATGAGATCATAAGTAAATGTCTAATTTATGCATTTAGCATCATCGCTCCATAAAATCAGTAAAACTTATAGTGTTATATAACTTACTTGCTTAGTTACTTATGGCCAAGGGTTCGTTTTTAAATTCACTAACCCACACATGCAGAGAAAAACGAAAATGTAGCGGGGCTATACTGGAAATAATTCTACTTGAAAGTGGAACAACGTAATAGTAATATATACACAATAATAATAATAAAAACATAAAAATAAACAGCTTGAAATTATGAATGAAGTAGAATAAATATTAAGGTGTAATCTGAACAAATTAATTTGACACGAAAGTTTCAAAATGCATGTTGCTCTTTAAAATCTCTTGCTTGATTATCTGCTGCATATATCTGATCAGCTAAATCCACCACTATTGTCATTTTACTGTATTTAGTTACAGCTTATCTCAAATTAATTTTTAATAAATACATTTTTATGTGTTCAAGATGTTGCCTGCCGAAATTTATAAATTCGTTTCAGAATCAGACAATATTTTCCTTCTCATTTTATTCTAGTTAAAAGGAGACACAATGCTCTGTGATTAGTTCGAACGCGTAAACGAATGAGCCTGTCAAAGTCGTCCAGTTGCCAGACGTATGCAAAATTAGAAAAGAGGTTCTAAGTTTAACCTATCAACTATTGTGGCTATATAATTAACTGTAGTTTTCCGATGTACTATAATGTTAAGATAACTTATGTTTCATAACATTTTTGTTCAATTATTTTTATTAGATTAGAATTTTGTTCTATGTGAAAGCCAAACTGAACTAAAACTCAGAGTTGATGCGGCAACATTGCGACGTTTTGATGTCACAAATTTAGATATTCATAATATGTAGATATTATGAATAATTTAGATATTCATATAGATTCAAAATATGTATGTAGTATGTATGTACATAAAAATGTATGAACAAAATAATAACTTTGAATAGACTATAGAAGCACGACTAATGTATACAATATAACAGAAGCTAAATATTTAGTAAAATATTAAATGGTTTTGAGATTTCCAAAATTTCAAAAATTAATTTCTCAATGAATCACCTGGTATGCACTGCTAGACGAAGAACTAATGTAATGACGAGGAATAAATAATACTAGATACCTTTATTCCAGCGTAGACAACATGAAAAGATTGATATTTTTCATATTTACAAATCAAAATGCGACAATGCCAAAAAAATTTAAACAGACGTAATTTGGTGAAAATAAATGACTTTCATGCGATAGAATGTATGAAGAAAGGTCACGTCTAATTTCAAGTAAATCGATTCAGTAGAACTTAAGATATCATATCACAACGCGCTTAAAGTTTCGTTTTTAGATGCCGCGTCACTAAAGCAGCTCCGAAACTAATTGAAATTTTCAAAAATTTTCTGACATATTTTTAAAGGGTTAACCTTTGAATATATGAAGAAAAACAGATTTTTTTCAAATTACTCAGCTAGAATACCCCCTTATAAAACTATATTACAAGTACACTTCAAAAGCGCTTCCTTTGTATGCCAATTTGTTGCAGTGTTTTCATTCTTATTAACCTTTAACTGAGCTGGTTAAAGTATACGTCCGAAGATTGGCCGTCTCTAACGTATTTCCCGAGAACTCTCGGTCGATTTGTTTGCCATGAAAGAGAAATGGCTTAGAGGCAGCCAGTTCGAAACCGCCATTACTGGACCATTCGTAGAAACAACGAATTTCCTTGGCGCGCCAAACCGGTCAAAAGCGCACGATGGTTATTAGAAGCTGGTCATGTTCGAGAACTATAAACGTCCAATATGGTTATTCCTTACGCTGAAATAATGGCATCGTAATAGGAATGTAATGTTCAGGTGAAAATTCTGAAAAACAAGTCGTTTTTACATGACAAAATAACACTTTATCTTTTCGTCGTTCAGTCAGAACTAATTAAAATAACTAAGAGGTTACAAACGATTTTAATGTGCAATAAAAATAAGTATTGCAATAAAATAAATATAGGGGACGGACAAAATAATATGAATACCTGTCACATAGATAATAGACATAGACAGGGTATCGAGCCATCATTTGTTGAATGTTGAAAACTAATGAATGATGTTGGAGGTGGAAATATTAGTATTCACTCTTTGCTCTAAAATTGCCCATAATAGTTCAATTATGTTAAGGTTTGGCAATTGTGCTGACCAGAGAAGATGTTTAGTGACATTGTGATACTCCTCAAACCAAAACTGAAAATGTGTGATAAGAAGTCATAATAAGAACTTCATCATTGAGGACGTTGATGGTCAGTGACACGAATGACAGGACCAGGTGAATAACACAATAGTGCCGCCCGAATGATGCAACAAGATGTACTATATTGCATGGTGTTTATATTATTTTGTCTATCCCCTGTATATTCACAACAAAACATTTCATGACTTTTTTATGCACGACAACTGTAAGTAAATTTTGATTTTTTTTGCAAATGAGGTTATAACAGAACAATTAAATTTTATGAGTATGTCAGAATCTCAATTTGAGCCTATCCTAACGGTTTTGATTATTCTTATTATATTTTATATGTGAATATATCATAAAAATGAATGTTACTGAGTCAGATTATTTAGCAGCAATTGGAAAAAGTAATCAAAGGTGGCGATATCTGATAAACATAGCGCGTAGAACTTTCCCTTTAACTTATTCAATTGCTTTCATATGGATATTCAAAAATGTTTGCGAAAATGTATCAATAAATTATTTCCCGTGATGGTTTTGTTTGATTGTAGTTCCTAAATTTAATATTTTTCATCTTCATTATCAATCAGCGCCAATTTACTGTTTAAAAACATCGAAACATCGACAAACATCCATTTTCATCGACGAGGATAGATTGCAAGTAACTCTTTATGTCTAAAGGCTTAACGCAAATGGTATTTTATTGGCTCATAAGCCGTTGGTTTACGAGCTGTTTACAATATAGCAAAATGGCATACAATAAAAATTAAGGCCTAATAATGGCCATCCGTCATGATAAATTTAACATCAGAGGGCATTAGGTGAGTTTACAATGACGGCTGATATAGAGCTGTCGGAAGCGGCAAATACCGATATACCCTTATATGGTTATTGTTTATAGTATATTATAAGTATACTACCTCGATAGTCAAGAAAAGGTGCTTGGTCTGGAAAATACATCGCTTTGTTCAAAAAATATAATTTTTTGATACTTTTGATATATCAGTATTTTTTTCAACAAATCTAGAATGTAAACGTCATTCTGTTCAATAAGAAACTCGTAAATTTCTGGCTTTTTTTATTGTAAGATCGTTTCATCTACGTTTGTACAGTACTAAAGACCGCTTAATATTTTAGAATTCATGGTTTTGATATTTTAGCGGCTGAGTTCATTGTCGACTAAATGTATACTGACGTCGTGAACAGTAAAAGTTTTGTAGCAAATTTGAATACTAACATAAAAAAACAATTTCAGAAAAAGATTTTTCAACATTAGTCATTCAAATTGTAGATCACGAAACATTTACTTTTAAAAAATTGCATACAACGGTTTCGAATACGGAAATTACTTTCATTTGGTTCAGATCACATTAGATACTTTAAGTTTTAGTACACCATGAGACATAGTATAATCCTTGCAACACAACAATCAATGGACGACATAGATGACGTAGAATAAACTACCAAATGCATTTTGTAACAATGTGAAATACGTTTTAAACTCGGAGCAAATTTTCTGTCTCATTTTACCCTAGTTAAAAAGAGACAGGGTGCTGTCTGGTGCATAGGAACATGTAATGGAAACAGTCTATAAAATTCGGTTTACGTTAGTACTAGTCAACTCTGTTGCTAAATGTCTATTCTTCAAACACCGGCAAACGTTGTGAAACAAAATTCTAGGTTAATGCGACAACATTGCGACGTGTTGACGTTTTAAATTTTGATGACGTGCATTGGTTGTTTTATTGAATAGACTATAGCTGGAGACTATAGTCATATTCCAAAACTATACATTACAGAAATTTGTTTATATAACTTTCAGTGTTCCCTTATCAAGAAATATTCTAAAACTACGTCGAGATAGTCATCAGTAAATACTTCCAACAGATTTTAATTGAGTTGCGGCAATCAAGTATTCAACTAATGAACATACTACAATTAGAACGAGAACAATTAATTTCGTAAATTATATAATCTAGAGAGGCACAGTTCGCTTCCCAGGCAGTGTTGCAACAATGCAACAGTACCGCGGTTAATTATTGAAATATCAAACACCGCCAACCAGATATCGTCTGTGTTCTCATGGGCATAACTGTTGTTATCGTACGTTCGGTGGGCGATTTCGAATAGTACCGGCATTTCGAAAAAGTACGCGAACCCCAGTTCCAATTTGCCATGGCGAGCGGGCACGATCCGCCTAGGCAGCGTTTTTATCGCGTCCCCAATATAGATATCGAATGATTTTTTGGGTCGTAGGAGGCCACGACATTTGATTCGCCTTATACGATTCCGCTCGCGAGATCGTGCCTTTCCCACGCTACCAAATGTTATCGCGATGTCATAGGTTTTTGCCGTCCCTGTTTTTTCTCCCTTCGGGTCTAAGATCGAATCGCAAAGCTAGATCGGCGAAGAAAATCGGCGGACTCTTCTATTTCTTTTTGTTAAATACGGCGGTCGCTGGAACGCACATTGGGTCAGTTATCAACCAAAAGCATCAAGATGCGTTCAGACAAGCACATATCTTCAGTATTCACTGAACTTTTATAAAATCTAGATTATTAAATCTTATAAAAATTAAGAATAAGTGACGATAAAAGATCTATATAGCAAAATACCTAAAGTATTATTCTTCAGAATATAATTTTGTAAACTAATTACAAAAGATCTAGTGTCGAAGCTCATCAAACACTTTTAGAAACGTATAGTGATGTTGTTCTCTCATATCCCAATTATCGGTATAGGTTTCAACTATTTAAAAGAGGTGAATTTGATATTAATGACAACATATAGCCTGGAGGACCGCAAAAATTTTAAAACAATGGATAGCAAGACTTATTGCCGGAAACACAGCACGAGCTCTCAAAATACTTTCAGGCGCCTAGAAATTGACGAATTATCTGTTTCCAGCCGTTTACATACTATGGAAAAGATGGAAAATGCCGAATACAAAGGAAGAAAAAAGACTATATGAATTGACTGAACATACCTCATTCTTTCTGTGGCATACTGGGAATCAAAAAAAATGAACCGTCATCCACAAATTGAATGACATATTGTCGCAAAAAAGACCAGTAATAGCACATGTTACAAGATTATTAATGAATGAATAATTTGAATAATGAATTTTTCCGCACCCAGCGTACTGAACCAGAAAACTTGATTAAACTCTTACCAGCTAAAAACTTGATCAGCTCGATTAAACGCTGAAGAAGTAGAAAAAGAGATCGCTGTCAAAACAACATAATTTTTTCGACACGATATCGACATGTCAAAAAGTCGATAAAAACTATAGAAAATGATGGAAAATATTTTGATTACAATATACTGTAGTATTTTTAAAAACTAAAAACTAAAAACTAAACTAACTAAATTGACACAAGAAGCGCAAGGATATGTTATTAAAATTAGCATAACTTTTATATATCTTGGACAAAACATATGACGTAAATAATCGAGACCCAATAAAAGTTATATCATAGATATTTAAGATTTGGATTTGAGGGTTCGACCTCCAATAATTTCACAGGACCGTGAACAGATATATGTGAATGTCGAAGCAATCCAGCACCTTAATAGTCATTTTTAACCCTTAGTTGGTCTATTCAAGTGGCTCATAAGGATGTATTATCAACATATTATTATAAAAATATTATTTGAATGTTAATAAGCCGGAAATATAATTACTTTTTATCAAAATACTACGCGTTCCTACAGGATTTCGTTTACCCCTCCCGATTTTTCGTAATAAATTGAACTGATAAACTAAACTAAACTGAACACAAAAGCTTCTTAAAAGTTCTTAACATAAATAAATAATGGAATAATATAGACAGAAAAAAAGTTTGCCCGATATTTTCATTAAACTGCTTCAGGAATTCCGATATGAATTATTTTATAACTAAAGACCGCTGAAGTTATATGTCATTACATCACCGTCGATCGTAAACCAACAACAATAAAGACGGAAATAACAACAATTAAGAAGTTTCGCGGGTCAATTTAGATTTGAAACGACCTATCGGAGTCGTGCAGTGGATGCCGTTACGGCAAAACCTTTTATAATGTCTACAATTAATGGCACGGTCATGTCGTAGAATAATACTTCTGAAACTATTCAAACACCGCAATAATTTCGAGAATTGGCACTCACTCCCACGGACTTACCTACTTCCAGTGGGGACGGACGAATACGAATCGTTAGCGGTACTGTTGTCGAAAATTATCCGCCTAACAAGAGACCCAACGCATTAACCACGGCCGGTTTCCTAACCTTCTACGGTCAAATTGAATGTTTAAAACTGGCCCTAACGGCTTCATTGGCACCCGAGCCCGGTGTCCGGCCAATTATTCCCTGCCCGTGACCGGTTTAATTTTATGCGGGGTGATTTATCAGCTATCTCTCATATTTTATAGATTCTACGAGTCTCGCGGTTTTTTTTAACCTAGAAAACATAATTTATGCAATTATGCGGCAACAAAACGGGAAACGTGCCGACGAAACGAAGAAATATTCCTCGCTGGCAACTTATTCGCGCAAGAAAAAGATTTAATTACCAGTCACATTAGAAAACAAACAATAAAAACAATTTCGATCGTCGTCTGTATAAATCATCTTTCAATCAACTCGATGATATTCAATTAAAATTAACTCGGTTTACGAGGTTAACAATAAAATAATATGAAACTCCAAATATACCTAATTATTACGTCGTTCAATAAATATTTTATATTATACCTATAAATTAGTTTTAAAGGATTTTTTTATAATTTGAAGCTTTACTGTGAAAAATCGGTACGACGTATTTCATTAAAAATATTATCAATAGCCGCTACTTTTTCCTATCTCTCAGGCAATTCAAGGATTCCATTTCGAAAAAATAATGTATCTTTTGAAGCTTACACG
Organism: Rhynchophorus ferrugineus; assembly: GCF_030347505.1. Classification (NCBI taxonomy): domain Eukaryota; kingdom Metazoa; phylum Arthropoda; class Insecta; order Coleoptera; family Curculionidae; genus Rhynchophorus; species Rhynchophorus ferrugineus. The sequence continues at coordinate 22,056,735 of NW_027472583.1, read as the reverse complement.
AATCCACCCATTGTTTGGTATCTTCATAAAAAGTGACTATTCATATGTCGGAACAAGTACTAATCAGAAGAAGCAAGTTCTGGCGAATGCAGCAAGTGTAGCATTCCCATTTTAATGCTTTCAAAAAGGTTTTCACCGGTTTTGTAACATGTGGTCGAGCGTTGTCATACCACTGTAAAGAATAATACCAACCAGTTGTATACCCGATGCGATTATTACAGAGCAACACCATCTGTTGTACATCATTTAAAATTAATTTATAAGCCGGATATATCTATATCTATCACCTATCTAAATATTTTCAATAACTTCTGTTTCTAAATAGTTTAACTTTCGGTTTCTATGACATGATTTCAAGTCGATTGTCTCCCTAAAGGAAAAGCGAAAAAAGCTTTAAAAATCCTTTCAGACATTGAATCCAATTCTTGTTAAGATAGGTAATACGTTTGGTTAAATAAATAACTCGTTTGTGTTTAATTTCAAAATTCTCACTATTCTTTGATCGACGATTTGAATGATTAATTGATGTATGATAGTAATATAAATATTATATGTTATTACGTATTTTAATCAACAATATATATTGGTGTAAAAACAACCTAGCCTAACTATTAAATTCGATGGTTTGATATTTCTCGATGACTATCTGACGTCAATTGCACAAACTGTAGGATGTATTCTTGTAAAAAACCCAACAATAAAGAGTAACAGATAAAAATTGCCCTCTTGCATGACAAGATATTGCAAAAGTTGTAAAAGATACACTGGTACAGCTCGAATGGGAAGTTCTGCCGCCTCACCTAGCGTACCAGACGTTGTGCCTTTTGATTAGCACTTGTTTAAATCGATGCAGCATAGCTTGGGTGACGCACGGTTTCCAACTGCTAAAAAATTGCCAAAATGACTACCATTTATTAATATATACTGTATCATTATCAATAACTCTCTTAAATTAAAAAATAATCAGAATATATTTAAGCCCCCCGAATATATTTGATTGTTTAGATATCCTACCTGTTTGGTTCTTGAATTTTATACTGGTTTTATTATGAATAATTTCTATTTATATATTTTACTTAATGAATGAATTTATATAACGTATAAAATTAAATACAATTGAAATTCTGGATAAAAAAATGTTGTCTAGCACATTTTTTGTACGTGTACTACATATAATATCACCCAATATGGAATGAAAATATGGTACGAGCCTTGAAGAATATAACAAAACTTATTATTACTGAATATCAGCTGAAATATTATAACAGTAATTATTATAATATAATTTCTTAACTCAGCAGTAATAGTAAATATCTAGTGCTTCAATTAAATATAAACTTGGTAAAAACACATATAATAATTCTGGAAACCGTTGAGGACCAAAATTGTAATTAAGTTATAGATATATACCAGTTTTCTAAACTTTCTCGCATTGTAACAGAAAAAATTTTGATTTTGGCTGAATGAACGGAATGGAATCAGATAAGATAAATGGTATATAATATAAACAAATATATCAAACAGTTCTTAAATATAGAAAAATTCTGTTTTATTTGACATCACTGGATCTAAATAGGCATTTTTGAAATGGCAGGGTTTAATATTAGATATATACTGCGACGCTGATGGACATGATGGCTGCAAAAAAACAAAACCCGTACCTGGTTCCTGTTGGAATACAGTCTCGTTGGGTCGTTGAACCTACCGCTGCTGCTGCCTATACGGCAGCCGTCAGCGTCTTGAGGCAGATGCGGCTACTTGATCGGGATACGAACAATGCGGATGCTGCAGTAAACGTACTATCGCGAAACGCATCGGGATTAATGCCTAATCATGGTCGCGTCACCAAGCGAATTCAATCCGTTCGGGCGCAATGCCACGACAAAACACCTGTCGCTACCTATCGAACTCATCCCGTGCGTTCTTTTCCAGATCCGCTAACTACAACAACGCTACCGGCAATTGCGAACTGTCCACCATGGACCGAATCACCCTGGCAGGAAGCAGCGCCTTCATCTCCGCCGACGGTTACGAGTATATGGAGAACAATTGCATCGAAGAACCAACGAAGTTGTGCGAATTCAAGAAATTATCAGGAAGAATTTTGAAAACGGTAATAAAACATCCTTATAAAAATAAAAATTTCTTTGAACAATCTCACTGCAACCCTTAGTTGTAATAAGGAATTTAAATTGTTTAAGTTTAAAAAAAATTAATTGATTTAGATTGAAAAAATTGGTACATAATTATTTTTTTTAATATTGTCCGTAAAACGATCCTAGCGACTCATTTTCAAATATCGCTTTTAAAATCCAGACTACCTATATCCAGCAGTAAGACATAATCAGAGAGGATAATATATGGTGAATACGAAGAATAGAATATCCATTAAGAATACCATGGACTTGCATAAGCGCCACCACATTGCAAAATTAATTTGTCGCCATTCTAATCATTACATTTGACAAGTTTATTTATTTCAACGGTATTTCTTGTACTATGACACTTGATTGGCCAGAGTGTTTTATGTTTAACAGGTCAATTGAAAAGTCCCCGGCCTACCATAGTAAAACAAATTTTTTTGACAAAATTAGTTTTTTTAGTCAACATAATTCCCTTCAAGGGTGATACACTGATTATAGCGACGCTCCAACTTTTCGATACCATTTTTGTTGTACGATTTGTCGTTTGCTTCAAAATAGGTCTCAGTTTCCGCGATCACCTCTTCATTCGACGAAAATATCTTCCCAGCGAGCATTCTTTTGAGATATGAGAACAAGAAATAGTCGCTGGGGGTCAAATTTAGAGAATACGGTGGATGAGGAAGCAATTCGAAGCCCAATTCATGGATTTTTGCCATCGTTTTCACTGACAATCGCGATCTCGTCCTTCAAACGGTCCAATAACGCTATGTAATAGTCTTGTGTGCTTATAGTGCTTGCATCTCTTTTGATTAGCGATATGTGTGATAATGCAAAGTATCTACTATGTAAGCGACTGTTACATTCAGTCGATTTGACATTTATCTACATATAATAACAAATTTATGTATTAATAAGGTATTCAATGGAATCATTGACTTTAATCCTTGATTTGAGCAAATCTGAAACTCATCAAATAACTTTCAAAGATTTGTAGTGGTGCAACGATTTTAAAGAACTGATTTTGATATGAGGACAAAGATCAGTCGGGGCGATCAAACAAGTTCGATGACAATGAATTTCAAGACTTATAGGAGAAAAATTGTAGTTGATGTATCAACTTTTCTCAAACGTTTACACACAATGGGATAATGGGAATCAGATGGCAAAATAGCCCACACGAAACAGCCATTTCCGAAAATAACATTTCGAACAATTTCAACATAAGGGTTTCATTGCTTAACATGCAAAAGAGTATCTTGTAAAAGACGGGAAAAAAAGTAGATGTGCTACGGCAATCCCAAGTACAAAATGTCATGGATCAGTTAGTCCAAGAGGTTCATCCACATCGACGCCGAAATAAAATATTCAAAATCATAAAATTGTACATATGTGGGATTAGTAAGATCTAGAGTATTACGAAGTGGTAAAACTGTTGCCTTCCGACGTCAGTTGCACAAACTGTACGACGTATTGTTGCAAGAAGACTAGCAATAGACAGTAACAAACTAAAGCCATCTTCTTGCATGACTGCTCTCGACCATTCAATGCAAAAGTTGTAAAGAATAAATTGGTGCAGTTCGAATACAAAGTTTTGCTTCACCCATCATACCCTGATAGCCATTTGCTCAGATCCATGCAATATGGATTGGCTGCCACACAGTTTTAAAAGGCTGAGGAAGTGTGAATATGGGTGGATAATTTGATTATTGCCAAACCAACTAACTCTTTAGTAAAAAGTTGTTTAAAATTATGGATGAATAATGTTGCTAAATAAAATACCTTTTTAATATGAAAAATAATCAGAAACATGCAAACAGCTAATATCTCAAATCTAATATCTAATATCTTAAAGGCATTATCTAAATATCAAAGAGAATATGTATGTTTATATTCAACAAATAGACCGGAAAAGCTGTTGTTTACACTTAGATCATTCTCGGAATTAATCTATGACGATTGAATATTTTACCTTTCTTTAATTTGCTTTTATAAAATAAATAAATTTAAGCAAATAACTCCGATATATGGATATTTCAAATTAAAATTATGAAATAATTGTGAAAATATATGAGAAAACATGCAAGATATTGATCTCAGGTCAATAATTTTAATCATTCATAATCCTTTGCATATTTATAAGTGATAAAAAAATTTAGATTCACTTTCTTTAGACTTAATAACATCCTAGATTATAATCTAAATGCGTTGTACATTTCATTAGGTGGACTCAGTATACCAAGATGTTGGATCAGTTGATGAATGCAGAGAACTGTGCTTGAACTCGCCCTACAGATGCCACTCCTACGATTACGGTGACACCGGCGAGATGGTCTGCAGATTGAGCCATCACGCCCGTGCTACCCTTTCCGATATTCAAGACCCCTACCTGGACGTGCCCGAAGCTTCCACCTACGAGTTAAGCTCCTGTTACAACGTCAGCATAGACTGCCGATCGGGCGATATGGTGGCCCGTATCCAAACCAGCAAACTCTTCGACGGAAAGATATACGCCAAGGGCAGTCCTAATTCTTGCGTCAAGGACGTCAACAATAGCTTAGAATTCGAACTGAGCATGGCCTTCGATAACTTGGAATGTAACGTGAGGAAGAGCGGTCTGGGACGGTGAGTTGTTACTCTTACGGAGATGATGAATATATGTAATATATTTGGAAACTCTCAGATATGTCAACGACGTAGTTATTCAGCACCACGATAAAATCGTCACTAGCAGCGATTTGGGCCTGGCCGTTACCTGTCAATACGACTTGACCAACAAGAGCGTCACCAATGAAGTGGATTTGGGAGTTCATGGTGATATTACTCCAGGTAAGCTCAGTACTTTTTCTAAATTACCGAGAATAATGATGACCTACTACCATCTACATCACATCCTTCTACCTTCTCCATCAATCAAGCAACTGTTTTAAAATATACCTATGTTACGTTATCTTAAAGATATCTTAAAGACTAAAATAAAAGATCGAGACGAAAATAGAAAAATGTGATCACTCGAAGATCAAAAGGACTTCAAACTTTCTTATGGACTATGAACCAACTAAAGAGATATAAACAGCCAGCAGAATTAAGTAAAAAACTAAAACGTATCCCTTGTCACTAGAAAATCAGACAAATCATCAAAAAAAATAGGACGAAAACTGTTATTAGTTCAAAGTAATCCGACTTAGATTTAATAGATATAACTACTTAGGTCTTCGAAACAGTTGTTGAATTCAACTTCTGGAAATAGCCCTCAAAGCCTTCTTCTGTTCACTTTCAATATTCTCAATCGACTCTAAGCGATATTCTCGAAGCAGTTTTGGAAATAATGGAAAGTCTGAATGAGCTAACCAGATAAATACAGTGAAAAAATAAACGAATGGCCTGCTAGAAGGAATGCAATATAAGAAAGCGAAAAGATGCAGTTACCAACCCATAAGGCCGACTTTTTGAAATCAAGAGCTTTGCGGTAAGAACGCGTAAAATTCAAATAATATTCCCTGTAGTCCAGCAGAAAGAGTTCATAATAAACAACACTATGATTTTTACATCTTAAAAATATGTTGAAAAGTGAAGTCCTGTAACAATGTTCTTCAAATCAATTTCTATGATCTTGATAGATGTCTTTTTGGGAGCTACCCGCCGCATCATCCATCCACAGAAGTCTCAGAGCCATGCAGAAGAATTGGAAAGATGGGAGTTCGAAAGAGCCGGACTTTAGTCCTAATTGTAATAAATCCTCTCTTTTGTATACACCCTCTTGCATCAAATCCTGCACCTGCTCTAACTAGATCTCCAGTTAGAGGGAGGTCAGATGTCAATACTTTAGTATTTTCTTTATTGGGTTTCAAACCTCTGCAAAAAAGAATCTGCAAATGATATCATAAAGAATGTTCGAAGCCTCAACATCTGTATCAACGAAAATAGCGCTATCAGCGAACATATCATATCGATAAAAGAGTTTGTAGCATCATATTAAATGCCATATCTCTTTTTAAAAGACTTTTTGCATTATTGCTTTCCCTGCTATATTGAAAAATAGTGGAGAGACGACATCCTAAATAACACCCTAAGTTTAACAATCTTTAGGAGAATAAATTCAGCATTTGGAGCTGCCCAAAGTGAACAGTATATACATTTGAAAACAGCAGCAAAATTAATAAAAAGGACAATCGCACGCTTTCCACATCTAATACATTCCTCTATAAACTGACGAAGTGAGAAAATCTTATTTTTACACAACTGTAATTCGGTCAAAATCCTGCTCTTCTGGGCTTATTTCTTCCCGAACTTTTTGAAGTATCATTTGTATCATTTTCATAAATAATCTTCCGAAAAATTATCTATTAATAGGAAAGTTTTACTATTTGTACTTTACTAGTAGTATCTTCTTTTTCAATATTTGAACAATTCCTCCTAAATGGCTCACACAGATGGCTTGGATAATAAGCAATCCTTTTATCACAAATGTGCAAGACAATTTTATAAGCATATTAAAAGGGCGAGTTAAGAAACAAAAGATATGATTAAACATTATTGAAATTAACCAAAAGTGAAGTTAAGTGAATGAACAAATAATTACAGAGAATAAAAGAAAGGTTTATGTTTGAAATGTTTGCCATTACCAACGTCGAAATAACAAGTAATAAAAAGTTAACCTTCAAAACGATATTAATGATATGAAATCCTGATGTAAATTCAAATTAACATCAAAAAGGCTTTCTAGAAATACTTTAGCGAAAGTTCTTTGAATTATCTTATCAATAATTCCCCCAAAAGTCATCCCACCTAGTCCCCCGATTCACCATCTTTGAATATGTGTTAATATTCAATGAAATAATGTAAATAAATTTAATTCAATTGTTATTTACAGCCTTATCCGAGGAAGTCATCGTCGATTCGCCCAATGTAGCCATGCGCATTACCGAACGTAACGGCGAAGAAATGAGACAGTCCGCCGAAGTAGGAGATCCCCTGGCCCTGAAATTCGAAATCCTCGACAGGAACAGCCCCTACGAAATCTTCGTCCGAGAACTGGTGGCCATGGACGGCGTCGATTCCAGCGAAATCGTCCTTATCGACTCGGACGGCTGTCCCACCGACCACTTCATCATGGGCCCCATTTACAAGAGCGCCGAATCCGGCAAGGTAGGTATCGCTTATCTCTAATTAAGAAAAGATCCGGACGTTCACACATTCCGAATTAGATTAATAAGTATACCAGTTTTCTGGTATAGATTAGCGAACCGGTTGTCTCGTCAATCAGCCAGGTTTATTTGTAGAGCGCTTGGGATTCTTCAACGATAGCCGGTTTAATATATTCGCGATATTAAACTGAACGCGGTCGTTTCTCACGCCCCACATTACTAACGGTACATATCTTCCTGTTTCTCTCCCTAGGTGTTGCTGTCCCATTTCGATGCGTTCAAATTCCCCTCATCCGAAGTGGTCCAGTTCCGAGCGTTGGTGACACCCTGCATGCCCAGCTGCGAACCGGTTCAGTGCGACCAGGAAGAATCTACCGGCGAACTGCGTTCGGTCGTATCGTACGGTCGTCGTAGGAGGAGACGTTCCGCATCCAAAGCCCAAGACGACTTCCTGCTGGAGCAATCGATTCAGATAACGGACAAGTTCGGTTTCGACAAGAACGGAACTCACAGCGGACCTGGAAGCGAGGCCGTCTTCATCAGCAACGACACGGGATTATGCGTCAACATGGCTGGGTTAGTGGGCGCGGCCATTTTATTCTTGGTCGTACAGTTGTTGCTAATCGCCGCTTGGACCTTCGTTTGGCAACGTAGAAGGATCAACGATAAACTCTGCCAAGACCCGATGGGTGTTCCCTCCCAATTGTCCACCTCGCGCACCGACAGCCTCTGCAAACTCTACGACGGGGGATTCGCGCATACGCGCAGATTCTGAACACTGAACACAACACCCTCTTAAGTGTACAGAACAAGACTTTGATGTCGGAACGCGCCCATTCCTTTTACCTGCGTATAATATTTTTCCGCAGAGTCACTATTAAGCTTCACAATTAGTCAAGATTGTTTTTCTTTTAATGTAGATCAGTAACGAAACAAAAATCAGCTATGGTTAAGACGTATTCCATTTCTTTGCCTATCTGAGATAAGTAATGTTTAAGGTTATGTTTTAAATGCGACCAAGAAGCTTGCGCGATCGACTTCATGGAGTTGCCCAACCTTGCCTGGGCGGCAATATTCGCTCCCAACCGCCACCCACGCAAGCTCGAAGTCACGACGCGACCTAATACTGTTATTGTCACTATTAATATTATTTATATCACCTTTCCGCTGCTTTCCAGTTAACGTAGAAAGGAAACAACAGAACGTGTTTTTTTGCCATTGTCATTTTTCCGTTAGAACATTTAATTTTGGAATCCCTAACCCAATTAACGTAGCAGTTAGTTTAAGACCAGATATGGACCGAGATGAAGCATCTCGGAGGCTCCGAGGACGATCTGGCGAGAACGAGAACCGAATGGGTGTCTGTTTAACTATTTTATATTGGTGCTGTCAACGCGCCCTGTATGACTGTTTATTTAAAAGAGCTTGTCCTCGAGGCTGAGGATGACGAACGTTGCCTCAATAAAGAAAACGCGTCTCGTTCCAATATCGTCTCAAATTCAACGAAATACCATACTATCTTTAATTAATGAGTTTAATTTAGGCAATTTTTTATTATTTTATTATCTCTATATTTATTATTAAGTTATTTCTTCATTTGCAACATGTCGATACATGTTTATATCTTTTTTATAGACCGCATATTATTGCGATACTTATAAATATAATCATTTAAGAAATATCACTCGTGTTTTTTTTTAAGCCTAATATCACATATTTACCTAAATACTATGGAATAACTATCAAAAATGATACTTTTACAGAAGTTGTGGTAAAAAAAATCAATATATATAAATATAACTAGTACAGTTTATATATATATATATATATATATATATATATATATATATATATATATATGTATATATATATATACATGTTTGTACAGTATATGTTTGAGTAGCAAGTAAGTTACACATTCGGTTTCAAATCAGTTTATCAATGATACATTAAAAATGAAAAATAAATACATGTTATAAACAGATGTATGTATATATGTTATATAACATACATCTAAAAACACCTAAAATGTTCAAGAGAAACAAGGTTACGAGACCGGAAAAATTTTTACACATGAAAAGACACCTCAGTATTTTTAACATAGTCAAGTCAAACATCACTTTATTTGCCAAAATGAAATAATAGCAAATTCAATAATCAGTAATTTACACTTACTTAGTTATTTTATTGATTAAAACAAATATGGTACCTAGACAGCACAGATTTATTCAGAAAGTTACTGCAATTAAAGAAATTCGTCTTAATTGACGATAATGAATTGACAACACAGCAACCTCGAAATTTAGTTTTCAGTTTGAATTAATGAGCTCAAAATACCTAATATTGAAAAATACCGAGAAGAAAGTTTATCCAACACTATATTTATATTTTTTAAATAATTCGCACTAATCAAAATGGAATTCTAGTAAAAAGTAAAAATAGATGCAAAATTTCATATAACCTTTCAGGAATTAATCCTATAATTATATAGGTGTTAAAGAGAAACAGATGACTTCACTTCGATATTCCAGATGGTAAGCGATTCATACTATAATACTTTAAAGCAACTAAAACAATGTAACATTAAGCTTAGTAACAGTTTATGAGATAATTATACCTAGACGAACATTACTATAAACGTTTAGGTTGATGCTTAATAGAGAAAATGAAAATACATTAACAGGCCAGATCATACGGCGAAAAACGATATATAGTTACATAAGACTTCTAAAACTAAGCAATAACAGTTGCAAAGACATATTATGCGCCTAACTGCTTCCAATATAAATAATTTTAAGTAAAATAAATGACAAAAACAAATCAACTAACGTTTTCTGGTCTCAACTAACATTAAAAATAACCCCATTCGTACAATATCAGTACTGCTGTTTTCCTTATAGTCGCTCACGCATGTTCTATTACCGTCTTAACATAATAACAATCACACGTGAGTAATTAATTTATTTAATTTAGAGAAAATGTGTTAGTTATGTGTTTCAAAAAAATAGGCAAACTAAAAAGCATCGATACGATGTTTTGAATTAAGAACTTTAAATAAAAGAGCCTCGCTTGCTCAACTATTAACTTGCGAAAGTTAAGGATTCTGTTTCTAAAGATATTTATACTATAAATGTTTTGTTAATTAATTCCGCCAAAATCAGGCATATTTACTTGTAATAACGGAGTACTTATAATATCAAAGCTTAATAGATTTTATAGTACATAAAATAGATATTGTATTATTAAATTAATTAAAATGCATGACCTATATGAAGAAAAATGCCACACTTACCCTTAATCTCTGATCTGACACTGTCCATACTCTAGTAGCGTAATCATTGGATGCTCCCAAAATAAGAGAACCCGAAGTATCAAAATCAACAGCCATCACTCCAGCATTACTCCCCACTAATATCGCCTTATTTTCTTGAGTACCTAGAAAAACGGGGTATTTGAAATTACCCCCAAGCTTGGGTTTACAAGCACAAAAATATGGTGGTATACTAAGGCGGTGAAAACAAAAAAAAAACAGAAACACACTTGCACAATTTGATAAAAATTGGAATTTATTTTGGACACAAAATAAATGACACTGTATAACCGATGACTTGAGTCATGCATGATTAGACTGACCTTTGGAGACATCCCACAGCTTCACCTTACGGTCTGCACCACCTGTTACCACTATACGATCAACTGGACTCCATTTAACGGCATTAACTTCTCCTTCATGTCCATCCTAAAAATATATCAGAATGAAAACTTAAAACCAAGTGTTTTCATCAATATATGTTTTATTAAAAAAAAATACAATGCAACAGTTTAATACATAAAATAACTTCACCAAATTATCAATAAAAATATATGCATTTGGTTTGGTGATCTTTAGATTTGAAAACAGATTTAAAACAGAAATAACTCTTTGAAACATTCCTGCATGACTGAACTCCAAAGTGACTATCACTGAAGCAATAACCAATAGACAATAGGCAATGCACTATGTTTAGATTGCATAGATTATATTGCTTTAGTGTAATAATTTTTCTAAAAACATATAATCTATATAAAAATCACTTACAAATTTAACATGGACTTTAGTTGGTAAAGTAGATTGACTAATTGGCCCATAACCTTCTTGATAATCCTCAGAGCCAACTCCTCTAGTATCTCTACAGGCTTCCTCAATTTCCTTCTGCATTTTGGCATGCCTTTTTCTAAAATTCAATAACAAAAGTTGAACCAAGGAAATATGTTGCTGTATATTAATTAACAATGATAGGTATCCAGTAATAGTATATATAATTACAATATTTATCTAAAATTCCCATTAACTATACATACCTAAAAATACCAAAAGTACTGAGTTTAGAAGTGAAAGGTTTGGAACCATCGCTGCAAGACAAATGTACAAAAACAAACGTTTGAACGTAAAAAAAGCACACTGAATTATACAGGAGATTTGGGAGCATCTACATTTGTTACATATATTTAAAATAAAAAAATAGCATAGTAGATAACAGTCTAAAAACCAAAAATATTACAAAAACATCACACTACAGGAATAAAGGAAATACTACTCAAATCAAATAATTTTAGATCAAGGAGTAAAACACTGAGAAATATTTAACTTTAATTAATTAACGATTTTTTAACAGAGAATTGTTCATTATTGGAAATCTAGAGTCAGCAACCTTTAAGAAATAATTTTTTTTTATTTTAAAAAACAACATTTTAAAAACATAAAAAAAAAATATATATATATATAATATATATATATATATATATATATATATATATTAACAGAGAATAATTAATTAAAATGATTAATATGAAAAGCCAAATGTAGAAAATTATCTACAAAAATAATATGGATCATTCAACAAGCAAGACGAGTTATTAATTTAAAACTTCCTCTCATAAATCTAACTCAGTGAATGTTTTTCCATGCCAATATTTATATTTTGCAAATAATGTTAAGTACGTCGTACAAACGTTCTGACCAGGTTTCATTCAATGCTATATAGAATTATAAATCAATAACAAGTAAACAATCTTAATTATATTGGAATTAACAAAACAAATGAGTCAATCTTAACAATCATTGATAAATAATTCTGCATGTATATCCTGACTAATCTAAACAATTTGATTTGAATAGTGTAATAGCAATACAAGAGATATGAAAATATTTTAAACATTTTATATCCCCATATCCCTTGTATTTATATTAATAAGTAAATAATTAGTGGAACATACAAACTAAATTACTGCAGCTGTAGACAAAAAGCATAAAAAATTGTACATCTGAGATACTTACTTTAAAAAGTTGTCATTTTCCTCATTCATCCGATCCGCATCTTTGGCTTTATACTTGATCAATCTGTCAACAAGCTGTCTATTTTCATCCTAGAAAAAAATTAATAACAACGAAAACATCACGGACGTTTTTAACATCATATGAAATACCATAACTTTTTTCAACATTGTCTTAAAATATGCTCTTACAAGAAATTTCAAGAGAGCGGAACAATCCCTGTTATAAATAGCAATAATATACACGGCCCACTATGATATGCAACTGAATGAAAGAATATATTTCGCTTGGCATCATTGGAATCGATCCAAAAATCACAAAAATATCTAATAACATCCAGAGAATTTAATATTGGTGGCTGTACGCGATTACTCAAACACAGAGGAGGACTTTTATCTCAAATAAACAATATTTAATTTGTTTCCTTTGTATTACATGACTATAGAACAAGTACTGGATGATTATATTCGGTATTCATACATATATATATATATATATATATATATATATATATATATATATATATATATATATATATATATATATATATATATATATATATATATATATATTGTACAAATAAATACCTAAAATTATGTGAATATAAAAATATATATTATAAGTCCCTTCTACAGAAATATACTTTCATAAATAAACTACCAGATCAAAAGAAATGAAATCAATTTAATTGCTGACCATAAAACGTTAAAATACTGGGAACCCTATAACAATCCTAGCATGAACTAACAGGTATACACAAAGATGTATAGGGTGGACAAATGATTGATATCATACCATCAAGCAGTAAACCTTTTTTATCAACACAATAAAAATAGGGTTTAAAAAGTAATTAGTCGTTTCTTAAATTTTCCCAAATACATACTAAACAAATATTGTTCATTATTGGAAATCTAGAGTCAGCAACCTTTAAGAAATAATTTTTTTTTATTTTTTAGAAATTCAGTGATCGAAAAAAACATTTAAAAAAAAAAAAAATATATATATATATATATACATATATATATATATATATATATATATATATATATATATATATATATCCATTTTTCCTTTATTCATTCATTCATAAAAAACAGGACTGGCTTCTTAATTTATATATAGTATATATATATATATATATATATATATATATATATATATATATATATATATATATATATATATATATATATATATATACTATATTGTGCAAATACCTAAAATTATGTGAATATAAAAATATATATTATAAGTCCCTTCTACAGAAATTTTATAAATAAACTGTCAGATCAAACGAAATAAAATCAATTTAATTGCTGACCATAAAACATTAAAATACTGGGGACCCTATAACAACCCTAGCATGAACTAACAGATATACACAAAGATGTATAGGGTGGATTAAATGATTGATGTCATACCAACAAGCAGCAAACCTTTTTTATCAACACAAAAAAAATAGGGTTTAAAAAGTAATTAGTCGTTTCTTAGAATTTTCCCAAATACATACTAAAAAAATATTGTTCATTACTGGAAATCTAGAATCAGCAACCTTTAAGAAATAAATTATTTTTTTTATTGTTTAGAAATTCAGAGATTGAAAAAAACATATTTTAATATATATATATATATATATATATATATATATATATATATATATATATATATATATATATATATATATATATATATATATATATATACATATATATATATATATATATAAATTAAGAAGCCAGTCCTGTTTTTTTATGAATGAATGAATAAAGGAAAAATGGATACTAGATCTAAAATTATTCCCTAATGAAAATTTAAAAATTGTAATTATTCCAAGGAAATAAAAAAATAGAACTTAATGTAAAATATTTATGTAGAGTTTATTTATATCTAAAAATTTTCTTATTTATGTATCTAGTCTTCCTATATAACTCAACAGTAAATAAACCAGTCTGATTTTTAACTAAAATAATAAAATAAGGATCCTTTTAAATACAAAAAAAAAACAACATTTAATAAACCTTAATAATTTAAAGTAAATGAAATTAAACAAATTGTACAATAGCAAAAGGCAATTCAGTAAAGATATGTAGTAAATATTTCTATATAATAAATATGTATCAATCAATACATTATAAATACATCTTTTCAGATATTTATTTAATAAATAAACGAAACTTACTTGTACTTTACGTAATTTTTCCTCTAAGACATTAAAAGCTAACTGTAAGGCTTGATATTCATCTCTTAGGACATCATTCAAATGTTTTAATTCCTTATTTGCATGTGTAAGCATTCCAACTTCTGCATCTAAACTAGCAATTTTTGACTGACTTTCAGCTATACTAAAAAAACAAACTTTTTTACAATAACACTTATATATATACTTTGTTACACTTACGTGACATCTTTGGTAGACATCATTTTATCTCTTTCTTGTAATTTAACATTCAGATCAATAATTTGTTGGGCATTCTCACCTTTACGCTTATGTAACTCAGCTAATTCTTCAGTTTGACTAAGTAATTTTTGTTTTAAATTCTGAACTTCTTCACTTAACCTAGTTTCTAAATTAAGTATTAAATATTTGCAAACTATATTTTATAGAAGCATATTAGTGTAATAAATACCTGCGATGCTATTACTACCACCACCACCCTCCACACGAAGTTTTTCATTTTGAATAGAAAGGTGTAAATTTTCATTCCTTAATGCATTTGCACTTTCAAAAACTTTGTTATCTAAAAAAATGAGGCTTTAAATAATTGTAGCACTGGTATTCCATAATTTATATTTCTAAATGATATTCATATTATTATTTATTTATTAAAGTGGCTAATAATGTTATTGGTATTCAGATTCGATATATTGTTTTCCAAACAACCGATCGACATAAATACACAATAACATAACATACTAATATTTGACAATTTCTGATGTCTGCTGGCTTTACGCAAACGGGTTATTAACATCACGCATAATTATTCCTTAATAGATTTTACACCCTTGTCTGTAAATAAAAACAAACACCTGTACCCTAGTGGGATTTTAACTCTTTTAACACGATTATAAATGTTATTGCTATAGAAATATAACAAAAAACCTACGTTGCGCTATAAGGTCCTGGAAACAGTATGTTTCCTTCCTATTCCTGTTTTGTAATTTAAACAAAATTGTTTGACGCCACTCAGCCATTTCCATTTTTCCAGATTATTACATTAACCTAAACATATACTATACAGTCGATCATCACATAAGAATAAATGCCAAATACTTTATCAAAATATCAAATATGTTATCTAAATTAAATAGTATATAGTCATTAAATAAATATTTTTAAAATTTTCAAAAAATAACCAATATTTTTATAATTTGACGTTGACAGAAACCATATGATTGAAGCCATATGAAGTTATCCGCATAATAAAGATATAAACAATAGTTAAACGTAAGTGTTTAATGTAAGTGCATTAAGCATTGACATTATTAATTGATTTTCAATTAATAATTGGAAATATAAGAACAAATTCTGCAATTTAGTTATAAGATAACATGTAACACCTATTAAAATAAAATATCAGAAATTTTCTATGTTCTAGGGTGTACTATGTTCTAGGGTGTAGAAAATTATATAAAAAATCTTTGACGAATATGAAGTTGCATAATTACTAATATAGTAGTTCAAATAAGTTATAATTATCTGTAATAGAAATTAGTTTATTGGTATCCTAAATGTGGTCATAAAACCTAACGGCCAATCCCAAAGAACTTGGAAAATTTGACAGACAGGGGTGATCAACAACTAGTAGTTCATGTGAGTGACAGTTCATGTTCGCAGCCGTCTGACCTCGAACGTCAGCTGGTGGCGGACACACTGACTTTACTGAACAGAAATGGCGGCGCTATGCCCTGGCGTTCAGTATGGTTTGTCTTCACAACAAAATTTTGGTGAAAATAAACAAGTAGTATTTGTGAAATTAACGGATTCCGCATTGCGTGCTATAGAAGATTATTTAAAAAATCAAGTAAGTACAATTTTTGCTTCTTTACCCGTATCGATTTTAGGTAATACAATCTGTTGCCTTCGAGAGATAATAGTCGCCATATTCAGATGACTTATTAACCTATTATGCGTTATTTTTGAGATTCTATCGCGATTTTTGTCGGTTTCGAAACGGTTATCGAATAATCGTCATACGAAAACAAGAAAAAACAGGATTTCAATAACGTCGATCAGTGAAAATAAGGCCTCTCGCCACGTCAACATATTGCCAAAGTTTTTTCGGTTTCCAGATTAGTTTCTATATTATTTTCAACGCGAATAGTTTCCAAAAGTATCTCAGTATGTACCGTTAAAATTTGGCAAAAATTGAACCAAATTCAGTGCCAATTTTAACGATGGTTAATTGCATCTTACCAAACAAGGATATGAAAGCATATATTCCTCGAATAATGAAAACTTTCGCACGATTAGATTTAATTGAGGAAATTCTTTAAAAACTGGAACAAGAACCTTAGTTTCTGGATAATAATCGAAGAAATAATTTACATACATAGTGATATAGTTTCATAAATAACCTGACCCACACTTGACACCTACTAGTAGAAATAGAAACCAAAACAGGAATAATTCGTCGATAATTCGTTATAATTCTCTAGGTGGTATTTGTGTTTGCCCATTTAATTCGGACAACACGTCGTTCTAATTTTAACCAAAACCACTTTCTAACCTGGAATCGCGTTTAATACACTGAAGGAATTTCAGTTAAAAATAAATCTTTCAACATGTACCTATATCTATTTTTTCCTGTTTCTCTGTATTTTCTTAGCAGAAGTTGTTGAACAGTGCTATTTATTGTTTATTAATAACCAATATTTGTGAATTCCCTATTTTGAATATACAATAGGTTATCTGCTCAAATTGACGGTGTTTGGTTTTATATAATTTTGATAGATGAAAATAAATCGGGATAGGAATTGGCAAAAATCATCGAATTTGAAAGTTCTTAGCAGCAATTCGCTTTCAAGGACGTCGCATTCAGCGCGAGCAATACCACGAAATCGAGGAACGTTGCCAAGTTTCTTATGGCTGTTGCATTGTACTTTGTAAAATCCCAGCTTTTCGTCACGGAATGACATAGTTTTTACTGTTTTTCATAAAAGGAATTATTAGTTCATAGCAGGGATAGGTGTATATACCTAAATAAATCGTAAAACATTCAAGATAATAATATTTTAGGTAAATGACATTTTCAATTCTTTGTAGATTATTATCCATGATCCTGGCATGTTTTAGTAGTTACCTTTCTTGTTGATTTGATTAGCAAAAAGTTCACTTTTCTGCAAGAGATAAATAGATATTTATCTAAAATTATAATATTTAGGTGAATTGATTGATCGTGTGTAAAAAAGACAGATGTTCTTCGTAGTTTTCTGGGGGTAAATTATATAAAAAGGATTTAATTGGAACTGTCACTTGTATAATTTTGGAAAATATTTTTCTTTCAAACAATAAACATTAATTTTATTAATAATCAACCTTCAATTCATCTAATACCAAGATATTTCTAAATAATTTATATAATTTAATAAATTAATAATTTTATGCAGAAATAGAACAAAATATTGAGTATTTTGTAAAAATTATTAACAGATATATAATTACGATTGCATCATTAAATTTTTCTATTTTTATTAATGTTTTCTTCACATAAATTAACTTATGCATTATTGAAACTACATTATAAGAAATCAAAACAGAGTGAATGCTGTCTTTATTATATTATATTTTAATGTTATATCAATCACTTCGCAGCAAATAAAACATATTTAAATATTTTTGAAATGTAATCGATAATGTTTAGAAGTACTTAAATCCTGTTTTTGAAATGAAGATAAAACATCAGATACTCAGCTGATTTTCATATAAACAAGGTGTTTTGACTAAGGAAACACACGAAACAACTGATAATGTCACGTTAGCTAATTTAGTAGGATTAATTCAACATAATATAATAATTTCGAATTCTTCATTCACTCTTGAGAGATGAACTTATGGGACCTAGTTAAAGGCCCATTTCTTTTTTTTGTGGCTTTAGAACGTACTTACGTAAAATCGTTATTAAGAATTTATTCGGTGAAATGCTAATATTTGTCACGGCGGTGAAGATATCGAGGTCAGAACGGAGCCTAGGAAAATTAGATTTTTTTTTCGGTACGAGTTTACATTTTCAAATATTCGAATGTAGAACAGAGTAAGTTGCTGATGATAGCAGGTAGGCTTTAAAAAAGCATAGAGCTTAGAAATGAAAAAAGTAAATTTTAAATTCATATATCGTTTCAACATTCAAAATTTTTTGACATAACGGCCAATCTAATTTGAAGAGCTTTCAGTTATAGCATTTAATTGTATATAGCATCTTAGAAAATGATATATATATTTCGTGTTCTTAAAATAATCATCAATTTCATTTCATCTTAAAGGCTTCATGTTCTTTAGTGTTCACTTAGTCCTTTTATTAATTACACATCATCGACAAATTATCAATATAAAATAATGTATTGGCCTAAACTTGCGTCCTTTTCTATATATTTGTGTAGTATTTAAATATGAGTTGACTACAATCAGCTGATTAATTTCAATAAGTGTAATCTTAAAATAATCTTTTCACCCATTCACGTTCAAAAGGGCTCCATTTTTTTTTTATTAAATAACCCTTTAACATGTATAAGATTATCAAGTATCATTAAAAGACTGTTTAGTTACCTCTATAATAACCTTTCGAAAAAAAATTGTTTGGCTTGAAAATGCTCCGAAATCTTTTGTTCAAGGTTTGAATAGATAATAAAAAGGATTGACAAGCTATTTAAGCAGATATTTAAAGGTCCTACTTCGAATTTGAAAGGAGTTATACATTAATACTAATTTGAATCTTTATCGTTATTATCTTGTACTGATTTTTGTGATTTGTCATGATTTTTTTTAAATAAAATATTAACGATTTTTTAGAGTAATGGAGAAGAGAGATTCTTTTGGAATTTTTGGAGATTTTTCATTATAAAATTAATTTTGATAATTTTAATCTTGTTAGGACATCCTGTTTGTTAACTTATATTTTATTGCTGTTAATTTTTAATAGTAATCCGTCAGCTAATTTTAGTTCCGTAATCTAGTTGCAATACTGTACTGACAATAATAGAGACATTTGGAAATTTTATACTTAACCGTTATCATTTCTCATTTTCATTATCTATGTAATTTAATATAGTGTATAATTATGCAATAATACAATTTTCTATAGTTTAATATTAAAATGTCAATACCACTAATTTATATCTTTAATATCTTAAAATTTAAAATGGAATTGTTTTATTTTCTTTCATTATTGTGTAAAACTACATATGTAAATGAAAACTGGTTTAATTAATGTTTGTGAACGAGTATATATGTTCTTGAAATCGTTCGGAAAAAAGAACGTTCATTAAACTGACCAAAACATGAACAAAAATCGAATTGTCCGCGATCCGTTAAGTCAGCAAGGTCGAATCGAATAAAGCAACAAAATAATGATAAACGAAAGGTATAATATCTCTGGTGGTGGTTACAAACGAGTGAGCGGTCCCCCTTGCCCCTCGGCGTGACATCGACGCCGTAGCCATCACAACACAAGGCAAATAAACAGAATTACCTGAAACGTACATCTGTTAAAGCCCAGGTAGAGAAGACCGGCGAGCAGGTCGTACGAGAGTTTCGGGAGTACTCTGTTACTGCGGGCAAGGTGTGCCGGTTTTTATCTCTTTTATCTTTATTTCGTTTTCCGCAAAAATAAACCCGCCACGGCTAAAAGAGAAGAATCGGTGTCATTAAGATGAGGGTAATGTCGTTCCTATTGTCAAATGGAAAGCTTAGGACACAGAAGTCATTATCTGGCCTAGCCCCAATATATGTTTATTGCTTTTTGATGAGAATAATGTAGAATCGATTATTTTCCTATTTTGGTTGTTATTTGTTGATGATGCACGTTCTATTTTGTCGTTTTTGTCATGAGCTTTTACCAATTAATACCAGAACACAAATTAAATCGCCCTAGTAATGGAAAACACATAAAAACTAAGTAAAATTAATCACTAAAGGTATTGTTTCCTGGTCTCCTAATATGGTCGAACCTATTCACTACCTCCGCGTTAACATTTGCTGTTTTGTCAATATAAAGCTTTCAAAGCATGTTTCGGGCTTGTTACATTTTTTAAAACTAAAGGTCTTCAGTCACTGGTCTTTACTTGTCCTTATTTTAGTATATGATTTAGTTGAGGTTTCCGTGTTTTCATTTATCTTACTTGTTGTGTTGTTTAAATATGCATGGACCCTGGTTATTTAAAAAGAGAAACAATCATATTTTGACTCTATTTATTAAGACTCAATTCAGATATGCTTCCACTTTCTTATTTCTCCCATTATATGTAACTATATATGCATAATCCAAATTTCTCAAAATCTCTTCAGTTACTGCTGAGCTATATTTTTCCTAGAGTATTTCAATTTATTAGAGCCAGAAATTACATCATGATAATTTCATGTTTTTTCTTGGCCATGTCTTGAATAGTCTGCAGGTTGTACTATTGATGGAAGCTTACGAATGCGAAAGTGGTTCTTTGAGATAATTACGGAGCTGGCGAATTTCAGCCAGCCAAAGATTTTTAACAATCGTGCAGTACAATATAATTGTAATTTTAAACATAGTTGATTGTAATAATAAATATAAAATAAATCACGAATAGCAAATAAGGATTATGTTTGCCATTGAATATTTATCATTCTCTTTGAGAACAGAATCATTTCTTCACTTGTATATTGTTTAAATATAACTCTACAATTAGAAATGGTATTATGAATCAATTCAAATATGATGTGAGTGCTTATTGGTCTGGCTCTTTTAACTATTTTTACTATTTAATAATACCTATAAAAACTATTTAATTTTTAATGTCAGTTCTTTAATAGTTTGAGCTAGAGTTTCCTCCAATTAATTTTGCATTTCATTTTCTTTAAACTTTCTTGGTAGTTCCTGTGGTTCTTTATTATTGACATAAAAATGACCACTTTTAAATAATTGAAATCAAAACTGACAATTAGGTATAACGGAGCATCATCACAATAAGTTTATAATACTGGTTTGTTTGACTTTAGCGGCGAATTTCTGCAAATTAAACAATAAAAGTATTGAATTTCAAAAATTCAATTTTGAGCGTTTTATGATTAGTGTCTATTTACTGTCATACTAATTCAATAACACTTTTATGGAAAGTTTAGTTTCTACGGCATTATCAAAAAGCGCAAGTTGTTTATTCTATTAGCAATTCATTTAAAAGTAAATATTGGGAATTCTGTTTTTATTGAATAGGATATATAACAGGCTTTTGGGTATTGCTTATTGTTACTGACCCATTCAACAATTGGAATAGGGGTTCCCATATAACCGTCCTATTAAAATTTACTGCATTATTATTTTTACCGGTGGTACCTGCCTTTGATGTGACCTATTGATCCTAGGTTAATATCCATGTCATAAAAGTGAGAGAATGACCATAACAAAAGATGAGGATCTATTTGAGTCCGTTTATGTTTTGTTGTTTCAATATTTTTATTAATGTCGGTGTTTCCAAGTAATTATGGGAGTTCCGGTTGTTGTTATGCCGATAATTTTTATTTTAGGAATGAAAAAGGTATTTCCAAAATAAAATACACGCTATGCTCGAATTAGGCGTTACGAATAAAATAACCTTAATTATGACGAAAGAATAAATGGCCTTTTGACCCGTGTTAAGTTTTATTGATCAAGAATTGAAAAGTTCTCGGTCCATACAAATGGCATTTTCAAAATAATGTAATAAACACGAACTTTCATGCCTTGAGAAAATACTATTTGCTAATAACTTATAAGCGATCAAAGAAAGTTGATATTCCTCCACGACTCAGTTCTCATTTAGTTAAGCGTACGTTATCGAATTTACTTTAGAACCAATGAAGCTGGTTAATTCCATTCTAACCTCTTGTTTTGATTCAGGGCCCAAATTCTTGTTATTAGGTGCACGCATCACTTTTTTACTTTAAAATACCGTTATTGAGAATAATTGATACAATATATTTCTAATCTGTTATTAATATTATTAATTCAATATTTAAATATGAAATATTTTATTATTTTCTTAGAACTTCTTTTCGTTTTTCTGTCAACATGGCGATAACGTGGTTTGGTATTCATCCATTTTCGTGCAAGTACGGCATTTGAACTACTCTGAGTACTGGAATGAGAAGTTATTCCAGTTCCAAATATAACTGCAGAAAAAATATCCGGAAAAAAATTAATTTTTAAATTTTTTGTCGATATTCGATATTTTTTATAGTTTTGGTACTTTAATTTTAAAGGTCCATCTAAAATATCACTACTCGTGAATATTCAGCTTCGGTATTAATCCATGACTTTTGCTAGATCGGAAAATATTTTTTGATTGAATTTTAGACCTAGAAAACGTTGACCTAACCTTTTGAATATTTACATGTAAACGTCTAGAAACACTTAATAAATCTGCCAGGCTATGCGCAATTTCTTGGAGAGAGTAAATTGAGTTTTTGATCTAATCAGATTCATCAAATAAAATAACAAGAATGATGAATGTTGAAAATGAAATTTTAAGCCTTCCATAATTAGCATCTGTATCCACTGAAAACGCCAGAACCATCAAACATTGTTTTTATGTTGATACTTTGAATTTTATAGATATTTTTGATCAAAATATATTCAAGCACCTAACACATTGGCAGATTGTGCAGACAGATTTTTCAAATCAAAAACCCGTTGTATTAATTTTAACTAGAGAAACTCTACTTAGTGTTTTTATTAAATCTTTGTTGGTCAGTCAATTATTTTACGCGTTGAGTATTTGAGAATATCGTTGTTCAATGCTCTTCAAGCGAATCATTTTTCCAGTTTCTAGTAACATATTAGATATTGCCTCTAAACTTTTAACTGTAAATTACCTTTAGTTACAACGATTTTTACGAGTAAAATTTTGGTTATGTTCATACGAAATATTTAAAATTAGGTCGAAAATTTAGTTCTGCTGAGAAAGCATTAATATATTATGTATTTTGTTCAAAATAAATTGAACACACGTCATCGCGATGTCGAATGTATGGCCTATCGCAGTTTCTAAATTCGTTTTAAAATCAGACAATACTTTTTATTTTCATTTTATTTGAGGAAGAGATTTCTATATGCTGTTTGATACGTTCTAACGCGTAACCAAATGAACCTACCAATTTCGCATGGTTGTCAAACGTGTGCAGTATTCTTCAAAACATTAGTGATAATAACAGGTTACATTGTTTTGGCGCTCTCCTGGTTTTTAACCAGATACTATATGTATTAGATGTACTATAACGTTAAAAATACTTTATATTTTATGACATTGTTTTTGTTTCATTATGTTGTTTAGATAATAGTTGTGTTATCAAGCCAAAATGATCTAAAACTCAAAATCTATGCGGCAACACTAGAACGTTTTAACGTCATAAATTTAGATGGCGTAATTTCACTGTTTTATTGAACGTATTATATACAACAGAGTAAAATGCGTAAATGCGATTGTGATACATACAAAAATGTTGGTGAAAATCCGATGCATTTTATTGCTTGCATACGTGACAGTTAACTCGTCGATCACAGTGCACCGCTAGACATCGCGTTCACATCCTGGTGGGTTTCGGACCCCTCTGGGTCTCCGTATCGAGACCGAAATCTCGGGATTGAAACCAAAATGCCACCGCTACACTGTGGGACCTCATTCGCCACTCTAAACGTATTTAATATGCGTAGATATGGCCTTGACCTCGGCGCTACTAGACGTCCAAACATCACACCAAGATTTTATCGGTACAGGGTGTGCCAGTCTTTGGAACTATCCGTGTCGTCACAGTGTGAAACATTTCGGTGTTATACTGAAAGATATATAGCACGCCTAAAACAATTGTCTTGCGAGTATCAGTGATCGTGAATTAGTAATGCAGAAGTATCAGTCAATACTATAGGTTGGAGCTAGACAACATCCGGCATCGCGGTTGTGACCAATCGAGAGTATTATTTCGAAAAAAAAAATCGTTTTTCTAGTTAGTAAACATGTTGCAAAAGGTCAGATTTGTCTTTCAAGTTAATTCATTGGTGGACGATGACCGTGATTTCAATACCACTTTTCTAGAATGATTTATCTTTGCCTCAAAATAGACCCTAGTTTCAGCGATAAACCCTTCATTCGACGAAATTTTTTTACGGCTGAGCATTTTTTAGATGTCTGCGAACAGCCAATAGTCGCTGGGAGCCAAATGTGGCAGATACGGTGGATGTAAAAGTGGTGATAAAAAGGAATTTAGCGTATTGATAAAATATTGCTTTTTGGAGGGAATAAATACAGTTGAAGTAAAAAATTGGCTTGATGCCGAGTTTCTGGTCACTTCCCCAGTAAAATCAAACATCAAAGATTGGTATGCTAAGTTTAGACGTAGTGAAATGAGCACTGAAGACGGTGACGCAGTGAACGCCCGAAAGAGGTTGTTACCGACGAAAACATTTAAAAATCCACAAAATGATTTTGAATGATTATGGCGTCTGTATTTTGGGATGCGCATGGAATAATTTTCATTGACTACATTGAAAAAGGAAGGACCATCAACAGCGGCTATTACATAGCGTTATTGGACCGTTTGAAGGACGAAAGCGCCGAAAAATGTCCGCATTTGAAGAAAAAGAACATGCTGCTTCACCAAGACAATGCACCGTGTCAAAAATCCATGAATTGGGCTTCGAATTGCTTCCTCATCCACCGTATTTTCCAGATCTGGCCCCCAGCGACTATTTCCTGTTCTCAGATCTCAAAAGAATGCTCACTGCGAAGAAGTTTTCGTCGAATGAAGAGATGATCGCCGAAACCGATGCCTATTATGAAGCAAATGACAAATCGTACTACAAAAATGGTATCGAAAAGTTGGAGAGTCGCTATAATCAGTGTATCATCCTTGAAGGGAATTACGTTGAATAAAAAAAAACTAATTTTGCCAAAAAAATGTGTTCTGAGGACTTTCAATTGACCTGTTAGCTAGGGATGGTGGCTTTCGATTTGAAGTTGCAAAACGCGCAGAGTTAATGACTGATGTTAATGTTTTTTTTTTTTGTATCACAATGCAAGACTACAGTTCCACCCTCAAAGACGTTTGCAATGTTTTTTTTTTTCATTTCAATTGCTTTCTCTTCTGCGCGTGTCCAATAAATTCTATTACAGAAATAGTTAAATTTTCATATATCTGATTATGAATCTAAAAATAATTTGACTTAAGTTAAGCAAACAGAAATTCATACAGATATAACCCCTTAAGTATATGCTTGTAAATATATGTTATCTTGTGTAGCAGATACAAGTGTATAATAACTGAATTAACCATTTCGATAAATTCAATTCAATTTAATTTGTTATTTAACCGGTGATAGACCGAAATGAGAAATCCATATTGCACAACATGCCAGTGCACTCCTGCAAAAAAATGTAAACTATGTTGTAATGGTGCAATAAGTTGTAATTCAGTAAGATGAATTTCAATCGAGTAAAGGCCAAGTCTCCGGTAGCGTTATGTCATCTAGTTTAAAAAGGTGTTACTCGTCTTAATCATACATATCTCAGTAAGGAGGAACATAATATTAGTATCCCGTTCAGTACTGTCAAGGTGTAAAAAAATAAATGTTTATGAAATCAATTCAAGACAGGCCGACGCCACTGTTTCGTCATACGTCGATTGCATTAGTACTGTAAATTTATATGTGTTGTGTAGTATGAACCTTGTTTTAGCTTCTGTTATATCCAACTTTCATAAAAAATCAGCTAAATAGCCTTTTAATTATTTGTTATATGTGATATGATATAATAAGTACGTAGCAATTCATTATATTTCAGTAATTTGTTAAATAATCAGATTCGTTTTCACTTGGCTTTGGGTCATTTAATACTTTCAATATCTATTTATTGCGCGTAAATTTACCAGAGAAAAGTTATATTAAAAGACCTTTTACTATGAATTAAATTCCTCAAAACATACGGTATGTTCTTCAAAAACACATATATATTTTAACTTGCCTCTGTTGAAAAAGTATTTCCCTTTCGAAGTAATACACTTATGACAACGAATAATACAATTGTAAAAACTTTTTTAAATGATAAATTGAGTTTTGAAAAGTTTAAAAGGTTTGTTGAAGTCAATACCAGTTGAATACGGTGATGGTTAGAAGGTGTTTATTACCATTTCCTCCACTTTAGATATATCACTTACATTCATTTTGTATTCTTCTTTATATATTAATAATATTCAATATTAGCTCTGTTAACAAATTGCAAAAAACGACCTGCTTTGGAAGGGTGTTAAACTATATTGTCTAATGATAATTTTATTGTTTAAATTGTGAGAAAAGGTATTTTATCTTTCCTAGTTTTAAGTTTAAACGAACTTTGTATCAGCTATAAATTAATTTTAAAGCATTAACAACACATCGTGTTACTGTGTATTAAGCGAATCAAGTACATTTGTAACTAGCTTCGTGTTGAAACATGTTTGGCGGACTTGACTTTTGGATCTTAATTTGTTTCACTTCAATTTAAATAAAAGGACGGCTGCAGGTCATTGAATGCGGTGGAAAGCTTACAGTAAGCATTTTCCATCGATTTGAACATGCCAATACTAGTTCCGACGTTTCAAATAACGGTGATTCGGTGATTTTGACACCTAATATAAAGATCGTTCTGGACAGCCAGAGAGACATTTGAATACGAGGATTTGAAGGCATTACTTGATAAATGGAGACCCTTACTACATCAATGGAGATCGCTATCGACCACAATTAATGCGTTTAATCCGAGCACTACGCTAAAACTATTGGAATACGAGCAAAAACGCAACAATGTTATTCTTCAGCATGACTATGCTCGACCACGTGTTGCAAAACCGATGAAAACTTATTTGGAAACATTAAAATAGGAAGTACTGCTTCACTCGTCATATTCGACAGACCTTGATCCTTCTTATTACTATTTCTTCCGACATATAAGTATTGACCTGTCTAAGCAGCGCTTCATGTATGAAGATACCAAAGAATTTAATCGATTCGCAGATAGTATAGTCTCAAAAGTTTCATCGTTCTTTCGAGATGGAATTCGTATATTGACTGAAAGATGAGATACTTGTATTTGGAAATATTGTACCGATTTTTTACAGTAAAACCTCAAATTTTAAAGAAATCCTTCAAAACTTAATGTTTAAATACAAGGGCATTAAATAAGTTCCAAAAACGACTATAATTTTTGAAACTCCTAATTGTAATGGATTTCGTGAAGGTTTGTCCGTCTAAAGAAAGTCACAAGTCAAAAGGAATCGCCTTGATGTTATAACAAAACGTATTTTAATGCACTGATTGTAGGTATCATTATTTCTTTTTTATATAAACCGTTTTTTTTACGAATATTTGAATTTATTTGATCCTAAAGTTTACAGTAATAATCTGAGCTTAATGTTTACCCATTTTAGACGTAATTCACGAACAAAGTCTCTTTCACATCGCAAAAAATTGAGGCAAACACTTTTTGTCTTGGTTAATTCATTTCGGAGTCATGTCTTCTCGTTTTAAATCAGTTATTTTGATACGCCAAAGAATGATTCTCGTCCGCAAAAGCAAACTGCGTCTGTACAAAATCGTTTTAATGGTTTTTAAGTACTTATAAAAAATAAAGAATTAAAATAACGGCGAACTTGTAGTTCGACTCTTGAATAACCTAGTAACACCACAGTGACCAACAATCAAAAGAAAACCGAATTCCTAGAGAAAAGTTGTTTGTTTTAACGAGTCGAAAGAGTTATCAAGAAAAAACACACACCAACTGTACAAACACTGTTATATTTGTTTCATGATAAGGCTATTAGAAGATATGACATGATAATGTTATTTCATGTTTTTATAGGTTTCGTATTTAAGAAAAATAACACAGTACGAGTTTCCAATTAAAATTTATCAATAGCCTGTGAGTTTCGTATTTATACCACAGAAGCATCAATCATTTTCTCGCCCATCCGAATTTTACGAGAAACATCTGCGTTTTAGCAGCTGTTCCGAAAGAAACTACTTATTGGAATGATTTGCGATTTTCCGAGAACGCGACTCGCGCTCACTGGCGAACAGGTAGCTTATTAAATGGGTCATCGCAATATAACACCCTCCGCCGATTTGTTTATATGTTATTTGCATTAATAATAATCGATATCCAATCGCGACCGTCAATCAAAAACAAATATTTTAATTCTTAAATTGACCTGGTTTATTTTCGACGACATTCCTTTAAACGTGTTCTATTAATGAATCGAATGATGTTTTGAATTTATCATTTTAGTTTTGTTCCCGATCAGAAATATCACCAACTGAGATTTGGGCTCGAGGAATGGTCGTATCACATTTCATATTCTAGGTTCAATTTCAGTTTGGGCAGGTTAAAACATTAGGGAGCTTGCTGGAGGTCATTGTTTATTTCGATACGTAACAAGATAAGTAAGATGGTATTTTAAGACTATATTTTAAAATGGAACTGGATTTTATCTGGATCAAACAAGAATTATTTTTCAAAGTTTTCCTATCTATCCATCACTAGCCACTAGTTTTCCTTCATCCTTCTCTCAGCTTTTATATTCATCTTCGGGAAAACAACACGTCTAAGTGTTGCTAAGACATCATCTGTCGAAAGAATAGGGACAAACTACAAGCGAATGATAATCGAAAGTGTTTAGAGAATAGGGCGTATGGGGTGACACTTCCCATTAACAATTTCCAGGTAGCTTTACGCGTATTTTGAAACACGTGGGCAGGCATTGTTATAGCTAGATTGTTTTTAACAGCGGTATTCTACAGATTCAGAGAAAGGAAAACTTAAAATAACTACATGCAAAATAATTTTTGTTGACTGGTAGTTTGGGATCTACATAGTTGTTTAAGCTTTTAAACCAAGATTTCTCATCTATTTATGAACTTTATTACCAATTTTAATGATTATACATAATATGCTAGATGACTAATTTTATCAACAATTTGCTTCTTCTCATTCTTCTTAATATTAACCTAACGTAATTTTTATATATATACATATCCAGCCTTAAATATAATAATTGTCAAGGGGATCAGAACTACTTTGCGAACCCCGAAAGGCAGAAATATACAAACAACAATAAAGTCTTTATATCTAAAAGCCCAACAATAGTTAATAATAAATTGTATAAAACATGTAAAGAACACCTCGTGTAACGAAGAGTTAGACTACAGGAAAGTGAACATGATGTAGTAAGTGATAGGCTAGATGTACGCATGCGCACTTATATAAAATGAATAATATTTCAAATTAGTTTTATGTATGACGTTTTCATAATTTTTCATAGCTCATGTCGATGAGAAGTACATTTAACAATTGTTTCTCGTTGAAAAATCATACGATTATAATTATTAGATATTTGTTATGTTATTCAAATTTTCTAATGTGCCTTTCTTCATCACTAAGTAGCTTAAAATAATATAACTAGAAACAAATGGAACGAAACAAAATTAGTATCAAATACGGTTTATTTCAATGTTGAAGCTACATCATCAATATATTTAATTATGTATATGTACATAGTATTTGTGTATTTCCTTTGCATTTGTTTTATACACGCAACCAATTTACTCTAAAAATTTCTTGTTTGTTTGAATTCTTAACATATAACTTTGTTTTTGATTTAGTAGAATCTGTACACTTTTCTTTATATATTATTATCAAACCTACATGATTACACATATTTTTAATAATTACTAGGGACCATGAAATTAATACTGATATACAAAAACTAAGATATATGCCACCAGTGCTGTAACTAGTTACATTTTAGATTATATGTCATTATGTGAGCTTTAATCTTATATAACCATGTCCTGGTAATTTTGTTGATATTATCACATCTAGAATATACTATAAGTTTTATTCATAGTTAAATTTTAGTTACGTTTTCGAATTAATTTCTTTCCAGTAATATATAGTATACTAGCAAATACTAGGTTTACTATATACGTAAACTCAATGTGTCTAGTAAACTAGTATTTTGTTATTCGTTCTGAATTTCATTAAATTTTCAAGACAATGTAACATTTAACAAGAAATTAATAAGAATGTGAACCACAGAGTTGTTTAATTTTTGAATTTGTTTAATGTTTTATGCCAAAATTATGTACGTCTAAATACGTTTCATTGATCATAATCTGTCGTTTAAGTGAGAATTTCAAATGTCAAAAGGAGTTTAGTAGTGTGAATTTTTTGTTTTAACAATTCGGAACCCATAAACTATTGACTAATGACTTCTCTTATCTTCTAGAATCGGATTTATGTGCGTCAGTTTTTTGTCAATCTCAAATCCGTGTACATACAATAATTTATTTTAATGTAATCGAAATATATCAGTTATGTCCAATAATAATTCACCCTCGCACTTACCACCCACATTTTTTTTTTTTTCGTTCACCACCTTATTAAACTTTAATTTTGATTCACGTAAGTAGATATATGTAATAAGACACCTAAATTTTGCTATTATTCCGTTCTTATGGAGTTGATGAACTCTACTAATCCTGCATCACAGGTTTCTAATAACACCATCCCTTATCTATTTTTAAACGCTGAAAATTAATTCACAATTCACAATCTTAGTATTATGATAAAAAACCTGTGTATTGTTTTTATTTTATTGATACTATTTTCATTTGATAACAGGAACAATAGATTTAATCTCTTTGTTTAAAATATTTTTTCGGGGATATTCCGGTTAATATTTTATGTCATTCTATACAACAATAAAAAATAAACAATATCAGTAAAGATTACTAAACATTTTCCCGTTGGTGATTAATAAGTTTACCTGATAAGCGCTAATATTAAACCCGTTACACGCCCATTTAAAAGTGAAATATTTCGGCTGTTTCTCAGAAACGAGGGGTTCGAAACAACCCCATGACCGGTATTCCCAACGGATGCAACTCGAAATCGTAAATAAGTCTTCGACCGCATTTGTTGCTTCACCGTCATATAATAGAAAGAAACAACTCACTACTAAACTATTTTTCTGTGAAACCGATGTGGAAGCGGTCTCTTCCACGTTTACAAAAGATAATTAAGTAGGCATTTTTATCATTTTCCTCGTGTTTACTATTCCGGGGCATGCAACGTATCAGGCAATAACCCAGAAGACGGAAACCTTGGAAGTATAATTGTTTCTTGGTAATTTTTAAATGTCAACAACCAGAGTTGAGCATGTTTCGTAAACAAAAACAACGATTTGCCAGCGTTTGAGTTTAAAATTATGCAATTATAAATGACAGTAATGTGTATTCTGTTATAAGCACTAATAAAAATCTTGATATGGAGTTCTGACTATTGTATTTTTGTAGATAAGGAGGAGCGCAACATTTGATGCAGTCGTTTATTGCGTGCTAAAAATTACTTTGCATCAAACGAATCCTTTCAGTTTCCTTTTCCTCCATATGACTCATTGACATTAACGTCACAGGTTCGAGGTTTTTATCCCACCATATGAGCAACAAAACTTTATGCCCATGAGTAATCCGCTTAATTGTTAATGTGGATAGCTCTCAGTGGATTGTTGTCAGTGGAATAAACTACTTAGATACACACAATATTTTCAGTTCTATAAAGGGGAATGATAAACAGTTGTAAACAATGTTATGATTCAGTGACATTATTTTTTGTTTGTGGGTCGAATCATAAATGTCAAAAATTTGGAACTATTAAATTCCAAGATTCTGTACCTTTCACTCTCCTGATGACATCAGATCAGTAATCGGTCCTGTCATCAAACAAAACAAAAAATTGCTGGACATTTAACTTTCCATATGCTTTCCTTCTAAAAAATAAGTATTAGTTAATCTGATTCAGCTTTGTTAGATTTACTGTAATGTACCTAAACTTCATCAAATTATCATTTATATTTGATATATATTTCATTTTTTTTGTTATATTTGGGAAACTATTCAGGTTCAAAGTTAAGTTTGTACATTTATATACTAGTCTGTAAATTTCACACTTTTCACAGTACATTGTTTTCGTATCTTGGATTAGGCTTAACCTGAAAATATTTTACCAACATATGTTGACAAAGGGCTGAAATAAAAGTGATACATCTGTAAGAGGTACGAACGTGCAGAATACATATCAAGTATGTATTTATGAAGGTAGCGTGTAGTTATACGTAGTATTCGTAGGGTTTCTATATTGTTGATAAATTTGTATAAAATAAAATTTAAAAAGGTTTTTTTGCTGCTTTTCTTTTGGACACGAAATGAAATTATTGGCGGTAATATTATTCGTCTTTAGATATATCGTGAATCTCATTAAATTTTTTGCAGTCTCGATTGCACTCTTGTACCTACCAAACTCACATATTGAATTTGATAAAGTTACTTCGCCTTATTTAACTTACCACGGCACTACGTTTTTTTTTTTCTAATTATATTTTTTATTACGGGTAATAACCCTATGCAAAAAGTCGCTTTTTTCAAGATACACAAATATACTCTTGGGTATAAATCACAAAGAAGCATTCTCCTTCCTTATTTATAATTCCCACAACTTTTAAGCATTTACCTACAAGTAATTCGATAATTATCCAATTCTCATCGAAAGCATACATTATTCTCTACTATTTAATCAAATAAAATGTACTGAAGTAGACGCCTGACAACAGCTGTTTTGTGACGAAAACATTAAATATCTTTCGAAACAAACGTCTTCCAATCTATTTTTTGATTAGACTAATTAGTATCTAAATAGATTATGTACATAATTGTCAAGAATCAGAAATGTTTTTAAGCTAAGAATCACAATTAATTAAATAAATGTTGCCCAATTTTAGTGTTTATCAGCACTAGATATATCAACACTGACGATAAAATTAATCAAAAATATTTCCAATCATCCGTAAAAAGATTAAATTTGTTTCACACTGTATGCATTATCGATTAATGGTCTATAATAGTCAATACCTTTACCAAAAAATATCTACATTAGTATCAATGTTTAGTAAGTGACCTTGGGATTATTAATGTACCTTTCTGGTTTGTCTAGATTTTCGATGAAATTATTTCTGAAGTTTTTTCCTCGATGGTTATTTTTGAAAAAGAATTTTAAACAACGCTAATCGGATTTTTCTCGAATATCTCGTACGGTGAGGCCATCTCTTCACCTTGTCCATTCAGTAAATACCGAGAGTGTACCTGTATGGTACCCGTGGTGTTCCAAACACAGGTGTGGTCTTTATTAATAGTACGATTTAATTATGTCGAAATATATCTCGCTTTTTGCCTTTTAATTTGGTGGGGTATTTGTAATTGGCGTCCATTAGAAATTGCACGACACTGCTGTTCTGGATTGACAAATAATCGCTTGTTATTGAAAATAACTGGTTTTATTGAGCAATATATGTTTACCCAAAAATTCATTTAAAGCAACGAAAGTGTCCACCGTAACTTTTTTTTGTGCTTTTATTACCTCAGATTCTTTTTTCTATAACTATCGGAACCGATATTCGATCTACTAATATGGAGATTAAATATTTGCGGATTTTGGCTGAGTTAACGGCAAAAGTGAAAACACTATTCGGTTGACACGCATTAGGCGTGACCTTCTTAATGTTCTTTTTTTTTTCTTCATCGCTGCTAGTTATTTTTGGGTTTACCGTTAGGCCATTCTTTCGAATTAACGTGGGATATAGTCACGTGATTTTTTTCAAATATTACCCACAGGATAATAACGGAACAATATCGAAGAATTAACAGTTAACGAAGGAGATGGCTAGACGGAACAATCGTCACCCGAATCGGTGGCCTAGAGGGTCGGCAAGACAATGACAATGAAGCCTCGTAATTAACTGACGAAGAATGCCATTTCAAGATATTGGATAGAGGTTCATTAACGATTATCAGACAGGTCGGAGACGATCATAGCGGGGATTTAAACCTTGAACCGAATGATTTAATCCACGATGTGTCTCGACAGCGTTTTACCTATCTACCTACCTACCTATCCAAGAAAGCGGCATTTACAGCACTTGCAGTTTACAGTAATTTCATATTTTTTATTAAATATTGGATATTTATTGTGAAACAATTTTCTGTCTTATTGAAAATATTACATTATACTTTATATTACACTGTACTCTCGTCGTTTTGGGCAGCATAGAGCATACCATGTCGAAAGAATGCTTCTTTTTTTTGACGCTATAGATGAATCAACCCAATTTTTATCCTTATATTATGTGAATGAAATATATCACATTAGGATTGTCGGAAGTGGAGAAAAATATCGATATCTCGGTTTCGATATTTTTCAAAAATGTAACCACCAAGAACTTGTACGATGACCTCGATATCAAATGGTCCTTCAAAGTTATCCATGTCGCCTTAAAATATGAAATACGGTTTCTAAATCACATCAATGTGCGGAATATCAGAATTCTTGCTTGCAACTTGCCAATACAATAAAGCAAAATATGTGTAAATTAAAATTGTACTAAACATATCGAACGTAAGATTTAATAATTTTAAAAAATATTATATAAAATGAGGATTAAACATTATGTCATCGGTGTAAAGAAGATGATCGGTCTAATAATTAAAAAGATCAATGTCTGGTAAATAGAGTGGATAAGGTAGTGTCTTCAATTTAAGTTATTTTACAGATTTTGTGTCGGAACTTTCTCGAATAACGACCGTTTTTCATCAATGTTTGACTTAAATGTATCAATTTCAGTTCAATTTCAGCGCTTTTAATTTCGTATGTTCTTGCACTTTCGGTCTTGCATTATGATTTACATCTGATAATTTGAACAGAACTTATTGATGGCGCTTTGTTTCTTCGAATGGCGGCCACAAAATATATGCTTTTATTTGATAAATTCTTTTGTAAAAATTATAAAGATTCAAATAATATTAATTGAATAATTACAAAGAACAACAAAATACTTTTCTTTTTAATTAAGTAACGATACACTGTTGAAGTTGATTAAATAATTCAATTAACTTCGATTTTGATAAAAGCATCATTTTTTTACCCAATAACACGATGCTGAAGAGCTCGTTTATTTTATGGTGGAGGGAGAAGATCGTTCCGAAAGTAAATTGCGTTGGATTGAATTCGGGACCAGCGAAAACAATTGACTGTCAAGCCGAGTTAGCGTCGCCGTAATAATCATCGATAATGGATTAACCGCGGCGCCGCCACATTCACCGTGCGTCGAGACGTCGACGTCGGGACAAGGTCATTCGGCAGCGACACCACCAAATCTGCAACTGGCTGTCCGCGGAATCGAACGGAGCTTTTATAGTGTGTTGTTTGTTGCAAGTGGTCGACGGCGGATTTTTTCCTTGACATTTATTGGGGCCCGCCGCCACCATGAAAATACAAACTGTACCAAGGCGATGGTACGTGGGTACGTAGTATCGTGCCAAGGCGTTCGGTGAAATCGAACGGTAGCAATGGTGGTGAATAAATAACTAGAAGCTGGACGGTGATGTCTTTAATTTTTCATCACCCCGGTAGCTCAATTTTGAGTCATATACGGTTTCGCCATCAATCGTTCGTTCATCATTCACATATCTAGTGATTCTATAGCAACACTTACTCTTGTTCTCTTCATTATTGTAGTCTGCCGTTCTTTTGCAAACCTAGATACGTATAGTCACTTCCACTTCCCATGTGATTTGAACTTCAGGTATTTCGAATGTTTTAAAAGCTTTTAAATGGTAAAGCTTTCTTTTTTTGGTGACCTAAATATGTATTTCTTTGGTATTTTAACTAATGAGAATCGTACGTTATTAACGTCATATTGTATAAGGTCCATTTATGGAGGAGTATACATATTTTGTATTTCAACGATTTTACTGTTTGTCGTAATCTCATCTTATCGATCATGTTCTATGAAGAAAATTATGGAATTGTTGTCGAACGAACGAAGAAATAAGTTTAATTTCACATTACAAAGGCAATATTACATTTTTGTATTCTAATCAAATATCACGTCCCATTTTAATTAACACAGTTTGATAATAATGAATAATTAAGTAGGTACTTAGTGTTCGTTAATGTTTGGACATTTTTTAATGCCTCAGTTTTCTAATTCCTCTCTTGAAATTTCTCAAGACATATCCACTTTACACTCAACTATTTTGTTTTTTGTTTTATTATATCTAATTCTCATAATTCATTTTTACTTTGTGTTCGTTTTCTGCTGTTTTATTGATAGCAATATAGTTCATAACGTTTTATTAATTTTCATTTTTCTGTGATATTAATATCGGCTCTATTATAGTTACTTATTAATATTTTAATTAGTACAGAAAGTTTCCTTTGTTTCTATTTTTTGTTTGTCTCTCACATTCTCTCTTCACTCTTTTCGTTTGACATCTCTTCATTTCTCTTCATGAGTTGAATTTGTCTCAATCAGTTGACCATGATCCAGTGATCCTCAAAATAATTTCACATGATAATTATTTCTTTTTAAAATATATCTTACATTATATATACTTAATATAACCTTGACTTATTACTATTGTTCTGTTACACTTGTAAGACTAGGTTAAACACATCAATACTTTTTATTCTTGTTTCCCAAATTCAAATTAATTTATACTGTTGAAGCTAAAGTTAAAATTAACATATACACGTTACAAGTTCATGCGGTTTAGTTTGCGACAATCCTCCGATTGCCTGCGTGTTGTCCAGTAGCTGTATTGCTTATAAGTTTCTGTTATTTACTAACCCTATTTCAAGTTTTAAGGCCAATTCTTGGATAGCTTTGTAAATTTAACAATTTAATTTCGAGGTCGTCGTAATTCTTCGCATTGGTAATTATTCGAGGAAATTTGTTTTGGAATCGTCGGATGACTAGATGGATTGATTGAAAGTCTCCTTTTACCAACTATGGGTTTATCTTTATATTATGGGTTTTAACTTAGAAAACATCCCAGAAGACATCCGGTCCTACCCACCGTGGTGACTGGGATCATTTTCCTTGTCGGATTTGGCACTCTTGCCTAGAACAATCACAAACATGAATTTACGACCATGCCCCAGCAGGATTCGAACCCGCGACTATAGCAACAGTAGGCAGACCGCCCTGTTGCCCTTAACACTGCGCCAACCAAGGCGGTTTTTTAGTTTTAGTCTTCTCGACTTCTCTTTTTTAGCTTTTGTCTAACGTAATGTTAAGCTATAAATAAATGTCTTTCATTCGATTGGTAATGCTAGTAGCCGGATGAATGAATAAAGCTTATATATAATCTAACTGATGCAAAACACATCAGACATACATTTTTACGCTTTATATTTTGTACACTGTCAGAATCAAGGTTAACCGAAGTTGAGATACTCTTTTTATGTTTCTAACACTTATTTTAACCAAACACGCCTTTTAATCTCCAACATTGCATTAAACACAGTTCGATAATAAAAAATAATGACCTAGTAGCATTTTCTGTTCGAAGATTTGTAAATACCCCCTGTATACTGTCAATTACTGTTTCAAGCTTACAATAGTAAATCAGTATACGGTTATTCAACTTGATCCGTTTTTCAGGAACTAAATCATTAACCCGGATGAATATCGTCGTAGGTACAATATTCTCAATTGTAAACATCCGTAATGAATAACACGTTTCAATTTTTATTTCACTACCATCACCTATTTCGCCTATTTGTTACTCAGATCAGTCACAAGCAAACCACAATTTATTCAACGGAAAACCTTATTAATATATTTTTAAGTGGTGTAGTAGCATGGCCGCTAATTTATTTCTGTCTGTATGGTCCCTACTAATCATTTAATTTTACATTAACGTCGCATTAATTATATATAGAAAAAAAATTATAATATAAAAATGTAAACGTGAAATATATCCTTGAATCTTGGAAATTAAACCGAAATAATAGTGTACACGCTTAGGTCATTTTTAATAAAAATTGCATCATGATATATCCAGCGCTAGTCGACGTTATTATAAATAAACAATTAGTTTATAGTTGATATTGTTTATAACAATATCGTAGAACAAACACTAATTTTAATTAAAAAAAAACGCATTCTTTAAAATGATTCACGTTGGATTTCTTTTAACGTCTTTTAATTTTCTTACGTGTTGTTTTAAAGAGCTTTTGTTATTAATACATTATTATTCATCGTTCATCGGCAATCTACATCAATAAATAATCTCCATGTTTTAGCTTTTATTACTTATTTGTTTATACATTGTGTGGTTATGATTCTCTATTTCACAAATAGTTTAAAAAAGTAGCAGTAGCTGACTGCTGTACAATATATCGAGCTACAACTATAAAATTACTTTAAAATACTGTTAAAGACTTAAGCCACAGAAGTCATGAATTATCAAATGTGATGTTTTAAAAAACTGTTCTGTCTTCAAAATTATATGAAGTATCAGATCAGATATGAAAATGATATTTTTTTATCTTAGAAAACTTCAGTTATTTGCAAGATTTG
Organism: Rhynchophorus ferrugineus; assembly: GCF_030347505.1. Classification (NCBI taxonomy): domain Eukaryota; kingdom Metazoa; phylum Arthropoda; class Insecta; order Coleoptera; family Curculionidae; genus Rhynchophorus; species Rhynchophorus ferrugineus. Next base: position 22,017,471 of record NW_027472583.1, on the reverse strand, counting down.
ACGATTTAGCAAGTCAATCGATGTCTTGATTAACATAATGTCAGAATTTTCATGAAATGGATTAATAAAGTTATTGTGAACACTTTCTATTTCACAAATAGCTATATCGCTATACACAATCTGGTTTCCATCGATAGCCGCAACTTTTTCCGTATGTGGGAACAAGTAATAATCAGAAGGATCATTGTTGTGTCCTTGCTCATATTTCGGCTGTTTCGCGCAGTGCTTTGCTCAAATGCATCAATTACGGTGGATAGCGATCACCATTGATGGTCTCATCGAGTAATAGGTTCAAATCCCTATGTTCGAAATTTTTTTAAGCTTGGAGAAGTGGACAGTTATTGATATTCACTAGTTGGCATGTTCATTCTACGCAGAGTGAATGAATACAGATGAATTTTAGTAATCTTTCTTTTTTTGTGCTTATTAGATTTGCAAGTGATGCTAAGACTACCATATCGACTGCATATGCTGCCACAGTAATTATCTTTGTAATTTGTAATCGATAGATCAGTTCTATATAGAAGATACAATATTGGACTCCAGTGGAATATATTTGATACAATTCAATATATCATTATCTTGTTTTATGGTCAAATGTCCATCTGTGAAATAAGATTTTAGTAACTGTAAGTTATGATAGGGGAAGGGCATCGATTGAGTCTTAATAGGTTAGAGAGGCATTGGTCAAACACTTTTCTCGAATTCGAGATATTGACGGAACAAAAAAAATAGCCAGAAATAGGTCTTATGACATATTTGGTGCAGACACTGTTGACGCAAAACCGCGGTTATTAAATTTAGTGATTAAAACCGCTAGAAATTTACCAATTAACTCAGATTTTGCTTTAAAATATACGCCAGCAACTCTTTAAGACATTCATTGTAAACTTGTATTTTAGTTATCACGTAATAGGTCATATTTACGTAACGCCTCGACGTTTGTTAGAGTCGATCTTAATCGGCCGTCACACTGATCGCGGCGATCATTAATTGGTCTCAATTGGTAGCGAAAAAATAAACACACACACACGTACAAACAAGAAACAGCTCCGCGTTTCGATTTCTGCTTTCGAACGATCGATCCGATCAATCAGATCGAAAATCGTTTTATACGTTTCCTCCTCGTCTTCGGTTCTGGGTCAGTGTTTCGTTGGTATTCTCGTCACATATTATGGTCAATTTAATTTTAAATCTCTCGCGTATATGTATGTACGTACGTACGCGAAGGTGACTTGCGGTTGATAAAATGAAAGCTGCCTAAAGTGGCTACAGTCGTTTTTCTATATAAAAAACGATATAGTCTGCGATATATGATGTTGTGTTGAGACGCCTGATCGTGATTCATTCAAGCCAATAGTTACATTTATTATTCGTTTATTTAATATTAAAAAATTTCATATAGGAACACTAACGTGCGTCAAAATAAATGTATTCTAAAAATAACTTGAATTAATAAATGTTCTGTGATAAGATAATAGTATTTAAATAAAAAGTTATGTTACGAATGAATGAAACTAGGTTTCTAAGTAATATTAACTGACGAGTGCACAGTCATTATAAGATGATTTTTTATTGTTACATAATGATGATAGTGATTTATTATGAGCTCTGAATATATTACAGTAAATAACAAAAAGGATTATTTAAAAAAAAATACAAACCCTTTCACGGAGGATAGATCAAAATAAAAAGTTTTTAGCAAGTTGAGTTCGCCTTTGGTGGGCTTACACTTCGAACTGCGTTGCTTCTGCACAAACTTCAATAAACGATACGATCGAGGATGCGTTGGAAACTGTAGGACAATTGGCAATTTAATGTCAAGCTTTTTGTTTTTTTTTCTTGGAAATGTAACCAAACCAAACCCAACTTAGTTGATTCCTAGTTTCCTGATTAACATCAATCAGATGTCATACTATACCCTAAACTCAGAAAAACCGCTTCGTGGACGCCATTTTTTAATCGATTGAGAAAATTAAAACTAATTCGAAGAAGTGCTACTGTGTTTTTTATCATTTTAGTAGGTGGCGAAGTTTATGTATAAAATATCCGTGAAACAGGAACTAGAAATGGCTTTATATCAGAAGGAAAATTGAATAGACAATGTGGAATGTCATGAATTCACCACTATATCCAAGCTGATTGCTGTACTCCCGATACTAATTACAGAGTAACTAAAAACATAGACAACCACAAGTTAAAAAAATTATATATATATATATATATATATATATATATATATATATATATATATCCATAATATTGATGCAACATGAACTAGGAAAGGTACTGTAAAAGGAAATCTTGATATTATCCATTGACATATATTTACAAGTGGATTAACACCTAAAAACAGTAAGACTGAAAATGAATTATGAAAATTAAGAAACAAAACTTTCAGTCACAAGAACATCGAGAAGACTTTTATTTAAAATTGCACTAATAGAGAAAGAAACATGTTAGCGATGTAGCTAATTAGTTTTTGATAAATACAATTAATGTTGCGTTATAACATGAATGAATATTATGGATTATGTTCGAAAAAAACAAAAGTCAAAGCTTTTATTGTGTTAATAATTGTAAAATTTCATTTGTGAACACAGTGTTTGAACACAGAACTTTGTCAATTGTAATATTTAAATACTGATTTAGGAAATGAAGTGATGTGAAGTTATACAAAAATCACCTGTAATTTCGTCAGTCTAAAAGATATCGATAGACGTTTCTGGTAAAAACAACTGAAGGTATAACGACAGTAAAAGGTATCAAGAGATATACTACGTCATCAGTCCTGTTCAGTGGATACCTACAGTTTTGTTAATTTTTCCATTAGAATTTATCCGTTGAGTAACTCTGGAATTAATTTGATTGAAACAACTCATTTTATAAAGGTGAACTGTTTTCTCTAAAACCAAAAATCGTAACCAATATTTAGAAAAAACTTAAATAACCAACAACCGCTATAATTACACAATAAAAGTACTTGTTTATTTGGCGCAACACACGTACTCACGATCTAGTTAAAAGTATTTTTTGGATAACTTTGTCAATAGTTTACCGAATTGCTTGGCGTCGAAAAAATTGATTTCAGAATTGCTATTTGTTTTCAGTAATTTAAAGTAGATCGACACGCGATAGCCACGTTGACCTTACTTAACCCACCGTTGCTATTTTGGACTTGTTTTTTTCGCCTCTCTTGTTTCGCCTGTAGTAATGCAGATAATCGAGACACCATTTACGTCATCTACCACTGGTGACGTGCTTCTGTTGATTTGTTTTGTTTTTTTAACAATCCTGGAAAAAGGAGGAGGTTCTATGTTCGGCTGTATTTTTTTAAATGTATGTTGGCGCCGATTTCTCCTTCAGTTGTCGGCCGTTTTTCAAAATTCTTTTTTTATTCGAAAGAGTGCACTTCCGAGGTAGTCCCATTGGAACCAAATCAGGATCCGTTGGGGGAAATGGAGGGAAACGCTCAAATTTCAAAGACACGTACAAAGTTTTCACATATTTTTTTATCCAAAATAAGCGGATTGCTGAGCTGATGTGGCGGAAAATCGGAAGTCGTTCAGTGCAAAAGCCATTCAGTTTGCTTTTTAAGCACTAATTGTAGCATATAGAACCTCGTAGAAATATTGTAGACAACTGCTTCTATTGTGTAATGGTAAGGGCGTTTAGCTTTAGGTTGCGGGTTCGATTCCCGGCGGGAACAATAACTTCTTATTCTTTAGTTAAAACATTTGTCAAATCACCTAGGCTAGGTAGAGGACTCCGGTGCCTGAAACGCTCCTTATTTTCATTCATTGTTTCTTTATTCATATTTTTCCTCATACGGGCTGCACTTACTTGGCCTACCCATGATAATATTAAATAAAATGACTGCGTAATTTATTGAATAAATATTAATACACTAGAAAGAGAAATAAAATATTTTTAACAAAAAAATTGAACAGACTTCAAAAATTAAATAAGGAACTCACTAAAAGTTAAAAAGTAATCAAACTTTGATATTTAACATAAAAAAACATTTTAATGTAAAATATGTACACAATAATCGTTGTAAATAACTATATTAAAATAAACAGAAACTTTATTTAACCTAATCTACTGCACATATTTTACATTCTACTATATACACACAATTCAGCTTAATACCTACCTAAACCTATTATTTATCTATTTACAATATTATTTTAACTCCCAACTGATCACCACTTTAAAATCGATTTCGAGTCCAAATAATACAAAAATAATAATACAATTAAATTAAATTAACTAACAATTAACTAAATTAATAAGACTTTTAATTTTTATTGAGCTCCTGATTTATTTTTTGACGTAGGTTCAATTTTTCGGTTAAAAATATTTTATTAGGTCTATAAATCAGTTTTTAAAGGATTTTTTTTTTAATTTGAAACTTGAAATTGTTAAAAATTGTAATGTTTATCGATAGTTTGTTCACACTTTGGTGGAATGACACATACTGATAAGTGAAGCCTGTTAGTAGAGTTTCAATATAAAGATGATTACAAAAATACGCGATGTGATTTAATACACAATAATACCATCTGTTGCAAATCCTTTAAAATTAATTTGCATGCCTGATAATTCAGATAATACTTCCAGTCATGATGAAGATTTTTTGTTTCAGTTCGATGGCTATTTATTATTCATTGTTTTTTTCTGTTTCAGACCAAATTCAGCTCACAAAGTCCACGGATAAGATTCGGAAATGAGAATGGCGTAAGTACAACAGAATAGTTTTCCATTATTGGCGTGTGTGTATGTGTGAGCCCACAGGAAATTTCAGTTCGGAATTGGCATCGATCCGCATCCAGCTGTGATCGAGATCGGCTCTTTGTGTGCCGGACTTCAGTCGGTCACCCGGTCTCTTCATTTTCCTTTTTTTTTTCCTCTCGCGTTTCATCGTCGGCGATAGCTCTTCTCCTAACCGTTTTTCATTATCGTTATAAAAATGGGTCATTTCGTGAAATCGACGTCTCGATCGTAACGTGACGATTTAATTGAAATGAGTCGGTGCGCCGAACATTTCAAAAGGTTTTTTTGATATCGATGAATGCACAATTAAACTGGCCTCGCTTTAATATTATGGAGATAATCTAGAAACTCAATTTTCCAGTTAGTGAAATGATGAAATTTAGATGTAGAATATTATTGCAGTATTTTTATGGGCCATCTTTTTTATATTATATTTGACAGTTGTTTTCTTCAGTTATTTTGGAATAAACGTGTCCATTGGAATATCGTGCAATCAAAGACTTAAAGCCATTAGACTTTTTCACAAGATGATGACTGCACCTGTTACTCGCTTTCATTGAGGGCATGCGCATAAGATCGACAATGCGCGACGGTCAGAGCAGAGTTCAGAACAAAAATCAGAGAATCAGATTGCAATGGTTTGAACATATATACCGAATGAAAGATGAACGAATTCATCACAGATTTCTGTGACGTAATCCACCTTTTGAGTGGAAGACACAGCACCGAAAAAGACATGGATCAACATCGTTGCAAACGATCTGAAAAATAGGAGATTGACATTGTTCGAGACCAGAACAGCTGTGGTCGATCGTCATCTGTAGCGAAATTTAGTGAAGAATGTTGAAAGTCCTGATTACTGATGATGACTAGCTTCCAAATGAAACAGTAAATGTGAATCACTCAATAATAGTAAATGAAAACTGTTATTTTATATGGAGAAATATTAAAACCGTTGAACCTAATATATAAATATTATTAGATATAGATTGGCATTGATACTTGATATACATTTTCACCGTTAAATGTCTGATCAAAATACATCAAGCAAGCTGCTGATAAAAATTAATAATATTCCATTTATCTACAAACAACTGATTCACTTGAAAACTTCTACTGAACTTTAGTTGAACAATACAATGGACAAAAACTGCTATTAAAAATTAATTAAAAGAATACAATATTTCCATATTAACCGTGACAGAAATGTAGCTGCTTTTCACAAACTGATACTCCCAATAACTTTATCAAAAATAGATCAATTGGCTTATCGTATATAATAACACAGCGATCAAAATAAATCGATTCTAAATATAAAGAAATTGTTAAATCGCAGGAGTAAATAAATTGTATATATTGTTCTTAAAGGTCGCCCGTTTAAATTAAAAAAAAAACCAATCAATAATATAATGACTGTTTTGTTTCATGACCTTTTACCACATTTCAGTGGTTAATTCCAACCGAATTGAGAGATGACATACTAATACAGAGAAATATTAATACAATAATTGTGCTCTTGATGATTAACGCCAATTTTAAATACTGGTTTGGTTTATGAGATTGAGAGCGTCTCTATGAATCACATGAAGAAATTATATTACAAGAGTACCAAGCAACACCATTAAATTTCAGTGAAGACTACTATTATTAATAACAACGGGTATTAAAAATTCAATAAAAAAAACTTTTTTTGACTTGATTTCTCTTTTGATTTAATTCTGAATCATGCTCTAAATTATTTGTGATAATTAATCAGATCTGATGATAACAAACTTCTTAGTCCACACACTTCACTACTATTGTTCACCTTCAGCTGACTTTCTGTTACATTGGGTAAGCTGTGACTTTTTCGAACTATTTAACATTAACCCTTGGAATTGTACTCAAACTGCAGAACATTTAGGTTTGTATTTATCATTCTATGTATTTCATCAATAATTCCATGCTTATTACGAAACCCAATTTGTCTGATGGAATATTTCTTTTTTATTTCAATTATTGTATTAAGCCTCTTGACGTACAGCTTTCCAAAAACTTTCAGGTTTTATGCCGATTTATTTGTTTAACTTCCATGGCAGTAATTTTTCCACGGAATAGTAGATTCATTTGAAATTGGGAATTGAAAGAATTTTCTTCTGTAAATAGCTCAAATGTTAGTGGTGTAAGAAAAGACCACATAATGAGACAAAAAGGACTATTGAAAAATGTTTCTTTCTGTCTATACATCATTTCTAATTCAAAAATAGGAAGTAACTACTGAGCTATCTTACCATATTTTAATTAGTAATGAACCCATAGTTGAATATTAAAATGCGTTGTTTATTTTTTAAATAACATTCGTATATTAATTGCACCCTAATTATAGGTCTATTGTCGAGGTGATGTTATTATGTCAGTAAATTCAATATGTAAAGAAGTTATTAAGCTGTCGTACTGAATAAATCGTAATTTTGTTTGCAAAAGGTCGCGCGTTTATATACAGAACAGAAACTAATCAATAATATATTGACTGCTTTGTTTCATGACCTTTTATTACACTTCGGTGGCAACGATTCATTCGTAATAGGCTAAAAGATGAATATTCAAACGTATTGTTAACTTTTTCAAATTAAACCCATATATTAATTGAGCTTTAATTATCATTGCTAGGCAGAGCTAGAAGTTCTTTGTCGAAAATTATACTGACGTTTTTGTCGATTACCTTTATAGTAAATAGGAAAAGCGAAATTTCCAGGCACATAAATGACTAAGCTTTGATTTGTATTTTTTTCAATTATCAAGATCAAATATTATTGTAACTATCATTTTTTAAATCTCATCGCTAATTGTAAAAATACTTATCATCGTTATTTCTCGTTTATATATATGAACATTATTGAATAAATAGCCTATAATGTATTGTTTTCGATGACTGCCTTTTATTTATAATAAACTCAAATTACCAAAGAATAAAATCTTATATTTGTCATATATCTTGTATGTTGTGTAAATTATCATGTTCTATTGCGGTCTGTGGTTGGACTGTTATGCTTAAGAATAATATACAGTTGTACCGTAATCATATCAAGTTTCATATATTTTTATCGATATATTAAAGGGTCAGCATTTTTATGGTTCCTTTTAATTTAAAGTATCTAGTGGCATGTCAAAAATATATTATTGTATAGTAGATGCTCGATAACGTAAATAATCAGTAATGAACATATTGCGTTAATGTAAAAACAAAATTCGTGCATTAAAGCAAACAAAAATTACAGAAAAAAAGTTATCACAGATGAAATATTTTAATTTGTTATAAATACACGTATATGTATAAAACGTTTTAAATATAGTAAGAATTAAGTTAGTTAGAGTTAAAAATAGTAGAATTTGCTCTTAACTTGACATTTGAAATGCTACCTAGGCCCTTTGCTTTATATTATATACTATACTACCACTTGTTGGCCGTTTCAGTAATATTTAGCTTTTGATGTTGGTTTTTGTCATATAGTATTTGGTGTAAGAAGTCTAGAAGGAGGAAAAATTATTTCATTACATTAAAGTAGTCTCATTAAAGTTGTTCTAAATATATAGTCATTTTTATTGTAGAAGGATTTAAATTTGTCTATCTTCATTTATCTCGATAAACAAACTAAGTTAGCAAAAGGGCGGTGCATTTAGTCCACCTAGGCCTTTGTTTCGTTAACATATGGGATTATTTTTTAGTTGAATTATTCTATGGCTTGTATATTATTTGATTTTACTGTTTTACAGTAAATCTGCAAATTCGCTACCAAAACTCAATTAATAATAAATATAACAATATACAAAAATCATTTTAGGGTCAAATTATTTGTCAATTTTTTTGTCAAATATTTTTAATCGCACTATTGTGACCAGCAGCGTGATGTAATTCGTAAATATTGGGATATGGTTATATAAACGTTATTTTCTTAACATTAAATTTATATATAGTTAAAACATTATAACGTTAGTATTAACTTGAACATTAGAGATATTTGGAATGTACTGTTTTTGTCAAATTTTATTGTTCATTTTTAAAAATGTATCATATCCTTTCCTTAAAATTAAAATACATTTATATTACATAAAGATTAACAGTTGAGGTGATGAGAAGAGTGAATCTTTGTTAACGGTAAAATCGATAGTTCATGCTTAGATCATTTGTCATGGTACTTATTAACATTAAAGATCGTTGATGATAAAGTGATATTGGTAATGATATGAATATGAAGTTGATGGTAATGATATTGAAGGAGAAAGCACAAGCACACAGCAAAGATACCGGGCTTAGCGTAGCCTTATGATAATACGACAATTCCAAGTTTTAAAAGTGTTAATTTTTAATATTCACTTTTCGTCTATAGATTTAATGTTATTAAATAAAGTTTGTCCTCTTATTCTGCATTGTTATAAAATGCCTCTAGCTTACATTCAGCGTAAATAGTTGTATTGCAGGTTACTATTTTTAACACTTAGGATATTGTAAATAAATAAAAGTATTTCCGCCAACACGGTGAATTGTTTATTAAATATTTATAAAAACAATTAGCATGTTTCTCCACGTGTGATATATAGGCATGGGAAATTTATTACAATTTTACCACGTTGTCTTTGTTTACTATCGGTGTGTATCGATAACATTAGATCGCGGTTCTGAAATAATTCGAATTAGTCGATGTATTTTCGGAGGTTATTCGAAATAAACGCTGTCATCGGAATTGTTTGCGTTTAGAATATATTTTCGAATTAAGTATTGGGTATGATTAATATAATTGGATAATGAACAAGGCTATAAATATAAAGTACGCTCTGCTTTCTGGGACTAATATTTACCGAAAAAATGACACGTTTTTCGAATGATGAATACGAACACCGCGAGCATTTTGCCGTTATTTTTAGATCCGTCTTTTGTCGTGGCTTTTTCTCAGTAATCACAAATAACTTGGCAATGAGTGATATTGGATGTGACGCGTGCATTTGTCTCTCCTCGGTCGTATCTTCCCCCCGAAGGGCTTCTTCGATGTTCTATTCTAGAAATAGATCGTCGGTTTGGTTTCATAACAGTAGTTGTGGATTGGAATATAAAGGCATTTTAACTACTATTTCATCGTATCTATTTTTTAAGCGTGCAAATAGTTTTTGAGCTTTTTTTTGTAACTTTATTGAGAGGAATTGGTAATCAAGTGAAATATATCATTCGTTATGATAACAAACAAATTTACCAATGTTCAGTCTTTATCAATGGTGCAAGCATACTATACAAGCAATACCAGTACCTTAGAATAACATTTCAAGACGCCCAAAAACGAAGAGGAAAAGTGCAAATTGAATTTTAAAAGATACACTGGTTGCTTGAACACCGACCTGATTTGTTCAATAAACTGCTCATTCTTTGATATTTGGCTTGCAGTGTTTTAAGAACAGCTCTTTTCATTGGGCGAATTATTCATATTAGGAATAATACTTTCCGCACCTTCCACCGCATCGATATATATTAGCTAGTTGCATGTTTTCTGATAACTTTTTCACGTTAGAAAACCTTTTATTGAGAAAAATACGGTACAGGGTATGTTAATCAAAAATGTTCCATCATTTTCTACAACTTTTTCCAAATATGGCGATACTACATCGAAAAAACAATATTGGTTTAGCCGCGATCCATTTTCGCACATCTTCAGTTTCGCTGTCGATGTGGATGGCTCTCCTGGACTCATCCATGACTTCTTGCAACTGGTTTTATCGCAATAGATGCACTTCATTTCCAATTACATTACTCTTCGTTTTTGCCTGGTAAGCAATGATATCGTAATGTTATAATTGACAGTTCAAAAATGCATTTTCACTCAACTTGTGTCTGTTTCTCCCCTTTTGGATCTTTTCCATCGCACGTAAACTTATGAAAATAGTTGATTTTCATCAATTACTAAGCTGTCTGAAAATTCTTTAAGGTATTTAGCCGAGTTTCCGTCCAGTAAAATTGTCTTCGAACTGCTATCCTCTAAGCCGTTCTTTGTCGTTGACATGAAAATTAACAGTTTTATATCGTTTAAACTAAAACTAGCAATTGCTATATGACCAGGCAGCAGCCAGCCATTTCTTGAAATTAAACAACAGAAGTAATGTCGCAAATACAATTTACAGCGTTCCATGATTGACATCTGTATACACTGAATTACTAAATGGTGCTATATGGAAACTAAACTAATCAAAATACGTCCAAGTACATAAAGTAACTTTGATGGAAATTTGTAAAAATAAAGTATTTATTAATTAACCTTCTATTATATAATCTAATTACAATATCATCTAGTTGAACACAAACCAATATTTCTACAATATCCAGTCGATGAACGTTCTACGCAAAGAAATATTCTGTATAAATAACAATGTAAAAATAAAATAGTATTGGAGATATAAACGTGCCAGCTTGTTCGTGTGTTTGTTGCTTTATGGCAATGTTTTTGTCGCATTTTGTTTTGAATAATCAACGAAATAAACGCGATGTAGTTATTAGCTAGTATATACCACTTGTTGATAATTTAAAAGCCGTATTCGAAGGACCTTGAGACATTCAATCTTTTTTATCGTATTCAATATAAATCGGAATCGTCTTTATATTAGCGCAAAAAATCGTTAGTTCGTGAAAGAAACTATTACACTTGTATGCCGCAATATTTTAATTTAGTAGGTATTAACTATACTACCACTTGTTGGTAGTTTCAGTTATATTTAGGTTTTAATGTTCGTTTTTATCATATAGTATTTGGTATAAATAGAAGAAGTCAACGAGCTTTTATTTCTAGAAGGAGAAATTTAATTTAAGGAATTTTAAACTTTAAGTAATTCGTATGCATAATTCAAAAGAAATTATCTTTCATTTATATTAAAGTATGTCTTATTGCAGTTTTCATTAAAATATAGTAATTATAATAGGTTTTTTTATTGTAGAAGGACATAAATTTGTCTTATATCTCCATATATATTCTCGATAACCAAACTGGGTTAGCAAAAGGACAGTGCAATTTAGTCGGTTGATTAAAACTAATCGATTTTCAATGTTTTCGTTTAAAGTACACCAACCTTCCACTACGAATGTTGCATATCAGTTTCAATCCCGTCCAACAACCAATTTCCAATGAATAATGCACTGCGCCTGGTCGATTCTTAGAAACTTGTCAATCGGTGTCGTTGCCTCGATGTTCCGATCAATTTATGGTTCGAATTCGTTATTCTGCAATTTGCTTCAATTTATTGTTGGGGACTGCGGCACTTCTCTACTCCGAATTCCGTTCCCACACAAAATTCAGTTGTTTTTAACATTCGTTCTGGTTGACTGGGTTGGCCAGAGACTCACTTTAGGCCATCCGTATATGGTAGTTTGTGTATGGCGAATTTAGTTTCTACGCTGTTCTTAATAGCCTTACCGTTTTTGATAGAGTTAACTGTTTTCTTGTGTGTTACAGTCGATAATAATTTATTTTTGATGCGTATGTGTTAAGTATTTTCTTTCGTTTATTAATCGGAAATAATAGAATACATCTGACAATTAATTAATTAATATTTCCAGATTGATGATAAACCAGTGTTATTTTTATGATTGATTTCATTGCGATAAAATCTGGAAGTTCTTAAGTCAATTTATTAAACTCTACATATCAAGCAATTGACGCATAATTAGTGTATGGATCAGATGTTGTTTTAATGTGTTAATTTTTTTTATCGAGCATTTCGTTATGATAGGCCTAGTTGAACCTATATTTTTCATAATTGACAAAGTATAATAAAAATGACAAAATATTCAATGAATAGATTTTTATAAAAATACACACATTAACAAACGGTAAATATAAATATTGTTGTAATACGTTAAAATAAAATTACTAATTCTAATACATCTTGTTCGAGCTATTAAATCATGGCGTTTTTCGACTTTTTAAAAAATCTGATCTGATTTTGATCATTCCAAGAAAAACGTTTTAAATGAAACCAAAGTTTGCTAACGTAGTGTGAACCACATTGTTCGATCGAATGTAATTTTTATGAAAAAAATCGACATTTTCATAGGTATAGCTTATAAATTAGTATCCAATTAAACCGTACTGAGTTACTATTGTAACAGTTTCGTATCATTTTCCCACACCCAGCAACAAACGTTTATCTGTATTTCCCATCGGAAATTTTCAAACCACCTCTGTTCGGACGACGATGAGGCTGTTACATATTGATTGGACAGGCTGTTAGGGCAGCAACGTCGACGACAGTCGTGTCGCGCTGGCACCGTAGGGCGGTGGAGGGAAAGACTGGGGGGACGGAGAGATAAGCCGACGCTGGTCGACGCTTATGCAACGTCGACGACGCTGGGTTAGACGCGCGCGCCAATTCATCCGTCTCGGTTCCGCAGCGACTGGTACCAGGAACCATTCGATCTGTGTCAAGTACGCGCGCCTATGACAGCGTTCGCGAAGAACAATACCGCCCGCTGTCATTGTGTGTTCACGCATCTGAAATTCATCTAATTCTAGAATTATATCGTACAGCTGTTCCGTTTTTCGTCGGCTAATTTATGTACGACCGTATTAAAATTAAATTGGTTGGCCTCTAGATTCTCCGTCTCAATGGAACAACATTATTTTTGATCCGATAATAGGAATAGTAGACATTTTATTTGCATCACCCTATTCGTTTTAATTGTGCCAGTTTAAATCCTGCCAATATATGATTTGAAACATATTTTGTTTTTTCTTCGATTTTGTTTAAAATAAATACAATGATCATAAAGCTTTTTGTTCAGCGAGTTTAAATTAATATTAATAATAATCGAATTAGTAAATAATTATCGTTCAACTAATTCTGGGTTTTTTCAGTAAGTTCGCGAAAATGGAGGAAGCATTTTATAGATGTCAAAATAAGTTAATTTTCCTATAACAGACTGTTGTCTCATTATTTGATGATTTTTTTTCGATGAAAGAATTTGTGGATGTATACGAAAAACCTGCAGATCTGACGAATAAACTGATTTTTAAAACGATTCGTTAATTAGTCCAAATTGTTATTTTAATGATCTTGAGAATTTTGAGAACACAAATTCCCTGTACCCTAAAAAAATTACATGTGTCAATCATCAACGTGTTTCATTGTTACGAATTACTGCATCTATTTTACCATATTTAAAATGTCTTTATTAGGACATAAACAAAGTTTTAATTATGATATAAGTACCATTTATTATAAATTTTTAACAATTTTCGTAGAATTACTAGTCGTCATAAAACAGCCGTCACCAAAATGTATGACGTCGATATGTCGGATTATCGATTTGTTTCCTCTATTATCACTATTGTTTAGAAGAATTTTGTAAACATTAACAACATGGTCAACCAGTACCAACACAAACAGAGTTTTATACACTTATTCGATTACATGTTCCGAATCCACCCCAAGTTTCGGTTAATTAAAATATTTTTTATAATGTTTAAGAAACATATTTAACAAAAATATTTTAAAAAATATATATCCCTAGTTCCGACGCATCAGAGAGTATTCGGTCACTTTTTAAGGTAATATAAGAAAGAAAAATTCCCTCCATGTCTAAATCGAATTTTACATTCTTACAATCTGCTTTTAGAGATTGTAAGATGATTGTATTTTGGCTGTTTTACTGGAATAGCTCTAGTTTGTAGTCATCATGATAATAGTATTTAACACGAATTCAATTGACATAGAAATATTTTAAAATTATTTACACTATTGAAATTAGTTTTCGCTATTCATTTAAAAGCCAACTAAGTAGTAGTGTTCTTTTTTTTTCTATTCTTCTATTTCTTTTAGTTCTGTGTTTATTAAAAGCTGAAAAGACTAATTATTGACTATTGTAAAGTTCAGCCTTCTCAAGATGCAAGATATTATATTGTCTAATAAGAAGTAATCTTGCTTATTAATAATGCTCCTGAAAATAAATCCTGTATTAATCTCCATATATACCAACACATTTTTTAATGAAATTTAATTTATTAATAATAATTAACTGATAAACTGTCGCAAATAACATTTGTCTATGTGTGACTAATACCGAAAGTGAAACATAATTTTTATTAGTCAAAAAAAAATATAGAAAGCTTCTAATGAAAGTAATACCACCTATAGAAAATTCATGCCATTATAATTTATTTAGTAAAGGACGCCCTAATGAATTACATCATTGCCAATAAATATAATCAATACTGAATAAATTATTATAAAATTACGACCGAATTAAGTCAAATTGCAACGGAGGGAGTCACCAATTCCAACATCGATTCCGATTATTAAACCAGGTGCCTGAATGTGAAAGAGGTACATAAAGATAAGATCTCCACCCCTCAACGAGAAAGGTTTTCTCTTGAAGGGGACGAATTCTAATTCCGTCCCTCTACACACACAGAGAGAAAGAGACAGTCGTGCAATCTGGTTTTTACGGCCCTTGAAAGAGGAGAATTCGGAGAGACGACTCCTGATTTATTTTAATCGCCCTTTTTTGCTGGGGGTCTCAGGGAGGATAGTTACGTCTTCTGTGAGTTCCGCCGCTTTGAGATTGGGCTTTTATTGTTCTATTTACAGAGTCTTTTCGAAAAGTGGTTAGTTATTAACGATTTCTGTGATGAAACTATCTGGAAGAAGTGTAGCGTAGACGGTGATGCAATTCTTATTTGATATACAAAAAAATCTAAGTAATTATTTGATTTTGCGGAACAAAAATATTACCAATTATTTATTTAACCGCAATGACCTGTTGTTGGCCTCCCCATCTACCTTCTTAGTCATCATTATTCCGTTCTTATACCCATATAAAGTTTTAATGGTTTTTTTTTATCTAAGTGAGTGAGTCAAAGGAACTGACGAACTAATTAATTTATATAAAAAAGTACCGACTTATATAAAATTATGTTAATAATATGATTATGTAGTGATACTGAATTTTCTCATTTAATATCTAAATTTAAGTTTCTATCATAAGTATACTTGTTCATTAAAAATTTTTAAAGTAGAACCTATAGACTGCTAGCATTGTTTGTAACTATTTATAATTATTTCTGTTTAAGATCAGGTTGAAATAGTATCCTGATAACGAAATTAAATACTCAATCTCTAAAAAGTGTTCCAAAAGTGTTAATCAAGGACAAATCACTCTCCAATATGACTCCGAGCTTTTACAAACCAGCTCAAACCATATATCAAGAATAAATTACAGGCGAAATATGTTTCATGTTAAAGAATATCTTGAGAAAACAACTCGTGAACCAATCTTCAATCTGCGATTCCTACTCAATACATTGGACTTTTCTATTTCAAAAAAAGCATTTTCCACTTCAAAAAATACTTTCTTTCAGGTGAGCGGTTTTTTCTAGACTAGAATACCCTCTTAAAAATGTACAACCCCGCTCCTTCACCATAAAATAGTTGCGAATTAATAAATTGTAAAAATATTGTATATGTAAAAACAACGGTATTCATATCTCCCATTATCATTAATTATATTCAATGTCCTTCTTATTATATAGATTTCTATACAATAAAAAATTGACATTAATTAAAAATAAACATTTTATGAACGATATACTGCTTCGTTTTTATCAATATCATAATATTACTTCAGGAAAATTATGCTTGTAATTTCTTAACCGATTCATGAGCGTATCAATGCTCGGTTTTGCTCATAAATAAGGTTATTTAGTCCGTTTTAAACTTAAAATGGACAACAGCAAGCTATCGATCAATCCTCAGTATTTTTAACTTCTCCCAGTTGATTTTGAGGCCATATAAACTGGACACATGCAAATTATGAGACTAAAAATAACATATACCGACATAAGTTATTGTAGAGTAGTTTTCTTTCAGCATGGGATCGATTGTAACTTAAATTATTGTTTTTAGAACATAAAAGAAAGTTCAGAAATTTATATTTGTAACTATACACATCCTGGTTAACAAAAATATATATAAATTAAAACACCCTTTAATGAGAATGGAGCCCAACTTTACAAAGTATCTCGCAGGTAAACGTTTAGATTACGTTAGCGAACAAATCAATTGAGCGGCCTTTATTTCGAACAAGGTCAAGTTTTAAAGGTTTACAAGAATCGCATATGTAATATCGTCGAGATACGTTCGTATCGCGTGTCCAGTTTAACCCCAAGGCCTGCAATAATGTCAGTTCTCTAAATATTATTAATTAAAATCAGTTTTCCAGCTTTTCGGTTACCGCCAGTCGATTAACTTGATTGAAGTACTGAGAGTTTGAAATCGGTAGACCCGATGAGTTTGTTACTCATCGCTTCACATTGCTTTCGTTAAATCGTCGAGCGTTAATTACTCAATGAGTAATTTTGTAATACGTTCTCGTTTAGAATATTATTTTTGTTCTTAAGCGTATACAACCGTGTCAGTCAAGAATATTTCGCTTTGTTAATAATGTTTATTTTTATGTTCAAAATTGTACACGATTTTATTGTAGCGGCAGTTAATTCAATTCACTTAATTAGTTTTACATCAATCGATATTTTTAAACAAACAGCTTCATGTCTGTATTCAAGTTTTGTATTGTAAAGATTTTTCGTATATTAAAAGAAACTGGAGATAAAATACATTCAGATATTTTATATCGAATAATTTTCATGAGCTTCAAATAGACCAAAAAAATGTTCAATAAACGCTTTAAATGCGCTAGATTCGAAGTTAATTTTAATTCATCTTCAACCGATTTAGGTGACTATTTCGAAAATAAAAAACGCCCTAAAAAGATTTGAGAATGAAGAAAGATAAAAACAATGTGTGGCATCAAAACGTCGCAATAGACTATAGCTGTAATTCTGTACACTCCTTTTTTTGTGAAAGCACCTAGAGTTTTTTAAATAATTTAGGGAAGAATATCGACCTTAAATATTCCATTGCAAGTGTAATTATTTAGCATCTTCTTTAAGTGCTTTCATGGATGATCTATCTGATAAGCTACGGTTAGTTTCAATCCAATAGAAGTTGAGCGAGTTATGATGTAAGCCAAATTGAAAAACATTGGTTTGAGAAAAATTCGCTTCAAGTTTCACAACGTGATTATTACATAAAAAATTCAAAATATAGGCTTGCCAATTTTTCTACCCATCCTATGGCTTCTCTAAGATTTATTACCGCCATCTATATATATTTATACCTGCAAAAACTACCAATGTTTTCGTAGCGTTGAAAGATGCCTGCGAAAATAAGCTATAAAAATTGTTTTTCGATTTTGTTTCTTCAAAATAGCTATTGAATATCATTCTTGAATAGTCAATTAAGTCATTCTTGAATAGTCAATCATTTAAGTCAATCACAATCAAAGTGGAAAAAGTTCCAGAGCTGCATACCTTAATAAAATATTGCGTTACCAGGAATAGTTTCATGATGGTTTATCTAGTTATTCCAAAGGATTATGCTGTAGTTATTAACAACAGAAAATGTATCCGTGTTACATAATAGGGAACATGTTCTAACAAGTCAGAAATAAAATGGAGAGACCGACGTTGTCACTGTTCACTGAATAGCCTTTTTGTCAATATATCTAATGAATCACAAGACATCCCAAAAAGAGTTTATTATATGTTGTATGATTACTTTTTATATTAAATATATTGTATTTGTTGAAGCACTAAAAGTTAGAAATCAGCTTAACCATTTTATGACTCAGATTTATTTTCAATATATATATTTTTTTTAATAATAACTGACAGACAGACATCATCATCATCATTTAGTAAATGGATTTTTTTTTAACTTTATCTCGTATAGAATATTTAAATGGTTTTGTTTCAGTACATATATCTCTTTTTTGTATGAATATATTTAGGTGCAAAAAAACCAATGCCGTCATTTCAAAACGTAGTGATCGATTAGTTACATCGTTGACGAGTGACCGACCAAACTTGTTTTCTTTTTTAACTGCAAACGTTCGTTCGTATTTTATTTCTCTCTTGATTTTGAAACAACCGATAATATAACGGTAAATATTTATTGTACAACAAATGAATGCTATTAATCATTGATACATCTATTTAATTGGGAATATAGACATACAGAAGTAATGTTTCCTCAGCAGCGACGTCGAAAGAAAGCTAAAGAGACAGTTTAATTATCGCAAGCTATTTTTAAACGACAAATCTATATCACGCAATAGCTTTTACGCAACCGATGATTTTTTTCACCGTTTTACATATCGCACCTCCCCCGTACCGTACACCCAGGTCGAACATTCACTATCACTTTCCATCAAGGGTATTATGTTTTTACCTTTCTTATTTTGCAACAACTACGCGAAGATTTCACTTTTACACGACGAACGATCGGGCCAATGGGATTAAAACTATTTGCTTTTGATCGTTATATTGTCGAACGGTCGTTGGTAACTTTATTGTTGTTTCTGTCATCTGTGCCGATTAATCTCTTCGCTTTTGTTAGATTAATTTTCGATATTTCGAGAACTGAGACGTAATAATGTACGGTATCATATGAGACTCTCCAACAGGACCTTTCAAGATACGATATATACAATAATTCTAACAAATTATTTGGATGTATAGTTCATATTATACATACGGTTTGAGTGAATAAAACATATATTGAGAGGGCCAGCGACTGTATATATTAAAGCAATTAATCTTCATCTATTATGATGCCCAAGCTTTTTACTTAGAGCCAAATTGACTATGAAGCCTCGACAACAAATACAATAATTGCAATGCAAGCAAATGCAATAAATGCTCTGTCTATATTTCATTGTCATTGTGTAAAAATGTATATTCATTGATTTTAAAGCTGTTTTCTTTTGTATCATCAATGAACATGATACGTTATCAACACCTTATGTAAAAACTTCACTGGATCACTTTCCTATCAAGAACAATATAAACGTTATGATTTGATTATGAAGTAACATACAATAGTAATGCAAATATCTTATCTCAATATACGGATTTGATACAACCTCTTCCACCATATTGATGACGATATGTATCTAAATCTCTGTCAGTCCTTAATCTGATATAATGTTTGTTTTTCATTTTTATTACAATAGCGATACATTATATATTTATTAAGATGGTGTACATTTTGCGAGAAAAAATTTAAAATTTTAAGAACAGGTATAGTAATAAAGATAAGAATCCCCGTATCTTTACCAAAATATATTCTGATTCGATAGACCAGATACTGAAATAACATATTAATAGCGTTCAGTATAGATATCAGTTAGAAGGAATGAAACCGTATATCTTAGATAACTTTATTAAGATTCCGACGGATTTGGTGCGTTGCTGCTTCCTGTTTGGGACTAGAGTCTTAACAGTGATAGATTTATTTGATTATGTGATAAATACGTCCCAGTACGTTTTGTTTTAAACACTCTAAGGGGTATTTCTAATCACTCTTAACCACTGTTGGATACTTTTAATGCTTCTTAAGTCATTATCTTATTAATAACTATTATTGGATATAAAACCGATAGATTCTTTTTTTAATAGATTAGCCACTTTTAATTTTTTACGTAATTGTATAAATATGATACCTCTAAAACCTAAACGTAATATACAGTTTTGTTGGAAGTGTTTAAATAAATTAAATGTTGGATTATATAGTACATCCCCTCGAAAAAAAAAAGTTTTTATTTGATTGATAACTGCTTGACCACTTGAAAATACATATGAATTGAAAAGATCTTACAGGTGTGATAGGATTTCGAGCGTCATACTTGACGCTTGACAGTAATTGCATATTGATATCGGTTAGAAGTTTGGTTATAGCTGGCTTAATAGATAAATAGTATCATCAGCAAATGTTGATCGTAAAAATTCGTCATTCAATGTAACATTGAGTAAGGAATTGGCTCAGTATTTATTACAGAATCCAATATGTTTTGATATAATTAACTGTTTTTCTTTAGCTTTAAGTTATAACATAAAACTTTTCAGGAAACACTGCAGTACTAATGAAGAAATCAGCGATTGGAATAGCAAATTACTTGGTGTAACAAAATTGATTTAAACATAAAAATAATTCGCGTGTATTTCAAATTACTTATTATCTATGAATATAACGTCTAATTAGGAAAAGTTGAACGTACAATATCGGAAGCAAGTTGTATGAGAATGTAGTATAGATTAAAAAGTGCTATCGGAAGTCCGGCACGTCCAACATTGTAAACAATTAATTATGCAGGTTTTGATGGTCAGTTATATATTATCGATGTGTTAACGAAGAACTTTCACATTTCATTGACAGGAAAATGGCCATCACGCAGCTTTTCGTTCGTTTCTTTTTTTGTTCCTATACGGTTCAGAAAAAAATGGTTTCTCACACTATAACGAGCGATTCCAAAATCAGCTTGGGGATTCACAGGACATAATTTGGTCATTAAGCGATCAAAGTGTTTGGGTTGTATTTGGGCAGTAAAAAAGATTGTTTCTTATAGTGTTGAGGAGGTAATTAAACTGTTTTTTGGAAAAACATCTTGCCCAATTTTGTTATATATGGATAGGGTTGACTGTTTACCGAATATTCAATATAGCTCTTGAGTTGATTTAATTAATTATTTATTGTATATCAAATTATGGTACTCCTCACCTTCTTTATTTCAAAGAATATGGTTAAAACATCTTAATAAAATTGATTATAGCATTATATTACATAAGGAGAACATAGAAACTTGACCAGTTATTGAATTTCTCTAAAATAAATAATTTGGATAATTTTGGAATTATTTTCTTCCAGTTTTGATTCAACAAAATTACTCATTTGCTTGAACTCGACTTGTAGCATTCTTTTGATGTTTGCAAACAGCAAAAAGTCACTGGAGGTCAAATTTGAAGCGTTGTGTTGAAAAATACTTAAAGAACAAATACAAAACAATTTATTTCACTTGAACCAATAACGTTTAAAATAAATACGAGATTGTCATGAAATTTTGACACGTAAAGACTCTTGAAAATGAGAAGGCGAAAGAGAATAGGGAAATGAGTGCTAAAATTATTAAACTACGATAGTGTAATGTACTACTATAAGTACACCATCAAAGACCAAGAAATTATTAAAGTAATAAATAATTGATTGATTATCAAGTAAAAATTTTAACGGAAAACTACTAAAAAATACAAGAGTGATCTCAAGATATCGGCACAATAATAGAACAAATAATTCATTAATGATTAGAAAGCGAAATAAAGAATAAGAGATCAATATGGGTAAAGAGGATGAAAAATGGAAGAACATAGAATGGAAACTGGAACTGTTAAACGAATAATTCGCACTCGTTCATCATTTGAAGACTAGACTTGTTAAGCTAGGTTTACTTTACTTTGAACTTTTTATTGAGACCTAGAAACTAACCAGCAACATCTAGACAAATTTACGTTGGGTTATATAATATTTCGTATCTGAATGTTTGATTTGTCTTTTAGGCACGAAAATTATTATCTTTTGTAAATTCTTGTCGACCGACTATCGCTTTCGAAACGATCGATATTTGGTATTGAAAACCTTAATATTTCCTACAAAAAAATTAACACTCTCCAGTTCTTCGGAATGTTTTGTTTATGTAATTGGTGATTGCCAAACTGTATCAGGCCACCAAAGCGGAAAATATACTTTAATTTTATAAATTATACCATTAAGATAACAGTGTTGATGTAATATTGGGTTTATACGTAAGAAAATGTCCGATATTATTAACTTTCTGTTAATTTCTTATGTCTTATTCGTATAATATTTAAATCGCTTTAATATTATTATTATTAAAATTGTTTATTATGAGACTATAATGTTTATTTCGTCGAAATTGTGGTACATCGCTATCTATAACCTTCTACCATCTTTTTAACAGCAGATGGATTCCGCGAAATAAAAAGAATATCTTCCGAAACAATAAAATATTCGACCCATTTTTCATCACATTCGTAAGAATGAAAGTGCTGTTTGTTGGTCATAAGAGTAATAGTCATAATGTCTGGTTAATACGACACGTGACGTAGGATATCATCAAAAAATCACATACATTGTTGTTCATGATAGTGCTGGTTTTTTTTTATTGCATCTTCCTTTAAATATTCATATTACTATTGTGTTGTTGTACCTGTATGGATCCTGCATCTGTGTTCCTGTGTTTTAATAACCTTATTTCATATTTTAAGACGACATATTTTGATTACTTCGTAGATCGATTTCATTTCAACTCATCGCGAGTTAAATAATTTCTTTTTTGGTTACGTATTCAGAAGTATTAGTAATTAATCGAAAAACTTTGTTTTGGCAGCATTGGATTGCTAATTTTTGTTTTGATTTTTTGATGATTTAGTGCAACGTTAATTTGTGAAATATAATGTCAATTTTCGGTTCTTTGAATCACATTCTCTTAGATGTTTGCATATAAATTCTCATCTGGTCCTGTTATCATTATTAAGATAATAAAACAATAGAAAAATAACTTTACCAAGATGAATACAAGTTATTCATATTTCCATATTTATCTAAAAAATCGTAGTAGAAATTTGTGATTATTTTTTACTAAACTCGATTGTGTCGAAATATTACCAGAAAATGTACTAAAGTCATCTAACAACAATGGTTTACGGAGGATTGTACTTTCACAATGTCGTAATAATTTTATTTTGTGTATTGGAGGTACGGGTAACCCAAATCACGAACAAAGAGTTGTTCTTTTCAAACTGTTATAGCAAATATTCCTCGATTATTTTCATATAAAAATATAGTGTCCATAAAACCGCTTTTAAAACCTTTTTTTCACTGAAACACAACCATAGATTTGGAAAGTTTTATCTTTAAATTTATAGGTTTGTTTATGCATAATTTATGACTTTATAATCTGGATCATAAAAGGACATAATTATATAAATACGGTAGAATATCATAATATTTTATTCGTGGATGTAGTCGATGATTTATGAGGACCAGCCAGTGAGTAGATTTAAACTTTTGTAATATATTTAGTCTCAGATGATCGCATCTTTTATTCATTCGTTATTTATTGCATCATTACGCTTTTATAAGTTTCGATTTGACTGATTACCGTTATTGAAGCGAAGTATAAACTACTACACTATGACTACAATAGGTACTTAATCATGCGGTGACATTGTCATTAAAAAGATCATGGACTATTAAGTTCTGTATTTTACTCTCCGTATTGAGATATATACCCTGTAAGCTCCAGATGAACCATGTAATCTGTAGGTTAATATTGTTTTATTATATTTATATTGAACTCTTTTCCACACCACCTATGAGTTCAGCTATCTGATCTGCAGTGTCTATCTTTCAGGTCTAATTCTAAAAATGTAAATTACATAGAACACAATGAAATGTTATTTATTTTTACCGAGTAATAATTTGAAATAAGTCACTCTTTAGCATGGTTTCTTCAAAATTTAATTTTTGCTATTTATGTTTTTTCAAGCCATTCCTTGAATATTAAAAAATGTTATCACCGTTGTTATACCATTTACCTTTTTCCATCAACTTTTGCTGCATTTAGACTATGTTTATTATTGTCTTGCCATGTGTTTCATTTTGAAATATCAAAATTGAATCACAAATTGAAATCACAAAACTTTCTTTGTTTTATTATATGCTTTTAAAAGTATTCTGTACTCTTAATTTGATTTTAATTAACCGCATTTTTTTAAAAGCAATGTTTTATACTTCCATTTAGACCTCTTCGTAGATTATCTTTACACCATTTATATTCTGTTTAACCACTCTGTATGTATGAATGTCTTACAACCCTCAAAAAGCTGCATGTTTCTTAAGTTTCTAATCAACACTTTCCTAACAGTTTCATCTTAAATATTTATATTAAATTATGTTTATACTGAAAAAACTACTCACTGTTTTTATATATTTCATAAATTTGATTTCGGATAGGGCTAACATCATGAGATTTTCGGTTTCTTTTTGGTGAATCAAAACTTATATACTTTTTTATGTTTTGAGAGATTTTAATCACAGTGCCCGTAGTCAGTGCATCTGCAACACATTAATAAATATTTTCAATAAAAACCGCACCAACTTAGCATGAATTATCCTTATCTGTACCTCTAACGCATTTTAATGACAATAGAGGTCTCCATTATCATTACAATTGCAATACATTCGACAGCGTGATGACGTGAGTTACTGACTTTGAGACAGATAAAAACATTTTAAAAAAGGAGAACATTCGTAAAAGAAACAGTTTTGTTTTGAGTGCAAAAATTATAGACAATTTAGGGAAAGCAAAAAAGACAATATAACCCAGGAACTATACAAATAAAACATATTTAACAGTAAATAGTTATTAAAATGAGCTGGAAGAAATATATGTCGATATAAACATAAATATAGCTGTACCCAAAGATATGAATATTAATTACTAAAATCCATATTAAAATAAAGTAAAAAGTAATGTTCTATTTATTACAGGAGCTGTCTGTTCCAACTCAACACAATGGCCAGACGACCTTTCGTTTTGTCATGTCTTCATCTGCAGATATTGGTGGCCCGGCTGGCAGCTTCGAGTGCATCCAGGGCTCATCGCCCCGCGGTCCTCTAGAATTGCTCGGTCCGATTCCCTACAAAATCCGCGTGAACGCCAACGATGATGTTTACGAGGCAACCAGAAATCGAATGACCGAAGTAGAAGACAAATATAAGAACAAATGGTAAGCAGGATCCGTGTATATACGTAAAGGGGGTCACCGGGCTTGTTTTGGACATATGTCGAATAGACTACACGCAGTTAAAGTGGCATTTTTTCTCTTTGTTTGTGTGCGAATTAGAAACCACGTCTTACAGTAATTATTTGAAGATTTTTTTATTGAACCGTTGTTACTCGACTTTCCAACATTTTTAAAGATGATAACTGGAATTTATTTATCTAAAACTTCAACGTATCGGATAAACGATTGAATACAACATTAAATATTCTGCTTTTAAGATACCTACCAAGGTCAAAAATAACCAACCTTTGTTACACTTTACAGTACGCGAGAAATAAAACCCAACCAAACAGACATAGGAAGAAAGGTGAAGGTTAAACAGTCCTCATCGTCCAGACCACCACTTTTGTCGACCTCGCAACAGCCTAGATCGTCAATGCGCGATAGTTTGCTCAAGCATCCGACACCAGCACCTTACCAACCACCGCCGCCACCGGTAACCAAACCTCCTCCTATGCAACCGCCTGTTCACTTGTCAAATGGCTTAACAAATGGTCTGAGTAGTAATCACGTAAGCAGTTCTCAACGAAGTGCCGCCGTCCAGCATAGTCGAAAGCCGTCTGTTCCAGAGGTAGCTAGGAGACCTCTCAGGTAATACGCCACTTTGGTTTTTCATGTATTATCTTCATCAATCAAAAGAGCACGCATTTCATTTTCTATCAGCTAAACTACATATGGCCCGTTCAATAAAACAGTGAATTCAGCTCATCTAAATTAATGACGCCAAAACGCAACATTGCCACATCAACTTTGAGTTTTAGTTCATTTTGGCGTCGACATAGTACAAAATTCGAAGCCAAATAAAATACACTCACAATAATTTGTAGGTTATGGTAGTATTTTATTATATTTATAATTAGCTCTTTTTCCACCTATGAGATATAGGCGCATTTTTATGTAGTGGTACTCCCTGGAGACCTAATTCACCTAATTAACAAGTATGTTGCAGTGTTCCTTGTCGAGTCATTTTGACATCACTGTACTTCTCCCTAGGATCCTCTGTTACTACCTGTGTAAATATTTCTTGATAAAACTAGAATTAAAGACTGCATTAAGCCTAATGCTCATGTATATACTGATAAATTACCTTTTGTTGTTTCCACTCTCATCGCCAGGTAATTATCAGAATTTGATCATAATCTCACATCCAGAAAATTTCACACCGTCACTCTCACTTTCTGAGTCGCTATTCATGCCAATAACTAAGCTGTCAATTTCCAATTTATCTAACACTTGTTCATGATTCCACCATTTCAATTTCTTCTTCAATGTGTCTGATGGTGTTCATCCACATTGAAGGTGTTATTGTAGACATTGCTCACACTCAGTTCACTCTTTTTTAGCATGGTTTCTGCAATGAATTATTAATAAATATTATGAATAACAAAACCTAGTCGAATTTTATTCTAAAGTTTATCTTTTTCCACCAACTTCTATTACCTTTACACTATTTTTATTATCTTGCCATGAGTGACTCAATGTTCCATTTTGAAATATCCTTGTCTAATTACACAAATTGAAATAACTAGTCTTCCTTGATTTTATTATATGCTTTTGAACATTATATTAGCTTAAAAGGCAATGCCTGGGTGTTCCATTAGACGTCTTCGTGGGCTATTTTTACACCATTTAAGTCCTGTTTCCCAACATTATATGATGGAAAGTTCTATATCCTCAAAGAGCTGCATATCTCTCTGAACTAATAATCTCTTGAAACAATTATATTAAATTATGTTTTTTATTGTGAAAAACTACTCACTGTTTTATACATTCCTCATGTTTGATCTCGAGTAGAACTAACATCAAGGTTAACATCTTGATTCATCAGCTGCTTCCTATAAGGACGGTTTTTGAGATATTTTGGTTACAGTGCGCATACTAATATTCAGTGTAGCTATAACACTATATCTATACTTAACCTCTCTAACGGATTTTACTGGCCAGAGGGGGACTCTACCATTTCGTTCCTGTTCAAAGTAACTGATTAGAGCGCAATCTCTTACTCTTGACTATAATAACGCCGTCCGCATTTTCATTCAGAGTAATAATATGCAGTGAATTGAAATGTATCAAATCTAACAAAGTGTTGAAGCAATGTTTGCCGACTTATAACCTGTAATTATTATTATTATCATCAGGTTTTGAAGACTTTTGCAAACGGTTGACAACCAGACGAATTTTGTTGGCTGATTCAGTTAGATGTTTGAACATATCATACAGCATTGTATGTGTTTTTAATTAGAATAAAATGAGAAGAAAAATGCAATTCGATTTTAAAACGAATTTTCAAATTGCACTAGGCAATACGTTGTGATGATGTGTGTTCACTGTTATTTTGAATAGACTCTAAATTCAATAAAAAACATAAAACTATAAATAGTATAAGAGGCAAAACAATGAATATTAAAATAACAACTGAAACCATCACACATTTATATCAAATTTAGGTAAACGTAAATTAAGATGAAAAGGCACAATATGTTTTTATATTATAAAAAGAGAAATAATATATTCTTTTGATAGTTTGATGACAATGGAACAAATCTGTAATAAGCACTTCTAATAAGCACAATGGTGTGGCATGAGATTTTCATGATTTGCGTAGTTTTTTGATTAACACTACAAATTCACTACTCATTGTAATGCCTCATTCATTATTACAGAGAGCGCCTAATTCATCTGTTGGCCCTGAGGCCGCACAAAAAAATAGAACTGCACGATCGTATAACCAAAGGTTCGTATGAGTAAATGTAGTTATTGTAAAATGTATCACATTTTCTTATCGTGTATTTTGTATTTTTAGAGGGTTTGCGCGGTACAAGTAGTATAACCACTGTGTTGAAACAAATCGCGTGTATGAAAGACAATTGTTTTCATCTCAACAGAAATATATGGAATGAGGTGAACGAAGACTGGCCTTTCTATACTGAAACGGAAAAACAGTTAGTCAAAAGGTATGTAACGATTTTACATATTTAGACTTGATATTTACACGGATGTTCATATCTGAGCTATTGGCTTTTGGATTGAAGTCCAGTAATTGACTAAATCTAACCAGCGTTGCCAATTGTTATAATACATCTTCAAGTCGAGAGCTCTGATAATCAGGTTATCTTATATAGATGTCCAAATTTTATTATGGATAAATATACGCCACATGAAACGAGCAGAAAATAGTGACAATATTTGTTGAAAATAATCGTTCCATTATTGCCACTCAGCGGAAATTGCGTCAAAAATATCCTAATCGTCCAGTGCCTCACAAAACCACAATTTATCGTTTACGTGCGAATTTTCGAAGAATAAAGCCCAAACGATTCATCATCTTAAATATAATAAATATGATATTCGTCACGAAATTAAAGAAATTCAGCTTCAGATCACCATGCCTTAGTCACCATTTAGCCGATATAATTTTTCAATCATAAAGAAAATGTAAATACCATATGATTTTTTTATGAAATCCAAACTTATCTTTTCTTTGAGCAAAGTTATAGGCAATCAAAATGGTAACGGGACTTTTGTCCCACGTTGTACAAGTACCCTTGCATGGCTGAAAGATGATCTAAATTTCTAATTAATATTGGGATTTGTGCCATTGAATCGAGAAAAGATTTCGAGGGCTTTGAGATTTATGAACACTAAAATAATCTAAGATAAGGGCTATAAAAGCAACCCAATTTGGCATACCATTCGCACGAATTTAGATTTTTATAAAATTATTAAAATAATTATCTTATGGATTTTACCCACTGCAGATTTTACATTGTTAGTAAATTTAATTTATTTTAGGCACAAACCGCAAAACCTAACGCCTCCGGGTGGTAGCGACGGTGGCAGTTCCGGGAGCGGGCAATCCCCAACCAGTACCCACCCAGGTTCGCCGCCATTGATCTCCTCAACAAACGGGGTGGGAGGTAAACGGCCAGGTTACAACGAAGGTTCTGACGGATTGCCTTACAAGAGGCAGCGTATTGCCCATGGAGGCAAACCCGCCCCAGCTCAACACGCCGCCCCTGATGCCTTCAGTTATAATCGGTAAGTAACCTGATATTATTTTGCTAGACTGGTAGAAATTTACGTTGATTGCGTTATGTAGACAACAACCCCCACCACCTGATCCAATTTACTCCAGATCACCGGTAGAGCAGAATAGTCAGAGGAGACCTGTTACAGACTTACGGGATGCTTCAAATATGAATCCACGGAGCAGGGAATCTCCCAATAATGGGTAAGTTGTTTTAAGACAACTACAGAAGAATTGATAAATATACTTAAAGCAGTATCAGCAGAGTGTAAAGTAATATTTCTTTTAGATATTTTAATTCATATGACAATCTTCCTCCAGCGGAGGACGAAAGAAATAAGCGACAGTGTGATAGCGCGAATGGGTTGACTTTTGGTGTAAGCAGAGAAAAAGCATTCAGAAGCGGGTAAGTATTTTTTTCATTAATGTGTTTTATTCGAGATTATACCGGAGTTAATTAATCTACTTAGGTCTCCAGTAAACAATCGTCTTGTGCCAGATGATACTCGGCGAAATACTAACAGCCGCGTCCTTCAATCGCATTCTGTGTCCAATGGAAGAGATAAAGATAGGCGAAACAACAATACTAAGGTATGCAAAACTGCCATACTACTAAATGTAGCCTGGTTCCTTATCGTTTCATTTATAGGTTACTTCGAGTAGTCAAAGAATAGCTAGGGTAAGCCCCGATAGCCAAACGGAAGGTTTGCCAGTAGCTGTAATGGATAAATCTCCAGACTTGGTGCCCAGGAATCATTTGACTGAACCAGATGAATTTCCGGATTTTAAAAAGTATGTGAACTAATAAATTTCAGATCTTTAATTGTTGAGATAGTTTTTGTATTACTTGCAGATATTTGATTATCAATTAATTATTGCTATGTTCTTTGAAATACACATTATTTATTTTCCAGACTGTATGTTACCATTACAAGCCCAGAACAAAAAAGTGCATACAAAGCGGATTTTAATGAAGATTACGCTGAGTACAAGAATCTTTATCCCATTGTAGAGAAGGTTTCTAAACGCTTTGAAGAATTACAAGAAAGATTAAATCAAGAAAGTGAAAATAGCCCTAGATATAAAGTAAGTATTAATTGTATTTTTATGTTGGGGTGTATAACTAAATGTTCTTTATTCTCGTTGAAGGACATAAAAAAGCAAATAGTACGCGAATATCAGGAAATGAAGAAAAACTCGAAACACCAGCGAACTAAGAGCCGTTTCCAGTACCTGCATGAAAAACTGTCCCACATCAAACGGCTTGTTAGCGATTATCAGGCACAAGCAATTGACTGTTAGCCCTCTCGTATTAAGATTGTCTGGAGTTTTTATGAATTACACCAATATGCACGTTATCTCTCGGCAGGAAATCGCTCAATAATGTGGAACTAATTTCGATGACATATCCGTCATTTTGGTTCGTCCTGCTCACGTCATATCGACCGTACCGACGTCCCGTTACGCGGCACATATCTCCTCCGTCTGGTGATCCTGCAGTCGGCAGGATCACGCGCATATTTGCTTTCCATACTTACTTGGAAATGCATCCATCCTATTCGTCGCTGCCGAATTAGTAACGCGATGTGAACTCTTCTTCCGATTGTACGTTTGGTATCACGCTTGTGCCAAAAGTGAATTTTTCTATACGGGCTCTGTATACCCGCTGATCCTCCATTTACTATTTATTGTTTGTTATATATGTGTTAACGTTAAGCTTTAGACCAAGTTCTTGTTCAAGTGAGGGTATTAAGAAATCCATATTTTCGATTTCGCTATTATAATCAATCATTGACGCGATGCGAACAAATCAGTATCATTTTGTATCAAATTCTCATGAGATAGAATGAAGTGATATTGACAACCAAATGGCACATTTTCTACTGTTGGGTCGTTTGAGTCTTCATCAACAGAATGCGTCATTACCCCTCTCTTATTAAACTATTTTATACAAATTTATTTATTTTATTTAATATTTATTATGTCCATGCATTGGGGCAATAATGCCATATAAATTTTAATGTTAACTTCTCTTTTAATGTGTCCCACTTCTATTTATCATTAGATTAGAAATCAGGA
Source organism: Rhynchophorus ferrugineus (assembly GCF_030347505.1). Classification (NCBI taxonomy): domain Eukaryota; kingdom Metazoa; phylum Arthropoda; class Insecta; order Coleoptera; family Curculionidae; genus Rhynchophorus; species Rhynchophorus ferrugineus. Next base: position 21,985,818 of record NW_027472583.1, on the reverse strand, counting down.
AAGTAGAAGATATTCTCGCTTTATTTTTATAATTGCATCACCAAGTTAAGGTATCTTATCAGATTTAGAAATTCTATCAGTCATTCCTATAAAATATGTATCATATTTAATGTGCCAAGTTAACATAACACTGTTGCCTGATTATGCTAAAATTATGTATTTTTCTAAAAGGAGAACGAGTGAAAAATAGCATCCGTTAATGTATAATAATCGATAGTTTTGAGCATTTTTATTTCAAATATATAGATTGATGTATTATCTAGTGTACTTCCTATTATTAATACATATATTTGTAATAACGTAGATCGAAAATATGGTTCTATTATCAATTTTTTCATTTTTGTTAGCCCCTACACAACGAACATATTATTTAGGAAATTCCACGATAAAAGCCAATTGTAGTCAATTTACCAGTGTTAGTTTCGAAATCCTGCATCCGCTGAATATATCTCGATAAAAATGATAAACTATTTTTATCTAGATCATACAGCATCGATAGGGAGACGTCCAACTAACATTGCTATATATATATATTTTGTTAAAATAATTGTTAATAATGTTTTGTAAATACTGTTCTGTTTTATGAATTGATTTTCTTTTCTTTTGTACATTTTGATTTGTTGTAAATAAGAGGGTCTAAAGTTTCCTCACAAAGCAATATTGTATTTTTTTTTTTTTTTTGATAATTCTGGCGAACTTATGGATGTGTTTATTAGTTTTTTTGTTATGGGATAAGTTGTTGTTCGTTTTTAATAGTCAATTTTTATGAGTCAATTATTAACAGAAAAAACACGTTTAAATCAACGTCCTTGTAAATTCAATTATATTCAGCCATTAGCCATTTTGTTATCTGTTAAAAATTATGATATTGGTGCCTTATTTTATATACTTTTTCAGAATTGTTAAATTTTTTGTTCCACTAGTTCGCCATAAATTTAAATAGAAGCTAATTTCTTCATAACTTTGTACTGTGATGGTGTATAAACGAGCTCACTCCTGCAACTTTGAGACATAGATGTTTTCTAGTGCTCAAGTCTTAGGAGCAGGAAAATGATTCTTTATTTGTTTGATTTGAGATATCATAATGTATGTGTATTACATACATATACTAAGAGTGCACTGTAAACCATAGTGAGTGGTATCCGATTGGATTTTTTTTTGTGCAAAAAAAACAAGAAATAAATTTAATCTTAATGTAAGATGATTTTATGATCAAACTTTTTACTTGATTATTTTAATCTAATTATAAATTTAAATATATGCATAGTGAAAATCCAAAGTCTCTAGTACTGATGAGATTTGAATTTGTTTAAGGTAGTATTTAGAAGTTATTTTCTTAGTACAATAATTTTATATTTTAGGTATTTATTATCAACATACTTTTAAAAAATGGAAAAAAATATGTTTGGAATTATGTTATTTGCTGTATAGTATTTATTTTTATAGCATGCACAGAATTCCACATTCTATGGTTTGTTTTGCACTGTTTATAGTAGAGGGTAGAAGCATCTTTTTAACTGACTGAAAATTGTCTCAAAACCATGCTTTGCCTTCCCAGTTGTTAAACATGTCCACAAAAGAGATTTCCAGAAAAAATAGCAGAAAACACAAGTCGGTTGTGATTGTACATAAATACTGATTTACGATGACGACTTTGGCACGTCCTTGATGCATGTTTTTAAGCGTAGGCTCCTTCCAGTGTCCCTCGAAGCTTGAACCTCCATAGCCATCTATGTCGCAACCTTATTATCCAAGAACTCGTTTATTCGAAAACATATCTCGATATATCAGTTTCGACTTTGGCATAAACTAAACTTTTTCAGCCAGTACACGGTTTTATTACTTTTTGGACCAATTGCGAAAGCTGAAATACTTTATTTTGTAGGTTAGGTGGAAAAATTGTGCCTTGAATGCCATGACACCTTCTTAAAGGATATAAAAGGGTGATTGCTATGTGGGACACTGAGAAAATTCACAAATTGTATATTATATATTAATTACTATTTAGGAAGTATGCTTGTATTTCATCATTCTCCTAGCTTTTCATTTCGTGAAAACGAAGCAAAGTAAAAACTACAAAAAAAGTATATAAGAGACTAAATAATTAAATAAATATGTCGTTAATAAGGGAAAATGTGTAGTTTTTTATTTTATTCAAAGATCAAAGTTTTGTTTTTGTTGGGTACTATTTTTCCAAAGAGGTAAATTTGAATGTTTTTACATGTTTTTTCCCCAGAAAGGTTAACAAAATATTAACTAAATACGGAGTCCAAGGAATAACCACTGAAGTTCTTGTTTTGTACCGAATATGTATATAAATATGTTTTTTCTGGATTCTGTCTTTATTTGATTTTTTGTAAAAATCACATCAGCCTATATATTTCGATTATAAAAATGCATAATATTGGTGTATAAGGTTTTTTAGATTAAAAGAGAACTATAGAGAAATATTGTTATATCAAGAGCAAAAATTATTGTCCAGTGATCATTTATACCGTAGGATATTTTTGAGCGTTTTGGAGCTCGTATCTCTCTTTTTAGATTTATAGAACTAAAGAACCAGATGCCACGCGAGAAATACGAATATAGGAAGAGTTAATGGTGTACATGCTTGAACCAATTTGTAAATATCTTCGTATTATTATTGAGTTGTAAATTTTATGTCCAATTTAAAAACAGAAGTGGCTTAGTTTTGTAACGACATATATCGTTTCATTGTAAATTTTTGATCTATATTCAATATATTATATATATACATATATGAAAGCATCACACTAAAGTTGTTTGATTTAATCCTTAGCTGTAGAAATACTTTATTGCCATCTTTAGAACACCACTTAAAACCTGGTAAATGGCTTAATTTTTGATAAAAGAAATAAGGATAGATGTAATTGTTACCTTATAAGAACAGTACAATACTTCATATATCGTTGTACTATTGTTTTTTATTCAATAATACAAAGGATAGAAACTGTAAAAAGATGCAAATGATAAAAGTAATCGTTTGTTGTACATTTGAGTAAATTTCATAATCAACAATGCTTATCAAAAGGAAACAGATCTCTCTATATCCTATATTTATAAGTTTTTAGGTCACTAATAATAATCCAGAAAAAATATATACAAGCCATAAATAAAAACAATCTGTCTAGTTGATTATCTAGGATAAAGGCTTTATAGAAAGCACATAGAAGATGAGACCGAAAAGGTTTACCTAGCATGTTTATTTCTTTAAGGAACAGGCCGCTTTTAAAGTCCGGTGAAGAAGCATGACATAAAAGTTCACCACACAAGAAGATGCTTCAGAGACTTCTTAATCCAAAGCTAAATGGATTACAAATATAAAAATGTGTACATACGAAAAACAGAGAGGATTATAAGTACGCGGATAAAAAACATCAAGAACATGCGTGAGATATGAACCGACGGTCCACCCTGCTTTGGCTGGACGCTGGATAAATTCTAGCACAGTATTCATTGAAATAAAATCGAAATATTAGCCACTCCACAACGCTATTTTGCGGGAAAACATCGAAATGATTTTGGATTTATAAACAATAGAATAATATTAACAGTAGAAAAAACAAGGGCTATAAGACAAACTATATCTGACATACCGTCAGTTACACACGAACTGCGTTAGATTAGATAACCTGCTTGAAGGAACTTCAATGTCAGAGCTCGCAGCATCTTCAGCAACAGGTAACGGTTGCGAAACGTCGATTTTTTTTTGGCATGAAACTTGTGGTCTTCTAGAGATATCTCAAAGAAAAAGATTAAATAAAGCGGGTGCCAGGGGGAACCTTGTGAAATTCCTGCATCCGTATTTTTCCGACTAGAGATTTTTTGATTTTTGCGGGCAGCCGATAGGCCTGATGAACGTTGATATTGTTTTCCTACGTAAAATTATTGAGAGCTTAGAGAATTGCTCTTTCAGCAAGCTTGGAGATGGACCTTAATAGGCTGATAGGCCTATAGCCAGAAGGTGGTGACTTAGCAACTTTTATGGGGATAACTGCGATGAATGCATGTTTCTATGTTGATGGGAAGTGTTGCAGTCTCAGAATGGCGTTGAAGATATTAGTTGATTCGGCGAGCTGTGTGTAGGGAAGGTTTTTAAGTTAGCTTATCGAGATATTATCGAAACCCGTAATCTTCTTGTTCCTAATCTTGGTGATCATATGCGTGAGAATTTTAGGAGTAACCATGTGGGTCTAGTAGATAACTTGGAGCCAGTTGATAATGAACGGAGTTAGCTTTCTTGATGATTTCGTCGTTCCCATCAAACGTTTATATTTGAAGCTGGCGGGAGGCATTCTCCGTCGTGGGGGATGACGTTTTGCGCTTTCCCCATGAAGCTTTTAGAGAACCGCCAGAAAGATGATGTGCCATCCAGCCTTTGGTCCGCTAGAAGTGAGTTCCGTTTCTCAGATTGCCACGTTTTAATAGTTTTCAAAACGTCGATTAGTTTTAGTCAATAAGCGTGACTCTAATTAGAAAACCAATAGTTTGTTTTTTTATTTCAGATAATTTAGATAATTCGCCACAGCGTACGTCGATTTTTTCTTTGAAAAAGATATGTACTAGTTATGTACTACCGCAACGATGTCATTTTCGCTTAAAATAAGTATATAATGTTTGTTATTATCTAGCTATAAAACCGAGAAACAGTAATTCCCCGTTACACGCGGTTTCGCTTTTCAGGTTTAAGACAGCTAAAGACCAATAATCTCAAAATATTTATTTTGTTGTAACTCCTCAGGTGACTCTATGATGAAGTCAATGCTTGTTTACAAATAATTAATTCCTGCCTGTCTCTGTTTTGGAGATCAAATCCTAATGCTTGAGTTACGATGACGCTATTTACAGACTGCTTTACTAATTGTTTTGTACTTAGTGTTAAACAGTATTTGGTCTCAAAGTCACTACGATTTAAGGTACATCGGCTTATTGACAATGCGCTGGGATATGTGGAGACCGTAAATTTAATCGACCCCAATATTACAATTTTTATTTCCCAACACAACTTCGCATCTGCAACCATTAGATTATGGTATAATAAGAGCATTTAAAAAACATTATCTAAGGCGTAATGCCACTCGAATTTTACATTGTATGGAAGAGGATCCCTCGTTGACTGTTATCGAAAGTAGGAAACAGTTTAATATTGCTCATTGCATAACCATTATTAAAATGCAGTGAGTGACTTAAGACCACCAACTATAAATTCATGCTGGAAAAACCTGAGACCGGAAGTTGTTATCGATATCGCAGCAATGCACAAAGGAGCCGAAGTCAATAACATTTTGCAAGTTATGCATCAAATACATGGAGATGGTTTTTGAAGATTTTCAGTCAGCAGATCTTGAAGAAGTTTTAACCGCTAATAACAATGAATACGAATAGTGAATCAAATAATGAAGATGATACTTCTTAAGAATTAACTGAAAAATCAAATATGTTTTTAATTTTAGACAAAATAAATTAGATTTGGTTATTTGCTCGTCAACTGCAGGATTTGGTTTTGGGCCTGGATCCTACACTGGAACGCAGTATGAAGTTTAATAATGACCTGGACGGTTTATTATAACCGTGCAAAAAATGTACAGAAAAACATTAGGAAAATAATGAAACAGCCAACAATCATTTCATTTGTTAAAAAATAAACTTTGTTTTGTTACATTTATATTGTCTAAATACATATAAGTTTGTAACTTGCGTAACAGGTCAATTGAAAAGTCCCCGGCCTGACACATAGATGGGGCTACTAGAATTAAATCAATATATTTTTTACTTAGCCCTAACCCTCAAAAGATATGTGTATAAATTTGACAGCTTGTCGGATCATTAGTTTGTGAATTATAGCATTTTGAGTGAAGCAACTTTTGTAATTGTGAAAAAAATTAATAAAAAGGAATATCACGTGTTGATAAAATATTGCTTTTTAAAGAGAAAAAATACAGTTGAAGCAAAAACTTGGCATGACGCCGAATTTCCGGATACTGCCCCAAAAAAATCAATCATCAAGGATTGGTATGATGCTAAGTTTAGACGTGGTGAAATGGGCACCGAAGATGGTGAATGCTGTGGACGCCCAAAAGAGGTTGTTACCGACGAACGACGGATATTAAAAAAATCCACAAAATGATTTTGAATGATCGTAAATTGATATTGAATGAAATAACAGACACTCTAAAGATATCAACTGAACGTGTACATATCATTCACGAATATTTGGGTATGAGAAAGCTCTGTGCAAAGTGGGTGCCGCGCTGAGCTCACTTTTGACCAAAAACAACGACGAGTTAATGATTCGGAGCGGTGTTTGAAGATGATCAAGCGTAATAAACCCGAGTTTTTGCGTTGATATGTGACAATGGATGAATCATGGCTTCATCATTTCACCCGAAGTCCAATCGACAGTCATCCGAGTGGACTGGACACGATGAACCCGCTCCAAAGCGTGGGAAAATGTAACAGTCGGCTGGCAAGGTTATGGCTTCTGTATTTTGTGATGTGCATGGAATAATTTTCATTGACTACCTTGAAAAAGGAAGAACCATCAACAGCAACTATTGCATAGCGTTAATGGGCCGGTTGAAGGACGAAATCGCCGAAAAAACGGCCGCATTTGAAGAAAAAGAAAGTGCTGCTTCACCAAGACAATGCACCGTGTCACAAATCAGTGAAAACGATGGCAAAAATCCATGAATTGTGATTCGAATTGCTTCCTCATCCTCCGTAATCTGCCGATCTGGCTCCCAGTGACTATTTCCTGTTCTCAGATCTCAAAAGAATGCTCGCTGGGAAGAAATTTTCGTCGAATGAAGAGGTGATCGCCGAAACTGATTCCTATTATGAAGCAAAGAACAAATCGTACTACAAAAATGGTATCGAAAAGTTGGAAGGTCGCTATAATCAGTGTATCACTCTTAAAGGAAATTATGTTGAATAAAAAAAACTAAAATTTTGTAAAAAAATATGTTTTACTATGGTAGGCCGGGGACTTTTCAATTGATCTGTGATGTGTACCATAAGGTAGTGTCCTTGGACTAGTATTGTAATTACTTTATACCGGGATTCGATACCGGATGTTTTTTCTAATACCGGTATTTCTGCTAGATAATCCTGAGATCCCGAGATAAAAGTTGAGAATATTGATCGGTAGAATGAAAAAATAGATAAGATAACATACGAAAGTATAATTTTATTCACAGGTAATGAAATGCTAAGTAAATAATCAACTAAAAAAAGCATAAAGTTAATCTTCAATAAAATGCAACTTAAGTACCTTAAAATAAATAAATTTCTATGAAAGCTGATTGGTTAAATGAACGCCGTATCTAAAACAAATTAGGCGCTCAGCATCAATAACTTTTCCATCACATTTAGACCATTAGTTACTATATCAGTATCTATGGGATAGAGAGAGAAAAACCTAATACTTATACACCAGTTTGAGTTTATTAGCAAGCGTTCAATAATTGATCAGGTGCATAGAGTAATAGTTGTAATTGAAAATATAAAAAGGTATGTTCAGTTACATATTTAGATATACCACAAGCCTTCGATAAAGTATGGCATGACGGTCTTATTCATAAGCTACAGAAAATTTTACCGCAAACGGCACTGAACTATTAAAACCTTATAATACACTCAGAATTTTTAAGGTCAGACAGGAGGAAGCCTATTCTTTTTCTAATATTTCTCTCTTTCTAATAATTTCTGAATTCTCTCTAAATCTTCTAAAAGAAGCTAAATTAGATGTGCCACAAGGAAATGTATTGGCATCAATTCTTTATCTGTTCTACACATGTGATTTACCATAAATTGAAAATATCACGATTTTTGTTTTAAGGGAGCAAAAGCGAAAAAGCCACACGAGAATTACAAGCAAATGACGATATAAATAATTGAACCCAACCTGAATAATAGAAATTAACAAAAGTAAATCTGTACATATTCTATTCATGTGTAATCCATAAATAATCAATAAATAATACTCTAATTCCATATAGCAAAAACGTTAACTATCTCTGATTGAATCTTGCAAAACATCCGTGGAAAGAGCGTCTTCTAAAAAAATAAGAATAGAACTGGAGTTCAAATATGAGAAAATGTATTGGTTAACTGGAAGAAAATCACAATTTTCAGTACATAATAAATTGCTATTATACAAGTATTATACAAGTAATTTAAATACAAGTTGTCCAGAACAACGTCCTGAGAGATATTGTAGGTATATATGCTTTAGATTACTTACATAGAATTAGATATCGACTGTCACTAAGGAAATCAAGACATTAGCAACGAGACATGAGAAGAGACTCTAATCAATCATTTTTCAATACGAATGAGTCAATTTTCATTTTTTTTAACACAATGTCCATTCTTAAATTGTTCAGCTTATATTTGTTTCCTTTTTTGTAACTGTAATTGACAACATAATTAGGGTTAGCTGCAGCAGATAAAATAGTAAAAAGTAATTATGTTTATTAATAAGATCGGTCCTTTTAAATCCACACTCAAAATATTTTTTTAAATATAAAATAATGTAAGGATTATTTCACATCATACATTCACGCATTTCACATTCTACATATCTTAACATAACTAACCTGTCAAACGCAAAAATATTATGATTTATTGTTGTTACAGAAATATTATTTTTTAAATAATTATAAAGTAGCAAAAAATAAAATTTATTTTTCCATCAAGGATCAAGGTTTTTCAAAATATTTTTCTTGTTGATTTGACCTTGTTTCATATTTAACATCTAATAATATGGTAACAATATTAAATAAAGGACAAAAGATGATTTACAATTATAATATGCGATAACAATATTATTATTATTTTCCTTAGGCTTATAATAAATTTGTAAAATACCCTAATGTTGTTTGTCTGTTATATTTTAGTTTCTTTTTTAATACCTATGGTCCTCGGCATTTTAAACTCATCTTTTACTTTTTACATTATGGTTTTACACAGCCTGTGGTGTTACCTGCAATTTTTTTCTCACAAATGTGCTATAAACAATCTGATGTCCCAAAATTCCATCACTTTGTTCTACAAAGGTAATATAAAATATACTGCCAATTGAAAAATGATATTCGCCGTAAAGATGTAATCGAATCGAAATCGAATTAACAAGTGACTGGCTTTCTTAACTAGCGTGACCACCTTGGGTGACGAGCTCTAGTGTAATCTGACGCGGAATAACAATCGCACTATCGCTAATGAAAATTTAGTTTCATAGGGTGTTAATTGGGGTGTAATAGGTAGTCTATATTTGTGATTCGGAGCCCACAAAGATAATTACAAGTACATGCATGTTTGATTAATAATTTCTTTCTTCATTACAATATTTAATAGTTCAAAAATTTGCCAAGAGAGCAATAATTTTTATTATGGTAATTAATATACACATGGCATATAGACAATTGCTTTTGATTTTTGTTTTTGATTTTCCCATAAACATTAACACGATTAGAACGTTTTTAGGCAACTAAATATACAAATGTCTGGTTACCTTATTAAAAAATAGCCCAACATACATTTTTATTTATTTAGAAACCAATACAACTACCATAGAGTAAATAGATAAGTAAGCATAGATAAAAATAAATATGTAATGATAATTTAATAGACTGTTTTGGCAAAATAACGGACATTATTAATCTAATATATAAATAATTACACAGTAATCAGAAAATAGAAATACGAAAAAATATATAAAACATTTGAGAATTATAATAGGTTTGCTAATTGAAAAAAGCGTATTATCAAATTAGACATTCTTTATAAAGACAAATTTGACATCTTATTTGACATATTCTGGCATATTTAATTTAGGTTAGCTCCTTGAAGAACAAGGGACTTAAATTTAACATTTCTTGGTTTGTTTTCAAATATGGAAGGAACTGATGAAGCAGTAACTAAATCCAATTGTAATATATTAAGTGGAGATTATTATTTACATTATTATAGCCAACATCAGAAACTCTCAAAGAATTGGGAAATAAAGCTGTGAAAGAAAATAAATTTGAAGAAGCTATCCTACACTACACACATGCTATTAAATTGGATGAACAAAATTACACATTATACAGTAATAGATCACTGGCGTTTTTGAAATTAAAACATTACTATCTTGCACTTGATGATGCAAAAGAAGCAATTAATATAAATCCTAACTGGCCTAAAGGATATTTTAGGAAGGGTATAAAATAACTACTTATTTTTTAAATTACACATTTATACATATTTGTAGGAGAAGTAGAATTTGCTACAGGTCATTATAGTGATGCATATGAATCTTACAAGGAAGCCTTGAGACTTAAACCTGAAGATTCAACAATATTAGATTTATTACATCGATCTAGGAAGGAACTTATAAGGCAGACAGAGATTGAGAAAAAAGTTCCATGGGTTGGTGCTGGCATTGGTATTGTTATAGGTGTAACAATTTTTATAGCTGATTGCTTATTCACATTGAAACCAACTGTAAGTTGTTTGTCTATTTAAGAATATCTAAGTATAACAAAACCTTTATAGCATCCAATATTAATGGCAGCTGTAACAATAATAATATCTTTGATTGGATATGGTATTGCTAAATCATATAGATGTTATATTAAAAATCAAAGAGCAGGTTTACTAAAAGCACCACCACAGCTGTGTAAGTTAAATTGTAAATGGTTATCGTATATACCATTTTTTTTTCCAAAACTATTTCAGTTAAAGATGAACCTAGCAACATTGAGGATGAAAGGGAAATTAAAAGGACTCCAAGATATTCAAAATCTCAAGCCAGACTTAGATATAAAAAAGGAAAGTTATAGAAATTAAGGTTCTTTAAGATGTGAGGTATTAAGACATTCCCTTTTTGTAGGAAATTTTTTTAAATCCATTCTCTATTTGGGAAAAGTGACATTTATTTGCTAATGTGGAATATATTTTAGTTTCATAGCATAGTCCCCTGTTTTCCTTATCAGTTTAGTCAGGGTATTTTTACCTGTTGTATGGTAAATATATTTTAGTAATTATGTATATTAATTTTATGCAATCTGAAAACTGCATTTTATATAACTTTATACCACTGCTAAGTAATGTAAATAGTGATATGTGTGATAAATAAACATGTAATAAAATCTAATCACTTTTTATTGAGATCATCCTTAATCCATATTTTTTTCGTTATTAATAGAAAAACAAAATAAAATTGGTAGAGCTCTGATAATAAAGACACTTTGTTCATATTCGCTCTTTTAATAATTTAATGAGGTAGCTTTATTTGAATCATAAGATAATTTATCTCTATTATATGTTATTAAATAATTTTTTAGATTAATATATTTTTAGTAACATTTTAAATTAAAATAATAACTAAAAAATTAATGATCTAAAACTTAATTTAATTTTAGCGCGCCGCCACTGTGTACACGTTTTACTAAACCCATATGAAATTTAACGTGCACATGAATAATAGCCTAGTAAGATCAGTTTAGTATATTCCCATCGCTTCTTAGCACGTTCCTCTGTGTTTTCGAAAGGTTTTCTTAAAAAACTAACCGTTTTGTTGTTCAACCATCGAAAACGGCAACGATCGGACAGTTCCGAACGAGCAATCGGTTTATTTCGTAAACTCGACGTCCGTATATATCAACGCGCGCTTGATTTTCACAAACATTTTCCAAAGGACGGGACGATGCGTACCCTCCCGTACCTAACAACTTTAAACGTCTCTTAGCAGCCATTTCTATACGCCCAACGACATGGAACCAAAACCAACAGGGGCTCCCAGGCTTTTCCAAACAACTCTTGTGGAAAATAAAGATGATACAGAGGAGGTAAATGGATTTTATTCGCATTTTTAAAGATGATATGGTGCCGCGTCCGCCATTGTGGATCTCGCCCTGTCAACTGTTTGGGTTGCCATCTGTCATTAGACGAATGGCGCACGATTTAAATATATCATAATTCTTATTTATCTTTTTACCTTCAGAAACTACTGAGAAGTTATCAATTCCTGCAAAACGTAAGGGGAGAACTTAGTGACAAGGATGCCCACGAAGCTCTCAATAAAGCTTTACTTAAGGATAAAGGTTATGAAGAAATTTGTTTTGGATTACTGGTGTCAATTTTAACGGAGCCCCACAATGCATCCAGAAGTTACAGGGACTTAACGCTTTTTACCAGAGACGGTTTTGGAAACGTAATGACTAATTTATCACAGTTAGTGTTGGAAAAGTACCTCAGGTTTACGGATTTAGTGAAACAGCAGTTAATATGGTTACTTCGGGAGATGATAAAAAACAATGTAATCGGCGTGGACAATTTGTGCTGGAATTTGTTGCGACACGCGGCGGGTGGCGATGTAAGCCCCAGAAACTTAAGTTTAGTGGAATCGTTACTTGATGTTTTTATTGAATATCGAATTTGGTTGGAAAAGTTTCCAATACTAATCGCTTCTGTGGTTTATAGTTATTTGAGGTTAATCGAGGATCATCACGCGCCTTATCTAAGTAATTTGAGACAGAAAGAAGTGACATTTTTAGTCAGTATTATGCGTGAACATTTTAATGAGTGCTTGACAATCGGTAGGGATTTGGTCAGATTGTTGCAGAATGTAGCCAGAATACCAGAGTTTGAACAACTATGGAAGGATATTCTTTTGGCCCCAAAAACACTCAGCCCTAATTTTACAGGTATTACTTTTATACTATATAACCTCTATTTTGTAAGCCTGTTTTATGAAATGGCTGCTGACACATAAGCTATAAAATGCATTGGTCTGACAGCTGTTTTATGATTTAGTTTTCTTTATGATACATATTAATTTAAGTTTATCTAGTAACTACTTAACTAATCATTTATATTTCTCTTTTTGACAACTAAAAATTATATTTTCATGGGTAATGTAACTTATACATTGTTTTTAGATTGGGGAACATTTACTCTAATAAATTTTTTATATTTTTCTTCATTTATCCAATATTTAGTCAGTGTTTACTTGTTATGTGTATATTTTGTGAACATTAACATTTTATAATTACGCACGCTTATTTATAAAAGGCATGTTATAATTACATTCCAATGATAGTTATATAATTTCAGTTTAAATAAAATTATCTTGCATTAAAGTGTCTAAAAATAACAGTTAACAATTCAGTGCAATTTCTAACATGAAGATAGAAGGTTTTTTAAATAATTTTTTCATTTATACTATGTTCTATATAATTATTTTTATATTTCTTTCCCAATTGTCTAATTTCTAAAGATAATAATATTTAAAGCACGAGTTGTATTTAATACATAACAGTTAGTTAATAATATATATTAGCAATCAATAACAATATTAGATTTTAGATATTTTATTGCCCATAATCAGTTATAATTGGGCTAGTATTATTCAATTATAATTAGATAATTAATCAGATAATTGAGTTGTTGTAGTTTAATTGGAAAAAAATCTGAATATATAATAATAATAATAATAATGAAAAAAAAAGAATGTTATAGTTTTCAGGAAATTCACATTTATGACATTTTCAAGTTGTCTTAAGATTATTAGCTAAATTTTTTGTAAATATAATATACTAAAAATATTTTAATGCATAGACTACAAATATCATGTTGTAATTCAGTATTTTGCTTAAAGTATTCTATTTTAACATGAGGGCCATGTTTAATTTGTGGATATTGTATTGAATATGTATTCATCTATAATCAATTTATATGTGAAAAATTAAACATCAATATTTTATCACTGAGTTTTTCGAAAAATGATTTTAATTTCAATTGTAGGAAACTTTTTCAAACTCCTATTAATTATTTCTTGACATATCTTTAATTGGTATGAACTAAACCAAATTGAAAAGGATTTTGACAAATATGAAATTTTTCTGATGTCATTTAGGTATACTTCAACTTCTGCAGAACAGGACTTCGCGCAAATTTTTGCTGTCTCGTCTTACACCAGAAATGGAACGGAAGTTGGTTTTCTTGACCTCGCAGGTTCGTTTCGGAAACCATAAACGTTATCAAGATTGGTTTCAGCGACAATACCTAGCTACTCCGGAGTCTCAATCCTTACGTTGTGATATAATCAGGTGGGTTATGGCAAACATTCTTATATCTTGACGTGAACTCATATCTTGTCTGTTTCTTTGAAGGTTTATCGTAGGAGTTATTCACCCAACCAATGAGCTTCTATGTTCGGACATCATTCCACGTTGGGCGGTTATAGGGTGGTTATTAACTACCTGTACTAGTAATGTTGCAGTTTCTAATGCTAAATTAGCGCTCTTTTACGATTGGCTATTCTATGACATAGAAAAAGATAATATTATGAACATTGAACCTGCCATTCTCGTTATGCACCATTCCATGAGATCCCATCCTGCTGTTACTGCTACCCTCTTGGACTTCCTCTGTAGGATAATCTCGAATTTTTATCCACCTTTGGCAGATAAGGTTCGAGCTGGCATATTCAGTTCACTTAGACAGATTTTGGATAAACGTGTACTTCCCAGTTTGGTTCCTTTATTTGATAATTCGAAGCTAGACAGGGAATTGAGGAACATGGTAAAAGATACCTTCAAGGTTAGCATTTTTGTCGCTAATCCTGCGAGGTTTTTGTTGATATTTGTTTGTTTTTTGTGTTAGGAGTTTTGCAATGAGCCGTCGAATCTGCAGATGTCCACGTCAAGGGAGGACTTTGGATGTCCTCCGAAATTTGAGGAAGAACAGGTCAGCATATCGTTGAATCTTGATATGGCAGATTCTACAGAGCCTGCTTTCAGCGATGATGAGGAAGAACCTGCATTGCAGATATCAAATATAGAGGATGATACTGATGATGATGACATTCCATTATCAAAGGTGATTATTGTTATATAATATGTCAAGTAGTCATAGGTTCTTAGTAAGACCATCTTGAAAGCTTTCACCAGAGTAATATTTCCCTATAACCTTACATGATCTTTTTGATTTTTTTTTCTGTAAAATGGTGCTTTTTGGGAATTTTATTTTAGTTTGTTGTAAGATCAAAAATTCAAGTTCAATTATCCATTATTTATTGATAAATTCTTTGTCGTTTAGCAGTTCTTTGTGTTGCCTTTCATTTTCGATAAAACAGTGTAATTTGGTGATACATCAGTGATTTTCATATTTATCTCTATCTTAATCATTTCTTTATATGAAATGTAATTTTTTATTATATTCCCTAATCTTCTTTAGATTATTTTCTCTACGGAAATATATTTAAAGAATTGCTATATAGGGTAAAATGGGTATATTTATAATATATCACAAAAGATTTTATGATTATTAAGACTTATGTTTTAATATGTTAAATAATGTGTTATTTTAAATTATAATTAAAGAACTATTTTAAAGCATTTTAAACTAATAACAAGTAAACACAGACAATCCAATTATAATCAAAAATCCTTTATTATAATTAATCAGAATTGTTGTTAAGCTATTTTTATTACTTCAAATTTAGGTACGATTAAAGGAGAAATCTGACAAAGCTGAAGATGGTTTTATGGATGGCCCCATCGGTGATATCTTAGCCAAATTGCAGGATGAAACGGATATAAAGCGACGTTGCGATCTGACCCAAGAAATAATCACAGAATTAACAGACCTAGACTTACACAATAATCAAACAGATGAAGACCAGCTGTGCTTGGCTGCTCGAAACTTCTCAAACTGCATTCGAGATGATCTCAAGGCAGATCATGTTTTTCCTGATGTTCCGACCCAAGATTTGCTGACCGAAAGTGTTCGTACTCCTTTGTTTTCTCTGTTAAAAACTGTCTACAGTTTTACCAATTCTAAAGATGACCAGGCCAACAAGTCGATTTTAATGCGATTTTTGGCCGAGATGTATACACATTTGCCTGCGTTAGGATATTTTATTTTGTACTTTTTAAAAGTACAAATTAGAACAGAGAATAAAAAAGATGACAACACTAAGGCCAGTGCGTTAAAGATAGCTTTGTATAAGGAATTTTGCAGTGGTATTGAAAAGAAACTCGATCAGTGTTTGTATGATGATTTATATGCTTGTCATGTATCTGATACCAAATTAATGATGTGGTTGATACCAGATTTGTATAGGGATTTTAAACAACAAATGGTTAATAATGCCCAAGCTCTTAGGGTCATAATTTCTGCTGTTGATTCTCGTCAGTTACAAACTCTAGTTGCCAAGGTTAGTGTTTTTTTGTCGCTTATTTTTAATGTATGCTATATTTTCTGCTCTTATCATGGAATACTTGGATTGACACATTTTAGTGTCAATCGTGCCTGAAATAAATTGTATTTTTTTTAATATGCATTCTATGGATTGCATTCTCGTATTTGTTGTATTAAATCGTATTTTTAATACAGTTTTTAATGAGCTGTTCTTTCGTAGGTTTTACAAGGGCACTTGGTGATGTTCAAGTCAGAAAATCTGCACAATTTGCTCAAGGCCACTCTTACATGGGAATCTATAGAACAATTTTTCTTTTGGCAATTAATCAATGCCCACGACTTCACGATTGATACCGTTCTACCGTTGGTCACAGAATTGGATTGTGAACAACACCCGGAAGCTTTAACAGCTGTTATGTTGATGTTGAAACAGGAGAAACCAAACGCTGACTATATAAAATGTTTGTTTTCGCGAGACATTTGTGAAAACGGAGATTTATTTATCTTTACGGTAATTAAGTACTGGTGTGACGAGTATATTGACAAGGTTGCTGAGTTGATATCATCACTGTTGAGTACAAGATATCCTTCTACATCGCCTAACAAACGGAAAAGAACAGCAGGTTGGTTCAAATAACATGTTAGCACATGCAAAAATCACATTCATTTATTCTTTTTTAAAATTTGATTTCTAGGAAATAAGGTGTTGAGTACAACGGTGCCTAGTGCTGATCAGGTTTTGGGACATTTGGAAAAACTACGCATCATATGCGAAAAACATGATTGTATGGCTATTTATACCTTGGATTCAATGCAAAGGGCGCTAAGCGTAGCTCAAAATAATAGGTATAATGAATTATATCATTTAGACTTATTGAATTATATATTTTCTTTATGGTTTATGTAATTTTTATCAGCTTCCTTTGTTTCATTTTATATTAGTCACTATTAATTTACTAGTAATGGTTTTGGTATTTTCATTCTTCTAAATTAAATATTATTTATTCATAATTCATGAAGTACTTTTTTAATTTAGTAACGATAGTCAGAGGAAACAATTCAGTGAGTTGTTTGCATTGATGGAGGAGGAAGAAGAGATCAGCAGTTCAACAAAAAGTAGGCTGCAAGGTAGGGGTAGGAAACCTGCACCTGCTAAACCAGCCGCGACGACTGGCACTGCCAAACGTCAGTTAGCGCGAGATATGACAGATAGTTCAGAGGAGAGTAGCGAGGTAAACATATATTTTTTTAGATTGGATTCATTTTTAATGTATATTTTAAAATATAAATTAAATTTCATGTTGATGCAGGAGGAAGAGATAGTGAAACCGAAACAGGCAAAGAAAAGGAAAAAATTCTTGTCAGAAAGCGATTGACGGACGTCGGATTCGTGGCGGGGATCTCGGAGGGGTTTCGAGAAGCCCGCAGGTCATATCAATGGAAACAATACGCTTAACCGGAACCGAGCGGAATGGCCGTCACTCCGGGAGGAGTGATTAGGCGACCAGCCCCACGTTCACTGCCGTTACCAGCCCCGGAGTGGGGTGAAGCAAGAGGGGAGGCGCGGTGTTTCGAGGGCGAAACCACCATCGCCGCCGCGAGAGCCCCGTAAAAGGAGAATCGATTCCTGGTCTGTACATAATTGTTATATTTGTTAGATTGTCGGCCCTGTTAATTTTTTTCTATTAAGTTCTGTCGTCGAATTTTCTTCAATAATGTATAAACAACAAATTGTTAAGAGTATTGTACATAAAAATTCATGTAAATATATTTATAAAGAGAAGCCTTAATACAATTTAGGTTCATTAGACAAGTCAAATAAATATTGTTTTTGTATGTTTGGGGATTATTATTTTATTCCTTTTTTTTAACGTTTTTGTTATAATTACTAAGGGCTATAGATAGAAGTTTTATATATAGTTGTTTTTTTTTAATAAAATATATAAACAAGATGTCTCTACAATATATTAAGATGTGATTTTCCATTAAATTAAAAAAAAAAACGTTTTATTTTTATGTTTTTGTTTTTAGTAAATCGTGGTTTTTTCATATATTAAAATGCTTAATCAACTGAAGCTATTCTGTTCATGTTTTTTATTGTCAGTGGATAATTTGTTCTGTAAGACTATGATTTACAAATGAACAAATTTGAGTTTGTATGCTACAAATATGTAGGTAGAGTAGGCCGGGGACTTGAATATTGATAAAAATCTGCAATACGCGGTGATTTTATAAAAAAAGCGTTTTTAATTTTTGCTTAATTTTAATGAGTGATTAATAGTGAGTTATAATTGAAGTTCATTATATTATGATACAGTTTAATAATAAAATAAAACAACTTTATAGATAACAAAAAACCATTTATTTAGAGGCTCTTCATATGCAATATATTTTAGACAAATTAAAAGTACATTGAGTAGTAACAAACTGGATATCCACGCAAATAGCGCTGACATCCTTTCATGTAGATTTTATTTTTATATATTAGCTATGGTCCATTTTATACCGTAATATTTTAGAAATGTTAATTTTTTACAGCAATTTGTTTTATTTACACAGTTATCCATTCATCACATTAACGAAAAGTAACCGTTTAGTGAGATATGGGCTAGCTGATGAAACTTGACCAGTGATAATACAAGGGAAAATCTCACGTCAATTGAAATACCACTTGTCAAATTCCCAGAATTTACGCCACAATTCAAAATGGACAAAAATATTTGAATAGAGAAAAAGAGAAAGCTAAGTTATAAATAGGAGATATTTATCAATGATTTTTTGTGTTTTAATATGTATACATAGATATATTTTGGTCTTTAACATTCTGAATAATGTAGCAAAAAAATGTGAGAACAATCAACAATGACAGGTTCGATGATCTCACGGTTTAACGTCATCAACTAATTGTCGTTCTCGGTGGGTCTATTTCTTTAAATCTTGTTTCAATCTACATTTATATAAGAACATATCTCTATAAGTTTAAGTTAGCGAAGAAATAGCTCCACCATTAATAACCAACAGGTACATCCTCTGATCGGTCAGCAATAGTAACAACAGTAACGTTCAAGATGGTCCCCAAAACCTATTGTTTGCTACAGTCGGCGTGATCATCACCAAACCAATAACGTTCTTAAAATTATCGTGAATGAGGTTATGGAAATTAAAGCAGCAAATATCTGATATGATATGAATGATACAGTAGAGGTACTTTTTGCCTTATTTGAAGATATTTATATCTGTATTTAAAAAATAGCCTCGCAAAAAGCCCTATCATTTATAGAACAGTATGACAATTACATTGAAAATGGTAACTAATAAGAACATATAATAATGAACCTATATATGATACAGTGATTATAAGACATTAGTAAAGAAAAAATCTCTAAAAATTAACTAGTCAGTTCGTTTATAGTACATCAAAAATGTTGACCTATAAGATTATTTTTTATACAGCTAAACGACGATTGCACTGAAAAAAGAATAAGTTTTCCTATCTAAATATTTGGTTTTATCTTTTTGTTTTATCGAAGGATACAAATACAAAAAACGATCTAACCTGTTTCAATCAGTTTAAAGGGTATATTGTCGATTTAAATGTCGAAAAGCTTCAAGTAGAGATATATAGAAGATAGAAGATAATAGCGTCTTAATGATGATTCATGATTTTGTTACAATTATCACAGAGAGAAAATAAAATGATGTCGATTGATATAAGAAGGCTGTATAAGGCGTTGAAGCTTCAATGGAGAGACCGTCAGCGTTGGTTCTCCATTGAAAATGATTGCTTTGTGAAGTTTGTATCATGATTATCAGCAACAGCAACATTCCTTTTATGTGATTTATAAATTGTTGTAATGATACTTTTTAGTTCCGCTAATATGGGATAAAGCTCATTTGGAACACTTTTAGCTTTTGGCTTCAATTTGTTTATAATTTATTATTCAGAAATTCAGAATTATAGTGTTATTTTTTGTTATTATAACATGATTACTAATGTACAAATATGATGTTATTGTTTTCATTATATATATTTTTTTTATTTATGATATATTGCAATATGATGTTTTAATATGTTTAGAATCAAATATCCTTTTAAACATTGTCTGTACATGTGCTGTGTTCAGTCTGACAAGAGATGACTAAAAATATTTTAAAGCTGAAAAATAAAATACAGATATACAATAGAAACACATTTTATAATACTGATAGTGTTGTGCATTAATATTTCTTTTACATTTACTATCATGCCTAAAGTAATAGAATTATTTGGTTTAGAAATCACTTTACAACACTTCACTAAGCCTTTATATGATGTATGAACTATCTGCGACCTAGATAGAGAAATATCGAACTAAAACATAAGATAACTAAATTACTCCTGCTGTTTGATGAATGAAAAATCCTTTGACTTAGTTGCTATTTAGTTGAATCACATTTTACGTACAAAAAAGTCCTGTGCAAATTTTCACGAGGCGTCTCTCAAGGGGTGACTTCCATAGGGACGAACGTTTTGTTATTGCGTTTTTCATTTCATTTTTAATAGTTGCGAAATCGGGCGCATCGGCACGAGTTTCGGTTTTCATTATTCGAGTTCATCGAAAACAAAAAGGAGGCACAAGTTGTGGTAATTCGCACGTTCCAAATTACATGGACGGTCCTCAGCTTAAGTAATCTCATTTTTAATAAGGTATTTTCTGTTTATCATTATTACTTGTTATTATAAAAAAAATCACTTTGAGAACGCGGATCACATCCGGCGTCGAACTATGATCCGTGAACTGGGGCAACAAGAAGAATATTAAAGCAGGGGAGCAGGAGTTTCTGACGGGTTCAGCAGAAGGTCCCGGAACCCGACAAGGCCACCCGTGGTTTAAGTTGAAAGCGACAGAAGAAGTATATATATCTATGAGACAGAAAGATTGAGAGATATTTATGACACTGTCGACGTTTACTGGTTGAGGGAGTCTTCCTGTCGGATATCCGACTTAAGTTTAACGAACTCTTTAGCGACCTCGTCGTTTGTGCGTTGTGACAGAATCCTCAGGATGGTCCAGCCGGTCTCGTCCATTTGGATGCGTTTGCCCAACGATAGCCAACAGGCACATGAACCCTGTAAATGATTAATTAGATATCTATCTTTACTGATAACTTATTCTTACTTTGTCGACTATGTCCTTTAATTGCATGACAGCAACTCCCACCAATCTGTCCTCTCTAGCGAAACAATAGTCCTTTACGCATATATGCAACTCATAATAATCCAGTTGTTCTTCATTACCGATAATGCTTTAAAAGAAATACATGTTAACATATTAATTAGTTTGGTATCAATCTTTTTGTCATTTCCTAATATTTTTGTTACCGTTCAGGATTGCTTTATTTCAACAAAAGCAATATTGTATTTTATAATAGTATCGTACTTTTTTTAAATTAAATTTTGCATTAAAATATTTTGTGATTAGTGATGTGCTATACCGCGGCACATTCCTTTCAATTCTAATATTAGTACCGCAGTAAATTAATTGATAGAGTGCAAGAACAATAAACGTGTTTAGCGTAATGCAGATATAGATCATGATAATCTGTAGTTTATTTTAGAGTGGAGACTATTCTTCAGGTTCAGGTTCCAATCACATTTATTAAGGGTTTTTAGTGATTAATTTTTCTCAGCTAAAGGAAGTAATCATATCATATCATATTTTAAAATAAAGAACAGTGGTTGATTTTATCAGTTTAAGTTCATTAACGAAAATTTAGTGGGCAAAACAGCTCTTATTCAAACATCGAATTGAAGCTTTTACAAAAATGTTAATGAGTAATATTCTTTTGAATTGACTGCAGTCGTATTGGTTATAGAAGACTGCATATTGTCTTTTTATTTCTGACGTATCCGGGCTGACATTAATAGAATAAGGCGATTCTAATGTTACATGAAAATAAAAGTCACAACATTTTTCCAAGGCTCAACATATTAACGTGGTGTTGATTAATCGTACTTACAAATTGAAAGTTTCATTATATTTAGGTGACCAATTATTTGATTTCGATTTGGTGGCGTGTTTCCGTTTCTTATCCGACAAGTGTGGGCCGATCAGATTGACTTCAACGAAGGGCCTGAACATACCGGAAACTAAGTTCCATTTCAGATCATTCGCAGCTACCACTATCGAAAATAAATTCATATTAGGTTGACAGATTTTTAGTAACATATCCAATTACCTTTAACGGTAACTTTGTGTTCCCCAGTGCCTGGATGCGTAAATAAATCTACCTGTATAGATACTTCACCCACGCTACCTTCCTGTCCATCTACTGTATCTGAAATTGAGATAAATTAATACTAAATTGCATTGACATGATGAACGCTGAGCGTAATATTATTTAATAAAGGTAAAATGGAAACAAGCATTGTACTGAAGCCTGCAATAAGATGAATCAAGCCAATATTGTTAATATATTTGTATGATGATTTGTAAATTTTCACAGCTTTTGTTCGATCATATACCACGTTTTTGTTGATTTGTCGAATTGGACAATGAATTGCGAATAAGTTCTCTGAGAGTTATTTGTTGATCATCTTATTGCACCTTATCGCCAGAATGCCAATTATAAAATGATCTAAAAATAATTGATCAATAACTGTTGAACCAGTAACTAGAAAAATATTTTACATGCGTGAAAAGCTTATTCGATCCATCAGTTTCGTGACAGATCGTACTTAACTCCTAATGTATACTAAGCATGATCTATTAGATGATCTAGCATCGAATTTTACGTATTTTTATGGACGTATCCGTAAAACATGGGGAAATTTCACTTTCGAAAAGCAATTTTGCCGATCCGAATTTTATCTTGTGTATAATCGGATTTCTATTATTCAGGCAGTTTATTGCGCGATGACGTAAGTTTAAATTCATGCTCTATAAAATGCTAAAAGTCAAATTTAAATCTAACGCAGTAATTTTCATAGTTTTTAGACATAAATTTACGTCTACTAGTTTTAAACCTTTGAAATGAGTGTTTGAGTGCGGAATTTGTCATTCAAGTTAATATGATGAAGATGTTAATAAAGTGAAACTGGCCCTTGGTCATGGCTTTTTTGTAAGTTTATCAAAGCTGTTAAAATAGTACTGCTATTGTCAATATGGAAGAGTTAAGTAGTGAGAGACTTTCAGGCTAAAGGTAAATCATAAGCATTATTTAAAACAATATATGGTTTGTTTCCAGTTAGTTGAAGAGGATTTGATACACTGAGGAAAGATGGAGTGATACTATATATTATGGATGGCACTGCTTGTGGTGGAAAATGGAGTTATAGCAATACAATGTATAATTTACGCTTTTTTGAAGTGAGGTAATGAGATACACAGATATATGCCGGGCAAAGGATTATCGGTCAGGAACTCCTGCAGCTATGGCCGAGTAACTTCGTGTAGAGTTAGGAAACTGCGTAGAATTTATATGTGCATCTTGAATAACTGAGAATGTATGATACAGGCAATACATTTCACCTGGTAGAGTACAGGGAATGGCGTAGCAATCAGATGGAAAATTCTGATCCAAATGAACTTATCTATTGATTAATCATAATCACTATTTATTTAATTATTTAACATCAACTTTTTCGGCTCCAGAGGAAGCAATTTGAGAACTATGACGAAGAATTCGTTACTGTTTAAGATGCTGTTCAATAAGTTCGGGAAAATCAAACTTCTATGTACTTACCGTGAAAACTGGTTTTTATTAAATACTCTTTTGAAGTGAGTAAAATTCCTGGTACATAACAAAAATGTGACGTTAATTTCCTTGATTGAGTTCTAAATACAAACTTTCTTTGGAATGGAGAAGCTGGAATGCTTATAGCTTCTTGTTTATCGATTCCCTCGATATTTGGGTCCATTAGGCAATTATTCCTTTACCTTGTTCACATTTCTTCTATTCTGTGTGCAATAAGTGCTACAATGGATTACGATGGACATTCTGTATGACTTGAGGATATAACTACCAGAAGTGTCGGTAATTCTTTTTCAGTTATATATAATGGATAGTTAAAATTATTTTAATAAAAATATTTCTTTAACGTATTGACCATTTGAATCTATTCATTTTGCCTCAGTCAATTTATGGATGCCATTCCAAAACACTTTGTTTTGAGCTAAACCATTCATCGAGCTATTCTTGAACTTCTTCAGAACTGGCAAAGTGCTGCTTTGAAACGCCTGCCCGCGTATTGAAGCGAAAAGGTAGTTTAGAAAAGGAAGGTAGTTGGATGGAACTAACTCTGGCCAGTATAGAGGGTGCGATAAAATTTCGTAACTAAGTGATTTCAGTACGTCTTTGATTGGTTTTGAGCGTATTGTGGACGTTTTTGGATCAATGTATAGGATATATAGTGATCAGTGTCAACTGTTTCTTTTTCATGAAGGATCCAAAAAGTGACGTTAATTTTCTTGGTCAATTACTAAACACAAATTTTCGTTGGAATTTGAAAAGTTGCAATGTTCTTAACTTCAAAATCATGCTAGTAGATCGAAATATTATTCTTAGAAGTGAATCGACAAAAAATTAAGATTTCTATATTTTATTTTTATTTAAGATATTATAATATTTTTAAAGTAGTACTTTAAATCCTTCGTTGTTAGCATGCGTCTGTGACATGCAATGTCAATGTTTAGAGAATTTATAGATAAATAGAATTTTCAGTTTTAAAATTGGCGCTAAATACGAACTTATTGAACAACTTATAAGTTATTATTGTTACTGTAAAAAAATGTTAATCAAGAAAGCGTGGATTTTTGAACGAAAATATCTGCGTTAGCGCAACTTCAATTTATAAGATCGATCAGAAAGTTACTGATTGAATTAAAGTAGCATGTGATTAATAAAACTTCGTTAAACATTTTTCAGTTCAATCATAACTTTCTAATCGACCTGTTTGTTGTCAACGAACTAAGAGTAAAAACCAAACTAAGGTAAACTTGTTGAATTGTGACGGCTACGATGTAAAATGTCAATTGAAAATCGCTGTGGATGTGCCGAAAAATGTCAGAGGGGACGCGTGGTTGATGACGATATACTATCAACTAGCAGCAACCAGGTCCCCATATAAACTATACAAAACTGAATGCAGTGAACTAGCAACCTGGCCATTTCTCCCGCGGTTTCTTGGCCTTGAGCGGCTCCTCCAGGGCCTCCAGGCCCGCTTCCGTCTCCTCCCGATCGAAGGAGATCTGCCGTTGGAGCATCGTCTCTTTATTGTTAAGGGGCACTTTGTGAAAGAAGAAATAGTGTACAATATATTTTTGTGTGTTGTGCGATAGGTTTATTGGTATGTATTGTGAGGGCGAAGGTGCCGTCTGGATGTGAGACTTACCTTCATTGATTTGCGTCGTGACGAAGGTCTTGATGAGGGTATCCGTGGTTTGGGTGTAGAGGGAGAGCGCGTATCTCAAGCTCTGAAGTTCGGGGCTTTTGTCCAAGAAGGCTTTCTTCAAACCATTACCACCTGTAATGATATAATACAATTAGGAAATATGATAGAATGTTGCGGTTTCATAATCTCGACAGGACGTCTAAATTCGCTGCACTTGTGAACTTTGAGTTGCAGAACTCGAAGTTTTTACCCATGCGAAACTGTAGATCACGGTTGGAAATTATGCAGTAATTTTTAAGTTTACCTAATAAAATGTGATTATATCGGCCTATAAATTATTAAATTATTTTAAAAGGATTTACAATAAATTGTGTTAGTGTGTTTTAAATCGACGCGATACACCGCTGCGGGTACATTTTTAACCAACTACATGTTGAAGCCTCTCTAACAGGCTTAATTTCTCAGTATGTGTCATTTCGTCGAAGTGTGAACAATGTTTTCACGGCGTTGAAAATGTCTGAATTTCCATAGAGTAAATCGCATTTGTGGGAAGTTTTACTTTTTTACTTCAATTTAAAGAAAAAAGCGGCTGAAGGTCATTGAATGCTGTGTGAAGCTGCTCCATTGATTTCAATATGTGATATGTGGTTTTGACGTTTTAGAAGTGTTAATTTTGACACCGAAGAGAAAGAGCGTTCTGGGCGACACAAATATTTGAAGTTTAAATATAACCTGAAGGCATTTGTCGATTGAACGATCAATGGGGATCGTTATCGACTACAATTGATGCATTTTAACCGTGCACTGCGGCAAATACGGCCGGAATACGAGCATAGACCCAATGTTATTCTTCAGTGTGACAACGCTTAACTACTTGTTACAAAACCGGTGAAAACATACTTGGTAACATTAAAATGGGAAGAGCTACCCTCCGTATTTTCCAAATCTTGGTCTTTCTGATTACTACTTGTTCCAATGTGATAGAACCTGCCTCATAGCCAAGAAACAGTGCTTCGCTTCTTATGAAGATACCAAAAAAATGGGCCGATTTGTGAATAGTCTCAAAAGACACATCGTTCTTTCGAGATGGAATCCGTAAGTTGAATAAAATATGAGAAAAGGTAGCGGCTATCAATAAAAAATACTTTGAATAAAATACATTGTATCGATCTTTCGCAATAAAGATTTAAATTACAAAAAATCCTTTAAAACTAATTTATAGGCCAATATCTACAATGGAAAATAATAAATTTTATCGTTATATTTCATTAACCCCTAATTAGGAAAAGTCATTAAAAATTTTCAAATATCCAAAATACACAAACATCGGCATCTACAGATGCTAAGAATTTTGTATCCGCACCATCCCTAACCCAAATAAAATTTTATTATGGAAACGACAGTTCTCTAATGTACTGATCCTAATCACAAACCAACTTTAGCAACAAGACCGATTTTCAGATGAAATATTGTTAAACAAGCATAATTGCCATATATGCAATATATATATATATATATATATATATATATATATATATATATATATATATATATATATATATATATATATATATATATATATATATATATCATACACAACTTACACATGGAATATAAGCTGGGTAAAATAAAAGCCTAAGATCATATCGATGGCTAGTAGTCAGACTGCAAGGATTGTTAAAAGTACAATACAAAGGGGATGATAATAAATACCCAGTAGGGCTACTTAAGCAATAGGCTCTATAAAATATATTTACATACATAATCCAAATAGATTATAACATTATTTGATAAGGAACATAAGCCAAGAGAAAATAATAATTAAGTTACAGTTAAAGAGTACAAGTTAAGTGAACTATTATGTAAGTTATTAATATAGTCATTATTCTTATTTTTATTATGTTAAAAACAGTGAACGTATTATTTATGTATATGTATATTCTATTTAAATAACAGTTTAATAAACAGTTTTTAATTACTGCGTACAACATATTGCGCTTTAAAAATGGTGGAGGATTAAAAATACATCAAACTCGAGTTATAATATGCGGGATATTATGAGGTTATATGATAAACATGGTTAAAACTTAATTTAATATTGTAATTTAATTTTTTGTTATAACTTATACGGTATATACAGTATCAAACTATATTTACAGTGAATAATTTGAATTTTTAGAGTGATTGACGTAATTTTGTCTCGTATGTCATTGACTCACAACATTGCAGTCACAAATTTAGTCAGAGTTCGACCATGAGTCCTCTGACCATTTTTGGCGCACTTTAATCTATTCTTTTCATCCTGTAATCTGTGATTTCTGGTGTATAACAGTCATTGAATGGATGATAAAAATCATTCAACTTCATCAGGTACTCTTTTTGTGACATCTGTATATTTGCTATTAATTATGAGCAATGATAGGTACTTTACAGTGTTATGTCTAAATGAATTGAAAATATTTTCCAATGTCCATAGTGTCAGAACTTTAATGCACTTTCACTCTTCGATCAAAATCTCATCTTCGTTTTCATTTTCGTTTTAATTCCAATATTTTTCGCTTTCAAAAATAAATAATTTTATTTATTATTACTTTTTCCTATTGTATATTTACAAAGTTATTTATATTTAAATGGCTATTATTAATAAATTAAACCAATATTTAAAACAAAATTAACTTTATCTTTGACTTGGGTCAGGTATTTATTATAAAGCTTAATATGTATGGTGGAAACATTATCCAAGTTTTACTACTATATAGTAATTTACTTAACTTAAAAGAGTTCTTTTATTCTAGATGTTAGGTAATTAGTTTAATAATTATTTAGTATGAATCCTCATATGAAATTGAGCTTACCTGCATGGAAATATTGCTTGATAGTATCAAGGGCTACGTCCAGTACTGCGCATTGCTTTGGTGACAAATTCTTTTCTACTTCTTTACTAATATCCATCACGCCACTAAGAGCATTCTTGACGTCTTGTTTACCCGTCATGTGATTCTTAAACAACCTGGACATATCCTCGATTTTCGTGTTAGCAGCAAGGTTTTTCGCATTATCTGTGATGCTTTTGAACACCATCTACATAAAAAATGAAGTTCAAGTGTTATTACAATCACAATTATATGAACAGTGATATTTTGATACTGTACCGTCTTATCGGTCATTGGTGGTAAGACAACCGTCTTCTCCAATATTCTCATCACTATTCTCCATAGTTCTTTCAATAATCTCTTGAGGACTGTCTTCTCGCACGATTGAGCATAAAGCGATAAAGAACCATCCAATAGATCCATGAGAGGTCTCAGTACCTCGTCCGCTTCTACGGCTACTTGTTGACGTTGAGCTGGTTGGTTTAAGGTACCAGGTTGGCCACCTCCTTTGATGGCTAGGAGGAGGTCACCTAACTCCTTCACACTTTGAGTAATTCTGGGTTCGAGACTTCAGCATGAAAATAAAGTGAAATGATTGTTGACTGATAAAATAAAAACATTATTACCTAGAAGCAAATTGATGAGCTAACTCGTCAAGACAACCGTTGAGAGTTTGCTGCAATTCTTTTAGAATATTGGCAGCATCTTCTTCCAGTTTCTCCCCACCCATGGATTCGAACATCTTCTCTAACTGTACCCTTAGCTGTTGAATGTTGTTCATTAGAATACAAGCCTAGAATATTTGGAGAATTGAAGTAACTCATTGATTAGTTTAAAAAGAAACAGTCATCTTACGATTCGTTCCTCTTTAAGGTGTTCTGGAAACTCTCTCTTTACAATATCAGCGTAAGCTATCAATACCTTCACGATAGTTTTGGCGAAACGTTTCATGTATCGTTTCCATATCTCTGGGTCTGGACACTCCAATTTTGAGACAACATCGAAACATTGCGTTAGTTGAGTGAAGACATCAACCACAGAATTGGAGAATAAGGCGTGTTCACTGCTTTTTTGGAACTATAACGAAGAAATATTAGCTGGTAAGTGAAATGCGTTGTTCTAACATACCCCATCTTTTTTATCTCTCGTGAATGCACCATTTAGGTATTCTAAGGATACGTCGTCATTTTCGTTTAACCACTGCATGACGAAGGGTTCGAACCAGGCTGGATACTCGGGCACTGCACCTTTGTATGGTTGGACGTCTTTGACATAGCTTGAATACAACCATTTCACCTTGAAGTGAAGGTTCATGTATGCGGATGATTTACACAATCGATGGGCTTCGTGCTCTTCTAAGGCGTACTTCATATCAACTGCGAACTGAGACCACATTGTGGCGGCGGACAACTGAAAACATTCAATGATTACTCGAAAATACTTCAACTATTATATAATTACTTGTCCAATGTTGAGTTCTTGAGGAAACTGGTTCAGAACTGGACCATAACTGTTTTTATCTTCTTCTATCACTGACACAATTAGAGCTATAAGCTTATGCCAAAAATCAACGCTGTCCAAACGAGGACCATGATCTTCTGGGTCTCTTTTGGGCTCGTTGGGATCAGCTTGAAATTCTCTGTTGTAGAGTTCGTAGGTGTTCTCGAATAGAAATTGGTATGTTGACCTAGATATAGATATTAACATTAATTGGCGGCATTTTGTAATATATATAAATAAAGAAGTAATGGTTGTACCAGAGTTCTTCATCTATTATTTCTATTTGATTTTATCACAGCGTTTCATTTGACTGTGTTCAAAAATGCTTTAATTGACAGTAATTTTTTAGTTTCTCTTTCTTTTTTAATTGTTCTAGGATGCACCAGAGCAACGTGAACTAAGAATTAATGACGTAGTGTTACAATCATTGCTGACTTCTGAATGACTGCTGAATCACTGTTGAGTTTCAGATCTGCTTGGTCCCAATCAAATGAACGCGCGAGGGATAAAAGCAGTTAAGAGACGTTAAGAAAAAAATGTTAACTATCAGAAAATATTACTTAAAAAATGCGATAGTTCCCTTAATGCCATCCTTCCCTTACTTAACAGGTTGGTATAATTTTGTAGCCTTCTTTCATGTTTTACAACGAAATCTTGGATAAATTCGTTGATTCATTTTATGTTATCGTAGAGTTCTTGGTTGCATGGCCATAAACATTGTTAATTCATTCATTTCATTAATCGAAGAACTTTGTTTTGGCAACTCCATAAGTCCCAATAAGCTTTTTTATTGGCTGATTTTTCGATACCATTTTTGTAGTACAATTTGTCCTTTGCTTCAAAATAGGCCTCGGTTTCGGCGATCGACGAACATTTCTTCCCAGCTAGAATTCTTTTGATATCTCTGAACAAGAAATAGTCGCTGGGGGCCATATTTGGAGAATACAGTGGATGAGGAAGCAATTCGAAACCCAATTCATAGCTTTTTACCATCGTTTTCATTGACTTGTGACACGGTGCATTGTCTTAGTGAAGCAGCACTTTCTTTTTCTTCAAATGCGGCAGTTTTGTGGCGATTTCGTTCTTCAAACGGTCCAATAACGCTAGGTAATAGTCGCTCTTGATGGTCCTTCGTTTTTCAAGGTAGTCAATGAAAATTATTCCATGCGTATCCCAAAATACAGACGCCATAGCGTTGCTAGCTGACTGTTGCGTTTTCCCAAGCTTTGGACCGGGTTCGTCATGTGCAGTCCACTCGGATGACTGTCGATTGGACTTTTTTCCATTGTCACATATTGACACAAAAACTCGGGTTTATTACGCTTGATCATCTTGGACATTGCTCTGAATCACCAACTCGTCGTTGTTTTTGGTCAAAAGTGAGCTCGTGCGGCACCCACCTTATACAGAGCTTTTTCATACCCAAATATTCGTTCAGTTGATATCTTTAGAGTATCTGCTATTTCATTACTACTACTTGTGTACTGCTACTTGTAGTTTTTTTTATGGCTTTAGGTAGTTTAGAATGTACCTTTTGCCATAATAACTTGGTTATCAGCAAAAGTTATAGTTAGAGTAGAATAGTTTCAAGTAGAGAAGGTATAGGGTTGGTTTAGACACTGTGGAACTCCAGCTATACCTCTGAATATTGAGTTGGCATTGTAAATTTTCTTTTGAAATAATACGACTCCAGCAATCCAGAGTAGTTCAAAAACTATGAAACTAAAACTATCGAGTGGCTCAATGTCATATGGTAGGTAGTAGCGAGATAGGCCTGTAAAATCTGATCTGTCATATGATATAAGATCAGAAAATTAAAAATTTGTTAGAAGAAGCAAGATTCAATTGTAAATAATGTTAATAAATAATTTTCGTATACAATAAATCACAAGAGTTACATCAGTATGTGGCTAGGCAAAGCTAGTATTTCAATAAACTTGGAATATATTCCGATCAATCTTATTGCTGTTTTATTACAAAAAATGGGAAGTAAAATTGTTTACATTTTTGGATGTATTCCATGAAATATAGTCTTGTTTTTCGTAAATAATTATTTTTGATATTATTGCCTTTCTGTTCATGCCGTGTTCTTAAAAGGAAAACATCCAATTCAGAGGTATTATTTCTTGACATTTTTTTATGTATGTTAGAATAACTTCTTAACTTTGCTGCCGTTTTGTTTTCGTTCTTTTTATTAAAACAATTTAACTGTTCAAAGGATTTTTCATTTTTGTTTTTATGGAAGTTGTGGAGGAGAAAATCATTAGGTTTATAATAATATGGAGGAAACCTAAACATTAAAGCTTTTTTACTATATTATTGCGATATAATTTACTTTTTTAAATTAAGTTATAGCTATGTAGTCTTGTTAATCCTAAACTTTATTAAAATTGATTATTTGGTAATCGATAATCTGATAACATGGAAAAATGTTGACCCAAGATATAGTATCTCTGAGTTAACTGCGATATAGTTTGCTATCTTTGTATGAAGGGTTAACAAATACTCAAATATATGCTGGTGATGCAGAGATTAAAATAAACTTCATCTGATATTTTTATTTACCTACCTTAGACATGCTTTAACACAATCCTTCACTACTGTGCTTGCTCTTGGCGGACTGGATAGTTCTTGTACTTTCATCCTGAAGAACGTGATACTAGTTAAAAGATCCACTGTTGACTTCAGGTCCATCAATTTATCCGGACTGGATGCCGGGAAGTTGTTACGATACATGGACAGGTCAATACGTAGGGAATTGTGAAGTTGGTCAAGTAATTTAACGAACTTCTCTTTCTAAAAAGACCATGTTATATTTTAGTAAGTTTGCTGGTATTATATCGTTAGTAAGCGATTGGTTACCCCGAAGTTCGAAGCAGCAAATCTGTCACTGGCAGATACGGCCGTAGACGCGGTGGTGTGCGCGTAGTAGGCATTGATATTAGCTAGGAGCATGCTCATAACAGCTGGCACTCCAGGACACAGATATTTTGTTGATAAGCAATGAAAGTGCCTAAAAAATATTGTATACATTATATTTATGCAAGTACTACTGTTAAAATCGTGTATGATATTAATTGTAGAAGTTATTCATCGACATTGCGTAGATAAACAAATTGAACAAAATAACAGATCAAATTAACCGAATATTATTTAGAGGATAATTTTTGTATGGTATTTCAATATTATTATTAATATAACAATATTTAATTTAAATAATTAAATTGAATATTTTTGATCATGCAGATATCATAATGATCATATTGATAAATTAATATTCAAAAACTATGGAGCAACTCTGATTACACTGTGTGATACATTTGTTCTAACAAATTAGATTCTTTATTTGACGAGATCTGAGAATAGGAAATAGCCGCTGAGGACCAAATCTGGAGAATAAGGTGGATGAGGAAGCAATTCGAAGCCCAATTCATGGATTTTTGTCATTATTTTCACTGACTTGTAACACGGGTGCATTGTCTTGGTGAAGCAGCACTTTGTTTTTCTTTAGATACGGCCGGTTTTCGGTGATTTCGTGATTCAATCGGTCCAATAACGTTATGTAATAGTGGCTGTTGATGGTCCTTCGTTTTTCAAGGTAGTCAATGAAAATTATTCCACGCGTATCCCAAAATACAGACGTCATAGCCTTTCCAGCCGACTGTTGTGTTTTTTCACGCTTTAGAGCGGGTTTATTGTATGCAGTCCACTCGGTTGACTGTCGATTGGACTTTGGAGTGAAATGATGGAGCTATGTGTCAAACATTGTCACATATCGACGCAAAAACTCGGGTTCGTTACGCTTGATCATCTTCAAACACTGCTCTGAATCATCAACTCGTCTTTGTTTTTGGCCAAAGTGAGCTCGCGCGGCACCGACTTTGCACATAGCTTTCTCATAACCATATATTCGTAAATTATATGATGTACACGTTCAACTGATATCTTTAGAGTGTCTGCTATTTCATTCAATTTCAATTTACGGTCATTCAAAATCATTTGGTTTAAATTTTGGTTTTGGAATTTTTTTTATGTTTTCGTCGGCGTTCACCGTCTTCGGTGCTAATTTCACCACGTCCAAACTTAGCATACCAATCCTTGGTGGTTGATTTTCCTGGGGCAGTGTCCGGAAACTCGGAATCCAAGTTTTTGCTTCAACTGTATTTTTTCTCTTCGAAAAGCAATATTTTATCAACATGCGAAATTCCTTTTTATCAATTTTTTTCGCAATAACAAAAGTTGGTTCACTCAAAATGCTATAATTCACAAACTAATAATCCGACAGCTGTCAAATTTATACACGCATCTTTTGAGGGTTAGGGTTAACTAAAAACATATAGATTTAATTCTAGTAGCGCCATCTATGTGTCAGGCCGGGGACTTTTCAATTGACCTGTTATTGATATGTTCGTCTAATACGTCAGTTTCCTCAGTAATAGTGTGACTATACTATTTACGCTTAAAAGCTGTATTACACCACAATGGTAGCCGATATCCATCTATACCTATTGCATATTCATAGATTTTTAAGGAAACTTATGAAAACATGAAACTAATTTTAAACTTAATAAAGTACGGAGAATAAAACTGGAAAGTTTGTGATGATTTAAAAGTTGTTGCTTGGAATACATGGAGGTTTCAAGAAATATTGTTGTTTTCTCTGTTTGTGGGACACTGTATATGTATACTTGTATATGGGAGTAGTATGGGAGATACCAAAAACTACCATGATGTTAAAGATTGGCCAAAAAGAACTGACTTTGTGGTAAATCATACATTAAATATGAACGTCTTATTCCACAAGAAAATGTAATATTTCCACCCTTACATATAAAACTTAATTTAATGAAATATTTTGTCAAGGCCATATTGACACATAACAATTTTCTCTAAATTAAGTGATGCTTAATTTAAAAAAGGCATTTTTTTGACCGACAAATAAGAAAACTTGAAAAAAGAAAAAAACCGAATTCGATGAAACTCTTAACGGTGATAGAGGTAGCGGCTTGTTTATCTATAAAGTAATTCATGGATTTTTAGGCAATCTTAAAGCTGAAAATGCCGAGATTTTAGTGAATACTTGTTACAAACATTTTAAAACTATAGGGTGCAGAATGTCTTTCCCATTTCGATTTTTTCCCTCTTAATCTTGGAATAGTGAGTGACGAGCAGGTTGAACACATTCACCAGGATCGAAAACAGATATAAGAGCGTTATCAAAGGAGATGGAAGTCTAAAATATTAGCAGATTACTGCTGGTTTGTAATAAAAGAGATATTTCTATTTGTAAATATATATGACTGATTTTTTAAATTAATAATATAATTAAATAAATATGATTTAAAATGTTCGTACTGTATTTATTTGTAGTACTTCAATTTATCATATCTTTAAAATACTAGGTGTTACTTTAAAATGGTTTGTGCTCAGCAACTTGTACAATCTGACAAAAAATCCGTATAATATAGTTTAATATATCCCCATATAGAACAAAAAATCACACAGTGTTATTATTGAATTTGGAATCATTTTGAAATATTAATACTACTGTGATTATATGACTATTGACTACCGTTCACTTTCAGGTTTTTTTTAGGTCAATTCGTCACCTATCATGATACCATAGATCTGTTTGAAGTTTAATATTTTTTGAGTTTAGCATTCACGTTATCTTTTAAAAAAATAGTCATCAAATATCAAAAGACGTAATGATCTTTTAACATCAATTCACACACATC
This sequence comes from Rhynchophorus ferrugineus, assembly GCF_030347505.1. Lineage (NCBI taxonomy): Eukaryota > Metazoa > Arthropoda > Insecta > Coleoptera > Curculionidae > Rhynchophorus > Rhynchophorus ferrugineus. The sequence goes on along the minus strand of NW_027472583.1, from coordinate 21,950,125 downwards.
ACCATCGTAAAATTTCACAAAACTGGATATTAGCTGAACTAGGACTATTATTATTATAACTTGACAAGACATAAATTAATAGTAATGTTTGGTTATGTTTTATTATAAAAACTTAAATTAAATTGATGAATTCATTGTTGTTCATCTTAATGTTGAAAATAGACATTTTTTAATTTTAGTTATTGTCATGCATATCAACAGAAGTAAAGGTCATCAAAACGCTATACAATGAAATTTCAGTTATCAAATTATATTGGTAATTTGTTAATGCTGAAATTTAAAACTCAACCATCGTATCTTGTAATCGAAGTTTTATAATTCAACAATAATATTACTTTATTGTATTTTGGAAATTTGCTTCTTGCAATAATGCCATATAAAAAAATCATAACAGTTTCATTCATGTAAACTTAATTCATACTTACGTCATCGCTTGGTAGATGAATTCAATGCCATAACGCATCGCAAATTCATCCACGATCTCTTCGGGAGCTTCATCGAAGTATACCTTCCAAGCATCATCGCCTTTGGCTTGGGGTAGCGTTACGATACCGCTGTTCTGTTCGCAGAGATAGTGGAACAGATTTTCGTGAAGACACGTGTACTGCACGTGATAAGGCGCTACTTTCTCCTCTCCTTTGATCTCTACGGATATATGAAGACGAATGGCACCGGACACGGCCGATTTGTCAGTGCGCTTCTCCAGGTTGTACCAGACGTCCATCTCGCCGGACAGTGTGCGTACCTCGATGATTGTCTGCCCGAGGAAATCGTCCGATTCTCTGGTGAGTTTCTGTCGGAGCTTGCTCTTTAAGTCGTTATCCTCGTCCCATACGCGGACTTTTATTCTATCGGAACTATTGTGACATTCACTGCAACATTATTAATATTGAGTAACACTGAAAATAGCACTATGCAAATTTTTGCTGAATATTCTCTGAAAATATTATTTAACATATACTACAAGAAACTTGCCAAGGAAAATTTATTGCGATTTTTTACGATAGTCAAAATATATTCATTTCAAAATCTAGATTAAAAGAAAACTATATTAAAAATAAGGACATTATATTAGAGTTTGACAATTATGAGCCTAATTTTTAAAATGTTCACTATTAGAGATTTTTATTCTATTAGGTGCTTGCATGTATTCTGATCATTTTTCATTTTAGAAAAAAATACGGAGTAAAATTGGTAAAATATATGTTAATCAAAGTATTTTTTCAACATTTTCTGTAACATTTATATCGTCTTTCTGACAACATGGTGATATTTTGTCCACAGAACGACGATTCTTTGGCAAGGATCCACTTCTTCAGCATTTCGAAACCATATGCCAACCAAATTATGCTACACCAATCTGAGAAAGTGGTAATCAGAAGGCGCCATGTCTGGTAAATACGTTGGGTATGGCAGAACTTCTATCGCACGGCACTAATGCAGTTTTTTGCAACAGTACGTTGTTTAATTAGTATAATTGATGTTGGTAGACACTACGTTTTGCTGTTCCCACCATGGGCGCATCAAAACTTTGTGGTCATGAATATGGCTAGGCTGTCAATTTGGATGCCTTTTCTAATCTATAGAGTAACCCTTGACTTCTTTCGCTTGAGTAGTTGAGAGTTTTCATGGTCAGTCACAATGTGTCATAGAAAACTTTTGTTTTTGCCTGCAAATAATGAAGTAATGATGTTGAAATGGTTCGAAATGGCATTGGATTCTTTCTTTTTGTATCTTTCCCATGACATGGAGACAGTTGATTCATCTGCTAAGCTGCCTGAAAGTTGTTTCGGGTGTTTAAGCTGGGTTTTCGTCCAATAAATCTTGCAATTCACTGTCATCAAACTTATTCGGTCGTCAATTTTTCAATTGTTGAAATGAAAATCGACAATTGCGATATGATAAAGCAGCATCATTACAAGTTTCTAACTGTCTTTGATGTATTTCGGCAACAAAATTCTCCAAATCAAACAACAAAAGTAATGAATGCCAAAATGCAATTTTAGTCGTTCCATAAATAACTCAATAATACTAAATGGTATTCTACGTTGAGGAATGTCCAAATCATCAAATTTAATAGTTAGTCTTGGTTGTTTAACACTTATTTACATTGATTAAAATATAAGCAAGCACATAATAAATAAAGATCATATTTTTAAATAATGGTGATTAATATGGTCCAATATGACATGACTACATCACTTGTAAGAATTAATTGATAGGGTTTTGTGTCAGAATCTTTGAAGCAACAAGACAAATTAATTAAGCAATTTAAGTAATTGAGTGATCAAAGTGTAGAAGAATTATATTTCATAAGTTTTATCTCCTAGTTAAAATACTGCCTGAAATCTCTATTATAGAAGTAGTATTTTAAATGGTTGAAAAAAATATACCGGGTACTTAGTAGATAGACCTTGGATTTTTTAAATTTAATTATAGATACGTTAGTTTAGAATCAAATTAGTGATTGATTAAATTTCAACTGGTCTTTTTATGATTTTTTTATACCTATTAAAGATTAATAACTTTGGTACTAATGACAGGTTAATATCAAGAAGTGTTATATATTTAATATCACCATAACACCACCGTTGTAATATGGCCTTAATGAATTAATATGAAAAAAAAGAAACAAAAATTTTCAATAAAAACAAACATTTAGCAAATGGAAAAAACCAAATAATCATATTATATTCACTAAAATCGATTTAAATATTAATTTTGTTAAAAAACCGCAATATTTCATAAAACAAAAATTTAATTATAAAAAACTGAATATTGTAAGAATATGAAAAAAGAATTGCATAATTTCGTGGTACCAGAGTTCGAACAGTGATTACAATAACTAATGTGCATACAATAGTTAATTTGCACTAAGATAAAACGTGTTGAAATACAGAAAACTATATACATAAACTATACACACAGCTTTGGTTACTCACAAATAAAATTTCTCATCCCATACAGGATTCAGTTCTTGAGGCATAGTTCTTGTGCGTTTCTTGACTTTGCCCACTTGTACGGTAACGTACGGATCGGAAGTACCGCTCTTGTCTTTGGCTATTAACCCTTGTGCAGATTTTACTAAAATGTCATCAAAATTTCGTTAGTATTTCGGTAAATATATTCGATATTTTCAACATTAAACTCGTTGAAAGCCAAACCAACCAAAACAGAGTCATAAATAGAAAGAACTCACCGAAGAAGAAAGGAAATAAAAAATAATTGACATCGTTTTCACTGTGCGAGATTGTTATAGTCCCAAAACTCTAGTTTTCTTTCTTAATAACTGTACTTCGTCTTTAATATAACTTATTTCTGTTTTATTCAAAACTTTAACCCATATATCCCATAAAGTATTGATATGAGAAATCGATATCTGGTGATAGTTTTATTTTCAGCTTTTGTGTTAGGTTGTGGTTGAAACATATTTTTATGTTTACGATGCAATAAATAAATTAATGCTGTTATTAATTATAATCTACTCAGATTACATTTACACTAGGTAAATAAAGGAAGATGCGATTTAAACTGAGCGTCTTTGTGAGCGAAAGTTTGAGATTTTAATATTATTTTATTAGCAGAGCTTTTCATTTGAAGTTTATATTACAAATCTATTAATATAAAAATAAAACAAAACGCTCTTCTTTTGAAACAATTTTAGATATTGCATACCGTCAAGTATATTGTGATCGATTGATTTACATATTATGGTGTATAGCTAATGAAGGAACTAGAACTATGGCTATTGGCATATTGTCAACTTGTTTATATTGAAACATTATAAATGATACATTATATAAGGAGATTGATATTTTAAAAGTTTCCAATAAAATTCTGGATCAACGTATAAATATCTTGACACTTCTTATGAGTTTTGCTTCAGTTGGTTTGGTTTCGAGTCGATCAAGTTGTGCGAGTTTGTAGTCTGCGACAGAGAAAGAGACGTCATGCTATGTACCAAAATGCCACATGCTACAGTTTAGTGAAACAAAAATAAATAGAAACAGAGAAACGAAGTACAAGAGACATCGAAAGCAGAAAAAATACTTTATTTACAGTTTGGTAGTGTCCATTTTTCGGTTTTCTTGTGGTGATAGTGGATTGTGTGGTGTGCACTAAAAGCTATGTGTTGTTAAAGCATTTTTTATATATATAATCGATACTAGATATTTAATCAGAAACGATCCATTAACCTTAAAACTTTACAAATATTATGACAGCAATTGTTAATCCTTCTAGGAAAGATGTCTAGTTTGTAAGCTTTTTATATATAAGATTATTTTTGTTTACTCACGTGGATTAATATTTTAAAAATTTAGTTAAATTATTCTTTTAAGTTGGAAATAGTTTTAATTTAATTTTAATTTAATTAATCGTTTAATTTATATGTTTATAAGATGATTTTAAAAATCAAGCGTCAAACAAGACATCTTTAATTAATATTTTAATTAAATCAACATTTTGTTTTATCAATTTTTTTCAACCTTCATGGACTTTGCGGACAAAGCTAACTCCATTATTATCATTCTTATGCTCTTGTGTTTCTGAAAACAGATAACATATATTTAATACTGTTGCCTAAAGGTATTTTTTGTACGGGAGGTGTTTCCTAAAGGGCTTCTATTTTAGGACCTGTAAAAAAAGTGTGCTTTTTATCTGCTTCTGAGGTGTTGTTTTCTCTGGTTGTCAGGCGACCTTAGCTACATTCTATTGGGAAAAAAATTATGCTTTTGTTTTTTATTGTGGTGTATTTTTCCATGGATATTTGATTATATTTGAACTTGATGTCATTAACATAGATATTTGTTTTAAATAATATTAGAAGGTGTTTATATAAAGTGTGAAGCCTTAAATAAATATTTTTATGTGATGTAAAATTGTTCGTTGTGCGATATGTTATTTAAGCCGTGAAAACTTGAATTATATTATCTTGGATGTTCTAGGGCTATATTAATTTATTAATAGCTTCATTATTTTTATTTGCATTTTCATAGAAAAATATATTGTTTGGTCGATTAAAAGTTTATTTGTATATGCGTCATTTAAATTTGTGACGTCAAAACGTCGCAATGTTGCCGCATCAACTCTAATCTAAATAAAATAAAAGATAAATTGAAAGTGATAAATAAGTCATTTGGTGATAATCCAGGCTTTGAAAAAGTCACTGAATCAAACTTTAAAAAATGTTGAAATAGGGATAAATGTCTAGAGATCTAAGAGTCTAGATTGGAGAAAATATTTGGTTAAAATAAATTGCACTCAAAGTGTACTTTCCCTAGTGTTGCAAAAAAATTGGACAAGTGCTGCTGGATATTTATGGTGAACATATTCCATCGATAAAAACGTTTTGGTTGGAATAATTTTGACCTTTAAAGTTTCATACAATTAATAGAAAACGCTCTGGTCTATTGAGAAATTTGAAAACCGGAAAATATGATCTTCAAACGAACGTTGAACAAAAAAAAAGTTATTCAAACAGGAACGCGCCAAAGTCATGTTTCTATATAACAACGGTTAGTCAAATGCTGCAAAATATCTTCATTGAGACGCTTAAGTCGGAAAATGGAAAAGCCAGTGTAGATTATCACAGTATTCATTGTCCTTTCTGATTATGGTTAGTTTCGATTGATTGAAATCTGGATGAGTACAAGAACGACCATAATGTTTCATAATAAACCCCAGAATTTGTTAAAAAACTAACTCAAAATATTCATAGTCTTTCCTAAGAGGTATAAGTAATTGTTCATTTAGGAAAGGAGATATATGGTTTAGACTTCCACTTGCACATGTTTCATAAGTAAGGTTAAAACAATAATTGCCGGCGTGGTTGGTGCAGTGGTAAAGGTGACAGGACCGTCCACCTACTGTTGCGAGAGTCGCGGGTTCGAATCCTGCTTGGTCATGACCGTAAATTTATGTTTGTGATTGTTCTTAGGCAAGAATGCAAAGAAAATTATCTCAATCACGCCAGTAACCACGGTGGATAAGACCGGATGTCTTCTGGGATGGTTTCTAAGTTGGTCACTCGCCAGTCGCCAGATCGTGGTTTGGAGCCCGTGTGAAAACTGTAGGTCCATTTCACATAAACCTTCGTTGGTAAAAAGGAGACTTTAAAATATAGAAAAAAAAACAATTATTATTTATCCTTGTTTTATACATAAGAGAATATTCAATTTAAAAATAATTATTATAAGTTTATATTTGATTTAATATAATAGTTTATATTAAAATGTTCTTGGTATTAGTTTTAGTATATTATAAAGTATTATTATAAAGTATTATATATTAGTATATAAAGACTTTTTAATTTAAAATAATGCATGTAATAAATAAAAATTAATATATTACTTTTCATGTATGCTCTTAAAATTTGTATTTAATGCCATTTACTAAATTTTATGTAGCATTTTTTGCAAGGTAGAAATTGTAGAAATAATAAAATAGTTAAACTTTAGGTTAATTTGAGAATTAAAAAAAATTATAAGAGCTGGTAATGTTGGCGAGTCATTATTGGCTTACAGATTTGTCTGAGTAGACTCTTGTTTGTTATTATTCTTGAGTCATTGACGATGCAATTGATTTACAATAAAATTTGTAAATCGATGGCTAATAAGGACCAATAGCAATAAGCTAATAGAATGCCAAACGTAGCAAACTCGTTGATAATTTTACTGGATTTAAAAATAATTATAAAACATTTATATTTAATTTAGTATAATTTTTTTAATTTATTTAGTATAAAATTATATTTGTATAAATAAGGACCATATATGTATAAGCAAGCTTTTAACAACATTTATTCACTTTAACATTGCATTTTTCTGCAAGGTAAAAATTGTAAAAATAAGTTTGCCTTGATTTAATATTTTATTCCATTTTTTTTCTCATAGAAATTAAACTTAGTCAATTTGAGAATCCAAGAATTTTATAAGAACTGACAATGTGACAAACCATTATTGGCTTGCTGAATTGTCGGTGAGTAAACTTTTGTTTGTTATTATTCTTGAAAAGGCGAATCCCACTGAGATTCACTAGTTATTGACGATTCACTTGATTTACAATAAACTATCTAAATCGATGGCTAATAAGGACTAATAGTGATAAGCTAATAGAATGATAAACATCCCAAATTCCGATAATTTTACTCAAATTGACCGGCAAATTACAGAAAAGTGTAGCGCAAAACACTTTTGAGTAACTAATGAACGTTTTTGTTTAATTATGGAACAAATATCTCTTTACTATAGGAACCGCCCCTGATGGTGACAGCAAATTGTAATATTGTTAGACCATGAGGCTGATTATTATAGAATCCTGATACAAGAAAAGTGGCTAAAAGGAAAAGATTGAATAAAAATATGTGTTTAACAATTATACTCTGATATATTCAAGAAGCATTGGTGTGTATTACTTTTCAGCCTACCCTTGTATCATCCATTCATGTCATCATTCAAATGAATGGCCTTGTCCGGAGGGTATAAAATTATTGATAAGGCAGGCATTAATATTTTAAGGTTCTAAACATAAAAGTGACATAAAAGTGACCGTAAAACATTTTACAACAAAGTATAGTCCAATGAAAGGCATTTATACACATTTTGCATAATAATCCCCATAATATATCCGTTATCTATATAACTTAAATATGTGTTTCATTTCAGATATTTTTATCTGATTTATCCCTAAGAAGCATAAAATAGAGATTGGTATACAGAATAATGTTTTCATAACTTTTTAAATAATTATTTAATAGTAAGGTTGCGGAAAAGTAATTTTGGATTTTTCTAATAGATGGCCTTAAAGTGGCTCTAGTAATAATTATTCAATAAAGCCACAGCATAGGATATAGCATTTCATGTCCACAGAATATATGTAAGTATATTCTAGATATATAGATGACGCCATTGGTTTTCTCATTGACAAGTTATTGCGCTTTGAAAATGAAATTCCTGATGGTTATTTTCGATCTATTTTGCTTTCTTACTTTAGTAAAAGGAAAAATTCAGCCCAGGTTGATCGAAAACTATAAGGTGCTTTATGGTATTTCATCTCGAGACATCGTTACGGAACGACCATAAAATAGTTCTGAATCATATACAAGAGACTAGATACCAAAAGAAGCTCGATACCAGGGTTAAATATAAACTAACAGTGAACTTTTTAATAGACTGAATTTCCTTTTGTAAAGATTGGGTCGCATAGGGCAATGATGTGAAGAAAAGATTATGGTCGAAGGCCGGTAAAGCTTCACAAACGTTTACAAAGCCTGCATTTACATAAAAAGGGGATAAATGCTAAAGTATGCTTAAAAATGCTAAGTATATTGTACACAAGTGTCAAAGTGATTAGTCAAAAATTGTGAGAAATTTTTTATGCATTCAGCATATAGCCCGGACCTTCTGTGTAGTTGTACAGTGACGGGATTATGGTTTAACCAGATAAGTGACAAAATGATCCGAGCGGTATATATATATCTTTGAGTGGCGTTTAAGATTTCATGAATCTTGAAAATCGTCTTAAAAAACATTAAAGAAAAACGAGATTATTTCTTCCCCAACTCATGACAATGTTATAAAATCAAGTGAAAATGTAAGGAACTTCAGCACTTAAAGTAGCAGAAAATTTTTATCAATAAATTGATTTTCGTCTCGGTGAATAATTTAAATACATTGCTATTGATAAACTTTTATAAAATGTGTACATATATGTTTTACTGGATCTTTTATATTTGTGTTAAAATGATATAAGATAACACAAGTTCTTTAAAAAGGAAAATTTCAGAAATTTTTCAAAATAAGCAAGTGTTAAGTTGTAATAATTATCATAATAGCTGTTTTTTTCCATTATTTTGTGCACTTGGTGTCCTATTTTTCACTTATTGTAAGTTTAGTCATCATTTTGAAAATATACATTTTACATAATTTACTTTATTACATATAATAATTATCAATGTAGTAGCTGATGTAACATAAATTTCATATATATAAATTTGTAATCCCTTTGGGCTTCAAGTATCTTAAATATATGTTTTTATCACTCTCAATTGTTTAAAAGAAATGTATAAAAGCCGTCTAGTGATACTTGTATATTAGTGATATGTAAATAATTTTAATTCTGTTCCAATACTTTTTTGATCTTATATGAAACTAAAGGAAAAACTATATATAAATATAAATATTTATACTATATTATGGATTGTCATTTATTCTACTTACATAAAAAACCTTACAAACCTATATATTAGAACAAAGAAGGGAAAAGATTATGTTGTTCAAAAATCGATCAAACAAAAGCCATAAATTTCTTTCCTTATCTTTGGTCACAAGAGATAGATTCGATTTTTTTTCAGATCCTAGTTCCATAACAGGCAATACTAAAATTATCGTATATTATATAAAAAGGGAATGAAAGTTTTATTTGAATATTTATTTTAATAACATTAGTTAAGACATTCCTTATATATCATTTAGTTAATATTTTAAAACATATTTTAAATTCTAGAATTCACTTAAGTATTTGGAAGATTTAAACATGTTTTATGCTGATTAATATAGTCCTACTCCAAAATAATTTCTGATGAATAAGACTTCTTGATTATTAAGATTTCTTATCTTTTCTCTTGTGTAACAAATACATTTCTTAATTTTCTATATTAAGGAAACCTGGAGGAACTATCCATTAAGTGCGTAGGTATGATAGATAACTATTCTCTTTTTCTTTATATGTCTTGTATAAATTTTTTCCTAATTCAAATTAGGAATTTATTGCAATATTTGAAAGTGCTTGCAATAAAGGAGAATATTATTCACCAACGGTTGTGAAAATAATTGTTTGATGAGATTGAATTTTGATAAATTAATTAGCGTAAATTCATATCAGTATATTTATTATAAAATTAATATCATTAAAAAATTGTTGAAGGTAATGTAAATCACTGACGCAAGGCAGATCCTTAGAGGGCGAGGATGCAATATAAGGAAAGTTGAATAGTGTTTACATGTTGGTTTGATGAAAAATTAGGTATATAATAAACTATATTACCCCTAATATGACACACGTGGGATAATGCAATATAATGGATAATCCCCAAGTGATTCTTCTGAGATGTTTACTTTCTTTTTCAAAATAATTTGATTCATCTTTGATCTAATTTTCGGACTTAGAATGATATAATGATATAATGATATAGATATTAATAATACAATTAAGATCTTAAATAATATTCTAACATTATTCATGTAGAGGTCACTACCTAACGCTAATAGTGACTTAAAACAAATACATATATATATATCCTTATTATTTTAACGAGAATGACTTATACATTATAACTAGTTTACGCTATCTACTACTAGTACTACTTTCATATTGTTCAAGTCGATAATTGAGGATATTTATTTGTTTATATTACACGTCACTTAAAGCAAATGAAATGGAATTAATACAATAATATACGCTCCAAAACTCTTTCTTTTTAACAGATTATTTTTTATTTTACAAACTTGTACAATAAAAAAAACTGTATTTCTCGATATATCGCAAGCTTTCGACAAGATGTGCTACACTGGACTGCAGGTTAAATTGAATAAGCTTTTGCTCCACACGGACTTTCAACTACTGAAATCATACCTCACAGGCATGAATTTTATTGTGAAACAGAATTACGAATTCCTGTCTACATCCAATATATTCAGGTGTTCCGCAGGGCAGCATCCTTGGTCCATTGTTATATCTATTGTATACAGCTGACCACCGACCTCAAAAGGCAACATATGTTGACGATATAGAGGCTTTATCATCACACGAGGATCCAATATCAACCCTAAGAAAGCTCCAACTTCATCAAAACAAAGTTGAACCACAATTTGGGATGAAAACATGAGGTATCAAAGCAAATGAGACGAAATCTATCCATATGATATTCACCCTTTGCAGAAGAACTTCTCTTTAACTAAAAAATGAATAATTATGAACTCTCACCAGCTGATAATGTTAAATATCTGGGGATGAATTTTGATCGATGTTTCACATGGAAAAAATATATGGGGACAAAACGCAAACAACTTAAACTAAACCAAATGTATTAACTGATAGAGCGTAAATCTAAATTATCAATCAAATAGTCAAATGTGCGCGATGAGAGTGAAGTGCGTAGGTTCAAACGCAAACACCATACAAACTGATTAATATATATATATATATTGAACCAAATAGTGAATAAGAAATATAAGAAGCATGTTAAAAAGAAATTACCCGAGTCGGATATTATACAACGATCTTGGCTTCTATATAAATAAATATATTTATAAACTTTTAAAACAAATTTGAATGAAAAATCCTCAGTCCTTATACGTGTATATTAAAAAATATCGTCGTCAATTTGAAATAAATATTTATTCTCTATTGATTAGGAAATAATGTCTCGTTTTGAAACGTCCTTGTTCTGTACCAATAAAAAGTAACAAGACCCTAAAAACTGGAGAAATAGTCCTTTGTCGTATTTTTATGAGCGAGTCTGATGGCCGCCAGGTCAAATATACCTAACAAATACTTGTTAACAGTTATTAATAATGTATGTTTTTCTTGTATCAAAAATGATTTAAAAAAATTCTTTCGTATTGTTAAATTACCGCAGTAAATATGAATCTAACGATATTCTTTAAAAGTTTATCTATCATTCTTTTCGTTTTGTCAGATGGTTATTATCATAATGTTTACAGAATCGGGAAAAAGGCGAAGAACAATGGTGTGATTCCAAATTTTATTAAGAACTTTATGGGACTAGATATAAAACTGATTAGTATATCCATAAAAGACGTCATAACATTCTAAATGAATATTATCTAATATATAAAAATGGTTTTATGTGTCGTTAAAGTCCAATAAAAAATATTATAAAAATAACGCGGGAATAAAATTTAAAATTGATATTATCAAATAATGTGTTGGTATTGAGTTACTTTAATATTAAGAATTTTTAGGTTCAGTATCAAAACTTGAAAAGTACCTCATTCTGTTGATAAAATAATTAGACTGAATATTTCTTTTCTCTTCGCGTTTCTTCCCTTCGTCACCATGCCGTAGCTCTAAATTGACTGAGATTAGGTCAATGTCGTTTCTCGCACGGTCACTTGATTACTTCGTGTGCCCACCTGCTCACTTGAGTTTTGTCACCTTGCCCTTACTTCGGTCTACCGGGCCTACTACATACTGGACGATTGTCCACGACTCACTCAGACTCCTGGGATTCCTACGAGAAATCGATTATCTTCATAAAGTCCACCACTTCGGCGTGGGTGCTAGTACTAGTGCTGCCTGGATAGAGTCTCTACCTTGTTTTGGTTGTGTTTGTTGACTTGTATTTGTGTCCATTTTTAAATTATATATACACTATTTATACTTTTAGTTCCCCCTGTTTGTCTTATTAATTTTATTAATCAGCAATCAGTTAAGAAAACCATTATTTCAAGGAACAAAAACAAAGCTTGCGCGAGGGCACATTAACTAGAACTCCAATCAGTAGAAACAGCAGAAGATTTTCGAGAGAATTTGGGATTGGATGAATGGACATTCTCAAGAATTAAACTTAAAAAATTATAGCAAAATATAAGGTGGTGGAAAAGTCTCGCTACCATTTTGATTGTGCGCCATCTTGGATATGTGACGTTGAGCTCAGTTTCGCTTTAACCATTGTATTGTGTAGACGTCCAAATTTTACTATGGATAAATATAAGCCAGAAGAACGAGCAGAAATAATGACAATATTTATTGAAAATAAACGTTTCATTATTGCCACTCAGCGGAAATTGCGTCAATGGTAGCTGGACTTTTGCTCCACTTTATATATATATATATATTCCCAGAGCTATTGGAAAACTAGAAGTGGCAGTCTAAGAACAGGATTCACAAATGGTCTATAGACTGGAAAATATAGGATGATAGCTTGAAATCTGCCCATGTCAATTTTGCGTTTGCGAAAAACTTTTTATCTAATTATATCACTTGAAGGATGTCGTACTCCTCAAGTAAAATCAGTGAAATACCATCGATCTCGCGAGAATTTATCATTGATTTACCATTAGAAATATCTTATTAGATAAAAAGCTGAACAGTTCAGACTATTGTATATTTTTACATTACATTTATTGTATATTTGTATAATTTTACAAATGTTCTGGTTAATCCAAAGGTATTCTAGACTCAACGTTAAAGATATTTATCAATCCATAATAAAGCCTATTTAGACTTGGAGCCTATGGGAGGCAAGTAACAGGTTAATTGAAAAGTCCCCGGCCTGACACATAGATGACGCTACTAGAATTAAATCCATATGTTTCTTAGTTATCCTAACCCTCAAAAGATGCGTGTATAAATTTGACAGCTATCGAATCATTAGTTTGTGAATTATATTATTTTAAGTGAAGCAACTTTTATTATTGTGAAAAAAAAATGGATAAAAAGGAATTTCGCGTGTTGAGAAAATATTGCTTTTTGAAGCGAAAAATACGGTTGAAGCAAAAACTTGGCTTGATGCCGAGTTTCTGGACACTGCCCCAGGAAAATCAACCATCAAGCATTAGTATGCTAAGTTTAGATATGTTGAAATAAGCACCGAAGACGGTGAACGCAGTGGACACCCAAAAGAGGTTGTTACCGACGAAAACCTTTTAAAAATCCACAAAATGTTTTTGAATGACCGTAAATTGAAATTGAATGAAATAGACACTTTAAAGATATCAACTGAACGTGTATATTATATCATTCACGAATATTTGGGTATGAGAAAGCTCTGTGCAAAGTAGGTGCCACGCGAGCTCACTTTTGACTAAAAACAACGACGAGTTGATAATTCGGAGCAGTGTTTGAAGATGATCAAGCGTAATAAACACGAGTTTTTGCTTCGATATATGACAATGTATGAAACATGGCCCCATCATTTCACTTCGAAGGCCAATCGACAGTCATCCGAGTGGACTGCACCCAATGAACCTGCTCCAAAGCGTGGGAAAAAACAGTCGGGTAGCAAGGTTATGGTGTCTGTATTTTGTGATGCGCATGGAATAATTGTGTAATAATAATAAAATAATAAAAAAATAAATAATAAAAATGTGTTTTACTATGGTAGGTTGTGGACTTTTCAATTGACCTGTTATGTGGTGGCAGTAGGTAATTTAACGCTGTCAAAACAAAGTTCTTCGATTAATTATCAATGCTTATCGCGACGTAATTAACAAGGAACTGCATAGTGATCTAAATGAGTCCATGAAGCTGACCAAATTTCAAATGTAAAATTAGAAAGAAGTTTACTAAATCACACCAAAGTGTAAATTACAATTATTGAACAACGCCCAGGAAATAAGAAAATTGAAGCGAACGAAACAGTAGATAGTGTTACTACTAATTTTAGTTTAAGTTAATTCAATTTAATTTTAATTTGGGAAACATATACCATGATATGATGTATTTATCTCGAACTTATTTTTCTTGCTTATTGACGATATACGAACGATAAATTAATTTATAACTATAAGATTATACTAACCGTATTATTTATTTTAAAAAATAGGATGAATAATGTTCAGTCTTAGTTTTTTCATTTATGCTAGCTTGTAAACGTCATTAGTAATTCTTGTCATATTAAACATTATATATGGAGCATATAGAAGAAAAACTATAGACAAATTTTATCATTTTCCGGTTTATTCTCAGCGTTTATTTTCAATGGGAAAGCTATATATGTTATAAAAGTTACGAGAGGAAAAACATCATATTCTCTAAGGCATTTCGCAAATACAATGTCTGATACGTTGTTTCTGTTTGTGCGAGTTGGTCTAAAATTTGTATAGACGGAAGTGCCATCCCAAACGACGAGAAATCCAGTCTATAATCAAATTTATGATAATTGGAAAAGAAGCCAGAGTACTTTTGAACGAATGTAAATTTTTGTATTACAGTATTTTAGGTGAAATAGATACCTTCCTATGGAGAGTAAACTAGACAATGTTTAGTTTAAATGTTGTCGATCTTCTATAAATAATAATGTAAGGTTAGTGAAAAAGTAATGTCGGTTTTCCTAATCTCTAGTAATACTTCAGTGAAGTCATACTGTAGTGCATCTGAAAAGTAACCGTCCTTAGAACATTTAAATATAAAGGTAGCGTCATTCCGGAGATTTCGGTGTTCAAGGCAAACAACCAATTATTGAAAGAGTAGACCGTAAATAGTTTCGTATAAATTACTGAATTAATACTATAAATCGAAGCATAGCTTGAAGTTCAGCCAAGGAAGGTGTTTAGTTCAATTTGGAAGGAATTGTTTATCATGAGGTGGTTGAACATGGCCAAACTATTAAACCATTTAGCCTAGAAATGTCTAAAGCGGTATATATATATATATATATATATGCTTGATAAATGTATTATGATAATGTATTTGAAATCTACTTATATTACTAAGCAAGCTCGCTATGAAAAACATAAAAAATCGAAATTACTTTTTATTCAAAATATTATATTTACTGATAAGGTATGGAATTTAGAAACACTTTTTTTACTGAGTTTTACTCCTTATCGTGGCTTTTGAACCACGGTACAAGGCGTGTATAATCCATTCCCAAAAACATCACGGTGGGTGGTGAATATATTTTAAAATAGAGTTTCTATTCTATTTTTAGCCTGTTAAGCAATATATTCTTTCCAGCTTAATTTAATGCCCTAATTTTTAATGTTTCACCAGGTTAACAACTCATAATACCTGAATTTGGGATGCCAAAAAATATCGATATATCGATATTTCTTTCAAGAAATATTGTTATTTTTGGCCGATATATCAATATTTTTGTATATTATTTCAAACAAAATTAAGATATTTTATATTTAAGATTTACATACCAAATATTTAATTTAAAAATATCAATATTTCTTGGCTCGATATATCAATATCTTTGTTAACCCACATTTTCTGATTGTTACAAGATAATATCGATACATTAAAAAAAAGTATTGATATTTATTTATTGATACTGATAAAAAGATATTTTTGGCGACGTTGACGCTAATGACAATTTTTTTCTATATTTTTTTTTGTAATTTTTAACATTTAAACATGTAAATTTAACAGCACTGTTACTAGACAGATACTAGACAAATCGACAAAAAGAATATGCATATTTAATAAGAGCAACTAAACAGTGGTTTGCTATTGGTTTACATTAAATAAAAGAAAGCATATTTTCATTTTTAAGTTTGTAAAACAGACGTGATTGCAAGTGACTAATGTCTTTCAAAATGTGTCTTATTCACCTTTCTAATCACTTCAACAGTTTTTTGATGTTTATGTAGAGCTAGACTAACTCTTGCTCGCAAGATTGAATTCTATTTAGGGGATATTCAATAATTAACTGAGGTAAGCTGATCTGAGTTGATGCTTAAATGACTGTAATAAACTATAACGATTATAAAATCAGTATCCTCATATTAAATTTATGGATCTATTCTAACCTTAAGGGGTATCTATTTATGTTACGTATTCCAAATGGAAACTTATATATGTAAGAAATATAATTTTTATTGAACACTCTATATATAAGGGTTCTTTTTTCGCCCTGTCTATAAACTGTGGGATGACAGCGGTCTATAAAATGAGGGAAACTAAAATTGTGTGTAGTGTATATGACACTTTTTCCTATTGTGTGTGGCGAAGGTCATAAAAAGGCTCCACAAAAAAGAATTATTCCCATTTGTTATAGGTTTATACGAACTGAGCTGTGACGAAGCCAAGAAGTTTATTTAGATGAAGAAATACGGTATCATTTGAATTTAAGTGTATTACGTATTTTAGTTAATTAATAATTTTTTGTACAAAAGAAAATAAGTGATTTTAGTTAATATGTATGTAATTAATTTGTAATATTAATGAATTTATGGTATTATATATTAGTTTCCTCATATTTTTTACTCGATATATCGTAACTAATTATATTATGGTCTTCAAAAGGCTCATGTGAAAATTATTTGGCTTAATGAAGTTGCAGTGAATATAAATGCCTATTAATTATGATGCGTTATTACTAAAAAAGTTGTAGAAATATTGGAGAACAAAGAATTATATTGTTTCTCATTTTTGGAGGAATTTTATATTAGTGTATTGTAATTATATTTTAAATATTCCTTTTTATATATTTTAAAGTCTGCTTTTTAACTAACGAGGGTTTATCTTGACTGGGCCTAGAGTTTAATGTGGGCTCCGAACCACGGTCCTCGGCATTAAGCCTACCGGCTGGCGAGTGACCAACTTAGAAATCATTCCAGAAGTCATCCGGTCTTAACCAGCCTGGTTACTAGCATGACTGGGATCATTTTCATTGTCAGATTTTACACTCTTGCCTAGGACAATCATACATATTAAACAGTCACAAACATAAATTTACGACCATGCCCCAGCAGGATTCGAATCCGCGACTATCGTATCAGTAGGTGGACTGTTCTGTCGCTTTCACAATTTCGCGAACTAAGCCGGCCTATTTTAAATATCTTTCCTATTTAAATATTATTATATGCTATGTAAATTGAACAAGTTGGTTTATCCGTATTTGAATATAAGATTATTTATTTTTGTTAGTTTCAAGATTGATTTTAAAGTTAATAGAGATGATCTAGAAATTATTTTTCGTGGTGTGGAAAGAGACATTTCTACATTAACGGCATGAATATTATGGAAGAAATAAAAGTACTAATGTCCAATAGTTTTTGGAATTATTCTACTACGTTCACGGTTTTTCACATTTCTCCACAGATTGTCAATTATTAGATTCTTGCATGTATTATGATAGATTTTTCAATTTTAAAAAGCATTTATTGAACAAAATTGGTACAATACATTTTAATAAAAATAATTTCCATCATTTTCTAACTTTTTCTCATTTTTCTGACATCGTGGACGCTGCAGATCTTCCCATTCGAGCAGTAACGATGTATCCTTCACCACTTTTTTAACGTGTTGCCAAGCGTTGTCATGCAAAAGGATGACTGCGTCTTTTACTCTCTATTATTGGCCTTTTTTGAAAAAGAAAATTGTTCGTTTCGTTCAGTCGACATCGGTAAATATTTTCAGTAACATTTGGCAGTCCTTAATATACTACATGTTGATGTTCTGCTTCAGTGTCGACATGGATCACTCTCCTAGACTTATCCATGACGCATTATACTTGAAATTGTCGTAATAGATCTATTTTTCATTGCCATGGATAATACTCCACAGAACTATTGCAATACTCCACTTCTGCGTGTGATAGCTATTTTACTTTCTTTTGAATCGTGATCTTAAACGTCTGCGTCTGGAAACAGTTGATTCAGCAACTGCTAAGCTAAATGAAAGCTCTTTGAGAGTTAAACTGTGTTTTCGTCTAAATAGTTTTCTAAAAGTGTTTAGCCTCGGCATCAGATTTCTTCAAATTAAACAACAAAAGTGATGAATGTCAGAAGATGAAAATATTGGGATTCATATTAAATGCGTTATACAACTCAGTTATCTGAAACTTCTTATATTCAGGTATTATTATATTTTACTAGATTTACCAAAAAGACTCATCAAGTGATATGGAGAATATGTAAGTTATATAATGTATTATGCTGTGAGATATCCCAGTAAAGGTTTAGCTATGAATTTTAACTCTTTGTTTTAGCGATATTATAGGCATTCATTATGCGGTTATTAACCCAAATCTGCATGAACTGAAAATAGAATAGGTCAGCTAAAACTAATGAAGGGTTATTCCTTCTCCAATGCAAATTTTTTATTTATAAATTATTCAGATGATGTACATCAGCGTGAGACGTTACAATAGTTTTGTCCTGGCAGCTTAATGAACATAGGAAATTACTTGTTCTGTTGGCGAAGGATTGCATAAAATCTACTTCAAAGTTACCGGATTTTCCTTATAATAAATATTCAGTAAAATTGTTGCATATTTATTAGGAATTTTTTTCATGAACGAAAAATGGCAATGAGGTTAATGTCCGATATACATCAACCATCGTATTTTAACTAGCGGCAAATTATTATTTGTATAAATTCTTTGAATTGAGTATTGAAATGTCTTCAATTCAAGTTTTATTGATGTGATTCTACTTGATGTGATATTAGTCGTATGTCATGTGATAGTTTGAAATGATTATAAAATCTAGGGTCTGTAAATTAGTTATAATCGGGTATATTTGTAACTAAATTCACGTTGATAGGCTTCACTTTTCATTATGTGTCATGTCGGGGAAGTTTGATTCATAGTGTATATATAGAGGTTTTACTTAAATAGGCGAAACTCTGAGACCACTTTTTTGATTGGTTCTTTTGAATTCCCCTAGAAAGGCATTGGATTGGCTAATTTCCACAACCTGATTGTATGTTTCTATGGTTTGTTTACGACGCCATTTTTGTGTGTCTGACATTGAGTACGATAAGCATTTTTGTGCCTTAATTATAATCACTATTATTTGATTATAATGTATCTTGATTCTCAAGAGTGTTATGTATCCTGTGTATGTACAGAAATAAAAAAACCATACGTCGTTTTCCTTGGAAGAAACAATCTATATCAAGTTAGCTAGATTAAGGATGTGTGGGTAACTTAGCATTGCTTCTACTATACTTATATTTTAGCTTTTTGATATTTTGTAATATTTGTATTTATACATAATTCTATTTTTATATATTGTTTTGAAAGATTACATTTGGGTTTTGTTTTAAATTTAATTGGTCAGTAGAATGCGACGTCAGAGGTTGGTTACGTGATGAGTATGAAATCCTCAGCCAATGCTTTCCTAATAAAATATTTACTTTACAGGTACATGTAGCGAAATGTCGTTCTCAGCGCCTTCCTGCTGACACAAAGCAAAACAGTTCTGAAATTAAATGTATTAAGTTCACAACACTCTATATATTACTCTATAGTTTCATTATTTACTTTAATTTGAAGAAAAAGGCGACTGAATATCATCGAATTCTGTGTGGCAACCATGCTCCATCGATTCCAACATGTAAATGCTGGTTTTGGTATCGAAGATAAAGAGCGTTCAGAGTAGCCAAAAAAAATTGAAGATGAGAATCTGAAGGCATTACTTGATGAAACTATCAATGGGGATCGCTACTAAAATTGATGCATTTGAGTCGAGAACTACGCGAAAAACCGTCGGAATACGAACAAAGACAGAGCAGTGTTAATCTTTAGCATGGCAACGCTCGACCACATGTTGAAAAATCGGTGAAAACATACTTGGAAACATTAAAATGGGAAGTGCCGCCCTATTCGCCGAATTCTCCAGACTTTGCTCCTTCTGGTTGTTTCGACATATAAGTCGTGACCTCTCTGGGCAGCGCTACACTTCTTATGAAGATATCGTTATTTCGAGATGGAATTCCTAAACTGCGAATAAACTGGGAAAAAGAAGAAAAAAAGATGAAAGTTCAAATTTAAAAAATCATTTAAAATTAATTTATAGCTCATAACGCGAAACCCATACTTTCTGATGGAGGGATTATTAAAGCTTGGTAATCAACCTAATAAGTCGTATTCACCAGATATTGCACCTTCTGACTGTCATTGGCTTTGATGAATAGCACAGTAATTTAAAAAATAATCTTTCAACTTTAACATTATATTCATATTTTCGATATAGGTATTGAGTTAAAGTATCGAGACAATAGCAGTCAATTTCCATTATTTTATGCATAGAAACAGTTTGAGATATAGTCTGATCTCAGTTTGAATACCATAAAATCACTGTTTCCCAGCAAATAGTGTGTTTTTTTCTCATGTGTTATAGCTTTTCCATTACAAATAACGAAAACCACAGAGAGTATAAAAAAATAGAAATAGACCCTATTTGTTATCGAATTATACGATCCGAGCTGGATTTCTGGCGAATTCAAAGCTTATGTAGATAAAGGGGATTTCTAACGTGAAATTGGTTAAAAAAGCTTCCCGCTTTATTGTATGATATTTTAACGACGGCAGTTTTCTCATGAATTGTTCAGTAAAAACAAATAAACAGTTTTTTATTGTACGTGCTTTTTATAAAAGTTCGGTGTACTTAAATATGCCATTTATGTATAATGAAGAACATGAAGTTGAAGGGGAACGTTGTATAAATTACCAAAAAAGTACCAGATATTACTTTACTTTATAAAGAGATATTTAAAATATTTTAAATATTAAAACTTTTTTATATTAAAACTTAAAATTGAAAAAAAAATAACTGAGAATAAAAAGATTATTTTTTGTGAAAGTAACTCAGTGTTCTGATAACATGTTGCCTCCTAAGAGCTTTTAAATATTAATTTTAATATATTTGTGTTATGTGATATCGAATCTGCAGAAATAAGAAATATATTCTGTAAGGTTACCAGCAGGAGAGATTGACAGAGGTTTGTCAACCATATTAGAGATAACGTGTCAATATTAAAATTATGAAAACATAATTAATTTTCTAGTGTTAATATTTTCAAAATATTTAACCAGATTCCTAGGTGTTTTTCTCAAAAGGTATATTTAACAGCTGTACTTATTAAACTATTTGTACTTAATTATGAAACCTTGTATTTTCTATGTGTTTCATAAAGGTATTTAGGCATCTATATGTAAACAGTAAGGTTTATGAGTGTAAAAGTGTAAATAGTAAGCGTCATATTATAACTGGTGTTTAGTTAGATTGGTATTGTGATACTTAACGAATAACTCTACGAATATGTCATATTGTATCTCTATAAAAGCTCAAGTAAGTTTGAGTTTTGAAACAAAAACATCTGCAAAAGTTAAAATAATTTTCGACAAAATAATTTTTAAGGCATAATGTAAAATGGTAATTGGTTTTCACGTCTTACACGTACTTTGAAAAGTTAATATTAATAGTTATTAAAGAAATGATAAAGAAATTGCTATATCCATAAATATGATTATCGAAAAAATAGACACTTTAATTGGAATATTGGCAGAAGTCGCTTAATAGCTTGTTAAAATATTATTGAACAATAGGAAACATTTAAATTTTAACATTAGAGCTTTTTAACATGATTATCATACCGCTGCTATTCTTCAATCCATCAATAAAAATTCAAATAGCACTCCAAAATGTTTATAATATAATGAAGCTGTTAAAAATATTATATCATCGATTGTTTACTTGCAACAATACAATAGATAGATAAATAATATTAAACAATGTCGGTTTGGTTGCCGCAGTTGTAAAGGCGACTAATATTGCGATAATCGCGGGTTCGAATACTGCTGGGACACGGTCGTAAATTTATGTATGTGATTGTCCTTAGGCAAGAGTGCAAAATCCGACAAGGGAAATGATCCCAGTCACGCCAGTAACTAGGCTGAGTAAAACCTGATGTTTTCTGGGATGATCTCCAAGTTGATCACTCGCCAATTGACAGGCTTAATGCCGAGGACTCTGGTTCGGACCCCACGTTAAATAGTAGGTCCAATTCAAATAAACTCTAGTTGGTGAAAGAGAGACTTTAAAATATAACAAAAAAAAAACAGTAATACAATATTGAAGTTTTGAACGCTTTGTTGTATATTTAAATATTAAAATTCACAAATCTGGAAGAAATAATGTGTTTAAGGAATAGTAAATATATGAGAATATTATAGAATGGTTTACAAAAATTAGTCATCATCCCAATCGAAGACATACAGCAATGAATCTAAATATCAACCTAATAGTATTAATTTTAACTATTTTTTCATGTTATTCATATTATTTCGGAAAATTAATTTTGAAAATAATAACGAAAATAAAACAATATTTTTATTGATGGTGGACGACGGTGCTGATTTGTCTTTTTTATTGTTATATTACATACATTTTCTGTAAGGAAGATAGCTGTAAAAACTTGACTGATTTCTATTCCCCTAAGCAATTTGTCATGGATGTGGCATCTTTTTTATACAACGTGTTACACTCTATTGAATATTTCATGAATATGTTGCTTATTTCTTTGACACGTTGAGTATTAACAGCGTAACTGAATATACCTGTCGTCTCAAAATGTTGCCCCATTTCCCTAAATATATCAAATAACGCTGAAGTCAGTAACGTTTGGATGTGACGGTTCCTAAAATATATTTCAGGTTTTGTGGTAAATTGGTTTAACATTTTAACGAAATCATAGTAGTTATTTTGGAAAATAAAATGGTAATTTTTGGTAAGCATTAAATGCTTTTTAAAAAAATTATTATACGAAAGTTTAATTGCAAACAATGAGAGCACTATTATGATTGATACACATTTTCAGTACAAAGAATAGATAAATCTGGATTGTAGGGGGTTATTTCAGTACCTCCCACCCTAATTCCGATATTGTTATCCTGGAGAAGAATCGCACTTCGTGCTGGAATGCTCCTCCGTTTCGAGCGATAAGCAGGTTTCATGTGTGTTTTCAGAAGGTTAGAGTAGCATGCAGCATAAATGGTACGTTGGGTGAGCAGGAAATGGACGTACAGTACTTCCCGTCGGTCCCAGAACACTCTACACAGAATTTTACGTGTACTAGTGTACCCATGTCTCGTCTGTAGTAAAGATTCGCGTTAAAAAACCGCCCACAGCCTCGTATCGCGTCAGCAAGTGGCGACAAACTTTCAACCGCGTAAATTTTTGCTCGAAGTTCAACAGTTTAGGAACCCATCGACCCGTTATTTTGGGATATTGAAGGTGTTCGTGGATTATAGACTCTAGACTATCAATACTGAAGCCGAGTTCAGTCGAAGTGTCCCGAACATTCATTCTACGGTCCTCTAAAATGAGTTGTTCTACGCTGCGAATGTTTTCTGGTGTGATGCTGGTTCGCGGTCGACGATCATGCGGGTCATTCTCGACGGTTTCGCGGCCATCCTTGAACGCTTTGGCCCATTAAACATGGCAGCCCTACTCAGGCACCACTCACTACCGAACTGATTTTGCAAATGCAGAAAAGTTTCCGTCTTTTTAACGCCTTCCCATACTAAAACACGAATGACAATACGTTGAGCTACGGCGGTCGGCATTTGACGTTCACTCATGGTCGTAGCACGCGCTGAAACATGGACTCCCGACGAAAACTATTCCACACTATTCATAAGGGACCCAACTATCACATACTCAAGCCACGACCTTCAAAACAAATGCGCGCCATCTACACCGTTTGTCTCCATCATATTCGAATCATCATCGTAATTATCATACTTGATGTGGCTCCATCTGACTGCAATTTATTTCGATCTATGAGTCAAAGTCTGCCAAGACTATTTTTTATGAAAATTACAAAAATGGATAGATTCATAGATTTTATTTGAATACGAGAAATTCTTTCGATGTGGCACTCATCTCAAAATTGTCAGAAAGATTTCATTTAAATTATTTAAATAAATCATTTTTGAAATTAAAACACTAGGAATATTTTGTAACACCTAATAACCATTGCCATAATTTTTGTTACTATAACTACATTCTTTATCAAAAGATTTTCAAAGGAACTTGCGACGTCCTCTTTTCCGAACTTTTTTTTTAAATTCGTACCAGATGCCAAATTGGTCTTCGAATTTAACGAAGAACTTAAACGTAAAAGAGGTCTAACAAGAAGACGAAACTATCTTGGCCGTCACGTGACCGGAATTTTCACCAATTGTACCGGACCGGCCGTGACGTGACCTGGAAATAGAGTTATCGCCCCGCAGGATTGCAGGAACGGGAAGTTTTTCCGCCGCCACTGCAGAACGCATTTTTATATTCTCGTTGTTAAAATGGCTATTTTATTACCGCGCTGGGTGGAATGTTAATGGTGACTGTATTAAACATTAAAATAAAGCAACTAAGTAATTAAATCGTACATTGAGTTGCCTGATGGAACCGTAATACTCAATCGGTAACTAATAGTTTTGTTTATTGCAAAAGAGCAAACACTACTTGACATTTAACTTTGGATTTGGCGAATGCGCTCTATATGTGCATAGAAAAAACTATAGAAAAGAATAAACTCTATTGAGCGAAAACAACAAAAAAATCTAGAATATTTAGATCTTTTGCAACATTAATAATTCTCTTAGAATGATAACTAAATTGTCGCGTTATTCTTGGCGGTTTAACATACATTGGTTTTGAAATATGGAAGAACAAGGGTAAATGCGGGATGTAAAGTTACACTTTTAAAAGTTATAAAATCCAAGCAGCATACATTTTATTTATAGTGAGGATGTTAAGTATCAAATTTGTAAGAAATCATTTTCAACGACATCAAATAGGAATCAAAACATGTCAAAATTTCTTCCCGTAATAGCAGCAGATTTTGAAACGATAACGAGAATAGAGAAGATAATTATTCTTATTGTGTTGAAAGTAGTCAATTCATTAATAGCGTTCGTCTATCAAGAATAGTAACAAAACTGTAGTAATTGTAATCAGTTAGACATCTACGTATTTTAATAAGTAATGATTTAATTTTTATTTTATAGGTGAGAGCTAGAATTTGCTCAGAGTGACAGACGAAGAACGTGAAATTAGAATCTGCGAAGAAGAAATTAGACAGGATTTTGCTAGGATGTAAGAACAGCGGAGAGTGATACGATGAAAAAATTCAATTTGCCAACAAAAGTAGACCTGGATCAAATAGAATATAAAACCATCAACGATACCCTATTAATCTAATGGCATACAACTAAAATTGAACGCATTTTTATATAAGAGATTAGGTAAAGTAATTGTTGTTTTGTAAAAATAATAATGTATTGACTGGAGACTTCTTTCAGCTAAAAGTACGATCATCCGTTCGTTTTAGGTTAGTAATTGTACAATATGTAAACCGAAAGCTCGAGGTAGTCAATTCATTAGTTTTAGGGATTGTTGATCAAAAATAGTAGCAAAAATTGCAGTAGGGATCATAGTTGATCAAATTTGGAGATTTTTAGGACATATTCACTGCTTTCATACGAATAATGGTGATGGTTGCTTTTTCGTTTGGTTTTAATTATATTGGCTGGATTTGATCTATATGTATGTGGTTCTTGGAGTTTATATATGTATATTAATTTAAATATTGTGATTTTATAAAAATCGAAGGGCATGACATATAGTCATTATATTTTAATTTTATTTCATTTTGTTCAATATTTTTTTAAATAAAATGTATTATTTCAAACATTTTGTAGAAGTGTTAAGATCAAAAATCAAGTTTAAGAATAGGGTTGAAATATGTAGTTAGTTTATTTGTTTATTCTAACGCATATTTTGTAAATGTATGGCACATTTGTTATACCAATGCTTATCGCTACGTATATATATCATACTGATCAAAATAAAATTAACCAATGTGAAATCTTGAATCACATCGTATATCCTTTTAATTTCGAGGTCATCGTGCAGCTCTTCGTTAGTTACGTAGCGTATGTCACAATTATGTTCGAGAGTGACTGGAAATGAAGTGGATAATCTTAGAATGCAATGAGTGTATATCGAATTCAATATCAGTGAGCACGACAAAATTAAATTGAGCGATTTCGCAGGCGCAGAGCTCCTCCTCATCTAGGAACCAGTAGCCACTATGATCCGAAAATAGACTATGGTATCAACAAATCAGTTGCAACTGGGGAAATGAGAATCTTTTAATAAAAAACATGAACAAAACCACAGTTGAACATATTTTGAAATGTATGTAAATGCATTCTAGCTTATTCCGATTATCTTTGTCTCAGTTGATGCCGCAGCCTAAAAGTGAGAACATTTTCGTTTCTATGATGGTACCTGAGGCGGAATTCAAATGATACTAACAAGATGGGAAAGCTAGTAGTTAGCTATGTTTAATACAACTTAAATGAATATTAGATAAACTATTAATTTTCAGAAATACAGACAGAACTTACTCAACTATTAGTTATATTAATTTAATACAATGTTTGTTGGCCGTACAAAATCCACAAACTGACGTTAGTAAATTAAAGAGAAATTGGTTAATACAAAGAACATTTGAAAACGTCTGCGGATGATTTATTCAATGGACCTCCCATTATACACGCTAATTGTTTTCCTTTTTTTATGGCCGTTGCCGTGGAACAGATGGCGTAACAATGTTTCACGTGTTACGTAATTACTGCGTTAGTCGTGATCATAAAATTGCTAACATACTGTTCGTGCGATCGATTTTCAGTTAGGGCACCGTAACATCTACTTAGAGAGTTAAGAGAGTGATGCTGTTAATGACAGTAGTAGTGATACTATGTCACGCAAGAAACGATGTTATTTGCCGAATTATATTAGGTACCTACTGCAACTGCTGTGTTGAAAATTAAATATGTTTTCGTTTAATATTTAATTTATTAATATAAATTAGAAATTAATAATAAATCATAGTTATTAATTTTACGAATAGTGTTTTAAAACATATTAAAGTTATTTTGTACACACTTTGTATAATGTTGCCGCGTCAACTCTGAGTTTTATTTCGATTTGGCTTTGACATACAACAGAATTCTAATCTAAACAAAATAATTGAACAAAAATGTTATCAAATATAATTTATTTTAACATTATATTACATCTAAAAACTATAGGTAATTATACAGTCACAATAGTTTATAGGTTAGAGTTATCACTAATGTTTTCAAGAATTTTGCATACGTCTGACAACCGGGCGACTTTAACAGGCTCAATCGTTTACGGGCTCGAACTAATCAGACAGCATTGTGTCTCTTTTTAACTAGAATAAAATGAGAAGGAACATATTGTCTGATTCTTAAACCAATTTACAAATTGCGATAGGCAATACCTTGAATATTTTGATGACGTATGTACAAAAAACTTTGAATAAACTGTATGTACTTTCATCAATCCCATTTATATTTAGTTACACATATTACAGAGCAATACACTCTAATATAAAAATCACTCAAGAATTTTTGGAAAATGGGATGGTTTAAACATATAGAAGAAACAAAATAGAAGAAATATGTATTCATTATCAGCTATTATTAATCGTAGTAGTGTTAACTCTATTATGGATTGTAGCTTATAATGGATCAAATTAACTTGTAGACCAGACGTTACTCATGGGGATAGTTTACGCAGATGGTTCCTGCAAATAAGTGGGTAAAAGGTGAAGCAATACCATTACGGATTGCTTCATCTATTTTCAGTAGCTGTTATTTTTAGGCAACAGTAGAAAATTTGATAAGGAATAATCATCCGAATAACGCCAGTAACCAGGCTGGGTAAGACCAGATGCCTTTAGGGATGGTCTTTAAGTTGACAACTGGCCAGTCGGTAAGCTTAATACCGAGGACCGTAGTTCGGAGCCCACTTTAAGCAGTAGATCCCGTTCAGATAAACCCTCGTTAGTAAAAAGGAGATTTTAAAATATATTTAAAAAGTACTGAATAAAATATTTGGAGCTCAAACATTAAATGAGCATTACCAAGAAAGACACAATCATTTCAGGAATAAGCTCCTGTTATTATTAATACGCTCCTATTTGCAGAATTTCAAAATTGAGTCTTCAGTTGAAAATAACGTTTATAATAAAACAAAATATCAAGACAACAGGCAAATATAGAATTCAATCTATAAATCGCGAAGAATTAATATGGGTACAATCTACGACTATTCTAGATTTTTCTTGGTGGCGCAGTGGTAAAGGCGATGGGATGGTCCTCCTACTGTTGCGATAGCGGCGGGTTCGGATCCTGCCGAGGTATGGTCGTAAATTTATGTTTGTGATTGTTTAAAATTTGTGAATGTTCTAGGCAAGAGTGTAAAATCCGACAAGGAAAATTATCCAAGTCACGCCAGTAACCAGGCTGGGTAAGACCGGATGTCTTCTTGGATGATTTCTAAAGTTGGTCACTCGCCAGTCGGTAGGCTTAATGCTGAGGACCGTGGTTCGGAGACCACGTTAAACTTTAGGTCCAGTCCAGATAAACCCACAGTTGGTAAAAGGAGACTTTATTGAATTTACTGACAGAATTAACTGAAGAAACAAAAACGGCCTACACGTTTTGATGTTTGATGATATATTTTGATGTCCTACTATTTAATGAGAGTTTACAAAACATAAAACATTTATTACAATTTTGCTATTCGGTCCATTCTATTCCATATTCTTTCAATTAAAATATTTTAACGCGTCTCTCTAAAATTATGTAGTGTAAATTAAAACCGTATAGTAGAACAGCTCGGCTAGTATTATAATTTAGTTTTTTTGTTAAATTTGATGCAAAATATTACAAATTATATTGAGTGGTTCAAGCAGAATTATATGATCTTAATCCAGATCTAGGTTTGAACAACATTGGTTTATCTATATGTGGTTTTTCGCATAATGCTAGGCTCAAACGCGTCAATTGTAGTCTATAACGATTGTCATTCATGGTTTCATCAATGCCCTTCAAATCCTCATCAATTCTGTTTGGATGTCCAGAACGTTATTTGCCTTCAGTGTCAAAATAACCGCTTTAAAAATATCGAAACCTGTATTCGTATAGTGAAATCGATAGGGCATGTTTGCTATAAGCCTCACACAGCATTCGATTCAGCCGTTTCGTCAGATATTTTCACTAAAACGAAAAATTTTCTGTTCAAACTTAAAGACGTACTAAAAAGTGTATGCTTCATACAAAAATGAAGCTTCAACATGAAGGCAAAACTTTGACGTTATAAAATACCAGAAAATAGCAAAAAATACACCAAAAGTAAAGCATACATCTAATATACAATAAATTAAACTCTTTGTACATAATCGTAGTTTTATTTTATAAAATAATGGTTTAAATTTTCTTAGTTGGGCATAATATCGAAAAATTCCCTAATTTAAAACTCAAATTACTTTTTTTCCAACTACATTTTCGGTTATCTAAGCTGTAAGCCGAGTCTCCTCTTGTTTGTTTCCATACACTTCCTGTTAATTTGCTGAATTTAATTGTTTTCTTTGATGTTACCAAACGTAAACGTAACTAATACAAAATCCAATCATTTTCGAAGAGGACGAAATAATGAATATAACATTTCCGTGTTTTTGTTGTTTTGTTTCGGCGATTTATCGATCATCCCCTAAAAAAGCTTATTTGTTCTGTATAATTTTTGCCATTGTCTTTTTTTAATTAATAAATTATTCATATAAATAATTGAGAATTGGATTTAACGAATCTCTTAATACGGGTCGTTATTGATGAATTCGGAGTCGATGCGGATTTAGGATGGGACGTGCGTTAGAGCAACAGGATTTATTTCACCATTTTCGCTGATTGGTCTGATAAATTTAGAGTAAGTATATAAATATCAACAGGAATTATTTATACCACTTAAATTTAACTGCTGACTCATGGAAGGTGTTAGATACTATTACCATAGATATATTCCAGACACTCTTGGAAGTATTTTTTACAATAAAACCTTTGGTCTGACCGTAGAACGCAGATTCAGAAGTTTTGGAATTAGTTCTTGGCAAATTAAAATATGAAGACCATAGTTGTTAGTTGTGCGGCGTGTTTTAAAGTTTTGTGCATATTGTTCAGACAACAAGCTGTGTTTACCAAATTTCCTTGTTTTTGTGCCTATGGATAGCAGAAAAGGGACAGAAACTGAGAAAATCACTGGTCTGTAAAGAGCTGAGTTTAAAGTTGGTGAAAAGAACATCTTCCAAAAAATAATGATACCACTACATAAAGTTTTTTGAACACTGTTGCACATAAAGTTGAGATTGATGAACTAATTTCTAAAATCACTACTTAAAGATGGAGATTGCTTCAAATATATATTGTCAAAGCTGTTTCCGTTGGACCTGGCATTAGGCAGCTCTGACTGATCCACAAATCACCATGACCATGACAGATACTCAAAAATAAGGATGGATTGCTTTTGAGGAGATTATAGAGAAATTTTAGACTATCATCGTAAATATCAGTCATGAATATCAATCATAAAACTCTAAAAAAAATTGAAGCTTTAGGTTACCTAATTGGTTTAAAAATAAGTTTTAAAATAAAAATAAACCAAGGAAAATGGAGCATCTCGATGAAATAAGACCATTGTTGGAAGCATCAGGATTATTCTCATAAATGAAAATGTACAAAGAGGAGCTTACTGGGAAGATGAAAAGATTTTAGCGTGTGCTAGTGAACGTATAGTAGATACAGAATAGAATAGAATAGTAGTAGAACATATAGAAAAATTGGATTGTCTATGGGTTGCCAATAAAGTGATATCTTCCAAGTATATTCTCTTATTGAAATATAAACAAATAATTTTTCTTTTAGTAATTTTAATTTTAATTTTTTTACTGTTTAACGAAATTAGTTGTTACTCAAAGCTGTTACAAAATCAAAAAAAAATCG
Organism: Rhynchophorus ferrugineus; assembly: GCF_030347505.1. Taxonomy (NCBI): domain Eukaryota; kingdom Metazoa; phylum Arthropoda; class Insecta; order Coleoptera; family Curculionidae; genus Rhynchophorus; species Rhynchophorus ferrugineus. Next base: position 21,918,768 of record NW_027472583.1, on the reverse strand, counting down.
TATGAATTGAGCAAGATACTTTCTTACAGAAATGCCCTTTCGAAAGGACTTTTTCAAAATAACCTCGTACAAAAAGATAGACGTTAAAATAAATCTCTTCTTAATTTGATTCGAAGAGAAACGATGTTGTAAAAAAATTTACTGTCGCTTGTACGCCAAGGGACGTGTGACCTTTCCCTTTTTGCCAACTTTCCCAGCAGCTGGGATATATCACGAGTCATTAAGATCGTCCAATACAAGCCTGGACAAATTTCAACGTAAATAATATGGGTTGTTTTCGGGATATTATGGTTGCAGGAGGAATCTCGGACGATTTGCCCGATGCAAAATTGGGCCAATAGCTTTTATTGGCGCTGATTTTCGAGGAAACGATATTGGGGCGAAAATCTCGGTGTGGGAATTACTGCGTGCAAAATCCCACATGTTAGGTCAGATTTTAGTTTTTTCTTTAAATGGGACTTTCCTTATTTTAACATTATATATGCGTTTTTATATTGAAATTTTAGGTTTATTTGGTAAATATTTTACTTAAAGAATTGCGTCCCTGTAATAATACTGTACAGCATATCAAGTAAATAGTATGTACGTTGTTCATTAAGTTCGTGAAGCGTTATCTATTAATTGTCATTACTGTGACTTGACAATAATGAAAATTACTTTGTGCATTGTTTTGTTACTATGAAAATATATCTAAAGGATCTAGCTAATGGAATTAATAAATCTCATTTTCAAATAAAGATAATACACTTGCTCACACAACCCAGTAAACCGTTGTTAAATAAATACATCAACATCTAGTTTATGTGCCATATTGAGCTAGGTCAGAATTTTTGGGCCTTTTAATGCTTCAAAAATATCTTTCGTGGAAAATGATGTTTATTACACTAATATCATAAGAAGTAGAAAAGTATTGGGATAGAATGCATAAATTGGGGTTCAGTGGAATAAGTATCTTAAGTTTTGTCATTTTCATTTTCCCCAAATTTGTCCGTGTTAATTTTGCGTTGTGGCGAAATGACAAAAACCTAATTAAATCACTTACGATGCCTCATTCTTCAAGTAGAATCAGCCAAATACCTCGGAATATATCTCGATATTATCGAGTTTAACCTACAACTGTACAACTGTAACAAGCAACTGTACTGGTTAGTCGGAAGATACCCTCAACGTGACCTAAAATCAAAGATATTGGTTTATCAGTAAATCATAAAGCTAATTTGCACCTATGGGGTATAAATATGGAGTTGTATTAAAGCATCAAACCTATTGGTAATTCAACATACCCAAAACGAAATCCTACGATTAATTACCAATGCTTATCGCTACGTAATTAACGAACAGTTGCAGGATGACTTCGAAATCAAATGGATATACGAAGTGAACCAAGATTTCACCTCAAAACATGGTATAAGGTTGATAAATCATAACAAAGTAGAAGCTATACAGCTACTCGACAACACGCAGGAAATCAGAAGATTGAGGCGAACCAAACCACACGAACTTGTTCAGCGTTTAAGAGTTTTCTTAACTTTAGCTTAAGTAGATTAGATTTATTTATTAATCCCGTAGTCGCCTTGCTTATGTATGCAGGTACAACAGAACAGTAGTAATAAATTAAAATGTACTTAAGATTGTATTAAGCATATCTAATGTAAGATGTAATTAATAAAAAAAAATAATTATCAGTTTTCAATGAATTCCGTTAACTTAATAAATTTATAAGATAGCATAAATAAGACATTGTAAATATAGTAAAATATGCTTGTAAATTATAATGATTTCCCAGAACTTGTATATCGAAGCTGGGGTATTCTTATAAATATGAATCAATGTTAATATAGATACTGCTCTGCCAAATAATTGAAATTGTAAGTATAATATTGTTGTAGTTATTGAAGTTAACTCAATTAAATATTAAGATTTTTCATATCATGAAAAGCTTTGAAATTAATTAGCAGTGTCAACATTTGATATCATAACAGACATAGACGTATACAAATCTTGTATTCGTCAAATATACCTCAAATGAAAGATAACTAGTATAAATTTAGCAATATAGGTCATCGACAATAGCAAAAAATAAAGTAAAACAATAATAGGATCAGTTTTCTGCAAATAAATTCAGATTCAACTTTTAGGATTTAATTTCTTGTAAATTCTATTTTGAGAAATAAGTATTCAATTCATAGGTTTCAAGAAAACTTCTCTGTTCTAAATACGGAGTCTAATTATATCTAGTACAACTCATTATCTGCAGTTAAATATTTGTTAATTTCGATGAATTTTAATGGATTACGCGTTTATTGAAATCTGTAGATTTAAATATAGAGATAAATTAGAATCAAGCTTTTTTTCTTGAAAGGCTTCGAGAGAGATGATATTTCTCAATTTTATATTATGTACATTTTTATATATTAATCATAAAATTCATTATAATATATCTATGTAAATCTAGCATATTTACCTTCAACAAAAATGAATAACAAGTCATATAAAATGGGCATCAAACTATTTTGTTGTTTTACTTCTTATATTATCTTATCTTCTTACTTATTTATCTTACATTAGATATGCGATTACATTAGAAGTTAAGGTCTGAACAGTATTCTAGTGTCTTTAAATGTCCTTGACACCTTACCTCCGAAGTGCTAGTATGAGATTTCCTACATTACACATCGTATTAAATTTTCTCATTACTTACGATTCTTGAGTAATCACTTATAATCGCAGAAATGTGTTGTCAAGCACACGCTTTATTCTGAAGCAGAGGAATTATTATTAAAATAAAACTAGAAAACGCAGTCCATTTTTGCGTCTAACGATGCTAAACGATTTGAAGTACGTGCTTGAGAAGTGAAATTCAAAAGACCAAAAAAATGTATATTTACAGTTTATTTTTAATAATTCAAGTCAAAAAGCGACAAGTCCCTATCGATTTACCATTTATTATAAAAGAACAAGGGTTACAGTGTAAATATTGCATAATTTATGAAAGGGTTAGAATTTTCAGAAGTTTGTATAAATGTTCAGGACGTGCTCCTTTAACAAGTTAATCGTCTGAAGCAAGGGGCCACGGATCCAGCCGTGGTACTAATTAAAATCTTATTAACTTTCGTTTATCAACGCGAACTGATCGGTGAGATGTATCAATCGATACAGTTTCGTCGCTAAAATCTGATTAACTTAATCCTATTGTTGTCGTCACCTATTGATTTGCATGTGATTGATAGGTTGCATAATCAATCTGGCATCGGATTATAATAACCGATGACACGAGGTTATACCATCACATATATTGTCTGTCAAAAACGACAGTTGACGATATGTGCTTTATTAATGACTTTCGAATAATAACGTCATTGTCTTTGCTATTCTCAATTACTGCATTGACGAATTTTCAAATGCATATCCGAAAACATATACTTGATAATATTTCGCAAGTGTTATTATGCAATTGACGTGGACTTAATTGAAAAAAAAAACATTGTTGGTAATTTTTCGGATTTTAATCAAACATTTTGAGTATATAATTTACTTAAGATATAAAATACTAATGAAGAGACTTTAAGAAGAGTCGGGTATTCAGTTTCTTATTTCTTTACTTTAAAAAGGTATTTATTGAGAAAAATTGAATACAAAATATGGTAATCAAAATATTTTCCATAATTTTTAATAATTATTTACCACTTTCAATGGTATGTTTCTATTTGTTCTGTTTCTATATCTCCTTCATGTTGCCTTGGTGATATCATGTCGAAGGAATGATGTTGGTTTGGTGACAATCCAATCATCGATTGATCATCATCAGAAGACGTTATGTTTGGTAATACGCTGGCTGTAACAGAACTTCTTATTCGAGTTGCAACAGTGTTTATCCCACAATCCTTGTAACGTCTGGCCAATTATTACTATGCAAGAGCATGAGTTTACGTCTATAACTGTCGTAATATATTCCACCTTGCTGATACCACCATATACACAGCAATATTTTATGGCCATGGATATTCTGCTTTGATGTCGATGCCATGTATATTAAAATAACCACTTTTAAACCGATGAAGCCATAATCGATATTTGAAACATGACTCAGCACCAAGTCCAAACGTTTCTAAAAGGATTTGATGAGCTTCGGAAGTAAATATTTGGAAACAACAATAGTAGCGTAACGTTCCTTGATTAGCGTCTGCACTAAATAAGTCAGTAAAACTAAATAGAAAACTGTTATTTTATGTTGTTTATTATTAAACTGTTGTTTAAGTCTCAAAACCTTCGAATATAGCAATTAGGTTTGGTTGTTTAAGAGTTCTTTATATTAATATCTTGTCTTTTCATCAAAAGATAATTACTAGTTACGTGGAGGGTGAATATGATTATTGAACAAAGAAAAGAAAACTTTTATATTACCTGTTTAATGAATAAGACGATAAATATTAGTTTCATTTAGCGCATAGAGCAAATTAGGCTCAAATTCAAGCAACCGTACGGGTTAGTCGGAATATACTATCAACTTGATGAGATTGGTTTATCACTCAATCATAAAGCCTATTTGGATCTATGGGGTGCAAATATGGGGTTGCACTAAAACTTCAAACCAACTAGTGATCCAATGCACACAAAACAAAGTTCTGCGATTAATTACCAATGCTTATCGCTACGTAACCATGACCTCGGAATCAAATGAATAAATGAAGTAGTCCAAGATTTCGCCTTAAAACATAAAACAAGGTTGCTAAATCACAACAACGTGGAAGCAATACAGCTAATAGCTATACAACTAATAAACTATACGAACTAGTTTAGTGTATAAATGTATTTTAACATTAACATTAGCTTAAGTAGATTCGTTTTATTCTAATTTAGGAAATATAGAGTGATGTATTAATCCCGTACTCGCCTTGCTTGTGTATTAATGCAAGTACAACAGAACAGTAGTAATAAATTAATTTGTAAATTGAAATGGTACTCAGCATATCGAATGGAAGATGAAATGAATAAAAATAATAGTGCATCAAAAGGAATTGCTTGTTGATTTAGACTGTGTAAGATACAGTTTATATCGTTTTTTGTTAGTGTATTATATATTATATATTCAGTATTGTGGCAAAATTGGTGTCAACTTTAGACAACTGTTGTTGATTCTGAAAATTCAAATAAGCATTGATAAACAATTGAAAATAAATTAGAAATTAAATTTCATTTAAAATCCGGCCGATATTAAAATAATGTGTTAGATTAATATTTTTATCGCAAAAGTAATGGATTGCGCAGCATTGATTTTAGGTTGAAGTATTATTGTTTATTATAAAGTTTGATATGCCTAATATAAAATAAATACAGTTTATTATATAAAATAATAAAAATAAATTAGCCTATAAAAGGTCCATATATTCAGAGTTTTTGATGCAACAGCAAAGGTTTTATATATTTTAACACAATTACATTTTATACCTTTTTAAATTGGGTAAAATAATATACCAACTTTCGGGAATAATTGTATTAAGTTTATGGAACTGAAAAGTAGGAAAATGTTATACTTCATACATAAACATATTCTTTTCTTATATTTTAATATATTTTTACCAACTAGAGTGTACCTGGGCTGTAAATACTGTTGTTTAACACCGATTGACAAGTAATACTAAGAGAATATTTCAGAAATTCTTCCGTCTTACCCAGCTTGGTTACTCATTATTAGTATTTTTCATTTATTCTATTTTTTTTCCTATCAGTACATTGTGATCTACCAAAAATCATATACAATATATGTCCATATCTGGGTGGGGTTTAAATCCTCATCTTTTACAATAGTAGGACCATCATGCACTGACCACTTCTGTTGTCAAGCTGGCAGCATATATTTGCTGCCAATGCTAGGTACTTATTGTGCGAATATGGCGGATTTTTTGGTTTGAATAATAATTTTAACGGAAATATTTAATAAAATTAAAAAAGAATTAACCTAAAGGTTTATTTTAATATAGATTTTCAAATCAAAATCTAAATTTGAGAAACTGTTGCTGGAATTGTTTTATTAATTTTTCTTTGCTAAAGTGTCACTTTTAAACTCATAATTGCATTATCATTAATTGTATCCCATTCATTTAAAAGTTTATGTTATCTTACGCTCAAAATTAGATCTAATATTTGTACTCCTTATTTGGAAATTGTAACTGGGGATCTTACGTTTTTCTTTTGTTATATTTAATGTGTATTTTTTACCAACGAGGGGTTGTTTGCTATTAATTGGAGCTCCGAAATACGGTCCCCAGTATTAGGCCCATTGGCTAGTGACCAACTTAGAAAAAATCATACCAGAACCCAGCCTAGTTACTAGCGTGACTGGGATCATTTTAGTTGGCGAATTTTACACTCTTGCCTTTTGGACAATCACAATTATACAATAATCAATCATAAATATACGACTATTCCCCAGCAGGCTAGCAGGAGGAGTGACATGACGCCTTAACCGCTGCGCCAACCAAGTCGGTTCTTACGGTTTGCCTGGAATGTAATGGCTAGCTGAGAAATTTTGTAGCGACTTTGTTTCATGTTGAATTTTATATCTGGCAAAAACGGTCTACAAATGATGCAATAATATGTTATCTGAAGTAAACTAAGCGTGGATATCAGCAGCAATGATGAACTGGCAACACATAGCGGTATAAAAGTGAATTTGTGTACAGTAGTTTTAAGGTAACTAATTTATAAAATTTTAAGGGTGCCTAAGAATGTTAAGTTTATATTATTCATTTAATATTTATGAATAAATAATCAAGGATGCTTGAAGAAAGAAAATTATAATTAGCTAAAGTTTAAAAAAATTTTTAAATGTTAATATAAATTTAAAAAATGCATAAGCCGGCTTGGTGGCGCAGTGGTAATGGCGATCGGTCCTCCTGCTGTTGCGATAGCCGCGGGTTCGGATCCTGCTGGGGCATGGTCGTAAATTTATGTTTGTGATTGTTTAAAATTTGTGATTGCTCTAGGCAAGAGCACAAAATCCAGGCTGGGTAAGACCGAATGTCTTCTGGGATGATTTCTAAAGTTGGTCACTCGCCAGTCGGTAGGGTTAATGCAGAGGACCGTGGTTCGGAGCCCACGTTAAACTGTAGGTTCAGTCCAGATAAACCCATAGTTGGTAAAAGGAGACTTCAAAATATATATATATATATATATATATATATATATATATATATATATATAAATGCATAAATTTTAATAAAAATTAAGATAATATAAGTAAATATGTTTCAGAACCATATATCTTTGTTGGTCTAAATAATAAAAGTTTAAATTTATTTAAATTAACTTAAACAGAAATGTTTTTAATTTGTGCGAGGGGAATACTAAAAACCACATATATATAGGTCAACAATATTCATATTCGTATACCATCCCGATCATAACACGTCCCGTGTTGTTTACTTTAAATAAAAGATAAACCGAACGCAAACCGTTTTATGTTTCCAACGGAACAGATATTTAAACAATCTCCTACCTTCTCGTTTAACCAAAAAACAATTTCGGTTTTTCATTGAAGATCGCGCCTTATGAAAATATTTATTTATCTTTAAACAAGCGGCTTTATAAAATAAGTATGTTGTTGGTTGTTTTGTATTAAACTTCAATGAACGGACATCCAATTTGAAATAGCGAATACTTATCGTTAATATTTTGTATTATTTACAGTAAACTAAGAAAGGCAATTATAAAATTCACCAATTCGACTAATGCAGCATTGATATTATAACATGAAACCTGGAGAACCACCTAATGAAGAAAAATCGACTTATCCACCAATTTCACTGCCACTAATAATATCCAAAGTGTTTTAATACAATATCTGAAATATTTAACGCTTACACAACGGGCATTATTAAAAAAGTCTACGAAGAGGAAAAAGTTTGCTCAGATATTGTCTAGTACTCAGAGCAAATCTTCACTTATCTATAAACTGATGTAAAAACTCCATAAAATGCTACCGAAGTAATATGTTGAATTCTTAAATTCATACATCTCACCCAGTATGTTTAGAGCAAAACAAAAATAGGCTTACTCATGTAGCGACCGCTACGACCCTTTAGGCCACCACGCATTCAACTACAGCAAGTTCAAAGGTTGGCAACGCTGGTGGATTAGTACCATGCGGTTCCCGGCTATAAAGGACCACCACGACGACGTCTCGCTCTCTTTTCTTTTTTCTACCCCCTTGTAACAGTACCACTTCCACAGCGCTACCGTACTTCCTTTACCTAACCTAATATCCTGTCCAATCTCCCATCGACCACATGTATAAATTTGAATCGAAATAAACAAGTTTTTATTCAACCAGTGTTTTCAGTTCCTATGTGAATTTATTCCACAAAATAGTGAGTGTTCGGATAAACAATCGTATCGACAGCCCCACAGTCCGAACGACCAGATGAACATTCCTACACTCAACAATTAAAGAAACAAGAGCAGGTGTACCACAAGGCAGTATTTAGGGCCCTATTCTGACCTACTCTAAACATGTGACATACCAAAAACAGAAAATATTGCTATGCCTGCCTTTGATGATGACACCGTGATAACTGCTACTGAGAATAAAAGTCAGCGAGAGTAAATCAGTGCATATTGAATTTACATACAACCAAACTGTTCCAATAAATATGAACAATACTATTCCCATACAGTACTAAGTACCTTGGGATGAATATTGAGACAAAACTTCGTTGAAAGGATCATATAAAAAAGAACGGAAAATAACTCGAATAAAAGTACAAAAAATTTATTGGTTACTTTAAAAATAATTTAAATTATCCATACATAACAATTTGTTGCTGTATAATTAAATATTAAAATATAAATGGAATTATCAGTTATGGGGATGTTCTGCGAGATGTAACATTAATATGCAAGTATTCTAGAATAAAGTCCTGAGAAGTATTGTGAATACTATTTGAACATTTACTTACATCGAGACTTTCGGATTTCAACTATCATAGGGGAATTTCATAGCGGAGGCTGAAATATGAGCAAAGACTCCATTTTCATGTTAACGCCAAACAGCTGCAACTCTTCGATAATACTAAACTAGGTCACACTCTCAAGGGGAACAAACGGAGTGATCTCATATTGATCTTGCATCAAGTGTAGTAAGTGGTACTTTTATTTTATTAGGAACTAAGTAAGGACTAATGAGTCTTGCCCAGTATTAGTTTTAAGTCACTATAAAGACAAATTGTAATTTATTCGACAACGATTGGTAATAAAAATTAATATATCTATTAAAATTATAGTAATTGCAGATGCTATTAAAACAATATACATATTTTTATAGATTAGAATTTCTCAAATTTACAATTTGTTTCAGCGTGTTCGTGTTAGACAATCGGAAATAGAGCTTAAACACAGGGTTGGGAAAGTTGTTTGGACTGGAAAATCTATACTATAGAGTGCTTAAAAGGTAAAAATCCATAGAACTTTCTGGAGATAAAAGTATTGCGTTTTGGTAATTGAGATTCTAGAATGTCATCTTCATCATATATTGATATTTTACTCCCTAAAAGGAAATAATGAAACACACTGATCTTCTGGCGATATCGATGCTAAATATAACCTGGTAATTAAAATTAATTAAGATGGTAATTAGAAAATACCGAGGTCGAATATATCCGTTTTGGATCATTTATATAAGACTGAATACCAGCAATAGTTCGATACTTGTAATCATCATAGACCCATAGAAATCATATGAATAGTGAACAATTTAATGAACCAAGTTTCCATTACATCGAACCATTTTTGAATCGGATGATTACGGGCAGTGAAAAGTATCGCAGTCGAAGTCTGGATAAACCTCACAAGCATAGAACTGCATTGAGCCCAGAGAAATTAATATTAGGTGTTTGATGGTTACGAAAAAGAAATGGTACCAAAAAAACGCACATTTCTAGTGACTTGTCAAAAATTGAAAGATATTGGAAGTTTTGCTGAAAATTGGTTTAGAAAGCTGGCTTCAAAATAAACCTGTGATAATTTATTGGCACAAGTTATAGGCAGAATTGTCAGAAGTTCAAAAGTAACAAAATTTTGGTTTTACCAGAAATGTGAAAAAAAAAATTATACATGAAAACCGCACATATAGTAGTAATTTGTATTTGAAATTTAAATGAATTACATTTGCATGTTTTTCATGAAAAAAATCCAAGCTATTATTATTTATAGACCCTAGAATGACATTTATATCATTTGCATAAAACAACACCTTATAATGTTATTTGATACAGGTATGATATTAATTGATATAATAAAATTAAAATATGTATAATATATTTAAGGATCAATATTTAATAATTATGTATTAACACAAATATATAAGTTCATTATAGATATGTAAGTATATATAATATCTTATATATACTATATACACTATATATACTATATATACTATATATACTATATATACTATATATACTATATATACTATATATACTATATATACTATATATACTATATATACTATATATACAATATATACTATATATACATGACAATTAAAAGTATCTACAAAAGAGAATCAAATAGAAAACAGTAATTTTGTAAAATAAATTTATTGATGTATACACAAACGAAATATTTAACATTTTTCAATGTAGTCACCTCCGTGTTCTACACGCTGGCCACCGATATTTGATTCTCCCTCGTAGATTATTCCAAATGTTCTGTTTATTGCTTATTAATTATTAACACTTCAGAAAATCAAACAAACTTAGTTAAATTTGTTACGACTAAGTTATGTTAGATAGCTAGCATAATTATATATATTGTTAGTATTTGTTTCTTTTATTATAAATATATTCTAAATATAATATATATTGTCAGCTGATATTTAAAACTTATTAGAAGAAGAAAATCTATTGAAAATATAATTCAAATTTTCAGTCATAATTAAGCTGATATTATCAAATATAAACGAACGAGTGTTTACGTACGAAGTGTGTCATATTAAGATGGTTTATGTTATATAATAGTGTAAGTTTTATTACCAGTTATTTATGCCTGAAACAGCGATAAATAAACAAGGAAAAAAGTTGAGTTTTCTAGGTCGACCTTATATTACATGACATCAAGTTTTCAGATTTTTTTTGTTACCCAGCTATTGTTATCTCGTGCTAGGTCATATATCTTCAAGTCATATAGAAAGAAAGAAAAAAAGGTAAAACAAAAAACATAATGTAATAATAATAATAATAATAATAATCAGATCGGTCAGTATGAACGGTAAAATATCGTTCAGTAAAAGCGCGGTGGGTGCAAGAAAATGTTAGCCAAACTGCCAAAAGATGAAGAGAGAGATAAAAAGAGAAAATAATAGAGAAAAATGAGTTCAATTTCTAACAGTGCGATAGGCATTCGGCGCTTATGCTCCACAGGCGAATAGAAACGTGAGAAATCTGCGTAGTCCTAAATCCCACAACGGCATAGAGCCTAACCGAAAATATATAAACTGTATAATCGTATGACAAATTGCTGGGATTTTGTTAATACTGTTGTATTGAGTAATAAGAAGAAGCTTAAATTTTGATTACTAGAATAATTTTTGGGAAAGACGGAGAACAAATATGGAGAATGATTTGAAGTTTTGAAAACAGAGACTTAGTTTAATTTTAAATGGTAATAAAATTTACCATTATATTGATAATTAATTAATGTATACATTTTATCTTTTCAATTTTTTGTTAATTTCAATTAAATATTATTAGTTAACTTAAAAATTACTGAAAAAGTAATCTGGAATAAAAAAACAAATGTGAATTTAATGACTATTTAATTTATTATTTCATTACATTTAACAATTTTGAACTGAGCTATTTATAAAATATTAATTATTATATTTCATAATTGATAGCTAAAATATAAATGTTGCTAGAGAAAGAGAGAAGACGTTTTAACTTGATTTTGCTACTAATTTGTTCTTGAACTTTGAAAATTTAATTAAAAGTAATTGGCGTCAATTTTAATGTTGTCAGTTTCTTTAGTTCCTCGGAGAGTGTCAAATTTCCTGAGTTTAACTTGAAAATAATTCTTTTATAGAAGATTAAGTAATTTTATATGAATGCCATATAGTTTGTAAGGGATTGTATTTTATTTAAACACCAAAATATTGATTGTATAGAATTTGTGGTACCTCAAAAATATGTTAAAAGTATACAGTGCATTTTTTAATGTTTTATTCATTATTGATTATTCTCTATATGTTTTAGAACTATAGAAAGATAAATCCAAAGACAGTTAATATATGTATATGGCTAAATTTATTAAGATTTTAATGAATTTTTAGTCAGCAAGAGAGTATAAAAAAGTCTCTTTTGCAATGTCCTGCAATATTCTGTTTAACTCTTATTGACTGACCAATAAATTGATGTTACTGTGTAATAAAGGGTTTTTATTTAAAACAACTATTGGTTGTACAGTAAGTTCGCTGATAATTATTTATTCGTCGACACTAGACCGCCATTTTAATTATATCTTGATTAACTTGAAATAATTTAGAAAATTCTGAAGACAGAGCAAGCTGCAAGCAAGCAATTTAAAAAGTTATAGAAGATATTTTGGGCATCGTTTCATTATTACAGATGAGATTTTGGGCTACAATTATGATTTTGAATGACTCTTCGTCTTCAGATCGAGATATGCGTTCTCAAATCGTCCAATGGAGTCTTAGTTTGCCAGCTTTGTGTGATACGAAACGAACTTTGTTCGTGTATTCTTCCAAACTGACAAAACAGATTATCACTGTAATTTTTTGAACTACATATATGCAAAGTTTTCGTATAAAAACCAGGTTTTAAGAAGAAAAATAATTTTGAAGAATATTACTAAAAAAGTTATTCAAACAAATCCGTCTTTTCATTTCCGTTTCCGAAATATCCGTTTTATTTACGCAAACTTATTGAATAACCGAGAGTCGTTTTGTTTTACTGACTAAAATACTTTACAGTTCGAAGAACACAGTTATTTTGGGAAGTTGAATATAACTAAAAATTATTGCTTCTTACAAATCATCTTCTTAAAAACTTTCGATAAACCTTATTTTAATTATTTATTAATTAATCAAAAATAATTGAAATACTATCAAACATAACAAGGGCTGCAGGAATAGTATAGTAAATGTTCGTAATATTAAGAAGAAACATTATTTCATAAGTCTTTGTTTAGCAGTTTTTGATTAACGATGAAAACAACTTCTCCATGCTTAGTAACAACGATTTAGTCTATTCGCTCTTATTACTCGTTACTCATTAGTATCGATCCCAGTTACAATTAAAGAGAGAAAGAAAAAAAAGACCCCAAAAGAACAATAACGGAAAAGAAAACCTAAAAGTCAAACGAAGAGAGAGACTGTTGGTTTAGCGTCCCCGCTAGAATGCAGCTGTGGCAGTACCTGTTATAGCGATCTTGCAAGACCATTTGCTCGTTCCCTCGATAGTCATTTGTTTGGCCTGCTCGATCGAGTCAATGTGTGTGTCGGGATCCACACCGAATGTCGTTCTGTCGAGTGGTGGGGCGACCGGAAACAACAAACAGACAATACAGATGCGGGTGCTGTGCGCAAGATGGCGCTATTAGCGGCCGGTGGGTGTCAGCCATTGGGTGGCGAACAGTCCAAATTGCGCGCGGTACCTCCCATTGTTTATTTTCCTTTCTTGGTCGTCGTGTGTTGTGAGGCGTAGTAAGATTTATATTAACACAGAGAGAGAGAAAGAAAGATAGAGAGAGAGAGAGAGGCGTAGAGTTACAAGAAAGTTGTATGTGATGAGTATAATGATTATGACAGATAGTATGAGTGATGAGTTCGGTAGGTATTTCGCTTAAAGCCAATGAAAAGTTCTAACGTGATCAAGAATTCATTTCACTTTATTTATTCATATTGTAATTAATAGATGGTTCCCGAAATTCTAATAAATAAAATCTTTAATTTTTGTTATGAGTTATTATAAATATTCTGTTTACCAGTTTTTATTATAAGGCATACAAATAAGTATCCGCCGTTCGATAATCAGTAATTTAACTTTTAATTTTTTTACATAAACCGTTTTAAAATAAGATTTATTCCAAATTGAGGAAATTTAATTTTTTTGAAATTCATTGCTGAAAAAATCTGCAGGTGTGACACAAACAGTTGAGTGGATGTTCAGAGACATAAGAACTGTGAATTTGACACTGAAGATGAAAATAAAAAAAACACCAAGGAAGGCTGAAAGAATATGAAGATCGCTTGAATGATGAAAGCTCAAAAGGTTTCGTTCTAAAATATATCGTTTGATAAAGCAAGATCTGATTGAGCAACATAATACATTGCATTACGAAATCACAATTTGGGCCCGCTCGCGGATAACATTAAAAAATGAAGCATTCTTCCGAACTAACATAGATATGCTTTAAGAAAAATAAGAGTGACTGGCGACGGGCAACATTTTTAATAAAGCAGAAAGTGCTATTATTTCACAATAAACATCCACTAACAATAAAAATGATGGTGATTTAATAAAAACCTAGCTATGGAAGCATAAATAGTGTTTATGCATTATTATGTTTAACGCTAAGATTTTGTATTAAATTATTTGAAAATAACTTGTTATACTACTTGTTTTAGATTAAAACATTTATCGGTATTTCTGATTTATTTCTATTTATTTATTTCTGATTCTGGTAGATTAATTTAAAATGTCCGTAGGTTCATATAATCTAAATCTCTTATGTCTAGATATGGACGCTTATGTATATGGTCAAAAACTCCAATTAACTTTGTTATATTTAAGATAATATATTGTATTGATAGAATAATATAATGATAATTGTTTAAACTGCGCTGATGCATGTTATTAAATATATATATATATATATATATATATATATATATATATATATATTAAGCTGAATAATATAGTTACTAGAATATTATAGTTAACATAACAAAAATATTTTGTGTTAATTTCTAATTCTCTGTTTATTTAACATTGATAAGTTTATCTGTTTTATAAAGCTTTTTAAAATTTTTCACATATGATTTTTTAATTTAATAAGTCTATGGCTTTATTTTAACACATGTTTTCATACCCGTTATAAATCCTCTAAGGCTACAACTATTAATATAATGTAATAATGTATTTCATAACACCATTATAATATTTAAAGCGTAAAATTCCAAAAATTAGATGATGGAAACTAATTATATTGATTATCCGAAATGTTAAATAGAAATAATAAATTCTTTAAGTATATAATATATATGTATAATTAAACGTTGCTTTAGATTCTTTTAATTAGCATTGCTATTATTTTATTAGCAAGGGCTAGCACATACGTGTTTTCTTATAATATCGCCAAGTAAATTGAGATATCATATCTATCATACAAATCAATATAGGTGGAAAAAGTGGAAACCAAATTTAAAAAAATGTTTTCAAAAGGTCAATTAATGTCTAATTTATTTTAAAAATAGTTTTCAAATAGTATAATAGCAGAGAATGCAGAGAAAACAAAGATGATTGGTAGCAAATATATACGTTCAAATTTCTATGATATGTATAGTTGTTGTTTTCTTTATGTTCTTATTTGTCTGGGTTGTAGATAAAAAAAACTTATACTTATATTTCACCATAATACACATATTTTGTTTTTTTTTTGATAAATAATATTGATAAGTTTAGCTAACTTACAGAAATTTTATGATAATTGATCTTAAGATTTATGTTTGTTTGTGAATATCGATATATCTATTTTTAAAGCTTTTTTCTGTAAAAACTAACAACACAATACTTAATTTATTTCAGTTTTAAAAAAATTCAGATCAGTATTTATATATAGTCTGCAATTTTCCTATAAACACTATGGTATACTATTACAACATTCCAAATTTCTCAAAAGAGTAAAATAGACCCTTCAGATTAATCAAGAGGATACATATTCTGAATTGAAGGAAATATTTACAGGAATCCCCAGTGTAGCGTTTGGGAACATATCCTTTATCAGCTCAATATCAGTGATATACCTAAATTAGAGAGAATTACGATAGTGTACATTCATCGAAGACAGTACTGTTGGCAATGGTTAAGAACGAAGGAGCCTTGAAATAAATCTTTACCGAAATTCAAGGCTCCAACAATTACCAGTGATTTTGCTTTATGACATAGTTTTTACATGTTACAAATTAAATTATTGAATGTATACCAAATATTGTAAGATTGATTCTCTCGATTCAATTGGCATAATTTATGGACACAAAACTCACGGTATTTATCTAGGAAATAATCGAGACTATATACCAGAAACTAGAGAAAAATATCGAGAAAGTATGGTAATATATTTTAAACTCCAATATTGTTTGATTATTTAAAATTGAATAATTCAACTATTCATACTGCTTAAAAATATATATTTTTAATCTATCTGTTATAGTATTAATAATATATTGTATAGTAAGTATTTTGTATAATAATTTGACTAAATATTTTTAGATAATTTAATTCAAATTGTAACAATGTTTTTATTTTGTTAGTTTGGTGGTTTCAGAAATGTTTGACTTCATTTTGTCTTTATAGGTCTACACATATTGATATGACATAGTAATATATTTTATAACACAATTAGTATAACATTAAGTTTCATTAAGTAAATTTTGAAATGCTCTTTGTAATTTTGTTTCTAGTTATAAGAAGAGTTTTGTAGATCAGATTACTTAATATTATTTAAAAACCCATGGATGATGACCCATGAACCCTCGATGATATTGTATTATATCATTCATTTATTGTGATCATCATTTGACATTATAGATAGATTGTATGGTTTTGTACTAATCACAAAGTATTTAAGTAGTAAAGTAGATAAACTTCCTTTGACCAATATATACTTTCGACTCTTGTCTTATTATTAATGACATATTTCAGTTGTAACTTTAGTTTAAGTTAATTTTTATTTAATATATTATGTCAAAAAGTACAACAAATATTTAAATCGTCAAAACATATTGTAAATGCATTTTTAATATGTGAGTGATAATTGGAGTTTTTTTAAAGAAATAAGTCATATCAGGTAAATACAGTGGTTATTCCATGGTACTTGTAGAATTTTTGGCTAGAAGTTTGTTCACGGTGATCCTTCAGTCACCATTTCTTTCATTTTATAGGACATATCTTTCATTTTATCTCAGATGCTTTTGAATGTACTGTACTGCTGATATGCATCTGTTTTTGCGAAAGTTATCGTACTATAAACCTTTTGTGATGTTTTCCCTCAGATGAAATTTCATTTTTAATGCAAAATTGAAAACAAATTTTTTGTTCGATACTTTTATGCATAGCAAAAATCTCAAAATTATTTTTGCATGAACTGACAAAATCGTAAAACAAACAAATTGAATTACATGTGATACTCAGGTTTCGCCACTATAGAGAACATAATTAAGGTTATAAAATGATTAAGGATTTTTTACAATTTTAATATGGCCATTCGAGCGGTATATTAGATGTCTTAAAGGCAATATAAACATTTGGTAAAGTTGTAGAATTGGCATTTCAGCAATAATTATTGGAGAAATTATTATAAAAGGTTATAGTGTTGAAAAATGTATGTAAATTGGTAAGCTGTACTCTTAAAGTTAGTACTAGTACTAGTATGAGTTTCACGTACTGTGTGATTAAGCGGTTAAAAATAAACTCTAATGAATTGTAATACTTTTTAGATGAAAAAAATCGTAATAATGTCCTCCATTTAGAGGTATAGCAACTTACGAATAAATGTTATTGGCCAGGTATATAGTGTTGATGTTATCTAATTTTTTAGAGCCTAAATTAGAACATACAAAACTAAAAAATAAGAGGTTTCAGTAAGACAGCACTCCTACATAGTTCCAATAATAATGGATCTTTTTAAAATTTGACCATCCTTAATTAAGAACCCTATATAATGGAAAAGCTGATATAATTTTATTACCTGAATATTATTTTAATGGGAAAATCATCAGTGACCCTTCTGTTGAAATTAATTAAAATTTTTGACCATATATAGCCCACAGCAATATAAACGGTATTATATTACATTATTCGAGTAATTACACAATATGAGTTCCATTAAGCTATTTTTTAATGATATTGAAATATATATTTTTAGCATCGTATTTTAACATTATTATTTTTATAGCTTCAATAAACATTTATTTTGAAAAATAATTTTATTATAAAATATATTATATGTTTGAAATTATATTAATTTATATTGACAATACTAATGTAGTTTACTTGGAAACGAAAAGTACACGAAGGTAAATAAGACAGTACGATTTAACAATTTATATTTAGGCACTATCGATTATGTAATGATTTATATTTCAGTGGATTCCTTGGAATTCGACCTATGACCTAAATTAGAAATCAATAAGAGAACCTTTTCAATAACGTTAAATTTATTGCGTTCAGGTGGTCGATGCTTTTGTGTTTTAAAATGATCATAAATTTACTTAGCAATCACTAGTCTGTTGTTATTTAATGTCCCATTAAAATAGGTTACGTGTGAACTCAATATCTTGCACTGGCTGTAAAGTGTAATTCGATTTCCGAAAGATAATAGAATATAGATTACGTATAACTTTTCATTAATAATTAATGAATGCATTTTTTTTGAAGAATATAATTTTGTTAACGTTAATGTTTGGTTTAGTTATATTCCTTGGACTATGCATTAATTTTGAGGCATATACATTTATTAGCGTAACTAGTGTTGTTAAATTGCCGTATACATTATATTGTCTTGTTATACTGAAAAAACACTGAGGGAGCTGTGAAGCTTGCAGAATGAATTTTATGAAAAACATACGTCATAAAAATGAAGACAAAAAAGTATTGATTTCTGGAAATTGTGGCTTTACCTTTGCCATCAATTTCAATTGGTGGGTTTGAGTCAGTTATGAGAGAACAGTAGATGTTATAGAAGCAGATTTGGATAGCTAAAAAGAAATCTGAGAAGATTTTTTTTTAATTTTCATATTCTGGAAAATGCGTGAAAAAAGTAATATAAGGAACTGAAGAATACTCTTGCACTGTGCATGAGTTTATAGTTTTTGGAAGCTAATAGAGGACAATAGTTAAATTATATAATTAAAGGGATCATTGATGATTTCAGTGACACAATATAATAAAGACGTGAAACCAATGGATGTTGATAAAAATTGGATTAGCAGAAATAACGAATTATTAATAGAAATTATATTTAGTACAATAATTTGTCATAAACTCCAAATAATAAATCAAAAAACAAGAAAACGTCGATAATTTTTTATCCAAAGTAAGACCAACGTGACAAATACAATATTCCGGATATAATTTTGACCATACATAATAGGACTGACAATGATTCAATATCCACAAGAAAGGAGAAATATATTATTAGCAGGAAGAATGATAACAGTATTGAAAATATCGTAATAGACAGAGTTTTTTAGATATATCTGGAAATTTTTAGATATTAATATCATAGAATCTTCACAATAATTAATTTGTAGTAGAATACTTTTATTACTTTATCCATTTTAAAATAGAATTTGCAATTCATGTTCTTCATATTATAATAGTTAATATGTATTAATTAATATTAATATAAAAAAATTTAATATATTTTTGCAACATCGACCCACTATAATTGAAAACTCCTATATAAATCTATACATTTACTTAAATAAAAATTTAGTTTTCATTCTGCTTTATCGTATTTCTAATCTGGAAATCTTTTGTAAACTAACTTGTTAGATTAGAATATCTTGTAACTGTGTTAGGTTTGTTTTGTTAGTATTATTTGTTTGTATATAGGATCTAAAAAAATATGCCATATGCCACGTTAAAGGGTAAAGATTTTCTCAACTGAAACCGATTATGGACTGTGTACTTTTGACAAAGAAGTGACAAAGGAATTTGTAATCAAGAAGAAAAGTTTAAAAATATCTTGATCCCAATGGAAGATTTGTCAATGAAACTCAATGTAAATGTATTGAGTTATTGAACAAATAAGTAATATTTTTATTTTGGTTATGTTTGTTCAATTATATTTCAGGTTAAATTAAAAAACTAAAAGACTAAATAAAGTAAAATATGTTTCCTTAATAGTGCTGATGTTCCAATAAGATAAAGTGATTTTGGTACTTAATATATAATGTATTAGGTACTGAAGAAAGTTCCTATATGATGTTAAATAGGTTGGAAAGTTTTTTTCTGAATTTCATTGAAAAATGCCTGCAGATTTCTCTTAATGTAAATAAGTGAAAAGAACCTTGTCAAATGTACGTGATTCAGATTTTAACCTGAAACCTCAGGAGATATTCAGAGATAGCGTCATGGTTTTACAACAAATAAGCCGAACCATTGTCAGATAATAATGATACTCGATTATTATTTGATAAAGAAGCTACTGCAGAAAGAAGAATAAAGAACGCTACTTCCAGACTAAATAGTTTTCAATAATGACGTCAAGCATCAAACTTTTGTCTGTTGTAAATATTAAATATCGTTATTATAACTAATATTTATAATTTATATAGTTCAGTATAGCTATATTCGAGTAATGGTGAGCAAAATCGTTTATATAATGAACATTTCTTTTATTCTACGCAGTATAGCAAAGTAGAAAACAAAAATGAAACGGCCCTTTCTTTACGGTCGTTGTCCAATTTACCTTTTGTTGTTTGTTCATCGAATTGCTCGTTTCAGTTCAGGGGACAATTCAAAAGACAAATTGTGAGCCGCATCGTCCCGTAGGCGCCACATAAAGCGACTTTGCAACATTAATTCGGTCGAAGAAATTAAACATCTTCAAGTTGCCAGTCATTTTCCCACCGACTCAGTCTAAATAAATACAAAAACTGCTTGGAAATGCCGTAGCACTGGCTCAGTTGTCAGAAAATGACAATGTTGTTACTGGTTTCTTTATAATGTTATCGTTGTCGTGTCTATCTGTCGGAACTTTTCGGCAGTATGCAAAGTGAGGAGCACATTCAGTTAAAATAGCATCTGTTTATAGTGTTCTACATTTCTGACAGGATTTTTGATTTAGTTCTATTATAGAATGTTAATTATATTTTATGAAAGTAGGTCGATGATATATAGACGAACTATTTATATCCCTTTAGCTATATTGCCAGTAACATAAAATGAATAAATTTACAAGTATATTAATTTTCTACTGTGTAGATCTGTTTTTGATATACTACGTTTTTGGTGACAGAAAAACAATAATGCAACATTAATCATTAATTCTTTGAAAATTTGTCTCAACTTTATAATACTAGTTACTTCAAACATATTTTAACTTGATTATTATTTGTTAATTACTTTTAAGCTTAATTTCATCTGTTTGTTTAATTAAAACTATGTAATGTTACAGTAAAATGTTTCATTTATAATTATATTTATGTTAATATAACATAACATAACAATAAAAAGTCGTATGAACTAGGAAATATAGGGCGATAAATCGAAGGTATCTATGAAAATAGCCTTATCAAAAGTATTTGAATTTAGACATGAACGTTTTGTCATCAAAGAGGTTGTTGGAGTCGAGCCATCAAGCTGGTTCTGCAATTTAATGGCTCTGTCGTAAGTTTTTTTTCTACAGCTAAACGTTATAGTTAGATGCTGAAAGGAGTATTTGAAATATGACGTAAAAACCTTATCGGAACATTTGCGTAATAACTTTTATGACTCCAGTCGATTTGCGAAACGTCAAATGTGTTATTTTTATGTTGAAAGAATTCCAAAATGTATGTAGTCCAATATACCAAAGAATAGGCGTCACTTTCATACAGACACATTTCATATATATATATATATTAAATTGTCCATATTATTCTTTCCTTTATTTATTCGGTCTTAAATTTTTTGGTAGTGTTCTTTATTATCACTTTTTGTTTTCACGTTTTTACATTATGTTTTTGTATGTCTTTAGGTCCTTCCGCCTTTTTACCTTATCATTATTCTTTCTTATCATCTTTATTATTTTTTTCAGTTTCCCTTACATTCTCTCGTAATGAAAATTAATTTTCATTAATTCTTATTTATTAATAATTAGTAATTAATATTAATTAATATTAATAATTAGCAATAATTTCTCAGTTTTCTGGTACTCTTGCTTTTATTGGATATAGTTCTTATTATATATATATATATATATATATATATATATATATATATATATATATATATATATATATATATATTTTTTTTTTTTTTTTTTTTTATATAAACACAAATTACTGTTTAAATTAATGTAAATAATAACGATTATTATACTTAATTTTTAGATATAATGGAAGTCCGACTTAAATACCCTAATTAGCATTAGCATTAATACTACCAACGAGATAAGATTTGTCCTAAGGGCAAAATATTAATTAAATCGGTACTTATACCAGGGCAATTATAAAGTTAAAATTGTTAATGTTGCATTATTTCGTCCACGCCCTCCGTAACATTCCGTTCCTGCTGTGGCAGTTCTAGCGCAGACTCCTTCCTACGGTTATCTAAAAAGCAGTAATTCGCGTGCGAAAGACTTGCCTAAAGTGCCCATTAGCCTCTAAGAGGCAAATTTCGTTACCAAAAGCCACAGTGGCGGTGAAATGAATTCTCGAGATCAGTTAAAAAGGACAAGGAAATAAAGTTGTTAACTTTCAGTTTGGATTTCAGTTATCTTTCAGGATGATCATTACTCGTGCTCAATTTAACCATTCTATCGATTTATTGTTAAACAAGGACATAATTCAAGAGGTTATATTACTTGATTTATTGGGTTATTTGTCATTTTCTGTGTATAAAATTGATATGCATAAAAACTTTATTTTTTATTTTAAGATTTAATTATTTTAAAAATTTTTTCATTTAGAAACTTACTTTTTTTTAATAACTGTTTATAAGATATATATATATATATATATATATATATATATATATATTTATAATATATATATATATATAAATATATTTATAATATATATATATATATATAAATATATTTATAATATATATATATATATATATATATATATATATATATATATATATATATATATATATATATTTATAATATATATATATATATATATATATATTTATAATATATATATATATATATATATATATATTTATAATATATATATATATATATATATATATATATATATATATTTATAATATATATATATATATATATATATATATATATAATTAAAATAGGTTGAATATTAAAATTCTTTTTTATTGAATTAGTAGACTTTATCCAATACGATAATATCAAATATGTTAGCGATATGTAAACTTAAGATTAATAAATAATAATATTTATATTGTTGTCAATAATTGATATCATATTGACAGATAATTAATCTATATATTAGATATATTATTAATATTTAACTCGAGGTTTGCCTTTTATAAATGATATTTTCAAACGTATATGAGTATTTTGTTGAACTGTGATTTGAAAGCATTAATTGAAATATCAAGGAATATTATTTGTTATGTGACCGCCAAAAACTTGATAATTCTTGGGTTTTCATCATAATACCTTCTTACACAGTATTAGTTTTTATGACTTTTTCACTTAATATTCAACTAATATCGTTACCTAATTAGCCTATATCCAGACAGTCAATTAAAGAGCAACTGAAGAAGTATTTTTCAGGTTATTCCAGGAATTGAATTTAATAAGTGTTTCGAAGATTAGAGATCACGTTGCAATCAATGCAATTGTATTAATAATATAATATAAATAATCAGTTTTAGCCTTTTGATATGACTTGGTTATTATTTATTTTGTTCATTGTTGAATTTACTTAAGATTTTTATGGTAAGTATCATCAAGAAATATAGTTTTCGATTGGTTTTCCAGTATCAATAATAACCGTTTAGGATGCGATTTATGAAAGTTATTCAAACTCGGTTATTGTTTCCATCAACGAAAATGATTTTAATAACAGGTCAATTGAAAAGTCTTCGGCCTGACACATAGAAGGCGCTACTAGAATTAAATCCATATGTTTTTTAGTTAGCCCTACCCCTCAAAAGATGCGTGTATAAATTTGACAGCTTTCGGATTATTAGTTTGTGAATTATAGCATTTTGAGTGAAGCAACATTTGTTCTTGTGAAAAAAAATGAATAAAAAGGAATTTCCCGTGTTGATAAAATATTGCTTTTTGAAGGGAAAATACAATTCCAGCAAAAACTTGGTTTTATGTCGAGTTTCAAGATACTGCCCCAGGAAACTCAACCATCAACTATTGGTATGCTAAATTTAGACGTGGTGAAATGAGCACCGAAGATGGTGAACGCAGTGGACGCCCAAAAGAGGTTGTTACCGACCAAAAATTAAAAAAATCCACAAAATAATTTTGAATGATCGTAAATTGAAATTGAATGAAATAGCAGACATTCTAAAGATATCAACTGAACCTGTATATCATATCATTCACGATTATTTGGGTATGAGAACGCTCTGCGCAAAGTGGGTGCCGCGGGAACTCACTTTTGATCAAAAACAACGACGAGTTGATATATGAGATGCTCCGAATAGCAGTGTTTGAAGATGATCAAGAGTAATAAACCCGAATTTTTGCGTCAATATATGACAATGGATTAAATATGGCTCCATCATTTCACTGCGAAGTCCAATCGAGAGTCATCTGAGTGGACTGCACATGATGAACTCACTCTAATGTGTGGAAAAACGCAACAGTCAGTTGGCAAGATTATGGCATCTGTATTTTGGGATGCTCATGGAATAATTTTCATTTCCTGCCTTGAAAATGAAATGATTTAATACCTTGATTTGAAGGACGAAATCGCCGAAAAACGGCCTATTTGAAGAAAAAGAAAGTGCTGCTTCACCAAGACAATGCACCGTGTAAAAAGGTAGTGAAAACGATGGCAAAAATCCATGAAGGCTTCGAATTGCTTCCTCAACCACCGTATTCTCCAGATCTGGTCCCCAGCTACTACTTCCTGTTTTCAGATCTCAAAAGAATGCTCACTGGGAAGAAATTTTCGTTGAATGAAGAGATGATCGCCGAGACTGAGGCCTACTTTGAAGCAAAGGACAAATCGTACTACAAAAATAGTATCGAAAAGTTGGAGGGTCGCTATAATCAGTGTATAAAAAAAAACTAATTTTGCCGAAAAAATGTGTTTACTATGGTAGGCCGGGGACTTTTCAATTGACCTGTTATATGATTTGATTTTGGGATTTAAATAATTAAATAAAAAAGATTAATAATTGTTAATCATCCAAAATATTTAATCATAAAAGACAATCCTCGTATAATCATAGAGTAATTGAATTAAATGGTTATTAATTGTTATTATATAAATTTAATAACAAGCATTATAATTGTTAGAACATATACATTTTTAGTGAGTACCTACGTACACTTGTATTGTACCGGTGTAGGAAAACATTTATTAAATACGTTATATAATATCTCAGTAAATTAGTGGAAGTGTACTTAGTTTAAATATATTTTTAAAAATATATTTGGAAAAATTAATGTTTATTGTTGTATTATTACAAGCACAAAATAACCCAATATTTAATAGACTGGATATATAACCGTTATTACTTATTTCCTTTTCAATTGGCATCAAGCGATAAAATAATATACAGGGGGTAATTTGAAATTATAGCGAAAGCTTTCGTTACATTCAGCCACTCGATGCAAATAAAACAATCTAGTACGTCGGTCTCCGACTATGGCTGGTTTATAGAAAACAAACTAAATGAAATTATGACGGAAGGGATGGGGGAATGATCAGGGTAAGCTGATAAAATACGTGGCGTATTTCAACTGCTATCTTGGACCTAACACACGTTTGAGATGGATGTTGCTAGATTACGACAAAACAAAAGAAATAATGTCTAAATGAGTTTGTACAGAAGTTGACATAATCAAATCCTTCCATTGTTTGATTGCCATCATCTCTTAAGGTTGTTTAAAACTCACGCAATCAGACAAGAGAAGGATTTGGACATGATTGGATGAAATAAAAATTCACACGGCCACAGAACCACAAAGATCAAAACTATACGAGATGCTTCCGGTTTCACAGAGGTCACTAGTGTCGACAAACCTGTTATGGCGATTTTCGCCGACCATTTAGACGTGCCGTCCAGTACCGATTGCTTAACGGCCTTCATGTGGCCTGCGTGGCTTTTCTCTTCTACTCCGAACACATCCCTAAATAAGATTTCTTAATTTTTCCTTCACACCAACAAGTCCTACCGTCAGCTAATCAGATTTTTACGAGCGCTCGCCTAAATTCCGTATGTACGACGGAAGCGCATAGTGTCCGGCATCAACTTGGCGTTGCTTTCGATTGTTTTCCGGAATTGAGGCGAGCGCTCTATTCGCCAGGCGGCCGTACCTAAAAAGTTTTCGAGAAAAAATTACATTCAAGTGCTCTAAATGGTTCTCGACGGCACTTGACCTATACCCTCTCGTCTGGATATTGTGCCAAATTGGTGCTGTTGCTGGAGCTGACGGAAATGCTTAATTTGACGGTCGATATGGGGATAAAGTTAATTCTTCCGATATGAGCGCGAGGGTTGGTCGAGTTTTAATTGATTTTTCTTATATATGGAAACATTTTTGGGCTCTATAGTATGTCCTCATTTCGTTTTATCGCCAACAAGAAAACATTCTGATATCTTTTATTATATCTTTTAGTTACTGGCTGATTCTCTAATTTGCAGTCGATATTTGTTTATTATTTATTTTAATATATATATATATATATATATATATATATATATATATATTATATCTGATATGTAATATGAAATGGATACAATGTTCCAGGTGATAAATCATAATGAAATTGTTTGGACTTTACAGTGATTGTTATTTTGAAAAAAGTAAAATCCCAAACAAAAAATCGGAGGCATTGCTCGATGAAGATAAACAATCCAACGAAAGAGAAGGTATGCAACATGACTAGCTATTTCCTTATGATGACACAAATGAAAGCGGTTTTTGAGCAACGAGATGCTGATTCAGAGACAAAGTAAAGAAAAAAAATCAACGCACATATACATATTCATGGTTGGAAAGTCATGACGTGTATCAGACGGGCTCAAAAGGGTGCCTGAACTATATCACTGTTATATCAGGTGAGCGGCGTGTTATGCGAAAAATGATCAGAATTGGAGTAAAAACAACAAAGTTATTCTTCTACATGTTAACGTTTCACATTGTGCCACATTTTGACATTATGTCATCTATTATAATAGTAGTAAAAAACATTTGGAAACACTGATACGATATATTTCTATACATGTGTTATATTTATCAGATATTGCTCTTTCTGATGAATGGTTATGCATTTGTATATCCATATACATCCATTTGGATGCATTCTATCGCAGAAATCAAAACTTAGATCACCTCAAAAAATGACTTAATGAAGAAACAAATGAATTTTTTCTACAAATAAACAAACAAACCGAACTAATATTTAATAATTTATTTAACAAGACAAAAAAAACATACTGTATAATTTACGGATATCAACCCAAAGATAAACGATAACGTGTGAATATATACATTTTCTAACTATATAATTTAGGAAAGTAGGTAAGCTGTACGAATTTCGTGATCCAGATGGTGGAGAATTTAAACTAACTGTTAAATTAAGGATTACGGTGCTGTATTATATAGCGAACTGGCTAAAATAGCTGTAATGCTAAAGTAAATTATTCTCGAATATTTATACCATAAAATAATTAATATTTACAAGTAAAATGGATGCTTCGGCTTATCCTTATGACATAATGAACACGGCCTCAGGAAAATTGAACATATATCAGAGACTGGATTAACTGGAAGTTAACTAAGAACCAGTAATTTCTTCATTATTTGAAGTTCCTTTCTATCACACAAATTTATTAACATAATTATTATTTTTAATTAAAAATGAGATATAGCATCATTATATTTTTATATTATTAATAATAGATTTTTTAACTACTTTTTATTATTGCACATTTACAATATGACTTAATTTTTACAGATTTTTTTTGTTCGAGCTTATATTTTTTATTATTTTACGTTTTATTTTTGTTGTTTTGATCGGATATAATATAGGTTGAGGGAAGTATATTTTTCGACGGTAACTGATCAAGTCCAAACTCAGTACATTTTTTATCAATACTAATAAGAGGAAAATGATATTCACTCACGGAAATGAATTTGTAGGTAGAAATTACAAGATCTGCTGGTAGAAGTCTTAATATATGCAGACTTAAGACCGTGCAGCTTAGCTAACAGCCCCTTAAAGCTGTCAGATTTTTTTGAGCGCTTGCATCAAATGTGAACAAATCACATGTAAGTCCCTGTGTTCACTGAACACAATGTAAGTCAATGTATGTATAATTCTTTCAGCGATTACCCGACAACAATGCAATTTTATGGAAATGTTTTTTGTGTAGTGTAATGTAAAGCAGTCTACGCACGGCGATGAATGTAAAAAATGTAAAAATACCGTGGGTTTAAATATGCATTTAAAAGATGCTTTATTGTAAGTTCTTAGAAACTGGCCAGACCAGGTGACTGCTGCATGCTAAATCCAACAAGTTAGTAACTTCATCAGAATATATATTTTACTGGGCAAAGAAGCATTATACTATCGCATGGTAACATTCGCATGATAGCATGTTGCTCGTGTGAGACTCAACTGAGACTGAACGTGCCATATTTACCAGATTTGACCCCATCCGATTAGCATTTTTTCCGCTCAATACATTATGCATTAAGTGAATACATTTTTGAAAACACTGTACAAACTAAGTCATATACATAATAAAATAATTAACAAATATATATTACATTAAAAATGAGGATCTATTTAAAACATAAAATGTTTCCATATACAATAAAATTTAAAAATATTAATCGGCGTAGAATTGAGATAGTCAAATATATTTATTGTATTAAATATTTACAATGAAGTATGTTCTTAACGATCCACAATATATTAACAATAATTAACTCTATACTGTACGTGTAAAAAAAAACATTCAGCGGCATATTTTGGATGAAAATAGAGAATATATGGACGTAAAATATGTATCAATGTTATAATTGATTTTAGAGGGAAGGGAACATTTAATCCACACTATATTTTGCCCGTTTAAAATAATTCTATTCATATTATGATTAATATAAATAAAATATAATAATATAAATTAATTGTATAATGATAAATGAATTGTACAAAATCACCGTTTTATATATTTTTATTGCTTTTCATCAGAGCTAGTTCTGAACTAAATAAAACTGATATGAAAATAAAGTGATAAACAAATATTTTTGTAAGACAACTTCTGCTTTATTTGTAACACTTAAAAATTTGAACTTTCCAAGTAGAAACACTGTACATATTAGTATTGAAAGTGTTATATAAGACAGTTGATATATATATATATATATATATATATATATATATATATATATATATATATATATAATATCAACTGTCTTATATAACATAATTCGTTTTTTAATTAATTTTTTCTCCTATTAATAGGGAAAAGAATAAAATATCTATATGCATTTTGTAATGATAATTCTTGTTTCGTGTTATTTTAGGACATAGTTTTCAACAATATTATTTTGTATACGATGATTATTCGAAATTGGGCTTGTCTATTATTTTTAAAATAATGAATAATAAACAGTTTTTGTGTTAATTAAACTTTATTTTTATTAACGGCAAGAAGTACTCCTAATGCCCAACAATGAGGCTTGATAAGTGTCCTGAAGACTCCATTAGTCATCTCATCAGACAAATTAGCTATTATTGACCTGAATGAATTACCTATATTGAATTTAGTTGATTATTCTGATGGTTGTTGTTGCTAAACAGTAAATAGCAGGAAAAGTTTCAAGTATTCTTTGGTGTTGTTTAATAGTTAAGTCAAAATAATCGTATTTACTAAAAAGTTATAAACGGTTAAGTGTTTTATTATTTTTATGTACTATGTATAAATTCTATTCTCATTCACATTAATATTTAATTGGAACCAATATCCTTTGACACTCCTCGAAAGAATTATTTCTCTTATTCAAATTTATTCTGGTAAAAAGTCGAACCACAAAACCCAATAAAATCAATAAATTTTACCAATTCCCTTTGTTAATCAAGTATAAAACAGTGTCATTTTAAATATCGTTTGATCTTGATTTCATTGAAAAGCTCCAATAAGTTCCCCAATTTTATGTTCGTTAATTAATTTAGCAGCCAGAGCCACATTGCGACCTTTTTCCTCAACTGATATCTTTTGAAAATTTACGTCTTTGATGTATAATTATTGAAATTTTGGTCATTAACAACTTTAATCATTGATGGACATCCTAGGTGCTATTAACTAAATTAGTAGCGGTAAGAAAAATATAGTTGCTCTAATTTATAAAGAAAAGTATGTTTATATAGCTTCGAGGTAGATATAGTCCTTGAAATTTGAATATGTTGCTATAAAGATTGTTATTTATTTTTCTGACCTTAACAGTATTAAGTATTGTTGAAAGCCATCTGAAATATTTAATGGAAACTTGACATTGTTGACGTTGACAACTTTTTTCGGAACATTTCGTGACTTGAGCGCGTTTTTTGTTGTTTGTGGTAACTGGACAATGATCTTGGACAAAAAATGAAATTAGCTTGTAAATATTTTTGAAAGATTAATTGTGGTGGAATTGAATGGTATATTGATGAGTTTAAGTAAAAATGGCATCTAATGCGAAAATATTAAGCCGAATCGGCCAAGCTGCAGTAGCAATAAGTTTTATAGGAGTTGAGAAGTCGGCTGTGGCACCGGCTATGAATTAATGATGACAAATTCCGAAAAAATTGCTTGAAGGAAATGTTAAAAAAAGTTGGTTGCTTGTTTCTTTGGCATTACATAGTGATAGCGTCGTCAGAGTAACGTATCACGGTTAATTATGAATGGTATACGCATATTTGTTTACCAAAAGTCTTCTGAGAAATTCGGACAAAGTTGAAGAAGAGGGGCATTATTCTTCATCACTATGGAGTTGATGGGTCATCCACCGTAGTATTCTTATTCGGGACTTAATGACTTAATGCACACACACCTTAAATATAAGTTATATGGAATTGAAAATCTGCTATGGAGATTGGTTCCAACCGATGTAAAAGTTCATTGATTTTTACGGAGAAAATTTTGAAAAACTGCAAAGTAAATTTCGATCATCAATATTTGTTTTTCATTATTAGGTCTGAAATGTAAATAGTAACTTTCGTAGCGCTATCTACTAGTGTTTTTTTCCAACAACTATATATCGCCCAAATTTCACAAGGTATAATATATGTGCTTTAATAATGTCAGTAAATATGTAAGCATCATGTTGCTCATTCAAACTCAGTGATAACAGAAGTGACATGTTGTCTTTTTCTATGATAAATTGCTATTTTAGTCATTGATTTAGTGTAGTGTGTATACTAAGAAAAAACATAGTTTCGATTTGAATATAGGTTAAAAGCGTTCTCAAATTCAAAAGGTTGCCAGCTACTTTTCCTGTCAAACTTTCCGTCTATTCTCATCTTGAAATGTGATCACTAACTGATATTGTAATATATAATATTCGAAAATAGGGAAATATAGAACCTTTTCTTACAATAAACGTGATAACATATTTATATTTTTATATTTTTTCAGACGAATTGCAAACAGTAGATATAATTTAGATAATAGAGTTTAATAATTTAGAGAATTTGCCATCGTAGACATTCTGAGGTAAATTCCAATATACCTTGACGCCTTCACTAAATTCATTTAATATATTACCGACAATAATGTGTAAAACTAGAATGTGGAGAATTTTAGGATTATCTTTTTTAATCCATATATGTTAGTGTTTTTTTGGGTTCTTAAAACGAGTTTAGATGATATATAGTGAAACAATAAGGTGTGTGGGATGGTATAAAGTTAATAAAACAAACATACCATAACAGGAATAAAATGCTAATGTGATTAATTGGATAACGTTGAAAAATAAGATTATTTTTTTGTATTATAAAAACATATTTTTTGTTTATATTTGTAATATAATACTATATATATTTGACTATTACAATTCTACTGCTGTTTTTGCTCTCGCTTAATAGGACACGTTAAACATCACTGGAAATTGTAAAACCTTCAATGATTGATGTTGCGTCAGCTTTTTCTGTTTTTATAGCTTTCAATTTTGCGCTAAACAGAAAGTGCTCCCATAGAAATCCATTAATTTCGTTAAAAAAAAAACGAAAATCGACAAAAAAGAGATATTGTAAGCAGCTTCGAAAAAATCCACCATTTAATCCGTTTACAAAAGGGTTGGCGTTTAGTTGAAATTCAGGCCTTCGGTGCGCCACATTATTTGATTTTTTCTTTTATTGAAGTCGACGTTTAACACCTTTCGGATGGCACTAATTAAATTAACTCGGTGTTTTCGTGCCGAGTGGTGAAGAAAAATGGTCTCAAACTTCGTCGCCCCACGGGAACATGTCCCGGATGTCTCGGGCTGATTATCTTTTTAGCTTTTACGCATCGTTACGGGAGTAAGTACACAGAGTGGAAAATTCGGAAAATATTTCCGTTTTGATTCGAATCAATATATTAATTTCGTATTGATAGTAAAATATCTTGTTCAAATTTCAAGTATCTTGATAATGGGATTTTAAATAAAATATTGCTGTTTTTTTAACAATGTCCATGCGCCAGCTATTTCAAATTTTCGGAGCAAGACACCAGGTGTACCGGAAAGTCATTACTAGTTTTTTTTCTCTCCAAAAAAAAGCTACATAATTTTTAAGAAAATGGAAAAAAAAATATTTGAAGTATTGGCCATTTGATTCTATATATCATGCCCATCTTTCAAGCAACCATTCATTGAGCCATTTTCTAACTTCTTCGAAATTGTTAAAGTTGCGAAACTTGCCCACTGATGCGAAAACTTGATAGTAGGACGGATAGTAGGACATTCTGGACTTTTTTCTCTCAATGCATGGTTCAAATTGATCATTTGTTGTCGGTAGTGAAACAGTTCGTAATACACCACGGTACTCAACACAGGGCATTGTCTTGCGATCAAAATGGTATGGTCTTGGGGTCGATCGGCAGGTGATAATCATGATTTTTTGAGCTTCGGATTTTCAAAATACATTTATATACCACCTGTAACTATTCAGTGCAGAAATTATTGTGCCTGTCATTCAATTGATTTTTCCCATTGCTCATTATCAATCATTAATCGTTTCTTCGGCCACAGTTAACGTTTCTGCCAATAGTGTTTGTATCTTGAAAATTTTTCGCCCTACCAGAACATTCTTTGTCTTGCACATCTAAATTAGCAATTTTAAATTTTCGAAACCACGCCTCACATATTTTTCAGCACAGCAAACGGTGACTTTCAGCGGTTTTTTTCTTTTGATTAAATAAAAAATGTAATACGTATCGCAAATTCACGTTTTCAGGCACGAAATATGACATTTTCAAAGATATAATAACGGCGGCGGCGGTATAATGACGGCGGTATATCCCCAAAATACAACATATATAATTTAGAAGCTTGATGTCAATAGAATAAAATTACATATTTGTCAAATAATAACTAGTCTAGTAGTATCTGTTAGAAAAAAAACCAGTAATGACTTTCCATCTGGACATCTGGTAAAACTAAACATTGACCCACTTCTTTTTATCTGTAAGTGCCCGTACAAGCCTAGAAGACAAATTCATGTGTAATTGAGAAACTGTATCACCACTAGGAAGAAATATTGTTTTCTATTATTTTGAAAGATCGTCGATGAATGGATAGAGAATTAGTAGAAGCAGGTACATGTATTACTTCAGGTAAAGTGACCAATATATTAGGTAAAGCTATGTATATACACAATTGTGTGCACAAGGGTGTCAACAAAGCAACAAAAATACATATAAATGTAGTATTTGTAGCGTTTTAGAAAGCATAAAAATGATTATATTTCATTTCATCATTATGAAAGAGATTTGGGTCTATCATCGGGACTATGAATCAAAATTAGTTTTTTAGGGTTTGAAGGTAATTTTTGTCATATCTTTACATTCGTAAAACAATAAACATAGATTGCAGTTACTTAGGCAGTTAGTTAATTGACTGTAAGAATTTGTAAACAAGACCCAATTTACAAGAGGAAAAAAAAATTTTCTATGAAAATAATGCACCAACTCACATTACTGAGGCATACAATCAGTTACTTAATCTAGGAATTGCTTTATCATCCTTTTTATTCATTAGTATTATCTTCTCCTGGCGTCCAAAAATAAATAACAAAACAGCAATAATTTATCGCAAAGTTCCATATAATACACACATAATACATTAGTAAGTATTAGCAAAAATTAGCATTTAAAAACGCATTTATTTTAAATTTAAATGAAAATGCTGTTTCTTTTTACTGGAATATAATTTATAAATTTTGCAAAAAATAGTGTTAACAAATATTTATGTAAATGAAAATATTTTCGATATAACGTTTATAAGGCCTAGAGTGCGTATTTTATTTACCGTTTTAAGAGCATTTTGAATCAAGTTGACGGATTTTTCCCAAAAATATTTCCCCAATAATACCACTCGGTGTCCAATTACCGACGAAAATCAACTCCACCATTGACACAAAGAGAAAAAAAAAAAGATAAACGAAACAAAAGCCGCTCCGTAAACAAAACTAGAGATGCTAACCGTTCGAGACGAGGAAAAAATATATATCGGAACCGGTTGGTTGCACGCCGTACTTCATCGGTATTGTGCCATTTTCAGTTTCTGATTTCCATTTAAACGAAGCTGAGGACAAAAAAGGCGGCCCTCTCAAGACCGGTTTGGACGGCGAATAATACGAACAAAATAAATGCTCAGCTACCATACCTGATCAGCTCGAAGATTTCTGGTTTTTCTCGTTCGCGTTGCTTCATCCGCTCCTTCATGGCGGTGATGATGCTATTGGCTTTGTCTTCGGCTCCGTGCTTTGAACTTTTCTCCGCGGCTCCTGTAATAAAAAGGCAGTAATGAATAATAAAAGCTTATCCATTATATACATACATTATAATTACTATTATTTTACTCTAATTTTATACCATCTTAAGGTTTATGGGCTTAAATAATTGTTAACATAGCCTAAAATATAATGGACTAATTTTGAGGTTAGGTTTTATGTGCCAACTAGTATTCTTGTTTGACTAATTGCAATATTGAGTCGATTCTGTGTCTTATGTATTGGTGACGGATGCTCTAACTACTTTTACATATTTAGCTTTATACAAAACTCTGAAAGTATTTAATTGATTCACTAGAACTTCTTCATGTTAACCGTTTTATCAATGATTTCAGTTTCATCTTGGATATCCTATGCTCAAGCTCAATAACTATGAAATACGAGTATTTGAAGTTATTTGTGAGATTGAAAATATAAAACTATATCACACAAATCACTATATGTTTATAATATCATTTTTCCTTGGTATTTCTACTTATTTGCTTTTTGATATATTAAATACTAAATTATGAAATTCTAAAGATTTTATATTGTCTGCTTGTGCTGCTTCAAAGTTGATCAAATTTGAAGAAAAAATAAGGTTAATAGCTAAAACCAACAAAGTTGAATTGATATATGATAATTTAAAACAACACAAAGAAAGACATTAAGTGAAACATGTTTTCTTGTTAATTTTCCTCCCTAAAAAATTAATATCAGACCGAATTAAGAAGAACTCTATAGGGAGTATAATGAGAATAATATCACTAGAAGGTGACAATTCTATTATTACTATCCGTTTTATTATACGCTTAAAACTATTGCATGCTGAAGCAGAGGAATGATGACCTCGGTCTTAACTCCTGACATATTATATATTTTACCAATTTTAAAATGTGGTTGTTCATTATAATGCAAAGAAGTATTTGTTTTTATAGTTAATTGCTGTGCTCTAAAGAATGGGTGTAACAGTTTCGCTAACCATGCATAAAACCATGTGCTCTGCTACACATTTACAAAATTAACAGCTTTTTCCCAAATACTTATTTTGAGTTTATTATTACTAAGATATATATATGTGAATTTAAAATGTTTTTCTATATTTTTCGGATGGACATTTGCTTTTGCAGGTTTGACAAATACCAATAAGTTTTTACTGAGATTTTTAGTCAGTAATTCATACTTCATTCATTTAGATGGCTTTATGATCTATACTGAAGAGATCAACTTTAAATGTCACTAAAGCAAGTGATATTTATTTTAATGTAATGCTTTCTTTATAAAACAGTACTGCATTTGTTTCTCTCTAAATGGGCGAATAACCTTTTATTGGTATTTTAACCTCACATTAGGTAAATATTATTGAAGCTTAGCAATAACATCTTT
Source organism: Rhynchophorus ferrugineus (assembly GCF_030347505.1). Lineage (NCBI taxonomy): Eukaryota > Metazoa > Arthropoda > Insecta > Coleoptera > Curculionidae > Rhynchophorus > Rhynchophorus ferrugineus. Next base: position 21,882,293 of record NW_027472583.1, on the reverse strand, counting down.
TATAAATCCTTTTATGATTATAATTATTGACTTCATAGAACAATAAAGATATAAAGGTAGTGTCATTCGTTTATTCAGTCAAACGTTATTACGTTTTAAAAATGGAGATATCGGAATATCGTGTTCTGATTCTTCTTCTTAGTTCTTAATAGAATGCAATATAGCGTAGCACCATGAAGAATTGACTGGTGTTTTAAGTAATTGTCAGTGTGAACGTTGGTTTACATGTTTTCAATCTATACATTTAGAAGATTAACCGCTCAATCATTGAAAAAGTTGATTAAATTCTCAATAATGACAAGGTAGGCTGACATATTTCATTTTACCACATCACATCGGAACTAAATATCGGTAATGAAACGGATTTGAACCATTTGCATACATCTGGATATAAAAAGAAACTTAGTACTTGAATTCCGCATAAGGACGTTTCCTTCCACGTGAAAGGATTTGGGCATCGTTTCTAGCCAGGTGAAAAATGGATCTCGTATGGGAATGATCATACTTTTATATGGAAGGCCTGCGTCATATTTTAAGTGTTAGGTATCCACATTGGGAGGAAATTGTCAACTATGAGTTGTTAGAATTATGGCACACTTTTAATTCTACTGTCTAATATTAACAAAAAAAAAAAAGTCTATTGCGTTAATAGTTGATTACACACATCTTTAGTGAGTTGACAAAAATTGCGACAGTTTGGCGGGAAATTTGTATTCGATGCATACAGCTATACAGCCCGGACATTGCTTCTCCCGATTAAAATTTTTTGGCACTTGCAAAACCTTTTTAATGGTATCAAGCTAGCTTAAATTCCTTGGTTTACTTTTATTTTTTATTACTTTTATTACGTTTTTTTTTTGGTTATAATATCCAGAAGCTTAGAAGTTTTGCATTAACAGAATTATGGTTTTAGCACAAAAGTGGCAAATAATATATTATTGATTGTGATTTGTATTTGAAAACTCATAAAAGCAAAAAAAAATGTTTCCCAACTCACTAAACAAACATTTTTTGTGCTCAGACGAGTATTTTAAAACAACCGGGATTAAACGAGAGATAGCAATAAATAATCTACAGGATCATAAACCGAATAAATGTAAAGCTCGGATAGGCCTCAGTGAAACAACCACAAAATTAATATCGAATATTTTCGGAATTTAATTTTCATCCTCATTTCCCTCCGTTCTAATACGTCGATTTTGAATGGAACATTCACTTTTGGGATGAAAATCTATGGATATCCCACGAAAGTGGAAAGTGCTTCTTAATTAAATGCCAATCGATTTCAGTTTCAGTATTTATATCGGGTATTCCACAATTTACGCTAAGGTTTCAATTTCGCGCCATTTTTGCGATGAAATGTTGATTAATGGAAAAATGATTGTTGATATTTTAGGATTATTAAGAATGGCTGATTGTTTTTGTTCTTAAACACCTATTTTTAAATAATAGCATCGTAATTTTTATACAAAAATTATATTGAATTGTTTCAAATAGTGATTTCACATGATGAATTTATCAAATGTGAAGTAATTCATTTAAAAACTTAATTAATTTTTTGTTATAAAAACTTATATAAGAAAAAATACCATGTCTTAATTGTAGATAATTGAAAATATTAATAATTTATATAATAATTCAATTATCACTTACATAATTAAAAGAAAAAAAATGCAATAAAATATAAATATAAATATAATTGTGATCTGCAGTCATAGGTTAAAATAATACATAGAAATTTGAAATATTTAATGACACAAAGTGATATAAAATATATCCGTATAACAAAGATCTTGTCTCTTGCCAACAATCCACATTTTGATATTTAACTATTATGTTAAATAATATTTGTTTAGATATTTTGTGTATTTTATTAGATACACACATGTATTTCATTTTACAAATTCCAATATCGCCATATGTCCAAATTGAAGAATTTTTTATAAATGGTAACTTTTCTTGGTGTATAAATACATGCAATTTTAATTTATTTTCCTTCAAAAATTAATCATTAAGTGTTTATATCTTCTTCTATGTCCTGCCTTCTATATAGATAGATGGAGGTGTTATATACTTATTATTGTTGTTTCATATATGCAGTATGTTGGAACTATATCATATGATTCAAAATCAGAGGTTATAATAGACCAGTTTCAGCAACTTGGAATTAGATGATCTCGGCAGATTAGTGAACACTTTTGGATTATTGTGGGATTTGTGGATACAATTTGAATGCCCTTAAGAAAGTATAGTTTCATCAATCATCGACTATATAGAAATGTTTTAATTTGTACATACTCCTGTGTGCAAACTTTACAGAAACTCTATTACCCGAGAGGTTTTGTACAATATATGATAAAAATGTGGGGTTGTAGAATAATTTCATTCAATAACCATTGAATATGGTTTATAATTGTTAGTATGATATTATTTGGTAGTTTTATTATGATTTATGTTCATTGAACTACTACGAGAAGAAGTTAAAATTGAATCATAAAAGTGACTATACATTTGATTAAATAACTGGTTAAAGAATTTAGAGATGTTAGAAGTAGGTGGCAACACACTGGAAATTCCACATACAATACTATATTCAACAATAAAACTAGACCAGAAATCCAACAGCAAAGGAATTAATATCACTACTGTAAAAGAACGGATAACAGATCAGAGGTAATACGTATAAATAAGCTGTCTAATTATATATTCACTACCAAAAACATAGATCTTAAAATCTGAAAATATTACAGAATCCCAAAATATTTAAGCAAGGAGACCAGAAAAGTTTGAATCCGAAGAATGCACATGGATACGACATAACTATTAGAGATTGGTTATTTAACGTAGCCTTTAGACTGAAAAGTTTACTCGGATGATGAAAAGTTACAGAAATAATTGTTATACCAAAGCGCCGTGAACAAATCGGTCTTATGCTGCGTACAGACCGGGGCAACAAACGCCAACGAGTGAGCTTCGTTGTGACATTCGTTGGCCTTCAATGAAGCGTACATACATGGAGAAATATATATTTAACTTAGAACATACAATATCTAGATGCCGCTACTTCTAACTTATTACTTGTTTAAATCGCTATGCTAAGAGCCGCGACGGGATCTGATTGGCCCAGTTCGTTTCTATGGTGCGTTTTATTTTTATTGTTTTTTTATTCTGAGCGCCATTGCGTTTAGATTGTTATAACGTTTAGAGGACAAATTGTTAGTATATTAGCATATATAAATGGGTAGTATAACAAGTAAAGTGAATTCCCGATCTAGGAAGTGTTCTGTACCCGGATGCACAAATAGTAAAGAAATGCAGAATCATTTTTGTCCGAAATTTGGTAGTTAGGTGTCATTAAAAAATGGTTGATAATGTTAACGATCCCAAACCGATTGGATTAAGTATCAAAGAAATTTATGATCGTTACAGCATATTTTGTTGGTGTAAGTTGGGGTAAGTTCATTCATATATATAAATATAAATATCAAATATTTATTTTTTAATTTTAGAAAATAATCCTCTTCCGAAAGAAGCTATGCAAACGGCTATATACTTTTCTTATTGGATTAATAGTTACAACTCTAATAAAATCATCGTTCCTGAATGCAAACCTATTAACTAAGAGAGGATTAGCCGAAATTCAAGCATTCGTTGAACACGAGGAAACTTGGTGTAAAGTGACTTGGTGACTAGTTAACTAGTAAATTTAATAACTACCTTGAGGGGTTCATTTCATTAAAGAAAAAAATTGTGTAATCACCCGAATAAATACATTGGCTTAAGGCTACTTAACCAAGATAGTTTGGAATTTTTTTTGGATCTATTAGAACTCATGGATTCAGGAATATACATCCTTCGGCACGTATCAATCGGCAGAAATCATTTGAAGCGCTCTTCATAAGTTATTTTTTTTCTTCTCATTCTCTTTTAGAAAATTGTGAAGAAGGTGAACATGAGGGCCCTTTAGATAAATTACATTCTATACAAACAGGGGATGACTCTATAACTTTAATACCGGATGTTCCTATACGAACAAACGAGTCAAGGCAATATCTTATGCCCTAAAAAATTATTTTATTATACTGTTAGTAGGTCTTTGAGCTATCTTTTATTTTATCCCGCGATATTGTCACGTCGCTAATATAACATATTTTTGTCAAATATCTTTAAAAACTGTAAATTTAAAACTTTTTAATTGTACACTACATGGTGATTTTGGTCAATTAAACGTGCCGCACCTGCGTGCCAAGCCTTATCAAAGATCCAGTCAAATGTCTTCACAGCGAAATATTTTTTAGAGGTGCCCATCATGTAGATTTAAATTAGTCAATCAAAATGAGCCGATATCACCTCATATGGATGTTGGACAAAGCAAAAATCTTCGCCAGAGACCCCTATTGAGTTGACTCTATGTTACTATATGCGTATATATTGCATTTGTTGTTAGGAGAACACCTTCGTTGGGCGTAAATCCATATTTTTCAACGGCGGCGGCTATTATAGAGTATATACCGATCGTCAATACCGCATTCGTCGATTCCATTAATTCATTTTAATTTTACCTACACTCTACGGATTGCAAGCGAATGCCAACAAGCCTTCGTTTGCCGTCGTTAATCTGTTCAAAAAGAATTAAATATATCTTAACAAACCTATTCGTTGGCGTTCGTTGGCCCGGTCTGTACGCAGCTATGCAGTTTTATGTTTGTAAATTCGGTAGCAATTCTGCCAAAAAATTTTTAAATTAATAATTTTTACAAATAAACTAAGGGTTGATCTATGAGATTAGTTTTAATATTGAATACAAGAAGAAGTAGAAAAAATATTTGTTATTGAACTAAATGAAATATTTCCGAAGGATATTTCGCCATCACCTACAAAATTGTATACTAAATATTCAAGCAGGTAGTTAATTGATTTCGGTCGAGTTTTAAAAATGTCATTTAACCTACGTTAAAATAACCAAAAAGAAGGCAAATATTCCAGAAATTTCATTATCTTTGTCCTTTTTCTCCCTAACCCTTGACGAGTACCGCGTTCTAATTGGAATTCGTTTTGGTCGGTGCCATTCAAATCACCGTTATTTTTTCGACGACCGCGGAAAAAACGAACCGATTTTCGTTCGACATAGATGTTTGATCGGGAAATCGGGGAAAATGGGCAGGCGGCGGAATAGACCAATAACTCAGTCAAACGACGAACCTCGAAAAGCCATTATAGTTTAGAAAAAAATCATAAAAAACGCGATGTGACCGTGATAATTACAAAGAAAACACGTTAGTTTAAAACTGTAGCTTGCATTCGCGATTTTAGTTACTTTTATCAATCGCGCTTCACAGAAATCGAGGTTCTACCTCGAATACTCGTTTTGTTCAAAGCATATAGAATTTAGATTTTAATTGTCACCTATAATCACCTATGGTAATTATTTTAAAAAGGAAAATAGAAATAAAAATATTGTAGTAGTAGATTGAGATAATCAGAAAGTTTTAAGAAAGATTTTTACTACTTATTAAACACTTACATTACATCATCAAGTTAAAATAATTTATTGTACATCAATTATTAACTACATACACTAACTAATAGCAACTTAAATATTAAAAAGGGAAACTACAGAAAAAACTAATGATTCAGCAAGAAAATAATGTATGAAAGAGTATATAGATTTGTATGAAAAGTACATGGTCTTGGCTAGAAAAAGTGTTAGGTGTATAATATGTTTTATAATTTAATACAGTTTCTTTATGTTATCTTCCAATTCAGTATACCTAGTCGATGTTTATATCTCTTGTATTCTTTCCTACTGCACCGTGTGATTTGAAATAATTTAGTTGATATATCCTATTATAATTTAGATTTTGCAGTTTTGAAATGCATATGTTTTTAAAACTTTTTAAATGTAAATGGTTTGGCTAGGTTTACGGAACCGACCTCTCAAATTCATCCATAATGCCGTTATTTTTTTCCTAGCAAACCAATATAGCACAAGCCTTGAAGGAATTTTCATTTATTTTTCAAAATTTCAGTTTTAGTTTGTCTATTTATTATTAGTAGTTTTTGTACAGATATTTTCTTATATTTCTGAGAGACTGTTTGTTTTAGCCTGTTAATATGCATACTTGCTTTATAAAATTAAAATGTCGTTTTTGTTGCTATAATAATAAAGTTCCTTTGTTTTAAAAATATTAAGGAACAAAGATTAAACAAGTTGAAGTTTTCTTTAATTATCCCGTTAATATATTGGAATAAAGTTCTATTTAATATAAAGGAGGATTGAATAATTCAAGAAGACTACAACAGGAAAAATATATCTTTGCAGTTAACATCATACTTGAAATCTAGATAACGCAAAATATTGATAATTAATATAAGAATTAATTTACCAGTTAGATTATAAAAGAATAATGATGTAATAAATCATAAATATAAATATATTCTTCAGTCATATGCTAAAATAATGCTAAATAAACATGTAACACAATACATATAATACAATTTTGAAAATGACATAAAGGGTCATAAAATATATCTGTGAACCAAACATCATAGCTACTATCGTCCAGTTTAATTTATTTCGTTTAAACCTTAAAAACCTATCCAATTATTTTAGATGTAGATTTGTATATTATTTTTCAAATTCCAATAATACTATATGTTCAGTTGTTTGTATTTATGAATTTTGAATTTTTCATAAAGTGTAAATTTTACTTGAATATAACCTGGCGTTTGAGTAAATACTATATACTGTATACATACATAGTGAACATTGTTCAATATTAAATATTTTTATGCATTATTTTTTTTTTGAAAGTTCGATTCTTAGTCATTTTTATATTTTCCGTTTCATGCTGAATATTTTGTTGTAGTTCTTACATGATTATTTAAGATTATATTTTAATTGCCATATATCAGAGTCTCATCTTTATCAACTAAATGTTTCCTGGATTGGACATACTCTTCAACGTGGGCTCCGAATCATGGTCGTCGGTATTAAGGCTATCGAATTAATGACCAACTTACAGACCATCCGAGAAGACATTTGATCTAACTTAATATGGTTACTAAAGTGAGTGGGATTGTTGGTCTTTGTTGTATTTTTCACTGGTTTGAATTTTGAATGACAATTCTTCTCCTCAACAATTGAGGTAAGTAAGTTGGTTTTAATTGTTAGTATAACTAAAACAGTTAATTTGCATAATAAGTAGTTTTTGATAAGTAGTTCATTTTTTACTATCGATATGGAGTTTATTTACGATGTATTGAATTAATTCATTAACATCAAGTTATCTGAAGATTGATCTAAAAGTCAGAATGGATGATGAAATCTAAGGATTTTTCACATATTGGTAACAATCGTTCCAATGATAAATATCAACAATTGTTTGGAGTGGAGGGTCTTTAAAGCAAAATGTCCGATTATAACTCTTAATTATGATTTGTGATTCCAATTATTTTTGACGAAATGTGGTCCTCTACAACACAATATAGACAATGTCGTTCTTTTACGAAACATTTTAAATGAAAGTGAGCTTCATCGAAGGTGCTAAAATTTTTCTCTTCAAAATATAATACCAAGTTTGATGGTTTCAGCCTCTCAAACTAACGTAACGTTTTCCTAGGTACAGAACGCGTATTATTATCCCATTATTGGTTCCAACCAATACGCTGTTGTTGGTGCTATTCTGGCCCAGAACAATTCCAGTTTCCTATTTTCAAATGGTTTTCGATAATCTTGATCCATTGCTTTTTCGGAGCTGACCGCGGTGTCATTTATTTCACCGAAAGATATATCAAAGCTTTGTAACTTGCATATTTGAATTTATTCCCCAAATGTGCTCTGATTGTCGCATGACTTTCAAGGACTTTTTAATATGTTTTCGGAGAGAAACATGCAGAATTTACCTTAAGCAAAGTATCGCATTTAAAAGACCTCAGACTTACATATGTCAAACTGAAATAGACCACAAGCTGTAGAGCCACGCAAAATAATTGGCAAAATAAGTGCCTGAAAGAGGCGGATTTTAGTCTTGTTGCAATACTTCTTCTCTGCTATACGAACCATTTTAGAGAACCAAAAGCTACTGCAATTTGGTTGATTCGGCTTATTAATTCGGCTGTAGATGCCTCTTTTTTCTGTATTACTGATCACAAGTATTTGAACTGCTGTTAGTTATCATTCTTTATTACTAAGGTAGCAATGGATGCTCGGCGTTAAAAATTAGCGCGATTTGAAAAACTCTGTATACAAGGTCTTGTAATTTACTAAAATTGACCAAATCGTCATTTACTGATATACTCGTAAATCCGTTTTCAAGTTTTTATTTTCATTGATACCTTGCAGTGTTAGAATATGATTTAAATAAATGTTTATTTATATTTCATTATCTTATGACTACGGTAATGTTTAAAGATAAACTTTACCTTTTAGTGTTTGATCCTTTCTTTATCTATAAATTCACATGCTAAGTCAAAACTATGTTCCCCATTATCCATTATCAAGAATATTATGCGTATAGAGTATGATATTAGACATAGCTTGAGTTACATTACACGACCAAAACAACTAAAATAGACTTCTTTAGTCCTACGTTCGTATAGATTGACGATATTGCCAGTTCTATTGTTTATAGAGTAGATTCGTTATTTCTATTGGAGGTGTGTTGGAGTTTACCATTTAGTGTTTAAATATAGCAATAGTTTAGTGGAAAATTTTAAAATTATTAAGCGGCATTGTTTAAATTGTTGTGTTGATTTTAATTACTTCAATATTTTCATTGATGAGTTAAATCTATTAATAGATTCTATATTCTATATTTTTAAAGTACCAGTACAATTCGAACATTTTCAACACAATGAAAGACAATTTGCTAATAGCTTAGTCGTCGAAATTAAACTAATTAAGTTACAAGAGATAAAAATCACTAAGTAATACTAAGAAATTTTTTTTAGAGCATAAAATGTAAAATTAGTGTAAACAAAGCAAAAATAACTTTTTTTTTATGTTTTTTAGGTGTTAACACTAAAAACAAACAAACATATCTGTTGAATTGTAAAGTTTAGAATAAAAGAGGCTACTTCTTATAAATATAACTTAAAAATGAAATACTTATTACAAAACTAACATGCAATAGTTACATCTATTATATTTTATTGAAAAAAAAAGCACTAGACTTGGTTATCTAAAATCATGCGGTATCTATATCGTTAATAATAATGTAGAGTATTATTTATTTCAGTTTATGTAGGTTTGTGTTATTTTATGTTTTAGGTACTGTTGAGTATCATTTCTAGCGATAATGGACACCTATATCTTAAAACCTAAGACAAACTAATTAATTTTTAATATAATACCAGTAGAAACCAAAATAGCCGCTAAAAAAAAGATATAAACATATTAGTATTGAAGAAGAGCACAATAATAGAGAAATAACATACTACTGTAAATTAAATTAATATATTTAAAATAACAGTGAACAATATTCTTCGATCGATTGATATTCCCTGTGCTAACACATTCTGATACTATTGACGTTACTGATACACATCCCGTAATACGGACATCAAACCAATATTCAAATTATCTCGGTTCGAATAGAATATTCTGCATTACTTACTTTGAAGACAATCAGCATTAAGGAGGTCTTTGCATTTCTCGTGACACTTGACGCCGCATTCGGTACAGCGGACTCCCTGTCTTGCGATGCCCCAAAGTAACCCCTCGCATTCGTAACAGTAGGTGGGAGACGTGGCAGTCCAGGGCACGAAGTTGTGTGGAGTAGTGCAGCTTATGGGGTAGATCAGGGCCTGCAGAGTCTTCTTATACACGTGCATTTTCTAGGAAATAAACACTCTTAGAATAATTGTTATAATTCATGATATATAGAGATAGAGAGAGGGGGAAATGTGTAAAATGTTAAATAAAAAATGAAAACTCATTAAATATACTTTAAGTTATCATTACTTCAGTAATTACAATGAAAACTTATACTACTTAAACTGGTTATGTCAACAATAGGAAAATGTATGCGTGAATATATAGTGAATTACGATGATAGTTAGATAAATTGGCAAAAAAAGTTTTTTACTTCTCAACATCTTCTCCATTCTTTTATCTCAATACATTTAGTCCACAGTTTTTCAAATTTTCTAAGTCCTTCCAAATGTTACGTTTTCTCAAGTTCTTCAAAATAGGTATTTATATCAGTGATGACTTTTTCATTGGGCTAGAGTCTCTTACCATTCAGCCATTTCTTCTGATTTGGAAACAATTTATAGTTACGGGGGTGAAATCTGGACCACATATTGGATCGGATAGAAGTTTGTAGTTCATTTTATGGATTTTTCCCATGGTAATTACATATTTATATAACTGTCCATCGTCTTGATAGAACAATGGCTTTTTTTACCCAAATGTGGTCTATTTGCTTTAAATAAACATCTGATTCGTACAAAACAGGGAGATTTTTCATATCAAAATTTTCCCGAATAATCAGTATAACTTATGCTGGTGCGACCACAATAAAACTCATGAAATTGATGGTGCAGAGTCTTCATAGTATTTACCAAGCCTTTTGTTGGCTTCACCGCTGTCTTTTTTTTGAGCAAAAAATAATACATCAGTACATTAAAATTACCTTTCTATTTTTGGTAAAACTCTAGAGGTTGTTTACTTGTTTTGTCTGTCAATGCCTGTCAAACATAAACTAATTGATGCAGTTTGCTCAATATCTCACCATTAAAATTTAAAAAGTTACTGATTTATCAAATTTTCCTCGTACCTTTAGTTATTTTAAGTATAAATAAAAGCGAAAAAGCTATACACTACTAATTAAAAGAAAATGCCGATGAAGTTCATAGTTAAAATTGGTTTAACTACTGACTGGGGAGATGTAAAAGTGGATATTTTAATGTGGTAATGTGTACTACACAATCATATTATAAGATCAACTTGAAATCAATTGAAAGGGACACTTTTCTATAATCTGATAATAAAATTAGTATTAAAATATATTATTGACTGACAAGAATTTATGGGAATCTGTTATATAAAAAGAATTCTTTTTAAATTAAGTATGAAAAGAACTGATGATAGAAACTCTAACGATATTATGAGTTCATTTATCATTATATAAATAATTATAGTAATAATAGTTATCAGTTATTTTGAAAAACTATTTAGCTATAGCTATAAGTATAGTAAAACTAGAGACACCTTATATAATGTAAAAGTGATGCTATAAAATATGAAAATGTGTGAATTCTAGCGACATCTCTATTTGAACTAATATTAATCTAAGAAATAGGAGCAATAACGAACAGTAACGAATATTTATTGATTAATTTGTTAAACATAAATTAAAAAACCTTCAGTAAGGTGTATAAGTTACTTTCCACATACCATACATATTTCCAAGTATATATTTTATTCCTTTTAGGTTTTGAGTGGAATAATGAAACTTATGCTCAAATTAATAACTAAATCGATAGTTAATGAACACCGATTGCTTTTTAATTATACGGTAGGTTCATTAAGGAAACCTTAATGGGAGATTGTTATAGAACAATGGCATTGAGAGGAATAATGATGGAGTGATTTTTACTCCACTATAACGTTGACCACATGGGAAAATAAAAAGTGACATATCTGAACAGCAATCTATAAGACACCAAAAACTTTAAGCCAATTTAGATGTAGTTTCATGAGGAACATAAATAATAAAACATAGGGTTCTATTATTCCAGAATAACTCGTTAGTCGACTTTGGTGGACACAGTGATCAATGTAACAAAACCGTCCTACTCTTGCAATAGTTGCGGGTTCGAACTTCTTATTATTCATAGGCAAGAGTATAAATATTTTCCGACAATAAGAAATTTGCGAGAATAAAAACGTTTATTTTATTCATAAAACATTTTATTCACGTCAGTAACCAAGCTGTGTAATACCAGACGTGTATTACACATCAGATCGGAATAGTTTCTAAGTTGGCCAGTGGTCAGTCGATAGTTTTATTGTTGATGATTGTGGGTCGGAGTCCACGTTACACCACAGGTTTAGTACAGATAAATTTTAGTTGGTAAAAAGAAGATTTTAATATATATATATATATATATATATATATATATATATATATATATATATATATATATATATATTTATATATATGTATATATAAATGAACCAAGTTAAATTATACTACCTGTATAATAAACCTGTATCAGTAAAGCCTGTATAATAAAATCATATCCAATCTTTTGAGCAGTTGTGCTATAATTGTCTAGGACTATCGTACATATCGACGAAGAATTTTTTCTAATCCCCTGGACGGAAATTATAGCCCAACGGAACACAATTCGAAATCGATAGATACAATAAAAGATAATACGCCAGTAGTTTGGAACGTTATGTTTAAATGGAATTTACTACATGTACTTTGAGGACCGTTGGGCTAGATATACTGGAGGAAATTATTGTAAATAGGATACATTCTCAGTTTCATATCGTGTCGGTTTTTCTCCTCACAATCTAGGTAATTGGCATTTATATTGTAAATTTGAGATCTTTACGACACCGTGGTTTTTTTGAAATGCATTGACACTTATTTCAATTATCTATTTTACGAATTTAAAAAGTCTTATATAAACCTATATTGTAACAATAGAATCTAGTGTGCAATCAAACATTATTAGGACCTTGTGTGTATGTGTAATATGATAGCACTACTGTCTAATAGATTGAATTACTAAGACTAGCAGTTATAGCTCTGATTTATTGATTGCAGCTTGGAATAGTAATATGTATGTATATGGATTTTAGTCACGTTAACCTCTTGGATTATATAGTCACTGGACCTACAATTTAACATGGGCTCCAAAGCACATTCGTCGGCATTAAGCCTACCAACTGGCGAGTGACCAACTTTGGAGATCTTTCGAGAACCCCGGTCTTACCCAGCTTGGTTACTGGCGTAATTTTGCACTCTTGCGTAAGGATAATTACAAATTTTATGCAATCACAAACATAACCACTATGCCTCAGCAGGATTCGAACCCGTGACTATTGCAACAACAGCAGAACCGTCCTGTCTCTTTTACCACTGCGCCACCAAGCCGGCTATGAAATTGTTATAGAGGAATTTTGAATACATCGTTCATTTGTTATGTTACAGATGATTTGAAGAAATCCGTATATCAGGAACTTTTTTGAAATTTTGCCTACTTTTTGAAACTCAAACTTTCTCTAATACTAACTATACATAACAATAATAATAATAATACTCTGCTGGAGTTTGGAGTATTTTAGGGTGTATTTTCCCTACCTTGGACTTTGGAACAACCAAAGTTTATCAAATTACTCTACTGCTTATATATTAGGTGGTTATACCTATATTGATAATCTATTTAAAAGTGATAATTTTGATGTTAATGAGAAAGCACTCCTTGGAGGTCCAAATAAGGTTGGTTGCTGGACCAGAACCCTCCTTAAGATCTCAAAATCCTTTCAGATATATTAGAAATTGTTGAATCAACTATTTCCAGATGCTTACATGTCACAGGAAAGATTTAAAATGAGGAACAATAGCTACGAAGTGACGAAGCGTTTCAATAAGACGGTTTCATTGCATGCCAGGTAAAAAGACAAAATTTCTTTAGCGCATTATAATTGGCGGTGGAAATTTATTTCAACAATACTAAGCGCAAAAAGTCATGGGTTCGGTCAGAAGAACCATCCACGTCGGCACTGGTGTAACGGAAAGTGGAACATTCATGGCCATAAAGTCTTGTTGTTCATACTACAAAGAACTGAACGACGTATTATTTCAACAAGGGGCAATAAAGTGCATAATAGACGCAAAGTTATCCTGATGTATGACAACTTTCGGATAAATGTTGAAAAAGTTGAAAGGGTGAAAGATAGTTTGTTGCAGATGTAGCACCTTCTGATTTCCACTTGTTCAGTCGATGTAGCATGGCTCTGTTGATAGTGCGAAATTGGCGAGATTGGATTGCTGCCAGGTCAAGATAGTTCATTCGTCACGGTATTGCGATATCACCAGAAAGATGGGAAGAAGTTTCACAAAACTATGGAAGAAGGATTGGTTTCAAAAATAATATTTCGATTAATATATATTTTACCAACCTCTACTAATGTTTTTTTTAAGTGAAAATTGTAATACAATTAAACATACTGACCTAATATTACGGACATTTGGGTAAAAATATTGAAGTTTAGTGAATTATAAAAGGATTATTATCATAATAAAAGGTTATCTCCACCTGCTTGATAGTCACAAATCATTTTATTGGAGCCAAAACTTGTCCAGACGACATAATGAGCAGGTAAATGAGGATATTTAGTAATGAGGATATTTAGAAATATTCGAGTTTCAAGGTCTAATTTAAATTTTGAAGTGTCAATGTATTAAGGTCTTGTTTGCATTTGAATATGCTCCTTAACGTACCAACATCTCCAATTCGCCCGACGGTTCGGTTGGCATTCCCAAATACAGAAAACTATCCAGGAAGGTTTGGGGATAGCAGGCTTCCTGTCTCCATCAAATGCTTATTTTACAAAATGTTAATTCGGTCCGTACTTCTCTACGGATCTAATGTCTACTTCAAGTTTGTTACATCCAATCAGGTGAAATGGCTTCAAATTTTCCAAAATAAGCTCCACAGGAGAATCTTAAACTCTCTATGGATTGTCAGAAATAATCAAATTCATAGGGAAACTGACACTCCAGAAATCAAGCACTCCATATCTCAATCATTCCACAAACAACAACTCAGTTCAAGTTCTTCTGAAAACGTGCTTGTTTGCGAACTAGTCGACATGCTGGGAGCTTAGCACTGCGTCACCGCTAACCTCCCCCTTTTCCAGGCTGAAACGACCTTGTCCGTCGCCGCAGTCATACCTTTTGCCCCGAGTTCGCGAATCAATAGTTAGTTTCACTATGTGTTAATTCACCGGGTCCTCGTGCCCAATAACGTCTGCCAGATTAGAGGGTGCCATATCCCCAAATTTAATGCAGTAGCAGTAGCGACCCACAGAGGTCAACTGTGAAGCGGTTTCGGTTTAGTGTATTCGTAAGCACAGAGGCAGTCCCACATAACTCGGTCCAACTTGTTACTCCAGGGCAAGTATCCGCAACTGGGTATGCGTCATTCATTCCACGGCCTGGTTTTAGGCCAGAACAAAAAAAAATTGAATACGCCCAAAATATGACCAGAATAAAGCGGAATTATTTGTTTTCATAGCTACAAATTATTTGGCTTATAGTCTAGTACATTTAAATTGTAATTAAGTGCAATAAACCAATTGAAACAGGTTCTAAGTTGATATTTGGATGTCAAACTTGTTTTGTCGTGTTTCAAAACTGGCCCACAGCTTTTGTAGTTATGACATAGAATAATAAAAGAACGATAATAATCAACCAGTGAATTGTTATTATTTTATAACAATAATAAATTAATTAACTGGTTCTGTGTAAAAAATAATACAGTGTATGCGTATTACAGATTAATAAAATTGAATAATAACAAAACTTACTAAACTTACCAATTCTTCATCATTCAACGTGGCTCTAGGAACCGCCGACGTTAATCCTGCGTTTCGCTTAGTGGCTGCCATAGTCTGGGAAAACACAAACATCATTTGAAGCTTCCAATATCAAACCCGAACTATATCGGTGAAATTAAAACCTAAATCGCTACAGTTTCATCTAGTGAAATTGATTGTAAACTTACTCTATCAAAAATCTGGATAATTTAAATAGCAAAAAAGCTCGTTCCATAAAAGCAGGTTCCAACTAGAGGGTCAATGAAATTTTGTTTCTTTTTTCTGATTGTTTACATAAGGTGGTTGCATTGGTGATGTCGTATATAGATATTTTTAATATATATATATATATATATATATATATATATATATATATATATATATATATATATATATATTAAACGAAATTAATACGAAAAAAATTAATCATCAGTACATCCACGTATATAGTATTATATCTAAGTCTATAAATAGAATTTCAGGATTAGATGTTTTGAATAATTATGTTAAAACGAATTATATCTTCATATTTCTAGTTCCTCTATATTTAGAAAAATCTAATCCTAAAATGTATAAAAAGAATTGTATTCTGTAAGAAATATTAGTGTTTATAAGTCTGGATGGTGATAGTGTCTAAGTCTTTCTCTGGTTGATCTATTATGGATGATATTAACAGTTTTTACATGTAAATAAAAACTTTTTACAAAAGAATTGGTTATGTACAGGACTTACGTTATACAACTACTTTGTCTATATCACGACAGACAATTACGTGTGGATAATAGATTATAGGAAAACGCATTTATCATGGAAATGGATAGTTTTATTTTATATACTAGTACATACATTAAACAGAACAAATACATCCATATCCACTAAAAGCAATAAGGGTTATTACGTCCAAACTACTCCAGTAAAATTTACCCTGATTAAATAAAAATTGAAAGCAATTGTCTGGAATTGTATACAAAGGGTAATTTTCACTATAATATGCACCATGCAGTGTTATAAATATAGGATGTCAGCGTGGGGTGGGTACACATTTACAAACATATATTTCGGTGTTGACCGTAGCAACAAAAATGAGATATTTTAATAATGAACATGCATAAATTCAAAATAGAAATGTCTCAATAAAGAACAAACCTTGTTTTACTGATTATAAACATGAACAGCAGTGCAGATGATAAAATAGTGGTTAAGCAAAGAGATCTATTTTCACGTAAAACGTCGTAAAAAATTCCCCATATTAGATAAAGTGATACTAGTCGTAAATAGGAACATTAAATAGTTAAATAGTTCTTAAATAATTCGATTGATTTAATCGGTCCAACGAAAAATAGTCAAAATGTTATAAATTTATAGTATTTTTATACTTTCCATGATTTTGTTCATGAAATAAAATTGTCAGTTTATCAATATTTTGGATCCAATTCTTACTATTTTAGTGTAATAATAGTAAATTAGTGAGCTTAATTCAACAATTGATAATACCATCGTTTGATAAAGAGATTCAAGTGTTAAAACAATTCTGTTAAAACATATGATTTATTTGGATATTGGGGCATCAAGTATATGATATTTTCACAGGATATAAAAATAACTGGTCCCACAAATCAATTCAAAGGTTTTTAAGCACTCAAAATGTCAGTGCTGCTGCATGGTCCCGATTCATCAGTCTTAATATTAAACTTCTTATACTTTTTCATTAAGAATACATTCCAAGGGAAATATTTTTAGGCTTCTGAAAGTTTAAACATTTAATCTCGGTTGGATATCGGCGGAATTACAATCTCAGTTGGATATAGGTCCAACGTAAATGCAAAGAGAGCTGTTTGCAGCTTAGTTAATTGACTCAAATGTATACTTCCAAGAGTTTGTGCCAAATGGGAGAGTTGCAAAACCCGCAAAGCTGATGTGATGATAAGACAACGTATAGGACAACAGATGAACACATGTTTTTTATAGATTGTACGGTTATAAAATTTGCGGGAATCCTAAACATACTATGTTAAGTATAAATGTCGAATAACCTATTTAGATCGGCGCCAAAACAAGACATCCACTTATAGAATGTTCTCCTCTCTAAGAATGTTACCTGTCTGGTAGGTATGAAAGGAATGTTTTGTTATTTTATAAGAAAACTATTCAGTATTAGAACGTTGAAAATGACTGAATTTATATCGAGTAAATAGTATTTGTTCATTTGCATTACTATTTTGCGTTAAATTGATGAAAAAGGCGACCGAAGCTTATTGCAACCATACTCCATCGGTTTTAACATATGAATTCTGGACAGCCAAAAAAATTTTGAAGACAAGAATTTGAAGGTATTTTTCGATGAAGTCGCTATCGACTAAAACTGCTGCATTTGAACATTGCGCGGAATACGAGCAAAGACACAACACTGTTTTTCTTTAGTATCCTTATTTATTAGCATTATAATGCTTGACTACATGTCGCAAAACTGGTAAAAAACATCAAAATTCGGCAATTCGTTGACACCCTCAACAGATACATCGTTCTTTTGAGATAGAGTCCGTAAATTGCCTGAAAGCTGCAAAAAGTAAGGGATATCGATGGACAATATTTTGAATAAAATACATTGTACCGATTGTTCAAAATTAGGCTTGACAAAAAATTCTTTAAAACTTTAAAATATTGGGCAAACTGAGCAAAAAACTTGAATAGATTTGATTGACCATTTATTTGATAAGAAAAGCTCATACTGCTACATAACAACGCTTGAAGTCATGTTGCTCGAGTAAAAACGAGATACCTTTGACATATCATTAAGGCGGCTTGGTTCAAACAGTTCAACATTCTGAGCGATTTGTTATTCTCAGATAAATTATTCCAAGCATATTGATTTAGTTCTTTGTTGTTTATTTTTTATATAAAATAAATTTTCTGTAACAATTAACCATTAAACCGTAACCATAGTATTTATAACATTTTTTTTGCTATTTAGGTAATTTGCTGTAACATCTCCTTACTATTTTACTGTGAGCACTTTATTAGACATCTGGAGAATACTAATGTAAATAATTTTGACATGACCGATAGAACCGACAAGATATAAGACTTGTTTTTGTATGCGCTGGGGAATTAGCCAATTACGGTTAAAAGGAAACAGTCCCAAACGAACTCACAATTACAACGGTTTGGTAAATAAACGCCGTTCGTTTGGTAGGGTTTCGTGTAACTTTTTTCAGTTGCGGTGAGCTGCCGTCACATTTTTCTATTTTCCGAATACGCTTTGTATTCGACAACAATATAATGTGCTAAATTGTTTGACGTGAAAATAGACGGGCGAAAAAAGTAAGCGAGATAGAGCGAAGGCAAAAAAGAGATGGAAATAGAGAAAAAACTAACAATCTAATACCTTGAGCACCTGGAGATTTTTGGAAGCGTCGAGGGCACAACCATCAAATAGAGAGAACAAACAAACACAGACACGTTAGTAAGTGGTATTTGCGAGGAAGGCAATGGCGTCTGTATGAGTTTTCTCTCAAAGGGATCCAGTCTATTTATATTATATTACAATGATAGAGGAATGTTTGAGTAAACGCTCGCAGGACAGGTAACTTTAAATTGTTTGATGTAGTTTTAATTTTTTTTATTTACCTCATGATATATACTAAAATAACCTAAGAGGGAATACAGAGTTGTTGGTTATATTTACTTACCACTTATCACTTCTTTGCTTTAAAACAAGTTATTAATTTATTAATTTTGAGTCAGAATACTTCACCGTTACTACATTGTTTCACTTCTTTATAATTCCAACTAAAATTTGTTTTACTTATCAATTTAGGTATATTCGAAGTGTTTCGAAAAACATAATTTAAGCTCGTTTAATTTCGTATTTTGTTAGACATTAGTCTATTATAATTAGTTCAAGTTACCTGTTTATTTAGAGTCTTCAACCAATATATAATTTTGTTCAATACAGTTGATTTAACGTTAGGTTAAACATATGAGGATCTCTATTTTATATCTAGAAACCATACTTTGAAAATATTAAAACTACATCTGTTTTATAATTGGAATACTTTTAATTTTTTGGGGGTTGTTGAAAGGGTTTAAGAATCATAAAAACGCCAATGAAAGGAAACTTTACAAAAATTTACATTTAATTCCGAACTGCGCTTATGTTACGTTGTTTTGTTAAAATATTTACTGAAGCTTATTTTTAATTTTATACACATACGTATATTTAAATATAGATTTTTTGCTTCTAATATTATATTAATTACTCTTACTATGTTTTGTATTTCGACTTAAAAATATATGCTCTGCAAAGAAACTAATAAACTAATTGGAGTAAACTTGCTATTTATATTTACAAATAAAAATTTAAAAAATATATTTATATAACATAATCTATTTTGATACTATTTTATCTTACAACTCTCAATTTTTCTTAAAACAATGTCGCTTAATGAATAAATGCGTTATACCTTGTATTAAGTTTTTAATAAATATCTTATACAGTAATCTAGTTATATTAGATATTTTAGATAAAAGTACACACAAATACTTTTTTTGAAATGACCACTGTAACAAAAATGGTTTTGTTGATAATATTATATATAAAAGATAAAAGTATTTATCATTCATGCAAAATGCACTGAATCCACTTTTTATGATATCTTAAAATTATTTTCTCATGGTAAAATTAAAGAATAAAAATAATGAAATTGTGAGGATTGGTATTGTAGGGATACGTACATATTAAAATTTTGCTTTTGAATTTTTAGTTTCAATATTTTGTTTCAACTTTTTTTCAATTGCACTCTGCATTAAGAAGAATACCAAAATATATACTATATATATATATATATATATATATATATATATATATATTCTCGCGTAGTATTGCTTTGAATGTACTAAATTAATAGTATTGGTATTACTTTTAGATGCTTGTATACTATATTGTTCACTGTACTACTGGAGATTTTTGTGTGGGTACATGGTATGAATTCATTTATTTTTCTATTTATTTTTCAATCAAGGATCTAAAAGTCAATGTTTGTCAATTTACTTTTAAAATGGCCTACCCTTAGTTCCTTGTATGTACTACTAGTTCTTTCAAATTAATTTTTATGTTTTAACTTATATTGAATTGAGGAATACATACTGATGTATTTTCTCGCACTCGACTTGCTTGTTAATTAATCCAAGTAAGTAGGAAAAGTAGTAATAAATTAATTGTAAATTAAGATTTTACTAAACGTATTTAATAAAGATGTTATAAAAAAAACTTATATGCATGCGTTACCAATATGCATATTTTGAAATCAGATGCATTAGACATTATTTTATTATTACAGTTTTGCTATAACAATTCTTCTGTAGAGCCTTTCTAGGCATCTACTGACCATACTGTTGAATTGTGGTATTGGTAATGCTTTCCTAGTTCGTATCTACTTTTATAGAGTAATTGCATTTGCAAGATTTGGGTTCAAGGGAATTTATCAGAGTTCCATCATAACTGCATCAACTGCTTTCGAATTTCTATAGTGCTACTTATTATGGAGTTTTTCGCTGGCGTAACAAAATACTAAGGAAAACCTCGTAATAAAAAACCTAATGCTAATTTATTTTTTAGATGCTTTTTCCTTAGCTTTGGAGGTTATAGAATTAGTTCTTAACAAGAGTTGTTTATGCCCGTTCAGCAACAAATGATTTTTTTGAATCGTAAAACAAGAATGTGAAGCTCATCAGTAACAGTTATAAGCTTTATTAACAACACTAAGTTATGACCTATTCCGTTAGTTCAAAAAATCGTAAAGCCGTTTCGAATTCATTGAATCAATTGAGGAGGTTGAAATAGAATAAGCCTATTTGCACTTTAGAAGCGAATTTACCATTCCAGAAATCGAATTGAGTAACTGTTTCGAAGATTAGACACAACATTGATATAAATATATATTCAAAGACATTCTCTTGACGAAATTTGTGACGAACTAAATTAAAAGGCTTACTTTTTTGATCACAGTAGCATGATTTTACTAGTATATTAAGAGTAAAAGTAAATAAATATGTTATCCCACATTTACGAAATTGTTTTTCTTTTAATCAATTTTAATAGTGACGTACTATCTGACGTAAATGCTTTATTGACATAATTTAATCTTTTTCATTACGCATAGTTAGGAGAATTCGACCCCGCAACTTTCGGTAAACGTCAAACCGAACCGCTTTATCATCCCTCTCGTCTTGTGCTAAACGACGATAAAAATAATTAAACTACATTTCATGAAGTCAAAGCGTGGGCGGTAAATTTTTTTGTAATTACCGCACGATTTGTTCACTTGAAGTGGCAAATAAATTTTTGCAATGCTACCCGCTATTTGTATAAATCACTTGTCACTGGAGCACGCCCGCTGTTTAAACAGGGCGGGGTGAGCTCGGTTTAATATTGTGGAGCCGAGGAACTGTGTTTGGAATTTATTATTTTGGTTAATATTAATTTTACTTTAGTTTTATTCCTTGTTGGAAGACATAAATATTACACTTTTTCAGTAACATTAATTTTACCGTTTAAACTATATTTTTAGTTAACAAATATCTTTAATATGCAGTATTAAATGAATGAAAGAATATGTTTTCCCTCCCTTTTATTTTGCTGGAGACAATAGTTAGTTCGTTTCATTATAAATTAATTTTAAAGGATTTACAACAGGTGGTGTTATTGTGTATTAAATTGCATTGGGTATATTTCTAACCAACCTTACGTTCACATCATGGCAACACTTCTCAGTATGTGTCATTTCCTCGAAGTGTGAACAAACATTTTTTTCAGTGCGCGGATAAGGTCTGAATTTGTACCGAGTAATTCACATTTGGGGGAAGTTTTACTTTTTACTAGGTCGTCGAATGCTGTGTAAACGTTTTAAAAGTTTTGATTTTAATACAGACGACAAAGAGCGTTCTGGACAGACAAAAGCATTTGAAGATGAGGATTTGAAGGCATTCCTTGAAATGGATTCGTGTAAAACGCAAAGAGAATATGCAGAATTGTTAGGAGTAATACAATAAGCCATTTCCAATCACTTGACAAACATGAGAGCGATTCAAAAGTTTGGATATTTTGTGCCGTATGAATTGAAGTCAGGAGACATTGAAAGGCCTTTGGTCATGTGTGAAATGCTACTTTAACAACAAAATTCGAAAGATCTCGTATTGCTATTAGTGGTGAAAAGTAGATCCATTACGATAACTTAATTGTCACCTCATAATCAACGCTTATGAGGTGGTGTCCATTTGCATGACAACGCTCGACCACATGCAAAACCGATGAAAGTATATTAAAATCGGAGGCTCTATCCCACCTGCCTTATTGTCCAGATCTTGCTCCTTCTGATTACTACCTTGCATCTTACGAAGATACAAGAAAAGTGTCTATAGTCTCAAAAAATATATCCCTCTTTTGAGATGGAATCCGTAAATTGCCTGAAAGATGGGAAAAAGTAACGGCTATCGATAAACAATGCTTTGAATAAAATACATCAACCACTTTCGCTGTTTTTTCACCTAAAACCATAAAAAAAAATTTTTAAATGTGAAGTGATATTTTAAAATATTCGTTGAATATTCTAGTTTGGAAGATTATCGGTCTTACTTGTTCACGTACAATTCAGAAAGTAATTGTTAAAGCATCCTTAGGTAACGTTTTATTGAAAAGAAGTGTGTTTCATAAATAATTAAATTATGAGGAATATAATTCGAGAGAAACAATATAACGTTAAATGTTAAACAGTTGCCAATGTATAATAATACGCAATAAAAAATAAGAAATCGTAAAAAATACTGGGTCTACTTAATATGCTGACTCTCAACTCTGCAAGGGCCTATAGATCTAATAAATAGAAATTTTGATATATAACACAAACCTTTGAAAACGGCTTGATTTATCATTAATATTTTTTTTTTCGGGACATTTCCAGACTTTCAGCCGTATTGGTCAATTCCTTGGGTTTGAATTATATAATTTTTTATTTTGAACTTTATTAATGTAATGAACTATATTAATGTAGTAAAACATAATTTTAAAACTTTACGGTATATAGTTATATGATTACAAAAATTATAATTACAATATATACATTATTAAATTACTTCAAAACTTTCACAATAATCAATTATAATAAATCAGTTTTTTAATAGTTATTATTTTATTATTTAATCTAATATCGGATTTTGGCACATGGTTTAAATATTAGTTGTTGATTAAGGAGGATGATGGTTAACGGAAGTTACTTGCGTGTTATATTTTATTAACTAATTGGAGTAAGGAAACGTCCTTAATTATTGAAAGACTTTGTTTACTGATTTTTGTAAATGGTGTGTTGTCCTACACTATTCTGTTAGCCCATTTAAATATGAAGACAAAAATATCATACGAATACCCTTAGTTACTTGGTTTGGTTTGGTCAACTTGGTTAAAATTAATAATTAAGAAAAATATATGAGGTATATTTTAGATTTTGTTTGAATATATACATACTTTATTAAAGACTAAAGTAAACATATAATTGAATAATATTCCATTACTATAAGTTCAAAAATGCCTGAAACGTAATAGCGAACATTACTCGATCTATGAATGAGAACAGCTTAGACATTGTTATTGGATCCTATTCTTCACTATTACTATAAAGATTTATTGTGACATCGTGGATAAATGTACGTGATCTCATCTGGAGTGAGTAATGGGACTGAAATTAGAAAATATATGGACAAGAACAAATACTGTATGAACATAAATATCACACTGTATGTGTGAAATTTTAAATTTGAATTAATCCGACCCTGCATCAAAATATTTTGAAACATTATTAAAATTTTAATTAAATGAACAAACATAATTAAGACTTGAATTAGAATATTGCTATTTTTTTTTGGCATACCTAATACATTAATTTCAATGAGACAAAATTATCAATAATATAAAAATTCTCGATGTAAATATATTTTCCTTTTAGCATATTTCTCATTATTTCATTATTCACGACGAACATTTTTGTTTTCATGTCTCCATGACTCCAGAAAGTTACATTTTCCAGACACAGGGTTTTTATTTCGTTAAAATGTCGTAGTAATAAAAGAAGTTTTTTTGCATTTTTCCCTCGACTGAACCCTCGGGGAATATGTATTCGAACGGACATTAACAAAATATGTCATATTATTAGGTACTGTCTTAATGAATTCTTAAACATTTTGCATTAGTATATTCATAAAAAAAATATGTTCAAAGTATCTTGGATCATATTATAACAATGAAAAACGTCTGGGTAGATTATTACCAATTTATTAGTAGTACCAAAGGAACAAGGATATAAGATATATTAGATAATATAAATACTATTGCAAGATAATAATGGTTGAGAATTTTTTTACAAATATTTTACTTTCATCACATTCTAAAATTTAAAATTTAACTGATATTAGCGTGACAAAGAAAATTGTTCACTCTTGAACGTGCTATAGTGTGTAATGAATTCCTTTTGCCGAATCAGGCTATATATAAGGAATCTTATTTGAGTACTATCGTTGTTTGTGTGAAGCTAACTTCAAGAGCCCGGAATTATAGACCAGCAACTCCATAAATAATAAGTTTTTTCATATCCATAATAAATATAATACGTATTTGCATACACTATTGAATTCAAATAATTGAACTCATATCATGAGGCAACCGCCCTATCGCTCGGATTTAGTTTCATCGGATTTCTGGTTGACCTGAACTAAATCTATAAAATCGTCTCAAATATATCGTTTTGAGTTGATTGAGCAGATTAATACCGGAGATTAGAAACCATTTCAGAAACTGAAATTCATAATTGTTTCGAAGATTGCAAAAAAGATTATATGTGGTGTATCCAATGGAGATTACTTTGAAGGGGATGAAACATAATTGGAAAAAGAAATAACTCCTTTGATTTTTGATTTCAAGTCTGTTTTTTATTACAAAATGTTGTATTAGTATCTCTATAACTTATTATTCATCATTTAATAGTTAAATTGTTTAGAAATTGCATTTTATTAACAATAGGAAAGTGTTGACGATGTTCCAGGAATTCGAATGATTTAAACTGTTGAAAAACTAATGTGTTACAAAGTATTTCCAATTTTATGCAAGTTTGGAGCTGAATTACCATTTATGTGGTAAAGTCATAACAATAAAAAAAAGCTATTGAATATTTAAGGTTACTAAAAACAGAGCAGTAGATCAGAAACCAAAGCATTTTTTATTGCATAGTATTTTTAAAATTATGAAAGCTTGACGGCT
Source organism: Rhynchophorus ferrugineus (assembly GCF_030347505.1). Taxonomy (NCBI): domain Eukaryota; kingdom Metazoa; phylum Arthropoda; class Insecta; order Coleoptera; family Curculionidae; genus Rhynchophorus; species Rhynchophorus ferrugineus. Next base: position 21,856,428 of record NW_027472583.1, on the reverse strand, counting down.
ACAGTTTGTTGATTTCGTACATAGTCGAAATATATTTTTTTATTTTAGGGTCTTCTTTTTATCAACTAGGTTTTATCTGGACAGGACCGGATTTAAACTGGGCTCCGAACCACGACCCTCGGCATTAATTCTACCGACTGGCGAGTGACCAAGTTGGAGGTCATTTCAGAAGACATCCGGTCTTATCCAGCCGGGTTACTGCACAATATTTAAATAATCACAAACACAAATTTACGACCATGCCTCAGCATTTGAATCCGTGACTATTTAAACACCAGGTAGACCATCCTGTCGCCTTTATCGCTACGCCTAACAAGCCGGCGGCCTAAATGTGAAATAACACTGGAGGAGGTATTGTTGATTTCAAATGAAAATATTCAGTGAAAGACTAATTAAAGAAAGTATTTAGTGGGACTAATTAGAAAATTTTCGAATATTGAACTAACAGTGATTAAAATAATGGAATAGCAATCTGGTAAAAAGTTAATATCGAAGGATTCATTCAGCCCGAGGCACCTAAGGCGTTTTGTACTACTGACAGAAGCTATGTGTCCTTTTCACGTGTCATAGAGACAGAAAGTGCCTTAATGCTTCTTAAGTGCCTTATTGTTTAGAATCAGAGAATATCAGTAAAATAGAAATACTGAACAAATTAGTGTCTGTGTTGGGTCTTTGGCGTTACCCACAAGAATTTCAAGAATGTCGTTACAGCCTATACTCACTAAAGATCTGGGTTTATTTCTAGTCTGATAAATACACACACATACATAGCACAGTAAAGCCGGCTTGGTAGCACCAGTATTCATTACTACGATATTGCTAAGGTAATCACAGGTTCGATTACCGTTTGGGCATGTTTTTATGTCTGTGATTATCCTTAGGTAAGAGAGTAAAATAAGAAATGAAAACCATCCCAGTTACGTCAGTAATCAAGCTTGGTAAGTCCGGATGTCTTTTGGGATGGTCTCTAAGTTGACCAGTTGTCAGCCGGTAGACTTGATGCCGAAGAGAGTACACCGAAGTCCAGAAACATATCGAGTTCAGATTAACCCTTGTTGGTTAAATGGAGACTCTACAATATAACAAAATATATAGTAGTTGAGTACAATTGTCATGTTTGGGCTTCTGGGCTTCAGACAACCCACGTGTTACTGTCGGGGACTTGTCAGGCCTTAGTTCTTAGAGAATGAGGCTGACCTAAGGTTACTGTTACTTAAGATCGACGATGTTGATGTGAATGATATGTTATTTTAACAAGACGATGCCATATATTATACAGCATGTCAAACAATAGAGTCCAAATTTTCGATAAAATTTATCAAAAATGTACCATTTTGATTAATTATATTACGAATTAAAAATATGTAATGATGCATTTACTAAATTATTTTTGGTTTAGGTATCAAGGTCTTCACGAAATTAAGCTTCAATAAATATTTTCCTCATACGTTTCCATCAAGACAAACAAGTTGGTTTTTCTTCATCTATAAGCGCAATCCGGACGTTTTTTTTTCTATGGCAAACAAACCGGCATGGCGGACGACCGATAATTCAATCGATCGATCCGCGCAACACTCACGGTCGAACGTGTTTGTTTACCATAAGCCACAGTATGATATATCATGTCGTGTCGACGACCATTCAGATGGATGCGGTTCGATTCGTAGATTCCGAATCGAGACCAATTCTATTTAAAAATCGACAAATGTCCGCCGAAGTTTTCGCGAATGTTATCCGTCAAATTTAATCAAATGGACCCGGTTAATTAGCGTTTTCGTATAGTCGATCGCTACGTGCCATACGTTGCTGATTTATTTCGGTCGAATTTATTAAATTGAACTTGGACGATGGTCGACGCGCATGATTAATAATACAAGGTTATTGGTAGAATGGACTCATCAAGCACGGGTTTATTAGCGCGGTTATAACGAGATGACATAAGTTTGCCCAAGCGGCATATATTGCTCAGTTACCTATAATATATTTTGGCTATACGGACGGTTAAATGTAACTCTTCTGGTTGCATTTGGAGTATAATGAAAACGTTATTTCACACACAGTATCAATCAAGAACCTTATTGTTCAGTTGGGTTTTGACATCCAGGGTTCAGTTCCTCAATAAATTAGGATAATTCGTTGTATTTTCAGAAGATTACTTCGGATATTGCCGAAAATTGAGATTTTTTATTGATATAGTTTAACGTTTTATGATTTAGATACATTAATAATTAATAATAGATCAAAATTGTTATGTTAATTGAAAGCCTGTTAGGAATTAAACACTTATGATTATATATTTTCTTGGCAATAAAGACCAAATACTCCATCTTTAAAATTTGATAAATACATTATTGTATTAAATAGAAAATATTTAACTATTAAACATAATTTTACATTATAAAACCAAATTATAATAATGATATATCCGTTGTAAATATATTTCTCATTATAATATTCTTTATTATACACTCGTAATTAGTGTTACGTTTTGTTTATTGGTTATTATTCGCCGCTTTATTGGAATTTAATGTGAAACAACGTATTTTTCTAGACTCCAAACACAACGGTGAAAAAACAACAGCTACAATAAGGCCATTGTCAACATAACCTTGTACTTTTTCAATTTTATTCTATTTTATAGATAATTTCCATTTTAATTAAATTATACGTTCTTTTGCGTTTATTGAAAAATATCCCCTGTTTTATAACACAACAGTAGGAATAGAGGTATAGAAGGTCCTATACAACGTCATTATTTCTTATTTAACAATGGTACAGTCAAACGAAAAGGAAAAAAATAAAAACGAACGAAATATTTCGCTTAGATTTTCGTATACGTTTTTTTATATTTCTGCTTTTGTCACTGTCATATTAAACTCATTGCAAGGCGTCTTACACTTTCTCGTCGGAAAACGATTGAATTTGATTCTACGACAATGACCGAGAATTCCAGGAATGCCATTTTTATCTTTGATTTTTATCCAGACAAAAAGAATACATCGTTGTCTAGCTATCAAACTTGTTCTGCTGTTTGTTGTTGGAGCAAAACTTGAGAAAGAGTTATACAATTAAGGGAATTGTCCGTCTGGTGAAAGTTTCGACATTGGTATTCGCAATTCCGTTTTCGATTGGTGGAAACTTTTTGATCTCGTTATAGGTTCTATTAATTGGTTTGATTTTAAATGGAGATATCCCTTTTGATTTTGGGATAGACGTTTTATACAGGGTGGCGGTTAAAATATACTATAGTATATTTATTGGTTTGATATTAATAGTGAGTTATTTATATTTTTAAAAAGGTTGCAACACAATGCTTTTTGTGTACTGAAAACAGGTTGAGTATATGAGAATATTTTAAAGAATTTCATTGAATAATTCTCTAACCTTATGTTAGATAGCATCGCTATTGACAGATCTATATGATTTGTGAATGGTAGTTATTTTCCGACTACAACATATATTTTTAAAATAAACATGCAACACAAAATGTGTAGTCCTTCCAATAAAGAAGCCAATACACATCATCAATGCCGTCGAATATATTCAAAGTCAGTTTGTAAAAATGTAAAATTCGTTTTAAACTCGGAGCGGATCTTTCGTTCTCATTTTACTAATCAGCATTACTCTTGTTAAAAAGAGACATAATTTGGCTAGAAAAGAGACAGCATTTGGCGCTTGTTTTGATAAATATTTAACTTTAAATAGTCAGACTGACTAACTAGTGAGGTAAGTATTGATACTGTTAAATATCAAGTTGCTGCTGCTCTACAACTGAAAAATTAAAAACAATATAATCTTGGATTGACTGAAAAGAAACCGTCCTCATACGAACCGAAATTTGTGAAATGTATTAAAACAGTAAGTAGTACTATACAGTAGCTAAACTAGTGGTACTAGTAATCGGAGAAAACTGTTAGTGTAGAAGGTATCCATAGAATACTTGGAAATATGTAGCTCTTCGAGGAATCTATAAACTCATCTTCTTACGCAGTTGGGAAACATAGGATATAAATGAGGTAAGAATTAGCCTTACAAAGAAGGCTAACAGAATTTCAGACATTGCTTTTAAAGAATACAGTTATAAAGCATTTACTAAAATAAAGGAAGGTAGACTTGTTATTTCAATTAGTGTATTTAAATGAGACATCAATATTTCAAAATGAAACACAATATGAAAATAGCCGAAAGGTAACAAAAGGTGATTGAAAAAGACAAACATTAGAATATCATTTGATTAGGTTTTGTCAGAGAGTTAGTTTTGCTGCAAATGCTTTAACTTAAAGGAACCATCAGTTATTGTTATGTAACAAACAAGTGTATCGACAAAGGCGTAATTAAGGATTGGCTTGCAATATATAATACAGATTTGACGAGACCATGCTAAAGAATAAACTATTTGAAATTTTCACTTAGTAAATATAAATGAAATGTTTAATTGCGTTTTATATAATATGTATATATTGTGCATTTTATGGTACTTTTTTAGAAATATATTTGCCGAAAATACATGAAAAATCAGTTGGCTGAAGAATATGGTCACAAAGTATTACATTTTCTTCCATGTTACATTCAATCGAATTGATATATTAAAGGAATTAATATGATTTGCAAAGGATTATTAACAAGTATTAGATTGGAAATTAACAGCTTAGTTATTGACTTGAATAGTGACTCAGAAAGTAACATTGATTGAGTGACAATTATTGAGACAGGGTGATGATAGTGTAAACAACTAAAGTTGTGAATATAACATGGACGTTTGAATGATTTATGTACATAGATATGTGTGTAATTGTTCAAAATATACATAAGCATTTGGTTAGAATGTGTGAGGAGAGAAGGAATATTAATTGTTTTGCAGGTATGGCAAATTCTTTAGGGCGAATGTACTGATTGAATCAGAATAATTTTATCAAGAAATATGTACACAGGTAGTAAGAGAAGAAATTAAGGGGAGATACAATACTGCAAAGAAGGAAATAAGAACTAAACGTAAAAAGGTTGTGTTGCTCTCTAATGGAAGTAAAATTTATTACTTGAATATACAACTATTAAACAGGAGACTTAGGCTTCCAGGGGATACTACTGTATAAAAAAACGCGCTTAGAACTCTACCTTATAGGTAGTGTGGACAAGAGTTCATTGTGAATGTAATAAAACCCAATCCTATATTGTATAATTTACTGTAGTTTAAGTACATCGATAATATATTCATTAGATGTTCTATAAAGTTAAAATAAATTTTATTTAATAACAGTGTTTTTGTTATTATTTTACTTAGATTTGTTTATTGTTATTTTAGATTTTGTTATATGTTAAAACCAAAATAAACTAAAACTTAAAGTTGCGGAAACATTGCAATATTTTGACGTCATAAATTTAGATGGCGTGAGTTAGCTGATTTATTGAATGGACTATAGATATAGGGTTTACGAATACATCATATTTATTGGAAGAACTATTAAAATATATTGGTTCAGTAAAGAAAAATTATATATTAAAGTCAATTTAGCGTAATATAAAAACACAAAACAATTTATAAGAGATTTAAAATCGCTTGTATCTTTTTCGAGATCAAAGACGATCCCCTAATTGAAAGAGGGATTTAGCCACCCTGCTAAACGTTGTAACAAACGGAAATGGACGAATAAACGTTCCGAAACGGGAATGCAATGAGCTTAAATTCCAGTCTATTTTCAGTACTTCGAGCAGAGTCGGCAAATCGACTTCTTCGGATTCTAATTAAAAAACCGTCGCAATCCAGGCATGGGCTGGATCCGATTTGTCGTCGTATCTCTTGTGGGTAATTTAAGGGATATCGACAACGACGTTGGTAAGAGAAACGGTTTTTTGGCTTTAAACGAAAATTCTCAAAAGAGCGGTACTCACTAAGTCGGAAACCAGGAGGTTGGGCTTTCCCCGTCTGATTGGTCGGATATCCGGCTTGATGTCGATGTTGCTGTAGAACGTGTTGTCTCCAGGGCCACTGCACAATAAAAAGAGAAAAAATGTTATTACTCTATAAAATATATAACGTAGTAAGTGTTGACATTGAATAATAATCAAATAATATATTTACTGAATTATATATATATATATATATATATATATATATATATATATATATATATATATATATATATATATATTTTTATGCCTTTAATATTAGTTATATCCTTAATATTATTAAATAAATCGCAGCTGCTTGAGAAAGCTGAACGACATTAAGTTAAGCTAAAATTGCCTGATCTGAAGTATAGTAAGATCAGACATCAACAACACAGCCTTCAAGCTCAAGTACTTTGTAGTAGTTCCCTATATAAGATAGAGGAAAAGTAGCATCAGATTTAGTAATTGATGCTTTTAAAGTCGTACACCTCTAGTACTACTTATAATATAACCGACTTAACATAGCGAGTTTGAAAGATAGCTATCCATGGGACATTTTAGATATAAAGGTTAACAGTCGCTAACATTCGTTTTCAGAGTTAAAAATTGCGTTTTGAAATTGGAGATATTAAAAGACCATTTCCGTTATATTTAATTCTTTTACTTTCAAAAAGAGAAATTTGCAATGCAAGCCCACCACCACAAGCTAATTATGCGGTGTTTATGATGATAGGTAGTTAAGTGAACGCCAGTATCAGGTTTACTCGCTTTCATTCCGGAAATATCGATGTTAAAGATGAACCTTGCATTGGTTTGTCAAACGTGGAAAAGTTGATGAAATTCTTTAAATTTTATAGACCAACATATTCCATCTCTTAACATGGTTTCAGAACCAATTGTTGAAACGTGTTGTCTATTGATTGTTACATCTGATTCCTAGCATATATCCAGGATCTTGCACCGTCTGACTACTATTTGTTCCGGTCTCAAAAATTATTTTTAATAGTGTACAGCTCAAAAGAGTCTTGTTAAAATTAATTCATTATATTATTCGTCTAGAACTGTCATATTTTCGTATAAAGCGTCATCGATTAAAATAAGGTTATGTCACTGATTAGAATAAGTTCCCTTTGAAAAACTTACTTTTACTTTTTCCCGCAGTAATTATTCATCCTCTTCTACTAAAAATTTGAGAAAATTAAGCATCATTCGCGAGGAAATCTGTACATGAGATACATTGATCGCTTTTTGAAGTAGATATTAATGTTGATCTAAGCGAAATAAGTTGTTTTAAATATCTTCAAAAGTTTAATAACAGGTAATATGATATCGAAGGCAAAACGTAAAATATTGATCAAAACAAATTATTATAGAAAACTACCATGCATTGAAACTAATATGTTCTGACATGACAACTTGGTTGTTCACGTATAGTTGTAAGACACGGATCCTTGGAAAAAAATTGAAATTACCTTTTCCCACCATAATTATTCATCCTCTTTTACTAAAAATTTGAGGCAAGTAAGCATCATTTCCGAGGAAATATGTACATGAGATACATTTACTGATTTTTGAAGTATATCTTAACATAATGTTGATCTAAGTAAAATAGGTTGTTTTAACAAGTTTAATAAATAGAAATCATCCCAGAAAATATTCCGTATTATCCATTCGGACTTAATAGACGAATTGAAAAGTCACCGGCCTGACACATAGATGGCGCTACTAGAATTAAATGCATATGTTGTTTTAGTAGCCCTAACCTTCAAAATATGCGTGTATAAATTAGACAGCTTTCGCATCATTAGTTTATGAATTATAGCATTTTGAGTGAAGTAACTTTTGTTATTGCGAAAAAAATGGATAAAAAGGAATTTCGCATCTTGATAAAATATTGCTTTGTGAAGCAATTTTTTGAATACAATTGAAGCAAAAACTTAACTTGATGCCGAGTTTCCGGACACTGCCCCAGAAAAATCAATCATCAAGAATTGGTATGCTAAGTTTAGACGTGGTGAAATGACCACCGAAGGCGAACGCAGTGGACGCCCAAAAGAGGTTGTTACCGACGACAACATAAAAAAAATCCACAAAATAATTTTGAATGACCGTAAATTGAAACTTAATGAAATAACAGACACACTAAAGATATCATAACGTGTACATCATATCATTCACGAATATTTGGGTATGAGAAAGCTCTGTGAAAGTGGGTGCCGCGGGAGCTCACTTTTGACCGAAAACAACGACGTTTATCACCGAAGATTATCAAGCGTAATAAACCCGAGTTTTTGCATCGGCATGTGACAATGGATGAAATATGCCTCTATCATTTCACTCCGAAGTCCAATGGACAGTCATCCAAGTGGACTCCACACGATGAATCCGCTCCAAAGCGTGGGAAAACTCAACAGTTGGCTGGCAAGGTTATGGCATCTATATTTTGGGATGCGCATGGAATAATTTTCATTGACTACCTTGAAAAAGGAAGGACCATCCACAGCGAATATTACATAGCGTTATTGGACCGTTTGAAGGATGAAATCGCCGAATCGAAAACCGGCCGCATTTGAAGAAAAAGAAAGTGCTGCTTCACCAAGACAATGCACAGTGTCAAAAATACATGAATTGGGCTTCGAATTGCTTCCTCATCCACTGTATTTTCCAGATCTGGCCCCCAGCGACTATTTCCTGTTCTCAGATATCAAAAGAATGCTCGCTGGGAAGAAATGTTCGTCGAATGAAGAGGTGATCGCCAAAACTGAGGTCTATTTTATATCAAAGGGCAAATCGTACTACAAAAATCGTATCGAAAAGGTGTATCACCCTTGAAGGGAATAATGTTGAATAAAAAAAATTTTGCCAAAAAAAACTTTTACTACGGTAGGCTGGGGACCTTTCAATTGACCTGTTATTGGCGTGACTGGGATCAGTTGCTTCCTAGGATTTGGCATTCTGGTTTTTAGGTAATCACAAACATAAATATACGACCATGCCTCAACAGGATTCGGCCTTGAACACTGCACCAACCAATCCGACGACTATTTTATTTTCCAATTTTTAAAAACTTGACGAGATAAACACCATATGATCAGATTTACTTAAAATACTTTTTAAATATGAATTTTAATTTAAATTTTACTAAATGTGACTAGTAAGCAAACAACAAAATTTATTTTATTTTATTTTATTTCTTCAGAGTTATCGCGGACTTCCTCATTTGGGACTTCTTGATGTACAGCTCACGGTACACCGTCCTAAACTAATAATTACAATCAACAATTTTAACCAAACAGTCGACGACGACTTAAAGCGGTAGCTGATAACCGACATCCAGTGCCAGCAAACCAAGAGCAGAACAAACAAGACGGACGACCCTTTAAATCAAATAAAATCGAATCGTGAAACGACGCCAAAATTATCCTTCAGCGCCAACCTCGCGGAATTTCATTACGTGTTCTCACCCACCACGAACTGGCGAGTGTCAGGCCTGGAAATATTTTCTCCTTTGGTTGGCGTCGTTGTGGAACGACGCCGAATAGGAAATTGAATATCTTTAAAGTGATATGATAATAAAAAAAACTTAGTCTCCTCCAAATGAAAAAGTTGATAAATTTTGGTCGGATGCCGTTGATTTGGTAAAGGTTGACGGGGTAAAAAGGGCTGCTTTATAGGATAAACCATATACTAAACGCGAAGAAGACATATAGCTTTTTTTCGCTAAAGATATGAACATAGGAGTGATTGGCAAAAACTGCTGTTCGGCCGAAATAATATGGAAAGGTGTAATTGAGGTTTTATGTTTGTTTTAGGGAGATAAAACCTGATAAAAAATAAATCGCAAAGTTAATTGTCATCCGATGTTTTTGTAGTCTACAAAAACTGTTTTTATTTATAATCTTTATTAAATTTTAATATTGTCGATAAAGTAACCAATTATTATTATTTATTCCTATTTTTAGGCGGTAGATTTTTTTAATTACATCACGTATTAGAGTTGCTTAATATAATCTTAATTTTGTGTGGCTTGAATCTCCACATTGCTGTGAATTAGTAATCTTGTTTCATGTTTTACGAGAATTTATTGGATAACTTCGTAAATCGACTTGATCTCGTGCAGTTCTTCTGTGGATATGTAGGGACGATTATCGATAATTAACGGAAGAGCTTTTGTTTTGGCAGCGTTGGATTACTAGTGGTTCTGATGTTTTAGTGCAACCTCTTTTTACCATGAGACTGAATAGTCTGTCTTATAATTAATTGCTGTACCAATCTGTTTACTTTAGGATCTTGGGTATATTGTGCTAACAATTGCAGTTCTTTGATTGTGAGTTTGATTTGGTCTGTTTTTGTTTAACGTGATGTTCCTAATTTAACTCTTAAGTATCACTTTTGACATAATAAATGTGTCGTCGGCAAATATCTCGAGTACTATCTGTTTTGTTGTTGAGATATCAGTGGAACTCCAACCCTATATGTAAATAATGAAATTACCCCTTGGTGTGAAACTCTCAATTTTGTTTAAAAAAGATTATAGTTGATAGCAGCCTTACTGTAGCGACTTGCTCATTCCGTGAATCAGTCTCAAATTCCAGATTCGGTTAAATGATGTGAGATGTCCAGGAATATTGCAAAAGAAATACAAGTCTTCAAACGTATTTTCAGTAAACGCTTTTACTCTTGATCAATTGTGGAGCGATGATTATTATTTCCATATGAATAGAAATCCAACATACATCCTACTCATTCGGTATTTTTGTATCTTTGTATCTTGTATCTTGGTTTTTCAAATTATTTGGATATCACTGGAATAAACTTGTAAGATCTGATTTGTTCTTCTGGTTTGTCAGATGTTTTATATTAGTATGATTTTTTTTTCATTTTTGAATTAAGTTATTGTAGCAAACAAAAGAGATATAATGTTTTTATTCTTGCACATTGTTTATGTACTCGTTTATGTATGTTACTTTAAAACTAATTTTGAAATTGAATGGTAGGTCTTCGCTCTTTTACAATGGGAATTTTTTAAACAAATTGTACGGTTTATTTACATCAAAAAGCTATCAAGTATTTGAGTACTATTATTCTTACCAAGAATTGCATATATTAATTGAAAGTCTATGTGAATTGAAAGCCTTTTATTACATTTTATTTTCTAGGCAACTTATGCTGTCAGTTTTCATACGCAATTACTAATGTCTTTTTGCCTGCTCATCTTCAAAATAAAAAATGTATACCCATTGCCAGATTCCGAGATTTTAAATGAAATTGTTATAATACAATGTTTCAATTTAACTTGGAGCTTAAGCTTAAAAGTTTGTGTAAAATAATTATTTTATTATATTAAGAATACCAAGAAAATATCCTAAAAGAATACTAAAAGTTTTTTGCTTTAAAACAATTATACACCAAAAACTTTATAAAGAAGTTGAAATTAGTACAAAGATATTAATAGATAGAAATAATGTTTGACCTATTTTGTGTTTGGATATATACAGTGGTCTGAAATAATTTTATGGAACTGAAAAGAAAATATCAAAGATTTTATATTAATATAACGTCGAATATTTAGATCTATTGTTGATGAATAGATAATGTTCCGCTGTTTCGTTAAAAATCTGATACAACTTATATACGCAATACAGCAACCTTATTCTAAAACGATCTTTAAGCTTAGGTGCCTAAAAATACTAGTAAAATTGTAATCATATATTTAATTTGGATAATTTTGCTCAATTATTCCACTATAAGAAGTAATTAAAGGTAGCTTTATCCTTTATCAATTATTTTTGAATTATTTTTTTTAATAAATTTATTCAATGAAAATAATTGTTTTTGATATTTCATTTTAATATTGTTTAGCATGGACCATTTGTCGCTTTCCTTTTGATATTCTTATTGATTTGTAAACATTTTTTAAAGCAATGTCTATATGCTATAAATCATTTGTAAAAATTATCTTAAGGAATAATAATGTTATTACCATATGAACAGAATAGTTATTATTTTATTCATCTACTCTATTTCACATTATTATTTGTATTAATAGTTTAACCAAAAATATTTATTATAAATTATAGTGCTCTTTCACCAATTCGGAAATAATCTACGAAAAGAACTCATTTTAGTGATTAATTATTTAGAATATATTTGGCAGCTGTCCAATAATTACATTATTTACCAACAGCAGAATACTGTGTATAACACTTTGTAGATCTTAAGGAACCATAAAATTTGACAGTAACGAATAAATTTTCATAAAATTAATTTTGAGTTGATAACATTAAGTTAAATAATGACAGGCTAGATTGTCATCGATCGGAACAAACGGTAGTGAGAAGGAGCAATCTCTGTTGAATACGGTAGGCGGGGCATGGCTTTGCATTTAAACATATCCACGCATATTCTACAGAATTGTGCTAGATGTATTTTATTTTAGATTAGTCATATCTTAAGGCAATCAAATTTGAATAAAATTTAATCATATTTAAACATTTAGAACTGCTTCTATTTGGTTAAATTAAAGAAGTAAAACGTTTCTCATAAAGTACGCTATTTGAAGTATTCGAAGCTACTGTTGTTGACGACATATTGCGATATGACAATTTAACTCTTTTTTTGTAAGAAAAACTGTAACAGTTTTTCTTAACTAGTGCCGTCTTTTTGTTTGTTGATTATACGAGACTTATTTATACCAGATATGTTTTAAAATATATGGGATATAAGTGAGAGTTAACTAGATATTAATGAAAATATTAGCAGTACTGTACTTAATTTTGTCACGATAATACCTTAAACAACATAAACAAACAAAATTATTAACGTCATTCATTTTAAAAACTAGGATAAACAACTGACTTTAAAATAACAGATAAAATTACAAAACATTTCGTTTTCATAAAAATATTTCCATTTACAGTTGTTTCATTTATTTTGCATCTCGTTCCCTTATTTCTTATATTCCTTTAAAGATAACGTTTTTTTTTTACGTCGTCGTGTTTACGAGCCATGATCTTGAACAACATTCTTTTGTGTTCAGTTAGTAGAAAGCGTTTTAAGGTAGTTGTTTTGTTATTTGTATGTTTGCTATTATTAGAGCATATATTCCAATATTTCTCAATTATGTACTGTAAACACTATCATAATTATTTACGTTTTACAGCTAAAAGTATTTCCTCTGTTATATCTTCCTTGTCTCGTAAGATGCCAGGATAAACAGTTTCGTTTCCAGCGGAGATTCAAAAATGCTCGTTACGTAATTTAGTCGACGTACATTTTTACTCTTTAAATTAATCTCACAGATTTAATTATAGTATAATTTGTTCTGTTTTGTTTACAGAACAAGATACACAGAAAAAAAATGACACGTGCAAAATGCCTAAAAAAGGTGTAATGCAAAGACTAACGAACCAAAACGTAAAAATGAAGTCCAATTAATACGTAGAATAAAAAATTAAAGATCTTGAAAAGTTTCAAACGAAGAAACAAAAAGAAACTTTCAACGCTGTCAACAGCGAGAAGCTAGATGGTTGTGGTGGGAGAAAGCGAAGAATAGAAAACATGATTTACTGGTTATATCGAAAGTGGCAATGTAGAAATCAAGATATTGTCGACCTAAAAACTAAAAAATACACAAAATAGCTAAAGTAAAATAAATAAAGTGTCTTAAAAGCATACTGAAGGTTAACCTACTGTATTTGATTTTAGATTTGGGAGGTATTTTTGAAAAATTATTGAGTCATGAACTCAATATAGGTTTTGAAAACAAAAAAATCCTTATTGAGGACGATGCTATCATACAGGTGAGTTTAGTGAAAACTATCTAAAATGAGTGGTAATATGCACCAAAAAAGTTGGATAAGAGGAAATTATCATGATACCCTGAGCTCTTATAAAAGAAGATAAAATTATTAAATTGACTACCTTGCAGATATGCACGAAAACGTTGTTGTTATAAAAAAGTTATATAATTAGATTAAAATACATTTATGTCGTGCCGCTTTTCTTAAAAGTTGAATTACTTAATTGAGTGAACTCTTAACTTAGAATGACTCATATATCTAATAATTTCTGCTAATAAAAAACTTAATAATTATTGTTAATTTTAACTAAAGGGAAAAACAACAAAACAAATTTGTTGGCTTTTAATGGAAAACAAAATTGGACTTACCCATTACCCCTACCGGCGGCATCACCTCCGATCGATCCATTCTAAAAACAAAAAAAAACAATTAACAAAACAAACAACTAAAACAGGGTAACCCCCCGTGGGGTTTGGGTTATCGGGGGAGCTACCAAAAAATCAACAATTTTATTTTCAACAAAATATACAACTTATATAAAAAAATATCATTTTTATTTGTCGTTAGCACAACTTTTCCATCGTCGGACACAAAGCATTTTTTTTCTACCTTATCTCATTAGCTTTAAGCGGTAATATCTCTAAAACATCAATGTCTATAGTGTTTTGTTTAAATTTTCCTTAAGATGCATCACACTACTATGAAGTGCATCGGAAAAACTACAGCATATTGGGAGAAGGTCGCTATATTGATTTTACAGAAATATATTTGTTTCTGATAAATAAATCTGTTGAGCTAATATATTATATACCCTTCAAAATACGTGGAAACATTTTAAAAGCTTAGCTAAATCGATCACCAATGATTTTTGTGCGTTGTTATAATTATAAAGGATTGGAGAAAGTTCTAAAGCAATTAAAATTAAATTATTGCTTTCTAGGAAAATCATGATTTTTGTTAATTAATTTTGATAACGGTATGGCATATAAACAACAGATAACAAAATAAGCTATATTTGATTATATATTTCAGAAAATGTTTCAATAAGTTGAAGGGTACACCAATTTATTTCTATAATAAAACCGTATATATTCTGTGAAAAATATTGCGGTATAATTGACACACTGGTTCGTTAGAATATGTATTTAAAAATCTGCTCAAAAAGGTCTACCATATAAAAGCAGGATTGTCCATTACATTATCAGGAAGGAACAAATGTTGTCTACAACTGAGATTGTAGGCGGCTCAACATAGAAATATATATAGAAGGAGTATCCTAATCCATTATAACAATTTATCAAAATACTTTTTGTATATTATTATTGTGTTATGTTATACTACTGATTTTACAACAATTTGCAAGTGGTATTTAGATTTTATAAAGCTATATGTAGGCACTGCTTTATATAAATCTTTTTATCTTTTTTACTGTGATATAACACGTATTTTTTCTGCTTATTACATGCTTATTGTTTTGAATATCTTAAGATGTTTTCACAAAGAAAATTGAGAAATTATTTTGTTTTGAAGAATATATCAACACAATACATACAACAAAATACAATTAAAATACTTTTATGCTTTGTAAAAAAGTATTGGACAATGTATCAAGAGAAATACTTTGAAACGTTCTTGTTCTTTGAAACAATCATTTTGAACAATCTTAAATGCGGATGTTTTTATTTAATGTAGTGCGCTAAGAGTAAGCCTATGAAATTCATAATTACGAAAAGGCTAAGAAATTATAATTCAATTTATTAGGCGTAGCGGTACATAATGGAAAAAATAATGATGAATCAAAAGAAATGATCATTAAGATTTTCAAAGAAAATTGGATATTCAACATACAGAGGAGCAGCAATATAGATTAAAATTATTCTAATAGAAATATTCTCTATAATAATAGCAGTGATAAGTATTTACAGAACTATTACAGACATTTTTTTCTTCCGGAAGTATTTATTTAAAAGCAGGGTTAGCCAATGATTATTCCGGGAGAGAGACTTAAAAGAAGGTCAACTTGCAATAAATAATGAAAAATGAACAAAATTAGGGTCAATAACAGTGTATTTATATGAATAAACGTAGTGTTTAACTGAACATATTTATGTTTCCGTAATTTTATAATAAGAAACCGTGTTTCTGGTTAATAGAGAGTGGTGAGATATTAATAGGAATTTTAGTGTACGTCTTCAATTTGTCGGATGTTAATTGGGTACCTGGGATATATATTGTGTTCCTGGTGATTATGGATTTAATTAACAATAGACCAACAATGATCTCGGAGTATTAGTTGGCTATTGTGTTCCATAATAACAAGAGTTGTGTTATTTGATGAAATTGAAAATGATATATTTAGGTGGTTGCTCTATATTATATATTTGATAAAGCCAAAACGGATATACAACAATTAGTTATGATTTTTAATAGTAAATAAGATACACTTAAAAAAAATTGAATTGAATTATAAACATATCAAAGTTTAGGGTAAAAAGGAGATGCTGAGGTTGAAATTCTGTTAATTTTGTTACTTCAAGATCCTGTGAAGTTCAGACCTACGCGATTTTATTGAAAGCTGTCTTCTACATACTATTAGCCATAAGAACGAATAACAAGTTTGAAAAGCTCAAAATCAACATCGATTATTTTTTTTTAGCTGGTTTGCTAACTCTGTAATATTCTTAATTAATAGACGCTTTGTGAAATGGTAACTGTCGCGATACCCTTTAAAATATTTTGGCAGATGTATCATTATATCTCATTGATCGAAATATTGGTCTTCTCATGCCTGTAACTATGCGTAAAAAATAACACAATCATTTGAGGCGGATTAATTTGGGTTTTGTATAAAAGTAATGCTTAAATAATATTCGCGATTAAATAACGAAAATAACGAATTCGATCAATTGAAATAAGAAAACTCAAATATTTAGATATTAAATTTAATTGAACCAAGCTATTGGTTTTAAATTATTATAAAGTTACATGTAATTTCTATATAATTATCCAATTAGCGTAATTAACTGTCACTGATACTCATTATTGTATTTTTGGTTTGGAACTGTTAAAACTATCTATTTTCTTGAAAAACATAAAATGATGATTTAAAGTCCCCAAATTTATTTTTGTTACTTGATAATTTTAGTGTTTACGAGGTCTTGGACTACATAGTTCTATAAGGACATAAATTTACTTAATATTACTTCCTTTGTCTTTTTTCAAAATTCTGGATCATTAACCTTTAAGGGCCATTACACGTTCTCACACGCACTCTTGATTTACAAGTTAAAGTAAAGGTAAGTTTTGGTTGGTGATACATATTTGGTTGAATATTTATTGATCAAATAACTTATTTAATTGAAATATATGGGCTATTTGGTGTTATATAAAACAGCTTCTGGTTAGTATTCTTTTTGTGTATTTTAATTTCCTTAAAATATTTCAGGGGTCGAATTGGAAATTGAGAGAATCGTTAGAAGTATCTTTCGAATGCTGGTGGAATTTTAATTAACCTTTTTAACCCATATTGATTATTTGATTTAGGCAATTCCAATTTAGTTTTTAAATAATTTATGCTTCCCATCTTTCGAGATACTCTTATAATTTATTAAGTTCGTTCCGTTTCCCAACTTCTCGGTTTCAAATTTCTTTTTAACATTTTTACTTTTAACCGTTCATGGCATGAACAGTTTTTTTACGTAAAGAAAATAAAGCAGTTTTTTGCGTTCCTGCTATCCATAATTTTTAAGTGGAATTAAATAAATTTAAAAATGTTTCTTTTTCGCTGGTGTCGGAAAAATACAGATACGGGTATATTTGCGGATCCATCCTTTCACCAGCAGTAAAATTTATTCAGTATTGTTTCCTCGGTTGTTCTCTCACAATTTCCTCTCGAAAATTGTATTTTATAATTTATTTAGCCGGCATCCGAGTATTTTATGTAATAGAAGTAGAAGGTAGCTTATTCCTCCAAAATGGATTTATAGAACTGGTTTCTTTGTTTTTGTTGTTCCAGGCAGTAATTATTTGATTATGACTAATTTTAATAGAACGATACTCTTTTTTAATCGCGTTTTTATAAGTTAAGAGGTACTTTCTAGATCCACGATAAAAAACAATTTTTTTAAAATAATGTTATTATTTGTTAATATTTAGTTTCTTTATGGTCACTTAAACTCGTTGCTTAAATATACTTAATTTAGTCAATATATTATACAATAGTACCTTAAACATAAAAAACGTATCTTCTCTGGTCGGCACGTTAACAGTTCTGTTTGTGTAATTTTCAATATCAAAACCAGTGATTTAAAAAACTAGGATAAATAATTCATTGTAATTTAACAAATATAATTAAATAATATTTCGTTTCCAGAAAAAAAAAAGAAATCTAAATTTTCCACGTGTTGCCTCTCGTCCCCTGCCTTTTTCAATCCTTTAAAATCTTAAAAACAGTGTTTGTTGATGTTTTCATGAGAAGTCATGAGCTCGAATAAAATTCTTGGGCGTTAAGTGAGCAGTAAGTGCTATGAGAACTAACCGCGCAACCAATTTCAGTAATGTCATTCCGTATGCAATAATGAATGTGATCTCTCCAGTGGTAAGTGTCATTTTGTGATTATTTGTTTAAAGGTTTTATTTTATATGCATATTTACGATTATTTGTGCATATGCTTTAATATTTATTCGTTAATTATGCACTGCAAATACTATTTCAATGATTAATGTGTTGTAAGATGCCAGAAGAAAATATTTTATGTTGTGGGGAGATATGATAACCTCAGATCAAAGTTTTTTTATAGTTAAGGCGTGGGAAACAAAAAAAGAAGAATGCTGAGAAGAATTCAATTATACAGGTCGACCTTAGCGAAAATTACCAAACAAAATATCATGAAATAGTGAAACCCTTTCACTCCGGAGATTTGAGCCAGCACTTAATTTATACACAGTGATAGTCTAGACCAAAGAATTCAGAGAAGAAGAAGCAACCAGTAGAAAATATAAAAATATTTTCAGGCACACTAATGGTGCACCAAGTTAAGTGTATTTCTTCTAAATTGTTTGACAATGCAAAGTTTCAGCTGTTTCTGCCGTGACTTGGTTTGGTATCTTGGTTTATTCAACATTTTCAAGTTCAACAGTTTTATTATTGATACTAACAGTTGTTTGAACATTAAAAGCCCGATAATTAATAACTGCATAATAAATAAATAAAGCTGGTTTTTTAAAAACCGTCAGTTTTTCTTTAAATGTAACGTTAACATCTCTACGCTGTACATCTTCCCTGAGCTCTCATAAAACAAGATAAAAGTAATAAGTTGACTGGCTGCTTTGCAGAGTTACACAAATGAGTTGTTTCAATAAAAATGTTATATATTTATATTAATATTCTAACTTAAAAATAACATTTATGTCGTGTCGTTTTTCTTCTAGTGAGTACCTTTTAACTTAATATAACTCATACATCATATTGAATATTTCACTTATGGTTTTATTCCTATTTTTAATTGCTCATGCCTTATATCAACTGCATACATCGTTTAATAATCATTTTCTTATTAAATATGCCTGTTTTCATTAACAATATTCATTGTATTTATACATTCTCGCTGTTTGACAACAAGTGGCTTCGTTTGTAATTAATTGTGCATATATAGAGCGAATTGTTTATTTAATTGCTCATTTAAGATAATCAAATAAGAGTTTTTTTCGTCATAAAAATATTAAATTTTTCTCTTAAAAAACTGTAAATGTGTTGAATTTTACTCCGTTATTTGGAAAAGTGAATTAAATTATTCTTGGTGAATGTCATCCATAACAACCGCTATATATGCCAAGCTAAGCCTCGTCTGATTAGGTTGTTTTTGGGGAATAATATATTGGCCTTAATATATTTCTAGGCTTGAAAAATACCTGGAAATAGTGGAAGCTTATAACTTTCAAACAATAATATTTTGAATTTGATATTATTGCTATAGTTATGTTAATTTCGTTAATTAAATAGGAAAAAAAATATTAATAATTAATAATTGAAATATCAATATTCTTCTCCTTTAACACGAACTTCCTTGACTTTGCGAGATTGTTAAGATTGTGGCATTAAATACCACACAGGAATAACCGTAAATATTTCAATATATCAGATATTAATTGTGTGGTTTGAATTTGACGTGATTATGTAGTAAACTCTGAACAGTAGGCTTCCTCCTTAGGTAGATTAATTGGAATATTGATGAATAATAACAAGAATATGTAAAGGTCTCAGTGTTTATATAACAGATGTTATTAATTGTCTTAGAATTCTATTCATTGATGTTAAATCATTCTATTTAACTTTTTATATTTAGATTTTATTTTATAAAAATGGAAAATATATATTTAGACATATCACAAGAAATAACATTAAAACCGCAATTATATATTAACAGATAACATTTCTTGAGATTATACTGATTGATTAAGTTGTTAAGTCATTCATTTTCAATATAATAAATATTGATGAGTGTTGACATGAATGGAAACATACATATTATGTGAAAACTGGAGATACTTGTAGAGATACTTAAGAATAGTAACACAAATTATTGATCAAGTATAAAAGTTGACAGTAGATTCACATCGATTAAGTTATATTTTATCTTGTAGTGTCTTGGTCTATTAAGTAATTAAGAGATTAATATTTGATATTACCTTAGGTCTTTATACTCACGGAATTTATTCATTATGTAATTTGGTAATTATAACATTTAGTAACGTTGTTACATATAACTAATTAATAAATATTATATGTGTTTTACGAATTCTATATTTTACGATTCATCAAAAAGATTTTATATTAGCAGTGCCTTATTTCCTTACAAATAACACTAAATAGGGAACTTAATCCATTCTCAATTAAACATAAATGTATATTTAACTAACTACCTCTTACGCATTAATCCTTTCCTATATATTCAAGCGAAGAAGGTGTGTTCAAGCGTAAATTGACCTTTATTTCGTATTGTGAATTTTGGTTACGATATGGATGAAGTGATATAATGATATGATTGGCCTTGTGACATAATGCAGAGGTTTGGATTACATTTACTTTATTGTTATAATTAAGCGTTACTTATAGGGATTTGTTCAATTCAAAGCCTGTTTCATTGAGTATAAAATAATTTTCTCTCTTAGTTTATAAAGTGGTTCCTCGTCTAAGTCTTGACATGTATTTCGTAAAAGTTTTTCATCATGCCCAGCATACTCACTTTCTCCTCTTTGGGGACGACCGGTGGTTCTGGTACAGGTTTTCCTTGAATGTGTTTTTCCTCTGCCTTTTTCTCCTTCAGGGTTTTCAGCAGTTTCCATTTACTTCCTGGTGTTTCTTTGGATGCTTCTTTGGGTGGCTCCTCTTTACTTGGGGTGGCGGTGGCCACTTGGATTTTAGGAATAGCGTGTTCTTCGGATTCGAAATCCTTGCTGCCTCGTTGCTGCATACTCTCTCTGTTCATTCGTTCTTGATGTTCTTCTTGGGTAATGTGACATCGTGCAAATTCGTCATTGATACGCATTTCTAATTCGTCATATTCGTCGGTGCTTTGATGTGGACTATCTGGTCCTGATGTAGCACCTGAAGAACCCTCGTCATCGTCCCTTTCTGGTTCTTCCAAGTGGTCATAATCTTTGTCTTCCTCGATTTCGGGACTCATTGGTTCTTGTTCCAGTTGAAGTTCAGGATATGGTTGTTGATCGTGCTCTAGAGATTCATGATGGTATACCTTAATTTTTTCAAAAAGCGCTGCTGCTTCGTCTAAGTGGAACGATCCCCTTTGTTCTCGCCTTTTAGCTGAATTTATTACTTGCAGATTGTTTTCTTTTTCTTCTAAAACTCCATCGACAACTTTAGCTTTCATTCGCAATTCTCTCAGGACAAACGACATCTTCTCCTTTACTTCTTCTTCCGGTTCATAGCGCTCATCTTCTTCCGGTTCGGGTTCTTCAAGTAATGTTGAACCCATTTCAACTTCTAGCTGGGTTTGTCTTTCCATTTCTTCTAGTTTTCTTAGTTCGTAACAATACCATTCGTCCTCGCTATCTATGCTGTCTTCAGTGCTTTGTCGCCGAGATGACACACGAGAAGTACTTCTCCAGGAATGTGTACTTCTGCTGTCTTCGTCATCTCCACGGTGGCTTGGAATTTCCAAACTCTGTTGATGTCGTGGGAAAAATCGATTCATGCTTGCTCTTAGTATTGGACTACCTTCCACGGATGGTATTTCGCTTGGTATTTTGTTGTTTTCTGCACTACTTGTGCTCTCGGTGGATTTTTGATCCACCATGTGTGGCACGCTTTCTGGTGAGGGTTTTGTTTCTGGTTTTTCAATTTCATCAACGATTTCCTCAATTTTAATACCAGTCTCTCCATTGTCCGCTATTTGGTCTTCGGAAACCGAATTCGACTGCTTTTGTCGATATCGGCCCAAGGCTCTGGAAACAGCAAATTCCATTGATGCTCCTCCAACCACTACTACCATTTTGTTTTCGGTTATGACGGTTTCGTCACTTTTCTCTGACGAGCCGCTACTTCTTTTTGCCTCTCCTACAGTGGAGAATATATTGCTCGATCCACTGCCTGTACTTTTACCCGAATGGTCTTCATCGTGTTGCTGACTGTCCATATCTTGTTGATTTTCTTTTGGAGATAATTTGACTGATTCAAAAACAGGTACTTGTATAATCTGATTTTCCTCATCTGATTTACTTCCCTTTCTGCTCTTTGACTTGGGACTGATTTTAGGGAATAATTCTCTCTCGAATATATTCTCGGATATACTGGTACTATCTTCACTCCTGTCATCTTCTGATACCACAGAACTCGCTCGCTTTATCACCCACTCATTCTCCGATTGCTCAGGGTCAGATAAAGATTGGTGGGAACCGTGACTTTTCCTTTTGGCTTTCTGAAGTATGCCTGACACAGTAGATACTATAGCATTTCGTTTCTTTTTCCTTACCGCATGAGGTTTACCAGATACATTACGTGAAGGCTTATCCGTGTCGTCTTTCTTGCTACCTCCAGGTAGAGAATACGACCGATGCCTTTTGGTTAAATGAAGGTCGGGGAACCAGTTGCTAACGGAATTCATCGCCGATTTCAAAGTGTTACCTCGTTTCAATTTCTTACCCCTTTCATCTCGGTTTTGCGATTCATGATTCGTTATCGTTATATATCCAGATTGTGTCATAATAACTCCACTGGCTTCGTAGTAGGCATTACCAGATGGTTGAGGATGAACCACGTATTCAGGTACATTTCGGTTTCTTAGGTCCAGGTCCAAACGCGAAGCATCTTGTCGTTGATTCCAGTTTCTTTGGTGTTGTTCAATTTGTTGTTGATTCTCGTAGATGGGTTGGTTCTGCATCGGTTGTTGGTATCTACGGTCCATGTAGGGGCTTTGGCTGTATCCAGTTTCGGACGTTTCGACTGACTTCATTGAGCTGGACGTACTGGCGTTGTCTGGATACTGAGCTTCGGGTGGACAGTTTATCCATGCGTTGGGATCGTTGTAATTGGCTGGAGGTAGATTGTTCGTAGCCGATTCGTAACGGCTGGACGTGGGATAGTAACTGAGAGCATCGGTGATATTTCCCGTGGGAAACATGGTTCGATACATTGCTGTCCGGTAACCTTCGTGATTTGATAAATTTTCTGGTTGTTGTTTACTGGATGAGTGCGACCTAGATAACGATTTTTTTCTTCCTGTGGTTGGGTCTATGGCGCTTCCAGAAGCTGCTGATAAGGAGTTATAATATTGCCTCTGTTGCGCAGCGAAATATTCGTTGTTTTCATAGGGTTCCACTAGATCTGGATAATGTATAGTTTGGTTAATATAATCAGCACTGTTGCTTGTATAGACGCTTGTGTAAGAGTCTTTATTGTTGCTACCAGCTACTGAATAGATAGCAGGTTGATCATGTTGATACATATATCCCTGAATTGGATTATAAGCTGTAGTGCGAACCTCTTCAACTGCTTGATTTCTGTTAGGACTGACGTTTATATCAGATGCCGGAGCTGGGGCTGGAACAAAGGTTCCATAGCCTTCCAGTTGAATGTTGCTAGGTGACTTAACATTCGTGAATGCAGACAGATGATGGCCTCCGGGTAATATTTCGTTCGAAGGTACGTGTGTGTTATTTGAAATCTTGGAATCAACTGACGACTCAGCATAACCTTTGGATTTTGCCGGGGAATTTCCGGGACTTGGTGATACACCTCTGTTGTTGAACGCAAAGTATCCATATCCAGGTTTTGTAGTTCCGTTTTTCGGTGATCCCGGTGATTTTTCCAAACTGGACCATCCAGACATTGAGGACAAGCCGGAGTCGGACTTAGCCGCTACTATATTGGAACTATGTGACTTGCTCCTTTTAGGAGAAGATTTCGGCGATCTGGGCGAATGGGGTTTGGGTCCTAGGTGGTCCTGTTGGTTTACTGTTGTGTCACCAGGGCCAAGAAAAGCATTATTAGGAGCATTACTTAAGAAAGATTCAGCAGGCGCTGGCGGTGGTGGACTAGGCGAAGGCTTTTTCGGTTCCAGGTACCCATCTTGTCGTGTTCGGATGCTACATATTGATAACGTGGGAGATGCTGCTTTTTCCGCCATAATATGAAATATATTTGGCGATGAGCAGGGAACAGTTTCATATGTAGTGGCAATGAGTCCGTTCATGTCCATGGTACTGCAGTAGAAAGGATTTTTTGAATTCCTCATCACCGCTGCCGCTGCAGCAGCTTCTGCGGACTCGACATGTTGTACTGCAGCGCTGTAAGCTAAACGCCCATCAACGGTGGAGAAAGGTTCAATGCACACACTTTCGACTTGTCTTCTACGTGGTGATGTAGGAGTCCTGATACCACCGGCAAGTGTTTCGGCTACCTCCTTATCCGGATCCGTGACTGACAACCGTGAGCTAGGTCTTGTTGAGAACGGAGCGTTGGACAGGTCAGTCTTAGCCAATATCATCAGGTCATTTTGGTCCCGCACGTCATTCGAAAATGACCATTTCTCATCTTCTACTTCTGTTCTGGACGGTTCCTCATTGATGCCCGCTAACGAAATGGGCGACTCCAATAATTTCCTCTGCAGCTGCTTAATATTGACGCTATCTTGTTGCAACTTATTACTGAGCCTATCTAATTCGTTGAGTTTTTCAATGGCCATATGATCAATAGAATCGATGCGAGTGAGTTCGGCTATATCCTGCTCACTGACGCAGGATGAGTTTCCTCGATAATCCTTATAGTCCAACGCGCTATATATCTCTTCTTCATCGCCAATAGGTGTCTTTTTCTTCTCGGATTCATCAGCCTCCTCGCGTTCTTCCCATATCATATCTAATTGACTAGGTTGACAAACGGGATCGCAACTGACCAGTTCCTCTTCGTAGGCTTGATTCAGGCTTCGATAGAAAGCTTCATCCGGAACGTGCATCTCATCGATTTCTTGAATCTGAGGCTCGTGAGATCTGGTGACATCTAGTCCTTCTTCTAGACCATCTTCAACAGTACCATTACCCAAAATTTCCCTTATTACTTCTAATTCACCTAAAAAAATGTATTTTAATCTTTAGGAAGTTAATGGATAGCATACAATACCTAAACGACCTTCTAACATAGAAACAGTTGCACCAGATCGGTGACTGGTACCTCCTGAGGTGTAAAAATTGAGTAGTTGCGATATAACGCTCTGTTGTTCGAACAGTAATCCTTCTAACTTTTCCAAACGTTCCCACATTTTGATGTACTCCTGACTGAGAAGGTCCAAAGCTCGCCAGGCGTACTTCAGCTCAGTCTCGAGGATGTTGAGGCGCGTACCCAGTCGTTCCATGTACTCGTTGATTACATGGTCGACGTTGGCGTCCTGGTATGAAGGGTGGGATACGGCTGGCGCCATATTGTCCGAACCGTTCGTCAGGTGTCTGTCGCTCATGGTGACCAGTCAACGCGGCACTGTTTTAAGTGATGACCGCGACATAGACTCTATCATGATATGTTTCCTGATGAGGCACGAATACTATAACACCAAACTTTGTTCACCGTGATCGATCATTAAAGATGTTAAGAACTTGTTCACTGTCTTGGATTTTATAAATATAATTACAAATAAAACAGTTTTAATATGCTAGTAACATGCTATTGAAAAATTTAATTACTCAAATCTTGATGACTACTAATGATCTTTGATGAAGTACATAGCACTTCATTCAATAAGTATCATTATCGTATATTATTAATAATAATAGCTTATTTCAATGGAAAAATATCCCTCTGGGAGGAATATATTAAAAATATAAGCACGTATTAGCCTCATTATATATAGTGATATAGGATTATAATCAGTTAGTAATAATATACCCAACATAATAATATTAGTAGAGATTAGGCATCCTCAAAATTGCAAAATTGGTACTTGCAACTGAAATAATACTTTAATGAACAGTGATAATGTTTTGAAATAAATAGTTTAAATAAATACATAAATATTTTTTAAATATATTATTCCTTAATATAATATAATTCCATATGATTCATTCACTGTGAAATTCTTTCAAATTTATCTTATATTATTATAAAGTAATAGCCCATAAGTCCCAAGTTTCAGCCCTGACATATAGACGATGTTACCTCCTAACCATCCTAAATTCTTAACTTAGAATTCCTAACCTAAAATGACTGATGAATTTTATATTAATCTGGGGGGTCATATGAAAGTTACGGTAGTTTTACTGGTTGAGACCGTGACATAAGTCAAAAACTGGTTGTTTGCCGACTGCAAATGCTCCAATGTACTAAAAGAATGCTTCACTGAAATATATTACGCACAAATAAAGAATTTACTAACAATGAAGAACAAATGATTTGCCAAAGTTTTCGCATATTTGGAAAGCAAAGACAAATCGTTCTAGAATAAAGACATTAAACAAATTATTCTTGGAGGAGAACATTTTCGTGAACAAAGTTGAGTTATGCTTAAATGTTATTGTATTATCAATTTCGTACCCAAAGCTCTAAACTTATTTCCTTTTTTCCACAATTGTTACTTAAATGCATGATATTAAATATTTAATGTATATTCAAATGTACAAACATCATTACAATACACACAAGAGCATATATATATATATATATATATATATATATATATATATATATATATATATATATATATATATATATATATATATGTATATATATATATATATATATATATATATATATATATATATATATATATGTATATATATATATATATATATATATATATATATATATATATATATATATATATAGGACATTAATTGGAGTTATGATTATTCAGAACTAATATTGTGGTCAGGTGACGCAAACTGAGACATTTTTCATGATATCTATCTTGTAGTATTTATAGTATTCACTTTTGTAGGAAATACAAAAAATATACATTTTTACTTTAGGAAGTTTGTCCATTTATGACCAATACTGTAGATATTCAATCGTGCATATTAAATTGTTCTGAATACTCAAACATTTTTTGTATTTTTTTGTTGAGAATATTCGGTTCTAAAACTATTAATGAACCTAAAATTGAGATTAATTACGCGCTTGGATGTTCTCGTATGCGAAACATAACTTTTAATGGAAAATTACGACCGAGGTACTGCTGAATTACTCCAACAAGATAAACAAAAATGTTTTTTATTAATATAAAGCTAATATGTTATATAATGTCTTGAAAATGTATGTTAAAAGAATAATTATGTTGAGTTATCACTATTTAAAAATTGATCATATAAATTCATTCATTTGTTTTAATCAAACGTAACAACTATTCGCAATAACAGTTTCTGTCCATCTTAACCAAATAAAAGTGTTCCACTGTCCTTTTCTTTTAATTATAGTCGTATAATGCGCATTCATGGAAGGGTCATCGTAAAACATAAAGCTCGCCATCCTAAATGGTATAAATTAAATCCAAAACAGCAAAAAAGCTCTTATTCAGCGTAAATATTTAACATGGTACCATATTTAGTATGTTTGGACTTTGTTATGAAGCAGATTAAATGACAAATGTAGCAAAATATAACAGAATTTTAAATATCGCTCGTAAAGGTCTGGACCCTAACCAGACAGTGTACTGAAATTTTCATGCTTTCATGTCTGAACGGAGGCAGAAAAGAAAGAATCTGAAATCGTCTGAAAGGAATTCAATGACGAATAACATATTAGGTACTATGAGATATAGTTGACAAAATGTTACTTCTAATCTGGTATAATATCTAGTAGTGAAATAGTAGGTGCTTGCGTACGTAGATATCAAAATTATGAATGAAAATGCCAAGTATCAATGTAAACCCAATTGTTAAGCAACCTATCTACTCTACATTAAATAATAGTTTTTCAATTAGTATTAGTGAGTTATTCAATATATAGAAACGATAATCATATAACGCTCTAAATTGTATTTTCGTCCATCATAATTCTAGTCACTTGATTTAAAAAAATCTGTTGCTGAAGTCCATCAAACATTTTTAGACACCTTTGGTGTTGTTTTGTCACATCCCAACCATCGTCAATGAAGAATAGCCTGGACGACGAAAAAGAACGAAGACAAATACTTGTAAGACTTATTGGACTAAAATTTAATTATTATCGAATATATTAAACTGGGTTGAGTATGATAGATATAGATTAGTTAAAGTTACCAGAAATTAACTATGTTCATTCTTTAAATTTATAATATATAATTTTTCATACGAAACCAAACAAAATATTATTTCTAAATGAAGTTTTTTGATCGATTGACTTTATTGTTTTTTTGTTGGTTTTTTGTGTTTTTTAGAGACAATCAACACAGATCAAGAATTATTAACGACAACCCAGGCTAAATAGCCCCTGTAAGTTTCGCGTTCCAAGGAATACAAAAACGATTAGTTAGTAAATAGTTACAATGCTTAGAATTTAGAAATTAGAATAGAGAAAAAAACAATGAAGTAGATCACTAACCAAACCTACACGACAAATATCGAGGCAAAATAAATATGTGGACGAACAAATACACAATAAATAAAATAGATAAAAGTCATCCTAAAATAAAGTTATGTACAGGTTAAAATTAGACTTTAATAACAACCGAGAGGAATTCTTTAAGGAAATCAAACAATATGAGAAGATTATGAGGCAAGAACATATCCTTCAATTGATCAATTTATCCATAGTTTCTTCTAAGAGTTAATCACTTTCTGCATTTCACCAAAACATGAGAGACTGATACTGGTTCCTCACAATTGGAACACAGAAACTGTTTAATTTTGCTGATAAATATCTATTCTTTAAAGAGGTAGGAGAGGAAAGGAAGTATTTTTAGTGACCCAAAGGTTGTTCTTCTCTTCCAGTAAGTCTCCAGCTGAACTAGGCTATCTACCCTACCATCTGTAAATGGGTAAAAATCAAATGAACAAACAAACGCTATTGAATACAATGTGGGAAACGTTAGGTAATAATAAAATAAGAGCATTCTAGTGTGACTTTAGGAAGGATTAAATTATTTTGGATGTATTATCATCATAATGGATGGGTCTTGGCTTAGTGTTCTATTTTTAAGATTCAAAAGAATTTTGATCATGGATAATATTCACCACAGTCAGCTAATAACCTTTTGGATCAATTGAGTATGATAATTCTTTAAAAAGGACTTGTGTTGCAAAAACTATCGATAAATAGTCAAAAAACCAGTGAACTAATAAGAATTTTTTTTATATTTTAAACTGCCCCTTTTACCAACGAGGGTTTATCTGGACTGGATCTACTGTTTAACGTGGGCTCCAAACCACGGTCCTCGGCATTAAGCCTACCCATTTACTCAGCCTGGTTACTGGCACAAATGTTAAACAATCACAAATATAAATTTTCAATCATTCCCCATCAGGATTCGAACCCGCGCCTATCGCAACAGCAGGTGGAACCAAGCCTGCAATTAAAAGGAATTGTATTGTCATAGGGATACAGTAGTATCTGAAAAATAGCGATCGACAAATTGGAATTCGGTCTGAAAGCGTTCATATGAAATGAAAAGATTTGTTAAACATGAATCCACTACACCAGTTTTGGATCAGAAAGATCTTCAGCTGATTTGACAATAGCCGTCGAGAGAAACCCATATAAAGCGACTATAAACTTAAGGTTTGACTGGAATCGTGCATTCGAAAATACATTATTAATTTGTCTTGTTTTTCAAATAATATTTTAGGCAGAAATTGATTGAGACAAAAAAATATCAATTAACATTGATGTTGTAGCGGAAAAAATGTGGAAATATCTCGGTCATACATTTTCGACGAAATCGACTACTCATGGCGGTCTGGTTGTCTATGGTATACCATCCACCCCTATGGTGTATTAAGAGTTTCTAAAATGAGGAGAAATTATTATAGGAACACTCTATGGAACTCAACTTATGCGTTTTATCGGATGTCAATAGAATATCTATCTACTCTTATTATATGTCAGTACCTTGCGTAACTTAAGAGCTGTCTTGAAACACTAAAATGAGAAATTCTACCCTATTCACCATATTCTCCAGATTTGAGTTCTTGAGTTCTATTTCGATATTAACGATAATATTATTTTTGGTTCGCCTTCAGTAAAGGCACATTTTATCAGCTTTAACCGTTTAAAAATAATGGTGGTTTTAATTTCATTATTTAATTTTTTATCCAAAGTCCAAACATACTTTATAACGATTCGATCGGTGGACAAGATGACGCTAGTATAGATACCTCGATAAAAACCTATCGCACACTAAATATCACTCTTTGAAATTCCTACGGACACCAACACAAATTCGTTGTCGGGCGATTTTTTGTCAATTGTTTCACGTGCTGTTCAGGGGACGTACGAGCGTGATAATCGTCGTCGGCGTCGTGGCGAGAAAGAGGCGTCGCTGCCGTTCGTCGCCGAGGTCAATTAGTTTCGGACGCATATTTTTCCAGAAAACTTAACGCCAGGACACGTCCTGAAACCGATAGCGTATCAGACACTTTCCCGAATACCGAGAACTGTTCAGATTTTTAGCCACGTCCGACGACATCGCTTCAACTCTGAAACAGAGAATTGTATTGAGCACCAACAGGCCTGCAACTGCAGAAACATGGAGAACAGCCCAAGATACGGATGTTTTCCAAGTTTCAGAGAGAGTACGGATTAAAAACATATTCTAATACGATATTTCCACAATTAAAAATTGGAATTAAAAGGATTGAAAGTCCTTTGGCCAGCTTTGCGGCTCTCCATGTTGGAGATCTCACGTGGAAAAACAAGAAGTATATTCTCGTCCAGAGGTGAGAGGATCAGGCTCCACCACTACGCTGAATAATTGTTAAATGATGATTTTTTGTCATTATTGTGTTATCAAAATTGTACAATCAGTATTAAAATAATTTTTAAGATTCATATTTATCTAAAATAATATTAAGTTTATCATTTATTTAGTTTATAAGAATTTCCTTTTTTATCAGTTTGGGTTTTTCCTGTGTCGAATCTATCGTTTAACAGGTGTATTTCTCAATGAGAGAAGACTCTTCAAATCATTCGTTAATAAGTGTTTTAAAACAATACAATTATTTTCTGTTTAATGAAAAAATAATATAGTGTTTTCTAACTTGTAGCACTTGTAGACAAATCGATATTTATATTAACTAATATGAAAATACAACTGCTTGAATATACGAAAGATAGTACTTATATAAGATTAACTTAGATCTAGATAAGTAAAATAATCTAATTTAAAATAAAGCTCTCCATATAAATAACGTATTTTAGTTTTCGTATTTTTACTTGAAATTCTGTTACTTTATGATTAGTGTTTTCATCTGATAAATAAACAAAAATATACTGAAAGTGGGTATACAAATATAACATTATAATATAAATGTGATTGCAACAAACGAAAAAATGTAAAACGTCAAGTCAACTTCATAAATTAGAAGTAAGACTATTAAACATATTTTGGGATTGAGTTACTTTGCGTTATTTCCGCTGATTATGACTAATATTAGTAACCTTATAGTGAATAAATAATATATTTTTAAATAACCTGTAATGTTCAAATTTACTAGTTTATTTTTCAAATTTACGTCAATAGCCTTAGTTTCTTTTTGATTCCTACCTAGTTGTCAATAATTTGTAACGGATTTTTATATTGTCTGCTGCTAATCTCCTTCGAAATAATAAAGATGTAAATTTAATCTAAAACAACCACTCTAACCTTAGTATGTATAATACCATATACTTTATCTTCGGAGTGACAAACTAGGAATGAATATCGGAAATTGGAGCATGCCCAAACAGTACTATATAATAGTAAGCCGACAATATAGTAGTGTATTTTAATTTGTGCTAGAGTGGTCGAATTAGATACCATCCCAGAAGATAGAGTTATGTACATTTACAGTTGTAAATACAATTCACTACGGTCACCAAGTCGTTTAATTATTAATAATTTGATGTTATATATTAAGTTAAAAATATAAAAGACTTATTAGTTTAAGTTAATAAATAATTAATTAAAGTTAACTTATTTGTTAACTTGCTATTATTGCTTTCTTTATATTGCTTTTATTTGTACTAATATACAAAAGTAAATACGAACATTCGCAACTTAAAACATAGAAACTTTCGTGTCATTTTTGTAATGTTAATTCTATGATAAAAAATAATAGTTCAAGCTCTCATATTTTTTGGCAATAACATAGAAATAATGGTTTTAAAACTTAGGAATTAATGGCTAACTTTATTACTTTATAATCACATGGCTTATGTCAGATATTAGTTGAACTTTTTAAAACAAGTTTAATGCGCTCTTGTTTCGAAATATTTGAAAACTTTATGAACAATTTGTAAGCATTTTTACATATGAACTATTACTAACAACAATGTAATGGTTTTGACGGTACAACTTTAATTCATTATGATAATTTCGACATAATTCTCGATATGCCAACAAGGTGGAGAAAGTCGAATGTACAATTTGTTCTCTACACTTAATTTAGTTAGATGGAAGAGACATTCGAGAGATTAGGCCAATAAATATTGGAATACAGAGATGAATACTAAATTTAAACTAAAACTGTGTTGTCAGTGTTTTATGTAGCATGTTAACAATATGCTAAATAATACATAACTTTCGAAACGTAACATCTATTTTTAACTGAGCTTCTCTCTCAGTCAAATCTCATTTTTTATATATTGGTATTTCTATAGCATATATTTTTTGATAAAGTCGATGCTTTTCACGTATAGTATCCGAATGTGTTATAAATATTGCAAATAAAAGTGAGCGAGAACATAAAAAATAAACTCCGAGGGACAAGCGGAGAATATCATATAAGAACAGCTCAGCATAATAATATGAATTATTTTAATCAGCTTAAAAATTTTAAGGCAATTTAAAAACACCAGAAATCTGTTGCTAAAAATAAGCTGTAGAATTTGGTCATTCATAGCTCTCAACAGTTTAAATTACAGGGATTATATGTAATAATTCATTATAATTAATATCAAGATATTTCGAAAGTGCTAAAATTCAAAATACAATTTTCAAACGGACCTGTTATGAAATAAAACACACATTATTCATTTAATCATCGGAATTGGTTTTATTTTTGGTGTTTTTAATGGACTCTCCAATTGATGCAATACAAATTTGCCAATGTTTTTTTTTAATCCCAAAATACTGTTAATTTTCCTATAAAATCTTATCGTATACTATATTATCGATAATGTGTTATCGTTACACGTAAATCGAGATTTTTATTTAATATTTTAGCCAAATTATTTCCTGCATTTTACAAGAGAGTAGAGGTATTTTTTATTAATTATGTTTTCTATTGAAGTGATGAAGATTTCAGATGTACTAAACCTTGAAATTGATACTTTTTTATTATTACAATGAGCGGTCACATCTCTAGATCCAGCAGGATCAGAAAGATCTAGCGGAATCTATATATGTATCCTAACCTTCCTATGTTAATGTATGTGAAACCGTGAAATTTTTCCTCTTTGCTACTTTTTTTTAGTGGAAAAATTTATACATATATTTCTTTAAAACTAAAGGGCATAATGAAAATATGCAAATAATGAAAGCTTTCAAAATATTTTTTTTCTTAGGTACTACAAAACAGAGAACTTAAACAATATGTTCAGGTCCATATTTTAAAAAACTTTAAGTTATTGAAAACATATAAGATATATATGAACATGGGCTCAAAAAAAAATTAATGTAAACTTATACTAAGTGTATCAAATAAAAGATGTAAAAAACACCGTAATCTAATTTGTTTATTATTCGTCAGGATAGAATAATGACATGTCGTCATAGCATGTTCCAGATAAAAATATTTTTACAGGTAGCACAGTTGAAACGTGTTTTGTGTTTTGATTTTTAAGAAAATTTTTGATTAATTGCACTTAGATGTTCGGGATTCTGGAAAATCTAATTGATATCTTTCGGCGTGAACTTATGTATCAATAATGTGTTGAGAGCCAAGCATCTGAGTTATTAATTAATGATATTATATGACATAGCTTCATGAAATACCCGGAGGAACATTTTCTTGTCGGAATTGTTTTGCTGCTATATTATATCGGTGTTCACTGCGACAGTCCTGCCGACCAATTGAGTCAAAATTGTCCTGCACGTCTCCCAAGAACATACATAGTTTAATAAAATGAAGCTAGTGACAAATTCGGCAAATAGAATATTCAACTTCTCAGCATTTCTTAGAAATGAAAGAAGTATAAAAATACAAAGTGAGGGTAGAGCAAACTTAATGCACTTTTTAATAATATTAGGTTATAAATATATACTATATACACATTTATAATAATAATATAACTAATACTACAATATATACATTTTGTAGCAAAACCAAAAAGAACAATTTGATTCCTCAGTTCTAAAACTAAATCTGGTTATATTTATCTTCTACAATGGATAATGAAACGTTCTTGTATGCTTAATTTTTTATTGTCGCAGGTTAGCACTAGACGCATATTTCAATAGATTGGGCATGTCTCTTAAATGAAAGGCGAACTAACGCTTACAAACTTTTGTGACAAAAAGAGCCTTTTGAATATATCATAAAATGCGATCTGAAAATAGAGGAACAACATTACCAGAGGCCAGAATGGCTTGTAAGTTCTATGGTACCAACATCAGCTTATTGCTTGAGTAGTACAGTCTTCCCCCAGCTCCAGTTCTCCCACTAATGATGACAATTGCATACTATACATATATATCTCAAACGCGAGATCAGAATTGGCCCGTCAATAGTTCTGATTACGGTGGTGCATTTGGAAAAAACTCAAAACTTCTGAGACGATATGAAATAAACCACATTGTATACATAACTTATTAACCCAATTATTATTTTTCTGTGGCTATACCGATCTTACTTTCTAGGTTATTATAAAATTATATTTAGTATCAAAAGAATGGCGAAAATTATTATTATTTTTGATCAAAATCTATTTTTCCACAACAAATTATGTTTTAGTCACAACATAAGTATAAGAAATGCTCAGCATCATAATTTGAATTACTTTAATCAGCAAAGTAAAACTATGAAAAATTTGGATTTTTAGTTTTTAAAAAAAGATCTGAAATATCAAAAAAAAAATAAAATAAAAATACCATTGTTTTATTTAAACAGTCGCAATTTTCCTGTATGGTATTGCAAGCATTCCTCAAAAGAAATGGCGACGTACCGTATTGCTCTGATTAAACGTTTTGCATATATTTATTAAAGCGTTTGATATGGCTTTTCATAAAATTATATTTTGACGTTCCTTTTTACTTAAAAAGAAGGCCTTTTAATTTAATATTTTAGCATTTTTATAGGATTACAAAAATGGAGAGTTAAAGGTAAGTTAATTTTAGATTCGGTTGTTACAAATAGGATAAATTAATTAATTAAATGACTTTGTAGCGACCTTCAGATGTTTCGAATTTTCCCGCAATTATCAGCAGCCTACAGATCTACTCGAGGCGTTGCACATACCTGAAGTTAGCACCCACGGTGAGGTGGCAACAAGGGGTACTGACAGAGGGTACGACGTGGCAACCTCGGGTGGTAAAGCTAGCGGATGACGCGACGCCTGGAAGGTTAGGTTTTTCCGTTCCCGACTCTAAAAAAGTGATCAGACGTGCCACTGTTCGTAACACCTGAAGGTAACCCTGCCACGTGCATTTCTTTCTGTTTTTATATTCTTATAGTGGGTTAGTGTTTAGTGTTAATATATTGTTTATTATTTAATAACCGTTCGTCTAAAAATAAATATTCCTTCTGCATATAATTAGACTTCATTTGTACCGAAATAAATCGCCGAATATTTTTGTCTTTATCTAACCGCACCCGTACTCCAAAACTTAAATTTTGTAGTGTAAGTAAATTAATATGTCAAATTTGTACTAAGACATATGCATTTCACTATGAGCTTGCTGCACAACTAAAGCCGATGACAAAAAGGATCATCTGCCTTCTGCGTGTCCTCAATTTTATGATTTTAGTATCCATACATACTGAATTTCGGCAACATCTTTGTCGAATCCATAATACAGATGTTAAACAGTCTAATCTTTATTTTAAGCACTTGTAAGGCTTTGAAAGTTGGAAGGCACAGGACGACAAAGAAAAAAAATATTGCTTAAAGAATTACTTTGGGAATAAGAAGTCAAGAAGCAACAATATATAAAAAAAACAAAATATTAACATCGTTGAGTTTTTAGGTACTTGAGTCTTGATTTCATTAAATATGGTGGTGGTTTTTTAGTGGCCCTTTTTCCATTAAACATATTAACCTTGCCTTTATTTGGAAAAATCTTCTATTGCAACTTTTTTGTATTGTAATTGTTTGGTAAATAGTGGCAGAAGTACAAAGGAATGTATCTGCAAGGAAGTTATAAAATTATATATATATACAATACATTTTTATTATCTAAATATGTGGAAGTTTAGTAAATGTTTATGGCTTAGTTAAAGTTCGTTATTTTATATCCTTTAGTTTATAATTAAAAATTTAATATGCTC
The DNA here is from genome assembly GCF_030347505.1 of Rhynchophorus ferrugineus. NCBI lineage: Eukaryota > Metazoa > Arthropoda > Insecta > Coleoptera > Curculionidae > Rhynchophorus > Rhynchophorus ferrugineus. Next base: position 21,819,634 of record NW_027472583.1, on the reverse strand, counting down.
TATTTTTCTTTTTACCTCCTATAAAATGTTTGAAGATAAAATGTCTTGAAGAATAATGCTATGCCGATATCAGAAGTTTGGTTATAATTAAGACACAATATTACTCATGACATCCGAAGCAACACTGAGAATATTCAAATATTTCTAACAGTGTCGACGCACGCGCCAGCGCAGTGTATTCAATTTACCAGGGCACGATGATTTTTAATGTATCCTGTTAAACGCATCGTTTTTAGATGCTGCATCTTAGGTTCCATGTCAATGATATAGCTACTTGAATGATTAAAAATCCTTCTATATTTTCAAAGAGTGGAGCTTTAAAAATGCGAAAAAAAATTCTAGATAAGACACCCCCTTAATTATTAATACGTTATCAATATATCTTTTATTTTAGGTGCGTCTTTAAAAGCTCTTAACTCAAATAAGAAAAACATAGTTGAAATAAAAACTATTTTAAGGACTAAAAGATTCTATACGCATCAAAATATTTACTTACATTAGAGAAACCAAAATTGTAAAATAACAATATTAAAAGTTGGATAAGAACAGTTGGATATGAAGTCTGAATTGCGGTTGTTAAAAATACCAGTGGGAATATTGGAAACCAAGGGGCAATTTTAAAATAAGCGTCGTATTTCGATTTAAAAAATACCACTTTTATTGGGAAAAATTCCGTGGAACTCCGGAGAATGGCCGCGTTAAACTGGTTCATTTATTTTCCAATTTATTTCAATGAATATTTGATGTTCTCATTGATATTTCATTAAGTTTATGTATATTAATTCGGTATTGTGTTTAAAATTGAATAGAAAAGTCTTGTATTACCGTTCCGGTTTTTTAATTAGGTAAATACCCTGACAGTTTATGTGACCTATTAAATTATAAAATATGAAGGGGCTGTTTGAAATCTTGCGAAATAATGAAAATTATAAATCTTTTTCTTGTCATATTAATTACCGAACTAAGAATTTTGACAAATTTTACAGTTTACAAAGTTAAGCAAGTTCGAAGTTCGTTTCACTGTTACGGTAGATAACTTCCATTTTACGTCAGAATGACTTGAATATAAATGGCTTGGTTAAGGATATAATATATAACTTTCAGTGATTTAAGTTGCATATATTCCGACGCTGTATATTTAACGAATTAAATTAAAACCGTAACTTATATTATTCAAATATATTACGATCTTCAAGAAGTTTTCCGCTTTTTTACGTATGAATTAAATCTTTCTGTTATAAAATCATATTGTGTTTTATCTAAAGCTTGGAATAAACTACAACCGGTGTCTTTGAAGGGATGGTTGGTTTTATCATTGCAAATTACTGTAGAAAAATCTTCTCCTTTTATTTGTTAGTTTAGTGATTTTAGACTGTTGATGATGATTTTTGGGGCTCTTAGGATATAATTATTATTAAATTCATCTTTAGACGAGTTCAAGTTTTGTATTGAATACAAAATGGCATTGTTTCCGCAATTGCTTATCGAATCGTCAGTTAACCTAGAGAAGATGTGATACAGGCCCTTGTCTGATCTGCCAATTATTAATATTGCAGCATAGCACATTAGAATGATAGTTTGATGCAATTAAATATGTTACAGGTGTCATTCAATAGCTATGGATAAAACTTATGAATTGATACGAAAGATTAAGATTCGGTGCGAGTTCAATACTTAAAGAGTTGAGCTTTACAAATCGATCAAGATAGATTCGTAAAGTTGTTTGTTGGGATGTAAAAGGAATTTTCTTCTTGAACTATCTTCAAACTGGCAACATAATAAACTAGACTATTCTTGTAACCTCATGGATTAGCTAGATGTAAAAGTTGAAAGAGAAAAAAACTGAATTATGGAAGGAAAATACACACAGTGTCATCTTACAGTATATATTAAATCCTAGAGGAACAACAAGTATACATGAAGATAGATTATTAATGTTGTTCAGGTTTTTTTTATCATGATCAAGATATCATGATCTATAAATATCCGTAGAAGCTAATCATTACACATAAGATTCATTAGTACGAAATTGTTGAACATTTAGTTGCAAATAATATCTCCCGTAGACTTTTTATTCGATGTTGTAAAATAATAATAATCACTTGGTAATCACTGTAATCAAGGGGATGGGAAAGTTCTCCTATTGATGTGGTAGTCATGGGTTCGAATACCACTGAGTTACGGTTGTAAAGTTATCTTTATCATTATCCATAGATAAAGATGGAACAAAAAACAATAAGATCCCGATATCCCGAATTTGGTGGGCTTATGGGAGTATTCCAATCTAGAAATTTGAGAAATCGTTTTTTCCCATTTATGAATAAGCCTTTAAGAGGGCTTTAAACGCAATTGTCTTTAAACTATTTTGCTAATCGGTCGATATAATATCTCAAGTTCTAGTGAACCGACTCACTTAAAATTGGCTAAAAACCTTCTCTAGAAATTCTTCTATTGTATCAAAGTATAGTAAGTCAAACGAAAAAGTTAAACACAATTTCTTCCATGGAATTTTTAAATTTTGCATGGCTTATAAATTATTTATAAGGATTTATAGATGGTGTTACTGTGTATTATAGTGCACAGGGTACAGTTATAATAAACTTCATGTTGTAGCCTCATGGAGAGGCTTCACTTTTCAGTACTTCTCATTTCATCGAAGATTGGACAAAACATATATTCTGTGCGTTGAAAATGTCTGAATTTGTACCGAGTAAATAGTATTTGCGGGAAGTTTGATTTTCGTACCTCAATTTTAAGAAAAAGGCGGCTGAAGGTCATCGAATAGTTTGTGAAGCTTACGCAACTATATCCCATCGATTTAAACATGTAAATACTGGTTTCGGTTTTTAAAAATTTAGTCATTTTGGCATCGTAGACAAATAGCATTCTGAGAATAAAGTATCTTAAAACAGGTTAGTCTAGATCACTTAGTACAAGGATGGGAGAGCAAGATAAGGACTTTGAAGGATAATTGCATTTAGCTGCGCTAACAGGATTGAGATAAGGAGGACGACTTTACTAATATTTCGTGAAGTTATACGATTTTGAAACTTTAAAAGTGTTTTTTTAAACTATATTTTTCAAAACTGATAGATTAAATGTTAAAGAAAGTTGTTTTATTAAAAAATGCCGTTGAACAATGACTATTTTGCGAAAAAATTCTAAAATTCAGGACATGTGTACCTCTCTAATCAAACTTGGCACCGAATACAAAGAGAGTTCTGGGCAGCAAAAAAAAAGATGAAGATTTGAAGGTGTTCCTCGATGATCATTCATGTAAAACTCCGGAAGAATATGCATAATTGTTAGGAGTAACATAATAAACCATTTTAATCTCTTATTTAATTTAATATAACCAAATGTCTTTGGTTATTTTCGAAATGCTGTTTTAGTTTAGTGGCAAAATCGGAAAGGTTTTTTGTCTCAAAATGTTATTGGTGATGAAAAGTGGACCCATTGACCGATAATACAAGTGAAAAAAAATATGGACAGTATTATTCGATGAAACCATCAATGGGGATTGCTTTTTACTGCAATTGATGCGTTTGAGTCAAGCACTGTGACATGATGTGTGGGTGATACATGGCCGAAACAGAACAAAGACACAACAGTGTTATTCTACAGCATGACAACGGTCGACAATATGTTGCAAAACCGCTGAAAACATACTTGGAAACATTAAAGTGGGAGTGGGGTAGACTCGACGAATTTTCTAGATCTTGCTCCTTTTGATTAGCTATTAGTCATTCTGACGTATGCGTCGTGTGATCTGCCTGATCAGCGCTTCACGCTTTCGATTCGTGGATACCCTCAAACGATTCATCACCCTTTTGAGATGGAACCTGTAAATTGTCTGAAAGATGGGAAAGTGTAGTGGCCATAGATTGACAATATTTTGAATAAAGTGCATTGTACCGATTCTTTGCAATAAAGTCTCAAATTAAAAAAAATCTTTAAAACAAATTTATAAGCCTAATAAAAATACGAGTCTTATTACAATTTTACTTAATCCAAATTTTATTATATTTAAGCTTGGAAAATATTAAAAATTTTATATTTTCAAAATTTCAAGATTAGAATACCATATTAATGTCAACGACTAACATATATCAATGAGTTCAATATATATCAACTCATAAAATCCTGTTATTATTATTATCATCGTAACTTTTAAGTGAATATCTTATTACTATTACATTTTTTTCATTATTTTCCTCAATAATCCAATAGTATCAGATTATTACAATATTTAATTTCATTCCCGTCACCGTCGAATGTTTATTGTCAGCTCAGCCGCTAATAAACCATTTAGTTATATTCATCACGACTAACAATTGAAATTTTATGGCAGCCAACTAATTCCCTTAATAAAACGGTTTTATTGATCACATCCCAACGATTATGGCCACCTCACACGCCATCTGGAAATATCCGAGCGGCGAGCAACAGTTTGAGACAAGGTAAATGGTGAGATTTCCGGCCAGATCCGACATCGTTCGGGATTTTTCGGCCGTCTAATTCGGCGACTGATTCATTATGCCGACTGTTGGTGGCATTCGCCCGCTACCCTTCCGCCCGACCCCGTTTTCGATCCGTTATCTGTCACTCTGTCTGGCGCTCGGTAAAATTCTGCATGTAATTAAACTAACAACTTCTAATGGCCCCTATTGCCGAGAACACCCTCGGTTTTGTATGAATAAATATTATTCTCAACGAAAAAATTGGTGATTTAGTTATTAAACCTATTGTAATCCTTCCTTGTTCTGTTCTCTGTTCTTCCTTGTATTGTTTCCTTCTAGGATCTTGCACTGTTGGATAAGGACAATCCAATACATTTACGACCATTCCACAACAGGATTAGAACTCGTGACTATCGCAACACCAAGACAAATATCAAACAGATTGTCAAGAGGATGTAAATCAAACCAAAACGGTCTTATTATAATGTGATGTTGCGATATTTTTCTATTTTTATTTTTGGCATGAACTATATCGAGAGATTTTTGGATTCATAACATAGGTTAGCAATAATAAGCTGTTAAAGTATTTTCAAATTATTTCTATGTATTTTGTTATTCTTATCTTTTTAAAGTCCTCTATTTATCACAGTAGGCCTGTCACCTTGACCACTGCGCCAATCAAGCTTTATATGTTTTGGTGTGTTGAAAACCAAAATAGTATGGAAAAAATCTAGGACATCTGGATATTTGGAAAAGGAGAAATTATTATAAAAATAGGGTCCTTTGCTATGAGACTGCAGCATTGACTTGTTTCTAAGGGATGGGAAATATTTTGTCGCAGAGGGGGCTTAAAGTTGGTGAAAAGAACGCCCTCTGAGAAACATTGATATCTCGACATAAAAACGTTTTACCACCGCTGTATATAAAGTTGGGATTGATGAAGCAATTTGCAACATCAACCACAGATGGAGATCACTTCAAATACATAGTTTCTAAGTTTACAGGTCCGTTAGAAGTAAAGGTGCAGGAAAATATTTTCGTTGGACCAGACATTCCTCAATAAGAAGGGTGAATAGCTTTTAAGGGGGCCATAGAGAGATTTTTAAACAATCATAAGGACTCTAACTGTAAACGAATAGTAAAAATAATACAGAGAGCATTTCAAGCTATAGGTTGTCTAACTAATTTAAAAGTACTTTTTCTTCATTACCATATAGTTTAGTGTCCGGAAAAATTGGAGAACTCACGCAAAAAAAAAATGCGAGTGAAGAGCAAGGTGAACAGGATATTAAAAAGATTGAGCCCATATAGATTTCTTCCCTAAGCGAAAATGTACAAAGAGGAGCCTCACAGGGAAAAAGAAAAGATTGTAGTGTGCTGGTTAATGTGTATGGGATAAAAAATGCTTCTTTAATGGTTCGTAAATAAAATAATATTTTGCAAGTATATTCTCTTTTATTTTAATGTAATAACTTCATTAACATATTTATCAAAATTGTCAAAAACGTGGGTCGTCCTATGACAAATAAAATATCATATTCGGATTCAGCACACCCAAAACTTAAAGATTACATCCCAAAACCTAAACTGTTCATAGATTTTTTATAGACCTGTATAATAAATGACATGTAGGGAAATATGTTGTATTATACCACCAGTACTGCACTAGCTCTAAACTGCACTGTGATCTCAGGGACCATCTGTTTTGAATGGTGTTACGAGTAAGATATCTAAAAATAGACATCGGTACTATTGTAACTGTTTTTAAGCTCAGTATCACTTTTAATCGCCATTCAACCAGTCCCCTCTTGTTTGCGTAAAATAAAACACTTTTTTTCAAGTAAATTAATGCCGGCTTGGTTGGCGCAGTAGTAAAGGCGACAGGACGGTCCACCTACCGTTGCGATAGTCGCGAGTTCGCATCCTACTATGGCAGGGTTGTTAATTTATGTTTGTGATTGTTTAATATTTGTGATTATCCTAAGCAAGAGTGTAAAATTCGACAAGGACTGAATGATCATGAATGATCCCAGTCACGCTAGTAACCAGGCTGGGTAAGACGGGATGTGTTCTGGATGTTTTCTAAGTTGGTTAATGGCCAGTCGGTAGGCTTAATGCCGAGGACCGTGGTTCGGAGGCCACGTTAAAGTGTAGGTCCAGTCCAGATAAACCCTCGCTGGTAAAAAGGGGACTTTAAAATATTTAAAAAAAGTAAATTAATTGTTCTTGTATTTAAAACTATTTCTCATATTATAACTTGTATAGGTTATAAGGGTTAAAAGAAATATAAAACGGTTTTAGGTTAACTCTAGTAGACAAAATGACTAAATCCAATGCTGTTAAATCCACCCATATCCTAAAATGGGCTAGACGCACCATCACTTTGTACAAGAAGGAGCTTACATCCACCATTTTTCTTTAGATATGGCATTTTCCTACTTCTAATGGGTTACTTAACAGATATAACCACTAATGTGTCTATTCTAGAATACGTTAGTTAGCTACATTAAATAAGAGTAACATATGTTATTAAGTATATCAAATAAAATATTTTTGCGTAAAATTTACTTCATCAGTGTTCAAAAGTAATCAAAAGTCTTGATCAATGAGGTATTGCAGAAAATACTTGAAGAATACTTATATTAAATATTTTAAGTATTCGGAATCATAGGAAATTAACAAGAATAGAAATTTATTTTCTTATGTACTGTGAATGTAAGGCAAATTCTAGCACCAATTCAGAAACACAACAAATTATTTCTTACATGAAAATGCTCATTCACCTGTCTGAAAATCGATAAAAGCATTCTGGAGTTGCGCATTTTCCATATGTTCGTCAGGCTGACCAACAAGCTATCAGTTCACTTATGGAGACATCAAGAATCATCGATTCACGTATACGCAATACTATATATTAATTAAATATGATATAGAAATTGTATTCTATATCAATCAATAGAGTTGGTAAAAATTTAATATGAAAGAAAGAAAATTGGTAGAGCATATTATCATAATTAAATATAAAAAGTGAATAGTGATTAATGGACGGTACCGAGAAATGTTATATGTCAAAATGCCTCAGAAATTTAATCTGAATTTTAATTAAATTGTTGGTTTGCTAACCATTATATATCATATAAAGCCTAGAAATCATTAAGTATAATTTGGGTTTAGCGCAAATTGAGTTGTGGGTCTCGGTTTAATTTAGCTAATATTTAGTTAAAAGTATCTTTTAATAACATATAAGGATAAATAACGATACACAAAATTATTTAGAAAAAGTAGAATAAATAAAACCTTACTGCTTAGGAAATAAATTCGCAGAACATTAATGGTATAGTGTCATTGAGATGCATTGACTGTTTTTAACTATTCTGCGGACTGGCAAATGAACAATTTAGAGATGACTTCAGAAGACATCCGGTCTTGCACGGCTTGGTTGCTGGTGAGATTGGATTGGATATTGGCATTTACATTTTTGATTATAGATAATCGAACCTGTCGCTATCTTTATTTATTAGTAAGAAGATTGTTTCATCGCCTTAATCAGTGTTAACGTTAATAAATTATTAACGTTAATTTTTGCTTATATTTGATTAATTTATCATTGTGGACAGCATTTATATTGATGTGTAATTAATATCGATTACACTTATTTTTAAACGTTTTGTCCAGTTTCACATTAAAAATTATTGAAGGAGCTGCATTATATGTACATTATGTCATGTTGATAAGAGATGTTATTTAGACACTTCCAAAATAATCTGGCTTCGAAGTATTTCATGATTACTTGTATTACTTTCTAACTCAACCACAGAGAAATAGAGATTTTTGGGGAAAGGTTTCGCTACGTCCAACATCTAGAAGTCGCTACTTTTAACCTTTTACTTGCTTTAATCGCTATGCTAAAAACCATATCGGGATCTGATTGGCTCATATTGTTTTTGTGGTGCGTTTATTATTTATTTATTTATGTTGGGCGCCATTTTCAGTATGCCTGACGTAAGGCGTTTAGATTTATATCGTCTAGAGATCAAGTTATTAGGTCATTAGTATATATAAGTCGGTAGTAGAAAAAATAAAATGAATTTTCGATCTAGGAAGTGTCTTGTGTTGTGTATTGAAATTCGAGGAAGTGTTAGGCTGACTTTCAAATATGGTTGTTAATGGTAAAAACCAAAACTGACTAGATTATATATCAAAGATATTTATGATCATTACAGCATGTTTTTTTGTAAGTTGGGGTAAGTTTATTCATATTAATAATCATATAAAATATCAAATATTTATTCTTTAATATTATGAATTAATCCCCTTCCCAAAAAAGCTATGCAAAGGGCGATATACTTTTATTCTTGCATTAATTATTTAATAGTTCAATAATCACTGAAACAACAGCTACTGAATGAAAACCTTATAAGAGAGGATTAACTGAGGATTTACTCAATATACTAGGAATTATAGTGCAAAGCCACTGAGAACGTAATTAGTGCTTATTGCACAAGGAAGAACAAATTTGTTAAAGTGTAGTCAATTTAATAACTACCTTGAGGGGTTCATTTCATTAAAGAAAATTGAGTGTAATTATTCAAATAAATATATTGGCTTAAGATTACTTAACCAAGATAGGTATTTAGTATGTTTGAGAAATCATTTAAAGTGCTCAACAGCAGTACATTTAATACTAACGGAGGATGTATACCAGGAATTGAGAAATTGAAACTCTATACCTTCAGTTTCATATATTCCTATACGATCAAACGAGGCAAGGCAATATCTCATACGCCAGAAAATTGTTTTATTGTACTGTCAGTAGTAAGTAAATTCTAATTGTACACTACATAATGATCTTCCAGTTTACTTTTGGATAAAGAGCTAGAAATAATTATATATATATATATATATATATATATATATATATATATATATATTTTTTACAGATTATATTTGTTTCTTTCATTTAATTTTATTTAATAACTTTATTTCAATATTAAATTGTTTTTTATTTAAATTCCATTGGTCACTGACGTTAGCTCAGAGCTATCACGTCCCAAACTTTATAAAAAAAACTAATCAAATGTCTTCACAGGAAAATGTTTCTCTTGCCGGTGCCTATAATAGAGATTTAAACTGACCAATCAGATTGCTTGAGTTGCCGATATGACCCCATCTGGATGTTGGGCAAGGCAAAATTTTACTCCAGAGACCCCTATTAAGCTTTATTTCTATTACTGTATAAGCTTAGCTTGCAATATCATAATGTATAGTAAGTGGAGTAAATGTGTTTTGCTTGAACATTTTATTTAACTTCTTTAATTTAAAGAAATCAGTAGACGATAAACCGATTCATTTTGGAAGCATATGACAATGGCAAAAGCATAAAGTTGAATTACAAGGATATATAAAGGCGAGGAATCGTTTTAAATTTGTAGTGATATCTAACATTTTCTGTGCTTAAGGCATAATGAAGTCAACTGATTCTGCAACATGAGAACATTCGTGCAATTTTACCAGGAAATAGTTAAAGGAAAATTTTTAACCTATTCATTGTATTCCTCAGTCATTAAAAAGAATCTACCACTAACACAATATATTTCTTTAATATTTTGATAATCTATGAAAAATGTATCCGTATGTCGAGTTCGGTTATTGCAAAAGAAAATTAGAACGCGCTTGTACAAATTTTCATTTCAATCATATTCAGTTTGCTATTAACCGTATTATTCCGTATTATAATTTATCGTATTATTAATATTAATTTTAAACGAGAATATCTATCGGTGCAGGTATTAAATAATCATGAGGTTCATTTAAAATATATTGTATTGCTCATTATTTTCAATTTTGGGCCATTATTATGCTAGTCACGATAATACTGCTTCAATTTTAATTAATCAACGTATAACATGAAAAAGCTACAGTATAAATTCCAATTTATTGGTTTTAAATTTGATGTTCCATATTGTTATCAATTGTTCGGTAAATATTAATTATCTCTAATTAAAAATTATGTTACTGTATTAAAATTCCATTTTGTCCTGTATGAATTATAATTCAATATTATTTTTTAAATCTGTTTTGTTAGCCTATACTATGAGAAAATTATAAATGTTGTTCTCTAAGTTATTCCGTAATATTTCAATATTTTTCTATGATCAAAAAATATGGATGGTCTTGAATGAGCAGTTGATGTATCCACTTCTCGAAAGGCTTTAAAGTTGTGAAAGAGTCAATCTCAACGTGAAAAAGTTATTGCTCTAAAAACTTGACTTGATTTGATTTTATATATTAAACTAAAATGATGAATATACCTTATAATAGATGTTTTTTATTAATTACATTTATATTAGATATGCTAAGTATAATCTCAGTTAAAAATACACTTATACACTAAACAAGTTCATGTTGTTTGGTTTGCTTCAATATTCTGATGTCCTAAGGCGAAATCTTGGATCATTTCGTTTATAATAGATATGCAAAATTGTTGTTCAGAAGTAAATAACTTCCGTTTTTAAATTAGTGTAATTTAGAAAACTTTTTACTATTCAGTTTAAAAGTTGGCTTTACATAAATTATGTATACGTGCAACTTCGTACTATGGACTATACCGTACGCACACTTCCTGAACATTATCCGTTAACTTTGCTTTTAACCCACCCAGATTCATAAAATCTTTAATTTTACTTGAAAACAACGATTAAACAATACTTTGTACGTATTTACACGAGACAGCGGAGTTCTATTATTTAAGACAATTACAAACTTAATTATTATACAATGGAAAACAAAATTAATCATAATAGCAATTCTATCTATGGATGGGATATTACTGCCTTGTATCTGATGAAAGACATATTGTAGTGCAGTAGTCTAGTAATTGTTACAGAACAATATCTTTCACCATGTAAGATGTTGTTAGATGTTGTTAATCATTTGCTTAAAGTCTGCTTGAAGGCAATATAATTTTTTTTCAAAACAAAGTTTAATCGCCATCGATCGAATTTTATTTTAATGCTGAATTTTCTGAAATTAACTCAAGTGTGTTTTTTTAGTTTTCCAATGGATAACACGCCGAGTTTATCTTAAATTTTATATTGCAAATCGAAGTTCGTGTACTAAGTCATTGAAAATGTTACAGCGAATCCACCTTATCAAAAATACGTTTATATGAATGATATTGTACATTTAACAGCCATCAAAATGGGTATGAAACGCGTGGCCAATTGACTAGTGGTGACAACCCTGCAGTTTCTTCAGATACTCAATGATGTACTAAGTCAATGCAACTTATTATGAGATATGGGCATACAAGTTAGATATGCAAGCCAGTCAAAAAGGAGCACAATTCAAGTCAATAGAGAGATTTCTTTCAGACAGTAAATTGTTTGACATTTATTTGGAGTATTTGTTGTTGTGTAACTATAAGTTTATTATTTTAGAGAAGACCTATTGTGAAAGCGACTTTGACTTGAAACAAAACATTAACTTGAAATACAACTCGGCTGAGAATGTTTGAAGATGAGGAATCTGAAGTTCAAAACGAATGTAATTATAATTTAAATCATCATTTCAAAATACTGTTCAATATCAATGTTGAAAGAACAATGGTGGATACACACTTTAAATATTATAATGTTATTAATTTTATAGAAAGATAACGTAAAGTTTTCATTGGCGTCTCATGTACTTTTCATACAGCACACCAGCAATTACAAACATGGTTTGATAGCCAAACCTAGACCAAGATATAAGGTTTCCATGGAAAAACCATGAATACATTTTTACCTTATAATATATTTTAAGTAAATTATATTAATTATAATAATAATATTATAATAATTTTATCTTAAAATTAATAAAAATTTGCAGCTACATAGGTGCATATTTTACAATTGTTTATTTGGAGATATAATTTAGATCGCCCTATTATTAATAAAAATTCCAAAATATAACTAAAGAATTAAAGGATCAGTTTTTCTCAAAATACACACAATTATAAATGACCACCTCTAAGATTAATGTAAAGAATCATAATAAAAAGCTTTCGATGGGAAAAAGTGGATGCTTTTACCAAATACAATATGTTTTATAGGTCGAATACATTCAATATTTCTTTTATTCCAAAAAAAAGTCCTGCTTGTTGTTGGATATTGACTCACTATACACTGAATAGATAATAAATATACCTTTTATAATATTATACGTTATATGTTTTTTTTCAATATTTTTCTGCTTGAGATGTTATATCATAATCTATGTTATACTTTTACGATGTTGTGTAAAATCTCAATAAAAAATATTGTTTTCACGAGAAAAGTTTATATAGCTTGTTAGAACTTTTTACATAGATAATGTTTATGGTTAAATGTTGAAATTAAGTATTAGGTATAAAAATATCATATTGAAATTTCTGAGTCTATGAAAATGTTTATTTGCTCATACTCGTGCAATAAATTATATTAGATGTACATGTAGCATTTATGTTTAACACCACATAATGATGTAAAACAAAATGGTCTGATCTAAAATGTTAGATCGCTAAATCGGATAGTAACGATATAACCTTTACAAATTAGTGCCTATATGTCATCATCAAGTATCATTTTCTTTTTTTCTTTTGTTGATAATCTGTCTAATGAACTGTTAATATCCTATACTAAGATATAGAGTATGAGAGAATAACACAAGGGTTTTTGACAGTTTATTTGGTATTATTGGATTATACGGCTTACACAGATGCTAATTATGGACACCCAAATGTGCATTTTTGATATTCGTTACTTTTGTTGTTCAAATACTTCTGATAAAACCTCTGATGATAATGCCGCGTTCTGTCATAATTATAGGCTTTAATTTCAACGATTTAAAAATGGTCTTTTTGATGTCAATGACAAAGAACAATCTGAAGGAATGGAGCAACCGAAGCCGTCCGAAGACAGGGAATCGCAAGAGTTATGGAGCAGTAAAAATACTAAAATGAATTTCGGACAGCTCAGCAGCTGATAAAACAACTATTTCCAGATTTTTTGCATGCAATATAAAAGATCCAAAAGGAAGGAAAATGGCTATTACAGCAATTGACTCAAAGGTTATTTCAACATCAATATTTCATTGCTTGTCGATGGGTTGTAAAAAACAAGATTTTTTTATGTTATTTTATGAGTGGCAAATAAAAATTAATACAACTCCAAGTTTTAAAAAGTCTTGCATACGTATGGAAGGATTTGCAATATACAGAGTAAAGTTGCATATGCAGATGTCTACCAACGTCAATTTAAATAAATAATCTGAATGAGATGTTGCTGCTGTAACACCTACTATAGTGAGTAACAAATGCAAATTTATCATATAAGTGATACACCGTTGCAGCTTGAAGAGGAAGTTCTTCGGCATCTGGCATACTGAGCAGACATAGATGCTTCTATGGCTTGTGCACGGATTCGAAATGTCGAAGAATAATGAAAATTGATATATTATTGGATGGCTAATAAGCCAACATCATTTTTTCGGCATGTTATATCGTTCTGTCGCCTGAAAGAAGAGAAGCATTGTTAGCAATGATGAAGAATATTTTGATTACAATTTATTGTACCAATTTTTTCAAGAAATGTTTTTTTTTAAGTGATAATATGATCAGAGTACGTGTAATCATCTAATAGAAATATCAATGACATCGCAAAAGATACTGAAAATCGCCATGGAAAGGCCTAAGTAAAGAGCTCCGTTCAACATATCGACGAACTACCACTTGTATCGATGTCGACCTATAAACTGTCAAAGCAACTCACGACGAAGCCAAAAATTTGGTGGATACGTGGATCACTGCAAAAAATTAATAATTTATTCGTAATGTAGCTAATGGTGTACAAACTTCAAATTAAAAAAAAGCTCAAAGCTATCTACCCTATATATTAAATGTCAACAATTTCTATTTGAAATTACAACCCTAGCCCCTCTTTCTTTCTCGTATTTTGCTTCTTCTTGAGATGATATTCAATTATATATCCATGTTTATATATTTTCAAATTTAAACAGTAGAGTTCAAACAGTTCAATAATTTTGGATGATTTCTATAGTTGTAATAAGTCATTTCTTTATGATACTACCAACTGATACTATAATGATATCTTGATGCTGTAATATGTACCTTTATGTTTTTACCTATTAGTTATCTAAAATAATTTTAAATAAAAATATTCTAAATTTATGAAAAGCACCAATCAACATTTGTATACCCAGTATTTTAGTACTTTACAATAATAAACCTTCTCTTAGGGCTCGATTAAATCAAGAAAATCTGACGAACTCGTTCGGTTAAACATTATATTCCCATTGGAATTGTTATTTTCGTGTTGCGTAAAAGCTTTGAGAGTATAATTACTGCAGAAACACATTAATTGTTGCAGGATAGTCTTGCTCTTTCGGTTTGGCCCGCTCGATGATTTCACAACCGAAAAGACCCGTTTCAAACTAATCACGACCCCAATTTGGCGAGAAGGTTTTCGCAATCTAAAATCGATATTGTTTTTAGGTAGTTTCTGAGCCGGTGCCTTTTACTGCCGAAATAAAATTTTAGAAAAATTAATCGGGGTAAAAATTGTTATTTTTCTTCTCGCAAATTGCTCACATTCTGTTTTCGGTTATATTTCTACTTGTTGCTATATTTTCTCCTCTTCAAGCGGCAAATATAATTTATCAAGACTAGTTTCACTGTCTAACATGAGCTCCGAGCTATGGTCCTCGGCATTAAGTCTACAAACTGTTGTTTGATGAACTTAGAGGTCATCAGTCAGAATACATGGTTTTGCTTAAAGTAATTATTGGCATGTATAATATTGCAATGGAGCTGTCAATTATCAAGCTGTACTATGTTATTTACTATTTTCACTTGCAATACAATTGTTCTTTGTGCTTTTGTGATTTTACTTAATTATATACAAATAGTTACTTTATATTTCTTCCTTATGTATAATGAATAGGATGTAGAATTGAGGTGGATTTCCGTTGTATTTTATAATGTTTTTGATATAATTCTTAACCAATCATGCAACCAAACTATTTATTTTCCGTTTTCAATATCAAGAGAAAAGGATTATCTTTCACTGTCCTCGCAAGCAGAAATGTGACTTATTCAGATTATAGCTTCAGGGTTTTCATAGATTTGCAACGTGTTTCAAATTAGAACCTTACTTTTTCACAATTTAGTTTTAATTCATAGTAATTTTTTACAATTGCATCGATGGATATTCATATTGCACCTATATGTGCCCATTAATCTGGGAAAAGGTTTCAGAATATATATATAGTAGGTTTTACCGAGTATTTTTACAGGGCCATCTTTACTTTATGATGTGCTTACTGTACTATCTTTTGAATTAACGTCTGATTCTTTAAAATTCTTCAAATCTATTATATAATAAAATGGCATATTTTAGCTATTTCAGAAACAAATTTTATCACAATATACATCATGTATACTATTAAACTTAATAGAGTTATTTATCGGTTATTGTCGTAAAAAGTCCGTGAGCTTCAGCTGTATATTTCATTTCATATAATAATATAATAATAATGATATTTTTTTTTGATTTTTAAATAATATACTATAAATTCATATATAAAAAATTATACACGGTGAAACCAGCTAATTTATCATTTCTTTGTCACTCTAACCTATTTAAACATGAATAAATTAAAGACAGTAAAGAGGTCTTTATAACAGGAAACTTTGAAGGAGCTTACTTAAACAAAACAGCTAGAAAATTGGAACTAATTTTACTTTATATCCCTATGCAGGATTTTGAAGCTTAATATGTGCATAGCGTTGTATAATATCCTAAATATAAATCACATGATTTACTATTGAATATAACTAGCATGTGTAAGGCTAAACATTTTCTGGGGTGGTCTTTAACTTAGCTAAATGAAAGTTGGTAACTTTAATACCGAGAATCGTGCCTAGTTCGGATAAACCCAAGTCGATCAAAAATGCGTCTAAAATACATAAAACAATTAAAATAGGGTTCAAGTTCCTATTTTATAAAGCAGTAATTCTAAGTATCATAAAAAACTGAACATTTATATAATAATATTCAATTATGTTCTTTGTAAGAATGTGTTAATTTGAATGAGCTAAAATTAAGATATGCGTGACAAAAGAAAACAGGTAAAATGTGACCTTTTATTCTAGACAACTTTATACATAGTAATTGATTACTTTTTCATTATTACATTATTATATGCTATTAATATTTGTGTCACAAGTATTTTAAAAAGAAAAAAAAGTGTTACATTGATAATTTAGTGGAACTAAAATGTGTACTCATGTGTATGGATATAATCGAGCTTATTATGGCTATTAATCAAGACATAATATTATAATCTATTTTTTCGTGCAACCTTCATTGTTCCACTATTATAAACTCGTATTTCGAACCTCCTGCTCACAAATAAATAATATTATATACAATTTGTTCTTCCATTGCTTTTACAGGATATGATAGGAGATCTGCCTTGTATTTTCCCCTGCTTGCATATCTATTCCTTCACTCCCCACTTGGCCTCTCGATCTCCTTTATATTTAGTTCTTTACTGAAGAGGCCTAACAGTAGCAGTTTTTCCTTCCTGTTAAGAACCAGCTCTATCGTGAGCATTATGATTCTCACGGCGGAATTGGCTGCGGAAGCGACCCACCAATACTAGGTTATGCCATTTGTGATCTATCAAGAATGACTCCATTCGGATGAGAAAAAACTAGCCCTTTTTTCCCCTCTCATTGAGATATCCGGAGAGAATGAACACACTTTTACGCCGTTGAATTGGGATATTCTGGGGGTAAACAAATTGAGATAGATTATATATATATATAATATATATATATATATATATATATATATATATATATATATATATATATATATATATATATATATATATATATATATATATATATATATATATATATATATTCTAATAATATCTCCAGATAGTGAGATTAGTCGATTCTTTTGCCTAATAACGAAAACCTCATCATTTTATGTCATGTCAGAGGTAACGAGATAGCGAAGACGGCAGTGCTAAATCTTGCGAGTAAGCTGGATGTTCGAACAATTTTCTGTAACTGTTTGTAATGAATTTTTAGATTGCACTGATTTAAAACGTTATTTAACAATATCTGCGTTTTGTTTTACAAATAAAATATATTTTGCATCCCGAAAACTAATACTAATACTTTCTTTTTTAGTTTTTTGAAAACATATTAAATTAGCGTCGAATTTTTATTTCCGTTATTAACAACTAGAAGTTATTCCACAAAAATTTTAAAGAAAAAATAGTATTAATGAATTCTTTCATGCTCACAGATTATCGTGTTCATTACTTCAATCCATTATTTAATTAATAAAGTGGTTTTCCCATTAATCCAGTATTTAGTTTATAATTGTTTTTACGACAAACACAGTTCAAAAAGTTTGTCAGTCCGGTTCCATGCATTGCATTTGATAAGAATGAACGTCAAACTTAAAGTAAATTCGCAGACCGCCAAACTTCCCATAAGAGAACAAACAAACAGCGCCGCCTACACTTCGGTTTATTCAATTTCTCGTCTGTTCCAGTTGAATCCACACCAGCAATAAAACCAACAAAACAATTGTCTTTGAGCATAAGGGAAAGCGAATAAATAGGTTTGTTATCCAATTGCTATAAACACACCTTTCGTATTTAATATATTAGTTTCTCTATATTAAAATAGGAAGAAAATTAAGAGCCCACCTGCTGACTATGTTTATATATAGGATGAAACATATTTAGTGTGCAGTAATGTAAGAAACCTTATAATATAATGCACATATTTTATAATAACCATATTATACCATTAATATAGCACCGAACAATAGAACATTTTGTTGAAAACTGGAGAATAAAATATAACGTAGCATATACTATATTTCTCTGTATTGAATTGTTATATCCAACTCTACACCATATAGTAAGGAAAGTATTTAGTATAGTAAGTATATAGTACAGTAGGGAATATATAGTTAGTATCTGTTACAGAAGTTCTGGTATTTTTTATTTATTTATTATCGACAGAATCTGATTTGGCATTGTTAGCTTTTGTTTTCTTCCGCTTCACTTACGAGCTAAATTCTTAAAATAATAAAAATAATAACAACATTTCATCTAAATATTAAATAAGGATGGAAACTCGAAATATTGCTGCAATATGCAACATCTGGCCAAGCTTCAGAAATAAAAAAAAATTAAAATTAGTTTAGCTTTATAATCTACACTTTTCATGATTGGTGTAGGATTCCAGAGAAATCGTAAGGCTCTTTTCTGTTGAATTCATTCAATTAATCAAAATAAGCTTATCAGGAAAAGAACAATTTGTTAAGAAAAGAAGACAGATTGACGTACAATTACAATGGCAATGGTTCCGCAATTACTAGAAGTCTACTAGAGGTGATGTAAGTGATGTGTGTATACGACGAGTTGTTACAGAATAGTTTTCAAGTGAATTAAAAGTTTTTTATACCCTAAACATATATGCTTATATAGATGAAATCAGCAAAAATAAAATCATAAACAAGAACATGGAAAGAGTTTTAAGTACATTATGCCGGAGATTTATTCAAATTTCAATGTTTTTTAAGTGAAAAATTGTAAATATTAGCATATTCAATATAATAATTCTTTATTTTTCAATTCATTTCTTTTCTCCGTATCATTGAAAGGAATGTTTGAATTTCATGCCAGGTAAAACAACACGACTGTTAAGGTTTTTTTTGATACCTTCTCAAAGTAATAGTAAAGATTAGAACACGTAGATATATGGCAGAAAATGTTAAAGAAAATACAAACTTTCTACGTTCTTATATTATTTATAATTTTTTCATCTGAACTACTTTTGTTCAGTATTCCCTACAATACTGATTATGATTCCATATATATGAAGCTTTAGACGGAATTTGTAAATATTTCAGTTCCAGTTTCATTGCAGTTTGTCTATTTTCTCTTTTCATTACAAGAATTTGTTTATAATGATTGCTTCAAATACGATAAATGAGTTAAATTTCTTTATTTTCGACTTTTTAAAAAGCTTTCAACAGAGTATTTTTTGTTATATCTTTAAAGCCACCTATGTACAAACTAGAGTTTATCTGGACTGTATTTACTGCTTAGAGTGGGCTACGAACGACGGTCCTTAGCACTAAGCCTACCGACTGACGAATGACCAGCTTATAAATCATCCCGCAAGAGAGCCGGTCTTTCCCATCCTAGTTACTGGTGTAACTGTGATAATTTTCCTTGTCAGGTTTTACACCCATACGTTTTGGCCAATCACAAATTTAAACAATCACAAACATTCATTTACTATCATGCTCCAGCGGGATTCGAACCCGCGACTATCGCAACAGTAGCAGGACCGTCGCATTTACCACTGTGTCGACCAATCCATCATTGCATTTATTTGTATTGTTTTTTGAAAAAGACATTTTAGTGATAATTTAAAGAAAATGATAAATCCTTTGCCATGAATAAAGGTACAGAAAGAAGTGTTCTATGTGCAATTTTTAGACGATTTGTTATAATCGACATTTAAACTGAATATCTATTCCCAATCGTGTTATAATAAGAAGTAAACTACCTATTATATCTATATTATTAAGATATAAAGAAATCCTTTTGACAACTACGAAGTAACATTTTTAAAAATTTAGTACTTAGCCTTCAGTACAATGTAAAAGTAGTAACGAAGTTTAAAAGCAGCTTCCGATTCATAGAGCACGGTGTTGGGGGAGGAGATCAATCAAATAATTCAATTATATATATGCGAAATGATACTCCATGATTCTATTATAGTAAGCTGTGTTAAATTAGTATGGGGTCGTTTCCTTCTGGGTTTCTCCACTAATTTCCGGGCAAAAGGGCCGATATCGTCCTAATTGTCGGCTTATATTCGGTTCTGAGTGTCTATCTGAATCAATAAGCTCTTTTTTATGATGTTTTTATATAAAGGGTCAATTTAATTTGAGTAGTTTTTTAGACTTTTTACTGTGATCAACAAATAGTAAGATCGAAAGTGCGTATTCCGGATTGACCTGAATGTTCAACATCTAAACATATAAATCATCACGAAAATCCAAGAATAATTTTAAGATTCCTTTTTTAGACGTGTTGTAAAAGGACAGCGGTCAGTTAGGATATCAGGTTAGGTTAGGTATCACAAAACCCGTACATACAAACGCATACTTCAGACTAAATCACACCATCATTCATCTCAAATTATCCATCCTAAATTCGTTAATTGATATGTTCTTTATCATATCGGATTCAGAGTTGTTATAGAATGAACTTGAAATCAGTTGATCATCTCAAATATGTCCTTCATCAAAATGAACAGAGCAATGAATAAAAATATCCTACAACACCAAAATCTCAATCAAGACAAGAGTAGCAAGACTAACCCCATCTGTCATACTATCCCCACGGCGTTTAAATTATTCAGCTCACCGTGAAAAAACAGCGCCCTTATCAGTCAGTTAATATCTGTGACGAGATAGTTCGGATGGCAATAATTTCTCAAAATTTACATTATTATTTAAACAATTAAAACACTCATGCCTATGTACAGTGACAGTTTCTGGTCAAGATATTTGCAAAAACGAACACTGTGGATTAAATACACATTACTGATGGAAAGTTTTTTATTCAATAGATGGGCTTAATTACTTTTATATAGATTCTTTAGTGAGATAGTTAATTATGGACAAACGCAATTCAGCCACATTAGCAGCATTACACTCTAGCATGGCTAAAAATAGCTGAAATGTTTTGAAATTATATTTTACTTATTATATATATAAAAAATTAGGTACGAGCAATAATTAAGTAGTTTTTCTTGTAATGGGTACCCTGTTGGTTCACGTAAGCTACCGAAATCAACAAGGTTTCTATAATTCAGATTGCAGTTTCTCATATAACGAAAATATTATATTTTACATGGAATTGGGATAAATGATTCAATTTTCAGCTTTGAGATAATGTAGATAATAATTATTAATAACCGATATTAGACCTTAACACCGAGTATCTCAATTAAGAGACCATACAGTAAATAGCCGTACCTCATTTGTATTTGACAGATTAGTTTCATAATTATTATAATCTGATAATTTTGAAAATGTTGCAGAACAAGATACACCATCAATATAAATTAGTGAGTAATAAAGAAAATGCTTTGTAAAAAATTATGGATATGTTTATGATTATCAATCATTCTTAAAATTTGCATATAAAATAAAAATAAAATGTTGTTTTCAAAGTATTTTAAAACTTCGCTGTGCTGAGATAGAACTCTATCAATTTCTGTAACGCTTAGTCAAAAATTTTAAAGATATTATATCAAATCCTCGAGTTTCTTAAGTAACAACTAAGCCGCACCAAAGATACCAAACTTAGCGTATATTTTCACACCGTTTCAAATGCTATGTATTTTTAATTAACCAGATATCTAAAACCGCGCGGCATTTGTAACTGTTTTCCCTTTTTGTTTGTATGTAAACAGCGCAAAATTTACCATCTTATCCAAAGTAATTTCCTCTCCACGCACCTGACAAGAATTATTACCCAACTTCGGGGAATTTCATAAGCCGCAAACTTCCCCCGAAATATCCGACAACTCTCTCTCCGAACCCCCATCTATTCACCTTCTCTCCTCAACATCCCTCAAAGTCCTATTTACACGAGGCCAGTACCGCTCGGAAGAAAGCGGATCCGAAATCAAATTTAGTATCATGCCGAACCCGAATGATTATTACCGGTGGGGAAGAAAGGTCTTGACGGTTTAATAATTGTCAGCATGAGTCAAATTTCGTGCGTAACACGTTTCATTTTTTTACTGTTGCTTTTTTTTCATAGAAACATGTATTATTTTGTTATTGCCGAACATTACACTTTTTTATAAACTGCATATTACATTAGATACTATTAATACAATTTTAATTTATAAATTAATTTATTACTACTGTTCTGTTATACCTGCATTAATACACAAGCAATGGGAGTACGGGATTAATGCATCAGCATGTATTTCCCATATTGGAATAAAACTATATCTACTTAAGCTAAATTTAAGAATATAACAGGTCAATTGAAAAGTCCTCGGCCTAGCATGGTAAAACACATTGTTTAAGCAAAATTAGTTTTTTTCATTCAACATAATTCCCATCAAGGATGATACACTGATTATAGCAACCCTTCAACTCTTCGAAACTATTTCTCCTTTGCTTCAAAATAGGCCTCAGTTCAGGCGATCACCGCTTCATTCGACGAAAATTTCTTCACAGCGAGCATTCCTTTGAGATCTGAGAACAGGAAATAGTCGCTGAGGCCAGATTTGGAGAATACGGTGGTTGAAGAAGCAATTCGAAGCCCAATTCGTGGGTTTTGCTAATGTTTGCACTGACTTGTGACACGGTGCATTTTCAAGGTAGTCAATAAAAATTATTCCATGCCCATATCAAAATACAGACGCCATAACCTTGCCAGCCGATTGTTGCATTTTCCCACGCTTAGAGCATTTTTTTATCGTGTGCAGTCCACTCAGATGACTGTGGGTTGGACTTCGGAGTGAAATGATTGAGCCATGTTTCATCCATTGTCTCAGATCGATGCAAAAACTCGGGTTAATTACGCTTGATCATCTTCAAACACTGCTCCGAATCATCAACTCGTAGTTGTTTTTGTTCAAAAGTGAGCTCGCGCGGCACACACTTTGCACAGAGTTTTCTCATACCCAATTATTCGTGAATGATATGATGTACACGTTCAGTTGATATCTTTAGAGTGTTTGCTACTTCACTTAGTTTCAATTTACGGTCATAATTTCGTAGATTTTTTAAATGATTTCGTCGGTAACAACCTCTTTTGGACGTCCACTGCGTTCACCATCTTCGGTGCTCATTTCACCACGTCTAAACTTAGCATACCAATCCTTGATGATTGATTTTCCTGGGGCAGTGTTCGGAAACTCGATATCAAGCCAAGTTTTTGCTTCAACTGTTTTTTTCCCCTTCAAAAAGCAATATTATATCGACATGCGAAATTCCTTTTTATCAATTTTTTTCACAATAACAAAAGTGGCTTCACTCAAAATGCTATAATTCACAAACTAATGATTCGCCAACTGTTAAATTTATACACGTATCTTTTGGGGGTTGGGGCTAACTAAAACTAAACTAAAAAACAGTTGGATTTAATTCTAGTAACGCCATCTATGTGTCAGGTCGGGGACTTTTCAATTGACCTCTTTCTTATGCACTAAACAAGTTCGAGTGGTTTGGTTCGTTTCAATCTTTTAATTTGTGATCTGATTTCCTGCGTGCTGCTTAGTGGCTATATTGCTTCCATGTTCCTATGATATATTAACCTTATAATAGGATAAGCATTAGTAATTAATCGTAGAACTTTATTTTGGGTCCGTTGGATTACTAGTTGGTTTGATGTTGTAGTATAATCGCATATTTACGCGTTATAGGTCCAAATTAGCTTTATTATTGACTGAATTTATTATTGTCTGTGTGGTTTTTTGTTTCAAATGATTCTGCTTGAGGAATACGGCATCCGTTAAGAGATGTATTTAGGTTTTTGTCATTTCGCCGCAACGCAAAATTAACATGGGGAGATTTGGAGTTATTAAGCGGTATTTTCTAGTCTCTAGTCCATTTGTAGATTTTATTGACCATTATAATCATCATTATGATTTTCCATTATAATTGTGTCGCTGGCAAATGTTCCAAGTACTGTTCCTTTTGTATGTGAGTGGTCTCAAGACACTTAAAGACACTTAAAATTGTGGATTTATTAATACGCAACTGCATTGGCGAAATTCACTGTGAAGGTAGCTAACATAGTTTTCTTTAATGATATTATTTAGGCTATGTACCTTTAAAATATGAATTATCACATTGCTGTCGTATATTTAGTTTTGTGTTTAGTGACGAATAAACTGTGCTCCATTAAATTATTGAACAGCCTGGTATATTGTTTGTATGTTATGTATTCGTTGCGGTTTTATTCTGATTAGGTTTTCTTTATTCCTTTGCTTTATATATAAAAGGGGTTTGTTTACTTTTCGATCGCTGACGCTCTATCCGATTAATGGACATAAATCGATGGATGGCAATATGGGAATCAACGTCCTAGAAACAGGTTGGCGGTAAAAATACGGATCGATTTGATTTATTGCTTGTCTTTTGCTATGTTTGCTGATTGTTACGGGCGCTAATGGATTTTTAAGTTACCGTTACTTTTTCGCAGCGACTGGTTCTAGGAATAGTGCCAAAGTTAAATCGTGCGCCCCTTTTCAATGTCTCAATTAAAAAGTTTCACAAATGGGATAAATGTTTATTGGCTTAATACAACGCGACAATGCGCGAAACAATTGGGATTTGAACACTGTCCAAAATGTTCATCTAACGACGTTAATTTCAACTGAAATATGGAATCTTTGACGACATATTTCTGAAATGTATTCAGAATAGGGATGTTAAAATGTATACATATGACATGCAACATGAAAAGAAATTGGAATATTTTAATTGTTTTTTTTTTAAATAGATGTAAATTTTTCTCAAAATAGACTTAATAAATAATCTATAAATAGTAAAACAATTTTATTTTTAGTCCAATTTTGTGCCCAGGAATTACTGTCAACTTCTGCAAATACGTAGTTATTGCTGGAAGGCAGTTTATAAGGTTTTTATCTATTCAGCTTACAACTTATGATTTTTTGTATTTAAATTATATACTGAAATATTTATTGAACAAACTAGTAAATATTAAGATTTAATTGCAAGTGATTCTATTGCAAAGTAAGTAAATTTTGAAATATGAATAGCAGTATGTCTTCATAGTATGTGTATATACTTCACAATACGCAACAAAACACAACAAGCATACGCTATATAAATATGTGCATATATAAATACAATAAATATAAATACGCTATATAAATACAAGCTAAATAGCTTTAATATGTATTAGCAGAAAATGTATGCAGTATTGATAAATAATAATTGAATATGTGAAAATATAATTATTGCCTCGGAGAGAAAAGAGGACGTAGATCAAATTTCCAAGAAAAACGCATCCTGTTAATTATGGAGGAATTAAGCAGGGAACATATGAGAATATCACTCATAATTAAATTATCAATAATTAAATTAAAAATACATTTAGGATGAAAGTCACTTATTTATCACTTACTTTAAACAAATGGTAATGTGTAAATAAAACATATCTTAAGAGTGGTCTATATCTATATAGACATATATATATATTTATATATATATATATATATATATATATAATATTATATACATATTATATATTTATTCTTTCTTCTTTTATTAGGCGACTTTGTAAACATATTGATATGGAAATTGCCAACATTTTTATCGAAAGCGATATATTCTAGATTTTATTCCTATTTTTGACTTCTATTTTTGATATATTGACATATAATTGGTCCTTCCAGGTTAGGTTGTATATTTTTTAATCAGTGATCAGACATCATTGTTGTAATATTAATTATACTATGTATAAGATGATGTTATTGTACATATTCGTGGACTGAATTTCGATATTATAACATTTAAGTATATGCACGCGCTTATTCTCACTATACTTATAATGAACTTGATATTGTTTAAAAATTCTTAGGACATTCAAGCTACTAGGACAATATGGAAAAGTTTGAGCTATTTTGCCACTTTATTAGTACAACTAAAACATTTAGCTAAGTCCTGACATTTTTAATTACAAAATATTGCTGGTATTTTCAATTAAAATATATAAAAGTTTGTTTGAAAATGTTAGTTATATTCGAACATAAATAACATATATAAACAGTAGAATAACTATTTGCAAAAATGTGATGTAAATAATTTTACATTTTGTATTGTTAATATTTTGCACTTAATTACAAAATCGGGAACATTTATGTTTGCTGAATGAGTTCATTATTTATATCATATTCATTAATATCATATAAGTAATGAAATATTGGTTCAAAAATATTAATATTTTCTAAATATTTTAAAAAGTATAGTAAAAGTAAAAAGTATATTTTTAATAAGCTTTTAAAATTAAAATAAAATGTTAAAGGTTTATTGAAAATATTTAAAAGGATTAAGATGTTTAATAAACATCTTTAAAATATTTTGAAAAAATATCGAGAAATATCAGTTATCAAAAATGTTGATATATCGATGAAAAAATTGTCGGCCAGAAATATCGAATATTTAAAATATTTTTTCAGCATCTATAAATGAAACTCGAAGATATATCATCATAGAATATTAAGAGTCTTATAAGAGTTGTCATAGACGAATACATCTAAAATTGGTAGAACTAATTTGCTGATGATAATTCTCAAAGAAGCATGATTAGAAGGTGAAGGATAATACTAACATTATTTCTCGGCAAATACACAACTTTGCAGTCTTATTACAGCTCTTTAGGAAAAGATTCTGTGCAGAAACACATTAAATAAGTGTTCTCTGGGGGTGAGAAACAACGTAAATAAAACGTAACACTAAGAAATCTCCCCCCATTTTTTGAGCCGCATATCGTTCCGAAATATGTTCGAAAATTGATCACGTTTTTGCCCCAACCCGCAAAAATAAAACCTAATCATTTTTATCGACGTATTCCGTAGCTATAACGACGCCAAACATGCTTGTGTATGGCCTGGTTAAAAGATAAGGCAAAAGGTAAACGGAAAAGGGATGTAAAGGATTTCGGTTTCATTCGGGTAAACAGAATTATGAATACATGCAAAAACAATGGAACTAAGTATTTTTCGGTATATACAGTATTTGTTTTATGGTAATATATATGGTTTGTTAACTTGTTAGTTCTGCGGTGGATCGTTGACTTAAGTCTTTACTAATAATTTAATTTATTATGGTTTTATCGATTATTATCAATATTTATCATAGTAGAAGTACAAGTAAGTTGTATTAGCGGTGAAATTGTATTATTTATTATTTTATGTTATTCCTGCAACGTGGAGCCGGTCAAGTCATGCAGGAGAATAACTGTTCGTCTGTTAGTTGTTGTGACTTGTATTTCCAAAAATACGTGATTTCGCGACATTTGTAGTAACAGTTTTAGTAGCTCGTAATACACTAAAATTGGCTAACTCTGTTATATGCACCGTAAGGCTTAATGGCCAGGAATATTCCGTTTCAGCGTCAGAGTTTTGGTTCAAATTAAGGATTTCGATGCGGGGGAATAGCTCATCGTACAAAAACCAAACTCACAGCAATACCTACCACCACCACAATTACTATTTTCTCATTTTACTTTGTCGTAAAAGATTCACTTTTTATTGTGTCACCATCTGCTTCAGAAATCGATTGATTTAGCTGCGATTCGGATGTGGAAATGCGGTTCATGAGGTTTTGTTGTTCTTTTCTATCTATACTTTTCCAAATTGTCCCAAACGATTATTCGTAGTAATAGTAGTTACATCATGGACAAAATTGGCAATTTTCATGAATTTATATAGATCTTTGACAATTGGACTTCTAAGAACTAAAATTGCGCTTGATTGTGCAGTATCATAACTGTAAAAACTTTACATTTTCTGCCGTTTTTATTCTTATCGGTGAAAAACTGTAAAATATAGTATATTTTTAGCAACCATCCGCAAAACTATGAAATAAGTATCTTTAGTTTCTTAATCCATTAAAGCCATGTAATGAATAAATTGTGTATTTCTTTTTATTTTAATGTTTCACTCTTCGAGTTAAACAATCTTTATAGTTGTTAATGCTAATAGATTAGTGTAACCTTCAAAGGTCAAATCAGATATATGTTAAAAACACTATTTAAACTATATTTGTTGGTAAAAGGAGACTTAATAGTAGAATAAATAACTACTGTATTGTTATTAATAACAGCTAACTTGGCTATAACAAAAAATTAAAAATCCAAAATGTGGATTGTATATACTGTATCGCTAGCGCAAACCATAAAAAAATTAATAACATATCTGTCACACTATTGTTGACAGACTCACATCATTTTTGGATTGAATTAACTCATAAACGATGCTTGTGGAACATAACAAACATAAAATTACTTCAAATTTTAATTTAAGTTCTAGAAGTTATATATTTTCAAAACAATAGGTACGCATAATTTCCCGTGATAAATATTTTTTTATAGGAAGAATACTCTTGAAATATAGTAATAAAATCAGAGGACAGTTCAATTCTGAACACTATAGTTGCCCGACACCGAACCCATAAAAAGAAAGAGCATCAATATAACTGAAGGTAGTACATTTCCATATACAATTTTTCACAAAAATTTGCTGACCTCATTAAATGCACAGCAAGGCTTTATGGTCATGGATGTTCTGCTTCGGTGTAGATATGTATGTCTTTCGTGACTAACCCATTTGTTTTTGTACTTGGTATAATCGCAGTAGATGTACTTTTCACCGCCAGCCACAATATCCTAGAGAAAACTCTTTATTTTGGTAAATAACAAAATTGCGATGGTTCGAAATGCCATTTTTCCTCCTTTTAGTCCTATCCCGTTGCATGTAAACATCTGATTTAGAGGAACAGTTGGTTTAGAAACTGTTAAGTTATCGGAAAATTGTTTGGGAGTTTGGTTTAGGTTTTTGTATAAGTCTTGCAATACTTTTCGAACTTTTTTGGTCCTCTAGGTCATTCTTTGTAATTAACATCAAAATACATCACCACTTTTGAATTTTAAAAACCAAATCCACTAGTAAGGATAAGATGGAGCAGAAACTCTATAAGTTTTTAAAGGTATTCGATGGTCTCTCCGGGGGAAGGCTTCTTCAAATCAAACAATAAAAGTCAAGATTAGCGTTTATAAAATTAAATACAAAACTGTTATTTTATGTAGATTTTATGTATATAACAAGATTATTATTTTTAATAATTAGGTTAGTTTATTTAACTTTTTTTTTATATTGAGGCCTTCCACAATTTTAAACGCATTACAACAATGAATATCGCTGATCGAAATACATGGAAGCACCTAATATAATGACCCTTTATTGCTTAACTCATAGTTTTTCTGTTTGAGCTTCCATTTTGATCATTGGAATAGATGTTATCACTTATAACAAGCAAATTATTAAAATATTAAATAATAATAAAAATATACCACATGTTTATAAAGATCTAATATAGACGCCTACGTAAGTGTGGTTAAATGAAAGCTCGCAAGAAGGCTCAAAAGAAACACTTGTTTCAATTGGGATCTGCTGAACTAAAATAAATTATGCGAGGGTTTATACTCGTATGATTCAAACAATTGTTGATACGTTAAAATAAGAGGACCACCAAACAGTAGTATTGTATATAATATACCCATAAATAATGTAACACACCCTAAAAATTCTGACTTGATGGGTCTAACTAACATAATAAGTAAGTAAATATTTGCATACACATTTTTACATAATGATATTCGATAGTGAGTTTGTTTGTTGTTTCATAATTTAGATTTAAATTGTAAATTAAACTATTGATGCTTTTATTCCAACGTTTTATAAAATTACGATAAAGTAATGATGGCGTTAAAAATTAATTAACGCCGAATTACTGAACTTTGATCGATGAACAACTTTTATTATCTTCTTTTCCATTTCCTTCATAGTCCAAATTTCTCCCGGGATATGAAAAGTTCAGAAAAAAAGTTCTTTACCGATCCTAAA
This sequence comes from Rhynchophorus ferrugineus, assembly GCF_030347505.1. Taxonomy (NCBI): domain Eukaryota; kingdom Metazoa; phylum Arthropoda; class Insecta; order Coleoptera; family Curculionidae; genus Rhynchophorus; species Rhynchophorus ferrugineus. Next base: position 21,789,403 of record NW_027472583.1, on the reverse strand, counting down.
AGTTCTTTCGAGTTAAAAGTTGATAAAACAAATTTACAACATATCTATTTTTCAATCTTTCCGTTTTTTAGGAGTCATTGATTCGTTTCGGATAAAATGTATTTAAAGTATTCTGCAGTGAGTGAGAACCATAATTTTGAGAAAGTTCTGTTTTATTACTCGACATATCGACTAATCGATTAATTTTAACCTTAGCATCTTATTGATATGGTATTTCTATCATAATAAAGATTCTACATTATTCCGAAATGTTATAATTAATTAAAACAATTTTTTAGTTTCGTTACATATTTAATACAATTCTATTTAATAAAAGATAATTAAAACTGTGTTCAAGCATGTTTGCGTCAAGACTCAATGAGCAATTTTCTGTTTAGAGTCAAGTTATATTCAGAGAAATGGACATGATTTATTTTGTTCAGTTCAAGTAGTGATTATCGTTAGCTGCCACTTTTATTATCAATCCAATGGCACACAGATTGTGCTTTAAAACATTCCTCGTCCTTTAAAGCAATCGTTTAATTGTTTGATTGATTATCATGTCTGTATCATTCAATACAAACAAATCAACAATGATTAGTATTACCAATACAATGATAGATCTAGAAAAACTAGAATCTAAAAGTATAAAGCCAATATTGGTTGTACTACGAACATTCTAATATATAGGGAGATAATCATCTCACTCTCATATACAGTGGCACAACTCATCAATTTTATTGTCTCTGGTGTTACTGTCTACATTCTTGTGACGTCTTGATTAAATTTTCTTATGTGACTTATAATATGTCCTTTTTATTCCGAAATCACATGTAGGGCTATTTCATAGCCGCCTTGTATAAGTATAATTTCTCTATAGTTGCCATGTTCCTTTAACTTTGTACTAGGCGAAGGCGATTTACTATATACTACTGATGTCTAGCTAGATAATCACTCACATGTTCTTTTGATTTGAATTTTTTTAGGACATCTTAGGTTATATTTATTTTTTATTTTTGTATATAGTTGGAAAGAAATGCTAAAACAAAACAAAAGTGTTGTTTCCCAGGATATGAAGGTTAAAATAAAATTTAATCTTTCTCAAGGTAAAAAATGTTAAACTTAAGGAAATATTTCCTCAGCTCTTACATTAAGCTTTCAACAGGAAGATTTGTTCTTCACATTCTATACCACATAATTATGAAATCAATCAATTTATAATTCAATGAATTTAATATATATATATATATATATATATATATTTGTATAATATTAAAAAATTAAGAAGTTAGTGATATTGTAAGCAAGAATTGTTACACCTATTTTATTTATTGCCAGAAATATATATGTATAAAACCAAATTTAACGAAAATTCTGAATCGGATATTATGCTAGAAAATGGTGCTCTTTTTTAGACGAATTGGCTACAATATCTTGAGCAAGTGGATGTAATAAGTAAAACTATAATTACCTGGTTCTTGTTCTGGGCGATGAAAAAAAAAGATTGCTAAAGAAAAAAATAAGAAATTTTTCATTTATTCACATGATATGGATAGTGTCCAATTAAATACATATAAAAAGGAAGTTTGGTATTCAAAATTTAAATATGTAATTTTTATATTCAGTAAGTTTAAACTTTGTATTTTGAAGTATGTTTTGGACCAATTATTTTTCAATTCATAGTTCGTTAATTTATGGTATTTAAAGCAATATCAATGTACAATTAGAAAATAAGATGTCAAGTTAAATAATGGTTTTAATGTATTTTGAAAATATTATATAAATCTTAAGTATTTTAAATATAATATAATATATAAAATATTTTATTAAAATTCTATTTTTTATTCATGTCTGCAATTCAAATATTTTATTAAAATGTTATTATTTAATTTCCTCTTTATATAAATATTCTCGTCTTGTACGCCCTCATGTAGCTAAGGCGGACAACACTTGATTACAAATTTATATATGGGAGTGGAATTTCTATGCTTCTTTATTTCGTGCTGCTATCTCTAAAAAAAATTAGCAGATGAGTTCCTGAGTACCGTTTGGATCCATTTGGCTATGGGCATAAATATTGATTAAGTCAGTATAATTTGTTTATTATAATGACCTTGATTGAAATATATTTTAATTACCATGCCCAGGAAGGAATCTAATAAATAAGATTAAAATAAAACCTTGAACGTAAAGTACTGTTTTATAACTCCGAGTTAATTAACCGTATTATATACAAACTTCTTTATCCTCGCTCTTAAACAAAATAATTACTTAAATTGCACACCGGCCAATGGAGGCGAAAATAACCATCCCACTTTCTCCCTGGGCGCACGTTCCTTTATAGGGCGACTGTTTCGTGCTAAAAATTAAAAGCTCAAATAAATCACATAAAAAAGAAAACGTGCAACCGAGGGCAAGAAAGGAAAAAAGAACACGACCCAGTTCAGGTTTTGTTTTTTTTATCGCTAGTGAAAATCGAGCCAATGCTTTGCATACATTTACATTTACGTTTCTCGCAAGAACTAGGGATGGGGAGTGGAAATGAAAGAAGGATCGTTCATGTAAGAAACTACGTAGAATATTTCCGGTGCGATGAGAGGCGATACATTATTATGAACGCTTTAAGATCACCTATTTAATATTGTTAGTTGATCTCTAATATTATATGTTTGTGTGGTTGTTGAAATTGTTGTAAACTAACACATTGGCTGAAAAGTCTCGGGTGTAACAAAGAAAACGCGTTATTTTTTGTTCAAAATTGGTTTTATTCATCAATGTAATTTTATTCACCAAGAGCCACACAATCATTCCAGTGCCCTTCTAATATTTGAATACTACTTTTGTAAAACGATTTATCTTTTGCCTCACAATAGGTATGTCAGTAGTTGCTGTCCACACAGATGTTGGATCCAGATTTCATCCATTGTCACATATCGACGCAAAAATGCCGGTTTGTTACGTTTAAACATGGCCAAACACTGCTCAGAATCATCAACACGTTCTTGTTTTTGGTCAACAGTAAGCAAATGATACACTGACTTTGAAAAGGGCTTTATCATAGTCGAATGCTCATGCAATATAACACCAACACGTTATTTTGATATATTTACGATGTTAATTCTTCACTTAAACTTCACTTTTCGACCATTAATTCGATTTTGTGAATTTTTTCACAAACACATATCGTCACAAATTTTTGAAGTCAGCAAACCAACGTTTTATTGCTGTTTCTGATGAAGCAGAGTCCTTATAACACTAATCAAGCCATTGCTTTGCTTGATCGGTATTTTTTCTCATCAAGAAAATTGTAATATTAAAACATGAAATTGTTTTTAATCCATTGTTTTAAAAATTACAAAAATAGTGCTACTCTTATGAGTAAATTCTTATAGTAACTTACAAAGTTATGAGTAGAATATCATGAAATTTTAACAGCTTTGTCTTGAAAAATTAGTACTAACTCTAAAAGCGGTTAATGCAATGAAACTAGTGCCTACTTTTCAGTCCGTGTGTTATAATTTTAGGTTATATGATGAGAAACAGAATCCATTATAAAAAAATAATAGTTGGAGTCAGAGACTAAAGAAATGGTTTCTAGTTAATATGACAGCATTTATGACACAACATCATTTAACTAACTTTTCATCTAATAATATAATAGATGCTTGGCATAGCCTTTTTAAATATTCGGTAATTTTTTCAAAACTCGATGTAATGCAATTTTTTTGTATTATTGAGATCATCGTCGTCTCCTAGAGAATGTCTATTTCTCAACCAATACGATCTTCTTGAGGTCGCAGAACTTTGAACATTTTTGAATATATCTCACCTGGTCATCTTCAGGTGCTCTAGTATCGGACAATGACATTTGACAATATTTCAGATCGCTTTCTATGACTGTATTTTTCAGAACTGTTTACTGAATCCTACATCCAAAAGATTAATTTGATAACAGAACTCTATGAGAAATTCGTTTCTTTTCATTCGAAAAACATATCCGTATCATTGTAACCTGCCCTTATGAATTTGTTCCTCCACTGTACCTGATGACAATCAGTACCACTGTACTGATTGTCGTATCTTAAATAAATGGATTTATGTCTAATAAGGTCTGAGAAAGCACTAAGCAGATTTCGAGCATAGCATCGCATTCGAACTACCTTAAGCTTACAAATGTTCCAATGTCACACAGTCAAAGAGAGGAGCTGGAAAGATAAGAATTCAAACGAGGAAGACTTTAGTTGATTTTATAGACTGTAATATTTACTTTATTTCACACGCGTTATCTTTAGAGCGATAGATGCCATTTTTTTCTCCTGTAATACTAATCCCAACTAGGTGATTATCGCGCTTGTTATAAATAGATTGTGTTGAGAGTGACAAGAGCATAAGATAAGTTGTTACTAGTTTGGTATTTTCTTCATTAATCCTCAAGTCATATTGCTCGGCAGTGCGAATTATATTGTGAAAAGCCTCAACATCTGCACTAGAGAAAATCAGATCGATCAAGTAGTTTGTAACATCCTATTTAACGCCCTGTCTCTTTTTGAAAACATTTTACATAATTGCATACACTACTATATTGAGAAAAAGTGGAAAGATCCTTGAGAATGGATTGTGGATGAATCTGACAAAGCGTTTCGCTCTCACACATAGATAATAGAGCCATCGTGATAAGGCCTGAAGAAAATTAATAACCTTTAAGAGAACATGGTCAGTATATACAGTCGATAGCAGAGAGAAAATCAATAAAAACGACAATAGCACGCTTTCCATATCTAATACATTGCTTCATAAACTCACCAAGTGCGCAAACTTCATTGTGTCTAAATCGGCATCCTGTTCTCGACTTGTTGCCTTGTGGTCTTTTTGAGGTCTAATTTGTATATCTTAATCAAAATTTTCACAAAGTGTATATGTTTTAGTTTAAGTGTATTTTAATTACCCATTTGACAATAGGTCATTTTACCATATTACCACATTAATAGACCTGCTATTACTGTCTAACGCAGAGAATAAGTATTGAAACGTGAATGTTTCTTGTGCGCTGTTCTTCAGAATATCAATCTTAGTTTGACAAAATATCTGCAAAATATCATATATCTGGTTTTCAGAAATTTACTTCCCGTTTTAAAAGTAGAAATGATCGACTTTAGTGAATACTAATTTTTATATAATTAAAAAACTGATGTAAATATTTCTATAATTATCCTACTGCTTATTAATCCAATTTGTTAGTACTTCAACGTGTATGTACTTTTGATGATTTCATATGAAAAATCGGTAAGTTACTTAATATTTATAAATATTACATGCATACTAGTTTGCCCAGCTACATCTATTGGTGAAAATAATGTTAAAGGGAAATGGGAGGGATGTTAAAAATTTGTTCGAAATTATGGAAAATATTTTAATATGATTAAAGCATATGCTTGAAAATATGTTATAATATGTTATAATTTTACTTAATTTAAAGTTAAAATAAAACATGTTTGTCGTGTACATTTAGTGATAAAAGAGTATCTGAATGCCTATGCTAAAATACACTACAAGAAGTTTTTTAGGAGAGATTGGGATTTTGATGCTATTAAAGTATCCTGTTCCGAACGCCGCTTCAGATTGATTCGAGAGTTTTCAAGGATATCTTGTAGAAAAATCAATACGATCCACTGCAGGAAGTTGGCTCAATATACTTTGGTGTATGTGTATATAGTGGAATTAAGGTGAAACCATTAGAAAACTATCAATCATGATATGATACTGCTTAAACAAACTAATCAGCACAACTAATCAAATAATAAACTTTCCAAATATAAACGCGACACATTAAAATAAAAATATTTATAAGAAATACTAAAAATAGATATTTACAATATTTGTTAACAAATATCACTAAACTGAAAAATTTTGAGGGCATTCTTTACACGCACTGCCTATATTTTAATTCAATTAAGGTAATTTTATAAATACTGTCGAAAACTATGTTGACGATAGCTGCATCTGAGATGCTATATCTTCAGTTTGCTGGTTGAAGCTGAAGAAACTAGCTAGTAAATACTAGGTGTGGTACCTCAATTTATCAGCCAGGACTACTAATACCTATGGATATAAAATCACAAAGAAGCTTTAAGCACATGACGGTGAAATTTCTAACAACTTTACCAATAAAAGACCCACATTTATGTGAGATTACTATACCTTATGAGAATAGTGCCACAAATAACATGATTATAATGATGTGACATTTCAATCGAAAAGAGTATGCTAAACAAATTAGATGAAAATAAAATAATTAATACATTACTTCTTGGAAGAGAATAAAAGCTGTGACAGGCAGAGGAGCTACTATAGCTACTATATGAACAACATATCACACAACAAAAGCAGATTATTATTAAAGAAATTATATTAAATGAATGAACATGTAGCATGTAGGTTGTTTGAAATAAATTAATTGTTGATCTATGTGGTAATTTTACTCTAAGTATATTAGTATTTAAGTTGATCATCCAGTCTGGGAACTTGAAGTAGATGTTTTTTCATATTTTTCAAAGCTTAACTCTTTTAGAATATGTCATTAAGAGGATTTTTAAACAATCATATAATTTTCGAAGATATAGTTGTTTAGTGATAAGGAGTTAAGAAGTTATCTATTGTAGAAACTTGAAAAAAGCTATTATTTTTTCATATTTTCAATAGTCCTTAAGAGTATCTTTGAAAATCTAGATTACCTTCGGAGAGATATAGCTGTTTTAGTAACGCGGTATCTAAATGCGAAACTTTTTTCTTTCTTTGGCTACTAGTTTTTTCGATATGGTGTTCTATGGTATCAAAATAAAACTATAAACAAATTTGGATTTTGGCTATTGTTTAAAAATATTTCCCAATTTCAAAACTGCCAAAAAATTGTTTAGTTACATTTGATCGATAGCAGTACTTTATTTAATTTATAATCACTAGGAAGCGTGCAACCATGTCAAGGAGCTACTAGGGGTAGCTTCATCAATCCGTTAATGTTAATTTACAATATTAAAACTTTAATTATATAATTTAATATCTGCCTATTTTTATTCCTACGATGATTTACAGTAAATATAAATAAATCATATGCCGGTTACAATTTTATGAGGGACTCGAATAAAGTTCTAAAATATACAGAGTGTGAAATGCATTAAAAAAAAAACAATCAGACATCATTAAGAACAACAATTTTTAAAAAAATATCATAACTTTAATACACTCTGTATGAACAGGAAATTGTGGTATAAATATCAAAATAAAAGCTTATTAGCAAGAACCAATATTTTACAAAAAAATAATTCAGGCTGAAGAATCTGGACTGTTTCATGTTTCTTAAACCTAAAGGAGATGTTATTTGGAACGTGATAATTCGATATTTGATCAATGTTTACATGCATCAGTGACTGCGTAACAAATCAAGTGAAACGAATAGATTATAAATACTTGAATTATTGCGCCGAGGTTTCCATTATACCCGAATAATTGAAAGGAGCTTAATAACTAACTGTTCGTAATTAGTTGAAAGTCGTTCTATTTCAAGCAAGAAGTCAAACTTATAGATAACGTTCCGGCATGTTCCCGAATTCGGTAAAGTTGGTAATCTAGATCTCAACGTGGCATGAATGGACCTAGTTTGTTCGTAAACTTTGTTCTTTAGGTTATTCTAAAAAGCATTTGATAAAACATAAACTAATTGTCGGATGAATATAGTTCTATACAATTTTAATTGACTTTACATTAAAGGGAAATGTTTGTAATGTTCAATTAAAAAAAATATATATATTAAATTTCTCAATTTTATAAATTGGTCTTTATTTCTACAATGCTTTCTTATCTTTTCTTTTCATGAATAAATTAATTCCTTTTTTCTGTCTTTCCTCAGTCTTTTGCTTCGATCCAGGTTTTTTCTCTCTTCGAAAATATTTCTTTGATACATTGATCTTAGGCTCGTTTAGATCACGTTATGATATTTTTCATCTTCGTCCTTGCTTCCCATGTTCTCTTTGCCTGTTCTGTGTCCTCCATGCTCTGTACGTGTCGAACTAACTCAGTAGTCTCTTTTTACGTAGTTTTCCACCGATGTAGCAGTGAATTATTTTTTTTGCTTCTAATACTCATGTGATCATCTTTGTTGCACCTCTGACTTGCTATTTATCATAATTTCTGCTTCTTGTATCTTACTCTTACTTCTCTTTAACAATACCCAAGAAGGCAACAGAAATATATGGTTGGTTTATAAACTATTTTGCTCACTTCCATTGAAGTTTCCCTTAATATTTTCTATTTGTATCCAAATACAAACACATGGTTAAGGCTCCAATTCTGGCCCTATTCTGGCTTCCATTACCCCGATATTTGTTGTATTTTTACATCCTTAATTTGCATATTTATATTTATTATTTTGGTTCTCCCATCATCATAACTTTCGTATTGTATTTCGTTTTTTATCCAATTTATGTTTTATGAAAGTATGTATCTCCTTTTGAATTCATCCTCAATTATTCTTTTAATGCAGTGCTTGTAGAACCAGATTGCATTTCCTTTTTCCTTTCTCCATATTGTAAATTATATTTCTCATTGGCTTCATTTAAATTTTGGTTTCATTACTATTTTTTATTATACATTATTTATTTATTATTATTTACAAATTAATTTGTTACAAGTAAAGAGAGTGCAGGATTAATACAACGGTATGTATTTCCCAAATTAAAATAAAACTAAACTACTTAAGCTAAGATTAAGAGTAACACTTATACACTAAACCTGTTCATGTGGTTTGGTTCGCTTCAATATATTCTGATTTCCTCCGTGTTGTCTAGTAGCTGTATTGATTCCACGTTGCTGAGATTTAGCGACCCTATTTCATGTTTTGGGGCTAAATCTTGTCTCAAATCGAAATGTTTTATCATTGTATATATTGAGTTTTTCCCCTTATCTTGTTGAGCTCTTCGCTATATACTTTCTTGTTCAATTTGTGCTTTAAAAAGTGAGCTCTAACGCGTTGAATATTGGCAATGAGCATTTCTATTTATTTTGTATAACTTTTGCTTTCCTTTTCATGTCTACACTCTTTAAATGCACTAACTTAAACACTATTAAATGACATAATTATACTGATTTGAAAATATATTAGGTACTATATAAATAAAGTTTAACTTACAAAAAGAATAAGGAAATACATCTATTCAAGGTTATGACATGTTTAACGTATATTTTACGATATTTATATATAAGTAATATATAATACGACTTTTTGTAGCACTTTCGAATATCATTTTTAGCAAATGAGCTTTGGACTACCGTCATCGGCGTAAAGTTTATCTGTGGTGAGAATATTCCGGATGATCGGTTATACTTTATCTAGTTACCGGAATGGCTGGGATGGCTGCTCTTTGTCGGATGTTATGCTTTTGTATATATGTAATCATAATTACTAACAATTCTCATTTTTTATTATGTTTTCAAGAATAAAATTAATTTAATTAATTATATAAATTATTATTATTAAATAAAATCATGTTTAAGAAGGAATAAAAAAGAAGTATTTTGGATTGAAAACAGAAATTATCAATTAAGCAAGTCATTTTGTTTAAGAAGATTTTGTTACGCAATATATCTTCGAAGTATGATATTAGTCTTGAATGATTTAGATCCAATTATAGCAAACAACAAATAAACACTTAAACATAAACAGGTATAGCTACGAAGGCGAGAGGTAATAGCCTTGTTATCACAATAAGATTATTTTTGTAATTGTTATTATAGTTATTATAACAATTGTGTAATATATTTTTCTTATAGTAAAATATTTTTTAATATCTGGTATTCAATCCAGTATATTATTAAGTTAGATGTTACTAGTGGCATTATATCACATATTTAATGTGAAATGTGTGTGATACGATGCTAAAAACCAATGAGTTAAACATTTTTGATTGTCCTGATTTTTATTAATCAAATAGTAAAAAGATAACAAAGGAAATAACATAGAGTTTCTATATGAAAGATATTAATGTAATATATTCTGATAACTCTTGTATTTTCTTAGTAAAATTGAAAAATATTAATTACTCAATATTGATTTGTAGGCAGATAAGTTCAAATATATAGATATTCTAGATATAAATAAATTATATTATATAAACACATGTTACTGTATGTGCAAAGCCATTTAAATATTTTTAAAGCGAATTTATTCTTATGCATTTCAAGCACTAATAAATAGCATATGCCTTTTGGCACTTTTATGATAAAACTATAATTCCGTCACTTTTCGATAAATTTTTCTGGACGAAAGACCGAACAAAGTGACCTTTAATTAAGAGACACAATTAAGATAATTTTACATATACTGCTAGGAATGTAAGTTACAGTCTATACAGTCTAGGATAAATTTTTAATGAGTAAACAAATGTTCTAGGGACTATTACCTAATTTTAAAGCCATCTATTGAAAATCCGAATATAAACAAGAGTAAGTCGCAATTCATAATATATAAAAATATCAAAAATAATGGATATAATATAATACTATTTTACATACATATGAATGTATAAATATATATATTTAAAATCATATAACTTAGTTGATAAATGGAACAAATTTTAACGCGCAAATCACTAATTTTATGAAAGGTTCAATGAAGATTCTTCGCGCGGAAAAACAGTTTCCAGATGGAAAGTTTGACAAACTGTCCGTTTGATACTATCTGCCGTTGGCAGTTTTCGTTTTCGTTCTGTTTAGGCACGAGCTTTTTATCCTATCGCTTTCTGCGAGCACGGTAATTTATTTTTTGGGTTTCTTTTTAATTTTTGAATAAACCGAACATGATTCAAACCGACACGTTACGAAAAAAATTATGAAATAAATATTTGTTATGTAAAATCAGATTGTTTTTTCTTGTTCAAATAAAATAGGTTACTTTAACTTAAGGAAAAAAGTTTGAATATTATTTACAATTGATTGACTTAGAAAAATTGAAACAGTACTTGTCAGGATGTGACACAGAGTTTGGCATTCTATTAGGTTTCTAGTTATAGTTAGAATCAGTTTACCAGTTTTGTAAAATATTTTTTGAAGGAGAGAAATAATACTGAAGATCATTAGAGTTTTATAACTCTGCGGCAGGAAGATAAACTATTATTGATAGGTATGCTCTATGCGGTATGATTTAACCCCGCGACAAAACTTTAGCACACTTCTTATTTTTCATAGTAACTCTTAATAAAAATTAATTGTCATATTTTAAATTTTACAGTTAATGACAGCTAATCATGGAAGACTACTTTTACCTATAGGTTCCTCGTCAATTCTTCGCGCCCAAATTGCGACAAAACTATAGCACACTTAAAAATGTATCAATTATATAATTAATTTTTAATTCAATAATGGATAACACTCATCTTGAATAACATATTTCAATTATTCAACATTGTTAAATTGCTTACCACTTGAACACAGCACGTGCTTGCTTACCTCAACAAGTTACAATAATGTGCGCTGGTCATTTTAAACTTTAAATATTCTGTTAAGAATAATAGCCTTTAACGAATTTCGAACTTTGACCAACCAGCTATATGTTTAATATAACATAAGTTATTAATTTCCTTGAAATTAAATTTCTATCTCTCTTTCAAACCCTATAACAGCCCAATACTTCTTCCACACAACTGTTTGCGACTTCGGGTATTTTTTTCCATGAGGCTTGGTGAAAGTGGTACTTTAAACACGTAATATCTTGAAATAAGTGCGGTATTGACGAAATGGGTAGAATACGTATTAATCGTTTGTCAAACAAATGCATAATGTATGAGTGCTTTAGTTTCGTCGCGTAGCATATTGTCAACAAAATAAATTTGAAGAGGCATAGAGTAAAGTTGTATGGGATCGCTCATGCCATGAGAATATCAAAGAGTAATATGGAATTTTGTATAAAAGTATAGGAATATGGAAGTTGCTTTCGAAATAGTGGCGGCATAGTCCTGAAGTTTCCTGACGAATAAAGTATAATTGTTAAAAAAGATTTTACGTCCAAATATTCCAACTTTTCTTTGAATTCTTGGATCTTGATAATGCTGACTTCATAAGTGAAATTAGCAGCGTTTTGATTAATAAAAATATCTTATAAAAAGTCATTTTTGAACATACTGAACAACATATATTAACTTTTTCCATGCTTTCAGTTCATATCTGATAAATTAATCAGATATTTTGTTTTATAAATATTTTTTCCCGAATTATTATGGAGAAAAACAATTATGAAATATTATTTATTTATGAATGACATAAAAGTGAATATTAGTTTGTTCAACTTTATAGCAATATAAAATATATTCACGGTTAAAAATAAAAATTCCAATAATTCAAATAATTACTCACTTTTAATAAAACAAATAAGAAAATTATTTCCGGATGTAGTGCTAACCTGAATTATAGTGGATCATTTTAGCATCATAACAACAGTCATATATGAAACACTCCGTTTGTTTGCACGATATATACGGTATTTTATCAATTACATAACTTTACATATAACACAGACGACATAACTTTAGAAGCGGTAAAATGAAAACTCACCGAGCAGCAACCGTTTTCCATCTGGAAAGTTTGTCAAACTCTTATGAGGTCGATATTATCTGCCTCCGGCACTTCTCGTTTCTGTTCTGCTTAGACATGCGTTTTTTATATCCCGCTATCTTCACGAAAGTAATTTCTTTCTTAGATTGCTTTTTAATTTTTGAAGAACGGAATGAGAGACAATATGCTTAAAATATGCCATGGCTCATTCCTTCCCCGCTTCGAGATGGACAAAATGGAAAAGAATTGGAGCAAATACGTGAGAGATTCTATTCTAAATATCCTATTACATAGGGATAAATATAAACATATTCGGTCTGTTTTTATGTGGAGCCCTTTCCTAGGACTATTTAATATAAAGCTTGCTGTTTCTTTATATGGTGTGTATTTGGATAATATATGGAGTTGAGGCATAATGATTATTAAAAGGTTTTTTAAAATTATTTTATGAACATACTTATTATATTTATGTATGATTGGAGTTGTTTAGTGTATACATATAGTCGATTCAAAGTAATAGTGAGTTCATGTCCTGACTGTGTCACATATATAGTGTATCCCAGTTCAACTTAAAATCACACAGTATTTTTCTTTCTAATATTATTCCAGTTAAACTCAGATACAGCGCTGTAATGGAGGCCTCAGTTTGCCTGTAATATATTAAAGTTAAATATTGAATTGCTGGGATTTTGATTCTAAATATTTTTTAGAGAATTGCGAGAAAGCTGTTAATCTGGAAAGTTTCTCTAAGCAACTTAGAGGAAGATGCAGTTCTTTCATTGAAGTAAGAAATCCTTTCATACACTGTTAGGAAACATTGAATTTAATTGATGTAAAGATAACAGGTATTATTTTAAAAATATTATAATTGTGAAATGTATATAATAAAATTAATGAATATTTATTAATTCATTTATTTACCTAGACAAGACATGGATATTTCGAAATATTTGCCACTCATTGAAAGACGATAGTAAAAGAATGTAAAGGTGACAAAAGTTGATGGAAAAATGTGAAAGTTGGGATACTATTTTATTAGCTGTTGTTAGTCATACAATTTTGTTAATAATTCATTGCTAATACATTTTTCATGCTGGATATAGGAATATTTTTATTTCTTGAGTAGAGCTACTGTTTTCCTCCAAGTTCAAGAATGATTACCATGGAGAAATGAACTATGACATGTTTTAGCTTTGGTTTTAAAATTAGCTATCAAAGAAAGTCATTAGCTAATACTGTGGACAATGTACCATATCATGGAAAACGGCCGTAATTAAGAATGAGATGCAAAACATAAATTAAGTTTTGCAGATACCATGTTGAATTGTTTTAAATTAATACTCACCAAATATAAAAGAAATGTTTAATAGCGTTTTATGCAACTTACTTTTTTAGAAATAAACAGCAATAATACTAAGGAGCTATTGAAGGAGTTCTCGGTAGAAGAACACGAGTTATTAAACATTTTTGGTCATTGGAGACGGATGACAAATTTAAGAAGAATATTATTATATATTTTTGCTCGAGATGTGAAGAATTAAACCGGAAAATTTGTGTTGTTGGTGACGAAGGTCCAGAAGATCAGTAGTCTCGAAGTTGAGCATAAAGAACAAAGGAAGTGTGCCAACCTAAAATACCCTTATTCGTTAAATCTTTAGTAAAATTAATAATTTTATTTTAAATGTAAACATAAAAAGGTGTAAAGTAAAAGCGTAATGTTTATAACTGTAAGACGAAGAATCTATTAGCCCAAGCAAATAACCTAATGCGAAAGCACCTCAGGTCTTAAGGGTTAAAGTTAAGAATCAAACCTTTGATGTAAAATTTAGCCGTTTAATCCTTAAATTTACTTTTCAATTATTAAGCCCTAGTCGTTTCTAATTTTTTTAACGAAAGCTTATTATAAATCAGATAAATTTGAATATTGTAAACAGTAATTTCTAGAGCGTATAAATAAAAACTCAGGCGGCAGATCGTTTTTCATTTGGAAAGTTTATCAAACTCTCATAAGGTCGATATTATCTGTCCCCGGCACTTTTCGTCTGTTTTAGACATACGGTTTTAATCCGTTTCCGTTTGAGAAACGAATTTAACTCGTAGATTGCTATTTAATTTTTGAAGAACAGAACGATATGTCTAAAAATATGATAGCAGTCGTTCTTCGGGTAATCCATTATTAGGGTGAATGATTTGAAAAGGAAATGAGTCAGGAGAATACAAGAGAAATTCTTTAGAAATTATTCCAGTACAAACGATTTTTTTTCTAGTAGGTTTTCTGAAATATATTTTCTTTTATTTTCTTGATATATTGTTATTAAATAACATGAGATTATTATTTATTACAGGAATAAATTGAAACCTGTCGTTTTACAAAACATGGTTCTAGAGAAAATGAGGGTTCAAAATGGTGAAGGGGAATTTGATATATCAAGGCTTAATCTTGGTACACAATTCCACATCATTACAGTTGAGAATCAGAAACAGTTTAGTTCACATCTATATAAGTAAATAAGACTGGTAAACAGAGTAGAACCGTTGAATTTTAATATCAGGTGCAAGCCGCGTAGAGAATAGAAGGTTAGAAGAAGGTTTTCTATTAGAAATTACATAATAATCCATTTTATATCGAATAATACTCTTAGAAATAGCCTAGAAATATCCATCGGTGTTTTTACACATGTTTTTCACATTTAATGAACTCTAAATCAAGAAAGAGACTGGGATTTCATATCTGACCAGTCATATTCTCCAGATATTGTTCCTATTGATTATTATCTCTTCCAGTCAATAATACGTAATCTAACTGAGTAGTAGTTTTCTTCTTGTGCCTATCTTGGAATTGTCTTAAAAAAAAAGACGGATTTTATTTGCATTGAGTGAGCTTGTTGCCCAAAAAGAAAGGTTGTAAAGAGTTGTGGGTTTTGTTGAATTAGTAATAACCTAAAGTTTGATATAGTTTAAAATTAAAAATAATAATATAATTTTCTGTTACAAATGTATTCAAGTATTTAAGTGTGACACAGCTAATATAATTTACACTAAGCTGTAAAAATGTACTTAAATATGATTTACAAGTTTATTCAATACTACCTGATATTTCCCTTAAGTGTGATACGATATGATAAGGGGCGTGATAATTTAAGATAAAAAGCAGCATATATATGGGTGAGTTTTCATTGGTATGTATTGAATGTCACTAATTGTGATTTATTATACCATAAATATTAGTAGAGGAATATTCTCTATATTTAGCACGTGTAACCTGTAAAACTTGTTATTTAATTATTACTTCTTTCTTTAAAATCTTTCTCTTTTAAAATGTAAATTACTTAATATAAAAAAGTACTTTCTAATGCATGCGAATGAATTAACCTGAATAACTGTGCTAAATTACGCAAAAAAAGTTTTTTTATTAATAATTTATCAGCTGGGAGGCGGAAAATGTGAACGAGAAGGAAATGAGGTCAGATTTTATTCTAGATGCAAATACAACGTTATAATTGAAAGTTAAAATGACGTTAAACGGACGTAGTTCCTGAGACAATTTATGATTAATTGCTTAATACAACTAATTATTAGATGTTATATTATTATTGTGAATTTTGATCTAATTACTAATAATTATATTAAAATCAATAAATGGGAACTCATTTTAGAAACAAAAACACTTGCTTTTCTTTTAAATACAGAAATATGTTACCAATATGTTGAAAATAAATTGAATAAATTAGAAAATAAATTAATTTCATTAATCATGATTAATTAATCGTCATAGTTCTTTAAAATACTCTTTTGATTGGTTTAATTTAATTACAAATAATCTTTTTTAGAAAAATTCGTCATTCATATAATATTTATTACAAATCTATTATGATATACCTTTTTGAATAAATCTTGATTTAAAGTTGTTTTTTAGTGAAATCTGTCCATTAACAATAATTTTCTGGGCAATAGAGGGTCAATTATAACTAATTTTCTAAAACGATAATGAGCTAGATGGTAATGTCATCAATATTAAAATAACATCCGCATACATTGGGACAATGTGTTCTACTGTACATAATAATTTTATGAATCCATACTTTGAGATAATGCATTTTGTGAAATGCGAATTATTATATAATAAAATTACAATTTAAAACTTCTAGACAAAGTTTTAAAACCATTTTAAATGTTAAATACGTTTAAAGGTTTTGATGATATTAATCCACAGCACCTGAACAGTCGAACGATAAGAATAAGCAACGAAGGACAAATTTGAGAATAGTTTTGTGTTTGATAATCTGTTTAACAAAAATGTATGTTACCAAAATCGAATGATATCGCTATTGGTCACTGTTATCAAGGGTAATTGAATAATTTTTATAGGGAAGTATCCAGGAATATCTGGTCCTAATAATAAATAGTGATCGTTAAAACTAAATACAAAGTAAAATATGATTCCGTGATTTTAAGAATAATTTAATATTGAAAAGAAAATAATAATTGACATTGACAGCATTTTATTCTCTAATAAATTTATTTTTGTTTCCATCTTTTGTTCTTTCCAAGCTGTTTGGATTTTTTCTAAACCAGGTTAGACTGTTCTTCATAATAATGTTATTCGTGTCACTATATAACAGCAAGTCTGTATATACGATCTAAGAGGAGACTGTGATAAACCGTACTGAAACTTATATCTAAGTAAATGTATAGTATCGTAAAAGACGTCCACGAAGACGTAGCAATTATATTTATATTTTTTGCGGCCAAGTAGAGCCTGCTAATTTGCCGTAAGTGCGAAAAGCTACTAAAGGCCATTGAAAAGAAAACGGCAAAAGCTTCAGAATATACGACAATACGTAGCACAGCCCACAACTAATGATAATAACAAGCAACGAATAGTGTCTAGAAGTCCTGGCATGACATGACAGTGTATGACCAATGACAGTAACGCTTGAAAGAAAAAGGATGTCATGATGTCAGGTCTAATTTTTGGACAAGTTAAAACAAGAGATTGTTCGAAACTTCCTAACATATACTGATTTTATATTTTGCAAACGATCGTATTAGTAGTCATGTAAATTGTAATTCTCTGGTTACTGTTATTTACGTCTATGAATCATAGTAAACACACACGTTTTTTAATGACTTAATGCGTTTCTTTATAATTGACAATAATTTATCAAAAGATGTGTTATTAAACTAAAAAATAAATAAAATTGTTAGTTTATGTAAAATGTTCAACCCGTCCAAAGAACTCTTGTACTAGAAATATACCATTTACCTATATAAATACTGTTTATAAATTCCTGTAATATATTATGTTTTGTTTGTGTTGAAAGACTTTGTATAAACCTGGTTTATGTTCCTCTAAACAATTTGAATTGTTTCACAACTTTCTATAGCTGTTTAATTCAACCTTAATCTTAATGTTAGCTTGTTTTACCATTGTTGCTTTTTCAGGAACAACTTAAAGTTACAGTGTTTTTGTCGTTCTATATAAACCGTATTTGTTTTCCCCGTGATATTTCTGGCAATTAACTTAAATAATGGCTGTTTTCAGTTGGAAATTCTGTCGCTCTTCAAACAAATATTTGATTAGTCATTTTCGCGTCTTATTATTTGTTGTTTATCATTTTTATGAATTCATTTCGTAAATTAAGAATTATAAAAGACAGGAAAATATTAATTGAAATTCATATTTTAATAATAAAGTGACTGAATAACATAAATTATTTTAATGATATTTTTCAATATTTTTATTAAGACCTCTCTTACTTTTTTTGTTATCATTTATTTTCACTTATCATAATGATGAAATAAATAAGCAGATTACATCGTAGATATACTTAAGATAAAAAACGAACGTCTATAGTAAAAAAAACGAGAGGGATATAATTTTTTCTTGTTCAGAATTCTTGCAAATATTTTAATTTAATTTTTCTGAAAAAGGCGTCTCCGTGAATGCCACTTTTATTTTCAATTATATGGTTGTGTTTGCATCTTGAATAAAATCTGACCTCGTTTCCTTTTCATCTATATTTTCTGTCTCGGAGCTTGATAAATTGTCGATATAAAAAACTTTTTTACATTTTCGCGTTAGACCAATTCAGGTTGAGTTGTTCGTTAGTACTTTTTAGTATAAAGTGACTTAAATTGAAGCAGATTTTTTGTATTGTAAATATAAATGTGTAACTATATTGATTATTTTATAAGAACAAGAAAAAACATTTATACTGTGTTCGAAATTAAATTTAGTCACAAATAGGGAAACTATATCTAAAAATTCAAAAATTATTTAATGTTCTAGGCATCGTTCTGGGTTCTGTTCTTTAGCTACTCTATATATATCAGTAATGACTATTTTCAGTCAAATGCACAGTTCGACTGTTTTTTTCAATTCGTGATGTCAGATGAGGATATACGAATCTTTTCCTAGACAAATTGTGAGAGAGGAAAGGACGGAGATAATTGCATGGAGCAGCTTTATATGTGCTTATAGTTTCCAACGATAGTTAAAGCGAGACGGTGATGTATATATTCCTTCAATATACTAACTTTAAAAAAGAAAAGGAAAAAAATAGTTACTGAATACTATTAACATGCAATTAATAATATCTTTTAAAACGAAGTAGAATTACTTTTATATTTGAATGTTCTGTGGATCTGTGAAAAGTAATGGGCATTTTCTATAGAATGGAATAATACCCTATAAATATTTTATCGTATTTTAATATGTCAATTACTATTTTTAAATAATGCACTATAATGATTATAGATAATACAATAGAATTTAAACAAAACCTAAAAACTAAAGATATACAATAACCATAAATACTAAACAAAAATTAATCATTAACCTAATAATAGAAAAGAAAATCCATGACATATTTAAAAATGATCGTACAATAACTACTAGAGCTTTTTTAAATAAAGTAAATGCTTATTTATTATTGAACGGAAATATTTTTTAACAAAAACCGAGAGAATAATGGAAATATTACTTATTATTGCCATAAAAACAGTTAAAAGTATTTTACTATTTATCATTAACAATTTTAATCTTTTTACCCTATTAATAAACAGACTTGAAAAATATCGGTCCAAAGTACTGCTATATTAATATACAATATATTGTTATTTACAAGCAAATTACTAAAAAATATATAAAACTATATATATTACATATAAATCTATGTAATCTTGTCAAGGTCGCGGCTAGGACGACAGAGCCAGAACGTTAAAAATCACTGTAATAAAACTAGTAGAACCAAAAATAGTAACTAAAAGTGTACGACTGAAACAGTCGATAGTAAATAGTAATAAAATCAGTTGGGCCAAAAACAGCGTCCGAAAGTAGTCGACTGAAACGGTAACTGGTAAAAGGTAGTAAAATCAGTCGAACCAAAAATAGCGACTGAAACAGTCGATAGTAAAAAGTAGTCAATTATTAAACAGTCGATAGTAGTTTTCAGTCGATAGTTCCCAACGCTACTATTATCCCATACGGTAACCATGCTAAGTAGCTGTGGATGAGTCAAGAAAAGAACTCGAATTGAAATCCAAAAAAATATATTGGTTACTTGGAAGAAAATTAAAATTATCCGTACATAAAAAGTTGCTGCTGCACAGGCAAATATTAAGACCTATGTGCACTTATGGAATTCAATTATGGGGATGTTCTGCGAGAAGTAATATCAACATAATACAAGTATATCAGAATAAATGTATTGTGGATTCACCCAGACATTATAGGAAAAATTATGAATAACGAGACCTTCGGATTTCAATTGTCCTGGAGGTAATTAAGAGATTCCGAACAAGATATGAGGAAAGTCTCCACTCCCAACTCTTAGATAACACTAAATTAGGGCGCATACATGGTAAAAATACTGAATGGTACTAACTTTTATTTTATTAAAGACTAAGTATGGGTTAATGGCATTTTCCTAGATAGGTTTTAAATCATTGTAAAGACAAATTGTAAGTCAGTCGGTGACGACTAGAAATAGTATATTTATAGTTAATAAAAAAAAGTATTGGTTGAAAATCCTTTCGTTTTTTTTTTCTACTTCTGGACATCTCAGTAACATTCATTTGATGTTTTGATGCTGATTGATGATTTATTTGACATTGATGAAACAGACGAACTAATATGTTTACTAAATCATATTTTAATTAAAGACAACAGGGCGATATTGTGTCGAAAAAACGATGTTAGTTCGGCAGCGATCGAATTACCGATTTATTTTCGCCCTTCTTCAGAATTTCAAAACCGTACGTCATCCAAGTCATGGTACATTGATCTGAATAAGGGGTAAATAAAAGGCGCTATATTTGGTGAGCACGCTAACTGTGGCAGAATTTTGTATTCGAGCTGTCACATTATACCATTCACTAATCTTGTAATATGTTGCCGAGCGTTGTCATGTTTGTTAAAAGGATGGCTTTGTGTTTGCAACCGTATGGTAGACGGTAGACAACCGCAACACCAATCTTTTTGTTACCAATTAGTTGTTTATCTGCACCAAATCTAAAGGTTAATCTGGGCTCCCAACCATGGTACTCGACACTACTAAGCTGACAAAAATATTTATTCCTTCGCTATCTTTTTTGAAGAAATATTTCTTTTACTCCTTTTTTAGAAGGACCTTTCTGATATCCCATGAAATTGTCTCAGCTGATTTCGTTAAATTTACATGATAATATAATTCCCTTTTAGGAGACTTATTCTGGTTTTAAATTACATTCAAATATAAAACGGAACTGAGCCATGGGAACGACGCTCAGCATAAAAGAATAACAATGACTAAATTGACCAAATTCCAAATTGTCGGAACGATTTCGGGATAAGTAACTTTCGAAATAAAGTTTATGTAATGCCATAGTAGCAATGATTATTTATGGAGAACAATTCGGGCAAAGCAAATCGTTCTCCGCTCAAACTAGAATAAAATTCGAGGGTTTTGTTACTTTTAAGGAACCTACTATATACTTGGACTTTATATACCATTAAAAATACGGTTTTACTACTGAGTGGTATAAATAGCAATTACTGTATTATCTACTTTGATGGTGGCTGGTTTATATAACTCCAATGAATATATGTTTATTTATATTATTACTCATAAATGGTTTCTAATAAATGAATAGAGCATAATAAATTTATGAAGAATTTGTAGAAACATATTAAGTTAATTAAAATGGTAGAGTGGTGATAAGTGCTCTATTAGTACAAAATTTAAAGGGCATACCTTGAATACATGAATACTTTGGTAGAAGATCAGCGGTAGTATAATGTACATATGACGAACACGATGTTTAAAGAAAGGAATTTTAAATTGATATGTTTCTATAATTTATACAAACTTCTAGTATAAAAGTAAAAATGCGGTTTTGCGACAACGTCATCTGTGAAAATCTTCATTTAAATGCTTAAAAGGAGAATCATACTCTATTGATCTTATCGGCAACAACTTGCTCCAGTAAATGACCCAAGCTGGATGAAGCAATACCAAAAAGATTTTCCACTATGCAGGCTCTTGTTGGTTGTTAAATATTTGTAGTTAGAAAGAAACTCAATAAATTATATATGTTACCAATTTCTATATGTGAAGATTTAAAGATGTAAACAAAACCGTCCAGATTTATTTGTATGTTCCATAGTAGACCTTTCAAATATTTATAAGGTGTTTTCTTATTTCTGCGTCTTATGCTGCTCTTAATTATTAATATCAATTTTAACATTTTATAGCAATGGTTATCATATAACACATGTGCTATCATGATAAATCATTTTAAATCTAATTTTTGAGTTTTATTGCCTTGTTTGCAGCAAACGCCTAAATATATAAAAGTTATTCGTTAGTAAATATATTATTATTATTATTGTAATGAACCTGAACCTATTAAAAGATATATAATACACTGTGTAATATGAGGATTGAACATGATTAGAGATATACGAGTATATGAAAGGTTTAAAGCTTTATTATCTTTCAAAATATGCATTTATATATTTTACAATATTAACAGAATAGCGTGTTCAATATATCTTTTTAGTTTAGTTAATTTTTATTTTACTGTAATGACCAAATGATTGACTTTATTATCCGATTAACTGATTATATTATGTGAGCAATATAAGTCTTCTTTGGCTTTCAGGATATGTACCATATTTATTAAAAATAGAATAAGAACACATCAGAATATTTTCCCAAAATTGGTTGAATAGTTTCAACCAATAAGACATCAAATGTATCAACTAAATTAAAGAAATTTTTATTATTATTTGCTATAATTAGAGTAAATATTATATATGTTACGTTATTGTGATTTTAAATTTTAAATGTGTTTAGTTATGATGAAGCAATATGTAAGTCAATTAATCATATCAATACAAAAATATATAGAGCCTTTCAGTAGAAGCTTATTTTTTTAATTTAAAGATTGATCACAAGTTCTGATATTATTGATATACTGTTGAATTGTATGTGCTTCATTGTTGTAAATTCAATAGGCTCAAATATAGTCACGAACGTGTAACTAGAGCTAGTGAAATTTAATATTACACATGAAAATTTGCTGATAATTTGATATTATCTGATTACTTCGATGGATTACTCACTAATGACTATGAAGATTATTAACTTTAGGAGAACTCTAGTTTATACTCTTAAGAAATGCATGCATTATAAAGACGTGTAAGTAATAAAATTGTAAGAATTATTCAAAAAATAAACAAGATAAAATATCATTGCAGACAGCATGCATAGCATAAAAAAACATCAAAACCCGAGCAGAACTAAGACAAGGCAGAAGTTTAACCCAACCCTGTTTATAATATTAATGGATGAAATAATAGTGATATGTCAAATGAAAAAAAAAGCAAAACTACATGTAGGTATTAGGGTATTAAACTATGGAAATAATAAGAATGCCGGTAGGGGTAGTTGCAGATGATATAATAATAGTACTAACAGCTAAATGTCTACATAAATTCGTACTAGTTAGCTAACGTACTAATCAGAAAGAGACTATTATAATGAATAAAACAAAAACGAAAGTCATGGTGATGGGAGAGCCAGTAAACGTATTAAGTACTTAGGTGCAAAAATCGAAAGCAGGTAGCCTGGAGATCGAAATGAATGCTATAATTGGAAAAAGGTATGAATATGTACGTATCGTTAAAATTAAAATACATCTGATTATGAAATTTCATTTATTTGGTTAATTTATTCACTATTTAATTCTATGTTTCATAAGCTTTTACTGTTGTGAATATATAACATTTTATACTTAAATTTTTCATATCTTAGGAAACGGAAACAATCCGACATATTTTACCTAAATAACATAAACAGCTCAAATGGTTTAGTTTAATTTTCCGAATAGTACAGACCGTCGGAAGATATTTCACGTAAGTTAGCAGTATTCAGGTAAAACCGCATGCTTACTAAAATACTAAACTAAATGTATCTGCGCAACTGCTTTGAACCGAAATCATTTTCGATTTGGCCAATTCCTGCAGGAATTATACAGTTCCCGAATGCTCGCGATTTATATTTGAATATAATTTGAAAGCGGATAAAACCGGCATCGAGATTTAGTCGAAGGAATGTAAATCAGGGAGCAAAAAATAACAGAAAAATAAAAGCAAAGAATCGAGAGTGTATTCGAGGAATTTGAATATTGCTCCGGTATGATGTTGGGGAATTGGTGGCTTTTATGCTGACATCGTTGAAGTTGAAAATGTTATAAAGATTGAATTTTAAATTTCACGGGGATATTTAATGAACTAAACAAGATATTTGTAAAATGGTATTGGTATTTAAAAGTGTTATACATCACTTTGTTAATATTAAGCATACATTTAATCACATTTCCTGATGAAACAAATATTATAGATTACATTAAGAGTACAAATTAAAAACTGCTTTATTTCTAAAATGTTAATCGTTGTCTGTCACTGTCCTTGGGCCCTATTTCCAATAATTTATGGTATAACATATGCTATTCAGTGGAACAAACTGCTGTTCAGCCAAACTATGTGGCATAAGTCGGAATACATGATAAGCGAGATAAGCATTATATGGATAATACAGTGGGTGTATAGGATGTCTTATTTTAGCATTTTAAGTTAAGTTTTACCCCGTTTAGGCCATTGCCTTGTCATAAAATGTCTTTTTTAATATAACCGCCATTTTTTTATGTCCAACTCAAAGGTATTCATAGTACAGATCTACGAGTTCTTACTACTTACACAACAAAATTTTCGACCCACGAATATTTGCCTTCCTGGAATGAATGTAACAATGTTCACAAGGTATCACGAAAAAGTTCTCTTTTCTTTTACGTAGGGTTGTCATATTAAATTTATTTTACCTTTTCAGTAACTATGCCAATAAACCTTTGTTTCTGCAGTTGAAGAAGTGGGTAAAATGAAGAAAGAACGCTATTCAGTGTCTCTATGTTTATTTAATATTATATACTTCTTCATGAACCATTTAGAAGGTGTGGAATTCGATGTGGAATAGCTCATTGATTATTAACCTCTATTGAGTAGACTCCTTCAATATCGACTGTTTGAACGTTTTACTGCTTTCAAACATTCTTTATCTGCGGGAAGCACCTGATGTGAAACCTGAATGTTGAATTGACATTTGATTTCATTATAATTTTACGTACTTCAACTGCAATTTCTTTGCAATTGAAGGCAAAAAGGTATACTTTGCGTAAATGAACCTTGTTAGTCTCAAAATTGGTTACTCATTTGGTCAAATTATATCAAAAATGCCTTGGCTTGATACATGAATGACTATGGATTATGGTTTCATCATGACGTCGGATGTATTGCCTATAACAAATTGCAAATTCGTTTTAAAATAAGTCCGTACTTTTCCTTCTCATTTGATTCTAGTTAAAAAGAGGTACAATTATATCTGATACATCTGAACATGTAACCGAATTAGCCTATAAAATTCGCCCAGTTGTCAAATGTCCGCAAAATTCCTAAAAACACAATTAATAATAACTTAATAATAATAAACAGGCAAATGTTGTTTTGGCGCTTTGCTTATTTTAATGAATTTCAAATCGCTGCTTAATATTTGCGATTACTGTGATAGAAAATGCCGAAGCGAACAAATATTCAGGGTTAGTCAGAAATAGCTTACGTCTCTAGTTAGTTAATTCGGATAGGAACTGATAATAGAGATTCCCTCTTGGGAGTAAAAAGCGTTAGAGAGGTAAGTATTGATACTATTAAATAATTAGTTGCTGTAGTTCTATAGGACATACGTTTTAGTTTGTGTTACAGTTTAGTGTATGTGTGTTAGTTCGATATTGTGTTTTCAATATTATCATACTTTAAACGAATTATTTTAGACGAAACTAGATACAGGAAAATGCAGGTCTTTGTGCAAGTATTATTTCAAATTGTCACTGGGTATATATTAATTAAATATTAGTGTTTTATGCAAGTTATTTTTTTAGAAACAAGATTGGAAAACGATACCCTGTGGATCAGATGGCAGAAACATATACTCACATAGTATTATGCCTTTCTAACTACCATTATATGTTTAATCGTGTCGAGTTAATATGGAAAGGCTATTTGGAATGGTGGTAAGAAATATTGCCTACAATAACACCTTCTGTTTGGATGAACTCCATCAGAAGCAGAGAAGAATAATTTGACAAATGGTGGATTCGTTTGTGTGATGTAGTTTGATAAATTAAAAGTTAACAATTTAGTAATTGACTTGAACGATGATTCTGATCGTTTATGATAGTGACTGTAAGATTTGTGTCTATATAAAGGAATGTACAAAGAGAGAATGTACACTAAATATTTTACATATGATATGGCAAATATATTAGTGGAATGCAGTGTCTAAATCAGAAGATATGGAGGTGGAATATTGCAAGAAGAATACACACACGTAGTGACAGAAGAAAACAAGGAGAAATATACTTATGTCAAAATTGTATTATGGTAGATTAAGACTCCAAAAGACACTACTATATAAAAAACACGCTTAGAATTTTATAGGTTGTATGAAAGAGAGTTCAATGTAAATATAATAAAGAAGTCCTAGCCTACAAACTATTGTGGGTGTATAATTAACTCTAGTTTAAGTCGTTCAATAATACATGCATTAGATAACATAATTTTTGTTTTATTATTTTACAACATCTGAAATAATACATTAGATCATCCAAGCTGTATTAGTTCTTTTTTACCTAAAATGGTTCAATTCCACCACAATGTGTAAGAAGTTAACTATTACAATCAAAACTAAATCTTCTATCAAGATTATGGCTCTTATAAGAGACTTAATAGCACTGTCCAATAAGCATATGTAAGTCTTAACTATTCCAAATCCAATGCTTAGTTCTACAATCGCTTTATTGATTTATCGGCTATATTTTTATTTCTTTTTTCAATACGTATGTGTTTATTCTGATTTGTTCTGTATAAATAACTGATATTTTCTATATTTATTTGTATAGATTTCATAAAAATCAAACATACTGACATTTTATTTTATTGATTTGCTTGTATATTTGAGTAGAATAATAGCCATCCATGCATTGTTAACAAACCGGCGCTAAACTACTATTGCATGTGCTTCATTCTTGTAAATTCAATAGCCTCGAATATACGGTCACGAACGTATAACCACAACCAGTGAAATATAGTATTATACATTAAAAATTTACTCATAATTTGGTCTTAGGTACATTGTATTTGCTAAATGCTATTATTAGATCACTGTGATTAATATTATCCACGAAATATATACGAAGATTAGCAGATTAAAAAAAAGAGACTGTGTCTTCAACTAAAATAGTGTCGCTTGTTATAATTGGTTATGTTTTTAAGATAATTCAGAATTCCCTGGGCTAATTTTTATATGGTGATGCGTCTCAGTTTTCGATGAATGGGTTATGTTAACAAGCATACATGCTCCACATGGAAGGACGCTTATCTAAGGTTCATCAGGTAGTTCATTACTATCCTCTGCATTAAGCCCACCGACTGGCAAGTAATCAATTTCGGAGATCACCCCAGAAGAACAACCATCAAAGTTAAACAATAACAATCATATATTTACGGCTATGCATGGCACGATTCGCCTATCGCAAGAGCACTGCGCCTTTACCACTGTATCAATCAAGTCGCCCAATATTTTATTCATTGTTAATTTAGTTATTTAGTTCATAGACATAATTATTATATCTAAAGTTATTATTTAAAAAATTTTCATAGGTACTGCATTGTAGAAAATTAAAGAATAAAAAAATACTGGCCGTTGGTGTTACATACCATGTGATACTTGTCCAAACAAACACATTTTGTATCCAAAATCATTGATTTTTAATCATTTATATAAGCTTACATATTTGCAATTTTTTGCAATTCGCAGTTTTTCAACATTTGCAAATTGTGTGCTAACCAAGACATACTACATCGAAATGAACAAGTAGTAATTTGGCTGGGTGCGGCACTAATTTCCGCGTTTCTACTTTTCATAGCCAATCACAGTACGTCACACAAATATTTCCTTTTTGCATGGCAAGTAATGCAACCGCGATATTGATATAGTTCGAAATATAATTTTGTGTTAACAATGGTGGAATCTACTTTCCTCCCTTTTGGATCCGTAACTGTTAAGCTGTCTGAAAGTTCTTTGAGGCTTTGAGCTAAGTTTTCGTGTAGCATGTTGTGTTCCTACTTTTTTGGCTATCGAAGATGTTTTTTGTCATTGATATGAAAATCAACAATTTTAAATTGTTGAAATCAAAATCGCCAATTAGAATATGATAGAGCGGCATCACCGTAAGGTTCCAAAAGTATTTCATTTCTTTATATTAACTAACAAATAAAAATATAAATCTAAAATGTTATTTTGAAATAAAGTAAGTAGAAAACTCTTATTTTATGTAAATCTATGAATTATTTGAAAAGATTCTCTATATTTTCACCAATAGGTATAGTTGTACAACCAATAGATCAAAATACATGTACCGCATACCACTTTGTTTTAAAATGGATCCTTCTAGCGGAAAATTGTAAAGAAATTATAGAAAAATATTCAATATTCAGCAAATACTATAGCTATAATAGCTAATACTAGCAAATCTAACATATATATCCTCCAGAGGTTCCAGAATAAAGTGTTGCGAGTCATCGTCAATGCCCCATATTACGTCTTCAACAAACTAATTCAGTGCGATATCCCCTTAAAACCCATAACAAGTGTGATTCGAAGTGTTAGTGCAAAGTACTCTGAAAGATTGTTAGTGCATCCCAATACACTCGCCAAATAGTTACATTTGAGCGTTAAGAGTGAAGTGCGTAGGCTCAAACGTAAACTACCATACGAACAGATTAACAGACACAGAGAGTGAGATATAATAATCTTTACAATAAGTTATAATAGTCTTTAGAATAAGTCAGGATAGAGTTTAGAATAAGTTGGAATAGTATCTAGAATAATATTTGGATAATAAGTTTGTACAGCAGATCACTTACTGAAGCAATCTTCTACATGTCAGTATATAGTATAATGGAAATCATATTATGATACTTATTGCCCACGAGCAGATTGAGTAGTTGAAGTCCTAGAGATTAATAAAAAAATATCCAGCAAATATGACGTCATGTATTTGTTGTAATCTACCTCTATAAAAATAATAAATATAGAATATTTCATTATTTCAATGTAGGATTTGGTATTAATATGCATTAAAATAAGTATAATACGTGTCACTAAAGAAACTACATGACCTAGTTTTCTATAGAATTAACACTTTATAAACAATCTTGATCCGACAGAAAATCAATTTGTTCTGAACTGACGACGTCTGAAACACTTGCTACCGTGTCAGGGGGTGGCGTATATAGAAAATTAACGTTACGCCAATCGGCTATTTCACAAAGACTATTGTCTCATTCAGTCTATTCCGATAAAGTTTCGTTAATTTTAGTTTTATAGCGATTTCAAGACATAAAACGAGATAAGACTACGGTGACCTAGTTAAGATTAGGCTGAGTTCTTATCAGCAGCGATCCCAAAGGGAGAGGAGATCCCTTTCTCTTAGGCTTTATTAGCAATCTTAGATGCATCTCAAAGGGATCAGTAATTGGTATAAAGGGTCCGAATTTATTTTAAAACCGCATCTGTTTCCCATGTTTTGATAGACCCTATTGAACATAGTCAAAATAAATATCAAACATTTTTTATATGTGATTTTTTTTAACTTCATATCTTCTTTATTATAGCAAGTAAAAATGAAGTGAGTTCTCTTTAGTCGTTCTCGATAAATATTTTTCTGTTATTATATTTTACTAGTTTTTATTACATAATTATATAAAATAAAAGAAACAAAACAGAAAATATATGAATAAAAATGAGAAATTATTGATATGACTTTTTGGAAACTTTTTTATAAGTACTATTTGTAATATTACTTTATATAGACTAATATGTAATACTATTGTGGTTTTAAGAAATACAAATTGTGTGTTACTAGCCATATTTTCTCTGATTTTTATTATACTAGTTATAGTTGCATATGCGTGACTGTGTAAACCAAGCTCCTTAATTTTACAAGAATGAGAAGCATGCGATATTTGTTCAGCACGAGATTGTAACGTCTTATACCTTCGTTTCAAATAAGTTTTAGCCATTGTTACCCTTTTAAGAAAATTAAGCTATTTTAAATTCTAATGTCAACACCAAATATTGATACAAAAATTTAATGAAATAAGAAATAAAATATTGGTAAGTACCTGATTTGAAACTGTAATATAAACAGTATCACTTTTAAATATCAGCAACATATTAAACATACTATTTTCCCTTTATTTGCATTTTA
Organism: Rhynchophorus ferrugineus; assembly: GCF_030347505.1. Classification (NCBI taxonomy): domain Eukaryota; kingdom Metazoa; phylum Arthropoda; class Insecta; order Coleoptera; family Curculionidae; genus Rhynchophorus; species Rhynchophorus ferrugineus. Next base: position 21,758,959 of record NW_027472583.1, on the reverse strand, counting down.
AAAACTAATAACAAATAAATAAAAAATATAATTTTAGATAATAACAAATCAATTATTGGTATCTGATCTGAAACTGTAATATTAACAGTATAACATCTAAATTTCAGCGACATCTTAGACATACTATTTGCATTTTTTTAAATTTTAGAAACTAATAACAAATAATTTAAAAAACTAATTTATAATAATAACAAATAAAATATTGGTATCTGATCTGAAACTGTAATATTAACTGTATAACTTCTAAATTTCAGCGACATATTAAACATACTATTAGCACTTTTTTAAATTTTAGAAACTAATAACAAATAATTTAAGAAACTAATTTATAATAATAACAAATAAAATATTGGTATCTGATCTGAAACTGTAATATTAACAGTATAACTTCTAAAGCGACATCTTAGACATACTATTTGCACTTTTTTTAATTTTAGAAACTAATAACAAATAATTTAAATAACTAATTTATAATAATAACAAATAAAATATTGGTATCTGATCTGATACTATAATATTAACAGTATATCTTCTAAATTTCATCGACATATCAAACATACTATTTGCACTTTATTTGCATTTTAAAAACTAATAACAAATAATTTAAAAAAATAATTTATAATAATAACGAATAAAATATTGGTATAGGATCTGAAACTGTAATATTAACTGTATGATTTTTAAATTTCAGCGACATATTAAACATACTATTTGCATTTTTTTTATTTTAGAAACTATTTTATACAGGTTATAAAAATTATATTTAATTAATGAAATATTGAAGGCATTCGTACCTGAGAATAGGCATTCAAAATTGGAAATATGTCAATTCATTACCTAGAACTAAGTTCAAAGCGCTCGATATTTTAATCAGACTGTTTCTGATTAAGATGTCTTCTCTTCTATCTGAAGCAATTGCAAACTGTTATCTTACAATGTACTAACCAGAAAAAAATAATTTTAGATCTAGAAAATAACTACTCTTTTTGAATTATCTATCACAGTAAATGTAAAAGGAAATTATTTTATTATTCACTTGTGATATTAAAGTTTTTAATCAAATATCAAATTTGTTAATAATCGATATTTGAGTTTAGAGGTTATTTTATCATTGCAGTAAACGTTTACTATGATTTTATAACGAATTTTAGGATATTAAACTATTAATTAATTGTTATCTAGAAGATCTTGAAAAAGAAATGTTCAGTTTGGATAAACGAATTAATGATTTTACTTGATACGATTTTTTTTAACGATTTAATTCATCACTAAAGTTAATTATGTGATATTCATTTTAATTCTTGCTAAATTATTCACCTAGTTCATAAATATTTGGTCTTTGAGTTAATATTATCGTAATTAGAGCATAATGCTCTTAATTATGTGTTCGCTGTTTCATATAATAAGTGTTCCATAGATATCCGTAGATTAGGTTCGTTCCACTGCATAATACAGGATTTATACAGGTCATATATTAGAAACACTTCATAAGTAAGTAATACACTGAAATGTATTGTACCTGAGAAATATCTTGTATATTTATTAAAAGGTGTTAATATTAACTGTAATTAATTATATTTTAGTGTATTTACTGTTCTTAGTGTTAACTATTCTTAGCTTAGATAGGCTCCTCTTTATCAAATTTGACGCTATTGCCTATAATCAATTAAAAACATAGGTCTAGAATCCACAACTGTCATACTAGCAAGCAGAGTGGCCGTTAGCCTTGACTACTAAACTGGCGAGTAAAATTTTATCGAATAATATTGAATTTAGTAATGTACATAATAATTCCGTGGCTATTAAAATGCATTCTTTGTTGAATGATATAAAATAGAGCTATAGAGAAGATAATATTGAAATATTGCAAATGTTAGCTCATAACTATTTTAGTTTCATATGGCCGTAAAAATAGCATTAATTTTTAGTTGCATTATTTGTGCTGAGACGATATCTTTAGGAATAATAACAATAATGAAATATACACATAACTGGCGAATCCATACAATTTTTGTTATATTTATTTTAAAAGCACTAATCGCTATAAAAAACCAAACGTATCTATAATTAACTGACGTAGTTATTAGACTGACGAGATTTCTTAAACATAGAATGACATATTCTTAGATTGGGTTGGGTTGAAGTTTGTAAATTTGAGGAAAACCTTAAAAGGAAAATGATGATGGTTTTGGTTGTGTAAAGCTGGTTTCAATAAACGCAAAATTACTTGATCCAGGTTTATGCTCAGAAACGTTTTCTTTTATTAAATAATAATACAAAACCGAAATAATTTCTTGTTAATTTAGTGTAATTTTTGATGGGTTATTTGAATTATAAAATATATATTATAAACATAATAGTTTAGGATAAGTAATAAAAAATAGAATAATAATTAAACAATAACTTTGCTCCTATCTGGAACATATTATAATTATCTGGAATTATATGACAATCATAGAATTAAGAGTTTTGATAATAAACAAAGATACATTATTTAGATATAGCATACATATATTGCAAAATGACAATATTTCTGTATCTGGCTTATAAGAATAAACGGGTAATAATTTAAGAAAATTGAAAGACTAAATATACAAAATGTTCATAATACCAAATTCAATTATGTTCGCTTACAGGTGAGATTATTTGTAGTAATATATATTTTAGTTGTTGAAGAATTTTTAACGTTATAATTATATAACATATGACTTCACATCTTTCTTTTAGATAGCGCTACTGAATCTATGGCAAGGTCTGAATGTTACTGGAATGCAGAAATTGATATTTTGCCATTCAAAAATATTAGTTGACAAAATTAATTCATAGCGTTTGATGTCAGCAGTTTGAAATTTGAAGAAGTAGTGATTTTGATTCGAATTGTAACAAACGATTGGGAGAGCGGATAAAGTTCAGTTTTGAAGTAGATTTACTGGATGAGTTTAGTTCAATGCTGGTTGATTTACAACAGGAGGAATAGGTTGTTGCAAATGTATCTATGTTGTTATCTATATCTATGTTGGCTGGTGCAGTGGTACAGACGACAGGACGGTCCACATACTGTTGCGAGAGTCTCGGGTTCGAAATCTGCTGGGGCATGGTCGTAAATTTATGCTTATGATGGTTTAATATTTCTGATTATTCTAGGCAATAGTGTAATATTCGACACTGGAAGTGATGCCAGTCACACCAGTAACCAGGCTTTATAAGGTCGGATGTCTTCTGGGATTATTTCTAAGTTGGTCACTCGCCAGTCGGTAGGCCTAATGCCAAGGACCGTGTTTCGGAGTCCACGTTAAACAGTAGGTTCAGCTCAGATAAACCCTCCTTGGAAAAAGGAGACTTTAAATTATATAAAAAAAATAGATCAGAAAGGCAGTCGTTAGATGTTGGTGCCATCACCCCTGATAATCCATGTTTTTCTATGACCAATTGTATGTCGCCTGTTCCCAAAACGGAAAACCATAATTATTTATTTACGAACTAGAAAACAAAAGTAACACTGATGTGCATCGAAAAACATTACAGTAAAAACCACGATTTAAAACACTTACTTTTTTATTGTTTATTCCATTTTGAATTGAATATTATGTCAGACAGAACAACGTCTGTCGGGTCAGTTAGTATTGTAATAAAGTTTTTGTATTCGGTATAATAGAGATAGGTTTATATTATTTTTGATTGTAGATGTCGCTACTAATTTGATTCAGAATATTAAATGAAAGTTAAAATTTTAACATTTCCATGATTGATATTTGTAAAATATGAGGACGTAATATGATTCTAGAGGTGTTGTTATTCATTGTTGTTGTTGTAAACATTAATTAAATAAATAAAACAAACAAAAATTTGCTTTAAATCTTCACTCGAACATGGAAACAATAACGCTCTGATGTAATCCCTGCTCGCGAGTCACATAAATAAAACATTTATTTTCATGTTATGCCATGGCCGCGCTCCGAGTTTTTCATTATTTCGCGATTCGAAACCAAAGTCGCTCTCGAAAAAAAAAGCATATGTGAAGCGAACCCGATTTGTTTACTTTTTGTCACGTACGAACGCCGATTGGATAAAAATAATCTCGACCAACTATTTCGGGAATGATAAATGAGCGACTTATTCTGCATTCCGTACAGTATCGGCAGAAATAGAGGCGAATGCGCGAAAGACGGGAAACGATGGGAAAGGTGAGAGCGCGGTGTTCTTGATTCACGGCGGTTTTGTGAATGGGAAGGGCGTCCCGTACAGTTTTATGCGTGTCTATGGGCCATTAGGACCGTTTACCAACCGATGTGTTCGTTACCTATCGGATGTACTCGTTGCATGACCAACATTTTTTGCTAATGCCAACACGTTCCGTTCGCGGAATTATTAATTGAATTGTTCCGAACGAAATCCCGTTATTTCAACATTGTGGCATCATTGGTTGTACTTTTTTAAGCGTTTTTCTATAGATTTTCACATTACTAAAGTTGTAAAACCTAAGATAAAAATGAATTGAGAACTATACTTCATTTAAAAAATATAAAATATCATTTTCTTCTTAATTATAGATAACACCATCTCCTAACATTGTTAATGCACACCTAGTATACCTTATCCCCTAACTTAAACTTAACGTTCAACTTTAACAACTTTAACAACTTAAACAACTTTAAGCAGCTTACAGAACTTAAAATTATGTTCCATGGAAAGAAGTGGCTTAAATGAAGATATGATGGCTGAAGTTGAAGCTTTAAAAAATGACAAATCATTCCAGGATAAAGGAAAAAAGAGATGACAACTAGACCCAATCCAGCTTTTGGATGGGAATATTTGACCAGACAATGTTACTATATTTTTTGTTTTATTAGTTAAAATGGGGACTTAATGAATTATATAATGAATACAAGTCTTTTAGATTGGCATCTATCTCGATGGTAGGTGAAATTAGAAACATCATGTTAAACAAAGAACAGAGCAAATTAAACTCAAAATCAAGCAACTGTATTGGTTGGTTGGAAGATCCTTTCAACCTGGCCCAAAGTCAAAAAGACTGGTTTATCAGTCAATCATAAATATGGGGTAGCACTAAAAAATGAAACCCACTAGAAATCCAATACTGCTAAAAGAAAGTTCTACGATTAATTACCAATGCTTATTGCTATGTAACCAATGAAGAGCTGCACCATACTTCGTAATTCCATTTTATTTACGAGATTCTCCAAGATTTTACCCTAACACATGAAATAAGGTAACTAAATTGCAACAATTGGAAGTAACACAACTACTGGACAACACGCAGGAAATCAGAAGGTTGAAGCGAACAAAACCACACGAATTTTCATAGTTTATAAGTATTACTCTTAACTTTAGCTTAAGATGTTTAGTTTTATTTTAATTTGGGAAATATATACCGATGCATTAATCCCGTACTCGCCTTGTTTGTATATTTCATTTTTAAAATCGTCGACCAAAGAGAAGCTCATACAGAAACATTGACGAAATCAATATTAGATTTGATTAAAATATATATCCTCTCTAAAATACATTATGTTAAATAGTGCCCCTTTCTTTTCCTATAATAATAATATGTTTTTGATCATTGGTAGTGCCGATGTAGTAGATGATTGTTTGTCATTGGTTGGCTGTTAAAGGTTTGTTTTATATTTGAATATATATATTCTGGACATTTGTGGAAATCTGTAAAAATACTTTAAAAAATCATAAAATTATTATAAACTAATTTTTCGTTAAATTGGACACTATGCCTTTCATTAAAAGAACTTGGGATCAAATTTGATAACTGTATACGATTACCGAGTAATCGTCAAATTATCGAGGAAGCTATAAGTAATAATTTAATTAAAAATATTAAAAAATGCCCAAAGTGCGAGTCAATATATACTAACTTATAATCAATAACAAAAGCTACCTCGTGTATCTTGCTCGCTCTCTTTGGCTTATTTTTTTTGTATTTCCTATTCTCTCTAAGCTGAGATACCGAGTACCTCCATAAAACCCATGTCTGTATGTCAGACATGTAACATGACTGCTTTGAGTTATATTTTCTTGGTATTAAATATTTATTTATTTTTCTTCAATTTCATTTTTATTTAATACGCTACTGTACATTATTGAAATGTAATACAACTTTTAAGATTTCAAAGATGCATGTTAAAATGGTTCGAAGGCTGAAGGAAATAATGAGTAAATTAATTTGTCACATATTTCTATGGTGAAGTAGCCCTTTTGAACACAAACATCATTGAATGGCATTCATTTATATTCAATTATTACATTTGAATATAATCTGAAGAATAAAAGGTTGACAGTATTTTAAGCTGGAAATATTCAGAAGTAAGCATTGATGATGAAAGATTAACAGTAATTGGATAATTTCTATCATTACCTATATTGTGCTTATAGAAATGTTCTTAAACAAAATTGGGTAAAAAACCAACTGCTTGATACCAAAATATGGTTGATCTTTCTACTCTTAAATTTTGGTCGTATCAGACAACGGATCGCATCCATCTTAAACGTTCAAAGAACAAACTAAATTTACTTGATATGTTACGACCTTTTGTCGTCCTTCTCACATCCCTTCCTGGGTTCAGTTGTTTAGCCTTGATTAAAAAGGAAACGCTGAACGACTGCCGAACGATAAACGAATATCGAATCAAGCAAATAAACGACTTGTTTTTCTGTTTCTCGAAAAAACGTTGGTATAGAGAAAAAAAAAACTAATAGTATAATATGATGAAATAGGGTAAATAGAATTTTAAAACAAACGAGTTCGTTTAGAGATAAAAATATCATATTATATAATAATTAAATAATTCGTATTAGGGGATTTGTCAATTTCTTGGTTACAAATTAGTCTAAGACACCGAATCCAATATCTAACCAAACCTGTAGTAAATGCTCTGCACCTGCTTCGAACGATATATTTATGAAAAGACAATTTCCTCGGAATTGTGTAGATTCAGAGTCGAAGCGAACATGTAAATGTAAATTTCAACGTTGTAAAGTAGCTAATTTTCCTTTCAGATTTCGGAACCCGATCTGAAATGGGAGTTGCAGAGCGTTCGATTCCTTCTCTCTCTCTCGTTTAACCAACTGGTTTTCCATAAAATGGCAGAAATGAAGTTTTTCTTCATATCGAAAGTTCATTTTATTATTGATCGATTTTCATTTTCTAATCTTAAACTTTTTATTTAAATTATCAAGTTTTAGTTTCATACAAATATTTCCTTAATTTCTAATAATTTAGAATGGGTTAGGTTAAGGCTATATGGCAGGTGGGATAAAACTTCCTATCTGGTATTTTCCTAATACTTTTGGCCTGATCCCCTAACAACAGTTATACAATTGTCAGAATGTTGCGTTGAATTATCGTATTATCTCTAGTTTTCATCACCAGAGAAAATAAAGAAACTGTATATTATATAATTCATACACAGTTTCTTTGGTTTCAATAGAGCATTAATATAATTGTAAGTTTAATTTTGAATATCCTCCAAATATTTTTCAGTTTATTTTATAATAACAATAAAGTTATATAAACTAACAATGAAATATTTATAAATCCAAAATTAATTTTTTTGCCTATTTAAGAAAGTATGTTGATATGAAAATGAAAAGCCTTAACCCGTCATATTTAAGAAATAGATGTTGCTTCAAACAGCTTTTCAAAATATTTGTTGTTTAGAACAAATATTTTGAAATGAATTGAAATGTAGAACATTATCGGAAGCTTCTCTGTGATAATTATGGAACTGTAACTATTTAAGCATATATTTATAAAAAAAATTAAATTTGTTTTTAGTTTCTTCGCTTCTTAGTGTTATAATTCCTCATATTGTAAACTGAGTTTTTTAATGAGTGTATATTCTGTTACCTATTATGCAAAACTGTACGCCACAAATTTATCAGGGGGGGTATATATAATTAAACAGCGAAAACTTATGTATATATTCAATATTAAGAAAATAAAATTAGGATCGCTCTAAAATATTAACGCCAATATACAGTTTATTTAAAGTATATATTGACCTAAATATTTTATTAAACGATAAATATTATATGACTTTAATAAAACAGGTTAGGATAAATGTTATCGATTTTCCATGTTTCGCAAGCTTCTTATTTCATTTCTTCGCTTTCTAGGGGTTGTTTAACCTTGATGAAAAAGTAGCAAAATTACGACTGAAGAACGAGAAGTGAATTTCAAATCAGACCAAAGTCGTGGAATTGTGGATCCCAATATTAAGAAAAAAAGACGGCGGAAAGCATATATTTAATTGTGGTACAGGAAATTTGTTCCAAATTCTCTTTTAATTTTTTTTTGGATCTTAATATTATATTGCAATAATGCTGATTATTGCGACGTAAATTGTTTAAGAAATATATATATATATATATATATATATATATATATATATATATATAAATTATAATGTTTTTTCTTTTGTGTGGTTTATGGATCTAATTTATTAGACTGTTTAGCTGTTTTTCCTAATATCTGTGACATCGAAAAATAATTATGACTTGAAACAATATAAAATATCGTATTGTATCGAATGTCTTATGAAGTTAAGCGAAGATAAGAACGCCACCGAGCAAACAGAAAGCATGTGTCTAGCAAAAAAGATGTTTCATCTGGTCGTTGTCGATTATTCCGGATAATAGGGGTTCAGTTACTGGGACTAGACGAAACGTGTTATAAGTTAGACCTGGTAGAGTGTGGTGGCTATAACCATAAACTTCAAAAGTCCCGACATCTTGGAATTTTCGAGCATTTCTTCAGAGTCCGTAATGCACGTCTTTCATCGGAATGAGAAGTTTCTAGCTAGAAGTGCTTTTTTCTCCCCTAAATTCTGAACGAATTGGGATGTTAAAAGAGGTTTCTTAAACCAACCGTCTCAGTCACCATCAAGAACCCGAGAGACGAACTTCGAGGATAAAACACGGTGCATCGGTAATGAGATTCAAAACATCATAATTTGCAAGAGATTGTAGCGAATTCAAAATTAGCGAGAATAATAGAATTAACAGACTAAAAGAATTACAGAACTAGTCAAAGAAAATGAATAAAGAAATAGTCAAGATTTAATCAGAATTACGAAGAATGACAAGATAGCAAGAATGGAAATCAAAAATCAAGAACAGTATAATTCGTATATATCATGTGTATAATTATCAGTTGCATCCAATGACGGAATCAGTATGACTCTAAACCAGATAGATCATTTAATTTACAGAGTAAGTCACTTCCATCCAATTCATAATTATTTCGCCATTACGTATCGTTTTAACATCTTTAATATTTTATATGTTATTTATTTAAATAAATATACTAATTTTTGTGCATTAATATACGCAACGAAGAGTTAAGTAAAAGTGTATTTCACTTGCAGCATTGTTTTCTCTCCTTAACAACTCAACATTGGTCTTAATCAGGAACATTGATAGTAACTCTAATAGTATTCTGTTCATTTTATATTTGTATCCTAGATCCTAGGCCAATAAAGGATTTTCTTTTTTGATTTAATTTATAACTTTCCATCCATTGTATATTGAATAATATATATTTTTGATTAATGAGTTTTTTCCTGGTGAAGATACAGAAATAAAGGAAAAAGGATATCGAGATTTAGCAAGACACGGTAAAAACATATAAAATATAACACATATGCGTATATGGGATTACAATATTATTTCGATGCCATATATCATATCCTTACGCATGTCAAGGAACATAATTTATATTTTGAAAGTCCATCCGTATCTTTTCGCTTTTAGCTCTCTGAATATTCTAAATACATATTTATGTAAAAAATATTCAATTTAAAATGACAGCCAAAAACGTTTTTGAGGGGAGTTGCTGACAAACGCCCACGTATACTTTATGTTTTGTCAATTTTTCTCTGAAAATCATTTTAGGTTCCGGAAAAGCGAATTACTTCAGATATAGTAAATACTATGTTTCGGAGGTACTACTAGCTACTAGCTTAGAAAGTCTTTTATTATGAAAAATTCATACGTTACCTTCTTGGTAACTTAATGGTGATACCGTATAGAAAGAGGGATGTTGATTTGGCAACAATCCAATCAATTATTCTTTTTAGCAGCATTTTTCAGCGTGTCGAAATCTTGTTTCACTCAAGCTATGCTATATCCATCTGAATAAGAGATAGCAAAAAGGATCCGTGTATGGAGAGTATGCTATTTTCATTTTCAACTCTTGCAACTTGTAGGCGAGACTTGCCTACAAGAAACACTGCGGTAATTGTTCCATTTGGTTTTAGCAGCTTCCCTTCCCTTCCTTCCAATATCCTGCACATTGCTGAATTGCACAGGAAATATTTTATGGCCTATAATTTTTATCTATATGATAATTATGAAGCTACTAACTATAATTGCCATAGTGGAATTATTAATATATTCAATGTATATTTTTGTCAATATATTGTCATTATAACCATTTCTCTTCGATGTTTTGGTGGAGAGTCAGGATTGATAATTGATTTTTTACGCTCAATTGTCGTATAATCTCTATTTTTTATTACCAGTATCAATACAATTAATTTTCTGGCTTTGAAGCCAGACAGTGTATAACATATATATCATTTCGAACATATAATTCAAACATAGCTTCATTGGTTTCAATTGAGTATTAAAACCTTTGAAACCAAATCTTTTCCAGTTGTCTTATTCAATCAGTAACTAATAATGAAATTAAATACTTCCAAATTATAAATAAAGAGATTAAAATAGACAAAATATAAAAATGAAAAGCGCTAATCTATCATATTTAAAAAATATCTATGAATGTAGAACATTTTTCAGAATATTTTTTGTTAACCCATATCTCTCATTAGTTCTAGCTGAACAAAGAGCAGAAATGATGATTTAGCTTTAACTAATGGTTTGCTTATTATTTACTACAATCATATATTTTAGGTTGGAAGGTGCTACAAGTTCCGAGGTACTACAAGGAGCTGCATGTAGTATGATATTTTTTCGCTTTAAAAAGTAATTTATTGCAAAAAATTCATACAGTATCTATCAATCTCAATCACTAATACATCTTTTAATAATTTTCTACATCCTGTTTCCATTTTCAGCATTTTTCAGCATCTCGAAACCGTCTAATCCATCCATCCGATAAACCATCTAAATAAGAGGTATTAAAAAGGCTCCATATCTGGTGACTAAACCTATTGTTTAACGTGAGATTTGAACCACGGTCATCAGTATTAAGCTTATCGACTAGCCAGTGAACAACTTTGGGACCCATCCCAGAAGACATCCAGCCTTATCCAGCCTGGTTACTGGCGTGATTGGGATGGCTATTCCTTGTCGGATTTTTCACTGTTACCTATAAGGAGATTTACAATCACAATCATAAGCATAAAGAACATCCATGCCCCAGCAGGATTCGAACCCACGGCTATTGTAACAGTAGGAGGACCGTCCCTACGTCTTCAAAAATTATAAAACACAGAATTATTACACAATCATTTTTTATAATTTCCGTGTATATGTATTAGTCCATAATATTATAATTTAAAAAAATTGAAGACCTCCTCAGGGATTTTTTCAGCTAACGAAAATATTGTTATTTGAAGTTGATATTTTAATATTGTAAGTTAGGCACTTGGGATACCCTATATCCTAACGAAGAGGCAATAAATTAGAATAGAACAATTTTATTATAAGCTAAATATGGTAATATTTGTTTTACATGAAAATGTATGCATATAAATTAGCTTATGAGTACATATTTCTAGAATACTGTGCTCTTTCAACACATAAAGATATATTTTTCTCGTAAGTTTGACTTATGTTTAATGTATTCTTATTAATATTAACTAACTAACTTATCGAAAACGCATCAAAGATAAAATTAGTATATATGAGATTAAAAAAATTATTAACTGAGCATTATTTTTACTTGTTATTTATGTTAAATGTTAAAAATAAAATGTTCAGTATTATGTCTATATCTTAATCTACCTAAAAAAAATTATTATTGATAATTTAAAAATTGAAAAATGGAATTTCGTTATTAACAATAACATGAAAATATTCCAAGTAAGAACTTGTTTATCTTGAGAAAAAATTCGGAGTAAAAGTTTTATTTATTGGTAAAGAGGATCAACAGGGACTGAGAAAATAGATCTATGTAGAAAATATGTAAGGGATTCGGGAGTAATGTTTCGTTGAGAGGTTTGTGGTTTGAATTTCTTCAGCTGTGGTAATTTGTTTTTACGAGGTCCCTTCCTGTGGGTAAGAAAATTCCCGAGAGACATGGAAAATGTATAGAGTGAAGCTTGTGTACCGCCATGATCTGCCATTGAATAAGAAAATGCGGGATTATTAAATTATTAAATTCTTGGATAAGTTTTAGGTTTTTTTTAATATCAGTCATGTTAATAATAATTATCAATTAGTCATCAATTAATAGCCAATAAAAATATTGAAATAATTTAATGTAGAATTATAGAAAATAATGTAAAAAATGATGAAATAATGTTTTATAATCAAATCCTCAGGAGAAATGTGTTGTGCCGTCAAGAATTATTTAAAAATTATAACAACATTGCAATATATATTAGCAACAGCGACCTCTTATATAAGATCTGAAAAAATAATTCAATAAGTATTCTTTAAAAATAAGAATCGTGATTTTCTTTGAATTTCCTCTGGTCTTTCAGGCAACATTTTTATCACGCAGAATTCCAGCTGCTTCTTACTCAGCTGACGACTCTGGGTTCCAATATGTCACTCAGTTTTACTCCAAATACTGTTCTGAATCATCGATATGTTGCAGCTTTAGCTCTAGTGTGAAGTTCTATCTCTATGTGCTACGTTTTAGTATCTACTTGAAAAGAAGTTTACTCAAATTTTCTTATGAATTTAAACACGCTATCCTTTGATAGATTTAAGATGTCGGTTATTTTATACAACTTCACTTTCTGACTATTGAAAATCATTTTGTGAATTTTGTACTAATTTCAAAATAAATATAACTTCAGAGGTATTCACTGATGGATAATGTTTTTTTTTGAGAGTTGCTTACTGTTTTTTTCCACTAAAAAGATATATTTCTATATAGAAGTCTCAAGAATTTAATCAACAAACATGCTCTAATCATTGCTATCTGCATTATCGCATTTGTTCTTTTACTCTGTATCGCTAGTCGCGCCCTAATCGATTCCACTTCTAATATTGGAAAGAAACATGTACAACTTGTTTCAGTAATTGTATTTGAAAGGTTTCAAGTCTATACATGTCAGGCTGTAACAGTCCTCAAATCTCTCATCCATACAGGAAAATTGACAAAATACTTATTCAACTTATTTGTAACTACTTTTCCACTTTCTCACGCAACATCTTAGGGAGGAAAAAGATTTTGCAGCTTGGCTGATTCAACTTATTACTTTAAATGTATATATCACTTTCTTCATATTTTCTGCAAAATGTTAAATATTTTCTAATCAGATGCCGTTTAGATTTTCAATTGCAAGCTATCCTTTGCCATATTTAGGTCTTTTTTCATTAATTATAAATGCTCAAAGCCTCAGCATCTATAAGACTACAATCTGTGCAAGTACGTTATATATTGGTACTGGTACAAAATTAATTCGAGAGTGTAATTAAAATTAAAATGGGAATAAAAATTATTCTATCAACAAAATTATTAATTGATTATTAATTACTAGTTTTCTAACACTGTTTTTAAGTGTATGTTACAATTTTCTATATCAATATTAGTGTTGTTGTTTCTAACGGTCATTAAGATATATAGGCAATTATGTATGATAATAATATGTACGGAGAAAAATATGCAAGGACACCCTGGCAGATAATACTTTCCATAGTTGAAGTATGCAAACTACAGAGATATTACTAGATGAAAAATATAAGTTACTAGTTAATATAGTTAGAAATAAAATATAGTTAAGAAAAAAATCCAGACATACAACGTACATTTAGAGTGCATGCATATTTTAAATTATTTAGTGAAGTAGAAAGGTATATTAGAAAATGTGTGCAAGTTTGATTATATTTTGAGCTTTTCAACTTGTAATTCCATTAATTGTCCTAAAATATTGATAACTGTAATCGCATTAAGAAACAATATCCTTAGCTAAATTTATTTCTCAATAGATGATCAAGTTACGCAGCATATTACACGTATACACAATATTTTAATAAATTTTATTTTGAACTGATCAAAACCATAAAGTTACTTTATATTTGTTGGCATTGTAATTCGATATATTTATGTGTCACGGTATCGATTGTGCTCGTTAAAAGTTTAAATACTTCTAGCAGGCCATTTATAAAAGCGCCTTTCCTTGTCTGTTTTTATTACTCAGCTTCTTTTGTGGTTTCGTTGGGGATATATAATTGGGTCACGCCTGTCAGATCCCTCCCGATTTACAAACTTTCGGTTTCACGATTTCCATTAGCGCTGTTTAAATATATTTTTTAGATGTTGGAATAAAAAATGGATATATTGTGCATAATTTAATCTTATTTTTCGATAAAGGGATGTATAGTTAAAGATCTAGCGACTAAATGTATTTTATTTAATTAGTAAAGTCCATTTTAAAATATATAGTTTATTCAAGATAACTGTGAACTCGTCATCATGTTTGATGTCTTGCCAAGCGTGATTTGCAAATTCATTTTAAAATCAAATAAGGGTAAGTGCAGAAGGTAAGGTTAAATGTTTAAACGTTATAAATCCAAGCAGCATCAATTTTTGTATGGTATTATATGGTATTTGATTATTATATTATTTTATTTATAGTGGGAATGTTAGCTGCCAAATTTATAACATCATTTCAACGACATCGAACAGCTCTCTATATATGTCAAAATTTAATGATAACAAGAACAGAGAAGAAAATGATTCTTGTTGTGTTGGAAGTAATCAAGTCATTAATCGGGTTTGTCCATCAAAAATAGTAGCAAAAATTGTATTAACTTGTAATAATTATACATTTATTTTTAACATAATATATTTTAATAATGATTTAAATTTTATTTTATAGGTGAGATGTAGCTAGAATTTGTTGAGAGTGAAAATCGAAGAACGTGAAATTCAGAGAATCTGAGAAGAAATTACACAGCATTTCGCTAATATGTAAGAACAAGTAAGTATACAGTGATACTATGAAATAATTAAATTTGCTGGAAAAGGTAGACCTGGATTAAATGAACAAAATATAAAACTATCAATAACATCCTAGTGATCTAATTACAGGAAACTACAATGCATTATTATATAAGAGTATAGGTTATTATTAAATTATAGTTTTGTAAAAATAATGATATATTGACTGAGATTTTTTTCAGCTTAAAAGTACTATCATCTATTCGTTTTAGGCTGGTTAATGTACAATATGTTAATTGAAAGCTCGAGGTGGTCAATTCATTAATGGGGTTTGTGGATCAAGAATAGTGGAAAAAATTGCAGTAATGATCATAGTTAATCATATTAGAAAATTTTTAGGAAAATAACATTGCTTTCATCAATCTAAACGATATTTCTCTTTTTTTATAATAATGTTTCTTTATATGATTCTTGGAGTTCATGTTAATTGTTCAAATATGTAAGTTAATTAAAATATGGTGTTTATATAAATATAGAAAGACGTATAGATATTTTTATTATTATTTGATTTATATCAATAATTCAGTAATTTTTTAAACAAAATCTGTTATTTCAAAAAATTTTCACTGTTTATTTCCCTCCTTATATATGGTTTCAACATTAAATCAATTGGATGTTTTTAGTTTTTTATGGTTGAGTATTTTTGGTTGCGCTAAGCGTTAAGAGAGTGGGAGTGTTTTAGTATAGAAGGTTTTTAATTAGTAAATATTTAGTATTACATAGTAATGAGATTTAATGACAATTTCATAACATTTAAAATTGTTTTCTGACTGTGGTGCTAAAATGAAAAGTTGCGCTGGTTTTTATTTTATTAAACTATATTGTACCAGAAATGAAAACACTGAATGCGTCAAATTTGGTGATTGTTAATTTCCTCCAAAGTTCGTTAGGAATAATGGGCATCATTAATCAAAACGCCATTCCGAACTTTTATTCATTCATCGATCTGGAACGTTAAAAAGAAGGGAAATTTTTAAAATTGTCCTATCTAAAGATTGACAGCTTTTTCATTTATTTAGGCCCAACTTTATGCCGTTTTCAAAAATTTATTTTATATTATGTTGTAGCGTATCCCCTAAATTCCAAGCTTTATCCAAACTTAAAGCCTCAATCATTTTACAGTTAATATACATATTATCCGTTCAATAAAACAGCCAATGCATACTGTCATGGTTATAATGCCAAATGAAGTTTGTAAAAAGGTAAAATTCGTTTTAAACTTGAATTGATACTGCTCGACACTGTTGTCGAAGGTCTACAAAATTCTTCAAATTATTAGATATAATAATTAAAGATAAAAAGCCTGCAAATGTGAACTGAAAAAATTCTAAACTTTTTAACCCAGATATACCTACTGGCGTAAACATCGTAAAGCTTTCTAGATGCATTTGATACTAGTTCTAGAAACAACTGTTTAGTACTTGCATTATTTACAAATCAGTTTTGAAGAAATTGCTTTCTTCTTTGTGGTATTGGGTTTTTTTTATAAGTATAGTATACACATTGGTTTTTTGACGTTTTCTACAGGGCGCTGATGCTTATTGTATGTTTAAACGTACAGTAGGTTCAGTTACTTATAAGATACAAAACTATTGTATGTACTTTATTTTTGATTTATTTTTAAATTATGTCATTTTTACTTTATTTTAGTGGTCTAAGCGGTACTGAGCTGATGACAGAACTGGATATATCACGCTAGTAGTAGATAACGTAACATTGTTATACTACCTCCAATGAACACAAATGAAGACTTCACTGGCGAAGATTCGGGAGATGAGCGAGATGTTTCCATTGGTAATTTACCTGCCTCCCAGTTACTTGCGAGATCAGTAAGTTTAGAATCGCAAAATAAAGAAAACTAACAAAATAATGAAAGAGATGATGGGAAGAGGATGATTATTGACCGCTACAGTAGCCGCTATAGTGGCTAAAAAATCTACACACAGAAAATATATGTTTGCCAACATGGGCACCACTTTTTTCTATAGCAAACGAAATTACACCAACGGAGCTGTTCGTGAATTTTTTTGATGACGAGATCATATAAGAAACAGGAAAGCTGATATATGTACTGAAGAAATTACATGTTTTTTGGCTGTTTTACTAGTAAGTGGATATTGCACAGTGAATAGAAGAAGAATGTACTGGGAAAATTCTGACGACACAAATAACAGTATAATTTCCAAAGCTATAAGCAGAGATAGATTTGAACTTATTATGACCAATATCCACTGTTGTGACAATAATTCCTTGAATAAAAATGACCGTTTTTTTGAAATCAGACCTTTGTTCGATAGGATCAATATAAATTGTTCAGAAAATGCTCTGTTATATAGAATACCATAATATTGATGAAACCATGGTCCCTTAGTTCGGCACCCCTGGGTGGGTACCAAATATTATGGATATATTATAACCAGATTAGTTTGAGCTATATCAGGGAGCAAAATCTGACTTATTTTTAGATTTAATTACACTTTATAATATAACTTTTTTTATAAATGTAAATACTATGTCATACCTGTTTTTTTAATTCTTTGCTCGAAAAATATATTTTTAAGATGTTCCTTAGCGTAATGCAAAAACCCTATGAGTTGCTCCAATTCAAAAATTAAAACAAAACTTGGAAAAAATAGTATCAGGCATATCTGGGTTAAAGCGTCAACATGTGACGTGCTGACGTCATACATTTTGATGACGTGCGTTGACTGTTTCACTGGGCTGACTATATATATAACAGGTGAAGACTTTCTAAGCCTTTATATTCAAATGGAAAAAATTTCTGCAATTCAGTCTGAAAACTTATTGTTAAAAGTTAGGCTTTCTGTTTCTATAGCTACTCTATTAAAAGTTAGACACTAAACTGACAAAGTTCTATTATCAACTCGAAAACTTTTCCAATAGATTAGTTTCAGTTTCGCACTACTTTCTCACCCATATTTGCTAATGTTACCGGCATTAGGTTTATCCTTAGTTTTTGTTCTATTTACATCGATTGATCTTTTTTTGATATTTAATGTTTTCTCGACAAACAGTATTAAAGAACCTCGGCAAAAACTCGAGAAAAAAAACTCATAACGTATCTGAAACATAATCGTTTCCTCTCCCCTTGTTTCGTTTTAAATGCAAAAGTCTAAACCATCTTGAATTCGGGCTTGTTAAGGAACTTTTTAATTTCAGACCTTTTGAAGCCACTGCGTCCCATCTAGTCTTTTTTTATTAAAACTTTAAACACTTCACGTTCTGCGAACATTTTATTAAAGATCGCCTCTTCTTTTGTTTTTCTTTTTTATAATACATTGCCGTTAGATGTAATCATGGTAGATGACACATCAATGCCTCTCACTATCTTTTTCTTGTGTCTGTAGTACATGAATCGATACATATTGTGCTCGATAAATAGGTTCTTTTTGTTATATTTCGATTAATTTCTGACATCTGCCTGCAAATAAAGGAAATGAGACATATTGGAATACGGGTCTGAGTTTTATTAAAAGGATTCTGCATATTATTTAATAATATCTAAAGGTGTTGGTGACGAGAAATTGGCCAATCAGAACGAGAGTCGGTTTATAGAGTTGCAAAAGAATTGTATCTATATATTGCTTCCAAGTGAGTAGTATGATAAACTTAATTTGTTATTGTAGTATCTTGAATTAGCCAGATATAAAAAATTATAACTGTGCGTTTACGAAAGGTATAGTTAAAAATTGCAATAATCTATTGTTTGAAGTACCAATTTTTGAAACGAGAGCGAGCAGAGAAAGCTTTAACATCGACAATAAAATTCGATGAAGGCCATTTTCATATAGATACTATTATGACTCAAATAAGTAACGTAGAAGTAAATAACACTGCCGATAAAATCTGAGGTTAGTCCTCATTTGTAGAGTTCTTTGTATATATAATTCCCTAATGACTTAATAAATAAGGAAAATTATATTTAATATAATGCAAATTATATTTAATATTATAATAATTATAATAATATTATTATAATTGTTATATTATAATTATTGTATTAATTATTATTATATTTCTTACTATAATTCATATATTATTACGATTTTTAACTATATCTTCTATGAATTTATGAATTTTTATTTATTCAGCTAATCCAAGATGCTATATTAATAATTTAAGTTCTGTTACTATTTGCTAATTTAGAGGCAATATATGGAAAATATTTCTTTTGAATATAAAATGACTTTCGTTTATAATTATCCAATTTCTATATATATATATATATATATATATATATATATATATATATATATATATATATATATATATATATATATATATATATATACGAGTATGTATTATAGCTG
Organism: Rhynchophorus ferrugineus; assembly: GCF_030347505.1. NCBI lineage: Eukaryota > Metazoa > Arthropoda > Insecta > Coleoptera > Curculionidae > Rhynchophorus > Rhynchophorus ferrugineus. Next base: position 21,739,456 of record NW_027472583.1, on the reverse strand, counting down.
ACAAACGTTTTAAACATTTTGAACAAATTTTATTTATGACCCTAAACATTATTACTGTAATCAAGTAAATTCATTGAGGATATTCATGTATTCGATCGTTTTTATTCATCATTGGGTAGTTTTTACCCTGCACTTATTAATATACTTGCCTAGTGCTATACTTTTAGTATCTTATACCCCTTTTCAACTAAATTTCATGACGATTGTAATCCAAATTATATCGTCAAAAATGTTGGACTTCTTCAAATGATGGAAAACGGAGAAAATGTTAAATGACGTCATTGTTTCGTAACTCTTTTGACTGTTATTTGACTCAACAATACAACAATTTTGTATTTTCAAGTCATTATTATTATATGTATTATTATTAAAAATCAATATTTTTTTTTGATTCTCTATTAGTGCCATCATGACCATTAGCGTACGGAATATCTCTATGATGCTTTAAAGCTTCCAATTGCTTAAATATTTAAATATTTATTTACTACGTAATTATAGCAATGATTTGCTATATTCTCTGTTTGTCTCAGATTTCCAAAATTGTGGTTTAGTATTATTTTCTTGTTCTCTATTATTACCTTAAGTCCCTCGACGTACAATGTCCCAAAGACTTTCCGAAGGAGGCTTATAGACCTACAAGGGTTTTTACCTTTCGGTTTTCCTCGTGCCGGAGAATTATAATGATTTGACCCACTTTCCGGGTAGTGTGAAAATAGTTTGTGTTAATATTTGGGATAAGTACGTTATTTTAATATTTTATACGTTATATGTCATGTTTCTCCATTACCTTGAGCCCAAATATATACAACTAAATTTTGAAGATTTAAAATGCTGAAAATGTGAACCATATCAATAAAAAAATTCTGAAGTTTTTCCTGACTCGTGTTACTTTTAACGAGTCTAATATAAAAGTTCGTGAAGATGTTTCCCGGTATTTAATAAATACAAAAGTTTTATTCCTTCAACATCAAAGAATAAAAATAATATATCAGCCCGCTCGAAAACTAGATAAAAGTAAAAGTACCAAACTTTCCAAAAAAGAAAAAAGAATAACATAACCGCTGAATATTAAAAGATTGGTTTTTCCACAGGCCACGTTTTTTCTCGCATCATACATTAGCAAGATTTGAAATCTGCTTTGCTTCGGCGTTTTCAATTTAATATCTTTCACCATGGCTGCGAGTAATTTTAAATTTATAATACCTTGGAATACTGAATGTTTTACATGAATTGAGTAACTACTGCGACTGAGAATGACAGTGGTAATTGTCTTTTTAATGGGATATTTCGGTTTAGAACTTTGAAAAAATATATTTTATTATGTACTTTCAAAACAATAAAGTAAACTTTTTAAGAATATGTTAATTTTTTTTTTAATTTAAATGTATTTGGTACTGGTTGCTCATATATAATGTATCTTAGAAATGTAAAGTATTAACAAAAATATCAAACAAATCTTTTTATTGTCTAATTATCTTCTTATTAATGTAAGAAATTGTATGAAGATTTTTAGGATAAAAATTGTCAAAGAAGTTCGAGAAGGGCTATCATGTCAAATTTACAAGTATGGCATAGGTATGACATTCATATACAACAATAATAATTAATAGAGTGAATCAAACTATAAATAAGTGTTCAGAAAATTTAAAGACTACATTTTCAGCACATTGTTATATCTTAGAACTACGGAACAGTTTCCCAAAGAAGGAAAACATATAACGCATTCAAGAACTTCAAAAAGAAGAATTTCATCAAGACGAAGTAGTGGATCCATTAGGGAAAGGTTATTCAGTTACTTTTATGTCGATATCTTTCGATTCATAAAAAACAGACGACAGTTTATATAAAAAGGCTTCAACAGTAAAGCAAAAAATAAGTGTTACCAAAGTTAGGGCTAAAGTTCTAGTAAATCTTGGGATTCAAGGCAGCAAAGTTTTAATTTCAATGGGAAACTTCTAAAATCGATTTAGTTTGAGACATAGTATTTCGCTAAAGTTATTTGTTACATATTTCCAGTCTTTGTATTTGTTAATTCGTTATATTTCTGTCAGATATGGTCAAAAGTTCATTTACTCCTATTTTCGTACAGTTTAGCATAATATCACTCACGTTTTATAAAATTACCCAACTAACATGTCAATTGAAAAGTCCCCGGCCTACCATAGTAAAACAATTTTTTGGCAAAATTAGTTTCTTAATTAAACATAATTCCCTACAAGGGTGATACACTGATTATAGCGACCCTCAAACTTTTCTATACAATTTTTGTAGCAAGATTTGTCCTTTGCTTCAAAATAGGCCTCAGTTTCGGCGATCATCTCTTCATTCGGCGAAAATTTCTTCCCAGCGAGCATTCTTTTGAGATCTGAGAACAGGAACTAATCGCTGTAGGCCAGATTTGGAGAATGCGGTGGATGAGGAAGCAATTCGTGGATTTTTGCAATCGTTTTCACTGGCTTGTAACAAGGTGCATTGTCTTGGTGAATTAGTACTTTCCTTTTCTTCGCACTCGGCCGTTTTTCGGCGATTTCGTCCTAATTTGGAATGATATGATGTACACGTTCCGTTGATATCTTCCGAGTGTCTGCTATTTCATTCAATTTCAATTTACGGTCAATCAAAATCATTTTGCGCATTTTTAAAAGTTTTCGTCGGTAACATCTTCTTTTGGGCGTCCGCTGCGTTCACCGTCTTCGGTGTTCATTTCACCACGTCTAAACTTAGCATACCAGTCCTTAATAGTTGATTTTCCTGGGGCAGTGTCCGAAAACGCGGCATCAAGCCAAGTTTTTGCTTCAACTGTATTTTTTCCCTTCCAAAAGCAATATTTTATCAATACCCGAAATTCCTTCTTATCCATTTTTTTTCACAATAACAAAAGTTACTTCACTCAAAATGCTATAATTCACAAACTAATGATCCGACAGATGTCAACTTTACACACGCATCTTTTGAGGGTTAGGACTAACTAAAAAACATATGGATTTAATTCTAATAGCGCCATCTAAGTGTCAGGCCGGGGATTTTTCAATTGATATATTACAATTACGATTTGCAGGCATTGTAGCATTTCTGGGATTTTTGTAGGACTATAATGTATCTAGTTAATACAAACTATTTAAATATATAATTATTTTGCATTTTTTCGCCATAATAACTCATATTTTTTATTACACATGTTAACAGTTTTTATGTTATAACTATGGATGACTTTACGTCACTTCTCAGTTTTCTTAAATAGACGTTCGAAGGAATGCCAGTGCTAATACTTCAAATTTTGCTTCTTAGTGGGATTTCTAATAACCTTTTTTGCTACTTTAATTTTTTTCTCTTAACTAAATCATGGCCTTATTTAAAATCTATGAATAATAGTGATAATGGTAGCTTTTCGTCTCTATTGTCAATCACAATATTATAAAAACTTGGTCTGTTGAGTACTTTTATTTAAAACCATTAAATGCCTTCGTCAACTATTTTAAACCTTTAGCTATTCCAATATAAAATGTACGAATAATGGTTATTTCAATAAATATTATCTAATTTTGTTCCTCCTGTTCCGATTCCTCGCTAGTATAAAGACCATTGATTTGTTATCTGTTGAGTTTAATTTGTTTCATTTTGTATTAGGGTATCGTATTCCTTCATTTTATTGACACTTCTTCTCTAACGAGCAATTTATCAAAGGGCTTTACGGCGTACGTTTTTATTATTAAGATTCTTTTCTCCTACGGCTAAGAGATTTACTGTATTACTGTTACGTTGGAGCAGTCGATATTTTATTTTCACTTTCTAAATTCTCAGCCATTAGGTCGACGTTGGGAGTTTTGGGGAAATCGACCTTGAATTGTATCGATTATGGGCGACCTTCGTATACCTCGTTTGTTTTCAAAGTTACACTAATGTTTATTTTGATTATTTTAATAAGAAAAAAAGTAAAAGTTCTACTAAAATATAAAATCATCAAAAAATCTTTAATTTTATCGAACAATAATAAATCTTTTAACTAGAACACAATTTTTATTTAATCGAAGGAAGCAACAATGTCAATATAACCGAATTCTTAATTAATAATATAACACCTTTCAGTCGTCAGGGCCATGTCAGTGATGGAATATAGGATCTCCCTCTAGAAGAGTGAACGACCAAAGGAACGTACGTGGGCTTTTCCCATCTGAAACTTTCGTCCGCATTTGATGATCTTCCAAATTACACTCCTTTTATCCAAATTTCCATAATGTAACCTCTAAGGAATGGATTTCCAAGATTCTGTTTCCCCAAATTCATAAACCTAAAACCAGTCTGCCTTTGCCAGTATTACGCCTTAAGCTTTTATATATTGAACATAATTAACGGATAAGTGTTTTTTCAGTGATCATTTTCGTTATTAAATTTAAAAATATTACATATAGGAAGTATCAGGTCATATGACCGGTTTTATCTTCGTCTCTTGAGGATTGTAAAATAGTTTTGAAGGATTTAAAGTAGATGGAGTATCTTATAAAACATGCTTATTTTACTAGATCTGGCAAACAATATTGATCATTTGAACAGAGATAATCGAAGTCTATATCTAATAAAATCAAATAGGTGCAGTTGTTGTTAGAAATGATTCAAAGAATAAAAAGAGTTAGCTTTGTTAATTTGGAACCGCCTGGAAGCATTTGTATAAAAAAATTGTATACTATATTTCCAAATATGACAATAATGATCAATAGGTATTGAGCATATTTATATGTACAATTATATTAAGGCAGTGTGGTAGTGAAAAGATGATATGATAAACAGATTAAGAATTTGAGTTACAACTAAACAAACATAATTACTGGTAAGTTTCTGTTGTAAAATAATGAAAACTGCCACTGACAAACTTCGGCGAATACAAAAATGTCACTATTGGTTTCTTTTTGATGTTTACTTGCAAGTAAGTAGTTCTTTACTTAAAAAAAAACGATTTGGACAAGCCACATGTTCGGAAGTGAGAAATTCGAAAATAACATTGAAGGAAACCATGAGGAGAAATCAATTCAAAATCAAATCAAACCGATAGTTTTTTTTTGCAGCCCATTCTGGAAAAATGTGCAATATCACTTAATCAGATATTGCTTCTTCAAATTGTTATATGTTTCGATAAATATTACGTGTACTAGCTGGCTAATAGCAAATCTATCTATAGAGATTTTTTAAATATATAAATACAATCAGGTTTACAGACCATTCTGTAGTTTTAATATTTTGTTATTACCGTTGCGAACAAACTATAAATAAATATTACGTCTGTGTACACATTTTATAAAAAGTATTAACAGTTTTGAATTAAATTTACTTGTTTATAGCTAAAATATATAACCTTTTATATATTTTGAGACTTTTCGTCAGAAAATTTAAGAACTAAATTAAATTTTGATGTCAGGATTATATGAATCTCCTCTGTAGCAATTACTATCTTACGCTATTTTCGTAGAAGTACACTTTAATTAAAATGTTTTGCATGCACGTACATGCATTAGAATAAGTGACAATTTTAGTCAGCTAGCGATGCCAACCTAGTTCTAGAAGATATTTTAGAATTTTAAATAAGTATGAGAGAATATAGCTATGTTAAATAAAGCGGGAGTGGATTTATCATATAATTTTCATGTGACAATATAGAATATTAATTAAACTCGTTTGTTGAAACTTTTTTTAATCATTATAATATATAATTTAGGGATGCAATTTTTAAAAAATAATTTTAGATATTATTAGACTTTACTTTGTTTCTCTTGCTAACTGCTTTTTGCGTATTTTTATTCATATGCTGAAAGCCCTTTTTACATATACGTTTTTCGAAATTAGTCATAACCATTCGACATTTTTTCTTCCCTGAATTTTTCTGTTACAGATAGGAATGTACGGCTGTTTGTTTTTAGATTTCAAAGTTTTCATTTTATCAACGAGTAATTATCTGGGCTAAACTTGCAGTTTAAGGTGGGCTCCGAAACACGGTTCTCGGCATTAAGTCGGTCTTACCCAGCGTGGTTACTGGCATGACTGGGATAATTTTCCTTGTCCGATATTTTATCCTTACCTAAGGACATTCACAAATATTAAACAACCACAAAACATAAATTTACGACCATGCCCCAGCAGGATTCAAACCCGCGGCTATCGCAACAGTAGGAGGACCGTCCCATCGTCTTTACCACTGCGCCACCAAGCCGGCAAAATGTTTTTTTGATTACATCGAGCTTGAACAACAAGGGTAGTGTTGTCTAGGAATTGTCCAATAACAATCCAGTATTACTTCTAATCGCAAAAATAGGAGGACCGTTCTGTCACCTTTACCACTGCGCTAATCAAGCCGGCGGATGGCAGTTTTAAATTGAGTAAGTAATTTTTTACCTTTTTGTTCAATAAGAACTAATTCTGTAATAATGTAGAAAAAATATCATATGACCTAGTTTTCGAGAAGCATTTTTTTTTGGTAAAAAACTTGATGGGTTGTTTTCTCGAAATTTCGCCGAATTTATTGCCTCTATATGCTGAGCTATTAACTAAAGCGGAGAATATACGCTGAGAAGCAACATCGAAAGTGTATTTACGAGATCGTATATCATCAGAAACCGTCACATTGTTGAACCTTAACGGCTACAATGATATTATTTCTAAACTTTAAAACCCTTTTAACATAAGCCATATGTTATTTCATATAATCAACCCTTTTAAAAATCAAACAATCAGTCTAAACCAATTTAAACCAAGTATAATAGTTCGCCACACAAAAACACGTCGTTTTATGTCTATGCTTAGTTGGTTAGATTTGTTATTGGGAGGAGAATTGTATTAGAATTATTGATTAAAGGGAGAATCTTAACCATGGGGGAAGGGTCTTTTATCCTTCGGTTTTTGGATAATCGAAGGAATAGTCAAATTAAGCCAACTTAAGCTGAACTTAGCTTCAACACTGTTTAATAGATGTTTGCATGTATTTTGGGAATAATAGTGAATTAAATTCTATGGTTTTCATATTTCCATACATAAATATAAAGTTTTACTATTCAATATTATTTTCTGGAATAATTTAAGGTTGCTCGAATAATTCTGTTCAAAAAACTTGACAAAACGGCAGGACAAGATGGATCTTACAGGTCTATTACGCTACTACCTGCAACATCAAAATTATTTGAGAAACTGCCGTTAAAATGTAATAAACTATTTATAGAAATACAAGACTTCCATTTTGGATTTCGGAATCACTATTCAATGATCAACCAAGCGCACAGAGTAACAGCGGTTGTTGAAAAGGCATTCGAAGGAAAGAAATACAGCCTCATAAGCTTTTGACCGTATATGGTATTTGGGATTAATCTACAGGATGAACATATTGTTACCGCGAAATAACTCGCATGAAGGGGCATTCTCAACACTTAAACCTCTTTCAGCTGGAGTTTCACAGGGTAGTGCCTTAGGAGTGGTCCCTATATCTGCTCCATAGTGCTGATATCCCAACAATAAAAGAAACAGTACTTGGAGCAATTGCTAACGACACAGTTATAATGGAAATAGATGTGTCTGTGGCTAAAGCTTTAGAACAAGTACAAGTAGTGCTCAAAAAGACATACAAATGGACTAGAGACTATGTTAATTTTGCCTTGCGACGAAATGATAAAAAGTTAATTATATCACTTGCCCGGTCCCGATTCCTCAAGCAGAATCAGCTGAATACCTCGAAATATATCTCGATGGTAGGTAGGCTAATCATAGTATGTTCAATGTTGATTTTTTGACATTTAATACCTTTATTCTTTTATTTGACGAAATGTATTACCGACGGCCATGAAACACTTTTAGAAATTTATGGGGATGCTACTCCATCATATTTCTTTCTTTCTATTGGATCGCTACCAAATTTCGACGAGGATTTGCCATGTTACCAGAAATATATTTTTCTCAGTAAATGCCTATTTTAGAGCTAAGAAATATCAAAATACGTGCAAATACCCATTAATAACGTACATTTTTGATTCTCTTGGAATTCTAATATTCTGGACATTATCTAGGGGTTAGTTTCTGGTAATTTCGTGATTATATTACGATAAGAATTAGTAACCCATTGCATTTGTTTTTTTTATAACTTGATTTCAGATCCTATCATTATAGTGAATACCCATTTATAAGTCGTATAAAATCAGAAACCGTCAAATTGTTCAAATTTAACGTCTACATAAATATTATAGTTTAATTCATGTAAAAACTCATTTAATATTAATTCTATACTTTTCTATATAATAGGTCAATTGAAATCAATATGTTTCTTGGTTAGTCGTAACCCTCAGAAGATGCGTGTACAAATTTGGCAGCTGTCGGATCATTAGTTTATGAATTATATCATTTTGAGTGAAACAACTTTTATTTATGTGAAAAAATGGATAAAAATAATTTCGCGTGTTGCTAACTATTGCTTTTTGAAGGGCAAAAATACAGTTGAAGCAAAAACTTTGCTTGATGCCGAGTTTCCGGACACTGTCCCGGGAAAATCCATCATCAAGGATTGGTATGCTATATTTAGACGTGGTGAAATGAGCACCGAAGACGGTGAACGCAGTGGGCGCCGAAAAGACGTTGTTACCGACTATAACATTAAAAAACCCACAAAATGATTTTAAACGACCGTAAATTGAAAGTGAATGAAATAGCAGACCTTGTAAGATATCAACTCAACATGTCATCATATCATTCATGAATATTTCGGTATGAAAAATCTCTGTGAAAAGTGGGTGCCGCCAGAGCTCACTTTTGACCAAAAACAACGACGAGTTGATGATTCGGAGCAGTGTTTGGAGATGATTTAGCGTAATAAACCAGAGTTTTTGCGTCGATATGTGACAATGGATGAAAAATAGCTCCATCATTTCACTCCGAAGGCCAATCGAGAGTCATCCGAGTCACGATGAACCTGCTCCAAAGCGTGAAAAAACGCAACAGTCGACTGGCAAGTTTATGGCGCCTGTATTTTGGGATGCGAATAGAATAATTTTTATTAGCTATCTTGAAAAAGGAAAAACCATCAGCAGAGACTATTATATGGCGTTATTGGGTCATGTTAAGGACGAATTCGCCGAAAACGGGCGTATTTGAAGGAAAAGAAAGTGCTGCTTCACTAAGGCAATGCACTATGTTACAAGTCAATAAAAACGGTGGCAAAATATGAAACGGTGGAAAAAAATCCATGAATTGGGCTTCTAATTGCTTCCTCATCTACCGTGTTCTCCAGATCTGCCCCCAGAGACTATTTCCTGTTCTCAAATCTCAAAAGAATGCTCGCTGGGAAGAAATTTTCGTCAAATGAGGAGGTCATCACCGAAACTGAGGTTTATTTTGAAGCAAGGGACAAATCGTACTATAAAAATGGTATCGAATAGTTGGAGGGTCGCTATAATCAGTGTATCACCCTTGAAGGGAATTATGTTGAATAATAAAAAAAAATTGACAAAAAATATGTTGTACTATAATAGGCCTGGGACTTTTCAATTTACCTGTTATTGTGTAATTTTAATACCAAACAATTAATTTTAGTCAACAACATATGCCCTTTAGGCCTTTGCGTTGGTGGTTTGGTTTGTTCTTGGGGAAAAGGAGAATGTTAATCATGGCGGGAAGGTCGCTTATCTGTCGGTTTTGGAATAATCAAAGGAAAATGATGACTGGCTTTTTTCGCTGTTGTAAAATTGCTTCGGGTTGGATTTATTGGCGCGAAATGCAGGAGAAATTCCAATATTGGAAAGGAAGGTCGGGAAAGGACAGAGAAAATAGATTCGTGCAGAAAATATATAAAGCTCTTGACGAGTAACGCGGTCCTAAGGATGGTTCGGTTTGAATTTCTTCGGCTTTAGTAATTTGTTTTTACGACCTCCTTCGTCGGGTATAAAGCGTCCAAATGGAGTGAAACATTTTCGCCAAATAATGTCTTTTATGGTTCGACTCTATTACAAATTGAAAATACCAAATAGAGTTTTAGTGGTTTGTTATGCAACTTAATTATATAGAATTCTGATTGGAGTTTCATCATTGTTTAAGATATTCTTGTCTAAATATATAACTAAAAAAATGTTGAACTAATTTTGAATGAATAAAAAGCCTATATTTTTGGAGATTTATATTTTCTGGCAGCTACATATTAATCGGCTTAGCGAACATTTTGCCTCCCCTAGCTTATATTGAGGAAGGATTTCTGTGTAATATGCGCTACAAATAAACAAATTCCAATAAGACGAAATACTCCAAGATCAAGCAATCAGAAACAGCCCTCAGATAGTTGACGGCTATTCAATAGGTTTTACACTCTTGTGGCGACCGCCACGACCCTTTAGGCCACCACGCGTTCACCTACAACAAGTTCAAAAGTTAGCAACGCCGGTGGATTGGTATCATGCAGTTCCAGACTATAAAAGACCATCACGACGACGTCTCGCTCTTTTCTTTTCTCCACCCCCTTGTAACAGTACCACTACCACAGCGCTACCGTACTTCCTTTACCTAACCTAATATCCTGTCAATTCTCCCATCAACCACATGCATCAATTTAATACTTCTATATTATTTTCTAATTTATTATTTTTATAAATAAGTATTTCTTCAAGTAGTGTTTTTAGTTCTCGTGCAAATTCCTTCCAAAAATAGTAGTGAGTGTTCGGACAAATAATCGCATCTACAGCTACACATTTCGACCGACCGAGCTGCCAGAGGAGCATTCCTACGCTCTGGCCGACACGTTGCCATCTATAACTCATATACGGTAGATTATACGTCGTTTCTGTTGTACGTAAATCAGCCGCAGATGCCTAATTTGTAAAATAAAAATCTGGCAGCGCTGTGTCGCAAAATACTGGCACAACAATTTTAAACGAAAGACAATACATTACATATTATATTTGAAAGGATATTAAAACGGCTCAATTTTAATATTAAAACAGTATTAAACGAAGTTATTTGATTTTAAGTATTATTTGCGATTTTTCATTAGCTTCGGTTATTGACATATTGTTGGAACTATTGAAGAGTTACGGCAAGTTATGGCTAAAAGACGGATAAGAATAGTATGATCAAGTAAAGTTATATTTTACATTTTTTATAGAGAACAAACTACTATGACAACTTTCTGGGAAGGTGAAAGAAAAACAAGATATATGAAGAAATCTCTTCCAACTATAGATTAACAAAATTCGAGAATAAAAAGAATCATCCGTCCTCTTGTTTACAAAATATTTATATTTTAAAAAACTTTTGATTTATTTTTATGTCTGGTGAACAAATAATAGATAAGAGAAACTGCTTAAGAACTGATAGTAATTGATATGGTTCTGGAGATATAGTATATTATTGTACTAGATGTAATTCTAAAGGTTATACATTTTATAACCTGTAAATTTTATTGGTATTGAAATCTGATCCAATTCATTCATTAAAATCAAGAATTAAAATGGATGTTGCAAAGAATAGTAAAATTTATATAATAGCTTCATAGAATTTTAATTCATCATTTGTTGGTGACTTGTTGGTTCACATGTGGGACATAAGACAAAGAAGAAAGCAGTAGAAAGACCAAAGGCAAAGAAGGCAAATTAAAGATGAACTATCTGGAAAGTCGAAAAACTAAAATTATCTAATTGTGGTCGTTATTTCTTAATATACATGTTAAAGTTAGCTTTTATATATTTTCTGTCTCAATATACAAACTTTTATTTTTTAAATTATTCCATATTTATGTTTATAATATAAAGGTAAAGAAATCTATATGTAGTTATACTTATCTTTGATGCTCTGGAGGTGTTCCAATTCTGAAAATAATCTTACTTGTGATAGTTTTTTATAATGTTGGTTGTATGGTAATCAAAACTTATTAATATTTTGTCGATTATTGAAACCTAACGGTCATTAGATTTAATAAAATTCCATGCTGCCAAAAATGTTAGTGAGTGTTAGTTTACTTTTATTATTTGTACATCTATTATTTTAATTAATACTAGATATCAAATACATTTTTGATTTTATACTGAAAATATTGTGGAAACAAATTCTAATATATTCAAATCATTCTTAATGGGAATTAAAAGGATTCTATTATGAGAGAAATACGATTAACTTAATATGATCTGGTCCACAAGATTCTTAATAATTTCAAACCAATTTACTGCAATTGGTATTTTTAGGTTAAATAAATTAGCAAGTAAACCGACTGCTATTAGAAAACGTCAGTATGTCTTTTCCAAAAACTAAGTGAGACTAAGTTAACTTAAGTTGAACTGAGCTTCAATACCAGTTGCTAGAACTACTGGTTTAATTGATTAATAATTTTATTTAGCGATTTTCGTTGGTATTTTAGAGTAAAACTTTTTAGGTATATTTGATTTTGAGGTTCTCAAATTGATAATTGTTTAAAGATATTGGATAGTATATTGACTTGCTAGCCCAAAAGCCCATTTTTAGAACAAATATAGATAGTTTAAAGCAAATGTGTAAGAATTTTTGTGAAAAGTTTTATTAGCCGTAATGTAATTAATTGTTTTAGCATTGCAGGCATACTTATTGTGACTAATCCATTTAAAGATATGCGATTAATTCTGAATGGAAAAGGGTATCTAGTAAAGTTTCGATAATGAAATTAATAGTATGGATTTAACGATAAATAGAAAGACAATGTCTGCGTATAGATTTCTCATATAACTGGTCTAATTTAATTAAATATTTTTTTGGTAGGTTTTACTTGTAAAAGTAATTTTCGCGCATGATCTAGAAGAGTAATCGGCAGTAAAATTGACTTAATTGGCTTAAAAAAAATTTTCCAATCCCGCTTTGATGGCAAGGAAGATTTTTGGAAGTGTCTGGTGTCAATGAATATGAATGGTTCATCTTGAGTTGCCTGTATCGAGAATCAAGCGAATAATGTTATGGATTTGCCAAGAACTAATGAGATTGAAACAAGCTATTTAAAAAACTACGGCCAGAATTAATTAACATGCTTTGTTTCTATTACTAAAATATTAACTACACATCTTTAGTGACTCGGCAATCATTTGTAGTGGTATCTGCAGAACTCCCTTAACCACGTAAAATTGGTGAGCCTCTGTTAAGACTTGCGAAACCCATTTTGATTTGGTTTTTGACATGTTTCTGATGGATTTATATTAGGTGCTAGAAATGTATATAAATAAATTCGGTTTAAAAGATATAAAAAAACGAAATTACTTATATTATAATATTGGTATCGATTTAGTAATAGATGTGTTCAATGCTATGTATCATCAGTTACAATATCTGGTCACTCTAAACGTCTGTGAAATTCTATTGATATTCACAATATGTTTAATTTGCACTATATTAAATCAACCAACAGCATTTAAAGCTTCACTGACAGGCTTCATATTTCAGTATGCGTCATTTCGTCGAATTATGAACGAAACATGTTTTCAGAGCATTGAAAATTGTCTGGATTTGTACCGAGTAAATCAACTTTGCAGGAAGTTTTACTTCAATTTAAAGAAAAATGCGACTGAAGGCCGTCGTTTTAAAAGTAGATAAGTAGCGATATTGAAGAGAAAGGCTTTCTGATAGCCAGAAAAAAATTAAAACGAGGAATTAAATACCTTATCCGATGAAACTATCAATGGGTCTATCGACAACAATAGATGCGTTTGAATTGAGCACCGCGAAAAACGGCCGAAATACGAGTAAAGATAAATAATATTATTATTCAGCATAACAACGACTTGGATATACTTAGAAACGTTAATAGAACAGATCTTGCTTCTTCTGATTACTACTTCCTTCGGTTGGAATATACTTATGAATATTGATACTTATGTATTGGAAAATAAAATAACTGCTTCCAGAACTCCTTCAGAAAATGGTAAAGTATGTGCAAAATCGCTTTTTATTTATTAAATTTCATTAGATAATATTCCTCGTTGAATGTAATAATCAAACTATGCATCAAACTTCAGCCGGATGACATTCCAATGTCGAAATACCTATATAAATCTCTACCTAATCTCATTAATCTACAAATATCTCCATTTAGACAGATTTAATGGTGGCAATTAGTTTGTTGGGCAGACAAGAGATTCACCGACACTCGTCGGGCTGCTCGAAAACTTTGAAAATCGAAAACGCATGCCAAACACGTTAATTGAAAAGGCTCATTGTGCAAAATTAATCATGCAACCGTTGACATCTCTGACGACTTTTTAACGATTTTTCACCTGGAAATTGAAAAGTCACTTTATTCTCTTTTTTTCATCACCTATTATAGCGTTTAGTTAAGGTCATTTCAGCGGACTAAAAGTCCTGGGTAAAAATTAATTTCAGTTTTATGTGAATAGATGGTTTTAAAATCGTAAATCTATACGAAGGTGCCATTAATTTATTACGTAAAAGGTTTTTTTCAATTATGTCCCCCCTTCCCCCTCTATGTAAGAAAAGGATTAGATTAGCCGACGCCCTACTCTTTTAATATATATTTTATATTTTTTAGATTCTCCTTCTTACCAACTAGTTTTTATCTCGACTGGACGTACTGTTGAAATTGAACTGAAGCTTGGTTACTGATGTGATTAGGATTATTTCTCTTTTCGGATTTTGGACTTCGGCTTAAGGACAATCACAAGCGTTAAACAAACGCAAACATAAATTTACGTCCATATCTCAGCATGTTTCGAACTCGTGACTATACCAAGAACAGAAGGACAGTCCAGTCGCCCTACACACTAATATTATTAAATACATATTTGGTTTGTTTTAGATTTTATTTTTGGGTAATAATCAAGTTTGGTTTCATTTTAAAGTTTTTCGTTGTTATTTATGATATTTATAAATGTAGCAGCCATTATAGTCTATATTATAGTAATATTTATTTAATAAAGTCATTCTTGAAAGGTAGCTTGACTAATAACCTAGGCTTCAATAATTTTTGTAATATTTAATATGTCGTATAGTCTTACATATTATAATAGTAGGGAAATAAGATATAACAGATTCGTCTTCAATTAGTTTACATTAATAGTGAATAACAATATATTCAGCAATAAAACTCATAGTAAAAAATTAACTTCTTTATAATATATTTAAAGACTTCAATAACAAGATTACACATTGTTGATTATTTATAGTTATATTGAAAAGATCAACAAATTTTCTTTATACACGTCCATGACCGAAGGAAATTATATCTGATATTATTTGAAATATTTTTTTATCTCAAACCAATTTAATATAAATGAATGAAATATTAATATTGACATTGAAAAATAATTTGAAAAAAAAAATAATCCAATAAACCTTAATAGGGCATTTTATAGCATTGTTTTATTTTTAATTTTCCTAATTAGGAAAAGTAGATGGAATTAAGAGGGAAAAATCACAAGCATTGTCGGTTTTGTTTTTTTTCTCTTTCCGCTAAATGCTGCCGTTAATTAATTAAAAACATCGTTTTAAATTCAAATTCGACAGAAATAAAACAGATAAAATAACAACTTAATGAATAATTGTGAATGAAATGTATATTTTTGTAATCATCGTATATTTTTTTAGGAGGAATTCATTATTTGAAATGAGATTAATTAATAATTATTTGTTTGTAGTAATGATAGTTAACAAAAGACCATTTTTTAATATTTAATGGAGGATTTTAATATATTATACGTTATGTGTAATGAAGTAAGGTATTTATAACTAAGATTGAGCAGTACTTGAATTACTTTTAATTATAATATGTATCTCAAATAGAAATACCTAACATACTTGAGATATTTTATAGTTAGTATTTTGAATAAGTTTACGTTCAAAATATATTTAAACATTGCTTTCGCGAGACTTTTGTGTGTTAATGTTATTAGTACGTTTATGTTTATTAGTACTGTGAATTACTCCGTATAATATTTGGGAGTAACAAGAGTAGCAGTATTAGTAGAAACGATAGTGTCGTTATTACTTTTGTGTACAGGTCAGTGACTAATCACAAATATCAAAAATGAATTTAGAGTTTGTCAGCTTCCTAAACGATAAAAACAAAAATCGTACAATAAGTTATGTATTTTGCCAAGCTCTGCTTGTAACTAACTGATTACGGCATAAAATGTTACTCGAATTGCCCTGGGTAATCGACTAAGTTTAGTAAAAAATAGCCCTAAAAAGTTTTAAGCAAACTAGTGGCTTTAAAGTTCCTGCTAAAAAACTAAAGTTTTTAGATATACTATAAAAATAAATGTAATAAAGGCATTAGTATCTTTTTCCCAATGTTACCAAGTGTTGCCAAACTAGACAGAAAGTCATATTGCCCAACCTTCATATGACTGCCTTCTGTCTGTCTGATTTAATTGCGATATTATCTTCATCATCAACACATACCCGGTGTTCCTCGATACTGTTGACAACTAGCCACAATGGTTCAAATTTTATATAGTGTTTTCTTTTGGCTTTTTATTTAGATTTTATTGTAATGATCATACTCAATAATAGTCTGTCTTTCTCTCTCTCTCTCTCTTTACTATCAGTGAGGTTAAGGCCATTATAAATATATACGTTTCAAATGATATTACTATCGGAAATTGAAAAAAAGAAATATCAATCTCATTTGTACTGGTAAATGTCATAATATTTTTAATCAAAATGTTACACTATCTAGAAGAGTATTCTGTATTTCTATCGTAGTACGTATACATTTTTTTTTATTTAAAATAACTTATCATTTACATATTTTTTTTAACGTATGCTGTTTTATAATTCTCGTTAATTACTCTGGGAAATTTTTTATTTTTACAAAAACATAAACTCATTATTATAGATTATTTTTTATCACCAATTGAAATTGTCAAAAGGAATTTAGGATATATTACTGTTTTATAAGTTAAATTGGAATCATTCGTCTTGATTCAGACCTTTTTTTTGTTATATTTTAAGATACATTGTCACCTTTTGGATAATTACAATTGTAAATAATCACTAACATGAATCTACACTATGACCATAGCAGTACCACCTTATCGCCTTCTTTGGATAAACTTATTTTCTTGGTGTAAAGCGTGACATTTATTTATGGATGTTCAGCAACAAAACAAATTCATTGCCACCAACAATTTGGAAACGATAATATGGTGGTAATATAAGTTAGAAAATGTTATAAAGTATCTTTAAAAATTGAATTAAAATATTTGATGAACAAAATTGAAAATTTTAAATATTTCTGTTAGAGTTTACATAATTCTCTATATTTTAGTATGTAAATAATTAGAAATATCTGGACATGGACAATATTAAAAGGGACGACATAGTTTAAAAATAAATTTGCGGAATTTCCCTACCATCTGCTGTTTTCCCTTTTTTGTCACCGGCAAAATACCAGAATTTACCACACTTCAGATTCACGATGTAATTAAAGGTAAGCGTTGGCGTGCTTTTCCGATAAAATTATTTTTTAGGGTAATATTTTCTCGTTCGTTTTCCATATATTCTGAACAAATACTGTCTATGTTCAGAGAATTATCCGGATCTGATTATCTAATGCGTTACAATGTCGACCATCAAATGGGATTATCGGGACTGTATAAGCGTTTTCAATTATTGAGCTTTGTTGCATTTCTACTGCATTAGGATTTGTAGATTGCATTTAACAATGAATGGATTATGACGCTTGATGGAGTTGTGTTTAAGCTGTAATATGTTCCTTGATAAGTGTTTAATACAGTGAGCAGAAACATCAGAATATAGTAGAGCACATAGATTTTATAATTGTTGTTCCATCACAATTTTAATTATTCTTTGACTAACTTTGATCGTTAATTTTTCATATATTTATTAGTACTATCATATCTACTCTGTATTCATTAGTAAATAAAACATATGCATTTTCTATATTACCGATTGGGAATATCCTTCGTCTTTTTACCCGTGATTATTATGGTGTTGCCATTACTTCGTTAAACTAAAGTGGTATTAAAATTTCTTATAACATTGAGTATATATTTAAAATGTATTTTTTTCTTTAAACCGTATTTAGGATTTCGAGGAGTGTTGCTCATGACTCAAGGCTTTTACCCTTTTAACTTATTAAATTTACCGTAATTAACATATTTATTAAGAAATAAGTTATCAATAAGTCCACAATAATCGGACACTTTTCTTGACTGAATTAAATCATGTTCGGGCAAGATCATCGCTATAAAGTTAGCAAAGATTACTTGAAGATACCTGTCTAAACTTCAACTATTAGGATTACGAAATATTCATGTTCTGAACATCGCGTGGATTCCTTACACAGATATTACCTGACGGTGTATGGCCCCAAAACGGATTTAAAGTATCTCGGTTGCTCAGCATCAGTGATCGTATCTTTCACCACAGAAGCGATATATTGAAGAGTATTGGAAATTCACCCAAACTTGGACAATATTCTATACAAGTTATAACATGGAAAATTAGGTAACAAAAGAGGATAATCACAGATGAACTGGCGAGCGAAACTACACGTCATAATCAGAAATGATTTAGCTATTTTAAGCGGTCTAGGCAACATACATTCCTTTGGTTGTTTCTTTAGGGGATATGTCTTAGGCGCTACAACTAATAGAATCAGTATGGTGACTGGCAGCGTGATGCAGTTTCGTTAAAATAAAATTTTGCAGATGATCCAATCCGCCACTTGTTTTCATTAAAATAAATTATATTTAAAGTATTTTTTGTTATACTTTAGAGTCTCCTTTTTACCAATGAGTGTTTATATGGACTAGCCCTACTGCTTAGCGTGGGCTCCGAACCACGGTTCTCAGCATTAAGACTATTGTCTGGCGAGTGACCAACTTAGAAATCATCCCAGAAGACATCTGGTCTTATTCACCCTAGTTACTGAGGTGACTGGGATCATATTCCTTGTCGGATTTTGCACTCTTGCCTAAGGATAATTACAAATATTAAACAATCACAAACATAAATTTACGACAATGTCCCAGCAGGATTCAAACCCGCGACTATTGCAACAGCGGGAGAACCATCTTGTCGCCTTTACCGCTTCAACGATCACGCTAGCAGTAAATTTAGCCGGCTTGGTGGCGCAGTGGTAAAGGCGATGGGACGGTCCTCCTACTGTTACGATAACCGCGAGTCCGAATCCTGCTAGGGCATGGTCATAAAATTATGTTTGTGATTGAAAAAATTTGTGAATGTTCTAGGCAAGAGTGTAAAATCCGACAAGGAAAATGATCCCAGTTACGCCAGTAACCAGATTGGGTAAGACCGGATGTGTTTTGGGATGATTTCTAAAGTTGGTCACTCGCCAGTCAGTATTGACTTAAAGCTGAGGACCGTGGTTCGGACCCCACGTTAAACTTTAGGCCCAGTCCAGATAAATCCATAGCTGGTAAAAAGATAAAAATAAGAACAGTAAGAAATAAAATAATAATACTATCATTACACTAATATCAGGAGCTTTGCAGAGCCACTGTATAAATGTGGCTGGAATGTATTTTAGAAAAGCAGAATTATTGTTATTAAAAAGGAATGGAGTTGTTACTCTATGAAGCCCTTTAAAATTGGAATAACTTTTATTAGGCCATTTTCTGCAATTCACTTCCATTCCAATAATGGTTAATAGTGACAATTTTTAACAGTTTTTTCGATTAAAATACAACAATATAATACAATACAATATAAAAACATAACATATATAATAAATTAACATATAGCTATAAAGTTATGGTAGACAATATTAAAATTCAATTAATAAATAATTTAGGTTGACTTAATTTTGTTAATTTGGAACATATATATACGAGGGCGGTTCAAATATGATGGATACAAATGCTGTAGATGCACGTATGTGTTGAAGGTCGTGGCTTGAGTATGTGATAGCTGGGTCACTTGCGGATAGTGTCGTATAGATGTCGTCAGGAGTGCATGCTCTGGCTGAACTCGGCATCAGTATTGGTAGTGTAGAGTCTATCATCGACGAACACCTTCAATATCTTCACTATAGACGATACACGTGGATACACTATTATACTACCGAAAGCAAGATGTCGTCTAAATAGTGAAGGAAGAAGGAGGAAGGGGTGTCAGTCAAAGCAAAGACAACTAGGTCCGCTGGAAAGGTTCTGAGTATGGTGTTCTGGGACCGGCGGGGCGTGCTGTACGTCGATTTCCTGCAAACCCATTGATGCTGCATGCTACTCTAAACTTCTTCTTCTTCTTAAAAAAATGGAGGAGCATTTCAGCACGAATTGCGATTCTTTTCGAGGATAACGCGCGCTCTCATACCGTGCGTCTCACACTCGATACAATATCGGAAATAAGGTGGGAGGTACTGGAACCCCACCTACAATCCGCATTTATCACCCTGCGATTACCACATGTTTGGACCACTAAAAGAAGCCCTCGGAGTTCAAAGATTCAACACCGACGACGAGGTAGAGGATTTCGTGCTCACATGGCTGTTCAAGTTACCCAAGGAAATCTTCGATACCGGCATTAAAAAAAAAAAGATGGACAAAATGCGTAAGTAGTGAGGGGAAATACGTAGGAATACTGTAAATATATATAAATTTTTTCAATAGTAAATTAACGTGTCAGAGTTTTTGTCTCAATCATATTTGGACCAACATCTCTCTCTCTCTCTCTCTCTCTATATATATATATATATATATATATATATATATATATATATATATATATATATATATAGTATATATATATATATATATATCAATAGTATATCAGCGGTATATATATATAACAGTGGTTACTTTTGAAGAGCTGTCATAAAAGACAAGAACTATTCTATATCCTATATGAAATATTTAAGAAAAAATGGAAAAGGCAAAAAAGGTTATATAACCTATATGAGCTAGTATGCAAATATATCGCCTTTTTATTTAAATATTTCGGTGATATATATTTCCGAATCAGTGCCAAATGATATTAGAAAAAATCACGGCACATAAATTCAAGCTCAATGAGATAAATCGGCAACCTAAACTCATACGTATTCCGCATCCATTGATTTCTATCTAAATACGAAGCATCCGCCCTCTACTATCTGCGTTATTCTACCCCATTTTCCCGTACGTCAATCCGCTTCGAACCCCCGTTCCCCCCGCCAGTCTGATCTAACCTCTCGCCCCCTTTACCGAGCACTAGTCAACGAGATATGAAAAAATCAGTGCTCGAAGAAACTTTAATTTTTAATTTCGCGTCCGAGTTGTCGCTGAAAAAGGTAATGAAAATCGAAAACTAACTTCGTCTTCGGATTCTTTGCTGGATTGGTCTGGTTCCAGTCACGCTCATTGATGTCGGAAACTTTCGAATTGCGGGTGCCGTTTGTTTTATGTAAACTTTGAAACATTATTTGGTCGTTTCGAAGTCATACTTTTAGTACATTGTTGTATAATAGCAATAATTTTATTTGCTCGAGATTATTTTTTTACTTTTGCTAATATAGTTTATTATATTCTACCATGTATTTTAACCGTCGGTATCTATTGCTGAAAATTCGAAAGTATCAATTCAGACTACCGTTTAATAATCTACTCTTAATGTATACAGACGCTAATCATGGGATGCTCAAAATTACATTTTAGATGTTCGTTACTTTTGTTGTTTGAGTTGAAGAACTATATATCCAAATATTATTTGAAACGTATTCCTTTATTGGTTTCAACCATTTACAAAACACCTGACAAGACACCAACAGCTTGAAGGCCTAAAAAAGTTAGCAGGCAGTGCATTTCAAGACTTATTGGATGAGGATTCAGCTCAAATTTGTAAATGAACTTTCAGATAGCTCGGCAGTTTGACATCATTTGCAATGAGAAATATAAGGAGGAAAATTGCACACATGAATTAACTGAAAATATCCTTTAGAACCATTTCAACAACTATATCCACATCCGCTGAAGCAGAATATACATGATAATCATATGGTGAGATCAGTAAGGTGGATAGCAAATAGCAAAGCGAATTGTATAAAGAAATGCGAAGAATAAAGGTTTATCGGCATCAATACAAAAAACTGAATATCGTGTTGTACGAAGACCAGAATAGTGAGTAACAGCCAAGTCATCCACAGTTTTAGCTCGAACAATAAATTCTGCCTTACCCAAAATACTAACCAGATATAGGATGATAAATGATAAATACTGTAGAAGTGACGGGATCGAATACTGGACCTTTAAGTCGTCAGAAAAATGAGGAAAAGTTAGAGTAAAAATTAATGGAAAATATCTTGAGAAATGAACAATATATACCAATTTCTCACAATAAATGTTTTAGTGATGTGAAAAAGTAATCAGAACACATGAAAGCATCTAATATAGCTGATTACGTTATCTGGAGGCTAAATTTGAATTTAAATTTGCAAACCTATTTCACGCTGCAATTGTAACACAGCACCGTAATGCAAGTATATGGAGTATTATTGGAACTAAAAATCAAGACATAAATAGGCTTCTATTAATTTAAATTTAATTCATTTCAAAGTTACTCTCCTTGTATGATGCATATTGCATTTATGCCAAAGTTTCTAGAATCTTCAAAACAGTTCTGTTTAGGCCTTGGAAGTCTCTTTGGTCCACATTTACATTTCGAGTTAGGGAGAGCTGAATCAGGCGAATATAGGTTGGTTCTGGAATGATATGAGTTGAATTTCTGATGAAAAATTTTGGAACAGCTAATACTATGTAAGGACTATGATATAAATACTGAGTCGAGTTTTCGAACAAAAAATTTCCATCTCTTACAATTAGTAAGGTAGTATTTTCGACTTATGCATTTTTGTTGTCGCTTTCATGGGTGTCGTCATTCCGCGACTATACAATAGTGCGGTGTTAATAAAATAATAAATAAACAAATAACTAAAATTAATAACACAAACAGGGGGTTAAAACTATAAATAGTGTATATACAATTTAAAATGAATACAAATATAGGACTACAAACACAACCATAATGAAGTAGAGGTTCTATCCAGAGAGCACACATCAGCACCCATACCGAAGTGGTAATGCGGCCTATGCATTAACCGTAAGTGGGTAAATTTTCCTATAGGAGATAGTGTTACCACGTATAAGTAGATACGTTAATTTTTTGAGTCAAATCCAAATATATTTTGTCTATAAATTAGTTTTAAGGGATATTTTAAGGGAACTTTATTGTAAAAAATTGATACAATGTATTTTATTCAATTATTGTCCATCAATAGCCGCTACTTTTTCCCATTTCTCAGGCAATTCAAGGATTCCATCTCGAAAGAACGATATATACTTTTAGGCTAACAACTAATCGACCCATTTTTAGTATATCTATCAAAAGACGAGCGCTGCTCAGCGATAATGAGATTCGGCGTTGGATACCGAACATTCGTTGGCCTTCGATGAAACGTACATATTGCATTTGTTATTAGGGGCAAAACGCTCGTTGGCCGTGAATCCCTATTTTTCAACGGCGGAGGCGATTATAGTGTCCCACCGTCCACGCCGCATTCGTCGATTCCATTCATTTCTTTTGATGTTACCGAGACTCTACGGATTGTAACCGAATGCAAACAAACCTTCGTTGGCCGTCGTCAAACCGTCCAAACAGAACTAAAAATATCGCAACAAACTCATTCTTTTTTCTTTCATTGGCCCGATCTGTACGCAGAATATGACGAAACAAACAGTAATCAGAAGGAGCAAGGTCTGGAGAATACGGCGAGTGCCGTAGTACTTTCCATTTTAATATTTCCTAGTATGTTTGATCAACATGTCGACTATTGCCATGCTGAAGAATACCACTGTTTAGTTTTTTCTCTATTTTGGCCGTTTGTTGGGCAATGCTTTGCTTAAACGCATAAATTGTATTCGGGAGCGATCTCCATTAATGGTTTCATCTAGTAATGCCTTCAAATCTTTAAGTTCAAACTTTTTGGGCTCTCCACTCTTTGGCTTTGGTGTCAAAATCGCCACCTTTAAAACCTCGAAATCAGTATTCACATACTGAAATCGATGGAGCACGGCTGTCATAAATGTTGCACCGCACTGGATTAACCTCAGTCGGATTAACTTTTTTGTTCAAATTGATGTAAAAAGTAAAACTTCCCATACAATCGATTTGATTCTTATTATAAAATTTATTATTTGTTTATTTATTGATTGCAATAAAATTTCGTATGAATTCAGCAAATATATTGATAGGCAACTATTATAGGTTAAATAGCGCATTAAATAAGTGATTGTGAACAAGGCCTGTAAATAAAATGGTTAAAACATTAAGACAAATACAAAAAAAGGAAAGTGATTTTTTTTCTGACTAAAATATTCCTCGCCAAATATTTTATTACAAGGATATTTTTGTTTGTCGAGCTTTGCTTGTATTTTTTTCCATACATATTTTAAACAGAATATTCTTATATCAGCAGCGTTTATCTGGTGCCCTATATTTATAAATTGTCGAAAGGTTCAAAAGGGCATAACCCTATAAATAAAATCTCGTCGGAAAGGGCAAATTTTATGAGGGACGGTATGTAAACTCAATGATGAAGAATACAAAAATATGGAGCACACATTTCCTCTGAAAATACCTGAGAATGTTTGTTCAAGAAGGTTATATCAACCTTTTATACATAATATTATAAATTTGGTAACTTGCCTCGCAGGCAAATGCATGAATATATATCTGCTCGTATATCTTATGCTAATATTCTTTCAGCTTATGCCCATTATTAAGTTATTCAGTTATTAATTATTTGAAAATACTCGCGCTTGCCGGCAAATCCATTGCATTTTAATTATTCATAGCAGGTTTACTATATTACGGGTTGTTCAATAACAAATAAAATAATGCTATTAGATTAGTTCATTTATTTTTTATTTATATTTGATAGTCAATTAGCCGAGAGATATTTATTATCAGATGTTTTCATGTATTTTGATCATTTTTTCACTTTAATAAGTCACTTATGGAGGAAAAGTAGTACAATATATATTTTTGGTAACATGGCGATATCGTGTTTGAAGGAGGATATTATTTTTCCAGCGATGATCGAATCATTTTGGCATTTCCTAACATCGATCAACAGAAAGTAGTATGAAGGTAAATATGTAGAGAGCGGCAGACCTTCTTATTCAAGCTGCAAGAGTGTACCTTTCACAACTCTTGTAATGTTTGTCCGTGCGTTATCATGCAAGAATATGATCTTGTATATTATTCCTTGCAAGTCTTTTTTTGTAGTAATTAATAGTTCAATTTACTCAATTAACTTGGTTTTAATAAATCGTAATACACTACATCCTGCTGATTCCATCATATGCATAGAAAGACTTTATGGTTACAAACATTCGGTTTCATTGTTGTTGTTGATGGTTCTTTTGGACTAACCCATGCATTTTTGCTCTTGGTATTGCTGTAGTAGGTTCGATTTTCATGGCACATCATGAAAATGTCTTATTTTTTAGATGGCAAGCAATGAAACTTCGTTGTTGTCACTCGATTAATGGTGTCACTATTGAGGAACCGTTGATTTATCAACTCGTCTTGGGCTTTAATATCCGCCAGCCCGTCCCTGTCATTTACATTCGAATCAACATTTTAAGCTATTGGAATCAAAACGAACTTAGACATATAGTAGTATAATCTTGTAGACATCAATTTCCAAAAGTTATTTGATGAGCTGCAACAACGGATTGATTCGAATCAAGTAACAAAATTAATAACAATCTGTTAAGAGATATCAAAATCATTGGAAGTAACAGGACAGTCAAGTTGTTATACAGCTGTTAATATTGATATTTGGTATTTATTTAATTTTATTTATTTCACCAAATGACTGCTAAAGAAAATTCATGAATAACATTAACATTATACATTAATTATTATAATCTTCTGACATAAATAACATTCTATATAAACAAGTTAACATATATATATATATATATATATATATATATATATATATATATATATATATATATATATATATATATATATATGTAAATCCTATTTATAATTTATTTGTAGTTCTTTTAGTATGATAAATTGACGCATTATCTTTGTTGTGCTATTGTCGTTATATTCTTTGACCCCTCCACCAAAATGCGGTTTTTTTTGCGATTTTCTTTTAGAATTTCTAGCATCCTGTTTATATACCTCGATAAACCCTCGTGATTTTCAGGGGGATTTTCTTTACAGATTTATGGATTTGATAGCTTCAAGATATTTTTCTTTTATAGACTATAACACAAAATAATACTTAATATGCGTGAAATATAACCCTACTTATTCATATTCTTATAACGACCTTCTTTATATTTATATACATAACATTATTGAGGTTTTTTTGAGGATAAACTTAAGTAGAAAGGGGAATCAATCACGACCTTTTTTATTTTTCCGGATTGGATAATGAATATCACATTATTTTTGTATATTTCAATACTACAGTTCATTAATGTAATGGGATCTAAAATGTGTTTATTTTGGATTTTTTTTTACCTGTTACATCCCTGTGCTCACGTAATTTTCGAATTACATCTCTAAAATATTGTCCTTCCAATGAAATAGCCAATGCACCTCATAAATGACATCGAACATATGGCTTTTAAAATAATAATTTTATTTTTTTACATTATTTGGAAAGAGACAAATTGCTTTTTGATGCGTGGGAACATATAACCGTATCAATCTATGAAATTTGATTTATTTGACTGTTACTGGACATACTATAGGTCTAATATTTTGGGGCCATCTAATTTAGGAATCGATTTGTTGTACCGAAGAACTTTCTTCTGTCAAATTGCTAAATGAAACAGATATCGAACTTATCTAGAACTGTAAAAATCGACTTTAACTCTAAAAACTTGATGGTAATTCGAGGACTGTCTATTAGGTTCTTGTATGTGCTGTGATACTCTTTATACTTTAAAGAAATATTTATTTATTATTTATTATTTATTAAAAATGTTACTACATATATATTACATAAAATATTTTATAATATTTTCACCAACTTTTTCCATTAGTCTGGCAATATGGGGATATCGTGTTGAAAAAAGGATGTTTGTTTGGCAACGATCCAATTATCTCTCCATTTTTACACTTCTTCAACATTATAAAGCGATGATACGTCGATTTGAGTTTGTCTGGTGAGTATACTAGGTACGGAAGAACTGAGTGATGAAGGACGATTTTGGGTTTATTACTTGTTATACTGGCCTTTTTTGTAACAATACTTTATTCAATTTGTTCATTTGACGTTGATAGATATCTGTACTTGGGGTTGTTGCAGTAGATCTGCTTTTCATCCCTAGTCGTATCACTCTTGAAAACTTTTTTTTTATTTGGAGTTAATGAAATCAAAATGTTGAAACAGTTCTACGCGATTTTTCGATCAATTTTGTGTGGCAGTCTTTTTCTTTTTTGAATGTTTCCCATTCTATATAAACATCTGAAAACGATTGGCTCAGAAACTGAATATAATTGAAAATTCCTCAAGAATAAATATTGGAGTTAGTCGTTCATCCAATAAAACTTCATTCATCGTCTTTGTACTTGTTTGGTCCTCCAAGCCGTTCATCACCATTGACATCTAAATCATCACTTGTAAATTGTTGAAGCAAAATCGGCAATCGGGATATTACAAAATTTATTACATAAAATTTAACAAGTTAGGTTACTGAACACTTCTTGACTAATAGTTGTATTAATAATTCGCAATTTCACAAATAGATACCGCTGATCAAAACATGTACAATCACCTGATAATATGACCCCAAACATAATTTAAGCATTCCTTGGACATTACGAATATTATTTTAAATTAAATCATTATTAAAATTATTTCATAGTAGTATTTATATATGTTGACTTTATGACATAATTTCCGAATAGAAACTAAAATTTCCTTTAATAATCAGCTTTTCAAATATTAATTTGAATAGCACTGAGCGAGTCATTGAAATACGGAGGTTAAAGAAACGAAACTCGGTCACATCCAGTGTCGATTCTAGAGCTCGTTTCCGTATTTATGAAGATGAAGCGAAAATAACTCTCAAGTAGATCCAACGAGTCAAACTATTTTTTATCGATGAATACGTGCCAGAAGGTGTATATTTCAGGTTTTTTGAATTTCAAGCATCCAACTGCCTAACTTTTGAACTCTGTATATGTATGTTAATGAAAGGATTTACCGGATACTTTAGTGAAACTGAAGATTTTCGTTTTATGTTCGTATATTAAATTTGTTCCGGATTTATATTATAGTAAGTGGTAAATAATGAGGTTTCTTTGAATAAATATAAGTAATCAATGAGGGAAACTAATTACTAGGTATTTTTATTATATTTAGTTACATACAAATAATAAGCAGTTAAAAGAATGTGCATAAAAGATATAAACTTGTAAAACAATAAAAAAAAATGAAAAACTGGCCAATAATATAGTATAATATTTCTTATTCTATAGAAGCATAATCAAAAAGGCTGTGTGTTTACAATAGGTCCTGTAAAAATAAGTACAATCGAATAAACGTATATTTGAGTGTGATTTTAAAAATGACTAAGAGTGTCAGATATTCTCGTTTAATTACTAGGAATGAGATTAGCGTCCACCACCATGGTTCTTTACAAAACCATGTGATTTGGGTTCTATTCGAAGCGCGTTCTTCGACTTACCCATTTGATAAACCTCAAAAACCATCACCAAAGTGAGGAAATTAAAATACGAATTGTTTTAATTTGTAAATTGTTCGCCAGATATAGCTTTAGCTCTGACTCTGAGTTCTGACACGTTCATAAATACTTTCATCGCAAATTACATTGCTTTTCGAAAAATGTTATTCATTTTATATTTACTAACTTACTAGATTCTCTAATACAGTAGCTTTAAAATATGTTCAACAAGAATTATTTAGCAATTAAAGAATATAAAACAGCCTTCATGTGGCATGTGTTCCAGTTGTTGCTATTTGTATTAGCCTCACTGTTTCCAGTTAACGGCAAATAATATATCCTATATTAAACACATTATTGTATTCCGTTCTAGCTGTTAATACAATATTTCGACACCCGTTGTACAAGATACATTATGTATTGTTATTTCATAAAATCCAATATCTACAGAAAAAGCGAAAAAATAAACGTAATAAAGTAATAGATAATGGGATCGAAAATACGATGACTATATAGTACGATAAATAAACGCAGGCAGGGAACCACAAAAACCATGAAGATACAATTCCCTGTTTATACGCTGTTAATAATATTTGGTAAAAATAATATTGGTGGTTACAGAGAATATTAAGTAGACCACAAAAGATACATTCAGAAAACATGATAGAAGTATATACTAAGAAGACTTAAAACGACGTTGCTCTGATAATAATACGAACATCAGTTGGATGAAGCATCATACGAATAAAAAAAAATTCTGCATTCAGGAAATAATTTTTGGGAAAAATATTATTGTTTATCAAAAATACTTTCCGTGTAACTGAATAACCGATTTCTTGTGGAATTCGTGGAACATAAGCACCGAGTTTTTTTTGATTTCCACTCTTTTGTGAATCTTTCAGAGCAGTTTTGAGCCTGGCTAGGGCGAGATGCATCCATAGTATATAAATATCTGGAATGAAAACGAGCAAACCAATTCTGGTACTGACACTAATCACCATATATACCAAATTTTCTGTGAGCCTGTACTGAGTAAAGTTTGTGAGTGTGTGTTTTGTAGAGTTGAAGAGTGTTTTGAAAGTAAAAAAGCCAACAAAAAAAATTCCTTCTGGAGTTTCAACTTTCAAAGCACCATAACTGAAAAACTACCTTTACTGTACTGTTAATTGCTTTATTGAATAAATATTATTAGAGATAAGCGACTTTCATGCTGTCTACTACGACCTAATGCATGCACAATTGTCCCGAATTGTCCTGTAGCCACGATACCACCATACCATGTTAAATTTTATCCTGGATTTATTTATTCGTGATCAAATAATTCAAAAACATTACTGTTTTAAGTATTTTATATTTTGCATTAAAATGGTTTCTTATGTAATTTTTCAACGCAATTCAACCTTAATTAATTGGATTTTAATGCATTTTCAATCATCCGTATACAATTGAATTACTTTTTGGTTACGTTTTGGTGCAAAAGAAGCTTTTTAACGTATAAATTGGCTTTTATGAAACCCGAAGTATTCAGGATTTTCCATTTCGAACAGTTATATTATGTGTGAAAAATATTCCAAAGTAGACTACCAAATGTCCATTTGGAAAACATTCCGGCGGCTTTTCGCCATTAAATAAAATGGAAAAAACGTTAAAAGAGCTCAACCGAACAGGTTTCCCTTTCCCTTTCATCCATTAATTACGCTCTCCGAATATTCCCGGTTTTGGCTATCTTCAGAAACATTTTTAATTTTCATTTTAAAAAATGGCTCAATACTTCAAATTAAACGAGACTTGCCATATATTGAATGACAAATAAAGATCAACTATCTGGATTTAGAATAAATAGAATAAATCTAACCCGAAGCAATTCATATTTTCAGTTTAGCACCATTGTTCATGGACCTTGAAGCTATGGCTGACTACAAATTAAATCACAAACTTTGAAAATGATAGTAGACTATTAGCTTACTAGTTTCAGCGGTTTGATAAAAATAAGTGGTTATTTGTAAAAGTATAAATTAAAAAAATTATATTTATTGCAAAAATTCTGTTGAAGCCGATTGCTTCGGTTTCAACAAAGTGCTTTGTTTCGAGCGATATAAGCTAGTTTTAAAAGAGTGTTTAGTATGTGACCACCAGGAATTTATTATGTTAAAATATTTATTTGCTGTAGTTTATTAAATATTGACTTGCTTTGACTTTATTAAATATTTAATATTAGTATTATTAATACACTATAAATACTTTCCATGTTTAGTTTCCATTTTTAATAGTTTGATCGCTTTTTTATTAAATAGGCAACATTTTAAAGTAAAATCAATAATAATATACACCATTGAAAAATAACATGTCCTTCAAAGAAGGTAAACATTTTTCATGTTCCAGTTAGTCACGATATGTTATTTTAGTTGCATGTTTTCAGATTTAATATTTTTTATATGACCAACATATAGTGTTAGTATATTAGAAATAATTTATTTTGCATTGAAAATAATTAAACGTTAATAGTCTTCTGTTACAATATCTGTTGCAGTGATCGATTTGATTTTAACAGTTAAAAAAGTTTAAACGAGTTTTCCATTATATGAGTTGGTATATTTACGTCAGCAATTAAGCTGTTCATCTTCCAGCGTCGTGTTTTAAAACAAATTGTCTGTCTTTTACCAGTTAGGTTAGGTTAGGATTTGTACTGGTTACCTACTGTTTAACGTGGGCCTCCATCACGATCGCCGGCTTTAAGCCTATCGACTGGCGAATGACCAACTTAGAAATCATGCCAGAAGTTATCAGGTTATACCCAGCCTGGTTACTGGCGTGACTGTGATCATTTTCGTTGTCGGATATGGCACTCTTGCCTAAGGACAATCACATATGTTAAACAAACACAAACAATGAATGACTATGGTCCAGCAGGATTCGAACCCGCGAATATAGTTACAGCAGGAGGACCGTCCTGTTGCCTTTACCACTGCCCAACCAAGCCGGCCTAGCTTCGTTTTCTTCCCTAATTTAGAAAGCTACAATTGATCTTGACAAGATAACAGTTCAATTGAAAAGTCCCCGGCCTGACACATAGCTGAGAATACTAGAATTATATCCATATATTTTTTTAGTTATCCCTAACCCTCAAAAGATGCGTGTATAAATTTGGCAGCTGTCGGATCATTAGTTTGTGAATTGAAGCATTTTTAGTGAAGCAACTTTTGTTATTGTGAAAAAAAAATGGATAAAAAGGAATTTCGCGAGTTGATTAAACATTGCTTTTTGAAGGGAAAAAATACAGTTGAAGCGAAAACTTGGCTTGATGCCGAGTTTCCGGACGCTGCCCCAGGAAAATCAACCATCAATGATTGGTATACTAAATTTGGACGTAGTGAAATGAGCACCGAAGACACGCAGTCGACGCTTAAAAGAGGTTGTTACCGATGAAAACATTTTAAAAATCCACAAAATGAATTTGAATGACAGTAAATTAAAATTGAATAATATAGCAGACGCTCTAAATATATCAACTGAAAGTGTACATCATATTATTCGCGAATGTTTGGGTATGAGAAAGCTCGGCGCATATTGGGTGCCGCGCGTGCTCATTTTTGACCAAAAACAACGACGAGTGGATGATTCGGAGCAGTGTTTGAAGATGATAAAGCGTAACAAACCCTAGTTCTTGCATTGATATGTGACAATGGATGAAACATGGCTGTATCATTTTACTCCGAAGTCCAATCGATAGTCATCCGAGTGAACTGTACACGATGAACCCGCTCCAAAGCGTGGGAGAACGCAACAGTCGTCTGGCAAGGTTATGGCGTCTGTATATTAGGATGCGCATGGAATAATTTTAATTGATTACCTTGAAAAAGGAAGGACCGCCAATAGCGACTATTACATAGCGTTATTGGACCATTTGAAGGACGAAATCTCCGAAAAAACGGCCGCACTTGAAGAAAAAGTGTGTTACTTCACCAAGACAGTGCACGGTGTCACAAGTCAGTGAAAACGATGACAAAAATCCATGAGTTGGTCTTCCAATTACTTCCTCATCCACTGTATTTTCCGGATCTGGCACCCAGCGATTATTTCCTGTTCTCATATCTCAAGAAATGCCCGCTGGGAAGAAATTTTCGCAAAGACAAATCGTACTACAAAAATGGTATAGAAAAGTTGGAGCGTCGCTATAATCAGTGAACCTATAATCATGAATAACCCTTGAAGAGAATTATGTTGAATAAAAAAAAATTTGCCAAAAAGATGTGTTTTAGTATGGTAGGTTGGGGACTTTTCAATTGACGTATTATGAATGATTCTTACTTGTATAATGACTTTTGTTCCTCAAGATGAATTATAATGATGATAATGACCAGAGCCTCTTGGTCAACCCTTTCCAAATCTCATATTTTATTTTATATATAATAATATGCGACAACTTTCAATCACAGATATACAAAATGTGAAAATGTCTTCAAAAAATGTATGAAAGTTTATGATGAAAATGTCTTCAATATTTTAAAAATAATCATTAAATTGTTAGAAATATAGATAAGATTAAATTAGATTAGAGATATGATAAGTATCGATAGATAATTTTCAACACCAGAGTAAAATCATTTTTGGCAAATAAAATATTTCTATATACTAATTATAAACAGATAAATTAAGATGTATAATATAAAGCGTGTGTAGGTTTCTGATTTATAATATTGTTGAAACTGCTGGTCTATATATTTAATTATCGTTCTAAATGGGTAAACACTTTTCTGTTGTTAATTTAATGGTTTTGTAAACTGATATATTTATCAATATGATGTGTTCATTTCAAAAATAGCCAATAGATGGGTACTTTATAAAGGCGCGTTCATTTAATTTTATATAATAGGGATATGCAGAAATAATGAGAACATAATACATTTATCTTAAATTCGTATGTACTTTTGAAACAATGCCAACAATTAATTTCAGTTTTACGATAATTATGGTTTTAAGCAAAAGTTAACGTAAAGAACAAATCAAAATCACACTGATTTAAGCTTCCATTAATTAAACTAATACGCCTTGACTCTCAAAAGTCGGTAGTATTAATAACACAATATACATGCGTTTTTGTCCATAAAATGAGTTCATAGCGATAAGAAAAAATATATTCTAAATAGAGTTTGATAAACTTTCGACAAAAACTTGGAAATATGTATTTTCAAACGAAATTTATTTTTATATATCTATTTATGAATGAGATTTAATTCAGTTCAACATTCTGTCACTTAAAAAAATAACTTTACAAAAACGTAGAAGTTAAATTAATTAAAAAATACCAAAAAACACGTCTTCCATTTCGAAATCTTCATTGACAAAGATGTATTTTATCAATAGTCGCAATTAAATTTAAACTATGAAAAAAAAAAAACAAAATGGGTTCAATCAGTGGAAACCATTGTGTCGACGCTCTTCAGTGAATAGAATGAGATAGAGCGAGAGAGACAGCAAGCTATTTCACTGCTTGATTATCCTAAGAGGGAGAAATACTTTTAGATCATGTAAAAAACCACTCTCGAGATAGAGAAAATTATAATGGAAAATGGTAAGTGTTTTGGATTTGACGGGATTAATGTTGAAATATAAATTCGGTTTATAATTCATGAGCTAAAACTTATTGATGTCTTAATGTCTGAAGCGTAGACAAAGCAGAATAAGAATAAAACAAACGCGAATAATAATACAAATATGAAGTTTTTCTTATTTATATGTTTCGGAAAATAATGCATTGTTATAAAAATATAATCAGATTTAGTACTTCTAAATGAATAATATTTTAAATACTATGTTGATAGTTAGGTGGTATCTTTAAGATTAAAAAAATATATTAAATTTACTCAAACCTGTATAATACTCTAGGAAGTCGTCAATGGAATATTGATATCTGGGGAAACTTTGTTATAATTCATGAAAATAACGTTCTGCCTTACATAACCCTTGGGATAACCCAACGTCTGTGCAGCAACTGCCTCGAAATAATAACGTTATATCAAAGGACATCACGTCTATCATCCTCTAGGTTCGGTAACAAGAGTATTAAGAGTTATGCAGTGATTATAAATCTTAAGTATCCTTTAATAAAGTAGTAATTTCAATTTATATTAAATATGGAACATAAATCAAGTACCATTGAGTGATGATTTTCATAGTATTGTATGGATGTTGAAATATAGAAATGTTTTTAGGAAATACAGAGCAATAAGTTACTTCTTGCATTGATTATAATAAGTATGAAATAAAATGAAAGTATATGGAATATGACAAGATGATGCTAAAAGATGCAATAAACTAAACGATCTGTAAATGGCGGCATATAAATTATAATGCTATCATATGGTGTAAAGTCAAAATAATATATACATTGTACAATTGCCGGTATGAGCAATTAGTGGATGTAAATTATATAAGTCGTTAGTGTTGCTGTGTTGCAGCTCCCGACTAATGCCAGAAAATATTGTTTTGTGATTCGAAAAGGGTTTTAAAAAAGCTCAAAAAGCTTATGGAGGCAAATAAAACTTCGTGATGATATTAATACTGATAAAATTTGAACATTTTAAGGAAACATCGTATATCTGCCATAAAGTCTAAAGTAATTTTATTAGGATGCAAAATATTCGAAAATGAAAAAATTATATTGAGATGGCCTTGCGAAAATCCGCGAAGTGAGCTTCCTATGACTTCGCTATTTATCTCACATGTCAAAGGATTTGTGGAAAATTATATTCAGCAATCGGAAATGTCATAGCTGCTGTAGATGATTATTTTACCAGCCTTCTCAAAAAACAATAAAGTGATAGAATCCATAAATTAGACGATCGTTGGAAACCGTTTTTGGAGGATGATGACATTTATACTGATTTTTTATTTATTTTATGGTATTCGCTGATAACATCCTGAAAGACAAATAATGCATTTGTGTAATACAACAATAAACTATGAAACTTTAGTAAATATTATAATTATTATCAGATATCACTAATAAGCTGGAATTATAATCATGAATTGATAGAATCACCTGGATACATCCGAAAATATTAATTATTATGTATCTACCTCTCTAATTAAATCTTTAATTGTTTATAGTATTTACTCTCATTTATTTAATGCTATAGGCTATTTCTATTATTTCTTAGTTTTAGATATTATATATACAAATACGATTAAGGTTCGAATATATAAAGACAATAATAAATAATTTATCTAGTTAACCTCTAATCTTTAAACCCATCGGCTAAACTACCTCAACTTTCACATATATACTTTTTCTAGTCGTATTTTTTATATACAAAAAATTTTAATTCTTTTATTGTATTTATATTTTAAATTATGTGCAAGTGATGCAGTCTTAATAAATGTGATAGTGTTGATTCTATTTCCAAATTATCCCAACTCACACTAAATTCTTGTACAGCAAAATAACAGATAATATGATTTCGAAAGGAGAATTTATACTACCACATATATCTCATAATATTTTAATTAATAATTTCTTGCAAAAACAGCTTTTATTGAATACATCTTACGTTTAATTTAATTTTAAGTGTGTCTATTTTGGTAATAAAAACCTCAGCTTTTATAAATAATTGATAATGCTTTGTGACATTATTGATTCATTTTTATATTGAATGTTCATTCTTGTAAATCCAGTAGTACGTAGTCACGAACATGTAACCGCAACCAGTAAAATATAGTTACACACATTATATATTTATTGATAATTTGGGGTTAGTTATATTGATAAAACTTTATTTCGATTTGTATAATTTAAGAAGAATCTTATGTCTATTGATTAAATATTAAAAGATAAATTAAATTTGTTGGTTTTAATCTTCGAATCCGGCTCTCGGGTTTTATCACATTAGTTAATTATATTGCAAAACGAATTTAAGGGTTATCGTAGATTTCTGATCTTTTTTTTAGGTTTATATAGAAAGAATTTAAAGTGAATGCCTCTAAAATTCACTTCTTTTTTAGAAACAACGTTTATTACTTAATTTAGTGTGATTATTCTACTATAAGAACTGAAATGATTAAGAATATAATTTGTTAATATTATTGTAACTTTTATATTACTAAGTTTCTGTGAAAGCTCTGACATTAAGGTTTTCTTGTTAAAATATTTCTTGCTCTGGAAGAATGGGATTGGATCACTTACATATTTATTTATAATTTTCAAGTAATATTAACAAACCTTATGATTAACAAGGTTTGATGCATAGAATTAGGAGAGGAGTATTCAAATAAAAATGCTTATAATATGAAATTGCTTTGTGGCTTTTTGCAAAATCTATGAAAATTTATTAGATCGATAGCGGCTACTATTTCCGGCTATCTTTCAGGCAATTTACGGATTCCACGTCGAAAGAAAGATGTGTCTTTTGTGCTCGTAACAATTCTGCATAGCCTTCTTGAGTTTCACATGGATCATTATCGAACAATGCCTACAAATTATCGTATTAAACATTTTTTGGGTGTTCAGAATGCTCTTTGCCTTGGTTGTCAAAGTCACCACTTTTAAAACATCGAAATCAGTATTCACAAGTTGAAATCCATCAAATATATTTTCCATAAGATCCATATAGCATTCGATAACTTTCATTCGTCTTTTTTTTCAAATATACATTTTTGATTAATTGAGAATCCTTTCTTATTTGTGGTATTAACTTTTTTCGAACGATTGTATATGTTTTTATATGGCTAAGCAACACTTCCAAATTATAAAGAGATATGGAAAATGAGAAGACTATTTAATTTCAGCCCTTTGAACCCATGTAACGTATTCTTTTTTATGGTGATGCATTTTTAATATAGTATATAGTTTTTCACAAGAAAATATTTTAAATTTACAGTAAAACTTTACCAAAATTAATTTTGAGCAAATAAACCATGCAAAATTATATCACCAATATAACTTTATTTACTAGATACCGTTTATTACAAGAAAATATTTATGTCAGCTAATTTTATTTCCTAATTTATATAATAAGGCGAAATAAAAATCGATTAACGTTAAACATCGCGTGATGAACAAGCATCTAAATATAAATTGAGTGAAGGATTCCATAAAAAGTAAGGAAGGAGATTTCGGTATTAAATGAACCGACAAATTGCGTTAAGTATGATTAGCAAGCACATTTAGTAGGTATCGAATAACAAATCCTTAAAGCAACGTTTGACTCAAGGGATATATTAAATCTAAAGCATAAGGATATGACTTTTGTCTTACAATGTGTGTTTAGCGATTCATTATTATATTATTATGAAAATAGTCGATAATTCCAAAACAGTCAAACTAGTCGACATTAAAAAAAAAACTAGCGACTGAAAATATTAATTACTATTTCAGTGAAATGCAGGATTCGCCTGTTTTTCTGTTCGTTTTGAGAGAGGAAAGGACGAAGATAATTTTTTGATTCTCTATACTATATAGATCCGTTTATTTTAAATAATTTTAAATTAGTAACTGTTCAGTAGGTAACACTAACACAATTTATTAAAAGTAATTGATTTATTTATAATTCATTCCATGTTTATATTTCATTAATATGCACTTACAATAGTGCATTTCAACCATGCCATAGGTGATATGGAGATGTATGTATTCCTAATAGAATTATCTTTGGGAAATGAAAGGAAAGAGATATTTGCTGTAGTTGCGTATAATATAACAGCTTCATTCTGAATGATGTAAAATTATTTTTATACTATATAGACTTAACTTCATTGGAAAGAGGAATGGAGTAATGATCACTAAATATCTGTATCATATTTTGTATCAATTTTTATCAACTATTTAACCATTGCACCCATTGCAAGATTATTATTCATTGAAACTTGAATGAAAATAGATTTAACATTCAAGAGGCTTGAACAAAAACGGCAAAACTTAGAAAATCGGAACAGTCAATTAAAAAAGACCTTATAGCTGCCAAGATAACATAAATGCCGTCAAACATTATTTTTCTATTTATCAATCAGAGCTTTGCTTCTTTATATTACTGCATTAATAAATAATCTAGAAAAATATACTTAAAAATGCTCCTACATTTATTTAAAATATATTGTTATTTACAAGCATACTACAAACAAAATATAAAACCATATAGGTTATATATAAATCGATGTAGGCATAAAATCGGCACAATATTTTCAAGATCGTGACTAGGATGCCAAAGCCAGAAATTTAAAAATCAGCAGAGTGATACTAGTTTAATAATACCGAAAATCCGGGCCGAAAATTGTAACTAAAAGTATTCCACAGTAGAAGTAGTAGATAGTAAAATGTAATAAAATCTGTCGGATCTAAAACAGCGACTGAAACAGTCGATAATTCTCAACGCTAATTATTATCTCTTTATTATTTGTATCGAATATGCAAATAAGGAATATCTCAAATTCAACGCAAGTTTTGAATTTACCGCCATTTGTGTGGCTGGTCAAGGAGTGGATTTTACTTTTGATCGATTTCGTGTCACATATATTATGCCACCACTCATTCACCTACATTAAAGTCAAAGGTTGGTAACGCTGATGGATTGGTACCATGCGGTTCCCAGATATAAAAGACCATCACGACGACGTCTCGCCCTCTTTTCTTTTCTCTACCCCCTTGTAACAGTACCACTACCACAGCGCTACCGTACTTCCTTTACCTAACCTGATATCATGTTCATTCTCCCGTTGGCCACATGTATGAATCAATATCGAAATAAGCAAGTTTTATTTAACCAGTGTTTTGAGTTCCCATGCGAATCCCTTCCAATAAATCATTACTACTTAAATACATTATTTTGCCCAATATGTATGGGTAATACTTAATATCAAACATATTTCTGATTGTCAGATTCAATAAATATCCATTCTATTCACCATTCACTCTGCGGTAAAACACGGCTGCAGATATGTTCAAGTGTTTAACATACTTTGCCAACTTTCGCTCCTTCAACTTGACAGGGCGATAAAAAATTGTTCAATATTTCGCATTTTAAACATCAATCAATAATCTCACTCGACATTGAGAAATGGGGCATACGAAACAGCACAACAGTATTGTTATATTTTTCTCGGTAAAAAACGTATAAAATAAATTGACTACTAAGAAATCATATGAAGTATTACTTTAATAATAAGATCTTTAAAAAATTAATGTTATGTATTCCTTATAGTTCATGTTTTAATACATATTTTTACTTATTTAAATATTTGATATTATATAATTATTACGAATTAGTCAATATTAATAAATATTAGGCAGAATGAAGTGCCACGTTAAAGGACTCTTTAAATATTTTTGTAAATATATAACTAAGAAAATATAATACAATATACGTAAAAACAAAACAATTTATAAAATTAAAAAAAAAGAATTAAATCAACTTAAATGCATATTCAATGAGTACACTGATGTTACTATTTTGGCACCAAAGCATCACCACTGAAATATTAACATTAAGGACCAATAATTTAAGCTATAACATTAAAAACAATAATAATACTA
This sequence comes from Rhynchophorus ferrugineus, assembly GCF_030347505.1. Classification (NCBI taxonomy): domain Eukaryota; kingdom Metazoa; phylum Arthropoda; class Insecta; order Coleoptera; family Curculionidae; genus Rhynchophorus; species Rhynchophorus ferrugineus. Next base: position 21,699,271 of record NW_027472583.1, on the reverse strand, counting down.
TACATATTTATATACATGGAATAATTTATTTACAATCATGTCTTGAACAAAAATTTCTCCTTGTATTGGGCATGACACTTTTACAGGATACATATTTAATATTTAGAATTTTATAATATCATCTTGTAGGTTCAGTGACAGTGATAGATGATGCGGAAGATAATATAAAATGTGTTACGTTCTTGTTAAAAATTCTTTGTAAAATCAAGGTAGCACAAGGACGTATTCATAAAAGTCAAAGTTTTGAAAAATGATGTAGATCTTCATAGAATAAATAATTTGTTAACCCGGGAAGAAGATACTTAATTATTTTCATCATTAATATTTCATTTAATTTCATTTGAGCAACTTGTATTTATTTACAGTAAATTAAATATCTGTTAGAACATAAATTTAATTAATTTTCTTTGTTATATTTTAGTCTAATTTAATATTTTTTAAAATTAATTAATTAATTATTTTCTTTAAAAGAAGTGTGACGATTTTGTAAAAACATATTTACAAGTTTAGTGTATTTTGACTGGATAAACTGTTTAACATAACTATATACACAATAACAAAGATAGGTTATATTTAAACGCTCCTGGTTTGAGCGGGTTTTGAACATTTGTGCGGCATTTGTTAACTTTACAATCAAGTTGATATTCCTTATTACTTATTAGTGAAACTGTCGGTTCAGATACTTTCATTCATTTATCATTTTTTTATATATACATTTTGCAAATAAATTGTGTAATTTTTTATTCTGCAGTAATAACGGATAGAGCTTAAAATAAAACAAAATTTATTACGTCAGCATTAATGCCACAACATTGCAATATTACACCCATAAAAATATTTTACTGCAATTTTCCTAACAGCTTCAATTCTTTCCACGAATGCTGTGAGATAGAAATGTACCCTTTTCTTTGAAATAACATTTTATGTAATCATTTCCTAACTAGCAAATTGCTTTTATACAAGTATGTAATATTTATTAAATAATGTTTTTCGAAACGTGAGAATAATGTTTCCGCGTAAATAGCGCCAAATTCAAATTTAGCAAAAATTGCTCTGATAGTCAATTTTCTTTGGCTAAATAAATTTAGCCTCTATTTGAATTTGGCGCTATTTACGCGGAAACATTGTCACGTTTCGAAAAACATTCTGATAGTTGACAGTCTAGAGTTAGTGAAAAAGGGGCTTTATACGAGAGAACAACGTGTTTCCATTGTTGAGTAATATTTTTAAAATAGCATATGACTGTTGCAGTTTGCGAATTTTATCTAAAAGGCTAGATAAATAGGTGATACTAAGCCTACAAGCTGTCCGATAATAAACTTTGTTAATGTTAAAGACCGAGTTCATACTCTACATTGTCCGTGAAATTCTCGAGTAGAAAATAAAACAATAAAAAGGACAAAACAAAAGCATTTGCAATATGCTACTCTTTGATGTCGATTTTGAGCTATAGGTATTATTTGACTTGCACCAACGAAATTTAGCTAGATTTATATAAAATTAACATGCATAGTTTTGACAAAAGGCATGTACTAGAAAATCTGTGCAAATCATTTACCTAGCGTATAAACCCTATTAGATCTACTTTATGCTTTAGTAAAATAAAACACAATAAGTATCTGTATTTTCTGCTTAATTCAAATCTTACGAAAACGGGTCAAATATTACATTTTATACATTTTTCAAGAGTAGGATTTCAGTGAGAATAGTTATTGAAGATAATTTAGGCTTAAAATTTTAGATAACATATGTTTCATATTTATCTCTCCCTTCTGACAATATATGTGTGCGTTGACATTGTCGTCAGAAATTTTCTGTGAGGCATATTGAAAACATCTACACATTTTCTCCTCTTTTCTCTGCTTGCTTTTTTGCCCTTTTTTGGTATTTTAGCACCATATATCAGCCATATTGTATAGATCCGAGTAAATTTTAATTCCAACAAATCATTTGAAAGAAATGAATGAAACTAACGTCAATTTTTTTTAGAAATAATAGCTTGCTGGTTAATACCAAGAATTAGATATAATTTAATAAAATAATATAATTAAAATAGTTCTAAAATTGGACTAATATAAAAATTTTATATTTATGCTTCATACCAGAACATTATTGTAATATAATACTTCCAGATATAAAATTTAATATGAACTGTATATACAAATCTCTAGATTTTGATTCACATAACTTAGCTTTCAATGTAAGAATAACGACGGTTCTATATATCATTGAAATTGCTACAATATGGCAAATTAAGTTTGATTTAGTATAGTCTATATTTCAGCGTCTATAAACTGCGATGAACATAAACCACTTAAAGAGCAATATTACAGATTGGTAACGTTCAAGATAAGTATATGCTGTCTGGCTTATGATAATTTAAAGTGCAATATATTAAATAATCGATTTGTCATAATCAATACTTTGATTTCCAAGCGTAGAACATTGTAATATATTGTCTAGAAAATGCAAATGTAGGATTATGTATTCGGAAATTCCAATTTTACTAAAATAAATGTATATATTTAAATGAAACTAAAGTAGTATTGATCCATGATATCTGGATCAAATTCTCTACATATATTATCTATAGTTCTTTCTTTAATGAATATTATTCGACTTTCTATATTCAAATTTATTACATAATCCTATCCATTGTTTATAAATTTTTTTATATATTTGAATATATTTATTAAAATTAGGGAAATTGGTATTTTTGACAATATTTTGTAGTTTTTTTATTACAGAATTCCGAATATTGGTAATAATATAATATAATGTTTTTAATACAAGTTATATTTATTTCTGATTGTACAATATTTGACATAACTTTTTACGAAACATAAGTATACCGTTTAGTTTTTATATTGACTATAATACCATGGAAAAAATAGAGGTTGTTACTCTTTCCTCTAATGATGAATATATATTGATCTAAAAGAAAAATAATATAAAACAAGAATATAAAATTTGATATTATTGTTATCTTTCAAATTAACTTTATTTATGATATATTTTTGGAGCAAACGTTAAATGGAAACTAAACTAAAAAAATATAAAAGCTAATAAAGATAGAAAATGTTAAAGTTGACGCTGTTATATTTTACTAATATAAATAGTTATAGCATGCTTAAATTTAATTTAATATTTTGCTGCAGAAATGTTTTAACTAAATAATTGGAATAAAAATGTTAATTTTTTTGTGGAAATACGTATTACAATGTTTTTAATTGATAGTTATATTGTACATTACTGCTTAGTTGATTTGTTATTGATGTAACGATATCCAGCGAATCAGCAAACGCTACAAACACAACCGAACGCACCAGAGTCACACATTTGTTGTTTACACTTTTTGCAAGCGTCGCCCGCCGTCAGAACGCACCATCGCCGAAGAAACTCACTCAGGACGACCACGTGCCATCTCCGGTAACGTTGAGATCCGCCACCGTCGTCGGGTGGACGGCCTCCGGACTCATGTCGGCACGGGAAGCGGTCTGGTTCAGAGGACTGGAGTGTGTCGGCGCGATCAACGGATACGACAGCGTCGTGGCGCGACGCTCTTCACAGGAGCGGTCTCCAAGTCGAACTGAGTGTCCGTGCCCCATCGGGGAATTGGTAGGCCTGCGCCCCATGTGCCGAGTCGCATATTGATTCGAGTTGCGCCGCGTAAACTGCGAAGTTTCAAAATCCTCGATCGTACTGTTGCTTAACGTTGTTGCCGTTGCCGCTGCTTCTGCTTCTGCCACCGACGACGGATACTTTTAGGGAGACAGTCTAAGCCCGATCTAAGTCAATATGTCGATGATTTTACCTCATGACCCAATTATTTCTCGCCTTATATATTGTTATGTATAAAATCATTGAGTAGTGTGATATCGGCTTCGATGCACATCATTCGAAAACGAAGATAATTAAAATAATAGAACGTAGCATCGTACATCTCCATATTATGACAGAATATTTGTTGAGTATACCAAATTTTTAAAATTGAGTATTCATAATGGGTACGATGTGATGTGGTTTACCAGTTGTTTTTATTAAATTACTCTTTTAGTCAATATGTCGATGATTTTTACTTTTTGACATAATATTGTAATTATTAATTTTCTTATATATTTCTAGTTGGTATTTCCACATTTACAATCAGCAAAAAATATAATATAAGTTTCACTGTACATCATTCGTAAAGCAATATAAACTAAATAATAGCTCATAGTATTCTAGATTTAGAAATTATGACAGAACGTTTCTTAAGTATATCAAATTTACAAAATTAATATTTGAATATCGTAATTTGTAGATATATGATTTATACATATTTTGTACAATTAGTGAATAAAATAATATGTCGGGGTATCATACATCAACAAATTATGATAGAACCATTATTAAATATGTTAGATTTCTAAAATCAAATTTCGACATTTATAATTTTGAGTGGAATAACTTCTCAGTTGTTTTTGTTAAATTACATATTGAATACACTTTCAATCAATATATAGATGATTTTAGTATATGACATAATTTTCTAGTTACTACTCTTCTTGTATATTGTTTCTCGGTATCTTTTCATTTACAATCAGCAATAAGTATAATTGAAGTTTTACCACTCTGTATTCGTACAGAAGTATAATTAAAATTATAGAACGGAGCATCATACATATATAAATTTTAATAGAAATACTTGATAAGTGTATCAGATTTATAAAATCAGTAGTCGACATTTGTTAGATAGTTAAAATAATGGAACAGCGCATCGAACATCTACAAATTATAACAGAAAATGTGTAAAGTATATCAAATATTTAAATTAATATTTGAAAATCATACTTTGCAGATGAATGACTAATGATGATGAAAGAAGCCACTGGAAGCTTTTATTACATTAAATACTGAATTATTCTTTTAGTTAATATATTGATCGTTTTACCTTATGACATAATTTTATAATTACTCTTCTTATATATTGCTGTTCATTATATTTTCACTTAAAACTGGCAAGAAATATAATATAGGTTTTACTAAACATCTTTTGTACAGCCAGAGAATTAAAATAATAAACCGGATATAATACACTTATTAAATATATTAGATTTCTAAAATTAAAATTCAATATTTATAATTTTGAGTGGCATAATTTCTCAGTTGCTTTGTTAAATTAAATATTGAGTAGAATTTTAGTCAATATGATTGTAGTTGATTTTAATATATGACATACATTTCTAATTACTACTGTTCTTGTATATTGTTTCCCGGTATCCTCATTTACAATCAGCAAAAAGTATAATAGAGGTTTCACCACTCTGAATTCGCACAGTGGGATATGCAAAATAAAAGAACGTAGCATCGCACATATACAAATTGTAATAGAAATACTTGTGTGTACCAGATTTTTCAAATTAGTGGTCGACATTCATAATATTCGGAGGTATGATACCAGTAGTTATTATAAATTTAAATACCGAATCTCTCTTTTAGATAATATGTTGATGATGACAAATTTCTAAAATTAATATTCGACATTCATAATTTTCGGATGTTTGTTTTTTTCAGTGGTTTCGTTTAGTTAAATATTGAATTACTCTTTTAGTAAATATGTTGCTCAATTTACCTCATGACATAATTAACTAATTATTGTTATTTTACATTATTGCTTGCCCTGTTTTGATATATAATCAGCAAAAATATAATATATGCTTCACTGCACATCGCTCGCAGAGCAAGAAAATTAAAATAATAGAATGTCGCATCATAAATCTACAAATTATGACAGAACGTTTTTAATTACTTCAAAATTTTGAAATTAATATTCCATATTCAGAATTTTCAGATGTATGATTTATAAGTTGATTTTAGTATAATAAATATTGTATTACACTTTTAGGCGTTAATAATTTTTCGTCATAGAATAATTTTCTGATTATTAATCTTCTAATCTTTCTATTGTTACTCGGTAGCTTTTTATAATAAGCAGGAAATATAATATAGATTTTACATACACTCAAACAGCAGAATAATTAAATCATCGAACCGAGCATCGTACTCTTGCAAGTTATGACAGAACTTTTGTGAAATATATTAAAAATTACAATATCAATGGTTTGTTATATTTTTTCATAAATTAAATATTGAATTACTCTTCTTCTGTAATTAAGTATATATTATTAAATTAACTCTATTAATATATTATAAGTGGTTTAATTTTCAGGAGTAGATAAAAATTCGCTTTTCATTCGGGCACGTATGTCAATATATTTTCTGAGTCAATAATGCCTTTCCATTGCAGGTTGGTTTGGTAAATATTGATCTATTGTCAGTTTCGTTCAAGTATATGTTTTCCATTTACAACACTAACTTCTTCTCTCTTCCTTTTTCGTATTTCAATATATATTTTAAATTCGATCTTAGGACATTTAACCTTCTATATATATATATATATATATATATATATATATATATATATATATATATATATATATATATATATATATATATATTGTTAATATATTATTATTTGTAATATGCGATGTCTGAGAATATATATATATATATATATATATATATATATATATATATATATATATATATAAAATATATATATAACAAACAAATGTTACAAGAAAAACCAAGGTCATAAAAGCGGGAATTACGTACGTTTTATTATACCTTCTTTTTTTCTGTCGGCTAATAAAATAGTAATTTAAAAACATCAGACCGAAATGTTTTCTCCATAAAGAAAATGATGAAACCTCCTCATGAAAAATGATAGGTTTAGAGTTGTATGTCACTTTCTACAGTGTTGTAAATCAAATCGAAAAGGTGTGATAATATATAAGGAGTAGTTATGGAATTACAGTGAGAAGTAATCGGAATCATAAAAAGATTTCTTTCTGGCCATTCACCTTAACGATATATAATTTTCATTCATTTGTTATATGCATAAACGTTTAAAATTTAAGTAAGTTTTAAATAATTTAATTTTTGTTCACATATTCACAGACATCAAATATTACAAATAATTATATATTAACATTAACATTTGTTTCTATTTATTTTGCATAGATAATTAAGAAAAACAGGAGAAGCTGAATGAATATCCTAGTATACTTAAACAGGATTTATATGTTTTCAATCTGAGCGAAATACTGATTCAATTTTCTAACATTGCTTAATTTTGGAGATTTTATTCAGAAAATCGCGAAAACTATTCCCGTTGGGCTAATTTCAAAATAAGCCTCTGTTTCGGAAACTCCGTAAATAGTTTAGCATTGCTTCTATTTTATAAGTGAATTACCAGTTTATATTATTTTAGGATGAAAATGAATAATCTGTTTTTAGATAATAAATGACGTTACTTTTCTTAATTTCTGGACGGTTTTTGTCAATTTTAAAATACCTAAGTCAGTCATAGGTTCGGGATACCGAGACTTGGCAATGAATTAATTATAGATGAGGTCACAAATGAGGTCACATATATACATTCCGAAATATAACGCAGAATTTCATGAAAATTTACCACCAGTATAAAGATAGAGGTCTGACCTCGTTGACCATTGACAGGCTACTTACGGATTTCAAAAGAATGCTATAAGGAAATATAGCAGGAGAAAAGAAGGTGAAGACGAATTTAAATATTATTCAGAAACCGTTCAAACAAATTCGTATTAAATATTTATGTGAAACCAAGGTGAGCATCTTGATGCATAAAGTTAAATATTGTGTTATACAATGCGTCCCTTAAAAGTATTATATCTACCACATGAATAATAATACTATTGACAAATTCATATGATATCTGGATAATTCAAATGGATTATTGTTTCATACCATTCGAATTATAAGTTAGAGCGGCTTTAGTGGAAACATTTTTGTTATCTCCAAAACAATGATTACAAAGGGAATTTCGTGTTTAATAGTGCTTTTTTGATAGCGAAAATATCGTACTTTAGTACCGTCGTTTAGTTTAATAATATTAAAATCTCTGAATTAGTAAAATTAAATTTTATAATATATATCGAATTTAACAGTATTTTTAATTTCAACCTCTCTGCTATAATTATTAGGTACCAAATTTTTGAAATAATATGACACTGGCAAAAAGTAATTTTTGATAACATGTAACAAAACCTCTGAAAGTCTACACTACACACATACATATAAAAAGATATAAACATGCCAGAAAAAATAGTCTAGGAAATAATAAAGATAGTTAACATTAGATAATACCTTCACTTATATTTTTTGTTTCCGTTTATTTTACATAGGCAATTAATGAAAACAGTACGCTTCAGCAAGACACTGCTTCAGTGTCTTCTTAGCATTATATAGATCTCGAAATTTTATTCTGCAGTTTATAAACCATTCCCATCTGGCTAATTTCAAAATAATTTTCTCTTTCACAAACTTTGTAAATAGTTAGCAGCTGCTTCTATTATTTTATAAATGAGTTAACATTTTATATTATTTTAGATCAAAAAGAAAGAAAGGAACAGAGATGTGGCTCAAGTGAAGAAGCTGAAGCCGAATTAGAGTTTTATATTGAAGAAGTTTAAACAAATCGTTTTACTGAAAAAGTATAAATATATTTGAAGAGCGCTGTATTTGTTTTTTATATCACTGCTTGTGTTAAACACTCATGTATATTCTTGATAGCGAGTATGTAGATGAATGAACACATGAAACTAACAGACACACAATATCTTAAATGTCATAGTAAAAGTCTCTGAATAATATTAAATATCACTGTTATGTAACACATGTAAATCTAAATTTAGATCTAAATAAAGAGATCTAAAGATGTAAAGAGTGGGGTGCGAGATAGATTAAAGACAAATTCATAAAAACTGCATCAAAAAATTAGACAATCCAAAACTCATACCTCTTGAGGATATAATTTGATAAAGGGCGAATACGATGAGGAATTTTATACTAAATATTTCTTCCAGAATTTGTTATATAACACTTTTGTTATTTTATATTATATATTTATATATTTTTTTATGACTTTATCTCTCATATACGTGTAATTTACTTAAAAATAACTTTGTCACTTTATATTATTTGTCTTGGCTTATTCAATTAACATTTTTTTTATCGAAATTTGTAATTTTATTATAGCTACTCTTTACATTTTTGGAATATTATGCAGCAAGTAGCTGTTATGATTCGGTATTGGTTAATTTAATGAAATTATTATTTACTTTAAAAATATCAATAAAAACTCAAGTAAAAAACTTTTCCAACCTCCAAATTGAAATTATTATTGCCATGAAAATAAATTTATTTCTATATTGTATTTGTATTTCCTCACTGTCTGTGTTCCTTATTATCTCTATTCGGGGAGTCTGGAAGGAATCAGGTTATCTGTTAAATATCTGTTCCTTAAAGTCAATAATCAAGGTTTTAATCAGCAAGATTGTAGGTACAGCCTGACAACAGAGATATAATAATAGGGTGGCTTTTGTTTATCGTTTATGTCAATGAACTAGGGGGATTTCATTTGTGAGTTTAATTGGTGATGACATCCTAATCTCCGCCGCCCTTGATAAGAACTTTAAATAGATAACTTCCCCGAACGATTGAGATGCCTTAACATGGGCGTACAAATTAAAATATACCCGGATATATAATTTATTAATACAGTTGTTTGCATGCAATCATTTTGGCGATTTAAAACTATTTATTTGAGGGTTGCCTTTCTTTTTAAGAGATTATCTTAAACTTAAAATATTATCTACATATTGTCGATTCTCGCATATAATATAACGTTTTGACAGTATAAGTAGTTTTAGGTTTTTTTTGGATGAATATCGCTGGATTAATAATTGTTCCACTTCAAGTGTTTTTTGCAGAGTGTATTAACTTTGCGCTTGATTTTGCCATTCAGATTTTGATAAAACATATAACAGCTTCGTTGGTTATTAGTAAGATTACGTTTTTTATTGTCTGGAGAAGCTATTTTCGCCCTTCTTCAGTTGAAAAACGTGAAATTGGAATCAAGTTTTGTTACGAAACTCAAAATGTTAAGAAATGTAAACATTTGTTAATTTACTGTAGATTAAAATGAAATTTCAAAATGCATAATAAGCCTCTTACACACTGGAGGGGCACAGTAACTTTAAGATCTGACGTATACACAATATTTAAACATTAATAAGGTTTTATAGTGCCATTTTCTTTTACAACAGCTACAATTCTTGGCGGAATAGTATTTCTATAGTTTCCAAAGGATTGTTATCTCATTATTGTACCAAAACATCCGTCAATTGCTTTAATAATTCAATAATGTGAATGAGATGGCCAATTGAATACTACGACATTGACGCCAAAATCATGATGGGATCTACCCAATCTTTTAGGGAGGCAGGCAGTCGGAATCGTAGGCTTCTTTTGGGGTTCCCCATTTATATATCCAGTGGTTAGTAGGAAATAATGTAAACTTTGTGGAGCTTGCATCGTTCTGATTTTATCGACAAAGTATTATTATAGGGAGTGTTGAATTCTGTTGTCAGTTTTGCCGTGGTTGTTTTTGGTTGTCTGGGTACAATCCTTTTTAAAATTCGTCGGTCCCTGTCAGTTAACTTCGGGTTTCGCCCAATTTTGCTCTTCGCTGATGAGGTTTAGCTATGCTTTGTGTATACTGTCGCTCGTGAGACTCATATCATTCAAAGGTTACACATTTCACCGATCACTTTTTAACCGTCACAGAACAAGGCGCATAGTACACTGAAATATAACCTACAATTCGCATATAAACTGATCAATACATATCGTATTATTTACACCAAGTCAGTACTACCCTCATACAACAAGAACAACTATATTGCATTATGTTCACATTATATTGTCTATCCTTTGTTACTGTTACATTATATTAGTACTTACATTACTCCTTTGTTACCTTAATACTATATTTTATACTATGATGAATTGATTAACAATCATTGCTTAATAACAATTATTAATAATACTTAATCATCTTAATTTCGCCATAGTAAACCCAATGTTAACTGGAAATCGCTAATTACTTGCGAGTTTGTGTTCACTAGAGCGAATGTGACAAAATTAAGTAAATGTTTAATAAATCTAAAGATATATAATAAGTATCAATTATTCTCTCCAGAGTATTAAACTTATTTTCTATAAATACTTTTAGTGATGAATTGTAAATAATAATATATTTTACAAGTAAATATATTCAGGGTCTCGTTATTTTATTTCGGAAACTCCCATTCTCCTCATATATTATTAAGCACTAAATATATAGCTACTGGAATAAATTATAGTAGATCCATATCAAGATAATTAGTAGCCACAAATTCTAGTTGAGCACAATATATAACAAGTTTTTTTTAAGCAGAAAAACTTCAATTACAATAAGCTATAACGTATATTCTGATAAAATCCATATACAATTAATTTTATTAAATGTAATAAAATTTGTAGTAATATTTTGGTAAAAAATAATATTCAAAGTTATTCCTCGATAAAATGATGAATCTATTAACAGGATTTAGACAACCATTATATGAAAACTAAATACGAGACAACACTTTTAGTCGTTAATAATTTTTCGTCATAGAATAATTTTCTGATTATTAATCTTCTAATCTTTCTATTGTTACTCGGTAGCTTTTTATAATCAGCAGGAAATATAATATAGATTTTACATACACTCAAACAGCAGAATAATTAAATCATCGAACCGAGCATCGTACTCTTGCAAGTTATGACAACTTTTGTGAAATATATTAAAAATTACAATATCAATGGTTTGTTATATTTTTTCATAAATTAAATATTGAATTACTCTTCTTCTGTAATTAAGTATATATTATTAAATTAACTCTATTAATATATTATAAGTGGTTTAATTTTCAGGAGTAGATAAAAATTCGCTTTTCATTCGGGCACGTATGTCAATATATTTTCTGAGTCAATAATGCCTTTCCATTGCAGGTTGGTTTGGTAAATATTGATCTATTGTCAGTTTCGTTCAAGTATATGTTTTCCATTTACAACACTAACTTCTTCTCTCTTCCTTTTTCCTATTTCAATATATATTTTAAATTCGATCTTAGGACATTTAACCTTCTATATATATATATATATATATATATATATATATATATATATATATATATATATATATATGTAAATAGAAACAAATGTTATTGTTAATATATTATTATTTGTAATATGTGATGTCTGTGAATATATATATATATATATATATATATATATATATATTGTTAATATATTATTATTTGTAATATGCGATGTCTGAGAATATATATATATATATATATATATATATATATATATATATATATATATATATATATATAAAATATATATATAACAAACAAATGTTACAAGAAAAACCAAGGTCATAAAAGCGGGAATTACGTACGTTTTATTATACCTTCTTTTTTTCTGTCGGCTAATAAAATAGTAATTTAAAAACATCAGACCGAAATGTTTTCTCCATAAAGAAAATGATGAAACCTCCTCATGAAAAATGATAGGTTTAGAGTTGTATGTCACTTTCTACAGTGTTGTAAATCAAACCGAAAAGGTGTGATAATATATAAGGAGTAGTTATGGAATTACAGTGAGAAGTAATCGGAATCATAAAAAGATTTCTTTCTGGCCATTCACCTTAACGATATATAATTTTCATTCATTTGTTATATGCATAAACGTTTAAAATTTAAGTAAGTTTTAAATAATTTAATTTTTGTTCACATATTCACAGACATCAAATATTACAAATAATTATATATTAACATTAACATTTGTTTCTATTTATTTTGCATAGATAATTAAGAAAAACAGGAGAAGCTGAATGAATATCCTAGTATACTTAAACAGGATTTATATGTTTTCAATCTGAGCGAAATACTGATTCAATTTTCTAACATTGCTTAATTTTGGAGATTTTATTCAGAAAATCGCGAAAACTATTCCCGTTGGGCTAATTTCAAAATAAGCCTCTGTTTCGGAAACTCCGTAAATAGTTTAGCATTGCTTCTATTTTATAAGTGAATTACCAGTTTATATTATTTTAGGATGAAAATGAATAATCTGTTTTTAGATAATAAATGACGTTACTTTTCTTAATTTCTGGACGGTTTTTGTCAATTTTAAAATACCTAAGTCAGTCATAGGTTCGGGATACCGAGACTTGGCAATGAATTAATTATAGATGAGGTCACAAATGAGGTCACATATATACATTCCGAAATATAACGCAGAATTTCATGAAAATTTACCACCAGTATAAAGATAGAGGTCTGACCTCGTTGACCATTGACAGGCTACTTACGGATTTCAAAAGAATGCTATAAGGAAATATAGCAGGAGAAAAGAAGGTGAAGACGAATTTAAATATTATTCAGAAACCGTTCAAACAAATTCGTATTAAATATTTATGTGAAACCAAGGTGAGCATCTTGATGCATAAAGTTAAATATTGTGTTATACAATGCGTCCCTTAAAAGTATTATATCTACCACATGAATAATAATACTATTGACAAATTCATATGATATCTGGATAATTCAAATGGATTATTGTTTCATACCATTCGAATTATAAGTTAGAGCGGCTTTAGTGGAAACATTTTTGTTATCTCCAAAACAATGATTACAAAGGGAATTTCGTGTTTAATAGTGCTTTTTTGATAGCGAAAATATCGTACTTTAGTACCGTCGTTTAGTTTAATAATATTAAAATCTCTGAATTAGTAAAATTAAATTTTATAATATATATCGAATTTAACAGTATTTTTAATTTCAACCTCTCTGCTATAATTATTAGGTACCAAATTTTTGAAATAATATGACACTGGCAAAAAGTAATTTTTGATAACATGTAACAAAACCTCTGAAAGTCTACACTACACACATACATATAAAAAGATATAAACATGCCAGAAAAAATAGTCTAGGAAATAATAAAGATAGTTAACATTAGATAATACCTTCACTTATATTTTTTGTTTCCGTTTACTTTACATAGGCAATTAATGAAAACAGTACGCTTCAGCAAGACAAGCAGTGTCTTCTTAACATTATATAAATCTCGAAATTTTATTCTGCAGGTTATAAACCATTCCCATCTGGCTAATTTCAAAATAATTTTCTCTTTCACAAACTTTGTAAATAGTTGTTAGCTGCTTCTGTTATTTTATAAATGAGTTAACATTCTATATTATTTTAGATCAAAAAGAAAGAAAGGAACAGAGATTTGGCTCAAGTGAAGAAGCTGAAGCCGAATTTGAGTTTTATATTGAAGACGTTCAAACAAATCGTTTTACTGAAAAGGTATAAATATATTTGAAGAGCGCAGTATTAGTTTTTTATATCACTGCTTGTGTTAAATACTTATGTATAGTCTAGATAGCAAGTATGTAGATGAATGAATTTAAATATTGCGTAAAAGATGATGTTTAAGTAGTTAGGACTAATGTATTACATAAGTCTTCCTTTAATAAGTTTAATGACCGCCCTATAGATAATAACACTCTTGACGAATTTGTAATATTTTCGGATAAAACTAACAGACACATAATATTTTAAATTTCATAGTAAAATTCTCTGACTAATATTAAATATCACTGTTATGTAACAGTTCATGATATAACTCTACTACACATGTAAATCTAAATTTAGATCTAAATAAAGAGATCTAAAGATGTAAAGAGTGGGGTGCGAGATAGATTAAAGACAAATTCATAAAAACTGGATCAAAAAATTAGACAATCCAAAACTCATACCTCTTGAGGATATAATTTGATAAAGGGCGAATACGATGAGGAATTTTATACTAAATATTTCTTCCTGAATTTGTTATATAACACTTTTGTTATTTTATATTATATATTTATATATTTTTTATGACTTTATCTCTTTATATTATTTATCTTGGCTTATTCAATTAACATTTTTTTTATCGAAATTTAAGCAAGTAGCTATTATGATTCGATATTGGTTAATTTAATGAAATTATTATTTACTTTAAAAATATCAATAAAAACTCAAGTAAAAAACTTTTCCAACCTCCAAATTGAAATTATTATTGCCATGAAAATAAATTTATTTCTATATTGTATTTGTATTTCCTCACTGTCTGTGTTCCTTATTATCTCTATTCGGGGAGTCTGGAAGGAATCAGGTTATCTGTTAAATATCTGTTCCTTAAAGTCAATAATCAAGGTTTTAATCAGCAAGATTGTAGGTACAGCCTGACAACAGAGATATAATAATAGGGTGGCTTTTGTTTATCGTTTATGTCAATGAACTAGGGGGATTTCATTTGTGAGTTTAATTGGTGATGACATCCTAATCTCCGCCGCCCTTGATAAGAACTTTAAATAGATAACTTCCCCGAACGATTGAGATGCCTTAACATGGGCGTACAAATTAAAATATACCCGGATATATAATTTATTAATACAGTTGTTTGCATGCAATCATTTTGGCGATTTAAAACTATTTATTTGAGGGTTGCCTTTCTTTTTAAGAGATTATCTTAAACTTAAAATATTATCTACATATTGTCGATTCTCGCATATAATATAACGTTTTGACAGTATAAGTAGTTTTAGGTTTTTTTTGGATGAATATCGCTGGATTAATAATTGTTCCACTTCAAGTGTTTTTTGCAGAGTGTATTAACTTTGCGCTTGATTTTGCCATTCAGATTTTGATAAAACATATAACAGCTTCGTTGGTTATTAGTAAGATTACGTTTTTTATTGTCTGGAGAAGCTATTTTCGCCCTTCTTCAGTTGAAAAACGTGAAATTGGAATCAAGTTTTGTTACGAAACTCAAAATGTTAAGAAATGTAAACATTTGTTAATTTACTGTAGATTAAAATGAAATTTCAAAATGCATAATAAGCCTCTTACACACTGGAGGGGCACAGTAACTTTAAGATCTGACGTATACACAATATTTAAACATTAATAAGGTTTTATAGTGCCATTTTCTTTTACAACAGCTACAATTCTTGGCGGAATAGTATTTCTATAGTTTCCAAAGGATTGTTATCTCATTATTGTACCAAAACATCCGTCAATTGCTTTAATAATTCAATAATGTGAATGAGATGGCCAATTGAATACTACGACATTGACGCCAAAATCATGATGGGATCTACCCAATCTTTTAGGGAGGCAGGCAGTCGGAATCGTAGGCTTCTTTTGGGGTTCCCCATTTATATATCCAGTGGTTAGTAGGAAATAATGTAAACTTTGTGGAGCTTGCATCGTTCTGATTTTATCGACAAAGTATTATTATAGGGAGTGTTGAATTCTGTTGTCAGTTTTGCCGTGGTTGTTTTTGGTTGTCTGGGTACAATCCTTTTTAAAATTCGTCGGTCCCTGTCAGTTAACTTCGGGTTTCGCCCAATTTTGCTCTTCGCTGATGAGGTTTAGCTATGCTTTGTGTATACTGTCGCTCGTGAGACTCATATCATTCAAAGGTTACACATTTCACCGATCACTTTTTAACCGTCACAGAACAAGGCGCATAGTACACTGAAATATAACCTACAATTCGCATATAAACTGATCAATACATATCGTATTATTTACACCAAGTCAGTACTACCCTCATACAACAAGAACAACTATATTGCATTATGTTCACATTATATTGTCTATCCTTTGTTACTGTTACATTATATTAGTACTTACATTACTCCTTTGTTACCTTAATACTATATTTTATACTATGATGAATTGATTAACAATCATTGCTTAATAACAATTATTAATAATACTTAATCATCTTAATTTCGCCATAGTAAACCCAATGTTAACTGGAAATCGCTAATTACTTGCGAGTTTGTGTTCACTAGAGCGAATGTGACAAAATTAAGTAAATGTTTAATAAATCTAAAGATATATAATAAGTATCAATTATTCTCTCCAGAGTATTAAACTTATTTTCTATAAATACTTTTAGTGATGAATTGTAAATAATAATATATTTTACAAGTAAATATATTCAGGGTCTCGTTATTTTATTTCGGAAACTCCCATTCTCCTCATATATTATTAAGCACTAAATATATAGCTACTGGAATAAATTATAGTAGATCCATATCAAGATAATTAGTAGCCACAAATTCTAGTTGAGCACAATATATAACAAGTTTTTTTTAAGCAGAAAAACTTCAATTACAATAAGCTATAACGTATATTCTGATAAAATCCATATACAATTAATTTTATTAAATGTAATAAAATTTGTAGTAATATTTTGGTAAAAAATAATATTCAAAGTTATTCCTCGATAAAATGATGAATCTATTAACAGGATTAAGACAACCATTATATGAAAACTAAATACGAGACAAATACGAAGAATTTGCAGCGGCTTATATTATTACTTCAATATGAGTAAAATATACGGGATAGGAAATAATGCAAAAAATACTATATATAAAGACCAATAAAAAAGATCATTTGATGGCACATTAGAAAGATAAAAAATAGTTCTAATTTGATATTATCTAAAAGTTAACAAAACATTTGATGGAATCATATTAGGTGCTTGAATATATCCGGATCCGAATATATTGAGAAATAGGGGTTCAATATATATTATATAATTTTTACAAGGTATTGCAAATCAATTCATTATCTTCGAACATTTTTGTCATTATTATTATATTTATTATATCATTATATTTTGGCATTAAAATCGCCACATTTAAAGCGTTATACCAAAAAGAGGCAGTTGGGAATATGACAGAGCATTATCATCACAAGTGTTCGTAAAATTATTTAATGGACTTCGGTAGGAGATTTATTCATCATTATTCAAACAACGAAAGTATAATATCAAACAATGAAACTATAATGTCTAAGGCAGTCATCTAATGATTCAATTGAATAATTTAATAATACTGAGATAAAACTATTATTTTATCGTAGAGGAATAATATAGAGGAGGTAGTAGAGGAATATCAAAACTATATCATCATATCTATATCATCGTTTAGTTAAGAAAAGGATTTTAACTGTTGTTTATATTAACAGTTCGGTACAGCAGGAGATTTTGCTTTTCTAAAATAGTGACAAAAATTGAGTGAATGAAGTGAACGAAATGGTGAGGAACAAATGCAGACAGTCAGATTGTAATGATTTGAACATGTCTCTTGTCTGAACACTGAAATTCCTCTCAGACTTCTATTGCAAACATTTTGGATGAAAGATACATTAACGAGCTTCGAAAACGACATGGATCAAAATTATTATGTTTGAAAGCTATCTGAGAAATAGGAAACTAACATTGGTCGACGTCAAAATATCTGCAGCCGACCGCTAACTGTGGCGAGAAGAATATTCCCAGTATTTCGCCACCAAGAGCAACATATTGGTTTAGAAATAGACAGTTTTCTCAAGCACCGACTATAGGCGGATGATGATAAAAACCAATAGATATTGCAGATATCATATATCATTATAAATTATTACATATCAGTATATATTATTTTATAGATACTTGATGTTTGCTGAAATCATATATAACAATGTAATTACTAACCATCGGCATATTTATCTTTGATAACCATAATTTAGTTTTCTATGGCCATTCTAAGGCCATATCATACTTGAATACTAAATTATACTAATACTTAGAAAATTAGGCTGTTATAGATATATAATCTTATGATATGATGCATCTTACGTTTCATATGACTTAACAGGTGGCTCATTGTGCGATGTAAAATATTTATTTGTATACCTAATCTCCACAAAATACTTGACTTTATAAAAAGCCTTAATTAAAAAAGTTTTACAAGTATAAGGATTAAATTGTATGTCATAATCATCCTGGAAATAACTTTTACGCCTACAAAGGGCAAAATCTCCATACACAGACAGACGCAAAAAACAACAAATGACCTTTTCGGTCATCCGGTTGCCAATTAACACTGTCTGACAGTGCGACAACAAAATCTATAAATTCCCATTTGTCGAGGAGCCGATAGAGACCGACTACCATAAATTATAAAACAAAGGCCCGACAAACGCGCTCCCTCTCTATCGCACCCGCTCACTTATCTTGCCGTCCGGAGTGTTGGAATTTTCCGGAAATGATCCGGTCGCCTGTACGCCTATCCCTGGTCGTGTAAAATATGTAATAAGTTCAAAACAGCAGACCAGAGGAAAAAACGTTTTAGGAATTCTTGTCGTCGATGAAGCGATGAATATCGCGAAGGCGGAAGGACAACAATTAAAATACATTATCGTTTTCTGCCGTATATGTGTCCTTCTCCATGTATGGGATATACTTCTCTCATGTTTCAGAAAGGCTGGAAAATTGAAGCTTTCTCTGAGGACATATATCTATATACAGAGGATACATAAAATAATATGAACGCCATGCTATATAGTACATTTTTTTTGTATATATTTAAGTCTCATTTTACTAACGAGGGTTTAACCGGACTGGATCTACAGTTTAACGTGGGCCCCGAACAATTTCTTAAATACTTAATTGTACTGGTTATTTGAAAGTCATCTTCAAATATTATTATTTTCAATTTATATTTAACTCATGTATATTAACTTGGTGGTAAAATATGAATTATCAAATATCTTAAATTCGGAGGTAACAGTGTAAATATACAGTAATGTTTTTTTTTTTTAAATTTAATTTTTTAAATAATACAGTATATCACCCAGTTATACTCTGAATTAAAATATATAATACACATTAATCCGTAAAATTATATTACCCTGACAGAATTTGAGCTTTTATAAAATTTTTAAATTCCATTTATTTTAAACAAAAAATTTGATTGAAGGGCTATTAATCTATTTTCTCGTAAACAGTAAACGGTTTGGGGCGATTGGTTGCGAACTTTTAGAGTACAATCTTGAAATTCGGACGATATTGGAAAGTTAAGCAAGTTTACGGCTTGAATTGGTTCAATTCAAAACTTATGAGTCATAAACAGAATATTACCCCTTTTATTTCAAAACTATTTTATTACGGCTTATAAACAGTTGAATTTAATTCAGCCGGATTTTAATATTAATTTTATTTACAATTCTTAACACTACTGTTCTTTCGAATTTATCAATCCCTACTAATTGATATACTTAGGTTTCCATCAATTCTTTATAGCCTTAGATCAACATGTTTAAAACCTAAAATACCTAAAAAAATGCTGATTTCGTTTTAGCGATTTTTTAATGATTAGAATAAATGATATGCTTTTAAAAATTACTTGGCCTGGTAAATCCGTGTAACAAATGATAAATTTCAAATAATAATCATCTTCATCATCATTAAGAAATCTCGGTTCTCTCGGATGACTCTATCTTCTAACCTTTGTAAACTTAACTTGGTAATCCTCATCTTCAAACGACATATGTCAACTTTTCAAGAAAATTTGATTTTTAGTTTAAAAGTATCATCTGTTTTAGTGACACTTTTGTAATTTAAATGTTGTCTGAAATAATTTAAACAACATAAACAGCTTGAGAGAAGCCGAAGTGGGTGTTATATAATATTAGTATCTCATCAGAAAAATCTACTGTCTCACAAGATGATGAAAAACATAATCAAATTGAAAGAGTTTCGCTTCGAATTTGTAGACGTCAAGAGAAAGGGATTCAAGTGAAGAAGTTATTGGTGCAATTGAAGCCTATTTTGAAGACAAATCTACCAAAATGATACTAAAATTAAGAGAGGCGCTGAGTTTAATGTATATATTATATCTGATAAAGCTGAATTTACTTAATTTTTTTAAATTCGTCAATACAAGGCTCGATTCCCATTGAGTGATGTAGTAATCTTATAAAATTATTTTCGCAGTCTTTGAACAATATTAAAAAGTAATTGAAAATATATTCCTAATACATAATATGTAATAATGCTGCTACCCTTGAAACAAAAGAAGAAAAGATGGAATTATCCACCATTACATTTGAGAATATTTATTTCAATATGGCAGCAAAAATAATTTAACAGAGAAAAATAAGTATTTAGTAATAATAAAATAACGTATTTTTTATATACTTTTAAAAGTCTACTATTTATCACTTATGGTTTATTTGGGCTGGAGTTACTACTAACGTAGGCTGCGAAAGGTGGTCCTCGTCTTTATCCATAGTTTATCCGTCTGATCAGTGAGTGGCTAAACCTTGAGATCATCAGAGAAGACATCTGTGATGATTTTCCTTATCGGATTTTGCACTCTTACCTTGAAGACAATTACAATTAAAAACAACCACAAACTTATAACCATGCCTCAGCAGGATTCAAACCCGCAAGAGTAAGAAAAGCGTGCGTCGCTTTGACCAATGCGCGAACCAAATTGGCTAATTTATATTTTACTATTAGCAACAATTAATATCTACAAGTGATTTTTAGTTTTTGTGATGGTAAAATTTATTTTACTATTAATTAATTAATTACAATTATTAAGTAATTTGGTTCTAGAAAGAAGTTTCCTTTTGTTCCACTTCTCGAGCTAAACATAGTTAGTGAACTGAATTGAAACTGAACAATATAATTCTTCTGTCAGTGTGTATGAATATGAACTCCCAAATGGTTGAACCAGTTTTGTCGGTATTTATGTGGATTCGAGAATAATGTATAGTGACAGTTTCGCCCGGTAGGAGCCTGAGATAACGTCCCAGGAACTTTTTTCAATATTTCTTATTGCATCCGGCGTAACTATATCTGTCAGAGAGACATTTTCTGGTAACCGCCCAATAATATAGATTAAATTAAACACTATATTGTATTAATATATTATTTTGTAATCATAAGTTAAATAAAACCTGCAGCCTTTTACAGATAAAAATAGCTAAAATTAATTGATCAAGATATTCCAGCCTCGCAGATATTTGATGACTTAGTCCTTTCATGAGATATTATGTCGGTTAATTAACAGGAAGATATTGAATAAAAAAAATTAACATTGCCAACATATGATAATATTTTGAAATTTTGTCACTGTCAATTTAATTCCCAATGTGTTAGTTATATCAGTGAAATTTCGTCCACATTCCATTGTCCACATTGATAATTTTAATTTAATGAGTTAAATATTTATTATAGTGCACTTACTAAAACAACCATTCATGTCTTTGAGTACGAACAGGAAGTATTGGTCGACGTACGCATGATGCAGAAGTAATATATACTAGAAGTATATAATACCTATATATATATATATATATACATATAGACTCGAGGGTAATATATCTCGAAGTTATATTGTGGTTTATCGATATAAGCCTTTAATCAGTTTATGGCATTTAATAATTAATAGTTAGGGAACGCAAGGAATGCTATATTCTACCCCATTCGATTATTTATTTACAACTTTATCAAGTATATCAGATGAATGCGTTCATATTTTGATAGCAGGTTATAATAATTTCGCATCTTGAAATAAATTAGATATATAATTTTACTTTGTTAATTGTAATCGTAATTAATATAAATAAATAAATGTTAAATGTTGAAAATCCGATTTCAAATTATAGCTCTGCATTTTCGTATTATACGTTTCACCGGACGGAATCTGCAAATCAATTAATTCCATAGTTTCCTATTATCCATAAATTGATAAATTCGAATCGCCATATCGTTTATCATGTCATGTAATATTTTCCAGTCGGAAGCTTTTAATAAAAGTTATAACAAAAAATCGCTTTGTATTTAATATCGCTAATATATATTTGAGTTACTCCAATAAAATAATTTTTGTTATTAGTTATAATGGTATAATACCTGCTGATTACCTATATTTAGTTAAATTATCCTAATGGGTTTGCAGGGGGTTCCCGAACTTTCATCTCGAAGATATTATGATGGTTTTTCTACATGCAAAGCTTAATGCATTTCAAATAATTGCAGACAAATATATTCAGTTACATTATTAAAATGATGGACGGGGAATATCATTGTTTCATGCATCGCCTAGCTATTTCCTCAATTGGAAATGGTATTATCGTGTAAGTGTTCAGTAGCAATTATTTTAATGTCATATTGATGTCAACAGTTTTCTGGATAAGTGAGAAGTAACAGGGTTGACTATCATATTTCGGTGTTTGAGATAAAAAATAATTCTTAGTCATTTTTCTCATGATCATATTTCACTTTAAAAAAAGAATGAGAAAAATGTATATATTTTACTCAAAATATTATTGATTAGTTGCTATGACTTTTTTTACTTTTCATGGTGGTATCGTGTCGAAAGAATGACGGTTGTCAGTGATCCAACCATGGAAATGGCGAAAATAATACTTCACCAGCGTTTTGAAGCTGTGTGGCAATTAATCCATGCTACATCAATTCGAATAAGTCATAACAAAAAAAGATTATATCTAGTAAGTACCCAGGATGCGTCAAACCTTCCGATTCTGGTTCCAAGTTCACGTCACAAGTTGAAACATTGAATCTGTTGAAATTGAAATCTGTGAGCAAACATTGTTACTCGTGTGTAAATAGATACAAAGTCAGTCAATTGTGACTAACAACAGCGAGTAACAGCTCTTGCTTGTCTGTGTTGCAAGAATTCGTCCCTTAATTTATTTATGTGGCGTCGGTAGACATCTTTAGTAACAGCTTTTTGGGTTTTATTCGGACTTAGTAGCTTATAAAACATACATTAAAGTACAAAACACCAATACAATTGGTCATTAATATTTCCCTTCGGTGTCAATATGGATGGCTCATCTGGACTAATCCATGCATTTTTGGGTTTGGGATTGCCTTACTACATTTTTTTATTCACTTTGGTTTTGAACGGCAATCCTTCTTAATTCGCTCGGCATCCATTTTCTATCCCTTTACATCTTTCTCGTAGCATGTAATCGACTAGGAACAGCTGATTCATTAATCTCAAAGCGGTTTGATGAATCTCTGAAAGCATAATTTGAGTTTTTGTCCAATAAGTCTTATAATCCATTGTGTTTTTGCTTCTTGAGAACTTCAATGGCCAGTGATAGAGAATTTTGTCAAATAGATACCGGTATATTAATGCCGTACTTAATGCTTGTGTATTAACGCATTAATAAGTACAACAGAACAGCAGTAATAAATAATTTACACCATTAAAAGTTTTCAAAAATATGCAGTCATAGTAATGGGAAAATTATTATTTTATATGGAACCGTCAAATTCAATAGCTAGGTTAGTTTATTTAAAAGTTGCTTATATTGTTAATTCAAACCTTCATCATTAGATATCACTAATCAAAATACATACAAGTGTCTAATATTTACCAGTCAAATTACCAAGACCAACTATTTTTTACTTGATTTCAACCAATCTTTGATTTTTTGCATTTTTTTAAGTTAATTTCTTACGTTTATATTCATCAAATAAAAAAATCACCGAAAGTACTTTAGTTTAAACATAATTCCAATAGCAGAATAGATAAATTATGTAAATCTAGAGAATTGGGAAACTTTGTTTTGTCTTGGATTTTACATATTCATTTTATTATTCATTTTACATGAGGTAGAAAGAGTTTTAAGTATTATTGAGTTAACTAAAAAAATTTAAAAACCTTGCTTTGCTTTTTTTTAAATGGTAATTAAGGTATTTACTTAGGAACAAAAGTATTACTAAATTGCCCATTAATAATTGACGATGAAAGTGAGAACCCAAGCAACCCAACAGGAAATTCACAATTAATGAAGAATATCGAACCTATATTTCCTCAACTTAACTTAATGGTATTCTATCAACTAAAGCCAAGTTAACTTCATCTATGTAGCTAGTTTTCAAACGTTTATTGCCAACGAATAGTGTCAAGAAATTGGTCATGAGATGGATCTTCATTTTATGGCTTTAAATTAATTTTAAGGGATTCACAACAGATGGTGTTACTGCGTATTCATCACATCGTCTACATTTAAAACCAAGTTCATGTTCATGTTGCAGCATCTCTGACATACTTCACATATCAGTATGTACCTTTTTGTGAACAAAGACATTTTCTAGTGCAAAATGTCTTCATTTGTACTGAGTAAATCGTTTTACATTTTTACTTCAACTTAAAGAATAAGGCGGTGAAAGTTATCGAATGTAGTCTGAAGCTTATATGAGTCATAGTCGCTCAATTTCAGTATGTGAATACTGGTTTCGAAATTGTAAAAGTGATGATTTTGACATCTAAGATAAAGAACGCCAAAAGAAGCACAAACAATTTTCAAACTGAGGATTTGAAGTATAAAACGCAACAAGAATATGCAGAAATATTGCGAGTGATACAAGAAATAAATTTCAACCGCTTGAAGGATTTGAGAATGATCTAGAAGCTTGGATACTTTATGGCGTTTGAATTGAAGCCAAGAGATGGTATTCGGTTTGGTGTGAAATGCTGCTTCAACAGCAAAATCGGAAAGGTTTTATGTATCGTATTGTCACCTGGTCAAGCATCAGTGTCAATGGCAAAGCCTGATATCCTCGGCTCCAAGCTAATGTTCTATGGGATTAGCTTGATGTAATATACTATGGGTTGATGGCAATTGGCGACGCTATCGACTACAATTGATGTGTTTGAGCTGGGCACTGCTGTCGGCCAGAATATGAGCAAAGATGAGAACAATTTTATTCTTCAGCACGACAACGCTCCATAAGGTGTTGCGAATCCAGTAAAAACATACTTGGAAACATATATATAGGCCATTTATAGGCCAATAATACAATTATATATAGACCATTTATAGGCCAATAATATTAAATGCAGTACTACCTTGGAATTAGAAAGTTTGGATACATCGTAACAAGAATTATCTCTGTTTTACAATACTCGCCTTGCAAATAATTCTTGCCAACTGAATAATTAAAGGCACGTCAAAATAAATTCAATTATACCGAGCAAAACCGAGAGGATACGTTTATTTTCGTTTCTCTCTCGCGCCTCCAGACAATAATCGATTCTAATTCCAGATGCTCTTTGTTGCTTGTTCCAGTTCATGGAGCCATCTGGATCGACGCATCCCCACACCCTGTTGCTTTCCGCCATCGGGCGTCTGAAAATTTAAAATGGCCCCGTTCCAAAAATGCACTCATCCGTAAACTAAGCTGTGTCTTCATAAATACAAACTGATTCTGACGGCTGAGGCCACAGCTGAGATAGTGAGATGAAATAGGGAGCGAGAGCGGAATAAGTTCGAGTAACGCCGTGCCATGACTGTTATGTCTGTTCGAAAAATCCATCGTAATTTCATTGTGCATCTTTTTTAATTTATCAAAATATATATATTCAGCTTACAATAGGACCTTTAACCTCTTGCTGGAACGTATTAGCAAATTTACAGCTTCGGTGTCTTGATGTAATTAATATTCAATTACATTTTTGTATCTTTTGATCTTTAAATTACTAACTTCATATTATAAATATTAATAAATTAATGTATTAACTCGCTTTATATATTAATACGGCGATTTTCCCCCCTAAATTTAAAATTGTTCATCTAGAAACATTTTGAGAGTCAGTAGCAATTAATGAAGAATTAGCCGACCCAATTTTTCGGTGCAACGATTTATGATATTTGTTTTTTTAGATAATTCATACTTATTCCGTTCTTCTCTCTACGATGAATATTTTATATGAATTATCTGTGAGTATAGATATCTTTTGCAAAGTTGATGTAGGGTTTTTTAAAATAGAACATTTATACCAATAAGCTGCAGTATCTGGCATGCAACTACAGAACAGAAGATACAATACTATAATTACCGAACTTTTAATTTTAATAAGAATGACAATACACTTTTATTTTACTTATATAATTTTATTTCAAGTGCGATGACCGTTACATCCGTTCGAAAAATCTTTCGCATTTTCATTGTGCATCATTTATAATATGTTAAAATATATATACAGCTCACAATACGACCTTTAACCTTTCGCTGGGACTACTAGCAAATTTACGGCTTTTGTGTCTAGATGTAATTAATATTGAATTACATTTTTGTACCTTTTAATCTTTAAATTACTATCTTCATATAATAAAATATAATAAATTATTAATAAATTAATTTATTAACTCGCTTTATATATTAAGGAGATTGAATACATTTCAATTACATATACATGTACATAATATATGTGTCAATAGCTATTAATGAAGGGTCAGCTAATTTTTGGGTGCAAACATAATGCTATTTAAATTTTTTATTAATTAAACTTATTATATCCTTTTTTCAAAAATTATTTGCAATTCTGCAGGCATTACGATGGATATTTTATATGAATGATCTGAGATATAGTTATCTTTTGCAAAGTTGATGTCAATATTTTCCTGTCATTCTTTGAAATAGAAAGTGTTTATCAATAAGCTGCTGTAAGCTGACATAAGAAGCTGTGGAACTTTTAATTTGAATTTGAATGAAAATACCCCTTTACTTTACTTGAATAAATTTATTTCAAGTGCTATGACTATTACGTCTCTTTGGAAAGTCCATCGCAATTTCATTGTACATTATATATAATATGTTAAAACATATATAAAGCTAACAATACGACCTTTAACCTTTTGCTGGGATGTATTAGAACCTTTAGAGCTTTGGTGTCTTCATGTAATTAATATTTAATTACAATTTTGTACCTTTTGATCTTTAAATTACTAGCGTCATATAATAATATATAATAAATATTAATAAATTAATTTATTAACTGGCCTTATATATTAATACCAGGTTATAATACAATTTCATTCCTGAATTTAAAATTTTTCATCGATAAATCTTTTGAGGGTCAATAGTAACTAGAGAAGGGTCAGCTAATGGTTGGATACAACCGTCATGATATGTATATTTTTTAGGTAATTAAAATTTATTCAATTTGTCTCTTGAAAGTTATTTTCTACATTATAAGCACTACAATGGATAATCTGTATGAATGATCCGAAAGTACAGTTATCATTTGATGATGATATGTGTCAAGATCACGCAATATGATACTGCTATGAATGTTTATAGAGTTCTTTAGAAGAAGTAGAAGGTCTATATCTATAAGCTGGATTAAGCTGGAATGGGAAAGCTTAAAATATAAACAATTTCCAGGATTAGAAAAATATAATATCACCGTAAGCGTATGATGGAATCACTAGCGTCGTACCAATAACACGACCTAACCTATGTATATTTAGAGCCTTGTAAACACTTATAATTAATATGCTAAAATCACTTAAATATCTTAGTAAAACTTTAAATTTTAAAGTTTAATAATCGTGTTAAATAACGTATCCACCCTTTATTGTTTTAATATTAGTTTCTCCGACGATGTTATTTTCCCTTCTTTGAAAGTTTTGAATTGAACGTAAATCCAAATGAACTTGATGAGTCTTTGAATACTGATTGATCCAACAACAGTTTTTGACATGACCATAGCATATTATGAGATATCGAAAAAAGTATAAAATTCCTCAATTTACTTCTATTGGGATCAATTTGGAATTATTAAATAAAAGAAGCTCTTAGTAGTTTTAATATAAGAAAGGGTATTGATTCATATAATTGGATTAGATCCACTACTATGTTTTGACTGGGGAACTGGGACCCTTCCATCAGATGCGCGTTTATTATTATTATTAAAATTTTAAAGTAATTAAATAAATTCAGCAACAAAACTTACAAAATAAATATCAAACCAAAACAAGTATTTAGACTTATAGATATGTGTCATCTTAAAATAAACCTATGTATAAGATAAAATAACTATTTAAAATAAAAACAGATATCCTTAAGGAAATCAAATAATTTGCATAATCTTTTCTAATAATGATAAAATTGTGCAATTCGTTAAAATATGTAAAACTGACATTGGTTTCTCCCAGTTGGGATATAGAGGTGTCTTAGGTTCGATCCATTAGGAATGAATTGATGTATTAGCAGTGATCAATCGCCAACCTGTCTAATTTTATTTGTAAATTTTTCTTTTGTAAATATATAGAGTGAAAAAGAAATCCCCTTTAATGCTGGTTTTTCTCCTCAAGTAGGTACCACTCAAGCTACACCAGGCTATTTAGCTTACTATCTATAAATCGAAAAAAATCTTTATAATGTAATTTATATAAAATTTGTTGATTACTTGTAACATTAATAAATTATTTCTCAGTTATGCCCTTGTGGCTGGGAATTCAGATGAATGCGATGCTCTTTTGTTCAGGCCTAAACAGACTGTATAATATAAAAATTTACACTACTAGCAGATATCTAGAAGATAGATTATCGATAATTTGCAGGGAGTTCTGTGAGTTCGAATATATAGGCAAAGTCTTGCCATATTAAGCAAGATTATAAGGTTTAGGGACTTCTTTTTTGCAAACATCTCTGCTGTATTATTAGTGGAAATAGAACGCAGAGTGAAGAGTTTATTGTGAAACATATGATATGCCTCACAATTTGGGTGTTCTGATAAGAATCAATTGAATTAATTTGAAGGAATCAATTCTGAAAATCCCTAATTTCCAATTTGTTATCATGGTGGGGAACCAGTCCAGTTCATGACCGCTCAGATGTTAAATATATTGAAAGGTAAAATATATAAAGGAAGGAAATGTCAAATAAATAATTAAATAACTTTGAACAGAGATTTCCAAATATAAATATTGAAACTTTTTATGTTATGGTCACACCAACTAAATAAGTTTTATCAATGATGTAACGATGTATAGTTAAATAAAATACGTAACAGGCTGTATTATTCTAAAACCTTTATTGTTTATTTGTATAACCTCTATTCACGAACCAAAACTCTTTTGTCTCGACGGTGGAGTAGAAAACTGTTTAATGACCTGGGTAATTCAGTTTCACTATGTGTGTGTAGCGAGACGTAGAGAGGCGTATACCCAAAATATACGTCGCCGTGTTTCAAAGAATAAATTGATTTATTAAAGTTGTATAGCACCCAGCACAGACCGTATTCAGTATTTTCCTTCTAGTATTTAACTCTATTTACAACGAGAGTGAGATGGATTAATACCAGTTTTACCAATAACTCATTATCCATATACATTTACTAATGAAGTAAGAGTAATGTTGAGTTATAGATTTTAGTATTATATGGTGCAATGAGTTTTAATAATATTAAAATCTATTAACGTATCGTATCAATTATATATTTTAACCCAGTACTTACGTATTTACATATATCTGATTCATATACAGGGATTGATCGAAATAATATGATCATTTTACATAAACACAATTATTATTTAGTAATAAGGGATTTAGCCACCATTTGCTTCCCAACTAGCTACAATTTTTACCAGAATAGATTCGTATGGGGTTTGAATAGTTTACAACTGAATGTTGTTCCATTTCCAATGGTTCAATTATGTTGAGGTCTGGCGATTGTGTTAGCCAGGGAACATGTTTGATGATATTTTAATGCCTGTTGACCAGGACTGAATCTTTTTGGCATTTTGGACAGTGTTTGACAGTAGTATGCTAGTCTGTCGTACAGTTTTTTTTTGAAGGAGTGTCACTTGTTTGAGTGTTAAGTTCGGCAGTGAATTTTACGTCAGTAGTTCATCGGTCTCCGTTAGTTAACTTTGGGTTTCGCTGACTATTTTCCTTCGCCAATACTATGGATACTGTCTCGTGTAGTGCTAAATCACATCTGAAAGATCACATATTTCATCGATCGCTTGTTTCATCCATAACAGCACAACAAAACGTAAAATATTTACACGGGATCAGTGTTGTTCATACTATTTGGTCAATCCCCTGACACCATAACGATTGGCCATTTTTTCAAATATATTTCAATAAATTTGTGGCCAAATAGACTATTTATTAAGGCATATTTTCTAGTGCATGATTCATATACGCTTCGTTATATAACTAAATAATTCTTCTCTCAATAATTTCAATCTTCAATCTATATATCAAGGAATTTTAACTATTATTTTAAACATAGTTTTAGTAAATCAACTTTTGATATTTTTATAAAAATACATACAAATAGTTCGTGTGTTGAAATTATATAATTCTCTTCTGAGGAAATATAATCCACAAAACCAAACAAAGAATAATTAAAAATAAATATACTTAGGTGATGATTTTTTTAGATTATAGGCAGATAATATTTTAGATTATAGAGATTTAAATTTTTTTTAATAGAATGGAATCAATTAAATTCTTGTCAAGCCTTGACAGTTTTGTCTTCAATTAAAAATTCTGTCATCACATTAAATAGTTAATATTAATATTTATATTAACTATTAATTAGTTATATACCTAATTTACAATAAATTTCAATAATATTTCGGTCAATAGATATTAATCGCTTCTTAACACATTCGAAGTTATACTCAAGTCTTTTTACATTTAATGAGTGGTAATACGAATTAATATTTATAGACCTCCTCAATTAAATTTTTATGTACAAAATAATTAAGTATCACGAATTGACTAAAACTCTTAATTTTATTTTGAGCTGGGGAATAGTTTAAAATAATTTCACTGTAACTACCAAAGGAATAAAATTCTAATTAGGCGAATAAAATTAACGAGGGTCCAATAATAAAATACAAAAGGGGCCTAAACAACCGAGCGCTAACCAACAAAATTTAAATAAAATTCCATTTTCAACCCAGCTTTTATTTCCGTTTTTCTTGCTGGTTCCTTCTGTGAAATAGACCAAATATTAACGGGTCTGCACTTGGACATATTTCGACCCTGTTGCTCTGGTGGACGAGGTGGTTATTAAACTAAAAATGGCACCGTTCCAGGAGTCCTTTCGTCTGAAAACAGACGAATCTTCATGAATTTAAACTGGATATAGGGAAAACTGTGCTATAGTTGGTAGCTTTCGGGGAAGTAGGTGAGTCAGAAGTCCCCTATAATGAACATCAGACGTAATTTCATTAAATAGCACTGCTAAATATATACGGGACGGGATATTTGATGAACGAAATTATACGGAAGGGTTTTACCAAATTTAGTAGCACAAGAAATATCAGTGAGCTTGCAAAATATCGATACTTGATTTTCAAATCCGCAAAGTAAACTCTATTAGCAACTATGTTATAGAAGCAGTCTCACTGTATTTTATTTATATATTATTCTTAAAATTTAAATAATCTTTATTTCCAAAGTTTTTAACTATTTTCTATTTATACAATTTTAATAAATGTTGTTAATTTAATTTTAATATACAATAAATTGGAAGGAAATTAAATATACAAGGCATCTCAAAATTCTGTATTTGACCCATCATGTAGCCTCAAAAAATTCAAAAGAGCGCTAGAGATCAATCGCCTTTCGAAATATTTGACCTTTTTTCCAATTAAACGTTACCTCAAGCATTCCTCTCATTTTAAAATGAGTAAAAACGTATGAAAACCAGTGTAATATTAAAAAAACTAAAATCTTGAACCACCAAGGTCACCAAGAATGATAGAAATTGGAATTTTGATCAGTGTGTCATCAAATATGATCAAATATTTCAACTCAGAAGAGGGCACGTGATTTAAATGTGTATAACTAATGATTTTGCGTAGGTATATTCTTGATTGCTCTCAAGGATCTTAGTCCTTGTTTTTATTTTAAGCAATTGTGCTAATTTTAAGCAATAAACATATTGTGATGATGACAATAAAATTGATAACAACGTTGGTTTGGCGGCAATTCAATTATGGATCTGCTGCATCGATACGAAGAACAAGTGGTAATCAGCAAGCGAATACATTGGATGTAACATAATATGACATTCGAGTTCCAACAGTGTATATTTCACAGATTCAGAGACTTGGAATCTGTTACTACAGTATAATTTACTGACTCCACCATACCCAGCAATGATTTAAACCCTTTAATAATCCGCTTCGGTGTATATATGATTCCCTTGGACTAACCTAGAAGAACTTTTTGTACTTGTGATTATCACTGGAGATTAACTTTTCATCGCCAGTCACTATAAGCCACAGAAAACTCTCCTTTTTTGTCAAACTATTTAAACGCCATTTTCCTTCCTATCCATCTCATCGCACGTAAAATCGGAAAATAGTTGATGCTTCAATAGGTACTGTCTGCAAGTTACTTGGGAGGGTGATGCAAGTTTTCGGCCAATAAGTTTTCAAATTCGTTGCCCTCGAACTTTTTTGGTTCTCCAAAGAACGACTTTTTATTATTGGCATCAAAACCACTACATTTAAATACTTGAAACCAAAACCCAAAATTGAGTTATAACATTATAAACATTATCACAAATAAATCCCCAAAAATACTTGATGGACTATGTCAGCAGATGTCTTTTAAATCAAACATCAAAATTAATGAATACGTTGAGCGAATGAATGTTAAAAAATTAATATTGAACGTTTGATGGTTATATACACTGAATAACTCAATAATACTAAATACAAACTGTTGTTTTATGTAGATAAATGTGAAAAATACCGTTGGCAATGGTCGACTGAAATTAACTATCGGCTGTTTAGTAATTTACTACTTTTTACTATCGACCGTTTGAGTCGCTATTTTACTACTTTTTACTAGTGATTGTTTCAGTCGCAATTTTCGGTCCGACTGATTTTATTACTATTTACTATGGACTGTTTCAGTAATGTACTTTTAGTTACTATTTTCGGCCCAGTAAGGCTAGTAAGTAAACTAGTAAGTTTCATTCGACTGATTTTTAATATTCTGACTCTGTCATCTTAGGCGCAACCTTGACAAAAATATGCCGAATTTATGCTTACATAGATTTATGTGCAATATGTATAGTTCTATGATTTTTTTGTTAGTTTGCTTGTAAATAACAATATATTGTATTTTGACGTAATAGCATTTTGGAAAGATTCTTATTATTGCATTCCTTTTTACAGACCGACATAACATTCTAATATAAAAGTTCCTACTTCCTTTAAAATGAAATTATTCATTGATGATGAAAGTATTCAGTAATTATTTTTCCTTTTTTTTTTAATATTTGTACGTGAAGGAATATATACATCTCCGTATAGCTTATAATACCGTTAGAATAAATAAGCACATTTAAAATATAATGCTCCAAGCAATTTTCTTCGTCTTTTTCACTTTCACAATTTATATAGTAAAGAATTCGTACATCTTCGTCTGACAACACGAATGGAAAAAAGCAGTCAAACCGTGCATTGGACTGAAAATATTTATTACTATTTTCAGTCAATAGTTCCGAACGCTAGCAAAAACCACCGAATTCTGCAGTTAGTTTAGATTTTTTGTATTAATTCATTGCATTTTCATCAATAAATACACGCAAGCAACTAATATTCTAAATTTATCCATAATTTCTAGCTTACTTTACCCCTAATTCCGAAGTTTTATACACTTTTTGGTTTATTATAAGATACTGATGATTTTGGTTTTAATTTCGTTTACGAGATAATTAACTGTAAAAATAATATCTAGTTAAAATTATTACCGAAATTTATTTTCATAATAACAGATCCGAATGAACTACGAGGCAGTCCTTTTAACGATACGTCGTAACCTTATTTCATACCAACCATGACGAAATAAATTAATTGAATTAAATTAAACGAGATTCAATCATAAAATGGGGAGTTTAATTGTCGAGAATTGTGCTATGCGGGATTTAAAATCCAACTCAATACGAGTAAATAAATTCGTTGGCTAAACATTAACAAAACAGCATGAATAGCCATCGGAAGTGTTGTTTTAAAATGTGGAATATAAAATTGTATATGACTGGAAATATAACCTTTAACCTTGAAAATGGGCATGCTTTTATGAATTTTAATCAAATACGCCAGTAACGCTGTTTATGTCAACTGAGAAATAGATAAATCTTATATATAAAAATGAATCGCAAAATATGTTCCTAAGCGCATAACTCAACAACGCCTGGACCAATTTGGCCAAATCTTTTTTTAAAATGTTCGTTGAAGTTCAGGGATGGTTTTTACGGCGAGAAAAATTAGAATTATTGCTGGAAAAACCCTAAAAATAGCCCTTTTTGTTTGAATTTGTTTCGTGTATCAGTTGACAATTCATCTGTCATCTGTCAAAAGTCATCTGTAACAGACAACTTTTTTTTTTTAAATTTGATATGACTTGAACTCAAATCCTTTTAATCCGTACGAATTGTTTTATTTATTTAAAATTTTTTATTTGTTTAAAATTTAATTCAAATTTTAAATAAATAAAACAATTCGTACGGCTTAAAAGGATTTGAGTTCAAGTCATATCAAATTTAAAAAAAAAAGTTGTCTGTTACAGATGACTTTTGACAGATGACAGATGAATTGTCAAGTGATACACGAAACAAATTCGTATATCGTGTTTTGTGCAGAGTGTTTAGTTAGTTAGTGTTTGTTTAGTTCGTGATTAGTGAAAAAATAATTTATATTTGATATGCCTCCTATAAGACGAAGCAATTTAGGTAGAAGAACCAGACATGCTATAAACCAAGCTAATTACCGATCTAATCGTACTGCACAAGAACGTGACGACGGAAATGAACGTGAAAGAATTCGGATATCACAAACGCGTGAAGCGCGAGCGCGACATTCAACTAATAATCGCGCAAGTTTGAATCCAGCTGCTTTCAGTTACGATGTGTCAATTGACTACAGTAACTACCAATGTGTTGTTATTGGTTCTATGAACTTGGTTTGCTCACACTGTAAGGCATTAAAATACAAAAACGATGCCAATGGATTGTGTTGCGCAAATGGTAAAGTGAAATTGATACAATTGGATCCACCACCAGAACCATTGTACTCATTGGTTTCAGGAATAGGAACAGATTCTATACACTTTTTGACACATATTCAACAATATAACAATTGCTTTCAAATGACTTCATTTGGGGCAACAAATGCAGTTCGGGAAAATTTTATGCCAACTTTCAAGGTATGTATTATAGCAGTTACTCATAATTATTTTAGCGAACAAAATTTTCTGTCACCAAAGTTAAGATGTGTTACTAATCTTCAATTTCTTAATCATTACGAAATATATCACTTAGTCATCATATTATATGGTGATTCAGTTTCAGTGACACTTTTATTATATTTTATATTTGATAGATATTAGTTAAAACTAAATATATACTTTTTAAGATCAAATATTATTTAAGTTTGATCATTGACAATCCATTAATTTATACCACACCATAATATTTTTTTTATTTACAGATACAAGGGCAAATATATCACAGAGCAGGTTCACTGTTACCAGTGTCAGATAGCGACAACAAATTCCTGCAAATTTATTTTATGGGCAATTCACCACAAGAAATTGATCTGCGTTGTGCACATAACAATTTAGTAAAAAGGTCTATTGTAGAACAATTACAAACTTTATTTCATCAACACAATCAATTGATTATATTGTTTAAAACTGCCCTGGATCTGATGCCATCCGATAATCACAAAATTGTAATCAGAGCTGATAAAACACCTGCAGGTCAACATACAAGACGTTTTAATGCACCAACTATTGATGAAGTTGCTATCGTTGTAGTTGGAGAAAACTTGGAATCCCGTGATATTGTTTTACATCGTCGGAATTTTCAATTACAACCTATAAAGGAAACACACCGCTCATATGATGCACTGCAATATCCCATTATATTTTGGCAAGGTGAAGATGGCTACGATTTATCAATAAAAATGATAAATCCCATTACAGGTAACTAAAATATTAGTTTAGCTATGGCGATAATATCTCAGTCACTATATTATGTATTTGAATGTTATTAAAACAAAATCTGTTTACAGGTTCTGAAACCAACAAAAAAGTCAGTTCAATGAACTATTATTCATACCGCCTAATGATTCGGGAAAATGCAGATAATCACATATTGAAATGTCGGCGATTATATCACAAATATGTTGATGACATGTATGTTAAAATTGAAACGGAGAGATTAACATTCATCAGGTTGAATCAAACCAAACTCCGATCTGAAGAGTATATTCACCTTCGAGATGCGATTAATACTGATGGAAATGCACAGAATGTCGGTCGGATGACTATTCTTCCAGCAACATACATCGGAAGCCCTCGGCATATGCACGAATATGCTCAAGATGCCATGTCGTATGTTCGTCATTATGGTACAGCAGATTTGTTCATCACATTTACATGCAATCCGCAATGGATAGAAATTAAGCAGGAGTTATTACCTGGGAAATCATCCATTGATCGTCATGATATTACAGCCAGAGTCTTTAGACAAAAGTTGAAATCTTTAATGAATTTCATCGTAAAACATAATGTGTTTGGTGAGACACGCTGCTGGATGTATTCTGTGGAGTGGCAGAAACGAGGATTGCCACATGCACACATTTTGATTTGGTTGGTTGAAAAGATAAGGCCAAATGAAGTTGATGCAGTGATATCAGCTGAAATCCCTAATGTACAAGTAGATCCTGGATTGCATGAGGTAGTTATCAAAAACATGATACATGGTCCCTGTGGAACTCTTAATCAAAATTCACCGTGTATGATGGATGGTAAATGTTCAAAACGATATCCACGGACATTAATATCGGAAACAATTACTGGTAATGACGGTTATCCATTGTATCGTCGCAGATCGACAGCAGACAATGGAAAATCAACAATTGTCAAATTAAATTAACAAGATATTGAAATAGATAATCGTTGGATTGTTCCATATTCACCCATTTTATCAAAGACATTCAAAGCACACATCAACGTTGAATCTTGCCATTCAGTGAAATCGATTAAATACATTTGCAAATATGTAACCAAAGGGAGTGATATGGCTGTGATTGGAATTGGTGCAGAGAATTCTAATGATGAAGTTACCCAATACCAAATGGGCCGCTATGTCAGTAGTAATGAAGCAGTTTGGCGAATATTTTCTTTTCCTATTCATGAGAGACACCCTTCTGTTGTTCACTTAGCTGTGCATTTAGAAAATGGACAAAGAGTGTATTTTACAGCACAGAACGCAGTACAAAGAGCTGCTCAGCCACCATCTACTACATTAACCAGTTTTTTTGAGACATGCCAAAACGATGATTTCGCACAAACATTGCTATATTCTGAAATGCCAAAATATTATACCTGGAATCAATCCTCAAGGAGATTTATACGACGGAAACAAGGAAAACCAGTTCCAGGATATACAGATGTATATTCCACCGATGCGATTGGCCGGATTTATTCAGTACATCCAAGCAATGATGAATGTTTTTATTTACGACTGCTATTAGTCAATGTACGTGGCCCAACATCATTCCAACAGTTACGAACTGTTGATGGTGAATTGTGTGGATCCTACAGAGAAGCCTGTCAACGTTTGCAATTGCTTGAAAATGACGCTCATTGGGATCAAACTCTCAATGATGCTGTAATATCATCACACACTCATCAAATACGAACATTGTTTTCTATAATCATATCTACATGCTTCCCATCAAACCCAATTGATTTGTGGATGAAGTACAAAGATTATATGTGTGATGATATTTTGTATCAAATACGGAATAGAATGGGAAATCCAAATATACAAATCAGTGA
Organism: Rhynchophorus ferrugineus; assembly: GCF_030347505.1. NCBI lineage: Eukaryota > Metazoa > Arthropoda > Insecta > Coleoptera > Curculionidae > Rhynchophorus > Rhynchophorus ferrugineus. Next base: position 21,660,757 of record NW_027472583.1, on the reverse strand, counting down.
AGAAATTTACAATGAAGCATTGATTTCAATTGAGGACATGTGCTTGATAATGTCAAACAAACTATTAATTCAATTAGGCCTGACCGCGCCCAATCGTCCAATGCATGACGCTTTTAACCAAGAGTTGCATCGAGAAAGACTGTATGATCTCAACGCTTTGAAAGAATAAATTCAAACAAATCTTCCACTGTTAAATGAACAACAGAAGTATGTATTTGAAACTCTTATGAAAGTAACAAATGATGAAACTGGAGGGATTTATTTCTTAGATGCACCTGGTGGTACAGGAAAAACTTTTTTTATTTCATTAATATTAGCAACAATTCGCTCACAAAATAAAATTGCACTTGCACTCGCTTCGTCGGGAATCGCAGCAACTTTGCTTGAAGGTGGTCGAACAGCCCATTCAGCACTAAAATTGCCATTAAATATGCAAAGCAATGAAACTCCAACCTGCAACGTTTCGAAGAACTCTGCAATGGCAAAGGTTTTGCAGCAATGTAAATTGATTGTTTGGGATGAATGCACGATGGCACATAAAAAATCTTTGGAGGCTTTAGACAGAACCTTAAAAGATCTACGTAGCAATAATAACCGATTTGGTGGTGCAATGATTTTATTAGCAGGAGATTTTCGTCAAACATTGCCAGTGATTCCACGATCAACGCCAGCTGATGAACTCAATGCATGTCTAAAGTCCTCCAATTTGTGGAAACATGTTAAAGTACTTCATTTAAGCAAGAATATGCGTGTCGAGTTGCAAAATGACCAATCTGGAAACATATTCTCTAAACAACTCATTGACATTGGTAATGGCAAATTTCCTATAGACATGTTGACGGCTTGCTTTTGCTATGACTATAAACAAGTCCCAGGGGCAATCATTAAGTGTTTGTGGTATTAATCTAGAAAACCCATGTTTCTCACATGGTCAATTGTATGTTGCCTGTTCCCGTGTTGGAAAACCATCAGATTTGTTTATCTATGCGCCAGGTAATCAAACAAAAAACATCGTATACCACAAAGCAATATAATGATAATAATAATAATAATTGTGATTCACATGATTAACAATAAAGCGATTACTTACTTTTCAATCCTTATATATGTTTTATTTAATTATTTTTTATTCACAACGCCCTATCACCAGGGTGATGGTTCTGTTCAGGAGAATTTTTTAAAATACGTAGGCACAAAAACTGCCACATTACAAATCTTTTTGACAGGACGAAGTCTGTCGGGTCAGCTAGTGTTAAATAAAACTGTTTCATATATTTGCGAAATTATATAGCGTAATACCTTTGCAAGAAATTGGATATCATTCTGGATGTATAGACATATTATTTCCTGAAGTGAATCTGTAATATTTCGATTTAATTTTGGGTTTTATTATTTTGGCTATCAAATTGCATGGTTTTGACATTCCCTTATAGAAGATACCAGTTTTGCAATTAATATCATTGAGTTATTTAATGTATACAAATGCTAATTACCGAACGTTCCAAATTATTTTTCGACATTCATTTTTTTGATTGATTTGAAGAAATCTCCTGACCATCAAACACACTTTCAACTATTTCAAAGTGGCGATCTTAATGACAATAATAAATAAGAGCTTGAAGGAGAGAAAACTTTTTGTATGAGAGCATAGCTCAGACACTTAATGATTTTTGGCAGTTAAACATATGATGAACCAACTATTTTCATATGTATATATGCGGTGGAAATAGTTTCGTAACAACGATCTAATCACTTGCCAAGCAAAAAGAATAATTTTTCCGATGCTTCATGGCTGACGAAGAGAAGTAGATCTACCACAACTATCCCAGGCTTTTTGGCACCTGACAAGGTTTGTATTACTACTAAAACCCAATAAAATTAACAAGTGACATATAATCGAGAGTACTTTAGAATAATTACAGTGAAATATGAGGTTGTCCTTGCTTATTAACTGTCATGATTTTGTGGACATTTTGAAAAAGTAGACAAGGAACACTCTACATTAACAAATAAAGTTTAAGAACTATATTTGAAGCTCATACCAAATGAAACTATTATTTTGGTCCTGGACTATGTTGAATATTTCATCAACAAGAAAAACTCTAAAAATATTAAGTGCTCATAAAGTTCAAAAGCGTGGTGTTAATACAGATCTCTGAATAATCGGTAATGAAAAACAGTTAATGTTGATATGTTGATTTGGGATAGCTTTTAGGGGATCCCGTTGAACAATGTGACTGACGGAATGAAGATCCGAGATGGTAACTCTGCCACACCTTTTCTTTGTATTAGTTGTTTTAGATATCAACAAATAAAAATCAAGCACCATGGTACACATTAAAATTAATTTCTTCCTACCCATATTTATCAAGTGATATTCCTAAACTATAATAGATAGGCACCAACTTCAAATTGATTAGTTGGCAGTAGTTAAAATAATATTGCAAATAGATAAATAGGTTTAGGTATTAAGCTAAATTGTGTGTATATAGTAGAATATAAAATACGTGTAGTAGATAGCTTAAATAAGGCTTTTGTATATTTATATTTAGTTATTACAACGGTTATTATGTGTATATTTTATTTTGAAATGTCGTTTTGTACTAAAAATCTAAATTTGAATATCTTTTAATTTTTAGTGAGTTCCCTATTTATTTTTTGAAGTCTGTTCAATTTTTTTAAAAATATTTTATAGTTGGTTATTTTAGATATGAATAAATAATGACCAAGTAATTGGATACATAATTAAATTAATTCTCCGCCTAATTTCAAACCAAGATTACTACAAATTATCAATTGTTTAGATAAAGGATTTTCCAATGAATATTGGCGTCTTTTATTTTCTATTAGCAGAAATAATATATGACCGGAAAATATTATTTAATTAGGCTGAAAGTTATTATTGATTTTCAATAATGTTCCCGATGGATAATGAAATACTCAAGTATCTAAATAACATAATTTTTATATGAAATTACGACGAACCAATAAAGTACAAAGTCTAATTAATGATATATAATAGTAAGTAAAGCTGCTAGTTCCATGAACAATAGATTATCTATAAAATTAATTAAATATGAATGGCATGAATTTATTTATAGTTAAGAATGTAATATTTTCAAAGTTAATAAAGTGGTAATCAATATACAGAAGGTCTATAGTAAATGTATTAATATTAGATTTTATATATTTTATATGAAAATGGAAAATGAAATAAATAATTCTTAATTATTATAAAAGTTGGTGTAAAATTAAAGATTAGAAACTGATTTTTGAATCTCGTTCGTTAGTTTGACGTATTCTTTGTAGAATGTCTTTTTGTCAAACATTCTATCTATCTTTTTAATCCTTTCTATGAAATAAAAATTCTGCTTAGGTTTTGTCTCAAGAAAGTTAAAATTTAAAACCGGAATAATATCTTACAGAATGTATTCAGTTCAGAAAATAGTTTGTTTTGAAGAATAGATAATCAAAGGGAATGGGGAATGTGGTAGGTTAAGCAACTTCAGCTATACGCTGTACAAATCTATACAAATAAAAACAGATCCGTTATGACACAGCACTACAAATATTACAGCGGTATATTTTTGACAAATATGTATATAATATTTACCAATATTATTTGACATTATTTTGGTTCCGTATTAGAGATTAGACGGAAATAAAACATTATTTCTAATAGACCTTTTCCCTCCTCTGTATATATAGGCGCTAGCGCACTCATCCTTTGGTTGGCGTTGCTCCAAAAACCTAGTTGTTTGCAAACTTCTCGTAAATTTAAACTAAATCGATCCAAATGATAATGACGCTCCGAAATGGACTGTAAATGCTTTCACTATAAAATAATTTGTTAAAAGAGGAAGAAAAATCTATTGGAATATAGCACGACTTTGATAAATGAAGGGAACAATAAAAAAGATTAGTATATTAATATGTATGAGGAATGTTCTAGAATAAAGATAATAATTTAGAGAAATCGGTGTAGATTTATCATTTATTTGGAAATATATTTCAGACGTTATTGGTTTTATTATTTAGTAATTATAATAAGTATTTAATAAGTTAATATTTTAGAAGAAAATTGAATAATATTATTATATACTTCACTCAATAAGTATCCGTCTTGTCTCTCAATATAAACTTCTAACGATACTTGTCAAACTTCTATTTTATAGTAGTATTTGACAAGTTACCTTGGTTTTAGTGGGACACATATTGTTAATATTTTGTATAATATTGTTTTAAACTAATGGACAAAAATAATCTCGCATTCACTAAATTCATTTATTGTCGAAACATTGTTTTGTATTTGGTCGTTTTTGAATACACTCGGTTTACATATGTGGATGACATCTTTTTTACTAAGAATTTATGGAGCCTTAATGACATCGGAACCAGAATATTTAGAGAATAAACTTAATCATCCCAGACTCTTTGTCCTTCCTCAAAATAGATGTAGGTTGAGGAATATAAATAGGAAAAAAAAATAAAATAAAACAGAAGAAGATAATATCGGAAAACTTTCTCTAGGAATCCTCCTAATTCTTTAAGGAACTAAAGACGGTATTGGAAGGGTACTAAAGAAACACAACATCAAAATTATTTTCAAATCACACATGAAGATATCTTGTGAGTTTAAGAAAGTATGCATAGGAGAAACTAAGAGGATGATAAATGATAAATGATGGTTAAATGAGCTTCATCGATGTGTAAGATATACTAAATATACGGTCCGTATCGGATAAACTCTGAATAGATACCGGCCATAATATTCAGATCAACAAAGTCGAGGTTTTAGCAGTTTCAAAAAGTAATGTTGCGAGAAAATATCGAGAGGGTTTTGAGATTTACAAATAACAAAATGATCTCAAGAAAGTCTATTTTTTAATTATTCAACAAACCATGACAAGACAGGTTCCATATACCCTGACTGGAAGATCTTAGTATCAGAGTCTTCATCTTGAAGATGACATCATAAAATAAATCAATAAGTGCGACTCCAATTCAGAACCAATAATTCTAATATATGACCACGCTGGTTGTAAGTGTACAATTACCGATATTTCCGAGTAAAATAAATTTAATTTATAATATTATTAATAAGAAATATTTTCTAATTTTAATTAATATGAAGCTTTTATATAGTGCATTAACAAAATAATATTAATACCATGTATACAGCAAACCTTGATGCATGTTGGCAACAGTTCTTCCATGTAAGAGAGGCAACGCGTCAAACAGGTTAATTGAAAAGTCCCGGGCCTGGCACATAGATCGCGCTACAAGAATTAAATCCATATGTTTTTTAGTTAGCCCTGGAGCTCAAAACATGCGTGTATGCGTGTAAATTTGACGGCTGTCAGTTCATTAGTTTGTGAATTATAGCATTATGAGTGAAGCAACTTTTGTTATTGTGAAAAAAAAAGGATAAAAAGGTATTTCGCGTGTTGATAAAATATTGCTTTTTGAAGGTAAAAATATAGTTGAGGCAAAAACTTGTTTCCCGATATAGGCCCACAAAAAAACAACCATCGAGGATTGATATGCTAAGTTTAGACGTGGTGAAATGAGCACCGAAGACGGGAACGCAGTGGATACCCAAAAGAGGTTGTTAATGATGAAAACATTTAAAAAATCCACAAAATGATTTTAAATGACCGTAAATTGAAACTGAATGAAATATCAGACACTCCAAAGATATCAACCGAACGTGTACATCATATCATTCGCGAATATTTGGGTATAAGAAAGCTTTGTGCAAAGTGGGTGCCGCGCGAGCTCACTTCTGACCAAAAACAACGACGAGTTGATGATTCAGAGCAGAGTTTGAAGATGATCAAGTGTAATAAACCCGAGTTTTCGCGTCGATATGTGACAATGGGTGAAATATGGCTCCATCATTTAAGTCCCAAGTCTAATCGACAGTCATTCGAGTGGACTGCACACGATGAAAGGAAGGACCATCAACAGCGACTATTACATAGCGTTAGTGGACCGCTTGAAGGCCGAAATCGCTGAAAAACGGCCGCATTTGAAGAAAAAGAAAAGCTGCCTCACCAAGACAATGCACCGTGTCACAAGTCAGTGAAAACGATGGCAAACATCCATGAATTGGGCTTAGAATTGCTTCCTCATCCACCGTATTCTCCACCGAAGAGGTGATCGTCTTGCCATGAACTGAGGCCTATTTTGAAGCAAAGGACAAATCGTAATACAAAAATGGTATCGACAAGTTTGAAGATTGTAGTATGGTAGGCCGGGGACTTTTCAATTGACCTGTTATATTATTTAAATTACCTGCCATGTCTTATAGGCAATATTCCAGTGCTTTGTTGATCCCTCACACTTTGACGAGGGATAGTATTTATAGTAATAGCAGCACATGCAAAACATTATCGGCGAGAAGAAACGGTTGAGTAAACCCAATATTAACTGACATGATTAAACTTTGGAACATTAAAAATTGAACATTAAAAAGAATTGTTGCCACAATCCTTTCCATCCAATCCACAATCCTTTTTACATTAAAAAATATAATGTTTTGGTAATAACACCGTGGACATACAACATAACCGTGGACATAAAACTGGCGCGGCAAAATTAACTGACGAACTCTTCTGAGATTAATACTGTTCGGACAAAAACGATCCGGCGAGAGCTGCAGAAAGTTAAAATTCATTGAGGGGCTCCTATTATGAAACTTTTTATAACAGAAACCAATTCTAAAATGCGAATGAAGTGGCGCAACGATCATAAAACCTGAACACTTGATCATTGGTAGAATATAGTGTGGTCCATTGAATCATCGTTTACATTGTTTTCTACAAATGGCCGGATATATATATGAAGACGTCCAAAAAAGCCTGCAATTCAAATTACAGTCAAGCATGTGAGAGGTTCTATTATGGTTTTGGCAGCAATATCATATTGCTGCTAAACAATATAAGATGTCTTGGTTTTAGGTTGGTTTGAATATCAGAATATCATCAAACATGTTTCCCAGTTAGGCATAATTAAACCGTCGTGAGGAGCTTTAGAGGAGAATGTGAGGAATAGATTTTCATCTCCAACAAGACGGTTTTGGTACAAGAATGGGATAATATTCCATTGGAAACTATTCAGAGACTCTATGAAACTATTCATCGAATAATTGCAGTTGTTTTAAAAGTCAATGGTGGATCCATGGTCTTGTTATAAATTAAATATTGTGTACATGTTAGGTCATATTATTTTGTCCATATCCTGTATATTTCTATAAGTTTGTATATATATATATATATATATATATATATATATATATATATATATATATACAAATATAATCTACTAATAAAATTTACTTGACCTCCTAATTTTCTGTAAATATTTTATTTATCACGTATTAGTTAGTACACCAATTTCTTTAATAAATCCAATTTACCAAAACGCCTACGCCGCTTTCTTCCTGGTCAACAAAGCAGATCTAACGTTAATGAACTGTTACGAGCCCCATAGATGTACACGTCCTGTTGCTGTGCGGAACAAAAGTCTAAAATTGAAAATAGTCCCAAAAATCCACTCGTCTGGAAACCGAGAGGTGTCTTCATGAATATAAACCGTTTCTGGTGGCGGCGGCGATAACGTCGGGGCGCCTAGCCGACCGCTATCCAGAAGATCAGACGTAATTTCGCCATATATCATAACGAAATATGTGCAGAACACGCGGACCGACCGGAAAACGAAAACAAAAATCGTCGGATCAAACATTTCGCTGTTAAAGAAGGTTTTCTAGGATTGTCTTATCCTACTTTATATTCTATTTTATATGTATAAAAAAATGTTTTACTTACCCTCAGTTCGACACGTTAAACACTAATATGAATTAAGAATAAAGACGTCTCTTAATTCAATATTTTACTCGACACAATATTTAGTATTTAAATATAAAAACGCCAAGTTCTTTGATTACATTACTTTTAAAATTCATGAAAAGTTGTGCTAACGTTACAATGTAACTATAACGTATATGTCTACAGCTTACTCTAAAACTGGTTGACTTACCTGAAACAAAAAGAAAATGTGTATTAGTATATGTTTCGACGCAATTATAATTAAATTATATGTATTAAGTTTTAAACAAATATAACGCTTTTTTATATAGTTTAGGACCTAATTTATTAGGCCATTTAAATGTTTATAACATTTGTGATATGGGGAAAGAATTATGGCTTGAGACAATATCAAATAGTGTATTGCATCGAATATTTAGTGGAGCCAGATCATTGTTTAAAAGGCACCAAGGGACAGATGGCTAGTAAAACCATGACCTCTTAAAAAGACCTCTTAATGTAAGTGTTAAATTTAAATAAATGTTAATCATTTAAATAAATAAACTTGCCGTTGTACACTAATTTACGCAAGGAAGAAAGAAAAAAATTGTGTTTTATTTATAACATTGTTTTCTCTTCTTAACACAACGATATATAAATTTAAAAAGAAATAGATTGGTGTACACCTTTATTTCACATTAGCAGAGCACACAGACATTGTCCTGTTTGAGCTATGAATATACAAATTCGAACTGGCATAAATAATTAAAAAAATATATTTGAAAACCATGGTGTTTGTTGTAATGTTTTTTTAGGCACGACATTATTGGTTTTGTCTCCTGGCGCGGAAAAAATAACGATGCGGTAAGTTTGACGGCTTTCTATCAATCAAATGGATCAATTCATAATGATACATTAATTTTAATTGAGGATATGCCTTGATGGTTAGCAGTAAGGGGTTAATATAATTAGAAATGACCTAAACGGTACCTAATACAAAACACATTTTACCAAAAGTTGAGATGCGAAACGCAATACGATTTCGAGGTATTGTGAAAAACCATTCACAGAAATGTTCCCCTTTTAAATCGGTAACAACACTATGCCTGCGATACCATCATGAAGATAGCCAACGATGGAAGTGGCGAATTTTTTTCAGCTTAGAATAAATTCACAAAATATCATTGACACATTTTTTTTAATAGAACGAAAAACCTTTTAATTAACGTTTACTTCATCCGAATACTAGCGTTAAAAAATAAAACTGACGCAAATTGAATTTTCAACTGTTTCAGGTATCGCAGGGAATTAAGGCAAACAACACAAGTCAATGGCGAATTTCTATGCGCTCGCAGCGAGCGATGTCAATATATGCAGTATATAATATATTTATTTCCGCAGTTAAGGCAATAGAACAAATACAAAATACATATGCAACGTTACTATGAATTTACAAAGAAAAAACCTAATTGACTTAAGGAATTATTGTAGAATTTCTACCACTAGGAGTTTACTTTAAATTATTTTATAAAAAATCAGAATAAACAGATTATTTATCAGTTGTAATATAATTTTAAAGTGTTATAGTTTGGCTATTTAAGCTAAGATATAGTTAAAATCATGGATTAGTAAGCAGTAGGTTAGATTCAATCCGTATAAACCTTCAGTTGGTAATAAGGAGAAATATAATTAAGAATATAAGATACTAACAAATGAAAATAAACAAACCTTCTAAAAGTTCTCGCTGTTCTTGTTACTTAAACAATGGTTTTATTTGAGTTTTATTATACAGAGGAACCTATAACATTTTCCTATCTTTCAGGTAGTTCATAAAAGTCATTACAAGACAACATTTTTCTGGTTTAGAAATATGCATAGTGCATTGGCTGAATTAAGTGAACGTTGGAAGGATCTAGGTTTGGGTTACACGGTTGGTATTGTGCTAAATCTGGACTTTTAAAAATATTTTTTATAATATTATTTTTTGTAAACAATCAGAATAGACATATTATTTATCAGTTGTAATATAGTTTTAAAGTGTTATAGTTACGTTATTTAAACTAGGATATAGTTAAAATCATGGATTAGTAAGTATAAGCTACCAGCGAAATACTAACGTTTGAATATATTAATTCTTTCTCTAAAATGCATTTTATTAAATTTGTATGAAATTGGTTATTTATTATCAAATTTTAAGGAACTCATTTTGACCTAATCAATATAATAGCAAGTAATTGCTCGCAAAAATAATGAATAAACAAATGATATTACGCCGACTTGGTAGCTGCAGTGATTAATGCTGTAGGACATTCCTCCTACTGCTGTGGTAGTCGCGGGTTCGAATCCCGCAGCGCATGAATATAGTTTATGATGCTTAATGGCGAGGACCGTGGTTCCAGCTTCCATCTTAAGCAGTAGGTTAGATTCAATCCGTATAAACCTTCAGTTGGTAATAAGGAGAAATATAATTAAGAATATAAGATACTAACAAATGAAAACGAACAAACTTTCTAAAAGTTCTCGCTGTTCTTGTTACTGAAACAATGGTTTTATTTGAGTTTTATTATACAGAGGAACCTATAACATTTCCCATCTTTCAGGTAGTTCATAAAAGTCATTACAAAACAATATTTTTCTGGTTTAGAAATATGCATAGTGCATTGGCTGAATTAAGTGAACGTTGGAAGGATCTAAGTTTGGGTTACACGGTTAGTATTGTGCTAAATCCAGATTTTTTAAAATATTGGAGTAACTAGGGAGTGACCGGAACAGAAACAATGGGCAATTTAGTGGACATATTATTTACTCAATTTTACAAATGTTTAGATATCTCAATGAGAAAATTATCTATATTATCACAAAATTGTCAGGATATTTTTTCAGAAGGGTAACCCGATCTCCGAAATAACCTTGTTGTTGAGCACATCCATTAAAGGGTATATGCGATTTATTAATTCATATAAATTGTGCAGATCGCAAGCGTTACCCTCCGGCTTTGTTGGCGCAGGGGTAAAGGCGGCAGGACGGCCTACCTGCTGTTGAAATAGTTGCATGTTCGAATCCTTTTGCGACATGGTCGCAAGTTAATGTTTGAGATTGTTTAACATTTGTGATTGTCCTTAGGAAAGAGTGTAAAATCGGACAAGGAAAATGATCCCGGTTACTCTAATAACCAGGCTGGGTAAGATTGGGGCTCTTCCAGGATGATCTGCAAGTTGGTCACCTGCCAGTCGGTAGATTTAATACCGAAGACCGTGGTTTGGAGTCCACGCTAAACAGTAGGTCTAGTTCAGATAAACCTTAGTTGGTAAAAAGGAGACTCTAATAACAATTATCCGATTAATATTATTTTTCGAGTGACCTTAGGCTTATAATATTGATTAACATTGATGTTTTATTTAGAATTATCGTAGTATCAACAGTAATAATTCTAGGAAATAACGATTTCTTCTTCTGGTATGGAAGCGATATTCCTCTTATTGTATTTTATCTTTTGAATAATTATTTTGATCAACATACAGATTACTCAGATAATCTTATAAATAAATGACATATTATAATATATAAGTTATTAAAAGACAAAAAGAGTTTAAAGAGTAAGTAAAAGTAAAGAGTAAAATTTCAAGCACATGCACATTTTAAGACTTGGATATAGACATAAAGCTTAATTTTTTTTTAAATTTGTTTCCGAACAATAATAAGTTTTATTGCATTTACCTACAAGACACAAACACCATTAAAGAAAAATTTCATTGTTTCTGTATCATTTATGATGAAACAAAGAGTATATGACATCCTCATTACTCTATAAGGTATACATGTATATTTTGGAACTACATGAAAATTATAAGCTATTAAATGAACAATTGCTAATATGTAAAATTAGCGGTTCAAAAAGATGAATAAAACTTTACGATCATACTAAATATGATATTTAAAAAAAAGTCGATAAATACAAGATACAACGCAAATTTTATTAGGTAATCATAAAATTTTTCTATATTTTATATTTCTTTTACTCCTCCAACAACAAGTCGTTTAAAATATCTGCAATTTTATTTTTATTCAGAAGAAGTATGAAAATATGTAAACATAAAATACGTTTTCATTTGCCATAAAGACTTATATCTTACCCTGGGTGCCATCAGCCCTCTTCAAATCGAGAACTAAAGGTAGCTCGTAAGAACATATCGGAGCAAGAAATCTACGCTCTAAATCTCTAAAATGAGAATCATGATAAAGGTCGCCATTATTCTTCAAGATACGACCTTTAAGAATAATGTGACATACATTTTTTCTTGGCGAATATAAGGTATGCTAAATAATTAATTATTATATTGCTGTTAACATACTGCAAATTATTGAAGAGAACATAATTTGCAAAAAATCAATCAGTATATATACTATATATATATATATATATATATATATATATATGTATATATACATATACTATATACTTTCACTAATTTGTAACATGGTGTATTGTCTCGGTGAGGCAACACTTCCTTTTTATTCAAATGCGGCCGCTTTTCAACGATTTCGTCCTTCAAACAGTCCAATAACGCTATGTAATAGTCGCTGTTGATGGTCCTTTCTATTTCAAGGTAGTCAATGAAAATTATTCCATGCGTATCCCAAAATACAGACGCTATAGCCTTACCAGCCGACTGTTGCTTTTTTTCAGGCTTTGGAGCGGGTTCATCGTGTGCAGTCAACTCAGATGACTGTCGATTGGACTTCGCAGTGAAATGATGGAGCCCTGTTTCATCCATTGTCACACATAGATAGACATAGATAAATGCAATAACTCGGGTTAATTACGCTTGATCATCTTCAAACACTGCTCCGAATCTTCAACTTGTAGTTGTTTTTGATTAAAAGTAAGTTCGCGCATCACCCACCCCACGTTCAGTTAATATCTTTAGAGTGTCTGCTATTTCATTTAGTTTCAATTTAGGGTCATTCAAAATTATTTTGTTGATTGTTTTAAATTATTTCGTCGGTCACAATCTCTTTTGGGCGTCCACTGCGTTCATTGTCTTCGGTGCTCTTTTCACCACGTCTAAACTTAGCGTACCTATCCTTGATGGTTAAGTTTTCTGGGGCAGTGTCCAGAAGGTCGGCATCAAGCAGCAAGTTCAACTCTATTTTTTCCTTTCAAAAAACAATATTTTATCCACACGTGAAATTCCATTTTATCCATTTTTTTCACAGTAACAAAAGTTGCTTTACTCAAAATGCTATAATTCACAAATTAATAATCAGACATCTGTCAAATTTATACACGCATCTTTTGAGGAAAAATTATATGAATTTTATTCTAGTAGCGCCATCTGTGTGTCAGGCCGGGGACTTTTTAATTAACCTGTTAGTATGAGATATAATTAAGGATAATATAATTAACGATTTAATTTGGTAGCAATAATATAAAAACACATTGTAATTATATCAACATTATAAAAGACTTTGGGTTCGAAGCAGTCTAGAATTCACGTAAATATTATTAGCATCAACCATTTTGCAGACAACCGGGACAAAAATGTTTTTTTACTTTTTTTGAACTTAGCGATTAGTTTGTAGGAATTTTGATTTTGGGCACCTTAATTTTAAGTAGGTTTTTAATTTTATTAACTGTTTACGTTTAGTGCCATAGTTTGCTCAGTAGGTTAATTAATCAATTATTAAATAGTAAACTATGAAATTGAATATTTTACTAAAAATAAGAAAAATATATATTTAAACAAAAAGTAAAATTTTGGCGAATGTATGAATATGTAATTAATATGAAAAAAATAGGTATATAAATTCATCCGTTCTATTTTTTTCTCTCCTCGTGTGATTTTTCTAAGTTAGAAAAAAAAACTTTGACTGGTAAGTGACCAAGCAGTGATCAGTTTCTTAGTAGACCGTGTTTATGTTTATTATATAGACGCACACTGATGGTGTTACTGTGAGCATTTATCATTACTGTCGCATATTATATATTTGTCACCAACTTCATGTTAAATCTTCCCTGACAAAATTCACTTTTCAGTATGAGTCATTTCATCGAAGTGTAAACAATAACATTTTTCAGTAATAGTAAATTTGTACCAAGTATTTGCGGAGGTTGGTTTAGGTGGCTGAAAGTCATTGAATTTCGTATGAAGTTTATGGCAACTACGTAATATCAACTTGTGAAAATATGTGAAAACTGGTTCGAGGATTTAAAAGAGGTGATTTTGATACCGAAAACAAAGAGCGTTCTGGACAGCCAAACAAATAATGAAGCTGATGATTTGATCGTCCTGCTCGATGGAACAATGAATGGAGTCTCTATAGACTCGATATGTTTGAGACGAGCGCGACAAACGGCCAGAATATGAGCAAAGATACAACATTGTTATTCTTCAACATAAAAACGCTCAACCACATGTTGCAAAACCGCTGACAATATACTTGGAAACATTCATATTTATTCCGACCTATGAGTGGTAACCTGCCTAAGCGACAATTCAGTTCTTATAATGGTACCAAAAATGGACCTATTCGCCGATATAATCAAAAAATGAGAATATGTAGCGTCTATCGATGGACAACAATTTGGATAGAATGTATTGTACTCTAATTCACAATAGAACTTCAAATCGATCAATCTTCAAGATTCAAAAAATCCTTAAAACTAATTTATTGGCCTAATATTATATTTTTAATTATATTTTTTTATCTTTAAATTACTAATAATTTATCATGAATTGTAATCCTTAAATAAGTGTTTTCGAAAATTTTAAAAAACTTAAAATTTTGTATGTTTTAAGTTTCCTTTTGCCAACGGACTGGACCTACGTTTTAACGTGGACTCCGAACCACGGTCCTCAGCATTAAATTAAATTAAATCATCCCAGAAGACATCTGGTCTTACCCACGTTAAACAGTAGGTCCAGTTCAGATAAACCTTAGTTGGCAAAAAGGGAGACTCTAATAGCAATTATCTGATTAATATTATTTTTTGGGTGACCTTAGGCTTATAACATTGATTGACATTGATGTTTTATTTAGAATTATTGTAGTATTAACAGTAATAATTCTAGGCAATAACGATTTCGACTCCGAACCACGGTCCTCAGCATTAAATTAAATTAAATCATCCCAGAAGACATCTGGTCTTACCCAACCTGGTTACTGGCGTAAATGGGATGATTTTCCTTGTCGGATTTTGCATTCTTGCAAATGTTTAACAATCATAAACATAAATTTACGACCATGCCCCAGCAGGATTCGAACCCGCGACTATCGCAACATTAGGACAGTCGCTATCGCCTTTACCACTGCGCAAACCAAGCCGGCAAATGAAGGTTTTGACAATTAGTTAATCAGAAAAATAAAAGAAAATATCATAAGAAGTCTACGAAGACATAGTATTAAAGTTAATTTTAATGTGCTCCAATGTAATTTCAAGATATCCTAATTGAGAGAGTAAGATTAAGATTAAGATTATTTTAATTTACCTAGAAGACATCTACGAAGAACTAGCTCTTATAATTTAAATTAGCAGGCCCAAGTGGACCCAATTAACTTTCAGATTTGGCGTTCTAATAATAATAAATCTTGATAATGTTTCGACTGAATTCCCACCACCTGACTATATTTTAAGTAACCCTTGTTCAAGCAATGCTTTGCTTGGTAAAATGATGATTATTCAATTACAGTTGATTTTCGCACGAATCAAACCAACCCCACCACTGTTTCATAATAAACTAACCCGCCTGATATAAATTCGCCATAATTTGTTAAGACAGTTGCACAATTATAATGTTGCACACACAGTAAGTTTGTACTAACATCGAAAACGAAAGGTACATCATCAAATACAAAAATTATGGTGCAATAAATAGGTGGTTTTGTATTAAAGTGATTTTTGTTTAAGGAATATTGGGTATTTACTGTTGTGTCTTCTAAAATCAAAATTTAGTTTGTTGTTAGCTAACATAAATTCAGTTTTAAAAATATCTTTGCTCTATTTGAGAAATATATAGGAAAAATATATATATTGAAAATACCTTCTCATTTGCTTTTTACATGCCATAGACCTTAATAAAGTTAGTTTGTGTTCGAAACGACTTTAAAATTTCTTTAAAATGACCTTTGTATCACATTAATTTTCTTCTTTTTGTGTTATTCATCTTAGGCTGTAAAGCACCCTTTTGTCAACTAGCATCGGATGCTATTGTAAGTTTTTCTCTTTCATTTGGCTTTAATTTTCTTCATATATTAAAAGTGACCTTATATTTTTGTATACGATATTGAGATTATGTTTTACTTAGTAAAGTTAGTGAAATGTTTTGCTTTATTCAATTTTAATATAACTGTATACGAGGAGATATTAAAGTAGCTTAAAGGACACCCGTTTATCCAAATTTTATAAGATATATATCTAAAGAAATAATTGTATTCTAAAAGCGTTGCTGTAAAAAATTACCTTTGGCTATTTAACTGTACCGAAGCTACCTAGATGCAAAACTATTATACTGCCATAAACCTTATTTATAACGACCTAGATTTAGTTTTTAATAAGAATTTTCAACGAGTAGCTATTATGCATTCGCAAAGCAGGCTCGAGCTAAACCAAGACGTAATCACGAAAACACCTATTAAATATGAATCAACCATTAATTATTCTGGGTAAAATTGAACAAATAAATTTGAGTGGGTTTTAAAGCGGTATTGAAAATGTAAATAAGTAATGCAACTTTTGATGGATAATCGATAAAATACGCTTGGTAAACATATAATGATCATAAAATAGACAAGTGCTTTAACGTTTATATTTAACAGCGAAAATAATTGGAAAATCTAGCTTTCCATAAATTTCGGTTTAAAAATAGGCTTATCTTACAGGAAAATTAAGTAAAATGAATAATCTATTTTTTTAGTATAGATTATTTAGTTTAAAATTACAATAGAGGGTGACACAGAGATGTCTTATAAATTAGCAAAAATGTTTCCTGTGCGGGTTTACGCGTCATTAGTTCAATCAAATCTCCAAAAATGTCAATTTAAAAACTGCACAGTATTGAGTCGGAGTATTGCTGAGTGTGGTTAATCAGATGGCTCATGCTTAATCTATGATGATGATGCTGATGATTGGAATAAAAGGTACAAAACATATTTCACAAATAATTAGTGGCCTAAAATGTCTCCGCAAGAAACGTTGTTGTAGTTCGGTGCCAAAGACCACATCTGCCTGAAATATTTCTCATTTCCTCGATCAGCTAAATACTTGAATTTACTGAAGTGCTAGCCTGAATATGAAAAAAGAATCTTCTTTCACAAGGATAACACCAAGCTATACCGAAGAGTGCATTGGCGATGGGAGGCTAATTGATTGATTGTTTGGGATACGATTTTCTAGGCCATTCTTCTTATTCTCCTGATATGGTATCTTCAGACACTCTTCTGTTCCCATACTAGATCAATTGGGAAGCGCTTCTCATACTAAAGAAGTTGAGAGGGTCGTCGAGAAGTCGCAAATGAATACATAATATATACAATTTAGAGCATTTAATATATTTATTATTTTTATTTAACATACATAAGTATTCCGAGTCCACTATAACTGTTCATCTGAGGCATCGATTCTTTGCGTTGTATCTGTACTATACTAATTCGATAGGAGATAGATGATGACCATTATTTACAAAATTTCTCGTTTTCTTTTTACTCTAAGAACTCGTGACATAATATTGAATGACTCGGATCACTGACTTGTTAAATAGCAAAATTTCGGCTAGTTAAGTAATTTAATCACCATTTATAATTTGATGAAAAAATAGTTGGTCTTCCATATCTCCAAACCTTTAATATTTTGACGACGTTGCGGTATAATCTCATCTGCCATCTTCCTTCATATCTTGCTTCCTGTTGTTTTATTCGTCGATACGCGACCTCATCGATAAATAGAGAATAATAGAGCAAGACCTTAAGGTAGTAGATGAGGCTCTACCGAAACTTAGTAAAGTTAGTAATACGATTTTAGCATGTAGCTCCCGCGAAAGTACTTAAGATAACTATGTATCCCTGTTCAAAAAATGTCCCCTTCTTTACATAAAATTAAAAAATCAAGAAAATAACACAGGGTAATTTTGGATTAGCTATCGTACCACACTTTCTTAAAACATTCCTTGATGTAGTTAAGTAGAAGTCTGACAAATGTATCGCAACTAAAGTTGTTAGGTGACTTACGGTGGATTAAAAATCCCCAAAAACTTCTCCTTCTTAAACTATTACAAGTATGAAATATTCAAGCTTTGAAAAACATCCCTAGACTGTAATTTGAATAGAAATAGTGTCAATTCGAAGATCATTAAAGACAAACTGGAGAATGAAGGTACAGGCGATACTTATAAACAACTATAAACTGTCCAGATGGAACACTAACCACGTACTGTAGTCATTTTTAAGAAAGAGGTGTCAAGGAATCGCAGCCATGTGCAAAGGCCATGTGTGTTCAAAACTGTACTACACACAAATTCAACAGAATAATTAAAACTTAAACCCAAACCATATAAAGTCTATCCAAAGTTGGTGTGAACATACATCATCTATGAATTTATGACGTTAAAACGGTGCAACGTTGCCGCATCAATTCTAGCTTATTTTGTCTTTGACCTAAAATAAAATTCTAATCTAAATACTATTATGAAACAAAAATGGTATCAAATATAATTTATTTTATCATTATAGTACATATAAAAACTACAGTTAATTATACAGCCACAAGAGTTTATAGGTTAGAGTTATAATCTAATTACTATTGTTTCCAAGAATTTTTCATACGTTTGACAACCGGAAGAATTTGACAGGCTGTTTCGGTTACATGTTCGAACTTATTAGACAGCATTTTGTCTATTTTTACCTGGAATAAAATGAGAAGGAAAACATTATCTGATTCTAAAATGGCATTTACAAATTGCGACAGGCAATACATTAAATATTTTGATAACATATTCACAGCAACTTTGGATAGACTATATATCCGATTTTTTACAGAATTCCCTATATACAATATTTTAATCTTACCATAAATATTCAAAAGTTCATAAAGCATGCATATTTCATTATCTGTTTCCCAAGTTCTAACAGAAACTGTAAAACTATTATATGTTTTTGCTTTATACAGCTTAATAGCTTCATAAATTTATATTTAGTCGATATTACTGTGCATCTTAATGTAGGTCTAACTTCTAGCGAAATATTCGAAGCCTTTTTGTCAAGATAAAAAACGTGCTGCATCCAAAACTTATTAAACTCAAGCTGGGTCATAAGAAATGAGTTTTATAGCAAGGACTGTTCCGTATCTTTGTTGTTTTCCTGCCATGGCGGTACAAAAGCGTCGTTTTTATGTCGAGGTTTTAAGGATAAAATATTGGTTGCAGGAAAATTACGAGCTCGAAGAGGGTTGTTTTGATTGTAGTCGGAGGATTGTAGTTGCAGTCTAGATAATAGTAACGATGATATAAAGTTTCTTTTGAAGTCTTTGATTTTAAGAAAACCTATATTATACGTACAAATAGGATTCTTCTTTAATGCAGGAGTATCCTTAATTCTGCCGAGTGCATTATTTAAGATTTGTAACATTCGTTCTAGCCATAGATATCATCATCAAAACCTAGAAATATCTGTAATGGGATGTAATAAATTAGTTGAATTAATATTATTAATTTGAATAAATTTAGACCCTATTGTATGAGGTGATAAACAATATTCATTTAACCAAAAAGGGGCTAGGATCATATTTGAACACCTAATAAATTTAACAATAAAATAAATGATACCAGTTAATCGAGTTTCCCTAAATTATTGCCAGGAAATATCATGCAATAATTTACTCGAGTCGTGCCATTAATAAGCCATCAAAAACATTTTTTATTTCCACTGAAGGGGAAGTCAATTAAGTGTCATCCATTTCCTAATTAACACTGGAACATACTAATATTGCCTTGGTTAGACTCTATATATTTCATATCTATTATGAAAGAAATTGGTAACAAAGTGGATTTTTTTCTACATATGAAGTTGATATCTGATACGAAGTTTGAGATATGAAAGACATTTTAATTATTGGGCAATAAAATATCACTTAATATTAAATTAGTGATATACTGATGAGTATCTAAACTCATTTCTAAATCTATATTCATATAAAATAGTTAAGATAGTAGAAAAAGAAGGAAAATATATCTAAATGTTTTGATTCACAACTATTTTATTCCTTCTCTTATAATGAAAATAATTGTGAAAGATTATGACGTTTTGGCAACTGAAATTAAAATTAAATTATACGTTATACATTAATTTTAGTACATTAATTATTATACATTAAAATTTATTTGTTTTAATCCGCATGAAGTGTTTTTTTTAAGTAAAATTACTATATTCACCATATAGTATTTTTGATAGCAAGGATGTATGTATGTAGCAAGATAGATATGCATGATGAAGATTCGTTGCAAATATAGCCAAAGCTGGTAGATAGACCTCAGATAGGGGCCCGTTAGTAGTTGCAATGTAAGTGTACATATGAACGCAACTCGTATGACAGCTAACTTGTGAACAAACTGCGCGAAAAAATTCTATTCATCTTAAAATTTATACAAATAATTTTTTTTCATCGAATATGTTTTGTGTTGTTGTGCAAAATATCCAAAAGTAATATCGTCATCTATTTCATCATTTTATAACCGCAAACATTTAGTATTTGTTTCTGATGTATGTTATATATGAATACACAAACATTATCAAATGACAACATAGGTTCAGAGTAAAATATCACTAAGAATATTGCTGATAATCACCCATTTATTTTCTAAATGAATCAAATCGTAGATTGTTGCATTAATGGGCTTTTAATTGCTTTACAATACCTAGCCCGGTTGCGATAATTTGTCAATTGTTTGGAAATAAAATTTATTCCTATAAAAATATAAAAATTTGCTTGAGTATGTATCTTTCATTAGTTTTTTAAAATATTTGTTTATATGTAATATTTATGAAAAATGTGTATTTGCACTGAAATATTTATAACTACTTGTAGCACTGTTACACAGACATTGCTGAATTTTAATGATAGCTATAATTGTCTTGACCCTAAGTCTCTCTCTCTCTCTCTCTCTCTCTCTCTCTCTCTTCTAGCTCTATTATATGAATGTGTGTAACTTAACATGGCGATTTAACCCCGGCGCTCAACTTCTCCCCGTCCAATTATTATTATTTATATTGTTAATAATTATTGATATATTATAATTAATACAGTTATAATTATAACAGTTATCGTAACCTGTGTATATTATCAAATTGAACACTTACACCATTAATTTACGAACACATAGAGGACACTGTACCGGATTAAATTTGAACGTGGTCAAATAGCTTGATCTATTAGAGTTTTATTTCTTGAAGAAAAATGCAGCTGAAGCGCATCTAAGGTTTGTAGAAGTTAATGCTAATAACGCCTCAATTAAAAAATAATATGGAGAATACTGGCATCAAATGGGTGAAAGTTATTTTTGTGCATGGTACTTAATAGCCGCCTTGTATTGTTATAAATATTATAATATTTTATTTAATAATCAATGGGAATTTTAAAGTATCAGCCATATTTGGCGGATATTAGTACATATAATGGTACAGCATGACTACGGATACCTAATATTGGCTTCCAAGTTCTGTCTCAAGAAACAACTTTTTTTAGAGAATTTTCAAGAATGCAATAGAATATTTTTATGGCTTGAATTGATTTTGAACTCGTCTTGGTAACATAAAACATGCTAATTGCCAAATTAGCGAGACTTAAATATTGGGCTGAGAATATATGGATGCGACTTGTTAGCTCTTTTATTTATTTTAGTTATTTGTTGTCTTTCGGACATTGAATTGAAATGCAACAAGGCATGTGCAAAAGTGTAGTGGTAGCAGGAGATCTAAATGTTTCAAACAGTTTTCTATTCTTCTTTCATAATAACATGATCATAAACAATCCAAAGCTAATTCTCAACAAATGCAATTTTGGAGCTCTTAAGATAAAAGTTAAAATAGTCTTCAGTAAATCTCGCCAGAATTAGAAATCAGTCGGAAGTATTTCGGCATCGGACAATATTAGTTTTCTATTTTTTAAATCGCTTCCTATGATCCTCATCTACGCTCTTTTTGGAACAGTTCGCTGCGTGAAAAGGTCAATTTAAAAACAGAAATTTGTCATGAATTCGTTCATTCGTTCACCACAGACATGTCCAAACCATTGTAATTTGCGTCTCTGAATTTGTTCTTCAATTAGGCATTGATTGTCCAATTTTAAACGAATGATTTCATTTCTCGTATCTCAGAGAGAAACATGTAGAATTCGTAAAATGTGAAAATATTCGAGTGCTGAAGCCAATCAAAAGTATTAGCAAGGTAAGCGTTCGAAATAGACCCACATCTCTCTTCAGTATAATAGTGTCCCTCTTTTCCACATACACCATCTTATATAAGCAAAAGCTGCTTGGCCGATTCAACTTATTCTTCAACTTTCTTCTGTCATATTACTGGGTGCCAAACCCTTGCAGTTTTGTGATTTACAATAGCAGGTAATAGGTGAGTTGTTAACACTTTCATCAGGGTTTCATAAGCCATATGGCTTTACAATGCGAAAACTATGTCATAAATAACGCTCTACACCTCAACGCCTGTATCAGTAATAGATGACATCTAATTAGCGACATCAGGTCGAATCTCTTTCACACAGCCGATGGAAATATTATTCTTCCATATATTATATTATTTATATAAAGTCGAAGAAAATTTTGAGCTAAGTTCAGATTATACGCCAGTGGTTCAGACGTTGAGCGAAAATATAATAAGAAAAGAAAGAATCCCAATGTTAGCAAACAAGAGAACACACTGGGAAGGATTTGCTGAAGAACTGAACAAACGAATTCAACTAAATGTACCCCTCAAGATAACTGAACAATTAAATCTTGAAGCAGAAATATTCGTAGTAGATATTCAACAAGCTGCTTGGGATAATACTCCATAAATTAAGAGTATAACTAAAGGAATTAATTATCCAAAAGAAGTGAAAATGGCAACAAAACAGAACACCTGAAAATAAAAAGAGTTTAAACAATATAACCCAAAGACTGAGAAGATAAATACTGGAACTTAAAAACAAAACCATAAATGACTATCTGAGAAATTTAGCAGATGATAAAGAAACTGACTACTCACTCTGGAAAGCCACAAAATATCTAAAGCGCTCATGTTTACACAGTCCACCTATAAGAGACCTATGTGGGAATAGGGGCTTCTGCCAAAAAGCAGAACCATTTGCTGAATATCTAGGAAAAACTTTCAAACCAAACGAAATTAACATTGAGCATAATTTGCCGGACATAGAAGCTGAAAATTCGATGATTGAATTAGTCACGCCGAAAGAGTTAACCAAAGTTATTAAAATTGACATTAACCCCAGGAAATTAACAGGCTACGATTTAATAACAGGAGAATTACTGCAAAAACTACCAGTAAACAGTAGAAAGGGAACTATAAAACTCACCAACTTGATCAATACAGCATATAGATTAAAACATATCCCAGACATTTGAGGGCTGACAAGACGGAAATTATAATGATCCCAAAACCTGGGAAGTCACCAAACGAAATAAAAGCCTATAGACCTATATCACTGCTGCCAGTAATATCTAAGGTTTTTGAAAAACTCCTGTTGAAAATAATAAAACCGATCATAGAGAGGAAAAACTTAATACCAACACACCAGTTTGGGTTTAATAACAAACACTCAACAATTGACCTGGTCTATAGAATAACAGATATTATTGAAAAAGCCTACGAAAGTCAAAAAGTATGCTCAGCTATATTCTTAGATGTAGCACAAGCCTTCGATAAGGTTTGGCATGAACAGGCCTTGTTCATAAACTACAGAAAATGTTACCAAAATAACACACCGAACTATTAAAATCATACATTACAACCAGAATGTTTAGAGCCAAACAAGAAGAAGCTTACTCTACAATAAAATAAGCTAAAGCAGGTGTACCACAAGGAAGTGTACTGGGACCAATGCTTTATCTACTCTACACTTGTGATATACAATGGAAAATATTACGATGGGTACATTTGCTGATGATACTGCGATTATAGCTGTGTGAGGCAATAATGAAGAAGCTTCACGAAAATTACAACAGGCAAGTGACAATATAAATAATTGGACACAAGCTTGGAAAATAAGGATTAATGAAAGTAAATCTGTACATGTGCAGTTCACCTATAAACAGACTGTACAAGCACCAATAACATTAAATAACAATATCATTCCATATAATAACAACGCTAAATATTTTGGAATGAATCTCGATGGAAAACTTCGTTAGAAGGAACATATAAAGAAGAAAAAAACCGGAATTGAAATATAGGAAAATGTACTGGCTAATTGGAAGAAAATCACAATTATCAGTACATAATAAATTGCTATTATATAAGTTAATATTGAAACCTATATGGACATACGGAGTTCAATTATGGGGATGTTTTGCAAAGGGTAACATAAATAAAATGCAAATTTTTCAGAACAAAGTCTTGAGAGGTATTGTGGGTGCACCCAAATACTATAGGACTGATTACCTACATCGAGATCTTCAGATACCCACAGTCAGTCAAGAAATCAAGAGAATTGCAAGGGGGCGTAAGGAAAGAGTTCATTCTCATGAGAATATTGAAGTATTGTAGCTTTTGGATACCACCAGAATAGGACACAAAACAAAACACAGACTCAAAAGAATCAAACCATCTGATCTTGTTTAGTGTTGTGTAGTGAGGTGCATATATTAAAAAATACAGCAGTGATACATACAAACATTATTTCATCAGATATTTAGATATGGCCGATGGGTCCTCCTAGTTATATACCTAGATTTAAGTTATCATAAAGACAAATTGTAGGTTAGACGGAAACGACTAGTAACAATGTTTTAATTAAATAATAAAAAATATATATTTATTATTTATTAAGGGTGGTAGGGAAGGGACGGGCAGTTGGGAGACCAGGGCACCCCCCTTTAATTCTGATTTGATCACAGATTTTATTTTTTTCTTGATTTGGTAGTTTACTTTACCGACTGGCAACACTGTTCATCCCTAGACTATCTGTCATTTCTGTCAGTTGTCAAACACAAACACGTTCGAAGGTTATGCGCTTGTAAAAGTAAATATTTTGTTGCGGTTTCGGATCGTAATAAAGAGAAAACTAATGAAAGGTATGTGTGTTTTCTATTATTTATCTATTGTATATTTACTAATCTATAAATTAAACTGAAATTCAAGCCTAAATACGTAGATCCAAAAAAATACCGGTAACCTATGTCGAAAATGTATCAGAGGGAGTAATGGGCATTTGGACGCACGGGTGGTTTGGGCATGCCCAATGCTCTCTCCTATTATGTTCAGTATAGGAGGATTTTTAATTATTGGTTTATTTTTAATTATAGAAAGATGCCGTTTAAATTCAAAAAGAAAGGTTCGCGACGGGAAATTCCTAAAGATGTTCTTTATTTGTTAACTTTTATTTTTGGTTTCGACTATTGATATAGTTTAATAATAATTTATTTATTAACCAATTTTTGAATTCCATTATAGGTATATAGTGATCTATAGGTCGTGCCCAAGCCTCCCACAGGGTATGTCCAAGCCTGCCTACCATAGGGAGCATTGGGCACTTTTGACTTAGTTTATAAAATATCTCGTAATGTTGAAACTGATTGTAATTTTAAAGAAATCTCTTTAATTAAACCTAACCAAATGTGTGGTGCAACAAGAATTGGCAATAAAAGTTGTTTGTTGTTATCTATGAAATCTGATTTTTTATGCAATAAATAATAATAATAATAAGTGCCCATACCTCCCCTACCTCCCCTATATTATACTGATATTGTTATTAATTTAATATCATTTTAATTTTTATTAAGAAATTTTACGAATTCCGCTATATTTGATTATATTTCAAAGTGGCAATCGTTATATAATAAAGATTGTCGTTTTTAAATTTACTGCTCCAATATAGAAAAGCAATATTTCAACTTCCATCATTAGTCAGATGTCATATTTTCATGTCGTTAATCTTAGTCTGTTTGCACATTGGTGAGATTTCTCAGGAAGTTGAATAATTAATTATAATTTTTTACTGTTATTTAACATGTCAAATTTAATATCGGTTATTACATATTGTGATTCATTTAGAAATATTAATTACTTTCGAAGCTAATTATTGCTTAATATATAGCATAGTAAAGTATGATTTGATAATATGGATTTTCACTGAATCGGTTTCTTCAATTTCTTATTTCATAGTGGAGCTCGATTTATCAAATTTAGCCCCGCCTGACGTTTGGTTATTCTATATTGAAAATACTGCTTCGAAGGCATCTATTAAAACGTATTCAGGGCCTTAAAACCGTAACTAAAAAAAAGCTATTCCCGGACGCTTACGTTAAAGAGGATTTAGAAAAAATTGAAGAATTATAGTAAATTATCTACCAGGGTAAGGGATAATATCTATTTCCTTCCTTAATGAGAACTGTTAATTGTCATTGACTCTGTGATTCTATAATTTTAAATAAATAATTGACAACAAAAAATATAGTTATATTCTAATAAAATTTCTTTGAAATATATTTTCAAGTGAGTCATTAATTTCGCTGGTGAAGCTAAGGGCCTACCTTAAGCCTACCTGACAAAGGGTAAACTGCAATGAAATTGCAAAGTCAATAATCAATATAAACAAATTAATAAAGCTGTGGAAAATCAAATTGATGAAGACTAATTTTGTCTACGTTAATTTTACACATAAGAGAAATCTATAGTAATACGGTAAAATATTTATGAATGGCACTGGGAGCGAAGCGGTGCTGGAAGGATCATGTAAAGAGAGAAAAAAGAAGAAAATGAGAAGAGTGCATTCGTTTCGGGAAGAAAGTATACTGTATAAGGAAGTCCTTAAGTCTATATTAATATGTATATATATGGGATTATGCTAGAAAGAGCAATTTGGACATAATTCATCGCTATTTGTTAATACCTCGTGGTAGGGGTGTCAACCAACGAGAAAAATATCGATATCTCGATATATCGATATTTAAAAAAAAACTAAGTACCAATATAAAAGGTGTATTAAAAATAATTAAATAGTTTTTTTATAACGTTTAAGAAATACATTTCTCGAAAAAATATCAGCTTACAAAAATATCAATATATAAATACATCGGTCAAAAAATATCGGCCGAAAATATCGAATTATTGATATTTCTTCCGCATCACTATCCCGTGATACTTCAAAAATTGCCACCTCCATAGGGATGACTATAGAGGACCTCTTGAGTTGGTACAAAAAAAGATCACAGTGAAAGTGTATACGTGTATCAGCGTAAACAATTTTGATGAAATTCTAGAGATCCTGATGTGAACATGTTTTATATATTATCATTAACATCATTTAATCATTAAACAAATATTGTTTTAATTGTAATTTTTAGTAGAATCAAAGACATATTTACTTATTTTCAACTGAATAAATGTTATTAATTTTGTTATTTGTTATTACGTGAATTTCTAGAAATTAATAGGGTAGAAAAGGTAGATTCGATGTGGTTTGTTAGTGGAAGTGATCGTAATATGGGATCCTCTTTAATATTTAAATACTATTCATTTGCTGACGATGTACACAAATTGAAATAATTAACGAAAATGTACTTTCGAGGTCAATGCGAGGCTTTCTTAGCTTAATGTAAGTTTCGTCTAGACTTTACTGGATTTGTATAATTAAACAGAAATCTCTCCTCCAAAGATCTCCTCAGGTAAATACACACTATATAAAAATTTTATGTTTTTTAACGATATAAATAATATTTCAATATTTTAAAAGCTAGAATAAGTAACTGTAATTTGCAGTAATAAATTATAAGGTTCGTATTCAATTACAAGCCGCATTTAGAACAAAAATGTAACATAAGTTAGAACAATACATCGTTTTGGAACACAATTTCTCGACTTTTATGTCCCGAAAACTACTTTTGCTGTTAATTTCTGGAGTAAGTCGAATCTACTAATTGGTTGGGACATGTTGGAGCAATTATAAACCATGGCCTGCTAAGTACAGCTGTAAACTGTGGAACTAAAAAGCCCCAGATAAGTGGCTTTCTTTGTAGAGGAATGGATCCTGACATTCTGAAAAATGTTGTTGGTTCTCCACTCATTTTTATCTCTAAAATGTAATGAAAATGTAATAAAAGCTTCACAAAATTAAGCCCCAATTGTAGAAATTAATTTAGTAAAAAAGCTTTTGGTAATTTTGGCTTGAAATATTATTTTATGTATTTCATTTAATGCATTTAATTGAATAATAGGTTAAACGTTGTTTCTGGATTAAGTTTCAGATGATATAATAAGGCTTCATTGCTTTATACAATCAATATATCAATTATATAATACGAGCATATATAGGATCTACGCATATATGCATATTGAATATTCAAAATTTTGTGTGTTATTTTTTTTTTCTTCTGCAATTTATTTTCTTCTGTAAGGTTTCTTAAGCTAACCTCAAAATGGCTATTTTTCCCTTGTTAGATATTTACTGAAAACATTTTAGAATAAAATAAGGTATAATATATATTCTGTATCATTTGAAATGGGTGATAGGGGAACTAGCCTGGATTGTGTAGCAAGTGTATTAGGGATCGATGATTGTCATTTAAAAATGAATGTCTCATACTAACATGTCCGACCGTTTCCTGGCTTCCGACTTTCCAACTTAACGAGTTGTTATTGGTGACGTTCTACATTAATGGTTTTGCTTAGTTTTAATAGCGCTTAATAAAACACATCCTTCTGGTCCAATCAAATATAGATTATCACTGTGATAAAGCTAATAAGAAAATAAATTTAGTACTTATTTTCATAGATTAGGAATCAAGCCTGCAAATAAACGCATCAGATGGAAAGCCTTTTGAAGAATGAATATTAAACTCAATAGTTCTTCAAAGGAGCGAGAATGCATTTTGATTAAATTTATAAAATGAAAATATAGAATAAGTAGAAAATACTCTTTTCCTGATGAGCGTAAATAAAATCGTCAAAACCCTAGATAGAAACACCAAAAAGTCTCACTAGCTTATTTTCACTGGCATCGCTTCTTAATTTTATATATTGAAGAGTATACTTTAATCCAGTAGGAATTAAAATTCTGATTTACGACACAAATTATCAAAATTTACAACAAATTTTTATTTTGATTATATAGTAAATTCACAAATAATAATCTAAATATCCTGCAGTAAAATAGTTAATTTATATGATTTATTGATGTTATAGTTTGCATATAAATTAATAATAGAACGATTTTTTGTATGTATGCTCTTTAAGCGATCCTATACCGTTTATCTGATTTTGATGAAAATTGATAATTAATAGAACCAATTCATAGCTAATATGCTGCTGTTGGTGTAATTTTCACACTGATTTTAGCATATTAATCAAATAACGTAATGTTTATTAAAATCCTGGAAAGAAACGTGCAGAATTTGCCTAATGCATTGCATTTGAAATCGTTTAAGCTTAGAGATATCCAAGTCTGAGAAACATACAAAAGGATTGGTAAAACAAGCATTCCGGAGAACCACATTTTAGACTTATTTATAACTCGTTTCTTACCCTCACACCCTTATAGCGAAATTAAAGCTTCTGTAGCTCGACATATTCATCTTATTACTTCAGCTGTATTTATCAGTTACTTCTCCTGTACTACTGATTCTCCTGCCTAAATCTTGCCTATGCAAACAAGTCGAAGATTGTTTTTTGGCGAGCTTTTTCAAATTGTTCTATATCCAAAAGTAATTCAATAAGCAGATTAAGCAACAATTTTTTAAAAATTTATGTAGCATTACTAGGCATGCCGGGTAATGCTAATATGTTATATATAATATTTAACTAAACATAATTAAAATATATTTTCATCTAATAAATATAGAAGTCTGCATTCGCCTGATAGGGCACCTAGTATAAAGTTTTTAATTATAAAACAGTTTTAAAAACTTTCCCTTCTCCAAGACAATTTTATATGATCTCTTCATTCCCTCAAGAAGTAAAATTCAATTTTCGTTTAAGGATTATATCGACGATGGAGTCGACTTACACAAAAAAAAAACGACTCGATAACTTTCGATCTTAAGTCGAAACTTTATTTCTTCGTAATTAACGGAGTTTGAAAAATATACCGCTTAAAAAAACAAGTAATTTAAATTAAAAGTAATCTAGTTAACGTTGTAGTGGGTTAATGTTACTTTAGTTACTCGGGTTCGTTCTTTATTTGGCAAACTCTTGATTTATTATGGTAATTTCCTTCTGTCAAGAGCGGTATTTAGAAAACAGTTGATTTATTCTTGACCTTAGTAATATATTATTTTTTATGCCCTTGATTATTGAAAAAACCATAATTTATTTAAGTTTCATTTACTAATATATATATATATATATATATATATATATATATATATATATATATATATATATATATATATATATATATATATATTATAAATTATGTTTTCCTCAATAACTCAACGAAGGAAACAAGGACTAAACATAAAAAGGTAAATATGTTCCTTAATGAATATAAAATGCTTTGTTTAGATAAGTAACTATAAATTAGGTGGATTAAGCCTTCAGAAGATATCATAAGAGGTTTAGAATAGGGGGTTTGACGTCGTAATTTGAGCTGACATCAGTTAACTGCAGTTTTGGATATTATAAAATTGAGTATTGCGCTTTCTACATCAACTAATGTGTATATTATTAAATGTTCTGTCAAATTCAGAAAAAAAAGTTAACAAGCTGACACGCCGTCCTTTTCTTAATATAATAATATTCCACGCCAACTGCGAATTACCCCAAATAAAAAAGAGAGCTGTAATCGAGTCAAGTTCAGCTTGCCGGTAGCAGAAAGTACACGTCGCTACAAAAGACAAAAGCAAGACTGACGACGTATAAAACGTAATTAGCATATTGTGCCTGTTTCGGGTGTATTTTTTCTTTGTACTTTTTTCGCGAGGAAACAGCTTTTCTCCGTCTTGCAGCTTAAATTACCTTAAAAATAGCCGCGTAAATCACGGGGCCTTTGATGTTACGATTCCAAATGGTTTTTGTTGCTCTATATTAAAGCACTCTATGAAATAATTATGGAAGAATAAAAGAATAATTTCAGAAAGGTTCGGGTGGCTATTTGACCTCAAAAGTAACCTGCTTAAAAGTTTATTTTATTGAAAAACCGAAATAATTTAGAGGGTTTCAAAGGCATTTTTCATTCAAATATTTAATTAGTATTTAGTCAAATATTCTGTGTAACTGATAGATATTAAAATAATTATTTATATTTTATTATAAATATATTAATTATTTTAGCGAAAATTTTGAAGCCCTTTTGAAGAAATCGTGAGCACCAGACAGAGAATTTTACTTATATATAATTTTACAATATAAAAACTTATGGATAATATTGATACCTAAAATTGGTGTGTAGTATGCTCTATAAATAAGTAACCAGGAATATGTGTGAAATCGACTGTGAAATATGTGTTATATATATTTATATATATATACCAGTATTTTGGAAACTAGTAATAAATAAACTAATAAATAGTAATAGTAAGTTGAAATACAATTTTATTAGGAATAGTGCCATAATATAATGATACACTTCACATTTTTTATAGGGATAACAAATTATACGTATCCGCTTACCGGAAGGTATATTATGTTGTGAATTAAAAAGAAAACATGCCAATATTTTAACCTAATAACAAAATTGGACAATTGCTTGGCCGGTATTTAAAATGTATTTAGATTTTAGCGAGAAGCTCTTCCTAATTCATAGTATAAATATTCATCTATCATTTTGAGTTTTAAGAATGTCTGGCAATTTAAATTTTGGGAAACATAGAACAGCTAAAATAATTTATATTCACGTTTAATTCGCTATCATTATGGTTCTGGAGACATAGTATATATGAACTAGAGGTATTTGCAAAGGATATTAGAATATTTTCGTAATGTTATTGGTAATAATATCTTATTAGTTTCACTTTTTGTTTCTTAATGCATTTTGAAACAAAGCACAAACTGAATTTTATACAATAAATACATTAATTTGTACATCAAGAGTTAAAATTAGTGTTACAAATAATATTAACGGTTAAATAAAATTTGTATAGTGTTTTAATTCCCATTTTGTAGGTGGGTTTGTTCACATGTGATTCACATGTTGGATATATAAAACAAAATTGGAAGCAAAGTAGTAACAAAAACTAAAAATAAATTTGAAATGATGTAGGTGTAATTTCATGAAATAAATAAATTTGTTAATAGGAAAAACTGGCCATGAAGGTGGAAGGCTGCAATTTTATTTGAATATGGGTAAATTGCTCTTTTATCAATTTACACATGGTACAATTGTTTTGAATGTAAAAGATGGAAAATATGATGGATAATAATATGAATATAAAAAGAGGATGAAATCTTGACAATAACTGCCTCCGGCAATAAAGGGTCTTCTTCATTCAACTATGAGTCAACAAATATTGGTCAACATGTCAAGGACAACATGTATGGTCAAGGTACTCACTCTGTTAATAATTTACATTTTAACAATCAATAACAACAAAGTAACAACATAAATGTGCAAAATCAAGTTTGAATATTTCAGAGAGTGCCATCAGCATGGAAGAAACGATAATAGTTTAAAAATATAAAAAAGGAAGTAGTCAAGATTCTCATCTATTTATAGCTTAGATACCCTTGCCCAAAACTTTCCATTTGGCATCTTAAAAATTCTCGAGTAACCGAATCGATTCATATTAAAGTTGCAGTAGCCATCCAGAGCAAAGCAGGTCTGACAATATACAATTTTTATAACTCAGAACTCACAAAAACTCAAGTGAATATTCTCTCGAACTAACACAAAAAAATCGTAACCGAACTTTAAAATAATCTACGATAAAAATATACCGGCAGAAACTAAATCAACCCAACTAGAAGTTAATTAAAAACTTTTATTATGAAGTTTGTCCAGTTAGGTAAGGTTAAAAATCAGAACTTAAAAATAATTTTTGAAATGATTTTTAGGTGCTGAATATTTATGTTTATTTTTTGTAATAAAATTATTTGTTGTAGACTATCTGAAAATGGACTCCAACAAGGTTTTAAGGCAACTTAATCTCCATTATTTTGTATACAAGTTGATGCTCTTAAACATCCACCAAGTAGACTTAGGATAAGCGAAATTGATGAAAGTTACTAGAACCAATTACTAGAGAAAAGCCCGTTGCCATTAGGTTTTAGAGAAACTTTTGTAAACTATTGAAACTTAAACTTTTCTTTTGTGCTTCGTATTTCCTGCTTTAAAATATTTTATAATTCGATCACATAAAAGTCATTTTGCGTTTAAAATTTGTAGAAATGTACTGATAAAATATATGTTAAGTTATTGAAAATAGAACGATAATAAAAACATTTTAAAATTATGTTTTACAGTTTGTTCTTTTTACTATTGCTGGTTTAGCTAATTAACTTGAACTATAAATCATGAAGTACACCTATCAATATTTTTTTAAATTAAATATTATAGAAATGTAGTGAACTAACAGAACTAAATATTTGTTACTATTGTTTTGTTATTTGTTTGTAAAGTAAAAGTTTATTATATACTGACATGTCTGAATATCTAGTCAATATCAAGTACATTTTTTTGTACTTCACCTTATGTTCTTTACATTTTTTCTGAACATGTGGCGCCCACTTGAGCTTAACATCAAGGGCCATGCCAAAGTATTTGTTTGTATTTGCATACAGATGTACTTGTTAATTTATATACACTGGCTTGTGCTTCATTTTTCTGTTTATGAACTCAATACGCACTGATATATTTGGATATTTATGGGTAATTTTTCTGTCCAGCATTATTTTTCGGCTATAGTTTTTGTGATTTTTCTATTGATTCAGTATTGTTATCTTCAATGGATAGGAGTGCAATATCATCTGCAACTATAACAATAACATTTTCATTGAATGTAGGCACGTCCTAAGAGTGCAGCAAATAGAGGACTGGTCTCAATAAGCTTTCCTCTGGCATACTTGCTTCTGTTTTCCTTAAGTCAGATTATGCATCTTCTTATTTGGCTCTGAAATATCAATTAGTTTTATAGGACTCTAAAATGTCATGGTCATGAAGAAAAATTTTAGTTTTATGCCCTCATGCCAATCTTAATCGAAAGCTTGAGCAACATCTGAAAATAATTCAAAATTTTTTTTAAATTTTCTTCTAGTGAATTTTCCATGATATTGTTGATATCCACATAATCAATCATGGAGTGTCTTATCCTGAAACCAGAGTGATGATTCGGAATAAGATACTTTTCCTCAATGATTAGTTTTAACCTTTTCAATAAAGTTTTTCAAATTATATGGACATTGCCGGTTGTAGTAATAGGTCGGCTTAGCGATGTCTCATGAGGTGGTTATCATGGGTTAGTAATCATAATTACCTCAGCCATTTTCCACAGTTGTGGAACATATATAATAGTTCTAGTAGGAGACTTTTTTGCATTAGCGCCATTTTTTATTTCTCTCTTAAGCTTAGCCAAAGGGACAAAGGGAATTTTCCTAGAACTATCCTAGAAAATATATAGTTTTACACACTGTCTAATTACTGATGTGAATAGTTATTCCTTGTCAAATTCCGGACATATTCTTTTAGCAATAAGAGTGGCGGAATAGTTGAATTATATTCTAATTTATAGTAGATAACAGGAATATAAATATAATTGCGTATTATTTTATTTTATGTTCATTTCTTCCAAGTTAAACAATATACTGCGACTTACTGCGTTTACTTTGCTAAAACATCTAAAATCATTAGAATTTAGTTAAGTTTAAAGAACTTTTAGAACAAATTTATGCCCTCGACTTTCTTTGATTCATAATTTGCGATGTAATAATATTTACTCATATTTTCTATAACTTACGAAAGTAATTTGAGATAGTTGAATATTTTATATTATTTATACTATAGTTTTAATATTAAAGGATGTCAGATATATTACCAAAATTTTGAATTAAATTCTATTTATTCTATAAAGTGTTGATCATTATAAATTGAATAAAAC
The DNA here is from genome assembly GCF_030347505.1 of Rhynchophorus ferrugineus. Taxonomy (NCBI): domain Eukaryota; kingdom Metazoa; phylum Arthropoda; class Insecta; order Coleoptera; family Curculionidae; genus Rhynchophorus; species Rhynchophorus ferrugineus. The sequence goes on along the minus strand of NW_027472583.1, from coordinate 21,625,707 downwards.
CAATACAAATATATCTTCTACTAATCCTGTACATTATTGTTTATTTTTATATATATTTATGAGTATATTGTATTTTATAAAAGAAATATTTTTTGAGGAAAACCGGCCGCTTTACAAGAATATTGGAATATTTCCAAGTTTCAGTTTCAATAAAATAAAAATATTTATATGGTAGCTAGAGCAGCATTCAATAAACATCATAATCTAAAATGGCGATCATCTTTTTTAACATAGACTGAGTTATGTGCTGCTTCATTTTTACAGTTAATATTATTTCATTTTTAACAAAACTACTAGGCTTGACAAGAAAATGGTCCACCAGAAAACCCAAATTCCTTACGCATTATGATGTAAAATGGTCGCTTTTCTGTTAAATGTCCATTCGTTTAAGGGATATTTTTACTAAAATTGTAACTATATAGAGAAATATATCATTCTTCAAGGCAAGTATTGCTTTTTCTCCAAATTTTGAGGCCATTCTATGAGAGGATGAGAACATATTTGCATTCAGTTTCATTAATCGCTCTTAGACATACACATTCTTCTTCCTTATAAACTAGGTCACGACTAAGATCCTTAAAACTGCATGCAACAACCAATATCTTTCAGTCAATAGAAGAAATCAATCAAACGAATGACAGCCCCCTCATTGATTCTCAAAAATTAACTCCTTAAAAAGTATATGGAGTAAATATTTTAATTCAAATGCAAATCTTTAAACTGCCTTATAAATTCAGCTGTGACCTGGTCAACTACAATAAATTGTCATAGATTGAGATGTTAATTTCCTGTTAATCGGAGTCCATGGTAACTACATCAAATTGACACATAAGTACTTAACTCCTAAAAGGTAATCCAAACCGACGTAAATAACTAGCAAGTTAGACGTAACATATATATTATACTGCCAAAATATTGACATTTCCTTAGATGGAATAGTGACATCTATTTATTCGTTTGCAATCAGTTTGAAACACTATTAAGCGACGGTCAACTGATGGTGATTTAGCAGTTCCGTGTATAAATTTTGCGTGATACTGTTCCAAAGTAACCGATTTCCTGAGTTTTCAACGGTTATAACCGTGAATTCAGTGATAATGCAACTTTTGTAGACGCGCAGCAAGAAACCGACTGAAATTTAGTTTTCTTTATCTTTTTTGTTTTATCTTATATCTTTTCATTAATCAATCATCTACAGTTCAAACCATTTAATTCAATTTAGGGATGAAGTGTGACTCTAAACTATACCTAAACCCACTCATATATATTCATCAAAATGGGTAAAATATAGTAAAAGGCATTGAGTCATATAGAATTTGGTTTGAAGGACTAGGTATAGTTGATGAAGAACATATATGCGTCTTTTTGAATAATGTGTTTGTCGAAGAAACATAATTGGATGGTTCCCATTGTACTTTCATATTTGCGTCCTATTATTTTTTGTAAAATACTGCAGAAAAATTATAGAAAATGATTCTTCAAGCTGGTCAATTAATAGTCGTCAATCTATGCTGATAGTAGAATGTGGAGTCATGTTTTCTTGTTTTCCTAGTATAATATTGGAATAGCAACTGTTTTGTATCTGTTTTCAGCTTCCTTGAGATTCTTGAGCAGACGAGAATTGTTATTTTTCTTAAGTAGCATATTCTTCTATCCATTTTGTTTTCCTTTCGGATTTCTTATATTTCCCTATATTTTAACTTATTTTTGCTTCTATATGATCACCGTTTTGTTAATTAAATATAGGTTATCCTAGCTTATCCATTTTTTCTTTTTGTTTCGAATTTTCATTTTTGTCCAATTTAATTTTTTGATTGATTGCTTCTATGTCAGAAGTTCCTGCTAGTTAACCTTAAAACCGGTCCATCATTTTAACAGGAGTTCAAACAACAGAATGAAAGAGAAAACAATGTTTAAGTAGCTTTCGCAATTGTCCTAGAGATTAGTTTGAAGAACTTGAACTTGAAGAAATTGAATAAACTTTTTTCAGTTGAATTTTAAGTTAAAGATTATTTTAAACCGATAGATATGCCACTGTGTGGACTTAAAATTAATAAACTATTTGAAAAATCTATTCAATTATTTTATAGGCACCACGATATACCTCTAATAATAAATATTCGTAGCTAGTATTTTATCTGGAACTTAAAAAATTAATAATGATTTTATGATACTATAAATTATAATTGCCATTAAATTATTTTATAACAACACTACAATATAATAACTATGCAAAACTAAAGGACGTTTGTTATTATTTATTGTAATAAAATTTATTTAAAGCTTTGATTATATCAAAACTTCAATAACCAATGCCAAATTAATATTTTTTGAAAGTGCAGATTGATTGTGCATATTTTTTAGCGATAATTTGGCGATAAATATATTTCCAGTGATAAAGTGTAATCAAAAAGTGGCCTCATCACCCCTCTGGGTGTTACACCAGTATGATCTGGTCCATTAATTGAAACATCGAGTATCATTTATCATCGTATTCGGGGGTAACTTTTTTTTCTCGTGTGTATACAACGGGAACCGTTATTTTTTTCTTAATTGCGATTAAACACGAGCCGTTTTGTCTCAACAGCATCAACACGCTCAAACAACAGGGGAAAAACCGCAAAGGTCGTTAGTGTACTCAGCCTCCTAAATTTCTTCTCTCGTTAGACTAGGCCGGGACGAGCCGAATGAAATAAAATATAAAAAAAAAGTTCGAAGGTTCGGGCGGCAGAGGCAAAGCCCTTTTAATCCTTTGCCGTGGCCTTAATGGGACGAAGAGACCAACTTTTTTAATCTGGGTAAGTAGAACGACCCTTCCTATGCTTGTCATAAATCTTCGTTGCTCCAACAACAGTCAGTTCGAATTGTCGTTTGATTAGTAGAGATTTGAAAACATATAAGGAACGATATATATTATATAAAATATGTAAAAAATAATAGAGTCTTAATGATCCATAAAGATATATATTATCATTGGGAAGTATCGACTGAAAACGACTATCGACTGTTTGGTAATTGACTACTTTTTACTATCGACTGAACATATATGTATTATCAGTCATATCGACATTCATATCCTGATATGAATTTAAAAAATTCTATATTGGATGCATATCTATTTATTAAGAAAATATGTCCAGTAGCTCAAAGCCAATTATTTTCAGATTGTTAATTGAAGAAATTGTGTTTGGAACTTTTAAAACAAACTGGACTATTTAAAAACTACCCAAGATATATATTTATATAAATAATAGCGTATATTTCTGAAAAACAGTTAGAGGTTTCTTCGGAAAATGCCAATAAGATTAGCTCAAGTTTAATATAATACCCAAATTTCAAATATTTTTTGGCGAAAACAAATTCGGGTGACTCCTTTCTGGTGCTTTTCATTCATCAATAGTTAACAATTCATATAATTTTGTAGTAAACGCCGTTTCGAAGTTCTCGACTGCTTAAGCATTCATATGTTTCTGTGCTGTGATACTAAAGCTAGAATTTAACTCAATCAAAAAAACCAAGTCTTTGATATGTTGACACATTTCGAGTCACTGTTGCTGCTGAATGACGATGATTTAGCCAGTGACAGTATGATGTCAAAGTATGATTAATTCTTATATTTGCTTTATCTATATAAATAAAAATGTATCGCCCAAATATATGTACGCACATAACTTTTTACCCATTGTACCAAATTGGATAATTATTTTTTTGTTGTGTTCATTATTGTCAGGACAAGGCCTATATATTTTCTTTAAATATTACGGATATTTTCACATTAAGTATCAGTGAAAACTGCATCAAATTAAGAGACAAATGCATTATTTAGAAAGTTTTTCCTTATATTTTGTGCCTATGCAACGGCATCTCTAGTATGTATACGACATTAAACTAAAGTGTATAGGTGAATATGGCTACAATTAACGCTATATTATAAAAATAGTACAGCTGGGTTAGTATTTAATAAAAATATTTTTATATTATTCTTGCATCACCTTTACTAATACATGGAATAGTATGATTTACTAAATTAAATTTATACAAATTATATAAACAGCAACACATTTTTAATAGGGTATATAAAAACTTCAATTATGTTTTATATTTCTATAAATCGATAGTGAATTAAATAAAAAATAAATGATTGTTCAACCTATAGCGTTAACTAATGAAGAGGAATCAAAGTTCAGTCAAATTTCTATTAAACTTGATAACTAATTGTAGTTGCCCAATTTCCAATGTTCGAAACAGCAATGCACCTGCTATTCAATTCAAAATTAAAGGGCTGCAAATCTACCTTTAATATTTAATAAATATTATAGAGGTTTAATATATATAATGTATATAGAGCCTTTGTATTTTGTTGTAATATTACCTAAATATAAGCATAATGTTTGTTTTTCTCTAAAAAAGATCAAATCATTCGATTTATTTACACCTTCCACGTCATACGTATGTAATGATTGTTTAAAATGGAATTAATTCCATTTCGCTTTTGGACGGTGTTATAATAATAATTATACGAGTTATGGTACATGTAAATACATGTACGAATGTATCTTAACGAGTGTATACTACAAATAAAACTGATAAAATAGAACATTGAGTAAAGCAGCATTTAATTACATTTTTGCTTGAAATGAGTGTTAAAAGTGTAGTAATTATATAGCTAATATATAGACAGAATATATAACATGAAACATGAAAATTATACAAACTGAATTTTCATAATGGTAGGATATCAAGACTTAATATATGGTGTAGCTATGCAAGTCTAGAATTACCAGGTGTTACTTTGAGATTTTTGTCACAGATTTCACTAGAAATTAATATGCAACACTATGATTTGACATCTGATATGCTTCTCCAAAATAACAGAGGAATAGATTTACAATGTTTTTAAATGTCAATTTTTAAGCCTGAAAACATTCATGTGGAACACGCATTGCTTTTCTTGTAATATCAAAAGAAAATCCCCGTTGTTGGTTGTTGGAAAATGTATGATGATGCGGAATTAAAAGAGTTATTGGATGAAGACTCAACGCAAATTACGAGCGATGGGAAAGATAATAAAGATGGGAAGACGGGTTCCACATGACAAGCATAGCTAATGTGTCACACATTCGAATAGTAACGAGTCATGAATAAAATAAAATCGTGATTATCACTTGGCAAAGATCGACTGCAAAACCAAATCGCTTGGCTTGTGTTTGTGGAACTATTTTGGTCATATATTTTGAACTGGTGTAACCGGAAGTTCAACAACCTCTACCATATACCCAGAGATATGATACCATATACCCAAAGACATTGTTTTGAAACATGAAAATGATATCATAGAGCAAAACTAGTTAAACAAGTATTGAAATCAAGTGTTGGATGGGAAGTACGTACTGTCGTCGTACTCTCCAGACCTGGCTATATATATAATATATTTTAATCGATTGTAAAATCGTAAAAGCATTAGTGATATACCTACTAAAGAAACGTCCGAAAACGAACGAAAAAATAAGGTTATGTATGGAATAATATTTCATATATATGTTCTGCATGCTTTTTAAATTATTGCAATATTTTTATATTCATTTTTTTAATGCGTTGATTCGTATTTTTGTCTTTAATAGCATATACTTTTAACTTTAGATCTCATAAAATTAAATAAAGTGGTGGTAACTTACTATATACAGGGAATTATATGCTGGTCACCAAAACTAGAGAGCTGGCCGACTAAGAAATGTCTCTGGGGTATCTCTTGTTTACTTCAACATCAATTAATTTAGCCTTTAACTTTGTTATCAAGTCGTGAAATCATATAGTAATCACAGTCACTGGTTGACCAGTTTTATATTAAACGGAATCAGAATCAATGATGGCCCCTAGCGCAATATCCGCATCAAACATGATACGTTATGGATGAATTTATTTTTCAACATTAACATGTAGATAATGAAGTGAACATTTATTCTAAACTCCAAATGCAGCAATTTCGATGCTTAATGAGTTCATGAACTCGTAAATGAGGTTAAGATGATTTTACACATATAAGCACTAAACCTAAATAATTAGCTGATATTTTAATAGACACTTATGTTGGGTTGTCATCAGAACCAAAGGTGATAAATTAAAAACAATCATCCAGATATCCTTTGCCAAGAGAGAGACATTTCTTAGTCATATCCATAATTCACAAAGAATAATTATCAAATTAGAATCATAGTATCAATAACCTAAATCGTAAATACCGCAATTCCAATCAGGTGGTGTTCTGCCCTCTGACGGATCCTTAAAAATTTCGGAAGTGCGCATCTGCGGTGTGAACAAATGAAATTATGGCCCTGTCGTCTCAAGATCTTAGGTTTTGAATTTGAAGCGATATTCACACGGAAAGTGAGTGAGTTGAGATATTACTAAATTATTTTATTTAATTTTAAGTAGTGCTTAAGATTTTGTATTACTTGCGTTTATTCCCGTATTGTTGGAACTACTAAAGAGTCACGGTGTTTATGGTTTACCGATTAAGAAAAATTAATTACGTTACGTTAACAAATACTTAATAAATAAAGATACATTACAAATATATCAAATATAAAGTACTCACTTATTTTCTGATATAATTATTATGTGATTTTATGTACTTTAATTTTTCGCTTTCTTCTATTTTAACCTTCGCCAAATATAAAAGATTTACTGAAGACGAATTTTCCTAGATTTACACTTACGAACCTAACAATAAATTTCCAACTTTTTACTTATGATGATGTAATCTGAACACACTCTTGCTGGTATGCATTAATCTACCGTATAAATCATTCCTGGACATGACAATGCGAGAAGCCGTCCGTGTTATTACTGAAGGCCGTGCAGCTTGTCAAAACGTCGAGTTTTTTCAACGCGAAATATCAACTGGACAGGTCGTTTCCTAGATTTATCGCCAAATAAATCTGTTGATCCATCAAAGTCGAGACTAAAAGAGATCCTATAATTCCATTAAAATTTGTATTAAATTTATTATTATATTTTATATATATATATATATATATATATATATATATATATATATATATATATATATATTATATACTATTATATGTAATATATTAATCTATTGAAAAGTTCCCTTCCTGCCATAGTAGGCAAATTTAGTTTTTTATTTAACGTAATTCCTTTCAAGGGCGATACACTGGTTATATCAATCACCCAACTTTTCTATACCATTTTTGTTCTAAGATTGGTCATTTGCTTCAAAATAAGCCTCAGTTTCCACAATCACCTCTTCATTCGACGAAATTTTTTTCCCAGCTACTATACTTTTGAGATCTGAGAACAGGTTATAGTCGCTGTGGGCCAGATTTGGAAAATACGATGAATAGGGAAGCAATTCGAAGCCCAGTTCATGGATTTTTGACACGGTACATTGTCTTGGCGTAGCAGTACTTTATTTTTCTTCAAGTGCGGCCATTTTTCGGCGATTTAGTTCTTCGAACGGTCCAATAATGCTATGTAATAATGGCTGTTGATGGTCCTTCCATTTTCAAGGTAGACAATGAAAATTATTCCATGCGTATCACAAAATACAGACGCCATAATATTGCCAGTCGACTGTTGCGTGCTCCCACGCTTTGGAGCGGGTTCATCGTGTGTAGTCCATTCAAATGACTATCGATTGGACTTCGAAGTGAAATGATGGAGCCATGCATCATCCATTGTCACATATCGACGCAAAAACTTGGGTTTATTGCGCTTGACCATCTTCAAATACTGCTCCGAATCATCAACTCGTCGTTGTATTTGGTCAAAAGTGAGCTCGCGCTGCACCCATATTTCACAGAGCTTTCTCATACCCAAATATTCATGAATGTTATGATGTACAGGTTCAGTTAATATCTTTTCAATTCAGTTTACGGTCATTCAAAATCATTTTGTGGATTTTTTAAAAATTTTCGTCAGTAACAACTTCTTTTGAGCCTCCACTGCGTTCACCGTCTTTGCCGCTCATTTAACCACGTCTAAACTTAGCATACCTATTCGTGATGGTTAATTTTCCTGGGGTAGTCTCCGGAAGCTCGTCATCAAGCCAAGTTTTTGCTTCAACTGTATTTTTTCCTTCCAAAAAGCAATATTTTAACAATACGCAAAATTCCTTTTTATCCATTTTTTTCACAATAAAAAAAGTTGCTTCACTCAAAATGCTATAAGTCACAAGCTAATAATCCGACAGCTGTCAAATTTATACACGCATCTTTTGAGGGTTAGGGTTAACTAAAAGATATATGGATTTAATTTGAGTAACGCCATCTATGTGTCAGGCTGGGGACTTTTCAATTGCCCTGTTATTATGTACAAGATAATTGTTATTATATTTGTCTTGCATTGGAATATTCCTACATTTATGTCATATCTCCTTATTTCAGAAATGAACAGTGGACGTACTACGATAATCCCAAGGACAAAATGTCATGAATTAGTTCAAGAGAGCCATCGAAACAGGAGAGTTCAAGCGGAGGGTTCATAGGAATGAAATCGTGCCGTGCATATGGTATTGACTTCTGATTACCCTTTGTACAAATCAATTACAGCTTCGCCCGGCTTACAAACCGTTTCAAAATATTGAAGAACTGACAAAAATGATCGAAGATTGCATCGCTGCCAAGTAAATATCGTTATTTCGACGCGGTACTGCCATGTTGCCAGAAATGTTACTTGCCTTGATAGATTACTTTTACTTATGCCAGGGAAAATATATAAAAGTTTATATGTAAAGATCGGAATAATTCACTTTATAAAGAGTTTACGTTAGTCTAGTATATTTATATATATATATATATATATATATATATATATATATATATAATATATGTACGGCATATTCATTTCGGTTCAGCGACAGATCATAATGGCAAGGTACACGACTGAGCAATCCTAAAGATTTTATGATTAAAATAACATCTTTTTTTATAAAATTCTTGTTCAAAAACTTTAGTTATCCTTTTAGCGACTTGGGTTCTTTTAATTGAACTACAATTGTACTAGACAACATGAGATTCACCAAATATCTAGCACAACTTAGCAAAAGTTATTCTTCGATTCGGATTTTGTACTGACTTCCTTAGTCTGTTTTTTTATCCTTTTAACAGTAGGCGCTAGAGAATGGTGATAAACTTTTCTTGTTCTAAATTGAATTGTATGACCATGTAATTCTAGCAGGAAGGTACTGCGCGCTGCACAGCATGTGCCACGTCAATCGACGTAATTAGTTTGAGAGTATGTTTATCACTCGAAGAAGTGACATATTGTCTATTAATATCGGGCAATTTGACTACTTTTGACTTAAATATTCTTAATATATTATATATTTATTTAATTTCGTTATCGACCTGGCCTTACTGAAAAAAATTGAAACCAAAAAATTGTTTGTTTAATGTTAGAAATGTATATGAAACTTGTTGAATTTAACGAAAGAATGAACGGATAACTATAATAGAGTGCTAATTTGAGAAAAATACTAGTGAGAAATGAGTAAAATAATAGCACTGATAACCAAGTTAATACAATATATTATATAATATGGGAAACTCTAAAAATATTTAACATACTTTACACATTGTTAACGCTTTATGCTTTATTTCAGTTTATTCGAAACTACTCCGTGCGGAAGGGTATATTTAACCCAAACTAAATTCAGAAATTCTTGAACTTAAATCCCCTCAAGTAATTTGATGGTTCCATTTAAGTTAAATAGAGTGAAATATTTGATAATTCTAGAAGAAAATTATTTCTGGTCCCCATTTGACGAAATTTAATGTTGATAATTTAACGGGCTAGTGTTGCCGGAAGCGAAATAGTGACTTTCACGACAATTTTTTCATATGCAGTTTATACGTAATTTAGAAGTATTTTATTTATATTTCACTTATTAAGAGATTTGTGTTTGAAATTATGGCAAACATCAAAAAACGGACATAAGTATATGGAGGACGTATTCAGCGGATCTGGCTCCGAGTAAGTTAGAACACACGAGACAGGATATTTAAGACTTTTCAATATCCTGTCTTTTAAATAAAAGTACTATTTTTCTAATGATTTGTAAAATAATTATGAGGAAAATTACGCGAGGGTTACTGACGTACACTGACATACCTACGAGATTAATTTAGGTACTTCTTTATTTATTTTAATCTCAATTATACTATTATTTCTAACATAACCTCAGTTTAAAAAGACCAACAAAAGTATTACATATAAAGGGACGTTTCATTTTTAAGTAGAGTTATCTTCACAATGGGTTTTATTTAAAGATTTCGGGAGGTTTACATCAGGCAGACAGATTCATTATCTCTTTACCTCGGGGTATTTTATATTTTAGTTAAATAAAAAGAACCCCTGTTCTTTTTTCCTCTAGGTTTAATAGCTCGAAACCGCTGTAATGTCAGCGTGTATTTTTAAAAACTTTCCAGTGCTTAATTAAAACATGTTAATGTTAATATTGTCTTTGTATGAGAGAATTACAACAAAAACATTATAAATTAAAAAATGTTAAAAGGTTTTTGAAAGAATATTTATGATATGACATTCACTATGAATATCAGGTATGCGTCATAATTAATTCTCGAAGACTTTCCTAAAAAGTCTCCTTTTTACCAGTAAGGGCTCTGAACCACGATCCTCGACATTAAGCCCACCGATTAGCCAGTGACCAATTTAGTGTCCATTCCAGAAGACATCCGGTCTTACCCAGCCTGGTAACTAGCGTGACTGGGATGGTTATTCCCTGTCGTATTTTCCACTGTTGCCTATAAAGATATTTGCATTTACAATAACATACTTAAGGTATATCGATGGCCCAGCAGGATTCGAACCCGCAACTCCCGCTATAGTAAGAGGACCGCCTTGTCACCTTGTTCCATCTAAAATTAGACATAAATATATTACGATAATCGGCTATAGCGATTTAGATGAAAGTCTTTCGAATACACTCCTAGAATGATTATGTTAGAATTTTTAACTTATTGTTTGTTTGCCTATATGCGAATTGGTAAAAAATTGATGTTTTATATGAAAATAAATTAAAATTTAAAAAAATATGGCAAGAATAAACTGTTAGTTTAGTAATACTGCTGTTTACCAAATTTATGATATAGTAATTTATTGTTCATATTTAAAAAAATCCTTTAGTTATCCTAAAAGTTATATTTTAATTCAATGTAGTAGAGCATATTAACTTGCATTTTGGTTCTTTTCGCAATGATTAATACAGTAAAAATATTGATAATATTACAATCAGGTTCCCATCACATTTCAGCTCGGATTTACCTATTGTTAAAGTAACATTTTTTGAAAGAATGTCAGAAATTTTAATTTGAATTATCATACTATAAAACTATCTATAATATGAATATATGAAAGTTGTTACACTCTCAGTGGTTTGAGTAGAGCTCGGTTACCGAAAGTCTTAAACTACTCTGAAACCCAGAAATCATGAAATTAGTTTCTCAAAAAATTACCGAGTTTTTTTAATTATTTCTTTTCTGATTATATACTTTCTATCTATGCAAGAAAAATACGATAAAATTATAAAAATTAACTAAACTAAATAACAGGTGTGCTCAACAGCTGCTACCGCCTGCTGAGTAATTATCAACATTCAATATTTGTTATAATATCCTATGGCTTATCTAAAGAATTATTACGGCCTTCAGTTTTGAGAACTACGAGCATTGAAGCTTATAGTATTTAAAGATATACAGGAAAATAATATATAAAAGTTGCGCGAAGTTGCTTTCCAGAATAGCTTTAGAATTATATTATTATATAGATTAAGCCAATGAAAAAATAAATGTAATCTCGTAGTTATATCCGTAATGTAGCTGTGTGTGTTATGAAATCGCGGAAGACTTAGCAGTTCAAAAGCTAATGACAAACGTGAACAATTGTTTTCTTGATATTTTGTAAGATTTTATGTAAGAATTTTATGAGATATTCTAAAACAAAAATAAAAGAGAAAATAAAATATAATTTAAATTTAGATACAATACATAATAACTCTTTGATAATTTCTAATGACCATGATGCTGATAATAATTATAATTTTATTAAGCAATATCTTAATTAATTCGATTCGACAATGAAAATTCTGAATTAATATTAAAATTCTATGGAACACAAATCACAAAGCTTCATCAAAATGGCATTATAAAATGCTAAAGGGGCGATATTAGAAGGTTCATATTTGACGGGAAATACTAATCGTATTTCTAATACAAAAGACTTTTTCGTACAAAACATCTTTGTTCACATTCACATTGACTTGTCAGCGGGAAGGTCAACGAAACAATAATGTTTTCCACAGTATATTAATTAAAATTTTAAATTAGATTAGGATTTCTAAAATAAATAACAAATAATATAATATAGTACAGATACTATATATAGAATAAATTTCTCTTAATTAGATCTTAAGTTAATTCATTAATTGGGTTAGTCCAAATGAGAAGAAACAAACCAGAAAGAAAATGGAATTTTTAATTATATATATATATATATTATATATATACATATATATATATACATATATATATATACATATATATGTATATACATATATATATATACATATATATATATATATATATATATATATATATATATATATATATACATAGTCTAGGGAAGGTTTAAAAGGTGAATAAATATGAAACTTCTCGAAATTAAATAAAAACAACAATTTTGTTTTTTCTTTGATGTCGAGGATCGAATCCGACAATCTACCTGCGCGAGAACTTTCTCAACTTCGGTGATCCTTTGTGATAGTGACATTTCAAATTATGTGCTCTTCTTTTTGTTGATTTTTTGTGATAGTGACACTTTACTACTAAGTGTGCGAGAACTTTTCTAACTTTCATTAATTACAATTTACTATGCTAAAGAGAAGACGACCTGACTTAGGTCTTCGCAGTCAATCAAATGTGCGAAGAGCTACCTCACGTGCTAACCGCACTAATAACCAGAGAGAGACAGATCAAGAGAGTAGTCGTACTGCTATCTCAGAATTGTGTTCTTTAGAGAGTGACATGAAGTAGATATGCTTAGAATGCAACGAGTTCGTGCACATCAAACACAATAACAGCGACCACGACATAATGAAATTGAGCGATTCCGCAGACATAGTGCTCCTGTGATCCTTGAATGAGCTGCATTCCACTATGATACGGCAATAGATTATTGTGCCGACAAATCGGTAACAATGGGGGAAATGACAATAATTTGTAAATATTGCAAGGCGTTAAAATACAGTGGTGGTTAAAGTGCGGTGTTGATTATGTTGTGCTGGGGGCAAACTAAAGACTGACTGTGAAAAAGATGATGAATAATGTCATTGAGGCAACAATCATAAAGGGAAAATACAAAGGAGAGCATGTCTTGATCCCGCATATACCGATGATTCCAACGGATTTACTATTCGATTTTAAATCCTTACAATGACCTGCGATGACCATAAATAAATCTCAAGGCCAGACGTTGGAAGTTTGCGGAGTCAACTTGGAGTTTCCCTATTTCGCGCATGGACAATTATACGTCTCTTGTTCGCGCGTCGGAAAACCGTTATCTTTGTTTATTAACGCACCACAAAACAAAACAAAAAATATAGTTTATCAGAAAGCTTTAAATTGATTAACAAACTGTATCATAACTGTCTGTGTCTGTAAATATCTAGTTGAAACCTTATAAATAGCCAGTATTTCAGGAAAATTCTATTTTTTAAGTATAAAACATCATGTGTTATTAATAGATATAATAATAAAAATTCATTCATACCGATCATTTTTTTATTAATTACGGATTATTAGGTCTTTTATTTAATATATATATATATATATATATATATATATATATATATATATATATATATGTATATATATATATATGTATATATATATATATATATATAATTATTATTATTATAAACGTTATTATATATACGTATTAATCTCGATAACTAATTGTAGTTACCCGGTTTGCAATATTTGAAATAGCAATTCGCCTTTCGACGGCAAAATAAAGCGGGGCCAAATTAGGATTAATATTTAATAAACTCAATTACCTAGTGCTGTAAATGAAGCGAGCGGATTGTGAGAAACAATTACGTTCGTTTGCAAATAGTCCTAATCAAGATATAATATGTATAGAGCTGTTGTAATTTGTTTAATATCGTTTATGCACGCAAAATACCAGTTTTTCTTTAAAGATAATGAAAAAACGTGTGTAATCCGCTCATTATTGGAGCATTTTCGCGGGAGATAAATATTTACATCTTAAAAAGTTTATATGGGGGCTAGACTTATTATAAAAATGTTTTTTTTATAACATCTTTATTAGATACGCTTAGTACAATCTTAATTATTATTACAATTAATTTATTACTACTTTTCCTATGTGCTTGGATTAATTAACAAGCAAGACGAGTGCGAGAAAATACATCAGTATGTATTCCTCAATTATAAAATTATAATTATTTATTAATTATTAACTTATAGCTAGAGTTTACACTAATAATACACACTAAATGTTCACACAAGTTCGTATGGTTTTGTTCGTTTCAATCTCCTAACATCCTACGCACTGTCCAGCAGTTGTATTGCTTCCACAGTATGGTTTAGTAATCTTCTTGAAAACGAAAGTTTCAAGGCGAAATCCTGCACAAGTTCGCAAATCCATTTGATTTCCAGGTCATCGTGCAGTTCTTCATTGGTTACATAGCGATAGGCATTGGTAATCAATCGAAGAACCTTGTTTTGACAACGCTGTATGACTAACTGATTTGAATTTTTAGTGCAACCCCATATTTGCACCCCATAGGTCCAAATTGGCTTGATAATTGTATTATAGATCAACCTCTTTGATTTTAGATTAAGTTGAGAGTATCTTTCGACTAACCAGTATAGTTGTTTTATTTTGGTTCTAATGTGTTTTGCTTTTTGTCTAACGTGATGCAAAATATAAAAATGATATAACAATCCTGATACTGTTCAAAACGTCTTATTTAACTAGATTATTAATGAAGTTTGTATCTTTATTCGTTCGTTATTGAATATCTAATGAGTTTGTGGAGTTGCATCTATTTATCAACAATATAACTCAAAATTAGGCGCCCTTTGAGTATGTCATCTATCATAACAAAATTCTAGATGTAGCTCCTTCTGACTTTTTTCTACTTTCCAGGAGACAACCAGAACTAAAGAATAACAATGGCGAAAGGAAGGCAACTGACCAAGTACATGTTATAAAGTTTGGTCTGTACGAGTTATATATTAATTATATTATATATATAGTTTTTTTGAAATCTGTTTGGAACATACTTTATAAACAATGTGGTCAATTCAATCTCATTTTCTCGTCTCGTCGCTTCTCACTACACGACGTCTACTCTACGTCTACACTACAATACTTAGTTCTAAAGAAACGACCAAGGATATGTACGTAATCGTTATTCCGCCTAGATAGTTTATAGTTGTATTAAAATTATTCGTGAGTATTGCCTGTATGTTCGTTCACCAGATTGCCTCTGATAATCTTGTGAATAACACTGTTTCTAGCCAAATTTCTGTGTTATATCTCATGTGGAATGGTTTTATAAGTTTTTGCGTCTCGATATTTCAATATCATACTTCATGGTTAGGGGACTTTGAGTACCTTTGGTGATCACTCAGCTGATATACGATATTTTTGATCGAATACCACGATAGTTTTCCTCTAGGAAAACTTCTAAATAATTGTCAATCCAACATCGACCTATCCTGCTTCTTTGATGATCAGTTTTTTCCGTGGTAAGTAATTTGATTGCGGTAAATTGAATACATTCAGAATAGGAGAGCCATACAACCTTTCCGAAATCCTACTAATTACGCCGCTTATTAAACAAGAACAGTTTAAAACAAAAGCTTTTATTTTATTGAAAACTAATTTAATAGGAATTTTAACGGAAATAAGCGGAGATTTCCATTTTGGAATTACTCTATACACAATACACTGGATACAGTCCATTTTTAAAATAAACAAAATCTTTAATTCTATACCGTCACAGCCTGGCTAGACATGGTGTTTGTTTCGTACAACAGCGGCGTACATTGCATATTTACAATATAACATACACATGGACATTGCGATTGTTTTATTTATTAGAGAAAATTTGAGTAAAATAAATAAATCGATGGTATGGTTATTACCCTAATTCAGATCATGGCTTAAAACCTAAAATTCAATCTTTTTGTCACAAAGAAAGATTATATATCTCAGGTACGTACTAAAACGTTTTTAATATGGATTGTTTTGAGTGCGAATAAGCTGGATGTTGAGAAATTTGTTATACAATATTTGTATATATAACAAATGAACATTCATATCATCTAAAAACCATTGTACATACAATTTGTTATGTACAATGGTGTTTGTTAACTATTAATTTTATCTTTATAAAGTGTTAGAAAAAGCTTTATTAAGGTTAATTGAAATTTCATTTAACTAATTTCATGAAATCTCAGTTGATATACTTTATTTAGTTTCTTGGTTTTCTTTTCCCTTAAATATATTTAAAGGAAGTCGCCACCTGATCAAAGTCTTGTATTGCAGAGCTTTAGAAAGGCAGACTATTTTTTAAGAAAGTACTAAATTAAAGAAGATGTATACGAAGCACCTCTTGCCGCTTGGCGCATGGTTATCGTTAGTTAACATATATTAAGATATCCTATGATTTTTCTAACATCTTTATTATATAATTACTCAGTAATAAATTATTATGCAGTGATTAAAATCGTGTAAAAATATTTAGTGCAAAATCTAACTTAAAAAAATATGACCGTATGGATCGAGATAATGTGAAGAATAGATTTTACCCAGTGAACTTATTAAATAACCTGATATGATACGAAAACACTTTCAAATTCATATTAAAATTTTAGTAATAGAACTAAATATAATAAAAACAAAGACAAATAAATGAAAGGTCAGTAATAAAGATGTTATGTTTATGCATAAAAAAGTGGTATATAAGAAAATTCAGACCGGTTTCTTTAGGAACATTTGCAATAATGCTTTAAAAAGTTCTGGCGGTATACCAGCAAACTTTTTCAGAGACCTGTTTGATGCAGATGTGCTTTGTGTGTCTGCTATTAATGGAAAAATATTCTTGTACTGATAAAATTCCTGAGCAAAAACCGTTTTATGCTAAACGAATTTCGTTGTGAGTTTATTCCGAGTTGCTGATGACTTTTCTTTTTATCTTACGACAATTCAAATTTGTTGGCCTCTAACGTGACTGAGAACAAGCTTCCGGCGTTATAAGTTCACGCCGTAAACTTAAACAAGTACTAGAAAACTTTTAAAATATTTGTCGTAAAGTAGTAAAGTTGAAATCTAGGAATAGTAAAATAATTACTCAATGAATCGTTAATTTCCTAACTGCTATCCAAACAAAACACAAAAGTTTCTGAAAAATTCCGATTTATTTCTCAACATAGCTCAATGTTAGCTCCATACACTCGACCAGGATTCTCCAATTACTTTAACCCGTTTGAAAAATACGGTTTCCCGAGGTCTGCAAAATGGGCCTCCGTTGTGGCGATAGCCTTCTCATTCGACTCAAACTTTTGTCCGCCGAGTGACTTTTTCAAGTTCGGAAACAAAAATAAGTCGCATGGGGCCGAATCCGGAACAGTTAGTAGCCGGTACGTTGTCTTTGTCTTTGAGTGAGCCCAATAATTCGGCTTAGTACAGCTCTGCGACCGTTATGTCTTTCTCTAGGTAGTCGAGGTAGATCACACCCTGTGAATCCTAGAAAAATGTGGCCATCACCTTTCCGGCCGAGTCTTCGCCTTCTTGGAGCACGTTCGTCGGGTGAAGTCTACAGTTTCGATTCTTACTTAGTCTCTGGCGTGTAGCAGTGGATCTATGTTTCGCCGACGGTTACGAGACGATGCAGAAACTTCTTCGGATTGTGCTTAAACAGCGTCAAACATTCATCTGAAATGGTCTCACGGTAGCGCTTATTGTCCGGAGTGAGGAAACGCGGTACCCATTGCGCCGGCAGATTTCTCATGCCTAAAACTTTATATAGAATATGACCCATGCAGTCCATTGAGATATACATTGTATCAAATATGTCGCCAATACCAGTAGTTGTTTGCCAGTACGACATTCCATGCCAATTTTTATTATGTTATGCTCCGTGGCAGCCGTTTTCGGAGGTGCTAGGTGTGGTTCATTAAAAACCGGCTTACTACCATGTCGAAACTCGTTAAACTAATTTTAGACTTATCTTATCACTCTTTGATATCGCTGCCCGATTTCCTTTCCAAAAACAAGAATCGAATCACTGACCGATATCGCTCTTTCTCAGATGCGGTGAACACAGAAATATCAGTCCGATTCGGTTAAAATTTCGACAGTAGAGTGCGAGAATGTACTACACGATAGGCGTATAGGATAGGATATAGTATGAGGCTTCATCATGCGTTGTAAAACCTTGACTTATTTGCGTATACTTTAAACAGATAATAAGAAATATTGTGTATCCAAAAACACTTCGATAAACAGATTATTTAATCAGACATTATTATTTTACATGGCGTTATGGCAATTGGAAATCATGGATGGATTTCACTTAAATATATGCACTGACGATATAGTAGCTTTAAAAAACATTCAAATAAATAATTCCACAAATATGTACGAGTTTAACATATTAAAACAATATTCCTGTTCTCTGTAAGTTTCTGTTATTCATTTTTGCTTTCAAACAAACATATTCTCTCGCAATGTGTACGAATATAGTCAGGGGACATGCTAAAACAAATTTGCTGTTTTGTACATATTTTTCATATTAATGACTAAGTGATGTATATATTGATTTTCTATTTTTTTGTTTTATGGGTATTGTTAACCGCATCTAGCCCCCGAATTTTTATGATATATATTGTGGGATATTAATATTTTGGAAATTCATGATATTTGCCAACAAGCGACAACGTGGATATTTATCCAGCTTTACATATTACATGTATAGAAATTTTGACTTTATATATATATATATATATATATATGTAAAGCTGGATAAATAGTCCATTGAGATATATATATATACTAGTAGTTGTTTGCCAGTACAACATTCCATGCCAATTTTTATTATGTATATATATATATATATATATATATATATATATATATATAATGATTCTATATTAAACGATGATTATATAAAACTTATTACAACAACTCATCTTCTAGCCTTAATTTTATTCTAATCTTTTCTGGATGCTTTAATAATCAGCCGAATTGATGACTGCGTATTATGTTGTTTGGAAGGATTTGCCCACTGCCTGAAGAGGCTTATAGGTCTCTAAACAATTGAAGAAAAATATTTCTTATTTAATATTTTAAATATTATATAAAAAATGTACAAAATACATCACATTCAAAAAATAAATTCTGTGAAATATCAGCTGTAAAAAGAAAAGCAGTAATTAATCACATATGCAAAAAGCAAATCTACCAAGTGTTTCTGCAACGACACAGCGACCAATTTAAGGTGGCCTTATAATGTTCTTCAAACAAGCTTGCTGTCAAGTTAATTTTAACTTTTTCAAAGGTTTTGCACGTTAAAAAAGACATTTTTCCACAGAACAGGCGCCGTTCAAAATTCCAAAGCCTCCAGAGACAACATTAATTATTCAGTTAGGAAAACGTTAATGCTCACTCTCAGAGCGACATTTCACATTCTGGAAATGAAATTTTTCACTATCTTATAATCCGTATATTTGCAACTTAGATAAGAATATTCAAAATTATATATAATAATATAATGTTTTAAACTACAGTAAGAATAGTAATTAAATTAGAAACGTAATCGTTTATATAAATTACTGTTATCTCTATTGTGATTGTAAAATAATTGTAGAATTCATTTTGTAGAATATTTCAAATAAACGTATTAGCTAATATAATTTGAATGTTTATTACTATATTTTCAATTTCTATTAATTGGAAAATTAATATTAAATTTTTATAAATTTAAGTAGACGTGTAATGCAGCAAATTATACAAATTATTTGTGGAAATATGCGATAATATACGGAGATTGATTTTAGTATATAAAATAGAGAAAATGTTTGCTCGGCTGTTGAAGAAAGAACAGGATATCTTCAGAAAGATTCATTCTAGAAGAAAAACTGGAAAAGTAATATCCAGCAATGTACTATATAATTTTGTAAATCTTTTTTAATTAAAATATAAATTTTCGTGAAAATATAACTCTGAGAACATATTGAAGATTATGATAACAGTTCAATTGAAAAGTCACCGACCTGACACAACGATGGCGCTACTAGAATTAAATCTATACATTTTTTAGTTAGCCATAACCCTCAAAAGATGCGTCTATAAATTTGACAGCTGTCGGATCATTAGTTTGTGAATTATAGCATTTTGAGTGAAGCACCTTTTGTTATTGTGAAAAAAATGGATAAAAAGGAATTTCGCCTATTAATAAAATATTTTGAAGGGACAAAATACAGTTGAAACAAAAACTTGGCTTGATGCCGAGTTTCCGGACACTGGCCCAGGAAAATCAGCTATCAGGGATTGGTACACAAAATGATTTTGAATGACCGTAAATTGAAACTGAATGAAATATCAGGCCCCCTAAAGATATCAACTGAACGTGTACATCATATCATTCACGAATATTTGGATATAAAAGAGCTCTGTGCAAAGGAGTGCCGCGCGAGCTCACTTTTAACCAAAAACAACGACGGGTTGATGATTCGGAGCAGTGTTTGAAGATGATCAATCGTATTAACCCTGAGATTTTGCGTCGATATGTAACAATGGATAAAACATGGCTCCATCATTTCACTCTGAAGTCCAATCAACAGTTTTCCGAGTGGACTGCACACAATGAACCCGCTCCAAAGCGTGGAAAAACGCAACAGTCGGCTGGCAAGTTTATAACGTCTGTATTTTGGGATACGCATGGAATAATTTTCATTAACTACCTTGGAAAAGGAAGGACCATCAACAGGGTCTATTACGTAGCGTTACTGGAGTGTTTTAAGGACGAAATCGCTGAAAACTCCCGTATTTGAAGAAAAGGAATGTGGTGCTTCACCAAGACAATACACCGTATCGCTGGTCAGTGAAAGCGATGGCAAAAATCCATGAATTGGGCTTCGAATTGCCTCCTCATCTATCGTATTCTCCAGATCTGGCCCCCAGCGACTATTTCCTGTTCTCAGATATCAAAAGAATGCTCGCTGGGGAGAAATTTTCGTCGAATGAAGAGGTGATCGTCGAAACTGAGGCCTATTTTGAAGCAAAGGCCAAATCGTACTACAAAAATGGTATCGAAAAGTTGAAAGGTCGCTATAATCAGTGTATTACTCTTGAAGGGAATTGTGTTGAATAAAAAAAACTAATTTTGCCAAAAAAATGTTTTTAACTATGGTAAGCCGGGGACTTTTCAATTGACCTGTTATATGGAGTAAAATATTCAAATAAATATATATTTCTAGCAAATCTAACATATTTTATCCTATTCAAAAGTCATTTGTATACCGAGTGATAAATACAAGTTTATCAACTATTTTTAGTTTTGTTTGAACACATGTGCCGTAATATCGTGGCGACGCATTGCTGTTTGACCTGGCAGCAACACATTTCTTATTTCATCCCCCCTTCAGGATTGCACTGATGAGTAAAATATGGCTGACCGTATTCAC
Organism: Rhynchophorus ferrugineus; assembly: GCF_030347505.1. Taxonomy (NCBI): domain Eukaryota; kingdom Metazoa; phylum Arthropoda; class Insecta; order Coleoptera; family Curculionidae; genus Rhynchophorus; species Rhynchophorus ferrugineus. The sequence continues at coordinate 21,603,946 of NW_027472583.1, read as the reverse complement.
ATGTTGTCCGATATCAGTTGTTCCATCTACTATACTGATGATATCATCAGATTTATGTATGTAGTCTTTAGAATGACGCTTCGCTTGATTAAATTTAATGTATTGTAATCGCTTAGTCCTCACAGACATGACATTTCAACAATGGATTGATGATACAGCTGACACAATCAAAAAATATTGTTATTTTGATTGGCATGAATCATTAATCGGTATGAGTAGAAGTTCATCAAAAATTTCAAGATAAATTACTTGTACAAAATGATGTATATGTTGTACCTGTTACTGATTTTTTTCGTGTTTAATGGTATCCATTTTCTTCTTTCCAAAATATCAGTGGATATTTCAAAGCATCGTAAGAACTTTGAATGTCTTGAATAATATCGTTTAAATCGGTGGCCAGTCAAAATAATTGCATCTTGATTAACACGCATTACATTGTATCTTCCCACGTGTTCTCTATATGATATTTTGCATGGTTTAATGATAGTAATGTAGTTGTCGTTTTGTTGAAACAATGTTGAAATGCTGCAGCAACCGTTTATGATTTTCCAAAAATGATCCCAAAGTTGCCAATTATATTTCCATTATTTCCATAAAATAGAAACACGTAAATTTTGGGTTGAGGATCAGGCCTTGAAGATAAACAAGTTGAACAATTTTAATTGCTGCAAATGATGTCAATTAGAAGCAGAGATTGAATCTACAGATTTTACGTACAAAGAATTTCGATTGAATTGTGGCTCCTGAACTAACAGTATCTTCAATGGCTCTGGTAGCATATTTAATAATGTAAGTGAAACATTTTCTGATGCGCAGCAAAGAGCGGACTTCCATATGTCACGAATAATCCATTTCGGCCATTATTATTCATTTTATCGCTCGACTTTCATTTATAAGTTTGTTTGCAACCTGGTCTCTTACATCAAGTATTCTTCTTTAATTTTATTTAACCAATAGTTACGGACTATTTATTTTTTAATAATACATAACAAATAAATTTAACTGACTTTATAACTTATTATTAACAGAAATTTAAATTAATTATTAAATAAACATGACAATATTTCAAGATATTACCATATTTTGGAAAGGTTATTTTAATTATTCAATATACTACTGTAAATTAATACACACTGTATAACGTAACACACCATATTTCGTGAAAGGCTAGTCCTTACAAGGAAAAATGGCAGGAAGGAGGCAATCTGATACTGAAAGAAACATGAATATATAACATCAAGGATTGATTTAATCTCGGAATAGTACGCATACTAGACACAGTGCAAGAGATACAAATGGTCCCAGATGGTATACGGTAGCATTAAAAGAAGTCGTAAGTGAAGAGCCAGAATAATATTATAAAAAATTAGCCTAATGTTCTAAGAGTAACAGATCTCTTGAAGTTATTTAATATATTAATAAATAAGAATTCATTCAGAATCAGAATTCAGATTCAGAAATCCTTAGATTTTACAGAACATGCAGATATATAATTGAAAGCGCGCATTTTACAGAAAAATATACATTATAATTAGATACGACGCAACACCCAGTTGGCAAACGTAGTAAACCAATTTGAACTTTAGTAAAGCCGACAACAAAATGGAACATCGAATGAACAGTTGGCTTCACGCCAAAGTGTATTAAACCAATGTAACGAGCTTCAAAGCACGGTCACAATTGGACTTTATAGACCAATGATTTACTTAATTTTATTTATTTGCCGGTCTCCACGACATACTCTTTGGCGTTAAAAGTCGTCAAGGTTGTAGATTAGTTTATAATCGAAATAGAGTTTTTTATATAAACATTTTTCCACAATAAATTTGTACATATGAATTTGTACGGTATAGAATAAGTGATAATGAACAATCAATAAAAATTAGTTAATGTTATGACATTACAAGATATATTCAAGATTTAAATTACCTTCATTATTCTAAGGATGCCGATTAGTTTTGTACGGTTAGTTATATATCGATTATTGTAAAGTATATTGAATATTGATTGTAATGATGAAGGTATTTTGAGCCATTTGGATTATGATCTTACATCTAGTTTATGAAACAATGTTGTCGAAATGCAAAAATACAGATATAAAAACAACATTTATTAACAATAAAATAATAGAGTGACACCAAATTTATTTAAAAATATTGCAAAATGATAACGATATAATTATATATCAACATAATTATGCTTGGCATCATGGTCTATATAATGGTCTATCAATTAAATGTGATAATGTTTAAATAACGTAGTTTGATCAAAATCTCACAGTTGTCTATTAATATATAGACTGCTCTCGTATAATATTTTATACAGATTAAGAAAAACTTTAACTCAAACTTAATTTGGTCTTAATTTTACTGGAAAAATTGTTAAACTGGAAAGCAAAACTACATTTTAAAATTTTGTAATTTACGTGTACATATTATATAGGGTTCTGGTCCGGAGAGTAATATATTATTGATGATAAATTCAGATTCAAACTAAAGTCAACATAACCCTTATAAGTTGGATAGTTATAAAAGAAAGTTTGAAACTCAAATAGCCTGAATATAAAATTAATGAACTCTTTATATGTTTTATTACGTTTAAGAAATAATATATTGATATTCCTCAAATGATCGTGTTGTAAATATGCCAGAATGTGTAGAGTTTGAGGCTTCAAAACTTGAAATTAAAACGAATTTTTCAGGGAGCTTTATTTTCTATAAAATATTCGTCATAAAGTTTAGTATTTTGTACAGTTACAGTACAGTTAAAACAATTTTTACAAGTATAGTTATATCAGAGAATATTTTAAAAATGTCTATGTTTCTAACGAACATAAAGTGAAGTTATCTCTTGTTTCTGATATTTTACATACAAGATCTCAAAAGAAGGTTCCATAAAAGGAGAGTTTATCCAAATGAAAAACTCATTACTGATGCTGAAACCTATTTGGAGGCAAAGGTAATTCGTTTTACGAAAAAGGACAGTAATTTGGTGAATAAAGTTGAATTTTTTCTGATTTTGCTTTTGTTTTATTAGTTAGACTCAGGATTCGAAACTAACTACTCGAATCTAAGATTAATAAAGAATATATAGGGAAATGAAAATACAAGATTAAGATAAACTAACTGCTAACTAAAAAGGTTGTAATCGTTACGTAGAAATGAGATGTGCCCTACCCAAGTTCCAAAAGTATTAAATCGCTAATGATAACGTCTAAACTAAAGTTAAAACACACGAAACCCCTATCTGACCGCACCAAAACATGTCGCGTAAAAATAAAATAGGATTACAGTTTTTTTCTGGGCAAAATCGTTATTATTTAATCCAGAAAATACATTTTCCTGGCTTTAAAAAAAGTCGCACAAGTCCCCTCGATTATAGGAATTGGAAAATTGAACGTTCGGTTTTAAGTCGGTGTCATCCGGAGGAAAATGCTCCGGAAAACCTATAAAAGGTCGCATTTAATTTTAGATTTAACAGGACTGCTTTAATTCTCCTTTTGTGTATGATTGGGTTTTATGTAGCGTGATTAATATGGCACACACATCCATGTTCTCTACTTCGATTTTTAACACAAAAAATGCTTTAAAATTAAATAGGTACATAATAATCGTTGTAACAACTAAATAAAACTAAACAAAAAACCTATTTAAACTATCTACTACGCGGAATAAGGAATGTTTCCGGCGCTGTGGTCCGCTACCTACAAAAAAAACAAAATTGCTGACCTGTTGGGAATCGAATCTACGACCTCCCCCTGTGAGCTCAACGTTTTAACTATTATACAATATAAACAGTTACTACAACGTTTTTACTACGTGTCATATGCTATGGTTAGTGCTTAAGAAGCAAACTGACTTCTACACTGAACTTCTCCCGATTTTTCGTCATTTCTGAATTGATAGCAATAATATTATACACCAATACTTTAGTGTACATCAGATCCTGATTTGGCTCCAATGGGACCACCTCAGAAGTAACTCTTTCGAATAAAAAAATAATTTTGAAAATCGGTCCATAATTGACGGAGAAATCAGCGAACGTACACCAAAAAAAGATATATACAACCGAACATAGAACCTAATCCTTTTTTGAAGTCGGTTAAATAGTTAATTGCGAAGAATTGCAGAATTCGTCTATGTCTTAAATTGGTTCACCACAATGGTTGGTTCTTAACCTTAGTATCGATATAAATATATAAGGATACATTTAGCACATTATTTTCAAGGTTGCAGCTAGTAGGGCAAAATCTGAACGTTAAAGAAGAAACTAATAAAACTGGTCGGACATAAAATAGCGACTGAAACAGTTGATAGTAAAAAGTAGTCAATTACTAAACAATCGATAGTCGTTTTCAGTCGATCGTTAACAATGTGCCAGAATATATAACCGAAGGTGTCTATAAAATTCGATTTGTGTCGGTATCGGTCGCCTCTGTTGTCAAGTATCTACAAAATTCTTTAAAACATTAGTGGTAATAATCAGCGGTTGCAAACCGGCATATGGTAAACCTAACTTCTAAGCTAAAACGACAACATTGTGACGTTGTGACGCCCTAAAATTTGATGACGCGTTTTGGATATTTCATTGTATAAACTATAGAATCAAAGAACTTTCTTTTTTACGTTAGATATACTATTGGTGTATCTATCGTGTTAATAATAGATACGTAGCTGATAAAAAGCAAATGTCACTTAATCTTTTTAATGGCAAACCGCACCAAGAAACATAAAATCAAAGAGACTTAATTCAATTTCACTTGACGGAATAAGACGTTAAACAATCGGGTTCCGAATTTGCGCTAGAAATAAACCAGAATTATGTTTATCTGGTGAATCGTTAGGCACTAATCCCGAATACGCACTCAGGAACGGAGCAAGCCCGCCTAATCACGCAGTTTCGGCACTGGCAAACGCCGCTCGTCCCCCCCGCCCCGCCTCTTTTAAATAGGCACCGTCCTGTGACGCCTCTCGTCCCGGAAAATTACAACGAAAACCGCTAGAGGTCGCCGGGAGCCGGGGCGCTATTTCCGCCCTGCGTTATTATTTAGATGTTCCGCTTTAGATGCCTGGATAGGCAATGCCGCAAAACCAAGCATGTAATGCCGGCGATTGTCTATATATATTACATAAAGGGCCCACGAGATTATTGATTAAAAAGTATACCGTTAAGTACACGACATACAACAAATAATTTAACAAAATTATTGTCGAGTTGTTAGGAGAGAAAACAATTTTATAAATAAAATACATTATTTGCATAAATTAATGCACAAAGACGAGTTGGTTTATTCAAATAAATAATAACAAAATCTATAAAATGAAAGATTTAATATCTTTAATATCGATATGTATTGATGAAAGAATTCTGAATTGGATGGGAATGAGTTACTAAATCGCCTGCTTGGTTTACGATAATACTGATTGTCATAGGACCCAACTGATGATTATACGCACGACATATAAAAATTCTCCTGTTCTTCGCAATTAACTATTTAACCGACTTCAAAAAAGAGGGAGGAGCTATATATGCATTTTTTAATGTATATTCGCCGATTTCTCCGTCAATTATGGACCGTTATTTTTCTATTCGAAATAGTGCACTTCCCAGGTAGTCCAATGGGAAACCAGTTATAATATCGCGGGGAAAAGGGGGGAAGGGGGGAAATTGAGTTAGGACCTCAAATTTACGAACCTCAAGGCACGTACACTGTTCTCACATATTTTTTACCTAAAATAATCATGTATTGGTGTATAATGTTATTGCTGAATTAATGTGACGAAAAATTGGGAAGTAGTTCAGTGTGAAGGTTAGTCAGTTTACACTTAAGCACTAATCATATAATAGGAGACGTCGTAGAAACGTTTTAGCAACTGTTTCTATGGTATAATGGTTAAAATGTTGAGGTCACAGGTGGAGGTCGCGGATTCAATTCCCAACAGGGCAGCAGCTTTTTTTTGTTTTAGTTTGATTGGAACATTTGTTAAATCACCTATCTAGACTAAGTAGCTGACCCCAGGGTCTGAAACATTCCTTATTTTCAATCATTTACATTTCAATCATATTTCATTCGGGCTGTACTTTTACTTGGGCTATCCATTGTTATACTAAATAAAATAACTGCGTAATTCATTCAGTAAACTACTAACACTAATAAGAGGAAAATAAGTGTTGAGCCTATATAATACAAAAATAATAATATAATTGTGTGATATATATACACAAAATTGAATTAGGAACAAAACAAATAAAATATTTGTTGCTCTGCGCTGACTTCAGAGTGATTAGTTGGTAATGTACATATTTTATCTTAAAAGATGTTTTTTTGTTAAGACCCCAAGTTTGATTATTTTTTACTTTTTGGTAAGTTCCTTATTTATTTTTTGAAGTCGGTTTAATTTTTTTACTAAATATTTTCTTATTTTTGCTTCACGATTATTGTTGTCTTTTCCTTTCTCCTCAATTTGACATTATATATTTTATGTGAGAAATATGGATAAAAGGTAAAGACTAATTTTTGAAAAATCAATAGTCCATTTAATAATTGTGAATACGTTGCTTTAATATACGTTTCTAAATTCATAAAATAATATCCTAAAAAAATAACTACCTAATTGTGTTCTTTATTGTTTTAATATACATAATACATACACGTATATTTTATTTATTATTCGATATTTATGTTTAATAAATTAATATAAATAGAGATCATGAATACCTATATTTGATGCTCTGAAGTTCTTATAGTTCTGAAAATAATCTTACTTATGGTCATCTTGTTATAATATTCACTGGTGTAGTATATTGATTATTGAAACATAATAGAAATTAGATTTAATTAGCTGCAATTAAAAAAAGGGGTTGTTAGTTCTTGAGTTAGTTTGTAATAGTATATATATTTCTATATATATATATATATATATATATATATAATATATATTTCTGATCTTATGATTAAAATATTGTCTAGATAAGTTTCAGTAGCGTAACATATAATTTTTAAATTATTCTCATAATTATGTGTGACTATTAACTAGTATTAATTAATTAATAATATCAATATATTAATACATAAATTATTTTTGCTAGATATACGAACCAACAATCAAGTGTCCCATCTGTGAAAAATAGTATAAACTTAGGTAATTTAAATAATTTAAACAAAAAATTAACTAACATAACTGCTCTCTGCTATGATGCATTTGAATGTATAATTGAAATAGCTTGTTATATTTTACATAGAGATTTTTCATTCTCTCTGGTGTCAATAGTACTGTAAATGTACTGGAAATAACTTATTTTTTTCCTTAAACTCTTCTTTTAACTACGCATTTATGACGTTTGATTCATTGATTGACAATTTAAGATAACAAAAGCAAAATTACACTGATAAATGTACTAACATACTTTAATTAATAATTTAATTATCTATAATAACTTATTTGTTAGAGTAATGTCGCAATAAGTCGTTTATTGCACCCTTGTGTATCCTCCATGAAGCCATTATACTTAAATTCTAAAGGAACACATAAATCATTATCCTTAAGTCTCCAAACACTTCACGGGATGACTAGAGCTTCGTTTTATTAAAAAGAAAACGACGTTCTTCAAATACCCACTAAGAAACCCAACAGGAAATCATTAAGAAGAGCCTATTTTGCCCGTCTTAATAGTGACGCTAAATAAGAAGAGCGCCCGAAAGAATTTTTAAAATCTCATAAATATTGTGGAGCGTTCCTGCGAGAAAAACGAATTAGCTTGACGCTAGTCCAAGGTTCAAATTAAATTTTCTCGGAAATATATTGTTTTAATAATGACCAGAAGCTTTGCTCTATTTTCCCTTCAATTTTAAATAAAGTTTACGGTACTGTTTTAAAACTGAATATATATATATATATATATATATATATATATATATATATATATATATATATATATACCTGTAAATATTTGTAATTATCTATTCGTAGATAATGATAAAAGTCTACAGATTTATAAATTAACTTTAAGGGATATTCACGCGCATCGGATACGTTTCTATACTTTGTATATGTCATTTCGTGAACACACATTTTTTCAGCGCATGGAAAATCTTCCAATGCTGTGTAGAGCTTATAGCAACCCATACTTGATCTGATACATGATCTGACACCAAAAATAAAGAGCATTTTGGACAGACCAAAAAACATAAAACGAGGATTTGAAGCTATTACTTAATTAAACAATCAGTAGGGATCGCTTCGATTATAATTGACGCATTTGAACCGAACACTGTGCGAGAAACGACAGGAATACGATAAAAAACCCAAAAATGTTATTCTTCAGCATGACAACGCTGTACCACATGTTATAAGACCGGTGAAAAATACTTAGAAACATTAAAATGGGAAGTGCCAGCTCAGCATCAGGATTCACCTGGCTCATTCTGATTACTGATTGTTCCTATTAGTCTTGTCTGAGTCTTTCATGATTAGTGTAAGTCTTGTCCGGACGGCGCGTCACTCCTAATGAAGATACCAAGAAATGAGCTAATTCGTGGATAACTTCAAAAGAGGCATCGTTCTTTCGAGATGATATTCCCTAAGAAATCGGAATAACTAGCGGCTGTCTATAGACAATATTTTGAATAATATACTTAAAAATTAAAAAATTTATCACTAAAAATGTCCAATAAACAAAAGTGGTGTCCTAGAACCAAACTTTTGAAAGAACATTCGTAACTATTTGTATATCATCGGAAATCTAATATTAGGTGTTTTAGTTTTTGAAACAAATTATATTTAAACATATTTATGTTAACTAGTCGGGTTAGGACATAATCAAGTTACTCAAAAATGATCTTGAATTCCTGAAAGAAAAAGCTGTTTCTTTGACATGAAATTCAAGAGTAGTCAGGAAGATGCGAAAAAGTTATAACTGTAGATGTAAAATACATTTTGATCAATCCCAGGTTTTCACAGTATCATAATTTATAAAAATCAAATGAACGAAATGATTATATATATGAATACAAATGTCATAAAAACGTTACAAATTCAAATGAAATTAAAAAAGAAAAAAGTACTTCAACGTTATCAATAATTGATTATGATAATGGTATATTTACAGCAAATTTTTTTGCTAATTCAATATTTTAAAAGAAAACAATTTACTTTGTCCAGTGTTAATAAAATTCAATTTGAAATTAATTGGCAACAAAAGATAAACAGGACGGATCTCTCCAGGGTTGCTCTTTTTTTTCGAAAGCCAAATTTAACATTCTTTGATATAAAAAGTTTCTTTGCTCCCAAGCCATTTAAAGAACGAAATAAAGAATATTGGTTGTTTAACTGTATTCCTCTAACAAACCTTAATTTTCATTGCTTTCCATAAACTTTTTTGTCTTATTTTCAATTTTGTTTTTGCTTATTAAAATTAATTAATTATTCAATTAAACAAACTCATTACTTTGTGTATTTGAAGTACAAATAAGAATCTGACATCCGAAAATTAAACGTAATTGGTTATATATGATAAGAAGGAAATTGTTAGGTGTACAAATAATTCTCCTTTGCTTGTAAAACCAAAACATCATCAGAATAAAATTATTATCATTAATTAAAATTTTCAAATTTTAAGTTTGCAATGAAAAATTATTTTACAATCTTAGTTAAAACATGATCATTTTGAAGAAGCATATGGAGATGTTAAATAAAAGTTCCACACAAATGGTTAGTCTTTCCTCCTTTTCTGAAGGCCGAAGCTGTAAGAAAGAGTCCGTTTTTCAACATTTCAATAAAATTTATATAAACCTAAAATTTTATTATTTCACAAAAAATTCTTGATATTTGATCACAAAGTTCCCGACAATCTTGGTCCCGATCAAGATTTTTGTAAATTTCTGTATATAGGAAAATTGTTGTTATCACGTCATTTTTGTAGCATTAACAGAAAAATTATTTGTTGAAATCTAAAAAAGAAACAAATGTGTCATCACTTAGGATGTGAGGGTTTAAATAGAGTGCTTTCTTTTCCAAAAAATGGTGCTGTAGCCCAGAAAATATTTCTAATGATGTTAATAGTTAGTTTACACAGTCACAAAGTTCCCGAAATAGTTACCCTTTCTGTATGGCTCATGCATTTATTCGAATTAAAATACCTAACATAGGTTTATTTGGAGATTATTTAACTTAAAAAATAAAGACCATTAGTTCAATACAGACATCACTAGAAGTTATAAGACCACATTAGAATCTTTTAAAAGAGTTACAAGTAAGCACAACAATTTTTTTTTCAGTAAGGAGGGGTTTGAAAACTGAACATTAAAATGTGTGTTTCTCCACAGTTTCTTTTGAAACACATGAATCTGAGCCTTTAACTTAAAACGGATGTCAGGCAGTATAATACCAAAAAGGCTACCAAGTGTTAAAAATTATATTTATATTTAAATTATTTAATTATTATTTCATTGAAGTTTTGAATCATAATTTTATATTATATACCAGTATTTTGTAGAACAATTTATTTTCTGGAGCATCCTCAATAGAACATAGCAATAAAAAACAATTATTAAGTGTTGTTAGTTCTGGTGAATAAGAAAGGTGAACAGAAGAAGTACATTACACATATTTCCACATTAAGTACTTTTGTAGAAATGGAACATTTTTATTAATATATAATAAATTGAGTGTAATTTAAATACATTACATTAAATCATTTTGCTACTGAGAAATTTCTCTGTTCAGTAAACTCAATAATTTTCAGATTAGATAGTGTTTATCGATGTGCATTAAAATTCTTTTTTTTTAACAATAACTAGTATTAAAAAAAACTTTTTAATTAAATTTCTTTTCCCGCTATAAATATTCCCTCTCGGTGAGCCCTCTGATGATTAAGAGGTTGAAAACTTGGTCAGAGATTTGAATATGGAAGATCGCTTTTTCTATGTTTTTATTTTATGATATTTGACTTTTAAAAAAGAGGGAATTCTTATTTTTAGCCCATTAAATAGATTGAGGAAATATAAGCTGGCTGAAAATTGGCGAACTAATAATCGTCAGCAATAGATACATAACAGGTCAATTGAAAAGTCCCCGGCCTGACACGTAGAAGACGCTACTAGAATTAAATCCATATGATTTTCAGTTAGCCCTAACCCTAAAATTTTGACAGCTGTCGGATTATTAGTTTGTGAATTATAGCATTTTGTGTGAAGCAGCTTTTGTTATTGTGAAAAAAATGGATAAAAAAATTTTGCTGATTTTGCGTGTTGATAATATATTGTTTTTTGAAAGAAAAAATACAGTTGAAGCAAAAACTTGGCTTGACGCCGAGTTTCCGGACACTGCCCTAGGAATATCAACCATCAAGTATTGGTATGCTAAGTTTAGACGTGGTGAAATGAGCACCGAAGACGGTGAACACAGTGGACGCCCAAAAGAGCTTGTTACCAACGAAAATCTACAAAATGATCTTGAATAACTGTAAATTGAATTTGAATGAAATAGCAGACACTTTAAAGATATCAACTGAACGTGTACATCATATCATTCACGAATATTTGGGTATGAGGAAGCTCTGTGCAAAGTGGGTGCAGCGCGAGCTCACTTTTGACCAAAAACAACGACGAGTTTGATTGAATGATTCGGGGCAGTGTTTAAAGATGATCCAGCGCAATAAACCCGAGGTTTTACGTTGATATGTGACAACAGATTAGACGTGGCTCCATCATTTCACTCCGAAGTCCAATCGACACTCATCCGAGTGGACTGCACACGATGAATCCGCTTCAAAGCGTGGAAAAAGGCAACAGTCGGCTAGCAAGGTTATGGCGTTTGCATTTTGGGATGCGCATGAAATAATTTTCATCGGCTACCTTGAAAAAGGAGGTACTATCAATAGCGACTATTACACTGTGTTATTGGACCGTTTGAAGGACGAAATCGCCGAAAAACGGCCGCATTTGAAGAAAAAGAAAGTTCTGCTTCACCAAGACAATGCACCGTATCACAAGTCAGTGAAAGCGATGACAAAAATCCATCAATTGGGCTTCGAATTGCTTCCTCATCTATCGTATTCTCCAGATCTGCCCCCAGCGACTATTTTCTGTTCTCATATATCAAAATAATACTCGTTGGGAAGAAATTTTGCCCGAATGAAGAGGTGAACGCCGAAACTGAGGCCTATTTTGAAGCAAAGGACAAATCGTTCTACAAAAATGTTATCGAAAACTAGGAGGGTCGCTATAATCAGTATATCACCCTTGAAGGGAATTATGTTGAATAAAAAAAAAATTAATTTTGCCAAAAAAATATGCCTTACTATGGAAGGCCGGGGACTTTTCAATTGATCTACTATGATGAAATATTATCTAAATAATATACGAAAACATAAATTGAGTTAAATAACGAATAAAAATATTTTTTTTTAAATTAGTACACAAACTTGTATTTGCATTGTTAATATTTCTCGACTATATAAAAAAAAGTGATATTGTCACCGCCGTTTGTATTTTAAATCAAGCAGGAACGACTTTAAAAGCCAATAAAGACATAAAGAAAAAACACTTCGCCGATATGCTGGGCGGAAAATCGCTCTTCGATCGGAAAGATATTTATTGGTCGACGACCACGCTCGAAAAAGTCGGTTATATATGTCGGTCTGGCAGCTCCGAAAACGGAACACTGGCCGATTTTATTGACCCGATACATTAGCAGGAAGGCTCGTTTCAAAGCCGCTATTCGACCCGGAAGGATTGAAGTCTCAAAGAATGTGGAGCCCTCTAACGGGTAGATGCTATAACGCGGCTAAGAAAACTCAATCGATATATGGATTTTTCCGAAAGGAACTTGTTGTTTTCGTTACTAGATGGCGACACTGCAACTACGTTTTTTTTCCTGCGCAAGGAGCTGTATAAAATATGTTTGCCCCTTTAACCAGACTAATTGTTAATAATCCTTATTATTACTAATGGCGATTTTTAAACTATAGCGGATATATTGTTTTTTAAAACTATTTTTATAACAATTATATTTTTTTTGTATTGTTCAATGCAAAATACTTTTCTGATTTTACATTTGTGGTTCAACGGTGGTTCGCATCTGGAGAATACTGCTGGCACTACCCTTGACATTTTTTGTCGCTAGAGTCAAGATCAAAACATTTAAAACACCCGAACTTGTACTCAATATAATGTTATTTTTATTGATAATACATGTTTCCCATAATACCACGTGCATCTCAGCTGCATTTTTCTTAAAATTAAATCGAAAAATTGTGTTTTGTAACATATGACACAAAGATAATATGGTTTTTGTGCCTCATCACACATAGTAAAGAAACCTTCGCCATCTACCAATATTTTATTCTATTCAGATCAACAATTTTATAACAAGAAAACATCAGGAAAAACAAAACAAAAAACTTATTTTTGTGTATTTGATGTTCGGTCAAATATGACAAAAATCAAATTACCTTTTAATTGCGTCCTATTTGTGAATTTGTTTTGCTGTGAATTAATTCATAGTGAAGAAAAGACTGAATTATTTATTTATATATATTGTTTCAATTAGTTCTTATACATGGTGGTACGTAAATTCACCCATCAAAGTATCATCAAAATTAGAAACAAAAAAAATTGTACGTACTAGATGATGTTCCGTCAAATATAAATATGACAAATGTCAAGTGACTTCTTAATTGTTTCTATTGTCATAGCCAAAATTCGAGCTAAACTGTTTTACTTTTTAATTCCACAGTTTTTGGAAATTAGGGAATTTATTAAGAACATTGAGATTTTTGTAAATTTATTATTGAACTAAAGTAAGTTGGTTATTTATACTAACGAACTAAAAGTTCCGTTGAATATAAATTAAATTACTGCTAAGCCGCAATCTGGAAATATATTCATTAAAATATTTGTTTATCTCCTATTAATATGAAAAATGAGAATATAACTATTTAGCTTCATTTAAAATCATTAGAAGAACTTATATGAAGAGCTTTAGAAGGACTCTAGAAGAAATAATACAATAAGACCGGCTAATAATAATAATATATCCTTATAATATACATATAGTTTGTTTGTAAAAGTTTCCGGACACTGCCCAGGAAAATCAACCATTAAGGATTGGTATGCTAAGTTTAGGTGAGGTGAAATGACCACTGAAGACGGTGAACGTAGTGGACGCCGAAAAGAGGTTGTTACCGACGAAAACATTTAAGCAAACCACAAAATGATTTTGAATGACCGCAAACTGAAATCGAATGAAATAGCAGATACAAAAGAAAAGCCGCAAAAGAAAGTGCTACTTCGCCAAGACAATGCACCGTGTCACAAGTCAGTGAAAACGATGACAAAAATCCATGAATTGGGCTTCGAATTGCTTCCTCGTCCACCGTATTCGGCAGATCTGGCCGCCAGGGACTAGTTCCTGTTCTCAGATCTCAAAAGAATGTTCGCTGGGAAGAAATTTTCGTCGAATGAAGAGATGATCGCCGAAACTAAGGCCTATATTAAAGGAAAGGACAAATCGTACTACAAAGATGGTATTGAAAAGTTGGAGGGTCGTTATAATCAGTGTATTACCCTCGAAGGGGATTATGTTGAATAAAAAAAGCTAATTTTGCCAAAAAATTGTTTTACTATGGTAGGCCGAGGGCTTTTCTATTGACTTGTTATACACTAATTTTCCACCATTTTCTAAAACTCATTTTCCCATTTTATGACAACAACTGGTTATCTAGGCATTGCCGTGTCGAAAGAACAATGTTAGTTTGGTAACGATCAAATCATTAATCCGTTTTCATACTTCTTTGGCATTTTGAAACTATGTATCCGCTGAGCCATACTGCATCGATATTAACAAGTGGTAAGTAGAAGGCGCTACGTCTGATGAATACACTGGGACGACAGAACCTTTCAGTCGAGTTGCAACACAATACCCTTCACAACAATTACAAAAGATGACGAAGCCTTGTCATGCAAAATGATGACGATTTTTGTTCGTTATTGCAGATCTGCGGTAAACCTGTGATAGTTTCAATCGACGGCGGGTTTCAGCGGCTCATATTACACCACAACTTTGCTAATTCCGCCATATGCATTTCATTACCATAAATATTCCTCTTCGGTGTCGATGTAGATGGATCTCATTTAGATATTTCCCACACCATACAATCGCCCGCAAATACACATGCAACAATTGTTAATCTATCTGGATCTTCAAGAGTTTGATTCGGATTTTAGTCCAATTCTTGTAATTCCTTGTTTTCAAAAGAACCACTTTTACATTTTTAAAACTATAGTTAACTATTAGAATATGATGCAGTAGCCTCACCATAGATTTTTAAAAGTGTTTAATAGGTTTCAGCAGAGGATTTCTTCAGATCACACAATCAAAGTGATGAACGTCGAAAATTGTTAGGTCTAAGGTCTATATATACTGACAACTCAATAATACTAAATGTAAACCTATTATTATATGAAGAGAAATGGAAAAGCCATCAAAATTAAGCCATCAAATTAACAATCTTTTGTAACAAAGTATTAAAATAAAAATTATTTAAATTTTAGAATTTCCTACAATCATGACGGCATATAAAAATTATTTTCATAATGTTATGAATGAATGATATGTATATGAACTATATGAAGAAGAGAAACATACCCACTGATATTGGCTGTAGTATTTCGCTTTATTTAATAAATATGCTTTTCGTTGCTTTAGCAGCCTTGAGAGTCGTTGAGTACGTTGCGCTGCTGTCAGAGGTCCATCAATACTTTCTTCATCATTGAATGTGATCTCTGGGGCGAATGGATAATCTTCTACTGGTGGCGGCGATTGTCGGGGTGTAACTGTAGATAGGGGCACCGTTTTAGCGACCAGAGTCTCACTGCGGACACTCCACTGACTGCTGCCGTATTTTTTCTGATTCATCAGATCGCCGATACTACCTCGAACGC
Organism: Rhynchophorus ferrugineus; assembly: GCF_030347505.1. Lineage (NCBI taxonomy): Eukaryota > Metazoa > Arthropoda > Insecta > Coleoptera > Curculionidae > Rhynchophorus > Rhynchophorus ferrugineus. The sequence goes on along the minus strand of NW_027472583.1, from coordinate 21,588,003 downwards.
TCACAGTCGTTGTGCTGCTCAGGAACGACCTGGACATGTAAGGACTGTGCGGTACCGAAGCCGGACTCACGGAAAGCTTCTGGGTGGTCGTGGAAGACCGTACCAAGTCGGACAAACCGTTTTGCTGCGCTAATTTATCGATATCGGACATGCTGGATCCCCGACGCATCTTCAACCGCGTTTCCTCAACGGCACTTTTCACCATTTTCTTTTTTAAACGATCGGTTGATCGAAATATGCCCGTTTTAAGCGGAAATAGCACCGTCCAGTCGGTGGATTTCGATGGTGATGGATGTGCAACCTCGGTCATTTTGTTCACTATTGCGATTCACGCGCTTTATCGGAGTCAGAAGAGAAAAAAGTCTATAAATAGCTGGGATATTAACGAGTGTTCGACAAAGTAAACATTATCTGATTTAATCTGCCGGTTTGTGCATAATCGATCGCTGATTTTCCATACGGTAAACAAAGCACCGAGTACTTAAATCGTGGAATTAACATTAATTAAAAACACGCGATTAGCCGGTATAAGTCGTACCACGAATTTGTTGGAACTGTTTTGCCTATCGTGCACTTCGAATATATGTCTCACGTACTTCCTGCCGATAACACTGACCCAAATTTTCGACCCCCAATGTACCCTCATCTTTTTCGGTCAATGTCACTTCTGCAATAAAGTTTGCATTTGCCACTGACAAGTCTGTCCCCTTAAAATATGATAGTACTTAATCGTTAACAAAAAAAAACAATTGGTTAACATTCAGGACTTATGATACAGATTAATAATTTAAGAATAACTAATTAAAGTTTGGACTACATTCTATTTGTAACTACACTGTGCTAAAATAATAATGAGACTTTGAAAGAGAAGGCAAGCAGATACTTTTTATATTCCCTTCCTCTAATCCCTCCTGTATTTGTATGTGAGTTGATTGTATTTATAAGTCATAACGAGTTAGATGATAATAAGAATTGCTGTCACTACTGTAAACTTTGACTGAGTTTTGTAATGTAAAAGAATGACCTTGCCTTGTGAATAGCTGGTTCTATTTTTTTTGTAATACGTTGTTTATTTTTTTCATTTTATGTCTGTTAAGATCAGGTTGCAGCTTCGATCGCTTTTAGAAGCTCATAATTCGCTACACATTCGCTTGTTCCCCCATATGCACTTTAAACTTTCCAACAATACAATTATAAAAATAGTTCTCTTTCAGTCTTTCTATTAACGAAAACAACAATTTTAAAGGCATTAAATCAGGTCAATATGAAGCTTGCAAAATAATATACCTAGAATATTTGATAGAATATTAGACATCATGCTTTTAAAAATGGCGTACTCGTCAAACAAATAAAATTCAGGTTGATCATTGATTGTCAATATCACCTCTTGGATTATCGATTTGCTTTGGTGGTGGTTTCTTAAATCCTTGTTAACTTGATTTTCAATTTTATTAAATCTTCTCATATTCTGTAATAATCACCACGTATTAACTGATGATAACTAATAACACTTTGACATTGAGAAATCCTGAGTTCAGATGCACTAATATGAATTCTGTTTCTAGAAAAAAAAATTGTTACCATCAATTTAAAAAAGACAACTTTGAGACAATTCTTTATTGTCATTTTAAATTTGAATTAATGGATCCAAATTAGTCAATGATGAGAGCCAATAATTATCACTAATTTTGACCTCGAAATTCTTGACCTACTTGATGTGTTTCAGCTGCAAATTCTGAAGAACGGGCTAAAGACTCAGGCATGGAGGACTATGCGTCATTTGGCTTTTTTAAACAATTTATACCAATTAGAAACATATATGCCGAGCAGGGCCTCACTGAATGTTTTTTATAACATATAAAAGATTTCAAATCAAAAAAACCGTTTTTAAAACAAAATGTAATGCAGGTTTTTGTCGAACATTTTATGTCATTTAAAAATTAAAAAAACTGCTTTTGTTACTGACGCTGAAATATATTACATATAGCTCCTGCCAATTTATCGTAAAATATAAACTAATCCTATTTGAAAATACCCTAGCGATTTATATATAAAAATATTTTGATCACAGCTTATGTTATAAGTTGCATTGCTAAAAAAAAATAACTATTGAAAGTGATGATATAACAATATTTCAGGTGATAAGTTTGATTCAAACTATGTTACGTTATTTTTATAAATATATCTACATGGTTTATTATAAATATACTAAGATTTCTGTCATCCTGAAAAAAGTGGAAAATATATTTCATTCCTTATAAAAGTTTACTACAACCCCTAGATCAACTTAGGTACATCACAGAGCAACATTATTAAAAGCTGTTGTTTTTAAGATTTAGAAACTTGATTGGTTTAAATTGATTTAACTTGTTCTAACTGAAAACGAAGACAATATTATTTTATTATTACTGTAATATCAGAATGTTGGGAAAAATAATCTCCACTAATGAGTAACCTATTTAAATATGTATATACTGATTTAGTAATATAATGATATATTCAATTTGTCAAAAAAATAAAATATACAAATCAAACAGATATTTCCAACTGTATTTGGAAAATTATACTTAATTCAGAGAAAATCTATACATCTGAGCATAAGTTCAGATTAAGAGTTTGTAATTATTGAAAGAATATACTCTTAATAAAAATATTATTATTAGAATTCTGAAGTACACTACATCTAAATAAGGCGTTGTTTACTAGAGACTTTTTTAAATCAAATTGATAATTATTATAGGCAAATTTATATTCATAAAATATGTTCATTAAATCTAAATATTTCACTGTCTGCTAGAGACTATATTTTCAATAAAAAATTACTCTTATTGTATGCATTATTATCCTGATGTATAACAATAAATTAATTCAAAATAAATATAACATCTAGATTGTTTTGTTATTAGTTACATGTTATTTTTTACCAATATTTATTTATTTTTAGTTATATTCTGTTCTTGTTATATAATTCTAGAATTTTGTTAATATTGAGTGTACATAAATGTTCGTAAGAAAAGAAAAAAATAGAACAGTGTATATGTAATAGTATTTTTATGATATATGTGAATTTATATTCATTAAATATATACATATCACAAACTGCTAGAGGGTAGGGATGCAGAAAAAATATCTAAAATAATAAATATATTTTCTGAAAAAAATCGATAATTTTGACCGATATTTTTTTGGCCAATGTATCGATAAATCGATATTTTTAGCCGATATTTTTCGATAGATTTTCAAAATAAATTAAATATAATTTTTAATAAATCTTTAAAATTGGTAATAACAGGTATACTTAATTTTAAAAGTCCATCAAAATGTCACTACATTTTATAATATTTAAAAAAAAAGATAGAAATATTGATATATTTTGTGTAAAATATCGATGTTTTTTATACTCATACTTGCTGCAAAAATATATTCAAATAAACATTTCTATATTTAAAAATATCGAAAATGATATATTGGTATTTTTTAAAATATCGATATATCAAAATATCGTTATATTTTTCGGTGGCCAACACCCCTACTAGAAAGTATATTTATAATATAAAGTACTATTTTATATTGTGTAAGAAAAAAATTCTAAAAAATGTTACATCTAGATGGTTAATGTTAGTTATTGGTTATTTTAGGTAGTTTATTTTATGTAATTATTCCTTTTTTTTTCCTTTACGTTAACTGTTGCCCCTTTTTATTGTTTAGTTGGAATTGAATATTCAATATTGAGTGATAAAATATTTTTTATCCAGAAACTACATTTTAACAATAAAATAACAAAATTTTAACAATATATATAATCTAACAATTTTTTTATGACATGTGTGATCTTATATTCATTAAATCTAAAAATGTTAATGTATGTGAGATATTAAATTTTTTAGAATGAATTAACAATTAATTTATGCATTATTACTAATAAATTATTTCTGATAATAATTATAAATAATATATAATAATATCTAAATTGTTTTAATGTAAGTTATTTTATTTTATGTAATTATTTATTTATTGTTTTTTTAAGTTACCTGTCGCCTCTTTTTATAATTTTATAATTGAATATTTAAAAAGGCGATAAAATATATTTTATCCAGAAACTGCATTTTCTAAAGAGGTATCAATAAAATAAGATAAACAGATAAATAGTAAATTATTAGTGTATATAAACTAATAATTTTTTGTGAGTGTGTGATCTTATATTCATTAAAGCAAAAAACTAAAAATGTTGATGTATGTGAGATACTATATTACTTAAAATTAATTAACATTTATTTTATGTATTATTTCTAATGAATTACTAATAATAATTCTAAAAATATATAATATTATCTAGATTCTTTTAATGTTAGTTATTTTATTTTATAAAATTATTTAGTTTTATTTGTTTTAATTTTCAGTTAAATATTTCCAAAAAATATTCCATTAAAATGTAACAGTGGAATAGTCTATGCATGATAATAGGCTTGATGGTCATACCCTTTATATTTTAGCTATATTTAATATTAATACATCAATTATTTAATGTATATATTTATAAACATACAATATATTGAGCTTACGTAAACTGATCCTACTATCACAAAACACTATTGTTTAGCTTCTCAGATAAAATTTGCTTTTAATAAAATCACCTCTTAACTAAACAACTAACAACTATTATCAGCTCTTTTGCGTAACATGTATGTATAAGAAATACGATATAATAACAGAACGTGACTATTTAATCAGAATGAACTAAATCCTGAATGTTAACCAAAAGGGATCGTCGTTAGAGTCAAATTAGTGCAATTTGCGATACTGGCGTCGCGGATTGTCGCGTTATCTTTTTTCAGGCCTTTCTTTCGGCAAGGCATAAGCACACGCACTGGGGCCGGCACAAGACAGAACAACTTATTTATCGTAAAAGGTCGATCAGCATGTGGAAACTCGTCGGCAGTATCCCCACCGGGTCCCCTGCTCTTCCACCGCACTCACTGGAGTGCGTTCAGCCAACATAATTTCAACCGAACAGCCGTTGATGCAGAAGCTGGGCTCTAATCTTATCTGGTTATGGATTATGGATAAGCGAGAGAATCTGGCGAAAACGCTTCTACACTCAAACGCTCAAAAGACAAATTACATGATAGTCAAAGGATTAACAAAATAATAAATTTTATAACTAATGTTTAATATCATGTTATAATGTAGTTGGTGATACCCGCCAGTCAGAGTTAGATTTGAATCATTTGAATGTATTGACTGAATAATTATTACATAAAATATTAGAAAATAGTTTAGATATTACGAATTAATTATAATGCGATAAACACTTGCATTGAAGATACTGATTTCTTTTAGATTATAACATATTCACTCAATACAAGTGTAGATATTAATAATTATTATAATTGTAATTATTTATATATTTAATAGCGTTCTTATGTTCGGAATTATATATTTCGTATTGATATTATTTGCTGATAAAATATATTTGCTTGTCACTCTACCCAAAGATTCTAACATGATATATTATTATTTAGTTTGGTAATGATCAAATAACTAATACAAATGTGAGCATAGTTATTTTTAATATTTTTAATATAATTCTTTTTTACGTGTATTTGTGGCGGACCTCTAGAATTATGTAGGCCTGGATGATGATTTAGATGAATATAGGTTAGATAAATTATTCAACATCAGACCCAGTAGGTGGCGTAGATTTTTGATTTTTTTTAATGTTCGAATATAACAACATATAACAAAAAAGTGCACAGTGTCTATCCTCTCTTAGCCCTTCTCAAATTCTTTGAAATTAAAAATGCTATAAGATTATCACAACTACAGTTCACAGATATTCAATTAGTGACTCGTATAAAGATATTTGCATAGAATACTGTCACGATTTTTGTGAAAGAAGAGGAAATATTGGTCGACGTACTCGGACTTACATACATAGATAGTAATATATAGTAAGACAAATAGTCCACACTTATCGTTTAAACAGAATGGCAGAAGTTACAGTGACTTACATCATAAATTTAAGAAATGCAATCAATGGCACCGAATTAGTTTACTCGAAAAATTCTTGCAAATTTACCTTCCAAAACCATGTTGAGCAGATGGAAGAGCGAAGAATTGTGTCGATTAACGAAAAGCCATTGTTTGGATAGGACAGCGTGTATTCCAGTTCGCTAATATAGGAATAAATTTTGATCTAAAACCTTATTAGGCTTTATTAAACAACAGTAAACGCAAATATAAGTAATACTATACAAAACAAATAATAGCGATATACTCTCATATTCTTCTTAATTTTTTATTGTTTGATAGTAACTCTATTTTAAAATGATTTGCTTTGAATTAACAACAAAAATTCAACAAAAATGTTCTAACTAATTTTTTTGTTTACTTTGGGGTTCTCACTTTGAACAGGTTGACGTGCTTCAATCTATGATATCCATTCACCTTTTGTTTATTATGATGCTATATCACCAATGCAAGCTAAACTACTAAGAAAACCGTCCTTGTGATACAATTTTCATGAATATTTTGAAATCAAAATCAAAAAATTATTGTGAAACCATTTTCTATCATTATTCATTTTGACTGAAAAATAATCCCTTGCCAAAATGTAGCTTTTTGGATGAAAAGTTATGTTAACAAACATAATTGCTTATATAGTGTGACAGTAACGCACACGAAGTTCACCAGGTGTTATATCAATCATCCAGTAGTGAGGTCTTGAGAGTTAACGGCAAGTAATAGTAATAACCGATATGTTTTAACTCAAATTGAACAATATAGACATGAATGACATATTGTCCAAGCAAGACGGTCGCAAGTCTATGTTACTAATCGCAACGGATTCACGTCTTTAAATTCAACATTACTCATACATTTACCACATCGCGAAGCCACGCACATTTACACACTTCAATTCCATAAATAATGATACAGTTCAGTTTTTTAAATAAAAGAATAAATAGTTTCGTTAATAATTCACACACAGCCTGTTTATATTCATTCCATATTTTTAAATGCCTGTTTATAGTTTTTAGTTATATTGTATTACCAATATTTGAATTTGAGCAACTATTTATTTACATCACATGTTTACATTTTATGATACATTTCTTGCTATGCGGAGAAACGTACAACTACATCTTAATTAATCAACACTTACAAATGTGTGTTTTAACAAGTTATCTCTTAATAGATTGATTGAATATCCTTATTTAAATTAAAAAAAGTTTATAGTGATAATTGAAAATTAAATTTAAGTTAGTTAATTCAATTTAATTGAAGTTAAATAATCAATGTAACATCATTGTTTATTGACACAGTTATAGTACCTGACGATCTATGTAAGTTGACAGATCCAAATTACTACTGAAGTGGTCATATAAACCAGATATTATTCCCTGTGAATCTGTCATATCAAAATGTCAAAATTAGTCATCAACTAATTTTGAGAGATATCCAATAAATGGTGTTACTTACACACAATATAGCACCAGCTATTTTACGAACAATTTTAGGAAGGTTTTTTAGGATATTCTTATTTAATTCAATGAAAAGTACTAGCAACTGTACCATGTTAATGATAATTTATGGAAAACATGTCTTTATAACAATATGTGATAGTTTACGCACACCAGACAAAAATGATTTCAATAGATCTATTATATTATTAAAGCATAATGTTTAATCAAAAATGGTAGAAAACAACGACAGGAGATATTTTGTAAAGGCAGATATACTATAGAGCCATTTTCATATATGTTGTACATAGGACAATGCATCACCACATGCAGAATCTGTGAATACATAACTCTTACTCGATGCAATGTCAACACATATTGTTCTTTGTTATAATTATTTGTTCTTGACGAAGTTATTACCAGTATGTTTCATAAAATATCCTTGAAAATTAATTCCCAGTTATCTTAAGTTACATAACAGTTATAAAAATAAGCATGTACATGTATCATAGAGTTCAAATTAATGTCGTTTTTATTACTTTTATTATTTCTTAATATTTCCGGATATTACCAGAAATATATTTATATGTTTTTTCGATTAGTATTAGAATTTCTTGGCGCATTTCCATTAGAACAGGCCATAATTTTCAATGAAAACCATCTAACGAAATAATACTGGGGCATTAACGCCGCACCAGTTGCTTTTAAAACCCGCCAGGATACCGATGCCCTGTCGGGAGTAACACCACGACTCTACAACCTTCTCCCGGCCACTATACCCCTTTTATACCGCCCGACCTTGGGACAAACAGAATTATTTTTATTTGTCTATTACGCGTAACGTACTTATATAAATAGGCTTTAGGAAAACTTACATTTAGCTGCATGATGATCTTATTGTAAGCCCACAGCCATCGTTGCTGAGCGGTTATTTTCGGTCTTTGTTCTTTTTGATCCTCGTCCTCGTATTGGTCGAGGTCTTTCTGGTCATCTTGCAGTTGGTCCTCCTCGGGAATGTCGTCACCATATTCGGTCTGTACCGTGACGGTTGGTACAGCGGTGGAGGGGGAATGTCTCACCGAACCATGTCTTTGAACGCCTGTAAATATTCCTTGATTTTTAAAAAAATGTATTGTAATTTTACATCTCTCTTCTAAGCGTGTATTGCTTTATGGTATTGTAGTAATTAGTATCATTCTATATTTAGTTAAACTAATTTAAATATTTTGTTTTTTATTATCGACATTTGTAGTTGGAAAATTAGCAATATGAAGATATAGGCCTGAACCTAATATCTTCAATTGATTTTCGCTGATTTAGCGTACATTTTGGTATTTTGTTACATTATCGATAAATGCAACTTTATATGACTATGAAAGAAAATATAAAACAGCATAAAGTTACTAGCATAAAGTACCTTGTATACTGATCATCAATTCGTTCGTAAATTGATTGTTTTTAAATGAAAAAGAAGCTGAGGTATTCTAAGTTCATTATTATACAAACAATTACGTGATATCCTTGAAAACATTCTGTTTTCTTAAACGCCTGACTTTCTTGCGAATGAATATTTTGACCTCCTTAATAGCATATATATTGCCAGAAAGGTTATGTCTTGGAGTGATGATCATCAAGACATCTTCCATTGTCAGCGCCTTCAGAGGAGAATATGAATACCAAAATAACTGACTAATTAACATATTAATTAACTGAGATTAAGAAGATTATGATACAATAGATTGTTATACGAAGTGAGAAGCTAAATGTCTGTGCAACAATGAAATATTATTATTTCCAGTTAAAACTAATGATTGTATTTTTCTACATAAACTCTCTTGACTTGGTCCAGCGATTCTTTAACATCACTGTAGAAGTAAAAGTATGAAAGGTGGTGAAAATATTCTCTCTACACCACCTCAATTTTTCAATGGATCCGAATTGCTTCCAAATAACAGAATCCTTCAAAAGTTGGAATACACGGAAGTTTGGGAATGAGAAATCAGGAGAATAATCAATACCCCATATTCCGCGATGGCAATACCATAGCCAACACATATTTACGTGCAGATGCCATACTTTGGAGTAAAGTAATTTACAATGTTTTTAAAACTGTTAAACGATTGCTACAAAAATCATCTACAAAACTGAGAATAATCAGAAATTCGTCATACTGTCTAATAGCACGTGCACTCATAGAGGAAATATATTTTTTTGTCGATTTATTGTAGAATATGATACAAGTTTTTGTGATTTAGTTTACAATATAATTTAAATTATATGCTTTTTACCAACTTCTGATATTTCAAAAAAGTAGGTGCTTATTTTTGGGTGATATTAAATTACTTCTTTGTTCCTTATAATTAACATAAAAATAGAAGTAATTATTCTTAACAATAAAAGAATGATACTAATTGCTAAATACACCATTTAACAATTACTGTGTTAAGTAAAAGAAACATCAACTATTGATGCAAATGATATAGAAGAGTAGTGGTGTTAAGTAAAATCTCTAAACACTATACTGCAAGTGTGAAAAATAAGAAAAAGCTGCGACTGGAATAATAAAGTTATTTGCACTTTCTTGAGTTATTTTCAAACGTCAATACATTGAGCTAAAATGTACTGTTCGATTATTATTGCATACATTGTGGGTTATTAATCTATGTAACTTATGAAGACAGCGAATTGACTGACGTGAGCATAATCTCAAAAATTACTTCACATCACTCTTGCTTCAAAGCAGTTATGTACATACAGGATCAAAAAGGCGCGAATGAATATATAATGCTACTCTGTCCGGTATCAAAGGTATTCCGATGTATGTTGTTCATTCCATAAATAATCTGAACCGAAAACACTTTCTTACCAACCTAACTAATTTAACTTAAATAATATAAGTGATGTAAACATAATAAATAATGAAACATATAAAAATATAACAATATTTATTCCATACGAATTTCTAAATATAGATAAGTGCAGAAATGTTAAATAAAAAATAAAAAATATATAAACAATTAATAAGAAACGAAGCTTCTTTCATATACCGTATAAGCACTAAAAAATATATCGTGGTAATAAGTATTGCCAATACGATGTAAACTCTACCAATGACTAAAGAAATTTTCCAACTATTTTCTAGAAAAATTTCTTTCCTATTGTTTGACTGAACGACGGAAGATTCGACCAAATGCTTGATGAATGGTTTCTACGCAAATCCATTAAGAAAGCATGTTAACTACAAGATAGTGAATCTACATAGATATTGAAAACATTTATAGCGACATTTATCCATAAATGAGCTTCGAGCCACCAGAAAAGTATAGTTTTTTCTATACTAACCGCTGGCTTCGACAACAGACGGTTTCCTGCTAAAGGTGTCGTCATAACCAGCGTATGCATCGGAAGCTTTTCGCGAGGGGACGCTAGCTGCGTCGCTAGTTCGCCTATTGACCGCTTGAGTGAACGACGCTCGATGTTGGAGCGACGGATGGTACGGATCGATAACGGTGATTTGCGACGAGCCTCTTCGCAAACTAACGGCATCTTCGTCGCCATAGGCGTCGTGGGGCGGCGATTCCCCGCTTTGCCCCACCGTTGCGGGGATTGGGGCGGTTTTTTGATAATCGGATACATGGGTTTCTATATAGATATAAATATGTTAGGGTTTCTGTTCTCAATAAAACTAAAATAGGCTACTCTAAGAATGTCGACATAAACTCCGCTCGTGTTTTACTAATTGTCTCATTGCTACTGGGTGTATGACTTAATTTTTCCAGATCCATTCTTCGAGTTCAAAATTTTACAGGTCAATTGAAAAGTCCCCGGCCTACCATAGTAAAACACATTTTTTAGCAAAATTAGTTTTTTTTATTCAACATAGCTCCCTTCAAGGGTGATACTCTGATTATAGCGATCCTCCAACTATTCGATACCATTTTTGTAGTACGATTTGTGCTTTGCTTCAAAATAGGCCTCAGTTTCGGCGATCACCTCTTCATTCGACGAAAATTTCTACCCAGCGAGCATTCTCTCAGAAATGAGAACAGAAATTAATCATTAGGGGCCAGATCTGGAGAATACGGTGGATGAGGAAGCAATTCGAAGCCCAATGCATGGATTCTTGCCATCATTTTCACTGACTTGTGACACGGTGCATTGTTTTGGTGAAGCAGCACTTTCTTTTTCTTCAAATGTGGCCTGCTTCGGCAATTTCGTCCTTCATACGGTCCAATAACTCTATGTAATAGTTACTGTTGATGGTCCTACCTTTTTCAAGGTAGTCAACGAAAATTATTCCATGCGCATCCGAAAATATAGACGCCATAACCTTGCCAGCCGACTGTTGCATTTTTCCACGCTTTGGAAGGGCTTCATCGTGTGCAGTCGACTCGGATGACTGTCTATTGCACTTTGGAGTGAAATGATGGAGCCAAGTTTCATTCATGGTCACATACAGATCATCTTCAAACACTGCCCCGAAATATCAACTCGTCGGTACTTTTGGTCAAAAGTGAGCTCGCACGGCACCCATTTTGTACAGAGCTTTCTCATACCCAAATATTCGTGATTGATATGATGTATACGTTTAGTTGATATCTAGCCCGTGTCTACTATTTCATTCAATTTTAATTTAGGGTTACTCAAAATCATTTTGTGTATTTTTTTAATGTTTTCATCGGTAGCAACCTCTTTTGGGTGTCCACTGTGTTCAATGTCTTCGGTGCTCATATCACCACGTCTAAACTTAGCATACCAATCCTTGATGGTTGATTTTTCTTGGACAGTGCCCGGAAACTCGACATCTAGCCAAGTTTTTGCTTGAACTGTATTTCCCTTCATAAAAGCAATATTTTATCAACACGCGATATTCCTTTTCATTCATTTTTTCAGAATAACAAAAGTTGCTTCACTCAAAATGCTTTAATTCACAAATTAATAATCCGACAGCTGTCAAATTTATACACGCATATTTTGAGGGTTAGGGCTAATTAAAAAACATTTATTTATAGTAGCGCCATCTATGTGTCAGTCAGGGGACTTTTAAATTGACCTGGTAACTATACAAATATGTTTTCGCGATCCCTTATAGCTTTAAAATGATGAAACGAGGACCAATTTGATTGAAAAAAATTGAACAAGCCTGCGTCATTTACATATAGTTACTCCAAGAATAACTTTAAGATGGCAATTAAGAAACAGTCTACTCAATACTACATTTACGCAATTTATAACAAGATATTAACCCTTCTAATATTCTTGATATCGACTCTAAATCTAATGAATCGTGCAATCGTTTGTGAAATCTTATAAAAATATTTTGAAAACAGTTTTATCTTAGTTGCCAATCGAACAATAAAAAAACTTGTAAGTTCTAATATACTTCCTCAACACCGAAACCAACTAACATTTTTTTTTGTCACTAAACATTTTTACCAAGTGAGATAAATTTATAAATTTGAAATATAGAATACAATACGGAAACGCTTTTCCACAAATTATGATGGGTGACAAGAAGTATATGTTTTATGCTAAACCAAAACTTATAAAGATTTGGGTAGATTCCGATCAACCTCCTGGTATGTAGTGTTACTAACTTCTGTAAACTTGTTGAACAAACTGAGTTAATCCTGTTGTTACTTAATATATGTTCGTTGTTAGCTACATTTTCTTAAAAATCTACAAAAATTAAGTCTTACACCGCTTTAGTTATTATAACCTATTATTTAAAATTCTCAATATTAAACATTATTTTGAATATCATATTGAAGTAACGACATATTATCTGCTAGTCGTTGTTCAGTATTGTCGTTTCGTTTTATTTTTCATTAACTAAATTTGATGTGTTATTATTAGGTGTTTTCCAAAGACAATATAAAGTTTAAAGAAATACATCGCATATGAATTAGACAAAACTAAAAGCCAATACAAAGCATTGTTTTAATAGTGCTGAATTGTTTGATCAGAGATATAATGGGAATAACGTATACTAAAGAGCATAAAACTAACTAGGAGTTCAAATAGTGAAATGATTTTACTCAGACCTGTCACTGTTATTTGTATTTTTGGATCAGTTGTTTGATATCTTCTTTTATTATTATAGAATTGTTTTAGTTTTAATACAAGACCGGAATGAAATATTCAAATTTGCTTGAATGACCGAATTTGGAATATATCAATTATAGCGGACTTAGACTGTTACAGCGTCCAAGTATCAGAGCCGAACATTGAAATGGTAAATAGAAAAATAAATAAAATTATAAGGTTTGATTAAATACCGTTGCCTAAAAAAGAGAGAAAAGAGTTACAGAGTTACAAAAGTTATAGGCAATCACAAATAGTAAGAAAAGCATTAACAGAAACAAAAAATAATTTTTCAAACTAATGTGTAAGTATTTCTAAAATATTTAAGCATAAAGTCTATTTACATTGTACATAGCGTAAATTGACTCTGGATTTTTAACCAAAATTGATTATTTAGAAAATAGTATCTCCCATTATCGAAATAATTTTACAGACTTCCTACAACACTTATTTAATTTTTTTAAAACTACAATATATAGAATATCAACAAGATTATCATGTATATATAAAATAAATATATACATATATTTTACATAACATATTTTTTATATAACACTTATTTCATTTTTTTAAAACTACAATATATAGAATATCAACAAGATTATCATGTATATATAAAATAAATATATACATATATTTTACGGATATAATAAGTATTCGATAACACTTAAAAAGCTTTGTTTGCTTTAGAAAACACCTAATATTTAAAGAAATATGAATTCTCATATCAGAAATCATCATATATTCCTTCCAATATAACAGCCAATGCACGGCATAATTTTATCTGATGCTTCCGTACATGTAGCCGAATGAGTCTATAAAATTCGATTTATATTGATACTGGTTGACATTATTGCCGAATTATTCAAAATATTAATAATAATAATTAGAGGTTATAAATCGGCAAACGTTGTTTTAATGCTTGTTTTGATGAATTTCTAACTGCTGTTAATATTTGTGAATACTCTGACTGGAATTGTCAAAACTGTTATGTAGCCAGGGTCAGGAATTGATTGCGTCTCTAATCGGGTAGGAACTAGTTAAGGGGGGCGCCCTATTGCAAGTACATTTCATTAGAGAGGTAATTGGAAAGAGAGAGTATTGGTACCATTAAATATTATGTTGTTAGAGAATTATTGGAAATATATTTTAGCGTATTGTAGGTGCACTAAATATTAACATAAGCACTGAGAGTGGGTGATTAAAAAGAACAACAAAATACAAAGTGGGCGACGTGAGATAAAAACAGTAAGTAGTTTTTTGGTATAAAAAATTGATATACACAACAAAAATGTATACAATTATTTCAGAGAAAACTACTAGTCTGGAAAAATATCCATAAAAACTTGGGGATATTCAGCTCCTTTCGACTTATTTCACCTTTCGACCTTCATACATTCGTCATCCCTACATATATTATTAGCATACATAGGATTTAAGAGGTGTTAAACCACGGAGAGATGTAATGGAACTTTAAAAGATTAGTTTTAAAATAATACCATTTTTAAAGGCATATAGTAGAATTAAACTAGCCATGGATATTTCAAAATGGAAACGCTAATAAAGAATATAAAGACTACAATAGTTGATGGACAAAGATAACAGTTAGAAAAACGTTTTATCAGGTTTTGTTATTGTTCAGATATATTATAGTTTATGGTGGAAAAAATTGTTGCTTTTTGGATGCAGCAGTAAAAGTTTGTTTTTAAAAGACTGAAAAAAACATACACTATAGACAAAATATTTTCTACAATGGTTTTGATAAACTTCATTAAACAGACAGAAAAATAAATTGACAAATGAAGTAATCTTGATCAAGTGTTCGTTATATCAGAAATTAACAATTTCCTAATTGTTTCAACAATGATTCTGATAGTGGAAGTGACACTGATTGAATAAAACTTTTTTTGTTTTGAGCTTGTACTAACAATTGCCAAAACAGAGTGATAAATGTGGAAACAACTGAATATGTAATTTAAGTATGTAATTAATATAAAATGGCTGTAGAAAATCGTATAGTATAGTGTGAAAAATTTGAGTGAAAAGCGTGCATTAGAGAAAATACTATATAATTGACTATATGAAATGTAATTTTATGAAAAAAAAATTATACAGATAGTAACAGAAGAAATTAATACAAATAGAGTGATATCAAAATAAATTAACAAGGAAACAAAAGAACGAAGGAAACAAGAACTAAACGTAAAAAGACAAGTACGCTCTCTAATGAAATTAAAATAAATTTTTTTGATACACAATTGTTAATTAGGTGGATTAGAAAGAACTTAAACACTAACCTACTACAACTTATAGACTATTGTGGCTTAAGTCCCTCAGTAATATATGCATTAGATGTACTATAATATTAAATTAAATGATATCTTATGTTTTATATTTTATGTTATTTTTGTTTCATTGTATTATTTTATTTACATTAGAATTTTTTTTCAGAGTGAAAATAAACCAAAATTTAAAGTTAATGCGGCAACATAACGACATTGTGACGTCATATATTTTCATAACGTGCATCGGATATTTTATTGGAAGAACTTATATATAGATACAATTCTAATTATATGTCCTAACCATAATTGTGTTACAAGTTCATACATTAATATTAATCAGTGATAATTCACACATTATCTCAAATATTTGTATTCCTTAACCAAAAAATCCAATATTTAGTAGGTAAAATTAGTTCATTAACTTCAATTATTAATATGGAAGACTGGATATAGACTGATTAACTCCAAATGATCATTCAACTTTCAATAAAAGCTTCAATATCCCTTTGTGGGGCGTTTATACACCTTTTGTAAAAATACTAAATACTAACCGTTGCTAACATCCTCTTCCACATAGCTTTCAACACTCTCCTGAGCTTCTAAATAGGGCTCCTCCTCGTATTCATTATACTGTTCAGTAACCGCCACTCGATCATTTGTGGCATGTTCCTGTTGGTATTCATTTTGTTCTGGTTGGTATTCTGTCACAAGAAGCTTTTGGTACCCGGTCAGCTGATTCGGGATAACCGAACCATTTTGTTCCTGTTGGTACGTTAGCGATTGATTGTGTTGGTACCGATACGAATTATCCAAAGCTTGCTGTTGATCAACAGATTCCTGTTGTTTCAACGGCCCCCTATTTCTTACGGAATTCTGATTGAGCGTTGCGGTGGGCGTCGGTTTGACTTCCGGTACATTTTTGAGCTGTTTCGCGGGTTGGTCAGCTTCCGCTTTGGACGTGGTTTCCCCTGCGGTCGAATATTCCGGGAAGGTCGTCGGTTTGGCCTGCTGGTAGTGGTTGCTGCTGTTCACGGATGAAACTACCGTTTCGAAAGAGGAATCTTTCATATCATCATCTCGGCTTTCTAAAGAATCGGTGTTCTGTTGCTGTAGAAGTGGACTGGTGCTACCTAGTTGTTTGGCATAGTAACTGCCTGGTTCATTAAAGTACATGCTGCTATCATTGTGCGCGCTAAAGTACGTTGATGTTACGTTGACCGAGGTATTAGTCCTAATATCACTTGAGGATGTCACCGAAACCGGTACCAGATTGTCTTCTTCAGGGAGGTTGTCGTCTATACTGCGATATGCGTAATTGTAGTCTTCATTGTACACGTTTTGAGCGCTAATAGCACCTAAAAATTTAAAACAACCTGTTAGTATTGGATTAGAACTATACTAAAAATTAGATATCAATAAGATCACCAAAGAAATTTTTATTGCATTAATGTAAACATAATGTAATGTTTAATTACATTAATATAAAGGTAAAGTATTATAAATATTATAAATATTTATAATATTATAATAATATTTATAAATATTTATATAGTATATTATAAAAGTAAAGTATCTGGTATAAGGTAAATGTGTCAATATATATATATATATATATATATATATATATATATATATATATATATATATATATATATATATATATATATATATATATATATATATATATATATATATATATATATGACACATTTTAAATATTATAGAAGGTATATTTTAATCATTTTTTCTATTTTAAAATATTCATAACATAAAGCTCACAATTGCACATTTCACATTTCTTAAAGAAGATTATCTAAATATCAAAATATATTGAAGAGAACAAAAATATAATAGAAGTTAGATATCAATAACGTCACCAAACAAATTTATATTGCATTGATGTAAATTAAATATATATTGATATTAAATATAACTGTATTAATTTCTTTGTTATTAATTAAATGTAATGTAAAAATGTAAAAATAAAATAATGTCAATTGTTTTAAAATATATGACACATATTAAATATAACAGAATATATGTTTTATTCAGTTTTTCTATTATTAAATATTCATAATACAAAGGTCACAATTGCAAATTCCACATTTCTTAAAGAAGGTTATCAAAATAGCAGCATCTCAAATTTATTCTGGAAGAAATTAGTAAAAGTAAACATAAATGGTCGGTTTGTGTAGATCTAAAAATATTTAAATATTTACTCGGTCATCAATACACAAAATATCCTTGCTTTACTTGCATGTAGTAGAGCGTAATAAACCCACTAGAAGAAATCTCGGTAATGAGATAATTGCAAATTATTTATTAATTGCTAGTTAATGGGAGTTAAGTAGACAAAAACATAATTCACCAGTACTTATTAAGTTAGGTATTCATCATAATCATGTGATATAACAAGTTAATACTGATTCTGAAAGTGAAGCTTGTCGAGGATCTTTGTAGGTGGAAGAAAACTTTCTAGGTAACTATTACATAAAGCATTAAATTATAAATATATATATATATATATATATATATATATATATATATATATATATATATATATATGACACATTTTAAATATTATAGAAGGTATATTTTAATCATTTTTTCTGTTTTAAAGTATTCATAACATAAAGCTCACAATTGCACATTTCACATTTCTTAAAGAAGATTATCTAAATATCAAAATATATTGAAGAGAACAAAAATATAATAGAAGTTAGATATCAATAACGTCACCAAACAAATTTATATTGCATTGATGTAAATTAAATATATATTGATATTAAATATAACTGTATTAATTTCTTTGTTATTAATTAAATGTAATGTAAAAATGTAAAAATAAAATAATGTCAATTGTTTTAAAATATATGACACATATTAAATATAACAGAATATATGTTTTATTCAGTTTTTCTATTATTAAATATTCATAATACAAAGGTCACAATTGCAAATTCCACATTTCTTAAAGAAGGTTATCAAAATAGCAGCATCTCAAATTTATTCTGGAAGAAATTAGTAAAAGTAAACATAAATGGTCGGTTTGTGTAGATCTAAAAATATTTAAATATTTACTCGGTCATCAATACACAAAATATCCTTGCTTTACTTGCATGTAGTAGAGCGTAATAAACCCACTAGAAGAAATCTCGGTATTGAGATAATTGCAAATTATTTATTAATTGCTAGTTAATGGGAGTTAAGTAGACAAAAACATAATTCACCAGTACTTATTAAGTTAGGTATTCATCATAATCATGTGATATAACAAGTTAATACTGATTCTGAAAGTGAAGCTTGTCGAGGATCTTTATAGGTGGAAGAAAACTTTCTAGGTAACTATTACATAAAGCATTAAATTATAAATAAACTGTGCAAACAAGTACAATTTTGGCAAAGTTAATATCACGGTTTCCTAAAAGTCACCTAGATGGATTTCTTAAGAATAAGGCATATTATTCTGAGCTTAAAAAGGTGCTCCTCTGAAGTATAACTTTGTAGTTTTATTACATTTCAAAGATTAATTTTGTTTCTATAGACTAAAAAAATGAAAAAGTTCTAATTAACGAAAATGAGGATCTAAAAAACATAGGCCATTATTTTAAAACCATTCATACTCGTAACATTTTCTGCAAGAGTAAAAATGATCAAAACTACCCTTACCTTAAGAACAATAGAAACATTATCGAGTAATGTTATCGTATAAATGTATGTTATTGTATAAATTGAATTATAAGCATTCTTTATTTATCATACTGGATATCTCAATATCAATGGATATTATTCTTTTTAGCAGTTACTTGTTTCAACTAATCACACGTAATTTTATATAATTATTAACTATCACATAAAAACAGCGAGAAATTATTCAAAAGTATATTTAGATTTTAACAAACATCTATAAAAGAATATAGCTTTTTTGCTATAATTGAATTTAAAATGAATTATAGTTTGATAAAAGTTCACTATTATTCGATTTAAAATGTTAAGATAATTACTAATAATTGAAATTTCCGAAAAAGTATGATAAACACTGATGTTAGTATCAAAAAATGACTTTCTTGAATATCTGAATATGCCCATTAAAATTAAAGCTATAAAAATAGATTTTATTACAGTTAACTTAAAATTAGGTTTAGTATTATAATATGTTGAATATTTGGAACAAGGAGACGTGGCCGACGAATGAAAATGTTTTTTCTTGTGGATAATTTAATTTTGCCTGTATGTGATATGCCTTCGTAGTTGGAACAGTCCTAATTGTCATATGCCTGCTACAATTAACTTATATTTCTATTTTTAAGCGTCACGCCTGGAAGTTTTCACCGTCTCCCAGTAAAATCTAAATGGAACTTTCTGCGATATGGACTCCCACAGAAACCGCTGAAAAGGGATTTTGAAGTTCAGTCGCATTAAAATGATACCCAGGCACTAATTAGATGTCGTCGCTATCAGGATCTTGAAATTTTCATAGTGACTTACATTTCCGATTTCGTTCCGGATTCGTTTGGTTCTATCTGACATCACTGTTACGCGCGCGAATAATTAATCGTATCAAGTCATACAGAAAAGTTATATTGTATTCTTTAACATTATTTAGAAGCTTTAGCTTATTTTCTCCGGTACTATTACTAAAGTTTAGAAATTTCCTTCCGCTTGTATAAATTCTTAATACCAAATATCCTTAACAAACAACTGAAATGTTATAAGTTCTTTCAAAATGCAGCTTAAGGTCCCTAAGCCATTATTGTACATATAAAAATTATTACCAATTTATAGTAATGGTATTCGTAAATACGAAGAAGTAGCAATAGTAGTGATTGCTTTAAGGCGCACTCAGTCAGAATTCGATCGATAATCCAAACTATCACTTCAGAGTAAATTATCATTGTATAAACACAGTTTGAAGCCAGAGTGGACGTAAGATGTGCAACTATGGAGTTGCACCAAGAAATTCATTATCAACATGATCCAAACTTATGAAACGAAAGTTCTTCGGAGTATTGTCAACTCTCCATGTTGTGTCAGAAGTGAAGACACCAAGGGAGATGAAAATAGAAAGGTCGAATTTTTACAATTTGTGGACCACAGTGGACTTACAAGGAGTTGGAAGAGATAAAATCCCTCCAATATATATGAAGTATATTTAAAAGGGTCTATCCATCAAACGCTAATTAATTTTGGGTCTGAAATCTTGGAACTCCACTTGGAGAAATATTAAGGAAATTTACTTTACTTACTATATTATAATGTACTTACTAGAAAACTAACTACTACTAGAAATTTTGAAAAAATTCGGTAAATATGTTATTCGTCTGACTTAGCTCCGTTGGGCTCTAGTTGTTCTCCCAATTTAATCGTTTTAAAGGCCAGTTAATAAGCTTAAAACATCTATAAAAATCAGGCCAAAAAATAATTCTATAATTGCCTTGCAGATTGGAAAAAACGTTAATATGGATATAATGTATCCTAGAGGCACGATATAAATTTTGGAAAATAAATAGTACGTTTAGGATTTATTTCTATAGAGTTGCTATTTTGAGCACAGTGGACTTTATGGGCACGTTAAGCTGAATTAAGATATATGGTCATAAGCTGATCCATGGATTATATGACGAATAGTTCTACATTCGTCATCAGCTAACTGTATGATAGTTTTTCAAGACATTGAACTATAATATTCTGAAATATAGAATGTAACCAGAGGTGTATTCCTTGGAAAATTGTCTAACAGTGCTTAAATAAATAAAAGTAGTATAAAAGTATAGTGTAAAAGTTTTATCTCAAATTTCAAAAAATTCTATATTTTCTATTACGAAGTTCTTTATTATGCTATATGTTTTAAGTAAATATCTATGTAGAATAACACCACTGTTTACAATGCAGATCTAGAATGTTCTCGAGGTTGATAAAACAAGTGTATTTTTTTCAGCTTAAATGTACTAGGTTAAATATTGCAATGCTCACTTTATAAAAGTACTAGTCGCTCAACATTCTTCAAGAAATACGTTCACAAACAAATTTTTACATCAAAGCATTATCTGTCATAACCACAAAGGGTTAATATAGTCATTAATATAGGATCAATATAGTCATCAATAAACACAGAGGTGTCTACAATCGATATTATCCAAAATATCAACTCAAATTCATTCGTTTTGTTGAATATTACACGCTGCATAGTTGCAGCTTAAACTATCATAATTAAGGTTAGCAATTGGTGAGTTATAACTAGTGACTGATGAAAACGTAATTACGGTTTTTGTTAATAAATAATTTTAAAATGGCGAATTGAAAAACTTATGTAATTAAGCCGTACTGGAGCATGTTGGCAAAAGTTGAAAATGGAGATGCCTGAAGATCTTTTTCATACTGTTTTGCTTATTTACTTTTGAAAAGAAAAAAATAGCACAAGCTTTGAATATTATGTGGTGTTTACAGTCATGTAGTTGTAAAACTTCCACGAAATTATTAAAAATATCGAAGCAGACAGTCATATTTCCTTATTGGACATGACTACGGAACTAAACATGGGTCATAAAATTCTTTTAAACCATTAACATACAACTTAATTCCAAAATATGCTCGATAAATGACATATTTTCTTTTATAGAATATCTGTTAAAACGATATGAGATCAAGTCATTTTTAAAAAAATGATGGTGAGTGATGATGAGTGGATTACTATAGTACGACAATAAAGCGTGAAACAGATAGTTGTAAAGGGCCTAAGAAGATTGGCATACCAATTAACATTAAGCCCACATTTATGCTAAATAAGGTTAAGTTAAACTAAATATTGGAATCTAAAGGAATTGTTTGGTATGAGCAGCAGCAGTTCATCGAATCTGGCCTTACCATTAATTTGACTCCCTATTATCAACAACTCTGTTGAATTGATTTCTTCAATAACGGAACTATGATTTTATCAAAGAAGTATCGAAAATTCGAAACGGTACTGATTAGGATGACTTTAAAAATATTAAATAAAAAGACGAATTAATAACATATTACAACAAAAAAAACAATCTAATATAATATTACTTTTAACCAATTCGTTATATCGCGTTATATATGACGTATATATAAAACTACCAACATGAAGGTTCAATATAGAGAAGGTAAAACGACAATAAATTGTAAAGGACAAAAATTTAAGTCGTTTGATCTAATAGAAAAACATCGTATCAGCCCTTTGTTGGAACATGGTGAAAAAACTTCGATATCATCTGCCATTATTATTTCATAATGGGAAAAAATCTACCACCAATTGCGATGACAACCGAAGTTAGAGTAAAAGGAAGCTCGAAAAATAAAATTACGTATTTAGGGTTGATTAAATATTGTCTTGAAGATTGCCGTTGTGATAAAAACAAAATATTTCTTTAGAAACCCGATCTTGTATAAAATAATTCTGTATTTTTATTAAATTTTTAATAATTTACCAATCTAATTTTTATGAAAAAATGGAGAAATAATAATGGCAGTCCACACAAATGGAAATTAAAGTTAAAATCGTTTTATTTTGTTTTGTTATTAATTTGTTTTGTCGACCCATCACAACACATTACCTAATAAGTACCAGGCCAGGCATAGATATGACGCTACCTTCTAAGTTTCCTAGCCTAGTAATTATCTTCAAACGATACATGTCAAAATTGTCATGACTATATTTGACATTTGATTTAAAGGTTATAATGGTTTTCGTGAAAATCCTTTTGTTGGCTTTTAAACAGTTGATAATGCAGAATCAATGAAAACGATGATCAAATTAAAATATTGCTTTATAGTCAACTATGACTTCTAGCTGATTGCAAGTCTCAAAAGAATGATGTGTTGAACGTTGACTGACCTTGAATTCTATTTTGAAAACATAGTCATATCGTTGTACAAAAAATTCAAATATTGCTGCTGTGCACTGCAATATTGTGCTAATAGTCGTTAATATATAATAATATATGTCGATTATAATTACTTTGTAGATAATAAGAAACTAAATGTTCCCAAAACTGTTTATCAAATTGATTTCATATTCTATTTACACGTAATTTTATTTCTTGCACTTGGTTAATTAAAGTAACCAACAATAGTGTTATATGAGTTGTCACTCTGTCTGTGTGTAATCAAAAGCTTGTGGCAAAAAGTAATTTCGCCTTTTTACCTTTTTCGAACGGACTTGATTCCCTAAAATTTTAAATACTAATCAATTATGTATAGATACTAGCGAACCAATAATCCTGCCCGAATATTTGATTTTTGTTTGAATCGAATAATTTTTTCGGCAATAAAACAAATACATAAGATGATCACAATAATACCCAATTAGTCATTTTGTTATGATATATTATTATAATCGAAGAACGTTTAAAAAATAAAAAATATCCTTGAACCCCATGGCAATGCAACTTATAAACATATTTTAGTTGTTGTGTTTTGTATATTTTAGTTTTGTTTTTGTTCAGCTGTGTGGTAGAGTGCGTTATTATGAAAACATTCTTCTCCTTCTATAAATTGGGTCATTCTGGGGTTAGCTGGTAGCAAGTTTAGAATAGTGATCGAGGTTTGCTGGTTTACCAGTTACTGCTAAGTAATCCGCAAATAAAATTTGTTTTTCGTTTCAAAAACTTAAATAGTTAAACATCTTCATGACCTTATAGAAATCGAAATATTAAATTCGCAAATCTCAGCACCGCCGATGAAACAACGCAGAAAATCTTTTTTAATAGTTCTTATAGTCAATAAATCAAGTTAATATTTATTTCATTGTTAGCGCCACTTAATCTGCACTCAAATTATTACAGCCCAAATCGTCAGCCAAGATATTGCCCTGATTTATTAATGAGACGCTCGCAGAGTTTACAAAATCTAATTAGTAATCGATACAAAAATAAAACGAACTTAGTCACAGTGTCCCATTAAGTACAAATCTTACTGAACAAGAATTAAACATATTGTATAATTCTGCAAACATATCTATTTTTACTGAATATTTTTCGCTAGAAGCTAATTTAGTTATATTACAAGAAATCATTTTCCAGTTTAATTTGAAGAAAAATGATGTTAAACAGTGATGTTCAGCTTTCAATATCGTAGGATGTTAGAATGAAGCACAATTAAAATTAAAATGAAGAAGAACCATTACGTATAATCAAAAACGTGAAGAAACTGAGTAATATGAAAATTGAAGACGCTATTGAATTTATTTAGCAGACATTTAGTCTTTTGATTATCACTAGTGTTGATCCTTGATACATGATTTAACCACAGAACTCATATTTTTGTGGAAATCGCTGAATCTTTAAAATACATAAAGATTTTTAATATTTGAAAATAATCACTCACTCGCGTTTTTTTTATTAAGCTTCTTAATATTTACCTTTGATACGTATACAATCGAATATCATACAGACTATTGCAGATAAATGATTTATGTCGTATAAAATTCGAAACCCCAACACCTGTATTAGTGGATATAGTTTTGTCATTGAACATCAGATTCTTTAAAAAATCATATATGACGCCATACTGATTGTTAAATACCTGTCACTCGAAAGACTTCTTACTAGACATGTGAAGTGTTATGGCACAATAACACAACATTAACACAATAAAATAAGGTAATAGGAAGAAAAGAAAAACGTAATTGAAAAGACATACGCCACCGCCTTATATCCAAGTATTCTTCAACCTCCGCCTCATTGAAGAGGATCTCTTCGAGGACGGCGCTTCGTCCGGAAGATACATGTCAAAATGACGGATAATGATATTTTTAAGATTACTTTTATTCAGTTCCATTAAAAATATTTTGATAAAATAACGCTACGATGTATTTTCAATACTCAATATATAAACATGCAGCAGCATTTCACTTCTAACTTGCAATATCCGATGTAAATAACAAGTTCAACATAAAAAATAAGTTCCAACGTAGACTTAGCGACGGCTAAAAAACGAAATGAAACGACAGTAAATCATATTATTTTATCTATTCTCTGTACTAATTAACGCAGAATATATTTTTAACATTAATTTTGTTCAATTCAATCTCAGTATATAAATATGGAACAGGATTTGATTTCTAACTTACAATAATCGATGTAAATGACAAGTGCAAATCTTTTCCTGGAATCTGTCGGGAATCGAACAAAAAATAAGTCCTAATACAGCTTCAGCGACGAAAAAAAAACCGAAATGAAACGACAATAAATTATAGTTGACAAAAGAAAATCGTGACCAGCGGACAAAAAGGGGATCTCCACACCGGACATTTGTTCGAGCATCGGGAACACATCGATGCGTTCCAGTTTTTTCCTTTATTATAGAAAAAGAAACGGCCAACGGTTGCGGTATCCACCGGCGTCAAACTATTGGCCAACCTCGGCGGCAAAATTGGTTTGCAAGGGTCGATTTTTAAGTATCGCCTCGGAAAGTTTTCCCCCAGAAGCAGGCAAAAACGAAATGGAACTTTCTGCGATATGCTCTTTCGCGGAGAACGACCGAAACTGAAATTTCAAGTTCGGTCGTATTAGAGGGACACTTAACGCGAATTAAATATTTCCGGCTTCGGTGTTCCCGCCAACTTTTCGTTAATTTTTGCTATTAGAATTAATTTTCATTGCTATGGTGGACTTTAAAGTTCTATTAGTGATCTATCAAAGATAAAACTAATATTGTGAAGTCCTTATATTTTTATATTTTTTTTGTGTTTTATTTGAAGTTTACTCGGGTTTTTTTGTTAGTATTTAGTTGAATATATATACTATCCTTGAAATTATTTTTGAAATTTTTCATTATTAGCTCTTGAAACAATTAAAGAACCAATGAAAATATATATGGAACTAATATTTGAATACCTGATTTAGTTATTGATAAACACACTATATATTAATCGTCTTAGCAGAAATTTTGACTCCCTTTTTGACGGAAACGTGTCAAAGCTTATACGGAGTAAGAAAAACGATTAATTTAATACATTGTGGTCGAATTCAGGGCGGAAATTAGTTCGAAGAAGTCGGGGGGGGGGGAGGGGAATATCTGGTGACGTGTGATAACGAGAGTTGTGTATAAATATATATAAAGGACTCGTTTATGCTAGAATAGAATTAGAAAGGCAGTGTCATTTGTGCACTCGATTCATAAGTTGCCGCTTTATCCATTAAAATAAAATAATTTTTAAGTAAATTAAAAGTTCTTATTTAAAACCCTATACTTTTCATAACTTAAATAGTTTAAAGACCTGGAACTGTCTGGCTCTTTATCGCCTAGACGGTTGAACGTTTCTTTAGCGTCGGCATTCCTTTGTGGTCTACACGGGGACGGTACAAGGTCAAGTAAAACAATGAACAATATTACCAAGATTTAGTACATTGGTGCTTATTTGTTTGTTTGAAATAAATTTGTTGAAAAGTCTGTATAAAATTATTTCTTACATCTAATAATTTTATCCAACTTTACTTTTGATTCGAAGCCCTCCAACCAAAATATGTCTAATTTTGAAGAATGAAATGTATTTTTCAGATATTTTAATACACGACCATTCAAAATCTAGTGGGAATTTTAATACATCATTTACTTGATGAGATATGAAGCTGCGAAATATTTTTTCCTCTGAAATCATAACATTTCTGTAGGTTTTTATAGAATTATGAAAAGCAACACTGAAAATTACCAATTGCGTTGATTTCATTTTGCGTTATTTACATTAATTTCACGTTTCATCTCTGAATCATTAATTTTATTCATATTTTTTATCAAGAAGTAGGAAATGCCGGAAAGAAAAACTGTTCCATTTACTTCAAGCTTTTATAATTTCATTTAGTTACCGTGGTTGTCCAATTTTTTTAACAAAGCCTACGTATTGCATTGCACATTAATTTGTTTATTTATTGTCAAATTATACTTCTTCCTTTAGTGACGAGTTATTACTAAAACTATAGTTGTTGAGTTGTTTGCAATGTCCAGTGCTCATTTAGATAATATTTAAAAACTGTATATTGGGTGTAAAAGGAAAATGTATCTATGATAAGTTAAAACATAGGTTGGGCGGAAAGAATAGGCAAGCTATCGATCACATTAACAGGTAGGCAATGGGAATAATAGCATTGCATATGTCAAGAACTGAACTAAGTACATTGCGATTTTAATGATGGAAGATCTTCATCTAAAGTTAACGAGACAAGGAACGAAAACGCTATTGAGCATGAAAATAGAGGAAATCTGGAATGTTTCTTAATTTTAAAAATTACGAAGTAAGTTACGGATTTTCTCTCCCTAGAAATGTCTAATTATAGCATTCTGAGTGAAGCAACTTTTGTTATTGTGAAAAAAATGGATAAAAAGGAATTTCGCGTGTTGATAAAATATTGTTTTTCAAGGGAAAAAATATAGTTGAAGCAAAAACTTGGTTTGATGCTGAGTTTCCGGATACTGCCCCAGGAAAATCAGCCATCCGGGATTGGTATGTTAAGGTTAGACGTGATGAAATGAGCACCGAAGTAGGTAAACGAAGTGGACGATCAAAAGATATTGTTACCGATGAGAACATTTAAAAATCCACAAAATTATTTTGAATGACCGTAAATTAAAATTGAATGAAAAAGCAGACACTCTAAAGATATCAAGTGAACGTGTACATCATATCATTCCCGAATATTTGGGTATGAGAAAGCTCTGTGTAAAGTGGGTGCCGCGCGAACTCACCTTTGACCAAAAACAGTGTAATAAACCCGAGTTTTTGCGTCGATATGTAACAATGGATGAAACATGACACCATCATTTCACTCCGAAGTCCAATAGACAGTCATCCGAGGGGACTGCACAAGAAGAACCCGCTCCAAATCGTGAGAAAACGTAGTAGTGCAAACAGTAGGTTGGCAAGGCTATGGCGTCTGTATTTTGGGACGCGCATGGATTAATATTCATTGATTACCTTGAAAAAGGGAGGACCATCAATAGCGACTATTACATATCGTTATTGGAGCGTTTGAAGCACGAAGTCGCCGAAAAACGGCCGCATTTGACGAAAAAGAAAGAGCTGCTTCACCAAGACAATGCACCGTGTCACAAGTCAGTGAAAACGATGGCAAAAATCTATGAAGCGTGCTTCAAATTGCTTACTCATCCACCTTGTTCCAGATCTAACCCCAAGCCTCTATTTGCTGCTCGCTGTGAAGAAATTTTCGTCGAATGAAGAGATGGCCGCCGAAACTAAGGCCTATTTTGAAGCAAAGGACAAATCGTACTACAAAAATGGTATCGAAAAGTTGGACAGTCGCTCTAGTCGGTGTAATTTTGCCAAAAAAATATTGTTTTACTATGATAATATGATAGACTTTTGAAATGACCTGTTATTATAATTCAGTGTATACAATCACTTATCATAAAATGGTAAAAATTACATTTTTGACATTCATAACTTTCGTTATTTGATTTTAATAAATCCGATGCGGAAGCGAATCAAAAACTTTTAGAGACTAATGATGATGCTTCTCCATCATATTCCAATTGTAGCTTTTAATTTCAACTAATTCATTTAAAAGATTATTTTTAACTTGAGTGATAAAAAGCGAAAGGATCTGCATTAGTGTTACGAGTTGCAAGGTTTATTGTGCAAAAAACCAAGCACAAACTTATAAAGAGCTTAGCTGTTGACGAATTAACTGTTTTCAGACGTTTACATACCATAGAAAACATGGAAAAGTATAGAAAGGGTATTTTCTTTAACATATTGTGATAGTTGATGGAAACTAGATCTGTGACGTGAGACCCTAGGGTGACTCCCAAGTGCATAAAGTCTTGAGTTAGACCAGGAAAGTCATATTCATTCATAAAGTGTTGTTGCGTATATGGTGGGATAAGCATGGTATAGTATATTATGAGTACCTTGCTCGATTGATATCTTCTTGCCTGGTAATGCTCGGTACACGTTTCAAAAATTGTGAAGGATACACTGATGCAGTCCGAATGGGAAGTTATGCGGCACCCAACATACTCATCAGATTTTCATTCAGATCAGATCAGATTTCGATTTTCACTTAGTCAGAGTCATATAGCATGGTTTGTTAGGTATAGAGTTTTGAAATACTCACGAAGAACTAAGATGTATTGTATCGCCAAATTAACAGTCTTCATCGACTTTTTTCCGACCTTTTTGAAATGTCCATCTTTCCGGAAGTTTTTTGCTGCCGGTATCGAAGAATTCCTTGGGCGACCCCGAGGAATAGTCCATAATAATTTCAATAGTCCAAATATGTGGTAGTCGCAGGGTGATAAACTCGGATTGTCGGGGGTGTTTCAGTACCTCCCATCCTAATTCCGATATTGTATCGAGCGTGAAACGCACGGTATGAGGGCGGGCGTTATCCTGAAGATGAATCGCACTTCGTGCAGGAATGCTCCCCCGTTTCGAACGATAAGCGGGTTTCATGTGTGTTTTCAGAAGCTTAGCAGTATGCAGCATTAATGGCAAGTTGGTTGGGTGTAAAAAAAGTCAAATTAGAACTTTAGATTTTTTAAAACTTTTAAAAAAATTCTTTTATTAATTTTTTTAATAGTGTTACTTCGATACGATTGAAGAATGTATATAGAAGGCTCACACCACATATCAAGTAAATCGGTTCTGTAGAACTTGATATAACATATCATATTAACAGCCTCAAAAGAAGTAATAAAATCGCGTCTTATGTTTTGTATTTGATTTAGATGCCGGGTCATTAAAACAATGCATCCGAAAATACTTTAAATTTTGAAAAAATCTCTTACTGGCATACTATTGAAGGGTTAGACTTTGAAAACATGCAAATGTATGTATTTTTATTAATAATAATATTTATATAGAAATAATAAATTAATATTAATTATAGAAAATTAATATTAATATAGAAAAGACCGTATGAGAATTATATTATTTCATTTTTATTTTCTTGCGGTGATCTCATTGATTTTAACTATAACGTAATTATTTTCATATGACTTACCAGCTCTTAAATAATAATTATCATAAGTGTCAGTCTCTCCATATTCCGCTGAGCTGGTCCTTTTCAGTCGCCCATTTCTGCCGCCCTTCCTCTGGTTCAGGTTGGGCTTCGGCAGCTGTCGGCCCGGAGTAGCTGGCAAACTGTTGAAAGCCGCTTTCGCAGGTGTCTGCATCTTCGGCATAATCCTACTCGAACTCCTGGTAGGTGTCGGTGGCAAACTAGCACCCCTGTGCGAAACATAGTCCGGACCTTTAAAACTGTCATCGGTGAAGGAACTCTGACGACTGGTGCTCCTCCTAGTGGGTATTTGAGGCATTTTACGACGTCCCAAAGGCGTCGTAATTGAAGGTCGATAGTTCTCTTCACCGGTTGATGCAAACGAAGACCGCCGCTTGTAATTCTGAGGAATTATAGGAAGTTTTTTACCAGTTTTCGCAGGAGGTGTGACGTTAGCGGTGGTGTTATCGTAGTACCCTCCCGAATCCCACTGGCGATCCTCTTCATCCTGTCCATATCGTTCCTCTTGGAACGGATACGACAGGCTGTCGTAATATTCATCGCAGCTTTGATTCTGATTGAATGTTGTTGAACTGAAAAAAAGGAAAGTAAGATTTTAGGTTACGAAGTAATTTCGATACTTTTTTTTTCTTTTGAAGCCCCTTTTGAGGCAAACTTTGAACCATTCAGGAAGTTCTGTAGAATTTAAAGTAATATTTCCAATAGTCTTCAATTTCTTTAGTTTTATTTGAAAAATGTATATGTACTCAAAAAATGCTTCAGAATAATTCCAATGACCAAAAGTTATCCGTGTTGAAACATAACTATAATTAAAAAGCATTATAAGGAGCTTATCATAGTGAAGTATCTATAATATATGTAAGTTAGATATGCAAGTCAGATATCAGATTTTCTGATTTCTCATTGAATAATTAATAACTTTTTAATGGTTGTTTATGTCGAAAAAGGAAAATATTATGGGCAATCAGAATTTTTGAAAATGAAGCTTTGACTTAGCTGACTGTATAGCTAGTGTACGAATGAATACATGAATAGATATATTTCAATGAGTTATATTTTTTTAAGCTTTCTGCTATGCATCGTCACTAAAATCGAGCTCAAATAAAGAAAGGTAAGTGTAAAAAATATACGCTATGACCTCTTGTATTCGACCATTATTTAATATTTTATCAAACCTTAATATTCATGCTTCGAGCAAATTCGTTTTTCAGCTATAATAATTGTAATTACACCGATATAATTCAGATTTTCTGATGAAAAAAATCACAGTTACCCTAATTTTAGAATCAACGCTAAAAACAAAATGCTCTTAAAAGCGGATGGCTTTTTTACATAATTAATTTAAGATATCCCGGAAATTAGCAAGATAATAAGTTGAATTTCTGCTTTTAAAATAAACACTGATTGCACCGTATTCGTTCCAATTTTTAAGAGAGTCTTTTCTCAGATTATTAACGCAATATTATGTTAAAATGTACGGATATTTTCGCATCTAAAATCCAATTTAGACAATTGGATAAGATCTCATTTAATGTTCTAACGGAAATATTTACGAGCGTAAAGGTGACGAAGAATGTTTTTATTAAATTTAATGAATACTTACGTCAATGAAATTATGAAATAATATATTTAGATGGAATAACTGAAATTAATTTATATTTACCTGGTAAGGTAATTAATTTGTGTGACTTCCGGTGCGGTATAAAACGTTGTTTGCCCTGTATCATTGTAATATATTGAATCATCGTATAATGTTGTTTGTCTTTCCAGGCTTGGTCTTCTTAGTGCTAAAAAATAAAAATGATTATGTTTCTATGGATATACGGATGTCAATAAAAGTCACTTTTAAAATATTCAAAATTTTTAGTGATTAACACGCTCTTTTTCTGGGCCATGACTAGAACTAATCAACGGGAACGATCACGGGATAAAGGTACCAAGAAACCGAAAGGAACCAAAACTACCAAAGGTAAATGTTGGATTACCTATTATTTAGATAATTTTTACGAATATTTTTGAAGGTCGCCTGATTATTACTGCAAATTTTCCAATAAAATATTTACAGTCGTGATTTGCAATGCTTTCAAAACCTACAAAATCAACTGCATAGGCTTCTGCTGTATAATTATTATTAAACTATATACAAAAACTGTTTGTTAAAGTCTAAAAAAATGTGTTCCCTAAAAATCAACACTAATACATTTATTATGAAGTACGTATGTGAATTAATAAACTCATAAGTATGAAGTTGTCAAAATATAGACATTTCTGATTATATTCATGCATAAATCATATAGTTTTTAAATTGTAATTCTATATGAAACTGGGCTCCTACACTTTTCGAATATTTATGAGTTCACATAGATTATAGTTCACCATACAAGCTCTATACCGATTGCACTTGTAGACACACACGTTCCGATAGTTTGGTTGTATTTAGTCTGTTAATGTTTTATAGCATAGTCTCTGAGTTTTAATGCATGTCTCGGTACTCTCCAACTTTTTAATTTTTTCTTTGTCCGTAGCTCTCGAAGCAAGTCTTCATTGCATACATACTACTGGACATTGACTTTAGAACTTGACTATAGGTTATAAGCCAATCTATCTGTTTATATTTTCAAATCGTCTAATTTTGTTTTTCTCTTTTTGTTGAATTCATCATTATTCGGTTCAGTCTATTACGTTAACGCTAGCTATTCGAATTTTCTCTTTAGATGCATCTTGAATTTTATCTACTCCTAATGGAGCATCAATGTAAATAAGATAGATGAGATGAGGATAGAGCCCAAGAAGTTACATTAGAGTACTCATGCCTAAATATCCTTCAATTTGGAATATTGATCCACTTATTTGCCTCCCAATAGTCTGTTGAAGATACAAGATGTTAACATCTCTGCATACTTGGAAGCATATTGTTTACTTTGTATATGAAGATTTTGTTTCAAACTTTGTCAAAGCATATGCTACACCTAAGAAAACTATGGAACAAATGTATGCCTTTTCAAAAGAATCTTCAGTATTTTTGTTTCTGAATTCAAACTGATAATTTGTATTGTTAGAAGATATTGAAAATTTCGACTTACTTAGTTTCACTAATACATTGATTATGATCATAAAAGTTACTTATGAAAAAGCCCTTTCTATATTTTTTGTTCAACAATGATCATATCATACACCTTCATAAATATGTCATTTTAATTTGTTCCATCCTGATAAAAATAGTTTAATATTTCGAATTGTTTAAAAAACACCCTACTACTGCGGCGTTTCAAATTTTCAATATCAGCAGGTTAATATTGGAGTGAAATAGAATACACTGGATGGGAAGTATTAACATTTCTTTTTGTTTCAACGGCCTGTATATGAAATAAGTTGGCCTTCAATAGTCAGTGACTGAAAACATCATTTATTTTGAAACTCTATTTAAAAATGGAAGTGAACTTTGTAAATCGCCTGCGTGTAATACCTTTTTTATTAATATTTAATATCCGCTTTGCAGTTTTCTTTGCAGTCTCCACTATAATCCTTAATGCTGCCCATATACAGTAAAATACAAAATATGAATATAATGATCATTATTTCTCACATATTATTTTCTAAATTTTGTTTTTTCATTACAAAAGTACTTCAGGCTTCCAACTTACCTACTATGTAGATGGTGTTTTAAACGCACTTGCCGTAGACTAGTGATTCCAATTTAATAAGAATTAAATCACATTTTACATTAAGATCTTTTATATCGAATTATTAAACGAACTGTCGGAATTGGTAATGAAGGAGACGTATATTTGCTGATATATTCGCAAAAAATATTTTAAAACATTTCAATTCATTTTAAATTATAATTTATGCAGAAAATAAAATTGTAACAGTTAATTTATATGAATATTTAACGAAGTTTAATTTCCATATATTCTGCACCAATTAAATTGCTACAAAAGCAAGGCTCTTTCTTCACCACTAGAGAATGGGTATTATTAGGGCTAAATTAAATTATATAATACTGCTGTGATCAAAAACTAAAGGAAATATATTTTAAACGAAACATAAAAAGAGTTTATTTTTTTTATTTATTCCGCCTTGCTCAAATTAATCCCTTTGGACACAATTCATCAATAGCAAAATATTATCAATCAGTGGTTGAATAAAATTCCTAAAACACCTTTAAAATTTCTTCCCATTTTTAATCTCTATAAACATCTAAGTAGTGCCCCATAAGGTGTTTATTGAGTTACTGAGAGATTATACGAATGACGAAAGTTAATTTTTAATGAAATAATTGCAAATGTATCATTTCCTGAATAAATGATAATTATCCTGATAAAGGAAAAAAGCAATAACACTAGGGGCAAAAGTCCTGCTGCCATTTTGATTGCACGCCATCTTGATTACGTGTCGTTTAACTCAGTTTTGCTTTAACCATTGTGTTGTGTCAATGTCCAAATTTTATTATGGATAAATATACGCCACTAGAACGAGCAGAAATAGTGACAATTTGTATTGAAAATAATCGTTCTATCAGTTAGTGTTACTGCTGAACGGTATCAAGATATTATTCGAAATTTCCTTGTGAGGACATGTGATTTCAGCAAGAAGAGGCCACAACATACACAGCCCGTTCAACAATTTAATTATTGAATGGTGTTTTTCCACGAAAACTAATTTCGCGAAGTGGCGATTTAGCATGGCCAGCCAGACCACCGGATTTGATAGCACCAAATATTTTCTTATGGAGTTTTTTAAAATCAAAAATTTATGCGAATAAGCCCTCCATGATTCAACATCTCAAAGACAATATTCGTCAGGAAATTGAAAAAATTCAGCCTCAGATGTTGAAGGATGTCATGAAAAATGCCTTAAAAAGGTCCGAAAGTTGCATAGCGAATCGCAGTCACCATTTAGCCGATATACTCACGCAAGAATATATCACAATGAAAATAAAACGTAAAGACCAAATAAGCTTTTATGAAAACCAAACTTACTTATCTTTTTTTTTTAGCAAAGTTAAAGGTAATCAAAATGGTAGTGGCACTTTTGCCCCCAATATCAACCTGTTAATCTGAATGATTCTAAATTTATCTCCATTAAGACAATAATATTTTTACATCTTTATATTCTGACCAAAGGAATATTCATACAGGGTCCGCTTCAAAGTTTCTAAATTTCTTCCAACGTACGTTAGTTTCTAAAGAACTGAATAATTTAGTATGGGAGGTGAGGCGAACTCTTAATTATCGGCGAACAATTAGTGATTAAGTGCTTTATGTAAAGTGTTTTTATTTGTCGCATCAGGAAAGCGGCGCTGGAAACTTGACCATAAAAAAGAAGCCTACCGGGAGAAAGGAGTTATATCACAGGCTAGTGTGTTTGTTTAAGCAATACAAGAAATTTCAATATATTTTTTTGCCTTTTTATGCAGCTTGAAACATTTTATTCATTCATCTCAACGCCTCTTCTGCAAAAAACATTTTAAAAATATAGTAGTGAAAAGTTCTCAGACAGACGACGTATAACCATAACAGTGCGAAATCATTTTTAACTCAATTCAAAATATCATTTCCGGGAATTTCCGTAAAAAGCCAATCTAAAGAAATCCTCAACGTTTTTGACTGTTCCTTGTTTTCTCCTCCTTCCAATCCCGACAAGCGTAGAAAAAACAACGTATGTATATTTTCTTTCATTTTCCGAATCTGGCGTGAAATTCGGAGACTTAATGTTAACGCAGATTGGATTGGGAGCTATTCAAGACGTGAATTTCTGTTTGTTTCCAGGAGATGATCAGCCGTTAGCGAAGAAAAAGGTGCGAGATTCGTCGGCCGCCAACAAGGAGGAGCCGAAAAAGGCGAAAACTACGACAAGTGAGGTGAAAGCCGTGCCGAATAAACCCAAAAAGGAAAACCCAAACAAGACTATGCAATGATCGTTTAATTAAAATAAAGTAAATTCATAAAAACTGTTATGGATTACCTTTTCTGCTAGCTGATTGCGACTGTGGCGCGTAATAATCCTGCTCCATCGGATATCCGGCATCCATATTGTCCATGCTTTGATTGTAATACGAACTCTCGCAGCTCACCCACATATCTTGACTGAAAAAATATGTATATCAACTTTTTGTT
Source organism: Rhynchophorus ferrugineus (assembly GCF_030347505.1). Classification (NCBI taxonomy): domain Eukaryota; kingdom Metazoa; phylum Arthropoda; class Insecta; order Coleoptera; family Curculionidae; genus Rhynchophorus; species Rhynchophorus ferrugineus. The sequence continues at coordinate 21,551,053 of NW_027472583.1, read as the reverse complement.
TCTTAATTCGTGATTATTTAAAGCGTATTGTGCTATATAACAGCGTGATAATGCTTAAAAATGTCAATTTTGTATACATTTTGGACACATCATCCTTAGATACTTAGATACTTGAAACATAAGAAACTTAAGGAAATATATATTCTATGATATTTACAATCAATTTAACGTTATTTAGTTTTTTCAGATAAATTTGTCAAAAAAATATTTTGTGTATACCTACATTTCTATTAATTTAGCATTTATTTAATTTTATATATTATTTTTGTAGCTACATATTTTAGAGTATTTTAGCAAAAAAAAGGACTTTAGAGCTGATAGATTGATATTTAATAAAAATCCATAAATTAAATATGAAAATAACTAAAAGGATTTTTGAAACTCACATATTAATATAAAGCTTTATTTAGTCATAAACTAGAAGGTTGGCCTTTGTATTCTGTTAGAATTGATTACGTACAACATAGATTCGAGATTATTACATAAAAAATATTCTTCATTCTTTAAAATAAAACTACTAACCACTACTAACCCATACAGTTCACCAATGATTTAAATTCATTTATAATTGTAACTTATGCACAGAAAGAAACTGTAACACATTCAGTCAATTTATATAAATATTTAACAAAATTTAACTTCGATAGTTATATGTATATTTTTTCAGTCACATTTCTTATACTATAACTATCACATAAAGAGAATTAATGGCTGATGGGTAAATATTCAATAAAAATCAATAAATAAATTCAAGACGAGAAACAAGAAATACAGTTTTTTTTTGAATCTTACAAATTAATATAATTTTGTAGTATAATTGTTATTTATTTATATTAACTTGCAAAAATTAATCTCTGTTAGTTTATATTTACTTAAAAAAGAACTTAAGTTGAAACAAATTACTATATAATTCTCCAGTTTGACTCATAGATTACACTGCAATTAACAGTCTCATATAATTATTGGATGATGCTATTCTTGACACGTAACGATTCAAAATTTTCTGCCATTTTAATTATTACTTTATAAGGCTACTATTACAACTACTAACTAATACAATTTTTAGTTAATATTGTAGGTATTGGAATGTTAAGAGTACTGGAGCGCATATTTTTGAAAAAGAATATTGTCCATTATTGAGAATATACTAACTCTCATCTGGACTCATAATTCACATGAGAGTATATTTCGTCAATCTCATGATGAAACATTTAAAAAATAACCAATTTAAGGGTCATTTAAAAATAACCATCCTATGACATACATTGAGATTGAGATATCCATAGTCATTACTATGACCAGCATATGTTAAATATTAAAAATAATCATCCTATGACATATATTGAGACTGAGACATCAATGATCATCATCAGTATATACTCAATATTAAAAATAACCATCCTATGACATATATTGAGATTGAGACATCTATGGTCATTACTATGATCAGTATATGTTCAATATTAAAAATAATCATTCTATGACATATATTGAGACTGAGGCATCCATGGTCATTACTATGATCAGTATATGTTCAATATTAAAAATAATTATCGTGTGATATATATTGAGATTGAAACATCCATGGTCAGTACTATGATCAGCATATGTTCAGTATAAAATTGAAAATTATAAATCAAGGAATATTTATCTATTATAATGTTTTATTTACACCTGAAGATGCATTATTATTTTTTTTTTAAATTCATACTGTCAATCGAAAAATTGGTTAAATATAGAGATTTCTAGAGAAATCTAGAGGGTATGTTGATCTTTATAGAGTAAACTAATTACAGAGTGAATGATTGAATAACAGTTATTTTTAATCTAAGTATAAAAGGAATCTCTATTATCATTTAGAATATTTAATCAATTAGTCTAGTATTATTATGTAAATACTTAAATCATCAATCGATATTAAAATCAGTAGGTACAGTAGAATAATAAATCATTAGATAACGTTCGGTTATGATATTATGAATAAGAGTATTCCAGTTTTCTTATATAGCTTTTAATTAAATTAGTTTTTATTATATTATATTAATTATATATTTATATTTCGAATTTAAAGAAGTATTTTAATAATTTCGAAATATTTGAATATATTTAAAAAATTCAATGGTACAAAAATAACTATTGACATTTTTAAAATGTGACACGATTTGTATGTATGCTCCAATACATATTAATTTAATGTTTATTTAGTAATTTCTATATTTGTCAATATATATTAAAAAAGCAGCTCATAAAGCTATCTCCAAAATTAAGCTAAGCTTAAATCTAAGTTGGCAGGGGGCTATTAAAGTGGACAGTCGTTTTGATGAAATATTGGTATGTGACACAAGGTATTATAAATGTACATTTGCTAAAATCCCCAGATTAAGGTAAATTATGATGACAAAAAATTTATACGGTTTGGGAATGGAAAATGTTGACGAAGGAAGGTGTATTTGTGCAGAAAATGGTTAGTGTGACATACAAAATTAAGTATAGAATATTATTAGATCAATTTTGATTTACTCATTTTGAGATATAAATGCGTACAGATATTTGTTTATTTTAAGAAAATAATTTCGGTTTATGTGTCTCAATATTCTGAATCCATTTCTATGTTACGGTCAGTTTAAATCGTCTTCATTTGTTTTGAATTCTTAAACAATTGAAAATATTTTAATATAATAATAAGTTTGCAATTTCTTTATTATAAATAAATATAACTGAAGCAAATCACATAAATTAATTATTATTTTTGAAAGTCAGTATGTTGTTAATGTTCCATATTTAAGCATTTTAAATTGTAATTATTTGTGAATTTGATGAGTAGTATACGTATGTTGACATCAGAAACACAGAAAATGTTTACGATCCAAAATATAGTCTTAGATTAATTATTACCTACATTTAAATTGGCTTAAAATAACCTAAATTATTACGAACATAAATTAATAATTCTTTAAAATCGGAATCATCCTACCTATTAAGTTATTTAATATTTCAAAATATTATAATTTTATTGTTATCTCGTTACTATAACTCTGATATTTGCCGATCTGAACTGCCGGTGAGATAAATGATCAGGCAAAAGATCTGATTGATTCATCACAACTTGATTGATTACGTGTCACTGTTACTTTCTGAACAAAAGTGCTTGATATTGTGAGTTATTTTTGCCTATATTAGATGATGTTACAGTTAGTTGTAGTCCAAACTTTCTATGCCAACAAATAATTTAATCTAGTAAGTCTTATGAGATACATAGCACAATGTATTGCTCCAAATTTCTTGTATAACTTTTAGGATAACCCATATTTTGAAGGAAATAGAAACAACAAAGTATTTTATTATATTGCTAATTTCAGTACTTTCTGTTAAATACAATTATATGTCCAATATTGACATTGTAACAAATTTATTGATCTAACGTGAGTAATATTAGTCAATAACAGTGAAAGTAAGTAAATTTATATTTTAGCAATTTGACTTTAGTGTCAAAATTAGTGAAGATTTCTCAACTATTTTGGTGATGAGAGATATATTTTGGAAATACCCCATATAGATTTGCTCTCCTGGCTTTTTCAGATATATGCAAATATATATTTTCTTCAGTTTTTTGCTATAAATCCGCGAGAAAAGTAGTAAATTAGTTAATAATAGGTATTATATTAATTCTATTAACAAGTAATTATTTATTTTTATAAAACCGAAATTATTTTTCCACCCAGTAAATATGTATTTAATTATATTTACTATATTGACTTGTAAAATCAAATTTTATACCTCAAAACATATATTAGCTGCTGGCATGTATTGTGATTTCTGCAGGTTATATGACTTTTTGAATTTATTATTAATATTGGTGTTTACTGAAAAAGGTACAAAATATAACCACCAAATATAAACATTTCTCAAATATTTCTGACAACTTAGCGATACTATATCGAAAGAACAATGCTTCTTTGGCCGCTACCCAATCGATCCATTTTCACAATTATTCACCATTTCGAAATTGTGTGCCAACAATTACAACCTACTTCGACTTGATTCACTTGTAATCAGAAGGCGCTATGTCTGTATATAACAGAACTTTCTATTTGAGATGCGACAGTCTAAATATCTTTCAGAACTCTTGTAGCCTATGGCCAAGCGTTGCCATCCAAAAGGACGACTTGACTCTGTTACTGCATAGGCTTCTGCTGTATAATTATTATCAAACTATATGCAAAAACTGTTTATTAAAGTCTAAAGAAAATGTGTTCCGTAAAAATCAACACTAATACATTTATTATGAAGTACGTATGTGAATTAATAAAGTCATAAGTATGAAGTTGTCAAAATATAGACATTTCTGATTATATTCATGCATAAATCATATAGTTTTTAAGTTGTAATTCTATATGAAACTGGGCTCCTACACTTTTCGAATATTTATTTGCACTTGTAGACACACACGTTCCGATAGTTTGGTTGTATTTAGTCTGTTAATGATTTATAGCATAGTCTCTGAGTTTTAATGCATGTCTCGCCTCGTGCTCTCCAACTTTTTAATTTTTTCTTTGTCCGTAGCTCTCGAAGCAAGTCTTCATTGCATACATACTACTGGACATTGACTTTAGAACTTGACTATAGGTATAAGCCAATCTATCTGTTTATATTTTCAAATCGTCTAATTTTGTTTTTCTCTTTTTGTTGAATTCATCATTATTTGGTTCAGTCTATTACGTTAACGCTAGCTATTCGAATTTTCTCTTTAGATGCATCTTGAATTTTATCTACTCCTAATGGAGCATCAATATAAATAAGATAGATGAGATGAGGATAGAGCCCAAGAAGTTACATTAGAGTACTCATGCCTAAATATCCTTCAATTTGGAATATTGATCCACTTATTTGCTTCCGAATAGTCCCTTGAAGATACAGGTTGTTAACGTCTATGCATATCTGGAAGCCTATTGTTTACTTTGTGCATTAAGATTTTGTTTCAAACTTTGTCAAAGCATATGCTACACCTAAGAAAACTATGGAACAAATGTATACCTTTTCAAAAGAATCTTCAGTATTTTTGTTTCTGAATTCAAATTGATAATTTTTATTGTTAGAAGATATTGAAAATTTCGACTTACTAAATTTCACTAATACATTGATTATGATCATAAAAGTTACTTATGAAAAAGCCCTTTCTATATTTTTTGTTCAACAATGATCATATCATACACCTTCATAAATATGTCATTTTAATTTTTTCCATCCTGATAAAAATAATTTATATTTAAGCAATTTGACCTTAGTGTGAAAATGAGTGAAGATTTCTCAACTATTTTGGTGATGAGAGATATATTTTGGAAATACCCCATATAGATTTGCTCTCCTGGCTTTTTCAGATATATGCAAATATATATTTTCTTCAGTTTTTTGCTATAAATCCGCGAGAAAAGTAGTAAATTAGTTAATAATAGGTATTATATTAATTCTATTAACAAGTAGTTATTAATTTTTATAAAACCGAAATTATTTTTCCACCCAGTAAATATGTATTTAATTATATTTACTATATTGACTTGTAAAATCAAATTTTATACCTCAAAACATATATTAGCTGCTGGCATGTATTGTGATTTCTGCAGGTTATATGACTTTTTGAATTTATTATTAATATTGGTGTTTACTGAAAAAGGTACAAAATATAACCACCAAATATAAACATTTCTCAAATATTTCTGACAACTTAGCGATACTATATCGAAAGAACAATGCTTCTTTGGCCGCTACCCAATCGATCCATTTTCACAATTATTCACCATTTCGAAATTGTGTGCCAACAATTACAACCTACTTCGACTTGATTCACTTGTAATCAGAAGGCGCTATGTCTGCATATAACAGAACTTTCTTTACGCTGACCTTGCTGATCTCGCCATATTCATATAAAAAAAATTATTGCTGCATATGCTATTGAATTCTGAATCAGTATCGATGTGGATCCTTTTGGGCTAACTAACTGAGTGTCGTAGCAGACTATAGAACCTGAATATTGAACGGGTTCGAAATTACATTTTCTACCCTTTTGTATATTTCCTGTTACAGGTAAATATCTGGAAGCAGTTGTTCATCAAATAATAGGCTATATAATTGGCCTTGGAAAATTGAGCTGGGTTTTGCAATTATTGTCCCCTATTTTTTTTATCTGCTTCCGAAGCTCATCAAGGCTTTAATTCAATTTCGATTATTCAATTCAAACAAAAGTAATGAATATCAAAATCCTGTTATTTTATCCATCGAATTTAAAAGTTAATTCAGTTATTGTAACAGTTGAATATATTAAAAAATTCGTAGTCCACCAATAAATATGTCCAATTAAAATTCATGCAAGCACCTAATAGTTAGGATGATATGGAATTATGAAAACATTAATTGTGAATATGTCAGAATGTATAGTGAGGTTCAGTGCCATGTAATGAATAACAGAAGCTATTAGTGAACATAATTAAACAAACAACTCTAGTTTACCTTTCTTCGCTTTCTCGTTGATATTTTCGACGACGGCTTCAACAGAAAAAAAGAAAAGAAACAATAAATATAAAGTATAACTACATCCACTTTCGTTTCTCTACAAGTTCCGTCGCCAATTTTCGAAGGTTGTTTTCGTCAAGCTACAATTTTCGACCTAAAACTTTCAGACCTGTCGCTTCCGATTTACGGTTACTAATGACCCGCTTTAGTCTTTCTGGATTATTTCTACAAATTTTAATCTCCGAGAATGCCTTCGATTTATTATCAATGAATATTTTGCGGGTAATTTCTTTTGTAATTAAAATGGATGATTTTTGATGAAATGAATAATTAATTATTTCTCGTTTTTTTTTTAAATGTCTGTCTCCCTTGAAAGCTCTGTAATTAGTAAAGGGGCCTTTTGATTGGATAGTGTTTGTGTTCGAATAATGATTACGAGGGGCTGATTCTTTACCTTAAAATGTCGGGCTTGGTCCGGGGTCTGCTATTGTAGAAGAGTGGATCCGAATCTAAGCTGTTTTCCGAGTAAAGTGTTGAATTGTGATCAGCACTGGTGTAGCTTTTATATTCCTCAATATTATTAGGGGAATATCTCTGAAAAATATACAACTGTACACTTTATATACAAGAGAATATATTTTAAAGAAAACATAAAAGGTCTAAAATAACATTAATTATTTGATATTTTAACATTTTTATCAAAGCTTTTGGTATAAGGTATTTTTGATAAAATGATATGAAACTTCGAATTCTGATAATTCGAAGTTTTAATAAATATTTTCATTAGATTTTTAATCGAAAATATTTTGATTTATTTTAGAAAATATAGAGCACTCGATAGGACATTTCTCGTAGTTCCCAAGTGGCGATTGTGCTATTATTGCCCACTCTTTAGAGTTATTACCTGCATTTATTATTTTTCTTGCCAAACTGTTATACTGAAAATATTTTTACTTAATGTTCTTGAATAGTCTGCAACATTTCATGGTTAATGTATCTGGAATATTCACTCACTTCAATTCTACAAAAGTTCTAACATTCTATTTAAAGTTGTTATTTCAGTTAAGGTGACCATTTAGGATGAAGCAATTCTGTACAAAGTTAGTTTATTTGCCTTAATAAATCCCAGTTTAATTTATTAATTCATATTTTATTTCCGTTGCTTGTACAAAATTTGCAAAACAAAATTGCAAAACAAAATAAAATCGAAGGACGCTAACATATGCAAAAGTTAGATTGCGGAAATGATGGTTAGGAAACGGTAAGTGACGTCAATGTTTCGTAGCGCGTCTGATAAAATTTTATGTTTTTAAAATCTTAATAATCACACTTTTAATTTTAATGCAAATGTATTTTTAATAAGCCCTCTATAGTTTAGTATTATTATAAATCAATATTGTGGTAATTTTTTATTACAGTCTTCCAGCGTATTAGAGGTTATAAACTGGCAAACGTAATTTTGGCTCTTTGCTTGTTTAATTTTAAATAGCTGATTAATACTTCTGATTACCGAAGTCCATATTTATTTACTTAGATACTATTATAAGTGGGAACCAAATAATGGCCGCCCTACTGTCTAAAATGCGTGTGAGAATTCAGAAAAAACCAGTTTATTTATTACTAGTATATTCAAAAAGATATCCTCGATGTGATTTTTAAAGTTTGCAGTATTGCCACCTGGACTGACGGTGTTACATAATGCGGGTAGGACAGTTGTAATTCAACAAAAGTATTTTTTGATTAATTGGTTGAAGGATACTATATAAGAACAATCGTCAACAATTAGTTCATTGAGTTCATATTATATTCAGTAACTCGTAAGTTATCTGTCTTTAATTTCCCTTCTCTAATAATAATTTTTATTGACAGTTCTCCTGGTGGAAAGAAATCTAGAATAAGCAATACCATGAGTAGTAAAAAAATACTGACGGTTCTCCTCTGTTTTTGTATTTACTTGTTTATTTCCTTGTACATTCGATTGCTGCAGTCCAAATTTCATTAAATATAGTTATTTTCGCACTTATCATCAGAAGATAAAATACAGTCAAAAGCACTTGTTATAGGGGAAGTATAATAAACTAAAGACAAAGCTATTTCTTGAAACAAATTTTAATGCTATATCATACTAATGACTTTTAATCATATCATACTAACTTTTTTAACTGAGTTTTACCAACCTAACAAAAATCGTAAGACAAATTAAATCAACATCAAGGATATGTATGCTAAGTTTAGACGTGGTGAAATGAGTACCGGAGACAGTGAACGCAGTGGATGCTCAAAAGAGGTTGTTACCAACGAAAACATTAAAAAATCCACAAAATAATTTTGAATGACTATAAATTGAAAGGAAATGAAATAGCAGACACTCTAGAGATATCAACTGAACATATACGTCATATCGTTCACAAATATTAGGGAATGAGAAACCTCTGTGCAAAATGTACGCCGCGCGAGCTCACTTTTGAACAAAAACAACGACGGGTTGATGATTCGGACCAGTGTTTGAAAATGATCAAGGGTAATAAACCCAAGTTTTTGCGTCGATTTGTGACACTGGATGAAACAGGGCTCCATCATTTCACTCCGAAGTCCAATCGACGGTCATCCGAGTCGACTGCACACGATGAACCCGCTCCAAAGCGTGGGAAAATGCAACAGTCGGCTGGCAAGGTTATGGCGTCTGTACTATGGGATGCGCGTGGAACAATTTTCATTGACCACCTTGAACAATTAAGGATCATCAACAGCGATTATTACATAGTTATTATACGTTATTGGGCAGTTTAAAGGACGAAATCGCTGAAAAACAGCCGCATTTGAAGAAAAGGAAAGTGCTGCTCCACCGAGACAATGCACCGTGTCAAAAATCCATGAATTGGGCTTCAAATTAGTTCCTCAACCACTGTATTCTCCAGATCTGGCACCCAGCAACTATTTCCTGTTCTCAGATATCAAAAGAATGCTCGCTAGGAAGAAATTTTCGTCGAATGAAGAGGTGATCGACTAGACTGAGGCCTATTTTGAAGCAAAGGAAAAAATTGTACCACAAATATGGTATCAAAAAGTTGGAGTGTCGCTATAATCAGTGTATGATCCTTGAAGCGAATTATGTTGAATAAAGAAAATTAATTTTGTTTTCTTTATGTTTGCCAAAAAAATGTATTTTACTATTGTAGGCCGGGGACTTTTCAATTGGTTTGTTATTATTTATCCGATAAGTATTGAAGCTATGAAATTAAAACTAATCCACAGTTCAGCCAGAGCATTTGGCAACTCTGGGACGGAGAATTATTTAATAAATAAGGATGTTGATGTAGAATATCATATATAATTCACCGAATTTGGAACATATGACTGAGCCTTCAAATATTAGCTTTCCCATGATGGCTCAGTTCAATTTCTAAACTTTATTTTCAGTTGCTTGAGTAATTGCTGTCAAGTTACACACAAGACAGTTACTCAAGTTACTCCCTTCGAAGTAAGTTTCAAAAGCAATATTTTCCGCCAAGTGCCTTTTTGTTCACGTCAACATCTTCACTGAAGAAGAAACAATGTGTTTATGTTTGGCCCAATTAACATATATAACACAGAAAACTAACTCCCTTCGAATTAAGTGTCAAAAGCAATATTTTCCGCCAAGTGCCTTTTTGTTCACGTCAACATCTTCACTGATGAAGAAACAATGTGTTTATGTTTGGCCCAATTAACATATATAACGCAGAAAACCAATTTGAATTCCTAGAAGCGTTACCTGTTGTGATGGCTGCAAGTTTCTCCTATGAGACCCTGGACTGAGACGGTGTTGATGCACAGTCATACTCTGTTGAGCACCGAGATAGTGCTGGCCGGTACCATCGTCTCGCTCGTACGAGTTCTCCCGACTCGTCTCCAGCGAACGTTGGGGAGTGTTAATTTGATGGGCCGCCGCCCTAAATTGGGAGGCGGACGAGTTGGGGTGTTGCCCCACGGGGTAGTTGAGGTCCGAAGTGTAGTCACTGTCCTCCGAGTACCCCGCTGAAATGTCATTGTCAAAGTGATTACTATTGGCTGAAAAAGAAACAGAATAACAGAAGGGTAGGGTGGAAGATGGTGTTGTGGTATATTGTGTGTTGGACGAAAACATTTATATGTGACATTGAACATGCTACTTGCCAGTGATTCAAATAAACATAAATACAAAATAATATTAATTCATAAATGGTTTGTAACTTCATTTCCATTGTTTCAAAATAAAAATGCTAACTCAAATGAGGTAATGGAAAATAAATCAATGACAGCATCGGTTAAGTTTAGAATTATATATCACACGTATAGAAAAAGGCGCAACGATTTAAACGAGATTGAAAGTATTTTGCAAAGTTTCTACCCTCTAGACGCTGCGCTATTCAGAGGACAATATTTTTTTGTTCGGATGGCGTTGGCGAAAGGTCAATACCGCTGATACCAGCTCTGATGAATAAAATATTGATCTGCCAACAGATTTTTATTCATTCTTAAAAATTTATGGTTTTATTATTATGCATTTACGCCTAATTTAGGATATCGTAAAAGTTTACTGTAATAAATTACAGCAGTAAAAGGATTTTTTCTCTAAGATGCGAAAGATAATTCTAACTGGTCAATTGATAAGTCCCCAGTATAACACATTTTTTTTTTTTGTAAAAATTGGTATCTTTTATTCAACATTTGCCATCGTTTTCACTGACTTATGACACGGAGCATTGTCTTGGTGAAGTAGAAGTTTCTTTTTCTTCAAATAAGGCCGTTTATCGGCGATTACGTCCTTCAAACGGTCCAATAATGCTATGAAATAGTCACTGTTGATGGTCCTTCCTTTTTAAGGTAGTCAATGAAAATTATTCAATGCGCATCCAAAAATACAGACGCCATAAACCTGCCAGCCGATTGTTGCATTTTCCCACGCTTTGGAATGGGTTCATCGTATGGACATCGGAGTGAAATGATGAAGCCATGTTTCATCCACTTCAATTTTTCAATCACCACGTCTAAACTTAGCATACCAATCCTTGATAGTTGATTTTCCTGGGGCAGTGTCCGGAAACTCGGCATCAAGTCAAGTTTTTGCCTCAACTGTATTTTTTCCCTTCAGAAAGCTATATTTTATCAACACGCGAAATGTCTTTTTATGCATTTTTTTTACAATAACAAAAGTTGCTTCACTCAAAATGCTATAATTCACATACTAATGCTCCGTCTATGTATCAGCCCGGCGACTTTTCAATTGACCTTTTATAATATCACTCAATAAATATTGGTGTGTTGCAGTTATATTTTTTTTTCATAAAATATTTTCTTAAATGGTTATTATTAATTAATTTTTTAATTAATGAATTGGATAAGTTGGATTATTAATTATTTAATTTGTTGGATATATGAATAAGTTGTCACCAGTAACATATTGCTTAAGGTGAATGTTGAGACCGAATTACATTTATTTATATTTAACAAAATTGGTTAATTTTTAGTTCACGAAAATTGTAATTTTGTTTTCTTTCATGTACTTTAAGGGTCTAATTTAACTGTTTCTTGTAATATTTATAACATGGAAAAAGAATTATGACTTGAGATAATTTTGTAGACTTCCATTTAGATTCCATTTACTATTCCATTTCATTTACTATTTCTTGGTCCACCTATTATTGTTATTAATAGCTGCTTGTACTCTAATTTGACCTTTCTCAATATTGTATTGTAACCATTATCATCAGTTAATTTGGATATTGTTACTACTTTACATGAAGTATATCTCATTTATAGTTATAATTCGAATATAATATATAATATTGTAACTTAAATAATCTTAATAATTTAAATCCTCACTATTTGAATAATTTTTGACATTAAATTATGTCTTCAGGATTCTCATAGCCCTGTTTGTTAGTAAACATGTTTTGACTTTGAAACTTTGAAACGTTTTAAACATTACAGAGAATTTACTAGTTACAGTTAAATATAGGCATTAACATAGATGTACTTGAAGGTTTTGACATAAATATGTTACTATAAATACAGTTATTATATATATATATATATATATATATATATATATATATTTGTTGAACATAAAATTTTCTAACCGAACATTTTAATTGTTATAAAGAAGTTTATATATATTATACGCTCGAGAAACCATGAAATCCACTTCTTCTCGGGCGCCCTGTCTGGAAATTATTTATAATATCAAACCATATTTTCCAAATTAGCCTTAGCTTTGTTTCAAACGCTAATGGATTCATATTCATCGAGCTGGGTAATGGGAAAATAAAAATTTAACGCGATGAACTTAAACAACAAAAGAAATCAGAAGCAGTGACGGGTCTTTGAAAGAGAGGCGGACGCCGAGAGTTAAATGGGAACTGACATTTTAAACTGCACACCTGGATAAATGTCTCTTTTCGCGAATCTCATTTGACAAGTCGCGACGCTAGAGCAATTGCGTTGTTAGCATTTTTTGCTTTAAAGATGCTTCGTTCGTGTTCATCACGGATATTTTCATTGACAAGGTGCAAAGGTGCTCTGACAGAAGTGTTATTACGTGCAAAACAAACATCAGTAATACAAAGAATCATAGCAAAACAACAAAATGTGCACTGTACAATATTCTCGATCAAGTAAATAAAAGTAAAAAAGTGGAATATACTTTAAATCGGCAATTTACTTCATCTTATATTTTTATACACTCTTTTAAAGTAGTATGTAGAGTTTTTATGTTATGGTTTTTAATTTAATATGGTCTATAAGACGTTAGGTGTTCACAGGCTGTTTTGTGATTTTTTTCAATATATTTATAGATATAATAAATTGTGTGTTATAGCTGAGTTTCGCTGGATAACCAAACGTTTAGAAAAAGTTTATGATATAATGGATCAATTTCAACTGAAAATGCAACTTATTTTTGAAAGTTAATAGATGAACGACAGCCAGATATATTAAATACCTTCGATCAATTCCTTAATTCATCAGATAATATCTTGTACGAAGCAGTGTAAATTCCATGATATATTGGAAAGATCCAATAGAAACATGACAGGTTATTATAAATATTACAGTAAGTTGTGAGCCCATGACGTAGATTAGGTTATATTAGCAAAAGTAATAATCAAAAAAAAATTATCAAAAAAATTGAGGATACAATGAAAAGGTCTAAATGAAGACAAATATTAATAAATAAAATTAAAATAACATTATGAAATTTTCGATTTCTAATAACTCAATGTAAATTAGATCAAATATAAGCCACATTGAATTGGATGAAATTTATTTTAATTGAAAATTGGATATTTAGACTTTCCAAAAACTTTTTTATCAGAATGTTTATGAACTAAAACACATAACAAATACTATCCAATTTTTGTAAAGATAAACAATTATGATGAATATATGCACAGTTTCAGCATTTAATTGTAAATATCTAAAATAACATAATATTTATAATGAAAATAATGAATAATGCAAAAATGATCTATAGTGATAGAGAGCAAATGCTTCAAATGGTTACAATATTTTTTTGAATCTATGTAATGCCACTTTTCTACTTTCAAATAAAATAAAAAATATGAATACTTACATCGACCTATATAGTTAAAATGACGGTTAGCTTGTTCCGTTCTGGCTTCCAAATCTATCCATTTGTTCAGTGTTTCTAGTTTTCTTTGTAAGTCAGAAGCATCCATATTTTCTGGATCTGAAATAAAATTTATTTTCAATAAACAAAATTGACGGATTCCCAGAAAAAATTCGTATCACCTATAGATAAACCGAATAAAAATCAATAAACAATCATCCGTTAATAAAAACTAATTTTGATCTCAAAAATAAATATAACGATATAAGGATATATATTCCGGTAATATAAATTCTATCCAATATAAGTTTCTATTTACAAGTTTGCAAATAAATAACGAAAACATTATGGTATTGTACCACTCTAAGTATAACAAATTTACTTGAGAAAAAAATCGGTCAGGTAACAGCGACATTACATTCAGTGCCATTCATTAACTTCCGCACCTTAAGTAATAATATAAGTTTGAAACAAATACTAAATGTGTACAATTATTTCTAATAATCGCCGTATTCCAATCATTATAATTTGTTGACTCACAATTTTTTGTCTAGGATTATCATAGCCTCTGCTAGGAGATAAGATGGTTATCATAAACTTACAAGAAAAAAAGTTCTGGAAAAAATCACCTCTGACCATAGATTATTGTTCTACTATAATCGTTACATTGATAAGGAAATCTGAAGAAAAACAGTGAAAGAAAATACTTAATTCCTTCTAGCTGTAACATATTTTGGCTGACAAGAGATTGTCTTTAACACTTTTCTACTTCTTAATAAATCAAGATATAGTTTAATACTTTTCTAAGCGTCATATATAAATAGTTTTTATTGTGGTGGTATTCGTAAGGTACTTAAAAGATTTAAGAACTCTTTAGTGGATTAGATTATTATAATTATTTTTGACTCCAAGAATGTATTTGAAAAAATTGGCACAATATATATTAATCAAAATATTTTCTATCATTTTCTACTTTTCCATTTGTATGCCAATATGGACATACTAGGTCGAAAGAACATTGTTGGTTAGTCAACTATCTAATCATTTATATATTGTTGTACTTCTTCAGCATTTCGAAACCGTGTGCCAGCTAATCCATTCTGCATGGAGCTGAACAAGTGGTAATTAATAAATTATTGCAGCAAGTGATTGAAAGGTGAATAGATCATGAAAGCGGATATTTTGCGTCTATTACTAACTACTGTTGGTCATATTGTCAACAGTGCGCTGTTCAGTTTGTTGAACTGAACAAGTTAAAAATAAGGTTTCCAACACTGTACACTCGCCGCGAGAGATGCTAGGCGAAATCTGACAACAGCGACTGATTGTTGGTCCCCTCACTTCAGTCCCACTACTGAGAGCGATCGCTGCGATGCCCAGTGCCGGCCTAACAGCCATTCGTGATGGAGCCCGCTATCGCCGTCACCGCCGTGTGTGAAATCCGTTCAGTTATTCGATTTTTAAACGCGAAGAAGATTAAACCTGTTTAAATTCATACAGTCGGAAGAAATTTATGGCAAAGCGTGCCTCAGCGTCCAACACGTCCGCAAATGGTACAGGGAGTTCTCCGAAAGAAGCATAGCCGTCCACGAAGAGCAAAAGAGTGGGAGGCTATCGATGTCTGACGAAGTCGTTGCGAAGATTGAGCGCATTCTCGTGGATCAGAGAGTAACGCTTCGGGAGCTGACTGACCAGGTTCCTGGGGTCTGCGAAAAAAACATCGACAACATTTTGACGGAAAAACTCGGTTATCGCAAGGTATGTGCGCGGTGGGAGCCACACATGCTTTCAGAAACCCACAAAGACAATCGCTTCAAGTGTGCCGAGGGGTTTCTTCGAGAATGCGCAGAGAATAGTGAAGAATTCTTGGACTCCACTATTACGAGAGATGAAACGTGTTGTTACTACGTCATTCAGGAAACAAAAGAACAGTCGAAACAATGGTGCCACCCTGAATCGCCTAGGCCGAATAAGTTTACGCAGACGCTGTCCGCAGGAAAAGTGTTTTGGGACCGAGAAGGCGTCTTGCTTATCGAGTGTAGGCCTAAAGGGACCACAATACATTCGAACAGGTACTGCCAAATTCAAAAGAACCATCCAAAATCGCCGGAGAGGAAGACTGACCAAGGGCGTTAGGCTGCACCTCGACAACGTGCGCCTTTATGTCTCTCCACAGACCAGCGCCCTACTGGAAAAATTAAGCTGAAAATTGCTTGATCATGCCCCTCGCAGCCCTGATCTTGCTCTCAGCAAATTTTACTTGTTTTCGAAATTGAAGCAAAACTTGGGTATACAACGATTCAGTAAAGATGAAGATGTGAAGGAAGCGGTCAGCAAGTTCATCGGCGGCCTAGCGGCGGAGTCCTTCGAAGCGGGTTTTCAGAAGTAGATAAATCGGAAAAATGCGTAGAAAAATCTGGTCACTATGTAGAAAAATAGTTTAAAGTACTTTCTGATGGTATACTTATTTATTGCAATAAAAAATGCTTTGCATCTCGAACAAGTGTGGGATTTTTTTTTTACTTGCTCCTCATAGTTTCATTCAATCAATGAATTTATGATTCCTAAACTAACCTATGACTTTTGAAGTTAAATGATGAATCCGCGATTTTAAAGTGGACAAAACCATGTCCGCTTCTTTTGGATCTTTCCCATCATATGTAAATAACTGGAAACAAACAACAACCTTTGAATATTTAACATTTAATGATGAAGCAGTGTCACCTTAACTCTTTAATAGTGTTTGATGTGCCTAAGTAGCAGATTTTTTTAAAATCAAACAACAAAAGGGTTTATTTCGAAAATATATTTTGAGCGTGTCGTGATTAGTGTCTATATACCCTGAACAAGCCAATAGTACTAAATTGGAAATTGTTATTTCATCTAGAAAAGGTCAGAGCTATTTAATTTCAAAGTTAGATCAGTTTCTTAAACTTCGCATTTTTTCGCAAAATATGCGCAAGCGCCTAACACATTCTATGAAACCTTTTTTCAGTTATAGAATCGGAAAAATTTCGTTCATCTTCGAAATGTCATCAAAACTCAGTGACTCATCAATTAAAACATTTTTCCTGGCTCTAAATAAGCTAACCAATAAACCGTTCTAACTGTTCCAAACAAATATTGAATATATATATTTATTGTAACATTTTCTTCATGGCTCAGTTTCAAATAAGACGTATTTGCATTAGGATGTCAATCCTATTTAATAGGATTTTAAAACGATATTTTGATGTCAAATGATTTGAATAAGACGCTTTAGTGATTGACATCCCATTCCATTACAACACTTTTACTAAGTTACCAACAGGAACGAAGAAAGAGAACGAAGGTGTCTCGATCTGTTCCAGACAAAAAGACATTAAGGGATTGCTAGAAGCCGGAAAACCAATTTATATTTTGAAACTTTTAATTAAATCGACAATTTATTTTGAGAGTTAGGTGAGGCCTCGTTTAGAAGTATGGATGATTTTTAAGAAACGTTCAAAATTCGGTCGATTTCGCGATAAATTTCATTGTTTCTATTCTGAAAATATAATAACTATGAATAATTTTTTAAACTATAGATATTCTAATAAAATGAAATTAGTTCTGTTCAAGTATTAAGATCTTAAAATATTTCCGATGGACTAATAAAATCAATGTTGGAAACGATATAACGTGACCAGTACATTAAAATTTCCATGTAAAAATAATTTGTTGCTTAACCATAAAGAAGTGTATATGTACTATATAAACAACATGATTTATTTTTTACACATTTTTCAGCTAATTGATATCATATTAAAAATAGAAAACGAAGTTAATCTTGAAAATGCTATCTATTATTTTCGTTTGTCCATTATATTTTACTTAATATTTCAAATAATACAGAAACGTTATCTAAAATTAAACTTGCAGCAGTAATTGCCCACTTTCTAAACTGTTTGTTTAATGTTTATTCGTAATGAGACAGATTCAATCTGTGGGTATAACTCTCATGCCTCTATGTGAATCTTTTGCTGAGAAATCTCTTGAGCTTCACATGCTGTTGTCTTCCTATGCCACTCAGCACCAATATCAGCTCAATCACTCAGCAATATCACTGGTCTCACTACTTATATAACATCATCTACTTATATGGATCTGTTAACAAATTCGCACTACAGAGCTTGATTTCGAGTTGTTTACTCTTGATCCATAAATGCTTGTGTCCATGCTGCCACGTTAATCTACAATCCAAGTAACGTCCAAGTATTTTGCAAGTTTCTTTTTTTATATAGTTTTGTTTCATTCGTATTTTCGTTCGTGAGATAATTTTACCGACGAACAGTTTCCTAATCTCAGAATGTAAGTAACATAAGTCGATTTGGTTTGGTTAGATTTTATTCTCCATTGGTTTCCCTACCATTTCTCTATTATAATTAGATTGTATTGGATTTGGCGAGGATGGCAGTGTCGTCAGTATAGATGGCACTAATTGTGTCCTCGCTAGTTGGAAAGCCCGCAGTGTAAATCACGTACAATGCCGGTCCCAATACGCTGCCTGTAGGGAACAGCCGAATATTCATCATTACACTTAATGATGAAGATCCACAAATTGAGCTAGAATCCCCGCCGGTATTTTTTGATGAAGTTCTTCACTTAGTATGTTCAGCGATTGGTTATAGACATCTGCAGTCACCGCTTGGTCAGTTCCCAGGAGTTTTTAATTAAACAACCCTTTCATGTCTGACTGGATTCACAAGATTTATATCTGCTTTAAATAAATGATCAGTTTTGACGCCGATATACTGGGTATTACATTTGATGTTTTCTTAAGAATATGCATTTTACTACCAGTTACAAATATTTAGATTAAAAAAGGTTTTTGTTGTTGTTTAAGGCACAATATAGGAACATTGAACATTTGCTTTTCTGGTTTATGAACCTTTCCAATTTGACGCATAGGCTTGAAAACATCTATTTGGTTGATTTTAGTGGAGCGAGAAGCTTTTATTTTGTTAACGATGCATATTTTTTCTGGGCTATGCGCTCACCAGCATAAACTAAACCTTTCCTTTTCCCAGTGAGGCTACTCTTGGCACATTTTTCTTCGAAGGAGGACTCTGAAAAGTCTCTCTGAGGCATCCAAAAGTAGCACATTGGTATCTTTTTTCTTATCTCTTTGTGCTGGTGACATATTTCCTCTTGCTCTCTACTCACATACGGAAATTAATATTCCGGAAAGTAGTCGAGGAAGAAAACGTAACTCTAGACTCATTAGGAAATGGAAATTAGAAAACTTAAGTTCATTACAAGCATTTATTATAACAATTAACCCTTCCTTTCAATTGCCCGTTATAAACGTGAAGAATTGTGGGTAAGTCATAAGTCTAATGTCTTTAATATGAAATTGCCTTCTTTCACATTTGTTTCTGAGAGGATTTGAAACTTATAAACTATGTATTATAAAGCAATTTTAATTTTTGGGGAGTTATTTTTCAAAGTGCTTCTACAATTTCAACTTTATGTGCAGCGGTCGTAAAAGAATTGTATGTGGAGACACTAATGTGTCTTAGGAGACGCTCTTTTCACTAATCTTCCTCGGTGGTAAACTTTTTTTGGTAAGGTGATTTGTTAGGTATCTACTAGTCCATACATACGAATAGAGAGGAACCCTTATTTTTATAATTACTAAAAAACTTAAAAAAATCCCTTAGATTCAGAATAATTTTATAATTCATTCATTTAATTTTGTGTTTTTCCGAGATCGTAGTGGAAATGCAATTATTCATTTTAGCTGCGATAGACAATTCACAGATGAGGAACAAATAAGTAAGGTGAATGAATTCCTTCCAGACTTCTATGTCGAAGTTGACCATTTCGCGAAATACCCAGCGAATAGTTGCAAAAGTAAAAAATGATCAATATTGTCGCAGCCAGAACTGTCTGTGCTGATTGCCAACTGATTGGTGAGATTTGGTAAAGTCCAACACCAACAATGTATGTTGAGATATAGAAACTCCTCTAAAGCACCAGCTGTGAATTAATTTTTTGTCAATGCCTATTTATTCTAATGATATTTTCGTATATAAAACCCATATAATTTTATTAGTAATATTAAGTTTGATTTTCTTAAAAATAATATAAAAAATAAGTTTTCTGATGTATTTAAATATATGATGCTGTTAAAATTGTATGTTGCAACTTTAACTAAGGCTTTACATTTAAAACATCTACAAAATATACATCGTCAAGTAAGTAAATATGAAATATAAATTGACCTAATGAAAATAACATCACGTTTAAGAGAAAACATTTCTTTCTAAATATATTTAAATAGCTTCAGAACCAAACAACAGAAGATCCTAAATAACGATTAAGCTTTGGAAACGGAAATTTATTGCCCAGGAGGCTATTAAATCACCATGTTGACTTTTTTGCGTTTTCCTACTTCAAGTTCCTTATAAAATAAATTTGCCCGCAGTCTCAGCAATTTGTAACAAAGCCCAGTTCTAATCCATAATACTATCATTTTATTCTAAACGGCAGCATCATCTTTTGTTTGAAACGATGACATTAAAATACGAATAAACCACCTACAAATTAAACTGTCACCATAAGTTGCTGTCGTAACACCGTTTCTTTTTCTCGGCTTATGTGCTTTTTTGTCGTGTTTTTCGCCAAGACACGCTTCATATACACTGTACATAAAACGTTCTTAGGGCTCCATTCTTCGAGTTTTACCAGGATAATTAATCCGAAAGACGCAAGTCGTGTACGTACTTCACGTTTGCTTTGTTCTCCGCTCTTCTTTTTTGTTGGGCCTTCGTCGCGCGCCCACTTAGAATGGCAAATGTTTAACCTAACCCAACAATTTCTGAAAGGAAACAATTAAATATGGATCATTTATATTATGGAGGAATATAGCTGATACAATTCTTGTCTGATTATACATTAAATCGTAGATTTCCGTGGGTACTATTTTTACGTCAACGATGGAAGTGTCTCTCATGGATATTATTTTTATTATGTGACAGTAATTAGGCAGCTGGGTACCTATATTACTTTAAAATATGGTACAATATTTGATAAAATAACACATGGGCTGAAAGATCCCGGGTGTATTCAGCGTTTTTTCAGTTAGTTCTAACCTTCAAAAGAAAGTTGTTAAAATGTCACCTAACTTTGCGAGTTCTTGTACTAAGAGCGACACCACTTTTATTATTTTCAAAACAATGTATCAAAAATAATTTAGTTTTATAATTTTACACTGCTTCTCGATGGGGAAAAAAATACTGTCCAAGCGAAGCGATGGCTTGAATAATGTCATAAAGGCTTCGCTCCATCAGACGCAACAATAAAAGGTTGGTTTGCTGGCTTCAAACGTGGTCGTAGAGATGATGTTGCAGAACGCAGTGGTCGGCCAAATGTGGTGGTAATACCAGAAAACATTAAAAAAAAGCCACAAAATCGTTTTGAATGATCGAAAAGTGATGTTGCGTGAGTTAGCTAATATCATGAAGATATCAAGAGAAAGTTTTGTCCGTCGGACATAACAGAGAACAATTTTCTTCTTCACGTTAAAATTTAGTTTAAAGAGTTTTAAGGAAAAAGAAAGATTAAGTGGTGAGTGTTCCATTACATTAAAGGTTAGGTAAGTCGCATAAGCTCTATCTATTTCTGTGTTTTGAGTGGCCATGTTGAGAATATTCCATATATAATTGCGAGAAAATAGTAAAAACAATAATTATGCTTTCCCATATAAAAATTTGTCACTGAGGCTGCCATCAATATTTTGTTTGTCATAATGGATCAGCGTTGTTATTGGTTATCAAATTTTTATGAGTATATTCCAAAATTTTTTTTGCAACTGAAAATGTATATGTAATACTCACTAAAACTATGGGCTACTTTTGTCAAACCGCGGCTAGAATACGGTATATTCAAAATAACAATGAACCCACGCCATCAAGATGTTTAATAATAAACAATTAAACAATATTTTCATTCTCATTTTATTTTGGCTAAAAAGTGATACATGTTATCATCTATCTGATAAGTTGGAACATGCAACCGAATCAGCCTAAAAGTTGCCCGGTTGTTAAACGTCTGAAAAAAATTTCAAAACATTGGTTATAAACCAGCGAAAGTTATTATAGCGGTTTGCTTGTTTAAATAAATTCACTCCATTATTGCCCTGATAGACAGTGCAGAAGCCATTAGATGGTCAGCGTCAGAAACAGATTACATCTCTAGTCAGTTACTTTGAGCAGGACCGAGATAATGCAAAGCCCCTCTTGCAAGTAAGATGCGTTAGATAGATACGCGTTGATACTGTTAAATATTAAGTTTCTAGGGTTTTATTAATTTTTTTTGTAGAATTGTAGCTTCACTGAATATTAATATGGGCATACTCACTAAAATATCTCAATAAATTATAAAAAATATAATCTTGGATTCACCGAAGACAAAGTTTCAGAATGGGACATTACGTCACTCATGGCCACATGTAAATAGAGATAGTCCAAAGACAACAAAAGTTGATAGAAAAGAGTAAACGCGAAAATAACAATTCATTATGTCTTGTTAGTCATAATATTTATTAATTCATTGCAGATATATTATTCTTCATACTGGAAAAAGGAATGGCTTTATTCCTGACGCAAAGTTAACGTTAACGTTACCGTTATTTCTCTTAGTCCAAGGGCCACTAACATGGACAAATGAACAATAACAGGTCTTTGTTAACTATTAACTATTAAAACACTTGGAGGAACTATCAGTTATTGTTATCTAAAACGCACCATACCATAGTGCACTATTGGAAAACATCCCAACAAGGCAATGGCTTGTAATACATAAATAAAGCTTTGAAGAAACTATGCTATGAGGGAACTATGTCAAGTTGCTACTCGGTAAATACAAATCAAATGTTTAATTGCGATTTATGTAATTTACATTTTTTTGAGATAGACCTGAACAAAGATACTTATGGCCACAGAATATTACATCTTCTTCCCTTTTGCATTCAATCCAATTGAATTGCGACGAGGTGTGGCAAAGAATTGTTAGAATGCATACGCGGGTCGAGAAGTATATATAAGCGAGTAGTATCTGGATATGTGGAAAGGACTATTGTCTACAATAACACCTTCGGGTTGGATGAACTCGGTTAAATACACTAAAGAAAAAACTGACAAATGGTAAAATTCTGAACTATAGATAGATAGAAATTAACAGCATAGTTTTTCACTGGAATGGAGATTCAGAAATTGACAGTGATCAAATGAAATTTTGTAGATATGAGGTTATAATCTAATGTTGACAATTCTATATTTGCAGATATGGCAAATACAAAATCTAGGGATTAAATATAGTTTTACCAAGAAAGATATACCCAAGTAGCAAGAGAACAAACTAAGAAGAAATACGGTGATATCAAAATGACTAGACAAGAAAAGAAAAATTGCTTCGAAGAAAACAAGAACTAAACATAAAAGATATATATGCACTCTAATGAAAATCTAACACATTATTTGGATATACAATTATTAGTAAGGTGGATTATGCCTTTAGGAGATATACCACTATATAAAAATGCGGCTAGAACTATACCTCATAGGTGATGTGGAATATAATTCAATGTAAATGTAATAAAACACAACGTTACCCACAAACTATTTAATTGTATAATTAATTGTAGTTTAAGTCCTTCGATAATATATGAATTAGATATTAAAATAAGTTATGTTTGATAACATTATTTTTATTTCATTATTTTATTTAGAATAGAATTTTGTTATGTATCACAGTTGATACGGCAACATTTCGACGTATTGACATCATCAATTTAGATGACTAGAGTACTTCTATTAAACTCTTTTATTATTTTGTTGAACAGGCACTGAATATAATTTCTCAGCATTGAGCGTTAAAACTATTGCAATCCAGTAAATATTTACTAAGAGAGAGAAATATGAAGGGACGGTTTATCGTAGAACATACTTACACAATAATTGCAATTATGATAATTATTACAATTATGGTACACCGGTGAAAACATTATTTTATATATATTAGACTGATAAGTTTCTGTTGTGGTAGATGATAATAACCACTTTTTAACCAATATTCAAAAGTGTAAAAATTGTTTAAAAAATGAAGTTTGTTTGGAGAAACGTATATTTACAGTAATTTGATGACCACTTTCAATCTACAAGTTTATAGATAATATTCAAATTGGTATAAAAAAAGGTTTAAGATTCTTAAACATTTGCAAATACAAGCACGTAATGTATCACTTAAGGTGCGCTGTTACAACTATCAGGTGCAGATCATCAATTCTTAGAAATTTATATTATCGCAAATCCTGACGCAGAAATTAATCATTATTTTATATTAATTTATATATTAATTAACGCGGGCATTACGTGAGCACAATTTCTTCACCAATGGTTATGACAGTAACATACTTGGAATATTTGCTGACGACACAGTTAAAACGGCGAAAGATATATCTCTGTCTAAGGCTGTAGAAAAAGTACAAGTAGCGGTCAAAAATATCTACGAATGGCCTAGAGATTGAAGGATATAGCTTAATAGCTCAAAATCTGTTCATGTTAATTGTGCGTTGCGACGAATTGACAAAAAAAACTTAATTATAATATAACAGTTAATTATATCACTCGACGGATGCCCGATTTCTCAAGCAGAATCAGCTAAATACCTGGGAATAAATCTCGGTGGTAAGTTAAACTGGAAACATCATGTGCGAGATAAAAAGCAGAGCAAATAAAACTAAAAGACAAGCAACTGCAATGGTTAGTCGGTAGATAATCTCAATTTGATCGAAAATCAAGGATATATGTTTATGAGTTAATCATAAAACCTATTTGAACCTAACGGGTTTAAATATGGGGTTGCACTAAAACGTCAAACCAACCAGTGATCCAACGTACCCAAAATAAAGTTCTATGATTATTTATCAATGCTTATCGCTACGTAACCAACGAAGAACATCACTATGATCTCGAAATCAAATGGATACTCAAAGTGATCCAAGATTTCGCCTTAAAACATGAAACAAGATTACTAAATCACAGCAACGTGGAAGCAATATAGCTACTGGACAACATGCAAGAAATCAGAAGTTTCAATCGAAACAAACCACTTGAAATAGTTTAGTGATAAGTGTATTTTTAACTTTAGCTTAGGTAGATTAGTTTTCTAATTTGGAAAATACATACTGATGTATTAAACCTGTACATGCCTACCTTGTATAATAATTTTAAAATCATGAAAAAGCGTTGGTTATTGTTATTGTCCCAGAAAATTTGCAAAATAGTTGATTGATACGATGATCATCAGGTCATCTGGTTCTGAATATAAAATAATGCTGAATATTTAAAAATAATATTTTTGCACACTTTATTACAAAGTATGACTAAATCATTAAAAAGGTGTAATATTTTCTTAATTAAAATAATGGTGGATTTTATTATTTAGAATTCGAAGTATTTTTAGTATTGCTTCTCCGACTGGGGTATAATAAACGTAATTTTCTCTGACACAATAATATCTCATAAAAAAGGCCCTTAACGACATCAAAGAAGAAAAGGAAAATAATAAAATATCGCTTGTTTCTATATCTGATATTTTTTTAGTCAAATTCTTTTCTTACATTAAATATTAAGATCTTTAGTATAATAATATGTACATTTTATATATATGTATATATGTGTAATGATATTTTTTAAACAATTTATATGAAAAGGAGATACGATTATAAAAATCTACAGTTGGAATATTAAAGATGATACTCAACGGGCGCTGCTCTTGACAAAATTCTAACACAGTACCTGGAGTTTTTTGGACTAATTCGGTTTTATATACAGCATTCCATACCTTTTTAGCTAGTACAAAATGAAAAAAAGAAATCTGCTCCGGGTTTAAAACGAACTTTATATTTTTACAAACTGCAATTGGTATGGTATCTGGTAGTGGTTTTATTTGTCGTGCTATAATTATTATCTATTTAGTAATTTTTCCTTAACATTGCTCTTAAAGTGTAAATCTAAAATTTCTGACTAAAATTTAGTGAGCGTTAATGGATATATTTGCGCTGATGCACTCTACATAAGTTTTAAGTGGCACAAATATTCATACAAATATTGGTTACTACACTAATATTTCAAAAGATTTTTATCTCTACAAGCTTTAATAGGTCCCCTATTACCGAGCAGTTGTAGATTTTGACTTTTGACATTTGACGTTTTTGTTTGACACATTGACGTTTTTATGTTTACGAAACATCTATTGGAGTTTTTTTTCACTAACCATTGGTACTCTCAGGTTTTTGGTAGATTTCCTAATTTTCAATATACCATCAACAATGCTGCGAAGAGATTTGTTTTGATACACTCAAATCTTCTTGCATATCTTTGCGCCAACCCCTTGCTTGGCAATAGGGTATTCAATTTGGGTTTATTAACAAACATTCAACAACTGACAAGGTGTATACATATAATAGATGTGATTGAAGAAGCCTATGAAGATAAAAAGTTATGTCGTAGATGTAGCACAAGGCTTAAATAATATATGGCATGACGACCTTTCGTTCATGAGCAATACACTGTTCTATTATAATATTACATTACAGATAGAATGTTTAAAGTCAATCGTAGATCTACTATTTAATAAAAGAAGCACCTGTACCACGAGGAAGTTTATTGGAACTAATTTTTTATCTACTCTACACATATAATACACCACAAATGAAAAATATTATTACATTTACTGCTAATACTGCGATTCTTATTGACGGAGAAAATAGACAAGAGACCCTATGAAAATTGTAACGTTCAAGTCGCAATATAAATAACTGGCCTCAAACCTGTAAAATGACAAGTAACGAAAGCACACATGTATACATGTGCAGTTCACCTATAGCTAGACCGCACAAACACCAATTATAATAAATAATATTGTCATTCCATACAGCAATAATGTTATATTAGTAGTATCTCGGAATAAATATTGATGCAAATTCTTGCTGAAAGGAACGTATACAAAAAAGGAAATAATTGGTGTTAATATATATAGACTGTAGGAAAATCTATTGATTAATTGGAATAATTATTTCTCCATATTTATCGGTCAACTCCATCATATCATCATACATAAACTATACATAAATATACTCCACATAAATATATCATCCAACTCCTCGATAACAAAATCCTGAGAAGTATTATAGATGTCCCAGATACTACAAAACGGATTACGGATATGTATCCAGATTTCAGTTATTGGAAAGTTAAACTAAAGGTTAGTTGGCAAAGTAACAAGGTAACAAATATATTAAATTAATATAATAAGGTGTTGGTTGATTCGTTTATCAGATCAGTCCTCACGAAATTATCCATACGTTGGTAATCTAGTTTTTGTCATAGGTAATAGAATGATTACAACAATGTAAACGGTGCCCACACAATGTCA
Source organism: Rhynchophorus ferrugineus (assembly GCF_030347505.1). NCBI lineage: Eukaryota > Metazoa > Arthropoda > Insecta > Coleoptera > Curculionidae > Rhynchophorus > Rhynchophorus ferrugineus. Next base: position 21,523,497 of record NW_027472583.1, on the reverse strand, counting down.
TTTTGTTTACGTCTCATTCAAGTAACAACTGTCATCACAAAGCATAAAAAATATTCACGAATTTTCAGAACGTAACTTTTTCTTGTTCGTTTTTGCTTGTTGTTCATTATGATTTTATTAAATTTTAATCAGTACCTTTTATATTATAACTTGTTTACTCTATTTTAACCATTGTCCTAGTTTTTCCCATTATTACTCTTAGTTTACAATTATATAATTTTTTAAGACTCTTTGTCTTGAGGCAAAATTTGTGGCGTTAGAAAACGAAATAAAGAAATCTTGGTTCAAAGCAACATTAATTAATCTGTCCGCCTACCTACTACTTTTTAAATAGAAAATAAACCAAGGATTTTTCTTTTCAGATGTAACTGAAATTAAATATATACTTCATTTAACTAAGACAACAGGCAAGAATAAATGAAAATTACTGTTTTCAAGAACGGGAACTGACTTTTACATTTAATGCTATGGAATCGAATATAATATTCATTACTTAAAGAAAAAAAAGGAGCCAATATATTCCAAAATTTACTCCCATCCATCTAGCAGACATAAGTCTTAATAGAACATGAACATTGAATTTGAATATTGAATAGAAAAATACAACAGTTGAAAGAACTGAATGAAGAGATTAAAAGACAAGAAAAGACCGTTTACTAGACAATAAATAAGGCAATCCCTTACTTGTTTACGATATGCATAATCTGGAAACATCATTGCTATATTATTTAAAATACCATAGAAAGCAATGGCCAATATTTTAAAAATTACATAATTTTATCTCTTTTTTTAAGCGAAATATGTAAGTTGAAAAATCATCAGACAATTAGTTCCCTATATACAATATATGTTTTGCAAAAAAATATAAAAAATCACAATTTTATCATCGGTTCATTTTTAATTGAAACTATATCAATAAAGAGTTTATGTTTTAGATATCCAATTAAACTAATCATTCGAAAACTTACCGAAAGGTAATTCAAAACGGCAATCGACCAACAGAGAATGTCCGGTGGCCATTTTGGTGCCTACAACTTCGCCATCTTTCATAACCAGTTCGGCATCCAGAGATAGCCATTGACCATTTCCTTCCTAGAACGCAGATCAATTAAATATTCGACTGTAATTTAAAAGTGATAGTAATCTTGTTTGAGTAACCTCTATTGTATAATGAACTGTTTGAAGCGGTATCCAATGGTATCCCATAGCTCGGTCCCAAATCATTCCTTTGCTCCATACTTCTATGAGAAGACCGGTATTTAGATTGTTGATTTCGCTGAAATTGCAAACAATGTTATAATAATTGATACAGCTCGGTTTTAACGAATTTAACTTACAATAAAAAATCTTGTTCCCAGCATGGCGTAGGTCCTTTTACAGTTACTGTTGTCGACTTAACGTTTTGTAGTTTTAAAGTTACATAAGTATTGAATTGGGAAGCTGTAAATAACAAAAAACAATCAAAACAAAAGAAAAACGAAACTGCCTGAGTGAAAAGTTTAAAAAACCAATATCTGTTTTAATTTAAATATAGTTTTATTTAAAAAATTGGATTAAATTATTTATAAACGATAACACATTATATTCGTAATACAAATTATCATTTTCGAAGTTATTAAAAGATGTTACAAGAAAGTATAATATTTTGATATAAAAAATAAAAAACAGCAAGGCATTTTTAAAAATTTTATACTATGTTTGTTATACTTTAAATAAAATTATACATGGTAAATTATTGACTTAGGATATAAATGTTTATATTTTCCTACAAGCAAAATTATATCATCCATAAAGTATGTGACCATATATTGGTTCTTGAGAGCTTGGGGAGTTAGTTCTTGGGGTGGGGAAGACTGGATTCTAACTAAATTTAATTAAAACTAAAGTGACTGTATTATAAATACCGCCTGAACACTTTAAAATTTTTATGAAAGCACTGAAACAAAAACCATTTCACAGTATAATGAGTTTGTTTCTAATTGCTATAATATAGTTTGTAACATAGTTTTTATTTGCTTCCCCTCTTCAGCCAAAAATGTGAGTTAAAGTTGTTCTCTTATTCAAAATGCTTACTATTTGTAAGTTTCTGCATGCCACAGAAAAATCGACAGGGATCAAATATGGAAAATATATGGCTTCTGATTTTCATAGTCGTAAACGGAATACTTTAAAATTTTTATGAAAGCACTGAAACAAAAACCATTTCACAGTATAATGAGTTTGTTTCTAGTTACTATAATATGATTTGTAACATAGTTCTTTTATTTGTTTCCCTGCTTCAGCCAAAAATGTGAGTTAAAGTTGTTCTCTTATTCAAAAGGCATACTATTTGTAAGTTTCTGCATGCCACAGAAAAATCGACAGGGATCAAATACGGAAAAATATATGTCTTCTGATTTTCATAGTCGTAAACGGAATATATATTTAAGAAGAAAGAGAAGACGAAATATTGAAATATTTCAGAAATTGTGGATGTAGAAAATCTAGAATTTTTCCAAAATCAGCATCAATCGTAAATTATTCTTTAGAAAAAAAAATTGTGTATTTGATGGCATCAGAATGGTCATAGAGAATAGACAGATATATCGATTGTATATTCTACCAAAATATACTAAGACACACAATGGATTGACACAAATTATATTACGCTTTGCTCTATGCCACAAAAATAGTTACAGATTTTTCTCATTTGCAAATTAATAAGTATTTAATAAGTAAATGAAGCATTGTATGTTAGTCGTTATTCTTCATTAAAAAAACATTTTTTAATACAAAACAGTATAACAATAACAAACACTATTACACAGGAATTATTTTAAAATAAAATATTGCTTAGAATATAACGTATTTAGCATCCAACATCCTATATATTTTTAATTCTTTTAAAACCTTAAATTGCGAATTTCCAGGGATCTTCTTATCCCTGTCCAAATTCTAAATCTTTACGTATTTCGTTTAAAAGCCGCTAATACGCTGGAACAGTGTAAGCAACCATCTGTAATAAACAATTACGACATTGATGGATATGGTTGTAGACGGCGAATTTAAACGAGAGGTATTCAGAATCGTATAACGGGTTTGGTGTGTATAAAACAAGAATGACTGCATAACTATATTTAATTCAAATTATATATACACTATGTAAGAGTGTATTCTTAAAAGTCGACTTTCTCTTACAATGAATTAAATTCCACTCTATAATAAAATTACCATCAAGTTATTCTAGGACTATCAAATACAAATTGTTACTAAAAGAAATAATGTAAAAAACCGTCAACATTACGACTATACAAATAATGCAATAAATACATGGCACCAAGTATACCAATACCAAGCATGATGCTTGCATGTTATCTGATTATTTTATGCAATTTTTCCCATCTTTACGACAACATGGCAATTCCGGGTAAATAAAACATTGTTTGTTTGGCAGGGATCCAACCATCTTTTCATTTTCACACTTTTTCATAATTTTCAAAATGTATACCAACCTCGCCATTCTGTATCGGTCTAAAAAGTGCTAAATAATCAGAAGGTGATATGCCTTGTTTATAGGCTGGGTAAGTGTTGCCATTCATGTAAGACTTTGTACTTGTTACTTGCTATTACTGGCCCTTGAAATGATTTGTTTAATTGTCTTCGGTAGATATATGCAGTAACAACTTTATTCAGTTTTAGTTCATCATATCTTACACTACATCTTGTTGATTCCACCATAAGTATGCTTTTATGGTGATATTTCTCTTCGATGTCGATGTGGATGCTTCTCCCACACTAACCCCTAATTTTTTCTACTTAGTATTGTCGTAGTAGATCAACTTTTTATCACTTGTAGGCCCAATGGGCCACAGAAAACTCGTCTTTTTGATTGAAACGCAATGAAACCCCGGATGTTGAAAGGGAACGAAATGTAATTTTCAGTAAAATCGTGCGGTAGCCATCTTATCTTTTATATCATTTCCATCGGTTCTAAACACCTACAAACATTTTATTTATCAACTACTAAGCCATCTGAAAGTTCTTTGAAAATTTTAGCTATGCTTTCGTCAAATATGTCTTGCAATTTGGATTGTCTTTAAGCTTTTTGGCCTTCCAGACCGTTCTTTGTCATGATTACCACTTTTAAATCGTTGAATCCAAAACCGACAATTGGAATAATTTTTATTTATAATCGATCTCAACAGTGTTGTGACTTTTAGCTCACACACACACACACACTTAATTTTTACAAACATTAGAATTTTTTAAACGACCTTCAGTCCCAACGAGATTCGATCTTCGTACTTTATTGTTAACTAAATAAACTCTTAGCCCGCTGGGTACAAGTGAAATATAGCGAAGCAACGTCATCATTTTAGGAATGTCTTACAGGCTTATAGGCTGCTACTTGAAGCCCAATTGAAGAAATAGATAAAAAATTTGAAGAATTTCTGCAAATCAAACAATCATTACTACTGTTTATATTGATGACAAAATTTCAATACAACAGCATCGAATTTAACACTTATTTACATTTTCAATTCGCTTGTTAATGCGTGTGGCTCACCCAAATACACTCGGGGACCTAATATTAAGTTGACGAGTAAATAACAATAATTTGTACAATACTGTCGTACAAATCTGAACGCCGTCTGAATAATAGTAATTAAGATCGATAGTTGTTATTACCGAATATAATAATGGCCAAATTTTCCTGGATTAAATATGAATACAAACAATGTTTCTGACGTAGGATTTGTCTCTATGTCCAAAGGATGCTTACAATTAGCGTTGGAAACTATCGACTGAAAACGACTATCGATTGTTTAGTAATTAACAAGTTTTTACTGTCGACTGTTTCGGTCGTTATTTTCGGGCCCACTGATTTCACTACTTTCTACTAGTGACTGTTTCAGTCGTATACTTTTAGATACTATTTTCGATTCTTCTTGTTTCATTCGACTGATTTTTAGTATTCTGGCTCTGTCGACCTAGCTACGACCTTAAAACGAATGTCCCAAATTTATGCCTATATAGATTTATATGTAATATATATAGTTTTTTCTTTGTTTGGTAGTTTGCTTATAAATAACAATATATTTTACATTAATATAGCAGTATTTTGGAACGCTATTTTGCTAAAATAATATTGATTGATTATTATTGTTATTGTTGATTGCTCAAGATTGTTAAAATAATAGAGCAAAAAAAAATAAAATCGTGAATGATAAATAGAAAAATACTTATATTAATGCTGACTGTTTTATGGCAATAATAGGTAATATCTTTTTATTGTCATTGGTAATATTTTTTTGGTTTCTATCTAACTCACTCAATATTTGTTCAAGCCTTTTGATTGTCGAAACTTATGTCCTAAAATCTTAAAAATTAAATTTAGATTCGAAAGGTTCCAGAAATTGCATCGAAAGTTTTTAGAGTAGCAGTTAAACTATATTCAATAATTATATTAAATTTTGTAATAAATACATTTTCTGATAGGAAAACTCTTCTTTAATATTCAACAATTTATTTTCATGACTATTAAAGAATACAGGCAAATAATGACGAAAGCAGACTTTTTTTCTGAGAGAAAACTTTTTTATAATCTATTTTTATTTCTTTATATCTTTTCAGTAAACGATACGTTAAGTGAAATGTGTTATATGTTAGTTTGGTAATATTTGGAAAGAGAGTCCTCAACTTCTGTTATCTGCAATTAGATGTCATTCATATTTTTAGATCCTAAATTCAAAAAATCAGAATTTGGTATGACAAATAATGCTGAGGCGATTCAAAATTAAATTGTGATTAAATAAAAAGTTAAATTCACAAACGATATATCTTCCATTCTACGGTCGAAGAAATCGCCTTACCGAAGAAATGCTGAACACTATTTTATTTTTGAATAGTAGTTTAAAAACATTTTGGCTCAATAACACATGAAACCTTTATTTTATTTAAAAAGAACTTATGTCTTTATTTTTACTATGTATTATCAATACTTATATAGTATATTGGTATATTATTTAAATATAATAATTGACATATTATTAAAAAACGATAAAATATTTGGGGGTTATTATTATATTTCTACACAGATCCACAGAATATACAAATATAAAAATAATTCTACTTCATTTAAAATAAAATTATTCATTACAATATATCAGTATGCAGCAATAATTTCTTTCCATTTCTTTTTTAAAATTAGTACGTGGAGGAATATGTGCATCTCCTTCTCACTTCTTATGTATTATTATATAATAACTTCATTACTTTCCAAATATTAAAACTAAATAATTTATCCATTCCTTTTTCATAAATTCAAAGTAACACTAAAATATCACAGTAATTAACACCACTAATTGCCCGTTTAAATTATTTTAAAATGAACTGATCCAAGCAACTATCTCCGTCCTTTCCTCTGAAGATATTTTCATAGAAAAAAACACCTAGAATGAAGGAGATAATTACACTAGTTACACTTACTGGGCATTTAGAAAACCCATTGGATATTTGATAAAATGATATTACCAAAATTATATCAGTTACGTTTATAATATTATGCCATATCCGCAACATGTTTTCGCGGAACGAGCTGTTTCAAAATCTGGCAAAATTATTAACGGTCGAAGAAATGGCCTTACCGAAGAAATGCTGAACATGATTTTATTTTTGAATGGTAGTTTAAAAACATTTTGGCTCAATAATACATGAAGCTCTTATTTTATTTAAGAAGGACTTTTGTCTTTATTTTTACTATGTATTATCAATATTTATGTAGTATGTTAGTATGTTATTTAAATATAATAATTAACATATTATTAAAAAACGATAAAATATTTGGGGATCATTATTACATTTCTACACAGATCCACAGAACATATAAATATAAAAATAATTCTACTGCATTTAAAATAAAATTATTCATTGCAATATATTAGTATGCAGCAATAATTCCTTTCCATTTCTTTTTTAAAATTAGTATGTGGAGGAATATGTACATCTCCTTCTCACTTCTTGTGTATTAGTATAATTCTAAAAAATAAGCATATTCCAATAAAATATAACAACTAATTACTTTTATTATATAATGAGTTCATTACTTTCCAAATATTAAAACTAAATAGTTTCTCCATTCATTTTTCATAAATTCAAAGTAACATTAAAATATTACAGTAATTAAAACTACTAGTTGCCCGTTTAAATTATTTTAAAATGAACTGATCCAAGCAACTATCTCCGTCCTTTCTTCACTCACAATTTATGACGGAAGGAATTCGCACATCTTCGTCTGATATTTCGAATGGAAAAAAAACAGTCGAACCGTGGGTTTGACTGAAATTACTATATTTTGGTGCTAATTTTTCAACTATGGACTGTTTTGCGACTATCGGCTGTTTCGACTATTATCAGTCTATAGTTCCCAACGTTATTAAAAATACATCCATTAAGCCAAATGGGATGTGCATTTTTAAATATGTAATAATAATCAGTTACGAGCAATAATGCCCTATAGATTATATATAAAAGTATTTCATATTAATTACCAGACATGAATATGAAAAGAAGAATAATTGCTTGGACAATTGTTAAAAAAAAACCAACAGAAATGAACGCGGGACGGAAAATCCGAAAGAAATATCGTCACAATTTACAATCCCACATGATACATTCAAAATTTTACTGGAGCGTGTCAGAATACATAATTCATTCCCGGTGTGCCATATGTTCGGTCGAAGAATTAAAAATAACAGTTAGGGATGTAAAACGTCTTTAATTAATCCGCGGCATAAATTACATTAAACCTTAGTCGGAAACTTAATCTCTTCCGGATTAATTGAAGGGGGTAAGGGAGGAGGTTAATCCGAGACCCTCCTCCTCCTGATGTCTAGAAGTCGTTAAGCGGTCCTCGTTTACTGTTAAATAAATTTCGATTTAAGTGGCTTCCGTTATGATACGAGGCTCATTATTGTCTATAAACTTACCTTGGGCTCCTACATATCGGGCTTTCTTCACTGAAACAAAAATAGAACCTGTTAGATATATATTTTATTGAACTCAGTGTATTAATCAGTATCTTCTCTCTCTCTCACTGTGTCTCTCTCTATTTCGTTATTTTATATCAGGAAACACTGAAACTATGTAGAGAAAGCTACAACAAGGAAAAGGGGATTCCTTAGTAGGATAGAAAAGGAATGGAACGTAATACAAGAAATTAACAAGACTAAAACAAGAATTAAGGAAATTACAGAAAATTTAAAATCTGATAATGGTATGTGACACAATTTTTTTGAACATAAATAAGATTATATATTTTCTTATTCCATTCCGTATTCCTTATTCAAAACATTTTATGTTGATATGTAATCTGTCTCAAAATGATCTTTAGTAATAGTGTGAATACTATTTACGCTTAAAAGCTGTATTACTCCATAATGGCAATCGATATCCTTCCCTATCTATTGCAGGTTTAGTGATTTTAAAAGAAACTTATGAAAATATTAAACTACTTTTAAACTTGATGATTTAAGAGTTGTTGCTTGGAATACATTGAGGTCTCAAGAAATATCATTGCTTTCTTTATTTATGCTATAGTAGAGTCAGCAAACCCGTATGAAGTTGTAGCGACCTTGAGGCATGTCGAATTTTACATCGTGGAATAACGGTCAACAAAGTACCCAGAAAACACGGGCGGTGTGCCAGCAGCGACAACTGGAACACGATAACGAATAGCTGACAACCCGACGTTTATCTGGGATGTTTCGATCATTCAGTACCCGATCATTGTTTGGTTTAGACGTGCCACCATCGACTGTCCAAGCCTCGTCACCAGGTAACACCGCTGCCATCCGTTTTATCTATTTTGTATTTCCCACATTTGTATATTACTTTAATAAATAACGGTCACATAATGTAACTGTTTCATTTCATTTTACCTCCATTCACCGAGTCATGTAATTTACCCTAAAAAGTTAAATATTGACCAAAAAGAACTGACTTGTAAAATCGTGATAAATCAAACGTTGAATATGAACACCTTATTCCACAAGAAAAAGTTATTCATCCACCATTACATATAAAACTTGGTTTAATTAAAATTTTAGTAGGCCATCGATATAAATGGAATTTTTTATTTGAAAACAGTTTTCTCTAAATTAAATGATTCCTAATTAAAAGAAGGCAATTTTGTTGGCCCTCAAATAAGAAAACTTACAATGGGACGAAAATCTTACCACGAAAAAGTTACTGCTTGGTTATCTCAAAAGAGTGTGTATCACGCATTTTTAAGCATATAGTAATGTTATTTTAAATATTAAAATAACATTAGTATATGCCTAAAAATGCATGATAAAAACTTCGAAACTATCCAAACGCTCTACGAATCTATTCGTAGAGTAAATTATTCGAAATGTTTTAATAAATATTATGTATATGTCAGCTTTTCATATTATTCTCCGTCCCGTGTATATATATATATATATATATATATATATGCTATAATTGTAATGCCCAGTAACAGTGACGTTTTTCAAACTCAACTAGCTTCAAGCTAACATAAATCTTAAAAGGACCATCCGCCGCGCCTCTTTCTTAGACTGTTTTGAGATCTCGTAAATTAAACTGGACTAAGAATGGATTACATGTCAAGAGCAATTATCCTAACTATTTAAGACTTGCGGATTATATTGTTCCGCCGCTGAAAGTTTGGAAAGAGTTGCAGAAATTACTATAGACATGAAAGCCGTAATATCTTAAAACTTAAAAAGAAAGATTTGGACAGATTTATTGTAAGAGGGAGCTTTTAAATACACTGTTTTAATTCCTCTGTGTTTTCGGTTATCCTTTCAGTGAATTTTGCATATATTATTAGATTTACTATAGTCAATATAACAAGGTAAATTCAGTCATATCGTTATTAAGAGACAGCGTTCAAATTACACTGCATCGATAGGTAATATAAAAAACTGTCAACGAATTTCGTCTATAAGTATTTTCTGAAATAAAATCCAAATTACCCAGTTGGGAGTTGGTTAGAAAATGGGTAATAATATTAATTTTGGATTAATGACGCTATAGCTTCAGGCTAAATTAATGAAAAAAAAAATAATTCAAAATGTTTTGGAAATGATAACGAATATGAAACAAAACCATTTACCGTCATTCTGTTCATTACTATACTTTATTTCATTAAGTAATGCAGAAACATTTTTCCGGTTGACAAAGGCGTAATACTAGCATGATGAAAAAGCGGTACCTATTATAATGTATATACTTAGGTATATAGAACATCCAGAGAACGTGAAAACAATAAAACGATTTTATGACATAGCAACACTGGGATTGTACTCTAATGTAATAGTACCAGATCCAAATAACTTACATAATACATATGGTAGTGTATATAACGTGATTATATAAAGGCTACATGTTTTGGAGCTGGAGGAACTTAAGGTTTTTTCTTCTTAAACTCAATCTAAGTTATAATAGCATATAGCAGCTAGCATAGTTATAAATAACACCATATACTACTAAGAACATGCAATTTTATTTCAGATATTTATTATTGTATTCGACGTTTGAAAAAATAAAGGTTTATACCATTTTTTCCACGGTCCATGAAATATATGGTTTAAAAACTTATTTAAAAATTAAAATTCTAGTAAGATATTTAATATATATTTGATGTGAAAATTGTTATTAAACATCTAAAACCCGGCAGTGGATTAAGGAAAAAAATTACATATGCTAATAGAATAGTCACTATTATTAATATTATACCGTTGATAACATATATGCTCAATCTTGTAATATGGCCTTCACAGCAAAAAATTTTAACATTACGTATTGTAGTAATAAAAATTAGGAATAGCAATAATATGGTACTAAAATCTAGCATTTAGAAGAAAAAATATAAGTATAAAAGAAACAAAAGGAAGGAGTATAAATGATATACACTTTATACATATCAATATTTTTGAAGATTAGAAAATGCAAACGAATAATACAGTTTATTATACTTAACTGAAATATCCAAATATGACATCCCAGAGGAAAACATAAATAGCAAGAAAAGTTTTCTTGAAATACGTCGAATCTTGGTTACTAAGAGGACATTAAAAACCGTCCATCTATAATAAATTTGTCTATGATTTTCAAACGATTTATGATTTATTATTACATACTTTATGCATTACTCATCCGTTAAATTACAGTATCGCTCTATTCGTTTTATGGTATAGATACTTTATGTCCTATATTTCTATAGCTAGTAGAAATATGACTATCAATCTGGCCAAAGTTTCTTGACAATAAGTTTTAGAAACTTTAGAACGCTTTAGGTTTTATATAGATGTAATGGACGGGGAATATATCTGTAACTCTAGTATATCCATTACTTCTTTTATAGCCATTTAGATAAATGAATATAAGTGGAATGGTATAACGATTGAACATTGTAAAGTTATTTATTCGTTGCTTATTAGTTATTTTAATTGTGCATTTTTTTCTAACTGAAATATCAATATCAAGTTTTAAATTGTCTTTATTTTGTTTTTAATTTAAATTACAGAATTCTTAAGTTAGATATGTCTTATATAATATATAGATTATATATATATATATATATATATATATATATATATATATATATATATATATATATATACATGTGACTGATGCGGCCTTGCTTGTTCAAAAAAAGCATTTATATCAAGAAATACTAACACGACATTAAATATAACATCTTGACTATATTAATATCAGATTGATCCGGCAATATATTTTTGAGCAATGTTGTAAAAATTAGTAACTACTTTGATTCCACTTTATAAAATACTTATCTTTGAAAATATTGTCTATTATATATTACATATTTTGTAAAAAAAAATATCTTGGTTGTTCAAGAACAAACGGTGCTTTTATATCAATAGATACTAACAAGATAAATTACGTAAGATTTCGCTTACATTAAAATCGGATCGACTTTTTGAGATTCTTATCGTAAAATAAAATGAAGTAAAAACATTGAAAAATAAATTTTTGCCTATAATATTTCTATTTTTCCGAGTATTTTGTTAATTTGTTTTTAAAACTATGTAAATTATAATGAGACGAGACCTTCTGAGCAATTTCATCCCACGAGGTCAATATTATATTCTTTAGGCAGAGATTGTATTAATTTCCTAGATTTATTTTTAACTTCAAATAACTTTAAGGCTTAGGCGATCGCTCAAATCTGAATGTTTGACTTCCAAATTGGGCCAAAATTAGACGACGTTTCGCAATTAAACCAGATTTCAGGACGGGAGTTCTCATACTAGAGCTCTCCAAGGTAAGTTATCCTTTGAATATGTGTATTTTCATAACTCTATATAAAAATATAATTTTAAAGTTAACTTGAACATGTATTAGGTGCTCCCAACCCCAAGGCTCAAAGGAATCTACTAAGGTGAAAGGTATTTACAATATCCTGCCCTGTAATGATTTCTAGAGTCAAGAATAGTGAATGTAATCGAAAGTAGAACAACAGTCATAAAAATTATAATTGTATAATTTATTCGCCTAATATTAGATACATATCTATACTAATGGGGTGAATTATACCTATACAAAGACGTTTTTGGACTAAACTTGGCCGTTCTTTGTTCTTGTTAGTCTCGGCTCGTATCCTCGCAAGCTTGTTGGAGTATTATTTACATTGTTAGCGATCCATGATTGGACCACTACCATTTGATCCAAACCGCCTACTATTTTCAATTGCGTAAAGATGCGGCTTTTGTGATGTCGACCACCTCGGTACCACCTGGTATAGTTCATATGTTTCTCATAGCTATAACAATCCTCTTCATATTTGTGTTTTTATTGTATTATTCGTTGTCTTACAGAATATATGTCATTATCCTCGTTTATGGTATTTTAACATATATGTTAAAACTCGAGTGTTTTTAAGAATATAAAATATATAAACTATTATAAATTAGAATTATTGATACTAGAAAATACTAATATAATAGTTATATTTTCAACTCAATTAAAATTTGCAATTGGCCAACAGGATAAAAATAATGGATTTAATTTGATAATAGTTATAATTCATAATAGAGATACTGTTCACTTAACTACAAGTCCACAAACGTATTAGTATATAAAAGGAAATAATCTCCATATATCATTTTATTACGTACATAATAAAACGAGGTAAAATCCTTGGCGTTTCAAATATTTTCTCAGTTTCGTGTAGACTCAAACGATGAACTTTTATCTCGAGACACGGATACGGATCTGTTTTCCCGACACAAAGCACATTGATAAGAGTTTTAACCGTTTCTGGGCTTAGGCATCGATTTTTACCTAATGCGGAAAATACTTGACTTTGGAATCTTTCTAACGTATATTGTGTAATTTGCTAGAAAATACAAATTCAAAGGGAGTTTAATTTGAAGTAAAATTTAAATAAAACTTGGAATATTAAAAGTATTCAGGTTAAACCACTTGTTGTTTTTACTTGTGTTTGTCTCCATTTGTTTATGGAGGACAATTTCAGTTTTCTCGTTCATTTACGGGTTTACGAATTGCTTAACGAATATTCATCTTAAGTGTGTTAGTAGTTAATAGGCCCTTAAGTCTGATCTTCGCTTAATTGATATCAGTTGCCCGAACACACCATCAATAATATTGCCCGTGCTGAATTTCTTAACTCACAGAGCGTTCATCACATCCGAAACGGATTCTTGAGGGAATGTATTTAATCTCATTAGAATTTTTCTTTCTCAAAATTGATGTAGCTTGGGGAATATAAAAAAAAGGTTTTCTAAAACATCGAACATCTCAGTAATATGTCTTAAGCGATGACTAACCTCATAGCTGAAAATGATACGTTAAAGGCAACCGACGTATACAAGGTTCCTTGCAAATTTTGAAAAGGCATACATAGGAGAAGATAAGGAACATCAACAATAGTTGAGATATGAACACGCAATCCCACAGACTTTGGCTAGAAATTGTTGATAAGGTCAAGGACCAACCCATTTAGGTTAGTCTATACCATCCTCCAGGTTTTTAAAGTATTTAAGGGACCATAAAATAATTGGGTATTTGTTGGTTGAGTACTCAGTCAAGGTCATACTACGCGTAACAAGTTTACGTTTACACAATGAAATAACAGATAAAAACATGTTAGAATCGATCACAATATATAATTTTTATTTTATCAATTTTATCTTAAAATAGATATTTTTGATTTAAGTTATTATAAATTGTGTCAGTAGTATCAACGTCCAAAAGGCACATATTTACAAAATAAAACCAAATATGTATAATCCTCAAGGCTTACTCTCAATATTGTCCTAGCATTAAATTTCTAGCTTACTTCAATTTCGTTTTAAAAACATGACTTTATCAAAGTCTTTTTCAGGAGTTTTTTATTATTATTTTAATAACTTTATAACTTATTAACTTTATAATAACTTAAATCTAGGTATATAACTAGGTGGAACCATCGGCGCTATCTCAGTCTCTGGTGAAATAATGTTTATACATGTTTATACACTGCTGAATTTTTTAATATATGCACCCCACTACACAACACTACTTTTGAGTCTGCGTCCTGTTCTGGTGGTATCCAATAGTTGTAATATTTCAATATTCGTGTGAGAATGGAGTCTTTCTCATGTCCCCTTGCAATTGTCCTAATTTCTTGACTGACTGTGGGTATCTGAAGGTCTCGATGTACTTAATCAGTCCTATAGTATTTGGGCGCACCCACAATACCTCTCATGACTTTGTTCTGAAAAATTTGTATTTTATTTATGTTACTCTTTGCAGAACATCCCCATAATTGAACTCCGTATGTCCATATAGATTTCAATATTTGCTTATATAATAGCAATTTATTATGTACTGATAATTGTGATTTTCATCCAATTTGCCAGCACATTTTCCTATATTTCAATTACAGTTCTTTTCTTTTCGTCTTTATATGATCTTTCCAGCGAAGTTTTGCATCGAGATTCATTCCGAAATATTTAGCGTTGTTGCTATATGGAATGATAGTATTATTTAATGCTATGGGTGTTTGCACGGTCTGTTTATAGGTGAACTGCACATGTACAGATTTACTTTCATTAATTATTATTTACCAAGCTTGTGTCCAATTATTTATTTTGTCACCTGCCTGTTGTATTTCTTTTTTCAAGAATTAACTGATTTTCATATATCTCCCAAAAAGAAATGCTGCTTATGTTACAAACATATTTGAATAAATAGATAGTATATTTGTCGGAGGCTGCATAAAGAAAAAAAACATTAAGGCAGTCGTAAGCAGAGTGGTTGGTAATGCCGTTCTGTTTCCATCTTGGCTCACTGAAAAATATTATTTTTGATATTTTTCAACGCTAAATGGTTTTAGATTATATGGTGGCTATAATCTGACTATTTTCATGCATGCAAGGATATTTTTTAGATACATTTACAGGAATAAAAACCATTCAATTACATTACTATTACAATTAAGGTACCTCTTTGTCTCTTTTTTTAAATTTAAATTAATACTATTTTGAGTTACTTTATTTTCGTTTTTATTCAATAAGGACCACAATTAACGGCGTGATGATGATGATTTTTATACTATTTATACTATATAATAATATAATTATACTATTATCCTCAGAATGTCAATTCTCGAAATGTCCTCAGTATAGCACTCAAAGCTTTTGCGATTGGGCTTCTTATCACAAATTATTTTTCATTTTAATTCGCTTCTAAATGCATAAACATAACAATAAAACATAGATGCTTAAAAATGTCCAGATTTTTCAATATATTCCTACATCACCTTTCGTTGCGACTCAACAATATGTTGTTATTATTTGTTAAATTTTCTTTTTTGATCGGCTACGTCTTGTAATATTGGAAAGATAATTTGGATAATTTTAGGAGTGTACTCTTATACAAATCAATAGGTCAATTATGATTTTGGGAGAAGGAAAACGACCAGAGACACGCCAGTATCCAAGCTAGGTAAGACGGTATATCTCGTGACTAGATCACCTAGATAGTAGATACCATCAATACCGAGGACCGTGTTTTGAAGTCTACGTTATGCAAGAGGCTCTGTCCAGATGAACTATTAGTTCGTAAATCAAAAAAAATGAGACCAGCAATTATTCGTTAATATCTTGTATACCTTACCGTTTTATCTTAAAAGATATGTACAAAATAATATGAGCACCACGCAATATATGTAATATTGCTTGTTACATGTTATTAATACTCCTTCCGTGTAAATAAAGCGATGCGTATGTATTGCTCAATTCACACGCTCAGTCTTGAATGTTATATTTATATACACATATATACATTTTTAACCGATTTCAACAACTGTCAACAAATATTTTAATGTATGTTCCCCGATTTCCCCGTCAATTATGAACCGACTTCCCGAAGTGGTCCCATTGAAACCGAGTCGGGATCTTTTGAGGGGAGGGGGGAAATCGAGGGAAACCTTCAAATGTCAAAAGCACGTACAAAATTTTCACTTATTTTTTTATCTAAATAATCAGATACTTGTGTATAATATCATTCTTGAGCTAATGTGACGGAAAATCGGAAATCGTTCAGTGCAATAGCCATTCTTGTAAAGCACCAACCATATCATATGAGAAGTCGTACAAATATTTTATGCAAATGCTTCTACTATGTAACGGTTAGAAATTTTAACTCATACGTGGAGGTCGTAAGTTCGATTCCTACCGGGGACAACAATATTTGTTGTTCTAGTTTGGTTAGAAAATTTCTCAAATATCTTAGATTAGGTAGCGATCCCCGGGGCCTGAAGCGTTCCTTATTTTCAATTATTGTTTATTTATTCCTATTTTCCCTCATACGGGCGGCACCTTTACCTACCCATTGTAATACCTAACAAAATATCTACATAATTTATTATGTAAATATCTAACACTAAAAAGAGAGAAATAAAATATATTTAACAAAAAAATTGAACCGACTTCAGAAAATAAATATGGAACTCACTAAACGGTAAAAATAAGCAAACTTCAAAGGTCAGTAAGTAGTAGTTAAAATAATATTGTAGATAGATAAATAGGTTCAGGTAGATATTAAGCTAAATTGCGTGTATATACTAGTATATAATATACGTGTAGTAGATAGGTTGAATAAGGTTTTGTTTATTGTTATGTACATATTTTATTTTAAAACGTTGGTTCAATTTTTTTGTTAAAAATATTTTATATTACAATCAGCGAAATATGTAAAATCTAAATGATTGTGTTACAATTTATAAGCCAGAGTGTAGTGGTAATTGCAGCATGTCCAACACGTGGTAAAACATAATTCGAAATAATAATAACGAAATAATGGACGAAACCCAAAGTTAACTGATAAAGATCGACAAACATTAATAAACATTAAATGAAGAGCTGCGATTACGAAACTCTTAATAACCGAATCCAACTATATACTGCAAAGGATGGGGTGTAAGTGTCATAAATCCTAAGTACCTAAGTTTGATATCTAGATCTAGTTGACTATGTAAAATCATTGGAGGAATGTGATAACGCCCGATTCCTAGAAAGGGTCGGACTTATATATGGAGAACCCCAAAAGGTGCCTCTGATCGGGTCTGCCTGCTCTCTACAGTCAAACATGGAGGAGGTTCCTTTATGATTTGGACGACAATGTCGTGTTATTAAATTGGACCTCTCATTCATGTCAGTGACCAGATAACTGCGAAAAAATATCTCGATATGTTTAATAATGAAATTCTTATTACTGCTAGAATACTCCTAGATGAAAATACACCCACACGTACAGCAAAAAGTTTAAGTATTAGTTTGAGGACCATCAGAATATCAATAAATATTTTCCCAGCTCAGCAAAATGACATGACCTTAACATATTATTACTGAATCGTTATGGGAGTTTTGGAGCAGAGAGTGAGGAGGCGATTTCCATCTTCATCATTGAAGCAATTGAAGAAGGTTTTCAAAAAAGAAGGGAATAACATTCTGTTAGAAATTATTCAGACACTATCTATTGAGCGAAGAACAACAACTGTTTTAAAGCATTAATAGATAATTCTTCTGTATTTGTCAGGAGTTCATATTATTTTGTTCAGCCTCCGTAAATATCGTAATGGCCTTCATACCATAATTTATATAAAAATTCTTATTACAAGAAAAACACAGAAAACAAGCGAAAACTTTAAATTTCGATTTAACCCCATGACATTTACCCAATTTAATACGTAAATTTAATTAACCCTTATTTAGGAGATGGATATTTACGTTTTAAA
This sequence comes from Rhynchophorus ferrugineus, assembly GCF_030347505.1. NCBI lineage: Eukaryota > Metazoa > Arthropoda > Insecta > Coleoptera > Curculionidae > Rhynchophorus > Rhynchophorus ferrugineus. The sequence goes on along the minus strand of NW_027472583.1, from coordinate 21,505,205 downwards.
TTACAAATTAAGTTAATTAACTAAACTGTTTAAATTTCCAATAAAAATTGAAATTCAACAAACAGTTACATTTCAATTGTTTACATTTAACGTAATAATTTTATAATCGTGTTTGGACTTTAAATATTAACAAAATGAGATCGAAACTTTTTTGTGGATGATTATATTCCGTCATTAATAATATTAAAACTTCTATCATGTTTGTCGATAAACTGCGGCCATTCCTTGGAGTAAATCAATTATTTAGTTATGTGTAAGTTTTGATTAAACAATTATATCAATCTAAGAAGGGTTTACGCAAGATTTCAGATAATCCCTAATGAAATTTGATCTTTAATGATAAATCACTAAAGACTTGCTCTAATGTACAGCTCAATGGGCATGCAAATTAATCAAGTAGATCGATTCCATGGGAAATTCGACGAAATGATGGCAGCACATTTAACTATAAAAACAATGATGAATGGGGAAATGAAACGAGGATGTCTATAAGTAAGTTTGGGTTTCTCATCTAAAAATAGTTTATTTAATCGAATTTTTTTTTGTCTGCGAGTTGAATCAATAGCACCGCCAGACAAATTTAATTAAATTGAAATGTATACATTATAAAAATATTTTTCAAATATAATGCTTTTTTTTCATGTTATACATGTGATCATAAATAAAAAAATTTAACTAAAAAGTCGAAAATGTCCTGAAAATATTTGATTGTTGTACTTTTATTGTTTATTATTTCCTGGTGATTTTGAGAGAATGGTTCAATCAAATTTCTTAATAAATCTTGCAAACATAAATTGTCAATGATCATAAAAAGGACATGTACAAATTTCGTATATTCTCTTATGCAAAAAATATGTTATTACTTTTATTATGTTACGTTGAAATTTACAATCCGAAGGTAGCATATACGAGTCGATATACCGAATAGTTTCTATCGTACATTTGTTGTAATTGCCTAGTTTTTTATCTCAGATACTCTAACAGTTTATGGTTAGCAGTCTATGAGTACCTTCAATCCACCATCTGGGACCTTGCAGCTTCAGCTGCGATACTTTTTCCTGAAATTTACCTAGGCACACTAACGAATGATGCGATTATCTGCGGAACTATTGTGAGTCCAACGTAAACCTCTCATTTTTTCTTGGTAATAAAATTCGTTTTGGCTAATTCTAATGAATTCAAAAGGAAACAGTCTTATGATCTCCCGGAATTCTACAGACTACGCTATTTATATAAACAGAAAACTTTATTTTACTTTAGAAACTATTTTATTTCATTTATTAAGTTTTAAATTAATGGCTCTTTACGAACAATTTTTTAAAGGGTTTTTTTCATGTAATGTAATCATATTTACTCTTAATGTAATTTTACGATTGCCTCATTTGGACACATTTTGGTTATAATGTGTGGGTAATATTTTCATGATTTCTTCTGTTGTGTTCCTGTAAATAATAATATATATGAACATGTAATTTATATCAATAATTGTATAGGTGTAGTAAATGCAATGCTAAGTCACACACATCCTTAATCTAGCTAACTTGAGTTGTTTCTTCCAAGGAAAACTAAGTCTGGTTTATTATTTCGACACATACACTAGATATACAACACTTTTGAGAATGACGATACATTATAATCAAATAATAGTTATATTCAACAAATAATTTAAGACACAAAAATGCCGATCGTACTTTATGTCGGGCACACAAAAATGGCGTCATAAACAAACTGAAATAAGCCGATTCAAATGAAAGAGCCTTCAAAAGCCATTTCTAATGAACCAATCAAAAAAGTGGTCTCAGAGCGAGCATTGGTCGGACTACACAAAATATTTCCTCGGTTTCGCTTATTTAAGTAAAACCTCTATTTCCGAACTAAACCACATGGCTCTTGCTTTCTTAAAATTGATTATACTGACAATTGCTATTATCCATCGAATACGCCGTCCACAATGCAACGTTGAAAGTACATTTAGAGCATAACAAATCGAAACCGAGACGGAAAATGTAACACGTCAGACGTCAGAGCGGAAACAACAAAAATATCCCAAACATTATTCAGCAAATAATTGAGACGACCGAACAATTTAAACAATCGCAACCGGCTCGCTATCTCAGGGCCGGTTTGAGTGACGTGCGATTTCGATCTATCCCAAAGTGAAAATAAACCGGCGCTGTGTTGTTCTCCATTTCTCATTCGCTCGTCGTGTCTTTGTTGAAGTTTGCCCATTTTGGGGACGGCTCCACGAAATATCCGTCTGCTTATTTTTACGGCAGCCAGCGAAACATTCTTTCCTTTCTCTGTTTCGTAATGCGTAGAGATTTGTCTCATCGCTGACGTGAATTAAACGGGAACAGAGATGGAGTTTCTTCAATATTGACAGACATCCGTTTGAAGCGTTTCATATTTCCTTGATGGTTTACCGACGGAAGACGGTTAACTCAAATAACAGATTAGAGATATCTGATAAAGCAGGAAAAAAAACGGATTCAACAACTCCTGACATTTTATTTACTGCTCGTTTTACAACATGATGGGGATGGCGAAAATAATTTCTGGTCTCTCGTTATAGATGCTTTTATGTGAAGACGCATATATGTAATCTATATGTGAGCAACCATCCTGTATCAGAATAATTAGCGATAACAATCTGAATTGGTCTTTGTAAATAGTATGGTATTCCGCAGGAGGCTAAATGATTTTACAGAATTATGGAATTTCCCAACACTAAAAGAGAAAAATCGATCGGATATCTTTGTAACCTTGTATGCAAAGTAAGGTTACCATGCAATTGTAACAATATATTTATTTAGTACTAGTTTACATATAAAACGGTAAAATATAGAAAGGACCTTATTATTTTAAAAGAAAATTATATATTTACGATACATTTTCTATTTTATGAATCATTTTATATTTAACATTTTCTATATTATGCATATACATTTTCTATTTTATGAATCATTTTATATTTAACATGGTCATAAAAGAATATTCGCTTTATAGAGTGGCAAAAGATTAATTATGTTTCTCCTTTTAACATGTTAAAAGGAAAAATATTTGAAGGAAATGATGGTTGATGTATAAACTAACCTATAGTTTATCTGAGGCCAGAGTTTTAGGTGAGAATTCTACGAAGGTTTAGTTTAAAAAAATCGCGAGTTAATTATAATAATTAGTTATTATACACACTAAACATATCACTAAAATTAATACTTTGTTTTTTTTATAATTTTAGAAGTAAGATCTTTGTAATTTTTGCTTTCATGATTTTTAATCAAGCTTGTTTATTTGAACCAGCCAACCAAGATGCTTCAATTTCTCAATTTATATTCATTTGGAGAACTCGAATTTCATCACCATACTTCACAGTATATGGCCAATGGTTCGAAAGGTTTGTATTTAATGATCAAACAATTAAACACTATACTCTATGTGGCTTACAATAACAAGTTTGAAAGAAATAAATTTATATTATCATGATATCTTATATTTAAAGGTGAGATTATATTGAACTGTGATATTATATTTACTGTTATTTTGTTGATTAGAATTCAAATATTTTCTAAATTCATTTTATATATTTCAGTTTCATTTCGGAAAGGTCATTTTATAAATGAGTGACGAATCTTCTATAAATAAAGAATAGTGTAAGTATTATTCAAAATGTTTGAAAATGAAGAATTCCGGGAGGGTTTAAGAACTAAGGCAGGGTTTAAGATTTATTTTACTTAAAAGTTGAAAAGCAATATCGAACTGATATTAAATTTTTAATACCGAAAATAACCAAATTTAAATTATGCAGCGCTTATGGTAAATCCGCTATATTATTTTACATTTGTATAAATAAGTGTAAATATGGCTGTATATTGAGAACTTGGTTCATATCGTTTAGTAGAAGTTGCCCTAGCGGTAACTACAGTCCAAAATATGAGAGCACTTGTGTAATCAATTATATTATTATTTACGTTTTAATTTGGTTATAATTTACTTGACCTTGGATATACCTAATTCATTTAAAACAATGCTAATTATTCCAACATTTTAAGATAAAATAAGTATTACAATAAATATTGATACATGTCTTTAGGTTTTAAATAAACATTTTCTCTTCTTAATACATACTTTATAATAATGAAATATTCTGAAACAATATTGCTAAATATATAGCGCCCTGTTAATACTATATGTTAGAACTAAGATCAGTGGCCACGTAAACACATAGCAGAGATACCTAACAATTATAAGAGCATTGCTTACGAACTTGTAGTAGGGCCTTCCTCTTTCAGGTATTTGAATATTTCAGGTATTCGGAAATTTCTTGTTCATGGCAAAATGTGTTTGGAAGGTGAGAAAATAGTTGTGTAGATTCCTCAAATATGTATATGCATGTATAAACAATATATATTATATAGTAACTCTTTATCTTATTAAGAGTGCACATCAGTATGTAATTTTTTGAGGTTTGAATATTAATTTTTGAAAATGGAAAAATGTTGTACATAAACATATTCGTTAATCATTTCTACTCATCATAATTGTATCATACGTCCACTAGGACATAATAACTATTTATGTTTTGAATAGTGATACATTTTCACTCTCAATATACCTTAATCAAAGCAATCGCAGAAAAATGTCGGAGGCATTTTGAAACAAATTACAGTTTCGATATAAATCAATTGATCGATTTTCTGCTTAGAAGCATACTTGTTTATTTCTATGATGGTTTATGTCAGTGTGAACTGCCGATACTAGTGTTTTGTACGTTTTCTGCCCGTGACATTAGGAATAAATCTGCTCTTCCCAAAATTCTTAAATCGCTTACGGCAAATTTTCTCCTTTAAATTTGCTTTGTATATAGTAATTAATTCCTGCCCAACTCTGATGGTTATACTGAAAACTGAAAACATGTTATGTATATATATAAGACTATAAGACTTTTTGAAAGTGGAAATTTTGCTAAGGTCATTTTCGTTTTATTTCACTTTTGTCTTCTTTTTCTCGTTGACAAGCCCACGAATATATATAATATATATATATATATATATATATATATATATAATATCTAATCTACTATACATCATCTAAAAAATAGTTTTGAAACACTTATATCAGACCAAAATGCACACAATTTCAAATGTGTAATGAACCAAGTTTGCATTTATGAACTGTTTCAATTTGAGATACGCAATGAAATTCAGCCTTTTTAAAAAAACTGATGACAATGGAATACTAATATAATAATATGACAAAACTAATGGTAGTCAAAACAGTTGCAAACCCTGCAGCGTCACCTTGATGCTAAGTGTTTGATCGGATTGTAGAGGAATTGTCCATTATGAGTTGTTCAACCCTGACATAACCTTTACTTCCATTATTTATTTCTACTTGCTATCTCTGCAAAGTTCTTCTAATGAGGCAACCAGCTAGTCATGTAAAAATCTATTAATAATTCTACAGTAATTTATAATTTTCCTGAATATATCAATCAACAAGGCCCATATATAAAAGGTTTGTATTTGGAATAATTATTATGAGTAATCTCGTATATTCGCAAAGTAATAAACAATAAACATATAAATAACATTTTAAAAATATTCTGCTATGGGTAATATATTTTATAACAACAGTATTTTTAAAAATAGGGCATCTATTTAAGGTATATATAAAATATATAAATATCCCACACTTTTTAATAAATAAAATACTACCCCAAAGTTCATGCCCTTTATATCATATTCATATTAAAGTAAATAAGATACAATGAAAAAAAAAAGAATATAAAAACTTACTTGAAGTTCTCAATAATTATTTTCGCTGCCAAAGTGAAAAGTTACAAGTTCTAGAACAACATATAAACAAGTTATTTATTTCTTCTGAATATAAGTTTGAAGGAGTGGTTTTTGAAGATAATCTCATTGAATAATATATGATTGACCTTTCGTATTTAGTTCTTATTTTGGTAAGTATAAGATAATGCGAGTAAAGAGTTAATAGTATTATCCATAAAATTGAACCTTTTTATGAGCTGTTGAAATTGAGTCTTTTTGAGAATTTTTCAAGCGATGGCGCGGATTATACTGAACACAATTGTTTAAAGGTCTAGTGTTAGAAAAAGTGCTGGTCCCCTCATGAATTTCTCCAAAATCAATTTTTGTCTAAATGTTTCAAGACTAGTAAAATATATTGGGAGACACACAACTGTCTTGTAGCTCCAACTATTATTTATTTATATATATACCACTCAGCCTTGAGTGGAGAGATTACATCTTTGATTTATGGATTACCTCTGGAAAAGAGAAGTTTCTCGAAAGTTCGAAAAACATATTTTAATAGTAGTTATATTCGTTTTTTTTTAATTACGACATAAAGTTTCGTTGTTACTAACTACGGTTTATCTGTACTGGATCTATTCTTTAACGTGAGCTCCTAAACACGGTACTGGATATGCAGCTTACTGGCTGACCATTGATCAACTTAGAAGTCATCCCAGAAGATATCCGGCCTTTCTCAGTCCGATTACTGCAGACATGTAGTATACAATGTAGTCAAACATGAAGAAGATTCCTTTATGATTTGGACGACAATGTCGTGTTATTAAACTGGACCTCTCATTCATGTCAGAGACCAGATAACTGCGAAAAAATATCTCGATATGTTTAATAATGAAATTCTTACTATCGCTAGAATACTCCTAGATGAAAATACACCCACACGTACAGCAAAAAGTTTAAGTATTGGTTTGAGGACCATCAGAATATCAATAAATATTTTCCCTGATCAGCAGAATGACATGACCTTAACATATTATAATTGAATCGTTATGGGAGTTTTGGAGCAGAGAGTGAGGAGGCGATTTCCATCTTCATCATCATTGAAGCAATTGAAGAAGGTTTTCATAAAAGAAGGGAATAACATTCTGTTAGAAACTATTCAGACACTATCTATTGAGCGAAGAATAACAACTGTTTTAAAGCATTAATAGATAATTCTTGTGTATTTGTCAGGAGTTCATATTATTTTGTTCAGCCTCCGTAAATCTCGTAATGGCCTTCATACCATAATTGATATAAAAATTCTTATTACAAGAAAAACACAGAAAACAAGCGAAAACTTTAAATTTTGATTTAACCCCATGACATTTACCCAATTTAAAAAGTAAGTTTGACATAAAGTTTCGTTGTTACTAACTACGGTTTATCTGTACTGGATCTATTCCTTAACGTGAGCTCCTAACCACGGTACTGGATATGCAGCTTACCGGCTGACCATTGATCAACTTAGAAGTAATCCCAGAAGATATCCGGCCTTTCTCAGTCCGATTACTGCAGACATGTAGTAAGCAGAAGGTAATTTTCGATTAGCACATGCGCATTTATATTTATTTGAGCTAATAAATGAGGGAACAAACTCTCTTCTGACATACTCTGCGCAAACGCATATACTTTGTTTTGTAACTAGTGTTAAAAATTTCAGTCCATTTTTCCTTGTATATCGCTCCGCGATGGAGAAATTTTGGCCCATGACATTTAAAAGTTACAATCAAACACATATTACGATAATAAATGCAATGTTAATACTTTTTTAAATGAGTAAATATTGCAATATGAAATATTATCATTAAATTTTTATGAATTGCAATTGTTTTAATTGTGTTTAACAAGTAGATAATAATTGGAAAACATTTGAAAATGAAAAGTCATATTCTATTAGCTAATTTTGTGGAAAAAATCTGGAAAAAAACTACAGAATAGTAACCATTAAATAATTATCCTTACTGACTATTCAGCTTTTGTATGACGTATTGTACAATAACAAGCCTAAAAAGTATTACTAGTGAAATTGCATATTATTTCTCTCGTACTTTTTATGATTTTTTTATTTGAATAAAAATAATAATTTTCTTCTGTGCTTCTTGTCATCGTTTCAAGATATGTTTGATATTGCTGAAAATATTCTATCACAAATTTGGCAGTTGATATTCCCACTATAAACAATATTAATGCTATTTGAATATTTTAATACTTAGAAATTTTACCTCATATTCCTCGCTTACCTTTGTCCTTAAAATCAGTGTACGTTACAACACTAAGAATAACAAAACAATTTAATTATTATTGTTATAGAGTTATTAGTGCACCACAAAAACGAAATATTCTAGATTTTTTGTTATTTTTACTCGACAAATTTTAAAATAGCCAATTATACACACTGTAGAAAAAGATGGCGTAATATAGCTGATTGTACGGATGCGCTAAACCAAAAATTACTTTCTAAGTATTTTATGCTGGTTACAGGCCTAACTGGAATGCTATTCCACGTTGGATTTTACGTCGATGTGTAGAGACATTTACAATTACAAACATGAAGTATGCTCTGCAGTATTCGAACCAACGACTATTAGAGTAACAATTTTATTTTAAATATTTCTTTTTGCGAAAACAAAAACGGCGTATCATTTACCGATTAAATTAATATATTCACAATTAATAGGACAATTAATTGCAAAATACTAAAAATGTATAAACACTAAAGTTAACTAACGAAGAGAAAATTACACCTAAAAAGTTTCGAGCGCCCCCCCTAGATCGGGTCTCTGAATGGGTTAAAGCTCCATACATCTTAATTAATTCTCCCGGAACATGTGTCAACTACTTTATCTCCTGCATACAGAACTTCACCCTCTATTCAATATTACTGATAATTCTCGAAACTTCGCGTAAGATGTGGTTAAGATTGATTAAATTTAGACATTCCTCAAAATTGTTTAGCAAAAATATTTTAAAAATTACTCAGTTTAGTAAAAATATTTTAAAAATTACTCAGTTTAATGCAGGCAAAGAAACAAGGAATGTCGCATTACTAAAGGTAATTTATGTTAATTCTATTTCTAGCATATTATATGTATAATATATATTTTCTTATTTTTTGCTTCATACTTAATTATTTTAATGCATTTTTTAGTACGTTTATATAACATTTTACCTTTTTGAATATTTATATGTAAACACATTTTATTAGCCCATATTATTCTTGTATATTTAAGGATTAATTTTTATTAATATATTACTAGATAACAATAGTTATATTTCAAAACTTGAATTTTCTTTTAATGAAAATATAACACGGCAAATTTTGTCTATGCGGTGTGTGTAAAATTGGGCACCACTAGTACTGTAAAGTGTTGAAGATCTCAAAAAACTTTTGGCACATTAATGTTAATAAAAATCAGTCTGTTTTCATTAGAGAACAATATTTAAAAAATAAGCATAACTTAGTCAGCCATAGTCCTTCAGTTTGTTTCAAAATATGATCGGAATATTGATATAATATGAAGTCTAATATGAAGAGCGTAATTGACATATGCTGAATATGCAAGTTCAATAATAAGCTATCCAACTAAAGAAGTGCATTGTGGATCATTCAGGCACAGCAATTCGGCATTCTGGATAAAATTTTGAAATGAGAAAGCCCACTGCATTAGTCTAAAAAATAGAATATGCGTCTCCATGATTACAATATACATTTAAAACAAGAAAGGAAGCCTAGTGGCCATACTTAGCGAAGAGAGACTTCTCGAATAGAATATTTATAATATCAAAGAAAGTATGCTAATTTTCCAAAGAAAAAAAAATTTCCTAAATGATGAAACTCACTTAATGGCTTAGAAATTGAAATCGAAATATTCTCCCATTTTGGGTGTAAAGTATCCACATATTTATACATCTTCAAGGCAACATAATATAATATTTAGACTATTATATTGGAAACATTCAAAATTACTAATTGGACTTCCTGTGATTATACTCTGTTGGAAACAAAACATGAAAATATTGGTTTCAATATTTTAAAGTTAATGATTTTATATTGTAATCTAATCCAATAACTCACCTAAACATATTAAACACTTATATTATGTACAATACTTGAAAATATTATGTGTTGTTAAAATCTAAGTATATATGATGCCATATAAGGTGAGGCGGAAGATATCAAAATAATGCTAACATGATTGAAATGCTACATATAATAAACTGCAGCGAAGGAGAGGTTTTATCGAATGGTAATAAAGACCTGCGAGTCGCTTTTGTTTGTGTTTGAAATATTCACTGGCTACATGTTGGTATGAGTTTAAACCAAAGAATAGCAATAAATAACAATAATTATCATTTCATTCAATTGATAAGTTTAATCCGAATATTTACGATAACTATAGACATGCGAATAGGATATTCTGCATAAGTTATTTTTAACTTTTGAAGTTATACTAATACAGAGATATCATAATCCTATATATTAAACTCCATAGGATCCGTGGCTTCCGGAAGCTCTACATATAATATTATGAGAGCCTTGGATGCTTGCATGCATTCTAATATTTTTTTCAATTTAAAAATACCTTTATGAATAACCGTCGATTTAGTGTATATTAATAAAAATAATTTCCATAATTATTTTGTAAATATTTTTCGTCTTTCTGGCAACGTGGTGGTATCATTTCGAAATAATAATATTGGTTTGGCGCCAATCAAATAATCGTCCCATTTTTGCACTTGTTTGGCATTTCAAAACCATGTTTCATCCAAGCTATCCTGAACAAGCTATAACCAGAAGATGCTATGACTGGTAAGCTGGGTGCAGCTGAACTTACCATTCAAACTGCAGAAAATATATCCTTCATAATTTTGCGTTTGTTACTCACAGTTTTTAGCAACTATACGTCATTCTGTCTGTTCAATTGATAGCAGTAGAAATCTGCATTAACCATTTATATCTTCCAGGCTTAGTGGCCATGAATATTTCGCTTCAATATCGATGTAGATAGATGGCTCTACTAGAATAACTCATAACTTTTTGCGATTGAGGTTGTTGAAGTATGTTGAAGATATACTTTTCATCACCAAGTGCAGTACCCCACAGAAAAACATTATTTTGTTCTTGGCAAGCAATAACGCCGCAATATTGAATTCGTTCGAATAGCATTTTCAGTGCAAATTCGTGTGGTAGCTAATTTCTCTACTCTTGAATCTTCTCTATTAAACAATCCGTCCTTCTGTCCGAAATTTCTTTGAGAATCTGAATTAGTTTTTCGCTCAATAAGTCTTGAAATTTATAGTATTTTGACCTTTGGATTTTGACATCAAAATCAAAATATTTTATATCGCTATAGTCACAATTACATCTCATTCAAACCAGATTATAATGTCGCAATTAATTAAAAGATATCGAATATGCAATATTTCATGTAGATTAATGTCAAAACCATAGAATTTAACCATTAGGTTAAGTTGTTTAAGAGTTTAAATTGATATTTTCCCATTCACAAGTAGATATCGCTAATCAAACTAAATGCAAGCGTCTAATAACTTTAGACAACGCGTATCAGTAAATAGTGTAATGCCATTAATTAACAACAAATGAAATAAAAAAACAGACTAACTATAACGCTTTCTTATTTAAATATTAATTGTGTTCAATGGTCTGCATTTTAATCACATAGTTTCAAAAATTTTAATAAAACGCAATCAGATATCATTTAAATATGAGTCAAATATTGCACACTGTACATAATCACTAAATAAGTAATTACCATTTTACTTTTGCCAGTTGTTTACAAAGTACGTCCACATATATTAAGTAGTTCGAATTGTTTATTCAATAATTTTATACTTGTTGCAAAACTGTTACATTTATAGCAGACGCTTTATCAGCAACATCACCAGAACTGTCCAAAGTCAATATAAACTCTCCCTAATATCGCCTGTATGACGCGAGAAGTGCCACAGCCTACCGGATGAGCAATAAATTTGCTGGCATAAACCCATGTCAGAGCACCAATTAAATCCGAACATATTGTATAGGGGCACTGAAAATGTTGCACCACTCGTTGTTCTTAGCCTTAGGAAAATTATTACGAGCAGGGTGTTCTTTACATTTAATTAAAATTAGTTTCGCAAATTTTCACATGTATAAGTTTTCTAATAATCCTATACTAATTACCGAATCTGTTTCATTAATATGTTTTATTACATACGACTTAGAAGAAGCCTTATGCAGAGAAATTGGTATCATCTATTTTATTCAAAGTTATCGTCCATCATTAGTTATGACTGAATTTTGAAATAATTCCATAGTCGACTAAATTTTTGATTTCTTTGTAAGAACTACTGTTCAATCATGGCACGAGTTATCGATGGAGTAAGTAGTAGTAGGAAGGAGCAATATATTATATATGTAACGGATATATAGTGGTCTAATGCAGTGTGATGTATACGCCAATTGCAAGAATATATATGACCGAACAATATAAATAAAACAAATATGTGTGTCTACATAAAAAATAATGTTTAATGGTGCTGAAAAACAATTGAATTTTTTATATCTATATAAAATTGTTCCATAATATATATCAAAAGACGTCGGGAGTTTCTACCGAACTAAATGTAACGAATTAAAGTATTTGTTATACGATTGATATATTCACTCTATTATCAAAATCAGTTACTCGAACATCCATCACAAAATTCATTATAAAAAACGCTAAAAAAGATGGTACATACTATTTTAGCAATAAACGTTGCTTTTCAGGAAAAGCATACTGCATAGGTTTATTTTAAATGAATTTTAAAAAAGTAAAACATTTTGTTTTGTTACATTATTGTGAAAAGTATCAAACAAACAATGAAAACAATCAAATGATGTTTGGGTACCGAGACTTTCTGGGAGCTACCATAACTATCAGTTATTCATATCAGTGGCTATACAGTCTCGAAATTCTGAAGGTATTCGAGAGAGAAAGAGAAGGAAATTGAGATTGATAATAGTGTCCTAACTAAACCAACATCAGTATTTAACACAATATCGCTCTATGGAAAAAGATGGGTTGTAGAATATGATGACATAATAATATGATAAAATTGAATATATACCAAATATTTTCTACTAATAGATATTACAACATTTTTTCTCATTTTTGGAATGAAAAATAACCAGAACAAACAATTTGACGCTTGATGGCAATTAAGATCGCAACACATGAGAGGAGAAAACAAATAAAGATATATCGTATGGTATCTATGGTTAGTTTGACAGGGTAGTAGCTCCCTGTTACACTAACCCTAATTTACCCCAACATTATTTATTTACTTATTAGTGTTTTGGCTCATTAAACTCTCATTACTATAGATCTGGCTCATTTTTACGTCATTAAAGGTATCAACGAACTATTGTAACATATTACAAAGAACGCAGACGATGCACAAAAAATGTCTCTGTTCAAAACATCAGTCGATTGAAATTAATCGTTCTAACGACCAAGAGTTATCGATCAAAACACGAATGTTCTCGAAAAAGTAGATAGGTGAATGGATGATATCGTGAATGAAGTGAAAAAGTATCAGATGAAAATTATCTCTGACAGTTTCCTCGTTTCCGCACTTTTTCCTTTTCATACTTTTATAATTTCGCCGGGGCGTTCTCGATTTATCCTTTCTGAAATCGGGAGGTATACATCCGTAGGATGATTTTTTCCAGGCGTCGGGTCTTGAGGAAAAACGATTCCAAACGACTACATTTTTTTTTATCTGCCTCGGTCTCGGGTTATTTTTCAACCGGAACCTGAAAAATATCGAAGAAAAGATAGGTTTTAATCGTTTTTTAAATCTGCTCATGTACTAATAAGATTGCATTATTATTATGTTGTTTTTTATAATTAATTAATACTAACAATCATGAGCTCCTCCAAAATGTCCTTCGACTTGACTTTTATGTCGCATTTATAATTAGAAATAGCTAAGATCTTAATAATAGATAAGATATTAATTATATAAACACCACCAAACTAACTTGAGACGATAACTTTTGAACATTTGGTAAATTATTGTAATGCGTGCAAGCTGGCCAATTCTAATAGTCCTATTAAAACTTTAAGTATAAACGGAAAATGTATATGTACTATTATAAATAATAAATAACATAAATATTAAATTTACTTACACCGGCGTTAACAAGGAACTTATTATAAAACCATAACTTATATTAGATCCCTCTCTTTTTAAGAGACTTCCAAAAAAGAGGAAGTTTTATGTTCGCCCGTATATTTAATAATATCCTAATCCTACCCGATTTCTCCATCTTATGAACCGATTTTCAAAATTCTTTTTTTATTTTAAAGAGTCCACTTCTGAGTTAGTCCCACTGGAAACAAGGCAGGATGTGATGGGGGGAAGTGAGGGGGGAAATCGAAGGAATACCTCAAATTTCAAAGACACGTACAATGTTTTCATCTTTTTTATTCAATATAATCAGATATTTGAGTAAAATGTTATTGCTGAACTGATGTGACGAAAAATCAGCAGTAGTTCAGTGTAAAAGGGATTCAGTTTGCTTTTTAAGCACTAGGTATATCACATGAGAAGTCGTAGAAATATTGTAGACAGCTGTTTCTATAGTATAATGGTTAGAACGTTAGGCTCACGCGGAGAGGTCGCGGGTTCGATTCTCAACAGGGCAGCAACTTTTTTTCTTCTGGTTTGATTGGAACATTGGTCCATATTTTCAATCATTGTTTTTTAATATTATTTTTCCTCATTGGGGCTGTGGCTTTATTGGGCTGTACAGTGTAATACTTAATAAAATAACTGCGTAATTTATTGAGTAAATATCTAACACTAAAAATAGAAAAATAACATATTTAAAAAAAATATTGAACCGACTTCAAAAAATAAATAAGGAAATCACTAAAAACTATACAATAATCAAACTATGATTTTTAAGACAAAAAAAAAACGCTTTAAAATAAAATAATATGTACATAGGAATCGTTGTAATATCTAAATAAAAATGAGCAAAAACCTTATTTAACCTATCTACTACACGTAATCTATATTCTACTATATACACACAATTTAGCTTAATACCTACCTAAACCTATTTATCTATTTACATTATTATTTTAACTATTACCAAATGATCAGTTTGAAGTCGGTGCCGATCCTAAATAATACAAAAATAATAATATAATTTTGACATAAACACAAAATAAAATTACGAACAAAAAAAATCTTTTTTTTTTAGTTATTAAAACGATTATTACGTACATATTTGATTTTAAAACGTTTTTTTTTGTGTTAAAAATTTAAGTTTGATTCTTTTATTCTTTTTAGTAAGTTCCTTATTTATTTTTTGAAGTCGGCTCAATTTTTTTTTTGTAAAAATTTTTTTACATTTTCTCTTAATTCTTCTACCATTTTCGCAACAACCTTTCAAAGAAATAGTAGTGAGGATAAAGAAACTAAATGGCAACAACAAAGTACATTCCCACACATATATTAGAAAAAGCTAACAAATTATAAACAATTGTTGAACAACTTAACTTAACCCTTAAATTCGATGGTTTTAACAGCAGTTTTATATTTAGTATTCTTACGTTATTCAATTCAATAATAAATTATTATAGCCGGCTTGGTGGCGCAGTGGTAAAGGCGATGGGACGGTCCTCCTACCGTTGCGATAGCCGTGGGTTCGAATCCTGCTGGGGCGTAGTCGTAAATGTATGTTTGTGATTGTTTAAAATTTGTGAATGTTCTAGGCAAGAGTGTAAAATCCGACAAGGAAAATGATCCCAGTCACGCCAGTAATCAGGCTGGGTAAGACAGGATGTCTTCTGGGACGATTTCTAAAGTTGGGTGCTCGCCAGCCGGTAGGCTTAATGCTGAGAATCGTGGTTCGGAGCCCACGTTAAAATTTAGGTCCAGTCCAGATAAGCCCATAGTTGGTACAAGCAGACTTTAAAATATATATAAAAAAAAGAATAATAAATTATTTTAAGAATACTTGGACAAAAGTTTAAAATATATTTAAATTCCATATTTAGTTGTATTATTTGTACAACACTTAATTATTACGTTGTAGCTTAAGTTAAATAAAATGAAAATATCCGTGTTCAACGAAATCCGTTGATCAATAACAAGTTTGGAAGTAGCTGGAACCAAAGGGTAACAAAATAAATGAGGCGTCAAATTTTCAGAGGGTCTTAAGAATTTATACTGCGGCAAAATACAAATTTACAGGCGTTTGCAATTTCCAAATTCGGAAAGTGGAAACCTCACAACCATACTGAGTATATATTTAAATATTTGTAACAGATCTTTATTCGCACACTTGAATCGGTATATACCATACTTTAACATTATATAGTTTGGGATTCAATATTTATTACTTCGGAGTCCTAATATATCTCAGCAGGATGTGTTCCTATCAATAATCCATCAGCGTATTGGGATCTATAGTTTGAGATTTAATTTAATAACGCTCTAGCTGGAAACTTCAAGCCACTGACTAATCAAATTCTCCTAAAACTTCCCAAATATCAAATCTATCGCCCTATTGATAGTCCAGTCAGCGAGGGAAACCAACAGATTTGTTTAAAACTGTCTTTATGAAATAGTTACCAATCAGGTTAAAGAGTCACTTTTTTATTAATTGTTAATTAACAATTTAATTAATTAACTCTCTAAAATAGTTATTAAGTATTAGTCTTAGTACTTTTTAATATATTAAAGTGAAAATAACCATACACATTATAGGGGAGTAAAGTGTATCGGCGTGATATTCTGTTCTATTTTTTAATATTTTCGTAATATCTAATTCACTCTAATCACAATCTATCTAATTCACAGTCCAATAACTAATTGTCATTACTATAAACTTATGACTTGTTTGAATCGCTATATTAAGAGCCGGAGAGGCATTTGATTGGTTAGATTTTTCGTTTTCTCGCGAGTTTGTTGTTTATTAGTTTTTGGCGCCGTTTTCAGTGTGCTTTACGTGGGGAAGAGTGTATCTAGTTTTTATACGGTTTAGTAATTAAATTATTAGTTATTAGTTCTTTAAACCTCATTCTAGGAAGTGTTTTGTACACAGATATATAGATAGTAAAGAAATGCAGCATCGTTATAATTTTCATATTCCATTTTCCAAACAACCTACCGTCAAGGCCGTCACCTGCCAAATTTTATTAAATGTCCTCACAGCAATATATTTACCTTAAAGGTGCCTAGAATAAAGATTTGAACAGACCAATAATCTTACTTAAATGGGCGGTTATAACCCCACAGATATTGGACATTGCGAAACTTTTCTCCAGAGATTCATATTGAGGTTTCTATTGCTCTATGAACAGTACCTATTAAAATAATGCCAAGCGTAAAAAAATTAATGAGTTAAAAAGAAATGTGAAATACTATGGATTTCTCAAGAATATAAAGAGATATTCAAATGGATGGTACTACTCCATTAACCATACCAGTCTCTAACATGAGCTTTGCTTCTTATTATTCGTTCTTTATTATATTAGACTTTTAAACTCACCATTGCTAAGAGAGAAATTCGCTTTTAATTTATAATTCACCGTCCATGTATTAATTTTGATTAAAAGCATGAAATGAAAAAAATAATCTGCCTGTACATAACACCCACGTTAATATTATAGTTTATGTTGACGAAAAACCAGCGTTATAGCAATTTGCATCTTTAGTTTAACCCTCGACTTATTGCCTCAACAGTTTGAAGGCCACAGACTAATTAAACGTAACAGAAACTCGAAAACTTTAAGGTGGAAAGTGATGAAAAGTTACATGAACTTTGAGTTCGTTCATTGTACTGCGCGTTGCTTATTCATTACGTTTTCCTTAACTAATCGTCCCGTGTTTATCAAGTCGTAAAACGAAACAGCCTCGTGTAATATTCAGGACAACACAAAAACAACAAATTATAGAAAACATTTTATTTTAATAACTTGTAGTGTTAACTGTGTACGTAGCAAATATCTTATGAAAATTTGTAAGAAGATATTAATTATAAAATTGTTTTACTTTAATAGTAATGGATGAAACAGACGTTGTCCTGTCCGAACATTAGCTTTTTGTTTAGATGGAATCATTTATTTCGACAGCGCATACCGACAGACCTTACAACAGTGCCACCTGCAGGGTCTGGTTGTGAATCTAAAGCATTCAATCCATGTAAACCCACACGAAAAAATCATAACTATCGATCCAATCGTTTAAGATTTCAGTGACATACACATACATAGAAGAACTCATTAATACACTATGGTACCGAGACTTACAAACTGCTATTGTATTGTTTCAAATATAATAGTTTTTCGATCATGTTGTTTTGTACAAAATTAAAACTTTATAAAAATAACATTATTGTATCCAGTTGTTACTTCCTATAAAACATACACACGCCGGCTCATTTGGCGCGCTGGTAAAAGCGACAGGACGGTCCACCTACTGTTACGGTAGTCACGGGTTCGAATCCTGCTGGGGCATGGACGTAAATTTATGTTTATGATTGTTTAATCTTTGTAATTGTCCTAGGCAAGACTGTCAAATACGATAAGGAAAATGATCCTGGTCACGCCAGTGGCCAGATTTGTTGCCTTTTGGGATGATTTCTATTTTTTCTGCGTTTTGACGTATTAACGCTTTAATGTCTTGACGACGGTTCGACAGAATCTTATCTGCCATATTCAGGTCTTGGTTTCTTTTCTACTTTTCTACTTCTTCCAGAAACCTAATTGCTGATATGCTAAAAGTTTACTTATACATTAATTTTTTACAATATAATGAATTTTTCTAATGAGCTTTCTGTTCTTGACACTCGTGACTCTTTTTCAATCGCATAATGAAATTAAAAAAAAATCATTTTAATCAAATTTTCTATATAAATAGATTTTAAATCTTCATCAGTATTTAGTTTAAAATACTGCGAGGTTGTCGAATTATGTATGTTTGTTACAAATTAAAATAGATATTTTATCACCATTATAGCGCTTTGAACTTACGGTTAAAAGTAATTTGATTACGCCTCATCTTGGGTTCCAGTCCAATTAGTTATATTGGGCGTGTAAAGTGCCTTCTAGTATTTTAGGTAAAGATTTTCTGCAGCCCAATATCGACGGTTTGCGCCCTCAATTTATGTGTATAATACCGTCTATGCTCAACTGTAATACTATCTCCACCTTTATATTTCATAATGTTTTGCTTAATTCTTGCACATTTTTTAAGCTCCCCATCAAATATTTAACTAAATTAATGCTAAGATATTCAGTAATATGCCGTAATTCGTATGAGACACGGGAAAATGCTACACATTGTTCATAGATGGAGCTATAGAAAGCGAGATATTCCGACATATAGCGATACAAGGTTTAGTAACCGTGCCTCAGCTGCCTTATGACGTTAAGAAATTGAGAAACTCGGTTTTAAAAATTCTTTTTAGTACTGCAGTAAGTAAAAATATTAGAATGAACATAAGTTTCAATAGTTTTCTTACTTTATTGTCATTACTTGTATTATCAATACAGTATAAATATTTTAATAACTCTAAAAATATTGTGAATCTTTATAAACATATAACATATAAATAATATAGACATATAAATTGAACTATAACAAAAAATAATAATAATATTTATATATTTAATAAGCTGTGATGAAATAAATACATTAATTCTACTGCTTTTATACCTTGTTGCTGTTTTCTTTTAAATTTTAGAACAAAAGCTACCTTGATAGTTAGCTTTATATCAAATAATACGAATGTATTATTAATTGTATCAAAAAAAATTAGTTTTAGTCCAAAATTTTGACTGGATAAAAAAATGTTGCTGCTTATACATTTTTATAGGCTTAACGAATACCTGTCCAAGTAAGTTCCTTAAAATAGCTTAGGTCTACCATACCTCTATTTAAGACATATTGATATCCCTTTAATAGAAAAACTAATACAAAAGAGCTTAATATTTATTTAAGCAAACCGAGAATCAATATATAATTGTTCAAAAAACTTTGATTGCTCGTAAATTACAGAAATTAATGTTAAGCCTCTATAAAAGTAACTTATTGACTTTATTTAGTAGAGTCTACGTATAAATAATTGCTAAGCAATAAATGTCAGCTGCTATATAGCAAAAGTTATAGGGGCATTTTATGTTGTCATTATGTTACTTCAATATATTTTATATTATTATCGAAATCCTGTATCTCTTTCATTTATTTATAGATTATATACCGACTTATTTTTTCTGACATATTTTGGATTTTTTTTATCAAACTAGAGTTTATATAAAATGAACCGCTGTAACGATAGCAACCAAATTAGAGACCATTTCAAAAAATATTTGTAATATATCTGAACACCTGATATATACAGGGTATTTATCCATTTACAAGGTACCAAAACATTTATTCGATAATGTTGGAGATAAGAATATACTCTTCACTCTCTGTTCTAAGACTTCCCACGAATTTATTACATATTTTGCTTTAAACTTTAAACTTTAAACTCTTTTCCATTTATATTCCTCTCTTTTTTCTTCGCATTACTTATCATCCATCATTTATTTATTCTTTGGGTTAATGTTTGAAATTTGTCGTGGTTTTCTATTAAAATGTGTACTGATAATGTTTGCATTTGCTTTATTTTATATACCTTTAGTTTCATTGTATGCTCAATTTTCTCTTGATTTTATTAGATATAATTTAATTGGTCTATATGTCAACGTTCTAAAAACTCTGTTCCCTAACCAAATCAGAAAATTATTATCTATATAAATTAACTCTTTGCTAACAGAAAATATATGCAGAATTGTCACAGCATCATCCAGACTAATTTTTACCTTATTTCTAATATACCTAAATGTATATTAGTCAAAAAAAACTTAGTCAAAAACTGTGACTACGAACTCAGTTGTTATTATTACACTAAACCGAGCATTGGAGGAGCAAATAATTGGCCGGCTAATTAGGATTGACCCACAAACCAAGATAATTATGATGCACTATAACGCTCGAATGTATTTACCAAATCGGTTTTGGATACATTAGAAACGACTGGCTGGAAATGTTCAACCTCACCCCCAATAACATTGCGTCGAATTATCAACTATATACAAATGTTTTAGATAATAATGAAAATTAGATTGCATCAGGGTATATTAAATATAATAGTGTTTTGGTGATTTTTTTATACTAGATGAACAAAAAGTCAGAGGGAACTAAATTTGGCGTATAACTGTATATAGAAACAATTTGTTAAATTAATTCGCCGATTTCGGCGATTGTTTATTGAGCTGTGTGATTAATTCTCGAATTTTTGCAAGTAATTAGTAATAAAAATAGTAACAAAATAAATTGTAAGAGAAAATAGTAATCAAAAAAATTATGTTGACACGTTCTTGATCAATTTCTAAATACGGCTTCAAACTCAAAGAACTGAGCTCATACCACTTCTTGGTTACTTGTTGTAACCCATGTCTCTTCTTAGTGCTGGAAGGGCCCTTATGCTGCCCAATATATACCCAATATTGTTTTACATTTAATCCTTTATACCGCTGCACTCAAATAATATATGTTCCTTTGTTGGAGATTAAAGGGCAGTAAACAATTTAGTACATCATTTGTAATGTAAAAGTTAGCATCAGAAATTGAGGTGCTAGCATGCATTTTTATAACCAATATCTATAAATAAAAATACCAAGTATCAGTATAATAAACTGCTAATTCAATGGTTTTGACATTTATCTAAAAAAAATGACAGCTTTCCGTTTAGTATTATTTTTTAGTATCACTATACTTTATTTTTGATTTAAATAAATGTAGTTTAACTTTCCTTATATTTAGAAAGTCATGGCGTTGCTGCTTTGCCATATTCCAATTCAGTCAGTTTTGGTTTCAACCATTTACAAGTGATGATTTTGATGTCCAAGAATATGACAAAATTAACTGGACGAAAGTCAGCAAAATTCTCTTTCATACACATACACTCACATACACACCGATCTTTCATATAGCTTAGCAGGTATTGATTGAAGAAAGAAAGGAAAGTGACAAATACATGTTTCAACATCCCTGAAGAGGAGTTTTATACCACGTATTGTGACTGAGCAAGAAAAGTCGATATACCATGAATATCGCAACTACAAAATTAAAAGTTAATCCATGAGCCTTGCTTGCTCCAAGATTAATGTAGAATTAATGACATTTTGATTAATGTGTATTATGAATGTAAAATGACAATAGCGAGTAACATATATCAATCATTTTGCATGTCGTGAAAATGAAGTTTGCCCAAATCCCCTGTATTTAACAAACATGGCTTCAGACTACCACACTTTCAGATCGTTGTGGCATGTACTGCCTTGCAGGATGAACATTAATGTACGTTCTTCCGACATGATATAGCTATGTTGCCAGAAAGACAAGGAAAGTTGGTAAAATATTATGAAAAATATTTTAGTCAATAATAATAAAAGTAATAATTAAAAATAATAATATTCGTCTCTAAATCTCGTCACAGTTCATAACCGACCGCAGATGATGCACTGGCATCAAGCGACCTCAGTCTCCTACAATGAGATTGATTTTGATTTGACATATGTATTATGTTATCTGAGAAGCTGTTCGCTATGTTTTCCACTTATAAGTTCAATTTTGCTACAGAAGATTGTGAGAAATTCGTTCACTTTTCATTCATGCATGGATATAATTTATATTTGTGAATGTAATGGTAAATATCTCTTCCATCTCTTGGCAACAATGTAAAATCCAACAAGAAGTAACCATCCCAGTAACACCAGTAAACAGGCTAAGTAAAATTGGCAGGTTACTAAGTTAGTTACTAGCCATTAGCAGATCCAGTCTAGATCAACCATAGTTTATAAAAAGAAGACTAAAATATAATTAGGGAAAATTTTTTTTGGGGTATAACCAAATTAAGTAAAACCCCTTTCACACAATACACAATACCGATATTGCGATTATATAATTCTCAAATTAAATGGATTTTATTTAGGACAAAAACCGCCCGAAATTTTTTGCGCGTCTCGTTAAGACTTTAATTTATTATATCGCTCAAGACCGACCATTTTCAGAGCCACATACCAGTCAAGCATTAGCGAAACTTGTCAAACAACGGAGCCCTGCTTCAGAAAAAAAACCGCCCTCTTTCATTCTAAAAGGCCAACTACCTGGTAAACCCTATCGATCGCCCAGTGTTACACGACTAGACTACCGAATTGATTTAGTACAAAAAAGAGAAACAGACTCCCCCCTTTTTTCCATCGGAATGTCTGTCTCATAAACTGGTCGAACATCGCCGAGCCAACAAAATAAACCTCTGGATATGAAGGAAGGTCGAGGTTTGATTTGTAATTGGCATGACGGATAGTAAATAACTAATTTCGTGTCGCGGCGATAGTTTTCTTTTTCTAACGCGAGCTAAATAAATAAGGCTCACTCACGAAACGAGCAAACGACATTTGTTCTGAAACCAAGAAAGTATGATTTAGTTAAAATTTCCATGTTACTTTAAACTAAAAATAAATTGGACATTGATTTATAATACTATTCAGACGTCAGGTTACTTTATTAATCCTCTATTATTAACTATTTTACATTATAGATCATTAACTTAATAATATATTCATATATATATTTAAGAGATTGCTAGAGATAATTTAATCAAAGGCCCCTATATATTAGTTTTAAAGAATTTTTTTAATTGGAACTTTATTGTAAGAAATCGGTGCAATATATTTTATTCAAGGTATTGCCCATGGATAGCAGCCACTGTTTCCCGTCTTCGAGAAAATGTAACGATTCCTTCTCAAAAGGACTATGTATATTTTGAAGCTATCTGCGAATCGACCCATATTTTGGATCTGTATTAAATGTGTGTCACGACTCATATGTGAGAACATGTAATAATCAGAAAGGTCTGGAGAATATGGCGGGTAGGGTAGCACTTTCTATTTTAATGTTTCCAAGAATGAATTTTATCAGAAGAATTTCATAGGTTCTGCAACGTGTGGTCCAGGGTTGTTATGTTGAAAAATAACATTATTTTCAATAACATTAACACAGTGATAGATTCAAAACCACAAATTGTAGTTGATAGCGGTAGTCATTAATGGTTTCATTAGGTTTCAGCAGTTCTGCCTCGTCCAAGGTATAGATGTCAGTTATTTTAACTTTACAGGAAACACTGAGTTTAACTATCTATAACGTTTTGACATTAAACTATTAGTGCATTAGCACTATATAAGTCGGTAGAGCAATAAATAAACTGTAATCTAGATCTAAGAAGTATGCGTAGATAGTACGGAAATGAATCATAGTTTTTCATTGACAAAGTAGTGGTGAAAAGTGGCTTGATAACAAATATTTGATGACAAATATTTCAGTGCATTAAAAATTATATAATGTAGTGAAGGTAAACCTAGTACTGATAAACAATTAAGTAAAGGTGAAAATAGTATCTTAATTCAATGCAAAAAAAATATGAACAAATGAAGGTGGATGAAAATCAAAATTACATAGAACGTAAATTGAAGGAAATAAACACATTTCTGTTCATAATTGTCACCATTATTTTATAAGGATGTTCGAGGCAAGTGCCGTCGATATTTAAACGAACTTGAGTAGGTAATGGTAAATTTATAGTAATTCATCATGTACCCTCCTTTCTGCTTATTCTTACCGTTAATTTGTAAGTCCCATTTTCCTATTCACTGTTTCTAATTTCTTACATCTGTGCAGATTTCAGAAGAGTTGATAATATTAAATTGTATTAGTTAAATAATTAGTACTAAGAAGTATTTTTCAGATTCTTGCAGCTAAACTATCATTTAAAGATGTTTGGTTCATCTCGTCAAACATGTTTACCACCGAAGGAGGATTAACTGTAAGTTCACGAAGAATTTTGGTGCAACATTTTATTGTTAATGTAAGAAAAAGTTTGTTAAAGTATTATCAATTAAAAAATAAGTATCTTGAGGGGTTCAGTTCATTATAGAAGAAAAATGTGTAATTATCCTAATACATATATTGGCTTAAGGCTACTTAACAAAGAGATTTCGGAAATTTTTTTGATCAATTAGAGCTCATGGATTCGGGAGTTTCTCAAATATGCTATCCGAAGATACATCCATATAATTTTAAACGATCGTCATAACTTAATTTATTCATCTCATTCGCCTTTAGAAAATTGTGAAGAGGAAGAACATGCGGGCGATTTAAAAAATTTACTTCTATACTAATGGGGTATTTATTATCAGGAGTTCTTGTCTCTATACTTTTAGTTCCAGATGTTTCTATACTAACAAATACAATTTTACGTTATTCCGTAGTAATACATGGGCTGAAATGCTTGGCCCCATTCGTAACAAAGAAAACGCGTTTTTTTTTGTTCAAAATTAGCTATAATCATCAACGTAATCTCAAATCATTTCCATACAATAATACAAACACTTTTTTGTTTTTAGTCAACAGTGAGCAAACGCGGCACCCGTTTTGAACAGAGCTTTTTCATAGTCAAGTGCTCATGCAATATAAAAACTACATGTTCTTCTGATATATTTACAATGTTAGCTAACTCACATATTTTTCGATCAATCAAAACGATTTTGTTGTTTTTTTTTTATATTTCTGGTGTTACCACCTCATTTGGGCGCCCACTGCATTCTGCATCATTGGTGTCTCTATGACCACGTTTGAAGTCAGCAATTCAACATTTTATTATTGGTTCTGATGGAGCGAAGTCCTTATAATACTTTTGAATACATTGCTTCGTTTGAACGGTATTTTTTCCCATCAAGAAGCAGCGTATAATTAAAACACAGAATTGGTTTTAATCCATTATTTAGAAAATAACAAAACTAGTATCACTCAGTTATCACTAGTAGCACAATAACTGACTTATGAGTAGAATATCATCAAATTTTAACAGTTTTTTTTGAAGGCTGATATTAACTGAAAAGCGGTGAATGTTCGTCTTGTCGCTCGGAATGTGTGGCTTTTGACACGATTGTTTATCCGGAACAGTAACACACCGACTGAAAAAAAAACTTGTTTATTTTAATCTTAAGTACTACATGTGGTCGACGGGAGGATAGGCAGGATATTAGGTTAGATTAAAGAGGTACGGAAGCACTATAGAAGTGGTACTATTAATCCACCAGCGTCCCCTCCAAGTGGAGCTGCCCTGGAACGTATCTCCGTGTGGTGCAGGCTCCAGTGCACACCCGCAATCACACAATCAATTGCCCAGACATTGTTTATGAAATGGGGATCTAACTTTAATCAGGAACATTTCTGTATCAGTTGCCATCGTCGGAATAGCAGGAGGGTGAAAGAGTATTCATGGGTTGATGTTATGCATGATGAACTTCTGTGGTCTTCGTCCATCGCGCTAATTTCCCGGGAAAACATCGCCCATGTGATGTTGATGGGTTCGTCACGCTATTCTACCATGAACGTGACGAGCATATCGATCCTGCTGGTCTTGTCGATCCGGTGGCCACTTCGATCCCGTCGGAGTCATCAATTGTAGGAATATTCGTCTTATCGGTTGGAATGTGTGGCTGTCAAGACCATCATTTATCTGGAACATTCACTAATACTTTTATGGAAGGAATTCGTACCGGAACAGAAAACACCGACTAAATTAAAACTTGTTTATTTAATGTGTTAAATACTACATGTGTTCGATGCGAGGATGACAGGATATTAGGTTAGCTTAAGGAAGTGCGGAAGCGCTATGGAGGTGGCACTGTTACAAGGGGTAGATAAAAGAGAAAAGAGACGTCGTCGTGATGGTCTTTTATAGCCAGGAACATGTAATGGTATATGTAGCGGTCTCTACAAAGGCAATAAAGCTAGCGCCATCTATGTGTTATACCTGGCACTTTTAAGTCCATGCGTTATATATTTCACGTTATTTGGTAAAACGCCATTTACTTTTATATAAAATGGGTAAACAGAATTTTAACATGGAAAGACTCAAAGTTTATATATATAAAAAAAAACAACAGACGGAAGAGATAATGTTAATTTTCCATGTACCAAAGACATTTTTTATGCTTATTTTTATATTTCATTGAATTTATATTTAATAAATTTATATCAGAAATTAAATTATTTTTTAATTAAATTTAATTGGCGAATTAAATGTGACATCAGGGCTGCCACGTGCGGCATCTGCTAGCCAGGCTTTATCAATGAACAAATCAAACATCTTCACAGCAATTTTTTTTCTTACAAATTACTTGTTGAATGACTCCATCTGGATGTTGAACGCAGCGAAACTTTTCTTCAGAGAACCACATTGAGTTTTCTTCCTATTAGTCCATGACATGAAGTTGGTTACAAATGTAGCCAATGAGATTTAGTACACCGCAATACCATCTGTTGTAAATTCTTTCAAGTAAATGTATACCTCATTTACGAATTTCAATTTTTAAAACACGCCAAACTAAAGGTTGTT
This sequence comes from Rhynchophorus ferrugineus, assembly GCF_030347505.1. NCBI lineage: Eukaryota > Metazoa > Arthropoda > Insecta > Coleoptera > Curculionidae > Rhynchophorus > Rhynchophorus ferrugineus. The sequence goes on along the minus strand of NW_027472583.1, from coordinate 21,477,869 downwards.
AACGATCCAGGTGAACAAAAAAATATTCCTTTTCGATTTGACTTAGAAACGCGAAACAAACCACACACTTAACCACGTAATCTTATCGATTCCCGAACTGTTGTTCCTTCAATTCTCCAGAAGTTTATATTTTTGTCGAACAACGAACCGCTGGAATTGAGGCCGAGGGCCTTATACGGGCCAATGCAATTTAGCGAGCAGAGCCGAACAGAACCGTGATTCTCGTGGCGCAAATTAATTCACTGGGCCAGTGGTGTAAGTGACGACGATCGATAAATATATATTACCAGGTAGTTGGCCCTCGAAACGAATTTTTTGCCGGGAATATGACGGTGTCGCTCTGACGTGTTTTGATTCGTTTAGTTCTCCCCCAGCGAATGATAAATTAACAGTAAATTCGTTTTAAAAATGATTATAATCAAGGCCTCATTTATTATTAGATCAGATTTCCAAGAGAAATGGTTATCGATTCGAAGCTCGATATTCCTTTTCCTGTTATAAAACTAGACCAAAATATTGTTTGGTAGTTTCCAATAAGGTTTTTCAGGTATTGTTAAAAAATAACTGTCCTATTGATGAAGCTGCAGCTATCAAATTTGAAGGTTATCGCAATACACAAAATTTTGTGGACTTTATTAAATTAAATTAATCAAAGTTATTCATTGTAGTTTTAGGGTACAATGATATGGCTCGGTGAATGGAGGTAAATCGAAATGAAACAGTGGTGTTTACATAATGTGACCGTTATTTATTGGCAATATAAAAAAATGTGAAAATACAAATAATAAAACGGATGGCAGCGGAGTTACCTGAAGACGAGGCTTGGGCAGTCGATGGTGGCACGTCTTAACCGAACGAGGGTTGAGCACTGAATGACCGAAATACCCTTCAATAATATCCCAGATAAACGTCTCGGGGTTGTCGCCAGCTATTCGTTGTCGGGTTCCAGTTGGCACCCCGCCCGTGTTCAACATCTGGGATTATATTTCTGGGTATTTTGTAGACCGTTATTCCACGATGTAAAATTCGACATGCTCAAGGTCGCTACAATACTCCCCTGCCAGAATTTTACATAAAATTATTTCAAGTAACAAAAATACAAAAATGTTTGAAAAAATATCAAATACAAAAAAATATATACCAAACAAAATGTGCTGTGTAAAATGGGCTTTCAAAAATATGATAGTTTGAAACGGTTGTGGTTGGTACGGTGGCGATCTGGTACGGCTGTTGATATCTTCCGGTCCTACAGATACTGTTGCATCATCGTCGCTTTGGCACTTGAATGTTGTCCATCAACGACGTTGAAAACAAGCTATTCTTCAGACAGGGCTCCCGTAATCGACGCTGTGGGAGGATCGACTGTTCGACGACGTGGTAGCTTATTTTTTTCGACGACGAGACGTTAGCAATTCTGGTACTTCGGCGAAGACATAACGAGTCTACGGTGACTGCAATCGGTACCTAGCTTCTGGAGCTGCTCTGTGACTAACCCGTAGTGACATACGTTAGGTTAATTCAGAAAAAACAAATAACGACGGTATCCGACCGAAGCTGCCCAAAGCCTTTCAAATCAAAATATCTGCCATTATGACGGAGACGGCGAGCGAAGGAAGACATTATGATTTAAACATAGCACCGAAAGAAATGTTTAGCCGAGACGCTGATGATTAAGCAGTGATGTAAAAATATTCCAAAAGATTGTAAAATAAAAATTTTGACAAAAAAAAAATTTAAAAAATTAATTGGAAATAATGAATTTAATCGGAATAAAATGAAAATGAATCTTGAAGGTAAAATTGAAAAGGAATCGAATTAAAAATATTTAAAATTTTGAAACAAAAAAAATATAACGGCCACGCAAAATACACCATGTTCACGAGTCCAAACCCAATATTGCGAAAGATCACGTCGGGGTCACCACTTTAGGGTACAATGATGTGGCTTGGTGAATGGAGGTAAATCGAAATAAAACAGTAGTGTTTACATAATGTGACCGTTATTTATTGGCAATATAAAAAAATGTGAAAATACAAATAATAAAACGGATGGCAGCGGAGTTAACTGAAGACGAGGCTTGGGCAGTCGATGGTGGCACGTCTTAACCGAACGAGGGTTGAGCACTGAATGACCGAAATACCCTTCAATAATATCCCAGATAAACATCTCGGGGTTGCCGCCAGCTATTCGTTGTCGGGTTCCAGTTGGCACCTCGCCCGTGTTCAACATCTGGGATTATATTTCTGGGTATTTTGTAGACCGTTATTCCACGATGTAAAATTCGACATGCTCAAGGTCGCTACATAGTAAACCATTCCATGTTTATTGATCCAGGACCTATGATTAAGATGGTTGGTTAATTTTAAGTGTAGGAAAATTTTTCATTTGTATAATTTGGGGTTCTGATTTTTTATATACTTTATTAGACCGTGGTTCCAAAAGGCAATTCATAACAGACTGTATCATCCTTAGAAGTATTGCAAATAGTTTTCCGTGCCTTAAAACTATTTATTTCTCATTGAAATTTATATAAAATGAAAATCCAAAGAGACACAACCTCTCAACTTCCATCGTAAATGGCATATTGTTATTCTGTTAGGTTCTATAACTCACATATATATTAATCGTTCGATATTCATAGATTTCTTCGATTAAAAAGTATAAAAGACTAAAAATATATTTTTGTTTTAATTATAAAGTTAAACTCTGTAAAAGCCAGCTTGGTTAACGCAATGGACAATGCGACAGGACGATACTCCTACTTTTGCGATAGCCGCAGATTAGAATCCTGTTGAGGCATGGATGTAATATTAAAACTATTTATAGGCAAAAGTGGAAACTCCTACAAGGAAAAATCATCTCATTCGTTGCAGTAACTAGGCTGGGTAAAACCGAATGTCTTCTGGGATGGTCTGGTTGATCACTGGCTAGTCAGTAGGCTAAATACGGAGGGCCGTGGTTCGGAGCCCACGGTAAAGTATAAATAAAAACTCGATGGTAAAAAGGAGACTTCGATATACATTTTAAAAAACCCTGTAAAAAATTGTACAAATTAAATCGTGTACTTAAAATGTCTCTGATAAATCACCAATATATTTTCATATATGGTTTATTCAATATTTTTATTTTCAACTACGTATTTTATGTTATATTTATTTTAAAGTCAGATTTCCATTTAGAAAGAAGTAGAAGAAATAACCTGAATAATCAATATTTAGGACTAAACTTTTCCTTCGAAAATAGTTTCGTACATTCACTGATACCACTTTTAGTGGCTTTGAGTCATTTGGGACTCCCTTTACATTATTCCCGATTTCTTCTTTCCATAGTTATTATGAGTTATATAAATCTGGAATTTAGGGTCCACTATAGATGGAGTTTAAGAAGGGAAACTGCCAAAGCTTAGTAAAATATTATAAATAATAATGATATGCTCTGTTGGATAATATGTTGGAACTATTATGTATTTGTGATGCTATTTGTTTCAGCATATTTAAAATTAAAATAGTTAACAAAATGTGAAATGTACCAAACAGGGTTATATATATATATATATATATATATATATATATATATATATATATATATATATATATATATAAAGCATAAAGTTAGAAGAAAATAGAAATGTTGGGAAGCTTTTGCATATGATATGATAATGACATTCAATAAGCCAGAACACCTACAGAAAATTTTAAATAAAATGTATTTTACAGAAAAATGTATGATACTAAGAGAATATAATGTAAGACAAGAGTCATAAATGATCCGAGTTAACAAGTATCCAAATTGAGAGTGAACAAATAACAGAGGTATAGGTATTTTAGTAAATGTAATATATCGTAATAGTAATAGCGTAATAGTAATAATAATCAAAAACGATAAATTGTTAGTTTGCTATAACTAGCAAATGTAAAAAGGCAATATGAAGCGAAACTAAAATGCAAGTGTGTAGCTTCAGAATAAATCTCAAAAACCATCCAAATGGCCAGCAAATATATATATATATATATATATATATATATATATATATATATATATATATATATATATATATATTTAATATATTTTTATATCAATATTTGGTTTTGGAGTAAATAGTATATTAAGTTATACCATTTTAAATTGGTAGTTGACAAATGCTGATACATAGAATATATATCAAATTATCTATCAAATGATAAGTTATATTCATATCGCACAATTTTCCGACGTACTTTTGTTTGATTTATTGTTGAGTAAATTTGGTTAAATGTTTTAGTTCAAATACTCAATATAGCTTTCGATAAAATTTACTAATCTCAGTTGACTGTACACTATCAGCTTATTGATAATATAATAAGGTAAACATACACCTAGGTAATCGATATTCGACCGTTTTCCGCCAAAACACGATCTAATATTAAACGACGCCCCCGCAATAATTATTGTTAACACAAATTCACTGTTAATTTATCATCCAGAAGGGGGAATCGGACCAACAGAACTGCATTGGGTAACATCCCGTTGCCATTAATTATGAAGGCTAACTTCAGATAAGCAAATATTAACCATAATATTTTGTTTAACTTGACTAAAACTACGTATGTAATCCGCAGAACTATTTGAGAACACACACTGTTAAGAAAAAAGATCTCCGGAGTTACATTGGTAGTTTAAACATATGTATACCATGTGTGCCGGAAAGCCACTAACGGTTTTTTTTCGGAAAAACACTACACAATTCTCAAGAAAATAAAAAATATATAATACAAAAAATATATTATTATATATTGCCATTATGGCAATAGAGATATAAAGGCAATTTATGGATGCCGGTATTGCTTTATGGGTCGGCGCCTTATCGCACTGTAAAATCACTTTACCATGTCTTCGGGCCCATTCTGAATGTTTCACACATGTTTCAGATTGATCATTTTTTGTCGGTGGTGATCACTATTAACTGTTTCACCAGATTTAAACAGTTCGTAATCCACCACGCCACTCTTATACCACCAAACAAAGAGTCTTCCGATCAAAACGATTTGGCCTTGGAGTCGATAAGGTTTTCAAAATAAATTCACTTCTTCTCACCTATCACTATTCAATGCAGAACTGACTTTGAACAGTTGATGGAACATTTCAGAGATGATTTTTCGATTTTCCATTTACCTATTATTGAATTGATGTGGCATCATCATATTCTCATCCTTTGGATTTTCCCCATTGCGGATAATGTGTCGCTAATTTTTTATGTCTTCATCCAATAACTCTTGCATTTTCGCATATTCAAACTTTTTCGGTCTAGCAGTACAAAGTCTCCCAGTACTAGGTTTCTATACTGATATCGATTTTGAACGTCATTTGTCATTTACAATTGTCTCTTACAATATTTGTTACTTCATCTGAAATGCTATATGTTATAGATGTTGTGTTGCATATGAAATGTCGTGTGCCTTGTTACTGAAAAAATATGTATATGGATGGTAGAGAGCATTGAAAAATGATCGAGGTGGCACCGGCTCTCTGATCAGTCATTAATGCCTTTAAGTTAGATTGTATGATTTAAGTGAATTTACGATAATATTATTTTTTAATAAACTTGTTAAAATAACAAAATTATTCATTATTTCTGCAATATAATTAGCAACAGATAATATGAAAATGCGTGTATCAATTTAAAGAAATTTACATTTCTAGGAAATACTTTAACTAATACTCATATAATATTAATAAATTAGTGCTGGCCTTTTCAACAGTAATCTGTAATTCATAAATTATAGTTTTACACCTTTAATGTAGGACTTTCATTTTTCAGATATTTGAAAATATAAACCATGGTAGAAAATGTTTAATAAAGGCCCTCATTATTTTCAATTTGCAAGTTTTTAATATATATCTTTAATCACTCCAGAATAAACTGGTGTAGTCGCAACTTCTTCTTCTTCTTAACAATTAGACAGGTTACCTACATTTGATGCCATCATACACCATCTGCAAATAATGTAGTTATCAAGAAGTTATAATAACTTCTAATAGTACATGATTATTTATCTTGTTTTCTCTTCCAATACAGATAAAATATATTGTATTATTTTTTTGGTAGTCTATTTTTTATTTCCCTTTTATCTACTCTGCAGTTATACACCAAAAAATATAAAAATTTACCAATAATATATAACCCATACTTTATTCAATTATTAAACATTTTTCAGGTTGTCTGCTGCTATCAACTTTTACAATATTGTAACCGTAAGGTTAACCTAAAGTATCTAATCTAACATTTGCTCAATCTTATCCACTTTTTTCTGAGTAACGGACATCAATCCAAGCATGCGCAAAGTGTCAGTCGACACTGTAGTGGTGATTTTAATTCTATGCTTTTAACATAAGTTCGCATCATATTAATGATGAAAATTATCTGAAGAACTAAAATGGATTCTATAAAATGCACAAATTAGCTCTTATTATCTTTTAGTAACTTATGTTAAGTATCATTTATAAATAATATCAATGGAAATAAATTCCACAAAACATTCCAGCCACATTTTTATTATATTTTTTAATTAATATATATATATATATATATATATTTCATATAAAATCTAGAATATTTTTCATCATCCTACTGTAACTATGATGATGATTAGTCTAATTCATTTTCGTCCTCATATTGTATATCAGTAAAATTATTATTTGATATAATCAAAGAATCAAATTAATCATGATAAAGAATCTATACAATGTCTAACATTATTTTATAATAAAATACTACATAATATTATTTCATAAATTCAATAGCATATTCAAGTTAACGAATAAAATATATTTTCTTTACCTCTTGTATCCACTGATATTTTCCTTTTTCTTTATATAATTAAGAAAGGTAAGATAAATTGATTATAGAAGTTTATCTTTTAACTCAGGCCTTTTTAGAACTTCCAAAATTTACTGCCCACACTCAACTCATCTTTTGATTACATTTTATATTTCATAGAAATTCACTGAATAAGTGGAATAAAATAATTTTCTTTAGAGCATCTCTTCTAAAAGCTTTTGAAGGTTAACTGATGGATCTTGTTCTTATTTCAATTAATACTTACTAATATTTGTTTACTCATTAGCACACTGTATTTTCTACTGGTGGTTAACTTTACGACACTTAAATAATAAAATATATAAGCCAAATAATGACCTTTGATCTCAACAGATACAACGTTTTGGGTATTCCTTAAGCAAATCATTAAAACAACTATTTCATCGTAATAGTTTTAGAATGATGACATGAAACATATAAAAATGTTATGGGAAAAGATTGCGCTACTAGAACTGTACTACGAAGAGAGTATTATATACGAAAGTGCCACGTAGAAAATACTGCTAACCATTTGGTTTAAAATACTTCGACTATTTAAATCTCAACCGTTGTCACTGAAAATTGTGTGGTGTTTATGGTGATTTATGGTGATCATTTATTTAAACATCTACATCAGAATTGGTGGGCTTGTCTTCATTCCGGATATTTAGATATTAATATGACCTTTGTCAGTCAGTGAAATAGTGAATAAAATTATTAAACACATCGGGATAGACCGATATAACCACGAAACTGAATATCAACAATAAACAATATTTAAAGAAAAAAATATTTACGTAGTACTGAATACCACAATAAGCTTGATACTTCGGATCCATATATTATTTTTAATTACTCTTAGTAGTTCCACAATATTCCCCGAGGGCAATAAGTATTTGTTATGTTTATATTATATATACATGGCATGTAGAAAATAACTTCGTTAATTGATTTACTCTATAAAATACTATTTTAATTAATTATTTTTATTCTAAAGCTTATTCTAAAGTCTATACATGTCCAATAATCAGATCTGATTGTGTTAAGCGTTTTGGTCTATGCACTTTACTGTCACTTTGCATATATAGCTGATTAACGAGTACATTGGGATGCACTGACACTCTTTTGAAGTACTTCACACAAATACGTTGAAGTACACTTGTTATAGGTTCTAGAGGAATATCGCATTATATTACTTCATTTAAAACATAGTTCAGAGCATCGACAATGGCACGCAAGACTTTATTGTGAAACCGCTGTATGATGGACATATTAAACTTGCTAGCGGTTCCTCATAGTTAGATTCCATATAACCAAATAGGCTTGAGTATAGATTTATAAAATAATATCTTGTTATCTAATGATAACTTGGATTGGCGCGCGGTAAGCCAATACATTTGGTAGAGCTTGTTGTCTAAGTTGTTTTCGGTTGGCGAGTATGTGCTTCTTCCAAGTTAGGCGTCGATATAGGAACATACTAAGATATTTAGCATCCTCTGCTTGCGGGAATTGACAGTTATTGATATAGACTGGTGGACATATTCCTCTATGGAACGCAAAAGTTATATGACTGGATTATGTTTCATTGGATTTTATACACCATCTTTTCAGCCACATTTGTATTTGATTTAGGTTAATTAACGCTACGACTGGATCTTCATGAGAGGCTAAGACTGTCGTGTCGTTTGCGCGGATGAGAGAAATTTTTTTATTTTAACCTGCAATCCCGTATGCCATACTTTATTGAAGGCCTGAGATATGTCTAGGAATGCAGCTCAACAATATCTTTTGACCTTTAAGTCCATATTTATTTTGCTAACAAGTCTATGAACTTGTGTTATTCCATACTTATTGCTAAACTCATATTTGGTGCACTGAATTGATCTTCCCTTTTTCTATTATAAAATTGAGCTTATTTATGTACATTTTCTCAAAAATTTTTGAGATTATCACAAAACTCATAGACCGGTAGGGTAGGTGATGACTTTTGGCGTTTTCCCTGGTTTGAGAATCATTATTATTTGGGTACTTTCCAGAGTCTATGAAAATAATTAGTTCGTCATATAGCATTGAATATGAGCCTTCCTAATAAGTTTACCCCCTTCTCTGATAGTTCGTTTAATATTTTTCCTATTATTATATCATATCCAGGTGCTTTTGTACAATTAATCACTCTGATTATTATTTGTTGAGCTTCTTTGATGGTGAATTTTTATGTATGTATTATTATCTATATCCATGTGAAATGGCGAATTTAGGAAGCTAGTAATTTTATTTTTGTCACCTTGAAATAGCTCAGACGGGAATGGTTTAAAGTCATTTTCTAAATAATTTGAGAACATGTTGGCCTTTTCTTTATTGCTTCTCGACATAAATTAATAGTGATATATTTAGTGGACCAAGTTTCCATTTGTAAATCATTGCTCAATCGAAACAAAAATTACAGAGCCCTTATTGACGCGAATCAAGGCAATTCTAAGTCCTTAACAACAGCTCGAGCTCAGTCGTAATTTGGCTACAGAATGTAGCCAAATTACGACTACTAATGTAATTACACAAGGTAATTACAAAAGGCTAGAAATGCTGTATAAGAAGGCTACCATCATAACTTTGATGGCTGAGAACTTTTCATATACGCACTGTGTAGTCTAAATCTTGACTCCTTTAACTATTTATTATTCTGGCATCTGTTAATGAATCAGAAATGATGATGGAATTATGGTATTAGGAGAATGAATAATATATTTTTCATTTGAACTTTATATAAAGAAATTCGTCTTGAAATTCATAACAAAAATACGGTTATTTTAGCACCCATAGCGGTTTTTATTATCTTAAAAAGAATGAATTAATGATTACCGTTTTAAAAAAGATATTTTATGATTTACGGCAAAACGACCTCTTGTTAAATAAACACATTCCGTTCAGTAAAACTGGTATAAATTCAAAAAGGAAACGCGCGAAAATGATTCACTAAATCGCATCAGAAACGATACTCTTTTTATGTCAATTTGAGAACCTCATACATCATAAAATTTTGGCACAACATGGTCCAGTGTGGATTCCTTCCTGTTTCCAAATAAAAAAATTGAAGCACAGTGGTTTCAAAAAGCTATCTAAAAAATAGATCCGATCAAAATTCAATCACTGAAAGAATTCCTAGCTGAAAGAGTAAATGTTATTATGTGAAATAAACTGTAACAAAATCAATTAGCAAATATGTTGGTTCAACTTACTGAAACGCAGATATATATTCATGCCAAAGTTATATTTTGTTTGTTAACCTGGAAAGTGCCTGGGATCATTATCACTCGCCTCACAAGCGTCCTCACATATACACAATGTTTATTTATTAACAAGGTGCTAAACAACATTTTGCTTTTAAAACATCTGAAATGTAATTGTTCTGAGCAGTAAAATATTTTATGATATTCTGATGCTTCTCAAACCCAGACATGACCCATTTGGCTGTGGGGATTTTTGAAAGCAGTGTTATTATCATCATAGTAGCTGTTCAGAATTAATTCGCAGCAATCAATGATTTGAATGATAGAACCAGCTGGATATTATGATATTGCCTCTCAAATCAAAACATGCCCGATCAGGCCCAGGTTCTATGATCGTTTGTAGGGTTTAAAAATTACAGCTCGTCCATGAATGTTAGCTTGATGAAACTTCCGGCATACCGTTTATATCCAAAATATATTACAAGACTTGTAATGCAAACCGGACATTACACAAGAGTCCCATTAATTACAAGAAAGCAGTATCGCCAACATGCAACAACATATACAAATATAGGATTATATTCTCATCATATCATCTATTCCTTGTACTTTATATTATCTTATATTTATTTTCATGCACTCAAAAGCAAAACAATATTAAAGAGGTTATAAAAATAATATATAGAGTGCTTTATTACTGCTGCTTGTAATTTTTATTTTAATATTATATTTCCATTAGTTTATTGTTTTATTTTAAAAACGTATATGAAATCATTATAAAAATAGGTTTTAAAGTTGAAACAATAAAACAATGATAACATGCATATACTCGACTCCAAACCAAACCACTTAAATTAAAAAAATAATGCAATTAAAACTTTATATTTGATCGGAGCTGTACGAACACGTAACATAACAAAATAAATAGAGCGTTATTAAACATAAACCGCTGCGAACAATTTTTTGAATTAAACTTTTTCCTTTCGATATCATAATATCCATTTTATTATCTGTGTCGACAGCATTCCTGTATTTTCCGAACAGGCACAAATAAAAATAACTACTTAAATAAAAGTTTTATTTCGTCCTCTAACTCGCTGTCAGTGCCGCCATTTTTATTCCGACTCATAAAAGATTTATTTAACTTTTGCGATTTCGGTTCATTAAAAACATATTACGTTTTTAAAGTATGTTTTATTAATCAAGTATGAAATTAAAAATCGTTTTAAAGTAAAAGAACAAATATTACATTTTTTTTTGTTTGCCAGTTAATATAATATAGATAAATGACAATAAAATACCCAGTCTAGTGTAAAAGCAATTCATGAGGCTGACTGGAAAAATCACACCATCCGAACTACTTATAAAAACAACTATATGAAAGTTGACATATTACAAAGTCACCTCTGTCACCAAAAGGCCTCGTCAAGGAAAGAAATAGAATTGAACATGGTCGTTTCTCCAATTTCAATATTTCTTCCTGGAAGTAAAAATCTAGATTCCTCTAACAGTTCTTCTTCTAATAGTTCTCTAATAGTTCCTTACGCTTAAAATGCTTACCTGAACTAAAAAATATTGGAAAGAAATGGAAGTCTGTGTGCATCAAATCAGGAGAGTAAAAGCGGTAACCAAGCAAGTCGTAACTCAAATCCCGCAATTTTACTATAACTAACGTACCCTTGTGCACTGATCCATTGTCCAAGTGTAACATGATTTATTTTTGTTCAAGTCACATCAAGTTCAACTTCAAGTCCGTCATTGTTCTGCCCTTTCAAGGCAATCTAACAACTTCTTTCGTATGCCAAAATATATTTACCTAGTCACTTCCATAATAGGTACGCCCAGATAGAACTTTTCACCATCCCTTATATAAGAATATAATGATCATGTTTGAGTTATTGACAGTTCACAACCAAAATAAGGAAACTAGTCCACTTTTCTATCATTGATATCTATGTCCAATAGTAGGCTACCAATTTCTACTATTATAGCTGGTTTTAAATCCAAAAATCAGCTAATTTTCATATATTTCAAGTGCTACAGGGTCAGGTCAAATAATATTGATCAGATAAAGTAAATATTTGTAATGTAAGTAATTAAATTAGAAGTGAAATTTCATAAATCATGGTCAGTTCGCCCGTTATTGAGAATTTTTTATAGTATAAAAAGATTACTTTCATTTCAGCTTACCGATATTTAATACAAAGCAAAGTTAATTACATAGGTAAGTTTAACATGGACATAGTAAATGCTTTAAACTCTACTTACAGTCCCAATGTAATTGTTTTCAAATAACAAGATATATTTAAAACGTAAATGTTGGGAGAGAATGTTAATATTTTGGAAAACTGATTTGGAAAAGCTTTCAAGATACTGCTCTATGATTTTCTTAACCAACTCAAATTTTCAATTATTATATCAAAGACAAAACATATTCCGGACAACTACTAATCGTTCCAATAGATGGAATTAATAAAAGTTCCAACATCTATACGTTATAATCATTAAACCGGAAAACGAATTAAATACCTCAAAATTGATAATAATGTGAGTTTACGAATTTTGTATGCCGAAAAATCATATATCACACTAGTTTGATTCGTTCATATTATTAGTTTAGACTTAGTCCAATGCTTTAATGTTTTTGAAGATCAACATAGATTAAGAAATGTTAAAGAAAACTAAGAGTCCAGAACCATTCCACTGGTAATGCGTTCCAGAGAACCCGAAAACAATAAGATAGAGTCATTCATTAATGATTAGAATTTTAAAATAGTTAAAATAAATAACCAAACTTACACAATAACTATCAAAGCAAAAGAAATATTACGGCAGACATATAAATAATTAAATAAATAATAATTGTGTATAGATAAAAGTTATCTTAAAACTAAGCCATGTAATCAGTCGAATGAATCTCTCAGTTCGATCGAAAGAGATATCAGAGAAAAAACCAAAGCTCCTTTTCCTCCTCCAGCAAGTCCCACTTAACCTACAACAGGGTATTTGCCTTATGATCCATAAGTGAGGAAAGATATTTATAACATTTTTATAATTTATGGGCCATTTGTAATAATATATTTTAGGCGGGGTGATCAGTCATTGAATCCAGAATGAAGTAGAAGATACAGATGAATGCGATGCTCTTTTGTCGAGACATGTTCAATTGAAGAATTTGCAACACTATGGGATGAGAGGAAAATATATTATCGAGAGTTTCCAGTTAATTTTGAGTGTTACTATATAATCTAGATTTCAGCATGATAATTAATTCAGATTATAACGTTTAGACCCTACTTTTATGGAAACATTTCGGCTGTAACAATGGTCAAATAAGCGGGAAGCTTGAACAGTTTGTTGTAAGGCATATGATGTAATGAGTGTAAATAAGAGTTCCGGAAAAACAACCCCACAATTTCTATGATCTGATGGAATTTGAAGGGGTAATTTCTGAAATCTTAGTGAACTTTAATTTTGTTTATTATATTTTGATAAAGGGTATAGACCATATCGTCGTTAGTTAAACAACTTTCACTCAATATCAGATAGGTTCTTAAAACACTACGCCTGCCTATCTCCGATTCTCGCATCGGATTCTGTGATCTCGATCCACACCATTCTCAGAGCGCCTTCATTTCGAAAACATCTATTTTATCGCGAAAATCTTCTGAGGAATTCATTTAAATTTCATTCAAGAAGCATGTCCAAATCATTACAATATGCTTCTATATGTTAGGTTACCTTCATCAACTGTACATAGATTGTAGCATCTCAAACTGAATATTTTCATTTGCAACAAGATCTCGAAAAGAAACATATAGTTTTATCCAAAGATTGTTTGTACATACGCCATCAATATATTTATTATATTACCTGCCGCAATTTGTAAATTCGTTTTAGAATCAGACAATATTTAAGCGAAATATTCATACTTATTTTTATTTATAATTACAAATACTCATTTTATTCTAGTTAAAAAGAGACATAGTTCTGACTGATATGTTGGAACGGTTAACCCAACTAGCTGTTAGAGTCGTCCGATTGTCAATCCGTATCCAATCCTCAAAACAATAGTCGTAAAAGGTTTTAAACCAGCAAACATATTTTAATGCTTTAATGCAAAACAAACAAGTTTTGATAAATTTAAAATATCTGCTTATTATTACTCTGATTGAAAATTTCGAAGCCAGACAGTACAGATTGCGTCTCTAAGAAGTTAATTTGAACAGGATGGAGATAATGGAAGCCCCCCTCTTGCCAGTAAAATTCGTTAGAGAGGTAAGTATTTTTACTGCTAAATACTAATATGCTGCGCTTTTTATTGAAAATATTTTTAGCGTGTTACGGCTGCTCTGAATATTAGTATGAACACGGTCGCTAAAATATCTCAAAAAATTCAAAATATCTTGAATTCAGCAAAAAAACCATCCTCTTACGAAAGGGATGACAAATTACGATCAGCTTTGTTAACTCTGTCAGAGATTAAATATATGAAATAAAACATTTCAATGTTTAAAAACAGTTTTTCAATATAAATATAATTTAATACAATTATTTCAAACGAAAGTCTTAAATCTATCGAAGAGGTCAAATACAACTTTCAGATATTAATTTTTTTAAAAACATATAATAAAATGAAGGAAAACTTATTATTTCGATTTATGTATTTAGATGAGACGTGGATATTTAAGAATGGGGGCATTCACTAATGGCAAGATGGCAATAAAAATGGTGTTGGAATGACGACAAAAGTTGATGGTAAAGGTTGGAAAAGGTAAATGTTGGAATAACAATTAATTAGGTTTTATTAGTCATAACATATATTAATAATTCGTTACAGATACATTTTACTTCGTACTGGAGACAGAAATGGACAATAACAACTTCGGTTTGGACGAACTCGATAAGATACATTGAAGAAGAAATTAGCAAATGATGGAATTGTGAACAAATGTTAGATAGATTAGAAATTAACAGCTTACTACTTATTCACTTGAATGAAACTTTTTATTTATGATATGATTCAGTACTGCCAATTTCTAAGACAAAGGTGATAATAATGGAAACATGTTAATATGAGTATACTAATGTATGATATTAATATATTAATACATAATTAATACAGATATTAATAGAATAAACAAAGGATAAATGCAGTGATAACAAATTGTCTTCAAAGAACCTGTACCGGAGAACACAAAAACTAAGCGTAAAAGGTAAATATGCTCTTTAATGAAATTAAACATATTACTTGGATATACAATTGTTAATTAGGTGGAATAGGCCTCCACGTGACTATATAGCTATAAACGCGCCTACAACTCTAGCTCATAGGCGGTATAGAAAAGAGGTCAATGGAAATATAATAAAACACAATCCTAATCTACAAACTATTATAACTGTGTACTTAATTGTAGTTTTAAGTCCTTTGATAATATATGCATTAGATTTACTATAATGTTAAAATAAATTATATTTGATAACCGTATTATTGTTTAATTATTTTATTTAGATTAGGATTTTGTTGTGTGTCAAAGCCAAACTTAACTAAACCTCAGAGTTGATACGGCAACATTGCAACGTTTTGACGTCACAAATTTAGATGACGTATGTACAAGATAAATTTGGATAGACTACATATAATTTCTTTAAAGCATCACATTTAAAATACCTCAAGTTCACAGATGCCTGGTTGTAACAATTCCAACTGTGTAACCGTGTAACAATTTCGTGTCAACTACTATTGGATACAAGTATTAATATATCAATAACGACCCTATCTTACAATGAATCGTATACACTTACTTTACACACTTACTGACAGTTTTATTTGTTATTAATTAATCATAATATGCTGCCCTGTGTAATTTCTTACAAATGTATAAGTCAACCCCCTCAATGTTAATATAATAACGATCGTAATCACGGCCTAAGTTAATATTAAGAACAGCAAAAAACTGAACAGTACGGATAATTATAAGGTCGTTCTGGAAATTCGGAGTATGAATAAGTAATCCTAAAATCATTTTTATAGTGACGGAACTCCACCATAAATAACAGTTCAGTCACGTAAAGCCAAGGGGTTAAAGCAGTTGGTCGACCTCAGTTTCCAATTTTACTTTAACAAATTTAATCTAAATATAGATAAAATAAATACGAATATTTTACCGATAAATAACAGACTTTCGATGTAGTTGAGCTTAATTTAGGCGAGGGTATACTTAAATCTGTCTAAATAAACGGTGATATTTAATTATTTCAATAACAGTGAAATGTTCTATTATTATAGTTCTAAACTTTCGAAAGCTTACGTCAATAAAATGTAAATTACAGTATTTAAAATTCGATGAAAATGTGTAGGTACAACCGCAGCAATGTTGTACCATAAGTTATAAGAAATATAATAAAAGGGCTATATCACAGCCATGAGCAAAATTCTTTTATCATATTTATACCTCTTGGAAACAGTAAAACTTGATAACGAAGAAGAGTTGTTTTTTTCAATAATTATGGTCTATTTAATTGGGCATGCCACTGCAGCACAAAAAATATCAACATTCTCCAAGAAAAAAAATATAATATTAAGTCGTATTTATATTTAAACATTCTATAGATAGTAAGGTTCAATCTATGTATGTGGAAAACATCACACAGTTTTCTTCTAATAGATTAGACAAACTGATAACCAATATTAAGCCTGCCAGGATATATTCGGATGCTGAATATATAGTAATGGAAGTAAAATATCAGTTGTCACAGATAAAAGGTTTTGAAAATAATTTCCATAAACACCCTTTGATCTAGCATTATGCATCCAAAAAAATTAATATATAAAAAAGATGCTAATATAAAATAAATTAGAATTTCTCCAAAAAAACGAAAAATTAAATTTTATGTACAGTCAATCGACAAACGGTTTGATCGACGACGAATTTCGTTTACATCCATGCGAAAGGAACAAAAAAAACCTGTTCAAACAGTTCACCCGTTCCGATTTTACGGCATGGTTAACGTCGCAAAATTTTAAACGACAACCAAACACAGTTTCCTGTTGTGTGTGCAATGTTCGATTCATATTTTGAATTCAATCGTTGTAAATGGTTTTTAATTTTCTTTAATTGTATTTAGTTCTCTTTTATTTGTCATATGTTATTTAAAACACTTTAGATAATAATTTAAACTCGCCATCTATCATACAAAAATGTTTACATTGATTCAAATATTTCAAACGTAAAGAATTTGGAGCCATTTCTATAAAATCCTGGTAAAGAAAAAAATACACTTTAATAGTTTACAGTTACCATACGAGAATCGCTTCAAAAGCTTGCTTGCTTTTACATTAAAGTTAAAAATAATGAAATTTTTTAGAGCACAATTACCCTCAACAATGAAACTTATATTCGATTTCATTCAAGATCATCTTCAAAAATTAGGCTAAACAGTTACTGTTACTGGTCTTTGATCTCAATTGGATTAATTGAATGTTATTGATGCGGTTTCAATGACACGATGCTAATCAATATATTCTTTTATTTCGATGACCACAAATGGCCCCTTCGATAATGCGATAGAACACCAATGACATATTTTTGTCAACAAATTCACGAACGCCGTCACGGTTGGTGTAGCGGTCAAGGCGACAGAACAGTCCTTCTCCTATTACGATAGTCGTATCCTGCAGGGGTATTGTAGTAAATTTATGTTTGTGATTGATTATAATTGTGATTGTCCAAAAGTTAAGAGTGCAAAATGAGAAAAAGAAAACAGGTAAAGACGGGTGTTTTCTGGGATAATATATTAGTTGATTACTCGTCAGCCAGTATAATTGATAAATTGAAGATCGCTGATATTTCTCAATATTTAAAGTTTTAAAGATTCCATGTATATAAAATTTGGCCTCTGTAGAAGCATGTCAACAATAAATGTAACAGGTCAATTGAACAGTCCCCGGCCTACCAAAGTAAAACAAAAATTAGATTTTTTATTCAACATAACTCCCTTCAAGGGTGATACACTGATTACAGGGACCCTCCAAATTATCGATACCATTTTTATAGTACGATTTGTCCTTTGCTTCAAAATAGGCCTCACTTTTGGCGATAACCTCTTCATTCGACGAAAATTTCTTCCCGGCGAGCATTCTTTTGAGATATGAGAACAGGAAATAGTCACTGGGAGCTAGAGCTGGAGAATACGGTGGGTGAGGAAGCAACTCGAAGCCCAATTCACGGATTTCTGCTATTGTTTTCACTGACTTGTGACACGGTGCATTGTCTTGATGTTTTTCGTTTTTCGTTTTAGTTTTTCGGCGATTTCGCCTTTCAAACGGTGAAATAACGCTATATAATAGTCGCTGTTGATGGTTCTTCCTTTTTTAAGGTAGTCAATGAAAATTATTCCATGCTCATCCCAAATTAAAGACACCATAACCTTGCCAGCCGACTGTTGCTTTTTCCCACGCTTTGGAGCGGGTTCATCGTGTGCAGTCCACTCGGATGACTCTGTCGATTGAACTTCGGAGTGAAACTGTGAAGCCACGTTTTATCCAGTATTACATATCGACGCAAAAATTCGGGTCTATTATGCTTAATCAGATGATCAGATGATCTAGACACTGCTTCGAATCATCAACTCGTCGTTATTTTAATCAAAAGTGAGCCCGCGCGGTACTCACTTTGCACAGAGCTTTGTCATACCCAAATATTCGTGAATAATATGATGTAGACGTTCAATTGATATCTTTGGAGTGTCTACTATTTCATTCAATTTTAATTTACTGTGATTCAAAATCATTTTGTGGATTTTTAAAATTTTTCGTCGGTAACAACCTCTTTTGGCCGTCAACTGCGTTCACCGTATTTCCCGTCATTTCACCTCGTCTAAACTTTGGGGCAGTGTCCGTCTCTTCAAAAAGCAATATTTTACTTCACTCAAAATGGTATAATTCACAAACTAGCGATCCAACAGCTGCTTAATTTATATGCGCATATTTTCAGTGATAGGACTAACTAAAAAACATATGGATTTATTTCTAGTAGCGCCATCTGTGTGTCAGGCCGGGAACTTTCCAATTAAGCTGTTAATTTTTATATCTGTCAAAGAATTTAACTATTCTTCACTCAGGCTATATACCATGGCCCGGAGTAGAAAGCATTCTGAAGAAACTGCATATGGAGAAAAAACTGATTGGTGTGTGGTATTGTATTCAAAAATTGCAAAATAAGTTTTCGTCTTTTGAGTCATGACTTTTGTCATATAATGGCAAATTTTCTGTTAATGTTCTGTTTATATTATAAGTTGAGTTCGATAGCGTCCTCCTGTATTCGTTTTAGCCGGTTTTACCAACTTGAAGCAGACCACGCCCAGTTGGTCCAACTATACACATAACAAGACAGTCGACCCATAAATATTTAGCTTAGATATAGAAACCTGAAATAGTATCCCTTGGTTTTTTTCGCTTGGGATTTTCAAAATCGATTCACCTTTGGTCTTCAGTAATCTTACTGTGTAAAACCCCAAAACAACAATATCAGGTAAGAAAAACTTCATTTTCATTTATTTTGCTCTCTCGGCCAGCATCCGGCCCATCTGGCTGGCGCACAAGTGTTTACCAATGCGCATCGTAGTGTAGGTAAAAATACTCAATTTTTAAAAGGATTAAGAATTAATATTTTTTAGTGATTTTTAACATGCATAACAAAAATAGTTAATTCATTGTCAGACATTTTTATGATTGTTTATAAGGTGCCAGACGCTACTTTTTACTTATAAAAAAAATCAAATTTTTTCTTTATGGCTGTAATTTTTATATGATATTATTATTATAAGTATTTTATATAATTTATATAATAAGTATCAAAATACGTAAAATTAATTTGGCACACTATAATTCTATCATTTAGTAACATGTCACACCGATTAAGTCCGGAAAAGTAGGTCAGTATAATGCTGATGGTGAGAGACATAGTTGCAAAGTAGATTGATAAGAAACAGTTTAAAAATCAGTAAATTAAGTTTCATAATAATATAATCTTATAATAATTAAATGTAAACACTGAAAATAAGAAATAATATTAGAATTAGAATATGTTATCTAAATGTGCGACGTGAAGACGTCGCAATGTTGCCGCATCCACTCTGAGTGTTAGTTCAGTTTGGCTTTGATATACAACAAAAATTCTAATATAAATAAGATAATTGAACAAAAATGTTATCAAATATATGTTGTTTTAACATTATAGTTCGTCTAAAAACTACAGTTATCGATACAGCCACAATAGTTTTTAGGTTAGAGTTATAACCTCTTATCACTACTGCTTTCAAGAATTTTGCATACGTCTGACAACCCGACGACTTTGACTGGGTCATTCGTTTACATGTTTGCACAAATCAGACAGCATTGCGTCTCTTATTAAATAGAATAAAATGAGAAGGAATATATTGTCTGATTCTAAACCGAATTTACAATATGCGGCAGTATATGCAGTCATGTATTACATGAAACATCTTGATGACGTATCTACAAGAAAACTTTGAATAGACTATAGTTGATAGTTGTTCCAAAATTGGTATTTTTGATCGAATCATTTATAAGAAATGATATTTGTTCAAAATTCTGTAAATTTTTCTGAATGGCTTGAATTTGAGTTAATATCTGCATTATCTCTAGTGTAAAATTAATTTGTCTTGTGCATAATCATCTGAACAATTTTATCAGTTATTACGCAAATCCATTTCGCGAAATAAAAACACACACACACACAT
This sequence comes from Rhynchophorus ferrugineus, assembly GCF_030347505.1. Lineage (NCBI taxonomy): Eukaryota > Metazoa > Arthropoda > Insecta > Coleoptera > Curculionidae > Rhynchophorus > Rhynchophorus ferrugineus. Next base: position 21,457,043 of record NW_027472583.1, on the reverse strand, counting down.
CCTGTGCAAGTGTGGGTGTCCGCGCCGGATAATTCGATAACTGCAAATTGATTAAGGCCGCCTTAATTCGTTTCGCATTCGAACGACCCAAAAATTGACGCTACGCAAATACCGAAATGCTGCTCGGATCGCCATCGGAAATTTACTGGTGGCGCTGCGGACCGTGGAAGAGCCGATGTGGAAAATCGGAACAGCTCCGCCGTTCGAACACGTTTTTTCCTGCTCAGTTTGCAGCGGAGTAAACAGATGCCGTCGTCGATTAAGGTTTTCCGGTGGCCAAGCGGCGTGAATAATCGCAACTTGATGAGGTCGTTCGATCCGTATCCGATATTTTTTTATGATTTTCATTTTATGTGCAGATCATTTATGGAAATATGTTATCTGGCAAAATACATATGTTGCATACTCCAACGTTAATCTGTTTTTATGACTATTGGTATAATAATATAATATAAAACATAATAATATTTGTTAAAAATATATCTTTTCATGCTTCATACTTTGTACAATTCGACTAATACTTACATACGTACAAAAGTTTAAAATTATTTTTAAGGGGCTAAAAATAACTCATGATATATTGCCTATAGCAATTTATAAATTCCTTTTAATATCAGATAGCATTTTCCTTTTCATTTTATTCTAGTTGAAAAAAGAAACAATGGTGTCTGATGCTATCGAACATGTCAATTCGGCTATTTGACAAATTTCTGCAAAATTCTTCAAAACATTGGATATAAATCTACAAATGTTGTTTAGTTGCTTTGATTGTTTTGATAAATCTCTAATAATATATAGTTGGATTCGAGGAAAAGAAAACGTCTACGTACCTTGATGTTAGTTCTATTACAGGTTAAATTTATAAAATGTATAAAACAGGTAAGTAGTTTTTTCAATATGAACATGACTTATTAAATATAATTATTTGAGAGATAACAGTTAATATAAAAAGTATATATAGAAAATTTAAGGATATGCAGCTCTTTGAGGGATGTAAGTTGTGTAATGTTACACTATTAGGAGATATAGGATATAAACAGTGTAAAGGTAACTAACAAAGATTTCTAATTGATATTCCAGACATTGTTTTAAATATGTTAGTTTATATGTATATGTATATATATATTATAAATATGTAATTATATATATATATATATATATATATATATATATATATATATATATATATATATAGGCTAATAAAAAAAGGTAAATGATAGAATAACATTAGATTCAGTTTTGTAAATCAAAATATTTTTTTTTAATTCATAGCAGATAAGGTCTGAAATATTTCAAATTTTTATTTGTTAAATACGTATGAAATGTCTAATTACGTTTTACGTACTTGTCACTGCGTATTCAATCAAATCAAATTGTTCTGGGATATGGATGAAAATTACTATAATATACATGCAGGTAGAGAGAGACATACAACCAAGAACTGCTTGGATATGCTGAAAGTAGGATTGTTTCAATAACGTCCTTCGGTTGGTTTAAAATTGATAAATCATGATTGTTATCTAATGTTGATTGTCACTAAATAAAATTTTGATTATGATTATCAAATTATCATTATGAATCAGTGCTGACAGTTATCAAGACAGTGAGATGACAGACTTTAAATATTGGAATTATTATTATGTGTGAACATTGTTGCTGATAAGATTTAATATTATTTAACTCAATCCGCTTCCATTTTTGTGTTTAAGTCTAATATGGAGTTAGTTCAGAAGTAATTTAATTGTCTATTACATGAAAGTGCAGGTGCAGGGTAAATATCCTTTATAATAGTGCTCGAATTATTAATATTTTCTTTTACATATGTGTTGATCGAACGCAGTCTAGATTCATGTGTACCATGTACAACGTTAACAAAATAACTAACAAATAACTATCCCTGGTAACTACATTAAAGTAAGGAAAGAAGACAAAATAAAAGAAGGTTCCGGTAGGGCATGAAGTAAGTATTTTATTACGAACACCAGACAATTGGTTAAATTATGATTGTAAGAAACTGCAACCATTAAACAAATTGCTATAAAGACTTGGCCAAGCTATTTTTTAGAGGATCTTCTTTACTTAAGAGGGCAGTAAGATTGTAGTCAGACGACACATAAACAATGGGCATACGTTTTGACTTGAAAGTCCTAACCTAATACATGATATTTTAATAATAACTAATGATTATCTTTCATAATGCTCATGAGATTAAGTAAAAATATTTAACAATAAAGTAGTATATATTAATTTATTGTTATACTGATTTGTTTTTCTCTCCGATGGGAAAGATTTTAGATAATTATTGAAATAAAAGCCACATTAAAGCGGTTTCCGTTCTTTAAAAAATGAAGAGACATAATCAGTTTCGTAATTTTTTATTAAAACCTTTTAAATATTCATCTAATCTTCGGTTATTCTTTTGCGTTAAAGATACATTAAAAAACGACCCTTCCTTGATGAAGTCTTGAATTTATTATATAGACTTGGAAGCGTATTTTTTCACGAGAATTATGGACGTCGATTAATTCCAAGGCCGAAGAATATATATATATATATATATATATATATATATATATATATATATATATATATATATATATATATATATATATATATATATACAGAGGCTAATAAAAAAAGATAATAATAAATGATAGAATAACATTGGATTCAGTTTTGTAAATCAAAATATTTTTTTAAGATTCTTAGCAGATATACCATATAGGGAATACCATACTAAAGTCTGAAGTATTTCAAATTTTTATTAAAGGCTTGAAAAATATACACAGTATATCAGACGCATGAACAATATATCCAATGAAAATAACATCTTCCTTCTTGTCACTGCGTATTCAATCAAATCGAATTGTTCTGGGATGTGGATGAAAATTACTATAATATACATGCAGGTAGAGAGAGACATACAACCAAGAACTGCTTGGATATGCTGAAAGTAGGATTGTCTACAATAACGTCCTTCGGTTGGTTTAAAATTGATAAATCATGATTGTTATCTAATGTTGATTGTCACTAAATGAAATTTTGATTATGATTATGAAATTATCATTATGAATCAGTGCTGACAGTTATCAAGACAGTGAGATGACAGTAGAAACAACTAAGCGCGAATATATAATTAATATAGGATCACTCTATATTGTCGATATTGGCATGAGAATTTGTTTAAAATGCATGCAACATTGTAACGCACTACTGTAACTTATTATTCGGAAAATTCATTAGAGAAAATGTAGCGATTAAATGTAATTTTATCCAGAAAAATATGTATAGTTAGTAGCAAAAGAAAGTATGGAGAAATACAATGATATCAAAAAGACTTGACAAGGAAACTCTGTAACAAATGAAGAAAGAATTAAGCTTAAAAAAATAAATATGCTCTCCAATGAAAATAAAATACATTACTTGGGCACACAATTACTAATTAGGTATAATTAGGTTAAGTTATTTTAACATAAAACAGTCAATCAAGTTAAATACGGCAAGATTGCGACATTGTAACCTCAAAAATGTAGACGATGTGAGTTTGACTGTTTTATTGGATAGACTATATTCGATGCGGTCAAAAAGTAGCAGGAATTAGACAATAAAACACAAAATGATCTTTATTTAACCAAATGTATTGTAATGCCCTCAAACTATACACCTCCTTCCGGAATAAAACACTTACGTCAATGAATAATCTAAAATATTTTTAAAAATTTTACCTCAAGGCGTTCTTCAGGATCGATTTCAGTTTTCGCAGCAGTGGTAATTTGAGTTTTGGCAAGAAATGGAAGTCGTCTCGATCAACAACCTGGATCAATTCGATGATTGTTCGATGGTGCTTTTAGCCAGGAACCCTTTCACAATGATATTAGATGGTTGCATGTATTTTGATCATCGATATGTATTAGTGGAAATTCGTATACCTGAAAAAGTATCCATTTTCTCTGCATTTGTGCATGAAAAAACATATCTTTGTTTAGAATTATTAAGTTGTTTAGCGCATACAGACCCTAATCATGGAATCCTCAAATTTGCATTTTCGACATTTATTTATTTTGTTGCTAAATTTGCAGAAATCAAATGTCCAAGGATATCTAATACTTTCGAAAACTGATTATGGTGCGGCTTCTTTATATCCCAATTGTCAATTTTGGATCCAGTCATTTAAAGTGGCGATTTTGATGCCAGTGACAAAATAACGGCTTGGGGTACCACAAACACTCAAAGATAATGAATTGCAACACTTCACTCACGTCAAACCCTCAAAGAATTTTTAGACAGTTTAAGAATTGGTGAATCTACTGTTTCGAGATTTTTACATGACGCATTTTCGCAAAAAAATACAAACAGAGCATTTGTATGCTATATATATTTCTGTTATGTGGATTGTTTTCAGATAGAGTTTGAACTAGTTGAGATATTAATTGAAGTTGAATTAATTAAGTCACTCTAGTCTAGAGGCATGAATTTCAGATATTTTTTCAAAAAATATTTTCGCTGTTAATTTTTTTGTTAGAAATTTATTAAAACTTAATAAAATAAATAATAAAAGAACTGTACAAAATGTTACAGGCTGACGAAGTGGGGGTTTTAAAAGTGGCCCGTCTATTTGGTATGGTTACAACCATTCTACTAATCTTAATCTACTTTCCAATTACGACTGTCGGATGAGACATCTTTTTTTTAAATCTTGGTATATTTTTCAAATTTATCAAAATTTAGTTATATCTTCACATTGTATTGTAAAAGAATATATAGAAGACAACAAAAAGATAAGTAAATCGGTTTAATTAGAATTTGAGATATCATGTTAGTAGACCCGAAAAAGTAGTTTTGGGAAATACACGATTAAAGTTTCGTTTTAAATGCTGCGATTTAGCTTCCTCGTTAATGAATCAGCTATATCTCTGAAAATAATTAAAATTTCGAAGAAAGAGGTTAAGCCTCGAAAATTTGGAAAAAAAAGGATAATGTAGTTAATTAATCTATCCGTAGATTCACAAAATCATGTCATTTCATCATCATAATTCTTCGGCCTTGGAATTAATCGACGTCCATAATTCTCATGGAAAAATACGCTTCCAAATCTATATAATAAATTCAAGACTTCATCAAGGAAGGGTCGTTTTTTAATGTATCTTTAACGCAAAAGAATAACCGAAGATTAGATGAATATTTAAAAGGTTTTAATAAAAAATTACGAAACTGATTATGTCTCTTCATTTTTTAAAGAACGGAAAAAGCTTTAATGTGGCTTTTATTCCAATAATTATCTAAAATCCTTCCCATCGGAGAGAAAAACAAATCAGTATAACAATAAATTAATATACACTACTTTATTGTTAAATACTTTTACTTAATCTCATGAGCATTATGAAAGATAATCATTAGTTATTATTAAAATATCATGTATTAGGTTAGGACTTTCAAGTCAAAACGTATGCCCATTGTTTATGTGTCGTCTGACTACAATCTTACTGCCCTCTTAAGTAAAGAAGATCCTCTAAAAAATAGCTTGGCCAAGTCTTTATAGCAATTTGTTTAATGGTTGCAGTTTCTTACAATCATAATTTAACCAATTGTCTGGTGTTCGTAATAAAATACTTACTTCATGCCCTACCGGAACCTTCTTTTATTTTGTCTTCTTTCCTTACTTTAATGTAGTTACCAGGGATAGTTATTTGTTAGTTATTTTGTTAACGTTGTACATGGTACACATGAATCTAGACTGCGTTCGATCAACACATATGTAAAAGAAAATATCAATAATTCGAGCACTATTATAAAGGATCTTTACCCTGCACCTGCACTTTCATGCAATAGACAATTAAATTCCTTCTGAACTAACTCCATATTAGACTTAAACACAAAAATGGAAGCGGATTGAGTTAAATAATATTAAATCTTATCAGCAACAATGTTCACACATAATAATAATTCCAATATTTAAAGTCACTGTATGTTCTGGAGAAAATAATCCCTCTTTAGTTAAAGTATTTCTTACAAATGTTAAATTGTAACTAGTTATATAAATGTAGAATATCTGGTTTTAAATAGACAAGTTTTGGCAGTAAGAGAGTTGTTTTTGGTGAGATTTTCATGCAACTACCGTAAAAGAGGAAAACTGTCTCGATATCATAATCACTGCGTTACTAAGCCAAGTAAAGATATATATATATATATATATATATATATATATATATATATATAAAGCAGTATTTTATTGTATAGCTTTGTTTCTATATGTTGCATTATTTCAGTTTTTTAATTATCTTTAATTCTTACCATAATTATGATTTATATGACATATAAAAGATCTGTAAATTATTTTCGTTTGATCTTGCTGTGTAACAAATAAATCTATATCCGTCATTAAATTTGTTAAAAGAGATCGGTAAAAATGTTTTTTTATTTATAATAATGGCGAAATTTTCGGTGGGTATGTTTCATTTTATCTATTATTAATGTGTTGACTTATGTTCCATCAAATCATTAAATTTGAACACTCCACTCGTACCACGTACGAGTAATAAATCGAATTTCGAACGATCTCCTTAGAACAACAAATACAAAAATCATTTCCTAATGGAACGTGTGCGTCTTAAACATATACGAAGTAGATATAACCATTCAAGAATGGTCGATTTTTAGGACCGTTCCGTGTTTTACAACGATTCCGTTCTTCCTATATCTTTATGTCGCTTTATATTACTCGACAAAAGAGTTCAAAAACGAATTCTGATATTGCCGCTCAATAAACACGTCGCTCCCATAAGCGACGGGTATATATGCAACATATTATACGAATATCCGTTTTATGCTTCCGTATCAAAATGTCAGCGTTACGAACAGATATGTGCATTTTTGATTAGTCTAATATTAACTATAAATAAAATATATCCGATTTACGCCACGGTTTATATCAAACTCTCAGTTTGAGTTTTAAAATATCTAATTTCAGTATCATGGATCATGAAACATCGTATTATAGTTGTTTTAAAAATATTGTAATATATAAAATCTAATGGAATACATTAATAGCATAAAATGTAGTATACAACAAGGGCTTTTTGTTTGGATACCGTAAGGATAATGACGATGATGTCTTGAACAGTACTAGTTTAGCAAAACAGTCCTAAAAAGGACACAAAAATAATCTTGAACACATCTAAAAAGGACACGAGGCAGCTGCTATATTCCAAATGGTTATATCATCTCTTTTATCCTTTATAACAGGTCAATTGAAAAGTTCCCGGCCTGACAAATAGATGGCGCTACTAGAATTAAATCCATATGTTTTAGTTAGCTCCACCCATCAAAAGATGCGTGTATAAATTTGAGAGATGTCGGATCTGTAGTTTATGAATTATAGCATTTTGAGTGAAGCAACATTTGTTATTGTGAAAAAAAGTGATAAAAAGGAATTCCGCGTGTTGATAAAATATTGCTTTTTGAAGGGAAAAAATACAATTGAAGCAAAAACTTGGTTTGATGCCGAGTTTTCGGATACTGCCCCAGGAAAATCAACTATCAAGGATTGGTATGCTAAGTTTAGACGTGGTGAAATGAGCACCGAAAACGGTGAACGCAGTGGACGCCCAAAAAAAGTTGTTACCGACGATAACCTATAAAAAAACCACAAAATGATTTTGAATTACCGTACATTGAAATTGAATGAAATAGCAGATGCTCTAAAGATATCAGCTGAACGTGTACATCATTCACGAATATTTGGGTATGAGAAACCTCTGTGCAAAGTGCCGCGCGAGCTCACTTTTGGCCAAAAACAACGATGAGTTGATGATTCGGATCAGTGTTTGAAGATGATCAAGCGTATTAAATCCGAGTTTTTCCGTCGATATGTGACAATGAATAAAACACGGCTCCATATTTTCCGAATTCCAATCGAGAGTCATCCCAGTGGACTGCACACCATGAACCCACTCCGAAGCGTGGGAAAACGCAATAGTCAGCTGGCAAGGTTATGGTGTCTGTATTTTGGGATGCGTATGGAAAATGTTTTATTGACTACCGTGAAAAAGGAAGGGCCGACTATTACGTAGCGTTATTGGACCGTTTGAAGGAGGAAATCGTGAATAAACGCATTTGAAGAAAAAGTGCTGCTTCACCAAGACAATGCTCCCTGTCACAAGTCAGTGAAAACGATGGCAAAAATCCATGAATTTGGTTTCGAATTGCTTCCTCATCCACCGTATTCTCCAGATCTGGCCCCCAGCGACTCCTGTTCTCAAACCTCAAAAGAATGTTCGCTGGGAAGAAATTTTCGTCGAATGAAGAGGTGTTCGCCGAAACTGAGGCCTATTTCGAAGCAAAGGACAAATCGTACTACAAAAATGGTATCGAAAAGTTAATAAAAGCAAAAAATGTGTTTTACTATGGTAGACCGGGGACTTTTCAATTGACCTGTTCCATATTCTCAAATACGTAATGATATATATCGTTGAATTAAATATGTAATTTTTTTGCGTACCGTGTTATTTCTGCGTTGGGCCAGTATATCTCGAAGTTCAACCGTGCAATTGTGTTTTCTGATCTGAACTGTTTTTGATCATATTCTTATCGCTTTATAGTTTGTTTAAAACGATATTAATTAATTTGTTGTCAAAACTGTATCAAAGTAGACAAAATATCTCACTGAACATTAACCAAAAATTCTGCTTAACATCGCTGTACTGGCAGCGTCCGTTTTCTCGCCGCTCCTGATGCATCCATCCTCCATTCTCATTCCATCTAAATACATTTGCATAATTGTTGTATCAGTTTCAGGTACTAAGATTAAAGAACCAGTTTAATGATGTGGCACTGAGTCACAAACGTTGATTGAAAGTGGTGTTGGTCCTTATTATGAAAGACACCAACTGATATTGTTGTTCTAGGTATCGTTGGAATCCGGAATTGAATTTACGAATTTTACTTAAATTCAATTTTGATTTAGGGGTGTTTTCTTTATTTTCCAGAACTGCAGTGTAAACCGGATGATTCAGGTTGTATATGAATGGCTGACAGTGTTGGCATTCTTTGTTCTTAGCATCGATATATAAATTTAACGAAGAGCTTATCTATTCGAACACATAGGAGAGAAGTGATGCATGATCTTACAGGCGCTGTTGTTCATGCGTTACACATGATGATTGTAAAGTGGGAGTGAAAGTTTGTGAAATTTTGTTGAAATATGTTTTTATATTCGAAAAATGTAAAAAAACAAAATATCGCAATGTCACATACCGGGACCAATTGTAAATATAAACGGCACCGGAAAAATTTCATCAAAATCAGCTCAGCTGTTTACGAGTTCAGTAACATACACAGGTCCAGAATAATTACACTTGAGTAGCTGTGAAACAATCTAATGTAACTATTAAAGTCGACAGTTTTGACTTTTTCTATTTAAAATAAGTCTTCAATTTAGTATTATTGGGTCATTCAGTTCTGTATTTTCAACAATCTTTACTATTTATTTGATTTTAGAAACTTATGGTGATACTGCTCCGTCATATCCCGAATGTTAGTTTTGATTCCAAAAATTTTAGAAGATGAGCAAAGCAGAGGATTATTAATCTGAGATCGACTTCCATGCAATGCAATTCCGAAAAGAGAAAAAATGGAATTAACCTTCATAATAAACTACACCAACGTAACTGAAAAAAGTTTATTCGATTTATATGGTGAAGACATTTTTAAAATACCAGAAGGTCAGTATAGCTTTCCTAAGGTCTGTTTTTCATATTTTTGTGTCACGTTCGAGATAAATGAACCTCCGAAACAAGCAATAAAATCGTATTATATATTGTTTCTGACAGGAAATATATCGAAGGCATATTTTCGAAGGAATAAAAAATACGTGGTGTCACTTTAACGTATAGAAACTCGCCATTGGCAATTTCCTCATATTATATCACCGAAAAATTATTGAAATAACGAATAAAACATATAAAAGTATATAACAGACAAAACAGTTTATACGATTTCTTCTGTTAAATTATATTAAAAACATTATCGTTCTGTTTCTGGGCCTGCGGGAAAATTGGTAAACAAAGAAAATATATTTTAGTTTTTTTATTATTTATGAAATATTCCCTGAAGAATTACCTATTATAAAATGCATCATGACATTGTTAAGAAAAATCTAAAATTGGTAAACAAAGAAAATATATTTTAGTTTTTTTATTATTTATGAAATATTCCGTGAAGAATTACCTATTATAAAATGCATCATGACGTTGTTAAGAAAACTGGTCCTGGAAGCAGTTGTTCTAAAATTCAATTAGTTGGAATGAAGTAGGTGGTATCGTTTTTATAGTTAGAACAAACATTTGTTTTAATAACATTTATAAATATCAAAGAAATTATATTTTTAAATTATTTTTTTTTAAAATTTGTTTTATTATGGATAACTTAACAATAATTTAAGTCCTACTGGTTAAAGCATTATATATAACTACAGGTCGCGGATAAAGTAAAATAATGCCTTAATGGTTACCAAGAGAATATTGTCCCGATCTTATACCCAATCATCCGCTAATTCCTTCAATGATGTTGGATATGGAAATCTACTCCTCATGGTCTCACGCGGGTGTTAGTAGTTAAAAGTGGTTAAAAATAGACAAATAATATATTGATTGAATATTTCGAAAGCTAGAAAAAATTTAAAAAATAGGCTGTTAATTTGGATTCTTATAAAAAACTGTTGGTTCATTCGGTCGAAAACCGTGCATAATTGTTAAGTTTAACTAATTTTAAAGAAAAGTCTGGGTTACCTAGTCCGTGCCTTAGCTTACTCATTAGATTTGCAAGGAGTTGTATAGATGTTTCTTGTATCTCTAATGTGTATTGTTATGGCAATTATAGCTTCTAATCTTGCAGTATCAGGCTGTACTAAAACCTTTTTAATAAAATCTATACTTAGATATTAGTCACACGTATAGAGGTAGGAGTATTTCTATTCATGAGTATTTTGTAATAACCTATTTAAGATCCACTCAGCAATAGTATAACTATTTTTATTTCTTGCTTTTGGTAGCTACCTTATTACCAAATTAAAACTTTCAAGGCTTTTTAACATTATTTTGAACGATTTTTATGTTTATTCATTATATCTAGGACTGCGTATAACATCTAATCAATTTTACTTTAATATTCTCAATCTCCTCAAGGAGATCGTCTAGATGCGGTTTATTGAGATTAAGGAATTGCAACGGAACTAAATCGGATGCATTTATTGCAGTATAATATAATTCCATAATTCCGGTACTTTGAAATGAATAGCTTTTCACAAGTGATGCATAATTCTCAAGTAATATTCAGTGCTGATAACTTGACTCAGTAGAACACCACAGTTGCAAGCTTTCTAATTTGTCTATTACTTCTATTAACCGTAGAATTATATATATATATATATATATATATATATAGTTTTCACTTTGTGAGTTTCTGTGCAGAAATCCATAAAATTTCAAATTTTAAATTGTTTACCCTTAGAATGAATAAAAAACTTCTATAAGCTGAATTTATCATTCACAATTTATTAAAAATAGCCTACAGAGTAATTACATATTATGTGTAATTAATAATGTTAAATTATCATTATCTACTTATATAGGTTAAATAAATTCAGCCTTCAGTAAGTGTGTTGTTTGAGACATGGATGAAGCAACTGATGACAAGCCGATATAATTGCATGTATTTCCGATAATTACTCGTGATGGCTTGCTAATTACAGTGGTTTAAGTTTGAACTTTTATTATTTTCAAAACTATGGATTAAAAATAATTTAATGTGTCGATTAATTATAGTTTCTCTATACGGAACGGTGCCGCTACCAAAGACAAATATTCTTTACTTTATAAGCTCTTAATTCTAAAGAAAATTGAGTTGTCTTGATTGAGAGGTTAAACAACAATAACGTTAGTTTTACTCATAAAAAATTGACAGTTGTTAAAAGAAAATCTTTTTCAAGTGAAGTTGCATGAGACACAGAATACGAACTTATTAATAATGTGTTGAGTCACCATTTTCTTTGCTATTCTAGCTATTTTAAGCTAAAATTATGCGCGGAATAGATTCGTAACGTCTTCAACATTAGAATGAACAGTCTCCAATGAAATGTTGTCCCATTCTTATACCAAAACATTCGCCAACTTCTTCAATTATATTTTGATGCTCCCAAAACATAAAACCAAGACTTGCCCTTTTCATCATTGAGGATGTTGAGATATTTATTCGCAGTAATCCGGCCAGTAATTTAAATGAGAAGACTAGCTACGATTCAAAAGAGTATTTCTCAAGTTAGTGTTGAGTTCTGGTGTCGTCTTTGTAGTGGTAGTTTTTTATCGTCTGGCCACCAAGCTTTTCAGTGTTAATCGGTCTCTGTCAGTTAACTTTGGGTTCCACGCAGTGCTCTTCTCCGATGATGTTGTAGTATGTTTTATATATGCTGCCATTACTGTGAATACTGACATTCGAGACAAATTAAACAATTCAGATGTGTTGGTAAAAGACGCTCCCTTTGACAGAGCGCAAACTTTTTCTCTATTTCGAAGTCTTAAAGATCGTACATTTCATCATAAAAAGCATAACCTACTAGACTTAACACTGAGCGATACATACGCATCGCATTATTTACACGGTACCTGTGTTTCCAAGATGCTACAACATGTATTATATTGCATGGAGTTCATATTATTATGTTTACCCTTGTCTATGAAAAAGTAAGGCGCTCACAATTTTGCACAGGCCTTTAACTCTACGTAACAAAAACGCATTGATAATCAGAAAGCTATTTAAAACTGCTGCAAAGATAAAAGCTAAGCAAAGCAACGTTGCAAAAAAACGTTAATTCTACCAAACAAAAGGCTAAAGTTAGGAAAAATGTGTTAACTAAAAAATTAAGCAAAAGTTGTTGTTCTTATTTAATCTACGATATTATTGTACGATGTGTTATGTATAAATGTTATGTAATTCAACCCTGACTATGCGACCATCTGTTTCAAAAAAACTACCTGAATGGTAGACGTGTGAGACGGGTTGGACTGTTTTCTTTTCTTGAAAAGTTCCGTAAAATAAAACCTACCTATTTAGTAAAATTATAGTTTCTTTGTTTAATACCATTTCCCAAAATATAACTGGCATAGGTATAGGGTAATTTTCTTTTAAATACTTTCAAATAACCGAAATCAAATTAATTAACAAGAAAAGAAGAAAGGTTGACATTGGATTGGAAATCGTTCCGCATTTACTCTAAGCGTATCTTAATATAGTTAAGTGGAGTTCGGGCAAAGGTATCGTAAAGTTTTAAGGTCACAAAAGATGGATTGGAAAAGGTTCTCATCAACCCCTAACCATATACAATTCCAAGTAAAAAAATTCCGAGTTCAAGGTGTAAACTCATTAAAGGCGGACTGAACTTACTGTGAATTCACATAGTCTACCGGAATTTGGAGAAAAGCTTGCAGTTCATGGTGAACGGCCATAAAAAAAGGATTGCAGTAGCTGAGTTTCTTAGCCGTAGACTATTCGAATCTGGCCAAAATTTGGAAAACCATTCCATAGTGGGCTACCATGGAATTTTGAGAAGAAATAGTGTCATTTCGAAGATCAGAAAGGCAAACTGGCAGATAATCGATGCTCAAAATATTTTTTGTGAGAATAAAATGTCTAGATGAAGTAGCGAGGTGTTATGTAATACCACACTGACTATCCGGCCATCTGCTTTAAAAAACTACCTAAACGATGAACGAGTGAGATGGGTCTGTTTTCTAATAGACCCTCAGTGTCGTTTTGTATCAAAGTTCAACAACTCGCCACTTCTTCCCGTAAAATAAAACAGTTTTAAGTAAAATTAGAGTTTTTTTGTTAAATACCCTTTCACAAAGCGTAACCTAAATTACTTGAAATCCTCAAATTATCTTGAGCAATTTTAGACGTAATTCTATTTCTGTTATATATTATGTATATATGTAAAACAGGAAGAGCCATTATGTGGGTGTACATGTGTGAAATAAGGATAAAATTGTACCGTTTAATAACAATTCCACGGATAGAGGGCTAAATCGCTTTAGTATTGCGAATGTGTAAACGAAGCGTATCCTCTGAATTTTTAATATCGTTCAACAACAACTGGAAAAGAGTTTCACTTGGCGACACGTGCTGAATACCAGTAAATTCGTCCGAGAAAAAACTTTCGCCGTTAAATGCTGCACAGGATAGGAATTTTATTTAATATATAGAAAGTTTTCTTCGTTTTCTGGTCAATATCACTTTCCGAGTTGTAAAAACCTACACATTTTGTACTACGTATTTTGTCGTAGCATCACGTCAATGTATTTGGGTTTTTAATACGAGAAATTATATATTTTTATTTGAAAGCATCATGAATTGAATATAGTATGAATTAAATATCCACAACAGATTGTTATTTATCTGGATACTCCAATTTTTACTGAATCTGTCGCATGAGTCCAACTGAGTTTGAGCGGTTGCCAGTGGACTTCGAGATCATCGGTCGATAATAGCTGATAATCAGACTCTCAAATCGGTACTTCACATCGTCCATTGTTACTAAAACAGCTATATCTCCAAAAAGAATTTAAATTTTAAGACATCCCCTTAAATGCTATATTTTTAAATGTTTTAATTTTAAATATAAAAAAGGCAACTTTTTGAACTTACAAAACTAGAATGCTTTAAACAGAACCCTTAATCACCAACTTGTCTAAGTAAAAAAACCATAAGCTGCCAGAACTACTGAAAGAAATATTCAGTTGATTATAGATTTTCTACAAAATATTATTTTATTTGTATTTATATTGTGTTTATATTAATTGTATGGATTAATTAGAAATATTTCATAACAGTTCTAAATTATAGTTTTATAATACTAATATGACAAATATAAAAAAAATTAAAACAAGATATCAAAAAATTGATAAATATATATTATTCAGTTATTTAAAATATATCAAATGAGTTGTAAGCAAGCAAGTAAGTATATTATAGAAAGTGTAGAAATATTTTAAGGAATTTTTAAATGACTGAAAGCTAAAAATCATTTGAAAATAATGGAAGTCAATGGAAGGCATTTGACGAAGACACTGTAATTAATGATATAGTCAGATTTTGGATCCAGTCCCTATATTTTAATATAATGGCTAAACTAAAGTATATTTCATTTTAGTCAATTAATTGTAAGTCAAGTAAATATTCATTAATATACTCCTTCCTTAATATACTATATTCGATGAAACATGGTAAACATTAAGATTACGGTATATGGAACTGGAACTGTAAAAATAACCGCACCCACCATATAGATTAAAGATTTTAAAAACAGGCATTAATAATAAATACTAGTAATCGAAAAGCCGTGTGGTAAAATCTCCACCAGCATTTGTTAATCATGTTTCTTTCAATACAAAAAGGGAATCATTTTAAAATGATATGTTAGTAAAACTTATTTATATAAAACTTCGAACCGTACATTTGATTGAAAATAGTAATTACTATTTTCAGTCGCTAGTTTTTTAACTATCGGCTATATTCACTGTTTTGCGACTATAGACTGTTTCGACTGTTTTTAGTCGATAGTTCCCAACGAAATTTATTTATTTGTAGCTCATTTTACAAAAAAGAATTAGACCTGGAGATTCTTCCTCTGTATGCCTATATAGAGGTTATATGCTTCCAGGTGTCCCCTTTTTTTTCAAAAAATGAGGCAAAATTGTCACTAAGCCAATTAATATATAGAAGAGTTATTGATAAATGTCAAAAATAAATATATAAATATAAAAATCAGCAAATAAAAAGTATTACAAAAACCTAATGACATATTATAACCTTTTAAATTAATTAAATATATTTTACTAAACTAACTATACAAACTAGAAAACATAATATTAATAAAGTGTTAGATATTTAATATTCACTCACAAGTTTAAAACTCGTCTTTGGAATAAAGGCCTATCGTTACACAGCTGCTGTCAACTTTCTTACACTATAATTCCCACTTCTGTTTTCTCAAATATTGGCATCATAAAGTATAGTTGGTTTAATCTCTTAATGTATCTGAAAGTTTTGATACGTTTACACTTTGTCTTCATTTTAGCAGATAGTTGTAGTGCTTCACATTGTACATAATAATACAATATAATTTCTGAGCATTTAAATTTATATCCAAAATTATTTAGATAGAGTTTATCAAGATACGGAACTAAAAACATTTTCTCTATTGAAGTTTCGTGTCATCGCCATGATTCAAACTTAAGTATACCATCATAATACTGAATCAAAACAGAAAAAAATTGTTGTAGAGCGTGTTATGAAATTGATATATTGATTTCGAAATGAGTATTAGTCGAGAAAGCGAACTGAAATCAGCATTTCAAGATGAAAAACATTTTAAAATTGGTAAAATTATAAATGTAAATGTGTTATGCATCAGTTAATAATATAATAATATTAAAATATAACGTTTTACATGCAGTTATCATTTCGAATTTAATTTAACTGATTTTATATCAAAAACAACTTAACTCAAGTAATTCATAACGAACAAAACTTTGTAAAGCCAATTCATGTACTGCACAAACTTTAATAAATCTCCATACATATTTTACGAATATAAAGTATAAAACTTTTATAAGTATTCTTTAAAAACATTTTGTATACAAGCTAACTGAATAAAAGTATTATTAGGTCGATTGTTGTTTGTAAAAATCTTTAAAGTTTTGAAGAATGTTATATTCACTTATAACATCTGACAATAGAGAATCACCGCCCATCAATTAGGCCCAGATATGGTTTACATTAAATAATGATAACAATAATGCAATCTTTCATAATAGGGGTAATATATAGACGCAGAAGGTGTGATTTATATTTTATGACGACAAACTGCGATTCCTACTGAAAATATATGTTATTATTGTTTAGAAACAGTCCAAATTGTTACTACTGATATAATTTTAGCAATGGAGAATAGAAATGGTACGCCCAAAAGTTCTAAGTGGGAATTACCAGAAATTGTTTCTACATTAAATAGAGAGCTCTACATTTTATAAAATATATCTAATAATACAAATGCTAAATAGAAATAGAATAATAAGTGTTTATATTTAAAACAGGTAAGAACGTCTCATTTTAATTATTGATTATAATTTAACGACATAAGAATATTAAAATAGGAAGTATTCCCTAATAATTGTTTGACATACTAATAAATTACATATTAAAGGTTATTAAAGTAATGGGGACAAGCATTTTAATGAGAAAAAAGGAAAAACACATTTCGAAACCTTGTGCCAGGTAATCCATACTACAAATGATCTCAACAAGTATTAATCAGTAGGTATTATGTATAGTAAGTGCGCTAGATATAATGTCTCATTCGAGCTGCAACATTGTATCTTTCACAGCTCTTGCAACATATCGTGGAGCGTTGTAACCCAAAAGAATGATTTTGTGTCTGTATCTCTCTATTGCTGAACCTTCTTGTAACACTAAGTCGTTCAATTTCAAATGACGTCGATCTTGTTGCATATAAATGTCTATCAATATTTGATTCATAAACTGATAAGCTATATGGAAGTTCTTACTGAGTCCCAGTTGGGTTTTCATCCAGTATTTTTTTTATCAGTGACATCACCACTTTTGAATCATTGAAATCAAATCTGTCAATTGCGATATAACGAAGCAGCGTCTCCAAAAATGTGTGATGAGCGCTAGATAGCAAATTTGTTTAAATAAAACAACAAAAGTAACGAATCTCGACAGTTCAATTTTGGGTACTCCATAATGGTCTTTCAATATTACTAAATGGAATAACAGTTAGGTTGGGTTATTTAATAGATGTTTACATTTATACTTCGGATACTCACCAACAGACATTGCTGATCAAAATATATACAAGCACTTAATTGATTAAGGTCCGCATTAAATGAATAATTTATTACAATACTGGCGGCCTGACATTCAGTATAATTCTTGTTAGTATCAACATTAATTTTTGAGGCAGAAAGTCTGTTTCTATGCGTCAGACTAAATTAAAATGCATCCGAAATATTATATTTCAATTTAAACGCGCATTAGTAACAACAGCAATGATCTGTCAACTGGTAACGCAATTCACAGTCCAATTAATATTCTGTTTTGTTTAATGTAAATGGTTCCCCTCATTTGGACGCAGTTATTTTGAATTTGCATCGGCATCGCAGGCTAAAATTTTCAGCAATTGTTTGCGAATTACCAGTTATGAAATTAATACAAAAAACGTGCATTCAAACTTGGAATGATAAATTTAAATATTAATTTCATACAGTTAAATTTAGAAAAATATTTTAACATATTTATGCTTTAAGGGAATTGATAAAACTATTGTAATATTTCCTGTTTATTTTAAGTCTTTTACTGTAAGCATACTTAAAATTCATATTATATGGTTTCATTTACGTTAGATTATGATTGTTTTGATAAAAACCGTTTGTACTGCTAATGTAGAACTCGGGTGTATTAACAAAAGTATAAAGACTAAAAAATTGTATTCCCATCCCTACACATATCACAACACATATATTAAAACTTCAGAACTGTTATACTATTATCTGCTTTTTTTTGTTAAGTTCGCGATATGTAAACTTCCCAACAAGTCAATAAAATCATATTATATATTATTTTGGATAAGAAGTATTTTAAGCACCTTTATAAAGGAGGGCATAAATATAGGTGTAGATTATATTTTGTTAGATCAAAAGGAAATAAAGTATTTACAGAATACGTTCGTACGTCCAATAATAATTACTACAGAATGTATGATATATTAGAAACCTGTCACTCGGCTCAAATTTCTTCTTTCTTCGTAAGGATATAAGTGTTACTAAAATGGGTTTTATGCTACTGATACAAATGTTCAGAAAGCCAGGTATAGAAGAATACTGTGGGTGATGTGCGATATCCAAATGAAACGCGGTCGCTATTATTAACTAATATTGGTAACCTGATGCCAAAAAAGTATTTACCTTGTCAGCTCTCTTAGGACATTCACTTATGATCAAATGTTCAAAAATATAATACGTAATTAGTACATTCTATCGATATATCTCTATGGAATGTATAAACAAATGTTAAGGATTCTTTTGTAATGCATCAACATCATCAACGACTTTCACGATTAAGGAATCAAAGACATTTTTGTTTTTTTATTAAAAGTGACAACATTGTAGTCAAAAGCCAATTTTCCATTTTAGCCTCTATGTATAGATTTTTACAGATTTGGCAAGGTTTGAGATTTCATTTTACTTCTATAACGATAATACTGAGTGTTTAACTCAAATGTATCAATTTCAGCGTTAAAAATATTTTATGAGGATTTAGTTCAGTTTGAGCTTCGACGCCTTCTTAAACTTCGTAGTTTGCCATCAATTCCCTTAAAATCAACTACAATCAATTACGACGAATTAAAAGGTGAAAAACAAGCACCAGAGATAAAATGCGACGCATATTTCTAATGATAGCAGAAATTTCTTATCAATAGTACTTTACTTTGGCAACAACGCAAAGTATCACTCATTTACGCAGAATAATTTGTAACAAATACGTCTCAATCAAGTAAGCAATCTTGTATCAAACCCAGAATACTAAGTTCGCAACAGAAATATTTTGTTAATGTTACTGTTGTTCTATTAACCTGTTTTAATGTTTACTTACGCATTACTTAAGTTAAGCCTGTGGTCAACGCATTCATTTGTCTAAGAGAGAAGGTCCACTTAAGAAAGATAACGCACCTAGACACACACAATAACTATCGATATCATCAGTAAAGTAGAATATAAATTGTTTCAGTATCCAGCGTCTTTCACCTGGCTTAAGTCTTTGATAAAGTATGGAATGATATCCTAGAATTCTAATTGGTAAGTAAATTACCTAGCTAGATGAGCCAGATTCTCAAATCCTATTCATAATCGTCACTTTAGAAGATACGGATATCCTTAAATTTGAAGCAGTAATACTAGCCACATTTGTTAATGATATTACTTTACTCTATATGTTACAAGTAACAACTTCAATTCAAAAGAAATGAATAAATGCTATAAAATCTACACATGTCACCTACAAAAAAAAATACCAGTCAGAATCGGTTCTAGAGTAGTATACGAACTCATGAAAATACTTGAAAAGGAAGCTGATTGGTAGGTGGTTGATTGGACGATAAGCCGAATTATCACTTCACAACAAATGTTTATTACATACACAAATTTTGAAGCATATATGGACAGATAAATTTCATCAAACCCCAGTTCAGATTTATAAAACGAAAATTATTGACAGCACTGTTAACGAGCGATAATACATTACAAAAACAGTTGGATAACCCCTTTGAGTTTGTATGTTATAGTTAAGTGATATGTAAAAACTCTGACTTGTTTTAAACGTATGTGAGGGTACCAGTGGGGGTACATCTATTAAGCGCTAATGAAGTTTGCTTTCTTTCATAGCAAAACACTTTCATGAAACAAAAAAATACTAGATCAATAAATAAGATTCATATCTTAACGGATATTGCTCTCAGTGTGTTGACGTCGGCGGAAATGAAACTGAGGAATAAAGTCGTTTCTACAACTATGAACCTTAACATATTTGTTATTGGTCACTAGTTGCTTATGCTACTTTGAAAAAATTAAGTACACATCGATGTCAATCTACTAGGATTTCGAAGAGCTAACTCCATCCTGTAATATTGAAAATAATCTAGCCGTCTGTTATAGAAATCCAAAGCTGCGCCATAAAAGCGACAGTCATAATTTACAAAAATAGAATATATGACTCTCCAAAGTAATAAAAATGCCAGTAAATCACAAATGTAGAGTTTATATAAAGGTAATCCTGGCCTTTAACCCCAAAAAGGTTGTAACATTAATTATGTAAACATAAAAATCGCCTTTAGAATTTTCGGGATATTTATGATTTTTTTACGAAAGGGGATTTATTAAAAGGAGAAATCCAATTTTTGACGTCCGAAATTATTAAACGGCTTCGCGGAGTTATATTAAAATATTTAGGGGATTATTGCCTTATTTATTTAATAGCAGTCGTTGCTCTTTAACCTCACCGCTTCTGTAAACTCAGAAGCAAAATATTTTGTTTTGATGTTATATTAAGTTCAATATCCTAATATTAGGGGTATGATTTAATTTTTACATTATTATTTCTTCGAGCTTAAAATGATATTTGAGATGATGATATTTTGCGGCATTTTGTGTTTTTCATACAATAAATTTCTAAATGGTTGAACATGAAAGGGGTGGTTTGTTAGAAGCTAGTCAGACGGTTACTACGAAATGTTGCAGCAAACGATTTAACAACTTTACCAAAGAACTTGAACAGAATAGCCCATAAATTGGATATGGTACAAGGCAACTTATGACAATGCTTGATCTCATATTACTTTTCTAACTTAGAAGACCTTCTTGATTCCTAAAATGGAATGTTAGCTTGCACATGATATGTTCACCAATTATTCCAGTCAATACAGCAGTTTTTATGGATAAAGCGGATAAAAATGCTAAATAACGTGGGCAAATTTCAACGATTTTTTTGCCTGTAAGCCTGCCAGTGTCCTTTATATTCGAATATTACCTAAGAGATGGCACAAGGTCATACAAAAAAATGCAAGAACAAAATAATTGTTGGGTTTTACTTAAATGATTTCCTTATTATTACGTTTAGTTCTATATTCCTAGTACTGATATTTCAACAAAAGGAAACGATTCATTGAAAATTCCATATATAAAGGTAACATTTGTTTAGACAGTCAAAATTTGTTGCACTTTTAAAATGGAAATTTCTTTTGTTTAATTTTGTTTTTTTTTTTGCTAAAACAAGAAAACACAGCAAAAATTATATGACGTTTAGAATGATGAGCGTCTAAGCCGACATCAGTATCAGATTTGAATGATAAAGATAAACCTAGGTGGGATTGTAGAGAAATTTTTCGTTAGACTATCTGCAGTCACAATCTAAAGCGATTGAAGGAGCAAATGCGGCTGAAAACCGACTATAATAGATGAATAACAAATAAGGATAGAGATACAATGACAAAGAGAGAGATATAGAGACTGCATCCATCATACAGCGCAGGCCTTGCTTCGAATATCTTTTAGAAGAATCTACAATGACAAATTTACGATTTAACCAGAAAAGCTTTTCAATCAAAATTATACATATATCATTAATTAGTATAAACTAAAATAAATCTTCGCTTAACCCGATATTAACAACAAATCAATAAAACCATCCGCAAGACTAAAAAACCACGAAATTACCAGAGAACATAATCCCAGTTTTCTATAAAATTGAGCGTTACCCTGCAAATAAATTCCTGCTTGTGCGTGACGCGCCAATACTTAATCCTCCTGATCTTTCCAAAACCCCTTTCTCACGCCACATCAGTTGAGTTCTTGCAGAACTAATTTTTTTCCCGTTAACCCTCCCGCTCTTTCCTTTCCTTGTTCTTTTGCATTAACTCCGCCTCCCATACGCCATTGTGGATGCCTAAGTATATACAAAGCATGGTTGAAATCATCATCAATCATTTTTAGGGAATGAAAGTAGGAATAATCAGTTACTTTTTTATTTAATATGTTTAATTTTTTTTACATTCTATTTAGATAATCAAGTGATTTTTTTATTTAATCTATTATTACAATTAATTAATACTACAATGTATTATTATTAATTTTTAAATATTTTTTCCAATTAGCATTCATTTAGACTGATCCCACTATTTAACGTGGGATAAAGACCGCGGTGTTGGTTTTAAATCTATATCCTGGCGGGTGGCTAACTTAAAATGATGTATGTCTTATCGAGTAACCTAGTTGCTCATAAGATTGGGAGAATTGTTCGTTCTCAGATTACAAACAATCGCAAACTAAAATGCATGAACTCCAAGATAGTAACATCACAGTACTATAAAGACTATTATGTATATTAACAAATTCATCCTGAATCAGGATAAATACTTACACTAAATTACAACCTTTCATTGAGTGGCCATACTCAAATTTCTGACTATAGTTTAACACGATAATTTGGCGGCTATCTACAAATTATATTATAGAAAATGTTACCAAAAGAACACACCAAACTAATAAAATCGTACATTACAACCAAAATATTTAGAGTGAAACAAGAAGAAGCTTACTCTACAATAAAAGAAGCTAAAGGAGGTGTATCACAAGGAAGTGTACTAGTACCAATGCTTCATCTACTCTACACTTGTGATATAACACAAATGCAGAATATTATGATGGCTACATTTGCTGAAGATACTGCGATTATAGCTGTCGGAGGCAATAATGAAGAAGCCTCACGAAAATTATAACAGGCAAGTGACAATATAAGTAATTAAGTAATTAAAAATTAATGAAAGTAAATCTGTGCATTTGCAGTTCACCTACAATCAGACCGTATAAGCACCAATAACATTAAATAATACTATAATTCGATATGGCAACAACGCTAAATATATCGGAATGAATCTTGATACAAAACTTCCCTGGAAGGAACATATAAAGAAGAAAAGAAAAGAACTGGAATTGAAATATAGGAAAATATACTGGCTAATTGGATAAAAATCACAATTATCAGTACAGAAATTGTTATTATATAAGCAAATACTGAAACCTATATGGACATACGGAGTTCAATTATGAGGATGTTCTGCAAAGAGTAACATAAGCAAAATACAAATTTTTCAGAACGAAGTCCTGAGAGGTATTGTAGGTGCACCCAAATACTATAGGACTGATTACCTATATCGAGACCTTCATATACCCAGAGTAAGTCATGAAATCAAGAGAATTGTAAGGGGGCATGGGGAAAGCAGCTTTTAGATACTACCAGAACAGAACACAGACTCAAAAGTATCAAACCATTTGATCTTGTGTAGTGCTGTGTAGTGAGGTGGATATAATAAAAAATACATCAGTGATATGTATTAACATTATTTCACCCGAGACTGAGATAGGGCTGATGGGCCCTCCTAGTTATATACCTAGATTTAAGTTATCATAAAGACAAATTGTATGTTAGTCGGAAATGACTAGCAATAATGTAATAATTATATAATAAAAAAAATCTGCAAATTATATATATTCTGGATTAAAAATTGGTGAAATATCAGCCTACGTTTCTGCTGAGATATTTACCTAAAACAATCTTACAATTTTCGGTAGATCAACTAGTGAAGATTTTCTGAGACAGACTTACCTCGTACAGAGCAATGGAATAAAATTATTTCTTAAATCAGGAAAAAGTCTATGACTCTTACATGAAACTGCAGATTGGTCTGAGTAACAGTTTCAATTCAATTAATGAACTGAAAGTTTTTATCGCAATTTGATCGAAACTATATTTTCTAAAACTGATCATCATGGTAATCCACCTTATTTACCTTACAAAATTTAAAAAAAAAATTAAAACTATTTAAAAATTGTATAGCTTTCCCTGTCTAAGATCAATAAAATAGTACCAGAAATTCCTTATTTTATATGTAAAGATAATGAAATGATAATTAAGTAACGCGAGTATATATTATCACCTTAATTATTTAATAATCTTAAGCCATTTCGTAATATATATGAAGATTTTTACCCCTTTTAATAAAGACCACCTTTGATTATTCGAATCGAACTAAATTACTATACATGCAGATCATCTGAAAAATTAAACTGACTTATTGATCTGAAATATAAGTATAATTGAACTTTCTGACTGAGAATAAACACAACATGTCCCTACATTTAGACTACACCACCACAACGAACAGATTATCGGTGCGGCAAAACATTGGGCGCGAAAAATGTTTTATATTAAGAGGTATACACTTGAATAATTCTTAAGTTAGTAAACATAAAAAATATATCGGCCGTTATCCCAATAAAACGTGATCAAACGCTAGTTTAGTGATGAATTTCAAATTACCATATTAAAATAACTTTAAAACATTTTAAATACCGGCTTGGTAGCGCAGTGGTAAAGGCGATAAGATGGTCCTCCTACTATTGCGATAGCCGCGGGATCGAATCCTGCCTGGGCATGGTCGTACATTTATGTTATATTATGTTTTTATGTGTGTGATTGTTTAAAATTTGTAATTGTCCTAGGCAAGAGTGTAACATCCGACAAGGAAAATGATCCCAATTACGCCAGTAACCAGACTGGATAAGACCAGATGTCTTCTGAGATGATTTCCAAAATTCTGTGATTCGGAGCCTAAGTTAAACTTCCAGTCCAGTCCAGATAAACCCATAGTTGCCAAAAGAAGACTTAAAAAAAAAAAAAATATATATATATATATATATATATATATATATATATATATATATATATATATATATATAATCTTATACTTGGCAGTATTCTTTTGCGAAAATAAAAAGGAAAAATGTGATGAAAAAGTCTAATCTTTAAGCATTTTATATTGAAACTGGTCCTAAGCCAACACCACCAAATAAAATCGGGCACAATGTGGTTATAACCTAAATTTAATATGGACGCTATAAAACGAATCTGTTGAAATAAGGGACTTGTGATATCAACAATGGCTTTAAAAAGGTCTCTAAAGGGTTAAATAACTGGTTTTTATTAGGTCTAGAGTAATAATTTCAACCATGTCTTTCCTTGAATCGAAATTTATTGAAAAAAATTAGTGCAAAATAGAATCAAATAAAATATCATCCACTATTCATTTTCATTAACAGAGTTAGTATATCGAACCAGGTGTTCATTTAATAATTTATATGATAAAATGAAACTGTGATAAGGGTTGACGAAATATATTTATATATTTTAGCCATCTTGTCAGACATTATTATATAAAAAAGTTGTAAATGTTTGTTTTAGTATTCACACATTTTGATACCATTGAAAAAAAAAAACTCCAACATTTAGTACAAAGGTGATATATTGCTGAAGAAACCCATCACTGAATCTGAAGATACCAACTATTGAATCCATTTTTATTTTTAAAATGCCGTTTCGTATTAACTTTTCAATTCACAATAAATCTGAATAATATCTCAAAAGAAAACTTAACAGTCAGTGTTATTGTAGTAGCATCAACTTAATTGATGTGAGGGACAATAGTGAATTAAATATGAACAATATTCCGAATTTTCTGATTCACAAAACCTGTCATTATAATCTTCATTCAAATATTTAGATTGCTATTGGTAAACCTTAGCAGTGATCGTTTATATCGATTTTTGTAGATCAAATACGGATTACACAAAAATTAAACTGTGGGTATTTTCTTTCCTTCTCCTATATTTTGATTCTTCGTCAGGCCCTATACATTTTTCCAATGTTCAACAAGTTTTTTTGAGCTAGGCTTATATACATTAAAATTTAATTTAATCGCTGCTAACAATATAATACTTTTAAAATAGAATGTCAACAAAAATATTCAATCGAGAAATTAATGAAATTTTTCTACTGAATTCTGATCTACTGAATTTATTATATAAAATGTATTTATATATATAAACATTTATATTTCTGCATGTCATCTGTATGGAGTGTCCTATTTTAATAGCAAGAGCAGAATTGTATAGTCGTGAAATAATGATAAAATCGCAGAGAGCGACATATAAAGTAATGTAGTAGTAACATTAGAAAATACAATTTTGGTAGGTAAATTTTTAGAATATATATGTTAACTGCAAGTAATGTATGGTAAAATGTCACTTGTAGCAGAATTTAATGACAACATAATTTGTTTTGCGGAATCTCCAATATCGTTTGGCATCATTTAATAATATAATCTAATACTGTACTACCTGCTGTACACAGGAAAATGCAAATTTACTAGAGTTCTCGTTTTAGTGTGGACTAGCGCTACGGAAGCCACAAAATTTCCGACAAAGCCTAACACGATCTCAATTTACTGCAAAATTAAGACTGTCGCGCTGCAAATAAATTCCTGGTTGTGCGTGACGCGCCGCTATTTAATCCTCGTGATCTCTCCAAACCCCTTTCCCATCCCACGGCGGATCGGTTCCTGCAGGACTCATTTTTTCTCGGTTATCTTCTCCTCTCCCCCAGCCCCAACGTTCTTTCCATTATCCCTGGCACCCACGAAACCCTTGAGCCATTGTCAACGCCGACCTGGTAATATATAAAATGTTTTAAATTCATCATTAATCATCAGCCGCGAAATACAAGTTGGGCCGCGTGCTCGTCACTAAATAGCCTTTATTTATTCAGCCTCTATCTGGAAAATACTTATTTTGATTACTAACTGGAACGTTATCTATTTTTTGTGGCTTCTTGGTAAAATATTCGATCGACAGCTAATATTACCTTATAAAGCGGTTATATTTTTGGAAAATAAGGTATTGTAATGAGAAACTAATTTCGGACATGTTATTGGGTTAAGGTAAAACTTCATATGGTTTAGTAATACATAATTTTATATTAATTATTCTATAAATGGGCTTTTAGCTATATTTAGTATCAAAAATTATAGATCATACAATAACCTATAGTGCTTGTGATAGTTAACTAAAAAATATTATAAGCTTCACTATTCTTCTGCTATATATAATCACAAAAAAGTGCATAAATTAGTCATTTATTTTCTTAAAAATTATGATATATTCCTTTCAAGGTTTCTCTAGTTTTTCTGTATATTTTTGTAGGTTTGTTTTGGTTGGCTTTGATGGCCTTCACCGATTGCTGTCCCCTCGGTCATCCGTTGCCATATACTGGTGTAAATAATCCTTTTTTGTTCACTATAAAAGCTCTAAACAAAACTCTGAATCATCATTGCGTGATTGTTTTTAATTTTGGAAAGCCTCTCGACTGTGCTCAAAAGTATTTTGGGACTAATATTGCGATTTGGGCGCATAGCATTATTATTTAACTTAATTTTATTCTAAATTTAAGAATAAATATTTTGATATTGTTAGTTGAATATTTATAAAAATGCTATAATTTGTATGGCTAAAATGTATATTATAAAGCGAAACACACCTGACGCGATTAAGTAGATCATCAAAATTAAATGTAAAACGAGACATAGAAGATACCAATATTATGAAAATATCTTCCAAAATAATTAAACATTAATTAACACTTAAAGATAATTTTTTTTGATATTACGGCCATACCAAGAACACTATTCACATTTACAATTATGTTCCCGCAAGATGCGTGTGCTGACTAATACTTAATTTCCACTACCTTACCAATCTCCCTTCTCATCATACGCCAGATCGCTTCCTGCAAACTCCATTACTCGCCGCTACTCTCTCTAGTCCTTTCCTATAATTCCCGAACTTCCGTCCCATCTTTCTCGATGATCAATTTCCACTGTACAACTTGAACCATAAATATATGTTACTAAATAAATAGATCTCATATAACATATAAGTTCCAAATATTTCTAAAAACTGTATATCTAATATTTTTAACAAATATTTTTTTGTTTTTAAATACCAATTTTTAATAAATGTTTATAGCCTTACAATAGGTAGTTTAAATTATATTCCATTCCACTGAATACTTCTGTTATTAAGTTAAAGCTCATTGGATAAATAAAAACTAAACTAACTTAAAATTATATTTAAAATAGAAGTAGTTTTGCCCTTTCGTTTATTGTTGGACTGGACCTACTTTACAACGTGGGCTCCGAACCATGGCCATCGGCATGAAATTTAGCGACTGACCAGTGGCGAACTTATAGACCATCCTAAAAGATATCGGGTCTTAACCAGCCTGGTTACTGGTGTGACTGGGATGGTTATTCCTTGTCGGATTTTCCACTGCCACTTATAAAAATATTTACATTACAGGATTCGAACCTGCGACTATAGTAACAGTAGGGGGGACGTCCTGTTGTCTTAACCAATGTGCCAACAAAGCAGGCTCATTTTGTTGCAAACGTTAATAAATTATAAAAATCAGGACTAGTTTTCTCCCTGCAAACAGTTTTTCATTATAGCAGTTAATTTTTGACCAAATTATAGAAAATTAGTAAAGCAAATTAATATTAATATCATGTAAGAACAATAAATTATATTATAAATAAAACATTAAAATTATACCTGTAAGTAGTTTAGTAAATTAAAAAAGAAACCTTGCGTGCTCAAACCTTAAATAATTCTTGAATATTTTTATTACTGAACCCCAGTATTTCAATAGTTTTTTCTAATTGCCCGTAAATAGTTCTATTTTTATTTTATTCAACACCAATTAGTTTCATTTTTATTTCATTGCTATTCGTCATCAAAACACCTTTGTATATATTGTGTGAGATATATATGCATATGAAGTACATAAACACTTAATAATAATTAAAGGTACTAAATGTAATGGTTATACATATTATGTTAAATAACATGGAGTTATTATTGGGAAATAAAACCAACTTTTCATGTAACAAATTAGCTTAATTGAATTACATAGTATCTATTGTAAATTGTAATCGATTTCTGGAAAACACTAATAGTAGAAGTTGTTTGATCAAAAAGTTTAATGATTTTAGTTATAGATATTGAATGATTGTGACCACAAAATAAATGGAAACAAAAAAGCATTTAAATGATATAACATTTTTAACTAAGGAACTGTCTGATTATAAAAAATTTATAGAAAATATGTAGTGATTCTTTCTATCATTTATCAAATATTCCTAAAATTATTTCTTCTTTTTCCATTGATATATATATATATATATATATATATATATATATATATATATATATATATATATATAAACTCAACAGTAGGATTACTTTACCAATCAAATTTTTCTAGACCTTTGCAATATAATGGCACAAAAAATAAACTTTTTTCAAATTATTCATTTGTAGTATAAATTATTTGTTTTACTAGGTAGTCTTAATTGATGATTGATTGTTTTGATGTTGTTTGATCGAACTAATGATCTAAATACAATTATCGCCACTTATACCTCACCAATGTACATATAAACTTATGCCTAAAAAATAGCTTCAAAATATTTAAGACCACCATTTTGTAGTTATTTAACATTTATGACATAAATTGTCAGTCGATATTGTCGCGCGAATAATGTATAAATAAACATATCACTCAGTAAGCGCCAGTAAAAATTTAAGCAAAATTCAACAACAAAATTCAAAATTATTAGTCAAGTTAGCCCCCTTTAAGAGCGATATATTCAATCCAGAACGCCTTTTTATATATTTTCTTTATATGCTTTATAATTTTATTATTATAACTTACCTATGTTCTTCAGAAAAAAATTCTGAGGAAAATAGTCTAACCGACTGTCATCAGAAAATTTTAAATATTTTGTAGAGTAATTTAATGAGGTGTATTTATTAAAAAAAAGTTAATATATAAATATTATTAAACTAGCTGGCGACTTAGGACCCATGTGTTAGATATAAATCTAGATTGAAGCTATTGTAAGGACAAATTGTACATTAATAAGAAACCATTAGTAACAATGTATTTTTAATAAATATATATTTTTTAAAGTATACTCTTGTTTAAGGACAATTTACCTTTTCCATAAAAATAACTTTAAAGTTCTTCTAACTTTCATCTAAATCTCTTTCTCTTTTGTGGTTTCTTGTATGGTATGGTTATCATCGACTTGTGACACGATGTATTGTTTTGAAAGTAAGCAAAGTTTCACTAAAACCACTGTAATTTTTAAACTACCCAGCAGATTTTCAAGATATTTTGAACTGGCCCAGGACTTGTTGAGTAATGTATTATAGACATTTCTATACGTTAACAAAAATAAGTAATAATAGTTTGATCTGTATGGTGTGGGATCATCAAAACAATATCAATCAACTCTGATAGGTCGCTAAGGATATCCGTCTCCATTGTTAACTAGATATGGGTTGACCATCGAGTACCCTCATTATCAACAATATATTTTACAACTTTCTTTAAACTAACTTCACCTTCCTAGCGGTCTAAGAGTTTGCTTTGCCGACAATGACATATTGGGATTGAATCTCACCGGGGCTAATGGTCTCTCAAAAAAGTTTAATATAAAGTAAAGAATTGCTTTTGTTAAAAATAAGTGAGTGTTTGAAGTCGCTAAAAAATATAACTGCTATTAAAACAAAAAATATTAAACAATTAATCTTCACAAAAAAAAACAAAGACCAAAACTGTTTTTTTTCCTCAATTATCGTCACATATAGGCATAACGTATTTAATTATTATAAGAAAAAAAATAATTCCAAGATTATCAAAGTTAATCGACATCAAAACTAATGATGTTTTAATAAGAAATCTTCCATTTTAATTTAAGGGGAAATTAAAATACTTTCCGGTATATTAAAAACTAATTTCGAAAAGTTTAGAACTTATTTCAACTTTGTCTCGATTCCAGCTACAACGATGTTTTTATTTAACTTATATTTTATTGGCTTGGATTGGCTGTAGGCCTTTTCGGAATTTATTAGCGAACATTAAAGAAAAGAAACAAAAGGAATCTTTTTGATGGTCGAAGGTCTTTAGTGGAACAACTTCAAGATTCCTGAATACGTATTCGTATTTAGCGAAACTGTTCTCTAAGTATACGAGAAGAGATTTGTTTAGACTATTGATTCGAATGAAAAGGTCAGCAGATAAGGTCAGAGGTCGTAGAAGTGATATTTTAATATTAGAGTTAAATTACTTTAATGTCACCTTTTAACTCGACGTGAATTGTATTTTGTTGGTTCGCAGGAATTCAGTTTCATAATTATTCTAATTAAGCTTCATTAGTTAAGCAATTATAAATTTAATAAGAATGTAAATTAGATTAATCATATTCCTTTATATAAGTTCTCTATAAACTTAATTTTACATTCTCTAGTTTAGTATATAACTCCGTACTTAATATTAAGGATGCCGAAATAATATCGATAATAAATTAAGGTATCGAACCTTTAATTTTAAAGAAAATAGCGATATTAAAAACCTAGTATTCCCGAAAGGTATTAACAAACTTCTATTTAGAGATTATCTCCCCGGTTATCAAGTGAATTTTGCGTGGAAAAGAAGGACCGGGGCAGAAACACTTCGATACATGTATCAAACTTTTGTTTTGAGATTTCTGCCTCCTGGATATAAAACAAATTTTGCCTACTCGATATATCGATATTTTTCTCATTAATTACATTCCTACTTAGTGTACTAGAATTTAGTCCACTGATTCCCCATCCCGTGTATCATGTATATATGAGGTAGTTTCAGTACAATCTCATAAATGCTATAATAAATAAATAATGTTCGTCTCCGACACTAGAAAATTTTGTTTTAAAAACCTTGAAAATTTTGGATATGTTACCAACAACGGTATAAATGCAGTTAGTAGTGTAAAATATTTTTAAAATTTTATTAAGTCAAGTTTTTATATATCAACATTAAATTCAATTGGATACATTTAATATAGAAATTTTATTAAGAAACATATAAGAGAACTTCACGTAAAACATTTGATTTTTTATTACAAGTGTTATATTTCATTTCAGGTGCTAAATATATTAAGTCTACAATATATATTTCTCTCAAATAATACAGACTTAATTCTCTTATTCTCACTTGTGAAAAGAAACTAGAGGGTATGTCTGAAGTGTTTCACTGATATCTTTTATCCATCTCTTTAATTTTCTGATGAAATCACTCAGCTCTTCGCCTGGCTCTTCACTCACATTTCCTAAACTAAAGTTCATTAGGCAAACTATAGCTTGAAATGCTTTTAGTATTCTTTTGAAGACTTATTTATGGTTAGGTTTTTTCGCCTAAAAATACTCCGAAAGTACAGCCATTTGAGCCTTGGACTAAGCTACTGAACAGGATCTTTGGGAAGAGTCAGCTATCTACTATATCGTTAAGATCAGCTTAAATTTCCACCTACACAGAAAATTCGTCAGATTCCTGCGCCATGAGGGATGAGACAAATAGCTGATTGCAGATAAGGGTATAAAATTGACTGCATCTATTATGGATTATATTCACATCACACGTACAAAAGTAACAGTCCTATTTATAGTTCTTCTGCTCGCGCTATACCATTTTTCTTGTCCTTAAACCAATTTCGAAAATCTTCCACATATCGTCTACAAACCTTATGAGATACCCTGGATTTATCCTGATCTCCAACTTTTAAGTCAACATATGCCGAGAATACTTTTCTTACAAAAGCTATAATAATTAGTTACAATAATAAAAATATATCATTACAATTTAAAAATTGCATGTTTACACGTTTCCGACATAACAGAATACATATAAATCAATTGAAAATACTTAAACAGCTTTTTTGCTGCGGATCTGTGTAATATGTCACAAAATGTTGATCTTTCATTGAGTACTTATAGCAAAAACTATTTTTTTTAATGCTTATTAATAACGTTATAATTTCGCTACTTCACCTTATATGTTTTCTTCCTTTGTATGTTTTATAGTTAATAAAATAATTAACAATTATAGTAATAATAATAATAGTAGTAATAACAAGAAAATGATTTAGTTACTAACCAGATTACGTGTAGTCTTTCTGTTCAAAATATCAAATGCAACAAACAACTGTTTGTCCCCATCAGCAGTTAATCAATACCAACTTCCTGTCATAACAAATCCATTGAAAATCGGCAACTTAATTAATGAATATTTTAAAGAAAATATTAACGTCCAAGGTTATACAATACCTTTCCAGGCTCTGCCAACATATATATACCAAAACCTAATTAAATCGTCAATACTTTGATGTTTCAGATAAATTGTAAGAAATTGGAAGAACTGTTTCAACAAAAATTCGATATATAAATTCGGCTACCATATTTCTGTTTTTATAAACTGACTAATTTTTGTATGACAAAATCACTAGAGTACTTAATAAAATTGGCGCTGGATATAGTTTTACTAATAATAAAAAACGGTAATAAAATTTTTGCATTATTTTGAAACATTATTTTAAAAGGGTTATTACAAAATGGGAATGAGTTCTAGACCGAAAAGATGGAAACCACTAACAAATCTGTAAAGAAATGAACTGTATGAATTTCTCCATGAGTAGAATTGATTTCCTGTTGTGTGGTTAATGTTTGTTATATGGAATGTTGGACCTAGTCTAATACCCATACTAAATTCGTAAAATTGATGTTACACTTTTCAGTTTTAAACTGCAATATTTCTATTAACGATAGAGAAGTAAATTTTGCATTAGAAGTAGAGAGTTCAATGAGAGTTTTTGGAACCAAAAGCATTGCATTCTATTAAACTGTTTATAAGTGTATATCATAAAGAATTCTGTTATTACTAAATGTGATCCAAGACCTAAATATTATATTTAATAACAGTAGAAAATCCGACAAGAAATAACTATCCCAGTCACGCCAGTAACCAAGATGGGTAAAACCGGATGCCTTCTAGAATAGTCTCTTTGTTGGTCACTGGCCAGTTACTAGGATTAATACCAAGGACTGTGCCTCGGAGCCCACGTTAAACCGTAGGTCCACTCCAGATGAAACCTCAATGGTAAATTTGAGACTTTAAAATATATAAAAAATAGACATTTACAGTTATAAAAAACAACAGTTAAAGACATAAATTTACATCTCGAGTAGAATGTTTACCCATATTCATAAAAAATTTTGTTAAAATATTTATAAAATAATTTTGCTGTACTTATGATGTCGATTATATACCACTGTATATAATATTTAAAAATATATTATGAAAGCATTCGGTGTGTATCATAATACGTATTCAATGTAACATATTTTCACTATAAAACGGCATTTATTCAGAATAATTAGTACGATTAATATTAATCAAATTGGTTTACTTCACTTTTTACATCTTCGTGGCAAAATCAGGTCACAATCTCTCCGACACGGTCTCCAAAGCACGATGTCGGTCATCCATCCTTGTTCGCACTTCTCTTGCTTCAATACAATTCGATTAATTTATGTCGCTGAACTAGTAGTAACAGTTTAATTAGGTTTTAGCAGATCGTAAATACATCTTGCTTATCCTACCGTCAAGACAATACCCTATAGCTATGAATACTCTACTAAGGAGTCGATGTAGAACGCACTCCTGAGCAAATATTTGACTTCTTGCGCTTGAAATTATCGTAGTAAATAGACTTTTCACCGGCACAAAACGCCACAAAAACTCTTGTATTTTTTTTCGGGTGCAACAAAACGTAATTTTGGATGAGCCCCATTTTAAATGAACGTCTGCAAATTGTTTATTCATTACTTACTAAGGTGTTTAAAGATTCCTTGAAATTTGGGTGTTCTTCCAAAAAGTCTTGCAATAAATTTCCGTTCATTGTCATTTACATCTTTAAGTCCTCAAGATCATAACGGACAATTGGGAAATGATGATTCAGTTTCATCATAAGTTTCTAAGACCATTTCATGGGCTTCCGCACTATATCTATACATCAAACAATAAAAGAAATTAATATCAATAATGCAATTATGAGTGTTCCATAACTAGAATCTCTATACACTGAATAATTCAATCATGCCAAATAAACAACTAATACGTAGAGTAATATAGAGATATATTAAAACCATCGAATTTAAGACTTCAATTTAAACATTCAATTAAAATTTAAAAAAAAATCATTTTCAGGCACATTACATACCGTGAAAAATGGGAGACTTAACAAGTCAATGGAGAAGTCCCCGGCCTGACACATAGATGGCGCTACTATAATTAAATCCTTATGTCTTTAGTTAGCCCTAACCCTCAAAATATGCGTGTATAAATTTGCGATCTGTCGGATCATTAGTTTGTGAATTATAGCATTTTGAGTGAAGCAACTATTGTCTTTGTGAAAAAAATGGATAAAAAGGAATAGCGTGTTGATAAAATATTGTACAAAATAATTTTAAATGACCCTACATTGAAACTGAGTGAAATAGCAGACACTCTGAAGATATCAACCGAACGTGTACATCATATCATTCACGAATATTTGGATATGAGAAAGCTCTGGTGCAAAGGAGGTGCCGCTCGAACTCACTTTTGACCAAAAATAAACAACAACTTGATGATTCGGAGCAGTAGTTTTTGCGATATGTGACAATGGATGAAACATGGCTCCACCATTTCACTCCAAAGTCCAATCAACAGTCATCGGAGTGAACTGCACACGATGAACCCGCTCGAACGCCTGAGAAAACGCAACAGTCGGCTGGCAAGGTTTTGGCGTCTGTATTTTGGGATATGCATGGAATAATTTTCATTGACTACCTTTAAAAAGGAAGGACCATCAACAGCGACTATTAGATAGCGTTATTGGACAGTTTGAAGGACGAAATTGCCGAAAAAATGGCCGCATTTAAAGAAAAAGTAAAGGCTGCTTCACCAAAACAATGCACCTTGTCAAAAATCCATGAATTGGGCTTCGAATTGCTTCCTCGTCAACCGTATTCTCCAGATCTGGCCCCCAGCGACTATTTCCTTTTATCAGATCTCAAAAGAATGCTCGCTGGGAAGAAATTTTTGTCGAATAAAGAGGTGATCGACGAAATGAGTCCTATTTTGAAGCAAAGGACAAATCGTACTATAAAAATGGTATCGGAAACTTTTTTTCTAACAAATTTTGCCAAAAAGTATGTCTTACTATAGTAGATCGGGGACTTTTCTATTGACCTGTTAGGTGGTATTAATTCTATATTAAGTAACACCCTAAACCCCCTGTAGGTAATAATGATACAACATAATAATAAAGAAATATGGTTATAGATAGAAAACATTATACATAAAGTATGTCTGGGTGATAAAACAGACATTCAACTCTTTAAGTGGTCACAAAAAGGCGAACTATAAAAACAATCTTAGCCGTAAAAAAGCGTACATTATTTTCCATTTATCTAATAGTTCATAATTCTCGAGTTGGAACAGCAGCGAAATAAAAAGCATATAAAGCTAGGAGATGTGCGCGAACGTTTTTCAACGCTGTTTCCAAGCAAAAACGAAAATCCGGTTAATTGGGTTGGTCTTTTCAAATCTCAACAATATACTTAATGAGAATTATGATAGGAGAGCAATTAGCTTTCTCCTTGGGCGTTATTATCTATCTCTTGGTCTGCAATTAGCTCGAGTAATTGAAGGAGGCGCTCTCTAATAACTGTAGAAAAGAAACGCCACTTGAATTAGGATAAGATCAGTAAATCAAGCACGAATACTTCGAATTAAGTAATAAGAGCGTCTAAAAAATATCAGTTGCCTATATCCGATTTCATTCTAGTATGAACTAATGTATATATCAAGTTTCTTTCAAAAGCAACAAGTTCAAAATCTTTTAAAAGCAATTCATAAAAAAATATCAAATACTTAGTCATATTAATCGTATTAATATGACAAAATTCTACGCCATATGTCAGCCAGCTATAAAAACAATGAATTATTTTTAATATTCTTTGTAAATATAAGGTTTTATTATTATTAAAACTGTTCGTATTTCCATTTGTTTGATAGAGTTTGAATTATTAAAAGTTCCCTTAGAATATATTCACAGGATTAGAAGATCTGCTAAACTAGATTATTTCGATCTAAATAGAATTAGTTATACAAAACGTAACATCTTCTAAATACAGCACATGGAGTAAGGACTCCTATTTAAATATTTCCAGATAGTTTTTGTTGATTTTAGAATATTTAGCATACACGATTCACATGATTTTTTTGAAATACTTAGAGCAATCTAGAATCATTTTCGCTTAATATTTCTCTTCGGATCGAACTTCCAATATATAATTTTGTAATTGCCGTTTTCACAAAAACAACACTTTTTCAGTCAATATTCAAAATTTCAGTCAAGAATATTAACAATGTTCCTTTGATCATTTTATGGTGACTGAACTTCCTCTTTTTGTCTCAACTCAATATATTAATATTCTAATTCTTCTAATCTATCCGGCCAGCTATTTACTTTGTGTTACTTTAAACGCCCTTTTTTATTATATATTAGTTCTTAGTTCTGAATATTTCCTGCATGATGCCAATATATGTTTGACTGTGATTCTTAACTTGCATACGGTGCATATTGGAGAAGGTTCGTTTCCTAAGAGGCAACTATTGGTGTGTGTTCACTAGTGTGTCAGAATACAGTGTCCTAGCTTCAGCCGGAAGAGTATAGATACATTACTCCTTGATATATCCATTATTTTTTGTCGTAGATAATATATAGTTTTGATTTCCCACAATTTATTTTCATCCAGCATGTTATATCTGAGTTGGTCCAACTTTGTATAGAGTTCTGTTGTATACACATTAAGATTTTTATACCAGAAGAGTATGTTAATTGTTATTGAGTTTTGTTTTCTACCTTCAAGTTAGTCTGTTTGCTCATTTCCTCAAATTTCTGTGTAAGACTGTAACCACATAAAGGTTATGGACTTGCCTTTTAGGGTCTTAATTATGTTGATGATAACCTTGATCGATTTGAGATAAAACTTTTAAAGGAGCTCATAGAGTCTGTGGCAATTACATATTTTTTCTGTTTATTGTTCTGAACAAAATCAAGGGATTTTTATATATGGTAAACAATTCAACCGTCAGTTAGTCACTGATCAATACTTCATCAATTATCACATACCGGCCTAGAAAAAAATCATTTTTATTTAACTTGAATATATTAATTTGTCAAAGCTTCCCTACATATTGCTGGCTTACCCGCTGAAATGATCATAATTTTGGTTAGAGTGTGTAGTCCTGGGTCGATATTTTGTCCGTTCTTATTAATCGACTAAGAAGAAAAACATGTTTATTCCACTTGAAGTTGTCAACGTTTTGTTAATTTTGGGATGATGCGAGCAATGTCATAATTCGTTTCGAAAGCAACCTACACAAGTTGAAATATTAGTAAGAAACTGTAAACACACTACCTTCTGATTTATTTAAAGTGCCAGGTATCTCACGCAACTTTACGATTTTCTAAAACCACTTTACGATTTATTTATTCTCTCTGAAACAACTACCGATTTTTTGTTCCTTAAAACATTTGAGAGCTTTTAAATAGAGTTGGCATACAAGTGAATTATAACTAAATTTACTAGTTAAGACTTACTTTTAAAGAGTTACTTTTTTTCACAGCTTTACACAGTGTTGTTTTTTCTTCAAAGCACAATCTTCAACTAATGACCAAAATATTTATTTTTATTAGGAAAACCCACAAAAACATTTCAGCATGTATTTGTTTTTTTAGTAGTGTTATATTAGGTGTTTTGATGTTTTCTGATCATTCTTTCTAAAAAACATTTATTGAGAAATATTGGTATTAATATATATTTGCTTTATAATCTGATTCATGGATTCATAATAAAACGTCATTGAATTTATTCAATTGTTATCAGTAGACATCTGCTATATAAATTGGGCATATTGTGGATTGCTAAGAGAATAACTTAGATAAATTTACTTGTATTTTAATTTTAGTTGTCTATACTTATTTTTATTTCCGTTTTGTATCTTATCGGTCGGTTACTTTAATTTTATTGTATTTATTTACTTTAGGTAAGTGATCACATTTATTTTAATACTTTATACATATTTTTATCATTTACTAAATAACACAATAGTGTTGAAGTAATAAAATAAATAAAATAAATGGAATATTGTTATTATATGTAGAGAAATATCAAAACAATCCGATTGAATAGTCAGATTAAGTTGTTTATATTGATACTACGAATTTTCACCAATAGATATCGCCGATCAAAAAACATATAATATATTAACATACAATTATAATAGTACACATTTTTTCATGAATATATTCACCCTTTTTTTTAATACTCAATTTCCATATAGGTGTGCATTTTGTTTCTAGAATATCTCCTTATTTGCCTCCCCATAAGTTAATTTAAAAAAAACTGTTGTCGGTTCAAGGTAAATCTGATAAGGCCTTATTAATACAGCAGTCGGGGCGTTTTCGTGTTGTGTGCTGTTCGGAACGATTTCATCCAGCAGGAATTTATATTGTTTCGTTTTCATGCAGCAGCGAAAATATTCAGTCCGAGAATAGACACATTGTGTTATGAAAATGGAAACATTTAGAATTGTATCATTTATATATTTAGAAGTTTTATTCGTAACAATATTTTCTGGTTGAGAGCTATCAAAAGTTTTAAATTTATGTAAATTTTCAGCGAAATGTTATCAAAGGAGAGTTTATCATTGCGGTATATTAGATTATTTCA
The DNA here is from genome assembly GCF_030347505.1 of Rhynchophorus ferrugineus. Taxonomy (NCBI): domain Eukaryota; kingdom Metazoa; phylum Arthropoda; class Insecta; order Coleoptera; family Curculionidae; genus Rhynchophorus; species Rhynchophorus ferrugineus. The sequence continues at coordinate 21,416,805 of NW_027472583.1, read as the reverse complement.
AATGTTTTTTAATTATAAAGCCATGTACATATATAAAATTAAAAGGTGGTTTGAAAAGTTATTTGTTCAATAATAAAGAGAGCATTATTGCAGCCATGGCCAGGACACTTTAGATCACCGCAACCACACCCCTATCGAAATATATGGTTGGCAACAAGCCGTGATTGGTACCATGCGGGTCCAAGTATACACCAGTATATATACCAGAATCAGTATAACTACGTCACTCTCACTTTTCCGTTCCATTCATTCCTTTGCCACATTCAGAACAAACTTAACATATTAGGCCTATGAATTAATTTTAAAGAATTTCAACAGATGGTGCTAGTGTGTATTAAATTGTAGCGACCACTACAACTCCTTAGGCCACTACAAATACACCCACAGTGGATTCTAAAGTTGACAACGTTAGAGAATTGCTACCATGCGATTTCACGCACAGGCTTCGCTTTCCAGTGTGTTGTTTCGTCGAAGTGTAAACAGAAAATATCTTTAGTGCGTTGAAAATGTCGGAATTTGTACCAAGTAATTGCATTGTTTTACTTTTTTATTTGAATTTGAAGAAAAAGGCGACTTAGAGTCATTCAATACTGTGCAAGGCTTATTGAAACCAAGCTCCATTAATTTCAACAAGTGAATGCTTGTTTTGACGTTTTAAAAGTGCTGATTGTCACACGTTGCGTTCTGGACAGCCAAAAAAAAAAGAGAACTAGGATTTGAAGACATTATTCGATGAAACCATCAATGGGAATCGCTATCGAGTACAATTGATAAGTTTAAGATGAACAGGTAAGAAATGGCAAACACACAACAATGTTATTCTTAAGCATAATGACGCTCGATCACATTTTGCAAAATTGGTGAAAATATACTTAGAAAGATTTAAGAGCTATCCCACCCAACGTACTCTCCAGGCCTCGCTCCTTCTGATTACTACATATCTGAACACAGCTTCATTTCTTGTGAAGACACCAAGAAATAGTTCGATAGCCTCGTAACAGCCTGACAAAATATATCATTCATTCGAGATGGAATCCGTAAACTTCCTAATAGTTGGAAAAGAATAGCAGCTATCGATGGACAATAACTTGAATAAAAATATTGTACCAATTTCCCATATTAAATTTTCAAGCTTCAAATTTAAAAAGAAACTAAACTTCAAATCTAATTTATAAGCATCATGTATAGTAATCATATGCAAACTTTATCCCTATTAGATATCCCTAACAATCGCATATGATATTATTCAAATTCAAAAAACTGTACGTACAAGGGGTTCTATATTTCATAAATCTATCATCAGTTACTCATCAAGTTAACTCATGAGTGCGTTATCAAAGTAATTCCGCGCTATTCTGCTCTAAAATGCTGCTAATGCTTTTAAAAACTTATATTCAGTATTATATTAGAAATAGAAGCTGTAGAAAGAAATTCAGTAAAATAATAAAAGCAATTAAAGCAGTTTTCAGAAACTGGATCCATAAACAAATATAATATGATGGTACCCTTGAATAATAAAGTGTAACGTATTTTAATGTTACCTTGTTGTTATAAACCATGCTAATAATAAATATTTTAAACTAAAAATGTTTTCACTCATTAAACGTCATATTTATCGCAGAAGAAAGCATCTTCTATGACAGTAAAAACAGCTAGCACTGAATATGGCTATATAAAAACACGAGCGAAGAAAAATTTTCTATCACAAGAGCTGATTTATGTCGAAGTTAGACTAATTTAATTACTATTCAAAAAGATATATAGCTGAACACTTATAAATTCTGAAATAATTTGATCATTCATTATTATCAAAAGCAATCATTTCTAATATGTGTAAAATCAAAATACTGAATATATTAATCTTTTTATACCCTATAGATGCTTGACCCTCCTATCAATGACGCATATTTAGAAAAAAGCCAAGCAAATTTTATATAGACAACTGTGTTGGGAATTATTTTTCAACAAAATTACAATTAGGTTAGGAGATTTAGAAGAAACTCAAGAACTATTAAGAAAGCATTAAGTATCATTTGACCAGCAAATTTAAATAAGAGAATTAGTCAAGGAAGAATTATGTTAATATAACTTTTATATTATAATATAGTGCTAAAAACTCTGGCCAGTTTACATCCCAATATTTAACGTAATTTTATTGCTGTGACATAACGGCCCGAAATGTTTGTATCAAGAATGTCTAAGAAGGAAAATAGTTTTATATAAACTAGCTGCACCTAATATACAGCGAAAATAATATAAAGACCGGGCAAATACACAATACATATTAACAGTTTCCAACAAAATATTGTCTCATTCTTGTACCAAAATTGTTTTAATTTGTTTCAATGCTGTTGGAGATGGAAATCATCAATCACTCTATGTTCTCCGTAATCGATCAGTTGTATTGAATTAGCCATGGAAGATAATTCACATATTTAATAAAATTCCTCAAACTATGATCTCATCCAGCTATTCATTCACCGTAATACGTCAAGTGATAAAAATGCAAGAATCAGCTCAATACAACGATATTGCAAACCAAATAATGTCGAAATTAAAGTGATGTAGAATTAAAAATTCATCAGAGAATACCACATTTTTCCAATGAAATGTCCAGGTTTTTAGTACTTTGTACCAGTTTTTTCGCAATTTAACGTCGACCCTCATCTTATAGAGGATTTCACAATTTTCGCCGTTCTAGGAAGGGTAGCTTTGTGTAGCTCCGGTCGTACTGTTTTCATCAAAACAGTCGCGATAGTTTTATGTTGTTCACCGACTATCGTCGTGAAACTTTAAATTACGATTTTCACTAATCGCTTGTTCAGACTATCCTAAATTAAATCGTATAATACACAAAAATATAATCCAGAAAACAGTGTGTCATGTACTATATTGTATTTTGTTCGTGTTATTTTATCTATATACTGTACAATAAGATTCCAACTTTGATTTTTCCTTGTATTAAATCAGAACTAAATATTTATCAAATAATCATTAAATCAAAATGTTTACTACAAGATACTAAGGTTAACTATAATTCTACTACATATACCTCATTAATGATATTATGGAAATTTTATTATCATAGTTGCAAGTAACGTATAGCTTAATTATTATTAGCTTAAAATAATTAAGCTTAATATTACTAAAAGCTATATTACTGGCTATAAAAGACAGTTAAAATATAAAATTTATTATATTAAAAATCGCGTTCCCGAGAAAACCATCATTTGTACGGAGTTCATAAATTTTCTAAAAGCCACTCTAGACATCACATGTAGTAAAATGATGTATTCCACATACAGCGCTTCAAACTGCGAAACAGGCAAAATATCTAGGGAATGTCGAGGATGAGGGGGAAACTTCATAAACCTTTCCGTTCGAGTTCAACCTGAGGTACCTGTTCGTTGTGTGGTCTTGCATACATCGTTGTCTGGTAAGATGAACTGGAATTTACCGATACAGTTAAAACAAATATAGATGAGAAGTTTTTCTGCAGTGTGTATTTTAGAATGTTTTTCTTTAAATTAAATTTTAATTGATTTTATTATGACACTCTAATTCAAACACAACTGATCTAAATATATCTTGACATGGAAGGAGTAACGTATTTTATGTATATATTTTATACCATGTCACTATAACTAATAATTATTAATTCTATCTCAGAGTAGGAAAAATGTTCTCTTATATGGAATATATAACATATTTTCGAACAAAAAGACTAATAATTTTCAAGAAAATAGAAAAATTTATTTATTCGTTATATTGGCCATTAGATTATAACAGGTCAATTGAAAAGACCCCGGGCTGCCATAGTAAAACATTTTTTTTTATGCAAAATTATTTTTTTTATTCAATATAATTCCCTTCAATGGTGATAGACTGATTATAGCTACCCTCTAACTTTTCGATACCATTTTTGTAGAACGATTTGTCCTTTGCTTCAAAATAGGCCTCAGTTTCGTCGATCACCTCTTCATTCCACGAAAATTTCTTCCCAGCGAGCATTCTTTTGAGATCTGAGAACAGGAAATAGTCACTGGGGTCAGATCTGGAGAATACAGTGGGTGAGGAAGCAATTCGAAGCCCAATTCATGGATTTTTTCCATCGTTTTTACTGATTTTTGGCACGGTTCATTGTCTTGGTGAGGCAGCACTTTTTTTTTCTTCAAAATGCGGCCGTTTTTCGGCCATTTCGTCCCTCAAACGGTCCAATAACGCTATGTAATAGTCGCTGTTGATGGTCCTTCCTATTTCAAGGTATTCAATGAGAATTGTTCGATGCGCTTTGAAGCGGGTTCATCGTGTTCAATCCACTCGGATGACTGTCGATTAGATTTCGGAGTGAAATGATGGAGCCATGTTTCATCCATTGTCACATATCAATCGAAAAACTCGGGTTTACTATGCTTGATCATCTTCAAACATTGATCCAAGTAATCAACTCGTCGTTGTTTTTGGTCAAAAGTGAACTCGCGCGGCACCCACTCAGCACAGAGCTTTCTCATACCCAAATACTCGTGAATGATTGATGTACACGTTCATTTGATATCTTTAGAGTGTCTGTTGTTTCATCCAGTTTCAATTTACAGCCATTCAAAATCATTTTATGGATTTTTTTAATATTTTCGTCGATTCCCTTTTGGGCGTCCACTGTGTTCACCATCTTCGGTGCTCATTTTACGACGTCTAAACTTAGCATACCAATCCTTGACGACTGACTTTTCTGGGACAGTGTTGGGAAACTTGGCATCAAGCCAAATTTTTGCTTCAACTGTATATTTTCCCTTCAATAATCTATATTTTATCAACACGCGAAATTCCTTTTTATCCATTTTTTTACAATAACAAAAGTTGCTTCACTCAAAATGCTATAATTTACAAACTAATGATCCAACAGCTGTTAAATGTATACACGCATCTTTTGAGGATTAGGGCTAACTGAAAAACATATGGATTTAATACTAGTAGCGCCATCTATGCGTCAGGCCAGGGACATTTCAATTGACGTGTTATACATCTTTCCCATCTTTCAGGCAATTTATAGATGCCATTCAAAAAAAACTGTTTGTGCTATAAGCAAATTCATTCACCGAGCCATTTTCAGCGACAATTTTGAAGAAACCATTTTCTAACTTTTTCAAAATTGGCGAAATGCGGCTCTGCAAGCGCGTGTCTCAAACTATGTGCTTTCAATGCTTCCTTGACCAGTTATGCTTTGTGAAACGGTGCTTTCCCGTATTGTAAAATCACTTTATGTGTCTTTGGGCGCATTTTAGACATTTTTTCGATCAATGAACAGTTCAAATTGATTATTTGTTATTGATAGTAATCACTATTAACTGGTTTCGACCAGGTTTCAATAGTTCGTAATACACCACGCCACTCTAGTCCCATCAAACACAGAGCATTGTCTTGCGACCAAAACGATGTGGTTTCTTTTTTGGTTAATCTGGTTTGGCTTTCAGAATAGTTTCCAGGTATGTAAGTATGTAAATTATGTCTAACAAAACTGATGCTAAATGACTTAAGTTTATGTGTAACTGTCACAATAAATTATCATATATAACTTTCTTTCTAGATTATCTTTTCAGGGAACAGTAAAAGCAGTATATTTTTCAAATAGTCCAAAAACAAACTGAATTTAATTCATCATAATTAAATTCATCGTATTTGTTACTGTCTTCAGATATCCCTTATATCTAAAATTTTCTTTATTTTTATATGTTTAACAATAGGTTCTTAGAATATTATATTATAGACTTCTAAGTCATTGTTATACATGACTTGAAACTACCGCTTCTAAATCTTCTAAACTATTGGACAACTCAAATCCTAAAACTTCTTCCCAGTACGATTCAAAAAACAAACCAGCACTTGGAACTCTTTTAAGGTATATATTTTATATAATTCGATATGTGTTTTCCCAGTTATTGGATGCTAAATATCTTGTCATCTAACTTGGAAGAGACGCAAAATATAAATCAGTTAAAACTAAACTAAACCAGAAATGTTGACTTAATGAACACTCCTTGAAGTTATTATTAAACATTAGGGTACTGCTGTAGTATTTTTAAAGTCGTTTTTTCATTCGTTCAAAATATTTTTTGAGGGCGGAATGTTAGCAGACAAATATTTCGTAAAATAATTAGAAAGAACCAATTTTCCTAGAACCTAGTTTCTTCAGCTGAAAACGATTCCCGCAAATATTATCTAACACGCTACTGTTGCCAAGTGGAATTCATGAAGAATATGTCCAAGATTTTTACATTTTATTATTTGTTGATCACAGTAAGTAAAACAAAAACTCTCCATACTCCTTTGATTTTACAGAACCATACATTAAATAATTATAAATTCAATATATAGGTTCTTAGAATTTTATACTATAGCCTTCTGAGTTATTGTTATATATGACTTGAAATTACTTCTTCTAAATCTGCTAAATAACTATTAATTAGTATTTTATTAATAATTAAATTAAAAAAATATTATTGTATTGCAGTTCGGTATTAAGTTTAGATAAATTTAAGCTGAAGAACTTGTTTCATAACCGTAATTTGTGACAATAGAGAACAACATAAATTGGGTTGAAATGACTAAATGGGTTTGTGATGTTTTATTCGAAAAACCTTCAACTCGCGTTGAAATATATCTGACTAGAACTGGAAAGCCATCAGATAGCATATTTGCATTGACCTATTTTATACAGTTTTTTTTAACAAATTTGACTGGAGGGGACGAGTTTTCGCACAATTAACGATATTTACCACTTTATCAAGAATTTTCTTTAAATCACATAGCACATGCGTAACATGCAAATGCGTACATGCAAAATGCAGCAAATGCTTATACATCCCAGATCAATACTTTAATTTTTGGAATGGCGTTTTTTATCTTTTGTACCTTTGTTGCAGTCTAATTGCTAATACATATCTCCTAATCAATTTTAGGTATATGAAGTTCTTAAACATTTATTCCACTAATAGTTATATGAGTTTGCAAAGAGATGTAGAGGCAGTACATTTATTTCGTTACATATAACAAAGATTTTTCTCACGAATACACGTAATATTATAAATCAGTGTACAATATCACTCAATGTGTAAGATAATTTTCAATATGATACAAATTTTTATGATACCGTGTTATTTGAATATTGCCCTGCCTCAACTTTATTTATTCGCTTCCCCATGTATACAACCAACAATTTCTAACATGCGTTGTAGTTCCTTCTATTCAGCCATAAGCATTCTATAATATCCAGCAATTCTGTCACCCATCAGGAATAATGCTTCTTATGTTGTCTAATTTTTACAAATTTATACACACTCACACTATGACTTAATTCATAACTTTAAAATTTAACTTTGTGTGCGAGATATTAACATTAGTTCTACAATAAACGAGTTACTTGTTGCAATTTTTCAATGTCTGATTGTTAATGACTGACGAAACAATATAAACTACTGCTCAATGAAACTGTGATTGATTAAACTCTCAGACTAGACAGGCGTACTAATAGGCTTAGGCGATTCACCTTGAACTGATTTTTTTCGTCAATTCGCTACAAGAGAAGGTTAAAGCACAATGGAAATAATGAGCGTCGATACACAAAAGCGGGAAAAAGGGTCGAGAAACAAATAAAAGTGTTTATTTTAAACGATTCTATTGTGTTCTTTCATCTAAGCGAATCAAATATTGGTTATTTTTGAACGAGGCAATTTTGCAAATAGCTTTATTAGTTTATATCGCGAAATTTAAAAACGCATTACGTGTTTATTTAAATTTTCATTTTTATCAATATATATTTATATTTTACTTAATCTGCAACAAAATAATTCAAGCTGTCATAATATATTCAAAAGTATTAAAGGTTAACTTAGCCTAAAGCTGTTGATATCACAATGATGAGGGCAGCTATTTTTTAGATTTAACGGTTTAAAGGGCAAAATATAGAAATAAATAAAATAAAGAAGTTCGGTTAAACTTTAATATTTTATTTCTTTTATGTTCTAATTGAAAACACGACAGCAATCTTGCATCAGCAATATTAATATGACTGTTATTTTCCAGGATGAGAAGTTTCAACAAAAAAAAAATTATTGTTTTAAAAAGAATTTAGCTCTAGCACGGAAATGGTTATAAAAAATTAATAATGAGAAGTTTCAGGAAGCCTTCTACGAACACCCACAGGAAGTTTCCGAACAACGAGGTTTATTATTTGCATTTAACTGACCTGATGATTATGGGCCCTAATTTGAAGTATGATACCAAAATGCAAATCCTAATTGCAATTTGAATAGTAAATCTTAATCAATAATTAAATTGTAGACGTAATATGTGTATATTCAAGGATGATTAGTCCTAACCTAAAGAAAAGGATAATATGTCTACAAGTTAAACAATGGAATCAGCAGTTACTCTGCTCACATAAGAAATATAAGTAAATATAATTATCATATTTTTTTCAAATAATGTAAACTGAAAGTTTTGAAAAATGAAAATTATGATACAATACATTATCTTACTGCAGATGTTTTGTAAACGGACTAACAAATGCCTTCAACTTCATGCTGATAAGAACCAAAGAGAATAACACTAAAAAGACTGAGAACTACGGCATATACAGATAAAATTGCAAAAAAAATTATATATGTTTTTATGAATCTGCTATTAGGTTTTATTACTTAAATGCTATGTAACGGTACCAGGAATCTATTTTAATTAGTTCGAGTGGGAATGTATTTCTATATTTTTTTATTTATTGAAAGAGAATGTGCATAACTAGATATAACTAAAATTATCATTCAGATATTATCAGCAAAAGACGATTTTTTTAAACGATTTATTTTGTACAATATGCTGATTAAAGGTAATGAAATAAGAAAAATTAGATTTTCCTTGTTCTGATATATGAAAAAAATAAATAGGATTGCAAAGAGCAAAGATGGAACATTTTGCATGGCTACATATAATATGCATAGTGTCCACTGAAGTACCTATAAAAATATATAAAGAAGGAAAAGAGGTTGTGTAATCAAAATTGTAATATATATTTATTAAATTCACATTATGTATATTTAAGTATATTTTTCACAAATATTTTTTTAATTTAATCAATTTATTTTATAATACTTATGGCAATAGCAATGTACAATTAGAAAATCCGTTACTAGTTGTCAGATTAAATGTTGTCCTTTGATGTATTTTGAAAATGTTAAATTCTATTTTTAATTTCTTTAATATTTTTAAATTATTTTTTTTATTTCCCACTGTAGTAAATAAAAACGATTTGCGCGCTCAGGTGGCTCGAATGAATGAAAGTTGGTTACAATTTTATTCAAGGGAGATCGCATTCTATTCCATGAATTGATCTATTCTGCGACTTGAACAAAAATTAAAAAGGTGCTCAAATCAGTAAGTGAGTAAGAGATTCGAAAGCTGTAAAAAAAGAGAAATAGAAAATGCAAAACAACGTATATATTTATTTTTTAAAGTTATTAACATAATTTCAGGATATATGATAAACATTTCTCCATATTCCATATTCCCGCGAATATTTATTACAGAAATTAAAGCGATAGATTCGCTGAATTCACCACACAGCTTCACTGGCAGAATCAAATACCGTTTATTTTTGGACGAGACGATTCGTGGAAAACAATCGACACACAATTAATAACCATTTTATCAGCAAATAGATAGTTTTGGTGTTGCAGGAAGTGCGTAAGCGACTCGATAAACCTATCGATTCCCGATGTTTATTAAAATAGTGTTTCCCCTGATAGAGGAGAATTGCCACCGACGCTATGTCTGATGAATAATGTGACCCGTCGCAGGTCCTGCGAGAGCCCGATCGCTATGTCTGCGAGAAAAGCCATCGGTCGATGGAACGGCACTATTCAAAATTTTAATTGTGCGACTTGTTAGGGGTTTACGAGTTTACCATTTGGGGATTTTACGAGGTCGCTTATGGCCCTTTAAGAATATTTTCAAATATTTACATTTTTGCCATTCCGCTTTTTATTTTATAATTTATTTAATCAGGCATAAAAATTAAAGTTAATTGGTGATTTCAGTTTTGTTACAGTTTTAATAAGTTCTAATAAATGTTTTACGTAAAACGAATTAGGGGCTTTAAAATGATAATGTTAAAATGTTTCCGATAACCCCATATCCATAACTCATTTTTGGAAACAATATAAAAAATAATAAATACTACACAAGATCAAATGGTTTGATCTTTTTAATCTGTTTCTATTACTTCGATATTGACATGTAAATGGAGTCTATCCTCATGTTTCCTTGCGATTCTCTTGATTGCCTGTCACTCAGTATCTGAAACTCTCAGTATAAGTAATCAATCCTGTAGTTGCATCTACAGTGCTTCCCAGGACTTCGTTCTGGAGAACTTGTATCTTATTCATATATCTTTTCACCGAACACATCCCCATAATTGAATTCAGTATGCCCATAGAGATTACAACACTTGCTTGTCTAATAGCAATTTATTATGTACTGATAACTGTGATTATATTCCAATTAGCGTATAAATTTTCCTCTATTTTAACACCAGTACTTTCCTCTTCGTTTTTACATATTTCTTCCAGCAAAGTTTTACATCAAGATGTATTCCAAGATACTTGCGTTGTATATACCATTGTTGCTATATTGACTTATATTATTATTTATTGTTCTTAGTGCTGGTGCGGTATGATATATGTAAGCTGTGTTGTTACTTTCGTTGTTTTTCCATTTTCCAGGGTGCAACAAAGCCGTCATGCCATACTCTTTAAGACCTGTCCTGTATCTAAGAATAGAGCTGACATAACTTTTTACCTTTATAGGCTTAATTATCAAATGTTATCGAGAGATTAAATAATGAACTGATTATGAATCTTCTGTTGAGCTTCGACTAACTTGTTAATCTCTCTTAAATTTGATTAGGTTTTGTAGAAAATAAATAGACCAAAAAGTCTCACTTTATGAGTTGTAGAATTCCTGTTCTTCACCATAGCCAGTAGCTTAAAATATATCTAGCATATAGTGGGGTATTCTATTCACCATATCAGAAAAGGTACCTCAAGGAGCGATTGGCTGGTGTTCAGACAGAGACATGGCCTGAAACGGGCATGGTCAGCCGATTGGGATACTTACTCGAAGAGAGAGTGGAGTGGAGCTAAGCATTTTCTGATCTTTCAGATATGTGGACTAAGATAACCATTTGTTCACAGGGTTTCGGATTCAAGTATTAATATTTCAGGATCTAATTATTTAGGTATGTTGTATTTTCAAGGTGGAATATATTTTCGAGACAGGGCGTATTTTCGGTATGAACTTTGACTCTTTGATTGTACTAATGTAGCAGTTTGACTGAGACGATGGATATAATTTTTTGTAGTATATTATATTTATTCATTAATTTAATTTGCATTAATTATTAGTTTACGGTTGTATATGTTGTATTAAATATACCAAGAGTTACATTCATCTTTCCTTGCATTCTCCCATTAGTCCCCTTTATTGGTGAATCAATAAATCCTCTTCCGGGTTTCGAAGGAGAGAGCCAAACCATCTGGCGCCTGTTGAGCCAAACCCATGGATTGCACCGACAAAGAGTGCTATTCGCGTGGCCTATTTAGTAGTTGTATTGAGATTTTGGTTGATGAATAAAAGTAGGTTACAGAGTCCTAACCTGATCCTTGCACAGGACCCCTATTATTTATTGATCAAAGAGCGAATAAATGCACTTCGTGACTTGTAGACTGTTGAGCTATAGTTAATTCATGTTATTCGTGGGAAAATATTAATACTTATGACTATATATGTTCGTATATTATTAATTATTTATTTGTATAGGCAATTAAAATTGATTTATATGGCATTGCCGCATTTTGGCACAAGCGCACTAGGAAAAATTAAAAAGGATTGTGGCCAGTCAACAAAAAACTACAATGGCTACAGTGACATTGTAAGATCTTTGAATCTGCTACTTTAATGCTCGTTTGATAGAGTCTCTTGGCATAAATCTTTACTTCAAATAACTGTATAAAAAATCGCCATATAATTTTAGATCATATGACCTCTTAAAAGAAAGAATAAAAACTATTTTCATACATCGATTTGATTACTTTATGAGTTATAGGCATGTAGTGATAATGCTGATACTACATATTTCCAGCACATCAATTTTATTTCATTTTTCAATCAATACAGGAAGACTGTGCTATAATGCTGTAATCTGAAACATCAGCGTTCCTTTCATAAGTTCCAGATTTTACTCAACAACCTGATTCCTCAGATCAAGTTTTTTAAACTTCGAATGCGGCAAATTCGATCATTAATGAAGCAATTAAGTTAAAGAAAGATTGTGTTTCACCACTTAAGATAAGTTCACTTGAACAATCAGTATCCATTCACTCATTGGATTCTTTTCGCGGATTGTTATAGTACATGATAATTAAGACGCAGATGCATATTTTTTAAATATGGGAAAATTATTTTAGTGACCTTATTATTATTGGATGGCCAAGCCGACCTAATGATGATCTGACTGATGACCAAAAATTTTGCCAATTAGTCCAATCTTCCTAAATTTCTCAATTACTCTACACATTTAACAATGTCGAATATTTGAATAATCGTATCCGAACATTTGAAGAACATTTGCGAAATATGAAATATTACAAGATATGAATAAAGATAATGAAATATTATTCAATAATCAAAACACCTAGTTTTCTGGTATAGTATTTCATTTGACTAAGCTCAAAATATCTAAATCCTTGCAGGAATGCCTACACTCTACAGCAAAAATGGCGACATATTCAAATATTGCATGAATTTTTGAACATCCTTAATTTATCCATAACAAAATATATTATTTTCAACACAGTGCTATAATCTAATCAAATTATAATATTAACATAAATCATAAAAAGGACAGGATTATTAACATTTTTGGAAAATTAGAATATTCTTATTAAGAAATCTGCCCAGAAAGTATCTATAACAACGTACCATAATTCTAAAGTGAAAATTATATCCTTAACATTGAACAAAATGGAAATAATTAAAAACAGATCCAGAGTGAAGTATTTATAAAGCGAAACCCCCATCCTCGAGATAATAGATGGAGCCTGAGTAAGAATATAAAGTAGCAGCCGCAAGATAAATATTCTATTAATGTCGCTGTTATAATAATAACAGAGCGTAAAGTATCAAAACCCATTACGAAAACTTAAACATGAAGTTTTATTTACTTATAATTTAGGATATTTCGGTTTACTAATGTGCCTGCTACAATAAAATAAAAAATATTCAGTAGAATTAAAAATACAAATAAGTCTCGATTGGTTTACATAACAATGTTGAGCAAAACCTTTTGAACACATTTTCGTCTGAGAGCAAATAGTTACTATATCCTACTGATGATCAAATTAAACCGATTTATGATTGATATCAATCAATGACATAGTATTAAGTTACATGAGATATTGTGTATTGATATATATCGTACAATTTCACTCAAAATAAGTACTGATCAGAAATAGTAATATCTAGAGGATATGTTGAATATGTTCTATATTAAATAAATAAATGAAATAAATTCTCCTATTTACCACCATATCGGTTTTTGTAACAGATTTCACTAACCACAAATATACAATTTCTTGATAGATATATAAATTTAGTATACCTGCATTAGCCTCAAAACTATAGAAGTTGTATTCCCCCAACATAACAGCCTTATAGATTTATAATTCTCTGCGTATGTCCAGTATTATGTACTGCCTACTAAACGGTATAACTGATACTTACATTTACGACACGCGTTACTTTTGTTGTTTCATCAGAATAAAAATTTCACATTTTTGCTACTAATGTAAACATGAAATAATGTGAAACGTTGTTTCGGCAATTAAAATATGACGACGTACATATGTTCAAATTCACATGTGGAAGATTGACATCACATATTATGAAGTGTAAAAACCTTTAGAAACCGTTAATACTGACTAAACTGAAACCGTTAATATTGTATACCTTGAACTGTATATTGAGAAAAATGTCCAGGGACAAATTACAGCGACTGCCTTATACCAAATGTATTGAGGTCCCTTATGTGGGGGATCTTTTACCGAACTGGTATTCTTAAGACCTAACTCTATCCAACTACCATATTTTCGAATCAATCAGGTAGGCGCTTGAAGAATCACTTTCAATGAAAAAGTTAGAAAATGACACGTTGAATGGTTTAGATCTTTGAGTGACCTAAAAGATAGATAATATCTAATGAACTAAACGGCTAATACCTTACATCAATACATTTTAACTACCCATTGTAAAGAACGTATTTTATATAGCGGGAAGGAATTAAAAACATAGTCGGCAAGAATTGTCATGTAGGTTTTCATAGATTTTATGAGAGTATCAGCTGAAGATCTCATAAAAACTTACATCCGACAATTTAACATAATTTAATTATCTTTTTGAACATTGTAAACCTATAAGTTTTTTGCACATGTAGCCCTATATTTTCAGTATTTTATTAGTATTAAGTTGCGTAAGAAATAATCCCTGTCGTAAAAATTAGAAGAACTTTTTTCTTAAATGAAAAATAAAGATTTAAGATTATCCCTAATTTAACGCGGTTTTATAGTTGATATTAAAAGTATGATTATCTCACGCAGTCTTAAAGTAATATATATTAGATAAACAACTTCTGATATTTTTGCCAATTTGAGTTCTTCATGGAATTGAAATTATTTTTCACATTTTATGCTTTGCTAATTAGAATAAGCCATAGACAAAAGGATCGATGTTTAATTAATACAGATAGTGTTAAAACATCTACCTATTGTAGAAGCACCTACCATTACATCTCAAACCGAGTACATATCATGCATATGAAACTTGTGATAAAATTAACTTGATATTTCTGCTAATTCAACTAATTTTACATCACAGTTTGGTTTAGTATCACGTTAGACAAAAAGCAAAACACATTAGAACCAAAATAAAACAATTATACTGGTTAGTCGGAAGATACTCCCAACTTGATCTAAAATCAAAGAGGTTGATGTATAATACAGTTATAAAACCAATTTGGACCTATGGCGTGCAAATATAGGGTTGCACTAAAAATTCAAATCAACTAGTCATACAACGCTGTCAAAACAAGGTTCTTCGATTGATTACCAATGCCTATCGCTATGTAACCAACGAAGAACTGCACGATGACCTAGAAATGCATTGCAATTGCATATTTAATAAAAACCTGTAAAATTATTGCTTATTTACCAAATACTGTAAATGCATATACATTTTCAACATAATTAACATCTTTTAATTTATTTATTACATTGTTACCACTAGTTGACAACTAACCTACAATAACTTAAATCTAGATATATCTATCTTAGTCTCAAGTGTAATAATGTTTATGTAATCACTCTAGTGTTTTTCTATTAAATACACCACACTGCGCTACACTACACAAGATCAAATTGTTTAATTTTTTGGATTATGTATCCTGTCTTGGTTTTATCCAAGAATTACATTACTTCAATATTGATATGAGAAAGGAGTCTATCCTCATGTTTTCTTTCAATTCTCTTAAATTCCTGAGTGACAGTCGGTATCTGAAAGTCTCAGTGCAAGCAATCAATTCTGTAGGTGCATCTACAATACTTCACAGGACATTGTTCTGGAAAACTTGTATTTTATTGTCAAGCGAAATGTCAAGTGATCTAAACTCATGTTTGGTATTTGATGGGATCAAAAGAATCTTATAAGGTCAAGTGAATAAAAGTATATATCAAAATAATTTTTAATCGGACCATTCCCGTCAACACCAAACTAGTTCAAGAATAATTGAAAACACTTAAATAAAAAGAACTTCTTTTGATCTCTAAACTTATACATACGTAAATTGATTGTTATCATTTACTTTACTTTCTATAGAAAGAAATGTCTCCTGTTCAACAAAATAAGATGCCTTCAATCAAAAAATATTAATTTTTTTTCCTATTCGAGATTTTATCCAAATAAACATCAGTTATGGTCAATTTTACTTGTTTCTAAAAATATATAGTAATCCCAACTTATGTGAAATCTGAAACTTCCCTTATAAAAGCACGGAACCGCATGAATGAAAAGTCTACCCCACTATTGATATTCACCAAACATTGCTCCTACCGACTACCACTTTTTCGGAATAATTTATGGCCTGTAGGAACAATACTTTACAAGGAGATTCAAAATTGGATCAAATTAAAAGACACTGATCGGGAAAAAGTTGTAAATAACGATGTGCATTACTTTTATTGAAATACATTATACCAATTTCTCAGGCCAGAGTAAAAAACTCTAAACTTATTTGAACAACTAATAATATCTCTTTTAAGAATAATAATGTATTATTAAAATACTTTTTGTTGGGATTACAGATAAGGGAATTATGAAATTTGGTTACGAAAACAAACATTGAGACTATGTACGAAAAGTTGCATCAGCCGTAACAGCCGTAGGAAATGTCAGTTGGTCCACAGCGGTAATTAAATTAATGGATGTTGTTGTAATTGAGTTGCAAAACTTACGGTTGTTAAAACTGCTCTTCCTTGCATACAGCAAATGGAAAGTAGAGATAAAGAAAAGGGCGGTGGTTTTGCAAGTTGTACGAATAAAATTATTCGCACTGTTAATGTTGTGACTAGAATTTTTAAGATTTAGTTTCGTACTTAAGTAGTTGTGCAGTAACAATGCTAGTGGTAAGATACAGCTAATTCATTACAGTTTTATATACAGGCCGTATCCATAAAATATAATTCGGATTCTTGTTAATATATAATTAAAAAATACGATAAGTTTTAATATGTGATTAATTAAAATACGCCTTTAACATTAAAAAAAATAAGTAACACATCAATCAGTAGGTCTCGGTTTGACATGTAGATGATACTACCTCATAACCTTACTAACCACTACAACGTGGAATTTACTTTATTTACAATGGTTGCAGCGAACAACCTTTTTTTATTTTCAAAATAATACAATGTGTCACGTGTTAATGAACTCAAAAATCACATCCAACGATTCTAGACTTGCCTGTAAATTGCCTTCCCTTTCAATATTCAGTATAGACTTAACCCCCAGTAACAAAATTGTGTAACATAAACGATAACTTATGTGCTACAAAAGTTGGTTATAACATTTAATATGAGATTTTCAGTATAGTTCTATACGAAATTAGTCCAATTGTCATTAGCGCAGCTTTCACATGAGGAGCAAAAGAGTGCATTGTCATAACATTCTGTGAGAATAGATAAGAGATTTAAAGATCCCCGTGAGTTTTCTTTTCTTTCACTTCGTCTTTACCAACCCTTTAAAATATTGAATTCCCCATCATATAAGGTATGAAGGGTATGGTTATTTTAAACAATTCTATCAAACCCTTGATGATGTGTTTAAGCATCCTGCCTAGATTAATGATCCTACAATAATCAGTATTGTTTTTCTTTAGAATCTTCTTTTTCAGCTGTCAGAAGTTAAAAAAACAGAAGTTGGTTCTACCTCATCAATACTTTTAAATCATAAAATACCTTGTTCATAAAATTCTATTCTTTTTATATTGGCATGATTACTATCACAAATCCGCAACTTACAATATTTCCTTTAAAGAGTATTAATTATAATATTACTAAGTAAATTACTGAGTAAAAATAGTTTGGAGAAAAACCAAGAAAGTTCACAGATTATAAATCAAATATTTTTAAGACATTCAAATCGTCGACTATTAGTCTCAAAATGTATACACTATTGTCAGTAACAAGTGATTGGTAGTTATAACAGATTCATCAAATACAGACCTCCAATGTGTTTGAATCCATTACACCATTTATAACCAGGTGTTATATTTTTACAAGGTTACCTTACCACGTCTTTAATATGTTCACATTATTTCAGTTTCGATATTGTATTTAATACAATGAACCGTTTCTCACATGACTATAATAGCTTAGAGAAATAATACGTAATAGTAAGTAATATACACTTTTAAAGCTACCAAATCTTAATACGGTTTTCGTTTCTTACAAATGTGATTGTGTCAAAAATTATTAAAATATATTATATATTTCTTAAGTTTAATATAATTTTAAGTTCGAAAGAATTTTAAAAAGCACTATTTTCGCATATCACAATTTAATATTATACGATACACTTTTTTCTTTTTAGCAATGTTTCTTAAAAAAACACTATTCCTTAAAAAAAAAGTTGGTTCGTTGTGATTGTAGACGTTTATACCTCAGCGTCTTAGCTAGTAATATTTTTAAACCTTTCATACAAGCTAAGCATGTATAAGCTAAAGGGTTAATTAAGGGTTAGTTAATTGCAAAAACACTCAATTCTGTACACAACACTTAATTCCTGTATTGTCAAGGAAGAATGTATTTAAATTGTATTCAAATTAACATAAATAGCGATTATTCGGTGTTTTAATAAATATTTAATTAGTAAAAGTCATTATTGGTTCAAACCTAAAAGCTATATACAAGGTATTAAATATATTCAAAGTCTCTTATAATTCAATAGGTATCGAAAACATCAACATTCAAATCTCCGTGCTGCATATATCCAGCTGAATTTGTGTGATGACCTGGCTCAGATTGACTTTAAATGTAACAGTGATTGGGGCTTATTACTTTTATTGTTCATGGAGAACGCCCATCGTGACTGCTCTTATATGCCTGGGTTAGCCTGCTGAAACTGAAACACGTTTATATCGATCCATTTTGGCCAATATAAACTGGTTATTATCATCTTGCAGCGTCTGTCGTTGATGAGATGAAGAGCACAGACCATTGATACTGGCCCAAAATCCACAACAAACAGTAATTATTTTGAAGGCAATACCACCTGCAATACTTTGTGTATATTGCCGTTGATTTATATATGGCAATTATGTTTACGAACATAGCCATTGTGACTGAATAATAAACATTTAATTAAACAGAAGCCCCGAAATGTTGGGTTCATATCGTTTTATGTTATTAAATAACTATTCTTTATAAAAATTAAACACTATCCTATAATATATCATATTATTTTTGGACCATTCAATGTATGAAAATGTATAAGATCTGTATCTATACTTTTGACACTCCGAAAATATATATAAGAAGACAGAAAAATTATGCTGCAATTTTGCTGGAAATTCAAATCATGAATCGCCACAGTAAGCTATAAAACATAAAAGATCAGACCAATATTTTATTTTTGTTTATGAATCTATACTAGACAAATATCAGACAGGCATGTCCCGTTCGGGTATTTTCCGTTGCTTCTTTTTTTTTTTCTAATGTAACATTAGGGAGAACGCGTGTTTTCTACTGGTCAAGGCATTTTCCATATCCTCCGAAACCCACTCAAATTTTTTGCTCCGTGCCATATTGGAAATAATATTGCCTACATATATCACAAAATCGCACGACTAGGAAATATCGATGCAATTTAGGATAATCTTGGATACAAGAAAAAAGATTTCAAAAAAATGTAAAATAACAATAATTTTTACTGTACCTAATATCTATATAGTTATTTTAAGTTAGTTCTTACCACAGTTCAGTAAATTTGGCTATTAAATCGTAATATTTATGGACCTGCAGGGAATTGACAGAATAATATGAGGACCTGGCATATGCACAATATTTATTTATTATTAAAGTGTTGTGTCTCCTCTCCATTTCTTTTTAGAGCAGCTGCAATTCTTCAGAATAGCTTTCAATAGAATATTCGTCCATTTTTATACCATAACATCTGCCATTTGCTTCAATGGAATGAAATTCTTGAAAATAGAAATCTGCTATCCATAACGATTATATTATGTGGAAGTCTAGCAATTATGCTGGCTAGGGAATGTTTGATGATATGTGGCCTCTAAAATCCCCCGCCCTTTTTTTATTTAGAAGCAATATATCAGTCAAGCTAAGAAATTAATCATTGAGGATATCGAAATATTCATTCGCCAGTAATCCGCCCAGTGATATCAATAAGAGGACCAGTTGAATATCACGATGTTGCCGCCCAAACCATAACGGAAACTCCCCAATACACAGGTGGCTGTGATGTCACATAAATCCGACCGTTTGTAGGAAATATTGTGAACGATGATCCATTGGTCCAAATTTTGTGATCATTTCACAACCTTCTTCGCAGCTTAGCTTTGCGTTAAACGGATTTTCGCAGTGATAACCCTTTTATGAATGTTAGAATTGTGGATTTCCCGCCATAGCATTACATAAGTGAGTGTTGGGTTCTATTAGTGTTGCGGCGTTAGTGTTATATTATCATATTTGGCATGTAAACATGCAGTGCACACGAACGTAATGTATATATATATATATATATATATATATATATCTAATCTAGTTATAGAGGGTGGTGTAGAATTTTCTAGAAATCAATGTACATTTAAAATACAGTCTGACGCCTTCTTTCTCTAGTATGGTATAATTTTAACGTCGATATATAGGTTTCAGCCGTTTGTTATTTATTTATCAGTTAGCAAACAGCTCTGGGATTTTCACAAGCCTTATATTTTTTCCATTCGCATATACCCTAAAAACATCTGTAGGTGGATTTTGATATTTAGTAGTTAAAAACATGTTAACTGAAATTAATTCATAATAAATTACAGTTGTGTTTACTAGAACATCATCCAGATAAACCAGATAAACAAAAATTGCCTGTTGATGACTGGAATGCGAACAAAATTTTTATATAAAAAGTTTATTCCCTTCTAATCAATCATTATATAGCATGGTGAATGTCAATTTTATTATATGATCCTACTTTTATTTTTATTCTTTACCTATTACTACAATATATTTGCCTTCAAAGTAAATGTACTTTGCAATATGGAAATATGCATAAACCTATGTAAGTTATATTAGACAACTTGGAAAATCATGATTCATTTACGATGACGATAAAAAAAGAAATAATATTGCCGCGATTCTGTTTTTTATTCTATTATATATACCTAACTAAATATAGATCTAACTAATTTGTTTAATTTAAATCCATTATTTTAGCAGTAACAAATATCAAATATAAAAATAAAACCATTAAACATTACATACACTTGCCTTTGCTGACATTATAACATATTTTGCCGAACATTGTAAATATGTGTGGGTAAGTTTAATTATAATAATATGGAATTATATAATAGAACCAATTAATACTGCACTGCGAACCAAAGTTGGCGGTGACAAAAAGAGTTTTTCGTCGTTCATCGACAAAAACAAATCAGCCAGAAATCGCAAGCGGGGGGGCAACAGCAGTTGCATAACCAAACATCTCGCATCAGACAACCGGGAGAAACAATTTTAAAACGAACCTGTGACGCTCAACAATGACATGCTCGTCTCCAGCTTCTCGGTGAAGGTGCCCACGATGGAGGGCGACTCTGTGGAGGTTCCTAGCACCAGGTCTAGCACACGCAAATCGCGCTCATATCACCAAGGAGGCATCGCGACGGCTGGCGTCGCCCCGTTAGGACGGCGACGTCCGACAACTGCAACAAGGTCGGCCATACTGGCCCCGGCCGTGGTGACGGTGCTCCACTATCAGTGGGGCGGCTGCGCGTTACCCACCCGCCCCGATAAAGCCCAGCGTCGGAGGCGGCTCGAAAGGAACTCGCTATCGATGTCGCTTTTAATAATTGACCGAGAAACCGGCGGCTTTCTGGCTAGCCGATTTTTAGTTTCTTTTTCCTTTTTGGTTATTTTTCGAATTCGGTTCGGTCCGAACCCCCGCAATCCATGCACGCTTACATAATTTCACTTCGCAACGTAGACATTAAAGAGAAATCGCCAACGCCATCTGTTGTTTGACAATTTAAATGCTTTGTTTAAGTAACTTTATTATTGGGATTACAGTACAAAAAATATAACTTCTAACTTCTGTACAATAATTCAACTATATTTAAATAAATACATTAAATGTACACGTCTGTTCTACACCGTCATTAGTCTTAAACTCTAACTCTGGACTATTTTATGCCTTATATAACTATCGGGCCACTTGGTTCCCTCCTGAGAGGTATTATGGGTGCACCCAAATACTATAGGACTGATTACCTACATCGAGACCTTCAGATACCCACCGTCAGTCAAGAAATCGAGAGAATTGCAAGGGGGCATGAGTAAAGACTCCATTCTCATACTAATATTGAAATATTGGAACTTTTGGATAACACCAGAACAGGATACAGACTCAAAAAATCAAACCATCTGATCTTGTGCAGTGTTGTGTAGTGAGGTGCATATATTAAAAAATTCAGCAGTGACATGTATAAACATTATTTCACCAGAGACTGAGTTAGGGCCGATGGGTCCTCCTAGTTATATACCTAGATTTAAGTTAGCATAAAGACAAATTGTAGGTTAGACGGAAACGACTAGTAACAATATATTAATTAAATAATTAAAAAAACCTGTTTCCTTTTTCACATCCATGCTCCCATCCATTGACGTTCATACTATGCCATCTCTCTACCTATCACGCTACATAAAATAACATCACAAATAACAAAACCTTTCGAAAATCGCCTTTCTGATACGAAATTAACGATCCTAAATCTGCATTTCATCATCCACTAACAATCAGATATAATTTTATATTCAACTAAATTTATTTACAGGTAGTCCCCATAAAGCATAAAGCACGAATTGGCTATAGTTTTTAATGAATTAGTTCTAATTCGTACTCCCAGATGAAATGCCTCCCTCTCCCAGACATCACCAAACCTAAAGACAACACTCATCAATGAATCGAACTCTAGCAAAAGACCAGTAACATTTCTTCTTAACCATTTCGTATATCCAGAGTCTCTATTGACTATGATCGGCAAACTTCAAACTAAAAAATCTCCAGGTTTCGACGGAATATCAATTACTCAATTAAAAAAAAGCTTCCGCATAAGCAGCTCACGAAACCGGCAAACCTCGTTAACTCCATCATGAAGCTGCAATATTTCACGCGCGAATAACGGTTATTCGCAAGAAAAGAGCAAAATCATCTCCATCTGACTACAGTCCATCAGCCTTCTCAGTACCATTTCGAAGCTTGCCGTGTCGAACAATTGGGCTTTCGCGCTCAATATTCACCCGTCCATCAGCCTACCCATCTGACCGCACACATCGATCACGTTCTTGAGCAACGTAAGAAGCTTGGACTGGACCTAACCAAACTTTCGACAAAGTCTGGCACGACGGTTTGATCACAAAATGCATGGGGTTAGAACTCCAAGAAGACCTAGCCGCTCTCATCAAGTCTACCTATCGGACAGATCTTTCTAGGTCAAGATCAGGAAAACACTTTCCAATCGAAAACAAATCGACGCTGGCATAACTCAAGGTTCCCCGCTGGCCCAGACTTATTTAACCTCTTTATTTCAGATCTGCCGAGAAAAGAGCACATTGACGTCGCGTTTTATGCTGACGACACTGTTTTTTCACGGCCTCCAGATTCGAGGTTACAATTCAAGAACCTTTAACGGTTTAAGGTTTAAAGTTTGTAATTGTTTAACATTTGTGATTGTCCTCAGGCAAGAGTGCAAAATCCGACAAGGAAAATGATCCCACTCACGCCAGTAAACAGGCTTGGTAAGACCGGATGCCTTCTGGGGTGATTTCTAAGGTAGTCACTCATCAGTCGATAGGCTTAAAGTTGAGTATTGTCGTTCGGAGCCCACGTTAAACTTCAAAATATAAAAATACAGTGTTAGTCTAATAAAAATGTTATTTTATTTTAATGCTTTGTTTTGCATAAAAAGCTAAGCAAAATATCAATACTAAATTATATTTAAACCACAACAAGCTGAGTGGTCGTCGCTTTCGCTAATAGCGAAACAGAAAAGATATTAAAGAAATTATGTGCATCGTGAATCAAACCAAGAGGCTAAAGAGCGGCGTGAAGCAGATTTGCGCACAAAACTCCCCCGAAAAGTGTTGTAACTTTTAGTGTGTCTCACACGCTTTTTAGGATGCAAAATAAATTTGGATTCTATGGAAACTAACGAAATAAAAATTTTAGATTATTACCATATACTAACGCTTTGGTCAAGTGAGCCCAAGCCCCTCATAAGATTGAAATTATTATTTTTAAATGTCTCTCCTCCAAAGAACTGCTATATAATTTTATCTTCCGAAATAACACTAGACTCATTCTTTTATTGGAGTATCCAATTATTGAAACTGAAGAAAATTTACTTGTTTGCTTGTTGCTCTTGGCCCAGAATGAAATATGTAGGCAGCCATACGATTTCACTAAAACTATTGTGTGAGACTTTTTTATAATTTCCAGAAGATTTTGGATCATTGGGACTTCGTCAACAACGTTTATTCGAATAAGTATGAATTTAGCATAACACTCATTAACAGTTGATTTAATTGTTTGGCTTAAACAATACATTCATCAATTAAATGTTAATAAAACACTGACGTGTGTTTCTTGAAGGTTATTACTACCTAATAATCACTGATGTTGCTGTCTAAGCATCGACCAGACACTAATTGAATGATGTATTAACTCAAACAAATTTTCCATAAAAATTCGTACCATTTTATCCATTGAGGTATTTCCAACGCTAAACGCAATATATTTATATCCATAGTGTAGTTAATACATTTCTTAAGAATCCAACTTAATTTATAAATCACTGCAGTATTATTAAATACTTTGACCTATATTCCTATCTTCTGAAGACTATCAATATATTTTTCTCAATATAATATACCCGTAGTAAATGTTCTACTTTTAAGCTTTATCTTTATTTGTTTCTACTTTGTCTTTTCTCTAGTACAAATATGCAGCCCCATTTCGAAACCAAGCATGTATTGTTTTATAGCCCCGTAAAAATTTTATATTGTCCTGAAGGTAAGTTTCCATGTTTCATAGACATTAAGCGAATTTTGATAATGCTGTACATCCTTTATTTGAAATTTATTTACTTTTGAATATAAAACCCCTACATCACACATTAGTCATCCATTTTTAAAGCAATTCTTAAAGTAATAAATATAAGTGTATCAGTTCTATATCTGCATAAAATACTGTTAATATTTTTATTATATTTTGAGGCTGTACACCAATTAACTCAATGTTGGGCATCTTTATGTGATATTAATTTTAATTTATATAATATTAACTACTGATTATAGCTACATGTTAAAGGTAAATTAATTGAAATAAGTAGCAATCAGAAAGAGCAAAGTTTAGTGAATTCGGTGGCTAGACTGGAGGCACGTATAATAAAACGTTATCACACTGATGTTGACGTGATAACATTTGTATAACTTGATGTAATTTGTAATTCAGATGGATCAATCTAAAACCAAACTATAATATATTCAATAAGAGCTTTGAACATATAATTCTGCGTCCTTGCCGACTTTACTGTCTTAAGAACGTGTCAGCGTTCTTAAAAACTATAATCTAAAGAAAGTTCCAACACATAACATTTATTTCTATTTGAAACAACATTTCAAGGTTTCAAGGATGTCCAATCTTCTTATAAAACTCCATTTACATCAGAGAATAAGAAGCATATTAAAAAGAAAAGAAAATAACTAGAACTGAAATATAAAAAATTTATTGGTTCATTGGAATAAAATTTCGATTGTACTAATATAATAAGTTACTGTTTAACAACAATTTATGTAGCAAGTTAACAAGCCTATATGGACCTCCACTGCAATGTTAATACAGCAGTTCAACTATTGGATAACAACTCAAAAGTTAATTAACTGAATTTCTATTTTAACAATAATATTTCTTTGTCTTTATTTAACATTTTTTTATTCAATAACAACGATGTATTATTTACGTTGCCTACTCAGTAATAATTATATCATCAGCCCGTAAATTATATCATTATTGGGTCATTATGGGACATTTTGTTACTAAAATATAATAATTATAAAGCTTTTTATATCAGCTTATTTATTAAATTTACATATGAAACCTTTTTTCTTGGTGTTAAGTAATTTAAAATATATAGTATTTAACTGAAGTCGCTTTTACATTTTCTCTAGCGGTGAAAAGAAACATTTTAAGGTCAGAAACTTTCTGCCTCGTCAACTATTTTATACAAAAACTTTGTTTAAGCTTCGGTATAGTTGGTAGTATTTAGTTGAATGTTTAAGGTACATTTGGCGTCAGCAAATATTTTCTAAGAGTAAGAAAAACAATCCATAAATTAAAACAAAACTAAGTTCTTATCGTTCAAGAGTTCTGCTGTTCCTTGGTTAATTCATTTTTTGTGCAAAGAGTAGCAAAAGAGCTTAGTTATTTTACATTTGTATTAAATGAGTTACAAAATAACTAGAATTTACTATATAGAAGATGAAGCCAATTGAATTTCACACTTTTTATGATTTTGTGAAATAATAGACACTATAAATATTACAGGTGCTGTTTAATAAACTGTTAATAAAAGCGTATAGTAATGTATTGCTTAAAAATAGAAAGAAACATGCCTACTTAAAAACTCTTTAATAGGAGGTATCAACCTTCTATCTATTTAACCAGCACTGAACCTGAAAAGATCTTATAGTGTTTTAAACAAAAAATTTACTTAGAATTTTATCAATACTCTTCTCTATGATTCAGTGGCCTGAGACCTACTTGAATATAACAATAAATTATGGCCAATAAAGCACTTCTCCTCGATTAAACTTTGTAGGTTGTATGACTGAATAGTTTCTCTGGTACATGTGAATAAAAGAGCCGAGTGAATAACTGATGTGCACTAATTGTTCCAGCGTGTTAAGTGATATTGAATCACAAACTCACGATCATCCAATAATTATACATTTTCCCAATATTCTACACGAACTAGATCCCCAACCACATGAAAATCGAAGGAAATGAAATAGTTGATCTCAAGACCAAGGAATTAATTTCAAACGGTTTTTGCTATCAACATTCTATACTATACAAATACCTATTCCTTTAACTTGAAACTAAGCTTAATAACTTGATCCAGTTGTCCAAAACCTACTAGAAATTAATTGGGTCATATTAGGACCCTTCAAAGCTATGCTATTCATACGAAACTATTCATAAGCTCTGTTCTGAGGGAAGATCCCCCCACAATGTCCCAGCTCTAGCGTTCCATACGCAGTGTATCATATTCTTATGGGATGTCAATTACTTGCCACATTGAGAGCTAAACTTGATGTTTCCCATGCTCTTCCTGACATACTTACTTCAAAAAGCCTGTCCAAACTCTCCCGTTTTTGTCTTTGACATCCTGTAATTTAAAAAGAGTATAACTCCAATAATTACATTTCTAGTGATTAGTTCCATTTCTATCCATACTATATATTACAGTAACATACACCTAATTATCTTTTATATTCACCTTTATATTCCGTTTTATCTAGTTATGTTCTTGAATATTCTAATTGTCAATCTACAAAATTGTGGCAGTCGCCAAATAGCATAGATATCATGAGACCTAAAAACCGGAAATTCGACGCATTTAGACGTATTCCAGTTCCAGTTCTAGGTCGCGTCTAAAATCAATTTTACAGGAGTGATGTGAGTTTTTGAATAAGTGAATGAGAAATTCTAGATGAAAATGTCGCACAGAATCATTGTTGCATGAGAAGACGTATTATTACTATAAAAAAGACAGATTTTCGTTTTAACGAAAATGGCAATTATTAACTCATATACTAACAACCTTTAAAGTGTGATTTTTCGCTTTTTTGTAGGACTCCTACATTTAGACTACCATACCCTATGCAAATCACTTACCGTTCTATAATTAAGTGGAAAAGACTCTAAATGTGAATTTAAAACATAAATTTCTAGCGACGTATTTTCTACACTAAAAATCTACATGCAACTCCCTCAAAGGCTTTCCAAATGTCTTTAATCTCTCTTCTGAAACTAAGTCGAATGCAAGATCTTTTGAAAGTAAAAACTTTATCGCGGGTCCTTCTCTTTATACCAAGATAATACCAGTAGCGAGTGAAAGAGAGGTTAAACAGCGTTTTACGTAAAGACAATGGTATTTCACCACAAACAGAACAAAAATTAAATGGATCCGAAAAGATAAATCTAATAGATGTTTAGGTAGGTTTGTAAGGTGTTTTTATATTAATAAAAAATCAATAGAGTTGAGAAGTATTATTATATTTGCAAACCATCAACGGTACATTTGTTTTATCTAATAGCACACACTGAAGCCTATTCTTTTCCCAATGGGGATATTCTTTGTACATATTCGCTTATGATGAGAATCATAACCGTTGTCCAACATCGTTGAGATGGTCCATTTTTTTCTGGTATTTTTTTTCATCTGTGTAATGTCCTTGTAGAATAGTTCACCTTGCTCTTCAATAACATCTCCCACATTTTCCGGAGATTACTCAAGGAAGGAATTAAGTTGAGGAAGAAGTAGAATGAAGAAAATGCACTTTTAGACTTATCAGGCAACCTAAAGCTTTAAATGATTTTAGTATTCTTTGGACGATTTGTTTATAGTTAGGATCTTTATTATTGCCTCAGAATGTCTCTATGATCCCCTTAAAAGAAATTCACACTTCTGTTTGAGAATCTGTTGAGTATGAAACTCCATTTGTGGGAAGTGATTTTACAAATTGCCCCATCAAACCTACCCTTATGTTTCTTGGAAGACATTCTTTTCCCCAAATTTAAGCTCCCTCGACGGCCAATTCTTTTTGGTCCAACGATTTGTTCAGTCAGTCTCTTCTCATACCACATAGACGCAAAAAGCAAGGAAATTTGGTAAATCAAGAAATTGGAATTGGTCCTGAGCAATATATATTAATTTTCGAAGTACCAATCTAAATTCTAGAAAAAGACGAGATATATATGTTGAAGCAATAAATTCAGACGTCTTGAAATTTGTTCCATATTATTTTAATTTTCAGCGAACAAAAATACATTGAAATCAAGTAAAAATACTGGAACATTTTTTTTAAATCTTATGAATCCTTATTAGCTAAATGTATATATTTCCATGGAAGTTTATTTAAAAAATTTTACTATTTAAAATACTAAAAATCAAAACAATATCACAATACTTTCAAACACCGTTAATTTCAAACATCCACATTAAAGAAAATTTCAAAAACAAAAATTAAAATAATATTTCTTAATACATAAAATGTTTCGAGGGTTTGTAAAACAAAAACTAATCAATAATTTTTGTGGTTGATGATTTTAGCTAACGAATGTAAAGATCCTACCAAAGTAACAAAAAAGACAATTTGGTTATATATATATATATATATATATATATATATATATATATATATATATATATATATATATATATATTCTATTAATTATGGGATTATTCCGAATAATATTCGCTCCAAAATTACGTTAAAGGCTCTTTTTTTTACTACAATGCCATAATGATTACGGCGAAAGGCTTTTAACCCCGGCTTGTACCAATAATCAGCCGGAACTTTTCCCGTGTGATTCCTTTTCAAACCACTTTCGGCAACCCTTTTATGCTGTGCGGCTTGGCCCCCTCCACCACTTTTACTAAAAAATCGCGTTCCAGATTATCGATTTACTATGAAATTTGAATTGACGGCTCTTTGTTGTTAAACCTTCAATATTTTTCGTGTGCCACTATTAGAAACCAATAAACTCCAATAACCAAAATAAAACTCTTACCATTATATATATATATATATATATATATATATATAAAGGAAGCAAGAAAGAGGAAGATGTATATCGGAAAAGGTCTTTGACATTTCAGTCGCCTATAGCTATAATCGACAAGGGTCTATATAAAAGAAAGAATTTATTCAACATCAAAGGAAACTTATTCAGAATTTAGGTGAGACGGGAAGATTTTACCTTTCGGTATTAACTGTATTTAATAGACGATAATTTAGATCTTTTAACGTTTCTTGGAGAGCTCTCATTAAGGATCTACGCCTTGAATACAAAATTTCACTATATAATAACATTACATTTTTAAATTTCAAGAGAGATGTCAGTGGCCTTGTATCTCGTATTCCTAATATATATTTTTATTGAAAATTATCCATGGCTTATTTTGATAAATATAATTTTAATATATGAGTACGAGGAGATCCAGCGAGAAGTTTTTTAATTAGATATTTTATCGTTGTTATCTTCAAATGTATTCGATTGGATTAAAAATACTTAAAATGGATTCCATTTTTTGTTCAATATTCAGCTTTTTTTTTTAATTGTTCAAACTTTATATGTTATTCAACTATATCATTATTTTAAGATATCCCCAGAAGGATGTCATTTCACGAAATCTGTTTCTGATAAAGTATATATATTTAAAGGTATGTATTCAAGTTATCAAACTTTTTGGTACTTCATGCCATTCTTTATTATTAACATAAAATATACATAATATATAATATATATATATATATATATATATATATATATATATATATATATATAAAAAGTATTTGTCGGTTTACGACTACAGATTTCTCCCAGCCAAATAGTAAAAATAAGTATCAAATATCCAACTTTGTAACCACTGAATTTGAAATATTGAACTCAAAAATACTAAATAGAAAACTGTTATTTTATGTAGAAGAATGTCAAAGCCATTGCATTTTATATCTAAATTGGCTTAACTAACAGTTGTTTATATTGATCATAATCGCTGATCAAAACACATGCAAACATATGACTCAAATATTCATGTACCAATCAAATATTTTTCTTTATTATATATTAAATATTTCTCATACGATGTGTACTGTAACATTTTACAATATTCCCACAAATTTTGAATAGTTTCTCTATACCACTATTGTAAAACTAATAACGCTAATAGCTTTATATACGATAAATCAGCTCTATTTATCTTTTACTATATATTAAACACATCCATAACTTCACGAACAACGAGCGAGGCAACTTTATTTCGGGAATATAAGTATTGCTATTCGATTAACGGTCGAGAGCTTTTATTACTGCTTTCATACACGGTCAGTTTATGAATGAAGCCTAAGCGGTAATTAATTAATTATAATATTGGTTTTACGATGGCTGGTCTTTCATGGTACTGGAGCGTATCAAATAAAGTCCGAACCCTTATGGTAGCAATTATAACCACTTATAATTTATAATTCCAGAATAAAGTGTTACGAGTCATCGTCAATATTACGTGTCTTACAAACCGATTTAGAGGCATATTTAGAGTGTTAGTGCGAAGTACTCTGAAAGACTATTGTGCATCCCAATGCACTCGCCAGTTAAATCTGCGCGATGACAGTATAGTGCACAGACTCAGACGCAAACGCAAACTACCATACAAACTAATTAATAGAAACATAGAGTGAGACTTAATAATCTCTAGAATAAGCTACAATAGTTTTAGTATATGTTAGGATATACTTTAAAATAAATTAGAATAGTATCTAGAATAACATTTATATTATAAGTTGTACAGCAGACCACTTACTGAAGTGATCTTCTACATGCCAGGATGGTGTTGTATTATATAATTGAAATTATATAATAATACCTATTGCCCACCGGCAGATTGTTGACGTTCTAGGAGATTAATTAAAAAAATTATAATTGAAATTCATTATTTATAATTAAAAATTCGATCATTTATCGAGTTATGATTTGGAAAGTATTCTAATGCCGAATTTTGGTTATTTTAAAGTTTAGCCTGAATGTGAGCTAATTCACAATTTGCGAACAATTACAATCGATAGGAAAAATTCAAAAGATGTGAAGATGAGTGCCACAGGAATTGAATGACAGGAATTACAATATAGAAAAATCGTCAGTGAAATACATCTTCAAAGATATTAAAGAAAGTAATTTCTACACTGACTAGACAATAGTTAATACTGATCACCAATGACAATAAATAATCAACTTGAACTTGAATTGGACTTTCACAATACAGTCAAAGACATGATAAGTTGATTTTTTAACTTAACAATAGCCGCCTTATACCATAAAACCAATCAAATATCTCAAGAGCTCAAAAGAGAAACTATTCTTTTGGAACCGCATCCATAAATTGTCTGATATATGGTCAAAATATATGGAATCAGATGGCTAATTCTTGATTGATGCGTTTGATGGATTTTCTTTACACCTGATAAATCTCATACATCATCGAGAGGTCAATTATTAATACTTATTCGTTATATTAAGTCTCCTTTTGCTGATAGGAAACCACTTATTAGTGTATATAATGCTTCAAAAATTAAAGATTAAGCCAAAAATTAACGATTTTTTTCAACAAGATGCCATTTTATCAATTTTCTTTTTCTTGTGACAATTCGGTCGAGCAGACCGACTCCAATTGTGATAATTAGCACATGTTATTTTAGCCCCAAATTTATCAGCATACAGCTAAATCATTCTTTTATAATTATTTGATATTAATCTTTACATCTCACCATATATCTATGCTTTCATATGAAAACCACCTTAGGAAAATTGCAAGTGGAGTTGAATATCCAGCATATAGTCACTCACTAAAATAATATTAATATTTAATGTCAATGTACTATATATAAGTAACAAACTAATACAAAATTATGAGCTGAAAAAAAATGTAACTATCAAGTATCAGTAATTTTCTTCACTATTTTAAGCATTTTTCTACTGGCCATATATCATAAATTACAATCAAAGTATTCACAAGGATATTTGCTTAATATATGTGGTCCTACTACTGATTTTGGAATCTATTAGACCTATTACTCTCCAGTACAACTAAAGCGTATAAATTATTAATTAATTATTTAAAGTTATGCCTTCTTGATATAACTCCGAAAATGTCATGAACATATCTGTTTCTATATCACAAAGCTCCGTCAACGATTTGTTAAAAATCCTATTTTTATCTATTAGTATAGGTTTAATTCCTGTATAATTTAATAACACAAAAACGAATGTTTGTTTATTCCATGCATTCCTGAAGTGTTTATTATATTGCAATGAAGCTTAGTACTTTAAAATGTGTAGTTTTATCAGAAATATTTATATAGCTAAACTTTTATATTTTAAAATACATGTTTAAAATACATATTTGAGTCTCTTTTTTTATCAACGAGGATTTATCTTTACTGGACCTACTGCTTAACGTGAGTTCCAAATGAAGCTCCTCAGCATTAAGCATGCCGAATGCCCAGTAACTTGGGCACAACTTGGAATCATTATTTTGTTGTCACAATTACAATCACAAACTAATAAAGTTCATTCTATAGCAAGATGGGAACCTGCTACAAACGCAACATTTTGTCGCCTTGGCCACCAAGCCAGCATTTATATGTTTTACTATGAAAATAGAAACACTTAAAACGTTATTCAACATTTGTCACATTTGGTGGAACGTCATCTGATATATAAAAATGAATATTTGTTTGTTTGTCCTCTATATATTCCTAAAAGCCTGATCTGATTGTCATGAAGCTTTGGTACCTTATTCTACTTACGGCCACGAAGGTTCCTTGTCTGGATTTTGTTTGTTATATTAGAAGATATATACCAATAAAATAAAATGAAATATCTAGCTGCATCTGGCAAAAAAATTAAAATTAGTTAGGGTGATATCTAAAACGTACCCGAAAAAATCAGTTTTACTGATATGTAAGGAAACCGAATATACATTTCGTAAGAAGCTTCATAATATTTGTGGATTATTGTAGGTAAAATGTCAAAATTTGTGTCACTACTTCAGATATTTTTAACAACTAAAGCAATATCTAACAGCTCCTAGAACCCTAATTGTTGAATTGTTAGTTCAATTGTTCCAAAGTGAGAAGCTGAAAAGGCGAGCGTAACCATTACTGTAATCAGATGATCAGAACCCTTGCAAGGACAGCGAACACTGCTATAATAAATGAAGTAAAGATTCAACTCGTATCTCATAATTGATTTCAATTAAATAATGTAAAACTAATAATAAATTAAAGAAATTCAAAGACCTTTTAAACATTATTACATCAATTCAGTAAACGAAGTAGCATTCTCAAGTAACTTACAAAAACAAGTTGAAAATATTAAACCAAATAGTATAGACATCAACTGTAAAGAACGCATTAACAAATTAGGTAATTATAATCAAGTGATAGCTTATAAATGATAGACAGTTAACTAAGTATAATATATGAACCGTGCATGAAATGAAGCATGACATTATACATCTTGATGACGTATGTACAAAACTTCTTTGGATACACCATATGATATAAACAAAACAAGTATTTTAATGTAATATCTTATTATTCAATTTAAGAGATTTTACAACCAAGTTTTTTATTTTACGTGGCATTGCAACTTATGTTGGTCACATTTAGTTAGTGCATAAAAAATTAAAAAGTAGTGAAATATAATGTATCAAAATATAAATATTTACATTTTTATTTATATACATATATAATACCAGTACATAGTTTCCATATTTTTTAAACAATTATTATATATAGAACAGTCCAACAATATTCGATATGATTTAAAGTTACCGAGCCGGCTCTTGACCTTTGACCCCGTCCCGGTGCACTGAATTATACTCCTGGAAACGACCTGCACCTGCGTTCAGCCGATGCACTCCCGTCCTCTATCCAGGGAAACGTTCAAAGCTATCAAATATTTAGAGGCCGGTAGTGTATTCTTAAACCGTGAATGCACAGAACGATTTTATTATCTATAGACACCAAAAATATATAAATATTCCTTTAACAATATTTTCCAGTAAAATATCTGGCAGAAATTTCACTTAAACCTAGGTATAAACCGTAAATATTTGTTTGCAGATAAATATATATTTTTAATTTATTTGTTACGTTGTTGCTAGTCCGGTTTCATAGGTTCTAAGTTAATCTCTAGTCTAATACTGCTGTGTTTCGCAATAAAGCAAGAATCACATGATCAGCAAATTAATCACCAGGTATATATATATATATATATATATATATATATATATATATATATATATATAACCATTTGTGATATATCACATGTGTATAGTAGTAGAGCAGGTAAAGAATTAGCCCCAACACACTAATTTGTCCTTTGGTTTCTTTTATTGTAGATCAGGCTTCCTCTTAATTGACCCTAGAAATCCTGGCTGTGGTGTAAGATTTTATAAGTATGTTACTTTAATTTTTTTGTATCTTATGAACTAGGCTATCTGCCAAACCTTACCGAAGGCTTGTGCTACATATAAGAACATAACTTTTTTTAAATCATTTATTACTGTTACTACGGTCGTTGCTTAATAACCTTCAATTTGTCTTTACAATACATTAAATCTATATATATATATATATATATATATATATATATATATATATATATATATATATATATATATATATCTAGATCAGATAGATCGGATAGTCAGTAAATGCTTCAGCGTTTTCTTGACTGGCCCAATTCCATTTAGATCTCTTATAAATAGACTGCATAAACATTATCGTTTTAGGTATTCTATGGCTTTTCGGAGCGAAAAATATAAATTAATATACTTTTTATAACTCATACAAATAATATACTCTATAGACTTTTCCACTGATATCTGTTATTCTACGAATGTGATTATTTGTTGAATATTTGTTAATAAACCCAAACAAATGTGTTTTATATTACGTTTTTCCTCTCTATAATTAAATATTAATGAATTATTCAATTCAATGAAGATTGTTATACGGATATAAATATTTTTAGTGCTACTTAAATTGACATTGATTATCTTTATTCCTAGATATCACAATTAAATTGCTACAGAAACATCTCTCATCTCATTTTTGATGAAGACTAGAAACAAAAAAAAATGAAGATAAAAAAAGGACCTGTTTTTAACGCCAAATTATATATAAAAGGCCCCCTTGTATTGCATATTACATAATAATTTATGATGATTTTATTTTCAATTAAACCGCAACATTAAAAATAACACCTTTTGTTCCTGTAATATCCCAACGGCTTGGATCGATCAGGATGGACTGTATATTGGCTTTGCTCTCCAAAATACTTGATAAGACACGCTTTCAGAAAATTTCCTGGCAGGGATATTTGGGTCCTTGTGTCGCTGCCAAAGGTTGAAGGTTAAATCATGATTATTTCTCTCAATTTAGCGAGAGTTGTTCATCTTCAATATTGACCTTGTTTTTATTCTCACTGTTCATTTAAATTGTAACCCTGCTTGACGAATATAGTTGTCACAATCAGTGAAAAATAAAATTATTACAGTTTTTATTACATTTTTATGCAATAAATTTCAATAATTTAATTAATTTTACGAATACAGGCAGAAAACGCAGAATTGTATTTATGACAAAATGGTGACGGAAATTTGTATTCACCAATTGTTTTAATTGAATTGAATCTTCTATTACTAGTTATACGCCCTAACTGTTGTTTCATTAAGAAACAAGGTGCGTATAGGCATTTTCGAATTACAACGTGTATGGAACTGGTATCACGTCGAATTAGTTTAATAAATAATCAAGAGACATAATAGTTATTGCTGAATAGATGTAAATGAAATGTAATAGGCATAATAAGGAAGATAGATCGTACGTTATTAATATTATTTCATTGTTAAATACTGTACTCTATATTTAACTACTTTTCCAAATAATCTCAAATAAAATATTTTCTTCAATAATGGCTAAACGTATTTTATATTGTTACCTTTGAGCCATTGATATAATAATGTAGTGATATTTGATATATTGGATTGATATATTATTTGATATAATAATATTTCATATTATTTCTAAACTGATATTTTTATTTGATGAAAATCTAAAAATTCCTATAAAAGAATTATTCCAGATTTGGAAAAGGCAGACAAACGAATTCGTACTTTTATTCACTGATTTCGGATATTTTTTGTCTTATTTAATCAGTTATGTTATATTAACGGAAAACGGTGTTTTGCTATCGAGGCTTTTTTGAGTATTCAATCAGGTTTTTTTATTAGCTCAAAAGTAACCGAATAGTAACATAAATACACAATATAACGAAACAGTAACCTAAATAAATTGTTTTATCAGTTCCAGAAACCTGATTCTCTAAACGTGTTCTAAAAACAGGCTGGATTTCTACAGCATAACTTAGAATCAAACTGGTAAATCCAGATCTGATCCACAGTGATTATACGATATTAAAAATAATTTAAAATACTTTTTATAGTCGTACTTGTATGTGTTTTGTTACATTGTTAATAAATTCGGTACCTTACTGTACCGCATACAACATTTTAAAATTTATCTTAATTTAATTATAAAATTTTGTCTCTGGAGCGGCAAGTCACAATTTAAAAACATCTTTCAATATCTCTCTGTTTCAATTTATAAAGAATCGGGTTTTTTGTCTTATTTATTATTCTCAATGCATTTAGGCGTTTGCATTCTATTCAAAGGTTAACTGTCAATTCTAAAAATGTTTAATACGTATATTATATTAGTTTAATGGTAACGTTATCAATTCAATAAGAACGCAAACCACTACATACACGCACTAACATGACTTCCACTAAAATATTTTAACTTTAATCAGCACTTGTTTGTATACCAATATAGTGAAATTAAAATCATCACAAAAATACTCAATTTTGTAGCAAATTATTAAATGTGACTAAATAAATAAAATATAAATTATTATTGTTTACTTTTTAATCAAACAAAAACCTTTTTTTAATAACTAATATTACGATTTTAATTAAATACTACACTTAATGTCGGTTTGTTCAATTTGTATGGGAATCTGTTACAAGGTGAGGTACGTATAACAAAAAATTTTAAGGTAGCTTTCCTTAATTTCTGGCATACCCTCCCCCAGATTTTTTAAAATTATTCAGCAGACTACGAAACTAAATTGATTGATCACTCAACAAAACTAAACTGGCTGTAACAAGCTTGGATTTCAGCCACCGCGGAAAACTGACACGAACAGTTTTATTTGCCATGTGTCACTACTTGACATACCACTTCAATTTCAAGCCTCAAACCAAATGACACTGTGTTTAAACATAATCTAACGACCAGCGAGTGTCAAATTTTTTCGATTAAATTTGTTACACCAAAACCAATTCTCGAAAGCAACCAGACAAGTGCTGAAAAAAATTCAATTAGGCTTATTATATAACTCGTCAGCTTGATTAATACATTAATGTAACATTCCGATTAACATATGCCCGGAATGTTTGTAAAATGAGTTATTGTGATTCCAAAACCTGGAAAACCATCAAATGAAGTAAAATATTTTCGACCAATTTCAGTGCTACCAGTAATATACAAAATATTTTAAAAACTCCTGTTAAAACGCAATCACATGTAGAAAGAATCTAATACTTGCACATCGGTTTGATTTTATGAATAAACATTCAATAATTGACCAGGTTTCTACGAAGAGAAAAATGTTTGCTCTGATAAATTCTTGGCTGTAGCACACCCCTTGGATGAAGCCTGGCACAAGGGACTCATGTATATTAATTATTGCCAAAGCATTGAATTCTTGGAAACTCCTGCATCTCTGTCTGTATCTAGAGAGTTAAACAAAAGGAAGCTTACTTAAAAGTGAATCAAGTTATTACTAAAAATGAGGAGAATGAAAGTCAATGAGAGTAAATCACTACATATTGAACCTAATTACGAATAATCTGGTGAGATACTAATAAGTATAATAATAATTATATAATAAATATGAACAATATTTTAGGATGTATGTTAATGCAAAACTTCGTTGAAAGACAGAAACCATGAGGAAAAAATTAACTCGAATTAATATACAAAAAATTGTATTGACCATTAATCTAAAATAAATACTAAAACCTGTATGGACTTATGTAACTTAATTATGAGAATATATTCTGTAGTTGTTGTGTAGTGAAGTTTACTAAATGATAAAAACACTGAAAAGTGCTAGTAACTTTTATTTTATTTTATTATATAATAAGTAATTGGGAACATAGATAACAAGTTTTAAGTTACTGTAGACAAATCATATGTTAAATTAGTCGATATGATGACCAGTAATAATACATTAATAAAAAATTAATCTTCTTCAAAATCATCTTGTCATTAAAAATACTATATAAAGTATACACTGTATTACATATTTGAAATTAAGTTAATGTAAGTATATTTAAAAAAAAACATGAGATTCTTTATTTAAAAAAACGTTATTAAAAATAAACTGTTCACAAGGAACAGATTATTATTTGCAAAAAATTGTTTTCTTTAAATCTGTTTACGACAGTGTAAAATAAAACCTAATTAGTTTCCAAGTCTGAAACTGTTGGCTCGTGAACCAAAGTAACCTTTAAATCATATTACCTTTTAAGTCACATTTCCTTATTAAACAAAAGTGTGTATTGAAGAGCGCTTGACAGAATACCGAGCGAAAAAATTTATTATTTCCAAATTTCTTTTATTTTTCAATATAATCTTTCGGTGGAGGGCCCTTATTTTCAAGCTGTTACAACACCGTTATCTCGTTCCGAAGTAGCTTTTTGAAAAAATCTTGAGAAAGCGTCGTTAGAATTTCAATATCAAGAAATTTATCGAAATTTATTGGGCTGATGGGAATTAAATATTCGGCAGTTAAAATCTGACATATATTATATATAGTAAAGTGCGAACAACATATATCATCACATGCATATTTATATATAAAACATGAAGTAAGAATGTTAATAATAGTGTTTATATTAAAATGTTAATATTAGTTAAAAACATACAACTGAAAACATTGCAGCTTATAGTGATATTTAATTGTGAAAACTAGCCTATTCCACAATATTTTTTATATTCTATAAGCTTACAACAATTTATTTATTTATTATAGTTTAAACATATCCTATAATGATGAAAATTCATTATTTTTCACTTCAAAAGAAATTTTTCCAACCTTTATGATAACATAGTCGATCCAATTCTTCAGCATATCGAAACTATGTGCGAACCATTCTCTGCTTCATCGATCCGAATCAGATGGCCCTATATCTGGTACATCACCAGTGTATCACTACATAATATAAAACAAAGTCGCCTTTTCTGTCCCTATATCCCTATGTGCGCTTAAATCTTTAAAACTACGCAACGGATTTTGATGCGGTTTTTTTCAATAGATAGAGTGATTCAAGAGGAAGGTTTATATGTATAATACATGCATAATATACTAAGGCAACATTGCTAATTTTAGAGGTTTCTAACGTGATGTCGTAAATTAACCTATTTTTTTAGGCTTATTTAGCAATTAGCAAAAACGCTGCCTAACCCTACGAGTTAGATCAAATTAATGTACTACAGTATTGTACACCATAAAATGGTCTACAAAAAAGTCCGCGATGGTATATGTTTATCTTTTAGGGATAACCCACATTAACCATTTTTATTGTTTACTTTTTACGTGAGAAAATGGCTTATTTACGAAGCTATTTTAAGCAATACGGCATTAATCCTTATCGAATTAAGTACCTTAAATACAGTGTGCAATTAATATAGATCAATATTAGATATTACAATATAGATCAATTAATATAGATATTACAAATTTAAAATTTGCGTTTAAAAATGTGTAATGTAATAAAAATTGTATGAATTTAGATATTCCAAAGATAGCAAGAAATCTTCATAGTAAGTATAGGGGAAGAGGAATTGTTTTACTCCAAATTTAACGCGTGCAGGCCAAGGGCAGTAATGAATGAACCAAAAATACTGGATCGATTTTAATCATGTTTTCATTGAGTGACATAGGCATATATATTTTATGCCCGTGCAAAGTCGGAGCGGGCCGCTATGTTTTTATATACAACGTTCATATTTTTTCTGTAGTGTATTTAATTTAGTATCAGCATTGCACCCGTGCGAAGCCGGGGCGGGTCGATAGTCCTTTATGACTAATTGGCATGTAAGAGGATGACTGTACTGCTGGATGACGGTACTGCTGGTCATTTTCAACAATACGTAATTCAATTTGTTCAGATCGATCAGATCCATCTGAATAACAGTTTAATTTGGTTTTGTCAGCTGGTAATAAATTACTCCTTCATAGACACGATAAGGCTTTATGTCCATAAATATAATGCTCTCGATTAACTTTTATATATATTGTTTATATAATTTATATTTTTATAGAATCCAAACCACGAACTTGCCATACCATTAAAACCAAACAATGAGGTCCAATAGCTGGATTAATTGAGCTTATACTAACAACAATCGAATACAACAGTAACGCGTAACAAGGAGTCACTTCACGTGATACTAGTTACACATGTCTGCAGAAAAAAAGTTGCTTTAGTATTTTCAACTGATTTTTATGTACTTTAATATGCTGAAAATCAAAATAATATTACAATTCCAGGTCATCAGGACATTTTGCTATGATCCATTACGATACAGTACAATGGCGTCTTTTCATAGATAAAAAAAAACTAGAAAAAGAAGCTTTAAAGCAATTCTAGCTTCACAACGGCAGTTTTTATGATTTCCTTCCTGTAGGTCATCCCATAAACCTGAAAGAAACCTACAAGAATTTAAAATTGATTCTTCGAAAACTAAAATAAGAGGATTATGGTGACAATTTCCCTTGGTTTTCCGTCTATAGGAGAGCAAAGGCCGAGAAAATAACTGGACCAAAAATAGTCAGAAATGAACATCCTCCAAGAAGCCTTAGTACCTCAACATAAAGTTATTTTACCACCGATATACATGACTTTGTTGTAGTTTACAAAGAGAAGCCTCATTGGGAAAAATAAAAGGTTTTAGTATGTGCTAGCTAACGCATGTCAGATAAAAATATCATTATTAATGGTTTGTAAATAAAATAATATATTTCAAGTATATTATCTTTTATTTTAATGTATTAATTCAAACTAGTTACCCAAATCGTCAAGAAAAGTGTCTTCCTATAACAAAAAGTAAGTCATTTTCGAAATCAGCACACCCAGAAACATAAGAATCGTCACAAAATCGAAGGAGCTCTTAGATTTTTTTTGCAGATCTGTATTATTCAACAAATTGAGCTCGCCGCTCAAAAAAGTAGTGGGACAGAGAGAATATTAAGCGCTTGTAATATAAAATGTTAATCCGTTGCGTTATTCACTAAGGATCTAATGTCTTCTTCAAGTTGATTACGTCTCCACAGATTAAACGCCCTCAAATGTTTCAAAATAAGCTGCTCAGGTGTATCTTGGATATTTTCTGGTTTGCCAAAAACTACCAGACCGTCTGGAGATTGGTGTTCCAATAATCCAGACTTTTATTTCACAAATATTCGCAAATTCCCAGCAATATCCAAGAATTTAGATATTAAATTTATCAGGGAGATGACCGATATGCATACAGCATTTTCCAATCCTGCTCCAAGCGAACAAAACAAAGTGCCTAAACTGGTGCCCCCTTGCTGCGCGCTACCTTCTCAGTCACTAGGTGATTTGATTAGAACAGATTAAGGTTTTTAGCGGCTAACAGCTGGCTCCTGAATATACATAAAGTATTTTCGTCCGCAGTCAAACCAGAATAGAAATATTTCCTTTTTTTTCCTATTTCGATGTCAAACGTTGTGAATCACATCAAATAAATAAGTAAAAAGTAACCAGTGGTACTGTTTCCTACCCAACCATATGTTTTCGACGAAACCGATAAAGCTGTCTGCGAAATTACAAGTTAATAATTAATCATTTAAAATGCTCTATTACGT
This sequence comes from Rhynchophorus ferrugineus, assembly GCF_030347505.1. Taxonomy (NCBI): domain Eukaryota; kingdom Metazoa; phylum Arthropoda; class Insecta; order Coleoptera; family Curculionidae; genus Rhynchophorus; species Rhynchophorus ferrugineus. Next base: position 21,374,055 of record NW_027472583.1, on the reverse strand, counting down.
TTCACATCAGTTGCATCATTGCTACTTATAATTTATTACCAATGTATTTAATCTAATTGATATTATACATCTAAAACCATATTTTAGATCGATATTACTGAATCTATAATAAATGTAATCGTTTCATTTCATTATACAGAGTAATTCCTATAACCGAAGGATATGGAGCTATAGTAACCCCGGCATTTTCAAGAGCCTCCACTTTATGCTTTGCCAATCCTTTTCCACCGGATATAATAGCTCCTGCATGTCCCATCCTTCGCCCCGGAGGAGCCGTTAATCCTGCTATGAATGACACCACCGGTTTATATTGAGTCCCGACATTGTGCTCTTTCAAATAGCGAGCTGCCTGTTCTTCGGCAGATCCACCTATCTCTCCTATAAGTACAATTCCTTTGGTGTCCGAATCTTGGAGGAAGATCTCCAGACAATCAATGAAATTCGTACCATTAAAGGGATCACCGCCAATGCCGACGCATAGAGTTTGTCCTAAGCCTGCCAAAGTAGTTTGATATACTGCCTCGTATGTCAGAGTACCCGATCTGGATACTATTCCCACTGATCCTTTCTTGTGAATAAAACCTGGCATAATTCCGATTTTACAGGCCTCGGGGTAAATAATACCCGGACAGTTCGGTCCGATAAGACGGGATTTGTCCTGTCGCATTAGGCGATGTTTAATTCTGACCATGTCATGTTGCGGTATGCCCTCGGTGATGGTAACTATCAGAGGCATTTCGGCATCAATGGCTTCGTTAATTGCTTTTGCTGCACCTGAAAATAATAGAGGTATACCATGTTATATAATCTTTTATATAACCATATTAAATACTATAAATCAGCTAGTATACATTATAAAGAGAGCAAAAGTTCAGAAAATTACTTAAGCGAAGAGTAGAAGCTTGATATCTCGTAGTTTAAATAAAAACTCTTGTGCTGAAGTACAGCAGAACGTGGGTTTTTATTTATGTTTTGATTCATGGCAATACTAAATCTTATTAGTCTCAAGCTGACGTTTCCAAATGAAAATTTGAAACTTCTTTGTGTTAAATACAATCGCATTCCTTCGAATTTTTGAAGATGAATAACGAATAATACGTGGTCAGAGTTGGCTCAGGGACGAAACCATTCTTGTGACAGAAAACATTGACTTTGTACGCGAAACAAAATTGCAAGGTCATCATGTGATGCGATTGAGCGATTGAGTCATCTTTGGACATTAGAATAACCAATACCAATAGAATATTGCATGAACATTTAACTGGAAAAAATCTTATTCACGCGGTATTATCCATAAATTGACGAAAGCTCAAAAAAATGCTCTAAATATGAAGACCCACTCAATCGGTGCGAAGAAATTTCCCAATATATACAATCAAGGTTGACCAAACAAAGCAACAATTCGCTGTATGGGTCTTCAAAGAACAATCAAATCCGACAAAAATGTTTGGTGGGAGAAGCATTTCGAAATAAATGATAGCCTATTTCTTCGGAATAATTGGACCTGTGGTGGAGCGTGTATTAGAGCAACGTAAAATGATGAATTCTGAATGGTACACCACTATTTATTTACCAGAAGTGAAATAGGAAAAAGAAGCAACAACGCAAGATCATTTTTCATAGTGACAATGCAAGCTATCACATTTTGGGTCAAATAACCATGTATTTGACTAAAAGTTTTGTCAAAAAGTTTAATTGATGGGTCATCCTTTTATCGCAATTTCATTATTAAATTCAAAATATAAGTAAAAACCCTTGTACGATATGGTAAATACTACATATCGTACCTATAAGGAAACATTAAATAGTTCAAGCAATGATATAATTTACTATATAAACTCAAGAGAGTTAAACTCGAAAATACATGAGTATTAAAACCTAGCCTAAAGAATGGACATATCTATAAAAATCCATTCGTAATATTATAACTATAATTATAAATTCTTATTGTTTTATAAATGTCATATATGGAGTTTATGTTTATTAAATTAGAAACATCACGTTAGACAGAAAAAACAGAGTAGGTCAGACTTAAAATTAAAGAACTGTACTGATTAATCCGAAGATACTCCCAAATTTACCTAAAATCAATTATAAACCTTATTTGGACTTCGATTAATTATCAATAGCTACATACAATAGCAATATCTACAACAATATAGCTACTGAGCAACAATTAGAGAATTAGATTGAGCCAAACCAAAGTACATGAATTTGTGTATAAGTGTTTAATCTTAACTTTAGCTTAATTAGTCTAATTTAATTTTAATATTAATGCAAGTACAATGGAACAATGGTAGTAAATTAATTTTATAAATAATATTCTACTGAGCATATCTAATGTGAGATGTGATTTAAAAAAATCTGCTTAATGAAATTAGTCAGTGCAGTCATGACATTAGTAATATGTAATAAGTACGCCGAGTACTTTCGGAAATTATTTATAATTTTTGTCACTTGTCAGTGAGTAGGTTTCAAGATGTGAGATAATAAGGCGACAAAAATGTGTTTAAAAATTACCAATTAAAAAATTAACACATTACAAAAACATTTTCACATCACGATAGGAAAAACAAAAACCAAATGTCATACAAATTTGAAGATCTATCAACAATAGCAAGATATTCAGAGATGCATAAGTAGAGATCTGATATTTGATTATACACAATAAATCAAAATAATTTCCATCAAAACCACTAGATGAAATATGTAAACCTGACTATCATTGTTACTATTGCAAAAAGACACTATTTATAATTTAATTAGCATATTCATAGTGAAAAAATGTTTCCACAAAATTAATACAACTGAAAAAGAAATTTTTTTTTAATTAAAATTAACACTGTAATCGTTAATGAAGAAAGTTATGAACATTACTATATATTAAAACAAATCTTAAAATAGGCCAAGAAAATACAATTATTTAAGCTATAAACATTCTAAGTTATATTAAAACTACTGTAATAAAAATATATTTATACTTTTGAAATAAATCGCAAAAGCGTTATTTATGATTCCAAATTTATTTTGGCTTCTTCAAATTTATTCATCTTAGTTGTAATATATTTTTGCCAATATATTTTAATTTTTTCAACAGTTCTTATATTCTGACAATACCTATTCGGTTTTAGTGTTACCACTTAACAGAACATTATGTTCAGCTTAGAGAACAACTAAAACTCTCACGTGATTAAAATAGGAATATAAAATAATTACGAGAGAAGTTCATGAAGAAAATAACTTAACTCAATTTACGTATAACATTCCTTACTAACAATTTGCTGGAGCTAAAAATTCATAATGAAATATTTTGTTTTTACATCTTCTTGTATTACAGAAACATACATAAAGTTAAATCTGTCAACCTTTAATACAAAAGACAATCAAGATATTAAATAGTAATTTTCTATGTAAATAAATATCGAACATTTAGATGTCAAATTAAATATATTTAAGATTTTAAAACATGAAACCCATTAAATGAAATATGAAAAATTAAAAAATTAAATTTACTTGAATATTTACAATAAAAAAGCAATAGATATCGAAGCAACCTATATAGTAAAACGAATACACTTATAGAACTATACTGCATTTTAAAATTGGTATGTGTATAATATTTTAGTCATTACCTGCTGGAGGAACAAAGATAACTGTTGCAGAAGCGCCTGTGGTATCTTTAGCTTCTTTCACACTGCTGAAAACTGGAAGGCCCAAGTGAGTTTGACCACCTTTACTAGGAGAAACTCCACCGACCATTTTGGTACCATATTCAATTGCCTGTTTGGCATGAAACGTTCCCTGTTTACCAGTGAAACCCTGGCAAATTACTTTGGTGTCTTTGTCAATTTTTATATTTTCCCTAGTTGCTTTATAAGCATTTAACCGCGCAAATTGAAAAAATAATTTTCTTCTCGGCAAAACATATAAAAAAGTGTTCCGAAATAATGTCATTGTCATAAAACTGTTATTCATCAGGTAAAGTTTGTACTTCAAACTTACATCACTTATATGTCATTTTTACAAATAGAATTAGATACTAATTCACAGAATTTATAGAATCATTATTAATTTGTTTCATTCTTAATAACATTAAGATAAATAACAGAATAGCACAACATCAAATCGTTTATCATCACCCCACATACTATGAATCTATAAACGGAACAGCTGTTTCAACTACACAATGTTTTAAAAATATGACAACACCGAGTCAAAGTCCACCTAACCTCACCAAAACAAATCGCAAATATTTCTATGCTGTTCCCTAGTTGATTTATCGTGTTTTTACCGTTGTTTAATTTATTTTGTTTTTGAGTTATAATGTTTAACGTTAATTCGACAAATAAAAGGATTCAAGTGCTGGTGAAAATTTTAAATGTTGGAAAATCCAGTGGTCTGTTTGGCGGTAGTACGAGAGCTTATGTTACGAAAGAAAACGTCGCTATCGGTGATATAGTGAAGGATATTAAGGATGTGAAAAGTCCACAAAATGTGCCCCGATTATACTGTAAGTATGTCCTAAATAAACTCGTGAACATTGTAATTGTTTTATTGAATAATACAGATAAAGATGATTTACCTCAAAGTACGCTTCATCATCTCAAATGGATGATGCAAAAAGATGTTCTGGGCCAGGATATGTTCCTGATAGGTCCACCTGGCCCTAGAAGACGACTCTTAGCTATGCAATATATTGAACTGACCCATAGGGAGCACGAATATGTCGCTCTAAATAGAGACACAACTGAAAGTGACTTGAAACAGCGGAGAGAAATAGTCGGTGGTACTGCGAAATACTTCGATCAGGTATTGATGATTTTTATTAATTTCTCTCGCTTTAAAGCAGTTATTTCAGAGCGCTGTCAAAGCTGCAACTGAAGGCCGTATCTTGGTACTTGAAGGCGTTGAAAAAGCAGAAAGAAACGTATTACCAGTTTTAAATAATCTCCTAGAGAACAGAGAGATGCATCTGGAAGATGGTCGATTACTTATTCCCGCGAGCAGATATGATAAGTTGTTGGAAGTGAGATTATAAATTTATCATTAGCACTATTACATAAAAATAAACATTATTTTAATAGAAACATAGTACCGAAGATTTGGACAAGTGGAAATTAGTCAGAGTAGATGAGAATTTTCGCGTCATAGCACTAGGATTGCCCATACCAAGGTAAAAATAATTAACGCATTTTCAAAGTATTTTAGCTGTAAATAAAAGAAAACTGTTGAAATATGGCAACTCTGTGCGGCCGGCGTTAAATTTCCTATTTAACTGCGACATCTCCAGGGTAAAGATTGAATATCAGAAGTTAACGTTTTAATATTTCACCACAGATGTCGCAGCAAAATCCCACTATTTTTTGTCCCAGTTTGTATCATTTTAATGCCCCAATTTACATATTTTATTTGAAAAAATTTATGAATCAATAAATCTTATTAATTATTACACGATACATAAAGATAATTTTAAAAATATTTATCCTTGAAATTCATTTGAACTAAAATACATGTTTGTTGAAAATAATATAGATAGACATTAAATGTATTATCTATAATACATCTATTTGATTTTACTGTATATTTGATGTGGTAAAAGAAAAGAAATAATATAACTATTTTATATGCACTGAATAGTAGATTTTTGTTGTCAATTTGGTGAAGTAAGTTTAAAAGTAAACAACTTATAAGTAGTAGTAATATGTATTTAGCACTGCTTTTGTGGCAGTTTCAGTCATATTTTATTATAATATAATAATAATTGATAAATGAGGTATAAAAAGTATTGTACAAATTTAACATATAGTTTTAACTTACCATGTATCAAATAAAATTAAAATTGATGTTTTGCTGACATTTGACCAGGTAAATAGAGGACAAAGACGATATGATATGGTAATCCATATAAGCTGCTAATCCATGCTTTTACCTATGTTGTATTAAATTTACGTAGGACAGTAAGAACAGTAAAAACAGTAAATTTCTTTTGTTAAAATAATGTTACAACAATATCTTTAGTACTCTTTAGTATAAAAGTTATTAGTTTTAAGTGAAAAGCAATTAAAATACATTTTATTGCGAATATTACAGTAAATATATCGAATTTATGTTGGAATACCAATAAAAATAGGTTAATAGCATCACATTCCTGTGTTTTCCCCAGATATCACGTCACCCTCCTCTCCTAGCCTGTCTATTAAAATCAAAACGAAAGACATTAACGGCGTTTTTGTTGTTTAGATACCGAGGTAACCCGCTGGATCCCCCTTTGAGGTCCCGTTTCCAGGCACGTGATGTGCCCGCCGCCTCTTATCAGGTAAGATTGTTCGTAGCTAGTTGTTTGTTGACATATTTTCCGGTTGAAGCGCGCATCGATTGGCGGTCGGACTGTCGTTGCGGCTCCGTATTTCTGTATTTCCTGTCGCTGTGTCGCGAACGAACACTTACCCCACGCACACACACACGAACAAATCGTGTTTTGTGATCGGGTCGCGATAGTTACCTCGTCAAAAGGGCCTCTAGTCTCCGGGTAAGCTAATTATTTTTTGTCGTTTTATCAATTCGTTTCGCTACTTTATTAGGTTTCCACTTGATAATTGACACTGCTTTTCCCGACTTCTTGCTGAACATCTTGTAGTATACTTTTAAATATTAAAATAATAATAATTAATTTAGCTAAATTATAGTCATTTATGTTTTTCGATCTTTAATATGTAATATTAAAGTATGTAAATATTATACTACTTCAGATTTAATGAAATATATAGCTGAGTGAGTTATTCTCTCAATAGGTATTTTAATACATTCATTGTAAAAAATGTAATATGCTTTAAAATATTAAAAGAATAATAATTAATTTAGCAAAATTATAGTGATTTATATTGTTCGATCTCTAATACACTTATTTCTTATTAAAATTGCATTTGAAATAATATCAAAGTTTCAAATAAAGTATGTAAATATTATACTACATCAGATTTATTTAAATAAATAGCTTAGTGAGTTATTCCCTCAATAGCTATCTTAATACATTCATTGTAAAAAATGTAATATGTAAATAATATCAAAGTTTCGAATAAACCTTGTAAATATTATACTTCATAAGATTTAATTAAATAAATAGCTTAGTGAATTATTATCCCATTAGGGATTTTAATACACTCATTGTAAAAAATGTAATATGCTTTAAAATACTAAAAGAATAATAATTAATTAATTTAGAAAAATTATAGTGATTTATATTTTTCGATCTCTAATACACTTATTTCTTATTAAAATTGTATTTCACACAATATCAAAGTTTCAAATAAATTATGTAAATTTTCTCAATAGGGATTTTAATACATTCATTGTCAAAAATGGAGAATTAATCATAATACTTACATTTTAATTGATATTTAAACATACTTGGAACAACTTGGAAGACAGTAGTAAATAGTGTTATATTGACCAGCTGTATGTCTAATAGAATCAAAGTATGGTATACGAGTAATACTGTTAATCAACTCTGATTTGATATATTATTTAGTGTTGAAAATCTAATCTTGCAGCGATCGAATGTCTAGCGAATATGGTGTTTGAGACAGGGCATCTTATCAGAAAAACTAGAAAAGAATTTCTGATGTGCTGTAGAGTATACGAATAAATATTTGACGATTTTTTTTGTAAGTTCGATGCTTTATTCAATGTATTAAGTGCAACATCTTTCTTTCGATTTGGCCTCTTCATGATGATCATGATTCAAACCATTCAAGGTAGACTTCTGAATAGACCAAGTGTAAACGACCGATGAAAGTGATAATTTGAAGGAACAATGTTTGTTGAGTAAGACAGGTGGAGTAGAACATCTGATTAAAGTCATTCCTTCCAAAGTATTCTTCCAGACTATTACTACACGTGGTTTAGCGTAATGGCATCGCAAGTTAATTTTGCCATATCTTTTGGAATATTTAAAACAGAACTGAATCTGGTTAATAGATGACTTGATCCCACGGCTTTCTACACTTTATTATTCGAATTATTCGATACAAGAACTACCCTTGCGAACTAGTAGCTTAATTTATTAAATTTTGTATTGTATTATATTAATGCTTGCGCATATTCCGGTTATTTTTTACTTTAAAAAGATCTTTATTGAGAAATATTTGTAGAATATATATAAATATAAGTATTTTCCATTGTTTTCTATAACTGTTTTCCCATCTTTCTGGTATCTCTGCGATATGTCCTACAATTTCTTAATTCTACTAATAATACAGTAGACCTTGCTAATCCCACTATTTGCACAGCAAAACTTTATGTCCATGTTCTCTTTCGTTGTTGATAGGGATGACTCTCTTGTATGAAACCATTACTTTATCCACTTGGAATTGTCGCTATCGCTCCACTTTTTATCGCCACTCAAAATATGCCAAAGGTAGTTCTCATTGTTTTATTTTGCTTCCTCTGTGCCTGCTAAGTAACGAAATAGCGATATTATAGCAGTTCGAAATTGTTTCTGAAGAAAGTTGATCCACCAACTGCCAAGCAATCTGCAAATTCGAAATGTTTGAGGTGGGTGTTCGTCCAAAGATTCTTGAAATTCATTGTCTTCGTATTGCATGGGACCTCCAGACTGTTTTTTGTTATTGATACTAAAATCTCCACTTTTACATTTTTTAAATCAGAACCAACAATAGGCTAGACGACTGTAATAAAGAGTCACAAAAATATGAATTTATAATAATATACGATAGGTAGATTATTAATAGTACATTTCAAATTAACTTTTTAATTTAAAAGGGAATATTTTATCAGCAATAAAAACACAAAATTTCGAAATTCGCCATTTTAAGTCAAACATCTGACAGATACGCTACGAAACATAGACGTCACTTACCCTTTCCTAACCAATATTTCCACAATACAGCATTTGAACTTTTTAGCACGCTTCGATTTTATTTATATTATTTATCTTATATTTCACACTGGAAATAAAAGATGAATGAAAAAATTGAACACGGATTTATCAAGACAAAATAACTAAATATTCTCGCAATCGATTCGTTGATATAACTGTACTCTGGGACCGTAACTGAAATACTAATGTCAAAAATAGTACTATATACTATATAGAACTTTTATAGAATTGAAATGAGTCAGTATTCCAGGCACACTAGCCATGGAATGTAGAATGTTGAAGAATATTAAGTAAAAAGTATAAGACTTGACAAGAAAATTTATAAAAACAGGCAATAACTCTAAAGAGTACCCAATAATAGAACAATCTCCACTTGCGAATTGCGACAATAATATTGTTGAAAGCAAGTTCTGCATATTTGTTAAGACCAATCAAAATTGTTTCGATGGCAAACCTACTGAGACATTTTATGATTTTAATCTGAAGATACAGATGTAAAGGTTTTTGATACGGCTCCCATAACATTCATTTTATGTAGTTGAATAAAATTATTAGAGACTATATACAATATAAACAAAACAAATAATGCCCTACCTCAAATCTTATCAACAGTTGTTATATTTTAACAGCAGTGTTGTTGAAGTGCATTTTAATAATAGCCTAGCAATCTTATAACAATGCTTTAACAAGTTTTCCTATGAATTCTTCAAGTAAATATCAAATATTTACTTAGTTTCTTTACTTTACTTAACTTCAGTGACAATATTTAGTTCATTAATTTTTAACATTTCATTTTTAACATTTCACGATTAGCATCTATCTACACTGAATCAATAATTGAAACTAAATAATAAACGAAATAATTCTAAAAAGAAAACTGTTATTTTGTGTAGAGAAATGTTGTGTAATGAGAAACACCCAATTTTAGACTAATTTTTGACGCTTTAATAGAATAATTCTCACTAAATTCCGAATAAGTCCATGAGAAATAATTTACAATTAAGTATCATATGTTATTTTAAAATTATTTTTAAGATACTTAAGAAATAATATTAATAGAGGGATTGCATTTCATATTTAAGGATGTAATAATATACTCATCAATAACAGGTCAATTGAAAAGTCCCCGGCCTGACGCATAGATGGCGCTACTAGAATTAAATCCATAGTCAATTAGCCCTCAAAAGATGCGTGTATAAATTTGACAGCTGTTGGATCATTAGTTTGCGAATTATAGCATTTTGAGTCAAGCAACTTTTGTTATTGTGTAAAAAATGGATAAAAAGGAATTTCGCGTATAAAATATTGCTCTTTGAAGGGAAAAAATACAGTTGAATCAAAAACCTGGCTTGATTCCGAGTATCTGAACACAACCCCAGGAAAATCAACCATCTTTTGGTATGCTAAGTTTAGACGTGCTGAAATGAGCACCGAGGACGGTGAACGCAGTGGACGCCCAAAAGAGGTTGTTACCGACGAAAACATTTAAAAAATCCACAAAATGGTTTTGAATGACCGTAAATTGAAATTGAATGAAATAGCAGACACCCTAAAGATATAAACTGAACGTGCACATCATATCATTCATGACTATTTAGGTATGAGAAAGCTCTGTGCAAAGTGGGTGCCGCGCAAGCTCACTTTTGGCCAAAAACAACGACGAGTTGATGATTCAGTGTTTCATTCAGGAGCAATGTTTGAAGATGATCAAACGTAATAAACCCGAGTTTTTGCGTCGATATGTGACAATGGATGAAACATGGCTCTATTATTTCACTCCGAAGTCCAATAGACAGTCATCCGAATGAACCCGCTCCAAAGCGTGGGAAAACGCAACAGTCGGCTGGCAAGGTTATGGCGTCTGTATTTTCATTGACTACCTATTGACTAAGGAAGGACCATCAAGAGCGACTATTACATAGCGTTATTGAACCGCTTGAAGGACGAAATCAGCGAAAAACGGCCGCATTTGAAGAAAAAGAAAGTGCTGCACCACTCACAAGTAAGTGAAAACGATGGCAAGAATCCATGAATTGGGTTCGAATTGCCTCCTCATTCACCGTATTCTCCAGATCTGACCCCCAGCGACTATTTCCTGTTCTCGGATCTCAAAAGAATGCTCGCTGGGAAGAGATTTTCGTCGAATGAAGAGGTGCTCGCCGAAACTAATGCCTATTTTGAAGCAAAGGACAAATCGTACTACAAAAATGGCATCGAAAAGTTGGAGGGTCACTATAATCAGTGTATCACCCTAGAAGGGAATTATGTTGAATATAAAAATACTAATTTTGTCAAAAAATGTGTTTTACTATGCTAGGCCGGGGACTTTTCAATTGACCTGTTACGTTAGAATGATTCATTATGATAAAATTTAATTTGTCTCTAAATAGTTACCCTTTTGGCCTTTTTATTCTGGGAATAATCTTACGTAATTATGGGATATTAAGTTGTTCAATGTCAATTTTTGTTACAGTCAATCAATATGTCTATTTTTATGGTTATCAATTTCGGTTAGTATTTTTAATAGGCGAATCGATATCGATATATAGAGTTATAATATTAATAATGCGATTATATCGTAGACAAATGGACTACATTGCTTACAATTTACAGTTGATTTATTAGATGCCTGCATGTATTGTTATCATTTTATTCACTTTGAAGGCCCACGGTAAGAGTCGGTACAATATAAATTAATCAAAAATTTTTACATCATTTTCTACAATTTTACCATCTTTCCAGTAACATGGCGATACTGTGACAAAAAAAAACAATTTCCGTTTACACCGAACTAATCGTCCATTTATTTTTATACTTCGTCAGTATTTCAAAACCACCTGCCAACCAAGACGTGCTTCATTGATGCATTATATATAGAGGTGCTATGCCTCATGAGCTGGGTAGGAAGTAATCCATTTTGTTCTTTAATTTGTTTAGTTATTATTAGATTCATGGCTAATCACAGTATGCCACTGAAAACTTTTTTTTGCCTAGCAAGCAATCAAACTGCAATGTTAAAATTATCCGAAATTGTATTTTGCGTCAAATGGTATGGTATATTGTTGGTATTTATAATATTTTCCCTCTTTTGAGAGCTTGAACTGGATTTTCGTACAGTGCATCTTGAAATTCATTGTCTTCGAACTCAAAATCACCACTTTAAAATCTCTGTAACCAAAACCGACAATTCGAATGCGATGGGACAACATTACCACAAGATTCTAAAAGTGTTTGATGGGCTTCGATTTTCAAAATTCGCCTTAAACTTCGTGCAGAAATGTGTAACTGGGAACCACGTCTCCGAACTGATGTTTCTGGAGACTCTGCAATACTATCGAGTACCAGAGCCACATTTTCAACGTATCGAGACGTCCGTTGTCTTCCAGAACGAGGCCTGTCTGCTGTCGTACCGTACTGTCGAAAATTCGCATGATAAATAGTGGTTTTGTGAAACATTGGACGATTGCGTATTTTTGACGGAGTGGCAATAATGAAACGATTGTTTTCAATAAATATTGACACTATTTCTGTTCACTCTACACAACACAATATTTTACTGCCCCACAATTGCCAACTAATCAATGAAAAATAATGAGCAATCAATGAGCATAAAGTTTTAGATTTGAGAATGAGCGGCTGTAACATTTTTGGTCAACTATTGTGCTACAGTCGATTTTGGACATCTTCCTCATTTTCAATATGTTCAACTTATTCCAATTTATATGGTATTTCTTCCATTTGCTATAATGTAAAAACTCGTTAAATAATCTCTATATTAATAGTCAACTAATGATTTGCTTGAATTATGTTTTTTTAAAACATTTAGCAAAAATATACATGGGATACTTTCCATCCGATGTCTTACATTGTGTATTATGCAGGTCATTTAATCAAGTGGAAACCTCAGTTAACTTAATTTAATGTTTATAATTAATTTTAGATGGTCTATATCTGAAAGAAATCTATGAACTATTTAAAACAATTTCGTCATGGTTATGCACTGGGAATCTAGTCAAAGACCTCTCTATGTGAAAACAATTTGGAGAGACGGCCAACACCATGTGATATTGGACAAAAACAAGGAACATCCGCTCGAATTGACGTCATCTTTTAGAAAACAAAAAAGCGCGATAAAAAGCCAGTCGAATCGTAGAACATCCAAAAGTGCCACAGTAAAAATGTCTTCAGCTAAAATGCTTCTTTCTAATGTTGGCCGATTCAAGAGCGTGGATCATCAGTGGAAACCGACGCATGATCCCCATTTAATGGTAAAACCATTGTCAGGACGTCAGACGGTCACTTGTCAAGAAATGGTGGTTAATACAATGAAAACCAGCAGGACATCCAGATTATTGAAAACGGAGTCTGGCGGTATAAGCTCAAAATCAATGTATATAGATTCATCTAGAGCTTTGGATAATCCGTTGAGCGACAAAGTTTTGGTATGGTTAGATCTCGCAGTTCAATCTGGCAACTTGTCCAAGAAACTGAATCCCGTGCAAGGTAGTCATACACCTGAACCTGTCAAAATGTATGTACACGCATCAAGTCCGACCAACACGTGCACCCCACGTGAAATGGTTGACTCGTCTATTCTGAAACAACAACCTGAATACGCTGCCTCGGGGGAAGTAATAGTCTTCAGTAAACAGGAAAAAGACACGGTTGAAGACGATTTCTACCATATACTCACACCAAGAATCAAAGATCAAAATATATGCAATGGTATCATGGAGAGTAAAAAGCATGGGGCTAGTCCTACGAAACGACAGCTACACATTTTCATGCCCAACTTACCGAAGAAAACTAGTGATTGTGATAGTAGTATATTAAGTAGTATAATGTCATCAAGTATTGTGTTATAAATATATTTTTCTTTTTCTTTTTTTTTTAACTACTAATTTAAAATACACTTTTTACATTTGAATAAAATTTCGATTTATAGATTACAATCGTAATTAAATTTTACAAAAATGTTATTAAAAGTTATTTTAGAATATGTTTTAATAATCTTAGGTTATCTTGAATCGTCGATTTCAGTTTTGAAATCATTTTCATTAATGAAGGTGTATTTAGTGAAGGCGTAGCATTAAGCAATCATTTTAGAAACACATTTTGAAAATAAAAATTTTACAATTTAAAACCATCAAATTCATTTGCTACGTTTAATAAATCTTCGGAGAGAGATTGCTGTTTTATTTCTTGTATTTATAGAGTATAATTTTCAAAAAAAAAGACGAAAAAAAAAATTGTTCCAGAACTTCATAAAACTTCTTTATGGCCTATATTTGGTAGCAGCTCTTCTGGTATTGTTGTTCAACATTGATGTTCAACAGACTGGAGCACCAAAGATGCTAGTTACAGACTACGAATAAGAGTAGACCGTTTTACTTAAAATATCGCTAGTCACTAGTTTTTTCTATCTTTACGGAGAACCATTCATAACAACTTAGTTCACTAACTCAATATTTCCATACTCTAAACAATCGATTCTCAAAGATTTCAAATTACGAGGACTGCTATTTATTTTCCAGTTTGAATAATTAAAAAAGAAGCCGCAAAAAAAAACAAATAACAAGTAAAAAAAACAAAAGTGCAAACTAAATTAATTTTGCACCTGTATTTATTTATATTTTTACACAGATTTAAATTTAGAACAAATTACACTTTTTCAAAATAGCATTGATCACTCAATATGTTTTTAATATTCGGAAAAAAGTATTGAGTGTCACATCAGGACTATAAAACAGATAAGCCATTTTCTAATAGTATATTATTATTTAGGTTATTTATCTTATATTTCGCCGTTAAAAAATCGGCTTTATACAACTAACGGAAAGAAAAGATAAACAAAAAAATTGAACTCGAATGTATAAAGGCAAATAATCTAAATTTGCCGTGAAAAGATACGCCCATGAGTGTTTAATACTATTACTTCCTAAGAAAATTTTAAAAATGTGTTTATGGATAGGAATTCTTAAAAACTAGATAGCTACTTAGTTTCTTTTACTTTATATAGTTATAGTTACCCTTAACCTGGCGAAGTATAGTACATCGAAGCAATCTAACTATGATGGGATTTGATTGAGACTTGTTGAAGGCTTGGATTTAATTAATATTTTTCTTTGTATTTTGAAGCAATTCGAAGCCCAATTCATGGATTTTTAACACCTTGCATTGTCTTGATTAAGCAGCACTTTCTTTTTTCTTTAAATGCGGCCGTTTTCGGCGATTTCGTCCTTCAAACGGTCCAATAACGCTATGTAATAGTCGCTGTTGATGTTCCTTCCTTTTTCAAGGTAGTCAATGAAAATTATTCCATGCGCATCCCAAAATACAGACGCCATAACCTTGCCAACCAACTGTTGCGTTTTCCCGCGCTTTGGAGGGGATTCATCGTGTTCAGTCCACTCGGATGACTGTCGATTGGACTTCGGAATGAAATGATGGAGCCATATTTCATCCATTGTTACAGATCTCCGCAAAAACTCGGGTTAATTACCCTTGATCCTTTTCAAACACTGCTCCGAATCATCAACTCGTCGTTCTTTTCGGTGTGAAAATTGAGCTCGCGCGATATCCACTTTGCATAGAGCTTTCTCATACCCAAATATTAGTGAATGATATGATGTACATGTTCAGTTGATATCTTTAGAGTGTCCGCTATTTCATTCAGTTTCAATTTACGGTCATTCAAAATCATTTTGTGGATTTTTTAAATGTTTTCGTCGGTAACAACCTCTTTTGGGCGTCCACTGCGTTCACCCTCTTTGGTGCTCATTTCACCACATATAAACTTAGCATGCCAATCCTTGATGGTTGATTTTCCTGGGACATTGTCCGGAAACTCGGCATCAAGCCAATTTTTTGCTTCAACTGTATTTTTTTCCTTCAAAAAGCAATATTTTATCAACACGCCAAATTCCTTTTTATCCATTTTTTCACAATGACAAAAGTTGCTTCATTCAAAATGCTATAATTCACAAAATGATCCAACAGCCATCAAATTTATACACGCATCTTTTGAAGGTTAGGGCTTATTAAAAAATATATGAATTTAATTCTAGTAGCGCCATCTATGTATCAGGTCGGAGACTTTTCAATTGACCATTTCAATTACTGACGTTGACGTACTACTGTTTTTTGCTAATGGTGAAAACTCAATTGTACAGTTTATAGTTAATGGCAAAACATTGAACCAATACTTTAACATGGATGGTTAAAATATAATAATAACTGTTTTACATCAGATTGTCTTCTATCCAGATTGTTTTAAATATTTGCTAAGTTTAGCTTTAACAGTTTCATAATACTTAATATACCAATATTTCATACTCTAATAGTTTGCGGTGAACTAGTGGTCCCTATGATCAACACAATTTTATTTTTATGTGTTACATACAATGACAATGACAATGCCAGGAGAATTCTCCTTCAACTACCAGAAAGAAGCGCCATTTCATATCCTACCATACACATGTTGATATCATTACAACCATTGGATTATTTACATTTTTATTGGCATACTGGTAATCCCAACTGATTTAGAATTTGTCTTAAGTGTCGTATCTTGAGCAGATGAAGTATGACACCGTCTATTGAAGAAATATCAAAAAGTAAAAAACTTCCAAAAACCTAGACTTATATCTTGATATAATTTTTAACGATTTTTAATAAAATCTTATTCTTTTTAGTTTGTTATATATAGCTGTTAGGCTATCAAGGATACATAAATACCAAAGATTCAGAGCAACCAGTGTTATTGGGATATTCTTCAAAATGATTTTTCAAATTCATGAGTTATTATTTATTTCGTAGGCCTATAACCTGATAATCAAGGCTGATAACACTAGAAAAAATGCCCTGACATCTGTTTTATAGTCTATTTTCCTATATTATTATTTTTTCGAAATGATTCTAAAAATATACCTTTTTATTTTAATGGATTCCACAAATCTTCAAGTAATGTATAAAACTTGTTAATGAATTCCATTTACATGTCAATTTATGTATCTAAAAAATCAGTTTCATTTCATAGTACACGAAACATTTCCATTCTCCATTAAGCTTGAACAAAAAAAAAACACTAAAATAATTATTTGTTTTTGTTTTTTTCATTTCTATTCCCGTTCTTTTATAGATAATGTTCGTGCCATCCGTTCAATCTATTTTGTTCCCAAAGAGGGTGCTTTTTTTTCTTTCTTTTATTGTTAGTTTAGTGAAATAATCTATTCATCAAGCGCACTCGATAATCACTTCTACGTTCAGGGCGATTTCCTATAACAATTCGGTCTATTGAGTTCTTATTGTGCGAACAATTTACACGGAAATCATTGTGGCTCCGACATGCAACTTAATTTTATTGGCAGGTGATGGAGTGGGTTAACCGACATACCGTGGAACGTCGAGTGCTTTTGCCGCAGTATGTTATACATTAGTTCATATCGATTTTTATTTTAAATGTACTTGGTTAAACTGCTATGGAAATACTACTATTATTTTTTAGATCTGTAGAACTTTATAATGAAATAAAGAACAAATAAATTAGCATGAATTTGACTGCAATAGTAAATTAATCTTTTACCAGTTACCATTTGTTTTACCATTAGAAAATTAGTCCAATTGGAAGGTCTAATTTTCTGTTGTTGCTAGGCGTTGTAAACCAACCCACAATTTGTCTTTACAATAGCTTACATCTGGCGGCTTGGTTGGCGCAGTGGTAAAAGCGACTATTGCGATAGTCGCGGGTTCGAATCCTGCTGGGGCATGGTCGTAAATTTGTGTTTGTGATTGTTTAACATTTATGATTGTCCTTAGGCCAGAGTGTAAAATCTGACAAGTAAAATGATACCAGTCACGCCAGTAACCAGGCTGGGTAAGACCGGATGTCTTCTGGGATGATTTCTAAGTTGGTCACTTGCCAGTCGGTAGGTTTAATGGCGATGACCGTGGTTCGGAGGCCACGTTAAATTGTGGGTCCAGATAAACTCGTAGTTGGTAAAAGGAGACTTTAAAAAATAAAAATATAGCTTAAATCTTGATATATATCTTGGGGGATCCATCGGCCCTAACTTAGTCTCTAATCTAAAATGTTCACTGGGTTCACTTGCCATGTTTCTTAGGATTTTCTTAGGTTCTGGAAAAGCTGTCCAGCGAAGTTTTGCATCAAGAGTCATACTGAGATACGTAGAGGTTGTTGCTTTATAGAATTGTTTATTGTTAGTGGTATTCGTGCGATCTGATTATATATGAATTGCATATGCACAGATTTACTTTAGTTGTTATTTTTCCATGTATAGGTATAATTATTTATATTGTCACTGGCCCGTTGTAATTTTGAGTTGCTTATTCGCTACTTTCTTGCATATATAACTATTGTGGTATACTACATGTGTAAAGAATTGGCCTCAACACCCTTCCTCCTCTTGTTGACTGTGACTCTAAATAGTCTGGCTTTGATGTAAGGGCTTAGTTCAGTGTTTTGCTTCAGTAACATTTTTTGTAGCTTATAAGTGAGACTGTTGTGCAAAACCTTACGAAAGATTTGTGATACATCTAAGAATATAGCTAAATATACATATTTATCATCATAGGCTTCTTCAATGACATTTCTTATTCTATACACCTGATCAATTGTTGAATATTTGTTAACAAGTTTAAACTGGTGTGCTGATATTTGACTTTTTCTTTCTATAATCAGTTTTAGTACTTTCAATGAGATTTGTTCAAATATCTTAGCTAATATCGGTAGCAGTGAGAGATGTATCTAGGCTTTTACTTCTGTTGGTGATTTTCCACGTTTTCGGAATCATGATTATTCTAGCCATCTTCCAAACGTCTAGTCTGTTTTAGTTCAAATACTGCATTGATCTAGTGGTGAGTTTTATTATTATCGTTTTGGGTGGATATGCAGCAATTGTTCTACCATTAAATCATAGCCTAGGAATTTCCTTGGATTGGTATCAATTTTGATAACTTTGGTAGGTTCTTTCGGTATGACGAACGATTCAATTACGTTGCATTTTCACAATCAATATCCCGTCAATTATAGATGAAATGTGACGATATGATGGTTTTAGGTGTTTGGTGGCTTTCGAGAGCCGAGTTTCTAGAGTTTATTTCAGTTAGATTTAGCATGCAGTTATTTATGGATTTGTTTTAATTTCCAGTATTTCCCTTTCAGCTTTTTTTTCGGTAAGTTATTTAAAACATTCAAATAACGTCGGTTCTTTTTATTGTGGTTTGGAAAAAAGATTATGTGTAAAAAATACCTTAGTAGTTGCGATTATTATTAATTATATCATCTCCAGATGTGGGATATCATAAGTATATAAAATATGACAATGCACTACTATTTCCCTGTTGTATTTAGTTATATGAGATTGAAATCTTTTTTTTTGTTTTAACTTAAAATATGATCTAATAATTTATATAATATATTGGCATTGATATGTTTTTTATTTCATATTATTTTAATATTATTTTATTAAAATTTTCAATATTTTTTTTATTTAATTATTCAATTTCCCATCATCATATTTTTTACAATGCAGTGAAAAGGCGCTTTAAGATATTATACTCGAAAAAAATCCTAGTGCGTTAACACGAAACTTCGAGATTATGTAAGAAAGTTTTAACAGCGACAGGCCATGCGAGGAAGTCGTTTGCCGCCAAAGTTTTCCGCAACTTTTAATTGAATTCAAATGTTCGATTAAATGAATCACTTGGATCTAGGGAAAAGTACGTAAGTGAATAATTTCATGTAAATTACTTCCTTGCGTTTAAAACACAATGGTTTTCGCATTTTTTATTTTTATTTTTTTTTATAAAATTGTAGTATCGGCGTTCAAAATGTATTCATAAACTATTATTCTTTTAGGAATGGTACAGGGAATTAATAAATATAGCATCAAATGCACCGAAAGATAAAATTGAGAAACTTTTATCTTGTGCCTTTGCTTTGCTAAATCAAGAAACAAAATTTTTAGGATTACCAGACTTTCCAATAGACAATTTAGTGGTAGCTGCTAAAATTTTAGTAGGTGTTTTTGTTTTGTTCTTATTTTTATTGTCTTTGTTTCGCTTTATATATTTTATATGTTTCATAACCTTTTTATTTTTGGAATCTTGGATAATTTCATGCAGATTTTTTTTGAAACACTGACTATGTAACTTAACTAATTTAAACAAGAAATAATTATCGACAAAATAATTTGGTAGATGGCATTTCGATTTCAAACGACGGTGTAATTAATCATTGCCGCCTTTAGAATTAAATACATGTGTCTGTGGTTAAATTATTTTAACAACAAATTTTCTTTTAATGTGTGTTTCAATTAAATTCAATCGATCTCACATGATCATCAAACAGGCTGCTGATTGGTTACTACCATTTTACCCATTCCTTCCTAATGAATGTGCCCTAATTGTGAGGATCTAATGTCAGCCTCTCATATTTCAACGAAATGCAAAATTTCATTAGTTATTAGAAGAAGTCAAGATGTGACTAAGAAATTATTTCATTTCCTCAAGCAAATCGGCCTTTAATTCTGTAAGTTTGATTACTGGTTTTATTTAACTATTTTTAAATTCTAAGCTCTATAACTGCTAATTGACTTTGCCTTATTATAATAGGATTCCTTGGAATGCACAACTAATGGAAACGTTTTTGAATCTCAGTTTCCGTTAATATTTCTTAATCTGTGAGGATAGTCTACAAAAAATACTAAAACATTGGAAAACTAAACCAATAATATCAAGCAAATTTTACATGATCGTTTAGTTCTATTTAGGGCTTCAATATTTTATTTTAAAACATTTATTAACATTTCTCTATATTTAACATTTTCTATTTAACATTTCATTTAATTTCTTTAAAATAAAAAATAAATTTTTATACATAGTGCTACAACTGTTTCTGCATAGATCATTAAAAGTTGTTTGCATTTCTGTTAAACGATTATAGTTATAGATTCCCAAATTCCAGTGTTGCTATTTAACAACAAAATCTTATCCAAGGTTACAATAATTTAGTATTTTTACAAACCTTTAATTTTAAAACATACGGTTGTTCAATAAGTTCGCATACATTTCCGAAAACTGTTAGCACTTGTATACACAATATATTTTTGAGATTTAGAAAATGCTGGAAGTCAAAGGGAGCTAAATCTGATGAATAAATTAGGTATGGAAACATTTGGTACTTCGTTGATTTATATCGAGGTTTGCCGACCTATAACAGGTCAAGTCCCCTGCCTATTATAGTAAAACACATTTTTTGACAAAATTAGTTTTTTTTTTCAACATAATTCCCATGTAATACGATTTGTTCTTTGCTTCAAAATAGGCCTTAGTTTCGTCGATAACCTTTTCATTCGACGAAAATTTCTTCCCAGCGAGCATTCTTTTGAGATCTGAGAACAGGAAGTAGTCGTTGGAGGCCAAATCTAGAGAATACGGTGGATGAGGAAGCAATTTGGAGCCTAATTCATGGACTTTTGTCATGGTTTGCACTGACTTGTGACACAGTGCATTGTCTTGGTGAAGCAGCACTTTCTTTTTCATCAAATGCGGCCGTTTTTCGGCGATTTCGTCCTTCAAACGGTCCAATAGCGCTATATAATAGTCGCTGTTGATGGTCCTTCCCTTTTCAAGGTAGTCAATGAAAATTATTCCATGCGCATCCCAAAATACAGACGCCATAACCTTGCCAACCGACGGAAACTCGGCATCAAGCCAAGTTTTTGCTTCAACTGTATTTTTTCTGTTCAAAAATCAATATTTCATCCATTGTCACATATCGACGCAAAAACACGCGAAATTCCTTTTTATCCATTTTTTTCACAATAACAAAAGTCCGATCCGACAGCTGTCACATTTATACACGCATCTTTTGAGGGTTAGGACTAACTGAAATAATATATGGATTTAATTCTAGTAGCGCCATCTATGTATCAGGCCTGGGACTTTTCAATTGACCTGTTATATGGTGTAACCCATCTGATTATGTTTTCTCAACATGAATTCACTTCAGAGCCGAAGAAACAAATTTACTCCTCTACGTACAACCATGACAGTACGTAATTTTAAAAATAGATATCAAACGGATTCGTTCCATTGTCACTCAACATATTTTTGAGATGTGGAAAGAACTGGTAGTAAAAGGGAACTAAATCTGACGAATAAATTGGGTATTGAAACAATTTAAACTTCCCTGTTTTTTAGCCATGTTTGTTAATCTGCGTGTGATGTAATTCACCTAGTTATCCTTTCTCAACATGAATTAAATAGCTAAAGAGACAAATTTACTCCACTACTTACCAGCATGACGGTACGTAATCTTAAAAAGTCTATCTCTAAAGCATTCTGTTCCACTGTTAATTAATGTAGGAAACAACTTGCTTAAAATTTTATAATTAGATTTAACTTAATGACGTTCTGATTGGACAGAGAACTTATTGAACAACTTCTTAAACTATTATTGTTTTCATCAATCACAAAAAATATTTTTAATATAAATAAAACAATTTTAGAATAGGAATCCAAATATTTCTGTGTACGACATGTTATACCGCTTATATCCATACAAAGTATTTCTTTCTGACAGTATTGACAATGTGGAGTCGTTACTAAAAACATTTATTGATATCCCCACCGAGGATTCAACCAAAATTAGTTCGAGTTCTTCTGGAAAATCCAATGGTAATACTTTAAATTAATTTATAAACTAAATTTCATATTTCTATTGTTACATTTTAGGAGACTATGTTAGCACTGATTACCAGCAAAGAGTATTAGAATCCATACTTGAAACAGCAAAATCAGCGGATTTTTGCCTGATTGGACCAAGTGGTTCTGGGAAGACTATGCTTCTGAAACAGATGTCTTTCATATTAGACAAAGAGTTGGAAAATATAGTTTTATATCAAGACATGACTGCTAGAGATTTGATACAACAAAGAACCACTCAAGAGAATGGCGATACCGTCTGGGCTTTTTCACCGTTAGTTAAGGCAGCAATAAGTGGCAAAATTGCTGTTTTGGATGGTATTCATAGAATTCATCCAAGCACATTATCAGTATTACATAGGTATTTACAACAGATATCATTATTTTTATATACATTGGGAATATAAATTAGTCCGGTACATTTGCTTTTGAACAAAATGCATTTATTGTAGAAAAAAGTTAATTAGTTATTCAAAACAATTCTCTATGGATAATTACTGCCGTCGGAATAATTAGTAGTTAGGAGTACTGGTTTATCACATTCTAATATAAAAACAGTTTTTGCTTTTCAATCAGCTAGTCACAAGTAAAAATGACCTTTCAACCTATCTTCGTTTTAGTTCATAAGTCACCCAATTGCATTACTTGTAAATTATCACTATAAATTTCAACCATATTAAAACTGCTTTTTGTATAAAATCAAACGATTTGCTAAACACATCTATTCGTTAATTCACATCTTGGAGAAGTGTTTTAAATTATCTGTTTCGAAACTTCAAAGACGACCCTGTACATACTTCAGCTGCACTTTTATCCAAATTAAAATATGTAATCAAACTACTCAACAGGTCAATTGAAAAGTCCCCGGCCTACCATAGTAAACCACATTTTTACACACATGCATACACTGATTATAGCGACCCTCCAACTTTTCGATACCATTTTTGTAGTACGATTTGTCCTTTGCTTGAAAATAGGCCTCAGTTTCGACGATCATCTCTTCATTCGATAAAAATTTCTTCCTAGCGAGCATTCTTTTGAGATCTGAGAACAGGAACCAGTGGCTGGGAGCCAGATCTGGAGAATAGGGTGGATGCGGAAGCAAATCGAAGCCCAGTTCATGGATTTTTGCCACCATTTTCACTGACTTGTGACACAGTGCATTGTCTTGGTGAAGCAGCACTTTCTTTTTCTTCAAATGCGGTCGTAAGTTCGGTTTCACGTTCAGCGAGTTCGTCTTTCAAATGTTCCAATAACGCTATGTAATAGGCGCTGTTGATGGTACTTCCTTTTTCAAGGTAGTCAATGAAAATTATTCCATGCACATACCAAAATAGAGACGCCATATCAATAGTAAACAACTAAAATTATAAAATACAGAAAAAACTTATTTCATCAAAGATCCTCGCCTTTTATTTCTCAGTATATGTGATATATATAGGTCCCAGGATCATCCATTTAAGATCTGTTTTTAAATATAATTTTTCTATGTTAAGAATAGACCGAATTAATTTATTTTCCCAATCGAATGAGATATTTTTATCTCGATACACTTAACCCGTACAATCGCTTTAGGTTAGTCCACGACAGAGAATTGCAATTATACGACGGCAAAAAATTGATAAGCTCCGAGAGATACAAATTCCTTATAGAAAAAGTTGATTTAACTAGGGACCAACTTACAGAAGCAGGAATATTTCCAATTCATCCAGACTTCCGCATTGTAGCCGTCGGAGATCCACCTATCCTGCAATCGAAAGACGGCAATTGGATATCGCCTGAAATGCTCAGTTTGTTTGTTTTCCATGACTTGCGAACTTTATCTAAAGTAGAGGAGATGCAAGTAATATCAACAAAGGTTAATATTAGTAATAGTATTTAATTCTGATTGAAATTATAAATTTACCATCAATATTGTTATAAAAAAAAATTTTTCGTTTAGTTTGGACCGATCAATCAAGAATTACACAAAATTATAAATCTTGCTCATGCCCTACGTGAAAATCAGGACCCTGCTCTTAAAAACCTCGCGGGGCATCTCTCGACCCGTCAACTTATCAGAATAGCAGCTAGAATGAAGAGTTACGGGAGCGAGGATCCTTTTTCTATTTTAGAAGAGACATTTATGATGAAATTTTTACCATCTCTAACGAAAAAATCATTAGAAAGGACTATCATATCGATGGGAATTGTACAGCAGAACAACCAAATCCTGTATAGAGGAGAACAGAACATAAAATGTGAAGTTAAAGATAACATTTTAACTATTGGTAGGTAATAAAATAAATATCAAAAATGCATAAAATAGAATATAGAGACAGATAGCATTCTTAAATATTTAACAACAATTTATTTCTCAAAAAGTTTTTAATTAAGCCATACATTTGATGGATGTACTCCTACCGGTGCACTTAGTTTAAACGATTTTTATCTCTTCAATATCTGGGTAAATTCACTGGTCCAGAAGTTAATAAACAATTCCTTCGCTACTCTTTAATAACCTCAGATATTTGCCGAGGTCCTCATTTCCAATATACCATGGGGCGTTAACAACGAGGCAAAAAACTTTGTTTTGGTGAGTTCAGATATGTTAGTATTAGATTCTTTTGTACAACTCCATAACTGCATAAATACCACCCACCATAAACCCACACTGGACTCAAGATTTGTTTATATAATAACAGTTTATCCTGAAGTGTGTTAAACTGCCGTCCAAGCAACCCCTCATTTTTTATGCCTAATACAGAGTTCTGTTCATTTCTGTTTAACTTCCACTTGATCTTGGTATCCAGTCTCATGCCCAAGTATTGTTAAATTTGTACAGTGTTGTGTTAAACCAATCATCACTGGCAGGTTTTTTCTATCTAGAATCAACATGTGTAGACTTTGTGGTATTCAATTTTATTTACCATTTTTTAGACTACTCAGTAATGTTATTGACAGCTGTTTGTACCCTTAACATTGTACTTATAACGAATAGTGTTCAGTGCCCAGCAGCACCCTATCTTATTCTGAAATTACGATTGCAACTATTGGATTTGAGGAACTGGTTAATCTGACAAAGTAATTTTTTTGCCAACTTGTATTTGAAAACCTCATGTCATACTTTATCAAAACTTAGGTCTCGTGTAGTAATGTAAGACCTTTTTTTCAAATCATTCAGTTTTCTCAATTACATCCATAGCTGATCAATTATCAATTTCCACAATTTTCCACTGCATAGGCACGCATAGCATTAAATATATATTCTAGTTTTATTATGCCCTTTCTTGACAGTTTTTCAGGTACTTGGCCACTTATTAGATTATTATTAGATTATACCATGAAGCTTTTTTTTGATATCGCAGCAGACTAATTTTTTAAATCGTTTTGTGTTATTTCAGATTTGTAAAAAGGAATCATCATATTACTCATATTAATTTTTGCGTTAGGTTTGATAGGAAAAAGGAAAGAGATAATTGCTGGATTCTGCTATGTTGAGCAGAACTCAGAAGAACTTATCTATTTAATCTTAAAATTTAATATTACTCTGGAATTGTTAAAAGGAATGAATTAATGGTCCCAAATATTTTGATTGTAGTTCAATAATATTTAAACTGAAATTTTTAAACAATATAACATAATAAATACATACAACATGATATATAGATAATATAGTGAAATTTAAAATTAAAGATGTACGATATTCCGTCATAAAAACTATAATTCCAAAATTGTGTTGAATTAATATTCAGTACCATAACACAAACAAAACAAATATGTATATGATATTATATTATATATAAGACTACATAAACTTAAGTTCTTCACATTCATTTTGTCCGAAAACAACCATAAATGCCTTTAATATAGTGTTTGTGTTTTCAAACATTAAGAGGTAATTTTGAAGAAATTTGGCTCAATAAATGAATAATAGACTGTAATATAATGCCTAACAAAGAAATATTGTAGTAACATTAAACTGATTCTATATATTCCAAGAACTATATTAATACTCAGACAAGAGTGTTTTAGTTGGTTAGACTACAAACATTTTAATTGATTAGTTAGCTCTCTAGAATCTCTAATACCGACAATTCAACCAACATATCTGTTAATATATGACACAATATTTTTTAAACACTAACAATGCATTAATTATTTGCAGGAAATACCTCATCGCCTGTATATCAAACCGACGATCATACCAAAGTTCCTAAAATTCTGTTCTATGATATTCCTCAACATGTAAAACTTATGGAACATCTTCTTCAAGATTTTCAGTTGGGTTATCACCTTCTTCTGGTCGGAAATCAGGGTGTGGGTAAAAACAAAATAGTCGATAGGTTTTTAGAATTATTACATCGTCCTAGAGAATATATCCAACTTCATCGGTAAGACGAACTCTGACATATTTTATTAAAATATTTTATTATTAATCATAATAGGGACACAACCGTTCAGACTTTGACCATTCAACCTACAATCAAAGATGGTGTTTTGGTATATGAAGATTCGCCTTTGGTGAAGGCAATCAAGCAAGGACATGTTCTGGTGGTAGACGAGGCGGACAAAGCTCCCACCCACGTTACCTGCATATTGAAAACATTGGTTGAATCTGGGCAGATGATTTTAAGCGATGGACGTCGCATCACCCCACAGATTCCTGAAAATAGGACTGAATTCGAGGAAACGTACATAAAAATGCATCCGGATTTCAGGATGATAGTTTTAGCTAACAGACCGGGTTTCCCGTTTTTGGGGAACGACTTCTTCGGTGCCTTGGGAGATTTGTTCAGCAGCAGAGCGGTGGAGAATCCCTCGAGGGAGTCGGAGATTGAACTTCTTAAACAGTATGGCCCAGACGTGCCATTAAAGAATATAAAAAAATTAGTTGATATTTTTGGTGATTTGAGAACCATGGCTGATCATGGACAACTGAACTATCCATATTCCACCAGAGAGGTTGTAAATGTTGTAAAACATCTACAGGTTAGCTTAATTTACAACAAAAAGTAGAAAAGTGTATGATTGTATTAATATTTTCAGCAATTTCCTGATGCTGATTTAGAGGATGTAGTTTTTAATGTGTTTGATTTTGACCGGTACAGTCCTGAGTTATTAGATACATTAGCGGAGGTTTTACAAAGGCATGGATTCGCAAAAAATGTGCTCTCAGCTGAGTATTTAGCTGCTAAGCGAAGTCAAGAAAAAATACAAGTTACTGTAAATAGACATAGCGGGTAAGAAAGAATTTCATCAAATTACTGTAGTTAAATAGAGTAACCACGATACTCTAAAATCATGTCTTTGTAATAATATAATATAATAGCAAAAGAGCTAATGAGGTCTAAGAGAATAGTAAGCCAAACAGATTTATTAATATAATCTATTATCAGCTCCTTCATTATTGAGAACACATAATAATTAGCAAACTTACAATAATATAATATTTTACCACTATTTTAATTTTAATAATTCGTGGGCAGAAATCAATAGACGAGGGTTAAAAAATCTCGAAAACATTACTTTATGAAATAATAAATTAATACATTATATTAGAGGGATTATAACAAAATTTTTAGTTAAAAAACACATTAATATAGAAAGTAATAATAAAAATTTAATATCATTTTATAATGTAGGCTGGATGTTTCTGCACCAAAACATGGCAAGGAAGATCCCAATAATGATCCTCATGTTGGTGGTAATACCTGGGCTGGTGGAACTGGCGGGCGAGACACAGCAGGTTTAGGCGGTAAAGGCGGACCTTACAGATTAGACAAAGGGCACAAAGTCCATCAAGTAAATAATATAAATTTATAATAGCAACTTTCTAATATATTATTGTTTAAGTTATCTGATGAAGAAAAAGCCACCGTCCCTGAGCACGTTCTAAAAGCCGCCAGAGAAATGAATCGAAAAGCCTTTGAAGAAAAACTAAAAGAAATCGGCATGTCTGGGTACGATCATAACGTTTACTCCCAGTTTTCTGTACCAGTACAGAGACAAGTTCAGTCACTAAGGGTGATTTTGGGCAACCTCCAAGCGAAGAATAAGGAACGACATTGGTCCAGACATCAGACATCTGGGGAACTGGATGACGTTAAGTTAATTGATGGTATGCTTTTTTTGTTGACGTGTATATTTCATCAATTAATTTTGTTTATAAATGTTTCAATAAGTTTAAAATAATCGATCTAAATTCCTACACCCCTAAATTTAGATTCATTTAATACGAAAATGAAACGAAATTTTAAAGCATAATGCATGTATCATGTCTATTAAAATAAAATATTCAACAATTAAACTTTACTTAAAAATCGAATAAATGTTTGCGATATCAAATCAAAAAATTTTACCACTTACAAAAAAAAACTATGAGTCGCGAGTTCGAATGCTGCTGAGGCATGAATGCACTTTATGTTTGTGATTGTAGTTGCAAATGTCATTATAGGTAATAGTGGAAAATCCGACAAATAAAAACCGTCCCAGTTAAGGCAGTAACCAGGCTACGTAAGATCAGTTGTCTTCTAGGATGGTCTCTAAGTTGATCACTTGCCACTCGATAGACTTAATGCCAAGGACAGTGGTTTCGAGCCCACGTTAAACTTTAGGTCCAGTCCAGATAAACCTTCGTTGGTAAAAAGGAAATTTTAAAATATTAAAAAGAAAAAATCAAAAAGTACCAGAATACTAAAATTGGATTTCATTCATTTACTGTACTGAAATGTATGAAATTTACTGAAAACTTGCACCATTAGAAAATTAACAGCTTAAAATCGGAGGGTCTACACATCAACCACATAGCCAAGATCGGTGTAATTATTATTTAGATTTGTCTTTCCTAAAAACATAGTTTAATTATTCGTTTAATTAAATTAACTTTTAACAAGGAATTATTTTATTATTATGGAATGTGGCTCGCAAAATTATTCTTTTTAATTGTTCAATTGCGTTTACGTTAGTTTAAGTAGTTTTCTTGTTTTAAATAACGTTCAATTTACTCTACAAAAATCGTTTTTTTTTAGTTTAGTTATTTGAGAATAATTTATTAAATATTTTGAATGTCATTAAGTTAAAGCACATGGATTATTGTGCAGAATTATGAAGAAACAAGATATTAGATATTTGACTGGAGAACTCAAAAAATAGAATAAAACTAATAAAAAAAAGAGTACAATTATACATTTATTTTGAAAGGTTTGTACCGTAATTTTGATAGAATTTGTAATAATTTAATATAAATGAGATATAAAAAACTCCTCGCACTAGAAACATTTTTATGATATTTTAGGCGATAGGGCGTGGTGACTGGGGCCCTAGGGCCGCCACTGATCATAAATGTAAAAAGAATTGTCACATTTAAATTACAAAATTCAACTATATTTAGTAAAATAACATAAACACATGAGCAGTAAAATAACAGATTAATAGATGATAAATAATATTGATGAAACAACGCACTTATCTCTTAGTCTATTTTATAAATTGTATGTGCCTTGATTCGCAGTTTTATGATTTCATATGTTTGTTATTTCAGGAATACTGGGTGAAAAGACAATCTACAGAAAGAGATCTGAACAGGAACCTGAAATTGGTACACCCCAAATAAAACCGAAATATTTTAGAGTAGTGGTAGATGTATCCGGAAGTATGTACAGGTCAGTTTTCCAACATAAATGGATCATAAAATACTATGAATGATTTTATTTTTTCTTCTTTTAGATTCAATGGTTATGACGGGCGTTTAGACAGGGAACTAGAGGCTGTAGTGTTAGTTATGGAAGCATTTGATGGTTTTGAAGACAAGATTAAGTATGATATCATCGGCCATTCGGGCGAAGAATACAACATCGCTTTTGTGCCTCGAGACCAACCCCCAAAGAATAACAAGGAACGCTTAGAGATACTACGCGTAAGATTTAATTTCCGATTAATCGAATGTAACAATTTCTGAATTATTTCATTTTCAAAATATAAAAGTCAATTTTCAACAAACAAAGGAAAATATACACGTAGAGTCTATAAATGATTAGTGTTGAATTCATCATTATGCAATCGCTTCGAATTGCCTGGTTTGGTTTTTTAACCAGTTGAAAATAAAAATGTTTTTTTTACGATTTAATTTGCGATTTTAATATATTTTTAATTAGATAGCAACATTAGTTGTCAATAAATACAATTTTTTAGCAGTAACAGTAATGCATTTTTATTTCCATTTTAGAAAATGCACGCTCACTCGCAATTCTGCTGGTCAGGTGATAACACTCTAGAATCCACTCGATGGGCGGTAAATACTTTAGCAGAAGAAGACTGCGACGAAGCGATATTAATTGTTTTATCTGATGCCAATTTACAACGATATGGCATCCCACCGTCAAAACTAACAGAAGCACTTACTGCCAAACCAAACGTCAGTTCTTATGCCGTTTTTATCGGAAGCCTAGGTGATCAAGCTGAGAGGTATATCAGTATTAATAAACTCGTTAATTAAAAGTTCATTTTATGACTTTATTTTCCAGATTAATACATAAATTGCCACTAGGGCGAGCTTTTATTTGTAACGATACTAGTGAACTACCTCATATTTTAAAACAAATATTTTCGTCCTCTGTTAATGTGTAGTTTTAAGATAAGTTATATCTAGTCTTATCAGGGTTTTACAGTATATGTTTCTACCATAGTTTTAAATAAAGGTTATTTTTTAATATGTTGCATACTATTTAAACATTTAATTTCATCATACATATAATTACAATTGAACATATAATTTTTTATGTGAAAAATTTTTATTAGATGAAAAATATTGTTTTTATAGTTATCAATGTACACATTAATGTAACCAATCATCTTTGGTTTTCGACACAGTAGTTCCAAAGAAATAACCATATATTTCTAAATATTTTCTATTAGCTAAATGTTAATATGGATAATTTTTTTATT
Organism: Rhynchophorus ferrugineus; assembly: GCF_030347505.1. Taxonomy (NCBI): domain Eukaryota; kingdom Metazoa; phylum Arthropoda; class Insecta; order Coleoptera; family Curculionidae; genus Rhynchophorus; species Rhynchophorus ferrugineus. The sequence continues at coordinate 21,342,503 of NW_027472583.1, read as the reverse complement.
CTTCAATATTGGCTACAATTATAGAATGTTTGTTATCAGATTTAAACCTTGACTATATGTCTTCCAATACTAGTTGGTATACTGATGTCTTGAAACAATTTTTTGGTCTCTTTCCAAGAACTCGTTGAGTTAATCTAGCAATTTTTAAACCATACTATTGATTTTTAAAATACTTAAAATAATCAAAATCTAATTTATTTTCTTCTCTTTATCCTTACTTCACTTCACTTTTTGAATTAAAAGAAGAAGTTGCTTTAATTTATTAATAATACTTGTTACTGTTTGGGTATTTATTATTTGAAACTTTTATTTATCTTAATATTACACTTTCTTATAACATTTTTTATTTAAAATACTATTTACCAATTTTGGGATAATGTGAATGGTTTGAAGAATTCGAATGTTGGAGATCTGAAATAAGTAAAGAACAGTGTGCGAAGTCATTTTTAACTTATGATCAGAATCAAGTTATTTGCAGAATCATTCAATGTGAATTGTATAACTAAATTATGACATATGTTATGTTGCAAACGTTGATAGAATAAGAGCTAAGAGAAGACTAAATGAAAAATAGGGCGTTTGTGATTAGTCGCACCAAAAGATTATTTTGGAAAAATCTTTTAAAAGGTGTATGAAACATAATTGTCCTTTTGAAACAATCTAATTTTCATTAAAATTTTAATTTTCTTAAATCTAAAGCCTTAGTATCGCTCGTGTTGTTAATTCAAATTAAGTTATTTGTAAAATATATTGATGAAAAACATTTTCGAAAAGAAACCAAGAGGGCTCATCATTCCTTATAACACCTATGCTCTCAAAACTGTTTTATGGTACAATTTTAAGCCTCCTCATTTACTGTTCTTTATAATACTATTTGTGAATTTCTGAAATGATCAAAGAAAAACAGTGATACGTCCAAAATTTAATTTATTAGCCGAACAATATACTCATTTTGTTATCTATCCCAACGAAATCATCAGTACGAAAACGTTTCTTAATCTCATCAGGATACACATTTTCAGTACACGATCCCTTTCTTCTTTTAAGTCCTTGCTTTCAGTATAATATTTATAACAAAACAAATATTTAATTATATATATAACATTTTGGGTCCTATAGCGTTAATTTCTTAGTCCATACTGTAAGGACTATGATCTATCCCATACTCATGTAATGTTTCTCTTGGAAATATCGATACTGGTAAAAATAAAAAATATCAAGTCCGTACAAGAATTGTCATAGGAAAGTGTCTGCAAGTCCACTACTTTGTAAGTAGTACTTGTAAATGTAGCAGGTCTTTGCATTACATTAAATATACAAAAATTGTAATGGTAGAGGCTTTTCCACGCATCGTCGAGGGGAAATTTTCCAGGCCACATTTTTTTCCTAGATTTTTTAATGATATTAAAGATGGATGTTTTATAGGGACAGAGTGTAGGGTCAAACAGCCTTGTTGAATGGATACATTCCGTAATATTCTGGTAACAATAGTAATGCTTTCCCGGCGGTTTAATTTCCAGTAAACATGGAAGTACCTTTTCTTTAAAAACACCCTCGCGAAGGATTCGCATGGCTAGTGATGCAGCATGGATTTTTGCATTATTGCATTGTTTAAATGGAACATTTTGTCTTGTTTTTGTTTCTTTATCTCTGCAGGTATTGAAATAGATTATTGTTTCTTTTTTCGTCTATCTTTTCTCTGAGCACAAAGACAAATGCGACATAGAAATGGAATGAACCAAACCAATCATAGGTCCTTGCGTTTCTTAGCATATCGTTTTAAACAAGCTATAAGTTCATCCCTACAAAAGGCAATTAATTAATTAATTTATAAAAAATAATATATATAAAATAATTTATATAAAATATAAAAAATTAATATAAAAAAAACAAAAAAAAGTATGACATCAATAAAAAAACACTGAAGACTAAAAATTTACTTTATTTATAATAATAAAAGCATGCACAAATGCATTTTTTCTATATAATTTTTTGGTAATCCCTATATTTAAAATGTCATTCATAAATTATAATAAAACGCATAATTAATATCGAAATACATGTTACTTAAACATTGTAAAATAAATGCATGTTATGAATATTGAGAACTGCATGTTACCTCTGTTTTGATTTTCATTACTTGTCCTACGATCAGCATCAAGCAGTATGCGACTTTCATTAGGTCCCCTATTACCCCATTTTTTTAAAAATTCTTATTAACTTTATTTTAGCTCATGTTGATCAATTATAACTTTCACAAGCACAATTCAAGTCAATTAACCAACCGAGATACTAGAGGGCGTTAATCAAAATAAGAAATATCGGTAATGTAGTAACAAAATCATATTTTTTTGTTTTTTTTGTAGTATTTTATGTATTATATATAAGTGTGAATTAATCAGCAAAATAACACAAGGCTGACGCTGAATATCGAAATGCAAGAAGACTTTTCACTGTATTTTTATTTTTCAATCCACCCTAAAGAAATCATTGTGAGTAAAGTATTACCCAACTTCTGTATATATTCCATTCCCAGAACAGGCTCCTTATCTTCATCATACATGTCGTTTGTGATGTACGGCAAAGCTCGCAATATTTGAAGAATCATTCTAGGTCCTTGTATTTTAAGCTCTTTGTAAAAATTGTTGACAGTATAAGGACGAACATCGATTTCATATTTCGTCAAGGTATAAACGAAGAAATCGTAATACCAGCATACCAGAAAATCATAATGAGAATTAAGGAGGTTACTGTTAACGCTAGTAAATAGAAAGAAAATCAAATCGTTGCAGCAGTGAGAATACTCTAGCGTTTGATTGTCTAATATTTTGATGGACTTGCCTCTGTATATGCATTCGCATTTCATCATCAGGTTTAATTTGGAAAAATTGGAATGGCATAAAGTGATCCAAGAATCGCATGTAAATGGTTTGCCAAACAAAGTGTACTTTTTGGATTTTTCAATGGCTGTTTTAATAGATTGGAGGTAGGGACTGATTGCATCGTTGAACTTGAATACTTGATAAACCATGTCGTATATGTTATCGAACCAATGAGGAATCTTGTTATGCTGTTTGATGTCTAGTAGAGACGGAAGAACATTTGATTTAAAACTGTCAAGTTGATGCGTTCTCATAGCTAGTGGAACGGCATGCATATATGCTAGTGTTGTAAGTATTACGGTATAATCTTGAAGTGAACAGTCTCTATTAGTATTTTCGCATTGATAGCCTTGTTCCTTTAGCTCCTCTAGTATTAAAACAGCGGTTTCATCGGGCACAGTCTTCTCTCTATCGATATTTAATCTGGCTCCGATGCATTTAGGAAATAAGTTATAATATGGCATCGCACGTATACATCTATCACGTTGAAAATTGGTTATAGCTGGGATCGCCAGTTGGTAAAAATAAATTTCTTTTTGGAACCTGGCTATGTAGTCTGTACGTATGTCGATATTCGTATCTTGTTTACAGAGTTTCACAAAATAATTGACGACTTTCGTACCATCAAACGGACACGCATCGATAGTAACACTTAACTTTAAAGCAAATATATTGCTACATGGGACAAACTCCTGGGAGAGGACCACTATGTCAGTGTTTTCGTAGCGACTTAATATGAAATCTAAATCAATGATTTCTGGAATCTCGTTAGACATATTAAAGAGGCATAGAATTACAATCTTAATACCGCGACATTAATGTATAGTTAACTGAGTAATGTATAAAAGAGATTTTTAGATATACGTCTTACGATAACGTAGACTAACATTTTAAAATTCTCGGCATTATACTGATAACTTCACATCGAAGCCATGATTGGCATGAGTGGCATTTTAAACAGTTTACAAGGACCGACAAACATATTTATCATTACTAGTAATAGCTCAGTGGTCGAAATTCGACCACAATTTATTGTTACATACTTTATTATTATAGTAATCCTTCGCAGTTTGGCTTATGATCAACTCTCTTGTTTTGTTATAATGCCTCAGGTGACTTTATAGTGAAGCCAATACTTACAAATCAAACAAAGCGTTTTAGAGAGCAAATTCTATTGCTTGTGTTTTGATGACGCTATTTACAGACTAGTTTACTAATTTGTTTCTGTCGCTTTGACGGGCGTCGTCACATTTTTTTGGCAAAATTAGTTTTTTTAATTCAGCATAATTCAATTCAAGGGTGATTCACTGATTATAGCGGCCCTCCAACTTTTCGGTACCATTTTTTTAGTACGATTTCTCCTTTGCTTTAAAATATGGCTCAGTTTCGGCGATCACCTCTTCATTCGACGAAAATTTCCTCCCAGCGAGCATTCTTTTGAGATCTGAGAATAGGAAATAGGTCGCTGGGAGCCATATCTCGAGAATACGGTGGATGGATTTGGCGATATCGTCCTTCAAACGGTCCAGTAACGCTATGTAATAGTCGCTGTTGATGGACTTTCCTTTTTCAAGATAGTTAATAAAAATTATTCCATGCGCATCCCAAAATACAGACGCCATAAGCTTGGCAGCCGACTGTAGCATCTTCCCATGCTTTGGAGCGGGTTTGTCGTGTGCACTCCATTCAGATAACTGTCGGTCGGACTTCGTAGTAAAATGATAGAGCCATGTGTCATCCATTATCACATATCGACGCAAAAACTCGGGTTTATTACGCTTGATCATCTTCAAACATTTTTGGTTAAAAGTGAGCTCGCGCGGCACCCACTTAGCACAGAGCTTTCTCATACCCACATATTCGTGAAAGATATGATGTACACGTTCAGTTGATATCTCTAGAGTGTCTGCTATTTAATTCAATTTCAATTTACGGTCATTCAAAATCATTTTGTGGATTTTTTAAACGTTTTCGTCGGTAACAAACTCTTTGGGCGTTCTCCAAAACTCTCCACTGCGTTCACCATCCTCGGTGCTCATTTCACTACGTCTAAACTTAGCATACCAATCCTTGATGGTTGATTTTTCCCGAAGAGAGGAGAAAAAATCTTCTTGAACTTCATAGAGCCTGTTGTGATTAGTCTCTCTGTCTCTCTTCGGGTTCCTTCCCTTCGTCACCATGCCGTAGCTTTGAATCGACTGAGATTGGGCCACTGTCGTTTTTCGCACGGTTACTTGATCACTTTGAACCCGCCTGCTAACTGTGAGTTTTGTCACCGTGCCCCTATTTCAGTCTACTACATGGCTCACGAGAATTAGTTGTGTTGATAATCTTGTATTTGTGCTCATTTTTAAATTGTATATACACTATTTATACTTTTAACCCTCCTTTTTGTGTTATTAATTTTATTTATTTATTAATTTATTATTTTATATATACACTTTATGTCTGTTCCGGTCCCCTTTAGATCAACACCGTACTACTTTAACGTGTTTCGCCGGACTGACACATAGGTGGCGCTACTAGAATTAAGTTTTTTAGTTAGCGCTAATCCTCAAAAGATGCGTGTATAAATTTGACAGCTATCGGATCAGTAGTTTTTTCAACGACGTTGTACCTCGTTTGTTGCGAAACAAGAAACGAATGGGATAAGGACATGGTATGGATACAAACACCCGCGATGGAGAGGGGAGATAAGGCTGCCGATTTAGCCGCACTATCTGTGCATTCATTTCCCGGTACACAAACGTGAGAAGGGATACACTGTAAACTTGTCCCAATCCTATCCAGATAGAAGGTACGGATAATTGACAGTGAGTCGATGACCAGGGGATGGTTAAACTTCTGTTCCAGGAAACAATCAACAGCATTTCGTGAGTCGGTCAGGATTAGCCATTTTTTGAAGGATTGTGTTGAGATGTAGGATAAAGCTATGAATATTGCGAATAGTTCAGCGGTCAATACTGAACCCTTTTGGAGCCCCTACAGAAGGTCCAGTTGTCCACCACAAATACACTGTCAAACCCTGGACAAAATATCTGCAATTATGTGAGACGTACGAGTGGATTAATTAGGGATAAGACGGTCCAGGGGGTGTGGATGACAGATGGAGGTCAGATATAATTTCTTCTATTAATGGAAATGTAAGGTTACTTTTATATCAAATACCCACAATTAACAAAGTATTAATAACTTAATAAAATCAAATAATACAGCATTAAATATTGCAACAGAAGTACTATAATTAAGTTTATTTTTAATACTGTAATAACTGTCATTCACTAAATATAATAATTTTTTTTGTCTTTTACAAACTCTATATATATATATATATTGTCGTAAATATGATGTTTTACAAGATTTATTGCAATTGATTTTTGGTGTCTGCTATTATATACCTTAATAATATCAAACTAAAAAAGTTTAGTTACATTCTGTTGTATTTTTCATAACGCATTTATTAAAAAAAAACAACGAATTCATGCTGCCTAGGAAGATCTAAATTTATTGAATATATATAAAGTACATTTATGGACAATTTCAAAATACACGTTATTATTACGAAAATTTTGAATATTGTAATACACCTATTAAATATGTTTATATTGGAGTAGCGTTACTGTTAATCCGTTATATGGTAACCAGCGGGAGATTATCCTTTATCTGCGTTGAGTCGTCATCTTGTAATTATGATTCCTTATCTACTACATCCTCTTATTTCTAATTGGTTTAAGGCATCTAAAATTTTGATTATTGTCTCAATACTCCTCATAGTTTTAACGGTATAAGATGGAAAGTACGCCTCCAAAATAGCAAAACACCAATGAAAGCATTTTATACCTCTAACAAGAAGAATATACAAATTGATTTGTGTTTTTAAAATATTTTTCCGCTTTTTTTGTATTTTTTAATATTTTTGAACAAATAAATCTAATATTTTTCAAAAAGTTAAATATTTAAAAATTACGTTAAACATCAAGATAGAAGAAAGAATACATTAAGATACAAGAATACATCAAGATACACATACACATAGATTTAGAAATTTTGAATATATAAAATTTTAAGCAATTCCGCGAAATTCATTTTACTCGTGCAAGGACATATTGAATAGGGTTAGATTTTCGAATAGTGATCCCGTGGCGTTGTTAATTCTTAAGCCAGTCGCGTGAGAGAAACAGGATGATGATATCTCTCAGTCTGCGCTTGAACTTGCTCCCTAAAATAGGTTCCCCATCTTCCCCGTACTTATTGCACGCAATGTAGGGCAAGGCCTGCAATATTTTAAGAATCATATTTGGTGCCTGAATATTGAGGTGCTTGTGGAAATTGTTGCGACTGTAAGCCACAAGATCTATATCGTATTCCATTAAGACTTGAATGAAAGAGCTAAAATAAGACTCTAGCATAAAGTCAAAGTGGTATTTAAAAAGGGTGGAGTTAATACTGGTCGACAGAAAAAATACCAAATCGTTGAAGCAGTAGGAGTATTCCAGTGTTTTGAAGTCTAGTAATTTGCAGGCGATGGGGATAGCAGTTTTGGTGTCATATTTTAACATCACGTTCAAAATTGAAAAGTTGGAATGACACAAGGTTATCCATGTTTCATCTGAGAACGAGTCGTTAAATAAAGTATTGTGCTTGATCATTTCGATGGTTCTTTTAACGGATGGAATATAGGGCAGCATTTCGAAGTCGAAGTCCCCCAATTCATCAAGCATTTCATTGATTTTCTTATAGCGACGGGATCTGATATTCGGTTGTTTGGTGTTTATAAGACAAGGGACGACTTTGTTCTTAAAATCGGACAGACAAAGAATGCGCATGGCTATAGGGGTAGCGTGCATCTCCGCTAGGTTTGCTAGTACTATTTCACAAGCCGACATGTATAAACCTTCCGTAGGGTTTGGGTTCATATATCCCATCCTACCCAAATGCTCGAAGAGCAGAATACCGCTTTCGTCGGGTAGGCGCTTGCCCTGTTCTGCACTTACTCTCGCCCCGATGCATTTGGGGAACAGATTTTGGTATGTTCGTGCATATATACTCTTTCTTCGCTGGAATTCGGTCATGGCTGGTACGGCTGTATCATAAAAATCGACCTCGGTCTTAAAGTTTGAGAGGTGGTCTATACGAATGTAGACTTTTATATCTTGTTCGCACATCTTTACAAAGTAGAAAAGCTCTTCCGGTTCTGCTTTCTTCTTCTCGATTAAAACCTTGAGTTCGCAAAGTGTTGGTTTCCAATATTGCGTAAAACTCTGTTCATAAACCATTAGGTCAACTTTATAATATTTACTTAAGATGTCGTTTAAGTTAATAATTTTCTGAGATTCAGCCATGACAAAACAGCGCAGTAGTCGGATGTTAATACTGATTCAATGATGTTCTGTTGGCAGTACAAGACACAAAAGTGATTTCTAGATGTACAAATATCGATAAAGTAAACTTGTAGTTGGAAAAACAGAAACATTCTTGGCATAACCGTATTCTCTTCGAACTATTTTAAATACTAAATAATTTACAAGGATCGATAAAAATATTACAAATAATATACAGAAAAGGTTTACTGCTGTATTAGTGTACAAATTATCTTTTAGTTATTTACACCAGAGATACATTTAGAGATAAGCATTTGCATAGTATATAAGATTCATATATAGAATCTATTCAAAGTTTTTTGTATATATGTCATCAAGATGTTTAATGTATTGCCTACCGCAATATTTTCTTTCTCAGTTTATTCTAGTTAAAAAGAAACATAATGCTGTTTGATAAGTTCGAACGTGGAATCGAACTAGTTTGTCAGAATCGTCCTGTTGGTAAACGTACGCAAAATTCTTATGTTATAATCATAGAAAAATATAGATTTAACTTAATAGGAAATTTTGGAGAAATGTTTCGCGAGGTCCAACATATAGATGTCGCTACTTTTAACTTATTACTTAGTTTAATCGCTAGGCTGTAAGCGGCGGCGGAATCTGTTTGGCTTACTTCGTTTCTATGGCACGTTTGTTATTTATTTATTTTGAGCGCCATTTGCAGTATGGCTGTCATAAAGAATAGTGCGTTTAGAGATTAAATTATTACTTTATTAGTAATAAAAGTCGGTAGTACAAAAAGTAAAGTGAATTATTGATCTAGGAAGTGTTGTGTATCCGGATGCACAGATAGTAAAGAAATGCAGAATCGTTTTCGTTTGAAGAAGTATTTGGATGTCATTAGGCAATGGTTGATAATGTTAAAAATCCCAAACTGAATGAATTAAGTATCAAAGAAATTTATGATCGTTACATCATGTTTTGTTGTTGTAAGTTGGGGTAAGTTTATTCATATATATTCAAACATCAAATATTGATTTTTTTAATTTTAAAAATTAATCCCCTTCCGAAAGAGCCTATGCAAATGGGTATATACTTTTTTCTTGGATCAATAGTTGCAGCTCCAGTAAAATAAATAATGGCTCCTGAATGCAAATCTCTTAAGAGTAGGTCAACCGATAGTCAACACACGAGAAATATTGCTGTAAAATGTGTTGCTCAAGTAAGAACAAATTTGTTAAAGTGGCATCAATTTACTACCTTGAGGGGTTCTTTTCATTAAAGAAAAAAAGTTTAATTATCCATATAAATATATTGGCTTAAGGCTATTTAACCAAGATAGTTTTTTTTAGATCCAGCTAATGGTTTAAGGAATACACATCCTCGGCTAGTATGTTTTAGAAGTCATTTGAATCGTTTAACATCATGTAATTTTTCTCATCTCATTGGCCTTTAGGAAATTGTGGAGAGGAAGAACATGAGGGCTCTTTAAATAATTATAATAGCGGGGGATGACTCTATAACTTCAATTCCAGAAGTTCCTATATGAATAGATGAGCCAAGGCAATATCTTATGCCCCAGAATATTGTTTCATTATGCTATGAGTAGGGCTCTTTTAACCTCTTCTTTTAATTATTTTTTAATTTTTAAACTCTTATTTTATCCCGCGATATTACCACGTCGATAATATAACTTATTTTTGTGAAATATATTTAAAACATGTAAATTCAAAACCCTTTATTTTAATTGTACACTACAAAATGATTTTCAATAATATTACAAATAATAAGGTGTGCTATATACTTTTGATGAAACCCATAATAAATATCTAATAGATTAAATTGATCGCACTAAACAAATATGAAAAAGGAAAAGGACGGAAGAGATAATTTTGATTTGCAATGCACCAAAGTTTTATAATATATATATATATATATATATATATATATATATATATATATATATATATATATATATATATTTTATTTAATAAATTTATTTCAGAAAAAAATTGCTTGTCAATTAAATTTCACTTGTCAATTAAACATAACCTCAAGGCTGTCACGTGCCAAGCTACTAATGAGCCAATCAATTGTCTTCACAGTAAAATATTTTTCTTACAGGTGCCTATAATTGAGACCTCTGGATGTTGGGCAAAGCAAAACTTTGCGCCAGAGTCCCCTATTGAGTTCCATCTCTATTACTCTATGGTTATAATTACGTGTTATAAGCCATCAAAGATTGTTTTAACGCTTTGTTTTAATAAGTTTCAGATCGCCACGATTTTTATAGAAAATATTTTTAGCGTGTTGCAGCTGCACTGAATATTAATGCGGTCACTAAATCGTCTGCGGCCTCCAAAAAAACAAAAACATATAACACGAAGGAGTTTAATAGAACTTCCAAATATTGCTTTTAAAGTTATATATTTTTTTTTAAATAACAATATCAAGGAAAATTATTATATCAATTTGTATATTTAGATGAGACATGTGTAATTTAGAATGGTACATTTGATCACTCATGGCATGATGATAATAAATATAGTGTAAAATCAACAAAGGTTGATGGAAAAGGTAAACGTGGGAATAACAATAGATTAGGTTTTGTTCCAGCTTGGAGAACTTGTAGGGACCATCAGTTATTATAATGGATAATTCACTATATGATAGTACACTGGTGAAGAAGATCCCAGCAAGTGCATCAACAGAGGCTGCGATTAAGGAATGGCTTAAAGTACATAAAATAAGTTTGAAGAAACCATTTTAAAGAATGAACTATTTCAAACTGCTACTCGTTAAATGTAAATGAAATGTTTCATTAGGCTTTTTACAATTTATTTTTTCAGAAATAAGCCCGAAAAAAGATATACAGTAGATCAGATGGCTGAAAAATATGATTACATATAATTACGACTTCCTCCCTATCACTATATGTGATATAGACATGCATGCGAGAAGGACAGTCTATCAAGAACTGTTTGGATATGTGGAAGAAAGCATTGTCGACCATAACATCTTCGGTATGAATGAACTCGATTAGACATACAGAGGAAGAAATTGATAAATTGTGGAATCCTGAGTGTGTTTTAGACAGATTGGAAATTAACAGTCTAGGGATTGGCTTCGAGAGTGACTTGGAAAGTGACAGTAACTAAAGGAAACTTTCAGAATACGTAAGCTTGCTAGCCGACTGTTGTGTTTTTCCACGCTTTGGAGCGGATTCATCATGTGCAGTCCTCTCAGATGACTGTCGATTGGACTTTAGAGTGAAATGATATAGTCATGTCTCATCCATTGTCACATATCGACGCAAAAACTCGGGTTTATTACGCTTCATCATCTTCAAACTCTGCTCCGAATCATCAACTCGTCGTTGATGATTCGTTCAAAAGTGAGCGGCACCCACAGAGCTTTCCATACCTAAATATTCGTGAATTATATGATGTACACATTCAGTTGATATCTTTAGAGTGTCTGCCACTTTATTCAATTTCAATATACGGTCATTAAAAACCATTTTGTGTCCACTGCCTTCACCGTCTTCGGTGCCCATTTTACGTCTAAACTTAGCATACCAATCCTTGAAAGTTGATTTTCCTTCAGCAGTGTCCGAAAACTAGGCATCAAGCCAAAGTTTTGCTTCAACTTCAAAAATCAATATTTTATCAACACGCAAAATTCCTTTTTATCTATTTTTTTTCAAAATAACAAAAGTTTCTTCACTCAAAATGATATAATTCACAAATTAATGATCCGATAGCTGTCAAATTTATACATGTATCTTTTGAGGGTTAGGCCTAACTAGAAAACATATGGATTTAATTCTAGTAGCGTGATCTATGTGTTAGGCCGGGTACTTTTCAATTAACCTGTTAATAACATATATATTTTACTATATTGTGTTGTCTACTGTTTTAAAAACAATTTATACTTTATATTCACCTTTTCATATATTTAATCTTTATATGTTATGTCTCTATATGTATTTGGATGTTCGTTACTTAATAATTTTTATACGTTGCTTTTCGAAATATAGTCACGGAGGAAATGCTGTATTTAGTGCAATTGCATGGAACAACTAAAGGCAGTGATATATTTGAAGCAGTTAACAAAACAGTTATGGGGCACGGAGGATTTCGTAAATGTTCTTTTTTGTTATGACTGATGGGACAAAAGCTATGACAGGAACAGTGACAGGATTGGCGAGACTTTTAAAACAAAATGACATTGATTGCTCTTTATTCCACTGCATCATTTACCAACAAGCCTAATGTGGAAAATGTTTGCGTCAAATGAATATTATGAAAGTTGTTGTTAGGATAAGCAATTTGAATAGAGTTGGGAACAGGGCATTGACACTTAGAAATTTAGAGGCTTTTTGAGGGAAATTGGTGCAACATATGGAGGTTTATTATTTCAGTCGGAAATCAGATGGCTAAGTGCCAGAGAGCGCTTTTTCGCTTTAAGAAAAGAAATACTTTATTTTAGAAAATGAAATAGCATCCGACACTTCCGAACTATAAAATAAAATGCCAGATCCTCAGTTCCTGACTGATCTTACATTCTCAGCTGATACGGCGCAACACTTGTACGAATTGAATTTAAAGTTGCCAAGTTGTACGGTCATGTGAACAGATTTAGAAGCAAACTGTTCAAAATGTTTCTAGAACATAATTATTTTTCTTTTTTCCCAAGTTGTAAAGAACATTAGAGATGGAAAATTTATCGAATTTCACCAGCGACTTGCAGATTAAAAAAAAATGAGGTTGCTATAGCAGTCCCCACTCATCTATTAACGATCGCAGTTGAAAGTGTGAAGATTGATTATCAACAAGAATAGAATCAGGAATTACGTTTTTAAGCTCTTTATTGAACGCTTCACGAAAATAAAGAATTCTAGCCTAAAATGGGTTCAATGATGGGTTAGATTTTCGAATAGTGATCCCGTGGCGTTGTTAATTCTTAAGCCAGTCGCGTGAGAGAAACAGGATGATGATATCTCTCAGTCTGCGCTTGAACTTGCTCCCTAAAATAGGTTCCCCATCTTCCCCGTACTTATTGCACGCAATGTAGGGCAAGGCCTGCAATATTTTAAGAATCATATTTGGTGCCTGAATATTGAGGTGCTTGTGGAAATTGTTGCGACTGTAAGCCACAAGATCTATATCGTAGTCCATTAAGACTTGAATGAAAGAGCTAAAATAAGACTCTAGCATAAAGTCAAAGTGGTATTTAAAAAGGGTGGAGTTAATACTGGTCGACAGAGAAAATACCAAATCGTTGAAGCAGTAGGAGTATTCCAGTGTTTTGAAGTCTAGTAATTTGCAGGCGATGGGGATAGCAGTTTTGGTGTCTTATTTAATTGGTGTCTTAATTATTTTTCTTTTTTCCCAAGTTGTAAAGAACATTAGAGATGGAAAATTTATCGAATTTCACCAGCGACTTGCAGATTAAAAAAAAATGAGGTTGCTATAGCAGTCCCCACTCATCTATTAACGATCGCAGTTGAAAGTGTGAAGATTGATTATCAACTAGAACTGTGTGATCTTTTTGTAAGGGAAGAATAGAATCAGGAATTACGTTTTTAAGCTCTTTATTGAACGCTTCACGAAAATAAAGAATTCTAGCCTAAAATGGGTTCAATGATGGACAGAACCTATCTTTGTGATAGTGCATATTCAACAATTAAATTTATAAAATTGAACTACAGGTCTTCATTGACAGACACATGCAGTGCGTCTAGCTACTACCAATATTAACTTTGATTTTGACAGAATTGTAAAGGATAAATCAATGACAAAGCCAATAATAAAATGCATTTTCTCTTTACAAATATTTTGCAAAGCAACCCCCCCCTCATTGATTGAATTTAGTATTTTTTATTGCCACTAGATCCTATCTAGATTGGACAGACCTGATATAGGCAATCAATGAATATAATGATAGTTATAGTCTTGAAGGTGACAACCTGTATTGTTATGTGGTTATAAGTACATTGCTCTTTTATCAAGTAATGGTATAATTGTTTTGAATGTAAATCTTAGGTAAATATTATTACGAAGCACAATATGGAGATTTATAAAGATATAGTCGAATGAAATTACTGAAAATATGTAACAAAATTAAGAAACTACCATTTAAATTACATTGATGGTTCATGTGTAATTTAGTAACTATAACATTTTACATACTTCGACGTTATACAATAATATATGTTTCTGATCAATTGTTGTTGTTGTAGTTATTTACTTGATAAACATGGTTGTTTAAAAGCTAATAGTCTAAATAATATAGACATATATATATATATATATATATATATATATATATATATATATATATATAATTAACGAAAAACTTAAGAATAATTTAGCCTATACACTTATTACTATTTTATATGGTGCTCTGAAATCAAAATTGCCAGAGTACCTACAAACGTCTAATATATAGAAACATTTTATATCATTAATATCTAATATTTATAAGGTTGATAAAAAAAACAAATACATTTTTGGGAGCAAAAGAAGGTTAAAATTTATTAAGCAAACGTTGCACTAAAATATAAAATACATGATGGTAAAACTGAAATAAAATCAAAACGCTAAAGGTGTTAAAATTAGAGTATAATTATTATAAATTCTGATCTCGATTATCGGCCTCTTTATTCCATCCTTTGGTAATTTTCAGCACTGGAATTCCAACATAGGCTTAATTAGTATATTCCTTGTTATTGTTAACATAAAAACATAAAATTTTGATAGTTACTCAGACAAAATTAACAATATTTACAAAAAAGGTGTACTGTGGCAAAATACACCCAAAAATTGTTAAAATAAAAAAATAAGCCATTAGTTTGAGATTTAAAAGCGCTATATTTTATAAACATCTAATATTATTATTTAAAATTTTGAAAATTACTTACACTTAGATTTAAATATGAGAATTCGAAAATGGTTATATTATTATTTAAAATTGCAAAAATTGATTATATTTCTAAATTCTAAAATAGCAGAATATCATATTTAATATAAGCGTTGAGAATAAGAAATACTATATTTTAAAAATCTTAATACTATTATTTAAAATTATGAAAATTGATTATATTTATATACTGACTAATACTTAAGACTTTAGTAAATTTGAAAATTGAGAAAAATCGTATTTTATTATATGTTTATTATATGAATATTAACTACATGCTTATATTTTAATAAGAGTTTTTATATTAAAAAGCGATATATTTATATATAAATGAAATTTTTAAATTGAAAAATTTAATTAAATGTAATAAGTTTAAAATGAAGATATAAAAACGAAATTGAAAATAAATATATGAAATTTTGAAAATTGGTTATATTTACGATTGATCAATTACGAAACCAAACCATCCTCGGGAAATCATAAAGTCCAAAACAAATTCCAACTTTTTCTGGAACCTGCTGCCTATTACAGGATTACCTTTTGCATCGTATTTCTTGCATGTAATTTCAGCCAGTGCCTCTAAAATCTTGATGAATGTTAAAGGGCATTGTTTCGCCATTTCTTTGTGAAATTCATCTTTCGTGTAACCAGAAGTACGCACTTCATATTCTTTTACCATATCTTCAAAACATATAAAATAATAATCGGTCAAATAGTCAAATTTTTCTTGAAGTACTTCATTATTAACGCTGGTAAATAAAAAAAATAATAGATCGTTACAGCAGTGCGAGTATTGAAAATTTTTTAAATTAAGTATTTTGCAACCTATGGGCATACTGTTGTGATATGCTAGCATAAGATTTGTATTGTAAAGTTTAGAGTGACACAAAGTCATCCAGGCGCAATATTCATATGGGTTACCAGCGCAATGATTACATAAGACTTTACCAATGCTCATCATAATCGACGGAATATATTTAGCGATCTTTTTCGACTTCATGGTCATACTGAGCAACTTGCAAACATAGTCATTACAATAGGTATTCTTTTCTAATTGAGTGGTCATTAGAGTAGGAACGACTTTTTCTTCGAAGTCACGCGGACGAATGTGCCTCATGACTAGGGGAGCGACATGCATATGCGCCATTCTTATAAGTACTAACTCGCAACTTGCTAAATCTAAACCTTCTTTTGCTCCTGGGGTTACATACCCCTTTCCTTTCAGATTCTCCAAAAGGAGCACACCAGTATCATCTGGTGCGGTCCTATATGAGATAATACTAATTCTCGCTCCTATACATGATGGAAATATATTGCAATACAATCTCGTTGGAGAAATTCTTTTACTTATTTGAAAGTCGGTAATAGCTGGAATAACTGATCCGTAGATCTCGACTTCATTCTTGAACCTAGCCAAGCTTCGTATGTTAATGTTCGTATCGTGCTCGCGTATCTTCATAAAATAGATGACTGTTTTCACTTCAGGGGAATACTCTATCTTAATGGTAGCTGTTAGTTCAAAGCTAGATGGTTTGTTAAGTTGCTTTATACTCTCTTCAATTATTTCAGTGTTGTTCTTATAGTACTTGCTTAATATACATGGTAGGTCGATGATGTTAGACCTACTACCAGCCATGTTCAGGGAGCCCAGTAATTCGATCTTAATACTAGTCCCTTGATGTTATGTTGGCTGGTCGAGACGCAAAGGAACATTTAAACGTACATCTACCGATAAAGTAAACTAGCATTCCAAAAATAGAAAAACGAGAACATTCCCGGCATAATGCTAATGTTTTCTCATTAATTGAATTATTGCAATAGTTACAAGGATCGATAAACAAATATAGCGCGTCCATCGTTTATTTTCTTGGATTGATTAGGTTCATCGTATATTTAGGGGACAGTAAAAGGAAATACCAAAATAAGAGTAGGGAAATAAACAAAAATGGAAGCGATGTAAAACGAACAATATTAGGTCCTTGCATGTATTATAATCATGACTTGACTTCAAGAAGATTTATATTAAAATATGGTAAAATATATGTTAATCAAAATATTTGTTATTAGTTTCTAAAACTTTTACAGCGTAGAAATTATATTATTTTAACAGCGTTTGGTTTATCGATTCTATTTCGCAGTTTTTTAGAATTTCCAAATCATATGCCAGACAAATAATGCTGCATGGATCTGACCAAGGGCTATACCGGTTTGTCTAATGCTGGGTACAGTCCTAAGCATTCGGGCCGAATTTCCAGCGAAAATTAAAAATGCGTCTGAGCGGAGCTGAATTGAAAATTGGCGCAGTGCGCATGCATTTTGCTGATGCGTTCTAGTGTTTTGTCGCATGAGTCATCAGGCAGCAACTTTATTTTTTTTAGTTTGGTTGCAACTTTTGTTAAATTACCTAGACTAGGTAGCGGGCCTCAGCTATATCATTGCTGCTTTATTCCTATTTTTCCCTATACTTAATAAAATAACTACGTAATTTAATGAGTAAATATCTAACACTAAAAACAAAAAAATATTTTTACGAAAAAGAATTAAACCGACTTCAAGAAATACACTAATATGTAAAAATAGTCCAAATTAAACTGCTAACACAAGAAAATACGTTTTAAAATAAAATATGTACGTAGTAATCATTGTACTCCTAATTACTAAATAAAATAAATTTGGAGTCGGTGCCAAGCACTCAAACAATACGGATATAATGAAATTATTTCATGTCATAGACACAAAAGTAAAAAGGAACAAAACAAATTTAATTTAATATAACTGTTTGGGCACGGTACCGACTTCAAACTGATTTTTAATTACTTATTACAACGATTATTACGTACAAATTTTATTTTAAAACTTTTTTTGTGTTAATAGTCAAGTTTGATTATTTTTTACATTTTGGTGAATTCCTTAGTTATTTTTTGAAGTCGGTTTATTTTTTTTGTGAAAATATTTTAAAATCAGGTGCCAGACAAATCATGCTCTATAGATCTGATCAACTACTCAGTTTTGGTTAATAAGTAATACAGCCTACTCACTGTTTATCCTTTACAACTTTGGCAATGTTCGGCCAAGCGTTGTCACGCAAAATAATTTCGGTGTATTACTTTAAGTTACTATTCGCTATTGCTTGCCTTTCTTTGCAACAACACATCATTCTATTTATTTAATTGACCTCAGTAGATATCCGCAGTAGCAATTTCATTCGGTTTTAATTAACAACCTTCTAATCCCATCATATGTACAGAAATGTGATGATCTAACTCAAGGCCTTTTGCCCTTGGTATTGTCATAGCAGATCTAATTTTCTTCGCTGTTCGTTGTTAAGGATGTCGGAGAGTTTTTTTTAATCTCATAGAATGTCAACAATCTGCCGTGGGTAATAAGTATTATTATATGATTTCAGTTATATAATTTAACCATACTGACATGTAGTAGAACGCTTCAGTAAGTGATCTACTGTACAACTTATAATCTAAAAATTATTCTATATACTATTTTAATTTATTTTAAAGTCTATTTTAACTTATTCTAAAAACTATTCTAGCTTATTCTAGAGAATATTAAATCTCACTCTATGTGTCTACTAATCACTTCATATGGCAGTTTGCGTTTGAGCCTATGCACTACACTGTCATCGCGCACATTTAGCTATTTGGCAAGTGCTTTGGGATGCACTAATAGTATTTCAGAGTAATTCGCATTAACACTCCCAATTACATTCATTATGGGTTCTATGGGGATATCACGGTGAATCAATTTGTTGGACACGTAATATGGGACATCGACGATGACTCGTAACACTTTATTCTGGAACCTCTATAGGATATCTATTTTAAATTTGCTAGTAGTATAAAACAGTTCAATATTATAGGTCCAAATGGGCTTAAGTATCGACTTATACAGCAAAACCTTATTATCTAATGATAATTTAGATTACGATATCAGCCACTACAGTCGGTTTATTTAAAAGCCCAAGCTGTTTGCGTTTTGTCACTATATCTTTTTTCCATGCCAAACGTCGATCGAAATGCATTCCCAGTTATTTTACGTTGTATGCTTAAAGAAGATGTTAAGATGAAGTTGGAGATTTCTTGTGGCTGATATTGGATCCTCGTGTGATGACAAAACCGCTATATTGTCAGCATATGTTGCAACTGTAATGTTTGTGACACTGTCCATATTGCAGAAATACGGTTTTTTGGTTATGCGCACAACACTTAACAAGCATTCGTAGTAATATTTTATATAACAAATTGAATTTGATTTTTAATACAATTAAGTGTATTGACAAATGATCCTTCCCAATGAAATATAATTAGAAAGATAATTATTAACTATTCTTTCCTAGGGTGAGTGAAGAAAATCAACAAAACCGTAAAAGCCAAGAATGATTTTTTTTATTGCAACGTCTAAGTATTATTCAGTTTATGTGGATGACATACAATTATATACTTACAATAAATAAATCTCAAAGAAAATATGTAAACATAGATGGTCTTTGACATAATATATATTGTACTGTATTGTGTTGTGTACTGTTTTAAAATCAATTTATGCCTTATATTCTCATTTTCATATATTTAATCTTTAGATGTTATGTTTCTATATTTATTTAGATGTTAGTTAATTAACAATTTTTATACGTTACATTTCGAAAAATTTATAATCACGAAGGAAATGCTGTATTTAGCGCCATTGCATAGAACAACTAAAGGCAGTGATATATTAGAAGCAGTAAACAAAACTGTTATGGAGTACAGAGGATTTTGTAAATGTTCTTGTATTGTAACTAATGGGACAAAATCTATGACAGGGACAATGATAGGATTGGCGGGACTTTTAAAACAAAATGACATCACATTTTATATCAATAATATCAAATATTAATAAGGTTGATAAAAAAAACAAACAAATTTTTTGGGAGCAAAAGAAGGTTAAAATTTATTAAGCAAACGTTGCACTAAAATAGAAAATACATGATGGTAAAACTGAAATAAAATGAAAACGCTAAAGGTGTTAAAATTAGAGTATAAGTATTATAAATTCTGATCCCGATAATCGGCCTCTTTATTCCATCGTTTGGTAATTTTCAGCAATGGCATTCCAACATAGGCTTAATTAGTATATTCCTTGTTATTGTTAACATAAAAACATATAAAATTTTGATTGTTGCTCAGATTAAATTATCAATATTTACAAAGAAGGTGTACAGTGGCAAAATACACCCAAAAATTGTTAAAATAAAAAAAATAAGCCATTAGTTTGAGATTAAAAAGCGATATATTTTATAAACATATAATATTATTATTTAAAATTTTGAAAATTACTTACACTTAGATTTGAATATAAAAGCATTGACAATAAAAAGATATATTATTCTGAAATGTTCTTAATGTTATCTAAAATTTATAGTAAAGTTGATTATATTTGAATATTAATGAATTCCAAAATGGCTACATTATTATTTAAAATCGTAAAAATTGATTATATTTCTAAATTCTAAAATAGCAGAATATCATATTTAATATAAGCGTTGAGAATAAGAAATACTATATTTTATAAATCTTAATACTATTATTCAAAATTACGAATGTTGATTATATTTATACACTGACTAATACCTAAAGCCTTATAAATTTGAAAATTGAGAAAAATGGTATTATATTAGTTTATTATATGAATCTTAACTACATGCTTATATTTTAATAAGAGTTTTTATATTAAAAAGCGATATATTTATATATGTAGATTAATTTTTAAATTTGAAAAATTGATTAAAATGTAATATGTTTAAACTGAAAATTTAAAAACGAAAGTGAATATAAATATATGAAATTTTAAAAATTGATTATATTTACGATTTATCAATTACGAAACCAAACCATCCTCGGGAAATCATAAAGTCCAAAACAAATTCCAACTTTTTCTGGAACCTGCTGCCTATTATAGGATTACCCTTTGCATCGTATTTCTTGCATGTCGTTTCAGCCAATGCCTCTAAAATCTTGATGAATGTTAAAGGGCATTGTTTCGCCATTTCTTTGTGAAATTCATCTTTCGTGTATCCAGTAGCACGCACTTTGTATTCTTTTAACATATCTTCAAAACAAGTAAAATAATAATCGGTCAAATAGTCAAATTTTTCTTGAAGTACTTCATTATCAACGCTGGTAAATAAAAAAAATAATAGATCGTTACAGCAGTGCGAATATTGAAAATTTTTTAAATTAAGTATTTTGCAACCTATGGGCATGCTGTTGTGATATGCTATCATAAGATTTGTATTATAAAGTTTAGAGTGACACAAAGTCATCCAGGCGCTATTTTCGTATGGGTTACCAGCGCAATGATTGCATACGGAATTATCAATGCTCATTATAATCAACGGAGAATATTTAGCGATCTTTTTCGACTTCAGGGTCATACTGAGCAACTTGTTGACATATTTATAGCAATAAGTATTCTTTTCTAATTGAGTGGTCATTAGAGTAGGAACGACTTTTTCTTCGAAGTCACGCGGACGAATGTGCCTCATGACTAGGGGAGCGACATGCATATGCGCCATTCTTATAAGTACTAACTCGCAACTTGCTAAATCTAAACCTTCTTTTGCTCCTGGGTTTATATACCCTTTTCCTTTCAGATTCTCCAAAAGGAGCACACCAGTATCATCTGGTGCGGTCCTATATGAGATAATACTAATTCTCGCTCCTATACATGATGGAAATATATTGCAATACAATCTCGTTGGAGAAATTCTTTTACTTATTTGGAAGTCGGTAATAGCTGGAATAACTGATCCGTAGATCTCGACTTCATTCTTGAACCTAGCCATGCTTCGTATGTTAATGTTGGTATGGTGTTCGCGTATCTTCATATAATAGATGACTTTTCTTATTCCAGGGGAATGCTCTATCTTAATGGTAGCTGTTAGTTCAAAGCTAGATGGTTTGTAAAGTTGCTTTATACTCTCTTCAATTATTTCAGTGTTGTTCTTATAGTACTTTCTTAATATACATGGTAGGTCGATGATGTTAGACCTACAACCAGCCATGTTTAGGGAGTCCAGTAATTCGATCTTAATACTAGTCCCCTGATGTTATGTTGGCTGGTCGAGACGCAAAGGAACTTCCAAACGTACTTCTAACCATAAAGTAAACTCGCATTCTAGAAATAAAAAGAACGAGAACATTCCAAGCATAGCCCTAATGTTTTCTCATTAATATTTTAATAATTCGAATTATTGCTGTAGTTACAAGGATCGATAAACAAATTTAGGTCTTTTATTTTCTTGGATTGATTAGGTTCATCGTGTATATAAGGGACAATAAAAGGAAACACCAAAATAAGAGTAGAAAAATAAACAAAAATCGAAGCCATGTAAAACGAACAATATTAGGTCCTTGCATGTATTATAATCATGACTTCGCTTTAAGAAGATTTATATTAAAAAATGGTAAAATATATGTTAATCAAAATATTCTTCAGTAGTTTCTAAAACTTTTACAGTGTAGAAAGTATTATATTATTTTAATAGCGTTTGCATTATCGATTCTATTTCGCCCTTTTTCAGAATATCAATATTATATGCCAGACAAATTATGCTGCATGTATCTGACCAAGGGCTATTCCGTCATATCAAATTGGTGGGTACAGTCCTGAGCATTCGGGCCGAATTTCGAGAGAAAATTGAAAATGCTCATGAGCAGAGCCGAATTCGGCGAAAATTCTGATCGAACAGGTTTCAAAATTATCGCAGTGCGCATGCACTTTGCTTATGCGTTTAAGTGTTTGCCGCATGGCTTTCAGCGTTTGACGAAGGAAATAATATTTTTCGAGGGTCCGCGGATCAGGCAGCAACTTTCTTTTAGTTTGGTTGCAACCTTTGTTAAATCACCTAGACTAGGTAGCGAGCCCCAACACCTGAAACATTCCTTATTTTTCATAATCTCCTTCTACCGGCTCTGCTTTTACTTGAGTTATCTACTCTAATACTTAATAAAATAGTTGCGTAATTTAATGAGTAAATATGTAACACCGAAAAGAATTAACTAGAATATTTTTACAAAAACAAAAAAAAATAAACCGACTTCAAAAAGTATCTAAGAAAGTCACTAAAATGTAAAAATGTTCCAACGATAGTTCACTGAGAGATCTATCGAGGCGGTGGTAAACGAAGATAGAGCTAGTTAATTAGTTAGTACTAAACGTAAAAAGCTAAATATGCTCTCGAATGAAAGTAAAATCTATTACTTTGATATATAATTGTTAATTAGGTGGATTAGGCCTCCAGGGGAATACCACTACATAAAAAAGCGCGTTTGGAACTCTACCTCATGGGTGATGTGGAAAGAGTTCAATGTTAATATAATAAAACATCTACAAACTATCATACCCGTGTTCTTAGTTGTGGTTTAAGTTCTTCGATAATATATGCATTAGATGTTCTATAATGTTAAAATAAACTAAATATGTTTGCTAACATTTTTGTTCATTTGTTTTGAATGATTACTGTATATTATAGATTTTATTATTATTTTACAACTTTAAATGTACATTATTTAATTAGGACTCTTTTTATAGATTTTAAATTGATCCTAATGGACTAATATAAACCGGAATAAATTTGCACAAAATAAATATATGATACAAACATAAATTATATAAATAAACAATAACCAATCAATGAATAAAATAAAATAAAACATAACTAAATATTATAAATTTAAAATTAAATTAATATGAAAAATAATAATAATATAAAAGGATATATAAGTACACTCTCGTATTCATACATTTTGGTAGAAATATAAATGTTTGTGACATAAAGGATATCATATAAATAAAACAAGAAATGAATGCTGCCTAGGAAGATTTATATTTACTGAATATAAATTACATCTATGGAAGAAAATTCGAAAATACACCAAGAATTTAAATTTGAAACACCTATTAACATTGATTGAAATGGATTAGCGTCTCTGTCAATCTGTCATTTGGTAATGGTGGTCGTAACAAAAGCAGATTATCCCTCATCATCTTCATATCCTGATCTCGCAACTATGATTGTCTACCTGCATTATTTCCTTATTTCTAGTTTATGTGAAGCATCTGAATTTTGAAAAATGGATCCAAATAAACACCAATAAAAAAGATTAATATCACTAACAATAAGAATATAAAAATTTATTTCTATATTATTTTGAAGACATTTTTTAATTTTTTTTAATTTTTTTTCACAATATAATTTTCAAGATATCCAAAATATAGAACAAGCGATTAGTTTTCAAAAGCTTAAAATGTTATATTTAAAAATTACGGTAGAGATCGAAGTACAAGAATACATCTAGATATGAATAAATGTGGATTTAAAAATTTTAAGATTTTAAAATCGAATAAAGGTGTCCGTTATAAGTTTTACTCGGGCAAAGATATTTTAAAAATTTCAATAAGATTGAAGTTTCCAATATCAATTGCATGGCATTTTTAGTCATCAATCCACTCTCGCGAGATAAACAGGAATATTATATCTCGCATTCTCTGCTTGAAGTTGTCGTTTAACATAAGTTCGCCATCGTCTCTGTAACGTTTGCACATAATATACGGTAAAGACTGCAATATTTTAATAATTAAGTTTGGTGCCTGACGATTAATATAATACTCAAAATGGTCGCGACTGTAATCGGTGAGATCTATATCGTATTCCATTAAGACTTGAACGAAAGAATTATAATACCACTCTAGCATAAAATCAAAGCTTTTAAAAAGATTAGTTTCTGCACTGGTTAGGAGAAAAAATAGTAAATCGGTAAAACAATCGGAATATTGCAGTGACTGGAAGTCTAGTATTTTGCAGCCGGTGGTTATACCAGTTATTTTATCATATTTTATCATCAGGTTTGAGAGAGAAAAGTTAGAATGACACAAGGTCATCCACGATTCGTCTGAGAAAGTGTCATTAGATAACACGTTGTGTTCGGCAAATTTAATCGCTCTTTTAATGGTCGGCAGATAGGTTTTGATTTCGAAGTCGAACTCCCCTAATTCTTCAAGCATCTCATCGATTTTCTTATAGGAACGGAAACTGCTTTCTGGTTGAGTGGTAGTGATTAGACAGGGAACGACTTTGGTCATAAAATCATCCAGACAGAGAATGCGCATTGCTATTGGAGTAGCATGCATCTCTGCTAGGTTTGCTAGTACTATTTCACAGGCTGATATAGTTAAACCTTCCCTAGGGTTTGGGTCCGTATAGCCCATCTTACCCAGATGTTCAAATATTAGAACACCAGTTTCATCGGATATACGCTTGTCTTGCTCTGCACTTATTCGTGCTTCGATGCATTTGGGGAACAAAGTTTGGTATGTTCGTGCGTATATACCATTTCTTCGCTGAAATTCGGTCATGGCTGGAACGGCTGTGAGATAAAATTGAACCTCGGTCTCAAATCCGGATAACAGACATACACGAATGTTGACTTTCACATCTTGTTCGCATGTTTTCACAAAATAGAAAAGCTCCTCCCGTGTTTTCGCTTTCTTATTTTTGATAAAGACCCGGAGTTTATAAAGTGTTGGTTTCCGGTGTAGTATTAGGTCTTCCTCAATAATCTTCATTTTAATTCCGTGGTATTTACTTAGGATATTTCTTAAGTTAACAACTCTGTGAAGTTTAGCCATGACCGAATAGCGTAGTAGTCAGATGTTGTGACTACTAAGTTGATGTTCTTTTAGCAATACAAGACAGAAAAGTGATTTCCGAACGTATGTTTATCGATAAAGAAAACTTGTAGTCGGCAAAATAGGAACATTCTCCGCATATATCTGACGTATTTATGCCGAGATATAATTTAACATTCTGAATCATTTACAAGGACGGACCAACATATTTGAAACGTTTCCGATTTTTTAAAATCTTTCTGATTTGTCTGATATAATTTCGAAACCAAAATAAAAAAGCAGATTTATAGCAAATTAAATAACCTTTTACGCTGATAGACGGTTTTATTATCATTTATTCACATTTCTCAATCAACGACTCACCAGCAATGAGTAATATATAGTTCGTTCAATAAAACTAGATTCATCTAAATTGATGACGTAAAAACTTTCATTCTTTAGAAATAAAACTTAGTTCATTTTGGCTCTGACATAAAATTCTGATCTAAATAAATTATACCTGATAACATTTTTATTTCGTTGTTATATTTTAACAATATAGTACATCTATTGCATATATTATCGAAGGACTGGAACTACAATTAATTATACAGTTATAATAGTTTCTAGATTAGGGTGTTTAATTATATCTGCTGGATTAGACACATTTCTTGCCACGTTTTTTTGTGTAGTGATATTCTGTGGATCCACCTAATTAACAATTATATATCCAAGTAATGTATTTCACTTTCATTAGGGACATGTTTACCTTTTACGTTCAGTTCTTGTTTTCTTCGTTTCAGGGTTTACTTCAAAAGGAATTTTGATATCACTCTATTTCCCCTTAGTTTGGTGTGTATGTGTGTATCTACATGTATATATCCTTCCTGATATAACTAGATTTCATCACCGTATTCACCGTAACACATTTGCAATATCCGTATAAGAGTTAGTCTTTTTTGTTCTGGCCTAAAAACCAGGCGGTGGAATGCATGACGCATACCTGGTCGCGGAGACTTGCCCTGAAGTGACTAGTTGGACCGGGTTATGTGGAACTGCCTCTGGGCTTACCAATACAATAAACCGAAATAGCCTCATAGTTGACCCCTGTGGATCGCTACTGCTACTGCATTAAATTTGGGGATATGGCACCCGCTGATCGTGCAGCAGTTAATGGGCACGAGGGCCCGGCGATTCTATTGATTCGCGAATCTGAGTTAACACACAACTGGATACTGTTGTATGTATCAGCCTGGAAAAGGGGGGAGCTTGGCGGTGACGCGGTGCTAAGCTCCCAGCATGTCGACCAGCTCGCGAACAAGCGCGTTTTCAGAAGAACTTGAGCTGAGTTGTTATTTGTGGAATGATTGAGATATGAAGTGCTTGGTTTCTGGAGTGTCAGTTTCCCTATGAATTTGATTATTTCTGACAAACCATGGAGCGTTTAATATTCTCCTGAGGAGTTTATTTTGGAAAACTTGAAGCCGTTTGACCTGGTTGGGTATAACAAACTTGAAGTAGACATTAGATCCGTAGAGGAGTATGGACCTCGAATTAACATCTTGTAAAATAAGCATTTGATGGAGATGGGAAGTCTGCTAGAAGGGCAGATCAGAGAAGATAGCAGGTTTGCTATCCCCGAACCTTTTTGGATTGCTTTCTGGATTCGGGAATGCCAACCGAACCGCCGGTCGAACTGAAGACCTAGATACGTGACGTTATCCAGCCATGGAATTATTGCGGTGTCGATCTTAAGTTGCGAGACGCGCAGTGCGTAACGCTTCTTATGGAAAATAATGGCCTGGGTTTTCAGGGGGTTGATTGCAACCTCCAGAATTTGAACCACTTGACCGCATGAACGAGCTGCTTCTGTAAAGTTTCATGAATTAACTTCGAACCTGGCGGCCGTGGAGAAAGCAGTATCGTCAGCGTAAAACGCGACGTCAATGTGCTTTTTTCTTGGCAGATCTGAAATAAAGAGGTTAAATAAGGCTGGGGCCAGCGGGGAACCTTGTGGTACGCCAGCATCGATTTGTTTACGACTGGAAAGTGATTCCCTGATCTTGACCTGGAAAGATAATACTAAAACTAAAACTACTAGTTAGGGGTTCTAACTTCTGTGACTAAAAAATATTTTCAATTAAAACCGCAGTATTTTAATATTTAATCATTTTGCTGACAATTAACAACCGGAAGACTTTCGAAGGTTGATTCGGTTATATGTTCGAGCGTACCCGACAGCTTTGCCTCCCTTATTAACTAGAATAAAATGACAAGGAAAATATTGTTATATTCTTTATAACGAATTTATAAATTGCGCCAAGCAATATGTTAAACATTGTTATTATGAATAGGCTATATCAACTAATTACCAATTAATCAGATCAATGAATAAACTTTAGGTAATCAACATTTTTCACTATCAGAAAGGATTGCAATTTACGTTTATGTTGATTAATAATTTAGAAACAATTAATGTAACACAGAAAATATGCCCAAAAAAGTGTCCAAAAATGCTTCAAACACTTAAAATACCACTCCAAAAATGATTGCGTTCGCACATTTGTTGTTCAACCAATTGTTCTATTAAATTAAACTAGTCAATCACGTGTTACGATCGCAGCGCTATCTCTGATTCATATAATATATAGTGTTCGTTAAAATTAAATGAATGTTTGTTTTTTATGTTTTAAACTATATGAAAATGCAACGTGCAGTGATAAAAAGATTATTAAACGAAGTTATTTAATTTTAACCAGTGTTTTGGTTTAGTTTCGGTTAATCCCGTATTGTTGGAATTATTAAAGAGCTATGGCAAATTTGGATAAAAAACGATTAAGAATAGTATGGTAATGGAAATTTATATTTTACATATTTTGGAGAGAAAACAAATTAATATGCCGACTTTATCGGAAGGTATAAACAGCTGTGAAGCAGCATAGATTAAGAAAATTCAAGAATAATAAATAACTTCTGTTTTCTTTACTTAAGAGGTATTCAGATCTTTAAAATCACAATATTAATTTAATTTCTCTGGTGAAGAAAATGATAAAAAATTGTTCTTTCTGAAGGACTGTCATTAATTGTTAAGGTTCTTGAGACATGGTAAATCCTTTAACCAATTATTATTCTAAAAGTTGTTAAGATTTTCGTGTACATTTTAATCGTATTGATTTCTGGTTAACTGTATGTTTCATTGGTTAATGAATTTCTGAACAAAGCACTAACCGAATACTGCAGGTAATAAATAAATACGTTAATTTGGCATTAAAACTTAAAATTAATATTAACAGTTATAAAATAGTTTTATAAAATTTTAATTGAGCAAAATTTTTTTTATTAATAAGTAAGAAAATATGTATAATAGATAAGGACTATATACCCCAAAGGCCAATTAAAAAGTACCCGGCCGGACACATAGATGGCGCCACTAGAATTAAATGCATATATTTTTTCGTTAGCCCTAACCCTCAAAGATGCGTTCGACGTTTGTGCATTATAGCATTTTGAGTGAAGCAACTTTTGTTAGTGTGAAAAAAATGGATAAAATGAATTTCGCGTGTTGATAAGATATTGCTTTTTGAATAGAAAGAACACAGTTGAAGCAAAAACTTGGCTTGATGCCGAGTTTCCGGACACTGCCCCAGTAAAATCAACCATCAAGGATTGGTATGCTAAGTTTAGACGTGGTGAAATGAGCATCGAAGACGGTGAACGCAGTGGACGCCCAAAAGATGTTGTCATCGATAAAAACATTAAAAATTTTGAATGACCGTAAATTGAAATTGAATGAAATAGCAGGAACTCTAAAGTGTGCAGTAGTACGTGTACACCATATCATTCACGTATATTTGGGTATGATACCGCTTTGTATAAAGTGGGTGCCGCGCGAGCTCACTTTTGACCAAAAAAAAAACGACGAGTTTATGATTCGGAGGAGTGTTTGAACATGATCAAACGTAATAAACCCGACTTTTTGCGTCGATATGTGACAATGGTTGAAACATAGCTCCATCATTTCACTCCGAGTCCAATCGACAGTAACCCGAGTGGACTGCACACGATGAACCCGCTCCAAAGCGTGGGAAAACGCAACAGTCAGCTGGCAATATTATGGCGTCTGTATTTTGGGATACGTGTGGAATAATTTTCACTGACTACCTTGAAAAAGGAAGGACCATCAACAGCCACTATTACATATTCAAAAGAATGCTTGCTGGGAAGAAATTTTCGTCGAACGAACAGGTGATCGCCGAAACTGAGGCCTATATTAAACGGTACTACAAAAATGGTAAAAGTTGGATGGTCGCTATAATCAGTGTATCACTCTTGAAGGGAATTATGTTGAATTAAAAAAAAACAAATTTTGCCAAAAAAATCTGTTTTGCTATGGTAGGCTGAGGACTTTTCAATTGTAAATTGTTTAATTGTATTCAATTACAAATTATTATAAATTATTTCAAATTAAACAGTACGTTTGTAAACATTTTAAAGCATTGATAAATGTTAAGGTGTTTAATGACATTTTATTCTCCGAATATTTTATCAATTATTTTCATTATTTACTTAATAGACCTCAATTTTTGGAAAATCTGTAGTAATTACATTCCATTAATATACATTTATAAATTGCAAAAATAAAAAATAAACTGTAAGAGAAACGTTATTAATTTAATAAAATTTAATGTTTGTAGTAGTTTTGTAGCAGTAAGTTTCTTTAATACACCTCTCTTAATTATAACTATTGTTTTATTTATTATTCAACATATAAAATTAAACAAAAAGTACAATATATTTAACATGTATACTTAAATTATTATTTAAATTTGGTGTTATGAAGCTATTAATGTTTTAAAGGTAACCTTAATTATAATCATAATATTGTATTGTCACGTTTTGTTAGTATTTTAAAATTCATGAATATTTTGTCAATTATGGGGAGTTAACATAAAAGTAACCTTGTATTTTCGTTAAATGAAGACATTTATAACTATTTAATATATTTATATCGTAATCACTAAATTAATATAAGACTAAGTTAAGTGTTTGATGTCAAACGCTTAACACAATTAATCAAATTACTAACTTAATAGAATGTGTGTTCACTAGTACACATTAAATTAAAAAAAAACAGTTCATGTATATTAATGCCATTTTTGGAAAATTGAAAAACATAATTTCGTATTGTCACGTTTTGTTAGTATTTTAAAATTCATTAATATTTTGTCAATTATGGGGAGTTAACATAAAAGTAACCTTGTATTTTCGTTAAATGAAGACATTTATAACTATTTAATATATTTATGTCGTAATCACTAAATTAATATAAGATTAAGTTAAGTGTTTGATTCTGTCAAACGCTTAACAAATTACCATTAATCAAATTACTAACTTAATCCTAATTATATGAATGTGTGTTCACTAGTACATATTAAATTTAAAAAAACAGTTAATGTATATTAATGTCATTTTTGGAAAATTGAAAAACTATCAAGTGAGTAAGTAAGTACAAAGAATAAACTCAAACATTTAACATAATGATAAGTTATAGTTTACATATTACATTTTATACCAGTAATATCAAAGGTTAATAGGGTTGCTTAAATAAAACAAATAAATTTTTGGGAGCAAAAGAAGGTTAAAATATATTAAGCAAACGTTGCACAAAAATATAAAATACATGGTGGTAAAACTCAAATAAAATGAAAATGCTAAATTTGTTAAACTTAGAGTATAATTATTATAAATTCTGTTTCTGAAAATCGGTCTCTTTATTCTATCCTTTGGTAAATTTCAGCACTGGCATCCCAACATAGGCTTAATTAATATTTTTCTTGTTATTGTTAACATAAAAACATATAAAATTTTGATTGTTGCTCAGATTGATTGACACTCAATGATATCAATTACAAAAAATAAAAGTGGCACAATACACCCCAAAAATTGTTAAAACAAACAATGACGTGATATTTCAATTAAGCTTTCGTAATAAAAATATTTTTTTAAACATTTTGAATATTGTTATTTAAAAGTGAGAAAATTAATTATGTTTAGGTATAGATACATTTCAAAAAAGCACATGAACGGTATATTGTAAAATTGAAAAACTTACCCTATACTTTAATATAAGACATTAAAAAGCGATATATTTTATAAACATTGAGATTACACAGAAACATTATTATTTATAATTATGAAAATTACTTATACTCCACTATAGTTAATAATACTTATACCTTAATTAATAGAATTGATATATTCAAAAATTGCGTTAGAATGATATATTTTAAAATTGTCAAAAATTATGGATTATTTTAATGTAAGCTCTGAGATCAAAAAGCAATATATTTTAAAATTTTTTAAGATTATTCTTTAAAATTTAGAAAAATGATTACATTTAAATATTGATGAATGTCAATATTGTTGTATAAGAAAGGTAAAATTTAGAATTGTAAAAAATTACATCACATTTGAATACAAGCATTTAGAATAAAAAGCTCTATTATACTAAAATGTTCTTAATATTATTTCAAATTTAGAAAATTGATTATATTTGAATATTGATGAATCCCAAAAACATTATATAAAGATGGTAAATTTTAAAACTTATATGATTATATGAATTACATGTGAACAATTACTTTTTAATATATACTTTACTAATATATACTAATTAATCCTAAAAACCTGATATATATAGGTCGTAAAAATTAAAAGAGAAAAATAATGGCGTATTCTATTATAAACATTGAGAATAAACTGTAATATATTTTATAATGTTTGAGTATGAATGTTGATGGAAGTTATGTAAACTAATTATATTTAATTATTAATGAGTCTTAAAACAGTCATATAATAATAGTAAGCTTTAAAATAGATAAAGCTCAAGTTATACCTTGGTATAAACATTATATTTGGGAAGTATTTTTTTTAATTTCTGAATGTTATTACTTACGAGAATTGATTATATTTGAATATCGACGAATCTCAAAATCTTTGTGTAAAAATGGTAAATTTTAAAATTCCATAATATTGCATTATAAAGATAAGCGTTGAGAATATGAAGTACTATATTTTAAAATTCTTAATGCTATTACTCAAGATTACGAAAAAGGTTTTTATTTACATTCTCACTAATCCTGTCTTATTATTTTTACACGTTTTATATTTATTGATTTTTTATTTACACTTTGACTAGTACCTAAATGGTTATATGAAATAAGTAAATTTCAAAATTGATAGAAGTGATATTATACTTATGATTATATTTTGTTATAATACGAACACTGAAAATAAGCGGCGATATATTTAAAAGCTCTTGCGTTAAAACAGTAAATCTTAAATTTGAAATATTACGCTATATTTTAATATATGTCTTGAGACTAAAAAGCGATATATTTGAATATATTAATATAGTATTATAATTTAAAATTACGAAATTTGGTTACATTTATGTACGAATGGATATAAGAATACTTATTAGTTTAAAATTTTAAAATGGCCTCGTATTTTAATATAAACAGTGAGAATAAAAAGTGATATGTTTTAAAATATGTAAAGGTTAATATATGAAATTTTAAAAATTGGTTATATTTACGAATTACTTTGTAAACCATCCTTTCGAAATCATTATTTTCAAAACAAATTCCAATTTCTTCTGGAACGTGCGCCCTATTATAGGATTGCCATTTGCATCGTATTCGTTACATGTAATTTCAGCCAACGCTTCTAAGATCTTGACTAACGTTAAGGGGCCCTGTGTGTTCATTTCTTTGTGAAAATCGGCTATTGTGTAACCAGTAACAAGCAATCTGTAATCTTCAAAGATATTTTCTATACATTGAAAATAATAATGCGCCAAATAGTTAAAGCTTTCTTGAAGTACGTCATTATCCACGCTGGTAAAGAGAAAAAATATAAGATCGTTAATGCAATTCGAATATTGAAGGTTTTTTAAACCGAGTATCTTGCAGGCTATGGGTTTTTTCTTGTTATAGGCTATCATCAGATTTGTGTTGTAAACTTTTGAGTGACACAAAGTCATCCAGTCGCTATTTTCATGTGGGTTACCAATGCAATAGTTACATAAGGACATATCGACGGCTTTTGTAATTGACCGAGCATATTTGGCGAACTTCTTGGACTTCAGGACCATATTAAGCAACTTGTTAATGTATTGGCGGCAATAAGTATTCTTTTCTGGTTGGATGGTCATTAGAGTAGGAACGATTTTTTCTTCGAACTCATGCGGACGAATGTCCCTCATGACTAGGGGAGCGACATGCATATGCGCCATTCTTACAAGTACTATCTTACAACTTGCTAAATCTAAACCTTCTTTTGCTCCTGGGGTTATATACCCCTTTTCTTTTAGATTCTCCAAAAGGAGCACACCAGTATCATCCGGTACTCTCCTGTTTGGGTTATCACTAATCCTCGCTCCGATACGTGTTGGAAATATATTGTAATACAATCTCGCTGGGGAAATCCCTTCACTTATTTGGAAGTCGGTTATGGCTGGAATAATTGACTCGTAGAATTCCACTTCATTCTTGAACCTAGACAAGAGGTCTGTACGAAATGTGATATTCCTGTCTCGTTCGCATGTTTTCATAAAATAAGTTACTATTTCGGTGTCACGGGAATATTGTGTCTTAATGGTAGCCGTTAGTTCAAAACTAGACGGTTTTTTGAGTTGCTTTATACGTTCTTGAATTATTTTAACGTTGTTCTTATAGTACTTGCTTAATATATCAGGTAGGTCGATGATATTAGACCTACTACCAGCCATGTTTAGGGAGCCCAGTAATTCGATCTTAATACTGGTCCCTTGATGTTAAGTCGGCTGGTCGAGACGCAAAGGAACTTCTAAACGAACATCTATCAATAAAGTAAACTCACATTCCAAATACCGCAACATTCTCGGCATAACCTTCATGTTTCCTCTTTAATATTCTGATATTGTGTATTGTTACAATAGTTACATGGACCGATAAACATATATAGGACATAGAATGTTTATTTTCTTGGATCAGTCTGGTTTATGGCGTATATAGGGGACAATAAGTTATAATGAAAACCATGTAAAACGAGGGTCTTTGCATGTGTACTAAACACTTTTTTTTAATTTAAAGAGGTTTATATTTCAAAAAATTGTGAGATATATGCTAAATAAAATTATATTCTATTATTTTCTAAAACTGTTGCAGTTCCGAGAGGGTGATGATGTTATTGATCTAATTTTGCACCTCTTCAGCATTTCAAAATCATGTTGCAGACAAATCATGCTGCATAGTTCTGACCAAGGAGTACTCCGTTATGTCTAATAAGTAACATAGCGTGTTTATAATATATTCCTTACAACGTTGTGTTGCAATGCAAGAGAATCTTGACCTTTTACTTTATATTGTTACTCCGCATTGCTAGCCTTTCTTTGCAACAATACCTCATTTTATTTGTTGATTATTGTCAGAAGATATCCACAGTAACAGTTTTATTCGGTTTTACAATCTCTTAATATTAACAAATTGCTGATTCCCTCATATATATATATATATATATTTATATTTTATGATGATCTAATTCATGACTTTTTGCCTTTGGTATTGTGGTAGTATATATAATTTTCATCGCCAGTCGCAATATGTCTTTTTTCATCTGACAACCAATGTATAATAGTGATATTTAAATGATTTGAACTAGCAGGTTCAATAAATTTGTGAGGTATCTCCCTCCTTTGCTATGTCTTCCATTGAAGTAAATATTTAAAAGCAACTGATTTATCAAATGCTAGTCTGTATCTAAATTTTCTGAGAGTTTAGAATTTAAAAGTCAATATTAGTTTTACATAGTTGATGGTAACTACAACGAAAATATCAATCATCAATCTGAGCGGTGTCGAAAAGAACGAAAAGTGGGGAAGGAAGCTGTGTCATATGAAAAAAATAAGAATGGTGGGGCTAATAGGGAACCCTGAGGGACTCCTGGGTTAAAAATCGTTTTACCGATCTTCACTCGAAAGGGCCTGTCCGATAAAAATGACTGCAGTTGGATTATCATTCATCTTTGTAAATTATGCCGTCATGCCAAACCTTGTCAAACATTTTTGTGAGATCTAAAAGGACCACGCAGCTCTTGTGCTTTTTGCTCATAGCGAAGTGAATTGCTGTGGCCAATTTAGTGGTCTATATGATGATTTGGCTTTGAACTCACGTTCAGGGTTCTGCCCAGTAAATCGATTGAGTGCGATTGACTTGACAGAAGGCGGAGAATCTGCTTCTTTTTTCGGAGTCGGGTGCGGGATTCTAAATTTTTGAGAAATGTTGCAGCCGCATGATGGAATTTATGATGTTGGTTAATTCCGCAAGCTGCTCATGTAGAAGCTTTTTGAGCTTGAACACTGAAATTTTGTTGTATCTAGGTGCTTTTTGGATTTGAGTTTGCTGATTATTTTTTCTGAATTAGGCTAAAAATAAATAGTTTTCAAGGAAATTTAGAGGCGCCATTTTCCTTAGATTGTTGGCCACTCTGATGACTCTTTTGTATTTAATGGCGCCGGTGCCTTTTTTGAAAGGTATGCATTCCATTTGTTTTTCTAACAACTCGGCCTCTAGATTTTAGCGAGGGAATGTCTTTTTTCACTTTTTCTGCTAGGCTTTTCGAGCTTCTCCAGATGTCAGTCGCAGGCACGTCGAGTATTGAAAAGTAATTGAAATTAATTGAGACTAATTGAGTAATTGAAAATATATGAGTCCCACTTCTACTCTCTTCAGACTCTGGCTGCCTCTCGGACTTAGGTGGATGATTCCCTTATAGCTCCTGGATCTAGGGTAGCGTAAGCCCTTCGGTGGAGTCTGTTCTTTTAGCGAATTATTTCTCTAATGGTTGGTGGCAATGCGGGATTGTAATTGATTTACGGAGGTGGCAGTCTTGCGAGCGTGTTTTGAGTTATAAAGAAATTAGTTGTCGATGGAAGCATGTGCAGATTATGGTAGCGTATCGGTTCAGCTTTAATTATCAGTTTGAGATACAGTTCCGATCTCAGTCAGTGGATAATCACCGCCTGATTAACTCGATATCTATCTCATATGAGGCTAAATGCGTTGAGGTTGCAGCCAATAATTTCGGTTACGTTTCTTTTCAACATATTTGTGAATTCAGAGCAATTGTAATCCGTGCATTTCCGATAGATGGATTGTTTAAGGAATATTTCCTGGAGCAGAAGTACGTCGATGTTGTGGCTGGTCATTGCGTCAATAAGCTCCTCTTTCTTATGGCGTATTGATTATGCAGTCCAGGATATGATCGTTAGTGATCTATGAGTCTGATGTCCAATCACGGGCATGAGCATCGGTGTAGATTATTTTAATTCACCAAGCTGCCATTGAGGAATGCAAATATTGGCCTGTTGGGCTATTTGACCGGAGTTGGCCAGGTTGTTTGCGAGATTCCTACTTCTTTGTTTCCCCAGGCTAAGATCTAGGAGGGGAGCGGGTTTGGTAGATGCTTTTGAGAGTTTAGATGATCGCGATTTTGGAGGTTTTGTTGTGCTTTTGTGCTGTAATTCGCGGGAGATGTTTTGTCTTTTTCGAAACCCTCGTGTCGTGTTTGCCTGCACCTTCATGCGACATGTCGGATTCGTGCAATAGCGGAGTGACCGAATAGTTGGCAGTTGAAACACTGGATTAGTTTGCTGTCTTTAGTTTACCAACATTGAATAAATATGGGGTGAAACACTAGAGCTTCGAGCTCGAATTTGATTTTTTTGTCGGTACGAAGGCCGCTAGGCTCCTGATGATTATATTGACGCTTCTTTCCCCCGGAAGGCAAAACTAGTATTCGTATTTCCACTAATCCTCTAATATTAGTTAACTCACGCAAATCTTTCTCGGTAGAAGGGTAGAAGAAGACATCCTCCGTTATTTTGTTTGCATTTGCACGATTTCTTCCTGCGTGATCTGGCTTCTAACTAGGTACGGAAATACGGTATTTTAACAACGGTTAACAGCTAGTTAAATTATCAAAAAATCTTTGTGATTTTTTTCAAAATGTATTAGCTATAATAATAAAATAGTTCTACTGACCTATATAACTGGTTATTTCCTGTAAAATGTTATCAGATATAATCATAAAGCTGGTTGTATGATCGACCTAAGACGCTAGGAAAGATAAATTTAGGAATAATGCAACAACAATAAAAAAACGATGTAAAAAAATTCAATATCAGGCATCCATTATTTGGCTTCCTATAAAGTTGTTTTCAGTTATAAAACATAAAGTAGGTCATAGAATCATACGAATGCGGTAAGTAATATTACAAAAACAATAACAAAATAAAATAAAAATCCAATATCAAGTGTTTTCTTGTAAATTCGTTATCATATTTAAACATAGAATTGGTCGTATGACCGAGCCAAGATTATCAAAATCAATTTAAGAATGCTGTTTGCGCAGAAACATTATAATAAGAAGAATAAATTAACAATAACGGGCGTAGAGATGAGAGGAAATCTTATGTTTGTCAAATTTGTAAGCAGTCAATAGTCGGTGACTAGTTACTTATGTTTCGTCTTTTGTTTTTGATAGATTGTGTACACCACTGCTTTCTATATAATATGTCATTTAAGCTGTCTCAATTGTAAAGACAGTATCGATAATGCAATATGTGCATAAGGGTTTAGAGGCGTCAGAAGCCATATATGCATAATTTTTATGTATAAGACTTCTTAGGTGTCCCAAGAAGTATACCCATAACTCGATAGTATAATATTTGCATAAGAGTTCAGAGGCTTCGCTTATTGGTTTTTGTAAAATTTAAGCTAACACAAGGGATTGTTATAAGCTATTGTCAGATATATAAATCAATAACTAAGCAAAACAAAACCAAAGCAAAATTTAATGCAATGCAAATACAAGTGCAGGCTAAAAGACAAAATGCAGAATAAGCTAATTGACTTCTGATAGTTGTTTCTATCATTTACTTTAAAACAAAATTCAAACATGCAAGCTGGGATAATTTACTGCTTACAGTTATTTATATCAATAGCATTTATCTCCTTGACGTTATTCCTATTAATGCAGCATCATCTTTCTTATTTTCTATTTATTTTGTAATATCATTTTAAAGTCCATGATAAAATAATAGATAAATGGCTTTAACTGTCTGACCTAGTATTAAAAGAAAAGCAACAACTATATGTGAGCAGCCATCCTGTATCAGAACAAATAGCGATAACAATAATCTTTCCAGGAGATAAAAGATTTTTACAGAATTATGAAATTCTCAACACTGACAGAGAAAATACCCAAGTCTTGCCCTCAATCATAGACCCAACGATGGAGCTAGACCTATAAAAACACCGACACAGATACTCGACAGTCTGATTAGTTCACTTTCCAAACTTGACAAAAAAATGATATTATACGTTTTAAACAGTTTCATCAAGCTGCTCGAGTCATCAAGCAACTGGAGCCATCTTTTTAGAGGTTTCCAAAGCTTTCGATCAAGGATGGCACAACGGTCTGATCTTCAAAGTGAACTAGTTTTGTATAGCGAATGACCTAATCTTCCTAATAGATTCATACTTGGACAGTAGATCCTTTCAAGTGAGAATCGGTGACGCAGTCTCCTTTCGAAAACAGATTTCTGCAGGAGTCCCGCAAGGTGCTCCACTAGCCCCTGCCCTGTTCAACCTTTACATGGCTGATTTCTCACTCAACAAATATTCCCATACAGTATTTTATGCAGATTATACTGCTTTTTCCACAACCGGTTACAGTCCTGACGCTATTCACGATATATTTCAAGTTCAACTGAACCAGGTGATTGCGTGGTAAAAATTATTGCGGCTGCAGGGAGATTCGAACAAAACTCAAGCTATTCTGTTCCACCGCAATAAGGAGTTCCGCGCCTATCGCCTCGAAATCGATAAAGTCCCTACCCAGTGGCTCCAGGAAGTATCATACCTCGGTCTCCAGTTCGACCGCAGGTTCCAATGGTCAACCCAAATTCAGCACGCTATCTGCAAAGGCATTGGCGTGTATAGTCTACTCTTCCAAATCGTCTGCATACAAAGTAATGTGCCAGTACCCCCGAAAGCGTATCTGTATAAAATGCTAGTCTGTCTTATCTGCCTCTACGGAGCACAGGTGTGGTGCAGGTGTGTCTCTAAGAGACAACTTCAACTACTCCAAGTGTTCCAATCCAAAAAAGTCCGCGCGTCACTCATGTTATTTATGCCCCATGGTTTATGAGGAACATCAACACTCACCTCGAATCAGACATTCCATAGAAGAATGAAGAGTTTCACAAACATGCCCAGTGTAAGGTTCTCTATAGGAGCCTTAGAACACGGAAACACCTTGATAAAATCCCTACTTATCCACTTATCTCGGTAGAAAACCAACTACGGCAATCCCAGTCGTAACCCAGGGTCTCAAAACACTTGACTATCTCGAACCCGAAGCGACATCAGCAAAAGACCTTTATAAAAAAAAATTTTAAAAAAAAAAAACCGATATAGTCACTTTATTCTACGGGCACCCTCGACTAGCTGTGTTGTCAACTGTAAATTGTTAACCGCTCGAATAAATCATAAATAATTCCATTAGTTTCCGTTAACTTCACTACGTGCCTACCCTCAATTCTTATATACATATAATATTTACGAAAGTACCTTTTTCATCCTTAAAGTGGAAAAATTAGCAAGTAAGTAAATACCAACGATACATGCAAATATATAATATACTGATAAGTTTTTGGATATAACATTTTATATCAGTAATATCTAAGGTTAACAAGGTTCATCAAATAAAACAAAGACTTTTTTGGGAGCAAAAGAAGGTTAAAATTTATTAAGCAAACGTTGCCCTAAAATATAAAATACATGATGGTAAAACTAAAATAAAATCAAAATGCTAAAGGTGTTAAAATTAGAGTATAATTATTATAAATTCTGTTCCTGATACTCGGCCTCTTTATTCGATCTTTTAGTAAATTTTAGCACTGGCATCTCAACATAGGCTTAATTAGTATTTTCGTTGTTATGGTGAACACAAAAGCATATAAAATTTTGATTGTTGCTCAGATTAATTGACTACTCAATTAATTCATTTACGAACGGAATTAAAGGTGTACGGTGGCAAAATACACCTCAAAAATTGTTAAAATAAAAAATGAAGCCATATTTTAAAAAAGTTTATAAACTAGTAAGATTTATTTTAAAAACTGTGTGTGTTACTATTTAAAAGTGAGAAAATTGATTATGTTTTATTATAGATAAATTCCAAAATTCTATATGAACGGAATATTGTAAAATATTACGTCTTAATTTAATATGAGCTTTGAGATTAAAAAGCGATACATTTTATAAACATTTAATATTATATTTTAAAATTATGAAAGCTACTTATACCTTAATAGTACTATATAAATAAAATTGATTAATTCCGAGATTTTGTTGGACTGATGAATTTTAAAATTGGAAAAAATTATGCCATATTTTAATATAAGCTGCGGGATCAAAAAGCAATATATTTTAAAATTTTTGAATATTATTATTTGAAATTTAGAAAAATGATTTTGTAAAATTTGTGGGAAAAGTTTAAAAATGTGAAAAATATATCATAATTGAATATAAGCATTGAGAATAAAAAGTTATATTATTCTAAAATGTTCTTAAAGATATTTAGAAAATTGATTATATTTGAATATTCATGAATCCCAAAAACATTATATAAAAATGGTAAATTTTAAAACTATAAAAAATGTTTTAATATATACTTTCAGAATAAATACTAATATATTTTAAGCTTTTGAATGCTATTAGTTAAAGTTACGAAGAATTATTATATTTATTTACCAATTAACCCTAAAATCCTTAGATATTATATAGTACGTAAAATTTAAAATTGAGAAGAGTCATGGCGTATTTTCGTATAAACATTGAGAATAAATCGTAATATATTTTAATTTTTTTTTATATTTTTTAGTTTGAAAATTAAAGAGGCCCTAAATGAGCATATAAAAAGCTCTAAAATAGACAAAAATTACGCCATATTTTGGTATAGCCACGTAAGACGAGTGTGATGTGTTTTAACATTTCTGCTTGTTATTATTTAAAATTACGAGAATTGATTATATTTGAATATACCATAATTCAATATAAGCGTTGAGAATAAGAAGGATTATATTTTAAAATTCTTAATACTATTATTCAAAATTACAGAAATTGACTACATTTACACACTGACTAATTCCTAAATTCTTATGTATAAATAGTAAGTCTCAAATTGAGAGAATGAATGACTATATATGGTTATAATATGAATATCGATAATAAAAGTTAATATATTTAAAATGTTTTGAATTAGAACAGTAAATCTAAAATTTAAAAAATTTCGCTACATTTTAATACATGTCTTAAGATTAAAAAGCGATATATTTGAAAATATTAATATAGTATTATAATATAAAATTACGAAATTTGATTACATTTATGTACGAGTGAATCTCAAAATATTTATTAGTTTAAAATTTTAAAATGGCCTCATATTTTAATATAAACATTCAGAATAAAAAGTGATATGTTTTAAAATATTTAAATGTTAATATTTGAAATTTTAAAAATTGGTTATATTTACGATTTACTTTTTAAACCAACCTCGAGAAATCATTAATTCTAAAACAAATTCCAGTTTCTTCTGGAACTTCTTTCCTACTACGGGATTGCCATTCGCATCATATTCATTGCATGTGGTTTCGGCCAATGTTTCTAAAATCTTGAGTAACATTAAGGGACCTTGTGTGTCCATCTCTTTGTGAAAATCGCTTATTGTGTAACCGGTAATACGCAATCTGTAATCTTGGAAAATGCTTTCTATACATTGAAAATAATAATGTGCCAAATAGTTAAAGCTTTCTTGAAGTACGTCATTATTGACGCTGGTAAAGAGAAAAAAAATCAGATCATTGCAGCAATTCGAATATTGAAGGTTCTTTAAACCGATTATCTTACAGGCTATGGGTCTTCTATTGTCGTATTCAATCATAATATTTTTGTGGTAAAGTTTAGAGTGACACAACGTCATCCAGTCGCTATTTCCATATGGGTTACCGATGCAATAGTTACATAAGGATATATTAACAGTCTGTGCAATCGACGACGAATACTTGGCGATCTTCTTGGACTCCAGGACTGTATTAAGCAACTTGTTAATATAATGACGGCAATATTTATTCTTTTCTTTTTGAATGGTCAATAGAGTAGGAACTACCCTTTCTTCGAACTCATGCTTACGAATGTGCCTCATGACTAGGGGAGCGACATGCATATGCGCCATTCTTGCAAGTACTATCTGGCAACTCGCTAAATCTAAACCTTCTTTTGCTCCTGGGGTTATATACCCCATTTCGTTCAAATTATCCAAAAGGAGCACACCGGTATCATCCGGTACGTTCTTCTTAGGGTTAATACTAATTCTCGCCCCTATACGTGGTGGAAATATATTGTAATACAATCTCGATGGTGAAATTCCTTTACTTTTTTGGAAATCGGTGATAGCTGGAATAACCGTTTCGTACATTTGGACTTCATTCTTGAACCTAGCCAACAGGTCTGGTCTTAAGTTAACATTTGAATCTCGTTCGCATACCTTCATAAAATAGACGACTATTTCTACTTCACTGGAGTTCTGGATCTTAATAGTAGCCGTTAGTTCAAAGCTAGATGGTTTGTTAAGTTGCTTTATACGTTTGTTAATTACTCTAACGTTCTGATTGTAGTACTTGCTTAATAAACCAGATAGGTCGATGATGTTAGACCTATTACCAGCCATGTTTATGGAGCCCAGCAATTCGATCTTAATACTGGTCCCTTGATGTTAAGTTGGCTGGTCGAGACGCAAAGGAACTTCTAAATGTGCATCTACCGGTAAAGTAAACTCGCATTCCAAAAAAAAACATTCCCATCATAATCTTAATGTTTTCTCTTTAATGTTCTGACATTCCGTACTATTACAATACTTACCAAGATCGATAAATATATATAGGACATAGAACGTTTATTTTGTTGAAACTGTCTAGTTTGTCGTGCATATAGAGGACAAATAACCAGATATAGTAAAATAGAAGGGAAGTAGAAAAAAATGTAAGACCATCCAAAACCAGCAATAATTATAAAACATTATTGACTAATAAACTAAACAATAATAATAACTATATACGACAATCCCAGTCGTAACCCAGGATCTCTGCCGCCCGCACTTCACTATTCCGAACCCGAAGCGACATCAGCAAAAAACCATTTGGTTCTAGCTGGTCATCTTGGAAAAAGGAAAAACAAAAACTCGACGGTTCTTTCTCCGGGCTCCCTCGACTAGCTGTATTGCCAATTATAAATTGTCAATCACTCGAATAAATCATAAATAAATCCATTAGTTTCTGTCAACTTCATTACGTGGCCACCCTCAATTCTCATATACATATGAAATTTACCAAAGTACGTTCATGGTTCTTAAAGTCGAAAAATTAATAA
Organism: Rhynchophorus ferrugineus; assembly: GCF_030347505.1. Lineage (NCBI taxonomy): Eukaryota > Metazoa > Arthropoda > Insecta > Coleoptera > Curculionidae > Rhynchophorus > Rhynchophorus ferrugineus. The sequence continues at coordinate 21,298,181 of NW_027472583.1, read as the reverse complement.
ATAAGTAAATACCAACAATATATGCATTTAATATTATTATTACCTAAGGTTCACAAGGTTCATCAAATAAAACAAACATATATTTTGGGAGCAAAAGAAGGTTAAAATTTATTAAGCAAACGTTGCACTAAAATATAAAATACATGATGGTAAAACTAAAATAAAATCAAAATGCTAAAGGTGTTAAAATTAGAGTATAATTATTATAAATTCTGTTCCTGATAGTCGGCCTCTTTATTCGATCCTTTAGTAAATTTTAGCACTGGCATCCCAACATAGGCTTAATTAGTATTTTCGTTGTTATGGTTAACACAAAAGCATATAAAATTTTGATTGTTGCTCAGATTAATTGATTACTCAATCAAATCATTTACGAACGGAATTAAAGGTGTACGGTGGCAAAATACACCTCAAAATTGTTAAAATAAAAAATGAAGCCTTATTTTAAAAAGTTTACAAACTAATAAGATGTATTTTAAAAAGTTTGTACGTTACTATTTAAAAGAGAGAACATTAATTATGATTTATTATAGATAAATTCCAAAATTCTATGTGAACTGAATATTATAAAATATTAGGTCTTAATTAAATATAAGCTTTGAGATTAAAAAGCTATACATTTTATAAACATTTAATATTATATTTTAAAATTATGAAAGCTACTTATACCTTAATAGTACTATACTTAATAATACTTATTCCTTAATTAATAAAATTGAGTAATTCCGAGATTTTGTTAGACTAATGAATACTAAAATTGGAAAAATTATAAATATTTTAATATAAGCTGCGGGATCAAAAAGCAATATATTTTAAAATATTTGATTATTATTATTTGAAATTTAGAAAAATGATTTTGTAAAATTTGTGGTATAAAATAGGCAAAGTTTAAAAATGTGAAAAATACATCACAATTGAATATAAGCATTGAGAATAAAAAGTTATATTACTCTAAACTGTTCTTAATGATATTTAGAAAATTGATTATATTTGAATATTCATGAATCCCAAAAACATTATATAATAATGGTAAATTTCAAAACTATGAAAAATGTTTTAATATATAGGTTTTATGAATAAATATGATATGTTTTCAGAATAAATACTAATATATTTTAAGCTTTTGAATGTTATTAGTTAAAGTTACGAAGAATTATTATATTTAATTACCAATTAATCCTAAAATCCTTAGATACTATATAGTACGTAAAATTTAAAATTGAGAAGAATCATTGCGTATTTTGATATAAGCGTTGAGAATAAATTGTAGTATATATATATTTTTTTTTAAATATTTTTTAGTTTAAATATTAATGAAGCCCTAAATAAGCATATAAAAGTTTAAGTTTTAAAATAGTTAAAAATTACGTCATATGTTGGTATAAATATGCGTTTTAACATTTCTGAATGTTATTATTTAAAATTACGAGAATTGATTATATTTGAATACAGCGATATATAAAAATGGTAAGTTTTAAAAGAGCAGAATATTCTATCAAAATTTAATATAAGCGTTGAGAATAAGCAGTATTATATTTTAAAATGCTTAAATATTGCTTCTTAATGCTATTACTCAAAATTACGAAAATTGACTATATTTCCACACTGACTAATTCCTAAATTCTTATATATAATTAGTACGTTTCAAATTGAGAGAATGAATGACTATATATGATTATAATATGAACATCGATAATAAAAGGTAATATATTTAAAATGTCTTGTACTAGAATAGTAAATCTTAAATTTAAAAATTACGCTACATTTTAATATATGTCTTAAGATTAAAAAGCGATATATTTCAAAATATTAATATAGTATTATAATTTAAAATTACGAAATTTGATTACATTTATGTACGAGTGAATCTCAAAATATTTATTAGTTTAAAATTTTAAAATGGCCTCATATTTTAATATAAACATTCAGAATAAAAAGTGATATGTTTTAAAATATTTAAATGTTAATATTTGAAATTTTGAAAATTGGTTATATTTACGATTTAATTTTTAAACCAACCTCGAGAAATCATTAATTCCAAAACAAATTCCATTTTCTTCTGGAACATCTGCCCTACTACGGGATTGCCATTCGCATCATATTCATTGCATGTGGTTTCGGCCAATGTTTCTAAAATCTTGACTAACATTAACGGACCTTGTGTGTCCATCTCTTTGTGAAAATTGCTTATTGTGTAACCGGTAATACGCAATCTGTAATCCTGGAAAATGTTTTCTATACATTGAAAATAATAATGTGCCAAATAGTTAAATCTTTCTTGAAGTAGGTCATTATTGACGCTGGTAAAGAGAAAAAAGATTAGATCGTTAATGCAATTCGAATATTGAAGGTTTTTTAAACCAAGTATCTTGCAGGCTATGGGTCTTCTATTATCATATGCAATCATAATATTTTTGTGGTAAAGTTTAGGGTGACACAATGTCATCCAGTCGCTATTTTCATATGGGTTACCGATGCAATAGTTACATAAGGATATATTAACAGTCTGTGCAATCGACAACGAGTACTTGGCGATCTTCTTGGACTCCAGGACCGTATTAAGCAACTTGTTAATATATTGACGGCAATATTTATTTTTTTCTTTTTGAATGGTCAATAGAGTAGGAACTACCTTTTCTTCGAACTCATGCTTACGAATGTGCCTCATGACTAGGGGTGCGACATGCATATGCGCCATTCTTGCAAGTACTATCTGGCAACTCGCTAAATCTAAACCTTCTTTTGCTCCTGGGGTTATATACCCCTTTTCGTTCAAATTATCCAAAAGGAGCACACCAGTATTATCCGGTACGTTCTTCTTTGAGTTAATACTAATTCTCGCTCCAATACGTGGTGGAAATATATTGTAATACAATCTCGATGGTGAAATTCCTTTACTTATTTGGAAATCGGTGATAGCTGGAATAACCGTTTCGTACATTTGGACTTCATTCTTGAACCTAGCCAAAAGGTCTGGTCTTAAGTTAACATTTGAATCTCGTTCGCATACCTTCATAAAATAGATGTCTATTTCTGTTTCTCTGGAATTCTGGATCTTAATAGTAGCCGTTAGTTCAAAGCTAGATGGTTTGTTAAGTTGCTTTATATGTTTGTTAATTACTCTAACGTTCTTATTGTAGTACTTGCTTAATAAACCAGATAGGTCGATGATGTTAGACCTATTACCAGCCATGTTTAGGGAGCCCAGCAATTCGATCTTAATACTGGTCCCTTGATGTTAAGTTGGCTGGTCGAGACGCAAAGGAACTTTTAAACGTGCATCTACCGATAAAGTAAACTCGCATTCCAAAAAAAAAACATTCCCATCATAATCTTAATGTTTTCTGTTTACTGTTCTGGCATTGCGTACTATTACAATATTTACCAAGATCGATACATATATATAGGACGTAGAATATTTATTTTGTTGAATCGGTCTGGTTTATCGTGCATATAGAGGACAAATAACCAGAAATAGTAAAATAGAAGAGAAGTAGAAAAAAATGTAAGACCATCCAAAACCAGCAATAATTATAAAACATTATTGACTAATAAACTAAACAATAATAATAACTATATACGACAATCCCAGTCGTAACCCAGGATCTCTGCCGCCCGCACTTCACTATACCGAACCCGAAGCGACATCAGCAAAAAACCATTTGGTTCTAGCTGGTCATCTTGGAAAAAGGAAAAAACAAAAATTCGACGGTTCTTTCTCCGGGCTGCCTCGACTAGCTTTATTGTCAATTGTAAATTTTCAACCACTCGAATAAATCATAAATAATTCCATTAGTTTCTGTCAACTTCATTACGTGGCCACCCTCAATTCTCATATACATATGAAATTTACCAAAGTACGTTTTTCGTTCTTAATGTTGAAAAATTAATAAATAAGTAAATATCAACAATACATGCAAACATCTAATATACTAATAAGTTTTTAGATATAAGATTTAATATTACTATTACCTAAGGTTCACAAGGTTCATCAAATAAAACAAACACATATTTTGGGAGCAAAAGAAGGTTAAAATTTATTAAGCAAACGTTGCACTAAAATATAAAATACATGATGGTAAAACTAAAATAAAATCAAAATGCTAAAGGTGTTAAAATTAGAGTATAATTATTATAAATTCTGGTCCTGATAGTCGGCCTCTTTATTCGATCCTTTAGTAAATTTTAGCACTGGCATCCCAACATAGGCTTAATTAGTATTTTCGTTGTTATGGTTAACACAAAAGCATATAAAATTTTGATTGTTGCTCAGATTAATTGACTACTCAATCAAATCATTTACGAACGGAATTAAAGGTGTACGGTGGCAAAATACACCTCAAAATTGTTAAAATAAAAAATGAAGCCTTATTTTAAAAAGTTTACAAACTAATAAGATAGTGTATACGTTACTATTTAAAAGAGAGAACATTAATTATGATTTATTATAGATAAATTCCAAAATTCTATATGAACGGAATATTGTAAAATATTACGCCTTAATTAAATATAAGCTTTGAGATTAAAAAGCGATACATTTTATAAACATTTAATATTATATTTTAAAATTATGAAAGCTACTTACACCTTTATAGTACTATACTTAATAATACTTATTCCTTAATTAATAAAATGGATTAATTCCGAGATTTTGTTAGACTGATGAGTACTAAAATTGGAAAAAATTATACCATATTTTAATATAAGCTGCGGGATCAAAAAGCAATATATTTTAAAATATTTGAACATTATTATTTGAAATTCAGAAAAATGATTTTGTAAAATTTGTGCTATAAAATAAGCAAAGTTTAAAAATGTGAAAAATACATCACAATTGAATATAAGCATTGAGAATAAAAAGTTATATTACTCTAAACTGTTCTTAATGATATTTAGAAAATTGATTATATTTGAATATTCATGAATCCCAAAAACATTATATAAAAATGGTAAATTTTAAAACTATGAAAAATGTTTTAATATATACTTTCAGAATAAATACTAATATATTTTAAGCTTTTGAATGTTATTAGCTAAAGTTACGAAGAATTATCATATTTAAATACCAATTAATCCTAAAATCCTTAGATATTATATAGTATGTAAAATTTAAAATTGAGAAGAATCATTGCGTATTTTGATATAAGCGTTGAGAATAAATTGTAGTATATATATTTTTTTAAATATTTTTTAGTTTAAATATTAATGAAGCCCTAAATAAGCATATAAAAGTTTAAGTTTTAAAATAGTTAAAAATTACGTCATATGTTGGTATAAATATGCGTTTTAACATTTCTGAATGTTATTATTTAAAATTACGAGAATTTATTATATTTGAATACACCGATATATAAAAATAGTAAGTCTTAAAAAAGCAGAATCATAATTTAATATAAGCGTTGTGAATAAGCAGTATTATATTTTAAAATGCTTAAATATTGCTTCTTAATGCTATTACTCAAAATTACGAAAATTGATTATATTTCCACACTGACTAATTCCTAAATTCTTATATATAATTAGTACGTTTCAAATTGAGAGAATGAATGACTATATATGATTATAATATGAACATCGATAATAAAAGGTAATATATTTAAAATGTTTTGAATTAGAACAGTAAATCTAAAATTTGAAAAATTACGCTACATTTTAATATATGTCTTAAGATTAAAAAGCGATATATTTGAAAATATTAATATAGTATTATAATTTAAAATTACGAAATTTGATTACATTTATGTACGAGTGAATCTCAAAATATTTATTAGTTTAAAATTTTAAAATGGCCTCATATTTTAATATAAACATTCAGAATAAATAGTGATATGTTTTAAAATATTTAAGTGTTAATATATGAAATTTTAAAAATTGGTTATATTTACGATTTACTTTTTAAACCAACCTCGAGAAATCATTAATTCCAAAACAAATTCCAGTCTCTTCTGGAACTTCTTTCCTACAACGGGATTGCCATTCGCATCGTAGTCATTGCATGTAGTTTCGGCCAATGTTTCTAAAATCTTGACTAACATTAAGGGACCTTGCGTGTCCAATTCTTTGTGAAAATCGCTTATTGTGTAACCGGTAATACGCAATCTGTAATCTTCGAAAATGTTTTCTATACATTGAAAATAATAATGCGCCAAATAGTTAAAGCTTTCTTGAAGTACGTCCTTATTGACGCTGGTAAAGAGAAAAAAGATTAGATCGTTAATGCAATTCGAATATTGAAGGTTTTTTAAACCAAGTATCTTGCAGGCTATGGGTCTTCTATTGTCGTATGCAATCATAAAATTTTTGTTGTAAAGTTTAGGGTGACATAAAGTCATCCAGTAGTTACTTTCATATGGATTACCGATGCAATAGTTACATAAGGACATATTAACAGTCTGTGTAATGGACGACGAATATTTGGCGATCTTTTTGGACTTCAGGACCGTTTTAAGCAACTTGTTAATATATTGACGGCAATATTTATTCTTTTCTTGTTGGGTGGTCATTAGAGTAGGAACTACCCTTTCTTCGAACTCATTCTTACAAATGTGCCTCATGACTAGGGGAGCGACATGCATATGCGCCATTCTTACAAGTACTATCTTGCAACTCACTATATCTAAACCTTCTTTTGCTCCTGGGGTTATATACCCCTTTTCGTTCAAATTTTCCAAAAGGAGCACACCGGTATCATCCGGTACATCCCTATTTGGGTTAATGCTAATTCTCGCTCCGATACGTGCTGGAAAAATATTGTAATACAATCTCGATGGTAATATTCCTTTACTTATTTGGAAGTCGGTGATAGCTGGAATAACTGTTTCGTACAGTTCAACTTCATTCTTGAACCTAGCCAAAAGGTCTGGTCTTAAGGTAACGTTTGAATCCCGTTCGCATACCTTCATAAAATAGATGGCTATTTCCGTTTCATTGGAATTCTGGATCTTAATAGTGGCCGTTAGTTCAAAGCTAGATGGTTTGTTAAGTTGCTTTATACGTTTGTTAATTACTCTAACGTTCTTATTGTAGTACTTGCTTAATATACCAGATAGGTCGATGATCTTAGACCTACTGCCAGCCATGTTTAGGAAGCCCAGCAATTCGATCTTAATACTGGTCCCTTGATGTTAAGTTGGCTGGTCGAGACGCAAAGGAACTTCTAAACGTACATCTACCGATAAAGTAAATTCGCATTCCAAAAACCAGAACATTCCCAGCATAATCTTAATATTTTCTCTTTAATATTCTGACATTCCGTACTATTGCAATACTTACAAAGATCGATAAACATATACAGGAAGTAGAACGTTTATTTTGTTGGATAGTTTTATCGTACATAGAGAGTACAATAACCAGAAATAGTAAACTAGAAATCTAGTAGAAACATTTATAAAACCATCCAGAACCAGTAATAAATACAAAACTTTAATGATTAATAAATTAAATAATATTAGGTCCTTGCAGGTGTACTAATTATTTTTTACTTTAAAAAAGTTTATATTAAAAAGAAATGGTAAAATATGTGATAATATATTTTCCATCATTTTCTACAACCTTCGCATCCGAAAGTTTGATGTTAATTTAGCAGTTAATCAAATCTATCCGCCAGACAAATCATGCTGACTAGATCTGACCGAGAGGTACTCGGTTATGTCTATAAAGTAACTTACCGTCTTTCCCTTACAACTCTTGCAACGTGTAACCAGGTGACAGAAATTAATTTTGGTCTAGTACTCTACATTACTATTCCCTATTGCTAACCTTTCCTTGCAACAATACATAATTATATTTATAGGAACGACGTCAGGAGTTATCCACTGTAACATTTTTATTTGGTTTTAACAACTCTTAATATTAACAACCTGCTGATTCTATAATATATACAGCAATATTTTGTAACAATCACGCTCTTAAAAGACTTTTGCCTGTTGTATTAAGTATACCCAATTTTCGTTGCCAGTCATTATATACATTTTTCTATTTAACAACCAACGAAAATCATGTTATTTAAACGATGTGAACTTTCAGTTTCACTAAATTCCTGTAGTATTCATTTTCCCTCTTTGGATTTCTCTCCCATATGATATATGTATCTAAAACCAGCTGATTGATCAAATCCAAAGCTGTCTCAAAGTTCTCCGAGTGTTTTGAGAGTTTGAACATTTTTGTTGTTATCGTTATTGTTATTGTTTGGTACTTTTATAATTAAATTAATATTTTTCTTTGTATTTTGAGAATAAACGATCGTTCAGCACTGAACTCTAATAAATATTCAGTGAGTTACAGAAGTTAATTTTTTTCTGTCTGTTTGACATTTGAATTTTCTTGAATATATAGCGTGCACACTTATATCACTTATTTGATAAAAGAAAAGAAAAAACTAAATTATTAGGAACTCATATACACAATAAACAAAACAAATGACATATACTGAACAATTTTATTAGATTACGTTAATTACATTTTAAACGTAATTAAATGTACATAATATATTATACTTACTTAAAGGTACATAACATATAATACTTACATTGGAATGATCATAACAGGTCAATTTAAAAGTCCCCGTCCTATCACATAGATGCGCGCTACTAGAATTAAACCCATACGTTTTTTAGTTAGCTCTAACCCTCAAAAGATGCATATAAATTTGACAGCTGTCAGATCATTAGTTTGTGAATTATGGCATATTGAGTGAAGCAACTTTTCTTATTGTGAAAAATATAGATAAATAGGAATTTCGCGTGCTGATAAAATATTGCTTTTCGAAGAGAATTAATATAGATGAAGCAAAAACTTGGCTTGATGGCAAGTTTCCGGGCACTAGCCCAGGAAAATCAACCGTCAAGGATTGGTTATGTTAAGTTTAAACTTGGTGAAATGAGCACCGAAGACGATGAACACAGTGGACCCCCTAAAGAGGTTGTTACCGACGAAAACATTTAAAAAATCCACAAAATGATTTTGAATAGCCGTAAATTGAAACTGAATGAGATAACACACACTATAAAGGTATCTACTGAACGTTTACATCATATCATTCACGAATATTTGGGTGAGAAAGCTCTGTGCAAAGTGGGTGCTGCGCGAGCTCACTTTTGACCAAAAACAACGACGAGTTGATGATTCGGTGCAGTATTTGAAGATGACGAAGCGTAATAAACCCGAATTATTGCATCGATATGTGACAATGGATGAAACATGGCATCATCATTTCACCCCGAAGTCCAATCTACAGTCATCCAAGTGTACTGTACACAATGAACCCGCTCCAAAGAATAATATTCATTGGCTACTTTTAAAACGGAAGGACCATCAGCAGCGACTTTTATATAGCGTTATTGGACCGTTTGAAAGTCGAAATCGCTGAAAAACGGCCGCATTAAAAAAAAAAAAGAAAGTGCTGCTTCACGAAGAAAATGCACCACCAAAATCCATGAAGGCCCCGGCGACTATTTCCTGTTCTTAGATCTCAGAAAGACGCTTGCTGGGAAGAAATTTTTGTCGAATGAAGAGGTGATCGCCGAAACTGAGGCTTATTTTGAAGCAAAGGACAAATCGTTCTACAAAAATGGTATCGACAAGTTGGAGGGTGCCTATAATCAGTGTATGTATGTTCCCTTGAAGGGAATTATGTTGAATAAAAAAAACTAATACTGCTCAAAATATGTATCTTGCTATGTTAGGCTGGGGAATTTTCAATTGACCTGTTATTGTTGTGAATAAATTACCGATATTTAAACTATACCGGTTGGTCCGTCTTTTCAAAATTTTAGCACATTTCCGTTACATTTTTCTGTCATGGAACAAAAATATACACCTTCTTTTAAATTTTTATCGGTGTGTAATTTCAGTAGGGATTCTCACATCCTCGATAAATATTAGAATGTCTAACTAAATTATAAAATTACGCGCAGATTTGGAGAATTTTAGCGCGCGTTTAAAATTACCTCCTCAATTTTTCTTTACTGCAGCAATAATTTTTATTGCCAGTAAGTTTTTTAGTTCTTCAAACCAGTCAAATGCATAAATTCGACGGTTCGTTTATGAGAGAGCAGCGGCAGATTTCTTCAAATCAAACAACAGCAATGAACGCCGCAAACCTCATTTTGACTATTTCATGAATAATACTAAATTGAATAAAATTATGTTGTGTAGCTAGCAATTTACCGGTTACGTTAGGTTGTTTATATTTATCTTTCGCAATTTCAGTAGTAGCTATCGTCAGCAAAAATACACACAGGTGCCTAATTATAAAGAAGAAATAAAAGACCTTCTAAATAATAATCAGATAACTTTTAGTTGTGTAAACAATGAGTTACTTTCGGTCAGTTTCTTCTTTGTGGAATGGTTTTCCAAATTTTGGTGACCCTACGACTGGAGAAACTTAAGTATTACAATATAATATTCTGATGTCATTCAGATTCTGTATGTCACGCCAGTAACCTGGCCGGACGTCTTCTGGGATGATTTCTAAGTTGGTCACTCGCCTCTCGGTAAAAAAGATAAACCCCTAGTTGGTGAAAGGCGACTTTAAAATGTATTTAAAAAAATGTAAATTAAAATTGAAAATCCTTATTGAAAAAACCTTATATCATTAATATGTAAGGTTAATAATGTTGATTAAATAAAACTAGTTATTTGGAAGCAAAAAAAGGTTTAAATTTATTAAGCAAGCGTTGCATTGGAACATAAAATACATGATGGTAAAATTCAAATAAAATTAAAATGCTAAAGATGTTAAAATTAGAGTATAATTATTATAAATCCCGTTCTTGATAATCTTGATTTCGGTATCCTTTTGTAAATTTCAGCACAGCACCCCAACATAGGCTTAAAGATTATTTTTTCTACTTATTATTAACACAAAAGCATATAAAATTTTGATTGTTGCTCAGTTTTATTGATTTCTCAATTATATCATTCACAAAAAAAAGGTGTACGGTGGCAATATACACCACAAAATTCTTAAAACATTAACGAAACCATTGCAAAAACTTTAGAACAAAAAAAACACGCTTTATTTTTATTTTTTTAGTTTTTTTTTATAAATATATATTTTAAAAATATTGAATCATTATTATTTATTAGCATTAAATTATTATTTAAAATTTTGAAAATTAATAATATCCTAGTGTTGATAAATTTTAAAAGATCGAAAAAATTACGAAAATAATTAAAAGTGATGTTTATTTAAAATAGTTAAAATTTTTATTTTAAATTACGAAAATTGATAAGATCGAAAATGTTATGATAAATTCTGAAAATGGAAAAAATTACTCCATATTATAATATATGTTTTGAGATTATAAGCGACACTTCTTAAAACTATTTAATCTTATTAATTAAAGTCACAACATTTATATTTTAACATAGATGAGATCGGAAATTACGTTACTTACGTTTTAAAATTGAAAAAATTACGACATATACTTTAACACTTTAAAAGCTTACAGTTTGAAAGCGATATTTGTTCAAAAAATTTAATAGTATTATTTAAAGTTACGAAAAGTAATTATATTTTATTAATAATGAACTACGAAATTGTATAAGAAACATTTAACACCGAAATTTTAAAATTGGGAAAAATATACAATATATTAATATGAGCTCTGAGATTAAAAAGTGACATTTTTAAATTTTATATCATTAATTAAAATTACGAGAATAAATGTATATCTTTAAATATTTGAATAGTATTGTTTGAAATTTAGAACATTAATTTAAATATTAATAAATTTTAGAATTATTGTATAAACATTACATAGAATTTTAATATGGACTTTAAAAATAAGAAGTGTTATTTAGAATTGAGAAAATTAATTATATTTCAATAGTTATTAATCTCAAAATCATTGTATAAAGATGGTATACTTTATAATAGCGAAAAACGACTTCATATATTAATATAAACTTTCAGAATATACAGTAATATATTTTGAAGTTTATGAATGGTATTAATTAATATTAGGAAGATTGACTACATTTGAATGAAAGATGGTAAATTTTAAAATTGCTAAAAATTACTTACTAATATTTTGATGTAATCATTCAGGGCAAATTGTAATATATTCTAAGATTTTTAATTGTTATTAATTAAAATTATGAAAGTCGATTATATTTGAATATTAATGAATCCCAAAACCGTTATATAAAAATTCAAAAATTGCGAAATATACATTATATTTTATTATAAGCTCTGAGAATAAAAAGGAATATCTATTAAAATTTCTTAATATTATGATTTAAAATTACGAAAATTGCAAATCTTAAAAAGCCTTAAACTTGTTATATAGAAATGGTAAATTTAAAAATAGAAAATTAGGTAATATTTTAATATAAAAATTGATAATTAACGTGATATGTTTTAAAATATTTGAAAGTTATTACATACATGATATTTTGAAGATTGGTTATATTTACGATGAAGTTTTAATTGATGGTCTGAACCATTTCCGGGAAATCATAAATTTCAGAATAAATATCAACTTCTTCTCGAATTTGCGCCCAACCACGGGATGACCATTTCTATCGTATTTATCGCATGTGATGTTAGCCACTGCTTCTAAGATCTTTACTAACATTAAAGGGCCTTCTCTGTCTACTTCCTTGTGAAAATCGTTAATCGAATAATTCCAAGATGCCACTTCGTATTCTTCTATAACATTTTGTAAAGCAAAAAAGTAATAATTTATCAAAAGGTTAAAATCATCTTCAAGTACATCATAATTAACACTGGTAAAGAGAAAAAATAGTAGGTCGTTACAGCAATGGGAATATTGAATGTCTTTAAAACCAAGTATTTTGCACTCTCTAGGTCTTCTGTTTTTATTGTAAATCATAATATTTGAGTTGGAGAGATTAGAGTGACACAAGGTCTTCCAGCCGCTATTTTCAGGTGGGTTACTAATGCAATAGTTACATAAGGATATATCGACGTTCATTCTAATAGATTCAATGAAGGCGGTGATCGTCTTCGACTTCAGTCCTAAGTCAATTAGCTCGTTAATATATTGACGGCAATAGATGTTTTTTTCTTGTTGGACGGCCATTAGTGTTGGAACGATTCTTTCTTCGAACATATCCCGTTTAATAAGCCTCATGGCTAGAGGAACGGCATGCATTTGCGCCATTCTTGCAAGTACTAACTTGCAACCTGCTAAATCTAAACCTTCTTTTGCTTCCGGGGTAGAATACCCCTTTTCCTTCAGATTTTCCAAAAGGAGCACGCCGCTTTCATCGGGTACCTTCCTGTCTACGTCAGTACTAATTCTGGCCCCGATACATAAAGGAAATAGATGGTAATATAATCTATCGAAGTAAACTCCTTTACTTCTTTGAAACTCGGAAATAGATGGAATGATGGAGTTGTAGAATCCGACTTCAACTTTAAACCTGGCCATGAGGTCTACCCGTAATCCAACTTTTAAATCTCTTTCGCACACTTTCACGAAATAGATGACTTTTACCGTTTTGAGTGAATACCGTCTTTTAATTATAGTTGTTAGTTCCAAATTAGATGGTTTGTTAAGTTGTTTTATACTCTCTTTAATTACTGCTACTTTGTTATGATAGGACTTGCTTAATATATCAGGTAGGCCGATGATGTTAAACCCACCCTCAGCCATGTTTGGCCTAGCAATTGGATCTTAATACTAGTCCCTTGATGTTAAGTTGGCTGGTCGAGACGCAAAGGAACTTCCAAACGTACGTCTACCGATAAAGTAAACTCGCATTCCTAAGGCAAAAGAAACGAGAACATTCTCGGCATAACTTCAATGGGTTCTCATTAAAGTGCTGCCTGATGTTCTGAATAATTGCAATAATTACGAGGATCGATAAATATACGTAGAACCTAGATCGTGTATTACCTTAGTTTATCCTGTAAATAGAGGAAAATAAGCGGAAATACTAAAATAGAAGAAGAGTGTAGAAATAAGCAAAAATTTCAAAAGAAAACAAGACGATACGAGCCATCCATAGTCTATTCAAAGTTACTTTGTTCATCGCAATTTTGCTGCATCAACTCTGAGTTTTAGTTAAATTTAGCTTTAACATACAATAAAATTCTAGTTTTAATAAAATAATGAAACAAAAATGTTATCAAAAATATATAGTTTATTTAACATTATAGTAAATCTAATGCATATATTACTGAAGCACTTAAATCTACAACTAAGAACACAGGTATAATAGTTTGTGGATTAGAGTTGTTTTATTATATTTACATTGAACACTTTTCCACGCCACCCATGAGGTAGAGTTCTAGGTGTGTTTACTTTATTAGAGAGCATATCTTATTTACCTTTTTAGGTTTAGTTCTTGTTTCATACAATAGTGTGTTTAGTTATCAAGTCATCTTGGTATCATTGTATTTTTTATTTTTTCTACCTATCTACGTCTAATACCTGCATACACTATTTTTGATAAAATTAATCACTGAATTCCACCTAATATATTTAACATATCTACAAAACATTTAATATTCATCTCTCTTCATACATTTTAACTTAAAGCTCATCCTTAATTCTGAACATTGACAATAATATCCATACACACAAACCTTTCACACGCTAAAATATCATTTTTTACAATTATACTCTTTTAATTATGTGCGTACCGTTAATTGTTTCCACTGTCATCACTCCATCTCAGAAATTTCCAGCGTTGCACAGCATAATCGTATATCCTGAAGGTTTTCTTTAATCACTGCCATTTTGCGAGTCACTATATAGTCCATCAATGAACTGTTAATTTCCAATCTGTCTAAAACATGTTCATAATTCCATCATTTATCAATTTCTTCCTCTGTATGTCTTATCAAGTTTACATATGTAAGCAGTTATTGATGGATCCTTTTAGACCAGCATGTCTATTATAATAATTCTTTGCTAGCCAAATATCAACTCGATTACTATATACATTTCATATAGAGCCAAAATCATGATGGTCAAGATTCGTCACCCACTATGTAGACGGGTTTTCTTGGTTGAATCGAACATATTGTTCTTCATTTTGTAAGCAATGTTAGTCACAGTATCCATACTAACATTCAGCGAAGCAGCAACACGCTAAAAAATATTTTCAATAAAATTGCAGCTAATTAACTATGACATTTAATATGATAAATATTTACCTCTCTAACGGAATTTACGGTCAAAAGAGGGCTTCCATTATCTCGTGCCTGTTCGAAATATCTTATTAGAGATGTAATCAGGTTGTGACCCTGACTATCTGTTATATGCGACATTTTCAAAAAGTAAACAAAAGCTAGTAATTATAACTAATATTTTGAATAATTTTGCATACGTATAACAACCGGACGATTTTGATAAGGTAGTTCGGTTTCACGATCGAACTTATTAGACAGCATTAAGTCACTTTTCAACTAGAATAAAATGAGAAAATATTATCTAATTCTGAACCGAATTTACAAATTGCGACAGACAATACATTAGATATCTTGATAAGCTTTGAATAGAAGGAACTTAACGAACACTTAACGAAAATGTTGTTTCCTTTTTGAAGAAGATGGGGTCATATGGAGGCATGAAATTTGGCACGGTTAAAGCTTATATCGAGGAAGAATTTTAGGCCTAATAGTTTTCATGCGATATGCGATACAAATAAATTTGTTCTACTTTAACTATAAACTCCCAAATCAAGCAATCTGTAATGTAATCTGCAATCTGTATTCAATAGTTCGGTTTCACGATCGAACTTATTAGACAGCATTAAGTCACTTTTCAACTAGAATAAAATGAGAAAACATTATCTAATTTTGAACCGAATTTACAAATTGCGAAAGACAATGCATTAGATATCTTGATAAACTTTGAATAGAACGAAGTTAACGAACATTTAACGAAAATGTTGTCTCCTTTTTGAAGAAGATGGGGTCACATGGAGGCATGAAATTTGGCACGGTTAAAGCTTACATCGAGGAAGAATTTTAGGCCTAATAGTTTTCATGCGATATGCAATACAAATAAATTTGTTCTATTTTAACTATAAACTCCCAAATCAAGCAATCTGTAATGTAATCTGCAATCTGTATTCAATAGTTCGGTTTCACGATCGAACTTATTAGACATAAAATATATAAACAAATCCAGCCATGCGAGCTAAGAGTATGGCTCGCCGCTGGGGATAAAGCTTTCTTCTTAAGTTTCTAAAATAAAGTAAGCGAAAGCGTTCGGTAAAATTAAGATAATGTTTGTTTTTTACATTCATTTTACATATTAAAATGGTAAGTGAATGATTCAGCCATAATTAAACTTGTTGTAACAAGTTTGGATGAAAAATGATAAATAATCGTATGGTATTTTATCGGAAGTTATAAATAGCTGTGAACCAGCATAGATTAACAAAATTCTAGAATAACAAGAATCCTTTTTTTTATTACAAGATTTTTCAAACCACAATATTGATTTAATTGTATGTCTGGTGAAGAAAAAGAGAAAAGGAAAAATTGTTTTTATTTAAGGACTATTATTAATTGATATGGTTCTGGAGACATAGTACATAATTGTACTAAAGGAAATTTTAAAGGTTTTTATTATAGGTCATAGAGAAATAGAGATTTAACTTCATATATTGGCGAAACGTCCAACAAGTAGATGTCGCTACCTTTAACATATTACTTGTTTTATTCGCTATGGTAAGAGCCGCGACGGGATCTGATTAGTTCATTTCGTTGAATGGTTTATTTATTTTGCACGCCATTTTCAATGCGCCCTATATAGAGAACAGTGTTGTTAGCTTTTTATAAGGTTTTATACATTAAATTATTAATTTATTTTATTAGTATATACATGTCGGTATCTGAACAATTTAGTGATGATAAAAGTAATACCACGAGCCCAGAATATGTACCAATGGAAGTGGATCAAAATCAAAATCAAAATGATATAGAAGGTAAATTGAAGGGGTCGGTCACATTTCTGTTCATAATTGTTACCATTAATTTCTAATCTGTCTTACTATATTGGTACTGCCTATTTCCATCGTTCCAGGCCCACAACCACGGTATTCGAAGCAAGTATCATCGACATTTGAACAAACTCCAGAAGATAATGGTAAAGTTTGTATTCATTCAGTATCCCCCTTTCTGCTCATTCTTACTGTTAATTACTTGACTATAACTTCAGTCCAGATGTACATCTTAGGTTATTTAGTAAAACTTTTTAAAAACGAGATTAAGTGTGATTTTTGTTCACCTACAATTATGAATAAATCAGTAAACCCACAAATTGAGACTGATCTTATAAAGGCAAGACAATATCTCGTGCCTCAGAATCCAACAAAATTGTTTTATCATACTGTTAGTAGGTCCTTGAGCTATGTCTTATTTTATTCAGTAATTTTGTCACGTAGATAATATAATAAAATTTTTGTCAAACGTTTAAAAAACAATTAAATTTAAAACCCTTCAATTGTACATTCCGTAATGATGTTCCAGATTAAATATTAAAAGTACTAGCAAGGTGTGCTACATACTTTTGAGTGAACATAATATTAAAAGAGAAAGACTCAAAGTTTTCTTTCAGTATAAGGAAACAAAAAGACAGAACTCTGATAGATCCTATTAAATTGATAGCAGATAGATTGAATAAAAATCTATATCAAATTACAAAAAACTTTCAATCGGCTTTGCAGTTTGTGAAAATTAACTATTTTCAAACGTGTAGATTCGATGGAAAGAGTACAAATGGAGGGGAAGTAGCTATCACAGGAACACACTCAAAATTCTACTTTAAGTCACCTTCATTATCTATGCCATCTATGTTTCAGGCCAGGGACTTTTTAATTGACCTGTTAACTATCAAACGGTTTTACAGTTTGTGAGAATTAACTCTTGCCAGGCGTGTGCGTGGGATGGGTAGCGTCTAAATAGAGGAGAAATAGCTACAATAGGAGTATACACAAAATGCTATTCTGGTTCGCCTTCATTACCAATTAAACAAAAAGAAGGATTTTTTGTGACATATTACGACTAATGCTATATCGTTCTTAATAAGTAGTATTCGTAAAAAGTTACCTACTAGATAGCCGACATTTATTAGTTTCAAAGAATATTCCTAAACGTATGGTCATGCTATTCTGTCATATACCATCTGTCATATAGCAAAAAGTGCTGGTTTTGATGGTACTGACAAAGAACGACCTGGGGAACCAAAGTAGTTTGAAGGCAATGACTTACAAATCTTATAGGTTAAAAAATCCATACCAAACAACAAAATAAATTTCAAATAGCTCACTTGGTGAGAATTAACTGTTTCCACGTGTTTGTATGCGATGGGAAGGGCCCAAAGGAGGTAAGATGCCTATTAAGACAAGTAAAAAGGGGATTTTCTGTGGCATTTTATGACAGCCAATAAAAATTAGATCTACTACGACGATGTATAAAACCTGATGAGAATTAAATTTAGATGAATGTTTGAATGCTTTTTGTATCACTGATATTGCTAGCTAAAAAAAACTAACAGATTATTGCAGTGCAAGTTTTATTGAGTGTATCTTATAAATTTCATAAAAATTTATTTATAAATTCGAAATACAAGTCTAAACCACAACATAGCAATTAGGGTATATTATTGGATTTATACATATTAGAAAAAATGGCGTCTTTGTCCTTCATTCAATCATTTGCCAACTCTGAATAACACGGTATTCTTCATCTTTTGGTATCCTTCCTCTGGCCTCATCGACTTCATATTATGCTCGTCATTCTTGTTCATAGTTAACACGACTCACCTGTTGATTCTGATTGTTATTATTATTCTTTAATAGTAACATTCTCAAGAAGCTCTGGTGGCGTTAGTTAGAAATTATACTTCTAATGTATCTAAACGCCAATGAAAGCATTGTATTACCACTTGATTAACACATCAGAGTGGGCAAAATCGTAACTAACTCTAATAAAGAGCTATTAAGTACACAACATGTTGATTATTGTGCTGTTCAATGGAAAGTGTATTTATTAATTTTTTAAAATAACAATGAAAGCATTACAATTCCAAGGCCAAAAATGTACCTTGGTCATTAAGCAATGCCGTTACTAATTATACTAAATCGATTCTAAACATTTTCTATTATTTTTCTAATATTTAAATAATTTTTTTAGCGATCCCTGAAGAATCAGTCATGTTTTTTAAAGCAGATTTAAATTTATATTAAGTAATAAAAGTATTGATATGCTTTATTAAAAAATATAAAGGTGCTTGTTCGTGAAAATCAGAATATAATTTCAAATCGCAATTACATTATTACTCTCAGGTTATGTTCAACACCGTAAAGATAGTATTTATCAACCTCTTCGTGAATAAAGGCCCCAAGATAGGTTCCCCGTTTTCTCTATATCCTTCGCATGTTGTATAAGCCTGCGCCTGTATTATCTGTGTTAGTACCTTTTGTCCTTGTACGTCAACCTCTTCCAAAAAATGTTCCTTCGTATAAGGGACGGCTTTCTTGCCTATAGGATATTTATTTAGGTTGAGAATAAGTTCTGTATAATAATAATCCAGAATACTGGGATAGCATTCAATTAATACATCGATGTCAACGCTAGTAAACAGAAAAAATAATAAATCGTCGCAGCAGTGAGAATACGAATAATATTTTAAATCTATTATCTTACAGCTATGAGGATTTCCTGTTGGATCATATTTTATCATCAAATTACGGATGTTGAAATTAGAATGACACAAAGTGAACCAGGTGTCATCTTCGATTATGTCAAGCTCAGTGGCGCTTTTCGAATATTCGATGACGCTATTAATATACGAAATAAGATCAGACAAATCATTCATTTTCAGCACGTCAGCGGTTAATGTTCGTGCGTCTAAATGGCCGTAGGGTTTCTTGCGATAACGTGCATTTATTAAATGAGGAACAACTTGTGCCTTGAACTTTTCTAAAGATACTAGTTTCACGGCAATGGGAGCAGCATGCATCTTTGCCATTTGAGACAGCACTAATTTGCAACTTTTTAAGTCCAGATGCGCATTTGGTGATGTATATCCCATATCTTTTAGATCTAACAAAACTAGTGCACCAGTTTCATCTGGTATTTCTCTATCAGATAAAATACTAATTGTTGCCCCAACACATTCAGGAAATGAGAGGTAATATTGGTCATCATATGCCATTACTAGACTTCTTTGATAATCCGTTAAAAATGGAATAATAAAGCGGTAGAAATCAACTTCTTTTTTGAACCCAGCTAAGTTATCTGTATTAATGGTGATTTTCATATCAATTTCGCACAACTTCACAAAACATGCGAGTGCTTCAACATAAGTTTGTTTATCCTTTCTAAATCGAGCTATTAGTGCTATACAAGTTGGTTTATCCAGTGTTTTTAATTGTTCGCCAACAATATTAACTTTATAACTATAGTAGTTACATAATATCATCCGTAGACCAGTAATTTTTGACTTTGTTGTGTCCATTTTGATGCGCCGTAATTCGATATAGACACTGCAACTTCGATGTTACGTTGGAAAATTTCGACGCGGTAATTGCTACAGAAACATCCAACGCTAAGGTAAACTTGCATTCAAAAAACAGAGACATTCTTGGCATAACATTAATATTTTGACATCAAAACACTATTAATACATTACCAGGATTGATAAATTTATTTAGGATTATATTATTGTCTTTACATATATTAAATATATAACACTCTATACAAAAATAATGTTATTCTGTCAGAACCATTTACCAGGATCATAATTTAACGATAAGATGGCAGTAATTAAAGTAAGCCCCGTAGCGGTTTTCATAGGTACATGACTTGAAATAGAAAGTGTATTTGAAATATAAAACACAAAACAAATTATTTTAACTGGTTTTATTTAAAATAAATTTACAAAATACGGTCAGGTTTGTTTATTAACTAGATTAGAACTTATCGAGCCCCTATTAATCAGTAAAAGACAAATATAATTTTATGAACACTAACTACTCGTTAACCTGCTAACGAAAACAATCTTTCTACAGGTCCTGACGTGCACAAACTTGTCTTCTACTATATGAACACATTTTCAAGGTCGAGCTTTTTACATTTTAAGTTAATGAATCTGATTGAATTATTCATCAAAATTGAAGATCACTCATGGTTATAAAGTCTTCTTATGCATATAGTGAGATCAGCAAGCTGTAGTTCATGGTAAGGGACACTAAAACCGAATGAAACTGTTTCTGCAGATGACAGATGCAGAAATTAATGTCGATAAAAATTCAACGACGCTTGATTGTTAAAAATATCAGTAATATCGATTAAGTACTGATGGATACATTGAAGTTGTGCTGTACCAAATATATTGCCCTTTGATTAGCGCTTGTTTTGGCGGAAAGTTTTTTTACAAATGGGATCAAAATATTGGAGATATCTAATGAGTGGTGATTGCAATCAATGCAAGAACTAAATAACTTACATATATGTTACATTATTGTTGGATATCTATTATTAAAACTTATTAAGGCATTTGGAAGATTCAATAGAAAAACCTCAAGTTTGACTAAAAATAAAGAACTCAAATTTATCTTAACAAAAATACCGAAAAAAATAGGAAATGAAAGTGAATTATAATTTAGGTGTGTTAAATAATGAGGTAGCTGCAAAGGTAACTTAATAATTATTCCGATGTTAATTTTAAGTTACTTGTATTACATTATTTGTAACTAGCGACCCGCCCCGGCTTCGCACGGGTGCAATGCTGATACTAAATTAAATACACTATAGAAAAAATATGAACGTTGTATATAAAAACATAGCGGCCCGCTCCGACTTTGCACGGGCATAAAATATATATGCCTATGTCACTCAATGAAAACATGATTAAAATCGATCCAGTATTTTTGGTTCATTCATTACTGCCCTTGGCCTGCACGCATTAAATTTGGAGTAAAACAATTCCTCTTCCCCTATACTTACTATGAAGATTTCCTGCTTTCTTTGGAATATCTAAATTCATACAATTTTTATTACATTACACATTTTTAAACGCAAATTTTAAATTTGTAATATCTCCGAAAATATTTGTTTAATTTACATGCTGTAAGGAACCATATTGATCTATATTAATTGCACATTGTATTTAAGGTACTTAATTCGATAAGGATTAATGCCGTATTGCTTAAAATAGCTTCGTAAATAAGCCATTTTCTCACGTAAAAAGTAAACAATAAAAATGGTTAATGTGGGTTATCCCTAAAAGATAAACATATACCATCGCGGACTTTTTTGTAGACCTTTTTATGGTGTACAATACTGTAGTACATTAATTTGATCTAACTCGTAGGGTTAGGCAGCGTTTTTGCTAATTGCTAAATAAGCCTAAAAAATAGGTTAATTTACGACATCACGTTAGAAACCTCTAAAATTAGCAATGTTGCCTTAGTACATATAATACATATAAACCTTCCTCTTGAATCACTCTATCTATTGAAAAAAACCGCATCAAAATCCGTTGCGTAGTTTTAAAGATTTAAGCGCACATAGGGATATAGGGACAGAAAAGGCGACTTTGTTTTATACTATGTAGTGATTATAAACAGCAAACTGTGATTAAACATCTTCAAGTGTTCACAACTTAACTCTGGTTTCATACTGTCTCCTTATTATCTCCGTTATTTTTTAATCAACTTTCAAGAATTATTAATAATACTTTAAACATAAAAAGTTATTTCCACAAGTGAGATAGTCATAAGATTATTCAACCAAATTAATCAATACCAATACATTTCAGAAGGGTAAATTCAGAAAGGGAAAATAGTTTATATATTATAGTACTATAAAAAAAATTATATGTATATATAATGCTTTAAAGTTTAGTTCAATATACCAATCCAATTGAAGAAATCATTGAAAGCGGGACAGATTTTCAAATTTTAATTACAGTGCCATTTTTTTCTTGTATAAATGCCCCAACACAGGAGGTTTTTTTGGCCTGGAACCGGGTAGGGAAATCCTGTTACGGATACCTGATCGGAAACACCCGCAGGAATAAGCGAGTTGGAC
Source organism: Rhynchophorus ferrugineus (assembly GCF_030347505.1). NCBI lineage: Eukaryota > Metazoa > Arthropoda > Insecta > Coleoptera > Curculionidae > Rhynchophorus > Rhynchophorus ferrugineus. The sequence goes on along the minus strand of NW_027472583.1, from coordinate 21,275,155 downwards.
TGGTTATGTGGAGACTGCCTCTGAGCTACCCACTAAACTGCACCCTATCAGCTGATCCAATGACCCTAACTGATACTTCTTACTGTTATTAAGAAGGGTGCCCGTAACCGGTAACACCTTTAAGAGGCACAAGGGCCAGGCAAGTACGTGGCGTCGGTATTACACCACGCAGCTTGCGGTACATGAGTTAATCGCTCGCCGGAGAAGGTCGAGACAATTTGGAGTTAGAACACGACGGGGAAGTGTCGGCTGTGATAGAATAAGGCCACGAAGAGCCGAATGAGTTATGGGCCTAAAATATCGGTCAGCTCGGTATGATACATCTATTGTCCGAGAGACGAAGAGTGGAAAAATATCTCGAGTAGACCTCGGATATAAAATCGTGAACTTGGGGGGATGTCTGTTTCTCTATGACTTTGATTGTTTCTGACCAACCAGGGGTCATTGATTATTCTCCTGAGAATTTTGTTTTGAGACTTGAAGACGTTCCACCAGGCTAGGTGAGACGTATTTTAGATAGACACTGGAGCCGTATAGAACGACTGATCGAACCAGCATCTTGTACAGGAGAGATTTTATAGAGAGAGCTGGCCCGGTTGATAACACAGGATGTCCGTTATTATGATGTTGCTCTGCGTCTTTTACTAAGTACTAATATAGTACCTCTATTATTAGGGCTACTATATGTTTTCTGCGCCTACTAAACTATTTCCTCGTGAATTTGGTAACTTGTCAAGACGTACTCTATACTTTGTTAGATAAAATATCATTAATGCTGATACATATAAAAATGAAGTCATGAATCCATCAGTTTGCCATCATTATTTTGTTTTAGAATAAAATTGACAATGTAACAGTTAAATTGACACGAAGTGAACCATATTTCATCAACGACTATGTCAAAATTGTTGCTATAATCGGAACCAGATATAACCTTTGACCCATTCGACATATCTGTCTATCTTTATCCTGTGTATCTTTAAGTGACTGTACCATTACTTATGCGCTTGTATATTTATCAGAGCGGAAATACATTTTTCTTTGAATAGACCAATAATATGTCTCATGGTCAGAAATGCGGCCCATATATTTCACATACATATATAAACCAAATTATTATCTTTTCGAATCTAATGTTTCCCTACATCTGGGATTGTGTATACGATCTCCTCCGGATTCAGTTTCATCAAATAGATTTATATTTATTTTAAAACTTGCCTTGTTTCGTTGAATATTGGTAATAAATCGGAATATATCTTTAAATACGGAATTCCTTTAAATATTGGGAACTCTTTTTTATCTGAAACAATTTAATCCAATTAGGAGTTCTCCATGAATACTTGTATTGTCATGTTCGCAGATTTTCTAAATAAAACATTTAATTTAAAACAGGATGGTTTTGTAAGCATTTATAACATTTCTTCAGCCATTAGGATTTTACAGTCATGATAACTACTTATTAGCCAATATAAATCCTAAACACTTGACCATAGCCCAACCATTTTCAAGTTCAGCAATAATACCTAAATAAAGCTGTTTAGATGTTATGTTGACTGGTTAAGATACAAAGTTAATTTCTAAAAGAGTATATATCACTAAGGTGAACTCGCATTATAAGAAATTTGTACATTCTTACAATGAATTTAATGCTTCCTTAATATTTATTCTTATTTTTATTAAAAGAACCCTAACATATGTGGGAGACAATATCCTAACACTAGAAATTACATTACCCTTACAATTACTCTAATTTAATCAAAGAATACTTAAAAAGAGACATCCTCATAACATTTCCGACATTCAGTGATTTTACAAAATGCAGGATGAAGGGATACTGAAAACAAAGCACCAAAGATTAGAGTATTACACAATAAATGCTACGCGGTGAAGCAGAGAACCACTTCAAAAATATGTGCTAAATAAACCTGTTTGAAATTTATGTTTGTGATTGTTTAATATTGGCGATTATTTTGTGAAAAGTTACATTCATTAGTGTAAATCGTGAAACGTTAAGAACTGGGTTATCGACGTTTATTACTTTTAAAAATTAAAGCTAGAATTGTGGTAATGCTGCTACGTTATATACCAAGAGTTGGTTTGGATTTCAACGATTAAAAAATGCTGGATGAAGACAATTACAGAGAACGATATGCGGAACCAGAGGAGTTCCAAAACATTGACATACAAATCTTATTGTATAAAATTCCAAAATAACAGGTCAATTGAAAATTCCCTTCAAGGGTGATACACTGATTATACTGACCCTCTAACTTTTTGATACCATTTTTGTAGTACGGTTTGTCATTTGCTTCAAAATAGGCTTCAGTTTCGGCGACCACCTCTTCAGTCGATGAAAATTTCTTCCCATCGAGCATTCTTTTGAGATTTGAGAACAGGAAATAGTCGCTGGGGTGCCAGGTCTGGAGAATATGGTGGACGAGAAAGCAATTCGAAGCCCATGAATTCATGATTTTTTTCTATTTGTTATTCAAACGATCCAATAACGCGATGTAATAGTTACTGTTGATGGTCGTTCCTTTTTCAAGGTAGTCAATGAAAATGTGTCCATGCACATCCCAAAAATACAAGCACCGTAACCTTTCTGACTGTTGCGTTTTCCCACCCTTTGGAGCGTGTTCATCGTATGCAGTCCACTCGTATGAATATCGGTTGGATTTCGGAGTGAAATGATGGAGCCATGCTTCATCCATTGTCAAGTCAAAAACTCGGGTTTAGTACGCTTGATCATCTTCAAGCACTGCTCTGAATCATCAACCCGTCATTGTTTTTGGTCAAAAGTGCTTCACTCAAGAGCTATAATTCACAAACTAATGATCCGACAGCTGTCAAATTTATATATGCATCTTTTGAGGGTTAAGGCTAACTAAAAAACATATGGATTTAATTCTAATAGCGCCATCTATTTGTCAGGCCGTGCACTTTTCAATTGACCTGTTATGTATCAAACGGTTTTAGAGTTTGTGAGAATTAAGTCTTTCCAGGCATGTGCGTGGGATGGATAGAGTCCAAATGGAGGAGAACTAGCTACAATAGGAATATACACAAAATGCTATTTCAGTTCGCTTTCATTACCTGTTATACAAAAAGAAGGATGTTTTGTGACATATTGCGACTGACGCTACATCGATCTGAACAATTGGTACTTTTAAAATGCTATTTAGTAGGTAGGTTGACATTCATTACTTTTAGAAAATATTCTTAAACTTATTGTTCGGTCATATACCAAGAGTTTATGATTTCAATGATTAAAAATTGATAGTTTTGATGTTAATTGCAAAGAACGACCTGGAGAATCAAAGTAGTCCGAAGACAATGATTTACAAATATTATTAATCAAAAAGTCCATATCGAACTCCCAAAATTACTTCCAGTCACCTTTTCAGTTGGTGAGAATTAACTGTTTCCATATGCTTCTAGATGATGGGAAGGGTCCAGAAGGAGAGAAAGTCTCTGTTAGGCAAAAAAGTATTTTCTGTGACGTATTGAGACTGACAATAAAAACTAGATCTACTACGACGATCTATAAAACCTATGCCGACGGTACCCCAGATGTCGTTGATCAAAAAGAAAACAAACGGATTATTGCAAGTTTTATTGAGTGTATTCTATAAATTTCATAAAAATTGATTTATAAATTCGAAATACAAGTTCAAAACATAGCAATTTGGGTATATCATTGGAATATGTACATATTAAAAAAACGGCGTTTTATTCTTCATTCAATCATTTGTCAACTCTGACTATCACGGTATTCTTCATCTTTTGATATCCTAACTCTGTCCTCTTTAACTTCATATTATGCTTGTTCTTCTTATTCATAGTTAGCGTGAAACACCTGTTGATTTTGATTCTTATTATTATTCCTTAATAGTAAAATTCACAAAAAGCTCTGGTGGCCTTACTTTGAAAATACACTTCTAATTTTCCTAAACTTCAAAGAAAGCTTTATATGTTCACTTGACCAGAAAATCAGAGTGGGCAAAATCGTAACTAACTCTAATAAAAAGCTATAAAATACACAGCATGTTGTTTATTGTGGTGTTCAATGGAAAATGCACTTATAAAATTGTTAAAATAACAATGAAAGTATTAAAATGCCCATTTGCCATAAAATTACTTCGGTTATTAAGCAATGCTGTTGCTAACTATACTAAATGGATTCTAAACATTTTGTATTCCTTTTTAATATTAAATTCTTTTTTTAATGATCCCGGAAGAATCAGTCATATTTATACGAGCAGATTTTAATTTATATTAAGTAATAAAGGTGCTGATGTGTTTTATTAAAAAATATAATAGTGCTTGTTTGTGAAAATCTAAATGAATTACCGAATCGTAATTAAATTATTACACCCAGCTAAGGTGTTTCATCATAACGATGACAGATATCAACCTCGTCCTGAATAGAGGCCCCAAGATAGGTTCCCCGTTTTCTTTATATCCTTCGCATGTTATATAAGCCAGAGCCTGTACTATCTGTGCTAATAATTTTTGTCCTTGCATGTGAACCTCGCCCAAGAAACGGGCTTTCGTATAAGGGCCGATTTTCTTGCCCACACGATATTTTTTTAGCTGGTAAATAAGTTGGGTATAATAATAATCGAGAAGGCTCGAATAGCATTCAATTAATATAGGGATCTCAACGCTAGTAAACAGAAATAGTAACAAATCGTCGCAGCAGTGAGAATACGAATAACATTTCCAATCTATTATCTTACAGCCTTGAGGATTTCCTCTTAAATCGTATGTCATCATCAAATTACGAATGGTGAAATCAGAATGACATAAAGTAAACCAGGTGTCATCTTCGATTATGTTAAGGTCAGTGATGCTTTTGGAATATTCGATAACGGCATCAGTGGACGAAATAGAATCAGACAAATCATACATTTGCAGTACGTCAGCAGTCAATGTTCGGGCGTCGAAGTGCCTGTAGGGTGTCTTGCGATAACATGTATTTAATAAATAAGGAACAACTTGTGCCTTGTATTCTTCTAAAGAAACTAATTTCATAGCCAGAGGAGCTGCATGCATCCTTGCCATTTGAGATAGCACCAATTTGCAACTTTTCATGTCCAGATTCTCATCTGGTACTCTATATCCCATCTCTTTTATATTCTCCAAAACTAGCGCACCAGTTTCGTCTGGTACTTCCCTATCACATAAAATACTAACGGTTGCCCCAATACATTTAGGAAATAAGTAGTAATAATGACTCCCACTTGCGATTTTTTGACGCTTTTGATATTTCGTTAAAGCTGGAATAACAAAACGGTAAAAATCTACTTCTTTTTTGAACCCAGTCAACTGGTCTATATTAATGGTAATTCCCGTATCAAATTCGCACAACTTCACAAAACATGCGAGTGTTTCAAGATTTGATTGTCCACCTTTTCTAAATTGAGCTGTTAGTTCTATACAAGTTGGTTTTTCAAGTATACTTAATTCTTCGTCAACCATATGGACTTCAGTGTTATAGTAGTTATGTAATATCATCCTCAGACCACTAATTCTTTCCTTTGTTGTGGCCATTTTGAAACACAGTAATCCGATATAAATACTGCAGCTTCGGTGTTATTTTGGCGGATTTTGACGCAGTAATTTCTACGGAAGCATCCAACGCTAAGGTATATTTGTATTTGAAAAACAGAAACATTCTCGGCATAACCTTAATATTTCCATGTCAAAACACTGCTGTTAAATAGATTACGGGGATTGGTGAAATTATTTTGGATTATATTACTGCCTTTACATATATTAAATACATAACACTCTCTACAAAACTAATGTTATTCTGTCTAAACCAAAAAGCAGAATCATTTACTAGGATCGTAATCTTAATTTAACAAAAAGTTGACAGTAATTAAAATAAGCGCCTACGGTCTATAAAGACATAAAATACATAGTTATTTGGTTTAAGAAAAAGAAGTTTTGATTTGTATAAATACCTGAATTACTGGCTGAGTCAGATCTGATCATAGGTGTGTATTTAGTATTCGGATTTAAAATAACAGTGAACTCACTTCATCAATATGTTCGTCTGGCAATATATAAATTTGTTTTAGAGTCAGACAATATTTTCCTTCTCATTATACTCTATTAAAAAGAGATGCTGTCTGATAAGCTCGAACATCTAACCGAATCAGCCTGCCAGAGTCGTCCGGTTGTCATACTACAGCAAAAGTCTATAAAGTCCTAAGGTACATAGTTATTTGATTTAAGAAAAAGAAGTTTTAATTTGTATAGATACCTGAATTACCATCTGAATCAGATCTGGTCATAGGTGTGTATTTAGTACTCGGATTTAAAATAACAGTAAACTCACTTCATCAATATGTTCGTCTGGCAAAATATAAATTTGTTTTAGAGTCAGACAATATTTTCCTTCTCATTGTACTCTATTAAAAAGAGATGCTGTCTGATAAGCTCGAACATCTAACCGAATCAGCCTGCCAAAGTCGTCCGGTTGTCATACTACTGCAAAATTCTTTACAAGTAATTATTCATGCAAGAACTTTCAACAGAAAAACCTTCAATTTGACAAAAAATAAAGAAATCAAGTTTGTCTCAACAAAAATACCAAAAAAAAAAGAAAAGAAAATGAATTACAGTTTTGGTGTGTTATATAATGAGGTAGCAATAAAGAAAATTAAATAATTGTTCCAACGTTTATTTTAGTTGTATTACATCATTTAACCCTGGGTTCCTACTGTCTCCTCTTTTATTATATATATATATATATATATATATATATATATATATATATATATATATATATAAATACTTTAAAATTTAGTTCAATGTCCTAATCAAATTGATTGATAATTTAGCTCCATATATTATTAAGTAAAATAGTTAACTGATAGATAGAAAAGGAATAATTCATAAACCATCTATCCTGCTATGCAACACCCTCCCTACATTATTTTGGTTTGGCATCGAACTGGCAATGTGAAAGCTAAAGCGCCACAAAGTATCCTGACATATTTCATTAAATTATTCATTTCCAGTTCATGAATCGACTTTAGTACATCATCATGGGCATAACGCATCTTAGCCATACATATATGAACTAAATTATAATTATCCAAATCTAATATTTTCTTCACATCTGAGATTGTTTATACCATCTCCTGCAAATTCAATTCATTCAAAACAGATCAGAATACAATCTAAAAGACGTAATTATTTTACTTATTGGGAACTCTTTTATGTCTGAAAAAATTGATCCAGCTAGGAGGCCTGCGTTAATACTAACGGTCATGTTTTGTTCGCACATTTTCACAAAATGTACGACATATTTAACTAGATCATCTGCCGCTTTCCCAAATTGAACATTTAATTTAAAACAGGATGAATTTGCAAGCATTTGCAAAATTTCTTCAGCTACTAGAACGTTGCTCTCAAGGTAACTACATAATAGCCGATGTAAATCCAAAACACTTGACCTTGGTCCAGCCATTTTTGAGTGCAGTAATCAGATATAAATAAGGCAGCTTCGATGTTATGTTGGTCGATTAAGATGTAAAAGTAATTTCTAAAAGTGTGTTTATCACTAAGGTAAACTCGTATTAAAAAATGTTTTACATTCTTAGCATGAACTTAATATTTTATTACTATTTATACTGATTTTTATTACAAGGATCATTACATATATTGGAGGCAATAATCTAACACCAAACAAATACATTATCCTAAGAATTTCTTTATTTTACATGAAACATCCTTAAAAAGAGACATGTTCCTTACAATTTAGATATATAATAATTTTACAAAATGCATAATTAAATTGTATAACCAAAGATTAGAGCTGGATCAACAATTCAGGCTGTAAATTCGCGTTGAAGAAAATGTATATATTTTCTGAATGATGGTTAAAAAATTGTATCGACAACACTACCATAGTTCGTTAAATTCATAAAGAAAATGGAGATTGGACCACAAAAGAAAGCACATGATCATTCTAAGAACTCTTTGCTCAATAATTTTAGCTTAAGCCAGTTATTGAAAAGAGAGGTTTTATCTCAGCTCATGTGCACAGTATTACAAATGTAATTTAAAAAAAATTGTTGAAAAGGAAGTTTGTTCAACTGTATTTATAGACATAGTTCAAATCTTCAAATACTACATTTTTAATATATATTGCGTATACGCGTATATATAGAGTATATATCAGTGATGTCCCTAAATATGAATGAGTAACAGTGGCCACCATTTGGTATAACTAACAATAGTGAGACAACCGTAAAGAGCTGTCAATAACATTGTTGTGTATATTACAATTTACACATGTGCGCTTGATAAACAGAAAATTAGATTTCGATTCAAAAAATAAAATTTCTTGCTGTGCCGAATTCAGATGGAAAGAATATGCTTCTCAACATGCTCAAATGTTTTCAAATGACAATCCCAATTGTCTTTTTGCAAGAAATTGTTTAAATTATAAAAACAAATTTTAAAGCCAGAGTCAACCTATGGGATGCAACATAGGATTGTAAAAGGAAATCCTATATTAACATGAATCAAATTTATCAGAAGAAACTTCTTCACAGCATTGTTAATGTGATGTGATGGTGATCCTTGCGGCGATGTTTTGTTCTTCAAGTGTGCTATCTTACTTGATGCTTCGTGCTTCTGGCTGTGCTATCTTACTTGATCTTTATCAATTTTGGCTATTGTTGACGCTATTTAATTATAATGCAAATGATGTTTGAACTACACCCTCTTTGAAATTCCTTATAAAATTCGGGGACTACGACACCAAGTCCCACTGAGACAATTCAAGAAAAATACCAACTAGAAGAACTACCAATCTCTTCTCCTGAAATTTTATCCAATCCCGAAAATTATACTCTACAGCAGTCCGTGGAAGCCGTACTCAAGCTAACTAGTGATATTCAGTTTTCTCACGAAACTGCCAAAGTCGAAATTTTTCTTGCTTTCTGTTTCTGCTTGTATTAAACGTGAGATTCACATAGAAAATGGTTTATGCAAAATACCTTGACTTACCCTCGATGCTGCAGATGAAAGAGGGGCGTACAGAGTTTACAGGACGGCCAGAGAGGCCGTTTGCACCTGGCGAGCGATGAAATGGAACTAATTTCTCGCAGACCGACTGGACGGTTCCCCTTTCTTCTGGTGTATCTCCAGATGCCTTCTGAGGAAGAAGCATAAAGTAATCTCCTCTCTAAAGTCGCAGTTAATGACAAATAAAAAGTAGAGCTCCTCGCAGAGACCTACGAGGCCCAGATGAAATGCCTCCCTTCCGCAGAAAACACGAAACCTAAAGACAACGATACTGTCATCAACGAATCTAACTCCATCAAAAGCCGAACCACCTCAACATTTCTTCTCAGGCATCTCTTATCTTTAAAATATTTGCATATTGCTATGATCGGCAAACTTCAAACTAAAAATATCCAGGTTTCGACTGAATAGCGATCACACAATTAAAAAAGGTCCCGCATAAGCACCTCGCGGAACTGTAAACATAATTAACTCCATCACGATGTTGCAACATTTCCCGTCGTTCTAGATATATGCACATATAGCAGTTATTCCCAAAAAGGAGCAAAATCATTTCTATCTGATTACAGGCCAATCAGTCTTCTCAGTGTCATTTCGAAGCTTGCAGAGATGCCAACACAGTACGCTCTCAGCTCATTCATCCATTGATCGGACTACAATGTGAAAAGCTTAGAGGGGTATTCCTGGATATAACCAAAGCTTTTAACAAGATCTAAGATGACGGTTTGATTGTCTTCCAGAAGCAAGTCCTATCTATCAGACAGATACTTTTAGGTCAAGATTAGGAAACCTCTTTATTTCAGATCTGCCGAGAAAAGAGCACATTGACGTCGCGTTTTACGCTGACGACAGTACTTCCTTTACGGCCTCCAGACTCGAGTAAACCACTAAAGGATGCTTGCAGAAGCCGCTCGATTATGCAATCAACTTTCCGAAAATCGAGGGCATCATTTTCCATTAGAAGCATTAAGCACTGCGCATATCGCGACTCAAGATCGACATCACAACAATTCCATGTCTCGATAACGTCATATAGGCAGGTCTACACTTCGACCGACGGTTAGGTTGGCATTCCCAAACCCAGAAAGCAATCTATTAAGGTTCGGGTATAGCAAACCGACAATCTCCTTCAGCTTCTAGCAGACTATCCATCTCCATCAAATGATTATTTTATAAGAAGTTAATCCCGTCCGCATTCCGGTAAATTAGCAGTGGGTGCCAAGTAAAGGACTACAATAAATTATTTGCCTAATTTTACTTTTATTTTTAAATATTTCCAATATGATATGAAAACTAAATATATAAATGGGACAAAAATTACGTTGAATTTCATAATGACAATAATATATTGTATTGTAAGAATTCATGCCAGTTTTTACAACTCAATCCATTTTCGACTCTTCATAACCCGCATAATATCATTTAACTTTTTCTTAAACGACTCTCCCAGTATTGGATCTCCATCTTGTTCATAACCGTCACCTGAAATATAAGGCAACATTTGCAATATTTCAATTATCATGTTCGGCCCCTCTTCGTCAAATTCCTTCAAAAATCCTTCGCGTGTATGGCGATGATATATTTTATAATAACTTAGTATACCCGTAAATAGGTCAAAATAAAATGTAATCAGATTATCAAAATTACTCATAAGCACCGAAGTGTTAACGCTGGTAAAGAGAAAGTATATTAAATCGGTACAGAGGTGAGTGTAATTGAGAGCCTGTAAGTCAACAATCTTGCACGCTACGGGTTTGTTCTGATCGTCGTACTTAAGCATTATATTAAAAATTGAAAATTTAAAATGACACATGGTAAGCCAGGATTCATCGTCGTATTTTTTTCCACGCCAGGCAATTTCTTTAGCTTGCTCGACAAGAACTTTGAGAGGTTTGAGATAAGGACTGGCCGAGCTAATTCCATCGTTTACCAGTCTGTCAACGTCCTGATAACAAAAAGGTTCCTTTGCATACTTGACCTCGACCAAACAAGGAACGATTTTTTGTTTGAAAAGATCAAGATCAGAATCAAGAAATTTCATGGCTAGCGGTGTTGCGTGCAGATGTGCCATCTTATGCAGCACCAATTTGCTTGTTTCCAAATCTAATCCGGCCCTGACATCTGGTCTTGTATATCCCATCTCATTTAGATTCTCCAAAATGAGTACACCTGTTTCGTCGGGCATGTTACTTTTTGTGCTTAATCTAGCCCCGATACACGAAGGGAATATTTGATCGTATGGTAGCGCGTAAGTATTTCCAGCTTTCTGAAATTCTTTAATGGCTGGAAGAGCAACCGTATAGAGATCAACTTCCTTTACGAATTTGGCCAGAAGGTCCATACGTATGTGGTAGGGCACAATATTCTCGTACAATTTCACAAAATATACAAACTGTTCCGGTTCACTCAATGACCCTTTTTTGACTACAACAGTTACTTTTAAGTGTGTCGGTTTACTAAGAATTTCTATAAATTCCTCCATTATCTTGATATCAGCTTTATAATATTGGCTTAACATGTATTCTAAATGGACAATCCATGCCGGTTGTTCAGCCATAATGAACCGGAGCTCTTTGCTGCTAATATGGTTCGATGCTTGGTTTGCTGAAGTGAACACAAATGTTATTTTAAAACGCACATCTACCTAAAAGGTAAGCTAGCCTTAAAAAATCAAGCTACGTTTTCAGCCTTATCTTAATGCCTTCCTTTTCTGGTACTTTACAAGGATTGATAAAATAATTCTAAACATGGACATATAAAATTATTTAACAACCGCAATTTATCCAAAACAATGGAGTATTTATTTAATCTATCAAAAAGACACAAAGACGTACCTAACAATTACTTGGCAATTTGTTCCTAGGATATCCCTTAGATATTTATTAGTTCTTCCCAATCGTTGCCTTTGCATTAGAGTGGAATAATTTATATCGACGACAAAACATATACCAGATCACCACAATTAAAAATTCACAATAACAACCAATAAATCTTTCCGAAATTCCGGATTTCTTAAAACAATATATAACATTTGTTGTTAATAGTTAATAATTATATATTACATCTGATTAAAAAATATATTAAGCGATTGAATGTAAACATTGGTAATATAAACTGGTACACAGTAGTAAAGGCTACAGGACGAAAGTTGCCATAGTCGCGGATTCGACTCCTGCTGGGGCATAGTCGTAAACATATGTTTGTGATTGTTCTTAGACAAGAGTGTAGAATCCGACAAGGAAAATGGTCCCAGTCACACCAGTAATCAGGCTGGGTAAGACCAGATTCTCTGTCTTCTCTCTGACGTCTTCTGGGATGATCTCCAAGTTGGTCGCTCGCCAGTGTAGGTTTAATGCCGAGAACCTTGGCTCGGAACCCACGTTAAACAATAGGTCTAGTCCAAGTCTAAGTCTTTTGGTAAAAATTCGTGGAACGTGTAGTAAAGCTTTGTCATGTAAAATTTGCTCTTTATAACACCACGTCCTCCATTTTGATTGGTTTATTTTTTTAACAATTTAATTCGGTTTTAGTAACACACATAATATCTTAATGATCTCGCCATATGCAGAGCAAGACTTTATAGACATAAATAATCCGCTTGAGGGATTATAACAGCAGATCGCCACGAAAAATCTTCTATTACCTGGCGTATAATGAAAATGTGATGATCAAATGTTTAGAAATGATATAAGCTGGGCTATCGTTTAATAATTTATGCAATTTATTGTTCTCGAACTTTTTTTGTTATTTAGGTCATCCACATCAATATGATAACTTTTATACCGTTCAAACCAAAACCGACAATACGGATGTGATAGAGTAGCATCACCATAATCTTCTAAACATTTTTGGTGGACTTTCGGCAACAGCTGTGGCGATATTTAGTGAAAAATATTCGAAGTCCTGCTGGACCAATAGCAGCGCATTGATTAAGAAGTCAACACTCTCCCTGAGTGCCGGCTATCAATTGATAATGGTGATGATGATCAAAATTCCGAGCATTTCATGAATACTGTCCGTATATACTAAATGACCCATTAAATCTAAATGGAAAATTATAATTTTTTACAAGGGAAGGTCAAAAGCATCAAATTTAACATTTAGATTAAAATTATTAATAATTGTTTACATCGATCACTAATAAATATCGCTGAAAAATTCGATTGGAAGATCAGTACATAACGTCAAGTCATGCATCATCATGATGTGCTGAGTTAGTGTTCGAATGTATTTTTTCTATTACTCCATTTTAAAATTACTCTCAATTCCTCATTTACATCTACTTGTGTAATTTTTCTATTGTTGAATCAACATCCTTTAATATTTTCCTTTTATTTTTTATTTATACTACTTTTAATTCTATTTTTACGTTATAAATAATTTCTTGTAAGTGACACCGGAAAGCTTTACCATTCCTATTATATGTTTCTAGAATAATTACGTTTTTCTCAGAGCATTAAATGCAAACACTTATACATGTTATATACTTTTCATTGTTAAATACAATAACTTTTGGAATGATGATTCAAAATTTTTGACATGTGTAAGCTTCACAAATTTTATGGTTTACTTACTCACTTATCAGAAAGTATAAACTGTTTTTTTTTTTTCATTTACTGCTAAGTTTGTCGCTGGCCAGTCGGTCTAAAACCGAGGAGCGTAGTTTGGAACCCACGTAAAGCAGTAAGTCCACTTCAGATAAATCCTTATTAGTAAAAATGAGACTCTAAAATATAAAAAAAAACTTAATAGTTATCCAACGCGAACATACATTGCATATGTGATATTACTGGATATAAGAGAAGCATAGATTTTTCAGATCCAACCCAAAAAATGGATATTATTTAGTCTTATGAATTGGAAATACAAACGTATGAATGAAATCATTCGGACCAGTGACTGGAAATCAACTTAAACTTGTAATTAGCTCATTTAAATAACGTAGTAAAATCATCAGTCTATAGAAAAATTTATCATCGTCAATCTATAGCCGGCTCTCTGGGAGAATATCTACTTCTCAACCAATACGGTGCAGTTGGTGCCACAGGATATTCTTCAATATTCTTCACTAAATTTCACCATAGTTGGCGACGGACCGCAGCTCTACTAGCATGTTTGTCGGTCTGGATGATCTTGATCCATGTCTTTCTTGGGACAATTTGTTGTGTTTTCTACCAAAGGTTGATTTTGCCACAGAAGTGTGCTAGGAATTCGTTCATCTTGAATTCAACAAATATATCTAAACTATTTCCATTTACGTTTCCGAATTTGTTCCGTAACTGTATTGTGCTTATCGCATCTTAAACAAATTATTTGTTTCTAATATAATGTCAGCGATATATACGTAGAATTTATATCAAGAATCGTCTTTGAATATTTCTTTCGGCGGTAGATGCCAACGAAAACTATGTAGAGGAACAGTAGAATTTCACCATCGATGTGGCCGGGTTGTATTAGTAGAAAATGTTACCATTGATATTGATCAAAAATATTTGGTTTTATGTAAATTCGTAATAAAGTTTCAAAAAAATGTTTAAATTTAATTTGGACGACATATACGACTAATCTCTACTAATATACTATTTCAACTATTACATACACGTTTTCAATAACGACGTAAAATAAAATAAAAGGCAGTACCTCTGACAAAACTTCCAGAGCGGGGCTACGGCTAGTAAAATTATGTAAGAGGGAGTACCTCTGGTGGAAGTTTCAGAGCGACAGCACAGCTGGCAAGATATGTTAAGAGGTAGTAAAAATCAGATATAGGTTAGTTAAATAGTCGGATAAAGTATATTTATCATTTACAAATACATAACATTCTAAATACAACAAAATAATTGACGCATTTCAGAGTAATCATAATTTGTGTTAAACAATAATTAGTACCAAGTATAAAATTTAATATAAAATGCAAAATTTCTTTGGAATTTAATATTAACCATATATGAAATATAAAAAGATTTTAAATAAATGTGAACTATTTTAATAATATTCATCCTAGACCGTATGGCATTTCGAATATATGTTTAGAATTCGAAAACATAAAAATAAGTAAATTGTTTAAAAGCCAATCGACATATTTATCTGAAATTAAAAAACTATTCTTGTAAAAGAAAATAGCACTTAAATGGTAACAAACACATGCCTTAAATATATTATACATTTTTCTGTTCATTTTATGCATATCTATTATTTTAATTAATATATTTAATTATATTTTATTTTTCAAAGACAATTAAAAGGGCAAAATATTTTTTATTCTATTTTTATTTTGGTATAGATAACCCTCCCTGTAATATCATCCTCAGCCACATTAATTTAGTACTCTCATCAACATCTCTACCGAATCCACTGGATTTCATAATCTAAATAATTCGTAAGACATACTAACGGGCGAATGATTTCTATCTATTAATAAAACGTTTAAGATAATTAACAATGTTAGGTTCGACATACTTAGGTCAGGGCGGGTGGGGTAGTCTTCCTATTTTATTGTCTGCAAGTATATTTTCACCGGTTTTATAACATTTGGTTAAGCGTTGTGATGCTGAAGAGTAATATTGTTGTTTCTTTGCTTATATTCCGGCCGTTTATAGCACAAGACCACAAGTTGAGGTAGCTTTTTACGCAGACGACACTGCTTACTTTGCTTCTTCCAGAGTGGCAACGCACATCGAAGACAGACTTTAAAAATTACTCATTGAGACGCTCAAGCGGTTACATTTCTGGAGGTCAACGCACAGAAAACCCAGGTCATCTTCTTCAAGAAGAAGCGCCTCGCACCGAGCATTTCGCGTCTTAAAATCAGAAACGCCGAAATCCCATGGTCAGAAGAAGCCACCTATATCCATCTTGCCTTCGATCGCAAGTTTAGATGGAACTCTCAGTTTCAAAGATCCTCCACATATGTCAAGGTATTGTCAATTTGCTGTTCCCGTTCATCAACCGGGCCAGCAGGCTTCCTGTCTCAATATAAAATCTCTCATATACAAGATGCTGGTTCGATCAGTCGTTCTATACAGCCAGCTCCAAATGCGTCTCACCTAGCTAGGTGGAACGTCTTGAAGTTCTTCAGAACAGAATTCTAAGGAAAATAATCAATGCCCCCTAGATTGTCAGGAATAAACAAATTCATAGAGAAACAGACGGTACGATTTTATATCCGAGCTCTACTCAAGATATTTCTCCACTATTCAGCTCTTGGATAATAAATGTATTACGGAGCTGGTCGATATTTTAAGCTAATAACTCATTCGGCTCTTGGTGGCCTTATTTTATCGGAGTCGACACTGGCGCGTCGTGTTCTAACTCCAAATTGTCTCGACCTTCTCCAGCGAGCGATTAACTCAGATACATTGAGCTGCATGGTGTGATAACGATTGCCCTTGTGCCTCTTAATGATATTACCAGTTATAGGCACCCTACTTACTAACAATAAGAATTATCAGTTAAGGTCATAGGATCAGCTGGTAGGGTGGGGTTTAGTGGGTAGTCCAGAGGCAGTCTCCACATACCACTCCAACTCGCTTATTCCTGCGGGTCTCCCCGACCAGGTATCCACAACAGGATTCCCTTTCCCGATTTCAAGCCAAAAAAAGTGCTAGTCTTGAACGCATTAATTGTAGTCGATGGCGATACCAATGGTCTCTGGTCTTGAATTGGTCTTCAAATTTGTCGTTTCCAATGTCGAAATTGCCACTTTCAGAACGTCGAATCTAGTATTCATATGATGAAATCGAGAGAGCATGGTTGCCAAAACATTCACACAGCATTCGATGATCTTACTGAATGATATACAAAAAGAGCTGTTAATAGTGCTTAATTCAATGATTTTAATATAAAACGTTATGTCATTGCATTTTTTCAAAATAAACATGACAATTGACTAATAATGACATGTACAACAGCGACCATATTTTTAATGTTTGCTTCTGATACTAATCATATTACTATAGATTAAAGCATATGGAGAGAAACTTATTTCTTAGGCAGCAATAGAATCGTTTAACTCTATTTATTTCATACACTTGTTAGGCATTTGGGATTAGAATGAATTTTTCAAATTTAACAGCACTACATTTATTCGACGTTCGAAGTTATATTAAATAATTAATTGAACTGAGCTTTTCGTAAATAAAAGTTTTCAAGTCATCCAAGTGAAGAAAACTCTACTTATGTTCTGTACTTTGTAAATCAGTATATCAACAGTGCTGGTTATAATGGAAAAGCAGTAGTCTGGGCTATTATTAAAGTAGAATATCTTTAAACCTCGCTCAATTTATGCTTCGTAGTTTATGAGTACTGCAATTACTTTGTTGAATAAAAGTTGCTTTGATATTATATTATATTTATTATATTATTCATCTTACATGACCGAAACAATCTCAATCTGCTTCTCTGAAATTGTTATACAACTGTGCTCGGATTGTCGCATCCTAAACGAAGTACTCCTCCTCCGAATATAATGCTGAATTATTTGTTTACAATGACAGATTGTTTTTTCTTTTCTTTTTCTATATTACCGATCCCAAGTAGTTAAAGTCCTGCACTTGCTCCAACTGAATCCCGTTGAAATTAACAATAGCAGGCGATTCATCAGTTGTCAGGACTTTGTCAGGTATTTTCTTCATTAATTCTCACGCCAAATTCCTTTTAACAATTAGATCATCAGAAAATATCAGGTCGACCAACAGGTAGCGGGACTTTTGCCGTACCTATTCCGTTCCTCCATCAGCTGCCGCAGCGCGAAAATCTGAAAACTTTTTTAAAAGTTTTATATTCGAAAATTTTAAAATTATTTCAAAAAGTATTACTAAAAGCCTATCGTAGCATCCCGGGCATAACATCTCAAATATACTCAACAGTTATCACACCGGTGCATCGGATTAGGAGGAGTTCAGTGACATACACAAGTATAAAAGAATCAACGATATCTTTTAGTTAAAATGCAATACAAACAATTCAAATGACTGTTTCAATTCAAAACTAACTGTTAAATTAAATTTTTCTGATATGTCAATACATAAAATAATCTTTTTTTCATTTAGTTGCTTTATTTACAAAAGTTGCTTTGATTATATTATGCATCTTACATGACCGAAAGGTACAGGTTTTCTTATAACGCAATTAGCAACGGAATATTTGTCATATCATATTTAAATAGCGGAAACATAAGGTATCAGAACACAGGTAAGTCATTGTTTGCATCACTGACTTTATAAGAAAAATCTCAAATATTGAATAATTATTCTGGTAATAGCCACGCTGGGTAAGAGCTAATGTTTTCAAACATGATTTTCCTGTTTGCCAATGTGTACTAAGTAGGCTTCATGAAATGCTTAAAGCTAATGCCGTAATTAATAGAATCAACATTAATCATCAAAATAATCAGTTGCGGAGAAACATGAACCGATTATGATCAATCAAATCATCTGATAGGCCGATATAATACTTTAAAAATCCATATAAAACAAATAAATAAGGAACCTAATAACTTTAAAAATGTATCCATTTTAACAAATTTATTAGCAACAACCATTGACAACCAGTAATACAGCTATGTGTTCAATATATCGACGTGATATGAAATTACATATAAATATATTGCTACTACAGTTTGACTAAAAATTTTATTTGTAAATGAAATATCAATTATAAATCGTTATTAATAGATATTAATTGAATATTATTTCAGCTCTCAGATTGGATAATGAAACACATGTTAAAAAAATTATTATTTACTATTTATAATAGCATAGTCTTGTAATTAGAATTGTAAAATGGTTAATATGTTATAATGTTAAAATGGTAATAATTGGTAAAATAATATGTATGTAACCACTTATACAGTTATTCAATCCTTGGATTTTTAAGGATACAAATGTCGTCTATAAAGTATTAGAATAAAGTATAGATGACGGATAACGAAAAAAAAAGAACTCAAAATCACCAGTCCTAATAAACTGAGGCTTATATTTCAAAAATGCGATTTAGTTCTTTTAGTGCACTTGTATGCGCTTACACTAAGCATTTTGTTTATTAATAATGGATGTTTCATGTAGAAAATTATTAGGTGATATTCACATATTTGCAGTCGTCAAAGTTTCTTGCAAATCAAATCATGAACTCGTGCGTTAAAATCACTTCTACTTTGTAGATTTCTAAATATTTAATAAATTCATTATTTTACTATTTTTGACCATTACCGATCATTTTTTTAGAATAAAAAAGTATAAATCAGAAATGAACAGAGGTTGGGCGAGTAATTTATACTGCTTGGGACTTGTTTCAGTCATTAGGGTCCAACACTAATCTCTCATCATACCTTTATGTCAAAATCCTTGGTATCGCCATTCAATTTCCGCTATATTTCTTGTGTGTCCTTGCTCGTCGTTCGTATCGCCCAAGTTTTTTGGAAAAAAATCAAGATATGAATGCAGAAAATGTATTTTGAGAGATATTCGAGATCCAATCTTGCGGTAATTTTGCAACAAATATTCGATTATGTGCTTGTGATTCGGTGATTCGTGGTTATCAAAAAAGTGGTGAACAATACCTTAAAATAAAGCCCATGCCACTAATTCATCAGAATTTAAAGATTTTGTAAACTGTCAACGATTAATTTTCGAATATCAGGTTCAACAAATATTCCTTGCTTCATTGCTCGCTGGTGATGAAAATGAAGTTCTCAGAGCATTTTTTACACTTATGTCTGAAAAAATTGGTAAAAATTGGTAATTGTTGTTACCGACGAAAACATTTAAAAAATCCACAAAATGATTTTGAATGACCGTAAATTGAATTCGAATAAAATAGCAGACACTCTAAAGATATTAACTGAACGTGTACATCACATCATTCACGAATATTTGGGTATGAGAAATCTCTGTGCAAAGTGGGTGCCGCGCGAGCTCACTTTTGACCAAAAACAACGACGAGTTTGTACTTTGGGATGCGCATGGAATAATGGTCATTGACTACCTTGAAAAAGGTCCAATCACTGTCCTGTCATTGTTGAAAGAACCCATCAACACTGACTATTACATAACGTTGTTGGATCGTTTGAAGGACGAAATCGCCGAAAAACGGCCGCATTTGAAGAATAAGAAAGTGCTGCTTTAACAAGATAATGCACCGTGTCAAAAATCCAGGAATTGGGCCCCAGCGACTATTTCTTGTTCTCAGATCTCAAAAGGATGCTAGCTGGGAAGAATTTTTCATCGAGAATGAAGTGGTGATCGCCCAAACTGAGTCCTGTTTTGAAGCAAAGGACAAATCGTACTACAAAAAAGGTATCGAAAAGTTGGAGGGTCGCTATAATCAGTGTGTCACCCTTGAAGGGAATTATGTTGAATACAAAAAATAATTTTACCAAAAAAATAGTTCTATTGTAGTAGGTCGGGGACTTTTCAATTGACATATTAATAGCAGACAACTCTGACAGCTGAAACTTTATGCAATATGTTAATTCCTTAATTTTCTTCAGAACGATATACACAAACATTATGTAATCACCACAGACATTATGAATTTCTTTAAGATTTTATTGTCAGATCACTCCAAATACCGACTGATCAAGATACTAATTATCAGATCAATATTAATATTCTAAAAGACAAACCAATGATCGGGAGGAGTGCAGCAGAACTCAAAACTTGACCAACTACAATGGAACTTGCTGGATGAAAATTAATTGTGGGAAATTAAAATTATATATTATCAAAGTCAAAAAATAATGGTTATATCAAGATGTAAATTATCTATACTCTCCCAGTTGAAGACAGACACTGCTCTGATACACAGTTTCCTCATAAAAGTGAACCTCCCCCAATATGTACTGTATTCAGCTCTACTCACAACACATACTAAATACTTACAAATGAGACAATAACATGGTATTGGGGACACTCTAAAGAACATTCTTGATATAGACAATCTGGATAACTTAATCACCTTCCTCAGAGACTCTGGCTTATACAAGAAGATATAAATTATTAAAATAAAATAAGTGCTTTAATGTTATCACTCATATCAATCAAATACTAGGACTCGGCTTAATACAATATGGAATATTATTGCCATGTGTTTGAATCCAACAACTATCTATTTTTATTAAACTTTTCTAGTTGTATATGTTACCAGCTATTATAAATACTACTATGCCGGCTTAATGGCGCAGTGGTAAAGGCGATCCTGCTGGGGAAAATTTGTGATTGTCCTAGGCAAGAGTGTAAAATCCGACAAGGAAAATGATCCCAGTCACGCCAGTAACCAGGCTGGGTAAGACCGTATGTCTCCTGGGGCGATTTCTAAAGCTAAAGACTGACGACCGTGGTTCAGAGCCCACACTAAATTTTAGGTCCAGTCCAGATAAACCCATATTGATAAAAGAAGACTTCATTATGCACCTACACTTAATTTATAAATTTTATTATTAAATTACATATACTACAAAATAGGTAACAACGATCTAAAAAAGTCCAAGAGGTGGGTTTTTTATTAATTAAAAAAAGTCTAAAAAGAGTCTAAACTATAAATATCGACCAAAAAAAATTTAGAACATATTAGAATAAAAATATTTCATCGAATAAACTTAAGATGTTTGATAACCAAAATGTAACGTAAAATCTACTATATATTTTGGAAAAACAATACGTTCGTTACCAATTCCATTTATTTACAATTACCAAGGTTACACCCACTAAAAATATTACGTTCCCATATATTATATCCCAAGTTTAAAAGCCTGCAAAACAATTTAAACGACATACATGGTTGTATATTATGAATTTTAGTCGCTTAAAAGGTAAAGAAAAATATGTCATTTTAGTATCTTTTTTATTTTTTTACATTAGGTATAAAATGGTATTAGTAATAAAATGGATAATTTTATGTATAGAATATGCTGTCTTGTGATGTGATATCGCTTTTTGCCAAATTGTAACATAAAAATTAATTCCATCTACATATTTCGAACGGAGAGTTGGCGAAAATTGGATCAGGTGCCAAAAAATGGCGCAGGCGAGAGTCACTATTATATTTGTCTTAATTTTAAAGAATCTGTCTAGAACTCATTTTATTATATTTTAATTTTGGAACTAATAATATCATATCTTCAATTTTTGATGTTATATATTGATAATCAAATCAATGTTTAGCTTTTTGTTTCATAATTCAGCGTTTATTAACATTTGTTTTGTATTTTAAAACAATTACCATAACCTTATATTACAATAAGAAATGTTTAGTTATATTTCTCATTGATTGTAACATGAAAACTATTAATATCAACTGTAGATAACACATCTCTTACAATTTTAACATCGATTATGTTATATTATGTTTATTTATGGTTATTTTTATGTTTTTCATTTAGTGAAAAAACGCAACTAGCTCGGGCTTAAACTAAATCAAATGTATTGGCTGATAGCTTGGCAATATTGGTAATACTTAGGCGCATTTGGACCTGTGGTATTGAACTATGGGGTACTACTAGCAAATCTAACATAGATATTCTCCAGAGGTTCCAGAATAAAGTGTTGCGAGTCATCGTCAATGCCCCATATTACGTCTCCAACAAACTAATTCAGCGCGATATCCCCTTAGAACGCATAATAAGTGTTATTCGAAGTGTTAGTGCAAAGTACTTTGAAAGACTGAAGTTGAAGTTAGTGCATCCCAATGCACTCGCCAAACAGTTAATGTGCGCGATGACAGTGCGTAGGCTCAATTATGTAAATAATTTTTTTTGTTTTTGTATGCATTCTGATCATTTTTGCCTTAAAAAAGGCATTTATTGAGAGGCGTAGGTATAATATATATTGGTCAAAATATTTTCCATCATTTTCTACTAACTTTTACCTCCCTTCCTCTCAACATGACGATTGCGTCTCGAAAAACACTTAGATATCCAATCATCGATTAATTTTTGCACTCTTAAGCTCAATCTGAAACCGTGTACCAATCCTTCTATTAAACAATTGTTAATTAAAAGCGTATTCCAGCTGCAACAGTATATCACTCCAAAATGTTACAACATAGTATTTCATAATACGCTACACCTTGATGATTCCTGACATATGCCCAAACGGTTCGAAATGTCATATTGAAGTAAAGATGTGTGGAAGTCTTTTTCTTCCCTTTTGAAGATTTCCATTTACTTTTAAGTGAGCTGTCTGAAAGTTCTGAACGTTTGAACTGATTTTCGGTCGTATAGGTCTTACAGTTCATTATCTTGGATGTTTGTTAGTCCTCCAGGCTATATATTTGACGTTAATGTCAAAATCCATCCGTCCATGTATTATATCATCATGAGTTTATATGCAACTGTGTCAATAAAATTAATGAATACCTAAAATGCATTTTTAAGTGTTTCATAATTAACAACAGTAAATAGTGAATAATTCAATAATACTAAAAGAAAAACCGTTATTTTATATAGAGAAATGTCAAAACCATCCAGTTTAACAATTAGGATAGATTATTTAATACAATTTTATAAAATACATGTAAGGCCAAATATAATTGAGTTAAAACAATTATTTGTTTATTTAATTATTACTAAAATTCATATATTGTTATTTAGTAACTGATAACAGTGTGCAAATGGTTTAACAATATATTTGACTCAACAATTAAATTACAAAATGGAAACAAAAGAAGTATAAACTGATATTAAAATATAACGATAAATATAGATAAAATCTAAAAGCTATATAAATGTAAACAATTAATTATATAGAGCTATATACAATATAAAATATTAAAGTTATAAAAACATATAAAATATGAAATTCTACATAATGTAAAATATAACAAATATATAACAAAAATCTAAAGTTTAAATAAATTAAACTAACAAATACAATAAATGGGATGCATTGTTTGGATAAAACAATTTCGTATCCTATGCCCCACATTCGGCTTAATATCCAGAGTACTGGGTCTTAAATAGCAGATATCAGGAGGGATTATATTAGATAAGATTGAGACAAATTTGGTAATAGGCACTCCAGGTCAATAAATAATCTCAAAAGTGTCAAAATGTATGGAAATAAATAAAGAGGTTTCTATAATCATATCAAAAGTCAAACTCTAGTTGGAATTAATTGCGGTTAGGTGAGGACTCTTGGGGATGGCATACAGATGTTGACAATGTGAATAAAATAATTAAAACAATTAAAATAGTATATCTATACTTTTTTCTATTACGTAAATATTTTTTTGTCTTTCAAAAGAAGATTATATTGTATTATGCTAGAAAAACCTTGCACTCAAATTAAATTTCGACACTCTTAATATATTTTTAAGAATCTTACTATTGATTCCATTCAATATCATAATCACCCGTAAGGTGAGGTTGGTTTTGTCCATTTTTTCTAATCTTCACTGTTACTTCACTGTTAACGAAGGGAATACATTAATAGAACATACTAGTAATAACAATTATAAGTGATAAAACTGTCACACCCACACCGAGTGTGCTATTTACTTAGTAATATTAAAAGTTTATCAAACATTCATCTAACATAGCTTCGACTAATATAGCGACAAGGAAAATGATCCCAGTCACGCCAGTAACCAGGCTGCGTAAGACCGGATGTCTTCTGGAATGATTTCTAAAGTTGGTCACTCGCCAGTCGGTAGGCTTAATGCTAAAGACCGTGGTTAGGAGCCCACGTTAAACTGTAGGTACAGTCCAGACGGTACAGTCCAGACAAACTCATAGTTGGCAAAAAAGACTTCAAGATTTTTAAAAAATCAAATTAAAATAATAGAATACACATCATTTATTGTTTATTTAATACTAGATATAATCATATTTATAGAGTATACTCTAAAACAAAATTAAGAAGACATTTATATTGTATTCTGTCAGAAACATCTTATAATTTAAGGGATTTTTGGTATACTTTTGAGTATGTTACCATTGACCCTAACCTCTCTCATAACCCCATTTAGGGCATAAGTTGTCACACTTTTTTCCTAATTAGGTACTGTCACTTAACACAGGGAAAATATAGTAATAACAATTATAATTAAATACACTAATGTTCATTAAAAATTATATTTAATCAAATATTTCGGTGTCACAACCATAACCAGCCTACTATGATAACGTATTTAATAAGAGTATATTAAGCATTTATCGATATAAGTACAACTAAATAATATTTATTTGTGGCATCTATTATAAATATTTCGATATAATCTTTTCGAAATTTTTGCTTGAAACCAAAATAATAGAATATATATTATTTAATTGTCTATGTAATACTAAATATAATAATACTCATTGAATAAATTATGGATAGAAACAACATATAATTAACGCAAATATATAAAATTAGATTTGTCCGTCTCTTATTCGGTAACAACAACGATTTGTGACCAGTTATACAGCTGCACATTACTGGAGGCATTAAATATGCGTACTGTCAATTACCGAGCTTATTAGATAATAGGTTATCACTTAAAACTACACAGCGAACGTCTCCAAGCTGCCCCACTCAAATTCAAAACCGAAAAATCGACCCGATTGTTTTCAGTTTTTGTTCGACGCGCGCTCTACTCTCCAGTCGTTGCCTGCGCCATGGCTAAGACGAAAGTGTCAGATTTGGAAGGTTTGCTGCGTCAATCCATAGCCGAGGATGTCCAAGTGGTCGACGAGAAGACCACGCTGCTGACGGCACCCGGCGAACACTACGGCAGCGTGATGCTGGCGCTCCAGGTTAAAATTAAACGCGGCAACGGAGAATTGCAGGAATTACCACTCGTTGCCAAACTCATACCCGCCAATGAGATGCTGAGAAAAGCCTTCGATATACCGGTCACGTTCAAAAAAGAGGTGTTCGCGTACACGGAGTCGATTCCCGCGCTGGTGGAACTGCAGCGAGAGTACAACGTCCCGGACGAAGACCTGCAAAGCAATTTGTTCCCAAAATGTTACGGAGGCCGTTTGAGTCTGGACGAGAACAAGAACGCGACGGTGGACGAAGACGCGGTTTTGATATTCGAGAATCTGAAAGTGCAAGGTTACATCACGGAGGACCGTCTCAAGGGTTTCGATCTGAGTGCGGCCCGTGTCATTCTGAAGGACCTGGCGAGATTCCACGCCACCCCGATAGCCCTGCGTCTTCTTAAACCTGAAGTGTTCAAAGAAAAAGTACTACCCTCTGGTGTATACAATAAAGGTTTAGAGCAACTTCCTGAGGAAATCGGCCAGGCTTTTCACAATGCTATCCTGGATGGTGCTAGGGAAATTCCAGAACTCGAACCTTATAGAGAACGCGTTGAAAAACTTGCAGCTGATGGCATAAAGAATCCGTGGGTTTTCCGTGAAAATCCCAGCGAAACATGGGGTACCATCTGCCACGCAGACTTTTGGGTCAGTAATACTATGGTCCTTAAAAATGAAAAGGGTGAAACTATAAGTAACAAAATTGTCGACCTTCAACTGAACCGATTCTGGTCCTGCTGTTGTGACGTCGTCTTCTTCCTGTACACCAGCATCATAAACTCAGTTTTAGAAGAACATTTTGACGAGCTACTGAAATTGTATCATCACCATCTAATACGGAACCTCTCCTACTATCCCATCGATTTAGAACCCTTTTCGTGGGAGAATTTCCTGAAGGAATTAAATGAAATCGCTCCCAGTGAATTATATCACGTTCTAGTGATGTTAAAACCAATCTGTACTGAACGAGGAAAAGTAACAAACACGTTAGAAGAATTTCAAGACACCGATTGGAGCAGAAAGGATTTACTCGGTCCAAATCACAGGAGGAAGTTAAAAGATACAGTTTTGTCGTTGATTGAACGCGAATGGATGTAATTACGAATTTTAGTATTGTTTTAGTTTTGATTTGATTAATAGAATTGTAAGTACAAATAAAATTTGATTATTCAACGGGGAAAAATATTATAGTTTGATATAATCGCAATATAATGTGAGATTTTTAATGTAAATAATGAGTTAGTTATATGGACCAGTATAAAGTGGTAAAATAACTGTTAGATCGATTATAAGTATCGTCTCGCTACTTTAAGATTACCGAAAACGCTACTGTAATTTTGCTGCTTTTTAAAATATGTCTGACCATGTTCTTATTGTTTCACTGTAAATATGGTTTTGATAAAATTAAAAAGATAAAAAATTGTAGATACGTATATTAAAATAAATGTTTTGTAAATAATCAAGATTCTATTTATTAGGAACCTTTAAAACTTCTACTGCAGCCTCTAAAACTGTCCTCAAACAAGTCCTGTATAATTTATTTAGATTTCAAAATGCAATTAGCAACCTATAATACAAAAAAATATATTAAAGTCTCCTTTTACTAACTATGGGTTTATCTGGACTGGATCTACAGTTTAGCGTGGCTCCGAGCCACGGTCATCAGCATTAAGCCTACCGACTGGCGAGTGACCAACTTTAGAAATCATCCGAGAAGACTTCCGGTCTTACCCAGCCTGGTTACTGGCGTGACTGGGATCGTTTTCCTTGTCGGATTTTACACTCTTGCCTAGGACATAAATGCTCCAGTAGGATTTTAACCTGCGGTTATCGCAACAGTAGGAGGACCATACTATCGCCTTTACCTTTACTACCAAGCCAGCAGCATTATAGTTCGATAGAATCGTAATGAAATATTAGATTTTCAATATAAATAATTGAATGGACTGGCGTAAATTAATAAAATTATAGTTTTCGTCACCAGATACCATATGCCATAAAAAGAAACCTTTTTTAACTTGTCAAGTAATGAAATCGTTATTAGTAACGGTTAGAAAGTACATTTTCATCCCATTCAAATCTGAATCAGCGATAAGTTTTTTGAAAGTTTTTTGAGATATTGAGTTGGGTATTCATTATAGATATTTATTAGAGATATAGCGGGGTCTAAATATATTTTGATAGACTTTGGCGACAGATTTTTCATTCCAAATAACAAGAACAATTAATATCGAAAATGCAACTTTGAGCGGTCTTTGATTAGCCTTTATAAACACTGAATAACTCAATCATACTAAAAAGGAAACTGTTATTTTATAAAGAGAAGACAAAAGCATTGAAATTAACAGTTGAATTGTTTAATAATTGTTGAACATTAATATTTCTCAGTGTCACTAATGTATATCGTTAAATAAAATATATGCATGCACGCAATAGTATTAAATTAATTGATTTAAATAAAACGCACAGTAAATATCAAGAATATATGTTATATTTATATTAGTAATAATCTTACATTACAGCGTGAGAACTTCAATGTTTATTTTATAAGAAAAAAAATGTCTATCATGAACCGAACTCAAAGTGCTTCTTGATAAATTTGTTGCAAATTGTTGTGTCATTACTCGCATAATTATTGTGCCGTACATATCTCGTATTTTGTCAAGCAGCTTAGAGAAAAAATTATACAAAACAAACGAATTACACTTTATCAGGACTACTTGACATCAATATTTTTATCCAATCAGAACAGAATGAATATTTGTATATAGACAGGGTCGTTGTTATCTACGTTATAAACAAGAAATATATGGTTTGTGGTTGAATAACACTTTAAAGTAAACTACAACTACGATAGTTGACCTTAATATATTATTGATAGATTGTTTCTTTTAAATTTGTACGGCACCTATACATTAGATACGACATTTAATTTTAATACATTTATTATCCATGAAAAACTGTTATTACAATTAATATGAGTTACTATTATTTCTCAATGATGACCCTCGGAAGCAATCTAACATTCAATCAAAGACTACTATTAACTGAAATAAGTGAAATTTTCTAGAAACAGTATATATCGTAAACTAAACATATTGTGGTTAACTGCAAAATATTTATTCATTATAGAACGTACACACGTGTTATTTTATTGAAAATAATCAATTATTTCCATACTGTAAATTATTATAAATAAATATCTGTCAAATATTATAGCCTGCTTTATGTCAAAATATTAAATAATATAATAATTAATATATTATAATAATAAATCTTTTTTTTAATATATGTTAATGTCTTCTTTTACCCAGTTTGGGTTTATCTGGAATGGACCTAAAGTTTAACGTGGGCTCCGAACCACGGTCCATTAAGCCTACCGACTGGCGAGTGACCAATTTTAAAGATCATCCCAGAAGACATCCAGTCTTACCCAGCCTAATTACTGGCGTGACTGGGATCACAATCACAAATTTTAAACAATCACAAACATAAATTTACGACCATGCCCCAACAGGATTCGAACCCGCGGCTATGACAACAGTAGGAGGATCGTCCTATCGAATAATAAATCTTAAATATTATTAAATACATTCTAGCTTCATATACGATTTAGACAAATAAACTAAACAGTGCCAATTTTTGGTATATTATAGCAAGGTCATTCATTTTCAATACTTACATGTCCCATTCTTTCTGTAGAGTAGCATGGGGTAAAACCAAATGTTGTCCTGGTGGCATTATGAAGGGGATATCAGAATGCATTTTAAATATTATATGCTCTGCAGCGTAATTCTTCCTTAAATCTAACGTTTTGTAGTGATGATAATGCTAATAATTTTGTTAAAAATTTTTATATAATTAAATTCCACGTTGAAAAAACAAGGGTGGAATATATTTAAATATTTTCATACTGAAACTTGATTTCATAAGTGTTTCAATCGATGGGATTTGGTCGCAACATGTTTCCAACACTTCACAACTTTCAACAAAATTTTTCTTAGAACTGAACAATTGAAATGAGATAAGTCAAACTTCCTGTAAATTTATTGTGCAAATATACCAGTGCTATATTTTTGACTGGTAATTTCAGGTTTTTGGAAATGAAATAAACCTTTACAATCTAGTAAATTGATAAATAATAAAAAGTAAAGCCTAGCCTTGTAAAGACTGTTTTAATATCAATATGTAATAAACTATTAGACAAATCTGCATATATACCGTTTATATTATGATCATTTATTGCCTTAAAACGACATTTATTGAGGAAAATTGGTACAATATATATTAAACAAAATAATTGATAACAATTTATAGTGTCGAAAAAACGATGTCGGCTCTCAATAGCAAGAGTTTTAACAGTTTGTAATTCAGTGCAATAATAGCAATACAATATTTTATAGTCATGAATATTCTGCTTCGGTGTTGATGTGAATGGCTCTTTACTGATAAAAAATGATGGCACCATTTTCAATTAACTGGCGTAGTAACCATGAAAATTATCGATTCATTAACTGCCAAGCTGTCTAAAAATTATTTGAGAACCGTAGCTGGATCTTCGTCCAATAATTATTGTATTTCATTGTGTTCTGGTCTTCTTAATAACCCACAAGTTTAAGCCTTAAGTGTTGATAGTCTTCGGCAGCAGCATTTTCCAAATAATACTTAATGGAAAACCGCTATATTATGTAAATAAATGTTAAACACATCCACATGTCTTAATTAACATATTGTAAATCGCAAATTATTACTCTGTAACATATTAATATAATATATAATAACAATATCTAACAAATAGTTAATAACAATTATGATTACTCCATTAAAATGTTCTTAATATTAAGAAACTGGATTAATAGTATTAAAATACCTGAACTTTTTGAATTTGAAACAATATATTTGTCTTCGTAGCAATTACACTAATAGCGGCAAAACTATTAATACCGGACGTTTTGATTAAGCTTAGTTCTACTTCAGTTTGAATGTCCGCTGATTATAGAAAATGAAAGGAAATAAATGTTTGAAAAAATGCTCATTCATTGCATTTAAGGCGATATTAATTCGTATATCTATGAGCTCGACATGACTGTGTTGTGTTAAAACAAGTTAATAAGAACAAGCCTTATTAGATTTTGATCAAAAGGATGAAATAAATTGTATGTGAAAATGGCTATTAATAAAAAAATATGTAATAAAATTTCTGTATTATTGCTTTTTTATCATTCCTTTTCGTAATAACATTTTCTAAATCATGTAATTTTATTAAATGTATTATATTTCATTTTTGTTATATTTCTCCTTACGACTCTCGTTGACTAACTAGAGTTTATTGGGAATGGACCTACTGCTTAACTGCCGACTGGTAAATAGCCAACTTTGAGATCATACCAGAAGACATCCGGTCTTACCCAGCCTGGTTACTTGCGTGACTGTGGTAATTTTCCTTGTCGGATTTTAAATTCTTGCCTCTGAGATAATCACAACATAAATTTACAACCACACCACTACAGAATAATATTAGTTTGAAAAATATAAATCAACGACAAAAAGAAATACTTTTGAAGATAACAAATAATTGTATTGAGTATTCCAAATAATATACTTTGTAAATACATTTATTTGATAAATCACAACGTAATATGGATAAAAATAAAAATGCAAGTAATCACTTTTAATATAGAGGATTTAAACAAGATAGATTAATTAAAGTCACTTTGAAGGAAGTTTTGTTATCGCGCTTCTACATTATGTGATTTGAAATATATCAATGGTTAAAATCCCAAATTTTGTAAAAGGCACTACATTATTATATAAAATGTATAAAAATGTAAATGTAAATTGAGATCCAATAGAAATGCGTAAATATCAAATTAAAAGTAGGGCACAATTAAAACAGTAATCCAAGTTTAAATAAAATAAAATCGAGCGAAGACAGAAAAAAAGTAAAAATATATTAAAATATAATAAATTAAAAATATATTATATGTATATATTATTATATATATATATATATATATATATATATATATATATATATATATATATATATATATATATTGAAGGTGTTATACTACTGCATACGTATTGGAGAAAAAATATATGTTTTAGTTCATGTGGGCTTAGACGAAAAAAATACTAATTGAAAGGACAACGAATAGTCTTTGAATGCTTCAAACAAGTGCATCACATGGTTTCACTGGCATTGAACAATGGATAAGACAAACAGTCTAGCTTCCATATCAGGTTCGACATGAGTTTTCCAAATGAATACGGCAGCTGTCAATATTTTTTTTGGTAGGGCTATATTTTTCAATTGATTCAATTGCATTTTCCATCTATTAGTTAAAATTGAAGCTTTACAGTGGTCGGAATAGATTTCTTTTTTTAGGAATATTTTCAGACAGTTTTGGGAATTTTTCAACAACTCATAACATATCACACCATCTAGCTTTGTCGTAATTCCAGATATGTCCTAAATTTAAAAAACACTTCAAGAATAGATGTTGAGTTCATTGAGAAGCGAGAAGACTATTAAAATTTTTATTTATTTGTTATTTTTCATTAACAACCATTTTGAAGAGTGGACAAATTGTACTTAAAACTCACTATTGCTTATTCTGTCAATTTCTGAGAAGTAATTGTAACATACAGTAATTTAATATTGTATAAATTAAATAATAGAAATACTTGATGATATATTAAAATACCTAAAAAATAACATTTATGAATCTGATATAAAATTTTATTATTTCTTATCGACGGATTGTTATCAATAAGCGTGTTATTTAATAAACAATATAGAAAATGTAGAACACCTTTAAATATTAGAGATATTTGGCGATAAGTGTTTTTATCAGTAAATATAAATATATTTTATCTAACTTGTATGCGACATATAGATTGATATTAATTTCCTTCTGAACCATATCAGATTAATTTAAAATATTTTTATGTCTATATTATTTTTGTCGTTCTGACAACCGCAAATCATTATATAAAATAGAAAAATGAACATACACTGATCGAAAAAATTGTGTTAGTTATTATTAATAAAGAATATCAGAAAAATATATTGAACACCAAACAACATACGAGGTACAGCAACCGTCCATAATAAGGATGTATTTCAGTGTACCAATTTTTATGATACTTTAATGTATTTTCCTACAAACCTCATTTCTCTTGCCGTTAATGGTAGAACGACTATTTTCTACAACACGAGATTGATGCTTACGACAAAAATCCAATAATCTGAACGTTGCATCTGATTGTAATGATAATTTTTATTGCATAAAGTTACTGAAATAATATATATATTAAGTTTATTCATTTATTTCCGCGAATGGGTTGCATATACACTTTCAGAAACGAAATTGAAAAACAGATTTTCAGTATATTTCAATTGGCCCGACCCATACATGGCGCTACTAGAATTAAATCCATCATTTTTAGTTAGCCCTAGCCCTCAAAATGTGCGTGTAGAAATTTGACAGCTGTCGGATCATTAGTTTATGAATTATAGCATTTTGAGTAAAGTAAATTTTGTTATTGTGAAAAAAATGGATAAAAAAAATTTCGCGTGTTGATAAAATATTGATTTTTGAAGGGAAAAAATACAGTTGAAGCAAAAATTTGGCTTGATGCCGAGTTTCCGGACACTGCCCCAGGAAAATCAACCATCAAGGATTGGTATGCTAAATTTAGATGTGGTGAAATGAGCACCGAAAACGGTGAACGCAATGGACGCTCAAAGAAGATTGTTACCGATGAAAATATATTTAAAAAGTCCACAAAATGAATTTGAATGACCGTAAATTGAAACGGAATGAAATAGCAGACGCTTTAAAGATACCAACTGAAAGTGTATATCATATTATTCACGAATATTTAAATATGATAAAGCTCTGTGCAAAGTGGGTGCCGCGCGACCTCACTTTTGGCTAAAAACAACGACGAGTTGATGATTCCGAGCAGTGTTTGAAGAGTATCAAGCGTAATAAACCCGAGCTTTTGCATCGATATGTGAAAATGGATGAAACATGGTTCCATCATTTCATTCCGAAGTCCAATCGACAGTTATCCGAGTGGATTGCACACGATGAACTCGCTCCAAAGCGTGGAAAAACGCAACAATCGACTGGCAAGGTTATGGCGCCTGTAATTTGGGATGCGCATGGAATACTTTTCATTGACTACCTTGAAAAAAGGAAGTACCATCAACAGCGACTATTATATAGCGTTATTGGACCAATTGAAGGACAAAATCGCCGAAAAACAGCCGCATTTGAAGAAAAATAAAATGCTGCTTCACCAACACAATACACCGTGTCGCAAGTCAGTAAAAAAGATGGCAAAAATCCATGAATTGGCTTTCGAATTACTTCCTCATCCACCGTATTTTCCAGATCTGACCCCCAGCGACTATTTCCTGTTCTCAGATCTCAAAAGAATGCTCGCTGTGAAGAAATTTTCGTCAAATGAAGAGGTGATCACCGAAACTGAGGCCTATTTTGAAGCAAAGGAAAAATCGTAGTACGAAAATGGTATCGAAAATTTGGAGGGTGCTATCAGTGTATCACCTTGAAAATAAATAATTTTTCCAAAAAAATTTGTTTTAATATGGTAGACCGGGGACTTTTCAATTGACCTGTTACCAAAATGATATCTAAAATTTGGAGGGTAGCTATAATCAGTGTTGAAAGGAATTATGTTGAATAAAAAATATAATTTTGCCAAAAAAAAATGTTTTATTATGGTAGGCCGGGGATTTTTCAATTAACTTGTTACTTCTGAGCACTGAAAACATCTTTGCATATGGTTGGAATATAACTTTGACGATATATTTTTATAGTTCCCTTTCAATGCCGTCTGTTGTTTCTTGAAGAAATTCGATCTTGTCTAACATTAATTATTATTAACTACTTGGTTAATCTTTTTATTTGTATCCTTCTAGCTGTATCCATTTTGACGAAGGACACGTGATCTGTCTCTACGGTTTACCTGTATTTGTAGTGCACCATCATACCTGATCTTCAGAACAAACCAAACTATTTAAATTAGTGGAACCAAAACACAATATAATTTAAATTAAGTAAGAATATAATACTGAGTATAAAAAAAATTAACAAGATTATTGGACTACTAGGTTTAATTAATAATTAGAAGCAATAAGGCTATACTCATAAAATGCGTGTTTTTGAACTCTGTAAACAAATTAACTTTGCAATTATCTATGATAGCTGTATTTAAACTACCTTCTACTATTTGTGATGATTATATGTCAAATAACATCTGAATAACAATTTGAATTATCTTAAAAATATCTTTGGAAATATAAATATTCCGATAGTTACAATACTTGGACATATAATATTTGAAGGAAAGGATATATTTTAGCTAATCAACTTGTTTGTGCGGATTGATATTAGAAATCGATTTATTTGCTTAAAACGTGTACAGTCTGATAAACATATTTTAATCTCACTCAAGTCACTAATTACATCAGATATTTTTGGGTTAGTAAGTAATTCGGTCGACATTTTCCACAAATTTGGAACAGGAATCAGAAATCAGGTGGCAGTCAATAATCAGTAAGTCAAATAAGCAAAGAACGCTAGAAGTTCACTTGATTAAAATCAGTAAACAATACCCAACAAGTAATCAATAATATTACTAATATAGTGATGTAATTACAACAATGTCGAAGAAAATATTTTATTACAAGTAAACACGCTTTATCTAATCGACAGACAAAATATGTTAAATTAAACCGAAATTAGGTTAATCTGCTTTATGGCTATTATCTAAAGTTTTATAATTAAGTATATTTGAGCATAGGCTGGATATAATTAAATCTAATTATTCCCTTGTCTAAAATGAACTGAGCTGCAGACTAGAAATGTTAGGCTTACGGTGAACAGTATGCAATATTGTCATTATATTATTAGAAAAAAATATGGCTGTGCTGTATTTTTAGATGATACATTTTAGTATTTACAGTATTGGTATTTAGAACATGTTCCTGAATTATCATCATTGTGTATATACAAGGTGCATTAGCAGTATTTTTAAAAATTGCGCGACAGATATTTATGGCTGTCTCAGCTGAAAGCCTTTGCCGAGTTTTTGCTTTGTAAGTAACTAGGTTTTTTCTTTGATAAAATGATTAGCATTGAACAAGGAGCTAATGTTATATTCTGCCATACCCGGCGAGTCACCGCCGTCTAATTACCTTTTATTCAGATTGTAGAAACATGACTTGGCTGTATATATCTTTAAACACCGAGAAGTGCTTAAATGTATCTATGGATCGCTGCCATCCAATATCCTTGCAATCCCCATCCCAATATGGAAAATAATGGAAACGGTTTTGATTATTATATATTGTACCAATGTTCTTAATAATTAATTTTTTAATGTGTGTGCGTTAAAAATGGTCAGAATACAGGCTCCTAATTTAATATTAAGTAAAAGTATTCTCGTAAGTAAAATTATGTAACGAAGTGAAATAGATTACCCGGCATATCGACACACATTTTTCGTTTAGTTATTAATTATTGCGTTCCTAACCTCAATTTAACTATATTCAATTGTTTCTATTTATAATATGGTTATCAATATTAATTATTTTAAGAAAAATGTAGGTACAAATTTAGTTATGCTAATACTACCTTTAAAAAAATATAATAAAAATACTTTGTTTTATATAAATAAATAATTATATATGTTTTATTAACGTATATTATTAGTAAATACCTGAATTGTCTTTGAAAAAGAACATTCAACTATTTTTACCACTATTACTAAAATGTTGTTACAATATATTTGCTCTGAGCTACAATATGACACAATAAAGCATTATTTGGTTCAAATTTTCTCTGTTTTTTTTTTGTTATATCTTAGAGTCCCCTTTTTACCAACTACGATTTATCTGGACTGGACCTACTGCTTAATGTGGGCTCCTAACCACAATCTTCAATATTCCCTTGAAGATTACGCTAAAAGACATCCGGTCTTACCCAGCCTGGTTACTGATGTCACTGGGATAATTTTCCTTTTTGGATTTTAGTTCTGCTTTTTGGACAATCTCAATTACAAACAATCACAAACATAAATTTACGAGACCACGCCCCAGCAGTATATTAACCCGCAATTATCGCAACAGTACTGTGTGAACCAAGTGTGTGATTTTTTTTGTGTACTGTACCAATTTTTCCTGTTTTTGAAAATATCTGCAATGTGTAATTGGATACTGTTTTTTTTAAATCATTTTAGATTTTTTTAGAGAAGAAACTAAAAATAATTATCATTTTTTATAAAAATAAATTAATAGTTGTAAATGCTAATATATTATAAAAACTATATTCTAGTTCTATTATAGAATATATAAGTAAGTATATATATATATATATATATATATATATATATTCTAACTTCAAACTCATGTGCTATCATAAAGATTAGAAGTAATACGAACAATAGACAATACTTTGAAATATAATAGAATGCATTTTTCCTAATAAAGCTAACAATTTACATTCAAAATTAATACACATTCCTTTTAATATAGGGCTGCAAAAATAGCAATTTTGATCATTTTTCGCATTTTTCAACATGAATTTCACATACATTTCAAATACTAACCTCTAACCGGATGATGTATATGCGGGTATGGTTTTGGAAAAATCATTATTCTGTATCAACAGAGTTTTTCAGAGGCCTAAACAAATAGGTCAAGTTCAGGCTATGGTGAATGCATTAAAACGTCCCAACCAATAAATTTCAAATTTTCCTGTTTGCCAAAAAGCTGATATAGTATTATCTTGATGGAAGAACTTTGTGGGCATCTTGCTTAGCACTAATGTGGACCGTAATCTCTCAACGCAACTTCTTCTTAGCACTAATGTGGCGACGACTTCTCCAGACTTCGAGCACGATATTTTAGTAACAAAAAAATGGTTTTGTTTAAAAAATGGCTAAACTTTGTTTCGTTTCAAAAGCCGGCTATTATTTGTTCACTATTGATTCATACAGAAGCCAAGCATCAAATTTGTCTTCAGTGTTGTTAATATGTGACGAAATAAAATCGACTTTTATTGCATATTGGCAGACTAAAAAATGATTAAAACTGTACATATAGAATGTTCTACGGATTATCAAACGCGTTATAGTATGGCTTCGTTAAATAAGTATTACTAGAGAAATGCAACTTTAAATTATGAATTAGAAAAGACATAAAAAGTCATAATGATATTCGTTAATAAAAATACACTCGAGCGCGAAATCACACAAAATTGAATATTTCGAACGAATAGTTAATTACCATTGTTGAGGGATATTTTAAAGGTTTTCCTATAAACTACCACAGTAATGGGATCCATTAGTTTGAGAGTCATAGAGATCATTAATAAGGGCACTAAAGTTGAATAAATTGCCCTCAATTTCATACTAAAATATAAACTAAATTTGACCTCTGACCTTGTTGAACGACCTAGTATTTTACAACTACAAACATGAGCACCACCAATAATTATTATGCCTTTACTATTCGGTAAGATAAATTAAGATTTTCTACCGTTAGCAAAAAAAGAACTTAACGGCCACAATAAAATGGTGACCACACAGTGTTGTAACTGATGACCGTAACACTTAATTTTTTGTTACAGGAAGAGAGCTGCAGATGGCTTATTGCTTATTGAAGAGAAAAGTTAAGGCGATTGGTTCCATGTGCGGTAACGCTTACTCTCCAAAGGAATCTAAGAGAAATTCAGCAATTACACAGTTTTTTTATATTATTATTTAACGTTGTGTTACGTATATACTGAAAATGTTTCCGCTTTCAAAGAGAAAAACATTAGAATGGTATAATATTAAAAAATTAACCTAGAATACATAATACTACAATTTTTTGTCCATTACTTGATAAGTTCTTGAGCTTAAAAAGTAGAAACAGTGTCTAGCAGTTATTATAAAACATTCTTCATAAATCCGTTAAAAATAGAAACTAATAAATATTCGTCTACATTATTTACGTAACTATCCATTATTTGAAGTAAAATCCCCACTTCATATTTTACCAAGATATCTGAAAATAAGATAACTAAAACGGTATTGATTAAACGGGCATCTACGACATTAAAACCTCAAATCTTATGATTTCTAACTCTTGATTTCCGTGGGATTCTTATATTAGAATGCAGCAGTATCGAGGCGATGAGCTATGTTTTATCCATAATTGTAAATTTAAATTTTTTTCTTCAGAACTTCTTGACAGATAAACAGACTTCTTAATTAATATTTTGATACAATTTTCATAGCCTGCCAAAATTACTCTCTTACTCCTAAGTATTTGCAAGAAATTAACTTGGGAAAATAACTACAATTGAGAAAAGACCTGGGCTTCATTTCCTTTAATTACATTAGTCACTTGCTAGTTATTGGCATATATTTTTAATCTTTGAGTTTTTGGCAAAAATACATCAGTTGAGATAATGAAAAAGTAGGGATCAATGACCCAAATCTCAAAAAATCTCCGAAAATCAATCTCCCAAAATCCACACCAAACAGTATTTGTTTGATTTTTAGGAAGTGAACCTCGAAAGGGTTGGCATCGCTACGTAATTACGGCAATTATGCATTAATTATATCATTTAGACCTCCTCTGCAGTACTTCAAATGGAAATAGTAGAAAAAAACTAAAATGATTGCAGCATCATGATTAAGTTTGTGAATGGCTTGATACTAACTCTAAAATATTATATTTATCAAACCGACTGAACAGTGTTCATTTATACTGTCACGCGAAAATGCTATGTATCATAAGAATTAATGTATCTATAAACAAAATTTTTGCAAAATTCAATTTTGTATAAGAAATAACAACATTTTAAGGTTGTTCTAAAATTTCCTAGAATTTTCTGTTTCTTTATACACAATGTTTTTGATTGTCATTTTGATCATTTGGCCTCACAAATAAACAATAAAAACCGTAATTTTATTTTATGATTCCTACTACTATTGTTAGCGCAATTAATAAATATTTAATAGCATTGGTGCTTTACAGCGAATTCATGCGAATTCATTGAAAATCACTATCGGCTTTTTTTAACGGACCATCATTCTGACACAGCAATTTTTCGATAACCGAAGACAATTGCAGTGCTGCTACTGTTGTTTCCATTGTTAACCATGAGAATTAGATTAGTATTCTACATAGTCGATCGATTCTAAGGTAATAAATTAGTGCGATAAGAAAGTAGTAAGGTTTTTAATATAAAACGAAACAAATTAAATTCGTTTTATTCAAAATAACGCCTCCTGATGACAATGCATTTATATAAAAGATTTTCGGAATCTTATCTGGATTTGAATTTTAGGCATATACTTCAAATATATACTGCAAGTTTTCGTGGACGCACTTTTAATATTCTTAATCCACTCAAAATTATGTCTATATAGCTATATGTCTATATGTCTATATAGCATCAGATAGACATAAATCAGACGAATAGGACGATTGGAGAATGAAATAAATTGATTTTTGTATAAATACGTCTCGAGGAACCAAAGCTAGATGAGAAGGCCCATCATGAGAAGATATAATGTTATAGACTCATACTTTCAAACCCATGATACTAACAGCTTCATGTCAATGACACGTAACACTTATTAATAACAACAACATTGACATTTTAGGCCAATGAACGGAATTCATAATAAACCACAGTACGATAGTCCTTGAAAACTGTCAACATCACTTATGTTTTGGATTAAGTTTGGTGTGGTTTGTTCTAGGTTTACTAACCTCTAATATTAGATAGCTATTATATGTATAAACTCATATCTTATCTGTAATAATCGATGATGATGTTTTGATAGTCAGTATTTGTAACATTTTTTGAACATAAAATATTTTATTTCTTTGACGTTATTCCCAACAGTGAATATCGGACATTCGTGGCCTCTTCCACCAGTTCTTTGCCTTCTTTAATCAACTTGTACCAATAAAAATTACTTTATATGGACAGAGAGCCATTACGAAAAGACTTTGTTTAATTTTGAACTTCTGGAAATACCTTATCGATTTAAATTTGCCACCCTATATTAAAATAACTGCACTTATAAAAGCATCTTCAATCATCTGCAATCTTATAAAATGTGTACTGAAAACCATCTTTAATAACATTACTTTTGGGTGGTTTAATTGTCATATCAATAATTATGCCAGGGTTGCTATTTATACTTATGGACTAATAATTCTGAAAAAATTGATGCACTTTTCTATGGACGTGAAGCCATTTTTGTAGCACATTTTCCATTCCAATTGAGGTAACTTTAATACAAGTGCTTCCTGTTTGTTTGTTTATATGCACAGCAATAAAAAGTCATTGGGTGTCAAATCAGGGCTGTGCTACGAATAATGGTATTGGTTATAGTATTTTGGTTCGCCAAAATCTGTAAAAAACTGTGCCTTTTTCCGAACTTTTCCACACTGGGAAACAACATTAATTATATGATTAGTTATGCCGAAGAAACAGAAAGCGTTTTCACTCCGTGGAAAATTTGACGAGTTTGGCTCATCTTGGAAAAAACATACAGCCAATTTATGTTTTTTTTTATCTTACTAATTGTAGTTCATAGACAAATATCCATAATTTACCACCTATATACATATAATATAAATGGGTTTTGATTTACCTTAATTATATATTTTTAAGTTATCTTGGCTCATGTCAAGAGCCTGTTTTGAGTAAGATTTTCTACCGTCATCATGCAATTTAATGCTTGTTTTACTAATTCCAAATACGCTTCAAATTCACGGCATATATCACATGAAGATCTTGCGTTATAGGATCATGTATAGCATCTATATTTTCTGATTCAATAACCGATTTTGAATAAGCTTCACGGCATTCGACATAGAACGAGCCCTAAGCTCAATGGAGTTAGTGGAACCAATTTTTAATAGTACCCTAGAATGGTGCCTCATTATCGTATGAAGAAATAACTTCTTCAGTATACTGTTTTCTTGTTAATCCATATGAAAGCACATGAATTTTGACTCGCTTTGTCTATCCCTGGTTAATTTTTCAAGTTACTGTAAAAACATAAATCGCATTTAAATTTCAAAATATTCTGAAGGTTATATTCAACGACGCGAAGTTTGCATTAAAAACTGCAGATACTTAAGAAATAATCAATAAGTATCAACCCTC
This sequence comes from Rhynchophorus ferrugineus, assembly GCF_030347505.1. Lineage (NCBI taxonomy): Eukaryota > Metazoa > Arthropoda > Insecta > Coleoptera > Curculionidae > Rhynchophorus > Rhynchophorus ferrugineus. Next base: position 21,233,152 of record NW_027472583.1, on the reverse strand, counting down.
GTATACAAAAGAATGTAAGTGGCTCATGATTATTAATAATTTTAATAGTAATATTAGAAATAATAGTTCTGTTCAAGTAATAATCAACACATATAAGCCATGAACTAAAATATAGAGTTTATATTTCAAAAACAATAAAAACACAGTATATGGAATATAAATCATATATTTCCATCAAAAACAATAGTAGCCAAACGACGATATTGCCATTGTGTTACTGAATATAATTATAATACATTAAACTCAAATGGTTATTACTAAAACGCTTATGACGAATGAACATTATTCTTTCTATGTACAAATAAAATATCATCATTACCTCATTAATATTATCGTCTAACAATCGATTTTATCTTCGTTATTTCGCAGATATCCATCTAACCATTTTTCTATAACGGGCAGGTTATCGTTACTCCATCTTGTTTCTTCCCTGATATTTTTCAATGCTTTTTCGATGACGAAATCGGCGTTACCAAATTCCGTCCGTCTCTCTAGATACAACTTCGATACCATATCTAATCCTTCTTGAGTTTTGAATACTGTAGTAGCTGATGTTATGATGCTGTTCCAGAGCATGGGTTTGTCTTCGAATCTGAAAACAACATTTCATGGATCACTGAAGGTTATTTAAGAGGGTATTGTGATGGTAGAATTTAAAATAAGTACATTTTTTCCTTTGCATATTTTCAATGTTCAATGTTTCAAAATAAACACCTAAAATATGTCTATATACTAAAGTATCAACATCTTAAGAATTAGACATGATAAGTTGACAGTCCACATAAATATATAAATAAATATATAATTGGTTACCATGGATTACTTTTACAGATATATGGTAAGGCTGGCTTAAGACACACATGTGAATGTGCATAGTTTAAAAAATTTAAGAACGACAAATCTAATACCTAATATAGTACAAGTCAGCCAAAAAGTATATAAAGGGACAGAATTTAACAAACTGTAAACTCTTTAAACAAACAAAATTTTGCAATATAGCAATGTTTAGCCACATACTGCAAAATCTGTTTAAGGGACAAACACTTCAAATGTTTAAATATACGATACGAGATCTAAAAAAACCTAAATCTGAGTACTTACAAAATTCAATTAGTACAAGGCGTCAGAATGCCTCAAAATACTTAATAAAAGGTGTCAGTATACTTAATTAATGGAATATGGAAGATGATCCGCAATTTTTTTGACGATGAAGTTTAGTGATGCATGAAGTTTATATTTCAGCTCTCTTTACGTGGTTAATATTATTGTGTCAATATCAATATTAATCAATATATTGAACATGCAATAATAGTGAAGAAATAAAACCAGTTCGATTTTTATTTTTATTTTCGTTTTTTTTTTATTGAAGTTATCGTTTTACAATATATTGCGTCAATAGTATTGTTTCAGCAATATTTATACTTATTTTAAAAATAATATAAAGGCTATTATTTTCAATAAATAAATTCACAAATTGTGTACTTTAATAATAAATATTTTTTCAATAGAAGGATTTTAAAAAAATTAAGTATGTTAGTAAATCCGGAACCCTACTATATCAAAATAGAATGAATCTAAAAGAATATTTCCGCTTAGACAAGTTTTTCATCGATAAACAAATAGATATTTAATGAAAATCATTAACGGGTTTATAACAAGAAAATGCTAATTATCTTCTCACACATCAAATTCGGCAATAATAAAAAGAAAATGCTAATTGTCTTCTCACATATCAAATTAAAAGTGATTGGAAATCAGCATGTTCTTATTAAATAGTAGTGAATTTCTCTTCCTTTTTATGACAAATTTGTTTCAATTCATTAGAAGTACCGAGTATCACAGAGAAATAAATTTGTTTTTAAATTTTTGGTATGTGTTTTCATTCATTGGTATCCATATTTAATTATATTGTTGATTTTTTATATTATTTGGTATTATTCTGTAAAATGAATAGTAACATATCATAGTGTATTGGGAATTTCATTATGTAATAATATATATTTAAATCAAATACAGTAATTTAAACATGGACGAGTTGATGGTGAATATAAACGAACAAGTTTTACACGAAAAGTTTTAATGAAATTACTATTTTTTATAGGAAATATAACATTGACCGAATTTGACAACAGCCTGGGCTATATTGGATTTCAGGATATCGGTAATATACGACTTCACAAAGCCTCTTGAAGTATATGTCGTTCAAATCTATAGTCTAGCGATTTTCACTGTCTTGTAGAGCTCGCCCTTACAGGGTAAAAACGCATCAATTGAGTTAGTATCTTTCCATATATGACAATTATGCTTTTCAGTATAGCAATATATATAAAAATGCAAATCGTCGCTAAGAACGATTTGAAATATCATTTAATCCTTAGAATATTCAACTCAATCATTTCCATGATGATTGATAAACTGAATAATGAGGCTACAAATAATCTACACTATATAAGTGTGTCTACTGTAGAACCTTATTTTTAATTTTTAGAAATTTTTAGGGACTGCGGAGTATGATAAACATATTTTGTTAAAATAATAAAATATACAAGCAAATGTATTCAGTATTTGGAAAGTAACAAGTATTTTCATCAGTTGTCCAATTTGCCCATATAGTTCTCTTTTTTTTTAATTATTACTAAACGATATTTAGATAGATTATTTTAATACCACTGTTTGCAGAAATGTTTTTCTCTACTTATTTTAAGACAGATAATTTTCTATACATATTAAATATAGACTCGTTTTGTTCCAGAGATACAATTAGCTAGATATATGACACATACAAACTCGGATTGGTAAACTTATTGATAGTGATTCAGATAAAATATATATTAAAATATATTTTTTACGACAATATAGACATCTGATTAAGAGGATATAAATAATGTTTTCCGTCAGTTAAAGCAAGAATATATGTAGAATTAAACATTAATTTTAATCAACGATCCGTTATATTCAAATTAATAAAACACAAAAAAGTGTAATCGCTATAAGTAAGCTTAAATTAACGTTCAAAAAGGATTGGCAATGAGTATGACTTATATAAACGATGGTAATATAATTATCCTCTTAAGTTACTAAACATGTATTTACATAATACGGCCATTTAATTTTTAATTAGTAAATTATACCAATCATTATCGATTTAACAGGTGCAGCATAATTATGATAAATGTTTCAACGAACTGTCTTTATTTCTGTTAACTTTCTGCAAATTATTAATCAATATAGGACGTTAGAATACAAATATTAAAGCAGATGTTGTACTTTGTAATATATAAAATACATTTTTATTAGTCAATAAATAACAATATGAAGTGAAAAATACTTAATTAGTACGTTTGTGTATTTGGCAATTATTTTGCGGTATGCCATGTATTCTACTGACATGAAAATACAGATATTATGTCCCGCCACAATTACAGTGTTATAAATTTATAATGTTTTCAAAATGTTAATTTTTGTACTTGAACATGCATTTGTGCGGTACGGTACGCATTACTTTTTTGTTTCGTCAAAATAATAAGGCCCATTGTTTGCTGGTGGAGATTTACTTGCATGCTCCAACCATAAGAACATGTGAACGGCGATTATAACAATTCTAATATCGTGATTTTAATGTTCAACGCGAAGAACATCCTAATAGTCTGAAAACGTTTCAAGATGCAGGAGTTATTGCATGACCCAACACAAGCTTATTAATAATTAATAAACAATTGACAAAAAGCTAAATGTTAGCCAAGTCGCAACTTGTGATGGTTTACAAGGAATAGGAAAGATCCAAAAAATGAGAACAACGGAAAAGCTGGGTGCCACATTTATAATATGACAAGAAATTAGAAAATTGAAAATATATCAGTGGAACGCTGCTTCAAAGATATGTCATTTCTTCACCAATAGTAACGGATGATGAAAAATGGACTTATTTCGTCGAATGAAATTACATGTCTCATACGCTGAAATCAGCAAAGAAGTGTTAAAATGGGATGTTACATCGCAGCCACCGTGCTCTCCAAACCTGACTCCATGGGATTGCCACCTTCTTATATCGATGGGACACGCGCTCGCAAAACTGCACTTCGCCAACTTCGAAGAAATTAGAAAATAGCTTGATGAATTTTAAAGCTTAGCTCAAAGAAGATATTGTTAGAATGTATTGAATTAAAACGCAAAAACTTTGGATAAATATATTTTAACTATCAGTTGTAAATAATATGTTTTCTTTGGCAATAAAGCCGGAAATGAATTACCAACATACCAGGTAAATAAACACGCTAATATCAGATTTTATGCTTTTAAGAAGTATCTAAAATTGATAGTAATCAGCTTTTTCAGCCATTCACACGATTTGCTCAATCAAATAACAGAGAAAATCAATTTTTCAATTTGTGAATAATTTATAACAACAATTTCACACATCATACAATAAATATGCAATATGAGACATAAATAGCACTACTGTTAGAAAATACATGTGAATTTTAGATAGTCCAAACACATATGTATTAACATACCAACAAAAGAAATATACCTCAAATATTACATGTCAAACTGTAATATAATTCCAACTATTAGTTTAGAAGTTATTTATAAGCTATTACGTTAGTTACTTTCAAAACAATGAATAATAAACATTTTTTGTATTTTTGCTATATATTAAAACAATATTGGAAATATATATAAACTGAAATTCATATCCCAAAAATAGCACAGAGACCTGTTGAGTGATGAGAATAATGATGAACTTATTGAGTGACGAATAAAAAATCTATAAACTATGGTATAGCTCAACCTTCTCTTGATTATTTCAGATTTTCGACAACATTATTAAGTTATTTTTCTCCGAACGCTAATAAATATCTCTCATGTTCTAAATTTCACATAGTTGTAAACAATTGTAGGCTTATAAATTAATAAAATGGAATTTTTCAGTTTCAGCGTAAAGCCTTTCACGTACACGCTGAATCTAGAACCGAAAGAAATGTAATAAATTAGATAACTGGCCGATTCAGACTCTTAGGTGCGCTTGGTGCTGTAATTAAATGTCGTAATCTGACCCAAATTGTCAGGCAAGAGAAAAATATCTATATTTTCGTTCGATTTAAAATTATTCTTCGCATATCGAACAAGGTCAAGGACGATAGATAGCGACAACGAATCTATATGAATATATAAACGTATGTTATTAATGGTCATTTAACTATCTGCTAAAATTGGTGACATAGGCGACTGTTCAGGTCATGTAGAATGTTATATATTTTTGCGCGTAATTGAAGGCCGACCTTTGAATTATGCATGTATTATTCCGTTTTTCGATAATGTTATGACTATTATTTTGTAGGTGTTTGTATTTTTTATTATAACTATGATAATCGGTTTTGAATGTATTCAGAGATCGTTGAAAACGTCAAACGAAATGAATTAGATGGGTAAAAAATCTGGTTATTATGCTATATATTTCGAAATATTATTAACGGAATGGTGTTAATGGAGTTTATTCATAAAGTGAGGTGTCAAAATTACAAGGCGTTCCTGTAATTCATAACATTTTTCAATTAATTTTAAATATCAGAGGTCCTTCCAATAAAACAGCCAATGGAAGTCATAGATAATGTCGAATATACTGCCAAAAATACTTTGTAAAATTCGTTTTAAACATGGATAAATTTTCACTCTTATCTTACCGTAGTTTAAAAAAATGTAATCGAATCAGTCTATAAAATTCATTTTGTTTGATAGTAGTCGATCGTATTGACAAATGTCTATAAAGTTCTTCAAAACATTATTAATAATAATTAAATGATTAACAATAATTTTATGATCAAGGACAGTTACAGTTTCACCATTTCCAAGTATCAATGTGAACAACTGCCAAACAACCTAACAGGTTAATTAAAAAGTATCCGGCCTGACACATAGATGGCGCTACTAAATCCATATGTTTTTTAGATATCCCTACCCCTCAAAAATGCATGCGAGCTTTGTGTATTATAGCATTTTGAGTAAAGCAACTTTTGTTAGTATGAAAAAAAAGGATAAAAAGGAATTTCGCCTGTTGATAAAATATTGCTTTTTGAAGGGAAAAAATACAGTTGAAGTAAAAACTTGGCTTGATGCCGAGTTTCCGGACACAGCCCCAGGAAAATCAACCATCAAGGATTGGTATGCTAAGTTTAGGAGTGGTGAAATGAGCACCGAAGACGGTGAACGCAGTGGATGCTCAAAAGAGGTTGTTACGTCGAAAACATTTTAAAAATCCACAAAATGATTTTGAATTATCGTAAATTGAAATTGAATGAAATAGCAGACACTCTAAGAAAAGAAAAGAATGCTCGTTAGGAAGAAATTTTCGTCGAATGAAGAGGTGATCGCCGAAACTGAGGCTTATTTTGAAGCAAAGGACAAATCGTACTATAAAAATGAAAGGAATTATATTGAGTAAAAAACTAATTTTGCCAAAAAAATATGTTTTACTATGGTAGGCCGGGGGCTTTTCAATTGACCTGTTACCTTAAAACCACCAGAGTATCGCAGTTATAAAAGCAAAATGAAATGACAGAATTAATGGTTTCAGTTTTCTGCTTTAGCTTGAAATTTAGTTAATTAACGGAATTTGATTTACAGTAAAAATAATTTTATTTGAAGTGTGAAATCGAAATAATTATTGCGTTCCCCAATGTGAAGGTTAGAAAGATGTACATTAGTTTACAAAGAATCCAGTCCAGAAATATTTTAAACAAATAAGCAATGATAACCTTAACGGAATGTCTTAGTTCCTATAGGAAGGTTTTGTGCATTTCACACCAGATGATCATCAAATGTGGAAGGTCATTACTTAACCAAGGTCGTTTTGGTAATTGGAATTTATATAATAAGTCTTTTAATACACCTCATTGAAATGATCAGGTCTTATATCTTAACCTATTGAGAAGGAAAATATAGCCATATAAGTTTGCATCGGGTACATTCGGTACATAACACTAACCAACTTCATGTTGAAGCCTGGCTTCATTCTTCGCTTTACAGTATGTGTCATTTCGTCGAAGTATGAATAAAAAATGTTTTCGGTGTATTGAAATGCATTTGAAGATAAATGCGGCTGAAGGTCATCGAACGGGATGTGAAGCTTATATTCAACATTTCAAAAGTGGTGATGTTGACATCGAAGACAAAGAGCGTTCTGGATAGCCACAAAATTTGGAAGACAAGGATTTAAAGGCATTACTCGATGAAATCATCAATGGGAATTGCCATCGACTACAATTGATGCGTTTGAGCCAATAACACTGCTCGAAAAACTGCGGAGAACGAGCAAATACATAATAATGTTATTCTTCGGTCTGACAGCGCTCTACACATGTTACAAAACCAGCCAAAACATACTTGGAAACATTAAAATGGGAAGTGCTAGTCCATCCCCGTATTCTCCAGACCTTGCTGTCTGTATTACTACTCTGATCTGATTTACTACTTGTTCCGGCATATGAGTCGTGATCTATATGTGCAGCGCTTCACTTCACCTAACAACTCGATGAGACGGTCCAGTGGTTACATTTCTGGAAGTTGCAGGTCAACCCACATAAAACTCAGGCCATCTTCTTCCACAAGAAGCGCTTTGCACCGAGCATTTCGCGTCTTAAAATCGAGAAAAACGCCGAAATCCCATGGTCAGAAGAAGCCACCTATCTCGGTCTTGTCTTCGATCGCAAATTTAGGTGGAATTCCCACATTCAAAAGTCCCTCCATAAAGGTCAAGGTATTGTTAATTTGCTGTTCCCGCTTATTAACAGAGCCAGCAGGCTTCCTCTATCTATAAAATCTCTCCTGTACAAGATGCTGGTTCGATCAGTCGTTCTATACGGCTCCAGTGTCTATCTAAAATACGTCTCCCCTAGCCAGATGGAACGTCTCCAAGTGTTTCAAAACAAAATTCTGAGGAGAATTATCAATGCCCCATGGTTCGTCAGGAACAATCAAATTCATCGAGAAACAGACGTCCCCCAAGTTCACGATTTTATATCCGAGGTATATTCGAAATATTTCTCCACTCTTCGTCTCTCGGATCAATAGATGTATTACCGAGCTGGCCGATATTTCAGGCCAATAACTCATTCGGCTCTTCGTAGCCTTATTCTATCACAGCCGACACTACCCCGTCGTGCTCTAACTCCTAATTGTCCCGACCTTCTCCGGCGAGCGATTAACTCATGTACCGCAAGCTGCGTGGTGTGATAACGACGCCACGTCCTTGCCTGGCCCTTGTGCCTCTTAACGGTGTTACCGGTTACGGGCACCCTCCTTACTAACAGTAAGAAGTATCAGTTAGGGTCATTGGATCAGCCGATAGGGTGGGGTTTAGTGGGTAGCCCAGAGGCAGCCTCCACATAACCAGTCAAACTCGCTTATTCTTGCGGGTCTTCCCGACCAGGTATCCGTAACAGGATTCCCCTACCCGGTTCCAGGCCAAAAAAAAAATTCACTTCACCTGGGAAGATGCCAAATGGGTCGATGCGTGGAGAGCTTGAAAAGATATATAATTTTGATATGAAATCCATAAATTTCTTAAACGATCAGAAAAAGTAGCAAATATCGATACTTTGGAAAAAATATTGAACCGATTTTTTACAATGAAGCTTCAATTTAAAAATAAATACTTAAAAGAAATATATAGGCCTAATATAAGTATTAATTTCAAAATAATTAACATAAGAAATTTCAAAAAGCAAAAACTCTAAACACTCTATCTATAATTTTTGTTTCGCGCGTTATTTCCAATATATATTCAAATAACCTTATTATACTTATTAAAATATTGCATTAAAATATAATTCATTACAGTATTGGTACAAAATCTAAAGCTAAAACTAACTCGGATAAAAAAAATATCGTAGTGAGCGTTGAAATCTCGTTATACTAGTTAAGAAATACGATAAACAATTATATTACCACTAAAATAGGACAAAATATTGTTATGTGGTGTTGAACTTTAAATATTATCGGTAAAACATATGACTAATTAAAGAACCAATTTCGTTTATGATTAATATGGAATTATTTAACTACTCGTGTTATTACAAGAACATCTGTAATTAAATTGGGTTAAACTGTTGGCTTGGTCAATGAGTTTGACAATTGCGTATTATTTTGGTGTTGGCAAAACTGCCCTTGATTTTACTTTACACATGCTGCAAGTTCATAATACGATAATTTTAATTGATCATATTAAGCTTATTATAATGATAACATTTGATAGAGCTAGTGCAAATTTTAAAAAAAAGCACAGCGATTTTTACTCGAATTGTTAATGCTCAATTACGTTATTCAATACGTTAAATTCTGACTAAGAATATAACTAATATAGAGAAACAGAAATATTTTTGTTGCGCCCGCACTATTACTAAAATACATCTTGCTAATACATTGAACCAATATTATCACCGTTTTACATACATTTTATGCCAATCATGATTTATAATTAAAGATAACCTTTGGTCAACTAAATACGCACTAGACAGTATTTTATGTTCTATATTTAGGAATTTAGAATTTTCTCATGTAATTCCATAATAAAAATTATACGTAAATATATAGAGTGAACCATATGGTAAATATGATGACTAAAATTTTGAAAATGATGGCATCCTTAAATAACGATTTCTTATATAAGCAGAAGAAAATTGTATCATCGATATAATTAGCAAAGCTGCACTTCATTTCCATTCACCTTTCCCAACTTTTAAAAAGGAATATTGCAATCAAGGTTCAAATAGTCTACACAGCCAAAATTTACTTCGCTTACTATTTAATTTCCAGACTTCTTATGGTACATTGTGCAAAGATGATATATTTTAAGGCCTAGACCTTTTGAATATAATATAAAATGACCAGACAAAATATACCTGATAGTTAGGAAAAAGCGAAGCGTATTTGTGATCTAAAGAATAGAAGTGTACATTAACTCTTAACTTCGATCGTCGATATGCAATACAGCAGAACAAGTTGTGTCAACAGCGTCACTTACCAACACTTAAAAATAATTATTTTATTATTTTGATTTGTTAATTAAATTGTAGATATTAATCGTTTTTGCATAATATGTAAAAGGTTTTAAAGGTTTCTTACTTTTTATATTTATATGACCGTCCAACTTGAAATTTAATAAATATTTTAGTATTGTGCTTTTGTCTTCTTATCTTCGTCATATAGTAGATAATATGTTACTTCCCCTCAATATATTTTTCTTATAAATGATATAAAAATTTGAGTTTGTTTTATATAACATTTTCTTCTACGATGCTGTATAACTTATTGTTCTCTCTGTTCTCATATATTTAATATCTCTACTACACATAAAACCGTACAAAATATCACAAGGGATTCAAAATGTTTAATTATTTTATCTAAATGGAATTAACATCAAATGTTCAAATCTAGAATCATCCATCTAAGTTTGTTGAGAAAAAGTAATTTCGGGTTGTTAACATTGTTTTCAATGTAAGCAAATTTATTTATATAAAACACTAATCAATGATATAGTAATTTTGCAAGATTCTCTTGAAGCCGGCTTAAAATAATTTTGCAGAGACCGGAACAAATAGCAATCACACGGGGCAAAGTTCGTACTATTAGGCGGATGTATCAAAATTTCTCAGGCAATCGCTCTTAACTTTTGCTCAGTCACAATATATGTGTTTGTCTCTTTATATCGCCCGCAGTATTAAGCAATCGAATTAACTGTTGTATCACAGTATAGAGTTAAATATCCATCATCGGGCCATCATCGCTTTTGATGGCCCTTCCTTTTTAACTATTACATATCGTTAATGGACAGTTTGAAGGACGAAATCACCGAAAAACGTCGTATTTGAAGAAAAAAAAGTATTGCTTCACCAAGACAATGCACCGTGTCACAAGTTAATGAAAACAATGATAAAAATCCATCAATTGGGCTTCGAATTGCTTCCTCATGCACCGTATTCTCCAGATCTGGCCCCCAGTGACTATTTCCTGTTCTCGGATTTGAAAAAAATGCTCGCTGAGAAGAAATTTTCGTCGAATGAAGAGGTGATCGTCGAAACTGAGGCCTATTTTGAAGCAAAGGACAAATCGTACTACAAAAATGGCATCGAAAAGTTAGAGGGTCGATATAATCAGTGTATCACCCTTGAAAGGAATTAATTTAAATTTAAAAAAAACTAATTTTGCCCCAAAAAAATGTGTTTTACTATGGTAGGATGGGGACTTTTCAATTGACTTGTTATTCGGTAACATTCAAATTTATATCAGAAATAAATTAACAAAATCTTAAACAATTGCAGATACAAGGACAAATGTATCACTTACTAGGAGCGCTGTGACTACTACCAGATACAGATCGTCAATCTGTACAAATTTATTTTATGGATCATCCCAGACGGAGGTGGAAATTGATAGGCATTGTGCTCACAGTCCAACATTAAAGTGAATTACTGTCCAAGAACTACAAACATTTCTCCGGCATATCAACCTAATAAAATACCTATCGGTCAGCATGCGACGACTTTTAATTCACCGAGAATCAAGGGGCTATTGTCATTGTCCGATAAAATTTGCTTAATCTTCGTCACGGGGTCATTTAGTATTTTAACAAATTAATTCTATTAAAAGTGAAAGATCAATAACAATATTATATCGGTGTGAGAAAAGCATTGCTTTTATCCCAGATACCGTTCAATTTTTATTTACAGACTGGTACTCGGAAAGATGAATATCTTATAATTTGAATGAGAAGTCAGATTAGTAAGTATAATCTAACATTACTTAAATAATGATATTATTCGAATCATTATTTAGTAAAAAGCCATAATTCTACTAATTCGCTAAAATAATAATTTGGTAGACACTCCCATATTCATATCCTTCTTCAATCACTACATAGTATAAAACAAAGTCGCCTTTTCTGTCCCTATATCCCTATGTGCGCTTAAATCTTTAAAACTACGCAACGGATTTTGATGCGGTTTTTTTCAATAGATAGAGTGATTCAAGAGGAAGGTTTGTATGTATAATACATGCATAATATACTAAGGCAACATTGCTAATTTTAGAGGTTTCTAACGTGATGTCGTAAATTAACCTATTTTTTTAGGCTTATTTAGCAATTAGCAAAAACGCTGCCTAACCCTACGAGTTAGATCAAATTAATGTACTACAGTATTGTACACCATAAAAAGGTCTACAAAAAAGTCCGCGATGGTATATGTTTATCTTTTAGGGATAACCCACATTAACCATTTTTATTGTTTACTTTTTACGTGAGAAAATGGCTTATTTACGAAGCTATTTTAAGCAATACGGCATTAATCCTTATCGAATTAAGTACCTTAAATACAGTGTGCAATTAATATAGATCAATATGGTTCCTTACAGCATGTAAATTAAACAAATATTTTCGGAGATATTACAAATTTAAAATTTGCGTTTAAAAATGTGTAATGTAATAAAAATTGTATGAATTTAGATATTCCAAAGATAGCAGGAAATCTTCATAGTAAGTATAGGGAAAGAGGAATTGTTTTACTCCAAATTTAATGCGTGCAGGCCAAGGGCAGTAATGAATGAACCAAAAATACTGGATCGATTTTAATCATGTTTTCATTGAGTGACATAGGCATATATATTTTATGCCCGTGCAAAGTCGGAGCGGGCCGCTATGTTTTTATATACAACGTTCATATTTTTTCTGTAGTGTATTTAATTTAGTATCAGCATTGCACCCGTGCGAAGCCGGGGCGGGTCGCTAGTTATCAATAAATAATTTGACATCATAACTTGTTTTACGGAAAAAAAGAAGAGTGGAAATATGTCACTTGCCTTGTTTTAATAGTATCCCAATTCTTTCTAAGGAAGTTAAACAAAGTTGTATAGCCATTAGCACTTCCTGTCAACATGCTGAATATTAGATAGATGTCATTGTCAGTGAAATTTCCATTTTGCTCCAGTACTGTTATATTCAACAATCTTTCGATCTTCGAAGGATCGTTTGGGCAACCTGTCAGAGTTTTGAGTAGATAAGTCCGCTCGCTGGGTTTCCTGCTAGGCGGGAACCTGATAATTCTTTGTAAACCAAATTCCCACTCCTCTTTAGTACCCCATTTGAAAACCGGGCAAATATACTGATTGGCTACTCTATAATAAAAAATATATATAGTTAAAAAAATTATCTATTTTATTTTTCATTACTTACGGATTACCCTCGTCCGGGTTCTTACAGTCCATCCACTTCTTAAAAGCCGCTTGAGCCTCCTCGATACATGGTTTGTAACCGGTCTGGCAGAGGAACACCTTCGATGAACTACGAAGATGCGCTCTACCTTCAGATTCGCCTTCTTGTGGCTCGTTTCCTAATTCTTGGTACAGTGGTGTGAGCAGTAGTCGTACGTAAGTCTATAGTAAATCGTTGAATATATTAGGATAGAAAAATAAATAAGGAAATGCACAATCGTTTTAATTTGAAGAAGTATTTGGCTGTCTTTAAAAAATGGTTGATAATGTTAAAAATCCCAAACTGACTGAATCAAAGAAATGTATGATCGTTACAGCGTCTTTTGCTACTGTAAGTTGGGGTAAGTTTATTCATATTAATAATCAAATAAAACATCAATTTTTTTTTATTTTATGAAACAATCCCTTTCCAAAAGCAGCTACGTAAACGGCCATATAACTTTATTCTTGGATCAATTACTTTATTGATTATTGATTGATTGTTTTTTTAACACCAAAAAGCGATTCAGGACTTAAATTATGCTTAAATTTTATAGCCCAAGTAAGAACAAATTTGAAAAGAGCCACGAATTAAAAAGTTAATAACTACCTTGAGGGGGTTCATTTCATTAAAAAAATATGTAATCATCCGAATATATATTGGCTTAAAGCTGCTTAACCCAGATATTTGGACTTTTTTGAATCTATTCGGGTCCGTTGGTTCAAGAATATTCATCCTTCGATCAATATATTTGACAAATAATTTAAAGCTCCCACCATAAGTTTTTTTTTCATCTCATTCGCCTTTAGGATCGAGAAGAGGATTAATTTCATACTAACGGGGATGTATTACAAGGAGTTGAGAAATTGCAACTTGACTGGAAAACGAGCAATTTGTTTTATTATACTGTCACTGGGTCTTTGAGATATCTCTATTAGTGTATCCAGCGATATTGCCAAGTCGATGATATTATTTTAATTGTACCCTATACGATCTTCCAGATATAATATTAAAAATAATAAGGTGCACCATATATTTCTGGACAAAAAAAGGTAAACAGAATTTTAACAGAGAAAGACTCAAAGTTTTCCATCATTATAAGGAAACAAAAAGCCAGAACTCTAATAACAGGTCAACTGAAACGGTTCCGGCCTACCATAGTAAAATATATTTTTTGGCAAAATTAGTTTTTTATTCAATATAATTCCCTACAAGGGTGATCCACTGATTATAGCGACACTCCAACTTTTCGATACCATTTTTGTAGTACGATTTGTCCTTTGCTTCAAAATAGGCCTCAGTTTCGGCGATCACCTCTTCATTCGACGAAAATTGCTTCCCAACGAGCATCCTTTTGAGATCGGAGAACAGGAAATAGGCGCTGGAGGCTAGATCTGGAGAATACGGAGGACATACAATTCATGGATTTGTGCCATCGTTTTCACTGACTTGTGACACGGTGCATTGCCTTGGTGAAGCATATCTTTCTTTTTCTTCAAATGTGGCCCTCATAGTCGCTGTTGATGGTCCTTCCTTTTTCAAGGTAGTTAATGAAAATACAGAAGCCATAAACTTGCCAGCCGACTGTTGCGTTTTCCCACGCTTTGGAGCGGGTTCACCACGTGCAGTCCATTCGGATGACTGTCGATTGGACTTCGAAGTGAAATGATAGAGCCATGTTTCATTCATTGTCACATATCGTCGCCAAAGCTCGGGTTTATTACGCTTGATCATCTTCAAACACTGCTCCTGAATGAAGCAATGAATCATCAACTTGTCGTTGTTTTTGGTCAAAAGTGAGCTCGCGCGGCACCCTCTTTACACAGAGCTTTCTCATACCTAAATATTCGTGAATGATATGATGTACACTTTCAGTTGATATCTTTAGGATGTCTGCTATTGCATTCAATTTCAATTTACGGTCATTCAAAATCATTTTGTGGCTTTTTTAAATGTTTTCATCGGTAACAACCACTTTTGGACGTCCACTGCGTTCACCGTCTTCATTTCAGCTCATTTCAGCACGTTTAAACTTAGCATACCAATCCTTGATGGTTGATTTTCCTGGGACTGTGTCCAGAAACTCGGCATCAAGCCAAGTTTTTGCTTCAACTGTATTTTTCCTTCAAAAAGCAATATTTTATACGCGAAATTCCTTTTTATCCATTTTTTTCACAATAACAAAAGTTGCTTCACTCAAAATGCTATAATTCACAAACTAATTATCCGACAACTATCAAATTTTACACGCATCTTTTGAGGGTTAGGCTAACTAAAAACATATAGACTTAATTATAGTAGCGCTACCTATATGTCAAGCCGGGGACTTTTCAATTGACCTGTTAGATCCTATTAAATTTATGACACTAAACAAACATGAAAATGGGAAAACAAAGAAGAGATAATTTTGATTTGTTAAAAGGCTAAAAAGTTTTTCTTACAGGTGCCTATAATGGAGATTTAAATTGACCAATCAAATTACTTGAATGACCGATATAATCTCCTCTGGATGTTGGGTTGGATGTGGTTGCAAAACTTTTCTCCAGAAACTCCTATTAAGTTTTCTCTCCTTTACTCTATGGTACTAACTTAGCAAACAACCTGTGGTAATAGTGAACATACCTGGAATTTCTTGTGAACGGCAGAACTATCAATGTGCTTTCCAATATGATCGATTAGAGTGAAAACCGGATCCCAAGCGAGGTATTCACGCTCGTTTTTCAAGAAGAGTGTCATATTGAGGGCGGTCGCAAAACTCAGGTCGCCTGCGTACGCTAAATTCCAAGCATCGTGTAGTAATTTCGCTCTAGTATAAACAGGGATCCGGGTTCGATTTTCCGTCTGTAAATATTCAGCTAACATATTCCAATTCTCTGTGTCATAATTGACTGGGAATGGCCCTAAAAATAATTTTACGCCGGGTTTAAATTTTTCTAGACTTATGCAAAGATATTGAAAGAAAAGTGTTTAGAGCAGGGCAATTAGCATATGTATGCATATACGTTGCAAAACCTTTGACCTAATTTTAAAACATTTAAAATTTTATGTAAACGTGCTGATATTTAAATTGAAACATACCATAATTCTATATATTAGTTTCGATAATTGTTAAACAAAATGTTACAACACGCTTGATTTCGAGAAAATAAATTAATTAAGTTAATAGTTTATATCAGTTCTACTATAAATGTATGAATATAGTGTTAGGTCAGACAGTAGGCATTTTAAAATAATGGCATATAAATGATTCGAAACAGACTCCTTAAAAATCCTCTTTAAATCACCAGAAGATCATCTTACTTGCTTTTTATTTTGCTTTTTCTGAGTACTTGACGATGGAAATAGAGAATTCTATAGTAATTTTAATAAACATAGATGGAGGGAAAAAAGGAAACTTTAAGTTCACGATAAACTCGAAAATTTCTAATAAATAGATGTACATTTATTATTTTCACTAGGGTTTCCAAACATGTACACCACAAAAGAACGAGAGAAAGAGAATGAAAGTGATTTGTTGATATTAAACCAATTTGGTGATCATCTGAATCTTTAGTTGCTAAAACAATTCCAAAATATCATAACTTTTTTAATGTTTACGTGAAATTATTAACGACGAGAGCTACAAAATGATGATAACTAGTTTTTTTTTATTAGAACCATCAGAAAAAAAACTCTTGTTTTACTATCGGTTAGTACTAATGAAATTCGAAGACTTTTCATGAATAGAAAATAGTAGGAAATGTTGTTTTGATGAAGGGAACTATAATTTTACCAAACATAAAATGAAAAACAAAACATTTTTCAATACTTTCTGGACAATTTTATTTGTTGCAGCTTATATAGTTTTCTAGAATTTCTAGGTCTGTTAAGATTGTATGACTCTTTTGAGTTAATATAAATATAAGGTAAGAAATTTTCGAACAATTTCAGGGAAGTCTGCTTCGCAATAAGAGCATTTTAAAAATCTTCAGAGAATCCGTGGACAACACCATTTAGATCTTTAGTTTATAGGACAATTTTTAAAATATGGGTAAACTTTTTTTAACTTTTATTTGAGTCCTCACAAAAAGAAATCGTTTATATAAAATCAATTCGCTCTTCCATTAAAAGTCTTTCATATATGGATAAAACTCTGTAAATGCAAACTAGAAACTTCGAGACTCTGAGAACCAGAACATTCCCATTGTACCAGCCGACTATAAGACCTCTTAACTAATAGATCTTATAGGCTCTTAAAATAGAACTCAATCCCAAGCGCCAATAATTCCACACTTCTAATTTAAGCCTTCTTAAAGCCTACAAACATTCAATACCTCGTCATCCAATCATGAGCAATCCACGATCTTACTAAATACCTAACTAAGCTTCTATAAGATTTAACATACTGATTTACACCAAATTAAAAAGTTTATTTTTATAAACAAAATACGAAAAATTCGAATTAATCCATGGGGCTTCACTCTAGTTTTGACGTATAGTCCATCCAAAGTTGCTGTGAACATACGTCATCAATACGTTTAACGTACTGCCGCAATTTGTAAAATTGTTTTAGAATTAGACAACATTTTCCTTCTCAATTCATTCTAGTTAAAAAGAGACACAATGCTGTCTGATTAGTTCGAACACTTAAACGAACCAGCCTGTCAAAGTCATCCGGTTGTCAAACGGATGAAAAATTCTTCAAAACAATAGTGATGACAAAAGAGGTTATAAACCGACAAAAGTTGTTTTAACACTTTGCTTGATTTTATAATTTTCAAATCGCTTCTCTGGTTAAGTATGCTGACGCTAGGTCGAACAGATTGTCTCTCTAATCTCTTAACTCGAACAAAAACGAGATGATGAAGGCCCCCTCTTACCATAAAATTCAAGCATTTTTACTGTTAAATATTAATTGCGCTTTTTATTGGAAATATATCTCAAAAAATTAAAACCATAATCATGGATTCACCGAAAAGAACCCGTCCTCATACGAAGCGGGTGACGAAACAAGATCATCTTGATGTTAGCACTATCAGAAATCAAATATATAAAATGTATAAAAACAGTGAGTGGTTCAGAGGAAACTGTTAATGGAACTTTTAGAAAATCAAAAAACTTATTATTTCAATTTATGTGTGTGAGATGAGACATGGATATTTATACCAACATACCCAACGGTCACTCATGGCTAAATAATAATTAAAATAGCGTTAAGACAAATAGAGTTGATAGGTAAACGTTGGAATAATAATTAATTATGTTTTATTAGTCATAACATTTATTAATAATTCATTGCAGATATATTGTGCTTCATGCTTTCCAGCCAGTTAGATTTGAATGACCCGGATTAGACACATTGAAGAAGAAATTGAGAAATGATAGAATCATGAATAAACTTTCGATAGATTAGAAATGAACAGCTCAGTTATTCACTTGAGTGAAACTTTCTGAATATGGGATTATGAACCAATAGATTATTTCCAAGACACGGTTATGAGAATGGAAATATCTAAAGCTGTGTATATAATGAATATACGATGATTGTTGAAAATCATATTCTAGAGTATGAAAGATTTATGTCCATTAGATATGTGTGTGATTTTTCAGAATATACATGAGTGCCTGATTAAAATGTACGAGGAAAGAAACAATACCAACTGTTTTGCAGATATGGCAAATGTATTAAGATAACTCGGTGATTAATTTTATCAAGAATGGTGTTCACAGGTAGTAACGGAGGAAACAAAAAAATACAGTGATATCAAAATGACTTGGCAAGAGAACACACCATCAAAAGAAACAAGAACTAAACGTAAAAAGGTAAATATTCTCTCTAATGAAACTAACATATAATACCTGTATATACAATTGTAAATTAGGTAGATTAAGCCTCCAGGGGGTTGTGGTAACAGGGGGTTACATACAAAAAACGCGCCTAGAATTCTACCTCATGGGTAGTGTGGAAAAGAGTTTCCTCGCAAATATTATAAAACAACTCTAACCTATAAATTATTGTTGTATAATTAACTGTGGTTTAATTTATTCGATAATGTATGAATTGGATATAGTATAATGTTAAAATAAATTATATATATTTAATAATATTTGCGTATCATTATTTTATTTATACTAGAATTTTGTTATAACAGGTCAATTGAAAAGTCCCCGGCCTACCATAGTAAAACTCCCTTCAAGGAATAACATATGGATTTGATTCTAGTACCGCCATCTGTGTGTCAGGCCGGGGACTTTTCAATGGACTTGTTATATCAAAGCCAAACTAAACTAAAATTCGGGTTGATATGGCAACATGGAGATGTTTTGACGTCATAAATTTAGATGACGTATGTTCACACCAACTTTGGATAGCCTATAGTCTCTTTTTCCCCAAGTACCCAATCAATAAAATTTCTAAAATCTTTAAAAAAACGAAAAGCTTTTTCCGTTTCAAAGATCTCTAATCTTAATAAATAACCCACCATCAATTTTTTACTTTGTATACCTTCAGCACATTCGAAGCTAACTCAGAAGTTAAATATGTTATATATTTTAATTTATGGAAATAATAAGACTTCTAAATGAGCAATAAGTTGCGCATATGAGCACATACTGTATAAATTGAAAGAAAAATATGAAAAAAAAGTAAGATTTTTTTCAAGAAACAACATATTCACTGACAGCAACACAAAATTATCTATTAGTAATTATAATAAACTGGGAGAATGATAAATATACGCATATGAAGGAATGCCACAAATTTCCATTCGATAAAACCCAGTGCTGCAACTCAACAAAGAGCATTGTTTAAAATAAAACATCGAAAATAGTTTGTTATTCATAAACACCAAGGCAATCTCAATATGGATAAGGACTATCTTCCCGCTTTTTTGATGACTTAATTTAGTTGACAATTCATGTAAAAGCAGGGTCTAATCGGCTGAGTACTCAGCCGTGACAGATAATCGACAAAATAGAATAGGAGAACCTTAATGTCGTAATGTATGATACAATCTCCTACGAAACCTCGGTTAATTTTAATTCAATCCCGAACTAAATATCTAAAAAACACTTATTTATGAATGTCAGTTCAGTAACAAACTCAAAATTTATAAAATCAATATACTTATCATAGATATGTAAAACCTTACCTATTTCTTCTGGATTAATAATGATAAATGTATTCGCAGCAGGCATATCTTGCAATATTATCTCGCGCTCTTTCATCATCCATATCAACGGCGTCGTATTCCGGAAGTTCATTTTATCTTGTCGTATCAGAACTACGGGAATCCACCACAGGAACTTTTCTTGATCGGGCACATCGTGGGGTCTCTCTCTCAAGTAAACCCTCTAAAATGTTCTGAATAACATCAAATTAATTGATAAATTTGTCATTATTTACCTGGTAGATTTTTGCAGTATTGTCGTTGTAGTTTCTGGTGACGGTAACAACCGGTAGACGGTCCTTGGTGATCCAGGAGCCCGCGATTTCGTTGATGGTTATTGGTTCTGGCAAGGTTTTGTCAAATCTAGCTTGTTCGGTGAGAGAGAGCCAGATATCATCACCAAAAAAGGTTTTAAATTGCCTAGTTCAAAAAAAGGAAACATCCAATAAAAAACGGCATATTGAGGAAAACTATGAATATGAAAATATATTTTGTCCTTTTTTATTTTATTCAAATGTAAGACTTACGACAAATCTACGTGAATTATATAAACTAGAGTTTACTTAGCAGAGTATACGATGACAGATAATAAACTGTAGATTAATCAGCATTGTAATAATAAAAAAAACATTTCTCACCATCAAGAACCCGGGCTCAGTACAGCAGAAAATCAGGTAACAGAAGTAACTATTAAATCAAATAGATACAAGGTTACAATAGCCGAAATTTATTGTCCTTCAAGATACAATCAAAAAAAGGAAAATTATTTGAATGTCCTAAGCAACCTCGGAGAAAAATTTATAATTGGAGGAGATTTCAATGCAAAAAATACAAGATGGGGATCCAGAATGAACAACTAAAGAACAACTAAAGGCAATGAACTGCATAAAGCAGCTGCTGAACTAAGATGTAGTCACAAGTCAACTGGAAAATCAACTTATTGGCCGACTGATCAAGAGAAAACCCCAGACCTGTTAGATTTCTTCATAGTAAGAAACATAACATCCAACTGTATAAAAGTCGAAGAAAATTTTGAGCTAAGTTCAGATCATACGCCAGTGATTCTGACATTGAGCGAAAATATAATAAGAAAAGAAAGAAACCCAACATTAACAAACAAAAGAATAGACTGGGAAGGATTTGCTGAAGAATTGAACAAAAGAATTTAACTAAATGTAACCCTCAAGACAACTGAACAATTAAATTTTGAAGCAGAAAAAATCGTAGTAGATATTCAACAAGCTGCTTAGAATAATACTCCAGAAAACTATCAAATAAAAGATAAATTTCGTGAATAGGTTGCAACCAGCCTTTCATACTAAAATAAACCCCGCCTTTTTGAAAAATCCTATAAAACTGTAAGTATTTACATGTTCCCTGAGAGTGGCCTAATATCATAGAAAACAACATGTCATATTTCCAAGATTAATTTTGTTCCTCTGCATTTTTTTAATATAAGTTCGCTGAGGAAGCTGTAAAAATTAAATCATACAGCTAATATTAGATGCAATGTAAACAAAGTTCAGTTTTCATAAAGTTTCCCTTTAGTATTATTGAGAATTACTCAGTATACACAGACGTTAATTCTGGAACGCTCAAAGTTGCATTTTCTACCTTAATTAATTTGAAGAAATCTGCTATCGATGTCCATGAAACACTTTTAGTTCGGCTTTAGTTTAAATTATTTAAAATTAGTGACTTTATTGTCAATGTCAAGGAAAGGCCAAGGAAATTCTAAAGAAGTTGATAAGGTCCAGCTAAAACTCTTAAGGAACCTTCAGACAGCTCACGTATTGATGAATCAATTGTTTTTAGACATATAAATGCTACTTTGTTACTCGAATTTACTAAAAATGTAATTTGAACATTACGGTTTCATTGTTTGACAAAAAAATTTTGTGAGGTGTTTTGATTGGCGATGAATAATAGACTTATTGCGACAATCCCAAACGCAAAAAGGGATATGTTAGTCCAGGAGTACCATCTACATGGTCATAAAACCTATATGTGCATATGGTGGAATCAGCAAGGTTTAGAGTATTACAAAACTGCTAAAACCGAATGAAGCTGTCACCGTTACTAAAAAAAAATTAACGACGTGTTGAAAATTGAAAACGCTCATAAAGATTTGAAGTTCTACCATATCCAGTTTACTAGCCAGAAATAGAGCCTTGTGATTATAACTTATTAAGATCAATGGCTTGAGTGCCAAACCAATATAGTTCTTTCAAAAACGAAAATGGTAAATGTAATTTAATGTATAAATATTTTGGTTAATTTGTATTGTACTATTTTTTTAATAATTAAAGCCTTCTTAAGTATTATTATGCAAGCCCCTAATATTTACAGTAAAAAAACGTATTATTTCGATTTGTGTATTTAGATGAGACATAGATATTTCAGAATGGGACCAATATACCCAATGGTCACTCAGGGCTAGATGATAAATAGCGTGAAGACCACTAAATTTTATAGGAAAAGGTACACGTTGTACACAACATGTATTAATAATTCATTGCAGATATATTATGCTTCATGCTGGTAAGAGCACCTTCGATTTGGATGACCTCCATTAAACACATTGAAGAAGAAATTAAGAAATGATGGAATCGTGAACAAACTTTCGACAGATTGGAAATGGAACAGCTTAGTTATTCACTTGAGTGAAACTTTCTGAATATGGGATTATGATTCAATACTAATTATTACCAAAATATATTGATGAGAGTGGAAACATCTAAAGGTGTGTATATAACTAACACACGATAATTGAAGGAAATTATATTCTAGAATGTGAAAGATTTATGTCCATTAGGTATGTGTGTAATAGTTCAGAATATACATGAGTATTTGATTAAAATGTGTGAGTGGTAGATGTATGTAAAATGTGTATTTAATGTAAAATATTTTGGTTAATTTGTATTATACCATTTATTTTAACAATTAAAGCCTTTTTAAGTAGTATTATGCAAGCACCTAATATTTACAGTTTTGCAAATAATATTAATTTTTGCTTGAATGTTAATACAGATTAATATGATCCAGATGAACTTTCATGAATCCTATAGAATAAATGATAAATATGGACAATTTATTTAAAATTAATAATTACCGATCAGACATGAATCGTTGCATGCCGTGTTTGAATGTAGTCTCTCCTAGAGTATAGTTGAGCATTCGGAAAACCAGTTCAGTTTTTGCCGATGAGGAGTCTTGTTTAATTGCAGTGTTTTTTCCGTGTGGATACCGTTTACTGAACTCGTAATAAATCGAATAAAGCATTGTTGTTGGCCAGTTATTAAACGTTTCATTTTCTCCAATCTATAAATATTACATGAATAATTAAACATGTTTTTCATAACCTTCAGATTATTACCTTTAAAGTTGCATATGCTGTAATATATCTTACTAGAGCATTGTTTATATGCGCGTCGCTCCACCAAAATGGTGTAGCCAAAGCCCCCAACCACTGATACACTAATTCTTGAGTCAAATGCCAGGATCCCTTGCTAGAAAGCTCACTCTCCCTGCAAAAATATATTTTTACTAATAATGTTAATGCCCAGATCTACTAAAATAAATCGTACTTGAACATTAAAAGTCCCCAACTGTCGGCCGGTTTTGTGGCTTGATAATTCGGCAACGCGAATATATTTAATTCGGGTAGAGGATAAGGAGATCCCCAGAAGTCCTCCAGGAACTTCACCGATTTGGACACCTTAGTTGTGACATTGGTGAGGGCTTCGATGAAATCAGGACGCGCCCAAACTCTCATTTTAATATCTGGAAAATAAACTGTTAGACGATAAAAATTGAGACAGTTGCAAAGTTAAGAAGTTGTTCTAATTTTGAGTCTATACCATTTTGTTTTCAGTTAATTTCATGAAGCATTATAGATAGAAATATTTTTGGGATCTTTATAAGTTTTCGGTGTTTTCTGGCTTTTCTGTTAATTCACAATTTATATTATAATACATTTATATGTATTCCAGCATTTTCTGACATAACCTAATTTATCTCTGATAATAGAGTTCTTCTGCTCATAAAACGCTTAATTTTTTTTCAATCCTTAAATAATTTTGAGCTCAAGCGCATGAATTGCAACTCTACCGATAATGACTGTAATTAGTCATAATAAATTATAAACAGTTTCAAAATTCAAGCCACGGTTATTTAACTTCTCCTTTTCCAATTGATCTTGCTTTTCCAACTCCTTTCCTAATTTTTTTAAACATTTCAGTCATTTCAGATTGAATCCGGATATCGCTTAACCACCGTGCCCTGTTTATTAACGTTGTTCATTGAATGTCATTTGTAAGTAGCTTTGGAGACGTTAATGAAAATTTGATTACCACAGTTCAGAGATTTCGTACAAAATACTATCGAAATATTGATTTAACTTTTTAATTATCCGACGTTTCGCAATAATTAAAGAATACATCTTCAGAGCGGGAGCTCTATTATCGAAGCTCGCCTTATCACGTTATTTGGTTTAAGCAAGTACATGTCACTTTCTTAAATAAGTTGATTACTAAGTTTGGATCTCTGCTTTTTCATGGCTCATTGAATTACTAAAAATCGATCGATGTTATGCCAATCTTTATACTGTTAACTTGTTAATTAGTCCTGCCTTACAATAATGTCCGCTTACAATATGTAACAGCTCCATAAGATTGTTTTGAAACCCCAAAATAATCTCAACGTATCATGAAAATGCATTAGGTTCTTATTTAGTTCTTATGTGCTAATTCACGCTTAACCCTATCCAATCCAATACAAGTGTACATGTTAGGACACCCTATATACATGAAAAAAAATTAAAAAATATTTAACCAAATACTAAAAGTAACATAAATAACATTTTTCCGTGGAAATATACTATAACGTCAGTAAAATAAACAGAAACACAACTCGCAGTTTTTACCTATAATTAAGTGCCCAAAGCTAACATACTCATAGGCAATCTCGCAGTAAAAAAAACCTGACATGAATTTAAAATTATGTTTTGATAATTTAAATTAGTGAATTTGCATCGTCACTTAGTAGTAAAAAAATAGTAATTTATATTAATATGAATCACATTAATTGCAAGACCAAATACTATGTGTATATATTTTTATCCGAGTCATAATATTCAAAAATTAAAATTTTATATGTACGTTTATCGATTTTGGATTGACGTATCCTTTTGGATTTCTTAGTGACTAAACCTACTGCTTAACGTTGGCTCCAAACCATAGTCTTTGCCATTAAGCCTGTATTGACCAATGATCAGCTTGGAGACCATCCCATAAGACATTTGACCTTACCCAACCATTACATTTACAATCACGGACAAAAAGTTTATCCATGCCCTACTACACGACAAACACAGTTGTAGAAGATTCACACAAAAAATATTAATATTAATTGATTACCCAAAAATATTTCTATAAATTAGTACGAAATGGTAAATGTGCCTGGTACTGTTGTTTTATTTTCATAAGCCATTTACCGAAATGAAACGTGACAATAATGTAGAAATAATTATAAAATGGCAAGTGCGCCAGGCTACCTTCACTATCGCTGACATTGATACTGATATGGCTAAGCTCGGATATTACCACGGCAAATGAAAAAGTAGTCATCGGTGGTGTTCTTTGAAATCGATCTGCTACCCAGTAACTACTACGAATATATTATAAACAGTTTAAAATTGATATTATCTTATTTTTATAGTATTACCTTGGATCACTACTAGATTCAAGCGGCATGTTGAAAATGGCTCTCATATGTTTCGGTCGAATGATCGTTACTTGAAATGGTACTTTATACGCTGGTTCGTCGAAACAAGGAAATACGTTACGAGCTAAGTTGGGTCTCATGAAAGTGGCGACATACCTGGAATTGATATAGTTTAATCGATAATTACCCCTCGACAGTAAGAGGTTGTTCAATAAGTTCTTGAAACAACATTTGGTCGTCTAATAAAATTCGTTTGATAAAAGAATACATTCGAGTTTGTATTGTAACTTATTTGAAATAAATTCGTAAAAAAACAGATTTGGTTCACTCTGACTCCTGGCTCTCCTAGCACTTTTGTGTTTGGATTATTATTTTGTGAAAACCGAATTTCATCAGACGAAGAGGTTGGGTGAATAGCTTTCCTTTAAGGGGCATTTTTGAGGCATTACAGAAGACCGATACAGTGATGGGATTGAACCAACGAATTTATGTTAGAATAAGTATAGTCGAGGAAAATTATGAAAAAAAAAAGGATTTTGCCTTTTTTTCATTTCCGTCTCTGGAAGTAACGCGACTTTATTGAACAACCTTGTAAGTACACCTCACCATTTTTTCTGTTTCGTTTCGGGGTCTATGTATGAATTCCTAAATAAGCCTTCTGTGGTATCGTTAAACATATATCCTTCAAATTCGACGTAGATCTCCAGTACTGCCCCAGTTTTCATGACGGTGTCCATATCAATGGAGATCATGGACTGTTTATTGACTTTGCGCGATCCCACGCTGATTCTAGAGTCTTCAATCGAAACTGTGGTCTGCTCCCAAGTAGTTTTAAGCATTTGAACCTTATAACCTTTTTCATTGCTATTCGGCGACATCCTGTAAAATAAGATAGACGTAACACAAATAATATTCCACCTCCTTCGACTTACGTTCTGGATTCATAATCCGACGGCAATATTTGAACGACTCTCAGTAGATTGATCCTCAAATCCGGATGCTTATGGAGCACGACTTGTTTGGTCTGGTGCTGTACGGTTGCGTTGATGCTAATTTCACCACTGAAATTCCCATGATCCGGATACGGATGTAATTTTAAGGTATATGAATTCGGAGTCACATCTCCTGGTAATTTGGTGTCTGATATAAGTCCATGGGCGGCTATCAAATCGATACTTCTTTTGTTTATACTGGCTGCCTTAGAAATAAAACGAATTCAAAATAACATAAGATCAAATATCAATTATTACTTACCGTTAGTAACGGTATAAGGAAAACCACTCCAGCTATACACCTCCACATAATGAAGCTATTATATGTACTGATCATGAGGAAGAGCGCATTAAAAACACATTAAACGAAGAAAAAGCATCAGAATCAACTAGACTTACCCTACAAGGTTATTGTTAGATCAAGAAACACTCTAATATATATTAGCATAGGGATAATAGTCTGAATAAGCAACGCGCAAATAAGTGTGGATAACGTAGAAAGCTTAGTTGACTATCGTGACGAATGAATCAAAGAATCTTTTTTTGAATGAATAGAAATTGCACGGATGTGGACAGTAATAAATTATCCTGGGTGTTTACTATCTACTATAATATTTTATGAAGTTTGATAGTAGCAGTTGTAAAGAGTATTATTAGGTGTATTATTTCAACAAGTTCAACCTTTTTTATTTCGTTTTATTTGATGAGTTCTATAACAAAAGTTTTTAAAAAAATTTATATTCTAACCCTAATCGTTATACAAAATTAGTTAAGTTAAAAAATTAAAAAGCTATTTATTGAAATAAAATGGTGCAATAAAAATATGCTCCATCATTTTGGCAACCTTCTGTCAATATGGCAATAGTGTGTCGAGATAAGGACGTTGATTTGGCAGCGATCCAAACATCGATCTATTTTCGCACTTCTTCAGTATTTCCGTGACTTGGCGAAACCATGATGCATCAATATGAATAAACAGGAATCAGAAAGCGTTATGCTCGGTGGGTACTGTGGATGCAGCAGAACTTCTCATTCTAGCGGTTAATCGCTATTATTCAACTATTTGGCAACAGTACGTCCAATTTGTTTAAACATCTCGTACCATATACACCATATACACAGTAATGTCATGGCCATGAGTATTCTGCTTAATTGTCTTAATTTCCAATTTATATTGATATATTTTAAATATTTTCTCCTGCGACATTGAAAATAGTTCCTTGATATGAAAAGAACATCGGTCTTCAATATATTAAATGGTCCTGTACTGACCTATCCTTTCTGCGTTGTGTGGTAGCTATTTCGCACCTTTTGAATGCTTGTATCTTATCACATGTAAACGTCTACAAAAATATAATTGTTCAACTCTTGCCTGAAAATTATTTGAGAGTTTTATCTGAGTTTTCTTCCAACGCGCCTTGCTTTCGAACTTTTTCCCCCCTTGGCTATTATTTTTCATTACCATAAAAACCAGCATACATTGCTGAAATTAAACCCGACGGTTGGGATATGATATAGCAACATCACTATAATTTAAAATTTTTAATACGGTTTAGCAACAGATTTTTTAAAATCAAAAAAATTATATAAATCTCGATATGAAGAAAACATGAAGTAAATGGACCTCAATAACTCAATAACTCAAAAAAACCTATTTTCAATCTATTTTGTATAGAGAAATATCAAAATCATCGACTTTAACAATTGTTTACATTGATATCTCGCATTTTCGCCAACAGATATCGTTGTAGCTGTAGTTGTGAAGATATCGATTACCGGGATATGTTTGTCAAGTAATAAATACACGACTTTCTGGCACACTCCTACGCTAAATTCGACCTTTTGGTTGAAACATGCGAAGAGAAATCTATTAGAATCGTTAGAGATCACCATAACAAGAAAGCTAAGAAAGTTTGAAGTTCAGTGGCATAACCACCACCATAATAGTTGAGAATTAACCCCAGTCCAACACTGACTACAATGTTGCTTCTTCGTTAATTTTACGCTAATGAAGAAGACATTCCAGACTGAGAGAAGGTCGAAGTCAGCATTATCATCATGTAGATAAACAAAACGAGCTAAAATTTGATCAGTAACACGCCTGGAAACTATTCTCAAGCATTGGAATGGTTCCAAAAGAAAGGTAAACGGTTATTTAAAACACTGAAACATACTTAAAACGCTGACTATTGTCTAGTATATGTTATTTACTGTGCTATAAATAAAAATATTTATATTTTAGTATATTATAATTACTTATTTAGATAAATAGTTATATCTAAAATGAAAATAAGGATAGTCTGTTGGTTGAAGTTTTTTGACAGGATTTAAATACGAACATTCAATTTGAAAATAATGTTTTATTATAGATTTGTATCCATAAGTTTACTGATTTTATACACACAAATGCTCAATTAATTGAATATTTGGATTTTGTTTTAAAATTTAATTTTAAAAGACTAAAAAAAGTTAAATAATCCACGTCCCAATATCAAAATAAACCTTCCTTCTTATACCTTTTCCTGTTAGGGATATCGTAATAGGTTAAAAACAGCGATGTATAATGTATATCGATATATTTTAAGCATTTTCTCCTACCACGACAAAAATAATTACTTAATCTGAAAAAAATATCGGTCTTTAATACATACAGTAATATAAGTCGATATTTTTTGATAAATTTATTGTACTTAACTTCAAATATAGCAATTAATTCAATGTGATACTAATGTATTCATATAAATTAGTGTAAATGTATTTTTAAAAAACAAATGTAACAACAAGTTAGGACATCATAGTATTGTTCGTACAAGAGATTTTGTTCCGTAGAGTTGGAACAGTTGACCGACGTCCATCCGATTCCTGTCAACCAAAATAAAAGACAAATTATTCAGTTAGAGCAAAGGGGTTAAATTAGAGCTAAATAATAAAATTGAAACATACAATGGCGGCATTAAATCTTTGCAAATAACGCATCATTATAGTTAATAGAATTGTTATTGTAATCGTTTAGATTACATATGTATATACGTATATATATATACATATATATATATATATATATATATATATATATATATATATATATATATATATACATATATGTGTGTGTGTGTGTGTGTGTGTGTTTACGGCAGAACAAGTTATAGGCCTATTTCGTTGCTAGCGTTATCCAAATTATTTGAGAAAATGCTGTTAATGCCAGATTTCCAGTCCAGATTTCGAAATCACCACTCGACAATCGACCATCTACACAGAAAACAGCGGTTGTAGAAGAGGCATTTGAAGAAAAGAAATACTGCCCTGCAATATTCCTGGTCGTCAGCTTTTGACCGTGACTGGGTATTGCAATTGATTGGCCACCATTTGGGATTAATACACAAAGTGAGCAAATTATTACTACGCGTCTATTGCTCGAATCATATATTTTTAAAGAAAATGTCTTGCCTGAAAGGGCATTCTTAATACTTAAACCTATTTCGGCTGAAGTTCCACAGGGTAGTGTCTTGGGACCACTCCTCTATCTGCCCTATACTTCTAATATCCCAACAACAAAAGAAACTCCGAACATTTTCGGACGATACAGTTATTATAGCAAAAGATGTATCTCTACCTAAGGCTGTAGAAAAAGTACAACTAACGGTCAACAAGATCTACAAATGGACTAGAGACTGGAAAATACAGCTTAATAGCTTCAAATCTGTCCATGTTAATTCTGCGTTGCGGCGAAATGACAAAAACCTAATTATATCACCTGACGGATGCCCGATTCCTCAAGCAGAATCAGCTAAATACCTCGGACTATGTCTCGATGATAAGTTAAATTAGAAACATCACAACAGACAAAAAGAAGAGCAGATTAAACTCAAAGTCAAGAAACTGTACTGGTTAGTTGGAAGATACTCTCATCTTGACCTAAAATCAAAGAGATTGATTCAATAGTCAATCATAAAGAGAATTTGGCCTACGGGGTGCAAATATGAGGTTGCACTAAGGCTTCAAACCAATTAGTAATCTAACATACAGAGCTTCCACATCTTCAGTTCCCTCAGCTTGACCACCTCAGTGGTCTCATTCATCGTTATCCGATATGATATCATGGGATTTTTTCTTTTCCTATTGTTGGGTTGGTTGGAGTAAGGGTTGGTCCATCCTAGATATTCAAATTTATCCGTTTCATTCTCTATTTTTATTATTATTTTGAAGCATAAAAAATCAACTCAATCCTACCAAATCCACCAAATTTGCAAGGAAAAATTAAATAACCAGTACGGCTAACAAATGGAAGTCAAACAAGAATCAACTAAACATATACTACTTCTATAGTATTTTTTAACTTAAAATTGGTATACCCTTGTTTAGTTAAATTTGCTTTACGAATTTCTAAACCAATCAAAATGAATTGAATAGCTATATATCAACGTTTCGCTATATTAAAAAAAAAGACTGCAACTTCGACTTCACATCTTCATTTGAACCAACCAAACCTACTCAGTAAACGAAAAACGTTTCTATGGAGCGTTCTTTTCAAGCTTGCAAATAGCCAATAATCATTGAGAAAAAGAAAAAATCGAATAGAAAAAATCCAAATATATATGTTAATACAGTTAACCAAAAAAATAAATAAATAAAGCAAACCATCAAAAGCGTTATAGTTTTGAATTTTTATCAAAAATTCAACTCGTATCAATCAACAACTGCCTTATTTTACATATAACATATAACGTCTGTTGATTAAATTAAAAGCGAACTGGTGAGTCATTACTTCGTAAATAAATCAAATTAGTAACGAAAGGAATGATCTTGAACAGAATATATCATCAACGTAAATCATCTCGATATACTCATATTTTTTGGATTTTACTGATTTCCTTTTTGGTTTGAAGGCCCTTATCAAGGTCTCACTCCATTTCGAGTACGGAATCAAATGAAAAATCGATAAAATTAAGGTTAAAACATTGGCTTTTTTATTAAACCAATTCTTTGTTACATTTTTCTCGTTAAAAATGCGTATGTCCATACTCGTTTTTCTTTGTTATTCCCCATATATCAAACAGGTACTGATCTAATTTTATGACATGCTCATTTCCCAGTTTTTTTAAATCATTTAATCGTTATCGATCGATTTTTTATGATAATAGTTATAGATGATCTCGACTACTCGATCTATGGAATGTGGTACTCAGGTGTTCAAAGCCCATGTTATTATTTATAAATTGTTATTACGCATACTAAGTAAGAGCTGAAGCAAAACAAGTTTTTGTTAGGTTAAAAGTACTTCCAACAAAATAATATGTTTACCACTGAATATATTTTTCTTAGCATAATTTACTTTTTTTAAAATATATTGATGGATCACTCTGAAGATCATCATGAGAGGTTTCATCAAGATTTCATTTTTGTTCTAATAAAGAAAAAATAAACATTGGTGCTCGAAATTGAGCGTATTGTTTTCAAAAATATTCTCCATTAAAATCAACTTTTCCAATGCCTTAGAACTAATTCTCTTCGAGTGTTTAAAAATGGTAATAACGATGTGATATATGGCTCGATAAATTCATATTTTGGCCGATTAAAATATCCATTGTTAAAGGGGCATGTAAGCACTTGCATTGTCGTTATGAAAAATAACTCGCCTCTTTTCATTTTTTCCAAATCGGTTCAAATTGCATGTTCAGAACTAGAGCTCTGGTGCTGAGATTATTTTCATGTTTATAAATATCAAAATCCTCTAGGTGTTAACTTTCAAAGTAGCTCTGCGGCTTTTTTGTCGTTTTGACGGGTGTCAAATACAAACTAATTATACAAACAGGGTTACCTATACAAACAAGGAGACTAAAAGTATAAATAATGTATATACAATTTAAAAATTAACACAAACACAGGACTACAAACACAACCATAACAAAGTAGAGGTTCTATCCAGACAGCACACATCAGCACCCAAACGGAAACTGTAATGGTTATTTGGTCAGTGACCCTTATCTTAGCATAGGGTAGATTCTATGGAGAAAATCGATTTTTCTTAAAAATCCGGGCAGTCTGTCTGTATTTTCTCCTGTTAAGATATTTCGAAAATTTTGCAGCCCATGCTTAGTTCCAATCTGAATGAGCCGTAGATAGTCGTTTAGTATGTGGTAGACTGAAATAGGGACACGGCGACAAACGTACGAGAAACGACAGTGGCCCTATTTCAGTCGATTAAAAGCTATGACACGATGGTGAAGGAAAGGAATGCGAAGAGAGGAGAAAAAATCAACTTTAACTTTAAAGAGCCTGTTGTGATTGGCCTCCTGCACTCAGAATATCTCTGGGTGCCTTTCTATCCTCTCCTGCAATTAACTAGTGCAATCTTACATCCACCCACCACTTTCTTATCGTAGGGATTTACTTTCACTGAAGTTCGCTGTGAGATCGCTTGCTCTACCATCTTCCTTAAATCTGACGTCCGTTTGGAATCATCCACCCGTCCTGGACCGTCTTATCCCTAACTACTCCACTCGTATAATTACGCTGATTTCTTTTCCAGGTCTGGAATTAGCTTGTTGCATCTCCTCCTTGTCCACTACCCGAATTTTCCCCCTTCATAAACATATCTTTATGCCAATTTTATCAAAGAGAACATTGTCCTTACCTTATTCGGTCTAAGTTCTGTGAACTTCTCCACTCTTACCCTGGCCGCAAGAACATATATACCGATGGCTCCAAATCTAGCAGTGGGCTTGGCAGTGATTTGTGGTGGACAACCGGGCATTCCATTTCAAGCTCCCTGAATAGGGTTCAATATTGACCGCTGAACTCTTCGTGATATTCGCGAACGCGAAAGGCTTTATCCTACATCTCAACACAATTCTTCAAAGAATGGCTAATCCTGACCGACTCCCGAAATGCTCTCGATTGTTTCCTGGAACAGAAATTCAACCATCTTCTGGTCACCGACTCACTGTCAATCATCCGTACCCTCTATATGAATGGGATCAGGACACTGTTTACTGTGAATCCCTTCTCACGTTGGTATAACGGGAAATGAGGGCACTGATAGTGCGGCTAAATTGGCAGCCTCGTCTCCCCTCTTCATCATGGATGTTTGTGTCCATACCGACCTTATCCTATTCGTTTCTTGTTTCACAAATAACGAGGTACAACATCGCTGGGCCCAGGAGGCCAACCACAACAAGCTCTTTGAAGTTAAAGCTAATTTCCTTCGGATTTCTCCTCTCTTCGTTTCTCGCACGGTTACTTGATCACTTCGAGCTCGCCTGCCCACTGTGAGTTTTGTCACCGTGCCCCTATTTCAGTCTGCTACATATTGAACAACTATCCAGGGTTCACCCAGACTAGAACTAAGTATGGGCTGCAACATTTTTGCAACATGCAAGTGCCTCATAGAATCTAGCATAGGCTAAGTTTAGTATTACTGACCAAATAATCATTACCACTTCGGTATGGGTGCTTACGTGTGTTGTCTGGATAGAACCTCCACTTCGTTATGGTTGTTTGTAGTCCTGTATTTGTATTCATTTGAAAATTGTATATACACTATTTATACTTTTAACACCCCTGTTTGTGTTATTAATTTTATTTATTTATTAATTTATTATTTTATATATACACTTTGTCTGTGTACCCGTCCCCTTCAAATCAACACCATACTATTGTATATGACGACACCTATCAAAGTTACAAAACAAAAGTATATACAACATTTTTTACGAAAACTGCCGAGCGTTATTTTCTGCTAAATGTATTTTGAAAGCATAAGTATTTGAAATATCAGTTACAATATACATCAGTGTGAGGTATTGGAGATACAAATTACATTTTTAAGTAGTAATTGAAATACAAATACAAAATCTGTATCTGTATTTCAATTACGTATTTTAAATAAAAGCAATTCGAATATTGGCTAACTCTGTGATCAGTCCGGTTCATCCAGTAATCTTATCGTTTTATTCATCATATATCTATCATTTAAGAAGAAAGGAGATTGTGATAAAGGCCCTATAAAATAAGGAATTCAGGATGGAGATTATTTGGGATAGATCATAATGTGTCGCATTATTTTCGTCGAAGAATAAATTGGATGTTTGGATTTTGATATCCATCTTTTTTTAATCAATCCACTAAATATAAACTTTCTTTTGATCTGTCTTGTACATAGAGAAAGAAGAGAATGAATATTATCTACGCAGAATCGAACAATCCTTCTAAAATTATCTGAATTCTGATTAGGAAGCTATCTATGAATTCTGATCTAAAGTTATTTATGATAACATTTAAATACAGCCTGCTCAATTATTTTAAGATAGAGCTAAAAAACTTGACTAGGATGTTCTCAATCACACCACATTACTTCTGTCGCTTTCTTTCTTTCGAACACTAACTCATAATCTTGTGCCCATGCCCAATGTGGCATTCGATTTCAAAGGATATTCAACGTTTCTACACTGAGAAATATTAATGTGCTCATTAACTATAACGAGTTTTACTTTTTTTCACCTGCAAGGCATGCTGTTGGCTTCGAATTACCAATTGATTACGGCAAAACTGGGAAAATAACGTTAAACTTTAAAAAATTACGTAATAAAAATATCCGATTTACATTAGTTATTCAACTGTTTCTTGATTATATAAGTCGTTGGTTTATAATTGGCAGCAAGAGTGTAACCATTAATTCGGCTGTAAAACAACAGGCAGTAAAGCCAAACCAAATTTTCAAGAGGAATTAGAAAATCTAAAGGCGGGTAAATATCAATATTGCGTCTACACTGTCTAGAGAAAGACTAAAGTCACTCGTAAAAAAAAGGTGGATCTCATTTTTTACAGACTGCTTATAATAGTTTACCAACCAATATTAACCCTGAGGGGGTATATTCAGCTACTGAGTTTCTAACAAATTAAACAAGATAGCGTTTGCACAACAACATAATTAGTGTTTGTTTTGCAATTAGCTATTTCGATAAAAGGGCAATTATTGTTTTTAGTACTAATAATAAGTGAATAATAATCAAGAATAAAATGTATATATTTAATATTGTGTCTAAATATGTGTAATATTTTAAGTAATAAAATGGTTAGTTTCAGAATATAAAATATATGAATACGAAATATATGATTCAAAAGATACCAAGGGACGATGAGAATGGTAATTAGCTCAACAGCTCAAAAACTCATGTGGAAAATCTACATAAATTAATACAATATCCTACATATTCGTCATAGTTATCCACCCCTGATTTCTAGTTATTCACATCAAAAAACTTAGCAGGTGTAACAATATACAGGTGCACGGATACAGTAAGTATATTCAACCAGAGTATTGAAGTTCAGAGAGATTAATGTTTAACGTATGAGAAAACTTATTCAACAATCCAAAAAATATATTTAATACTAAATAATCTTCGTTAGAATGATACGCTTCTTCTGATCGAATAAATTGGGTTACATTGCATTTTAAAGGAGACATTCTACATCGATGATTCAAGGTCCTATAAATTTCTTCATCAGCCGGTTCATATTATTCATAAAACTATAAGTTAATGACCATCGAAAGTGATATATGTCGTAAGAGTTTATTTTAGTAAACAACTAGTTTTTGATGCAAATATTACGAGAAATAGAATCATAGTTAAAATAGGTGTTTTAGATATTATTGTTCTTGGAAACCTTTCTTGTCGTTTTTCCTCCTGTAAAAGATTAAACACTTAACTCGGGAAATTAGTGACTGACGTCCGATTCCGACAATTTGACTTCCTGTTCTGATAAAATGGGTTTTAGAAATTACTTGTTTATACAATCTGAAAAGCGGTGGTTTTATATAAAAGCACGCGCGAGTAGAGATTGTACAATCAAGTTACCATGGTGTACACGAGTGTGTTGTTAGTTTTCTGTGCAATTTTTCAGTTGATTGGTGGTCAACGAATTTACGGACATATTCATGGACATCACCATAACACCCAGTATCAGTGGTCATTTCATCCCATAAGCAACATTAACGCCGAAAAAGAAAGTACATTGGAATTAGTTCATGTGGTAAATATTGCTTCTTTTATCAAGCAAAATAATATACATTTTCTTATGACAAATTTCAAACTAAATGTCAGTAATATTATATTTTTGACACCTAATGGCAATAACATATAAATTAAGTTACAGTATTAATTGAATAATTTTTTTGTTTATAAATAACCTAATAGATATAATGCAGATTTCGGAAATCTGATAATTAAAAAGCGCTTATAGTATCTTGTGCGGAACTAACGGCAATTTTTAAATGAGTCATAAAGCAAAGGTCGCTCCATCTTAGTCTATCGAAGAGCACGTTTTGTCAAAATTCTGATGAAAGTGAAAAAGATTATATTAATACAAAGTTGATTTTCATTTCAGCTATTCAGGCATGGTGAAAGGAATCCAGATGCTGATAGTTTATATCCCACTAATCCTTATTATAATGAAAGTAACTACCCAGAAGGATATGGACAATTAACTAATGTATATACATGTCTCCTTATCAAAAAAATCTTTCAATTTATTATGTTGAAATTTCAGGAAGGAAAACGAACCGAATATAACATAGGGCTTGCTTTAAGACGACGGTATAATGATTTTCTAGGACCAGACTGGAATATCAAATACGTAGAAGGCCGATCGAGTGATTATAACAGGACTAAGATGTCTTTACTTTTAGTACTAGCCGGTTTGTACCCGCCAAGAAACGATCAGGTTTGGTCAAGCTTATTATGGCAGCCCATTCCATACAATTATGTGCCAAGGTCTCAAGATAAAGTATGCTATATTTTTCACTATTCAATAACACCTAGTAATGATTAATATTATTTTAGGAATTATTCCCCTTTAGTGGATGTAATGAAAAGTTAATGACAATGATGAAACAATTATATGTAAGCCCAGAAATAGCTCCTTACCTGGAAAGATATAGTGAAATATTTGAAATTCTCTCAGCACATACTCAAAGAAAAATGGACATTGTGCAGGCATTTCTGTTATATGTAGGATTTCATATACAAGAAGAACTAGGGTTTCCTTTAGAAGAGTGGACTAAAGCTGTTTATCCAGAACCTTTACATTCAGCTGCTGTGGATATGTACTATATTATGACAAATAACACATTATTCAGACGGATCTCTACAGGTACTAATACCATAAAATACAAACTAAGATATGATACATTTCAACAAATTACTTAGGATATTTTCTTCGGAAAATCTTAGCTGACACAAAAGCAAAGATTGATAATGTACCGAGCATGAAGGAACGACGATTGTATCTTTATTCTGGACACGAGATGAATATTGCAACCCTATTATTGTCATTAGATATATTAAAAGTCAGTGATGTTCCTCCTTATGGATCATATATTATATTTGAACTTCACCGTATAAATAATATTCCTGGGCTTAAAGTAAATATTCTTTAAATACTAATAGTATAACATAGTTAAAAAAAACTCATTTGCAGCTATTTTATCAAGATTACAAGCAAAATGAACCAAAACCAATCAAAATTCCTGGATGCGACTATTTTTGCGCATATGATGACTTTTATCAATTAGTTGAAGAAATTTTACCAGAATCTGATGCAGACTGTTATAGTGCTGTTTGATGTACAAATTATACAGTATTGACTTCTATGAAGAACA
Source organism: Rhynchophorus ferrugineus (assembly GCF_030347505.1). Taxonomy (NCBI): domain Eukaryota; kingdom Metazoa; phylum Arthropoda; class Insecta; order Coleoptera; family Curculionidae; genus Rhynchophorus; species Rhynchophorus ferrugineus. Next base: position 21,194,386 of record NW_027472583.1, on the reverse strand, counting down.
CACCAGTAATTGCCATAGTTAGTTGATAAGGTGTTGGCATAAGTGAAAAACAGTGGCAGTTCACAAAAAGTACGTTTTGTTACCGCTGAATGGTTAGCAACATTAAAGAAACTGCAAATTTTATTAAGTTTTTTAATAATAATAGTCAATTTTATTCCTTGTACATTGCAATATGTATATAGTTAACATACTTCGTTTGTAAGCTAATATACTTAAAATATGCTATTATATGGCTGAAATATAAAGTTGTTCATAAAGTAACAATACATAATTATGCAAAAGTTATTTAAAACAAATACCAATAAATAAAACTACCAGATTTAAATGTAGTCTTATATTTTCTAAAATTTATATCCCTTACCTAATCAAATAATATTGGTAGTAAAGACTTCTTATATTTTTCTGGTAATATTTGTTGTAACTCTGATTTATCTAACCACTGATATTCACATTCAGTAGTTTGACCTGAAGTATATCTTGCATAATAAAAGAATATCTAAAATTTAAGCAAACATTAAAAAATATATACCTATTAGTTTATAATTTACTTTTGCCCCTATACTGCCCTTTTTGGATATAATCTCTTTGGGGTACCTATATTTGTAAAATCCACAAGGGATATTGCCATATATTTGTGCTTTTATGTTATTCCCACATTTCTCCTTCAACACTCTCTCAGCACATTGTCTTAATGTCTCTCCATCTTGTCTTTCACCTTGTGGCAGTATAAAGTAATTTTGATTACCTAATTTTTGATTAACAACAAGAACCAAGTATTTTTCAAGTTTTCTATTCAAAGATTTCTTATCATTACTTTTGTCGGCCACTAGAATGTCTCTACATAAAATTTATTACAAAATTAAGTAATGTATAGTACCTGTAATTCTTTCACCTGATTTAAATTGAGACAATTCCTCTTTACATAAATCAATAAAATCTTGAACATTTTGTGTTGCTTTCTGATCTATATCTTCCAACTCAGAAGGTTTAAATGATCTAGGATATAAATGACAAAAATATTACTTCGATCGTAGAAACCATACAGTATCATACTTCTCCTTTTCGAGTTTAATTTCGGTATTATTTTTTAAACTTCTCTCAAATTCAACTTCACTTAGATAATCTTGAAAGGCCTTCTCTAAATCATTTAAGGCAGGGCTAATAATAGGTTTCCTTTCAATAACAACAGCTGTTAATAGATCCCATTTTTCTCTCAAAACCTTACAAGTTTTAAGATTTGCTGAAAGTTAAGGTTGGTTAAAACTGGTTAATTAAAATGTTAGTAAAAGTGCATCTATACCTTTATTAATAATTAGTATATTTCTTGTTGTTTGAACCAGTCGCAAAGTATTTCTAAACATCTTAAATCCCGCCGTCAATATTTAACTTCAAATAGGTTAATATTTTTTAGGTTATGTATTATGCAATATCCATTAAAAACACTCTGTGTATATATATTTCAAATAACCGAATTAAACCATTTTTAGAGTAAAATTTAAAAGTTTAGATATATTTGAAGTTAATTTGTAATATTTAAAAAATAACATGAATGTATGTCATATGACCCTAAATATATGCAACCAAACAAACAGTTCGAAAAATATGTATTTAATAATTTAAGAATTTCACTATTACTACAACATTTATATGTGTTTGTTAAAATAGTTACATTCTATATGGATATAATTTACCAGATATATGCCTAATTTAACTACATAATATTAGAAATATATAAAATTATTTTAATCAAATATATTATTGTGCTATTCTAAATTGTATTACATATTATATTAATTAAAATGCTTTAAAAAATGTATTGCATACTGCATATAGTTTTTTACTGATTTTACTATTAAACACAATTAAATATTATTTAAATATTAGAACATAAAGAAAAACATTTTCATAGTCAAATTTTCATATATATATATATAGTATATGTAGTTGTATCTTATAAAGCTTCGGGAATTAATCATCTCATTAAAAAGGAAATAACACAGGGGGTGTAACTCAGTGGTAGAGTGTCCGCTTCGCATGCGGAAAGTCCTGGGTTCAAATCCCAGCTCCTCCAAAGACTTTTTTTCAATTTTTGACTTATGTATTTTATTTATAACAGTGTAGCTAGTATTGAATTTTATAGTTTAAATTGACTTTATATTGTTTAAACAAAACTAGTATTTATATATACAAAATTTATGCTTTTTTAAATGACGTTTCCATTAATTTTTATAAACTATTTATTTAAAAAAATATACATTTCTTCATTAACAAATTATTATCTTATTTTCACATTCATATTTGGTAGGACATGTATCTCAATTCCATTGGTCAGACTCTTTTTTCTTTCTAAAATGTTGGGACTTCTTCTGGGTATGAAAAAGCCGAGAATTCCGCCAAGAATTACTACGGCAGCAACAACAAATATTGGTATTTCACAATGAGTATCCATGAAGTATCCGAACAGGTAGCTGCTTGTCATGGCACCAAGCCTGCCACTGAACATTATTAAACTGAGTCCAATTCCAACGACAGTGGTCGGGTAAAGTTCTACTGCAATACTACCGATGGTCATGTTAGCAATTATCATTCCTGACTGGAAAATGGAAGCTACGACTAAGTTCTGTAGCGAACTGGCCAGGAAATAAAAACTGCCACTGCTTATGCCTCCCACGAGCATGCTCACGAGAGGGATAACTTTAAAATGAAGCTTTAGAGCCAACAAACTGCAAATAATATTAAAAACTAATGAACTGGTGCCAATAATAACGGTATTAAAAGTTACAGCTGGATCAAAAGTAGATTCGCAAGTAATATTCTTCTCGTTATTCAATTGCGACAGGACCTTAATAGATGGTGTTGCGTTCGGGTAAAGTTTTTCAAACTGGTCAAAACGGACGAATATTTCTGGTAGCCACAATCCTAATCCAAACATTCTACAACAATTACAAGAAAAACGCTTATTAATTATAAGATATATAATTACAATTATGCATTCTGTTTTGTTATAATAGCTAAAATAGATTAATATTGATCACTCGCGAAATTGTTTTGTTGCATATATTCCAGGGGAAGAGTAGTTTTAATTTAAATATGTTAACGGTGTTCATGAAATGTCAAATCGTCATTCTGTTTTATCTTAAATACTACTAATTATCTCCAAATTGTTATTTTTTCTTAATATTAATGTAATTGGTAGTAATACCAGGTTTGTATATTTTCTGTATGTTATTTAAATATCATAGGAAAGTAATATTTATTAGTGTCATAAAGTGTGTTTTGTAAACTAATTAATAAATTGTCAAATATCAACTATTTTTCATAATAGAAAGTGAATAACAATTAGCTTAGAGTGAGAAAAGTAATTGACATTTGACTTTTTCGTCACAAATGTATGAAATGTTTTTGTAAAGTTATATTTATCAAATAAAATTTGAAATGTTTGCTTAAAACGGCCCTGGATAACTACAAATATATTGACAAAATTAAAACGAGATAACAAGTGTATATTTAGAAAACAAAAAAAATGAGGATTCAAGATTACTTTTTATGCTGTTATTTATAATGCAAAAGCAATAACATTTCAAATTTGATTAATGTAATCATGTGAGCCCTTACCCGAACATATTAGCAAACATAATGCTGCAAGTCAAGCCGGTGACCTTCAACAATGGATGCCTGAATAAGGTTTTGATTTGTTCGGTCATTGTTTTCAATACACGTTGGGCTTTACCGTTACAGTCCACTCCATGTTGATGCTCCATTACCCGGACCTCCTCTACAAGTTGTTTGACTGGGAAGTCATCAGGACTGTTTCCGGTGTTGATTGAGTACATTTTACTCAAGATATCCAGACACGTCTTGTGATCACCTCTGGCAAAATGAAATTTTGGTGTTTCGGGCATTCGAAACAACCAGATAGCGACTAGGAATTCGGGAATGGTCAGCACTATAAGGAAGAGTCTCCATGGTACTAGGATTATGATGCCGGCTATGTTGATGTCGATGCCTTCTAGTGGTAGAATGACGTAGGCGGTTAACGGTAGCAAGAGCCAGGAGAGGGTGAAAAATATGCCACAGCAACAGACAGCGGGTGCCCTGTATTTTGGTGGTTGGAATTCAGCGATGAACGTGAATATGATGCTACCAGGGGCACCTGAAACCATCAGCGTTGGTGTTATATTCTTTCGGTTGGTGATAGAACGACTTACCGACGATGAAGCCGTTTAAAAATCTGCATATCAACATGGTGAGTAAATTGGGTAACATCGAGCAAGTCAAGGTCACGGTGGCGTCGAGCAAGTGCGATAAAATAAGGATCTTTTTTCGGCCAAAGTTGTCTGCCAGTGCCCCCCACAGGAAACAGCTGGCGATGCCTCCAATCATGAAGGCCATGTTAAGGATTCCCAGTTCGTAGGAGGTGAGATTCAAGTCGCACTGGGCTGCCGGAAATACGTAGGACGAGAGTCCGTTCTGGAATCCCATGGATATAATGGAGAGAGCACTGACAGCGAGGATCTCATAGTGGAAGCTTCCGTAACCTTGAAACAGAATTAAATGTAATACCTGGGGATGAGCGGAATATATGAGAATTACCAGCTGTTTTAAGCGCCTCTTCGAAGTTGTTCATTGTTGATACGGTCATGTTCACGGTTAATATTTACATATTAAACTACTAATACACGGTATGCGTTAAAAAGTTTTTATTTTTTAATTACTTTATTGTGCTTGAGCGACAGTTTTGGAGCGGGCATGCGACCACGAAATATCCCAAGAAAATCACAAACTGAATAATGTCTTCTGGGATGTGCGAGATCAAAATAACTTTGGAATAATACGGTTGGGTCAGCGGGGGTTATCTGGCGGTTTTTTCTTATCGGCCGCGCGATACTACGACCACTGCTGGCTTCGCGATAATCGAGGACTTAAACCTCACCGAGCCCGTTTCGATAAAATCAAATCTGATCAAGCCTCACCTGTCGAACGTACAGCGTTGTCGAAATCCGCCAGTTCCGTGGACGGGATCTTTTCGCACATTTTCCACGCGTCGCGTCAGGAAAAATCGTTGTTGTTATCGAGTGGCGATTACAAGCGAGGTATAACGGTCGGTGTTTGTTTATTTTTTCGTTAATTGTTGCTCAAGCGACCACCCGATTTGTTTTAGTATTATTCAAATTGTTTTGAAAACAATCAGGAACGCTTGCGTTTCGACAGTGGCATTGATAGCCTTCACCCTATCAAGCAACCCTGTTTATGAGCTCTCTTCTCGATATCCTTTAAGTTTTTTTATAGTGTAATGACACCGGTTTCGCAAATATCATATAGGGTGAAACTTCTTTCGCGTAAAAAAGGATGTTATGTATTAAATAAAATATGTTAGTAAAAAAAGTCAAATATATTAGTTATTGTTTGGTCGTTTTGTTTAATCATTTTATTCGAATTCCTAGAACTTAAGAGCCCTAGAAGGTAACAGGTCAATTGAAGAGTCCCCGGTCTGACACATAGATGGAGCTACTAGAATTAAATCCATATGTTTTTTAGTTAGCTCTAACCCTCAAAAGATGCGTGTATAAATTTGATGGCTGTCGGATCATTAGTTTGTGAATTTTAACATTTTGAGTGTTGCTTCACTTTTGTTATTGTGAAAAAAATGGATAAAAAGGAATTTCGCGTGTTGATAAAATATTGCTTTTTGAAGAAAAAAATTACAGTTGAAGCAAAAACTTGGCTTGATGTCGAGTTTTCGCAGTGGACGCCCAAAAAAGGTTGTTACCGACGATAATATTAAAAAATCCACAAAATAATTTTGAATGACCGTAAATTGAAATTGAATGAAATAGCAGGCACTCTAAAGATATCAACTGAACATGTAAATCATATCATTCACGAATATTTGGGTATCAGAAAGCTCTGTGCAAAGTGTGTGCCTCGCGAGCTCACTTTTGACCAAAAACAACGACGAGTTGATGATTTGGAGCAGTGTTTGAAGATGATCAAGCATAATAAACCAAGTTTTTGCGTCGATATGTGACAATGGATGAAACATGGCTTTATCATTTCACTCCGAAGTGCAATCGACTGCATACGATGAACCCGCTCCAAAGCGTGGAAAAATGCAACAATCGGATGCCAGGTTTACGCCGTCTGTATTTTGGGATGCGCATTGAATAATTTTCATTGACTACCTTAAAAAGGAAGGACCAAGGAAGGCCTCATTTGAAGAAAAAGAAACTGCTACTTCACTAAGACAATGCTCCGTGTCATTCGAAGTGGTGTTTGAACATGATCAAGTAAATGATAGTAAATAAGATGATCCGAGTGGACTGCACACGATTTGCACGAACCCTCTTCAAAGCATGGGAAAACGCAACAGTCAGCTGGCAAGGAATAATTCTCATTGAATATCTTGAAAAAAGAAGGACCATCAACAGCGACTATTATTGGACCGTTTGAAGGACGAAATCGCCGAAAAACGGCCGCATATGAAGAAAGAGAAGGTGCTGCTTCACCAAGACAATGCACCGTGTCACAAGTCAGTGAAAACGATGACAAAAATCCATTAATTGGGCTTGGAATTGCTTCCCCATGCACCGTATTCTCCAGATATGGCTCCCGCGACTTTTTTCTCTTCTCAGATTTTAAAAGAATGCTCGTTGGGAAGAAATGTTCGTCGAATGAAGAGGCGATCGCCGAAACTGAGGCCTATTTTGAAGCAAAGGACAAATCGTACTACAAAAATAGTATCGAAAAGTTGGAGGATTGCTATAATCAGTATATCACCCTTGAAGGGAATTATGTTGAATAAAAAAAAATTGTTTTGCCAAAAAATGTGTTTTAGTATGGCAGGCCGGGGACTTTCGTTTAGAAAGTAGTGTTAATTTTCTGGACGTCATGTTCCTTGAACTTAAGAACTTAGAAGATACCATTTATCCTAGTAAATATGGATATAAAAATAATAGGTAGATTAGTTAGTAGGGTTTAAAACAAGAACTTTTATATTGTTTAAAACTTAAATTATTTTACCAAGAACACAAGCCGTATTACTATCAATTACTAATATTCTTTTAATGTAAACAAAAATCATATAATATAAATATATCTATCACTCGTCACATTACATCTCCGGACAACATACTGATTGTTGGAATATCCAGTAGCATATTAATCGCCTTATACAACATCTGTACCCTGAAGAAATAGCCAAAGCGACGTACGTGGAGTATCGTATGTACCATCACTTGCCAGTATTATCTGGATAATCTTTTGAACAGCACTGTTTTTACCCAAATATTCATCATATAACCTGTGTTGCATGGTTTTCCCATATTCAGTGTACGACACACCTTAAACTGTAAGTTTCTGCTCAAATTCTAGTAGACTATGTTCACATTGACTTGGGGTGTTTTTAAAAGCATGGGTGATTTCTAATTTTGTTAGTTTATGATTTGGGAGCATTCGATTTGTGACGTTACAGTTCCAACTGATGCACTTTCTCCTGAATTCTTGAAAATTGAAACTTAATAATAAACTTAATTAAGTCAAGCAAAGCTTGCAGTAACTGTGGAATGATTGCTATACATCGTAAACTAGTGTTCTTTGACCTCTTTGGTGTTTGAAGTGTAGAACTTGTTAGGCTGAGAGCATAAACAATTTTGCCGAATAAATCCAGTCGTAATGTAAATGAGCCTCTTGTAATAACAAAGCAAAAACAAACTCAAAAATGATTGTTAATAGGTATGAATTAATTCCAATAAATTATATGATGTTGTTATCTGCGGTTACATAAATCTCACTTAATCTGCAATAAAACAAACATATCATATTTGTTAATTTTACATCATTTATTTCAAAATAAAGCTAATTATGATTTTATATAAAATTATTTTTTTACATAATATGAAATAGATGTGGAGGAAGCAGTTGAATCTCAAATCACAAACATTGGGTATGTTGATGGGTAGATGTTGATAGAATGAAACAAACAACAATCTGTTATCCATGGAATATAATATTGTTCGTATATCCATCCAGATTTATTACGTTCGATTTTCTGTGGCTGAATCCAGCTAAATTTAAGTTATAATCTAAGATTTGTTGACTTCAGTAAACTACCCAAGAAAGTGTTTAGTGGAGTTAAACGAATCGATTTCGGTGGTCCTCAGATACTCGAAGAAACTGTACCCGCAAATCGTCTCTGCAGAGTTGAAATCGGTGTTTATTGCGTAGCGTCATCAAGATTAAACGTACACGCTTGTGTCTATATTCTGTGGCGTTCGACGTTGAATCAATGGACTTAGAATGTCGTTTTCGAAGAAGTACGAATCAAAGACGCGACTAACCCGAAAGTTGGACCAAAAAGTAATTTTTATGGGTGCTTTGCGAAGCTCCAATGCATTGATGTCGCCTTATATAAGGAAATGCTGCTACTTATCATAGCCAGTTGTCCAATAATGTATTCCGTACTACTCAATTGCCAATTTATAATCACTATACTTAAAGAACTAAGTAACTTACAACAAAGCAGTATGCAGGCATAACTTATATTATTGGAAAGACTGTCTTTTTACAAACAATACGTCATTTAGTTGTAATAGTAGTCTCATATACTATAGAGGCAGGTACCACCAGTAATATCAAGGGCTTTCCTAGTCTAACTCTTATTACTAGTATCTTTTTGAACTTGGTATTTTCGTAGTAGATTAGATCAATGTTATAGAATTTCGCAAATTTTCTTTTAGCGCTGGAGAGCAATACACAAGAGAAACCACGATTTTGAAACCGATGATGATGTTGTTTTAAATTTTATAAAGCGTCTTCCATTAATAATATTATCTCCATTTGGATGAGCTTCGATAGTAGATATTTTCAAAATAAACAGTAAAAGTAATAATATGCAATTTTGCGCGTCCCCTGATTAACGTCTGTTTAGACCTGAATGACACTCAGTTTTTAAAATATCGAATTTAACATTGGGTTACTTAACAGTTGGTAGAGACATTGATAATTCGAATCCATACAAGCACCTAATGTGATAATGAATGAAATATGAATAAATGCTGGAGGAATGATAGAGATATAGAATTATTTTAAACCAGGTATATCTTGATGCTTTTAGGCATGTTTTTATACTATATTAAAATATTTGAATCTTGAACGAAGTTTAGTTCCATTATATTCGAGAGATGTGAAAGAGATATAGAATACTGAAGTATGTTAAATTAAATTAATTTGAAACAGAGAAGATGATACGGTACAAAGCTTATACATCACACGTATAACTTTTTATTTATTATTCAATTATTACATTGTTACTAGTCGTTTCCGTCTAACCTACAATTTGTCTTTATGATAACTTAAATCTAGGTGTATAACTAGGAGGACCCATCGGCCCTATCTCAGTTTCTGGTGAAATAATGTTTATACATGTCACTGCTGTATTTTCTATTATATGTACCTTACTACACAACACTACATAAGATCAGAGGGTTTGATTCTTTTGAGTCTGTATCCTGTTCTGGTGGTATTCAAAAGCTGCAATATTTCAATATTCTCATGAGAATGGAGTCTTTCTTCATGCCCCCTTGCAATTTTCTTGATTTCTTGACTGACTGTGGATATCTGACGGTCTCGATGTAGGTAATCACTCCTATAGTATTTGGGTGTGCCCGCAATACCTCTCAGGACTTTGTTCTGAAAAATTTGTATTTTATTTATATTACTATTTGCAGAACCTCCCCATAATTGAAATGTCCATATAGGTTTCAGTATTTGCTTATATAATAACAATTTATTATGTACTGATAATTGTGATTTTCTTCGAATTAGCCAGTACATTTTCCTATATTTCAATACCAGTTCTTTTCCTTTCTTCTTTATATATTCCTTCTAGCGATGATTTGCATCAAGATTTATTCCGAGATATTTAGCATTTTTACTATATGGCATGATAGTATTATTTAATTTTGTTAGTGCTTGTACGGTCTGTTTATAGGTGAACTGTACATGTACATATTTACTTTCATTAATTCTTATTTTCCAAGCTTGTGTCTAATTATTTATATTGTCATTTGCCTGTTGTAATTTTCGTGAGGCTTCTTCACTATTTTCTCGAACAGCTATAATCGCAGTATCATCAGCAAATGTAGCCATGGTGATATTCTCAATTTGTGGTCTATCACAAGTGTAGGGTAGATAAAGCATTGGTTCCAGTACACTTCCTTGTGGCACACCTGCTTTAGCTTCTTCTATTGTAGAGTAAGCTTTTTCTTATTTGACTCTAAACATTCTGGTTGTAATGTAGTATTTTAATAGTTCGGTTTGTTGTTTTGGTAGCATTTTCTGTAATTTATGAACAAGGCCTTCATGCCAAACCTTATGGAAGGCTTGTGTTACATCTAAATATATAGCTGAGCATACTTTCGTAGGCTTTTTCAATAACATCTGTTATTCTATGAACCTGGTCAATTGTTGAATGTTTGTTAATAAACCCAAACTGGTGTGTTGGTATTAGGGTGTTTCTCTCTATCATTGGTTTTATTCTTTTCAACAGGAGTTTTTCAAAAACCTTAGATATTACTTGCAGCAGTGATATAGGTCTATAGGCTTTTAAGTCATATAGATGACAAGCTTAGTTATTCACTTGAATAGCGATTCCGAAATTGACAGTTATGATTCAATGCTGACAATTACCAAGACAGGGTGATGACTGTGGAAACAACTAAAGGTGAGTATATAACTAATATAGGATCACTGTAGAGACTCGTATTGTAGAGTATAATAAATGTGTTTGCATAGATATGTGTGTAATTAATTGTTCAGGTTATACATCAGCATTGTTCAGGATATGCATCAGTTTGGTTAAAATATATTAAGAGAAAAAAATATTAACTGTTCTGCAGATATGGCAAATGCATTAAGGGTATGCAATGATTAAATCTACTTTTATCAAAAAAGACACACAGTGATATCAAATATGCCTTTATGATATGCCTTTACAAGGATACACTGCATCAAAGGAAACAAGAACCATACGTATGAGGTGAATACTCTATAATGAATGTAAGATACATTACTTGGATATACAATTGTTAATTAGTAAATAGAGGGCTCCAGGACTACATCAAAAAGGAGCCTAGAACTCTATCTCGTAGGTGTTGTGGGAAGGAGTTTAATCTAAATATGATAAAACATAACCCTAACCTACAAACTATTATGACTGTATCATTAAAAGTAGCTTCCTTTAATTTTCTAAAAGTCCTTCGACAATACATGCATTAGATGTAAAATAATATTAAAATAAATTATTACACTATTATTACAATATTTTTGTTTCAATATCAGTTGATCAATTTGATCAATTTACATGACGTGAGTTCAGAGTTTTATTGAATGTGTGGTATACTGTGGGTTATTCAGTCCTCTTAGTTTAGAAAAAAAGTAGGATGTGAGCACATGGTTTTAAACCAGTTGCATGGATTAAAACTGAGTTAATTCCATGCCAGGCACTAAATTCATCAAATCTTTGGAATATTCGTAGAGGTCGATAAATTCGATAAATTTAGATAAATTAATAACCCAAATTATTTTAAGATCTATTTTTATAATCACAGTAGTGATTGTATATATTTAAATTATTTTGATTTAAATTCTAACATACCTTTACATATCTATATAAACAATGGAACGCAATTAATTATATAGTTATTATTTAATATTGTATAGTTATAATTAAATATTATTGTTTAATACGTCAATACAATGTTTAATAAACCATTAATAGTTTTAAATTTAAATTTACTTTAACAATGGGACAGACAATCGTCAGAAGCAATACACATCCTGTATGGAACTAAATATTGAACTCTTTAATGGATTAAAAAAATGATAAATGATAGCCAATGTTTAACAAGAAAATTGATTTTGTTACGTCATAAAACGTTGCTGTGTGTGCGAAACTGTCTCGTGTTTTATGTTTGCACTTGGCGCAACGATCCTGGAAGTAAATCGAAATCCTCCGGCTTCGAACTTCTTCGCGCTTTTTATTCTCCTGTTTCGGAAATCCTGAAATTCGGAAATTCCGTCCTTATTTCCAGGAATCTATTTTTATTTCCATATTCTTCCATTGTTGCCGGACGAGCCCTTAATTGTTGATATGTTCTAGTTTTTTTTATATATAATGTATAATAGTTTTCTCGTTTGGGTGAAAGAGCGCTATATTTGTCGGACATACCTCCTTGTAAGTTATATCGTCCTGCTTGAAGGGCTTCGACCTACAGAGTGCTTAATGGAGGATGGAAATGGATAAACAACGACTCCTCGTTGTAGTAATGGAGAAGCTTGTCTTGGAAAAAGCTGAGACTGCGACAATAAACTTTAACCCCTTTTTACTGTGAAAACGCAGTATGAACAAGATATCTCCTTCATCCTTATGCTGTCCTGCTCTGTTTTGTATAAAAAATGGGAAAGTTTCCAACCCTTTCTGGAATTATTAAACCATCTAAAGGAATTTTTCTATATTAGAATTGCGTCCAACTAATATTGCCGAGAATATCCAAGACGAAGGTATCCAGTTTTCCTGTTGGAAAATGCCCGTTGTCCTTCGTGGATATTTTCCGGAGCCCGCGCTTTCCTGGAGTTTTCCTTTTCCGGGCAAATTTCATCAGGATACCAGCGCGCGGGAGTGGTGTTTGTATAAATTGCAGGATAACGTAGAGGGGTCAGAAAAATCAATATTAGACTGGAGGGTGGAGCCACGAGAGTCGTATTGATTTTTATTATCGGTGATCAACAGGTGACGTTTCAGCGAGTTGGTTAACGTCTCCTGATATAAATGCAGTATTGCAAAAGAGTTTATTTACCGATGAAAAATTATTAAAAAGAAACATTGTTTACGACCAGTTATTATTTTGAATATCGAAAGATGTAATTAACCCTAAGAGTATATCTGTTAAAACTTATATAGTATAAGTTATAGTTTCAATGTTTATATTTAATACTGGCTGATAAAAGTTATTGACCTATAAATTAGTTTTAAAGGATTTTAAGGTTTTAAACTTTAAATCCCGCAAAAGCGATTTACTGGGTATAAATTCAGACATTTTGAAAGCAATACATTTTTTTTTGTTCAGATTTCGACAAAATGACGCATGTTGGTGGAAATTCCAAGTATCATTACAAAAATTGTTGATTTTAACGCTTTTTATATTTGAAAAATATTAGCTGAAGAAGGAAGCAGTCAAGTCATATTACTGATAGGCAACGCTTGATCACATGTTACTCGTGAGAATCAGAAGCTTGGCTCCATCTGACTGTCGAATTGTCGAAAGCTTTAGTTAGGTGCTGAAGGACTGGTCCAAGTTTTAACGTTGATCAAGATCGTGATGGATGTGTGTGGCCAGACGGGTAGCCTGATGGATGGATCAGTGGTGAAAGCGAAAGCCGAATTTTTCATCACAAATGATGTTGCTTCCCTTTGTCAAAGAGTTGAGAGCGTAGAGTATTACTCTCTCGGTAAGCTTCGAAATAGCACTGAGAAGGCTGATGGGCCTGTAATCAGATGGAGATGATTTTAATTCTTTCATCGGATTATATTCCCAAAGCGCTGAGGAATGTTGCAGCTTAATGATGGAGTTAATGTTTGCCAGTTCCGCGAGCTGCTTATGCGGGAGCTTTTTTAATTCGGTAATCGATATTTCGCCAAAACCTAGAGATTTTTTGGTTTGAAATTTGCCGATCATAGTCTGTACAGACTTGGAGATACGAAATAGTTGAGAAGAAAGGCTGGGGTGACTGGTCTTTTGATGGAGTTGGATTCGTTGATGACAATGTCGTTGTCTCTACGGTTTGGATTGTGACGAAATTTCGACTTTGTCAGATTCGTGAGCAAACTGAATATCACAAGTTAGCTTGAGTACGGCTTCCTTCAGCAGTTCTAGAGTGTTAATTTTCGGAATTGGATTGAATTCCTGGAGAAGAGATTGGTAGTTCTTCCAGTCGGTCTTTTCCCTGAATGTTGTGAGTGGAACTTGAATGGTGTCGCAGTTTCCGAGTTTGAAGAGGACCGAACGATAATCAGAGTCTAGTTTGTCAAGGACTCGAACTTCGGAAGGGATTTACGTCTTAGAGAATAAAGAAATCGAGGATTCTTGTTGCGCCTTGAGAAGCCGAACTGGGGTGATGGGTGGATTCATCTGACAGGGCAAGACCGTAGGCCAGATCTGCACTTATAGCTACGATGGCGTTACCTGCGGGATTCGCTCTGGAACACCCCCAGGTGGGGTCGTGGGCGTTGAAGTCGCCACCTATTATTTTTTATATTTTGTAAAATTTATAATAAATTTATATTTTTCAATGTTACGGTAGACAACTACTATAACATTGATTGTAAATGCTACTGGGGTAATGTGTAAAATTCTGCGTTCTCTCGCACTTGTTCCCAAACATCAAAATTGGTGTCCTCGCTGCTGACTGTATTGTTTTCGAACGCATGACATTCGACTAATTACAAATACAATTATAAATAATACAGAATTCAGTACTACCGAATAATTACTACCTTTTGTGAATAAACATTAGTCATAATCTTATCTCTCCAACTGTAACTTGTTCGTTATTTCATTGAATTTTATGGGCCAATATTTTGCTGAATTTCTTACATATAGTTTACCCGAACGATGCATGATATAATTGTTGAATTCCTGTTTCAATTCAATCGTCCAGTAGTTATTTCATTTTTGGCTATTACTGAATGCTATATTTAGGTTTCCATTTTACCTCTTATCACAACATATATTCCTGATAAGGGAACTCCTTAATATGGAAACTTCTTTGTTCCTCAAAGTTCCAAAAAGTGAAACTACTACAATCCACCTTCCATAAAACAAAACAGTTTTCCATAAAAGTACATATTTAGGTTCCTGACTTATTCTTACTAAAATCAGAAAACATTTTTAATTATAAGTAATGAACTTGAGGTTCTGAATAGTTCAAAAGTTACAGTTTTTAGGGCCAGCACTAGCATTAAAACGTATTAGATGCATTAGTTTTTCTTCTGTCTTATCTTAAATATTAATGGTTTTGTAACCCCTTAATTTTACCACGATATTTCTTATGTTCTCCTGATATATGGCGCCAAATTTCTCCATGTCCTAAGATGGCAATATTGCGTCACACAATCATGGAAATGGAAAAAGCATTTCAACTTTTAAATGTCAATAGATTTCAGGATCGATATATTCAGCTTTTTTTTCCGTCAACAGATGGAGCCACAAATTGGTATTTTTTAAGATAATTTTAAGTAATATATTATGTTAGTTTATGTAATCAAAAATTATATTTATTGTTTTAAATCCTTGTAAAATGTTAAATTGCATTTTGAATTAGAAGACTATATTAATTTGCGATGATATTATGAATTATACTAGTATTAATTTGTTATTAAAGCGAGTTCACCATTTTGACGTGAATTTATTTAATTCCATTTTTATATTAGGTATATGTAGTTACTTGTAGTGAATTTTTATTAAAATATTTAATGTCTTTACTTGTTTTTAAATGTACATTTTTTTGTGACATTGAAATTTTGAATAAATGCTTCAGATAGATTCTTGAGAATATTCGTAATTAATCATTATGCAATTATAAAATCCAGTGATTTGTATTTTTTGTCAATTGCAGCCATATTTCAAAATATCAGTATACATACTTAATGTGTAATATTGACTGCAGATTTTCTAAAAGTAATTTCTGAGGAATTACTATTTTTTATAATAGATAATATAAAGTGTTAATACGTTAAAGTTCTATTATTAGAGCACTTTGTTAATTAAAATATTTTTAAAAAATCGAGCACTAGGGATGGATCACTAAATGGTATTTAAAAGGTGTAAATTTCTTCAAAATAAAAAGGAAATAACAGATTTATAGTTGGGTGAATATTCTTTTACTAGTAACCTGAGTAATAATCTGTTTTCTAGTTCGGTGACCTACGAACAGAATTCTTGGCCACATTTTCAAACAGTATTTTCTCTGATTTCTGAACAGACTCTTTGAAGTTGATATTGGATTCTAAATTGTATTTTAATACTACCTTATTAATGCAGTGTCGACAGGAATAATTTATCTTGTAAGTATCCATTGAACATGATAATGACAGCGTTTTCCCTTTCAGTTTCTCTGTTCATGGAACAATTAAATTATTTAGAAACTATAGTTTAATATACAATTTACTAAATAATTTCAGTAGTTGTATAACCTGTTTAAGGTTGTCACTTAGGTTGTATTTGATCAACATATTTGATTTGCCCTTTCTAGGTTTTCAATTTCGATATCCTATTGCGCGAAAAGCTTTGAAAATACCTTTTTGGGCTATTTAGGCTACTGACTGGATTTCAAACACTTGTTCTCTATGCATTAAGTATTAATTCAGCTGTTTTCTATGAAGGCTCGACGATCTTTCATCATTAAATGTTTGCATTAAACAGTACACCTTTCATAAGATATAACATAGGCACTAAGAATCAACACCTTTATCATAAACATCAATTGATAGCCGGCGCTAGGGAAGCGTATATACCTATCAACCAATACTAGTGCTGCATATTTTTGACTCGACCTCGCTACAGTGGACGATCGGCCGCAGCTGTTCTGGCCTCCGAAATATTAGTCTCCTATTTGTCAGATCGTATTCGATCTTCTTCTCAAAAGGTCAATTTCGATACAAAAGTCTGTGAGGGATTCGTTCACCTTTCATTAAACGACATGTACAAACCTCTAGTGTGCATTGGCCCATCTTAAACGAACGATATCAATTTTAATAAGATCTATGGAAGAGAAGAATAAAACGAAGTCTTGAAGCCATATAGAAAGACTTATTGATTGCCATAATTTAGAAGCATTTATCTTGTTCGAATTTGTATAAAATGTAAAATACCGGTTACTATTTACCAATTTCCATCGTAATCTCACAATCATCTACATAATGTTTGGTGTTTTCAAACTTTTCATTCGATTGGTTTTATTTTAAATATAATGTCGATATATTTTCTATAGATTAAACCATGTCATATAGGCAGGCAATTGATAAAGATAATTTCTTAAATTGAGATGTCCTTTCTAAAGTTGTCCTTTTTAAAGTTTAGCTAACATCCGTTTCTATTATGAACCCTATATCCTTTCAACCCCTTTCTAGCCACGGTTTAATTTCGGATTAATTTACGATAATAAGGGTTGAATATTGATTCCAGTAAGGATGGGAGATTTGCAGGACTTCATTTATAGGGTGCGATATAGATTAACTTTTTGTGATAATGCTACTGACACACGCATCTGTAAATTTGTTTTAATATTCAATTTTCTTATTTTATTTAAAATACTAGGAGGTGTCATTTATATTGGTGAGTAATATTTGTTGATGAAAATGCGAATTATTAGTGTAGACCGTTAAGCAACCTAACCCAACAGTTAAATTCGACTGTTTTGACATTTCTTTATATGAAATAGCATTTCTCCATTTAGTATTACTGAGTTGTTCAGTATATACATTTATTAATCATGGAAACTCCAAAATTGCATTTTCAGCTTCCATTACTTTTGGTTGTTTAATTTGAACTGCTGAACATTTTTAGAAACTTATAATGATACTGCTCCGTCATATACCAATTGTAATATCCCATCTTTCACTGTCTAAGTATTATGTCACTGCAGAATCGAAGCAAAGGGATAAATTCATATTATAACAGAATGTTTGTTGGCAGAATTTGGATTGTGTGGGGTTGCAGTATCCTGGTACTAGCTGAATTTCAACTTTTCTTGTGATTTTTTTACTTGTTCTATTTATGTTTCATGTTTTTAATCTGCATATGACTTAGTCAACAATATTTATGAATATGAATTTTAGCTATTTAAGAAGAGGATAATAAATCATTTCCGAGAAGAAGAAACAATTTTTCAACATTCAATGAATTTTATGTGAATGTTTTAATTTAAAAATTTTAATCCAATTTTGTTCAAGAGTTTCATGGACATACAAGGTATGTATAGAAAATATGTGTAAGTACTAAACTAAGTACTTAAAAAAATCGATAGAAATATTTACATTACAATAATCAATTATTTAGGCTTTTCTTATTCCTTCCTTCTCCATCAAGTGATTTCATCAAGTGACTAGATATTAATCTGACTATCCATTATTGATTAAAACATCCAACTTAAAAGTTATGTTGTTATGTTGGCGGTGAGGAGTCCAAAATATAAATTGCCTTCTAGATAAGATCCCTCCCCTTGTTCAGAAGTTTTTATTCAGGTATCTATTTTATAACAAGTACCACATCTCTAATATATAGAATATCTATAATATATAAAAAGAATATTTTGTGTTGATATACAAAACACTATATTTCATATGATTTTTAACAGCATGTTGAAAGCTCTAAACAACAGAAATTATAAGATTCTATACAGAATTTATCATGTATTTTATACGATATTGTTACAAAAAAAAATTCAAAAAAAGTCTATTCTACAATTACATCCATAAGAAAAATATACGACAATAAAATATTTACATCTATTTACATCAGTACTTAAAATAAGCAATACTGTTGTCAGCGTTTTATTTATCTCATAAAATTTGTCGGTACAAACTAATTCTTAAAAACGGAAGAAGAAATAGACTGAACTTGGGAGGATATTTGCATCTCTTTACATAAGATATGCTGAATATCTCTGCCAAATGAAATGAAATGAAATAGGGAAAAGAACTCGATGGAATTGGTTTATGTTTGTATGTTTTTATAACCAGAACTTTTTCTTATTTTATTTTCAATTTAATTAATAAGCACGGATAGAACTTTTACTAATTCGTAGTCATTTGTTTTAAACAAATAAACAAAAAAAACCTGCTTGGTATGTCAACGATCTCTTAATGACAGTTGTGACTTTATTATAATCTTTAATGAGTATACTGAGTTGTCTAATAAATTCTAGTTAGTTGACTTTTGCCTTACCAATTGTACCAATAATTACTGTGTTTCTTCAGTGGTAAATGAATGTTGAATTATACGATATACGATCTTAGGAGAGCATTTGAGAGAAATCGGAATAATGGGTTTATAAAAATATATGTATGTTACTTTAATATTTAGGCCGAGATTGATAACTTCCTAAAGAGAAAAAATAACTAGAAAATACAGCAATCCGCACGTGATAAGTTGAATATTATCATCAGTGTTCAGTTGCGTCTGCTATAGGGATGGTGGAAGTGGTAAAAAATATGAAGAATTTATTACACCGATAAGCAGAAAAAGGTCATTGGTACGTCTTATATCGGTTGGCGAAACATTATTTTTAATTCCTTTTCTATTTGTGTAAAAAATAGATAAATATTATTATGAGATTTATACATATATATATATTTTTTTTTGAACAAACATAAGAAGCAAGCCTCATTTTGATAAGTTTTAATGGTTTGATTGTTTTAATTGCAATTATAGGAATATAATTTACCCTATTATGAAGACTGTGTATTCGAAGGAATAACGAAATGTGTTCATATCAGTGGAACGGTTATATATTAATTCATACAATAATAATATATTATGTATTAATAAAACTATTTAATCAGTATACAAAACGTAAATTTATTAGACAACTTAAAATAATGTCTTAATAATACTAAAAACAACCTTTATTATCTGTCAATAGTATTACTTATTTACAGTTGATTATAAATAATTTTTTTTCTTTCAGTCTGAACTCATTGAGTTAATATACATAATTCTAATTAACTTCGCTATCCTATGCTAGAAGCAATTCGATAGAAACCGTTATGCACGTGTTGGCTAACGTCGTTACATCCTTAGAGTAGGTTTAAATGACATTGAGAGCGTAAATTTGACATTAATACCACACAGTTACAATTAATTCGGCACAGAATGTTCTCTATTGAATTCTTTAGATATAACATCTATTATGCAAGTACTTCCATGACGTACGTATGTGCATTATTTAGTATATATGGGTATGTATCGTATACAATAATGATGGTCATTGTACAATTTTTATGAATATTTATTGTAAATAATATTATTTTATTGTATCATCAATACATGATATTTATTGATGTTGATTTTATTATTTTCTACTGATAATTTATGTGTTTAATTTAAATAACATTGCACAACAATGAAAATATTTCGAGCTGGTTGGTTGAAAAAGAGCGTTCTAATTTTTTTAGTCAAGTTTATTTTATATTTTTTGAAATTACATACAGTTTTCCGTGGCGAAATCGACCTTTTCGTTAGAAGATACAACAAATAATGCAAAAAAAGACATGGATCAAGATCTTAGAGAGCGATCTCAACAATGCCGAGATTTGATGAAGATAAGATGGTTGAAATTTTGTCACTTATTTAGCCATTTTTATTTTTTAATATATTTTTGGTTTGGTTCATAGTGTTACGAAAATTGTGTTGGTTTTTTAAACTCATGTTTAACGTTATTGCTTCCTATTGAAACCACAATAATTTGAAAGGGATAATTTCACAAGATCAGGATAAATTATTTAGGTGATCTCATCAAGAGTATTCGACGTCGGATATTGTTAAAGCAGAATACATAATTATTGGGGCCAAGAATATAGCAATGTGCTTTTATCTAGTTTATTCTTTATTGAGATGATATGGAACTGATGTGATCTTATTGACCAAAAACAACAGTGGCTTGAAGTTACTAAATAATTTATATCCCTTAGGTTGACTAATAGGTTTAGGAAAAATGATTTCAATTTGGTTAAGTGAGTATTTGTTTTTCCAAATAAACGTAATTTGTTGAAAAAAAATCCAAGAATTAATTTAAAAACATTTTAAAAAATATATATAGACATATAAGACATATTCTTAAAGGGTGAAGTTTTGAAAATATGAAAATAAAATCGACTCTTTCCAAATTTCTAGACTAGAATGCCCTTAACTCTATACTCTATTATATATTTTATACAAATATTATTTTGTTGTATGCATTGAAACTGAAACTAATTAATAAAATATTTATTTAAGAAATATTTTTTATGTGCAATCCTGCGATTATAAAAATTGAGGAAATGTATTTCAAAACAGGCTTTATGTAGATAAATAGTCTTTTTGTTTGTATAAATGGATTAGAATAAAAAAAAGGATGACGGAACAGCCAAAATAACGGCCAATTCTAAATGGTCTACGGAAATATCGCAGAGAAGCTTAAAACTCATTTATATCCGATCATTTTCTTAATGCACTCATTTTAGATAACATTGTCGTTTTTCAACTCAGACTAAAAACATTACCATTCTTCTCGAAAACGCAAAAAACAACATACAGGAAAAAACAGGATATAACTTTCATTCTTTTATTCCATTCATTCTTCCACGCGCTCCAGTCAGATTCCTTTCAATTTAAAATGTCTCATTTTCTATGTCTAATACTAAAACTCAGTCTCCAAGTGCGTCTTAAGGGTCGCCTTCCACTCCTTCCTATACTAAATTTTCCTGCTCCTCAGTTCATTTATATACGCTCCAAGTTCGTCTTCGATAGCTCCTTTCTCCACGTCCTTCAGACTGCTGTTACTTATATCGCACGAGTGACAGTTGTGCTCGCTATTACGATTATCCAGACCGATTTGATCATCCGGTGTTTGAGCTGTCGGATTTTGATCGGTTTTCTCCTGATTTCGTAAGCATTCGAAGTATTGGGTTAACTTTTGAAATTTGCTCTCGTTCTGATTCTGGCTGACGACAGGCAATGATGCGTAAGCTGTTGATGGGCGAGGTAACTTTTCTGACGCACCTCCTTGGTCCATCTTGATTGAATGTCTAAAGGAAAATTTGAACCTGAAATATAATAATTATAATTAGTATTAATTCTTCGTAGCAAAGATGTTAAATTAATGGGTGTAATTATTTAAGATTATGATGTTTATGAAAATAATACAATAGAAGACTAATTTTGAAAAACTACTCTATGACAAATCTACGTATTTACCTTATTCGGAATAAAAATTATTTATGGCAAAAAAAAGTGAAAAAAACTTGATATAGATTTAGTGTAAGCTTAAGAAAATCAAAAATCCATAATTACATTTAGATAATTTAAACCTTTTGTGTGTTTAGTCGGTATCATCTATGTAAATTGCATCTGTATATTTAAATTATCATCATAAAATATTTCAGTGAGTTGGTCATCGATATAATATTAATTTGTCTTAGCAACTATGGGGCACGTGATTTCAATAATACTATTCTCACTATCCGATGGCGATATTATTATAGTTGTGCTTTTATTATGCTCTATTTAGAGTTATTGCTTGCACTTACTAATTTGCTTGCCAATATTCTACCACATTTGATTGTTAGTGTATCTTGAATATTCACCCACTTTTTACAAAACAATTCTATAAAAGCTTTAGTAAAGCTTTAGTATTCCTTTTAAAATTATTATTTCAGCTATTTGCCTTCATACATCCCAGTTCAATATTTTGCTTTATCTTTTTTTAATATTGATAGAATAAAAATTTTTAACTATGAAATTTAAGTTAGGTGACGTCAATGTTTTGTAACGTAAGACTCTGATGTATATTTCTGATACGAAGCGAGGGACATAAAATGAGTGTCATATTACAAGCCTCTAGAAACTTGAAAATTTAGCCAATAAGGAAAATGAGCATTGTTTAGTTGAATTTTATATATTTATGGAGATTTTAATATTTCTGCTTAATATATATATTAATAGGCTAAGCCGAAACTTAGCCTCTCTTTAGAAAATAGAGCAGTACATAGGGCTTTAATTTGTACTACAAATATATGAGATTAAATAAAATAAAAACTACATATGGACAGTACGCCTGTCTACATTTTATTCGGTTTGGACATAAATAACATATCCATTATCGACGTGTAATTTTTAAATCCTGACAGCATTCTAACCGAAATATGCAAGCAACACAATTTTATATGAAAAGCGAGTGCGTAAAACTGTTATTGAGTAGTTTCGTTTAATTTTATATATTGTTTTAAAATTTTTAATATCGGTTATGTTTTACATTCAGCCCTGAAAGATAGAAAACAACATATAGGCTAACAAAATCAGAAAATAAAAAGAATCATCTTGCCTTACTATCTGTAAGAGGAGAATTCTCTTTCATTTAGATTTCCGCACATATCTTAGATCTTATAGATATAAACAATACTACTTTTCTGAAAGCATCATGAAAATTTGTTATTTTACGATTGGGACAAGTTTCATTATTCTAACACACTTTTTAATAAATTTATTTTAATTAAGTCAGTAAGAGAGTATGTTTTAGTCATTTAACACATGGGCTGAAAAGTCCACCGTATCACCGCTTTTTCAATCAAAAGAAAGCTGTTAAAATTTCATGATATTCTACTCATAAGTTTGCGAGTTATTATGCTAAAAGCGACACTACTTTTGTTATTTTCAAAACAATAGATCATAAACATTTTCGTGTTTTAATTTTACACTGCTTCTTGATGTTTAAGCGAAACAATGGCTTGAAATGTATTATAAGGACTCCGCTCCAACAGAAACAACAATGAAACGTAGGACGTAGTGGACATTCAAAGGAGGTGTTAACGCCAGAAAACGTCAAGAAAATCCACAAAATCGTTTTGATTGATCGAAAAGTAAAGTTTCGGAAGTTAGCTAACATCGAATTCGATTATCATTAGTTGCAGTCTTTACAACTGTCTTAATGATGCAACGCTGGTTTCATCGAAGATTGTAGAAATTCTTTTAGTTCCGTTTTTCTCCCATAGATTTCAGAAGTTTTTCGGTGATGGAATTGGGGTTTTACCAGATAATGTCAGAAAGTTATTGATCAAAATGCGACATAAATCACCGTACATTCTTACCTTCTTCTTATTATCACCGTACGTCTTCGAAACTAATATGAATGTTGTTTATGAAAACACGAAAAGTTCAACGAAATTATCCCATTGAATATTAATTATTTTTCTCCAACCCATTACATAATGTTTTACTTTTTTTGACTGGATTAAAGAGGCATATATAGGTGTTATAGGTCCTTATATTTATTTTTTCCTAGTGCTTGTATTGTTTTCATGCTATTCTTCGCTATTTTGATTAAATAGTATATTTGGTAAAAGGGCATCAGATAGATATAATTATAAAAACAATTTCTTTTACGAACATAAATTTAGTATTTATAAGGGATTCTGAATATAATCAATTATTACTATAGTTGAATGAACTTCGGATAGTGTCATACAATGTCGTGAATATGAATTGCTTCTGGAAAATGGAAATTAGTGACTCAATATGAAATCAAGGTCAAATTACAAGTTCATTCGAATTTCTGGAAACTAAGGCAGTACTCTCTATATATACAACGAATATGAAGATAAATTTTAAGGATGAAAACGTATTTTATCCGCTCGACTTTCGATGTCACAACTCGACTTGCCTTATCTAAGTATTGGCATATCCAGCCAGTAAACCGCAACAGAGTCTTTGCATTTTAACGCGAGAGTTTCTCTATTTTCTTCAGATTTTTAGACTGCATTTAGACTGCGAAAACTAACATAAATACAATACAAGTTTTCGGTAACAAAATCCTGAGAATTATTGTAGGTGCACCGAGATACTACAGAGCCGATTACTTACATCGAGACTTTCAGATACCGACTGTCACTCAGGAAATCAAGAGAGTTGCATGGAAACATGAGGACAGACTCCACTCTCATGTCGATATCGAAATAATACAACTCTTGGATAACACCAGAACAGGACACAGACTTAAAAGAATCAATCCATTTGAGCATGTGTATTGTAGTGTAGTGAGGTGCATTTAATAGAAAAAAAACAAAAATCTCTTAACACATCAACATTATTACACCTGGGACTAAGATAGTCGGCAACGATTAGTAACAATGTAATAAATGAATTAAAAAAAAATTTAATAGTTAACTACATTTTCCTGTTCTCAATTGAAATAAGTCAACTTATTGTCAACAAGCAGACTTAACAGCATTAGATTTTCAATAAATTAGGCTTATGCATTAATTATTAATTTAATTTACAAAAGATGGCGATAGCGTGTATTAAATCGCTTTGGGTGGATTTGTAACATCTTAATGAGAATACATTATTAGCCAACATCTTCGGATTTGGCGTATGTGCAGTCTGCTACATAGAATAAATCATAGAAAAGAATAAACTATATGAAATTATATTGTCTTCCTTTTCTAATGGCGGTCCATTCATTTACGATCGATCAGATCAAAACAACAAACAAATCTAGAATATTTAGATTCTGTGTTACATTAGAAATTCTATACTAATAGTAATTAAATTGTTGTGTTATTCTTGGTGGTCTAACATACATTGGTTTTAAAATATGAAAGAACAAGGGTAAGTGCAGAACGAAAGGTTAAATTTTTAAAAGTTATAAAATCCATACAGCATCAATTTTATTTATAGTGGGAATTTTAGCTACCAAATTTATAACACATCATTTTTAACGACCTGGAATAGGTATCAACACATGCCAAAATTTAATGATAAGAAGAACAGAGAAGAAAATGATTCTTGTTGTGTTTGAAGTAGGCAAGTCATTAATGAGGTTTGTTCGTCAATAATAGTAGCAAAAATTGTAGTAACTGGTAATTATTAGATATTTATTTTAAATATAATATATTTTAGTAATGATTTAAATTTTGTTTTATAGCTAACATGTAGTTAGAATTTGTTGAGAGTAAAAGTCGAAGAATGTCAAACTCAGAGAATCAGAAAATAAATTAGACATCATGGTGCTAAGATATAGAACAGTGTACCGTGATACTTTGTAATAATTAAATTTGCTAACAAAAGTAGACCTGGATCAAATAACCAAAATATTCAACGACACCCTAGTGATCTAACGTCAAGGAAAATATAATGCATTATTATATAAGAGTATAGTTAAATAAATTATTGTTTTGTGAATATGATGATGTATTGGGTAAGTACGATCATCCATTCCTTTTAGACTAGTAAATGTACAATATGTTAATCGAAAGCTCGTGGTAGTTAATTAATTATCTTAAATAAAATGTGTTACTTCAAAAAAATTTCAAAGTTTATCTCTCTCCTTATATATAGTTTCAACATTAAATCAATTATTTATCATATTTGTGAATTTTCATTTATAAAAAATAATCATAATTTGTAGTATGATGTTTTTATAAAAATAGAATAGTTGAACATATATTAATTATATTTTTATTATTTCGTTTTATTCAATACTTTTTTTAATAAACTGTGTTAATTCCAAAATTTTACCATTTTTATTTACCTCATGAACCTATTTACCTACTTAATATATTCCATTAATATAAGTAAATAAAGATTTGCGCATGCGCCAAACTCGGATTATTCTCTGTATTCAAATTAAATGGAGCCAATATGGGCATGCGACAAATTCGGAGATGTTGGGGAATAATGTATCCTATCTTAATGCTGAAGCCTCGCTTTACTCTTCAGTATGTATCTTTTCGTCGAAGGATGAACAAACAATTTTTTCAGTGCGTTGAAAATGTTTGAATTTGTACCGAGTAAATCGTATTTTCAGCAAGTTCTACTTTTTGACTTCATTTCGAAGAAAAGGACAACTGAAGATCATTGAATGCTGTGTGGTGTTTATGGCAATCATGCTCCATCGATTTCAACACAACATGTACAAATTTTTTAAGGCATTTTAAAAGTAAACATGTTTTGACACCGAAGACAAAGACCATTCTGGACAAGCAAAAATTAAATACCAGTATTTGAAGGTATTAATCGATGAAATCATCAATGAGGATAACTATCGATTACAATTGATGCATTTGGGCTAAGCAGTGCGAGAAAAACTTTCAGAATACGAACCAAGTTACAATAATATTATTTTTAGCATAACAAAGCTCGACCACATGTTGAAAAATCGGCGAAAACAAACTTGGAAACATTAAAATGTGAACTGCTACCCCAACGACCGAATTTTCCAGACCTTGCTCCTGATTACTACTTGTTCCGATATATCAATCGTAACCTATATACAAAAAAATATATATATATATATATATATATATATATATATATATATATATATATATATATATATATATGTATATCGTTCTTTCGAGATGTAATCCGTAAATTGCCTGAAAGATGGGAAAACTAGCGACTATCGATGAATAAAACACATTGTACCGATTTTTCACAATAAAACTTGAAATTAAAAAAATCCTTCTGGAGCTAATTTATAGACCAATCTATAGATTTTTATTTCAATATTAATGTACCCATGTACGAAATCTACATAACCCTATATACACCCAACCCTTTATATGAAATTTCATTTTGACCAAAGGACAATTCTGTTTATCTTCAGAACGTTGCTTGTTCCTAACTTACGAAACCCGACGTAAACCTTTCTATACGATAAATGGAATTGAAGGGTATTTTCTGGCAGATCAAAAGATAAACAAAATTTTTTTTCTCGGGTTTAAGTCGTCTCACTAAGTACATAACTATGAAGGGCCTTTGTTCTGTTCGCTCGATGTATTTTAATGGAACATCTCGATATTTTTAGCTTGGACACATACGTGAGATATTTTCTAGAAAAGGTTCAATCTTTCCGGAGTTGTGGATTGATATATATTTATTAATTAAGGTTGATGAAATGAATTTACTATATCGACCATTAAGTTATGGCATAATACACTCCAAATATAACATAGAATTTCTGAACATTTAGGCAATATTTGAATTAAATAGAAAATACTGTAGTTTTTTAAATTGAATCAGCGACTTTGTTTGCTTCTTTGTTGAAATTTTTATAAATATGGTTGAAGTTCGTTGATGCAGTGTTGAATATCTTTCCATAGACGAATTAGGGATGTCGACCGTAGAGAAAAAAATCTAGGCTCCTTAGGAAACTCTAGAGTTTTAATATCGATATTATAACTTGAAACTCACAGTTCGATACTCTTTAGCAACGATCGACAATCTTTAGAAAAAAAATGTTTTAAATTATTAGATATTAAATATTAAAAATATTAAAAAATGTTATTAACTTCAAAAACCCTAATAAAATTTCAAGAGGTGTTAAAACATATGATCTTGGATGATATACTCGACCAGGAATGTTTCGCGGTTGATGAACTGTTCTAACGAGTGTATGGCATGTGATTGACTATTTCGTTGAAACCACATGTCATCCAAATTAATATCATAAAATAATTGGTTAAGTCACCCGACCGAAAGAACTACCAATAAATTTCAGAACTTGACTAAAGTTCTATTGGACAATAACCAAAACTCTTATTAAGCTATAAAATATTGTATGTTAGGTGTATTTGTAGCTATAATTATATGTTACCCAATTCTGCAATTTTAATGATACATCCTTAGAGAGATTTTGTTTGAAAAACCTGTATCCATTTTTGATATTCAATAATCGGCTCAATGAATTCACAGGTCTGCAAAAAATCTAGGATCTGTTTAGATTTTGTGACGTAATCTTCATGTTTTTGGGATAATGAATCCGAAATGGACTTAATTTTTGTCATAGAAAGGCACGTTTCTCGACAATTTGGGTAACTATCTTAAACAAATTATTACATTAATTATTTACTATTAACTATTTACAAGCCATTAACGATACATTTTTTTTTATCTAATATACCATCACTAGCACACACTAAATTTTTTTCTTTTTCCCAGTGAGCACCCTACAGTAGTCTGATATCACTGAGGCGCCTTATCCTTGGTATCTTCCAAATATTCTGGAAAATGGTCAAAGACAGAATGAAGGAAATTTACTTTTAGACCTACTAGGCAACCTAAGGCTTGCTCTTTTACCCATTTGTTTCTGGTTAGTGTTTTTAAAATAGAGAAGAAATTCATCCTTCTTTTTGAGTATCCGTCATGGTGGTTATGAATTATGAGTTATAATAAACGTCTTACGTCTGGTCCGACGAAAACATTTTTCTTCATATTTGCTTCTGAGAAGCCTGGAAATTTTGAAACTATGTACTTTAAACAATCTCCATTTTTGGGAAGTTATTTTAAAAATTGCTTCATTATTCCCAACGTTTTTTGCAGCAGTGGTAAAAGAACTTTATGTGGAGGAATCGATGTTTCTTGGAGGTCATTCTTTTACCAACTTTAAGTTCCATCGGCGGCCAACTTTTTTATTCCAGCTTGGTCTCCACTATCTCATAGACACAAAAAGTAAATGAATTTTGTAAACCCAGCTTGTTGTCCGAGCAACATGCACAACATTTTAAAATTGCTACATACCTGCCAAACATGGTCTTCATATTTTAATTTACGAAGAACCAATTCACTATCAAACCACCAATTTAATAGATTATCCAGTTTTACTGCGAACTTTTGTTAATACAAATAATTTTGTAACAAGAAAGAACGGATTGTTCCCTCATATAATGCTCATATAGTTAAACTGTTTTCCTTTCTGAATTGTCAAAACTTTGTAGAAATGCACATTTGTCCGCCTATAACTTACGGAAAATTACAACTTTGCATACAACTTGGAACACTTATATTAAGAAACATTATTTTAAAAAATAACAAACTTTCAGTGTTTCATAAACATAAATAATAAACGGATATTGTGCTTATAGTATCTGTTTATGGCAACGTAATATGATGTTATAATGAGCTATCAATTTTTTAAATATTCACTATTTTAGATTGTACTATAAATAAAGTCTATGGTAAATAGTAATAAGCAGAGGTACAGACATAACGTAATAATTTAAAAAAATAAAAAAGAGAAAATAAGAAGAAATAAGAGAAACTATAAAAATACAATTTTGAGAGTTATAGATGAATAAAATTGATCATTCAGTATCCTATGTAAATCGATGATATATCAGTTTGGAACACAAAATATTTGATAAATTACGTTTTGGTTTATCTTCTAGTTAATATAACTTCTTTAATTTTCCGGGTTGGAAACTAGCCGGAGGCGGTTGAAAATAAATTATGGCATAAAAAGTCGGATATCTTTTTTTTTGCAAACATAAATACAAATCGATCTATTCTGACAAAGATTAATAGAGTCACGATTGGACATTGCCTATATCTGATTAATGGAAAGATGTTTTTAAAATATGTTTTCACAGTTCGCTGGGTAGAGTTGTGTTTGACAATTTTGTTATGTAATGATCCTTTCAATTGGGTACTAATAGCAAGTGGGTGATAGACCATAAATATGTAATACGAGTGTTCTTTTTTATATTTCGGATTTTGATAACATTAAGTGTTAAAAACTGACGTTTTGATCAAGTGAAAACAGGACATTGTTAAAATTCTTTAGAACATTTTAATTTAAGAACTTTTGGCGTGGCTTATTTAAATAGTGTATCGATGAACCTAATTTTGGATATTGTTATCAAGGGCAATCCTACAGCACTGTAAAAGATTAGTGCATCGAAATCAATGACAACTGGTGGTAAGCATACTTGGATTTCCGATATTTAGATAAGTTTCTGTATATTTGTTTCCTATGGGGAAAATATTTGAACCTTTCTTACTTTGCATTAGAATGAATTTGAGTCAACTAGTATGTATGTAGCCTAAATATTCTGACCATTTGTTATAATAATAAATGGATCATTCTTTGTTGAAAATCATAGTGCACATTTCGGTGTTATATGTTATGTTCGTTGAATAAAATTGTGATTGCTGAACAGTTACATTTACAAGAACAATATAACACCATAATATAACATTCGGGACTAGCGTTAAAGGCAATCAGTGAAATAAATTAAACCACACGAATCATAACTCATACTTTTTGCAGATTGTTGTTCTCATAACAATATTATTTTCGCTTGTTCTAGTTTTCCACACATATAATATTCTATATTCTCATCAGATAAAAAATGGCTAACTCACTGATTTTTCATAAAAGAGTCAATAAACAGATATTGTGCTTCTAGTATCTGTATATCGCAATGTAATATGATGTGGAAATGAACTTTACATTTTTTTAGACGTTTACTATTTTAGATTGTATTATATGGATTAGTTCTTTTAATGATAATCTAAATGCATCTATAGTAAATAATAACAAACCGAAAAATAATGTAATGAATATAAAGAAATAAAACAGCGAAAATAGAAAGAAATAAAAGAAACTGTAAAAGTAAAATTTTGAGACTTACACCTATTTTTAAAAGAAGAAAAAGAAAAAAATGGTTCTGAGAACGCTATAAATAGAAATAATATCATGTAACTATTTTAATAACTATCTAAATGCGTCTATGGTAAACGGTAACAAACAGAAAAATAATATAGTGAATTTAAATAAATAAAATTGAGAGAAAAAAAGAGAAACAATAGAAACTGTATAAGTAAAATTTTGAGAGCTACGCATATAATAATATCTATAGAAATAATATCATGTGACTATTTTAATCATATGTGAGTAAACACGAAATATCAATGTCAAAATAACTACTCAATATAAAATAAGACTTAAATTTTGGAAATATAAAAAAACCATTTTTTCATTCAAATTCAAATTTTTAGATTAGAATACAATCAAGATCCAGTTTTGTATCGTCCAGATTAACAAGTAGTCAGTTTAAGTTTGACTACTTGTTAATCGGGTAGCGACTTGATCTACTACTAAAAGTGATATTTAAAGGGTATCTTAGTTTGGAATTTAATTAATGTGCTTTCTTCTGTTTGTTGAGTTTACAACACTCATTATGCGTAGATATTTTCGAAGCCCAAAACGAAGTTTAAAGGGGAATTGGGTTATTTAATAACATTTAATCAAATTTAAATTGATTTATTAACACATAATTTAATTTGTGACACTGAATATATTGCTTCAATGATAAAAATAAAATGCACTTATAAATAATTTTACTTTATCTTGATATTGATTAAATTATTCTCTCAAAGTAATAAAAATGTATGACATCAAAATAAAACAAGGTAAAATAATCGGTTATCGTTGCATTAAGCTAACGCAACTAGGGTTCACATTTCATATCTACGATCCGCTTTAGCCAGAGTTGGAACTGCTATGTTCCATCAGAGCTAATAATCTCTTTAAATATAAATGGAGTAATAGGTAGAACAAAGGCTTATTCTGGTAAAAATGTCGAAAAATTACTTGGTATATAGATTATTGTTGTAATCCGCTCACATGTATTTTTTGTCATATATTGTCATATATCTTTTGATAAAAATAATTATCAATTTGTACTAAGACAATTAATTGATTAGTTTTTATTTAATTTTTCTTCAGCAAGTTCTTGGGCTTTAAAGTTAAAACTATGTCAATTAGTTATTGTAATTAATTGTCCGAGTTTGTTTACTACTCGCAGCATAATTACCATCATTGTCATAATTAAAAC
The DNA here is from genome assembly GCF_030347505.1 of Rhynchophorus ferrugineus. NCBI lineage: Eukaryota > Metazoa > Arthropoda > Insecta > Coleoptera > Curculionidae > Rhynchophorus > Rhynchophorus ferrugineus. The sequence continues at coordinate 21,161,958 of NW_027472583.1, read as the reverse complement.
TATTTAAAAAATTAAATCTAAACTCCAAAGCTTGAATGTGATATGTTTCCACTATTGATTCTTGGTAACAGATTTTTTCAAATCAATCAATAATGTAATCGGATAATGTCAATACTCCTATCTTTTAGATCGTTTTCGATAATCTTAATCCACGTTTTTTCGGAGCTGTTCGCTGTGCCTTCCACCCACAAGGTTTATTTCGCCACAGAAGTCTGTGAGGAATTCGTTCACCTTTCATTCGGCACCTTCCACCTCTGAATTTATTCTTTAACTGTGCTCTGATTATGACATCTTAAAACGAATGATTTCATTTTTAATATGACCTCGGAGAGAAACATGTAGGATTTGCCCCAAGCATCGCATTTGAAAGACATTAAGAAAGACGGTCACATACTCCAAGTCTCGGAATCAAACAGAAGAATTGGTGAGAAAAGGTAGGACATAAAGATGCTGATTTTAGTCTTGATTGAAATACTTATTTTCGATTCAGTTACTTTGGTGGTAAACGCTAGTTTTTCTCCTGTGTTTCTGACCCCAAATACTTGAAATCCTGCCCATTGCTTCAAATGGATTTCGTCGAAATATAAAATAGCGGTCGATCCGTCAATTGCCAGGAAAACAGACTCCGACAGCTTCCAAAACTGCCTAAATTGAATGCGTAGTGCGAACATTTTATCTACGCATCCTCGATTATGTCTAAAACCCACCTGTTCTGTTCGGCTTCGTCAAATTCAAATCAATTAGAACAAATAACGATCTCGAAAATTGTACAGTTCGATCTGAATGTTCAGGTTGCCACAAATAAGTAATATTAATGAAAAGTATTATTATTCAGCATTACATATATTGTCAGGATTCTTTCGATGGAGATAATTTCTGTTTCTGGTTTGAAAATGACAAATGATGGAGAAACTTTTACAATTTTAACGGTTTTATAAGAGCATTTTGTAAATCTTTTGATCTAAAATTGATTTTAACTAGGATACCTGTAGAAATATCTTCAAAGTCAATCGTAGATAAGTACAAGCCACAATCTACTGAAGAACTAAATGAATATGAATCCCAAATAAACTGCATGAAAGTTTAATTTATCCTAACACAAAAGTACTGTTCGTAATAAACTAATTTTTGTTTCATCGGATTCTTCAGCCAAGGAGCCAAGGAAAACGCCAATCTGTCGTTTGATCAATTTCTCACGCCATCGATCCTTTCAAAAATCTTGGCCATGATGTTCAGCGTCCAAGAAGTGGAAGAAAATACACTGCCAACACCTCTGCTAACCGCAAGATCATCAAGAAGCGGCTGCAGCAAATTTGAGAATCTCCTTGAGAAAAGGCGTCCAGTGAGCAAGTCGTCGGTTGATCCAACAGCCAAAAAGGATCTCAACCTCAAGGTGTACAAGCTCCAAAAGTTCACCTCCTCATAGATGAGTTCGTCAAGGCCTGGGGTGAAATTTGCGCCAGCAGCAAGACCTCCCTCGTTTTTGTGAATCAAGGGGTTAAAATCAATCAAAAAGTGTATCTTCGCGACATTACGTGTTGGCTCAGCAGCACTTCGGTGATGCGAATTGTATGTTCTAATAGGACTCTCCGTTCTGGCCCATAAGGCAAACACGTCGCAAGACCATTTCCATTTTCCGGACTTCGTCAGGTCGGGAGAATGGCCTCCCTACTTGCAGGATCTCAACCCGATGGATTACAGTCTGTGATATCGATAGAATAATCGTCGAGAATAAAGCCGTAACAGATTAATTGAAAAGTTTCCGGCCTGACACATAGATCGTGCTACTAGAATTAAATTCATATGTTTTTTAGTTAGCCCTAACCCTCAGAAGATGGGTGTATAAATTTGACAGCTGTCGGATCACTAGTTTGTGAATTATAGCATTTTGAGTGAAGCAACTTTTGTTATTGTGAAAAAATGGATAAAAAAGAATTTCGCGTGTTGATAAAATGTTTGAAGATGATCAAGTGTAATAAACCCGAGTTTTTGCGTCCATATGTGACAATGGGTGATACATGACTCCATCAATTCGCTCCGAAGTCCAATCGACTGCCATCTGAGTAGACTGCACACGATAAACCCGCTCCAAAGCGTGGGAAAACGCAACAGTCGGCTGGCAAGGTTATGGCGTCTGCATTTTGGGATGCGCATGGAATAAACATTATATGTATGTTATTGTTAAAAATCCATGTTATTGTTTTGTTTTTATTTGTTGTATATTTTTAGGACACCCTATATATGAAATGAAATAATTTTATCCTATGATATAAATAATCTATAAGAAATTATTTATAAATACTGCTATACCCAATCTACTATTTTATATACTATTTCTTTATTATTACTTTGAGAATAAAATATTCTCTATGTTTTGTCCTTTTTGCTGAGATTTTTTAATATTTAGTCAATATGATTGTATATTTGTGATGTTGAACCAGAAAAAGGTAAATAACAAGAGACAGATATTTAACTGTAACTGTTGTAACTTTTTTCTGTATTTTTCTTTATTTCGATATTATCTAGATGGAAAGAAACTCGAAATAATACAAGGAGGTAATTGCCCGCATTTCTCTTTTTTTTTCTTTTTTTTTGTCAGTATCAGGTCCCGTGCTGTAATTGTCATACGATCTTTATAACTGATTTTGTTTCTTGTACGTTTAGTTGGAAGCAATATGTGCTATAACAAGATTTAATAAAAGTTCGAGGACTTTATTACTGAAAATATATTTTTGTCCTTTAAGTTCTATGGTTGTCATATTTTCAGTGAAAATTTAAGTATAATATAATTTATAATCATAAAGTAAATAAATATTTAAGTTCACAGGCAGTTTTGGATATTTGCTCATCAACATATTTTATCGGTTTGTCTGAGTCGACATTTTCTGCCTACAAAGCATAGAGACCTGTTTTTATTTTATGTTTAAAACAGTTTTATAAAAAAGCTATTCTGGTTAAATATACTAATATTTAACTAAAATACCATAAAGTGTATATAAATCATTATATATATTCATATATATATATATATATATATATATATATATATATATGTATTTTTCCTTGAAAATATCTATATATTTTTCGTAATACCCAATATTTTTTTCTATATTTCTTCGATATATCGATATATACATATATTTCTATAGATATTGAAAACGAAATATCGATCTATCGAAATATCTATGTTTTCTCGATAGCCGGTACCCCTAGAGTTGCGTGCTGATTCTGCATGATAAACTCTGTTAAGAGCCAACACAATGGCTTTATAACGGAATTAGTTTTCCAAAAAAGGCTTCAAAAGGCTTCTTCTTCAAAACATTTTCAATGAAACTTGATGAGTTCTAGATAATGTAGTGTTTTTAAATTTTCTGTTATCTATGTGACCCTACATTTTAAATGTTTTCGTGTTTTCTAAAATATTGGCGCATTGTGTATCACGTTACCCTCCTGTCATGACTGAATGGAAACAAAGCATGTATGCTATTTTCAAAACAGTATTTGATATTACATCGCGAAACTAGTAATCAAAACAATGATTGTTACTTTTGCATTACTGATATAGGATAGATTTCGAGAAGAAAATCCAAAATTTCATACTGAAGATATGCCTCCTCCTCCGCCTTCTATTAAAATTGAAACTGATGATATACCGAGCGATGAAAGTAGTAATGGAATAGATAGAAATTGACAATCTTCTTCTATATATTAATCGGCTTAGTGAAAATTTCGCCTCCCTTTTTGAGAGAATCGAGATCGATTTTCTGTAAATTTTATTATATTGGTATTAACTTCCAACCCATTTCAGTTTTTATTAATGAATGCATTTCATAACAAAGCCGTAAACAAATATTACAAATAACAAATAAATAAATTTGTGCATCAAGAGTTAAAATGAAGGTTTTAATTTCTTATTTGTTGGCGAGTTATAGTCCTTATGTGGGACACGAGACAAAATGGAAAACAATAGATTAAGGAAAACCATACAAGACAAATTAAAGATGAGCTTAAATATTTAAAATTTTAATTTAAAGATTTGTAATTGTGAGAATCCAGAATAATTCATAAAGTGATAGTTTGAAATAAACAAATTTTAAACAAACAAATAAACTCTTTTAAAGATTGAGTAGTGGATGATGACGTAAAGAATTATGCAATTTTATTTAAAAATGTAGACAAGGAAATTATTATTTTATCAAATAACGTGGTTTTTTATTAAATTTATTGTTTGTCAATATATATTTGGGTGAAAAATATATATAAAAGATAAAAATTATATTAATACATAAGTGAAGAAATGAAAATATGTAGATAAAGTGATACCAAATAACATGGTTTTTTATTAAATTAATGGTTTGTCAATATATATTTTAGGTGAACGATATATATAAAAGATAAAAATTATATTAATACATAAATGAAGAAATGAAATTATGTAGATAAAGTAAAACTAATAACATAAATTGCCTAGATGGAACAAATGGGACAATTAGAAGAAATTATGAATTATTAACAGTAATTTGGCAAATATTTTAAACCGCTGATAAATATATAGATGTTTAACGATTAATGCAATAAAATATATAACTACATAATAATTTAACATTCTGTCAATTACTTTATTTATTTACTTTATAGACCTAAGTTTTGAGAAGTGAATAGTTCATTTAATGATTATAAATATATTACTTTAATATGATTTCTATATTGTAAAAAGTAAAGTGCCCAGTTGTGTTCGTTATTTTTTAAATTAATATACAAATATATATTACTCCATGTTTATGATTATAACATGTTCTCAAATTGTTGTAGTTCTGAAACCAATCTTACTCATTATACTTTAGTTATAATGTAATGGTGTAGAAATTTAAACTTATTAATATTTTGTTGATTATGAGAACTTTTTTAATCGATTAGATTTCTTTAAATTCCATTTAACAAAGGTCAGTGAGTGTTAGTTTTTGTGACAGTTTGCATGTATTTTATTATATAGACATTTGTTACGGCAATTAATGTTATTTATCAAATATATAATGTCTTATATTAAAAATACTGCCAAAACAAGTTTTAGTGATATTAACATATCATATTTAAGTTATTGTCTTTATTATCCGCGAAACATGATTGACTTTATATATTGTGGTCGAATATCGACACACAGATTATTAGTGACAATAAAAATTCGTCATAAATTGTTTGATGCCCTTAAACAAAACGGCACAAGCATTTACTGATGATGGTTCTACATGTTTTTAGGTTGAACTGCAGTGTATTTTAGTATTTGTTGTAATCTTTACATTTCGAGTATATCAATGTTGGTTTTTATACTCCCAAATGATTTTGTTTAGCTGAGGAAACGGGTTCATTTCCTTTATATGCGTGTTTGGAATGAAAATTGTCCGATTTGTTAGGGTTTTAATGTTTCTTGTTTTGATACGGGTCGACTTATCTTCCTTGCTGATTTGTCTCATGTTAGGAACTCATCCTTGTGTAGTATATATTTTATTATTCCGAAGGGATTTCAGCTGTGGGAGTTGTGGAAAATTGATTTTCTTGACTACATTTGATTATTAGCATAACCCAGCGATACATCTACAAAATTTGTGAGGGTTTAGGTTCGTTTCACGCCGAGAATCTGTAAGTTACATTTTGTTACATGTAATTTACTTATCAAGTTGTCTGGCAAAAAATATACAGCCGCATTTATTAGTTGTTTGCTAAGATATCGTTTCATACATTATATTAAATTTTTATATTAAATCATCGGTGAAAAATTTGTAAAGATTGAGTAGTGGATGATGAAGTAAAGAATTATGCAATTTTATTTAAAAATGTAGGCAAAGAAATTGTTCTTTTATCAAATAACGTGGTTTTTTATTAAATTTATTGTTTTTCAATATATATTTTGGGTGAAAAATATATATAAAAGATAAAAATTATATTAATACATAAATGAATTTATGAATACATAAATGAGAATTTGCAAGTTACATTTTGTTACACGTAATTAACTTATAAATTTGTCTGGCAAAGAATATACAGCCGCATTTATTAGTTGTTTGTTAAGATATCGTTTCATACATTATATTAATTTTTAATATTAAATCATCGGTAAAATATTTGTCAAATGCTAATGGAATGTAAGTGAGATAAACTCGAAATCTTATGTAATTTTTGCGTAATAATTCCTTCGTAATACAATAAATAGTAGTATAATTAAAAAATCAACGTCATTTCAATTTACCTTTCACAATAATATACTCAAAATTAGAAGATTTAATTAATTAATTTAAAAATTTTGATGCAGTCAGTTTATGTGCTCATTAAGTGGCATTTGCTAAACTTCATACTACATAAACTCATCTACTACATAAATGAAAAATATTCTTTATTGTAACTAATCGAAATTATACTGAGAATTAAAATAATTTATAAATTTTAAGTTATATATTACTGATTTCATCCAGTGATTCCAGATCGATGAAAAACCATAGATATTAACAATATCACTACATTACTAATGTGAATATTGAGGAAATATAGGAAGTAATCTAGACTTGATCCAAGTTTTATTTGTTTTTTTGGTTTAGTTTGCAGCGTAACTATTTCGTTTCACTTTAAAATTTTACTAAGATGGAATTCGATATATAAGTGATTTTTGAAGAAAAATTGTTTAAATCGCGTTACCATGACTAAATATCGTGATATTATTTCTTTTCACTCTAAACAACTTTCCTGGATCTTAAATTATTACTTATTACTTTTCGAGGGTCCTACCATAGTAATGTTGACATTTTTAATTTACATTTTTTTTAGAAATCCCTTATATTTAACGTCATACAGGACACAGGAAGGAACACAAAGTCAATATCATATCGAAAATGATCAATAAATGAATTAATTAAAAACACAACTATAAAATAATTCTATTGAACTATATGAGATAGACCTGCACATTATTTTGATTTTATGAACAAACATTTAACAACCGACTAGGTATCACAGGCATAATTGAAAAACCTTACGGAGAGAAAACGTTTGCTCAGCTATATTCTTAGACGTAGTACCTTCTGTGATAAATTTAGGCATCAAGGATATGAAAATGCATACACTACATAAAAGATTACCATATCAATAAGTAAACTCTTTCTATAAACTCTTCTCTTCTCTTAAACTCCTACATCTCAGCCAGGATACAGTTAAATAAGAAGAAGTCTAATCAACAATAAAAGAACTGAGAGCAGGTGTTTTGCAAGAAGTGTTTTGGTCCTATTTTTACCAATTTGATACATAGGACATAGAATAAATACAAAATGTTACTGCGGATATATTTGTTGATGACATTTCATTATTTACTATTAGATACAATCAATCACAAATTATCTTGAGATAAATCTTGTTGTTAAAGTTTATTGTCAGGGGCATAAGAAGAAGAAAAGAAAGAACCCAAATCTAAATTAAAAAAATATTTTAATTATATAGAAGAAAATCAAAATTATTTATACATAATAAGTTGTTACTAGGGAATTCAGTTATTGGCATGTTTTTTGAGAAATAATATGAATATAATACAAGTAATTCAGATACTATAAGAACAATTACTTACACCGATACATTTGGATTCTAACTGTCCTAGAGGAAATTAAGATATTCATAAGACATCAGGAAAGACCTCACTTATATGTTAACACCAAACATTATTTTTGGATAACACTGAACTAGGATGCAGACTCAAAAGAACCAATATGTATAGTGATCTCGTGTAGAGAAGTGTATTAAATGAAAAAAAAAGCAATGAAAAGTGCTACTAACTCTTATTTTATTAAGTAAAGGCCAATGTATCTTTCTAGGTAAGTTCCTTAATTTTTATATCACTGTAGAGACAAATTGTGACTTAGTTGGCAACGATTAGTAATAACACACTAATACAAACAATATTCGATATATTTTCTTGATAAAAGAAATTATTATTCGTTATTCGACTGAATACTAAAGATAAAAAAATTTAACGAAAAAATTGAACCGACTTCAAATAATAAATAAGGAACTCACCGAACCCAAACAGTTATATTAATTTAGATTTGTCTTGTTGGTAATTTATTTTTTGTATATATCACAAAATTATATTATTATTTTTGCGTTATTTGGGCTCGGCACCGGCTTCAAAGTAGTCAGTTGGTTGTAGGTAATATTGCAAAGAGACAAATAGGCTAAGGTATGTATTAGCTAAATTTGTGTGTATAGTAGAATATAAACTACGTGTAGTAGATAGGTTAAATAAGGTTTTTATTTATTTTTATTTAGTTATTACAACGATTATTATGTACATATTTTATTTTAAATTAATTTTTTTGTGTTAGAAATCTTGATTATTTTTTAATGTGTGAGGCAAAATAGGAATAAAGAAACAATGATTAAAAATAAGGAGAGGCCCTGGGCTCCGCTACCTAGCCTAGGTGATATGACAATTGTTCTAACAAAACAATAACAAAAAGTTATAGTTCTCGCGACGTTCGCTTGGAAGCTAAACGCGTTAACAGTTACACCATAGAAGGACTTGTCTACAATATTTATATATATATATATATATATATATCCTCTTTCGGTTAAAAATTAAATAAACGAAGAATCGTTCAAATGATATTTTAATCAGTCTTCCTGTATTTCTACGAAGAGGCTTTGGGGAGCGAGGTCAGGGCAGAAATCTAATAACCTTGTGTGCTTAATAGGATTATTTTGCAGATTTATTTTGATAGATCATTTTATACACATTCAATTAACGCAATACTTAATACCTATCGGTGAAGTTGGTATCTGGGAGACTAATTTATCTGATTAAATTTAACAATTTTCTACTAGCCAATTATGCAAATTAAAATCAAATATAGTTTATAATGAATAATAATATCTTTTTAACTGCATGAAAAAAAATTAACAAAAAATTATTGGCCCTACCAGATTCGAGTGGCAGAGTTTTAATGAAAGATGTTTGTTAGTGATTACTAATTAGTAAATAAGCATGGCTGTAATTCGATCTCCATTAAACAAAATTGTTGGCTATATTATTTTAAATTGCTTAGATCGAAACTTGATCAGCAACAATGAAGTACTATTAATATAATTGGCATTAAAGGCCTTGTCATGTCTGTAGTAATCACGACAGATCTCCGATTACACAACTATATGTATGGTATTGTAATATGAAGAGTTATATATCTATTATATTAGTTAGTTATATATCTAACCACAAATTGCGTTTATATTAGATTTGGATTGGAAAGTCAGTGTCGATTTGTCGCCACTATTATCCCAATGAAATATAAGGTAAATTAAAAGTATTTTAGTATAGGTTTCATAACTGTAATCATTTTCGTATTTTTTTATAACTGTTTCATAAAGTGAACTCATTCACATTACTGCATTTAATTTATTTCTCAAGAAAATATTAAGTTTATTTAGAAAAGAAGACAGCGTGATGTTGGATTGGTAATTGGTCGGCATTTCTTGTCATATTTGGATGGGGTTCCACCATATACTGCCCCTTAGCGGTTTCTTTAAGGGCAGGTGTTATATCGTACCACTGATGCTACCCTGGCTACGGACTATGCATCAGAAGGAACAAGGCCATATGTATAATGTTAAGACTAGAGGTGTATTGAGTGATGTCTAGAGATAGGGATTTGTTTGGAATATATTTATACTCTTAGTATCGTTTTGTATTACCGTTGAACCTGTTGCCATACAAGGGTCAAAATAATTTTTTGTTATTTTCACATTTTACATTTCGTAACTTATAAATTTATGTGAAAAATCTTAGTGCAGGCTAGTGAAAAGTGGTTTTGATCAAGATTTAAACTAAGATGGAGGAAATGGTTACTGTAACAAGAGATAATAACATAACTAATTTATATAAAATATATGTTTTAAAAGGTCTTGTTCTCAATAATTTCAACTTAATCCTCGTACACTCGATTGCAATGAAGTTTCAATTGTTTCTAAGAGCTTTATACATAACTTTCTTATTCCAATAATTTTGATATCGTACTTTATTACCTAACGCTGAACTTGAGCATAGCTCTTCCAGAATCCGAACTATTGTGCGTTTTATGAAATCCTTCACTGATCTATAAAGGTTTTCGAAGTACATCGTGAATTGCTTTCACGTGTTTTTTATTTTCCTTTCAGAGAGTTTCATTATTTTGTATGTTATACTTTGTACTATTGCGAAATGTCCGGATATTGAACCATATATTTTATTATTTTTGTTTTTCAGATATATTAAATATATATATTTAATCTCCATAAAAGTTTAGCTAGGAGAATCAGAATTTTCTTTCAGCTATTTTCCAGTCTGGTGCCGATACTATGATACATGGTATAATTCCGTGTTGATATAAAGTATATGCCATAAGGTTATATATGTGCTGCAGGATATATATGAAGGTGTAATATTTTATCGAAAACTATAACTAAATTAAATATAAGGGAAAAATAAAAATAATTAGTATTTGTTTTTGTTTTTATCCATGCACTCAAAATGTTATTTTATAGTAGTTAGGAATTTTAGTTAGAAGTTTTCTCACAGTAGTTGAGCTAGAAATAGTCAAGGATAATCAAGACTATAGCTAAGTTTTAATATATTATAATCAGTAACGTCACATCCCAAGTGGTGATATCTATCGATTTCAATATTTGATTAAAAATTAAATTAACTCAAAGTTAATTAAAAATTAACTTTGAGTGGACAGTATATAAAATATTAAAAGATTCAGTTAAATTATTTTAATATTTACATAGAGTACTGAAAAATGATGGCCACATTATTAATATATGGGAGTTGCTATTTGAATAGAAATATTGTTATAGTTACACTAGCAAATTAAGAAATGCCACAAGGAATACAGGATGGAAAATTATGAAACAGGCTTATTCAAAAGTGATTAGCAGCGGTTGGTTTCAGATATTTACATACTATAGAAAGGATTCAAAAGTAATGAAAATGACCACCACACGAACTCATTGAAAACGTTATTTGAACCATTTCAACATCGAGGATTCATTATTTTACAAGCAAAAATAAAAGTTTTCTGTGGCATATTGTAACTGGTAATGAAAGATGAATCTACTGTGATAATTTCAAGTGCAAAAGTCATGGGTTGATCCAGGACAGCTATCCAGATAGGCGCTGAGGCGGAATACTATCAGTTAAAATGAATCAACAAATTGTATTTAAAAGATTAAAAACAAGAAAATATATGGATGTTAAAATTGTGTAATGGAGGTGCGTCTACACAATGCCTGAAAAAACTAAGAATTGTGTAAAAAAGGAATAGAAAAAAACATGCTTCAAAAGTATGGAAATTAACACCTCTGAAATGTTTCTTTTTCATGATACATCTTATTATATGAGAACGTAACAACTATGTTTTATCTAGGGTTGCGAGTTCGAATTGACAGACAAATATAGATAACTGAGTCACAAATTTTGAATATCCAGAGATAGCGAACAAAGCTCATCACGAATCACGAACGAATCACGTTGTTGATAAATAAGAGATGATATATGAATGAACGTGTTGTTATAATGGCGACAATGCAAAATTAATTCTAATCAAGGAAAACCACTAGAACGTTGCATTGATGATATAAAAAATGTAACAGTAACAAAGTATGGAAAACTATGAAAGAGGCTTGTATCCAGTAGGGATGATAATATATTTCAGACTATCGTGTACTATCATCTAATTTCTAATAATGATTGAGTCTTACCTTAGGGATCCGCCAAAGGAATCGCTGGAGTTTTTGTGCGACAAGCTGGTATTAGTTTGGACTGTATCATCTCTAGCCGAATCTGTAGACTCGTTTCCACTGCGGCCGTTCTTCAAGAGGGTTGAGTAATGTCTTTGAGGTTTAGGGCGTTGTACCCCGAGTCCACAGCACCTGGTGAATGTTTCCTGGAACGAGTAATTAATGACTGTCTTTAATTGCAGCAACTGTTCCAGTATAATAATTTTGATAGAGCAGTTTCAAGTTTATTTATTCATTTATTTGTATTTTATATTTGACAAAGGAATCCTTTATTAAATTTAGAGGATATTACTTTTACCACACCATTCATCCAGCTAACACAGCAAGAGGAGGAAGTGCAATAATAATAAAAAATAATATTTGCCATCATCAAGAACCCGGACTCAGTTTAGCAGAAAATCAGGTAACGGCAGTAACTGTTATATCTAGCAAATACAGGGTTACATTAGCTTCCATATATAGCCCTCCAAGATACAACCAAAAAAAAGAAAATTACTTGAATGTTCTAAATAACCTAGGAGAAAAATTTATAATCGGTGGTGATTTCAATGCTAAAAATACAAGATGGGGATCTAGAATGACGACAACTAAAGGTAATGAATTACATAAAGCAGCTGCTGAGCTAGGGTGCAGTTTCATATCGACAGGAAAACCAACTTATTGGCCTACCGATCCAGAGAAAACTCCAGACCTGTTAGATTTCTTTATAGCTAGAAACATAACCACTAATTACATGGAAGTTGAAGAAAATTTTGACTTAAGTTCAGATCACACACCTGTGATTTTGACGCTGAGTGAAAACATTATAAGAAAACAACAAAATCCAACATTAACCAACAAGAGGACAGACTGGGAAGGATTTGTTGAAGAAATAAACAATCGAATTCAACTAAATGTTCCCCTTAAGACAGAAGACCAATTAAATTATGAAACCGAAAAATTCGTTGCAGATATCCAACAGGCTGCTTGGAATAACACTCCAGAAATTAAAACTTCAACCAAAGGAATAAATTACCCGAAAGAAATCAAGGAAATGGTAGCTGAAAAACGAAAACTACGGAAAAAATGGCAGCAAAATAGAACACCTGAAAATAAGAATATCTTAAACAACATAACACAAAGGTTGAAGAGGGAAATTTTGGAAATTAAAAACAATTCCATAAATAACTATCTACGAAATTTAACAGATGACAAGAACACAGACTATTCGCTCTGGAAAGCCACTAAATACCTAAAACGATCCTGTCTACATAGTCCTCCGATAAGAAACATGCATGGAAGTTGGGCACGCAGCAACCTGGAGAAAGCAGAAGCATTCGCTGACCATTTAGAGAAAACTTTCAAACCAAACGAAAGTGAAATTGAACATACTTTACCGGACATAGACGGCGAAAATTCGACAATTCAATTAACAACGCCGAAAGAAGTCACCAACGTTATTAAAACTAACATCAAGCCAAATAAATCACCAGGCTATGATTTAATAACAGGGCAATTGCTGCACAATCTGCCAAGAAAGGGTATTATAAAGCTCACTAACTTAATCAATGCAGCATTTCGACTGAAATATGTCCCAGACGTTTGGAAAATGGCTGAAATAATAATGGTTCCAAAACCTGGAAAATCACCAAATGATATAAAAGCTTATCGACCTATCTCACTGTTACCGATGATAGCTAAGGTATTTGAAAAGCTCCTCTTGAAAAGATTAAAACCAATTATAGAGAGAAAAAACCTAATACCAACACACCAGTTTGGGTTTATTACCAAACATTCAACGATTGATCAAGTGCATAGAATAACAGATGTTATTGAAAAAGCCTATGAAGATAATAAAGTATGCTCAGCTGTATTCTTAGATGTAGCACAAGCTTTCGACAAGGTATGGCACAAAGGCCTCGTCCATAAGCTACAGAAAATGTTACCGAAGCAACACACCGAACTATTAAAATCTTACATCACAGCCAGAATGTTTAGAGTGAAACAAGAGGAAGCTTACTCTACAATAAAAGAAGCTAAAGCAGGTGTACCACAAGGAAGTGTACTGGGGCCAATTCTGTACCTACTTTATACATGTGATATACCACAAATCGAAAACATCACAATGGCTACATTTGCTGATGATACTGCTATTCTTGCTGTCGGAAACAATAGCGAAGAAGCAACCCGAAACCTACAACAGGCTACTGACACTATAAATAAATGGACCCAAATCTGGAAAATACAAATTAACCAAAACAAATCTGTGCATGTTCAATTCACCTATAAACAGGCCGCGCATACACCATTGACCATAAACCACACTGTCATACCATACAGCAATAATGCTAAGTATCTCGGAATGACACTTGATGCAAAACTACGGTGGAAGGAACATGTCAAAAAGAAAAGAAAAGATCTTGAGTTAAAATATAGAAAAATGTATTGGCTAATTGGAAGAAAATCTCAATTAACTATACATAATAAATTACTTCTATATAAACAAATATTAAAACCTATATGGACATACGGAATACAATTATGGGGATGTTCCGCAAAAAGCAACATAAATCTAATACAAGTTTTCCAGAACAAAGTCCTAAGAAGCATCGTAGGTGCACCCAGATATTATCGGACCATTTATTTACATCGAGATCTTCAGATACCGACTGTCAAACAAGAAATTAAAAGAATTGCAAAGAGACATGAGGAGAGACTTCACTCTCATGTTAATTTCGAAGTATTACAACTCTTGGATAACACCAAAACCGGACGCAGACTCAAAAGGACCAAACCATTTGAACTTGTGTAGTGTGTTGTAGTGTAGTGCAGTGAGGTGCATTAGAAAAAACTCAAAGTGTTAAAACAATTATTATTATGCTAGAGACTATGTAGGACTGATGAGTCCTATTAGATATATACCTAGATTTAAGCTATTATAAGGACAAATTGTAGGTTAGTCGGCAACGACTAGTAACAATGTATATAATTATAAAAAAAAAAAAAAAAAAAAAAAAAAAATTTGTATTTTATAGACCCATCAGCCTCCGAGACTATTTAGGGCCTATTTACAGATATACAGTATACAACACATTTACAGTATCAGTTAAAGTATACAATATTATTACAAGTATGTTACAAGATGACAAGCAAAACATGTAAAAGCATACAAATACAGAAATATATGAATGCTACAGTATAATGGTCGCATAATTCATAACAGTGATAAGGATACAAGGTACAAAAAATTCAAACGAACATGTGTGATATTGCGTAGATGCACACTATTATATTTCTAGTAATAGCCTAAGCCATTGGTCCATCTTCCCTCCCAGGTTTATCAACCGTCTTTGCGAGCTGTATCGGCATTCGATTAGTATGTGTTCAGTTGACAGTAAGGATTCACATTCGACGCACAGTGGTGGACTTCCTCCCTTAATGAGAAACTCATCGGTCAATTTGACAGTGCAGTGACGAATTCTGGGACGCGAAAATAAACCTAAGTAGCGCCTGTTGACGTTACTGGTGTTAAGGCCATGATAATACTCTTTTCTAATCTCCCAAAGCTAAGGTAAAAGATAAAGATTATTTGAAGCCATAAAATAAGCCATGAAAATAATCAACAGTTAAAAGGACATATAGGCCAAATAGAAAATATTATGAATTATTAACATCAATTTTGTAACCATTTTAAAGATTTTTTCAAGAATCGTGTACACAGGTAGTAGCAGAAGAAATAAAAAAAATACTGTGATATCAAACCGACTTGACAAGGAAACACACCATGGAAGGAAACAAGAACTAAACGTAAAAAGGTAAATATGCTCTCGAATGAAAACAAGATACTTTGATATATAATTGTTAATTAGCCTAATCCACGCCTCCAGGGGATACCACTACTTAAAAATATGTGCCTAGAACTCTATATCATGGGTGGTGTGGAAAAAAGTTCAATGTAAATATAATAAAACAATTCGAACCTACAAACTACCTGAGTTCTTAATGGTAGTTTTAAGTCCTTCTATAATATTTGGAATACATGTACTCTAATGTTAAAATAAATTATATTTGATAACAATATTTTTGTTTAATTATTTTATATAGTTTAGAATTTTGTTATATTGGCTTTGACCCAAACTGAACAAAAATTCATAGTTGATGCGGCAACATTGCGACGTTTTGACGTCACAAATTTCGATGACGCATAAACAAATAAACTTTGAATAGACATTACATATCACTCCAATGAAACAGTCGAAGTACGTAATATATTACGTCGAATTTAATGCCCAATGCGGTTTGTCGAAATATAATAATGGTGTTTCTCGAATATACTGAATAACCGAGTATTTTGAGGTATAACGCATAATAGAAAAACATAAAAACAAAAAAAAACATAGAGCATAATAGATAAACGATAATTATTTTAAAGTTTCTTCAATATAACTAAAACCTTTCTATTCAATGGGGCATCTATTTAAACCAATATAATCTCTTTTTACTGAACGCCCGCCTGCCTGGTATTTGTGTGTGAATAAAATTGACTGCGTCTAGTTTGAGGGATTATGGCAGATTGTAATTAAAATTTCAATTTCTAGAAGGCCAAGTAATTAAAATTTCTATTTATTTAATTCTGCTATACAGACAATCGATTTTAAAACAAGCTTTTCGAGACACTCGATGAATAATGTTTCATATATTTAACATATGTGCTATAAGTGTTTGATTTTGGTATAGTATAGGATGAAGAATTTCAGAATATGATTTCGATGCTAATTATATCGACTACGACTATAGAACACATAAAAATCTACGAAACATGGATTAGGCCTGCGGTTTATTTCAGAAAATAGTTTCAAAGCCAACAAAATTGGACAGGGCTATAAAAATATCTTGGAGAAATGGTATATAACAAATGATTAGAGAAAGAAAATGTTTATTGATAGATAAGTTATAGGTATGATGAAAGATAAAGTGATCATATGGGCACTGTAAAATAAAATTCAAAGACTTATGGACTTATCGACCACTGAGAAACGCATACGTATACCGATCGACACTCTGTCGTTTCAAAGCTTTTCTCAGGTAACTCAGTGAGGTTGGCCTTCATCTTAGTCTCAATATTAGTGGTTTTGTTTCACCATATTAGAAAGCATCAAATATCAATTATATTGTCTCAATTCTTTGAACAGGAACAATAGTAACAAAATTAGTTGAAATTACCGATTTGATCCCAGTATAAAAAAGTTAACCTAACGGTTTGGTTTGATTTATGATAGATGAAACCTAAATTATCTCCAATGACGTTCTGTATCGCCTCTCAACAAGTCGCATCTTTTTTCCATAAAATAAAATAGTATTTTAAGGTAAATGTTTTTTTTTTGTTTTGAACCTTTTTACATTCCATAATTGGTACAGTTGGAATGATGTTGAGGAGATCATAAGACTGTTGTCTTTCGAATTCATTCTATTAATCAAATTAATTAGGAAGAAAATAAGACAGCTTGCTGCTGGATTTATTTCCGTAATTACTCGAAGCACTTGTTTTTGTCGTTCAGGCAAAAGTGTAGCAGATGAAGCAATTAGGTCACAAAAGGTGGATTGAATGTACTCAAAGATCATTAGCCATAAAGAATTACAAGTAGAAACATCCATGCCTTAAGAAACATCCCTAGTCCGTGAATTCCTGGGAAGCATCAGAATTCAGGGTTAAGGCCAGCAATGACAGACTGACTATATTTGGACAGAAGCTTGTATTAGGCGTACGGCCACCAAAGGTGGATTGAAGTAATTTCATACAGGGATATCATGGAAAATTCGCTGAAAACAGCGTCATTTCGAATAAAAACAAAATATATTAGATAGGACAACGGCCATGTACATCCCTGTGGTTCTTTATTTAGGACGGACTGCGTATCCGAGGAATCGGGGGAATGTGTGACTTTTGGTTTAGTAGTTAATAGGTAAAAACTAGTGTTGGGAACAACTATCGACTGAAATCGACTATCGACTGTTTAGTAATTAACTACTGTTTAATATAGACTGTTTCAGTCGTATACTTTTAGTTACTATGTTTGCTTGTACTAGTTTCATTCGACTGATTTTTAATGTTCTGGCTCTGTCGTCTTAGACGCGACCTTGACAAAAATGTACCCAATTTATGCTTACATAGATTTCTATGTAATATATATATAGTTTTATGATTTTCTTGGTAGTTTGCTTGTAAATAACAATATGTTGTATATTAATATAGCAGTATTTAGGAACAATATTTTTTAAAATACTTTTGACTGTTTTTATGGCAATAATAGGTAATATTTCGATTACTCTTTCGATTTTTATTAAAAAATATTTCAAAAAGTTCTAGTAGTTATTGTGGGATCATTTTGAATTATGTCATGATTTTGATATGATTGGGTATATGTTTAATTTTTATTTAGTATTTCTGGTTATTGTACACCTTTAATTTTTATGTTTTGTTTGAGTTCTATTATATTGCCTATATCTATTATAGTATATTATTTGAAAATAGCAACTAAAATACGATAAAACATTTGTGGGGTATTATTACATTCCATAGAAAAAAATCCATTACCCTTTACAGATCCACAGAACATTCAAGTGTAAATGTAACTCTACTTCCTTTAAAATTAAATTTGTTTTTGTATTTTAGTAATATTCAATAATTATTTTTTTCCTTTTCTTTGTTAAAGTTAGTACGTGATGGAATATATATACATCTCAGTCACTCTTATACTACCATTGGAAATAATTGAATAAGCACCTTTAGAATTAACTGCATTAAGCAATTATCTCCGTCCTTTCCTCTCTCACAATTTGTACAGGAAAGAATTGTACATCTTCGTCTGACATCACGAATGGATAAAAACAGTCGAACCGTGTATTTGACTAAAAATAGTAATTACTATTTTCAGTCGCTAGTTTTTTTACTATAGACTGTTTTGATTGCTTTGCGACTATCCACTATTTCGATTCTTTCGAACAAGTCGCGTCTTCTTTCTTTAAGTTAATATAGTATTTAAAAAAAATATAATTTTTCTGTTTTAAATCTTTTCATTTAACATTTTTAACTTTAACATAACATATTTAAAGTCGATAAGAGTTAATTTTGTAACCGTTGTTGAAAAATAGTATTTAAACTAAACTGGAAAATTTAACGGTTTTGGTTCGCTGGTTTAGATCGACTGTGGTTATAGAAAAGAATAGAAGAAGAGCTACTAAACTTAGTTCAGGTTGCGATCGGCTTTAGAAGATACATCATATACTAGGAATATTAAGAGGAAGCCTAGAAAACATAAAAAGCCATGAAATCTAGTTTGGCCATGAAACATGACGAGCTATGATGAATAGGGTAAAAAAAATTAATATAAATAAGACTTGTGAAAAAGGCGACACGAAAATTCGACTTGTTTAGATTATAATAGGGGATCATGCGCATTTTGTTAATATTTGTTTGTAATTAATATTTTGACTCAATGTCACATGATTAGAAGAGTTATCCAAAATTGTTTATTAGAACAAATAAATTTAACTCTAGAAATTTGTTTTTTTTGCAATTTTTTTCTCTAACCAGTGCCTGTCAAGTTTAAATTGATAGTTCATTGTTAAATTTTCATTTATATTGTTCTTTTATTAGATATCAGATTTATGGCCTATTCTGACAGAATAACCTTTCAATATATATTTTATGTTTATCTCTAAGATATATAAAATTATTTAAAAATTTTAGAAAAATTTCTGTTACTCTCAAAAAGTTAACATGTGTTATCAGCATTTCCATAGCAATGTTTCTAAACTGTTAAGTTATAAAATACAAAGGCGTTTAGAGCGATACACCTTTTAATTTACATTAAAATACTATTTTATTTTCGGAAAGAAGAAACGATTTTATGAACAATTATACAAAACCACACTGACGGCTTCGAAACAGCGCTAGTAAAAACCCTTAATTTCGTCATGTATTGTCGTTAAACAAGTTGCCTCTTCTTTCTTTAAGTTAACATAGTATTTTAAAATAAATTTAAAATTTTTCTGTTTTGAATCCTTTCAGTTAACATTTTTAACCTTAACATATTTAAAGTATAATAATAATAACTCTAATAAGAGTTCATTTTGTAACCGTTATTCAAAAATAGTACTTAAACTAAACAGGGCAATTTAACGGTTTTGGTTCGCTGGTTTAGATCGACTGTGGTTATAGAAAAGAATAGAAGAAGAGCTACTAAACTTAGTTCAGGTTGCGGTCGGCTTTAGAAGATACATCATATACTAGGAATATTAAGAGGAAACCTAGAAAACATAAAAAGCCATGAAATCTAGTTTTGCCATGAAACATGACGAGCTATGATGAATAGGGTAAAAAAAATTAAATATAAATAAGACTTGTGAAAAAGATGACACGAAAATTCGACTTGATTAAATTATAATAGGTGATCATGCGCATTTTGTTAATATTTGTTTGTAATTAATACTTTGGGTCAATGTCACATGATTAGAAGAGTTACCCAAAATTGTTTTTATTAGAACAAATAGATTTAACTCTAGAAATTTGGTTTTTTTGCAATTTTTCTCTCTAACCAGTGCCAGTGGCAAGTTTAAATATATAGTTCATTGTTAAATTTACATTTATATTGTTCTTTTATTAGATATCAGATTTATGGCCTATTCTGACAGAATAACTTTTCAATATATATTTTATGTTAACATGTGTTATCAACTTTTCCAAAGCAATGTTTCTAAACTGTTAAGTTATAAAATATAAAGGCGTTTAGAGCAATACACCTTTTAATTTACATTAAAATACTATCTTATTTTCGGAAAGAAGAAACGATTTTTTGAACAATGTTACAAAACCACACTGACGGCTTTTATTAGCAAGTTTTTATAAGTCGAAACAGTCGATAGTCGTAAAACAGTCGATAGCCAAAAAAGTAATTGTCTAAAACTTGTAATTACTATTTTCCTCAAATGCACGTTTCGGCTGTTTTTCTATTCATAATAATAGACGAGGATGTTCGAATTCCTTCCTGTATTAATTTTGAGAAACAAAAGAACGGATATAATTGTTTGATTATCTGTTCTGTAAGTTCATTTTAAATAATTTTATATTGCAAATGGCAGTGATTAGAATAATGATCCCAAATGTATTTAATCGTATTTTAGTATTGCAAATGTAACAGTGACATAATGTAATAAACGTAATTGGTTTATTTCTATTTCATTCCAACATGCGCTTAAACGAATGGAATAATGATCCTAAATACGTTTTATGGTATTTTAATATTTCGTAAGTAAGAATTGACATAATATAATAAAAGTAATTGGTTTATTTCCATTTTATTCTAAATTCAAAAGTTTTTTTTCAGCCGTGCCGTAGGATAGACGTATTTGTACGTATTCCTTTTCGAACGCTCTTTAAGAAAGAAAAGGAAAGATATAATTACTAGAATCTTTTATGTTCACAATAGCATTTTGAGTTGGTGTAAACTTGTTTTTATATTTTATATAATTGAGTTGACTATAAAGAGCAATGGAAAAATTAGCCCTAAATATTTGTATCGTATTTTGTAAGTCAATCCTTATCAACACTTTAACCACCGTATCATTTTTAAATAAAACAGTACTTGTATTTGTTGTTAATCGGGATTATTTTAAGATTATTATTCGTTGATACTTCAATTAAAGAAGTTTTATCGTTTAAAAGGATTGCACAAACATCGAGAGATGTAGAAAATCGAAAAAGTTATATAATTTGAAAACCATATATTTGCTTATAAGCACATATGGCACTATTTTCCAGGACACAAAGGACGGCAAAACGACTGAAAGTAGTCAAATGAAACAGTCGATAGTAAAAAGTTGTCAATAACTAAACAGTCCATAGTCCTTTTAGTTAAAATTTAAAAAAAAAATTAAGCCATATATTACAATCTGTAATTTATAGTGACGGCTTGGTGGTGCAGTAGTAAAGGCAGCGGGATGGTCCTACTGTTGCGATAGACGCGGGTTCGTATCCTGCGGGGGCATGGTTGTAAAATTTGTGTTTTGTAATTATTCTAGGAAAGAGTGTAAAATGTAAAACAACAGGCTTTATTTGTTTAAACAATTATTTTGATTTAAACGTTATTAGTTTTATTATTATATTAGTTGTAATAAGTTAATATATAGTTATATTTACCATAATAAAAATCTACAATATTCCTGACAATGGCCATAAAAATAATATCCGTAGGAATGAACAGTAACAGAAGAAAAGTGATAACAATTCTAATAAGAGAGACTTTTATTAGAGAAACTAAGATTAAGATTGAAAGATTACTGAAAATGTCAGTTACGACGGCATCACATCGAATTTACTATATTTTTATGTTATTCCGTCTGTTACGCTTGACATAAATCCTTTCTGTTTTTAATCTAGATCCTATATATTGGAACTATATGTTCCAGGATTTATTTCCATGGAATTTAAAGCAGAATTTTGAATGCGCGTTTCAGAACGGTTGTTACAAAATGTTTTATTGCGGTATCCCAAGGTAACCAACAGCACCTATATTGTTTCCGGAGATACATAGTACTTTTTTATTGTAATATAAAAGTTAATTTTATATGTATAGTACGGGTTGCAACAGAATACGAATATTGGACGTTTTTAATTAAATAGTTAGATTAGTGTTATTATCAGTAAAATGTTTTATTTCGACTATATATGTGGGACGCCATCGATACTACTCATAATCTAAGCATAATAGTATATAGGAATATTTATAAAAGGCTTGTTCAATAATGCGACAATAGACAATGGAAGAATTGTGTTTGATGTATTTATTAGAGATTTGTGACTGACTGATTTCACTTGCAGTGACGAGTAACCAGTAATTTCCTTATGTGACTTCATTTAAAAATGATTAAACCTTCAGTAAATCTTTAGTTATTTATTATCTTCGATGGTTTGTATTCTTGACAGCTGGAAGACTTTATTGCATTCAACCAAAAACAACTATTGTGATAGCATACGCAGATCAGAAGGATGGAATAATAGCAACAAGAAACTTCAATAAACACCTTGATATAATGCAACTATTACTAAGAACTTGGAATACTAGAAACCAAAGGAAGAAATTCTGTTGAGGTAACTGTTACTTTAGGAAAACGTTTAGGTAGATGCTAGATATCTTGGCAGGCATCCCGGACGATGAGGATCTAGGAACACCGAAGAGACGTTTGCTGTTTAATAAAATAAAACAATTTTAATTTATACTAAGTCAACTTGACATTAACAGAGACCTGTTGATGTGCAGATGTGCATGACAATAAGAGATATTTATATTTATTAGAGGACAAAGCATTTATTCTAGTCTAGACATTTGAAAATATCAATTATTTTTTGATATTTTCAAAGCTTAATCCTTTAAATAAATTAATTATTGTAGCGACCTTGAGGCATATCGAATTTTACATCGTGGAATAACGGTATACAAAATACCCAGAGGTATATTCCCAGATGTTGAACACCGGCGGGTGTCACCAGCGCCTACTAGTACAAGATAACGAATATCTGGCAACCCCGAGATTATTGAAGGGTACTCTGATAATTTAGTCACTGTTTACCTCCATTTACCGAGCCATATAAATACCCTAAAGTGGTGATCACCCCCAACATGATCTTACGCAAAATTGGTTTTGGACTCGCCATTGGAGGGTAGGTGCAACATGATGTATTTTAAGTGACTGTTATGTTTTTTTCTGATACAATTTTTTTCAGAATTTCCACATATTTTTTAGTATTTTTTATTTCAATATTTGGATTCCTACCTGAAGGAGTTCCCCATTAAATTAACTTTTAGTGCAGGAACTTTTATAAAGTTCATTTAAATTTTTTTCCAAATGTTATATTTTTGATAATCTTTTGAACTCTTAGAGCTTTTGATATCACTCACTATTTTCACTACCTAATCATCAGCATTTCGACTAGATATTCATTATTATTGGCACATATTTTGATTTGAAAGGCTTTGGGCAGCTTCGGTCAGATACCATCGTTATTTGTTTTCCCTCGATTGCCGTAACATATGTGGTTAAGTATTAGATACAGAGCAGCCCTAGAAGCTAGGTGCCTATTGCAGTCACGGTAGACTCGTCATGTCTTCGCCGCGGTACCAGAATTACCAACATCTCGTCGTTCGAAAAAAAATTAGCTACCACGTCATCGAGTCCCTCACAGCGTCGATTACGGGAGCCCTGTTCGAAAATTAGTTTGTTTTCAACGTCGTCCATAGACCACATTCAAGTGTTAGAGCAACGATGGTGCAACGGTGTCTGTAGGACCGAGATAAATCGACAGCCGTACCAGCGTTAAATGTCAGTATATCTCAGTATGTCAAACTTATAAATAAATTTTGTTTTCATATATTCATATGTTTCAAAGCTCTTTTTGTGAATCAGAAATATAATCTCAGATGTTGAACACGGGCGGGGTGCCAGCAGCGCCAACTAGTACACGATAACTATTATCTGGCAATCCCGAGACATTTATCTGATAATTCAATCACTGACCATCATTTAGTTTAGACGTGCCACCATCGACTGCCCAAGCCACGTTTCCAGGTAACACTGCTGTCATCCCTTTTATCTATTTGTATATTCCATATTTTATATTACATCAATAAATAACGGTTAAATCGGGTAAACCCTAACTGTTTCACTTCGTTTTACCTTTATTCAATGAGCCATATACACCCTAAATTATTAATAATTAAATTTAAATTACTATTGAAGAAATAGATGTTTTAGAGAGCCGGCCTCTAGACTAGAATACTCCCTTAAAATAATATTTTACAGTTGAAATGTTGAAATCAAAGCTGGAGATTAGTTAGCGAAGTGATTTTCTATATGACATGTAAATAATAGTTATCATAAGAGTTATTTATTGCAGTTAACCACTAATGGTAATTAAAACATATTAGTTTGAAAAGTATGATACACATCAGGATTAATATAATCGAAAATACAGTGTGTAAGATATTTCTTGTTGATAGAAAAAAACTGGGGTACTGCTTTTAAGGCTATTAATAATTAAAACTAATGAAGGCAACTTAATACTAACGCATATATATATAAATTAGAGCGGACAGGTGACACATAATGTACGCTTCCTTGATGGAATGAATGAAGTCTGTATGGGCGTGAATATAATTGTTATAAGCTATAGGCGGTATCTACCCATCAGTCCTTTGGTTTTCGGATTTGTTGTTGTAACATTGTTTTACCGAAAACTCTAGGGTGGATCGAATTTGTCTTGGTTACTCATATTTCAAAAGTCACGAAACTGCTTTCTTATGGCTCGGCCAGTGGTTAGTTGAATGCTTTTAAAAACATCCAATTGTGATGTCGATGGAAAGTATAGGCATACAGATTCCCAGGGGACTCAAATATTAAATGATGAAATTCGATCATTTGCTTGAAATTATTATAGAATATTATATAAAGACAATATCAATACAATAGTAGGATTTTGTATCCATTAATGAAAAATCATTTACAAAAGATAACTTAAATTATTGGCCAGATCTTTGATAACCTCAAAAATGCATTGTTTTACTGACATGGGATCTAAATATTACGTAGTGGTACTAATTCGTAATATCTAAAATCTTAAAAATATGGAATGTCATTGTATAGTTCAACAATCTTTCCTCTGTAAACCAGCTGTTATATTCAATTTAGTATATTTAGGATAACGTCAATTTAACTAACTATATTATAACTATTGTTGCTAACACAGATAACAGAGGCAGTTCTCCTTTTTCATGATAATGCTAAGCCGCATATTGTAAGAGTTGTGAAGGATACAGTTGCAGATCGAATGGTAAGTTAGCGTTACTGATAATTATTTGTACAGTTCATGGGTTAGTTGGTACACGGTTTCGAGATATTCAAAAAGTGCGAAAATCGATGAGTGTATAAAGTTGTAGATTATTATGGAAATTTTTTTGATTAATAGATGTTTTTTTCAACACATGCCGTTTTAAGGGCAAACTACTGATCAGAATACGAGCAAAGATGCTTAATATAATTTATATTGTTTAAATATTGCTTTGCTAGATTTTAAAATCTACAAGTTTCCACAGAAAAGCATCCTAATAAATAAATGTATCGATTTTTGGATCGTATTCAGGTAAAAACAACTAAGTGACAGTTCTTAATGCGTACTTCAGTAAAACTAATAGTATTCAAAAATATTCGTCTAGGTCTCAGACGAAATTTTGAATACAATTTAAATTGACAATCACTGTACATCTCATATAATTAAAATTCAAAATCATCCGAAAGTTTGCTGGATATATAGTTAAACAGGAAATATCTGTATTCAGCTATGGTTGTGTTTAGGATATATGTTACTTTGATCAAGCCGCAGTAAATTAACCTTGTTAGTTTTACCTTTGTCAACTTTTAATTTAAAAAACTCTATAAAAAACTATAGATATAAGCAAAATTTTATTAAGCTAGTATGTATGTATTAAGCTAGGTAAAAACCGAACAATTTTTTAATCTGTCGTTTATTTGTCGATGCAGTTGTTTTACTAAAAACCAATATAAACAAAATTTTAGTTGTTTCAGAGTTAATTATTTACATTTAATCGAATGTTAAATACATTCTTAATAGGATGAAAGGAAATTTCAATTTTTTGGTAATAAAAATGAGTTTATATTACAATTTAATTTTCTTTAATGTACTTGCGTTTTTTCGGAAAAGGAACAAACTTCCTTTTACGCCAAAGTTAACGTCATTGGTGAAGTTCTGAAAACAAAATCCCTTTAATGTCCCTTAATGTAAAATTTGAATAAATATTTATTCAACTGTTAACTTGCTATATTTTTAAAAATGTAAAATCAAAATTAATTAAATTGATATGAATGAATGGGGATCATTAGTCATCATGTTGTCAATCCTTGTTACCGTTTTGAGGTGTTTTATGGTCGCTGTTTGGATTTTATTTTTGAATAATATTTAATACAGTGTTGCCATCTCTCACAACTTAATGTTAGGGTTAAATTACACCGTACGTTGAATATGCTTATTAAGATCTTAATTCTTTAAATTAATTTATTACTGTTACTCTGTTGTACTTACATCAGTATAGAAACAGAACGACTGTGGGATAAATACATCAGTATGTATTGTATAATAAATTAAAATTCAAATAAATAAACAACTTATAGTCTATTCAAAGTTTTTTAGTAATGTGTCATAGATATATGTAACATCGAAACATAGCAGTATTGTCACATCAACTCCGAGTTTTAGTTCAGTTTGATGTCAAAACCAATACAAGAAAATTCTAATCTAAATAAAATAATTGAACAAAAATGTTATATATACAGCTCTGAAAGAAAAACTCCACATATGTAAAAATATCATCCTAACATAGATTACCAAAATTCCAGAATCGTCTGTTATCTTTGCTTATAATATATTTAGAATTTCAAAATCAGATTTTGATTTAATTTGGCGTCTGGTGAATAGAAAACAGCTAAGAAAAATTGTTTTTGCTTAAGGACTGATAGTCATTGATATGGTTCTAGAAATACACTATATCATTGTACTAGGGGTAATTATAAAAGTTATTAAAATGTTTCCGTAAAAAGTTTCATTAGTGAACAAATTTCTGAATAAAGCACTAACCGAGTATTTCAGGTTAGTTTGTGCATCAAGAGTTAAAATGAATGTTCGATAGATCTATAGATCAACGGTTATAAAACAGTCTCATAGAATTCTGATTCTTTATTTATTGGTAAGTTGTTAGTTTCTATGTGACAAGACAAACTAGAAAGCAATAGATATATGAAAGCCATAGGAGACAAACTAAAGATGAGCCATCAACAACGGCGAGATTGAAGAGTGAAATAAATAGGCAAAGGGCAATGAAATTCTATTGGAAAATTCCATACTAAACATAATTAAACCTTTATGAGGAGTTTTAGAGCAGAGATTAAGGAGTAGATTTCTATCGCCAACATTATCGAAGCAATTGGCAGATGTTTTGGTGTAAGAATGAGACAATACTCCATTCAACTATTCAAACACTCTACGAGTTTATTCTGCAAAGAACTGTAGCTGTTTTGAATGCAAATAGTGCCTCAATACCTTATTAATAAATATATTTTGTGTGTATATCTCCTGTATATGTCTCTTACTTGTACCACTACATCATTGTATTTGTGTATATTAATTGTGTATATTATTATTAATCAAATAAACTGTTCATGTGTATATATAATTTTATAGCGGTTATAAAACGAATGACAGTCGGTGATGGCAATAAACTTACATTCTAAATTGAAGTTAGTAAAATGGTTCAAAATGCAATACTAATATTCCAAACCCATTCTCCATGCCCTTAACTGAGAGAGAAATATTACTACTGAAAATGCTAACGGAGATAACCATCACTAAAGCAAATTTTGGGCATTTTCCTTGAGAAAAGGAATAATTACTATAGAAGATTTAATATAGGTTGAAACATTTTAAGATATTATAACAAAAATTATACCCTATATGAGTAGTACATGTATATAATTAGTACAATGTATTTACATCATTACATTAGGAACAAATAATAGCCAGAAGGATTAATATCTGGTAAATACAGCGGGTATGGGTTTTAACAGTTTTGAAAATTACATTATTATTTAGTTGATTTAACGCCATTATTATTGAAGTATTATAAGTATAAATTGAAGTTTGTATAGAAACACAAATGTTATTGTTTATTTATTTATTAGATATTAAGTTTGTCAAATAAACAAATGACAGATAATCGAAATAGTCCAAGGCAAGCTTTTTCAACAATAGGTAGTGAGCGTTAAATCAACTAAACAATATCATTCATTGCATTACAGAACTTGCAGCGTCATTTTTTGTTCATCATCAAAGTTCAAAGAACATCAAATCAAAAATATATATATTACAGTTTCTACTAACTTATAAAGATTTTGAAAAGTTATTGAACTAATTTTAAGGCCACATTAAGATGCAAATGAACTGAGCATCATAAAAACGAAAATAATGAGAATTTTATTGATATTTGACCAACTCTTTTTTAATTCTTACGGAAAAATTATAATCGATTAGTTTGCAAATTAGCTGCTAAATATTCAAGGACAAGAATTAATTAATGAACAGTTCAAACAAAGCCAATAAGTTAGAAATATAAAATGAATGCAAAACACAATTAATTAATCGCTAAAGATCCTAGTTCGTATACCACATTAAAGTGACACGCAAAAAAGCCTTTTAAACAATCTATTCTAAAGGAGTTAAGAGTCTTTTATCCAATAAAGGACCTTCAATCAAATTAGCTTTTATATTATAGGAAATCCACATAATATTAATCAAGTTTCAAAGGGTAATGACCTAGTAAATGGTCTGTGTCGACTGTGTCGGCAACTGAGTCTTTAATGAACTGAAAGTAAAATTCTGTTAAACAATATATTTACTAGATTTGTGACTGGAAATATGTTATTTTTACCTGGATATGATGAAATTATCAATTAAATACGAGGGTAAGTTGAAAAGTTCTCGATCGATCGATTTTTACGTAGAGATGACCCTCGCTAGGGGACACTAAACAAGTCATTTTCCATCGATCGTCAACCCATACTATTCCCTATGTTCTGTATTCCCTGTATTTATATGTCTAGGCCTTCTTTTCGACCAAACAGTTAAAAAACACATCCAGAAATGTCAAACCTGCCGTTTCTACTCATATACAGGACTAAAAGTATCCTGTTTAAGATGCTGATCCGATTCGTTGTATTATATGGGTTCAGCTTCTATTATAGCTACGTTTCACCCCACCGGAAACACCTTCGGGTCCTCCAAAATTAACTCATCATTGATAAACTCTATGCCCCCTGGTTTGCGTTGAATTCTCAGGGAAACTGACGCTCCCGAAGTATAGAACTTCATTTCTAACACGTTCTCAAGGCATGTATCAAGTCCCAGACTCTCCGACAGCAAAGTTTTCATCGAGCAGGTCACTAACTCACCCTACATCCATCACAGCATCAATATAAGATTATTTTCACTTTAAGATTCACTCTAAGATGACTTTTATCTTTATTTAAGATGAGACAATTTTTATATATCTAGATATATATTTCTTGGTGTATGTTGATAGTTTCCAAACAATTCTAACATGGTGGAAAGACTCTAAACCAACAATATCAACCAACCAATCAATAAATCTAGGGGGTGCAAGACTTGTTCTATTGTAACTTTCTGTCCTCGACAGGATAACTGCGCTTGCAAATTCTTAGAAAGTTCAGATACTCTAATGCATAATGCACTCTTACATATTGAAGTATATTTAATAAATTAAGTCCATAGCCTGTCTTTCTAACCTACTCCTAAATACAAAAAAAATAAATGTAATAATAGTAATAACTATATAACTATTGCTTCATCAGAGGTGATTCAGTTTTGAACTTGAACTCTCATTCTATATTCATTCATTTATCGTATAGTCAGTTTTTAGATAAAACTGATACTTAAAAAAAACGTCTAATAATCTGTCAGAACGTTCACCTTCTCAATAATTTCCGTAACAACAATTTTCGGATTCCTTATACAGCATATAGTAAAAAAATTCAGCAAGTATTATATATCTGTTTTGCTCATCCGTATTACAACTGTGGATAATTTCTAGCGACAATTTCCGTGTTCTCCATTGTTGATAAAGAGACTAGTGACATATTTAACCTTAAAATATACATTATATATTATTTTTGTATAGAGGATAAAAAATAAAATATTTTTATTGTTTGAAATATGTGACCGCCTCATACTTAATATATCTGAGGCCTTAGACTAGGTATGTCGAAAAAGTATCTATATTTTTTGTCCTTATTTCTTTGTCGGATATATCGATATTCTTTTGCGTCGATATTTTTCGATATTATTTTCAAAGAAGTATCGATGGTTGTAAATGAGAGTATTGAACGATCAGTTGTCAAGTCAAATATTAATATTAAAACGTTAAAACCTACTGTTTTTGAAGGAGATTATAGAAGTTTTGGTTTTGGGTTTGCTCTTCTCCCCTTTGGTCATGAAGTGAATTTTGCGTGAAAAAATAGGACCGGAGCGGAAAAAAGTTCGATACTTGTATGCATATTTTATCGTTTCTTTTTTGTTGTACTATGAAACGTTGCTATAAAACAAAAATAACAGTTTTTGATATTCTCGCCCTCAAAACACAGAAGATATTTGTGTTAGAATAACTTCTTATGATTTAAATTATTTGGAGATATAACAACCTTGTAACTTCTTAAATTCAGGTGGTATGTGATATGATCTTATTCGATCTACGAAACATATCTGGCTTCTCACGCTTGTTTGCTCTTCGAGGAGACATAGATTGTTTTAACTATACAAATACCGATTTTTCCGCATTCGATTTCTCAACATTGAATTGCATACCTATTTTTTAACTATATTAAACATTATGGTAGTCACATTTATTTGATGTACCCTCGCCTTTATCCATTTCTTGTACGGTACCTATATTCTTTGTACTATTTATCACGTTTTAATGTTGTTTTGGGTTTTACGTTTTTTCATGTATATCGTTTTTATTGTATATATTGAGGGTTTCTTATCAGATAAATAGATCAAAATAGTGACTTCTAATGCTTGTGCCTAGTGCTGTTCTGGAAAAGAATGAAATGGTGACGAGTTTAGCAAGTTAAAGTAAGTAATAGCAAGGGAAACTTGTTGTAAAAACGACGCAATTATTATAATGGAAAGAGAGCAGACAATAAATTAAAATCCTATGCAGCAAAGCAGATACGATATATTTAAGTGATCTATTTAATATATTTAATATAATATATTATTATAATATATTTAAATTAATATAATTAAATATATATGTAATATATTTAAGACAATGTCATAATAATATTCGAGAAATATAGTGGACAATTATTAAGACTGTAGGAATGTTCGTCGGGTCGGTGAGTCGGTCGAAATGTGTGGCTGCCGCTGCGATTATTTGTCAGAACACTCATTACTAATTTTGGAAGGAATTTGCACGAGAACTGAAAACATTGGTTGAAGAAATACTGTTTATTTTAATATTAAATTATACATGTGGTCGACGGGAGAATTGACGGGATATTAGGTTAGGTAGAGGAAGTACGGTAGAGCTGTGGAAGTGGTACTATTACAAGGGGATAGAGAAAAGAAAAGCGAACGAGACGTCGTCATGATGGTCTTTTATCGCCTGGAACTGTATGGTACCAATCCACCGGCGTTGCCAACCTTTGTGCTTGCTGGTGGTGAATTCGTGGTGGCCTAAAGGGTCGTGGCGGTCGCCATAAGACAATATAAAAGACAGGTAATATGACTTCACCACAGAAAAAATAAATTAGTGGAAAGGAAAAAAGTTACACATAAGCAAGAAAAAGGGATGTAGTAAGTAAACAGTAAAACGTACGTTATAATATTTGAAGTAGGACAGCAAGACTAGAATCAATAGAAGGAAGATAATGTAATAAATAATCCAATTGTAAAACTGTTTTGAAATATCAGTACTAGCTACAACAAATAGAAGCACAAGAGAATATAACACTAGAAGATAGGAAAAAAATTATAGTCAAAGAAACGAAAGTAAAAATTTATTGTATAGAGCCCAAATTGATGAGCTATTGCCAGAGACCATCCCAGAGAAATATAATCTCATTTTTACGTAATACTTGTTTCCTGAATGAATGCTAATCGAAGTTGTGAAAATTGCATTAAAGTAGATCACTGTGGCTTCTACGAATTCGGAAGTATTAAATATTTCGATATATACGAGTATTGTAATAGTATACTGTAAAATGGTAATGTTACTTTTTATCTTTTATGTTTTTTTTAATTGAAGTATATATTTTAGAATATTACTTATCATAAGAGAAGCATTATATAAATGACATAATAAATTACAACATTTTAAATGAACTTTAATGGATATTCTTGTGTAAGCTTTTTAATGGAGATTTGTTATGGCTATCATGAATTAATGTAAATATGAAATTATTTTTGTTAGGTGGCGTTACAATTACAAAAATTAAAACCGGCGTATTTTAAAAGTATATGTATAACTTTGGGTTTTTATAGCATTACATTTATAAATATGTATTTTGGGCGTAGAGTTCAACTTGTATAATTTTTTGCCGAATACAATATACGCGGGAGTTATGAATATCCAAATCAAACTCTGAATATTAATAATTTTAATAATGTTTATGTATAGTTGCTGTACACACCAGAGCCACCTGAAATATATATATTTACAAATTATGTTATAATTTTGAAAGATCTTATTCAATGAATAAGTGGACCAAGGGATGGTAAATAAAACCTAAACCAAGCGAATTCCGCTCATATAAATATCATTACCTTCATTGTTATTATCAATGCTGTAGGAATATTCTTCATCAAATCTCGTCATTGCTGACAACCAGTCGCGGCCATTATAGTATTTATATTTTAGCCCCCTATTTTTAAGGCCAATCTTTATAATTTTTATTGGTCTCTTTATTTATACTTTTTAATTCTAATTAGAACGATCTAAATCATAACTTGATATATGGCTTCAGACGTCGGCTTGGTGAAAACGTTGAATAACCTTATAATGTGAGTAAGAGAAAATGTGGGAAAATTGAGTGCTCTAAATATAGCAAAGTGTTAATGGTTATGGTTGGTGTTTACCCAGGTTCTATATGTAACATGTTTTTCACTACAGAAACAATACATATGTAAGTTAAGAAAAGACATTGCAGTGCACTACCAACATTTAATACTTATCTGTTTGAACCTTCCATTATGGAAGATACTTCCATTTATTAGATGCAGATAACTATAGTACAACCGTACTTGGTAGTAGACTGCGTTTAGTATTGTTATACACAGACAGGTAGACAGAATTACAATCATGAACAAAATTCAGCTGAAATATTCAAAATTATATTTTGGCTATAGAGACAACAAACCAGACAATTTATTATCAATATTAATCACAACTTTTCATCAGTCCTTATACCCTCTCCCATCTTTCTAGCAACGAGAGAGAACGATCTAATTTCTGATCCATTTATATGGCACTAGTTCAGCTTTTCGAGCCTATATGCCAACCAAGCCATGCTGCACCAAGACATACGGCGGTATGTCTGGCGGGTCCGCTGGATGTGAAAGAGTCCCTTGCGAGCTGCAACATTGTATCCTTCACAACTATTGTAATATATGGCCTGAGTATGGTGGTGGAAGAGTATGATTTTGCTCTATTACTTTCTATTGCTGGTCTTTTAGCCTTTTTTGCCAAAAACACGTCGTTTAACTTGCTTGGTTAGCATCGATAGATATCTGTAGTAACAGTTTCATTCGGTTTTAGTAGTTCGTAGTACACTATACCTTGTAGTGATCTCATCATTATTTTTTCTCTGTATATACCGAATAAACCCAATAACTCTAAGTAGAAGGATTATTTCAAGAAGAGAAA
The DNA here is from genome assembly GCF_030347505.1 of Rhynchophorus ferrugineus. NCBI lineage: Eukaryota > Metazoa > Arthropoda > Insecta > Coleoptera > Curculionidae > Rhynchophorus > Rhynchophorus ferrugineus. The sequence goes on along the minus strand of NW_027472583.1, from coordinate 21,127,609 downwards.
TGTCAAAATCATCTAATTTAACAGTTTATTTAAATTGTTACATATCATTTTCCCCAATATATATCGCTGATCAAAGTCCATGAAAGTGCGTAGTATATCACAAACGTTGCGCTTATAATAACAATTTTGAATGTTTACCACTAATATGTCCATCAATGTCAAGCGCGGTAGTGTTGATAATGTCGAGCTAACACACAGTCCAAAAATAAACCAACAGAATTTAAAACAAACTATCTCATGTATATCTTTGTTTACCTGTTAATATAGATGTTTATAACCCTATTCCTAAGATAGATATATCAGTAATGTAAGTTAATAACGTAATAACTGGTAAAGTTCAGTTCAATATTTATCGAACGGAGTAAGCTGAAAGCATTTCCTTTGTTATCCATCCGATCCAAATACTATTTATGGTAATAATGTAAACCACAGGGAATTTTTTACGCGCTGGTCGTAAAGTGTGGTTTCTATAAATATATATCAGGAATGATTAATGACTTTATTATATATGGAGAAGGAAGGATAAACAGACGATGGAAATAATGATACCATGCTGGGGAGTCCATATTGATAAGTAAACGGCAACATAATTTTTTTATTACATTTTTACCAACTAATCCTTAAACTAGTCTCTGAATGACGGTTCCTGGCATTAAACCCAACGATTGTAAATTAACTGACTAAAAACAAACAATAACATTGAGTGGTATCTCATAAGAGTCGTTCAGTTTTAGAGCATCTTGACCATTTTGGTGTAATTTATATAAAAAAAAATGGTAATTAAGCGATGTTTGATGAATATGGTGAGTGGCATGGAACTTCACATTTAGGGTTTCCGTATAAGTTTCATGTGACCTAGCGATGTTACGTTGCTGAATAGTTTTATCGTACTTTTGATTGTAAAAATAAAATATTTACATAATAATCGTTGAAATAAGGAAATAAAAATAACCAACAGCCTTATTTAACCTATCTACTACACGCATTTTCTATTGTATTATATACACCCAATTTAGCTTAATAAGCTTAATATGCACAGGACCATAAAGAAAAAAATATTGCTTAAAGAATTTCTCAAGGAACAAGAAGTCAAGAACAAGCTTAATATACAACTGTATAAGGAGTAATTGTCAAGGTAGTAATTTCCATAAAAGTATAGATCCGAATATTATCTTACGTATGAATTTTAGGTAGACTACGATATGGAAAGAAGAGTTATGGGCCAAAAATTAATTTGAGTCTGTTTATATAAGTAAATATATATATTTTTTGTTAAGAATGCTATAAGACTCAATATTGAAACAAGTACGAATTTTGACGAGGTAATAGAGAATTATATATTTAAGTAATATCAATTAGTTGTCCAATTTAAAGGCATTGTAGAAGTGCAGGAAAAGATTGCATACCATTAATCCTGAAAAGGTAGTTATTTGGGATTATTATTTACATTTGTATTATCCAAATATGTGGTCGTTTAGTAAATTTTTATGGCATAGTTAAGGTTCGTTTTTTTATATCCTTTATTTTATTAATAAAAATTTAATATTATGCTATATTTTTCTTTGTACCTCCTATAAACGATTTTGTAAATTAATGTCGTCTTACTATTTTTAATGTATCCTCATGGAGATATACGATATATATATATATATATATATATATATATATATATATATATATATATATATATATGCATTATTCATAAAACAATGTATTCTGGTATACCTTTAGTATAGGAATGTAGTAAGAAAATACAGATTTGGCCGATTTATAAAACAGGCAGTGATCGAACCTCCCGATCGCCAAAGGGCTCGCCAGTAAACCGAACGGAAAAAATAAAGCAAGCTTTCCATTTTTCATCGCGTTTTACCTTAAAAGCCTCACGAAATTTCACGCTCATAATGCTGTACAGGATAGGGTTGGTTGTGGACGAGACGTAATATAGAACTCCGCTCACGTATGTCACCAATTCGTAGATGTGCAGGTAGAGGGAGTGCGTTTTTTCGTCTGGCTTGGGGAACGTTGCGTATATTGAGTAGAGACGTTGTACGTGGAACGGGGCCCAGCATATGAAGAAGGCGACTACAACGGCAACTGAAAAAAAAAACAAGAGTGATAATTAGTATTCGCGGCGTATAGTTTGGAGATTTTAAGGGGAGGGCACGTTCAGCTTATGATTTATTTAAATATTTTTTTTCAAGTCAATTAATAATTAATATGTTTAAAACCCTTTTACATTTTATATTATTTATATTATTAAAATATGTCCAAATGAGACGATGGCAAAACTATATTGAAGGTAAATGTAATTACACTACATGAATGATTTTAGTGCAAAGCCTTTCAACATAGTGGTAAATGTTATTGCCCCTTAAAAAATACTTATAAAGCGCCATCATTTAAATATTGAATTTGGAGCGGTTCATTTACTTAAAGAAATCTATTTTGGTTAAGATGCTAAATTAATATTTTCGCTTAAGGTTACCTAAACAAGGTAGGTTGGATTATTTCTTTAATCTAACACTTGAAGTCATAAATATTCATTTTTTAATAAATATGTTTTAAAAGGACGAAATTGAATGCCCTTTTTGTTTACATTCAATTAAACATTGTTACAAAATAAAGCAGTACAATTCGTAGACTAACAAATTGAGACTAATGATTATTTTATTATATTGTTAATAGATCATTGGGTTATCCCTTTGCTTTAACTCCTCGATTTTAGCATAATAAGAGCACAAAAGAAATTTTGATATATATCATACATTTTATATTTTTGTTGCTAAAATATGAATTTTTGGTACGTTTCCTCCATTTGGACAATATATTTTTACCCTTTTTATTCTCCAATGCACAATTTTATACTTTTATACTATATATAAAATTAAATTTTGATGTCAGATTTTAGTCACGTAATATACCAATGAAATGCCTTCATGGCAAAATATTTTCATTACAGGTGCCTATAATAAAAATTTAAGCTAATGCAGCAAAATGCTGATCTCAGAGCTTCATCCGCTAAGACCACACGAAACAATTCTAGAATAATATGTATTAAGTTAACATTCTATATAGTATTCTGTAGTATTTCTATTACTACTTTTCTAAAATCCACACCAAAAATTAGCTTTCTCAGTATTCAATGGCTTCTCTGTTATCAATTATATTTGCCAGTTGGAAATATTATGTTCTTATTGATGTTACCTAGATGACCGAAGTCTGTTCCGATTATATGAAGGCTAGACTTTTTTTGCATATAACAATGAAAGATACTTTTTTATTTTAATAACTCGTTCTTTTATTTTTTTACATATTTTGTAGCGATGAGGTTTAACCTGTGACCTATTTCCAGATTATATTCTGACTGTGACGTAAGTTCTGTGGTGAGAAGAGTTCCTTGATAGGTGTCTTCTAAAAAATTACTCGTTTCTTGGTATAAAACTTCTATTAAAAAGGTTAGTTTAAATATTTAAAAAATCTTTTTATCGTTCATTAATAGCACAGTAACTGTACTGTGGCAGTCTGAGTTCTTCTTCAAGAAAAAGATCAGAAAAAATGCTTCCTTATATCATAGAAAAAATTAACAGTTTTTTAACATTAACTTAATATAAAATATTAATTTCATAAAATTTTAATATAAACTATATATAAACCAATTATTTGATGTACGAGAAAATAATTAATTAATAATTTCTGCCAAAGAGTATAATACCAATTAATGTAATGTTATGGCAATATTCTTAAAAAATTACTAAAACTATTTTCAAATGGTTATTTTTTGTATTAACATATTTGAATACTAATCTGATTGAGATGTTAACCTACAGAAATATATACATTTTATTTCTTGCTTGATTGCTTGCTTCTCTTTTTTTTTTAATCGAAATAGAAAATAAAGGAAATTCGTATATTTGTTTTAACTATATTCTTATTTCCAAGCAGATATAGCTTGCTAGTCTAACTATACATTTTTAATGATTTTTGTCAATGTTTTATTTGGTTTTTGTGTTGCTTCGGCGACATTGCGAATAATATCACTTTTATGATAATATATTACAAATCATAACAGAAATAAAAAACTGTTTCTTTTTATAAGAGCGATATAATATTAGCATATTGACAAAAATTATGAAGAATATGTTTTTTTCAAAGTCAAATCAGCATTAGTTTCAAGTTAGGTTATTATTTTCATTATCATATAGTTTTTCCATGGCTAATGAAATTTATTTATGAAATAGCGATAACATATGTAGTATACTGGTTAAAAAATCAGTGGTTTGGCTTGATTAGTATTGTAATGGTTGTATAAGAATAATCAGGTGATATGTTGAGGTTAAATATAAATGGCTATGCCATTTATGCTAGTCATCTAGTTTACTTAATATTAATTCATGATATAAATTTATAACATAATTTGTTTTTCGACGATACTTCAACTTGCATGTAACTTGTATAACTTCACGAATCTAATTCTTCTCTATGATGGAACTCAATCTTGTAGAAGTTCAAGTGTCACATATACTATCAGTCAATAAAAAAGGTGGATAATATTACCTGCTTGTGTGTATTTTGATCAGTTTTTGGTAAAAATGATTAGAATCTAACTCTTAATATTTAATGAAAACTTAATTTTTTAATTACTTTAATGCAACGATTTCACGGTCGTGATTTTGATGTTATCTACAAAAAACGGTCTGTAGGACCAATAAAGCTGGAAGACAAGAAGAATTGCAAGAGTTATTGGACAAAACTCAGTCCAAAGTATCAACAAATTGTCAGAGAGCATACGATGGGATAAGTCTTAGAGAACCGAAAATGTATATCATATGAACTAACTGTAAGTGCCATTTTGAACTGTTTCAGCATCGTGAATTCATTGCTGCTAAGTAAGAAAATAAGATTTTTCGGCGGCATATTGTGGATAGCAGGTGAAAATGTCATGATTTAATCCAGGAGACTCAACCACATTGACAGTGACACGAAATATTCAAGGTCATAAAGTTTTGGTGTGGATATGAGGGTATCATCAATATGCAGTGTAATACTAGCTGGGAAAACCTAATACTGGTAAATGGAGTCGTAACTGTTGAAATATGTTGTAATATGTTGAAATATGTTGAAATGTTGTAAGTATATTGGTGCCATTTGAATAGAGTCTAGGCCAGACGGTGCAGGAGTTGTAAAAGGGAAAATAGCGCATTACTATTTATGCAGAGCATGATTTGACTAACACATGATTTTGAGATGCTGAAGAAGTGCGAAACTGGATCGATCAATAGATCGCGGGCGAAGCAGTAATGTGGCACGCTGTCCCCTTGTTTACAGAAATATTGGAAACTTTGCAAAAAATGGTGTAAAATGTTTTTGTTAGTATGTAACGGCCCCATTTTTCCAAATAAATATCTTTCTTAGATGGAAAAAGATCACAATGCATGTAGGCACCTAATAAGAATATTGGAGAAGATTTCGATTATACCAATTTCAGACGGCGCGTATTATTGGTTTTATTGCTTACTTGTCTTAGAATAGTCGTGAGATTACCTTAAACAACATCTGAAATTCTCCGATACAATATAATTAAGGTTTTCTGTAGCTTGATTGATAGTGTGATATATTTGCTAACTCTTTGTTAAGCTTTAACAGGTCAATTAAAAAGTTCCCGGCCTGGTACATATATGGCGCTACTAGAATTAAATCCATACGTGTTTTAGTTAGCACTAACCCTCAAAAGACGCGTGTATAAATAAAAATAAAACAGTCGTATCATTAGTGTGTGAATTATAGCATTTTGAGTGAAGCAATTTTTGTTGTTCTGAAAAAAATTGATAAAAAGGAATTTCGCGTGTTGATAAAATATTGCTTATTGAAGGGAAAAATACAGTTGAAGCAAAAACTTGGCTTGATGCCGAGTTTCCGGACACTGCCCCAGGAAAATCAACCATCAAGAATTGGTATGCTAAGTTTAGACGTGGTGAAATGAGCACCTAAGACGGCGAACGCAGTGGATGCTCAAAAGAGATTGTTACTGACGCAAACATTTAAAAATTCCACAAAATGATTTTGAATGACTATAAATTGAAATTGAATGAAATATCTGACACTCTATAAAGATATCAACTGAATGCGTACATCATATCACTCACGAATATTTGGGTATGCAAAGGGGTGCAGGCGAGCTCACTTTTGACCAAAAACAACGATGAGTTGATGATTTGGAGCAGTGTTTTTGCATCGACATGTGACTATAGATGAAACATGGCACTATGATTTCACCAACATCACTACGAAGTCCACTCGACAGTCATCCGAGTGGACTGCACCCAATGAACCCCCTCCATAGCGTGGTAAAATACAACAGTCGGCTGGCAAGTTTATGGCGTCTGTATTTTAGGATCCGCATAGAATAATATTTATGCAACATGCATTATGCAAACAACTCCCTTGAAAATGGAAGGATCATCAACAGCGACTATTACAAAGTGTTATTGGACCGCTTGGCAGATGAAATCACTGAAAAACGGCCGCATTTGAAGAAAAAAAAAAATGATACTTCACCAAGACAATGCACCATGTCACAAGTCAGTGAAAACGATGACAAAAATACATCCATCTACCGTATTCTCCAGATATGGCCCCCAGCGACTATTTAATGTTCTTAAATCTCAAAACAATGCTCGCCGAGAAAACATTTTCGTCGAATGAAGAGGTAGTCGCTGAAACTGAGGCCTATTTTGAAGCAAAGGACAAATCGTACTACAAAAATGGTATCGAAAAGTTGGAGGGTCGCTATATAATCATCTTGGTGTATCATCAGTGTATCACCCTGGAAGGGAACTATGTTGAATAAAAAAAAATTTCCAAGAAAATGTGTTTTACTACGGTAGGCCGGGTACTTTTCAATTGTCCTGTTATCCTGCGAGGATTCTTTAAGATATTCTGTATTATGTGTGGGCTTATATTTGCCATTTTGTAAGGACATGCATATATAGTTTGTATTATGCCTGAAGATTTGCTTATCATGTTACGTTAGTCCTGTGGTTTTTTTGAGTTTATTTAGATATTGTCACGAAAATTACAGAGTGGCCTTTTTTGTCGCTTTTTTGTCAACAAACTAATGCATGTAGCGAGCTTAAGCTAGCATGCACATAAAATATAAAATACTTTGTTTCAAGAATTACTAAGATGTTATATAACCATTACAAGCGATTTTCAAATTGAATCGGTTAAAAGCACAAAAAGAACAGAAAAACACGTGGCTAATGACCTGGATTCGTAAAAAGTATAAGAGAATCAAACCGATCTCGGAAATCGCTCAGGCGAACCTTTTTACCAGAAATTGGCCGTGCTTCGCATAAGTAATTTGATGTCAATTCCAATTTAGAAATGGATTTTCTGTCATTTAGGATAACTTATTCTTTTTTTTTTCTATACCATATCATAGTAATTTTCGATTCCAATATACTATTAACGAACTAATTGCATATATATCGAGAAACAAATGAAGAAATAGTGTAAAATGATAAATTTTAATTTATTATTTACTTAGGTGTACAGCTAATGTTTAAAGAATTGTTAGTCCGAAAGTTAATGCCAAAAATGCAATTATCAGTTGTCTAAACATGTTTTGTATTTTTGTTGTTACTCCGTATTTTACAAAATGAACAAATTAAAATACATTTGGATATGGACAAATGGAATTTGTAATTAAAATCATTCTTTAGGTTCACAGCAGTAGTTTTGGTTTGTTGACTTTTAGAATGCTTTTTTACATTATTGATGGTTGTCGATATATTTGATTATATACGTCCTGTTGTCAAACGTCTGCAAAATTCTTCAAATTATTAATTATAGTAATTACAGCTAAACGTTTTAATGCTTTGATTGTTTTGATAATTTTCAAATTGCTTATTATCACACTGATTGAAAACGCCGAAGCTGATTTTTATTGTTAAATATTAATTGAAAATATACTTAGCGTGTTGAAGCTGCACGAAATATTAGTATGGACATGGTCACTGAAATATCTCAAATAATAAAAATTATAACCTTGGATACGCCGAGTATAAAAGAGACCTTCTTCATACGAAGCGGATGACGAAACGAGATCAGCTAGATGTGAGCTCTATCAGAGATCAAATATATGAAATCTATAAAAGTGTGTGGTGTTTGCAATATAAACATAATTTAATACACTTATTTCAGAGGAAACTGTTAGTCTGAAAAGTATTGAAAGGTCTGACAGAACCGACAGAACCTCCAGACATTGCATTTAAAAGAATACAATTATTAAAAGCATATAATAAAATCACGGAAGACTTAATACCACCAATACCCAATGGGGACCAATATACCCAATGGTCATTTATGGCAGGATAATAATAAAAATAATATTAAGACAACAAAAGTGGATGGAAAAAAATATAAACGTTGAAATAAAAATTGAGTAGGTTTGTTTAGTCATAACATCTATTAATAATTTATTGCTGATATATTGTTCTTCAAGGTGGAGATAGGAACGCTAATAACACCTTCGGTTTGGATGAACTCAATCAGACACATTGAAGAAGAAATTGACAAATGATGGAAACGTGAACAAACCTTATATAGATTGGAAATTAACAGCTTCACGTAACAGCCAGAAACGTTCTAAATGTGGGATTATGAGCTGTCGGATCATTAGTTTGTGAATTATTGCATTTTGAGTGAAGCAACTTTTGTTGTTGTGAAAAAAAAATGGATAAATAATAATTTCGCCTGTTGATAAAATATTGCTTTTTGAAGGGTAAAAATACACTTGCAGCAAAAACTTGGCTTCATGCTGAGTTTCTGGACGCTGCCCCAGGAAAATCAACCATCAAAAATTGGTATGCTAAGTTTAGACGTGGCGAAATGAGCACCGAAGACGGTGAACGCCCAAAAGAGGTTGTTGGATGACCGTACATTGAATCTGAATGAAATAGCAGACACTCTAAAGATATCAACTGAACGTATGCATTATATCATTCACGAATATTGGGGATGAGAAAGCTCTGTGCAAAGTGGGTGCCGCGCGAGCTCACTTTTGACCAAAAACAACGACGAATTGATGATTTGGAGCAGTGTTTAAAGATTATCAAGCGTGACTAACTCGAGTTTTTACTTCGAGATGTGACAATGAATAAAACATCATTTCACTCCGAAGTCCAATCGACAGCCATCCGAGTGGACTGCACACGATGAACCCTCTCCAAAGCGTGGGAAAATCCAACATCCGGCTGGCAAAGTTATGGCGTCTGTATTTTGGGATGCGCATGGAATAATTTTCATTGACTGCCTTGAAAAAGGAAGGACCATCAACAGCGACTTTTATATAGCATTATTGGACCGTCTGAAGGACAAAATCGCCGAAAAGCGGCCACATTTGAAGGAAAAGAAAGTGCTGCTTCACCAAGACAATGCACCGTGTCAAAAATCCATGAATTGGGCTTCGAATTGCTTCGTCATCCACCGTATTCTTCAGATCTGGTCTCCAGCGACTGTTTCCTGTTCTCAGATCTCAAAAATTGTTTTGAGCATTGGCTCGCTTAGAAGAAATTTTCGTTGAACGAAGAAGTGATCGACGAAACTCGGGCCTATTTTGAAGCAAAGGACAAATCATACTACAAAAATGGTATCGAAAATTTGGAGGGTCATCCTTGAAGGGAATTATGTTGAATAATAAAAACTAATTTTGCCAAAAAATGTGTTTTACTATAGTAGGCCGGGTACTTTTCAATTGACGTGTTATCTGTCTGGAAATTGTTAACCTATGATGACCCCGGCTTAAAAATTTTGATGCAAAATGCCTAATTTGGACTAACTGATTTAACTTATTGGGACTAACTAATTGATGTTTTCCTGGAAAGAATCCTTTTTTTATTGGCGGTTTTGCTAAACGTAATTTTCTGTTACATGTTACATGCTTAGTACCATCCTATTTTGTTAATTTACAAATTTTATTATTATCGCTCTGTTGTACATGCATCAATACACAAGCAAGAATAGTCTAAGCCCATTTGATTTCAAGGTCATCCTGCAGTTTTTCGTTCGGTTCGTAGCTATGACAATTGTAAATAATCAAAGAACTTGATGACTGCTGACTAGTTCGTTTGATGTTTTAGTGCAATCATATATAACCATAAGTTACAATAGACTTTAGAATTAACTAATACATGAACCTCTATGACCTATAACGTCAAATTGTTTGTACCTTCAGACCTATTAGTATAGTTTTATATTATATATATATATATATATATATATATATATACGTGTATATATATACATACATATATATATATATATATACATATATATACATACATATATACATGCATATATATATATATATATATATATATATATATATATATATATATATACATATATATATACATATATATATATATATATATATATATATATATATATATATATACATATATATATATACATATATATATATATATACATATATATATATATATATATATATATATATATATATATATACATATATATATACATATATATATATATATATATATATATATATATATATATATATATATATATATACATATATATATATACATATATATATATACATATATATATATATATATATATATATATATACATATATATATATATATATATATATATATATATATATACATATATATATATATATATATATACATATATATATATATATATATATATATATATATATATATATATATATATACATATATATATATATATATATCTATATCTTTTGTAGTATAGTATAGTTTTAGTGCAATTACATATTTTGCTCTTTTTTTGTCTAACGTAATATTTTCAATCGAAATGGATGCCGAGGAATTTAGCTGATTCTGATTTGAGAATCGGGCGTATCCCACTAGTTATAAGATTAGAAATATGATATTTTGACTCTAGTACCATAGCTATCTCTTATATATTTTATAATCAACTGTTGCAAGTGCTAGTTATAAATAAAATTATTTTTTTCCATTCTAATTATGCAACATAAAAATTAACTGTAAACTTTACTTGGAAATGAAATAATCATGATATAAGTGCATTTTATATTATTTAATAGTTCCACGTCATTGGAAGCTAAAGCGCAATTTTGTCTGTAAAAATACGATAAAAATTATTTTCAAAATAGTTGTTAAGGTCAAATGCGCAGTGTTTACGTTTCTTTTTCGATTTTTTCCTTGCGCCCAAGGATAAGGTTCCGCTTGGTGATTTTCCAAACACTCTCGTTTTGCACCAATACAATTAATTTATTGATGAGGAAATTTACGAGACGGTAATCGACCGCTCGGTAATGTGGCGAGGTCAGTTTTTTGCATAATGACTCGATTTGGTGGATAATTTGTTTATGTTCCTCGTTGAAAAACATGTCACCGCGGACGTATCTCAGGAATACATTATCAAAACAAGATTCGTATTATGTTAAAGTGCAATAAATTACAGCTGTCAAGGTAATAGCGCTTTTCGGTATATTTTTTTATTTATTTTTAAATCAAAAAGTGGTCTAATCGATATTGGTGTTTATTAAATATACAAAAATAAGTTATTGTTCTTTTTTTTTAAATAAAAGTTTATTGAAAAATATTGTATAGCGATATTTAAATTAGTGAATATTTAAACCAGGGTCGATGTTTATTAAAGTCTGTTCATTAAGTTAAGATTAAATGTGTCGGTTGTACTTTGTTGGAAATTTCTTCCACTTAAAATGACGCAAGGAGTTTTGACCACTTAACAGATATCTAGATAAAAATTGATACTTTATACTTATCTTTCATTTTAAAATATTTAAAAATATATAGCTCCTTATTTGCTTGTATTCTAAGTTAAAATTGGTGTCCCAAGTATGGCTAAATTCAATACTTATTAAGAGAAACTTATGAAAAGATTTTTTTTATAAATGGTATTGTAAAACAGGTAAACAAGAAATAAGCAAATGTATTACAACTTCTTAACATTCTCTTATTTATGTACTATAAAAATTGTTCTTTTTTGTTCACCAGCCAACAAACCTTAACAGAATTTCTTAATTCGGTCTGGGTTTTGATGGTCTGGTTTAAAGTACGATTTAATAATATTAATATACCTTTTTGTAATTAATTCTGGGACCAATTTAAATAAGAATAAATAAAAGTTATAACAAAAAAGGTAAACAAAGATATGTGAAGCAAAGGTTTACAAAACAAGAAAGTTAACTATCCTAAAATATAAAAAATTCCATAGAATTTATAGGCAATGAGAAATAATATATCAATTCTGGGGCACAGACTTGCAGGTTTGAGAGGATAAGTTTATCGACAAATTTATTAACTTTGTCCAGCGATTTGGACGATTTCGGAGCATTTATTTTTGTATATAATAAAAGCAAATATCGTTCATAATAAAATACTTAACGTCTATTCTCTCACGTCACGTTTTAAAAAATAATCTTCAAAAGATGTACGAAAAGGTAGTACAATTCATATCAATAACAAAAACAATATCTTTTATGTTTCTAAATCTAGTGGAGTTTTAGGAAAAACACAGTAGGCAATATAAAGTTATAATAGTAATAATAAACAGCTGACAAGAGAATAAATGTTAAGTATTAAGTATGAACGATATTTGCTTTAATTATAATTAAAGTAAATGTTTTGAAAACTTGTATTTGTCTTTATATTGTAAATAATTGCAATTACAACTTTGTGGTAATTAGACCATAAACATTTGTACTCTCTAAAATTAAAAGTACTCCAAAACTATTGGGCGATATTTTAGTATTGAATATTTTCAATTGTCATTATTTTATGAATTAATGGTTAGCCAGAAACTTTAGACTATAAACAACTAAAAAAGCACCTGTTACTTTTAAATACCTTTCTTTCAGTTTAACTCAATACCAAACAAGAATCACAAACAAATAAGTCATGGCAAATTCGGATTTCTTTACACGTGTTTTCGAACTCTGATTATGTTCTGAGATTGCACGTGCCTCTTTCGGCAAACCAGACTGATATATTTGCCAGGTGCTTTGATTAATATTTACATTAGATTTAAAGTTTCATTTGTTTCTGGACTGGTTAGATGAACTGGTAGATGTAAATTTTAATGAATATTGAAACATCCCGAACAAATAATTATCAAGATAACCACGTATATTGTTGTTGTTGTTGGAGTGCCTAAGACAACATAAATGATAGGTCTCACAGCTTTCGGTCCAAAGGATACAAAATGTCTCCAGAACCTTATCAATTACTAGCAGTTCTTAAGCAAAAATATTTTTTCTAAACTATTTTGAGTTGACCAGATATCAAATTAATAATAAAAAATGTATAAAATATAAAAATACCTTGTAAACAGACCGCAGATGATTCTTGTTATTCTGGAATTTTGTTGATCTGTATTAGGATTTTTTTTCATATGTCGCGTTTTTTTTCAAGCTGAATATACTTCCGATGCTTAATAATAACAACCAAAACTCTTTAATGGTTCCAACAATACGGGAATAACTACAAGCAATACAAAATCTCAAGCACTAATATATATATTTTTAATTTAGTGATATATATATATATATATATATATATATATATATATATATATATATATATATATATAAAACCATAAAACCATTGAAATATATATACCATAAACCATTTACCAAAAAACTATATATACTATATTTTTATTTTGTTGGTGTGGATTCTAGACGGAAAAAAACTAAAAAAATTTAAAAGTTTTGGTCGGATAAATCAATGCAGGCAAAAAAGTATATAGTAATATGGTGTTTTATTCTTTTGGCATTGGGCATATATATATATATATATATATATATATATATATATATATATATATATATAATCGAAATTTTCCAGTATATTTATGTCATCTATTTTGCAATTTTCAAATTCATCAAAAATCTTAAAATTCAAGAGTCTTTAATATTTATATACTGAATATGAAAAATATGTTTGCCCAAATTTTTCTGGGTAGTAAATTTTTATGGGTAGTGAAGCCAGACCGAATTTTCTATGTTAGCTATTTCCTCAGCTTATTTTCAAGGTTTCAACGAAATTGGGATAATCATATATGATACAAAAGCTTAAATAATATTGTTTCAAATTAGAGAAAGTCGTTGCAATGCTTAATTTATGTTTGTGATTGTTTATAATTGTGGTTATGTAAAAGGCAAGAGTGTAAAATCCAACCAGGAAAATGACACCAGTCACGTCATTAGCCAGGCTGGGTAAGCTCAGATGTTTTCTGTGATGATGTTTAAGTTGTTCACTCGCCAGTGGACTGCTTAGTGCCGAGAACTGTGGTTCGAACCCACGTTGCTCTACTCAAGATAAACCGGAGTTAAAAAGGCTTAAAATATTACAAGAAAACTTTAATTATGCCGAGTCTCCAACATTTTCGTGCCCATAGTATTCCTTAAAGGAGAAGGTGGTGCAAAGGTTGTCTTAACATATTAATATAATGAATATATACTATCAAATCCAGTCATATGTAGATTAATACATCAATTTCACGTTTCATTGCTGCTATTAATATTTAAACGTTGAGTCGTAAATATCATCATAGCGACATATGAATTTTATTGAATAGCACTGTAGTAGCAGCTGTTATTATGCCTCGTAACTTTCTAAATTAGACAAGTGCCTTTCCAATATAGTAGACAGTTGAGAGGAATTTCCCAAATTAATGGACTATGGAGGTAATAAATAAAGGGTTCGTATGACATATGAAGTTCAAAATAAAACAACTGATAAATGTGTAGTATGTTGGAGAACGTATTACTAAATATCTCCCGAATTTTATAATTTAGCTTAAGGTGGACAATAATTTTAAGATTTTTCGTGTTGTTCATATTTAATATGCTCTGATTTCGAAGATATTTCAAAAAAATGCACATATACTATTACCAATAAGATTTTAATCAGTTCCATTGGATTCCTTCTAGTTTTTCTTAAACTGTAAACTATACTGTAAAGAATTCATAAATTTGGGTGTTTGGATCATTTGAATTGAGGCTGGAATGTTAACTTTTTACCAAGCGTTTATTAGTATTGCAATTTCTGTTTGGGTTGTCAGCTAACAGTTCACTTGAAAAGCTTCGGCCTGACACATAAATAGCGCTACTAGAATTAAATCTGTAGTGACCGCTAACACCTTTAGGCCACCACGCAATCACCTACAGCAAGTTCAAAGATTGGCAACGCCGGTGGATTGGTACCATGTGGTTCTCGGCTATAAAAGACCACCACGAAGACGTCTCGCTCTCTTTTCAACAATCGCATCGATCAGCCACACATTTCGATCGACCGACCGATCAGATGAACATTCCTACAAATTCATAGGTTTCTTAGTTCTAACCCTCAAAAGATGCGTGTATAAATTCGATAGTTGTCGGAACATTAGTTTGTGATTTATAGAATTTTGAGTGAAGCAACTTTTGTGTGTGTTGAAAATATATTGCTTTTTGAAGGGAAAAAAATACAGTTGAAGCAAAAACTCGGCTTGATGCCGAATTTCCGGACACTGTCCCAGGAAACCCAATCATTAAGGATTGGTATGCTTAGTTTGGACGTGGTGAAATGAGCACCGAAGATGGTGAACGCAGTGGAACTCGGTGATTCGGAGCAGTGTTTGAAGATGATCAAACGTAATAAACCCGACTTTTTCCGTCGGTATGTGACAATGGATGAACATGGCTTCATCGTTTCAGTCCGAAGTCCAATCGACAGTAATCCGAGTAAAGTGCACACGATAAACCTGCTACAAAGCGTGGGAAAACGCAACAGTCGGCTGGCAAAGTTATGGCCTCTGTATTTTGAGATACGCATGGAATAATTATCACTGACTACCTTGAAAAAAGGAAGGACCATCAACAGCGACTATTACATAACGTTATTGGACCATTTGAAGGAGGAAATCGCCGGAAAACGGCCGCATTTGTAGAAAAAGAAAGTGCTTCTTCACCAAGACAATACAGAGTGTTACATGTCAGTGAAAACGATAGCAAAAATTAATGTGTTGGGCTTCATGTATCTGCCTCCCAGCAACTATTTCTTGTTCTCAGATCTCAAAAGAATGCTCGCTGGGGAGAAATTTTCGTCGAATGAAGAGGTGATCGCCTAAATTGAGGCCTATTTTGAAGCAAAGGATAAATCGTACTACAAAAATAGTACCGAAAAGTTGGAGGGTCTTTATAATCAGTGTATTACCCTTGAAGGGAATTATGTTGAATAAAAAAAAATTGCCAAAAAATGTGTTTTACTATGGTAGGCCGGGGACTTTTCCATTGACGTGTTAGGTATGAGTAAAGAGTGTTTTTTTGATTTGAATTTTGTATCTATGCCATATTTTTAATAAAAATGTTTTTTGTATAAATAAAAACTCTCAATTCAGATCAAAGGATCAATTCAGATCTACAAAAGGACTATTTAATATAGTTTTTGTTAAGATTTGACATCATAGATTGATTATCTGGTGTTTCACTACAGAAATCTAGTGAATTCTTCCGTCTTCGGTTCACCACGTCTAAACTTAGCATACCAATATTTGATGATTGATTTTTCTGGGGCAGTTCCCGGAAACTCGGCACCAAGCCGAATTTTTGCTTCAACTGTATTTTTTCTCTTCAAAAATCAATATTTTAGTAACACGCTTTTTTATCTATTTTTTTCACAATAACAGAAGTTGCTTCACTCAAAATGCTATAATTTATAAATTAATGATCGGACAGCTGTCAAATTTATACTCGCATCTTTTGAGGGTTAGGACTAAGTTAGTCTAAAACATATGGATTTAATTTTAGTAGCGCCATCTATGTGTCAGGCCGGGGACAGAAATTGCAATACTAATAAAAGCTTGGTAGAAAGTTAACCTTCTAGCCTTAATGTCCCAAGCATCCAAATTTATGAAGTCTTTACAGTTCATGCGCCCCTCCATCTATTTGTAATTAGATTTCGATATAAATACAAAGATCCGGATTAGAATATTTACGTATATTAGGGCAAAATAATATATTCACATGTATTAGTGTAAAATAAGCTGTTACAGAATTAAAACCTTTTAGAAGCCAAGCATAATTTATCTCTTAAAACTAAAACGTAAAACTTACGTTATGAACATGAAATGTAGAAAACAGAATTTAGCACAATGCATAAAAGCTGAAATAGCCATATTTTTAACTTAAGCCTCTTTATATGTAAAATATTATTTGAATATAGGGAAGCATTGGAGAAAAAATTTGAAATGTGATTTAAATAGTAAATTTTACATTATGACGGAGGTACTAGAGTTGAAATATACGTACATATTAACAGCGTTTTTGTTTTTCCTGATCGTTAAAAGTAACTACAAATATCTCAACTATAATAATCAACAACTATAATAATATTTTTATAAGGATAAAACATGATTGGTTGATAAAATGTTGGATTGACAATATTTTATAGTTACTCGAAACATTCCTTGGTGTAGTTATATGGAGCGGGCAAAAATATCGCAGCTGAAGCTGTAAGGTCACAAAATTGAATTGAAGGTGCTCAAAGACCCCTAGCCATAAAGTGTTAATATTTTAATTAGGAATTATTCAAGCTATAAAAACACTCCTAGTCCGTGAATTCCTAGCACTTGCATGCATCATAGTTGCATGAACTTGCTGTTAACTGATATAGTCTACTGAAATTTAGACGGAAGCTTGCAGTTGGAGTGAAAGTGAAGGTTTTTTAGTTTCTAATTCTTAAAGATATTTGTAATTTTTTCATATCACATAACAGGTTAAATGAGAAGTCCCAGGCCTGCTACAGTAAACACATTTTTTCGGCAAAATTTGTTTTTTTAATTCAACATAATTCCCTTCAAGGGTGATACACTGATTACAGCGACCGTTCAACTTTTTGATACCAATTTTTTAGTACGATTTGTCCGTTGCTTCAGAATAGGCCTCAGTTTCGGCGATCAACTCTTCATTCCACGAAAATTTCTTTTCACCGAACATTCTTTTGAGACCTGAGAACAGGAAATAGTCGCTCGGGGTCAGATCTGGAGAATACGGTAGATGATGAAGCAATTCGAAGCCTAATTCATGGTCTTGGTGAAACAGCACTTTCTTTTTCTTCAAATGCGGCCGTTTTTCGGCGATTTCGTCGTTCACACCGTCCAATAACGCTATGTAATAGTTGCTGTTGATGATCCTTCCTTTTCCAAGGTAGTCAATGAAAATGATTCCATGCGTATCACAAACTACCGACGCCATAAACTTGCCAGCCGATTGTTGCATTTTCCCACGCTTTGGAGCGGGTTAATCGTGTGAAGTCCACTCGGATGACTGACGTTTGTCCTTCGAATTGAAATAATGGAGACATGTTTCATCCATTGTCACATATAAATGCAAAAACTCGGGTTTATTAGTCTTGATCATCTTCAAGCACTGCTCCGAATCATCAATTCGTCGTTGTTTTTGGTCAAAAGTGAGCTCGCGCAGCACCCATTTTGCACAGAGCTTTCTCATACCCAAATATTCGTGAATGATATTATGTACACGTTCAGTTGATATCTTTAGAGTGTCTGCTGTTTCATTCAATTTCAATTTACGGTAATTCAAAATCATTTTGTCGGTTTTTTAAATGTTTTCTTCGGTAATAACCTCTTTTGGGCGTCCACTGCCTTCACCGTCTTCGGTGCTCATCTCACCACGTCTAAACTTAGCATACTAATCCTTGATGGTTGATTTTCCTGGGGCAGTGTCTGAAAACTCGGAATCAAGCCAAGTTTTTGCCTCAACTGTATTTTTTCCATTCAAAAAACAATATTTCATCAACAGGCGAAATTCCTTTTTATCCATTTTTTTCACAATAACAAAAGTTGTTTTACACAAAATGCTATAATTGACAAACTAATAATTCCACGGCTGTCAAATTGATACACGCATCTTTTGAGGGTTATGGCTAGCTAAAAACATAGGGATTTAATTTTAGTAGCGCCATCTATGTGTCAGACTGGGGAGATTTCAATTCACGTATTACGTTGACTAAAAAATTATATTTAGGACAAGCGGAATTAATATGACGTATTATAAAGTTTTTTTGTGTAATAAATATAGAATTCGAGGACAATATATTAATTAATGATAACGAGTGACCTATTATAATGTCAGGTACAATTAGGTTTCTAAATAGATAAAGTTCTTAATTATTTTTGCTATTTCATTAATAATATTTTAGATTAAAATAAGCCACAAAACACCGACGGAAGCAATTTTATTTTGGCAGTTCAGGCTCTATATATAACTCTCTCAGAAAGCTAGGTGATTGACACGTGTAATGACCGCTGCCATAAAGCAACTTTAACCAATCAGTTTATGAACTGAATATAAATATAACTTTTTGTTTCATAATAAATGTTAGAATTTTAGATTTTACGGTATATTTATTATTTATATCGGTTTAATATCTCTAAGGTAACATAAGTTACAATATTGTTCTACATAGTGCTACCTTAAATGAAACCTATTTCTTAACATATGATTCGAACAATGCCGTTAGTTAATTATATCGGTATGAAGTGTTTTACTTATAAATATCCCAGAATCGCATTAGAGCCATTCGCATATGGACAATATACAGGAGGATAGAGGGGATGGTGAAAATAATATGACATATACCAAATATTTATTTATTAATGTCTTTGAAAACAGTTTCAATCCTCCTGAAATATATTCGTAGAGTGACTGAATTGTTCCCAATGGAACATTGTCCCATTCTTGTACCAAAATATCCGCCAATTGCTTCTATTATACGCCCCATTCTCTGTTCAAAAACTCCCCATAATGATTCAATTATGTTGAGACCTGGTGATGATGTTTGATGATATTATGATGTTCCTCGTACCAAAACCGAATATTTTTGGCTGTGTTCTATGAGACCATTATTTCTTGGAAAATTATTGTTTTCTAGTCATAGTTAGAGCTTCATTGAAGATGCTGAGATATTAATTGTGATGTGAACGAGAGGACCAGCTGAATTCCACGATATCTCTATCCAAATAATAACGCAACATTCTCCATGCTTTAATGCCCTTTTTAGTGTTCCTTTTTCTTCATCAATTAAGTTTGAGTTTCGTTCATTCTTCTTCTTCGCTCGTGAAAGTTTAAAGAACTCAGCTGTTTCGTTCTGTCGATCCAGTTAATTGAACACTAACAATTCACGCTCTTTCAAAGTCTGACGAATTGCACGGATCGCTTGTTTTAACTGTTAACAAAAAATATGGAACACTGAAATCAATGCATACGCGTCGTATTATTTACATGGAAGCAGTGTTGTCAACCTACAATCTGTATATATATTATATTGTCTAGCCTTGTGTAACTTTAAGTATATAAAACTTAGTTTCAGATGGATAAAACATGTATTTTAATTTTTTTGCTATGAAACTCTATGATATTTCATAGTATACCAGAGTAATATAACGTCTGGTGACTAAATAATGTCAGATTTAGTACTTCGAACTTTCAATAAAGTTTGGCATGAGAGTTTAAAAGCAAAACATAAAAGTTCTTCTTCTCGATCACTAGTCAAATATTTCAGAGTCATATATAGCTGACCGATACTTCATAGTCAAACAAGACGATGCCTATTCTGACTTAAGGAAAATACAAGTAGTTGTGTCACAGGGAAGTATATCGGGACCGATCCTTTATCTGATGTATACTGGGGATTTCTCTACATTCAATGAAAATATTGTTGCTACATTTCAAATGATACAGCTATCCCAGGTATTGGAAACAACAACACTGAATCAACCAAGAAGGTACAAAGGGCTATACAATGCTGGATAGAGAAATGGCGCATCAATATTAATCAAAATAAATCAGTGCATAGTGACTTCACCAATAAAAGAATCATGTTCAAACTAGTAAATATGAATCAGTAAGTAGTTCCGTATCGAAATACAGCCAAATATTTTCGTATGCCTCTTGATGTTATACTCCGGTGGAAGCCACATGTTAAGAAAAAATCTGAAGAACCCAAGCCGAAGCATAAACAAATGTGCTAATCATTAGGTAGATATTGTGTAACCCTGTCGGTATATAATAAGATTTTGCTGTACCAACAAATCTTCATATCAGTTTGGACCTATGGTGTTCAATTTTGGGGTTTTACCAGAAAAATCCATAGAAATATCATGTAAAGGTTCCAAAACAAGGTATTGATGCTCATGAACAATCATGTACAAATCATGTACATTTGCAATAACAATCTGCATAAGGACTTGAAGGGAGAAACAGTCGCTAACATTATTAAGAACTATGTCTATAGACACGACCAGAGGCTCCACCAGTACATAAATGTTGAAGTACTCCAGCTCCGTGAAAATGATGGTTTAATCAGGGAGTAAAACCATTTGGTCTAGTTCAGCGAAGTTGTAGTAAAACCGTATCAATTAGGATAAAAACAAATGCATTATTAGTGTTAATTTATTAGATTACTATAATAAAAAAAGACTTAGATTTCTTAAATTATATTTATCTGCTTCTTCAAGGAGTAATGCACGACATGCTTTACCAAAAATATCTCTATTTTATATTTAAATACAAATTAATATATTTTTATTCACATTAAAAATTAATATTCGATTTTGTTAACATAAACTAAAGCTGTTATAAAGATAATTAACATATGTAAAGATCAAAATTAATTAAACAGAGGCTCCACCAGTACATCAATGTTGAAGTACTCCAGCTCCGTGAAATATTATTAATGATGTCAATGGAATAAATCATTATTATTTAACAAAATACTTACTATTTAAATTACTAATAGAAATTACATCTCGTTTCAGCCATGGCTTTCCACATTTTGGTCTATAGTCTTCATCTTTAAAATAATGGAAAACTTTCCTGGACCAACATAGGAGATTATAAGAGATCCCTTAAGGTTTCCTTTATATTAAACAAATAAATTAAAATACACAGAATAATCTAAAATAATTGTCAAATATATATAAAAACACATACCGAAAAACTTCAGGTAAACAGACAATACAAATTATATCACCTAAAAATGGCCGTTAACTGCTTAGGTTAGAATTATTAATACCGAGGCCGAACGAGAGAAGAACACAGCTATAGCTGTTGCATTTTTCATTTCCATTTGGCCGCGTAACGGGGATTCCGAAAAGCTTAAACGTGAGATCCGATTTTTTCATATAACTTTCACTTCTAAATTTCTTTATTCTATGGTTTTAGTTTTCTATTCCGCTTTAACATTGACTTTTGAGTTTTTTAAAAGAGGTCTTCATAATATTTTTAACATATATAACCCAACAGTCATCCATATTTAAGTTTGTTTTTTAAGTAAGTTTGTGTTGAAGATAGTTTTGTTTTTAGAAATTTTCATGATTCACTAGATAACTGTTAACATCTAAATTGTATTACATTATAACTGTTATTGTTTATTGAAGCAACACACTGTTGTTTTTCGAAAAGAACATGGAAAATTATTGATGCTGAGTTTCATAAACCTTACAGCACTCCTACTATTACGTATCAACTAAAATTAGCACTACATCGACAAAGTCAACATTTATTAGATTTAATTAATGACAATTAATTAATTTAAGTGATTAGAATCAAAGAAAAATCAAAAGAGCTCACACTATAATTGTAAAAAATACTACACAATAGTAGGGGTTAAATAATGTTCTCCAATATTTTTAAAAAGTAATTCTCGTAATATAATAAATTAAGTTAATTTATTCTCATTCACTTTTTCATTCATTGCTGAAGTTCAAAAAGTACCTAATGAACTGAAGTCTTTAAAGAAGACTTGACGCTTTGTCTCATACACCTTTCATTATACGACTAAAGTGAGCCAGTTGTTGAATGTATTGTCTCGCGCAATTATTCAAGTTATGTATTTAAGAGAAAAGTGTAGGTGTATTCTATAAGTTCTCCCATCTCGTAAACTGGACTGGAATTATTATCGAGTTGAGTTTTATGACACGTCCTTGTTACGATTCAGATACAATTGTAATTAATAAGGATTTAGTGAGTAAGTTATCAAAACAATTAAATTTATATTATACGAATATAATTTCGCGATATTTATGATATACAGTTACGATAGACTTCTTAAAATAATTTAGCAATTTGTTAATTTCACTTAATTGTGTATATACCAATGTGATTCAAAAATAGTAAGACGTAATTGTGATGTTGTTTGCTGGTAATTCTTTCTCGGTGGCCATTCTCAATAAGTATCTGAGTGCTATGCACTTCTTGTGTTGTTATTCGATTAAGAGACATTAATTATGTACCTTCTCACACCACATGATTTAGGAAGAAGTCTTTCCAAAGGTTTAGAAGATTAAAAAGATTGTTGGTATAACAGTATTGCGTTTAAGGTTTTGGTTTTAGGTTAAAAATCTTCTGTTTATTTATTTCATATTATAAGAATACGAATGAATACAGTCAATGATTACAGAATAGTTTAAACTTGTTAATTTCCTTTAACATTGATAATTTTAAGTAAGGTAAGTTGAAAAACTGTTGGTACGAAAAAAACACGAAGCTCTCTAAAACAGATGATTGTTCAATCAGTAAATATGTATGCTATGTATCCTAATCGTTTGCACATTTCATTAGTTCATGTAACAAGTCCTCATCAAGTAGTTTCTTTCACATAGAAAGCTGGTTGGCCTCGGAAAAAACTGCGGGATTATGGGGTATAACTTATAGCACACTGAAAAAATGATACTGAAAAACAGTCGATATTTCGATAAATTTCGGGCAGGTATTTGTCGGTATTAACAATTTTTTCAAAGTATTGTTAGTTTTAAATAAAACTATCCAATAATTATATGCAAAGCAAAGTATCGATATTAAAAATTTAGAGAGTTCGAAGGAGAGTAGTGAACTTTTGTTTGGGATATTTTTTTAAATTATGTTTTAAAATTTCCATATATCGAAATATATGAACATTTTTTAAAATTTATATTAACATTATTTTTCAATTAGTTTATATAATTATTTATTACATAATAGAGAAAATTGGCATCGGGCAATACGAAAATATGTGGATAAGACATGTATTAGTAAAATGTTGTAATTTAACACGTCAATTGAAAAGTTGAAAAAACCGGCTGACACATAGATGGCGCTAATATAATTAAATCCATACGTTTTTCAGTTAGACCTAAAACTCAAAAGATGCGTGTTTAAAGTTGTCGGATCATTAGTTTGAGAATTAAAACATTTTCAGTGAAGCAATATTTTTATTGTAAAAAAATGGCAAAAAGGAATTTCGCGTGTTGATAAATTATTGCTTTTTGAAGGAAAAAAATACAGTTGAAGCAAAAACTTGGCTTGACGCCGATTTTACGGAAATAGCCCTAGGAAAATCAACCATCAAGGATTGGTATGCTAGGTTTAGGAGTGGTGAAATGAGAATCGAAGACGGTGAATGCGGATGCCCAAAAGAGTTTGTTACCGACGGACATATAAAAAAAACACAAAATGATTTTGTGTGAAAAGTGTGTACCGCCTGAGCTCACTTTTGACCAAAAACAACGATGAGTTGATGATTTGGAGCAGAGTTTGAAGATGCTCAAGCGTAATAAACCCGACTTCTTGCGTCGAAATATGACAATGGATGAAACATGGCTCCATCATTTCACTCTGAAGTCCAATTGACAGTCATCCGAGTGGACTGCACACGATGAACCCGCTCCAAAGCGTGGGAAAACTCAACAGTCGGCTGGCAAATTTATGGCGTCATATATGGCGTCATATATGGCAAGTGTATCATTCCTCTATTATCCATATTTGAGAGCCTTGGACCACCTGTTCGCGAACTGGAAGAAATCCGTTTCTTGGAAAAGTCTCTCGTCCAGTGAATAAGTTGAGTTGGTCATAAATAAATGTCTTTACACCCTTTCAGACCTTCAATTCAGAGGCAGGATACTGATGTTGAGGAAAAGCAAGTTAACTGTGTTGAAGTAACAGTGATGTCAAAAAATAAAATAATTTTTAAACTGAAAATCATTGTCCGTGATTGTCAGATCCAGAAATGTTTACCATACCCTCGTATATACATGTTATTAAATGGAATTATTATTATACAAAAACCGAAATAAACCACTTCCAAATAAATCGATAGAATTAGAAAATAATGTTTATTTTATTTCGATAACTATTTATACTTCCTACTCTTTATTTGTTATTACAGCATAACGAAAATAGGATCGTGGATATATTTTCGATTTTATATACGATACCACCTATTTAAAAATAAAAATGTTACATGGAAGCGACGTTGGGGCAATGCGATTCAGATTAAATAACATAAATCTAAATTATTCCATCGTATTCGGGAGAATGAAGGAAATTTTGGACCATGAAATTATTTATGGGCGTTACTTTTTGAACATTTAAAATTTTCATTGTGGAATCTCAAGCATCTATAAAATGATAATGTTAAAAAAACAGCGGGACGGTCTTGTTGCGGCTTATTTATTGTTCGCGCAGTACGGCATAGCTGTTTGAGGTTTCGTTCTAAAATTAATTTGAACTTGAACTGGATGAACCGGGACAAATAAAGGCTGTTCCAGAATATACGCAAGGTTTGAACTTCCCGCCAAATGTTCAGGCAAATCGACAAAGAAACAGGTTGCAGTTTATATTTTAAAGTAACTACAAACTCATGACCTCCCTGTCACATTTTATAGGCCATTAATATTTAACTATTAAAACATCATTATAACAATAAAATATTAAATAACAATAAAAAATAAATTTAATTTCTCAAACAAACTTATTAAATAAAATTTTGTATAAACCTAATTATTTATAAACATATAGAATATAGAACATAGAGTTCCTTCCAATAAAACAGACAATGCACGTTATAGATGACGTCGAATATACTCCAAGGCTGTTTGTAAAAATCTAAAATTCGTTTTAAACTCGGAGCGGATTTTCCTTCTCATCTTATCCCAGTTAAAAAGAAATAGAATGCTGTCTGATGCGTCGGAACATGAATCCGAATTAGTCGGTAATAAAATTCGATTTGTGTTGGTAGCTGTCGATCATGTTGCCTAATGTCTACAAAATTCTTCAAAGCATTAGTGATAATGATTAGAGTTTATAAACCGGGAAACGTTGAAAAACAAAAGTCAAAGTTGACGCAGGAAAATTTCTACGTACTGACCTCATTAATTTTGATGACGTCGATTTACGTTAATGACGACTGTTATATATGTATTTATATAAACCAGGTGTACCGCAAAGTCATTACCGTTATTTCTAACATGTCGCTAAGCCTAAGTATGCAATGTCATGATTTAGCACATATGTGATTTTATGCTACTGATATAAAGCTTTAAAGCCACATGAGTTATATTTTGCGAAAGTAACACTCACAGATTCATTCAGAATCACAGATTTGTACCTCTTGAAAAGTTTCGTCCCTGAAAAGGTTCTTATTTAATCAAAAGAAAATCGCCGCTGCAAGCCATCGTTTGCTGGTATACACATACGGTAGGCTTTAAAAATATGCCAGATGTTGGTGAACGAAAATTCAAAGCCAAAAAACGTTCTGGTAGACCGAAAGAGTTATTGGATGAAGACTCAACCCAACACTCAACTGAACTTGAAACTCAAACACAATTGACAGAAGCGTTAAATGTTGCCCAAGAAATGATTAGCAACCTATTACAAGCAAAGGAAAGGAAATGGGAAGATGGATGCCACATCAATTGAATAACAGGTGAATGGAAATTCGAAAAATCGGCTGTGAAATGCTGCCTCAACGGTATGATCGGAAGTCGTTTCTGGATCGAGTAGTAATCGGTGATGAGAAGTGTATTTATTTTGAAAACCCTAAGCGCAAAAAATTATGGTTATCACCTGGCGAAGCCGGTCGATTGATTCCAAGGCCAAATCGTTTTGGCCGCAAGGCAATGCTCTATGTTTGGTAGCACCAGAGAGGCGTGGTGTATTATGAACGGTTGAAGCCAGGAGAAATAGTTAATAGTGATCGCTACCGCCAACAAATGATCAACTTGAACCATGAATTGAACGAAAAACGTCCAAAATGAAGCCGAAGACATGGCAAAATAATTTTACGGCACGATATAGGGCCATTTCATAAAGCAGATCTGGCCAAGGAAGCGATGAAAGACATGTGATCGCACCCGCCGTACATTCCCGCCGTCTGATTATCAACTTTTCGCATTAATAAGCTTGTAGAGCAGCACCTTGCCAATTTCGAAAATGTTAGAAAATGGCTCGATGAATGGTTTTATTCAAAGGACAAAGAGTTTTTTTTGGTATGGCATCCAGCAAAAAAAAGAATGGTGATATTTTTGAGTAAAATCATCATAAACGTGTTTACATTGTGGTTCTATGCCACACGTGGTTGAGAATAATATATGTAGAGGGCATTATTGGTTAAACTAATTTCTTCTTTTTATCTAAATTGGGTGATATCAGCATCGGGTATAATATAATTGCTTCCTGAGACTCTTACTGGTCGTATACTTCTGGTTCGGTGAATGGATAATGGGATTTAATGCTATTTAATATGTTATTGTAAGGTTATTTGATAGATGGTAGGATGATTTGATTAAATTTACTCACACTTATGCAAGGCGATCGTGGAACATTTCGTCAAAATAGCGCCAGCAAAACCATTTCCTATAACTGATTTCGATTTAGTTCAGATCCTGCGCACATCTTGAGTTTTATCACTCAGTAATTTTCTGAGACAACTTGGAAATATTTTTTTTTCTGAAATTCGACTCTGTTCATTAACATATCCCTTTAATAGCAAATTACTGATTATTCAAGCCTTTATCTAACGGATAGTCTTGCATGAAAATTGTATTTTGAGCGCTCGGAGCGGTAATCTACCCTATTGCCATAAGCCAATGTATGAAATCTCCTTTATTTGGCTTGAAAACCACCAAACCGCGCTCTGAACTTATTGATGTATTATTATCTTTGTTTATTTATCGGGGAGTGTATACAATCAACGCTCTGTAATCGTTTTGGCCTTGAATAATGTTAATCTCCTAGTTTTTACATTGTTTCCTATGGAATCAATCCATATTTCAACCATAGTTTGTAAGCTACCGAACAAGCAGTATTGTTAACGCCCAGGTATAACTTCTCATTCTTGAAATAAAATATTTAAGTTAAATAAAGGTATGTTTTCATCTTTACAAATTAAAAATTATGTTGAATTATAAACATAAATTATATTACCATTTTCTGATTTTGAACTAAATTCAAAATTATAAGCCATGTAAAGTTAATTGAGAGCGGGAAGCCCTTTTATACGTCTGATTCGACCAAAGATATAAATAAATCGTAAAGTGTATCTTGAAATATTACTTGCTTAATATTATATTTAATTTTTGTGGTGGTTTTATTGAATGCTATAATAACGTTTAAAATAATTTGAAAATTAAATTCTTCCTCTTAATAAAAATAAAAATGCAAATACAATTTAAAAATGTCTTCTTTGAAGCTAAATCCAGATATTTTTATGTCAATATTGTGACATATATTTTTAATATAAGGTATAATTAGTTTTCGAATTTACAACAGCTACCAAACAGGAGTATATTTGGAGATAAAGTTTACGAACTAATTTTTTTATGGCAATGGAAATATTGGATATATATTAGGAACGGGAGAAAGTGAACCACATTTTTTAAATTGCGTTATATTTTGTTTTTATAAAAGAAACTTTTGAGTTCAACGAAAGTTTTGTTGAAATTATAGAAAGGCGAAAATTGAAACTTAAAATTGGGTTAGAGAAATGGTTAAATTTAGAAATAAAAATAGATATACAGGAGATGGACAGAATAATTTGAACACTTAAACAATAAAATATTTTATATATATATATATATATATATATATATATATATATATATATATATATATACAATATGTATTTATTAAGAAATAAGAGCCATCATTTCTTGCTATTCTTCTCGGAATGTACTCGTAAAGTGTCTGAATAGTTCCCAACAGATTGTTACCCCGTTATTGTACCAAAATACCCACCAATAACTTTAATAATATTGGAGATGGATATTAATTCCTCACTTTCTGCTCTAAAACTCCCTATAATGGTTCATTTATATTGAGGTCGCAGTCGTAGTCGCAGGACAAAGCCTATAATACACTGAAATATAACCTACAAGACTTGTGAAGGTGTGTAAACTGGGCAATATATATGCGTTGCATTATTTACATGGAACAGTGTTGCCAGGCATGCAATACATCTACTATATTATTTTGTCTATTATATATACCTACCGTATATATAGACCAAAGTTGTCTATAAGGCTAGCTGCATATTTACAGTAGGTATATACTCGCCGTTTATTTGATTACTTTAAAAAAGCAGACCTAAGACTTAATTTCAGAAGATTATAAAAGATTACTCAGAATTTTAGAGTTTATTGGTGGTGATTTTAATTGTGTTGTTAAACCGTTTTTAACTTCCTATATAGCGGATGCAAAATTGAAGTGTTTCTTCAATATTCTTTCAAGCTTAAATATGAGTGACCAAGTAGCTATATCCAATCACTTGGGGAACATTCATAAATGCTTAATTAGACGATCAAAATTTTAGTCAGCAATTAGAACACATTCGACAGTTTTACGAAAGTGGCCAATGCTTAAAAAACTGCCACGTAAGGGCATAACAAAACTAAAATATCTATGTAATGCTCCACTGTAAGGTTATTCAGTGAAATATTTCGAAAATTATTAAATATTTATATAATATTTATGATATATAAACCAGGTAAATCTCCCAATGATAAAATATTCCTAAAACGCCTTAAAGTAATGATTAAACAAAAACAACTCACTCCAACTCGTCAGGTTGAATTCAGAGACAAACATTCAATAATTGATCGGGTACATAGAATAGCATAGTATTAGTAATATCCCTTCTATTTTTGAGAAATGAGCGATACGCTTAAGCAGTAACATCTTCGCCTCACCTGACCGCATGTCATGGCGACAAAAATTTTATTATCCCTGAAGGAGGCACATAAAGAACAGTAATATAAATTTAAAAATGCTTAAAGGTTGTACTGAGATTAAAATAACTAAATTTGTAACACAGTTCAAATTGAATCGAATCCCGTTTATTAAAATGATCTTAATATTTTTTTAATTACCTTCAAATGATTTAATTTGTATAGTTATTTGTGCTTCCAACTTTCGTAATTAAACATACTTTTGTCGTGTAATTGTGTTTATTTATAACTGAAAAGACGTTGTTGTTCGTTGATTGAAATTCTCTTAATGAAAATCGAGCAAAAAGTTTTAATTAACTTAGGTTATCACAATTTAAAATGTATATACATTCGTGCTTTCTGGGTATTTTGACATGTGTTTGTTAATATTAAGTAACATCAAGTCCTTACATGTATTTTCATTTTCTTTCCACCTTGACCTTTATTGAGAATAATTGGTACAATATATATTGCTTTAATTATGTTTATTTTGTGAAATACATAGTGATGTATTAATGCCGCACTCGCCTTGCTTTTGTAATAATGCAAGTACAACAGAATAGTGTTAATAAATTAATTTGTAAATAAAGATTGTAATCAGCATATCTAATGTAAAATATAATTATATATATATATATATATATATATATATATATATATATATATATATATATATATGATTAAAAATTCAAATCAACTAGTCATCCAACCAACGAAGAACTGCACGATGACCATGAAATCAAATAGATTTGCGAAGTTTTCCAAAATTTCGCCTTGAAATACGAAAGAAGGTACTAAATCATACTAACGTGGAAGCAATACAACTGCTGGATAGGAAGCGCGCAGGATGTCGGGAGATTGAAGCGAACCAAACCATACGAACTTTTATAAAATGTATACCTTTAGTGTAAACTATAGCTATAAGTTATTATAATTTTATAATTGAGGAATACATATTGATATATTTTCTCTCTCTTGTGAATTAATCTAAGTACAAATGAAATGTACTAATAAATTAATTTATAATTAAGATTGTACTAAACGTATCTAATAAAGATGTTATAAGAAAAATTTACTTTTCAATATAAAAATTCCCCAACAGACTAACATAATACATTTATGTGTTTTACGAATGGTTTAAATTATTAAAACAACACCCCAATCACCGTAAATTAAAAGCGAATGACGAAAAAATTTCGAGGGTAATGTACACGTATTTACATGCCCTCCTAAAAAAGCGTTTTTTGGAAGTGCCTCTATCTGAACAGAAAAGTGCTTTGACAATATGTTTAATAAATGCATGTAACAATTGAGAATATTTTCAGAAACAACAAGTCTAATTTATTAATAATGTAAATTAAATTATATCTGTAAATATTTTCCTGATTCGGTTTATTTATTAAGCAATACCCCTTTTCCATTCCTTTCCAATTAATTCTCCAACTCCATCCAATAAATCAATTTTGTTTAAAATTCACGATTGTTTATGTCTGTATTGAACGAAAGTATAACGAATGCTTGCAAATATTCAATTAATATCAACTGAAATTTCTGATTGACTTTAAGCCATAACAGCAGCACTGTTAATGTGCTTGGCCTCAAAAGTTGCTTATATCGATGCCTTCAATAAATGTTAAGCTTTCCTAAAATATTTTCATCTCGTAATTTATAGTCGATCTCAATACTGTTGTGTTATTTAGCGACTTTGTCTATTTACAAGAGACCTATGTGGGAACTGGGCACATGGCAATCACCAAAAAGCAGAAAAATTTGTTGAATATATAGAAAAAACTATCAAACCAAACAAAACTAATATTGACTATAATTTAAACGACATAGAATTTGAAAATTAGATGACTTAATTATTCAAGCCGAAAGACTTAAACAAAGTTTTTATAACTGACATTAGATACAGGAAATCACCAGGTTATGCTTTAACTTGATTAATTTTACCAACTTGATCAATACATAAAACATGTCCCAGATATTTGGAAGATGACGGAAATTTTAATGATTCTAAAACCTAGAATGTCGCTGAACGAAATAAAAGCCTATAGACCTATATAACTGCTGCCAGTAATATCTACACTTGTTGAAAAGAATAAAATCGATCATACAGAGAAAAATCAAATACTAACCCACCAGTTTGAGTTTCAGGATTAACAGGCATTAAACAATTGACCAGGTCCACAAAATAACAGATGTTATTGAAAAAGCTGACGAAATTAAAAAAAAGTATGCTCAGCTATATTCTTATATGTAGCACAAGCCTTCAATAAGGTTTGGCATGAAGGACTTTTACTTACAAGTACTTACTCTACAACAAAAGAAGCTAAATCTGATGTACCTCACAGAAGTGTACTGGATCTACCCTACAGGTGTGATATGCCACAAATGGAGAATATTACGATGCTGCTATATATATATATATATATATATATATATATATATATATATATATATACATTTGCTGATGATACTGCGATTCTGTTCATATCTGTCGGAGATTACAACAGGCAAGTGACAATTTAAATAATTGGAGACAAGCTTAGAAAATAAAAATTACCTATAATCAGACCGTACAAGCACCAATGACATTAAATAATAGTATCATTCTAAATAGTAATAACGCTAAATATCTCGAAGTGAATCTTGATGCAAAACTTCGCTGGAAGGAACATATAAAGAAGAAAAGAAAAGAACTGGAATTGAAATATAGGAAAATGTATTGGCTAATTGGAAGAAAATTACAATTATCAGTACATATTAAATTGCTATATAAGCAAATACTGAAACCTATATGGACATACGAGTTCAATATTGGGAATAATCTGCAAAGAGTGACATAAATAAAATACAAATTTTTCAGAACAAAGTCCTGTGAAGAGTTCCAGAGTAGGACACAGAGTCAAAAAAATCAAACCATCTGATCTTATGTAGTGTTGTGTAGTGAGGTACATTTAATAAAAAATACAGCCATATAAAAATTATTTCATCAGAGCCTGATATAGGCCCGATGGGTCCTTCTAGTTATATACCTAGGTTTAAGTTATCATAAAGACAAATTGTAGGTTAGTCGGAAACGGCTAGTAACAATGTAATAATTAAAATATAAAAAAAATGCTTTCAACACACTCACTTAATAATTTTTTAACATTAACATTAAACTTTTTTTAAATGACCATTAGTACCAGCGAGGTTAGGTCTCTAGTACGTTATAATCGACGAGCTAAACTTTTAGCCCGCACGGCTACGCGCTGGGCCCTTTATATCTTTTAAATTC
Organism: Rhynchophorus ferrugineus; assembly: GCF_030347505.1. NCBI lineage: Eukaryota > Metazoa > Arthropoda > Insecta > Coleoptera > Curculionidae > Rhynchophorus > Rhynchophorus ferrugineus. The sequence continues at coordinate 21,094,236 of NW_027472583.1, read as the reverse complement.
CCTCAGCAGTTTTAACTTTAATTTCAATGTGAATATCTGTAAGATGTTCTTCATACTTCTTAATTTTCAGTTACTATTTATATTAAAATCTGTCTTTTTTAATCTGAGAAAATCTGGAAAAAGTCTGGAGTTATATATAATCGAATAATATTTAGCCTTCTTTATATCTCTGATTTCATGTTAGCGAACTTTATTTCCCAAAATTCGCTACAAAGTGCAAGATGTCATTATTACACATTCTTTAAAGAAATGGGATTCCTCGATTACTAATTAGTAACAGGTTAATTGAAAAGTCCCCAGCCTGATACATAGATGGTGCTACTAGGATTAAATCTGTGGCGGCTTAGACAACCAGACATACTGCACAACGCGCAAAGCCCAAAAATAAAACCGACAACAGCGAAGGGTATTTCTTCTTCTTATACTTTACACTGGCCGATTGCCAACTGGTGTAATTGGCACCATCGCATTCGGCCAGGTATAAATCCAAATTGCAACCCTCGAAAAACCCTCTTTCTCAATTTTCCGCTGTCAGAAGAAGTGCCCTTTGTGTCGTGCCGGACCATTGTCTGTAAACAAAGAATTCCACGTGGTCCTTGTTTTTACTAAGTTATTGTGTGGGTTGCATCGCATAGAACCCACAAATTGGTGACCCCGACGTGATTGGAAAGCAAGGTAGGAGCATTTTTCGGCAAAACATTTTCTGTTTTTCTGAGCACTGTGCTAGTCCACGTGATTACCGACACGACGCCAACCGGCTACATTATTACACAAGAAAAGCCACAACAGCCTAAGAAGAAAGCATGGAGAAAGAAGCAGCAACATCCGCACCGCTGTCCAGCGGAATGGCAGAACGAGAACGTTTGGAGATCCAAGCATTGACGAAAATAACGTTGCACCCATTCGGAAAGTATAACCCCGTCAGGTATTTCGACATGGCCGAGAACATGTTTGCGTTACATCACATCAGTTCCGATATTGCAAAATACCGATACGTGCTATCAAATTTAGAACCTGATTTGGTGGACCTCGTGGGAGATATTCTGGATGACCCACCCAAGACCGGGAAATACGAGGCCCTGAAAGATAGACTGATCAGCCTCCATTCGGACTCCGAAGACGTGCGAATTAAGAAATTACTACGCGGGCTACCCATGGATGACATGAAACCGTCGGTTTACCTACAACGGATACGCAGTCTAGGCGGGAAACAATTCCCAGATGCAATAGTCAAAAGCATTTTTCTGGAACAATTGCCCGAACGAGTGAAGACAATTTTGGCGATAAACGATGGGACCAGTCTGACCGCGCTTGCTGCAATGGCCGACCGCATAATGGAATCGTTGGAACCGACTATATCCCAAGTACGAGCAACGCCGGCGACGATGCCAACACAGCAAGCGTATTCACAACCGGATAACAATAGCCAACAAATAAATAAACTCACGAGAATGGTGCAAGAACTACGGCAGGAAGTGAAGGAAATGAAAGCACAACCACAACGGCGTCAACACAATCCACGACAATATCAGAACAGACGCAGGGCCAGTAGTCGAGAACGGACACCACGACGAAACGCGGATCAAACGATATGTTTCTACCATCAAAGATTCGGTTCCGAAGCGTATCGTTGCACACTCCCATGCAGCTGGAAACCATCGCAGACGCAGTCGGAAAACTAAATACTCCAGCGCGTGTCGAGGCAGCCGCTGGGGTTTCCGCTACGAAACGCCTCCTAATCAAGGACATCAAAACTGGCACGCGATTCCTTATAGACACCGGTGCCGACATTTCAGTGCTCCCCAAATCGTATTCGAGTTATGCGAGCCCAACGAAAAAAACTCTCTATGCTGCCAACAAAACTGCGATTAAAACATATGGAGAAAAACGGATGACGTTGGATTTCAATCTAAGAAGACCATTCATTTGGACGTTCGTTATAGCTGATGTGGCCCAACCGATCGTGGGAAGCGATTTTCTTCACGAATTCGACCTATTACCCGATCTGCGAAATCAGCGACTCATCGACCGTAAAACCAGCCTCACCTCCATCGGACAAATCTCGCAAGATGCACGGACGCCGACCATTAAAACCGTGAATGGCGAAGCCGACTTTCATAAAGTTCTCGAACAACACGTGGAAGTAACGCGACCAGCCAAGATCCGGGAACCGAAGCACAGCGTCAAGCACCACATTATAACACGCGGGCCCCCATGCACCGCTAAGGCACGACGGTTGTCACCCGGAAGATACAAAGCAGCTAAAAAGGAAATCGAAGATGGGATTGTCAGTCCATCCAAGAGCCCATATTCCAGCGCAATTCTACTACGAAAAAAGAAAGACGGTAGCTGGCGAATATGTGGTGATTACAGGAACTTGAATAATACAACGATTCCGGATAAGTACCCAGTTCCTAATATTCAAGATTTTGCACACAAACTCCACGGCTGTACAGTTTTTTCGACGTTGGACCTTCAAAGAGCCTATTTTAACATTCCAATGGCCAAAGAGGACCGTGAGAAGACTGCCATAATCACGCCATTCGGCCTTTTCGAATTCAACGTGATGCCATTCGGTCTAACAAATGCAGGACAGTCCTTTCAACGATTTATGGACAACATACTCCGGGGACTGGATTTTGCGTTTTGTTATATAGACGACATACTTGTGGCATCCAAGACCGAAGAAGAACATCGAGACCACCTGAACCAGTTGCTGGATAGGCTGAAGCTCCACGGTTTGACGCTGAAGACCGAAAAATGCGTCCTAGGTAAACCTTCAGTAGAATATCTTGGACACGAAGTGAACGCCAGCGGTACCAAACCATTGAAGGATAGGGTCAGGTCAATCCAGGATTTCCCGAAGCCCCAAACAGTCACGGAGCTCCGACGGTTCCTGGGTATGATCAATTATTATAGAAGATTCATCCCACATGCAGCAGAACCGCAAGCATCACTTCACGGGCTCACGGCAGGCGCCAAAAAGAAAGACAAAAGACCCGTAAAATGGACCCCGCAAACAGAAGCCGCATTCGCAGAATGCAAACAACAACTCACCAAGGCAACCTTACTGGCACACCCAATGGAACAAAGTAAACTTTTCCTCATCACCGACGCATCTGATTCAGCGATGGGCGCCGCACTAGAACAAATATCAAATGGTAACAGACAACCACTTGGTTTTTTTTCTAGAAAGTTCTCGCAGACACAAGCGAGATACAGCACCTACGACCGAGAACTACTGGCGATATACGACTCCATCAAATTCTTCAAACACATGATCGAAGGCAGGGAGACGGTGATATTCACAGATCACAAACCGTTAACCTACGCTTTCGACCAAAATCCAGACAAGGCATCACCACGGCAGCAGAGACATTTAGATTTGATCGGACAATTCACAACAGACATCCGACACATCGAGGGACTTAAGAATAATGTCGCCGACACATTGTCCCGTATTAACGACATCACCATGCCCGTCATAGTTTCTACTGCAGATATCGCACGTGAACAAGAACGAGATGCCGAATTACACAAACTGCTGCGAGAACCGATGTCGTTGACGTTGAAATCACTCCGATTGGACAATACAGAAGCAACAATATATTGCGACGTATCGAATGCCACCATTAGACCATATATCCCGCAGACTCTCCGGAAGAAAATATTCGACGTCGTCCATAACACCGCACACGGAAGTAGCCGCGCAACCCTGAAGAGCATTGCCGACAAATTTATATGGCCCGGTATGAACAAGCAAATCAAGCACTGGTCTCGCACTTGTCTGCCGTGCCAGCGATCGAAGATTGGCAGACACGTACGCAGAGAGCCTCTTCATATTGCCATACCGGACGAGAGATTCAGCCACGTTAACATCGACATTGTAGGACCGATGCCGACATCTCAAGGTTATCGATACTGTCTTACAATGATCGACAGACTAACACGGTGGCCTGAAGCAACACCAATTAAGGACATATCTGCAAGCACCATAGTCGACGCATTCTTTGGAACATGGGTAGCCAGATTTGGAACGCCAAAGAAGATAACTACAGATCGAGGATCGCAGTTCGATTCTCAATTGTTCGATGCACTTGCTAAAATGATAGGAACTCAGACCATCAGGACAACAAGCTACCATCCGGAGGGAAACGGACTGATCGAACGCTGGCATCGCACATTCAAATCAGCTATAAAAGCCCATCAAACAAATGATTGGGTCAAGGTACTTCCCGTGATAATGTTGGGACTGAGAAACAGTTTCAAGGAAGATTTGCAAACGTCAGCAGCAGAAATGACATACGGGACCACGCTACGATTACCCGGTGAATATTTCACCGAGGAGGAACCACATCAAGATCCCAGAGTTTTCCTCGATCATCTTCGGACCACCATGCGAAAAATCAGACCTCAAGGCACAGCACACCATATCAAGCCGCGAATTTTCACACACAAGGCGCTCCACGAATGCACTCACGTTTTTGTTCGAGTCGACCGTGTCAAGAAACCTTTAGAACAGCCATATGAAGGGCCGTATAAGATAATAAACAGAATTAATGAACATTGTTATAGATTAAACATCAACGGCAAAGACACAGAGATCAACATAGACCGACTGAAACCTGCATTCATAGAGGCTGAAGAAACGAACAACAAAGAATCGGAATCATCTATTAGAACGTATCCAGGACCCAAAACAAAGCGCGTCACATTCGCTCCCAATCTAGGTCGCTAGGGGGGGAGTGATGTGGCGGCTTAGACAACCAGACATACTGCACAACGCGCAAAGCCCAAAAATAAAACCGACAACAGCGAAGGGTATTTCTTCTTCTTATACTTTACACTGGCCGATTGCCAACTGGTGTAATTGGCACCATCGCATTCGGCCAGGTATAAATCCAAATTGCAACCCTCGAAAAACCCTCTTTCTCAATTTTCCGCTGTCAGAAGAAGTGCCCTTTGTGTCGTGCAGGACCATTGTCTGTAAACAAAGAATTCCACGTGGTCCTTGTTTTTACTAAGTTATTGTGTGGGTTGCATCGCATAGAACCCACAAATCGATATGTTTCTTAGTTATCCCAAACCCTCAAAAGATGCGTACATAAGTGTAATAGCTATCGGATCATTAGTTTGTGAATTATAGCATTTTGAGTGAAGCAACTTTTGCTATTGTGAAAAAATGGATGGAAAGGAATTTCGCGTGTTGATAAAATATCGCTTTTTGAAGGAAAAAAATACAGCTGAAGTAGAAAATTGGCTTGATGCCGACTTTTCGGACACTGCTCCAAGAAAAACCACCGTCAAGGATTGGTATGCTAAGTTTAGACGTGGTGAAATGAGCACCGACGATGGTGAACGTAGTGGACGCCCAAAAGAGTTTGTTACCGTCGAAAACATTAAACAAATCCACAAAATGATTTTGAATAATAGTAAATTGAAATAAAATGAAATAGCAGACACTTTAAGGATATCAACTGAATGTGTATGAGAAAGCTCTGTGCAAAGTAGGTGACAATGATGAGTTGATGATTCGGAGCAGAGTTTGAAGACAACCAAGCGTAATAAACTAGAGTTTTTGCGTCGATATGTGACAATGGATGAAACATGGCTCCATCATTTCACTCAGTGGTCCAATCGACAGTCATCTGAGTGGACTGGTGGACTGCACACGACGAACCCACTCTAAAGCGTGGGACGCAACAGTCGGCTGAAGTTTATGGCGTCTGTATTTTGGGATGGACATGGAATAATTTTCATTGACTATCTTGATAAAGGAAGAATCATCAACAGCGACAATTACATAGCGTTATTGGACTGTTTGAAGGACGAAATCGCCGAATAACGGCCGCATTTGCAGAAAAAGAAAGAGCGGCTTCACCAAGACTATACACCGTGTCGCAAGTCATTGAAAATGATGGCAAAAATCCATTCATCCACCGTATTATCCAGATCTGGCCCCCAGAGACTATTTCCGGTTCCCAGATCTCAAAAGAATGCTCGCTGGGAAGAAATTTTCATCGAATGAAGAGGTGATCGCCGAATCTGAGGCCTATTTTGTAGCAAAGGACTGATCGTACTACAAAAATGGTATCTTGACCTGTTAGTTAAACATTATATCGGAGAAATAATATCGGACCTTAGCTAGAGGCTGAATATTCTTGAAAACGCAAGGGTCAATAGGGCGGATCTTCAACTATAAAACACCGTGCAGCAGGTTATTGTATTAAGATAAAGTTTTCATATCAATAATTAATTAACCTTAATCACTCGAATAAACCATTAATCATTCGTTTATTTTTGTTTACTATTTAATGACACCTGCCCACCCTCTATTCCCATATGTATATAAATTCTTGTTCATATCTATGCTGTTCTTGTTTTTATCTATTCTTGTTTTCCTGTGGTTTAGTACCAATTCACAAATAAATACAACTGCGTGAATAAACAATTTATTATACTAAAAACGTTGCGTTGTTTTTTCGTGTCGATCCTTTTGTTCTCGGTTAAATTGTGTGGAATTGATCGATAGCTACCGCTTTTTCACGCTGAAACGCTCATGTGGCGACGTCTGTTGAAAAAGTGGAATCAGTCAACGACATTCCTGAGAATTACTCATTGTATTGATGTGTTATTTCTACATTTTCCTATTATTAGAATCAATTTGTTTTTTAATTCAATTTAAATGAGATCACGGTTCCTGTGCAAAATATTATTTGATATCTATAAATTCGATTTCTATTTAGTTTTTCATTAATTTATCGTACAGAAAATGACTATGTTGCTAAATTTAACTTAATTTTGAAAAAAAACTTCCTAGCTTTCGCATTCGTTAGTAATATATTATTTAAGGGATTTTAAAGAATTTTCTGCCATCTTTATCACAACTGATGAAAGTGAAGGGCTGTTGAATAAAGTTCCGACTTATCAGCTACACATTTTTGAATAATCGTAATCAGAAACTGACAAAGTGTCAGCTTTTAAGTATTTGGGATGCAAAAGGAATCTTGTTCATAGATTATATTCTAGCAATAATAATAATAATAACAACCCAAATAGGTGTAAGTATTTTGAAAGAGACTCTGTTTTAATAAACGCATTAATATGACACACATTTCATCTAAATTATCACCAAAATCGGGGAATAAAAAATCAGTGAATTGTATCTACATTCAGTTATCATGATTTAAATCCCTCTGCTTTCTGACACTATTCACATAACAAAAAACTTATTTATTTTTAATTTATAATTATTTTTAGAGAGTATATTGCAGCAAGTATATAGATGTTGGAAAAATTATAGTTGCAAAATTGTATTTACAATTTTAATCTGTTTCATAACATCAATATTGTATGTTAACTGAATATTTTGACGTCTATATCAATATATTTTGAACGCGCCAGTTTTAAGACGGTATCTGTTAAAGTATAATGCAATTTTTTAAAATATTTTGTTACAACAGCTCAATTAATGTAAACCAATGTAGTATTATATCATGTTGATTTAATGTTTAAACAGTTAGGATTAGTGAATGATATGGTTCAAGCGTAACCGTACAAATAGTGTGAGTGCATTTACATTTTGTGCATCTATATATTTGCGCATTTTGTACTGCTCATTCTGAACATAAAAATATCCTATTATAAATTATTATATTAAAATTATTGGTTATTGATAATGAATTTGCCCATAAACGATTATATGTTTAGAATCTTTATATGCCGATTCCATAAATACAACAACTGTATAAAATTTAAAATCTGATATAAATAATTGATTTTGTTATAGTTTTTTTTGCGGAAAATCGATAAAAATATTGGAGAAATGTTCGACAGTCAGATATTTTACTTTAAAAGGTCATTTAATGAGAAAAATCCTTACAATATATAATCAGAATAGTTTCTATCATCTATTATCACTCTTTAATAACCATTACCATTACCAAAAGTTGATGTTGAGATGGCATTGACCTATTTTCGCAGTTCTTGAAAATTTTAAACCATAAGATAGCAAATAATGCTGAATTGATGAAATTGTACCTCACTCATGTGGCTGGCTCTCCTTATCGTATTAAACCGCAATATTTTGAATCTTATTATCCTAATGTTATTTCAGAGACTTTTTTTCCTGGTAAACAATGAAAAACCGATGATGAACCGGTTCGAAATGTCATTTTCAATTATTATGGTAACTATTTACATACATTTTAAATCTTTCTCATTGCATGTAAACGCATGGAAACAGTTGATGATTCTGCTGTTAAGTGGTATAAAAATTCCTAAGCAGCTGGGTTTTAGTACAATAGGTTAATTTATTGTATTCGAACTTTTTCGGTTCTCTAGTCGGTTCTTTGTCATTGACATCAATCGACATTGTCATCCACGACATTTACAACAGAATAATATCGACATAAGTTTCTAAAAACTCGTTAATAGCTTCGGTAGTAGAATATTTCTAATAAAACAAAGGTTGAGCGTTTCATATTTGGTGTCTGTATACACTGAGTATTTCATTAACACTAAAATAAAAACCAACCAAATAGATATATCCGATCAAAACACGTGCAAGCATATAACATTTAAAATAGAACATTTGTGTACTCTTTTTTATACTGTTCCTATAACATTAATGGAAAAAGTGTTTTAATTTGCTAGATGTATAACTAGATTTGCAAGGCTTGGTTTTTTGCTTATTTTAATTCAAATGGCCAGGGTGCTGTAACGACTGAATATCAACTTTACAGGAAGTTTATCCCTGGTGGAGTCTCGACTATATCCCTATTAAAAGTGGCAATGTTTCAGACGCATCTGCTTTGAGGATTTCTGAAATAAATTATGTTTAATATTGAGCTGTAAAAACCTTTTTCTTTAAATTAGTTCTAAATTCTATTAATACATTATTGTCAGTTCATCATATTTGAAACGGAATTTTTAAAACTCATTTGGTATTTTTAAACAGTCGAACTAAAATAGCGTCCGTCATATTTAAAAATAATAAATGTATCTAACGTATAATTGTATTATATAAATAAGTAACTATAAAAACTAAGTTATCATTACACAACGATATAATGAATGAAGATTAATTGTCATTCGTTTCATCACCATTACCATTTTATTTTTACTTTAATTACATTTTTTTATTCATTATAGTCTTATGCTGATTTTATAGAATTTTAATTTTATCGCTTTTCTGGTGATTAAAGGTATTATATCTATAGCACAAAATTAAGCATGAAATTATTTTTTAATCGTTTAATTTATAATTCATCGTGCCCACATCGTAGTTCGTTTCCTATGAATACTTTTCGGATCTTTGGCGTGGAAGTTCTGCTAATTTACATCTCCATTAAAATGAAAGTGGGCTTAGCCCGAAAACATGAAACAGGAAGTAATCGTTGATATGCCTTGCGTAAGATGTCAACTCTTTAACGGGTTTCAGATTCTTACGCAAAATACGGTCGAGTAATGATTTATGTAAATATACACAGATTTTAGTCTCTTTTCTGTTTTGGATTTCTTTGTAACTGAATTTTCCCACTATTACACTGGTTTCTTTTTGAATGACCGTAAATTGAAATTGAATGAAAGAGCAAACATTGTAAAGATATCAACTGAACGTGTACATCATATTATTCACAAATATCTGGGTATGAGAAAGCTCTGTGCAAAATGAGTACCGCGCGATATCACTTTTGGCCAAAAACAACGACGAGTTGATGAATTCGGGCAGTATTTGAAGATGATCAAGCGTAATAAACGTGAGTTTTTGCGTCGATATGTGACAATGGATGAAACATGACTCCATCATTTCACTCCGAAGGTGAATTGAAAGTCATCCGAGAGGACTGTACATGATGAACCCGCTCCAAAGTTTGGGAAAACGTACCAATCACCTGGCACAGTTATGGCGTCTTTATTTTGGGATCGGCATGGAATAATTTTCATTGACTACCTTTAAAAAGGGAGGACCACCAACAGCGACTATTACATAGCATTATTGAACCGTTTGAAGGACGAAATCGCCGAAAAACGGCCGCATGTGAACAAAAATAAAGTGAGGCTTCACCAAGACAATGGACAGTGTTACACATCAGTGAAAACGATGACAAAAATCTATGAATTGGGCTTCGAATTGCTTACTCATCTACCGTATTCTCCAGATCTGGCCCTTAGCAACTATTTCCTGTTCTCAGATCTCAAAAGAATGCTCGCTCGGAAGACATTTTCGTCGAATGAAGAGGTTATCGTCGATGCTGAGGTATATTTTGAAGCAAAGGACAAATCCTACTACAAAAATGGTATCGAAAAGTTGGAGGGTCACTATAATTAGTGTATTACCGTTGAAGGGAATTATGTTGAATAAAAAAAACTAATTTTGCCAAAAAAAATGTGTTTTACTATGGCAGACCGGGGACTTTTCAATTGACCTGTTATAATAACTTATCACGGGATGGAAATGATATTGTCCTGGTTGTGCGGAGAAAAGACGTGTGTTTATATAAGAATTAACTCTTTTTAATTAACTTTGTTGATACAACCGATCGGAAAAGTTAACGGATTCACAAAACAAACGGAAAGAAGTAGAAAAGGAAGAAGAAGGTCTGAAGAAGAAGTGAAAAGGTCTACACAGAACAGTTATTATAATCAGGCAGTTATTTATAATCCAGAACTGTAAAATGGACAATTCAATTCAATTTCTATTTAGACTCTCGAAGTCATTTAAGATTCAGTTACTGTGCTTTTGTAGAGCAATTGTAAATATAATTAACTATATGTATAATGTATATAAATAAATAACTATAAAAACTAAGTTATCATTACACAAATATATAATGAATGAAGATTAATTGTCATTCGTTTCATCACCATTACTATTTTATTTTTACTTTAATTATATTTTTTTATTCATTATATTCTTATGTTGATTTTATAGATTTTTAATTTTATCGTTTTTCTGGTGATTAAGGGTATTGTATCTATAGCACAAAATTAAGCATGAAATTATTTTTTAATCAATTAATTTGTAATTCATCGTGCCCACATCGTAGTTCGTTTCCGATGAATACTTTTCGGATCTTTGGCGTGGAAGTTCTGCTAATTCAGTTATTTATAATCCAGAACTGTAAAATGGACAATTCAATTCAATTACTATTTAGTCTCTCGAAATCATTTAAGATTCACATACTGTGCTTTTGTAGAGCAATTGTAAATATAATTAACTAGTATAATGTATTCCGTCTCTCAAATTTGTGGTGTTTTAGTTCCAAATAAAGCAAATTAGGTTACATAGTTGAGCTCAGAGCGTGGTTGTGTCAATAAATAGCGTCTAGTATCTGTACTATTCTATATGATCTTGGAATTGACAAACTATTGATTATTAGCAAATTACAAATTTTAAGGCCATTTATTGGCAGGTCAAGTATTTTATTCTGTTCGTGTTATCCTGTTTAAAAAAAATTATCGGAAATTGATTTAAAATACACAAAAAGTTTATTATTTATTCAAATTACAAGAAGCAAGAAATAATACAATGATCCAAATATTTGTTTTAAGGGCATTTATTAAAATCGACTTCAGATCTTATTGCGAATTCTGTTTTATCTATTTTGTCGACTCAAAACCGAACACCCCGAAGTGGTAATTTGAGTATTACAAACAGGGGAAAGAAGTCTAATAGAACAATGACCCATATCAGGTAAATCAGGCGATCTCTCAACGATGTTTGATGAGTTTTTCTTCAGAAAATCCTTTACAACGCTCCCTTTGGCATTACTCACATTTCGATGGCGAAATGATGAATCTAAGACTACTTTATATAGATCTGGCCCTTTCGAGTGAGAAAAAAGTTTGTTCCCAGTCGTCCTTACTATATTCGTTTGAAAATTCTTTAAAATATTATACTCGAGCCACTTTCATCGATCTATTGTAGACGATAATATGTAATTTAACATATGCCTTTATTTCAGTAATATATTATTATCATTAACGGAGTCTACGACCATAGGCTTTAAGATCTATATTTATATTATTTGGATATTTAAATGTTGATGAGTTTTACAGCTGATCATTATGTTAACAATTAATAAATTACAAAAACTAATTGAATAGATTATTTTTACACTAATTTATACTAGTTATCTATATACTAATCGGTTTAACAAAAATATTGCCTCCCTTTTCGAAGAAAATTGAGACACTTAGAGGCGTGAAGTTTAGCACAGTTAAAGTTTATACAGAGGAAGAAATTTTAGGCATAAACTTTTTGTGTAATATGCGCTACTAATAAGTAAAATTCCAATAAAACGAAATAAAAATACTCCCAAATCAAGCAACCAGAAATAGCCAATAGCCAAATATTTTAAATTCTATTTTCTTTGGACCTGCGCAACACGCTGCCAGAACGAACTGTTATACTTACTATTCGTCGTTTCTGTTCGTAAATTATTCAGGGAGGCGTATCAAAAATTAAAATCTGTCAACACTGTACTTCAAAATGCTGGCAGAGCTATATTTGATTTAAAAATTTTGGTTCAAAAAAACATTCAAATGTGTATATGTGTATATGTGTGTGCCTTGATAAGAAATATATCTGTTATTTGTATATTTTAAAGAATTTCAAAGTTTTCTTCAAAGTACCGGAAAGTATTACCGGCAGTAGCAGAGAAGTAGATTTTATTTTTCCGAAGTAAATAAAACGAAGTTTTAGAGGTAGTAGTTTTATGAACCTTTCCAGGGTGCCACCGAATGTGAATTTAATAGAGTTTTGAAATGTCCAATTGTCCTTATATTAATGTTGGAACATTTCAATATATAAAACATAAACAATACGAGTACTATAACACGCAATCTATTTTATGGCTATAGCACGAGGTTTAAAAGTAAATATAGTAAAATTTTATTGGTTAAAATTAATTACATTAGATCGTATCATAGAAATATTTTAATGATGTAAATGTTTAAATATAATTTTACGCTTTTCATATTAATTCATTTTTAATTGGCATTGTGTAATGATCGCATTTTAATTATACTAATGATATTATTAGGGCAGTTATAGTTGGCTTAATAACATACTAGTGGGTCTATTTATATTTATGAAACAATTTAAATTATTTAAATTATATTATCAATGTCACATGTATTAATAAGGCTACAAATATTGTTTATATATATATTATTAGCATATCTGTTTGGTGCTTTCATGAAAACCCTTTTTGTTTTATAAACAATATAATTTCGTTAGCTTGGATTATAATATTTCGAATATTAAACCGAGTGGTAAAGGCGACGGCCCTCCTGCTGTCGCTATAGTCGCGGTTCCTAATCCAGCTGGCGCATGGTTGTAAATATGTGTTTGTGATTGTTTAACATTTGTTATTGCTAGATCTAGAGTTATCCTTAGGCTAGACTAGAAAATCCGACAAGGCAAATGATCCTAGTCGCACCAGTAACCAGGCTGGGTAAGATCCGATGTCTTCTGGAACGGAACCCACGTTAAACAGTAGATCTAGTCCAGATAAACCGTCGTTCGTAAAAGGCGACTCCCCCCCCCTCTCTCTCTCTCTATACCTAAACTGTTCATCCGTTAGTATTGACACTTATGGTTAGTTTATTGGTTTTTTTTTGGAATCGAAAAAAGAAAAAAAGAGAAAAGAAACAAGCCCAAAAAACATTATGAATGAATATGATATTAGAATATTTGTGTTTTGATTATCTAAATAGAGGCAATTAAAAATTAAGTCGATATTTCTCATGCTTGAAGACATGTTAACGTTAAATAAAATTAAATATTTAATTTCAGTCGTCAGCCATTGAAATGTGTTCATTGAAGCGTCTTTATCTTGTGTTTGTATGGTGCGACATGAATGAATTGGACGTTTTCTCGAAATGTGAGCAAGTTACATTCAAATTTGTATTATTTCTTAATGCTAATTTTAATAATGTTAATGTTAAATTTGTTAACCTTCGTTAATTTATCTTTGTATACAGCTGATAATTATATTGTTTCATTTGGTATATAAATTAGTTGTTGTGTCCATTAATCATAAGTATCTGTATGGGATATGATTCAGTAATTTTTGCTTAAACCTATTGCAGCTGCTATGATATTTGTATGATAAGAGGCATTAAACTAGTGAATATGTTAAAAGGAAACAAAAATTAGTTCTAGTGATTATAATTTAGCAGGCATCCACATTATTCAGTTCAGTTTCAGGTTGGATTCGCCTCTCCAATTTCCATCAACAAGACCCCATTAACAAGTCAGATTTTTTGAAAAAAATTGCAATATTGATTAACCAAAAATGTTTATTATGCGTATAGGGTTATTCCAAGACGAGCAATTTGGACAGGGGGTGCTATTCTGGTACTAATTTTAGTGCGAAATATTTTTATTTTAATAATCACAATATTAACACCAATAATTATCTCTTTAGAATGAAACTTAAAAAATTCTCTGAAATATTATTTAATTAATAAGGCGTTTTAAAAAAACTATTATTTCACCAAAGAAGAATTTTCAGCAGTCCATGAAGCATTTTGAAAATAATGCTGATAACTGGGGTTGATTAATATTTTGACATTTCCAGATCTGAGCAAAATACATTGTGTAGCAAGAATATAGTTAAGGAAACAATAATCAAAATTTACCCAAGTCCTCTAAAGTAAATATTTCCAAATCAATTTACATTCATTCCACAAATATTGTGCTATTTAATTCCATACAAACGATAGGGTTTTTCATCAAAATTATATCAACGTAGCGGTTCTAACTAATGATTTTATTTAGTGATTAATTTCAGAAACATGCTTGATAATTAATTTGTTTCCTCTGAAAATGAGCTTCGTAAAAACAAGTATTCGCTAATGATATTTCCCCATTTCTGATTAACTTTCAGCTTTCTACACTGTTAGTTTACTGATGAGTTTAGCAAAAAACTAATGGAATCATATTTAAATATTCTACGCTTAAAATCTGCGTGGTTCTACTGTTAACTGATATTTACATATTTTGAGCATTTTATATAAACAAGAAATAATTAAATATCGTGTTGCTAATCGGTATATTATAACTAAAGTTAAACCAAAACTTTCAGTTATGTGTTTTTAGTTGCTCGATTATTAATTTATACGTAATATAATACCATCGAAATAATTTGCGAAATATTAAATAGCATATAGTTTAAGTTTGGTAAATATATTAAGTCATGTTTTATCCTTTCGTCCTCCTCTATTAGGGAATCCTCAATAATTCATTATTTAGTTATTATTTACTAATGATCACCCAGTAAGTGGAATTCGACAATTCATTCAAGATAATCATATTGCCTTTGTAAACCTCTTTTACTGATGCAATAATCATAAACTTATACTAATTTGTAAAATTTTCAACTTTAATGATTAAAAAAGAGTAAATGAACAAAAATTAATTAAATAAATATAGCAGAAGCTCTAAAGCATAAAAACTCATTAATAAAGGCACTGCGTTATTGTGAACACGATATTCGTTCATTCGATAGTTAATGCAGACTAAATTAAAAGATTTTTCTTCTAACTTGGAAATGCTTACTGCTGTTAAAATATCTGTTGAGTTTATACTAGATATATAGACAGTTAGAAAATTGTACATTCAAAATATATCAACTGATTGTAACATAAAATACAATCACTCCACAATTGAAGACTTCTTTTTAACTCATGTCTAAATCGCTGAGTATTTTATTGCCTCTGGTGTAATAACTGATAGAAAATATTTCGGACTATATTAAATTATATTTGAATAAAAATTGTTTAAAACGATTATTTCGATTATACAATTTGTTGACATTTTATACCCTAAACAATAAACGATGCTTATGGCGTACTCAAAAAGCAATCGATTGAATGACTCTAAAGGATAGAGTCTCCCAGCGCGTTAGCATTTTATTGGGGACTACCCACGCAAAATGCGAGAGCATTTTGAGCATTTTATATAAACAAGAAATAATTAAATATCATGTTGCTAATCGGTATATTATAACTAAAGTTAAACCAAAACTTTCAGTTATGTGTTTTTAGTTGCTCGATTATTAATTTATACGTAATATAATACCATCGAAATAATTTGCGAAATATTAAATAGCATATAGTTTAAGTTTGGTAAATATATTAAGTCATGTTTTATCCTTTCGTCCTCCTCTATTAGGGAATCCTCAATAATTCATTATTTAGTTATTATTTACTAATGATCACCCAGTAAGTGGAATTCGACAATTCATTCAAGATAATCATATTGCCTTTGTAAACCTCTTTTACTGATGCAATAATCATAAACTTATACTAATTTGTAAAATTTTCAACTTTAATGATTAAAAAAGAGTAAATGAACAAAAATTAATTAAATAAATATAGCAGAAGCTCTAAAGCATAAAAACTCATTAATAAAGGCACTGCGTTATTGTGAACACGATATTCGTTCATTCGATAGTTAATGCAGACTAAATTAAAAGATTTTTCTTCTAACTTGGAAATGCTTACTGCTGTTAAAATATCTGTTGAGTTTATACTAGATATATAGACAGTTAGAAAATTGTACATTCAAAATATATCAACTGATTGTAACATAAAATACAATCACTCCACAATTGAAGACTTCTTTTTAACTCATGTCTAAATCGCTGAGTATTTTATTGCCTCTGGTGTAATAACTGATAGAAAATATTTCGGACTATATTAAATTATATTTGAATAAAAATTGTTTAAAACGATTATTTCGATTATACAATTTGTTGACATTTTATACCCTACACAATAAACGAAGATTATGGCGTACTCAAAAAGCAATCGATTGAATGACTCTAAAGGATAGAGTCTCCCAGCGCGTTAGCATTTTATTGGGCACTACCCACGCAAAATGCGAGAGAAGTAGGCAAAAAGAAGGGCCTAAAACCCTTTTATATATAATATTATGCCCTCTAAAGAAACATAAATATTCAACATAAGAAGACATCAATTTATAGAATGAATAATCACAAAAATAAAAATGTGTAAATGCAATAGACGATCTAAAATAAGGTTGTGTGCTTATTTTCAAAATTTTGGTTAAATTTTGTACACATTTTTCTAATATGAAACTAAATAATTTGATTAAACTGTGAGAAAAGGAAGAATTTTTATTAGTTTGGAATGCCTTATGATTCCTAATGGTTGCTGTTAGTCGAGAAAATATGGGAGATATAAATATCCTTTTGAAGTAGCACTACAACAACTCATTCAAGACAATAAAAACAACATAAACACTATGTTGTCTCAACGATTCAATTCTAACCGGTTGAGTCATTTTGGTTGAGCTACTTCCCCATTATTTTTTTTTTTCAAAGGGCTCAAACCAAAACCGATATCACAGAGCATCACAATAAGTCTCTAAAAGTGTTTGAAATAACACGAAATGAATATCGAAAATGCAGTTTCGAGCGTATTATGATCAGCATCTCTTTACGCTGAATAAAATTAAGTGAAAATCTGTTATTTTATCTAGAGAAATGTCCAAATTATCCAATTTATTGGTATCAAAGTAACAGCCAAAATTAGGATGTCTAATAAGAATGGCCGCTTGTAAATGTTTAAAACTATTTTTTAATTTTTATCCATAAGTAGCGATAAATAGACAATAAATCCTCAAAATAATCATTGCGTTAAACTCGAATACGAGTCCCAGCTTTTGTTTTGTCTTTGATGTATACCACTCTGTGTGATTTATTATTCATTATTTAACAAAATAATTTTGGCAAAGCGTTGTTGATTTTAACTGATCTATTTCAACTTAGTTTTGAAATATCCTCTATTTATGAAACATGTTTCGAGTAACGGCGCCTGACAGAGAATCAATTGCAATTTTATTGTTGTATCATATTAATTAGAGAAGAATTATTTATTTCATTGGAACTGGAAACCACATCAAAAGGTATCTATGTCATGATTTCAATATTGGAATATTTGGAGAAACATAATCTAATGTGGGATAAATTTGTAAAATGCCAAGATAATATCCACGCATTGTATCATACATCGCCAGGCGTTAGCTTCTAAAACACTTCCTGGATGTATTAATCATACACTGCAAATGACCATCAAAGTTGTCAATGTTAATAAAAACAGCGCCTTAAATGCGTGCCCCTTAATAAGTTGTGCACTTAAATGGACTGTTCTCTTTCACACAGAAGTTCGATGGCTAAAGAAAGGTAATAAAGGTAATGTGTTGGAAAGATAATTCGTTAACACTCTCCGCGTTTCTTATTGCTTCTGAAGACAGTCAGCTCGATTTGGATTTTTCCAATATTATACCGATCTTTCAAATAAGAGATATTTGTTACGTTTGTACGTTATTTGTTACGTCCACGCAATATGAACTGATTTTTCTGGTTGACACAAAAAAATAAACAATTTACAAATCCGACATATCAGATCAATTTGGCTTTCACTATGCAACAGCAAAATTTTTAAAGCTAAACTAACGAGCTTTTAATTGCAAGCTTCAGTTGTGGTTACGTAAAATTGTAAAAAGAAAATAATCATTCGAGATTTACGACATTAAAAACATTTGTGGGATACGATAATTTTGATGCCAATAAAGCAAATATACAAGAAAACATCAAGACTCATTTAGAAATGTTGATTGATGAATACAAGCGTTACTTCCCAGAACGTACCGAAGAAGCTAGAGTCCGTTAGAAACTAATTCGAAACCCTTTTTCACGGAAGTTAATGAAGGCACTGAGGGAATCAAGGAAGAACTCATTGAATTCAAAAATAACAGAAACTATAAGGATGCTTTTGAATCGAATCCACTTGAGTTGTTTTGAGGAAAAAAAAGCAATTTCTTATACAAAGTTTAGAGAAATCGCTTTGCGCTATTTTATGGAAATGCATACCATGCAACTTGTTTATGTAAACAAGGATTTTCTGCTTTGTTGGCAATTAAAAATAAGGCTAGGAATCGTTTGAAAGTAAGTGATGATATGCGTGTAGTTTTGAGTAGCAATATTAGTCCTAGGGTAGCCAAAGTCGTGCAGAAGATGCAAACTCAGAAATCGCATTAATTAGAGAAATTTATCCTAAAAATTTTATTATTTTATTTTATGTGATTTCCTATTGACTTACTAATTAAAGATTCAAATTGGTTGTTACAGTTTATTTTTATTATATCTACGTAGTGGTTCCTGCTAACAAGAATAATATAAAAGTGATTCCGGACCAAAATAGGGTTGGGAACCCCTGTTGAGGGGAATGAAAGGAATCCATTAAGACGACAAATAGCTTTTATACAAGAACAAAAGTAAACCTGGAAAAGCTCTAAGTTGTTTGCAATTTGGAACCAATTTTTTTTACCTACACTGCTACTTTATGTTTTACTCTTACGGTTATTTTATTGTAAAGCACATTTAATGCGTTTCTATAATGAAAGCTTAGGATCGTCACGAACAGATTCATTAACACTCTTCGCGTTTCTTATTGCTTCCGAAGATCTTGGTCAGCTCGATTTGTATTTTTCCAGTATTATACCGATCTGTTCACACTCTCTGGATAATTTGTAAATAGGAGGAATTTCAAGGCCAAGAGACCGATTGACGTATCCCTTATTTGTTACGTCCACGTATTATGCTAATCAAACATAAACTTATTGAAGACACCGTATATACTAAAAATAATTTCGTATAGATTGTGCTATTACTATTAAAATGTATTAATCATCAATATTCAGGGTACGTCGATTTAAAAGTAAAACAGTTCCATAATTACAAAATCCTTGAAGTAGCATTTAAATGTAAATGAATGAAAATATCGAAATGCGTAATAGGTTCATCGATTAATTGGTATGTTATTGTATAGTAACGTGTGGGAACAAATGACTGAGTTAAATGATCTCAAGTGATTTATAAATATATTAGCTACGAAATTAAATTTTGAAAACTTAAACATAACTAGTGTCTATAATAAAAAAATATCACCATCATATCAGATTATGTTAAGCAGTAGGTCTAGTTATAATAAATTTTATTTATATTCTCTTACAGGAAGCCACAGAAGATTAGAATGATTTTAAAGTATTTAGAATTCTATTACATGAATTGAGAATCGTTAGTGATATTGGCATGAAAATTTAATTTGATAAAATTTAATAAAAGGATATTCTGAAACTTAAACCATGATATGTATTAATATAATAAACAAATTCATAGTAAAGATTATAACGAAACTGTTATAAATATTGATTTCTTGTGGTATTGCATTTCCAGTAAGTCATAGGTAATTGTGATATTTACATTTGGAATATTTTTACTGTGGCATCACAAATCAATGATTTTGGGAGGTGTAATATTTTTTTTGGTGAATAATCTTAGGCAAGCCTGTTTTATGCTCTTAAATTATTTTAATATTTATTACTCGTTGTTTATTTACTGACTGTTTAGTAATATACTACTTTTTACTATCGACTGTTTAAGCTGTGTACTTTCAGTTACAATATTCGGACCTACCAGTTTCATTTGACTAATTTTTAACGTTGACTAGCTACGACCTTGAAAGTAATGTGCCGAATTTACATTTATATGCTTATTTATATGCTTATAAGCTTATTATTAAGCTTATTTATATGCTTATATAATATATATTTTTATGCTTAAGCAGTGGAAGTGTGCATTTAATTGAAATAGTAATTACCACTTTCAGTCGCTATTTTTTTACTATCGACTAGTTCGACTGTTTTGCCACTGTCGACTGTTTCTACTATTCAGTCGATAGTTCCCAACACTAAATATTATATTCACAGCTTAGCTTTTGTAAGATAAACTATGCTGCAATATTTTTTTGCCTAATATATTCGATTTATTTGGAAGTTTAATATAAAAGAATCCAGTGGCATGTACCAATTCGATGATTTTGAGGTTTATCTATATAAGAATAGTTTTCTATTTAATGAGTTATTTTCCTACAAATATATACAAGCCATAATTATGGACTGTTCAAAGTTGGATCAGTAATGTGAAGAATATTATGAGTTATTAAAATTAACGAAAGTGTTACGACAGGTGTCTACCGACATCTATTGAACAAAAGTAACGCCGTTTTTTGTCAAAAAAGACCATCAATAGCCCGTATTGATTACGAGTATCAGACGTCATTCTCTTGCATAGAAACGCTCGGAAAATGTTACAAAACTTATGAACGATGCAGTGTTGTGGCTCGAAAAGGAAGCACTGCCGCACCAGTGGCCTCGTTAGACGAAGTGACATGCCTTTCATTAATATTGAAAAATGGTTAGAATACATGCAATCACTTAAAAGTACAGTAATCCCTCGTTACACGCGGTCTCACCGACTGCGGTTTCGCTTATCCGCGGTTTTGCATTTAAACGATATTATCTAAGGCACACTTTCAGTCGCATCTTACAATGCGTGGAAAAAGACCCTTCGTTGACTGTTATAGAAAATTGCAAACTAACTTAAGACCATCAAGTATAAATGCATGCTTGAAAAATAAATGATCCGATAGCTCTTATCGATATCTCAGCATTGTCCGATAAAGAAGTCGAAGTTCTTAACATTTTACAAGTTATGCGTTAAATACGTGGAGAAGGTTTTGAAGATCTTCTGTGAACAGTTATTAAAGAAGTTTTAGCCGTTAATTACAATGAACATATAGAAGAGGAACTCGTTGAAATTTTGGAAAGCCATACAAATAATGAGAATCAAATGGTGAAGATGATATTTCCCAAGAGTTAGCTAGAAAATCAACTACGACTTTAACTTTAGACAAGACAAAATAAATAAGATGTTATAATCTGCTCATCAACTGCCGGATTTGGTTTTTTATCTCGATTCTTCACTGGAACGAAGTATGAAGTTTAATAATGGTCTAGAGAGCTTCCAAGAATCCTTTCAGTTTTAAAAAAATAAACTTTGTTTTGTTATATTTGTTTTTTTATCAGCAAACAAAATATAGCGAAAATAAATATTGTATCTACGTACATGGTAAGTACATGGATTTTTCCTGTCTTACTGGAACGTAACCTCCGCGAATAACGAGGGTTAAATGTACTAACATTACAGTACTAATATATTGTGTATTGCTTCCATTTGCAAAATTGAAAGAAAATGTGCTTTACTAATAAAATAAAATTTGTGTTTCTTTTACAACTTTCATTCATACTATTTAGTTATAATTAGTTTTTAGACAAAAACCAGATAAAAATTGAAAAGTGTATATTTATAGAAACCTTAACAAAAACCAGTAATATAAAATCCTGATAATTTAATATTGTTTGTATATAACCTTATTTTGACACTGTATTTCTTAATTTATTACGCATACAGGTTTATTCAGTATTTCACAAACAAAACATTCAATGGTTCAGAACAAAAGAAGGAAGTTATCTAATAAAACAAAGCTTAATTGAAATTGTACAAACTCGTGGATAGTTAAAAAATTAATCAGTCTAAATGAAATAACAAACGAAAGCACCTGGATCAACGTGCTTAAATTAATTAAAGCGCACCACACATGCCCAAAGCTATTTTCCGTTTTTTGCTTTCTTTTTTCTATGGCATTGTTGTTTTATCGGCGGTTCTGTTATGAACGCAACAGGATAAGTGCACATTTTAATAATTGGTTTTCAATTAGACAAACTTATTATCTAGTTTACAGGGTATTTGGTAAGGTTAATTGACTGTTTATTATTTGACTTGTTGATTGATCTGAAATTACTGTTAATAGTGTGGGCAATTAACTAAAAATAGTTTTAGATTTTCTGCTTTTGTTTATTTTAATTCTATAGAATGATTGAAATGTATGAAGTTTACGTAGAAAATAGAAAATTTCGAGAAAATAGAGTTCGATATTTATGTTATATATTG
Source organism: Rhynchophorus ferrugineus (assembly GCF_030347505.1). NCBI lineage: Eukaryota > Metazoa > Arthropoda > Insecta > Coleoptera > Curculionidae > Rhynchophorus > Rhynchophorus ferrugineus. The sequence goes on along the minus strand of NW_027472583.1, from coordinate 21,071,344 downwards.
TTTCGAAGCAATAATACTAGTTTATGTGTATTAATCGTATGTTAGTAATAGATATTTGTAATATATAGTCTATCCAAAGAAGTTTTGTACATACGTCATCTAAATTTGTGATGTCGAAAACGCCGTATCAACTCTGAGTTTTAGTTCAGTTTGGCTTTGATATATAACAAAATTCTAATCTAAATGAAATAATTAAACGAAAATACTGTTATTAAATATAATTTATTTTAACATTATTGTAAACCCAATGCATATGTGCATATATCATCATATATTATCAAATAACTTTAAACTATAATTGAGAACATAGTTATAATAGTTTGTAGGTTAGGGTTGTGTTTGATTATATTTTCATTTCTTATATATACTACCTATGAGTTAGAGTTCTAGGCGCGTTTGTATCCCCTGGAAGCCTAATAAACCTAGTTAACAATTATGTATAAATGCAATATATTTTACTTTCATTAGAGAGCATATTTACTGGGTATATTATTCGGTACATTTTTCCTTATAAAAACATTTTGGTATCACATCACGTATCACATATCAACATATTCTCCTTCGTTTGTTCTGTTAATACTTGTATCCATCTTTCTTGTAAAAAACTAGATTTAAGCACTGCATTCTTCTTAATGCATTTGCCATATCTGCAAAACTGTTACCATTATTTCTCTCCTGGCATATTTTAACCAAATCCTCGTGTATATTCTGAACAATTTCACACATATGTGTGCACATAAATCTGTTACACTTTACAATAACATTTCCTACAAATATCATATATTAATTATATACTCACCTATATTTGCTACCTACTTTCATCCTGTCTCAGCAATTGGCAGCATTGAATCACATCACAAGCTGTTAATTTCCAATCTATCTGACATTTGTTCACAATTCCATCATTTGTCAATTTCTTCTTCAATGAGTATGTTTGAGTTCATTCAAACCGAAGGAGTTATTAACCATTTCTGTTTCCAGCATAAAGTACAATTTATCTGCATTTAATTATTAATAAATGTTATGACTAATAAACCCCTATCAATTGATATACCAAAGTTTACCTTTATCCATCATCTTTGTTTTCATAACACTATTTTTAGTATCATCTTGCCATGAGTGACCATTGGGTTTATTGGTCTCATTCCCAAATATAGGTCTCTCATCTAAATACATAAATAATAAGTCTTCCTTCATTTTATTATATGTTTAACTACTCACTGTTTTTATACATTTCATATATTTAATTTCAGATAGAGCTAAAATTTAAGATTATACATTTAATTTTTTAAGATATTTCAGTGACCATGTCCATACTAGTATTCAGTGTAGCTGCAACACGATAAAAATATTTTCAATAAAAAGCGCAGCAAATTAATATTTAAAAGTAAAAATGCTTATCTCTCTAACGAATTTTACTGGTAAGAGGAGCTCTCCATCATCTCATTCCTGTTCAAAGTAACTGATTAGATACGCAATCTGTTCTGTCTAGCTTCGAAATTTTCAATCCGAGTATTAACAAGTAGCGATTTGAAAATTATCATTACAAGTAAAGCATTAAAATAACGTTTGCCGGTATATATACACTCTTACCATTGTACATTTACTATACGTTTGAAAAATGGACGACTTTGACAGGCTAATTTGGTTACACGTTCGAATTTATTAGACAGCATTGTGTCTCTTTTCAGTTAGAATAAACTGAAAAGGAAAATATTGTCTGATTCTAAAACAATTTACAAATTGGGGCAGGCAATAATTTAAACATCTTGATGACGTATTTACAAAACTACTTTAGATAGACTAAATCTTACATTGCATATGTTTAGTACAACCTTTTAAGGCGAAATTTTTGTAATTAATCAAAGAACTTTGTTTTGATCGCACATTAATGTCTTAATGTAAATCTATAAGTCCATAAATCCTATAAATGATCTATATAATTAACTGATAAACCAATCTCCTTGATTTAATTTTAATTTGGGAATATCTTTCGATTAACCAGTACAGTTTTTTAATTTTGGGTCTGATCATCTGTGATTTTTGTCTGACGTGTTTATTTCTAAGAATATATGTTTTGGAATGTAAATGCAGGAACAGTTTATGTGGACAGCTTACAGATCTAATTTATTACCCTGTTAAAGTTTATTGGAAAGTAACACGACAAAAAGATAAGCCAATGCGGATTAATTTGCCCAATAAAGAGAAAATATAAATTTACTTTTTGAACTCTACTTATACCCGTCATGCATTTCCAGAAAGCCAGTTATGGAAGCCGTTGTAAATAGGGCGTCTAAAAATATACACAAGATTTTTTATCACACTTTTTAATGATAATTTTGCATAAGTATGGTTAGATTTCTGCCTAGTTACCTCTCTCATCAACACAGTGGTGTTTCTAAAATTGGTTTCAGATAATTTCATAAAAATAAATCGAGTGGTATTAAACCTTGACCACAGAAACTGATCCTGATACTGTTTCATGGGCTGTAGGGCGTTTGACACCATCTTGCTTAAATCACATGTCACTTAAAAACTCCGTTATCATGTCCTTGTATCGAGCATCAGTCACAGTAGTTACTTTACAATCTTCAGATTCGAAGAAATAAGGCCCAATAAAGTATTTTAGTTTAAAATATTAATTTTTTCACTGTGTGTGATTAAGTATGAGTTTTTGTTTCAATTGAATATTAAGAATTGAGGATTTGCCTAAAAACGCAGGTCTTCTTGAAATATGTAATTCTTCTCCACGATGCCGGAAGATATCCCTTGGCTTCCACCAAAACAGATGACAAACTTGACTAAATATTCCGACCATACTTACCAATTTTCATTATTTGTTATATATTATTCAGTAATAAAAAACACGCTGTTATTTCTTATAATGCTCAATTTTTATTAAACGTAAAATTTACTTTTTACCCAAGAGCTTTTTTCTAAATAGAGCTGAAATGACATAAAATAAAATTTTATACAAACCTTATGTATACACATCTTGTTTATAAAACAATCTATCAAAACAATAATATTAAAAAGCAAAGAGAGTGAGAATATCGATAAATAGTAGTATGATGGTTGCCCTTTATATTGCGGCATTGCAAGCAACTAGAATGGCTATTTGAAAACTAATATATTCGAATGTTTTCAATAATTTGGATTGTCTCAACTATAAAGTTTTAGCTGAAGTCGGCTTTTAGCGACGAAGAACCACAACTGTTTCGCCGAAATTTAGTGAAAGTTGTTCAGAATGGGATTCTGCTTCAATAAATATTAATCCATCCCATTTTCTGTTTTGCTCTTGAGTTCTTTTGGCCGAGAACAATAGTTGTTTTATAATACTAAAAAGTGGCTTTTGCGGATAGAACTATGCATAGAGAATAATAATAATTGAAAATACTAAAGGAGTTCTAAATGTTTTTTAATATACGTATAATTTTGATGCGAAAAATTGAACTATGATTTTATATTAAAGGCTTGACCATATCAATGTGTTTGCTTTATTGTAATCTATCCACCATTTTGGCCAAAAGCTTAGTAACCTTCTAAGTGGTGTTTAGTAATACGGATTTTAAAAAACCTGTATGAAATTTAACTAATTAAGTATAACTCTAGCTGGATTTATTTGACAAAACGGTAAATTACAAATAAACGGCTTCTTTTACTCAGAGTAACGTATATAGGAGGTAACTTTAGAAGTATGTAGGTAACTCTGAAACCATGAATTGGATGAATTTAATTAAATGCGATATATAAAATAATTATTTAATTTATTATTTTCTCTGGATATAATATGTTTTTCTTCTTATAAATTCAAAAGTAAGTCTTAATATTTTCATTTATTTTTTTTGTGTAGTTGTTTGATATAAAAACCTTCAAGCATTTGATACTTGTTATCTCGATAAAGTTACCTTTTGTGTTAAATTTTATAAAAGCGGATTGTTTAGATATTTTTTGCGTTAACAAGACGTCTCGGCTATTAACTGGAGTAACTGGATTAACTACGTAGGAATTATTTTTCGTTCTATATTGTTCTGTTTTTTTTTCTTAACTTATTTTATACTTGTGTTGGAGTCGTTGTGATTTATTTGATGTTTATTGTATTGTTAATCGAGTTTTTAATTACAAACTTAATTAACTCCTTAAACATCTTCTATTAATAGGAAGCCATCGTTAGGGTATGATTGGAAGATCGCTTATATTTGATTTTGACGCCTGCAATATTTAATAATATATCACTAAAAGTTCACTTATTAAGAAAAATACAATATGTATTAATAATGATGTTTTTCATTTCAACAACTTTTTCCCATATTTATGGAGCATGGCGATGCGTGTCGGAGTAGTGATGTTAGTTTAGAATCATCGATCCATTTTCGCACTTCTTCAACTGCAACACCATCTTTAGACGTAGACATTTTGTGCCATGTAAGAGTATGACTAACCCTTATTGCTGTTCTTTTTGTAAGAATAAGTTGTTTAGTTAAGTGTAAGAATAAGATGTGTCGAAACAAAAGAGCCTTGTATCTAATTGTTCTCGAACATTCCAATTTTTTTTTGTTATATTTTAGAGCCTCCTTTTTATCAACTGGAATTTATGTGGACTGGCCTTACTGTTTAAAGTGGGCTCCGAGCCATGGTTTTCGGCATTAAACTTACCGACTGGCGAATAACCAACTTCAAGAAATGATCTCAGAAGATATCCTGTTGTATCCAGCGTGTTTATTGGCGTGACTGGGATTTTCTTTGTCGAATTTTGCCATTGTACCTTTTGGATAATCACAATTATAAACAATCAGAAACACAAATCTACGACTATGTCCAAATAGGACTCGAACACGCGACTATCGCTGAGTAGGAGGACCGTTTTGTAGCTTCGACCACTGACCCAACCAATCACTAAAAGGGATAGATTTCGAAAGCAGATTTCCTCAGATTAAATAACAAAAATAATGAGTATCGAAAAGGCAATTTTAAACTTTCCATGTTTAACGACTGTATACGCCGAATAACTTAATAATTCACAAACTAAATTTGGAGAAAAAAAACAGGAGAAGTCAAAATATTGAATTTAATAATTAGATCAGGTCGGATAACAGTTATTTACATTGATACCTCCCATTTTCAACAACAGATATCCATTATTAAATTACAGGCAAACATATAATAGTTTTCAATAATTTTATCACTGCAAGCCGTTTCAGCTAATAATGTTGCTGCTGTTAATATCTGTCGAAAATACTTATCCAGGAACAGGGAGAAATTAGTTAAATTGTCAGTTATCTTTAGAAAATCTAATATTCCTCTAATATACATCCCGGAATACTATTAAAATTATATATGTACTTTTATTTTATACAATTTCCGTATTTTGTGTTAAAAATGGTTTTTTGGTAATTAAAATTTGGTAAACGGTTGCAAAATTTTGTAATTACTTATAAAAGAAACTACTTCTATATTCGGTTCTGGTTAAGGCGCTATGTTTGATTCTCCCTGGCAGATGATTTTCCCCGTGTATGATTACGTTTTGTTGTCTCTACCTGACTTCTAGTTTGCTTAGTACATGCAAGAATCCTTATAATTATTTATTGTTCAAAAGGGAAGGTTATTGGTAGATAGAGTATGTATTTCAACAGTCTCGAAAGTCTTCCACAGATTTCTCAAATCTTCCACAGCCTTCATCAGACCTCCACAGCCTTCATTAGTCTTCATGGAGCCTCCAACGGTCTTCACAAGTCTACGAGAATATTGAAATACCAAGTGAGTGAAACGCATTCTTGGTGCTACTTGTCGGAGTGAAAGATTGTCGACAGTAACTATACATTTTAACCGTCTACGGTTTTGTAAATTAAGTTTATTTTTAATAAAGTAACTTTGCCAGATTTCCTCATTTACATTCGAGAGGAAAAATACACTCAACAATATTGGCAGTATTGAACATGACAGAAGAAATAAATATCTTTATTGAAAGAACACTGACAAAAGACAATCAGTTTTCTTAAAAATAAATGTATTTAAACCAACATGCTCAATTAACATTAACAGTATTTCACCATTTTCTGGATGGAACTACGACGCCATTCGTAAATTTCGCCATCTGTGGATTTTGGTTAGAAAATTGAATAGAGATTACTTTTGAAAAGTATTTGAGAATGATCTAAAAAATGGACAGAATGTGTTATGTCTGGATTAACGGCGACTATATCAAAAGCTTTCAAGCAAGCTTGCCCTTTTGTTTGGAACCATTGAATAAATATGAGGTTGAGGGTTTTCATGATGGAAAACCACAAGTTTCCTGCTATTAAATTCTCGGTCAATATTGTCTTCTCTCAATTGCCTAGTGTAACCTTTCTAGGTGTGCGAGATAAAGTTGAGAATCAATTACCATTTTCTTTAATAATATACGTTATTCCACCTATTGTGCCAAATACGTTGGCGTAGATCAAGAAGCAATAATAAAAACTCTACTTAAAATTGATGAATTCAACAATTGATGACAATGAAACACGTGCATACGGATATCTAGTTTTAAACAAATTTTTTAGAATTGCTTGTTTAATAGTATAAAATAATTTAATTTTTATGTATCTTATTTTACAGCACAACCGACTTATCGTAGATAATAAATATTAATTTCCGTATTTTGTGTTAAAAATGGTTTTTTGGTAATTAAAATTTGGTAAACAGTTGCAAAATTTTGTAATTACTTATAAAAGAAACTACTTCTATATTCGGTTCTGGTCTGTTAAAGCGTGATCGTTGGCTAGTTACTTAATTTAATAACCATAATTTTTAGTTTTTTTTCATCCTATATTTATAGTCTTTTTTATTATTTATCAGATGCATGGTAAATCGCTGATTCAATTTTTTTTACTCTTTATGATTCCATAATCTGCCCTATAGGCAATAAGTATTTCTTATGTCCATATTATATCTACATGGCTTGTAGAAAATCACTTCATTAAGCGATCTCCTATATAAAATATTATCTTAATTAATTAGTTTATTTCAAAGCTTATTCTAAAGTCTATATATGTCCAGTAATGAGATCAGGTGGTGTTAAACGGTTGAATTTACGCACTTCACTATCACGTCGCATATTTAGCCGGTTAACGAGTATGTTGGGATGCATTGACACTCTTTCGAAGTACTTCACACAAACACGTTGAATTACACTCGTTATAGGTTCAAGAGGAATATCACGTTTTATCACTTTGTTGGAAATATAGTACGGAGCATCAACAATGGCACGTAACACTTTATTTTGGAACTGTTGAATGATGGATATGTTAGATTTGCTAGCGGTACCCCATATTTGAATTCCATATGTCCAAATAGGCTTGAGTACAGACTCATACAGCAATAGCTTGTATCATTTAATATAATTTAAATCCAATTTGTTTTCATTTAGAGAGTATTCAATTTTTTGAAGCATTATGTATATTTAGAAAATATATTTCTAGAAATGAATTGTCGTTGTTAACAATTAGATAATTACACGCCTCAAATCAAAAATCTCGATGAGTTCATCATTTCAGAATTTCCCATAAATTTCAGATTAGGTCAAATTTATGCCCCTAAAAATAATCTACTGATTTATTGGGTGAAATGAAATCGCGAACAGATCTAATAAATAGACCGATTAATATTAACTGACTATCAATGTTGATTTAATTTTTTACGTAGAATATAATTGAAGCAAATACAGAATGGAAGTTATTTTTTGCTACTTTTTAATTATCGCTTTGTAACTTTTTATACAATTTAAATTAAACGTTCCTTTAGATCATTTAATTTCTTAGTAAAAATATCTGACAATATTAATTGATAGTAAAAAAATGTTCCAATATTAAATTAATGTAACGACGTTAATAAACATGCGAGTTTTTATGTTTTATTATAAATAATAATAGTATAATGAAAGTTGGTACAATTCTACAAACAAATTGAAGGGTATTTCGATCATTCAGTAACCGACCATCGTTTGGTTTAGAGGTACCACCATCGATTACCCAAGCCTCGTCTCCAGGTAACACCGCCTAATCTGTTTTATCTATTTTGTATTTTCTACATTTATTATATTACCAATAAATAACGGTCACAAAATGTAAACACCACTGTTTCATTCCGTTTTATCTCCATTCACCGAGCCGTATAACTTACCCCAAAGTTTGCTAGTTGTATTTTTTCACGAACACATGACGCTTTTTGAGCTTTCCTAATAATATATTCTGTGACAATAACTACACGGTTTTAATTCTTTTTGCGACTCATTGAAGAAAATAACATATCAGAAGAAACAAATATAATTTAAAATATATTCCTAAGAATGCATTCGCAATTGTTCATGTAACCCAAGCCACTGCTTGTCAAATGACTGCAAAGTTGTTCGAAAGATTAGCAATAACAAATTAGATCTTATACACCGACAAACATCGTTTTGTGCTTTGCTGGTTTTGATTATTTATTTTAAATCGCAGCATAATATGCGACGGTTCTATTATTTCATTTCAGTTGAGAGTATATAGCAATAAAAATAGTTATTATCAAGAATATATAATAATACCAGTGTGATGAAATAATTTCTAATATAATATAAATTTAATTTCTAAACTTAAACGTTTCAGCATTAGAAGCTTAGTTATTAATACAACTTTTAATTGAATAGAAGAGTCACTAAGGACCTTTCTGATAAAACTGTTATAGAGAAAAACCCGGAATAAACAAACAAAACAAAAATAACACCCGAATATAACGCTCCTCGAAATATTTTCTTAACAAATTAATTTAAATGAAAACTCTTTTAGCTATAGAAATGAACACGTAAATTTCGGAACCCCGTTATTGTGAGCTTCCACCCCACTTTTTAAGAAGGTGGCGGCTCTTCTGTGTACAATACCATGGAAAGTCAATAAAATCCCCCAAAAATTAGTTTCCAGTCTTTGGGAATTTATATCAGCGCCAGCGGAATATTTAAATACTAATTATAGAAAGTACAGGAAACCTTTATTTTATTTAATAAGATTTTTCGCGCTTTAAACTGCGGCAAAATTGTTCAACTAATCAATAAATTGTTATTATACGAACATATAATCGATATCACAGTATAAATTATTAAGCTCTATTTTTTTAAATACAATAATTTAGGTATCGATTTCATACAAAAAGGCTAGTATACAATATTGTGAGAAAAAAGTCTGTTGATTTTTAAATTAGTTTAAAAAATTGGACTTAAGATATAGACGTTATAGTAACTAAACCACCCATAAAATATAGGAAAATTTGATAAAGAACACATTGACATACAATTTTAAGCTTCAGTTATTTACATAGTACTTCCAAAAATAACGGTGAACTGATTATCATTGTCAAGTGCCTGCAAAGTTCTTCAAAACATTAACAATAACAAATTAGAGGTTATAGACCGCAAACCTTGTGTTGTGCTTTGCTAGTTTTGGTTATTGCTTTCAAGTTGCTGCTTAATGTACTGTGGTTTTATTGGTAATATTTACAGCCTGTTGCAGCTGCGCTGAACGTTAGTGTGAGCACTGTGACTCACCTCTCATGAAATGAAGAACAATATAACGTTAGATTCTCCAAAGAAAAATTGTCTAAATTTGAAATGGGTGAAGGATCAACGCCGCATTGGTGTTGGCTTTATTTGTAATCAAATATATGAAATGTATGAAAAAAATAGTAATTTTTTGATATTGTATTCTCGATATAATCATAATTATATGATATAATATACGTCCCCGGCCTGACACATAGATGGCGCTACTAGAGCTAAATCCATATGTTTTTTCGTTAGCCTTAACCCTCAAAAGCATTAAAATTTGACAACTGTCGGATTATTAGTTTGTGAATTCACCCATTTTGAGTGAAGCAACTTTTGTTATTATGAAAAAATACAGTTGAAGCAAAAACTTGGCTTGATGCCGAGTTTCCGGAGACTGCCCCAGGAAAATCAATGATCAAGAATTGGTATGCTAAGTTTAGACGTGGTGAAATGAGCACCGAAGACGGTGAACGCAGTGGACGCCCAAAAGAGGTTGTTACCGATGAAAACATTTAAAAAATCCACAAAATGATTTTGAATGGCCGTAAATTGAAATTGAATGAAATAGCGGACACTCTAAAGATATCAACTGAATATGTACACCATATAATTGACGAATATTTGGGTACGAGAAAGCTCTGCAAAATGGGTGCCGGGCGAGCTCATTTTTCACCAAAAACAACGACAAGTTGATGATTCGGAGCAGTGTTTGAAGATGATCGAGCGTAATAAACCCGAGTTTTTGCATCGATATGTGATAATGGATGAGACATAGCTCCTTCATTTCACTCCCAAGAAGAATCGACAGTCATCCGAGTGGACTGCACACGATGAACCCGCTCCAAAGCGTGGGAAAACCCAACAGTTGGCTGGTAAGGCTATGACGTCTGTATTTTGGGATGCGCATGGAATAAAGGTAAAGGTACATATACCGTACTTTAAACTATTTTTATTATTAACATCTTATGCAAAATGCATTGCCAAAAGTGCTGTATATTACCACCATAAACCCGTCTGATTTTTTCGAAAGCGCGAAGGTTTATTCTAAATAAAATTATAGGTTCTACCATTTTATACTATCAAAAATCATAATTCGTACTGAATGGATCTATTATCAGAAATATGACAGAAAGCTATAAATAGATACGGATTTTGCGTATTTTAGTTTAAAAAATATATTTTCTAATTATAATTAACGTTACTTTTAATTTCCTACAGTAACCTTAATGTTTATTAATATTAAACTTAATATTTGTGAGTTTATCAAAGTGTTAGTGTTTAGTGTTTTTATATTTATGTCAATTGGAAACTTTTAATTAAAATTTTCGAAATATATTAAAAGAATAGCCGGAAGGGTACGAACAATTTTGCGGCAATTTGGCAATCATTTAGAGAGATTTCGCAGTGACTTGCCATCAAGATTGCGAAACTGAGAATAGGGCTTTGAAATAATGAAGCTTCGGGCCGCTTTATGCCTTCGTTTCAACCAACAGGGCCTTCGCTCGTCAAATTTTTGGCTTCTGTTCGGCTTTACAGCACTGGTTTAGTGGGTTTATCGAGTTTAGTGGGAATGATTGTTGAGATCATTAACGCTGATGTTTAAAAAACGCAGAACTTGTGAAAGATATCATCAAGCCAGATTATTGCTACTGAAGATATCGATAATGCTTAATTGTGCCATTTAAACAATTTTCTATTGGTACAAATATCTCCAAATAGAATCTTGAAAAAGTTCTCAACATCTTCTAAGGTAAAATATCTCTACATATTGATTTCAAATATTTCTTTTACATTTGTTACATATCAGGCTTTCACGTCAGCTCTGTCCAAGGTCTGTGTAGCAATCAGAAAAAATACAGAAATGAACTTGATCAATTATTGATTGTTTTTGAATTCAAACTGACAGGTTGGTAAACTTTATTACAATTTATCTCCAATTTTTAGATCGAATCCAAACATATTAACTGAACATTGAAACATGTTATAACTTTAAATTCCTTGAATGCCATCGGATTTTTGACGATGGTATAGTTAATATAATTTTTATATTTATTGTAGACAACAACCCCATGCTTTTATATTATTTTATATTATAATAAATATATTTCATGTGCCAGCAAAATCGAGAAGATACTAGTGAGTAAATCAAGTTATTATTCTTCCCTGTAAATTACTGAAGCGCATACAAATAAAATAAAGAAAGATGAAAGGTGTCGATATCTCTCTGAACTCGTACATTAAAAGGGAAAAAACAAAAGAAGTTGGTATAAATATTTTTTTCCTTCGGAATGGAATTAGATCCTTATCGAAGGCTTTGTTTCCCATAAGGATCATCCTGCTATTATCACGTGATATATAAAACAGTAATTAACAGAAACATATTATCGTTAATTGTGACTCTTTTAATTATCGCCGGTTCTTTTTCGATCGTTGTTTCTTTAATATCGTTTTAATCTACATGAAATTTGCATACAAAAAAGGGAATTATACTTTCTACGTTAATTATTGTTTTTGAAATATTAATTATGACGTTGTCATGTGGTTTCATGAGCCAAAATAACGAGAAAAAATTAATATGAGTGTTTTTTTACGCCAAGTTTTGATTATTTTTTGCTGGTTTTTTTTTAGCTTAATCCACGGGCTGAGAAAACAATCAAAGTGATGATTTTCCTCGGTTTATGAGGCTATTCCTAGTACTGTTGGGTTAAGAAATGCGTATGAAGAAAGGAAACAGTTGCCGTTGTCGTTTTCTGTATTTAAAACCTAATATACGAATATCCTGGTTGAATCGTTCTTTATTTTATTCACAATCGGAATCATGGTTTTGAAGCTATGCTTGTTTCGATAAAATTTAAATCGCTGCTTATTATTACCCTGATTGAACATGCTGAAGCCATTAAATAGTCAGAGTCAGAAACAGATTGCCTCTCTAACCAATTACTTCGAACTGAAATAGATAGATAGATAATGGTGATCTCCTCTTGCCAATCAGATTACTAAGAATCGATACTGTTAAATATTAAGTTGCTGTGGTTTTTGTTTGAAATATTGTTAGCGTATTACAGCTGCATTGAATGTTAGTAGGGCTGGTGAACAAAATATCTCAAAAAATTAAAAACAATATAATATTGGATTCATTGAAACAAAACCATTTTCATAGGAAGGGACTGACAAATCAAGATGAGTTTTTTCAATATAAACATTATTTTAGAGGAAATGTTAGTCTGGAAAGTATCCGTAGAAAACTTACAGATGCGCAGCTCCTTGAGGGATGAACAACATCTCTTCAGACATTGTTGGGGAACATATAATTTAAATGGTTGTAACTATAATACACGGAGAGATCTAAATGAGTTTCCAGATATTGCTTTTAGAAGATTATAATTTTTAAAAGTATTCCGATTCATGAATATTTCAAAATAGAAAATTGGGACACTTCAGGTAAGATCATAATAAAAATAGCACAAATACAACAAAAGTTGACCGAAAATGATAGTCCTGAAAAAAGATACATGTTAGATTAGATGGCTGAAGAGTATGGCCACAGAGTATTATTACACAAAGAGTTGTTTCAATGAATATGCAGGTTGAGAATGATATACAAACAAAAACTGTCTGGAGAAGTCGAGAGAAACATTGTCAAAAATAATACCTGACTTGAAAAGCGACTCAGAAAGTCAGACTGAATAAAACGATTATGATCTAATGCTGAGAATTACCGAGAAATGGTTATGAGATAGGATAATAGTATGATTACTGTTTGCATAGATATGTATGTAAAAGGTTAAAAAATACATGAGCATGTGTTTAAAATGTATGAGGTGAGAAGGAACACTCAGTTTTTTGTAGATAGGGTCAATATATTAGAGAAAATTCAGGGGTTAAATTTAGTTTTATCGAAAAAGATGTATATAGATAGTAAAAGAAGAAACTAAGGAGAAATACTGCAACGAAGGAAACAAAAAGTAAACGTAAAAAGGATAAATATGCTCTCTAATTAATGTAAAATACAGTACTTGGATATACAATTGTTAATTAGGCAGATTGGGCCTCCAGGGTATACCTTACACTACATTAGAAAAACGCTGCTAGAACTCTACCTCCGAGGTGATATGGGAAAGAGTTCAATGTAAATATAATAAAACACATCCCTAACCAACAAATTATTGCGATTGTATCATCAGCTGTCGTTTACATTCTTGGATGACATATACATTAGATGACGTGATTTCACTGTTTTATTGAACATTTAATTTGACATCTATGCTTCGTAATAAATTCTCGCTACCTAAATATCTTATGCCTCTATAAATATTCGCATTAAAATACATAAAATCTTTAACAAAAATTGTTAAGCCTTAAAAGCATGATAATGATCACTTAAATAATACGATACATGTATGGAAGAACGAAAGTGTGTGGAAATATTGGTTTACAATTGATACTATTGATCGATACTATTGATTGATATACGATAACTTCTTCCGTTTGGTTCCGGATAATATGGTAAAAAGTCGTAACTAACAATGAACAATTAATTAAATCAAATATATTTTATTGATTTCTCTGAAAGAAGTTATAATATTATGAATACTTACATAATTTGTACACTCCATTATATTTCTATTTCTAATTGTATCAGATATTTTGATAGACATTGTGTGTGATTTTAATGTTTTTGCTAATATTTGCATAAAAATCCAATTACCTCATTTAATAGTGTTTGTCAATCACACCGAAATAATTGATTAATTTCAAATTACATTGCCCCATTACGAGGTTTAATTAAAGTTTATAAACTAATTATTCATATCGAGTAAAACAGTTACTTTAAAAACCGTTCTAATTTTATTTCATTTCGGTTATTAGAGCCACGGTTTTTTTTTTCGGAAAGTATCGTTATGAATGTACAAAAACTTCCTGAACAATATCGTAATACGATGGAGGAAAGTTTTTCAAACCGAGAGATTGAACTAATAATAAGGTATGTTTTATATAATTTTCTTATTTCTGTTTCCGCAGTCTTTAAGTTTATGGTTAACCAAACTTTTCTCAATATTTTGGAAAAAAAAACATGACAAAGCTAAGTGTATTAAGTTTATTTTTTTGTAATTTTAAGAGGGAGCTATTATTTAAATAATATTAATCTTTCAGAAAGAACAAAAATGGTATGTGCAAAAAGAAGTAAGTTATCTCCTGTATTTTTCATGTTTCTGTAGTGTTCATTAATTCTTCATTGTGTTTATTTCATTTTTCAGCATGTCTCTTATTGTGGCAACATAATATGAGGTTGTAACTCGTACATATACTCGTATTTAACAGATTAAATCAAAGCCGGAAGGAAACTTAGATACAACGTAATCAGAACCAATAACTCACAGATCTTGAGAACATAGAAATTAGATAGGCGACTAAAAAGGTAGACTACTGCCTATGTTTTGATATCAAAGGTGCTCCCTGGTGTGAATAAAAACACCTTATTAAAGCTGTCGAAGGGTTCTTAATTATAGCAATCTGTCAAAACATGCATTTCCAGTGGTATTACAAACTTGCCAGTGGTAATAATCTACACCTTGATAATCTATACAACATTTTCTGTGGTGGATGCGGTGGAACTCTCCTTAACTTTTTGCGATTGGCATTATTGTTGTAGATCCACTTTATATCGCCTGTCAACAATCAAGTTGATTCATCAGGTGCTAAGCTGTTTGAATTTTTTTTTTGTAGTTTGCCCTAGGTGTGCTTTCGCTAAATACAATTTTTTGTCTTCGAAATGTTTTGTCCCACAGACTGTTTTTTGTCACTGACACCAAGATCATCATTTTCAAATTATTGAACCAAAACCGAAAATTGGTAAATGAAGAAGCAGCGTCACTCAGTTCCTAAAAAATTTTGATAGGCTTCATCATCAACATATATTTTTTTTGTCGTCTTCGTTATTATATATTACTCACTAATATATATAGAAGCATCTAATAGATATTGCCGAAGTTCTGGTTTAGTTAAATCCTAACTGCAAATTTATATAGATTAATATTCCCCGAACCATTAGATATACTATCTGAAGGTCAGAGAGAAGTCCTTCCGCTAATTTATTATTTAAAATAATTTTAATTGAGATTGATAAAATTGCCAACAATGCTAGAGGCCTATTGTGATATAATATGTAAATATAGAGTAATAAATTGTGTCGTTTATGCAAAATACAGGGTCAATATAGATCATAGGACAGAGAATAAAAACTGAGAGAATAAAATCCAATCTGTCAAAACATGCATTGCCAGTGGTATTACAAACAATATTTAAATTTGTTCATTTGATGACGGTAGACATGGTAACAGTTTCATAATATGTAATAATCTACACCTTGATAATCTATACAACATTTTCTGTAGTGGGTGCGGTGGAACTCTCCTTAACTTTTTGCGATTGGCATTATTGTTGTAGATCCACTTTATATCGTCTGTCAACAATCAAGTTGATTCATCAGTTGCTAAGCTGTTTGAAAATTATTTTTGTAGTTTGCCCTAGGTGTGCTTTCGCTAAATACAATTTTTTGTCCCTCAGACCGTTTTTTGTCACTGACACCAAGATCATCATTTTCAAATTATTGAACCAAAACCGAAAATTGGTAAATGAAGAAGCAGCGTCACTCAGTTCCTAAAAAATTTTGATAGGCTTCATCATCAACATATATTTTTTTATCGTCTTCGTTATTATATATTACTCACTAATATATATAGAAGCATTTAATAGATAGAATAATATAATCCTATTGAGTGCCGAAGTTCTGGTTTATAGAGCAGGATATTGCTTAGTTAAGTCCTAACTGCAAATTTATATAGATTAATATTCTCCGAACCCTTAGAGATACTATCTAAGGGTTAGAGGAAAGTCCTTCCGCTAATTTATTATTTAAAATAATTTTAATTGAAATTGATAAAATTGCCAAGAATATTAGAGGCCTATCGTGATATAATATGTAAATATAGAAAGTAATAAATTGTGTCGTTTAAGCAAAATACAGGGTCAATATAGATCATAGGACAGAGAATACAAACTGAGAGAATAAAATCGAAAATTCGAATTCGATTTAAAACACAAAGAGCAAAGAGTTTCGAAATAAAAGCTCTAGTCCCCGATGAATAAAAATCCTACCATTTTATACGTGAATACGAACAGATGAAATCGTCAGAAAAAAAAGAAATGTTTTAATATTCCCATAAGCCTTGGTTGGTAAACAATTCAACAGAAAAAATAAACGCAAAAACATATTCCGATTGTAAAAAAGCTTTACGACACTTAAAACCTTTTTTCCAATTGGGACGGAATGATATTATTGAGTTTAAAACGGATCTCGATTTTACAGCTTTCCGTTTTAACGAATACTAATGTTCCCACTTAAATTTATGACCCATCCAATTAATATCCTGAAACGAATTATCTCTTCGAGTAAGAGTTGCTTTTGTAAATTTTCCTCGAAATAATCAATTATAAATAGGTAGGTGTTGTTTCACAAAAATAATTTAAGTTTGTTCTTTGTAATGTGCCATAGTTTAAATTTATTTCTGTTTATTTTATTTTTCGACTTTAAGACAATCCAATGAATCTGTCCTCCGGTGATTATTAATGATTATGAACTCCCGCAAGTAGATAATGTTAAATATCTATAAGTATTTGAATCGACAATAAACCTAGAAATAAGTTTATTATCATTATTTTATTATATATCTTAAACTCTCCATTTTACCAAGGAGTGTTTATCTGGACTGGACCTACTGTCGAACGTGGGCTCCGAACCAGGGTTCTCAGTATTAAGCTTACCGACTGGCGAGTGACCAACTCAGAAATGATCCCAGAAAACCCCCGGTCTTACCCAGCCTGGTTACTGGCGTGACTGGAATTATTTTTCTTGTCGAATTTTTATAGTATAGTAGGTGTTGTTTCACAAAGATAATTTAAGTTTGTCCTTTGTAATATGCCATAGTTCAAATTTATTTCTGTTTATTTTATTTTTCGACTTTAAGACGATCCAATGAATTTGTCCTCCGGTGAATATTAATAATTATGATCTCCTGCAACTAGATAATGTTAAATATCTATATGTATTTGAATCGACAATAAACCTAGATATAAGTTTATTATAATTATTTTTTTATATATCTTAAACTCTCAATTTTACCAACGAGTGTTTATCTGGAGTGGATCTACTGTTTAACGTGGGCTCCGAACAGCGGTTCTCTGCATTTAGCTTACCGACTGGCGAGTGACCAACTTAGAAATCATCCCAGAGAACCTTCGGTCTTACCCAGCCTGGTTAGTGGCGTGACTGGAATAATTTTCCTTGTCGAATTTTGCTCTCTTGCCTAGGAAAACAGTCCTATCACTTTTACCACTGCTCCAACCAAGCCCGCAATTTTATTGTTAATGTTATATATTAACGAAGTGTAAATAATTTTGGTTTAAACTAAATCTAATATACTTGGCTTATAGTGCGTAGCGTAAAATGGAAATTATTCCTTAACAACAAGATATTAAGGTTATAACAATACCTATACAAAAGGTATTGAATTGTGAAGCAAATCTAGCATACTCATCCTTCAGAAGGTTCCACAATAAAGTGTCATCGCAGATATCCCGTATACCGAGTCTCTAACAAACTAATTCAGCGCGATATCCCCTTGGATCCCAAACAGTTAATGTGTTTGATGTCAGTAAATTTCAAGCTTTTAGTACCATCCGACCAGATTAATATGTATAGTAAAATATATTTTATAAATAAATTTTTTAAAAATAACTGTATCTGTTATGTTATTAATAAGACATTTAACTAACATTATTTTATAATTTAACTACAAAACCATATATAACTAAATATATTTTGAATATACATCCTATATATAGAATATATATAGAACGTGTATAAATATCCTATATATAAATAACATATGTATACACTGACTAGATGACCCGATCAAAGTTATATCGGATGTAATGCTGTTTTGAACATTTTTACTAAATCGGCCTTTTGAAGAAGAAACGTTTGCAGTTCTTGGATAATAGTTCGCTAAAACCTATTTTTTGTAAATGTTTTCTCGACAACAATTAGAACAGATTTCGAAATTATCGTTAGCACATAGCTACATGATATTTGGCATGTTCATTATATTTACTTGATTTTCACCATTTTCGCACATTTGATAGATACAAAAATACCTTCATTTGTTTGAAATATAAATCGTGGTGAGGTATTAAACGGTCAGAAACATATGTTCAATGTTTAATAAATTTAATGTTCTAAACGCGGTGTGACGGTAGTTTTAATCAGTGTAAATCGTGAGGTAAATCTTTGTGGCAGTAAAACAAATGATGATAGTGACAGCCGCACTTTATAAGTGGAAAGAAAATTGTTGTTTTTCTATTTTTCTCGCAATTATTTCATATTTCCTCAACATATGAATTTTCCTGGACTTTTACTAATATTTCGAAACCAAAATTAGCCAAATCGGTCTAGCCTTTCTCGAGTTTTATATCATAATATATCATGTCATATACATGACGGAACTTTTATACTGGTAAAAATGCTCAGCCAATATACAATTTTTTTTTATTTAAATATGCATATGTTATAACTACTTATTCACTGTTTAGTAATTTTTCTTTAAGACTGTTCTTAAAGCCGAAATCTCATTTCCGAATTTTCAGATTCAAACGTTCCTTCAAATTATAAAAAATACAAATTTTCAAATTTTTGGTTATACTGACACTGGAGTATTCCACATAAATTTAAATCATAGTTTGTTTAACTATAGGGGTCCAAACCGTCTTTTAGGTCTTCAACCTTTGGGTAAGTGTATTGTTGTCAAGTATTTGTAGTATTTCGACGTTTTAATATTCAAGCAATCGTAGATTTGGACAATGGAATCTACAATTATTTATATCAAATATATGTGTTTTAAGCAGAGAGGGATTCAAAGCATATTTTTTCTTTCAGTTTGAAAGCTGCTCTGAATTTCACGAATTCATATAGATGCTAGAGTTGTATTTTGTGATGTTACAAATAATTTATAGCAGTAGCTTCCTTGTAGCAGAATGATTCCATGGTAAAAATATCGGTCCACTGTTTCAGGATTTAAGATTAATTATTCATATTGTCATTGGGATTTTAGTTAAACAGTTTTTCTACTTCAAATAAATTTCGCTTTGTAATTTTATTTCCAACAACCAGTCTGTGTTACCATAAAAATGACTTTAGTTGGAAATATATTTAAATTGATTTGATATTGTTATACTTGAACAAAAATTAATACAGTCTACAATTGTTTTGATAAAAAAATTTTAATAATTTTTGCAGACGATGGCAATGATTCGGAATTTTTCTATCGACAAATAAATAAAAGCAATATTTTTTAGCAAATATTGTTCCATTAAAATATAAAGAAATATAAAAGAATATTAGAAAACCTTTACGGGTTTGGAAATATTGTATGTGTTTAAAACGTTCCTGAGAATTTCTTTCTAGACAGATGGTTCTATCAATTACGAATAACTCAGAAAACATAAAGCGCAGCGATATGATACCGCTAGACGCTCACTGGAGTAGTAATACTTGAATAGTTATTTGCGTTTGAAAATGGAGAAAGGTAATGAATAATTGCGCTATATTTTGCGATGTTATTATGACAATGGAGATAATGACGTCTGAAAAACATTGTACTGTGTACGGTAAGGGACTTTACTCAATTTTGTCAATAAATTATACAGAAAGAAGTAAATGTACAGTCAGAATATTAGATGCCTGCATGTATTTTGATCAACGATATCTGTGGGTAAACATGGGCATATATATATGCATATTTAGGGTAAATGATGTGGTTCGGTGAATGGAGGTAAAGCGAAGTGAAACAGTGGTGTTTACATTTTGTGACCGTTATTTATTGGCTATATAAAAAAATGTGAAAAATACAAATGATAAAACGGATGGCAGCGGAGTTACCTGTTAACGAGGCTTGGGCACTCGATGGTGGCACGTCTAAACCAAACGAAGGTTGAGCACTGAATGAATCGAAATACCCTTCAATAACATCCCAGATAAATGTCTCGGGGTTGCCGCCAGCTATTCGTTATCGGGTTCTAGTTGGCGCTGCTGGCACCCCGCCCGTGTTCAACATCTGAGATTATATTTATGGGGTATTTTGTAGACCGTTATTCCACGATGTAAAATTCGACATGCCTCAAGGTCGCTACACATACATATATATGCATTCGAATATGTATTATTGTTCTTTGCTTATGGTGGGATCATCAAGGTAGTGTTTCATGAACTGCTAGTAAGGAATGAAGCGCTTACTACATATATCTGATGACGTGAACTGAACAAACTGAATGACGTATTCTTGCAAAAAAGATCAACACTAACATGTAAGAGAAATACTCTTCTTGTCAACGCATGACTACGCATAGCTACACGTTATATGTATTTTGAAGGATACATTGTTACACCACACTCAACAGGAATAGCGCTTTCTGATTTTCATTTATTCAGATCAATAAACTGCAGGTGCAGGTTTAAATAATGCATCTTCTGATATTTCAAATGATATGTAAATTCTGATAATTGTGTCGTTACGAAATCAACATTTGTGAAAACGAGTTTTAATTGTTTATATTTTCTCGAAAAGTTTTTTGTTTCTTAAAACTCAGACAAAGACGTGTGCCAATCAAAGAGATCATCGGTTCATCGATCGTTCCTAATAACCATGGTACTTACTATTCGATCTGGTAATTCCATATCGCAGTGTGGTATTCCTTTTAATTTTGTAAAGAGTAATATAAGTAATATAGTTTTAATATAAAAACAATATACAATATGTCAGGATTACCTATATATATATATATATATATATATATATATATATATATATATAAATACATATATATATATATATATATATATATATATATATATAAATACATATATATATATATATATATATATATATATATATATATATATATATATAAATACATATATATATATATATATATATATATATATATATATATATATCAAACTCACAAAATAAATAAAAACCCTATTCAGATAAATCGTAAGAGGTCACTCATGACTAGACATGTGATGACTCATGATGTTTTTGTGGATAACCCGGGACATGCAGTGCATACATTAATACATAAATAAGAGGCACTTTCTTTTTTCATGTAAATAACAATTTTTATATTACTTTCTCATTAAGTTTCTTGCTTTCTTCTACTCTCGTATTTTCAAAACATGTTCGCTGATAACCGCCCTGGAAGTAGTAAACTAGGAAAGTATACCAAGTCGTAAATTGGAATGCGATTGCCTGAATATATTTATTGTAAAGTTAGGCCACGATTCATATGTACTTTTCCACTTTTAACACGAAAGGGCAATGACATATCGATATTTATTCCCGCCATATGCAGTTCTGTAATTCATATGAATGAAAACGGAAAAATCGAAACCAAGCACGTAAATGACTCAACTATAGTCTTCAGATAATGCAGATACAATTGTACGGGAATACTGCTAATACCCAGCTAAATACAAGGCTTACAAAGACCACCGCACGTATAACGCGCTGCAGCGTAATGGGAGTCTAATTAAAGCTGCACATTACGCGCTAGCACGTTATTGGCAGCGGACATGTAAATGGCTACATTGTTGATACCTTTTCGTGAACAGTTATTGAGATGTGATATCTTAACATGCCCAATGGCATTATAAATTCATAAGATTCAATTATTTTTCTTATTGAATGGATTTTAGTTTGTTTGGTATTGCCCAACCTAAGTTTCATCAAAATATGAGTGTGTTCACAGAATATTAAAGTATTGTAAATTAGAGTATTCTTAATTCCATCTTATTATTTATTAAATCTCCATTTTTTAATTTCTATTTATTATTTTGTGGCGACCGCCACGACCCTTTAGGCCACCAGGAATTCATCAACAACAACTACAAAGGTTGGCAGCGCCGGTGGATTGGTACCATGCAGTTCCGCTATAAAAGATCATCACGACGACGTCTCGTTCTCTTTTCTTTTCTCCATTCCCTTGTAATTGTACCACTTCCACAGCGCTAGCGTACTTCTTCTACCTAACCTAATATCCATTCAATTCTCCCGTCGACCACATGTATCATTTAACATTGAAATAGATAGTATTTCTTCAACCAGTGTTTACAGTTCTCGTGCAAATTCCTTTCAAAAATAGTAGTGAGTGTTCTGACAAATAATCGCAGAGGCAGCCACATATTTCAACCGACCCGACGAACATTCCTACAATTTTCTATTTATTATTCTCTATTGATTTGATTATTTATCCATTTTTCTTTATGTATTTTATTCTGATCTATTTTGTTATGTGTTCGTATTTTCGTATCTTTCCCATAATTCTTAAATTAATGTAAATTAATTGTAATAGATTTATAGTTGTAACTGTAAAGTAGTTTTTGCTGACTCCTAGTGCCAGCGTATCTAGCAAGTAATCTTTGGTTTTTTCCCTTATACACATTGCACGTTCATCATAGTCGTAGCTGGAGAGTGCACAATGGTAAGCGAAGTGTGTTGTTGTCAATTTATTTGAGATTTTATCTTTGCCATTACGAGGCCTATTAATCTTAATTTTCTTGTGGCAGGATCTGCTTCCCTTGATATCATTACACGACCATTATTGTTAGTGTTAGGGTAGAAGCCGGTACGCCGCATGTTACTTTCCCTTCATAACGTTTGTACATATCATACCTCATCCTAGCATAGTCCATCATTGTTGTTAATTATCGTTATTGTCCGTTGTCTGTTATGATTGTCCGGAATTGTTACTGACTACTATTGATTGAGATTGTGGTTAACCATCGTGGTCATTCTATAAGAGTTATTGACTACTATTCTCTAAGGTTGTGATTAATCTTCCCCATTATCCTTGTTGTATACAAACATAAAATAAAGTACGAAGCAAGGTAGTAATGAAAACTAAAAATGATCTTGAAATTAAGTATCTGTAACTGCCTGAAATAAATACATTTGATTACAGGAAGGGATTTGAGAAACTGTAAAAAAATGAAAAGAATATAATAGAGATAAAATATCTTTCTCTTAACTTTTTTTATCATATTTTTTTATAGTGTTCTGAACATATTGATAGTTTGTCAATTATGGGGATTTGGTATAAATTTAAACTTATATTTTCATTAATTGAATAAGTTATTTAATATATTTATGTTGTGATCACTAAATTAAAACGATGTTAGGTCTAGTCAGTGTTTGGGATCTAAAACATGTCTAATTCATAGTTTTTACTCGATTCTTTCGTAATAGTATTTAACATAATTAACTATAATAATAACTTAACAATCTTAATAGAGTGTGGTTTGTGTCACTGGGTGATGACGAGCTTTAACTAATATGGATATTTCACTAATTTTTCTGTACAAATGCCTTTTTAAAAGGTAAAAGTTACCATAATGTATTGTTATTGTAATTTTCTGGACTGACTGGATACAAAAACCCGGGAAAAAAGGCATAATTTATAGAAAGTGAAAAATAATTTTCCTCTTAGCCAAAAAACAGCATATTAAACTTTCAACGGTTTCAACATTCAGCTTATAGGCCAGATTTAACTTCTCCTTAAACCATTTCCATCATGTGACTAGAAAATACGTTTCCGAAATATCATTGCAGGATTAGTATCCAGAGATACAAGTTTATCAGAATAAATTTATTGAAGTTAGACATTATGCTGAAAATTTGTTTAGAACTAAAAATTCTATTTTCGTTTCAAAACACTGTTTTATGTGACTATTCTATACTATAAGCTTTTATTTAGTTTAAAATACGAGTAGTTTGGCAGTATTTTATGTAGCTTGGTCAACCTAACAAGTAACCATTATTCCTTTAAAATTATATAGAAATATTAATGAAGCATTTACCTCATGATAAATTAATTTATATTGGTAAAGAAAAGGTTTTTTACAATTGTGTCGAATAATTTTCCGCCATTGTGTCGATATTTATGTATACTTTTCACTGACAATATTTAGTTAGCTTGCAGCTATAAATCTGGTTAAGGTATCTAGTAAATCTTTAATTTGCAGAGACTGGGCAGAAGAAATTTTATAGGTCTTAAACTCGCAACAAGATTTATGGCTCTCGTTAATTTCAAATAAATTAGGTATAAAATATTTGTGCACACTTAAGTGCTATGAATATTTATATTGATTTTAAGTACCAAATCTGAAAGAAAAAAATTATATTTCGAGGTTCAAGGTGAGTTAATCTTATCTGTCTAAAACAAATAAATACAGATAACAATTAAATATCCTTAATGCATATCGATAACTTCTATACGTTGTATGATACCATAGATATTAAATACGCAGATATTTTAAATTGATTCTTTGCGTCAGAACTTGATCCTAATTATTTTATATTACCACTGAAATTTAGGAAACTCAACAAATTTCTTCGACCCTGGCTCTGCGACTTTGAAACTTTCAAGTGCAGAAAACGAGTTTAACAGGATGAACTTTAAAATAAATATTAACGGATGAGAGTGAATAATTTAAGAGAGTAAAGATAGCGGATATGTTGTTAATAATAAGTATTATTTTATCGATATTACTTAGTACAAATGTTCATAAAATATAGTTTGTTGAATAAGTTTTTAGATATTATAACTCGATGAATAGGACGTACAAAATTCTCAGTGCAATATTTATCGGTACGGGTTTTGTCAGGACTGATCAGAATATTAGGGCCGTCAGATGTCATCTGACCGAATGCTATTTTAAACATTTCAAAAGTCACATACTTAGGTCCTTATTTTTACGGACATTTCACATTGTTCGAAAGAATAGGCAATTTGCAAAATATCGTGTATACACAATATTCACAGTTCTATTATCCTCTTAAGAATAATTCCACTCAAAGAAACTCTTTACAAACTCTTGGTCAAATAATTTCATTTATATGGAGTCCAAGTACCGTTCAAAAATATCATCGATAACATCATATGACCGATTCACAATTAGCACTAAGTAGCAATAAACGCTGATCAGGTGATTACAATCTTGCCACCGGCTTGGCTGCCAGGAGTGAAAGATCTTTCTTATCATAACCCATTTCAATTCACCATTCCAAAACCTTCATTTAATTAGTGTCCTGGGTCTCTGATACACTCACATACTTTTACCATCCAAATACCACGTCAGTTAAAATTCTTTGAAGTAGCTCACCAAACGGAAACAGAAAAGCGTTAACATTGACAGGATGGTCCAAAGTAACCTTGAAGGATACAGGAGATTAAGGTCTTGGAAATGAAGATCTTAGGTTGGTTTGCCTTTGATGCTGGCACCCCCGCTCGTACATGTTCAACATCTGGGATAATCCAACATCAAATCCAATTCACTGAAATTCCACATGATCTACGAGCGCTGCAAGTATTTACCAAAAAACCTATCAATTGTCATTCTGTAGTCAGTTAGAGGTTAATTGAAAAGTCTCCGGCTTGACACATAGATGACGCTACCAGAATTAAATCCATATGTTTTTAGTTAGCCCTAACCAGCAAAAGATGCGTGTATAAATTTGATAGCTGTAGGATCATTATTTTGTGAATTGTAGTATTTTGAGTGAAGCAACTTTTGTTATTGGAAAAAAAATGGATAAAAAGGGATTTCGCGTGTTGATAAAATATTGCTTTTTGAAGGAAAAAAATACAGCTGAAGCAAAAACTTGGCTTGATGCCCAGTTTCTGGACACTGCCCTAGGAAAATCAACCATCAACGATTGCTATGCTAAGTTTAGACGTGGAGAAATAAGTACCGAAGACGATGAACGCAGTGGACGCCCAAAAGAGGTTGTTACCGACAAAAACATTAAAAGATCCACAAAATGATTTTGAATAAATGTAAATTGAAAGTGAATGAAATAGCAGACACTCTAAAGATATCAAATGAACGTGTATATCATATCATTCACGAATATTCGGGTATGAGTATGCTCCGTGTGGTCATCCCAGTGGACTGCACACGATCAACCCGCTCCAAAGCGTGGAAAAACGAAACAGTCGGTTGGTAAGGTTATGGCGTCAGTATTTTGGGATGCGCATGAAATAATTTTCATTGACTAACTTGAAAAAGGGAGGACCATCAACAGCGACTATTACGTAGCGTTAATAGACCATTTGAAGGACTGAATCGCCGAAAAACGGCCGCATTTGAAGAAAACGAAAGTGCTGTTTCAACAAGACAATGCAACCTGTCACAAGTCAGTGAAAACGATGGCAAAAATCCATGAATTGAGCTTCGAATTGCTTTCTCATCCACCGTATTCTCCAGATCCGGCCCCCAGCGACTATTTCCTGTTCTCAGATCTCAAAGGAATGCTCGCAGAAATTTTCGTCAAATGAAGAGGTAATCGCCGAAAGTGAGACCTATTTTGAAGCAAAGGACAAATCGTACTACGGAAATGGTATTGAAAAGTTGGAGGGTCGCTATAATCAGTGTATCACCCTTGAAGGGAATTATGTTGAATAAAAAATTAATTTTTCCAAACAAATAGGGTTTACTATGGTAGGCCGGTGAATTTTAAATTGACCTATTATTTAAGTCTTAATTATATTTATCACATTTTCTGGAAACTAATATTTCAATATTTTCATTTTAATAATAATAATTGAAATATGTTTGTAGTGATTTTGCTAACAGTACTCCATAATGAGAATTTGATTAATTATTTTATATTACAATTAACTTTTATTATAAATATTGTTAATCGTATCTCTTCACTTTTATACATATCGCATTTCATATTGTTTAATCTTATTTGAATTCCAATGTGTTCAATATAGGTTAAAATATAAATAATAACTTGTTTTTAAATTGAATCTAATTTTGGTCCGTATTCACAAAATTATTAACATATATATTGTTTCTTGTAGCTAAATATGTTTGTTTTTAAAAATCTAAAGATTTTTCATTTGTTTTTCTATGTTACGAATACTGCATTTTAAATCAATTAAATATTGCCAAAAAAAATGACTTTGAAAACATCAGCTCTAGAAAGCCCCAAAGGCAGTTGGATCCTTAATTAATAAAAATAAGATAATAATAAAATACTCTCTGAACACCGTTAGTATTTGCATGTTCGAATATATAAATAATTTTGAATATGATTGTCGAATTTCTGAGAATTTTTAGCAATTTTCAACAAACGTGCTCTCTTAACGCAATATCGAACAACAGTTACATTTCAACAAAAGAAGTAGTTAAAGCTCTCAGACGGTATACAAAATTGATTTGGACTGTATAACGAAATTAATTTTTTATACATTTTCACAAATAGTAATTTAATTTTAACTTTATATTTAACATTAAAAGTCATACATGCTTATACAAAGAACAATATACAAATGTACCAAAGTATTTACACATATGACTAAAGATGTAAACTACTCAACAAAATACGTTAACTAGTTAAAAAATAAAAGAAGATAGCAGCTAATTAGGGACCTTCCAGACAAGAAGAAACTTAACAATTAATCTCAAGAATTTGAGAGACGAAACATCTAAAAACTGAAAGAAGAATCAATCAACTTTCTATCTATAAGAACTATCACATACAAAGAGTCTGAACTTGCTCTGGACAGAAACCAAGAGGGTCAGGAAGCATCTAATATATTTACCCTTATAAATAACCAAAAAGCTGAGATATTTGAGGAAAATCAGGCTAAACTTTTTACTCCCTATCAAGGAAAAATGAACTATGTTATAATTTATAGAAATAACTTATCAGTTTTCAAATAAACTAAACCAATAAATAAGAACACACTTTGATTCAAGGAACACCTAAAATGTCAGTATGACAAATGTTTCTCACGGTACCAGGAATTTATTTTAATTTATATGTCTTTGAAGCTATCTCTAAACTTTTTTCAAAACAAATCTTAAGAAAATTCTGGATAATATACTATGTCAGCAAACGTCACTATTATTCAAAACTACTACTTATGTTCAACAACTGTATGAGGGAAATATAATAACAAAAACAATAATTAGGTGTTGCTTGTTCTGGT
This sequence comes from Rhynchophorus ferrugineus, assembly GCF_030347505.1. Classification (NCBI taxonomy): domain Eukaryota; kingdom Metazoa; phylum Arthropoda; class Insecta; order Coleoptera; family Curculionidae; genus Rhynchophorus; species Rhynchophorus ferrugineus. The sequence goes on along the minus strand of NW_027472583.1, from coordinate 21,042,672 downwards.
GGATGAAAAAAGTAAATAGGATTGCAAAGGGAAAACATGAAAAACTTTGCATGGCTACATATCATATGGTTTGGTAATCAAAATTTCAACTTGTAATTATTATCTTTTAATACATCTAAATATTCTATTTTCAAGTATAATTTGGACAAATTAATTTTATATTATTTTTTTATTTATAGTTTTATATGTTATAATATGTAAGGCAATAATAACGTACAATTAGAAAATAAGTTAAAAGTTGCTATATTAATTTTTTTTAATGTATTTAGAAAATATTTGAAACAAATATTAAGTAATATTTAATTTAAATATTTTATTAAAATTGTATTTATTAATTTCCTAATTCCCCCCGTACTAAATAAACTCGCTTTACACGACCTCTGGTGACTTGGTAGAGCATAATTTGGTTACCTTTTTATACAAAGGAGTTCGCAATCTAAGTTGATCTATTTTGTGATTTAGATTTATAACTAACAGGACGCTAGTTGTTATATAACGTCATTTTACGTGATGTACAACAGGATCGGATAAAATAGAGATATTTTCTTAAATTGTAAACTAAATTCATAATAACAACATTAGAGAATGAAAATTGACGTCTCTCTCTGGATATTTCTCGAACTTCTTCAACCTCCTTGACTATTGCCATCCATGGATATGTTGCATAAAATAGAACTTTTTGACAAAGGTCATAGAAAGGGTTAACTTGGAACTTTTATAGTATTATTAAATTGGAAGGTAGTTCCAGCTGAGGCTGTAAATGGTTTAACATCTCGTTAATTGAATGACTGAAGAAATAATAGACCGGTGCTTGTATTAAAGCAATTATCTTGCCATGTCTATGAAACAACTATCCTGTGGAACTCGAGCACAATAATATTTGTTGTCTGAAAGTGAACAGCCAACACGAAACTTGAACGAGGGAGAAAAAAGAAAGTAAGGTCTTGTAAAGGAATGCTTGATGCCAGACTTTACCAAATTAATTATGTCGCGAGAGAGAGAATTTAAGTCTGTAGTTTAATATATTATACATTGTGTAAATCGTTAAACAAATGGAGTGATGCAGGGAAGAATATCGATGACATAAAGTCGAATTATTCGCTCAGTCATACATCATGTTGATTTATGAAACAATTGATTACCCGTAGAATTCTTATCTCAGCAGTCTTTGGGGCGGTATTAATGAGTTTATAATTGTTAGGGGAAAACTTTACCTTTTTGGTACAACCGCTATAATCTAATTCTTTCATGTGCTTTCCCTCTCTCAGTTAGGGAGGTAAGTAAAACTTCCTGCAAATTTTGCTGGCTTACAGTATAAAATAAGAGGTAAAACCTATTGCAAGAATATTTAATAGGCGTATAATATTATGTCATGCATTAATAGGAAAACGGTCCAATTTCAATACATGGAGAGTCTCATGGAGAAATGCCTGTAAATAGTGTTCAATTTATTTTGCTTGGAATTTCATATAAACATACATACATATATTGAGTTTCAGATGTTATAATAATAGCTAAATAGCCTTTGCGGGAGCTCTGATTTTGTGCTTCAATTATTAATAGTATAATAGATAAATCATGTAGACAATTTGATGTTTTGAAAATTTTTGAATAATCGCTTGCTCGGTTACTGAAAAATCGGAAATGACCCAAAAAGTAAATTCAAGAAAATGATTCACGAACGTATGAATATTTGATAAAATCAAATATAACAATGCTGAAAATCGATTTTTCTCTGGTTGAAAACTTACTCAATGGTAATATAGAATAGTAGAATTTTGATAAGAGATGAAAACTAGATTTTATTACAAAACAATACTCGAAATAGATCATGGACTCTATCATCGCAATGACGATACACCCTTTTGAGATATATAGAGTCTACTCATGACATTCCGGGCATGAGCGCTAAAGTTTGATTTGGGACGTTGCCAGTTCTTGTAAATTATAGGTATAGTTGATGAATATAATAAATAATACCTATAAATTAATTCTAAAGGATTTAAGCAGATTTTTTTTCAGTGCGTTCTGATTTCTACTGAGTAAATTGCATTTGTGGCAAGTGTTATTTTTGTATAACAGTTTGAATAAACAGGCAGCTGGAAGTTATCGAGTGCTATGTGAAGCTTAGGCCAACCATGCTATATTCATTTCAAGGTGTAAATACTTGTTTCGACGTTTTAAAAGTGATGATTTTGATACCGAAGACAAAGAGTGTTCTCGATAGTCAAAAACAAATTGAATATGAGCATTTGAGAGGCAATACTCGAGGATTATTGTTGCAAAAATCAAGAAGAGTATATAGAATTGTTAGAAAAGCTTGGACAATTTTTGCCGTATGAATTGAAGCTAAGAGACAAACATGGGCTGATAAAAGGCTGAAAGGCCGAAAGGTCATGTGTGGAATGGTGCTTCAACTGTAAAATCGGAAAGGTCCAAGCTAAGGCACTCTATTTGGTGGGATCAGCTTGGTGTGACATACTATGGGCCTATAAGTCCTAATGAAAACATCAATGGGGATCACTAGCGACTATAATTGATGGATTTGGGACAAGCACTGTGCGAAAAATAGCCGAAATACGAGCAAAGACACAACAGTGTTATTCTTCAGCAAAACAATGCTCACATGTCACAAAACCGGTAAAACTATACTTGGAAGCATGGGAAAGACTGTAAAATATACCCGCGGCCATATTCTCCAGACCATATGCTCCTTCAGATTACTACTTCTTCCGACTTTTGACAGACAGGTAACGATGTCTGACCAGCGTTTAGCTTCTTATGTAGGTACCAAAGAATGGATCGATTTGTAGATAGACTCAAGAGATATGTCATTCTATCCAAATTCGATTTGTAAATTACCTGAAAGATAGTGAAAATTAGCAACTATCAATGGACAATACTTTGAATAAAATACATTGTACAGATTTTGCACAATAAGGCTTCAAATAAAAAGAAATTCTTTAAAATTAATTTACAAGTCTAATAAATTTTCTTGCATTTAGAATTAAAATTAATTTCAAGTAACTTTTATAAACTTAAATCAATAAGCCATTCATGAAAATATTTAATTTTAAAATAATTTTTATTATACGAAAAAACAAATTGTATTCGTGATATAATTTTCTGATATATTTATTGTAATTTGTACAATGGGTACCTTGTTCTTTCAATATTAATTTACCACATTTATCTTTAGTGGAGTCAAATTCTTATGTTTTTGTTCAAATTTCTCAGTCACACAAAACACACCCAGTGACAATTTGCCGACTTGCTTTAATTATTTCGTTTTTAAATAAATGTTTTTTTAATTATAAACAAAGGTATCCAAATAATTTGTAGACTTAATCGAACATTTGTAGCCTTTGTAGCATATGGACCTGCTACTTTTACGTTAAAAAAATATGAGTATTCAGTATTAATTAAAAATCTCCATCGACAAAAAAAATACAAACAAGATAAACAGAAAACTTTAAATAATAAATTATATATATTATTTTCGAAGCTTGTGCTTTTTCTAAAAGACCACTAAGTAATAATATTATTCTAAGGTTCAGACTTTTTTGCTAGTAATCTTATCATTTTATTTTGTGCTCGAAGGTTTAATCGATATAACCTTGGATAAGCATCTTTCAGGGTAATTAAGTGTAACTTAAATTAAAGCGAAAGTGGTAATTTTTGGTTCTCCTTTTTTATTCTATTTTAGTACACGGATCGTTATCATTTAGTATATTTATTATTAATAAATGTAGATTGTAACTAAATACACTGGTAATTAGTATATTTTATAATTAATGGGAGTTAAAGATACCGAGCATAGTAAATGTTCCCTTTAAAATTAATGTGGTATTTAGTAATAATGAACATTTTTAAAACTTATAAGTTTTTGTTGTACCTTTATACGGACTTGTTTTTTGTTTTATTCTACGAATTTGTAGTCATGTTAAATGTGATTCCAATTTGTTTAACAACCTCTACGATTTTGTGTTTAGCAATTCATGAACTCTCAAGGACTGACATGACATTTAAGGACCAATGTAGAGAATATCTTGATGATCGGGATTTTTTTTAAGTATACTTTGACCCCTCAGACCACTCAAAATTTCATTATACACTCAGGTTCTACTTTTTATGCAATGGAGGGATAGAGCATATATAATTTGGACATTTAGAAACGTGGCATTCTCTGATAGAGATAGTTTTGCTTCTATGGATCAGGTTATTATTATAATTTTAATAAATTTAAACGACTGAAGGTGTAGCTGTTATTTTGAGAAATAAACTTGTTGTTTTTTGAAATTAAACTGTTTTTTTCTTGGATTCTGGTTGTTCAGCATGTTGATATTTTAGGGTACCTAAAGGCTGCTGATGAGGCCTCCGCTCTTCACCTGGGGAGTATTAAAGGTTAGTTGGCCAATAACGCCTTTGACAAAGATTGGTACTGAACTTTGAGTGTGCCAATTTCCCAATGAATTAGAGAATTTCTTACAAACCACTAGACGCTTTAGGATTTCTTTGTAACGCCTGAAGATTCTCCATTATTTTTAATCGACTCTACTAACTAGTAATCAATTAATTAATCTTCATTACCCATATCCTAAATTTTATGTTACATATTGATACAAAATTTTCCTGTCGTTACATTTTCTTCGTTACAGAAAACAAAACTTGTCAAACGCGAAACCAAGAAGATTCATATTAATTAGCGCCGATCATATTCAAGCAGAATCTTCAGTAATACGGAAGCTCAATCAGAGTTAATCTTATACCTATGTCAGAGCAGTAGGCTCCGTATATCAGTTATCGATAGTACCAAAGCACAGTCCTTAGTCCTTATACCTACAGAGTCAATGTAATCGGTTTAAAGTTTGGAACGATTCCTATTAAAAGTTATCAATTTTAGGTGAATTTTAACCTAAAAATATCTAAGCTTATTGTATTTAACATATGGCAAATTAAGCTGCTAATCATATTTTTATCCTTTTCGAGCCTTCGCAAGTGTAAAAAATGGGATTTTTAACTCGCCGTTTTCTTGCCAGAAAACGTGCACTGGGGACTTTTTCGAAACAAAATTAAATAAAAATTAAATTAGGATTATATCAGATAATAGAACAGATTGGGATTAAAGTATCGTTAACTTGTCGGTAATATTTATGTTATATAAAAAGTTGATTTAGGTTTGACATATTAATTGGGTTTTAGCCATAGATTGCGAACTTGTAGGGATTTGTTTCACCTATTAATATAACTGTTTAAGGTATTGATTGATTATAGGGTTGTTATCTTATATGGTACTATTGATTATATTGCCAAACTTGGATATAACTTTAATTACTGGATAAATAATTTAACGTTATGTGTGATAGTTCTAAAGGTGTATAAAATATTGTAATTGTACTATATTAGATTATTCTCTTTGGGAATGATATAATTTTCCCAATTCCACTCGTGTAAAAAGTTACATAAATTACCCGACTGTATTTACCGTTTTGCCAGTTTGTAAGTAATTTATGATTATAATTTTTCAATATATTCAAAAATTGTTTTTCAAGAAAATATTGATTCTTGGTTAAAATCATTTCGAGTATGAATTCATTTCGAAGCTAAAAAGTGAATTTTGTTTTGATTTGGACCAAACCATTTCGATACTGTCTTGCTGCAAATGAAATTTAATTAAGCCATGAAATGTTGGCTTATAGAATATGAAATACTTGACGGGGCGTTGGATTTAGTTATTTTCTTAACGACTAAATGATTATCGGTGATATTATTAAACGAACCGGTATAATACTATATTTTATTTTTAATTAATTTAATTCACTTAGGTAAAAAACGTTGTACTTTTTTCTAGTCTAAATTTTAAATCTTCGATATTTTTTGTGTTATAAGAATTGAATCCGATTTATTTCAATACTTTAACGTTTTTTATCCCAACCATAATGTAATTTTATTTATGTACTTTACTTGTAATGAACAAGAAAAAACTGGTTTCATACAAGCTGATTCTTATACATAAAATTTATGCTCGGTTTTATTATAATAAGAAACGAATAAAGACTATAGAAATTTTAAAAGTTCACCCTAAAAAAGATTAATAATCCAGCAGACAGTAAAAGATCTATTCATTCGAGACACAGGTTTTTGCTAATGTTAGCGTTAAATAAAACTATGGCGAATTTTTAGCAAACAAAAAACGAGAAATCAAACACCGAAATCAATTATGCGGCAATACAACATAGACAGTAGTGAGAGAGAGAAAAAAACCTTATAACCGCAAATTTTCATTTCCGACAAAGGTTAATATCGCTGTACCACCGCTATATAGTATAATATCAAAACCGCTTGTTTCTAGTCGACCGAAACCATATCAAAATCCAAAATGACAAGGTCTGTCCCGTAGTACAACTATTCAATACATAAATAACAAAAATTGTCACAATTTGTCATTGTACTGTAATAAAGACGTCGATTTTTAAGTGCCATAAAACAATTGGTTCAACCATGAAAAGAATAGATAATAAAGGATACTTTAGTTCATAAAAAATATTCGATGCTTGCTTTTTATATTTCAGGGCTTAAAACTATTTATTGTTTACTGACATTATTGCTTTCCAAAATATTTAATGGGGTACTCTAATTTAGATATCCGAGAAAATCTATTTTTAATCTTATTTTCAAATATCAATCCTTTCACAATATATTTTCCAAAATTCACATTAATTTCGGAGATAGCCTTTTAACTAAATCGAAATTTTAGAGGGTGCTCTAGTCTAGAAATTTGAAAAAATCTAATTTTTCATGTTTAATCTAGCCCTTTAAGAATAGGCCCAAATAGGTGTTGGAATCTAACCACTCAAGTATCTTGTGATATAATATTTTAGAACCACTTTTAATGTACAATAACACAAAATCTCAATATCATACCTCAATATCGGAGTAAATGTTAATCAGTGGCAAGGTATACAATTCATCAGCTTTATGGCCATTAAATTCAGGCCAAAATTGCAACATAAATTTTTAGAATAACTGGGGGCAACATTCAAAACACAACTGCTAGAGTTTTAATATGATTATTTTCATGTTAACGTATTGGTATCAGCAGTATGCTATATAGAGTTTATATGATTATATTACAAAAAGGTGTATCTATATAATTATGGTATATTTCATGTATAGTTAACTAGTTCGAAGCTAATGAACTTGAAAAAAAATGGTTGTAAATATTTCGAGAAAAAATAGAGTGTGCAAAAGAACCGTCATATAGCAAAACATTTTTAAAACTTGTTACAACATACATAACAATTTATATTCCGCTTTTAATAATCCAGTTTCCATCAGGCGAATTATATTCTAATCACTGTCACACTAATAGCTGCTATTGCTTCACTACCAACCAAAGCAACTAATGTAACACAAGGAAATGTAATATAAGTAATGTAATTTCTCTTAGTGAATATGAATGCCTGGTCTTCGGAAAATGACATTTTTATTAAAATAGAGAGCTTAAACATTAGAAACTTTACTATGGAATTCATTATTTTGGCTTTTTTTAAATATAACGAGCCAATAAATGCAAATTACCATCGAAAACAATGTTTCTTCTTGGGCATCCAAGGCAAGTTTTCCGGGGTATTGTTTTATATTTTCAACTTCGTACACGTTCGAACATTTCGTTTATCCTCTAAAGAACGGTCTTCCCTAGGGCTCTGTCTTTATTCCCACATTGTCTAGTATAGCAATAAACTCTATCTTTAATTTTTCCTTTGCAAATAAATATTTGAGGCTCTTTACATACGACATCATGGTATTCTGCCCCAGGGACCAGGACTTGCCCAAGGTATTCTGGTAAGGGGATTCACAATACCCCCAATATTGTATCATATAGTTATTTTCTACATATCTATTTTGTTTTTTGTCCATTAAGCATAATATACAACATATATTAGAGTTCTAACTAATTATATATACATTTAATGTCGCTAAATAACACAAACGTGTTCAAGTGATTCAAGGGCTCTTCGATTTCGATGTTATAAATCAATTTCTGTTAAATACCAAATAGCACTGTAATTTGATATGAATGCCTGTACTTTTTTCTGATTCACAAAAATCTGCTTAGTATAATGTTATTGTGATGGGAGGCTAGGATATTCTATTGACCAATTCTGAATTATTTTGAAGACCTGATGGCATGACTCACTGGTATTTCTTATTAATATAAATGAGTGGCGAATTAATGATCTGCCAGTTTAAGTTGAACAATTACTTTTTTATTTCCTTCAAACATTGTTTCGTCAAATAAATATTTATTAGAAAAATCTGAAATTACCTTTTGTTCAACCATATATATTTTAAATGCTTCAATATATTAATTATATAAATATTAACATATTTTTACGTGCAATTTTATAGACTTATCTCGTTTAAAACACAATATTCATAATACCAATTCAGAAAAATAAAGCCCAAATATAGGAGATACTTTATTGGAAACACTAATTTCGCTAGAACTCGAAATAATGATATTTTAGCGACGACAACAATATGTGAGTTTCTGGAAGTCGCAAAGAAAATTTTGTTATTAAAAGTTGTTATTAAAGAAAAAATATTTATTTCGGCAACCAATATAAGTTTTCCGAAAACAAAAGATCCATACAATTTTGATCTTGACCTGGTTATCAATAATATTCCTTGTGGCAGAAAAAGTAATGTGTACTATTAAAAAAAAATAGCTGAATATATATTAGAGTAACTAAAAATTTAGTTTTAAATTTATGTGGGAACTTATGATAATATAAACTTGTGGACTGACAAATGAAAAAATTAGGCCTATAAATTAATATTAAAAGATTTAAAACACATGGTTGTAATGTGTCTTAAATCGCATTGGGCATATTTGTAACCAACTTCATGTTGAAGCCTAACTTATACGCTTTAATTTTTTAGTATGTGTCATTTCGTCGAAGCGTGAATAAAAATATTTTCCAGTGTGTTGAAAATTCTCGTCGTCTGAATTTGTACCGAGTAAATCGCATTTACGGGAAGGTTTTTTCTTACATTAATTTGAAGAAACAAAACAAACAAAAAACGTTCTGGACATCAAAAAGAAATGAAGACGAGGATTACCTTCAAATATTTTTTACTTAAATTTACTCGATGATGATCCGCGCAAAATGCAAGATAGATATGCATTGTGTCGTATGAATTCATGCCATGAGACATTAAAAGGTGGTTGGTCAAGTGTGAAATGCTGCTTTATCGTTTTTTTACTAGTGATGAAAAGTGGATCCCTTACGATAGTTGCTCTGAGCTGATAAAACCTAATGAAACCTTCACTGGGATCGCTATTGTTTAAAATTGAATTTAACAGGTAAATTGAAAAGTCCCGGGCCTGACACATCGATGGCGCTACTAGAATTAAATACATATGTTTTTTAGTTAGCCCTAATCCTCAAAAGATACGTGTATAAATTTGATAGCTGTCGGATCATTAGTTTGTGAATTATAACATTTTGAGTGAAGCAACTATTGCTATTGTGAAAAAAAAAATGATAAAAAGGAATTTCGCATGTAGATAAAATATTGCTTTTTGAAGGGAAAAAATACAGTTGAAGCAAAAACTTGGCTTGATGCCGAGTTTCCTGACACTCCCTCAGGAAAATCAACCATCAAGGAGTGGTATGCTAAGTTTAGAAGCGGTGAAATGAGCACTGAAGGCGGTGGACGCAGTGGACGCCCAATAGAGGTTGTTACCGATGGAAACATTTAAAAAATCCACAAAATGATTCAGAATGGCCGTACATTGAAATTGAATGAAATAGCAGACACTCTAAAGATGTCAGCTGAACGTGTACATCATAACATTCACGAATATTTGGGTATGAGAAAGCTCTGTGCAAAGTGGGTGCCGCGCGAGCTCACTTTTGATCAAAAACAACGACGAGTTGATGATTCGGAGCAGTATTTGAAGATGATCAAGTGTAATAAACCCGAGTTTTTTGGTCGATATGTCACAATGGATGAAACATGGCTTCATCATTTCACTCTGAAATCACCAAAAAACGACCGCATTTGAAGAAAAAGAAAGTGTTGCTTCACCAAGTCAATGCACCATGTCACAAGCCAGTGAAAATCCATGAATTGGGCTTCGAATTGTTTGCTCATCCACCTTATTCTCCAGATCTGGCCGCCGGCGACTATTTCCTGTTTTCAGATCTCAAAATAATGCTTGCTGGGAAGAAATGTTCATCGAATGAAAAGGTGATCGCGGAAACTAAGGCCTATTTTGAAGCAAAGGACAAATCGTACTACAAGTGTGGTATCGAAAAGTTGGAGGGTCCCTATAATCAGTGTATCGCCCTTGAAGGGAATTATGTTGAATAAAAAAGATGTGTTTTACTATGGAAAGCCGGGGACTTTTAAATTACCTGTTAAAATATAAATTATAATCCTTATCAATACAAAAAAAAATCATCGTTCTTAGATTTCGATGGTATAAATCAATTGCTTTTAAATACTAAATAGCACTGTAACTTGATATGAATGCCTTTCAATAGCTGTAAAATGTTATTTTGTAGGTGAAGCAATTAAGAACAAAATAATAAAATTAACAAAGGTGCATTCCGTATGAACCGTTTTACGTGCTATATAAAAATCATGTAGTTGTAAACGCTTATTAGCATGTTAATGGGGGATTAATGTTGAGTAATTTTGTGTGATTATAAACATTAGCTGAAATGAAACATGCTTATCAAAGTCTGTATATGAGGAAAATTGGGTTTTTAAATATTTTACTTCTATTTAAAATTGTTTTGACAAAACGCCTATTGGTATTATGGTTTTTTGAAAGCACAATATGATGTGTTCATATATTACCTACAATACATCCTGAAAAATCCTGAAAGTCATGCGGTATTATTATTTTTCTGTTATAGTCTCTGAGCTATATTATGCTAGTTTTTTACAATGGGGGCGGGATGGAAATATTATTTAAATCCGTTCCTATCACAGCAGTAAGTGGACCTATTTTGTTAGGACTGTGGTAAATTTTATATCAGTTTCATATTTTTTAGTAATGGTTATTCTATATCGATATCTTAAAATTAGTTGTATTATGCCACATTTGTCGATCATTTATATTCAAAACAGCAGTAAACTTACATCATCAATATATGGCTGCCGAAAATTGTAAATTCGTTTTACAGTTGGACAATATTACCCTTCTCATATTATTCTATTTAAAAAGAGATAGAATGCTGTTTGACAAGTTCGAACATGTAACCGAATGAGCTTGGGAAAGTCGTCCGTTCATCATCAAACGTCTGCAAAATTCTTCAAAACATTATAATTACGGGTTATAAACCGCCAAACGTTGTTTTAAGGCTTTGTTTTAATGGATTTCAAATCGCCACGGTTTTTATTGAAAATATTTTTAACGTGTTGCAGCTGCAGTGAATATTAGTACGGGCACGGTCACTAAAATATCTTAAAATTATAACCTTAAATTCACCAAAATGAAACCGTTTTTATGCGAAACGGGTGACAAATCAAGATTAGCTTGATGTTAACTGTATCAGAGATCAAATATACAAAATGTACAAAAACGGTAAGTCGTTTCTCCAGTCGAAACATATTTTAATACAATTACTTCAGAGAAAATTGTTAGTCTGGACAGTATCCACAAAAAAATATGCTGAAAGATATGCAGCTATTTGAGGGATTTAGAGCATCCTTCATACACTGTTGGGTAATATAAGATCTAAAAGGTGCAAAGTTAACCCACAGAGGCGTTTAATGGAACTTCCAGACATAACTTTTAAAAGAATACAATTTTTAGGAACATACTGTAATACTGTAATAAATATAACGTAAAGACAATAAAAGTTATTGGAAAAAGATATACATTGGAATAACTATTGACTAGGTTATGATAATCATAACATTTATTAATAATTCATTGCAGACATATAGGTTTTCCTCTAACTCCAAGGGATACTAGTTTGGAAAAAAGTTCAATGAAAATATAACAAAACAACTCTAATCTATTGTAGCTGTATAATTAATTGTAGTTTTAAGTTCTTCGTTAACATTTTTGTTTCATCATTTTATTTAGATTAGAATTCTATTATATGTCAAAGTCATTCAGATTCAGAATTCAGATCACGTGGGTTCACTGGTGTTTCGAATAGATTATATATTATTTTATTAATAATTATTTTACGACCTAAATTAGCAAGAAACAAATTGAAAATTTCTTTTAAGGTATGTTCTAAGTAAGGTTTCAAGTAATAAGTTCCTTGAGTAATATCATTTAAATTATAACATTTATTATATTCGCTATGCCACAACATCATTTAGTAATGGTCTCCATATAAGTTTGTTACCTCTCAGAATATTTTATTGGCCTTATCGTATTCAAACAAGTACACCCTCGTTGGTGACCTTCTCCGCTAAAAATATCAAACTCATTTTCTGATATATAACATTAAATAAAAAATTACCCAAGTTCCGAACTTTTCTTAACTTATCTGATTGATTAGAGTGGTATTGCAGGAAAATACGAAAGCGTAGATAAGTAAATAATCAAATTAATGGAAACAATTTTTTATTTGCAGCTTTTTCATCTTTGTTTTTCCACAAAATTCCTAAATATATAGGTATTTAATTATTTTAATTGTTACGTTTTTTTTTAATTTACGGAAGCAACATGGATGTGATAGAGTCCATTCAATCCATCAAATTTTATTGAACGTTTCTAAGATATGACTGTAGAATTTATAGCCAGTAAATTGTAGGATGTTGTACTTTTTTACATCCATTTGAACAAAAAGTCGAGTGAAGGTCATCGAATACTATGTGAAGCCTATTGGAAGTCATTGTCCATAGATTTGAATATGTGATCATACTACTAAATATGAACGTGTTAAAATAGTGATTTTGGCACCGAAAACAAAGTGCGTTCTGGACATCAAAAAAAAGTTAAGACGACACTTTGAAGGCCCTCTTACTCGTGATGAAACGTGGATCCATTACCCCATGATCCATAATGACATGGGGATCATCTGGTTATGCATTAACATCAGAGGCAAGGTCGAAAATCCAACAATGGCAAAGCCAAAAAAATAGCTCCAAGCAAATGCTCTGTATTTGACAGGATCAGCTTAGTATAGTATACTCTGAGCTGCCAAAATCTAATAAAACCATCATTGTGATTGCTATCGCCTAGAACTGATGAGAAAAACCCGGAATACGAGCAAAGACATGTTTTTGCAATGTTTTTGCAACAAAAATGTTATTCTTCAGCATAACAGCGCACGACCACATGTTTCAAAACCGATGAAAATATTTAAATGGGAAATGTTGCCCCAGCCGCCGCATTCTCCAGACCTTGCTCCTTGTGATTCGTGGATAGCCTGGAAATATACACCGTTATTTCCAGATGGTCTCCGTAAATTGCCTGAAATATAGGAAAAAGTAGCGGCTATCGATGGACAATACTTTGAACAACATACATTCTACCGATTTTTCACAATATATTTTCAAATAAAACAATCTTTTAAAACTAATTTATAGGACATAATATGGAAAAATGGAGTAAATATGGAAAATTTATCAAAAATAATGTTAATTATATACAAAAAGTGCTAATAATAGACTGATACTATTTCGACTAATATAATCACACCAGTGCTTAAATTTCGTATATATAAGAATGTTTTTATTATAATTATTATTTTGGCAATATATTTGGCGCCGTAGTGGCCGAGAGTATAATAATCTTTCTTAAGATGATTTCATAGATGTATAATCTTTCTACATTATTTTCTTGTTATAGTTCAAACTCCTTATATAATAATAATGTTATTTTCTGATTTATGACTTTTTTTATCAATGTGTTTATATTTACATTAAATTTAGATCAAAATAATCCAAAATATTAAAGTAATGAAATAATTTTCTGATTTGATTCGTACATTTAAATGTAAATTTTGACATTTTTATCACACCATTAACTTTACTACATACAAAGTAAATCATTTAAAATAACTCCTTTTTAATGGATGAAGAACTGAGAAATACATTGGATGAAATTGTAAACAAGAATATGTTTAAAAAGGCATTTAGGAAAATTGTAAATATTTATTTCATATAACCTATAACACCTAAACATTGGTATATGCATGATCATTCAAATAAATTTAAAGGTTTTAATGTATTGTTCTGAATTGGTAATTATATTATTACGAATATGGTGAAAATTCAAAAATCTGTATTGAATTGGAATATTTAATTTAATTATTATTTGTTTATTATGACTAACACAAGTGATAACAAACTCAAGATAGTAGCTGTAAAATAGCTATATCTTATTTTACAAAATATAGCTATTTACTAATTTTGATATAAAAAATCGCATAAAAAGGCAAATGTTACAAAACTTGTTTTAATAATCCCTTTTGCAGACGACTCAACTAGGAAAATTAAGTTATTGGTATTTTGTTTTTCTCAGTAATATTTCCTAATAAAATAGAATTTGCTAATAACTTTAAATTATCAATCAAGACCTGCCTTTGTTCATCAATGTTAAAACATTCAGAATCTTAGTGCTAATTTTAGAGTAAAATGATTTTTTAACAAAAGAGAAGAAATATTTGTATAAAACAAATAGTGTAACTATTACTGCACCATGTCATTTGAATGTTTACTAACAAAAACAAAAATGGAGATGTTAAAAATTATTTCCATCTAGTCCTAACGAAATAAAAGCCTATAGGCCTATATCACTGCTGCCAGTAAAATCTAAGATTTTTGAAAAACTCTTATTGAAAAGAACAAAACCGATCATAGAGAGAAAAACCTAATACTAACACACCAGTTATTAACAAACAATCAACAATTGACCAGGTCCACAGAATAGAATGATATTTGGATGTTATTAATGGATCATTGGATGTTATTAAAAAAGTCTACGGAAGTAAAAAGTATGCTCAGAAAATGTTACCAAAACAACACACCGAACTATTAAAATCGTACATTAGAAACAGAATGTTAAGAGTCAAACAAGAAGAAGCTTACTCTACAATAAAAGAAGCTGAAGCAGGTGCACCACAAGGAAGTGTACTGAGACCAATCTACTCTACACTTGTGATATACCACAAATATTACGATGGCTACGTTTGCTGATGATACTGCCATTCTAGCTGTCGGAGGCAAAAATAAATAGTTGGACACAAGCTTGGAAAATAAGAATTAATGAAAGTAAATCTGTACATGTGGAGTTCACCTATAAACAGACCGTACAAGCAACAATAACATTAAATAACACTATCATTCTATATAGCAACAACACTAAATATCTCGGAATGAATCTCGATGCAAAACTTCGCTGGAAAGAACATATAAAGAAGAAAAGAAAACAACTGGAATTGAAATATAGGAAAATGTACTGGCCAATTGGAAGAAAATCACAATTACACCTATACGGATATACGGAGTTCAATTTTTCAGAACAAAGTCCTGAACGGTATTGTGGGCGCACCAAATACTATAGATTACCTATATCGAGACATTCAGATACCCAGAGTTAGTTAAGAAATCAAGAGAATTGCAAGAGAGCACGAGGAAAGACTGCATTCTCATGAGAATATTGAGGTATTGCAGCTTTTGGATACCACTAGCACAGCACACAGATTCAAAAGAATCAAACCATCTGATCTTGTGTAGTGCTGTGGAGTGAGGTGCTTATAATAACAAATACAGCATCATAAACAGGTCCTCCTAGTATGAAGTATAAATTTTCTTTGAAAACGCCTCATATGAATATTACAAATTACTTGTGCTATACATACCAAAAGTGAAAATATAAATATGAATAAAATGTGTAAACATAATTCGTACTTTTTATTTTATATATATGCGAATTTATAAATGTGAATATTACCTAATTAACTTAATACGGTTATTATAACTGAATTTTAAGCGTTCTTATATTGCCGTGTATTAAAAAACTTCAAAAGTATTTTTTATTAAGCGTGTAGGTTCCTAATTTATCCGCTTTTTGTGTTATTACACTGTAGGCGTTTGAAAAAACAGCCGACAAAAAAGCCTACAAGGAACACATTTATTACAACATAGAATAGTTCAACATTACGGTTATGTAACTGTCCGATTTTTAATCAATAAAAACTGACAGGAGGCCATGCTTATAAATAAGAAAAAAATGAGTACGCTAATAAACAGTGAAGAAAAAATTATAACGATTCCGTTAACATATTTTGTAGCTCATTGGTATTTTCTCTGGTATAAATGTAACATTTAGTGCTATTGAAATTTTAACCTGTAAAACGCGTGAGTTTGAGTTTTGGAGTGATTTTTGCAGTTAAAATATTTTGCTATATGTGTAAAAAACATGCTGGACTCTAGGAGTGCAGAAAAAATATCGATATTTTTGGCCAGTACATCGATATATCGATATTCTTTATTTTAAAGGTCCATCATATCGATATCAATCGAAAACGATATGTCGATACTATCTAAAATTTCGATATATCGAAATATCCATATTTTTTTCGGTGGCCAACACATCTCTCGACATTAGACATATCATCATTTAAAAATACTTTACTTGAATGCTTTACCCCGGAATATTCGTTTGTTGTTAAAGATGTAGAAATTTAGATGCAACAGTGTATTCTCCACAACCTTCACATTGTTGCTATACAATGGAATGATATCTGATATCGGCAGAAGCTGATCTGATTGCGACAATATATCGTTCTACCACACCTTACTGATTCCACTATATGCACAGCAATAGTTTATGACCTAGAATATTCTGCTGTGAGTCCATGTGGATATTCTGGACATACTTTATGTATTTGATACTGTCGTAGTAGAGCCATTTTTCCTCTCCAGTTACAATACGCCACAGAAAATTCATTGTTTTTTTAGCAAGTATTGACACAAATCCAAACAATGTTAAAATCGTTCCAAATCTTTCTCATGGCATGTACAAATGCGAAAACAATTCTGAAAAACGGTCAGCAGGGCTGTTGGAACAGCCACAGTTGGAAGACAATTACAGGATTTGACAGAATATACGTCAAATTTTCCTAGAACTTTTATACTATTTACAATTTTATGATCCATTTTCTTCTAATAGATCTTGTAATTCATTATCTTCGAACTATCTTAGCCCCACAGACCGTTCTTCACATCAAAATAAGCACCTTTAAGTTGATGAAATTAAAAATGACAATGGTAACATGACGAAGCACCATCACCGTAAGTTCATAAAAAGTTTGATGGGCTTTCACAGCAGATTTCTTCTAATAAAACAATAGTAGTAATGAATGTTCGAAATGCAATTTTGAGCATTGTGTGATTAGCGCCTGTATACACTGAAAACCTCCGAAATAATAAATGGAAAACTGTAATTTTATGTAGGTTAATGCCAAAGTCATTAGATTTAAGAATTAACTTAGTATGTTTAATAGTTGCTTATATTGATAGTTCACATGTTCTTCCATAGATATCGGTGATCAAAAAACATGCAAGCACCCAATATTTACCTCACTAAAAGACAACTGTGTAAACAATATGAGCATATCTATAGAAATGATATAAAGTCGAAAATTTTAAAAATTTTCTAAGATATCTCAAACTTTAATATGCATAATAGAGTAGCTAAACCAGGTCATAGTAACTCAGCCCCGTTGTGGCCCATTAATTATTAGAAGAGTAAATAAAGGAATTATTGAATTTGTTTTTAATCCTTTAAATCCTTTTAAGTGCGCACCTTTCGCGGATGTTGAGAATAGGAAAACATTTTTAAATCCTTTGTTTTCTCAAATGGTTTTCAGCTAAAGTGATTAGAAATTCAATTCTATTAATTATATGGAAGCTAAATTGGCATTTGGCGCTGAACTGAAATTGATGATCGAGAATTTCCCAATATATTTTTAAATCACATTTGATTTTATGAGCAAATTTGTTTTAATAGAACTATTATTATCTTTAATTGGTTTTTGGACTTACAATAAAACCACAGCTAATCTTTATAATTCAAAGAATTGTGAACCAAAGCAACACTTTATTAACGGGCTTTACAAAATATAATTTTGACTCATTTAGTTGGACTTCCGCAAGTTAGTGTCTTACGATCTCTTCTGTATACTCTGCACTGCCTATGTCCCATCAACAAGAACAATAAAAACAATACGTGGAAGTTTTGCTGACAATATACCCTTTGTGATAAACCGATTTGAAACTTGGTGTGAGCCTTCTCTATACGCTCTTCTATCATGTCAAAATACGGCAAATATTTTATAAAATTTTATTAAGAAAAATCGGAAATTGTAAAAAAATATCTTTTGGACAATCACAATTATAAACAATCACAAACATAAATGTATGACCATGCCCCAGCACGATTTGAACCGTGAAGTGCACCCGCGACTATCGCAGTAGTACGAGGACCCTCAGTCGCTTCTTAGCCGGTTTTAATCTATTTAAATTTGTAATATGATCCTAATATACATGAATACTACTAATAGTTTAATTCAATACTAATTTTTTTAAACCAATAATTTAATTTATAATTAAAATAGTATTATGCGAATTTAGTAAAACATCCTTTATTGAAAATAGAAATAATAGTAGAAAGATACCAAAGGTTATTTTAAGGCAATTTTAAGTTTTTCTTTTTAAATTAAACACCGTACCATGTGGATACATGCGTACGATATAATTCCTCGAATGAAGCAAACACAACTATGTATAAAACGTTTCTAATTATCCATGAAATTATCTGTAACAGCGAATGCGTATGTAATAAAAATAAGTAAAGAGAACCATATTGTTTACATTTGTTGGCGTCATTGTATCACTTATGTATATGTGCACAGATAAAAACCTATAGATCTATTATAATAAAAATGGAATAATATATTTCCGATATAGAGTTTAGAAATATTATGTAGCTGATACTGCATTTAAACAAGGTAAAACAAAAACGATTGAGGTGGGACAAATACCAATAACCTTTTAAAAAATTTAAAAAATCTGGTATTACCTGTGCTATTTAGTGTTTTGTAATTTTAATTTGTATTCAATAAAAAAAATAAACTAAATTAATATTCTATTTATCATAATCGTAATATTATTTTTAAAATAATCATATAAATCCGCTGGCCCCAAATTTTTTTCTTGAAAATATGTCGTTGAACTCCGATTATTTGGCATAAAACAAAAACCTTCTCGTTTGTTTATTTCTCAACTGTAAATTTACTGATATTATACAGTCTTTGTAAAAGTGACAAGTACACCTAATATACTGTTGTGCCCCAAAAAATAGCCCAGTCCTTGGAAATAAAATGCAAGCCGTTGTTTATTTTTCCAAATAAATTTAGTTATTGTTCTTTAAAGTAATTACCTTTGAACAAAATAGGTTTACGTCTACGTTTCTTTTTTCACCATTCGAAGAAGTTTTTTAATTATATTTCTGTAACAACCCGTAAATACTTTCCATCGGTTTCGATTTTAATTTGATCAACTGACGTGTTCATGTGATCGAAGTGTTTTCTGAGTTATTAATATTTCCTGTTTTTTCGTATGATATGATTACATAAACGTTTTTTCCACATCGTTTACAGTTCTGGTCTATGCAATAAATATTTATTTTATTTTTCGGTGAATCTTCAAGTTAGCACACACCGTATTTTTACGAGTTTATGTTTTAAAATACTTGCTTTTCAGATCAGTAATTTATTTCCGTTAATAATAAGGTGTTAGTCTACGCTACAATGGGAAATTCAAAATTACTGAAACAAAAATAAAAGTAAAAACAAATACATTGACGGTACAGCGGTTTTATCATCACGCGAGGCCACGAAAAAACTCCAACTTCATCTTAACAAAGATGAATTGTGGTTGTAAATGTGGCGTATCAAAGCAAATGGGACAAAATCTACCAATGTGACATTCACCTTTTGTAGAAGAACTTTTCCCTCAGCAAAATTGAATAATCATGATCTTCCGCAAGCAGACAACGTTAAATATCTGGGAATGCATTTTGATCGATATTTGACGTGGAAAAAACATATTCAAATGACAAAAAAGTGTGTGACAGAACGCAAAAAGCTTAGGTTTAAACTAAAACAAATGCATTGGCTGATAGGACGTAAATTTAAATTATTATTAGTTAACAAGGTTTTGATGTATTGTCAATACTTAGGCCTATTTGGACCTATGGTATTGAACTATGGGAACAAATAGCAAATCTATTATAGCCATCCTCCAGGGGTTCCAGAATAAAGTGTTGTGAGTCATCGATGATGCTCCATATTACGCTTCCAACAAACTGATTCAGCGCGATATCCCCTTAAAACCCATAACGAGTGTTATTCGAAGTGTTAGTGAGAAGTACTCTGAGAGATTATTAGTGCATCCCACGCATAATAATGCATTCACCGCTTTTTCAGTTAGTACTATCTTTCAAAACAAAGCTGTTAACATTTCAATATATTCTACTCATAAGTTTGCGAGTTATTATGGTAAGAGTGACACTACTTTTGTTATTTTGCTACAAAGCAATGTATTCAAAACAATATTCGGATTTAATTTTATACTGCTTCTTCATGAGGAAAAAAATATAGTTCAAGCTAAACCATGGCTTGACAAATATTATAAGGACTCCGATCCAACAGAAACAATAATTATACTTTGGTTTGCTGACTTCAAACGTGGTCGTAGAGACAGTGGTTATGCAAAACGCAGTGGACGTCCGAATGATGTGGTAACACCAGGAAACAAAAAAATCCCCAGAATCGTTTTGAATGGTCGAAAAGCGAAGTTGCGTAAGTTAGCACATCGTAAACATAACAAAAGCAAACTTGTTGGGCATTTGATTATGAGAAAACTCTGTTCAAAGTGGGTTCCGCGTTTGCTGACTGTTGACCAAAAACAAAAACGTGTTGATGATTGTGAGCAGTGTTTGGCCATATTTGAACGTAACAAATCCGAATTTTTGTGTCTATATGTGACAATGGATAAATCGTGAATCCATCACTTCACTCCGGAATCAAAATGATCGCCATCTGAGTGGACAGCAACTGGTGAATGCGAACCAACCGTCCGAAAGCACAACAATTGGCTGGAAAAGTTATAACCTCGGTATTTTGAACGTCGAAATACCGCCAACAGTGAATGTTATACAGCGTTATTGGAGCGTTAGAAAGTCACCGTGTCACAAGTCAATCAAAACAATGGCAAAACAACATGAATTGAACTTCGAATTGCTCCCACACCCACCGCATTCGCCAGACTTGGCGCCTAGCGACAACTGGCTGTTGCTACTAGTGACCTCAAAATATTGCTTACCTGTAAGAAATTTCGCTCAAATGAAGAGGTTATCGCTGAAACTGTAGCCTATTTTAAGGTAAAGATAAATCCTTCCGCCAAAGTGGTATTAAAATGTTAGAGCGGCGCTGGAGTAATACTTGGTACAAAAGGCTAACTTGAATCACACATACATTAGACGATTATTGGAGCAAGAACATTGACGAAAACTGAAGAACATATTATTTCATTTCGCTTCCGTATATTATTGACAACTCCATCGTTTTTATAGAAAACTTCTCGTCAGGTGTACATTTTCGTGATATTTATCTTTATGGCGACAAGATAATCCTATTACTGAAGTAAATGCGAATAGATATCGATTGATCAATATAATAAATAAAATATCCCAGTAATCAACTAAAACGAGGCGAAGTATCAAAAAAGCATGACTAACACACATACGGTCAAAAGCGGAAAAAAATTAAAACGGCTCGGACTAACAACAAATTAAAACACCTGAAAACTGGCCTTGTTTCAAGCCGCTCTTTCGTTTCTAATTAATTTATTATATCTGTTCCACCGGCTGGCAAAAATTGAACATCTCGGAACTGTAAAATTAAGATATTATTTATTTAGTAAAAAATATGGCTGTACGGACTTTTTATACCTCCGATTTCTATTGTTATTCTGGGACGTATAAACCGTAGTTTTGACACAAACCTGATTTTATTGTATTGCTAATATATTCGCTACATTAATTTACATAAATATATTTCGAACTACTCGATATAGAATTTCGATCATTATCTAGAAAACATTCATTCATAAAAACCGATAAACCTACAAAACATTTAAATATTTAATATTAATAAGCACAATTAGTTAGATCACTATAGATATAATTATTATGTACTGTTATGTTAATTGTAAAGCGAAAATAGTTGAGTCAAAAATATATAATTTAGAGATCGTTTTAATTGCCTGAATATGTAATTTATTAATCACCTTAACATGTATTTTTAACGGTATTTTGATAATTAACTTTGTATCTAGTTTCGTGATCGCCAAACATTTTAGAAGAGACGGACATGATTTGAAACTCGTGCCAATAGATTTGACTAAGGATTTGCATGTCCTCTCGAAATTTGTTTCTTATTTTCCTCTTAAAAAGGTAAAAAAACCTTTAACACAGACTTGAATGCTGGCGATGAGAATATGATTCAGAAAATTAGCGTTGAAAGAAGCAGACATTTTATAACTTGAATTCCTAAATCAACCAAATCAAAAGAAGCGACACAATTGATGTTGAATGCAAAGGCGATGATCACAGACCGGATTCGTCAGATCTAGCTCCGCGCGATACTTTTCTATTCGCGAGGATGAAAAATATTTAACTAAAGGGCAATTAATGTTGAGCTTCGAAGAATGTGAAAAGAGATCGGTAAATTGCATTTTATGAAGAGTAATTTGAAGGTAACAGGAGGAATGGAGAGGAAGGTAGTATTAAGAGCAATACCTATCTCGATCAAATAAGAAACGACTTCTTTTTGAAAAAAAATATTTTAAATTAAGTAAAAGCGTGTTCATCTGACTCACATGACAACTGATACGTACTCAGAACATTTTGTCGCACCGACGCTATTTGTTTATTTTATATTTAGTTGAAAGTTTCGTCTCGGCAAAAAGTGGAACTCAATCGTGAACATTTTCGTGCGATGATTTTTACGATTTTCGCGTTGGATGCCACGGAATTTGAAATTCGCTCAAAACAGGCTCGTGTCGATTGGTGCAAAGAAATGCTTAAGAAATTCAATCGCGGTGCTTCGAAAGACGTTTATAAAATCGTGACAGGTGACGAATCACGGATATATTGGAGCCCGAAAGTAAGCAGCAGTCGACTGTATGGGTGTTTCAATTTGAACCAAATCGAACAAAAGGTGTTCGCGAGGCACTTCAAAGGAAATGGTGGCCTGTTTCTTCGGGAAAACTGATCATATTGCAACAGTGCCTCTAGAGAATAGCAGAACAGTAAATTCTGATTGGTACCTAACCATTTGTTTGCCAGAAGTCTTCGGTGAAATAAGGAAAACAAACAAGAGACGCCTGATTATTCTTCATCATGACAATTCGAGCTCTCACACATCGGCTCAAACAAGAGACTATTTGAGCACTGAAAACGTCGAATTCCGCCGTATAACCCTGATTTGGCACCCAATGACTTCTTTTTGTTCTCATCCGTCAATAATAAACTACGTGGTCAACGATTTTCATCGCCCGAAGAAGCATTGAAGCGTTCAAAAATCATGTTTTGAAGATACCTCATTCGGAATGGATTAAATGCTTTGAAAATTGGTTTAAGCGTATGCAAAAGTGTATCGATCATCGTGGCAGTACTTTGAAAAACAATAAAAATATATTCGCAGCTTAACTATTTGAATTTATATATAATAATATTAACAAGCACTTACGATTCTTATTGGTCTGGACCTAGCAAAAAATCCTCCAGACATAGAAAATCTTAAGGTCTGTAATTTGAACTTAAGTGGTATGCTTTAGATCCCTCATTTTGGTTAGTTGAAATTCTCTATAGCAAGTAATGGATTGAAAGTTTTACCGTGCGCTAAAGCACTAAAATTGTTCGGCTATTAAACTTAGGTTCAATAAACTTTTTAAAACTTTACATTTCTTTATCCAATATACTTATTATGTTTTTAATTGTCGATAATCTATATAATACTCGACTTAGCGAAAATTTTGCCTCTCTTTTTAAGGAAAAGCAAGGTATCTGGAGGCGCAAAATTTGGCATGGTTAAAGCTTATATGGAGGAACAATTTTTAGGCCTAAGATGTCTGTTTAATATGTCCTACAAAGAAGTAAATTTAAATAAAACGAGATGCGCTCAAATCAAACAATCAGGAATCAACCAGGTCAGATCGGTGACATAAAACATATAAACAAATATTTTAGGCCCCATTTTTATTGGGACTGGTGGACCATTAATTATTCGTCATTTTACAATTACAACAGAAATGAAAATTATGTAAATAAACCACGGATCCGTAATTTTCAAAATCAATGTCTGACAGGACTGCAAAAAAGTTATTTTATTTTAAGTAGTATTATCTAAGATTCTATGTTACTTTCGGTTATTCCCGTATTGTTGGAACTATTTAAGAGTTACGGCAAGTTTGGATGAAAAACGATTAAGAATAATAATATCAAGTAAAGTAACATTTTAAATTTTTTTGTAAAGAATTAGTCTGCCCGCTTTATCGGACAGCTGAAAATTTCATCCTAAAATAGATTAGATTAATTAGAACAAAATTTGAGAATAAAAACAATCGTCTGTCCTCTTTGTTTACAAGGTACTTAGGTTTTCGCAAGCAGCTTGATTTAATTTTATGTCTGGTGAAAACAAAATAGCTAAGAAAAATTGTTCTTGCTTAAAAATAAATAGTCACTGTTATGGTTCTGGAGACATAGTATCATTGTAGTTAGTGGTGTTAATTTCTAAGGTTTCAGGTTTTATTAGTAAAAGCATTTCATAACAAATCACTAATAGAAAGTAGTAGATTAACGAAAGGGATATATCCAAATTAATTATGAGCTACCTGGAAGGGCAATAGATTTATATAAATTTATATAAAATGACTAAAATAATAGCTTGAAATAAATACATCTGGAAGAGAGGAAGAATTAAGCAAAGAAGATGTAATTTTATCTAAAAAATTAAGTTAAGGAATTATTGTTTTAAACAATCAAAGTATTTTTATAGCCTTTCGTAGCGTAAGAAAGCGATTTTCTTGTAGTTAGACGGAAGGCAATATTAATCAAATAATTTATGAAAGTCCAGAGTTAAAATTTGTGGAATTGAACAGGAAGTAAATTAAAGGAGCACGTGATGAATTTAAAGGTGAATTTACATACAATTTTTTTCAATAATGAATTATTTTAACCCACATTATGAATGAGTAGACGACAAATATTATCCATATGTATGCATTATTGTCAATTGGGTGATTTGACCGAATATTTAATTGGGTTTTAAATAAATTAACATTAATCTTAGATATACCGAAACATACTTGAAATTCAATTTACTATTACGAATACAAACACGGTTGTCTTAGAGCGAGATAAAATATTTTGTGAACGCAGATGAATTTGTAATCGGGATTAGCGTTGACCTAAATGAAAAACAAAAACAAACGAAACCTGGAAATGAGAACAAAAGCAAACGTTCGTAATTTAAGGAATTAAACCGTTTCCCTGTTATTTGATTAATATACCGAACATTCCAACAAAAAACTTTTTTATGTTCCACATTTTCCATAAACACGTAGATATAAATATTCAGGTATAATTGAGAAATTAAAAATGTTACACTGCCTGACTGAGTGTCCCAAAATTTGAGGATTGATGGATTTGAGATTACATAACGCAGATATTCTTTTGATTTTTCGATTCATTAAATCATCCAGGGTAGAGTTCTGCATACTTCATACACAACGACTTAATAGTATTCAAAATTTTCGTTGATATAGTGTCTCTATTTTCTCTTTTCAATGCACAGATGGTTGTGGGTTCTTGTGATGTAAATACATGATTTTAGGTGCCAACTATACTCACCAAAAATTAATTAGGTTTAACGGATGGATGGATGGATGTATAGTCTGTGGCACTCTCATTAGTCATCATATAACATCATATTATATGATATTTTATCGAATAATTTACAGCAGTATTATATTGACATTAATATTGGATAGCAATACTATACTTGTTAAACTTTGTTCTATTGTTCTTTGTAGGAGGTCATCAGGATTCAGGTTTTGTATCAATTGCAAATATATAAAGTGTATAAAAACAGTCAGTAGTTTTTTCAATATAAACATAATTTAATACAATTATTTCAGAGGAAACTTATTATTTCCATTTCTGTATTTAGATGAGACATGGATATTTCAGAATGTCAGAATGTGAATGTAAATGATCACTTATGGCAAGATGATAATGAAAATAGTGTTAATTCAACAAAAGTTGATGGAAAAAGTAAACGTTGGAATGAAAATTGATTAGGGTTTATCGGTCACAATATTGTTCTTTATAATGGAAACAGGAATGGTTAATAACACCTTTGGTTTAGATGAACTCGATCACAAATTGAAGAAGGAATCGACAAATGATGGAATCGTAAACATATGTTAGATAGATTGGAAACTACAACTTAACTATTCACTTGAATAAAACTTTCTGATTACGCGATTATGATTTAATGCTGACTCAAACTCATACAAGGTGTGGAAGAGTTAAATGTAAATACGAGTATAATAAAACACAACCCTAACATAGAACCTATTATAACTGAACAATTAATTGTAGTTTTAAATACTTCGATAATATATGCATTAGATGTACTATAATGTCAAAAAAATTATATTTGGTAACAGTATTTTTGTTTAATTCCTTTATTTGTATTGGAATTTTGTTGTATATCAAAGCCAAAATGAACTAAAACTCAGAGTTTATGAGACAACATTGC
This sequence comes from Rhynchophorus ferrugineus, assembly GCF_030347505.1. NCBI lineage: Eukaryota > Metazoa > Arthropoda > Insecta > Coleoptera > Curculionidae > Rhynchophorus > Rhynchophorus ferrugineus. Next base: position 21,015,790 of record NW_027472583.1, on the reverse strand, counting down.
GACGTTTTGACGTCATCGATGCAGATGACGTAAGTTCCTTGTTTGATTGCACAGACTATATAATATTTACCTGATGAAATCGGATGAATGTGTTTATAAAAGCACATTTATTCTCATATTTAATGAAAATTGATGATTTATATAATAAAATATAATATTTTTTTGTTAACTGTTTGCTAACTGTCTACTGACGGCGAGCATTTTGGGACGAATATAAGTCTTTAAATATAAAAAATTGAAACTTTATTTACTGACTTTATTTCCTGGCCAAAAATGATTCCACACGATTCTAGAAGACCAGACAGAGCCACGACGAAATCCAAAACTCCTAAATCTGGAATAACCTGAGTTTAGTACTCGGTTCTCTATCAGATTTACAAGTAACAGAATGCCAGATGTCTACTTGCCAAGCAAACACAATAAATTAAAATTAAATGGTATATTGAAAAGTGTTACCTATGGAAAACTGAAAACCTACTCTATTTCGTAAATTTCCAAAAGAACAAACAACTTCAGCACTTAAATAAAACCAAATCAGTACTGAATTTAACAGCAGTTAACTGTGAATAGATAAATAGGTTTAGGTAGGTATTAAGCTAAATTGTGTGTAGGTAGTAAAATATAAAATACGTGTGGTAGATAAGTTAAATAAGGTGTTTGTTTATTTTTAATTAGTTATTACGTCGATTATTAGGTACACATTTTATTTTAAAACCTTTTTTGAGTCAAAAATCTAGGTTTGATTATTTTTTAATTTTTAGTGTGTTCCTTTTTTATTTCTTTAAGTCGCTTAAATTTTTTGTTAAAAATATTTTATTATTCAAACTTATCATCAAGAAAAACGCGGACTGAGTAAAGTGTACGCAACGATGAAAACGTATATGCTTCGTGATATAGGCTTCGTGACCAATACTTGTTGGATTGAAGATTGCACACTCAATCCACACTTCAGCCGTACTTCCCGACATTTCTCGAAATAATGGACAATAGGACTTCTACTGTGAACATTTATTTTTCTTATTGTTTTTAGTCTTAGTATCTTTTCTAGAATTATTTTTCTTCTTTGACTTGGTTTTGGTTTCTCTTGTAACATATTTTTCAAAGGACTAGCAGTATAAGACTTATGAGTATTCAAATGTTACAGATAATGGAAAGTAGAATGGCATTGTTCACTGGCATTGTTTATATCAGTTTCCATGTCCTGGTGTCTACATAGTGGAGAACTTGATGGGTGGTGCACTTCAGCAACATTCGAAATTTAAGGAGTTTCAAATTGTGATGCAATAAATTCTTGGGTAACAGGTATAAAAGATACAGTTTAGTGGCTTCAAATCTGTTTACATTCTGTTGCATCTTCATCAAGATCAAGAGAACTTGAAGATGGATTTTAGTAAAAGAAATGTTCATCAAAAGGTGCACAAAACATATTCGTAACTGAGGAGGCTGCAAAATCAGTGGAATAGATTCACCTAGAAATATATCATTTGTAGTCTGAATGCTAAAGTTCCTTTATCACCTGTTCACTTGATTCCTTAATAATTGGTTCATTAATAAATCTACCAGGTTGTGACATCTATTTATCATCTTCAATTACATACTGATTCTTAATATATGCGGCATTAGTGGCAATTAGTGAAATGGAATATATATTTATTCATTTTCTTATATACTTAGCCTAGAATGTAAATATTTTTTAAAACATTTTACTAGTTACGCATTTTATTGCCGCAGAAACTTAGAATAAACTAAATCCCAAACCGTCATAATAAATTAAAAGAAAATTAAAAAATCATACTTTTGACTTAGTTTAGATACAATACTAAAAGTCTCATAAAATATTGATAATTTTTTCCTATTCCCGGTAGTTTTGCTTACTCATTTAGACTGATTGTAATGTCTTTACCATGTTTGAAGTAAATATCACATGATATGGTGATATTATTGAGGGAAGAAAAAGTGAACAAGTTTTTATTTCATGTTCAAATACTTAAAAATTAAAACACTAATCGTATATGTGCTTTTTTGGTGGATGGTCTTTTCTCTTTGTTTTTTGGTAAAACCACTGTAGCGACCTTGAGACATGTTACATCCTAAAATAGCAACTTACAAAATGCCTACAAATATTATGTCAGACTATCAAATGAAAATTTAGCAACTCCAAGACGTTAATATCTCGGATATTATTTTAGAGTAATTTTAGATTTAGTAACTGACTATCGCTGGGTAAAGACCTGCCCTCATCGAATGATCATCTCAGATAACTCCGGATTTCGGTTTATCGGTATTTCTTTCGGTATTTATTAAAAGGTACACTAATTGATATAATAAATGTAACTATTCGACATTAAATAATTTCTTGAGGACTTGAAGGTTGTGTTTTAATTTGTTATATTTAATTTCTCCCTTTTTAGCCGACGTTTCTCTAAACTGGTTATATTATTTAATATGGAATGAGTCCTCAGCATCAAGCCTACCAACCGGTAAGAGACCGACTCAGAGTAGACATTCAGCAGTTTTTATCCTAATTACTGACGTGACTGTAATGTTTAACAACTTTCTCAGGTTTCAGCCACTTGCCTACGAACAGATGAATTAATGCAATCACAAAAATAAATTTGCAACTATGCCCAGGTGGGATTCGAACCTGTGAGTATGACAGCACTGGGAAGACCGGTGAAAGGGATGTTTTGGTGTGAAATCCTAGAAATTGATAACGGGATGACTGCCGTGATAATTAAATAAATTTGCAGAAAAGCTGTAAAAATAATTTCATAACTACACATATATAAATTAAGTAAATGAAACAGTTATTAATTAAATATATTGATATAATTACGTCAATTAAAATTCTCAATTCAATAATAATTGTTAACTATAATAGACGATATAATTTTATTTCCAATTAAACACTATTCCGTTCGAAATAGTATGTACGCCCCCTTATTTATCTTCTTGTAAATCAACTATCCATATTTTGATAGCTTAACACAGCACGTTCACTTAATTATGTATATCTAACAAGGTTCTGAGGGGAGATTTTCCAGAATATGCCTTGAATGTTTGCGAAAATTAATTTATATCTATTCAATTTTTCTCCGCACAGACTGTTTAGCAACATGGTTGGTATTTTGACAATCTAATCTGAGATACATGAGCTTTACTATTAATTTCTTCCTTATACTCCCTTAATTCATGCTAATTACGTAGTATTCATTCAGTTATCCGTAAATAGATGTCGTTATTAGGAGCATTGTGGGAAGAGAGGGACTAAAGGGAATCGAATAGACTAGGTACTTTATTTTTTTTATATTAATTAAGGACTGAAATGAATCAAACCTGAAAGTTTTGTATTTTATTCATTAATCCATTATCGTATGCCTATATAAGAATAAAACCGAGTTTTGAATAAACTTGACAGTGATAAATGATAATCTCGTGAAGCGATATTTGCTGAATACTTGGATAAAGCGAAATGCTTCGTTCCAATTTCGAAAGATGCCTTTAAAACGAATTACGTCATGGTCATGCCTTTTTAAGTAAATTATCTCTTAATATCAATATATATATATATATATATATATATATATATATGCTAGCAAACCTGACAGATGTTGTTCTGTTCAAACATCATTTTTCTTACCGAGTTTAGTGTTTAATAAAGTTTATCAACAATTTTAATTTTTGTTTGAACACACGTGAAATAATATCAACCATCGGTGAATGTTATTGTCCTGATTGACACTGATCATCATTTGATAGGCGTAAATATTCAATGCACTAACTTTTTTGTTATTTTCTGTGTCTGAACAATAAAAAGATAAATAAGGTACAAGAGAAATTACTTGTACGAAAAATAAATAAAAAAAATAATGCTTCATGAACAATTTGGGCAGATGTGATAAGTGCTTTCCATATAGTACGTTGACTGATTTAATGATAATAACGTCGTTTTCGAACCTATTGGGAAATTGGGTTGAACAGATAGACCAATTGGTGATAGTTTTGATAAAATCTCCCCAAATTTGCCACAAGTTTGTGCCTCTCACATCCATCTTCTCGATGTGTATAGACAGCGCGTATAATTTTTACTCCACATCACCCATAAAGTATATTTGCAACATTCCGGATCTGCATCAGATATTTTCATGTTTCAAAGTTTCCCTTTTACAACGAGAGTTTATCTGGACTGGACCTACATTACCTACACGGCCCTCGGCATTAAGCCTACCAACTGGCGAGTGACCAACTTAGAAATCATCCCAGAAAACATCCAATCTTATCTAGACTGGGTACTGGCGTGACTAGAATCATTTTGCACCCTTGCGTAGGATAATCACAAATATTAAATAACCACAAACATAAATACGACCATGGCTCAGCAGAATCCTGTCGCTTTTACCACAGCGCCATCCAACGCTGCGGTCCTGAATATTGATGTTTATTCAAAATTACGACCATCTTCTTTCTGAAGGATTTCTGTTGTTCGAAATCATGACACTTGAAAGCCATAATTCCGTTAATTTAATTCAGTAATTAAATAAAGTAAATTCAGAATCTTACGCAAAAACTATTTCGATTGAGATGTAACTCCAGCTAATAGTGTTTTCATTGGTGTCTTAACATACATATTATATTAGTTTAGGGAAGAAATACTTATCGGTTTTGCTAATATATGGCTTAGTAATATTTACTCATTGAAACTATGCCGCGCTTGAAAGTTATCATTTTAGATTCAGAGGTAGCGTCATTCGTTTACTCGGTTAAATGTTATTGCGCTTAAAAATAAACATTTTAGGATATTCCGTTTCCGTTATAGTTTACATTTTTACTTTGGAAAATGGTCCAAAGCAGCTCAAGCTCATCGAAAATTCCTCACCCAATTTTAGTGCGACGATTTAAGGCTATGAATTTTTAATTAAATGCCAAAGTCAGAATTATTTTGACCTTCTCTTGTTCCTGAAATTCTGTTATTAAAGATGTACTGTATGTTGGCCGATCAATCGTTTAAAAAATTAAATTTCATAATTCATATAAATGTAGGTAATACTTGTTTAGGATGTCAAAGAAATTAACTAAAATTTCAGTTAAATTGTTAATACCCCAGAAACCATTTCTATTATATCTGCACTTTTATAGCTTTATAACAACATTTTTCTGTCACTCTTTATTTAGTACACGAGAAAACCCTTACAATTTTCTGTTAGTCAGAAGAGAAGATTATTGAAAAATACAGTTTGTATGATCTAAATAAAGAAACCAAAAGCTCTTGACAGTCTTCGTCAGACATCACAAATCTGCAAGAACATATGAATGAATGAATTGCATATGAATTAACAGTGAAATATTTAATGGATCCAGTTTCCGTTGGCATATGGTTGCTGAAATGAAACCAAATCCATACATTTATGAAACGAACGATTATGGGCGATTGATAGCAAATTATCTAGAGCTATAATTTGTGAAAAGGATTGTGAATTAACCCCAGAGGAGTTTCACAGATGTTTTCAAAGCCCTTATTGGCGCCAAGGAATGTGTGAACTATTAATTTGGTTCCCTGCTGTTAAATATTAATGTGACTGAAGCCGCCAATAGTACAAAGCAATCAGAATTATTTGAATTGAGTGGAGTTAAACTGACGATTTACTGAAATAGAGTGGAAAAGGTTCCCATTCAAAAAATGGAGTCTCTATATATGCCCTAGGGCTGTTTGTTAAATAGAATGAATCAACCTATACCAACTAAATAATTTACGTAATTAAATCATATGTTTTAAATCAGCCAAATGTCCCCATTTTGGCATCTATAAATATTCATATTACCATGACATGGACAGCATTGTGCTACTGAAGAGTAGATACGAAATGTTGACACATGTCGTTTGATACATAGGTGTTTAAATTATTTAAATGTTTGTTTAAATTATTAATATCTCAACCGCATATTGTTTAATCATTAAAAATTTCGATATAATCTTAGCTATGGATATGCTCTAAAGAACACAAGTAAATTTCCAACGTTATTAGATGTTTCTCGAAATAGCGATTTGTTGTTAAACAGTTTAGTTAAAATAAAGATGAAAATTTCTTAACTTATACAAATTTCTGGTTTGGTATTTAGAAGTAGCAGGTCACAGTTGTAAAACGCCTCTCAATAACTCTACGTTTCAATTCACAAAAAAACGGAATCATTGATTTTTATCCCTCGAAAGGCTTAACCATTTGTCCAATTATCAATTAAAGATAATTATTGGACGAGTTTTCATTAAGCAATTGCCTCAGTTCTTTATCAGTGAACTTTGTACATAGATTTTCTGCTAAATCAAAATCACCATCATTAAAATACGCAAGCCTTCCCATATCTGTGCTCACTCAGAGAATGCTGTTCATTTGTATTCATTAACAGACTATATGCCTCAGCAGCAGTTTTTTGGTATTAAAATGGAATGAAGAAGAGCAAAGCTCCCCACAAAATATTTTGTTCGACACATATTCTTATATTCACTACAAAGCATAACGACTTGTATTTACTTTTTTACTCTACATATTCTAATTAAAAATTAACCAGACAACCCACGAACGATTTCTACATCCATTTGTTAGTTTTTCGTTCAATAGGTTTTGAAATGCTTTGTCTTCGATTTTGGACCTCCATAACCAATAATTGGAATATGACGGAGTGGCTTCACCAGAAGTTTTTAAGTGTTCAGATTTGATACCGGCTTTAGTTATTCCCATAGTAATTATATAATGTTCATTAAAACATAGACATGTAACATCATAACATATTAAAGTTGATTCTTGATACTTCTCCGTTTCTATTACGTCGGTCGATGCCATCTATAACAAAAAGGTTGCGAATGAAAGGAAAGGTCTCCTGCCTAAAGCTATAAAGCTGACAATCAACTCAATCGATTTGCTCGGATAATTTCCTTACGGTTGTTCTGAATAAAATTAGTAGCTACTAATTAACTGGATGAACATTAAATGGGAAGGAAAGTTTCAAAGTAATATTAAGAACGATTCGTTTACTGTTATGGACTTATTAAGCCTATAACTATAACTTCTGTTGAGTAATTGCATGAATTCTGATCATATTTTTACTTTAAAAAAAGGCATTTATTGAGAAAAATTGGTACAGCATATGTTCATAGAGTCTATACTCATACGGTCTATACTGATTGATTCTATATTGTGTTATAATCGCCCTGAGCTCTAATTGATTCAATTTTTTTTCCTAACTAGCTTGTATATATAATAACTATATGTATTCGGATACTCACTCAAAATATGGTTCTTTAAATAAATGAATTGCTTCAAAGTAATTATTAATTTATTAATTGATGGCATTTTAACAAATTTAAAAACAAGTTTGTCCTTTAATAAATCGCTTCCTTCCTTAAGAGGTTTGCGTTCAGGAGCTATTCTTCTAGGAGTTTAGTGGATCAAATAGTTGATCCAAAGGTTAAACCATTATATAAAATATTAATTTATGAAATTAATAAATAAATATTTGAATGATTTTATGAATAAATAATATGAATAGACTTACGAAAACTTACAATAACAAAACACGCGGTAAAGATCACAAATTTTCATATTTAACAGCCATAAAGGCATTTCGTAATAAAGAGAGCTGCATTTCTTTACTATCTGTGCATCCGGATACACAACCATTCATAGATCTAGGGTGCATTGCACTGATATGGTACTACCGAATAACATAGTAATAAACTAATGATGCTTGATGATAATAATTTTTTAAAACTTTTTCACATATTCCTACTCTCTTGGCGATAGCTTGGCAATCCAATCATCGATTAATTTTTGCACTTCTTCAGTATCTCGAAACTGTGTACCATGCTAAGCCAAGCTGCGTCAATCTGAACAAGTGGCATTCAGAAGGCTGGTCAGCACATTAGATTTCCCACAATTTGCAATTAGATCTGCAATAGTATATCCTTCACAACTCTTGTAACGTGTGGGCGAGCATTGTCATACAAATAGAAATCAGTAGTTCTTTGTGTAGTAACCCTTTCGACGCCGCCTGGAAACTATTTATATATCAGCTGCTAAGCAATTTGAATGAGAGCGTGATAAGGGTTTTAGTCCAATATAACTTACAATTCATTGTCTTCGTACTGTTATGGTCATCCAGGCCGTTCTTAACAATTGTCATTAAAATCACCACTTTTAAATCGTGGAACCAAATTCGACAATTGGCATATGATGGTGCATCACTACTATATGTTTTTAAAAGTGTTTAATAGATATTTCTTAATTTCTTCAAGAGCAGATTTATTCAAATCTAACAACAAAAGTAAATAATACCTAAATGGCAATTTTGAGCATTCAATGATTAGCGTTTATAATCATTGAATAATTCAATAATGCTAAGGGAGAACTGTTATTCATGTTAATTCATGCACATTCATAACAGGTCAATTGAAAAGTCCCAGGCCTGCTACATAGATGGCACTTTTAGGAGTAAATCCATATGTTTTTAGTTAGCTCTAACCCTCAAAGGATGCCCGTATAAAATTAACAGCTGTCGAATCATTAATTTGTGAATTATAGCATTTTGAGTGAAGCAACATTTGTTATTGTGAAAAAAATGGATAAAAACGAATTCCCGGTGTTGATAAAATATTGCTTTTTGAAGGGAAAAGATACAGTTGAAGCAAGTTTAGACGTGGTGAAATGAGCACCGAAGACGGTGAACACTTTGGACGACCAAAAGGGGTTGCAGACAAAAACATTCAAAAAATTCACAAAATGATTTTGAATGACTGTAAATTGAAATTGAATGAAATAGCAGACACTCCAATACATCATGTACACCATATCATTCACGAATATTTGGGTATGAGGAACGAGCTTTTGACCAAAAACAACGACGAGTTGATAATTCGGAGCATTATTTGAAAATAATCAAGCGTAATAAACTCTATATTTTGCGTCGATATGTGACAATGTATGAAACATGGCTCCATCATTTCACTTCGAAGTCCAATCGACAGTCATCCGAGTGAACTGCACACGATAAACCCACTCCAAAGCGTGGGAAAACGCAACAGTCGGCTGGCAAGAATATGGCGTCTCTATTTTGGGATGCGCATGGAATAATTTTCATTGATTACTTTGAAAAAGGAAGGACCATCAACAGCGAGTATTACATAGCGTTATTGGACCGTTTGAAGGACGAAATCGCCGAAAAACGGCCGCATTTGAAGAAAAAGAAAATGCTGCTTCACCAAGACAATGCACCGTGTCACAAGTCACTGAAAATTATGGCAGAAATCCATGAATTGGGCTTGGAATTGCTTCCTTATTCACTGAATTCTTAAGATCTGGCCCCCAGCGACTATTTCCTGTTCTCAGATCTCAAAAGAATGCTCGCTGCGAAGAAATTTTCGTCGAATGAAGAGGTGATAGCTGAAACTGAGGCGTATTTTGAAGCAAAGGACAAATCGTACTACAAAAATGGCATCGAAAAGTTGGAGGGTCGTAATAATCAGTGTATCACCCTTGAAGGGAATTATGTTGAAAAAAAAAGCAAACTATTTTTGCCAAAAAAATATGTTTTACTATGGTAGGCCGGTGACCTTTCAATTGACCTGTTATATAGTGTTTTGTATTTTATACTATAATAGCGGAAATATCTAATTTTTGAAAAGTGTACAACAGTTGTTTTCTGAATATCTCTGATGTTGATGAATATCTCTTTTGCCATTGCATCATGTTGTGATTCGAAATTGTTAATATTAGATGACCTTTTAAGTCTTTACAATAATTACAGGATTTTCAATAAGGGTGATAAATAAAGACATATTTGACGGGTGATGTAGTTTTGACGAGATATTTATTTTGGGGTCATCAACCCGAACAATAGGATTGTGGCGTCAATTTAAGGCTTCAAAATATCCCACTTGAACCCTCCAATTCTCTACACTTCGTCAACACCATACCTTCATGAGCTACATTCATAATTTAATGCTGGACATCCATTATCGAACCACGTGTACTACTCATCCATATTGGCTAATTTCAATTAAAGTGATCGGTTATGAACAAAAACATTGATGAACTTCGTGTGTATTGACGTCGTTCTATATATAGCATCTATGGTCGTTAGCAAAGCTATTCATCCAAAGTTACAATTCATCGCTAAAGATTATTTTTCTGCCAAAATTGGTGATGTTCATATATTCAGAATAGTTTGGTTGATGATTTATCAAACGGGCTGTTTCGAAGTGCTTGGGGTACCAAACAAACAAACTCGGAGGTCAGTCTTAAAAGGCATAATACGAGCAAGCAACAAACGTTAATGTTGATGATAAAATTGGATAGATGATCAAATGAGTGCCGGACATACTGACCAAAGTTTGTTGTATCTTAATTAATTGTGCTTATTACAATAATTGTACCATGTGTTCCTAAGCAAAAGGAAGCATTAAAAATACATAAGCTTTTGTTCTCTTCTTAAATTCAACATATTTGAGGAGTACCAAAGTTTTTGAACAACCTAGTACAATTTGTAATATATATTAATAACTCTGAAAACTCGCATTTCTCTGTACAAAATGGTTTAGTACTAATAAAAACATTTTATTCCTTTGATAGCTTTAGTGTCTGATCATCTTCTATGATGAATTTCATAATATCCAACCTCATTCTGTTGCAAAATTACTTTAATGCTTTTCTATTTATATAGCGACCGTTTTCCTTTTAACGCTCAAGTCACTCAAACATATTAAATAGAATTCGGTCAGTCCAAAGAGAAAATAATCCTATTTGAATATTAGGAGTCGCTGGCATAAAGCTAATTTTCTTATGACGCCAAGAATTCAGGACCTATCATAAAAACAATGCATCTTTTCATATGTTATTGTACTTATTCCGCTTCAACTGTTTTATTGCAATTTCAACGCATATAATTTCTCAACCATTTGGTTCGCCTGATTTATCCCTGCCAGACTTCTTTTTTTAGTTTTCTGTTATTCCTTAAGTTGAGAAAATGTTAAAAATTTATAGATCAAATTAAAAGGGAATTGAAAAATATTTTATGGGCTACTTCAAAAATCTAACACAAGTATTGCTAAAGCTGAAAAACATTTGCGCCAAGTTGATTTATTTTGTATAATTTTGCTGTGTAATTTAAAACACTACTTAATTTAATCATATTATTTTATATGAACTAAGTGAAGTACTGTATATTACCGTTCAGATGAACTTAAAAATTAAATTTAGTATGGGTTTGTTTTTATTTACGATTACACAAAACAAAACAAATTACTTTACTCTTTTTATATTAACCTTACATTTGGCTGAAAATAGTATCAATCTAGATATTATATTCATGAGGTACGTAAAAGATTACAGAGGTAATAAATAAAAACATTAATATATTCTTGTGAGAATTAAATTTTACTATTATTTGTTGTTGTTAATTCACTTTACGACCTGGTTGCTCACAACGGGCGATTTCAGCTAGACTTTCTTGCGATTTAATGAAAAACTTTACTTTTAGTTTTTTATCTAGACTTCTCGACCTCACGAATTGTGAGTTTTAGTGAAAGAGCGAAAGAGGATTAGAACACCTCGGTTTGAACTATGTAAGGTGGCATGTGTGTCAATCACCTTCTCTTATAGCCAATGGCCAATTATAAAGGTTTTTCCATTATCCATATAAGCCAGAGGCCACAAAGTAGTGGTCACAAAACATGATCAAATGCTGACTGACAATATGCCGAGAGTCTAATGCCGGAGAGACCAAAATGGCACCATAACGTTACAAAAATGCAGATATTATAAGGCCGGTATTTCCGGAAAAGTCTATTAAAATTTTACAAACATAATTAACAATTTTACTTATTTATCTCTCCGACATCTTGAACAATGGATGCCTCTTTCATCGAGTGGTCTCATAACATAAGCCACATCTATTGGGAAATAGAAAAAAATCAATGGGAAACAAAATATAATGTAAACAAAGTACACATATTAATCACGAAAAATGTGTGTCACAAATAGGCGTATGTTTATATCGTATCGTATTTAAATGATAAAATTAATAGCCAAGCGGCCGAACCGTTAGAGGCGAGATAAAAACTACATTCATAAAAGTTCTAGATTTCCCGTACACATTTTTTGCGTTATTAGTTACACGAACCTAAATAAAAATAACGTTGACTGTGTCTATACACGCAACTCCCCTTGTTCCTTTATGATTTCGCAAGTTAAGGGAACATATACACGAAATGAGAAAAGCTCCCGCGTTTATTATGGCGCATTTTTCTTTCATATAATCCCACTCGCATTACGCGAATTTGACTTGATACTACCCTAATATATATACTAAATGACGTAAAGAACAAAACATAATGACCGCGACAAGAGAACAAAATATTAAAAAATAAAACACCTTGTGAAAAATGTGCTTTCAGGATTATTTAAAATAAACTGAATTAAGTCTCATATTTTTTTAATGTACAATTTAAGATCTCCTTTTACCAACTATGGGTTTATCTGGACTGGACCCAAAGTTTAACGTGGGCTCTGAACCATAGTCCTCAGCATTAAGCCTACCGACTGGCGAGTGACCAACTTTGGAAATCATCCCGGAAGACATCCGGTCTTATCCAGCCTGTTTAATGGAGTGACTGGGATCATTTCCTTTGTCGGATTTTACATTCTTGCCTAGAACAATCACAAATGTTAAAAAATTAATAATATAAATTTACGACCATGCCGCAGCAGAATTCGAACCCGTGGCTATCGCAACAGTACGAGGGCCGTCCTATCGCTTTTACCACTGCGCCACCAAGCCGGCTAGGTCTGATATTCTTATTAATATGTTCACACAATTAACCTTATTGATAGATCCAAGGAAATGATAATAATGAGTTATTCATAATATAATAAAAATAATGAGTTATTCATAAATAAATCACTTAAAACTAAATACGTCTTTGCGCGTTAATTTATGTAAAGAAGGTAGATAATATAACGTGGGTCAAAAGTACCCATTACCGCGATTCGTTATGCAACTTTCGGCTCTTATTGAGGCATTTCATGACATACTGCAACATCTGAGGTTGAATTTCTTCAATTTCGTGACGAATATTGTCGTTAAGATGTTGAATCATTTGGGGCTTATTCACATAAACTTTTAATTTTAAAAACCCCATAAGAAAAAATCTGATGCTGTTAAATTCGGGGGTCTGGCTGGCCATGCTAAATCGCCACTTCGCGAAATTAGTCTTCGTGGAAAAACGACACTAAATATTTGAATTGCTGCACGAGCTGTATGTTCTGTAGTCCTATCTTGCTGAAACCACACGCCTTCTAGTTCTTGCTCTTCCATTTCAGGCAAAAGAACATTTCGAATCATGTCTTGGTACCTTTGAGCAGTAACAGTAACTGTAATACCTTGGTAATAAAAAAAAAGGGCCAATAATATTTCCAGCATGAATACCACACCATACAGTTATTTTTAGTGAATGCAATGATGTTTCATGAATTAATTGAGAATTCTGTGTTCCTCAAAACAGACTGTTGATTGACATGGCCACTGAGAAGAAAATGGACTTCATCGTTCATTATCAATATAGACGAAATATCTTCAGTTTCATCAGACAGCCTTAGGATTGCATTACTGTACTCAATTCGTTGATCAGGATATCTCGGTAGCAATTTTTAAACTAACTGAATTTTGTACGGGAACATTTTCCAATCAGTTTCCAAAATTCACCTTAAACTGCGTGCAGAAATGTGTAATTGAGAACCAGGTCTCCGAATTGATGTTTCTGGAGACTCTGCAGCACTATCGCGCACTAGAACTACATTTTCAGCGTTACCAGACGTCCGTTGTCTTCCAGAACGAGGCCTGTCTATTGTCGTACCATACTATCGAAAATTCACATGTAACCATAAATTGTGGTTGTGTGAGGCACTGGACGATTAAGATATTTTTGACGCAGTTTCCGCTGACTGGTAATAATGGAACGATTATGTTTAATACATATTGTCACTATTTCTGTTAGACCTTATGGCTTATATTTATCCATAATAGAATTTGGACATCTACATAACATAACGGTTAAAGGGAAACTGAGCTGAACGTCACATAGCTAAGATGGTGCGCAATCAAAATGGTTGCGGTACTTTTGCCCCACATTTTACTTGAGCTGGGTCTTGAAATTCATTGCCTTCGAACTTTTTTGGTTGCTGTTTATAATCCTTTGATACCCAAACCAACAATTGAGATAAGACCAGTATCACCATCAGTTTCTAAATCTGTTTTATGATCTTCTGGCAGACCATAAAAATGTTAGTGTCGAAAACACAAATTTTGAGCGTTGCGTGATTAATACACTGAATAGTTCAATAGTGCTGAATGGAATGGAACTGTTATTTTACGAATTTAACTATTATGTTAGGTTGTTTAAAAGTTCATTAGATTGATACTTCGCATTTTGACCAATAGGTATCGTTGATGAAAATACGCACAAATTTATTTAAATTTTTACAGATTTTTATATTATTATTTTAATGAAAATTTATTTTTCAGGTATTTAATATTTATCTGTATATATGTATATATATATAGTGACTGAATCTACTGTTTAATAGGGATTCTAACCATAAACCACGCTCATAAATTATAGAGGATTAAAGTCCGAGCACACAACGGGTGACATACTCAAAATTATTCCTTTATGTCGAAAATTTTATTTCCTTCTGTGTCGAATATTTTGCATAAATAATTACACGTGTCGATCCGTAGTAAATGAATTTAATTAACAATCGAGCACGTGCCACGTGTTTGTAAACCAAAAAGCCGGGTGAAGATTATTTATAGGAAAATGATGAAACACCTGAGCTACAGTATTTCTGGTAAATACATTAGATTACCTTCCCACAATTACCTCGTCATATCTTTTAACATTTTGTAGACCTGTTTTCACAATAAGTAAATAATAACAATTAGTGGAAACAACTAAAACTATTTTTATATACTTTTCGAGTTTTTCTTCTTAAGAATTATTACTGTATATTGGCAGTTAAAACAAATATATCATTTTAAAGCATTCTTTTGCAATTAAATAAATTTGTGCAATAAAATATGTGCGCGGACATGTCCCCTAGCATTCACCTTAGTTTATTATAATTTGTAAGATACCATGTCAATTAAGAAGTCCCCGACCTCACACATAGATGGCGCTACTAGAATTAAATCATTATGTTTTTTAGTTAACCCTAACTCTCAAAAGACGCGTGTACAAATTTGACAGGTGTCGGATCTTTCGTTTGTGAATTATGGCATTTTGAGTAAAGCAACTTTTGTTATTGTAAAAAAAAGTGAATAAAAAGGAATTTCTCGTGTTGATAAAATATTGCTTTTTGAAGGGAAACAATACATTTGAAGCAAAAACTTGGCTTGATGCCGAGTTTCCGGACACTGTCCCAGGAAAATCAATCATCAAGTATTGGTATACTAAGTTTAGACGTGGTGAAATAACGGACACATCTAAAAAAGCCACAAAATGATTTTGAATGACCGCAAATTGAAATTGAATGATATAGCAGACACTCTAAAGATATCAACTGAACGTGTACATTATATTATTCATGAATATTTGAGTATGAGAAAGCTCTGTACAAAGTGGGTGCCGCTCGAGCTCACTTTCGGCTATTTCCTGTTCTTAAATCTCAAAATAATGCTCCCTGGAAAGAAATTTTTTTCGAATGAAGAGGTGATCAACGAAATTGAGGCCTATTTTGAAGCAAAGGAAAAATCGTACTACAAAAATGGCATCGAAACGTTGGAGGGACGCTAGAATGAATGTATCACCCTTTAAGGAAATTATGTTGAACTAAAAAAAACTAATTTTGCTAAAAAAATTTGTTTTACTTTGGTAGGCCGGTGAATTTTCTATTAACCTGTTACAACAGGTACCTTAACTTCATACGTTTAGTTATGTGCTGGAAACATTTATTTCTTTCTTGTAAGAAAATGAATATTAAGAACTTACCTAACATTTTCACTACTTTCTTCGAAGATTTACTATGAGCTCGATAGTTGGCGCTTCTTGTTTTCATCAGATTCGAAGTTCTCAGTGTTGAACCGATCATAATATAAAGTACAGTGATCAAGGTCATGGGTGTTACGAAAAACACGAACGTGGATATCTCGAAAGAATGGTTCATAACTGGTTCAGTTGGCAAGCAAAGAGGGCATCTTCCTGTAACCTTTAAGGGTATTGCTTGCGGGATGGCAAAACTGATTGCTACCTGAAAATATAACAAATAAAGGATTATTAAATTTATTGGTTGATTCTAAATACATGGTAAACTGTGTTGATTTGAAGACTACTGAAATAATAATAATATCAGATTTCCCTTGTAGATGTTTGTAGCATCATTTTTCACTTTAAAAGCCATCTATGAAGAAAAAATAGAAACACATATTTTAATCAAGATATTTTGCTTTATTTATCCTATCTTTCTGATAACCTAGCGATACTCTGTCGAAATAATTTTGGTTTGGCAGTGACCCAATCTTATTTTCTCTGAACGATCTGGACAAGTAGTATTCAGAAGTTGCTATGCCTGACGAATATGCTGAGTATGACTAAGTTCACCATTCAAGCTACAACAATGTAGCCTTCACGGTCCTTGCAACTTATAGTCGAGAGTTGTCTTGCAAGAGGATGACGGCGGATGTTATAACTGCGCACATCACTCACATATGTATTTAAAATATTGAATGGGCTTCAGTAGCAAACCTCTTCAAACAGTTATATTAATTTAGATTTGTTTTGTTGCTAATTTCATTTTTTGTATATGTCACAAAATTATATTATTATTTTTCTATTATTTGGGCTCTGCGCCGACTTCAAAGTGGCTAGTTCATTTTATTTTAAAACATTTTCTTGTGTTAAAAATCTAAGTTATTAATATTATAAATTTTTTAATTTTTAGTGAGTTTCTTATTCATTTTTTGAAGTCGGTTCAATTGTTTTGTTAAACATATTTTATTTTTCTCTTTTTAGTGTTAGATATTTATTCAATAAAGTACGCAGTTATTTTAATTAATATTAGAATGGGTAGACTAAGTAAAAGTACAGCCCATGAGGAAAAGTAGGAATGATTGAAAATAAGGAGAGCTTCAGGCTCCAGGATCCGCTACCTAATCTAAGTGATTTGACAAATGTTTTAACTAAACATTTGTTGTTGTTTGCTATTATTGTCCTCGCCGGGAATGGAACCCGCGACCTCCCTGTAGGATCTAAACGCCTTAACCATTCATTACATCATAGAGGTAGTTATCTACAATATTTCTACTAGGTGCTATATGATGTGAAAACTTTTTACGTACCTTTGAAATTTGAGCGTTTCCCTCGATTTCCCCCCTTCCCCCATGTGATCCCGACTTGGTTCCAATGGACCATCGAGAAATCGGCGAACATACTCCATTTTCGATTAAAAGTCGGTTAAAAAGAGTTTTTATTTATTAAACATTTGCACATTTCATAAATTATATAATTTTGCGCCTCTGTAGAAAAGATGGTTTTTCGATAAAAATAAAGCCCTTGTTTGAAAAATATTTATTCAATATAACCTAATAAATATATAAAATTATTTTCGAAGCAATTTATTAAGAAATATTTAAGACGACAGTGTTGGCGAATTGTTTATTTATATTTTATTTATCAAGAAATAAATATTATTAACTTTTTTGTTATTAAATATTTCTTTAAGAATTATTATATCAAAAATTATATTATTCTATACACTAATGTAAAACTAATATTAATTTATGAACATTGTTTTCAAGAACGACACCTGTCCAAACCATATAAATTTGGCCAATGAATAGAATTCTAAACTGATTGTTCAATTTTCCTCTCAATTTTGTTGACGAATAACAACAGTTAGCTTTTACGGATAGCTTAACGACCTTTTAATATCGGGAAATAAAACAACAGATGACGATACGTCATGACCTACTCCTTGCTTGTCTCTACATAAATGATGTTTTTTTTTTCTGCGATCTGATTTTTGAACGAAACTGTTAGCCAGAGGATAGCTTTCAGTTTAACTGTGCATTATAATTCGAATTTCACGGTATGCAATTTTTTTTTGCAAAAATAATTTGTACCAATTTCTATTAGACGTTAAATTTAATAAGTTTTTTGCCAATAATTTTTGCCGCCTTTTACCGCGCACTTTTTACTTTGTTGGAATTTAGTTTGTAGTATTAAAATACTAATTGCCGAAAGGTTCTTGATTAAACTAAGCAAAACTTGTTTTCTTTAACAAATGTCAACTTATCTTTAAGTTCTTTTAAG
Source organism: Rhynchophorus ferrugineus (assembly GCF_030347505.1). Lineage (NCBI taxonomy): Eukaryota > Metazoa > Arthropoda > Insecta > Coleoptera > Curculionidae > Rhynchophorus > Rhynchophorus ferrugineus. The sequence continues at coordinate 20,997,438 of NW_027472583.1, read as the reverse complement.
CGAGATAAATCATTTTAATGCTTGTTTATTATTTTATAGTGCATGATTGGATTTGCAGAGCCGGTCTTTATTTTCCTCAATCTGAATTAAATAGTCTTTAAGAGAAGCTGGTTGATGATATAAAAAGACATGTTTTGTTTAATATATAAGAATTTGTTCATAGTTTATTTGAAGACAGATAAACCAATTAGAAGATTGCTAATATTTTATGCAACTTTTATGTAGCGGTGTATGAATCTATTTGACAAACAAGCCATAGTTTTCAATATAGTCATCTCAACTTGTGTTGTATTTTATTGAAAACTTATTGCACATTACCATTTTTCTAAAAAAAAAGTGTGTAGGAATTTTTCTTATCATATGTGATAGGATTGCCTATATTTATAATAAATAATATTACTTCAGTTCAGTTATGATCCTATTTTTATTTTGTTATTTACTACTGATATTTTTAATATTTGCACTGTAAAAGTCTTTGATCTATGTAATCATTCTGCGTGAAAACTATCTATGCTTTCAGATTTCTGGACATTAATTTTCATTAATACAAAGAAAACTTCGGATTTTTGAACAATATTTTCCTTATTAAAAGGTAGCGTCCAAAGTTAAAATTATCCAGAATGCGAATTATCAGATAAATATGACCATTGATAGTGGCGTATTGATACGTATCAAGTTAAGTGAGGTTGATTTTGCGCCTGTTATAAAAATTGTTGTAGGTTCGCCGATTTCTCCGTCGGTTATAGACAGATTTTCAAATTTTTTTTAAATTAAGATTATTAAGAGTGCCTTGCCAAGGTGGGCCCATTGGAATCAAGTTATGAACAAGTTGGCGGGAAGGTGGGGGAAGGAATCGAGGGAAAACCTCAAATTTCAAAGGCACGTATAATGTTTTCACATATTTTTTTATCTAAAATAATCAGATCTTTGTGTATAATGTTATTGCTGGACTAATGTGACGAAAAATCGGGAGTAGTTCAGAGTTCTAAAGTAAAATATGTACGTAATAATATTTGTAATAACTAAGTAAAAATCAGTTTCAAATCGTTAGTGGGCCCTCAGACAGTACAAAATATTATAATTTAATATGGCTGTTTGGGAACGGTACCGACTAGTACGTACATATTTTATATTAAAACATGTTTTTATGTTAAATGTCTAAGTTTGATTATTTGTTACATCTTAGTGTGTTCCTTATTTATTTTTTAGAGAAGTTCATTAGGAGGGCTTACTTGTCGTGAAAAAATGAGTAACACCAAAAATAAACTATTAGTCACGAAGAATTAAAGTAAATAATTTTAATTAAAATACAGGAAAATTAAGAAATAAAACGAAGAAAGGGGCGCAAAAGGGCAAAACTATAAAGATAGAAATCGAAAATAAATAATAAATAGAGATATGTGAACACGGAACATGACAACAGGTTGAATGGAGAGAGAAAAGAACAGGATAACAGGGAGATTAAGAAATAAGAAATAGAAGAAATAGTTAATAGTGAGAATTTGACAATGGAAAGTGCGATGATGAAGACGACAAAAGCAAGAATATGGCGAATGAATTAAAAAACGAACCACAAAATGGTGAAGGGACAAGGGGAAAACCAATTGGAAAGAGTGTCGAACCTAGAACATACAGTAAAGAAGATAAATAGTAGCAAGAAGTACCGTTACAAGTAGTCCGTATAATAAATGAAAAGCTGGAATAAGAAATAGGACAACTACTCAGATAGGATAATAACAGTGAAAATGAGAAAAAATGAAACAAAAACGTATGTACATTTAGCACATTTTAGCTGAATGGTACAAAATGTATTTTTGGTTTAGAAATAATTTTTAGTATAGTCCGGGAATTCTTTATACATAATTTAATAATTAATTCACACTATAATTAATTAGTTGAGCTTAAGATCCCTATATTACAAAAAAAGCTTCAATCTTACATAAAAGCGGTCCATTATATCCATTCATAATTAATCTTAAGCTACCTTTCCAATCTAGTATATAGTAAAACCGCATGGATAAAAAGAAAAGTTTTTCCACAGGAGACTAAAATCGCCTGCATAATTAAGTACTTTATTAATTTATTATTAACCCTAAACTTAAGCACTCTTTTAACCTGACATATTTTATACTAAATATAATGTAAAAACGATTTTATGATGTAACATTAGAAAAGGGCGATAGACAAAATTATAAAATGCTGTTAAGGAATGTTTCCTATTAAAAATCTTGCGAAAATCGAACAAGATCTCCGACCTTCAGTTTTGAGAGTTTTTGAAGCTGAACACATACCTCTAAAATTATTACATACCTTCGGCTAGTCATTACCACCAGGTAGTATATTCTGTAGAAATAGTACAATATTTATATAGAGATGTTGAGGTGTCGATTACTCTTTACGATATAATTCGCAGTTCGAGTCATATAGCTTAAGAATAAATAATCATAGAAAGAAGCAATTATAATCAGTGGCATCAGGTTACAAACATTCTAGTGTTCAGGAAAACAGGAGAAGACAGAATAAACTTTCTGACTATGCCATTTACAAGCATTCGAGAGGTAGAATCCAACGAACTACAGCGGCAATTTTGGGTTTGACCCTAGCACTGATAAGAGGTGTGTTTTGTATGGTTAAGAATTTGTTCATATTCTATGCATATTTTGATTATAAATATTAGGCAGTAACGGATAAATAATCGATTAGTTACCATTTTCAAATAGGCTTTTATAATATTTCTTAACTGAAGAGATATTTGTCGACATTTCATTCAGGTACGTATATACTTTATTTTTATTTTTATTTTGCAAATTGGATTCTAATCAGCACCAAATTGATTATATTTTAGACATAGTTGATCGTGCGAAAGTAAAAGTACAATGTCTCTTTACCTGTATTTTTAATTTATTTTTTCTTTATTTTTAACATACCTCATCAAAATGGCGGCTCTTGAGAGCAATCGATCAAGAATTCATAAAAGTATATAAAAGTTTTATATTTTATGTTAATCGTAGTATACGAACGACAATAGGAAACGTTAAAAGAATATATCCGTGATTATATATGTGTAGATTCTACACACGGATTTAATGCATATGGATTAGAACTACATTCCTTGATTGTATTGAATGAATTTAGAGAGAAATTACGATGCTGTTTGGCTAGGACCATCTAGAATAGTGATAGAGACAATACTTAGAAATATTATTGCGTAATTTTAATAAATAGATGATTTTTATGCATTGTTAAATGAATTATACTTCTTATCTTGTATATTGTATTATTTTCTCTTTTTTCCATCAAAATTAGATGTTTACTATTGGTTCCTCATATTACATGTATTGCATTATATATGAACACTGTACCTTACACTGTACCTAAACTTAATTAAGTTTGGACTTGATTTAATTTGTAAATTCGAGAATATATATTATACCATTCAAATATCGAACACGTTAAAAGAACTATATTAAGCAACTTTGGTTTGTTATTGTAATATTTATATATTGATAAATAATTACATGTTTTATTTTCTCGTTTTCCCTTTAAAATATATAATGTTTATAAAAGGATCTTTTTTATTTTATTCTTCAAATATACGTACAATTTGCAAGAACTGGCAACACTGTAGAATCAAATCCTTTTTCGCATGCCATTATTCTCCAAACTTAGGTTCTTGTCTAATATTATTATATGTAGAAAAGGCTAAATAACCAAATAATTTGCTAAAATAACACGTTTTAATTTTGACATTACAAATAGTCAATCAATATATATATATATATATATATATATATATATATATATATATATATATATATATATATATTGATTGACTATTTGTAATGTCAAAATTATAAAAAATATTTAAAAAATCCTGGAACCATTGTCGAATTCTTGAAGGAAAAACAATAATAAACAATTTTTATTATTATTATTTGTTTTTTGAAAAAAATTTACGATCTTACTAAATTTTTTCGTTATTTGATGCCGATATACTGTTATTTTATTTCGTTATATCCTTAAATGTTATTTAATTATCACAAATTAATATATATTAAAATTATGGAAAAAAATTCTCCAGCATAAAAATATTTTCCTTTTTATGACAATTATGTTTTTAATTATATGGATTCCTTTAGGGGCAAGCAAAGTAAAGCGAAGTAATCAAATAAATTACTTACATTATATTAAGATTTAATGTTATTAAGGAAACTCTAGTCGATGTTTTTTTCATTTTCACATTTATTTTGTCTCGTAAGCTGGATGTTTTATGATAGTGAATGAGGATCATTGAACATGAGCTTAAAGCGCATCTGTCAAATCATCTGAATTATATGCTTGGAGAATGAGAAAATGAAAGCCATACATCTAAATAAGCGGGAGACATTTATGCGAGGCTTCTTTATATCGACGGTCTTGGAACTAATAAAGTTGGAGGACAAAAATGCTCAGAGATTTGTCTTAGATGTGCTTATAATTAATATTGCAGGAAAAGCTTTATACTTTTACTAAATATTCTGTCGGAAACTGTATCTTTTATGTAATATACACGTTGTAATATATAACATAAATGATTTTTTTTCATAAAAGGTAACTTAATCTTGTGATATTAACGATTGTTTTTAGTAGAACCAATTTCTTTTCTTTTGAAGCGATATAAATCATAGTAAGCATTTTGGAGTTCACTAAGAGTTTAAGAAACGTACATCCAATACAAATAATCTTGTGGAAGGTTGAAAATTGAAAATTTCTGTGAATTGGAAGTGAATATTGGATATAAGCGGTCCTTGATTGTAGTGATTTGTATACTATTAGAGAGATACACTCACTTTATAAAAAATATTTTATTTTAAGAGCTGTAGCAATGTTTTGAGTCCATCTAATCTGTTTAGATATTAATCTGAATGTTCACTTTTAAGATAAATACTTGTAAGACTCGCTTTAAAAAAATGATCGTCATGCGAGTGTGTTCGAATTACCTCAGATCTGTCAGTAGTACCTCCTTTGTGAAGAATTTTTTATTTACAGAAATTCGTTGCAAATCTCGTGTTCACCGTCCTCTACCTGTTGCCTTTGATAATGCCTTGAACTGCAATGTTTCTATCTAAATTTCCATGGTATATATTATGAGATGAGGTTTCAAGTGGGGTAGTAACTGAGATGCTTCAGCCGTCGTTGGTGCTCAATTACGCTGACATTGCAAACTTCTGCCTAAATTCCAGTAAGTTAGATGACGGGAAGTTTTTAATAATTTCTTTACTGCATAAGTTGTCGTTGTAATCTACAAAATTTCAGAAACACCTGTCAGTTTCGATTTGTGCAATGATGAAATCCCACTTTTTTAGTTCTCATTTCGGTAATCCATTATAAAAATGGCTCAGACTATTGATTCATAAGTTCACAGATATTCAAATAAAAAAATCTTCTAGTTAAACTTTTTAACATGTCCATACTATTAACATATATTATCATAATTTGTAATACACATTCTTACAAAATTCGTAAAAAAATGAATACATTTCAATAAATAATTGTGATGACAAATACATATATTCTTAGAAATAACACATTATTATCTCAATCTAACGTTATTTTTTATAATTTATAAAGTTTGGTAGGTAATCTGGTGTAATCTTGTAATATGTCTTCTTGATCCTTGCTTCCCATATTATCTTTACCTGTCTTGTCTATGTCTTACCAACTTGTCTTTTTGTGTTGTCTTCTCTCTATATAATTTTCAATGGTCTAATATTATGGCCTCTTATATCTTCACTTCTCATCCAGTCCACCGTTGTTACACTCATGAACCTTAGTTAGTTATTCTTCCTTAGCGTATCGCGTAATCGAATGTTAAAGTTAGGTCAAAGGTCTATATATTTTATTAACATATTAAATGAAAAGTCACTGGTCTGACACATAGATGGCGCTACGAAAATTAAATCCATACGTTTTTTAGGACACGTGTATAAATATGACAGCTGTCGGATCATTAGTTTGAGAATTATTTCATTTTGTGTGAAGCAACTTTTGTTATTGAAAAATTGATTGAAAAGAATTTCGCGTGTTGATAAAATATTGCTTTTTGAAGGGAAAAATGCAGTTGAAGCAAAAACTTCGCTTGATGACGAGTTTCCGGACATTGTCGCAGGAAAATCAACCACCAAGGATTGGTATGCTAAGTTTAGACGTGGTGAAATGAGCACCGAAGACGGTGAACGCAGTGGACGCCAAAAAGAGGTCGCAGAAAAACGACCGCATTTGAAGAAAAAGAAAGTGCTGCTTCACCAAGACGATGCACCGTGTCACAAGTTAGTAAAAACGATGGCAAAAATCCATGAATTGGGCTTCGAATTGTTTCATCATCCACCATATTCTCCAGATCTGACCCCAGTGACTATTTTCTGTTCTCAGATCTCAAAAGAATTCTCGCTGGGAAGAAATTTTCGTCGAATGAAGAGGTGATCGCCGAAACTGAGGCCAATTTTTAAGCAGAGGACAAACCGTACTACAAAAATGCCATCGAAAAGTTGGAGGCTTTCACATTTGAAAGGAATTATGTTGAATAAAAAAATGTGTTTTACTATGGTAGGCTGGGGACTTTCATATTTATTTTTTGTTAATGAATTTTCTATTTATGGCGAAGTACAAATTCATGGTTTTTTATTTATGGCATTCCTTTCTTTCTCCTGATTTTCACTACATTCGATTTCTATATACAAATAGTTAAATGCATTTGCTTATTCTTTTCATACCGCTTAAATTTCGATAATTATTTCTTATGGCTCTCTCATCACCATGACTTTCGCTTTGATTTTATTCCTTATCATTCCGTATTCTCTATGTATGTGGTCTGGTTCATTGATTGTAATCAGTTTAGTTGTAGTTTTTTCCATATTTGTATACCCCTTATATAATCCTTATCTATATAATCTTATCTATTCTATATAATATAATCCTTATCTATTATAATCTTATCTATCTTATATAATCCTTATCTAATTTTAAGTCTTTATTATTTCATTAAATAATATTATGAACAGGGTTGGACTTGAACTTATATCTTGCGTTAATTCTATTTGGATGACACCATTGTTATAAAATAACTCATTATATTTTTTTTCTAAGTCTACCAAATGCCTTTTCTAAATCAATGAATGCTAGGTATATCTCTTTTTTTCGTTGTTTTTTTTATGTTGTACTTTTCACACTATCTCTCTTATGTTGAATATATGACCTTGTGTATATCTTCCCTTTCGAAATCCGCTCTGCGACTCTGTTATCTACTGCTGGTTTTAGACGATTTTCTATTATTTGTTCCTAAATCTTGATTGCTCTGAAAAATAGGGTAATCCCTCCATAATTATTACGGTCCCTTTTATCTTACATTTTATTTATCACAATAATAAATGCTATTGGCCAATTTGTGCCAGATTTTTTCTTCTTCTCTTCGTAACCTATTCCAAATTTCCACTAATAGTTCTGTAATTTTCTAATTCATATTTTAAATATTATTTATTAATATATTTATACCAACCATTGTACATAATCCTGAAGATCTCATGTTAAAGCACATTTTGCTTTAGAAACAGCGTTAGATATAATAACACAGTCAAAGTGCTTAATATAACCTTTTAATTCGGACCACTATGCAAAAGCTACCAAAATGCACACCAAAAAGTACTCTTACACCTGAACTCTATTCATTATTTTCTCTCAATGTGGTTACCAACTAATTATTAATATGTATAATCAATGTGGATAATAAAGATCATCCTTAGGCAAATTATTGGATTAAATTCGATTATTGAATGAAGTTAAATCATTTCTACCAGCATTGGTGCTCAGCGGATAAGCTATTGGTATATATATTGAATTAAATTAATATGAATAGATGAATAGTGCATGAGAAAAATGCTTCAAAATTTCGAAGGCGCAAAGAATTCGAAGTAAAATAATATATGTGTCAAGTGAATGGGCTTCTATAAAAACTATGATTTCTAAATAAGCTAGTTTCTTGAAAAGTGGTCATAGCTGAAACTGCATCATCAGAAATTGTGGCAAAAATAAAAGTTGTTAGAGCTCGTAACACTATATTGTGGAAAATATAACTGGGGCTATGAAATATTATAACTTTATTTACATTGAGATCATTTTCTCGTTATATAAAATGTTTATTTTTAGCAATTACTTGAAATTGAAAACCATATCACAATAGAAATCATTCGAATACTAATTAGTATTTATTGTACTCACCATCCATATAAAAAGAATGAACTTTACAGCTCTGGATAGCTTGGACATTGTATGGGAGAGAAAGGGATGACATATAGCCAAGTACCTCTCAACTGTAAAGCCAGTTATGGTTAGTACCGTGGCATTACCGGATGTCTCTGCTAGTAATCCCCTAAGAAAGCAAAATGTACTTCCAAAGACGTAAGGATATCTGAAACAATAAATATAGAAATAATTGACTATATGTACTAATCCTATTACATTCAATTTATGATAATAAAGTTTAGTCCTCCTTTAGGTATTTCAAAAACCTAAAAATAGCAACGTTTACTTTTATCTGTTTGTCTATGATTGTCGTTATTGTGTGTGAAAGGGAATAAATAATCCAAAAAGGAACAACCCTCCTAATCATATTAATAAAAACGACATTATTGAATTTTATTAATTTCAATCAATCTTGTTGTTGATGAATGTTGAACAATGAAACATGAACAATGAAAGTAAAACCCCACTCTATTGTCAAGGTCCAACTCCTTTCAACTGTTATTTTTCAAATGGTCTGTTCTGAAATCGGGCGTATTTCATATGTAATAAATGGAAACAAATATTTATTATAAGAAATGTTCAAATTTATATCATTCATTTACATTCATCACACAAATCTAAATATATTTAACAATGGCGGGAAAATACTAAAGAAAACGAATTACTTTTGTAATTTGTTCAAAAAAATCTTGTTAAGATTGGATTTATAACGATCATTGATGGAATGCGGCAGAAAGAGCAAAAGAAAACCCACTGAGACATGTAGGATTACCGAATTTTGAAATATTTATTTTCTTCATTCAATATAAAATTAATTTTCTTTAGTTTTTATAAAATGTACATATACAATATTTGCTGCATATAAAATAAGGATGTTAACAGTTTTATTAAAAATGTGGTGACATATATTTATTTAGGGGTTCCAATAATTTGTGTCCGTACTATTATTACCTCCAGCAAAAGGTATATTTAACTGTGATAGATCGAAATAATGATATATGTAAAAAAAATCCTTAAATTGATTTCGAATTTCGCTAATCAATTTAACAGCCGAACCGAGCCGAAATAGAACTTCCTCCTTCTTCGAAGTCGGTTAAAAACACACGACTAGGGTGTAGTAATTCGGTTCAAATAAAGTTTCTAAAATTTGTAGATGGACTCCGGCAGCATCTTCCGTTCTTCATTCAATATCTTCAAGCATCTTCGTTCAATATCTCAAAATAACGGTGCGATGGGTTCCTAAACTGTTGAACTTCGAGCAAAAATTTACTAAAGAGTGCGTCTAAAGAGTGCTGGAAGATGGAAGAAGCGGTGCTAGTCAAAACGAAGACAATCAGATCCGCGAGTAAGGTTGCAATTCCTCCCCTAGAGTCCAGATTTATCACCCTGCGACTACCACATGTTTGGACCACTGAGGTCAAAGATTCAACACCGACGGCGAGGTAGAGGAGTTCGTACGAACATGGCTGTTCGAGTTGCCCTAGGAATTCTTCGATACCGGCATCAAAAAACTTGCGGAAAGATGGACAAAATGCGTAACTGGTGAAGCGAAATACCTAGAACAACTGCAAATTTTTGTAAATTTTTTCAATAGTAAACAAAGATGTCAGAGTATTTGTCTCGATCATATTTGAACCACCTTCGTAATAGCCGATCTGTTTCATGAAACAACATCCCGACTTGAAAATACGTCCTAATTTTAAATAATACTCTGGGTCTCTCTGTATTAAGTTGCCAATGCGAATTAGAGCTTATTATAAAAATGACTTGAAACTAATAACCACAAATACATTACGCGATCTAACTGTTTCCAGCATCAAAAAGAAAAAAAACCATAACACTGCCTTTCGAATATATCTAACATAACGATAAAACCTGTTGTGTCATATAGAGAAGATTGAAGATGATTATTTAAAATCAGTCATGAAAAAAAAAACGTCTACAACTTTACAATCACGAAACAGTTAATAACAACTCGGAGCGATTTTTTCGAGTCAATTTTTGACAGAGATATGCGTGCCGCCTTACACTAAATCAAATTAATTCCAATCACTTTCACAAACATTCTAACTGCCGAAAACTAGCTCATTTTTTTCTCATTATATATCTATAAAAACGGTTAATTGAATGACTGAATAAATTTACAGGCTGACTGATTGATACACATTAAGAATCGTCTATCGGCGGTAAACGATGGATGAACCGTTAGTCACAGGGATTCCTTTAATTAGTGTGTGATCCCGAACATCTTGAACGTTGGTGTTTTCCATGCAAAATTTATGTTCTGATGACTCGTTCTGGGACATTCTTAAACGTTCGATATTGTATTTAATAAAGTGGAATCTTATTAGGCATTATTGCCTATCACAAATTTTACGTTAAATATTATAGCGAATATTTTAGCAACTGTGAAAACGTTGACCTGCAAAACAACATTCCAGTCTGGTCACATGTTGGATCAGTAGTTATTTAAAGTACGAAGGTATAAGAACTATCTTTATATAGGTTTAATATAATAAATATATCGTAATAATATATATAGAAAAATCTTCTTTTACAAATTAGTGTCTGGCCATCCGTATTAAAATTACTGATCGCCAAATTGTTTAAAAAAGACATATTGGTTACTGGTGTGACTAGTTACCGAATGGACAATCATCATCATTATAAAGCCATAGCGGACTCTTACACTTAGAAAGTGTCTACTTCTCAACTCATAAACTGTTGTTGAAAACGCACGATCTCTGGGCGCAGATGTCCTGTCAATGTTAGTCTTCTAATATCTGAATTCCGTGTAAATCCTGTCTGCTATTCTCGGCTTGTCTTTTTGTAAACTATTTGAAGATCTATTAATTCTATCTTTCCTCGGTATAGGAACAATTACAACTCTGTACCATGCTTACAGTTCTGCTTTTGGTCAGTAAATTTGCACGTAAGCAGCTTTTAGTGGATCATAAAGCAAAGTTTCTAAGATATTAGGTGCTGGCGAAGTTGCTAAACCCTGTGGTGGGTCGGGGTCTGCAGGAGTAATTTCCTCTTAAGTGTTTGGTACAAAGACCGATATTCACGTTTTCTTGCAGCTACTTCCAAATCATCGGGCACACCATTCGTGCAGGCTTCTCTTTCTATCTCTCATCATATCAAATATAAGAAAATAAATAAGTTCAGATAGAAAATAAAACAACCCATGGAAGGAGCATCATAGGGTAATCATCCCGCCATTTAACTAAACCGGCTTCGATAATTATTTATAAAAATGATTGACTTTCTGATTGTGAGATATTGTTATTTTTAACGAAGCCCGTAACTTGTTCACGGACATGTTATGTTTCATTAACACTATTTATGTCTATCGAATATTTTTAGCTAAACACAGTAAAATTTAATTCTTCTATGAACAAAATTTTGGCTTTTAAAACACATTAATTAATGGTTTTCATTACGAAGTTAAACTGACCATCGTGGCATGCCAAATGAAAATATTATTGCGGCATGGAACATTTTGAGTCTAATAATACAATAAATTCTGGATAGCTCGGATTGGTTAGATTGGCTATAGGCATTTCGCCAACATAAATTGACAGATTTTCCAGGATTTTAATATGGAGGAAAAAACTGGTATTCATTTCTAATTTAAAATTGTGGAACCTATGGTAAAAACCCATCATGGAAAAAAGAAACTTAAAAACCAACATTGCTTTCAATGTCTCAAATTGCCAGTATAATATATAACCTTTTAGGTATTTTAAAGTAAATTAAGGAAGGAAGAATATATGTTAAAGTTCGCCGTATCACGTACTCTCTTGGGCGTTATGCAGGTTCAAGTATTTCTAAGCTCCGTCCAACACTTTGATGGTACACCACATTGTTGTTTGCGAGAGTAGAGGTTAGGTAGTATTTTTAGGTTAATGTTATGTTTACATTGTTCTTCAATAAGTTTATATCGTTAACTGTTGCTTAATAAAGAAAATTAGCAGCAGATAATGCGAAAATACGGGTACAAAATATGAATTATTAGTAAAATGTTTAATATGTAATTTATTAACACTAATTTAGTAGACTGTTATAGAACATATATAGGCAAACAAAACTAGTGTTAGTCATCCCTATATTAAACATTTTACTAATAATTCCATATATTTTACACATATATTTTCGAATTATCTGCTACTCATTTTCTTTATTAACGAAGAAATAATTATACAGACTTAGTGAACAATATAAACCTAACATTAATCTAAAAATGCAGCGGAAAGCCGTGCGGGCTAAGAGTTTAGCTCGGCAAAAATCTTGCTGGGGCAAAAAGTCGTTTAAAAAAGTTGATAAAATAAAATGAGGCATAAGTGTTTGTTGATATTAAACGGTGTTTAAGGTCGTTAAATAACACAGCAGTGTTGGGGAGACTACAAATAAAAAAAAATTAACTAAAATATACTACCCAACCCCTAAAAACGCCTGGTCACCGGAATCGAAATTTTGGCAGGAGCATTGGTGGCTCAGTGGTAAAGGCGATAGGACGGTCCTCCTACTGTTGCGATAGCCGCGGGTTAATCCTGCAGAGGAATGGTCGTAAATTTATATTTGTGATTGTTTAAAATTTGTGATTTTCCTCAGGCAAGAGTGTAAAATCCGACAAGGAAAATTATTCCAGTCACGCCAATAACCAGGCTAGGTGAGACCGGATGTCTTCTGGGATGATTTCTAAAGTTGGTCACTCGCCAGTCGGTAGGCTTAATGCTGAGGACCGTGGTTCGGGGCCCACGTTAAACTGTAGATCCAGTCCACATAAACCGCTAGTTGGTTAAAGGAGACTTTAAAATATAAAAAAAAAACAAAAAAAATACGGTGAACTTTAATTCACATTGTTCTTATAGTAATAATAGTTCTCTTCATATTTGAGTGTTTATTGCATTTTCATTATCTTATCTGCGTTCTTTTTACAGTTTATTTTGATGTTATTTAAATAAGTATTTTAAGATGTTTTAAACCTGCTCCAGCATTTCCTTATATGCTTAATATCTAAGAGTATAGTTTTACCGAATATAGGAAAGGTACATATTTTCAACAAACCGGTATATTTTCGAAACCCAACATAATTTTTTTGCTCATCGTGATAGCAAATGTATGATTATACATTTCTTAATGTATCCATGAACGGATATATCGATATTTTTTTATATTTTACGACCTAATTTTATGTTAGGTGATAATATAAATTTAAATACTACACTTAAAATAAAAATTGAGCACATTTATTGGGTAATATTTAGATTAGCGAAACAGATTAAAAACATTTTGTTACAAAAATATAATACGGTTGTGTAAGAAAGTTTCAAAAAACTATAATAAAATAATTAGCAATAAATATATATCAATAAAAATTTCAATTTTGCTTGTCTGCATACCTGCTCAAACTATTGTTAATATTAGTACACCAGGCAACAAAAAAACCAGACAGGAAAATCACCTGTAACCGCAAATCTATTATTTAACAAATGTATTATTCAAAGCAATTTTTTGCTTCCTTATTATTTATAGCAGAGCTTCCAATATAAAAATATTTTTAAAATATTTGAAGTAGCACAATTATGTTCCGTATATGGTAATTTAACGTATAATAACAAAAAAAAGCGGAAACTTAAACTGTACTTTTACCAAAAACTACAAATAAAATAATTAACTGGCTCTTGGATTTTTGAGGTTGATTTTTAAGTGATTTTATAAATATTAATTTGAAAATAGCGTTTTTAACGAGTCTTGACTTAAAATATTTTTTTTACACCACATCTGGAGTATTTATATAAAATAAGTGATTTTTAAATATAATAGTATTAAAAATATATAATACGTTTAATCTAAGATGTTTTATTGAATATAATTATATTATTGTTTAATTATACACTTTTATAATGTCATAAGAAGATTTCAGAACAATTACAACCACAAAAATAATACATTACATTTAACATTTAGTAAAAATGCTTGACATATTATTTAAATATTCTTTTTTAAATATATTTTAGTCTTCTTTTACCAACCTTGGATTTATCTGGACTGGACCTACAGTTTAAAGTGGGCTCCGAACCACGGTCCTCAGCATTAAACCTACCGACTGGCGAGTGACCAACTATAGAAATCATCCCAGAAGACATTCGGTCTTACCCAGCCTGGTTATTGGCGTGATTGGGATCATTTTCCTTGTCGGATTTTACACTCTTGCCTAGGACAATCATAAGCTTTAAACAATCACAATCATTAATTTGCGACCATGCCCCATCAGGATTCGAACCCGCGGCTATCGCAACACTAGGAGGGCCATTCAATCACCTTTACCACTGCGCCACCAAGCCGGCTGTTTAAATATTTTGATATTAATGTTTGTATAATTACATTTATTTTTTATTGACGGTGTCTTAACAGAAATCAAACTGATTCCTAAATATTAAATTTAGAAGCCTCTAAAGATCAAATCAAGTTGTTTAATCTTGCGAATGTCACTTTATCAATTTTTCATAATCACAAACGAATATTCCTGATGTTTTACAACATTATTAAAATCATATCATTGTTTACGTCCACTTTATGTCCATATATGATTATTTTGTAAACAAATTTCAAAACATTTTTTTTTCATGCATATACAATTTTATTTATTATAATATGTTATTTATAGCGTTTTATGCGGAAGCTCGCAAACTAATCATATCCTTTTAAGTTTCATCGTTTTCATTTGAACTATTAAAAGCCTATAACGTTAATTTGAAAAAGGCGTGTTCCTTTTGATTGATTAACTTGTCTGATCTATTCGATGAATTTATATCATTGTTATCGTTGTGCCTTGATCAATACCGATTAACTTATTATTATGTTATTGAAGGTATTCAATATATCGACATAGATTTTGTCATGAAAATTGATTGATTATATATAAGGATGGTATTTAATTGTAAATGTCTTTTATATAACCATAATTATAGGAAACCGCTTTTATTTTGATAAATGAATTAATTTGCTGACAATAATATTTTCAGGTAATAAAAATTCTTAATAATTCTCTTTGTGATATTGGGGTATAAATTAATATCTTTCCAATTTATTGTCTTTTGACATATTTATTCATGTTTGCCATAAAACTTACTAGTTTCACTGATATTTAAGAAAGATGATATGAGGATTTTCAGTGGTTTGTAATTAAATAATAAGAATAACTGTAGTATTCTTACATAGTAGCAAAATAATCTTCATGCAGGAATTATTATATATAGCTTACCATATTTCTACCACTAGGAGAATACTTCCTATAACCAACTTAGTATACTATCAGTAAAATAGCTTTCAAATACAACCCCAAAACATTTTGTAATCTTATTGACTTCAATGCTTTAAAGAGGACCCCAATAAGAATACCAATAGGAAAACGCTTCTTACCTTTTCAGAATAGAATCACATCAGTGTGATTATATTTCCACTTGCCTTCGTATTAACTCGAATATACGTTGAATGACACACCGATTTATTATTGGTAAAATAGTTAATATTAATATATCAATTGCTTTTCTTACGGCACATATATTTGAAAAAATGTATCAAGATCCATTCAGATAAAGATTTATTATTTCTCCTATATGAACTCTGCTTTCATAAATATATCACAATCAAGTATGAGAAATGCCAATAAATCAAAGAACGTAACAGGATATTACAAATGTTAGTATCAATACTAACAAAAATAATTCATATTTCAAAAATTGCTAGCATAGTTAGTAAACAACATTTAAATAATCAATATAAATCCTAACATGAAGCTGCTGAAAATAACTGATATACTCAAGACTTTAAAAAAGAGTTATTGATAAAAACCGGATTAATTGAAATAAAATTGATTCATTCGTATTAGTTAAATCTGAGAACTCCAGTATACATGTTTTTGGACCTGAGTAACTAAAAGATGTTTATAAGGTAAATTAGAGTGATGGAACACAAATTAGCAGCCCGTTAATTTAAATTAGTACTAGTTTTCGAAGTATTGCCTAAAAAGTATCGAAAATGAACAGATGTTAAACTTGCTACTAATGCATTACTTTCAATTAATTTATTTATTAATTTATCATCAATCATTTCAGTTAAAAAAAGTTAATCCATCAATAGCCTTCTGTGTCAATATCTTCATTTTAAGAAATTTAAATGAAAAATGCTTTTCTTATATCACTTATTTATTTGTATAAAGTTATTTTTTATTATTCTGATAATAACGAACTCAACAAAGATAGACTTAGAATAGATAAACGAAAAATTTATATACTGAAAACTTCACTCACTACATTTTAAACAAGTGTACCAATATACCGATTTCCTAGAATAACCAGTAATGTCATGCCTTACTAGAACAAATTATAGTTCCTCCAAAGCTACTGCTAACAAATATAAGTCATATTTCAAACATCGCGTTTATTTTAACGTAAAAAAAACTCATCTTCAACAATTCATGATTACATCTACAAAAACCGTTGGCGGAAGGAGATTAGGGATTGCGCAGAAACTTTCCTTGCTAAAATTTATTAAAACGAAATAAATTGAATTTAGAGAGGGAAAACTTTTCTACTACTCAAGTCTTCAGGTCTTTGGATAAGAGTGTCGAAAAAAGGTCAGTCTAATTAAAAAAGTATACCTAACATTCAAAAGTGTTAATGCAAGTTCATTAGGTTAAAACGGTTTAAATTTAATTGTGATTAGAAACTTTTTACCAGGTTTGAATATATCAATTCTTATCATTAGGTACCCTAGCTAGCTCGAATGGATAAATTTAAAACTATGTAAGTATATTTTTATGTACCATTACGAAATTATATAGGATCGAAATATACCTGATTATTTTGTGTAGGAAACCATATTATTAAAAAGTCATTATCCCTAACCGACGCTATATCACCTAAAATAATGAACATAAAATGACTCATACCTTAAAAAAGTATGGTACATTATATATATATATATATATATATGTGTGTGTGTATAAATTTTGCGTGCATAAATTTGACAGCTGCCGGATCATTAGTTTGTCAATTATGATATTTGGAGTGAAGCAACTTTTGTTATTGTGAAAAAAATGGATAAAAATTAAAATTTCGCGTGCTGATAAAATATTGCTTTTTGAAGGGAAAAAATTGTTGCAGCAAAAAAAACAGTTGAAGCAAAATCTTGGCTTGATGCCGAGTTTTCGGACACTGTTCCATCAGGGATAGGTACGCTATGTTTAGACGTGGTAAGGTAAATTGAATGAAATAGCAGACACTCTAAAGATATCAACTGAACGTGTACATCATATCATTTACGAATATTTAGATATGAGAAAGCTCTGTGCAAAGTGACCGCACAAGCTCACTTTTGACCAAAAACTACGACGAGTTGATGATTCGGAGTGGTGTTTGAAGATGATCAAGCGTAATAAACCCGAGTTTTTGCGTTCCAGTGGACTGCATACGATGAACCTGCTCTAAAGTGTGGGAAAACGCAACAGTCGGCTGGCAAGTTTATGGCAAATGTATTTTGGGATGCGCATGGAATTATTTTCATTGACTACCTTGAAAAAGGAAGGACCATCAGCAGCGTCTACTACATTGCGTTATTAAACCATAAGGACGAAATCGCTGAAAAACGGCCGCATGTGAAGAAAAAGAAAGTGCTGCTTCACCAAGATAATGCACCGTGTCACAATTTAATGAAACCTATGGCAAGAATCCATTAATTGGGCTTCGAATTGCTTCCTCATCCACCGTATTCCCTAGATCTGGCTTCCAGCAACTGTTTTCTATTCTCAGATCTCAAAAGAATGCTCGCTAGGAAGAAATTTTCATCAAATGAAGAGGTGATCGTCGAAACTGAAGCCTATTTTGAAGCAAGGGACAAATCGTACTACAAAAATGGTATCGAAAAGTTGGAGGCTCTAAAAAACTAATTTTGCCAAAAAAATGTGTTTTACTATGGTAGGCCGGGGACTTTTCAATTGACCCGTTAAAACTGCTAAAAGAAAAGGAAGTTGAGTTGAGTTGAACAGTATTAGACGTCCTTAAGTACAACGATTAGAAAATATAATATTACCTTTGCTGCAACTTTCAAATAAATTGTATGTTGATCTCATATATTAAATAGAGAGGCTTATTTCATTTAAATCTCTTATTCTCTAATGTTCTATTAAATCTTATATGTCTTTAAAATTACAAACGCGTTTTTTGTAATTTGCTCAAATAGTATTGTGTTAGCCAATAGAAGAAAAATATGAATGCATCGGTTAACTAAGACTATCAATTTAAACTTATTATATATTTATATTATTTAGAAAGAAAAATTATCACAAGAATATATTTCAAAGTTAATGGTATTTTCTTATTAAATTAAAAGAAAACATAGAAAATATGCTGCTGAGAACATCATTATTATAAATAATATTACGTGATGGTCTAATAATGGGAAAGTTGACTTCAATTTTTAATTTAAAATTTTTGTATTGTTTTTATTTTAAAATAGGCCAATGTTTGAAAGACATTTTCATATAAGTCGCACAGTGTAATATAATATATGTATATTCCAGGAAATTTTTGAAATACGTACATCCGTTTCATTGCTCCCACCTCATAACTCATTTATATTTTGACAACCAGTGATAAGTTTCAACGATATTCTTTGAAATTGAACGTTGCTTGCAACATTTAAAATGAAAGAAAAAAGAACGAACGAACTTGCTTCTCGTTTGTTCTTCGGGTAAGTAACGAATTGGGATTTTTTATGGATCCAATTCACTGATAGCAACCGTAAACACATAATTAACACCTAAACACAATATTATATTAATTAATTGTATCAATAATTTATCGACAAATCTTTTACAGTATAATATATTTTTATGGGACAATATATTATATATATATATATATATATATATATATATAGAGTAAAATTGTTAAAAAGTGTTAATAATCGTTGCTTGAAATAAAGGATATTTACAATTATAATTACTATTATTTGATAAGATTTGATTGATATTTTCGGTCTCAAAAATATTCTATATTCAGTGTATTTGCGGAAATAAAAACGTCGATTTCTTTGGAAGAATTTCCAACTATATATCAAAAAAGCGTTTTCCAAGCATATATATATATATATATATATATATATATATATATATATATATATATATATGATTTTACAATCTACATATATGTGTATATTATTTTTTTAAGAAACACATAACATGAAACAACAAAAGTAATAATTATTTTTACTTTATTTTTGCCCATAGTTAAATCAGCAACTATAAATAAACCCAAAATTTCATTACTTAATTTAATTTAATTATTTTGAACGGCTTCATTTACTTAAAGAAATGTATTTTTGTTAAGATACTAAATCAATATTTTGGCTTAAGTCTAATTAACCAAAATAGAGATGTTTTTGTCTCTAACGCATGTAGTCAAAAATATCCATTCTTCAACATGTTTTAAAAAATTATTATATTCACAGAATGACAAGGTGACAAACACTAAGTTCCATTAGACCTCTTCGTAGGTTATGTTTGCACCACTTAAATCCTATGTTTGCTAACACTGTATGAATGAATGACTTACATGCCTCAAACAGCAGCATATCCCTAAGTTTTCTATGTATACTTACTAGGTTAACAGTTTTCTCTAGAAATAGTTGTGTTAAATAGTATTTACATGACTAAACAAGCGTCATTAAACAAGCGTTTATAAAACAAGCGTCAAAAGAAAGTTCACCGGTTGGTAACCTCTGATTATTTTCATTAATGTGTTGCATATTTTGTTAGATCTATGTCCTGCATTACCAACACAAATCTAATTTTACAAACCGAGTGGGTTACATGTTCGGACGTATTATACTTTTAGGTTTTTACAAAATGAATATGGCAATACATTTAAAGGAATTGTTGACGTTCATTGCTTTATTGGAAGATCTATAATGTTTTCCTTTATATTTTAGAACCAACTAGCGAGTGACTACGGTCATATATCATAGTCAATAACCTCCTAACATAAAGGAAAAATGTATTCGTATATGTTTACATGATTTAAATAGATCTCTTACAATTTTTCTTATTAAAATAGTATTTATTTCTATATGAAATAATAGATGTACCGTTAAACTAAATCATTAATAAGTCTATCTCTAAATTTGCTTATACCCAATAACAATACCACCACTGACTTACTAACTAATGGCTACAAGTTTAACCTTCAAATACTGGAAATATTTCTAGGTTTATATTACCTCCGAATTGCTTTTGTTTCTTGATTGATTTTGCAAAGGTCCAACCGAAACATTAATCCTGATTGACAGTGCTGCCACAAGTTATCCTTTGTTTCATTTTCATGTATTTGAATTATTACCCAAATAATACTGTTCATTAATATCACAAATATGCTTTAATGCGAATTTTAGGCTTTAAATGTTACTGTTTGGATATTTTCGTGGTTTATCTAATTATTGTTATTATGAAGTAATATATAAAGATAGTTGATAAATTAGGTTATATATATATATATATATATATATATATATATATATATATATATATATATGTATATATATATATATATATTTAGTAAGAAACAAAGAAAAATATTGATAACATATATTATTGAGCAAAATACTTTCCATCATTTTTTACAATAATTCGTATCTTTCACCCAATATGGCGATACTGTGCCGAAAGAACCCTACTGTCTATTGATTCTTATCTTCTTCTTCTTCTCTAAAATCTATCTCATGGCTTTTTGCACTTGGAATTGTCAGAGCAGATCCACTTTTTGCAAGTTATGGAAAATGTATAGCCTGGTAAGCAATGAAATTGCAATGCTGAAACAGTTTGACATGGAAATTTTAGCATTTTCCTTCCTTTTAGATATTTTAGAATTATCTTTGAGAGGTTAAGCTGGATTTTTGTCCTGTAAATCTTTATATTAATGTTCCACTTTTATTCTCTCGGCAATTATTTGACCACATTGACATCATTTAATTATTTTCAGTTATTTGACAAATAACTGTTACATGCTGTTGGATGAAAAATGGATCACGTGCGTAAGAATGTGTGTAAATCATGTGTCGACGCCCCGAGAAGCTTTAATCAAATACTAAGCTGTTTTAGTGCTCTTTGATTTTTTAACTGGGGTTTTGTCCTGTAAATCTTATAATTAATTTTCCATTATGATACTCTCAACTACTGTTTGACCAGGCCATTGACAACGCTCAATGATTTTAACGATTATTTTTAAATTGAATGTAGGAACGTCATCTAATTGTAGAGTGAAACTTAATGTTTGATTTTTGATTCTATACTGGTTTGCCCTTGGGATGATTCAGACTTGAGCATACTAACTTGAGTATACTTGTCACTTGTAATGGCCCGTAATGATTCGTATCAAACATACCTTCATTCATTATATAACATTCTATAACATTATAGTTCATTCTCTTAAAATTTGCACTATTAATTCAGGAGAAACTTAAGAATCCAGTTTTTTTACCAACTTTGATGTAAATCGTTCAAAATAGTTTAGTGGTCGATGTTTTGTTGTGTAGTGATATCTCGAGATGAAATATGTCGCTCTACTTCACCGTAGCTTTCGTTTTTGGTATCGACATTTTCAGATCGAGAAAAAGTATGCGATTTTGGCACTGATTTTCATCGTAACAGAATGTTATTAGCTAAAAACTGGTCGTTTTGCTACATTCGAAAAGAGCTTTTAAGTTACGGTATTTATTGCAAACTAGCAAAGTAAATTGTCAAACATTATTATTAAAATTATGTGTTTTATTGGGTTATATATGCTATTAATATACATGTGGTTGATATTCTCATATACGAAACCATTTTAAATTAATAAGTTAGTTAATAAACGAAATTATTTCTACATTATATCCATATGGCAGTCAATAGTCTCGACAGTTTAATTATAATATAATTCATGTAGCTTATTGATTTGAGGTTTAATTTCAGTCATTCAGCAAGATGATGCTTGTACTTCGATTTAACATGCCGATTTTAATTACTGTATTATTTGAAAATCTGTTAGTATATCTAATATTTGTATAAAATTTCGCCGTTTGTTCGACTATTCTATTTACCATTTATTATAATAACATTCCAGGGTGTTTTTGGTAAATATTTCAACCTTCCTATGGCTGTATGTAGGTCATGTCATTTATTTACCAAAACGTACTGACAAACCAAGATTTTGATAAGCCTAATTCTAATTTATATTCAGTATTTAGTATTATGGAATAATATTAAGGAAACATATTGTTAGTTTTTGTTTAATAGATAGTTTCATAGCGCAAATCTCTAATAACATATATTGAATGTCCATAGAGTGTGGAAGTAGGCCAGAGTTGGATGTAATGGCCGGTGAGTTTACTCAACCAAATGTTATTATAGTTTTGAAGACGGAACTTTGAATCTCGAGGAAGAAGCATCGTGGATAATGTTGTGACGTAATTATATTTATTTATATTTAAAAAAATTGTGTAAATTTAAGTTTAGGAAAATTATGATGTTTTTCTTCTGTATAGTTTAGGGTTCTAATTTATTAGAATTAGAAAAGAATTCTGACTTGAATGCAAACTGAGAACAAGTGGATGGTAAAAAGTATGTTTCATCGTCAGTGTACATTAAAAATCATCATGATCCGGAGATTCGGCTACTTTCGCAAATTCGGATATTCGTCGGCGCAATCTACTCGCCGCAAGCCGAAATGCTGCAAGTCGATGTTGCCAAATTTACAGCTAGACTATTTGCTTTATAGATGTATTTTATTTCAGAAAAACAATATATTTAACGAGACATTCTGACAATAACTTTTATATTTTGTTTTGAAACAAAAAATTATAAAAATAAAAAGTATTTAGTACAATAGATAGTTCTTGATTTTTGATTTAACAACACGGCATGGTATTGCTCTGATTAAACGTTGGACTTTTATTTGTTTAACTATTTAAGTGTTTGATATGGCTGATAGTTTAGTTTCAGTTGTCATAAATAGGATAAATTAATTAAATGACTTAAATTTTGTAGTGTAAGTAAATTAATATGTCAGATTTGTAATAAGACATACTTAGTAGCAAGAGAAATAAACAGACATATGCATTTCACCATGAGCTTGCTGCACAACTGAAGCCGAACAAGAAGTCAAGAAGCTTAATATACAACTGTATAAGGGGTAATTGTTAAGGCAGTAATTTCCATAAAAGTATTGATGTGATTGTTATATTACGAATGAATTCTGGGTAGACTACAATAACGAAAAAAGAGTTATGGACAAAAAATTAATTTGAGACTGTCTATATAAGTACATATATATATATATATATATATATATATATATATATATATATATATATATATATATATATATATATATATATATATTGTTAAGAATGCTATAAGACTCAATATTGAAGCAAGTACAAGTAGCCAATATGAATCTCAGAATCTCTCTCATCATTCAATTTTGACGATGTAATAGAAAATTACATATTTAAGTCATATCAATTAGTGGTCCATTTTATAGGTATTGCAGAACTGCAGGAAAAGATTTCATACCGTTAATCCTGAAAAGGTAGTTATTTGGGAAATTATTGTATTTGCTACAGCTCTATGATTGGTTGATAAGGAAGAGTAATATGCTAAAATATCAAAGAAGAGAAAAGCAGATCTAATAAGAAATAAAAGAAAATACTTGAAAGGTCATTGAATTTTTAGATACTTGGGTCTTCAATTCATTAAATATGGTGGTGGTTTCTTAGTGGGTAAGCCCTTTTTCCATTAAATATACTAACCTTGTGTTTATTTGGAAAAATATTCTATTGCAACTTATATTGTATTGTAATTAATAAGTAAATAGTGCGAGAAGTATAAAGGAATATATCTAGAAGGAAGTTGTTATAACATTTTATTTATATATAATACATTTGTATTATTCAAATATGTGTTAGTTTACTAAATTTTTATGGCATAGTTAAGGTTCGTTGTTTTATATATTTTAATTTATAAGTAAAAATTTAATAATATGCTGTATTTTTCTTTTTGCTTGCTATACAATTTTTTGTAAATTAATGTCATCTTTCAGTTTTTTAAAGGTAAATTTTACTATATGTATACCTGTATGGTATATATAGGTTAATATAAAACTTATGAACATTACCATTTAATTTAAAAAATAATACAGAAGATATTTTACGTCTTGAAGCCTAATACTATGCCGATATCAGAAGTTTGATTATAATTAAGATACAGAGCCACCCACGACGTCTCAAGAAACACTGAGAATTTTCAAATATTTCTAACAGTGGGGAGGCACGCGCCAGCGCAGATTATTCAATCTACCGATCCACGATGATTTTTAATGTATCCTCTCATCGTCTCATTGTCGAGTGTTCCGCATAGTGGGGGTTCAGGTACCGGGGCCTGACCAATCCTGTAAGAAGTTGGACCTGGTAGCTGGTAGTTAGACTCGGTGTCAATATACGGTGGCTATAATCATAAATTTCAAGAACGCCGGAGATCGTGGAATGTTCCAGCATCCAGCAAGAATCTTTCCCTCCTCGAAACTCTAAACAAATATAGATGAAAAAAGGGGCTTCTTAAATCAGCCTTCTCAGTCCCCACTAAGGACCCTAGGGAGTAGCTTAGGCGATAAAATACGATGCATCGAGAATAACGAATTAGCTGAAGAATATCTGCATTAACAACAGTATGAGAATCAAGAATTAGCAAAAAAACAAAGAACAGAAATAAAAAAAGATCAGTCTGAACAGAAGCAAGCACCAGGACTAAGAATAAAGAAAAAGGTAGCAATAATCAAACAACAAAAACAGTATAAATAAATTGTAAGGAACAGTAGAATTCTTATATGTCGTGTGTATAATCATCACTTGTGTCCGATGACGTAATTAGTATTAGCCAAATCAGATATACAATGTAGTAAACCATTTTAATTCAATTCATAATTCTTTTCACCATTACGTCTTAATTTATATTCAATATTACTTTTCTAGTTTTATTATTTGTTACATTATTCATTTAAATAAAAAAATGGTCTTTGTGCATTAATGTATGCAAAGAAGAGAAAATAAATAGTATTTTATTTACAACATAGTTTTCTCTCCTTAACAACTCAAGAGAAAAATGCGAGGTCCGATGATTAATAGCAAGAACGGTAAAAAAGACAGAATATTCTTAACATCAACAACGTCATTTAAATACATCAAAAGAAACTAGCCAAGTGTAAAAATATTTCTGTCTTGAGGGCTTATAAGGAGAGGTACAATCTGAATCATGAGGAAGTGTGTCCAGTACTAATTTTAACTAAACACAATCTCAATTAAAGTATGTTAAATTAATAACATAATCAAGCCAATTGAAGCAGTAAGTTGCCATATCACACACGGCATCAAATCGCGTCCATAACTCAAACCCTTTAACATAATCTTTACCATTTTGTATATGTCTATGTACATTTAAGTTACGTTATAACTTAGTGCAATTTAACTGTTTGATTAATAAATATTTTTAAACCAGCATTATTTTTGCGGGTTAATTTGTACAAGGAAAAGAGATATTCTACACACAGTTTCAAATTATCTACATAATCGAGCCATTTTTGAAAATAAAGATTACCAACAATGAAAAGTGGATCACGCACGACAATAATGTGTGAAAAAGATCACTGTTGACGTCCCAAGAAGCTTCTTAAATAATTGGACAAGGCTCACATTGAAGGTAATTAGTCACACAAACCTGGCTAAAATACTAATTCTTGTCAATGTTAAATACTATTGAAGCCATTTACCTCATCTCAGTTATTTGTCCTAGTCTCTAGAAACTTATCTTAATGAATGAAAAGTGGTTTTTAAGAATTACTTGGTTTTTGTTTAAATATCACCGAAGCTCTACAATGATTGTATTATGGTCTTAGTATGAAGACGTTTTGAGAAGTACATAAATAACAGAAATTATTTTTAACTAACATTCCTTGATCTTCCCTACTCAGTTATCCGATAATAAATCCTAAAAAAATATTTTTACCTGATAACGACATTTGTTACAGAACTCAGAACGTACCGAACAATCTACATAAAATACAGAGACTTCAATACACAAATTACAACAAAAAACATTGTCCTTCTAAAGGTTTTAAATAATATTAAAATATTGCAAAAATAATTTTGTATAAATAAAAAGGAAGCTGTACTATAAATTCAGAGAAAGTTTAACTGGTGAACTTTCTTCATTTATATAAGCAATGGATTTGTTCTGTACATATTCCAAGGGGACGCCAACTGAAATTATCTTACCCTCTTCTAGAGATAACGAGGAGAAGTTGATAAATGCGCCACGCAAATTTTGAAAGCACGAAGACATAAATGATAAGTTAGTTTAGCAGCTGTTTTAAAACTTATATATAATCTAATATAACAGTGACCCTAACTGTTGTTTTAATTGCCTAAAAAACAATTGAGAAAAACTTAATGAAACATATATCATTATTATATATACCTGTTGGGTCTGTTGTAAATCATATATATCTTATGTATAAAAATCAATTAAACATGACACATCATAGTTTGTTATTCATTAACTGATTTATAGATAATATATTGGCTATAACCGATGACTTATATGATCAATCATGAATAGTATTTATAATTAGGCAATGACCAGAAATTAAATAAAATAGCATTTGCATTTGACGTATGTTATATAGCCTGATCAATATTGCTTGTTAACGTGACGTTTAAATTATATTTTAAAGTATCGTTTGTCCTGTTCCTTTTTAGTCCATTAATTAACTTCACTTTTCGATCATTCAAAACGATTTTTTGGATTTTTAAATGTTTTCTGGTGTTACCACCTCATTTGGACGTCCACTGCGTTCTGCATCATTGGGGACTGTACGACCACGTTTAAAGCCAACAAACCAATGTTTTGTTGTTGTTTCTGATAGAGCGAAGTTCTTGTAACACTTTTCAAGCTATTGCTTGGTTTTAACGCTATTTTTTCTCATCAAGAAGCAGAGTAAAATTAAAACACGAAATCGTTTTCGATCCATTGTTTTTAAAATGACCAATGTAGTGTCACTCTTAGCACAATAACTCGCAAACTTATGAGTAGAATACCATAAAATTTTAACAGATATCTTTTGAAGGTAAGTACTAATTGAAAAAATGGTAAATGCAATAAATCTAGGTGCGTAATCTATATGTTAGATCCTGGAATTTTCGGCCCATGTGTTAATTCAGGAGAAAATAAACTTTTGACGCTGAAAACAGTTTGACGTTGTATTCATATTAGTACCGTAGTTGTTTGAAACATATAGTTGAGGGTATTTCTAACACAAAAGTTGCAGTTCATGGTTTAAGACCACCAAAATCGAACTGCAGGTGTTTTGGCCTAAAATATTCTACTGGAATTTAGACAGAAGCTTGCACTTTAGTGCGTATGGTCACCACAGGAGATTTGAATTTGCTTAGCCATGGATTACAGAGACAGATGAATAGACAGGCTGATATTAGTCGATGCGAAATATGATCTGTGAAGATGGAGAATTGAAGTCATTACTGGGTGAAAGCCAAATCAAAGAAAATGTTGCAAGAACATTAATTATTGATCAGACAACATTACCCAGATATTTGAACTGTATTTTTCAAGGAAATAATGTTTTAAAAGCGAAATTGATTGACACATTAATCGAATGCAAGAAAAGTTGAAACGGCCCGAAGCATGTACGAAATGTTTCTTGGCGTGTTTTACGTCTTTTTCTTTTTATTTCTTGACGTCTTGACGACGAGGTTTCAGTAAAATTTGTCGAATATTCGATAGCACAAATCGAAAAAAGTAATATGCGAAGCATATCAGAAAAACAGATAGCTCATATGGAGAATTAATACAATATAAAGTGTTTAAAGTGGACGATATACCAAATAACTTACATAAACAGCGTATAATTATGGGAAAACACTCTATTTAATTTCTACCGTCTAATCAAACTACCGTCTAAATGTCTTACTCATCACCACTATTCAGTTCTACTATACGCACTTCGTCTCAACTTGGAATACACAGTTTTCGTCAGCAGGCCTGTTAACAGTCGCGTGATATAATACCTCCCTCCTAGAAAAACGTGTAAAAGTGTTATATGTGGCCGTTGTTCTGTTTAGATAGCTTATAGTTGTATAATTACTTGTGAGTATAGCCTGTACATTCATCCGACAGTTGACCTTTGTTGCTCTTTTAAATAGCACTATTTATACCCCAATATCTATGATATGCTCTGTATGGAACGGTTTCCCAAGTTTTCGTGATTCCAGATTCAAATAGTTTATAACTAAGAAATTCAGCTACTACAATCCGCCTTTGGTGGTTGCAAGCTTCTGTTCAAATTCTAGTACTCCATGTTCGTTCACGGGAACTTCAGTCCCAAGGTAGCTCCTTAGGTGTTCTTACAACCTAAACGCAGATAGAGGACTTCTTCAGAGCTTGAATGTTTCCTAATTGGAATAGTTTATGGCTAGGGATCTTTGAGTACCCTCACTTTTACCCGAAATCCGCTTAATTATACCTAGAAATGCTTCGATCAACCGGGAAACGATTGCCAACCTAAGAAAAGAGTGAACCTATCTTCTTTTCTTGATTATTAATTTGATTCCGGTTAATTGAATGAATTATGACCTTTCCGGAATTCTGCCGACTGCGCCAGTTATGAAATGTGGAAGAGGTTTAAAACAATAAAACTAACAATATATGCTTTCTAATAGGGGTGTTGGCCACTGAAAAAAATACCAATATCAAATTATTTGATTGACCTTTAAAATTAAGTAGGGTTTATTAAAAATTGTATTTAATTTATTCTGAATCGGCCAAAAATATCTACAATATTTTCAGAAAATATCGACATATCAATATATCGATATTATTTCTGCATCCCTACTTTATAATGTAAATTTGTTTGAAATGCGATAAAAATAGGTATAAACTAAGATATAAAAATTTTGTCAGTCCAAATGTTATTAATTTCACTAATAATGCAGGTTTTTTTAAATTAGCCCCTTAAATTCTAATTGTATTTTTCTGCGTATTAGTAGAGTGAATATCATTACTCATATTTAGGGATGAAGATAGTTTGCATAATTAAAAAAGCTCACCAAGAAAACTAGTCGTATTAAATATATTCTGTTATACCAACAATGTAGCACTAAAGAATTAATAATCGAAATGCATAAATATTAATTAAGAAAGTTAATTAATTTCTGCTGATTTCAAATTAAAATTTCAATTTTAATGGTGCGAAATAAAGCTGCTACTTTATCAACTCATTGCCTTCGTCGGAATAATAAATGTCATTTTGACGATTTTCTTTATGACAATCTCGTCGGTAAAAGCACTTCCAAATTAAATAAAATTAGCTTGTTATAAGATTGAAACCTTAACAAAAAATGTTTACATCAGTCATTATAAAGCTTCTTGTACTTTATTCCAAGATGGTTGCTACTTGTTGATATTAACACTATTTATAACTTTTATATTATTCACATATATAGCAGACAGATCGAAGACAGTGCTTACAAAATGTTGAGACATATAATTAATAATAAAATAAAGAATTATAGTTTGACAATGGTAGTTGGTATATAATTTATACATTTTTTATAAAAACTTCCACATACTTGTATTATTACATCTTTGCGGCGCCTTCATAATGGGCTCTGTGTAAAGAAAAGGAGAACTTCAAGCAAGCTGATATAGGAAAGTTTTCAAAACTCTTAAAACATGGTTTTAATTTATTTTAAAAGTCGATTTCAACAGTCACAAATATATATTGATAGCGTCTAGTCCAATTTATTTTAGCAGTATTTTTGACATATCTGAGGCCGATAAAACGGCTTTAATTTTCTACATACTTGGTTCTAAAACTTATTTAAATTTTAATCCAGCTAATTTTTTTTTAAATCTAGTCAACGTGAAGTCGCAAGATCATCTAGCAGCTCTTGCCTGTAGTCTGCTTTTTGTCATTTAGATTGCTTAAATGTGGTTTATAGCGGCCGCAGTCATGATTTAAATTTCCAAGAGTTCATAATAAAGCATTCATTTTATGACGCACTAGATACGCAGGAAAATCTTCTTTAGCGACGTTTTATATCTAAGTTTATCTTTAAAAAGCAAGTTAGCTATCTACTGGCAGCAACTGAATAAATTCAATCATATTCATCTTCTGGCATGACAATTTTTTCAGTTTAAATGTGTAGTTCCGCCGTATCCAGCGTACAGCATAGCGCTTTCTTATTAGTACTGGTTCCAATCAATGCAGTCAAACCATGCTGGTAGTTACTTTCAAAACTATAGAGAAATGCGGAAACGAATCAACGATTTAATCGCTCCAAATCTGTACCGTTCTTTAAAAATGCAACAATGTCATGTTGCTATATAAATGCAATAAATGCCTTTTTAAAGTGAAAAAATAATCAGCTTATATATAAGCATTATATATCATAGAATATAATTTTAAACCTCATGAAAAACTCATAAAAAGTCATATACACCAGACACAAAAGTTGATCCATTTATTGCATCCATAAACAGCGCTATCACGAGCTTATTTCTAATATCTAGCTAATAACATTTTTTTTGGTGAATGTTAAATTGATTTTGTTCAAGCGAAAGAGGCGGCTTCTTTAATCTACAAACCTATATTTACTTTCTATATGTGTAAGTCAATTATAACCTAATTTATAATAACATAAAAATCTTTAAATGTTTTTTCCACCGATAATCATTACAAAGAGTGTTCGCTCTTGTACTTTTATTTTTGTATCATGGACATTTTGTATCATTAAAAAATCTGATTTCATATAAAAACTTTAATAACGCAAATTAACTTTATGTTTTAATTATGTGCTTATAATATTTGTATTCGACTAATAAATTTTTTTTTTCATCCTGAATTGTAACTTAACTTAACAAAACGTGATTGGATTACTATTATTACGTATTAGCTGCGACTATTTTTTAATAAACAGTATAATAATTTAACATATTTCCGGGATAAAATTAAGGTTTTCTATTTTACGGCAGATAGGGTGGCCGTAACTCTCCAAGGTCTGGTAGCTAAATTCGAGACGAACCATGCCTTTAAACCCAATATAAACTAGGCCATAGCACAAATTTATCCGGATTGGTACGGTAATATTATTGGAAATTGGCAAACTCGAATTCGTGCCACAGCGTGAAACCGTGGCGGATGTTTGGAAGACGTTATATTTCTTGCCTAGTGACGTACATAAGCCTTCCAATAAAAAACAAATTTCGTTAACGCTTTACACATAATTAAATTATATAATTTGGCATTATTTTCATTATAAGCATCATACTTGTACTAAACAAAACGATAAGATTATTGTGATAAAGCTATTACTACAATTTAATAGTATTTCAGTAAATAGTTTCATGTATGCTATTTCATATTAGCAAATTCAGTTTTTCTTTCTATTCTAAAAACACGAAGACTATGGACATAAAAACTTATTTAAGGAAAATCAGCCCTCAAAGAACTTTCATACAGTTTAACAGTTGATGAGTCAATTGTTTCCAGAAATATACTCAATAATATAAACACTCAGTTACTCGTTATTAACAAATTCGAAAAATATAGTACTGAAGCTGCAATGTAAAGTTTCGTAGCACCCAGCGTGTTCACCCGACATAGCACTCTCCGAATACCACTTGTTCAGATTAGTTCATTATGAGTAGGCGGGCAGATGTAAAGGTCTTATATTTACTAAATAAAATCCCTCAAAATTAATCCACATGTATTATTCATGCATTTCCATATTTTATACTTGTTTGATACTTAGAATTAAGAGCGATTACCATAATAATAGGTATTCAAATTAATGACCTAGTGAAAACGCCTTGACCTATTTCTTAAAATATATCCATAAAGATCGAGTAAAATCGTTTGTGTAGGATCATAAATTTCCGCTGCCGCTTTTATATTTTCAACAGAACATTTCCTTTCGAGCATTTTGAAATACGTTTTTTAACTTTTATTTCTCAACATTTATTCGATTTAGAGAATTCAGTACGGTTTTTACAGTTGAGGGACTTGATTGAATGGTACATCAATTGAAAACATTTATTAGTAGAGATTCCCTTGCATCGCTTTAGAAATATAGAAATATTATTGCCAATTTGTTTTCGATTTTTTCACGAATGATGGAATGCTTATAGATAGATTGCTAATTACTAATTTAATATCTTGTATTTAATTTTCTTTAAAAAGGATCCATAAGATTTAGATTATAAGTTGTACATCACTTACTGCAGTGATCTTCTACATTTCAGGATGGTTATATTACATACAGATATACGGGCAGATTGTTGACGTCCTAGGAGATTAATAAAAAAAAGATGGTGGCAATTTGGTCATTTTTGGTTTCCTCGGAGAAAGATGCAATTCAGTGAGTCTTATGGTCTGTTGAATTGCTTGGTGTAATTCACTACAAAATATTCGGAATGCTGGTTCAAGTCAATAAATAAGTCGTTCTTAAAGATGTCAGTAATTCACGAAACTGACATCAATTAGTTCCTAGGTATTCTTTTTCTTGCTTTATATAAGTAAATATAATAGTAAACTGTTTCTTAATTACTTATATTAACTTATGTTTACAGTTACAATATAATTCAATACTGACCCATACAACAATACTCAAACTATCTTCGATCATACGGATCAATCTTCACTACATAGTATAAAACAAAGTCGCCTTTTCTGTCCCTATATCCCTATGTGCGCTTAAATCTTTAAAACTACGCAACGGATTTTGATGCGGTTTTTTTCAATAGATAGAGTGATTCAAGAGGAAGGTTTATATGTATAATACATGCATAATATACTAAGGCAACATTGCTAATTTTAGAGGTTTCTAACGTGATGTCGTAAATTAACCTATTTTTGTAGGCTTATTTAGCAATTAGCAAAAACGCTGCCTAACCCTACGAGTTAGATCAAATTAATGTACTACAGTATTGTACACCATAAAAAGGTCTACAAAAAAGTCCGCGATGGTATATGTTTATCTTTTAGGGATAACCCACATTAACCATTTTTATTGTTTACTTTTTACGTGAGAAAATGGCTTATTTACGAAGCTATTTTAAGCAATACGGCATTAATCCTTATCGAATTAAGTACCTTAAATACAGTGTGCAATTAATATAGATCAATATGGTTCCTTACAGCATGTAAATTAAACAAATATTTTCGGAAATATTACAAATTTAAAATTTGCGTTTAAAAATGTGTAATGTAATAAAAATTGTATGAATTTAGATATTCCAAAGATAGCAGGAAATCTTCATAGTAAGTATAGGGGAAGAGGAATTGTTTTACTCCAAATTTAATGCGTGCAGGCCAAGGGCAGTAATGAATGAACCAAAAATACTGGATCGATTTTAATCATGTTTTCATTGAATGACATAGGCATATATATTTTATGCCCGTGCAAAGTCGGAGCGGGCCGCTATGTTTTTATATACAATGTTCATATTTTTTCTGTAGTGTATTTAATTTAATATCAGCATTGCACCCGTGCGAAGCCGGGGCGGGTCGCTAGTATTTTATAAATTTAACTTGAATAATAACTTAAGCTGAATATAAACTTATCGTGAATGGCTGCGACCCTCTTGGTTCGCCCTATTTAACGTAGTGTGTATGTCACATCCACTCTAAAACCACACTGTATCTGACGATCACCTTTTCTTGGAACCTTTTTTTTTTCTTTTTCCAGGGTGACCAGCTAGAACCGAATGGTCTTTTGCTGATGTCGCTTCGGGTCCAGGATAGAAATATTTTGCGGGTGATAGAGACCCTGGGTTACGGATTGTTGTATTTGGTTTAACTACCGGGGTTTATGGATGTGTGGGGTCTGATCAAGCTGTTTTCGTGTTCTAAGGAGCCAAACTCACACTGAGCAGGTTCGTGAAGATTTTCATTCGTGATGCTTTGTCTGCAGAGGAATGGAAATAGTAGACTGTATATCAGATTGCCTTTACAAATAGCGTGTTGGACTTGGGCTAGCCGTTGGTGAAGAAAGCTGTGTAATCTGCATAAAATGCTGTGTGTGATTGCTTAGGGAGTGGAAACGATCATCTTTTCTTCGAACCAATAGACCACTTATAAGGGTTTTTTCCTTATCCAAATAAATTAGAGGCATAAACCAGACAGCGGCAATAAATCTGTCAGAGAGGCCCAAAATACCGCCATAAAGCTGTAAAAAGGCACATAATATGAAAACGGTATTTTGGGAAACAAATATAAGATTTTTATAAACACGTTTAACCAATGTACTAATTAATTTCTTTGACATCCTGAACATGGTCTTTCAGAATGTTACCAAGTTTTTTCAAGTTGGTATTATCGCTCCTTTTAGATATTTCATCGACGATAATCAACTGATGAACTGTCTGAAAATTCTTTGAGAGTTTGAACTGCGTTTGTGTCCAATAAATCCGTGCAGTTGTTTGATCCTTCAGGCAGACTTTTGTCCGCAGCAGTAAACCGAATATACCAATAGAATTAAAACAAAACATTAGCCAGCGAATTGCGACCATTTGTCAGAATGTATAACATTGTTTTGAGTATTGTCGGTGATCTGGAGAATATTTTAACAAAATAATTTTCAAATAAATCAAACAAAGTGTTTATGTGTATAATTAAAAATTGTAAATACTTGTAAAATTGTTAAAATCGAAATATAGAAACAGGAATGTCTTCTGTAAATTAATGCTGGAGAAACAATAACGGAATATATAGGGAATCCCAAAATATGCATAGGGTTTATATTAAATAGAAAAGATCGTTATTTTTTATATTGACCTCCTTCAATATAATGATTTCTGGTAGCTTTTGATTTCAAAAATCTTCATAGAGGAAGCCATCATCGAACGAAGCCGTATATGGCCAGGAAAAGTAATTGAATTGTTTTGTGTTCTCACCGATTTAATGCAATTAGATATTGTTTGCTTCAAGATATTCCAGTTTATTTTTATCAGTACATAGCCGGATAGAATAGCTCGGGGAGAGCGCCTGCTTCAAAACAACTCAATGTCAAACTGTAAGGATGTCTAGATCTGGAGTTCACACAGAAGGACAGACAAGATAAGCTTTCGCAAGACTCGAATTTTGGTCTTGAATTGAGAAAAATATATCCTGCAGCTTGGCCGATTCGACTTACTAGTTCAGCATCTTAGATCATTCTCAAAACATATGGCTCTACGATAGATACTCATTCTCAAACAGTCCGTTTATTTAAAATATTTGAAGTAGTATATAACAGGTCAATTGAAAAGTTCCCGTCCTGGTCGCGTGTTGATAAAATATTGCTATTTGAAGGAAAATATACAGTTGAAACAAAAACTTGGCTAGATGCCAAGTGTCCGAACACTGTCCCAGGAAAATCAACCATCAAGGAAGTTTAGGCGTGGTGAAATCGACAGTTATCCGAGTAGACTGCACACGATGAACCCGCTCCAACGCGTGGGAAAACGCAACAGCCGTTTGGCAAGGTTATGGCGTCTGTATTTTGGGATAAGCATGGAATAATTTTCATTGACTACCTTGAAAAAGAAAGGAACATCAACAGCGATTACATAGCGTTATTGGACCATTTGAAGGAAGAAATCGTCGAGAAACGGCGGAATTTGAAGAAAAAGAAAGTGCTACTTCACCAAGAAAATGCATCGTGTCACATATCAGTGAAAACAATGGCAAAAATCCATGAATTGGGCTTGGAATTGCTTCCTCATCCACCGTATTCTCCAGATCTCGCCCCCCGCGTCTATTTTCTTTTCTCAGATCTCAAAAGAATACTCGCTGGGAAGAAAATTTTCGTGGAATGAAGAGGTGATTGACGAAACTGAAGCCTATTTTGAAGCAAGGGACAAATCGTACTACAAAAATGGTATCGAAAAGTTGTAGGGTCGCTATAATCAGTGCATTACGCTTGAAGAAAATTATGTTATAAAAATATATTTATTATTAATTATATTAATCTGTTTTACAATGGTAACAATTGCCTTTTTAAAGTGAAAATATTATCAAAATACAAGCAGTCACACATTGTAATATATACTCACAATTATATATACATATTATCAACAATTTTTACGTAAAAAAACACGAAAAGGTTACAACAACGCAATCATGAAAGCGAATTTCGACAGGATCAACTCAGAGATGAAAACGGTACATTAGATCACTAACATAAAGGTTCAATATCTTCAGTAATACCTTCGATAAACACGCGCACATTACAATAGAATAGTGTTTTTCGTATCAAATTACTAAAAATTAAAATTTGGTATGGGCATCCATGAAACAAAACTTTGCTTCATTAATATGTTAAATTATTACTACCCTCCCGGTTTTTACTACTTGACTTTTATCATCGAGTATACATTTAAATTAAAATGCAAATCGGTATAAATCTCAATATCTTTTTATTTTCCTTTATTTCGCTTCCTTGTATTCTTTGTTTGCGGAAGTATTAGCAGAGGAATTTAAAAAGATTTACAATCAACCTCCCTGCATTGCTAATTGACCTACTCTCAACGTTTACTGTTGTAAAATATTTAAATTTGATGATAAACCTTTTACCAAAAGAAAGAAGCTCCCCCACAATGTTGGCGATTAAAGTGTGACTGCAATATTCGTTATTTTTTCTTTCATTTCTGTTTTCAGAATGTACGATTTTGATATTAAACAAACATCCTGTAGAAAATAAAAGCCAAATAGGGCGTTTAAATGATTTAGTAATGAATTAGATCTTTAATTTCATGGCAATACTGAAAAACATCTCTATATCTCCGGCTCTTTTGTGTACGTTTTAGTGCCATTTTCGCTTTTTCAATTACCAGCAATGAGTGGGAGACATCGCAAGATTGAAGGCTACAAAAGAATTATAAGGAAAGGAAGGCCGTTCAAAAAAAAACATAATTGAAGCAATTTAAGGTCATTAAACTTATTTCACTTTTAAATAAATTAATTTAATTAGTCTATTTTATATCGGATTTTAGGATAAAATCATGTAGCAAATATCAAGAAATAAGTTTCTTATAAAATGTCGTAAAGGTTTTTATAAAACTGCGTAAATGAAATTATACAAAGTAGGCGAAAAAATGATCTGGAAAGATTTCTACTCATTAATAACAAATCAATTGAAAAGTCCCCGGTAAAAGCCATTTTTTTGGTAAAATTAGTTTATATTATACAACACAATTCCCTTCAAGGGTGATACACTGATTATAGCGACCCTTCAACTTTTTAATACTATTTTAATAGTACAATTTGTCCTTTGCTTCAAAATAGGCCTCAGATTCGGCGATCACCTCTTCATTCGACGAATATTTCTGCCCAGTGAGCATTCTTTTGAGATCTGAGATCAGGAAATATACACTGAGGGCCAGATCTGGAGAATACGGTGGATGAGGGAGCAATTCGCTGCTGATCCTCCCTTTTTCAAGGTAGTCATTCGAAATTATTCCATGCGCATCCCAAAATACTGATGCCAAAACCTTGGCAGCCGACTGTTGCGTTTTCCCACGCTTTGGAGCGGGTTCATCGTGTGTAGTCCACTTGGATGACTATCGATTGGACTTCGGAGTGAAATGATGGAGCCATGTTTCATTCGTTGTCACATATCCATGCAACAACTCGGTCTTATTACGCTTGATCATCTTCAAACAATGCTCCGAATCATCAACTCGTCGTTGTTATGGGTCAAAAGTGAGCTCGCGCGGCACCCACTTTGCACAGAGATTTCTCATACCCAAATATTCGTGAATAATATGATGTACACGTTCAGTTGAGTAGAGTCTGCTATTTCATTCAGTTTCAATTTAGGGTCATTCAAAATCATTTTGT
This sequence comes from Rhynchophorus ferrugineus, assembly GCF_030347505.1. NCBI lineage: Eukaryota > Metazoa > Arthropoda > Insecta > Coleoptera > Curculionidae > Rhynchophorus > Rhynchophorus ferrugineus. The sequence continues at coordinate 20,959,171 of NW_027472583.1, read as the reverse complement.
GGATTTTTTTAATGTTTTCGTCGGTAATAACTTCTTTTGGGCGTCCACTGCGTTCACCGCCTTCGGTGCTCATTTCACAACGTCTAAAGTTAGCATACCAATCCTTGTTGGTTGATTTTCCTGGGGCAGTGTCCGGAAACTCGGCTTGAAGCCAAGTTTTTCCTTCAACTGTATTTCTTTCCTTCAAAAAGCAATAGTTTATCAACACGCGAAATTCTTCTTTTGAGGGTTAGGGCTAACGAAAATTCTAGTAGCGCCATGTATATGTCAAGCCGGCGACTTTTCAATGCACCTGTTATATGTATGGTTAAAATATTCGCAATTCATCTTTTCGTGTGGAAACCTATTTATATTCGGAAAATAATGTTTGTTACTTTTTATACTTTATAATATAATATTATATATATATATATATATATATATATATATATATATATATATATATATATATATATATATATATATAATGCTAATATATAACATAATTGTGGATGAAATTTTCCAAATGTAGTTTCGCTATATGACCATCCAAAGTTACTTTAGAACTAAAGTTATTCGATTTGAATGCGATGCATAGCTGAAATTCAAATTTAAAGAATCATACTAACCGGCTTGGTTGGCACAGTGATCTTAACGTCAAGGAAGGTCCTCCTGCTGTTGCGATAGTCCCGGGTTAGAATCCTACTGGGGCATGCTCATAAATTTATTTTTCTAATTGTTTAGGATTGTGGTTGTCACAAAGACAAGAGTACAACATTCGATAAGGATGTCTTCCAGAAGTTGGTCATTCGCCAGCCTTTAGGCCTATTGCCGAGAATAAAAATTGATCCGAAAACCGTACAATGACAGCCAACAATAAATAAATAAATACAAAGATGCAGAAGATGCAAATAATTTACATAATCATCACGAAATTAAATAAGTAAATAAAATTAAAAGTAAACAGGATATTTATATAGAAACAGCAACAAGTCGAGCAAGAAGTTCTTAGAAAAAATTCTTTGGAAAAGAAATTGTCTGAGCGAACTAGACTAGATTTGTCGTAGTAATATACTGTAAAAAAATAAAATTTTATTTAAAACTATACTACTGGCTGCACTCATTTCGCTTGGTTTCTTCAATAAATTTGCGATAATTAAATGGTCATTTCTAGAGACAATGATTATAACAATTACTTTATCTTTCAGTGTAAATTCTCTGAACTTAGTTGCACTTAGTCTCCTATAGCGTTTGAATAAAGCAGTTTTCCACAAAAGGACTTTTTGAGGTGAGAGAAAAGTTAATCTAGCGAATAAGTCAGATAATGAAACATTACGTAGCTTAGTTAATTAATATTAGTTGTCTAATGTGTAGTTACCACCGACATGTTATTATTACCAGTTAATTCTCCTGCAATACACGATAAGATTTGAGATAAAAATCTCCAGCTGATTCAGCAAATGGTAAAAAACTAAAACAATCACATAAATCTTATTTGTGTGGCCGTGAGTTTGAATGAAGACACTCAATAAGGATGAATGACCGAATCAAATCGATTTCCTAATTTTGAAGGTAGGGATTTCGTTCTACTTTATAAGATGAGTTCAATCTTGGAGCAAAAACCATCGAGGACATAATGTGCTAGAAAGGTATCGAAGGCTGATGAAAAAACATATAATGACAGGCGACAATTTATTAAAATGACACTGAAACGTTTAACTGAATATAAGTCTAATAGTTTCAATAAATTATATATTTATAAAGTTATTGGGGGAGTTCTTTATTTTCCAGCATTGATCTTCTCGCACTGCTTTACATAAGAAATTCTATAAGCACGAAAATATCACAAAAATAAGGAATTGTAACAAATTACATAAAACATGTTGAGAAGTTGGATATATTTTAGGAAGTCTTGTTTTATTTTAGGTGACTTTTCCAACACCTTTGTGACGGTTTCATTCATAATCCTGGTATTGTAACATTTAAAATTATAAGAAAAATTTTATCGTTCAAATTTATATAATCATAATATTATAGCAATAATTTATATTTAAGCCTAAATTAGTAGACAACAAATTACTGTATCAAGACACGAGAATTATAAATATAAATTAGATATAATTAAAAAAATGTCTACATATTAAAACAACAATAAAATGCTAAAAACTAAACTTTGACAATCAATTTTTTTTAATTACAAATTCACGAGGCCTCTTTAATCCCACAATATTTTCATTTCTTTTGCAGCTTATCAATGTGGTTTCGAATATAATTACTATAAACGATATTTTTTTCTAACAATAACGATTCGTTGTCTCTAACACATATTTATGTAAATCTCTTAGTTCAGGTTCCTTGGATAAATTGACGATGAATCATCTCCACAAAGTTTTCAATATTTTTCTTAAATTTTAAATTGCCTGTATTCCTAAGTTTGGTTATTTTGTTAGGTATTGCAATTAATTGATAGTGCTTAATTTCTTGATAAATGAAGTAGGGTAGGTTAGGTAAGGTTATGGAGGTACCAATATTGCAAAAACTATGAGGATATCGATGAGAATATAACAGAAAAGAGCCGCTGTATTACATCAGCCAATTGCCAAAATATTTGTTCTATTTGTCCTAATAATTATTATGTCTACACATAGAGTATAGATGAGTATTTTCCCAATAAATAGTAGTGATCACGTTTTACGCTGAATAATTTATGCTGACATGGCGGTTGTTTTTTGTTAATGAGTAGTTGGGGTATGGTTCTGATATAGAAATTATTTTTATGCGCACGCTCTAAAAGTAAAGTGAAAAATGGTTTAATTTAAAAAAAACTTAGCTTTCCTTTAAGTTAAAGTGAGTAAGTGGTTGTCTCCATTTCTTTTGTCGCAATTGTGCCGAGGCTGCTCAGAGCTCAGTATTTTAATTTTCAGTTCTTGGAAGTAAGAATCACAAAATATTTTTTCTGATTTTTTTATGTTCTATGTTCACGCCCACATAAATGTTCATTATTCAGTTTTTGACAAAATTTGAAACCATTTCGCTTTAATATAAATATTTGCTTTACATTTGTAATGTCAAATTATCATAAGAAATATATGTCCACATTTTCTGACTGGTTGTGATCTCAAAATTATTAATGTTAACTGTAGATTAGGCATACCTTAGCACTTATAAATTGTCGGTGATTAAGGCAATCATTGTATTATCTTGATGACTAATAGGTTATGAGACATAGACAAAGACAAATATGTACTTTATTACCAAAAAATCTCCAGCTAACTTAATTACTAACAAAATTAAGAGTGATCAAATAAAAGTTGGTAGGATTAGAATATCCGCTTTGATTAATTTAACATGCTTTTTTATCCTTTTCGAAAGGTGTATTGTAAACATTACACATTATACATAAATTGTAAATAGTAATAAACGTCCCTAATATATTTATTTGATTTTCGCATTTCCTAGTATCTGATTCCATCAATTATACGCATTGGAATTGAAGTTGATGTTGAGGATAAGTTTCTTCTTCTATAATAATAGATTAATTTTATATCACCAGTTTGGGTCTATTAACAAGCATACAACAATTGACAAGGTTCACAGGATAATAGATGTTACTGTTAAATCCAAGAAAGTAAAAAAGTATGCTTAGCTATATTCTTAGATGTAGCACAAGCCTTCGGTAAGATTTAGCATGAAGGCCTTGTTCATAAACTACAGAAAATATTACCAAAACAAAACACCGAACTACTAAAAAAAGATTTAAATAAGAAGAAACTTACTCTACAATAAAGAAACAGGTACACCACGAGGAAGTGTACTGGATCCAATGCTTTATCTACTTTAACAGGTCAATTGAAAAGTCAACAGATGGCGCTACTAAAATTAAATTCATATGTTTTTTAGTTAGCCCGAAACCTCAAAAGATGCGTGTATAAATTTGACAGCTGTCGAATCATTAGTTTGTGAATTATAGCATATTGAGAGAAGCAACTTTTGTTATTGTGAAAACAAAAATGGATAAAAAGGAATTTCGCGTGTTGATAAAATATTGCTTTTTGAAGGGAAAAAATACAGTTGAAGCAAAAACTTGGTTTGATGCCGAGTTTCCGGACACTGCCCAAGAAAATCAACCATCGAGGATTCGTATGCTAAGTTTAGACGTGGTGAAATGAGCACCGAAGGCGGTGAACGCGCAGAGGACGCCCAAAAGAGGTTATTACCGACGAAAACATATACAAAATCCACAAAATGACTTTGAATGACTCTAAATTGAATGAAATAGAAGACTCTACTCAACTGAACGTGTACATCATATCATTCACGAATATTTGGGTATGAGAAATCTCTGTGCAAAGTGGGTGCCGCGCGAGCTCATTTTTGACCCAAAACAACGACGATTTGATGATTCGGAGCAGTGTTTGAAGATGATAGCAAGCGTAATAAGCCCGAGTTTTTGCGTCGATATGTGACAATGGATGAAACATGGCTCCATCATTTCACTCCGAAGTCCAATCGATAGTTAGCCCTGTGGACTGCACACGATGAACACACTCAAAAGCGTGGGAAAACGTAACAGTCGGCTGCCAAGGTTATGGCGTCTGTATTTTGGAAGGACCATCAACAGCGATTATTACATTGCGTTATTGGGCCGTTTGAAGGACAAAATCACCGAAAAACGGCTTCGTTTGAGGAAAAAGAAAGTGCTGCATCACCAAGACAATGCACCGTGTTGCAAGTCAGTGAAAACGATGGCAAAAATCCATGAATTGGGCTTCGAATTGCTTCATCATCCACCGTATTCTCCAGATCTGGCCCCCAGCCACTATTTCAGCAAAAGAATGCTCACTGGGAACATTTTTTCGTCGAATGAAGAGGTAATCGCCGAAACTGAGGTCTATTTTGAAGCAGAGGACAAATCGTACTACAAAAATGGTATCGAAAAGCTGGAGGGTCGCTGTAGTTGGCGTATCACCTTTGAAGGGAATCATGTTGAATAAAAAACTAATTTTGCCAAAAAATGTGTTTTACTATGGTAGGCAGGGAACTTTTCAATTGATCTGCTGTATTTCCTAACAATACAACGATAAAAGCGTTTTGTATTGATGTCTACCAATAGATTAACAGAATCTAGGATAGCCTCCGGTGAACCAACGGACAATATGTTAACACCTAATAATGGCTATATTAAAATAGTTTGACGTCATATAACGGAATAATGAAAACCGACTATATTTGTTTAGGACCTTCATGCAAATCCTGCAACCCATTTAAACAGAAAAGCACCATGTTTGCAGTAGGTATTACAGTTGACAGAACTATTTCAACTTTACCCTCGTTATCTTATAAGACTTCGAAAATTGACTATTATACAAATACCAACTGATACGCGCTTGCCTCGATGTGTATAGGATAAGAGTTGTGGAAATTTTGTGTAAAATATGAATAATATCCTTGATTTTAGTACAATGATAAAGATAAATTTAAAATTTGAATGAACTGATTATACGTAACAGCTATACGCTATTCGTTTTTTTAATAGTACGTCATGTATATTTATTCTATTAGAAAATTTTAATCTAAATAAAATAATTGAACAAAAATGTTATCATATTTTTCGTACTCATTTTGCTCTAGTTAAAAAGAGATTCTGTGAGAATGCTGTCTTGTTGAAAATTCGCCTCTTCCTAAAATGTCTGCAAAATTCCTTCAAAACAATATGTTAATATTTAGAGGTTGTTTACCGGCAAACATTGTTTTAGCGCTTGGCTTGTTTTAATATATCGCTGCTTAATATTTATAATTAATTTGATTAATTAACAACTTGCAGAAACAGATTACGTCTTTAATAAGCTACTTTTTGCAGGAACAAAATAATGTCCCCTCTTCCCAGTAAAATAGGTTGGAGATGCAAGTATTGATACTATCAAATATTAAGTTGCTGCCGTTTTATAACAAAAGTTCTTAGCATGTTGGAGAGGTACTGTATATTAGTATGGACAATTTGCCAATAACTCTTAAAAAATGAACAAAAATATAATGTTAGATTCATCGAAGATAATTTTACTAGCTCCTTCTATTTGAGATCAAATTTATCAAATGTATAAAAACAGTAAGATTTTTTTTGATTATAACATTATTTAATAAATTTATTTCAGAGAAGACTGTTAGTCCGGAAAGTATGCACAGAAAACTTAGGTATATGTTGCTCTTTCACGTATATAAGTCATACGATATTATGGAACATAGAATTTAAATAGTGTAAAGATAAACCACGATGACGTCTAAAGGAACTACCAGACATTGTTTCTAAAATAATACAACTTTTAAAAGCATATATTAAATCAAGGAAGACGTGTAACTAGACAATAATTGGATATTTTAAAATGGAATATTAGACTACTTTTGGCAAGACGCTTATAAAAACGGTTTAAAGATTATAAAAGTTAATGGAGAAGGGTAAATTTTAGAATAAATTTTTGTTAGGTTTTTTAAGCAAAATATTTTTAATAATTCATTGTAGATGTTTTGTACATCATGCTAGAAACTGGAATGGTTTTATTGCAGCAGCAGGGTTTTCCTCCAAGTCCGGTGTCCCCCCAAGGGCGTCTACCATGAGACACATTGAAAAAATAGAAAGGGCATAAAGACCATGCTCGAGAAATGTAGGAGACAAGAAAGAACTATTGGGAAAGATAGCCGAGTCCTTAGAAGATGCCAAATTAAAACAATTTTTAATACCGACAATAGCGTAAGTCTAGCAAACACAAAAACCAATGTAGAGCTGGAAGACCTAGGAGTATACAAAATTCCCTATTACGGTTGACAAAGGGAAGAATAGACGTCGCTGTACAAAATACTGGTTCGATCAATGTGCGTATAAGGAGCCTAATTTTGGTACAGGTATGTCTCTGAGAGACAGTTTACTCAACTTTACGTATTCCAGGTTCAAGATATTGTTTTGTGAAAAACGACAATAGCCATCCGTACTCATCAGGCCCTTCGTTAAAACAAAGCATGAGACCAGTTAAGCTTATGTTATCAGAAGTAGAACAAAAGAAAGCAAGACTTGAAGATTTCAGATGAGATTTTACCGAAAATTTCTGAAAATATTACAGGTTTTTTGAGAACCAAACGCGAATGAATGCCCGGAATCTGTCCGGAATGAAGGCGGCATTAAATTAATTCAAATATAGTAATTAAAATGCATTGGATTTTAATTAATGTAATAAAACTTCGTATTATACGGAAGGAATAATTCAAATAGAGACAAATTTAATGAAATTTTCTTTACTATAATGCGAGAACTCGCAAATTACAATTATTTTCGTGAACTTGAGACTTGAAAAAAGAAACACACGATGGTTCTAACGCTTCCAATTTCTCTCTCCTCTTTTTTGTAAGTGGGTGGTAAAATAATTATCTTTTTATTGGGGTTTATAATTTCTAGATTAATATGACGCCAGTAAATTCCTTTAATTTAGGGAGATGGAAATATTACCTAAAGCAGAATTTCCTCTATAAACCTAATTAATATCCTCCAGCATTGCCCTTAGTACATTTGATGCCTTCATCCAGCCATGAATGATGATGAAGTAAAGGTGGAACACAGTCGGCATAAGGTTAATAATTAGGATTAAACTGAATTTGTGGGTTTCATAGCAGAAGGTTTTAACCTAGGGATACAAACAGATACACACACATATTTATATACTTGGCCACCCCTCAAGTAAACATGAAATACATTCTCTTGTTTAAAATAGTCTTCGCGAATCTTTATGTCGTTTTCATATCTGGTCCAAATCCAATCGCTATAGCGAAAAATATCGCAGAATACACTTTCATATGCATGAACTGTTTTTGTTATGAAAACTACAAGAATACTATGTCGAAAAGAAATCAAATCAGAACGATATAGCAATAGATATTGCAATAGTTCATATCACTAATTTATATTACTTATATTTAGAATGATATTTCAGTTATTTTAAGTGTTTATCTCTTAGGCCTAAATCTTTTTCTCTCCGTAAATTAGATTTTTTTAAGGTATCTGTTGCGACGTAATTACATTTACATAAGTTTAAGAAAATTGTGTAGTTTAAAGATTAGGAATTCCTATTAGTATTAGTATTATTATTATTATTATTATTATTAGTATTATTATTACTTTGAACCTAATGGTTCAAGGCGGGCAGTATATTGCGACCCAATTTTGAATTATTAATATTTGGGGCAGTCATGTAAATTTAAGTTTACGGTAATTGTATAATTCTTTCGGCTATATAGTTAATAGTAATAGGTCTAATTTATTAAATCTTTAACTGATGGTCCTAATACTTATGACATGGGAAAAGAATTATGGCTTGATACAATATATAACATCGTACTGTATTGAATGTCTGGTCAAATTAGCCCACCAAAAAAGGTACCGAATAAAGTGAACATACGTGTTCAACAAAAAGGATATCCCATCGGCTCGTTGTCGAGTGCTGCGGATAACAGGGATTCAAATAACGAGGCTACACGAAACGTGTCAGAAGTTAGACCCCTTAGAGGACTTCTTTCCTGAGATTCCCTGAGAATTTTTTTCCATCCTGGTTCCAAACCCTTGTTGACATTAAATGGTGTTCATGAATATCCGTAAAGGCAAGTATGCGGGAGGACCCGAGGACTCGATGGCGGCCTTTGGCCGCTTTGATTAAGCAGGAGCCTGGGTGTTATCGAGGTGTAAGACCTACGGTGCAGACTAAGAGGGATTTTCAGAGGAGATTATCCGAGAGGGCTGAAGTTTGGACGAATTTGTTGAATATGTGGTTCACAAAATCGATTACAGTTTGGGTGTCAATTTCTCTGTAGATTTGGAAGTTCCTGATAAACCACGGAGCGCATAGAACTTGCCGGAGTAACTTGTGCATACCTGGAGCTTTGAGATCAAAGTTGGCGCAGCGTAGCTGGGCCAAATATTGAATCTGAAGAGGATCACTGATCTGATTAAGCTTAGTTACAGCATAACTTTGATAGTTGGTGGTAACTTACTCCTGCGACATAGTAGCGAGTACAACGTGGAGAAGATTCCGTAGCTTTTTGAAATGACCTTTCTGATGAGGCGGCACCAGGTGAATAGTTTATTGAAAATTAAACCAAGGTATGTGGCCATGTCGCGCCAGGGGATTGATTCTTTGAGAATCCGAAACGCATGTGTTTTATCAGCGTGAGAAGTTCCTGTAACTGGAAGAGTATTTCCCACCCCAATATTCTCAGCGAATCGGTTTACAGAAACCCTTTTCTTGGACAAGCAAATACATTTAAAATTTTTTATATGTACTTTTTTTACTTTCAAGTATATTGATTGTGATTGTTTTTGAGAGCATTTTAATCATACCAAAATATTTAGGTTAACTCTCATATTTATTTCATATAATTCTCTTTTTTCTGCGTCTTATATTTTAAATAAAAATACAGTATGTTCAATGGAAAAGTTAAATATGCAAAGCGCTATAAACAAAATAAAAGTTATTGTATATTTATCTATCTATATATTAATAGGCTTAGCAAAAATTTTGCGTCCCTTTTCAAAGAAAACAGGAGCACCGAGAAGCTAGCAATTCTAGAAATAACAGCTTATACCAAGGAAGAATTTTTACGCCTAACATATTTGTGTAATATGCTCAACAAATAAGTAAATTCTTATAAGGATATTTTTGTCGACTGTAACAACTCAGAATAGTAAATCCTCATTCACTGTCCATTGATCCTGAAGGAAATCAATAGCAAAACTCCCTTTGAGTCAAAGAACACAGTTGCAAGCACTTTTCCGGCTAAATGAGGGGTTTTGGCATTGTCTAGGCACACATCACCTGCTGAGCTAAATAGTAAAACTACCGTTTATATTTGATTTTTCCTCGTATAAACAGATATTTAAGGCTCTATTTTCATTGGACCTGGGCGACCCGCTGTCCGCTCCCAGCTCTAATTCTAATACAGTATTATTCGCCGTTTTATTCTTAATTCTTGTTTTCAATATATATGTTAGGTGAAAAGTAAGTACAAAAATAAAAATTATATGAACACATAATTACATACTTCATTACTTCATATGAAAACATGTAGACAAAGTGAAACTAGCTACATAATTTGCCTAGATGGGACGCATGGAAGCAACAGAAGAAATTATGAATTATTAACAGTAATTCGGTAAATATTTTAAACCGCTGAATATAATTTCTATATTGTAAAAAATAAAGTGTCTAATTATGTTCGTTATTGTTTTAATTAATATACAAAAATGAACTACCTCATTTAATATTCGAAGTTTATGATTACAATATAAAAGAAAATGAAAACCTATATACTTATATTTGATATCTAAAATTGTTGCAGTTCTGAAAATATCCATGATACTTTTATTGCAATGTTCGACGATGTAGTAATTTAAACTTTTAATACTTTGTTGATTATTAAAACTTTAGATAAATTGGATTTAAATGGATGCCATTAAAGAAAGAGGTTAGTGAGCGTTAGTTCTCCAAATAGTTTGCTTGTATTTTAATGTACAGATATTTGATACTGTAACTAATGTTTCATCATATACATTTCTGATCTTATATCGAAAATGTTGTCAAAATTGTTTTTAGTAATAATGGCATAGCATTTTAGGTTATTCTCTTTAGCTTATTATGAGAGAAAGATAGTTGACTTTATAAATTGTCGAAATTCGACTACAGGGCAGTCACAAGTAATTATTAGATGTTTAATTTTTCTTAATAGCTTCCTATACACTCATCTAGCTAAAAAACAACGAACTTGAAATCTAAAACAACTCAACTGACATCCTTTTTGTATATTCTTATTTTGTAAACAATTTTTGTATCGTGCCTTTTCTGTATGTTTATAAATACTTTATATTTTAGTGTTTTATAAGTATAGATTCTCAATTTATATTTTGAACTTTACTTGTTTTTTTATTTGTTGGTTTATTTGTTTTTGGACCCAATAATAAACCTTGAAATCTTTACGGACCAGAATATGGAATTATTGCCTCTTTAACAACCTCATTTCAAAATTACGATACTCAGACTAGGCTGTGTAGAAAAGGCTTTTAATATCCCCTCAATTTTTCCTAAAATTTTCCTTTAGAATAGGATTTCGCTTTAAAGCTTATATTAATTGAATCTTTTATAGATGGAAATGCAATTTTTCCTCATAATTAAGCGAAGTCTTAAAAATATCTTAAATGCAGTATCTGCATATGAAATAACTGAATAATGTAACATTTAAAGCAGATGCAGATGTTTTTGGAAATTTTTTATATAAAATATTAATTTTTTATTTATAATGATTGAAATATTGTAAATTACATTTTCGAAATTAATTACCTTTGTTGTGTAATTTGAAAAAATCTGCTGCCAAAATCGGTTTCACAAACTTATGATATTGCTGCTTCATCATATTCAACTTGCCTTGGTTGTTAGTTCCAACGATTGAAAGTCTTGATTTTGATGTCAACGATAATGAATGACTAAGAGATCAAAAATATTCGAAAACGATTAATGAGAAGTTTTATTGGAGGAAAACCCAGCTCAAGTTCTCAAAAAGTTTTCAGACAACTTTACGATCAATTAATGGACTATTTTCAGATGTCTGTATACTATGGAAGTGAACCAATAGGAAGGGAAATGTCTACTGTACGACTAAAAATGCCTTTTTATATCAAACGGTTTCAATATCGCTTTCATTGACATTGACATATACAAAATAAGATTTTTTTCTGGCGTATTGTAAGTGGCGATGAAAAATTAACTATGACAGTCTTAGATTAGTCTAAGAGCGATAATAGAATCATAAAAATATACGTAAGTACATTATTAAATATTAACTTGAATGCAATACTGTGGATTGATACTCAATATTACTTTAATTTTTGGCAAATCTCATGATTATCTTGCAATAGCATATAGTTCCATTAATAATAGCTGACTTGGTTGGCGCAGTGGTCAAGGCGAAAGGGCGGTCCTCCGACTGTTGTGAGAGTTGAGGGTTCGAGTACTGATGGGGTATGATCGTAAATTTATGTTTGTGATTGTGTTTACGCTTGTGATTGTCCTTAAGCAAGAGTGCAAAATCCGACAAGGAATTGGAACATTGTCCCAGTCACGCCAGTAACCAGGCTGGGTAAGACCGGATGTCCACTCGCCAGTCGGTAGGCATAATGAGGAGGACCGTGGTTCAGAGCCTACGTTAAGCAGTATTTTCAGTCTAAATATACCCCTAGTTGGTATAAAGCTGACCTCAAAAGGACAAAAAAGTTATATTGATATAAATATTTTTTAACTTTTTAAATATATTAGATTAAAAGTTTCAAGACCAGTATTCATTAAGAAAACATAAGAATAAATTAACAAGTGATTTATTAACATTAAATAAAAAATAAATAAAACCACCGAATTTCAGCATGCATTTTACCACTATATACCTAGCAAATTAAAGCCTGACCCATTTTGATTTCGTAGAAAGTCGACGAAACAAAAAATCTATAATAAATTTGCAAATTATATACCAGAAAAAAGAAAACAAAAACCAAATGAAATATCAGAGCCTTCCAAGCGAAAAAATATCATAGGCCAAGTTTAGGGAGTTTTTTTTATAAAACTCCCTAAAAAATATAATTATAAAATCTCCTTCAACGGTATTCATAAGATGGAAGGTAATTTTTGTAATATACGAAGGTTTATTATTTTAATATTATTCCATTGAAGATATTCGACTTTGTGTTGATTGGAAAAAAACTGCTAACCAGATATTTTACGCGGTAACTAGCAAACAATTGAATAGAAGTAAATGGTGGTGATGTGAATCATTTCGGATTCGCATATTGTTCGGTTTACAGTTGAAAAACAATTAAATAACTATAAAAAATAGCGAAAGGTGTCTGGTGATGAGAAAGCTGATAATTTTGTTTAAAGCTGAGCCGAAATATATAGAGAATTTTTCTTAGTGTGTAATTTAATATTCATGTCTACAGTGCTTGGTATTGTTAGGTATGTATTGGTAGGTAAGTTCAAATTTACATTCGTTCGAGCTGAGCGTCTAATAATAAGGTATACCTAGCTGATATAATGCATAGCAATATTCTATGTGTTGATTTTTATCCCCTTCATAGAAAGCTTCCTTTTCTCGCTTAAGGTTTAAAGTGAGTTCTCAAAAAGTGCATCATCTATTCTTCAAACAGAACAAACAATTCTACACCACTAAATTAAATTAAGAAATAGTAGATAGATGCAGTAGAGGAGTACTTATGTTTACAAATACATAACATAAGCATGAGTTGGGTCACTGATAAATAATTTATATCATAAAAATAACTTATTATCTTAATTATATGTTTAACTAATATATATAGTTATATTATTAGTTATATTTATTAGGTAGTAGGTATATCTGTGGTCAATTGTGCTTTATTTATTCAGTGATGTAGGCTTTTCGAATGACGATTGATTTAAAAATGTCTGTGGTCTGGAAAATATATCGGTTTGTATATATACACACTTGTTGGTATAATATATATTTTTTGATACCTTTTTTTGATCGAGTATCAGGTTTTCTAATCGCTAGTTCTATTGCAGTTTTTTCTGCTTTTTTATAGGACTGTCCACCACTCATACGCTTTACGGTACATAACTATAACGCAAAATAAATACTTTTCATGCTTCGCGTCCACTTAATCGTTTATAAACTGTATATTGTCATCAAATAATGTCAGCTATCGTTTTGAAATTTAAGAATCACATTTTCAACAAAAATCTTTATTTAATATATTAATCATATAATAGAATCGTTTTTAAAAGTATCCATCATCCCTATTATTAGCGTCTTTGCATAATTTCTTATTATTAAATTCTCTTCGAATATTGAGTCCAAAAATTATTAGCCTTATTCAAAATATATCCTACATTTTTAATTATATTCTTTTTTACAATCTTAATTTTTTTTAGTAATTTTCTTATCTACTTTGATATTCCTTTTTTTCTGTGTATTTTTATTTTACACATTCAAATACTTTATTCTTATAGTAACGTCAGTAACAGTAACGTAAAATAAATTTTTCGTAAGCTTCATCTAGGTCATATATCACAGAAATATTTAAGCTAAATCTCAATATGTTAAGTCGATTAATAACTCACACTTATTAAAGAATTGAATGCTTGCATTTATTCTGGAAATTTCTTCATTTCTCATTTTAGAGAATTAAAGCATTTATTGAAAACTAGCGACCCGCCCCGGCTTCGCACGGGTGCAATTCTGATACTAAATTAAATACACTACAGAAAAAATATGAACGTTGTATGTAAAAACATAGCGGCCCGCTCCGACTTTGCACGGGCATAAAATATATATGCCTATGTCACTCAATGAAAACATGATTAAAATCGATCCAGTATTTTTGGTTCATTCATTACTGCCCTTGGCCTGCACGCATTAAATTTGGAGTAAAACAGTTCCTCTTCCCCTATACTTACTATGAAGATTTCCTGCTATCTTTGGAATATCTAAATTCATACAATATTTATTACATTACACATTTTTAAACGCAAATTTTAAATTTGTAATATCTCCGAAAATATTTGTTTAATTTACATGCTGTAAGGAGCCATACTGATCTATATTAATTGCACACTGTATTTAAGGTACTTAATTCGATAAGGATTAATGCCGTATTGCTTAAAATAGCTTCGTAAATAAGCCATTTTCTCACGTAAAAAGTAAACAATAAAAATGGTTAATGTGGGTTATCCCTAAAAGATAAACATATACCATCGCGGACTTTTTTGTAGACCTTTTTATGGTGTACAATACTGTAGTACATTAATTTGATCTAACTCGTAGGGTTAGGCAGCGTTTTTGCTAATTGCTAAATAAGCCTAAAATAATAGGTTAATTTACGACATCAAGTTAGAAACCTCTAAAATTAGCAATGTTGCCTTAGTATATTATGCATGTATTATACATGTAAACCTTCCTCTTGAATCACTCTATCTATTGAAAAAAACCGCATCAAAATCCGTTGCGTAGTTTTAAAGATTTAAGCGCACATAGGGATATAGGGACAGAAAAGGCGACTTTGTTTTATACTATGTAGTGAAGATTAAAACGACGAAATATAATAACGTTATTCGCTATTGATATTATTTTTTAGAAAAATACTATTAATCATATAAGTTGCTCAACTGATATCAGTAGACAATTGCTCAAACACTACCATTCAACTAACATCCATTCATTCACGGCTGTTCATTCATTAACAGCTCGTAATAAACTAGTGGCATAAGTTTGCACTATTTGATTGGCATCAGTAGCAGATTTCTTCAAGTCAAACGACGAAAGGGTTTGTTGGTAGCATTCAAATTAGTACCAGGAATATGTTAAAAACAGTAAAGAATTCCTGATACAAGGACAAATTTATCACTTACTAGGGACGCTGGGGGATTTTATTTTATTGACGTTGTGCTCACAATCCAACAGTGAAACGAACTATTGCCGTAAGAACAACAAAGGTTTCTTTTTAAGAAAAACAGTTCTATCAAAATTTCCAAAGTAATATTGGATCGGATAGACATAATATCAACACCAGACCTGACAAAACACCTATCGGTGAACATGAGAGGTGGTTTAATTCACCAATAATCGACGATGTGGCTACTATTATTATAAGTTCTCCGGGGCATCCAGTATCAAATAAAAAACTGCTTATTTTATGAAGAGAATAGCCAAAGTTATAAAATTTAACAATTAGATTATTTAACAGTATTTTATAAGGCAGTATATATCAATAATCAAAATACTTCTAAAAACCCAATAGTTACTGTTAAAAATGATACAAGGTGTCTGATGTGATTTTAATATGTATATATGACACCTAAATAAAAATTCGAACCATCATCTAACTAAATCGATATATGAAAGCGATATTAATAGAGGTTAATACGATTGAGTATTGAACCTAAACTACTATTATAGTAAAAATGTGATTAAAAATATATTGAACATGGTACCTCTTTCAGTTAAATATTCATGATTCTTAAACGAGTAATATTTCTTACAAAAGCTCAATGGACGAGACAATGTATTTTTTTCTATTGTTGTTTATTGTTTCATTATTATATTTATTATTTATTATTTTATTCTATTGTATATTTATTGACCGATATATCGATATTTTTTTAAGCCGATATATTATTCAAAAAAATTAAATATATTTCTTACACATCATAAAAAGCCATTTAGTTATTTTTATAAACCTTTTAAGTTGGTGCTTAATTTTAAATGTTTGGATATTTATTTAGATTAATTGAAAATGCCAATATATACTGTAAAAAAACATCGATAAATTTTTTCTCTGATATATCGATATTTTTTGAAAATTGAAAATGATGGAAAAGTTATATCGATAATTTTTAAATATCGACTATAACAAAATATCGATATTTTCTCGGTGGCCGACACCCCTAACATAAACTACCTAAACGTTATAGCTAATGATAAATAAATTGAAGTTCGTTGAGATACCTTTGTTATATGATATGTTTTCATTAAATATAGTACCTATACGTTCATATCATTATAAAAATATTTTACAAAAAAATAACATTTTGAACAACTCAAATAATACCTCTAATACTCTTCTAATACTAAGAAAAGGTAATCAGATATAAACATATGTCATAAATTGAAACTTTTTCTATTAGAGCTAATTTTAATACGAACGGCAAAAACTCACCTTTTCAGCAAATTTTCCTTATATATTCCTGAAGGAACGAGAGCTGCTGCCGCTGACAAAGACATATAAGAAGTTTTTTGATATTGATTACATAACAGAGCGCACGTGTTGGATTATTTTTAATCTGTTCCCAAGATTTTACTTAATTCTCTTTGATATTTATTCGTGAAAAAGTATGTTGCTTATTATTAAAAATATTATTTGAACTTTAGTTCGGCTAGTATAAAACCTTTTTAATGTCTGAAGTAAATTTCTGCTTGCTCAAGATGTTTGTAACGTCGTCGTAATGTAAAAAGATCTTTTCTTATTGATCAATTCTGGCCGTTTTTTAATAACCCGCTTCAACTTTTACTTATTGGTAATAGAAAGCTGAATTAACACTTTAGCCAGAATAGAGTAGCTAATGATAAACAATTCCTATTCAATCCAGTCAAACACCAAGAATTACATCCCTTGGTGTCACTGCGGACTTTGCAAAAAATTCTAAAGTTTCTACGTAGTCCACGTTTTATTGTCATATTTGTTCGATTCCTTTTCGTTTCAATAGCGATTCGAGGATTCAGAAATTGATCGTTGTTAATTGCAGTCACGACAAGGTCCTACTTTGATATATAAGTTTCAAAAATGAAAACGAGAAAACCAATTTTGATACTTTATTTAAAAGCACATAGAACGCATTTTACAATTAGTTATTAAATACAAGTACCTAGTAATATTTTCTTTATATTCTTCTTAAAATCCAGATCTAAAATTTCAGACCTAAATTAGACTAGCATTTAATAAACGTACTCCCACTAGTGCACACCACATAGTTTTGAAACACGGCAGTTAATTTTCACACATAGTTTAAATATATTATCTGCTCTCTTTAACCTCCGAGAAAGTCCACTGTTGAACGATCGTAGTACTTCGACGTTTCGTTCTTCATGTAATCGTTTACTTTCTTCGTTGACCGTTGGTACTTTCAAATACTTGTGGATGTCAATGCTGTGGAGAACTTTGTTGTGATTAATTTTTGTCATTTTTATGTTGAATTTCTTTGTGGAAGCAGTTTATTTTGTAGTGTCAGTTCGAACGTCGTCGTCCAAGTAACCGCCACATGCTTGATCATCATATAAATTTTTATTCGTTTCTTTTTAACTTATCACTATAAAAACAAGAAAGCAAATTATAACGAAAATATCCTTCTGGTACAATTTTTAAAGCATAAAACATATGAACGAATAACTTAACCTTTATATCTAGAAACGTTTATGGACGAGACACACATATTAAGAAAAAGCGAACATTAAGAATTGTTGATAAATCCATTTTGTTAATTTGTGTTACGAAGGAGAAAATAATCTCAGGAGATTAAATTTGGTAAATTGAAGATTAACATCCTAATGCAATATTTATTTATAAGTCTAGCTCAATAATAGCAAAAAATCTAGAAAAAAGAAGAAGCATATTTTTTTTAAAAGTGAATCATGATATATCATTACGTATTTCATCTCGTCCATTTTCATTCACACATTTTTGCTTCTAAATGGTTTGCAATACAATATATTATTATGTGACATTTTGCAATAAAATATAAAAATATTTTAAATGCTACATTTTATAGCTCTCTCTGGACAGAGTACAAAATCAATACAAAAAGGACTAAACAGAATTAATTGGATTTCAAACATATTATTTCAATTAAATTGTATATAAAATCACATTTTTCAGCCCGTCTACATGTAACAGATATCTCAGATATATTTTCCAACATTTCTGTGCTATCCAATTAATCTCATAAATACTCTGTATAAAACAGTTCTGCCTTGATCCTCGTTATCGAACTTTTTATATCAGCTATCACGTTTATATCGTCTATACATTTTTATAATGAGACTATACTTACGTTTGCCCTACAATCCATTTGCAAAATTGTTTTATTTAATTGTAACAATTTTTCTGGCGTTCGATATTTTTTTTTATTTAGAAAAATAACTTGTTTATCCAAGTAATTTAAAAACAGTTTAAATCGTGGCGATGTTAAACATCACGATAAGCCTCCAAAATTCGTGCAAGTCATTTTCAAATAGATTTTACGCTAATAATGATGTTACTTTAAAATCAATGACCAAGCTCTCAATCAACATGATTGTATTGTAAACGGCCCAGGTAGTTCTGAAAAATTAGTATGTTTATGCCTGACATGCAATGTTTGCAAGGGTTTGTTATTTTCGTTTACATTAGATGAAGAGATCTGAAGTACCTGTTCTGATTTTACATATTCTAGTTACACAAGTTTGCATATTCGGGTCTAATTTTGGACCCGAACAGATGAGAACAAATCTTCAAGTCACTTGATGCCCAGAAATCAGATCTTCAATCCGTGTGTCAAGATTGATTCTAGTTATCTTACCGAGTTCGCACATTGTGACAGCCCTCCGTCGTCTTAGCGTCGTGCTTTTGAAGGTGAGAAAATGCAGAAACAACGTTGCAAAGTCTATCCAAAATGTTTTCGTTACACATGTGGATGTTGTATGTTCGATAAACGTGGAAAATGAAATAATTGTACTAAATGTCGAAATATTAATTGATTTACGTATTAATTACAGATCATCATAATGTGAGGAAGACGTGGCCCAGTCGTACCTTCCATGAGCTATTAGTGTTGGACTTCAATACATGAAACAGATCCCAAGCAATATATAATACACTGCTTAGCCTCTGTTCATTTCTGATTTATAGTTTTTAATTCAATAAGCTGCCGATAATTATCAAAAATAGTAAAATATCGAATTAATTGAATATTTCGAAAATTTAAACCAATTTTAAAAAACGAGCTGTTTATTGGGTTTTAGATCCTCAATTTTAAAACCGTGTATACTTGTACTATCTGTTCTAACCTACTTGTTAACAAAACAAATAATAATTCAATAAACGTACTTATTTAGTTTATGTAACAGGTGTGGCAAAATTCCCGCTACCATTTTGATTGCACGCCATCTTGGTTATGTGACGTTGGACAGTTTCGCTTTAACCATTGTGTTGTATATACGTCCAAATTTTATTATGGATAAATAGACGCTACAAGAACGAGCAGAAATAGTGATAATATTTATTGAAAATAATCGTCCCATTATTGTCACTCAGCGGAAATTGCGTCAAAAATATCCTAAGAGTCCAGTGCCTCACAAAATCACAATTTATCGTTTACATGCGAATTTTCAGCAGTACGGTACGATAGCAGACAGGCCTCGTTCTGGAAGACAAAGGACGTCTCGTAACGCTGAAAATGTGGCTCTGATGCGAGATAGTGAGATTAAGCCGAATTTTGAAAACTGATTTAAAAATGTTCCCGTACAAAATTCAATTGGTAAAAAAATTGTTACCGAGATATCCTGATCAACGAGTTGAGTAATGCAATCCTAAGACTGTCTGGTGAAATTAAAGATTTTTCTAAAATAATAATGAACATTTTCTTTTCAGTGGCCGCGTTAATAAACAGAACAGCCAGTTTTGAGGAACAGAATCCTTAATTAATTCATGAAACATCATTGGATCCACAACTCTATGTTGTGGTATTCATGGTGGAAATATCACTGATTCATTTTTTATGACCAAGGTGTTGCAGTTACTGTTCCTGCTGAATGGAACCAAGACATAATTCTTGAGAGACGACATGAAATGGAAGAGGAAGGACTGTGGTTTCAGCAAGATGGGGCCACAGCATAAAGAGCTCCTTCAACAATCCAATTATTAAATGACGTTTTTCCACGAAGACTAATTTTGCGAAGTGGCGATTTATCATGACCTTCCAGATCTCCGGATTTAACAGCACCAGATTTTTTTCTTATGGGGTTTTTTAAAACCAAAAGTTTATGAGAATAAGCCACAAACGATTTAACATCTTAAAGACAATATTCGTCACGAAAATGAAGAAATTCTGTCTCATATATTGCAGGATGTCATGAAAAATACCTTAAAAAGAGCCGAAAGTTGCATAGCGAATCTCAGTCCCCATTTAGCCGATATAATTTTTCAATCATAAATAATAAAAAAATGTAAAGACCAAATAAACTTTTTATGAAGACCAAACTTGCTTATCTTTTCTTTCAGCAATATTATAGGCCATGAAAATGGTAGCGGTGCTTTTGTCTAACGTTGTATTAACCTTTGTGCTAAAATTTGTCGAAAGTTTGTATTATGTGAAGAAATCTAGCGTAAGCAATATCTCGCTCTGCATACTTCCTCGCTTTATCACCAAAGAACGTTCACTAATATACGTTCTTCTATGGAGCTGATCGATTGTTGAGTGTTTTTCTCTCTATCCAAACTAATAGTGCGGGATTATTAAGTTTTATAATTGACCCTAACGTTTTCAATAATGTTAGGTATAATAAAAATGAATTCATCATTTTTCTAGTAGATGGTTTTAATAAATTATAGTGCATGCTGTAAAAGTCTGTCCCGTTTTGCGCTAAATGGCATTACAAAGCTGACATTTCGCACTAAAATAGTCAATGGACCGTTTTGTGAATGGTTAAGTGGGTTTTCTTTGAACAGGCGTTAAAAATAGGAATGGATATTTTAGTTTTTCTTTGGTAAAGATTAAAAAACAGGCAATGGCCAATCGTGACCAGTTTTGTTTTCGACAATGTCGCTTTAGATGAATGCTTTATGATGCTTGAATGATGCTTTAGATTTGAATTTAGATGACAAAAATGCATCACGCTGATCAAATGATGGAAATGATATATGGATGACACCGAGTTGAATTAACAAAACACCATGGATGGATTTTCCATCTGTGAATCGCAACAATATAAATTCATTTCTAAAGCGGATGGTGACTTACAATGTAAATTAGATCACCTGCGACAAAGTCAAGCGAAAATGGTGATTCTTGAAGGCACGGTGAGTATTACACACATTGTGCAAACAAACGCCTTTTCCTCTGGTGGGTTTAACAAGAAATTTCTTAAATTGGACCTGTGTTGCGAAAAACTTTCACAATTATTTCAGGAGAAAGTGTTAGTTTCCTTAAGTATCCATAGAAACCTTAGGAATGTGCAGCTCTTTGGGTCATGTAAGTCATCCCTTCAAACACTGTGAGGAAACATAGGATTTAAATGGTGTAAATATTACCCATAAAGAGGCATAAATTTGTGTCTTTAGAAAAGACATGGATATTTCAAAATGGAATATTGGGCCGCTTTTGGCAAAACATTAATAAACAGAGTAAAGACAACAAAAATTGATGGAACAAAGTAAGAGTTAGAATAACGTAAGTTTTGGTACTCATATATTTTAATAATTTATTGCAGATATTTTATTGTTCGCGGTGGAAACAGCCATGGCTTTATTACTGGAGTTAAGTTAATGCTTTGCCACCTATTAAATATAAATTAAATATTTGTGTTTTTCATAATTTACTTTTTTTTAATGCCTTCGGTTTGGATAAACTCCATCAGACAAATAGAAAAAAAAATTGACTGGTAGTTGAATCGTTAAGTGTTCAATCCATTAGACATTAACAATTTGGTAATAGACTTCAACATGCATTCTGATACTGGAAGAGACTGAATGAAACTTTTTTGTTGTGGGCTTATGGCCCAATGCTGGCAATTACCAACACAGAGTGATAAGAAAAGAAACAACTAAAGATGAGTATATAATTAATATAGTGTAGGAAAACGTATTTTAGTGTATGAAATATGTATGTGCATTAATATATATATGTCATATATGTATGTAATTGTTTAGTAATTTTTTGATTAAATCAAATTTTGTAAAGTAAATGTACACAGGCAGTAGCAGCAGAAACTCAGGAGAAATATACAGATATTAAAATGACTTAACAAGGAAACACAGGACTGTAGGAGGCAAGAACTAAACGTAAAAAGGTAAATATGAAAGCAAAATACATTACTTGGGTATATAATCATTTATTAACCTCCAGAAGATACCACTACATAAAAAACGCGCCTAGAACTCGTAGGTGGTGTAGAAAAGAGTTCGACGTAAACGTAATTAAACCATTCTAATCTACAAAATATAGTGGCTGTTTAATTAATTATAGTTTAAGTACTTCGGAAATATATGCAGTAGTAGCATGTTAAAATAAATAATTTATGTTCCTTTTCTACATCTATTAATTTATCAAATGTTTTCAAAATAATTGTTAGTAGATGATTACACAATTTAATTGTTAACCTAGCTTTAGTGTCATAATTACTTTAAGGTGTCAAGAACATATTCGAGTCTAAATAGTGCGTTAAATAGAGATTAGTTTGTGCCTTTCCAAAAGATGGGTCCAACCGTCATGAATATTTTATAGTAACATTTGGCTGCGGTAGTTTCAGACACATCAGAAATAATTTAGTAAAATTCCGTTTATTTGAATTTCATACAAATCATATGTTTGTTACTGTGCTTAACATGTTAAATTATCATAATTTTAGTCCCGCACTTTAAAAATAACTAATCTGAAGAGCCGGATTTACGGTACAATTCCCTAAAAGTCATGTGTTTTTAGTAGTTCAAGAATAAAGATGTTATATCGTGCCGCTAATACAGACCTGGCTACGTACTCTGTATTCGAAAAAGGGATATTGTGCTTGTGTTGTTAAGACTGAGTAGGGTAACGAGCGAAACGTGTAAAAATAGATGTAGTAGGGCTTGGATGTATGCGGGTATAGATAAAACCACAAATTTCGATACTAAATGACGTCACATCAATCTATCGTAAAAACGATCGATTCATTGAAGATTAATTTTAGTAATTATTCTAAGGAAAGTCACCCAAATTCATCGGGGGTGATTTCAATGCACAATTGTCCATCAAAAACGTCACTACACCCTCTCTGAAGAGAAAAAACTTGCAATCAGTGCATCTTATGAAGAGCATAGTCTCTCCCAGAGACCTTTAGCTCTTTATAAAAGTATGTATTCTAAAAAATCTCCAAGCCAGATGGTATAACAGTAAACCATCTTAAAAACCTCACTAGCATTTCCACACAGCATTTTATGCAGGTGATTCAACTTTCTTCACAACCGGCTTCAGTCCTGACGCTATTCGGGACACACTTCAAGTACAACTGAACTAGGCGATTGCGTGGTATAAATTCTGGCGGCTGCAAATAAAGCCGAGCAAATCTAAGGCTATTCTCTTCCACTGCAAGAAGGAATTCCGCGCCTATCACCTCCAAATCGATAAAGTCCCTATCCCCTGGCTCCAGAAAGTCTCATATCTCGGTCTCCAGTTCGACCGCAGGTTCCAATGGTTAGCCCAAATCCAGTACGCTATCTGCAAAGACAATAGCGTGTATAGTCTACTCTTCCCACTTCTCTGGAGAAAATGTAAATTCCCAATCCACCAGAAAGCGATTCTGCATAAAATACTAGTCCGCCCAGTTTGCCTCTACGGAGCACAGGTGTGGTACAGGTACCTCTCAGAGTAGCCTCTCAGAGACAACATGAGAACTACTCCAAGTGTTCGAATCCGAAAAAGTCCGCGCATTACTCAATGCCCCATGGTTCATGAGGAACGTCAACACACACCTCGAATCAGATATGCCGTTCCTGAAGAGTTTCAGGAATATCCTCAGTGTAAGGCTAAAGTCTCTAGGCGCTTTAGAACAATACCTTAATAAAATCTTTACCCATTCACAAACCTCGGTAGATAACCACCTACGACAATCCCAGTCGTAACCCAGAATCTTCCACAAAACACTCATAATCCCGAACCCGAAGTGACATCAGCAAAAGACCATTTGGCTCTAGCTGGTCATCTTGGAACAAGAAAAAACAGTAAGTGACGCTGAGAGTTTTTATCTATTACCAAGCAGTCTAAATCGCTCTCTTGTAGTCTTTAGTATACATACAGTATTTTAGAGATTTGCAATCCCATTGCAAGCAGACGCCAGATATCAATTGATTGCCAAATTCTTAAGCACTTTAGTTCCTTATTAAATTCTTTTGAAATTATTAGATAAAATAAACGAAATAGAGTTAAAACTAAAGGATATAACAAAGAGAACCATGCGAGATTTATTTTCTAAACGTTAAACTGTGAATAAGCGATACAATTTCTCTGAGAAAACATTATCCGTCTTGAGAAAATATTATTATATATCTTCCCAAAACATTGCCGCATTAGAGGATGTAAAAATAGATTTAAAAATCTCTCGTAAGTACCTTCCGAAAAGGTTTTCCCATTCAATAAATAAGGTTTAGTATAAACAGGCGGCAACGTTATAAAGGGCATATTATAGAAAAATATACAATATCTGAGATATGACCAACAATTACCATTAAACCGCTAGAAAATCACTCACCTATATAATAACATTGTTCTTTTAAAATAAGAAATTTCTTGGAAATATCAACATTCTTAATAGAGTTGTCATAGGGACCTTTTGTTATGGGCAATGTAGTTGTTTGACGTTCAAGCTCCACAAATTTATTAAACCGAATTTGCGAGGCACGATTTTGATACATTAATATATAAATTAAATATAGAAATGTAGTTACTAATTTAAGATTAATCTTGATATAGATGTAACTAGTTTTCTGCCTGATTTAGTTAGACTTAATTAGGTTTGCACCATATTTTAATAAACAGACATGTTTAGTGAACTAAAACTCTAAATTAATAAGGAGCATTTTGCAATAAATGATAAGCTCAATGGGCATCGTTTCTTATATTTTCTATTAAATTATAAATAACTATTGTGACGGCCATTTTATTTCGTGCAATATTTTTTCGTGTTGTATTTGCTCTAGAAATACTTTACATAATTTTAGATTAGATTAGATTCACTCCAGAGTATAAGTATTTTCAAATAGTTTTCTTTCATCGGCTTTTAATTAATTTTAGTCACTTGTCCCGGCTTATAATTGAACACTACATTTTACTAGTATCACGCTACCATATACATGCTTCACTGTATATACAAACTGTACAGTGCATGCTTATGAAACCCGTTCGCCTTTCGATCGACGCATAAAGGCCCGTCTATTATATCCCACTTTTTTAGATTTTCTTGTGCTTTAGCCCACTCTAACCTATTTCTCTTATAAGAACTGGCTAAACTCGTTTTCCATCTCACCCCAGCAGACAGCAAACGTCTTTTATAGATATAGTGGAAATGTATTTTCTCGTGTTTCAATTAAAGTGACGGAAATTTGTGACGTCGATTCCGTTAATATTAGGACAAAGTTATCTTCCCTGTATATTGAAGAACTGGGGTTTTGTGAAACTTCCAGATCTCGTCTTGATATCATCGACTAACTAGTTTTCTAGTAACTAGTTAGTAAAATAGTAGAAACTACACCTTTGCATCAAGGCCCAATAACTTGCTACATATATTTCCTGACTTAGAGTACAGATAGCACTAATTGTTATATTAATATAGGTTATATTAATCTATGTAGTCCTAAAACACTTGTCTTAGAAACTGCTGTATTTCTTCAGAATAGGGGACAGTTGATGGTAAATTAGTAAGTACTGCTTATTTAAAGACTCGGAAAGCATATTTTATGTCAGCTGAAATTCCAACAATTTAAAATTTTTAATCAGTAATATACACTACCACTACTTGGAAAATTCTATTTATATAGGCCTATAAATTAATTTTAAATAATTTACAATAGATATTACTGCACCATGGTGCATCGGAAACATTTCTAACCAACTTCGTGTTGAAGCCTTACTGAGAAGCTTCAATTTAGTATGTGTCATTTCAGTGAAATGTGAACACCACTTTTGTCAGTGTATTGAAAATAGTTAAATTTGTACGTTGTAGGTCGCATTTGCAAGAACTTTTTCAGTTCAATTTGAAGTAAAAGGCGACTGAAGGTGATCGATTTAAAGATATGAATACCGATTTCGATGTTTTAAAAGTGGTAACTTTGAC
Organism: Rhynchophorus ferrugineus; assembly: GCF_030347505.1. Lineage (NCBI taxonomy): Eukaryota > Metazoa > Arthropoda > Insecta > Coleoptera > Curculionidae > Rhynchophorus > Rhynchophorus ferrugineus. The sequence goes on along the minus strand of NW_027472583.1, from coordinate 20,932,528 downwards.
ACCGAAGGCAAAGACGTTCCACACAACAAAAAATAATTGAAGACAAGAATCTGAAGACATTATATCAATGAAAACATCAATTAGTATCAGTGCGTATCGACTACAATAAATGCGTTTGAGCCAAGCACTGCCCGAAAAAGGGCCGAAATACAAGCAAAGACACAACAATCTTATTCTGCAGTACGACAATGCTCGACGACATGTTGCAAAACCGGTTAAAACAAACTTGGACACATTAAAATGGAAAATGTTACCCCACCCGCCGTATTCTTCAGACCTTGCTCCATCTGAGTATTACTTGTTCCCATATATGAGCCTGGAGAGCGCTTCACTTCTTATGAAGGTACCAAAAACTGCTTCGATTAGTCGATAGCCTCAAAAGATACATTAGAAGTTCAATGAAGCTTGAAGACTCTCAACATAATCGGATACCCTTTTCAGATGAAAATACCAGTTTTGGTTTCAATACGCTTCATACTCTAGTTAACAGAACAGGAATTCTAAACCGACGTAAACATACATATCCTGAACATGAAAACTATCGATAACGTAATAAAAATATGGTTGAATAAAAAGAACTATGAACTCGATACCGCATATTCCAAATATACGCAATTTTGCGACGCGAAAATACAATAGAAAGGTGGATAGCATTAAGCACTTAGATATAATCTGATAATGTTTTTACTTCTTTCAAAAACGCATTTATTGAGAGAAAATTTATAATAATCAAAATATTTTCCCTGTTTTTGCTGGTACTACTTCCTGCATAGCAAGCCACAGGAAATTCTTCTTTTTCTCTTGACTGACAATGAAACCGTGATGTTGACGGTAGGGACATTTTTTTAAAAAATATCAATATAATGATATATCCGAGAAAAAAAATGTAGATATTTTTTTGCAACAACCAGGAAAAGATATAGAAATTGTACACAGATATATAGATATTTTCAAGAAAATATAAAAATACTAAGATATTAGCCCAAAAAAATATCGATATTCTATAAATATTTTAAAAAGAAGCGATATTTTAACACTTAAGAACCAACTTTAAAGGTTTTATTTTATTAAGTGTTTGGAAATGTTGACCCATTTACTGCCCAGATATCTAAAAGTTCCTTGATATAAGATTTCGCCCAATAATTTTTTCAATTCATTGAGTGCTAAAACCGATACCAATTTTCAACAATCTAATATAATTCTTCATCAGAAATATTAACAAATTTTATTATAATTAATTATATAACATTTAAGACCTAAAAATTAATTTTCCATGTCCATTTTAAACATATTTTATTGTTTCAATTAAATATATTTTTTTCGGTTATTTAGTGAATCATTTGAATCATCATTCTTATCTGCTTGTTCTACAGATAATTTTTATAAATATTGACAACCCCATAATTATTACTATATAGCAATAGCATGTTTTGCAGCCTATAAATTACTCTGAGATAAACTATTCACTTAGAAATAGTAAACATTGTTATCCAACACTTGAAACGATAGAAATATCCCTAGGGCAAAGTGCTATGTAAAGAGGCTATATGTAAAAAGGACTATTGGTGCTTTAGTTAAACCACATAAAGAAATATGCGATGAACACGATGAGATGTTAGGAAATCCCAGAAAAACATTCTCAATATATATTTAAACGATTATCATAGATTTAAAAGATTGGGGATTCGGTCGATATTTATACTACTATATTACTTACTGGATTAAAAGTGATTGTTGTTATGAATTTTATATAATAAAAATGTATTATTCCAGAAAGAGTATTGTTAAGCATGTCACCTATTAAAATTATTTTACTATAATTTAATTATATAAATATATATACATAAACATACATATGTTTTACTGTAGCGAATTATTAGACTGCACAAACACCAAAGCTGGTCCAATCCTATTTTAATATAAACTATGCTGTTATAAAAGCACCACAACACCTAATATATTAATCTAGACTTATTGAATTGTGAATAAGGAATAAAGTTTCCTTGTATCCTGAGATAAACTGGGGAAGTTTGAGGAAGTACATATTTGTTAAATATATTAGTTGATACATATTTAACACATACAACAAAGTTTTAATACCAATGAACAAAGTATAATGTAAATATAATAAAATAAATCTAACTTAAATTATTGTGGCTGTATAATTTATTGTAGTTTTAAGTTCTTCGATAATATATGCGTTAGATGCATTATAATATTAAAATAAATTATATTATGTAACATTTTTGTTTCGTTATTATATTTAGATTATAATTTTGGTATATGTCAAAGTCAAAATGTACTAAAACTCAGAGTTGATACTCTGAAACATGAATGACTACATTGCGACGCGACATACTACATCACGTGGGTTCACCGATATTTTGAATAGACTGTACTAACAATACCTTAGAAGATCTAGCAGCTTCATAAGAAATAAACTATTCGAGTTACCAAAGATAAATGTACATAATTAATGATGGAATTGTGAAATTATTTAATTGTTTGAAACAACTAGACCTGTAATATATACGTACGTCATTAGTAGAAAAAAAAGTGGAATAAAAATACACACGAGGTGGAAATATCACTATAGTTCCTGACAAACAGACGTAAAAAGGTAAATAAAATCTACTAACATTTCATCATTAATTAATTCACGGTTTTTCAAACTAAAGGAACAAATTAGATAGAGGAACTAATTCTTTTATTCGCCAGAAAGGTGAAAGCACACGTAGTATATAGTAATAGTATTACTCAAATAAATGGGAAATCCGAACATTTGGTGTATGTACACAAGTGTAGACACAAATAAGTCTAGTGTTAAAAATTAAATAAACTCTCCTCTTTTTTATATGCCAAAGTTTTTGTGTTTTTTTAATTTTCCTTAAACTAAGGAACGGGTACTTTTCTCAAGAATGACTTCAATTTTAAATAACATAGTATAAACAAATAAGAAAGGTATATACTATACACTTCGAAATGGCGAGGACCCATCAACCACGAACTATGGAAACTTCAATTGATGTATACCTCGTAAGCTGAGCTTTCTAAGCAAAAACATAATATATCAAATTAACGTATAGTATATATACGTCTAACAAAATGTTTCCCTACATGGAACTTAACCTAACCGTTACATAAAATAACGGATTTCTCTTTAGTATCATTGATTTGGTGTATGCATATAGAGTCTAATTATGGAAAACTTAAAATAGTATTTCCAGCATTCATTACTTTTGTTGTTGAATTTGACGGAATTTGCTACCGAAGAAATCAAATACTGTAATATGTATGATATCAAAATGATGAAATAAATGTTGATAAATAAGGAAAAATTGTATTCTTAATAATTTCCAATATGTTTCGAATATACATTTCTTTGATCAATACAAAGCAAAGTCATCTTCTAACATGACAACGTGGTCGATAGTTGTTGTAGCGTTGCAAAAGCTGTGCAGAATATACTGTTGCAGCTGGAATGGAACGTTCTGCTGCATTCACCATTACCATTTGTTTAGATGCAGAATGCTCTAGTTAGCACTAATTAAAAATAATGAGGAAATACAAAAATAGTTCGATAATTGGATTAACATCGTTCTTTTGTCACGATATTGCCATATGACCAGAGAGATGGTAAAAATTTGATAAAAAGGAGATATAATCAATCTAAATTGTATTGATTCAATTTTTCTCAGTATATGCCTTCCTGAAGTGAGAACATCACCAAAATGTATCAAGCATCATCAAATACATACATTTTCATCGTTCCTTATTTACAAGAAATATTTCTAAATTTCTAATCTTTCTGCCATATTCTCCAATTTCCACAATTACCGAATATATTTTCATAATTTAAACAAATGCATTCTAACAAAATATAAACCATCTTCAAACTTGTCACTTGCAGGATTCGTTATATTTTATTTCTGAGATATATACCACGAAAAAAATCTGCTTATTGCGAGCACCTCTAGTATAATAATCCATGAAATATGTCTTTTTAACTCTATAAAAAAATGAATGAAGTAAAAATGGGTAGGCCGCATATTATTTGACTTTTTTTTTATTAAATTTTATAAATTTAGAGTCAATTTATTATGTTAATTATAAGGTAGGTGCTTATAGTGCGTGTATTTTTAAAACGTGTGATATTTCGATGTTACCGCGTGTGATATTGACAAATATGCTGGTGTCTAACATGTAGCATAAAAAATAGATTTCTTTACTTTTGAATAACGTTGAAAAATATTTACATGGATTTTGGTGGCTAAGATATTTACTAGAAGGTTAATTTTCCTTTAAAAATAAAGTTAAATAATAATCGGTTTAAGTGATATTTATAAAAGCGGACTATAAACACAATACAATAAAATTAGAAAACCTTATTCCAAAACAAAACTAAAACATGAAAGTATTAATTAAATTTTTGTTTTGTACGTAATTTAATTTTCTAAACCGTAAACAACTTATTTTCTTTCAACTTCGGAGATATTTATCGCAGAAATTAGTAATCAAAATAAAACTATCTGCGTAATCGCTATTTAACTTGCTATATATAGATTATACAAATATGTTTTCAGTTCGTTTTAAATAAAATCGTAACTTTAATGAAAAATATCGCTACAAAGTATTATATTTCGAAGCTCCTCATTATTACCTGCGACTTTTCTTCATATTTCGGCGAACATATGAATTCTTTGTTTGACAAACTTTCGTCCGTAATAATGAAGCTAATTTTAGGCTATAGTTAATTAGAAATCAACTTGAGAAAGTGGTACCAGCAAGTATATATTTCTGCGGATTTTTTCAAGATGTGACCCACTGTTTACTTACCAATAAGCCACTTGATCGCTACTTTTACAACAACAATAATTTTAATACATATCTATCTCCCATGATGATTTTACGCCTTCAAGTATTTTTTAACATCAGCACTAAATTCATCGTCCTTAACTTTTTCAAACCCTAAGAAATTGATTCACTTAAGTTAACATTATTATATGCTGCGATAAAATGTTCGCTGAAAAACTAAGATAAAAGAAAAAACACGTAATGCCGAGGTGTAAAAAAGGTGTAAAGTGTATCTAATCTTACAAAATGATATATTAAATCCGACAATCAGACAATTAAACTGATAGCGTCTTTCCTTATTGAACATAAAAGGCTCTATGTCTTATATGATATACTGATATAGATAATAAAAACTAGCGTTAGGAACCACCGAGCAAAAACAGCCAAAACAATCGAACTATTCGATAGCCAATAAGTGTTTACGCCTTACGAGTGTTTTTCCAATCGTAACATAAAACGGTTATGTACAAATTCCTTCTATGAACACATGAAATAACTATTAATTATCAATATTTATTAATTTTAATTGACAATTGAACCATAGTATCGTTAATTTGGTATATTTCAAAATTACAATTCGTTGATGCTTCAACTAATGATATTTTAACATTTAAAAGGCTTGAACCTATGTAAAATATAATTTCCTGTAGTTGCCGAAATAACAAAAACTGTCAAAAATCAATAAAATCAGTCAACATTTTTACAATTACAATTGCATTAATAAATAATCTTAAAAAATGCAGTTTCAAAATGCATAAGCATACATTCGGCACATGATTGTCAAGGTCACCGCTAAGACAGCAAAGGCAGAACCCCAAAACTAGATAAAATTAGTAACCAATATTTCATTCGAATCAAATAGTCGCGACTAAAACCATTAACGAATGGAACATTCGAATATTTCATTCCATAGTAAAAGGCAGTCAATTATTAAACAGTCGATATTGGTTTTCATTCGATAGTAGAAATTTCAAAGACGTATTTGAAATATTTGAAGCTCCAAAAGAGCAAATCCGACACTTTAAATCTATATCGATTAATATCAACGCGTTTAAAGGCAGCATTGAAATACATAGCATTTTCAACTCATTCTTTCCTCAAAATCAGCTCACAATTCTAACTACCAAAGTAAATGGCGACGTTTAATTTGAAATAAGGCTTACGCTCGAAAAAGATGGCTAGTTATTAGTTATATTAAAATAGTTATTAGAAACTCGCTTGGTGGTTTGTTACTTCAAGAATCATTCATATAGAGGATAAAAAAGAACAGAATAATATGAACCGAAGGTTCCAGCGAAATATCTCTAAAAACATTATATAAAATCACGATGGTCAATTCAAAAGAACTTTGCATAAAGTCAACAAAAAATAAAATTAATATAAAATAATAAAGTCAGTCAAAGTTCAGCAAATGTTCACAAATTGTTATGTTTATTATATTAATATTTATCATTATTATCATAGTTTATTGCTACTTTAAATAATTTGTATCGATGCTAATACATTTCCATATATCGGCCGACTTCGATACAACTAGTAACAGGTGTGGTATATACAGAAGTTGCCAGAAAGAACAATGTTTAGTGAGAGTTGGTGGGGTTATGTTTTTAGGATTTAATTAGCGCTGGAATAATATCGATTGAAATCGACTATCGATATATGGTAATTAACTGTCCTTTTTTCTAATGAATAAAATATTTGATAATTCACTCTAGTTACTAGTTTTATAGGTACCAGTTTTTAGCCTGCTTACTTTGCCGTCTCACCCGTGACCTTGGTGATATAAATGTATAATATCATATTTTGTTTGCATTGTGGTAAATAATAATGTACATTATATAGCCAATTTTGGAAAATATATGTTTCAAGATTATTTATTAAACAGGATCAAACTTATATTGATAGTGATCTGCTTTCAGCTGAAAAGAAATATATTACTAATATACTTAGGACATATATAAATAATTTTTCGAAAGATATGTACACTATTATTATGAAATAATATATAATATCGATATTTAAGTAAAATATTTTATTTATAAGTAGATGACTCCTTTTATCTTACTTTAACAACTATTAGGTAAATGTTATTTTTTATAACATCGATTTTTTAAATTTCTAACCTTTTTAATGTTGCTTCATACTTTCTAAATGTTAAAATTTCTGTTACTTTGTCAACCATTAGGTAAATGCTTTTGATAGTAAATTTTTGTAACCTTCTAATCCCTTCAATATTTGTTCAAAACTTTTAAATCTTAATAATATAATAATAATTTTTTTCAATGAACCTTCAAATTTTAATATGAAACTATATTATATTTTTTTATATTTTATTATGTTCTCTTTTATTTTAACGTATTATATTCACAAATGTAAACCTGCGCAAATTATAAAATTATGTTATGTTAAAAATGTTAAAATGTTATTATGTGCAAATGTTAAAGCCATTTGAAATAAATTGTTTTCTATGACCAAAAGAATAATGTGAAAAAGTAACTACTATTTTCTGTTTTAATTATAAAGGTTTTCGAAATTTTTTCAACTATTGATTGTTTCAACTGTTCATTGGATGTTCACCTATATAACGATAATTTATAATCAATGCTTGATTCGAACGTACCAACTTGAATTTATTAGGATCTATTTCCTAAACAAAATATTATGTGTTATTGTCGATGCTCCGTGGTACGATTCTGATAAAGTGGCACAGCTCCGATGTTCCTCTAGAGCCCATAACGAGTATAATTTAAATTTTCAGTGCTAAATGTTTCAATAGAGGGTCAGTGTATAACAGTGAAGTGCGTAGCCTCAGGCGTTTTCTACTTTTTTATCTGATATATATCTACAGAAACATTTATAATGAGATATATAACATTAGCAATCCTTTACTGAACTTATTTATATATCGTGTATATAATAATTGTCATTAAAAATACTTATTGCCCATTGGGAAAATTTTTTAACCGCTTCGTTACAAAAAACAGAATCTCTCATAATAATTTCGTTTGGTTTGAATATTGAATTCGACATTTTCATTCGCATTCGGTGTTCTACCACATTGTTATTTCAAATTCACTTTACCCATAAACTTTTAACGCCGCTCTCGATAACTTGTTTCCCTCAAATAATTATTACCGTAAATTTCTATTAACAGTTAATTTATTTCATTTATAAATTTCTTCAATTTGGAAACTCAAATAGAAGCAAATTAAAAAAAATGATGTCCAGTCTTACGATAAGTTTAAAATTATGTTATTTTGCTTAACTAATGGCGATTTATTTTATTGAATGTAATGGATTTGTTTTCATATCTTATACGAACAAGTACATTAGTAGTAATATTACCAAATTAAAATTAAATTAATTATTACAATTATCTTGCTGATTCATCCTATATTTATATTTGTTATATAAAATTGTTATTTTTCTGACTGAAATATTATCAAATTAACATGATAATTTTAATCTTTAGGCAAGAAGGAGAATCGGACTCAAAATCAAAGAATTTTAATGGTAAGTCGAAAGATACTCCTAAACTGATCTATGATTAAAGAGATTGGATTATCAGGCAATTACAAAGCTTGTATGGACTTATAGGGTGCTAATATGGGGACGCACTAAAACGTCAAACCGACTAGTATTCCAACAAAGTAAACACGCAGTTCTTTGATTAAGTAATAATACTTATCGCTACTTCACCAATTCAAAACTGCACCATGACATTGGAAATAATCTGGTTTTACTAAGTTATTCATAATTTAAGTCAGTCTCACAAACTTAGATAAGTACACACAACTTTATTGCAACAACAGAACAATTTTAAGTATATTTAAATAAAAAGATATAATTTTAATTACAAATTGTTTATAAGTATATTAATATATTAGAAACCAAAATCAGCAGCAAGATGGAATATATTATTTAGAATAAAGATTTCATTTCAGTGTTAAATAAATATCTATACGCCATGTAATTAATTATTAGTTTTTATTTATTATTATTTATTTTAGTAGTTTAGCATTATATACCATTTTAAAATTATTAAATTTATTTCACGTTATATATAGCAAATCTGTTATATACAGCACATCTATTCATCTATTGAATATCCATTATGTTTCTAAATAATTTTGATCTAATAATTCTGATACCAACCTATTCCAAATGAGATAAATCTCTTGTGGTAGACCAGATACCAAAAGCACCAGATCAGACACCGCTAAACTGAACAGATAATAGTTGGTCGCGGTATGAAGAGACTTGTTTCTGTATATCACAATGCAAGTGGTCACATTACCAATAGTTCCCGTAATAAAAATCACTACGTAAATGATCGTAATGGTAACAACGATGTACAATTCGCTTCTTTTCGGTCCGTAAACACTCTCATCACACACGGTATCGTTAACCAGGTCCATCTCGATATCGAGAGAGAAAAGCCGTTCTCTGAGAAACCCTAAAGCATCATCGTTGTATCATCAACACGTCGCCGCGTCGTCGAAACTGTTTCGGAAGGTTCGCGAGTCCGCATTCGAACTGGCAGATCGCAATTTATGGTACGGATGTTGGCAGGATGGAAGTGTGCGCGACACTGGGTAAGTCCCGACGCTCGAACGTCGGCAGGAGCTTTAGCAGGTAAGTTTCCAAAAGCAACGCGCGATTTTCAGTTGCGCCGGTCAAATTAATAAGAAAAACAGGAGTATCTTTGTGAATAGAATATTGCGTCTAGTTGGTAATATATTACATTAACAAAATGTTACCTATTCTACAAAATAATCTTAAAATTAATTTAAAATACCTCAGTATCAGTAACAGTTATTACCTTCCAAATATAAAAAATACACAAATTTATATAAAGCCCTGTCACCAGTGAAGATGATGTTAAGTGTTTGGTTGGACGAGGGAGGAATGCATCTTGATCATCATAAGAGTTGACCATTTGTAGTTCAGTCAACGACTAACAGGTCAATTGAAAAGTCCCCGGCCTACCATAGTATAACATATTTTCTTGGAAAAATATTTTTTTTTATTCAACATAATTCCCTTCAAGGGTGATACACTGATTATAGCGACCTTCCAACTTTTCGGACCATTTTTGTAGCACAATTTGTTCTTTGCTTCAAAATAATCCTCAATTTCGGCGTTCACCTCTTCATTTGACGAAAATTTCTTCCCTGCGAGCATTCTTTTGAGATCTGAGAACAGGAATTAGTCGTTGGGGGCCAGATCTAGAGAATAAGGTCAATGAGAATGCACAATTTATGGATTTTTGTCATTGTTTTCACTGATTTGTGACACGGTGCATTTTCTTGGTGAAGCAGCACTTTCTTTTTCTTAAAATGCGTCCGTTTATCGACCATTTCGTCTTTCAAACGGGTTCATCGTGTACAGTCCACTCAGATGACCGTCGCTTGGACTTCGGAATTCAAATGATGGAGCCTTGTTTCATACATTGTCACATATCGACGCTAAAACTCAGGTTTATTACACTTGATCATGTTCAAACACTGCTTCGAATCATCAACTCGTCGTTGTTTTTGGTCAAAAGTGAGCTCTCGCGGCACCCACTTTGCACAAAGCTTTCTCGTACCCAAATATTCGTGAATGATATACGGTACACGTTGAGTTGACATTTTTAGAGTGTCTGCTATTTCATTCAATTTCAATTTACGGTCATTCAAGATCATTTTGTGGATTATTTTTAATGTTTACGTCGGTAACAACTTCTTTTGGGCGCCCACTGCGTTCACCGTATGCAGTTCTCATTTCACCACGTGTAAACTTAGCATACCAATCCTTGATGGTTGATTTTCTTGGGGCAGTATCCAGAAACTGGGCATCAAACCAAATTTTTGCTTCAACTGTATTTTTTCCCTTCTAAAAGCAATATTTTATCAATTGCGAAATTCCTTTTTATCCATTTTTCTTCACAATAACAAAAGTTGCTTCAATCGAAATGCTATAATTCACAAACTAATTACCCGACAGCTATCAAATTTATACACGCATCTTTTGAGTATTAGGGCTAATTAACTAACATATGGATTTAATTCTAGTAGCGTCACCTATGTGTCAGGCCGGGGACTTTTCAATTGACCTGTTGACCTGTATAAAAAGCTATTGAAGCAGACGATTAGAAGAGATTAGAAGATAAAACCACAATTGATCTTGGTTATGGATTACCTTCGATTAGCACTTTATGGAATCATTTGTAAACTAACAAGCGACTAATGTGGAAATTACCTGTCAAAGTATACGGTCTTACGCAGCTTGGTTTCTCGCATATTTATCATTACAAAATATATACATACAAATTATTATTTCATCTAGTTTACCTCTGAATCATCATACTTGGGCTCGAAGTTCAATGACGAATAATCACATTTGATAAACTATTTAACAAAAAAATGCTTTTGTACGAATTAGACCCAAATGATACTGAAAGGCGTTTTCTACAATTTTTAATCTACAACTTTAACTGGAAAAATCAAGACATTTTTGCATCGAAATACTGTCGATAATGGAAAATGGATTTATTACAACTCCAATGGTAGAAAGTTTTACCCTAATGCCAGGGACCATAAACATTAATTATAAATCCATCTGTGCTTTTAATGGAATCAGGCTAGCTTAAAGGAAATTAGTGCTTCAAAATTGTTTTTGACCTACGCTGAAAAAACGCTATGCTTATTCACACAAGAAGTCATACCTCAATATTGTATTATTTGTTATAATTTAAAGTATCCCTTTTACCAACCAAGGGATTTATCTGAACTGGATCTAGTCCTTAATGTAGGGTTCGAACTAGGATCATCAACATTCAACCTACCGACTGGCTACTAACCAACTTACCGATCATCCCAGATGATCCAGTCTTATTGTTGTGGTTGTACTCCAGTTACCGTAACGTCTAGGAAGTCTTTCCCTTGTCGGAATTTAAAAACAAACGTAAAATTTACAATTATGCCCCGACGGGTATTCGAACCCGCGACGTTTTTAAAAGGAAGAGAACCATCCGATCGCCTGCTACCAAGTCGACAAGGACACATGTATTTAATATATTGTAATATAATGAATTTCCAAATACATTATTAATATATATACAGTTTCAACCAAAGCTATCGAAAATATTGAAACCGAATAAAAACCGTTGTTTTTGTTACACAGCATTTAAATATTTAAATTAGGGTTTACAATCTAGCAACGGTTATTGTTGTACAGCTACATTGTATTTTAGGGTCAAGTTTATTGTTTTACTATGGATTAATTAGATGGTCAGACTGTTGTATAGTAAGTACCTAGACTTATAAAAAGTTAAGAAAACACATTTTAAATGCAAAATATATATATATATATATTTTTATATTTTTTTTTTTTGATAAGACCATATTTTAAGTTCGACCTCAAACTTTTAGATTCTGAAGAACTGTCGGTTAATCTGTAACAAATATGTACGTTGGTCAGCTTTGCTTGTAGCCAGTTAATTTTCTTTAGTCAATCAGCCTAGCCTGAAGCTGGTATATTTTGCTTTGTCAATCAGCCTAGTCTGAAGTCCTCCTTGCAGCCTTGGTACCGAAAGTGCTCCGCCTGGTAGCCTTAGATATGTAATTGCTACTACAGTAGAGAACTGGGGTCTAAGCTCGGAGGTTGATTTGTCGAAGATGATGGTGGCAAAGGACGAGCATGCGATTTTTCGCTCTCTATTTCGGGCACAAAAATACAAATATTAATCACTTATATCACTTTCATGCTCTGTATGTAATTGTGTCAGGTTGATATCGCAATCTAAATTTTCCATTGATCAAACAGTGCTCACAATACGCCCAAACATATGATAATATTATTTTACAGCATGGCAAGGCACAGTTTTAAAAAACAAAACGAGTCAAAGAAGTGTTGAAATCACTTGGATAGGAGGTTTTATCGCACTCGCCATACTCTTCAGACCTGACTCCATCCGACTACCAGCTTTTCGTATTTTGAAGTACAGTTTCTGCGTTGAAGCATTTCCTCTTTTCCAGATTTGACCAAAGAATCAATCAATCGATTCTTGACCCATTAGTAGAAAGTGCAGCAGTGCTTGAAGCATGAATTGCTGACTTAATTTTATTTATTGTACATACGAGCGACTTCATCACACCTTAGTGTATAACTGAAATATTTAGCTTCTTCAACAGTATTTTGCTAAAGGTTATATTTATTAACAATATTACTTTTTCAAAAACTATTAGCACTCTCCGCTCTATTTTATATCTATAATTCAACACCTGCAATTATCAGAAACTATTGGACTTTTTTATAACATGCATTTTGATGAAAGGCTCACTTTATTAAAATGTTTTCGCATTAAACAACCTTATTTCCACAAAAAAAGCAAACCGATACATTACAAACTCAAGATACATTACGAATGTTTTTCTCCATATTATTTCAAACCTTTATATTTAATATATCTTCTTCGATTCCATTTCTTTGAAGCATATAATTTCTTACAAATTTAAAAAGTAATTCAATTAAAAACACGGGATATTTTTGCCATTCTTAATTTCAACTTCATTAAGGTTATGATTATATTATTTCTTTATGTATCCATATATAGCTGCGTATATAAGCTGAATATTTACTTTTTGTAATGTTAAATTATGCATGTTTATTTTAAAAACAAGAATATTAAGTGTAATATAAAGACAAAATAAGAGAGAAATATTCCAAGAAAAAGTTTAGAAACGTATAACTTGGCGCTTGTTTACGGTGTTAATTTTGTGTTAATAAGAATTGTATAAGATAATATAATTTTTAATATACAGTCGTTTCTTTTATGTATCATCATAAATATTAATCAATATAAGCAAATCATTATAACAATTTATCATTTACCTCAAAATAACACATGGGCTGAAATGTCCCATACCTAACACTTAGGTGGCGCTACTTTTATTGCATTCGCCGTTTTCTCAGTTAGTAGTAACCTTCAAAAGACAGCTGTTAAAGTTTCATGATATTCTACACAAGTGAGTTTGTGAGTTACTGTGCTAACAGTGACACTGATTTTATTATAAGTATATTTATTTTATTATTATCAGTATTTTGAGGTGATCGTGGTATAATATTCATCGACTATCCTGACAACGGAAATACCATCAGCAGTGAATATTATATAGCGTTATTGGAACGTTTGAAGGCCGAAATTGCAAAGAAACGACCGCATATGACAAAAATAATATTTTGTTTCATCAAGAGAACACACCAAAACAATGGCAAAACTACATGAATTGAACTTTGAATTGCTCCCACATCCAGCGTATTGGCCAGATTTGGCACTCAACGACTACAGGCTCTTCGCAAACCAATATATATATATATATATATATATATATATATATATATATATATATATATATATATAATATACGTAACATTAACCAACCTGAACAAAACAAAGAACAAAAGCATTGTTTTTGTTACTGTTTTAAGCAGTATACTGTTATGTCTTTGTAGAATGAAGAAAATTTAAATTAAAGTTTAGAAACTACTAGTGGAATTGCGAGACTCATCCATTATAATGTACGTTCAAGATTATTGATCCGAAACGTATCGTCATTAGAATTATGTTTTTATGGCATTTGTTTTAGAGGAAAAAGAAAAGTTATAAAAACTCGTCGATATCTCAAACGTAAATTTACTTCCTATATAACTGATATATTGTAATGGTATTTTTATTGGGTTGGATTCTAATTTAATATAACATTTAAGGTCACTAGTTAATTATTACTCGAATAATAGATGGACAATTGCTTCCAATGTTTTGCCCTAACACGCAAATCCGAAGAAACCTTTTCCCTTGTGTTAACAGATAAATACATATTTTATCTATTTCAATTTTCCTTTTCTATTCTTACACCACAGCATATAAGTTTTCTATTACAAAATACAGTTCTGAAAGTGCTGTTACGTATATGAACTCGTGCATTTTATATATTACATATCCTTTCGTTGAAAATACAGGTGGACTTTTGGAAATTAAATTACGATACACAATACCATTGATATGAAAAGAGACCTTATTATTTTACCTACACTGCACTGTTATAGGGCACATCTAGATCCTTCTAGACTTCTTCTGAGCCAATCCAATTCATGGATCGATTAGTAGATCAATAAAATAAAGATAATAATCAAGCCTAATTAGTTGATCATAAATCAAGAACTTATTTGTCTTGTTCATTTTTATAATTAAGTAATCATATTTGATCAATTAAGTTATTAACTTTTTCAACATTTTTTATATGTTCGGTTATTTTCTTCGTTATTTTGAATACATGAATACTTACACACAATACACATTACAATACTACATATTACTAAGAATTATTATCATAAACAACTTAATATGGAAATAAAAGCTCATACTTCAGTCGAAGATCTCTAATTTTACGAACATTAGAATATATATTTATTCCGTACTATCATCAGCCGAGTTATTTTATAGCCTCTCCTTGCATATAAATTAAAAATAGCTTGCTAAATAACTATCAGTTAATGTTAGTAACTTTCACAAAAACATATAATGAAAAATAAATAAAATTCAAATAAAAATGCATAAAATTATAAACACACAATGAGAAGTTATATGGGCCATGTTATGAAAGCAAGACCAATTAACTGATTTCTTTTGTTTTGATATAGGTTTTTTTTCTACTAGTGTGAATAATTTTAAGATTTGTTGTTATTTCATCATTTTTATAACGTTTAAGATTTCTTTAAAAGTAAGCACAGATCAAAAGTGTTGTTTTCCAGGATTTGAAGGATCAAAATAGAATGAGAAGTATTTTTGAAAGTCTAGCTCAGAAATTGCCTTGGAACTAAATGCGCTCTCTTAGAAACTCCTACATCAACCCTCTGGACGCAAAGGTTTGTTCTTTGAATTTTTGGCCAGATGTTGCTTAATCAAGATGCAAATCTTAATTATTAATTAAATGGAAAATCTCTCATTAAAGTTTAAATCGATAATTGAATTGAAATACCTAATATGTTTATATTCAGAGGGTCTTAATCTATCGAAAATGAAAATGTGGCTACAAATTCAATAATGAAAACACAGTTGACACACAACAATTGTTCAACCCATATTAGAATCAATAACTAGAATTAGAAATTACTAAAAACTGAGTGTAGACGTAGTATATAATGTGTGTTATATAACAAGGAAGAATTCTTATATATATATATATATATATATATATATATATATATATATATATATATATATATATATATATATATATATATATATATATATATATATATTGTTATTATATTAGGTTATCTAAATATAATTACCAGAATTATGAAGAACACTTAATTTAATTAAGAGTCTTAATCATATTTTATTCCAGCATTTTTAAATATACTGAATTGTCTAGAGCATTCTCGATACTAATGTTATTTTAGTGGATAGGAAAAGTGGAGATTTTTCAAATGACCATTTTATATATATTTTCGTGATAAATGTAAAATTGGACAATTTTTAATCAATGTTGAATGAAGATGAAGTGACTTATATTGAATATCGTAAAGAATTAAAATTTAAATACATTCCGATATAAAATTATATGAAGAATTATTCATATTCTATCAACATAAAAATTGTCAGATGTTTTTGTGTTTTAAAAATATTTAGTTCAGCATTAAGATGCCAAGATTTAAATATTTTTTTAAATATCCCCCATTATAGGTTTGCTTTTACATTTTAATAGCATTTAGTTTTCGAAATTTAATTTTACCTTTAATATATTTTCAAAACTGTGTATAAAAGAATGGGAATTTTTGGTCACTGCTGTACTTAATTAAAAGGGATCTATAAAAACGGACGTAATAAAATTAGCTTTAAAAGTTGTTTTTTTGTTAATTAAAAAACTTACCAACAATAGAATTTATCGCATATGCAATAAATTTAATTAAATTAACTTCTAATATTATTAAACTTATTTTCTGTTCAAATTAGGACATCGGAGTTGCATACTTGAGCGATTTGTTAATATTTGTTTACGGTATGACCTTAAAGAATTGAAATGGATAAGGATGAGTCATGGAACACTCCAATATTCAGTACACTATTTTCATGTTTAAAGAATGAGTTAATAAATTGCTTAGTGATGTTTGTCTTTATGATAAAAAGTTGAGCCTTGAGCTATCACGGAATAGCGAATAGAAAGTATCGACTGTCGTAGTAAAGTTTAAATTAAAATAGAATAGTTTTAACGAGACAACTTTGTTCTTTCCACAAAAGTGTATATAAATAATTTTATATTCTTAGCGGTATTCCATATGGCAACATAAGTGATAAGCAGACTCGTGTCCAGAGACGTAACAGAGTCATCAACTATATTAAAAATTATTTAAATAATATTGAAAACAACAAAAAAGAAAAAATAAATTTGTGGGAGACATCTGATACATATCAGAAGGTAAATTTGTTTTTGTAACAGGTCAATTGATAAGTCCCCGGCCTGACACATAGATGGCGCTACTAGAATTAAATCCATATGTTTTTTTAGTTAACCCTAACATTATTAGGCCGCATTTGAATCAAAAGAAAGTGATGCTTCACCAAGACAGTGCACCGTGTCACAAGTCAGCGAAAACGATAGCAAAAATCCATCCATCCACCGTATTCTCCGGATCTGGGCCCCAGCGACTATTTCCTGTTCTCAGATCTTAAAATAATGCTTACTGGCAGGCAATTTTCGTCGAATAAAGAGGTGATCGCCGAAACGGAGGCCTATTTTGAAGCAAAGCACAAATCGTACTACAAAAATGGTATCGAAAAGTTGGAGGGTCGCTATAATCAGTGTATCACTCTTGAAGCGAATTATGCTAATTAAGAAACTAAAGAAAGACTAATTTTGCCAAAAAAATGTCTTTTACTATGGTAGGCCGGGGACTTTTCACTTGATTTCTTATTATTTATTAGTTACATCTTATATTAGATAAGCTTAGTGGAATATAAATTTACAAATTAGTTTACTACTTCTGTTCTGTTGTACCTGTATCAATAGACAAGTACAGCGAGAACCGGATAATACATTTTAAATAAGTCGCTTCGAAAGGGGTTCGAAAACTGTATTTGCTCTCCACTAACGGCAATGCATTCATTCGAACAAAATAAAACGGATGTCGTACATGGCTATAAAATGGAATGATTACTACTTACCTGAATCCAAAACATCTTTAGCTAATTGGAAAACGGGCGTTTTATTTGGAGAGCTAGAAAAGTTATCCAAAAGTTAGAGAAACGTTGAAACGAATGTATCGTTATTGAAGAAGTATATAGTCGATTTTCTGAAAAATTTATAAAAAAATATTTTCTTGGTTGAACCGAAGACTCACTAATAAAATAATATCTTAAAATTTAATGACATGAAAAAAATAGAGCTACTGCTTTAAAGATTGATCAGTGGATTATTTATTCTAGAAAAAGATGCAAAAGTATTCAGAAATACAGGTAAATAAACTAATATTTTAATCAACCTGCTGTATTTATTGTTTCTGCAATATATATTGTATATGAGAAATATGGATAAAAGATAAAGATTATATGAATACATAAATGAAGTTTTGAAATTATGCAGCAGTTAAAATTAAACTAAATACATAATATACCTAGATGGAACATATAGGAGAAATAGAAGAAATTATAAATTATTAACAGTAACTTTGTAAACATCTTAAAGCATTGATAAATGTGTTTAGCGATTAATACAATAAAATATGTGACTATGTGTTAATTTATTGTATGTATTTTTTTGATTATTTAGTTTACAGACCTACATCTTGAAAAACCAATAGTTAATTTAATGATTGTAGATACAATCTTTTAATATACATCTCTATATTATAAAAAATAAACTCTAATTTTGTTCGTTAGTGTTTCAATGTATATACTAGAGTCAAATATCAATTACAGAATTGTTTCATTCATATATTCCCTGTTTTAATATACAAACATGTATTACTTTTTATAATGTATAACTCATTTATAATTCCGTATTTAGGTTTATAACAGAAAAGTAAAAAGAAAATAAAAAAAAAGTAAAGAAATATCCATTTCATGCTCTGAAGTTGTTACCCTTCTGGAAATAATCTGACTTATGGCCCTTTTGTTATAATGTTCAAAGCTATAATGATTTTAACCTATTAATACTATGTTGATTATTGAATTCAAACTAATTGCAAATAAAAGCAATTTAAAAAATTATATTTTAATTGTTGTCTTAAAAATATTTGCTAATATCTCCGATTATATTACTGATTGATGATCTTTCTGAACAATACATAGGTTTAGTCATTATTTTTAATTGCTTGTGTGCGATACTTATGATTTGTCTATTTTCATCGTCCAGTAAATTCAGTTTTAGTTATATGGTCTGCTTAACTACTTTATATATAACAACCTACAAAGATGATAACGCACCCAAATACATTAAACAGACACAAAAGCCAACTAATGTAATCAACCAAAAACCGACTCCACCTACTGGTAAACCTACTTGTAACAAAGCTAATGTTAAATGAAAACCTCACAGATTGTGAATAACATAACAACTTGCTAGTAAGCTTATTATGAAGCTTAATTGCTTTGTGTGATTGTTTTCGGGTTTGAAAATTAATATCGCATTTATATAATAGCAGAAAGTCCGAAGCTCAAATAGAAATGTATTGGTTTTGTTGCCTTAAATTAAGCTGTTTCCGTGATGAATAACACAATACTGAATAAAATATTTTGATATTAGTAAATTTAGTTACATTTTAACGATTATTCAATAATTCAAGATAATTGATTTGAAATTAAAGTTTCTATTATAATGTATAGTAAATATTGTGATTAGTATTTATTATCGGAAAAATGTTCAATTTTTCCTGTATTCTGATTATTATTACACTTTGTTACCTCGTTTCTCGAGAATTTGTCTTCCTCTTTTAGGCAACATGCCGATACTTTGTCCAAAGGAAGATGTTTTTCAAGAAGCATTTCGAAACCGTGTGCCAACCGGACCACGCCATATCGATTGTATGTTATAAATTACCAATCTAGCTGCAAATATGTGTCCTTCACAATTCTGAGTGGCCGAGCATTGTCTTGCAAGAGAATGACTTTCGGTGTATTACTATCTATTGATGGTACTTTTTGTAACTATACTTCATCCACTTAAATTGAGGCCATTAGATATCTGCAGTAACAATTTAATTCGGCTTTAGCAGCTTGTAATGGTGAGTACCACGGGTGTTGGCCACCGGAAAAATATTGATATTTCGAAATATCAAATATAAATCGGTCAAACCTTTAAAATTAAGTGCCAATATTAAAGGTTTATTATAAAAGATATTTAATTTATTCTGAAAAAATATCAAAAAATATCGACAAATCGGGCAAAAAAATATCGGCCAAAAATATCGATATTTTCTGAAAAAAATATCAATATTTTTGGCCTATAAATTTTTGCCCGATATGTCGATATTTTTCGATATTTTTTCAGAATAAATTAAAGTTTGGTTCGAAGACGTATATTCTTTTGTTTATAACTATACATTTCACAAATAAAATGTCTTGTGAATAAACTATAGACGGTATGTGTAGTTCTCTTTTCCTAAAAAGCAATGTTTAATGCTAAAATAATATGAACTGTCTAAGCGTATTTAAAAGAGTATCAAATTATTGAAAGTAGCAATTGCAGAAATGGTTCTAGGAAGTAATATTGTTTTTTATGCTTGAAAGGCATTTTATTTACCTAAAATAACATAGAGTTCTTTAACTAATTATATCCTACCAATAAAGCTCAATCATTCACATTAAAAATTTACTAACTATAGAGTTTTTTAATAACCTAATAATTTTATACGCTTTAACATGTATATTTCTTATTTTCTGAATTCTCATATAGAACAGCTAAAAGCTAATTCGAGTTGCTCCATATTAAACTAAAATAGGTATACTACTTGGTAATCTGTTTTGTTATCTGAAATTAAATAATTTGTATTAAACATAATTAGGTATAAATATGCTTAAATATTATCTTCATTATAATTGCCGAGCAATTAATATTTTCATCCTACCTAATTAAATATAATGACCTATTATTTTTAACGGATATTTTTATACAACTTTGAATATAATAAACTTTTTTAAAAATGTTGTCTACTGGTAAGACACAATTTATTACAATATTTTGCAATTACCTAATAAATTTACAAAATAAAAGCAAACTTAGCATAAAACTATCAACAAAAACTTGGCGCATGCGGATATTGAGCTCCATTTAATTTTAAAACAGAGAATAATCCGAGTTTGGCGTATGCGTACATACAACTTCATTTACTTATTTCCAATATTTACATTTAAAATAATCAATTGTCAATCAAGGGTGATATGATAAGGGAACATTGAGAGGATGATCATAAAACCATAATAAAACTACCGTCTTTTTCCCAAAAATATCCAAATCTCACATTTGGGACAGCACTTTAAAAATATTGATAACGATTCTGTCCAAGGGTTACGTTAACTAACGTAAGGACTGAATGTTAAGGACTATTTTATGTCTCGTAAATCCACCAATCAGGGTAAAACCTATCGAATGTGTAAAGGATAAAATGTTACGGATATTTTATGTCCATTGTAATTAACTTATATATAGGGACATAACTTTTTATGGTTAAATTATTTCAAGTATTTTTATTTTAAGCGCCTTAGAGTAATGCCTAAATTAACCCCTAAATAATTACTGCTAACTATTAATTTTAGTTAGTCCAACGTTCATTAAAATCCAACATTATGCATTTTTATTAATTGATGTTTATGAAGAAGACTATGATGTTCTTGAATAGTTTTCGTAGACAAATCTGTCTCTTCTCCTTTGATCTTTTGTATTAACATGTTACAGTTATATTCTTAAAGAGATATTTTATAAAATCTAGGTATTCCGAAATAGTAATAATGCCTTTGATTTTCCAAGGCACCAAATTTTTTAATAGAATGAGTCTCTCTTTTGGTATTTCTGAGTCAGGAAGTATGTGCTTTTAATTCCGTAGCGATGTTACAACATGAAATATGTCGAGTGCGAGATTCATTTTTAACATGGAAATTTCCAAATAATTTCTGGCCCTATTGTTCACTTAAACACTAATAACTTTAAAGTGTATCATAGGCTGGTTGTCATAGATGTAGTCTAAGTGGGAAGAAGGAGTGTGAAATGCATCATCTCTTATGTTTATAAACTATGTTTCACTATGATATGCATTCGAGCAAGGTACGTATTAATAAAATATATGTTCCAAACTATTTTTTAGCTTTTAAATAAATTAATTGAAAAGGGAAACGTAAGATGGAAACACCGCAATATTTCCTAACAACCAAACGTAGAACGGTTAATATGTTTTGCCAAAAGCGCAATATATTGATGGTTTGTTTTTCTCACTATTAGGAGCAAACATCAGTCAGAACTATTAATGAAAATTTATAAAACGTGGATTAGGCCTACAGGGGACATCACTACCAAATAAAATAACGTACCTGGATTTCTGCCTCATAGGTGGTGTAGAGAAGAGTTCATTGTAAATATAAAAAAGACGTATAGAACCCAACAACCTGATGTCATTTTAGGTATAGTTGCCTCCTTTTATAAAAAGTGTATTAGATAATATTATGTCAGAAGGCGCGATATAGATTCTAATCTTTATCTTAATATTTTATTTATATGATTTAAGTGAGTGTGTTTATTTGTGTATGGCTTATATTACTTTTAATTTGTTTATTTTATTCCATTTAGTGTAATAGAATTAGTTATGACATAATATTTCTATATTTCTTTGTTATTTATGTGCTCCGGAAATAATAATATAGAAAGTTTAAAATGTTATGTTATCAATTAATTCCACTCAATTTCTATTAACTACATTTTATATTTACAATATTCTGAAAATGTACAACTTCTCATTTAAATATCTAATATTTATTATTCTTTTAAAAATTGTTTCCATTAAACAAACATTTGTAAACACAAAATTAACCTAAAAATTACTTCTTAACCACAACTTTCGTAAACAACAATGCGTCACTGTGAAATTTGTCAAGCTACTATAGAGTAAATGCGCATGAGCAGTTCTGGCCAATTCGCACGTACGCCAATGTCCTTCCACTATCCTCTTTTGGACATATTCCTCGGTATCACTTCGTACAGTTCCCATCTTCTTTATAGTAACAATAGCTCTTACTTAATATATGGCATTAGCACACCAAACCGTTCGAGAATTTTCTTTTATACTTAATTTTTAACAATACAATTTTTTACGAACTTCGAAAACAAAAATCAAAATATGACGCAAAATACTGAATTCTGAAAACTCGACGATTACTTTCAATAACTATTGTCACTATTTCTGCTCGTTCTTGTGGCGTATATTAATCCATAATAAAATTTGGACGTCTCCGCAACCCAATTGTTAAAGCGCAGCTGAGCTAAACGTCACATAACCAAGATGGCGCACAGTCAAAATGGTACCGGAACTTTTGCCCCACCTTAGTATTAAATCAAAATGGTAGCGGGACTTTTGCCCCATATAATATTAATATGAATATTATGTGACTTTCTTTTCCAGATTCTACCTTTTAATTAGTGATTGTTCCAAAGAACACAGCGCTATCTATCAGGATTACTTGGGAGTGTCTAGAATCGCGTAAAAATGCAAGTCTAGAAATTAGCCCTAAAGAAGCAATCCGCTATGTAGAATGATTTAATTAAATATATATTTATTAATCAAATGTCATAATAGTTATAAAACAATGTAATATACTGGAAATCAAGCACTTCATATCTCAATCATTCCACAAACAACAACTCAGCTCAAGTTTTTCTGAAAACGTGCTCGTTCGCGAGCTGGTCGACATGCTGGGAGCTTAGCACGTACGTCAGTAGTAACTCAAGTTCGCAAATCATTAGCTAGCTCCATTATCTTTTATTTCGCCGGGTCCTCGTGCCCAATAACGGCTGCCCGATCGGGTTCCATATCCCCAAATTTAGCAGTAGCACTAGCGACCCACAGGACTCAACTGTGAGGTGGTTTCGCTTATTGTATTGGTAAGCCCAAAGGCTGTCCCACACAACCCGGTCCAAATTGTCACTCCAGAGCAAGTCTCAGCGGCCAGGCATGCGTCATGCATTTAACAGCCTGGTTTTAGACCAGAACAAAAAAAATGTAATGTATAAGAACTGTTTCTACCTTTAGTTCAACCGGCTATCAGTAATTGTTTAACATAATACATTTAATTTTTTAATGTATTTAAGTTTTGATCTAAACCAAATAATCAACTAGACTGCGACAAAAAACTCATTATGTTAAATTGTTTATAGATGAGTTGCGAACATTATTTTAAGAATCGTAATTAGATTAATTGCACATGTATTTAAACGCAGAATTTAATTCGTTTAATTTATTTGCACTGCTAGAAATACTCGCATATGGAAATTCCGTTAAAACACGAAATCGTACAGTTCTTATTTTATAATCGATGCTCAATTAATGAAAATGGTGCATTTTTGTTCAGAAAGCACACAGGAATTGTTAAAATAACTCATCGTTGAAAAGTGAGGATCTTATAAAACAATGCTATCAACATATGCTCGAGCATTTTAAATAAAAAATTACACCGTTTATAATTGTATGTATATATTTTAACTAGCTTTTAACTTGCCTATTTGAGCGATCAGTACATGGTATATATATATATATATATATATATATATATATATATATGTATATATATATATATATATATATATATATATATATACATGAGTTTGAAATAATAACATCGTTGATAAAATTACTTTAGTCCTTATAAAAATAAAAATATCTTATGATTATTTAAAATCATACATACATTATAGTATATATACATTATAATCCATTATAATACATTAATACATTGATATTAAACACTCATTGTATTTTTTAATATTCAATTTAGTTGTTTTTTTTATATATATATTCTATGACAATAACAATAAATGAAAATTCATATTGTTACTACTTCCTTTATTGGCAAGATGATGGAACTCAGTTACATCTACACACAGTCTTTATAACAGTTACATTTTAATGAAAATCTTACATCAATAAAATGATCTTGTTAAAAATCGTTTCATATACATCTTACACATATTAGTTCAATATTTTTTGTCTATTAAGTAGATTTATTGATGTAGATTTCCAAATTTATTTGAACTAATTTCATTTAAATTACATTAAACTATTATTATGTCGAGGTAACTACAAAAGAGTTACTAATGCCTTGATATGACTGGATATCACCCCATAATGGCTTATAGTTGCCCATGTGGCATATTCGGTATGTTCCAGGTTCTACAGAATCTCTAATGTCCCACTCAACAACTGCCTCGCTAGCACCCTTGATTAGACTAGTTCTGGTCCATTTGAATCTGGAAAACAAAATACTAATTCAAAAACTAATATTAAGAGATATACGATAAATACCGTAAATGTTATATGTTATATAACAATGAAAACTTCTATAACTATATGCATATTACAGCTTATTATTCATTCTAGTTAAAAAAATCTCAAGATTATCCAGAATGTGTCCATTTATTGTATGGATATCGATAATTTTTATTGACGTCATTGATGAAGTCCGAATATCTTTCACCGCATCGAAATGTATTTATTGCCAACAATTAGTTAGATATAGATATTTAAAAAAAATCAGCTTCTTAATATTTAGATTGTTCTTAAAATTAATTCATAGTCTTTTTATAATCTTAAAATAAAAAACGCTTATGAGCTACTATTTTATAGCCTACAAAAATATGTTGTACGCCTAAAAGGCGCAAATCTTAAGCTATTTATCTGTCTGGGTTGGTCTATTTCTTTTAATATTTTCAACAAAAGCAAGACTTATGAAAGGAAAGTCTTAAATAATCTGATAAGGGTATTAAGAGCCTCCTTTATTAGACAATCCGCAAATATATTATGAAATACTATGAATTAAAAAACGGATATACAAAACAATTTTTTATCTATAATAAAGTTCTTTAATAGTTTATAAATAAGTTTTTTAAACCTTTTATGTCTGCTTGTTCTATTCAATAGGATAGTAAACGTTCGATTTTAGTCTGAAATCTGAAACTTCAAAGCGAAATTTAGTAAACAGTAAATGAATCAGATGAGAAACAAATTACCACAAAACGGAAACAAAAAGCTGTGTAGGTTTAGCTGTAGTAATTAATCTATTCAAATAGTTTTAGTTAAAATAACGCGTTGAAAAACCCTAATAGTTAAAAGTTAAGTACTTAGATTTTAACTTAGACATTAAAATAAATCTGCCCGTCATTACAACATGAATATTTCTCTCATTCTATTTTCTAAGTATCTATTTGGTTTACCCAAATATATTTCAAGGATATTTTACGAATGAATGTGGTACTCAGCAAAGCATGTGGTGGCATCGATCGATACAGGCGAAAACCAGAAGGGACAATACACGATAAATAAGGCGGGTGTAAAAATACGGCACCACAAACATTTTCTCAGCATAAAACTTGAGCAAAAATATTTTATATTTTATCATCAGGCCTATAAATTAATTTTATTTTAAAGGATTTAAAAAAGGTGGTGTTACAGTGTGTTAAATCGCATCGGATCTAAAAGCCATCGAATACTGTGTGAAGTTTATGGCAACGAAATACGGACAAAAGACACAACAGTGTTATTCTTCACCACGACAACTCTCGCCACAGGTTGCTTAACATATTCTTAATAAAAAAATTGAACCGACTTCGAAAAATAAATAAGGAACACACTAAAAATTAAAAAATAATCGACCTTAGAATTTTAAAATAAAAAAACGTTTTAAAATAAAATATGTACATAATAAACATAAGAAAATAAAAACCTTATTTAACCTATCTACTACATGTATTTTATATTCTACTATAAACACACAATTTAGCTTAATACCTACCCAAACCTATTTATCTATTTACAATGTTATTTTAATTACTACCAACTGATGAGAACGGAAATCATGTCATGATTGAGAATTTATTGAAAAATTACATTATTGAAAATAAACTGAAAAGAACAACCTTTAAGGAAATGTTGTAATGCTTTGTCATAGTACAACCATTATTAAATAAATAAATGATTGGTATAGATAAAATTAAATTAAAATTAACATGGTATGTACTTTAGTAGCCAAACCAACTAAATATATTTATATAAAATGATAAACAACCCCACTTATTTGAAGAAATTCTACTTCTGCCATATTACTTTTAGCCTTTTAATGTATAAAACAGTTAGTAATACAGATACAAAGTAAAGAAACATAAGTAGAAAATTTGTATTCAGAAATCTAAAATAATCCTAACGAGATGTAGGTTCCTAAAAATAAGTGCCCTAAGAGTAACGACAATCTCGTTTTTTTTGCTGTTTAGGAGGAAATAGATAGCATCCTTAGAAAATTTCCTTTTTGTTGTCTCATCTATACAAGGAGAAATAAGGACGTCATACTAATTCCAATTAGATCTTAAAATATCACAAAAAATATAAACTCTTTTCGACAAAGGATCTTTCCTTCATCTTCATTGTTTATGTACGTGTTAAATTTTTATTATCAAATCTCAGTAAATATAGTTTACTTTTTTTACTTATTCGTACATCAAATGTTTGAGAAAAATTCAAAAAATCAAAAAAGAGCTGTTATTTGCAAATAAAATGTGATTAACAATGAGAAGTAGAATATTAAATATGATATATTTTTAATATATGTGAAATCTATAATTTTTCTGACTAAAATGGTTGGTATCAATATGTTTGATAAGCACCTCAAGTTTAAAATCTTCAGTTTTATGGCCTAAAAATTTCAAACGTTTAGAGTTAAAATATAGGTCATAATGACTTGAAGGCGAAAGGGTTTTCCGAATTTTTGATTGATAAAAACTATGAAATTTAACCCAGGGAACAGAAACACTTTTAGAAGAAAACGGATAGATAATTCCTCTGGCCATTCTCTTTAATACAGTATATACTACGTGTTATAGCATATAGGGCATCAACTATAAGGCCAAAGGGTGTAGGGTTGGAGCCCCTCTATACAGAGAAATCAACAACATAACATATGGATTATGATTATGTGAATACAGTAACGGATATGAAAATATTGTTCATAATCCTTGGCGTTTCTTGAGTATTAAAGACTGTAATCCCAAATAAAGTTCCTGCAAAATATATAGTGGCACCAAATTTCAGGAGGAATCCCGCAAAGAAATGTAGATGATCACTTATTTAAATCAGTTCAAATATTTACAGCTTTCTGTATATAATAACTATTAGTAAATCTCAAGTCACTCACTCACTTCACTTGAGAATCCAATGATTATTCACCCTGAAAAGCTTAAACTTTAATACAATGGAATATTTTATAGTAACATAATTTTATAGGTATGTTTTATATTAGACGAATTCTCAGAACGATCAATATCAATTGCTGATTTTCTTGGAGTTTAGCAGTTGATACAGCAATGATTTCCAGATGTTGGAATGATATGTTAACGATCTACAAGGAGGAAAATTGACTACCACACGAATTCACAGAAAATTTTAGTTCGACCAGTTTCATTGCTTGCTATTATATATTACGAATTGCTAAGACCCGAATCAATGTGTTGCTGCAAATATCTGCTGACATCAATTGAACAATTTTAATAGATTGTTGTTGCTACAAAAATCATCAATAACTAGTAACAGACACAAAATCATACTCCCGTATAATAATACTTGAGCACCCATTGTTAGAGTTGTTCAAGTGCTGCAGCTAAAATGAAAAGTTGTGATGCACTCAGCGTACTAGCCAGACACATCGCTTTCTGATTACCACTTATTCATGTGGTTGCAGCAGAGATATATTTATGATTGTATGCATAAAAATAGGACAAATTTGTAGAAGACAATGAAGAATATTTTTCATCAATTTGTCTAACCTAATATAATATACTTGTTAGGAAATAAAAAATACTAAGGAAGTTAACGATAAATATTCTTAACAAAATAATGTATTTTTTAATTTAAAATTTCCTGGCTTCTTCTTTCCTGATTCTCGAAATGAGAGATAATAACGTACCTCGATAGATACGACTTTCTATTGACATCCTAAAAGTTGGTTCTAAAGTCTAAAGTAGAATATCATGTTCGCGTCTTAATATATCAAACGTCAAAGGCCACAATTCAATATAAGGCAATGCTCATAATAACTGTAAATAGCATTAAACTCCTAGGAAGCCAGATACTTGCACAAAAAAACGACTTTTGTAGCTTTTGACCTTTGATATCTTAAGACGCGGACATAAGATTTTATAAGACTCTTGAGACATAAATTATACGGACTTACAGCATATTACCTCACATTCTGAGATGAAACCCTTAATATAACTGGACCATAAAATGTAAAATAATGAGAATGGAATTCTTTGAATGCAAATATATTTATTAACTCACTGAAATATCCATTGAATTAAAGTTAACACTATATTGAAATTTTTAATTTATGTTTATTATGGTCTCGAAGGTAATCATATTGTATGTATTTTACCTCTAGTTTCCATAATCTAATTTTATGGTGTTCGCAGGGAAGCCAACCAGAATCAGCTGGTAAATAATATATGGCCACTACCACTAAATATTCTTCCCTTACCTTGTTTCGAAATTAGCATCGGTCGCTATCACGTTCCACTTTCCATTATCCCCCAGTTTCTCCACCGTCAGGAAAGTTTTTTCTTGCATTAGGTCGTTACGGGGATGGCCTGCAACCTAATACTGTCGTTATTAGCGAGCTCGCTGTTGCCCTGAGAACAGTTTACTGCTTAGATTACTTACAAATCGTACGGAAACCGTATCGCCAACATTCACGGTCTTTGGCGGCTGTTCCAGCACATCACCGAAATTCCAAAACCACCCGGAAGTATCAAATAATACGGGGGTAATCAAAGACAAGAGTTTGGACTTGTCGGGATCTTCAGGTAGTGGACCAGCATCCACCTTATCACCCTGAGAGAACAAAGACATTAATTAGAATTCCTTTTCCCCGAATAGGGATAATGACTCAAACGAACCTTAATTAATGCCTCGGCAAGGGTCTTATATACGGACAGATAGATTTGTAATGTGTGAGGTCCGAAAATAGTAGAGGCGCCTTCATAACGTTGTAGCTGTAAAACAGAAATTTTATTTTTTATACTATAAATTTCCAATAAAATTTACGAAAATACATAATCCATAATGATTCAATAATATGTACAGCTTTCAAATCTCCTCTAAATATCAAATTATATTAATTTTTATTGATTTCAACTAGCATTGGGAACTATCGATTGAAAACTGTCGAGACAGTCCATAGTCAAAAAACCAATAATTACTATTTTCAGTCAAATGCACGGTTCGACTGTTTTATTCAATTCGTGATATCGGACGAAGATTTACGAAACCTTTGCTGTATACATTGTGAGACAAGAAAGGACAGAGATAATTGCTTGGACTAGTTAATTTTAAATGTGCTTATATTTTCCAACGGTAGCATAAGCTACACGGAGATGTATATATTCCTTCACATACTAACTTTAAAAAAGAAAAGGAGAAAATAATTACTGAATACTATTAACATGCAATTAATAATTACATTTTAAACGAAGTAGAATTAATTTTATACTTGAATGTTCTGTGGATCTGTAGAAAGGAATGGAATTTTTCTATGGAATGGAATAATACCCCACAAATGGGATATTTTTTAACAAAAATCGAAAGAGTAATCGAAATATTACATCTATTATAAAAATATTAATTTATCATTCACAATTTTAATTTTTTTACCTTATTACATCAACAATCTTGCAAAATATCGTTCCAAAATACTGCTATATTAATATACAATATATTGTTATTTACAAGCAAACTACCAAAAAATAATAAAACTATACATATATATTACTTATAGTTAAATCTATGTAAGCATAAATTGGGTACATTTTCATCAAGGTCGCGGAGAGGACGATAGAGCAGTAGAAGACAGTAGTAAAGTAGTCAATTACTAAACGATACTTACGATTACTAGTCGATAGTCGATTTTAGTCGATAGTCCCCAACACTAATTTCAACGTTTCCTTGGTCTCTAAAATTTATCTAATAATGAGACTTGGACTGGGAGATGTTTGTTTTATTTTATACTATAAAATTTTTCATTACTGTTAGTAGTTCCATAATCTGCCCAGAAGACAATAAGTATTTGTTATGTTTATTTATATGTACATGCTATGTAGAAAATCACTTCATTAAGTGATGGTGTTAGATATTTTAGTCTACGTACATTGAGATGCACCAACACTATTTTGAAGTACTTCGCACAAACACGTTGAATTACACTAGCTATTGGTTCTAGAGAAATATCTCGTTGTATCACCTCATTTGAAATATAGCATAGAGTATCGACAATGGCACGCAACACTTTATTTTGGAACCATTGTATGATGGATATATTAGACTTGCTATCGGTTTCCCATAGTTGGATTCCATATGACCAAATTGGCTTGAGTATAGATTTATACAATAATATATTGTTATCTAATAATAACTTGGATTTGCGCCTTATAAGTCAATACATTTGGTACAGTTTAAGTCCAAGTTGTTTCCGTTTGGCGAGTATAGTACTCACCAATATCTACTATACTATGCCCCAATATTATCTCATTCTTTATTACCCGATATAGGCGTGAAAATAAACTGTTTCTAATTTAATCAGATCTTACATTAGATATGCTTAATAAAATTTTAAATTACAAATTAATTTATTGCTACTACTCTGTTGTACCTGCATTAACACACCAGCTAGGCGAGTGAGCTATTAAAACATCAGTATGTATTTCCAAAATTGAAATAAAGCTAATCTACTTAAGCTAAAGTTAAGAACGCACTTACATACTAAATAAGTTCGTGTGGTTTGGTTCGCTTCAATCTTCTGATTTTCTGCTGTTTGGCAATCTTGCTTCATGTTTTAAGGCGAAATCTTGAATCATTTCGTGTATCCATTTAATTTCGAGGTCATCGTGCAGTTCTTCGTCGGTTACGTAGCCATAAACATTAATCGTAGAACTTTGTTTTGGGTGCGTTGGATTACTAGTTGGCTAAATAATCTATTGCAACTACCTATTTGCAACCCATAAGTCCAAATTGACTTTATGAATTTATGTATCCAGCAGCTGTATAAATTTGGTTTTGTTTGTTTCGTTAATAATTTTTCTGATTTCTTCGTTCATTTTGTGCTCTAAGTTCAAGATGTTTTATTTTTCTTTTGCCTTGAAGGTTCTTTATGTTATTTAGTTATATAGTTTATTGTAAGTCGATGCCACCCGAAAACCATGTATGTTTTCGTATTCGGCCCTCTCCAATTATTTCGAAATATATTTCTATTATTATTTTTAAAGATTTATCAAGGAATATCAAATGTGATAGTTAACATCATTCTAAAAATCTGCTTACTTCTGAAGCTATGTTACGTTTTCATTGTTTTTTTTGTTGAAACATTGTTTTCTGACACACCTGTTGGGCTAGAGTAAGAGCCAGTACATGTTCTGAGTTAGTCTTTTGTTCAATGTAAATTCTAATATGTGCAATCTGGATGGAAAATATACTTTTTCGTGGTTATTTTTGTTTGTTGTTTTACTTTGTTTGTACTTGTTTGTTATACTTTCACTAATAATTTAGCTTGTATTACTAATTTTATATTATTCATTATTACACTTTTACATTATATATTCAGATTTGTTTATCTACACCCCCTTTTATATCAACACGTTTGGTTTGTAGTCGTAAACTCTCGATAATCACGATATTCATGAACGTCACAAAAAGTCTGGATAATTCCAGAAGTTCGTTACAGGATTCCACAGTAATTGACTATGAATAAGTAATATACTTAGTTTCCACTTGTCAATCGCTGATAGAACTAAAAGAAATTGACCCATTTTTGAAATGAATTGTGATAATATACCTGAAAAAGATGGTGGTTGAAGCCCGAAGAAGCTTTATAGTCGTTTGCAAAACATGAATTGACGATAACGGATGTACTTGATAAAGTGAAGAAACCCCAGTTTGTAAATCACAAAGAAGGGTATCTATCCTGTTAACAGGGGACTATAATATTTAATTATTGAAATATTATTCTTTTATAATCGCTTTAGCCAAACGAATCTCTTTACGCATATCGTGAAGATATATTAATTATTGGCCTTCATTTCAGATTACGATAAATAAATACAAAATTTAAGGATAAACCGCTTACCAAGAGGGAGAAAAATGTTGATGATATTATGATGCTAGTATTATGAAGTTATACTGTGGTATTCGTAGTAGTTGTATATTGTTGAGCACATTTTTTTCCCTTTTTTAAAGAAAAAACTGCCACACTGGGTATAATGATTACTAGTAACAACTTTCACATCAACAAAGTGGCACCAACTGTACATGAAATTTGTATATGTTTAATTATGTGGAGATTGTAAAGACTGTGAAGATTGAGTGAAGATTGTGTGAAGACTCTAAGAAGATTGTGCAAAGACTGTAGAAAAATTGTATGAAGACTGTATAAAAATGTGTGAAGACTGTATGATGATTGTGTGAAGACTGTATGAAGATTGTGTTTAATTAGATGGATATATCGCATTTTATCCCGTATTGGTCCTCCCTTGGATACCTCGTATCGAGAAATTAGGCTGTTTTCTATTTCACACTCTTAAGGATCGAAATGTAAAATATTCTCGAAATCAGCTTACCTAAATGTTCCCAAATAATGTATATGTGTTTCGAGTATTTTTTGTTGTCATAAAATAATTCCGACATAGATAAACTTTACACAAACACTAAACATAAATACATTAGATGCCTAAACTAATTTCTAAACATAGGAAAGCATCAAGTCTTGAATATGTTAGTACACTTAAGGACAGTCCTTCACCTTTCATTCGACGGACATGTCTAGACCATTGTAATCTGCGTCTCTGAATTTGTAAAAATTACTGTATTTCTAATACCATCTCGGAGACAAACATAAAAATTGGTCAGACTGTAACAGTGTTCAAGTATCGGAGCTAAACAAGATAAACGTTGGAAAGAGACATATTTTAGTCTTGATTGTAATATTTTGAAAATTATAGTCAGATATTTTTATAAACATTTTTTAACAGAAACTTAGAAAGGATTTTATTTTAACATAGTCGCCATATTAAGAACAAAAATAAGTTGAACATACCTGATATTCCTCATAGGTGGCAATATAACTGGTGTATGTATTACTCAAGCCAGCAATAACAACCTCGGTGTCTTCACTACCCCCATTAGACACAATAGCATTTTTCACGGTATCCCTCATTCGCCTACCGGACATAGTAGTAAACTCTCCGGGCACTCCAATCAACGCGAAATCTCCTATCAACAGTATCTGAGTCGAGACAATTTCTGGCTGCCAATTGTACGGAACTTTTATCTGTAACAGGTTTATCGCAATTTGCGTCAATTCGGTTAGGATTAAATTTAAAGCTGGTGCCTTTTTACCCTGCCTGATGCGATTAGAATGGGCTTCGGGTAATGACAGTCGATATCTTCGGGCGTAGGTGGGAATATAAAGTCCCGAACGATGTTCCAGAACGGATTGTCGCTGCTGGAGCCCTGTTTAAAATCGAACTCGCCTGGGCCGTCGGTGGTTCCGGCGGCGAAGCTGTATCCCATAGCAGGAAGGCAACCGGAAACCTGATGAGTCAAACGATTATTTAGTTGATTTAACAGCAAATTCAAGAAAAGTTTTTCACTTCTTCTTCAACTGCATTATTAAGCAGATAAAATTATTATTAGAATGTAAAATTATGAAAATTTTATTCCTAGAGTCTTGCTATGATCTATCCAAAGTAACAGTGCATTCACATTATCTCGATTTGTGACATCAAAATGTCGCAGTTTTGCCGCATCTAACTTTGACAATTAGTTTATTTTAGAGTTGATATATAATAACATTCTAATGTAAAGAAAATAATGAAATAAAAATGACATAAAATATAATTTATTTTAACATTATAGTACATATAATATATTATCGAAGGACTTAAACAATAGTTAATTAAACAGCCATAGTAGGTTAGAGTTATTTTATTATATCTACATTGACCTCTTTTCTAAAATATCTGGAGGCGTATTCAATCAACCAATCATTTAATAATTGTTCATTTAAGCAATTTTTTTTTATTTTCACTAGAGAACAAAGGCTGCTTTAAATTTATCATATGCTATTAAAAATTGTATTCTTTTAAAAGCAATGTCTGTAAAATACATTGTCCTTCTTCGTGGGTTATCCTTAAAATATTTAAATCATATGTATCCTAATAGTGTTTAAAGTGATAACTTATATCACTCAAAGAGCTATATATTCCTAGATTTTCTATGGATATTTTCCTTCCTGACATTTACCTCTGAAATAATTGTATTATATTATGTTTATAGTAAAAAAACTACCCCCTATTTTTATACATTTCATAAATTTAATCTTGAAAAGATCTAATATGTATGTAGATATTTTCTTTTCAGTGAATCCAAAATTATATTATTTTTCTTTAATCTGAGAGATTTAGATTTAGTTATTGTGGCCATACTAATATTCTGTGCAGCTGCAACAAAATGAAAACATTTCCAATAAAAACTCCAGCAGCTTATAATTTAATAGTACCAATACTTACCTCTCTGATGCATTTTAATAGTATAAACGGGCCCTCATTGCCTCGTTTCTGTTCAAAGTTACTGATTAGAAATGTAACCTGTTTCTGAATGACTATTTATTTGGCCTCGATATTTTCAACCAAAGTAATCAAAAATATTAAGCGATCTGAAATTTATTAAAACAAGCAAAGCGCCAAAACAGCGTTTGCCGGTTTATAACCTCTTATTATCACTAATGTCTTGAAGAATTTTACAGATATTTGATAACCAAACGACTATTGCAGGCTGTTTGGGTTACATGCTCGAACGTATCAGATAGCATAGTATCCCTTTTTAACTGGAATAAAATGAGAAAGAAAATATTGTCTGGTATTAAAACGAATTTACAAACATCAATTTGCAAAACGTTGTGCATTCTGATGACGAAATTCACTGTTACTTTGGGTAGACAATATTTTTATAATCAACTAGCTGGCCTGGCAGACGTTGTCCCGTCTGAGCTATGAATATCCAAAAAATATTTGAAAGACAGTGTATTGTACAATGCTTTTCAATGCTCAATATTATTACTTTCCCGATAATAGATAATTTTGATGGTTTTCTATCTTTTAATTATAGAAATACACAATGAAGCATGAATAATAATTGAGGACATGTGCTTGATGCTAACCAACAAAGGATTAACACAATTTTAAATTATAACGCACAATACACATCACATTTAATCAAGAGTTCAAATGCGAGGTCCAACACGATTCCCAGACATTGAGAGAAACTGTTCAAATAAACGGTTTTCCCTTTAAATTAGCAACAAAAATGTGCCTAGGATATGCTAATGAAGGTAGTGAATTAAGGAACTGGTGGAATTATATGCTCCTGGTGTAACTGAAAAGACGTTTTTAATATCAATCATTTTGGCAACGATTCGATCTCAAATTGGGATTGTACTAATGAAACAAGAAGTACAAACTAATGAAACTACAATTTGCCACTTTTTGAAAAATTATGCTATAGCCAAAGTGTTGTGGTAGAGCAAATTGTTTGCAAATTAATTAATGCACGATGATACACAAAAGAACAACGTAGACGTAGACGTAAACGATTTAACGATGCAATTCTAATAATAATAGGTGTTTAAAATATATGAATATGCTAGAAGTTTTAAGACAGAATTAATTGGCTTGTACCAATCTCACTCAGCCACGAGCGCAACACAATCCTGGGGCTTTATATTTAAACGTAAATGCCTTTCAATGTGAACACA
This sequence comes from Rhynchophorus ferrugineus, assembly GCF_030347505.1. NCBI lineage: Eukaryota > Metazoa > Arthropoda > Insecta > Coleoptera > Curculionidae > Rhynchophorus > Rhynchophorus ferrugineus. The sequence continues at coordinate 20,895,588 of NW_027472583.1, read as the reverse complement.
CAATATTTATTAGTGCATGGCAACGATATTCTGTAAACTGTAATCACCTGCTGTTTGTCATTGAATGCAGCACGATTAAATGAAACATTACTGTGTTATTCATCTCGACTTCATCGCTTCATAAGTGTGACTTGCTAGTATATAACTTTAATTTGCAGCGTTGCTAGTTCTGCGACCTAAGTTAGTACGTCTAGTTAGTGATATATTGAAAAACAAAATTCAAATAAAAATTAAATATTGGCTTCCAATAAGACTCCAAGAATACACTTTTTTGATTTTTATAAGCTTTCGAATATATTTTCGCACATAAGACGGCTAAAAGATGTGAAAAACATTTCAACTACCAATTTTTGTACTAATATAGTATCAGTCTCTCTCAACAAATACCTTTGAATTTAAAAGTGAAGAAAAACATCTCACAATAAAATCTCCATGAACTTCAATACATTTATTACAATAATATCCCAATTTACTGATCTACTGGGTTATTATTTACTGGGTTGTAGACCCTCCTTGGAAAAAAGAAGACTTTGACAGATATATAAATTTAAACCTCTTTTATAGGCATTGAAAATATTGAAAATTGATCTAGATAACTTCAAAGCCGCACTTCAGCAGATATTATAACCTAATTTTTATAAAACAATTCATAGCCCATATATAGTTTTTTGTTTAAAAAATAATATACAAGTTTCATGCAATTGCATGTCATAGATGGAGTCGAATAAACTGCCAAATGCAGTCTGCAGAAATTTAAAATTTGTTTTAAACTCAGAGCGGATTTTTCATTTTCCTTTCGTGACATTTTACCCCAGTAAAAAGGGGCAAAATGCTGTCTAAAGCGTTGGAACATGTAAGCGAATCAGTGTATAAAATTCGATTTGTGTTGGTACTGGTCGACCCTGTTGTCAAATGCTTACAGTATTCTTTAAAACATTCATGGTATTAATTAGAGTTTACTGTTTTATTGGCTAGACTATAGGTAACAGGAATGGATTTTATGAAATGGCATGATAATTAAAAGAAAAGTTAATTTAACTTACGCTTTGTACAGTTCCATTTTCCAGCTGTATATCGATTTGTTTCTTTGGCACATCCACCCACTGATGTATAAACTTAATAGGACCACTAAGCTCTTGGGCGGTATCGTTAGCGAGAAGTACCTAGAATTAAGTACAACATATAGTTTCAATTGATTGTACCATTTAATGATAGCTTACTTTAGATTTTTCAAATAATCTCTTAGCAATAATCTCAGCACTTTCGAACATGTCGTCCCCTGGACCCATGGCGATGCAATATTTATTCTCCCCATTACACGTGCTCGTGACATAATCACACTCTTCTCCTGTATTGACACAAATAGGACCATTCATGTTAGGTGATACATCTCCTAGGTTACTCGAGGCGAAGGCTCCCACGAAACTACCCTGAAAACAATTTAAGAATCTATTAGATTTATTTTTAAAATAATACGATTTCAGCTCCGAAATTATAATCTAATGAGGAAAACTGGTGACAGGTTCATTACAGTGGCTAGAAATTACACCTGTATTGTTTATTTGAAATTACAGTTATTATAATACATTGTTACTACAATTATAGAGTTTTAGGAATAGCAAAACAATTGTCGTTATTTCTTAAAACCCATTAATACATTTTCAAATGAATTATAAATGGTTTAATAGTCTCGTAATTAAAAACTAAAACAATGATCAATATCAGCATAACAGAAAAAAATAATGAAAATATTTGATACAATACGATGTTATTCATTCATTCATCTCTTTCAAGAATAGCACGTTCATTAAAACGTCCTTCTGACTTGTCGGCTTTCGCTTTCTCTTCTCAATTGCCACTTAGCGAAATTTTTAACCCAAATATCTAGCATTGGATCCCATTTTATCCATTGTCTGACGCAAATATAGAACACCTTTTTTTATTAAATTTTATAACAGTTTTCAAAACTTTTTTATATAAAACACGCGATCCACATTCAAAATTTACGGATTTTGAAATATACTTTTATTGTAAAATTGTAAGCACACTACTTTTCAGACAAATCTCTTTTAAATTTTAGTAAACACTGTTTAGTAACAAATAATTTCATTATTAATATAAGGTAAAGATTTCGAAAAGTTTTGAGTCCCAACGTACAGTTTAATGAACGTAATAAATGTTTGATATCAGGTCCAAACCTACTTTAACTTGAAGCTTTAGAGATATGGAGATATGAAGCGTTATAGATAAAAGTACATACATATGATATCTTTTCTATTATTTATATACTAGCGACCCGCCCCGGCTTCGCACGGATGCAATGCTGATACTAAATTAAATACACTACAGAAAAAATATGAACGTTATATATAAAAACATAGCGGCCCGCTCCGACTTTGCACGGGCATAAAATATATATGCCTATGTCACTCAATGAAAACATGATTAAAATCGATCCAGTATTTTTGGTTCATTCATTACTGCCCTTGGCCTGCACGCATTAAATTTGGAGTAAAACAATTCCTCTTCCCCTATACTTACTATGAAGATTTCCTGCTATCTTTGGAATATCTAAACTCATTCAATTTTATTACATTACACATTTTTAAACGCAAATTTTAAATTTGTAATATCTCCGAAAATATTTGTTTAATTTACATGCTGTAAGGAACCATATTGATCTATATTAATTGCACACTGTATTTAAGGTACTTAATTCGATAAGGATTAATGCCGTATTGCTTAAAATAGCTTCGTAAATAAGCCATTTTCTCACGTAAAATGGTTAATGTGGGTTATCCCTAAAAGATAAACATATACCATCGCGGACTTCTTTGTAGACCTTTTTATGGTGTACAATACTGTAGTACATTAATTTGATCTAGCTCGTAGGGTTAGGAAGCGTTTTTGCTAATTGCTAAATAAGCCTAAAAAAATAGGTTAATTTACGACATCACGTTAGAAACCTCTAAAATTAGCAATGTTGCCTTAGCATATTATGCATGTATTATACATATAAACCTTCCTCTTGAATCACTCTATCTATTGAAAAAAACCGCATCAAAATCCGTTGCGCGGTTTTAAAGATTTAAGCGCACATAGGGATATAGGGACAGAAAAGGCGACTTTGTTTTATACTATGTAGTGATTACAAACACTTTTCATGGCTAGAGAGGGATAGAGAGAACGAAATGTTCATTAAAAAATTGAATATAGTGATTGTGAGATAATATTATAGTTCACTGAAATTTGGACAAAACCTTGCAGTTGAAGGTGAACGGGCATCAAAGCCCAAATGCAATTGTTCAGCTTATCATTCTTGGACTATTGCGATTTGAAGTCACTAAACCCATTCCATACAGAAATAACACGGAAATTTTGATAGAAACAGCGCCATTTCGAAGTTCGTTAAAGGCAAACTGGCGAATGAAGTTATATACGGTACCCAAAAAGTAATTTGCCGGCTTGGTGGCGCCGCGGGTTCGAATCCTGCTGGGGCATGGTCGTAAATTTATGTTTGTGACTGTTTAAAATATGTGAATGTTCTAGGCAAGAGTGTAAAATCCGATAAGGAAAATGATCCCAGTCACGCTAGAACCAGACTGGGTAAGACCGGATGTCTTCTGGGATAATCTCTAAAGTTGGTCACTCGCCAGTCGGTAGGCGTAATGCTGAGGACCGTGGTTCGGAGCCCAGGTTAAACTTTAGGCCCAGTTCAGATAAACCCATAGTAAAAGAAGACTTTAAAATATATATAAAAAATAATAATAATAATTTATACATTACAACAACTATAAGCTGCTCAGATGGGACAACGACCAAGCCCATTCTTGCGGTCGTTTCTTTAAGGGGCGGATGTTATATCACGTAAGTGTTAACTGGCTTGACTACGAAATCTGTGTATTCGAAAGCGCGGCGGGGTGCTTATATTGACGCTAAATAGTGATAATGAGTGAAACGCCCGGACATAGGCAGTTTGGCTTATGTTATGTTCTTTTAATTATCGCCATTCAGTAAGTCCCACCTTCTTTCCATAAAATAAAGTAGTTTTAAAATAAAATAATTAAAATAATAAATAAATTAATTAAAAATTAAATGTAGTGCTGGGCATGAATTCAAAAATCTAGGATGTGACCTATTAAATGATAAATGTGATATTCTTGCCACTATGACGCATGACGGATGACTTTTATTGATCATTTTTTAAGCTGATAGCATTGATAACTCTTGTGATAGCATTGCCAAGCATCAAACCATTTCTGCAACTGATAACATACATAATAAAAATGTAACAGCCATAACTTAGCATCTTAGAAGATTTATTATAAACCTGGACACAGCAAAGTATTTTTATTGTGCAAGTTTTTTAGTAGGGATCTAATGTGGATAATTATGTGTCTCAAAATGATTGAAACTGAGACGAAAGATTTTAAAATAGCCCGTCTTGGATAAAGATGAATATAAATTTTATTGCAAAATAAGCAGTTTAATAACATATCAAGTATATAGCTCTGTACTAGCAATTTACGTTGTTTACTACTCCGTTGGCTTCATTAAAATCGTATTTTTCGGAGCTCAAATGTTGATTGAATTAAATCAATTAGGCGGAGAATCGGAAAATTCTTGCAGAGTCTCGTTAATACGCCATTTCAAAAACAAATTAAATGATATTGTGTCCAATTAGGCACAATTAATATACGAAGGTTACCTTTTATATTTTGGGATTTGTATTGAGGGTTTTGAACGATGATAAAATAATTTGTTTCCTTATGTTAAAAAATATTAATTTACCCAAAGTATGATTGATTTGAAGCTGACATATTCGGCAATCTCGTAAGTAATTTTGACCTCTCCCTTGAAATCAGCTTGAAATCCCAAGAACACTTTCAAAGAACATGCAATTGCAGCCAAATGCAGATCTCAATATTCAGTTTCTAATGAATACTGCGTATAGGGCATTATCTTCGTACCTCGTTAATAAATTCATTATCACCGGCTTTGACATTGCCACGTTGCTAAATTAAAATTATTATATAATTAATTTCTCTTCAGTTATTCTTACTTATTTTTTCCTTCCGCATCTTGCAACGTATGTTAGAAATTAAGTAAAATTATTATTTTAATCGATTTCAACAACTATTGGAAATGGAAATGGAACATTTTCAAAACGAATGGAAAAACCTATTTTAAATAATCGACTTATAATTCGCAAAATGGTGCTTTCATAATTTTCACTACAATAGGGAAATGATATGTCTTGTAAAAATCTAGTAGCAGTAGTATTTTTCAACTAGCTTATTAGGATACACATATATTATCATACTCAGGCCCTCTCCCATATTTCGAATATACATATAATGTGGGGCAAAAGTCCCGCTACCATTTTGATTGCGCGCCATCTTTGTTATGTGACGTTTAGCTCAGTTTCACTTTAACCAGTGTCTTGTCTCGACGTCCAAATTTTATCAATTATGAATATACGCCACATGAACAAGCTGAGGTAGTAACAATACTTATTGAAAATAATCGTTCCATTATTGCCATTCAACGGAAATTGCGTCAATAGTAGCGGGACATTTGCCCCACGTTGCACAATACGTACGAATCATGTTTTCAATTCCCTAATTACTTTAACTATTTATAATTCTGTATTGTATTATTTATTTTATAAAACAAATGTTCAATGGCGAATGAAAGCTGATAAAATTATAAATATAACAAAATGCTTGAAACCACCTGATCGGGTTTAAGGAACATAGGAGGAATGTCCCATTTGCACAAATTAAGTTATATTTTAACCGACCTCAAAAAAGGTGGAGGTTCTATGTTCGGTTGTATATATTTTTAATGAATGTTCGCCGATTTCTCCGTCAATTATGGATCGTTTTGCAAAATTATTTTTCTGTTAGAAAGAGAACACTTCCGAGGGTGTCCCACTGGAACCAAGATGTGACAGGGAGGGGGGTTGCAGGTTTGGCAAATCGAGGGAAAACCTCAAATTCAAAAGGCAGGTCAGGTTTTCACATATTTTTTATCTAAAATAATCAGATATTAGTGTATCATGTTATTGATGAACTGATGGCATGAAAAGTGGTCAGTTTGCTTTTTAAGCACTAACCATATCATATGAGACGTCGTAGAAACACTTCAGGAAACTATTTTTATAACGTATTGGTTAAAAGGTTAAATTCACACCCGAAGGTCCTCAGATCGATTCCTAATACCACAGCAAATTTTTTTTGTTCTAGTTTGATTCGAACATTTGTCTAATCACCTATAGTAGGTAATAGACTCCAGGGCCTGAAACATTCCTTATTTTCAATCAATGTTTCTTTACTCCTATTTTTCTTAATACGGGTTGTACTTTTACTTGGGCTATCTATTGTAGTATTTAATAAAACAACTCCGTAATTTATTGGGTAAATATCTAACACTAAAAAAAGAAAAATAAAATATTATAATAAGAAAAAAATTGAAGCGACTTCATACAATAAATAAGGACATCACTAAAAAGTAAAAAAATAATCAAACTTAGATTTTTAACACACAAAAAAATAGTTTTAAAATAAAATATGTACATAATAACTAAATAACAATAAATAAAAAACTTATTTAACTTATCTACTACACGTATTTTATATCCTACTATTTATACACAATTTAGCTTAATACGTACCTAAATCTATTTATCTATTTACAACAACTTTAACTACAACTAACTGATCAGTTTGAAGCCGGTACCAAATTGAAGTTTCCTTTTTACTCCTAATTATATAAATAAGGTTGTTCAGCAAGAAGATAGAAAAGCCAGCATCCGCCTTATACTAATGGAAAATTGATATTTTTTCTTTTTCAGATAACAGGGCCAAACAGTTAAGGATAACAAATTACCACGCTAGACAGTTATGGTTCCGCAACACCAAAAAGCAATCAACAAAGCATTTCCTACAATTGACTGTATTTTTTAGCTCAACGGATTAACCGTGAAAATAATGAAATCGTTTGAAGGAACACTATAAGAGAAAAAGGTTTTTCTCGGTGTTTTCGACATTTCCTTTAGGTCTAGATGAAGGAATTTATTTGTATTACTATTAGAGTAAATTAATTAAAAGCTGGCGAAGATTACCGGAAGTAAGACCGAAAGTATTGTTATATCCCAATCGCACTATAAGAAATACACATGAAATACTGAATAATCTAAGTCGGTGATGTTTTTGTAATTCGGTACAAATCTGGGGAGGCCATAAGGCTGTTCTCTTTTGAATTCATACAATTAACTGGCATCAACTTAGTTATGAAGAAAACAAACAGGTTTGCAATCATTCCTTAGTTACCCGAAGCATTCCTTGGTCTAGTTAAGGCCACAAAAGGTGATTTTAAGATGCTTAAGGACCACTAACCGTAAAATAATAAAAATGGAAAACATGAATGCTTTGTAAAAGAAGGGTGTTTTCGTGGATTCCTGCTGAAGGATCACAGTTCAGGATATAAGGAATTTATTTTGAATTAACATACTCTACTGGAATTTGGACACATGCTTGCAGATCAGGGCGTATAGCCACCAAAGACACATCTTTGATCGGTTCTTCAAGAGGGAGGTGTTATATAACGACTAATACGGCACTAAATGTTCTAAAAAATCGGTGTAATACCTAGCAATGTGGTGTGACAAGTAATAATATTTAGAGTACAAGGATTTAGTTTATATTAGGATCGGATTGAACTGGCAGTATAGTTTCTACAGTCGAATCAATAAGTCCTAAATTAGTTCCGTTGATAAATTGAAAGACTTTTGGTTTTACGATCCACAACTTATATTCAAGCTTTTGCAAGATATAATCGAGCATTCTGATATTGCAATCACTAATACACTAAATGTGTTTATTAAGGATTTTTGTCCAATAAATTCGAGTCATCCAGAATGAGACAACTTTATTTATGAACATGAACATGGAACCCTTCAACAAATGCTTGACACCGCTTGTGATAATTTAATTTCAACTCTGGTGTTAATTGAATAAACATGAATTCTTCAAAGTTTTTACATTCAATGAAATTACAAAGCATAAGCTTGTAGCGAATGGTACAACCCCCTTGTGTCGCCTACATCAAAGTCAAAGGTTTCCAACGCTGGTGAATTGGTACCATGTGGTTCTCAACTATAAAAGACCACCACGATGACGTCTCGCTCCCTTTTCTTTTCTCTACACCCTTGTAACAGTACCACTTCCACAGCGCAACCGTACTTAATATAGCCTAATATCCTGTCCATTGTTCCGTCGACCACATGTATCATTTAATATCGCAATAAAATGTTTCATTTCATTTTACATCCATTCACCGAGCCATCTAATTTGCACTAAAATCTAATCACTAGTTCAATACCCAGTTATTGAACATGATTAACTTAATTTTTGTTAAAGTTAAATATTGGAGTTAATTTGTAAGGTTTGTCCTTGATGAATAATACTGTTATCTACTATTGTTATTGAGATCTCTTGCATAAGGGAAAAATATCTAAATATCATTCATTATTCCTGTTTTCTACAATAAACAAAAAATTAAACTCCTAGCCATAGTGCAATAACTTTAAGCTTATAATTGTGGTTACCGATTGATAACAGCTCTCTTACAATACAATATTAACAACTCCGTTTATTGTAACTCCTAATATAGATAATTTAAACATAATAAGAAAACGCGTTCAAAATATATATTCCAAATTTCCATGAACGCCAAACCTGAATGCGTTATTTTTAAAGCCAAATATATTATACATTATAAATATATAATATTATAACAAAAGCTGACATTTTTATACACTATTGCGGGTCATAACAAAATATCATTATTATATCGGGCAAATTATCATTCCATAAAAAGTGAGTTTTGATATTGTTTACGAGATAGTATATTTCACGTCTTAAATTACCAAATACTTCAGGTGTCATAAAATGACGTAAATAAAATATTGCATATCAAAATATTCTGCTCCATTAGTCAACTCAAAAAAGCTTATTCAATTTGGTAAATATATTTTAGACGTTCCTTCGATCGGTAACATGACTATTTATATCGCGTAAAATGTTTAACGTCAAAGTTGAAAGGAAATGATTAAAATTCATTCCTACACCCGTCAAAGGGCGAAGCTATTTCTATTGCACATTTTAATTTACATGGGTTTTTTGAATAGCCTACTTTTAGAATCTGTGGAGTACGCTCGAACGTTTTGAACTCGAATCAATACCAATTTCGTTAGTTGCGTTGATACGGTTAGTTGTTTTCAAAATGGGATCTAATTTTTGAAAATTGCCTTTTTATCTCATCTAATGCTTTTACGTAATTTTCCACAAATCAGTTAGTTATTCGTTCAATTTGTGTTCTCTTTCTCGCAACAAGGACACCTCAGACATGTCCTCCATCAAAATCAATACATATTCAGGTGTATAACAAAAAGATATTTCCAATAAACAATAATATAAAGCTCACCTATTATAGAAAGTGAAAGAGCAAAATATAAAACTAAAAAATTAAAACAGACCACATTGAAAAACTACTGTAGAAATACATCAAAATTATATTTAAACCACACAGGAAGATATCTCAGGTACTCTCTAACGCCAAGGCTAAAATAACTTTGCTAAATATAACAGATGTGTACCAAGCCCTCTGTGTGTGTGGACAAGCGTACATAGAACAAACCGGAAGGATGATAAGAAGAAGCATCTGCGATGTTTCTGAGGGCGTACAATTTAGACAAGTACAGTTCACCTAATTACTGAATGTATATGAGTCACATGTTTGAAAAAGAATAATTAAATTTTTCGTAATTCGTAATTAAAAGACAACAGGCTATGAGGTGGGTTATTATTGGCTCACTCAGTCATGATAGGCACTTGATAAAATACAATAGCCTAATTTGTAGAGCTTCGGTATAAAGAAACGAGAATTCGTCAACAAACTCCAATGCGAGAGCCAATTCAAATATAAACGACTGCCTAAAAGGAAACGAAAAGATCGACTATTGCTCTGGGTATCCTCTCCCGTAATTTAGTTAACCCCTGTAAGACAACATAAAAACTATCAAGAAAATGTTCATAAATGATTTCAATAACCTTTCGTCTGCTTTTTTCAAGGTATATCAGATTAATTTTATGAGTAATCTGTTGATTGCCTTTTGATGTTCTTAAGGTAAAATAGACAGAGAAATAACATGGCCTCTTTTTAAAAAAAATGCTATAAAATTTGACCTTCCCATTCCAGTCCATTAGTTTCAGAAGAATATGAACATAACTAGAATAAGTCGTAGAGAAAACAAACCTTGGAAGTTTTTCTACATCATTTTAAATGTGACAACTAAAACAAATAATATTTTATTGCAGATAGTATTATCAATTAATAAGAATGCACACGCTACATTTTTGTGTAATTTATCGCGTTCTACAAGACAAAAAAACTTTAAATTCAAGTTAAACAAACCGTTCGTAATTAAAACTGGCAATTGAATGGTTTCATTAAAAGGTAAAGTCACTAACAGGTTGTTGTAAATAGAAGTCTAGCGTTGCAATTTAATCAATAAATGTAATCGCGCAATGTCATCACCAAAAATATTATAAGCTTATTTCGAAGCTTTTGAAATGTATTTCTTCTTGGAATTTATATCCAATATCGAACATGCTGTTTAGCTGTTTTTTATATACAATATTTAACAAAATAATAAAAGAAAAATATTTTTAGCTCAAAGGAAGGTTGCCTTGGAAACAAGCCATACACTTAATATTAATATTTTCATATGTCTAGTTCCAAGGAAAATTCTATAAATATCTGGTGGTGCTATGGACACTCCATATCTCCTATCACATCTATGATTTTCATGAAACATTTTGGAAACAAGGCACTAGCCAGCCATCACACCTAAACATTCTGCCTGTATTAGATATGGGATATGAGAAGACACTTTTATCATTTGGAACCATGGAATATATAAACCCAACTAGTTCCTGACTCACCTGAACTCTCAACATCCAATCATCCAATTTACTTTAGAGACCGAGAATAACTCCGCAATTCCTCTCTTAGATTCTTTAGTCAATATATTTGCAGGAAACCAACTAACACATATAGATCGGACCTACCTGAATTATATTTGTCCCAAATTATATATAAAAATACCACCTCAGACGTGTCTTATAAGTGTCTTATATAGAACAATAATACAGTGCTGACCTATTATATAGAGTGAAACAGTAAAATATAAAACTGAAAAATTAAAACAGACCACATTGAAAAACTACTGTAGGAATACAACATCAAAATTATATTTAAACCACACGGGAAAATGTCTCAGGTACTATCTAACACCAAAGCTAAAATAACTTTTCTAAATATAACTGATATGTACCAAGCCCTCTTTGTATGTGGACAGGCGTACATAGAACAAACCGGAAGGATGATAAGAATAAACATCTGCGATGTTTCTGAGGGCATACAATTTAGACAAGTACAGATCACCTAATTACTGAATGTATATGAGTCACACGTTTGAAAGAGAAGTTCAAAATAGCCTCATCGAAGACAACAGGCTATGAGGTGGGTTATTATTGGCTTACTCAGCTATGATGGCACTTGATAAAATACAATAGCCCAATTTGGAGAGCTTCAGTATAAAGAAATGAGAATTCGTCAATAAACTCCAATGCGAGAGCCAATTCAAATATAAACGACTACCTAAATTAAAACGAAAAGATCGACTATTGCTCTGGATATCCTCTCCCATAATTCAGTTAACCCCTGTAAGACAACATAAAAACTATCAAGAATATATTCATAAATGATTTCAATAACCTTTCGTCTGCTTTTTTCAAGGTATATATAGATTGATTTTATGAGTAATCTGTTGATTGCCTTCTGATGTTCTTAAGGTAAAATGGACTGAGAAATGACATGGCCTCTTTGTAAAAAAAATGCTATAAAATTCGACTTTCCCATTCCAGTCCATTAGTTTCAGAAGAATATGAACATAACTAGAATAAATCGCACAGAAAACAAACCTAATATAAACCTAAAAGGGTTTCTCAATCCTTGGAAAAGTTCAAGGATTCGTCTATTAATATTTTCCAGCGGTAAAGAAAGTTACGCCAACCTTTTAAGTTTTTCTACAGTATTTTAAATGTGCTAACTAAAACAAATAATATTTCATTACAGATTGCATTATCAATTAACAAGAATGCACACATTACATTTTTGCGTAATTTATCACGTTTTACAAGACAAAAAAAAAGGTTTAAGTTCAAGTTAAACAAACGGTCCGTAATTAAAACTGGCAATTGAATGGTTTCATTAAAAGGTAAAGCCACCAATCGGTTGTAAATAGAACTCTAGCGTTACAGTTTAATCAATAAATGTTGAAATGGATATACTAACAAATGTATATTTCAACAAAGGAATATTTTCAAAATCTTTTCTGAAAGAATACCTACAAAGATTGTTATGTACTCATCAATGCAATAAGATATGTGACTATATAAGAATTAATTCTTTAAACTTTGTATAAATTATTTACTTTATAGACCTAAGTTTTACAAAATCAATAGTTATTTTGTTGTTCGTAAATGCATTCTTTTACTTTAGATTTCTAAATTGTAAAAACTAAATTATTTAAATGTTTTGGCTATTTTTTAAATATATGTTACATACTAAATTTCAGTTTTATTTATATATTCTCTATTTTGATATACAAACATGTACTACTTCATTTATTATGCATTACTAATATTTATAAAATAAAAGTAAAGAAAGATCATGTATACTTATATTTGATGCTCTGCAATTATTAATGTTCTGAAAATAAATCATACTTATGACATTTTCTTATAATGTTCTATTGGTATAATGTGGCCTAGTAATTTACACTTATTAACATATTATTGATTATTGAAAGTTAACGGATATCAGATTATTTTCATGCATTTTAAAAAATATTAGAAAGTGTTAATTCTAGAGATAGTTCTTAATCTAATACGACTTGGTCGAATTTCGAACATAGGGTGACACTAGTAATTATAATGACCAACACAAAATCAATATACTTTATCATCAACTGGTACATAACTTCCACTTAACTTTTATTATCGAAAATTATGTGTAGACTGTCAGTGGAACAGTTATTCTTATCCGCGAGAAGAAATACATTATTCTAAATGGTATTTTAGTGACTGTTATAACCTTATAAATATTTTATTGGTATTAAATAAGTATACAATGTATATATATTTTTATTTGCGTTTATTGCTTCCGGTGGTTGTTACGCAAGGAGTAAAAAAAATCTATTCAGTGTCTGCTTTCGCACACTCTATTCGTATAATTTTTTTTATACGTATAATTTTTTTTCAATAAATTTTTGGTATTTTTTTTAGCATAAATTCTGAATAACCTATATATTAACTTAGAACTTTATCAGTCCATCTCTTATGTCTGAATCCATGATCATTTTTATTACATTTTTAAGTACTTTTTTCACCAATTGACATTTTCTTAAATATAGCAACGATTGCAGAATCTATCGAGGAATAATTATTCTAGCAATTGTCGAAAAAAATTAATTAAAATTATACAAATAAGATTTCAAAGATCTTGAAAAGAGACAATGCAAGAAATCGACTGAAATTATTTTATGGAAGAACAGTGCAGAGCCTTACACCCTGAGAAATAATAACAGAAAATACCAAAGTATTGACAACCGACGGATAGTAGTTCAGGTATTTAATATCAGTAATATAGGAAAATAAAGGGTATCTACGGCTGAGGAATTGGCTAAGCTACAAAAGTTATCGTTCCTTTGAGATGGTGCGCTTGTGATGAAGAGAGAAACTATTCCAACGGAAACTAAAATTAGACCCTTTAGAACGCTTGTTATGACAATCCTCTTGCATAATTACGAACCTTGAACACCTTTGTAGTCTAAAATTTATAAGTTTCAATTTCCTTATGTTTCAAGTGGCATACAATATACTAAAGCGTATCGTACGTGTGTTTTTTTTCGAAGTCATTTTAAAACTGAAAATGGTCGATTAAGTTGCGGAAATAAGCGCAAAGTTCAGGAACAAATCCATTGACGCGGCTAGTAATGGGTGGATCATATTCGTTTGATCGAATAAAATGTGAGCGAATTTATGAAATACTTCTATGGTGAAATCGATCTGCTGGATGGAAGTTGCAATCAGCAGCTCAAAAAAGACATCTATCAAAAGTATAGAGTAAACTATATAGGAGACTAACAAATTAGTAGCAGATCTAGAAACATTTGGTGAAGAATATCCTGCGAAAATGTCTTGCGACAAGGACAACAGCAAATGATGAATGGACTGTTTCGGAATACAGGTCATAGCTAGATGATGCTGATGATCATGATGACAATATAATGGAACTAAATCATTTATAATAAAACTAAGATTAAGTTCTTTTACGAACTCTATAATCGATGTAACTATAATTGAAATAAGCCAACTATCATTCTGTTACATAATTTTGTATCGGCTATAAATATATTTTGTATCGATTATTAAAATATGTAATTAAAACATTATATTATCTCACTCTCACAGTAAATAATATGAATAATTTGCCATATTAAATTGTATACATCATTAATGGTTACCAACAGAATTGAACTAATAACATACCGGATTAAATTTTTTGTAAATGGAATTAACTTATTTAACGTTGTTACATCACAACTAATGAATGGTTTCCTAAACCACTGTCAAATATAAACGTATGTAGTACAAAAGTTTGTTAAACATGGTACAAGAACCAAAATTAATTATAGTACATTAATTAACTGAGTTAACCAAATAGCTTGTTTACAATTGTCATGTCATGTCATGACATTATGTCAATGGAGAAAAGTTGGAGCAGCTTAGAAGTATTTGCAAAATCAGTTTTCAGAAAATTTAATCTAGACCTCCATTATTAGTGTTTTTGTTATTGGTGATTTTAATTCTCTATTAATTAGTTCAATTGTTAGTTAATAACTACTAACTCTGTCTTCCACACTCAATTATCAATAATTATTTTAAAAAATTATGTATTCAACCTTACAATATTGCGATAAAAGCACGTACCAGTTTGGAATATATCTATGTGGCTTATAATTCATATTGTTAATAATATTAGATAATATAAAAAGTATAAAGCAAGAGCATATATGTTGCAGCTCATATTTACAGAAGAGAATAAGTAGAAATACAGTGATAACAAAAATTACTGATAAGAAAACTAAGATGAAAACACAGCAACGAAACAACTAAACGTAAAAAGGTAAATATTTTATCTATTGAAAAAAAATTGGATATATAATTGTTAATTAGAAAGCTTAGGTCTTCAGGGGATTTAGTTATAGGTTTAGAGTTATGTAAAAAAACGTGTCTAGAACTCTATCTCAGAGGTAGTGTAGAAAAGAATTTAAGATAAATATAATAAAACCAAACAAATCTACTATACAAACTATTGTAGCTATATAATTAGAAGTAGTTTATGTCCTTCTATAATAAGTGATTATATACTGCTAAAACTATAATTCTAATAACTATAATGCTAAAATACATTATATTTGATAACAATATTTTAGTTTCATTGTTTTATTCACATTAGCATCACCAATATGGGCAAACCTGTGAACATGATCTCACTAGGTGTCTAAGTCACTAGAAGGCTAGAGGCAGATTTCTTTTCTGTCTCTCGATTTACAATTTAGGAAGACATATTCCATTATATTTGTTGTTTTTATATTTCTGCTTATAATTTTAAGGAAATTTGTCACTATGACGTTATTTTGGTAACATTTTTTTAATGTAAATATTATTTTTTCAGATGCAAAAGCATTATAGGAATATAGTTTTTCAGGATGTGAAGGTTCAAGTAAAATTAATAATTATCCAAAAGTTTTTATCCGGAAGCACAGAAATGGTTTTTAAAATAAATAAACGTTTTTGTACGTACGTTATGTACGGCGAAAACGCACGAGCCGTTTCTAGACAACGCATTAACCTTATAAAACATTCACCTGATCTGCCGAAAAACAAATATTGTGTCAATAACCGGACCATTCGGTGGGGTTTGCATTTTATTCGGTCGTCTGATTTAACCGATAGAAAAGTCAATTAAAACCGTTGGTATTTTAAATTTTAATTACGCGGCACGTATAGCCCGTTTTTTTTTTTAATAACACGAAGCCGATTTTTCTGTGTACATTTTTTTTTATAAATCAACAGAAGGTGTTTTAATTTAATTTCTTTATTCGGTTTTGTTTATTCTTCTTGTTAATGTTATTTTTTCGAACGTAACAAGCATTCATAATGAGCTTCATGAATACATGTTTTTTTATATCTCATTTTCTAGTCACCATTTAATTAATAAGGAGACTATATTCCCAAACATTTCAAGGTAATAAAATATGTAATTATATATTTATTCTCAGAATATATTTTCATATATATCAACATAAGTATGTATTAATTCATAATATAGAATCGAATGTACATCGCAATTTGTAAATTCGCTTTAATATCACACAATATTTCCCTTCTTATTCCAGTTAAAAACACACAATGCTGTCTGATTCGTTTTGTTGTCAAACTCTCCATAACAGTGGCAATACGAAACATAAGTGTTATAAACCAGCAAATGCCGATTCCAATAAATAGTCAGTCGGAAACAGATTACGTATCTAATTAATAAATTCGAACAGGGACGAGGAAATAGGGACCCCTTCTTATCAGTAAAATGCGTAAGAGAGGGAAGTATTGATACTATCAATTGCTAAGTTTCTGAGGTTCTGTTCGAGATTCAATATATGAAAAGTATAAAAACAGTGAGTAATATTTTCATTATAAACGTAATACAAACAAATATTTCAGAGATAACTTTTAGGCTGGAAAATATCAATAAAAACTAGAGATATGCAGCTCTTTGATGGATATAAGACATCCTTTCATACACAGTTAAGAAACAAAATCTAAATAGTATAAGGATAACCCACGCAGAGGTAATGTTAAGGGAACTTCCAGACATTGCTTTTCAGATACAATTTATGGAAGTATATAATAAAATTAAGGGAGAATTATTATTTCAATTTGCGTTTGGCAAGACACTAATAAAAAGTGTAAAGACAATAAAGGTTGACGGAAAAGATAAAAGCTAGAATAACTTTTGCTTAGGTTTTGTTGATCATAATATTTTTTTAGTAATTCATCGAAGATATATTGTTCTTCATACTTCAAAATGGAATGGTTGCTTGAGCAGTTTGAGCGTAACAGTTTGAAACCTAACTGTAGAAAATGTAGAGTGTGAAATGTGTGAATTGTACAGTGTTGTATGTAGTTGTTGAGAATACACATGTCCATTTGGTTAAAATATATGCGGAGAGAGTGAATACTAACTGTTTTGCAGATATGGCAAATGCATTAGGAAGAATGCAGTGATTAATTAATCTAATTTTATCAAGAAATATGTACACAGGTAGTAACAGAAGAAACTAAGAAGGAATACAGTAATATCAGAATTACTGAAACACGGCCTTAGACTAATATAAAATTAGGAAACATTTGGGCTTTGAAGAATACCCTTAGTCCGTGTATTTCTAGCAAAAACATCGTCCACCAAAGGCTGACCGAAGATTGTGTGAATTAATTTAATCTACTGAAATGTGGGCAGAAGCTTGCAGACCAGGGTATACGGCCTTCAAAGATCGACATACCATTGATATTTGTGTAGAAACAATGCTACTCAGAAGATGTAAGTAAAATACTGGTAGACGAAGGTGCAGTCAATACAACAATCAAGATGAAGAATAATGAATTGACAAGATGTTCTTTTTGTACCTCAGCGACTTTTACTGACCGACTTTTACGACCCGACCGATTCCGAATATTTTGAAGGGAAGCTAATTGTTGTGAATTCCCTGATGGGAAAACCGGAACAATATAGCGAATTGATTTAGAATAAGATGTTTCTTTTTTTTTCTTATTCCAAATGATTTTTTGCTGATGTCGCTTCGGGTTCGGGATAGAGATGTGTTTTGCCCGCGACAGAGATCCTGTGTTACTACTGGGATTATCGTAGTTAGTTAGCTATCGAGGTTTGTGGATAGGTAGGAATTTGATGAGATTGTTGTCGTGTTCCAAGGCGCCTAGGGAGAACCTTAACAGTTCAATTGAAAAGTCCCCGGCCTACCATAGTAAAACATATGTTTTGGCAAAATTTTTTTTATGTTCAACATAATTCCTTTCAAGGGTGATACACTGATTATAGCGACCCCCCAACTTTTCGATACCATTTTCGTACTACGATTTGTCCTGTGCTTCAAAATAAGCCTCAGTCTCGGCGATCACCTCTTCATTCGACGAAACCTCCTTACCAACGAGCATTCTTTTGAGATCTGAGACCAGAAAATAGTCGTTGGGAGCCAGATCTGGAGAATACTGTGGATGAAGAAGCAATTGCTCAATTCATAGATTTTTGTCACCGATTTCTTACTTGTGACACGGCGCATTGTCTTGATCAAGCAGCACTTTCTTTTTCATCAAAAACGTCCGTATTTCGTTTCGATTTCGTCCCTCAAACTGTCCAATATGTAATAGTCGCTGTTGATGTTACTTCCTTTTTCAAGGTAGTCAATCAAAATATGTCTATGCGCATCCCAAAATACGTTTTCCCATGCTTTGAAGCGGATTCATCGTGTGCAGTCCACTCGGATGACTGAAAATTGGACTTCGGAGTGAAATGATGGAGCTATGTTTCATTCATTGTCACATATTGATGCAAAAACTCCGGTTTATTACGCTTGATCATCTTCAAACACTGCTCCAAATTATCAACTCTTTGCACATAGTTCTCTCATACCCAAATATTCGTGAATGATATGATGTACACATTCAGTTGATATCTTTAGAGTGTCTGCGAATTCATTCAATTTCAATTTACAGTCATTCAAAATAATTTTCTGGATTTTTTAAATGTTTTCGTCGGTAACAACCTCCTTTGGGCGTCCATGGAGTTCACCATCTTCGGTGCTCATTTCGCCACGTCTAAACTTAGCATACCAATCATTGATGGTTGATTTTCCTAGGACAGTCTCCGGAAACTCGGCATCAAGCCAAGTTTTTGCTTCAACTATATTTTTTCCGTTCAAAAAGCAATATATTATCAACAGGCGAAATTCTTTTTTATCCATTTTTTTCACAATAACAAAAGTTGCTCAAAAATGCTATAAAATGCTAATGGTCCGACAGCTATCAAACTTATACACGCATGTTCAGAGGGTTACAGCTAACTAAAAACGTATGGATTTAATTCCAATAGCGCCATCTATGTGTCAGGTTGGGGACTTTTCAATTGACCTGTTACACTGGGCATGTTTGTGAAACTCTTCTGAAACTATGGATCATTGAGTAACGCGCAGACTTTTTTGGATTGGAACACTTGCAGTAGTTCAAGTTGTCTCTCATAAATGCACCTGTACCACACTTGTGCTTCGTAGAGGCAGACCGGACGGACTAGCATCTTATACAAGGTCGCTTTCTCGGGGATTGGGAGAAGATGTTTCTTCCAGTGAGAAATGTTATATATACAAATTTTCGATTCTGCACATGTGTACATTAGGCTATTCTTATTGTTGTCAGGAAATTGTTGAAACTCAAGCGGTATTCTGATAAGTTCCACAAAATGTAGAAAACAGGCAATATGATTTCAAGAAAATTTAGAAATCTACATCCCTAAATTTAAAAATAAACTGGGTAATATTTAATTATATGTTTGCAAGATATATTATATTAAAGTGTAAATGGAAATTAATGGAAATGTAAATGAAGTATTACAATGGAGATACTATATTAAAATATATTTCTGCAAAATATATTGTATTGTGTTATATTTAAGAACAAAGCAATCTATAAGTGAGAAATAAGATTTTTTTAAAAATCAAATGTTATTGTCTAGTAATGGAAAAGTTTTAAATAACGTTAAATTAACAATATGTGATTTACATCATATTTAATGTCAAAGAATACAATTTTTCAATTTGCTGTAACATAAAAATTGTCAGACATCTATTTTTTAATATTTACGTAAATGTTTGATTTCACTTAGTTCAGCTACAATGTTGAAAATGGCAATTATGAGTAAAAAATAAAACAAAAACTAATAACATACCGTAGGTAGAAAACGAGAATAATATATAATTTCACAATATAAATACAATACAGAGCAGAAAAAAATTCTTCTATATAGTATATGATTATATGATTTATTCGTAATCTTAAACTTCGTAATCTTTTAGCAGCTACAGCCGACCAGTTATATATGGTAGCATTAGGAAATCGCTTAACATAATAAATGACAATTTAATACATATTAAATTCCCGTAAGTAATATCATATATAATAATACACATTGCCATATTTTTTTGGCAGAAATTTTAACACCAGTCGGACTTGTTGCCTGACCCAATTTTTAAATTTTCCATTTTGATATTGACAGTATTTATAAAAATAAAAATTCAGTATTCCATGTATAACGTATGATAAATGACGTTCATCGAGAATGAAAACAAAGTGATATGAAGTAAAATAATTCGCAGTCAATACATACCTGGCCAATAAGACTTCCTTGATTATATTCAGACTCTAACAGAATCGATGCGTAACCTACGTTGTCTGATGTAACCAAACAATTAGTATTGTTCAGTGATACTGCATGTACAGCGTACCAATTAATGGCACCAATCAGGACATTGTCAGAATCACGTATGATCTTCAGCTGTCTCAAGGTTTGGTCGGTATTGCCATTGTATCTGAAGCAAGGTAGTCAAATATTTTCATTAAATCAGGTCAAGGGCGTACAATCAGGTCAAACAGAACATTAACATTTATTTTATTAACAAAATTAACTTACTTCTTTTTTTCTTCTTCAGGATTTTGATCATATGATGCTGGACTTCTGTTTATATTCGCATCTACTTCTCCTGAGGTGATATATACTCGGGAACTCGCCATATTTTCATGAGCTCGTTTTATTGCCTGTGGATAAAAAGGATTTAGTATAATTAAGCATCAGTTTTAACTCTATACTTACATTAAATATCCCATTGGTGTACGCATCAAATGTTTCATGCGCAAAACCCAACTCGGTGATATCATACATGACATCCACCAAAAAACCACCAGGTGCTCCATGGGTGTGAGTACCACTTAATATGAAGTTCTCGTGAGTATAAGTGGTATTATAAAGTTCCTGAAGTTTTTCCACAACCTACAAAATATTAAAAGCTTCTATTAAAATTCTTTATTTTGATTAATACATATTTGAGATTAGCAAAAAAAGTAATACCGATTATTCCTAATAAAAGAATGTAATTAATTGTTCGAGTGCGAAATGAAGGAAGAGTTCGCCACGGAGATGTTTTTACTGCTTTTCCACATAGTAGTGTAATATGTAATTATGGGAAAACTAAGATGTCGTTCAATATGATGCTGCAAACTTCTTGACTTATCTGATGATCACTGATGATACCCCTATATTCTTCTTCTTCCGTTTACCCCTATATTCTACATTTCCCTGTAGTCTGTGTTTTAGGGATGCTGATAATTTTTTGGCCTATATATGGATATATCGATATTTTTGTTAGCCGATATTTTTCGATATTTTAAAAAAAATTAAATATAATTTTTAATAAATGTTTAAAATTACTACTTATTTTAAATGTTTAGTGCATTTTGGTATTTGATTTTTAAAATATTTAGGAAATTTTTTGGGTCGATATTTCAATATTTTTATGTTTTGAAACTTTGGAGGTTTGAAGATCTTTGGAGTTGTAGCTATATATATATATATATATATATATATATATATATATATATATATATATTTTCGATAAAACGCACAAAAAAATGTACATTTTAGATTCTTATTACCACATTATTATATTACTATTACTATAATATTACTATAGTATATATATATATATATATATATATATATATATATATATACGAGTATAAGCATACAATGATATGATGCATAAAAAGCTTTTTTGTTTGTTGTAGGTCCTTTGTAATACATTTTATGTCAGTTAAATAAGGATGTTTCCTTTCAAATAAGATTCTTTACGATCGTATAAAACCCTCATATTGTAAACAATAAAGTCTATACTTTTTATTTGCTTTCTTTACAATTAAGTTTATTTACTATACAGTTTTTAATTAAAATAGATATAACAATATTGCGCACCCAATGGGTTGTGAAATTTGACATAGCTAAAGTTTATATGGAGAAGTTTGAAGAATATGATATTCTATGCTAATGTTATAAATTGCGTCTAGAACATTTTTCTGACAAACTTCTTTTAATAATGTCTTCTTAGTCTTAATGTTTGTTTCTAAATATCAAAAATAAAGTTTGGTTAGGTTAGTTGCACAAATTATATTTATAGTTCAACGTAGAATAGTTAGATGTCCCCATAAATATTAATATCTTTAATAGTTTTTATAAAGAAAATATTTTATTATAAAATATTATACTAAAAAGTAAGCTATAAGTTATAGTGATTAGAACTATGTTAGTTTTATTATGTAAGAAAAAACTACGATTAACTTCAATTGGGTTTGGTTGGGATCTTTTGGGCCTAAAGATTTCTGTCAGCGAATGAGTCAAAACAATTATTAGTGAAAGTATGAGGTTTAACTTTTTGGTAACTTATATTACTAGATATATTTTATTAGATTTATAGATTTATTTATTTACATTTTAGTTTAGATGTCAAAAATATCAGGCATTAAACAACTAAAAAGGCGATCTTAATAATATTGTAAAATTTTTAAGCTATTTTAAGATAAGAATAAGCTTTAGATAAATATAAACGACTAATAATCAGACAAACATAAATAAAACGGAGAGTTTATTCTTCTAGTTTTTATTCAAAACGTCTACTTGAAAGAAATCTTGAAAGATTCTTTAGTGTTGAATACCATCTTGTTTTTATTAATTCATTTTCTACAGAGTTCCTAGTATTTTACTTTTAGCAAAATTGTCAGTAGACTTACAAGTTTATTTAGTACCTACTAGAATAGCTATCGGAATTGAATGAATCACTACTACATTTTATAAGCTTAATGTATTCTCCATCGATGTAACATGAGATGGCGAAAATCTTCTTGCCTCTAGAAACTAAGTAACTTGGTTATTCCCCAAGAATATTAAAAAGATATAATTACTTCACTGTCAGATAACAACGAAATTGCGAAATTAATAAGGGATCTAATATATTAAGAACTTTATAACAAATTATAGATAACTAGTTTCTTTTTGGAGAGAAACATATACTGTATTTATAAAGTAGTATTCGATAAATACTACCAATAAATATATTCGGCAAATATTTCTAATGATATTCATTAATTTCATTTCGTTTTACCTCCATTCACCGAGCCATATATTAAGCCCTGTAGAACAATACTTCATAATAAAAAATTAAATTCAAAATAAAGTAATTCGTTCCATAGCCATAGCCATATTCATTACTGATTTCATCAGCCAAAAATAGAAAAATTAAAAATAAATGTAGCCCATTAAATATACTATAGATAATGTATTTAATATAGTTTACTGCTAAAAGTTCTAGTTCTATTTAGTTTCGGAAATAAAAAGCTTTTCCTATAAATTTTTATACCAGTCGAGAAATCCTTAGTCTACTTCGCAAATATTTTCTAAATAAAACCATAAAATTGTGCTTTTATAGAAGTTTAAACTTACCGCATTCTTTAAACTAAATCCGACCATACAGGCATCAATAGAGACGAAAACTACTCTATTAGTTCCGTCATCGAAAATAAAAGCTCTAGCGAACTGACGTAGATGCAAACCGCATCCTTTTTGATCAAGCTTAGCATATCCCATCTGAAAATAAAATAAAAGTTAAGAGGAGTACAATCGACATAAAATAATAATAGAAATATATTATTATTATTGATATATAGGGTTAACCATCTGTTGATTTTAATTTATTCGGCCTTAAAAATATATTTAAAATATAAATATTTCCGCAACCTGTTGTGGTCTTGATATTAAAATGATAAAAGATGTCAGATGTCGTATGACTTTTTTATTCGAAACTTGAAGCTGAGAATATCATTCTCCAGAACATCTTGTAATTAGTAGTGGCTAATTATAGATGGTCCCAGTCGACATTCGGTAAACTCCGGCAGTTTTCGTCTGATTTTGTGACGTTGCCTTTTACAAGCGATGGAGAAGTAGAATCCAATGTACTACCGCAGCCATTTTTGGTTTGACTATGGTAAGAATGCTAGTAGCTCCAGATATTATATTTATATATGTTTATAGTTTACCTGTTGTTGCACAGGTCATATCTTGGCTATAAATAGTAGGTACTAATAGATAAATCATTGATTTATATGAGGCATATAACTCTATTCCAAATGCATTATATTGTAGTTAAAGTTGACCCTACAGAATTAATAGTTCAAATAATTATAACACGATATGTTTTATATGAGCATACCTCCTCGATATCACAGCTCGTTGATCTTATAAGGTTATTCCACAACATTAAGTTTGAACAAGAAACTTGAAGTTTGATGGTGATAATATTGAAAGAACAACTAAATCATCATTTATTAAGATTGCGAGTTCCTATTTTGGTAAAAATATTACTACTTGTTAGTTCGAGAATAATCGATGATGATTTTATAAGAGTACATCAAAGGGTTAGAGGTATTTAAAACCCCAAGGAAGTATTAAAATAAATGCTCGTTAACCGACTGGTAGAACTGACGCCAAGAGGAAGGGAATGTAATAAACAATACATTAAAAGACATGTACAGTATGATAATTCGAATGGATGCTATATTAGATGAGATCCAAGATAATTTAGACAGTGGAAACTTGGAAATATTATTAACTTATAAAAATATGCAGGAAGCAAATCAACACAGGTGCAAGGCATATAAGTGTTGAAGCATGGGTAAAGGGGGTTCAAATGAAACGAAAAATGTAATCGAAGATGATGAAGGACATAACAATGCGTTCAGATAATATGTTATATTATTGGCGTATGAATGTATAGATATATTATTGTGTGTAAAGATAAACGAATGCTTGTGGAACTAAAGTGGACGCCAAATAAAAAGGGCAGCCTAGAACTCCATGGGTGGTGTGAAAAAGAGTTTATAGAATTTTTTTATAGAATTATAACTTTAGTTTGTTGTTGTATTTTTTATATGTTGATAAATAAATTATATTTGTTAGATTACATAAGGTTTTATTTTCTCTTTTTTCCTTTAAAATGATTTGAAAAAGATGAAAATTGTACCAAAAAAACTTGAGTTTCAAGGAAAATTTTAAATTAGTTTGTAAATTCTAGATAGTTTATTGTATTTATATAATATTCTTCAAATGTACCTGTAATTTACAAGAAGTGACAACGTGGCTTGCCAACTGTTTCAAAAATTATACTTGTCTTGTAATTTGAACGGGATAGGACTGACAATGGTCTCGTTTCAAAAAATTTCAAAATGATCTTATAAAGAAAGATAGTCATGTGATATACCCTGAGATTGAGGCGCCCTTGCTTATTGCATGATCTCGCATAATCTAACAAGGGCTGAAGCTTTTAGCTTGGGTGGGATATGTGCAAGGAAATTATAGGTAAAACAAAGTTCAAGGTTGATCAAAAGCCATGTACAAACAACTACACGGGGACCAATTAGGTGTATATGAGCATATGAGAAAGAAACAAAGAAAAAGATATTTTCCAAGATAAACCAAACCCGACGAAAGATGCTCGCAAAAGAAGCACATCAAAACTAATAGTTAGACTGACGGCTAATGGCTAATTATTAGACATTGGGGTAAAACTATTAATTCTGTATATTGTACGGATTTTTTTTAGCAGAAGTTTTCGGAGAAAGTAGGAAAAATTCTCCATTAATTAATCAACTCACAGATCGGCCAAAGCAACAATGTTTTTAGCCAACCTATGTATAGAACTGATGGATCATCCACCGTACAATCAGGATTTGACGCTAAATAACATTTAACAAATGACGTAGTCTATGATTTTCGAAATTTGAAAGTCAACGTGTCTTGGAGTTTTATAAAAGGAAGTGGAAGAAATATAAGCACGTGATCAACATTTCTGATGTCATAAATTCACGTCGTAATATTATTTACGTATTGAAGAATTTTATTAAAAAATTTCAACAGGGTCGAGCACTCCCAATATAAATAGAATTTTATAGATGAAATAAGCAGGAAAGATCCCCTCCGATTTTAAAACGAAATTTACGTTTTTACAGGTTGAATTTGACATAATCATCTTTGATGAGAATTGGTTGCTTTGTTGGAATGACTATAATCTAAATAATTATGATATAATTAACGAATAATATGTTGTAAAAAATAAACTCAATTTTGATCAGTAATATATGTTAATAATAGTAATCTCCGTTATAAGACCAGAAATATAAATAATAATCTTCGTACTTACACATACACCTATCTGCCACTAAATTTAACTGATAAACAATAGACGTGACAGATGATATACTTAAATTTGTGTGAGAGGCCTCCGATGACTTAGAGTACAGTTGTAGTATCTTGACTAACCCACCATAACTCTAATAGTATCACCCCGAGCTGCAATACATCTATCTAAATACCACATGACTGCATTAGGGGACTCTTTGTGTTGAAGTTGCTCAATTATTGGTAAATGAATAAATTTAAAAGGCATAAATAAAAACAAATAATCATACGACAACCTCGGAAAAATTGTGTGACCCACTGTGAAATTTCAGTTTTTACAACAATAGACTTAAAGTTTTTCTTTGGTAAACATGTATTATTCGAACAGAAACTGTTATATTTATCGAGATACAAAGAACATCACCGATTCAGTTTTATTTTAATATAAATGAAAGCTTATATCGTAAACACTTCACAATATATTTTACACCAGCTTTCTTAGGCTTTGGTTTCTTTGAATTCTTTACACAGTTGCTCGACAATCGTATTTTTGAACATATATAAACATCATTCAGAATAGCATTACCAATATTACAATAACATAGAATTTCAAAAATAAATCAACAATATTCAAGACTATTATATAATATAATGTATCCACATCTGAAGATAAATTTTCATGTTAATTAAAACTGCTAGCTTCCAGCAAATTGTCAAAAAGTATATATCTTTCCAGAATTGTCCAACAAATTAACCATACTAATTAATCTCGTTTTAAACCGTTACCTAGAGCTATATTGGTATAGTTGACTATTGAATTATAAATACAAATATACAAGGTCATGTTTATGTAGATATAACTTGCGAGAACTAAAGACTTCTTTTGTATAACTTAAGTATAACGTAAGAGGAAAGTGTACTCGAATTCGACGTCTTCACGCTGACAATTTCGGAATTATTGAGATGAACATTGAAACTTGTTTAATAAAAAATATGATATTTAAGCCGAATAAAAGCATCATGGCAATAATTATGGCAATTAAGCAGTCCCTATTTCCTTAAAATAATCATATTGTGCCAAAATCTTTGGATAGAAGGACAATCTCATTTATTGTATAGATTTAAGAATGAATATTCTTAAAATATGAGTTTTATTGTAAATGAAATAAAGATATAACTATTGAACAAATAATATTACAAAGCATATTAATAGTACTTAGAACAAATCAAACCATTATACTGAATGTGATTTTAAAACCTTATATTGATTTATTAGAAATCAGATATTTCCCAAAATATTATTTTAAAAACTATTGGCAAGATCTGATAACTTGTTTAACAATACGAAGAAAACATTACAGCAGGAAAAACGTAGTAAAGTGCAGACAAAGCACATAAAAACAGCAATTTCCACATACTTCGTAGTAGTTGTGTAAAGTTTGCGGAAGTTTAAATGAGCTCTTAGAGCTGTTCCAAACAGGAGGTTTCGCAAAGTAAAATGGAACACAAGTTTAATAAAAATGCTACAAAATATTTTTATTTCTAATATTAAAAAAAAATATTCATACCATTATATCTCGACATTAATTTCATTAAGTGATATTTGTATTTCTTTTCAAAGCTAACAATACTTACAAGAGTAATTTCGGCTACAGGGCCAGTACAATCAGCACGACCAACTCCGACTTGGTAAGCCGCATTAGCTGTGGTTGTTAATACACATAATAAAAGAAGCACGCCTGAGGCATTAGTCCACAACCGCCACATATCAAACCTGAAAGGCAATTAAAATTATCTTAAAATACAAGTTATCTTAAAATATAAGTAAATAAAAACTACACCGTTCGCTATTTAAAATTACCAAAAAATATGTTTACAGTTACATAATCATAATGGTATATAATAAAATATATAAGTTGGTTGTTATGGTTTTTATTATTGCTTTTTGATGTAAAACACAAGTACTATTGACTCTACTCCGCAGGCAACAGTAATTAAATTTTAAATATAGTCTAAAAAAATAGTTTTAGGTAACTAAATTGCGTGAGGCAGCCAATATGTTGAAATATAAAAAGACAACTTATTCTCTATTTCTAATGAACATTTATCAGTGTTGAAACTGAACAATTTGAAAGTTGTACTCAAAGTAGAGAGCGAAATAAACAGGATTCTTGTGTCCATATTTAACAATTAATCTGCTGCAAGGTTGAACTTAAAACAATGAAATACCAGATAGATGGGCATCAGCCGGTGATGTCCAATCCACCAAATATCCTGACCCAAAGTCAGGTAACGAGGCCCAGAACTTATTGCGTTACACACTAGAATTAATATTTTTTCAATAAAGGTAGCATGTATTGCTGTAGAGAATATATCAAATAGTTTTCTAATTAAACCGATATTTAATTCACTATTTCATAAAATCAAACAACTCTGCATAATTATATGGTGTTCAAGAAGTTCGTATATGGTCGTAAAAATAGCTTGACATTTCAAGAGTAATATTATTCCGACTCTACCATAGTAAGCTGACACACGGTTAGTCTCTGACAGAGTTGTTCGATCGCAGATGCGGTGTTCTAGCAGTGAGGAGTGTGTCCAATCATAAAAGCTAAAATATCGATGAACTTTTTGAGCGTATATAGATTGTTAACAAAATGTAGTGCCTTACTCATATACGTCTGCCATGTAACATCATACTTACAAAATGCTACTATGGTCATACTCTTACAATGTTTGTTAATTAACATTGCTAATATTTCTCTCTATATTATCAAGAAACTTAAAATAAATCCACCTCATTTTAATAGAAATTCATGAAAACTTATTGAATCCATTGCACAAACTACAGTGTCGTTTATTCTAATGCAAACGAAAAAAGATCGCAAATGAAACGCTAAGGATCATTATAATACAAACAGAACCAGTGTCAATAGATACAATACATGTTTCTTAGAGTATCCAGTATAACATGTTGTACATACTAGAGAAACGACCAAAAGGATTCGCGTGGTCGTTGGCCCGTCTGGATAGTTTACAACTCTAGGTAAATTATTTGGGAGTATCGACCATATCTTCGCCCGCAGGTTTGCCTTTGATGATCCTCTGAATTACAATGTTGTTACTCAAAATTTGCACGATACAGCCAGCGTGGTGGCGTGATTTAATGTTACATAGCTACTGTAAGTCCGTCTTTGGTGGTCTTACATATTAAACTTGTTTCCGTCCAAATTCTAATCGACTTCATTCACATCAACTTCAATCCGTTTATCCGATATTCAATGCCTTTCTATGTCAACAATATATGGTTTTCAGGTATTTTCCAAAAGATAGATGTTCTCAAATTCTAACAGTTTAAGGTTAGGGGACTTTCAGCATTTTTTATTTGCGATTGATGACCTTAGAATTTAAACTGCGATTATTTTGCACGAAAACTGCTTAATTCTACAAAGGAATGCTTGGAGCAACTGATAAACGATTGGCACACTAACGTCAATCAGCCTTTTTTAATAAGCTACCCTCTATTCTTCACAAGGGAGCTTATTTCGCTTAAATTAATGAAATTAAAATTACGAAGTCCTACGAATTCTACCAGCTATAAGTCGTTTGCAGTTTAAATACAAAAATAAACTTCTTTAAATTGAAATAGAGGAGACGACTTATTGACTCGACTACACAGCTGGTGCTGCTCATTCAATCGTAAATGAAGCCATTATAATATGACATAGTAGTTAACTCATCGTAAATAAAATACCGTCTTCCAATGATCCTCTAATTTGTTGATGCGTTTTGCTCTTGGGGCTTTCCAGAAGGTCTGCAAAATACATAGTCAGAAGCTGCAAGATCTGTCGATTTACTACTGCTACTGCATCTGGTATTTCTAATATATTAAAATAATAATAAACTCTCTGAATAAAATTAAAATATCTGTATTTACGTATAACTCTATTTGTGCATTTGTTGGACTGTAACTAGTGTTTTTTAATAAAAATTAGACCAACAAACTTAAAAGGATTTACAACAGATGGTGTTACTGTGTATTAAATCGCATCGAGCGCATTTGTAACCAACTCCATGTTGGAGCATTACAGACAGGCTTCACTGGTATGTGATTTCGTCGAAGTGTGAAGAAGGCGGTTGGTCATGTGTGAAATTCTGCTTCAACCACAAAATCTGAAAGGTTTTTTGCATGTTGCTGATGACCAGAAGTGGATACATTACGATAATCCTTGGTGTGTGCTTGACTATTAGCTGCAAAAGTCTAATGAAAACATCAATGTGAGAATCTCTATCAACTACAATTAATATGTTTGACGCAGGCACTAAGCGAAAAACTTCCGGAATACAAACAAAGGCAGAACAATGTTATTCTTCAGAATGAAAATGCTCGATCATATTTTATGTTGTAAAACTGGTGAAAACATACCTGGAACCTTTATAAGTGCTACCCCACCCCCTGTATTATCCACATGAGTCATGACCTGAGCGGCGATTCACTTCTTCGAGAAATAGCGAAATAAATTAGTAAAAAAAAACACCACATCGACTCTAAGAAGTGAAGCATTATTAAGTATTAACGATGCTAAGCAATTAGACATTATTAACAATTTAAAGGTTCTCAATGCATATATTTTAATCTTAACAAAAAATTAATAACACAACATATAATCTACGGACATTTAAAATGTATGGCTCACCATAAAAGGATAATCGATACATAAACTGATTGATTGGCCAATAAGTATGTATTCCAAAATTTTAAATACAAGCCGGTGATTGATCGGGACTCTAAATGGATATTTTCATTGATAAAATGAGAATATATTGACAGGGGATTTTAGAAAAAAGTTATATTTAACCACTGCATTAATCTCAGATAAATACTATAGTATAATGTCGTTTATAAATGATCGTGCCAAAATATAATTAATATGATATTAAACTAACAACCGCAAAACGTGTCCCGACATTTTGTTCCGGTTAGGATATCAGTTAGTAGGTTACCCTAACCACAGTTTAGGATTATTTAAAATGCAATCTATGAAAAAACAAGACAAAACCAGCGAATCTAAAATTTTGGTGGGGGCTTGACACTGATATCAAGTTTGATTTAATATTTTCCACGGGATCAGTCACAGTCCCTCGATGCTTTTGGAGGAAAAAAACTGTTAATCCCGTCTAAATCAATTGGTGATGTTATATCCACTGTTTATGCGAAACAACCCATCCAAGTATTAATATCGAACCTTGGTGAAAATTCAAGAATATCATTTCGGCGTTGTTGACAAAAATTTACTGTAATTATTTAGTATGAAGGAGTGTCTTTTCGAACCGATGAAGATCACTTTTAATTTGAGGGCCTCATTAATCGTTGAGATTGCCTCAAATTTTCATCCAGAAAACAGATATATTATAGAAATTCAGTTTCGAT
The DNA here is from genome assembly GCF_030347505.1 of Rhynchophorus ferrugineus. Classification (NCBI taxonomy): domain Eukaryota; kingdom Metazoa; phylum Arthropoda; class Insecta; order Coleoptera; family Curculionidae; genus Rhynchophorus; species Rhynchophorus ferrugineus. The sequence goes on along the minus strand of NW_027472583.1, from coordinate 20,863,622 downwards.
TAGATTATGGGCAAAATTCATTACAGGATCTTACTTCTTCCAAAATGTGACTGGTCAAGCGACTGTTAATGGAATTCTCCATGAAAACCAAATTATTTCTGACTAAATTGGATGATATTTATGACATGATATTATAACAATTTTCAGTAGGTCAATTTCATGAATAAGCCTTAAGATTCTAAATTATGATATGAATAATATAATCTTTTATACATTTTCATATGTTCGAAGTGATTATTGTGTCTTATTGAGTTCGATTCTACCGAGTGGTTCGGTTTGGTGTTAACTGACTCTAGCGTAATTTATTACAATATGGTCAGCCGATAAAAACTGGCATTAAATTCACATCTTTGTGCCATAGAAGAATGTAATATAGTTATCTGGCGACTTCGATGCACATATTAATCAGACAAATGGAGAAAAATCATCAAGGATTCAATATTCAATATTTCGTTTATATTTGTGTCAGCACTCAAACTGTTTTGTTGACATATATATATATATATATATATATATATATATATATATATATATATATATATATATATATATATATATATGTCAACAAAACAGTTTGAGTGCTGACACAAATATAAACGAAATATTGAATATAATGCAGAAAAGCTGTGATGAGGTATGATAAATAAGTTATTTCGATATAAGGATTTCGTTATACGTTTTAATATAATTGTACTGACAGAATCATTTGTACTCTAGGTTTAAATAAATTACCACTTCTTTTTGTAAAATAAATTAATTTTAATATAAACCTTTTTTTTGTTTTTAAACCTTACACGTACAATAATTACCATAATCGGTAAAATTCGCAAAACTGTTAATTTCTAAATGAATTCAATTAACCAGAATTAACTTACTTAAGAATAGGTACAAATTATTAAGAAAATAAGACAGTTTGATGTTGTACTGGGAATTTTTCCGCCAGTAACGAAGCATTAGTTCACACACTTAAGTGACGTTCAGGCAAAGTATCGCAGTTAAAGAAGTAAGGTCACAAAAGGTAAATTGAAGGTTTACTATCCCTAGTTACAAACTATTAAAATGGGAAAACACTCATGCTTTAACCCCTGACCTTTGACATCCACCTATAGATTACTAGCACAAGCATAGCTGTTCAGAGTGTAACACCAACAAGAACCTACTGTAATTTCTACGAGATAACAAAATCAAGTCAATCAATCAATCAAGAATATTTGAATTTGGAGTCACCTAAACTTTCATACATGATATAGCATGGAAATTTGGATAAAAAACAGTGCAATTTTGATAAGTAGCATACATGAATCCCCACCAATTCTTGTTCTATTTTACGCATTGCGCATGCTCCAATATTTCCGTGGTCCTGTCAACATTTGGGTGTAGTCGTTACGTCCTTCTTTTTAGGTTAACGTTATATCTATATTATACCTCGATTAGATTATATAATTATATTTTTATTAATAGAGAAAATATATACTCACAAATAATTTTCCACCACTGCCCAGATGAGATAACAACTACGCACGACTGATATGGCCCCGGTTATTAAAAAGAAAGCGTGTTTCTGTCATAAGAGATATGGGCACTGAGTTGCCTAGACGTAAGAGTTTTATTTACTTTAGAGTAGGATTGGATGGGCGAAAAGCCATTTTTTAACATTACACATTTCATGATCTATTTCATGTTGTAGGACTTATTCAGAAAATATATTTTAATGATTACTATTATGACTCAATAGTTTTTAAAAATCCGTCTTTATTCAACACTCAATTCATGATAGTGGATGAATGATATACCAAATGCTTCTAATACGGATATTATAATCAGTCTTTATCGAGTAGCTTGCACCTTTTCAGGCTCCTGTCTACTGAGCTGATATTATGATGTACTTATTGCTCCATACTGTGCTGTATTGGCTTGAGTAGCTTATACAATGTCGTTTCGAGTCCTATCTTAGCAAACATACCAACTTTAGATATATTTATCAAAATAATGAATAGGGTATTTCCATTTATGGCCGCATACAGAAAAGTACTTGTAGCGGTTTAACGTACTTAAATATTCTAAAAATATAATCATTAGTCTCAAATTAATTATTTTGCACTCATACATAATATGTACGGAAATCTAGACATAACCAGTTTATACCAGATAATACAACTGTCTTTATCAATAATCATATCCAATTTTTTTAGCAAATAACTTTTTCCGAGATTTTCAGATAAAACAGGCTGAGCTTATTGTATTGAACATAACCAATAAGTTGTTCTGTGTCGATATAAAAAAATTATTCCTTTTCTTTGATTCGATTTTATTCCGAAATAGCTTATAGTAGTGTTCTCATGTTGTTTCCTGTTGTTATGGCCGAATATTCCTTAACGATAAAATTCAATTTGTGTCAAAGTTGAGTACTTTTTTTAACATTTCTATTCTAAATGCCATAAAGGCTGAAACCTTTTTCTTAATATAGGTTTTCGGCGAATAGAACTTTCTAATAATTCAATGAGCTTGAACTTGAAACATATACCTCAACTGATTTTATATTATTACGATAAATGTCTCAGAACATATACTGATAGTTTGTTAAATAAGCCAACTTATGATTTATAAGATAGTTAAGAAAATAGTGATGGGGTTAGAGGTTTTTATATAATGGTAATATTTTATAAATTTTTTGGTTGTAAAATTTTTAACACTTTCTTTACTGTCCAATATAATATGTGTCTAAATATGTAAGGTAGGCATAAGGTAGGCCTAAATAAGGCAGTTTGGGACCATAATTTACATATACTTGTTAGTTAAGACTAGTGTATGTATAGTGTTATTAGTAATAGGTTACTTAAAACTTATAATGTACGGCCTCTTTGGTAAACTACAGAAACATAGATGACCACAAAGTATAAAAAATATCAAGATTCACGCTGTTGTTGAATATTATGACAATTTTACTAAGATTGCCACCCAAGAGGGAAAGCCATATTTTAGTAATTTTATTTAATAAATAGGGCAGGAAAGTTGTTAGTATGTTCTGAATCACCACTAAAACTCAGAGGCGAGTAGCATCAATGATATAATACCATGTACCCTCTTCTACACTTCAGTAAGTGTAATGCTTAATTTATATTTAATGATATCTTTTCTATGTACTAGAAAATATTTGGACTGGATGGATGCTTACTGACGTGACAAAGGTGATGACTCCTTATTGGATCAGCATTACCAATTGGCAATGCCCTAAGGGAAATTTAAACCGGCGACTATTGTACCAGTGTGTAGTACCACCTTGTTAATTTAGTTATTACCTATTTCTTGACATTTTCTGTTTTCTTTTCTGGCAATTAATATTTCCAATATGAATGTACATGGAAATTATTAATTCATTTACCTAACTAGATACTACTTATATATGTCATGCGCTGTTAAGAAGAACTATTTTTAACTTAACTTAACTTAACTTTTAATTATAATTAAAAATGGCGTAGCGTAGCGAAAATGAATAAACGAATAAACGGCACGAATGCATGTATATAGCAATGTATTGAATGTAAAGTAAACATTCTCGTGTATCACCGGCTACGGTTTGACGATATGATGCTTCTAATTCCAATGGTCCATAACCAATCCACAAGTGTAAACTAACCACAAACATCCCAGTCTCGCTAGCAGTTCAAATGTACGATCGGGTGTATTCTGGTAATGTTTCTTTTGGAAAGGTGATCAGCCGCCAGACGGTAGAGTTAATACCAATGAAACTGTTTCGGAAAGCACATAAAGCAACAGGTCCAGTGCCGATAATCCCCTAGTCGATGAAAAGTAGAAATATTTCAATAAAATTTATAATAGGGTGAAATATCGGACGAAAGGTTAGTTGAATTTACTGAATATAACAAAAAAGCAAGTGATTGAAACATTTCTTGTTGTGAATACTGTAAATAGAATAAAATATAAAGGAAAAATATTTAAAATATTAAGTACCTTAATATATGAAGGAGTAGAGCAGATTATAGTAAGCACATTAATTGATTAAACCACTCGACGATTTCGAGTAATAATAAAATATAGCGACAGTCAACAATCGAAAAAAATGGAGTAGAGACAAGCGAAATCTGTCAATGTTCAATTCTTTAAATAGAATCAGTAAAATGCTTCAGCGTCCATCTCCATGATAGATATAAACGAAAACATCATGTTAAACAAATTGTAGTATGAGTATGTAACACACAAATAATACGGTACTGATCATTTTCTGGCCGAGCTTAAAATAATATTAAAGAGATGGATTCATCTGCCAATAATATAACTTCTCATGGTATATTAGGTTGTGCTCAGTCATGAAAACACCTAGTTTTTTATTATTTAATTATTACATTGTTACTAGTCTTTTCCGACTAACCTACAATTTGTCTTTATCCCTACCTCAGTCTCTGGTGAAATAATGTTTATACATGTCACTGTTGTATTTTTTATTAACTGCACCTCGTAGGCTTTTTCAAAAACATCTGTTATTCTGTGGACCTGGTTAATAATTTAATGCTTGTTAATAAACCCAAACTGGTGTGTAGGTTTTTTCTCTCTACGAAGAAAACATCTAGTGATCCAATCATGTCAAAATAAAATTCAAATCATTACCAGAACAACTGCACGATAATCTCAAACTCAAATTGATCAACGAAAATATCCAAGACATCGCCGTAAAGCATGTAATACAGTTAGTAAGTAAATCACAGAAACGTCGAAGTAATATAATTACTGGAGGAAATACGCACACGTAAACAAAAGATTGACGCGAACCAAACTACACGAACTTAATCATGAACTTGAGTACTATCGTAAATAATTTTACTATTAACCTTAGCTTAAATTAGTTTCCTTTAATTTTATTTTGGGATATACAAACTAGTGTATTGAGAGCTAAACCTGTAATAATAATAAAATATTGCAGATCTTTCTATGTCATTAAGAGCCTATATTCTCGGTTATCATCTCCATCTACTTTTATATCTCATTAACCATAACCATAACCGTCTCTTCATCTCGTAAGCAATATAATGTCGATGGTAATGTATTATATCTTTATATCCAATAAGAAGCATATTTTATTTATGAATTCATAATATCTTCTTATGAAAGCACAGTATATTATATAAAATAACCCAAATATATCTCATCGGGTATGTTGTTATTAAATGGTTTGGTAACCTCATACATAATCCATGTCATACATATACATGTGCAGGCATATATTGCATATATTAACTCCTTATATCAGTACTGTTTTCTAGACAATTACTTGCTTATAAAAATTTACTAGTAATAAATTTTTTGTTAATTATTAAGTCACGCCAATGCCTACACTCTATATCGTGTATAGAAGTTGTTTAGAAGTATTTACCGTCGATAGAATCTCTCAATGTGCAATATTATTTGAGGGTTATTCATTTTAACTTATCCTCTCTTCTTTTACCGCGATAAAAAATTCTCGCTCAAAAGTGTTTCTTGGCGAGTTTTTCTACTACAAATTCTCCCTACTAACCAGATTTTGCTTCATCTTACTTAAACATTATGAGTCGTTTGGGTAAAGACATTTTAAAGGCCATTCCAGGAATGAATTTTATCAACCGTTTCCATTTTAGAGTGAAAGACGTGACTTATGAGTCATATGATGTCTAAATATAGAGGTTCATTCATTTAATTTAGTATGGGATTGAACAGGCAGGATCGTTTAGGCTTGTTGTTCAATAAGTAACCGCTTCTTTCGGTGAAATAAAATAGTTCTAAGCAAAAGAACAGCTTTTCTTGCTAAATCCAACACATAACTTATATTTAAAACTTTTATAAAACTATAAAAAGACCATAAAAAATAAGCTATATAGAAACACTACAACTTAATTTGACAAGATAATTAATAATAACGATATTTTATAATCGATATTTTAAAATTATGTATTACATTGTTAATAGTCCTTGTCTACTAACCTACAATTGGTCTTTGCAATAGCTTAAATGTAAGTATACATCCAGGAGGACCCATAGGTCCTACCTTGATGTCTAGGTTAAGAACGATTATGTATTAACACTATTTTTTTATTAAATGTACTTCACTACATCATACTATACAAGATCAAATAGTTTGATGCTTTTGAGTCTATGTCTTTTCCTTGTATTATAAAATCTTGTATTAATTCCATATTAAAATGAGCATAGAGTATCTCTTCAGTCTCCTTGCAATTTTTTGATTTCCTGAGTGACAGTCGGTATCTGTGTAAGTTAATCAGTCCTGGATACAGTCACTATACTTCTTAGAACTTTGTTCTAGGAAATTATATTTACATTTATTTTGGCAGAGTATTTTTTAGGTTTTAATACTTGCTTGTATAATAGTAATTTATTATCTATTGTTAATTGTGATTTTCTTCCAATTAACCAATATATTTTCATATAATTTAAATCAAGTTATTTTATTTTCAACACGTTCGTTACACTCAAGTTATGAATCATTTCGAGATACTTGTTGCTGATGTTTGTGTAGTCAGATTATAGGTTAACCTCCACATCACAGATTAACTTGTTAAATTGCTGTTTGGTATTAGGTTTGTTACACTAAAAACTGTATCATTTGTTCCTTGTTGTATTTTTGTACCTGTGTGGTCATTATTTTTTTAATATTTATATGATATGGGAATAGTTTATAACCTATAAATCATGTTAATTAGTATTACATAACATATGTCGTTTATTAAGGTGCCTACTGAAATACACATATAATACAAAATGATAGTAATTATGTTTACTAATAAAAACATGTCTTACCCCAAGATAAACAAAACCTAGACATCACTATTATAACATTGCTAAGTTCAGAAACACGAAAAATAACCGAAACATAACAAACATTATTCAATAATGGAACTTTCACTGCCCGTGTCTTCAGCACGTCTTCACAACACTATGTCACTGTTTAATTGTCCAAGGTAGAATAAACTCATCGAAAGTAAAAGTGTTATAAACGCGTTGAAAGTCGCCCCACATACTCTATTCGATTACGAATCTTTCTGATCACGTAATAACAAACTTTTCAAGGTTCCGCTGCATCTATGAATGAAACACCTACAGTGGTCGAGTTTTATTGTTTCAGTGAAGCGTTTCTTTTAATAAATATTGTCAAAGGTAAAATAAGTAATTTAAAAATGTTATATGAAATGTAAGTTAATTAAATTAAATTATGTTGGAGAATTCTGTAAAGATTTCTGTGAATACAAGAGTAATCAAAAGGAATAAAAGAATCCAGGAATCATAAGAAACTAGAAATAAATGGAATACTAACAAAGTACTGTTGTTCTACTAGTATAGAAGAACAGTCCTTCGTTATCATACAACAGAAAATTGTACTAGATTATTTTTAATATTACTTAATTAGTTCACCTGATATTAAACACAGTTACACTATGGTAATAAAAAAAATTAGTTTTATGAATTCTTAGATTTTGTTAACTATGAACAAAATATATATAATATTGAATTAAACTAAAATACTGCAAAATATGCAAAATAATAATCATTTATTTATTTATTTATTCCACTTAACCGGTCAATTGAAAAGTCCCCGGCCTACCAGAGTAAAACACATTTTTTGTAAAAATTACTTTTTTTATTCAACATAATTCCCTTCAAGGGCTATACACTGGTTATAGCGACCCTCCAACTTTTCGATATCATTTTTATAGTACGATTTGTCCTTTGCTTCAAAATAGGCCTCAGTTTCGGCGATCACCTATTTATTCGAAGAAAATTTCTCCCCAGCGAGCGTTCTCTTGAGATCTGTGAACAGGAAATAATCACTGGGTACCAGATCAGGAGAATACGGTGAATAAATGTATTTTTGTCATCGTTCTCACTGACTTGTGACACGGTGCATTGTCTTGGTGAAGCAGCACTTTCTTTTTCTTAAAATGCGTTTTTCGACGATTTGGTCCTTCAAACGGTCCAATAACGCTATGTAATAGTCGCTGTTGATGGTCCTTCCTTTTTTAAGGTAGTCAATGAAAATTACCCCATGGGCATCCCAAAACACGGACACCATAACCCTGCCAACCGACTGTTGCGTTTTCCCACGCTTTGGAGCGGGTTCATCGTGTACAACCCACTCGGATGACTGTCGATTGAACTTCGAAGTGAAATGATGGTTCCATATTCCATCCATTCTCACATATCGACGTAAAAACTCGGGTTTAATACGCTTGATTATCTTCAAACACTGCTTCGAATCATCAACTCGTCATTGTTTTTGGTCAAAAGTTAGCTCGCGCCACGCACTTTGCACAGAGCTTTCTCATACCCAAATATTCGTGAATGATATGATGTACATATTCAATGGATATCTTTAGAGTTTCTGCTATTTCATTCAATTTCAGTTTACGGTCATTCGAAATCATTTTGTGGATTTTTTTAATGATTTCGTCCGTCGCTAACAACCTCTTTTGGGCGTCCACTGCGTTCACTGTTTTTGGTGCTCTTTTCACCACGTCTCAACTTAGCACACTAATCCTTGATGGTTGATATTCCTGGGGCAGTGTGTGAAAACTCGATATCAAGCCAAATATTTGCTTCAATTGTATTTTCTTCCCTTCAAAAAATAATAATTTATCAACATGCAAAATTCCTTTTTATCCATTTTTACAATAACAAAAGTTGTTTCACTCAAAATGCTATAATTCACAAACTAATTATCCGACAGCTATAAAATGTATACGCGCATCTTTTGATGGCTAGCACCATCTATGTGTCAGGCCGGCGACTTTTCGATTTTAAATACAATAATATGGATAGTATATTTTATGTTTATGTTCTAAATATAGTTAATTACCAACCCAAAAACAAAGATCAAATAAAACAAGAATATATACCTCAATTTCATTTAAGTAAAGAGAACCGATTCATCTTCATAACCTCATTTCCTTTGAAAGCCCTATCAGAACGAGTCAAAAGGCCCAATCATTCGGTTGTACGTTTTTGGCGAGTGGCCATCATGTTTTCTCCCTCTTCGTCAATATATCAATATATTATCTTCCCTCCTGAGTTTCCTGTTAGGTTGAGTTTCACCTTGAATGCACACTTGAATATATATATATATATATATATATATATATATATATATATATATATATATATAGAATGATTATGAATAAACAACACTGTTATTGAAAATATTGAACCAATTCTGTTTTAAAAATAAACGATAAAAACAAAACCAATTTCAAATAATAAAACAGGTTAAGAAAGGCAGGAAATGTCTTAAGTTTTAACAGCTACATATTATATTGATGTGATAACTAATAATAAATAAAACAAGATATAATTTGATCTAAGTATAGGTGGTATGTAGTAGAATCACCAAAATTATCATTGGTATATAAACTGTTACTGTATAAACACAAGGAAATTTTATAAGATTGACTATCTTTTTATATTTCAAGCAAGTATTACTATATCACAGTTTGTTTTTGTTTCAAAACCCAACTGTTGTTGTGAAAACAATTGTTGTGAAATTTAACTTGGCTGATGAAAATTTATCTCAAGTAATCAGCTTTTAAAACTTAGGCGTTGGTATACTGATCAAGTTTTTATTTTAAAATGGTCACTATTGAGAAAAATTGGTACAATACATATTAATCAAAATATTTGTATCAACAATTTATATTAAAATTGGTGTTAAGAATGTCCTCCAAGAAACATTAGTACTTCTACTACGAAAAAAAGTTCTTATAGTAGCACTGCGCATAAAGTTAGGATTGATGAAACACTTTGTGAAATCATTTCCCAAAGATGGAGATTAACTCAAAAATATAGTTTTAAAATTTCGAGTTTTTTAGAAGAAAGGTGTATTCGTCAGACCAGATGACGTCTTATGACTAGGTTGACATGATGCACAATTCATGACGACCATGACGAATTCTCAAAAAGAAAGATGCATTGCATCTAAGAAGGCCATCGAGACATTTTTAAGGGATCTTAAAGACGCTAACTATAAATACATCTCCAAAGGAATGGCAGAATTATTTCGAGCTTTAGATTGACTAATAACTCTAATAGTACATTTCTTCATTACCGCCTCGACTACCTTTCGGAAAATTTGGAAGATGCGAATGAAGAGCAAAGTGAACGATTTCACCAGGATGTTATCAAATTCAAGTTGGACGCTTCAGAGAGATCTTCCCTATTCTTACCACAAACGAAAATGTACAAAAATAAGCATTACTGGGAAAAAAATTTAACAAAAAAATTTAACCGACTTCAAATAATAAATAAGGAACTCACTAAAAATTAAAAACTAGTTAAACTTAGATTAATAACAAAAAAAAAAGGTTTTAAAATTATATATATATATAATCGTAATAACTAAATAAAAATAAACAAAAACCTTGTTTAATCTATCTACTACACGTATTTTATATTCTACTATCTATACACAATTTAGCTTAATACCTATCACAACTTATTTATCTATATACAATATTATTTAACTACTACCAACTGATCAGTTTCCATGTCGAGTCAGTGCCGAGAAACAAATCAAATTTGTTTTGTTCCCAATTTAATTTTGTGTATATGTCACAACATTTTATTATTAGTTTTCTATTGCTTAATTATGTTAAAATAATATTGTAAATAGATAAATAAGTTATGTTGTCATGGCAAGTTGTTGTTTTCCATGTGAAATAATAGAAATCTAGAGTCCATCGCGAAACATTTTTTTGTCTTACCGAGGAATTTGATAATATAAGACCACATACCACGTACCTTCACTTTCAAAAGCCCACTGTTTTAATTACTCCCTTATCTCTAAAAATATAGCAATTGTTTATCGATGCAAAATCTCTGAATTTGATGATTAAGAAGACAAACACCCAATATTTCATCAACGTGCAAAGTCGAAAGCACTGATAGTTTCAATCACACATCTATCCGTTAAAATCTTCTGGATTTCCTGAACAAAGATTATCTTTTGTAGTTGTGGATATCTTCGAAATTAGTATTCATTTTTAAATAGTTGAAAATACTAAATTATTTCGATGTATTTCAATTTTAAAAATCCCATCATAACCGTATGGTCGATGTTCTTTTCAAGTATTTGTTTCAATTGCTAGCAGGTGTTCATATTTTAATCTTTTGTTTAAAATACAGGACGGCATATTATCTAGGTATTATAAATATACAGATAGATGCAACAGGTCCTACTTGGTCGTTGGGAATATTCCAGAAAATTATCAGACATTTTAATTTAAATATTCTTTAGATTGAACAAATTATTGAGAAAAAAGATGTTCTAATACGTATATTGATTAATTGGTATGCTACGTTTTAGAAAATCTTTTTGGTTATGCATGCTACTCATTTTTAACAATTCAAAACCAATACCAAATATTTACCTATAAAATATTCATTCATTAAAATTCATTTCAAGAGTTATGATTGTTATGAATATGTTATTACGTCAATAGATGTAGCACTAAAATTATTTTTGATAACGATCAGTCTTGCTAGAGATAAGATTTAAGTGGTCGGTAATTTAGAACATATTTCATATTATTATTTTCTGCAAGAATTCTCATATAATTTCTATGAATTTACAATAGATAACGTAATTTATATTATTTTATATTCTGTGAGAAAGTTATAATTTCAGGGAAATTATTGTCAATAAAGCAAATATAATTCAGTGTTCATTGTTTAAGCGGTTTTTTTTGTATAAATTCAAATGATATCCATCCATTAAAAATTAGCTTCCGATCCAAACCAAAGCTATAAAAACATGTATCTTTGGGTTTTGTAACAAACTTCAATGTCCTTTTTTATGTCAGGTTCAGCCCAATAATTTTTTCTGTATATAGAAAAAGTATCTGATATTTTGCGGTACAAATATGGCCAATTTTAAAATGTGCCTCAGTCCCAAGAGCAATTTTAGACTCTATACTTACACATTAGATGTGTTGATAGAGATCCCACTACACTGCTGCATTTTCACTGTTGGCACGCAATGTAAACTTACGATAGAATATTCCTCAATAGACACCCCGATTGTTAGAGTGGACACTTTCCCGCTTATATTTTCAATATACTTTATTTTGGATTTTGGACCTGAGCAATAAAAAACTGTTTATAAGGTAAATTTGGGGACATCATGTAGTTTTCGCAACATTTTTGACCATTAACGGTTATTTATTGAAATAAACAAAGTAATCAGTTAAAACAGTAATCGTTCATCATGCCTTCGTCTCAATGTCCTAGATATCGCATTTTGGTTTTCGCTATATTTTGGTGCTCGCATCTCTTGCTCGCCGTTTTTGTCAGCCAAGTTTTGTGGAAAAACAGTTTCAATTCCAGAAACCGCGATGCAACTCGGTTTTTGTTTCGATAAATTCAGTCACTCGGTCACACGGTTTCGTAAAGACTAAATGATTTTCTTTCATAACAAAATTGCTTTAATTGGTCGCCAGTGATGAATGCCAAATTCTTAAAGCATTTGTTGCACTTGTAAATGGACAAATCGGTAATGGATCACTGTTTGTACGTGAAACTCACTTCAGCACTATATTATGTCTGGATATTTATATTATGCTATTCTTGCTTTTATACCGACGACATTCATAGAGCAAAAGTAGCAATCATCGCAATGTTTGCAATTAAAATTAAAAGTATATCTTTTCATCAAACGACCACTTGTACAGCTTCGTTTTCAACGCATTACAAAACAATTTCGGTACCCATGGCTTGACAGTATTTACTACAGCAAAACCAAAGTTCTGAAAATATGCATCTTTGAGTACATCCACAAACGTAACAGAAATATTTTGAATCGACTTTACAACTTTGTTATTGCCTTTTCACACATTTCGAAGCACAATCACGACAAGAAAACAAGTTCGATCGTTAGGAATCATTTTCATCTACTCCGGTCCAAAAGTTGACCCGAATGAAATTAAATATTCTCATTTATATTAACTTTATCCATAACAACATGAATATTGCTTAATCGGGTGCCTTCAATAGATGTCACAAAACATCTGAATCACTGAAATATTCGAGGAGGAAAAACAGGGAATTCAAATCGAAGGAAATATACATGGCTACCAATTGCTTAGGATGGAAAGGAAAACGACAGTTATCAAACAAACTATGCAAACAGAATCGAGACAGGATAGAAACGCTTCGATTCTTATGTCGATGCCTATCTACAATGTACGATAATAAGCCAACCGCTGCGAGGATAGCGTCAAAAAATGCCGTATTCTCGAGCCGAAACACAAATACCATCTAAAAATTGAAAAAGGCAGGGAGGGACCAGTGATGTTTATACTAAAGAATCTTGAAAAATGAATTTATTTGTCAAGGAAGTACTCTAGTCTAGAAATAAATTTTCTTTCATATTTTCAAAGCTTAACCCTTTAAAAATATTATTTTACAATATGTCCTTAAGAGAATTTTTCAAAGCATACATTATTTTCGGAGATATGGCTGTTTTAGTGAGGTGGCATCTAAACCATTTTCCTTTAAACGCGAAACTACTTTTTCGAGACGTTTGACATGATAGTACAAGTTCTACTTAACCGATTTACTTAAAATTTTGTTTGATCCTTTCCTTTACATTTTCCTCTCGTAAAAAGTATAACTAAAACAATTCGTAAAAGTGGGAAGAAAATGGTAAAATAATGTCTCGTATTATTGACTACTTCTAACAATTGATAATAACGTTACCTTTACTTGTCCTATTTATCTGTTTCTCAACAGTAAAATTCGGAAAAACATTTTTCAACAAACAGTATCTTTGAATTTTTTTACTGGAATTTACTGGAGAAAAGTAGCAAAACTTACCTAATTCTTATACAACTGTGCACAAACTGTACTTCAAAGTCCACCCAAATCGTAAATAAAACGGCAAAAATAACTTATCTACTCAAAAAATAATTACACCAATCTCATCTTTGATTACACTTAGTTATTATCAAGTGATGCCGCTTAAAAAATAAATCTGGAATGACTGATAACAAAATTCAACAATTTTCTAAACATTTATTTTCAATAACTAATCAGTATTCTCAAAAAATACAAGGATATATAGATATATAAACTATATTCCGTTTTCAGTTATTTCTGATTGTGTTCCGAATCTAACATCGTCATTGAAATTATTATAATTACATTATCGTAAAATTCTCTATCAAACACTTTAGTTCATCAAATATTTCCGAGTTCACGATAGAAAAAGCAAATCATAAAAAAGTAAATCAGTACTATATTTTATGAATCAAAATGCAACTTATAGAGAGAGATATATTAAGAAATATAATAGCAAAAAACATTTTATCACCAAATAAATAAACAGGTGCGTACTCAAATGAAATATTGTATTACTGCGAATTATTTAAAATTATTATGTAACTGAGTTCGTAGTGTTATATCCTGAACAAATAAATATGTGCGTATGAATTTTTGTTATTGTTTTTCCCATTAAGCCATAGTTCTTCTCGAAGAATAAGAGACCATGCAAAATAATGTGGAAATGAATAACGTTTGAAACGAAAGAAGACCCAACCCCGATTCCAAACAACGATTAATTTTAATAAATAACGACAATTGATTTATGTCAGTCAACAATATGATCTGTTTCTAAAACCATCGATGTATCTGAAGTAGATTTCCTAAAACTAAATATATAAATTAAAAGTTACGTTCAAATAATACTTACTTGTCCCAAAACCCTAATAATATACAGAATAAAAGATAATATAGAATAGGCAAGGAGAAAAATATATCAAGCTGATACAATAATATTTAAGTGATTTAATATGTTTTATATTAAGATATTTCAAACCTCTTTCGTTCAACCCGAGTGCCGCTCGTATTAATAGAACTGCACCCATTTGTACGTCTGGTATTATTGAAGAGTGCTTACCATTAATATATATCAACACCAACATTAGCGATTTTCAGTTTCATATTATCTGTTAGGGTATCTGTCTTAACATTGTCTAAACTTTGGAAAGAGCGGATATTTATTTGTACTCACTTTAAAAAGACTATTGATAAAAATTGGTACAATGTATATTAAACAAAATATTTTTCATCCTTTTCTAAAACCATTTTCTTGACTTTTGAACAATGTAGCGATACCTTGTGGGAATAACAATAATGGTTTAACAGAGATCCTATCATGAATCTATTTTAGAATTTTTTCCAGCCAAACTACACTTCGTCGATCTGAACAAGTAATTATCAGAAGACTGTCTTGTGAATACTCTAGTTGCGGCAGAACTTCCCATTCGAGCTGGTGTAAGATTGAACATTGGTGATGAACGGCATTTTTGACAAATCACGTAGATGGCACCTGATGACTCAGACGCTAATCGCGGCGGACGTAGTATCGGGACCGGCCGGATGGGAATGCTGAGATGTACGTACACCTTTTGGATAAAATTTTGCCTTGACTGGAAGTCATATAGTCACAAAATATTGATAATTTAGAAGGGTATCTTAAATGGGCACATGCGATACAGTGTTTTAGTGTGTTCATTTGCGGCTAAGTGTCTCGGGGTATAAATTTGGTAGCAAAGCTGAAATATGACATTTTCTGCTTTCAGAAGGCTCTTCTAGAAAATAAGAAGTCGTAGAGTACGTGTGTTTATATTTGGCGGAAGCAATAAAAAATTTACTGGATATTTTGGACTTTTTTGGTAATTCTATACTTCCTGTAGAAATAATTTGCTTTATATACAAATAATTTCGGTTTAATTTTTTTCGACAAAGCTTTTGTTGAAAGGGCCTCTTTCGAATTCGAACATTTTTTAACATGGCTGAAAAAGTAAACTTTTAAACTTACGTGTTAAATATTCTTATTTTGTTAACTGTGTTTTTATGGTTCTTTTTTAATTAAAATGATTTGTTCAAATCTTAAGACATCTTAGGTGTTGCGTCCCTGGATGTAGTATCATTTCAAACGGAATGCCCAGCTTTCCTAGGGATCCTGCTCTATGTCAGAAATGGCATTTAGCAATAAATAATGAAAAACTGTTGGGAATCTCTTGTGAGGTTTTAAATTAGCACAAAATGGTTTGTAATGTATATTTAAGATATGATAACTACAAACCAAAATGTGGAAGAACATTGCTTAACAGGGATACGGTTTCCAGTTATTTAAATTGTAAGTTTGTTATAATGTTAATTATATGTAACTGATTATAATTATATATAACAAGCCTCCATTTCAGCTGTGGCATAGAATTAGGGAAACATTGATCCAAATATGTTGTAGGAAATGTGAGTTGAACAGTGAAGTTATTTGATTTATGTGATTTGACAAAGCCAGAAACTTTTTTATTTTGTTGGTAGATGATATTGTCTATTTATGATGACACTGTCCTATTTAATTCCCAGATTATGCAGAAAACTTAACTTAACAAGCGGTCTTCCACTATCCAATATCCAAAATCCAATATCTTATATCACCAAATGCCTATACTTTTCAAAATGATTAACTGTATTGAGCATTTTTAATGTGACATAATTAGAAGGGTGATAGTTAAGTATTGTTTATTATGGTAGATGGAAAAAGTGATCAGAATAGCAAAAGGTAAAAATTAAACATTTTTTATTGCAACATCTAAATATACAATTATATACTTACAATAAAAATTTAGCAAAAAAAGATTTAAAAAACTCATTTCATAACTAGTCTTCAACATATATATTATACTGTGGTCTGTATTTGGCCGAATTATATTTACGATAATATAAAATGTTCCGTATTCAACAGTTTATTAAATTTTGTATAATTAAAAGTATGAGGTCTGTTATATTATATTTTAATGTATAATATATTGTCATTAAACAGGAAATTCTAAGAATTCTCCTCTGAAATAATATTTGCAATGTAAATTTTACATATACCTAAATAAAATGTATTTTAAAACCTTTAGTGAATTTCTATTTTTACTATTTTTATTACTGCTATTAATATTAATAAAATGTTTTAAATTTTCTGCTACTCGTATTGTCAGTCGTGCTCTCTAGTGTCAAATGAACGATAAACTTGTTCACAGATAATGCATGGGAAATACACTTCTAATTCCTCTGTCTTTTGTGCATATGGTTTCTAAGATTTTCTCGAAGTGTATGTTGTTGACGTAATTGATACCAGAACCTTATTGTAATCACCGTTGTAATACCTTGTATATTATCAAAATAGTGACCAATATAATGTTTTGTTGAACATTTGTATTTTATTTACCAGGAAATAAAAGTATTTCTTACACTGGGAAGATGGCATCCTTTAAAATTCTTGCAACATGTGGCCGAGCATTGTCATTAGACATAATAACTTAGCTTCTTTTAGTGGTATTTTATGCACCAATACGTCATTCAATCTATTCATATGACGTATTCGGTTCTAGGACATAATAAGAAACGTTAAAACCGTAAAATAAATTACGTTTAGGTTAGATTTTTTAGCACTTCTACATTGATAATTCACATATAACCAAAGCATTTATTACATATTACATTATTAATAACATTTTCAACATATCAACCGCAATTCTCTTAAACTGAAATTATTCAAAGTGCTGTAAAGTGAATAAACATTTCCGCTTACAACGTAAAACATCACATATACATACATATATATATATATATATATATATATATATATATATATATATGTTTTTTTTTGTTTAACTCAAGCTATAGTAATGTAATAGTTATCAGTAATGTTGCGCAATAAAAGAGTGTCCGCAATGAAAGGAGCATTGATACGTTGAAAGGTTTACTATCATACGAAAAACGTAAATATGTCATTAACTTTTGACATTCAGTAAATAATACTGATTGGTTTAAAATGATACATTGGTTTTAAATAAACCAATATATATAATATGACTCTATAGCGTATATAAGATAAGCAATTACATATTATAACAAATTACCTTATTTAAACTGCCTAAACATCAACAAATATATCCTAATATATTCGAAATTATCACTTAAAAGAAAAATAATTCTCAAATATTAACTCAACAACGACAGCGTATAAACTAAAAAAAAATAATCACATTATATTTGATAATAAACATAGAGCAAATACACACACATGAACTAATACTCGCTCGCACATTAGTTTATACTACAAAACCCATTATTAATTAAAAATGATTAATCAGATGTATGGAAACCGTTCCACTAATCAGAAATAATTTATAAATATGCGCGTAATTCGTTGAACAGCAGGAAAAAGAAACCGTAAAGCATACGTGTATGATATTTAATATACATATATAGTTCGGTTTCGCTAGTCTTATTTTTTAATTTGGTAAATTTATTAACCACGCTGTAAACCTGCATCTCTCTCGTATATATTATATTTTTCAAACTCAGGAGCGTATAGTTAATAAAGAATATTGTGTACTATTATTTTAATATTATCTTACATAATAAAATACGGTAATGGCAACAGTACTGTTGTTTTTAAAGATCACCTTAATAAAGCTTTTGAAGCACCTTATACAAAAGACTTCTTCTTTTTGTTAAAACTGTTGACTAAACCTACTCTGTATATCACCTAAATTAGCAGTAAGTGATTATATTAATTCAATGAATCTTTGCAGAACATTTGTAAATTATGTGTGACTTGATAGGCTTGTATCAGATGTATTGCTCATATATTTATATTGGTCAAAATGTCAATTTATGTCATTTATAGCGTAGAACAACATAGGTTAACCAAAATATATTCCACCAATTTCTACAATATCAACATCAACCGTATCAAAAGAACGATATTAGCAGAGAAGGTTTCGCAGCCATCCAATCTTTGAATCAGTTTGGCATTCTTCAACATTTGAAAATTAGAAGGCGTTAGGTTTGATGCTCATAAACCATGGGGTTTTGAATAACGTGCAGACATTTTTGGATTGGAACACTTGGACTAGCATTTTATACAGAGTCGCTTTCTGGGGGATTGAGAGTTTACTTTTTCTGTAGAGGAGAGGGAAGAATAAGCGCGATAAGCGCGGAACTTCTTGCGGTGGAACAGAATGGCCTAAGTTTTGCTCTGGTTTATCTGTAGCCACCTGAATTTGTACCACGTAATCACCTGGTTTAGTTGGATTTGATGTTTGTGGCGAATAGCGTCCAGACTGTAACCAGTGGTGAACAAGACTGTATCAACGGCGGTAATGTTTGTGAAGTGGTAAATCAGCTATATAAAGGTTGAACAGGGCTGGTGCTAGTGAAGCACCTTGCGGGACTCCTGTGGAAATCTGTTTTCGAGAGCAAACTGCGTCACCGATCCCCACTTGAAAGGACCTACCGTCCAAGTATGAATCCAGAGAGATTAGATCCTTCGGTAGACCAAGCTGTTTTTCTTTGAATGTTAGACAGTGCTGTCATACTTGATCGAAAGCTTTGGAAACATCTAAACATATGGCTCCAGTATTTCGACCTTTTCTTAATGCCTGGTGAATTGTTGCTGCGACGCGAGCGGCTTGAAAGTTTGGCACGGAAACCGAATTGTTCGTTCGGAATTATGTGGTGTGCATCTATGAAGCTGTTTAAAGCGTGTTATATCGCTTTTTAGGGGCCTCTAATCAGATGGATAGGACTTGGCTTTCTTGAATCGATGATATTGGCAAGTTCTGATAGTTGCTTGCTAGTGAGGTTTTTCAGATGGTCTACTGTTATACCATCAGGGCCTGGAGCTTTTTTAGAAGACAGACATTTTATGGAGAGTTGAAGGTTTCTGGGAGAGACTATGCTTTTTAAAAGATGCCCTGATTGGAAGTTTTTCCTCTTCAGATATTATTATAACGGGTGCGTTCTACAGAAAATAACCTCAATTGCTTTCGATAACGACCGCTAAATCTGCCAAAATTTTTTGCGACGCAACCGAGTATATTTGTTTTTTGTTAAATGTCAATGCTTTCTCTATTGTTTGTTTATTAATATCTCTGAATATGTGCTTTTCTAGAGATGTTGGCCGCGGAGAAATATATCGATATATAATGCTCTAACAATTAACCAATTAAGCCAGGTTTAAGTGTCTTTCAGGATCTATAGAAAAAATGTTTTTTAGCAGATTTTATCATGCCCCAACAAGAAGTTGTTTGTTTCTTCTTTTACTAATTAACAGCCTCGCCGAGTTACACAGTATCGCAGCTGAAACAAAGGTCACAAAAGGTGAATTGAAGATGCTCAACATTCCGTCTTTGAAAAACATCTCTAGTCCTTGGATTTCCAGCACATGCATCTTAGTTTAAGGAGTAAGACCACCAAAGGCGAACTGAAATTGCTGTTAATTAATGTAGTATTCTGGAATTTGTATCGAAGCCTGCAGTTCAGGATGAACGGCAACCAAAGAGCGGGTTATCGTGGCTTAGTTTCGTAGCCGTAGATAAATGGAATTCGAAGTCACCAAAACTTGGAAAGGCTTTCCATAGAGGGACAACATGAAAATTTAGGGTAGAAACAGTTCTATTTCAAAGGTCGTCAAACGCAAACTAGCCAACGGAATAATGAGCCTGTGACCGTTTGTTTAGCATGCACAAGAGCCATCTGTTTTAACTACCTGAATGGTGAACGACTGAGACGGATAGGTCTGTTTATATCCTCAGCGTCAATTTGTACCGGCATTCAACAAGTCCCCACTTCCTTCCGTGAAATAAAACAGTTTTTTGATTTTAGTTCTCTTCTATTTATATAACCTAACACCTGATTATATTTTGTATTTTAAATATATGAATTAAAAGTATTCTGTACTTCGTATTTTAAATACATGCGGGATGGTGTTTTGTAATTTGTATATTAATTAAAGTAAGTCATGTATTTTGCCCAACTCATGCATTGCATATGTTTTGGCCCAATTAAGTACATTTTTTTTTGTAAAAACACAAATATTACCGATGATGACGTGAGATATATCGTTTTTATGACACCCAATTCAAATGCTTTTAAAAATGAAGGAAAATAATATTGTAGAAATTTTTTTGGTCATATAGTTTCTATCTTATGTGGTGATATATAATGATTCAACAATATTGGCACATCCCTTATCAATCTAGTCTTATAATAAAATTCCACCTCATCCATACGTAATCGTAGGGTAAAACTTTTTAGCTTGTAAAGCTTCCTTGGATTTTTGCCATATCCGAACTTCTCTATAAGACGGAAACAAATTAAACTTATATTCGTCGTCAAATAAAACTAATTTCCAAAACCTAATAGACTTATACAAATGTTATCTTGTAAGAGAGTAAAAGATAAACTGTTATGTTTGCTTACATTGCTTAAAAAAGTGTTTTTCTAGTGTATAATGACACTTATATTCTTCTTTCGTTCTAGTAGTCTTTATTATTAAATTATTATTATACTATACATATAGTGTTGTGATTACAATAAACAAAATAAATTAAACCTAACCTCAAATTTTCGAGAGATACAAAAAATATTTGCTTTACTACATTTGTAAGGATAATATTATTAAGATAATATTATGTTATGTTAACAAGTATTCATAAGTTTTATTACATTTGTAACTTCTCACAATTCATATACCTGAGAATGCATAATAACTCAAAATAATTTAGACAATATATTACACAAACTTGTAAACCCGGAAACTGTCAAAAGTTTAACGAACTCGTCAGGTAAAAATCGTTTCTTTTACAGAAATAAAATGTAGTTCGGATAATAGTTTACAGGGTTTTAGATATAAAACATATATTTGAAGATCCGTTTTATATTTCGATTCGTAAGTTATCAGTAACAAACAATAAAATCGAACATAAAATCGGTAATGGGGCATAAGATGTGATAGTTGTTAAACTAACCAATGTATTTCCTTCCTTAAAATGCATTAGTTTGTTTTATATGCTTTAATCTAGCGCTGTACTTTTACATTTAGGCTCTATGATTGCAGTTAATTGACATTATTGGACATCTTATTGCGTTCGTATTATTATTATTATTATAGTTTGTTTTATTATTTTATTTTTATGTATAAACTACTTACACATTCTCCCTATGTATAACAATAATATATTGTTAAGAAGGAAAAACTGAATGAATTATATTTTTTAAAACCAAACTTGGTTTATTACTAAACCGTCTAAAAGCAACCACAATAAATCAGCAAGCACGTCTGTATACCGCAGTATGTTTACAGTAACCCCATTGTCATTTTTATTTTGAAATAGATATTAATAATACCACTCACACATGCGGATGTTAGAAAACCAAAGCCCAGATATAACATATCATTCAATAGAAAACCATAACCTTATATTATATTACTTCTTAGTATCGAAACAAAAGCTCAGACTAAATCATTTCATAAAAACATTTTTATATTGATAAAACTTGATAGTTTTATCAATATAAAAACAATTATAAACGGAAATGAAAAAACGGTTATGTGACAGTAAAATGACCTTATTTTTTTGTATAGTTTCTCCCTCCTTAAATACACTTTCTAGAAGGTTTTCTAGAAACCCTCAAAAATACCCCTCTACTGCAGTTATTACCTATTATTATAGCGTCGAATTATTATACCTGCCATTACGTAAGTACAGATGGTACTCTGCGAATTTATTGAACGACCTAGTATGTTTTATGCCAGAACGAAACATAAAACGGTCGGTCACGTGACGAAACGTACATGAAAACACTTACGAGAATGGGAAGTCCGATGTCACATGGTTTATCCGAGCAGTACTTCCATTTTTATGAAGGCATCCGAGAAATGCGTATAGTCTCTATACCCAAAACTGTTATGACTCACTATCGCCGCACGTCAATGCCTAAATCAAAGGGCAGATACGTCTGATAGCATATTAATTATTTTCTAGCCATATTTGATTCGCCAATTTCGTCTGAATTATAAAGAAGCCGCTTGAAGCGCGACAGACCATAAACTGATACCACTTTTCGATTCTTGTCGGTCTGAGGTCGAAGACTCCATTCAGGCAATGTCAAGGAAGTAACATGGCATAACGTATTTAATTGTTTCGACAGTATATGTTATGTAATAATGTAGATATGGTAATAATGTTCATTTAACTAAAATTATGAACTCTTAGTGATATTAGGTAAAGATAAACGTCTAAAATGTTACAAAAGATAAATGACTTTAAGTGGTTTCGGTTTCAAAATATATCTTTCTTGTTACACATAAATATATGTCACAAGCAATAACGGTTATTATTTATTACTGTTAAAATAAGTCAGTTTATAAACACAGTTAGAGTTTCTAAAAAATATTTAAATTTTCTAACGACTTACTTTCAAAATTACTAAATCAGTTTTCTATTTATAGCAAAGTTAGTTAATACAATATGAAAATATATTTAGACAAAATTTACTTCAAAGTATAGTTTTCATGTTGGAATCAGAAGCAATCCTTATAAAATGTGCCATCAAACTGAAATAATGCGTCGTGGAAAAAGTAATTTCGTTTTTTTGCAAGGTGAATTCGTGTACATAAAGGTAAAAACTAATATTTTCTAGTAAAACGACAATTCCATCATTGCATGACTTATATATATATATATATATATATATATATATATATATATATATATATATATATATATATAATAAATAAATGGCAGATCATATAAATGTAACTAATAGTTATCTAACACTGTTTGATAGAGTGTGCTAAATTAATTTGTATATATCAATATTAATGTAATGATTCCTACTGTTTATTAAAACATATGACGTCTAAATACGTTTCATATTAATATGTAAGGACTGTATACTGACACTGTTGCAGATAATATTGTATATGTTTGATGTATATAAGGTATATAAACATATAATATATATATATATATATATATATATATATATATATATATCTAAATGAAAAATAAAATTACAAGACAAGAATCCAGGCATACAGGATACACTTAGAGTATAATGGTGTGACGAGAAAAAAGAAAATTCGATATATCGATATTTTTCGATATTTTTTCAAAAAAATAATATATATTTGTTAAATATTATAAAAAACAATTTAATTATTTTTAATAAAACTTTTAAATTGGTATTTCACTTTAAAGATCAAGTATATTTCGGTATTTAATTGCAAAGGTTTATTAAAAATATTAATATATATTACAAAAAAAGATCGATATATTTTTTCCTCAGATATATCGATATATCGATATCTTTTAAAAATATCGAAATACCAAAATTTGTGTCGGTGGCCGACACCTCTAAAAGGAACAAGATCTGTTATGTGAATATACATAATTGAATATATCGATGGCCATAATGAATTAACAACAACTTCGTTTCGTTTCTCAGTCAATGCATCACTTAAAAGTTTTTATTTATATTATTTTAAGTTATTTAGTGAAGAAGAAAAGTGTATTAGTAAATTTGAGCACATAATAAGTATATTTGATAGATGACTATCGATTCTCAACGAATTATGCGTCTATAAACATTGCAAATGTTATCCATAACTAAAATGTTGTTCATATTATTTATACAACATCACGTTAGACAAAAATCTAAACACATTAGAACCAAAATAAAACAACTATACTGGTTAGTCGGAAGATATTCTCAACTTGATCTAAAATGAAAGAGGTTGATCTATAATACAATTATAAAGCCAATTCGGACCTAAGAGGTGCAAATATGGGATTGCACTAAAAATTCAAAACAACTAGTCATACAACGCTGTCAAAACAAGGTTTTTCGATTCATTACCAATGCCTATCGCTACGTAACCAACGAATAACTGCACGATGACCTGGAAATCAAATGTATTTGCGAAGTTATCCAAGATCTCGCCTTGAAACACGAAAGAAGATTATCAAATCATACTAACCTGGAAGCAATACAACTGCTGGGCAGCGCGCAGGATGTCAAGAGACTGAAGCGAACAAAACCATACGAACTTATATAAAGTGTATACATTTAGTGTAAACTATAGCTATAAGTTATTATAATTTTATAATTGAGGAATACATATTTATGTATTTTCTCGAACTCGTCTTGCTTATGAATTAATCCAAGTACAAATGAAAAGTTGTAATAAATTAATTGTAAATTAAGATTGTACTAAGCGTATCTAATAAAGATGTAATAAAAAATTATTTATGTATGCATGCGCTAAACTAGCCAGCGATATGCTATATCTTATATTTCAAGTCAAGCACTGCCTCTGTTATTGATAAATTCTAGCACTTTTAATTGACTACTTCGATGGTATTAGTTGGTAGTAGAGAGCCGAATTAAAACCGACAAATGGCTTTATAACCGTTTGTATACTTGGTTTATGTATGATGAGCTCGTCAGGCTTCCACCGCAATCTCTTTCGCACATCATTGTCAAGCCACCTTCACATTTCATCGCCCATAATAGTTGTTCAATAATAGTAAATCCAACTCCAAAAAAACTCACTACTATTTTAGCGTCCAGTGTATGTGATTGATCTACTTCTAGATCTTTTATCTTTAAACCACGCTAGTATTGATTAAAATAATCTATAGGAAATCGCAAAATGAGGATAAAATCATCGAAAGCGACAAAAATTTTTTTTAAATACATTGGAAAACCCGAAATTACTTTGTACCCAATGGTACATATACAATCAAATAAAAAGATTGTGTAGTTCACGGAATAAAACTCACTACGTCCATTATAAGCCATTCATTTTCGATTATCTATTCAATTAAATTGTTTTTAAATTACATTTTGTTTAAAATCAAAACACGAAACAGATGGTATGAGGTAAAAAAATCAGATTGTTAAAGGATTATACCACCTTTATATGCTTTTATTTATTTTCTGTATTTGCTTAAATCAAACACTCAAACACTTTTTAATCGAAACTATATTTGCTTAAATTAACCTATTGATTGTAAATACAGCCGTCATTGGTACGTTTTAAAATATAAAAACCCTTGGTACTTTCACATATGAGTAATTTAGATTTATTATGTAAACATTTATATTCAATTTAGTTGTTGAAAACGGTGCAATTTTTTATGCTTAAATAGTTAATAAAGTACTAACATCAGAGATATGTATGGTAAAGTCTCAAAATTAAATTTGAATACATTGGTAGTTTTCCAGTATAGGAAAAACTTATTAGACGAAACCATATTTTTTATTTAAACAACCCCTGTAAATATAAAACCCTTTGTACTTTTACAGGAAAAGGAATATATTTTTTTATTTTTCAGTGCGCTGCTCTGAGTATTATATCATTATAAGTAGAAGAATTTTAATTTGTACCTTATAATTCCAATATTACGCTCATTCTTATTATTTATAACACTAATACTAACTCACGTTTCAAGATTTTACAGTGAAAACACTTTGATCAAATATCAATTTTTTTAAATATAATTCAGATATTATAATCAATAATTAATTATTAATGAATAATGAATTATAATATAACACTAATCT
Organism: Rhynchophorus ferrugineus; assembly: GCF_030347505.1. NCBI lineage: Eukaryota > Metazoa > Arthropoda > Insecta > Coleoptera > Curculionidae > Rhynchophorus > Rhynchophorus ferrugineus. Next base: position 20,837,150 of record NW_027472583.1, on the reverse strand, counting down.
TATTATACACTTTTACATACATCATAAAAATCCGTACATTTACAACTACATGATCTACAATTTATATTTTCCCAATTTATTTTTAAAATTATAGAAACAGATTCGATTTTTCGGATAATTATTTAAAGAATGTCTACTTACGTTTAAAGTAATCTGGCAACAATGAATTAGAGATTGAACATGATAATTGGCTTACGATATTTTCTTCGTTAGAACACAATTATTAACAAAGACTGGAGTTCGCTTTCACTTGCTTAATACTAAGAACAAAAAATGTTTATAAGCAGAAATGTGATATTTAATAGAACGAAATACTCAAAACATCACCGGTATGATGCTATTTGTTTGTACCACCACCTGTCTGATACTGTCTGACGATATCGTCTGTAAACAGACTTAAAGGAACAATGTAAATCTTTTACCTGAGTTTATACCTTTATGTCTAATAGAGAGTGCCTCATTAGAATAGCATTTGAATTAGAGGGATTATTTCCATAATATTATATTTAATTTTGTTCTAGTTTTGTTTGAATTAATCCGTACATCACGACATTATTTAAATATTTGTATTGTATTTTTTTATGTTTAATTCTTAAGAGGTTAAATTTAAATTTAAAACTCAAAATAACAAAACCAATATGTATTTTTAATTCTGATTTTATTATTTGAGTAATGAGTATCCGAAATTATTGAAATATTCACTGTATTGTAAAAAGCAATTTAGCTACAGTGGAGTTTTGAATTAACAGCTTAAGGAGGGAAGTTAACGCAAGTTTATATATAAATATTGGAACATTTAACTTCGTAAAATTTATTTTAAAAAAACTTGTTCCTCGTTACATATGTATAAATATGACCTATATTTCTTTGGCGTTAATTCTTTGGCGACTCAATTTTTTCTATACCTTGGCCTCCTCACTTGGCTGTCTTCAGAGAGAGAGAAGACTTGAAATTACCAAAATGCATTAGAAGAGTAATTTAAAACGTTCCATGATAAAACTTTGATAAATGCTTCGTTATATGTTGGTGAGTAATTGCAGAAAAAATATTTCAAAACTATCTTATTTTTCTATACATCGAGGTGGTAAGCTCTTTAATTGAACTCGCCCATATGTTGCTGAATTGACGTTCTAAAAATTAACCAATTTAAATAAAACTTTTTTCATTAGGATACAATAACCTATAGAAACATAGCTTTAAACATTTTACATATTTTTCATCCGAGAGTTCCGTCAAAAGATTTTATATATGAAAGGCTGTCAATGAAAGGAGAAATATTAAAAATAGTTTTAACATGTTTATAACAGTCAAGTCAAGATGTAAATCCTAGATAAAAACAACTCATGTTCAATTTTCAGCAATCCAATAAAAATTGTAAATCTATGGCGCTCGATTAATAAGCACTGTAATTGTAATTTTTAAATATATGTATCAAAAAATTGTAAAATACATACAGATATTTTTACTACAAATATGTTACTACTAAACCTCGTCCTCTATTCTAGTGATTGATTTAAACACTTCTGTGGAGGTGCCACTAAGAAAGTCTCCATTAAAATATCTCAGTTATAAAACAGTATTGTTCGTATAAGTATAGGCATGTTTGCACAAATAAGTTTACTTGTAATACAAAAGCCAAAACCTCCAAAATTGATGACTCATGTGCTTAGAAGCCACTAATTGGTTCTTCAGGGTATATTAGCAATTCAGTGCGTAAATATCATTAAAACCAACCATTAAACATTACAGTTTGTTAGAATATGCTGTTAATAATCACAATTTATTGTAAAACGAAAACGAAAAAGTAATCTAACAAAATAAATAGTTTAATTGATATACTTACGAACATTTTAAATTTTAAATCATTTTTAGTATTTTATATAAATAATAACAACTTACAATATAACTTCACCGATTATATAAGAAAAAATATAAAAATAATTTATAGATTTAACGTATTTGATATTATGGACTTTTTATGGAAATTGATTGTTTTTATGGTTTATGGGTATTTTGTGACAACTAAAATAAATATATCATAAACAACAAATACATTTTCGGTTGTAATCATCCTGTAGGGCAAAACTAGCAAATATTTTTATGTTGGAAGTATTTTTTTGAATATCTACAGGTTTTTTTGTAGTATCTTTCTTATATATATCAACAACATTTCAAATTGTATCGTTAAAAGAGAGGTAAAAAAAGTAATAAAAATGACATCGAAAATACTGCTTCCTGTATAAATTCTATATAAAAGGTGGGAATAAAAGGAAAAAGCGGCAGAATTGAAATTTGTTGCGACACAATTTGCTGTATATTTTTAGCAAATAAATCATATAATAATTTATTTCAATGTCTCACAAAATAAGAAGAGATAAATTAAATAAAAAAATTTATTATGACAACAATGAGTGAAAATTTTATTAGGTTTAATTTTATTTTATTTTTGAAGAACTTTGTTCAGAAAAACTATTGTTTGAGCGGTGATTGACCGTAACAGATAGTTGGACAATATCTTCTACGAAATTCAAGAGGGTGTTCAAGTCGCGCAATTAGAGTCAGATCAACTGTTTTGTCGTACAGCAGTGTATGACTTGCCTGGTTGCTACCACAATGACACAATGTCCAGCTTTGACAAATTGGTAGTAATGCCAATTACAGTATTAATAAGAGTATTAAAGTATTAACAGAAGTTTAACAGTAGTTTAGGTACAGAAAATTTAAATACATATATTTTGCTTCTTTTAAGGAGTCCCCTTTTTCTTGTCCCCAAATAATTAGTATATGAAGCTTGTTTATACTAGACATTGGGCATAAGTTATTTTCTATGCTAATATATTTAGAACAAAACCTTCTTTTAGTTGGACTTCTCATTTATTTTATCATATCCACACAATTCAAACTTTCTTTCTATCACAATACTTGATTTCTGAAATTGAAATTAATAGATTTTCATTTTTTACTTAATAGATAACTATAACTAACTACTAAATATGTGTCCACATGTCTGAATGAAATTAGGAATGAGGCTATTTCTTTGCATTATGGGAATATTTTTTGGACAAAATAATATGAACACCTTGACATGACAATATTTGTTAATAAAAGCCGTCAGTTGCTTTTAAAATTCTTGGTAGAAATGGATTCGCAAAGTGTCTGAATGGTTTTCAATGGAATATTGTCCTACCTTGTGCCAAAACGACCGCCAATTGCTTCAGTGATGATGGAGATGCAAATCTACTCCCCAATCGCTGATCTAAAACTCCCCACAACGGTTCAATTATCTTGAGGTCTGGCGATTTTCTTGACCAAGGAAGATGTTGATGATATTCTGATTCATCTCTCAAGACTGAAACTTTTTGGCTGCGTATATATTTTTGGGCGCGTTTTCTTGGAATATGGCAGTGCTCAGCAGCAATATGTAGTAAGAACTTAATAGTTGAGAATGTCGAGATATTAATTCGCAGTTACCTGACCAGTGATATCCACAAGAGGACGAGCTAGATATACCATGATATTGCCACTCAAATCAAAACAGATCCTCCCTCATGCTTGACTCGAGGAAGCAGGCAGTCCAAATCGTACTCTTCTGTTGAGGTTTATATATGGAGATAAACTTAGCCACTTTGTAGTAAACAACAAAACAAGGGCGAATCATAGGATTATACCGCTTTTTTCCAATTAATAAGTGTCGAGGTTTTATAATTGTTGTTCCACTTCCCTTATAAAGACTTTTGCAACAAGACCCTTTACTGAGTGTTAGGTTTCCTGTAGTTATCGGCATATGGTCTTTATCCAAACAGTATTACTCAAGTGCTTGCTGTCACTTTTATCACGATAGTTTTATAATGTCTTGTCACTTTGACTTGGCATGTAAATCGAGTAGTATATACAGACCGCTTTACACGGAAGCAATGTTGCCAACAACATGTATTGTAACACTGTTTTAATTGCTATTTTAACTTGGATATTTACCCTATTAAGTATTCATAAATCAATTCAATGTTGAAAAAATATACAAATCGTACGAATATATTTACTGTTATAATATAAGGTCCTAAAAATGTTGCTATATTTGATTCTAAAAGGGGGCGAACCCACATTAATTGAAAATTACGCAATATTTATGGAAATGAGTGTTTCAGTGAAAAAATCATCGAAATTGGTTTTCTAGTTTTCGTTCTGGCAATTTCGATGCTAAATATGAACATCTTCTTTGCTAGTTATTCCTAGAAAAGGTCGATGAAATTCTCATGAATCAGGGTTACTGATATACATTTTATATTCATGGATATGACAGTAATATGATATTTTGTTCAATGCCCGCAACATATAATGAGCAATAATCACAAGATTGACGCAGACATTCTAGACCCTAGCAAAGCAAAAAGTTTAGTACGATGGTCTTATATAAAAGCCCTATAACCAAACCTAGTAATTCATGTGAGGGCGTTCTTGGAAGACAGATATTTGAGCGAAATTAGAATGAAAAATATTACAATCCTATGGCGACCGAAAGCTGCATAACTCGGCATGATTCTCTTTCATTTTAACCGTAGGTTCATATGATCTATGCTAATTTATAAAGGCAATCACCAAAGGCTACGGAATAGCCTCCGAACTTTACCCTCTCATCTGCAAAAGAAAGCAAATTGTCTCCACCAATTAAAGTTCTGCTAGTCGGCTTCTTCTGCTGGTTTAGGTATATCAGCTCGCAAAAGATGGATGGACAAACTTCAAGTAGTGCAAATCAAACTTCTTAGACAATCCTTGAGCGACCTACGGTTTGTTAGAAATATAAAAGTAGGGAATACATGGAGACAAACACATTGTTAAACTGGAACTCCAACGGTTCATAACATCTTTTTTCAATAAATTCATTACAGACGTAACACAATTCCGAAATTCCAATGTTAGATTCTTACCACAATCCTAACTGCCTCGGCACATCCCTTAAGATCCTCGTATCCATCAAAAGAGGAGTCTTCGCGGGCGCTGGAAAATTTAGACCCTATCCTATATCAACAAAGAAATCATCAGTTGATCAACCAGGCAATAAAATAAACACAGAGGTGCTGGGTTATATGTGGGATCACTAAATGCTCTAACATAGCCACATTATTAATTCAATTTTGTTCTGCGAACAACTGATATGACTGAAGCAGGCAATTTAAAAAAAAACAACTAGAATTGATCAACGGGAAAGATTTTGCCTTCCATCACGACAAAACTGGAGAACATATTATTACGTTTTGGTGCGTCCACCGTATATCTCGGATCTAGCTCCGTACAACCACTATTAGTTCTAGTCTTTGGATAAGTGCTTCAATAATATTAAGGCTTAAGAAGAATCACTGAACATTCTTGAAATTGAGATTTTCAGTAGTGGTGATTTTCACTAGCTTCTTTTAAGAGGGTATTTTTTAACCGATTACAACGCTTTTTAATATTTTCAAAGCTTAACACTTTGAAAATTCGTTACATTTGAACAATGTATAAAGAAAACTCACAACTACTTAGAGTAAATTATTTCAGTAGAACGTGAGAGATCACGCCAAACGTATAGAAACAAGAAGTTTCGAAAACTATAACGCGTTTAAAGTTTTACAGTCACTAAAACAGCTATATCGAAAATAATTTAAATTTTAAAGGATGCTCTAAGGACATATTCTTAAAGGGTTAAGGAATTTTTATTATTTATTTCTATTATATTTTATTATATGAATTTCTGGAGTTTATGCAAACTAGGGTCTATATGGACTGGACCTAGAGTTTAAAATGGGCTCCACCGCGAACCACGGTCCTCGGCATTAAGCCTACCGACTGGTCATTGACTAGATAACTTAGAGCTCATCTCAGAAGATATCCTGTCTTACTTAGCCTCGTTACTGATATCATTTTCCTTGTCGGGTTTCCGACACTCTTGCCTTTTGGACGATCATAATGACAAACAATAAGACAAATAACAACTACATAAGTTTATGATTTTCCACTACACCTGGCATACGAATACATTCTCTGTGAAAAAATATCATGAAAAAACCGTACTTCTATTATTTTAGTAAATTTAGCTGGTCTGTGATTATTTTCAGGAATACATAACATATCTATTAAATAAAATATACAACATTTCCTAAATCCTTTTTAATCCGAATATCCACTTTTATTTGCAATATGTAAAATCTAATATCGTTAAAAAAATAACAATAAAATCGTGTATACATATTGAGCATTATTTTAACTATAATAATGCACATACATTATTATTTCATTGCTAGTTAAGGAGAAATTACAGAAAATGAATTGCTAGTGCCTTCATATGGAAAAATGCCGCCCAATATCAACTTGTAATAACCAAAATGTCGAATTCTATATACTCCGGGCTGAATATTCTCTCTTACGTCCCACTGAATTTCTGCCTCGCTTGTTCCCCTCAGCACGCTGGTCTTTTTCCAAATAAACCTGTAAACACGTTCGTGTTGTTATATGATTACATGCTATACGATAAAGTTTCGCGCATTGGGAATATATCGTTTTTATCAGTAGTATGTATCCGTGATATAGGTATGTATGATATGTGAGTGCAAAAATATTACTGTCAGTAAAATGCTAGATAGGCACATAACAGTTTAAGGCTTGATAGATTTTTGTTACCGCAATATGCATACACAATATAGAATGATTGGAGTACGTCGAGACACATTAAACTCTGTCTGTCTACTATATGGAAATTATGTTAATGGATATATGTTATGTTATGGTGAGTACAGATATGAACGAATCAAATAGTTTGAGCCATGCCCGAGACCATGCGCGAGCGTTCGGTGAAGATTCGGCAGGTTTTTTGACGTTTTTCATCGTTCGGTTCGTAGGCGCTTATTCTTTTGTTTATAACAATACTCTTCACAATATTTTTTCGACGGTACGTGTACAGTGTCCTTTTCCTAAAAATCAATCTTTATTGCTAAAATAATATGTAGCATCTAAGCGTTTTTTAAAGAATATCTAATTATTGTAAATATGGTCAATAATATAATAAACTATGATATAGAACAAAATACCAATAGTATTGATATCCAACTGGTTTGAAGATTATGGTAAGATTATGTCATAAAACTTTTACTAAATAAACTATATATATATATATATATATATATATATATATATATATATATATATATATATATATATATTTACTTAACTTTAGTATTTTGAAACATTTACAATTCTATATTGGCAAGAGAAGAGACTGTACGTGTGAAAATTTCACTATTAGGTAGGCATAATAAAACCATAATTTAAGAATATTACCCGTATTTTGTGGCACAAAATGTATAAATAGAGCAATAAGGCAATTCATCCATCGAGAATAGAGACAAGAATTATATAAGGCGGTACGAATTTGTATTTATTGTGGTTTACGATTATATTCTCGAGATTTAATTACTGTTTTGAAGGTGAATTATTTGTGTTTTAATTTAACTGTTTTTGAATTATTTCAGATACAACGGCAAATAGTATGAAAAAACCAAAGCTGGACAGTACAAGACGATTTGGATGGAAGAGATAGAGAGCATTTCACATTGATGTCATTACAAATTATAAACTAAAAAATAAACGTGCTAACAAGCACATTTGAGATATATCTTGGAAATAATGAAGGAGTAACACCTTGAAACCGCAGTAATATGATAACTGCTGTTTAAATAATAGCATAGATAAGTGGTTCTTTCCTAAATTTACTGTATTTAATGGGTTTTACTTTATATCTTAGGTGAAAATATGGCAATCTTTTTAGAAATAAGTTAAAAAACCAATTGTTGAGTATAGTGAGGTTAATGGGTCGCTACATGTCGTTAATGTCGTGGCTATATGGGTACATGTTAATGTTTTTGATATATTTTAAAATGATTACTTTGTTTAATGATTAAATAAATAAAATTTGTGGTAATATTACAGACATTATTGTACGTTTACATTTTTCCTATTACTAATTCTAGTATTTGCTCAACTTTCATATATATTCCGAACAATAATATATTGAAAAAATGATGTTCCAACAACCCTTGGCACACTTAATGTTTATGATGTTAATAATTATTTTATGTAAGATTAATATTGAGCATCGCTTCCCTCGGCAGTTGTGAAATAGTTTTTCCTTATTAGTTGACAAATGTTGTGCTACGGAGGGTATCAATAAATTTAATTGAATGAAATATAAGAAAAACACAATTTATATTTTTAAGATATCATTTAAGGTTCTTGCACGTAAAATATAAATACTTTACTTTTTCATATTTTTTATAACGTTTTTATATAATTATATGTATTGTTATTAATCACTAATATATAGTAAACACATATTAATTATTCAAAAGTATCTTTGTTGTAATAATTGAATTACAAGGAATAAACAGGATTATTTTCTCGAAAGCAAAACTTGTCATAGTGCCGCCAATTTTTCCCACCCTCGCTCAAATTTGTTTGCCCGACTCGAAGCTTGCAGTTCAGAGTGTACGGGTACCAAAGACGAATTGCAGTAGTCATCGAACGAATTGCCCTTGCTCAGTTGTAGGCTAGAGAAATTTCAAATGGCTAACATCATTGGGATCATTCTATATAGGGTGTATTATGGAAATTTGGATAAAAGCAGTGCTAATCCGAAGATCGCCAAAGGCACACTGATGGAGGAAGACGCTCAGGCGATACTCACAAATAGTTGTACTACAATTATACGCACGTCCCATTCGTCTTTTCTGTATAAGAGGGGTGTGACATCAGGCGACTTATATGACCCTGATTTTTCAAATTAAGAAAAAAAGGGTACGTTGTTTTCAAGCTGGGAAATGTCCAAATATAAAGGTTTCGTTTATTATATAATAGAATTAAGCTGGAAGTATCCCTTGTGATGTCAGCCCAATAAATCGCCAATTATTTTCTTCTCTCCACAAAAACATGTAGATATAAGGATCTTGTTTACATTGGAATAGGATTAAGCTAGTAAAAGTTTTATTTTTAAATACTTCACATATTTTAAGTATATTTTTCAGAATATTACTATATGAATATGAAATTCATGTTATTTTTGTGTTTTAATAAATATTGAATGCGTTTAAGATAACGTACCAGCATATTAGTTGAAAAGCAGATACATTTTCCGAACAAAAATGGATTGATGTTAATGATACCGATGATCTTGTCTATATCAAAATATGTCAATTTTCTTTGCTACCTTGTTTCAAAATTCGCATCAGTAGCAATAATGTTCCATGTACCATCAACACCCTGTAACTCAACGGTAAGGAAAGTAGCATCTTGCATAGGATTGTTACGAGGATTGCCAGATACCTAAAAAAACAACTTCTTATGTATTATAAATTGTAATTATAAATTATATTCGTTGATATATTTTTATATTTTTTGCATTCTTTGTAAAATTTAAATTTACTGCCTTTATGCCGTAAAGTATTGAAAACCCAATAAAAATTTAACTGTTTATTTTTAATAAGTAAAAATGGAGCATCAATAATTTTTTTTATTAATATCCTAGAACGTCAAACATCTGCCCGTGGGCAATAAGTATTATTATACGAGTTCACTTATCTAATATAACTAGCCTGACCTGTAGAAGATCACTTCAGTATGTGATCTACTGTACAACTCGTAATCTAAATCTTATTCTAGGTACTATTCTAACTTATTTTAAATTCTATCCTAACTTATTCTAAGAACTATTCTAGCTTATTCTGGAGATTATTAAATCTCATTTATGTATCTATTAATCAATTCGTATGGTAGTTTGCGTTTGAGCCTACGCACTTCACTGTCATCGCGCACATTTAACTATTTGGCGAGTGTATGGGATGCACTAATAGTCTTTCAGAGTACTTCGCATTAACACTCCGAATCACATTCGTTATGTGTAATATGGGGATATCGCGCTGAATCACTTTGTTGAACACGTAATATGGGGCATCGATGATAACTCACAACACTTTATTCTACAACCTCTGGAGGATTTCTATGTTAGATTTGCTAGTAGTACCTCATATCCTAGGTCCAAATGGGCCTAAGTATTGACTTATACAACAAAATCTTGTTGTCTAATGATAATTTAAATTTACGCCCTATCAGCCAGTACATTTGGTTTAGTTTACCCCAAGTTGTTTGCATTTTGTCATTATGTATTCTTTCCATGTCAAACGTCGATCGAAATGCATTCCCAGATATTTAACGTTGTCTGCTTGCGGAATTTCACAACACATTCTTCAACAAAGGGTGAATGTCACATGGGTAGATTTTGTCTCATTTGCTTTGATACGCCACGTTATCAACCACAATTCGACTTTGTTAAGATGAAGTTGGAGGTTTCTTGTGGCTGATATTGGATCCTCGTGTGATGAAAAAACTGTTGTATCGTCAGCACATGTTGCAACAGTAGTGTTTCTTGAGGTCGGTAGGTCAGCTGTATAAAATAGATATAAGAATGGGCCAAGAACACTGCCCTGCGAAACACCCGAATGGATTGGGTGCAGTTCAGTGTATTCATCACCCTGTTTGACAATAAAATGTCTGTCTGTGAAGTAAAATTTCAGCAGTTGAAAGTGCGTATGTGTAGTTTAATATCGCCTAGTTCACTTCGTTATATATAGATACTTATTAGAAGTATTTACTAAATGAATATATTAAATGCGCTATATTAAATAAATTTAAAAAATTAAATTACATATACATTATATATATATATATATATATATATATATATATATATATATATAGTGGCGTCAGTTCGAGAATCACTGATATTACCAAACTGAAACAAGGACTCTGATCAAAAATCCATTCATGAGCTGTTAATGAGTTTCTCCAATATTATTATACATCATTCATTCTTTGAGTCGGATAAAGAACAAAATCAAACACAATATCCACATCCACCCGAAATATAATGTTAAGGTAATATAATACAAAGTATAGAGGATATAGTGATATTTCCAGTAATAACGCTAATATATTTACGTGACGTTAATTAAATAAATAAATAAACATACACAGTAAACATATAGAGTAACTTAACAGTCTCCATACAAAATGAACAATTTCTTCTTTCGCATTTAGAAAAATAGATTCATGTCTATATTACCAGAATTCAAAAATACCACATGTCCTTCGAGAGATAGCACTAGTTTATGCACACATTTAACTTTATTACCGAAAAACCATAAAAACTAACCGACTGGAGAACAAGCAAATAACATTACACCCTTATCGCCAAAGCACCGACTGCACTTTTCATACCCAATACGAACTATCATTATGAGTTTTTTTAGCATAGGTTTTATTATTTAGCTTGAGGCGATGCGACGAAATAGGATTTTTTTATCAATTTTCGCCAAGAGAACATTTTTCTCGAAAGAAATATGAGTACAATTTTAATGGCAACAAAATCCGGTCAAAGATAAATTATGTATGAAGGGGACGGAGTGATGCATAAGAAAATAAATTTTATAAAGACGTAGCAAAGAGAAACACAGAAAGATGCGAAGAGGTGTTAGATTATGCTAACATTATGTTTGTACAATTTATCTCGCTGGTATTAGAATACATGTATAAAACCATGTAAACATCAATAACGAATGCTAATTTAAAAAAGTAAGTAAATGTTTGGCGTAGAAACAAATAATCAGTATTTTTATTTATCTATACTAAATTGTTTACATACATGTGGAGAACTATCTATTGGTCAAATATAGATCTGAAGGTGTCACAAGGATATCAGCAATATTTCATAATTAAATTAAATTTTATTTGAAAATTTTGTTACTATCAAAACTAATACTTTACCAAACAATGTCAAAAGTTATTTTTATTTTATCAAACTACTACCAAAATCGAATGCCGTTTTATTATTTAAAATAATATCACGAAGATACAATAAGGGCATCAAAGAAACTCGAAACACGCCTTGTTAAAATATAACTGTATCTGAAGATATCGCGTATGAAAGCAAAAGAAACCAATCTACCAATTTAACATTCACTCCGCATAGAAGAAGATGCCCAAACAAATAAACTTTAGCCAAATCTTAGTATGCATCTGAACCGGCGCATAACCTGGAAATAGCACGTACTTGTCACACGAATACAACTTGGATTTAAACAATATCAAAAGTATTGGCTTATCGGACACAAATCGTAGTTCTCATTAGATAACAAGGTATTGCTATAAGAATCATTACTTAAGCCTATTTGGTCATATGAAATCCAAGTATGTAGTACGGTTAGCAAGTCTAATATAACCATCATACAACCATTCCTAAATAACATAACAAGAGGTTGCGTGTCATTCTCGATGCTCCGTAATATGTCTCTATTAAAGTTATATACGCGACAACTCTCTAGAACCCATATTGAGTGTATTTCAAAATATTAGTTTTAATTACTTTAAAAGAGTGTTAGTGCACCCCAATACGCATGCTAATCAGCTAAATATGCGTCGTGATAATAAAGTGCGTAGACTAAAACATTTAACACTATCCGATCTGGTTACAAGACATATATATTATTTGCATATTTGTAATAATATTTAGAACACAATGAACTAATTAAGATGATATTTTATATATGAGATCATTTAGTGAAGTGATTTTTCTACATGTCATGTATATATTGTAATTATAAGAAAAGCGTATTGCCCACAGGGCAGATTGTTGAACCACTAAGAGTAATAATTGAAAAAGATTACTACGGCATATTTTAATGCCAAAGGTAGTGTAGTTAAGGAATTTTATAATAGATATTATAACTAATACTAGCCATGAATTACTCCTGAACTTCATCATGATAAAACAATAATCTTAGCTTATTTCTGTAATAGTCTTGATCAAATGAATGCAAAAATGTGTAAAAACGTCCTAAGCAGAAGAAATAATGTATTTCCCATCAAGGAAACGCAGTTAAAACTATTACTAAAGTGTGAATACGTAGAAGATTTGCAGATCTTTCAGAAAACCACTACAGATAGATATGAATTGGAGGATTATTAAATAAGTACTCGTATAGTGATTTTTAAGAAATGAAAAAAATATATATAAGAAAGAAGTTTAAAGCATTTGTTTGAGAAAATTGTGATTTTAAATGTAGGCTTGAACGTGTAATTTTTACAACTTTAATAATGTGTTTATGTTTAAACAACAAAACTAATAGAAACACAGAGCTCATTTCCGTATTGGAGCTTACCAAACCATCGAACATGAGGTTCTATAAATAAAACACTATGTCCTGGATCATTTGGTTCCAACACAGTAATACAACATGCCATATAAATCTTTATAGACAGTATAAGGCTAATTTTTATACAAATATTTTAAAATAGGTGCCAATTATCTATAAAATTTATAGTGATCTATAAACAATTAGTACACATAAGATGTACTGCTACAAAGGATATCAATATAAATGTGTCACCCACTGCATCTATATAATAAATGATTTCGTTAACGAAAACAATAGAACCCTCCATGTTAAAAAATCGATAATTTAGAAATACTGAGACTGCAAATTATTTAATTGATTGATTATATTTTTAGGAGCTTGTCTTTTATATCTGTTGGAAAAATGCTATGTATCAATGTAAAAAACTGTTAAATAACTTAATAAAATTTTTAAATTTTAGGGTTTTGACATTTCTGTACATAAAATTACAGCTAATAATGTTAATATTCTTATTAATCTACTGCTGAAGCGCGCAAAACAGTTTTAGAAACTTAGTGTGATATTTGTCCATCATATTACAATAGAGTCTATCCGTTACAACGATTCAAAAGTGGCGATTTAACAATCCAAAGTGAAGTAAAACCAATTTCCTACCTACGTTGTACAGTTACCCAACTAAAATACAAAACTAAAACATCTACAACTAAATATATATTAAAAACAAAAGATGAGACTACTGATATTAAATATTCAGCATCTGATAACCAATAAAAACATATTAACAAAACCAAAACAAATCTAATATGTAAAACAACGAACAATTGTTTTCATTAACTCCTAATAACATTCACAAGCCGAAATTTTGAAAAGTTTCGGGGAATTTCATATGTTTTAAATAGGATTCAGATATCTAATATATAGCATATTGTCTGTGAAATTGATAAATGTTCCAGACCGGTTTGACGAACTCATCTTGTTGTGTGTGTTTATTTTATACCTTTGATAGCGATAAACGCATTATTAGATAGTAAGCTCAAATATAATAGCTTTCTAAAAAGCGAACTAACTTTTGTAAATAACTTTTTGAATAATCTATCATACCATCATTATAATGACACTATAATAAACATATAAAGTCCTAATGTTTCCAAAATCCCAATCTCATCGTATAAGGGCGACTAGACGTATAGTTAAAATCCAAGTACTAGGTTGCACAATAAGTTAGCGGAGCACTATTTATTATTTTGTTAAAAATTTGATAAAATAGCATTATGCCTGAAAGTTAGTTTAAAGGATTATTATAATTTCAAGCTTTATTGTGCAAAATCGGTACAATGTATTTTTAACCGACTTCAAAAAAAGAGTATATTTTTTTCGACTGCACATTTTTTTTATGCGCATTTACCGATTTCTCCGTCAATTGTGGACCGATTTTCATTTTCTTTTTATTCGAAAGAGTGCACTTCCGAGATGGTCCCATTGGATCCAAATCAGAATCGATAATATTTTCACATATTTTTGTATCTATAATAATCAGATATTTCAGAGTTGATGTAACGGAAGAAACAACTCCTCAACGGTTAGAAGTTAGGATATTTCCTTAAATATTACGGGGGCGTACAGACAACTAATTATAAACTTTGAAGTTATTTAGGTAAGCTGATGATAAATGCAGGGACCGGCCACTATACCCTTCAAATGTTTTTAAGGAGTTTTTAGTGAGGGTTTTTTTACCAAATTCGTTCAGTGCAAAAGCGGTTCAGTTTACTCTTAAGCACTAACCGTATCATATGGGAAGCCGTAGAAATACTATAGGCAACTGCCTCTATAGTGTAATGGTTGGAACGTTCAGCTCACAAGCGGAGATCGCGGGTTCGATTACCGGCGGGGTCAACGACACTTTATTATTCTGGTTTGGTTAAAGCATATTTCAAATCACATCTAATAGTTCTATATTTCCAATCATTGTTTCTTCTCAATTGATCACTTTGAAGTCGGTGCCGAGCCCAAAAAAATACAAAAATAAAAATATAATTACAAACAAAACAAATCTAATTTGTTGCTTGTACCGACTTCAAAGTGATTAGTTGGAAGTAGTCAAAATAATATTGTAAATAAATAAATAGGTTTAGGTAGGTATTAAGCTAAATTGTGAATATATAGTAGAATATAAAATACGTGTAGTAGATTGGTTGAATAAGGTTTTCCGTTTATTTTTATTTGATATTACAACAGTTATTATGTACATATTTTATTTTAAAGGTTTTTTTTGCGTCAAAAATCTAAGTTTGATTATTTTTTTTACTTTTTAGTGAGTTCCTTATTTATTTTTTGAAGTCGATTAAATTTTTGTTAAAAATAATTTTGTTTAAAGTATTGTCCATAAATAACCGCTACTCTAGTGTCTATATTCCTCCATATTCCCATCTGAGGCAATTAAGGAATTCCACCTCAAAAACGATGTATCTTTTGGGGCTATCCAGATATCGACCCATTTTTTGGTATCTTCTTACGAAGTTAAGTTCTGCTCAGACAGGTTGTGACTCACATGTCGAAACAAGTATTAATCAGAAGGAGCAAAGTTTGGAGAATATGCGGATGGGAAGCACTTCCCCTTTTAAGGTTTCCAAGTATATTTTCACTGGTTTTACAAGATGTGGTAAAAAGTTGTCATGTTGCAGAATAACATTTTGTATATCTCTTCATCATCATCGCATTTCACCGAGTAATGGCTTCAAATTCTCGTCTCGTTAATTTTTCATGACTGCCTAGTACGCCTCGTGTATTCGGTATCAAAATCAACTCATTCAAAACATTAAAACCAGTATTCTCATATTGAAATCGATGGAGCATGTTTGCCATAAGCTTGACAAAGGACTCCGTAATATTCAACCGCCTTTTTCTTCAAAATGAAGTAAAATGTAAGTTTTCCCACAAATGCGATTAACTCGACACAAATTCAAAGATTTCAGTAGTGAAAAGTAGTGACATTTTTTTCACAATTCGACGAAGTCCCATACTGAAAACTGAAGCCTGTAGGTGAAGCTTCAACATGAAGTTACTTACAAATGTATGTACACGAATACACACCACCTATTGTAAATTCGTTAAAATTAATTTATGGGCCAGATAATATTTCAGTTGTATTTTATTCACTAAGAGTGCAACAGAAATATATTCGAGTGTACTTTTTTCCTGAATTTCTGTGCATGATCCTGAATTTTATTTAAGATGTTTAATTAGTAGTCTAAATAAAACAAAGAAATCAGCCAGAGGGAGACCTAATGAAGTGTTAGTATTAAGTTTCCAACGACAATGGAAAATGAATTTTGTCCATAGGTTACCTCAAATTATTCTGTAAAGGGTCGCAGAAAGAAATATTTAAATTTTTATATCCGATAATATACCGCCTATTTTCCACGAACTTGTATTTAATTAGGTATTAAATCAGACATATACTTACAAATGTTACTGATACAGTTTCGCCAATTGTGACAGAAGCTGGAGGCTGTATAATTACATCTCCAAAATTCCAAAACCAGCCAGAGGTGTCGAACAAGACAGGAGTAATTAACGACAGAAGTTTGCTTTTGTCGAGATCCTCTGGAACAGGCCCATCTTCGACAGTTTTGTTCTAAAAATCGACTTATTACAGATTATTTTAATAATAATCATATTTAAGATTTACCTGAATGAGCGCTTCTGCTAACCCTTTGTATATGTTTAGGTAGATTTGATGTGTATGGGGTCCAAATATTGTAGCAGCCCCTTCAAACCTTTGAAGCTAAATAAAGATTATATATATTAAAATTAATAAACAATGACAGATTCATAAAATGATTCAATAATTATAAAATGAGCAGTTAGTGGCATGGATATTAATAATGAGGCATACTCATTACTAATATCTTCCAACTAAATTGGTAACAAGGCAATAATTATAAGATAAATCGTCTTGACATTTTCACACTGTGTATTATCACATTCACACTACATATTTCACACTGCATATCATATCAATACGCCTTTTCACCCTGTACTGGTTCTTAACGATTTTCCGTCAATGTTATAATATGTAATTTTGCTACCGTCTTACTTTCCTAATATATCTTCCACGAACTCCTAAATATTCCAGTTTTATTAGAAACCGAATTCAACAACTGCCTCGAGGGAAATACAAAAAATATATGTAAATTCATTGTACCCAAGGAAGATTACTTTACGTGAAAGAAAATAAATTTCAACTCCCTCAGTCACGCCTTGAGAACGGCAAGTTTTCTAATATTCTGGAATGATCTGTAGAAGTCGAAATGAATTACATAGACATGTTCGGTTTAATGATCATCAAGGTATATTCACTTATAATGCGGCAATCGATCACAGTTCTCAGAAAATCGTTACCATTGGGCTAATGAACGTTATGGGTCCACGTTGTAAGGCATAGGAGATTAGATTTGTGACCAAGTGCCAAGTGCAATAGGCGCTATTAGTACCTATACCAGAATCACTACATTCACTGGTTTCCAAAAATTGATTTTTTATTAGTCCTATGTTAAAACTAGCCTCCTAGTACAAGCAGTAGTTTATTGCAAAGGCCAGTTGTTATTATAATTACAGCATAAAAACATCATCACAACATCCTCTGACTTTTTATGTGCCACAGTGCATTCCACAATTTGCTTTGCTGCAACTATGTGGCTATAGCAGGATTCGTGAAAGGTTGCAAGTTCCAGTTTCATTAATTGTATATTCAGTGGCAACTTGAGTGCTGAATGAGCTGTTCGACCGCCCTCCTAAAATGTAGCTGTAATAACTGATAAAGCAGATCCATTTTACAATCAAACCGTTGCCAGAATCATTAATACTAAATAACAGTTATACCAGGAGAATACACGAAAGAATATTCCACCATTTTTATTTATTTAAAAGCTCAATTAACATGCCTAAACTTTTAAAAATATAAAAGCTCATTTAACTCTCAATGCCTCGGATTTGTATTGCGTTTCGCCTCTCAACTCCCGATTATAGGCGTTGGGCATAAGCCATTGAAATTTCTACTTATATTAATTATTTATTGGTAAATATCAAACCCATGTCCAATTAAAATGTATGCTTCATTGTAAAATTCTTCGCTCAAATGATAAAAAACCATCAGCACTATTTGTTCCCGCAACAGAAATCAAAACTAACAAAGTTAGGCACTAAAAAGTATTACAATAAACACTGTGTTCCTGAAATATATATTTTTTAATTATCAATGAATCGGACAAGACAACATCTATCGGGCTAACTAGTACTGAAATATAAACTTCTGTTCGATCTAACGGAGTCGTGCGCCGAGCAAAATATGATTTAATATAAAATAACGACATATGGACCTAAATATACCAATAATTTTTTAATATTTTAAAAAGTACCAACATTTCTAAAAAACATTTAAAATTAAGTTACTATTTTAAAGGTCTATTTAATTATCATTAATAATTAAAATGTTCTTTTTATATTGTTTTTTTTTAAATATCGAAAAACATCGATTAACGACAATATGGATATATCGATTTTTTTGGGCTATTTCGAACTATAAAGCATTTAAATGTTTAATATTATTGTATAAAACATAGCTCAGTATTATATTAGGTCTAAAGTAATTCCGGAAATATATAAAGTATAGCTTTTACAAAGGTGAAGTTTACACAAGGATATAACAAAAAACACACCTATCAAATTGTTTAAATATCACCAGAAACTTGCTATATGAAAAATCATTAAAGGTACAAGCAATATTGTGTATTACAGATATATTATAAAAGTATATTCATTTTATATGAGAAAGCGCCGTTGAAAAGCCAAAACTATCGATTAGTCGACGGTTACCACAATGAAAAGAATTTAGCTCTGAATTTAACATATATCCATTATCATCGAAAGTAGTGTTGGGACATATCGACTGTTTACTAATTGACTACTTTTTACTATCGACTGTTTCAGTCGCTATTTTTGGTTCGAATGATTTTACTACTTCTTACCAGTAACTGTTTCAGTCGACTGTTTTCAGTCACTTTTCGGTCAAACTGATTTTGTTACTATTTACTATCGACTGTTTCAGTTGTACTTTTAGTTAATATTTTTGGTTCAACCTGTTTCCTTCGATGGATTTTTGATGTTCTGGCTCTGTCGTCCTAGCCGCGACCTTGACAAAAATGTACCCAATTTATGCTTACATAAATTTACATGTAATATATGTTAAAACTACATATATTACATGTAAATCTATGATTTTTTTTTGGTAGTTTGCTTGTATATATTGGTAGTATGCAATATATTGTACATTAATATTATAGCATTTTGGTACGAGATTAAAATTGAGAATGATAAATACTAAAATATTGTGATTGTTTTTATGACAATAATAAGTAATATTTCAATTACTCCCTCGATCTTTATTAAAAAAATATTTCCATTCATAATGAATAAAGCATTTATACAATTTCATTCAGATCATTTTTAATTTTGTTATTGTACATCTTTAGTTTTTAAGTTCTATTTTATTGTCTATATTTATTATAGTATATTATTTCAAAATAGCAATTAACACATTAAAATACAATAAAATATTTGTGAGGTATTATTTCATCCTATAGAAAAATTCCACTCTTTTTATAGATATACAGAACATTCAAATACCAAAGTAATTCTACTAGGTTTAAAAGTATATAATAAATTGCATGTTATGTATAATTATTATAACAGTATTCAGTAATTATTTTTTCCTTCTCTTTTTTAAAGTTAGTTTATGAATGAATTTATATGTCTCCTTATACTACCGTTGGAAAATATAACCACATACAAAATTAACTACCCAAGCAATTATCTACGTTCTTTCCTCTCCCGCAATTTATACAAAAAAGGATTCGTTCATATTCGTCTGATATCACGAATTGCAAAAATCAGTCGAACCGTGCATTTGACTGAAAATATTAATTACTGTTTTCAGTCGATAGTTCCCAACGCTAATTAAAAGGTATTTTATTAGCATTTGGAAGTCATTTTAAATTATACAACCTTAGCGTTGAAGAAATCGATAAGCAAAACTAAAATTAAAAAAATTAACGAAAACAATCACTAACGACCAAATAAATTAAATTAAAAATATTGAATATTATTTCTTAATTAATACGGCGAAGTTTCTCGTTCAAATAGTAATGAAGTGCTATCCAACTTGGCTACCGGCTTAGTTGGGATGATTGTTTTATTAAATTTCATACTCTTACCTATGGATAATCACATTTACAGACGAACTCAAAACATGAATTTAACACTATGACCCGGGGGTTTAGAATCCAAGACTATAGAATCAGCAAGAGGGCTGTCCTATCACCGCAGCTACTCATACCGGCGTAACTTGAAGTATTTCTATTATAAGTATTTTCTTCGAAAAAATTTTTTATGGAATATGTTTACATTTATAAATTTAAGCATATTTCATTTTACTTCGTATCCCAATTTATTACGTCGTTCGATTCAATGGTTAAGAGGACGTTTGACAAATGGCTTCATATGTTTTCACCGTCAGCAGGAAGGTGATAATTTATAATAAAAATTTTATCGAGCATAACCGATATAATCATTTATTTGACAATATAGAGGATGTACAACAGCAAATAAATGTTATATAGCTTGACTGATATTGCCCTCTTTCTTCAAAATTAAAAGGCTCTTTCTCTTTTGTATTCATTCAATTAACCGGAAAAAAATTAATTATCAAAAAAAGAAGAGGGATTGACATTAGATTAGAAATTGTTTCGTATTAATTGAAGTATTCTTTAATATAGTTAAGTGGAGTTCAGTCAAAATTATTACAGCTGAAGCCGAAAGGACACCAAATGTGGATTGAAGGTGCTCAAAAACCCTTAGCGAGCTATTCCATGTAGGACTCTTTCAAGCTTTGAAAACCACCCCTTGTTCGTGGATTTCCGACAGAAGCATTACAGTTCAGGGTGTAAGGCCACCAAAGCCTGACTGTAATCGCTGTGAACTAACACAGCCTACTGGAATTAGGACCAAAGCTTGCAGTTCCGGGAGAACAGCTATAATAGGTGGATTGTAATACAAAGGGAAAGGTAATACAAAAGAGAAACAGTTAGTCTAGACCATACTTGGTTCACACTTTTAACATCCACTAACGATAATCATTAAGATTATTAGTAACATTTCATGATTTAAATGCATTTTGCTGTTAAACTTAGCTGTTCTATCTATAACAATATTATTTTGAGATAATTTTGAGTGATTTTAAATTCTATTTAATTATTCATTATCAAAGTTCATTATCAAATTTAATTTAAAATTTGTCCCTGAAGTACTCGAATGCTGGTGGGGAACAAATATAACATAACCAATCGACTATTTCGCCTCCAAATTTATTACATCGTTCGATTCAGTGGTTAAAAAACTGAGATTCTTAGGCGTAGACTATTGGAATCTGGAGACACCAAAACTTAGGAAAACATTCGATATAGTGATACCATGGACATTTGGCGATACTCAAAAAAAATTTACAACTGCAAGCTATTCAGACAGCATAACGACTACGTACATCCCTGTGACCGTTTCTTTAGAAGGGAGGGTTTATATCATGCAACTGCTACGGCTCTAGCAATCACAGCCATGGCCAAGATATCTAAATAAATTCGAAGCGCGCCAAAAAGTTCAGACGTTGGAATGCGGAAATGATGATTCGGAAACATCAAGTGAAGTCGTCAATGTTTTGGAACTTTCTGAATTTCTTTAATTTCTATTAAAATTTTTGGTAATCCCATTCCACATTTGGAAACAATTTTCCATTTGGAATCCATTTTATATTCCTTCTATACTATATTATTATTATTATAACTGAGTTCTTTATGTTTATTTTCTACGATTTTCATGTGTATTGGTTTATAATTTAGTCTATAGTTATATATAATTTATATATATTTATATTATATAATTTATATCTAAAAGTAAAAAGTTTTTTTGATTTACTACACTTTAATTTAAATCTCATCACTAATCTGATACATTATTTACTATATTATACAATACGAACGATAATACAATTAAACATAATTTTTTTAATTAAGCTCTTTTATTGGTAAAATGTAGATCTTGTTTGTAACGGAAAGCTAAAAATATACTATAAGGATGTTATTCGTAAACATACTTCAAATAGTGTTACAAGTGTTTTGTATCAAATTATTTTCATGTTTGATATTATATGAAGTACATCCTTGAAATATTATCGTGAAGTAAAAAAAAACACTCCAATATATTTCTTCAACCTAGCGTACGTCTTATTAAAATTGTTCGTTCGATAAGTATTATTTTCAAGGACACAACTAAATTTGTTAATAGGGCTGTTGTGTCATTTTGAATTGTCAATTAATCTAGTGATATTTTGAAGCAATTAAAGTGCCAGTAATATTTTAATAAAAAAATTATTTTCGGAAGTAATGTAAAGAAAATAATTTGTGACATATTCCCCAATGATGGAATAGAGGCAATACGGCTCTGTGAGTCGCTTCATCGCTATGAATAACAGTTGCAAAAAGTTTTAACATCAACGTTTTAATTGGGACATGAAAAGAATTTAGTCCCGGATTATCTCTAAAGGAATAAAACACCTAACTCAAGTTACTGTTAATCTTTTAAGTCAGCTGAACATAAAAATAGGTCACAAGGATTTAAAAAATTTTGTTTAATGCTTTTGAGCTGCAGAACTTACTTGATATTCCTCATACGTAGTAATATAGCTCGTATACGTGTTACTTAACCCAGCTATCACCACCTCAGTATCATTATCACCACCATTTGAAATTATAGCATCTTTAACTACGTTCCTCAATCGTCTACCAGCCATGGTAGTGAATTCGCCCGGAACCCCAATCAATCCAAAACTACCAAGCATCAGAATTTGTGTTGAAACAATATCTGGTTGCCAGGAATACGGGACTTTGATCTGTAAAGCGTTATAGAACCAATTTCTTTCCTGAGAAATAATGATGATTTGAGTATTACCCTTCCCGTTGCCAGGAGAATAGGTTTAGGAAAATGACAATCGATGTCCTCGGGTGTAGGTGGAAAAATTAGGTCTCGAACGAGGTCCCAGAACGGATTTTCGGTATCAGCGCCCTGCTTGAAATCGAATTCGCCAGGTCCGTCTGTTGTTCCTGCCGCAAAACCGTAGCCCATAGCTGGGAGACAGCCTTTAACCTAAAAAAATAGAATTCTAACGCCAAATGCCTAAATAATCATTTAATTATGGAAGAGCAACAAAATATTAAGGGATTTCATGTTTTATGATCATTTCTTCAGTTTAATAATATTTTTATTGGAAAAAATGATGGAATATTTTACTTGTTATTATTATTCTTTTTATATTTCACAATTGCCCAATGGGCAATAATGAGTATTTGATGATATTTGTGTTATACAATGATCTGTAAAAGACCGCATGAATAAGTGATCTCCTTTACAAACTTATAAACTAGTATTATACTTAACTTAATTATTATTCTACGATATTCTAAAACCTATTCTATTAATCAATTCGGATGGCAGTAAACGTTATAACTTTTAACGTTAGATCTTCACTAATATAGCGCACCTTTAATTGTTTGGCTAGTGCATTCGTGTACAGGATACTCTTTCAGAATACCTTTGGCTGGCAGTTCGGATCACAATCATTGTAAAATATAGGGCGTCAATAATATCATATATCAGTATATTGAATTTGCTCGTATATTAATACAAAGATAATTTGGATTTACACCCTATAAGCCAATACATCTGGTTCAGTTTTTACGCTCAAGTTGTTTACGCTTTAACGATATTAACGATATATTTCTTCCAAGTCAAGCGTCGATCTAGATGCATTTCCAGATATTTAACATTATCGTCTTGTGAGAGTTCATGATTATCGAGAGTTACCGGAGGACAAATCCTTCTACGCAGGGTGACCGTCACGTGACTAGATTTTATCTCGTTCGCCTTTATGTTTTCAACCACAACTGGATTTTGATAAGATGTAGTTGGAGGTTCCTTGTTGCTAATAATGGGTGAGTTGTATACTAATCAAAATATTTTCCATAATTTTCCACAACTTTTTAGCATATTTCAGGCAACATAGTGATCATCTAAATATTTTGACACTTCTTCAGCATTTCGAATTCATGTGTCAACCATTTCAAGCCAAGCCAACTGTATCCTTCTGAAACCATTGAAATCAGAAGGCACGATGTTTGACAAATATGTCGGCACAACTTCCCCGTGTATCCTTCACAAATTTTATATGTGGACTAGCGTTGTCATGTAAAAGAATTACTTTGAGTCTGTTACTCAATACTCCTGGTCTTTTTTAAAAATATACTCCGCTTCAACGTCCACGTGGACACAGAACTAACTTTGTAGATTGTAGCCATCAGAAAAGTATTCTGTATTACAGGAAAATGACTATTTCTGAGCTAAGTTTTCATCCACTAGGTCTTGCAATTTATCACCTTCAAAATTTGTTGGTTCTCCAGATAAAAGTGTTTGATGTAGAAGGGGTTCGTAATCAAACAGAAAAAAATGATGAATTTGTATATACTGCTATTTGTATACATAAAAAAATCTAGTTAAAATTTATATCATTTTATTAAGATCAAGATATATGCTTAGAGTAATGTTAACTTACAGTGTGTGTTGTACCATTTTCTAATTGTACATCGGTAGTCTGTTTTGGCATTTCAACCCACTGATGGATAAATCTAACTGGTCCTGTAAGTTCCCTTGCTGTGTTATCATTGATTAATAAATCCTGAGCAGAAAATAAAAATGTTTAAAATTGACAATAGAATATATTTAAAGCCTCTCTCTACCTTGGATTTTGTAAATAACCTAGTGGCAATTATCTCAGCACTTTCGAACATATTTTCTCCTGGTCCCATAGCAATGCAATACTTAGCTTCTCCGTCACATGTACTGGTTTGATAGTCACATGGTTCGCCAGTGTTAACACATATAGGACCAAACATATTTGGCGATACATCTCCAAGATTGCTAGATGCAAAAGCACCAACAAAATCTCCCTATAGATAGTATTGATTTTATATTTGCTATATATTCATTCAAAAAATAAAAGAAAGACAACAATAATAAAAAACTGATAAATATATGATTGAGTATGATAATACCAGATATACTTCAAGGGTGGGTGGTTATCTGGAGAATACGGTGGATGAGGAAGCAATTCGAAGCCCAATTCATGGATTTTTTTCACCGTCGTTTTCACTGACTTGTGACACGGTGAATTGTCTTAGTGAAGCAGCACTTTTTTTCAAATTCGATTTTCGGCGATTTCGTCCCACAAACGGTTCAATAATGCTATGTAATAGTCGCTGTTGATGGTCTTTCCTTTTTTAAGGTAGTCAGTAAAAATTATTCAATGTGCATCCGAATATACAGACACCATAAACTTGCCAGCCGACTGTTGCGTTTTCCCGCGCTTTGGGGCGTGCGGGGCGTCGTGTGCAGTCCACTCTGCAGAATGACTGTCGATTGGATTTCGGAGTGAAATTATGGAGCCATGTTTCATCCATTGTAACATAGAGACGCAAAAAACTCGGGTTTATTACGCTTGATCATCTTTAAACACTGCTTCGAATCATCAATTCGTCGTTGTTTTTGGTCAAAAGTGAGCTCGCGCGGCACCCACTTTGCACAGAGATTTCTCATATCCAAATATTCGTGAATGATATGATGTAGACGTTCAGTTTATATCTTTAGAGTATCTGATATTTCATTCAGTTTCAATTTACGGTTATTCAAAATCATTTTGTGGATCTTTTTAATGTTTTCGTCTCTAACAACCTCTTTTGGGCGTCCACTGCGTTCACCGTCTTCGGTGCTCATTTCATCACGTCTAAACTTAATATACCAATCCTTAATGGTTGATTTTCCTGGGGCAGTGTCGATATACAATTATTAATTAGGTAGATTAAAGCTCCAGGGAATATCATAGGTGGTTTAGAAAAGATTTTAATGTAATTTTAATAAAACACAACCCTAACCTACTATCTATTGTCACTGCATAATTAACTGTAGTTTAAGTCCTTCGATAATATATGTATTATATGCACTATAATGTTAAAATAAATTGTATTTTTATAAAATTTTTGTTTCACTATTTTATTTATATTAAATTATTGTTATATATTAAAGCTAAAATAAACTAAAATGATGATGATGACATAAACTGAGATTGATGTGAGTTCGTTGATAGTTTGTATATACTATATAAAACTAGGACCTATATATAAATAAGTAATGACTTCAAGGGATCGTTAATTAATAATCAGTAATATGATAATCACTCTAATCATTTAATACTACCTGTCCAACTAGCTTTCCTGGATTATATTCGCTTTCAAGCAGGACAGAGGCATAACCGACATTATCCGATGTAACTAAACAATTTGTATTGTTTAGTGAGACGGCATGAACAGCATACCAATTAATAGCGCCTAGAAGGACCCCGTCTGAAGCTCGGACTATTTTTAATTGTGTCAAGGTCTTGTCCGTATTATACTCGTATCTGAAAAACAAGAAAATATGCCGCAGATGTGAAATTCGAATTGATTTCCTTATTTTTACGTTCATTCTCCATGACCTAAATAAGCTTATGATTATTGTTACAAATGAATTTATATAATAAGCATTTGACAACTGGCATACGATATGTGAGATATAATTATATAGTCCAGTAGGACTGAGTATGGATACTGGTCACAATATTCAGTTGAATAAAATCTAGGCTTTAATAACTCAACAAGGCTAGTTTGAGACAAAATCATCAACAACAGTTGTAGAAATTTATAAAAAAACCAATATAGCCCTAATAAATCCGATACTATCTGGTATACAAGCACTCACAGTCAATATTCATAAGCCTTTGGTTAAATAAGATGATCTGATTGGAAGAGGTTCAATATCTGAACTATCGCCCTGAAGTTACATCCCGTACCGATTACAAAACGTCAACTAGTTTTAAGCAACATGGCATCATTCGGAAAGCCAATGATTTATATATTAATTGCCTTCTTTTGTTGAAATCTTGCCTACGTTATTCATTTGTGCAAGTATTGTAACCGATCTGGACTCTATCTGCACTTCGCATATGCTCAGTTCATCTATATATGCAGCTACACCAAATGCCTGGGAGTATTTGATAACCACCTCTTACGAATTGCTTCACTGCTGTTGTTCTCATCCTTCATCTCTTCCAAATCTATATACTACTAAATCATTCTCAATCGTTTTATGGAAGAAAGATTATTCTTTGCTGCTACTGTGGATCTTATATACTCATCAAGTGTGAAACCACCTTTCACGGTCCTTGAATGTACCGAGAGCTGAGCTCGATTTCACTTAGGACAGGCCAGCCCTATTCTCTCCAGAAAACTTATATGAGCTCCTTAATTCCTAAAAATTCTTAACCTACAAAGTATACTTCAAAGTCCCTTTTTTACCATCTAGGGATTATGTGGACTAGACGTACTGCTTAATGTGAGCTCGGAACAATAATCCACGGCATTAAGATCACCGACTGGCCAGTGACTAACTCAGAAACCATCTCAAAAGATATTCTGTCTTCCCCATCTTGTTACTGCCTTAATTTGGATGGTTATTTCTTACAATTATTTGTTTATTTATTTATGTATTATATTTTACTCCCAGATACCCACATGTTCTAAATCAACATTTTTACACACTTTTTGAATCTTATTTAATGCATGAAAAAGGACCTCGAAGGGTTAATGAATGCTTATTGGTACCAATTTTATATACGTGCAAAGGGCAAGGTTCTTGTAAAATATAATGTTCTCTGTGGATGGGTTGATGTCCTTAGGATTGATGCCGCTATGTTGTTATGCAGTCAAATAGCATTGTATGAAACATTCACATTATAGAAGTCGAAATTGTAGATTTATAAATAAGCCTTGCATGGTTAATTTCGTTGTATGTGTTATACCATGAGAATTTTGGTTACGTGAAGTAACAAAATAGAGACAAAAGAATGGCAACTCCATTCAACCCTTTCAAAGCCATTCTTCTTGAGTTCAATACACTGTCATTATTATTAACCAGTGTAGTGTAAGAAGGCGCATTATAGTATGAAAAACTGAAGAGGAGATAGCAGCCCATAATTCTCACCTCTTCTAGCCAAATAACTTCATGTAAGGGACCCATAACAAAAATAAATTCTACGAACAAGACCCCAAGATCTAATAAATATAAATTAATGACACGATTTCAATGAAAGTAAGGAAATGATTCCTAGAAAGATTAAAAGTAAAAAAACAGGAGATCCTCTCGGTTTTTTATGAAATTATAATGTAATTATACACATATACATATACATATATATATATATATATATATATATATATATATATATATATATATATATATATATATATATATATATATATATCGAATTAAAACAAAATAATCAATAATAACCAGGTGTTTAAATGAATAATATCGAAGAATACCTTGACTATATAATTTATATTTGCATTTTAAAAGTTATTGAAATTTTAAAGGTATTTTCTTTCTTATTTTTTTGTGTATTTTATGACGACTCGCTCTATAATACACACTACGACTCACACTACTTGGTTCATTTAGATTTAACTTTATTAATATCTTTAACCACAACTAACACACGGGATGTTTTATTATCACATATTGTATGATTTTATAAATTATAATTATACTTTCAATCTATAAAACTAACTCACTGTTTACGTTCTTTCTCCGGATTAAGGTCATATGAGGCAGGGCTTCTATTAATATTGGCATCCACTTCTCCTTTGCTAAAATAAACGTGAGACTCCGTCACGTGTTCGTGAGCTTGCTTTATTGCCTAAAAGAAGAAAAAAACAATAACATTCCCATCTGAAAATATATATTTATAGTAACTA
The DNA here is from genome assembly GCF_030347505.1 of Rhynchophorus ferrugineus. NCBI lineage: Eukaryota > Metazoa > Arthropoda > Insecta > Coleoptera > Curculionidae > Rhynchophorus > Rhynchophorus ferrugineus. Next base: position 20,807,932 of record NW_027472583.1, on the reverse strand, counting down.
AAAAATGAAAAATATTCTCAGTATCTCAATATTTTAAAATTCTACTGTTAAATATCTGTCGTTGCTTATTATATATTGTTTCGTTTCAACTATAATTAGCTGCAATGGAAAAGGTTTTTAATAAAGTGAAATATGACTCTTTACAGGGTAATGTTCCAAGTTCCGTTATTAAAATTCTCCATATTAATAAAACTGCATACTACTATTAAATTTGTAAATTTGTAATTTTGACGTTTTTAGCCATCACTTTTTCCTATTAATAAAATTGGAATAAAAAAGTCACCGGCGTACCATAGTAAAATATTTTTTTTGGCAAAACCAGTTTTTTTTATTCAACATAATTCCCTTCAAGGGTGATACACTGTTTATAGCGACCCTCCAATTTTTCGATACCATGTTTGTAGTACGACTTGTCCTTTGCTTCAAAATGGGCCACAGTTTCGGAGATCACCTCTTCATTCGATGAAAATATCTTCCCAGCGAGCATTATTTTGAGATGTGGGAACAGGGAATAGTCGCTGGCGGCCAAATCTGGAGAATACGGTGTGTGGATGGATTTTTGCCATTGTTTTCACTGACTTGTCACACGGTGCATTGTCGTGGTGAACCAGTACTTTCTTTTTCCTCAAATGCGGCAATTTTTTCGCGATTTATGAAAATTAAATTATGGAATGAAATGAAATTAATGAAAATTATTCCATGCGCATCCCAAAATACAGACACCATGACCTTGCCAGCCTACTTTGGAGCGGGTTCATCGTGTACAGTCCACTCGGATGACTGTCGATTGGACTTCGGAGTGAAATGATGGAGCCATGTTTCATCCATTGTCACATATCGACGCAAAAAATCGGGTTTATTATGCTGATCATCTTTAAACACTGCTCCGAATCATCAACTCGTCATTGTTTGGTCAAAAGTGAACTCGCGCGGCTGCGGCACCCACTATACACAGAGCTTTCTCATACCCAAATATTCGTGAATGATATGATGTAAACGTTCAGTTGATATCCTTAGAGTGTCTGCTATTTCATTCAATTTCAATTTACGGTCATTCAATATCATTTTGTGGATTTTTTAATGTTTTCGTCAGTAACAACCCCTTTTGGGCGTCCACTGCGTTCACCGTCTTCGGTCCATATTTCACCACGTCTAAAGCATACCAATCCTTGATGGTTGACTTTCCTGGGGTAGTGTCCGGAAACCAGCAACCAGTACTGTTTACAAGCACGCGAAAGTCCTTTTTATCAATTTTTTTCACAATAACAAAAGTTTCTTCACTCAAAATGCTATAATTCACAAACTAATGATCCGACATCTGTCAAATTTATACAAGCATCTTTCGAGGTTTAGAGCTAACTAAAAAAAATATAGATTGAATTCTAGTAGCGCCATCTATGTGTCATGTCAGGGACTTTTCTGTTGACTTGTGATCAATGCAAACACAATTTTTGAGTATTAATGAGAAAAGTCAAAGCTTTTTCGGGTTTATCTATAAAAAATTCTAAATGAGACATAACATTAAAGCTCAAAAAACTTTATTTTAATGATCATTTATTTCATTTTATTGAACGAACTATAGAACACAATAATTACCCACTTATTGATTTTATTTTATTTTTAGTTAAGACTAAAATAATACCCAAGAAGGATATTGTCAAAATCAAATTAAAAGAGTGAGTTAAAGTTAAGGTATATGAAGACAGTGTAGGATCGAACCACAAAGACATTTGCATGTTCTTTAAATTGCCTAGGACTTTTTTTCCAACCCCTTCTGCTTTGATATTAATAACGTTACAAGATATTGAGGAATATAGAAGAGGATTTTCAACATACATTATATTTGCTGTTTAATTTGATTAAAATCGAAACTTGGCTGACAGGCTGGAACTCCAAGGAGTTTGAAGTCAATAAATTCTCAAATTCACACAGAGAAAGCAGTTTGCGATTGTTGAATAAAGTATTACCAAACTTTCAACAACGCGGTCTTTGTCACTTGCCAAACAAAAAGGAAGAATTTTCTGTAGCGAATTGTGACTCAAGGTAAAATGTAGATTTATTACGATAATCCTAAATTTAAAAACTCATGGGCCATCCACATCGACACCGAAGCGAAATATTCGCCGGTGTAAAGTATAGATGGATTTATGGCCATTTTGGCTATTTTTCACTTTAAAAAGGATTTATTGAGAAAAATTGGTACAATATGTATTAATTAAAACATAACTTTCAGTGAATCATGTTTAGCGTTAATATACATTGAATAATATAATAATATAATTTGGAATTTTTTTATTTTTTGAGAAGAAACGTCAAAACCTTAGAATTCAACAATTACGTTGCGTTCTAGATTCGCTAACAAAAATGGAAACCTAATACATTATTTTACGTTGTATTGATAAATACCACCCTCTTAGTCCAGGTTGCCTATCGTTTGTAAGTGACAATAAAGCAATAAATTGAAGAGCCATATGAAAACGGTAAGTACCAGTTTAAGTTAAATTTCAAGCGAGTTGAGGTTCAAAAAATTTTAAATTAAAGGTTTTTATAAAAAAAGAATTTTATTCCTATATTAGCTTCAAAATATTAAAACAATAGCCCAATAGCAATATATTACTGTAACTGCTTGGGCCTAGCCTTATATCAACATTTGTGAAAAATTCCCCATACCTTATTTAAAAAAATATAATATTCGATAAAAGCACCAAGTTCCATCACAAATTTTTGTAGAACCATCACTAAAATCAATGAACTACTTTACCAATTGTTGCAATTTCTAGCCTATTCGTAATTTGCAGAAATGTTGATTAAGTGGTACTGAATGATAAAATATATTTTCAATATATTCCGAACGATAAAATCTTGTATACATTGAAATGAATATTAAAATATTTTCAGTATGAATAAACGAGAATTTCCTAAAATTGAAACAAAAGTGTTTAAAATTTCTGAAAACAATGAAAACAATTACTTTCATTCCAACGAACATGATAACCGATAGATGACCGATCACTAGGCATATCCAGGAAGGAAAGATAACCAATTTTATCTATAGAGAAAAATCAATTTCCAACGCAGAAATGACAAGGATAAATGAAAAGCCGAGGCTTAAACATTTTTCTCCGTTCCTTCACCAATAACCCAAGAACATTATAAAGTTTTCGATTTGTCACTTTGGCTTTTCTTCGCAACAGTGGAAAAGATGGCGAAACTTTGACAACGCCATTAAAAGAACAATTTGCAGTAACGCATGAGAATAAACGGGAAAAAATTGTTGAGAAGTAATAGTTATATTCGACGTGTTAACAATGTAATAGTAATATTTCAAATAAATTTATTTTAATTTGGAATATGATTTCGCATTGTAATTAAAAATAAAAATATTGAAAACAATTTTAAGTAAAACACACCGAATAGCTATATTGAAATGATAAAAAACTGTATTATTTATTTTTGTTGCTAAAATTCATATAACTAAAACACTATAATGTTATTTACTAGCCGGTAATAGTATGCTTTATAGGTTACAAAAGATTGTATACGTTGTTATTGAATAGAGAACTATTGTGAATAGAGAAAATAATATAAACACCATGCAATATACTGTTGCATGTTGACAACACTGCTTCTGTGTAAACAATGCTACGCGTATGTAGCGCTCAGTTTCAAACCAGTGATCGGCGAAATATGTGACGTCATAGACTTCAAAAGAGGTCAAGCCGTTAGTGTTCGATTAGTGAGAGAGCCTGCGACGGTTACAATTTTTAAAATGACAATCGTTTTCCAATAGTGTAAGCCATTAAAATGCAGCCGTGAATCTACTCAATTATGTTAGGCTATGCCGGTGAAAAAGTAAAATTTCTACACAATTAGTCTCACCACCAGATATATTATATTCATTAATATCTGGTATAGGAAATAATTCCAGCCCCTTCTTGGTCAACATTTAAAAAAATAAAAACTGTTTCCAAATAACCTCGTTTAGATTAAGGCATAAAGACTATATACTAATATATAATTTCACTATAGTCTATTCGATTTTTTTTGTACATACGTCATCAAGATGTTTAATGTATTGCTTGATGCAATTTGTGAATTCGTTTCAGAATATTTTCCTTCTCATTTTATTCTACTTAAAAAGAAACACAAGGATGCCTGATTACTTCGAACACGTAAACGAATGACCCAGTCAAAGTCGTCCGGTTGTCAGACGTATGCAAAATTCTTTAAAGCAATAGTGATAAGAGGTTATAACTCTAAACTATAAACTATTGTGCCTGTATAATTAACTGTAGTTTTTAAATGTACTATAATGTTAAAATAAATTGTATTTGATAACATTCTTGTTCAATTATTTTATATAGTTTAGAATTTTGTTGTATATCTAAGCCCAACTAAATTAATACTCAGAGTTGATACGGTAACATTGCGACGTTTTGACGTCACAAATTTAGATGACGCACGAAACTGGTGCAAACATGCACAAGAACCCGCAATTGGCAATCAATATTCATAAGATGGTCGGAATCGGCAATAAGAATGTCCTTAATGATGGCGTGAGCTCGGAGAGGGGGGCTAAGGAGTTTTCAACGCATTATAACATCTGTACATTGTCTTCCTGTTGCTCTCAATTTTTATACAGCGTCTCTCTACAGCTATAACCTCATTTAGAACCTCTGAGAAAGTTCGATATTTCGAAAGATGAAGAGTGTCAAAAATTCTTATAAAAAGTGACTTGATTTTATGAATGTCATTAAGTATATATCAATAATATATAAAACTTAGAATAATATAAATAGTGGGTTTTCATAATTCCCAGATGTTCTGTCTAAATGAGATATAGAAACACCCAATATATCAAAAGACCACGCATTAACATTGTCGATACTAAAATCATAGCTATGTAGGTATTATTGACGAATGGAATATCAAATTTAACATGGTCGCTACACGCATAGGCATAGCATAGATTCATTTTTAAGAATGAATTATGCAGATATATACAACACTAACACTCTGGAATTTGATTTACAACTTAACGAACATTAAGGCAATATTTCTTGTAAATGAAGACATTTCAGCATGAAAAAATAACTATTTCAGAAGGAGCTACCTTACATCTAGAATATTACGTAAACAAACAAAAAATGTAATGGTATTCTGAGAACAATTATTTTTAATGGTTTTCTATAACTTTTTCCTTATTTCTGCTAACATAGCCGATAAACGAAAGAACGAATTTGACACTGATACAATGATCGATCCATTTTCGCACTTCTTCAGCATTTGGATGTTTTATCTCACTCTTCCTACTTACCTGGCATAGAGCCTTTCGATTACCACTTATTTAAATTGGTTGATATATATATATATATATATATATATATATATATATATATATATATATACATATATGATAAAACATGTATAATGTCCGCAATGAAGACTTCGAAGAGGCATCGAAGAAATCAAAAGGTTCATAGGTTAACACGAATCCAAACCACACCTCTATAAAAACTAGGAGGCCCTACTCTATAGATAACACACAGGACTTCTGGAACACCGGGAAAAAACAGAAATATAGGTTATCGTTTTAATAATTGTTAGGAATAATTAACGGTTGATCATATAGTGAAGTTTTGACAGAACAAATTTTTTAAAATATTTTATTAATAAATTTTGTTTTTTGGTCAAATATAAGACAACAAACATAACATAAAACAATAATCACTTAGGTTTATAGTATCATTAGTGTGATTATCCTTTGTCTTAAATAAATTATAATTTCTGGAGTTGTTTTTCTAATCTTGGAAATATCAACCGAATTTAAATAGTCTTCAAATAGTCATATTTTCCACAAATTGTATATAAATGTCGATCCAAGTTGAAGTAGTCTAAATACAAACTTTAAACAGAAATATTCAATTTCCTACGACTTTTTTCATCTGGAAGATTTGGTATACTTTATCCAAAGAGATACATAAAGCTTAACTATAGTTAGTAAGAGTGTCAGATGATATATAGCAAAAGCAAATTCCAATCCATCGTGATTATATATAAACACAATATAATGAAAAATGTTATCGCAAAACCTTAGTAATTGTCTTTTTAAATAGACCCACTTTCATTGAAATAAAAATGATGGGTTCAATTTTATTATCTTCTATATTTCAAATATAAATCATATTTTATTTCCATTTAGCTTCGTATTGAATTTTAATGTAGTATAAATTAACATCGATGGCGACTTTTACGGGCGATTTATAAAAAAACTTGGGATATTTTATAATCCTATTTGCTTTTAGGGTACAAAAAATGCCTTAACGTCAGCTCTTCCAAGATCTAAGCCATCACGATATGAATATTTTATTACTAACAAGATTTAATAGATATATATATATATATATATATATATATATATATATATATATATATATATATATTTAATGCGTTTATATATTTTATATGATATAAATTATGAAAATTACTATTTTTTTCTTGTTAGTATTTATTTTCACGTCCCAAAATCAATGAACTTCTTTGTCTAGTGTCTTCACAAAAGAACCAGAGTATTAATTCGGTAACCTAAATTTATGCTCAAAATTTGATCGATATAACTGGTAGAATAATGATGCCCATTCCCTTGCTCTTCCAAAGCTCTAACACATCAACTGAACCCCAATTACATAACGTATTGGAGATTTTATTGTTGACCTTCATTTCGACTTTATCTTGCCTATTTTCAATTTCTTTAATATGAAGAAGAAAAATTTGTTTTTCACAAATACTATTTTAGTGACTTGCAAATCAATGTCTTCCAAGGTAAGAACAATTACTTGAAGAAAAATAACACATAAGAAAAACCAAAACGCTATTAAGATAAATATAAAAGAAGTTTGAATCGAAAAAGTTTTAAAAGTCAAATATGTTACGACTTTGAGATATAATGCAAATGAAATATTTGTTTTTCCAAATTCAATTTGTCTTCTTCAAAACAATACCCCTTGGGCACAATGCGTTTATGGTGACATTGTTTTATTTGCTTCTGGCGTACCCTTTAAAACCTCCTTGGGTTCGGGTTTAGTTTCATCAAACGACACAGTGAAGAAAATTAACCTTAAATAAACCTAAACAATTCTACAGGAACTATTATAGTAGGATATAAGATTGCAATATTTCTTCCGTAGCCTTTGGAAGTTGAATGATATAATTTTGATTTCCAAACACGGAAACAAACCAGAAGGCATTACCTCCTATCTATCAACAAGTGTATTAACTACAATCATCAACAGTATTTGTGAACTAGAATAATTGAAAATAGAAGAATTATTCCAGAATATCTTGGACCAATTGAACATAAGTTAAAGCAGATATTACCTGCTCAGATGAAAATCAAGATTATCCATAAATAATAAGATATTAATGTACAATGACACCATTCAATTTTTGCTTTCGACGATTTAATCGTCTTTTCGAAACGTTACAATTATGTTTCGGTATTTGAAACCGAATATTCTATATAAAAGACGTGGAAAGACAAAAAGACGTTCAAGATGACACTGATCATGACGGGGTAAAACAGTCGAAGGGTACAAAGACAAACAATAACTATTAGGAGTTGAGGAAACAATTCATATAAGTTAAATTCTATGATAATAATCAATCTCTTATAGAAATCCCATCAAGCTAGCACTACTGTCGACGACCAAAACGGGATTATTCAGCCCGAATCTTCCAGTCAGAGTCGGATCTAATGGCAAGTACAAACATAAAAGAAGCGAATATTTCGGGCACTGCGCAAGATCGCAAACATTCGAGGAAGATTCGGCGAACAGCCTTCCGTTCCATTGGACCATGTTCATCATTTGGGTCGGAAGCGCGTATTAATTTGCCTATTTTCATACTTTTCACAATGGCATAACAAAATAAAATATCTTGTGAAACAAAACTTTTCGGCAGTATAATATTGAAATCCAACTCGTTTGAAGATTATGGTAAAAATATGTCATAAAACTTTTGTGTTTCTACAACATTAGTATTCTATTTATAGATTCCTGATGAGATTTCAAACTTTTAACATTCTGTAATGACTGTAAAATAATCCAACATCATCAGAAGATATATTCAGCTCCAAGAGAAAAGGGTGTATATACATATCTAGAATTTCACTATGAGGTACACATAATAAAAACATAAATTAAGAATATTACCTTTATTTGAAGGCGCAAAATGTATAAATGCGGTCTTCAGACAATTTATCCTTCAAGGATAAAGACAAGAATTATATAAACTGGTACGAATTTACTGCATGGTGTATGTTACATTCTAGAAATGTAATTACTGTTTTGAAGGTGAAATATTTGTTAACTGTTTGATACAACGGCTGAGTAGTATGAAGAAATAAAAGCCTTATAAGAAGTCCTTATAAGCCTTATAAGATGTTATGCTAATATCTTTTCAAATTATAAACTAAAAAAATATAAAATAGATATATATATATATAGATATATATATATATAGATATATATATATATATAATATCACAATATACACCTTTTGCCCACTGGATCGATTGTTAATTGCTAAGAGCAATTTTGAAATACTAGGTCACGTAATATTCAATACTTACTTCTATTTCGAATTGTTATTGTTAATTGAAGTTTTAAATAAAAAGTCAAAATATTAATGCTGTTTGAAAAGACGCCTTATAATGACAATTAATAATTATTTTATAATTAATTATTAATAATAATTATTAATTGATATATTGATTCAAATTCCATGATTCTGCATTCTTACATATCATCGATCAGCGACCTAATATCCATCAAAACGAATTTACAGCCATTTTGAACACTATGAATCCAAAATGCCTTAATAGTATCTGAAATATGCTTTTGGAGATTTATCTTAAGTGAAAAGACATAAACCAGGGAATATTAACGCACAAAAGCTATTTGAATATCATTAAATCCTCGGTATATTTCTTGTTTCATCTTCGCCGACAAAGTTCGCCAACCGACTAAAAAAACTTTCAATACATTTTTAACACAGGATAACGTCATTTACGTACGGACTTTGAAGTTGTTCAAATAATTAAAATCAATTCTTGTTTTATCATTTTTATGTATCAAATTCTAAATGAAAGAACGCACATTTTATTATTGGAAATGTTCACAAAAATTCGACTTTATAAACAAGAACTAAAATTGTTTTCGAAGTCTCGAACAAATTAAAGTTTACCTGTCCGTCAATTAGGAACAAGCAAAAAAGTGTATATCTAAAAAAACATTTTTAAGGTGGTAAGTCCACGTCAACTATAAGGATCTATTCAATTTAATAACAATATTATTTTTACGGAACTAAAAATATATGTTATAAAAAACTAGGCGCCGCAGGACTAAAGTTTATTATGGGTTGTAAAAATATTGAAATACCTAAATCGAATTTCAAAGTTCTCATCATTGAAAAACGTTTTTTCTAACCAATAAAACATAATTTATGTATATAAACTCCTTACAGGATGGCTTTCAACATTATGTATGTGATACGAAATAATAAATAAGAATTTTCGTGCTTCTATAATTTCATATTAAGAAGAGAAAAAAAACGAATATTGATTATTTTTCTGTTTGGGGTACATTTGAAAATAATTATGGAAATCTTCCTTACTACATTTATTACGTCACACATTGCTTTTCAAACCCTCCACATATGATCTACTGTTTTTAAAAACACTATTCATGTATCTGCCTAAATAAATAATGTTCAATATCGATTTGTTCAAGCTATACATACCTATAGTCTAATCAAAGTTTTTTTAGTAATGTTTCATGAATATTTGGGAAAACATTGCAATGTTGCCGCATTAACTCTGATTTTTAGTTCAGTTTGGGTTTGACATACAAGAAAATTCTAATCTAAGTAAAATAATTGGAAATAATTTTATCAAATATAAATTAATTTAAAATTATAGTATATCTGAAAATTATAGATCATATACAGCCACATTAATTTACAGGTAAGAGTTATAAGTACCTCTCAATACTATTGCATTAAATAATTATGTATACGTTTGACAAACGGACGACGACCGGTTGTCAGATCTGCGCAAAATTATTCGAAATATTAGTTATTATTACTACAGATTAAAAACCGACACACATTATTTTAGAGCTTTGATTATTTTGATAAATTTTAAATCGCTCCAAAGCCAAACTGAACTAAAAATCAGAGTTGATGCGACAATGTTGGTATGTTCGACGTTACTCGTCGAATATCCATGACGCACTACTAGAAAAACTTGAAAAAACTATAAATGCAATTCTCCAGGCCTTAAAAATTATGTACCTATGTATGTATCATCTGGATTTTCGGTTTAGTGTAAACCCTTATTTAAAATCTACTAATGACAGTGGTATAATTGGTCGAATTTCATAAATTGTTTAAAAAAATATATGAGAATATTTCGAGGTTCTTCAGGTTTATTATAATACCTTGTTGTAAAAAAGAGCGATTGAACGATGGACAATGTACTTCACAATGGCATTAATTAACAGTATTCACACTTTCATATTTCTTTTTTTTTTTAATTTGGGCCTTATAACCCATTATAACCTTCTTATTTAGGTACATTATTTAGATTGTTCCTCTACCTCCATGTATTTTTCTTTAAGATTTTTCAAAAAATTTATCTTATTTTTTATTATATCCAAGAATGGTTTTCAGTGTTTTCAGTTACAGCACATATTCATGACCCTACTAAACCAAATAAAATCGCATAAAATCACTAAAATATGACAAAACTTCTGAAGAGAAGGAACGAAAGCAAACACGAACAAAACCGGTGGAAAACCTCATCTTTCATATAGATAGATCATATCATATAGAAAACTTGTAAAAACTATCGACTAATAAATCGACTAAAAAATAGAAAAGATTTTATCAACATTATAGAAATGGGACTATAAATAGTTTAATAAACGTTCTGAGAAAAAGAGACAGGATTTCGATCAATTCGTTATCTCAATCAATATATAGGATGTTTGTGCTCTGTCAGTTTATGGGGACGTATTAGGAACTTGGGAAAGTATGCGATTGTCATTTTTATTGACTTTCCTTCCTCTTACGAGGACGCAATCACTGACCCTCGCTTTAGACAGACTTGGAAGCAAAATATATTCCCCCAGAAGTTTGTAAGCTTCATCAGACAACTTACTATCGCTTCGCCATCCATATTATGTACTAAAACATTGTGTCTGTTTTTTTTTTATCGAAGCTGCTGTTCACCAAGGAAGCATTTCTTTTTCATTTTAGCAGTTTGTTTTTCAAAACCATTGGACTTGTTGGTTGAAAGATTTATTGTTCTTTTGTTTATCATAGACTTATGAGGCAATGTGTTCTTTTTTGAACAGAAAATACTACGATCACCACCAAAAACATATAGATTTTGATAAATACTTAAAAGTATCCGAGCTGATAATAACTGCGACAGATCACAGGGTTGAAGAATATCATAATTATAAAAGAGCGAAACTGTCTTTTAACGGCGAATAAAGCTTCAAAACTTCATCTGGTAATGGAATTGATTCCATCTCATATAACCTTAAATAACTAATAAAACATGATGTTTTTACATAATGAAAAATTTTTGCCATTATCAATTTGGGTTGACAATGGACAATTTAAGGATCAATATATTCGCAATTGCACCTCCTGATATTCAATATAGGGATGCAGAAAAAATATTGAGGTATTTTTTGCCGATATATCGATATATCGACATTTTTTTACCTGATATTTTTCAATTTAAAAGGTTTATCAAAAATATCACTATTCTTTAAGAAATTTAGAAAAAATAAACATTTTCTTAAGCTAATATTTCACTATTTTTATTTTTTCTTAAAAATATCGATGTTTTTTTCCTCCGATATATCGATATATCGAAATATCGATATTTATTTCGGTGCCCAACGCCCCTAATTCAATATCGAAATTAAGAACTTCCATTTTATGTTTCGTTTTTTCATTTTTCATTTTTAAGTCATAGAATTCCTAACATATAGGGATAAAATGTATATCCTATTAAATGTTGGTAATATGATTAGTTAATGTAGTCTGTAAATGCCAACACCGATTATAATCATCACTAGGTTTATTTGATCTCGTTTTTTATCATATCGATATAAAAATAATATAATAGTTATACTCACATTAAAAATTCCATTGGTATAGGCATCAAAAGTTTCTTTGCAAAATCCCAACTCGGTTATATCGTACAGAACATCTACCAGAAATCCACCTGGAGCTCCATGAGTATGAGTACCACTGAGTATGAAATTTTCGTGAGTATATGTGTCATTATAAAGTTCTTCCAGTTTCTCCAGCACCTAAAATAAATATTAGTAAATATATGTAAGTTGTAATATATGATGTAATATATATAATGTAATGTATAAGTAATTTTTTTTGTACCATTGAAGATTAGCTTTTTGGTACAAACGAATTAAAAATTCAATAAAATTGCAACCCAAATGTAAAAATGTTGACTTTTTTAATTTAAAAAAGTTAAGTTTGTTTGGAAGACTGTTTGGCGAATACGTAAAGCAAGCAAGAGCACCATCTAACTATTCGCATTTATTATATATACTATTATATAACTACTAATTTTTCATATATTTCCGACCACTCCCTACGGTTTATTTTCTTCAATGTTACGTATTAGTCTACTTTCAATTAATTATTTTCTCGAAAGCCTAGAACGTCATTTAAGAAATTACCACATACTTTTAATACAACTAAGGTAGATCAATTAAAGGCTTCTAAAAAGAAAGTGTCCATCTTTCATTCAGCACCCATGTACAAACCATTGCAATTTGCGTTTCTGAATTTGTTTCTCAACTGTGCATTGATAGTCTCGTAACTATTTTTGTGGAACGTTGTTAAAGATGTCAGAGAGAGATAAATGAGTAAAATTATCAATTATGCTTTTAAAACTCTAATAGTCATTTCCCAAAATGTGCAAATATGGGGTTGCACTAAAAATTCAAATAAATTCAAATAAAGTCATACAACGCTGTCAAAACAAGGTTCTTCGATTGATTACCAATGCCTATCGCTATGTAACCAATGAAGAACTGCACGATGACCTGGAAATCAAATGGATTTGCGAAGTTGTCCAGGATTTCGCCTTGAAACACGAAAGAAGATTACTAAATCATACTAACGTAGAAGCAATACAACTGCTGGACAGGACGCAGGATGTCAGGAGATTGAAACGAACAAAACCATACGAACTTATATAAAGTGTATACATTTAGTGTTAACTATAGCTATACGTTAATAATTAATAAATAATTATAATTTTATAATTGAGGAGTACATACTGATGTATTTTCTCGCACTCGTCTTGCTTGTTAATTAATCCCAGTACATAGGAAAAGTAGTAATAAATTAATTGTAAATTAAGATTGTACTAAGCGTATCTAATAAAGATGTTATATAAAAAAAATTCCCAAAACACCCTTTTTATAATATATGCTTTTTTATAGCTTTATGGTGGTGTTTTTGTCTCTCCGGCATATATCCGGTATTGGATTATGTTTTGTGACCGTTACCTGACCTGTGACTTATTTAGGATAGGGAAAATCTTTTATAATTGACCATTGGCTAGAAGAGAACATACATGCAACCTTAAATAGTTCGAACAGAGGTGTTCTAATCTTTTTTCACTCTTCCATTATTTCTCTTAAGTTCGTTTCAGAACAAAGCCCTGAGAGGAATTGTGGGCGCGCCCTAATACTATAGGACTGATTACGTACATCGAGACCTTCAGATACCCACAGTCAGTCAAGAAATCAAAACAATTACAAGGGGGCACGAAGAAAGACTCCATTCTCATGAGAATATTGAAGTATTGCAGCTTTTGGATACCACCAGAACAGGACACAGACTCAAAAGAATCAAAACATCTGATCTTGTGTAGTGTTGTGCACATAATAAAAGAATACAACTGTGACATGTATAAACATTATTTCACCAAAGACTGAGATATCTATGGCCCATGAGTCCTTCCAGTTATATACCTAGATTTAGGTTATCATAAAGACAAATTGTAAGTTAGTCTGAAACGACTAGTAACAACGTAATGATTAAATTTAAAAAAAATTAAGTTTCTTTAAGCTCACAATTCGCAATAAGTTAGGAGGTCAGGGACTCATGTGCGGAATCGTCTTCATTCACTTAAATCGTAATTAATGTAAATAAATTAAATCGTGTAAAGAAAAGTGTTTCATTAATTCGCAAGAAAGTCTGGCTGAAATCGTTAGTTGTGAGCAACCAGGGCACAGAGTGAATTAGCAACAATAAACAAATAAAAGGGCTCGAACGGCAGTTCGTTTTGAGAGAAGTGGCAGACGAAGAGAAAAATAGCTTTGTTACTTTCTATTAATAACTTAGTAGATTTATTTATGAAGGCTTACTTACAAACTAATTAAAGCTATGAAACATGTAGATTTTAAAAACAAGGATATGAGCGAAACCTTTATAATCTAAATATATCACATCTCATAGAATATTTAAACAAGTGAACTACTGCGATCTGGTTTTGGTGTCCATACATACTGAACTGTGATGCTTACGCCAGATATCCACGGACTATTTTTTAGAACATGGATACTTCTTAATTCCAATAGTTTATGGATAAGCACGTTCAACCACCTTTGTTGCGTTTATAGCTTGAACAGATTTTGGCCGAAATCAACTTAACAATGTCAAGGAATATTTCAAGTAACGTCAAGCTCTCTTCCTTTCTACGGTTTGGATTTAAAGCCAAATATTCTTAATTTACTTTAAAAATATCTTGTTATAATGTAAATAAATAGTCGCTTAGTGAATCTACCCATTCTAACCCTATTCTAATATAAACCTTATTAAATATTGTATACTGCCGCCCTGGTGGCGCTGTGGTAAAGGCGATAGGACGGTCCTCCTACTGTTGCGATAGCCGCGGGTTCGAATCCTGCTGGGGTCTGGTCGTAAATTAATGTTTGTGATTGTTTTAGGCAAGAATGTAAAACCCGACAAGGGAAATGATCCCAGTCACGCCAGTAACCAGGCTGAGTAAGGCCGGATGTTTTCTGGGATGTTTTCTAAAGTTAGTCACCCGCCAGTCGGTAGGCTTAATGCAGAGGACCGTGGTTCGGAGCCCACATTAAACTGTAGGCCCAGTCCAGATAAACCCATAGTTGGTAAAAGGAGACTATTAGAGAGAAAAAAAATATTGAGTACTGATAAACCGTTTCTGAAATATTTTAAGGAACAAAACCTTGGGACAAACGCAAATAGCGCCTTCGGAAAAAATATATTCGGTAAAAGGAGATTTCCTTTTCACTGATACGAAAAACCTAAATCAAAGGGAAAAAATTGCCCTAGTTGAGTCGGATATCCTGTAACACTAAGAAAACATGAATATGAAACGTATTATAATATTTTGTTTTTTTATTGATTGATATCAAACTCAAAATAAAAAGCAAAAATAAAAAATTCCAATAAGGGCTTTTAGATTTTTCATAGTCTTCAAGATAAAAATATATTTTTTAATACATTTCCTTTGAAGGCAGATTAAAAGCAACGACTGCAAAGATTCTCATATTGATTGAACATTCCTTAAATAGATGTTATTCAGCCGCGGATATTGATCAGATACTTTAAATTTTCTTTGATGTTTCATGTTTTCTTAAAATATCCTTGTTTCTTTTCTTATGTGTATGTATTTTACTTACAACATGCTTTTAAATTTTCTAATAAATGAAATTACTTATTTAGAATATCCAGTACCGTATTAATTGCTTTATATAACAGGTCCCTGCTGATATACTAATATACGACCAAAGAGACATTGTTCTATCTAGGCAGTTAAATATTTGCAATTACATTATTTGTGAGTATTGCCTCTATATTCGCCCACCAGTTTTCCTTTGATGATAATTTTTTAGTATAGTTCGTATGGTTAATGGTTCTATAAACAATCTATGGCTAAACACTAAACTACTATAATCCGCTTTTGATATCGCTCCGAGCAATAATGGTATTATGCCCTGAACTGCGATGCTATGAGCAGAAGTCGTCAGATTATTAGTATCTCTAGAAATATGGACAAAAAATGAATAAGAAACCCTTTAACACTGAATATTTACAATATTTTTTAACTACTACCAACTGACTACTTTGAAGTCGGCGCCGAGCCCAAACAATACAAAAACAGCCGGCTTGGTAGCGCAGTGGTAAAGGCGATACTACGGTCCTCCTATTGCGATAGCCGCGGATTCGAATCCTGCTGGGGCATGGTCGTAAATTTATGTTTGTGATTGTTTAAAATTTGTGATTGTTCTAGGCAAAAGTGTAAAATCCGACAAGGAAAATGAACCCATTCACGACAGTAACCAGGCTGGGTAAGACCGGATGTCTTCTGGGATGATTTCTAAAGTTACTCGCCAGTCGGTAGGCAGCTTAATGCTGAGGACCGTGGTTCGGAGCCCACATTAAACTTTAGGTCCAGTCCAGATAAACCCATAAATGGTAAAAGGAGGAGTATACAAAAATAATAATACAATTTTGTAGCATATACAATAAATTACCAACAACGCTTTTATTTTATTTAATATTACAACGGGTAGGCCAAGTAAATGTGTATGAGAGAAAATAGAGATAGAGAAACAATGATTGAAAATAAGGAGCGCTTTAGGCACAGGGTCCGCTACCTATCCTAGGTAATTTAAGAAATGTTCCAAGCAAACTAGAACAACAACAAACTATTGTCCGAGCAAGGCATCGCACTCGCGACCTGCGACTGGGAACTAAACGTTTTAACAATTACATTATAGAAACAATCATCCACTTCATTTTTACGAGGTCTTATATGATATTGTTAGTGCTTAAAAAGCAAACTGAATGGTTTTTTCACTCAACGACTTCCGATTTTCCCTATAGACAACCATCGTCAGCGCTTGAGTGCTGTATGAACTATCTACTACTTTTAGAATATGTTCAGTAGAATACAATAAGGAATGAACCATGACAAATAATATAAATAATAATAACTTAATAATATAACAAGATACAAATAAAATAAATCAAAGATTTAAGTAAATGAGAAACTGATGTCATAACTATGTATTGGATTGAACCATCAATTCTTTCTCTGTCATCTCGATAAATGAAACAGGTAGAACTGGATGGCCAATTTCCTTTCCTTGACCTGCATACCTTTGTAACCGATAACAGAAGAACAAGGATATCTTATCACATCAAGGATATGTTATCACATTTGAGATAAGAGACAAAATGTATGCATTCTGAAATCTTGTTCTGATAGGTAATTCTGACGATTGTGAGCATGGAGAATAATGGTTCTGAAAACGACTATGAAATGTATAAGACTGACACTTAAGCAGTAGTGATCGGCAATATTTGGATACATGCGCTTATATGTGATAAAACCGTAATAATCTTGAACTGGTTCAATAGATTCAAGAATGACTTCTGTTTAGAAGATGTGGGGGAAAATTTGATATTCAGCGAGCGTCTTTTAACATATGCAATATATGATATTCTTTTCGGGCAATATTATGTCAGATAGGCAGAATTGTCTATACGTACTAACAGTTTGGCTCTTGTACGAGAAACTTGGGGGTTCGCTGGGTTCGTTTACATAATGTAATTAATTAATTTAAAACATATTTATCAGAAGAGTAGTACATATATAAATATTGAGATAAAGTATACCTCTATGTTTGATACAATGATATACTGTCAAATTCTCAACTTTAAAAATATTTATAAGCATGTTAAAATTATTAAAACATATATTTTTATATACATACAGCTCGGTTAAGGCGACTAAAATATATGCCTCTAGCCAAAATACGGCTTCAAGTATTACTGTGACGCTGTGTTGAATAAAAAGAAGAGATGAAACTTGTTACCATATCACCGCCCTTCTCATATTTCAGGTCTCTTTTCTATGAAATTACATTAGTTATGTATAACTGTGTGTATCTCGTCTGCTTATGCTGTAAAAATTATTATTCATAGAGTTGATTCAAGTTAATTTAATATTTATGTAAAAAATCTTATAAGGATATATAAAAGTTGTATATTTAGATATTTTTCGAAACAAATAATAAATTTAAAATAATTATTCTTATATTACCTACTATTGAAAATCTAGTAGATTATGTAAATAAATTTCAAGTCTAGAGGGAGCCACATTGCGAAAAATATGGGAGCTTGTAGAGATCTCGCACGAATTCTTAAATCTAATCCGTTTTAAAGGTTCAGAGGAGACCTCCCATTGTTTGAAAACCTTCCATTACATGAATTCCTAGCACGACCAACGAAATGCAGTGTGTGTTTTAGGCCACCAAAGGAGAGCATCATCTGCTCGAATTTTGTTGTAGTACAGATGGGACAACGACCACATATATATAGTCTATCGAAAGAGGTTTTGTACATACGACATCAAAATGTTTAATGTATGGAATTTGTAAATTCATTTTAGAATCAGACGAATGCAAAATTCTTCAAAACAATGGTTATAAATCGACAAACGTTATGTTAATGCTTCGCTTGTTTTGATAAATTTCAAATTGCTACTTATTATTACTGTGATTGAAAATTCCGAAACCAGAGAGAACAGATTGTGATTCGAATCATTTACTTTGGACAGAAACGAAATAATTGAGGCTCCCTCTTCCCAGTAATTGTCGTTCAAATTGGTTCGTAAGCATTTTTACACTGTTAAACATTAATTTGCTGCGATTTTTATTGAAAATGTTTTTAGCGTGTTGCAGCTGCACTGAATATTAGTATGGAGACGGTCACTAAAATATCTCAAAGAATGAAATATATAACATTGAATTCACTGAAAATAAAAAACTCCTCATACGATTCGTGCGACGAATCAAGATCCGCTTTTCTTTCAAGAATCAAGAACTCTATCAACGATTAAATGTATGAAATGTATAAAAAGAGTGAGTAGATTTTTAATACAAACTTAATTTAATGCAATTATTTCAAAGGAAACTGTTAGTCTGAAAAGTATCGAAAAGGTCTAATGAAAATTCAGTATATAGCTTTTAAAAGAATACAATTTTTAAAGGCATATAGTGAAATTAAGCAAGACTTATTATTTCAATTTATGTTTTATATGATATTTCAGAATGGGACCAATGTACCCAAAGGTCACTCACGGCAAGATGATAATAAAAATAGTGTTTTTCATAAAACTTGATGCAAAAAGTAAACATTTTAATAACAATTGATTGGGCTTCATTAGTCATAATCTCTATTAATAATTTATTGCAGATATATTATACTTGGCAAGGAAACAGAAAGTGAAGACAGAAATTGTTAATAACACCTTCGGTTTGGGTGAACTCGATCAGACATATTGAAGAATAGATTGACAAATGATGGAATTTTGAACAAATGTTAGATAGATCAGAAACTTTCTGAATATGATATGATTCAATGCTGTCAATTTCTAAAACAGGGTGATGAGAGTGGAAACAAGTAAAGGTGAGTATATAATTAATATATAATAGGTGTAGGAAATGCTTTTATATAGTGTAAAATGCGCGCTGTGTGCGCAGATATGTGTGTAATTGTTCAGAATGTACATTAGCATTTGGTTAAAACATATCAGGAGACAAGGTATAGTAACTCTTTTGAATATATGGCAAATGTATTAAAGAGAATGCAGTGATTAAATCTCATTTTATCAAGATAGTTATACACAGGTACTAACAGAATAAACTAAGGAGAAATACAGTGATATCAAAATGACTTTACAAAGAACACTGTACCAAAGGACACAAGAACTAATCGTAAAAGGTAAATATGCTCTCTAATGAAAGTAAAATATATTCCTTGAATATAAAATTGTTAATTAAATGAATTAGGCCTACAAGGGATACACGTTACTACATAAAAGAACACGCTTACAACTCTTACTCATATGTGGTATGGAAGTGAGTACAAAGTAAATATAATCGAACAAAATTCTAACCTACATATAACTTTATAATTAATTGCAATTTTAAGTCCTTCGATAAGGCATTAGATTTACTATAATGTTAAAATAAATTATATTTCATAACAGAATTTTTATTTAATTATTTTATTTAGAGAAGAATATTGTTGTGCGTCAAAGCCAAACCGAACTAAAACTCACGTGACGATACGGCAACATTGCCAGGTTTGACGTCCATATTTAGATGACATATGTACAAAACTTCTTTGGATAGACTATACATTGATAGTTTTTTAGGATGTAGGTGTTATATAGCGTGAGTGATATGATCCTCATTGTTATTAAATAGTGATAGATCTAAGGGAAAATTTTCCGGGCGATTTTAAATTTCCTGATAGGAAATATCACTGTTATCAAATGACAAAAGCTACGGAATAACCAACTTTTCAGTAATCTCATTACCGCATTTTTTAAACTGAATCCCACCATACAGGCATCGATAGACACAAAGAGAACTCTGTTGGCACCATCGTCAAATATAAACGCTCTGGCAAACTGTCTCAAATGTAAGCCACAACCTTTCTGGTCTAACTTAGCATATCCCATCTACAAAAAGAAACATCAACACTTTTAAAATTAATTAATTTATAACTTACAAGCGTTATCTCCGCTGTAGGGCCGGTACAATCAGCTCTACCCACGCCCACCTGATATGTACCCAGTGAAAAAGGTAATACAAAACATATCAGAAGAACTCTTAAAAACCAGTACATATTTCAAAAGGTTCACTGCAACAAAACACCAAACATTTTGAGGCAAGATGAGATTTAAATACATCTTGAAATAGTTATTGTTAAAATCAATGATAAACAATCACTTATCGCTTAAAATAACTGTAACAGCGATAATATTCTAACAGCATATTATCAATAACGGCAAATACTTAAACACCAAATGTTTTTTATATTATTTTAATTACTTAAGCGGTTTGAACTAGATTTTTTCTATATTAAAATTACGTTTATTTGCATAAATTATAAAACTGATATATATTTGAACTTGATACCACGAAATTTTTGAAGTACTTGGAAAATATTGATTTATTAACTATCTGACGGAAATTCACTAAATTGACTAATTTAATTATCATTAGTAATTCAATGTTGAGATTTGCATATTGCATAGATTTCTTGATTTGAACTAAAAATTATATACGGAATTACGTTTGCCGTCTATTGTTGTTTCAAAAATATAAAATAAACAGAAAATTTAATATCATATAACAAGCCTGCCTGTCAACAACCTCTTAAAATAGCAGAGCTGATAAACAATTGATAAACACGTTTTATAAAAGGTGACTTCGCTCTTTCCTTTCGCACCTTGGTCAGTTCTGAACATTTGAACATATGAAATTATAAGCTTTGTCGTATGATTTTTTTTTGTTCTTGTTTAAAACGAGGCGGTAGAATGCATGACGCACACCTGGTCGCGGAGACTTGCCCTGGGCTTACCAATACACTAAACTGAAACCGCCTCACAGTTAACCACTGTGGATTGGTACTGCTACTGCATTATGGCACCATCACCCGGTGATCGGGCAGTCCTTATTGGACACGAGGACCCGGCGATTCTATTGATTCGCGAGCTTGAGTTAACACACGACTGAATACTGTCGTATGGGGGCAAAAGTTATGACTGCAGCGACGGATGGGGTCGTTTCAGCCTAGAAAAGGGGGAGGTTAGCGGTGACACGGTACTAAGCTCCCAGCATATCAATCAGCTCGCGAACAAGCGCGTTTTCAAAAGAACTTGAACTGAGTTGTTTGTGTAATGATTGAGATATGAAATGTTTGATTTCTGTAGTTTCAGTTTCCCTATGAATTTGATTATTTCTGACAAACCATGGAGCATTTAAGATTCTCCTAAGGTGCTTACATTGGAAAACTTGAAGCCGTTTCACCTGGTGAGATGTGACAAACTTGAAATAGACATTAGATCCGTAGAGCAACATCTTGTAAAATAAGAAATTGATTGAGATTGGATAACAGGTTTGCCATTCCCGAACCTCCCTGGATTGCTTTCTGGATTTGGGAATACCAACCTAACCGTCGATCGAAGTAGAGACCTAGGTACTTGAGGTTATCAAGCCATGGAATTCTTGCGGTGTCGATCTTAAGGTGGAAAATGATGGCCTGGGTTTTCAGGGGGTTGATTTGCAACCTCCAGAATTTGAAACACTTGACGGCATGATCGAGCTACTTCTGTAAACGTTCTTGAATTGTAACCTCGAACCTGGAGGTCGTGAAGAAAGCAGTGTCGTCAGCGTAAAACGCGACGTCAATGTGCCCGTTTCTCGGCAGATCTGAAATAAAGAAGTTAAATAAAGCTGGGGCTACCGGGAAACCTTAAGATACGTCAGCATCGATTTTGTTTTCGACTGGAAAGTGTTTTCCTGGTCTTGACCTGGAAAGATCTGTCCGATATGTAAAACTTGATCAGAGTTTGCTGTATGAAGACCCAGCGCAAACGCAATAAAACCTGCAGCTCAACTATGACTCTCCAATTAGCTATTTCTTAAATCCAAAGAGGAAAAATACACTGAATTAAAAATGAAAACATTTAAATTCTGCCTATTCTTGTAACAAATTAATATATCTCATATGCCCAATATGCCATATCTGATTACCCCAATCTATGCAGTTAGTTATATTTCAAAAACCAACGTCATAGGATATTGATTTCGTCTTTTTCCACAAATCTTCATTTTAACTTTTAACTCATCTGAGTTGATCTGAAATGTAGTAGGAGTTGGTAAACTATCTGAATATGGAATGAACTGAATATCTCATGGAATATTTGGGTATTTCATTGAACTTTTGTATTTTATTAATTTATTGGCATTTATCATTTCTACATTTTCTACTCACTACTACTTTCTAATTTATCTATCATGCTTAAAAAGGTATTTATTAAAAAAAGCTGGTACAATATTCATTAATCAATATATCATATTCAGTGACTTTTCCTATGTTTTTGGCAACTTATCGATACAGTATCAAGATAACGATGTTGGTTTAGAATCAAACCAATCATCCATTCATTTTCGCACTTATTCAACATTTCAAAATAGTGTGCCGGCCAAACTATGCTGCATTGATCTGACGAAGTGGAAATAAGTGGGCTCTATATCGGATGAATACGCTGGGTGTGTCAAAGATTCCTTCACAATACTTGCAGTGTGTTACTAGACATTGTCATGAAAGAACATGACTTGGTTTTGCATTTGGTTTTAGCAGCTCGTAACATCCTACACTGTGCTGATCCCAGTATATGTACAGCATAACATTATACTCATGAATATTCCACTTCGATCTCGATATGGATATATCTCGCACTAGCCCATGATTCTTTGCTCTTGGAAATGCCAAAGTACACCCCCATTTATCACCAGTCACAAACACAACACTTATTTTTTCATAACAATTTGGATCTTTCCTATCGCATGTAAAACCCTGAAAGCTCTTTGAGAATTTGAGAATAGTTTTCAATAAGTTTTGTAATTCATGATCATGAGCATCAAAATCGCCACTTTTAAATCCAAAACCTATAATTGGTATATGACGAAGTAACATCGCCAAAACTTCCAAAAAGTTTTTAATGGATTTTAGCAGAATATTTCTTAAAAATCAAACAACAGAGGTTATAGAAAACTTAATTTTGAACGACTCTTTATTAACATCCTTATACTAAATAACTAAAATTATACCGATTACTTCATGTTTTCACCACCTAATATAAAGAACAAGAGATAACTTTTAATTGTTCTATTCATTATTTATTCCAGTTGATTTAAAACTTATCATGTTATAAAAACTATAAAATACAAACAAGCGACAAATATTATTTTACCGCAAAAAACAAATTATTCTCATGCAATATATAAGTGGGAACGAACTCGGGAATTTGGATTAAACCTTTGTGTATTTGTAAACAAGATTCAACTTTAATAAAACCTATTTGAAAATGCCTCTTCCTTTCGGCTTTTAGAAAAGAAATATACCAGACTCTCTACTTTTTATACTTCTAGATTCGTTTTTTTTTGTACGAAACGTATATTAAAAAGGAATTGTACGCGATGTTCAGTATTCACGTACATATAAGTTGATAGAAGCTAATTATTGCAGAGATATTTATTATCTTTTTTATGTTTACCTTGAGGAAAATTAATTATATTAAACTGGACTTTTTTATGTATAATTTTCAATTTCTTAACTGACTTCAAAAAACGCACGTCCGAGGTGGTCCCACTGGAGCCAAGTCAGGATCAGTGGGGAAAGGTGAGAAATCGAGAGAAAACCTCAAATTTAAAAGGCATGTAAAGTTTCCTCTTATTTTTTTATCTAAAATAATTAGATACTTGTGTATAATGTTATTGCTGAACTAATGTGATCAAAAATCGGAACTAGATCAGTATAAAAGCCATCCAGTTTGCTTTTAAGCAAAACCCATATAATTTGAAAAGGCGCAGAAATAACGAGGCAACTGGTTCTATATTGTAATGGGTAGAGCGTTCAGCTCATATGCAGAGGTCGTGAGTTCCATTACCGACGAGGACAGAACCACTTTGTGTTGTTCTAGTTTGATTAGAAACATTTGTCAAATCACCTAGACTAGGTGGCAGACATCTGGGACTGAAGCGTTCCTTATCGATGTTATCATACGGGCTGCTCCTTTACTTGGCTTACCCACTGTAATACTTAATAAAACTACCTAGTTTATAGAGTAAATATCCAACACTAAAAAAAGAAAAATATAATAATTTTAACAAAACAAATCAACCGACTTTAAAAAAATTATTAAGGAACATATTAAAAAGTAAAAAATAATAAAAATTAGATATTTAACACAAAAGAAACATTTTAAAATAAAATTTCTACCTAATCATCGTTGTAATAACTAAATTAAAATAAAGAAATACCATATTTAACCTATATTATATACACACAATTTAGCTTAATACCCACCTAAACATATTTATCCATTTACAATATTATTTTAACTAGTATCCACTAATCAGTTTGAAGTCGATGCCGAGCCCAAACAATACAAAAATAAGAATATAAATTTGACATACCTAAAATTAAATTACGAACAGAACAAATCTAATTTGATTCTCAGCTCCGACTCGATTTCTAGTAATTGTTTAGTCTCCCATAACGTGTCTCCTAAATTGTTTGCTATTAATGTATCTTAAATAAATAACTGACAGTTAAGGTCGTAATCGTTCTTTATCAAGGGTGAGATAAAAGGAACACACAAAAGTGAGTTTTTCTTGAACAAATTTACCGCTAGTTGACCAATACTCTCCAAAATATTCTAAAAAGAAGAATGCTGCAACTCCTAGATGATCTTTAAACTAATATCGATCTTTTGTATAATTTATTATAACATCACATACCTCTAAAGCTGCTGCAGTGCACTTTGTTGCTGGAGAATTGCTCTTCTATTTCATTCATACACTCAATGCGATCATTTCTATTTCTGTATGCCCGCGACCCCTAACAGTGAAATATTTCCAAGAAAAAATATACATATATCATGTACAATACAGAAAAGGATAGCAGCAAAAATAAAGTTACGACGGAATTGGCAACAGAAAAGGACTGAAGAGAATAATAAATAAAAGAAAATTTAATAAAGCAATAAAAGAGCTGAAAGAATTAATCCAAAATGAACAAAACTAAGACATTTAAGAATACCTAGAAAACTTGACACCAACTGAGGCTACAGACTATTAGTTGTGGAAAGCAACAAAAAAGCTCAGGAGACCCCAGCTGGGCTTGAAGCAATAAAGAGAAGGCCGACATTTTCTCAAAACACTTAAAAAATATTTTTAAACCTTTCCAGTGTCAGCTACATAAAGACAACGAAACTAAAATTATTAGCTTTCTAGATTCGCCAATTCAAACGGAATTCCCACACGAGAAACTAACGATTAAAAAAGTTAAACAAACAATAATGAGAAAGATTCATATTAAAAAAGCTTCTGGTTCTGACTTAATTACTGGTAAAATTTTAAAATAACTATCAGAAAAGGGTATAAAACTATTAACATTTATATTTAATGCTATGCTACGAATTGTTTACTTCCCTAGCATCTGGAAAGCAGCTAAAATACTAATGACTCTTAAACCAGGAAAAATACCAGAAGATGTGATCTCCTACCGGCCTATAAATTTATTACCGATAATCTCGAAATTTTTCAAGAAACTGTACATCTAGAAGCTAAACTATATAATAGAAAAAAGAATAATTATTCCAGAACATCAGTTTGGCTTTCGCAATAAGCATGGGACTATAGAACAAGTGCTTAGATTTTTAAACAAAATAAACACTGACCTATATGCTAAAAGATATTGTTGGGCTGTTTTTCTAGATATATCTCAGACTTTTGACAACTTATGGCCCGGTGTGCCAGGTTAAAGTAAAAAAAATTCCTCATCCGAACTATCAGTTACTAAAATCGTAGAAATTTTATTGGAAATCAAGGCGATGAACATACCGAATTAAATCCCGTATATTCAAGAGTTCCGCAAGGTAGTGTACTGGATCCAGTACTGTATCTTTTGTATACGGCCTCTCTGCCTACCACAAAAATAACTGCTGTGGCAACATACGCAGACGATACAGCAATCTTAACATCCCATGAAGATCCAGTCACAGCATCAATAAACCTACAAACCGACCTGAAACCAATACAATTATGGTTGAAGACATGGCGCATTAAAGCCAAGGAAACAAAATCCACCAATGTAACGTTTACCCTGCGTAGAAGAACATGTCCACTAGTGAATATTAGTCAATAACCCCCCAATCAGAGCATGTAAAATATCGTGGTATGCACTTAGATCGACGCCTAACCTGGAAGAAGCACATACTCTATAAACGAAAACGACTCCAGTTTTGCGACCTTTTATAAGTACCTAATGGATAAATGCTGCGACGAGAGCAACTTGATGTAATCTTGAGTATTTGGCACGAAAACCGAATTGGAATTATGTGGTGCGCATTAGTGAAACTATTTCGTCGTGTAATATCCCTTTTTCGGCAAGTTTAGAAAGTGAACTAATCAGAATTATGATCCTGTAATCTGAAGTGTTTCACATGGCTGTATTTGGGAATAACAGCGGTAAGCGTATGTTTCTAATTTTGTTTTAATTATGCTTTAACATCAGGGTGGAGCTAATAATAATGGAAAGCTCGAAGAAGTTTTTCAGATGGGATGCCGGAGGTCTCTAGGAGAGACTATGCTCTTTAAGATCGTCGGGTAAAGGTTTTTAAAGGTCCAGCTCCATCCTTGGGTCCTTGATTGAAAGCAGGAATTGGGTGTTTTCTCATTTAGTGTTAGGAATTCCATAATTCTGTAAAAACCTTTTGTTTCCTGGAGAATAGCATATTATTTGCAAAGATCAATTCAGATTATTTTTACCCAAGATTAATTGTAAAAATATCTAAAGAGCGAAATATTCTAAAGAGTCAATATGAAAAATATATATTTGATTATATTATTGAGTTATATTTCGTATTTACAGAAATTGCGTTTTATTTCTCAGTGAAGACCAAAATCGTACTCAGTATATATTCTAATAAATCTGAAAATATTCCCAAACCAACAACAGAACCTCACCCTTGAAACACTTTTGTTCGAATTAACAGTTTGCACGCAAATATCATATGGACTCGGAGCGAGTTTTATTCACTGTTGATTTTCATTACGCAGATGTTTGTTTTAGACGGGTATATATTCGTTTATTTTAAAAACGCTATATCCAATTTCAATATAAATTTTTACCATTATCCCCTCTTTATCTTTGGAAAAATTCAATTGTTGATTTCAAGATAATTCTATTCAGTTAAATTTCTCTATATATTTAATCTATGGAAACAGAAATGCAAACATTCCTTCGCGCAAATTTTAAAAGTCGACATATCTTTATCGATTATTTAAAAATGATGATACTTGGGGTGAAAACTCCAAATCCCCATCTCTTAGAGTTTTCGTATAAATGACAAGGAATTACATAAAATGGCGATTTAGCAAATTTAACAGTTTTGAGTACGTCATATCTCGGAAATTAACAGAGATAAATCAAAAAGAGTCGTATTCTTAATTGAGGTATTTTTGAGTATAATAAATATGAAAAAGAACAGCTGACACTTTTTTTTCGCGAAAAAAACACAAAGAGGATAGTAGGAATTACCGAAAATCTCCAAAAACCACTGAAACAGAAGCCACTGAAGCAGTTTATAGAAAAATATGCTGCTATTTTTGTGACGAAAACCCCATATTCTTCTCTCTTACAGTTTTCGCGTAAATGTCAAAAAGTTTCAAAAGTGGCGATTGATAAAATAACTAAGAAAAACGTATCGTATGAATAGACTATAACTCGAAAACTATAAGATATAATTCAATTTCGCGACAGTTTTCGTATTCAGCATTCACAAGAGAACTTATTGAGTGAGTTTATGTGTGTGTGTAAATCCTTAGCTCCTAGACAATTTCAGTTTTAGCCGGAATAACAGACAGTTCAAATTTTAAATATTGGATAGCCTATAACTCGGGAAATATAAGAAATAATACCATTTTGCGAAGGTTTTCGTAATCAGCGTGCCGAATAGTAACAGGTAGGGCAAAAGTCCCGCTACCATTTTGATTGCGCGCCATCTTGGTCATGTGACGTTTAGCTCAGTTTCGCTTTATCCTGTGTTAATTGTGTTGTGTGGACGTCCAAATTTTATTACGGATAAATATACGCCACAAGAACGAGCAGAAATAGTGACAATATTTATTTAAATCAAAAGTTTACTTGAATAATCCCCAAACGATTTAACATCTTAAAGATAATGTTCTTCACGAAATTAAAGAAATTCAGCCTCAGATGTTGCAGGATGTTATGAAAAATGCCAAGTAAACTTTCTATGAAAACCAAATTTACTTATTTTTTCTTTGAGCAATGTTATAGGTAATCAAAATGATAACGGGACTTTTGCCCCGCGTTGTACTTAATATACATTATGAAATATGATAGAAATCGTTAATTCATCACAACAATTGCAGTTTCGGACAGAATACGAAAGTCGCAGCGGACGATTTTGTTCTCCAAAATACACGGATTAAGAATGCGACTTATCTTCATTAGTTTTTGAGATATGACTCATTGAATATTGATAAATTTGCTTAATCGCCGTTTTTCTTTCAATTTTTTTGACATTTACGCGAAAACTGTAAGAGATGAGGATTTGAGGTTTTCACCAAAAGAATAGAAGCATATTTTTATGTAAACTACCCGAGTTTCACTAGTTCCTGTCGGTTCGAATTCTTGTATAATTTCGACGTCCTCCCTTTCGTCAATTAAGCAGATTTATCAATTTTATATCCACCGTATCTCGGAAACTAATTGAGGCAATTCAAAAATGCCAGACGGACTCGGAGATTTAGCAAAATTACTAATTGTCAATTCGTGATATCTCGGAAACTCATCGGGGTAATTCAAAATGCGAAATGGTTTCTAAAAATCGGCGATTTAGCGAATTTATCAATTTTCTGTGCGTCCCATCTCGAAAAATAATGGAAACAATTTCAAATTCGTTTGCTGCTTTGTTTGATGTTGCATCACTAAAACAGGTATGCCTTTCAAAAGGGTTAAGCTTTGAAAATATGACCAAAAAATAGACTTTTTAAATTCAATTACCCATTTATCGATCAAATATAACTAATATAATAATATAATCAAAATAGCTAAGCAACCGTCTCGGTTAAAATCACATGGCTACCATATATCTGCCTAAAATATTTAAAGGTATTAACAATAAGGAAACGTATGTAAATATTTCGTGCTTTCTTGTATCTGACGATGAACAGTAGGCTTTATCCATTATTAGTAAAAGGGTAAAGCAATAAAGGCAAAATACTGTTCCAATATATTGGACCGAACTGTAAAAAAATGGAGGAAATAAGTAAGGATAAACTATTCTTTCTATCGACGCATTTTACCGAATCAGGGACGATGTAGATAGAGCAGCAATTTTATTGAACTTCCATAAAAACGGGGAAGGGTGGAATGATTGTTGACTAATATTTCGTGACATTTAAAATACTAGTTTTAAAGTGTTATTTTTTATATACATGTATTTATAGACATGAATTAGTAACTTCTATAACGTTATTCCATTTATTATATAGATCTAATTTCACCGCTACCACTAACATCCAATGTATTTGAAAAACTCCTGTTAAAAAGGTTAAAACCAATCACAAATAGAAAAAAATTTATATACAATTAAAATACAATAATCAGTCAATATCAAAAAAGAATATTTCACCTTTGTATGTTCAGTTCTTGAAACAGTCTACTTAGCACTTAACCTTGATGGCATTTTATACAAAATACCAAAGACTATGTAATCATAATCCAAAAGAAAAAATCTTGAGATGTCTCGTCTGTTTATTATACTGGAAAGGAAAATAAAGTGAGAGCCTTTTTAGGTGGAGTTTGGATAACGTATTTCCATTCAAATTTCAAACAAAGAATTATAAAAAATATGTGCAAAAATAAACTACCTAAATGTTAAAATCCAACGAATGCCTTTCATATAATTTATTTAAAAAGAAAACTTAAGATATTATTCAGGGTTGTCCCAGTATATTTTCCCAGCCTGCATTATTAAGTTATAAATATTATTTTAGTTTTTAGAGAAAATAATTTGTATATATGTGCTCTGATATAAAATCTATAGAAGTAAGAACATTGCATTCAAATAGAGGCAGGTTTTAATATACAGACTTTATCATTTTTTTCTATTCTATGGACATGTAGTCATTTGCGCCCTCTATCAAAATTTCCGCTGTCACTGTCATTATAATTTGAATAGACATTTTCAAATTGACGTTATAATTGAATGGTTGCCTATAGGTTTTCTTATTTCAAATAAATTGGTTCAATTTACGTTCTAAATACGTTAGAGTTTTCTTTAATTGGTAATTTTAAATTGATTCAATTTACATGTAGCAACCACTTTATTAATGTTTCAACAAGTTATAATAGTGTTTTTAATGAATCATATTGGGTATTTTGTGTTTGAAAATGATGAAGCGTAATAAACCCGAGTTTCTGCATCGATATGTGACAATGGATAAAACATGGCTCCATTATTTCACTCCGAAGTCCAATCGAGAGTCATCCGAGTGGACTGCGTATGATGATCCCGCTCCAAAGCGTGGAAAACGCAACAGCCAGCTGGCAAGGTTATGGCTTCTGTATTTTGGGATGCGCATGGTATAATTTTCATTGACTACCTTGAAAAAGAAAGGACCATCAACGGCGACAATTACATAGCGTTATTGAACGGTTTGAAGGACGAAATCGCCAAGAAATGGCCGCACTTGAAGAAAAAGAAAGTGTTAAAAGTGTCACAGTGTCACAAGTCAGTGAAAACGATGGCAAAAATCCATTAATTGGGTTTCGAATTGCTTCCTCATCCACCGCATTCTCCAGATCTGGCCCCCAGCGACTATTTCCTGCTCTCAGATATCAAAAGAACGCTCGCTGGGAAGAAATTTTCGTCGAATGAAGAGGTAATCGCCGAAACTGTGGCCTGTTTTGAAGCAAAGGACAAATCGTACTACAAAAATGGTATCGAAAAGTTGGAGGGTCGCTATAAGTCAGTGTATCACCCTTGAAGGGAATCATGTTAAATAAAAAAAAAATTTTGTCATAAAAATATGTTTTACTATGGTAGGCCGGGGACTTCTCAATTGGCCTCATACAAGCAAGTGCAACAGAACAGTGGTAATAAATTTATTTTTAAATTACTATTACAATCTCACACAAAGCATATCCAATGTAAGATGTAATTAAAAAAAGATAGGTAATGTACCATATAAATGTCGAGGAACTTTATTCGGAACCCACCATAAAGCCTAAATTAAATCCAAATAAACCTTACCTGATAAGAAAGGGATTCTAAAATAAAATTTCAAAAAATATCATTCCTCCAAGGCCAGGTACTAATAAAGCAGCCCTAGTTTACAATTCAACACAAGTGTAATATTTAATGAGGTTTGAATTAATAAAGAGGTTATTAAAACATTCTTTTAAAATATCAAAAAGATACCTAATTTATTCTTTATTCATCGCAAACTGGTAAAAAAATTAACAGTATAAATTGAAATTCAATTATTGAGGCACACGAATCTTAATCACTCCTGACTCAAAATTTAAACTTCTTAAGTGTATTTTTAGCCCGAATATTAACCAGATATCAATGAATTAATGCCAATTTGGTATTCCGAAGAATTATTTAATACCATATTGGCATTAATTCATTGATATAATAGTAATAATGGTTATATATATATATATATATATATATATATATATATATATATATATATATGATGTTGCCTTTAAATTTCGTTCGTATATTTTGGAAAAGAAACGCAGGAGAAAAAGTAGAAAACGTGAAAATCAATTAAAGTGAAAGAATGTTTTTTTTTATCTTGTCAAGGTTGAACCCCCGAGGAATGGTTGGAATTCGTAATATTTATATGAAATTATACAAAAGGGTTGTACTAAAAAATAATTCTTTGTTATATAAACGAAAAAAATTGCTTCTGTTTATTTCCTTCTAACGACTCATAAGTCCTTTTGATGTAGTGAACATTTTTTTAAATTCCGTAAAAATACAGAACTAGTTTACAAACAGAAGAAGAAATATCATACATATCATAGACATCATACACATGCAAGGGTTGCTACTTAAATTTGGGGCCTAAAAATAAAAATACTGTAGTTTATTCACGATAATCATTTTATTGTTTTTCGAAGTATTCTAGATATTCATGTGCTTGAACCAATACTTTTTCCATTCTCTGGCTGAGGAACCTCCAGAACATGGGTTTTAAATGTATCAACGGGTTCTTCAGGCGTGGAAAAGTGGGACACGCAATTTATTCTTGATATACGAGAATTAAAAAGACATTTGGTACCAAAACAAATCTATACGGAGGATGACCCATCAGTTCAATACTTTATTGAGTCAACTAGGTGGTTGTTTGAACCGATGTGTGATAGCCTGCGTTGTCATGATGAGTAAGAGGCCTGCGTTGTCTCTTCTTTTTCGTATTTCATGAACCACTTCTGGTAATAAATAGTTGCATAGCTTCGGAATTCTCCGTTCTACTCATGTTCATTTATTTCGAAAAACCCAAATATTGGATTTGACTGGTCTGACAAACCGTTCTGAAGAAGGTTGTGGTTAAAAAGATTTAACATTCAATTGGAAATGTCGGAATGAGTCTAACAACACTTAGTATTAAAAAGGCTGAAAATATAATTAATAATCCGTGAAATAATTTATCCTAGCGTTGAGCAGAATAAATTATTTCTAATCATTTTGTATTTCAGATTGCCTCTCTGAATTTCAAGAGACTTATTGCACTAAATTAATTTATAGATTCAATTCCTGAACTGATAATGCGGAAAGTTATCGAAATACGCTCCCACTATTGTTATCAATTCTTATTTTTAAAATGCCGACCAAATTCGTACAAATGATGTAAAAAGTGTTAAAATCCGAAATGGGGTTTGTCCAACAGTAATTGGCGTTCAACATAGCGACATGAAAACTGAGTTATTTCTGATCAAGCTGATTTACAATTAAACTACTACATTAAATACTTCCTGGTAGTACACCATCATGTTTCTGTAGCCAAAATTGGCTCCCTGGATTTTACTTTAACCCCATTTTATCTCTCTTTATACAGTACATTGTAGAATGAGCGGTGTTGAATTCAGCCATACTTATACAAAATTATCACGGGAATTTTTTATAACAAAATGTGTTGAAGGCAAATAGGAAATAAAATTGCACTCTCTCATTGAATAAAAAATTGCAATAAAAAATTAACTGTGTTCAAGTTTTACACAAAATAAGATCTAACATTGTCTTTCGCACATTTCGTTTTATCTTAGTTTTATCATATTTATTTTAATGATTGTCCTAATTGAATTATTCATTATTTGCCATCACTTTATAGTGGTAAAAATAAATCACACGAACTACTTATGCGACTTCTGGATGGATGAAGTTTATAAAACAGTGAGTGGTTTTTTCGATGTTAGCATAATTTGATATAATTATTTCAGAAGAAACTGTCAGGAAAGTATCCATAGATAGCTTAGAGCTGTGAAATATGATTTTTAATTCACGTAGGACATTTCTTCGTAGAGTCTTAGGTAATACAGAATTTAAATGGTGTAGAGGTAACCTACGAAAAGGTCTAATGGAACTTTCAGACATTGCTTTTAAAGGAATACAATTTTTAAAAGCACATAAATCAAGGAAGATTTGTTATTTCAAATTTTGTATTTAGATGAGACATGGATATTTCCTGTTTTGTAATTATTTTAAATGCATTAGGAAGGATTCAGTGATTAATTTGATTGGTATACACAGGTAGTAACAGAAGAACCAAAAAATACAGTAATATCAAAATGACTTGACACAGAAACACCATCGAAGGAAACAAGAACTAAACGTAAAAAGGTAAATATGCTCTCTAACGAAAGTAAAGTAAATTACTTGAATATACAAGTCTAATTAGGTGGATTAGGCCTCCAGGGGATACGCACCACATAAAAAAACGCCCCTATAACTGTACCTCAGGGGTGGTATGGAAAAGAGTTTAATGTAAATATAATAAAACAACTCTAACCTATAAACTATCGTGGCTGTATAATTAACTGTAGCTTAAATTATTCGATAATAAATGCATTAGATATACTATAATGTTACAAGAAATTATATTTGATAACATTTTTGTCATCATTATTTTATTTAGACTTCAATTTCGTTATATGCCAAAGCCAAAATAAACTAGAACTCAGAGTTGATGCGGCAACATCGTAACGTTTTGACACAATAAATTGAGTTGAGTTGACTCTACTATTGTCAGATAGAATTCTATGAAAATATGTAAATTAATTTTGCAGTATTTCATTTTTTTCTCATTCAACCGATGCACTAAGTGAAGTAAATAAAAGAAAGTCTAACTAAAGGAGAATAAATAATCAATGTATATAAATAACTTCGCGTAGTTTCTCTTTTGGAATGTCAAATTAAACAGAAAAGAACAAATTTTATAATAAAACTAAATAAAATTTGAAGAAATTAGGCCTCAAATAAGTTATGATATTATAAACGACGTAAGATAAATGAGACGACTTGTTCTACAACTATTAAAAACCATGTACAGAACTATATAATAATTATTTTATATCATATCAAAAAATAATAATAATAAATAAATTATATAGATATGAATATATTCACTAATTGCCTAATTTAAAATTGACCCTTTTTCCAAAATCGTTTTAATTATTACACACAAGGTTATGTAAATTTGTTTCTTCAGCAAATTAAATACTGAACATATATGATAAATTTACACAAGCTGCACGTCCAGTGGAGCAAGTATAGTAATCAACTTCCTCGTTAATTATATGCTTATATCAAGTGATTAAATAATCATGGCACAATGAACTAAATCTCAGGGCATTAATCAGTTCCATATATCAATAACCTAACTGACAGGCTAGTAATATGTTCTAAACTGTCTAATTTATATATTTTATACTCTATATTGTAAAATGTATTCGTTGCGTCTTCATATGTGAAGACTTTGTTATTATATGTCAGTTAGACGCTGATTGGCAATATTTCTATCCGTGGTTTGCAAGGAAGTTCTGATGTCCTTGACATAGTCAGATTTAAGGTTTAATATCTATATAGAAGAAAGTTATTTTAAGTTGATTTTAACAAACTTAGTAAGAGAAGACTGCAGGGAACTCATAAAAAAGTAGTATATGATAGGCTATTTGAGCCAATGTGTACTTCAATAAACTGCAATGATTAATGTAATTAATTTAAAAATAAAATATTTAGATTTAGTTGGATTATCTAGCACCTGTTCAAAGTTTACAGGCTTATATTTTGTTGATAAGTAAATTTAACTATATTGTTTCTCTTTGAACAATTCAATTCGAACAAAACAATTCAATAAGATGCCATTACAATTATTAATATTTTAGGAAAATTAGTTTTTCGGCAATTTTGTCCTTCAAACGGTCCAATAAAACTATGTAATAGTCGCTGTTGATGGTCCTTCTTTTTTCAAATTAGTCAATATGTAATTAAATTGGCAATAAAGCTCATAAATAATTAAGAAACAACTAGGGCTAACTAAAAAAACCTATAGATTTAATTCTAGTAGTGCCATCTATGTGTCAGTCTGGGGACTTTGAATTGACCTGTTTCGCTTTTTCACATCACTAATGTACTTTAAATGTTCCTTGTTTGTATGGATTCTTCTATGAATCAGTACAAACCCCTTACATATTCTTATCAAATGCACGTGCTTACACGTCATATTTTCTAATAACCACACGAACTATGGTATTAATATTGAGTATTAAGTAAGTGATAACATAATCATAGAATTAACAAATAATAAATATAACCAAATCTACCATAGTAAAATACATTTTTATGATAAAATTATTTTTTTTAAATAATTCCCTTCAAGGGTGATATACTGACTATAGCGACCCTTCAATTTTTAGATACCATTTTTGCAGTACGATTTGTCCTTGGCTTCAAAATAGGCCTCAGTTTTGGCGATCACCTCTTAATTCGACAAAAATTTCTTCCCAGCGAGCATTCTTTTGAGATCTGAGAACAGGAAATAGTCACAATAGGGACCACATCTGGAGAACACAATTTTTGCCATCACTTTCACTGACTTGTGACACGGTGCATTGTCTTGGTGAAGCGGCACTTTCTTTTTCCTCAAATGCGGCCGTTTTTCAGCGATTTCGCCCTTCAAACAGTCGAATAACGCTATGTAATAGTCGCTGCTGATGGTCCTTCCTCTTTCAAGGTAGTCATTATGTAATTAAATTGGTAATAAAGTTTATAAATAATTAAGAAAAGAATTTATATATTTAGAGTTCTTAACAAAATCACAATAAAATTAAGAAAGTTAGATATTACTTTTTTAACCTTATGAACGGCACTATCTCTGTTATCCTCGCTTGTAAGTTATTTCTATATTGATCCTACGTGGATTATAACATTGATAAATCTTAACGCTTTTTAACGAGTGAGAAGATCATTACATAAAAGTAGGCCTAGATATTGGAGTTTAATGCCTGTTAAAACGTTATCAGTCAATTTTTTATTATGTTACTTGATTCAGAATTTTATGGTTCGTTATTTATAGTTTTTCAAGCCATAAACTCCTTTATGTGTTTATATACACTTGCATTATTTCAGCATATTTTGCAAATCAAGACTTATGATTTCTGAAATATATTTGCTTCTTACGTTTATTACTCTGAAGTCTAGCTGTAAGGTTTATATTATTCATGAAATTAAATTACCCTTATATTCTATATACTTAAAGTATCTTTCTATGATTCCGTTCAGTTGAAATAATTAAGACGTATGGACAAGATAACTGGAATAAAGTCTAGATAATAATGCAAACGTAAATAATGCAACGCAAATTACTCAGTTTACATGCTAAGTCCTGTTGGTTATATTTCAGTGTATTTTACGAGTAGTGGCTATTTCTGGACAATCGCTACCGGTATTCGGTAAACTTCGGTAGTTTCCGCCTGATTTTGTTAAAGTTGCTGAACGTTGCTATTTACAAATCAATCGAGAGGTAGGATCCAACGTACTGCAAGAATCATTTTGAATTTCACGCTGGCATTAGTAGGAGCTCAATAAGGTTAAGAATTTCAGTACGATTTTGGTAACTGATAGTCCGGATGAGGGACAAGTTTCTTTAGTTTAATCTGCAAGCCCGGCAGTAATAGATAAATGATTGATTTGTGAATATTGTCAAAAAGGCTATTATAACACTTTTAATCTGAACAGACATATGAGGACATTCCATCTAGATGCGTATCGATTTAATTTTTTGCAAATTGGACTCTATTCCATACCAAAAACATTATATCTTAGGCATAGTTGACCCTGCGAAAATAAAAGTATAAATAAATATGACTTGATGTCATTTATGTGACTATATCTCATCAAAATCACAGCTCATTGATCATATTATCAATCGACAGCTTTAAAATTAAACAACAGACATTACAACTTGTCCTATTTTGGCAAAAATATTACTACATCTAAATTTGAGCGTAATCGATTTGGAATTCATAAACAATATTCAGCTATCCAATTGAATTCTAGAGATACAAAATATAAAAGTAATCCTACAAGTGTTGAAGCATGGGTAAAGGCGGTGAAAAATACAGGATATATGTTATATATGACACAATCTTAGTTTCTGGGTACCTATCCTACTTTAAAGAAACAAGATTTTATATTAATGATAGCTCTTCAGCTATTCGAAAATTTTCGAATAATTTACAAGAACAATAACTCTGGTTTGCTGTTTTAGTGTATAAATAATAATAATAAAAATAACAAAAGTTGCTTCACTCAAAATGCTATAATTCACAAACTAATGATCCAACAGCTGTCATTTATACACGCATATTTTGTGGTTTAGGGCTAACTAAAAAACATATGGATTTCATACTAGTAGCACCATCTATGTGTCAGGCTGGGGACTTTCAATTGAGCTGTTAGGATTTCGATACGCTGCAGGCCGTGCGGACAAATGAAGGTACCGCACGTAATTAAATTCAGTTTTTCGTCGCAAAGTCCAACTAAATTCAATTATTTGTTTAAAAATAGGCTAATAGTGATATAATTTCTAGGATTAACTAGAAGGAAAAAAAACACATGGAAAGTTATTAAAAATAAACCGTATCTGAAGTACCTAAAATACCCCGCTCGATCATATAGCCCTTCTAAATCTAATCTTCTAAGTCTAAATTTGAAATGAAATATAGGTGTTTTAATTACGAGTCAACACTATTCTTTCATACAAAGTAAAACCATAACAAAATTTTAATATTTTTAAAAATTTTATAAATTTTAAAAACAAACAAGCACAATTTACTGAAAATATTTTTTTACTTTGTACGATAGCAACTCTTACTCATATTATTTTTTTTTGTTTTCTTTTTGGTTTCAATCTACTAGAAAGGTTGCAATTGTTAATTAATTTTCTAACTTTTCTCTTTTATGTTTTCTTTATTTATCAATAAATATAAATAGTCTGTTCAAAGTTATTTTGTACATACGTCGTTTAAATTTGTGACATCAAAATGTCGCAATGTTGCCGCATCTACTTTGAGTTTTAGTTCAGTTAGGCTTTGACATACAACAACATTCTAATCAATATAAAATAATTGAACAAAAATGTTATCTGATATAATTTATTTTTACATTATAGTGCATCTCAAAACTACAGTTAATTATACAGCCACAACACTTTATAGGTTAGAGTTATAGCCTCTTATAACTATTGCTTTCAAGAATATTGCATACGTATGACCACCGGATGACTTTGACAGGCTCATTCGCTTACGTGTTCGAACTCATCAAACAGTATTGTGTCTCGTTTCAACTCGAATAAAATAAGAAGAAAAATATTGTCTGATTCTAAAACGAATTTACAAATTGCGGCAGCAATACATTAAACATCTTAATGACGTATATACAAAAAAACTTTGAATAGACTATAGTTATTATATTGATAGTAAAACATGTTTGATTACTGTTTATTTCTATTTTTTGTATGGACGAAGTATTATTTGTCAAACATCTAAACTATAATTTATTATCTGTAAATTATTTAACTTATTATTGTTGCATTAGCAAGGGGTGATATGACGTTTACTTTCATGATGTAGAGTAGGGGTGTTGGCTACCCCAAAAAAATCTATATTTCGATATATCAATATTTAAAAAAATATCGATATATCAGAAGAAAAAAATATCGAAATTTTTTGCAATAAATATAAAAAATATCGATATTTTACAAAAAATATCGATATTCTTAAGAAAAAATAAAAATAAAGAAATATTAAATTAAAAAATTAAAGTTTATTAAATTAATAAATTAAAACTTTAAAATTAAGCACCAAAATTCGCCACACCTTTAAAATTTAAAGGTTTTTTTGTTAAATTACATTTAATATATTCTGAAAAAATATTTAAAATTATCGGCTAAAGAAATAACGATATTTCTTTCAGAAAATATCGATATTTTTTCTGCATCCCTAATGTAGAGTGTGACATATTGAGTGATTGAAAATTAGTGGAAAATTATCGAATGAAACAATGAATAATTTATGATGGCTTCTGAAGATACATTGGGGGCTACTGGAATTTATTGTGATTTAAGTAACAAAATAGTCACTTACTGTCAACAAGGAAAAAGTTTGTTTCCACCATAAATTCACTCAAAGCTTATATTTGGAAATTACTCTGGAAATGAATCCCATTAAAGACTGTTATCACGCGCGTAAAAATCTTCATAATCAACTAGGTGAAAGATTTTTAATTATAACTTGAGGTATAAAATACAGATCATAGGATATCGTAGCAAAAACGTCGTCAGCTTTTGGGTGGACCAACAAGCTTGCAATTTTCACTCAATGAGATACAGGGGAATATACCGATTTTAACAAGACGTATTAATCTACGCCTTCCTAATTCTTTCCGAAATTCCACTACTCTCAATTTTCGGACGTGAAATTCAAATACTAAAATATATTCTAAAAGAAATAGATTTTTGTCACACGGTGAAAAATTCTTTTGAAGAAAAAAGAAAGCCCTTTTGATAAGGTTAATTGATATTTGATTTTATTTGTCCTAATATACCTAAATATATTTGTATAACGTTAATGCAGTATAACCCTAAAAGAAGCAACTCTACAATGTTTTACCTTCTAAAAGTGTCTGCTTATTTT
This sequence comes from Rhynchophorus ferrugineus, assembly GCF_030347505.1. NCBI lineage: Eukaryota > Metazoa > Arthropoda > Insecta > Coleoptera > Curculionidae > Rhynchophorus > Rhynchophorus ferrugineus. The sequence goes on along the minus strand of NW_027472583.1, from coordinate 20,766,940 downwards.
AATATAAATTCAAGCGCCAGTAAATACCGTTTAATTACATGTAAAATAGAAACAAAACAGTTAGAAATGCTATATTCTGAAACACTTAATCAACATTATTTCTGTTAGTTCTGTTTTAAAATCCACTTAATTTTAATTAAAGAAGTTCTCTTTCATCTTAACTAAAATAATTATATTTTATTACTAGTCCTCTTAGAATAATTTCTCGGTATTTTTCATCTTCCTCGCATTTTATTTAAATTATCTCGGTCTAGACTTACAAAGCTAAAATATCATCTTCGACATCTCTTGCATTGTCTAGTGAACCCTCATTATTATCTAAAATAATAAGATTTAAAAATAACTTTATGAATGAATCCCTATATTAAATTGAAATATTTTATGGTAGAAAACTTAAAAATGCATCGTCAATTATATATTTTTATAGAAACAATAATAAAATATATAAAGAAATATACTCGCTCTTTTAATGTAAAATAAATCATTAATCACACATTCTCTGAGAAAAAATGGCCATTTAATAATTGATAATGTAAAGGTTCGTATTAATACTACTTACTACGAATAAACTAGGCTTAATAATCCCACATTTTTATAATAAATGAATAAGTTGCATACATCATATTGTCAAGAAATATTTTTGAAATTCAACCATGTTTAGATAACCCATAATACACATGCCCACGGCGACATCTTTGGATGTTTAATATTTCGAATACGAGATGGCGCAACCTACAACATGATACAATTATTTCTTTTAAAATGCTCCGTTGCCATTTTCATGTTTTAAGATTTTATTCCAATGATAAAATGCTTGATCAAGATGCACTTGCTAAGGTGGCAACGGCGCCCTGCAGTCATTCCGTCAAACACATGGTGGGTATGAACATGTGTATATTAGATCAGGCTAATAAAGCGGTTAAGCAGTGTGTGATCCGAGTGTTCGGGTGGGTTGGTTCAGATATTCGGTTCGGCCGAAAGATAGTCGAATTCTGCTAGTGGCTAGTTTTAAGTAAGAAACAAATAGGTAAGTAAAGCTGCCGAGGGTTAAAATATCGGTTTCTTTAAATATTCCTATAGAGGGAGATACGTTCAATGTGTGTGTGACTGTTTGGTGGGTTTTGTTTACATGTTATTGTGTTGTCATTCTTCATGTGTTACTTAATATATTATTTAGTAATTTAATAGATATTTTTTAAGGAAATTACATTTTATAATACAATTTGTATATACATAGTTATTAGAGTAAATATTAAAAATTATTCTTAATTATGTATGCGGTCATAAAAGGAGATAAACAAACAAGTTACAGATTGGAAAAGTGCCGGCGAATTTATTTTAAATTATAATGTGGTCGCAAAACATCATTGTCGATTATTATAGAAATTATTAAACAGTTCATGTCAAATTATAACTATTCCAAGAGTACTATGAGATAATTTGAACAAAAACAAGATGTTTATGTTATATTTTATAATAATGACCTACTGATCTGGTACTATACCGATAATTTTGATATAAAACAAAAATTGAGGCTGGAGAATATTGTATGCCTACGTGACTGAATGGCAAGCGTATCCCAAGCCCACAAACTAATCAAAATGAGTAACATTAACAAATCTATATTTAGATTTGTACATGGTTTAATAATATTTTTTAGAAATTACATGATTTAGTTACTTTTATTATAATAATTGAAATAAATTAGAGCAATCGTGATAATTCTGTAGATAGGATATTGTTATTTTGATATCTGTATTATTAATTAATTTTAAAATTTATATTAAACTTTGAAATTTTTTAAAATAATATTAACACACATATTTTCATTTTACCAATAGATTGTTAGAAAATATTTAAATATTTACACCAGTATTACATCATCAATGTCTTCGCAGATTCACTTTTTTAAGTTGATTTCAGATGTTAGTGATCTTACATAATTTAGAGTAACATATAGAAAATTATGCAAATTTTTATTTATTCTTATTCATTTCTTTCATTTATATTTATTTTTAGCAAAAATGTGTTATATACTATTCTTATAACATATAAAGGCAAATTACAATTGTTAGTGGTTTCAACGAATTTATTCATCAAATTAATGTTTGTTATAATCGACATAATTGAAGAAATCATTTTCAATCATCAATATACAATTCTAATGTTTCATATATAGGCAAGTCCCAATGCACAACATATAAAACACAATTTATTTGACCTATTTTTCGGTGATATATTACGGATCACAATTATCAGTCAAATTCAGCTTTTAATTAGATAAATAACATTATTAATAATTATGAAATAACCGACAAGACTAACTAACCTATTATAAATATACGGTTTTAATTTAAATGTTAGTTTTTAGTATATGAAATATATATAAAAATGAAACCTTTTTGAACAAATTGTGTCAAAACATATCATTTGTTGTAACTGAAATAATCCAACTGGAAACTGTGAAAATACTCCAACAGTATCAGTACAATTTCCGGATTTTCTGTAATTTTTTGATTATTATGATTCTTTGTGATCCTCTATTCAAAATGTATTTCTTCTCCATTCTTTACATCTTCTAAGTCAATCTTATTTTATTACTTACATTTTTTTAAGACATCTTTACAACTAAAGAATCCTGAGGAAATAATTTTTATGTACTGTTTTGCTTTATTTTCTATTAATTTATTTTGATATATATTTTCAATACTATACAATAATTTTGTTTTCTATTATGACAATATTGTTTCATATGGTACTAGATGTAATATTATAATCGACTATATTTTATTATTATCAAGTTAATAAAGTCTTTATAATGTTAAGTTAAACTACATTGAATGATATATAATAAAATTTAAAAAAAATATATTATGTTAAAGCAGATCTAATTTTTTTTAATCCTAATAGGTATATACCCTTAAGCGTCTAAATAAGAAGTCGTTATATATTTTTTCTTGATTCTACGGAAGGAAGATAATAGCTTTCGTAACACCTTTCTTGAGAGCCTTTCTCTCATTCAAATCAGGCCATTCTGGTAATAAAAGCAAGTAAATAACCATCTTTCAGTTTGGTAAAGACATCATCCGTCTACGTGGTCGCTTAGTTATAGTTTAGAACATACAAAAATGTTTAATGGGTTTTACAGTGTCTTGAATATGGACATCCGGGGCATCTTCTAATGTAATTAATTGATTTCACAACTTTTTAATCAGAGTATCAATGATAATGTTGGTTTGTAAAGTCTGGATAATTTCTTCTTTAGATTGTCTGGTAATTACACAGTTTTTTTTTCAATAAGGGCGAGTCTATGTTTGCAGTCTGTTATTTATTTACGAACAGGACATCCAAGTGATAAAAACTGTATTTTCAAAATGATTTTTCAATTTGTTATCAATTACTTATCAATGATATTTTAAAATATTTTTTATTTGATTTATTTATTATGACATTGTTATTACATTTATTATACCTACTGTATATAAACTATTTTATTTTTTAGATATAAAGGCTGTACCAGAAAAAGTAACTTTGTCCAATCTTGTATGACTAATGGACTTTATTTAATGTATGAAGAGCTATAATACTAATTCGCAATGTTTTTCAAAATTACTTTTTTCTTTGCCACTGATGGTATCATTGGAACCAAGAGGTCTATGTTTAATCATCGGTGATACTCTTGATCATCGGCAAAAATCTTTCCTTTTTTCTTTTTTTTGTATATTTTAAAGTCTCCTTTTACCAACTAGGGGTTTATCTAGACTGGACCTACAGTTTTAACGTAGGCTCCGAACCACGGTCCTCGACATTAAACCTACCGCCTGGCGAGTGACCAACTTTGAAATCATCCCAGACGACATCCGGTCTTACCCAGCCTGGTTACTGACCTGGCTGGGATCATTTTCCTTGTCGGATTTTACACTCTTTTCTAGTACAATCACAAACATAAATGTACGACCGTGCCCCAGCAGGATTCGATTCCGCGACTCTCGCAACAGTAGGTGGACCGTCCTGTCGCCTTTACCACTGCGCCACCAAGCCGGCATTTTTTCTTACTGAAACAGGTCTCAAATAAATGTTCATATCAATGTCGCTGGATTTTATCTCGTCTAATTTTTCTCGTTGTTTATTATCACCTGGATTTTCGGGGATTTGAGTAGTGTTGATAAGTCAACTCAAAAAACATTATCAGTAACAGTCACGCACAAACCACTTTCGCAGCTTTTGATCCGGCTATATTATACTTCCCATATACTTCCACGAAAATAGAGTAAGATTTAGCGGTATTTTGTATTATTTATTTTTATATTATAGCTGTGTAATTGCAAGTATTGTATTCAAAATATTGCCCATAGTTAACTACGACTTCTCGTTATCCGAGCACATAACATGAGGATTCCACACTAAGAGAATTCGTCGCCTTTTCAGACAATCCAGAGATTTGGTTTATTCGTAGGAAGTATAACCTAGACAACAGGAAGTGAAAAAACTTTCAATGGGTTGTCATTGAAGGGTCAGTGGGTAAGTCATCACGCTCAGCCGATATTTCTAAATATATCAGGTGCAATTTTATTAGTTAACGAAGGTAAATCAATATACTGATCGTATTTTTCATTAAATGTTGCTCAATAATGAAAATGTATTAATTAATGTCAAGGCTTGGTATAAAATAAAGTAACTATTTTTATTATTAACATGTAATAAATGGAATGTTAACTTGCTTTATTTACAAACACAGATAAGATTACAGTATTTATATAATATTTATGCAACGTACTGTAATGCAATAATATACAAAAAAGTTTTAACGCAATTTATATTTGACTTCTGACGGATTTCTTAACTTTATTCTTCTCCAACATGTTTTTGCTATACGTGGAATATCATTCCGCCGAAGAAATCCTGATCGTTGAGCTTAATGGTTGTACGTGATAGTTTAGTGTAACTATTTCGTCGAGATGCTTTAGACATCTTCGCAAAAAAATGTTAGTATAAATAATTTAAATTTTTTTAAAGGTTAATCATCCTCTATTACTTTTTAGTATCCTGTAAACCCTAAACATATTCAGTTAAAGCCTTTCTTTTAATAACTGAATCTGTGAGACCTGTTCTGAGATCATAACTATAATTTTGTTTAGTAGCTCTCTGATATAACGTATTGTCAACAAACGTCACGTGGATCAAACAATAATTCATCATCGGTCCATGTTACAGTTTTAATATATTGTAAATCGCTTATTGAGTAATCTCTAATGAATAGGCAAATTTGGCAGCAAATTTCATACATTATTATCTCCAATTCCGTATCTTCAAAGTTCTGTTCTGTTCCGGCACATTACTTGTCTTCTACTCGAAAATCTCCTGACTTGAAACTCTGGAACTATTCCCGGCACGTTCTTTCACCAATACATCCGTCACCATATTTCGCCACTATGTTGATATGTCCCTATTATCATTCTACGCGCTTAATACTAGTTTTTTGTAAATAAGTATAGAAAGCCGCAAATGGCCCTTGTTGGGTTCAATATAAGTCATCTTCACTCACTTAGATTCATATCATGCTGTTTCTAATTCGTAAATATATCAAATTCCCGTTTTCCGTTTTAACTCTTCCTTCGGGTAGTTTCGGAACTACTGTAAAATATCATATTAAATATAACGCGAGAATATCTAGCAGATAATACTAAGTCCAATGTACCGTCGAGCAAGTCTATCACTTGGTTGGCATCATTGGTCGAGCACCGGAAAACAAACAATATTATTGCGAAGCCTTCCTTGGCATTACCCAAGCATTCGACAAAGTGTGACAATAATGGTCTAGTCCGAAAAATTTTAAAAATATTACCACTCTTTCTCCCCATTATTAAAAGGTTATCTTTCTTGGGTTGGTTTTTTATTTAAAAAAAACTGAGAAATGAAGTATAATTCCAACACGTCTCAAATACACAAAATTAAGTCAGGAGTACAAGACAGTATACTGGGTGCATTGCTTATACCACTACAGCGACATGTGCGGATGATACCGCAATCCTTTCAATACATGAGAATCATCACTCCGCATTCGAAAGGCTCCAACTACAGCTGACTCTGATCGAACAGTGGCAAATTAAAACTAATACAGATAAGTCTGTTCGAGTAAGCTTCACACTCAAAACCTGTCCACCTGTGAAACTTTTTATTAGAGACATTCCACAATCAGGTGACGCTAAATACTTGGGTTTGCATCTTGATCGGCGCCTCACTTAATCAAACCATGTGTATGAACATGTTCAATATGTCACCGTATAACATATAATAAATATGTGTACATAGATGTGAATCTGAGAACAGTGAAAGAAGAAATTGAGTCATACAGCAAGAAATATCAAACCAGACTAGACCAACAGTTAGTTCTCAAAAGTTCAACTGCTCAAAAGAAATAGTATACCAAATCTAGCATCAAATTTCCCAGGCAGAAGATGAGGATGGCATTAGTGGGTAATAGAATAACTTAGCATGTACTGACGATTGGATGCAACACACAGTTGTCAGACGACAGTAAAATGGCCATTTATAAAGATATACTGAAGCCTATATGGCATACAGCTGTGGTGTACAACCAGCTACAGTAACATCGAACTTCTAGAAAGGTTTCAAAGTAAGACGATTAGAAATATGTTCAATGTTCCACCATGTAACGTATAATAAATATATATACCTAGATTTGAATCTGCGAACAGACTATACCAACAATTAGCTACTGAACTGAATGGATTTGGCATAAGTTACTCTCTGCTCAAGAGAAATAGTATATCAGAGCCAGCGTCACGTTTCGCAGGCAGAAGGTGAGGATGGCATTAGTGGGAGAATAGCTTAAGTAAAAATATATCTATCAGTTTAAATCTCACAATGTATTAGATTATTGTTTCAAGGAAACAAATTGCTAAATAGCAGGATAAAAAAAATGACTTCTTCGTTTTCCACTGGCGCCATCTTTTGTGAAACGCCGTGTTTCCCTATAACAGCTTTCAACAGGAATATGAAGATGGGAAATGGTATAACTGGACGCTTGGACAATGCCCTGATATTTATCTTATTCATTTCAGGGTAAGGACATCTTTAGGGATAGCGATTAGTTCAAGCATTCATAAACCTCCGAACTTCATCGATATTAGACTTTTGAGTTAGTGTTAGGAGTGAATATCCTATAAGCAATGAACTAGCACCTCTTAACTTCGCTCTCTTTTATCATGACTTATTGCAAAATGGGTTTATCAACTTAACTTTATAAGAATTAATTAATGTCGAGATTGGTTGTTACTAATAAAACAATAAAATTTAAAGTAAATTTCATTCTTCACATTAAAAGTTGTAATAAAGTTTGAATCTGAAAAGTTAAATACATTAAATTCTCCTTTGCTATATTCCGAATAATATTATTCCCTCCTTCCTGAACCTTATTGGACCAATCACCACCCACCAATTATACCTAATGCTGCCACCGGTAACAATAACAACGAACGTTTTATTGACAACATTTTCGTATAACAAATATTAATCAATTTAAAATATATCTAAAGGGTTTCATTAAAATTTTCTTAAAGAATCCTAAAACAATTAACAAAATAATTTTTAAAATTTATTTTTAATTCTTACACAATTTTAGTGATAATGATATGTCTTAAGTATTTTAATTACTCATAAGTATTTTTTAAAATGTCTCCAATTAGAATTGTATATCTCTTTCGTGATTTGCGAAATTAAATTATGCGCTGTTCAAGACATTCTTCAAGGTTTACGCTATTGTTTCTGTAATCCCGCTTTACCGGAATAATCACATTAGCTGCTCTTCACTTTTAGCGATAATTCTTGATTTAATTGCCCATTTGTAATAAATAAACTTACCATCATTCGTTTTGTCGGAATATCATGTTTCTTCAATTACTTCGTTTATTTTTATCTGTACATATTTTATTGTTATTAGATTTTAGAAATTACTTACTAATTAACAAACAATAGTGAGTAAATTGTATTTTTTAGATGAATGCTTATTTTACAATAGTGGTGGTAATTAAAAAATATTATGCAAATTTCAACAGTTCTGTTCCAACACCAAATTCTTGTCTAAGACTTCCTTGGCAGGGTTAGTATAGATTCATTCACTGATAATCACTTCGTTTTCATCAAGCAATAAAAGTTGTATAGGCTGCTGGAAAGAGTTGTTTACAGGCTTTCAGAAAAACCACTCTAGTGATAAATTGGAGGACTTTTGAAAAGAGTATATTGAAGTTGAATGAAATTATCCTGAAAAAAATATTTAGCCTTAAAAATGTTTGCAACTGTATATTCGTCTTTTCATTTTCATATCTAAAAACTTTCGTTTAATTTCGAAGGATGCATTGAGGAACTTAATTTACTGCAATATTACTCACATGATGTATATATTTATGGTAATAGATATTAATTCAATTTTATCAATAATATTCATTTTCTCAATAGTCGTCATTAAAACTAGCTAAAAGGGACGACATTTCAATCTTATTTGGTTACTAATACTTTGTTAATAGAAATATTTCGTTCAATTCTTATAGAAATACTTTTACTCTATATAAATGTTACAGACAGTATTTAGTTAAGTACTGATAAACACTGAAACAATTTTTGCACAACTCGCTAAGATAACTTGAAGCTCTCCAACCAATTTTTCAGAAAGTGCATGCTAACGAACCCTTTTCGTCTATAATTAACTTAATTAATTGAAGTAACAGTGATATTTAAGTAATAACCTAGATAACAGTGATGTAAGGAACATTCGTTTTCGCGATGTTTCATGAAGCTTCACGATTTTCCAAATTATTTTGTGAACTTTTACGTTTTCCAAATCACATTATAATGAATACTAAAGCGTTCCAGGTGTTAATACCACCACGTTTAGATTCCATCATTCATATCAATAACGGTTTAAGGGCCTCGATAGAGTTCAGAGTAAGTACAAATTATGTACACCCAGTAATTTAAAAATAACAAAAATTCCATTTTATTTCATCAAAGTTTCAATAAATAATTTGTATATCTACTACAACATAACCGTTGAAGAGTTCGTTCTTTAGTGAATTCTGCGTGCCAGATCAGATACTTGATTAGTGATTGGTTACATTTATAATAATATACATAACATATAAAATGTGAAAGGTTTCATATAACAAAATATTTTATTTTACTTTAAAAGTATTTTATTTTTCGAAAAGAATTGGCGACTTGGTGACGTGAATCGAAAAGTACAAAACGATACTGCCGGCTAGCCCTTCTTAGGGCCTTATTTAAATTTAATCTAGGCCTTGTCTTGTGTAACCCTGTCTTGATTGTACTTTTGAGTTACATTAGTAATTCAGTGACCATATTTGTATTAAGGGCGTCTTTTTGCAGCAACTTATATTTTAATGATTTTTTAGTCCAGTATGTAATGCATAAAAAAATAGCCCAATAAGATTCAATAGTAGTAACACGTGGAAGGGCTAAAAATTAATTCACACATTCTTGTAGAAAGAAATGATTGAAAAAGTTATTCTGTAACCATATTTGTGTTTAGATCGCCATTTCTGTAGCATCGCACATTTTGGTTAGTTGTTAGAAAAAATTTTCCCAATAAGGTTCATGAAATGGACTGCCATTGCAGTAATATAGGGAGGCTTAAAAGTAATTCACGCATTCTTGTAGAAAGAAAAGCAAGTGCCCCTAGAACTGCTTTTTATTATAACTCTTGGAAGAAAGAACTCTATTGAAACTATTGAAATTTATCAGCGTTTAAAGACTGTTTATAGAGACAATGATATGGATAGGTGCCTGTAAATCGATGAACCCCAAAATGTAATAATTGCGGGCCTAAAAATGCAATAATTGTTCATAAAATAAGTAGAAGGCCGCTGACGACCACTGCCAACGACAATCATTAAAAAATGTATTGTATACCAACTTTATAGTAATATCGTATGTTTTTCTTTATATTTTAAAGTCTCATTTTTGCCAACGAAGGTTTATCTTGACTGGACCTACTCTTTAACGTGGGCGTCGAACCATGGTCCTCGGCATTAAGCCTACCGACTGGCGAGTGACCAATTTAGAAATCATCCCAGAAGACATTCGGTCTTACGCAGCCTGGTTACTGGCGTGACTGGGATTATTTTCCTTGTCGAATTTTGCACTCTTGCCTAGGACAATCACAAACATAAATTGACGACCATACCCCAACAGGATTCGAACCCGCAACTATTGCAACAGTAGATAGACCGTCCTGTCGTCTTTACCACTGCGCCAACCAAACTGGCAATATCGTATGTATTTGCATATACAGCACTTATCAAACTAGCTTAAATTAAAACTCATATCGATGAAAACTATTTTAATTACTTTGTTGCTTGACTTGATGAGTGGACTTTATCATCAATTGTATTGCCATTCTGTTTCTACAGAAATTTCCAAGACACTGCCTGTATCGAAAGGTTTCCTTGAAGTTGAAGTTTTGGTATCTCCAAATTCCAGTATTCCACGGTCGAGAAACTCAACTACTTTCTACATTTGATGGCTTTACATTCCAAACTGCGATGCTTGTAATAGGAATCTACAGACTATGCGTGTTTTTTAAAGTATAAATATTTCCTAATCCCTGTAGTACATTGCTACCAGACTTTGAGCTTCAAACTACCTATGGTGGCTTTACAGCTTATACTACTATGTTTTTCGCCGAATAGAATAAAATATATTAAAAAATGTTTTGGCGGAATAAATTGTCAATTCACCGTCAACCTGTTTTCTTTTCTTGTGAAGTAAAGTTGATTTCATTCAACAGAGAACAGATTTATGATCTCCCTGAAATCCCACTCACTAGGCCTCTTAAGAAACGTATACGAATAAAAAAAAATTTTTGAAATTTGATTCCTATACGTTCCGGTATAAAGAAACCATTTAACAAGAAATACTTCAATTGTAACTTCTCAATGCAAACATAAAAGAAACCGATTTTTGAATGCATAAAGATATATTTTCCTTATACATTTTGTTCGTGCTCAACAAGCATATGAGTAATTAATATATTCTAAATATAACTTCTAATTTTTCCCTTCAAAGCCGCCATGGCATAGAGCCAAAATCACATTTTTTTAACAAATTATCTTTATCAAAATGATTCTAAACATATCCAAAGTATGCATCAATAAGTATCGCATCATTTTATATATTATGTAACACTTTAATTAATTTAATATTTATTCTACACGCTTTTAAAAATAATATGGACAACTGAACAAATATAAACAAAAAAACGTTATCAAAATTGCATGCCGCCTGAATTTATCAGTAAAATTGCATAACACCAAACAGCGTTTTATTTTAAAGCATTTTATCATTGTACAACGAAAATAGCCTGTCCTTCTCGTAACTGGAAGTCATTAATATTAGAGTTGCAATACACGAAGCTATAAAATTCCGTACATTTAATTGTTTTGTTTAAAATAGTCGTGCACTAATCCTAACAATCTGAACATCGAGTTCATTCACACACATTTTAGGGGGAATTTATACTAGATTTAATCTCTTACAGCAAAATCTGGTACTTATGTCGGATATTGTTATTAAATATTTACTTAACTTTTTATTGAGTAGTTTTATATTGTTAGATGTATTTAGTATATAGAATGCCCGAATATTTGCACAAGATTGTAATTAAATAAAAAACACAGCTTTTTTATTGTTATTTTTTATTGAATAATTAAGTATATTTTTTAAATTTGTTTATTAATACATTGTTATTAATCGGTTTTATTTTACAATAATTTAAAAGTAGATATATTTCGGGAGAACTCATCTGTTCTTAGTCTCTGATGTAGTAATGTCCATGTATTTATGAACAACACTGCTGTTTTTTCTGTTAAAACACTTCAATTTACAACACAAGGTCAAATGGTTTGATTCTTTTGAGTTGATATTCTTCAGCATTAACTTTTGTATGAAAATGGAGTCCTCTTGTCATATCTCTTCCTCCCTGGAATATTCTCATAAATAGATTCGTTAAGCCCATATAGGTTTCAGTCTTTTCAACGGCAGTTTTTAGCCATTACAGATCTATAGGAGTTTGTAGGTTTCTTGATCCACGTTCATCTTCCAAGGATCTTCACGTATATTAGTTGAAATTCTACATTAGTTCTTGGTGAGTTTTGCCTTTGTCCTTCTTTGTACATAGATCTCGCAGATAGTTATTTATGGATTTGATTTTAACTTTATATTTTAATACTTTATATTTTCCTTCTCAACTTTGGTTACAATGGTTAAAATATTTTTATTTTCAGGTTTACAATTTTGTTGCTATTTTTTCGTTATTTCCCCTACCATTTACTTAATTTTTTGGGATAATGAATTCCTTTAATTCTACTCTTAATTTCTGGGGCATTATTACAAGTGGCTTGAATAATATCTACAGGGAGTTTTTCGGTTTAGGTTTAAATTAAATTTAAATTATTCGATAGTATAATTCGGTTAGGCACATTTAGCTGAATTACATTGTTCCTTATAAACACGTTTTCGAAACAGTTGTTAAATACAATTTTTGGAATGATCATTAAATTAGAACTTTCTTTTATTCATTCTAAATTAATAAAAATTCTAAAACTTTTCAATGATCTCACAACGAAAAACTCAAAGATACTTGATGTAGTTAAATCGAGCGAATAAAGCAGTTCCGCAATGATACGAGTTGTTTTTGGTTGTAAAAATCACAAAAAAACAAGCACCGGAAAAGGAACCATTATCGTGATGAAAAAAACCAAGCACTGTTAGCCCATATTCGGTTCTTAAACAACACATTGCGTCTTATTATTTCTTTAGTATTTGTATTAAAATTTTAGAATAGACATACTAACATATTAAGGCCAATCTACATTGAATAAAAGTCGACAATTGAAGAATGATATTGTCCGCAATATGTTTCAAAAATAATTTAAGAATAAGATCATTTTAATTGATACGACCCTGTTCAAGATTCAAGTGTTCAGAATATTTTTAATAATATTTTAGACATCAAAAGTATGGTGTAATATTTCATTAAAAACAACACTAACGAATAAATAATAGTGAACATCCCACACAACAAGAGTAAACAAATAATCGTGAGTATTATATATTATGTTAAGAGTTAATTTTTGTCGTATAATAGGAAGAAATAAATGGAATAATGTTCTAAGCATCATAGAACTATTAAGTTTGCGTTTTAGTACTGAAAATTATACAGGCGTTCATATGAAATGAGAAGAATGAAAGAAACTATGAAGATGCAAAAGGATAAAATTGATTCAGATATAGATATAGTTTCTACAGATTCAGATATAGTTTCTATATACAATGTACAGAATTGTATAGTTTTGTGTCTTGTCGCCATATAATGATAAAATCGTTAAAATCATTGTTTAACTAAGTTTATTGTTTAATTAAGTCAATGCTAAATAAAAGTTGATAGGTCATGATGTTTTTATTGGTTCACATATCAAACATCATCTAGTATTTAAGTTGAGTAAGTTTAATTTAAGTTTTCGAAATTCATAACTTTTTTATTAAAATGAGATTGAAAAATAATATTAAAAATATTATCTATCCCTACCTTTATCTTTCTCTCGTCTACAATCTCATACAATGATTTGTAAAAGAACTAATTTCGCGCCTTTGGCAGCAATCGATCCATCTTCATAAAGAATGAACAGCCCCGACTCATTGATGTAAAGAAGTTCTGGTCGAATGTAGAAACATCTGGATACCACGGGTGGGTTAGGATTTCCTGTTTCAAGACATTTTTATCGTATCTTTCAGAATATTCCGGTCGCTTTTCTTTCAAGGAATCCTTCAAGAGCTAAAATAATAGCTCGTAGTTATGGTTTCGTTTAGTTTTACGAGTTCATAGCAGGTCAGATAATTTTTGCCCCACCAAATACTAGTAGTCGCGTTAGCAATTGATGTTGATAATTCTTCGGGCTTCACCCATGACTTTCTGCCTTCAGGATTATTTTTGGCAAAATTAGTTTTTTTTTATTCAACATAATTTCCTTCAAGAGTGATACACTGATTATAGCGACCCTCCAACTTTTCGATAACATTTTTGTAGTACGATTTGTCCTTTGCTTTAATTTCCTTTGCTTTAATCACCTCTTCATTCGACGAAAATTTCTTCTCAGCGAGCATTCTTTTGAGTTCTGAGAACACGAAATAGTCGCTGAGGGCCAGATCTGGAGAATACAGTGGACGAGGAAGCAATTCGAAGCCCAATTCATGGATTTTTGCTATCGTTTTCAATGACTTGTGACACAGTGCATTGTCTTGATGAAGCAGCACTTTCCTTTTCTTCAAATGCGGTCATTTTTCGGCGATTTCGTCCTTCAAACGGTCCAATAACGCTATGTAATAGTCGCTGTTGATGGTCCTTCCTTTTTCAAGGTAGTCAATGAAAATTATTTCATGCGCATCCCCAAATACAGACGCCATAACCTTGTCAGCCGACTGTTGGCGTTTTCCCACGTTTTGGAGCGAGTTCATCGTGTGCAGTCCACTCGAATGGCTGTCGATTGGACTTTGGAGTGAAATAATGGAGGCATGTTTCATCCATTGTTACATATCGACGCAAAAACTCGGGTTTATTACGCTTGATCATCTTTAAACACTGCTCCAAATCATCAACTCGTCGTTGTTTTGGTCAAAAGTGAGCTCGCGCTGCACCCACTTTGCACAGAGCTTTCTCATACCCAAATATTCATGAATGATATGATGTACACGTTCAGTTGATATATTTAGAGTGTCTGCTATTTCATTCAATTTCAATTTATGGTCATTCAAAATCATTTTGTGGATTTTTTTTTATGTTTTTGTCGGTAACAACCTCTTTTGGGCGTCTACTGCGTTCACCGTCTTCAGAGCACGCATTTCAGCACGTCTAAACTTAGCATACCAATCCTTGTTAGTTGATTTTCCTGGAGCAGTGTCCGAAAACTCGACATCAAGCCAAGTTTTTGCTTCAACTGTATTTTTTCCTTTCAAAAAGCACCATTTTATAATCACACGTAATTCCTTTTTATCCATTTTTTTTATAAAGAGTAGTAACATTACAGAGAAAGTCCGACATTTTTCAAATTTTTTTGGAAAAACTTATCGAAAAGTATGATAACTAGTAATTATGTTCATCTGCTTAAGCTCAAAAAGAGAGGCGTTAATCCGTCTACTGAAGGAACCCAATTTAACAAAGAGCTACAAAAGCTCGAACGAACTCAAAGCAATAACGATGCTTTTTTTCGATATTTATGAGGTTGTTTACCTTTACTTGATTTCTCAAGGCCAAAATATTAATGAACGATACTAGTTTCAAAGTCTCAACTGCTGAACTCTGTGAATGAATAACAAGAATGCGATCCGAATTGCTGAAGGACATGGGTTTTCTTCCAACTCTATGGCTCAGCTCATTTCATTTAATATATTTAGAAGCTTCCACCAAAATACAAAATCCCATTATTAACTTCTTTATTTTTCTTAAAGTGGCACTGGAATTGTCTGGATTAAAAGGAACAAGATTCAAGTCGGTTAAACCTATGAGCGAAAGCGAGTCGTATTATGCACCTGGCAGAACACTTTCAGGACTGCGTCCAATAATAAAATGTATTGGTGAGGTGTGATAATAAGCAATCTAGTATGAAATCAAAATAGAATGTTAATGACAAGGGTCTTCTTATTTAATACCCACGATATAATTAGTCCAGTTAATAACAAATTCAAATAATAATAATAATGAAAATAATGCTAATATAATTGTGGCCGGTGGTTAAAAAAATCAAATGAAAGGTTTTCCAGTGGTACTATATTGCATAACCAGTACTCCACATCTTCTACACCCACTACAGCCCAGGTTCCTTCTTCCGCCCAAATAACTACAGAGCAAAACAATACACAAAGGAGCGAAGCAAGATCAAGAGTCGTTGATAATTTTGTGCAGGAAGCCAACGCCCACCACCGCAGGTAAAACAATGCAAAAAAATTAACAGTGTGAAAGTATAATGCGTATTATAATGTTAGAAATCTAGAAAAGAAAATACCCTGGTCCGAAGCTTAATATAGAAAACAGTAACTGACTTACTAATCAATATCCTCTAAGAGAGTAAATACTCTGATCTGCTTAATATAGAGAACAGTAGCAGAGTAGCTTATCAATATCCTCCAAGCTTAATCCGTTTACTACTTCTAAATATATTTCTTTAGGATAAGTTAATATTCCCCTTATAAGGAGTTAATAAAATAATAATAATATTAATACTATATAAACATTTCGGCCATTAAATAATATTTACCAATTTATCCAACCAGCATAAGAGAAGAATTATTTTACTTCAACACACAAAGACAAATTACTTTTTAAAATACGCTCGATATGTTAACTACAACAAAATTAGCAAATAAATACTGATATATGGCAATATTTTACCTTAATGGTTATATGAATATTTAAGCTGGTATAATTCGAATGATCTATGGTGTCTATATATAATTTCATGAATTCCGTATAGCCTCATTTATCACCACAAAAATATAAGAAACGATATTTATGATAAAAATTCTTAACCGATAACATATACATAGTGTTACGTAACACAACGCCTACTCATCTTCAATGCATCCGCATTATTATATATTTTTTATACTAACACAGTATTAGCATAACTTTACATACGATAGATCAGTTGTTTCCTATAATATAAAAAAGTAGGCGTCGATAAAAGAATACCGCATAATTTAACATATATGTATAATAGAAAAATAAAACAAGAAAGTGATTTCAGTTTTATGTAAATTATGTTTGGAAAGACTGATACTGTTACCATTGTATTATTTTTGCTTTAACAATACTAAAGGTTTAGTAACTATTATCAAGACTTTTGCTTTCAACACTACAACTTGGTTTTTTTAACAAACTGTCAAACGCATACACATTCTTAATATACCATGCGCATGTGCTAGACGAATTGCCGTCTGTTTTTGACAGCTGTACAAACAAAACTTGTGTACTTATGTTTAGATCTTTAAAGAAAGATACTTTCTAAGGGATTCTGTTCTAATCCTAATGTAACTTATCATTAATTAAATAAAAACAATGAGTTGTTGCTTAGAACTATATCTTAAGGTCTGAACTTATTAGGTTATTGCATGTATTTTGATCAACGATATATATTTGCCAAAAGACAAGATATCAATGTAAACCGTCAAACAAGCTAAACTAATTCTTAAATCCGATGTTTTTAACATCTTCCTATATAAAATAACAAATTTCTATTTAGTAATATTGAGTTATTCAGCATATACAGGCGATATTAATGGAACGCGCAAAATTATATCCTAATTTTAATTACTTTTGAGACTGAGGTGGCTCCGTCATATTCCAATTATCGGTGTTAGTTTCAACTATTCAATAGGGGTAACTTTAGTATCAATGACAAAAAACTGCATGAAAGACCAAAAATATTCGAAGACGGTACACTGCAAAATTTATTGAACAAATATTCTACCCAAATCCTCAAAGAATTTTAGACAGCTTAGCATTTAATCAATAAATTGTTTGCAAAAGATTTCCGAGCGCAAAAAAAAACTAAGTAGACTAAGTAAGTAGACATTTAATTGATCTAATTCCGTTAATTTTTTAAGTCTGAATGATATGGATTAGTTTTTATTCTTAACATTTTGTTTGAAGGTTTTCTTAAATATTAAGACATTAAATTTGATTCTTTTTAGCTTAATATATTACTTAATAAAACCATCGTTCTAACTTGATGTAGTTGACTTTTTCTAAATCCAGTTTAGTAATTTGGAATATTTGTCTTGTCCATATTATATCCAAAACTGTTTATTTAATTACCATTTATATTTTAATATCGTACTTACACCGAAAACTACTAAAAATATTATTTTATAATTACGAAAGAACATCCTTATTCAAAGATTCAAAGTATTGTATTTAAAAAAGAATGTCATTTGATACCGAAGCCAACTCTACGTAGAAAAAACTTCGCGAAGGCCTTCAATTATAAGATATAATCAATAAACAATAAACTTGTAAAATAGTATTATTTTTAAAACATCATCAATTTAATTATTATCGGCAGTAACATTGACATTAATCACGAAAATTATGACCACATCAAGATACCTTCGAATAAAAAAATGAAGCGATGAAATTAAACAGGAAACAAACTTAAAACTACACGAAAATCTATTAAGTATTTTTAAATTGCTTCAGGCTCAAATTATCTACCGAAAGTGATTCACTAATATTTTATCTACACACATTCTACCTGCTAATTTATACGTTACATACGGTTTAATGTTTTAATAATCGTCTCCTAACACGACACATTATTATCGATGGTAATTACGTCGAACCAGAATAAGGTTTGCGTTTCAAAACAAGGAGTTAAGGATTAACCACTATTCAGGCACTATTTCATCACATATAAATAATATTTGGCAATTGTTTTTAGTTATTGTCACCGTTCATCAACGATATTTAAAAAAACAGCCAAACAAGCATGAAATTGTTCATTGTTCAGAAAAAAATATATATTTCAAGGCTACTTGATTCTGTGCTTAAGCGATCCATTGCGTAATATTTTGGTTTATAGGCTATCGGTTGTCTCCTCTGTGATTTCAACTGGTGATATAAACTACACGGTCTTTGTGTCAGTTCTGCTAAGATGCATCAGATCGTGATCTTGTTGTATGAAATCAACCTTATGTATTTTTATGTCGAATAGTTTACATCTATTACTATAGCTTAACATATCACGTCAGCATGTAACATGTAAAAAGTTATGCAACGTCGTAAATCGATTTCTTTTATTTAAAGTCATACAGAAGTTTTTATTTATATTTAGTAAAATTATTTCCGGTTATAAATGTTTCGAAAAAATCTGTTTGAGGATTTCGGGGGAAAGCATTTATCGTGGTTTAATGCCTATGACTGTGGTTACCACAATAACCAGTACTGTAGGGTAACGAAAAAATATCGATATTTCTTCAAAAAGATATCGATATTTTTGACCGATGTATCGATATTTTTGTTAACTGATATTTCTTTAAAATTATAAAAACAAACATTTTATTTTAATAAACCTTTAAAATTGTTACTTAATTTTAAATTTTTGTTAAACATTTCCATATTTTTTAAAATATTTCGAGAATATCGATATAATTTTTATAAAATATCTTAACCCAAATAATTCATAGTTAAATTTAATGTAGGATGGGAGAAAAAACCTCCAATAAAACAGCCAATGCACGTCATCAACACCGTCGAACGTATTGTCAAATTCAATTTATAAAAACGTAATAACTCTCTTAAACTCGGATGATTTACTTTTTTTCTCATTTTACTAATTAGCATTACCTTAGCTAAAAAGAGATAGTTGGTACTGGTCGACACCGCTCTCATATGTCAATGTAAATATATAAAAAACAACACTAACCTAAATATTGTGGCTGTTTGATTAACTGAAGTATAAAGTTATTTTTGTTTCATTATTTTATTTACATTAGTATTTTTTTGACAAAATCAAAAATAAACGAAAACTTAAATTTGGTGGGGCAACGGTGCATTATAAATTTTGATGACGTGCATTGGCTGTTTTATTGGAAGGACTATATTTTATCTTAAATTGGTTGATAGAGCGTTATATAGTTCTTATGTCTTCCTACATAGAGCTAAGTGCTCAGAAGTATAAAAATTGTCTTAATTATTGAGCATACCAAAAAAAAGTACAATATATAATTGGTTCACTGCTTTGTGTTCAATTTTGTGACACATACAGAAAATTTAATTACGAACAAAACAAACATGATTTGTTGCTCGGCACTGATTTCACAGTGATCAGTTGGTAGTAGGTAAAATAATATTGTAACTTTTCTTAAGAACATCGACATAATCCATAGTTAAAGTTAAGGTAGGATGGGAAAAAAACCTCCAATAAAACAGCCAATGCACGTCATCAACACCGTCGAACGTATTGCCAAATTCAATTTATAAAAACGTAAAATCTCTTTTAAACTCGGATCATTTCATTTTTCTTTTCTCGCTTTACTAATTAACATTGCCCTAGTTAAAAAGAGATAGTTTATAGTGGTCGACATCGCTCTCATATGTCAATTTAAATATATAAAAAAAACACTAACCTGCAAAATGTTGTGGCTGTTTAATTAACTGAAGTATGACGTTATTTTTGTTTCATTATTTTATTTACATTAGTATTTTTTTGACAAAATCAAAATAAACGAAAACTTAAATTTGGTGCGGCAACATTATAAATTTTAATGACGCGCATTGGCTGTTTTATTGGAAGGACTATATTTTATCTTAGATTGGTTGATAGAGTGTTATATAGTTCTTATGTCTTCTTACATAGAGATAAGTGCTCAAAAGTATAAAAATTGTCGATATATATAAATAACTTTATAATTATATAAAGTACGATATATAATGGGTTCACTGCTCAGATGCGAACTTAAATATGAAGAGTGACATTTCGGTTTTATTCGGTTTATTTAGTTTTTGGGTTATGGTAGTTTTGTTATTTTTCAGTTTCTTTTTGAAATTATGTTCATATTGTAACGATTGTTAATACGTATAGTATTTTATATAATTATATGAATTAAAAGTGAATATCCAAAGCATAAATGTAAGAAAGAATTATTTGAACTGAAGACTAAATGAATATGAAATTGATAATATACTTGTTACATTTCAACATCGAAATATTCATGTATTATTTTGTGTATTTGTTCACCCTATACATAGTTGCATACTTAAATATTTATCTACATTGTTGAAAATTTATTTTATTTTTAAACTAATGTTTACAATCTTTAGTATCAGAGAAGTAGAAGATCGTTTCAATAAGTGATCTTCCGTATAAATTTATAAAGTAATATTATACTTAATTTCATTACTATTTTGTTATTCTAAAAACTATTCTGGGTGTCTATTACAGATCGGATGGTAATAAACGTTTTCACCTACTCACTTGAATCGTTTAATATCGCACATTAAATATGTACTGTCAGGATCACTAATTAACGACAAATCATTCACAATGAAAACCAAATATAGAAGGAATGGACAATTTTTATATTCGACATCGGACATACTACTAAGAAGAAACATTTTTATAATCAAACATATTAAGTTGCCGAGCTCAAACAATACAAAAATAATAATTAAATTTTGTGACATACAGAAAATTAAATTAGGAACAGGGCCGGCTTGGTTACGCAGTCGTAAATTTACGTTTGTGATTGTTTAAAATTTGTGAATGTTCTAGGCAAGAGTGTAAAATCCGACAAGGAAAATGATCCCAGTCACGCCAGTAACCAGGCTGGGTAAGACCGGATGTCTTCTGGGATGATTTCTAAAGTTGGTCACTCGCCAGTCGGTAGGCTTTAATGCTGTGGACCGTGGTTCGGAGCCCACGTTAAACTGTAGGTCCAGTTCAGATAAACCCATGGTTGGTAAAAGGAGACTTTAAAATATATATAAAAAAAATTAGAGACAGAACAGATTTAATTTGTTGCTCGGCACTGACTTCACAGTGATCGGTTGGTAGTAGGTAAAATAATATTTTAAATAAATAAATAGGTTTAGGTAGGTATTTAGCTAAATTGTGTGTAAATAGTAGAATACGTGTACTAAATAGGTTAAATAAGGGTTTTGTTTATTTTTATTTATATTTTATTTTTATGTTAAAAATCTGAGTTTGATTATTTTTTAATTTTTAGTGAGTTCCTTATTTATTTTTTGAAGTCGGTTAAATTTTTTTGTTAAAAATATTTTTATATGGTGGCATCGCATTTAATTTCTTCTATTACTAATCTAATTACAAATTATAATAATACCGGATGCAACCAAATGACGGTTTAATGCAAATTTCGCAACACTAATAACATATTTTCACATGCAACAAAAATTGTATTTTTCTCGTGCTCTGATCGGCCTTGCATAAAGTGGACCATCGGCTACAAGAACCGCGAAGATGTTATCGTTCAGGTTACGTAACGAGATTTCAGATTTCGTTGTTACGATGGAGTTCTAGATTTCCGACTAGAAACTTTTTCGAATCATCATAATTAATATCGCCTCCGTAGGTCTATTATCGAGGCAACGCTGATCTTTTCTATCGGTAATTAACTTTCGATTTAGATGCCTTTCGACTTTTTTCCTTGTAATTTTGTAATGTGTAAAAGGCGCTTGAAAAAAACGTTTTATACTCAAAAAACAGTAAGTTTAACATGAAATGTCAAAGCCATTAATAAACTTATAAATATCACGTGAAAGACTCTCATTAACGAGCAGTTATTTATGTATGTATTCAGTAAAATAAAAAAAACAAAAATGTCTAAAAATATAGGCTGTTTTACTTTATAATCTATACAAAATTAATGGTATGCATTATTATATATAACTAACAGACTCAGCATTTATCCAACAGAGCAAGAAATCACGAAAAGATCACATAATTACTGACTCAGACTGATATCAGACTCATATTATTCCCTCTTATCGTCTTGCATCCAGTCTCTTAATCTAAATATTAAATTAAACTGCATTTATGCAGATGTGCATAAATTAGACCCGTTATATCTTTTCTCTGATAAAAATATTACTGGTTTTGCAACATGTATTTTTATACTGTATTCATCGTAAATATGTTTTTTTCAAATAGTAAGGGAGCTAGCAACGTAGAGAAAACAAGAATTTCGGGTAAGCTAATATTTTGACATTTGATCTCTTTCACATTCTCGGTCAGCACCCTGCCCATCAGGCTGGCCTGGCAGCAGTGGTTGCGTTTACCAATGGCCATACTCAATTTTTATATGTTTGTCGGCTTGGTAGTGCAGTGGTAAAGGCAATAGAACGGTCCCTCTACTGTTGCGATGGCCGCGGGTTCTTATCCTGCTCATGGTCGTAAATGTCATAAATATATGTTCATGATCGTTTATTATTTGTGATTGTCCTAGGCAAGAGTGTAATATCCGACAAGGAAAATGATCCCAGTCACGCCAGCAACCAGGCTGGGTAAGACCGGATGTCTTCTGGGATGATTTCTAAGTTGGTCACTCCCCAGTCGGTAGGTTTAATGCCGAGGACCGTGGTTCGGAGCCCACGTTAGTTCATTCGTTCCCACGTTCGTTTAGTTCATTGATTATGATTGTTTATAATATACCAGACGCTACTTTTTATTTATAAAAAAATCAAATTATTTCAATGTGACTGTAATTTTTATATGATATGATTTAGTTATTGAAATACGTAAAATTAATTTGCCAGACAATAATTCCATTGTTAAATAAGAAACAACACTGATTAAGTCCGGAAAATACAATAGGTATGTTGAAAGAATGCTGTCAGTAGGGGTGTTGACCACCGAGAGAAATATCTATTTATAGATATATCAATTTACCATGGGAATATGTTACTAGATGTTCCTCTTAATACAATAATCGATAATTATCATATAGCAACAATAACGTTTAACGTATAAATAGGTTACGATAAACTTATACTAGTAAGGTTTTGTCAACATTGCAAATTATTGTTACTCAAACATGACATTTTGCGATAGATCGTTTATGTTTATATCTCCGTATAGTTATAACAAGTCAATCAACATAGCATTTAAAAAGTATTATGAGCGATGATTTCAACCAGTCCATTATCTTTAGAGGTACGAATCTCTCACAATGTCCAAATATGGCTGGGTATTATATGCCCTCAATGTTTTTCTTATTGCTGTTACGCGAGCCGAACTATATACAGCTATAGCGGATATGGAAGATCTACTGGACACTGAAGCCACATTAATATATGCCTTGGAAAATTACGTGAAGGCCGAAGAACAAAAATTAGATTTACTTAAAAGGTACAGTTATAATACAATATCCTAGTGCCGTATTTTTAATTATGTTTTCCAGATACATAGATATTTATCAAAAACAACACGAAATTGCTACAAGTGATCCTCAGCGTTATTTAGCAAATCCAATAAATGCATATACTTTGGTCAAACGGCTTACCACTGACTGGGGTCAGGTTGAAAGCGTTATTTCAACAAATATCAATACAGGTATTATATATCAACAAACATATTAATTTTACATCATCAGTAACTTGTATTTTAGATGCTATCCAAAATATAACTTATTTCAAAGAACATATGAAATTTCCTACTGATGAGGATCTAAATGGCGCTGCTGTTGCCTTAACCAGATTGCAAGACACATACCGCTTAGATACATCTTCCCTAGCTAGAGGTAATTTATATTCCTTAAAAAGCAACTCATGATATTAACGAAATTACAATTTTCAGGGGAACTAAATGGAGTCAAATATAGTTCAGAACTCACTGCAGCAGATTGCTTTGAATTGGGTCGTCAGTCCTACAATAATGGTGATTTTTATCACACACAATTATGGATGGAAGAAGCTGAAATCAGATATCGGCATGAAGTCAATGAAACAATAGAACATAGCGATATTTTAGAATACTTGGCATTCTCAATATATAAACAAGGTATTTAGAGGATTTATCTAGACTATTTACGACATGTCAGAAATAGCAAAAATGCAATGTTATATTGCGGTGATACAAAAAATCCGCTAAAAATGCTTATTGATCACGTTCTTACCCTCTGCATCTTTTTTTACAGCTCTTTGAATTAAACACAATCCTAGTTCAAACAGGCGACTTCAAATTGTTTAAAACAGTCCATAAAATCCTCCTATGCTGCTTAATTTATTAGAAACAGTCAGATCCATCAATAATATTTCCATCCATATAACATTTATATATATTAACATGACCTTACGAGAAGAACTGTAAATTATTATGTATGTTTCATTATAGGAAATGTTGCATTAGCATTAGATCTTACAAACAAGCTGCTTGAAATCATCCCAACACATCAAAGAGCCCTAGGCAACAAAGTTTATTACGAAGGAGAATTGAAAGAACTGGAAGAAAAAGAAAATAATAAGAGAAAGGGCGACGATGGTTCGGAGGATATCGAAACTGAAGGGGTAAAATTTGGAAAAGTAATTTTTCCTCAATCATTATCGATCATTTTATATCATTTATTTTCCACAATACATTTCAGAGAAAACTGATTAATCTCTTATTATTATATTTTTAGTCTCCATATGATGATCCATTTAGTAAAGAATTATATGAAGCGCTTTGTCGTGGAGAAATTGAAACACCACTCGAGGTACAAGCCAATCTAAAATGCCGATATATGTCACAAGGCAACCCGTTTTTAAAATTTGCACCATTCAAAGTTGAAGAAGCTTATTTGAATCCTAATCTTTATATATTCCATGATGTTATGTCTGATGATGAAATCAAAACTGTGAAGAAACTAGCCCAACCCCGAGTAAGTTTAAATTACCTATAGAAATGTCTGGATATTAGTTTTGTTAATACAGTTCAGGAGAGCAACCGTCCAGAATTCCAAAACAGGAGAGCTTGAAGTAGCTCAATACAGAATTAGTAAATCAGCTTGGTTGAAAGAAGATGAAGACGAACGCATTTCTGTAATTACTAGAAGAATCAACGACATGACAGGACTGACTATGTCGACGGCGGAAGAACTTCAAGTGGTAAATTATGGAATTGGTGGACATTACGAACCTCACTTTGATTTTGCTAGAGTACGATTACAAACTCGATAATATTACAATTTATAACTAAAATGACACTTTAAATTTTAGAAAGAAGAAACAAATGCTTTCAGGAACCTTGGAACTGGAAACCGTATAGCTACAGTATTATTTTATGTGAGTACATAAGTTCAGCATAATTTTATAACTCAGTGTTACATCTTTTTTTTAGATGAGTGATGTTGAACAAGGCGGCGCTACTGTGTTCCCTGTGCTTAAAACAGCCTTATGGCCGAAGAAAGGAACAGCAGCATTTTGGTTTAACCTGTTCGAAAGTGGCCATGGTGATAAAAGAACAAGGCACGCTGCTTGCCCTGTTCTAGCTGGTTCTAAATGGGGTTTGTAACCGCACGTACAATCAAATATAGGCAGGGTTTATATTAAATTTATTATAGTATCTAACAAATGGATCCATGAAGCGGGGCAAGAATTTCTTCGACCTTGCCTGCTAAATCCACCACCGGAGGACCTGACCGCCTAAATGACTTCAACACGTGCCCCTAGTTAATAGCCCGAACCCTTACCTAAAGTGTGACAAAGCAGAAGGAACTATTTTTCATGATTTAGTTGTTTTTATAAGAAATCTATTTTGTTCTCAATATTACTGTAAGGATTATCCGCCCCTTTTTTCTAATAAGAAATAATGCGGTTTTACCTATTATAATGGATGAATACCAAATTTGTACTAATTTGTGATTGGAGATATATCTTCATATATTTTAAGAATGCATTAAGATAGTTTTGTACATATTTTATATAATTTATTAAATAAATAATCTAAATTTAAGTTATGTGTATTGATTTTTTTAAAAATATATTTTAAAGTATCCTTTTAGCAACTATGGGTTTATCTGGACTGGACCTACAGTTTAACGAGGACTCCGAACCACGGTCCTCAGCACTGAGCCTAGCGACTGGCGAGTGACCAACCTTCGAAATCATTTCAGGAGCCTGGTTACTGGCGTGACTGGGATCATTTTGTTTGTCGGATTTTACACTCTTGCCTAGGACAATCACAGACATAAACTACGACCATGCCCCAGCAGGATTCGAACCCGCGGCTATCGCAACAGTAGGAGGACCGATTCAAAAGTTGTGGAGAGGCGTTGGTCATATTCAAAAAAGCTAAAAAAATCGGATGGTTGTTCAACGATTTGATAAATACAAATTTCATACTTGTCTAAAACTTTATTGTTTGTTATAACTTGGCGATTTAAAAAATATTAGATAACTCATAGATGTGTCTTTGCTTAAAATGGATCCAAAGAACAATATGATCCTATATTCACTTATTATTAAAAAAATAAAACAGGAGAAAACCAAAAATGTTTTCCTATCAGTCCTTACTTTTCTTGAAGTAATAACAGGGCGTATTGCAATATGCTGAAGGAGCTCAACAAGTACATTAAAGACCCCAATGATTGTAGAAAATTTTATATTACATAGAAACTGAGGGGATAATAAGTCCACGGATAAAATAATCATTCTGATATTGGAAGATTTAGAGACTAGTAACTAAACTAAGTTCTTCAAATATTAGCTTTTTAGCTTCTAATGAAAGAAATTTAGAGATACAATTAGGTACAACCATAAGCGCTGCAGTGCTGCAGAGCTCACGGATAAAATAATCATTCTGATATTGGAAGATTTAGAGACTAGTAACTAAACTAAGTTCTTCAAATATTAGCTTTTTAGCTTCTAATGAAAGAAATTTAGAGATACAATTAGGTACAACCATAAGCGCTGCAGTGCTGCAGAGCTCCCAAAAAAAAACTAAAGAAGCTCTCGATAAATAATTATGTAATCTCACTCAAATACTAAAATATTTGCTATTAGTTAACAAAAAGCAAATCCCACTCAGTATTCGCCAATTCTTGTTAAAATAAATCATAAACAAATGGAATGGAAGTGGACATGGACCAGTGAAGTAATCTACCGTCGGTAGGTTACCGGCTCACGCTATCGCTATTTTTTTCGGGTCCACACAATCGTGCTCTGCAAGCTTCTTCAAACACCCGCATCATGTCATCATATCTTCCAATCGGTTGAAAACAGGGCCGATATTTAAGTGGAGATTTCGCTGCATCTAATTCAGCGCGTATCGAAATTTTACGCGACTTTTGGCCTTTTAATAACACAGTATTAATAACTGTGACTATGGAAGTGGTCTTTAATTCAATTAATGTAAAGAAATTTTTAGAATATTGTCAGGAAGAAAAGTTGGAATATAAAGAAAAAGGTAGGCTATTACCAGATATTATTATTGAGAACTCTGACGTAGACACATTAGAAGACATTTATTTAAAAAATGAATAGATTTGTGGATGTAACCAAAAAAATGCCTTTGTACTGTTTCCCCTGCTTACTTTTTAGTGTCGATAAAGCTTGAACGGAAATAGGAGTCACCAATCTAGAGCACGTAAGTTTGAAAATAAAAAAGCATGAAAACTTTTAAATCCATCTTCATAAATGTATGGAATTTGCATTACTAGGGTCAACTAATATTATAGCTCAATTAGATTCTGCGTATTGGATAAATATACAGAGACATAATAAAAATGTGTCAAAGAATAGGTATGCTTTATCTAATATTATAAATTGCATTGGATTTTGTGCTTAAAAAATAAAATGCTTAAAAAGAGACTTATACAATTTTCAGCTGAACTAGATATAACTCTCAGTGAGCTCATAACTAATGCTTCAGTATTTAAAGACACCTCCAAAGAATATATAGAGGTCTGTTACAGTATATGCTTGAAGTTTATCATGAATAATCGAAAGTTTGGAACGCAGTATTATTCAAGTTGGAAATAAATTAATAACATCATTAGTAAAACATCGAATATAAGTCATGAGCCACCAGAAAATAAACGCAACCGTCTAGACAACAGCAAATTTGATCACCGAACATTTCTGCTTTATATATTCAAAAACAGTTTCTCTCCAAAATATACAATTTTAATGACAAAGTTATTACCAAATCTGCGAACAGAAAAGAACGGAGGATGGACTTAAATTTATAAAAAATAGATAAGTTTTTTTGCAAAAATTGTTTAAAAAACGCCTTAAATGTTTTGTATCAGGAGCCGTCACTGGACGTAACTGCCTAAGATGATAATATAGACTTAGGACTCAGGACAACAAAGTGACGAGAAAAAAAGAAGAAACAATAGAGCGGAAATAATACTTTTGGGAAATGATATAATTTAGACTTGAGTTAACGGAAGTGAATATTTTCTCCTGTTTTATAAAAAATGTCACAATACATAGCTTAACACAACTTGGTAAAATGAACTTGCGTAGAACAAAATATGTTTAAGTATTTTATTTCAAATAAATAATGGTTTTTTGGTACATTAATATTCATTATGGATTACAATTAGAGAGATTTTGAGCCACTGCTTTAAAATCGTCAAAAATGTATTTGAACTTTTACAATGAAGCTTTTAGACTTGGCTTAATAGCACGGCAATAACATATACAGATATTTTTCAACATCAAAATTGTAGTAGTAGCTGAAAGCATCCCTCTAATATACAGTAGCTAAAAGATGCTGCTGAAATTCGAAAATTCGCATAACATATATTTTTGGAGTTACGAGAAAATCAAATAAAAAATCCAGTTTATATTTGATGAGGCTTTTCTTCTGGCTTATTGATGTTCTTGCGACTTTTCATGAACAAATTTGCTCCACCTTCAGATGCTCGTCTGTATGAGCCGGGAGATCCTCCCACGGTCAGACTTGATGGACCAGATCCGCCAGAGTGAGGATCCGATTTTTTAGCCTTTGATGGCGACCATAGGGCTGTCTATGTGATAGAAAAAACAGAATGTAGATATAATTCCACAATAATGTTGATTCAATACTAGATAAGGTATTGGGCAGACAATCCACGTGTTTGGTAGCATATGGTAGTTGTACAATATATTGCACATCGATATAAACAATTTTTTCTAATTATATATTACCAATGTGTTAACTTTTATACATTTTTGAACTTAATATCAATAGCTTTATGAATATTTATGAACATTTTGCTTATTAAAAACATACCAGGAGGGTACCAATGCCATGGATCATCATAATTACATTAAATAGCTTTGTGTAAGACAGATACAGTAACCAAGCAGAACGTTAAGTTAGGAAAAACATGCAAAAAAAAAACGCGACGAAGACAAAAAAGTCTAATAAATCAATATTAAAACAGCTACTTACCGTAATTTACTCTTAATTTGTTCAAATAATGCTCAATAGGGATCACTTTCGACAGTTTATTTGGTGATAGACATTTATAAATTAAGTATATAGATTTTAAAGTCTTAACATCTATAAAATATATATATTTATGTAGTTTTTGATAATACCATATATTATTACTTAAACTATAAATCATTCCAAAATAGGTAACAATTGATGGGGATACATTTATGGTGTGAGGGATAAAATTCATTTGTGCAAAATATCAGAAAACATGATGCATATACACTGATACCTTTCAAGTACATAGAGGCGGTCATTTGACATTTACATTTTTTAAAAGTATTGTTTCTTATGTATGTTCTTTTATCTTCACTTACAGTAATAGTAAATGTCCAACAACTTGAAGCCAATTTTTGTTAACGGTCATTCTTTCGGACTTAACAACCGATAGGTATCGGTGGTTGCCTATAGTCATTTCAATGCTCATATGTATTGTAATACATCATGCAATCAAATGAACATATGTATATATTCACAAATATAGACAATGATATAAAATGCCACATAAAAATGTACCCATTTTACCGGTATAAATATAAGTTTCTCAGATTTTTAGAAAAAATCGTGTTTCAAATGTGTTTAGAAAAATATGTTGCTGTGTATAAAAATTGTAGTATTTTATACGTCAGTTCGATAAATAAATAGAATCTGTCTAGTTGGGCCTGATTAATATACCCGTGAATCGGAAATTAATACGTCAGTAGAATACTAGTAATTGGACTGGTTAGTTTCGCAGAATTGTAATAAAATAAAACCGAGAAAAACAACTGTGTTTATATTATGGGTGGGAATTGACTTATTATTAATTAATGCGATGTAATTATTATTTAAAGGTTATTATGCGTGATAAAGATTAGTATTACATCGAATAAAAATATATTTAAAATATTGATTTAGAAAGTAACAAAAAATGTTTTATGTTATTGACGTGTACGTTTCAATTTAATACATTTTAATTTGCCATTGATTTATTTCATTTGATATAATAGGATTATAATAAATTTCGTTTATTATATATATTGGTCCTTGAATAATAATGTGTCATAATCATCACAGATTGATTGTCTGAAAGGTTATGTACACTAGGAATTGGGATATTTAAAATACTTTGTTTTGAATTTAATTTTTGTATTTGAAGTTTCATTTAATAAATAATTATATTTAGATATATTTAATTAAGTAATCTCTATTGTTGTAATAACAAATATATTGTTACGCCCGGCACGAGCGTTGAATATAGTTATTAAAAATGTATTTAATATTTTACGTAAGAGATTTTCGAGAAATCATACGTCAAGTATTGTTTCTTTCAATCGTATAACCCGTTGAATTTATCTTTTATAATTGTATTTTAAAGTTGTTAGCATCGGTTTTTATTTTGTTCAATTCTGCGTTTCGAAGTTATCGATATTTTTCACACAGATACGAGATTTAATTTGAAAGATTCATGGACTTTGGTTTGATTTTTACACAGGAGGTATATGAAACATTAACATCCAACATTTACGGGAGGTGGGAGGATATGCTGATATTTGATTATCGATATAGAACCGTTTGGAACTTTGGAACTTTCGAAACGACTCTATTGTAAACGTAGATTTAAACGATCTGTAAAATCTACGTTTGACGTCAGGACACAAATAGACAAATGGGGCCATTTAAATCTCGTAATTTCTGAATTTACTGACAACTTCGCTGTGGGCGTCCCCGCTAGCACTCCAACCGGTACCACCTCGGCCGCCCCAGTGTAAATTGGCGCCCCCCTCCGATGCTCTTCGCTGGGCCGCCGTAATGTTGCTGGAGCCCAAGCTCGAAGGGCCGGAATTTCCTCCGGATTCCAGCATTCGATCTTTGGTTTTAGGAGTAGACCAGTGCATCGACTGCAAATATATGGAACACAGATGTTTTGACGTCAATACGGTAGGTAGAGATTACTTACTTGCTGAACGTGATCTTTCATGCCCAGCCATTGTTTGTATCCCATAGAAATGCCGCTGTTCTTCCACTTGTCATAGAGGGCCTTCTTTTCAGGGTTTGTTAAAACTTCTTTGGCTTCCTGTAAGAGTAAGATGTATAACTATGGGGATTTCAAAACTAATAATATAGTATTAGGTACATGTTCAGGATTTCAAAGAGATAAACTAGTTTTTATAGCTTTATGAGGATATTTTCGGTCTTTGTGCAGCTTGTCGGTCACTATTTGAACGTGCTTTAATGTCGCTGATTGGCCTCTAGCTATTTAAAACATGAAAAAACCCTAATAATTTTTTTAGATATTTTAAAGAAGTCTCCTTTTTAGCAACGAGGGTTTATCTAGATTGGACCCATAGTTTAACGTGGGATTCGAACCCAGGTCCTCGGCTTTAAGCAAACCGACTGGCCAGTAACTAATTTAGAGACCATCCCAGCTAGGTTACTAGTGTAATAACTGGTGTTCAGGCCTCAGTAGAAAAAAATATCGATATTTTTAATCGATATTCTTTTTGACTGATATATCGATATTGTTTTAAGCCAACATTTTTCGATATTTTTTCAAAAAAATTATATATATTTCTTAAATATTATAAAAAAACCATTTAATTATTTTTAATAAACCTTTTAAATTGGTTCTTAATTTAATTTTGAAGCTTTAGTATATATTTGGTACTTACTTGTAAGGGTTTATTAAAATACCAATATATATTGCAAAAGCATCGATTTTTCTTCCTCTGCCATATCGATATTTTTCTCGGTGGCCGATACCCCTACTGTCAATAAAGCTGGTTATGAATTATTTAATTATTAAGCATCAGATGAATAACCATTTATTGACCGACTAATTAATTTAATGGAAAATGAACAGATTTTGAAGAATTATGAAGGAATAACGTTTAAAAGAATATTTATATTTAAGGTATTTCTCCATGAGATTATTATTTAATTTTATAAAATACCGAATACAATTTTACACAAAATTTAAGTAGTTGTTGTTAGTAGTTTAAGTCATAGTTATTTTGAAATTAATAAGTAATAAGTTAATAAGTAATTTTTAAAAATATTTGATAAAACATAGAAAGGAATAAACGTTATTGTCTTAGTAGGATCTTTTTTTTTGATATTTTTTAAACTATCGATATTTTTCCTAACTGTTGCAAAAAACAATATCGATATATTTAAAAAGAAGTATCGATATTTTTGGTTCTCCGATATGTCGATATGTTTTAAAATACCGATGCATAGTTTGAGTGACGCCCTAATTTTGTCTACATAGAAATATTTAGTTAACTAAACAAATAGATTTTTGTTTCAAATGTTTCTGTATCATGCCAGTTTAACTTGTAAAATTTTGGTAAATAGTTTTTGAGGAATATCTCAGTAAGTACGTTTCTGTTTTAATAAAATGAAATTATCATGAGAGAAGTTTCAGAGAATGGTGAATGATAACTTAAATAAAGAAGACTTCAAGAAATATTGTGGTTATCCTAGGTGCTGTATGTAGCATGATATTCAGTGAAGAAGCCTGTATGTTGCCTGTGCCATGTCTATATAGTTGAATACAACCAAATTATTTTAATATTTATAAAAAAAAACAAATTTTGTTAGATACAAATTGAATTAAATCTTTTCATTTAAATAGTCCTGATACAAATCTAGAAAAATAATTATGAGATGTTAAATCTGTTAAAAATCTCTTGAGAATATATAATTAAAATTCATTTTCTAATTTATTTCTTGACATCATATCTTTTTTTGAGAGAAAGAATGGAAACATTTATATTATTTAAAAACAAATATTTTCTTAATGTTTGTCTTGTTTTTCAAAGAAAATAAGATAAAAAAAAACAGTCAGAAACATAAGACCAAAGTAAATTTCCTTTCAACTTCCTCATACGTCTGGCTGATTGCTCCTGATGTTTTTGACGTATATCAATCAACTTACAAAAGCGATAAAAAAGACCGAGTATACAATTAATAGAAGTATTTTTGTTTCAAATTTTATTTATCAATTGGTGATATATCTAAAAATAAAATACGGTTTTATAATATGTAATTATTATTACATTTTATTTGTCTTCAATTATTATATTTAAACGTTTTCGACTTTGCATAACGTAATTTATGATTAAATGTTAAATATATGACTTGTCTCGATACAAGAGCCAGTATAGAAAGTATTGAGCGTAAAGAGCCAGTATTGAACCCAATGAAGAAGCATTTAGTTAGAAAGCATTAGAATTTGATATAAATATCAATTCAACACAACTGGATCCAAAGTGAAAGAAAAATCAAATTGACGCTCGATCATATTATAAATGGAAAAATAGATATAGATATTTATATCAGGAAATCGGAGGATTTAATTCTGAAATGAGAAACTATAAATTAAATTGAGCATTGTATGGATTGAGAAATTCACCTAAAGGTTGGAACACGAAATGAGATAATGTTCATCTCGTTATATTCTATGATGGCTTATTATTAAGGACAGTAAGAATAAATACTGGATTTAATTGAAAATCTTATGAAGTTAAACAATTTATTGGAATAGAAAAAGCAGCGATAGAATAGATTAAGATTCATCAAAAACACATAATTTAATGACTGCTTGAGGAATTCTACGTAGAAGGTTGTTACACCAATTGAAATGAATATTAACACCAGCAAAAGTGTGGAAAATAATTTACAGTTATAATTTAAAGGATATAGGTTTTGTTAATTACAAGATCGCATCTAAACAGATCAATTTGGTGCGCCAATGGAAGTCAACTTCAATATGGATAATAGTGAACAAATAATTAAAGATATACCGTTTAGAAAATGTATAGAGAGACTAATATAAGGCGAGCATAGAAAATACCAAAGAAGAATCTGTGAGTAAACCGATGCATATAGTTTTGCAACAGGAAGAAGAAATCAAGAATTTGAGTGATAATGAAAAAAAAAAAGCATTCAAGAGCACTTAGATAGTTCTGGATTATATTAAAAAGATTCTGATTTCGAGTTGGAAATGGAGTGATAATGAATCTGATAGTAATGGAAATAACAAACATATTAGGATTTGATTCTGATGAATCTGATCTAGATGAAAATAAGAATAAAACAAAGGGAACTGTGAAGAATGTTAAAGAAAAGAAAAAAAAAACAAAAGTGAACACCCAGTAATAATTGATTTAGAGTATAGAGATAAAGAACAGAAGAAAGCTCATAAAGCAGAATAATGTTAGTGAATGATTGAGTTGAAAGTAATAGGAATAATAACTAGGAAGTTTTAATGGATCATACCATTTGATAAAAACAACCCAGAGGCATGGAAGAAATTCATTTGAAGAGAAATACATGTGTATGTTTGGCATCCCAAGAACAAACTATAAAATCGATATTAAATTGGACAGTGTTTTGGCGACTATTTCTATGATTGTTCAAAGTTTTTTTTTGTTCAAAGAGAGAACTCTTTTTTTTAAGTAGAAGATTTACTGTTACCTTTGTTTATCACATAATTGGGTAGATTCATTTGATAAAATTATTAATTAAAAACAAAATTCTCGAAATGTGGAAATAGAATAGTTCTAAGTTCCAACAAATTTGTATGTACAATGTAATAGTTTTGTTCCGGCAATTTAAATGTACTTTTGTAATCTTTGTTTACAATCTTAATTAGGTTAAGTTATATAGTACATCTAAATTGAAGGGGAGTGTTAAATATATGTCTCGATACAAGAGCCAGTACAGAAAGGAGGAAGAAAAGTTAGTAGAGGGCGCTGTGACTTGTATCGAGTGGGTATAAATTACCAGGGATCAAAGTAAAGTTTCTCTTTTGTTCCAAGGCCATAAGTGGTGTATTAATTCCGTCCCGTCCCGAATCATAAGTGATTCGTAAAATTAAATGCGTTCAAAAATATAATGTTGATGATAGTTTTCAATTAGGACGGGTAGAAGTGGGAACCTGTAGCGGCCATATTCTAACGATGACTGTTGTTGTTTGTTGAGCTGTTTGTACACTATGTCTAAATGATAAAGCAACAATTTTTGGCTAAAAATCTATATCGTCGAAGTATATTTTTGGGTGAATGTCAACCGGCTTAACTGAACTTCATGGAGCGACACAAAACCATAGGAATTCACCAGGTGGTTCCAGAGGCGTTGATATCAATAAAAAATCGATAGACGTCAAATTCAACGTCTCTTAGGCATTAGATCAGAATCACTTGATTTGTTGTTAGTTGTCAAGGTCGTTGAATTTTATAGTCCATTAAAAAAATGGCTAACTACTATAATGTAGCACTATGTAATAGGGATGTAGAAAAAATATCGATATATCAATATTTTTTTTACCCGAGACTTTTCGATATTTTTTCAAAATAAATTATATATAACTTGGTACTTAATTTTAAATGTCCATAAAAAATATCACTACCCTTTAAAATATTTATAAAAAAAATTAAGCTAATATTTCGCTATTTTATTTTCTTAAAAATATCGATATATTTTCTGTAAAATATCAATATTTTTTATACTTGTTGCAAAAAATATATCGATATTTTTTTTCGATATATCGATATATTTTTTTAATATTTCGCTGTTTTATTTTCTTAAAAATATCGATATATTTTCTGTAAAATATCAATATTTTTTATACTTGTTGCAAAAAATATATCGATATTTTTTTTTCGATATATCGATATTTTTTAAAAATATTGAAAACCATTTATCGTTAATTTTTAAAATATCGATATACTGAAATATCGATATTTTTTCGACGGCCAACACCCCTAAATTGTTATTCAAAGAGATGTTATTACAATGGTAAAATGTTTATTTATTGTTCGTTATGTAAATGTATTATTTTCGGAGAATATGGATAAAGTGATTCTCTATTAAAGGTTATTATGGATATAGCGGATCGATAATCCTAAAACGAATAACATATAATCAGAATTGATTTATACAAAGTACAGAGTTTGTAGTGTTTATTTTGTTGGTCGTTTTTGTGTACTTTGTAAAGCAGATTTATGTTATTTGACTTCGTTTAATGTCAAATATCCTGAAGCAGAAAATGAAGGAAAGGTTTTCAACATATATAACGACTTAAATATAATAAACGGTGAAGATATCTGGTAACTGGAAGGCATTCTATTAGACCAGATGACATCGGCAAGAAAATTTATCTGTTTTATGGTGATTTTTAATGGATAGTCTATGTGTAATTTCACATCACCTACAACTCTTTCATCTTAATGGGCACGTTCTATTAGTCAACACTAGCACTAAAAATTTAATATCTTAATCAATTTATATAATTTCTATCATAATCTTTATATAAAATTGGAACTGAAAATTAATTTGTATACAGCTATAAAGGATGCAACTGAATAAGAAAATTCATTCAATAAATTGTGTTTAAAATAAACAAAAGAAGACGTCTTCATTTCTTTGTCAAGCTAATATTTTGTCATAAAGTAATTTAGTAGAGTTATAGAAAGGACATTTTAGAAAAGTAATATTCTCAGCAGGGTTAAAAGCAATTTCAGAATGAAAAACAATTCAAACGCGGTGCAGTTCCTTGTATAAATTTAATTTATATTTTCAACTCAATACTCGTCTCTATAATATAACGTATTTCAATAAGGGTGGGTTGATATTGTCACCGGTCATGTTGATTTGGTGAAATCTAAGCTGTTGTTTAATTATTCAATTACAAGTGTTGTTGCGCCTGAAGTAATTGATAAGCTGTCATTAGAGAACCACAGTACTTATTAGAAGAGAACTGGCCTATAACCATAAAAAACCTATTATATATTTTTTTTCATGAAGAGAAATACACACATTCAAAGGCTTGTATAAAGTTTTCACATTTCACATATATTTTTATCTAAAATAATCAGATATTTGTGGATAATGTTATAGCTGAGCTGATGTGACAGAAAATCGGAAGTGGTTCAGTGCAAAAGCCATTGTTTGTTTTTATAGCACTAACTATATCATATGACAAGTCGTAGAAATACTGCGGGCAACAGCATTTACAATGTAATGGTTATAGCGCTCAGCTCACATGCGGAGGTCACGGGTTCGGTTCCCGGAGCGGGGACAACAACTTTTTCTTGATCTAGTTTGGTTAGAAGATTTCTCGAATCTCTTAGGCTAGATAGCGGATCCTGGGGCCTAAAGCATTCCTGATTTTCAATTATTGTTTCTTTATTCCCATTTTTCCTCATTGTAATACTTAATAAAATAACTACGTAATTTTTTGAGTAAATAACTAACACTAAAAAGAGAAAAATAAAATATTTTTAACCGACTTCTAAAAATAAATAAGGAACTCACTAAAAGGTAAAACATAATCAAACTTAGATTTTTAACATAAAAAGGCGTTTTAAAATAAAATATGTAAATAATAATCGTTGTAATAATTAAATAAAAATAAACAGAAACCTTATTTAACCTACTACACATATTTTATATTCTACTATATACACAATTTAGCTTAATACCTAGCTAAACTTATTTATCTATTTACCATATTATTTTAACTACTACCAGATATAGATACTGATCACTGTGAAGTCGGTACCAAGCCCAAAGTCCCCCATAGTTGGATTTCATGACCAAATACTTTGTTATCTAATGATAACTTGGATTTGTACATTATAAGCCAATGCATGTGATATAGTTTAAGTTGTTTTCGTTTAGCAAGAAAATGTCTCTTCCAGGATAGGCGTCGGTCCAGATGCATACCAAGATATTTAGCATCCTCGGTTTGGGGAAGTTGACAATTATTGATATTCACTGATGGACATGTTCTTTTATACAGAGTGAAAGTTTGCTTTAATACGCCATGACTTCAGCTACAGTTGTATTTTATCAATGTGTGTTTGGAGGTTCTTAGATGATGTTATTGAATATTTGTGACAATTAATTAAGAAGTAAGACCAAAGTATTAACAACTGAGGGATTAGCTACTATTGTAAATCTCAAGGAGTGACCTGTAACATGCACTGTGTTGCTTTTCTGACATCCACGACTGTCAAGCTAACATATCGGCTAAAAAAGCCGATTCAGCCAAGCTCTAGGGGTTTTTGCCCCTCTAAGATGGTGTATGTGGAAATAGGAGCAAGACTAAAACATGTTTCTTAAAAACGCCTATATTTCCAATTCCTCTATATAGCTTTGAAGCTTGGACACTTTGTAAGTATAAGAGTACTGGAACATACTCAAAATAGATATATTGGACTGAAGACGCAATGAGTGATTCAAACAAAACATGAGTCAAAATCATAGATAGCGATATAACATTATTGACATATTACTATTCTAGACCTGACCACTTTCGTGCGTGAAGCACAATTTCGTGAAGAATATTCGAAGTTTTGCGGTACCAACAGCAACTTTGCCAAGTGCTAAAGGCATACCCATGCATTTATGTAGGTATGGCATACCCTTGTATTGACGATGATGATGCCAAAAAATAGTTATACTATAATCAGTTATCCGTATATGAAACGACGTGAGCCCACATCAGGTGGTAATGGATATATAAAAAGTTATCATTTGTCCATATTGTCTACATATTCAGAAAAAAACAGCAGGAAACAGAAGAAATTGGTGAAACCATTGCTGTCATTATCGAGTACCTTAGGAAGGTGAAATCCAGTTTAGTTTGATTCAAATTAAATGGTATGGACATGTGATTACAACAGAATGATGTTACGTACGTTGTATATAGCGGACAGTAGGGCCATTTTTTTCAAAATTAGATTAGATATTAAGCTAAAAGGGAAATCGAAACAAACGTGAGCACTTATATCTCAGATTTAGGAACTTGTTTGGCTACTTGGATTCAAAGTACCTATATTTGATGATACTTAGCCTTCGCACTTCACAGCTTGATATTTATATAATAGATGGCAGGTTTGCGAGAAGGATACACTATGAATGAGTAGGAGTAACACCTATTTCTGACAATAATGAGTTCATTCAATGATTGCAGATACTGAAGTCTAGTAGTGTCACTGTAAATTTTATTCAAGTTTCAATGCCCTTATAATATTTATGCGAGAAATTATCATTCTCTATTAGCCTTCCTACAATTAAATAGATCGATAGTATTGTTTACTTGATATAACTTAGAAATGCCTCAGTCCATCTACAAATAGCTTCAGGGTTATTTGCTTTGATTAATTAAGTTTATAATTGCCTATTATGCGAGCTCTTGGAAGGGATGTAACATTTAACACTTTTGAATAAACTGTTCATAACACTCTTGATAAACGAATTTATAAAGATTAATTCAAACAATCCCTATAATGTTTAAAAGAGTAAAGTGACAAAACCACACAATTCCTTTAATTAAATATCCGTCGGCGTGTTTACAAGGACCTAAGTTTCCTGATTATAACACCTACAAGTTTCAATATAATTAACAAGTTCTGAAGGAATCTTTGGGTAAAAGATGGGAAGGTCTGGAGAGGTGTAATTGAAAATCGACAAATATCACCGTGTAACTGGATCAAAAATGCTTTGGAAAAAATAAGTATCTATGATTTTATAATTATAATTATAAGGTGCCTGCATATATTCTGATCATTTAATTTCGTTATTCTTCCTTTTCTGCCTGGCAAGCAATAAAATTGCGTTGTAGAAACGGTTGGAAATTGCATCTCCAGTAAATTCGTGTTTTGCCTTCTTTTGGATCTTTCACATCGCATGTACCTGAAGTTTAAATAATTACACTCCGGTTTTGTAATAGTTTCACTAGCCATAAGAATGCAAACTCCTTATTTGATACATATGTTGTTTGATTCTATTAACATTAACCTCAAAACTACACAAGTTACATTTAACCAAAGTAACAACGTCATAGATTTATAATTTTTTGAAATTATTAATTTTTGTTGTCCAGCAGGCATTACTTTTCTTGTCTCATCAAAAGAAAAAAGTCACTGAAAATCACCCTTTGTTGGTAGAGACTTACGGTGGGCATGCTCCAACCATAAAAACATATGAAACGTACTTTCGACGATTCAAATATAGTGATTCCAACGTTCAAGACAAACAACTTCCTGGTAGACCAGTAGTAGACCAGACCAGTAGAATTATATATGCTATAGGGTGAAGATCCAATATAAAGTCAAAAACAATTGGCAGAACAATTATAAACGATGGAAAAATTGGAAATATAAAAAAATCAGAAATTTTGCTTCAAAGGTATGAAAGAAAGTCATATAGTTATTGAGAAAGGCGGTCTTTCAAAAAGTTTTAGAAGGTTTTCGACTAACAAGTATTGCATCGTTGTCGAACTCTTTCATCTATCAGGCCATTCATTGTCATTGACAACAAAATTACCACATTTAAATCGTTCAAAAACCAAAAATCATGTTCGGTAAAGTAAAAAGCCACAATTGGACTAAAACTGAGTAGTATCACCCTGAGTTCTTAAAAGCATTTAAAAATAATTCAAAATACAACAACTAGAATATATATCGCTGATATAATTATTAATAATCGAACAGATATAATTAAAGTAAATAATATTATTCAATAAAGTAATGAAAATATACGAACTTTGATATTAATTTTTGATATTAAAGGTACATAGAAGAAACACATTGTTGATACGGAAATTAAAGAATTTGTTTAGATTATTTGAGCAACATTGGGTTTTCTATACATAATAACTTAGGATATGTACAATCAGAACAGTACATAGGATCAAGAGAATAAAACCATTTCATCTTGTGAAGTCATTTGAGAAACTGCTGTTAAAATGCATTAAACCATTTATAGAAATACCAGATTTCCAGTATGAATTTCGGAATCACCATTCGACAATCGACCAAGTGCACAGAGTAACAGAGGTTGTTGAAAATACATTCAAAGAAATACTGCATTGCAATATTCCTAGATGTCTCACAAGCTTTTGACCGGGTATGGCATTTGGGATTAAAATGCAAAATGAGCAAATTGATACCGCGGAATTACAGTCGACCGTTGAAATCATATCCTTTCCAAAGAAAATTGATGAGTCTCGATGAGGGGGAATTCCCAACACTTAAACCTATTTATTTTATCTGGACTTCCACAAGGAAGTGTCTTGGGACCATTTCTATATCTGCTCTATAGTGCTGATATCCCAACAAAAGAAACAGTACTTGGAAAAGTCGCTTACTTGGAAAAGACAACACAAGTTATAATGGCAAAATAAGTATCTCTGCTAAGGCTACAGAACAAGTACAAGTGGCGGTCAACAAGACCTACAAATCCTTGGCTTTGAGTCTAATCTGCTTTGATTTTTGCCTAACATGATGTTTCCAATTTCATCTACCATCGAGATGTATGCTGAGGCATTTATTTGATTCTTCCTGAGGAATCACGCATCTGTTAAATGATATAATTAGGTTTTGTCATTTCGCCGTCAAGCAAAATTGACATGGACAGATTTGGAGCTATTAAGCTGTCTTTTCCATTCTCTAGTCCATATGTAGATCCTGTTGACCATTACTTGTATTTCTTCCACAACCTTAGGCAGAGATATATCTTTTACCAAGATAACTGTATCATCGACAAACATTCCAAGTACTGTTTCTTTTGTTCTTGGGAGATCAGCAGTATAGAACAGATACAGAAAATGTCCCTCCATACAAGATTAGACTTTCTTTCTTTCAGCAGTCGACAGTAATTCCGCGGCAGCAATTTGATTATTTTGTAGATTACCCGGTCAAAAGATTGTGAGATGTCCAGGAATATTACATGGCATATTACATGGTATATCTTTTCTTCGAATACCTTTTCAATAACCGCTGTTATTCTGTGCATTTGGTCGATTTTCGAATGGTGATTACGAAATTCAAACTGCATATCTAGTCATTCTATAAATGGTTTAATACGTTTTAACAATAGTTTCTTAAACACTTTTAATATTGCAGGTACCAGCAAAATAGGCCCTTTAGATTCAACTTTTTCTACCGATTTATAAGGAATACAAACATTAGACTATCATTAATATAATAGTAAATACAAATTCTAATAAGCTTAACTAAAGATCTAATCAATAAATAAGAAAAAATGGCTTTTTCAAAAGGACAATTACCAGAAAAATGATTAAAATCGCATTTCATCGAAAAGCACCGCCTGCGGTTCATAATTTATTTTAACTTCTTGCTGATTCACCAGAATTAACTTTATTATAAATTCAACACAGAATTTTTTCTGTAAACAGATAATTATAATATTAAAGGAATTAAATTCATCTCTAAATGTAATACTGCTTAAAATTAATTTATTAATATTGTAACGTAGCATCAAAATACATCAAAGACTTGTTTGAAATAAAGGGAAAATGAAAAACATTATTTCAAATTGGGAAAAGGTTTGTTTCCCTTTTGTAGGTAACTGGTTTAATTTCGGAAGGAAATAAGCGGATACATTAATATAACGATTGGTAAACAGCTAACAGAAAAATATTTTTAACAAAAAAATTGAACCGATTTAAAAAAATAAATAAGGAACTCTCTAAACAGTAAAAAATAATCAAACTTAGATTTTTAACATAAAAAGAAACGTTTCAAAATAAAATATGTACATAATAATCGTTGTTATAACTAAATAAAAATAAATAAAAACCTTATTTAACCTATCTACTACACGTATTTTATATTCTACTATATACGCACAATTTGTGTGGTGCCGAGCCCAAACAATATAAAAATAATAATATAACATATACACTTAATTAAATTACGAACAAAACGAATCTAATTTGTTGCTGACTTCAAAATGACCAGTTGGTAGCAGTTAAAATAATATTGTAAGTAAATGAATAAGTTTACTGTAGGTATACAAAGTGTATGTATGTTTGTAGTAT
The DNA here is from genome assembly GCF_030347505.1 of Rhynchophorus ferrugineus. Taxonomy (NCBI): domain Eukaryota; kingdom Metazoa; phylum Arthropoda; class Insecta; order Coleoptera; family Curculionidae; genus Rhynchophorus; species Rhynchophorus ferrugineus. The sequence goes on along the minus strand of NW_027472583.1, from coordinate 20,723,092 downwards.
AAATGTTCCAACTAAACTATAACAAAAAGTCCCCGATGGAAATCGAACCTGCGACCTCCGCTTAGTACCTAAACCATTATACCATAGAAGCAGTTGTCTACATTATTTCTATGAGGTCTTATATGTTATGATTAGTGCTTGAAAAGCAAACCGAATGGTTTTTGCACTGAACGACTTCCGATTTTTCGTCACATCAACTCAGCAATAACATTATACACAAATATCTGATTATTTTAGATAAAAGAATATGTGAACACTTTGTACGCGCCTTTGAAGTTTGAGGGTTTCCCTCGATTTCCCCCTTCCCCCGTCAGATCCTGACCTGGTTCGGACGAGACCACCACTCCTTCGAATAAAATTAACATTTTGAGAATCGGTCCATATTTGGCGGAAAAATCGGCGAAAATACATTAAAAAATATATATACAGCCGAACATAGCACCCTTTTTCCCTTTTTTTCCCTCCTTTTTCGAAATCGGTTTAAAGTGGATTGTTAAATTAAATAAAGGAAAATGTATTTATTTGTTTAAGGATATAATTTGTATATTGCTTCAATTTATTAGACTAAGCTATATAAATTGATAAATATAATTTACACTTACCAAAACATGTGTGTGTAAAAAGGTTTTTCATATACATGAGGCACGAGCTTCAAACAAATCATAATATTTTACGTACATATTATAAATAAAAACGAAACACATTTCAGAAAAATAGATTCTAAAAATAAGACGTAATAATTAGAATAATAACTAATTTTGAAAAACAATTCTATAATGTAGTAAGGTTTATTTACTAATTTATTATTTCGTAAAAAGATGTTATTTCTACAGAAAATAAATGTTTTCAAGGTTCGCGTCACAAGTCTCGTCGGTATCATAGGACGTCAGTATACAGTTAGTAAACATTAAATTGTACACGAAATCATCAAAATGTTTTATATAGTGTATTAATTATGAATTCACAAGTAAATAAGTGTTCTGTAACCCTGTATAAACGCAGATTATACGATCAAATGAGCAAAAAACCTATAAATTAAAGACTTGTTGAAATATATAATTATGTATAAATATATGATACATTTTCTAAATCAAGGATCGTTTGGTGTAGCAAATCTTTAATATATATCTTTATATAACAACATATATATTTTAACTCTGATTAGTGTTCAGCTTATCATGGCCGAAATGCTGTATTTTCTGATCATATTTTATAAATTAAATGATCAATTTCGACCTAAATATCTGCATATATAATTATAACTGCATCCTTATAAAACTATTAATACGACTTCATTAGATAAATACAATATTTTTGTAAATGTTAATAAATGTGTGATTATTCCAATCCAGATTTTCGAATAAAATACTTAACTCATATAACCATCCTATTCACATAATTGTACCATGGTAGTCGAACAACGAAAAGGGTGTACCTTACAGAAAATGGAACAAAATTTGGAAAATTTATATTTTTGCTTTGATTAAACATAGTAGAAAATATTTAATATAATGAAAAACTATTTTTGTTTTTTGTTCAAAACGATTATTCACATATTTTATATTATAGCTATCAATTACTTATTATATCCTTGAATATCAAATATTCTTTATTTCTATTACTTTTAATAAATTAATACATAATGTTGTAGCAATTTCTCTAATATTTGAAAAACTCAACTTTAATTCTCCAAAAAATTAAGAATATAGATCGTTAAAATTCTGAAACAGACAAACAGAAAGAGGAAAGGAAACGAAAAATATATCAACCAGTTTAGCGTGACAAGCACATAATATATTTACCCTGAAGACCTCAAGTTTAAAAATGCAGTTGATATAATCTGAATGAAACATCAAAATCCTCATTTACTAAGAAGAATTATTATAAAAAGAACATAAAAAATTGAATATTGTATCTTCTATATATAGATAACCCTTTTTATTTATTTTTTAATGTATTTTAGGCACGTTAACCTCTTGGATTTTCTAGTGATTGGATTTACATCTTAACGTGGACTTCGAACCACTGGCATCGTCATTAAGCCTACCGACTGGCGAGTGACCAACTTAGAGCTCATCTCAGATCATTTGGTCTTAATCAGCTTGCTTACTGGAGGGACTGAGATCATTTTCCTTTGCAGTCTTGCCTAAAGGAAAACGTTAACGACCATACCTTAACGGGGTTCGAACTCGCGATTAACCTTCTGAGGCACTATTATTATTATAAGTGGAATGGAGAATGGATAGAGTGGTTTTAGGAATGCTCTTAAGACATTACTTAAAAATGCATTAGTGGTTGAAGGAATTACATAAAGTCAATATAACTTTCTTGAAAGACATGGTCCCAATGAACATTCCATCTGATAACTTATCTGATAATAGTAATAACCAGAGGCTACCAAGTATGTTGTGATTTTTGGATTTGAAATTGTAATTGAATTTAGTCACTGAAATCACTGAAAATGAATGCTATATGAATGAGAATATGCATTATCGCGGGGGAAAAATCTAGTAGGATCAAAATGAACCTATTGGTAAGAATTCAAATATTCTTCCTTCGTAAATGATGAATGAATTCAAAACTCAAAACTCAAAACTAAAAAAAATAAATAAATAATATTCCTTGACAAATATTCTCGTTTGGTCGAACAGACGAACTATATATGAACACTACGATCTTTTTGTCTTCTTATCTTTTGGCCGCAGTGTAGATACAATTAGCTACCTTTTTACCGAAAATATTAGGTATAAAGGTAGCATCGTTTGTTTCCTCAGGCAAAATTTATTCCGCTTCAGAGGTTTTAGAAGGCCATTGTCATCATATTTTTGTTTTGCTTAATGATGAACCTCACCTTGTCTGTCAAATAGAAAAATCAGTTGAATCCTTATTAAACACATCAAGCAAACAGGTACACTCTCTCACATAGCTACACATTAAACATCGACCATATAACAGTTTTAAACTCTTTACGTTCATCATCACTCATTTAACTCATCACTTCAGTTTTTCGTCTACAAATATCCACTGGTTGAATTTATATAGAAATGATTTTAATGGAAAAATGGCAAAGAGTTACCTACCAAAATGATACATGATAAATGATCATTGATTAGCCTTCGTAAGATAAAAAGGAAATTAATTTTTACTCAATCCATAAATTATTCTTAAATTCGTTTAAATTTATGGACTTCAACTGTTCAATAATTCAATTCCAATATCATTGTTCTTTGAAAGTTTTAAAATACACAGTATATAGTAGTTGGTTTACCATATTGCGTCTTCAACAATGCGATTCGATACAATATATATTCCTCTGGCGCTAACAAGACCATATTATATATTAGTGCATACATACTAATATTCTAGTCAACCAAAGTTGGCCAAAATTGATGTCAATGACGAGCATAGGAAAAACTATGAGAAACTTGAAAAGCATTTTGATTTATCTAATATGTAAGAATATTCTCCACTGATCTCAAACAGTAATAAAAAATGTAGTTATATTCTTTAAAAAAAAGATTATTTAACGAAATAACAAGAAGAAATAATTGACTTACATTCAGTAGTTGAAATTTAGCTTCTGCCTCTTTATCTCCTGCGTTCTTATCTGGATGATACTGCAAAGCCCTCACTTTGTATTCCTGGCTGATTTGTTCGACCTAAAAGGAAGCAAACATTAATCAAGGCGGATATTGTTCTGAAAATGTAAAGCCCTTTAAAATGCAACGCTCGATGTTGGCGGATTAAATTAATGCGATTAAACAATGTTGCATGGAAGAAGAAAATCCTACAAGCTCAAACTCTGAGCTTATTATTATCTGTTGGCAACAGTCGAATGGCGAATTAATTCGTCCGGTGGCGATCATTTCGTTCTATTTTTATAGTAATCGATACGTTATAGTCGATTTTGATGCCCGTTTCCATCAAAGTAATATTATTTCTATTGAAAAAACCAACGTTTAATCGATTCACGTTGTTCCATTATCGTTCTACTTTGTTATTAACCCTCATTTATTAATTTCTCAACTCAATGGGTACATTATACTTATTACATATCAATTGTCAACTACGTTAATGATAAATGACATTATTGTTGTTCGAATAAAATAATTTATTTCGAGTATTAGTTCAGGTTTATTTTTGAAATGTTATTTGGAAGAAAGCATCTATACAAAATGCAAAGAAGGAAAAGCAGATACAATTTGGAGAAGATGTAGGTACAAAAAGTAAAGAAAACCTTGAAAAAGTTTTTAAAATTTAACAAAAGAAATATAAATTGTAATAATAAGTGTAATATAAGAGATAAGAAATGTATTCTAAAGATTTATAACTAGCATTCATAGATTAAGAAAATGACTTTGACTTTGTTTTATGACATGCTATAATAATAATCAGTTTGCTGGATAACCAATTCAAAATTTTAATATTTTTACTCTATTACATTAACAATCTGGACAAATATAGTTCCAAAATGCTGCTATATTAATATACAAAATACTATTATTTACAAGCAAACTACCAAAAAACTCATAAACCTATATATATTACATATAAATCTATGTAAGCATAAATTGGGTACATTTTTGTCAAGGTCGCGGCTATGACGACAGTGCCAAAACGTTAAAAATCAGTCGAATGAAACTAATAGAAACAAAAAAAAAGTAACTAAATGTAAACGACTGAAACAGTCGATAGTAAATAGTAACAAAATTAGTCGACTGAAACAGTCACTAGTAAACAGTAGTAAAAACAGTCGAACCAAAAATAGCGACTGAAGCAGTCGATAGTAAAGAAGTAGTCAATTACTAAACGGTCGATAGTCGATTTAAGTCAATAGTTCCCAACACAAAATTTCGTTAACATATTAAAAAAACGACAATAAAATGCCAATATATCGATAATTTTTTATTTTTTTTGATCAAAAATTATATTTAGTTGTTGACAGTTGTAAAAGAAATTATCAGACGACGAGTTACAGATGAGAATATCGATATTAAAAACCTAGGGTTTTTGAAATAGAGTATCGAACTTTAATTGGTAGCCACTTTTTAATAATGAGTGATATTGACAAATGCCGAGAGCCTTGGCTCGGAGCCCACGTTAAACAGTAAGTCCAGTCCAGATAAACCTTCGTTGATAAAAAGGAGACATTAAAATATAAAAATTTTATGATGAAAATGTAATTCAATTTTTATGAAAAATGAAATATTAGTTTTTAAATATTAAAGTTATCAAATAATAATATTGGGGAATATATGGTACTCCACGAACTTATTTAACAACCTGGTATATGGCTAAATTTATAGAAATTTACTAAGAATACCATTTAAAGAACATGATTTTTTTGCATTTATCTAATATTCTATTCTATAATATTTCATTCAATCTACAATTTTGAGTTACGATATATATTTATGATTAAGTAGACTATGGGTTTTATAGCCAACATCCACAATGATTTTATAAGGTAAATGTTTAACTTATTTTGTATATTGACAAAAAATCCAATTAGGACAATGGTGTATAGACCGCCTGTAGTTTATTTTGCTCAGATTTCAGGTAGAAAATCATACCCAGGTAATTAATCTTAATCTTTAGTCACACAAATAGGGTCATTAGTTAATTATCTTAGACCTCTGTCGTTCCTGCGCTTTCCTGCGCTGCCTGTTAGAGAACATCATTAGTCATTTCGAGTAAAAGTCTTTAAATTTCTTCTAATGCTTTTTCTAACATTCAAATCAGAGATATATTTTGATGCCCTTATCAATTAATATATATAAAGTTGGGGTATTTATTTTTCATAGCAAGTCAATTAAACACTAATCAATGATATATGAAGCGTTTTGATGGATGTTTTTTGTTAATTTTCTGTCAAAACTGCAATCCAACCACAGTAGAACTGTAAGATGAGCAGTTCATCTTCAAATTGGTTCGATTTTTATTAATTTCTGCAGAAATAAGCAAATAGAAACGCGGTCTACTGAATTGTCTATGTCATTGTTAATTCATTTGGAACTTGAATCAGTCTTATATAAACGGTTCAAAACTGTTTTATGGTCGATATTTAGTATCATAGCGATGCCGCGAAATGAAATATGTCGGTCTATCTCGCTTTAGCTACAGCACATGCATATTATAGGCTTCATTAAATAAGTATAATGGGATATACGCGAATGATATGCGAAGCCATTTATTAGTAAAAACGGAAACTACTTTTTCACTAACTTCATATGACATAATAATAACTCAATAAACTTGGTTTAATTTAAGTCTAGATTTTTTTGAGTGTCTTGACTTTTGAATATCTACTTTACTCCAGGGATAGACATATTATTTTATAATAACTACTCAACAGGTTGTCTTTTTGTTGTTGATTTTATAGTTGTAAATAAAATGCTGAAAATATATTGACGTATTTAAGTACCTTCTTTATTAATTTTAGCTATTGTTAAATCAAACATAACTGGAAGTTACCCATAAACTCTTCTGAGATATTCAAAATTGAAGAAAAAAATTTTTAAAGCATTAACTCCAATTATTCTAAATGTAGAAAACAACGAGATTAGCCATTGATGAGGTTAAGGATAACAGTGTTGAATAATCGACATCAGTGCGATACAGACTTGGATCTAACCCCATAAGAACAAAAATCAAAACAAAAAGATAAAGAGTGATGTCGACGTCTTACTCCGAGTCCAGTGCGAAAGAGATTCTTGCCTGTTAATTTCCAAATAATAAACTCAGATTCAATTAGAAAAATACCTAATTTACAGAAAATGTTGTATTTTATTATTTATTATTATTATTATTTTATTAACAACACAACACATCCTCTGACACAACTCTGACTGACACGAAAGTTGAAATGAATAAATTAAAGGACGAATTGTTGCAAGATCCACCAAATTCACCAAATTCAACCTTCTATTTTCTGATTCTTCATCACTGAAGTTCAGTGAGAATAGATTATACCATAAAGTATACTGTATTTTTGATGTATATGTATTTTTCACCGTAAAATAAAGTCTCCAAATCGGATGACAGAACTTATCAAACAAAAATCTTATATACTTATCAAATAACGAAATACTGATTTCAATTTAGCGCTAATGCCTCCTTTATATCAGTTCTAACAGGTCAATAGAAAAGTCGCCGGCCTGACACATAGATGGCGCTATTAGAATTAAATCCATATGTTTTTTAGTTAGCCCTAACCCTCAAAAGATGCGTGTATAAATTTGACAGCTGTCGAATTATTAGTTTGTGAAGATAACGCTCCTACTCACATAGACTTGAATGTCATCGCGAAGGTTAGTGAATTTAAATAAAAAATATGCCTTTATCGAATCAAAAAAAATATTTAAAAAGTTAGTACTCAACATCCAAATCGATTGATTATAATAAAGTACCATAGAACGGATGTAAAAATTAACAACATAACATTAAAATGCAAGTTAATATTGTTGTGCGTTAAGATTTGTTTAGAAACAGAGTGTGTACAGTTTAATTAGCGATTGTTTGGCTTGAAGTCTGCACCAAAAGGAAGAAACCTTATGTAATATAATAAAACGGTACGTGACGCGCTTAGTGAAGATGTTGTTAAAACATATGACGGGCTCAGAATACTTTTAATTTTACTTTCTAAATGACCATGTTTAAACCACTTGGAATTACCATTATAAATAATTAATTAGCATTTAAATTAATTCTGGATTTAAAACGTGAAGAGTCAACGACATTGGTTATCATCGAGAAATCAAATTATATATTTATATATCAGGATTATTCTTAACATCATCATCATCGAGAATATAAAAATAAAAAATGAGACGATATGATAATTGATATAATTATAATTTTATAATAATTAAATTAAATTTAATAATGTTATCATTAATTTGAATAACATAATTTATAGTTATTTATTGATATTTTTTTAAATAACTGTTAAATGCAATGGTGTTGACACTTATCTATATAAAACATCATTGAGTTATTAAGTGTATACAGACGCTGATCATGGAGAGCTCCAAATTTGAGTTCAACCTATCAACCTATCGGAGAACTTTTAGACAGCTTAGCAATTGATAAGTAAACAATTATTTAAACAATTTATTTAAAATGTAATTTTTAACCTTTCAACATCGCGGCTTCATTGCTTGCCCAGCAGAAAAAAGAGTCTTCAGTGGCGCGCTGTGACTAGCGATGAAAAGTGTATCCACCACGACAAAATGTCATATGGTCTGGAGCTATAAAATCTTAAGGTGTATATGGTGCTTTCAGCAAGATGTAGTGGTAGGGTATTACGAACTGCTAAAAGTGAATGAAATTGTTGATGAAGATATTTACCGATGTCAATTGAACAAAATGAACGATATTTTGCTACAAAAAAGACCAGCAATAGCGAGTAATAGGCATCCTCCTGCATGACAACGCTTGCCCACAAGCTGCAAGAAGTTCTGCAACACCCAGAGTACTCACCTGACATACCTCGATTTGATTGCCATTTGATCAGATCAACGTAGCATGGTTTAGCTGACACGTAGTTTTGATATTCTGAAGTAGTGCAAAAATGAATGGATCGTTGTTCAAAGAACAACATTGTTTCGAAACGGTTTTGCCAAAGATATGAAAAAGTTATGGAAAATGGGGACAAATTTGATTAATTCACATTATATCAATTTCTCCATAAAGACCTTTACACCTAACTTATATTTGACAAAGCTTCTAGTGCTATGGAGCACAATCTTGGTCATTTATGTTGTCTCTGAAAGAAGATAATCATACACTCAAATTGTCCATTCGGAATGCCCATCGTGTTATTTGAGGTGTGACTCATAGTATTATTCCATTTGATTACATGTTGTCCTAGTCCATATTATTAAATTTGCGCCAAAATAATTTGTAGCACTCACCACTGATATAGCGTAAAAATATGGCCCAATAACGCGACTGGTACAAAATCAGAACCAAACAGTATTTTTTAATTTTTTTCTGGATGTTCTAGAGAAGCTTATATGTTATCGTTCTATATACGCTATCAAACAATTATTTTGAAAATAAATTATTATTATTTATTATAAGTGATCAAATAATACACAAAACTTCAGTATGCGCTGCCATAACTACTGGTGGTCATGTCGTTGGAACACCATTCTTGTTCATCTTTATGAAGACTCATCAATTTGAGGAGCACAGTAGAATAAAATATGTATATGGAATATTTTACCAAACTACGGTACTGAATAGCTGAAAAAAGGTCGCACTCGCTCAAAGGATACATAACAACCTATTGAATGCTGACAATCTAATTGCTCTAACCCACCTATAACATAAAATGCTTTTCTTCAGCCTATATATTAATTATATTAAATGAATTAGTTTGAATTGTTTGAAATCGCAATATTTGTTAACATTAGTCAAGATGAAAAAAGATATAAGAAATAATAAATATTTTGTATGGAGTCTAAATTATTTATACTATTTTATTATTTCTTAATATTTATTTAATGAATATATTTTAAGTTATATATTTATGTGTACTTTAAAACATTCTAATGCCGGCTTGGTGGCGCAGTGGTAAAGGCGATGGGACAGTCTACTGTTGCGATAGCCGCGGGTTCGAATCCTGCGGGGCATGGGCGTAAATTTATGTTTGTGATTGTTTAAAATTTGTGAATGTTCTAGACAAGAGTGTAAAATCTGACAAGGAAAATGATCCCAGTCACGCCAGTAACCAGGCTGGGTAAGACCGGACGTCTTCTGGGATGATTTCTGAAGTTGGTCACTCGCCAGTCGGTAGGCTTAATGCTGAGGACCGTGGTTCGGAGCCCACGTTAAAACTTTAGGCCCAGTCCAGATAAACCCACAGTTGGTAAAAGGAGACTTTAAAATATATAAAAAAAACATTCTAATAATATTACTCAACAATTTTAAATTCTTGTTCCTACATTCATATAATATGTATGAGACTCACTACTGTGCTCTGATTTTGATTCGGCGTTAATTTAATTCTTCCTACGTCTCAGACTCCGAGAATCCTGGTGATTCTGTTAATCTAGGGTCTTTCTTATAAAGCTATTATTATTAGTACACATAAGAGAATTAAGATGAAATATATCCAGGAATTTTGTTCTACAAAATATAAGGATGATACTATTAGAAGTAATTAATTGCCCATGCCTCATCATTTTTTCTAACAAAGAATAATATTATATTGAAAAATAATATTATTAACACCTGCAATACAGAATAGTAATAAGGCGTTGAGTCACCATTTGTTTTTAAAACAGCTGTAACTCTTCACGGAATAGATTCGAAGGGTTGCTGAATATTTTTCAGCCGAATGTTGTCCCATTCTTGTAACAAAACATCCGTCAATTTCTCATTGATATTGGTGATGGAAATCTACTCTTCACTTTCCGTTCTAAAACTCCTCATAACGATTCAGTTATATTCACGTCTGCCAATTGTACTGACCAGGGAAGATTTTTGATGATATTGTACATTTATCATTCTAGAATGTGGCAGTGTTTGGCAGCAATATGCTAGTTGTAGTAAGAACTTCATCACTGAGAACGTCGAGGTATTCATTCTGAGAAATCCGGCCAGTGATTTGAGTGAGTCAAATCATAACGGTAGGAAGCAGAGTCTATAATAGTTCAAATGCTGTGTGAAGCTTATGGCAACCAAACTCTATTTATTTCAACATATAAATACAAATTTCGATGTTTCAAAAGTGGTGATTTTGACATCGAAGTCAAGGAGGTTGAAAAAATTGAAGATGGATATTTAAAGATATTACCCGATGAAAGCGGAAGTGGGGATCGCTATCGATTAGAATTGGTGCATTTGAGCCCAGCACTGCGCGTAAACGACCAGAATAAGAGCAAAGTCACAACACTCTTCGGCATGACAAAGCTCGACCACATGTTGTAAACATACTTGGAAGCATTAAACTGGGAATTGCTACCCTGCCCTCCATAATCTCCAGACCTTATTTCATTTAATTGCCACTTCTTCAGACGTGGATAAATCGTAACCTGTCTGAGCAGCGCTTCACTTCTTATGAGGATACCAAAAAATGGATCGATTAGTGCATAGCCTCAAAAAACACATCGTTCTTTAGAGATGAAATCCGTAAACTGCTTGAAAGATGTAGAAAAACAGAAAAAAATGGAAAAGAAATACATTGTACCGATTTTTGCGACTAAATGAAAAAATATTAAAGTGTTTTTTTGGCACACATTTTTTTGGCAAAATCAGTTTTTTTAATTCAACATAACACCTTTCAAAGGTAATACACTGATTATACTGCGATACGATTTTTTGTCGTACGATTTGTCCTTTGCTTCGAAATAGGTCTCAGTTTCGGCGATCACCATCTTCATTCGACGAAAATTTCTTCCCAACGAGCATTCTTGCACACACGGTGCATTGTATTGGTGAAGCAGCACTTTCTTTTTGTTCAAATGCGGCTGTTTTTCGATGATTTTGTCCTTGCCGTTGATGGTCCTTCCTTTTTCGAGGTTTTCAATGAAAATTATTCCATGCGCATCCCAAAATACAGACGCCATAAACATTCCAGCCGACTGTTGCGTTTTCCCACGCTTTGGAGCGAGTCCACTCGAATGACTGTCGATTGGACTCTGGAGTGAAATGATGGAACCATGTTTCGTCCATTGTCACATCGACTCCAAAACTCAGGTTTATTAAGCTTGATCATCTTCAAACATTGCCCCGAATCATCAACTCGTCGTTGTTTTTGGTCAAAAGTGAGCTCGCCAATCATTTGGTGGATTTTTTAAATGTTTTCGTCGGTAACAACTTCTTTTGGGCGTCCACTGCGTTCACTGTCTTCGGTGCTGATTTCACCACGTCTAAACTTAGCATACCAATCCTTGATGGTTGATTTTCCTGGGGCAGTGTCCGAAAACTCGACATCAAGCCAAGTTTTTGCTTCAACTGTATTTTTTCCTTTCAAGAAGGAATATTTTATCAACACGCGAAATTCATTTTTATCCTTTCTTTTCACAATAACAAAAGTTGCTGTTAATTAAATATAAATAAAGAATAACAAAATACTAAAACTAATTTATAGGTCTAATATAAATGTTAAAATAGGAAGATAACGATTGTAACAATGAATGGATAAAACAATTTCCTTAACGTCTACTGGCATTGTTAATTTCTAGCTGTCGGGGAATAAGTATTAATCATGGCTCAATTATCTTCCATAAGTTTTTGTCCCACCGTTTTGTCCCGGAGCGTCGTCCGCCATTTTCCCGTTACGCCTAATTAAAACATTCCAATACTCCGGTCGGAGGGGACCTCTTAAAAAATCCCTATTTAATTTTTAATTTCGTCTGAGCCCACTCGGCTCTTCTTCTGCGGAATAACTCGTTAACTAGCGGACAAATTAGTTCGTAACGAGTTTCTGAAATCGGATTTCCACTGGCTCTCCTAACGATAATTTCCAACAATATTTTTCTCTCAGTCTAATAGTTTAAGTTAAAAACGATATGATTTATCAAACGTATTAGCAAGGTTGTTAGCGAGGAACGTTTTCCTCATTAACCGTGATGAATTCCGTTGACGTTCGAGGTTTATAGGAATTGGAACGACAACTTTGTTACTAGTTGGATATTTGAAAAAGTTCGAAGATAATTTAATTTTATATTGGAAATGTTGAGATGGGTTAACAAGAATTTTTTTGTGGAACTCATAGGTCAATTAATTATTTGTTGTAACTCCCAATATATCACTAATATTTGTATGCAGTTTTATTCAACAAGCTGATGGAGTGTCATCATTTCAGAAACAACAATTATAGGTGAAAACAATATTTTAGGAATAAATTTAATTTAATTAGAATATTTGAAAGGCACCATCCTGTTTGTACAATGGGTGCTTCCAGCATTTGCTAATAACCTTGCCCAACAAAAAAATCAATAATATTCTACAAAGGAAACATTTCACTTTTTACTAATTTTGTGTTAAGAATTTGTTTTAGATCTAATTTTTGTGTTATACAATAGATAATGAAAACTTTTATGCCAGTTTAGTTTTTTAAATATTATTGTGGGATCAAATATACACTAAATGTTTTTCATTGACTACAATATGGTTCAAAATATAAGTATATAGGAATAAATTCAACAGCAAACTTGTCTGTAATCACATTGACTGTAATATATAAAATATTTCTTGGCTAAGTTTTTACTTCTTTTCTATCACTTCAATTCAATTTGTACTCTATGCAATTGTTTTATTTGGCCAAAAAAATGCAGAATATAAGAATATACCTAAAGGAACATAAAAACTTCATCATTCAGGAAATCAAAGGAAAACAAAAGGAATCAAAATTTCCCCATTCCAGCGATCTGGTTCACCATTCCATCATAAAAATATCGCTCAGAACATTAAGCTCAATATTCGTAAATGACTACTATACAGTTGATGGAGTTTGTTAAAAGTGCTTGACTAATTTCTCTGAGAAAAACGTTTGTTTAGCACAAATGTAACAATTGTTGACTGATTCAACCTATTTCCTTAATACATAGATATATAAAATATTACTTTTTAAAACATTCAAAACAATATGTTCTTTACAAATTATAACAAAAATACCATGAAAATTACAGTACTAGTACCACCTTTTATAAGGATCAAATTATTTGTATTTTGACAGTTATTAGGTGTACTAACATTAAAAAACGATTTTCCCACAAACTGAAAATGCAGAAATGTTTTGAACTAGACCTAACCGGTATCTGTTGTAGCAAATTTTGAATTCAGTAGATGAAAATATATGAAAGTGGGCTATTTCTGAGTAGGAGAATATTGTTAAAAATGTCTTTACTATGGACGAGATTTGGATCTATCATAATGATTCTCAATTAAATTAAATAACTAACGAGTGAACTAGGCTCTAAAGAGAGTTCTTATATAAAATTAGATCAAAAAATGTTTCGGTTTTTGAGATGCAAAAGAAATTTTGGTTCTAGATTACCACCAAAATGGTAACCTACTTGGGATAACTGGATGTAAAAATTTGTGAAAAATGCCCGGTTTTTGTAAGAAAAATATTTAAATAGGTTGTCAAATTCTTCCAGTCACTTCCAGTTTATTCTCCAGATTTAGATCCCTCTCACTTGTAGCTCTTAATCGATCATGAGAATCAACCATGACAGTAAGTTAAATACTACACGAATTGTTGAATTGTTTTAAGTTGTTTTGTAAGCCATTATCTGGTATAGACTTGAAGATAGTCTTTAGATGGCCTGTTAACTGTTAAAAACCTGTTAATAAAAGTTAAAACATAGTATTTTCTAGGAATAGTTTTGTGTTAGCCAGAATTAAAACTAAAAGGGCACATAATATCAGCATAAACAGAGTAAACTGTGAAGGATGAAGTATTGATATTAATATTCATCATTATCTTCATCATTCATTAAATTGTGCAATTATTGGCTGTTCTAGAAACTAATTTGGTCAGATCATGTGGTATAAATATTTTTCTCATCTCTACATCAATCTAATGAGAGGTTAAGACCAATCATAGATAGAAGAAATCTAATATCTGCATATTAGTTTGGTTTTACTAACAAACATTCGATAATTGACCAGATAAATTATTGAAAAATTACGAAGAGAAAACAATTTACTCAGCTATATTCTTGGACGTAGCGCAAACCTTCAATAATGTCTGGTATGTGGCTAACACACTGTTTAATCTCCATAAAATGTTACGGAAGCAAGACAGGGTTTTAGTACCTGTTCTTTACGTACTCTATATATGTGACATCACAAAGAAAATCTTACTATGGGCGATATTGGAGATAACAGTGAAGAAATAACGAGAAAACTACAATACGCTAGTAATCGCATAAATGAGTTAACCCCACAGATACTAAATATTAAATAACCCACAACCAAAATGTTCATCTACGAATAAAGACGAATAATACTATTATCCCATATAATAACAACGCTAAATACCTTGGAATGAACCTTATTTCAAAACTTCGTTGGAAGAAGCATTAAAAATAAAAAAAAACTTGGAATCAAAATACAAAAAAATGTATTGGTTATTTATATGGAAAAACATTTAAATTATACGTACACAATAAGTTGCTGCTGTACAGGTATTTCAGAATAATGTCTTGGAAAGTATAGTAGATGTACGCAGATCCTATAGGAATAATTACTTACACGAGACCTGTGGCAGAGGAAATTAAGACATTCGCAAAAAGACATTAGAAAAAACTACACCCTCATGTTAACAGTATCTGAAACTCTTGGATAACACAGAATTAGGACGCAGACTCATGAGAACCAAACCATGTGATCTTGTGTAGTTGTGTAGTGAAACGTACTAAATGGTAAAAATACTGAAAAGTGCTACTAACTTTCATTTTATTTTATAGACTAATATATAATATAAGAGACTAATTAAGTGCCACTAGTCTAGATAAGTACGCACTTTTATGTCACTGTAGAGACAAATTATGAGAGAGAAAACGACTAGTAATAATATATCAGTAATAGAAATTGGTTTGGTTGATTTAACTTGACAAGAAATAATTATATTAAAATCACAATTTTTAGATATCCTAAACTATCAAGTAACTGAAATTTTAATAATGTAAAAAATATATTTGAACGTAACTCATTTTTTCGTATTAATCATATAGATCAAAATATAATATATTTAAAGAGTGTAAACTTAACTTTGTCGACAAACTACGAGAGTCTATAAAAGTGACTAACCGAGTTTATAAAGCAACTTTATGCTTTTTTTTCTTACCTTTGACAGGTTTTTGCTTTTATTCGAACATGCTGCTTTATATCATAAACGTAATTCTCCCTGCGTTTACAAATTTAAATCTTTCAAGGTTTCATTTTGATGCTTCCACACAAAACGCGCCGTAAATATTATGATTTTAGCTTCGAACAAATTTGTTATGTCTGAAGTATATCGAAGCAATATATTATAATTTAATGAGTCTAAAATTAAACACCTTCTTATACGTGAAGGTTCCTCTGAGTATATACAGCGTGAAAATTATGTTTTATATTAATCAAACTATATTTCCATCATTATGCGCAATTAGTTTCAATCTTTATTAAGCCAGTTTTCATAAAGATCAATAATATGATGTTAATATTATGGTAAAAGCATGTTACGCGAACGAAGTTGCCTGAGTCTATTAATTTAAATTTATTTCAGTATAATGGCTGCGATGTAACCAAACTATTATCCGTTGTACTATATTAAAAATTTGCACTATAGTAACTTTAAACGAAATTATAATAAATATTTTCTCTGCCTAGCGGTTACCTCCAGTAAGTCAAGATGATGTTATAACTAATACCAGCAAAGAAATAATTATATATTTTAATGTTAAGGTAAATAAGTAATGGTGTTTTTCAATAAAGTCGAGTTAATATTAAAATGGAATAAAATCTACTGTATCTGATATACTAACGAAATTCTTCTTTATCTTAATAACAGGTGAGTCAGGTGCAAAAGTCCCTCAATCATTTAGATTACGCGCCATCTTGGTAATATAACGTTCAGCTCAGTTTCGCTTCAACCATTGTGTTGTGTAGACGTTCAAATTTTATCATCAATAAATATACGCCACAAGAATGAGCAGAAATAGTGACAATATTTATTGAAAATTTCATTATTTATTTCCATTATTACTAGTCAGCGGAAATTGCGTCAAAAATATCCTAATTATTCAGTGATTCACCAGCAGTACGGTACTACAACACACAGGTCTCGTTCTGGAAGATCACGGACGTCTTGTAACTCTGAAAATGTGGCCCTGGTGCGCGATAGTGTTGCAGAATCTCCAGAGACATCAATTCGGAGAGACTAAGGCGAATTTTGAAAACTGATTTGAAAATTTTCCCGTAAAAATTCAATTAGTCCAAAAATTGCTAGTGAGAGATCCTAATCAATGAGTTGAGTACGGTAATACAAACCTAAGACTGTCTGTGAAATTCAAGATTTTTCATCTAAATTGAGCGATGAAACCAATTTTCTTCTCAGTGGCCACGTCAATAAACAGAACAGTCAGTTTTGGGGAACACAGAATCGTCAATTAATTCATGAAACATCATTGCGTCCACTAAAACCAACGGTATGGTATGGTATTCATGTTGGAAACATCATTGGTCCCTTTTTTTAGTGACCAAGATGTTGCGGTTACTATTACTGCCGAACGGTATCAAGATATGATTTTTCTTATGCATGAAATGATGGAGCAAGGACTAAAGAGCATGGGGTTTCAGCAAGATGAAGCACGGCACGCATAGCCCGTTCAACAATTCAATTATTGAATGACGTTTTTCCACGAAGACTAATTTCGTGAAGTGGCGATTTATCATTGCCAGTCAGATCTTCGGATTTAACAGCACCAGACTTTTTCTTATGGGATTTTTTTAAATCAAAATTGATGTGAATAAGTCCCTAACGATTGAACATCTTAAAGACAATATTCGTCACAAAATTAAATAAATTTAGCCTCAGATGTTGCAGAATGTCATGAAAAATTCATTAAAAAGAGCCGAAAATTGCATAGCGAATCGCGGTCACCATTTAGCTGATATAATTTCATCATATCATAACGAATTTCAATCATAACGAAAAAAAAATGTAAGGACCTAATAAACTTCTTATGAAAACCAAATTTACTTATCGTTTTCTTGAGCAAAGTTATAGGCAATCAAAATGGTAGCGGGACTTTTACCCCGCGTTGTATGTCATCACTAGTCGTTGCCGATAATTGACAATTTTTGTCTACAATGACGTAAAGCTAGAAAGTTGTCTAGGACGGCCCATTAGCCTTTACTTACTCCCTAATAAAATGAAAGTTACTAGTACTTTTCAATATTTTTACCATTTCATACACTATATAGCTAAAAATTTACATGGTTTGGTATAGATAATTTAGATTTTCTTCCATATAACCAATACATGTTTTTGTAATCTAGAGTTCTTTTCTTTTTAATATACTTCTTCCAACGAGGTTCTGCATCAAGATTAATATCAATATACTTATCTTGTTGTATTAATCGTTAAATACCTTATTATTTATTAATGCTTTCAAATGTTTAACAATCAACTGTTAATAATTCACAATTTCTTCTATATATAGTAAGTTTCATTTTAACTGCTGCATATTTTCATTGCTTAAATTATGTATCCATATAATCTAAAATATATATTACAAAAACAATAAATACACCAAACTGATTAAAAGAATAATTTCTTTACCTAAATTTTTAAATAAAATTGTATTATTCTTTGCCTACTTATTTCATTCTTCGATCTCGCCCTTGCAGATAGCAAGTTCTAGTTTATCTTGGACATGGGAACTAACGTCTCAACAAACAAATGAGGAATTAAAATTCAATGAACCTATTTAATAATTGTTAATATTATTTTATGTACAAATTAACGTATATATTCAGTGCACTATTCAGTTAGTGTTCTGTTAAGAAATGCATTTACCAATGAAACCTGAAATGAATCAGATGTTAATGCCACTAAAATTTACAGAAAAATATTAATAACATTTAGAATTTTCTCCAGTCCAATGATATACTATGGGTTCAGAACCGTATCAATTATTATCACTCCTTAAGCAAGAACCGATAAAGCGGATTTGTTGTCTCCATAAAAAATGTAAACGAAAACATTACGTGATCACACTTCATGTTTTTATTGTTGAAGTAAACAACAAAAATAAAAATTTCACCAAGCCAACTATGACTTACAATGATATTTTGTTTTGGCTAATTTCTAAATACTACACAAATTTTACTTTTTAATTGTATCAACATTTATAACATACTTATTTTTGTGGTTCTATTATACTAATAACAATTTCTTAGTTGCGTTATCTAAAAATGTTTTCTATCAGCCTTTTAAACCATTATTGTCTATTAAACTATATTGCCCTAAATATCAAAACTATATATTTTTATATTTTTACGACAGTTACAATAGTTTGGAAGGTATAACAAGAACTTACAGTAAGCTTATATGCGTTTTAATGTTAATGCCTATAGATTTATTATATAACAAAATATTCCAAATATAATATAAAAAACTCAAATTAATTTGCCCTCTTATATCTTTAATTTATTGCTATTTTGAAAAATATTATGAATCAAACTCATGCACATGTAGTAATAGTTAAAGTAAATGTAAAATATTACTAACAATGGTACGAAAAATGCATTCTATTGCGACTTTGCCAGAGATTTCGAGGACAACTAAATTCCGATCATTATTGTAATATTTTGAAACAGTGAGGAAGAACCAATTTCTGATAGAGCTAGAAAAAAAACCAATGCCTAAATGAGTGAAATATAGTAGGAATTGGTACATCTATTCACTTCGATAGAACCAGTACCGTCTGACTTTTGATAGTTCTTACATCTCAAAAAATGAATAAACTATATAATCCTATTTTGTAAATCGAATGAAATACTGTATTTTGCAATTATGAAGACAACATTCATAATATAATATTTAAGTTCATTTTGATTTAGGTACTTAATTTTTCAATTTATTTCGCAATTTTAGCAAACACACGAGAACTTTACCGGTAAGGTATCAAAAATAGGATCAAAGATCATTTATTCTGTACACAAAATATCTCAGCCAAGCTCGAAACAGAACCCCTGGCGTGGAAAGGAGATCCGTGGCTTTTTGATTTTCTATTATCCGTCTTTATCTCCTTTATATTCGTCGTTTTGCTATCCACGGGCATAATATAATTTGATGGCTTGTTAGCGTTCAGAGTTTTCTTTATCAAATAAGACATTTCCTTGTTTAAACTTTAGTCTTGCCAACTGATAAAATTCGTTCAATATTTTCCTACCGTTCTGTTCGGTCTATATAAATTTAAGTTTGTGGATTTTCTTTTGAATATTAAATGTTTTATATTTAACAAATCTGCTGAGGGCTTAGTTGAGTTTTAAAAAATATTGTTGGAAGTGCTAACATTGTAAAACAAAAGTTGGAAGTTTGAATATGTCAAGTTATTTAGTATTTATTTTACAACTTCATTTTATAGTTCAATAAAGAATAACAGGTCAATTAAAAAGACCCCGGCCTGACACATAGATAGCGCTACTAGAATTAAATCCATATGTTTTTTAGTTAGCCCTAACCCTCTAAAGATGCGCGTATAAATTTGACAGCTGTCAGATCATTAGTTTGTGAATTATAGTATTTTGAGTGAAGCACCTTTTGTTGAAAAAAAATGGATAAAAAGGGATTTCGCGTGTTGATAAAATATTGCTCTTTGAAGGGAAAAGATACTTGGCTTGATGCCGAGTTTCTGGACACTGCCCCAGGAAAATCAACTATTATTTTGGTATTGGTATGCTAAGTTTAGACGTGGCGAAATGAGCATCGAAGACGGTGAATGCAGTGAACGCCCAAAGGAGGTTACCGTCGAAAACATTTAAAAAATCCTCAAAAGGATTTTGAATGACCGTAAATTGAAATTAAATGAAATAGCAGACACTCTAAAGATATCAACTGAACGTGTACATCATATCATTCATGAATATTTCAGTGCGAGAAAGCTCTGTGCAAAGTGGGTGCGAGCTCACTTTTGACCAAAAACAACCACGAGTTGATGATTCGGAGCAGTGTTTGAAGATGATTAAGTGTCATAAACCCGAGTTTTTGCGCCGATATGTGACAATGGATGAAACATGGCTCCATCATTTCACTCCGAAGTCCAATCGACAGTCATCCGAGTTGACTTTACACGATAAACCCGCTCCAAAGCATTGGAAAACGCAATAGTCATCTGGCAAGGTTATGGTATCTGTATTTTGGGATGCGCATGGAAAAATTTTCATTGATTACCTTGAAAAAGACCATTGAATGACGAAATCGCTGAAAACGGCCGAATTCGAATTTCCATCCACCGTATTCTCCAGATCTGACACCCAGTGACTACTTCCTGCTCTCAGATCTCAAAATAATGCTCGCTGGGAGGACATTTTCGACGAAAGAAGAGATAATCCATGAAACTAAGGCCTATTTTGAAGCAAAGGGCAAATCGTGTCAAATCAGTGTCTAAATACAATGAACTGATTAATGGCGAATAACTTCAAAAATTCTATCGACCAACATAATAAATCTCAACTACTGAATTAAAATTTCTGACTATTGCTAAGTGTTTAAGAAAAAAAACAACAACATATATTAAGTAACTTTTAACGACACGACCGTGAAAGCATTAACCACATAATTATGTCAAATATGCCAAGGTAACTCATAAACTTGCGTATATTCTCTGAATTCCACAATACGAAATAAAATGATGTTTATAACACATAACGTATTTCTATTTTCTTCTGTAATTGTGTTATATTTTAAATTAATAATAAAATTTAAATGCGAGCATATTGGTAAAATTATTAATATTTGCAATAAAACGAATAGTTCAAAGAAACTTGAAATATAAACCAGGAAATCGTTTAATACCTTAATAACTTAGGATAACTTGCTCTCGATAAGCTTTTCATAGGATTAAAAATGTATGTGTAAATAAAAATAACACTTTGCACTTTATTAAATTTACTTTCATTTCGCAAATAAATTGTATCTTGCAATAGTTCAGTTATTCTCACGTTCAAATTTTACATCGAGATAAAATATCATGTATTGTGACAATATTCCCTCAGGTATTTCGAAATAAAATGTATAAAATAGAAATGACGAAATAATATAATTAATTAAGTAAAGTTATAGAGTTGTTACTAAGGAGAAAGTTAATAAACAAAACGATATGCAAAAAATTAAATTAACTATGATAACCTTGATTAAATTCTCGTTGTTTTCTAGTACGTAGAGCTAGTACTAAAATTCGCTATTTTGATTCCACCAAACCCAGAAATGTAAAGATTTGTTTTAAATGTTGGTCCAATTTCGTAACATAAAGGTAATTGCCGAAAATTATCACTCAACTATTTTATTTTGAATAATTTTTTATTTTATTTTTTTCATTATCATTAAAAAAAAGAACTGTCTGATGTAGTGAAAGGATTTGTATACGAAGAAGTATTATTTATTGAAAATGTATTTTTAAAAGAAGTATCTTTACTCTAATATTCTCTAATATTCAATAGAAAAAACATTCTATAGTCCTTCCAATGAAACAGCCAATGCACGTCGTTAAAATTTATATAACTTATTATAACATTATAGTACATCTAATGCATATTTATTGAAGGACATAAACTACAGTTAATTAAACAGCCATAATAGTTTCTAGGTTAGAATTGTTTTATTATATTTACATTGACATATTACAACTGTGTTGACCAGTATCAACCCAAATCGAATTTTATAGGCTGATTTCGTTACATGTTCGGACGCAACAGCCTTCATTCTGTCGCTTTAACTAGATGATAATTAGTAAAATGAGGAAGACAAATGCTCCAAGTCTAAAAGGGATTTTACGTGTTTATAAACTGAATTTGGCAAAATGTTCGACGGTATTGATGACATGCATTGGGTGTTTTAGTGGAACGACTATATCTCTGATAGTATAGTACCTAGAAGTATGTTTATAAGCTGATAAAAAATGAATGAAATTAATACAAAAATATTAATATGCTACTGCTGATTTTAATTAGTGATGTGTCGACACGAAAACATTTTGTAACCAATTGTCAACAATAAGTTATAAAACCGTTGTGATAATTTACTAAATGCGAATATCTATCCTAGTCATCAGACTCATTATCCCTTATATTATCGAAATATTCAAAAATAACATATAGCATCACAAAATATATCGTCATTCAGATAGAAATATATCAGTCAATCATAAAATTAATTTGCACCTATGAGCTGCAAATATGGGGATTCACTAAAGTGTCAAACCAACTAGTAATCCAATGATGCCAAATCTAATGTTATCCAAATTATTATTATTTTGTTTGTTTCTTTACGCTTTGCTTTGATATATAGAAACCATTGGAACATTAGTGCATCTGATCAAAACCCTTTGAAAATATTTATGTAAATATTAATTTTCTGTAGAATTTATTTTATATGTATAAACAGAATTTCCTCGAGGTAATGATACTGATTCATAGTATCAGATATGTGAATTAGCAATTCAAATATAATAAAAAAACACCCTTACAAAGGTAAGATATATAACTTTAAACTGAATGATACATGATAAATATACTAAGAATAACTAATGCAAGATGTAATTAATCTGAAAACATTCCGACGGGAAAAATGCAAAAAGAAAATGGAAAAAATTGTGAAAAATAAATTTAATCATATATTTTTAAAATTTCTCTTTTATAAAATATAATTTTTCAATATAAACCGAGATCATTAATTGGATTGTTTTAATAAGCAAAACTTACGAGAATAACACCACATATATCTCAATCAAAGTAGCTTAATAAATGGAATTTTGAAATATCCAAACCAGGACAATTTAAAATAACCACACATATTTGAAATTTGCCATGATCACATATGGTATTTTTTAAAAATGTATTTTTATTTACGTAAATGAAATAAATTATTTTGTTTGTTTATCTAATGTTTTGATGCACATAAAACCTTGAAATGTTAGTGCATCTGGTCATAACATTAAAATATTAATGAAAATGGTAATGTTCTATAGAATTTTTTTATAGTTATAAACCTAATTTCCTCAAGGTAACGATACTGATAATACTCAAATTGTTTTATAATTTAAATTTGGTCATATATAAAACATATTATTGTATATGATATTTTTTCAATTTATTTTTATTTACGTAAATGAAATAATTTTTCTTTAATTATTTTGTTTATTTCTCTAATGCTTTGATGCGGTGAAAACCTTGAAATTTTAGTGCACCTGGCCATAACACTCTGAAAATATTAATGTAAATGTTAATTTTCTATAGAATTTATTTGTATACGTATAAACAGAATTTCCTCAAGGTAACGATACTGATTCACAGAATCAGATATGCGAATTAGCAATTAAAATATAAGAAAAAATACTCTCACCAAGGCGAGATTTATAACGCGAAACTGAATGATACATATTTGTAATTGTGTATAATTTCAAGTACTACAGTGATTCTTATTGTGAATAATAAACTATAAAAACATTCGCTTATCAACTTGAATCTTTCAAGGTCCCGCATCGAGCTTACAACATAACTACGAT
This sequence comes from Rhynchophorus ferrugineus, assembly GCF_030347505.1. Lineage (NCBI taxonomy): Eukaryota > Metazoa > Arthropoda > Insecta > Coleoptera > Curculionidae > Rhynchophorus > Rhynchophorus ferrugineus. The sequence continues at coordinate 20,698,856 of NW_027472583.1, read as the reverse complement.
ACAAACAATCCGATTCGCGAGTGTTACAACGTGACACATTTTACGTAAATGAAAACTTACTGATGAGTACTCGTCACAACCCAATATAGCGTAATAGTCTTCCTTGTCGCTTTTCTTGTAGTTGAGAATGTCCCCGACTGTAGTGGACATCTTCGGACGAAACGCTCGACTGGAAAATGCAACGAAATCCCACCTGTTCTTGAACGTTACTGGTCGCGTTCTGGTTCCCGAACTCTAGATCGGGAGCCTGGCCGAGTTTCTCGGAAAACGCGCAGAACAACAAGGACGGTAGATGGTGGATGTTCGGCGTCGACCGAAGAACAATCGAAACGCGACTGGATAAAAACAACAGACAATCGCTCGATGGAAAACGGAACGACTGTGAGGTAGAGGAGTAGTCGATCGACGTCGTACCGAAGTGAAAGTCTCGCCGGTTTGGGAAACCCAAACGAATGGCGAAAAATACCGCCGATGCGGAGTGGTTTTTTTTTCGGTCGGTCGAACCGCGGACACGGCGCAGAAGTCGGAAACTGGGTCGGAATCGATGATTCGACGAAGCGAGGTTCCCCCCGCATGGATTTTGCAATGTTCCCGTTCACGATAAGATAAGCGGTTCTTGAATGGTGTTTTGTTTGTTGGCTATGAATTGTTTAAAACAGAATAACGTTATACTTATCGCTATCTTTCTTATATTTTTGCCATCAATTGGGATAACGGTTTTTTTTTCTGTAAAATGATTGCTATATTTTTGTTACTCTTTGTACTAAAGTTTTTAAGCAATTTAATATCTTAATCAATAATTTTAACTAGTGTTGGGAACTTTCGACTGAAATGAACTATCGACTGTTTAGTAAATTACTACTTTTTACTATCGACTGTTTCAGTCGCTATTTTTGGTTCGACTGATTTTACTACTTTTACCAGTGCTATTTCAGTCGACTGTTCTCAGTAGCTATTTTCGGTCCGACTGATTCTATTACTATTCACTATCGACTGTTTCAGTCGTACCTTTAGTTACTATCTTTGGTTCTACTAGTTTCATTCGACTGATTTTTAACGTTCTGGCTTTGTTGTGCTAGCCGTGCCGTGTCCTAGCGTTAAAAAAAAATTAAATAAAAGATGTGATTTCTAATAAAAGATTTAGGGTTAAGCTCAACTTTAAAAGTCATTCAATATGGTGATAGAAAATGTCCCAAAGTAAAATCATCAGAAATTGACAGTTTTTGTTAGATTTTTTGCAATATTGACACATATTTCAACAAAATATTTTATGACAACGCTTTCATAGCTCGTATTGTATTATGCTTTTTGAAATCCACATATAACACTTTCAAGAATCAGCTGATTTTTGAAATCAACTTATTGTTAATTTTAACAAACCCTATTTTGCTACCATCTGTTATGGAAAATATATTTTTGGGTATATTATGTGTTAACAAGAAAGTTTTTTTTCTTATACAATTGGCTGTAAAAAAATTACTTGCTAAATTATTATTTTTTTCTTATAGCTTTTTAATTTAATTTAATTTAGCTATGACGTATTATTTCTCTATATATGCTAAAATACAGGCTTCCACGAGTATTGTTTTGATATTATTTCTAGGTTTTCATACGCATGTGGTTCTAATAATGACTTGTCTATGTAACAATGTATATTTTAGTGCATTCGTATCTACCATATTCAAGCCTTATATTTGGTTTCGTTCTACGAGTAAAATTTCTGTATCAAATTTCATTGATTCCATCTATTATTCTCTATATACTCTGCTCATATTTTCACTTTAAAATAGCTTTTTTGGGAGAATATAGATTAATCCAAATATTTTCTCTCATTTCGTATGTTGCGATTCAACCATCGAGCCATTTTTCCACCTCTTCAGCATTTGAAATCCGTGTGCCAGCCAAGTCTTGCTGCGTTGATCAGAATAAATTGTAATCTGAGGGCGCTATGTATACAATTCAAATATTAATAATATTTTAATTTAATGCACTTTGCTACATATATATTTGTTTATGTTTAAAATGTAAGTAAAAAGTTCACCTCCTTAAGTAATTATCTGTTTGATTGTCTCATTTTATTGGTATAATTGCTTAGTTGAAAGAATAACATCTACGTTTTGAACATGATTGATAAGGTTCTTATTTGGAAAATTAAAAAGATAGATTTTCAAGAACAATTATTTTAACTTGACCTCGAACTAATCTCAATCATCATAAAATCATCAAAAATATCATTCACGGAATCACCAACCTCGTACTAGTTACATTAAATTCATTTACTGCAAGCATTTTCTTCTATATGGAAAAAGTCCCATATAATTACCAACCAATCACTCACCTGAGCTCAATATTAAAAATCGTCAAGAGAGTAGGCTTTCGCCTACTTTCCTAATGTTGTGAAAATTAGGAATGTAATCCAATACGAGCGATTTAAAGTTTAAGTCGAACATTCGCCAATTCTTTGGTAGGACAAGAACTTCGCTAGGGCGATCTTTCTGAACCTAGCAAGAGTGTTTGACAAAGTGTGAAGCCGAGACTTTTCAGATTATTCAGGAATTAATGTTGGTTAAAGTATAAAAGTTGGTGAAAGATTAATTTTTACTTGAATAAACGCCCACTTTGATTAGGATTTGCTTCTCATGGGACTACTTGTCTCGTTACTATTTAAGTTTGCTTTCTTCCATTATGGCCCACCATACTGATTAAATTCTCGACACTAACGAAAATCAAGACATCACCAATGCGATAGCCAATATAGGTATCGTTCCTCCACGTGACGTTCTGAGAGGGAAAGTTGAACCTCCAAAAATGATCGCAACCATAATACAGTAGCTCACTTCCCTACAAGAACCGGGTATTACCATCTGACAACTTCAAAATTGTTCTCAGAAACAACTCACTGAGCCAAACACGCCCATTTAGTCTTCTGAGCTCACTATCAGAAATTGTTGAGAGAGTAACTACTTACGCTCTCATTGAAATTACGAAAGCGAAAAACATCATCCAAGATTGTGGTCCAAGTTTAAATTTTAGATTTTGAGCCAAACACGTAAGCCAAGCTCAAGTTTCGGAAACTGGAAATTAATCTACAAAATACCCGATCATTTTCGACCGTCTAACGTGGTCAGATCAAATACAACAAACCACTTGAAAAAGTTATGGTGTATTGTGAGCACTCTTTTTTCTCTCCTGTGTAGAAAAAATAAACTACCAATTTTATTTATACCATAAAATCCTTATATATCAGGACGTTCCGTTCTTCTTTATGGTTCGCAAAAATCGTATCGATTCCTCAAACCCACCAGGATAAAAAAAACGTGTTTCAAAATAAGATGAGATTAGAGATACGACTATAGTCTATTCAAAATTTATTTGTATATGCGTCATCAATATGTTTAATGTATAGCCTGTAGCAATTTGCAAATTCGTTTTAGAATATATTTACAGACAATATTTTCCTTCTCATTTTATTCCAGTTGAAAAGAGACACAACGCTCTCTGATTGTTCGAAAACGTAAACGAATGAGCCTGTCAAAGTCGTCCGGTTGTCAGACGTGCGTAAAATTATTCAAGATATTAGTTATAATTACTACAGGTTATAAACCAGCAAACGTTATTTTAACACTTTGATTATTTTGATAAATTCTAAATCGCTCCGTATATCACTTTGTTTCAAACTGTCAAAAACAATAGATATTAAATATTATAAGTTGCTGCAATTTTATTGAAAATATTTTTAGCGTGTTGCTGATGTGCTGAATATTAGTGTGGGTACTGTGAATAAATGAAATAAAAAATATCGCTTACAAAATGAAGAACAATATTATTTTATCGATATAAACATAATTTAATAAAATTATTTCAGAGAAAATTGTTAGTCTGGAAAGTATACATAAAAGAGTTAGGGACATCCAGCTTTTTGACGGATGTAAGACATCCCTTCATACCGACTGTTTAACTAATATACTAAATTTACATACTAAATGTTTTGTTGATCATAATATTTATTAATAATTAATTGCAGATATATCGTACCAATACTTGGACAGCAAATCAAAAAGTAAAAGTGACTAAAGGAAACTTTCAAGATATGTGACAATGCCGTGCTATGCTGGAAATTTCTGAGACAGAGTGATGAAAGCGGAGACAACTAAAGGTATGCACATAATTAATATAATATAACTGTAGAAAATGGTATGGTAGGGCGTGAAAGATTTGTGTGCACAGGTATGATTGTAATTGTTCAGAATTAAACATGAGCATTAGGTTAGAATATATGAGGAGTGAATGAATACTAACTGTTTTGTAGATATGGTAAATGCATTAGGTAGAATTCAGTGATTAATTTTATCAAGAATGGTGTATACAGATAGTAGCAGAAGAAAAAAAATACAATGATATCAAGATGACTTGACAAGTAAACACACCGTCGAAGGAAACAAGAACTAAACGTAATAAGGTAACTATGATCTCGAATGAAAGTAAAATATATTACTTTGATATATAATTGTTAATTAGATGGATTAGGCCTCCAGGGGGATATCACTACTTAAAAATGTGTGTGCCTAGAAGTCTACCTCATGGGTGGTGTGGAAAATAGTTCAATGTAAATCTAATAAAACAACTATTCATTATATGCACTATAATGTTAAAATAAATTATATTTTCTAACAATATTTTTGTTTAATTATTTTATTTAGATTAGAATTTTGTTGTACGTCAAAGCCAAACTGAACTAAAACTCTGACTCATCAAATCATGATCAGATCAACTGAAGAGCTGATGCGGCATCATTGCGACGTTTTGACGTCACTTATTTCGATGACGCATATACAAATAACCTTTGAATAGACTATATGTATTCTTTACAACTCATGCAATGCGTGACCGAGCGTTGTTATTCAAGAAGATGATTGTGCCTCTTGCTAGTGCTTGCCTTTTTTGTACGTTGTTCATTTTGTTCAATTTTCTTCGGTATGCTTCTGCATTAACTGTTTCATATGGTTTTTTATACACTACACTTTGCTGCAACACAAGCAAATCTTACGACGACTTTTTACGATTGGGATTGTCGTAGTAGATTCACCGTAGTTTTTTTCGTCAGGTGACTTAATGGGGAATTTTCATTTAATAAAAATAAATATCGAAACCACTGGGTTAAATAATTGGATTCTTTAACTGTTGTTTACATTGATTTTACTATATTTTTATCAATAGATATGATGCGTACAAGCATTTAATACATCGAAAAATAGGGTCAATCCCATATCATCAAAATCGTCAAACAAATCATTAATTTCTGAATTCATAAAAAAAATATAAAAGGAACTTCCAACATTAATTAACAACATCTTAATTTGATCCATTCCTGTTCTGTCACTGCATTTCTCCTGAGTTGTATTTCCCAGAGATTAATAAACGCCCTTAATCCATCCTGGAATCCATCTTGAGTTCTTACTAGAATTCCGATTCCAACCAGTAAATTTCAGACCACAAGTCTGAAGAACAAGATTCAATAAAATCAATTATCCTTTAATAATTATATTTCTACTCTGTCACCGTGATGTCATGTTTGAATGACATTGTATAACAATACGATTGATAACTAGGAAAGGTCTTTACACCCTTTTCGAGATTATAGTAGCAAGAAATTAATATATACCCTTGACCCATCATTTGGATTAAATGCCGCAATCTCCATTTCAACCAATAAATAGTACATTACAAGATCAAACAAGACTCATAAAAAAGATAAGAACTGTTTATATCCCAAAATAGAGTATTAAATTGTGTAATAAATAGTTCCTGACATTGATATTTATCAAAAAGGACTCGCTCTGTGATGCAAAAAGTAAAAAACTAGCGATAAATGGTAGTTTAACAGAGAATGTAGATCTCGTGGCCCTTACGGTTATTGTTGTATCATATGTACAGCAATAAAGTAGAGATTGGATATTGTATATCAATATTTCGCAAAGAACACGTAACTAATATAAAGGAAAAATCGGAAATGGAAGACATGTTGACATTAGGAGCTGGTTTATAGCGTAATGTATATCGTATAGTTTATTCAGCAAACTTTATTGGCATTTTAGTTTCAAATTATATCGAACTTAATTTTAGTACTAATTTTAAATATATTTTACCAAGGAATTAAGGCTAACAAAATCTATTAGCAATAAATCAATTATAAATAGAAATAAGATTAAAATAAAAAATTATGAATGTAAAGCAGCAACTAAGTTTTGCATAGCTTATTAAAAAGTTTTTAAATTATCTGTTGTTTCAAAGCTTCTGGTTTTTGTTCTTAGCTACAATGGCTGTCACTAACAGATATGGAGAAAACAATAACCTTATACCGTGTATCAAGGAATAATAAAATATAACAAGGTTTAGAAATACATTTGAAGTTAAATATATGTTGTTTTAGTTTTGATGTCTTTTCAAGAATGAACGAAAGGTATTATGTTTAACAGTCTTTATGTTTGTTATATTGAAACGATTTTGAAAAGCATCAAAGGGAATAGAAAACGAATGGCTAAAAACGATTGATATTATTTTTAATTGTATGATGTTTTACACAATTTCTAACTTTATATAAAAAATTTCTACAATATTTGTAAATATTATTTGGTGGCAATGACTTCAAAATAAATATCTGTATCAATAATATAAGTATTAAGTAATTTATGGTTTGGTTAAGAGCACGCCATATAAAATCACGTTAGTTGGTACTTATAAAGTGTAAATAATAAAGTAAGAAACTATTTTTAGTCTTGACGCATAATAATACAGTTTGTAGCTATAAATTAAGTATTTTTAGCAATTATTTACTACAACGCCTTTATGAGAAGCAAAATATTCGAAAATGATTCAACGGGAAAATAGATCGTTCAATAACCAAAAACTGTGAATATTCTTACAGAGAAGTGATATCATCAAATAAAAAACATACGACAGTATAACGTTAAAAATATCCTACAAAGGCTATAACATGTGCATATGACATGATGGCTTAAGATACAGTTTAAAAGAAGCGATGGCATTAAGATCACGAGATACGAAAAAAAAATTGATGTGATCAAATACAAAACATACAAAAGCATAACGTTAAAAATATCCTACAAAGGGAATAACATATAATTTGATGGCCGAAAATACAATTTAAAACAAGCGATAACATTAAGACCACGAAATATGTAAATAAAACTCTATATAATATTTTACAAAATTAATCAAGTAGCTGAGATAAAATAAAATTCAAAATTGGTTAAAAATGCTTTTTAAAATTTGAGTTGTTGAAAAAATATTCAGTTTTAATGCAAATTTCAACCATAATCAATGATATCAATATGGGCAAAATCCGGGCTATATCGTACATCATCGAGAGTAAAAAGTCACTGAATTCCACAGCGATATCACGAGATGAAATATGTTAGTCTATTTCCAAATTTTAAAGAGTTTCATCCATTTTTTCAACGATTAACGTCGAAGATCGAAAATAAAAATTCCATGTTCACTTAAACATTCATCGCCATCACAAAATTTTTAATGAGTCTGTGCTGCATTTTTCCTTCTTCAGAAGTACAAAAACAAAATGACTTTCGCAAAATGCCATTTTCAAACCGTAATGAGCGTGACGACTGAGTAAACAAACGAATATATCTTTAACAGGTCAATTGAAAACTCCCCGGCCTACCATGGTAAAACTTTTTTTTTCAACATAATTCCCTTCAAGGGTGACGATTTGTCCTTTGCTTCAAAATAACCCTCAATTTCGCCGATCACTTCGTTCTTCTTGATCTTCGCGATCTTTGTTCAATGAAGATTTCTTCCCAGCGAGCATTGTTTTGAGATCTGAGAACAGAAAATAGTCGCTGAAGGCAGATCTGAAGAACACGGATGAGGAAGCAATTCGAAGCCTAATTCATAGATTTTTGTCATCGTTTTCACTGACTTGTCACACGGTGCATAGCCTTGGTGGAGAAGCACTTTCTTTTTCTTAAAATGCTGTCGTTTTTCGCCGATTTCCTTCTTCAAATGGTCCAATAACGCTATGTAATAGTCCATGCTGATGGTCTTTCCTTCTTGATGAGCCATGTTTCATCCATTGTCACAATGCGTATCCTATTCCAAGCAAGATAAAGCGATTGGTGAAATATGTGATCCAGAATGTTGTTGGTGCTTGGTTAGCAGGAGTGCCTGTGACGGAAACAGCTGAATTGTTTAATATACAGCATACACAAAATAATATAAGACATCATCGACGAAGAGCAATAGATCGATTCCGTAACGAATTGCAGCTCTTTCAAAAGGAGGGTAAACACTATTAATAAATATAAATAATTATTGTGTTATGTTAGGTGTTCATATTATTTTATTCATCCCCTATATATGTCCATTGATATACCCTCATTTCATGTTTTCATTCATTGACATGCAAATTTTCATATTGATTAGTGACCACAGCCATATTCCTGTTCCTGTTATAATCTGTAATCATATTCCTTATTGGTAAAATAGCAGTGAGTCGATTTAGTATAGTTATAAGTTGCTTTAAGATAACTATTAATTTAAATTTGTACGGAAATGTTCATGTTTTATTCATGTTCCACTACTACTCTAAAAGATAATTATATATAATGGATTGTTCCATTTATACTCTTGCTAATTGAAACTCTTCAACTGCTTCGTTAACTACTCGCTTTCATTCTATATTTACAGGAATAAAGAACTAAAATGAGGAAACTGTTCTTTCTAATTTTTTCCGTTTTTGAGCTCATGCCAGCACATGTAACATAGCCACCAATATTTTTACGCGTGATCATTAAGTTCTTGACTTCTTTGTGTCGTATTTTTAAATCTATGTTTTCGTACAAAATTCATTAGAATTTAAAGAACTCCAAACACATTAACCGAACTACTCATTAAGTATGTGGCTTGATATTGCAGCCGTCTTTTGGTGATAATAGCCTTTATCGTAATTTATTAGCGTAATAAATAACTTTGAAAATAATCGCTGACGATAAAAAAGCTCTTTCCAAAATTAAAATTTTTCTGGGTGGAAAAATGAAAATGTGCTTTTTTACGTTAATTTTAACATGTTATATATATGATATTTAACATTAATTACAGTAACAAACGTCTCTATATTAAAATACATTCAAAATATCTAAAGAACTAATATTCACTAACCTTTTCTAATTGGAATTTAATTAAATTTAATTTCCATTAAGTCTTAATAATCAACAAAGTATTCATAAGTGTAAATGTTATAATAAGAATAGAAGAACATTGATACTTGAAAACATCAAATGTAAGCATATTTAATTTTTATTTATTTTTATGTTATAATCATTAAATGGAATACTAAATAAAGTAATACATATTCGTATATTAAATAAAACAATAACGAACAGAGTTAGGTACTTCATTTTTTACAATATCGAAATTAATTTAAAGTAATTATAAGTATTTATAATCATTAAATAAACTATTGACTTAAATAATTTAGATAATTGAAAGGTTCTAAGAATAAATTTAGTCATTTAGTTACATATTTTATTGCATTAATCGTTAAACATTTTAATATAGGGTGGAGCAAAAGTCCCGCTACGATTTCGATTGCGCGCCATCTTCGTTATGTGACGTTTAGCTCAGTTTCGCTTTAACCATTGTGTTGTGCAGATTTCCAAATTTTATTATGGATAAATATACGCCACAAGAATGAGCAGAAGTAGTGACAATATTTATTGAAAATAATCGTTCCATTATCGTCAGTGGTAGCGGGACTTTCGCCCCCCTTATATATAACATCGGTTTAAAAAATTTACTGCTAATAACTCATAATTTAATCTATTTGTCCCATATATTTCTAACATCTAGGCAAATTATGCAGTTAGTTTCACTTTATCTATATATTTTCATTACTTCATTTATGTATTAATATAATTTTTATCTTTTGAACAAACAATGAATTGAATAAAAAATCCAGCTTATCTGATAAAAGAATAATTTGTAAATAACCTATATTTTTTCTTCTCTTAAAGTCTCCTTTTTACCAACGAGACATCCGGTCTTACCCAGCCTGGTTACTGACGTGAATCATTTTTCTTGTCGGATTTTGAAGTCTTGCCTAGGAGAATCACAAATATTAAACAATAACAAACACTAATTTACGACCATGCCCCAGCAGGGTTCGAACAAGCGACTAACGCAACAGTAGGGGGACCATCCTGTCGCCTTTACCACTGCTCCAACCAAGCCGGAACCTATACTTTTATATAAAATTGTATCATTTTTTACTTATTTATTCACTCTTTAAAAGAGTAGCATCATTAGAGATAACTGATTTTTATGGCATCTTCAATGGCTTTCGTTAGTTTACTACAACTTTTTACTTTTCTTTGTGTCCCACATGAGGACTAAAAATTCATCAACAAACAACAGATTAAAAGATTCAGTTTAACTCTTGATACACAAATTAATTTAATTATTGCCTGTAATTAATTATTAGGTTACAACTTTGTTTCTAAAGGTATTTACTAATGCAACTTAAAATGAGTTAAAAGATAAATGTTAATAAATCTTACAATTACCTTAAATTCAATGAAAGGCTATGTTTCCAGAACATTATCAATTACTACCAGTTCTTAAGCAAGAACAATTTCTCAATTATTCTGAGTTAATCAGATATCAAATTAATTGAAATGCTTAAAATTAAAAATGGATTGATTGATGTTTATCTGTTGAAGCTAGCTTTCACGAGATGAAATAGGTCAGTCTGTATAGGTTCTAAAATATCGATATTTAAGAATTTCGTGCACTTCTTCAACAATTGGCCGTCAAGGGCAAGGTTCGTCTATATCATCGATATTTTTGAAATCAAAACGCGTATATTCTAACAACAGCGTTGACTTGAAAACTTAAAATGTTATCAACCCGTCTTAGTTGTCTAAGAGAAAACAGTCCTCTTACTGTTACGATAGTCGCAGGTTTGAATTCTGCTGTGGCGTGGTTGTCAATTTATGTTTGTGATTGTTTTGAATTATTCATTAAGTAAGGCTGCAGAATCTGACAGGAAATATGATCCCAGTCACGCTAGTAACCAGGCTGGGTAAGACTGGATGTCTTCTGGGATGATATCGAAATTGGTCACATTAAGAAGTAGATTAGTCCAGATAAGAAGTAGTAGGTAAGAAGGATACCAAAATATTTTTTAAAAAAGGCATCGAACAATTCCGAACACAATAATGTAATTATATCTAGAATTTTCTACGGACTGTAAACTTTCAAAAGTGCTATCCTATGGCTTCATTAAATAAATATTACTAAAAATAGGCGACTGTTAATTCTAAAATAAAAAAAAAACAATTTACTTTTTCCTCAGCCTTATATACTCCTTCATGTCTTATAATATTTGCTGGAAGTATAAGATTTTATATTCCATTTATGTAAATAAATGGCACTGCGTGAGAATTTAAACTAAATTTTTATGTAAATAGGTATTTTATATTCCTGGGTGATAACGTAAATTGATAGATAGATTCAATATTTCATTAGTTTTGTCATTTCATTAACTGATATGGCTCACTACGTTTGATTTATATTATAAATAAAGGGCATAGCTTACTATAATGTTCTCATTATAATACATCGATTAAATATTCTGGATGTAGTTTGTACCATTTATTCTATTCGAACTATATATTTTAAGATAAATTGATGACATTCAACATTTCATTATATTTTCGTATTTAGTGATGTAAACTACTTTAGAGAGATATAATGAATTAAAATTACTGATCTCTCTAAATGCAATGCAAATTGAATTCTATATTAGACATTAAAATGAGACAGTTATTTATATCTAACTTGAATTACCGTAAATTAGTCTAAATTACATACATTGAGTTGAAAATCTTAGTTATATTAATAAAGTATACCCTAATTGATGTGTTATATGACAGAATGGAAATATCCAGATAGTTTTAATAGGTTTGATAACTATTCAAATGGGATTATGTTCCTCCTTATGTTATAGTAGATCGTCAAGTATCAAATAATTCACTGGAACCAAATATAAACATTCCAGAACGCAAGTGAAAACGGATTTATACTTGCAAAGTATCTTGTTTTTTTTTTCAATATAATTATCGCTAACTTCAATGCATAGGCCTGTGCACTAAGTTTAATATATCGGTTGAAGAAAAATTAGTTTTAATTTTTTCATGATAGATGCCTTTAAAAAATGGCATATCACTAGTAATAAGTCATTGAAGTCCTTTATTACTGCGCTTTGAATTATTATTAGCCATTATTAGGCTTTGAAATTAAATTTCCTCGAAGGTTATTTTCGTCATATATTGCTTTTTTTCTTTCAAAAATAGATACATTCACTACATGCTCATCGAAATTATGTGTTTTTTTATGAGTCTTATTGTTTGCGATTGCATTGTGCAATATACAGGTGGAAAGGGCCGTTAGTTCTTTTTATTAATCTTTTAGAACTTCAACAATCTGCCCGTGGGAAATAAGTAGTATTATATGATTTCCGTTATAATATTATAAAACATGAAGGAATATATGAAGCTGAGGAAAAAGTAAATTTTTTTATTCTAGATTGAACAGTCGTCTATTTTTAGTAATATTTATTTAATGAAGCCATACTATAACACTTTTGAAAGTTTACAGTCCGTAGAAAATTTTAAATATAATTACATTATTGTGTTTGGAATTGTCCAATGGCGTTTTTCTAAAGCTAATTTGGTATTTATTCTTCTTGCCTACTACTGGTTATAACTATCCTGACATGTAGAATATCGCTTCAGTAAGTGATCTGCTGTACAATTTATAATCTAAATCTTGCTCTAGATACTATGCTAACTTATTCTAATGACTATTCTAACTTATTCTTGAGATTATTAAATCTCACTCTATGTGTCTGTTAATCAGTTCGTATGGTAGTTTGCGTTTGAGCCTACGTACTACACTGTTTGTCAAGTGCATGTCTACTAGTAGTGATGAACTACTAGTCTTTCGAAGTACTTCACACTAACACTTCCAAGGATAGCTATGTCAGATTTGTTAGTAGTACTCCACAGTTCAGTATCATAGGTCCAAATAGGCAACTGTTGACTTATACAGCAAAACGTTGTTATCAATCAACCTTTCTAATCAACCTTTTCTGTGATTGTGCTTGTGAACTTAAATACTAACTCCGCCACTACGTCTAGTTATATATTGTTTTTTCAATCGACATACCCTGACTTTTTGAGTTCAAGCGGAATTCTTACTTAACAGGAAGCAAAGATAGTTTAACGTTGCAGTGGCAGTTGTTGAATAGTTCTCTCGGAACTTTATAATAATAAAGATTTGTTGGTACTCTGCATTCATTCAAATCTATTGACTGTGTAACAAACGAAGACTAAGCCACTAATTATCCAACTGAGTGTTTAAACTCCTTGGATGCGTCTGATTTACCACCGCATAATTTACAACCGAAGGTGGCTAAACCAACAAAAACTATGCAGTGGAACCCGCTTGGTGATAAGAAAACTGATGAATAATGTTTTTGTGTGTTATTACCTTCATAAAGTATCCAATATAATATTTATTTTACATTCATTGTATCACTTCCATAAAATTATAAATTTAGTTCAGCAAAAACATTTGCAACTGGTTGTTAACAGACACTAAGTCAGTATAAATGAGCTAGCTCAGCACCATGGAATGGTTCCAGAGCAGTCTTCTTTGGTCCATTGATGGGAACAAATTGTCATGTCTTACCTGTCGGATCAATAAACCAGTAACAAGTCAATTGAGAAGTGATAGACAAGGAAGGAAGTCAAGGCCTGACATATAGGTGGACTTATATTAAATCCATATGGTTTTTTTGGTTAGCCCTAACCCTCAAAAGATGCGTGTATAAATTTGACAGCTCTCAGATCATTAGTTTGTGAAATATAGCATATTGATTGAAGCAACTTTTGTTATTGTGAAAAAAATTGATAAAATCATTTAGCATATTGATTGAAGCAACTTTTGTTATTGTGAAAAAAATTGATAAAATCATTTATATATATATATATATATATATATATATATATATATATATATATATATATATCTATATATATATATATATATATATATATACATATATATATACATATATATATATATATATACATATATATATATATATATATATATATATATATATATATATATAAATGAGCACGTGCTACAGTAGCGCGGTAAAAAACCAGGCGGTAATTATTTTTATCGGCGATTGAGTACCGCCTAGAAGACGACGCCCGGATGTAGTACGCGTCGCGTGCTACTAACACACGCCATTCAGGACCCGTGTTTCTCTTCGTACTACACGCACGGATATCCTGTGCCGTTTTCGCTTACCTGCGAACCACAGACATCTCACCTCCTCCACCCTCACCGTCGAGTCCCCTCCTCGCGCCACACACCCGCATCTAATTCCCGAAATGCGTCGTCAATACGCGTCTACTGCATTAGTCCGATCCAAGCTTTGGCTCGCCTCCATCTCCATAGACTCTGACCGACTTTAAGTCAATCCGCGACTGCTCCACGTCCGAACTATCGTCTCGTACAACGTTCAGGACTGGCGGTAATTTTCGGGTGTTTTACGACAGCGGTGGTTCTCGGATCTCGATCGATCTCACTTCGGAACATTGACGGTGAGTACAGTAGCCAAGATACGGTCGAGTTTTTATTTTGAATCTAATACTTGTTGTTAATAAATAATGAAAAAAGCATCTCGGATGAAATTCTCCGAAGAAAAAGATCTGAGTGTGCTTTTATTTTTGGGAGAAATGGAAATCGTGTTTCCTGAAAATTGTGGGCGTATTTATTTAATTTTCCCACAAATCGCCCGAAGGCAGGCTAATAAATCCTCTTCGAGTTTACGCAAAATCTAAAAAACGCCACCGTTTGCTGACGATTAGTAAAGATTTACTTTGTGTTTATTTTTTATTCGCCTTCTGATATTTCAATCAACTGAAAACTCAACTGTTTAAGGCCATTTCCGAGTAAATAAGTATAAGGTTTTAACAGTTAATAAATACACAAATATTCACTATTTCTCATTCGATTCGAACAAAAAATTTTTAAATACATTTCGATTTAGAAACTTTGGAGATGCCCCACTGGATTAGAAAAATTAACAACCCCTGTATTAACTAACCTAATATCGTGTTTGTTAGCTAAGTTATTCTACCATAGATATTACTTTACTTTATTTCTCACTAATTTCTCAGTTTACCACTAAAGTTTTATATAATATCGAAATTGTTTTTTTTTAATTATTATATCTAATACAATATTAATTTATAATTTAACTTATTTGTATTGTTCTGTCGCATTTGCATACTTGTATATATACTCAAGCAAAACGAATGCGAGATAAATACATAAGTACGTGTTTCCCAAATTAAAATTAAATTCAACTACTTAAAATATGGTTTGGTTCATTTAATTTCCTAATTTCCTACACGTTTTCAAGTAGATGTATTGCCCCCAGGTTGCTGTGACTTAGTAACCGTATTTCATGTTTTAAGATGAAATTTTGGATAACTTTGCAGATCCATTTAACTTCGAAATCATTACAATTTTTTGTTAATTCAGTCCAAATAGACGATATAAATAACTGATAAATCAATATCTTTGATCCTAGGCCAAATTAGAATATCTTTTCATTATCTAGTACAGTTAATTGATTTTGAACCTGATTTGCTCTGCTTTTTGTCTAACGTGATATTTATTTCGAAACTAAATCTAATTTACATAACTAATTTTATATTCCAAGAGATTAAAATAGAATAAGATATGTTCTAAAATAAAATATCCATAAAATACATAAATAAGTTTGTTAGAAATAGTGTTTTTAATTGCCATTAAGCTGAGTGTTTTCATGATAAGCTACAAAAAAACTGAAATATTAAGAAAATAATGCTGATTATATAGAATAAATCGAATGCAATAATAATAACTTCTGCAAAAGTATTGGCAACAGGAATTAATATTAATGTTAAATAGAAAGATTTATCACAGTATAAATAGTATAAAGCTTTCGTAATCCTATTCTTTTATCTTATCCTCTCCTTTAGTCATGTCTCCTTAGTTGTATTACATTAAGACGTTCCAAAAAATATTAGGAATGAATCAATCAAAGAGTGGTAATAATTTCATTAAGAATTCATCTCAATTCAATTCAAACAACCAAGATTAAGTGCAAAACATTATATGGATTCTATTATAAAGAACTGTGCAACACTAGAGATTCTTAGAGAGGTTTTAGTTATAAAAAAACAGTTGAAATTTTGCTTTTGGATAATCTAGCCTCAAAGATAATTTTCCAGGGCTTTCTGTTACCCTTCTATCCAATTAATTTTATTGTGTGTTGAGGCATTAGAAAAACATTCTATAAATATTAAACTATCAAATAGTACACACTGAGAACTAAGATTATAATTAAGGAAGGAGCACTACAGAGGTATATATTAGGATTAATTACCTACTATATACCAGCTGTATTAAAGAATATTAAAATTTATAGCATCTATATTTTAACTGGAACTATCTAACTATTTTTAATATCCTATACAGAATAGTAATAAGTGATAATAATATAAATCAAGTCAAATCAAGAAATATAGCCTCTTAAAGCTCATTGTTAATTTTTCGATACATTTGCCCAGACAAAACATTTTTGTTGTCATAATATCACCATTAAGTAAAAGTTATATGAAAATTTAAATTGTTTTCTACCCACCCTATAGAATTAACAATAGTTTCACGTTTTTTCAAGAGAAAGGGTCAAACCCTTATCACGTAGTTCCATATTAAATAAAATATTCACTTGTAGTTAAATATGAGTTATTACGTATGCTATAATATCTAAAAGAAGGATCACATTTAAATGTTTACATAGAAAAACAATTTCCATATTTCAGAATTCTATAGACTATTTCACTATTCATCAGAAATATCAAAAAGAATTCAATATTAACATCAACATATTTTGATGAAACTAAAAGATTAAGATAACGATATAGAAATTGAGACAAAACTTTGTATCATTGATTTATTTTACGCTTGAGATAGTATTGTCCTAATATGGGTAGCATATTGATATTCCTAAGAGCTTCAGTTCTTTATATTCTGAATATTATAGTAAGTATAGTCACGTATCAATGTGGTAGACCATGAAATAAATATACGTGATTCAAAAGGGCGCCAATCTATTTGTATTGTCACTATAGTACTACTGAAACGCTTTTTATTGTATCTATTATTATAACGACTATTTTGTTAACACATACATAGACAGTGGCTGAGATTCCTAAGATACGGAGGAATAAATTAAAATAAACAAAATATATAAATGCAAAATGTCATATTTTCTTGATATTACATCGTTTTGTTTATTTATTATTATTTAAATAAAAAAAATTTTTAAACAATATTAGGTTAACCATCTCGGTTGGCGCAGGGTGGTTAAAGCGACAGGATCATGTTGTGGCATGGATGTGCTTTAAGTTTCTGTTCGCTGGCTAGTCGATAGGCTAAATGCCGAGGACTGTAGTTCGGAGCCCACGTTAAACAGTAGGCCCACTCCAGATAAACTCTTGTTGATAAATAGGAAACTCTAAAATATAAAAAATAAATTGGTATGGAATTTTATCATAATAAATATATAATAAACATGACTATTAACAGTCAGCAACGTTATGATGGTTATTGTCGATATGAAGTTAATCATTTCCGTAACTTATAAATTGTGAGTAGTTATATTGTTATTATAATAAAAATTGTTTATATGCTATATTTGGATACAAAATTTGCGCGACATACTAGTAGCGACTTTATGGTGTTTATTTTTTACTCGCTTTAAGATAAAATGATTTTAACACTACTTAAGATATTACATTTGTTTAAATAAAATTCAATTTCAGTAATCAATTTTATACAAAGTTTGGTCTGGTGGATAATAAAAATCTTTATTTCTCGTTTATATTAATAATTTTTAAATTTTTTCCTGAATTATTGAGGATTTTGTGCAACGAAAGTATTTCGTTGTACTTGCATTAATACTCAAACAAGACGAGTGTGAATTCATTTCGACTACTTTAACTAAAGTTAAGAGTAAAGACTTATATATTATACAAGTTCAGTTGTTTGGTTCGTCTCAAAATTTTAATTTGTTGTCCAGTAGGTGTATTGCTTCCACGTCACTGTGATTTAGCAACATTCTTTCATATTTTGTCGCGTAATATTGAATACATTTTTGTTTCATTTTAATATTTTGATTCTGTCATACAGTTCTTTATTGATTAAGTAACGTTAGTAATTAATAGAAGAACTTTGTTTTAATAGCATTCCATTGCTAGTCGATTAGATATCTTGGTGCACCGTTATGTTTGGACCTTATAGCATAGCAAACACTAAAGATATCAATTGAACGTTTACATCATGTCATTCACGAATGTTTGGGTATGAGAAACCTCTGTGTAAAGTGGTTGCCGCGCGAGCTAAATTTTGACCAAAAACGACGACGAGTTAATGATTCGGAGCAGTGTTTGAAGATGACCAAGCGGAACAAGCCCGAGTTTTTGTATCGATATATGACAATGGATGAAACATGGCTCCGTCATTTCACTCCGAAGTCCAATCGGCAGTCATCTGAGTGGACTGCACACGATGAACCCGCTCCAAAGCGTGGGAAAACGCAACAGTCGGCTGGCAAGGTTGTGGTGTCTGTATTTTGGGATGCACATGGAATAATATTCATTGGCTACCTTGAAAAGGAAGGACCATCAACAGCGACTATTACATGGCGTTTGAAGGATGAAATCGCCGAAAAACGACCACATTTGAAGAAAAAGAAATTGCTGCTTCACCAAGACAATGCACCGTGTCACAAGTCAGTGAAAACGATGGCAAAAATCCATGAATTGGGCTTCGAATTGCTTCTTCATCCACCGTAATATCCAGATGTGGCCCCCAGCGACTATTTGCTGTTCTTAGATCTCAAAATAATAACTAAGGCCTATTTTAAAACAAAGGACAAATCGTACTACAAAAATGGTATCAAAAAGTTGGAGGGTCGCTATAATCAGCGTATCACCCTTGAAGGGAATTATGTTGAATAAAAAAACTAATTTTGCCAAAAAAAATTATTTTACTATGGTAGGCCGGGGACTTTTCAATTGACCTGTTAAATTCAAACAGCTTTATTATTGCCTATTACTGATTAACATGGGCGAGTCACTTACTTAGAGATGATCCCAGGAAAGTTATTTTTTAAGGGTTTATTAAAAATATCGATATATATATTTTACAAAAATATATCGATATATTTTTTTTCGATTTATCGATATATATTGAAGACGATATATATGGAAATATCGATAAATTTCTTGGTGGCCGACACCTCTACCCTGAACTATTAGTATTGATATCATAATTGTAATTCCAGTTTTTCTTTTATATCAATTAAAACAATTTGTTGTATCAAATATAAATACATGAGATAAATTACTGATATAATTTGAAATGTGTTCTTACAAGATATATTTGTTTGAAGATAATTACAGTTTAACAACTTTGATTTTACCATTACTACAGTAGGCTACTAAAATCCATGTTTGGCATTTTCGTGCGGTATGAATTACACTTAGACTAAGAGAAAAACTAGCGTTTCAACAAACCAAGTTAAATTTAAATATCACAGACACTGCTCTCTGAAATACTAATATTGCCATCATACTTGTAAACCAAGCTTTTTTTATTATATCAATCATAACCCCTACTCTGAACTGTTAGTATTTTTATCATAATTTTAATCCAAGTTTTTCTTTTATATCAATTAAAACAATTTGTTGTATCAAATATAAATACATGAGATTTGAAATGTGTTCTTACAAGATATATTTGTTTGAAGATAATTACAGTTTAACAACTTTGATTTTACCATTACTACAGTAGGCTACTAAAATCCATGTTTGGCATTTTCGTGCGGTATGAATTACACTTAGACTAAGAGAAAAAACTAGCATTTCAACAAATTTAGTTAAATTTAAATATCACAAACACTGCTCTCTGAGATATTAATATTGCCATTATACTTGTAAAGCAATATCAATCATAACGATTTTAATCTCAAAAAAGATAATTTACCGATACAATTTGAAACGTGTTCTTACAAGACACATTTGTTTGAAGAGAATTAGAGTTCAACAACTTGAATTTTAAAGTTAACACAGCACGATACTGAAACCCGATGGTATTTTCGTGCCATGCCAATTACACTTAAACTAAATATTTGTGCTATAGGATAGACCATTACCTCAACTTCTGAAATTTATTAGTACAAGATCTGCCTCTCACCTTCCCGACCGATCATTTATTTATACAGCTTTATTTTCAACAAAAAAATCATCGACAGCTTGGTCGATATTGGCCAAGGCCTTGCCGGTTTGTTTTCATAACGTTATATCCATAGAATTTCGAAGGATTCATTAATCAAATCGGGGCCGACCATTCTTGTTCCCTGTTTTTGTCGCTCGCAAAAACGCCTAGAACAACATTTTTACCGCATTTCCATCAAACGTTCCCTAGGAATGCCTGCAATATATTATTGACGGATATAAATATAACTTTGGCGCGAGTCAATCCCGATCCAGATGTACATAGTCAGGGACTCCGTAGCACAGGGTCGTATTACAGATAATCGAGATTGATGTCTAAATCTACTCTGACTTTATTTTCGTATTTCAATTCGCACCTCAACGACTGTCTAAATTAACTGTCGCATCATTCCACAACTCTTTCGGTGATTTCAGTGTGAATCTTTGTCTTGTATGTTTGAACAAGTGTGTTTAGACTACAAATAATATCAGAAATTTATATTTATATCTGAATATTTGTTTAACATATAAATAATTATGTTATTGTCTAGATTTCAGTATTTATACTAGATAAAGGAAATTAATAAGGAACGGTTTTATTATCATATTTATAATATCACTGTAAAAAATATGTATCATATTTTTATAAATATCATATTAATAATATCATAATATAATTACAGATAATCGAGATTGATGTCTAAATCAACTCTGACTTTATTTTCGTATTTCAATTCGCACCTCAACGACTGTCTAAATTAACTGTCGCATCATTCCACAACTCTTTCGGTGATTTCAGTGTGAATCTTTGTCTTGTATGTTTGAACAAGTGTGTTTAGACTACAAATAATATCAGAAATTTATATTTATATCTGAATATTTGTTTAACATATAAATAATTATGTTATTGTCTTGATTTCAGTATTTATACTAGATAAAGGAAATTAATAAGGAATGGTTTTATTATCATATTTATAATATCACTGTAAAGAATATGTATCATATTTTTATAAATATCATATTAATAATATCATAATATAATTACAGATAATAGAGATTGATGTCTAAATCTACTCTGACTTTATTTTCGTATTTCAATTCGCACCTCAACGACTGTCTAAATTAACTGTCGCATCATTCCACAACTCTTTCGGTGATTTCAGTGTGATTCTTTGTCTTGTATGTTTAAACAAGTGTGTTTAGACTACAAATAATATCAGAAATGTATATTTATATTTGAATATTTGTTTAACATATAAATAATTATGTTATTGTCTAGATTTCAGTATTTATACTAGATAAAGGAAATTAATAAGGTACGGTTTTATTATCATATTTATAATATCACTGTAAAAAATATGTATCATATGTTTATAAATATAATATTAATAATATCATAATATAATTACAGATAATAGAGATTGATGTCTAAATCTACTCTGACTTTATTTTCGTATTTCAATTCGCACCTCGACGACTGTCTAAATTAACTGTCGCATCATTCCACAACTCTTTCGGTGATTTCAGTGTGAATCTTTGTCTTGTATGTTTGAACAAGTGTGTTTAGACTACAAATAATATCAGAAATTTATATTTATATTTGAATATTTGTTTAACATATAAATAATTATGTTATTGTCTAGATTTTAGTATTTATACTAGATAAAGGAAATTAATAAGGAACGGTTTTATTATCATATTTATAATATCACTGTAAAGAATATGTATCATATTTTTATAAATATCATATTAATAATATCATAATATAATTACAGATAATAGAGATTGATGTCTAAATCTACTCTGACTTTATTTTCGTATTTCAATTCGCACCTCGACGACTGTCCAAATTAACTGTCGCATCATTCCACAACCCTTTCGGTGATTTCAGTGTGAATCTTTGTCTTGTATGTTTGAACAAGTATGTTTACATTACAAACAATATCAGAAATTTATTTTTACATTTAAATATTTACAAACCTGCATCACAAGTCGAATCTTACAGGCCTATTTCGCTACTAGCTGCATTATCAAAGCTATTTGAGAAACTAATATTTAAACGTATTAAAAATTTTGTAATAATACCAGATTTCTAGATTGGTTTTTGAAATCACCATTCAACAATCGATCAAGTGCACAGAGTGACTGAGGCTATTGAAAGAGCGTTTGAGGAAAACAAATACTGCCCTGCAATATTCCTGGATGTCTCACAAGCTTTTGATCCAGTTTGGCATTTGGGATTAATCTGTAAGTTGAGCAAATTGTTACCGTGTAACTACTGTCAATTGCTGGAGTCATATCTTTTCGGAGAAAAATTTAGAGTATCGCACGAAATGGCGTTCTCGACACTTAAAACTACTAATTCGGCTGGAGTTCCACAAGGTAGCGTCTTGAAACCTCTCCTATATCTGCTCTACACTACTGACATTCCAACAACAAAAGAAACACTATTGGCATCTTTGCTGACGACACAATTATTTTGACAAACGATATACCTCTGCCTAGGGCAATAGAAAAAGTACAAGTGGCTGTCAACAAAATCTACAAATGGACGAAAGATTGGAAGATTCAACTTAATAGCTCCAAATCTGTCCACGTTAATTTTGCATTACGGCAAAATAATAAAACCTTTATAATATAACTCAGTAGATGTCCGATTCCTCAAGCAGAGTCAGATAAATACCTTGGAATCCATCTTAATAGTAAATTAAATTGGAAACATCATGTTAGACAAAAAGCAAAACACATTAGAACCAAAATAAAACAACTATACTGGTTAGTCGGAAGATACTCTCAACTTGATCAAATATCAAAGAGATTGATTTATAAGACAATTATAAAGCCAATTTGGACCTATGACGTGTAAATATGGGGTTGCGCTAAACATTCAAATCAACTAGTCATACAACGCAGTCAAAACAAGCTTCTTCTATTTATTACCAATGCCTATCGCTATGTAACAAACGAAGAACTGCACGATGACCTGGAAATCAAATGCATTTGCGAAGTTATCCAAGATTTCGTCTTGAAACACGAACAACGGCTGGGCAGCGCGCAGGATGTCAGAAGATTGAAGCGAACCAAACCATACGAACTTGTATAAAGGGTATACCTTTAGTGTAATCTATAGCTATAAGTTATTCTAATTTTATAATTGAGGAATACATATTGATGTATTTTCTCGCACTCGTCTTGCTTGCGAATTGATTCAAGTACATATGAAAAGTTGTAATAAATTAATTGTATATTAAGATTGTACTAAGCGTATCTAATAAAGATGTTATAAATAATATTATAAATTATATTTAAATATTTGTTTAACATAAATAATTATGATATTGTCTAGTTTTCGGTATTTATACTAGATAAAGAAAATTAATCTTAAGCGGTTTTTAATATCATATTTATAATATCATTGTAAAAAATATGTATCTTATTTTTAAAAATATCATTACAGGCCCTTACAGATATACCATTTCCACTTTCATCGAAATAGCAACACGTCCTAAAAATTCGGCCTGTTTTCGAACTATCAAAATGAATAAAGAGCATACAATATTTACATGACCAAATAATACAAAGAGTTTAAGAGTTTACAGGTATGGTTGACAAAATGTAACAACTGGTTTTTTAATTCTTAACGTTGTTTTCTATTGATTAGATTTCTATTAATTTCTATTGATTTTATATTGATTGGCTCTAAAAGATATCGCGCTTTATCATTTCACTAGAATATCAAATAAAATATAGAATTCAGAATTCATGCTTAGTTTTGAAACTGTTAGTGACTATATAAATGCAAGCATCTAATTTAGTTTAAATCCAAGATGTTTTCGCTTATCCAGTATATGCCCGAGTTAGAGCAAAATCATCCACTTCCACCTGTTGTAGTTGGCAAGTTAAATGGGTGGATTTTGTTTCATTAGCTTTAATACGCCAAGTTTTCAACCCAAGCCACAATGTTTGGTACATTATTATTGCTAAACTGTCATGTTGTATATAACTACAGAAGTGATTTTCATAGATAATAAATCGTTATACAAGATATATTATTCCCATTGTACACTATAAAGAAACAAGTACACTATCTTGCGAAACACCTGAATTTATTGGAAGTAATTCAGTGTGTTCATCATCTTATTTTAGAGTAAACTATCTCTCGGTAAAATAATATTTCGCTAGCTAAAATTACAGTTGAAGGAAAAGCTACTTTAATTTAACCTTAAGCCTCTTGACGTATAGTTTCTCAAAAACTATCGATATACATTTAAGGTAATAAACTTATATTTTTCAGGATTGAAAACCGTAACGATTTCATCCACTTTCCAACTACAAGGAAAGTAATTAATTTGTAATATAGCATTAATTATACAAGTTATTAATTATTCTATTATACCCTTTTCTGATTTCTGGTTTCTGGTTCTTGAGAGTATTTTTTCATGCGGTAGATCCATTTGTTAAATACAGACCTTCGCATGTTGGGTGGACACCCCCTCCAACCTCATAGATGGTCCCACCCCCCTTATAAGGTCAAGCACGGAGATTACAAACAGTTGTCCAGGTATCATCATGGGGATGGTATCAGATCGCATTGTTAATTTTAATTACCCTTCGATCCTATCCTGGCTAAAAACTAACATATGTTAGACTTGGGGAATTTATCAAGTTAGTAGTTTTATTTTCTTCATCTATAAATAGGTTAGATAGGAAGAATGATGAAAAATGTCATTCTTTCTTTACTGCGCCTATCTTAATTATGGTCATTTAACATTTTTGTAATAATTTTCTAGCCTTTTGGGCTAACTGAAAAATAAAATTTAGCAATAAAAACACGTGCTGAAGGACTAATCCATATTGAACATTTGTACAGAATAAATACATCAAAACACAAATAATGCGTTTTTAAAAAGGATAGTTTGACCATAACTGAATGGTTACTGCTCACTATTCACTACAGGTTTTATATAATGGCTTGTTCGTTTTTATTTATTGCACTGTATAAATATTTCATTATATATATTTTACTTGCTCAATACGAATATACTCCATACACTAAAATCGAAATCCAAATTGGTAATTCATATTTAAATTATTGAATAAAGCACCATAATAAAAATGTTTTGCCAGCTTGGTTGGGTGTGGCCAGTGGTAAAAGCGATAGGACGGTCCTCCTACAGTTGCAATAGTCGCGGATTCGAATCCTGCTGGGGCATGGTCGTAAATGTGTGTTTGTGATTGTTTAACATTAAGCAAGAGTGCCCCGACAAAGAAAATGATCCCGTCCGTATCCAGGCTGGGTAAGATCGGGTGTCTTCTGGAATGATTTGGTGATTTGGTTACTCTTACATTGGTTGGCCACTCGCCAGTCGGTAGGTTTAATGACGAGGACCGTGGTTCGGAGCCCATGTTAAACTGTAGGTCCAGTCCAGAAAAACCCTCGTTGGTAAAAAGGAAACTTTAAAATATTTAAAAAGTAATAATAAAAATGTTTTGATGAATTTGGAAATTGATGACTGCAAAAAAATTATATTTTAATGTATCACATGTATTAAATGATATATGAATAAAACAACTAGAAAATAATGAACGATACACATATTAAAACAATTAAAAGTAGCGAAAGAGCCATAATATTTTTAAAAAAATCTCACAAAGTAAGCCTGGAACTGAGTGGACAGGCGGCATAAACTTAAAAAAAAATGGGTCCAACTGGGGTGCGACAGCAGCCCGATACGGATCTGCGCTGGTCCACGAACCGACATTCCTTTTTCGAGTTTGTTTTTATACAGGAGATGCACGAATAGCATGGCTCGTACATAATATTTTTAGATTTTTGATACAATATTTACAATTTCCTATTACCGTAACGGAAATTTTTGCTTACACTTAACGCTAATATTGGAAAATTAGGTTACATTTGATAGGTTAATTGCGGCGACTGTTTGTAACTGTTTATATTCTTTATAATTTGAATCTTACGCAAAGAAAACAGCCAAAGTATAGATCAATTTAAATTTAATTACCATTGCAATTGGAAAATGTTGCTACGTTTTGAAAGAAATTTAATGTTATTTTGTATTGAGGTTAATCTTAACCTTTCATGGACACACTTTGGACGAATGTATAAAAAATAATTTTTTATTCATTTTTAATTAATCCATCATCTATACTGACCATAAAATTGAGTAAGAATATATTGAGATAAAGAATATATTTATATATTGTCATAATGACGCGCAGTTTGAATGTCAACTGTCACGAATGAAAATTCTCCAAAAAAAAAAGAAATTTTGGATTTTATATTAGAATAACTAGCAGGGTTATGTCACCTCGACAAATACCAGTTAATGCACCTAATATGGTTTGGATCAACTTCTTTCTCTTTCCAATTATCAAATTACCATTTCAAAACACCGAAACTGATGTCGAGTTCAGAGAATACGTATAAAAACTTTGAAAACAATGTTTTGACAATTGGATTGTTTGTTGGCGTAAGCGTGTTGTTTTAGAAGGGGCCTACTTTGATGACGTAATGGATAAATAATAAATATTTCACGGTTTATTGGCCAATTACCGTACTTCTAACAGAATGTATGACGCTATTATTTTTTGTTTATCTTCCGCCGAACTAATCCCTTTCAAATATTTAATGATTCAATTGGTTATGTTTTCATATAGATAATAGTGCAAATTGTAAATATCATATATTACGATATTTCTTTTGAATGTCCATTAAAAAAAATGTCAATAATTTTAATGCGTTTAATTGTATTTGTATAATAAGTTTTCAACCTTTTCAAAAGTGATGATTTTAATGTCAATAATAAAGTACGATGAGGAGAAGAAAAAGGTTCGAAAGCTGCAAAATGCAAGAGATGGGCAGAAACCCAGCTCAAAGCAGTTTCAGACAGCTTAACACTTGATGGGATCAATCGTTTCAAGACATTTATACGAGGGGAAAGATCCAAAAAGAGGGATAATGATACGAATTGACCCAATACATGAATTTAAACCATTTTAACTTATATAGGATATAAATAGCACAATGTTGAGGGTATCGAATTATGGATTGAGAAAACAAAATGATTTTGTACTGTTACGCCCGATTACACGTAAAATAGAGAAAATGATGTTAGGAAAAGCAAGCACGATTAGGCAAACAACCGCCCTAATAACCAAACTTAGCCTCTTCCGATTAGCATTTGTCTTTCAAGTTCTAAGTTCTACTTTCCCTGCAACAGACTGAAAATGTATAATCAAGAACTACTGAAGAAAAAATTAAATAATCACCTTCTTACTGCTGCCAGAGTGGCAGATTTCAATTTCCATCAGAACATGGATTTAATTTATGTTTATAGTCTAACTACTCTAAACGTATAAAATATATATGAATCCGAAGGAACAACCACTCGTCAGTATAAAAATATAGCATAAAATTTTAAAATATTTTATAAGAACCTGGAAATCTCCATATAAAGTAATAGCCTATAGACCTATTTAAGCGCTACCGTTAGTAGCTAAAATATTTGAAAATTTCCCGTTGGTTATAGAGAGAAAACCCCTAATTCCAACACACTAGTTTGGGTTTATTAACAAACATTCAACAAGTGATTAGGTGCATGGAATAACGGATGTTATTAACAAAGTAAATGAATATAAAAAAGTGTGTTCAGATATATTCTTAGATGTAGCACAAACACAAACACGCTACGACTTCGTTCATAAGTTACAAAAAATTATACCAAAGCAACATATTGAAGTATTAAAATCTTACATCAGAGCCAGAGTCGAACAAGCGGAAACCTACTGTACAATATAAAAGACTAAAGCTGTACCACAAGGGGCCAATTTTTTGCTCAGGTTACAATGTGATATGTCACAAATGAAAGATATCACAATGGCTACATTCTGATTTTTGCTGTAGGACACAATAGCGAAGAAGGAACCTATATATTACAACAGACCAGTGACAATAAAAATAATTGGAACGAAGCCCAGAAAATAAAAATTAAACAAAGTAAATCTGAACATGTGCAGTTCATCTATAATCATACCACACGAACATTAATAACAATAAATAATACTATTATACCATATAGCAACAACGCTAAGTATCTCGCAATGGCCATTAATGCACAACTTTGATGGAATAATAAATTACTATTATACAAACAAATATTTAAACCTAGACGAAATTGAGTTATGGGGATGTTCCGCGAAAAACAACGTAAATATGATACAAGTATTTTGTCCCAAATTTCTCAATAGTAAGGGCATCAAGATACTATAAGGAAACATTTTTTATTAATCTCTTAGAACGTTAACAATCTGCCCGTGGGCAATAAGTATAATTATATGATTTCCGTTTTATAGTATAACTATCCTGACATGTAGAAGATCACTTCAGTAAGTGATCTGCTGTACTACTTATAATCTAAATCTTATTCTGATACTATTCTAACTTATTTTAAAGTCTATCCTAACTTATTCTAATGACTATTCTAACTTATTCTAGAGATTATTAAATCTCAATCTATGTGTATATTAATCAGTTCGTACGGTTTGCGTTTGAGCCTACGCACTTCACTGTCATCGCGCATATTTAACTGTTTGGCGAGTGCATTAGGATGCACTACTGGTCTTTCAAAGTACTTCTATACGCGCTGAATCAGTTTCTTGGAGATGTAATATCTATGTAATGGGCATCGATGATGACTCGCAATACATTATTCTGGGACCTCTGGAGAATGGCTATGTTAGATTTGCTAGTTGTACCCCACAGTTCAATACCATAGGTATAAATAGGCCTAAGTATCGACTTATACAGCAAAACTTTGTTATCTAATGATTTAGATTTATACCTTATAAGCCAATACATTTCGTTTAGTTTAAGCCCAAGATGTTTGCGTTTTGTCACTATATGTTTTCCCACGTCAAACGTCGATCAAAATTGCCAGCTTATTTAATTTTATTGAGGGACAAGTTCTTCTACATAGGGTGAATGTCATATGGGTAGATTGTGCCCCATTTGCTTTGATACACCACGTTTTAAACCACAATTCGACATTGTTAAGATGAAGTTGGAGGTTTCTTGTGGCTGATACTGGATCTTTGTGTGATGATGAAGCCGCTGTATTATCAGCATATGTTACAACAGTAGTATTTCTTGAGGTCGATAGGTCAGCTGTATTTAATAGATATAACAATGGGCCAAGAACACTGCCATGTGGTGTATTGATGGTTTTTCGAAAAGTTTAGAGCTCACAGGTAACACAGGCTTATAGGACGATAAGAGTATAAGGACGATAAGTAAGTAGTAATCAGAAGGAGCATGGCCCGGAGAAAAGGGCAGGTGGAGCTGGCCATTTTAATGTTTCATATTCATTTCATATTCATGTTAAGTATATTTTCATCGGTTTTGCAACATCTGGTGGAGCGTCGTTATGTTGAAGAAAAACATTGTTGTGTCTTGTCTCTTATTTCGGCCATTTTTCGAGCAGTCCTCGGCTCAAAAACTTCAGATGTAGTCACAGCAATCGATGCTTTTAAACCCACGTCTTCAAACCTGTGGTTGTCCACAACGCTCTTTGTCTCCGCATATTGAAATCGATAGAAAATGTTTGTCATAAACTGTTTAAAATATAATAACATGTTTGTACAAATTCAGACATTTTGAAGATACTGAAAAAACTTTATGTTCACACTTCGACGAACTGAAGAGTAAGGCCTGTCAGTGAGGCTTCAACATGAAGTTGGTTACAGAAACACCATCTGTTATATATCCCATCAATTTCCCACCTTCTTGTTGGTGTGTGAAAATGGGTGTGGAATATTATTATGAATATAGTCCCAAGAACAATATTCATATAGGGAACGTTTGTTTCGATCATATTAGACATTTACGTATATAAATATTTAATCAAATCCGGGAATGTTTTAGTTAAAAACTCTCCATAAACATATCTTTCTTTTTTTATTAAGTTGTTGTAGAACCGACCTTTCGCCATCACTTTTTACAATGGCCGGACTTTATTATTTAGCAGAAAAAAAACATGACAGGGGACAAAATTAGAGCATACAGTAATCTTCACCCATTCCATATTTTTGTGCATTCTCACATGTCTAGTGCCCACGTATTATTGTTTATTAGAGTAGTAGTTAGGTGGTATTTTTTTGTTAATTTACATGTTATATTGTGTTAAATAATATGAAAACACTGAGTAATAAGACGTAGTTTGCGATGCTGCGTTGTGTGCTGCTACACATGAAAAATATGTTTAAATGTAAATAATTGTCAATGCCTTGAAAATTATATCAAAGGTAGTGTAAACAGTGTGTAAACATATTCATGTTGTCTGCTTTTTTTTATATAATAGAAGCAGCCCTACCATAGTTATAACAGCAAATATGTTAGTGGAATTGGCGAAGATTACTGTATACTGAAAATTATCTTCGAGGATGGAATCTGGCGACTGTAACTTACCTAGAAATAAGTTATTGTAAAGACAAATTGTAGGTTAGGCGTAAACGTGACAATGTCAAAAATAATATAAAAATTATTTAATATAACGCTGACTTCAAGTTGCAAGAAGTACAAAACCATTAAAGCATATTATTAGCCTGTATATTCTCGATAAAACATGTGCAACATGTTTTTCTTCGGTTGCACGTAACCAAACTCTATAAACAAATGAGTAACTTCTCATACATAAGAATCGATAATATTTATTGGTTCTTCGCTAATAGATACCAGATCTAGCGAGCGATAACATCGAAAATTAGGTTACGATCGAATTTTTAATAATAACACCGGCCGGTCCGTAGTTTACACAAACCCGACTCGTCAGACAGGAGAAAACTGATAAATCTGGAAACGCATCTATATATTGTTTTGTGTCATCGTACTTTAAAAGTAAAAATAATGTGGCCACGGTTATTTTCGGACGTAGAAACGCATGATTTGTAATATTGCACGTTATAATATTCTCGGAAAAACTCGCCGTTTCACGTTTTTCCGTTGCGGCACGTGAAAAATCGAACAACTTAAAATATAAAAAGAAGAGCTCCCTTGACACATTGAGACGTTAAGAGATAAAGGTTTCTGGTAGTGATGATAAATCTACTTAATATGTCATTTAAACACTATTCAGGAATTTATTGCCGGAGTTGATACATATATATGTGGGGTCGTATATCAAAGTCATATTTAAAGAAATGTATAGCCTTTTAAATTTCTAGAATATCCCAAATAACAAATTATTAACATCATTCTTAGAAATATAAACTTATGGTATTCATTTAAATTAAACATAAAACTAATTTGCATATAACTTAATTTTACATATTTTGAACATATTTATTAAATAATAAAGTTAATAACGAATTTAAACTTACCGGCTTGGTTGGCGCAATAGTAAAGGCGACGGGACAGTCCACCTACTCTTGCGATAGTCGCTGGTTCGAATCCTGCTAGAGCATAGTCATAAATTTATGTTTGTAATTATTTAATATTTGTGATTGTCCTAGGCAAGAGTGCAAAATTTGACAAGGAAAATGATCCCGGTCACGCCAGTAACCAGGCTGGGTAAGACCTGATATCTTCTGGGATTATTTCTAAGTTGGTATGTTAAACAGTACACGTCTAGTCCAGATAAACCCGCGTTGGTAAAAGGAGACTCTAAAATATAAAAAAACTTAAACTTGCAAAATAATAACTCAGCCAGATTTTCAAACTTACTTCCTCTTAGAAATATAGAACTAAATATAATAATATTTCTTTCTGTGATATCCTCACTATTT
Source organism: Rhynchophorus ferrugineus (assembly GCF_030347505.1). NCBI lineage: Eukaryota > Metazoa > Arthropoda > Insecta > Coleoptera > Curculionidae > Rhynchophorus > Rhynchophorus ferrugineus. The sequence goes on along the minus strand of NW_027472583.1, from coordinate 20,666,613 downwards.
TTGTCAACACAGACTGAATAGACTGCATTTAGGTCATAGAGACAAGTGAAAGTGTTATATTGTACGAACACCTATAATGTAAGTGCGAAGACAACATCTGGGAACGATATTAAATATTAACCTAATGTTACATATTCTATATCATATATTTTACAATTATCAAAATAATGCACCGTTCACAATTTAATAAAACTTCCATTTTGGCTTTGAGTTAAAACAAGTTAATAGCATTTTTTTTCTCTCATATGAAGTAAAAATGAGTTCTGAAATTTCTTGATAATTTCAGATCAGTCTTTTTCATTTTTATGCTATGATTATTCAAGAGCATCGAACGATTTTTATGGATTAGTGTGGGACTATATTAAATAATTGCAGGTATCTTAATTAGCAATATATGTTGGTGAAAAATCCAAATAACAACATAAACAACTGCTAACTATTAAATTCAACGGTTTTGACATTTATCTACAAAAATCAATCTAATCAATCGCTTACTTGATAAAAGATGAAGTGACTAAAATGTAAAAAGTGAAATACCATATAATCATGTTTTTATAAACATCAGAGGTTGTTTATAAAGTTCTCCAAGCAATGATTTCGTTACTTTTATTTATGTAGTTTTTATATAATCTATCGAAAGTTATTTTGTACATACGTCATCTAAATTTGGACGTCAAAACGTCGAAATGTTGCCGCGTCAACTTTGAGTTTTAGTTCAGTTTGGCTTTGGCATACATCAAATGTTTGTATTGAAAAACTACTCATTATTTTTATACATTTCATATATTTAATCTTTGATAGAGCTAACATCAAGCTGATCTTGATTTGTTACTCGCTTCGTATGATGACTGTTTTTTTTTTTCAGTGAATTTTTATTTTTTAAGATATTTCGTTTGTAAAGCTTGCCAGTTAATAATCTCTTATCCATATTGTTTTGGATATTTTTCCATACGTTTGACAACCGGACAATTTTGACAGGTTAGTACGGTCACACGTTCAAACTTATCACCCAACATTGTGTCTCTCTTTAACTAGAATAAAAAGAGAAGGAAAATAATGTCTGATTCTAAAACGAATTTACAAAGTGCGGCATTAAACATCTTAATGACGTATGTACAAAAAACTTTGGATAGACTCTACGTGTTTTTTGCTACAGGTATAGAATCTTTATATATAAAATACCTGAAAGAGTGTTCATATGTTTTTATTGATGCAATCGACGTCTGTTAGCTGCACATTACTTACACAGAGATGTAAAATAAAAATGCACAGAAATGGAAATGTATTCATATTTTATTTTAGTTGTATATGTAGAGGCACATATTTTCAGCTTTATGTTGAACATATTGAAAGAGAAAATTACCTTCAGTCCGGATCGAAACCTCCCTAAATTCAATAACCCGAAAATAAAAGCATGCGAGAGCGAACATATTGATCGAGGTGTTTATGGGAAGGCGTTTCTTTTACTTTGTCGCAGAATATTCTCTGCAAAAAGGGAATTGAATCAATTCAGATGACAACGCAGAAAATAAATGGAGATATGTCTTGAATATTTATGTCTAATAAAGAACTTTGTTATTTTACTTTTTGGAATCAAAATACTTTATATTTTAACTATTATTATTTGTACCAAGTAAATGTTTTGTATAGTAACACATTACATGAGAACTGACAAAGTCAATATAACGCGTCAGTCAAAATTATAAATTGGCCGAAGACTTATCATATTGTAGCTTAATTTCGGTAGACAGCAACTAAAAACGTACTAACTGGTAGGTTGTATGCGAAAATTTAAAGTACTTATAACCTATTTCTTATTCTACTATATACTTATAGTATATACTTATACTATTCTAACTTATTTTAAAGTATATCCTAACTTATTCTAAAAACTATTCTAGCTTATTCTAGAGATTATTAAATCTCCCTCTATGTGTCTATTAATCAGTTCGTATGGTAAAAATGTATCATATACGTCTTAAAGCAAATTGATCAGATTTATAAATATAAAGAAGTAACCAATGTAAATAAAATATTTGCTCGTCCATACTTAGTAAAATATATTATTGAGGATGATGTATTATACCTATTATTAATATTATTATATTATTAATATATTTTCACTTAGATCTATTGTAGCTTTATAATATTGTTTTGGTGATTAGAATAAAATAGCACTAATACAAATTATTTATGTCTGGCTTAATAGTGCAGTGGTCGAGACGTTAGGACTCGTTTTTATAATTCTGACTGTCTATAAACAATACTACAAAATCTAATCACGTTAATCAATACTTTTCTTCAATTTTTCGGTTCTTCACCTTAGTTGAAATTTTCGCAACTTATTTACGGCCGTGTTGTCTTGGTGGCATCTGTTCTTTAATTTTCTTATAATTCAGTCATCAAATCAACAAGGTAATTTACGCAATTGAACAGAACTGAATTGGTCACTAATATCGTCTGATTCGATTTCGGCAGACTTTTTCTTGTGGGATTTTGTTGAAGTTGCCTATTTAAGCTAATAAGTAATAAAGGTGAATTTTACGGGGTATTGGACGGTTTCAGAACAAATATATGACCAAGCTCCAAATCAAGTTTAATATAACAGATCAATTGAAAAATCTCCAGCCTGACACAGAGATGGCGCTACTAGAATTAAATCCATGTGTTTCTTAGTTAGCCCTAACCTTCGTAAAAGATGCGTGTATAAATTTTACAGCTGTCGGGTTATTAGTTTGTGAATTGTAGCATTTTGAGTGAAGCAACTTGTGTTATTCTGAAAAAAATGGATAAAAAGGAATTATCGCGTGTTGATAAATATTGTTTTTGAAGGGACAAAATACAGTTGAAGCAAAAACTTGGCTTGCTGCCGAGTTTCCGGACACTATCCCAGGAAAATAAACCATCAACGATTGGTATGCTAAGTTTGGACGTGGTGAACGCTGTGGACGCCCAAAAGAGGTTGTTACCGATGAAAACATTTAAAAGATCCACAAAATGATTTTGAATGACCGTAAATTGAAATTGAATAAAACAGCAGACACTCTAAATATACCAACTGAACGTGTACATCATAGAAAGCTCTGTGCAAAGTGGGTGGCGTGCGAGCTCACTTTTGACCAAAAACAACAACGAATTGATGATTCGGAGCAGTGTTTGAAAATGATCAAGCGTAATAAACCCCAGTGTTTGCATCGATATCCTTGGAAAAGGAAGGACCATCAACAGCGAGTATTACATAGCGTTATTGGACCATTTGAAGGACGCAAACGCCTAAAAACGACCGCATTTGAAGAAAAAGAAAATGCTGCTTCAACAAGAGAAAGCACCATGTCACAAGTCAGTGAAAACTGTGGCAAAAATCCATGAATTGGGCTTCGAATTGCTTCCTCATCCACCGTATTCTCCAGATCTGGCCCCTAGAGACTATTTCCTGTTTTCAGATCTCAAAAGAATGCTTGCTGGGAAGAAATTTTCGTCGAATGAAGAGGTGATCGCCGAAACTGAGGCCTATTTTGAAGCAAAGGACAAATCGTACTACAAAAATGGTAGCGAAATGTTGGAGGATCGCTATAATCACTGTATCACTCTTGAAGTATCACTGAATTCTAATGAACATACTCAGCCACAGAAATCGCTAATGAAACGAGCTTAAGCATAACAAAGCTTAAAAAAATAAAAGAAAACATGCATTCTTGAAAATACTTGAAAATGCAAGACTTCTGAATGAACAAAGCGTCAATTACTTCTTAAATCTTCAAAGAAAAATACAGAAAATTTTAACGAAATTTAAATACTAACTTCAAAATACAAAAGTAATAATTAGTCATAGATAATAATTTGATATATAATATAGAACACGTATTCTTACAATAGTTTACACATTAGTTTTTTACAAACAAATTCATAGCATTATTGACAATACCGTGTTAAATATAGATATAGAGGAAAAACAGATAAGAGCTAACCAAAACCCGAATAATATTCTCTTCGCCTTTTGCCGTCATTCACCAAAAAATCAATGATGAATTGAATTGTTTAGAAAAATTAGAGCAATATATATTAATCAAAATATTTTCGATCACTTGCTACTTTTTCCTGTTTTTCTAGTAACATGGTGATAGGGTGTCAAAAGAATTATGTCGCTTTGGCAGCGATCCAACCCATTTCGCACATCTTAAAATTTTCGAAATCATTTGCATGCACTATGTTGCATTGATCAGGACAAGTATTAATCAGAAAACACTATGTCTGCTGAGTACGCTTGGTGTGGCAGAAAATCAAATTCGAACATCTGTTACTTGCTAGTCATTTTAGCAACAATACGTCGTCAATACGTCGTAAAAATTGGTAGTTATAGTTTCATCCGATTTTGTAATAATTCTTGTAATCTTGTAATTCTCGAGCTTTTTTACTAGTTCTTTGTTATTGACATCAAAATAATCTCTTAGTCCTTGAAATCAAAACTGATATCGAACATCGAAGATCGAACATAACTGCAAAACACTATAAATACAACAAATAAGTTTGTCTTGGAATTTGATGTCCAAGGAGGACTTGTTCAGTTGCCAAAGAAATAGATATAAAAGATATTAGTTTACCTCCGTTAATGTGCTTACCAAAGTGTCGACTTCTCTTTTTCTTGCATATTCTCGATTTAATCAAACGGGCGGTCTTGGCCACTGACATGAAATCCTAATTTTAAATACAAAAAGACGCAAATAACGGCTAACGTTCGTGCGTCCATTCATAAATTCCACATTCTATGAATCAAATTAATCCAGAACGGGGAGAAACCGCAAGTGATGGAGAAAGGGGAGAGGAGACATTGCAAACTGAACGATATAGTGTGCCATTCAAAATGATAAATGAACGGAATAATTATGTTACGGTCTAGATATTATACTACAGATGCTTCGGTTTTTTTAATGCACGTTTCTCGAAATATTCTGGACGCTACAGCTAACATTGGAGCAACAAGGTTGATTGGTTTGTATATATTTTAGAATTAAATAATGACATAAATTGATCATTATTACTGTTTGTCTGATTGACAAAAATTTACCATGGGGGGCATTTGAAAGGGCCTGATTTCAGACCTAGCTCTAATAAGTTCCTTTATCCGTACACACCATCTTGAAAAAGTAAGCCGGATCAGCTGCATTAACTTAAACAGTTCAAAATTTAGTTTTATATGATTGTCATGGATATTTGTTATCAGTATTTGGAATTTATCTATTTATTGTTAATAAATTTGTACTCTTATCAGCAAACACCAGATGGATTAAAATTTTACCATCACCATATTGAATACAAGTAACAGTCATAATATTTTTAAAATAATTTGGGGTCATCAATTATTTCAGTTCATTTATTATTCATTGTGTATTAGATGCTTATATGTATTTTGATTATCGATATCTAAACAGTTAAAAAACTAACCTAAATATTATAATTAATGTTTCTGACATTTCTCTACATAAAATAATAGTGATACGACCCTGACTAGCCGGCCATCTGTTTTACAATTACCTGAATGGTAAACGAGTGAGAGGGTTGATCTGTTCTCTAACAGATTCTGGGTGTCCCTTAGTATCGCCATTCAACGAGTCGCCTCTTTCCGTAAAATAAAAAAACATTTAAGTAAAATAATAGTTTCTATATGCTTAAATCCTTTTCAAATTTTTATATTCATTAGGTTTGTTGTTTTATTTGACGAAATCGAAATTCTGAAGAAGCGCAAAAATGTATTGATGATTGGATCGCTGCTAAACCAACATCATCATTTAAACAAAGTTTACCAGCACCATGTTGCGAAAAAAATTGGAAGAGTTATAAAATTGATCCAAAATATTTGGTTAAAATATTAAAATATTAAAGTACTATTTTGTCATGCAAGAACCTAATAATATTATAATAAAGTTAACAAAACATGAGAAACAATATATCAATCCAGAATATAAATCACAACTTAAATTTACAGATCTTATTTTACTAAATCTTCATCTTCAGTTGAGTAGATACTTAGTATGAAATTTTCTCTTGTAATAAATTATTCAAGATTTTACTTCTACTTTTACTTTTACTTCTACAAATCTATAAGAAAAACTTTTGAAATGTTTTACTTTAGACTTTTCTTTATTTTTTCATACAATTGTTTTTTCTTTCCCATTTACTTACAACAATATTTTACTCACCATTTTATAAATTAAGCAAAACCTTAATGTAATCTACTGCTATATAGAGGAGGGCCTTCTCAAAGACATCAGAGCTTCACAGCCTATTTATTTGTCCACTACAGACATTCACAAACATAAAAATAGGATATTTTGGTGCAAATGTGTAAAAAAGAAAGTATAAGTGAGTATAAGCTCCCTAGGAGCTCCATTATATTTCATGTAGTCTTAGAAACTCAAAACACTGTAGAGTAATTAAATTCATTTAAATTTTGCCTCAAAACATAAACACGCCAGGTCATAGATCACAGAGTCACAGAGCGCTCTAACTTGTGAGTTTCTGCTCTTTCTAAAAAAGCTAGGACAGCTCGCTTGCCTGAAAAAACTTCAGAAACTGCTAACATGTGTAGCATAAGGAGGATGAATATATGGATCAGTAATCGACGATTAACTAATTGTTATTATTGTTAGATGAGTTACGATGACCAAAAATTTGTCGCAAAACCTATTTTTCTCGAGACTTCTTTTTTCCTAAGTTCTAGAATTTGCTTTAAATTTGGTAGAAATGTTTTCTGTATGCCCCTCTAAACGTTGGATCATCGATTTTGGATTGTTTTAAAACTAATGTTAAACAAATAGATACATATATTGCTGTTATTACAAAAAATGTTATTTTTCAATACGAAAAAGTTACTATTATGATATTTGATGTATGCATTATTATATAAGTAGAGAAGAAATGTGTAATTTACATCATTATATTTGCTACACACCTCATTAAGATTGATGAAAGACATATAAAATTAACTGTTCCCTTGCCAACTAAATAGATATAAACGCCATCTGTTCTACCTTGTTTAATATGACTGGAGAGTTTCACATCTTTTCCTCTGGTTCCATCGAACGTTGCAATTTGGCCGGTGACTCTAGAGCCTAATTTTAAAATACGAAATATCAGAAATAGTGTACGAAATTACTATGTCCATTCATACTTTCTATTCTATTTATTAATTTAAATAAAGACCGGGTACAAAGACTTTGCAAAGTTTATTTTATTCCATTATCCGTATATTAGATAATTCTACCCATTAATATTATATAATAATGAGATAATAAGGGTAATTTTAATTTTAGCTCAAACTATGGCTATATTATACCTATTGATAGTTGATTATACCTACTGATATATGAATGATGCGAAATGAGAAGATGAGGGTCATTTAAAAAAAAAGTATCATATTACATTTTCAAGGTCGTCGCCATCTGATTTTGTCACTATAAAAATACGACAAAATAAACTTAAATGAAGGAAGTTGTTATATTTTTAAAACAAGCTCAAGTGTTTTAATAGTATTTTTGAATATTCTTAATGACCCAAAATGCCTTAAAATATTTGGATAAATCAGCTACTACCAATATAAATAAACATTTACATATAAAAATGCTTATGAAAATATCCATAGAACATTAGAGTATGTTTTTCTAAAATGTTGAAATAGTTACTATGAGAATCTACTTCTACGCCAACCAAGTTGTTCAGTAAGTTCGAGAAGCACCATCTATTCGTCAATAGAAGAACTAAAAAAATTACACCTTTTTCATTTTCATAAAAACGTAATCAAAATTTTATGACTAAATTAAATGGAACGAAATAAACTCGAGTAAGACCTTTAAAAAGACTAAAAAAGTTTTTTGTTCACTATGAATAACATCTGACTCTACCACCAAAAGCCTGACACAAAACAAGAAACCATAAATCATCCATTATAGTGTTAGCGCAAGTTTTTTGCGATTCAAAAGAAAATTTGTTGATAAATAGCCACCAAACTCGTAAATCAATAACTTAGATAGTTATTGTAAGTTATCGGATCAATTATGGACAACAATTCGTACCCACTTTCCATATTATAACAGAAAGTTCAAGGTTTACAGGTAAATATGTTTGTACAGAGTATCAGTTAACAGTATTTTAACTATTAACTAACTAACTTTTAATTTAAATAACAGAATATAATTTTAGCACCATTTTATCACAAATCAACATTCGATTTTTCTCTCTGATCTAATGACTCCTACATATTCATACTATTATTGTTGATAATCTATTCAGTCACAATATACGTCCAGTTATCTAATGATATTGCTATAATAAACTTACTACCAAAGGACATATTTTTTTTCTTCCTTAAAAGCGGCCTCATCAAAATTCAACGTTTGAGTTCTAGTACACATTACGCATAAAAAAAAAATAATTTTTGCAGAACAGTTTGACGCTAGTGACCATATACAGATCAAGTATTTGTTATGTAGCATACCTAATAACAATAGGTAGCCACGCAAGGAAGTGGCATCGACATATAATAAAACAAAACAACAGTAGGCTTCAAAACAAGATTTGAAAATGGTCATACTCTTTACAATATTGGTTAATGTTATAATAACCGTATAGTTATTTTACACTATTCTTTATTAATAAAGAAAAAGATCCATTGGTGAATAATAGCTCACTATAGCTGACTCACTATAAAATAACTAATTATCCTCAACAACCCCTTTTTAATTAACCATTTTAATTAATCTTGCTTCTACCGATTGATCATATTTCTAGAAAACAATATAACATAAAAGGAAAATATTTATGACTAACACATGACAAGGAAAAAACTATTCACTCTGGAAGGCCAATAAATAGTTATACCTATCAAATTTTGAATCGTCCACCTATAAGATACCTAGAGATAAATTGGACACGCAATAATCAACGAAAAGCTGAAGCCTTCTCCTTTCATTTACAATAAACCTTCATACTGCATGAAACTGAGTTCAAACATACTCTACCTAGCAACAAGTGGGAAAATCTTCCGATTAAACTTATTACACCAAAAGAAGTTTCCAAAGTTATAAAGAACGACATCAATCCAAATAAAGCACCAGGCTATAACTTAATAACCAAACAATTGCCAAAAAAAGTAATTATAAAACTAATCGCCTTGGCTAAATTCCGATTAAAAGATCTTCGGTATGTTTAGAAAATGGCTTACGATTAAAACCAATCATAGATAGAAATAATCTATGATGGTAATATAAGTTTGGCTTGTGAACAAACATTCAACAAATATAGGTACTACCAGGTACATAGAATTAAAAACATTATTGAAAAAGTCTACGAAGCGGAAACATTTTGCTCAGTTATATTATTGGACGCAGAGTAAGCCTTCGATAAGGCGTAGCATCTTAACCAGCATAAAGAAAAGGCTACTTACTATGTAGTGAAGGAAACAAAAGCAGGTGTTTTAGGTCCTGTTCTTTACCTACTCTATATATGTGACTTGACACAAACAGAAAATGTTAATATAGCTAAATTTGCTGATGACCCAGCGATACTTGGATACAAGCGAAGTTGCAACACACAGGTAATAATATAAATAATTGGACACAGACAAGGAGAATAAATGTAAATGATAGTGCATATTGAATTTACCTACAACCAAACTGTTCAATAAATAAACCAATAAATATGAAAGAATGCTTGTACCTAAGTACCTTGGAATTAATTTTGACGCAAAACTTTGTTGGAAGTGACATATCAAAAAGAAAAGAAAGCAACTCGACTTAAAATACAAAAAGTGTATTGGTTATTTGGAGAAAAAATTTAAATATCCGTACATAATAAGGTGATGTTGCACAACTGTTGATGTTAACAGATACTAAAATCTATGGAGCTAAATTCAGTTATGGGGATGCAAGAAGTAATGTCAACACAATACAATTATTTCAGAATAAAATCTTGAGAAATATTGAGGATCCACTCACATACTATAGAAACAATTATTTGGGTTACAACTGTCATAGAGGAATTTAAGACATTCCCAACGATAGAAGACAGGAGGAAAGACTCCACTCCTAACTTAACATCAACAATTATGCAGCACTTTTAGACAATACAGAGCTAGAATGCAGACTCAAGAGAACCAAACCGTGTGATCTTTTGTAGCGAAGTGTTCTAAATGGTAAAAACACTAAAAACGTCTTCCTCGATAAGTACCTAGTTTTAAGTCACTGTAGAGGCAAATTGTAAGTTAGTCGACAAAGACTAGCAATAATATAGTAATAAATAATAAATATTTGTAGATAACGGTATGAGAATCACTTAAAACATATTAAAGGTTGGACTTAATCCATAGCGTCTCCCATTTATTAAAATTGCATAAGTAATCACAGTAGATTCTTTCAAAAACATATTCGTGACAACACATCTGTTGTTTCAATTCATAATTCTACAAATTAAAGGCCATAAAGTTTTTATTTTCCAATGATTTTTAGAGAATTGGCCTAATATTTTTGGATGATAATTAATTATGTCGCAGGTTATTCCCATATATTTTGATTTTCCCGATAATTGACCAGGGGAATTGGTACTTTTTCTTCCAATTAAACTGTAAACGGTTTCATCATGTTGAACCTATATTATGAACCATCATGTATAACTTATTCCAAAAAAATATATTTACGATTTATTTTGTTGTATTGTACATAAAAAACAAAAAAATATTTTAACATAATACTTAATTGTATATTTGCGGGAAATATTATAATAACATACATTTATTGATTTCCATACGAGTATCTTTTTCATGATAAAATTTGATTGGTTTCCCTTTTTTTCTGAAACATTTGTTTCTTTAAAAGCAGCATTATATCTTAATGTTTAACTTAACTCACAAATGGCTACGCCAAGATCTGGAGGCATCCAGTATTTCACAGCTTCGTTACTGCAGTAAACCCATAAACAAGAACAAACCCCATGCCGCAGAGAAACTCGAGGCTGCTGAGTAACAAAGCAGGAACCATTTTAATTTAGAATTTAGATGGTAATGATTAGAGAATTTATGATTAAAATGAATATTTTGCCAAAATTACCTAAAATTTATTTTTAATCATTCAAAAAATTAGTTCAAAAATGTTGGACGCATTCCAAAAAACCGCGAAAGTTTTAATTCAACCTGATATCCATAGTTTTCTAGAATTTTTTTCGTATATATTACTGTGACCAGAAAAAGCCTGGAGTTTTAGAAATATTATCGCAGTTTCTAGGAGTCAGAGTTAAGGACCAACAATTGGTTTTTTCAACATGGTAATGATCCCTCGCGTATTATTGATTTTTAACGTATATTACGCATTTTCATCATATGATTACATCGCATTTCACACTCATATAATTACAGGCGCCCTATTTGCCTGATTTAGTTCTATTGAGCTTCCGGCTATTTCTTAGATTGCTTCCAGGACATCGCTTTAAGCCCATCCAAGAGATTAAAACAGAATCAAAGAAGAGCCGACTTGGTGGCGCAGTTGTAAAGGCGATGGAACCGTCGTCCTACTGTTGCGATAGCCGCGAGTTCGAATCCTGCTGTGGCATGGTCGTAAATTTATGTTTGTGATTGTTTAAAATTTGTGAATGTTCTAGGCAATAGTGTAAAATCCGACAAGGAAAATGATCCCAGTCACGCCAGTAACCAGGCTGGGTAAGACCGGGTGTCTTCTGGGATGATTTGTAAAGTGAGTCACTCGCCAGTCGGTAGGCTTTAATGCTGAGGACCGTGGTTCGGAGCCCACGTCGGAACTGTAGGTCCAATCCAGATAAACCCATAGTTGGTAAAAGGAGACTTTAAAATATATATAAAAAAAAGAATCAAAGAAGTTTTTATTTCAATACAACTAATTGAGAAATCCCATTTTTCTATTCCCTTTAAACATTGGTATAAAAACATTGTACTCATATTGAAGAGAACGAAATAAATTTGAAATAACTAATTTGTATTTTATTCAAAAATCTTGTTACTTTTAATCTTTACAATTTGAAAAGTCTACATATCGTATTCAATTTTAATATATGAGAATCACTTATATATCAAAATATATAAAGAAAATTCATTTTAATAAAATATTTTCAACAAAATAAGGAACTCACTAAAAATTAAAACATAATCAAACTTATTAAACATTAACATAAACAACAACATTAACTGATCATTTTGAAGTCGGTACCGAGCAGCAAATCAGATTTGTTTTGTTCGTAATTTAATTTTAAGAATCCAACCAAACCCAAATTGTTGTATTGTTTGGGCTCAATCCTGACTCTTTCGAATGAAAATAGAATTTTGAAAATCGGCGCATAATTGATGGAGAAATCGACGAACATACATTAAAAAAACATATACAGCCGAACATAGAACCTCCTACTTTTTCGAAATAGATTAAAAAGAATAAATGTTCTAGTTGATTACAATAAAAGGATAGACCTACCAAACAATCTCCAGGAATTTTAGTTCAACATTAACGTTTCTCAAATAACACAAAGATTATAAAATCTATATGACATCCGTATTAATTATGTATTAATAAATATATTTTCTAGCGTATAGATTTTCTCATGAGACTTTTTCTAGACTCACGGTAATGATGGGTACACTTGTGTCAACATTCACGAAATATTTCGAAAACCGACCAAATATATTCCTTTAATATGTTTTGATAAAAAACATTTTTTCTTATTTTCTGGTTTCCTCTACAAGATGATTAATTGTCATTTTCCGAAAACACCACCTTTCACATTCCTGCCTTTTACATTCCGGAAACTATATGTTTTTTCCTTAAGCATATTCTTTATACAAACCAACCCGAACAAGGAACTAAATAATTAAATGAAACGACATCTACCATCCTGCCATTTAAGGAAAGGGGATTGCGCCACCATTACTGATTCAGAGGAATTAAATTTTTAGCATTTTATTCGGAGAGAATTGTTTGCTATAATATATGAGCCATATATTCGTGCCAACATTTCCGAAAAGGTATCTAGGTAACTTCTACATCCAAGCATCGTTCTTGAAATTTACGATGTTCTTTTTATTAGTAGAGAATATATAAATTGATGACATTTTCGTTCACAGTTTACGAAATTGCTATTCAATTTTGTAAAATATATAAGATTCTAAATATATTCTATAATTTTGCTCTATGGTTGAAGTCTTTATGGCTCAACTAACCTTTATCGCAATGTAAACGAGGGTGACATGAAAACTTCAAAGGCTGACACAAAGATGACATTCTAACAAACTAAAATGTATATTTCTTGTCTGAGTGTAGAAGTCATGGAAACGTTTTGGATCGATTAACCTTAACTGACTCTGCTCTAGTGATGCCGAAAAAATGTCAATATCGATATATTTTAAAAAATTACGGTATTTTTAATATATATAGTTGTAAGCCGATATTTTTCGATATTTTTTTCAAAAAAATAAATATATTTCTTAAACATTACAAAAAACCATTTAATAATTTTTAATAAACCTTTTAAATTGGTACTTTTAACGGTTTAGTAATTTTAGTATTTCATTGTAAGGGTTTATTAAAAATATCAATACATATTTTGTGAAAAAATATCGATATTTTTTTTATCTCCGATATATAGATATAGATATATCGAAATATCGATATTTTTCTCACCCTTACTCTGCTCTTTCCATGTCAATTGTTAAGAAGTGAGCAGCTGAATTTAAACGTCTTTTGAAAACAAACCACATGAAAGATGAAAAAACCATAATCGCACTGGAAGCCGCCGAAAAATGCATGATATCGTATTCGACGACAGACGATGACTCGATGATTTCCTGAGTGACAGTGAGCGTGATAGCTGAAGCTATGAGGATAACGCAAGAGAATGTGCGAATCAAAGAACAAAAAAATTGGAGTTGCGAAAGTTCTTCGTAAGAGGGATCCCGTATTTTCTGAATATCGATCAAAAAATAATTCGCAAATGAATTTTGTTGCAATCTTTGGACCAATTTAACCATAATTCGACTGATTTTGAATGACGTAATGTTATATTATAATGTTATTGGTAATATGGCTTAATGTTATACGGTCTGATTGTAAGTGTACTGCACAAGCACAAATTTATTTTCGTTAATTTTTATTTTTCAGGCTTGTATCTAATTATTTATATTGCCACTTGCCTGTTGTAATTTTCATGAGGCTTCTTCACTATTGTCTCCGACAGCTATAATCGCAGTATCATCAGCAAATGTAGCCATCGTAATATTCTCAATTTGTGGTATATCACAAGTGTAGAGTAGATAAAGCATGGGCTCCAGTACACTTCCTTATGGTACAACCACTTTAGCTTCTTTTATTGTAGAGTAAGCTTCTTCTTATTTAACTCTAAACATTCTGGCTGTAATGTACGATTTTAGTAGTTCGGTTTGTTGTTTTGGTGATATTTTCTATAGTTTATAAACAAGGCCTTCATGTTAAAACTTATAGAAGGCTTGTGCTACATCTAAGAACATGACTGAAGATATTTTTTACGTTCGTAGGCTTTTTCAATAACATCTGTTATTCTGTGGACCTGATCAATTGTTGAATGCTTCTTAGTAAACTCAAACTGGTGTGTTGGATTAGGTTTTCTTTTTATGATCGAATTTATTCTTTTCAACAGGGGTTTTTCAAAGACCTTAGATATTACTGAGAGCAGTCTATAGGCTTTTATTTCGTTTGGTATCTTCCTGTTTGTTTAATGTTTTAATCAAGTTGGTGAGATTTATATATTCCTTTCTTGGTAGTTTTTGCAGTAATTCTCTTGTTATTAAATCATAGCCTGGTAATTTCCTGGGATTAATGTCTATTTTAATAACTTTGGTTAGCTCTTTCGGCGTGAGGAAAGATAATGATGAGTTTGTGCAAAGGGATCGTTTTAATCGAGTATCTTGAAAAGGCAGTAACTTTTTGGCATTCTCGGTAATTTCCTTTATTCTTCTGATTTGGGATAATCAGTCTTCAATTATTTTTCAAAGAGTATTAAAAAATATAAGAATCTCTTCAAGGAAGAAGTTAAGAAGTTGATACAATAAAAATTGACTGGAGTTGAATGTATATATATATATATATATATTCGAACTATGTTCATATATATGTCTTAACTATAATTGTATTAAGAAATACCTTTATGGTTTTGTAGTTTTCAAATTAATGTTTGTGTTAACTTTAGTGTAATTTATTCCAGCTTTTCTTTTTTGTTTTAGTTCATTTTCCACAAACATGTGTTCATTACTTTTCAGTCTACCCTTGTTCGTAATTATTTTTGAAAACCTGAAATCCCAACGTTTACAATTTCATTTTTAATTAGTTTTCAGAGCATCTGATCAATATTTCATTCCAATTTAAATAAAAATAAGCTGCAAACAACGAAGTCTTGAAATAATAAAGGCCCCACAATGAACGATGGCCTGAGGATTAAAATTATGCGGCCGGAGCCGTAAACTTTAATTAAATAATTTATCAGTCTCAATAAACCATTATAACATCCATATTTATTAACTTATTTGGAGAAATGAATTAACCTTCCCTGTTATAACAATTTAAGGTGTTAATCCTTCATATATTCAATATTTGGACATATAATATTTTAATTCTTCAAAATAAACTTTTTATTTATATTTATCATAAATAAACAGAGATTTCAAAAATACGTAAATGAATTAAGCCCAGAAGCAGACAAAGACTACTTGCTAGGAAAAACAACTCTGAGATTTAAAAGTCCAATTAATATAGTACCGCTTATTAAAGATTATCGAAATGAATGGGTTGGGCGCAATGATGAAAAATCTAAATTATTTTACAAACATTTAGCTAACGTATTCCAACCGAATGGTATAGAATCTATAATAGATATAATAATGTTCATCAGCCCAATGTAGATGTAAATCTTACTGTTAAAACGTATTAAACCACTTATAAAAATACTAGATTTACAGTTTGGATTTTGAAATCACCACTCTACAATCGACCAAATGTATAGAGCAACAGCAGCTTTGAAAAGGTCTGCCATGCACTATTCCTCGGCGTATCATAAACTTTTGACCGGATATGGCATTTAGTATTAATCTAGAAACTGAGCAAATTGCTGTCGCGGAATTAATTTCGACCGCTGGAACCATATGTTTTCAATAAAAAAATATCGCATGAAGGGACATTCTCAAAACTTAAACCTATTTTGGCAGGAATTTCATAGGGTAGTTGGGACCACTCCTATATCCATATACCCCGTACTTCTAAAATTCCAAAAACAAAAGAAACAGTACTCGTAACATTTGCCGACGAGACAGTTATCATAACAAAAGTTGTATCTCTATCTAGCGCAGTAGAGGAAGTACAACTAGCGGTCAACAAGACCTGCAAATAGACTAGAGACTGGAAAATACAGCTTAATAGTTCCAAATCTCCCATGTTAATTTTACGCTGAGCTAAATACATACCAATGTATTAATCCCGTACTTGCCTTGCTTGTGTATTAATGCAAGTACAACAGAACAGTGTTAATAAATTAATTTGTAAATGGCTGTACTAATCACATCTAATATAAGATATAAATAATTAATTAAAAAAATATGTCATAAAAATCAAAATTAACGACGAAAAATATAAAAGCTACATTGAAAATATTCTCTGTAAATAACGAGTCGATTTATCTGCTTTTTCACCCCAATCGATACAACGATACGATGAATAAAAAATGTATTATTGACAACATAAATATGTTTGAGTATTCGCGAAATCATTTGTCGCCATTCAACTAACCTAGTCGCCGAATTTAGCCCCGTTGGACTATCCTAAACTAAAGACTTATACAGAAGAAGATTATTATAAGAAGTTTTATTTGAAGAGAATTTTAAAAACCCTTACAGACATTGAACTCAATAACTGTTTCAGAGACTGAAATAAGCATCGGTATAAACGGATATAGCAAGGAAAATTACTTTAAAATGACAATATTTGTAAATTGGAAAAAATAAAATCAAGGCTTGGTTATGATTTCAAAAGTTTTACTGTTTTATTTTAAAATAGAAGCAATGTTATATAGAAAATTTACTATTATTTTTTATTCGAAATAACAAAGTAAAACATTTTTTTTTCAACTGATTCGATTTTTTTTAAATAGTAAAAATCCAAATTTTTATTGATTTTTGTAAATTTCTAAACTAGAATAGCCCATTAATTCATTTATTTTCTAATTATCTTTAGATGACATTGAAAACCATAAAATTTCATTCCATTTATTACAGATATTACAGAGAGTTTTAATCATCCCGCAATTTTTACAGTAAAATATATCTTAAGTTTTATTTTATTGTAAAGAATGAAACATCTTCCAAGAAATTTTTTCAGTCATGTGAAGTGCCTCTAATATAACATATATTTTATCTCATGGAAGTATAGTATAATTTTACAGTTTTTTCACTTTATATAAACTAGAATGAAATATTTCTAGTGGAAGGAACTTTAATTAACTGGTAATATTTTACGATAAATCATCTTATAGAAACTCACATTAAACCTGCTCTATAATACTATAATTTATTCCGCTTAATTGATCCAATAAATCATCTTAAACGACAATTAAACTTAAAATCCAATTCGCCGATTTGTTCTTTCCTAACTACTTCAAGGCAATTTTATCATAAATCTGGTTTAATTAGCAATGCAGTGCCGTTTCTCAGTCATGCATTCTTGGGTGGGGAAGTCGTTGACTTACTGCCAGTTTCTTTGTTATAACAAATTTCGAAAACAACACATCCAGATGAATGAGAGCAAATAAACCAATCTTGTAAAAAAACACATTTTCCAATATTATTGAGTTTATTGTTACTTAGATCTGACGCGTAATAAAATTCCTGAAACATACCAAACATTTCACTGTGCCACGATAACAATCTGTCTCGACTGGACATGTTTTGTTAAGCATGGAAGAAATGTTTTGTTTCAATCTTTAACGGCCTAAATCAAACACGTTTATTGTCACAACTTCATTCATTCACTAAAATTCAATTAAGTAATAAAATATGTATTAATATATATTTTGTCATAACTTTTAAAATTTGTCATAAAATGTTATTAACTTTTTATTTTTCTTATTTTGCTTATACATGAATTTAAATATGTTTATGAAATATACTGAAATATATTAAACATATGATATCACCAAACATTATGCAGGTCTGTTAAAAACTAGAATTTATCATATTCATTGATATATATCCGGAATTATAATTCAAAAAATCTTAAATTTTTGTTAAATATGCAACTAAACTGTATTTTTTTATCTGACGAATATTTAATTGGTATAATCATCAAAGCATTTAACTGTAAAAAACAAATAATAAAATGAGGTAAACCCACGAAAGTACTGTATCAAAACACGTATATCCAACATTCTAAAATCAAAGTGCAACAGGAATTAGCTTCAATTATTGACATTCCTATAACAATGGTATAGTTTTCTACTTATCCAAAGTTAACATTTGATAGAACTGGTTTCTAGTTTTCTTCTATAGCTAAGTACTTTTTGAACAAATATTTTTATCAATCTGATTCCAAAGATTGCATTGATAAACATCTAAACATCAATACCTACGATATCAAAATTATTTGAGCAACTGCTAAAAAGCGTATCAAACCATTTATAGACATACCAGATTTCCAGTTTGGATTTCAAAATCGCCACTCGACAAACGACCAAGTACACAGTAACAGAGTAAAAAGTACACAGAGTATCAGCGGTTGTTGAAAAGGCATTCGAAGAAAAGAAACGTAACATTCCTGGCCGTCTAACAAGCCTTTGACCGGGTATGGCATTTCGGATTAATCTACAAATTGAGCAAATTGCTACCGCGGAATTACTATCGCCTGCTGGAATCATATGTTTTCCAGAGAAAATTTAGAGTCACGTAAACCTATTTCAACTGGAGTTCGACAGGATAGTGTCTGGGGGACAATCCGGTGTCAGCTCTATACTACTGATATTCCAACAACAAAGAAGAAACAATACTTGGAACATTTGCCTATGACACAGTTATCATGGCAACAGATGCATCTCTGTCTAAGGCTGTAGAAAAAGAACAGAAAAGGTAGCAATCCAATCCAACTAACCAAATCTGTCCATATTAATTTTGCGTTGGAGCGAAATTACAGAAACCTAAATATAAGACTTGCCGGATGCCCGATTCCTTAAGCAGAATCAGCTAAATACCTCGGAACACATCCCGATGGTAGGTTAAATTGGAAACATCATGTTAGGCAAAATGCAGAACAGATTAGATTCAAAGTCAAGCAATCGTACTGGTTAGTCGGAAAATTCTCTCAACTTGACCTAAAATCAAGAGATTAGCTTATCAATCAATCAAAACATCAAACCAACTAATAATCCAACACGCCCAGAACAAATTTCTACGAGCACGATGACCTCGAAGTCAAATGGATATACGAAGTGAGCCAAGATTTCGCTTTAAATATGAAATAAGTTTGCTAAGTCGCAGTAACGTGGAACCAATACAGCTACTGGAGAACACGCAGGAAATCAGAAGATTGAAGTGAACCAAACCACACAAACTTGTTATATTCTTAACTTTAGCTTAAGTAGTTTAGTTAGTTTTATTTTAATTTGGGAAATACATACTGATGTATTAATCCCGTAGTTTCCTTGTTTATTTATTAATGCAAGTACAGCAGAACATTAGTGACAAATTAGCATATCTAATATAAGATGTACTTAATTTTTAAAAAAATTGCACCCACTAATGCTTTGAAAGCAGTGGAAAGACATACAGCTAATGGAACCATCTTGAGATGCCTGAACAAGTTTAACAATATATTCAGCAAAGTTACCCAAAATAAAGGTCAGTCAAAAGCAGAGCCAGTATCAACAAAAACGACAGTCGCCTGCTTACCACATCTATCACGTTCAATCCTACAAACAACTATTTTTGCCGCAAACTTAAAAATAAATAAATGACTGTTAAGCTGTCAATATTAGGTTTTTTTTTCTTTTTCAACGTAAACTAAGTATACCGATTTAAAACAATAGAGAGTCCAGAACGGGAGACCGCCCGTGCTACCTTTGTATATTTAACAGTAATTAACTGCATTTACTACAAAATAAAACATCGAAGAAACACAATACAGAAGAAGAAAATTTATTTTTAAATTCGAATCGGTTTATTTTGCCTCGTTAATTTGGTTCTTTTCACGTCGAGCTGAGCTGCCTGCCGTAACCTCAGCTTTCAGACGCAACTATTTTTAGGGAATGCGAGCGGTACGATCGATTACGCGGCACGGTACTGATTTACTCTTTCGCACCATTCCTTAAATGCTATTCGAATCGGAATTGCGAACGGAAATCAATTCATCTTTCTCCAAACGGCACGTACGATCTATTTTTACTGCGTTCTCTGCTCAATTGATTGGCGATTTTGCTATTTTTGAATGAAACCAGGCATAGAGCATGTCGGTTCTTTTAATAACCTGGGCAATAAGAGATTTTATAACGACGTACTGGACAATAAACATACTAAATTGAAATGCGATATGTTGGATACTTAGAGAACGTGACTCGAATAGTTTGAGTCCACATTTTTTCACTCTCACTTCTTTTTCAAGTAATACATTGTTACTAATCGTAATCGAATAGCCTATAACATGCATTTTCTGACTTAAATCGACTAGATAGTGACTTAAAATGATTTTTAGTCTTTGAAGAAATAACACTAACTATTTTTTAAATTGTTTATTAAAATAGTATTACTTGCGTTACCGACTACTTGTCTCGAAATACCCGTTGGTCCTCACTTAGCCTCTAACAAAATAAAAGTTAGTAGCACTTTTCAGTGTTTTTACCATTTAGTTAATTTCACTACACAAGTGTACAAGATCACTCGGTTTGGCTCTCTTGAGTCAGCATTCTAGTTCTGATACATTTGTGATACTTGTTATGGTTCTGAAATAATTGTGTTATATTGATATTATTTCTCGCAGAATATCCCATTAATTATATTCCGTAGGTAAATATAGATTTTGGTATCTGCTTATACAGCTGCAACTTATTATGAATGAATAATTTAAATTTTCTTCCAAATATCCGACACTTGTTTTGTACTTTAATTTTAGTTTTTTCTCTTCTATTTAAACTAAATTTATTATTTCATCTTCTATTTACATTAAATTTATTATTTCAGTATAAAACAAGAATTACAGTACTTCATTATTAGAATCAAGTATTTCCTAATTCCTTGTTGCGAACTATTTGATGTAATCATTTGTGTAACGTAAATTATATAAACAGATAATTTTTTTACGTTTTTTTAGATACATTTTCAACAGTTGCATCACCATTTAACAAACGATAACTTATAGTTTTAAAATGATAGTTTATGTCATTTGTTAATTTAATTAAGGACTAAAAAGGTTTATTTATAATTAGCCACACTGGAAAGGTTATATCTGATAACTAATGACATGATGTTTTCATTAATACTTCTTCTAACTACTGAATCTATTGATTAAATAGTACAGATTAAATAGTTTTTTTATTAATTACATCTTATATTAGTTATGATTATTACAATTTTAATTTACAAATTAATTTACTGCTTACGTAGTACATCAATATATATTTCCCAAACTAAAATTAAATAACTACTTAAGCTGGTTACAGTTTTACACTATACGTGTTAAGTATATAAGATAGAAGTATATAAATTATAAGTTCATGTGCTTTGGTTCGCTTCA
The DNA here is from genome assembly GCF_030347505.1 of Rhynchophorus ferrugineus. Taxonomy (NCBI): domain Eukaryota; kingdom Metazoa; phylum Arthropoda; class Insecta; order Coleoptera; family Curculionidae; genus Rhynchophorus; species Rhynchophorus ferrugineus. The sequence goes on along the minus strand of NW_027472583.1, from coordinate 20,644,816 downwards.
CACGTCTGATTTGCCGTGTATTATCCGATAGCTATATTGCTTTCACATTGTTGTGATTTAGTAACCTTATTTCAAAGTTTAAATAAAAAATCTTGGTCAAATCATAGATAACTTCATAGAACCATTTGAATTCGAGGTCATCGTGTAGATCTGCGTTGATTACGTAGCCTTAAACATTGGTGTTTATATTTGCAGCCCATAGGTCCAAACTGGATCTATGATTGACTTATAAACCGAATTCTTTGATTTTAAATCAAGTTAAGAGTATCTTCCGACTAACCAGTACAGTTGTTTGATTTTGATTCTGATCTGTTCTGCTTTTTGTCTAATAGGATGTTAAAATATTGTAATAATGGAAACCTTAATTTCACATTTTTGATAATCTAAATCTTTAACAATTTTATTATCTTTTTGATTGCCCTAAAAAGCCCATGAGGCTAATCAGTCTATAACTATATACATAAGTAAAAAAATCAAGAGTCAATCAGTTTTTTTTTATTAATTAATTATTACTATTTTTATCCGACTAACTTATATAGGAAGACTCATTGGTAATTACTTAGTATCTAATAAAATTAAATTCAATTAAAATTAGTAGAAGTTTTCAGTGTTAGTTACCATTTAGTACACTTCTCTACACAACTACAAAAGATCACACGGTTAGGCTCTCTTGAGTCTTGTGTCCTGGTTCAGTGGCATCCAAGATTTGCCGCACCTCACTGTTGACATGGAAGTGGAATCTTTCCTCATATTTTGTAGCGAATCTCTTAATTTCCTCTATGACAGTTGTAACCCGAAGATCTCACTGTAAGTAATTGTTCCTATAGTATCTGGGTGCATCCAGAATACTTCTCCTGACTTTCTTCCAAATAGCCAATATATTTTTTGTATTACAACTCAGGTTTTATCCTTGTCCTTTTGATATGCTCGTTCTAACAAATTTTAATAATGATTCATCCTAAGGAACTTAGTTTTGTTACTGTATGGGATAAAATTATTATTCATATTTATTTGTATATGAACAGTTTTCTTGTAGATTAAATTCATTATACACTCATAATTTACTCTCGTTCACTTTTATTCTCCAATCAATCAGGTTATTTACTACGTAACGAAAATAAACTCAACGAAATTTTTTCTTTTCAACTTATAATTAATACAAAAATAGAAATAATCTATCTTGCGATATGACCGTAACAAAATAGACTATTGAATTTGATTTTTCTAAATCATTTCGAGACTAATCTGCTCTAAACTTTCACTACTTATACCAAATTTCCATCATGATTTGTGGATCTTTAAACTAATTTCCGCAAATATAAATATTTAATTCAGCGTTGATCTCGTTTATTAAACCTTTGAAATATGTATGTGCTTAATGACAATTAGAATCTCACATTTTCTACATTTTTGTAAATAAACGGAAGTTTCTTGCATCAACCAATAATGAATATAAAATCATGTAACAAAATTTTTTGCCAAGTAAGCCTCATGGCTCACTAAAAACAAACCATTATAAAGTATCAATACATGCAACCTAACAATTTTAAATTATATAGTTTTGATATTCCTTTAAATGAAAGAACAGTTTTCTATTTAGTGATTCAGTGAGTTATTCAGTGTAAAAAATATACGTACATTCGGCGACGAAACTTTAGCACACTACATATTTTTTATTACAGCTCTTAATAAAAAAAATTTTGTATTAGCTAGTATTAGTATTAGATTCAAATCGGATAGTCCTGATGAATATAAGTAATATTATCATGATTTAAGAAAAGATCAGATGATTTTTAGTCGCACATAGTTGGGTGGTGGACGTGCTTGGTGTTGGACTTCTGTAGATTTTGAAAGAAAGACAGAAAGAAAATTCATTTCTGGGGAAATTAACAGTATAGGTTCAATTACATTAGTTAGTAAAGTATTGAACGCAAATTGCCAGTCAGAATTATATCTTTTAGACAATGAAGATAATGCTGCTGTCCATACTGCGAAACTTGTTAAAGACTATTTTTCAGAACACAATATTCAAATTTTTGAGTGGCCAGCTCGGACCTCTAGTTTGAATATTATTAAACATTGTTCGGGTAGCTAGCACGTGCTGAGTACTCGAATGGTAAACAATTTAACACTGATTGAAATTCTGAAAAATAAATGAGAATGTACCCATTACTGACTTAAAAGTTTAATATATTGACCAGTTCTTTTTACTTAATTGTGCTATAGCGGCGGGCTGTGTACGGCATGATTTTACACAAAGCTCATAAGCAAACAATAGCTATCTCTTTGTAATGTTTATATGAATACCATGACTAACCGCCTTTGATAATAGAATCTAAAAGCTAAAAATTTCTTTTTATTAAGAATTGTAATGAAAAATGTGTGCTAAATTTTTGTTGTGGGAATATACCATGGAACACTCAACATTATATTTTAGACATTTATTACTTTTATTGTTTGATAGAAGAACAGATCTGCTGCCATCAAATTAACAGAAGTCCATCAAATGTGATTTAATTTTCTATTATATTATGTAAAATTTACAAAACTTTATAATCTGCTTTTAGAAAATTTTCTTTGCATTACGTACTTTAATTTACATAACAAAACCAAAAGTTCTTATTCTAGTTCTAGAACTTCTCTAAAGCAAGCAACTTCTCTAAAAGAAGTATATAACAAAGAAATTTTAATGAACCTTGGACATTAAGAACAAACACGCACATTAAAACGACTGTTAACAATGTACTTCCATTAAAAAGACATCCTCCTGCAATTTCCAGAAAGCTTTTATTTTAGTTTTACTGTTCATGGAAAATAAAAATGCTATAAATATGTCTATAGATTGAAAAAGAAATTAAAGAAAGAACCATCTGCCTCTAGGACATCATCTAATAATCTTTATTTCTTATCGTGCAATGAATTAAATTTAAATTAAACGTTTCGCAGTACTAAAAACCTATTTTTAAATCACATCGCTAACAATATCACAGTTAAAAATTAGGAATGTCTTTATTTGATTTAATTTATATCGTCCAGTTATTTTATACCAGTCGTATCCATCTCGAAATATTAATGAACATAAACTTAACAATGTGTAGTGCTTTCTGACCTTGAATTAAAGAGCTTAATAGAATAATCTCACAAGAGCGCTCTCATAGACAAACAATACTCTTAAGATAAAGTAGCAGCGCTATTTTTACCCGTTGACCTAATGGAAATAGAGGTTTCTGGATGAGAAAAGGGTAATGCGTTGAGGTTAAAACGGTTTTTATTCACTTTCTATCTTCAGTCAGACGCCAAGCGTTGCATATGGTCCAGTATCTGGCCTGACGCGGGGTTGGAACACGTGTTTCGTATTATAAAAATCTCGAAACTAATTAGTTGATACAGAAGCTGAGATATGCACTTTTTTCCCCTGTCAATCTTTTAGTTTTTTTTTGTTTCTGTTACACTGGCACAACTCTTATTACGATTTTTGAATGAATTTCTTTTCTAGCTAATGTATTTTTTTGTCTTTCGGTAGAAAGTTTGCATTTCAGTTACAAATTCTGTAACATATTTTTTATATAAGTCCTTTTACAATATGATTTTCCCATTAAAAAAAAAAACAACATATTTTATTATGTAAAAATTAGTATTTGACTGTCTGTCTTCTTATAGAACTACTGATTACTCTTATAAAACTACATAATAAAAAAATATTTTGTAAGTTTATATTTTAGACTATAAAAGGCATCTAGTTTTAAATTTTTAATTTTTTGTTGCTTTTCAATTACAAAAGTCTTATTACGGGTTTTTGAATAAATTTTTTTATAAGTAGTGTATTTTGTTGTCTTTCTGGAGATATTTAGTGGATCTCATATACAAATTATCCGACATATCTTTCTATTTTGACATTTGTATATTCCTATTGCTTTTACATTCTAGTTTTACCATTAAAAGAAATAGAAATCTATTATATAAAATTAATTTGTTTGTCCGTTTGTGCTCTATGCCTTCTTTTTTTTTGTTCTTGCCTAAAAACCAGGCGGTGGAATGTATGACGTATACCTGATACCTGGTCGCGGAGACTTGCCCTGGAGTGACAAGTTGGACCGGGTTATGCCTCTGGGCTTATCAATACACTAAACCGAAACCGCCTCACAGTTGACCCTTGTGGATCACTACTGCTAATGCATTAAATTTGGGGATATGGTACCCGCTGATCGGGCAGCCGTTATTGGGCACGAGGGCCTGGCGATTCTATTGATTCGCGAACCTGAGTTAACACACAACTGGGTACTGTTGTATGGGGGCAAAAGTTATGACTGTAGCGACGGATGAGGTCGTTTCAGCCTGGAAAAGGGGGAGAGCTTAACGGTGACGCGGTGCTAAGCTCCCAGCATGTCGACCAGCTCGCGAACAAGCGCGTTTTCAGAAGAACTTGAGCTGAGTTGTTGTTTGTGGAATAATTGGGATATGAAGTGCTTGATTTCTGGAGTGTCAGTTTCCCTATGAATTTGATTATTTCTGACAAACCATGGAGCGTTTAATATTCTCCTGAGGAGCTTATTTTGGAAAACTTGAAGCCCTGGTTGGGTGTAGCAAACTTGAAGTAGACATTAGATCCGTAGGGGAGTACGGACCGAATTAACATCTTGTAAAATAAGCATTTGATGGAGATGGGAAGTCTGCTAGAAGGGCAAATCAGAGAAGATAGCAGGTTTGCTATCCCCAAACCTTTTTGCGAGACGCGCAGTGCGTAACGCTTCTTGTGGAAAATGATGGCCTGGGTTTTCAGGGGGTTGATTTGCAACCTCCAGAATTTGAACCACTTGACCGCATGATCGAGCTGCTTCTGTAAACGTTCATGAATTGTAACTTCGAACCTGGCGGCCGTGAAGAAAGCAGTGTCGTCAGCGTAAAAGGCGACGTCAATATGCTCTTTTCTCGGCATATCTGAAATAAAGAGGTTAAATAAGGCTGGGGGCTCTATGCCTTCATAAACATTTAATTCGATAATGATGAAACTTTAGTAAGATTTTTTGATAAATAAAAAAATCTTATTGCGACTTTGTGTTTACTGTTTACCCTAACGACAATTTTCGGTATTCTCCTGATTGATGTCCTCGTATATATAGTTTTTTTTATTCAAGTCAATCTTTATGATAAAAATATGTTGGTCGATCATTATGATTTCTAATAAAGCGTTAGATGAACTGGAGCAAGTTTACGATAAATTTATCAAGAAAGATCCTTGCATAAATCAGCGATGCCATCATGAAACAGTTCAAACATTGTTGAGAGATTATAATGTGAAATTGTCAGATTTGGATTTAAATTCTTTAGTGTACCAAATGGAAGAGTTATTCCAGCTCGAAGAATTTGAATCCCTTAACACAAAAAGGTTTTAAATGCTTTTGAAAGAGCTACATTTCTTCGTGGAATAGGTTCGTACAATATCTGAATAATTTCAAACGAAATGCACTGATCTTGTACAACAATATACGCTAATTGTGTCGTTGATGTTGAAGATGTAAATCTACTTCTTCCTAAAGGATTAATTATTAGGTGTGGCAATAATTCTGCCTAGCGAAGACGTTGGTTTATATTCCAATATTCTACAAACTAAGACTGGAACTGTTATTGACCAAATGATAGTGGTTCATTTCAACCTAATTAAATTAACAAAAGAATCATAAGAAAATAAAGATATCATCAATATTAGAGAGACTCTAAAATAAGACATTCGCCTAATATTAATAAGAAGAAAAAGTGTTTTGTGTATAAAAATCAAAAGATCAACTCCCAGTAAAATCATAATCGGACCTGCAACTAAATTGATAGAGTAGAAAAAAGATCGTAACTCAATAGAAAGCTAATTAACAATGAACCAGCGATCCATGTAACGAAATCCAACCATAGTCTATTAAGCTGATTTTATTTATTTTGTAATACAGTAACGCTACTTTTCTATATAGACGAAATACTCTGGAAATAGTATTTGGACAATGTTCAGAAAAGCCTTTAAAAACCTATGGGAAGAAATCCAGCAACCAATATCCAAGAAATCCATAATTCAAGAAACAAACAATTGTAATATCAATATGAAAGAAAATTATCAAAAATTTCTTCGAAGTTTTCATAACTTTACCATAGTACATTAGAAATACGGCCAGTAAAGAAATTAATAAAAAAAAAGTGAGATTTTATGAGCAAAAACGTTGAAGTACTACAACTACTTGACAACATTGAATCTACCTGGAGGTTGAACAGACAAGTGTCTTTTAAATTAATATAGTTCAGCTATGTGTGAAAAACTGTGTCATTTTTATGTGGACTTATGTGTAGTACACCAGTGTGGGTACATCGATAAAACGCTAATCAATTTTGAGCCTAAAACCTTATATCTGGACTTTCTGAACAATATTGTGCAGAGAGTAAGCAGAACATTTTCATATTCAACATTATTAAAGCAATTGAGGGATGTTTTGATTTGAATTTCAAACAATTCCATTGGGAACTCTGCGAATTTATTTCGTGAAGAAGCGCACCGCAAATAACAGCTTACTAATAAATAAATATTATGTATATGTCAGGTGTTCATATTATTTTATTTATCCCATGTTTGTACCATGTATTTTTTAAATTTTAAAAAATAGTAAGACAGTTTCACATATTGTGAAATTTAATTATTTTTTGAATTTTAATTTTATTTAACTTAAAATTAAAACTTAAAACTCAATAACATAATAAAAGTAGTATAAACTGGCCTGTTATATTTGTATTATTATAATATATAGTCAAATATACAATAAGAGAATCTGTTAATTTAACTAAACCTATATAACCATCCTTAACTTTGTTTGCTGATGGAACTTTGCTATCACATTGAACACTTGAAAGCACAGAAATTCTCTCAGCAATGTCATTGAGTAAAATTGAACTAAAATAATTATATAAGCTGTTTAATACCTCTAAATATAAATGCTCGTTAACTAAATAATCAAACATTTCCTATTTTTCATCACGAAAAATCAATAATTCAAAAAATATTCTTAACATAGGGCAGACAACAATTCCGATACTATTTTCTGACACTCGATCAGTTCCAGCCCTTGCTCTTAACATCACTTAACCATAAATCTTCTGTTTAGTGTTTACCTTTACGCTTAAGCATTCCACTGACTTATTTACCGTGCTGCACGTGCCGAACTAAAATAGTAGTTGTTCACCCCAAGAACTTTTTAAAACAACATTAGAGTAAGAAGGAAAAATAACAAAAATATCCGTTTTTTCTTTCAGCGGGGACAGCGCGTACATCCGAAATTCGAACGGAAGTTGGAATGGAGTTTCAACTCACGTCTTGTTGAAAATTCAAGATTCATTGACCGCCCGGCCAAAGAAACGTCACAAAGACAATGGATTTTGGTGAGTAGATTATGACCCCGACCAGTTTTAGGGGATAGTAATCTGTCACACATATCGTAGGATCTTTGCGTGTTATTATTTCCTTTGTTTTTTTTTTCGGTGTCAGATGTTATCGTTGGCGCCATCTGTTTCATTTAAATACTAATCCTCTTTTTATTTTGGTGTGTTACCTCCATGATTTTTAAAAAATTAACATATATTAATAATGTAATATGCTAAAATTATTGCAATTTAAAAGTACTAGGTCTGAAAATATAAAATCAAATTTTAAACGTAGAAAATATTGTAAAAATAATGGCAACATTTTTCAAATTTTAGTACAAAATCAGGGCATTATGTTCATCAAGTTGTATGATTTTAATTTACCGAAAACCAAGTGCATTTTTTAACATGTTTTATCTACTTTCTCAAGAAAAAATACTACAACATTGAACTACCAGTCAATATTCGATACTTCATTTGTTAAAACGATCTATGATAATTTACTTTTGTACTTTTAGCCTATATATTTATTTACTACTAGCTGACCCTACAGACGTTGCCCTATCTAAGCTTTCAATTTTCAATCTGTACTGGAATAAATATTTCAAAAAATTGCAGTGTTTACTACAAAACTTTTTGATGCACAACATGGTTAGTTGCAACATGCTCGGTTTTATTCCAATAGGTCGTGTAATTCATTGTCTTTGACATACAATAGATCATGTGAACGTCTTTCGAGATTTATCCCACTTAACAGCTGCCCTTGCGATTTACGACATTGCAAATATAAGCCCCACTGGAAGTTATAATCGTTTAAAATCACATAGAATGCCATTTGGAATCATAGTAAGAAATGCGTGGAATCAAAACCTCTTTGCCTTTATATTTCTCTTCCAAAAGTATGGTTTAAACAAAGGCACAACCTTGTTCATTAATTTCTCTACCTCAAACCGGATTACAAAGACACATTATACATAAAGATTACAATTACATTGACTGGTTTGTGTTTTGCAACATAATGATTACCAATCCTACTCTTAATTGTAGGTCATGAAGTGATAATCCAAACATCATCTTGGTTAATAATAGAATTAACCGATTTGCAAATATTCAATTTACCAGATATCCTATGTCCCAAACTATTTCATTGCTGCTAGTAGTTCCACAATTAAGGTGCATAGAAATTGAAAAAAACCTATGAAGGTAAAAAATTATGTTCAGCTATATTATGCTCTATATGGCATGACAGCCATGTTGATCTAAAAGCTACTGAAACTACATCTACTAAAGCTACAGAAATACGTTACCGAAACAACACACTCAACTATTGAAATCTTACCAGAGTGTTTAGAGTCTAATAAGAAGAACCCTATTCTGCAGTAAAAGAAGCTAAAGCAAATGTACCACAAGGAAGTGTGTTGGGGCTGATTCTTTATCTGTTCTATACATGTGATGTGACACAAAAGAAAAAGAGTACGATAGAAGAAGAAAAAGACAGCCATACGAAAATTACAACAGACAAGAGGCAATATAAATAATTGGTCCCAAAATTGGAAAATAAGAATTAACAAATGTAAATCTGTGCATGTATAGTTCACATATAATCAGATCGCAGAATCGCTATCATTTCATATAGTAACAAAGTATTAATCTTGATGCAAAACTTCGTTTAAGGACATCATAAAAAAGAAAAATGTAGTGAGTTGAAATATAGGAAAATGTGTTACTATGTATCGGTTAATTGAAAAAAATACAATTATCAATACAGATAATAAATTGTTATTATACAAGCATGTATTGAAACCAATATGAACAGACGGAATCCAATTATGAGGATTTTCCGCAAAAACTAATATAAATACAAGTTCTCCAGAACAAAGTTCTGAGAAACATTATAGGTGCACCGAGATAGTACAGAATAGCTTACACCGACTGTCACTCAGGAAATTAAGAGTAGTCAATTGTAAACAGACATGAAGACAGACTCAGAGACAATATCGAAGTAATACAACTCCTGGATAATAACAGAACCGGGCACAGACTCAAAATAATTAAACCAATTGATCCTGCGTATGTAGTGAGCTGCATTTAATAGAAAAGAAGCAGCGTTAATACAAAACATTATACCAGAGACTAAGATAAGGCCGATGGGTCCCCCTTAAATTTTAATTTGATTAAATTTTTTTTTATTTATAATTTACTATAAATTATAAATTTAATTTATTATATCAACACGATTGACCTCTGACTAATCTAAACACGTTTATCACTGTGCATAATGAGTTTGGTTATTATAAATATTTTATTATAACTACTTTCAATGGTTTAAGTGAGGTTAAATATTCCATACAAAATCATTGTTTTGTTATACCGAATATATCAATTTTTTACTCAACAGTATTTAGGAGAAGTGGTGTGATAAAATTATATTGTAGATTCATCATTACTGGATGAAGATCCTAGAAAATTGCAGATCGAGTTTGGATAATCATTTTACGCAATGGGCAGTTTGAAATAGCACGTTCTAAATCCTTGGAAAAAATTCACAAGCACATTGAGTGTCTTATGAATAAAAATGAAGAAACTTTAAAAAGTAAAGAAAAACGTTTCTTTCGTCAAATTCTGAATAGGCATAAAAAATTCTATAAAACGATATTCTGAAGTGGTTTAATTTACACAAATACCGTACCGTCTGATTACTAGTTGTTCCGATAGTGCAACAGGATTTGGTAACTTCTGTTTGGAATGGAAAATTAAAATAGACAAGATACCTTTTAAAGACAGAGTTCTCTTCGAAATGGTGCAGATATTTTTTATTTTAAACTGATATAAATGCATTCCCAATAAACCAAAATCTTTAGAACTATATTTAGCTAAATCCGCTCTAAATTTAAAAATATTGTGTATAAACTATGGTCAATTCCATTTTTTAAGGCCCAAGAAACTTTTATTTTATGTACATGGATTTTAAAACCATAGAACAATATTATATTTTATGCACTTTTACAAACTTTAATAATTATTTTTGTAATATTTTGTAGATATATTCCTTTAGTTTAAATCGTCGGTTAAATTTAAATAATGTACTTCACACGATTATAAATACACCCCAACAATAAGTTAAACGATGTCACATATTGGAGGAAGTAATTTTACATAAATATTTACATTCAGTTTCCATCGCTTATACACATCCATACACTTCCTGATTATGTATTACTTTTTATAATTATTTTTTTCCTTTACCGTTATCAAAACTATATAGTCCCGGTTACTTTCTATATATATATATATATATATATATATATATATATATATATATATATATATATATATATATATATATATTGATGAAAAACCAGTAATTGTTTTCGTGCAATATACTTAAGATCATATTATTTATCATTACCAACTACTACTGACTACTATACCTGATCTATTTCATCACAATTAAATAAAAACCAGTTAGTTTTTTACCAGACTGTACGTTTTTGAAAACCGTAAAGCCGACTATGCTATAACTCCTAAAGATTATGACAACTTTTAATATTTATATTATTCAAATTTATTATCATCTCAAATGAAGTTGTTAGAAACATCTCTTGAATGCAAATCAGCGTTTCTTAAGACTCTTTTTTCCGATATGTACCCAGTAAATCTGATGGTTTTTTTTTGTTTCACCTTGGTTCATAAATAATGTATGGTACAATGAAATGATGAAGTTTCGAACACTTAAAAGGCATTGTCCTTACTATAGATGGCGTGGTTATTAATGTATAATTATTAACAACTATCAGACGGAACATATGACAACTGATTTATTGGTTTTTGCGTGTGATTTGATTGCTTAATTCCGAACGATCTGCCAAAAATAGATTTTAGAAATAAACTCTCCATATTTTACGAGCAATTTTAAGAAATTCTCTCTCCTGGCACTAGAAAAATCGATTAAAAATACCATTAGTTTACTTTATTATCGTCTTAAAAGATTCGACAGATATAATAATTAATATACAGTAGTCAACAGTATTATAAATCTGTAAATTATTTACCATATATTATTAACAACTCTAGCTCAACAAGGATCGCTTGCTAATATTAGAACCTCATTAATAATTTGTTCGAAAACAAATTTTATTCCTAACCTAACTTATCTGTAGCTAAAATTATTTTTAGAAAAATAATATATAAATATATAATATTTTGTATAACGTTCCTGGCGTTAACTGACGAGTGGCTCAGCAAACTCTAGTAGAAATAGGAGTTGACAAAATTTAATAAGGAGTAATTAAAAAAGCGAGACCAAATACAAGTATTACAAACACAAAGCATACAACCACTAGTAATAATATATAAATAATTTTTAAAATAAAGTAGACTTTAAGTTCATCTATTGCTATAAAGTGCTTGCTAACCATTCATCCAGAAATGTACTTTGTGGCTAAAAAAAAGCTTCAAAAAAGCTAAAAACATTGTTCAGCTCTTATTGAAGAACCTTATTGGTTATCTTCTAAAACAATTTGTGTAATAAGAATGTCCAATCTGTAGCCTATTTGCAAAAAAAATAATGTATTAAAAGAAAGATAAATTTTATAAGAAAATTGTGAAAATTATAAATCTGTCTATTTCTTGTATAACAATCTATTTCTGCAGATAAATTAATAAAGATGATATATATGAAATGCTATATTTCTTATTACTAGAATATTCTACTTTTTACTGTCACTTTTGTGTAGCACAAGGCGACGAAAGACAATTCCCAAAGACTTTATCAATTTTGAGTTAGTTTTGAGCAAGAATAATGTTATACAACAGACCTGTCCAAACCATACCCCGCCAAATCATTTTTATTTTCTTTATTTAAATAAAAAAAATTTTGTACAGAGGATATTATGATTTGATCTTTTTTGCAATCCCATATTATTTGATGTTTTTCACAAGTTTTTTATCTCTATTGAGAAGAAAGGAAAAAGAAACGAAAGCGAAGAAACCATGCAGTCAATGAGATATTGTAATTAGGTTATTTCATCTTCAACAATAACAATAAAATTCAGTGTTTTATTTATATGCAAGTTTTGTCTGTAAGCAAAGAATATGATGTTAAACGACACTATACTTCTTTACATCAAGAACTATATAAAAAAAATGTTGGTGAAGCAGGAAAATTTATGATAACTGAGTACAAAACACTAATACAGCAAACAAATATGTTTTCTAAAGTAGATACAGATAATGAACAAAGATTGGCTGCCTCCTATGAAGTCTCATTACAATTAGCCAAAGCTAAGAAAACGTTTTGTGATGGAATTTTAATAAAAAATGCGCAGTTGCAATGGCTAAACGCCTCATGCAGCCGAAATTGGCGAAAAAGTTTCAATTCGTAGCATGATTTCATCAAACTGTGACGCGACGAATAGATGACATGGATGATTAAATTTTGAAAAGTATATGCGGTCGCTTTGTAGATTGCGATTACTATTCAATATGTTTGGATGAAAGCACCGACCAGATCGATATTAGTCAATTAATATTTTTTATGCGTTGCATCTCGAAAGATTTTACAATCACGAAGGAAATGCTGGATTTAATGCCATTACTTGGAAAAGCAGCAAGGAAGGCAGTGATTGAAGCAGTTAACAAAACTATTATGGAGTACGGAGGATTTCGTAAATATTCTTGTAGCAAAATCTGTGACAGGGGCAGTAACAGGATTGACGGGACATTTAAAATAAAATGACATTGATTGCCCTTTATTCTACTGCATCATCATGATTATTATGAAATTTGTTAGGATAACCAATTTGTATAGAGGTGGAAAGGCATTGACACATCAAGACTTTTTAATTGAAATTGATGCAACCTATGGAGATTTATTATTACATTCAGAAAGCAGATGGTTAACTGCACAGTGCTTGCAGTGTTTTTTCGATTTAAGAAAAGAAATACTTTTATTTCTAAAAAATTAAATAGCATTTGAGACTTACAAACTACAAAACAAAATGCAAGAACCTCAGTTCATGGCTGATCCTGTATTCTTAACAAATACGACCCAATAGTTCAACGAATTAGATTTTTGTTAAAGAAGCAAGACAAGTAAACATCAAGGAAGAAATTTGAAGTTGCAAGGCAAAAAACGTTTGTTCCGTCATGTGAACGATTTTAGAACCAAAATGAAATTGTTCAAAACGTCTCTATAACAGAATGATATTTCTTCTTTTCCAAGTTAAAGAACATTATTTAGAGATTTATGGAATTTGAGCAGCGATTCGCAGATTTCAAAAACATATAAATACATTGATATAGCACTCTTCACTCATCCATTAACGGTCGCAGTTGAAAATATGAAGATTATCAACTAGAACTGTATGACCTGCAATCAGAACCCTTTTATAAGGGAAGAACAGAATCAGTAATTGAATGTTTTAAACCTTGTTAAACGTTTCACTAAACTGACGAATTTTAGCCTAAAAATGCGTTCAATGATGGGCAGTACCCATCTTTGTGCATATTGAACAATAAAGTGCATATTCAACAATAAAGTTTATAAAATCGAAATACAGGTATTCATTGACAGACACATCACTTAAGCACGCACTTAGCTACTACCAATATTAACGTTGATGTTTACAGAATTTTAAAATATAAATTAATGAAAAAGTAATCTAATAATAAATTAATGATATTTTTTCTGCATATTTTTACAAATATTTTGCTGCCCCCGGTGAATTTAGTCATTTTTATTGGCCCTAAATCCTATCTAGTTTGGACAGCCCTCTTATACAGCAACTCCACATTAAACAAACAGCAGAACAATGAGGCGCTTGACAGCTTGACATATTGTCAAAGAGATAAATTTATCAGCTAATACCAAAAACTATTTGGATCAAACTGACCAGTAATCCAGCATTACCAAAACAAAGTTATTCGATTAATTAGCAATGTTTATCGTAACGTAACCCATCGAAGAAATGCACAATGACTTCCCCATCAAATATATTTGCGAAATTATCCTACATTTCTTCTTAAAATATGAAACAAGCTTAACAAATCACAGCAACGGGGAACTAACATAAATCTACTAAACCATACGCAGAAAATAAGAAGACTAAAGCCAACCAAACCACACGAATCCACATATAGTCTATTCAAAGTTATTTTGTAGATACGTCAGATAAATTTGTGACGTCAAAACGTCGCTATGTAGCCGTATCAACTCTGTATTTTAGTTCAGTTGGGCTTTCATATACAAAAAAATGTTAATCTAAATAAAATAATTGAACAAAATGTTATCAAATATAATTTATTTTTGCAATATAGCACATCTAAAAATTACAGTTAATTATACAGCCACAATAGTTTATAGGTTAGAGTTATAACCTCTTATCACTATTGCTTTCAAGGATTTTGCATACGTCTGACAACTGGACGACTTTAACAGGCTCATTCGTTTACGTGTTCGAACTAATCAGACAGCATTGTATCTCTTTTAACTAGAATAAAATGAGAAGGAAAATAGTGTCTCATTCTGAAACGAATTTACAAATTGCGGCAAGCAATACATTAAACATCATGTACAAAAAACTTTTAATAGACTATAGTATATAAATGTTACTTTTAGCTGTAACTTAAGCATGTTAATTTAATTTTAATTTTGGAAATACATATTGATGTATATATCTCGCACTCGTCTTGATTATGTATTGAAACATAGCACAATTACAACAGAACAATAGTAACAAAATAACTTGTAAATTAAAATTGTACCATATATAATATATGTAATAACATTTCCGAATGATAGGATATTTGAATTGCGATTCCAAATCTGTATAATATAAGCTAACTTGGATATATTCATTTGTTATACATAAGCTATCTTACCCTTTTATTTTCAACATATCAATACAATCATGTCATATATTTTTGTATATTAAATAAAATTGTAAATATTAAGTAATTTCATCCAAATTTGTTGGCAAAAAAAAAACCAACGAGGTTTTTAGCAACGAGGGTTTATCTGGACTGGATCTACTATTTAAGGTGGGCTACGAACCACCGTCCTCGGCATTAAGCCTACCGTCTGGCGAGTAACCAACTTAAAAATCATTCCAGAAGATTTGGTTGCTGGCGTGACTGGAATCATTTTCCTCGTCGGATTTTGTACTCTTGTCTAAGGACAATAACAAATGTTATACAATCGCAACAGTAGAAGGGCCGTCCTGTCGCCTTTACCACTGCGCCAACCAAGCCGGAAAAAATATCGGTTTTAATATAATAAGACATTAATAGTTAATTTGCCTAACTAATATACGCTATTAATCTTTACGTAATTAGTATATAATATTCAGAAATATTAATCAGAAAACTATTGTTAAATTACTGTAACATAGAATTTAAGTGAGTCTCACATAAAAAACACCAGCCATATAAAGGACAAAAAATATTACACGGTTTCTTAATTTTGCTCTTGAAAATTATCTGAATAAGGGTATTTATGAAACCACAGGGGCTGACCTAGAGGGTGCAATGTATTGTAAAGCAATTATACCTATATCTATCCGCAAGAAATCTGGTTCTCCCTAATAATAACTCCAGAAACTTAAGTAGATAATTAAAAAAAATATAGGCAGATTTTTTATGCTGGTGTCACTTGTAATTGTCATTGATGATATCTGAACTTATCTTTGCAAACCCCGGAAATCATCGTAAATAATATGTGGATGGAGTTGAAATATTTATGATAGATTGAATTTTTAATAAAAGAGGGTTTTGATATATTTTTTGTTTGAAAGAATAAATACGATTTTAATATAATTGTCGTAAAGTCTCAAGCTCAAGACGCATTAAAGGTATTTAAATATAAAGAATTTAAACGGAATAAAAAGAATTCAGTCGTAATATTCCATACAAAATCACTGTGCTATTATACCGAATATATCAATTTTTTACTCAGCAGCATTTAGGAGAAGTGGTGTAATAAAATTATATTGTAGATTCATCATTACTGGATGAAGATCCTAGTAAATTGCAGATCGAGTTTAGATAATCATTTTACGCAATGGGCAGTTTGAAATAGCACGTTTAGGGCAGTTTGAAATAGCACAAGCACATTGAGTGTCTTATGAATAAAAATGAAGAAACTTTAAAAAGTAAAGAAAAAAGTTTCTTTCGTCAAATTCTGAATAGGCATAAAAAATTCTATAAAACGATATTCGGAAGTGGTTTAATTTACACAAATACCGTACCGTCTGGTTACTAGTTGTTCCGATAGTACAACAGGATTTGGTAACTTCTATTTGGAATGGAAAATTAAAATAGACAAGATACCTTTTTCGAAGAGAGTTCTCTTCGAAATGGTGCAGATATTTTTTATTTTAAACTGATATAAATGCGTTCCCAATAAACCAAAATCTTTAGAACTATATTTAGCTAAATCCGCTCTAAATTTAAAAATATTGTGTATAAACTATGGTCAATTCCATTTTTAAATGTCCAAGTAACGTTGTTAGTTAATCGAAGTTACAATGGCGAATTATATGGTGCTTGCATGTATTCTG
Source organism: Rhynchophorus ferrugineus (assembly GCF_030347505.1). Lineage (NCBI taxonomy): Eukaryota > Metazoa > Arthropoda > Insecta > Coleoptera > Curculionidae > Rhynchophorus > Rhynchophorus ferrugineus. Next base: position 20,627,867 of record NW_027472583.1, on the reverse strand, counting down.
ATCATTTTTTCAATATTTCTAATTGGAAAACTGTTATTTTATGTACATGGATTTTAAAACCATAGAACAATATTATATTTTATGCACTTCTACAAACTTATACTTAATAATTATTTTTGTAATATTTTATAGATATATTCCTTTAGTTTATTATATCTTTATTGAATTATTGAATAATATTAAATTTTTAATAAAAGAGAATTTTGATATATTTTTTATTTGAAAGAATAAATACGATTTCAATATAATTGTCGTAAAGTCTGAAGCTCAAGACGCATTAAAGGTAAATATAAAGAATTTAAACGGAATAAAAAGAATTCAGTCGTACTTTTTTATTCACTTAATAATTACTAAGTAAAGGTTATTATTTAAAAGAAAAATATTCCAAAAATAATTTCACTTATTTGTTTCCTTTTTCCTGCGTTTTGTAGACTTTTAATTACATTAACTTCTCTCTTTATTCTTATTAACTCATGGCCTCGGATTACCATTATGGTGTAAGATCTCAAAAGATTAATTACCAACTATAGACATCCAATCTTAAATAGTCTGGTTCCAGGAGAAGTTCAAACTTGCTATGATACAATAGAATACAATATTAGAAATCTTATGTATGAAATATTCAATGACCTCATTCATGAAATATAATGCATGCTTTTCCTTGTCCTTTGATCTAATCTATTTTCATGTTTGCCTTCATTACTATCCAATGATCTAAGGTACTGATAATTGTTAATTATGATAATTTTTATATCAGCTATACAGATAAGGTAAAAAAATACCTGCTCTATCTTATATCAAATATGGAAATACCCCTATATTTTCCCAGGTAAAATGGTAAATTTTAAATCACTAAAAACATTAATAATACATCAAAATTCAAAATTTTAAAATAAATTTTGAGATCAAAATGTAAAATAAGCTACAAGTATTAGTATCGATTATTTCTTATTTTACAATGCATATTTCAGTGTCGTTTTATTGTGATTATATAAGAAAATCCCCGATATCGAGAAACATAAACAATCGAAAACCAAAGCAGCTTCGCTAAAATAAAAGGATTTAAAAAAAAAGAGGAATTTTATTGCAGATGCAATGCATCAGATGATGACAGGATGTGCAGTTGACAAATTAATATTTATGCTGCAAGCGTGAAATTTTCGATAGGTTGTTACAATGATGGGAAAAAATGGTCGATGTCGGATTAAATGCTAATCGACTCGATCGGAATTCAGCTTGTAACTATATTGAGGACGAGACCAGTTTGTCATGGTTTCGGTTAGGTTAGTAGGTGATTTCTTTAAAGTGACAAATGATACACAAATAATTCGCTGCTTATTATAACAAATAACCTTGTTTACTTGTGAACTACGGTTTTTGTCTTATTAACTCCTTACATGTATTTAAATCAGCGATATCTAGTGTTGAAAAATATTTTTAACAAAAAAATTGAACTGACTTCAAGAAATAGATAGGAATCCACTAAAAATTAAAAAGAGTGATGATATTGTTGCATAAAATATCAGCAATAGCGAATAAGAGGCGCAACAGCACACTCTCGCATGACAACATTCAACCACACACAGTTAAATTCTTGCTGGTACACTATAGCTCAATAGAAGTTTCTGACTCGTCCAGTATATTCACCAGACGGGCGCCTTCTGATTACCACTTATGAAAAATAACTTGCATACAATTTCAAAATACTGAAGAAAGGTGAAAATGGACCTATAATTGGATCGCTACCAAATCAACTAATATTTTTCAGAAGAAAGATAGGAGAACATGACAACATGATTTGAATGTGTCACGAAAAGCTCTGACAAAGGTATAAAAATAAATTTACTAATCTTTTAAAATAAGAATATAACTGTGAATTGATACCGGACAAGATGCTTCTGTAATGTATCTGTGTCATAAGTATGTACATTACTTTCCGTATTTCTTATTAGAACAGTGAACATGTTTTCCGAAAATTTTGCAAATACCATTTGAAGAAATGCTGGAAAACAACAAATACTGGAAATTTACAATAAACATGCCTCATGACGAAAAAATTTGTGTATAAATATTTCGATTGATAGTTGATAAAGAACGGCTTATTTGACCACATGTAGAAAGATACCTCGAAAGTTACTGCTTACTCTGCTTATATTGCTTATTATGCTTATATGATAAAAGTTTTATCAAATACGGCCCTTTTTGATTAAGGCTAAATTCCATCGATACTACATAATCTAGTTGAACAGAAGATGGAAAATAATGTTGTCTTTACAGTATAAAACTCAAATGCTATAAAAAAAATATAAGAAAACATTGCAATAATGCGATATTAGTGGTGGACAATGCTTGAATAACAACACACAGCAAACCCTGATTTTGAAAAAACTTTATACAAATTAGTTAGCAGTCCAAGATCTAACTTTCATAGCCAAGAATAAATTCAAGACCAGAATAAATGGTAGTCAGTCTCCAGTCCATCCAAGCGTATAAATTATAGAATATAATAAAAATAATATCTACAAAAATTAAGCAAATAAAAATGTATCAAGTCAAATAACTTCGATAAATCCTAGATAAGAAGAAAATGTTCGTAGATTGACTGGATTCTTAATAAGAATCTGCAGTCAATACATTTTCAGTACTCATCTTCATAAACTATACAAAATGTTGAAAACGGCCAAAATGTCCGTATAAAATCTAATCCAATATTACTAAACATAAAAAAATTATTCCAAGTGGTTCAAAACAAGGTTCTCGGAATCTTATTAAACCGTTTAGAGATACACCAGCAGTCTAGAGTTTTCACAAAAAAAAACCGAGTTTGAACTAAATTCATCAGAGATTTGTCAACAGGCAAAAATTTTTCTTACTAGTGGATTATCTAAGTAATTAACTGCTTTATTATAAAATCCTACGAAATGGCGTTGAACCATGAATTATTCCATTATATATTACTTTTCCAAGCATATAAATTGTAATAAATTGCATTAATCACGATCTTTATTAATAAATTATTATTATAATACTGTTTTAAAATCTATTATTTTAGACTGTTAATAGAAAAATATGCAATTTATTAAATATACAAAAATATTTAAAGTAGGAACAAATCAATTTACTAACACAAATTAGCCTAATATTTACTAAAAATCAAAAGGAAGTATACATGTCAAAATTATCAATGAATAAATCACAATACTCAGAATTTATTTTTATCTAAAATTGCGTTATTAAATACCCCTTGTATAAATGGTCATAAAAATAAATTTCGTTATAACATGGATTGACCAAAATTGTTTTATTTATTTACAACTTTCATTCAAAATTGTCTTTTTATATATAAACATTGCGATTAATCATTCTAGTTTTCAAACTAATATTAACTTATTGACCTGAGCTATGATGATTTCATTTTTCTTGTGTAATTACCATTTCCAATGTCGGTACTCTTCAATACTAATAAACCAATTAAATGGTTCAAAAACTTCGACCTTTACATAAACAAAACCGACATGATCTTCGATTTAGGACACAAATGGCCGCCAACCTATTTAATATTTAGGTTACGGCTGCGGTTTTATCAAACTTAATAGCGATTTACATATTACATAATGACGTAAAGATAAAAGTCGTCGAGCCGCTGATCATTTTAATGTTAATGTCCCATTGTACGGTACGTAGTACAAAAGAGCCTCGGAATCTTCTTACTTCGACCTAACCAACAAAGGCCATCTTTCCAAGAATGTATCTGTTTCGAACATCTACAGGACATCTTAAAATGCGTCAGTGTTTCTCCTTGAACATCCTGTCGGGATCCTTTGCCCAGAGGCATATGCCCATCCTTACCCCCACCACGATTCTTGGTCCACCCAATGCCGACTACGACCTTCCGAAATATTAGTATTCTACACTGTCAAGCTTAGATATGTGTAACGTTTCTTAGTTGTGTAGTTGTATAGTGTTCGTCTCGGCTCGACGTATTGCCTGGTAATGTTCGCGGGTACAATATCCCGATTTTTTTCGGATTTAAATCATCCTATCGGTATGTGATAGTTTGGCGTGGTCGACACGGTGAACCTATTATTTGGACGTTCTAAAGGCGCTGTTTTGTTTTGCTTCAGATAATCCCAGTTACTTTTCGGTGCCGACCGACGAGCCCGACTGTGCACCATCGCAAATCAGACGCAAAAATCGAGGATGCATCTCGGAAAGTAATTCGGAATCGTCAATCACGCGCACACTCACACCACCACGCTGCAATAATCGAAAAGAATTAAGAAATTTTTTCAGGTGAGTTTTTTCTACATAGTGCATGAAAATACTAATAAGTTTTTCTGTTTCAATTATAAAATACACAATTGTTTTCTTATTAATTTTTATTTTACATTATCTCAATTTTAATTGATATTTATAGGATATTTTTCTAATGTATTGTTATTTGTAAACTTTTTTAGAAATTTTACATTTTTATAGCGGAAATCATAAATTAATAATGGAAGATATTAAAATAAAATAGATTTATTTTTTATTCTGATTTATATATGTATTTTTGTTTATCTTTATCTGTTTTGTTATTCAAACATTATTTATTATTTTATATAGTATAAAAAAATGAAATTAAACTGAATGTCATCAGAACTATGATTCTTTTTTATATTACAATACTACAAATCTATCCTAATCCAGTTTGAAACCAGGCTGGGTAAGACCAAGGTGTGGTAAAAGGAGACTTCAAAATAATAGGTTGGGGAAAAAGTAATTTTAGGTTTTTTTTAAGCAAATTAATTCATGTAAATTTCAAACACTAATCAGTGATATATGTGCCTTGATCGATAACTTTTCTAGTAAAGTTATAATCCCGTTACTGTAGAACTAGTTACCCAAGTGATTTTTACTTGTGTTCAAGCCAATTTTATCTCATCAATATAGTTTTTGCAGACGCAGGAATAAGTGGTAATCGGACGGCGCAAAGTCTGGGCTTCAAGGTGGATGCATTAAAATGTCTAATCTCAGTCTAGTCTAGTCTCAAATTTTGCCAAGTTACTTCATCTCGTTAGTTAAATAGTAGAACGTCGAATTATTTCCAGATGTTTCCAAACTATCCAAAAACTTTTCTTGGCGTCAATGTCGGCCTTATCAAGCTTTCCTGGACTTCAACCACAACACTTTTCACATGCTGTTATCTTTATTTGATTCACTTTTCATTGTCTATATCAGCATCAAAAATGTATGGCTTCATTGAATAGGTATTCGATTGAGATATGAGATTCGTGTTAAGTCAATCATTAGGCAAAATCGAAATTACTTTTTCCCCAGCCTATTGTGAGTAAGAAAAACATTATAAACGCTTTAACAAACGCTCTACCAATATCAAAACTAATTGAATATAGTCAGATGAGTCAAAAAGCAAAACAGATCAGACTCAAAATCAAGGAACTGTACTAGTTAGTCAAAAAATACTCCCAACTTGACCTAAAATCAAGGAACAATTGGGAACTGGATTGGGTCGTTGAAAACCTGAAAGTTTTAGACAAATCTTAATAAGAAACTGCAGTCAATACATTTTCAATACTCATCTTCATAAACTATACAAAATGTTGAAAATGTCCAAAATATCCGTATAAAATCTAATCCAATATTACTAAACATAAAAAAATTGTTCCAAGTGGTTCAAAACAAGAATCAAGAAAAAGTTCTAAAATCAAACAGACTTCGTTTGGACTTACAGGTTTCAAATATGGGACTGCACTGAAAAATTAGACAAACTATTTAATACATAACATAATAATTTGTAAAGAAGGTTTTCGATTCATTACCAATGATTATCGTTATGTCAATACTGAAGAACTACACGATGATATTGAAATCAAGGGGATTTACGAAATTATCGAAGATTTCAGCTTAAAACGTGTAGTAAGTATATTATATCACACCAATTTAGAGGCAATAAAGCTGCAGAACAACACACAGAAAATTGGAGGATTGTAGCAAACAAAACCACATGAACTTATACAATGTATAAGTGTTTAATTTTAAATACATACTGATGTATTTACTTGTTTGTATGCTACTGCAAGTACAACAAAACAATTGATATTTAATTAAACTTTATTAAAAAACATTTATTTTTGAGACTGAAAATAATATATTTAGTATGTTACTTCACAGTTATTTGTTTTTCTTGCAGATCAATTAGTAGCAATTCCGCCGATTCCAATCAGGAGTTACTAATAATGGGAGAGCCTAGACTGAGTGACATGGCGCCTGACCTTGCTTTCAAACATCCCAGCAGATCCAACTCCTTGAAAAGAACTAACGAAAATATCCCATTCCTCCAACCTGCGGCCGAAGAGGATGACACAGATCTTCTGCAGGAGGATGAGGTGTTTTTGGAAGAGGACACTGCTCGATATACTAATTTTAATGCTGGTAGGCGAGTGAGCAATGGGAATACTAGCCCGCGAGGTACTTATTATAATAATAAATGAAATACTTCTGAAGATTACACGAAATTGCTCGTTTAGCGGGAACATCGAGCCCTAGGAGACAATCTGTCGGGAACTATGGCGCTCGCGACAGAACAAATAGTGTCGCCTCCTCCTCCAAGAGTTTCAAAGACGATTTCCCACAAATGTTGCAGGAGTCCGATGTGGCTGGGACGTCAGCCATTGATGAGCATTCCCTCAGACACATGTCATACCCGCGAAAACGATGCCTGAAATGTTCGAAAGGTAAGTGGAATATTTTTTAAACCGTCTGTTATTGGCGAAAGATGGACGCCGACAGTTTCAATTAAGCTTAATAACATCTGATCACCTTGATTCGCTTATAACGGTCGGTCTTCAATCAAAAAAGAACTCAACCGTTTAACCTTTCGACTGAGCAGATCGTATTTACCCATCAAATTAATAATGTTGAGGGCAAAGTGTCTTGAACTTTGATTCAGCAATTGAGACAAACGAGCCGTAATGCGACAGGGCCTTCGCTCGTAAGGAAATTGAAGACATATACTGCATAGATTCCTTTGTTCCTGTTTGGATGGTCGACCGGTTACATTTTCGTCGAATTCCATTTCGGACAATGGATAACAACGAAAACCGCAAAGTGTTGCGATCGATTTGCGTAATAATTGTTATAAAAATAAACAATATTTATTTAAATGGTCGCGTGTCGTCTGCTACTAAGCGCATGAGTCAGTTTACAACGACCGTTGTCATTAAAAAACAGATTTATTCGCAGAAATTATTTTGAAAAGAGTTGAACTTTTACCTCAATCATTAAGGTTAGTGCTAATTTGTGATTACGTAGATTTTCGAACTGTTATCATCACAATATTCATATCAGTCTTATATTTTGAATTAAATGAATTGCTTTTTTTAATTGATGGTGGCTTTATTTTGGGAAAAGTAAATTTACAACTACTTAATATACTTCAAATTATTAATCCAGAATGACTCTTTATTTCATATTAAACTGTTTTTTAATAATTTAGCTAGTTTTTTTTTAATAATTAAACTTAATTTAAATTGTATAAACATATAATTAATAGTAACGGTTTTATTATATGTTAAAAACAAAATAATGTTCGAAAATAACATAAAATTACTTTTTTATTAATCTCCTAGAACGTCAACAATCTGCCCGTGGACAATAAGAATTATTATATGATTTCTGCTATATAATATAACCATCCTGACATGTAGAAGATCACTTCAGTAAGTGATCTCTACAATTTATAATCTGAATCGTATTCTAAATACTATTCTAACTTATTTTAAAATATATCCCAACTTATTCTAAAAAGTATTCTATAAACTTATTCTAGAGATTATTAAATCTCACTCTATGTGTCTATTAATCAGTTCGTACGATTTGCTTTTGAGCCTATGCACTACACTGTCATCGCACACATTTAGCTGTTTGGCAAGTGCTTTGGGATGCACTAATAGTCTTTCATCATTACCGCGTTATATTATTAAATAAATAAAAATATGTCTTAAATTTTACTACCAAATATTCGTATTTAAAGATAGAGTAATAAAATATAAATAAAAAGAAATCTTTAGAGATAAAAACTAACTGTTTTTATCAAAACACTGATTTTTAGTTGCAAATAATATTCTCTCAAGGAAAATTATCCCAGTCACGCCAGTAACCAGGCTTGGTAAGACAGGATGTCCTCTGAGAAGCCTCTTGGCCACCTGTTAATCAGTAGGCTTAATGCCATGAACCGTGGTTCGAAACCACCGTTAAGCAGAAAATCCACTTTAGATAAACCCTAGATGGTAAAAAAGAAATTCTCAAATATAACAAAAACATTTGCTATATTTATCAAAAGCCACTTTTGTTATTCAATGGAATTACGTACATAATATTTACATTGTATTATTGATATATGAAAATGTAGCTTAATTTTTAATGCCAAATATTCGTATTTAAATAAAGTAATAAAATCATAATAAAAAAGATACTTAGAATTAAAAATTAACTGATTTTATAAAAACTTTTTAAAAGCTTTCGCCAGTACTCTCGCGGCCACTGGGTATAAACAACTATAAACGATTTTGCACGTGCATCGTTTTATTGCTGGATGAAGAATGTCCATGGTGTGGAATGGAATATTGCAAAGTTCATTTTTTCTTCTTCAGTCGTGAAACGGACGTGTTGGTCACGTCCCGGTGGTAGCGAGAGGAGTTAGTACTGCCGCTCGCTGCTCGTGCCTTTATTAACATTGATAAAAAGCCGTCGAGTGCGGAAGTAGCGTTTGCAGGCTGGTGCCACGTCGGGGCCTTTAATTCATTTCGGAAGCAATAGTCGACACGCAAGTGGAGACAGTTATCTACACTTTCGGAAGGGATATTCACCTCCTGGTGCGAACTGAATAGATAATAGACAGTCCAGATCGCGAATTGTTGTCATGGAAGTAATTAAACAGTCCGAACTTTAATTATCTAATAGGTAAGATACTGTTAAGTAATTTCTACGTTTTATCGTATGACCCCCGTTCATTAATAACATTTTCAAAGAATTTTTTATCTAACTATCTATAGATATTATTTAGTAACTTTTTTAAAATTTATTAATATATTATTATTAGTTGTGCCGACTAACTTACAATTTGTCCCTACAGTGACTTAAAAACAGGTACTTATATCCTAGATACCCATTGGCCCTTACTTAACCTCTAATAATATAAAGTTAATAAATAATTTTGAGTGTCTTTACTATTTAGTGTACTTCACTATGCAAGAAAACATCACGGTTTGGTTCTCTTGATATATCGATCATGTTCAGTGTCGTCCTAAAGGTCCACGCATTGTTGCTAATCTCTTCATTTTGTCTATGACACTTAAAATCCGACGGTCTCATTGTAAGTAATTGTTCCTGTAGTACTTGGTTGAATCTACAATACTTCTCAGGACTTTATTCTGAAGTACTTATGTATTACTTCCCATAACAAAATTCCATAAGTCTATATACCGCTTAATTCCTGCTTATATAGTAGCTTATTATATACTCTATACTTCCAAATAACCATTACATTTTTTTATATTTTAATTCAAGTTATTTCATCCCAGTATACTTAGCGTATTAGTACTTAGCTTATTACTACACGTTGTTACTGTCTGGTCTTTATTCATATTTATTGGTATATGAACAGTTTAGTTGTCGACCTTTATTGTCCATGTCTGGATTCACTTATTTATACTATTAAATTTCCAGGAGGCTTTCCACAGAATCCAGAATTTGATGGCTTTCCGCTTTTTTTGGAATGTAGATCAAAAGTTACAGAAAAACACAATATCAGCATTGGATTTTTAAAGCTGCTGTTCTCCGCTCCGCGAAGTTGTTGAAGAACCTAGTCCAAATACACTTCAAAACAGATTTAAAACCCAATAACTTGTCTATAGACCATTTCTAATATAACCATGGTAATTTTTGCAACAAGAAAAATATTTTTCGCAAAACTTTCTCGTTTTAACTTTAATCGACAGAATATTTTCGTCGATTTATATTCAAATTACAATTTCGCGATTTTCACGCCTGGAAGTGAAACTTCAGAAAATTTAAATGAAAAATGTATTCCTTATTCGCCTGACTTGAAGTTGCATCAGCTGTTACATTACCTAGCAACCCTTGATATAGTAAGTTTTGGGAGCAGATAACACACACACACACACACACACAGGGGTAGGACAAAGTCTAAGGCTTTGTTGTGTAGATAAACAGACTAAACTTTGCTCAGTTATCAGGAAGAGTACTGTGTAAATATAGGTCAGATTTGCTAAATACAAACAGTAAAAGCAAGATTGTCGATATCGATTTTAAGCACGTATTTCAGTAAACTTCAAACTTTTTAGGTATTGGACTGTATTCATCAGCTATTCAATCTTCAAGAAGAATCACAGTTTTTATTATAATGCTTTTGTAATTTCTCCTATTTTGTAATCTCTTTACACGAATGTTACCAGATGCTATTCACTCTGTTAATATTTTATTCAAGTGCGTAATAGTAGATTCGTCTTTCATTCATTGTGACATACTGATATAATAAATAGGTTTTAGTTCACAGGAACAGTCTCTAACCGTTCAGTGAAACCATTTTACATTTATCAAATTTTTAAAAAACATAAAATTATAAACACCCTGATATCAATAGGGTTTGAGCTATTTCACAGAACTCCATTTGGTTTTCCTAAACAGTTTAGTAGCCTTTTTGATGAGGTTTTGTCGATTTTTTTTTTTTTGACGACAACTACAAATTTTATAATAATCACTATCTCTTTCTTTGTGACATGGAACTAGTATTGTAACCAAAATTAAACCAAGAAATAATAAATTAAATTTTCATATTAGTTGTAAATCAATTTCAAATCAGTATAAAGTTGTAAATTAATTGAACATTCATTTAAACTATGTGCAGTAGATGAACTAATGTTGTTTAATTATGCATATGTTTGTATAATAAATGCATATGGCACACATTATTCTTAATCGTTCGTATTGTTCTTAAAGTTATGATATAAGATTTCAGAACTCAACACTTTCTCCAGGAATAATGTATCAAATACACTTGAATTATACTTAATCATTTTTAATTAATTAAAATCTTATATAAATATTTCCAAAAAATAATAAATTACAATTTCCCTATCTGTAGAAAATCTCAATTTTAATCCAACTTCTAACATGAATTAAATGGAAATAAAAATAACACGTTTTCCACTAATAATTGGAAATGCCGGCTTGGTTGGCGCAGTGGTAAAGGCGACAGGACAGTCCACCTACTGTTGGGATAGCCGCGGGTTCGAATCTTGCTGGGCATGGTCGTAAATTTATGTTTGTGATTGTTTAGGCAAGAGTGCAAAATCCAACAAGGAAAATGATCCCAGTCTCGCCAGTAACTACCACGAGTTAGAGGACCGTGGTTCGGAGCCCTCGTTAAACAGTAGGTCCAGTCTAGTTAAACTCTCGTTGGTAAAAAGGGGACTTTAAAATATAAAAAAAATATTGGAAACACATATTTAAAAATATATAAAAATGTTGCTTAAATGGAATAATAAATACACATATATGGCCAATCCTACTAATTTATTCTTTAATATAATTTGACTTGTAAAACACTTTTTAAAATTTTATTTGCTAACTTAATTTGAAATATATTACTGCTAATCTTATTGACATCAAACAACTAAAAATATAAAGTAGCCAAATACATTAGATAGTAATTATTATATCATTTCATATTCCTTAAACAAACTAACAATTAAAAAAGAAGACGCCAAATTTAATCGAATATTTATTGATTCAGTTTAGGTGTAAGTGTATTTAAATCTCATAATTTTTAATTAGATTCAAATGTATTGAGCGTTTTAATTAAGACATGACTTAATAGTTGGGGCCTAATCAAAACATATTAATATTAACGGTTGCTTATCGTGTAACAATTTAAATCGAATAAGCCTTGAGGCGCCTTCATTATCACGATATTTATCCATACGAATACACCCCATTTTCGGTGCCGTGCGCGTTTATCCATTCGCGGCATGCCCATCGGAAAATATAAATTTCGTCCGTGTTATCAGCTGAAATCTATTAAAATTTGAAGCTTCTTATTTTCATAAAACGTGACCGGCATCCATATGGTACGTCTACGTCCATCGTTAACAGTAGCCAGCGCTGAGAATTATTACCTGCCCCTGGGAGGACAGGAAGGCCGTCCGACTGACTGTTGCTGCGACAACCCTGTAGATTTTTGCGATTCGCGATGATGGATTTTGTTGGTGGGCCTCGACGAATGGTACCGTTCGTTAGTCCGTACCCGGGGTGCTGTTGTTGTCCCGTTTCTTTCTTTCTACATATGGACGCTGACGACTACGGGGACCGCTTTGTAAGTCGGGCACGTCGCTATGCTGACGCCAAATCCCCACTTCGCTCGATTGTTTTTCTTTAATAATTTTTTGCATTGACAATTAGGTATTCCTTCAGTGCAGCTCTGGGTTCTACATTGTGTCAATAGGTTTTGAGGTGTTCGTTCTAGTTATAGCGAATTATTTCCATTCAAGCTGCTCCGTCGCATGGGGACACACTTCTACGACGCCCTCCACATCTAGAAGGTAAACAAATTAGGCCTAATTCCGTCACCAAAAGTCACTAATATCGCGTTCATTTGTTTAAAGTTGAACGAACTTGTTGTGAATAAAGTATATTCTTAATCAAAGACAGTTATTTTTGTGAATAATTAATAATTCGTCGAAATACTCATATTTATATTATGTTTGTAATATAAAACGTAATGCTATAAAAAATACCCGCCAATAAAAGAGCACTCATTTTGCACTAAATTATCTCAAATTATAATATTTTTTATTAATTAATATCTTATTGCTAGTGGTTGTAGTTATATATAAAAAAACCATCAGCCCTTACTTAGTCTCTGTAGTAATAATGTTAATAAACACTGCTGTTTTTTCTGTTAAATACACCTCACTGGACTAGTCGCTCAAATGATCTTTGGCTTGATCCTAAGCGTTAACCAAGAGTTGCAATACTGTGGAGGGTCCCCTTATGTCGATTCTCTTAATTTCCTGAGTTCCTGACAGTAAATATCTGACGGTCTCGGGAAAGGTAATTATTCCTGTAGCAGTATCTGAACGCATCTATGGTACTTATTAGGACTTTCTTCTGAAAAATTTGTATTTTCTAAAAGTATAATTGAGACTTTCTTCCAATTAAACAATATATTTTTATATATTTCTATTCACAATCGTTTTTTTATGTACATCAAAATAATAATATGAATTAAAATATAATTCGAATTATAAATATTAGGTATATAGGTTTTAAAACATGCATAATTAATTACAATATAAAATTTGTTCACTCATACTTAGCCTAATCATTTTGGACAAGTAAACTGAGAGTTTTATTGAATTTTTTTAACTATTCAATTTTATTTGTAGTTTACAAAATGTTATCAAATATAATTTATTTTAACATTATAGTATATCTAAAAGCTACAGTTAATTATACAGCCCCAATAGTTTACGAGTTAGAATTATAACATCTTATCATGATGGCTTTTAAGAATTTTGCATACGTCTGACAACCGGACGACTGTGACAGGCTCATTCGTTTACGTGTTCGAACTAATCAGACAACATTGTGTCTCTTTTTAACTAGAATAAAATGGGAAGGAAAATATTGTCTAATTCTAAAATAATTTACAAATTGCGTCAGGCAATACATTGAAGCCTCAGTGACAAGCTTCACTTTTTGTTATGTCATTTCGTCGAAGTGTGGACAAAATTATTTTCAGTGCGTTGATAATATCTGAATTTGTAAAGATTATATATCATTTGCGAGAAATTCTACTTTCTTACCTCATTTTAAAGAAAACAGCGGCTGAAAATCATTGAATGATGTGTGATACTTATGGCAACCATACTCTATCAATTTCAACATTTGAACACTGAAACTAAAAAAATTTAACGAGAATTTGAGAGCATTACTCGATGATGATCAATGTAAACCGTAAAAAGAATATGCGAAATTGTTAGGAGTAACTTAGTAACCTTTTACAATGACTTGAGGAACATGGGAATGATCCAAAATCTTAGATATTTTGTGCCGTACGAATTGAAGCTAAGAAACATTCAAAAATGTTTAGTCATTTGTGAAATGCTACTTCAGCGGCAAAATGGAAGAGGTTTATGCATCGTATTGTTATTGGCGATGCAAAGTGGACCCATTACAATAATCCAAGCTACAAAAAAATCATGGGGACTACCTGTTTATGCGTTAACATCAACAGCAAAGCTGAATATTCATGGCTATATCCAGACCTTGCTCCTTCTGATTACTACCTGTTTCGACATATGAGTCGTGGCCTGTCTAATCAGCGCTTCATTTCTTATGAGGATACTACTCAAAACATATGTCATTCTTTCGAGATGGTATCCATAAATTGTCTGAAAAATGGCAAAAAGTAGCTACAATGAATGAACGATGCTTCAATTAAAAAGCTTTAAAAAATAAATTATAAGTCAATAATCTAATCAGTTTAATCAACATTTTATCACTTTATTCTTTTAACTTACTTTCTACTTAGTAATAATAATGCCATATCATAAATATACTTATACTTATTTAAATCCTAATTTGTTCTCTTGAAGTAAAATAATACCAAACTAAGTTTATTATAACCTATAAAATTTCCCTCCCCCATTACAAGACAAATATACATTTCTGAAGTCATGACACTACAAAATCCGTTTCCATCCACTCGGCTCTCGTGCGAAAAAGGTCTAAAAATCCAATAACACTTTTAATTGAATTAGATCTCGACGCGAAAACATACCCAACACGTGCTAAAGCCCGGGCCCACGCACGATAAAGACCTTAAAACGCCATAAACTACGGAAAATTATCCTATTAACATATTCCGACGTTATTTAGAAGTCTCGTTTTATTCGAGTTTGAAACTGATACATGACAATTTTAGCATATTCGAGGTACGGTTGAAGGTCTCAACGGTAACAATGCAACAAAAAGAGGCATAAAACAGGGGTTAGTTTTGATGGATGTCAAACAGATGACAGTACAGTTTCGGTGAATGTCGTTGTAACCAAAATTTTTGTGCGGATATTTAGAGGAATGTCACGTGTTGTGTACCCTTGTTTTTGTATACAACTTTATGCCTCATTTAAACAATGTATTAAATATATTAAATGTTTTAACGACACAAAACTAGGTTAGAAAATAATATAAATGTCAGTTGTCATGTCAAATTATACGTAAAAAATTCATAATGACTTACTAATGGAATTCCCATTCCAAAGTGCACTATGATATTAATTTAGTGTAACAAAACGTAGTGGTATGGAAATAAACTTATTAATATGATGGAAAAACGCCAAATACTAATTTCGGTGTCTTAATTATATTAAATTTCGACATTCTCACGCTAAAATTAAACCTACGCATTCATAAAACACGAAACATTATTCTATTAACCTACTCCCTAGACACTATCTGGATCTTATATACATTTAAAAACAGAAACACGAGAGATGTGAGAGTTTTTTTTTACTGTGTGAAATTCAACGTTCCGTTCGTGTGACATATTTCGGGACAGGTGACATAAAATTCGTGAGTATTACACTTTGAAATATTAACGCTATCGAGAAAGTTGTCCAGAAAGGTAGGGATGAAGAATAAAATTAACCGACCATAAAATGGGAAATTTACACGTTGCAAATAGAGAATCGTCGCGGCACATAAAGCGCCTACGTTTGTGATGGAATTTCTGGAGTGTCTGCTTAGTCAAAACATATAATTAACCCGTAGTTTTTTCACTCTCATTAACCGAAGTTATTTTGTTTGGGATAAAAGTAATTTCGTTATCGTACTTGTGCTCTTATCGCTTACACAGGGGTCATCTCACTAATCGTAGTACGTTAAAATAGTTTGAAACAAAACAACACAAAACAAAAGAGCGTATATTTTTAGACGTTTTAATCTTTTAGTCGCTTATGATAACTTAATACAGTTGATACTACACTTTCAATTAACCTATTATTTGATGGTCATAATTATGAGTAAGAATTATGTGTTGGTTAATGATGCAAGTTTCTCGGAACCATTACAATAACATTTTAAATTTTGAAATAACTTTCTAATTAGACTGTGTTTATTATTAGGGAAATATTTAAATTAAGTTGAAACTTTATTATTAATATGTTCATTTATATATTAATACTGAGATACATATTTTTTTAATAATTATTAAATTTTTCAAAATAATTGTTTTTTTTTTCGACAATTTCGACATTGACAATGCTACCGCACCTGAGATATGTTTTGTTTTACTCTATTAATAATTTTATTCTTAAGTACATCTCAAAAATATCTAAAAACATTTTGCATTTTGATCTTAAAGTTATATATTCGGACAAAGCTTAAATATTTTTATTAATTAGTTGTAGTTGTATATATGTTTAGTTGCAGTTATACAAATGACTTTTTTTAATTCATTTAATTTTTAGTTTAAAAGCATTAATAATTTTAAGTAAGGTATAATTTGAATACCATTATATGTTCAGGTTTTTCTTAAATTAAAAATATCATTGAGTTTTAGTTTTCTGTCAATGTTATATCAATTGGCTTTGAAAAACAGTTTTAAAATATTTGTTAAATCTTTGTTATGTTAAAATCATTACTAACTTGATTTGCAATATGTGTAAGAAGAAAATAAATCTAATTCTATATATGTTTAAAATATTGTGGATTAATTTGCAGTTTCCAAAATTCGAGTAATTTCATTGTTGTTGAGACATTTGAGATGAGTTGAGATTTCCTCATGATTTGAAATGATACCTCATAACTTACATCAATCATATTAAATATTGAATATTGAAAGAAGTATTGTTAAACCTCATTTGACTCTCAATATATAGGGCTACACTGTGTGTGTGTATCTTTGCTGTGTAATTATTTTTTGGTTCTTATATTAGATGTATTCTGCAGACTGGTCCAGGTGTCTAAGGTAACCATCACCTGATTGTTCGCATTGAGATTACCTTTAAGTCTTAAGTGATTATAGATCGAAGCTCTGACGTGTCGAGATCTTTCACAAAATCTGTTTTAAAAAATTCAATTAAGATTAAACTAGTTCAAAAAAAGAGCTCGGCTAAGAACTAATAAGAATTCGAAAACTTTGACCGATTTATAAGATCTCATGAATCGGTAATATTCACATTCCTAGAACACCAAAAAATCAATATTATTTTTTGAATATTACTTCTTGGTTCTTGGTTCATCATTGTTGTTTAGTGTTCAAACAACAATGATGAGAGTATCTAGAGTTGATAGCGAAGATTTTGATGTTTATTTTTTGATTTTCTACCTAAAACTGTTTTAAGATCAGCTATAAAAACATCCATTTATCGAGCTGAACGAACGAAATCATACGAACATAAAAAATACAAGAGAATATTTTAATATACTCTACAAAATTCACTCCCAAGTACTTTTATATGCATCCAATTTATGACAACATTTTCGCATCGTATATTGTTCACATTTAGATTAAGACTTTTAACTCTCAGATGATTATAAATGGAAGCTCTGATGTGGCCAGATCGTTCCATCTCAAGTTTCACAAAATCTGTTTTACGGAATTTCAAATATGATGAAACTAGTTCAAAACAAGACAACTAATAAATTCGTTTATATTTAATAGAAGTTTGACTAAGAACTCGATCATTCATACGATTTTGTCGGTTGGTAATATTCATATTCGATCATCAATACCAAAGAATCAATATTATTATTTGACTTGTTCTTTTTGGTTCTCAAAAGGAACTAAACAACAATGATGAAACAATCATGAGTTGATAGGGAATATTTCGATGTTTATTTTGGATTTTTCACCTAAAAGTGTCTTAAGATCAGCTATAAAAGCGTTCATTTATCGAGATGGACTATAATAAATGGCGTAAATGACAAATTGTGATGAAACTGTATTATCAAAAGAGAAAAAAGTAGCCAAAAACATTTCTATTCTACATATTAGAATCTAAAAGGACTTTATTAAGATATAATATAGCCCTATATTTTGATTGTAATGAAGAATATGGGTGTAATAAGAATATGGGTGTAATAACAAAATATAGAGATATATAATAGAAAATATTACATTCTAATGTTTGCATTTAAAAGAATTTGGAAGTTTTGAATAGTAATTTTGTATAGTATTTCAAAAGGAACTAATTCAAAATAAGAGAACTTTTTGGCAAAATAATTTAGTATATATTTGATAGAATCTTGTCTAAGAACTCGAAAACTTCCACCGATTCATCTCATGCCGATCTCATCATTTGATAATATTACCATTCCATCAACAACGCCATGGTTCCCTAAAGGGACACTAAACAACAATGATGATACAATCAAGAGTTGATAAGGAATATTTCGATATTTATTTTGAATTTTCTACCTAAAACTATCTTAAGATCAGGTAAAAGCATCCATTTATCAACTATAATAAACCGGAGGAACCAGGTAATCAACAAACGTTAAACATGTTATAGCTAAAGAAAGAAAGAAATATAGAAAATAGTTAGAAAACAAATACGGTTATGGTAACAAAATTTAAATATATATAATAGATAATAATGCTTATTTATATATCATAAGAGCATGAAAAATACAAGAGAATATTTTAATATATTCTACAAGATTCAGTCCCAAAATCTTTTATATGCATCCGGTTTATGACAACATTTTCGCATCGTATAAAAACGAGCACAAAAGCCGAACATCTTCTGGATGGTAGTTTTAAGAAGGCGTCCCGACCCTCGACGTCATAGCCAGCCAGCAATAATGAAGCGGTTCGAGTAAATAGCTGCATAAATCAAAGATGGTCCCCAGATGTGAACTTCGACGTCCCGAAGACCAATTTTAGATGACCTGCCGGGACTACACCTAAACCAGATGTCATTTTCGAACAGGCTGACGTTTTGTTCTCGGCGGTGCGGGGCCGCGTATCGGTCTGTACGTCCGTTCCTCGATATTTGCCCGCCATCGTTCATATCCTGACGTCTAAATGAACATGTCAACGATCGAAAAGTCATAAAAATTTAACGCCTTTTTTTCCTTCATTCGTTCGGCGGCCTGCCGTTCTCTCGGCCTTCAATTAAACGTTTCATCTGGCGGCAGCACGTGTTATCCGTACTGAATACCGACCATTTACCCTGTTGTTTGTGTTTGGGTTTGTTATTTTTATGATTTACGCCAGTGTTAGGTTTGCGGGGAAGCCGATCCCGTCAACAAATCTAAATTGGTTTACATTTTGTGATGCAGTAATGCAGATGAAAGTGAGAACTCTTTTAGGGCCTTCTAGAAAATGTTTATTCAACCGATAACATTCAAAGACTACGAAATTCATTCAAATCCATCGATTTTCAATAAAACTGAAGACAAGCTTCTTATATCCTTATCAAAATTTAAAGTATCAGGTATTTTATTCGATCTAGCTCCATTACTATGAACTTTGTCTATGGTAACAGAGTAATGTTAGGTTTGCGGAGAAGTCGATCCCGTGAATAAATGTAAATTGGTTTACATTTGGTCCTGCAGTAATGCAGATTACAGTGAGAACTCTTTTAGAGTCTTCTAGAATACGTTTATTCAACCGATAAGATTGAAAAGCTAGGAAATTCAGTCAAAACCATCGATTTTCAATAATATTGAAGACAAGCTTCTTACAACCTTATTAAAATTTAAAGTATTAGATATTTTATTCGATCTAGCTCCATTACTATGAACTTTGTCTTTGTCAGCGTGATTTTAAAATAAAACCTCTGCTCCTTTACATATAAAACAAATTTACTTTCGCATTTTTCGAGGATTAAACGAAATTTCGCAATATTCAATAAGAAAATTAATAATAATTAAAGAATACAGATTTTAATAATTCAATCAATTATGATATTAAACTATTTTCGAATTGTCTGGAATTAAAAAAAATAGTACTTTTTGAATAAAATTGACAATGTTCTTGAAAAATTTTTCTTCAGTTTCTTTTATATTCTTTTACCAATATATGTGCTTCCTTTATTACTGACGATATGTATATATCTCTGGAGCTGGAAGTTTTTGGCGTATTTATCACAAATAGAAACAAAATAATTACCAAATTAAAATGTATTTTTTATTTTAATCTGAAAATCACATTGATAATTGATCAAATGTCACTCCTGCCAATTCCTATACAATTATTATTATGGAATTTACTATTCAATGCCCCATTTCGTTTAAACTTATCCGCAGCAATGAGACAATTACTTTTTTGTTTTAATATCTCAAAGTAATTAAATTGCCTGGAAAATCTTTGAGAATTTTCTCCTATATTTTTTTGTATAATCCATTCATAACCAAAATGTAATATTTCTTTATAAATTGAATCGAGGTAATGAGAAAAAGTTATTTTAAGACTATTATTATTACCGAAAAAAATTATTTATTTTCTTTTTAGTACTAATCGATATTCTTAATTAGAATAACATTTTTCTTGATTATAATTACTAAACAATAAACCAATTAGTACGACTAAATAGAACGTAAAACTCAACAACGTTATATACAAAAGCAATCGAGTTGCCAACTGTTCAGCAGTATCTTAAAAACATAATATCATATATTGTTACTTTATATTTGTAAAAATTCAGAAAAATAGAAAACAATATGTGTATTGATAAAAATATATCATTAATATACGAAAGGTGTTCTAAAAATAACTTTAACTTTAGTTTGAATTGGGACTTTAATTATTTAGAAAGAATCTTATATATTCATCTATCCTCAAAGTAGCTTCCATTAGACACACCTCTTACAATAGCCCTTCTTCCAATCCCCGAAACATTTTTGAAACTCGAGATTTGAGATTTTACGACCTTATTACCAATAGACAATAAATAAACAACTCTATAATATAAACAGTATTATAATATTGTAATTGTAGATATAATATAACATTTATAGATACTTCATAGACATATTTGCCAATATCATAAGAATTACTATTAATCGGGCTAGTAACTGTTTAAAATCCCTCCAATTTGTTAAACATATCTCGTATATTATTTTAATACAATAGACATATTTATGTTCGCCCTCTAATGATTATAAAATGTGTTTTAAATTTAAGAAAGATAAATTCAACAATGAAGACATCTATAATTAGAAATATAGTAAGTTCTGATGATTATTGTGGACAAAAATTCTTCAAATCTGGGAATCTGTGGACGCGTCATGCGAAGCTATTTTCTTTCATAAAGGAATGATGCGGTTTGGCCCAAAGTTGAAAACAGTAGCATTGTTAATGAATACTAGCCGTTGCTAACGATGATTTTTATTTCCCACAAGGAAATCACTTTATTAATAATCAAGAAATATGCATTTTGTGGTATTAATTTCCTGACCACATGTCTAAACTGTAAACGAAACCAAACCTGTAAAGGAATTCCTATATTGTTTCACCACACAGGACACATATCTCACAGAATGACTATTTGCAACTGAAAAAGACATCCAGATAACAACAAAGCACTGTTGATATCACCAACTAGTTAAAAAATACCGCAGGAAATATATTGACGTCAACTTCTTCAATAATACCTGCCAGTTATAGTCAGCAAACAAATAAATCAACAACCCAACAAAAACAACAGAACAAAGAAATAAAGGGAAATATTTTAGATGTAAATTTAAGAAAAAGCTTAGACTAATATAATTTTGAAAAATACCGACTTGGTTGGCGCAGTGGTAAAGACTAAAGGACGGTCCACCTACTGTTGCGATAGTCGCGCGTTCGAGTCCTACTGGGGCATGGTCGTCAATTTATCTTTGTGATTGTTTAACATTTGTGATTGTCCTTGGGCAAGAGTGCAAAATCTGACAAGGAAAGTGATCCCAGTCACGCCAGTAACCAGGCTGGTAAAGACCGGATGTCTTCTGGGATGATTTCTAAGTTGGCCCACAATAAACTATAGGTTCAGTCCAGATAAACCTTCGATGGTAAAAGGGGACTTCTTGCAATCTTACTGATTTCGATAGTTCGAATTAACCTGACAAAGAACATCTATTTCAATTAAGCCAATGATTACGTTGGTTCAGAATACACGTTAAGCAGTAAATTCATTCCAAATAAATTGTAATAAGACACTAAAACATTTTTGAAAATTCATATATTGCACACGCTTTCAACACTGTAAAATGAATGCCTATCAGTGAGTGAAATCAATTTAATTAGATTCATTAGACATTTTTATTTATAAACAGTAGACGACGTATCATCGACCATGTACTAATTATTTTTTTAATTATTACAGGAAACATTAACTAACACCCATTAATTAATATAAAAGGATTGAATATTCATTAACCATTTTGATTGATAAAGGAAACGAATCGAGTGTTGCATTGTCATAAATAGTCTTTTACATTGTTTGGGTACCTTAAATACATCCTGACGCTTTTTTCGTCTTCAAATCACGTTTTAATCTCCACCAAATAATACCCGCTGGGTGGTCCCGGCTCCATCACTATTCAACAATCCCTGGTAAAATTCCAAGAACTATAAATCAGATTCAATGACCTATTATGAATTAAAAAATATTGACACTATCTCTGACGGGATTGAGATGTTAGAGCGGTTTCGGTGGCCATCCAGCGGTGTTACCACAGAATCGAATATTTTGGATGCCCCGAATATATCCAGCCGCTACGTCGGATTTTATCGGCCTCCAGCCAGAGATGCATCATTTTCCGATAGAAATTTACGGGCCCAGCGGCCGTTCTAATTACCGCACGAAAATAAACGGGACTAATTTATGTACAGGGTGTTAATGAAATTTATTGGAGGCCAGTAATGATATGTCGACTTTTTCGTTGTTACTGTACCGTAATTAGCTTGATGATGGTAATTTGGAAGCTAAGGAGTTGTACATCATTATTTTTAAATAATTCATTACTGACCACCCGGTTCTTATTCTTGATATAGATCAAAGGTCACTAATTTATTTGTTTTTATGAATTAATCTATATTATTAAATCAATAATATAATGGGTAACTTCTTACAAATTAATTTTTCTAGTTAATTTCTTGAGTCTTGTTATTAATCGTGATTGTAATAAAAAACTCGGGACGATGGGTAAGGGCGTTTTTTAATTTCTAGAGAAACCCCGGGAATAGTATGAAGACCTTCCTTAATTACAAATAGGTATATATTTGCATATCGGGTAGTATGACTACGGTAGTAGAATTTACCGAATTAACTTATTGTTCTTTATATGAACTTTTCGGTAATATCGGTGTTTGTGAATTCTGAGACTATTACCACCCTCGTTTCTCGATGCATTTGATTGTTTCTGACATGCAATGGTGCATCCAGAATCATACACAACATCTTATTTTGGAACACCTGTTCCTTGATCTTAGTCGGTTTGAGGATCCAGAAAGCCTTATAAGTATTTAAGAGACTGGTAGCTTACTTACATAGGAGAGGGAACAGTGCTCTCGATTTGCCGTAACGCTTTGGAGTGGCTAACTGGACTTCAGCGAAAAAAACGACATTTTTTGGTATATTCATAAAAAGTGAAGAGCTGCTCAAACCGGTTATGACTCATATGTCGAACAAGTAGTAGGTGTAAAGCCTGGAGAATACGGCGGGTGGGGGTAACACTTCCCATCTCAATGTTTCCAAGTTTTAAGTTGTTACCGGTTTTACAATATGTGGTCAAGGGTTGCCATGTTGAAGAATAACTTTGTTACTCGTACTCGTATTCCGGCAGTTTTTTAGTTTGTACATTAAGAGTTTCATTAAGTTTTAGAAGCTCATAATGTTTTACGAGAATCATCATCAAATCCTAGACTGAAGTTTTTTTTGCTTTGCCAGAACATGTTGAAATCGATGGAGAATGGTTGCCATAATGGTTTATTTAAATTGAAGTAAAGAAAAACTTCCCTCAAAAGCTACATTTACTCTGTAGAAATTCAAAAATTTTCAACGCACTGAAAATGTTTTTATTCAAACTTTTAACGACTATGTTAAATGGTACACTGAAATGTGAAGCCTGTCTGTGAAGATACATGAACCGACTAAACGATTTAATACACAATAACACTATGTGTTGTAAATCTTTTGCAATTAATTTATAGGCCTTAGTCTCTATTTACATTTGATTCATGTAGATTGACGATTAAGATAGTTATGTCTGAACCAGCAATACATTGAAAATAGTTATGCCTTATCGATAGTAATACTATCACGTAAAAGAACAAATCACATTAAATCAAGATACTTGTATATCAAACAATGGAAGAAAAGGGCAAATACGTCGAGAAACGAAGGTACCATCATTTTAAAACGTGTTGAGTGATTAACGATAATATGTTAAATAGTATAATTCACTCGTGTTACATATTTATCAGAAATCATCACAAATAATTAGATACATATTAAACTTAATATGATGAATTGAGAATCCTATTAAACGTTAAATGGCAGTCAGTGGACCTTGTGTAACCTTTAATAGTATGTCCACATCCGCATGTTACGCCTCTACTTATGGACACTAACATTAAGATCTATATAAATACCTCGCATACAATAGTAAGCGTGAATAATAATCCAAACGTGAACATAAATGTACGAAAAAATATTATATAATGGTAATAATTGTTTATAAACTTTGAATTTTATGTACACCAAAATACGATTGAAGGTGCGAAGATCTTATTCCGCATCGGAAACTGAAACGTATACATACAAACGGCATATGGTATAGAAAAAATACTATGCCTTAACACCGGACGACGAAGAAATTTTCAAATAAACCTTACAGGAAGTGGCTCGTGCCGGATACTATGTTTACTTCTGAATTTTCCTCGACAGCAACAACGTGACGCCAGGAATTACCTCATAATTGTCTATTTTCGACTTTGATTGTGTTTGGAATCTTGTAAACAATAAGGACGTATTCATGATTTCGAAATAGACTTTCACTCCAACGTATAAACAATATGAAAACAAATGCAAAATAAAATCAATAATATAAAAAATTGTTTCTAAATGATGAGTTTTAACTTTTAATATCAAGAAATATTTGTTTCTTTAGTACTCTCTTTCATAATAAATTTATAGTACCACTTTATTAGTAATTCAGTTTGTAATCCGATAATGTTACCAGTACTAAAAGGTATACATTTAAATAAGAAAATTGAAGCTTTAATTTCAAGGTCTTCAAATCTCCACTTTTATTACATTTTAAGCAGCCTTTCTAATCAAGATATATTCTTGGCAGTTAGTCTGCAATTAATCATAATTAAAATATATTAGGCGTGTGTATTGAAACCAGACGTTTCACAAAAGATGTCAACTAAAAAATTCAAAATGGTGAACGATAATTTGATACGTCAAGGCATAATATTTGTCCACAATTCATCATCAGATATTCCTACCTTCCAGATGAGATATATATATCTAACATGACCAGTTACAGCTCAGTAAAGGCCTTTTGTGGGAAGTGTTGCTTTTTATTATGGAACAATGAAAAAATCTGAAAATGTTGAAGATCTTAAAAGAAGGAATGGTGTGTAAAATGTATATCCACGCCGTCCTAATAATCTTATCAACAACAGGTTTAATTCCTAAGAAATTCCCAACAAATATTAATGAGTCTAAAATCCTTAGCAACTTCGAAAACAACGCCAGTGATTCAAAGATTTGAAAAGAATTTGAAAGAAAAGAAAAGCATCATCATCGTCATCACAGAGCTCATAAAACCCACTATAAGATATAACTTAAGAGCTCCAAAAATGTCCATATCAATTTGGCGTTGCAGCGAAATGAAAAGTTCCTAATTATATCACTTGGCGAATGCCCGATACCTCAAGCAGAATCGGAGAAATACTTCAGCATCCATCTCTATGGCAGTTTAAATTGTAAAGATGAAACTCAAGATCAAAGAATTGTATTGGTTAGTTGGAAGATACTCTCAACTTGGCCTAAGACTAAAGAGAGACTATCTATTATAAAGCCTCTTTGGACTTATAGGGTTCAAATATGGAATCGCACTAAAACAATTAGTAATCCAACGATGCTAAAACAAAGTTCTTCGATTAATTACCAATATTTATTGCTACTTAATTGAAAAGCTACATGATATTACATGAAATACTATATGAAAACATGAAATAAGGTTACTAATCACTGTACAAAAGCGATACAGCTACTGAACAACACGCAGAAAATCAGAAGATCGATGTGAATGAAACCACGTAAATTTATTTAGTGTATTTTACTTATATCTAGTTTATAAGAAAATATATACTGACATATTACCCCACACTAGTACTAAGTAGACGTTTTAAAAAGACAATATAAAGAGGAATTTAAAAACCGCAACAATTTTTCTGAAATTTCTAAAACGAAAGGAAACAGATGGATATGAACAAGTGGTCGCGATTAAAATCGGGGTATATTAAGCATGGACAAGCCTGTAAGATGAGTACCGAAATAAAACGGAACCATTCAAAAGGTCTATTAACGGGTCTTGATAAAAATCTGAATACGGCACTGTGCACGGAACGACTAAACTCCTTATCAGTAGCCGGGTTCTTAAAGCGTGGAATAATTGACAGATAACAAACTGAAGAACTCGCTTCTGAGACCAAATAACAACACTTTTAACGTAAAACAGTGGTGCCTTCTGTCGTTGGGCTTCCACCATAATCCCGCAAGGATGAACTCTCTTTCACAGGATACGTTATTCCTCAATCGCCTGCGGGTTTGGCGCATGCGATTTATTTACTTAAACAAATTGAAGCATAGGTTCAGGAGGTAAATAAAAGTGCTAAATTTTTGGAAAATACACATTTTATTTAAAGAAGTATTGAATAAAACGAAATAATAAAAATATTATTAATATATGTCCAGCCATTCCATTTTTATAAAAACATCATATTACACATCACTATTTTTTACAAATAAATACACACAAATTTGATAAATATAATTTCTATATAGAATTCTATATAGAATTTCTATATTCCTTTCTAATTTTATAGAAACGCCATATTTAATTTAATTTACATATTTGAACAACTAACACGATATCCAAGAAAATAAACATTACCATAAAAAAACTAAAATTGTTTAGATCAAACCCAGCTAATATACTTAAAACCAAATGAAAAAGCCCCATTAAAAAAAAAACAGTGAAATTCTCCTAAAAATGTCCAAATATGATCGCTACTATTCTTGATCCACAAAGCCCCATTGATGAATTGACTACCTCGAGCTTTTGATTAACATATTGTCGTTTACTAGCCTAAAATGAATGGATTATTTTACCTTTAAGTCGAAAGAAATCTCAGTCAATACATCATTATTTTTACAAAACTACAATTTATTTACTTATACTCTTATATAACAATGCACTGTATTTTCCTTGTCATTAGATCATTAGGGTGTTGTTAATAGTTTTATATTTTATTTATTTTTGTTAGCAGATTTAATTATTTCATAGTATCGCTGTACACTGTTCTTACATCTTCCACCATGCCGTCTAATTTCTTCTGTCAATTTCACATTCTTCGACTATCACTCTCGACAAATTCTAACTACATCTTTCCTATAAAATAAAATTTAAATCATTACTAAAATATATTATGTTTAAAATAAATATCTAATTATTACCAGTTACTACAATTTTTGCTACTATTCTTGATGAACAAACCTCATTTATGACTTGACTACATCCAGCACAACAAGAATCTTTTTTTTCTCTGTTATCTCTTGTTATCATTAAATTTTGGCATATGTTGATACCTATTCGATGTCGTTGAAAATGCTGTGATTTGATGATTTTGGCAGATAACATTTCCACTATAAATAAAATTGATGCTGTTTGGATTTTATAACTTTTAAAAATATAACCTTACATTCTGCATTTAGCCTCGTTCTGAAATATTTTAAAACCAGTGTATGTTAAAACACCAAGAATAACACAACAATTTAATTATTATTACTATTGAATTGTTAATGTAACACAAAATCTAAATATCCTAGTCTCTTTTATTGTTTTGATTTGATCGACTCTACCGATCGATTAAAAAAAAAGTACGCTATTAGAAAAGGAAGACAATATGGTTTATACTATTCTATAGTTTATTCTATGCAGGATAGTGCACATGCGCCAAAACCGGTGATGACTGAGGAATAATGTATCCTCTCTTTCACGGACGGGACGGTTAAAAATAAACATACCTTTTTCCGGTAATTGACAAATACTAGCGATGTTTTTTCCCTAATTTCCTTCTGATTTCCGTCGTAAATACGACGTCGACGACGCTAGCGTTGCGACGTCGATTTCCTGACTCTCCGGACGTCTTAACAAACGACCTCCGAGTAAATTTTGATTCCTTATTACAAACATCCCCGAACTCTTTCATCGACGCTTTTTTGGCCTTTATAGAACCCGTTACCGTCTCTATATTTAGAGAGTCCGTAAAATTGTACCTCTTATATCGATGAAGATTTTATGCGCACTTAAAATGGAGTAATGCGGGGTGAATCGTTCACTATATTTAAACTTTGAACGAAAATTCATAAAAGTAAATATAGTTGGACGTAAATATAAAAGAGATAATTTTTAATTTATTACTTAGTTAAAATTTACTTCATTATCTCTCACCTCATGTTACGTAAGTTTTGACTTTTTCATGAACTTTATTTTTAAGAAAGCGTGCAAGCAACAAAGCTAGGCTCAATATTAAAAAAAATCAATGGTTTCTTCATATTTTTTCAGCTGTAAAGGACCAGCAGTCATCTGCGGTTCTCAGAAATGTGTTCGTGTTCAAAAAGCGTTACGTTTCTAGCAAGCAAAAGGAATTTTGTCACTAAATAACTTCCACATTGATAAAACAATAAACTTAGTTCAATAATCTGCCTAGTAGGAAATAAATATTTCTTGTGATAATATCACATGGACACTCTTTCAGAGTAATTCACACTAACATTTTGAATTATACTGGTTATGGATTTTAGTATATCACGCTGTATCACTTCATTAGATAGATAGTACAGAGCATCGTCTCTATCATACAACACTTTATATTGGAACCGTTGAATGATGGTTATTTTAGATTTGCTAGAATTATCCCATCATTGGATTCCGTATTACCACAAGGATGCATTTCATTTGCGTCCGACAAACCACTAGATTTGCTTTAGTTTAAATTATCGTTGGGAACTATCGACTGAACACAGTCGAAACAGTCGATAGTCGCAAGACAGTCGAAACAGTCGATAGAAAAAAAACTGGCGACTGAAAATAATAATTACTATTTTCAGTTAAATGCACGATTCGACTGTTTTTATCATTTCGTGATGTCAGACGAAGATGTACGAATCATTTCCTGTATAAATTGTGAGAGAGGAAGAGACGGAGATTATTGCTTGGGACAGTTAATTTTATATGTGGTTATATTTGCCAACGGTAGTATAAGCCAGACAGAGCTGTATATTATTATTAAATTCCTTCAGGAACTAACTTTAAAAAAGAAAAAGAAGAAGTAATTACTGAATACTATTATAATAATAATACATAACATGCAATTTTTTAATTTTAAACGAAGTAGAATTACTTTTATATTTGAATGTTCTGTGGATCTGTAAAAAGGAATTAAATTTTTCTATGGAATGGAATAATACCCCACAAATCTTTTATTGTATTTTAATGTGCTAATTGCTATTATTAAATAATATACTATAATAAAGATAGACAATAAAATTTAAACAAAACCTACAAACTAAAAATGTACAAAAACCATTAATGCTATATAAAAATTAAACATATACCTAATCATAGAAAAAAAACTAATCCATGACATAATTAAAAATGATCAGAATGAAATGATACAAATGCTTTTTAATTTAATATTGAATGAAACAAGTAGAACCAAAAATAGTAACCAAACGTACGACTGAAACAGTTGACAGTAAATAGTAACAAAATCAGTCGGACCGAAAATAGCGACTGAAAACAGTCGATAGTAGAAAGTAGTAAACGAAACACTCGATAGTCAATTTCAGTCGATAGTTCCCAACACTAGTTGAAATCATATTTCCCATTTAGCAAGTATGTGCTTCTTCCACATTACACATCGATAATTTATATTTAAACTGAAATTTGCATTAGGATATTATATTATATAACGAATTTAAGGTATTTTTATTAAATATTCGAGACAAGTTTGGTTCGGTCTGTGTTACTTCAATTGTTACTGTCTGAAACAATGCTATGCATAGTATCGTTGTTAATATCGAAATAAAAACAACAAATAATTATGTCTAACTATTATTTATACCATCAATTATTTATAATTTCTGTTTCATGCAACCGAATGAAATTTCCTATGCTAATTAAGTAGTTATAAATAACAACTTAAATCATAGAAAGCGTACATTTATTTTTATCCTTAATATATATAAGAATATAATTATTAGATTTATAAATAGATTTTTACAAATTTTTTAGAAGCTTAAATTTATATATCAAATAGAGATATTTTCGCATACTTATGTAACATAGTATTGAGATGATGATCAGATAAGCCCGCGTGAATTACAGAATCTCTCAGAGTAGAAGAATTTATAACTATAACATTCTGTACGAATTGATACGAAATACGAAATGAGCACCGAACACGGTGAACGCAGTGGACGCCCAAAAGAGGTTTTTACCAACGAAAACATTTAAAAAATCCACAAAATGATTTTGAATGACCGTTAATTGAAATGTATCATTCACGAATATTTGGGTATGAGAAGGCTCTGTGCAAAGTGGGTGCCGCGCGAGCTCACTTTGAACCAAAAACAACGACGAGTTAATGATTCGGAGCAGTGTTTGAAGATGATCAAGCGTAATAAACCCGAGTTTTTGCATCGATATGTGACAATGGATGAAACATGGCTCCATTATTTCACTCCGAAGTTCAATCGACAGTCATCCAAGTGGACTGCACAAGGATGAAATCGCCGAAAAACGGCCGCATTTGAAGAAAAAGAAAGTGTTGCTTCACCAATACAGTGCACCGTGTCACAAGTCAGTGAAAACGATGACAAAAATCGACGCAGCGACTATTTTCTGTTCTCAGATCTCAAAAGAATGCTCCCTGGAAAGAAAATTTCGTCGAATGAAGAGGTGATCGCCGAAACTGAGGCCTATTTTGAAGCAAAGGACAAATGGTACCGAAAAGTTGGAGTATCGCTATAATCAGTGTATCACCCTTGAAGGGAATTATGTTGAATAAAAAAAACTAATTTTGCCAAAAAATGTGTTTTACTATGGTAGGCCGAGGACTTTTCAATTGACCTGTTATCGCAGCGTCATGCAATTGAAATGTCAATTACAAATTTAATTATTAAAGAAGTAATTAAATTACAAATACCAAACATGTATTTGTATTTTAATTGCGTATTTTATTTACAAGTAATTCAAGTACTGTCCAACCCTGGTTGTAGATATACCTGTGAGAATTGAGGGTGGGCACATGGTAAAATGATAGAAACTAACGGGATTATTTATGGTTTATTCGAGTAATTGACAATTTACAGTTGACAACATAACTACTCGAGGGAGCCCGGAGAAATAGAGACCGTCTGAATCAGTGTCGGTGTTTTTATAGGTCCAGCTCCATCGTTGTATATTATTTACCAATAATACCATATTAAGACCAATTCAGATTGTTGTTATCGCTAATTGTTCTGATAAAGGATGGATGCTCACATACAGATCCTTAGCGAAAATTTGCAATTCTTGTCCACGACGCCAAATTGATTTTCCTGAAATTTCACCAATATTCTGGTAGACCACTTCGATATTAACTATTTTCAGTATTAACTATTTCAATATTAATAATATTAGAGTTATTCAGAAATTAACAAATATTCTTGAACCATCATTTGACATATCTAATTCTAGCCCGAACACTAACCCTAAATTGTTATTTTTTTTAATAAAACTTTACCAAAGCAAATTCAAATCTAGGGCAAAATATAGACACATTTTATTAGAAGATTAAATTATCCCTTATAATTTGAAATGTTATTTTTAGTACTGTAGTGCTTTTTATATCTATATTGATCGATGGGCTTTAATAGAGACTATCAACGTTTTACACCAAAATCCTATTACATTATACGTATTTAAACCCCGCTATCGTTTCAAAAGCTTTAAAAAGGTTTCCAAAAACCCATCGTCGACGATAAATCAAATTTGCCACTAATCCATTTCGATCCGCACATAGATCGACCTCTAGGCCGACCTGCTGACCTCCGAGCACCGAACTTTTCTGTGGAAATCATTAAAAACGAAACCGAACCCTCCTGGATGAAGGCGCCTGTGCTTCGTTATCGACACGTCTGGTGGCTCGTCAGCGTCATCTCGTCTAAATCTGACCTGAATCCGAATAGTGAAATCCGAACGTTTCGTGAGGCGAGAGAAAAACGATCACATTCCGAACTTTTAACGGGAAGATTTTCGGGTCCCATGGCGGCGGCATCCGGTCGACTGCCGAGGCTGCCGCTGCCGTTCTGTCCATTAGCGTTCATTGTTTGACGTTCTGGAAGTTCTTTGTACTTTCATCTGGACGTATTTAACTCAATAAAAGATAATTAAAACGAAAAACGGAAAGAGGATGCGCCCGAATCAATTACTCGTTAAATCACTCTGAGAATCTTGGAATGTTCTTCTTTACGGTTCCTTTTTTTTCTGACACTTTTTATTGTTAAGATTTACGATAGTTCTGCCTCAAGAATTATTGTCGACTAATGTCTAGCAATCTACTTAATTATCCTTTTCGAACAATACGGTCAAAGAGGATGTTTAAGTGTACATTATTGCAATAAAGAAATACAGAGATTTTCTAATTAAGATATTATATTGCTTTTAACTTAAACCCTGTTGCCGTGATCTCATTCTTTATTCATCATCAACTAATCTATCCTAAAATAATTAAGTATTTCAACGATTATACTTTTCACTACCGTTGGGAACTATAGACTGAAAACAGTCGAAACAGTCGATAGTCGCAAAACAATCGAAAGAGTCGATAGTCAAAAAACTAACGACTGAAAATAGTAGTTACTATTTTCTGTCTACTATTTCTGGTGCATTTGCACGGTTCGACTGTTTTTTATTTCAATTCGTGATGTCAGACGAAGATGTACGAATCCTTTCCTGCATAAATTGTGAGAGAGGAAAGGACGGAGATAATGCTTGGGGCAGTTAATTTTATGTGTTTATATTTTTCAACAGTAGTATAAGCGAGACGGAGATGTATAAATTCCTCACTAACTAAAAGGGAATGGAATTTTCCTATGGAATTGAATAATACCCCATAAATGTTTTATTGTATTTTAATGTGTTATTTGCTATTTTTAAATAATATTCTATAATAAAAATAGACAATACAATATAACTCAAAGAAAACCTAAAAACTAAAGATGTATAATAACTATAAATACTATATAAAAATTAAACAGATACATAATCATAGAAAAAAAACTAATCCATGATATAATTAAAATTGATCTGAATGAAATGATATAAATGCTTTATTTATTAAACGAAAATATTTTTTAACAAAAATCGAGAGAGTAATCGAAATTTTACTTTTTATTGTTTATAACAGTAACAGTAACAGATAAATAATAGCTTACTATTTATCATTCCCAATTTAACATTAACAATCTTGAAAAATATCGTTCCAAAATGCTTCTATATTATATATACAATATATTATTATTTACAAGCAATCTACCAAAGAAATCATAATAAAATATATATATATATATATATATATATATATATATATATATATATATATATATATAATTACATATAAATCTATTTAAGCATAAATAGGGTACGCTTTTGTCTAAATATAGTAATTAAAAGTACGACTGAAACAGTCGATAGTACATAGTAACAAAATAAGTTGTACCGAAAATAGCGACTGAAGCAATCACTGGTAAAAAGTAATAAAATCAGTCGAACCAAACATAGCGACTGAAACAGTCGATAGTAAAAAGTAATCAATTACTGAACAGTCGATAGTGGATTTCAATCGATAATTTCCGACACTACTTTTCTCTTTTAACTTAACTTAAATTGGAAATATCATGTTAGACAAAAGCAGAGCAGCTCATACTCAAAATCAAATAACTGTACTGATTAGTAGGAAAATAATCTCAACTTAACCTAAAATTAAAGGGAGTGGTTTATGAATCAATTATAAAACCTATTTGGACTGATGGGTGTAAATATGGCGTTGGACTAAAATATTAAATTGATTAGTAAAACCAACGCTGCAAAAAAAAGTTCTCCGAAAAATTACCAATGCTTATCGCTACGAAAGCAAGTGAATTTACGAAGTTATCTAAGATTTCCCCTTCAAACATGAAATAAAGTTACTAAAACACAGCTACTTTAAATCAATAATAATAGGAAATAAGAAGATTGTAGCTAATCAAACCACACAAACTTGACTAATGAATAAATGTGTAAACTCTTAAGTTTGATTAAATTTTAATTTGAGAAACACATACATGTCTGAAAGAATGTCCAATTTAAAATACAATAAAAAACAGCATTGATTATTATATAAGAATGTCAATGTCATCGTAAAAAAGCTTTTTGTGGCAAATACTAAATTATAATTATTATAGAATTTATACATTA
This sequence comes from Rhynchophorus ferrugineus, assembly GCF_030347505.1. Lineage (NCBI taxonomy): Eukaryota > Metazoa > Arthropoda > Insecta > Coleoptera > Curculionidae > Rhynchophorus > Rhynchophorus ferrugineus. The sequence continues at coordinate 20,593,052 of NW_027472583.1, read as the reverse complement.
TTTAAAAGTATAAACTTCATTATGTAAAGATATAGCAAAAATGCAATTTGTGGAAAACATTTTTTTTAAATATGAAATATCTAACTGGGTATTTTTATGATCTAATAAAATTTCGGATCTTTCATGTAAGATTTTTTATAATCCTACCATCTGCGGGTTCTTAAATAGGTTAAAAAGGTTTACAAGATTCAATACCTTGTAAATTAGACCATAACGCCATAATAAGTCGAATCGCCCTAGATAAGATATATAAGATTCCTATATAAGATTCTTATCGTGAAAAGAGCTGCTTACTCAACCTCGTAGCTTTGACTTGAAATCCAAGTTGCTCGTCTTGGACTGTATTCTTAAACTTCACAGCTTCAATGAGAGATGTCTAGAATATGTGTGTGAATATATGGAAAAGCTTATAAAAAAGCTCATATAAATATAACGGGTTTATAACAGATACTGTTAATGTGTATTAAATCGCATCGACTATATTTTTAATCAACTTTATATTGAAGCCTCACTTACTTATCACTCGGATTCACTTTTCAGTGTAAGTCATTGCTTCGAAGTGTGTACAAACATTTTTTCAGTATATTGAAAATGTCTGAATTTGTATCGAGGAAGTCATATTTGCGGGAAGTTTTACTTTTTTACTTCGACTTAACGAAAAATACGACTGAAGATCATCGAATGCTGTATGAAGCTTACGATAATCATAGTCCATCGATTTCAACATGTGAGTACATGTTTCGGCATTCTGAAAGTGGTGATGATACCAGAGACAAGAAGCATTCTGGAGCAGCCAAAAATATTTGAAGAGGATTTGAAGGAATTACTCGATGAGACTAGGTAGACTAGATAATCAATTAGGATCGCTATCGATTATAGAATTGGTGCGCTTGAGCCGAGTTTATTCTTCGGTATGACAACACTCGGCCACATAACATAACTTGTAAATATTAAAATTGCAAGTGCTGTCCCATCCGCTGTTCCGACATATGAGACATGACCTATCCGAGTAGGGCTTCATTTCTTATGAAGATACCAAAAAATGGGTCAATTCGTGGTCAATACATGTACAATTCGTTCAACAAATTGTACATGTATGCAAGAGTTCATTTTAAGTTTCAAAAGTTTTTAATCACATAATGAATATATCGGCTGCTGTGCATTGTGAGTCTTCATCCAGGTAGGTGCGTACATTCTGGAGGTCACAACTCTCATCTGAAACATATTTTTCAAAAAAAATTGTTTTTAAAGTATTCTTCTATACGAACTAATATCAATCAAGTACGATTTTTTACCATTTTTTTACATTTATAAATACAATAAAACAATTATAAAAATGAAATGTTTTCTTCGTTTATAGCTCACGGAGGAACAAAATATATACAAAGAAAATATCTGTAAAATTTCATAACGATTGATTAAAAAACTCTAAAAACAGAGTTAGAGTAGAAGTAGAAGTATATTTACGGCAGTAATTAATTACCGTAAACAACTTACTAATCAATCAGCTATCCCAGTACCATATTAGAATCCTTTGTCGGCTTTATATATGTCATTTTGGATTGCTGCTGCCCTTTTATTTATCAACTTCTAAGGCATAATTGAAGTTTCTGCTACCAACGGTAATATTAAGCTCTAATTTAAGCTCAGAATGGTTAAAATACCGGTAGTTCCTTCATTAAATAAGCAAGCAGCTAAATATGCCGAGACCTTAACGAATCCTAAACCAGAATGCAAATGTTTTGAAGCCAATCGCCAAACTGAATTGAAACTCATTTGCATTTAGATTATGACCGCCTAAACATCTTTTGATAAATCTTAATTTTCTTCATTATTACTTTTTTTCTTTCCCTTCTTTCTTTTCTTCTTCTTTCACTTTTTCTTCTTCTTCTTCTTCTTCATTTTCACTATAGTTATTTGACTGCCGATTTAGGTGTAGAGTATAGATGTAGCAGCTATACCTACTTCCACTTAAATAATGTTTTAGTTTCACAAAAATATTAGTCTTTGATATTTGATTTTGCAAAAAAAACCTGTTTACTTCTGAACGCTCGACATATTTGTGTCTCGAGAATTCAACAAAAGCCCATTGATGTTTATCGTTGTAATTTGTGGAATGCTAGATGGATACGGGGAAAATCTCGTTCCTAAGTTCATTTCCTGCGGCAGATTAAAAGGAACGTGCTTCGCAGAGCGGCGATCGCTTGGAGGACGGGAAAAATGACGGCCCGATCGTGGCACGTTTAGCGCTAATCTCCCTGTCATTTTCCTAATTCACGAATTCGTCGTGGATCGGCTGGGGAACGGCGTCCTTTGGGGCGGCTATTTCGGGCGGCGACGGCGCACGACACCCATATATCAGCGTTATGACGTGTCGTAAAAATATGCCGACGCTTCGGATGGCCCGGGTCGATGCCTTCGATGAATTATTGAGACGAATGGTCCGTAGATTCAACCCCGATAAATTTTTACACATTAAAGCACCGAATTTAGACGGCTTCATACGTGTTTACACATTGGTGGGGTTTTTGGATAATTTGCCTATCAAATGACTCAGAGGTATGTCTCGTACGAATACTTTCATTTCGTTAAATACTTTTGGGCCACAATTTTAAAGTCACTCATTCATAATAGACTAAAGAGAATAACTTAAAAATGATATATTAACATTACTAAAACTTGTTTCAACAATATTTTCAATATAAAATCAGAAATGCATTTGATTATAGTACAAATTAATTACAGTAATAAATGTATATACATTAAAATATACGAGGGTGGTTCAAATATGATGGAAACAAACACTATAGATGGCGCGCATGTATGTTTTGAAGGTCGTGGTTTGAATATGTGATAGCTGAGACCCTTATGACAGTGTGATATGTTTTGGTCGGGAGCGCATGTTTCACGCGCGTGGTTCGACCATGAGTGGTTTTTGGTTTTTAGTGTGGAAAGGCGTTAAATAGACAGAAAGTTTTCTGCGTTTGAGAAATCATTTCGACAGTGAGTGCCTGAATAGAGCTGCTGAATTTATATTTAATGGAGCAAAGCATTCAACGATGGCCGCGAAACCGTTGAGAACCAGCATCACACCAGACAACATTCACCGCGGAGAACAACTCATTTTGAAGGACCGTAGGATGAATGTTCGAGACATTTCGGCTGAACTCGGCATCAGTATTGGTAGTGTAGAGTCTATTATCCACGAACACTTTCAATATCGCAAAATAACAGCGCGATGGATTCCTAAACTGTTAAACTTCGAGCAAAAATTTACGCGGTTGAAAGTTTGTCGCCGAGGCAAAGGGGGACGGTATTTTAACGCGAATCTTCACTACAGACGAGACATGGGTACACTATTACACTTTCGAAAGAAAGATGTCGTCTAAAGAGTAAGGCGAAAGAAGGAGGCGCCAGTCATAGCGAAGACAACCAGATCCGCAGATAAGGTTCTGTGTACGGTGTTCTGGGACCAGCGGGGCATGCTCTGCGTCGATTTCCTGCGCACCACTCTAACCTTCTGAAAACACACCTGAAACCTGCTTATCGCTCGAAATAGAGGAGTATTCCAGCACGAAGTGCGATTGTTCTCCAGGATAACACGCGCCCTCATACCGCGCGTCTCACGTTCGATATAATATCGGAATTAGGGTGGGAGGTACTGGAATGGCCACAGGTGCTTTATATTTTGCAATACAGAAATTATATTAAAGTAATGTATTTATAATTATTAAATGAACTATTTACTTCTCAAAACTTAGGTCTACAAAGTAAATAACTACAATAGTTCATAAATGGTTCAAAACATGAATTGTCATATAGTTACATCTTTTATTGCATTCGTCGTTAAAGACCGTAATATTTATCAACGGTTTAAAATACTTACCAAATTACTGTTAATAGTAATTGTTAACACTATCCCACATGAGGAATAAAAACTCACCAACAAATGAAAAATTAAAACATTCATTTTAACTCTTGAAACCTGAAATAGATTAGATTAGAAGTTAATTCCAATAAAATTTACAATTATCTTAATACATTATGTTATATCTCCAGAACCTTATCAATTACTACCAGTTGCTAAGTAAGAACAATTTTTCTTAGCTGTTCTAAGTTCACCAGGTAGTAAATTAATTGAAATTCTTAAATTTAAAAATGGAATAGTTGGATGTTTATATTATGAATCTGAACAAGCTGTTTGCGAAAATCTAAATACATTGTAAAAAGAGCTCAGACGATTCTTGTTATTCTGGAATTTTGTTAAACTATAGTAAGATGAAATTTCATATATGTCGTGTTTTTCTTTCACAGCTTAATATACCTTCGGGTAAAATGGATACATTAATTTATTGTCCCTACAAATAATGTAAAATATAACTTTATTTGATCATCTTAATCGTTAAATCTTAACTACCGTAACTCTTTAGCAGTTCCAACATGACAGGAATAAACAAGTCAATCAAAATCTTAGACAACTTTGCTTAAAATTAAATAAAATCATGTAATAATATCTCAACTCATTCACTTTTCGTGTTAATATCCTTTCAAATAAAAAATGTAATGTAATGTAAAATGTCTTTCTTCTATTCTATTCTAAACTATTTTTTAGGTTTTTTTGATTTTCCGGAAAATTGTTGAGGAGGCCACAGCGTTCAGCATTATATATTAATTATACACATTATACATTATATTATGTGTACGACAATGTTTGTTTCCCTTTACTTTCAGGTCTTCGTAACACTTGTTTATTCAGACACAATTGCCTGAACATTGTTCTTCGTCAGAAACTTCTTAAGTGAAGTATTAACTGAACGTATATAGTTTACGAATTCAATTGAAATAAATTATTTAGAACTGACTGATTAATTTCAGTTCTAAGGACTTTTCAGGCCTTATAGATAAAATGTAATTAGCTTTACAACTAGAATATACACAAGGCTTTTAATTGAATCCTAATTCACTCACACTTGGAAGATAGGTCTTTTCAAGTTAAGATCAGTGAGAGTCTCCTTTCGGAAGCAAATCTCCGCAGGAGTTCGACAGAGTTCTCCATTAGTCCCGGACCTGTTCAAGTAATACATGGCAACATGGAACCTAGAACTAGGTAGTCGCGTGGTACAAGTTCTGGCGACTGCAGATCACCCGAGTAAAACTCAAGTTATTATGACCCATCATCGGATGCTCCTGACTCCAGAAAATGTCAAACGTCGGTCTTCAATTCAACCACAGGTTCCAATAGTCAGTCCAAATCCAAATGGCATTCTATATTTACTACTCTGCAGAAAAAGTAAACTTCCATTCCCCCAAATAGCGACCCTGTATAAAATACTGGTCCGTCTGCCTTTCTTTTTGGAGCACAGGTGTGGTACAAGTACGTCCCCGGGAGGCAACTTGCACTACTTCAAGTTTGCCAATCCGAAAATATCTGCGCGTTAGTCAGTGCCCCACGGTTTGTGACGATCGCGAACAACTATCTCCAATCAGGGTAATTCGTTCATGAAAAGCTTCACGAACATGCTCAGTGTGAGGTTCTCCCTTGGCACCTGGCAACACGATTATCAGCTGATCAAAATCCTACCCACTCATCTCTCGCGATAGATAAACAAATCCAAATATCCCGAACCCAAGAAATAGCTTCTAATTAAACTAACTTATTTAAAAATTCAGCAAGATCGTGTGCTCTCTCTCTCTCTCTCTCTCTTATTGCAAATTATTACTAATCGATTAGTGTATTTACAATTATAATCATATCTATTGTAATTGCATATCATATCAACCTTACAAACTATGCCTCGGTCGATAATTAAAGAAATACCGACCATTTTATTATTTAAATCAATAATTTTGACCGTGTAATATGTAGCCATAATAGTCGCCGGCAATTTATTTGTTGATGGAGTGCAATGGGGTAAATTGAAAATAAGTATTATTTAAATTGACAAGCACATAAACGGTTAACACTTGAAGGTGTCCTCTTTAGGCCCAGAGATTTATGGACTTGGACCTATACCGGTTAACTTCCTGGTGATTTGCATATTAATATTAATTTAAGGCCTTCGCTGCTGCATGCGCATCACATGCAAGGTAGCCATTTTATTATTCCTATACAGTATACCAAGTAAGCTATATTATTTAATTTTGACCTACATCTGCTAATTGGTTGATAATTTGTCGATAATAAATATCAATATATGATTGAATTCAGAATCAATTTAACAGTTAACAAATATTTATATCTATATATCTTTTTTTTATGAAAACACACATTAAACATGATACATTATTCTCCAAATGAACCTCCATGGAGTAACGTTTTGTTTACATTTTTCCTCTATATTAACATTGGATCAACAAATCCAATAATGGAACAAAAACTTGGCTTGATGCCGAGTTTCCTGATACTGTCTCAGGAATATCAAACATCAAGGAGTGGTATGCTAAGTTTAGACGTCGCGAAATGAGCTCCGAAGACGGTGAACGCAGAGGATGCCCAAAAGAGGTTGTTACCGTAACATTTAAAAAATCCACAAAAGGATTTTGAATTACCGTAAAGTGAAATTGAATGAAATAGCAGACACTCTAAAGATAACAACTGAACGTGTACATCATATAATTCACGAATATGTGGGTGTGAGGAAGCTCTGTGCAAAGTGGGTACCGCGCGAGCTCACTTTTGACCAAAAACAACGACGAATTGATGATTCGGAGCAGTGCCTGAAGATGATCAAGCGTAATAAAACCGAGTTTTTGCGTCGATATGTAACAATGAATGAAACATGGTTCCATCAATTTACTCTGAAGTCATTCGAATTGACTGCACACGATGAACCCGCTCCAAAGCGTGGGAGAACACTACAGTCGGCTGGCAAGGTTATGGTGTCTGTATTTTGGGACGCGCATGGAATAATTTTCATTGACCACCTTGAAAAATGGACCATCAACAGCGACTATTACATAGCGTTATTGGACCGTTTAAAGGTCGAAATCAATGGAAAAACGGCCGCATTTGATGGAAAAAAAGTGCTGCTTCACCTAAACAATGCACCATGTGACAAGTCAGTGAAAACGATGGCAAAAATCCATGAGTTAGGCTTCGAATTGCTTCCTCATCCACCATATGCTCCAGATCTGGCCCCCAGCGATTTCCCGTTCTCATATCTCAAAAGAGTGCTCGCTGGGAAGAAATTTTCGTCAAATGAAGAGTTGATCGATGAAACTGAGGCCTATTTTGAAACAAAGGACAAATCGTACTACAAAAAAGTATCGAGAAGTTGGAGGGTCGCTATAATCAGTGTATCATCCTTGAAGGGAATTATGTTGAACCAAAAAAAAATTGGCAAAAAAAATGTGTTTTACTATGGTAGGCAAGTGACTCTTCAATTGACCTATTAATAAACAAATGAAGTTAAAATTAATATTACCATTCAACCTGATTAAGAGACATATGGTCTTTAAAATATTCAGATTAATTAGTTCACACTCGATATGATATGTTAAATCATAGAAACCATAGTCTAAACTTTCAATATGTTCTTACTTTTAATTTATATTTTCTTTTTTCTCCGATGTAAATCAAAATAATCAAAATAAAGCAATTTATGAAACCGTTACTTTGTTTTTACCCATATTTTTTCATAAATTAATAAGACAAAACATTTCTTTTCAGAATATCGTTTTCCGTTTATCGTTCACTCAATGTTTAATTATAGAAATACAATGATTTTTTTGCAGATTTTCAGACATTTCGATGACATAATGCAAAATAAAAAGCCCGTTTAAAAAAAACTACCATACCAACACCTGTACCATCAATTAAACCTGTAAAATTTCTTTGTCGCACTCATCCAGTTTATTTTGGTCCAACGTTACGCCAACAATTGCTGCTATTTTCGTTTTAAAAACGGTAGTAAAAGTTTCCCATTAACGGTTTTGAAAATAAAGCTTTCAAGTATGGTATAGCAGGACAAAGCTTTGAAAATTATTGTTGTTCTTGTCTTTATTCCATTTGACGCTTTTTTAGCTTTCTCTAAGGGGAAAATAAATAAGTAGCAAAGTAAATAAGGGAGGAAATCACTCTTCTTCTAAACAACATGTTTGCGATCAACGATTACGTGTTCACTCGCGGTAATGGTTTCGTTATTATACGATTTTCTAATATGTACTGATCTTCATATTAAATAGTTTTACTAAAAGTAATTATTTTTTATAATTACAAATGTATTTCAATCGTTGCCAAACTGAAAAAACTGAAAAAATGAATATAATTTGAAGAAATATAATCTGGTTAAGAAAACCTCAGAACGAAAGTACTCTGTTAGTAATGACTGAGCTGGGATAATAAACAAAAAGTTCTAATGATTTAGAAAAAATGCGTTACTACTTCTAATCAAAATAACTAATCATAATTTGTCCATTACAACTGGGAGTTAATTTAATAACATATCAATTGTATGTACCTAACATGACCACTCATTTATTAAAATTCATTATCAAAATATTGTGCATTAAATACAGTACACTAAATAAAAGTAAAACGTTGCCATTTTTATCACAAACCGTATATTAATAATATTTAACAGTATTACTGCGTATACTCATGTACTTATTATTTACATAAAAATTATAAATATTTAAACTCCTACAGTTATAGATTACATTTAAGGAAGATATTTAAACCACATTATAAATATGAAAATAAAGCAATTAAATGTATTTACAGATATAATTTTCAATGTTATTTATCAGGTGGACAGTTGAGAGTAATATATTTGCACCTAATTTTAAAAAAGCATGAATCTTATTTTGATATAAATCATTTCAATATCACTTCTTCAATAGATAATTTAAGTAAAAACTAATTTCGAGTTTTTATGTCCCTCAATGATACTAGTCAATAATATATATTCCTCAATGAAATTTCAGATGTTGAGGAAAGATTGAACCAAGTGATCTTCGCAAGACCCTTTTGAATCCAATGTTACACGCTTGGTATAACTCGCCCTTGGTTGGTACCCAGTCTTGGATGTTTAGTACCGTAGAGACTTCTCATAACGCATTTCCTTGTATAAAAAACATATAAATAATAACCTTCTAGAATATCCATTTTTGAAGCATATAACTTTTGAGTTAGTAATAGGCTATGGGTACTATGGAATTATTGCTATGGAAATCACGATTTTACAGTTTCTTCAACTTACCAATTAGAATTATATATACTTGAATTCTAGATATTTTAGATATATATTAGTAGTATAGTATAGAATCATTTGCAATGGCAATTTCAAATGGCAATTTAACAGGTTTACCATTCTAAGATAAGTTCTTTTGAATTAAAACTTACATAATGATTACATAACAATATTATATTGGTATTGCTTGGTATAACGAATAGATAATTTAAGATAGTAACTTTTGCAGTTACCCGTAATTACAAAAATATTATTTTTATAATAGTAATATATGTGTAGTAGTGTTTCAATGTAAGTATTTACATTCAAATTGACTTATTGTTAATATATTAATTACAAGACATTTCTCTAAAATTATTCTGCCTTGAAGCAAAATACCTGTATACATCTTTCTTGATAAAACTACATTTAATCAGTGTATTGTAAATCAGTGTATGCAAAACAGTTACTATTCTTTCTCTCCTGACACATTTTAACCATGTATATTCTAAACAATTACACACATTTCCTACAATTATCATATATTAACTATATACTCACCTTTACTTGAATCATATCATATCCAAAAAGTTTGATTCAAATGAATAACTAAGCTGTTAATTTCCATTCTATCTAACATTTGTTCACAATTCCATCATTTGTCAATTACTTCCTCAATGTATCTGTTCGAGTTCATCCAAACCGAGCATTCCTATTTTCAGCATGAAGTACAATATATCTACAGTGAATTATTAATAAATGTTATGACTAATTAAGCCTAATCAATTGTAATTCCAATGTTTATCTTCATCCATCAACTATTTTTTTTGATAAATTCATGATTATATTTTTCTTATTGAGATATTTTAGTAACCGTGTTCATATTATGATTCAGTGCAGCTGCAACACGCTAAAATTAGTATTAACAGTAAAAATGCTTACCTCTCTAACTAATTTTACTGACAAGAGGGGGCCTCCATTATCTCGTTCTTGTTCAAAGTAACTGATTAGAAACGCAATCTGTTCGGTATGTCTTCGGCATTTTCAATCAGAGTATTAACAAGCAGCGATTTGAAATTTATCAAAACAAGCCAAGCAGTAAAATAACGTTTGACGCTTTATAACCTCTTATCACTGTTTTAAAGAATTTTGCATAAGTTTGGCTTTGACAGGCTAGTTCTGTTACACGTTCAAACTTATCAGACAGCATTGCGTCTCTTTTTAATTAGAATAACGTGAGAAGGGAATTTTTTTCTGATTCTAAAACCAATTTACAAACTGCGACAGGCAATACATTAATCATCTTGATGACGTATGTACAAAACTTCTTTGGATAGACTATATATCGTGTTACATTATATCCAGACTATTAATATATACGCGATATATTTGATGGCTAATTATTAAGATAATTATTTTGACGTGAATCTGGAGGTAAAGTAATATATTGAGGAACATTTGCATCTGCCAAAACATCCCCAAATACAGTTGTCGATCATTTTTCACGCGAAGAAAAAAAGCACTCCCTCCGAACAACACCTGGCCGCGATCGCGTTTCTTTCATCCTTCATGTAGGGTCGATTTCACCCAACCCCCTATTACTGATTTTTTAGATACGCGCGCGTCAATCTCTATTTTTAACAGCGGCCCCCCGTTCCCCAACCGGTCGCCGCTCGCACCCCCACTCTTTTTTCCGCCATTTTCGCCGACCTTTAAAGACGAAAAAAGCCAATGGACGATGAAGACAGTGACCGTCTCGTTAACCCGATCACGTGCCATCTCGCTTCCTGGAACCCCGATGGGCGGAAGTCCTTCGGCCCGCTCGGTTGCATATTGATTGGTCGCGCCGTTCAGGTGGTACCCCATAGTTTTGGTTCGCCGAAAATATCAGCTAATTCCAATTAATAACGAAACGGCGACACTAATTCCCAGCCCGAAAGAAGAAATCATTAAAAACATCGCGCACCGTAAATAGAACACCCGCTATTACCCAACAAACCCTCAAATCAAATCACATTTATTGTAAATTTATTTACGTGAACACCAAATTCGTTCATTATAGTGTATCAATAAAAGCAGTAACATCAATTTAGATGAATAATTAAAAATATTTCTAAAAAGCAAGGATTTCCGTTATTTTGTTAAGTCATCTATATGAAAAAAATGTTTTTAAAGATCAATTTATAAATTTTTGTTGTTATTATTAATTATTTATTATTTTATTTTTAAATATATTATTTTAAATTTATTGTATTAAACCATCTGATATATAATATCATAGTATGTTATTAACTTGTCATGATATTCTTAAATAATTAATTAATGTACATAATAATAGATAATTTGAATAAAATTATTAATTACTTATAATCTTTAACATATTAATTTGAATTTATTGTAGATATACTTTTATATCATTTATACCGTACAAATATTGACAATTAAACTATCCAGAATACAATATTATAATATGTAATTTACTATAGCATTGTTAAGTAATTAATTAATATAGATAATTAAAATTTATAGCCCGAAACACAAAATCATTAAAAACAGCATGCTCTGTAAATAGACACATAACACTCGCTATTACCGAACAAACCCTAAAATAAAATAACATTTACTGTATATTTATTTACGTGAACACAGAATTCGATGGTTCCACAGAATCAATAAAAGTACTAACAATAATTTAGATGAATAATTAAAAGTAGTTCTAAAAAGCAAGAATTTCCTTTATTTTTTAAGGCGCCTTCTATATGAAAAAAAAATGTTTTTATCAATCAATTTATATATTTTTATTATAAATTATTTATTATTTTAATTTAAATTCATTGTATTAAACCATCTGATATATAATATTGTAGTATGTTACTACTTTGCCATGATATTCCTAAATAATTAATTACTGTAGATGATATTAAATAATATGAATAAAATTATTAACATTTCATTTTAAATTTAATGAAGATATACTTTTATATCTTTTATAACGCAAAGAGATTAACAATTAAACTATCTAGAATACAATATTATAGTATGTAATTAATTAACGTAGATGATTAAAATTCCTAGCCCGATTAGAAAACCATTAAAAACATCGTGCTCCATAAATAGAACACTCGCTATTACCGAACAAACCCCAAAATCAAAACACATTTATTGTAAATTTATTTACGTGAACACCGAATTTCATCATTCTACAAAATCCAAGAATTCAATTTATTTTACCCGCCTGAAAAAAGCCTCCATTCAACCACTATCCAATTATAAGGATTTTCTCCTTTTAAAAGAGCGAGAAAAAAGTTGTCTCGTCCAAATCGTTTCGTTTCAATTGCTACCCATTTATCAGGGCTGAAGCTGAACAAAAAAAGATGCCGGTTTAACACAAAGCCGTTAAGAGCATAATAATAGAACAATTAAGCTGGAACTTTTGATTTGAACTTAGGAGAAGTTGTATGAATTTGGCCATTATTACTTTGCTTATCAAATGAATAATGAGAAAGTTTTGTTTAGGCTGAATGGTTATCTCATTATGATAACATTTATAAATATTTAAAAAGTAAATTATGTTTATAGATAATGTGTATATAATATTAATGTCTATATTTCTTAAATATTTTATAAAACTGTGGTAATAATATAAAAAAAAAATTTTGTTTGTAATATTTTCGTCTCTTTTTTACTGGCAATTCTCTGTAATCTTAATAGGTCTTACTTGTGATTCTGAAGAAGAGTCCTAGAGACCTTTCCAAAAGATATTATCAAAGCCTGATTACTGAGGTGACCGAGATGGTAGTTTCTTACGATCTCAGTCACCAGACTGGATGCGCAAAGCTTGCTCAAAAGTATAGCAATTTAGAAATTTCAAGAACTGTATTGATTCGGCTGGTATAGTTCTTTGATGATGTGCTGGCAAGCATATTTACATAGTATCTATAAATTTTCAGCCTTATTGGTTGTTTACATTTTTGTCATTTGCTGAAAGTTCATATCTACAATATAACAAAGAAACGTTTCTTGATATTGTATTAAACCATCTGGTATATAATATTATAGTATATTATTACTTTGCCTTGACATTTTTAAATAATTAATTAATGTAGTTGATTAAATAAAATTATTAATTAATTATTATTTTTTAAACATTTTATTTTAAATTTATTATAGATATACTTTTATACCATTTATAACGTACAAATATTAACAATTAAACTATATGGAATACAATATTATAGAATATAATTGTTAATTTACCATGAGATTTTTATATAATTAATTAATGTACATGATTAAATAAAATTATTAATTAATTATCATTTTTTAAACATTTTATTTTAAATATATTGTAGATATACTTTTATACCATTTATAACTTACAAATATTAAAAATTAAACTATATGGAATACAATATTATAGTATATAATTGTTAATTTACCATAATATTTTTAAATATTTAATTAATGTAGATGTAGAGATTTTTTGAACACACCTCGTATAAAATAAATGTGTTTTAAGCTATACATTTTAAAAAACTATTTTAAAATTTCACTTATATTAATTAATTACTAATATTTTAGTTTTGAATATGAGTTTACATCATTTAAGAAGGGTGAATAACAATTAAAAGTCTGGAATAATATTATAGTAGTACTGAAAATAATCAATTTACCGTGACATTTTAGCTAAAAGAAATTTAATATTAAGCTGGATTATCCAATACATGCGCCTAGAACATAAAATATCAACAAGACAAATACTTACATTTTACTGGAAATTTCGAAGTACGGTTCTGGAACCCGCCTTATCTCCTACGATAAGGTCGTGGTAGTCTTTATTTATTATAGAAACGAACCTCAGTACTGTTTCCTTCATCCGTAAATACGGATGTGCTTTACGTGCCTGGGACGCGACCGCTTCTATATTCAAAAAGCCGAGCTTTCGGCCGTATGCCAGCCCAAAGCATTAAACAAATTCGCCGTGGCAGTGTATAGTTTTGGTGATATCCGATGCAATGTTGAAGAATAAATCGCGAAATTTAGTGCAAGACAAGGATGAGGGACTGTCAGATTCTTCGGATGATTGTCGTTTAGGTACCTCCACAAAATCCCGGGCGAAACACTACTCTGGTAAATACCGAAATTGTTTAAAACAAACCTTACGCATGCCGACATTACGTCTTCCAAGAAATAGTCGGTAAAAATTTATTTATCATTATTTTCTGAAACCCATCGGTCACTACACGAGGATTTTTTACCAAATCATTGGAGATAAGAGATTGGCATAATGTGTGGCTTGATCGCCATACGTCATACTAATGTAATTATAGTTTTTTCTTCAAGATATTTATAAAGATCTCTTTGTCTTGTTATTTATATTTTTTTGATGCTAATTAACTATAAATAAATCAAAGTGGTACTAAATACATACAAATGATAATTTAAAATGCCTGTATTATTCACAAGAATGAAAATAATTTTATTGGTAGATTGAAAACAATTAATCTTGCAACTGTTTAGTAAATTTAAGTAAGATTACATAAAAAAAAGCTTTAAAACAACATTGTTATAATTACTTCCGTTTATTTGCGACTCGAAAAAAAACCTGAAAAAGTCATAATCTAAATTTGTAGAAGAGTATGTTCAATGTGATCCACATTCTCTCAAGAACAATATACACACACATGTTACTACTAGCAGTCATAAGATATGTACAATATATGCTAGTTTATTTCGTAATGATCAGCGTACAGATATTTTGCCAATTTTTGTCTGGTATTATTTTAACACATAACAAAGTTCATTGTATTAATTATTATATCATCTAATGATTGTGTGGTATTATAAGTATACAATGATTAGTTATTTTTCAGTAAACATTAATAATATATGTAGACACAAATACTGTGTATAACAAATGATTTTTTGTACATCACAATTTGACAATTATTCTATTGAGATACCTTTTTATTTCCACATTATCAACAAGAAACTGTAAGAACAATATTATTCGAATTGAATGGGGTACCATTAATGTACAGGGTATCAAAATAAAAGCAATGCCAATTAATGTTAATCGCAGTTCCTGAAATTTAAAAGGCAACTCTCGTATAAATATTACACAACCAAAGAAATAGATTTATAACAAGAAAACTGTAATAAATTAATAATAATCGTAAATACCGAAATAATAAAGGTAACCCTGGTATAAATATTACAGAAAAAAAAACAAAATGTAGATCTCTTTTTACCCATTGTCATATACCTAAGTAATAGAATATTTGTTTGGCTTGAACAGCTCCAAACTTGCTTTATTTTCGGTGTAAATTCAATATACGGGTAGTTTATTTTCATGGTGCAATCTCTATAATGATTATGTAACCACTATCTTCAACGGTATTTTCTCCCATCAAAAAACAAGGATTTATCAACACAGGAAATTCATTTTTATCATTTGTTGTGAAAATATCGGTAATTGTTTCACTAAAACTACTGTAACCTATCAATTTATAATTGGAATAACATTAAATTTTGACATGTGCGTTTGAAGGTCAGTATCGTAGACATATTGAACAGTAAATATTATTGTTGAATTTAAATGTATTTTTAAATATTTTGTTTCCTTAATTCATTAATTTTTTTTATTAATTAATATATTACAATATAATTACCTACAATATAACATTTTTCTCTAGAATATAAATTTTGATATCAGATACTCTAACAGGTCAATTGAAAAGTCCCCGACCTGACACATATATAGGGCTACTAGAATTAAATCCATTTTTTAGTTATCCCTAACCCTCAAAAGATGCGTGTATAAATTTGACAGCTGTCGGATCATTAGTTTGTGAATTATAGCATTTTGACTGAAGCAACTTTTGTTATTGTGAAAAAAATGAATAAAAAGGAACTTCGCGTGTTGATAGAATATTGCTTTTTGAAGGGAAAACATACAGTTGAAGCAAAAACTTGGCTTGATGCTGAGTTTCCGAACACTGTCCTGCATGTTGAATAAAAAAAAACTAATTTTTCCAAAAAAATGTGTTTTACTATGGTAGACCGGGGACTTTTCAATTGACCTGTTAACAACAATAGTGAAATAATGAATGCTTATAAATATTTAATTAAATGACTTTGTTTTAGACATAATAATATTATACCCATATTAATCAATCATATAATCATATAATCAATCTAATTTCAGTCAGATAGATGACTGATACAGCTACTAAAAAGATAATAAATAAATATAATAGTAAATACATTATTTAAAAAATAAAATATACCATCCATACCACATTAACGTGGTATGAATATTGTCAAAAACCAAGATAAAAGAAAGACACAAGGTGTTTTCGTGTAAAAGTGACGGCAAATGTTCTAGACGTGTATCTAAACTCTGGCGATGAACAGAATTTCCGGAATCCGGAATGAGTCGGCGACTATAGCTTTGTTTTCGCTTTCCAGGCACACTGTCAAAACAACACGCCAACATGGACGACATCCTGATTGTATCGCTGAAAGGTAGCGAACCGGCCAACCTCTGGGTGGAATACTTCGTCTCCTATTTCCAGCAAATTAGCAAAACGGCCAACAGGAAATCGTTCAAGTGAGTATACAGGGACACAAATCATTAGGGCCGCTTCATTTTTCTTTTTTTTTATTAAAAAATATATAATTAATAGTATTATTATTTAAATTATTGAATTTATTTATGTTTCGTTTCGTAGAATCCAGAATTTATTCCTGGAAGATGCACTAACACCCAAAATCGAAGAACCTAAATTCGTTGAAGGCGCCACCGGTGTGAAGCTTCAACTGGTCGTTCTGTGTCCTGCTTTTTTGGAGTTTATCGCAGAACATCCTGAAGAAGTCAGCATATTATCGAAGATATTGCTACCAGACAGAACCCTGTCTCTTCTTTTGGGTGTAAACGACAGTGATTTGAATGATATACATAAAAAAGGTTCGTAATCGTAATAAGAAAAAGCTTGAAGCGTATTTGTTCCGTATTGGAATAAGTTTACGCTATTTTTTGTCGAAACTAATGATTTGTCTAAAAGAAATTCTACTAATCATACTTAAAAGCAGTACCGAGGGGTGAACACAGTTGGAATAATGACTGATTAAAAAAAACATTATATGGTTGTACTTCTACAGGAAATAAAGAATCTCTCTATTTTAATATTTATATTCGTGTTAAAACGTTTTAGATTGAATTTATTGTCATTTATTTATATTTTCTGGTTATATTTGATCAAATAATTATTTATTATAATACTATTCAGCCCATTAGAGTATTTTTAGAGAAAGCAGTTTAACAAGGATATATGGCCTAAAAATTAGTTTTAAAGGATATTTTTTAATACAAAATTTGTACGGCAATATATTTTATTCAAAGTATAGACACTACTTTTTCTCGTTTTTCAAACAATTTACGTTTATTATATCTTCACCGATTTTGCTGATCCCGCCAAGTACAGAGCATGAGCTTGAAACCATAGATATTCGGCTTTACCGTTGATATTGATGCATCACCAGGTAGTCCCCATGATTTTTTTCACTTTGTATTCTCGTAATGGATCCATTTTTCATCACCAGTAACAATAAGTTGCAGCAATACGTCCAAATAACCACTTTTATAATGTTGAATCAAATTGAAGTAAAAAAGTAAAATTTCCCAAAAATACAATTTACTAGGTAGACATTCAACACAATACATTTTTGTTTTGTTTGATGTGATGTAATGCACAGTAACATTTTTTTTAATCATTTAAAATTAATTTATAGACCTAAGACGTTTTAGCTGCAGTTTTTTTTTGAATTAGCTTTGACAAAAACTGACATTAAAGACTAAAAAAATAATTGTTACACTTCTGGCACCCAAAAACTTTCTAATATTCATTCACTTTTCGTACTGCAATATACGGGTTTTCTTTTTCAACTGATTTCTCTGTACCTACCAGTTCTCTGCATTTTTAATTAATTAATTAATTACCTTTTTTAGCACTTCCGTCTTATTACCAATGGCAAAGACAAAGCGTCGGTCAAGATCAAGACGAAACCTTCACCAAGGAATTCTTAGCACAGGCCATGACTATCCTATCCAAAATATGGAAACAACAGAGCTCAGTCATAGCCCAAGAAAAGTCATACTTTTCCGTAACCCCAAAGAAAATCAGACAGGTAATTTAAAACAGCACGAAAACCGAAATCCAGCATTACCTCAACGATCTATATCTTTAGGGCCAAAACAGCGTTTTCATTCTGCTGACGTACCCGCTACAAAAGGAAGACATCGTAAAAATATCAATTGAGCGTAACGGCGAGCTGCAGGAGGTAAAATCGATCAAGAAGCGCAATCCGTATATAATAAAAATTACCGTACCGGATAACCTGACTGATGTTACCGCCATAGTCAATATTCTAGTCGAGAAAAACGGCAGCATCATCGGCAGTAGACCAATCAAATGCGAAAGTAAACTGAGAGAACTCGAACAGATACTACGATCTACCAATAATCCAGTCGACTTTATGTGTCAGGTAAGGATACAAAAATATTTTACAATTTTTGGGTATGGTATTTAATTTTCTAGAGAATAAAATTTACCCTGATATTTTTTCTGCTCAATTCACATATGCCTATAAATGTAATTCGCAGCAAATAAATTAAATATCTTCCTAACATTTAAAGTAGGAAGTCAATTGTTTCGATTATTCTTCTCTAACAGATTCACGACATTTCCACTTCATTATTTGGTTTGACAGAATGAATTATTATCCTTCCAGCAAAGACCTTTTTTATACCTCCAATATAGAGTGAATGTTTCGTTTCAATAGGGCTATAATATTAGTGCGGAATATAATCTACACGTTTAAAAAAATACTTCCTTATTTGTCTACTTAAGTTTCTCAACTGACAATTAATGGTAAAGCTCAAAACAATTCAGCATTTTCAACTCAAAATATTTATCCAATAATTTACAGTCACTATACATTTTAACAAATACTGTTCAAACAAAACTTTCAAAAGATTTTAAACAATTCAAGCCTTTTACTTTTTTCTATTAATGAGTTAATTTATCAATATTTGTTGATGCACGCAAGCATAACTGACAAAAAAGGCTTCTTCAAAGAATTAATGTATGAATTTGACTACAGCGGCTTTTTTTGACTATTTGACAAGCAGCAACCACGAATACATCAACGATCTGGCTCCTGAATCCCCACGATTACCTTATCAAAGTACTACCAGATCTCGACACTCATGTTCAATTAATAAAATTAAGAATTCGCAATGTTACATTATTTTCAAATTTACCGTATTGCCATTTTTTCTGATTGTAACTTGGAAATTTATTATCTTTTACAAATATATGTACCTTGACTAATTATATGTACCTTATTTATTCAAGTTCAAAACAAATATGGTCAACTCAAAATATATATCCAGTAATTTACCATTGTTATGCATTTTAACAAACACTTCAGAAAAATATTTCAAATGATGGTTTTTAAGAAAATCCAAGCTTTGAATTCTTAACGGAAATAATAATAAAATTATCAGTATTTATATGTTTAGCAACATTTAACTTCTTTAGATGTTAACAAAATATTCGTTACAGAATATATTATAAAGCCTAAATAATTAAATACCAAATCTAAAACTTCACAATATATGTCAATAATGAATGTACTATGAGACCATAGTGGAAATAGAATACTATAAGTTTTACATAATTGAATGAGTATTCCAGATACTAACATGAAATATGGTAGAGTATTGAAAAACATTAAATATATAAATATGTTATCATATAAGACTTGGCAAAAATTAATAAATGTAGCTAATAACACTAAAGAGTACCCATTAATAGCACAATCACCATATGGGAAATGTGAGAATAGTATTATAGAAATCAAGTCTATATGTGCTAAGACAAATCACTCTTGTATTGATGACAAACTAAATGAAAGATTTTATAGATGCAAGTGTATTTGACAGGGCTACCAAAATGTTCATTTTGCATAGTCGGTAGTAACTACAACACAAAAAGTAAAACTACACTATTTCAAACGTCAATTGTTCTTTCAAATTCATTTTTTTAATAATTTTTATTCTAAGTAAAGTAAATACATAGAGTTGTCATGAAGTAGTTTTTCAGCAATAGCCATCTAGCCTATTGTTCGCCGAACAATTTCATATAACTGGACTATTCATTTTCCGAAAACTTAATTTTATTTCTATCTTTCCTTCAAAACCTATATCAGTCCAACAAATAACACTTTCTCCGCCCAACTATCTGTGACTTCAAATAATTTGATCGTTTTTAAATCATGATAGTAATATTTAGAAATATATACTATATGAATTTGTTAAAATGTGGGCTAAATATAAGTGAGATACAATATATTAATCAATAGTTCATTACGTTTATCATTCTTTAATTTATACTATGCTAAAGTAATGTATTTTATTATACTATAATGGAGAACACATGTTCACGAAAAACTGGAATCCAATAAAACTCGATAACAATATTAACTAAATTGTTATCCCGCTAGCTATTCACTCATTCAATATAACAGCATGTTCGTTGTTTCTTTTCTAGACCCTCGGATTTAGTCCCGCTGACCGAGACCACCTCGACAATTGGTTGGTGCACAGTTTCCAAAAAAATTTACCACCAAACTTCAATCTGCTATCGAATAACTCCACACCATTCGCCGCGACTGTTCAAGTTCACAAGCACAGTAAGTTTAATTTTCTTCCATGTATGATCGTAAAATAATTGATTTCACCTTCAGGTAACGAAGAGTTTCCGACGTTGCTTCATTTTGCTGCTAAATTCGGCTTAGAAAAGTTAGCGGTTCAATTAGTAGATTGTCCTGGAGCTGATGTGGCCTACGAAGTGAGAAACATTTTCGATATGACACCTCCGGAAATTGCCGAGTCTAATGGCCACCACGAACTATCAAATCTGTTAAGGGGTTATATGAAAATGAACGAAGTCTCTACCGTATACGCCAAATTAAAAGAGTTCAGTTTACAAGAGAAAACTGAAGAAGGTAGAATTATCGACATTGTAAAAGGTTCCTGTTTAAAATCAAAATCGTTTTCAGATGAAGAGGGTTATCTAAAACCGAAAGAAATCGTCGAGCAATTTTACAAAATGTGTCCACCGCCTCGACCTGTCAATCCCGAATTGACCAGAGTATCTCCAACGCCAATTACGCCCTCCAGTGAATGCGGCAGTTCGCTCTATTTAGCAATGGACCGAACAGCTATCGCTCTTTCCCGCGAAGACCTCCACAAGAAACCCGAAGAGCAAGAACGGAAAAAACAACCGCTACACAGGCATCATTCTCGTGATCCATCGCCCAGCCACAAAAAGTCGGATTCAAAAAGCCAAATCGAGTTCGTAGAAGACAAAGTACAGAAAGAGCTTGCTGAAATAATAATGGACTTCAAAAACAACGTTCACTCGTTGTCTCAAGTGGAAAAGTTAGTGGAAGACTGGAAAAATCGCAATGATGTACAGAAATCTTTCAAGGAAAAGCGGGAACAATTATCGGAGATGCGTCAACGATACGAAAAGATCCAGCAGGAGATTAAAGCAGCAACTAAAAAACCCACGCCTTTTGAAAGAGTGCGACGATTGTTCTCACGGAACAAGAACGGTGTTAATGACGAGAGAACAGAAGAGGTAACGACGTTGGCGGTGATTTCTGGACCTGCAATTGCTCTAAATCAAAGCTCTAGACCTATCAGTAGCCTAAGTACTTCATCAAGTGGCTCTAGCGGAAGAATGAGCACTATCAGTGGCTGTAGTATTGGCGATAGCGGTACCCATTCAGATAATGAAGAGAGGAAGGTAACATAAGCTGAATAGAGTCAAATCATGGTATTAATATATTTTCTTATAGATGATGTTAGGAGGTAGCCAAAATGATGACTTCAAAGATGAGCTAACAAAGGCCATTTTACAGCTCAATTATACTCCTGTACCTGTACCAAAACCAGTAAAGTTTTCAGGAATGCACCACTTTGAAACTATCGAAGAAAACAAACCATCCCAAAGACCAGACTCACTTCCACTGGAACATGATCAGTTCTACATTCAATTTCCACCAAATGGTCAACCAATAGCTGGTAAACTTGCTTAATTTTTATTATTGAATATAAATAAAATTCTAAAAAATCATAATATATTGTTAAAATTCATGTCATGATGGAATTACATCATCCACAGTCATTTCTATATGCATAGTACTGATCTACATAATTTTTTATCATTATTTCATAAAATCAAATTGTACTATATCCGTGTAATTTATTAAATTATATTTTTATTTCCAGGTTTGATTGATGAAAAAGACTCTAAAGACTTTGCTGATTCCTCAAAAAATGAATATATGAATTTGCCCACGACAAGCGATAACCATGAATACATCAACTATAAGGCTCCCGCATCCCCGTGATTGCCCTTATTAATGTAGTACCAGATCTCAATACTCATGTTCGATGAACAAGGTCAAGAATTGTGCGAAAGCCCAAGTGTATATACATACCATTGGCAATGTCCCATTATTTTTAAATGGACAACATTGCCATTTTCTGATTGTAACTTGAAGATTTGTTATCTTTTACAAATATATTTATCTTCTAAGTTTATGTTTTATAACTAAAACTAAGTATATGTACCTTATTTATTTATTTTTTGTTCGCTGTGTGTAACACAATAGTTTTTTAAATATATATTTTGTACATTTTTATACAATTAAATAACGTGTTGTAAAGTAATACTGTATTTTATTATGTGAGTCGTGTTGAATTGTGCTAACTAGTTTTAATTCAATATTAGTAAATTATTTCATTAGCAGAAAGGCAGCAAGGTCCAAAAGATCTAAAAGCAATAATTAGCATTGCTCATGATTCCATTGCATACCATAAACTTAAACACATAAATGAAATGATTATGAAGGAGTGTTAAAAAAAATATAAATAGAAAATTGAAATTCTTAGAACATATTAATGTTTCCGCTTAGTATTTCTCATATTCAATTTAAAATAATGCAGTTTATATTTATCACGAATCATATAAAAAAGTTCCAGTAAAACAAGTTTTACTGATTTACAAGAAATATTAATAGGTCTTATGTGGATAATAAAGCATATTAGGTAGTTATCGCAAGTTAAGCGACTTTAAATGTATAGAGCAAAATTACATAACACATACTAATTATCATTTCATCGAAGGTGCATTAAACACTACAAACTATGCGTAACTAATAAGATGTATCAAGTAGCTAAATTAAGGTACTCATATGTGTAAACAACTTGAGAATATAGCAAATAGTAAAAGTTAAAAAATAACTCGTACTGGTGCATTAACATTAAGAACTGTAATACGTCAAACATAATTAAAACCTGTTAGACAGCTTGATACAAGATAGTTATAAGAAACTTAAATCGATAATCATAAAATACCTTAGACACTTATCGCTTCAACTGGCAATTACCACTTTCCATATAAAACTGTTCAGTATATTTAAATTATATCTTGTTAATTAATATTAATATATTAAAATGTTGTTGTAAAATAATATGTCTTAACTTAATATTGTTAACGTGACTATTAAATACACAGAAGCGTTTTATATTATGTTTTGCTCAATAACCGCAAGAACGGTAAGTATTTACCTAATAGCGTTCTTGAAGAATATAAAATTTGCGATACGTATCTATTCTGGACGTTAACAAATTACTTAAAACAAGAGGTACCACAGTAACATTATTCAGTTACGTGTGTTTAGTAGCTTGGTACAAGTTAGAATAAGTTCAAAATGAGTATGTATAATGCATTTAATTATTTTATTTTACGTAATCCCCATTACACATTATATTTTAGGTAAATTCTATTGCACTATAGTGATAGCATTTATTGTTTTAAATGTAGTAATTGCTGTTGACAGTAAGTAAATTTAATATATAAATTGCTGTGAGATTGCCACTGTGTGCCTAATTTTCAGATAATTGTCCCCTCTCAAGCAAGATGACATCATGTTCACCTAAATGCAAGGACGACAGCGAATGTTTTGGAAAAAAATGTTGTCCAAACATTTGCAATGCAAAATCATGTGTACCAGATCATCTTCGTGAATCAAATAGCAAGTATGATGGATATAAAAATCAAAACTCAAGTAGTGTACAAAATAATTTCATACTAAGCTTGTTTTGTTTATGTATATTTTTTTTTAGAATCAGCTACTGGTAGTTATTGTGGCAATGTTAAATGCAATTCATATGAAAAATGTGAAATTGATAGATCTACCAAGAAGCAGCGTTGCATCCGTCAATAAACTCATCCAAAAATGCATAATATATAATGTTGAATCTCTTAAAGATAAAGTACTATCTTTAAAATATTTATTATAGATATCATGTATCAAGTACAATGTGTATCCTGAATATTTTCACAGTTCATTTGTTTATTATTATTATATCTATTCCAAATAATTAAAACAATAATTTATAAATTAAAATTAAATAAAAACTAAATTAAGTTTACGTCATTAGCTTTGAGCCCAACAACCTAGGGTGTTTTTCAATTTTTTTCTGGTTCTGTTCCCATAATCGCTTTTCCCTATCTAATTTTTTCTGTTCCCTTAAAATTCTTTGAGCCTCATGATCCAATAATTGTTCTCCATCCCAACCACTGTTTTCATTCCATTCTCCTAATTCTGCAGAAGGCTAAAAAATCAATATGTACAACAAGACAACATGAAAACAGCACCATACATACAATGACATTTACTGAATCATCTATTGCATTCAACCTATTATTTAAAATTTTTGAACTACCCTCATCATTCTTATTTCTAATCAGTACTTTTGTTTGTTTTGTAATTTGAGGTGTCATATCTTCAAAAAAATTCAATTGCTCTTCTACATTTTCTTCCACTTCATTATTGTGTGGTTTAAAGGTTTGTTGGCGATAAAGAGCAATGTAATCTTGAACAGTTTTTGGTTTTTTATCGATTAGTGCATCATTACCCCAATCAGTCCAATCTTGTATATCATTAGGTAGTTCAACACTAGACACTACCTGCGTTAAAGGGACCCCTGACTCCGAACAGTTCCGTTTTCTTTTTCGTATACAACATAAAGCCCTTCTAAATAAGTTTATAATAAAAAGAAATAGACCTTTTAATTTAGCAAATAACAAAGAAAGAATCATAGTGCAATAATTAATAACACAGTATTCATATTACAACTACTATAATATTTAAAAGGCTATAATAAT
This sequence comes from Rhynchophorus ferrugineus, assembly GCF_030347505.1. Taxonomy (NCBI): domain Eukaryota; kingdom Metazoa; phylum Arthropoda; class Insecta; order Coleoptera; family Curculionidae; genus Rhynchophorus; species Rhynchophorus ferrugineus. The sequence continues at coordinate 20,567,572 of NW_027472583.1, read as the reverse complement.
TTCTAGTAGAGATAAAACAAATTTAGGTTATAGCGCATAAAAGTGTTGTCAAACTGACATTGACATACATATATTTGCTTTGCCGTTATCCTGAACGTTTCAGATATTTAAATTTACCTATATTAAAGATTAGCTGGACCTGGTTTCTTTTATTTACATATTTTACATAAATTTCAAAGAAAAACTTTAAAGGGCCCAATTTTGATTTGTCAGTTTTTTAGCTGAAAAAACCGGAATGTCCAAAAACTATATCAAAATCAAATGTAGCGAAAATTTTCTTAGTTATGCTATTTGTACTATCCTTAGTTTTTGAAAATACTTATTATTTTTTATGTCGAATGGTAAAATTATTAACGATCCGAGAAATATCCTCTCAGGGGTAACCTAAATACAACTCTATATAAAAATTAAAAATGGAATGAAAGAAAACTTACAAATAAAGAAAGCCCATAACTTTCATCTAATTCTTGTAAGCAAATAGTTAAGGCATGAATTTGTTTTATAGAAAATTATAATTTGATAATTACCGTTTACATTCAAATATCGACTGTTTAATATCGTTCATTCGATTTTTCCCATCGCTAATTTTTTAAGTTGCCTTTTAGAACAAACATAGAATATAACCTCACTAAGAGTAAAAGTTTCGAATATGTTGGCGAAAAAATTGCTACAAATTTCCAAGTCTTTTACTGTTAATCAGCGTAGTATAGCGAAGTTCCGATATAACTGGTATAATGAAGGAATTCAGTATCCTGGCTTTAAATATTATCCTAGGTATTCCTGTTTCATTGTGTTTCTAGACGTATCCAATAATCAGATTGTTTTTAGGCATGAGAATTTTAAAGATAATCCATACGAACCTTCAAAATTGTTTAGAATATCACGACTGACACCTTTAAAAGGATTGTCTAAGTGGGAGAAAGATATTTTACAAGGCTTTGGTTTACTTGGAAAGGTTTATTAAATAATGGATTGGTGGATGGAATATCAACTATTAACAATTAATTTATTACAGAAAAATGACTATGCTATTGTTAAGAATATTCCTGAAAATAATGCTCGCTTATGGAAGGTGAAACATTTAGTTGAAATACTTCCAATTACTTTTCCTGATGGCTTTCCAAAAGAAAGTGATAGAACTTATTTAACTGAAAGAGGACAATTACGGATAATTAAAACTATTCAACCTATTGAGAAACAGTTACAACTTACTGAGGAGTTTTCAAAATTACCAGAAAGAATGGACGGTGATACACTGAGAAGAAATTTACGGAGAAAATGGAATACTGGTTATGAATCTGTATTGTAAATATTATCTAATTATAGAATTATATATATTTAAAGGAAAGTGAAATAATTGTCTACTATTTTATTTTAAATGTATATTAAAATAAGTTTACTATACTGTATGCTTGTATACTACTATGAAGAAGTTATAATAAAAATTTCTTTCCATCAGAACAGACTATCAGCATAGAGCAATATTACAAAATACTCTATGACTGTCAATCAAAACAATTTGAATGTCACTTAAGCGAAACTATTTGCAACAGTAAACTTTTTACAATCATGATATCATAATTATTGTGCAACATTGTTCTTCTGATATAGTTGATTTAAAATATTTTGAATATATTTTGGAAATTGAAAATTAAATCAAACCCTATAATGACCAATCCGAAAATATTTTCTATGAATGGAATTCGCAACTCTTACTAAGACCAGAAAAAACATTAACATAAATGCATTGTTCCTAAACAACATTACTTGAAAGTGGACAAACCACATTTGAAAAAATAAATAACCTGTTTACACTTTGATTCAAAAGTAATCCAATAATATTTCGCATAGTATGTTATGAGGTATCCAATATTAATGAATGTAATCTCACTTAAAAGAGAGAGATAAATAATAATGTAATCAACATGGTTAATTAACTGATTTTTGAAATATTACTTTATAAAATTCATGAAATATGGAGGATAAAAACTTATGAAAATAAAACCATAGAAAAAAATAAACCATAAAACATAACCAAACTTCTAACCAAGTAATTCGTTTCAACTAAATGCGCATGCGTACCACGAGCCAATCATAAAATCAAGCTTGTTCCTTTTTCGGGCTGTAATTGAAGTAATGTCAGTTGTCAGCTGTCCAATTTCTTTTCCAAGTTGAATCAAGAATTGTAGGTAGGTAGAAGCGAGTAATTCTTGTTTTTCTTTATAATTTCTCGACCATCTTTGTTTTAAAATAGTTTTATATACTCCTAAAGGTATCTCTGTGATATTAGTTATATTTAGTGTATAATATTTTTGTGCCAATATTTGAGAAATGTTTTTTTCTACTAATATATTTTAAGGTTATTATTGATAGTAAGTTTATAATCGTTTTAGGTTTCCGCCATGGGAGCTTACAAATACATTCAAGAACTTTATAGGAAGAAACAAAGTGATGTCCTTCGCTTTTTATTGAGAGTTAGAGTATGGCAATACCGTCAACTTACTAAACTTCATAGAGCTCCTAGACCAAGTCGCCCAGATAAAGCTCGCAGGTTAGGCTACAGGGCCAAACAAGGTATGTAAATATTCTGTAGTTATTGTACTGAAGCACCATAGATCAGTTTCCAATTGAGTCCTATAATTGTTTAAACTTTTGCAATGGTGCAAAATTATATGCATTGGCCAGCATGTTTTTAATAATCCTTGTTAAAAACTATCTAGAACTCTGCTACATTTTTATAATAATTTTTGTAAACAGTGTTATAATACTTTTGTGTTCATGTTATGTTTTAATTAAAAATTTTTGTACTTTTAGGTTTCGTTATCTTCCGTATTCGTGTACGACGTGGAGGTCGTAAGCGTCCAGTTCCTAAAGGTGCAACTTATGGCAAACCAAAGAGCCATGGTGTAAATGAATTGAAGCCTGTTCGCAACCTTCAATCTATTGCCGAGGAACGCGTTGGAAGACGTTGTGGAGGATTGAGAGTCCTCAACTCATACTGGGTGGGCCAAGACTCTTCTTATAAATATTATGAAATTATCTTAATTGATCCATCTCATAATGTAAGTAAATTATTTGTAATGCTATTTAAACAGTCTAAAAATACTTTTTAATTTTTTTAGGCTATTAGACGTGACCCTAAAGTTAACTGGATAGTAAATGCTGTACATAAACACCGTGAGCTCCGTGGAAAGACATCTTCTGGCAGGTCATCTCGTGGTTTAGGAAAAGGACACAGATTCTCCCAAACCAAGGGTGGTTCCAGAAGAGCAGCTTGGCTCAGAAGGAACTCTCTTCAACTACGCAGAAAGCGTTAAGTTATGTATTTTTTATCTTTTGATTATAAGAATAAAAATTAAAAATATTGATGTTTATCATTTAAGTATACCATTATGTCAAATTCATTGTACCCTATGATATTCATTTTGGAAATATTAGAATTAGATTAAATATCTTCTTTATTAGAATTGAAAGGTATAGAATAGTCTGTAAGGTATAAACAAGTTGTAACGTACATGTAAATCTTCAGATTTAATTATTCCTGACTAGTAAACAGTTGTGAATTACATAATGATCATACTAGGATTATTGAGGGAAATAATAAGTAAATTTTTTTTTTATATGACTTACTGTTCATTCCATAAAAATTTTAAGAGTAGTATGAAAATCCTTTATTGAACCACTGTACAATGTCAAACTCCTTGAATAAGTGGAATGGGCTATAATATAAGTAATTTTATTTTGTTTTAAATAATAGGTTCTTTTGGTCGTATACTGAACATAGTTTGGCAATTTTGAGCATTCTTTTAATGTTAACTGCCTTCTCTTACAATTTCTTTATCCATTCAGTTATCCACTAAAAAATACTGCAAGCCTAACTTTATTGCCGCTACTTTTTTATATATCCTTATTTAAAACTCTGGGCCAGACATTTTGCAACTGTTGCAATTATTTAATATTCTTCACCATTTAACATATCGAAGTTCTTTCATAATTATTAATATGTTCTAATTTTTGGAAATCTCACTTCCCCAAATTTGAATACGATCTTCAGTTTGCTCCCATTGATGACATATTATGTATGATTTAAGTGTTATTTATTTTCTATGATATGTGAGATTATTGATAACGATGCAAAGCCTGCAACCCTGTCTTGAAATTTAATTTTTTTTGTTCTTGATATCATTGTCCAAAAGATATATTATTAACAAAATTACAAGTTATACTGATACAAGTACTGATAGCCAAACAATGCCTTAACTAGAGCGATATTAACGATGGATAGGCATAGGACGCCGAAAATACCAGAGAAGCGTGTAGTTTAAGGTGTACAACTATCAAAGGCGGATTATAGAAGTTCAATTCCTTAACCATGGCCAATTGAAATTTGGTGACGTCAAGACTTAGGAAACCATTCCGCACAAGCTATACTATGAAGTTAAAACGTGCAATTCATAAAATCATGATTGGTAAACTGGTGAGCGAAGATACAGTCGATACTTACAAATAATTTTTTTACTAACTACTACTTTGCCATGTTCTAAGAAATGCGTGTAGTAATCACGTTACAGATTACATTATATTAGAATAGGTTAAGATTAACGCCATTTCATGTACAAATTGGTTGTTTGATCACTTGATTCTAGTGTCGAAGTGTAAACCAAGATATGTGACATTTTGTAATCGAGTGATTAGAACGAAGAGTTCCATCTTAACTTTTTTACTCATTGGGAGATTGGTCATGAATAACTAACTTGAATAGGGCTGGTGCAAGGAGAGACCTTGAAGGACTCCGACTTTTGGAGATGATATGCATCATAATATCATATAATAAATGCAGAAGCTCGTACTAGAGGTATAAAGGCTTATTATTCTCAATAAACCTAGCTTAGATGATATATTTTGTTTCTAAAACTAAAGACATACTTGTTGAAGAAATTTTACTTAATTAGATGTATAAGAAATTAATTAACAGTTAAGGTTACTAATACTAAAATGTTGCAACCATTATAATTAAAAGAATAATTCTTATACAATAAAAAAAACAGCCCATGTAGGATTCGAACCTACGACCTCCAAATTGAATCGATCAGACTGGCGCTCTAACCACTGAGCTAACGGGCCATGTAAGGTTTTATCTGTATTTACTATATTTAACCTTCTCTTTGATGAATTTAAAAACGAATAAGTTTTTTTTTCAGTCAATACAATAATTTTTATCCGATTTAAAGTTTACGTTGTATTTAATAAAATTATGAATTCCTAGTAAAATGATATTTCCTGTAAAAATTTATTCTAGAAAACGGATGTGATTTTAACATATTAATTAACAAAGAAATACTTTTCGTTTATAAAACGTAAACACAGCCCATTTGGTAGGATTCGAACCTGCGCCGTCCAAATAATATCATTAAGATTAGCGCTCTATCCGCTGAGCTTACGGTCATTGTAGCATTTAGTTTATATTTTATATAATAATTTTTGTTATTTATTGCCTGTTAATAGTATTTATATTATATGGACCAAAGTTTTTATATGAATCAGCTGATTTGTACATTTGTTTGATTGTTTTAGTTTAGAATATATTTATTTTATATATTGATTAAATAAAATAATAATATATCAAAATAAATTTATAATCATACAGTACAATGAATGGTAAAGATTAATAGCAATCATTTCAATTCTCAAATGTTATAACTCTTATTTAAGTATAAACCTAGAACTATTTTAACAAAAAAGTTCTCTTAACCAGTTTACACTAACAAGGAGTATACTTATTCGATAGTTTTAATAGATTGAGTTTTCAGATTAAATGGCTTCGATTAACATTTCTTACTAGTTTTTTAAGAGTTATAATAATGTTTTTATAACATTGCAAGTATTGCCATCTTTGTATAAATGTCCAGAGATATTAACTTAGTAGTACTTGTCCAAATAACATTATCTTAGTTTTTGTTACAATCAAGTAAGTCTGCCACAGAAAAAATTACATCATCTCAAGTACTTTGTAGGTAATGTTATTGAATGTAAGAGTGCCTAGTGTAATGTATAGTCAAATGATAATTTATATTCTATTAATGTAATTAGATATTTTAATTAAAAGAAAATAATTATATAAAATTTACCATCTTGGGCTCAAATATACAAAATGTGTTTTTACAATTAAGCTAAATATTTAACTTCAACAAGTTTATTTATAGTATAACTATATTTAAAAAAAACTACTAACAAATTGTATAAAATTATATCCTATCAAGAGGAAGGTTTAAAGTATTTCCTACATTTCTCATTAAAGACCTTCAAAGATCTTTCTTTTATGAGATCTTCAACAGAAAGTTCCACTTGTAACATTCTTAGCTGAAAAATATGTTACATTAGACAAAAGATTTGGAAACCACAACAAAACTCACTTTTGTTTGTTCTGCCCTTAATATTTTTGACAATTGGATATCATCAGCCTTTGCCTCTCTTTCATTTTTAAGTCTTTTAACATTATTTGTAGTAAAGGTAATGCAGTTTTTTATTAAATTTTCCCTTTTTAAATGACCATCTTGAATTTGTTCGTAAATAGCTTTACATGCAGCTGATTCGTCAGCACGGAAAGAACCGGTAGGAACTACGGAATTTATTGTATTTACTATTATATCGTCAGATTTTCGCATTGCTTTCAGGGCATCCTGAAATATTTGAAGCATCGCATCAAAATTTAACGACAATCTATAAAAGTCATTTAATTTTTACCTGGAACTCGCTAAAATCGGCACATTCCATGTTTATCGCCATTTCCAAATTATAATTTATTTCATAAAATATATTTAATTCTTATATAAATTAAAAAAATATACAGAACCATAGAAAAAAAGACATAACCTTTAAAGCTATATTTTAAATAGCGTGATTGGAATCAGATTGGGAGTACCGAGAGCCATCTATTAAAGAGCGTTTAAAACTAAAAGCGTATCAGTACTTCATTATCGTAAATAACAAAGATGTGCAATGACAAATATGTTACAACGTATTATAATTAATTTAATATAGGGTATATAATACTTAGCATTTAATTTAATTAATATAATGCTTGCACATTAAAATATGGAATAAAAAACTATTGCCAACCTTATAGATCGCCATCTTGTCTCAGTTTTCGTTATATTATCATATGGTTAAGATGGGTACGGTTTTGATCAAATTTTCTCTATTTAACAGGATATTAAAGGTACGAATCAGTTATTTTAATATTCATCATGAAACCGAATTATCGAGAGTATTCATTGTTTGAAGCAGTAGTTTTAATAACATCTTAAAAATCTTAAAGATCCTAAAATGTTTTGTAATTAACCAATGTTGTGATTCTTATTAAATATCAAAGCATTTAACTAACGTCACAATTAGTTACATTATTTTTTATACTGTAATTACGTATTAAATTTATAGTTGCCAAATTCAATGCATTGATATAATCTATTTATATTTCAGATTTCAACCATGGCTAAAGCATACTCCTGAAAATCTAGCAATAATTACTAGTTAGTAAATGTTTAATACAATTTTACTGATATTTTAACAAAACAATTTAAATAACTTTAAGTAATAGCAATAATATATAAGTAAACTATTCTTAACGGAAAGAAAAATATCTAAATTTAGTTTAGCTAATTTTAATTTTGCTGCTGCTTGTTAAAAACAATGGCCACCCAAGAGGACCGATCATTGTCTGCTGGAATGTCATTACCAAAATGGATGAAGAATAAAATGTCAGACAGGTGAGTGGAGTATTTTTAAAATTAATTAGACATTGAATTTTATATACTTACAATTTATATCCATCGAACTGCTTATATTTTCAAATTTGCATATTTATTTAAAATCTCTAACTGTTAAACTATTGTTGTATATGAACAGTTTTGTTTATGTTGATGTCAAATAGTCTATGTTGATTTATTATAGTATTATCAAATAGGGCTATTATTTCTAAGACTATAATTAAGTTACTTACTTATTTGTGGCTAATTCATATTTTTATACTTTATGTGGTTAATATTGTCTTATTATTGCATGTATTATTCCAAATAAAATACTATCAGTGTAATGTCTTAACATATATGTAGTAATAATGAAGCTATTTTTATTTTTCAAAAACTGTATATTTAACCAATTTTTTAGCCAATTAAAAGTATATATTAGGTTTATTTGAAGGTTAAATTAACTATAATTACATGCCTGTCATTTAAGATAACATTTATAATTCAATTCTGGTTTTAACCGGATTCAGCGATGAAATTCTGTCAAAAGATATATTTTTTATGGAGTCATTTAATGAGCCTGACGTCTGAACACGCGTTAAATTTGCCAGCATTAATCAAACATATTTTTATTGGGAGTATTGTTCCAATTGAGTGATATATATTTGATAATTTGTTGATTTTATGTGAAATATTGCTAGTTAGGTTATTAATTCTGATTTATTTTTATTTTAACAAAATAAATCACCAATTATTGATCATCTTAATACTTTGATGTATGCCTATATTTGATCAATACTTGTATTTTTATATTTCTCTTTATTTTTATTCTGTTTCATAAACTATATAGGAATTTGAAAGTTATGAGTATAAACGTCATCGCTATTGTCCGTTCTGTTAATTAGTGCAATTTTTAAATGCATGTTTGAATAACATCAAATTGTGATAAGAATATCATTGCCATAATTAATTTTGAGAGGGCGAGAATCCAAATACGATACTGACAGATGTTTTTGTTTTTTTCTGAGTCGATTCGGAGAATTGTAGATAGCTATGTTTACATACACGAGGTTGTGTTTACTGTCGTTTGCCGAAACAAACGCCCGGCTTTGTCAATCAGGTTCAGAGGTGAGGTAGTTAGGTAATCGTCACAAACATGCATCGTTTTGGTGGTTTTTTTAAATATTCGCAATCGCCCTGACCCTGCCACCTTGCCTGAGGTGATTTCGCATCGTCGTTCTGTACGCAACCAGCTCGAACCGGATTGAAGTCGTATCTCTGTTGAATGATCCGAAAAAATGTCTCGACCACTTTATCTAATTGACTTGTTTTAATAGACTCTACGGCTTTAACAGTCGGTTAAATGTGAAGGTCTGTCTGCCTGGTTTCATCAGCTGATGAACTATCTTGAACTTTATACTACCCATTTTTTGCTGTTTATTTATTGGATACGCGGAAAGAATGCATGCCTTTGCCGAACCCGTGCTTTAATAAAGAAAGCCGATAATAAATGACGATGACGAGCAATCATGTGGCGACTGACCTTTCCGTTCTCGAGTTTGGATTGTCGCCAATGCCCCGGATATTTAGAACATAAAAAGTGTTTCGTTTTTAGAAAATGTGTTATTTAAAATCGCATTTTCGTATTATTAGTTTTAAATTGATCAGGTGTATGCGTAGTTGATTTATATTTTAAAAAATGCTTATTAGGACTTAGATTCCTTAGAGTAATAGAGATGCAACCCAATCTCTGGGACTCTGGTGCAAAGTTTTGCTTTGCCCAACATCCAGAGGGCGCCATAACGGGCCATTCAAGTAATTTGATAGGCCAATTTAAATATCCATTATAGGCACCTGTAAGAAAAATAATTTACTGTGAAGACATTTGATTGGCTCATTAGTAACGTTTGGCACGTGACAGCCTTGACGTCATGTTTAATTGACCAATGAAATTTAAATAAAAAACAATTTTTTTCTGAAATAAATTTATTAAATAAAATTCAATTAATTATATTGTATATATATATATATATATATATATATATAATTATATAATACTATTTTTGATGTAACAAATCAATTGAAAAGTTCCCGGTCAACCATGCTAAAACATATTTTTTTTCAACATAATTCCCTTCAAGGGTGATACACTTATTATAGCGATCCTCCAACTTTTTGATACCATTTTTGTAGTACGATTTGTCCTTTGCTTCAAAATAGGCCTCAGTTTCGTCGATCATCTCTTCATTCGACGAAACACTCTTCCCAGCGAGCATTCTTTTGAGATCTGAGAACAGGAAATAGTCGCTGGGAGCCAGATCTGGAGAATACGGTGGATGAGGAAGCAATTCGAAGCCCAATTCATGGATTTTTGACACGGTGCATTGTCTTGGTGACGAAGCACTTTCTTTTTCTTCTAATGCGGCCGTTTTTCGGCGATTTCGTCCTTCAAACGGTCCAATAACGCTATGTAATAGTAGCTGTTGATGAACCTTCCTTTCTCAAGGTAATCAATGAAAATTATTCTATGCGCATCCCAAAATACAGACGCCATAACCTTGCCAGCCGACTGTTGCGTTTTCCCACGCTTTGGAGCGGTTCATCGTGTGCAGTCCACTCGGATGACTGAAATGATGGAGCCATGTTTCATCTATTGTCACATATCGACGCAAAAACTCGGGTTTATTACGCTTGATGATCTTCAAACACTGTTCCGAATCATCAACTCGTCGTTGTTTTTGGTCAAAAGTGAGCTCACGCGGCACCCACTTTGCACAGAGCTTTCTCATACCCAAATATTCGTAAATGATATTATGTACACGTGAAGTTGATATCTTTAGAGTGTCTACTATTTCATTCAATTTCAATTTACGGTTATTCAAAATCATTTTGTGGGTTTTTTAAATGTTTTCGTCGGTAATAACCTCATTTGGGCGTCCAATGCGTTGACAGTCTTCGGTGCTCATTTCACCACGTCTAAACTAAAAGTTTTTGCTTCAACTGTATTCCTTCCCTTCAAAAAGCAATATTTTATCAAGACGCGAAATTCCTTTTTATCCATTTTTTTCACAATAATAAAAGTTGCTTCACTCAAAATGCTATAATTCACAAACTAACGATCCGACAGCTGTTCAATTTATACACGCATCTTTTGAGTGATAGGTCTAACTAAAAAACATGGACGAGGCGCCATATATATGTCAGGCCGGGGAATTTTCAATTGACCTGTTATTGGTTTTTTTTTCGAGTTGAGGTTCAAATATTCCCAGAAAGATGGTAAAAATGGTGGACCGATCGATAAACTCAACATACTATTTATGTTTTTTTCTTCTAACGGAGTTTTCACGTTAATTATTAAGCATTTATTTCTTTCTCTCTTATAAATGGTATTCTGATTTAATTTCTAATTATTTATGGGGGGCAATAGTGGTCAGACCGATAATTTTTCAGCCGTTGTATCCTTGTAACAGTGTTGAGAGTACGTAGAGGTTTATTTTAGTTCTACAAAACCTTGTAATCTTTAATGAATGGAATGTTGTAGCCTTGTAATAGCTACTATCGCGAAGAACCTTAATTTCATTTTAATTATGTTTTTAATTGTTTCATTTTAATTCAGTTTTTTTCTACAGAACTAGAGTAGAACTATCGCAATTAAAAAATAAATCAGTTTATTGCTTTTAAACTAAACTTTTACTTTAATTTCTAGATTTGATTAGGTGTCGACACTAATTTAAATTTTTTTATACTAGTTCATTTATGTAATTAGTTAAAATTCACCATATTCTTGTGATTTTTCCTTCGCTTGAGTTGCCTAGTGACCTCTAACATGATTTTATTTGGTTTCAGCGATGGAAATTCTGATTCTGAATAAATTGTTGTTTATTTTACTTCAAACACTACTTTATTTCGCTGAAAGTGAAACTCGGTTGGTGATTATAATCGGCTATTGAGGGCGGTATACCTTCGATTACAAGTGCTGTCCAAATTCCAGTGAATATGTTCACAGTAACTTCAAGCCGTCTTGGTGGACTCCAATTGTGGTGCTTGTGCTGAGAATTCGAGATCCTTTTTTGTGAGACACCTGTTTTCTTTTTTCTCGGTGCCTTTTTTTTTATCTTGGCCTAGCTTCCCCAGACATTTAATACCATGCCATATTTTCTACCGTTTCAAGTCGTAACCCTTTTCACAAATCACAAATATTACAAAAACAGTTAAATGGTCTAATAGATTAGACCGCTAAACTATATAAAATAAAAAACATTATAATTTTCGTAAACTTAAAATTAAACAATTTTCATGAATATACATAAATGTAATTACGTTGCAAGAAATATATCGATCGAAAATATTGATTCTTATTATAACTAATAAAAAATATTTGTTTTAACACGTCAGGTTCTTGTTGCATCATTGACATTTCATACAAGATGAATATCTTTACGTAGAGTTACCTTCTGGATTCTGCAAATAAATAATAAAAGTAGTTGAGTATTACTCCATATAAATCATAAAAAGAAACTTTTTCTGTTACTTTTGCTTTAACTGTTAACGGTATAAGATATTCAGAGTTTAGTGACACAATTGTTAGGTATTTTTTCAAGCGTAATAAGCTGTGTCCAAATCCCAGTTACCATGTTTACAACAGGCGATCCCAGGGCCACGTCAAGAGGGCCGTCCTGGTGGGCTTATATCCTGAATTGTGATGCTTGTACCGAGAATTCGAGGACTCAGGCTGCTTTTCATAGCTTGTTATGTTTCTGGCTAGAGGTCTTTGAGTACCTTCACTCCGTTGTCATCTTAGAGCTTTAGCTGCGATGCTTTCCGTCCAAGCTTCACTTAACTACATCAAGGAATGGTTCGAGTAACTACTGAACAATTGTCAATCCAACGTTAACGTATCATCATCATAATTAATTTGATTCTAGTTAATTAAATAGATTTAAAAGAAAACAGCCTTATAATCTCCCCGGAATCCTACCGATTGCACCTGTTATGAAATGAGAAGGGTTTAAAACAAACGAAACTATTATTTACAAAACTATTTTATTTCATGGAAAGAAGTCGCGACTTTTTAATCGGCGATATAAAACAAAACTGAACTAAACCTTTTTAAGAATTTCTTTATGCACCTTGCGATTTCTTTTATAAAGCGTAACTAATTTTCACTCTTAATACCCGAATTGAATAATTAATTAGCTACCTACTAAAACGTATGAACAGACTTGAAAATTTAAATATTTTAAGTATTAATACCAACCTTTTTTGAAAACATATTTTAATAAGGCGTTAAGTACCCCACAGTACCACTTTCAGGTACCAGCTAATTGGTTATCTATATATTGACTTTGCCAATAAAGCGCAAATATTGTTCAGACCAACACGAAGATGAGTTTTATTTAATATAATCAGCAAATATTTAACATTTGACAGCCATATTCCAAGAAATAAGATGTCGTAGTTTTTATTATTGTTTTCTAATGAACATGTTGATTATTATTTGTGTTAATTAGAATAATAGTAAATGCATTCTATTGGTAGTATGCATTTATAAATTTATTAAACATAATAATTATGATTACCGTATAATCATTCTTTCGATTCAAGTTAATTCAATGAATTCAAAAGAGAGCAGCCGATAATCTCCGCGGAATCCTACCGACTGTTTCAGTTATAAACTGTGAAGCGTTTAAAATAACAAAAACTTCTATTTTACTTTAAAAACTATTTCATTTTGCGAAAAGAATATTTATATAATACTTAATATACAATACTTCCGATCTGTAGACGTTTCACTCATCACACCATTCAGTCATAACATAAAGACATCGCCTTGTTCCTTCGAATCTACAGTCTTTGTAGCCAGGCATATAATTATGATAATAATCTTGCAGTTTGAGTGAGACGACGACTATACCTGGAGGCAAGACAAAGTTGTTATTGTTAAAGTTATCTTTTGATATATTCGACAAGTGAATGAAAATTAAAAAATATAATATAAAAATAGATATATCTATAAAATATAAATATTATATATATATATATATATAACCATAAGAAAAACATTTTGGTGAATTGCAAATCAAAATTATCTTTTCGCTCTTTTTCCTTTTTCATATTTGTTTAGTGCCATAACTTTAATAGGATCTATCAGAGTTCTGTCTTTTTGTTTTCTTATACCGAAAGCAAAATTTGAGTCTTACCCTCTTAATATTCTGTTCACTCGTTTTACTCAAAAGTATATAGCACACCTTGTTAGTACTTTTAATATTTATTTTTTTATCCGAAATACCATTATGGAATGTACACTTTTTTTTAAACATTTGACAAAAATTTTGTTATATTATCGACGTGGCAAAATCGCTGAATAAAATAGAACATATCTCAAAGACCTACTGACAGTATAATAATTCAATTTTGTTAGAGTCTAGGGCACGAGATGTTGTCTTGCCTCTATAAAACGTCTCAATTTGTGGGTCTACTGATTTATTTATAATTGTATGTAAACAAAAATCACACAGCTATATTCCAAGAAATAAGATGTAGTTTTTATTATTGTTTTCTAATGAACATGTTGATTATTATTTGTGTTAATTAGAATAATAGTAAATGCATTCTATTGGTAGTATGCATTTAATTACATTTATTAAACATAATAATTATGATTACCGTATAATCATTCTTTCGATTCCGGTTAATTCATTGAATTCAAAAGAGAGCAGCCGATAATCTCCGCGGAATCCTACCGACTGCTTCAGTTATAAACTGTGAAGCGTTTAAAATGATAAAAAATCTATTTTACTTTAAAAACTATTTTATTTTACGAAAAGAATATTTATATAATACTTAATATACAATACTTCCGATCCGTAGACGTTTCACTCATCACACCATTCAGTCTTAACATAAGACACCGCCTTGTTCCTTCGAATCTACAGTCTTCGTAGCCAGGCATATAATTATGATAATAATCTTGCAGTTTGAGTGAGACGACGACTATACCTGGAGGCAAGACAAAGTTGTTATTGTTAAAGTTATCTTTTGACATATTCGACAAGTGAATGAAAATAAAAAATATAATATAAAAATAGATATATCTATAAAATATAAATATTATATATATATATATATATATATATATATATATATATATATATATATATATATATATATATATATATATAACCATAAGAAAAACATTTTGGTGCATTGCAAATCAAAATTATCTTTTCGCTCTTTTTCCTTTTTCATATTTGTTTAATGCCATCACTTTAATAGGATCTATCAGAGTTCTGTCTTTTTGTTTTCTTATACCGAAAGCAAAATTTGAGTCTTACCCTCTTAATATTCTGTTCACTTGTTTTACTCAAAAATATATAGCACACCTTGTTAGTACTTTTAATATTTATTTTTTTATCCGAAATACCATTATGGAATGTACACTTTTTTTTAAACATTTGACAAAAATTTTGTTATATTATCGACGTGGCAAAATCGCTGAATAAAATAGAACATATCTCAAAGACCTACTGACAGTATAATAATTCAATTTTGTTAGAGTCTGGGGCACGAGATATTGTCTTGCCTCTATAAAACGTCTCAATTTGTGGGTCTACTGATTTATTTATAATTGTATGTAAACAAAAATTACACAGCTATATTCCAAGAAATAAGATATCGTAGTTTTTATTATTGTTTTCTAATGAACATGTTGATTAGTATTTGTGTTAATTAGAATAATAGTAAATGCATCCTATTGGTACTATGCATTTAATTAAAAACAGTCTTTTGTTTGGATGCGAAAATTTGACATATTTAGCGTTATATAATTACTAATAGTATTGCTGGTAATATTGGATGTTGTTTCTTTTTAAATTTTTATTAAAAATATTTTAGATTATATATTATTTTGTTCTCCTTTATTTATTTTCTCGTTATTAATATTAATTAATATACATATAGCCGCCATACATCATTAGTGGTCATATCTAATACCGTTTCTGTCGATTATGTTAAATATTGATGCATTATTTATTAAACATAATAATTATGATTACAGTATTATCATTATTTCGATTGCAGTTAATTCAATGAATTCAAAAGAGAGCAGTCTATAATCTCCCCGGAATTCTATCGACTGCTTCAGTTATGAACTGTGAAGCGTTTAAAATGACAAAACTTCTATTTTACTTTAAAGACTATTTTATTTTACGAAAAGAAGTTGCGACTGTTCGACATCACCATAAAACAATATTGAGGGGAAATAAGACAATACTATCCTATCTGTAGACGTTTCACTCATCACACCATTCAGTCTTAACATAAAGACACCGCCTCGTTCCTTCGAATCGACAGTCTTCGTAGCCAGGCGTATAATTATGATAATAATCTTGCAGTTTGAGTGAGACGACTAGACATAAAAGCAAGACAAAGTTGTTATTGTTAAAGTTACCTTTTGACATATTCGACAAGTGGTAGCGAATATCGATTAAAATATTTTCTGAGGTAGGCGATGGAACAGTGTTTTCCAGAGCTCTGAAATGGGAAGTCAATGTCAAGTCAAAAAAACAAAAACCAAGCCGTCAGATTAGTTTCGAGTCATCATATACCCATTACCATTATGTTAGAGCAATGAACCGATTCGTATTCTGTATGTTTTATAAACTTTTGTTATGATTTCATGTCAGTACAGATAATTGTTTATATTTTAATAATTTGAGCGAAATTATATTAGTGACACTGTACTAAATGATTTCAACTAAATTATTATATAAATATTGATGTCTCCAACGAAGCTTGCAAATATTTGCATACATTTCCACTAACGTTCGAAAAATAATTCGTTCGGTAAACATAGAAAAAACCTAAAAATAAAATTGCCGTGATTTGTGCAAATTTTGGATTATACGGTTTCAGTTTTCGCATTTATTTCATTTATTTTAATGTAATTTTACTAGAGATGTGTAAATATAATATTATAGAGATATATAATATTAAGTTCTGCTAGTTATAAGTGTTTCGTTATTATATAAGTCATAACTATCGTTTCTGGAGACTAAATTAAAATTTCTATCTACAATTACTACAAAACTCTAAAATGAGTCTACAATGACCAATTAGCCTTACCATTTGGTTTTTAATAAAATAAATCTTAGTAGCATTTTTCTGCGTCCAAGTTCAATATTGTCTAAGAGCTGCAGCACTTCGGTTTTACATGAGAGTGGAGTCTTTCCTAATGTCTTGTTGCGTATTTGCGTGCATCCACTGTTCTTCTCAGAATTTTATTCTGAAATACTTGTATTATGTTGATGCTACTTCTCGTAGAACATCCCCATGACTGAATTAAAACTTTTTTCTCTTTGTAGGCTTTTAAATAATGCCTGTGATTCTATGCAACTGGTCAATTGTTGAATCTTTTGAAATGTGTTGAAAAATACTTTTGTTAAATTGTAATGATCTAAAAAGATATTTTATATATAAGATATGAAGATATAAGGATATATAAGAACTAGAACGAGAAACTAATGTTGTAAAGGAAATACATGTCCTATTTTATTTATATATTAATGAAAACCGTAGTATCGTAATTAATAATTAATTAATACTCTTTTGAAAGAATGCACAAGCTGCGATACAGAAGTTGGTACCAAGTACCAAAGAAAGTGATGATTTGGGTTGCTATAAAAATAAGCGATCGTCACTGGTATACTGGTGATATAAAAGTCGGTGCTAAGCTCATCTCTACTTCTAATTGTCGTGTTGCCATGTTGGCCTAGTGATGACCTCGTTTAAATTATTTTTCTTTTTACATTGGATATTGGAAAAACTATTGGCCGTTTACTATAATAATTCCTATTTTGTATTTTAATTTTAAGTAAATGATTAACACATTTATATTTACATTTCGTGATTGTCTTTATCCACGCTTTTTAAGTTTTACTTCGATTCAATTATAATTTTCGTATATTATTAGTGTTAAAAAGAAAATACAGGGCGCAAAGTATGGCGAATAGTTGTTGAATTTAATGTATTAGTTATTCATCTTCATTCTCTAGTATTTTCACAGCTGAACTATTAGCAATATATAAAGATTTATTGTCCATTCAAAATGAGCCAGATAGTAGATAAGTAGTGATTGTCACGGACTCCATGAGTTCTCTGGAGAGTCTCAGTTCGCCGCAGTTAAGTTTAGACGTGGTGAAATGAGCACCGAAGACGGTGAACGCAGTAGACGCCCAAAAGTGGTTGTTACCGACGAAAACATTTAAAAAATCCACAAAATGATTTTGAATGACCGTAAATTGAAATTGAATAAAATAGCAGACACTCTAAAGATATAAACTGAACGTGTACATCATATCATTCACGAATATTTGGGTATGAGAAAGCTCTATGCAAAGTGGGTGCCGCGAGAGCTCACTTTTGACCAAAAACAACGACGAGTTGATGATTCGGAGCACTGTTTGAAAATGATCAAGCGTAATAAACCCGAGTTTTTGTGTCGATATGTGACAGTGGATGAAACATGGCCAAACATCATTTCACTCCGAAGTTCAATCGACAGTCATCCGAGTGGACTACACACGATTAACCCGCTCCGAAGCGGGAAAACGCAACAGTCGCTTGGCAAGGTTATAGCGTCTATAGCGTAATTTTCATTCATTGCTTTGAAAAAGGAAGGACCATCAACAGCCACTATTACATATCATTACTGGACACTTTGAAGGACAAAATCGCCGAAAACGGCCGCATTTGAAGAAAAAGAAAGTGCTGCTTCGCCAAAACAATGCACCTTATCACAAGTCAGTGAAAACAATGGCAAAAATTCATTAATTGGGCTTTGAATTGCTTTCTCATCCACCGTATTCTCCAGATCTGGGCCCCAGCAACTATTTCCTGTTCTCAGATTTCAAAAGAATGATCGCTGGGAAGACATTTTCGTTGAATGAAGAGGTGATCGCTGAAACTGAGACGCTTTTTTGAAGCAAAGGACAAATCATACTACAAAAATGGCATCGAAAAGTTGGAGAGTCGCTATAATCAGTGTATCACCCTTGAAGGGTATTACGTTGAATAAAAAAAACTAATTTTGCCAAAAAATCATGTTAAATGCATTGCCTGTTTACATAATTTTATTTTTATTTATTTATATATTCTATTTATTATTATTTGTTTATACGTTATTATTCCATTTGGTTATACATTTTGCGTTCTGTTATTAATTGTTATATTTTGTTTATACTCCTTTATTATTATTCCTATGAATTGTAACTAAAATTGTACTCGGTCCTAATAATAGTAAGAGGCTAATGAGGCCATAACATATATATAAATAAAATAATGTATTGTTTATTATCAATCTTTTATCAAAATCAATTTTTGTTATAAATTACAAAATCACAAAACAATATGACATGCCGGATGACAATATGAATATAATGTCATTATTTTGGCTATATAAGATTGTTTAATAAAATATACCTCTTCGGTTGATGAAAATCGCTTTAGATGAAAGAGTGTTTAGAAGTGTCAGGAAGTAGAAGTTAGAGGGAGTTAAATATTGTCAAACAATAATTGAGATCGTTTATAGCGAAGGTTTTTTTTTTGTTATTATCGGCACCGATTATGTACAAAGGTTGATGTGCTTTTCTTAATCTTTTGTTTTAATCATTTGCAAATTAAGTTTGATTTAATGGTGAACTTTTGGTTATATCCTTATTAAATGAAATATTAAAATAGCGTCGAATGTTCAGTTCCACTATTGATGAATAAATGCTAGTCTAGACAGCCATAAATGCTAGAGCATTCGTTCGGTAGTACTAATTTAAATTTTAATCGTTATCATGTTATCTGTATTATCATATTGGTAATAGATATGCAACAGTTTAACCTTTTAGTATTTTCAACCTTTATAGACCCACACAAAAAGATACACGCGTTTTAATACATCATCGTAACTGACTGCTATACATTGTTGAATTTGGTAATTCTGTTGGCAAAGGCTGCACATCATGATTTTGGCAAGTATTAGAGTCTCATTACTAGTGCTTTGAATTGGGGTCTAGAATAGTTTAAGTTATTTTTTTTTGAGACTTTTAGGCAATTATTTTGTGAATAGGTCATTGAATTAACAGTTTTTACTATATAGGTTTTTGTTTATGCTTGTGTTCATTTTCTGAAAGCATATTCTATAACCATATCGAAAAATATATTAGAATCATACATATATTATCTTATTTTCATATTTCGAAAAAACATTTCGTATTACTAACAATTTCTTCATATTTTAAGCGTAATGGTGTGGTGCAAGCTTTTTAAAAATAATATTCAATCACGTAATACTTTGTTTATGTTTGTATGAGCATATTATTATCTATTTTTAGTTTATATTTTTAACACATTGGCTTGGAAAAAGTGTGATGTGATAATAAATATGTGAAAATAATTCTGACTAGAAAATATTATTAATTTCAATTTATTATTCTTGCTATTATTGGCCTCTGATTAATCTAATGCAGTATTAGTCTTAATAACTAATTTAAATAATAATAATTTAATTAAATAATTAATAATTTAATAACTAATTTTACCACTTACGGTATCACACCAAAGGGATATTTCATTTTTTTAGATGTTGTTAGACAGATGTCGCAGGAGCAATATTTAGGTACTCTTGATCGCAGTTTTACTTTTTTTTTGAAAATTTTTCTTCCAGTGTTCGATTGTACTTTTACTGTTCGAAGTACCAATTGCAAGGTATAACAACCTACCGTCATTGTTACATTTATTTAAGAGTTTTATTCTCAGTCTTTGTATATTTACGAGTTTACGGTACATTCTCTGAGTGCCTGACATCAAAATCACCGTTTTAAAAACTTTTTATACCAGCTACAACATTTTTTAATTAAACTCAGTCATACTACAATCGATGCAGATCATGTGGATATTTCTACAAATTAAAGAAATAGATAAAAAGTTCCCACAAATGACGCTTATTTAGCTTTGAAACTTTAACAAGAAAAGTATGTATGATAATATTTTTCATCATTATTTGTTCATATTAAAAGGTATTTATTGAGAAAAATTGGTGTAATGGGTAAGTAAATATATATTAATATAAATATTTTGATAAATATATAAGATCGAAAGAACAATGTTCCATGATGATCCATTTTCGCACTTCTTCAACATTTTGAAATCGTATGCTAGCCAAATTATGCTGCATCGATTTGAACAAGTGGAAATCTGAAATGGCTATGTCTGGTGAGTACGCCGGATCAGGCAGAACTTCCCATACAAGCTGCAACAGTATCTCTCCCTGGTAACATGTGGCCTAGTCTTTTCATGCAAGAATGCTGACTTTGAGTTTGTTACTCGCTATTATTTTTTAAGTCGTCTGAAAATTATTTGATAGTTTGTGATGGATTTTTGTTCAATAAGTCTCAAACTGTTTTGGGATTCCAAGCTCTTCTTTGTCATTGACGTCACAATCACTAGTTTTAAATCGTTGAAACCAAAACCGACAATTAATATATGATGGAGTAGCATCACCATAAGTTACACTATACATCATATCATTCACGAATATTTGGCTATGAGAAAGCTCATTTTTGACCAAAAACAACGACGACTTGATTCGGAGCAGTGTTTGAAGATGATCAAGCGTAATAAACCCGAATTTTTGTCGGTATGTGACAACGGATAGAACATGGCTCCATCATTTCACTCCGGAGTCCAATCGACAGTCATCCGAGTCGACTGCACACGATGAATCCGCTCCGAAGCGTGGGAAAATGCATCAATCAGCTGGCAAGGTTATGGCGTCTGTATTGTAGAATGCGCGTGGAATAATTTTCATTGACTACCTTGAAAAAGGAAGGACCATCAACAGCGACTATTACATAGCGTTATTGGACCGTTTGAAAGACGAAATCGCCAAAAAAAACGGCCGCGTTTGAAGAAAAAGAAAGTGCTGCTTCACCAAGACAATGCACCATGTCACAAGTCAGTGAAAACGATGGCAAAAATCCATTAATAGGGCTTTGAGTTGCTCATCCACCGTATTCTCCAGATCTGACTATTTCCTGTTGTCAGATCTCAAAAGAATGCTTGCTGGGAAGAAATGTTCGTCGAATGAAGAGGTGAGGTGAGCCGAAACTAATTCCTATTTTGAAGCAAAGGACAAATTGTACTACAAAGATGGTATCTGAAAGTTGGAGAGTTGCTATAATCAGTGTATCACCATTGGAGGGAATTATGGTGAATAAAAAAACTAATTTGGCAAAAAAATGTGTTTTACTATGGTAGGCCGGGGACTTTCCAATGGACCTATTATATGAAAGAACGGTTCCAAGAACTGTTGCCTTTTGGGATCGGGGTTGATGGTCTATCTCCAAAGGCATATATTACTAGTGACATCACATTTTCCGTAATTAGTGAAGTTATGATTTAACCCCTTTAACCCCAAAATTCAGGTTAAAGGTTCCTTTTTCTTTGTCGTAGAAAGATTGTACTTATCAGGTAAACACGTTCGGATCAGACAAACGTATTAATACAATCTCATCAGACAGGTTTAATTACGTTTTTATTGATATGATAATTTATTAAATCACGTGAACAACATTCGAACTCGCGTAGATATCCATGATTTTTTTTCTGTGACAGGTGGGACTTTCTATTGTTCAGTTATTTAAAAATATATAAAGTTTACCAATAAGTATATATATATATATATATATATATATATATATATATATATATATATATATATATATATATATATATTGGGTTTTGTTGTATGTCGTAGTCGTATATGTTGTTATTGCATCATTATTTAAAAATCTGGTTTTTCTACTGATCATCCTCGCGATTAATTTGTAGACGTTTATTTAATCGAGAGATAAATCAATAGTGTCGAGTATTTGGTTGGGAATAAGCGGAAATTTAACTAAAAATATATTTGATAAATGTACATATTCGTGTTGTTATTGTATGGGTTCCGCTTTATGAGCGGACTTGATTTGAAAAATGTATTATCTATTTAAGCAGGAGTTATATATATAGAAGTTTTGTTAATAGATGATAACGGTGTTATGAATGAGAGTTTCAAACAATTTTTATGACTATCAAGGGGCTACAAGACTCCGATCATACTTTACCAAGTCTCGCTACTGCTGACAATCTAGTCTTTGATGCCCTCAATATCTAATGTTAATTCTTCTAATAATGAAGATTACTTCGGATCGTTCTATGTTATCTCAATTCATGATTTTTCTTGGTATGATCGTTTTGTCATCCACCCAGGAGACCCATTTAGTTTCAGGAGGTCGTTTCCAAATCTGGGAGGAGTTAATTCGCTTTCCATTCAACAAATATGCCCATAATTATTCTAAACTGTATGTTTTAATATATACCAGGTGTACCAGTTTCCTTTCTGCTTTTTTTCGCCAAAGAAAGCACGTTATTTACAATGGATAGTTAAGGTTTATTTATTGGACGTATTGGCCATTTGATTCTACACATATGGATACCATTTCAAAAGGGCAGTTGTTCTTTTGAGCTAAACCATTCATTGAGCATTCTTTTAAGATGTTTAAATAGACTATGTGCTGCTGTACAAGCATATACGCCATTGATAGCAAAAATGTGGTAGTCGGATGGAGCCAGGTCTGGAAATTTTCGTAGGTGCGAAAGGACATCCTATGCAAGTGATTTCTTCACTTCTCTGGCTGGTTTTGTTATTGCAGATTGCGGTGTCATGTTGCAAAATCACCTTTTTACATCTGGGCATATTGTGGACATTTTTCGATCGATACAAAAGATCAGTATTAGCTATTTCTCCAGGTTTCAATAGTTCACAATATACCATACCTACCTAGTCCCACCATACACAGAACATGGTCTTACCACTAAAGTGATTTGGCCTTGCAATTGATAAGCCGGTTTCAGGTTCTCCAGGTGATAACCATGATTTGTTCGCTTGGGATTTTAGAAATAGATCCGTTTTTCATCACCTATTGATATTCAATGCAGAATTGGCTTCCTTTTATACCTTCGAAGCCTCATTTAGACGTGTTATTCAGTCATTCAATTCATATGGCACCCATTTTCCAATTTTTTGGATATTTCTTTTGGTCTTCACCCAATAACTCTTGCGATTTCGCTTCTTCAAACATTTGCAGCCTACCAGCATTTGAATTTTGAAATTGCCATGTTTGCATTGTCTAAACAGCGTTTTATATGTTCTAATGGCTCACCGTCTATCAGCAAACTGATTTTCGGTGGAATTTTTGTTTCTGACTTTGATGAAAAAAGGTGCGAAAAAAATGATTTGCGTGCAAAGGCAGATTTTCAGACACAGAACTCAACATTTTCTAAAATGTATAAATCTATAACGCTGTTATTTTGGTAGAACGTAACTTGTGTAGTTTTGAGATTAAGATCAGAATAAGATTATATATGTATCAGTTCATTACTGTGCATAAAGAATACCCCAATTTTCACAAAATTATGTTTTAACTAAATAAGAATAGACATTTAAATTTAATGGAGAACATGAAAACTCCATTTATAGATTACAATAGGCACATTGTAAATAATTATTCAATATTATTAGGCATAGGTTTATTTAAAATCTAATATAAAAATATATTGTTCGTCAACCTTTTCCTATCTTTTCCCATTCTCACATTCGGTAAAACCATATTACGAATTAATTCGAAAATCTAATATACTCTGTAGCTATATAACAGCAAATTTTCCTACCCTTATTATCAATATATCATTTAGTTTAATTATCGTAATAAATTTTAGCGAACTCTATTAATAACACGTGTGGTTGTATATCGACATATCCGCGCAAATTGGTTCGTCACTAATCTAATTTTATTTCACGTACGCTTTGTTTTTTTCTGACTTTATGACGTTTTCTTGATGTTATTTCCAAGGCCGACTTATCTTATTCAGAATTCTTATTTCCATGGTTTGAAAAATAGTTTCAAATATTTTAGAGCGTTGTAACAAATTTTGTATAAATCATGGAGTAACAGAGAGACATTCTCAATAGCGGGGGATCAGTTCTGGGGGAGGGTGGGGAAGTATTCAAAAACTAGATGGCACTTTAATCGCCATTGTAGGAATTTGATTGCCTTTAAATTTCCATTACCGGCATTTGTAAATAAAATATATTCCTGTGAAGAGATTATATTGGGACTGCCATGGGTCACGTGATGCCTTAGTACGTGACTATGAGGGGTTAATAGTGTTTTGTTAATTGAACTAATAAAATTGAATTAAAAAACTACATTTTATTTGAAGGTAATATAAAAATATCTACAAATAAATATAAGAAGGTAGAATAAATATAATTAAAATCATAAAATATAAATATAATATTCTAAAAATAAATATATACGGTCAATTACAAAAATAAACAATATAGCTGCGCGGTAAATATAATTTAATTTCAATCAGTTTCCCTTTTCATATTTCTTTAGTGTCATCAATTTAATGGAATTTTAACTTCTATGTTTTTGTTTCCTAACACAAAATATTTGAGTATTTCCTTGTTAAAACTCTAGGATGTTTAATCCAAAAATATATTGAACTAATGTGTATTGTTTTTAACATTTTATCCTGTTTAAAATTCTTAATTAAAAAAATATATGGCAAACAAACTGTGATATCTGATAGAATTTCTAAACTTACTAATCTTAAATTACTAACTTACTTAATCAAAAAATATATGTGTCAGTCAAATACCTTCTCGGTTTTTGGTATGACTGTTCAAACAAATCAATCAAACGGCTTGAAAGGTGTAGTTTCGTCTGGATTGAGGACGCTGCGAAGCAACTTTTCAAGGTCATCGATAAAGTTAAATCGCAATGGCGTAAACGTACGAACCTCTGCTTCATGCAGGTGCCGACAATAGAAGTGCTCCAAATCGAAATGTGGAACACCTTAGTTTTAGTTAATGTTTCTACAGGTAAACTATTTTAACAATGAGGTTATTTTCTAATTCCTCCCAAAAATTCAAGGTTCGAATAAATTAGTTCACAATGACTCGGTTTGAAAATGAAATTTTACCGTTGTTTTCTGATGCAATGCAGTTGGATATTTTATATAACTATGTAGGCTTGGCGCATTTGCTGACCTTTGAATGGCGCTTTTTATCGTAGTTTCAATAGTCAACTCGATTTTATCATAAGTAAATCCGTTCATTGCAATACAAATGGTCAAAGGTCGTTGATATGAAGGTGCTTTTATTCTAATATTATTTTAATGGAAATATTATGTATTCGCTATCGTTATTGGGAATTCTTATTTGAGAAAAGTGGAAAGAGATGTGTGTACTCAGGTATATTTTACCCTAAATTAGGCTCAGGTAGAGAAGGAAATGCAGTTATTTGTGACAAAACAAATACGAATAGATTATGTATTGGTGTCGTAGAATTGTATAGCCTCCATGAATTCTATTGGTTCTTTCCTGGAACTTTATTGTGGTATTATTTGACCTACCCTTATTCTTTATTTTGAAATGTATTTATGGCACTAGCTCTATCACAGAATTGTGTATTCTTTTTTCGGATATACAATTTTTTTTATTAGTAAATTTCGTTAGTAATTTATTTTTTGAATTTATACAAGATGTAGTTAGAAAGTATAATTCACTCAAGATAGGTTAAAATACAGTTTTTTTTTATGAAAATTGTTTTTTTATTGAATTATAAAGTATAAAGGTACGGACGGTTATGTATGTCACCGAGGTACTCTTTTGAGGAAATATTCCATTACTATTTTGTATAAAGGTAGCTGTAGTAATTTCGTAGATGTGTGATTTAACAACCCCGTAAATAGAATTTCTATTAAATTATAACATATAGGGAAGCAACAATACAACTTCACATGTTTTAAGGTTTGTGGCACCGTTTTATCAAATATGGCAATTTTGACGATTAACGAAATCATCAAGACATGCTGGTTTCGTGCGAAATATTAGCCTCCAGTTGTTGATGTTTAATCCATTTAAACGAACCCTTTTCGCTATGTATTTGTGCCAATTCAATTTTATGCCGTAAACAGTTTCTTTACAATTACACAATTCTTATAGACGACATGAATTGCAAATGTTTCTGGATTTTCACTATCGCTTTTTCGAACTACTTCGATATTAACGTTGATATTGAAATGCTTTGTTCAAGTCAGTTTGATTTTTTTCAATAATTTTTTCTCCCAATGTTGTCTAAGATAATTCAGTGTTGTCAGCATATTATGTAAGAATAGGAAAAGCTTCCTGAAGTGATGAGGTACATAGTTTAAATTTTGTTGCCATTGTAGTCTTGTCGAGTTCATCACCATTCTGAATATGTCTTATTTATCATGCTAGCAAAATATGATAGAACCCATTGAATCAATTTGTATGTTTTAGATTTTACTTTTAAATATCTTGGCTATATGCAAAGCTTTGTTCATCGAATAACGTTCTTAAATTGGTTATTACAACTACAAAAAGAAGTTCATTTTTAATTAATTTTGAATTAATGGAAATAATAATAATAACAGACTACGGTCTTTTTCGGGCAAACTTTTATCTTTATGCTAGATAAAATAGTGGTTAACATACCTGTGTGATAGAATAACTGAAGTTGACCGTGATATGTTGTTTTTTTTTTTTTGTAGTATTACGTTATCTACATTTACTTGAAATTGTTTTTAAAACAAATTCTTTCACCCTAATATTAAAAGGAAGACTATAAGCTTGTATATGTTGGAACTTTTTGCATTTTGGCTTATGCAAAATCTTTTCTAAATGATAAATATTTGCATTTTTTATTTTTTAACAACCCTGCGTCAATCCAATCTGCGTATTAAAATATATATTTTGCAAAAGATAATATTTAAGCAGATTGCTAGAACAATATGACAAAATATTTGATTTCTCTTAAAACATTTCCATGGCATTTTAGCGATAATTTAAAAAATTAAGAGCATATTGTGGGATTTTGTTATCAGAGTTGTTTAAAGACAGTCTACATGTATTTTGCAGATATATAAAACAGGCATGCAAATATATATGACATCAAACACTTTTTAAAAAATTCTTAAACTTTTTATTATTTAATACCTCCCTAATATAATATACTGTGTGATTTTTATACATAAAAGTAAATAAATATGGATAAAATTAGTGCGTATTTCTACATAAGGGTCTATAAATTGGTTTTAAAGGATCGTTTTTTTTTAAATTTAAAGCCTTGTGAAGTGAAATATCGGCACAATGTATTATATTCAAAGTATTGTCCATGGCTACTGGCTACTTTTTTTCATTTTTCAGACAATTTATGGATTTCATATCGAAAGAACGATGTGTCTTTTGAGGTAATCGATTCATTTTTTATCATCATAAGAAGTGAAGCGCTGCTCAGACGAGTCAATGAATCATATGTCAGAACAAGTAGTAATCAGTAGGAGCAAGGTCTGGAGATTATGGTGGATGGGGTAGCGCTTTCCATTTTAATGTTCCAAGTTTGTTTTGATCGATTTGCAATATTTGTAACATTGTCGTGTCTCGTATTTCCGCTCTCATAGTAGTCGATAGCGATCCCTATTGACGGTTTCATCGAGTAACGCCTTCAAATCCTCGTCTTCAATTTTTTTTTACTTGGATTAACCTGGATCCTGGATTTTAAAATCAATTAAAGTCGAAACATGGTTGGGAGTTTTTTTTTGGGGTCGTTTAACTTGAACCTTGCATACCAGGGTTAATTTTTTAGATGCGAAACTTTTAAATATATGGTTTCGTAATGACGAAAATGCATAATCTTTTCCCTTCCTAAATTAATGTAATTAAATATACGATTAACACACTAGTCAATGTCACTTTAATAGTACGTTAAAATGAACCGTTGTAGTTTTAAAGATTATTCAGAATTTAAGTTAAAATCGAAAAACAGTAGTTATGCAATCCATCAGTGTATAAATAAAAATGTAAATCCCAAAATAAAACACTAAGGTATTCTTCTAATATTAGTTTTCTATTTATTATTTTCTTTATAAACTGTTTTTACAAATTTTTTATTTATTTTTCATTACCATACTTTATAGATTTCCCCCGGATGATGGACAAAAATTAAACTACATCTGCCTTAATCACATTGTCCTGGTCTGTGAAAAATACAAAAATAACTTCCGGTAATAACAGCTGGGAACATTTCGAAAATCGAGGAACACGGCAACGTCGCTCGAACGCCGAGCCTTTCTCGAACAGCCAATGGCACGAGGTTTATGATGTCACTGTGACGTAGCTGGTTGTTGATTCGTTACGATGTGATAGTGGCGTCCTTAATATAAGGTGCGCCTGCTCGATTTTTGGATCAGTTTACTCAGCAGTGTCGTTTTATTTTGTTGTGCTTTTTTCCGAGTGAAGAAGAGTTTTGTTTTGGTTCATCATGGTTTGGTTTCCCAGTTATACAACTGTAACTCGCAGGTATGTTTTCTTTAGGTTGGTTGTAGTTTTATTTGCCACGATTTGAACTTTATTTTTACTTGTATTTGATATACTTCGATTGTTATTAATATATTTCTTATTCTTTTTGATTGCTAGATCAGAGTTTGATTCAATTTTAATCGAATTGATCTAACATCTTCCACGAACAATGAATATCAACTAGATATATTTGGTTTATTGTCAACGTATGTCTAAAATTTGGAGTAATTAATTATACTGCTTTGTAGCTTAATATTTTTGTCGTGTTTTCGTCATTTCAGTTTGATTAGAATAAGTTTGATCGATCAATCAATTGTGATTTCTACATACCTGCTTTTCATGTAACCTTTGGGAACATAGTCTAACGGTGCCAAGGAAACATTTAGAATTTTGTCAGTCTTTTACTTTTTTTGTGTTGTTTGAACCGTATATATAAAAAATCTTGTAGTCGTCACTATGAATTCAATCAATCTAATATGTTACGGATGTTTCTGTGACTTTCGTATACCAAAACTATATGTTCTTCACTGAACCAATTTTTGAACAATTCGATTGATGATGTTTCCAGCAGGTGACAGCTAAACATACTAAAACTCAGTTTGAAAGACCTACTGTACCAAGATATAAATTTCGTTCATGTTATTATTAGCTGGGCTTTCGGCCAATTTGTTTTAATAGAAACTAGTGCACATATTTCACATATATGTTTAAAGCAGCCAAATATGTTCATGTCCTATCTAAAATGCGAAGCTCTAACTTATATATCACCAAAAGTGAAAACTCGCGCGTTTTAAGTAAACTTGTAAGCAGCCTAGATTATTGAAGATATTTCAGTTTATTTCGGCGTGATTTCATAATATATATTAGGTATAGGAAAAATGTCTTTCATTTTTTGAGGTAAAATTCTACCGGATTTCTTGTATGACAGATAATTTGTATCAACCAAATTGCTTGGTTTTGGTAATGTTTGGGGCATATAACTGTATTGTTTTTTGCTTCCTTTGAGGATACTTCATAGATCGAGTTTCTTTTAGTAGCCAGCTGTGTGTAAATATTTCAGAATAGTTAAATTCCTGGCTATACAGTAATATCAACGTTGCTGAGTTGTTTCAAGAATTTCATTAGCTTTCTCAATTATTGGATGGCTGAAAGCAATCAAACCGATTTCACACAGTGTTTTTTCTTTTGTCGTAATATCTCTACAAGTGATAGAGAGCATTTTTTAAAGACTCTGATATTTTGCAGATATGTTTTGTATGAAAAAATATCAACTTTACATGAATTATATATAAAATATTGTTATTATTATAAGGTCACTTATCTGATACATAATCTTATTATGTTTGTAATTAATATAAGTAATTGTAATTAATATAAGAAATACAGTAGCCGTAATCCAGCTATTGTTTAAAATTATTCATCAAGTTTGTGTTCATTTACTCGTGTTTATTGATCACAAACAATGATATATTAAATTAGCGAATAGTGACGATGCTGAAACCTGATTATATTTACCATTTTTCATGTAAGTGCGTGTTAAATATCTTGTGGGAGTAGTGTTTACTAAAGATGCTTGTTTTTTTTTGTTAACAACAAAAATGATTCGTATTATCATAAGATCAAATAATGTTTATGTTTTTAATGCATATATATAATTAATATTATTTGTTGATACATTTTGTTTACAAATAATTCCCCAAGCTCTCAGGCCATTATCGGGCCAAAAATTTCCATTGGTAGTATTCTGATTTGTTTTATTGATGCCTGATTATAAATATTTTGTGGTCATCTGAGATCTAAGACAATAAACATTGAATTTCTTAATAATCGTGGAAAATCGGGAAAATTGGGTAATATTAGTTTTGTTTTTTTTTGTGCCATATTAGGTTTTTTATGATTATCAATAAAATCATGATTGTTCTGATCAATAAAAATAAATAAAAGAAGAAATTACCTTTATTGGTTTTTAGTGGCGTAGAATTTCCCAGTATTCGACGTAATTACCTACTTTTTATATTTTGATTTATTATTTTGGAACAGTTCTGAGGCAACATGCCAAAAGATTTCTTTTATCATTTTATGTGACCCCCTATGATATATATTACTTTATCATATTTCGTTTCACAGTCTCGTTCGTATTAAAACGAAATTACAATACGGGCGAATATATTTTTTATCGGTTGGTGGATTGGCTCTCAAAATTTGTTTTCGTACTATTAACTTAATTGCATTATAATCTTTGCTCCCATTATGTTACTTAACGCTGATATGGTCATTCGTTGATCACGCGGAATCCCAGAATTGTGTTTAAACTTTGACTTGACTTGTTGATAGCAACTGTTTGAGAGTTTCCAACGGAACTGATAAAGGTAACTCGATTATTCGATGCTTTCCTAATTCTTAGGTAAACAAATAGTAGTCGTTGTCTGATTAGTGAGAGAGAATATATTAAGGATGATATATGGATTAATTTGACCAATATATCTACAAGGTTTGGTGGAAAACTAATTAGAAAACAATTTAATATTAATTGATTGAATAAAATGAATGGAAATGTTAATTGACTATACATTAAACTGTTCAATTAAATGTGTCCTAAATTTTTTGACTTTCTCATTACTTTGGTACAATTTTGTATTGATATTTATATTCTGCATACAATAACATCGAGCATACCATTTTCACGTCACCTTCGTTGTTCACGTTGTCTATAGACCGCAGTCGTACGAATCCAAAAAAGTCTCATCTTTTAGTTAAACTTAAAATAAAGCATCTGGATCAAAATTGATTGAAAAATACGACTACCTAAATAGAAATAATAAAAAATATAGCGCTAACGTCAAAAATGTGCTAAATATGTTTTCCTGAGAAACTATACCGGTCAATTTTAGACGAAACATTTGATGAAATATTGTTTAATATTGTCTACCTCTAGTAATACGAATATATCCAATTTTTCGGTATCATGCTATCTATATATTTTTTATCACATCTTTCATTATAGATGTTTATGGTAGTAGAATACTAATTTACAAATTAATTTATTGTCATTGTTTTGTTGTACTTGCCAAAATACACAGGCAGAAACGAGGGCGAGATAAATAAATACATGTTCTCAAATTAAAATTAAATTAGACCACATTAACCAAAGCTACAATTAATACTTATAGGCTATACAAGTTCGTGTTCTTTAATTTTCTGATTTCCGGGGTGTTGTCTATTAATGGTAAAAGCTAGAAATCAGATGAGGCTAAATCTGTTGAATAAGTTGAATATTGAAACAATTCGTTAATTTTAATTCACACCTCTTTTAGCTACATTTTTTGGAGTTAGGTGGACAGGTGAATTTTAATGAAAAATGATTGTATTTCTCTTGCAACTGTTTTTTTAGCATTTGACAGTTTTTGCATCAAATCAATCAGTCCAAACGGTTACGGTAATAATAGGAATTTATTTATTTGTAATAACTAACACTAATCGACGCCAATTAGTGATTGGAGTATCTTTAGTTGCTTATGTCTTACATATTATTGTCAATAGGTTACGAAATGATTTATATTTTTATTATCAGTAATTACTTC
Organism: Rhynchophorus ferrugineus; assembly: GCF_030347505.1. NCBI lineage: Eukaryota > Metazoa > Arthropoda > Insecta > Coleoptera > Curculionidae > Rhynchophorus > Rhynchophorus ferrugineus. The sequence goes on along the minus strand of NW_027472583.1, from coordinate 20,534,765 downwards.
ACTTTATATTGATTGCATTAGGTTGTTTATCTGTCGTAGTTGGTGTTGCATTGTACGCTGGTACGCCTTCTGTAACCTGATGGCAGTTTTTTGTATGTTTATCAGTCATATGAGCTCCATTGCTTATCAATAGTTCATATAAACATTATTTGTTTGACATAAGATTTTTTTCGATAAGTTCCTATCTGGTTTGAACGGGAGACGTGTATTTAGTTTTCAATTGAGCGCTACGGGAATTTTCCCAAGGAAAAACAATTCAAAACTAATCAGTTTATTGTAACACTTGATATATCAAGTACTGTTAATGTTATTGGTTCTTACGGTGTGTTAATTTCCGTTATTTTTTGTTACAGATTTGATTTGGACCAGAGCAATATATCTCCATCGGACATTGATGACAGTTTTATGTACTACTACCGTTACCCATCGGCCAAGAACGATAAAAAACCCGTGACAGAAGTCAAAATCGTGACTACACCGGCACAAGTGAAGTTGTCTTATCCACAATCAACAGGCACCACCAGTCCCAACGCTACCATCAAAACCCGGCCCAAGGGCACCGACGACGGTTTTAAGAGCGAAACGGCTCAAGTAGGAAACTCGATCTTGCGCGTTGCCAGTCAGATCATCTCCGGTAAATCGGTATCGCAGAATACTCCACAGCCCGAAGAGGAATGCGAACAGTTATTAGCAAAATTCGATCCGTATCGTCGTCGAGGAAGCAAATCCTTACCCGCCTCACCTTTGGCCTCTCCTAAATCAAAAAGAAGGATGAACAGATACTTCACCAGCCCCTACGTTGAAAGCGATAAGTCAAAAGGATGGATTCTATCGGGACTGTTAGCCAAAAGAGAGATATCTCAGTCGATGGGTTTTATCGGTGAAGAAAAGAGGGAAGATCTGGAAAGGGCATCATCGACGGTTAGTGTGGACGAAGCCTCTAAACTGAAGAATCAAGCGTTCAAAGCGAAACCATCGGAACTGAGAGAGATGAATTTTTGGTCACCTACATCAATGTAGATGAGGCAGTAATAAAGGGAATATTTATTTATTGTTTTTGTTTTTTTTTGACTAAATGTTAAAATATTATTAATGTGATTTATCATTATATATCATATTTTTTCTTATATACATGTACACAGTATTAAGAAGCAGGAAAGGATGGATGAATGACTAGCGCGAGTGTATACTGAATGTTTAATAAATTATAGTTTATATCTGTTACCTAGTGTTTTATTTAAAATATTACCGTTTGTTTAATTATCTGAAATTTTTTATTATCATTACCATTTATTGTATTTGTTATAATTTGATATAAACTAGTCAATAAAAAGTTTTGATTTTATTCCTGTCTATTTTGAAGATTGTTCATTATAATAGATAATAACACTCGTCTAGTATAACCTTTCCTGTATTGTCTATCGTGGGAGGTAATCACAGATTAAATATTTTTTGTATAATTAAAATAGGACTTTATAAAAAATACAAGTGACATAATTTACATTATACTTGTTAGATTGTTTTTGAATTCGAAACTTAGTTACTAATGATTTATTCATATATTCAGCGCTAGTTTAACTTCATTTAGAATATTTCACAGTTATATGATATATAGCAATAGTTGTAGCCATCTTTAGTACAAAAGCTGTTAGAATATTTTGCCGAAGTGTCCAAAATCTCATACCACCATTGTTTATTATGTTATCATTTTATGATGTTTTATTTTTATGTGATATCCATCACATGTCAATAGCCAAAATAAATCCTAATTTGTCTTAATCTCATGATTTTTTTCCAAGAAACATAAGTATATTATCACAGCTCAATATTAATGTCTCATTATTACTTATCACAAATTGTGCCACAAAATGAGTTGAAATTTATGATGTTAATGTTGAGAAATATTTACTTATATGTATAAAAACATTTTTAAAGCTTTAGTAGCATTATCTCTGACATAAGACTCAGTATATACATACTAGTTGTACTTATTTCAGTACATATGGATGCTAGCCCTAAAAAATGTTAATCAATATATTTAATTCATTGGATGGGTATTTTTATTGAACTGTTCTAGCTCTTACTAAGAGTCTTCCCTCATTACTTATTCATTATTATATAGAGAATGGTCTATTAATATATTTTCCAAATGCCATATAACATAAATAAAAAAACCAAAGTATACTTTTACTTGTATCATTGATTTGTAGCAATATTGGTCGAAATTTCAGTATTTTATTAATTACTTGTGCTACTTGGACATCAATATGAATAAATAATAAACCAAAGCCTGGATATTCCGTGTCTTGAGTAATTTTATTACACCAAACTATGAGAGAATACAATACGATATTTATTTTTTATCTAAAAGTAATTTTTTTATGATTTCAAAAAGTTTGTATAAAGATTTTAAATGTGTGAACTATTATTACAACTAAAATATTCTTTATAAGGACGTAAGATCTGTTTTGTTATATGCACGTTTCAATATGTTTGTAGTAATGCTGGACAAAAAACAACATATATAAGTAATATCTCGATGCCTAGAAATATAGGTATATACAAACCCGTACCATAATTCTATTCATAGTTTAATCATTTCTTTTGTTGATTTTTCTTTCGTTTGTCAGATTAAAAGGTTATTTTATATTATCTGCTTTTCTTCTATTACTTTTAGCTTTATTTACATTTTAGTTTGCATTATTTGTGCTGTAACTTTAATTACTTTATCTATACATTTCTAATAAAAGCGATTTTTTGGAATTTTTTGGAGAGCTCTTAGTTTCATTAAGTTTCCTGGAGGTTTTCTGAATTGTATAGTGTCTGGAAATATTTTGTCAATATTCTTCAGATACTTTTCTTTCTTAATTAAATATCTATAATTAAGTAAAACACAATGTTAAACTCTTTTTCCTTTCATAGTTCACTAAGTAATAGAATGAGTAGATCTTATAAGTTTTGATTAATTATTTTCTAGTATACACGGATTTTTGTGCATGCATTTTATTAAACGGTACATTGAAGTACACAGTAGTTTTAAATAGGCTTACCCATATTTTTGTATAAAATGTATATCTGATGCTGCTTCAAAATAAACATAAGTATAAAAAGCCATTTATTTTATTTGATTTAATATGGCAGCTGTTAAGAAACTGAACTGATACCATTCTTACATGATTATTTAATAATGACTGAGATTTTAAAAACATTTTTCACGAACAAAGTAATGGTCGAGTTTCTTTCAAGATGTTTATTTTACCTCTCTCTATGTAACAGAACTTAATTTATTTCTGTGTACTAACTTAAACCCCAGTATATTTATTTTTACAGTAGAAACAAAACAAAATGTATATACATGAGCAGCCAAAAAAAAACACGTTATAGGTTTGATCTTTGTTGACTGTTTAATAAATACTGTATAGTTTCATTAAAATAAATAAAATGATATATGATAAAACACACTAATTTAAGATTTACTTAATAATATTTATTTATATAAAGTTTAGTAAGTAGTTTTTTGTGTTTTAATTTTATCTGATTTGAAATCAGAAGTGTGCTATTCTTTAATTCAATGATCTAATCTTAAGTTAAAACACTAAAATTAGAAATAGCAATCAATAAATTTACTTAAAACCTCATAAGGTTATATCCTTCATATGTTTATCAGGTATTGCTCTTGATTCTACTTTATTATTAATGTTAGTAAATTATTTATAATCGTAGTTGATAAGATTTTTGATATGTTTAATATATCGTGAAGATTGAAATTGATTTCTTCTAAGTAGAACTTAATATATTCCTTTAGTTTACTACTGCTCAACGTTAAAAACAACAATGGTTTGCAATCAATCGGAAAACCCAAAGAATTCTCCCCTATTCGTAAAAGAGTGGATCAATATTTCATCAAGTTGTAAGTGTGAATGAAAATAACGATCCCCGTGGAATAAATACTGTCTGTTACGAAAAATACATTTTCTTATGTGAATTGTGGTAGAAAATGAATATTCCCTTAATTACAATTTAATATATTAATAAATTAGTGTTACATAACGTATTTATAAAAATAAGTAATGATCTTCTGCTATCTTTCGTTAATTTACTAATTTTATTTATATAAAGATAAATTTTGTTAATGTCTGGCGCCATTTTTAGACAAATATGTAAATGTACATATTTAAGTAACAACGAAGATGTTTATATCGACTATACAAATTGTAAATCGATGTTATATATACTGATATTATGGATTATACCAATTTTGAAATATAACAAAACTACTTTTTACAAATATCTAAAGTGTCTGTAATGTAAAACTGACATCAATTGAACAATGTTTGTATTTATTTAGGTTAATTCTATTATTGGCGATGATACCACCTGATGTCTAAACAGAATGAGTAATCGATGATGACTTTACAAAGGGGTTTAAATCGGGTGCTGGCCACTCAATAACCTTGTCCAGATAGTGATTAAGCTTAAATCACGCGTTAAGGGGTGTGTTAAATATAAAAGATTAGACGATTTAAGGGGATCTATAATAGGGTTTATTTTTTCTATTAGAAATATATTTAGGAGGCATTAGGATTAATTTGTAGCATTTTTAATAATGAGTAAAGAGTTTATTTGAAATGAGTATTGTCTATTCATCTCCTCAGAGACCTCTTCATCATTCAGAAATGAATTTTTCAGGCGGACTATATTGTATCGGATTAAGTACCGTCTTTCGGAGTATTTTGGCTTATTATTCATCAATGCGCGGTTCATTCGCAATAAATGCCAGTGGTGGATAGGATTTCACAGTGACAATTTGATTTGACTTCAACATTTCATAATCAATTACAACCTATCAAATAGACATGTTAGATTTGTAATTGGTTTTGGTTTGCTGGACATGATTCCTATATTTGGGATTGCTGTAATAGATTCATTTTTCATTATTAAAATAATTTTCAGTCAAACAATTTTGTTCTTGTTTCAATTCACAAGGGAGTCGGCTTGGTGGCGCAATGGTAAAGGCGATAGGACGGTCCTCCTACCGTTACGATAGCCGCGGGTTCGAATCTTGCTTAGACATGGTCGTAAATTTATGTTTGTGGTTGTTTAAAATTTGTGATTGTCCTAGGCAAGAGTGTAAAATACGACAAGGAAAATGATCCCATTAACGCCAGTAACCAGGCTGGGTAAGACGGAACGTTTTCTGGGATAAGTTGGTCACACGCTAGTCGGTAGGTTTAATGCTGAGGACGGTGGTTCGGAGCCCACGTTAAACTGTAGGTTCAGTCCAGATAAATTCATAGTTGGTAAAAGGAGATTTTAAAATATAATGAAAAAAATTTTAAAAAAATCACAAGGGAGTCTTTCCTTTAAGTTATTTATTAATCCCGTCCTTTTAGGCATTTGTTTGCTACTAATAAATGAACTACATCCAAATCTGTGATGCCAGTGTTCTAGGGATTCCTCCAATTCTTTATTACTGAACTTAGCCTGTTTTTCTTGATCATCTTTTATATATCATATTAAATTAGTAAAAAAAACTGCTAAAAATATTATATTTAATATAGCTAAAAAAATAAAATGTATTGAAATAGAGGTTTAATTACTTTTTTTGCGGGAAATAGTTGGAGGGTAGTAAAACGTTACGAATTTATTCCAACCCTTAATTGTAAATTACAGACAATATTTATTCATCGCTTGAGTAGTTTGTGATAATAAGCAATATAATAGAATTGCATTATTTATAACTCTTAAATCTTTGTTTCAAAATTCTCCTTTAGTTTATAAAGTATTTGGTAGCGTTATAATTAGCAGATGAGCGTCTTGTAGTTATTTTAAATAAATTAAAATAAGTTCTGAAAGACAATATTTCATTCCAAAAGTTTTATTCATATTAGACTGAGCACCTATGTTAAATATTATCTATATAAAATTATAATTTTGATGTTAATTTAATTTTAGTCAGTTTTTCTCTACGTCTTTAGAAGCTCCCTTCATTTCTTTTAAGCGCTCTATAGGTAAACGCCCTATATTCTGACTAGTATAGTAGGAATTTGATTATATTACGAATGGGTAAGTTGAACCAATAAACTAGCATTTTTAGCGTTTTATGAATAAGTTGATTAAAATGCTGCATATTTATTTTGTTTTTAATATGGTTCATTGAACAATATTTGCCATCTCCACATCTCCATCTATGCTATTTTTTTATAATAATATAAACTAAATAATAGCAAAATGATATTTTTCGTAGTAACTAAAATGAATCAATAAAGTAATGTAAAATAAAAGAGAAATAATATTTAGAGTTTCAAGAAAAAAATGTACCTGTACCTAAATGGAAATGGAATAGTGTTGAGGTTCGCATTCATCAAACATTTGTGTTAATTTCAGCAGTGTTATAAAACCCACACTATTTTCGATAAGTTTGTGCTGTATTTTATCCTTTTTGGGAGTAAATAGCAAAATATGATCTCCTGGAATCGCCATGTAAAAAGCAAAATATATTAGATATATTTTGCTCTCATTCCGAAATATTAAAAAAAAAGAACCTGTTCCCCTCTCCATTCTTCGTCAATTTCAATTCATTCAATCGCTCATTTCTTCTTAGCAATCAGGAACTATGTGAAATGATACTGAAAATCTAAAATTTGCATGTCACAAAAATAATCTCCATGTGTGTAAAGTACTCATAGAGCAAGATTTAGATATTGTCACTGATTGTTTCATCAAATACATTTTGATAATAATACTCAACAATATGCTATTTATGCAGGATAACGTGAAAATATGTGTAAAATTACGTAAATCTCAAATGGATATATATATATATATATATATATATATATATATATATATATATATATATATATATATATATATATATATATATATATATATATATATATATATATATATATATATATATTTAGTGTCGCTAGTTGCTGGATGAATTTATAATCTGTAAGATACAAATATGTTGTATAAATTATATAATAAAATATATATTTAAATATTATATAATATTTAGAAATGTTTTTAAAATACCGAATACTAATATTATTATTTTAAAATATAAAATATGTTTTACAATATATGTAATACATAAGGTTTTTCAATAAGAACCGGCGGATATTGGCAGTCCGTGTCAGTTGACTGTTTGCAATGTTGTTTTAACGGCATTTATTTAATCTGTTATTTGTTATTCAGCTACTGATGCCACATTATTAGCTGGTGTGTAGCTGGAAAAGTCATTGAGGTTGAGTTATTCGGAAAATTATTCGAATTCTTTTTCACTTGATAATAATGGGCTGGGGAAAACTAATTTCGTTTCTTTTTTCATTTATCAAAGAGAATTTATTCATGTAAATTTCAAATACTAATTAGTGACATATGATGCTCAAACAATACAATTTGAGCAGTGATGATGATCTCACAATATATTACTACTTGGTACTGTTTCATCTCATGAGTAGTGAGACCTGCGGAATGTGATATTTTGGTCTAAATTAAACGATATGAACATAGTATAATAGTATGTGGTTCTAGTAGGGCGGTTAAACGTAATTTTGACATCAATTGACCATTAAGATAGTTCGAATTAGCCCCGTTAGATTTTGTAAAACTTCACTAGTAGGTCTATGCCAAACGATTGATGACCTTGAAAACCGAACTTAGACCATAATGACCCTTTAACGTATAAAAAGAATTTCGTTAATATATCACAGGCAGTTTATTTCATTCCATTTCAACATCGATTTGCCCATAACTCTGTATATAGATAATTGTATTAAGAATTATTAAACCTAACTATATAAGGCATTTTGGTAGTTAATTGGTCGATAACTAATTTGTATAATTGGTAATTTAGTGGAAAATTACACACCTTGCTTATATATTAATGCAAGTACAACAGAACAATAGTATTATATTAATTTATAAATTAATATTGTAATATGCATATCTAATGTAATATGTAATTAATAAAAATTGTGTTTGGTCAAGAGATTTCCAGAGTTTCTAGAAGTCATATTCATCTTTATCTTCATCCTCTGAAGGTGTGGATGAAATGGATTTGGCTACAGATTTATATTCTTAAATAAATTTTCTGTTCACGTCGCTTTTGCGCATAATTGTGCAACAAGCTTCTTAAAATGCACAAGCTGACTATTATAAAGTGCTTCTGTATTTCAAAGTGTAACGTTTATTGTCAAATCACCGGCAATGATAGAATGAATGAATTTATTGTATTCTTCTAGAGGCACAACTTTTGAACATAATATTCAGCTGATGCCCCTCTCGTCGTGTCTTCGAGACACCTTTTGATAGATACTGATATTTTTAGATGTCCTCATATCGACAATTATCGTTTGTACGATATGTACGCAATGATATGCGTACTAATTGTATTGGTTAGTCGGAAGATACCCCCAACTTAATTTTAGGTAAAAGAAATTGGCTTATCAGTCAATTATAAAATTTTATGAGTCCCCGGCCTGACACATAGATGGCGCTATTAGAATTAAATCCATATGTTATTTAGTTAGCCTCAACCCTCAAAACATGCGTGTATAAATTTAACAGATGTCGGATCATTACTATGTCAATTATAGCATTTTGAGTGAAACAATTTATGTTATTGTGAAGAAAATGTATAATAAGGAATTTCGTGTGTTGATAAAATATTGCTTTTTGAAGGGAAAAAATACAGCTGAAACAAAAACTTGGTCTGATGCCGAGTTTTCGGACACTGCCCCAGGAAAATCAACCATCAAGGTTTGGTATATTAAGTTTAGACGTGGTGAAATGAGTACCGAAGGCGGTGAACGTAGAGGACGCCCAAAAGAGATTGTTACCGACGAAAACATTTCAAATTGAATGAGATAGCAGACACTCTAAAGATATCAACTGAATGACAAAAATGTACACGTGTATATCAGTAACAGAAGAAACTAAGGAGAAATAGAGTGAAGAACTAAACACAAAAAGATAAATATGCTCTTTAATGAGAATAAAATATATTACTTGAATGTACAATTATTAATTAGGTGAATTAAGCCTCCAGGGGGTACCATAGGTGGTTTAGAAAAAAGTTTAATGTAGGTAGAATAAAATAACTCTAACTTACAAACTATTGTGGCTGTTTAACTAACTGTAGTTTAAGTCATTCGATAATAGATGCATTAGATATACTGTAATGTTAAAATAAATCATATTTTATAACATTTCATAGAATATTATTTATATTAGAATGTTACTATAGATCAAAGTTTAAATAAATTAAAGTGCCTAACATGTCAAAATGTCATAAATTGAAATGAATTGATACTTTGGACAAACTAAGATGTAATTTTAAAAAATGACTACATTATGTTAATACTTACTGCATAATTACTACAATTATGTTTCGTAACGAGATAACTCGGGAATACAAGCGTTTCCATTAAATATAACTTCATAAATATAACTAAATTCATCCCAATTAAACATAACATGTAAACTATCAACGGAGAAAAGGGAAATTAACAAATTGGAACCATGCGCGTCCACGGTTGGTGGCCGCGCCTGCTTATTCGCACGGAAATCTCGGAAAATCAATACCGAAAGGAAACGGCGCCTTTTTCCCAAACCGCGGAAACTCGCTTTTCATTTCATAAGCTGGCGGCATCGATCGGGAACGAGACACGGCACGATGGAAACTCATGGAAATTTCTGGGCAAAGCAGCGGCACGAGGGTCAGTGTAGTGGCACAGTCGGCGACTGAGTTGGTTCTCCTTCCCCCCTCGTTTTAATGGAGATCGGTGACGTTTTTGGTGCGTGAAGGTGCGGCCTCCTCTTTTTTTCCCCGATTTATCACAAATTTCACGAAAGTGTGTCGGCCGTGCGTCCAATCTTCGACGATGCACCTCCACTTCGAACGCACTGTGAACGCTAAAAGTGACTGCCCAATTTTGTCTCTCACATGGATGGGAAAGGTACCAGACGAATTACCTGAGGTAATTATTACTTTTGTTATTATCAGTGTTGAGGTATAAAGCTAAAATTACGTATTTAATTCAACTAGCTTTAAGACGTAATTATACATAATAAATACATTAGACCTTTCAATTGAAGACATCGTTACTTTTTATATGTTTTTATAATTTTAATATAAAGTTAAATCAACAATTGGTTTTCTTTTTAGTAGGCCAGTCCATTTTTCAATATATCATCAGTAAATATATAGAAACAAAAATAATATTCTGATTTATCGAAAACCCTGATAATACTTTTGCTAGATGATTGATGTTGGTCACTTTCATATATAGATTATATTGACGCCATGTTTAGCTCATTTACATGTAGCACATACCACATTCTATAACTACGTTCAAGCTACAGGTGAACTTGAAATGTATCTGGAAATATTGAGAAACTATATCATTATAATTTTCCCATCATTCGGAAAAAGAAGGTCAACATAATATAAATTAAAACTTCTAATGTAAAATATTTGTACTCTAAACATTCTCTTAATGACATAACCTTGAAATATTGGAATATTGAATATTGAAATATTGGTCTATATAAATTATAAAATATTCTCTGAGTAAGTGGAATTTCATGATACTAAAATGTACATGACACGAAAATAATACTTACACGTGTAAAATAGATGAAGATTCAAATATAATCACTGAATGTTCCATCAAAGATATTTCGATCATAGCATTTGGCAATATAAAAGTAGATGTCGGGCATAACGAGAGATATGTAAATCTCAGCAATATACACGACCGACAATTTATTGATAATCTAGCGCTAAGATTGATACTACTATTGTTAACCTAGTGAGTATCTATCTGTTGAAACAAATGGACCCTTTGATACTCTAGAAATAACTCAAGCTGTCTAAAAGCTTTAATGGTTTAACATTAGTACAACAAATTTTATTTTTTCAAGAAAAGTTTTAGCATCCAATATTTTTAAATTTAATCTTTTATTTTTCATAAGCTTCTTTATTAATTTTAGATTAAAATACAAACTAAGGTTTAAAAAATATAACAATGAATGTCCCTAGCGGCTGTACAAATTTACAATTATCGTCTAAATTAAAATTAAGTAAAATACTTACTTTCTTACATGGATACCTTACATATTCTCTTAAATGAATGCAACAGGTACCAGATGAATTACCTGAGGTAATTATTACTTTTGTTATTATGAATGTTGAACTATAAAGTTAAAATTACGTATTTATTTGAACTACGTTTAACACGTAATTATACAGAATAAATTAGAGACCTTTCAATTGATACTCTTATATGTTTTTAAAATTTTAATATAAAGCTAAATCAACAATGAGCTCTCTTTTTAGTACGCTAGTCCATTTTTTTATAGATATCATCAGTAAATATATAGAAACAAAAATAATATTCGTGACAATTATACTCTGATATTATCGAAACCCCTGATAATACTTTTGCTAGATGATTGATGTTGGTCACTTTCATATATGGATTATATTGACGCCATGTTTAGGCTCATTTACATATAGAATATATCACATTTTATAATTTTATTGAAGCTACAGGTGAACTTGAATTGTATTTGGAAAGAGAAATAAACTATACCGTTATAATTTTCCCATCATTCGCACATACACGTGTATATCAGTAACAGAAGAAACTAAGGAGAAATAGAGTGAAGAACTAAACATAAAAAGATAAATATGCTCTTTAATGGGAATAAAATATATTACTTGAATGTACAATTATTAATTAGGTGAATTAAGCCTCCAGGGGGTACCATAGGTGGTTTAGAAAAAAGCTTTCCATCTTTTGGAAAAGAAGTTCAATATAATATATATTATAACTGTCTGATGCTGAAGGACGAAACATGCTTGGACTCCAAAAATTCTCTTAACGACATAACCTTCAAATACTAGATATTTTGTATCAGCATATATTTTATTTCTTTGTTATTCTCTTTGAATATTGAGGATTTTTTGAAATTTCGGGAAGTTCAATTTCAATTTCATCAATTGCTACTTGTGGTCGGATAAAATTATATGAACACTTGACATATACATCATATATATTTATTAATAAAGGTGTTCAATCGCCATTTGCTTTTAAAACAACTGCAATTATTCATAAAATAGACTTGTAGAGTATCTGAATAGTTTCCAATGGAATTTTGTCCCATTGTTACATCAAAACATACGCCAACTGCTTCAGTGATGTTGGAGATGAAAATCTACTTGTTGTTTTCTCTAAAACTCCCATAATAATTCATTTACGTTGCGGTCTTCGATTATGTTCCAAGAAATATTTTTGACGGTATTCTGTTGCTCTTTGAACTTAGCATTATCAGCTTGGATTATTTGGTATTTGGGAGCAATATGCTAGTTATTGTAAGATCTTTTTCATTGAGAATATTGAGATATTTATTCGCTGTAATCCGATCAGTAAATATTTAACAGGATATAACAGAACCTCCACCAAGTTTGACTTTAAGAAGCAGGTAGTCACTATTCCTCTTCTCCGATGACATTATATATTGTTTCATTTATGCTGCTATTACCGTGGAACTGTCGCTCTTTAAGTTAAACAATTCAACTGCTTTCGTCACAAATGTTTCCTCTAAAAGACCACTAACGATTTGTCCTTTTTCGAAGTCAGACGGATCACACACTTTACCGTTCGCTTGTTTTAACCGTCGTAGAACAAACTGTATAATGCACTGAAATACTCTACTCTACTCTACAAGACTTGGCATGTAAACTGTGCAATACATAGGCATCGCATTATTTACAAAGAAGCAGTGTCACCAATACGCAACACAATGTATTATGATGTCTTCTGTATATGGTAAGAACCATTTAAATTAGAAAAATTGTTGTGATTAGTTAAAAATTTTTTAAAACAGTGAATTTAAGAAAGCTGGAAGTTAAAATTAATGAAATCGTCATAGGAGGTCGTTATAGGTTATAACTGATGTGTTAGAGTTGAGGAATGAAAGAAGTTGTAAGTATTCTTTAGCAGAATGGCGATCAACTAGTGTTGCAATATCATAAATTTTGATAATATGTAGCAATATATCTTATATAAAAATCTACATGGAATCATTTAAATGGGATTTTTAAATGTCCCATCTTACCCGTTATGTTCGCGATTTTTGGATCGTCTTAATGAATTTTTTCAACTCAGAATTCATATCTGATAATGTTCTGTAATATACTACTGCGATAATCCTAATCCTCCAGCATGTACTTTTGTTTATTATTGAAACTGTAAATATCTCTGGGCAATAATGTAAAATCTGACAATGAATAACCATCCCAGTCACTCTAGTAATCAGATTGGGTAAAACCGAATGTTTTTTTGGGATGATCTCTAATTTGATCGCGAAGCTAGTTTAGCGGAAGTAGTTTAACAGCAAGTCCAATCTAAATAAACCCTTAGTAAAAAGAATATTTTAAAATAGCCGGCCTGGTTGGCAAAGTGCTTCAGTTCAGATCAAAGACAACAGGATGGTTCTCCTGCTGTTATGATAGTTGCGAGTTTGAATGCTGCTGGGTGGGCATGATCGTAAATGTACGTGACTGATATATTCAACAGTTGTGATCGTCCTTAGGCAAGGGTGCAAAATCCGACAAGAAAAATGATTCCTGTAACACCAGTAACCAGGCTGGGTAAGACCGGATGTCTTCTGGTATGATCTCCAAGTTTGGCACTCGCCAGATGCCTCGGAGCCTACGTTAAACATTAGGTCCAGTCCAGATAAACCCTGGGTTAAGATGATAAAATATTTGTACATCCTAGAATGTTTACTGATATGTTTGGCAAACATATCAAAATATCGACAATTCTTATCTTTGGCAGACTGATATCGTCTTAAAAAATTAGACATCGCTGGATTGTTTCCATTTGTCCAATTTTTATCAGATCCATGTTTCAGGAATACGAGAGATAAGGTACGAAATGTTGGCGAGGAACTTTCAATGCATCTCTGACCGATTTGGTATCATGTACATGTGTTATGAGCGTGAAAAAAGTTCTTTTTTGTTCAACGTACAGTTTAATATTATAAATTGATGTATGATTAGCTGTAATTCATTTCATCAGGTTTTGCTGTTTAATATGTTGTTGTTATCTCAGTAAATTCGAAATGAATGTTTGGTTTCAGTTTTGTCAGATTGTTTATTTCCTTTAAGATGGATCTATTGTTCATCAAAACTGGCAGTTCTATCCATAAAATGACTTGATAACATACTTCTTGTTGTTAGGTTATGTTGTATTGATTATTTATTTTTCATTTTGCCTTGCTTATTCCCCAGTGTTTGATTTATTTAATAAATATTTAAGTGTAACGACTATTTTCATCACGCCCTATATAAGACATTTTTTAAAATTAAATATGATTAAATAACACTAAATACTAATTATAAACGGACGAAAGTATTGATTAGGATAAACTAAATTAAGTTTTAGGAAATATATATAGAGATGGAGTAGTCGAAATCAAGCCAATCAATTTTCCTATATTCTCCCCTTTTCAGTGTCATTTCCTGAATGTTTAATGAGAATTTTCCCCCAATGATTGCAAATTACAAAGACATTTTATTGTAGGCTTGTGACCGTGCGTGATATAACGAGGTATGATAGGAGTGTATTAGTCATATTTATTCTTTCTTTTGCAAGCACTGTTTTTCGTATATTAATGTTAATTATAAATATTTAAAAAATAGGTATTGTAGTTCATTTAGATATATATATAATATATATATATATAAACCAAATTTTTAATTGACAAAATCTCCGGCTACCATAGTAAAACAAATTTTTTTGACAAAATTAGTTTCTTTTATTCAACATAATTCCCTTCAAGGGTGATACACTGATTATAGCGAACCTCCAACTTTTCAATAGCATTTTTGTTTTTGATTTGTTCTTGGCTTCAAAATACGCCTCAGTTTCGTCGATCACCTCTTCATTCGACGAAAATTCCTTCCCGGCGAGCATTCTTTTGAAATCTGTCAACAGGAATTAGTTGCTGGGGGGCAGACAATTTATGGATTTTTGACACAGTGCATTGTCTTGGTGAAGCAGGACTTTCTTTTTCTTCAAATGCAGCCGTTTTCCGGCGATTTCGTCCTTCAAACGCCCTAATAACGCCTTTTTGATTTTTTAAGGTAGTCAATGAAAATTATCCCATGTGCATCCCAAAATACAGATGCCATAAACTTGCCAGCCGACTGTTGCGTTTTCCCATGATTTGGAGCGGGTTCATCGTGTGCAGTCCACTCGGATGACTGTCGATTGGACTTCGAAGTGAAATGATGGTGCCATGTTTTATCCATTGTCACATATCGACGCAAACATATCGGGTTAATTACGTATGATCATCTTCAAACACTGCTCCGAATCATCAACTCTTCGTTGTTTTTGAACAAATTGAGCTCGCGCGGCAACCACTTTGCACAGAGTTTTCTCATACCCAAATATTCGTGAATTATATGATGTACGCTTTCAGTTGGTATATTTAGAGTGTCTGCTATTTCATTCAGTTTCAATTTACGGTCATTCAAAATCATTTTGTGGATTTTTTAAATGTTCGTCGGTAACAACCTCTTTTGGGCGTCCAGCGCGTTCACTTTCTTCGGTGCTCATTTCACCACGTTTAAACTTAGCATACCAATCCTTGATAGTTGATTTTCCTGGGGCAGTATCCGAAAACTCGGCATCAAGCCAAGTTTTTGGAGCAATAAGCAATATTTTATCAACACGCGAAATTCCTTTTTATCAATTTTTTTCACAATAATAAAAGTTGCTTCGCTCAAAATACTATAATTCACAAACTAATGACCCGACAGCTGTCAAAATTATACATGCATCTTTTGAGTGTTAGGGCTAACTCAAAGACATATGGATTTAATTCTAGTAGCTCCAGCTATGTGTCAGGCCGAGGACTTTTCAATTGACCTGTTATATATAAATATGTATTAAAATATATTACAATAGTTGCAAGAGTATTTTTGACAGAGTATGATCCAATTTGAAGCTTACACTAACTTACAGTATATTTGTACGCCTTCGAAACAAAATAAATTAAGAAAACTTTGTGTTTCTATGTATATGAATGAACTTATTGTATTGAATAAGATATTATTGGTTGATATAAGAATTGAGCCCCTAAGATATTTCATGTCAGTTCCCATTTACTATAATTTTACGAGGGTAAGGTGAAAGTTTAACGCCTGACAAATAAAACTGCCAGTTTCAGTAAAAAAATGATTTTATTTTTCTAGATAATCTCACTTGAATTCAACACATCTAACCTAGTGTTTTACCAACATCCAACATCAACCTGGATGTAAGAGCGAAATAAGAAGATTGATTGACCAAATCGTACCTCAGATCTCGCTGTTTTTCACTGTTAACGCACTTTTGTGTACAAATGACGTAGTTTCGGTCAAAGATTAATTTTTCTTCTTAAAACCAGTAATTTTTCGTTAATGTTTCGTGGTCAAGAAAATTGGAGTAATATACGCTTGTAATTGTTCTGTCTTTTCTAGACAACCAACACCATCCCTTTCGCTTACCAAAACAGTCTAACCCTAACCTTTTCTACAGATAAGCTGAAGTCCTCTTGACGTTGGTACCCTCTTGAGTCCAACAATTGCTATGAAAAGCTTTTGCGCTTTTAATTTTGATGATTATTCTGCAAAAGCACCCATATTTCTCGAGTCTTCGTAAACTTTTTTTGGATGCAATTCTTTAGGGGTTACTTTTAAAGTTCAAACTAATAATATACAAAATGTTTTCTCATTAGAATACCATTTCTGTGTGAAACTGAAAACTTTTCAACTTATCCTCGTATATAGGCTCCAAGAAAATGAATAAATAACTGATAAAGCCAATATCTGTTATAAGGTTTTTTGTATAAAAAGTTTATTTTGACTTTATCAAGTTCTGGAATTAATTCGTCTCCTAATTTCTTTTTAACAACAACTATTCCTTGCCAAACCAGCTACTATTAAGCATTCATGCTTTATTTTGTTACAGAGTAAATAACAATTTAATTTATATTTTATCAAGTATTTAGCATTGAATAATATTTTATGGAGAGTTCAACATGGCCGTTTTGATAATATGGAAATAGTACAGCTGAATTTTGTGATGTCGATAATGTTAAAAGTGGTGATTTTGACTCGCAAATTAAGACAGTTGAATGGCGTGTTGAAGGAATTGGTTGATGAAAACTAATTTCAAATACATTAATTGTAGCTAAATGTCCAGAACTCTATGGAATTATTAACATGAAAAGAAATTATAATGAAAATTTTAAAACTCAATGGTATTTTTCATTGACGACTGCTGCTTCATCGAAAAGAAAGGAAGTGGTTTTTGAATCGGATTATTATCGGTAATGAAAAGGGGATTTATTACAACAACCCAAAACTGTAGAAAGTGCTGCAAACCATCGACAGTTATAAGCGAAATATCCACGGATCCATGTTGTTTACTTCATGTATTTGGTAGAATAAAGAAGGTGTCAGAATACTTTGAAAGAAGTGACAATTTAATTTTTCAGTGCCATAATACTCATCCATACGTTATAAAAAATACGAAAAAAATATGGTATGTTCAATCAATCAGAATTGTCCTAGTCGATGTATTTTCCAGATAGTGGTGTGTATCTAAGGATTTCAAAAATGTTTTCAACTTTATGTTAAATATTTAATTAATAAAGAAAAGGCTATGAATTAATTCCAATACCTAATAATATTCGTCCACGTAAACTTTTTCTATTAGGTAGATCAACGACTTTTCTATGTGCTCAATAAAATTATACAAATATATTATGAGATATTGATTTCCACTTAATTCTAATTAAATAATTTATTCAACTATCCAGAAACCTTTAAGCTTATTCCAGCTAAGATAACGTTTTCCTTTCAAATTCTCTATCGGTGTTTTACTCGGGATATCACATGACCATTAACCCAAATTCCTGCAGAGGAGGGTGAGCAGCGAACAAGATTAATGAATAGCACTTTCAGGGGGTCGCCAGACTGGCATCAATACAAAATCTGGGTTAGAGAGAAAGGGAAAATAATGACTGTTTTCTTTCCGTTTGTGTTTAGGACGAAGGCTGGAAACTGAACAGGAACAACTATTATCAGGAGGGATGGTTGGCGACGGGTAACGTAAGAGGGATAGTGGGCGTGACCTTCACCACCAGTCATTGTAAGAAGAACGTGGATTTCCCGCTACGTACTAATTATAATTTGAGAGGACATAGATCAGAAGTAAGTTTTTTTTGATCACTTTTTTAGATAACACTGTGTGACACAGTTTTTCTAACACAAACAAGATTACGTGTTTTGAATTCCCTATTCCATTTTTAAAAGGATTGTCTATTGATATTGTTGTCTAACACGTCACGCTCATTATAAGATTAATACAACTGGAAAGCTTGTGCTGATTTAAATTTTACTTGGACTACAGAGAGGTTTCAAGAAATGTTATTGTTTTCTCTGTTTGTGGGACAGTAGAGATTCCAAAAACCACTATGAAATTAAAGATTGGCCAAAAAAGAGCTAACTTTGATTGTGGTAAGTCAAACTTTAAATATGAACCTCTTATTCCACAAGAAAATGTGATTCTTCCACCCATACATATAAAAATTGGTTTAATGAAAAATTTTGCCAAGGCCATGGATAAAAATGGTAAAGGATTTTTGTAAAAACTGTTTTCTCTAAATTAAGTGATGCTAAATTAAAAGAAGGCATTTTTGTTGGCCTGCAAATAAAAAAAATTATAAAAACAATGAATTCTTTGAAAATCTTACCGCGAAATAGGATTTTTAGGAAATTTGAAAATACCGAGTTTTTAGTGAATGACTTGTTACAAAAATTTAAAATGATGGGGTGCCGAATGTTTTTAAAATTACATTTCTTGCATTTCGATTTCGAATTTCCCCCCCTTATCTTGGGATGATGAGTGACGAACAAGGTGATACAATGAAACAGATAGAAGAAGGTTATCAAGGAACATGGAATGCAAAATTGTTGCTGGTTTCTAATGGAGTAAGATACTATTGATAGTATTGTTCACAAGAGGAAAATTGTTGATATTTCGTAATTTTCCTTCAGATTATATGGCTCATTATTTCTATTGACCACTTAAACCTGAGCTATTTTGATTCATTGTCTATTTATAATTAGATATTACAATTTTTTTAATAAAATTAATAATAAATAAATAGATATGGTTTCAAATTTTCATACTGTATTTATCTATAGTACTTTAATTTATCATAACTTTAAAATGATACGTGTTACAAAAAATCCCTTTGATTTTTTGTGTTCAGCAGGTACAATTTGACAAAAAAACCTTTTTGTTTAATCTTATAGAACAAAAAAATGCTCAAACAGTGTAATTAAAGTAGTTTAAAACTACTTTAGATGAATTGTTTAAAAAGTTAATTTTATTTCATTACATTACTCCACAGTGAAAATATGTTCCACTTGTTCAGGATTCTGTTCAAATCAGCGTAATGTCGATATTAGCATCAAAACAGAAATTCGCAGTCAACTTCAGTCCGCCTTTGATGGCCTTATACCTTGAACTGATTCAGAGCTTGAATGTATCTTACTTGTAATAGTTTATGGCTAAGGTTCGTTAAGAATCCTCAGTCCACCTTTTGTAACCTTACAACTTCAGCTGCAACATTTTTGTCTTAATTCCACCTAACTGCACCAAGAAATGCTTAGAGTAACCGCGGAAAGATTGCGAATCCAACATCAACTTGTCTTTTTTTCTTGATAATTAATTTGATTCCGGATAATTTAATTATTCCAAAAGAGAACAGCTTTATGTTGAACGGAGCGATACTTAGGGCGACATTGACCTTATCTATTAGAACAACCAACTCGCCTCACTCGTTCCCCATTTAGGTAGTTTTAAATCGAAATCAGCGATAATTAGGGCCATAAACAGGCCTTACATAATGTATATTATCAGCCGATTTTAAAAATCACCATAAAAAGTACCGATATGCTCTAGTTTTACAGATACAAGTAAGATTTTATATTTCCTATATTCTATATTACCAGTTCCTGGGAAATTCGTTCCTCGATATAGACACACCTGTTAACTAATAAAGTACAAATAATCTTAGTTAATTGTAGCAAAATATTTTGTTTTGGAGTGTTTGGAAAACATGTCACAGAAATGTACAAATTCAGTCAGCAATGTTTGCTACATTTATGATTAAATAACGTTTTAATGCACCGCGCTTAACGTTTTAATGCATTTTTATTGCTTTAGGTGATCCTAGTGAAATGGAACGAACCTTATCAAAAACTCGCGTCATGTGACAGTTCAGGAATCATATTCGTCTGGATAAAATACGAAGGACGTTGGTCGATCGAGTTGATAAATGATAGAAATACACCAGTGACGCATTTTTCCTGGTCGCACGATGGCAGAATGGCGCTGATCTGTTATCAGGTAAACGCTCTCTTGTACCTCTATTTCGATTTCTAATTTTTATCTTGATTCTCAGGATGGGTTCGTCCTAGTCGGTTCAGTAGCCGGCCAACGGTACTGGTCCTCCATGTTGAATCTCGACGCTACCATTTCCTGCGGCATCTGGACTCCTGACGATCAACAGGTGTACTTCGGAACTACGTCGGGTCAAATAATCGTCATGGACGTGCATGGTGCTATGGTGTCGCAGGTGCAACTTAGCGGGGACGTCGGTATCACGGCGATGGCGTGGTCCTGCGAGAAATTCAAGATGGAGGAGGGTGACGACGAGTGCTCTAGCTCAGGTACCATAAAAAATAGGAGGTTTTACGGCCAAGGTACTTCAAGTTTTGAACGTGTCGTGTTTGGTATTTTGCTCGAAGTGTTTATGGTGTGGTAATGATGTTACATTGCAATAATTATTAGTTGGAAGTTCCGAAATTGCCTGAACTTCATATGTCGCTCAATGTTGTCTTCTTGAGGAGGAAATTAGTTATGTTTATTA
The DNA here is from genome assembly GCF_030347505.1 of Rhynchophorus ferrugineus. Classification (NCBI taxonomy): domain Eukaryota; kingdom Metazoa; phylum Arthropoda; class Insecta; order Coleoptera; family Curculionidae; genus Rhynchophorus; species Rhynchophorus ferrugineus. The sequence goes on along the minus strand of NW_027472583.1, from coordinate 20,513,747 downwards.
TAGTGAATAATCAATAAAAATGTTAATATCACAATATTATATAATTTCACTCAAATTTAAGACAGTAATTTCAACTATAATGGTTATTTGAAAGATTTAAAAAATATTTGTCTATGGTAGCTACGAGGGTCACTATTTATATTTCCGAAATAGGAAAATAAACAAATAGTTAAGCTGCGAATATATTTTTATTGTTTTTCAAAGTACTCGCCATCATGATCGATAAATTGCATACGTTTAAACCAATTTTCAAAGCATGAACGCTTCGTCGAAATCGTTGACCACGCAGTTTGTTCTTCACGAATGGGAACAAAGAGAAGTCATTGACTGCCAAATTAAGGCTGTAAGGCAGATGACCCAATTTGATGTTTTGAGTGCTCAAATAGTCTTTTGTTTGAGAGCACGCATTGTCATGGTGAAGAACAATTCGGCGCTTCTTGTTTTTTTTCTTTATTTCACTGAAGACTTCTGGCAAAAAAATGGTTGTAATCAGAATTTACTGTTCTACGATCTGTTGCATTATGACCAGTTTTCCGAAGAAACAGGCCACCATTTTCTTAGAAGTGCTTCGCGTGTGAACAACTTTTGTTGGATTTGGTTCATCTTGGAACACCCATACAGTCGACTGCTGCTTACGTTCGGGCTCATAATAATATATCCATGACATGTTATAAACGTCTTTCGAAGCACCGGTTGAATTTCTCAAGCATTTCTTTGCACCAATCGACACGAGCCTTTTTTTGAGCGATTGTCAAATTGTGTGGGATCCAACGCGATCATAACTTTCACACAACTAAGTATTCATGTAAAATCGTATATATGTTGATGGAACTAATGCTTAGAGATGCCTCAATTTCACAATAGGTGACATGACGATCTTGCTTAATCATTTCGCACACAGTGTTGATGTTTTCTGGCACAACAGCCGATTTTGGACGACCTTCACGAAACTCGTCGGACAGCGAACTACGACCACGATTGAATTCACTAAACCAGCGATACACGGTGGTTTTTGATGGAGCTTCATCGCCAAAAGTCAAATTAAGTTGATTGATGCACTCTTGTTGTGATAACCCACGTCGAAAATCCTAAAAAATAATCCCACGAAAATTTTCACGATTCAGTTCTATTTTTTGCCGAGACGAAACTTTCAACTAATTTATAAAATACACAAATCGTGCGACAAAATGTTCTGAGTACGTATATTGTCAAAAATGTCAAACTTTATGATTGTACTGTCTGATGGACTCACATGACAACAGTGTTGCCAATTCCCGAAATATAAATATTGACCATCATTAAATAAGGGAAGAGTGAATTAAATCTGGCGAATAAGCTGTAACGTACTGATTTTAAAATTTAGTATTATCAAATTAATGATCTTTTCGTCATGTTTTCGTCGTGGACAACCTGGACGCAATTTTGTTAGACACCATTCATTCAAAAATAAGTCTAGACCCTTAATATGAATTTATTGAAATCGGCCTTTACTTTTCAGCTTCTTTGTCTAGAGTTTGTGGACCTTTTTTAAAGATATGGAACTAAGACCGTGCTCAATATTCGCGAAGATAGGATTTCCGAAGTATAATGTATAATACTACAAAATATTTTATGTTTTAAAGACGACTGATTTATAATTGATTCACGAAATGCGGAATAGTCAGTAAAAATTATATGTAACTGTGGATATTTATGAATTAATTAGTTGACATTCCTTATGGTTATTTGTTTCATAATAATTACTATAACTTCCAGTATATACGTAAGACAACTTGACCAACTTTTCTTTATCAAATCGCGTTGTTACTAGTGGTGCAGATTTCATGGTCTCCACCATAAGAACAAAACATATTATGATGTCTATCTATTGTTGCCATCAACTTCAACATCAAAGCTAATTCATGTCTGTGACGTGACTAAAAGTGTATTACACTATAAACTGTTAACCTATAGCAAATTTATATTAGTTCTTTATATCAAATAGCCCTATCTGCCCTACATTGCTACTTCTATTCGCTGGATGTTTCGTCGAGTAATGTATTGATTTTAAACGTAATGAATAATTCTGAATCGTTAACTTATTGTTGATTGTACTGTTAACAAACGTGATTTGTTGATACGTTCTTTTAAAAGCTGAATGAAAGTTGGCACTGTGAAATTAGTGAAATTTATTGAAGTTCAATTTCTAATAAATCACATCATATCATAATTTTTTTCAGACTATTTGAGATTACAGAGTCTTGTTTAAAGTATTGCTTACCTCCATTCTTAAGAAAAGAGATATTTTAAATTCTATTTACAAGGGTTGCTATTTATATTTCTGGCCAAATAATGAAGAACTAAATATTGATGGAATGGGAACTAATTTTCGTAGCACTTTTTTCACTCCTATTGATATAACCCCAAACCACGCTTCTTCGGGTGATCGACACGGTGACAACGATACGTTACCCATTATTATTAACCGTCAAAAATGTTTGGGCCGAAGTGTAGGCAAATGCATTGTCGTAATGGTGAATTATTCGCTTTCTCTTCGACATTTTCTGAATATATCGGAACATTTTTGGCAAGTAAATGGCTCTATGCCATTCAGAATTGACTATTCTACGTTACTCTAGCGCTACTTGCTTGATTGATAATGCTGAAACCTCAAGAATAACTCAATACCAAGGTAAGTTTTGATAAGATACTATGATCTTGTAATATCATTTTGTGCACGGCATCAATGTTTTCTGTCACAATAACTGATTTTGGACGATCTTCACGACTTTCGCCTCTGAGCAAACTTCAACCTCGTTAAATTCCTTATAACAACGATTCATAGTGGCCAAGAATCATCCCCTAGAATGTTTACGAGTTAACTACATTTTTTTTTCACTTATATACAATTTTCAAGGTTATGGCTATAAAATCACACTTCTAATTGGGAACGCCAGATGAAGCCTAGCAACATTTAATATTGCCAAAACTTAAAATATAAATAGCAACCTTCGTACAAAGTGTGTTAAAATATATTTCAGTATTTTTTGAATTGTTATTGTAATTGTTTTTAATTATTTCAGCTGTTTGGTTGTGTTTGTGTGAATTAAGCATCATATTGAATGTGTTTTGGATGCATTGTTGTTAAATGTTCAAGTCTTGACGTCCAATGCATTATATTACTGAGATATCAAAGACAGTGATCTGAAATAAAGAAATATATATTTTTAATAAATTAGGCAGTCAGTTTTAAGTTAAGCGCGTATTTGTATGCGTCAAATGGATATATTTTGTCACGCTTACACATTATTACATTCGGTATATTCTGAATATAATAATTTAAAAATCAATAATTAATTAAAGAAAATAAGCCAACAAAATTCCATTTGATAAGTCCGATGCGTATAGGTGCGTGCTTACTTTCACATAATTAAATTCATGCAGTTTTCTCTTTACAGGGGAGAAAAAGTTCATATTGGCTGTGTCACTACAGAATGGTTACATTTACTTATTGACAACATTCGATGACGTAGCTCCTATCCAGATTAACACCGGTCTCCAAGGTCCTTTGTGTATGGAATGGAGCAACTCCAGAGAACTCTTGGCTGTCGCTGGCATCACAGTAAAATCACCCACTCTAGGTCCCCAGATGGAATACACGAATATGCTGAAGTTTTATACGGATAAAGGCATTCTTTTGTATCAAACGCAAATTCCCGATACCCACGTAAGCTTTCATAACATTTTATTATTATATTAGACCTATAAATTAGATTTACAGGATATTTTAAAGTTGAACCTATATTGCGAAAATCGATATAATGTATTTTATTCCAGTATTGTCCATTGATAGCCGTTACTTTTTCCTATCTTTCAGGCAATATCAGCAATCAGAAGGAGCAAGTTCTGGAAAGGTGGGGTAGTACTTCTCTTGTATGTTTTAGCCGGTTTTGTAAATTGTAATGGATTTTTGTCATGTTGAAGAATAATATTGTTACGTCAATTGTTATCTATAGCACATATTGATGGCATCATCGGATAATGTCTTCAAATTCTCGTCTTCAACTTTCTTGGCTATCCAGAACACTCTTTGTCTTTGTTGTCAAAATCGCCACTTTTAAAACGTATCCACCTATTCAATTCGATGGAACATGGCTGTCATAAGCCCCACGCAACATTCTGTGACCTTCTGCCCCCTATTTCTTCAAAATGAAGTAAAATGCGATTTATTAGATATAAATTTAGATATTTTCAACGCATTGAAAACATATTTTTGTTCATAATTCTATGAAATTACATACTGCAAAATGAAGCTGGTTAGTCAGACTTCAACATAAAGTTGGTTACAAATATATTCGATGCGATTTAATATACAATAAAAATATGTCTTGTAAATATTTTAGAATTAATTTATAGGCTTGATAATTTGTTAAATTAATTGACGATATAACAATTTTGATCCTATGATTAATATAATTAAAATTTATTGGTCATTTGGTTTAAACATCTCTCAAAATAAACATCATTTTTGAAAGTTCCACTTTGGAAATGGTTGGTTGTGGAACTTGAGATAATTTCACTTGAGAACTTTAAAGAGGTTGAGAAAAACTTATTATTAAAAAATCATCAATCAACAGAGCCACTTATATTTTTTTAGTCTTATTGAAAACATAATTGACATGGTATTCTCCCAACTGCGTGGATAACACTTGGTATATTTATAATCGGTAATCTGTAACTATCCAAAGTGGAGCGAAGTTACAGCGAAGTGAACTAATTAGAAAAAACTTATAAACCGTTCATTATGCGTTAGAAAAGAAAAATCTTTGATAAAATATTGCTTTTCGAAGGGAAAAATACAGTTGAAGCAAAAACTTGGCTTGATGCCAAGTTTCCGGACACTGCCCCAAAATCAACCATCAAGGATTGGTATGCTAAGTTTAGACGTAGTGCATGCAGTAGAAATGAGCACCGAAGACGATGAACGCAGTGGACTCCCAAAAGAGATTGTTACCGACGAAAACATTTAAAAAATTCATAAAATGATTTTGAATGACCATAAATTGAAATTGAATGAAATGCAGACACTCTAAAGATATCAACTGAACGTGTACATCATATCATTCACGAATATTTGGGTATGAGAAAGCTCTGTGCAAAGTGAGTGCCGCGCGAGCTCACTTTTGACCAAAAACAACGACGAGTTGATGATTCGGAACAGTGTTTGAAGATGATCAAGCGTAATAAACCCGAGTTTTTGCGTCGATATGTGAACATGGATCCATAATTTCACTCCGAAGTCCAATCGACAGTCATCCGAGAGGATTGCATACGATGAACCCGCTCCACAGCGTGAGAAAGCGCAACAGTCGGCTGGCAAGGTTATGGCGTCTGCATTTTAGGATGCCCATGGAATAGTTTTCATTGACTACCTTGAAAAAGGAAGGACCATCAACAACGACTATTACATAGCGTTATTGGACCGTTTTAAGGACGAAATCGCCGAAAAACGGCCGCATGTGAAGAAAAAGGATGTGCTGCTTCAACAAGACAATGTACCGTGTCACTAATCAGTGAAAACGATGGCAAAAATCCATGAATTGGGCTTGGAATTGCTTCCTCATGCACTGTATTCTCCAGATCTGCCCCAGCGACTATTTCCTGTTCTCAGATCTCAAAAGAATGCTCACTGGGAAGATATTTTCGTCGAATGAAGTGGTGATCGCCGAAACTGAGGCCTATTTTGAAGCAAAGGACAAATCGTACTACAAAAATGGTATCGAAAAGTTGGATGGTCGCTATAATCAGTGTATCACCCTTGAAGGGAGTTATGTTGAATAAAAAAAACTAATTTTGTCATAAAATGTGTTTACTATGGTAGGCCGGGGACTTTTCAATTGACCTGTTAGCTTTTCTATATATTTGGTTATTGATTGATAGTTCTTATCACCAAAAAATTTTGTTACGGCTGTTAACGAGGTTATAGGCAGTTTTCTAAAGCAATTCCATGCAATTATGAAAACTTCTAAACAATGTAGCGGTTTTCTGAAAAGGAATTCACCAAGTGAATTAAATATGGCAAAAATATGGCTAGCAATGGTTAGCAAAACACTTTCTCCCATTTTCTATAGATTACTTGTTAACTGCTAGGTTTTATACTAAGCGTTCTTATTAATTTCAGTCAAGAGTATCAACTTTAACGTGGGGTCACAATGATAAGCGACTTTTCTTAGCAACCGGCACCCAGATACATATAGCCTGGGTAGCTAAGAGGATCGCTTCATTGCAGCTACTCTGCAGGCTCAGAATCTATAATTTGATCCCCAACGAGATGATGCTCAGTCAACTTCCGCTCCCCATAAGATTAAGAAACATAATAGGAAATTTGTTCGCTCAAACAATAAGGGTAAGCCATCACGATGATTGGCAAGTGAAAACTCATGACGCACCTGACGCATTTTAGTGCTGTGTCCCCGAACCAAGTGCTTTAAGAGATTTTGTATCCAGACCTCCATCGGGATCAGTTCGTTTACACTGCACGATGATTAGACACGAAGAGGATGTCAACATATCATCGGGCACATGCTACACTTTGTACCTGGAATATTTAGGTGGCTTGGTTCCGCTACTGAAAGGTAAACGAACCAGTAAAATTCGACCGGAATTTGTTATTTTCGATCCCCAAGTCGAAGGTATTGTGATTAACTAAATGTCAACGCGAAAGAAACATTTTATGAGATTTTAGAGTACCACAGGCATCATTCACCATCCGATTCCAAAAGCTCTTCCAGTTCAGGGCATTCGACCACGAACGCCAGCGGTGGTTACAGTGACAGTTCGGAATCCGATCGCGAAGATGGATGCACGGCATCGCCCAGGATGCAAAGGAGAAAGAAGAAGAAACATAAAAATTCGTTTAGCGACAGGACGGAGCGAGTTGCGTGGCAGTATAGGGGCGATTTAGATCTGGATCAGGACGAGTTAAATTATGCTGATACTTTGCCAGAAGTAAGCCGTTTATATTTATCGAATGTCAGTTTTGGAATAACATTATTTTTCAGCAAGTACGTCTTGTGGAGGTGACGTCGAATATTTGGGGAACTAAATTCAAAATTCACGGTCTTGCCAACGTAGTTCCTGCTAATTTAGGTCAAGTTACTTATAAGACGTCCTTGCTGCATCTGCAGCCACGCCAAATGACTTTAGGTAAGCTTTAATTAGACAGTTAAATTTACCGGGCCACGTAAGTAATCGAAAATATAGTGTAGACAGTTCCTTTCTGATATTGTTATTGAAAATAATTTCAGTTAAATCGCTGTTGCTGTTAATTAATCGTCTAGCCTAGAAATGACTAACCTGGCATAGCTAATCAGTGATATATGTGAGGATGCTGTAATTATAGACCTATTAACAAGAAAACAAACACCTTCGTAACTCAGGCAAAACTAAGACATTGAGTACAATGAGTTCATTATAACTCAACATATGTGGATAAAATAATAACGAAAATTTGCACATAGGGTACCAAAATATGAAAAAAATAATAATAAAAGAATTTTCGCTGACGCTGTACTGATAAACGACTGATCTGTGGTCCAGATCATCTACAGAAAACCTGAGATTTTGAACAAAAACAAAACGAAAGTTATGGGGAAAATTAATGGCAATATTGGAAAATTTATGCGTTTATATTTGGCAATCAATAACAAATTCCTCGATAAAAAACAAATATCAAATAAAACAAAAATGGAAATATATAAAACAATATATAGATCACTCCTAACGTTCGTCTACTAGACCTGAGTGATATCAAAAAAAGGGAAACAAAATTGATTTAGTAGAATTGAAATATATCAGAAAGAAGAAAAGACTGAAAATACGGAAGAAACAAGCCAGTTTAGGAGAGTTTGGAAAGCAAGAACGGAAAAATGACCCGTGAAAAACATATGCAAATCAAAGGTGAACGTATCTGCAAAATACTACAGGAAAAATTCGGTCGATGCAAAATTTATTTATGTTATTTTTCCAGGTTTTTATCCGTGCTGGGTTTGTAAAAGAACTTTTAATTAATGTTTCAACAACATTTCGACCACCAGTGAGATTTATCATCGCCAGGTTTTAGTCGCTCTTTTAGTTCTGTTTCTCGTTATAGGAGCTGGTTTAGTTTAAGAAAACAATCAGAAAGGTTGATGGTTATCATCTTATTACCATTCAAATAATTACAAGTTAACGAAAATTACAGGGCATTCCGATAAAATAAAATGTTTATACAGAACCTTTAGTTTCTAAATTTTATAACAAATGCGTATTTTTAAAATAGTAGTGCATTTCTGTTTGTCACACGTTTGCTTAACATAGATTTTCGTTTCCTTGACCCCAAAATACAATTTAAATAAATAAAATTTGAAAGTTTTATTTTTAGGTAAACAATTGTGGCACATTTTCCATATCGTACAAATTTGCGATTAAGAGTCTTTACATATTTGTATGCTTGCCTGCAATATGCTGAACATGTATGCTGGGTTAATATGAAATCATTATTGGATGAAAATTTGGTTTATCAGCATTTTATAACAGTCCTAAAAGATAAAGTAGCCTGTGTTTGCGAAACCTCCAAAATTGAAATGAACTTTAGCTCAAAAGATTACTGAGATTGTTTATATATTCAAACTCAACTCAAACTCAAATCTCATTTTATAAATTAATTTATTACTATTGTCCTATTGTACTTATATCAATACTCAAGTAAGGCTAGTGTGGGATATGTACATCGGTATGCTTTTCTCAAGTTAAAATTAAATTAGAGTACTTAAGCTACAGTTACAAGTTCTACAAGTTCATATTAATTTTTTTGCTTCAATCTTCTGATTTCTTACTCGTTATCCAGTAGATCCACTTCCACGTTGATGTGGTTTAGTAACCTTCTTTCTTGTTTTAATGCGAAATCTAGGCCTAATCTAATGTGTCTTTCGATTAAATGATTTTTTTTAAATAAAATAGAATATTGAGATAGATGCCGAAATATTTAGCTGACTCCGCTTGAGTATAGATATAATTAGGTCATATAATTTTGTCACTTTACTGAAACGCAAAATTGGCATGGACAAATTTAGATCTATTAAACTGTATGTTCCAGACTCTAGAAGGACATTTGTAGTTCCTTTTGATTGCCAGTTATACTTTTTCTATAGCTCTAGACAGAGATATGCCTTTTGCCACAATGATTTTGTCATCAGTTCAAGTTCAAGGTTTCTTTTGTTGTTGGAATATCAGCAGTGTAGAGCAGATACAAGAGTGATCCCAAGACACTATTCTGCGGGACTCCAGCCGAAATAGAGTTGTAAGAATGTTCATATTGTCGGTCGGAATGTGTGGCTGTCGATTCGATTGTTTGTCCGAACACTCACTACTATTTTTGTGGAAGGAATTCGCACAGGAACAGAAAACACCGATTGAATAAAAACTCATTTTTATTTCAATCATAAATACTACATACATGTGGTTGACAGGGGAATGGACAGGATATTAGGTTAGGTTAGGGATGTACGGAAGTGGTACTGTTACAAAGAGTAGAGAAAATGAGAGAGAGAGAGAGACGTTTTTTTCTTTTTCCGTGATGACCAGCTAGAACCAAATGGTCTTTCGCTTCGGGTTCGTGGTAGTGGAGTTTTGCCTGATTCGCGGTGAGTGTTGGCGTTCCTCATAAACCATGGACCATTGAACAACGCTCGGACTTTTTTGGATTGGAACAGTTGGAGTAGTTCAAGTTGTCTCTCAGAGACATGCCTGTACCACACCCCTGCTCTATAGAGGCAGACTGGACGGACTAGCATTTTAGGGATATTAGGTTATTCGGTAGACCAAGCTGTTTTGCTTTGAATATTAGACCGTGGTGCCACTAGGTATCTAAAAAGATGGCTCCAGTTTTTCGACCTTTTGTTAAGGACCGGTGGATTGTTGCTGCGACGCGGTCAGCTTGATGGAGGCTTGAATGTTTGGCACGAAAACCGAATTGTTCGTTCGGGATTATGTGGAATGCGTCTTTGAAGTTATTTAAAGCGTGTAATATAGCTTTTTCGGCAAGTTTGGAAAGTGAACTAATCAGGCTGATGGGACTGTAGTCAGATGGATTGGACTTGACATCCTTTTTTGGAATGACAGCGACAAGCGCATGTTTCCAGTTCTTTGGGAAATGCTTTAACCTCAGGATGAAGTTAATAATGTTAGCAAATTCGGATAGTTGCTTGCTAGTGAGGTTTTTTCAGATGGTTTGCTGTTATACCATCTGGGCCAAGACATACGTTTCATGGAGAGCTGAAGGTCTCTGAGAGAGACTATGCTCTTCAGAAGATGAACTGACTGGAAGTCTTTCCTCTTTAGCACGGATTGCATTTCATTTGATTCTCGAATGAATTAGCGAGGAGCTCGGGTTTTTCCAGATTTGTAAAGGCGATATCCGTAAAGGAATCAGCCTTCAGAGGGGGTTTGCGTTCGAATTTTTCTCCATTGCGCTTTTGGCGGAGCGCCGTAGGTCATTCGAGGCAGTGGGGTTGCCTGGATTTTGAAGAAATGATGAGAGAGGGAGAGGCGCCGTCGTGGTAGTTTTTTTTTTATAGCCGGGAACTGCATGGTACCAATCCACCAGCGTTGCCAACCTTTGAACTTAATGTAGATGTATATGTGGTGGCCTAAAGTGTCGTAGCGGTCACTACAGGGTTAAATATTGAGAATGTCCCTTGAACTAAATTTTGTTCTGAAAGCGTATCATTCCAGCAATTGACAACAGTTTCGTAAAATATGGAATATTAATCTTTTACGGGTTTCGATCTGTAATTCTGTATGATATTTTATCTGTAAATTTATTACAGTAAAAATAAGAAACAATATTTTTGTGAAAAAAGTTTGCCTTTATCTTTAGTTATAACGGAACTAAGAGATGATTTCCCTGTTGGTCCTGATCCGACATTTAATCCAAATTTATTCAGCGAGGACGAGGAAGAACAGCAAGTCAACGCAAACGAGGAGAAAGCTAAAACTTCCAGGTACGTCCAGATCAGGTAATCTTATGTTTTAAAATCAAGCATCAACATACAACTTATTCCAGAATTAACATGGATAACTGCCCACCAATAGCTCCGATGTCACCTAGAACCAGCGCCTTGACCAAACAAAAGGCCTATTTACATAACGAAACAAATGCCGCCAATTACAGTGCCGAAAATAGCGAGGACAAATGTTCCTTTGTCGAGATCGAAGACAGAGATCATATCCGTCCACAAAACTTGTTACGTCCAACTACCAGTCAAAATTCGACCAGTTTTATAGGCTCGCTGGGTGAGTTAGTAACGTGCTAATTTCATTTATAGATTTATTTATATCATGTTTCAGGAAAACCAGGAGGGCAGAATCAGAAACATGCCATATCACCTATATGTTGCGAGGTTTCCGTTCCGTCTTTACAATCTCCGAAAAATGCAGTTGCACCAAGTGATATCATTTTCGATAGACCTTCTGCGCCGACTATCATATCATATTCTACTAATAGTAATAGCAATCTGCAGGTAACTTATATTAAAGCATTGCTCACCCGCCCATTTCCACAGTATAAAAGTTGTATATATTCCAAAAAGTGTAAAATATTTTTTTTACTCTTTGTGATTCCACAATCTGCCCTATAGGCAATAAGTATTTCTTATGTCTATATTATATATACACGGCATGTAGAAAATCGAAAAAAAAAGGTTTTACTATGGTAGGCCGAGGACTTTTCAATTGACCTGTTATTTACAAATAGTACGTAGAAAATGTTCTGATAACAGATTCTCTGGAAATAATTTGAAAGTCTAGGATAAATAATAGAACCTTGACTACCACCATGCCATAATTTTATCTTTTGCAGTAGATTGCTACAACTTTTCACCATTTTTACCATCCCATTTTTACCGAGTTCTAGTTCAGAATAAAATGATGCCAATGAAGAGTTTTTTTCTTTATTTCTGATAGAAAAATCAGATTGCTAAATAAATATATTCTGTCCGAAAAGAGAAACAGCAGGCAATTCAAGCTGACTGCTAAAATGAATGATTTTGCAAACTATTTGTAATATATTCTATAGTATAGTTCCTGAATTCTCTTGCCATTTATAAAATAAAAAAAAACAAAATAAAAAAAAGAGAGAAAAAACAGTGAGGGTTACACTTATCAAGCAAGGGACAGTTATCACTTGTTGTGAAATACCGTCGGGTATCTAATTTGCTCTGATCTAGGGATGTCGGTGGAATGGAATTCTGAAAAAAGTTCGATATTTTACTTCAAAAACATTAGTTTAATATCGATATTTTCTTAAAAAATAATTAACCACGTTGGGGAGGGGGGGGGTTAGTTGATTTGAAAAAATAAAAGAAAATATCACTAAATCAAAATAAATATTAATATAACGATAAAAATGTCTTCATTTGTCTATCCTGATCAATTCCATTTTTACTGTAAAGATTGTACTGGGTTGTATCACTTGCCGCAGGTGGGTAGCACTCTGTGGGTGCTGTAAAAAATCATTGAGGAAACTTTTCAACCTTACCTTCCATTTGAATGACGCAACTTAATGAACAATGTTATTATATGTTTACTGTTTAAAGATAGGACAAAAAGTATTTTTATTTTGTTATTATTTTTAATGACTTTTATATTTTAGGTGAAGTCTAATTTTGAACAGCACAGTACGAGAAACGACCTCTCCGTTAGTTTCAACCTGAACTCGAACGATCAGAAACCCATAGCGTTACGGAAAAATCAACCGGAGTGCTCCCATAAAGCGAAACATAACGAAGGGAGTCCGAACAAAACACCAAACCAAACCGAAGAAAAAGATGTCTTTCGATTTCCACCGAATGCCGAAACTAAACCGACTAGTGCGGTGGAATCACCGATATGCGGACATCTGATGACCCGAAGCTGTAGCGTGGGGTACTTGGATATGGTGGACGTTCAAATGGTACCTCCGATTTTCCGGACCGCTGGTTTAAGTCGAGGAGAGAGTGCGAACAAAAGACTGGTACTAGTAAATGGAGACAAAGAAGGTGGCAGACGGCGACAGAGCCGGTTGAGGTCGAAGGCGAACGCCAAAGCCAACAGTCACCTGAAGGGTTTCGGAAAATCGAAAAGTCTGGACTCCAGCGATATATTCCATAGTTCAAATAGTCCCAGTTTCGTTTTGAAGGAGAAAAAAATTCCAGAACAGACGGAACCTTGTCCCATGGTGATCAAACAACCCATAGAGCCGCCGGAGCCGAAAAAGCCAGAGAAAGTTCGCGCTGATACAAGTAACAGCAATAACAATAAAAGAACCACTGCCAGAGATTTTTTCTCATCGCCACTGATGAGAAGGAAAAAGGACAGAGGTCAGAATACGTTTCTATGTTTAATTTTTCAACTAATATTAGATATAAAAAATCTCTTACATTCAACAAAAAAACAACTTCATTAATTAAATAGTGTACTTACTACTGTATAGCAATGCTGATTTACCGATATAACATGATTAATTTCCAATTCTGATACAAAATCTCTAATACTTAAAGGTTATCTTGTTGACACATGTCAAATCTTACGATATGACGTTTGAAACCAAATAATTTTAATCATATCGTACGAAGTAGACAACGACAAAACACGACATATATCTTCCAAAGAATCTTCCCCAAAAAATATTATGTGTACATGACCATATTCCTTAGAAGTAGAAATAACTTTAATATGAACGAATATCAGAACCTTATAACCTCTTCACGTAAAATGGTCCATTATATAACTGTTCGTATATTTTTGTTGAACGTAAGAGACTTATTTATAGACTTAATAGTACCAATGGCTATTTTATAGGCAAGAAGAAAAACGAGGAAACCGACAATGGCTGTGAGAAAAATGGTCTGCCTATGCATACCCAAGCCTTAGCAAATTTGGAAAAGCTCATTACGAGGCTGCGAGAAGACGATTCTAACAAATCGACCCCTCCAAGTTCTCCAAGGTTACCGAGAAGTTCTCCCTCATCACCAGCTCCCAGTAAAAAAGGTATATTTTATAAAGTAGTCGGCATGTGAAAGATACTGTCTTTCTAAAAGTAATGACATCTTGTATATTACACTTCACTTATGAAATTGTCGATCTGACACATAGTTGACAGACCTGTTTGATACTAACCTAAAACTATGTGTTAAGATTCGCTATTTCAACTATTATTAGTTTACAGGAACAATCGTTAGTTTGCAGACCCTGTGCGTTCGGGTATAATCGTGTACTCATAGCCGATCAAAATTTTCTTTGTTTTCACACTGACTGTACATAACTTAACTTTTTTTAGTGATATTTTTTAATATTAAAAAATAGCATTTTGCATTGAAACATACCACGGCAAAGGTAGAACTTATAGTTATAATATAATCTCTCTGAATCTTAAGCATGTTTGTTCCAATTATAATTAGGGATTCTATTCCTGAAGTGGAAATTTGAAAGACTGTTAAATTTACTTCTACGACTGCTTTTAAATCTTCGTTTGATCAAAATTGTTTTCCATGCATGTATTTTTTAAGATATGAAAATAATAAATGTTTTAGGTAGCTAAATCAGGTGAACAGGGTTGATGTTATAATCAATCGATTATGCTTTATTATCACACACAAAATCCTTTTTATAGTCATATTCAAATATTTTTGATTTCATTGTCCTGTTGTTGGACAATCAGTTTTAGTAAAGGAAAACAGATAAACAATTGAATAATAAAAATGACGAACATTATAACATTTCTCATCAAACACAAAATGTGTTGCTAAACTTAAAGAAATTATATGCATAAGAAAAAATCTTGCTTAGAAAATGTGTCTGTTTCTCGAATTAGGAACTTTTCAGTTGAAATTTAATCCTTATTAATTTAGCTTAATTCTAATTGATTATTAAAAAATGTGTATGATTGTTGCCGATATAATTTCTGTTTAGGTTTTAGACCTCAATCAGCATCACCGATTCGAAAAAAGATTATGAATTCTCCGTTCCTGTCACGTAAAAAGAACAAAAACCAAGAAAGTTCTGACGACGAGGTGAACGTCTCGACCGACGAAATCTTCAATGGCACTAATTATAAAGATCTGGAGACCTTCCAGAAATCTCAACTGAGGCAAAAGGTATCACAAAGCATAAACAAAAACTGCCCATGCATTTCACCGCCTTTTTTTTGTTTTAGCTGAAGCGTGGAAAAATTGAACCAAACGGCAGCAGCTGCTGTAATAATAATCAGAACGTTCCACAAAGACGGGAATTTGTTATGCACAATAAAGCTCCCATGTGGAATGAAAATAGTCAGGTGTATCAGTTGGATTTCGGTGGAAGAGTGACACAGGAATCGGCGAAGAACTTCCAAATCGAATTCAGAGGGAAACAGGTAATTCGGAGTTTATTAGACGTAAGCAAATACTTCACTTTTTCTTACCGTAGGTGATGCAATTTGGTCGAATCGATGGAAATGCTTATACCCTGGACTTTCAGTATCCATTCTCAGCTCTGCAAGCTTTTGCCGTGGCATTAGCAAACGTAACGCAGCGACTGAAATAGTGATCTGATCGTTGCCCTTATAAAGGAAGGAAAACTTTTTAACTTTTAGCCTACTTTCCTATAGGCCATTCGTTCTTTTTGTTGCGTTTTTCATATGTGTCGCAAGAGATATTTTATATATTTTATAGAGGTTTTGATGTTTTCACTCTACATTATCGATGTTTTTATCGTGTAAGGAACTGAATGTTGATTTAAAAATATTTTCATTGCTTTATCTAATGACTTTCATTTAAAACCCATATTACACCATTTAGATTACTCAAACGTCAAAAATTAAGAACGTAGATAAACAGAAGGATCGATGGTTATTATCAATATCATCTCAACAAATACAACAAGTCCACCTCTATTGAAGGGTCCTACATCAAACTAACTGTGTCATTAAGCCATTCTTTCCTCAACATCTTCAGTATAAGTACTTTTGCTTTAAATTATTTTCATGCATAAAATAAGCAATTTAATATTTGTTAAAGAACCAACCGACAGAACTTTATCCATCAGCTACATTTTCCTATTTGCTGAAACTCACCTTATCTCTGGAATACTAGGGATTCATAAAAAGTCATTCCGATTTCAGTAAATTGCTTCTTTGGTTCCAATAGCACCTTATCCATTCATTAGTTCAACTTTAGAGCAAAACAAAAAGAACCTGATGGTACATAAACGCTGTTTCTATTTGAAGTTTAAAATTGAGACCATTTTTATAAAACCTGATATTCAACAAGATGATCAGTTTTCTTTTGATCTGGTATCGCCATTGAGTTCTTTCTGTTCAGGCGTTATTTTTACGATTGTTAGAACATCTTCATGTTCAAGACTGATAGAATCACTAGTTGTTTATAATACCACCTTTAAATTTAAAGTTATTATCAAATGGTTCAGATTTTTAGGGATCCCAATAAATCGAAGCCATTACTCAAGATCGAAGTCTATATAATTCCACTTATGGTGTTTTTTCACATTTAGCATGGCATCAACCTGTGATATAGGGTTCACTTTTCTTATTTACTTATAAGCAGGAACTTCCTTCAATTTACTACACTCAAAAGAATCTAAAGTTCTTCAGCTATTATTTCCTATATATTCAATTCACAAATCTGGATATTAGTTTGTTCCTGGTATTCTTGATGTAATTGAAATTAATACAAATACATATAATCGAAATATTATAAAACATGTATTGTAGTTATTACAAACAATAAATCACTTATTCTTGCGAACTGGATGAATCGGATGAACCATGTGGCTTAGATCTGGTGGGTTCTTTTCAAAAGCGCTAATTTCCTTCATTCCTGCTTCCACAATTTTCCACAGTTCCGGATATTCCCGTTTATAATTTTCATACCATTTCTTGACCAAGGGATAATCCGATATATCGAAATCAATTGCTTCAAGGCACATTGTAGCAGTAACTAACTGAAAATCAGCGATAGTGATGTTATCTAAAACAAACAATATTACTTAAAATGATTATCATATTTAATAGTGTTATATAAGAACAATCTAACAACAATATGAAATATGAATAAGAATATGTAATTAAGAATATAAAAATATAGGTATATATTTAAAATTGAGCATAGGCAACTCTTCACGCACTACTCAATAATTGTTCCTATCGAATACTCACCGGTAGCTGCGTATTTTGTACCAGTTCTTTGCAAATAGGTGTTGAAAATATCCAAGGCCATTTTTGTTTTCTTTAAACCCAAGGGTGTTCTCTGATAATCGAAAAAAATTGGCGCCATCTAGAGTTGCGGTAAGGATGAATTAAAAAAACTCCTTAAAGCCGCATATTAGTGTTGAAATACCTACCACGTATTCAGAAATATTGCGGTAATAGGTCGAGAGATTGAAGCAAAGCCTGTGGTTAACCAAAGCTCTTTCTTTAACATGTTTTGGGTACAAAGTGTCATTTGGGTACTTATCTGCCAAGTATTGTAAAATAGCATTGCTGCAGACAAAATATTATCAATAATATACTGAATTAATAAATTACAGAATTAGTTAACCACAATAAGGAGTAAAAACATAGAGCTTGATTTGATGTTACTATCAACTATTTGTTATCAAATTGTCTTTTGGATCAGGTTATTAATATTATAAAGCACCATTAGGAATTATTATGTTAAAAGTAAACTAAATATTAGGTTGATGATATTAACGTTATCTCTTTTTTTTCATTAATGTATTATTATTGTTTCTTAACTTTGTTTAAAATGTACTTAATGTGATATATCTCAATATATATAAAAATAGATATCCTTATACATTGTCAGCTATTTTGTTGAAGACTAGTTTGAAAGATACTTCACGTGAATTGTTTTGAAACGATTAATTAAGTCCAAATATATTTTATATACCTTTCTCCTAATTGGAATCCATCGTCATCTAGAACTGGTATTTCTTTTTGTGGATTTTTCTATAAATAAAATAATATAGTTGGAAGGACACATATATAGAGTTAAATATTTACTTTTGCATATTCCTCGGTCATATGTTCTCCTAAACCAAAATCAATATTCACTAAAGTGTAGTCGAGATCCAAATACTTCAAACATTGCTGAACGGCTAGCGACGGTGGACCGTCTGAAACCGAATATAGTGTTAAAGGCATCTCAGATAAAGTCAACAAACTTATCGCTGAGAAAAGCAACAGGCAACTAAAAGTAATTGGATTGCCGCGTATCTTAATGCACTAGGAAGATGGAGAAATGCGAGATATCAAGGCCAAACAAAAACGAAAACAGTTAAAAACAACTTCTAAAGTAGAATGCGGTTTGTTTGTTTAGTTGCCTTACTCAGTAACCATTGGGTATATTAAAATAGCATTTTAGTAATACCGTAAATTTTTGATATTGGATGACATTTATATTAGGCACTGTTTATATTGACAAATACTATTGTATTGTATTTAATTGCCACGTTGTTTCCGCTTATATATTTAGTTGCCTAACCATTTTGCATTTAACTTATTTTAGTAATATTCTGGAAATTGTTGAATGCTTATTGTATTTGGGATAAACCTTTATCGGGAATACCATCATTTTTGCAGCTATAATAATTATTCTTGATTGAATAAAAATATGTTGACATTATCTTGGGTATTTTTAATGCAATAAAAATTTTTGTGTGTGGTCTCTATATATTTGTTTCCTGTGAATCTGATTTCGAATTGTTTTGATTATTATGAATTAAACATATTAAAAATATATCAATCTTATCTTAATATCAAAAATGTATTTAAGCAAAAATAATTTCACTTACACTTTTTGAAAAACAATAAAATATATTTTTCATGGAATGAAATAAAGCTGCTCGATTAGCGAACATATTTTTTATATTTCGTAATTGCTTCTAAATTATGATTTGTAAAAGCGGGATAAATTACCCCAATAATTCTTTACGAATGAAACAATAAAAGAGGGAATCTTGCCAGACGGAGTTAAATTACGTCTTGAAAATTTTTTAAAGAGCTGTTATTGTTTTTTTTGTGATCGTAAAAATACTTTTTATGGAGAGTAATAAGTGTCGGTGAGAATATAACAAAATCATTTTAAATGAACAAAAAACAGCATGTTAATTAGAGAAGGATAAGTTATACATATTTGTTTGTTCCTTTATTTTCCAGTTCCAGAAAAATTGTTTTTATATATTTTATATATTATATATATATATATATATACCAACGAAAATGTTTTCTTCATTATTTATAATATTTCTTCAACATTTTGAAACTGTGCCAACCATGCTATGCTGCATGGATTTAAACAAGTGGTAATCAGAAGGAGCTATGTCTGGTAAGTACGCTGGGTATGGCAGAACTTTTTATTTGAGTTACAACAGTTTATTCTTGGTAATTATTGTAACAGCATATCAATCTCTTGGAAATAGTTGATTCGTCATGCGCTAAGATGTCTAAAGCTCTGAGAGAGATTCAGCTGGGTTTTCGTCCAGTAAGTCTTACCTCGCCTCAGTCATTATCTTCGAAATTTGTTGGTTTTCCAGATAGTTTTTTATAACTTTCATCAAAATCGCCACTTTAAAATCGTTGGAACTAAAACAGACAATTGAATTATGATGGAGCAATATCAATATACGTTTCTAAAAGTGTTTCATAAACAAGTAAAACAATGAATACACTGCGTGGAGAAATACTTTTTAAACAGGCAAATGCCAAAACCATAGAAAAGTGAGATTTGAAGTTAAGTGAGTAAAAATTGCGTTTTCCCACAGGATCAAACTCTTTTGAGCTCCTATATAATTACGGGAATATTTTATAACATTTTATACCAGATTATTATGGATCCAGAACATTAATCATTCCAAATATGTATTGCTTAATTGAAATGGAAATAGTAAGTCTCATCATGCTCGATACACATAATCCAAAAAATTCAGAGTACAAATATAGAACATCTGCTTATTTACTGATATTTTACCTTAAACTACACATAACAATTGCAAGTTGTTCAGTCCACATTAGAATGTTCGAATGGAATTAGAGATAAATAGAAATAAATTTTCGAACGTATTTAAGTAAATTGATGAATTTGGAGACTGAAAATGATAATATGTGTTCTATCACAGTTTCTTTTGGCGAATCTGCATTTTTAACTTCAGACAGATATGAATCAGGCTTTACAAAACCAAAAAGACATGAAATAAGTGATAATAATGATTAAGTATTGCTTGTTTTGGTGGATGAGAAAATTCTTTATGTCCTGAAGAATAAATAGTTCTGTACATAAGTATTTTTATTGTTATTATTATCTGTATATTTTTATTTCCCGCTATATTCCTTGCTAGTGGCTCCGAATCGCATTATATTTATTTAAATTGAATGTATCTTCCGCCTCTATGTCTCACTATTCTCTGGATATTCTATTCTTTCACTCTATTAAATGTAAGCAACTTCTAAACAACCTAACCTAACAAATAAATTGGATGTTACTTTGCAATTTCACCAATAGATATCGCTGATGAAAATATCTGTCCACATCTGATACTTAATTTTTGATTTTAAAATTTTGTACGTAACTTATTTGAATAACTAAAACAAAAACAACCAAGTTTATTCGATAATATGTTGCATTAATAATGAAATTACAATATTTTATTATTTCAGTTAAAATAAAAAAAAAATGATTCAGAGTATGTGCTAATCCTTTTCCGGATTTGGGGAATTTTACCTCCTAAACTAAGTTATTCAAATTTAGATCCGCCATTCGGTATAGCTGAATATTATTTTATATCCCTTTTTTATTTTTATTTTTTTTACTCATGAATGGATATAATTTTTAGTGACGTTAATTATGCTTGTATTTTTGTGACTAAATTGTTTAGTGTAGGTTTTGAACCGCGGACATTGGTCATCGACAGCTTCGTACTATGGAAGACCACACAGTGGTAAAAATATGATATGACATGAAATGCAAAAATTCAAGAGCGTTAAATACAAATCAACTTTCATACAATTATCATTAGTCATTTAAAAGGGATCTATTAATGAGTTATTATCATCAACTGTTAAGCTGTCTAAAAGTTCTTTGAGTTGAACAATTTGATTAATAATTTGATTGCCTTCGGACTTTTTTTTTTGGTCCACCAGATCGTTTCATGTTATTGATATTAAAATCGCTAAAATCAATACTATTAAATCGTCGAAACTAACACCGACAATTGGGTTATCAGGAAGAAGCACCATTATTTGTTGATGTTGAATTAACCAACAAAAGTAGTGAATTTCGAAAATTCGCTTTTGAGCGTTTTATGATTAGAAAAAATGTTAGTTTAAGCAGAGAAATATTAAAACCATCGAATTTAACAATTATAGTCTATTCAAAGTTTTTTTTGTACATACATCGTCAAACCCGCCGTAATTTGTAGTTTCGTTTCAGAATCAGATAATACTTTCCTTCTCATTTTATTCTAGTTAAAAAGAGACACAAAGCTGTCTACTATGTTCAAACATGTAACCAAAGTCGTCCGGTTGTCAAACGTATGCAAAATTCTTGACAATAGTAATAAGAGGCTATAGATCTAACCTACAAACTATTATCGCTTTATAATTAACTGTAGTTTTTAGATATAGTATTTAAAAGACCCAATGCTGTCTGTTTAGTTCGAACACATAAACGAATGAGCCTGTCTAAGTCGTCCGGTTGTCAGACGTATGCAAAATTCTTGAAAGCAATGGAGATAAGAGGTTATTACTCTAACCTATAAACTATTGTGGCTGTATAATTAACCGTAGTTTTTAGATATAGTACATAAAATGTTAAAATAAATTATATTTGATAACATTTTTGTTTCATTATTTTATTTAGATTAGATTTTGTTTTAGGTCAAAGACAAAATAAACTAAAACTCAAAGTTGATAGGCAACATTGCGACATTTTGACGTCAAAATTTAGATGACTGTACATACAAAAAAACTTAGATTATAGGTTAGGTTGTTTACACTGATAAATTTCATCATTAGATGTTGCTGATAAAAGCGCACGCAAGTATATAATACTTTTTTTGCTTTAAGCTAAAAAATCTAAATAAGAGAGATATAAGCAAATGCCCTGAGATGGTATATACGCTGTTCAACATTCAATGTGTCAGACGTTCAATTTTTATTTATTGAAATTTGTTAGTTGTATTTCCTTTGTCAAATTAAATATGATTAATAATTAAATTTCAAAGGGCTAATGTTAAAACAAAATGTCAGAAAAATGGGGCTAAATATTTTATAAATAATTTATCAATTAAAAAAAATATATTTGCAATTAAATATGTATTATAATATAATAAATCACAGCTAATATCGTATTCGGTAAATAACAACGAAGTATAAATCAATCCATGATGTCAGATGATTATTCAAATGATTGGTCTTTCACTAAGCATTCGCAGGCGCTGGGATATGATATCGAATGTTCCTGAATTTTGTTGGTGTCGATGTTATAAACCAACAATTTTATATCTGATGTCCTTTGTACGCATTTGGTCTCGTAAGGGTAGGTGTTCAGTAATTTGTTTGATAAACAGGTAGAGTCATCTTGTTTCCTACAAAGAAATAAATACATGTTATTAATGCGAATTGATTTTAATGGAATTTTTAAAGTATAAGTATATTATATAAATCATATTTCGCTTTTAATTGTGTATGTGCCTGGTTAATAAAATTCCAGCATTACTTTGTACAAGAAGGATATTTTTGGAGTCTTTCACTAAATATATTCCATCGATACAAATGGTTGTTATATGGGAAAAAGAAATGGTTATTTAGAAAGCTGGTGAAGCTCAAAAACCTTTAGGGATATTGCTATCGAGTGCAGAAATGAGCTTGATATGACCAAAGAAGCACAAATGGTTCTTAAAGTTTTTCTTAATGGATTTACAAGCAGAAACGGGAATGAGACTAAATGGTTTTGCAGAATAACTACGGTCGGCTACATATTGCCATGTTATTTCCTGCAATAAAATAATTATGTTTTATTAATCCGAATTAATTTTAATGGATTATGTAAATTAAGTAAATGAAGTAAAGTAAATTATATCTTTCTCTTAGTTATGAGGAGCATAGTCAACAATATTCCAACAATACTTTGTACAAGAAGAATATTTCTGGATCATAAATTATTATGATTCAAAAATTGAGAGAAGATAATGAAGCTCAAAGATTTTTAGGAGGATTGCTATCGAGTGGAAAGAAGGGCTTGATATGATCAATGAACCAAAAATGGTTGTTTGGCAAGCGGATATAAATTCGTTTAGCAGCATCACCACTCTAGGCTACGTGTTGCAAAATGCACGAGAGATGGTGTTTAAATAAGAACAAGTTCAATATGTTCACTGATCAGACATGGTGATCTGACATAATCTGGAGAAATGTTATTTACACTTTTATTTGTAAAAAATCTCTCAATATTACTTCCTTATACAAGAACTACAAATATGTAAAATAAATAATGTATAACGTACGTGGAACATTTCACTATCCGTATATAAGATTCATATTTCTCCGTGTTGACCAAATACAGACTGTAACCTTTTCGGTTCTTGATCATGGTAGGAAATTCGGTGTAGCCACTCTCTACTAGACAGAATTCGCAGGATTTTGTCTCGGTGCGTTTGGTCTCTATCACGGTCGGTTTGACGGATCCCAGTGAACCGAGACTTTCCGTAATCTTCTTCTGTATATAGTCTGGCACAGGCTCCCAATATAAGGTGTCATTTTCTGATACCTCGAAGGATATTTGAGGAATATCTGCTGAGTGGTTCTGAAAAAGTAATCGTAGATAAAAAAGGTATTAAAAAGTTTTTCAGTCAATGAGTCTTCGGCTTTACAGATCGCTGGACAATCTTTGGAGTATGGGTATCAACTTTTATTGTATGTTATTCCAGCGATTAGAGATTTATGTGAAAAAGTTTTCATATTAAAAATTGTTTGGGCCGGAATTTCATTGAATACTGTATTATATATAAAATATATTACTTACTATATTGATGGCATGAAAGGCAATTAACAAAAATACACACAGATTATACATTTTCCGTTGCTTTTAAACCTCGAACGCTTGAAGACAGATACTCAATTGAGGAGTTACCTTCGCGCAGGGTTCATTTTATAGTATTTGTGGTTGAATGATCTGATTTGAATATTACATAGTCAGTGGTGATGACGCGACGGAAGTATACAGCAGGAATATTTGTGGCGTGCAGAGTATGCTGTTAATTTTTTTAGTCGGTATGTTTAAGGCGAAATTCTACCAACGTCAAACCCCGACAAACCGCAGCTTTTTCGATCTTATTCAATACTGTTATGATATACTGTTATTTAATATGTGGATAGCGTTTCCATGAACTGAGCGGTTTGGACCCAAGAAAATTTTACTTGACGTATATTGCGTATTTTGAGAGGTAATTCCTCTGGTTCTAATAATAATAGGGTTCTACAAAGAGCGGGACAAAACCAAAAGTGAATCGAAAATTTTTTTACCAAAAACGTCGTAATACTGCCACACTAAATTTGACCTGTAGTTATTTTGGCTTTGATATAAATTTGATTTTAGTACAAAATTCTAATGAAAATAAAACAATGAAACAAAAATAATGTTATCCAATATAATTTATTTTAATACTTGAGTACATTTAATGTATATATTATCGAATTATTTAAACTACAGTTAATTATATAGCCACAATAGTAGGTTAGAGTTCTTTTATTATATTTTATTACATTCAAGCATAAGTTCTGTTTTTATGTAGGAGGCCATATGGTGGAATTCAGTTGGTTCTTTCATTCACATTACCGGCCAGTTTACCGCGAGTGATTATATCGACATCCTTGATGATCAAGTTATTTATTTACTATGATTAGCTCTGTTTGGCACTGTCATATTCTAAGATGACATATATAAGATGACCCATACATAGAGTTAAAAAAAGTTCATTATGGGTCAGATGTTCATCTTGTCCAAACTGTTGTTTATATTCTATTTGTTAAATTATGAATATATGATCGGTTTTGTTTCAAAATATTAAAATAAAAGAAATACGGGGAAATATTTGCGATAACAATTTTAAAGTAATTTAACAATGAAAGAAATAAGTTTGTAATAAAATATGCATAATTATATATCGTATTTGACGAATAACAACAAATTATAAATCAATTCGTGCTGTTATTATAACCACTATTCACCACTGAGCACTCGCAGGCGCTAGGATATGATATTAAGTACCCCTGAACTTTGTTAGTGTCAATGTTGTAAAGTGGCAATGTAATGTTCGTTATCTGTTGCAAGCACTGGGTTTGGTAAGGATAGGTGTTCAGTAACCTATTCGATAAGCAAGGGGAACCCTCTTGATTCCTGTAATGAAATAAATGCATGTTGTTTATATATTTACGGTGCTTGAGGTAATTTGATTATTGTTGAAAATGCGTATGAGTAAGTATCAACTGTTTCCGAACCACCTAACTTAAACTAACTTAAGTTCAATAGTTTTGATATTTATCTACATAAATTACTACATCTACACAATCTACATATCTTACTATCAGTAATAGTAGCTACATGTGTTTTCAGCAGCTGGGCGAATAATTGTTCTTGATACTGATACTGATAATACTTGAAGATTTTTCCAAAATCTGTTCTGTTGTAAAATATTCTAACTGTCGAAATACTTCAAAAACACTAGTAATTTTGTGATATGCTTTATCACCTGAATTTCAAAAACGCTGTTCAGGTGTTTGAATTCCAACAAAGTCGTCGAATGTACTAGAGCCTCTAGAATGGTCTTACTTTGTATTTCGATTCTTCACAGCCTATCAGTCAGATCTTTGTCTCTTGCCTCAATATCTGAAAATATGGATCGCATTCTTTGGACGTAACCATGTAATGATTTGAAAAGGTGTATCCCGTATTAAGGTATTGATCAGACGACTGCAGCAAGCGCTCTGTTGTGTGTAACTGTCTTATTATGTAGAATTATGTAGAAATGTTTGCCATCATTATAGTTCAAATTTTCGAAAAGGTAGCTTCAGCACATTGTTCTTAAGGCATGCAAAATATTTTACGTTTCTATCTAAATTGATATTTTTTTACGGTAAGATAGGCGTTGGAGAGTGATGCACCCCCAATGTGCGGGGCCAGTAGCATCTGCTGCTCTTTATTACGTGCCTAATCCGGCACTGGTTTGAATTGAGGAAATCTGTTGTCGTAAGCTATCGAATACCTTCAGAAATTTATTGCAAAGCTGCTCTATTATATCCCAATTGTTGGTTTTGGTTTTAGTGATTTTAAAGTTGTGCCTTTGATGCCAATGTCAACGAATGGAGGACCAAAAATAAACTTATTGAGAGAAAATTCAGTTCAAAATCTCATAGGGCTTTAAGATTTTCTCCTCTTTTGAAGGGCCTATTTTCAGATGTATTCGATGGGAGAGCTTTAAAAGGAGCGAAAATGATTATTACAATTGACTGAAAATGCAACTTCGAATAGTTTCAACCTTTCGGTTACCTTGCTTGTCAAGTAAAGAAACAATAAGTTTTCTGTGGCTTGTTTTAATTGGAAATTAAGAGTTAATCTATTAAGATAATCCTAATCCTAAAGAGTCATTAGTTAGTTTATCAGAGCTATTCATGTTGATATCGAAGCGGAATATTAGTGGCCATAATTTTTTTTCTGCATATGGTGTAATATATTAAATCTGCTAAGATAGAATGAAATTCTTACTGCAGATGTCTACCGATGTCAGTAAATAAATTGAATAAGATATTGTTATAAAAATGATACCTGAATAACATATGCAAAATCATGCTCTTGCGTACCAAAGTTACATTAGTTGTGTGGAATACATAGCGTACTAACCAGATAATGTCTTCTGGCCACAGATCGATAAAGTATGGTTTGACTGGCACGAGGCCAGTCGAAAGGTCCTATAGATACTCTAAAATATTTAGAAACAAAATTTTTAGGCTAATATTTCACTATTTTTATTTTTTCTTTAAAATATCGATATTCCCCGATATATCGATATATCGATTTTTTTTGAAAAATATTGAGATATCGATATTTTTCTCGGTGGCCAACACGCCTAATTTGGATCCAATGCCATTGCCATCAGATATGCAGTCTTTTGGAAGCTGATCATGCTGATCAGTCTGGTTTTTTTGATGTGTTATTTTTCTACTGTGAAAAAACTCTTGCCAAAAATAGGGAAGCAAATTGAGGCTAGTGGTAGAGAATACCTTTATAAAAACATACTTGGCACATTCTGTTATCCGTAGGTATTTTTCCGTGTTGAACAAATTCAGGCTGTATCCTTTCCTCTTTTTGATTATATTTGGATATATCCTATAGTAAGAGTTTTCTCTACATTGACCACAGGTTTCTCTCTTGCTGTGCTTCGGCTTTGTTATCATAGTACCATAATAATTTTCTGATATCTCAAAGGAAATTTGTGGAATATTTGCTGAGTAGTTCTAAAAATCATATAAAAATTACGTCTTTCTTGTCGAGATAATCTCATTTTCTATCTTCAGGTTTTGTTTGTTTATATGATTCTGAATCTTGTTATCTTGTGAATTGACACATATATTAGAAATATATATAATACATAATATATGTTAATATTAAATCCTAGATGGGACCCTGTATGGTAACCAGATATTAAGTTAATATAAATGACCAAGTCCAGTTCTACGGAATGTATCCATAAAAACAGAAAATATCAACAAACTAGTATTTTTGTTGAATAAAGATCTTTTTTTTAAACATTTTTTGTTAGAACTTTGTATAATAAGCAGTAAAGCACAAGGAAGACTGGAAAATGGTAGATGAGATTGTGCCCAAACGTCGTCAATATTATGGTACTTTTAAGAACCAAACGCTGGTGGAAGCTAACTACTGTCGAATACTACTTGTATATAAGTCATGAAATGTGAAAGGTCTGGAACACAGTTTTTTTATATTTTACTTTAAAAACGATTTTATTTTACGGAAAGAAGAGACGGTATCCGTATCAGGATTCCCCTACCCGGTTCCAGGCCAAAAAAAAAAACTCGGGTTTATTACACTTGATCATATTCGAACACTGTTCCGAATCATCAACTCGTCGTTGTTTTTGGTCAAAAGTGAGCTCGCGCGGCACCCACTTTGTAAAGAGCTTTCTCATATCCAAATATTCGTGAATGACATGATGTAGACTTTCAGTTGATATCTTTAAAGTGTCTGCTATTTGATTCAGTTTCAATTTACGGTCATTCAAAATCATTTTGTGCGTCAACTGCGTTTACCGTCTTCGCTGCTCATTTCACCACGTCTAAACTTTTTTCCCTTTAAGAAGCAATATTTTATCAACACGTGAAATTTCTCTTAATCCATTTTTTTTTCATAATCACAAAACTTGCTTCACTCAAAATGCTATAATTCACAAACTAATGATGCGACACCTGTCAAATTTATACGCGCATCTTTTGAGGGTTAGAGCTAACTAAAAAACATATTTCTTTCCAATTGACCTGTTATGTTTATAGTATCATGCTTTTCTAGTTAGGGTTATATTATGGTACTTACAATATTAACTAAATAAGAAGCAATTAATAAAAACACACACAAAATATACATTGTTTTGTTGCACGTTTGAAACTAGAGATGAAATTGATGAGTTACCTTCATGTGGTAAGCATTTTATAGTGTGTATTTGCTGTTGAATACCACCTAGTCAGTGATGATGACGCGGCGGAATCTTTACAAACAGTAGGAATGCCGGAATTTACAATGTTAGCTGCAGTACTCTTTAATTGTTTTCTTAAGGTAATATAATATAAACTATCATAATCTAAGCTCGTCACAAATCGCATCTTATTCTAAATCATTACGATATATATAGTTGTTTTTATATTAATAGTATTTCTATGAACTAAGCGGTTTGGAAATAGAATTATTTTATTTGAATTAATCAGATTGTATAAAGAACGGAAATAAACCACTCTTTATTAATTCAAGTAATTAAAAAAAATTTTAAATCATATTTTGCAAATTGGTGATTTTTTCTCAAAATATCTATAGAATAATTCTATTCTGTATCTCTATCTATCCGCCACCAAATAACTTATTAAGATCTCTACAAAGTTCCTTATATTAAAATAGTTTTCGAAATGATTTAAAGACTTTTCCTTTTTTACGATCTGTAGTGTCAAAGATTCACCGTCTGATATTAAATAATTCTTAGCCAATCTTCAAGTTTTCTGATCGAGGTTTCTTATAATTATATTTCCATGTACAGAGGATTAAGAAAACCTTATAAATACTTAACATATACATAATATTTATTTATCAATAAGCTGTTGAGCCAACATTTGCTTTAAAACAGCTGCATTTCTTCACGGAATAGAGTGGTAGAGTATCTGAATAGTTTCCAACAGAATATTGTTCCTTTCTTGTATCAAAAGATTCGCTAATTATTCCAATGATATGGGAGATTGATATCTACTTCTCACTATGTCTTAAAACTGCTCACGATGGTTTTATATTGTTGTGTTTATAATGTGAGGTCTGGCGATTGTGGTGACTAGGAAAGATATTTGATTATAATATGGCAGTTTTTAACACTGATAT
Organism: Rhynchophorus ferrugineus; assembly: GCF_030347505.1. Classification (NCBI taxonomy): domain Eukaryota; kingdom Metazoa; phylum Arthropoda; class Insecta; order Coleoptera; family Curculionidae; genus Rhynchophorus; species Rhynchophorus ferrugineus. The sequence continues at coordinate 20,484,051 of NW_027472583.1, read as the reverse complement.
ACTAGTGATATCTGGCTGATTACTATGGCATTCTTGATTGTAGGAAATAGATAGTGCATCTTAGGATTTGGTGCTGTTCATGAGTCACAATGATTCATTGGACCATACCACATTCTTCAAATATAAAGTGTCCTATGTTTTTGACTGATTACCACTTTTTTCCCGCTGTTCCCGTTATAACGTGTTTCACACAATCGTAGCACCTTGATGAACGTTAACTTTGTGGAGCTCATAACTTGCTCTTTCTGTCGAAACAGTTTCACTTAAGCGAGTGTTGAGTTTTGCTCTCCCACGATTTGTTTGGCCACAATCCTTTTCAATGTTGTATTGTTTCTGTTAGTTAATTTTTGGTTTGACTTGAAATTCCTCTTTGCTGATGATGTTTTACAATATTTTGTGTATGTTGTTATTACTGTGGATACTGCTGTTCGTGAAAAATTAAACCATTCTTGCTCTGTTTCGTAGTCTGAGAGAGGTTCAGGGTGTATGGACACCAATAGCAGACTGAAGTTGCTGAAAGTATCCCCATCTGTGAAATTTGGAATTTCTTAAGTTGCGTGAACATCTCTTACCCCAATCTGCCGGAATTTAAGCATAAGCTTGTAGTTTAGAGTGTACGGCCACTGAAGATAGACTGAAGTAGTTTGGTTGCTCAGCTGTGGACTAGTAGAATTTGAGAACGCCCAAGCTTAGAAAACTACAACATAGCCTAAAGACTATGGACATGAACATCAAATGTTAACTAGCTGACGAAGGTTAGACTATTAATAGTCAAAGAAAATTTTGTAATAATTGTAAGTTGCCAAAAGCGAGTTACAATCACGAACATCCCTTGGTGAGTAGTATGGCGCTGGTAGGACTATATTCCTTTTCAAATGTTTGTTTTTATGAAATAATATAATTTTCCTAAAATAAAAGTAATGCTTTCATGCTTACACAATTTAAAACTTACATTTCACAAGCCTATGGCTTTTTTAGTCGTCAAAATAATAGATCTATAAAATATTTATCTATCTATTTAACTTTCAAATTCAATAACTTTTTTTGTTCTTTATAGTAATTGATCAAGTTAAAATATTATTATTAGAACAACTTAAAAAAAGCCTATATTTCAATATATTGATATATCGGAGAAAAAAATATCCATGTTTTTTGCAGTTAAGTGTCAAAATACACTAAACTTTTATAATTAAGTACTAATTAGAAGGTTTTTTTAAAAATAATTTAATGTTTTTTTTATGATTAGGAATGTGTTTAGGAAATATATCTATTTTTTTTTTTGAAAAGATATTGAAAAATATCGGCTAATAAAAATCGGTTAAAAAAATACTGATATGTTTCTATAGAATATCGATATTTTGAAAAACTATGTGATCTACCGGCCGGTTAAAATGATGTATGACGCAACGCTGTACTGATGTCAATACCGACGCTGTAAAAATGTATGAATAATAATAAGACTTCACGTAATCGAATGCAATGTTGTGTCAACAGTTAAAAGTGATCGGTGAAGAACGTATCCCGTTTTTCAAATATGTTTAAATCAACACTTATATCTTTATTAGTGTTATTAGGCTACTAGTATATTATTTCAGTATAATAATTATCTTTTGAATTTTAAAAATTATATTAAGTTCCATATATCAAGTAATACATATTCAATGAAGCCATAATCCATAGAATATTATGGACATTGGTTTTACTTAATAATTATTCTTAATAATAATTTTGCTTAGAAATTTTCGCTCTTTTTGCTCTCCAGGGTAGTTCCGTCTTATTTGATTTTTAGTGATGAGTATTTAAGGGTATGTCGTGTCGGAAATTCTCATTTTTGCATTAATGAGGTCAATGAAATTCTTTAAAATTTCGATGTAGCCACTACCAAACATTGACCATAAAACAGTTTCGAACTATTTACTTTAAAAAAAGAAACCAACCGATTATTTTACTCACAACTCAATATTATTAATAAAATTATATACCTTATTTCAGTTATTGCAATAATATAGTTTTTATGCAACAGGGAAATCACACATATGAAAATATTATTCATGCATTTGATTTACTGAGATAATTCTCTTTGGGAAAAACCAGGAATTCACCACATTTAATTAAATGTGCATATTAGATAGTTACTATATGTTTGCTGGTATATATTATACCGCGTCGACCGGTAATTCGGAACTCCCAACCGTTTTATTACTAATTACAGTAGCAAAAGGAATACAAATATTAAATAATAAGAGGAATTTAGAATGAACTTCAGCCAGAGTTCAGGATTATCTACTATTACGGAGAAACCAAGGAGATACAAACATTAAATATAAATAGAGAAAATTGATTGATGAACACTAACGAACACGGAACAAATGATAAAAAACCAATATGGAAAAATATTGAAAAAGGAAATATAAAATAATTAACGTAAAACTGAACGATGTCTCTTTATGGGGTATCAAACCAATCCTATGTTCAATATTGATAGACCATTTTTTTAACATTTATGTCCATTAAAAAAACTATCCTGCAAATTCTTTAAAATTCGTCTTGAACCTGAAATTGATCTGGCTGAATCTGAAAATCTGCTCAAAGGGCAATATATATGATGATACATATTGTCAATTCAAAATTATTTTGTACACACGTCATCTAAATTTGTGACGTCAAAACGTCGCAATATTACCCTATCAACTCTGAGTTTTAGTTCAGTTTGGATTTGATATACAACAAAATTCTAATCTAAATAAAATAATTAAACAAAAATACTGTTATCAAATATAATTTATTTTAAGATTATAGTAAATGCATATATTATCAAAGGACTTAAAACTACAATTAAGTACACAGCTATAGTTTGTAGGTTAGGGTTGTGTTTGATTATATTTACATTGAACTCTTTTCCATAAAACCTATGAGTTAAAGTTCTAGGCGCTTTTGTAGTTGTATCCCCTGGAGGTCTAATATATCTATTGAACAATGGTATATCCATGTAATATATTTTATTTTCATTAGAAAGCTTATTTGCCTTTTACGCTTAGTTCTTGTGTCCTTCGGTGTAGTGTTTCCTTGTAAAAACATTTTGATATCACTGTATTTCTACATCGTTTGTTCTGTTAATACATGTATACATATTTCTTGATATAACTAACTTTAATCACTGCATTCTCCTTAATGCATATGATACATCTGCAAACCAGTTACTATTCTTTCTCTCCTGACACTTTTAACTAAATACTCATATATAATATGAACAATTACACACATATTTCTGCATATAAATCTTTTACACTCTACAATAAGATTTGCTACAGTAATAATATTAATTAATATACTCACCATTACTTATTTCCATTCTCATCACCCTGTCTTAGAAACTGTAGCATTGAATCACATAATGTCCAGAAAGTTTCATTCAAGCGAATGTGAAGCCATTAATTTCCAATCTAACTAACGTTTGTTCACGTTTCTATCATTTGTCAATTTCTTCTTCAATGTTTCTTATCAAGTTCTTCCAAACCGAAGGTGTTATTAACCATTCCTGTTTTCATAGCGAAGTACAATATATCTGAAATTAATTAATTTTAATGCAATAAATTATTAATAAATGTTATGACTAATAAAACCTAATGTTGTTTTACCAATATTTACCTTTTCCATCAACTGTTGTTGACATAACACTGTTTTTATTATCATCTTGCGATAAGTGACCATTGGGTATATTGATCCTATTCTGAATATCCATGTCTCATCTAAATACATAAACTGAAATAACAGTTCTTTCTTCATTTTATTATAAGCTTATAAAAAATATATTTTTTTAAAAGCAATATTCGTAAGTTCCATTCAACCATCTCGATACTTTTCAGACTAGCAGTTTCCTTTGGAATAATTGAATTAAATTATGTTTATATTGAAAAACCACTCACTGTTTTTATACATTTCATAAATTAATCTCTGATGGAGCTAACATCAAGCTGATCTTGATTTGCTAAAAAATATGTTCAATAAAAATAGCAGCAAATTAATATTTGACAGTAAAAATGCTTACCCTTATTTTTATTTGTTGAGCATTTTATTGACACGAATATTGTTGCCACTTATTTTTGGAGGATTGACACTGTCCAGCTGATACCCTAGTTAGATTCAAGTTGTTATTAGATCCAATATGACTAAAATAGAATAAACTTAATCCCTAGGAAGATTTACATTTTTGTTGCCATCCCCAAATCTTCAAGTTATAATTCTGACAAATAATATCTAATGAAAGTATATAATATGTGCTACAACGCCACTCAGTGCATGCTGGTTTAAATGCCTTTTTTCGTTATATATTTCAAAATCATCTTGTTTCCGTTTATAGATTTTCATCAGCAAGTAAGATTGCGCAAGTATATTAATTTTATTTAAATTAATTGTTCAAATTACTTCTTTACAACCACTATTCAGGATATAGATTCAGCATGATTCAATCATAGTACGATTTTTATTAGGAAACTAGCGGTTTACCGCTTTAGAGTATTAAATATTGAAGTACTAAACTATTAAGACCAAGAGTATATACATTGCATTCACTGATAATCATCAACAACAAAAAACCCTTCATGTACCAATGTTATAAAATAATAGAAACTCTATGGATAGTTTGAAATTTGTTGCACAATCATGACACATGTACAATATACAATATACCTGTATTGTTGTGTAATGTTAAATAAAATTGCATGAAAATCATAAAATAACAGGTAGAGAGTTAAGATTAATTCATACTTTATGTAAAACTATATTAAAAAGTATACGTAACGACTTTGAGAGGGTTCTTTGCTTTAAAGAAAATTATTTTGGGTAGGTATCCTAATAAATATATTGGATTAAGGCCACTTAACTAATATAGTTTGGATTTTTTTAGAATATTAGAGCTCATGGATTCAGGAGTTACAAGAAGTATATATGAAAAAAAACTTTTTTTTATTATGAAGTATGAATGTCAGGGCGTTTTAGGTAATTTTTTACTAACAAGGAATTTATTAATAAGAGTTGAGAAATTGTAACTTGACTATATACCTTTGGTTCCAGATGTTCCTTATGATATGATTTAACTTTTGAAAAAAGAGAAATTAATTGTGATTTTTGTTTGCATTCAGTTGTGAGTAATTCAGTATATTGACAAGTTGAGACTGATTTCATAGAGGAAAGGCACCATATTTCAATAATAATGTTTTATTATATTGTTCCAAAGATTTATTTTGAGCTATTGGTTTTATTTTATTAAAAAGCTATTATATTCTTGTCTCGAATAAAGCGCATTACATCTCATGTATCCCTTTATGTTTCCAGGGGCATAAAAACAATTAGTGCCTACGATTTCATGGGCACAGTGAACTAATTTGTACTCTCTGTATGAAGGTACAAAATTTAACATCGATTAAAACCAAATTTGCGACATCCTACTAAATTTGTTTTCCTTGAACATCGATTATAAAATATTTTTAGACAATTACTTCTTTTAAGTAAAAGCTCATCTTTGTTATATTGTTTGGTCCTTTAATTTATCAGTGGCCAAAAAAATATCAAGGCAAACAAATAGCCTTCGGTAAGATTAGGGCACTTTATTCTCTACACCACCAAAAGAGTTTCCATATAAATTCATGATGTAGGACCGGCCGGAAATTCCCAACATCCCTCAAGAATTTCATTTTCCCGTCTCTTTCTTTTTTTTGTTCGTTAAACGTATTAAAACGGTTTCGGCTCCGCCACTAAAGCTTCATAACAAGCACATATCAATTTGCATGATATTATGATGTCTACCACCAAAATATAGTCTTTCCGATAAAATAGCCAATGCACGTTAAAGATGACGTCGAATATATTACCAAAGGCAGTTTGTAAAAACGTAAATTTCATACACTGGGACTATATTGATCTTTCTCATTTTGCTTATTAGCATTACTCTAAATAAAAAGAGACAGAATGCTGTCTGAAGCGTCGGAACATGTAATAAAAAAAATTAAAACAATGGTAATAATTGAAGGATATAAACCAGCATGTGTCTTATAAAGATAAGTATTGGTACTGATATTGCAGCTTATATTAAGTTAGTTTTAGTTTTTATAGTTAGTTTTTTAATTAGTTTTTTCTATATAAATACTGTTTAACATAATTATTTCAGAGAAAACTGTTAATCAGGTAAGTATATAAGTATAAATGTAGTTTCTAACATAATACTATTTTTGAAAGCATGTAATAAAAATACGGAAAATGTTTTATTTAAATTTATATATCTAGACGAAGACATGGATAAAATGGAACATTGAGCCACTCTAGCAAAAATGCTAATAAAGAGTGTAAGGGCAACAAAAGTTGATGGAAAAAGGTAAAAATACGAATAACACAGATTTTGTTACTCATAATGTTTTTTAATAATCAAATCGCAGATTCATTTTTGTCCATGATGGAAACAAGCAAGGCTTTATTCATGGAGCTAAGTTAGTTTTTTCACTCGTTAAATATAAATTAAAGGTTTACGTTTTCTGTGATTTATTTTTTAGAAACAAGCCCGTAAAGATTCTAGAAAGAATCATTATCCACAATAACACCTATGATTTAGATAAATACCATCAGATAGACAGATAAAGAAATTAACAGATGAAGGAATCATTAACAAGTGATAATTATCAAAATTAACAACTTATTATATATGTTAGTTTGTAATCAGATTATGTAATTCCCACCATTAATGACATGAACAAATCGACCCGAAATTCGTATCAAAGGTTGAGTTGGATTTCTTACGTATACAGAAATTAGTCAATTCATATAATTATTCAACTAAAATGCGTAGATCGTGGTTAAAGATGATTTTTCGGTTAAATTAGAGATTATAATGAACACTCATTTTGATAACAAAATCTACTATTTTGTAGCACATAATACAACGCTATAACTTGCTATAAGTTGGTAACAGTGACTAAATAATAAACGATCAAAAGAGTTAAAAATAACTGTATAAGTAACTACGTCATTGAACAATCAAATGCTAGTAATGTTGACCATTCCTGACGTAGATGGTGCAGGCAACTAGAAATTTAAATAAACTGATTTTACAGAACATACCAGTTCAATATTTTGATAATACATGAGGAAAAAGCAATATATAAAAGGCTAGAAGATGAAAGGCTAAACACCTCGACATTCTAATCTAATGAAGGTGAATCTGAGGGAATCTAATCATAAAAGATGGATAATTAGACTTACTGCTCCTAAATAAATTGCAAAGAATATATCAGATAACACTAACTGTAGTATACGCTAAGAAGGAGTTTCTTTGAGAATATATTTTAAATTCCGTATCTAAATAAGAAAGCTACGAAATGAAGACTCATCATCTTATACGTCTATTTCCTTTTTGTTTGTAATTTCTAAATTATTAGCAATAAATCTATTTAAATGGCTTCCATTAAAAGAAGATAACATAATTTCAGCAAATTAATATAATTGTTATTATATATTTTAAAGTCTCCTTTTTACCAACTAAGGTTTATCTGGATTGAACCTACTGTTAACTGGTCAGTGACCAACTAAGAGACTATTCCAGAAGACTCCGTGTCTTACTTAGCCTAGTCACTGGCGTGGCTGGTATAGTTTTTCCTTGTCGGATTTTCCATTGTTGCCTGTAGATACATTTACAATTACAATCACATACATAAAGTATATCCATGCCTGAGTTGGCGGCTGCATATCAATTTTGTTTCAAGTAAAAATATGCAACTATATACAAATTCATAAAATTCTGGATTTGTATATAGTTGATGTCAGGTTTAAATTAAGCAAAATGTTACCCAGATAGTCTTTGTAGATGTAATTAGTATTGGATTAAACCTATTTGATGTGCCAAGAAATCCATGATTAATCCATAACTAATATGTGGAGCTGATTCCCTAAGTGTGATGAATTAATCAATTGCTTAATTTGCTTGCTGGCTAATTCAACATTGGTGGCAATGATTTAGCTTATTTAATTTTATTTTTAATTTTATCGTCGATAATATAGGGTGTGGCAAAAGTCCCGCTACCATTTTGATTTGATATAGTTTCGCTTTAACCATTGTGTTGTGTAGACGTCCAAATTTTATTATGGATAAATATACGCCACAAGAACGAGCAGAAATAGTGACAATATTTATTGAAAATAGTTGTTTCATTATTGACACTCAGTGAAAATTGCGTCAGCAGTGCCCTTTTGTGGACTTTTGCCCCACCCTATATTGTTTATCATCTTTTTAATTGAAAGTCTTGTGTCGTTACAAAGACACGACAATTTCTAATATCAAAACGTACAATGAAATACAAGTGAATATAAGTGATTCATTGCGAATATAAGAAAAAAACATATATTTAATAAATATTTTTATTTATACGTAAAACAGTTAGCGTCAACATTTATTCAGGCCAGTCAGTTTTCATGTTACTTAATACATAACAATATTTTAATAAATATATAATACAAAGAAATGTATTAAGAGTGAGGACGCTTATTTACAGGAACATTTACAACCGCTCTGTATCCAGAATATGTCATAATCCAGCGTATAATTTTCATAAACCATCAAGTTAACTTTGGTGTACTGTTGTTGGCATTGTGATTTGAATACTGTGTTGCAATAGCTCGAGTCATTTTCTCTACGGTTATAAAAAGAATCATGAAGTATACGTTAGCATAGTTTGAACGTCAAAACTTACTGGCAAGTATGTGTCACGAACCATGATGAGTATTTATCGGTATTGACGATATATTTCCAATGATTTGCTGTATTTCTCATGATTTTCGGGTATCTCGGACGATCAGAGCTCCTAGAAAAAGAATCAATTTTAATTAGCTATTAAAACAGACACAAAGGAATTTTTTAAAGGAAACACATCTGAAACAAAACGAATATTAATTTACCTGCAAATATTTTCTTCTGTCACTGCAGTTTTAGACTCCAAGACGATTTCAAAAGAGTCTCTGGAGCTGTTCATCAGCGTTTCGAATATAGATCGTGGTGATCTCAAAAGGTTTTCGATGATATTTTGTGGATAATAGAAATCTCCCGTCTCACAAATGTTATCTTCACATTTCTGATATTCGTCCATGTAAATCGGCCGTATGTCGCGCAATGTTGTTTCGTTTACTATTTTGATTGATTTGGTTTGGTATCTAACCTGAATTAAATATAATCCAGATTGTACTATCGACATACGTGATATTCTGTCATTACTTACCGATGCCGCAGAAACATATACATTTTCCTGTAGTATTGTTAAAATACCTAAGAGAACGTATTTTAAAGCCATGCTTTCTGCTGTGGTATATCACTGAATATGAAGATTACTTGGCGAGTGTTCGGTTTATATACAATCAATCGGTTTACCAAATTCCGACAATATTAATTATTAAAAAACCGCAAAATATACGATTTAGTTAGTTTCGTTAGTTTAGTTTATACCAAACGGTATTTCCCGATTGATTTGTTGTGATTGGTTCATATGAAATTGAACCAGAGCCAATCATTTGCCAGCAAATCAGGTCGGACATCCCATAAGTTAGCTTCGAAATTATATATATTATATGCTGGTTTTTCACAACAGAGGGTGTTTAATTTTGAAGAATCTACCGGATTTATTTTAATTTAAACTTTTAAATTACTATTTCACATAATTAAAAATTAAATGCAATAGCTGCCAAAGGGCTAATGTTTTTTGTAAAGTATTGAAAATAAATTTTTAATGAAGATTTTTTCAGTTACATATTACATTAATATAATCATAATTTATAAGTTAATTTATTATTATTGTTCTGTTGTATTTGTATCAATACACATGTAAGACGAATACGTCAATATGCAAATTAAATTATACTATTTGAGATGAAGTTAAGGGCAAACATATAAACACTCTTTAAGCTCTTGTGGTTTGATTCAAAATATTGGATTAATTTCGTAAATATATTTGATTTAGAGATCACTGTGCAGTTTTTCGTTGGTTATGTAGGAATAAGCACTGCTGTGTGTTTTAGTTCAACCCCATCTTTGCACCCTATAAGTCCAAAGGCGCTTTATAATTGACTGATAAACCAACCTCTGTGGTTCTAGGTCAAATTAAAACCAACTTCCAACTTTAATTTTGAGTCCGATCTGCTGCTCTCTAATATGATGTCTAATACCATTTAATCTACCTAGTTACCGAGGTATTTTGATGATTCTGCTTGAGGAATCGGGCATCCCTCAAATTATATAATTAGGTTTCTGTCATTTCGCCACCTCAAAAAATTAATATGAACAGATTTAGAGCTATTAAACTGCAGAGTATAGAGTACATTTGGCCCTTTAGGCAAAGATATGTGTTTTGCAATAATGACTGTATCGCTGGCAAATGTTATTGTATTTTTTCTATTTTATTGGCATATCAGCAGCATAAAGCAGATACAGGAGTCCAAAAATACTACCACGGAGCACCAGATAAAATGAAGAAGAATGAAAGTAATTAATGGATATTCAATTATTCACCTCAAGGATTATATAATATTATTAATATATTATATATATATCAATATATAATATATATCAATATATAATATATATATATATATAATATATATCAATATATAATATATATCAATATAGAATATATATCAATATATAATATATATCATTGGAAGCTATATTCAGCTGGACTAAGTATGCGTTGCAATGCCTTGTAAGTTAAACGTGTTTGGTTTCTTAATGTTTGTGTTGAAGTGATGTTGAATAGACAATACGTTTGAATTTTCCCTCTGGTGTATACAGAAATAAGTTAATGTTTACTAGCGTATTAGAAATCTACCTATAGTTGTGCATGTTATATTTTAAGCTACATACAGTGATTGTTTCTGTGCCTTGTTAATGATCGTTGCAAATGCCGGATATCATTGTAATCGTTGCCGGACACTATTTGACGCTTGTGGGCTGCCTATTCATAACTAATATCGGTCGTCGATGTGATGAAATTATTATAGAAATTGCTAACCAATTGCTTAATTTGCTTAGAGGCTAACTTAACACTGGTAGATTCATCTTTTTGAATTTTACTTTTAACTTTATCGTTGATAATGTTGTTTAGAATATTTTTGATTGAAAATCTGGAGCCGCTGCAAAGTTGGTAAAATAACATTTGAGAGACGATAGAAATGACAATTTTTATTATCAAAACCTATGATTATATGTAAGTGGTTAAATGAAGTGAATTCTGAGATTTCAAATAATTCGTCTTATTTCATTGTAAGTTCGATTGACCTCATTACGTTGGATTAATACGACTAATATTGACGTCGATGGTTTTATCTGCTAAGATAGCTTGTTCACTGTGCGGCTGTTGATCTCTGTATATTCGCGATATTTTACAAAACTTTGTGAATCATTATGCCTATTGTTGCTGCAATTTTATAAAGCTTTGTCGATAATATGGTACATTTTGTGGATTTATCGATCTTACTTACCATTTTACTAGTACACAGACGTCAGCGCATTTTTATTTTTATGTTAAGTTATTTAACTGTGATTTTTCGATTGTTGAGATCCAGAGTTATCTGAAGAAGTATTTCTTTCTAATTTCTTTGCCTGTGTAGTGTGTTTGTGATTCGTCAATATCACAGTATCTGAATATCATTATTTACTATGTAGCTTACTCATATGTTGGGAAAAAGACTTATTTGTAACAAATTATGTGTATCACTGTACGTACTAAATTGAAACATAAAAAATATGTCTATGTTCAAGCGTTTCAAGTTTTTCCAAATACATTTGATTTATTACATTTGATTATCACATATTGTGAAAAAATAATGTTTTATAATTGTATATATAGTGTTGTGTGTTTATAATGTTTATATATGATATTTTATAAACGGAAAACATTTCGGAATTAATCCCAGTGAATTCCCAATATTAGTTATTAAACCAACTACCACGAGCTAAAGCTCATGCCGTGGATATAGTAGGTTGAGAACGTTGTGATAACCTACTAAGCCAAATAACTTAATAATATTTTCCACATATAGTTATGTTATATTGCATATTCTCATGTGAAGAGCTGTTGCTGAGTCTGACGTAACTAGATAATATCTTTAATTAACGTAACATAACGTATGTTAATATATTCTTCTAAAAACTTCTCTAGTTAAAATATTATTTTCATGACACAATTTTTTATTCTTATTATTTCTCAAATGAGGCTATGCTGAGCAAGTTGTTACGTAAACTATGCTGTTTTTATGGAAAATATATATTGGATAAATGATTTAATTTATATATTTTACTTTATACTATTCAAGGAAATAACAATGAATTCTAATAAAGGAAATAAGTTATTAGTTGTCAGATTAGATATTGTTTATTGGTGTATTTTGAAAATACACCTAAGTATTATTTTCCCAATTAGCTATTTTAAAAAGTATTGGTTTGCGCATAGATGAATGAATGAATAAATATTCCTGTTCAGAAGCTTCATGTAGAAGATCACAAGAGGTTTTCTGGAGTTTATTATTGTTTATTTTTAAAAACCGTTTCTGAGCTAGAGCGGTATCCTTTAAAGTAAAATATCCGAACAATCAGGCCCATATCAGTCTAGTTATATATAGTCTATTCAATGAAACAGCTAATGCATATCATTAAAATTTATGATGTCATCATGTCCCAATGTTGCCTCATTAACTTATACTTCTGGTTTACAACGTTTCCAACTTTATAACCGCTAAGCCGGTTAGGCCTCCCAGAATACCTAATCGTTCTCATCAACTCCTACCTATCGGACAGATCTGTCCAGGTTAAGATTGGGAAGAACCTTTCCAGTAGAAAATTAATCAAAGCAGGCGTACCTCAAGCCCAAGCCTTATTTAACCACTTTATTTCAGATCTGCCGAGAAAAGAGCACGTTTTACTCTGACGACACTGTTTTCTTCACGGCCTCCAGGCTCGAGTATACCATTCAGTGGTTTTAAATTTTGGAAGTTGCAAATCAACTGGTTGAAGACCCAGGGCATCATTTTCTATAAGAAGCGTTACGCATTGCGCGTCTCGAAACTCAAGATCGACCCCGCAACAATTCCATGGCAACATCACGTACCTAGGTCTCCACTTCGACCGACGATTCAGTTAGCATTCCCAAATCCAGAAAGTAATCCAGAGTGGCTCGGGCATAGCAAATCTCCTCTGCTTTTTTGGCAAAATTTCAATCTCCATCAAATCAGCTTATTTTACAAGATGTTAATCTTGTCCGTACTCCTCTACGGATCTAATGTCTACTTTAAGTTTGTTACACCCAACCAGGTGAAACGGTTTCAAGTTTTTTAAATAAGCTCCTCAAGAGAATCTTAAACGCTCCATAGTTGAAACTGACACTCCAGAAATCAAGCACTTTATATCTCAATCTTTCCACAAAAAACAACTCAGCTCATGTTCTTCTGAAAACTTGGTATTTTACGAGCTGGTCGACATGCTGGAAGCTTACCACCGCGTCACCGCTAATATCCCCTTTTTCCAGGCTGCAACGACTTCATCCATAGTTGCAGTCATATCTTTTGCGCTCATATAGCAGCACCGAGTCGTGTGTTAACTGAAGACCTCGAATTAATAGTTACTTTCACTAGCTGATTTTTGGCTGGGTCCTTGTGTCCATAACTTCCATCTGGTTGGCAAGTGTCATATCCCCAAATTTAATGCAGCAGCAGTAGTGACCTACAGGGGTAAGCTGTGGGCGGTTTCGGTTATAGTTTATTGGTAAGCTCAGAGCTAGTACCACATACCCGAGTCCTGCCGACTGGTATTAGGCCAGAACAAGAAAAGCTCTAAAAGAAGCTTACGTCAGAGATGTTGTAAAACCATCATTGAACAAATTTTCAAAAAATTATGATAAACTAAAAAGTTTATATAAATGACGAGAAACTTAACGACTTTTAGTACTTCGATGACTTTATACTGAGAGAGGCAAATTAAATGATTGATGGGTGGTAATCTGTATACCCCTAGCTTAAGATAGTTTTGAGAACTATCTTGGAAGGAACTTGTGGAATCACATTTCTGGATAAATATTTACTGATATTAAGTATCAATATAAGCAATTTTTAAATAATTTACGTTAATTATTACAAGTAAAATTGTTATATTAAAAATAACTATATAGTTGTCCATTTAGTACCATTGAGGCTCAAAATTACATTTTTGACATTCATTACCTTTGTTGTTAGATTTCTAGAAATCTGCTGGCGATTGTTTTTTGTCGGTTTTTGTTTTAGTGTAAAAAAAAAGACTAAAAAAGACAAGGATTTGCCAAACTTGCTGGACGAATACGCAGTTTAGGTTCTCAAATAACTTTCAGAGTGCTAAACAATTTATCTCTAGACATTTACAAGTGATGAAAAAGATAGAAAAGGACGGATAATAGCGACCATACAAGTAGACTGAAAATGCCATTTGTAATTGTTTCAAGATGCCTGTTTTATTGATTTTCACTAAAATGCAGTCAGCGTATTCATGAGACATGCGCCTTCAGATTACAAATTGATTGAGTAATATTCAATTTAATAGAGTAATATAGAGGGTTGACTTAATAGGCTCAATCGGAGAATGATTTTGCGTGGTCCCATCACTGAGTTCACTTTCTCGAGGCTCCTGCGTGGCTCGTTTAAATTATCCCCATTAAACATTTTAATAGTTAATTTCACTTCTATAACACGATTGTTTATACGTTTAAAATTAAAAAAAATAATTTAAATAGTTTATGTATTAGCGTATTTATATTTATACATATATTATTTTACGTATCTATATAATATTGTTTTAGTAAATTTTATAAGGAATTATGGGTTTTATTCTAAATCTTATTGGCCAGTCACACGATAATACAAGTAGATTGCGAAATGTCTTCATGATAAAATACTTTCCAGATGGGTAAAGACTGGTAAAGATGTAGAACATGAAAAGGCGTAGAATATGATGTAACATATTTTGATTAGTATATATTGTACCAATTTTTCTCAATGAATGCGTATTTAAAGTGTTAAAATGATCAGAAATTTTTCAAACGCCTTTAAACCCAATAAATCATCACCAATAAATTTGAATTTTCCAGTGAAAATCAGATATTCGAAATAGAAATGCGAGTAGAAACTATGTGAGTCCGTTCAATAAAACAGTGAACTTATGTCATCTGAGTTAATGCGGCAACATTGCGAAGTTTTGACGTCTGAGTTTTATTCATTTTGGCTTTGACCTACAACAATATTCTATTCTAAATCAACTACTTAAACTGTTAAAAATAAAAAACTATATTATAAATTAAAAAATACTGTTATAAGATATAATTTATTGTAACAGTAAACAGTAGACAAAGTTATGGTTATGTTTTATTATATTTACATTGAATTTCTTTCTATATCACCTATGAGTTACAGTTCCAGTGGCGTTTTTTATATAGTGGTATACCCTGGAGACTTAATCCATCTAATTAACAATTGTATATCCTAGTAATATATTTTACTTTTATTAGAGAGCATATTTAGTATTAATGCTTCGTTCTTATTTCCTTCGGCACAGAGTTTTCTTGTAAAGTTTTTTTGATACCATTGTATTTCTCCTTAGTTTCTTCTCTTGCTACTTTAACTACTACTTCTGTTACTGCTTAACAATTACACAATTACACACATAGCAATCATATATTAACTTTATACTCACCTTTAGTTGTTTCCAATCTCTTCACCCTGTTTTGGAAACTGTCAGCATTGAATCATAATCCTATACTCACAAAGTTCCATTCAAGTGAACTAAGATGTTATTTTCCAATCTATCTAATATTTGTTCACGATTACATCATTTGTCAATTTCTTCTTCAATGTGTCTGATCCATTCCTGTTCCCAGCACGAAGAACAATATATCTGCAATGAATTAATAATAAATGTTATGATTAATAGCACCTAATCAATTGTTATTCGAATGTTTACCTTTTCTATTAATTGTTGTTGTCATAACACATATTGGTCCCATTCTGAAATATTCATGTCTCATCTAAATATATATATTGAAATAATAAGTCTTCCTTGATTTTATTATATGCCTTTAAAAATTGTTATATTTTAAAAGAAATATCTAGAAGTTTCATTACACCTTTTCTTTGGTTATTTTTATACCATTTAAATCCTATGTCACCTAACAGTCTATGAAAGAATGCTCCTTTTCCCTCAAAAAGCTGCATAACCCTAAACTTTCAATTTATAGAAAATAGTACTCTGAAATAGTTGTTTTAAGTTGTATTTATATTGAAAACATTACTTTGTGTTTTTATACATTTCAGATATTTGATCTCTGATAGAGCTAACATATCTCTTTCGAATAAAAATGGTCTCTATTCGGTGAATCCAAGATTATATTTTTATTTTGAAATATTTCAGTGATCGTGTCCGTACTAATATTTGGTGCAGTTGCAACATGCTATAAATATTTTCAATAAAAACCGCAGCAAATAATAAAATACAAAAAGTAAAAGTGCTTACTTCTCTAACGAATTTTATTGGCAAAAGGCGACCTCCATTATCTCGTTCCTGTTCGAAGTAACTGATTAGAGACGTAATCTGTTCTATCTGGTTTCGAAATTTTCAGTCATACGAATAGTAAGCAGCGATTTGAAATTTATCAAAACAAGCAAAGCGTTAAAATGTTTGCCGGTTTATAACCTGTAGTTATTATAATTAATATTTTGAAGAATTTTGTGGACGTTTGACTACCAGACGACCTTTGCAGCGTGGTTCAAGGATATAATCGAACGTATCAGGCAGCTTTGAGTCTCTTTTTAACTAGAATAAAATGAGAAGGAAAATATTGTCTTATTTTAAAATCAATTTACAATTTGCGGCATACAATACATTAAATATCTTGATAAAAAACAAGTGAGGTAAAAAACAAGAATATCATATCATATCCTCGGAAGATAGGAGATAAGAATATTAGTAAGATAAGAAAATAGTGTTTGGCCAGTACGTCTGTCAGTATTCTCATATGACTCAGATACTCTGGGTTTAACTCTAATCTTCTCGAAAAAGACAAAATTCACGCGTTGCAGTTTGGAAACATTAGTTCTTGGATTGAGTTTACAAGACCATGATAACCATGTTATCGGAATATAGTTGGAAAGTAACTGGTAGATAGTTCTAATCGGAGGAGATCATCAACCCATTGCGAAGATCCATGATCAATCATGAAGCGTTACAGGAAATTCGGTTTAAGTAGCTTGCAGCAAATTACAATAGAAAATTATGAAAGTGCTATATGTCCAGCAGTGGTTGTTAGTTGTTGGTTAATGACGTTGATGGATAGTGTTTGTCAGTACCTTGAAAAGTAATAATATGCATAATGTTTTGCAATAGAGTCTGCACTATATACGTCAGAGATAAAAAACCGGAACTATATACATTTTTCGCATTACTTATTTTCGAGAAATTTTTCTGTACTATTTTTATTAATTACCTCGAATACGATGTTTACTCGCATTCTTTTTATAGTATATAAATATATATATTATTGGATTATATTATTGCGATTTAGTATTTAAATATAAATATTTGTAATAGTGGTTTGAATTATTGCGTGATGTGAGACAATGTTAACTTATATAATGCATAAAGAATAGGATAGTAGATTCTATTGGACGGATTCGCCGGATATTACTCAGTACAATCCTTTTATTTATATTCTAAAATTTAATTAATTTATGTATGTATGTATATATATATATATATATATATATATATATATATATATATATATGCATAGTGGGCATCCTTATTTATAAATTCTAGGAATTAATTGTGATTAAATAATAGGCCTCTTATATGTTTTTTAACAACTTGGTAATTTGGTAAATGAAATGTTTCGGTTATGATAAAACATAATATCGTCATCATTTGAGTGATGAACAATGTGTAAAATTACGAAAAAAATACATTCATATTTTCATATCAGCTTCCTTAAAAGAGCAAATTATTGACACAACTAAACACAAAGAGAGTGAATATTTAGTATATTAACACTGTTAATTTAAGCGGCATTCAGAATTTAATATTAAAATATACAAATTAAAAAACATCCATAGCGTGCCATACATACACCCACTATAATGTTTCTATGTGTATCTGTATGTGTATATATTCTATATATATATATATATATATATAGAAACATATATATCATATTACAATAACTACTCTAGGCCCAGGAGATCTATAAGTATAAGAAGCTTCAAGTCTTCGACTGGGCATCTTACTAATTCTTTCATTGACTCCATAAGGTAGACATCATGACTTTTGAACCATTGGTTTTGATATTGATGTTGAGATCGATGACAAGGGTTGTTTTAATTCAGCATAAGGAGACAGAAAAGTGTTAAAAACATTTTAGTGTTCGTTTAGAGTAGTTGAACGACAAGTCTGCAAGAAATCTAAAAAATTGAAAAACATATTGTTTAATAGAAAAATTGAAATACAAAAAGGTGACTTGTGAAATCCTTAGTTAAAATAGTTAAATTACTTTTAAAACTTAGGACAGCACTGGATAATATTAATATTCGATGGTTGTTAATCTAATTGTCAGTTTAGTTTTTCAACATTGTTATCTAAACCATTGTAATCTTAACCAATTAACTGTTATTAGTATTGTTCAATTTTAAACATCCATCCTTCAAGAATGCAATATATTAGGACGTATTTTCGTCGATTCACGAATTAATCTAAAATTTCATTTTCAATTTATGTCAAAATTTCGAGTTTAGTAAGTTTGGCACAAATCTTTTAAAATATACTAACTGTAATATTAAGAAATCTTAATTAGTAATTGAACTTTTAGGTCCAATGTTAAATTTTCTCACTAATACAAAGTGCTATTTCTTTGCAGTTTTATTTTCTTTTAACCATCGATTTGATAAAATTTTCTTAAATGTCTGTTCAGTGGTTTGGCAATATTCACAACATAACATAATTAATTTATTATCCTAAATAATTGCCTCCTAGGCTGGCCTGGTTGACGCAGTGGTAAAGGCGACAAGGCGGTCCCCCTGTTGTTGCTATAGTCGCGGGTTCGAATCTTTCTGGGGTATGGTTGTAAATTCATCTTTGTGATTTTTCAACATTTCTGATTGTCCTTAGGCATTTCTAAGTTGGTCACTAGCCAGTCGGTAGTCTTAATGACGAGGATAATGGTTTGGAGCCCACGTTAAATAGTGTATCCACTCCAGATAATCCCTAGTTGGTAAAAAAGGCATTTTAAAATATATAAAAAATTGCTTTCTAGTTAAAACTAAAATATTAATATAATACTTAACTTGTGTAGAATAAGTGACGTATGCGAATTAACAGACCTCTCTAATTAATAAAACCTGGTTATATATGTCTCTATATGTAAATTAACGATAAAGAGAAAAAAAAGCACACTATGAAAACCTATAGGAATATAAAGAATAACTATATATTACATTTGAGCAAGTCAGTAATACTAGAGATCTCCTCTGTTCCGTGCCAAAATGAAAAATCAGTATTTACGTGTTTGGATTCTATTTTTCGACCGTTTATAAAATGGCAACGTCGAACAATGACTCGAAAACTGCTCAAGTTAAATGAGTACTGATAATTCCTGAAGTTAGTTAATAATTATTAAATTCAATTAATAGATGTCTGAAATATGGATGGGCATGAAACTATATGGTCGGATATTCAGAACTTTGAAATAAGCTTTAGTGACTTTTGCAATTTTGGTACAAATAGAAGAAAATGTCATATTAAATTGTAATTGATTATTTTTAGGTTTCACTTGTTTTGGTTATAATTTTTTTTCACTGAAATAAAATTCATTTACTGATTAGAAACAACTATTACAAACTACTATTAGTTTCTGTTGTAACCTTTCATTTAGAATTAAATTTTCTTTTAGAATGACAAACTTACAACGACATAAGACGTTATTAATATAAGAATGATTATTTAGTTGACAATGAGGCATCAAAAAGTTCGGTGTATAATTTTCTGCATTCTGATATATTCTCAAGCAGAAAATAGCAGTTAAATTCTATGAATTACGAAAATTACTAGTTTTCATTTATTTGGATCACGTTTCACTGGTATCGACGTTTCTAAAGGAACATTAGTTTGATTTTAAATGTTTTTTCACTGTATTATTTTCTTCCGTTTTTAACTTAAAAATAACATTTATTATTTATTTAAATGTATTTTAACATATGCGGTATGTATTAAATGCTAGTTTTATATATTTACTATTCAACCGTAACTAATTAGGAAGAATGAATCACGTTTATTTTATAAAAAAAGCAAGAATCACTGTATGTATCATTCTGAATTTGTTGTATTGCTTTAGCTGTGAGCATATAACACATGACTTGAAAAGTCCCGGGCGTAACAAAGAAAATACTTTTTTTTTCAAATTTGGCTTTATTTATTAATATAATCTCCATCAACAGCCACACAAAAATTCCAGCGGTGCTCTAACATTTAAATAGCACTTTTGTGGAATGATTTATCTTTTACCTCAATATAGGCCTGTCACCACATGTTGTCCACTCAGATGACAATCGTTTGATTCCGGAGTGAAGTGATGGATCCATGTTTCATCCATTGTTACATATGAACGCAAAAATTCTGGTTAACACGTTCTTGTTGTTGGTCAACAGTGAGCAAACGCGGCACCTATTTTGGACAGAGATTTATTATAGTCAAATGCTCATGTATAAACATGTAACAATATAAACCACGTTCTTTTAATATTTTTATGATGTTAGCTAACTGACACAACTTCACTTTTCGATCATTCAAAACGATTTTGTAGATTTTGTTGTTGTTTTCTGGTGTTACTACCTCATTTGGACATCCACTACGTCCTGCATGATCGGTCTCTCTACGAATACGTTTGAAGTCAGCCGACCAGCGTTTTATTGTTGTTTCTGATGGAGCTGAGTCTTTATAACACTTTTGAAGTCACTGCTTCGCTTGAACGGTAATTTTACCATCAAGAAGCAGTCTAAAATTAATTTAAAAATAACATTGTTTTGAAAATAACAAAAGTAGTCCCCCTTATAACTCACAAACTTATGAGTAGAATGTCATGAAATTTTAACAGCTTTCTTTTGAAATAGTAACTGAACAAGCGGTGAATGCAATAAAACTAGCGCCATATATATGTTAGGCCAGGGCCCTTTCAGACTATGAGTTATAACCAATAGTTGCTATTTAAACATTTAATGATCTTTAATGATTCAAAAATTCTATGCAAAAGATGTTTTTTTTTGTGTAAACTTATCCTTCATTTGCTAAACGCCATTAGAATAATCGAGCACAAGTTCTATATAAGCTTTTTCTATTGGATTCTTGAAACTTACTAGATGTGCCTATAATTCCGTTCCATTCCAATACAACAGTTTCTTCTTAGAGCTAAACCGTAATTTTTTAAAAACATTTTGAAATTTTTTAAGTGCTGCTCTGCGAACCAGGTACGGTACTATATAAGTTGTCATCCAAATGATTTCAGCACTTCTTTGTCTATCTAAAGATATTTTGAATATACGTCATTAAGATTTTTAATATAATGCCTGCCGCAATTTGTATTTTTTTTTAACTGAGACAATATTTTTATTTTCTTTTTATTATAGTTAAAAAGAGACCCAATGCTGTTTGGTAAGTTTGAGCATGTAACCGAACCAATCTATAAGAGGTTACAAACCGGCAAACGTTGTTTTAACGCTTTGCTTGTTTTGATAAACTTCAAATCGCTGCTTATTATTATTCTGACTAAAAATGCTGATGCCAAACAGAACAGATTCCGTCTCTAATCAGTTGCTTCGAATAGGAACGTGATAATGGAAGCTCACTTTTGCTATAAAATTCATTAAAGAGTTAAGCATTTCTACTGCTAAATATTAAGTTGCTGCGGTTTTTATTGAAAATGTTGACATTAACATTGACATGTGCAGCTGCACTGCATATTAATATGCGCACAGTCATTAAAATATATCAAAAAATTAACAATATCATCACCCTGTCCATTAGTGGAAACAACTAAAGGTATATATAATTAATACACGATAACTCTAGGAAGTTGTATTGTAGAGTGTGAAAGATTTATGTAAATATATATGTGTGGAAATGTTCACAATTACACATGAGCAGTATGTTAGAATGTATGAGGAGAGGATGAATACTGAACTGTTTTGTAGATATGGTAAATACATTAGGGAGAATTTAGTGATACATTTTATGAAGAATACATAGTAGTACAAGAGTACATAGGTAGAACAGAAGAAATAAAATAAATATAGTGATCCAAAATTCAATTTTCTATAATGTGGAAAATATGTATTTTTAAAATGTTTCTGTCATATATTCACACCCTTAATATCTATTCTTTACGACTGCATTGTTTGACCAACGACTATAAAGTATAAGCATAAACACTATTAAAAATTTCAAAACAATATTTCGTGGAACATTATCAATACATTTTTAAAATATCAACATTGATAGAGAGTTCTACTGTTATAAATTTATTATATAAATGTTATATAATATAAAAAATAAATATCGAGTTTAACTTTTATAATATAGTATCAAAATAATTATTTATCATAGATATTATGAAAAGAAAATGATGAAGCCACTGTAGTAAATAATTTGGTCATATTTACGCTGTGTATATTTTCACTATAGCAAACGTGTAAGGTTTGGCAATATTCTCAATAAATATAGAAAGAAACGTGAAAAAGCAATACATTTTTTTAGAGTCTCGATATGTTTCAAAATTTTCTTCTACAATATTTTTCTTCTGGACGACAAAATTTTACTTCTTCAGAAAAGAGTTAAAGAAAAATAAAGTTTACCACTTTGACTCCTTTAGAGAACGGAACAGCTTTGTCCGTCAAAACGAGCACAAGGATAAAAATAAATTTTAATCACATGTAAGTATATTTAGAGTGGGAGCAGTTAAACTTTGTACTCAACACTTTATACAGTCTTTGTTTTTGACAAGTTATATTTTCTTAAAACAGATTTATGAATTAACGATTTGGTCACATAGTAAAAACCCAAATTTACCGTTAGCTACCGTAGCTTTAAAACTACTCTCAGCATTATTCTTCTAAAAAAAGAGATCTATCATCTATAAACTTTGATAAATTAAAGATGAAGTTGACCGCAAATGACGCTTATTCTTTTAAAATAAACGAAAATAAAATGTCATGCTGATGTAAAGAGTTGAAGATTATATAATTGAGAACTCTTCTTACAATCTAACAATTAAGTAATTATAATCTAATAATTAGTAGATTCTTTATTTTGTGAATGTTGGAACAATATCATCTCCAAATGCACTTCTAAGTTACATATATTTAAATAATGCAGACTTTGTGTTATCAGTGCAGGATATATCACAAGTATTTAAAAAAAATATCTAAAAAGTAGTAATAATATTGTTTACAGAGTAAAACAGGGATATAAAAAAATAAAAAATAAAGAGCTATTATATTCCCACTTTTTACCTTCCAAACTTTTTAGTTACTACTAGTTAATATTAATGAGGCATTGATTAGTTATAACTTATTAAATATTATAAAATGTTGTAACAAACTTGAGACAACTAGGCAAATAACTCATTTTTATTTCATTTGGTCCCATAAATTGTGAGTTGGTAGTAGGTATATTAATATTGGCATCTTTTGTTTAACGATTTTCATTACTTTACCTGTATATTTCTTGAGTTATGTTGAAATTTCCAACTTTTCTGTTGTCTATTGTATTCATATATGTCATTGTATTCGATAAAATATCAAGGTGCATAAAATAATCTCTAATATTTTAAATCTGCTCAAATATATTAGTCAGATCATAATGTTGTCCATATCATGACTTGTATTTGATATTATTTTTAGGTAATAGTAGGTTTTTTAAGAAAAAGGTAGGAAAGAACCTTCTATTACTTAATTAATATATAATTTCAAGTTATCTCCGTTGGTTGAAATCTATGTAGTAATCGGCTTAACGAAAATTTTGCTTGAGAAAGTAAAACACCATATATGCGAAAATATCACCCTAATATAGATTACAAAAATTTCAGAATAACAAAAACCGTCTATGCTCTGTTTACAAGGTAATTATATTTTCGCTATCGGTTTTTTAAGATTCATAATATAAACATCAATCAAACCATTTTTAATAATTTCAACTAATTGTATATCTTATGAACTCTAAGAATAAAATGTTCTTGCTTAAGAACTGGTCGTAACTGGAGATAGAGAATATCATATTGGATTGGAGGTAATTGGAAATGTATTAAGATTTTTCTGTAAATTTTACTGATATTAAATTTTAACCAATTTGAGGTTCCATTAGTAGATATATTTCGTAACAAAGCCGTCTCCTAATATTGCAGGTAATAAATGCATTCATTTATGCATCAAGAGTTCAAATGAATGTTTTAATTTCTTATTTATTGATGAGTTTTTAGTCTTTGTATGGGACACAAAGTAAAGTAAAAAGCAGTAGAATAACGAAAGCCGTAGAAGACACATTAAAGACGAGTTATCTCTAATAGTGAGATTCCATAATATTGCATAAGATGATAGTATGAGAATAATAATAATATGTCAGCTACTCTTGTAAAAATTGAATAGTGAAATAAATAAGTATATAAATAAATAAATATTAAAAATCTAATTTTGTTTAAAAATGTAGGTAAAGAATATGTATTAATACATAAATAAAGTAATGAAAATGTGTAGATAAAGTCAAATTACATAATAGTAGATAAAGTACATAATTTTAATTATATTTTAAATATATTATAATATTTATTTATTTCAATATTAAATTTTTATATTTTTTATATTTTTTATTTTTATGTTATATAAATACATATAATATCTAAATTGTAAAAGTGCCTAATTCTGTTCGTTGTTGTTTTAATTAATTTACAAATTAATTTATAAATATGTATTAAATATTCCATGTTTATGATTATAACATAAAAGTAAATCAAAATCATATATACTTATATTTGATGCTCTGAAGTTGTTGCAGTTCTGAAAATAATTCTATTCATGATACTTTTTTTTTAATGTTCAGTGATATAGTAATTTAAATATATTAATACTTTGTGGATTATTAAAATTTTATGGATATTCGGTTGATTTAATTAGCCTATAAAAAAAGGTTGGTGATGACATTTGTCACTGTAATATTATATATACTGCAACGTGATATATGCTCTAATGCAAGATCATTGTCAAGATCTTGATTTTTATGCTCCAGCTAAAGATCCACAATGCTTGGAAATATTAATTTGCTTAACTACCTAATCATGAGTACATTAAAAATTGAAGGAAACCAGTCGAAGAATCTATATTGAGATACAAGAAAAAGTTTAAGATTAATATGTTCTTTTAAAGTAATTCTCTTTAGTCTATTACAAGAGAAGGCCATTATTAGTTAAAATTAACGCTCTATTGCAAGATTGTACATAACGCTTACTAATATTAATTTAAGTGTCTAATTAGTACTCGTAATTGAGTACATAAAAATAGAAGGTATATATATATATATATATATATATATATATATATATATATATAATTCAGAACAAAGTCCTAAGAGGTATCGTAGATGCATCCAAATAATTACGGGGAAATTATTATTTTCATTAAATGCTTCAGGTACCGACTCTTGCTAAAATAAGATAATAGAAAAGTTACAAACTACTACAAACTACAAAATTAAATGTTTCGATAATTTGATGAACCTTTTTTTGCGATGCGTCAAGTATAAAAGATATAACGGAATTAGCTGAATGAAACAATTCGTTCTCTAATTATCGAATACTAATATAAGATTATTCTTTTGCTAGCTTGGGGGTAGCCACCAAGAAAATGTATGCTGCATTCCAAACACTGCTACTGACATGTTGCCAGTTGATTTTTAAATACCATTGCTTAACCTTTTGTTCAGGATGATGGTGGATAAATACTGATGAAGAAAAATTCTTTTTAATATATCAGCCGAATGTTGTTATACTCCTAATAATAATGGCATTTTGGGCATATATTGTGTCTTCAATTAAATTCAGTTCAATCAAAACATTTCAATTAAATATAAACTATTCATTAAATTTTGATCATAACATGATGCTGTGAACAAATATATGATGCTTTTATTTTAATAGAACAATAGCTGCTTCGGATTTAGGCATGTACTTAGTATACAGTTATGTTACACTACAATTCAATCTTTGCATTATATAAATTGATCTAGCTGGAAGGCGTCTCTACTATCTAGCTTAGGGTACTGGCCAGTTTCGAAAGTTGTTATTACTCTGCCTAATTTTTTCTATGATCGGTTATTCTCATGTTAATAGATATCTAGAGCAAACATGTTGACGATTGTTAGAAGAATAATTTTGAAAGTAAAACAAATTGATATCGCCTTTTTTATCGCGATTATGCATTGGCACCACATTGCAGTCACTCCCACTCAAGAGTAAAAGTATGGAAATGGCGAATAATGACATTACGAATTCGGTCGATTTTTTTGCGATTTAAATTTCACCGCCACGCCGCAAAAGAACGAACCGTACTTGACTTATATCACGTCGACGTTTTTCTTGTAAAACTTTTACCTTCAGTTACGACCAATCCTTACCGTCACTAGTGGTGATAATTATTAATAAGAAAATTATTGTTAAGTACGAATAATATTCATTCTGTTTTATGTTTTATAAATGCAACTTATAAAATATGCAGTTCAGAGAAATTATTTGGAAAATTACTGTGGTTATATATAAAAATTGCTAGGATCACTTTTAACGTCAATGGAAAACAAAGTTATCTATAAGAAACCACTGTTTTTATCAAGATCATTCTCGATAGTTTGTTGTATTATGTGGGGCAAAATCATTAATGTTGGTGTATTTATAATTGAATTGAATATATATATATATATATATATATATATATATATATATATATTTATTTATTTTTTTATTTTAAAGTCTCCTTTTTTACTAACGAGTACTCTTCTGGATTGGACCTACTGTTTAACGTGGGCTTCGAACCATGGTCCTCGGCATTAAGCCTACCCAATGATAATTGACCAACTTAGAGATCATCCCAGAAGACATCCGGTCCTACCTCGCCTGGTTGCTGGCGTGACTGGGATGGTTATTCTTTGTATTCCTGTTGCCTATAGAGATATTACAAACCAAGCCGTCCAACTATATATTTATTTGTTTTATATAAAATCAAAGTTATCTTTGAAAATATGTATAATTTTTCCAATATGGGCTTAAAATGTTAGAAAGTCTTAAAATAGCAATTAGATTGGGAATATATTATAATAAAAAGTTTCACAGTAAAGCTATATATTAAATTATAAATACGCTCCCCACCAAATAACTTATTGACTCATTTTTAACTATGCACTGGTATTCTATCTAATAATTTTATTTCAATAATGAATATTAATGAAAATGTTTCAAAGTTTCCCTAAGTATAGTATCTTCTACATTTTTATTTTAAACTAGCATACTAAAATTAGGCTATTATGAATTAATTCTAGTCTGAGGCTAATCTAACAGGTCATTTGAAAAGTCCTAGGCCTGACACATAGATGGCCCTACTAGAATTAAATCCATATGTTTTTTAGTTAGCCCTAACCCTCAAATGATGCTTGTATAAATTGTGATTTATACGGCTGTCGGATCATTAGTATGTGAATTATAGCATTTTGAGTGAAGCAACTTTTGTTATTGTGAAAAAAATTGATTAAAAGGAATTTCGCATGTTCATAAAATATTGCTTTTTGAAGGGAAAAAATACAGTTGAAGCAAAAACTTGGTTTGATGCCGAGTTTCCGCTAACACTTCCCCAGTAAAATCAACCATCAAGGATTGGTATGCTAAGTTTAGACGTGGTGAAATGAGCACCGGAGACGGTGAACGCAGTGGATGCCCAGAAGAGGCTGTTACCAACGCAAACATTAAGAAAATCCACAAAATTATTTTGAATGACCGTAAATTGAAATTGGATGAAATATCAGACACTTTAAAGATATCAACGGAACGTGTACATCATATCATTCGAATATTTGGGTACGAGAAAGCTCTGTGCAAAGTCGGTGCCGCGCGAGTTCACTTTTGAGCAAAAACAACGACGAGTTGATGATTCGGAGCAGTGTTTGAAGATGATTAAGCGTAATAAACCCAAGTTTTTGCGTCGATGGGTGCCAATGGATGAAATATGGCTCCATCATTTTACTCTGAAGCGCAATCGACAGTCATCCGAGTGGACTGCACCTGATAAACCCGCTCCAAAGCCTGGGAAAATGCTACAGTTGGCTGGCAAGATTATGGTGTCTGTATTTTGGGATGCGCATGGAATAATTTTCATTGACTACCTTGGAAAAGGAAGGACCATCAAGAGCGACTATTACATAGTGATATTGGACCGTTTGAAGTACGAAATCGCCGAAAAACGGCCGCATTTGAAGAAAAAGGAAGTGCTGCTTCACCAAGACAATGCACCGTGTCACAAGTCAGTGAAAACCATGGCAAAAATCCTGGAATTGGGCTTTGAATTGCTTTCTCATCCACCGTATTCTCCAGATCTGGCCCCCAGCGACTATTTCCTGTTCTCAGATCTCAAAAGAATGCTCGCTCGGCAGAAATTTTTGTCGAATGAAGAGTTTATCGTCGAAACTAAGGTCTGTTTTGATGCAAAGGACAAATCGTATAACCAAAAAGGTATCGAAAAGTTGGAGCGTCATTATAATAAGTATATCACCCTTCAAGGGAATTATGTTGAATACAAAAAGCAATTTTGCCAGTAAAATGTGTTTTACTATGGTAGATCGGTGAGTTTTCTATTGACCTGTTATGTTAAACTTAAATCGATATTGGCTTTTTATATAAAATTATTTGGATCACGTACGTCTACCGATTTTTTGTAACAACAATGCGATTTCGTTTTCTAACATAAAATAGTATTTATATAACGTTCGCTTTCTGATGGAAACTTTTACCCGTTCAAACCTCGCTGCAATAGAACCCGTTATGTCATCGTCGATTTTCATAAAACACATCGGCCATTAACCAAAATTACTCCAATTTAAATTTTAATCGGCCATTTTCTGTCAGTTTTTGACAGCGTCGCGCTCTTCCGCTTCTTGGATTTCCTTTCCGAGGACGGCGTTTTTTATGCAATTCAATTTCGAGTTAATTAGTCGGTTTTTTTTCCGCGCTCTTTACGAAAGCGCTTCGATTAACATTTTATCATCTCCGTTTTCGCCTTAATAGTAGGGGAGGTGGGGGGATAGACGAAATCGAAATCTGTAACCTGG
The DNA here is from genome assembly GCF_030347505.1 of Rhynchophorus ferrugineus. NCBI lineage: Eukaryota > Metazoa > Arthropoda > Insecta > Coleoptera > Curculionidae > Rhynchophorus > Rhynchophorus ferrugineus. The sequence continues at coordinate 20,454,617 of NW_027472583.1, read as the reverse complement.
CCAGGAAACGTATATTAAAATTGTTTATTAACTACCGTGAATGGTCATTTTTGGTGACACAATTACAAAAATAATTAAAGAACGCAATTGTTAATTATTTATGACAGTTTTAGTTATTATGTTATTAACTTTTTTGTTATACTTATCCTGAAATGACCCAATAACAATTAAGATGTATACAATTATCTATAATTTTTGTTATCCATAATTAAATAAAATTATGTATAGTATATTAGGTCCTTGCATGAATGTTGATCAGCGAGATCTATTCGTAAAATTGCGAACTATCTATATAAAGAACTGTTCACATTCTCAAACAACTTTTAGAGAATTTTCCAATTTGCCAATTTACATTTAAGCGAAAGATCGAACAGCGGGTAAATGGAGAGGAATTGACTGAAAATGCGAATTATAAACCGTCTCAACATCGTGGTTTCATTGCTTTCCAGGCAAAAAAGAAAGGGCTTCCTTCTATGGCGTATTGTGAGTGGCGATAAAAAGTGATTCTATTTTGCTATTTCCATTACTGTCTCAAAAACCTTCTGATTACTACTTTTCGTTTCATATTTTGTTCAGATGCAGCATAGCTTGGCTCGTACATTATTTCGAAATGCCAAACCAACATAATTTTTTCAACATGATATCGATATGTTACCAAAAAAAATGGAAAAAGGCGTTGGAAATGTCAGAAAACATTTTGACTAACATATATTGAGATAATTTTTATTAAAAATGCATTTTTATAAACCTATTACAGAATCCTATATTTTCCAATAATTGCTTCAGCGACTAAAAATTGTAGTGGTGTGTAGTACGGTCCGTGCTCTTTAAAATGGCTGACATGCTATAGTCAGTCGGGTTAAGATCTGGCGAGTAGGGAGGCTTTTCTGCCGATTTGATGAAGTTCGGAAAATTGGTTCCGCATCAGTTTTGCATCTCATTTACCAACGGGCCCTAGCAGTGTTCTGTTGAAATATCCAATTCGCACAGCCGCTGAGTGTGCTGCTGAGCTGACGGAAGCACAATAGCCTCCAGATTATTGGGACGATACACTTACAAAAGGTTTTGACAGTTTTATCTACAAAATAGCACTACTTTTGTTTGATAGCCTAAAAACACGACAAAATAAGTTAGCATAGAGTCGAAACTTAACATAGTGGTATATAAACGCAGGGAAACTCAGATGAAATGATTAGTTTATTACAGTACAAAACTCTATAGCTTATAGCTTAGGCTTAGGTTAACATTAGGTTTCTACTTTTAAGGTTCACGCAGATTATGATTTTTATTTAATCAGGTAATTTGAAACTAGTAATTCGAATAAAGAATACAGTGCAAGTGGTATTATTTATTTTAATGGGCGATATAATCATGAAGTGATTGAATGGTTATCATCTTGTTAAAACCCCATGCCGTATTTATCAATATCATCTAATTTAGGTAGTTATTGCAACATGAAGTACCAGTAACTGTCACTGCTTAATGACCATTTTCATTTTTGAAGAAGAATTGATGGTGAAATGAGAAGATTCATGATCACACTCACTCCTTTATTGAAATATTGTACTACAATAATAAATAGTAAATTTTTACTAATCCTAGAATTCTTTGCCACATTTAATTTATGGATATGTTTCTAATATAAAATATTTTAACTAAATCTTCAAGCTGAATACAATAATTTTTAATTAGTTATTGTATCAAAATACAAAATACATTATAGTGTACTCAGTTGTTCGGCTTCAAATATTAGAATTTTATATATGGATGTCGAGTTTAATTTTCAGTAAAACTAGCAACGGAATAGCACAAAGCGGTTATAATATACTTGAAAACTTATTTGTTTTAAAATATTATGGAAGTGATTTTAATTAAATTTGGTCTACTGGACTGTCGTTTACGCAAAGGCGTCAATATTTTACAAAGGGCATTATCTAATGCAACCATGAAATTAAGTCTTTTGAGGCATTCATAAATATTTAAAATAAGATTTAGTTGATTATAATAATATATAATCAACAATTTGAATTTCTTTCTTTCACTTGACTGTTAGCACATCAGTTATCATTGCGGTGTGTACATAGTGTATAGTTTGCGCGTTCAATAAACCTCAGAAGAGAAAGTCTAGAGGGGCCAAATCGTATGATCTCGGTAGCCAATTCTCGTCACCTCTGTAACAAATAATAAAAACCTCAAATTCGAAGTTATTGACTTGCGGATTTGAGGCGAGTTTATTTAGAAAATAGCCTTTCTGATTGCATCTTCGGAGCGAGACACCTAACACTTCTACCTGGTTTAGATATGCGATCGACACCTTTCTTATATATAATCATAAAATGTACAATTTAAACCGGTTCCTAATTCAGCTCAATTCTCGGCATCCAGCCATCCAAGGCATCATGGAATTGATGGAATGAAATTAGGCTGCTGTTAAGTATTAAGTAATTAAAGAAAAAAATGGCATCCAAATGATATCAAAGCCTGTTAAAAAATTGATTTAAATTTGATACAGTTGATAAATAACGTACTGGCCATTTCAATTGTGTTCAAAATAAACTCATAATTGTTCGATTATTATTTCAGACAATGTATTATATTTTGAATGTATTTAGAAATGCACGTTTTGTTAGTAAAAGGAAAATATTTTATATTCTATTGCTGCAATAAAACTAAACTAGCTGTAATAAACAAGGTACTTTTCGTATCTTAAAGTAATATTGTTTAATGCACATTATTTTACATAGAACATACAAAAAAAAAGAAAGCTGTACCGAAAAAACAAACAACAGCTTCCTGATATACGAGATGAATATCAACATATTTTAAGGATTATTTTGAATATATATATTTACTAGTAGGCTATTTACAGAAAAAATAAACTCATCTATATTAAAATAAAGAATACTTTATTAGATTTGTATATCTTAATAAGTATTAGTTTTGTGTATAAAATAACATTTCACTCAATAAATTTTTGGTCTGCTAGATAGATGGTGTTATCACTGTTGAGAGATACATATACAGCTCTGCAGCAGTGCTCTTTATATGTGCTATACAGCTATGAAGTGTTCTTTATAGTGCTAGGGATTGTTTAAAATGGTAGATATAACTTTATGCTATTATTAATCTCCATTGAAATTTACAGTGGTTTTAGTGACAACATTTATATCATTTTCAAAACTATGGTTGAAAATTAATTCATTCGTTATATATAGGAAACAGAGACAATAGTATTGAATCTAAACGGTTACTTGATAAATTGTATGATGTAAAGCTTTTTTGATTTGATGGACCTGCTAGATTGGAAATCAGAAAAATTTAAATTTCAAAAGGCTAAAGATATAAAGGGAAAAAAATTGCAGAAAAACATATATTTATCAAAATGGGGGATTTTATATTTTGTTACTTCATTCATTTGTTCTTATATATCTTTAACTTAAAGTTTACAAATATAAAACGCACCAAATAGTTTATCTATTAACTGACAGGCATTTTGATCAGCTATTAAATAATTATATAACCTGACCCAATTAATGTACATCCGATAACTTTTACATTTCTCTAAAAAATAGAGTTTTCTGTTTAGTATTTATATTTATAAGTTATTTCGTCTTCTATTTTCGATATTCAGTGTATATTTGATGTGAAGAAATATGCTGTTGAAGCAACCACTTTTAAAATTAATTTATGGTGATATTGATCCATTATATTTCAGATGTTTTTGACTTTAACGAATTAAAAGTGGCGATTGGACAGCCTGAGGATCAAAAAAGTAGGGAGAACGAAGAAGTAGCAGATCTTACAAGATAGACTTACAGCAAAGTTTAGTGTATTAAAAGCCGCTAAAACCAAATGAAATTGTTATTTATTGAAAAAATTATTAATAATGAGTAGGAGACGTAAACTCATCTATGCAAAGGGTTATGAAGGATTAACTGCTGTAGATATAATTGGAAGTTCTACCTTTCTAAACATATTCATCATACATAGCGCCTTTTTATTCCCACTTTATTAGATTGATGCATGACTTGGAAATGTTATACTGCCCTTGTTCTCATTATAACATTTTCGAATACCCAAAAGCATCACAATTGATAACGAAAATAATTCATGTTTTTCATAATTCATAATTTTATAATTGGGGAATACATATTGATGTATTTTCTCGCACTCGTCTTGCTTGTGAATTAATCCAAGTGCAAATGAAAAATAGTAATAAATTAATTTAGAATTAAGATTGTACTAAGCGTACCTAATAAAGATGTTATAAAAAAAATTGATCAGTAGGCTGGGATTGATTTGTTCAATAACATATTATATACCGGCTGTATTTTGTAATAAATATAAAAAAAACACTTGAAATACTGTATTTTGTGTTTTATATTTTATTTTAAAGTACACAGCTTATAAACATTTTTATTTCGTATTATAAATACATGCGAAATAGTATTTGTATTTTAATTGAAGCATCTAAATATACGAAATATAGCAGAATATCATTTCTGACTATAAACAATAGTTAATTTCTACACATTTATAACATACGAGTACAAACGTCATCATTTTATTATAACATTACCTAGAATAAAATATTGCTGAAATAAAAAACACTTTCCCTAAATTAGTTCAACAGTGTGAAGTATATATGAATCTAATTTACGGTAATTTTTGACTACAATAGTGTATTAATATTTAATTGCCAATCTCCAAAGGATTTGCGTGTAACTAGCTCAGGCATTTCTATTACGATATATTACTTTAAGTGAAAGGTATCTGGATAAATCGGCGGTTATGGTTTGAATCATTTTATACCGCATAATTGAAACTAACTGTCGCATTGTCGGTTTTTGGTTGTAATATAAACAACACAATTATCAAGAGATTACTTTTAACGTCATAGAAGGATAAATATGTCGCACCGGTTTTTATATAACTGATTATCGCATACAGTGTGTAAACATTTATTTAATACAGCTGTTTAAATGTAACAGTCATTAACTATTTCATTAATATAACAGGTTAATTGAAAAGTCCCCGGCCTACCATAGTAAAACACATTTTTTTGGCAAAATTAGTTTTTTTAGTCAACACTCCCTTCAAGGGTGATACACTGATTATAGTGATCCTCCAACTTTTCGATACCATTTTTATAGTACGATTTGTCCTTTGCTTCAAAATAGGCCTCAGTTTCGGCGATCACCTCTTCATTCGACGAAAATTTCTTTTTAGCCAGCATTCATTTGAGATCTAGGAACAGGAAATAGTCACTGATGGCTAAATCTGGAGAATACGGTGGATGAGTAAGCAATTGGAAGCCCAATTCATGGATTTTTGCCATCGTTTTCACTGACTTGCGACACGCTGCATTGTTTTGGTGAAGCAATACTTTCTTTTTCTTCAAATGCAATGAAAATTATTTCATGCGCATCCCAAAATGCAGACGTCATAACCTTGCCAGCCGACTGTTGCTTTTTCCCACGTTTTGGAGTGGGTTCATCGTGTGCAGTCCACTCGGATGACTGTCGATTGGACTTCGGAGTGAAATGATGGAGCCACGTTTCATCAATTGTCACATATCGACGCAAAAACCCGGGTTTATTAGGCCTGATCATCTTCAAACACTGCTCCAAATCATCAACTCGTCGTTGTTTTTGTCGGTAACAACCTTTTTTGGGCGTCCACTACGTTCACCGTCTTCGGTGCTCATTTCACCACGTCTAAACTTAGCATACCAATCCTTAATAGTTGATTTTCCTGGGGCAGTGTCCGGAGACTCGGCAGCAAGCCAAGTTTTTGCTTCAACTGTAATTTTTCCCTTCAAAAACCAATATTTTATCAACACGCGAAATTCTTTTTATCCATTTTTTTCACATTAACAAAAGTTGTAATTCACAAACTAATTATCCGATAGTTGTCAAATTTATACACGCATCTTTTGAGTGTTAGGGTTAACTAAAAATCTATGTGTTAGGCCGGGGACTTTTCAATTGACCTGTTAATGTAGATGATTAATTCAAGCAATATCTAGGTTTTATGGTACATCATTTCTTTCGAAGTTTAATGTTGGCTTCTGTTATAAAGGTTTGCAGATTTACAAATTTAAAATGAATGTTAACTTTATAGAGCTTTCCCGTACTATTTTTGTCGAAACTTTTATTAACCTTGGGTTTTGCCCACTATTCTTCTTCTCTGCTAATGTTTTAGGTATTCTACCAATATACTACCGACTATACTGTCGCACGTAAGAAGTTAAACAATTCAACTGTTTTCTTCACAAACGCAAAAACTATTTATTAACGATTTGCCTTCTTTGAAAGACTGAGAAATCACACATTTCACCGATCGCTTGTTTAACCCGTCGTAGAACAAAGTGTATAATACACTGAAATATAATCTATAGACTATTCAAAGTTATTTTGTAAGTACGTCATTTAAATTTTTGACGTCAAGACATCGCAATGTTGCCGCATCAACTCTGAGTTTTAGTTCAGTTTGGCTTTGACATACAACAAAATTCTAATCTAAATAAAATAATTGAACAAAAATGTTTTGAAATATAATTTATTTTAATATTATAGTACATCTTAAAACAGTTAATTATACAGCCACAATAGTTTACAGGTTAGTGTTTTAACCTCATATCCCTATTGCTTTAAAAAATTTTGCATACGTCTGATAACCGGACGAGCAGTACACGTGCGTATTATTTACACGGAAGCAGTGTTTCCAACATGCAACCTGATGTATAGTCTAGAAAATAAAACAGACAATATCGTAAGCCAATGTTGCCGAATTAATGTTTTCCGGTTTGTAATCTCTATTTATTTTCAGTAGTGTCTTGAAAAATTTTGTCTTTTTTTAGCTAGGGTAAAATGAGAAGGAAAGATACGTTTTGATTTTGCATATTTCAACGTATTTTACATTTTTACAAAATGCATTTGTAACGACTATACTATATTACATACTGTTCATATTATTCTGTCTATTCCTTATTTTTTATACTTTCAACGAAAAATGAATCAAATCATTAAAATAAAGATGACCTTTTCGTTAATTAAATATATTTTAACATTTCTTACATATATACAGCAATATTTTATGGCCATGAGTGAATATTCCTCTTCGGTGCCTATATGGAAAAGTTTGTTGCCTGACAAGCAGGGAAACTAAGAATTTGAAATGACATTTTTAGGTAATTCACCATTTTTCTTCTTTTTGAATCTTTTGTGAGCTTTTTTGGTTCAGCAACAAATATATGCTATCAAATAGACTAGGCTTACAGCTTATTATCTTTCATTCGGAGGTTGAGCCTCTGTTGGGAACAGCGATTTCGGTTCACCAAGTATTTATCTTTATAAAAATTAACATGTGCATCAAGTCGAATGACTCGAATTTGCTTTTAATATGCTTATTAAACCTTAGCAAATAATAAACTATATTCTCAACTGTTTATGGATTTATTCACCAATTTTAATTATACATTTTATGCTAGATGACTTATTTTTCCTATATTTCATACACACTACTTGTTGCTTTACTACTTTTCTTTATAAGCTCTCTTAACCTAACTTCTAATCCATATGTCAACACGTTACATATAATTATATCGAAGACATACGAACTGCTTTGAACCATCGAAGATAGAAATATTGCCTATCGACGTATACATTATAAATAAAAAAGCGTCTTTACACATAAAGACGGAAGAACCTTTTTTTTGCTTACACGGCTGGACTAAAAATGATCAGTGAATATATCAAAGAAATTAGTTATAAATAAACACCGATATTTGTTATATTGTGAGGCATGTTAACATCATTCGTCGCTGGTACTAATAAAAGATAAAGACTGCAACTGAAACAACAACAGGAAATAAACATATAACACATGTGAATATTTTGTTGTTATTAACAAATTTGGTTTTACAACCGTTGATAACAACTTGTAATTTGCACTCTTCTATTTGTACTGCGCTGTTTGTTGTTCTGTAAAAAATATCCATACCCGTTGTAACTGTAACGAAAATCCAGCTGCCCCATCTCAGATAGTCAAGTTTGCAGGAGAGAGATAAATAAACCGAGCGATCCACTTAAAATTTCAAGACTTTTTTACGCAATGTATAAGAAGATTGATATTGTGTTTATTTTAAAACATTCCAGATCCTATCAAATAAAATAAACAGCAACCGTTCAGAACGAGGATAATGTCAGTAAATCAAACGCTTATTAAGTTTTTTATTTAAGAAATATTATTTAAGCGAAGCAAAAAATAAACGCAATAAATAAGTTATTTACCGTTAACAGTTTCAAAGAATATATAACCGATAACACACCTTTGCGATAAACGGATGGATATATAACATGAGAAGGAATATAGTATATTTAAACTGTAATAGTGAACTCACCTGTAACAGTGCCTCCAGCAATTTATAAATTGGTTTTAGAATCAGAAAATATTTTCCTTCTTATTTTATTCTATTTAAAAAGATATACATTGCTGGCTGATATGTTCGAACTTTTGCTGAAAAGTTGTTGTGGTTTTTAATGAAAATGATTTTATCATGTTGCAGTTGCACATATCAGGAAACTGTTACTCTGAAAAGTATCTAATAGAGATAGATCTTTGAGGGTTGTGGGACATCGTTTCTTACACTATTGAATAATATAGCACTTAACTGGTTTATAGATAACCCAGGAAGAGGTGTAATGGAGGTTCAGACATTTGGATGAGACATGGATATTTTAGAATGAGACCAACATATCCGCTGGCCACTCGATGAACTTTCAGAATAAGGGATTATGATTTAATGCTGACAATTACAAGTTATTATTGTCCGTCATTGTTATTGACCACAATCGATTAAAGTTATTGTTAACCATCCAGGTTAGTCCGTCATTGTTATTGATTAACAGGTTATTTTTGACAAACATTGTCAGTTATACCACAACACAATGCATGTTTCAAGTCGAACATTTTATAAAAATACGTCAAAACACTCAAATTAAATATGAATGTGCTAGTTGCCTTGTAGAACGGTCAAACTGGGGAAGTATTTTCCGAACAATTACCGACATTGGTAATGGCAAATTTTCTGTTGACACATTGTTTGAATACATTAAATTTCCTGTCAGCTCTTGTCACTTTCAGAATCATAACTGAAATAAAAAAAAAGTAATGCGTGTCGCAAATACAAGTCTTCAAGCATGAGACTTAACACATTTAAAGAGGTATAAACCTATGACGGTGTTACTTTTGCAATATATAATATGTATAAAATTTCACGCTTGATGCTAGTAGAATAAAATGGCATATGTGTCAAATCATAACACTCCATACTTAAACCTAGCGACATCTGTGACAAAAACCGGTAATGACTTTTCAGTACACCTCGTATTGTCTTCAAAAAACCTTGATGTCAATTAATTTTTAAATTCAAAATAAGATATCTGGTGAATTGACGGCTTGATTCTGTTAGTACCCAAAGTGATATTAACTATCTGACGAGAATTTTTCATTCACTAGAAGTGCCGAATTACCATTTCATAATCTGCAATTAAAAGTTGGATCGACAATCATTATGCTGCGGAACATCAACCTGCTACGTCTTTTAATGACACCCGGCTTGCCCTGAAGAAATTAACGGACAACATCATCGCAGCCAGAAGGGAAGTACAAAGGTGAAGACGTTTTAATTCCTTATGATTCCGAACGAATTGTTATTCGACTATAAACGACTACATTTTGCAGTACGGCTTGTATTTGTAATGTAGAAAAATACACCGTAAAGGCAGTCGTTAAGTTGTGGCATCACTTTTAAAATTCCACGTTTTACACATATCCTATTGCATTTCTACTATTCCCGTGTCAGAAAACCATCAACATTATAATATTATGTAACTAACAATATTATGTATCAAAAAGCATTACAACAAAAACTATGTTATCAAAAGACAGTACAAAGTCTCTCGGATCAGTTAGTATGAATATTTTTCACCTGTACCACCTTAAAGATCGATATGATTTCCAAATTCTGTCACAAAAATGAAATAACGTACTAATTTTGGCCAAAGTTTTTTTACAAAGGACTGTGAAATTAACATTATTTACTTTAGTACAGTATTAACACTCTATATAATATTTTCATTCTTTGCGTGGTGATTTTGTTCATTAAATATGAAATTAGGGGTAATGTTTAAGGATATAAAAAATATTTATGTTTCTTTCATTTTATAATAAAAAAATAATTTAAGTAAAAAACAAACAATAGATTCTAAGCTATATACATAGTGTAAACAATATTAAATAAAGATCATTTCGTTAAACAAAGCGATATAAGCTGCACACGCAGGTGCTTGGCATGAAGAATTTTCCAAATTGCAGCTTCTTTTTGTCGGACACGGTCAGTAGCCTAACTTTGTTGTACTTCTGCTTACAAACGGTGGAGAAACCGAATGGTTTGGCGTCGTGATCCATGCATTTGCCGTCCTTGTTTCTGTAAAAAGGTAATAAAATTATTGTAAACATTTATGTGCAACTTGAACTATGTTTATTCTAAATTAATAGCGTTTTATTAATATGATATAGCACTTTAATATAACCTATATTTGACTGTATATCTGTATATATATATATATATATATATATATATATATATATATATATATATATATTGCTTAATTTTTTCATTTATAGAAGCTTATGGTGATACAGTTCTAAAATCTTGTTTATTTTATTAATTTTTGTTAGTTTAGGTGATTTTAATATCAGTGATGACTTAAGATAGAAAATGGGATAAGGGGACACCGCACGGGTTTCACATCACACATCAGCAGAAAATGTTTGGATGGGTTGAAAAACATTTTTTCTAATGGGCCTAACGCGCTTTCACGCCTTAGACTTGAGACAAGGTATCTAAATTCTGTCGGGATACTGTCAGTTTTCAATCCCCCAGTGCCCGTCAATTTGTTTGTTTCTTTTTGCCCTCCTTAATTACCGAATAATGGCCATTGACACTTGGTTATTACAATTTGTTTGTGTATTTATGTCAACATTATCAAGTAAGGTCCAGACATCCAAAATCTGCTTGATCGCGTTCATTGTTTATGTCTCTACCGACATTTTCCGTGTCTGATCTATCTGCCTCAGTGTCGGCGTTGCTAATTACTGCCTCCTCCCAGTTCTTGATCAGATATATATCTGAACTGTTATTGTTCCCTTGTGGATCTCTAAAGTGGTACGATCCCAGCATTCGGCCATTATATGCTTGGTGTCCTCTTCACCATTACTACATTCGCACAAACCTTCAATCTCCCTTAATATAAATCTGCTGATATATACAGCCATATTTATTTGTCCTATTGTTAGTTGTACCGCCTTTCTGCTTAAGCTCAATCTCTCGCATCCCACCCTCTCGCAGAAGTCATGGAGAGTTCTGCAATCGATTGAGTTGTTCCGTGCTAGCTGCCATCTACCGATTGTTTCGCTTTTTTCTCACATTTGAGCTGTCCCTTATTTATCCATCCCTGGTTATCGATGTCTACTATCGCCTTTCTTGTTGCCTCCTTTGCCAGTCTGTCTACCCTTATCATTTCTGGTGTGGACAGGCCCTTGTCCATTGTATGTTTATAATAATAGAAATTTTACTCAGCACCTTCAATGTTGTCCCGAGGTTTTCTATGTACATATTCTTCCCTTGCGTACCGTGTTCGGCCCACCATAGCGCTATCTCGCTGTCTGTTTTGATAATTTGTTTGCTAATTGTTTTATTTAATGTAGCATATTGCAACTGATGATATCAAAACTATACAGAATATTTGTATATAACATTTAATTGTGTATTCAGTACTTCATTTCACTAATACATGTGTTCCATGTTGGCAACATGGTATCCATATGAATAATACGACGCCAATATTCTGCTCAGTCAGGTGGCAAGTCTTGTAGGGCATCTTTCAGTGGTCTATACGATTTGTCTGCGAAATATTAAATCAGTAAAATGGTGACATTTCACTTGGTACTCGATTTGTGGCGTGAGTGATGAAAACAGCGACAACATCCACGTTAATGAACATTATCCAGCATACACAAAATATGGTAAAACATAATTAGTAAAGAGGAGTAGTAGGTGAAATCCAAAGTTAATCGGCAGAGACAGACAATAATATTGTTTAATTAAAAACAATATGGTGGGAGCACCACAAAGCTACCATTCGTGGACTGCAACTGCGAAAAGCTTTTGTAACGGAAGCCAAGGCTAAGTTGAGGAAGAAGAAGAAAGAAGGTTCAACAAAAGTGATCATGAAACGTGGACATTTGATGATTCGAAGAATGGTGTATGGTCCGATGAATCATCATTTACATTATTTTCTACAAACGGTCGGGCTTATGTTATCTATTGAAAGTCCCAATAAAGCTTACGATTCGGACTGCTTGTTTCTTGCAGTCAAGTAGAAGGAAGAGTTTATTATCAAAATCGTGGTACTCAGTTTAGTTCTCCCATCCACATCATAGACAAACTTCTTACTCTCACTAGCATATTGATGCCACTACTATATTCTAAGATGATAATGCGTCCATATACAGCGCCAAGAAGATTCTTCTTTGTTTGAAGATCATCTGAATATCATCAAACATCTTCCCTAGTCAGTACAATCGCTAGAGCTCGACATAATTAAATCACCATGGGGAGTTTTGGAGCAGATAGTGAGGAGTAGATTTTCATATCCAACATCAATGAAGGAATTGGTGGATATTTGGGTACGAAAATGGAACAATATTCCAATGGAAACTATTCAGATATTCTAAGAATCTATTTTGCGAATAATTGTAACTGATTTAATGGTGGCTCATCACCTTGATGATATATATATATATATATATATATATATATATATATACATATATTAGATGTTCATGTTATTTTGTACATTCTCTTTAAATCAAAACGTATTACGGACTAAAGGTAAACTCTTCATAGTAGTAGCAGGATAATATTTCTACATCTCCTTCCCCATTTTATGAATATGATATTGATGTAATTATGAACCTCACAGAATAAATCAAAAGCAGTTCTATAATGTTATTCAAGAAGAAAGAGAAAGCACGGTTTCTGGACTTTATATTGTAGCAATAATAATATAATAACAAGATTTCTTTTTAGGTTTATGACCAGTGTGACTGAAAATATAATTTTAATTTTTCCTCTGCATGTCACATTGTTATGTTGCTTTTTGTTATCTATGTTACATTATATTTTCTAATAATTATATATACTGCGCCAATTACTCATCGCGATATATATGTTATTGTTACACTTGACTTTATCAACCCAAAAATTAGATTTGACCCATCAAGTAAAGGAAGCCTGAAAATAGTTTTGTTGTCTAGTAAAAATGATCGTATGGCCACAATTATTAACATTTAGCAAGTAGATATAAATTGTGGTTAGTTAGTAATCCAATTAATTAGCCTTTCGTTAGCCATAGTCATTCTTAATATCTTTAATTTTTGATTTTTTATCTTGCCGGCTTGGTTGGTGCAGGGATTAAGGCGGCAGGACGGTGTTCTAATACTCTGATAGTTACGGGTTCAAATGCTGCTATGGCATAGTCATAAATTTATGATTGTAGTTTTTAGTTATTTTTAAGCAAGAGTATAAAATCCGACAAGGGAAATGATCTCAGTCACGCCAGTAAACAGGCTGGGTAAGGCCGGATGTTTTTTGGGATGATCTCCAAGGTGGTTACTCTCTGGTCGATATGCGTAATACCCAGGACCGTGGTTCGGAGCCCAAGTTTACCAGTTAGTCCAGTTCAGATAAGCCCTAGTTGGTAAAAAGGAAATTCTAAAATATAACAAAAAATTAACTTATATTTTATTTTAATTATTCCTTAAATATGATTAAATATCTAGTTGGAAACTGGATAGTAAAAATATTGTTTGTTTATTTCACTTGAAGATAACACTACACTCACTTAAAATTCATCCCGCTAGTCTAGAATCCCTAGAGTACATTTAGAATGTAGAACTTTCCGGTTCTTATATGAAATTATTTTTTAGAATTGAGAAATTATTTTGTCTTATTTAAATTATAATGTCTTGTCAGAGTAATTCGACGATTTATTTTTCAATGTACCTGCCAAAAGTTTACTTGAATTTGCAGGTGATGTTAACTAATATGGAACTTTAATCCAATTTTCTTTATGGATGACGATATGAATCAAGATTTCCTTTTCTTTTTATGTATTGTTATTATATATATTGTATTTATATATTTTAGATATATTGTCATACTGTTTAGATAAATTTCTACCTGTGAAAAATATTGAAGAATTTTTGTTTCCAATAATCAGATTTACAGACATTTTGATATTTGATAAGATCTGTTTAATTTGTAGTGAAATAATATTTTCGATACGTAATTTTACACCTATTGTGAACGTTCAGATATCCATGATGTGAGCTGGCGGTAATTTTGGGGCTATGATTTTTAACGAAGACATATACCATCAAATTCTATTGTTTTGTTTCTTCTGCTTATATGAGTCAAAATTCTTTATGTCTTCTACGGCTGAACTAGCAGGTTGTAAATTAAGATATATCTTTAAATATTTTTCGACCTACTTTCTACGATTTATTCACTCAAATTTTTGAAATCATTTCTGGTTTACCATTCTCAACAATTTTAGGTCGTTTATATTCACTGTTGGTAAGTTTTTTTTTATTATTTAATTAATACATTGTTACTAGTCGTTTCCGTCTAACCTACAATTTGTCTTTATGCTAACTTAAATCTAGGTATATAACTAGGAGGACCCATCGGCCCTAACTAAGTCTCTGGTGAAATAATGTTTATACATGTCGCTGCTGAATTTTTTAATAAATGCACTTCACTACACAACACTACACAAGCTCAGATGGTTTGATCTTTTGAGTCTGTGTCCTGTTCTGGTGGTATCCAAAAGTTGCAATATTTCAATATTGGTATGAGAATGGAGTCTTTCCTCATGCCCCCTTGCAATTCTCTTGTTTTCTTGACTGACTGTGGGTATTTGAAGGTCTCGATGTAGCTAATCAGTCCTATAATATTTGGGTGCACCCACAATACCTCTCAGGACTTTGTTCTGAAAAATTTGGATTTTATTAATATTACTCTTTGCAGAACATCCCCATAATTGAACTCCGTATGTCCATATAGGTTTCAATATTTGCTTATATAATAGCAATTTATTATGTACTGATAATTGTGATTTTCTTCCAATTGGCCAGTACATTTTCCTATATTTCAATTCCAATTCTTTTCTTTTCTTCTTTATATGTTCCTTCCAGCGAAGTTTTTGCATCGAGATTCATTCCGAAATATTTAGTGTTGTTGATATATGGAATGATAGTGTTATTTACTGTTATTGGTGCTTGTACGGTCTGTTTATAGGTGAACTGCACATGTACAAATTTACTTTCATTAATTCTTATTTTCCAAGCTTGTGTCCAATTATTTATATTGTCACTTGCCTGTTGTAATTTTCATGAGGCTTCTTCACTATTGTCTCCGACAGCTATAATCGCAGTATCATCAGCAAATGTAGCCATCGTGATATTTTCCATTTGTGGTATATCACAAGTGTAAAGTAGATAAAGTATTGGTCCCAGTACACTTCTTTGTGGTACACCTGCTTTAGCTTCTTTTATTGTAGAGTAAACTTCTTCTTGCTTGACTCTAAACATTCTGGTTGTAATGTATGATTTTAATAGTTCAGTGTGTTGTTTTGGTAGAATCGTCTGTAGTTTATGAATAAGGCCTTCATGCCAAACCTTATCGAAGGCTTGTGCTACATCTAAGAATATAGCTGAGCATACTTTTTGACTTTCGTAGGCTTTTTCAATAACATCTGTTATTCTGTGAACCTGGTCAATTGTTGAGTGATTGTTAATAAACCCAAACTGTTGATAAGTAAACTCAATAATTTAGATTTTAGAAGCTTTTTATGACTGACACTTTAAACCATTTTCGATATATTCTTGCTTTTCATAACAAATTATCCATATTAAAATAGTTAAGTAAAATTAGATACGTTTCATCATCACCAAGCCGAAACCGAATCTTGCTCTTTTGAGGGCTCTTTTGATCTTGCTATTTTTCAAAAAACACTACTAGTTACTTCCAGTATTACTGTCGTGATTCATTATCATTCCAATACGCAGCTTCTTATTAATGTTTATAAAAAAAAAGAGTTGCTAATTTATTTTAAAAACGTATTGTTTTTCGACTAAATTTAGATTCGAGTTTTCTTTTCCTATAAACAAAGATGAACGATGCACGTATGTTTTTTCAGACGAGTTTCATTTGGGCTAATTTGAATGAAGAGAGGAAAGTGGTTCGTGTATATACGTGCGTTGTTTATTAAATAAGAGACCTAAAATCCGATCTTGCGTATGTGAAAAGTAAATTTCGATCAAAATATGGAAATATCTTCAGATTGAAAACGAATTAATATACACTACCAACTTAGAAATGTATCGATTTAAAAGAGATATTTTGATTTCAAGATGTAATTTCATAAAAAATATTCTCGATTTCTCGGTTTCGACACCTACACAATTTAAAGCTCGTGATACAGATTTAAATAACAGGATGAGTATGTGATTAGGATACATCCATTTAGGAAGCCATAATATTATTATCATTACCATTTAATCTGGATCATTTTAATAAAGATTTCAGTAAATAACATATTTTTATAACAGAAAAAAATACTTAAAATTAGTTCTTTATAGTAAAATTCGTACTAAATTTTGAGCGAATTTTTTTCTCATTTTAACTTAGTTAAAAAGAGGCAGAACGCTGTCTGATGCGTCGGAGCATGTGACCAAATTAAGAAGTTAGTTCTATTCGAGAACAAATTTAGGAAATATATAAAAATAGTGGGTAGTTTTTCAAAAAATTTAATACAATTATTTCACAGCAAACTGTTAGACTGTAAAGTTCCCATAGAAAACTTAGAACAAGCAGTTCTTCGTGGGATCTTGAGTAATTCCTTGATACACTGTTAAGAAACATAGCATTAAAATGGTGTAGAACAAAAATATTTGTTGGAGCTTCCAGACAATGCGTTAAAAGAATACAATTTTTAGAGACATATAATCAAATTAAAGAGTATATATTATTTCAATTTGTATATCTAGACCATTTGGCCACTCTTCGCCAGACCTTAATATAAAGAATGTAAAGACAACAATAGTCGATGGAAAAAGGTAAAAGTTAAAATAACATTAAGTTAGTCATAATATTTTTGTGATAATTCATTGCATATATATATTTTTTTTCATGCTGTACAGAGAAATGAACTATAACATGTTTTTAGTCTAGTCTAAAAAATCGACCGTTAACATTTTGGAGGAACAATCAATTATTGCTATGGATAATACGCCATATTATACTGGTGGAAAAGATTGTACAAGTGGTTCGACAATGGCTTCGGATTAATTAATTATATAAATAACATATAATTTAGTTTTGAAGATACCATGTTAAAGAGTGAGCTAATTAAAATTGTTACTCGATAAATGTTTAATTGTATTTTATGCAATTTACCATTTCAAAAATAAGTCTGGAAAATAATACACACTAGAAAAAATTGCTGAACAATATGATCACAGAGTATTAGGTATTGCTATCACTGCATAGTCAGTCCAATCGATTGATATGGGGTGTAGTAATACATTACTCCTTTTTCATAAATATTACAATACAAGCAAGAACGGTTAGGATATGTGGAAAGAAGCATTGTCTACCATAACGCCTTCAGTTTGGATAAACTCCATCAGACACAAATAAGGATCAATTGGCAAATAGTGGAATGGTTAGATAGTGTTAGATTGGAAATCAATAGTTTATTTATTAGCTTGAATGATGACCCAGAAAGTGACAGTAATTGAATGAAACTTCTATGTGAGATTATTATTCAATGCTAACAATTATCAAGATAAGGTCATAGGTGATGAGAGTCGAAATAACTGAAGGTGAGTATATAATTAATATAGGATAACTGTAGAAAATTTTATTGTAGGGTGTGTAAGATTTTGTGCATATTTATGTGTGTAATTGTTTAGAATATATATTTGGTTAAGACGTATCAGGAAAAATTAATACTAATGGTTTTGCAGATGTGGTAAATATATTAGGGAGAATGGAGTGAATCTAATTGTATCAAGAAAAATATTGGCAGATAGTGACAGGAAAAGCAAAGAAAAAATACATTGATATCCAAATGACTTGACAAGGAAAACATAGCAACGACGCAAGCAAGAACTAAAGTAAAATAGTAATTATCCTATTTAATGAAAGTAATAAACACACTTGTATATGCAATTGTTAATTAGATGGATTATGCCTCCAAAGTTCAATTGGATAGGCTATAGTTATTCTCCAATTAATGACTTTATAAACAAAGTTTTACCCACTTTTATATTCACTTTCTTCAATATTTTTTGTAGATAGAAATATTCACGAGATTAATCCTGAATAAGATAAACTAATGCAAGTAAGGTTCAAGAAGAACATATTGATTTCACGCATTATTGCAAAGCATTTGCATTACAACATTTTAGCAGAGGAGTGTTTTTATATAATTCCTACTCAGAAGTTGAAGAAAACATTTAAGGTTGGTTTATAATTTGTCGTAGTCAGGTCGTAGTGATCGTTATCATTAACTAGAGTTAGTATTTAGAAGACGTCCGTTATCGTTTAATTTAATCTTAAGCTTCCTGCGAAGCTCTTCATTTATTACTAAAGACGACTTGGAAGGTAGGGGGTTTAAGTATGTTTTATATGATATTGCGATGGCTGGAGCTGGGGACGGCATCCTGGTTTTCACGTAAGATCGTAAAAATAGGTTAAGATTGGAATTTCAAAAAGTGTGCGTTCGCTGCGATGCGGTAAATGTGTTGTGTGGTAACCATGGCGACAGTCCCGCGTCGCCCTAAGTGAGCCTCTGAACTAATCAAAATATTTTATAAAGATCTTAGTGGAGCGAATTTTAGCAAAACCTTAACGTTATTATCGTTAACAGATATGCTTCAAATTCCCCGTCCACTTTACTTATTATATTTAAAGAATACTTGTAAGTATTTAAAATAATTCGAAGTATTAAAATTAATTCAGTGGCAAATCAAATTACATGTGACAAATTCCTAATTGCCTTGCTATTTTCACTCAATTGTTTTCAAAATGTCAAATATGAATATATTATTTTATATATTAAGCACCACCAGCGGAGGTGCAACTAATGATACCAATATGTTATTTTAAATGTTAATCTGTTTAAAAACATATAGGTTAGACATTTTAATACACTGTATTTAATTTACTTATTTTATTTTGTAAATAATTTAATTATTTGTTTTCGAAAGTCAAATTATTGCAAGCGACATATGATTGTTTGTGTTCAAATATAGAATGATCAACAATGTAATGGACTGATCAAGAACGCTTTGATGATAGTGAATTTGTGATAAATTGAAGATTTAGTATAGTATCAGTGGAATTAAGGATAAGTTTCAGAGGAAAAATTGAGAGGAAAATGTGTAGCACATTCATCTCAATAACGATAAGATAAAATATATAAATACAGTGAATAATTAAGTTTAATATATAATAATTAATTAATAATTTAATAGTAACGAATTAAAGTAATATAGTAATAGCATTGTTTCATCGAAGAGCCGTATCAGGGCAAACTAAGATTTTAATTGAAAAACTAAGTAATGAATATAAGATCCTCCTTAACAATTATGAATGTGGGGTGTAACTGGGATTCTTAAAGAAGTTGTTGCTTAGGAATCGCCAGGAAACGTTTGGGGGCGAGATGTTAAGAAGATAAGCCATTGTCGGGCAAATAACTACCACTAACAGTACCAAGCCATAGAGAAAAACAATGTTCACAAGAGCCAAGCAACATCAAGTATTCTGTTTAAAACAATGCCATAATTCCATAGCATAGCTACGATAAGGCCAGTTAATATGTTAAGCTGAACCAATTTTTTAAAATAAATCGTTCGCTAGAATAGTTTTAACAACTCCCTAATAATAACACCCTTTATATAGCCCGTTTAACAAAACAGCCAATGCACATTATAGAAGACGCCGAACACATTGCCAATTGTAGTTTGTAAAAATGTTAAATTTTTCCTTCTTATTTTATGTTAGTTAAAATGCCACATAGTGCAGTCTAAGGCATTGGAACATGTAACCGAATCAGCTTATAAAATTCGGTTTGGGTTTATAGTAGTAGACGATTAATGATATAGATTAGAAGTAAACCGGAAAACGTTGTAAACCATAATTCTAAGTTAATGTGGAAACATTACGACCTGTTAAGTCATGTCATGAATTATTTTAACGTTAATATCTACTTACACACAAATTTCGTAAACGATTTGCTGTTGATAATTGGGAACGTTGACAATATATCTTGGTTTATTAGTGTAGAGATCTAAAGCTGCTTGAGGGAAAACACTGATGGGTCTTGTCCTGCAAAGATTTTCTGGTTCTGGTTCCCGAAGAGACTGGAGTGGTGTTTCCACGGCAGGCTCGATTAAGGAGCCGTTGCCGAACAACGCCCGGAATTTGTTTTTGTTAATCAGCTTCTGGATTATCTTCGTGGGATATTTGGATGTATTGTTGCAAATCATCATATCGATGCATCCTTTGGATGGTAACAATCGGTTTCTGCTATTATTCGAATGTTCCTTGTTGTCGTGTTTTTTTGTTGCTTTCTGAAATAAATAAAATTATTTAGTCAAAAATTTAGTACGTGAGAGATTTCGTTACTTTTATTATTAACGAGGCTAAGAAGATGACCTGACTTAAGTTGTTTAAGTCAAACATGTGATAATTATACGAAATAATAATAGTTGCAGTGGTATGACATAATTGTTACGATCACTTATGATTCGGAATGAGCCGGAATTAATATCACCACTTATGTCTTTAGAACGAGAGAGAAACTTTATTTATATCGCTGGTCGTTTATATGGTCCATTTTTGAACAGTCTCTAGACAAATTAAAAATCCCTCTGCTATTACTATACTAGGAATTGGCTCTTGTAGCGACATTGATCATATTTTTCACAATAATTGCGTGGACTGGAGGAACTGTTGAGAATGACTGGAAACAAAGCGGATTGAATTGAGAATTAATAGTTAGACTTGAGAAATTGAGCGATTCAGGGCTTAGGGCTTTTCCTCTCCTTAATTTTCAATAGTAAGCAATTGTGCTAATGTATTCCGTCTTTGGTGACCATAAACCCTAATCTGTGATAAGTCTGTCTGGTATCGATGGCCTAGGGATATTTTTCAAAGCTTAGACGTTTCTTAGTTTGAATACTTAATTGTTAAGGCACTTTATCGCGAAGGTGCATTGAATTTTGTGATTTTACAGCCTGAACTGCAATGATTATTTTAATTAATGCCAATCGAATATGAAATCTCTTTATTTTTTGATATTGAGTTGAATCTGGAGAATACTTTCAGAAAAGATCGGTCTTATGAGCTTGGAATTATACCGAGTCAGATCTAAAATTCGTAGGTTTTATCACCAAAATTGCTACTTTCTACAAAATAAAACTGTTTAAGTTTTTACGGAAGGAAGTGGGACGTGTTGAAATGACTCTATAGACAAATAATTCACGAGTAAAGTCTCATAAATATGCACTTACGCATATCCTTTCCTCGGTTAAAGGTTTTTATTTGAAGACCTAAATATGGTTTTTTATATTAAAAGTGATTTATCGAGTTATCGAACGAGGAATTTTATTGTGGATATTCTGCCCAATTATCGAGGGTGTAACCGTTACACTTGTTTAATCTGGATAGCGTCCATTTGCAACACCATTCCCTATTACTATCGATTATACAAAGTGAAAAATATGTATTAATTGTCATTAATTTATTAGTTTTAGAACAATAAGTAATTCTTGACGTCTACATCGAAGTTAGGCGAATTAATGAGTTTCTGATGCTTTCATTTCGGATTCTTACGTATTCATTAGGATGAGAATTAATTTTATTAAACATATTCTTATTTTGGAACATATTGGAAAACGTTCAATTGCCTCAACTGGCATTCTTGGGATTTAAATTATACTATACTTTTAATTCTACCAAATTATACTAATATACTGATTATTTATGATACACTGAAAGGTGTGAGTAGACGGAATATACTGATTCTTCACGTTTTTTACAGTTGCTGTTGATGAACTTTCTTCCACCGTGTCAAATTGTCAAGAGGAATTAATATTTAAGTATTTGTGTCGTTTACACAAGTAAAGCTATTTATTTTTAGATGATGGAATTATGAACCGAATTATTGTTGGTTCGCTGATTATATTAATAGGGGAATTATCTTGAAGAATACAATTTTATATTAGACTATTTTTGGGTAAATTTGGTCAAATATTGGTATAATTTGTGATGACTAAAATTAAGGGGTATTAATTTTTGTTTTATTTTTCTATTTATTTGTAATAGCGCCTTCTACTAGAAATAATTTACCCACTTTAACTTGCTTCATGTTTATCTTTCCATATACACAGGATGTACGTAGTTCCATACAATACATCTACTATTTAATGGTCTAGAAATGTATTGCATCTATCTACGTAACCTTTCTGCAATAATGTAGCGGTGTTTATGAGGAAAACTTTTTCAGTTAAAAAATCACGTGTTTTAATTTTGGATTAGAGTGGTCATATATTTTTAAGCTCTTAATGAAAAGAATTTATAGGCACGAGTTCATTCTGTTTTCTGCCGGATCGGGTTTACATACTCTGTTGGAAGTTATGCCGTTCGAAATAGTTTGGAATGTTATTTATTAGACGATTTTTTCTTTCGAATATATACAAACTTGCGGATAATCTCTGTTATGATATATATTGGTTTTCTACCTCTTCAAAACACAATATTTAATGATGCGATCTGTACTAAACTGATAAACTGGGAAGAGAAATACCGCGTTATTTTTTCAGGCTAGACAACAACTGTTTATTCATTCAAATGTAAGTTTATTTGTATTGCTTGTTTTTAGTTTTTAATATACGAATCTGTTGAGGTATCATATAACCCTCAGGAATGAAAAAAAAAACGATATATTGCTTAACAAATATCTTCGGATTTGGCACATACGCACTATCCCGCATAGAAGACCATAGAAAAGAGCCTTCCTTTTCTAATGGCGCTACATTCTTTTTGGTACAGTCGGTCAAGTCAGAACAATAATGCAATCTATAATATTTAGATTTTATGTTACGTTAATAATTCTATATTAATAATAATTACATTGTTGTGTTATTCTTGGTGGTTTAACGTATATCGGTATTTAAAATATGGAAGAACAAGGGTAAGTGCAGAATGTAAGGTTACATTTTTAGAAGCTATAAAATCCAAACAGTATCAATTTTATTTTTAGTGGGAATCTTAGCTGGTTAATTTATAACATATTATAACCAGAACAGAGAAGAAAATGAATCTTGTTGTGTTGGAAGTAGTCAAATCATTGATGAGGTTTGTCAAGAATAGTAGTCATAGTCAATAGTCAAACATGTAAATTAATTTAAATATGGTGTTCTTATAAAAATGGAAAGGCATATAGAAATTATTTTTATTATTTAATTTTATTCGATAATTTTTTAAATAAAATGTTTTATTCCACAAAATTTTCAATGTTTATTTCTCTCTTTATATATATTTTCAACATTAAGTATTCTCTGTTCCAATAACAAATGGAATGCCGTAAGCGCATGCGCCAACTACGGAGATATTAGTTGAGTAATGTATCCTGAAAAAAAGTTCTACTCGACTAAATTTTGGTATACATTTTAAACCTAATAATAGTATTATTTGCTACGATATCAGGTAATATTATTCAACGAAAAAGCAATTGCTATAATGTTACATGTCCAATCAAAGTTAAATTTACTTTTATACTAACAGTAGTATTATAATTTCAGTTCCTTGAAGAATGTAATATCCAGGTGATTTTTTAAAAATGTAATACCATCCCACACACACCAGAGGCATGTCCATTACTTTATTCCCCAACCAACTACACCATTATTTAAATTAACTCTTTTTTAATTATATTCTTTATTATTATTATTTTTATTATTATTATTATATATTAATACTTCCTCTGTGAATATTTTTAGTGAAGTGTGTGACAGGCGATGTTGAGTCCTATGAGTTTATGGTAGATAACATTGATGAGTCTATTGGATGGTTGGAGGATATAGCCTCTGCTACCTGAACGGAATTCGCTAAGTTAAATTAGATCTGTCAGAAATCTGGATTACATTTCCTGTTGATAAACTTTTGTAGATTGGAATAGTTGGTCAATTTCTTTATCTTCTCTTTTCTGCGCCATGGTAATCTGTTCCAGAACGATAAGCCACTGTGTTGTTCGTATTTTAAACTGTTTGTTATTGTATTTTTTAATGACAGGGTCTCATTCTATGGGCTCAGCTCATATCTCACTACATCAATCTGTTTATGAGATTGAGTATGTCGCATCTCTTGAGTTTTTGCCATGCTGTTGTCCTTCTATTCTACTTAGCGCCGATGCTAGCTCGTTTATATAAACATTTGCGCAAATACTACGATACTACTGCTTTAGGGAATACTAAGCATGCTCTATGTGCATATTGCCTGTTGACGGCTTTCTATACCATCATTTTACTCTTATTACTTTAATGGGATTGGGGACCTGTTAACCAATTCACACAACGGAGCTTACTGTCGAGTTGTTTACACTTGGTCCAGATGTGTTTCTGCTAGGTTAACTTACTATTCAAGTCCCCTCTTGTAAGATGTTATGGTTAGATAACTTTACTGACGGAAATGTTTCTCTGCTCCGAGTGTAAGGAACTTGAGTGGTCTTGGCTAGGTTTGCATTTATTTTTGCATTGCTTAAACTATTTCTTGATTTTATTCAGATGGTATTGGAGTTGGAACAAAGCCGTGTATGGATTTGATGCACTGAGAGTTGGTCAACGGCATTCTAAATTTATTTCACTTTCTTGGGAGATACCTAGCAAACGTCCAATGAAGATTTTCCCATTATGACTATAGGATTACTAAAATATAATTGTAATCATTTAGGAGGGTATTTAATAGTTTAATGAAGGTTCAGTGAAGGCGTAACACTGCAGGTTACCAAAGGGGCTTTTCCATAGACTTCAAGAACTGGAAATGCTATACGAGTACCAGCTGTCGTCAATGTTGATTGATAGTATATTGGTTTTGTAGGAGAGAAATTTTATGATCATTAGGATTTCGTTAGTTTTTGTCTTGTTATGCTACTTTCATGTCAGATATTGCTCAAAAAAGTCTTTTGGGAATATAGTATGGATCAAAGTTGGGAAATCGTATTGAGCAAGTACTCAATTCTGCTTGATATTATCAGAGTCATAAGATATTGTCATAGAAGTTTTAGAGATCTCTTCTTTTATGTAGTTTTAACTTAATTTCATATAGTTCAAAACACTTGTCGGATTTATAGACAGATTTTACGTTATTTGGCATTATATACAAATAAAAATTTAATCAGTATAAATATATGTAAGTTTCATTACAGCGTTCATTAACAATCTGTTTAAACTCTAGTAGATCCAGTCAAAAACGATATAATAAATGAAATCTTGTTTTTTAACATAATCTGGCACATCAAAAGCCACCTTTCTACTCACAATTAAGAAAATTTTGGGATTTCCCTCGTACTGGTACAGGCATATTTAAGTTCACACGTTAAGATTATTTTTTTTGGCACAGTTCGTATCCAACTGAGGATATTTAACTTAAACGTTGAGTTCAAATGATCGTAGCGAAGTAAACCACGAACATTTTAGTACACTTTCAATTTACAAGTTAAAGTTTTGTGTTATGGTTGTGAAAAAATTGTAAATTCTCAAAATATTGTGTACATTTGTTAAATAGGAATTTCATGTAAAGCTACTATAATTTACAAAAATATTATGCTACAGTAATAAAAATGATTTCTAATATGGGAAGTATGTTTTATAGCCTTTATGTAATAACATATAAGCAAAATATTATGGAGCTTTTATTGCAATGAATAGTTTATGTCATTTGCCGTATGTATTTTGGCACCTTTTTTAATATAATTTAACTACTTTGTGTGGCATCATATTTTGGTGAAATTTGTTGAATTGTGAAATTTTCGGCAGATATATAGACTTCCTTAAAAGTTAAAAATAAACTAAACGACTATAAAGGAGGCGGCAAGATGGGAATGTGAAATTTGAAATAATATCAACTAAGATTATTCGGTTATTAAATTATTAATATGGGTTAAAATTATTTACTTCTTAATGCACATTATAATTGATATGCAGATAGAATTGACGAATAAGAATTTATGAACCTATATTTTTGTTGATAGATGTTATTTTTATTGAATACTGTATAGTTAGTTCTGGTTTTAAAAATATTGCAGCTATAATATATTTTGTGCCATTATTATAGCTAGTTTTATGGGGTAATACAATTATTAGTTTTAAACAATCTATAGATTTCAGATTTCAGATTTTAGACGAAAATACTGCAACAAAAATCTTTAAAATAGCTCGTAAAACATCGATAATAAAATAAGACGATAATTTAGGTAAAGGTGCATTATTTTATTGTATTGTCAGACATTGACAGAAATTGACAGAAAACACGATATCATTTGTAACTATTATTTTACTAATTATTATAACAACACAATTTTCCAGTTGTTGTTTCATTTTATGTTATAAATATGTATGTAAGGTATAGTATCTGTTATATCGTGTGATGGATATAGCTATGTGTGTTTTAAGACGGCACATCAGTGACTGGTTTAAGATATAGTGAGGGAATTGTTTAAGCGAAATTGAATTTGAATATAATTTACTGTTCAATGGTTAAAAAGTTGATGATTATAAAAATTATAAAAACTAATTATAACCAAAATAAAGCAGCGAGCATATGGAATTTTAAAACTACTCTACATGGTTGTCTCGACTTGGTGAAATCATTTTAATCTCAAAGTCCGGAAAATCAAGTAGTAAATATAAAATAAATCAAATAATAAAGTAATATATATCACCACTATGGGCAGTAACTAAGGTATTGCAAAACTCGTCTTAAAAAAATAAGATATGGGGAATAAAAGTGGCCAAGATAAGATTAGCTTGAAGATTGGCCATAAGATTTTTCAGAGTAAGGTCATATCCGCACTGAAATATTGTCATCCCAGAAGAAACTTTGAGAATGATGGAGTGAAATTGAGTGCTAAGACTTGTGAAGAGCTAAATAAAAAAAAATGAATCATCCGATTTACTTGGCAGGAAAAGCAATTTTGACTATCAATTGTTATCGATACAATATGAGTATTAATAATCTAACGAATATATTCATATCGTATTTCTGTATAATACTTCCTGTTATGTATGCGAATATCTACGTACAAGAAAATATATATGGTTTTAATGGCATTAGATATAATGTATTAAACTAAACAAAAAATAATGATCAATCATATTTTTTACAAAACCTTTATCTTGTTATCTCTACCTAGTTTTGCAATTGTGTTAATTGCAAATCTATATGAGTATATAATGAAATAATATATAATAGAAACGGATGGACAAAATAATGTCAATACCTGATGTACACACAATGTTTTATTAATTATTAGGATGTTGGCCACCATATGCTTTAAAAATATGTTGTTTAATATTGTCCTATTCTTGTACAAACACATCGGTCGATTGCTTCTATAATATTGGAGATGGAAATCTATTTCTCACTCCCTGCTCTAAAACTCCCCATAATGGTTAAATTATGTTGAGGTCTGGCCAGAAAAAATGTTTAATGGTATTCTCATGTTCCTAAAATGAAGACTGAATATTTTGGACTGTGTGTATGAGCGTATTATCATCTTGAAATATGGCAGTGTTTAGCTGCAGTGGTAATGGAAAGCAAGTCAAATTCTTTTTCAGCTTAGTGTTGACTTCAGTTATGAAGGGTTTCGTAATTGTAACCCAAGTTTAGTTCTGCTGTCACTTTTACCGTGGGAGTTTTATGTCGTTTAGCCACAATCCATTTCATAATGTTAATGAATCTCTCTCTGTTAACTTTGGGCTTCGTCCACTATTTCTCTTGGCCGACGATTTTTTACTAAATCTTGCAGCTCTTCTTGTCACAGACGTTCGGGCTAACCTAGCACCAACGATTTGCCTTCTTTTTAACTCTGGGACAATATATTTCACCGATCGCTGGTCTTAGCCGTCGTAGAAAAAGGCGTTTCGGAGTGAAGCAATGAAATATAACCGCATTTATAAGGAATCGGAAATTCTTTATAGAAATATCTTGGTATCCAATTAATAAGAATACTGCAGAAAAAATTGTTCCTAGGTAATTGTTTTGAAGACTTTTTGTGTTCAAATAAGACTAGCACTACTAATGTGCTTGCGATTGTCGCGAAATCAATTGTCGTAATGAATCATGGATAATCATTCATATTCATTCAATCATTAATTATTACTCTTTCTACAATTGCTATTAGTTACACTTTTAACCCATATTCAAAAATATATTAACACGTGGATAATTTTAAAAAACATGTCTATTTTTCCAATGTTGAATTTAAGAATTATAATTAATATTAATGCAAATTATTTGCAATTATTTCGTTCGAACAATAAACCAGTGTTCTTATTGTTAAAACCGATTTGACGTTTATGTACTTTGCAAAATTATAAAATCCATTATAAAATAGATGTTTGAAGAAGAAATAGATGCTGTAAAAGTCCGGAGGAATAGTAATTTTAGTTAAACAACGGTAGAGGCCTATTGATTAAAGTCTGACACGTAATTGGTTTAACAATGTGACGATTTTAGTGCTCGTGTAAAAAAATAAAATAGAAAATTACCGCTGAAAAATAACAATATTTTTCCTAGGCTGATATACTATACTTTCCAGGAATCTTGAAATTTATTTAGGAAAATTGAAAATATGGGAATATATATTAACTTTCCAGCTCTAAATATTATCATTTATGCATAAATTACAGCTTCTTAAGTTTTATAAGCTTCTAATAAAGCAACACTGTTAAAGCGGTTATAAATAACACTTGTAATAACTCATAAATCGAATTCGCCTCTGAATGCTAAACAAGTGTTCGAATTAAGCAAATTTCCAAATATTTTGTCGATTTGAATTATTGATATTATCCAAATTGTTTAATAATATTCGAGAATTTTAAAATTATTCCTTCCGGAATTATTTTCGTAGAGAAAGGTCTCTGTAACATGTATGTCTAGATGATTATATGTTATGTTGAAGTTTTGCTCGTTTATATTGTAAATTGGGTAAGGGGCACTTTAAGCAGATTGGTTATTACATTTGCTAAGGCTATTACAGTCAAAAGGACTTAAGTGGCTGTAGATCTGTAATCTGTAATCTTTAACATATAAATACCAATATAAATAAATAGATCCGGGCATGAATAACAAAAATTAATGGACAGTAAATCAATGTCAATAAATATTGAATTGATATACTTATGATAGTATTAGCACATTCACAGATAAAAATGATAGAATATAAAAAAAATATTGACGAATCGGAAGGAAATGAGTCAGTTATCCGCCAATGACAAATTGCTGTTTTAACCAAATGATTTAAAACCTTATGGAAATCCGTTTGATTTTTGCCCTATTGCCACTTTTCAAAAATAAAAATTAAGATTGTATTTTACACTGCAGAACTCTTGCGATTTCTGAAAGAAAATATTCAACAACTGAAGACACAAGTCCCTTTTGAAGCCATACCCTTGAGAGGGTTTTTCGGAGACCGGAATAAACGGTAGTCATAAATGAATTGTAGAATAAACAAATTAGTGTCAACTCGAGCTTTGAAACCTTTTGTGTGCTTCTACCACGATATTTTTACATATTATCGTAAACCTGTAGTCATTCTCTTAAAATAATTATCGATTTCATTTCATTTCAGCAGTTATTCACAATCTTTAGTGTCTACTCTCATATAAATAGTGAAAACCTGTTTTATAGAGAATTATTAAAGTATTCTGATATGTTTTAAACACCTTATGGCCGGCTTGATTGGCGCAGCGTTAAAGACGACAGGACAGTCCTCCTGCTGATGTTATAGTCGCGGCTTCAAGCGGGTTTAGCATTTGTGATTGTCCTTATCAATCACGCCATTAACCAGGCTGGGTAAGACCGGATGATTTCTAAGTTAGTCACTCGCCAGTCGGTAAGTTTAATGCCCCTTAATGTCCCCTATTTAAAAAATGTGAAAAATACAATTAGATAAAACGGATGGCAGCGGTGTTACTTGGAGACGAAGCTTGGGCAGTCGATGGTAGCACGTCTAAACCAAACGATGGTCGAATACAGAATGAATGGAAATAGCCTTCAATAACATCCCAGATAAACGTCTCGGGGTTGCCGCCAGCTATTCGTTGTCGGGTTCTGTTGGCGGCTGGCACCCCGACCGTGTTCAACATCTGGGATTATTTTTCTGGGTATTTTGTAGACCGTTATTCCACGATGTAAAATTCGACATGCCTCAAGGTCGCTACATTATCATAAGTAGCTTTTTTAAATATCTGTGACAAATGCGAATTAATAAGTGGATTAATATAATTTTTAATTATATTTACGTCTTTAGTTAATACATGAACTAATTATTTATGCTACTTGGACATAATTATTTCCGCTACTTAGATATGCATAGATTTAAGTCACTGTAGCAGATTATAGGTTAGCTTCAGTGACTAGTAGCAATATATTAATAAAATTTTAAAGAAATGTGAACTTAAGGTTGTATTGTCATGTATTTGTGCGGATTTGTATTGTGAGTTTTTGACATCCGCGGGTGATAAGTTATAAAATATGAAAGGGTTTAAAATAAAATTAGAACTTTTAGTTTATTTTAAAATATTATTTTATTTAGAGAAAGAAGATGTGACTAGTTGAACGGCGATACAAAACAACACTGACGGTATAAATCTATTCGAACATAAATCAAAGTGCCTATGTCTAGACATCTCACTCATCACTACCAGTCAGAGTAATATAAGCACCCCGCCTCATCTTCGAATACACAGTAGCACGGCACGTAAATAAATTACATGAGTATTTGACCATTAAGAATATTTCTTCTTAAGAGATCCTAAAAAAATTATGGACATTCGAATGAAATAATTTTTTGTCAAAAATCTTGGTAGGAAAATAAAATATCAAGGATAGACGAATTAAGATTGCCCACATCGACAATACAAATTTTAAGAAATCCTCTATAACATGAGACTTCAATGATTCGATATTCAGTGATTTATTGGTTTTTTTATTTGTTTAATAAATTATGGAGTTTCTTCTTTACCAACCAGGGGAAATTGTCGAATATTGGAAAAGTCGATGCCATTCTTAAACATATCAGAAGTAACATCATCACCTAAACATTGACCGCAAAACAGTTTTGAACCATTTACATAAGACTGGATACTAAAAGAAACCCGATACAGGATTTTCACATGAATTAAGAGTGAATAATTTAAAGATTCGAGTGTTCATTTGTGAATTACTGCTGAAGTGAAACGAAGTCGGGCCATTTTTAAAAAAATGAATACAGGTGAACAGGTATGACAATAATGTGGCAAAAAAGTTGATACTTCGTGTTCAGAATAGGATTAGATTGGTACTGTTCATCAGCAGCTGCTTGAACCTAATTGAACTCTCTAGTCTTAACAATTCATGGTCATGATCCTTGGTCATAAGCTCACTTATGTGACACTACATAGGCCATTACAAAAAATTGGATTTTCTGGTTTTATATGGCTTGGTATTTGCCAGAATTCGAAATGGCATGTTTATTCTTGAAATTTACATAATTGTCTATTGATAATCGCTGCCCCAAATATGCATTAGAAACATCCATGGCCAAGTAGGATTTGAACTTGAACAGCGGAACTCTCGCATTATTAGGAAGACCATTTCGTTGGCTTGATCTGTGAACCAACAAGCCGTAAATTATTAGACATTATTTTTTATTAATGTTCTATGTAATCTATTGATAGCTTTTATTTTGTAATACTAACGTGCAATACATTATTTCATTTGACACGTATATATTGTGATAAACTGAAAATAAATCCATATTGTTTGTTTATTGTGAACAATTTTATTTTTTTAATTGGTGATAATTTCGGAATGCAAGGTAATATTTTAAAAACATTCCAAGATGTTGAAAAGGGGATTTTTAAAAGTATATTTTTATAATCATAGCGAGAGATAACCGAAGATTTATTTGTTATTAGTGGTTTATATAACACATTGTATAAATCAATTATTTTAGCCTCTATGATTGATGATATTTAACAGCTGTAATTATATATTTAAAATGCAAGTATCTATATTTAGAGTTCTTGGTTAATTATCAGTTTAATTGATAATAATCCTTTTTTGATAGTGATAAAAACAAATATTGTTAGACTTTCAAAACTGTGTTTGTTATCGAGATAAAATGAAGTAAACAGAAAATATTATCGCTACATAGTGCGTACAATTAATCATTTTTTGGTTTTCAGTGTTTATATTATATTTGCGGGAAATTTGTTCCGGTAATAAATTTAATGTGTTTATTAACATTTATTTATTAATAGCAGCATATATTTTAATTCTGAAGGATTTACAAGATATGTTGTTCCTTTGTTTCAATTTGCTTCGTATATTTGTAACCATCTTCATGTTGAAGCATCACTGATACTGTACTTTTCAGTATATGTCATTTCGTCGAAGTGTGAACAAAACATGTATTCAATGCGTTGAAAATGTCTTAATTTGTACCGTGCAAATCTAATTGGCGGGAAGTTTAATTTTTTTGCCTCCATTTGAAGAAAAAGGCGACTGAAGGTCATCGAATTTTATATGGAGCTTATGGCAATCATGCTTCATGGATTTCAACATTAGAATATTGATTTCGACGTTTTAAAACTGGTAATTATCGCATTCCAAAATACAGATGCCATAACCTTGCTAGCCGACTATTGCGTTTTCTCACGCTTTGGAGCGGGTTTATCGTGTGCAGTCCACTCGGATGACTGTCGATTGCACTTCGGAGTGAAATGACGGAGCCATGTTTCATCCATTGTCACATATCGACTCAAAAACTCGGGTTTATTACGCTTGATCATCTTCAAACACTGCTCCGAATCATCAACTCCTCGTTGTTTTTGGTCAAAAGTGAGCTCGCGCAGCACCCACTTTGCACAGAGCTTTCTCATACCCAAATATTCGTTAATGATATGATGTACACGTTCAGTAGATGTCTTTAGAGTGTCTGCTATTTTATTCAATTTGAATTTATGGTCATTCAAAATTATTTTGTAGATTTTTTTATTGTTTTCCTCGGTAACAACCTCTTTTGGGCGTCCACTGCGTTCATCGTCTTCGGAGCTCATTTCACCACGTCTAAACTGTTTCCCTTCAAAAAGCAATATTTTATCAATACGTGAAATTCCTTTTTATCCATTGTTTTTTAAATAACAAAAGTTGCTTCACTCAAAATGTTATAATTCACAAACTAATGATCCAACAGCTGTCAAATCTATACAGGCATCTTTTGTGGGTTAGTGCTAACTAAAAAACATATGGATTTAATTCTAGTAGCGCCATCTATGTGCTAGGCCGGGGACTTTTCAATTGATCTATTAATGCGTGTGAGCGTTTGACCACAGCGCGAAAAGCACGCCCGACCACATGCAAAACTGTTAAAAAAATACTCGAAAACATTAAGTCAGGGCCGTCCTCCTTTTTATTGCCCTTTGTTCCGACGTACCTGTAGGAGCAACGCTTCACTTTTTTGTGAAGATACTAAAAAAAGTGGGATTAATTCGTGGATTTCCTCAAGAAATATACAATTCCTTCGAGATTGAAAACACGCAAATTGACGGTAACGAAAAGATGGGTAAGGGTTGTCGATTAACAGTATTTTGCATACAAGATATTATGAAGATTACACATTTATGAACTATTGGATTTATGTATAACTAAACATTTCTTCAGTATATTAACAATTAACTGTAGCACAAAAATATACAACGTAAATTTAATCTAATATTAATTAATACGCATTATTCTTAATAGATAGATGTTATTAGAAACATCCATATACATGTTAGTTTAAATATTTACATGAAAAGTTTTAGAATGTTCATTTAACAAAAATTGATTACTTATTGACATTTTTGTAAAAATATTTCTGATCTTAGACCAAAATATCCTCCCATGAATGTTGGTATTAAGCACTTCTATAATTAAGAAAAACTTACAAACACGGGTATTAGTCAGATATTAAGCGATTTTTAAAGCCGATATAGGGTTCAAAGATAATTTGATAACAAAACCCGGATGTTACCACGTAATTACCAATAGTATTAATCGATAATAAAAGGTAAAAATAAATCACTCACCGCTACGGTACAACACACAAATACACTGACGAGACAAAAACTTTGGATTTTCATCCTTTCAGTTCGAAGTTATCACAAAAATTTGACTAGACAGCGTTGTCTACGGTTGAGCTTCTATCGGGCTTGTGACGAGCAACATCGTGTAAGTTTGTTTATATTATTTTTTCGTTTGTTTATAATGTTGTGACGTAGTAATTTTCGCTAATCCCACCTATAATTTCAGGGCTGCGAATAACATGCTCGAGTTTGAATCATGCGGACGAGCTGGAGGTCTGGACGGCGTGACTTATAGTCAATGAGGGACTGTCATCGGTTCGTTATGTGTCAGATTAATGAGGTTTTGCGGAAACGTCTATTTTAAGATATGCAAAAAGTACGTGTGGTATGACAATATCTAATATTATTTGTTGTATGTTGTATTTTAGAATTCCCTTTTTAACAACCAATTTTTATCAGGATTAAACTTATTATTTAACGTGTCCCAGTAGAGACTAGTAAATGACCAAATTAATGATGTTATCTGGTCTTAACCAATCTCATCAATCAAATCAAGTTACTGGTTCAATTATCCATATTTTTGATATAGCTGTTTTTCGGTGTTTTAATTGTCTAGACATATTTAAATTAAATTGTCAAATTATGTTCGGTTTAATCCAAGTTGTCTTTACAAAGTTTTATGCCACTGTTATTATTTAATTTATGGAAGCAGTATGTGATGAGTTCTATGTGAGCTTGCCAGTGATGGTTTTTTTTTCTGTAGCTGCTTGCTTGTGTTGATTTTAAAGCGAAGCCTACATAGAATATTGGTTGATAGATAATGATAATTAGAACGATCAAGGAAAATATTATCTTGATCATCTTTGGAGTGGGAATGAATACATTTATTACAATTGACAAAATAATGAAAAACCATTTGCAATAGTCTGTGAAAAGAGTTTACTAGATTTGTAAAAAGTTCGTGTAGTATAACAATGTCTAATATTATATTTTCTCTGTGATATTTTAGACTTCCCTTTTTATCAACCAATTTTTATCAGTATTAAACTTAGTATCCGTATTTTTGTTAAAGTGAACTTTGTTGTAGGGGCGGTAATAAATATATTCATTATAATTGACAAAATAATGGAGAACTATTTATAGTAGCCTCTGAGAAGTATATACTAAGTTCAAAAGTTAATAAAATCATGTATTCTAGTATTTTTATTAATTATTTTAAAAAATTTAACAAATTTTAAACGCCTTACGTAGGGAAGATAAACATTTATTATTATGAATACGAATTAGTATGGTCCCTGTTTTTTTATTAAGATTTTGTATTTATTGGGAAAGAATAGAATTTTGTTTTTTATTTAAAATATTGTCATCGCCAGCCACAACAGCTTCTATATTTCTGGCAACAGGCGGAAAATAGTTTATCGACTTAATATATGCGTGAATAATATCTGGGAATTGCTGTTCAAACAAGCTAGGCGTTGTCAATTGCAACAAGGTTAGGTAAATACAGCGTGTGGACTTCCATATCAAAACGTTTTCATGTAAATATTTAATGATTTTGCAAGATATAATAAAATGTGTTCTTACTGTTAAGTTAGTTTTCCTGTGTTACAACGTTTTCCTTCAGTACGGGAATTAAATGTATTAATCTAAACTTAGAAAGATCTCATGATAATTTAATTTGATTTAATCCTTCTAATAGATTTATTGATTTTGTTTTTATATTCAGCTCAAAATCGTTGTTACTATCAGTAATCTCTGATAATATGTGATTTGTAGATGTGTTTTAATTTAAACAGATGAAAGAAACCTATAGTGGATTCTGAACTTGAATAGAAACAGATTTATGATGCTTTAAATTAGTAATAATTCAGATTACCAAAGGAGATCTCATCAATACACAATTTTTACATAAATTGTTGATGGATTATTAATTTATTCATTGTACTGAATTCTTCCCAAAATTCTTCCATTGGTTGGATGATGTAGT
Source organism: Rhynchophorus ferrugineus (assembly GCF_030347505.1). Lineage (NCBI taxonomy): Eukaryota > Metazoa > Arthropoda > Insecta > Coleoptera > Curculionidae > Rhynchophorus > Rhynchophorus ferrugineus. Next base: position 20,418,097 of record NW_027472583.1, on the reverse strand, counting down.
TTGCTAATTAAGTTTTCTTTTAATTTTGATGTTAATGAACAACTATATAAGATGAGTTTATTAACTATTGAAATTATAGGATTACGTTTAGGTTTTGGGGGTAAATGATGTGGCTCGGTGAATGGAGATAAAACGAAATGAAACAGTGGTGTTTACATTATGTGACCGTTATTTATTGAAGTAATATTGAAATGTAAAAATACAAATAAAAAACAAAGTTGGCAGCGGTGTTATCTGGCGAGGCTTGGGCAGTCTATGGTGGCACGTCTGAACCAAACAATGGTCGGTTACTGAATGATTGGAAATACCCTTCAATAACATCTCAGATAAACGTCTCGGGATTGTTAGCTATTCGTTATCGTGTTCTAGTTGTCGCTGCTGGCACCGTGTTCAACATCTGGGATTAAATTTCTGGGTACTTTGTTCAACCTCATTCCACGATGTAAAATTCGACGTGCCTCAAGGTCGCTACAGGTTAAAGAAAGAATCAGCCGCAAAAAAAAATATTTCTAAGTTCGCTTGAGTATAATAAAAATTATCAGAACAATGTGTCCAAGTTAATAGAGGGATTTTTAATGACTAAATTATAATTTGGAGTACAAAATACCAAAATATCATAACTAGACTAGTTGTTGCCTGCGATAATCGGAGAGATTTTCACTCGTCAGTAATCTTTCTTATTGACGTTATTGTGAAATTGATAGAGGCGAATTACTCCAAGAAATCAATATAAATCTATAAATCTAACACATAAAAACTACAAACTACAAGTTTTATAAAACACTGATTTGAAAATGAAATAATTATTATAAAAATGTTGACGCTGGCTTGGTAGCGCAGTGGCAAAGGCGATAGGACGGTAGTCCTACTGTTGCGATGGTCGCGGGTTCAGATCCTGTTGGGGCATGGTCGTAAATATATGCTTGTGATTGTTTAAAATTTGTGATTGCTCTAGGCAAGAGTGTAAAATCCGACAAGAAAAATGATCCCAGTCACGCCAGTAACCAGGCTGGGTAAGACCGGATGTCTTCTGGGATGATTTCTAAAGTTGGTCACTCGCCAGTCGGTAGGCTTAATGCTGAGGACCGTGGTTCGCAGCCCACGTTAAACTTTAGGCCCTGTCCAGATATACCCATAGTTGATAAAAGGAGACTTTAAAATATTAATAAAAAAATATTTGACAAAAAAATTAAATTACCATGGATTTATTAATTGCATATTACCTATAAAGTTGTTGTCATTTAATTCAGTTTTTTATTTGGCATTTATTTACTTAATTAGCTGGGATTAGGCATCTTATGTTTCCAGAAGCTATATTATAATATAAAATTATTTTTAATTGCTTCTAAATTAGCTTTACCAAAGTTCTATAAACATTTGTCATTTTTTGAGGAGGACAGGCCCAGAGTGAGTCAAGTAATTAATTAATTTTGTGAAAAGCACTTTGATAAATGAACTTTTTTAAACATTAATTTTAAAAATTTTACATGACTGTTGGATTGGAGGTTATTTTATTTTTAGAAATTTCAATCGCATAAGTTTATAATAACTAATTAAATGAAGGAATTAACATTTAACATTTCAAAGAAACTCACTTTAAAATGATTATTAAAAACATATTGCTGGTAACATTTGCATGATACATTTGTTACAGTTTTAACGAAACTATTCATGTAGATATTACTTTTAAAACATCTAGTTCACTCATTATTTTTGTTCCTCCAGTACATATTTTAATAATGTTTGTTTCAATTAGCACTTTTATACATACAACTGCTTTTCTTTTATTTATTCTTCAAAAGTATTCGGTAGTTTCTGTCGTACTTAACACATCTTGAGTTTAAATTTGTAGAGTTACGAGCGTATTGTGATAAGACATTAATGTTTTAAATTTCGTGTAAAGTAATCTTATAAGCGTCGCTGTTATCTATTAATAAGCTACTGTGATATTTTGACCAAGCTACGTCATTTAATGTTTGTTTGACATCCATTGACAGCAGACAACTATTCAAAATTTAACAAATATGAAAATAAATGATTTTCGTGAGTTGTTTAAGTATTACTGTTGCCCAAGAATGCCATCACCGAAATCATAGCTTTATAAATATTATAGGGACTCTGCATCACCAATTTTAATAGTTAATAAGGGCTTTATGATATCCAGTCATCTCAGCTCAGTAAGAATATAACATGACTATTCATATATGAAAAGGCTGTCCACGCGACAGGTGCCGCTATTCATCACTCGTGTGTTATCTCTTCAGCGAGTGATTGGCGATGTTCAATGGTTATATACTTGAGTGTATTGATTATTTTTGTGGATAAGGACGACTTGATACACTTAATAAACACATATTTTTTTCGTTGGGTTAAGTGAGTTAAATATCTTATTTAATAAATTATGAAAAATGAAATAACAGGTCAATTGAAAAGTCCCCGGCCTACTATACTAAACCACATTTTTTTGCGAAATTAGTTTTTTTATTCAACATAATTCCCTTCAAGGGTGTTACACTGATTATAGCGAGCCTCCAACATTTCGATACAATAAAATATTTTTATAAATATCATTTTGTGGATGATAAAATCATTTTGTGGATGTTTTTAATATTTTCGTCGTTAATAACCTCTTTTGGGCGTCCACTGCGTTCACCGTCTTCGGTGCTCATTTCACCACGTCTAAACTTAGCATACCAATCCTTTACGGTTGATTTTGCTGCGGCAGTGTCCGGAAACTCGGCATCAAGCCAAGTTTTTGCTTCAACTGTGTTTTTTCCCTTCAAAAAGCAATATTTTATCAACACACGAAATTTCATTTTATCCATTTTTTTCCAATAACTAACGTTGCTTCATTCAAAATATATATAGTACAATAATGTTTTTATGATATAAATATGAATATTAAAAGAATTTCGAAATAGTTTCTTAACATTTGGTTGTTGAACCTATAATATTTGATAATATTTGAATTTTTGCAATATAAATAACATTATGTAATGTTATATATAAGGTATCAAATTATTAATATTAGATTGTTTGTTAGTAATCCTGTTTTATATATTATATTAAAATTAATTGTGAATAAAATCAATTATAAGTCTCCATTCACCAATATATCGTAAATTGCTATATCATTATCTAACTAAGCTTAAAATATTAGGTTTAACGACCTTTAATAAAAAGTATAACATTTCATATTGTGCGTTGTTATGTCACTAAATTATTAATCAAGGATTAACTCAGTTCTTTCAACTCTACAAAATATTAGAAAAAGGAGACAATATAGTTAAAGCTTTGCTAAGGTTTATTATATGCAGGATAGTTTGCATGCTTCAAAATGTGGAGATATTTGTTAAGTAATGTATCCTGTATTAAAGAGAGAAATAATTTTGCCTAGGCAGCTAAAAAAGCAGAAAAATTAACTACTAGAGGAGGACAATATTTTGAATATCATGAAAGTTGCATAACGCCCAATTTTTGATAAAAACAAATGGCGGAGACTAGTACGAGCATAAAATTTAAAATAACTGACATTACATAACACCAAGTGAGGAAGTTCTAATGATATTTTAAAAAGTTATGGTCATTTTTATCAGTATGTTAAATAACATGATGTTAGCCTAACGTTTGATAAAAGTAAGCACCAGCAAATTTACCAGAAACGTAACCGGTTACGTAACTCGGGATTGATCACTCAAAAACCGTGTACCGATTACCAGGCGACAAAAATTCGACTTCCGGGGTTCGAAAGTGTTCGTTTTTTTTCCTGCCCTATCCTTCCCGTGATAAAAAGTGAAATTCAACGAACCCCCTCATTGCAATTCACGTGATGGCGGAGTGGTGGTATGATAAGGCCAATCTTTCGGTTTACGTATAAATATATAAAAGTAGGTCGTACGAATGGACGACATTTCTTCCACGAGCGTCAGTGAGAGTGAAGAAGTTCTATCGGCTTGGCTTAATCGTCGGTGAGAGAGTCTTCGACTACTATCGCGCTAGTTCTTGGCGTAGAAAGTGACCGCGAAGATATATCGTGAGTGCTTTGTGGATGGTAATTTAACTGATATAATGAAGGTACGTTCATTACAGAGAAAAATATAAAAATGGTAAATTATTTATGCCGAGTTACACTAATTACACCATCATTATATTAAGTATTAATAAAATATATTTTAAAAAATTAGAAATTCAGAGAACAATCTACTTTTATCGCAAGCACTAACAAATTTAATTTAACAACTTTGGAAGTACTATATTTTGGGTAATAATTGACACATATTTTTTAATTGCGAAAATAGTGAATCTTAAATATAACAAAATATTGTAAAAGGATTTAAAAAAATTGTCTGTGGTATTATATTTTAATATTATTTTATAACATATCTCATGGAGAGGACTAATTTGTATTGGTGCACTTTCGTAATTAATAGCAAACTAAGAAATGATTATCACAGTTGAAATATATATTTAGAGTGTTTTTAATATAAGTATATATACGTAAACATTTCGATAACGTAAACTACACTTGCTTTAACTGAGATTAAATTAACTAGGGTTTGTGCTTGATTCAGCCAACATATATTAAATTCATAACTAAATAACAAGATTGGTTCAAAGAATGAGATAATATATGACAAGATATATACACTTATATTGAATTCAATAGTTTTTAAAAATAACTCATTTCTAATGTATTTATTTAAGCTATATTTTGATAACGATGAGAAAATATCTTTGATTTTGAATATCTTTGATCTGCCAAACAATCAGCTTGCTTTGTTACAATTTGTTTTTTGTGTTTCTGTTCATTCGTATCAGACAGTTGTTCTTTCTTACTTCCTTTTGCATTTGGAGAATTGGGAAGTACAAGCCGATTTGTAAAAAAATACTTTCCAAAAAAAACCATTCCAGATATCGGAATCAACAAGTCATTCTTATACTGAAAACAACATTGGCATAAATACATTGTATATACATTGAAGCTGGCGAAATATATTTTTTTAAAAATCCGTTTTAATTTTATTTCAAAAGCCTGTATATAAAAAAAACTCAAATTTTAAGTATATAATATCTAAAATTTAATTAGTCAACTAAAAACAAAAATCGAAAAAGCATATATAAATAAAAACGTAAAAATCTAAAACTAACATATATAAAACCGAAATTGATTTTTTTCCAACTAAATCGTTTTAGAATTATCTCTTTGAGGATGTCGATGTGACTTTGCGTGTCAAGAAAAAGTTAAAATAACTAAATAAATAGTTAGTTTTGAAAAAAAAAATGGTGAAAAATAAAATGAATGTTAATTTCATTGTTTCAAACTTTCTTAATATTGATTTGGCAACTTTCTCTGTCTGTGTGTGTTAAATTCGAGTGCAACCTTAGGTCAAAATTAATTTCTGTTTTATTTTAAAGGAATATCTCGAATGTTTGTTTATGTACCAGTTCTAACACCTTAAAATATTTTCGTATCAACTAGTTTTCTGATATTTACACATATAATAAATTCAGTTGTGGGTAAACAAGCAACGAATCCTTGATGAAAAAGAAATCGAATAACGATTATGAAAATGTGTGTTGGTGTTTAGAACTCTTTCATTTGGCACTTGTTCTGTAGTCTTTGATCAGTAAACAGGTTCTAATTGTTTAGAAATAAACAGAGTTTCATTCGGTTTTCTAATATTTTTGTTGCTTTTAAATAGATGTCGGGAATTGCAGCATCATAAACTTATTTATAACTATTATATTTGAGAAAAATTTTAACATTTGTATTTTTACAACCATAAAGTATAAGAAAATAGAATTATATAATTTTGTAGTAACTATGAGCTAGTACTTATACAAGTCTAGTTACATTTAGCGTCATTACCTGTACATTACATAATGTTTATGACATTTTATCTAAAGTTCCAAATCGAGTAATGAAATAAAAATACTAAACTCTGATTAAAACGATCTTAAAGTATAGTACAGTTAATTAATATGTTATATCATAAGAGCTGAAAAATTTTGGGCTTAACAAAGAAAACGTGTTTTTTTGTTGTTATTCAAAATTGGTTTTATACATCAACGTAATCTCCGTCAAGAGCCACACACTCATTCCAGGGCTGCTCTATTATTTCAATACCACTTTTGGAGAACGATTTATATCTTTCCTCTTTCATTCGAGCGAAATGTCTTACCGGTGAGCATTCTTTTGAGGTCTGTGAACGGCCAGTAGTCGCTGTAATATCGCATCGAATACGATGGATGTGGGAGCAATTCGACGTTCAATTTATGTAGTTTTACCATTGTTTGCGGTGCTTTATCTCGATGAAACAACATTTTGCTTTGCCATAGGCCGTAATTTATTTGCAATTTCGGCCTTCAAACGCTCCAAAAACGCTTTATAATATTCACTATTGATGGTATTTCCCTGCTCAAGATATTGGATGAATATTACAGTACGCATATCTCAAAATGCCGAGGCCATAGCCTTTCTAGCTAATGTTTGTGCTTTTGGTCGCTATGGATGAAGTTTACCAGTTGCTGTTAGATGACGATCGTTTTGATTCTGGAGTGAAGTCATGGATCCATGTTTCATCCATTGTTGCAATAACATATATAATATTATTATTATTATATAATAATAATTATCGTTGCAAAAATTCAGGTTTATTACATTTAAACATGGCCAAACATAGCTCAGAATCATCAACAGGTTTTTGTTTTTGGTCAATAGTGAGCAAACATGGCACCCACTTAGAACAGAGCTTTCCTACAGTTAAATGCTCATGCAATATAAAACAAGTTCTTTTTATATTTTTAGGACGTTCACAAACTAACGCAATTTCAATTTTTTGGATTTTTTTTATGTTTTCTGGTGTTACTACTTCATTTGGACATCCACTGCGTTTTGCATTATCGGTGTCTCTACGACCACGTTCTCAAGCTGTTGCTTCGCTTGAACGGTATTTTTTCCGTCAAAAAGACAGTGTAAAATTAAAACACAAAATTATTTTTCATCCATTGTTTTGAAAATAACAAAAGTAGTGTCAGTTTTATAACAATAACTCACATACTTATGGGTAGAATATCGTGAAACTTTAACAGCTTTCTTTTGAAGGTCAGTACTAACTGAAAAAGCGATGAATGCAATACAACTAGCGCCATCTATGTGTTAGACCCGGGATATTTCAGCCCATGTGTTAATAGTATTTTGTCATATTTTTATAAATTTAATTGATAATGTTGCACTTAATATTAGTATAAAGAAATACGGAAATACCATATATGGTGTGACATATGTAATATTTTCTTTTCAAGTCGGCATATATATGATAGTGGTCGTTCTAGGGATTTGATTTTTAATTTTGATTACATTATTAAAAGCTTGTTAATTAAACTGTTTATTACCCTCGTTTGGTTTGGTACTTTGGATTTTACGTTCCTTTTTAACTAGCAGGGTTTATCTTGACTGGATCTGCTCTTTAACGTGGGCTTCGAAATACAGACATCGGCATTAAGCCTACCGACTGGCCAGTGAGCAACTTCATGAGAGATCATTCCAGAAGACATCCGGTCTCATCCACCCTGGTACTTACGTGATTAGGACCAGTTTCCTTGCCATATTGCGTACCTTTATCTTTTGAGTAATCACAGATATATATTTACGACCATGCACAGCAGGATTTGAAGCCGTGACTATCGCAAAAGTGCGAGGACCGTCCTGTCGACCACTTAGGGATGTTAGGAATGAATTTTTCTTCTAAATTCCAATCAGTGACAGAGTTGGGATCTTATCAATTAAAGGGTTATTGAAGCCGGTTGATCCTTTTATGAGTTTCTCTGTGATTGTTTTTGTAAATTCTGATACAGTATGGAAATATGGAGCTGCCTGATTTACAATGATTTTTATTGAGACTGGTAGCCATCATCATTCTCAATGACTTGCTGGATTTGACGTCATCATCTTAGCCTGCGAACGAAATGAAGCTCGAGATATATAACCACAGCATGGTGACATTTTCCATCAATAAATTGGTTTCAGTGGACGATACTCATATGGAATTAAACGGGTTTTACGTGAGTTATTAACGACTTTTTATTTGAAAGGCATTATGTATGGAATGTAATATTAAACAGTTACGATCGTTCAGTTGAATGGTTAATTTTTTCTATCCAATAGATTCGATTAAATTTGAACATATGTTGATTTAACACCCGGCATCTTCATATTTATATAGACCTAGATTACTTTTATGCGAGGAAGTCTATCAAATCGCATTTTCATTATCTTCATAACGTCCGTTGTACGAACTTCCATTGGAACATATCGTCTACGTTGAGTTGAATTAAATATGAAGAATCATTAACGGTGATGACATCATCAAAATGGTTTTCAAAGAAATTGCGGACCAATGACATGGCTGACCAAAAATCCCGACGAAATTTTTTGAGAATGCATTGCCACCTGGTGAAGTTATTGAAAGTTGGCGTAACTCCATGTATGGTTTGGTCAAAATTGCCCATTTTAGACTTGTCATGATGATTTTGGTATCAGTGAATGAATAATAGACGACAGGTTAAATAGATGCTGGCAAAGCAACATGGTCGTTACAGGTTGTCAATATCGACCCACCCTTATTGGAAAACTCTATATCTAAACTGTTCTTACCGATTTCCAATTATGTTATTTGGTAATTGAAATTGTATAAAGGTGTTAAAGAGTAACATATTTTAAATTATATATTTTAGATTCTTAAATGTTTTGATGACACCTCGTGTATAAAGTTGTAATAATTGTTTCATATATATTAATTGAACTCAGTTATCATCACGGTTTTCATTATGAAATTATTCAATGGTTGTCTAAAATTAATACTAATTAGTTTTTGTACAAGAAACAAGTCTTAATTAACTCTTTTTAGAAACTAGAAACTATTTAATATGTTTCTCTTTTCCAAATCTACACGAATTAAATTTAATTTATTACCGAAATCGATTTTATAACACAACACAGGTCTTGTAACGGTAGTTAAGTCGAATATCCTCTGATTAACAGCAATTCTTTCTCGAACGGAAATAAGAAAGCGCGAGATGATGTATGCTTGACCTCAATGTCACACCGTCCTGGTGACTTTGAACTTCACTTTATTTTTTATTTGATATATTTTACATAAATGTTTATATATGCGCATTTTTAGTTCTTATTAATAAATTATGTTATTGTTTTGATATTGTCACATATAGAAAGTAAGAAAATACGATTGATTTTTGTTTGAGGAAATATTCCTGCCTAGAGGCATATAAAATATTTATATACAAATTTAAAAAATTCAAAGAATATTTTTAAAATACTAATAATAATATGTATAAATAATTTAAGCGAGTAGTTGACAATAATGAGGATCCGATTCTCATTTAATATAAATCAACCTGTTAATTCTAAAAATTTCAGTCGTCATATCTTACAGACCATTTAGGCTGGACAGCATTTTTACCCAAATTTCAGTTGTCTGTGCTTGCGGAACTACATTTCCTAGTTTTCCTAGCTCATGGCTAGTGAATTTCAAGCACATTGAATCTACCTTTGGTGATCTTATAACTTGAATTGCTATTTCCTGGATTCCACTAAATTTCAAAAAAAAAAACAAAATTTTTACAAAATAAACTCTACTTTATATTTTCTTACACCGTTTCTCAATTTTTTGCTTTTATAAACAGTAAATATAAATCTATAGTTTTTCCAATCCTAGCATAAATTCAATCTCCTTGCTTCCATTACTTAAAATTTTGATTCCAATATATTCATTTGATTTATTTGAATTGTTTACTTGTTCTATTCTTGCTCCTTCAATTTGATTATTTATATCTTCTGGATTTCCCAACATCATCATGTTGAGCTTAGGCTTCCTCCTTGTCCTAGTTCTGCTTAAATTTTGAAGCTATTTGTTTTCTTTATTGCCTGTGATTCTATAACTCCTTGGATTACTCTTATCATTTTATCAGTTACATCGTCTTGTTCTAGCGTAATTCATAATATTTCTCTTCTAATTCTGCTAAATGCCTTTTCCAAATGTATTTTACAGTTGTATTTTACAAAGAAATTGTATTTACTCATATTGTACTCATATGTTACTTATACTCAATTATATTTCATAAAATCATTATTCAAACAATGCATAAAAATTTAGTCTATAGAAGAAGTTAAATATATTCTTTAAAATTCTATAAAAATCTATAATTCTCGAACTGTAATTGCGTTTTTCTATTAATAGAAGGACGTGGGAGGTTTTTTCTAACATTTATTAATGATTTATAAGAAAAATACCTCCAATTCCAATAAAATAGCTGATTCAACTATCCACAATAATTAGAAAGATACTAAAAATATCATAATCCAATCAAATAATCACCCGGGAACGATATATTATAAACGTAGCCTCGTTGTGGATTCCTACGATCCACCAACCGGAAATAACTTTAATATCGGGCGGAATGCTGTTTTGAATGTTGGATAATGACCAATACGAGCTAACTTGGTCGGAGTAGTAAACATTTTAATATCGTTAGTAAACGTCAATCTGTTTCATCGTCAGAGCAATTCCATCACATGGTATTACTGACATCATAATACGTGAAGGAGGAATGTTATTTATAAGAAACGACGAATTCAATTAACTTTTTATATAGACTATTATTAACTATAGTCACATGGTGCCTTTTTTTAAAAGTTTAATAACCTTCTGGCACTAGAACACCTACATTGTAACATAAGCGAGGATCAATTTGTTTTTAGCAACCTAAAATAATCTATACAAATCTCATTATTCTCTGTTATACGGTTCAAGAAAAGCTGGTTTTACCTAAAGCTTTTATGCTTTTAATGTCCAAATTTATAGTAACACTTATTCAATGAAGCCATACTATAGCTCGCATGACAGGTAACAATTCATATAAAATTCTAGGAACAAAGTTGGCATTATTCTGTCACCCACTGTCAAGTGTTACAGCGATTTGCAAAAGCGAAAGGAAAAAATGTAATGTGATCTTGCTGGAAAACTGCATGGTATTTAGGGGATGAATATTCTAGCTAAGATCAACGTCATATCTGATATGCTTGTTTTTTCGAAAGATTCTGGACTTTTCGATGTTAAATTTGAGATAAATAGTTGAAAAATTAGTCGAAATTCTTAAAAATATCGAAGTAGAACGACATATTTCATCTCGTGACATGACTACTCCACGAAATATCGACTATTTAATAGTTTTGAACAATTTATATAATAGTGTATATCAAAAGAAGCTCAATTCTGGCCTTCCACATAAATTAACATTGAAATATCTAAAGACAAGGACAGCGTGTGATTACTATTTACTATATTTCACTACACAACTACATAATATCACACGAGCCTCTCTTTGGTTCATCTGCGTCCTAGTTCAGTGTTATCAAGAGTTGCACTATTTCGGTGTTAACATGGGAATGGGGTCATTTCTCATGCTTTGTTGTGAATCTGTTAATTTTCTCTATGACAGTTGGTATCTGAAGTTCTCGGTGTAGGCAATTATTCCTATAGTATCTGGGTTCACCGCAATACGCCTCAGGATTTTATTCTGAAATACTTGTATTCTGTTCATATTACTTCTAGCGGAACTTCACCATAACTGAATTCCATAGATCCATATAAGTTTTAATATTTGCTTCCGAATAACCAATACTTTTATTTGTATTTTAATCGAAGTTCCTATCATATTTTTGATATGCTTCTTCAATAGGAAATGAGCTGTATTCACAAAGAGTTTGTAGAAATCTCTTCACTTGTTAACCCACGAAATCTAAAAATTCTACGGTGGGTTAATTATCGTTTTACTATAACCAGTGATTAACGACCATTCATTAAAATAACACACATATTATTAAATAATGTTGGAAATTTATATGAAATACTCGAAAAAATGAAAATTTTCTATATCATTTATTATTAGAAAACTTATCGTATTTGTGTTAATTAATAGGTTTACACAAATAAACCTGAAATGGTTCCTGAAACAGATTTTCAATATAACTTTTTAGTTTTAGTTAAATTAAATTTTATAACGTAATGCAAGTCCACTAAATAGTTTGTGTGATTTAAGAAGAGATACATCAAGGGGGGTTAAATCTACTGAATGAACTGTATGATGAAAAAAAAGTCTCACTTTATCTATATTAATTTTGTGTTGTATGAGCAAGTGCATTATTGTATGGTATTATTGATGGAAATGTATTGTCTAACCAGCTCTTCCCATTCTTCTTGGCAGTGTCTAGACTCAAATTCGCTGGGTCAAAATAACGGTGGTAAATACAAGCCCCATCTAGAGTTATCCATAAAACAATAGGGGAAATGTATTGCCAAACCAGCTCTTCCCATTATTCTTGGCAGTGTCTAGACACAAACTCGCTGGGTTAAAATAACGGTGGTAAATCCATCTACAGTTATCCATAAAACAATAGGCAATTTATTTTAACGTTTATTTAAATTGATATTCGAATGTTTTTGAATTTTTTAACAATAATGGATTTTGGCGACTTTCTGATAAATAATAACTATATATTTTATATAAACTATATATTTTAGAAGAATAATAAGGTCCCTAAGTCAAATCTAAATTATATGATTCGAAACAAACCTGGAGAAGTTTCTGAAAGCAATATTTGATTGACATGATATATTAGTAGATTAAACCAGCATAATTAATGTTATTGGTAACAGTAATCAGAATATAATATCAGAAGAGTTGAAAAGCACACAGTTGAAAAGTTTTGTCACACGTTTGATATTAATAATTAGCGGGTCTATTATTCTTTTACGAAATATCAATTTAGTCAAATTTACGAGTAAAAGGACAATTAAAAGAGAAAATTTACTGTCGCCACCGTTTCCAGTACTACATTTCGAATGATCATCAACATCTTTTAGAAACAATTACTGTGTAAGGACTAAATTTAGAAAACTTCTGCTTCTCACATCGACAACTGTAGGTGGCTTTTTCACCTGTCGGGGATATATTGCCTTATTTGTTTGCACAGCAGATGAAAAAATAAAAAATGTTGGGTATCCAAAAACACTGCAATAAATATGTTATAAAACCAAACATTCTTATTTTAAGTAAAATGCGTAGTATAGGTAGTAAAAATTTTGTTTTATATTTTCAGTTATGGTCTGAATTGAAATAAACTCTTGGGACTATAAATGAATAGATTTTGAATCAAATACTCCTATATGAACAGAATATAAGTTGATGAAATATACTATGATTTATTGTCAACAAGTTGGTGATTTCATACTAGGATTTAAGTTTTTAATTATTCGTTAATTAAAACCATTAAATATAAATATTACGTATACTTTTAGTGTGGTTTTTGTTAGATATGATAGTTATAGGTCATTTAAATAAATTATGGTAATGCACGGATACCCATTTTATTACCACTAAATTATTTATTGTGCCAACTGTAACTTAATTATCACTAATGTGGTTAAGGTTTAAAAAATATTATCTGACATAATTATTTAGTTTTATCATTTTAACAGTTTCAATAGTATAATAGTTTATAATTATATATTTTTTTATTATTATTTAATTATTACATTGTTACTAGTCGTTTCCGTCTAACCTACAATTTGTCTTTATGATAACTTAAATCTAAGTATATATCTAGGAGGGCTCATCGGCCCTAACTCAGTCCCTGGTGAAATAATGTTTATACATGTCACTGCTGTATTTTTTATTATATGCGCCTCACTATACAACACTACACAAGATCAGATGGTTTGATTCCTTTGAGTCTGTGTCCTGTTCTGGTGGTATCCAAAAGCTGCAATATTTCAATATTCTCATGAGAATGGAGTCTTTCCTCATGCGCACTTGCAATTCCCTTGATTTATTGACTGATTGTGGGTATCTGAAGGTCTCGCTGTAGGTAATCAGTGCTATAGTATTTGGATGTGCCCACAATTTGTATTTTATTTATGTTACTCTTTGCAGAACATCCCCATAATTGAACTCCGTATGTCCCTATAGGTTTCAGTACTTGCCTATATAATAGCAATTTATAATGTACTGATAATTGCAATTTTTCTTTCCTTTTTGTCTTTATATGTTCCTTCCAGCGAAGTTTTTCATCTAGATTCATTCCGAGATATTTAGCGTTATTTATGCGATTATATTTTAGCGATATTTAATGTTATTGGTGCTTGTACGGTCTGTTTATAGGTGAACTGCACATGTACAGATTTACTTTCATTAAATCTTATTTTCCAAGCTTGTGTCCAATTATTTATATTGTTACTTAACTGTTGTAATTTTCGTGAAGCTTTTTCACTATTGTCTCCGACAGCTATAATCGCAGCATCATCTGCAAATGTAGCCATCATAACATTCTCCATTTGTGGTATATCAAAAATGTAGAGTAGACAGTACACCCATTTTCTCTTCCATAATGACATGTGTTGGGTACACAACTGACAATTGTTACTTGCTTGACATTAAAATACTATAATCATTATTATCAGAATATACACGTTTAGAGGTACTATTATATACCTAAACTAATCTAATTATTTTTATTGGTTTTAGAAAAATAGAATAGTTTTATTATATATTAGTTTTGAAGATTTTTTTAAACAATCACAATATTAGTAATATTAATGATTATTAAAAACTAATGCTTTGTTAACAACTGAAATAATGTATGAAATTATATAAACTTCGAAAAAGTTTCTAAATACCTACAGCTCTTAATGATGTTTTATCTTCTTCATAGTCATCAAACCGCTTATTTTTATATTTTTAGATAACAATAATAGCTTTTGTATGCATATGAATAATATAACACTTTTTTAAAATATTGAGCTATCTGAAAAATTACACTTAGGAGTTTTTTAAAGGGCATAACTTAAACACTTAAACAAATAACCTAAAATATAGCATTAAAATGTAAGTTACAAATTAGGTGTTTGTTAATTAATTTATATCATCAATTACTCTGATGAAAAACATTTTTTTAAAATATTTTTTATTGCTATATATGACAACAATCATTTACAGGTCATGAGTGAGATCATTAGTCAATGTGCTAGATTGGCACCAGAAGTATTTTTTTTTAAAATATAATTTCTTTTATAGCCCTCATGACAAACATGTGACCGATAACAGAATTTTTGGCAAATATAAATTATACATATCAAACTGATGAACTAACGTTTGTACCATTTAATGTGCAATTTCAAATCGCTATTAACTATTATTTATTTTCGCTTTTTAATCGCTTGGTCAGTTATTAAAACTGAAACAGGAACCACCGCAATACCATTAGCCAACAGTTAGCATACGAGTTTAATTCATAAGAAAAAAGCAAATTGTGAAATGTCCTCAAACAAAACGAATTACAAGTAATTAACATGTGGTTGTTTCATAAAAAATATTTTATACAAATTTTGAATTGTAGTAATGCTTTTTTACTTATTTTTATATGAACAATAAACTACTTTTGAGAGGTTTTTGTAAAGTAAATGATTTATAGAATTTGCTAAAGGCTTAAACATTCTTTTTAATTTTTTTTTGTAATCTAATCATAATTTTATAGTTAGCCGGTATTTTTCTACATCATTCTAGTAGCGTATCAATGAAATCAGTAGATGATGTAAACTGAATTGTGAAATATCCTCAAATAAAACAAATTATATAATAATGATATATTATATTATATATTATATGATTATATAATGATATTTTGAATTGCAGTCATGTTTTATTACTTACATTTTGTATAAAAATTAACTGGTATTGAGGACATTTTGTAAATTTAAGGGTTTATATATTTAGCGAAATCTAATTATTTTATAGTTAGCCGTTACTTTCCTACATCATTCTGATAGCATAACAATTGGTCATGTAGATTCGATAGAAATTAATTATTTAAGAGCAAAAGGGTTTATGCTTGTTGATATGAATACACTTTGTCTTCGGATAAATGTTGTACTTATTAAGAGATGAAATGTTTTCGGATGAAAATTAGAATTAGTTTAAAGAATGGTAAGTTGATACTGACTGACGATAAAATATTAATCAAATATATAATGAAAAGTATACCGCAAATTTGAAACAAACACTTTCAGCAGTATTTTCCTTTGAATTAAACATGTAAGTTTAAGCTGCCTCTCATTTCTCTTTTACCTGCCTATAATTTAATATCCAGTTTAGAAAAGTATGGAGTTTAAACTTAACATAATTAAAACAACTACTAATAAAAGTGTGTCTTTGTGTCATTCAGGTCTTTAAACGTACTTTTCGGAGTGATTTAGAAGTGCTTAATACATTTTCCGGCATATTCCTCCTATATGACGTAGAAATCACTATTTTGAACATATTATTTTTACATTTTTAAATAGATCGGATTGTATATACAAATAGAAACCACAATAAATTCGGTAAATAATGATGTGATTGAAAATAGTAAGACTTTGGAAATAAATAGCAAACGGGTTATTCATTTATCTATATTTATTTCGTTACATTCAAAGTGAACTGTTGTTGAATTATGTTGCTGGCCTTTAAAATCTCTCTGTATTGGAATTCTAAATGATGCCCTCGCAGCAATTCTTTGAGTTTAGGGAATAGCCAGAATCTGGTCGGAATTCTTATATGAGAACTAAATCCGGATAATAGGTTGGTTGGGAATTGATATTCATATACATTTCTAGCAGTAATCGACTATGTATGTAGCATTTATCTTTGGTAATATTATAATTCCGTCACTATATAGTCACAAGTTATATTTGTAGAACAAATGGTAATCTCTAAATAATTTTTCTCAATTTTTGCAGAGTTATGAAAGACGTATGTGGTCGTGATGGAGTACAATGTCTTTCGTATCGTTCATTTCTGGCATAGAAAGTTGAATTAATTATTTGGCAATGTTGCAATTCCTCGTGATGTTCCCATATTTTATTTCTAGTGGGATAGAAATACTTAGCATCACCTTTCTTGGCGCTAATGAAGAATTTGCAACCATTTGTGAATATTTTCGAGACTTGATTCCAGAAATGGCTCGGTTTCGTTTTATTTCAGCTGCATTTTGCAAATGGAAACTTGATCCATTAAATTTTTTACTATTGATTTATGAGTAAGTGAGGTATCGTACCAAATCAGGTGCTTCTTTTGGTGTCTAGTATTAACATCAAGATTTCCTGAAATATTTGAAAGCAAAAAGATAAAAAAAGTTATTGTAGAGAACGAGATCTAGTTAGAGAAGTATTATTAATACCGAATTTATAATTTAGATTGATGGAAGAAATTCATAATAAACAACACCATATATACTTATGTATTACTATTTGATTACATTTTTTTCGCTTAAATGAATCCCAATATATGTGCAGTATATTCAAAAAAATTATAAGGATATTTAGAATTCGCTCGAAAATCAAAAATATAAAAAGTATGGTGAAAAATCAACAGCATTATACTGACCAAATATTAGTCACGTAACGTAACGAATACATGCTTATAAGGATAATAATTAAAAGTTATTTACTATGTATACCTTCATTTAAAGAAATATTAATGAATGCTATACTCGGATAAAAACAATAATAAAGCCATAAAAGACCATAAAACTGTAAAAAAAGTTCTAAAGACGTTTTTTTACTACTTTCATTAATAACCATTAATGGAGTATTTAAATAGTATATCTGTGAAAAATCGATTCATAAACATGTAGTTTTTAAATGAAAAAAGTAAAATAAAGTATTTAATTTGTTCATTGAGTGTAAACGTTTCGCGAAAGGTGATGCTGAATTTAATACTTTTACTTTTACGGTTTAATGTTACATTCGAATGACAATATCCAGTGGTTTATCGATATTCTCCACTACTTTTTCGTTATAAATTTCTAGTTTTAGTATATTTTCGCTTTTTATTGCATGTTGTGCTCATTATCAATGTTACAATACTGAATATGTTAAAAAGAATTTACCATATCGTTTATTAGGGTCATCGGACATTTATTTACTTTCTCTTCTCACTTATTGTCTTCCTACTATCATCTGAAATAAGTGAAATGAAATTATTGTAATATCAAGTGTTAAAATATGTTTATATTTACCTCTAGTGGTAATGGATGGTGAGACATTAAAAAGGTATGATTGTTTATTATTACTTTCGTTTAGTTTGCGGAAACTGCCGGAAAAGAAAATTCCATTAAGAAAAACGAATTTGTACTTGTAAAAGTGACAACGTTCTAACCAATGGTTTTTCAATTTATGTATCTTCTCTTTATACAAATAGTTTTCCACGGAAGAAACTTTCGCTGTGAGGGAAGAGCTGGAAGTCAGAGTGAACTAAATCTGGCGAATAATGATTGTTGACATAATTCTTATTTGAATTCGGTAATCGAGTGAGAATATGTTGGGCTTTGTGAGTAGGTGAAATATTGAGGGAATTTTTGTTCCTGAAGTTAACAATAATTACAATAATACAAATTTTTTCTTTTTGTTTTCATTTCTTTTGTTATGGTGGTAGACTAATAAGTCATATAGAGCGCAGTAGTGACACAGTATTATAGTGGTGATATATTAACGTTTATGGCTAAATATTGTTACAATAAACATGCATAGATAGTCCCACATACCAAAGCATTTTCAAATTAGCGATTTTTAATTATTTAAATATGAAAACATATAAAACTGTAAAACAATATTTAGGTTTAACACAATACCAAAATTTATAAGGTTATAAACATTAGATCAAAAACTACAACGTTAATTACAAAGTGGCATTCCAATTTAAACTTAATCAAGACAATTCAGATGATGTCATTGAACTTTCATTAGTCAGGGCAGTCATTTAATTGAAGGGAATATAAAGAAATCCGAAAAAATTATATGCTATGATATAATATCGTAACATTTCTCTAACTGTAACATCTAATTTGTCACAATTATCTGAGAAAGGATCTTATTAAACCTATTTTTTATCGTAATACGTTTACTTTCGATCTATTGTTTTTTGTTTTACCGTCAAAAAAATCGGTTTCTCCAAAATTACTGTGACCACCTTTTTCACCATGTCAGTACCAAACCATTTTACCGTTTAACTATTTTTATTGTTGTAGGTGTAGTGTCAACGGTCAGTGAAAGTAGTTGAATAAAAATGACTCAGTGTAATATTGTAAACAGTTGAACGTCTGTAATATTAATTGTCCTAAACTGGCTACTTTGTAAGGCGTTCATTTACATCTAAGCAATTGTTTACTTTCACTACTAGCATTTCTTGTCTTTTGTTATCCAATTGATGAAAGATAGTTGTTTAATTTAAATCGTTTTATGTCCTCTACTTTCTCAAAGAGAGTTATAGCGAATTGACACTTGTATAATTATGATCTTCTATAATATCCCTTATGCCTTAAGTGAGAAGTAATCAGTGTCATTTCATCTGCTCGTTGTGCGTGTTGCTTCTTCTTTAGCATCTTCATGCCTTGAAATGTTAATTTTAACACACACTAAATTTTGTCAAGCAGATAAAAGTCATCAGTCGAATGAGAATGATCTAACTTTAAAATTTTATTATATATTTTGGGCAAAGCAAATTCCGTAGTGAGAATTGATACTATTTTAATACTCACCAATTGGATATGGGTTTTGAAACATATTACCATGTTTATCAACGTTTTGAACCATTAATATTTATCCAAATATATATTGTAGTAGTTTTTCTTTCATGATAATGATAAATCAACTTGATTGCAGCATCAAATATAGAAGTGGAGAGAAGTGAAAGAGGTTACTTGATTATATCATATTACACATCTGTCGGATATACGACTTTAGCATAGGCCAAAATATATCAGTATATATACATTGAATCATGTTATATCATATACTCACCTTGTATTTCTCTGTTGGTGTTAAGTATGAATCTTTTGAACATAAGATCTTGTTTTTCTTCAATTTCATTTTGGTTTTACTGTTGACATACTGTTAATGATTTTAAATCGAAATGGTTAATAATTAAAATACTTCAAGCTCTTGTTCTTTTTTGGATGATTCAAGACGTATAACTAGTTTTAAGATACAGACAGAGCACATCAGATGTAACCCACATTTAATGCATATATATTTCGACATAATGCACAAATGGTAATGTTTTTATTTTGACACAAATGCCTTAAAAGAGAATCTAGGGGAATGTTATTATTTACATATTATGTCAAGGATTTTGGGTAATATAAAAAAACTATGACGGCCATATTTATATATGGCGTCTTATAACCCGTTATATTGGTTAATACAGTAAAAAATGGATAAAGACACTAATTAAATTTCTTGTTCTATATTAACCGATTTAGAATTTAAGATCGAGCTTAGGTATTCGATTTTATTGTGTTGATGATCATTGAGAAACCCATTGACCGAATATATTAACATACATAAAAATAATATTTATCAGTCTCTTTAACTGTTCTTTTTTACAAACACTAGGCAATTTAAGATAATTCCCAAATTCATACCTTCTATATTTTTTTATGTAAATTGCCGTAAACGGTATGGGACTTGTACAAATATGCGAATGAAAAGATTGAGGCTTTTCTGAATGATGATTTATACCAACTTAAAGAATAAGTTGTAGGAGCACGAAATGTTAATTAACCATTGGTTTAAAATATATATTAATGTCACATGAAAAAAAAATGAAACACCTTTATGAAATGTTCCCATTCAATATGGCGTTAGCTCAAGCCTAGCCCCTTCAGACTATTATTTGTTTTAATCTAGGTAGAAGGTCTTTACTGAAAGGTGGTTTACTCTGTTTGGTTGAATGAAATATTTACTGAATTTTGTCAATTTTTGGATGACATTCACTTGTTGACTGAAATATAGTAAGCAGTTGTATCTTCCAATAGGCAATAATTTAAATCTTATATTCTTTTTTGCTTCTTTCGGACAGGACTATTGTATATCTCATTGTATATTTTTTATTCAGGCCTTACGCTATAGACATTTATAAAGGATTTGGTGAATTAACGACGACAGTCGTTAAAAAATTGAGAAGTATCTGCATAGATGTTCAGTAACACCTATGTATACATATGATCAGTTACATACGGTTACATACCTCATATGTTATAATCGTTTATTTTTTTCTATTATTAAACTCATTAAATTATCTACGTCAGGCTGGCTAGACGATTTATGAGCAGCAGAAACATTAAGTAATTCATTTTATTTAAGTAGCTGTAAATATAAGCAGCATTGAAATTTCATTCATATTATTGAAAAAGGACCGTAGACCTGCCTCTTCTCGAAAATATTTAGATTTATCGAATAAATTCAACGTTATGCTTCCGATATTTATTACCTGCTAATATCTAACTTTGTTCTGATTAATGATTTTATTTGCATTTTGGAATTTATTTGATAAGTGTTTTATATGAACTATTATTTCAGTAATTAGCGCTAGTTTGTAATTCATTGTTACTTGGGTAATAATAATTTAGAGAACGCGTCATATATTCTTGATTTATTGGCTCTATACATAACTAATATTACTATTAGGTAATGCTGATTTTTAATTAAGGTTCTACTAATATCATTTATTACTGTCAATATTAAATAGTAATTCTTTTCATACCGCGGTCGAAAGTACGTACTTTCGTCCCTAATAATAGGGAAGAAAGTTAAACATTTACTCCCTGTTTGAAGTACATCCGCGCCCTCTATAACGGCGGGAGGAAATAATTTTTGATGAGTATTTATACTCGTAACTAGGGACTATTTATTCTGTCGCTACAACAAATTGTTTGTCGTTGCTACCTCTAACATTAAAAATAATCATCAATGTTGTTTTGTCGTCACTCGATTCATTAATCCAGAAAAAATTAAAAATACCTTATCACCGAATGAACCCACGGAGGAGCAAGAAGATGTTATACGAAATTTTGATGCAGAATCGCGATTAATAATAAATACATATATGTTGGCAGGCATCAAAAACATGCTCATCAACATTTAAAGTTAAATTAATAACGTACTTTCGACCGGCTATGAAATAAAAATCGTATACACCGCACGGGCCAAAAGTTGAAATGTCGATCCTTGTGGTGTAATATACTATTTTAATAATTAATAAATACGTTAGTAGCTTAGCGTAGTTAACTGTCATTTCTGTCGAAGCTTAATTAGCATAGCGTCACTGGTTAACATTATTGATTTGGATTCGTATAATGATACAACTTCGTCCGCAATTATTCAAAAAAAGCATATGCTCTATCTAGAGAATTTGCTTCTAATAGGTTTTCATTGCTTAAATAAACAACGTGTGGAAGGTGCTAAATGTCCTAATCGTCCCTCAGTATAAGTTAAAAGGAAATTTTAGTCTAGAGACATGAATTTTAGGTATTTTTTTTAATGAAATTAAATAAAAACAATATATTTACTAGAGGTCTATTGATGTATAAAGAACACATAAAAGAAAAAAGGTGAACGAAAGAAGAAATGGCGGGTTCCAGTTGATACGATTGCAATCTTCGTAATAATTTGAAAGCAAAGAATAGAAAATTCTTAATCTGGAGAAGTGCTGCTATCATAGAAAAGTGCAAAAAAACGAAAAACATTTTTTTTGCTAAACTACGACTGTTGTAAAAACAAGGCATTTTTTACTACTTTTTTATATAAATAGTAACATTTTATATTACAGTTTTTATTGAATTGTTAAGGCGAGAAAACAATGCTGAAAATAAAATACAATTTATTTTTACTCTTCTTTACGTAAATTAATTCACAAAGACGAGTTTGTTTATTTAAATGAACAATATAAAAATATGAATGAAAGATATGAAATCGATACGTAATGATGAAAATCATAACGAATTGAATGGAAATTGTTTACTATCCTCTGTTTGCTTTTGGTTATTACTGATTCTGTCCGGATTCATCGGACCCAACTGATGACTATACTGACGACATATAAGAATTCTACTATTCTGATCTTATTTTAGTGTTCTTGATTATTTTTTTCCTACTCTTAATACTTGACTGTTCTGACTGTTCTTGTTCTCGCTCCTACTTCTGGGTAAAATCTCGATTCTATTGACCATTATTGGTCCTACTCTTCACCTTTGTTCAGTTTCTCACTCACGGGCCAAATCTTGGAGATCATGCTTATCTCCCGGATCCTTTCTCATGGCTGAGAAGTTTGTTTCAAGAGACTCTTTCCTGAACTCAGATTCGTTTAAGTTATCGGAGCGAGAAATTCTTTATCAGCTAGAGTTTCTTATGCAGATGGAACAAGTGCATGCCTCTTAAGAGTTTTATTAATATAATAATACTAAAATATAAATAATAATACAATTAATACAAAAAGGGATTTTCCACTAGGTCCAAATTTTTACAACCCTGTTTTAGCGCTGGACTCACATTATTCGAAGCACTCGACAATGTGCCGATGCGACATACTTTTTATTAGTCATGTGATATTAATCGATTCCAAACATTTGATAGAACATCATATTGTATATTGTCTCAGGTCATAATTTCTTCCCATGTAACAAATATTACGAATAAACAGTTAAATAGTCTAATATATTATATCCCAAAACTATACGAAAACAAGAAACATTATAAATTTTAGTGTATAAAGAAAGCTTACACCAAATTTTAAGTCAAAAAAGAGAAAGACATGAGAAGGCTCATGGGCATTTTTTCTAAACCAACTTGACAAATTTCGCAGATACGCGTTGTTATTTGCGGGATTTGTTGTTACGAAGGAATCTTTTTTATGTTTATATGTTTATATGTTTGTTGAGGTAATATAGTTAATTATTAAATAATAGAAAACATTAACAGCAGACAATACGAAAATAGGCGTATAAAATGTGGATTTTGAGTAAAATAAACAAAAAGGTAAGGCACAAATGGCAACACATACACACAAACAATATAAATAAAATAATAAAACAAAAGTTACAATAAATAAAATTTACTTTGACATAGTATTTATATCAACAAATTCTTTATAAAAGGAGACAATTATAAATAAAAAATATTTTTAACAAGTAAATTGAACCATCTTCACAAAATAAATATGGAACTTACTAAAAATTTAAAAGTAATCAAACTTAGGTATTTGACACAAAATTTGACTTTTATATTTAATTTAGCTTAATACCTACCTAAACCTATTTATCTATTTAGAGTATTATTTTTACTACTACGAATGGATCACTTTCCGGTCGGTGCCCAACCCAAACAGTTATATAATTTTAAATTTGTTTTGTTGGTAATTTAATTTTTTATATATGTCACAATGTTATATTATTATTTCTGTATTATTTGGCTGTAGAAGTTGAATTTCTGAACTCTCAATCTGGACATTGTCACGTTTAAAGCGGTCCATAGACGCTCAATATTATTGTACAATACGGGTTGCATAATATTTTGTTGACGGTCCCTATCGACGGACCGTCTCAATATTATTGTGCAATATTTCGTTTTGTATAAAAGATTGTACTGCATGGAGGCGATATTGAAGATTGTGCAATATATAGCTCCAAAGCGAGCACAAACGTATAACAACATTCTACAAAACCAAAAATTGTACAAAAAAGGTAAAAAAAAAGATGTTGAGGATCAATATATTGCGTAACCTTTCAATCTTGTTGAACCTTCAAATATTGAACGTCTATGGACCGCTTAACGGTGAACGCATAGCCTTGTGAGTCAACAATTGAATTCCCATAAAGGTAATAATTTTTTAAATAGTAATGAAGTCTTCATTAAAAGTATAAACTGCTATAAAAGTTGCAATTTATATCGTTAAGTTACATCATGTATAACTTTAGGTGTAAACGTTCATATCAATGAATGTCAATTGCAAACTAAACAACAGAGCTTCCTAGAAATTTATTTCATTACTTGAATTAATATGTGGCCGTTAAGGGCAACTTTAAAATGATTTAACCGGAAATTCAAAACGTTACTGACTTATCAAACTGCCCTCATATATGGTACTAGCGACCCGCCCCGGCTTCGCACGGGTGCAATGCTGATACTAAATTAAATACACTACAGAAAAAATATGAACGTTGTATATAAAAACATAGCGGCCCGCTCCGACTTTGCAAGGGCATAAAATATATATGCCTATGTTACTCAATGAAAACATGATTAAAATCGATCCAGTATTTTTGGTTCATTCATTACTGCCCTTGGCCTGCACGCATTAAATTTGGAGTAAAACAATTCCTCTTCCCCTATACTTACTATGAAGATTTCCTGCTATCTTTGGAATATCTAAATTCATACAATTTTTATTACATTACACATTTTTAAACGCAAATTTTAAATTTGTAATATCTCCGAAAATATTTGTTTAATTTACATGCTGTAAGGAACCATATTGATCTATATTAATTGCACACTGTATTTAAGGTACTTAATTCGATAAGGATTAATGCCTTATTGCTTAAAATAGCTTCGTAAATAAGCCATTTTCTCACGTAAAATGTAAACAATAAAAATGGTTAATGTGGGTTATCCCTAAAAGATAAACATATACCATCGCGGACTTTTTTGTAGACCTTTTTATGGTGTACAATACTGTAGTACATTAATTTGATCTAACTCGTAGGGTTAGGCAGCGTTTTTGCTAATTGCTAAATAAGCCTAAAAAAATAGATTAATTTAGGACATCACGTTAGATACCTCTAAAATTAGCAATGTTGCCTTAGTATATTATGCATGTATTATACATATAAACCTTCCTCTTGAATCACTCTATCTATTGAAAAAAACCGCATCAAAATCCGTTGCGTAGTTTTAAAGATTTAAGCGAACATAGGGATATAGGGACAGAAAAGGCGACTTTGTTTTATACTATGTAGTGATAATAGATCCAATAATTCACTAACTTAACTTGCTTCTGATCTATAGTTGGTTTAACATTGCGTAATAATAAATTCATAAACACGGATTTAAAATAAACGTAAAAAAATAGAACTAATAAAAACATTAACATATATTCATAAACCGCGGGATGTTTACAGATAATGATTTGATTCCAATCGGACATTTCTTAATTTTATTTTGAATACGGATATATCCGTTAAATTCATAACATACAGAGTGTAGTCTAGACCTTGAACCATGCGGCTTTCACCTTGGCGTTCGTTGGCATACTTACTGCCAGAATGAGTTTAATTGACTATAGGAACGAGCTTGGTTCATATGAATGGTTTATGCATATATTTTAATAAACAACATATACATTATAGAAGATATGTTTCTAGAAAAAGTTATAGACAGCATATTTTAAGCATTTGATTTTGTTTCAGATTTTACACTTCCTCTTGATATGCACATGGGCAACGCTATCAGTTAACAGATGCTACGGTTCTGCAGTTTATGGGTCGCCATATTATCCAATCAAAATAGAAGATTTAACAGATGGTGACATAAAAGAAATCGAATACTGGGACGAATATTATCACAGGTAAATTCTAAAATATTTTAAATATTCTAAATCTACTCCTCACTGTATAATCTCCATAGCTGCCCTCATGCTTGACTATAGGAAGCAAGTAGTCCATACAGTAGCCTTCGTTTGGGGTTCTTCATATATAAATTCGGCCATTTCTAGGAATCAATGTAAACGATGATTCATTTACCATAGCACACTATTCTAATCATCAAGTGTCCAGTTTTTACTTTTTTTTGACAGTTGAACCACTTCTTTCACAGCTTAGCATTGGCTTCAGTTATAAAATCTTGGCATCTAAATTGAGCAATACGTGTCGAACTGTTTATACGGAATCAAAAATGTAACAATATGTACTATATTGCATGGTGTTCATGTTCTTTTACCCCTGTATATAAAAATGCTTAAACTTGCAGATATTTGAACAATATTCTTATATTGCATAACTTTTTTTTTTATTTTCATTTATTTTTTTAGTCCATCTTCGACCAATGTAGAACTCGAGTGACCTTGTGACAAGACGTGGTCAACGTCTGATGAGCGCGCGCCATTTGTATACAAACATGTATTTGTGTTAAGCACTAGTCGTGCGAACTGGCACGATTTATTTATTCCAATACTTTTTGGACAACTCTTGTACTTTATCTGTAACAAATATAATGTCGAATGTCACCATTTATTTTGTATTTTGAAATGAAATGGCAATTGAAACTGTAGGAATTCAGAAATTATTTTAGGCAACTGTTATAAATTAATCCTATACGATGAGCAATGAATTTTGCTGTATATGATTTGCAATTCAGCATTAATTACATTAACCACTTATCTTAACACTTATTTTCGTTCTGCACATTTCGGAGTACCTGACGATCGATGAACTACATCATTCCTATATCTTAGAACCTCATCAATTCTTAAACATTTGGAGGAAGTCGACAAAAAAAATTGATATAAAAACATCGACCATAAAAGACGTTTATACCATTTACAATCAATAGAGATGCTGTTGATAACATCATAAAATATGAAAAGTGAATCATATTCGACAATAATGTTTACAAGTAAAACATAACCCGTCTGGTGATATTTTTGTTCTTTCTTAGCATAACTCCATGTTTCTACAAGACCAAATGGGCTTTATAATTAACTGATAAACTAGTTCTTTGATTAAAAATCTAGAGGTCTGAGAGTCTCTGTCGATTAACCAGCACAGTTCTTTGAGATATTTAGAATTATTGATCATTTTGACTCTGGTTTGTTCTGTTTTTTTAATGATATTTTCAATTTTTATTACCATCAATATGGATAGCCAGGTATTTCGCTAAACAGCTGGGCATCCGTTAAGTGACATGGACAGGTTTCGAATTATTAAGTTGTATATTTCAGTGTAGTGCATTTGGAATCTTGATGACTGCCCCTTGTATTTGCTATAATGACACTTTTTTCTAAATTGTAATTAATTAAAATAATAATGTTAATAATAGGTAATGAATATAAGCTACAATTTGTTTTTTTTTTAACCGAATAGTTTATTAGAGATTAATTAAACAATATTAAGAAAATGTGTGTAAAAAAATAAATAAAGAATAAATTTAAAATAAATCACCATTTATTTATTTTGTTGCATGTTTTACAGACCAAAAAGATCAGGTTCTCCTTCAGGCTCCGGTGACATAGTAACTCAATTAAAATCAGCCGTGGTGTCTGGATTAAAACAAAAAATCGGTCAAGTTGCTAAAGCATCAGCTGGAGCGGTAGCTGGTGCATCTGCAGGTGCCAGTAAAGGCAGCGCTGCGGGAAGTGCCGGTGAAGCAAAGGGTCATGATACCTACGGACCTCCGCCTGTACGTGACAAATTTTAAAATAATGACGTTATATGATGACATAATTTGGTTATTTACAGGTCGAAAAGCCATTTAATTTATGGGAGTTGAAGAAATCTGTTCTTAACACTCTTCTACAAGCAGTTAAAGCCATACAGGGTGGCGTCCTAGCCATAAAAGGCCAGTTAATTAAGGGTAGCGGTTACTTGGTGTCGGGTGGTGGTAAGCTGTTAGCAGCAGGAGGAGACAAAGTTACTGAACTGGGAAAGAATATCATACATAACTCAGTTTTGGTACCACCAAGCAAAACACACCCATGGCATTCTGGTAATAATTTTCATTAAATAGTCGTTTTTTTAACTGATCTTATTCGGCAGAAACATATGGGGCGCCAGCAAGTTACTCTGCCCCAAGTGGGCCATCTGAGGTGTATGACTCACCTCCACCATCCGCCATAGGACCTTCATATATTCCAGAAAGCTCATACGAAGGACACTATGATTTTAATGATGGTAACTATCTAAGTCATTTTAATTCACCAAAAACAAAAATAGATCCGAATATTTGTGATATTAGTTTGTGTTATCTCCAGATATGCGATTAAGATTGCTCCAGCGGTAACCGATTTTTGCCATTATTATGTCAGTTACTTGAGTTATAACACTGAGCATACTATGAAATATTTCCACCAAGAAAAATGTATTTAAATTAAATCTTCTGTGTTATATTCAGTCATTACTTGAATTGAGATAATATGTATATATAGCTATAATTTTATATCAGAAAATACTAGACGTCGAGATTTAATAAATCCAATCAGTATTCTCTCATGGTTGGAAATATATTTCCATCTGAATAAATTGTTAGTGTAATAACATTTTAATTTATAATTTATTATAGTAATGCTGTTTTATTTTTATATATATTTTTTACAGTTAATACAATTTTCTCCAGAAAATTGAGACTACTTGTTACATTGTTTATGACTTGTACGATGTATGTTTTGCGATTGTACGATCTTCAGTGTTTCGGATACCTAAATGTTGAGTAATCTTTAGTAATTACAATAAGGTATGATACATACAAAATAAATGATCCATCACATGTTTAGGAACAATTATAGAGAAAAACATTTAATCAGAGTAGAGAATGATAGCATATTTAATTTACCGAAATTGCAATATTTCTAAAATGAGATATTTTATATGCAATATTATACAATATTATTAAAGTTAATTAACTGAAGACTTTAATTGAATATGATGATCGGTGGATATTTCAAATCTTCAAGATAAAACCAGTAATGTTATTAGTGATAGAGTTATAGTAAACAAGAGTAAAACTAATTATAATCCCTTTTGTCGACTTTCTGAAATTCCAGAAATATTTATACATATCATCAGCATTTATAGAAATGCTTTAAAGGAAAAACGACAAGAAAAGTGAAAGCTTCTTTAAAGAAATTTCTATATCCAAATAAACTGACCTTGCCTGAACCTGTACCTTATTTATTAAACAAACTTTCTGTTTTATAATATTATTCTAAATACATCCCGTAAAAGTGTTTTTTTGATGAACTCGACATCAACGATTTAAAAATTATATTTTTATATTATTAAAATTACTTTTGTTTTTCACGCTCTTCAAGTATCAAGGCTGCAATTTCTTTGATAAAATTTAGTTTTTTAACTATATTTCTGATGATGTCCATAGTAAAATTGTTGAAATCGTTTAACACACTTGCTTATGTTTCATGTAATAATACATGTGTTTACTATGCGTAACGATAAGTAAATTTGAAATTAAAAATTTTTAAAATATTGTGGATTACTCATGTCAAATTTTTCATATAGATATAACCTCATATTTTAAAATTAAATCATAGTTTCCCTGTGAAACATTTTATAATATACACCTTTGACCAATATAATGTACCTAAGTTAATGTGAAAGTGTCTGATCCAACTTGTTGGGGCGAAAATTTAGACGTTTAGAAATATACACGATGTTTGTTAAAACCAACAGTAGGCATATATGGGTTATAACTGTAATAATTGTCATTGTCCTTAGACAAAAGTGCAAAATCCGACAAGTAAAATGATCCCAGTCACGCCACTAACCAGGCTGGGTAAGACCGGATGTCTTCTGGGATGGTCTCTGGCTAGTTGGTCACTGCCATGTGGTAGGCTTAATGCTGAGGGCTGTGGTTCACAGCCCACGTTAAACAGTAGGCCCAGTTCAGATAAACTCTCGTTGGTAAAAAGAAGAGTCACTCACTCAGTCATAAAATCGTTTCAAATAGTGCTCTAATTCGATTATGATGATTAACATAGTTGTTATTTCATTACATTTAGGAAGGTTGACCTGGGACTTATTTAATAATGCGTTGCTTAAAATTAACATATCTCCAATTTGTTTAGATATATATAATAAGAAGACTATACGATTTTATATATAGAACTTTTGTTTATTTTTTGCTTGTTGCTATCTTAACTTTAGTGTTTGGTATATTTCATCGTTCTTGCACGTTACTGGACAAAAAATCAGCACATCGAATATGTTTATTTAAAATTTGGTGGTCAAACTTTCCCTCCTGGGTTTACAGTTTCGTTTTTTTTTCGACGATCTTCTTACTTTCTATCGTGATTCAAACCATTATTTATGGCAGAATAAATATGACGAATACTTGAAGGATGCAGGATTCCCGGAAAGTCACTTTTTAAATAATTTTTAGTCACTCGACATGTAAATAGTATTATTTTCCAATACATTTTCGTTATATATTAAATTGGTTTAGATGATTTATAAATATTAGTGTTGTGACTAATGTTTTTCAGGCTGTACATTGCAGTGTAGAATGTTTAAATATTTGCGGTTTTCGAATTATAGATCTGATGATTCATTAATAACGATATCTAATATTTATAATAACTAATAAATTAATTAGTTTTGGATTGCAGAACTTTATTTTTGTTTGGTAACGGCTGTTGGTCTATTTTTACTATTAGCATCATGAATGAATTCTTATCATTTTTTTCGTTTAAATTGGCATTTTCTGAGAAAAATGTCTGGAAGTTCGTTCGTTCGTAATTTTTTTTAATAGTTTTGCTGATAATATCACTATTGTTGAATCGATAACTACAATTTCTATCCGGCTCGAAGGACTATGGTGAATTACTTGTTTAATTCAAGTAAATAATTTCCGGAACGGTGGTTTAATAGGCCCAAAAAAATCTATTTTTAAAGACATCAGTGATTTACGAGTCTGACATCAATTAGTTCCTGTGTAATCGTTATCTTTCTTTAAATAAAAGTAAACAGTACAGTTACAATAAAATGCAACACTATATAATACCCTAACGGTCTTCGATCTTATCTTACAAACTTGACTAATAACTAGTCTTGAATAAAAACATATGAATATTTTCATAAATTGGTCGTGAATGCGTGCGAACCTCGTTTTTCTTATTCCACGATCACCAACTAGAACCAAATGGTTTTTTGCTGATGTCGCTTCAGGTTCGGGATAGTGAAGTGTTATGCGAGCGACAGAGAACCTGGGTTACGACTGGGATTGTCGTAGTTGGTTTAGTACCGAGGTTGGATAGGGATTGTATCAAGATGTTTTCGTGTTCTAAAGCGTCTATGGAGAACCTTACACTGAGCGTGTTCGTGAAACTCTTCACAAACGGGATGTCGTTCCTTATAAACCATGAGGCATTGAGTAATGCGGGGACTTTTTTTGGATTGGAACACTTGGAGTAGTTCATGTTTTCTTTCAGAGACATACCTGCACCACATCTGTGCTCCGTAGAGTTAGACTGGACGGACTAGCCTTTTGTAGAGTCACTTTCTGGGGTATTGGAAGTTTAATTTTTCTGCAGAGGAGTGGAAATTACTATAGTATTTGGGCTGTACGCGCCATTGCCTTTGCAAATAGCATGCTGTATTTGATCTGATGATTGGAATCTGCGGTCGAACTGGAGACCACGGTATGAAACTTTCTGGAACCAGGGGATAGGGACTTTATCGATTTAGAGGTGATAGGCGCGGAACTCCTTTTTGCAGTGAAACAGAATAGCCTGAGTTTTGCTCGGGTTTATCTGTAGCAGTCAGAATTTGTACCGCACATTTGTCTGGTTCAATTGGACTTGAAGTCTGTAGCGAATAGCGTCGGAGCTATAACCGTTTGTGGAGTGGGAAATCAGCCATGCAAAAATTTTACAGAGCAGGGGCTAGTGGAGCACCTTGCGGGACACCTGCGGAATTCTGTTTTCGAGAGGAGACTGCGTCACCGACCCTCCCTTGAAAGGGCCTACCGTCGAAGTATGAATATATTAGAGAGATTAGGTCATTCGTTAGACCTAGCTGTTTTGCTTTGAATATTAGACCGTGGTACCATACTTGATCGAAAGCTTTGGAAATATCTAAAAAAATGGCTCCGTGAGTGCGAACCTCTTGGTTAGCCCTATTTAAGATGGTGTGTATGTCACACCCGCTCTGAAAGTATACGGTATTTGACAATCACCTTTTCTTGGAACCAATAGTGACTTATGAAGGTTTTTCCTTTCACAAGTAAACTAATGGACAGGCAGTGGCAACAAAACGTGCCAGAGAGACCCAAAATACCGCCATAAAGCTATAAAAAGGCAGATGTTTTAAAAACGGTATTATAAGACATAAATATAAGAATTTTAAAGACATATTTGACATAAAGACTTGATATTCCCCGAACAACGATATCCTCTCGATGAGGTTTTGAGGGAATCGGTTCATCTAACTCTTCGAAATGTTTCAGCTATTGTGAAGCGTGTTAACTTGACCATACAGCACAATTTTGAAAATGACACTGAGGTAATTCTTCAATACAATTTCACTCTATTTCGGTACATTTATTTTAAGTATAACACTACTGTAGAGGTTTTTGGTAGAGGTTTTTTCGTTTTGATTTTGACTTTTTCCACAAAAGTTTTTGAGGATTGAAAGGCCAGAAGGATGCTAGATCTGATAAATAAGTTGCGTGCTGAAAGTTACTTTACTTTAGTTCAGCGGATTTTAGCGATTGCTTTGCCAACCATATGAATTGGTGTATCTTGAAAATTGGCTTCTTTTCCGTAAGACGCGTTTCTTTTTATGATTTATAATCAATCCCCGTATATTTTAAATTCTCTTTTTTATCAACGAGGGTTTATCTGAACTGGACCTACAGTTTAACGTAGGCTCCGAACCACGGTCCACCGTAGAAACCATACCAGAAGACATCTGGTCTTACCCAGCCTGGTTACTGATGTGGCTGGGATTACTTTCCTTGTCGGATTTTACCCTCTTGCCTAAGACAAGTGCATATATTAAACAATCACAAACATACATTTACGACCATGTCCCACCATAATTCGAACCCGCGACTATCGCAACAGTAGGCGGACCGTCCAGTCGCATTTACTACTGCGCCAGCCAGGCCGGCATATTCGATTATTAGTACCCATTACTGTACTCAATATTTTGAAATCAAAACCCTAAAAATTGCAAACTGTACTTAGTATTAAATCGCCATCCAAATGATGACATTCTTCTGAAAGACAAAGTATTAAAATGACATCGTACTTTTTAATTCCACTACAGGCGTATAGTGCTTCGCGATCTGATTCAATGATGTATTATACATAGAAGACGTCACATCAGATAGTGGATGCGTGAAAACGCATTTTAATCAAAATAAGTGGTATTCTTTGTGGCGTCTTTGCGTCTGCTTATTACTCGTGATTTCTGGTAATTATGACGACAACTCATCATTAAAATTATTCAATTACAGTCCAGTCATATTTTGATAGCATGTCAAGCTGGAGAAAATGTACCCAACGCAGTAGTTATTCCTTATAATAATAATTAAACTGCAGGTATATTTTAAAAAATTTAAAAAACTTTTATTTTATAATCATATAAAAAACTAAGAACATCTGTGTACCTCGGATCTTGGATTGTTATAGAAAAGTATCATTTTTAGTTTAGTGTGGAAAAAAGTGGCAATGATGATTCGATTTGTAGTTTTCAGTTGACTTATTTCTCCGCAATTTTCCTTTTTTCTTAATATTTTCATATGCTCTCATATACGTATTATCTTGTTCTTTCAGCTCATTTTACTCAAGCGTTTGTATATGATAAATAAAGCACCAACTAAAGCAAATTATTTGGGTACATAACCTTAAAATTACATTAAATACATGGCAACCTTAATAAGCTTGGTGCTCATATACAAGAATGCCATACGCATGATGGTGTAAGAATACCGTAGAATTAGATCATAACTTTAAGTACTACAATTTAATAGATTTAGTATATTAAGTTATTTACTTCAATACTGAATAAAAAAATTTAAAAAGTTACGCCCCCGGGTGGGCTCGAACCACCAACCTTTCGGTTAACAGCCGAACGCGCTAGCCGATTGCGCCACGGAGGCTATGATGGTAATTTTAAATTAACCATAATATAAACGAAGGTTCATTGTACGTCACATTTTAAGTGTAATTTACGGGTATTATTCATAAAATTAATCTATTGTCAATGACATAAACAATAACTTAAAAACAATTCAATGTATTTATATTTTAGCAATTCAACAGTGAATTTTTACGAATGTTTTTGGGGTGATATTTATATTTCAGAAACTAGAATGTTATTTCTAATAATAATATAAATTCTAAGGTCGTAGAGTTCATAATCAATACTTAGGTAGTTACTTTAAAATGATTAATTAATATTATCCGCAACTGGTTGACAGGCAACCAGAAAAACAATTCACTTACTAAAATATATTTTCAAACGCGTCGTTGCCAAACCTTGCAAAATATATGTATATTTGAGGAATATAATATAAATACAATAAATATAAAATGAAATTCACAAATTAATCTAAAATTTTCCTTCATCCTCAAGTTAACATTTTTTGGTGCAATTGTTTTTTCCATATTATAATAACTGTACTATGAAAAACCTATATTTATAAACATATTTCATTTTGAAATCATTTTCAAAACAAAAAAGAGAAAAAGACAATATAATTTAACGATACAACAATAACAATATAATAAATATAATAATTAATTTATTAATATATAAATATCTCTATAGCAACAAAAAGTTATACATCTATAAAAATATGCGATAAATTCCTTTCCATGGTACCCATGAGGTAGAAGTCTAGGTGAATTTTCTATGTGTTGTGTTTCTCTTAAGTCTATCCAACAAGCATCCATTTAGTTTTATAATTACATAATAATATTTCTATACAAATATACAAACTCCAAACTTAACTTATTAACTGATAACTTTGTGGTCGATATCACATCATCTTCGATTATATTTTTTCGATTACAATAAACAAAATCGAATCCTATCCCTGTTTAATTACTCATTTCAATTTTCCCTTTGACCTCATTTACAAAAGCTTCAACACTTGTATCGCCACTTTTGAATCTATCGAATTCAACCAAATTGTTTGCTATATATTGTACAAATCTTTACGAGTAAATAAACCTAATCCATTCAAATGCTCACGGATTTCATCTAATATTTGAATTTTTAGCTTTAGTTTGATATTAGTCATATATCTATATAACTTTAACAGAAGTAACCTTCCATCAAGTTATGTTATTGGCCTGTATGTTTTCCAAAGTGTTGTGTTTGATATTCCTTTCACTCTTGTGTCAATTTTACCCCAGCCCCCGAAGAATTAAATTCCTCTTATCCTTTGATACGCTCTTATAAATATGGGTTTTGATGTCTCCACTGTCACACAAATGGAGAAAACAACAAAATTTCCTCTGTAACCTCCCTGTAATATAAGCAATATACCAACAACTTTTAAATCAGCAAAAACTTTCCTTTTATATTCTTTGTATTTGATTAAGTTTAAAATTAGTTTCGTATTTTCATACATGTCTTTTAAAATCACTGAATATGCAATAGGTACAAAAGTATATCGGCTGCCATTGTGTAGTAATACAGGTTTTAAGAGTAAATAGTGCTCACACTACTACTAAGGAATGTGATATGTTAGACAACTGTTTCAATAGATATCGATTGATAATAGATAAAGATTTTAACAATAGAATAAGGAATTCAAAACACATACTTTTTTTTATTTTGGAAAAATTGCGTCACACAGTGCTATTTATAATTAAAATATGAACGGCGCAATAACAAATAAACTATAAGCAGATATAAACAATCAAGAGCTGCTCTATTTCCTACCAGTATTAGAAATTGCCGAAGATTTTTAATGTCGACTGGTACCATCTAAACATAACTCCTACTAAAATAATTTATTACTATATTTTAACGACTATATTTTATATTTCGCTTATCAACAAATTCAACCAGAAAATAGCACAATGAAAGCGAGTTAATAAACTGTTTTCCGTTTTTGTTTTATTTGTAACAATAAACTTTCAATTTGGTTGTTTTATACTTGCCCTAACCCCATATCTTCTTATATCCGCAGTGAAACTTCATCACCCCTCGGATGGACTGATTATATTACGACGAATAGCTCCGAACAAAGACAAATACTCGTCACAAAGTAAATCTTCGGACGTGGGTGGAGCAAGCCCATCGGCGTCGATAGGTTCAACGGCTCATGCTGGCGTCAGCAATCTTGTAGGTAAAATATTGGGACTGTCCTCTTTGGAGAAGCCCAATAATATCGCCAAAGAGCCTGCGTACGATAGCAAGGGGAATCAATACACTCCGGAAGATAGTCACACCGGTTTCAGTCCACCATCGCCACCGCACTATGAGGCTCAGTCAGCTCTCGCATCTCCTTCGCCACTTCCAGCACAACCTTCTGGACAACAGAGCACCGGAAACGTCGATTTCACCTTCACTAATACTCACCTCAACACCGTTTCTAATAACATTCCATTTGGAGGCGATTTAGCATCACAGCCTGCGGCCTATGGCACAGACGGTGCATTCGGGGGTTATCAGGATTACATGGGAACCCAAGCTTCGAACAAATACGAGAGTAAAGTGAAGTTCACACGCGGGGAACTGCAGGACACTGTCGCTAGCTCGCAAATTCAACTCCCAAATGATGCTCCTCAAAGTTTGGAAGCTCTGAAGGCACTTTTGGAGCAGGAGAAAACTAACGACCATCATCCAGCACCTATATATCATTACAAAGCACCCGAGGCTGCACCGTCAGCATCAATACTCGATCCCGGTTTGGCTTCGTTGGCTAATTTCTTGCCAACGGAAAGTTCCAGAGTGATAATGAATTATAAAGATTCTGTCAGGGATTATACCAAGTTGAAAACATATCCATCGACTAAAATACGAGCTAGCTCTCATTCCGGAAGGTATAAGACAACGCCTTCCAAGAAACGGAAGAGGACGTCTCAGGAAATTCGTTACACTAGACCAACTAAGTCAGATTACGAGGTCATAAAGTCGATTTCTTATAAGTTGACTCCAGGAGGACCAAAAAGACTGACGTAAAGACATGTGAGTTACTGACTAGACTAACGACCTTTCGTAGTATCACATCATTAACAAACGTAGCACTTTGTGTACATATATATGTTTAGACATCAGTTAGATTGTTCCTATTGTTTGTTAATTCATCCGCATTGTATCACGGTACTGTAGTAACATTTTGTAAATATTTTTCATCGACCTTCCAGTGTATAATATTTATTTCTCGTCAGATGTCATTAAAATTAAGGTCATTTCAATCCACTGCTAACGATTTTGTTAATTTTCAGAAAGCCTCCATAACATCCACAAAGAAAAATATTACCAATCACCCAATACGTTTCATCATAGTTAAAGGCAACTGAAGGCATAACAAGATGGACGAGGATAACGTTCCTAATTTCGGTCCAGTTAA
The DNA here is from genome assembly GCF_030347505.1 of Rhynchophorus ferrugineus. NCBI lineage: Eukaryota > Metazoa > Arthropoda > Insecta > Coleoptera > Curculionidae > Rhynchophorus > Rhynchophorus ferrugineus. The sequence continues at coordinate 20,379,890 of NW_027472583.1, read as the reverse complement.
TATACATCAAAATGCTCAATATATATATTTTTTATTATTTTATTTAATTCTATGTAGTTCTTAAGTCACCATCATCTGTTAATACATTCATTTTGTAAAATTTTGATACATTTTAAGATGTAAATTTATTTATTTTTAGTTGTAAATAAAATTTGTTATAATAAAATTTTGAACAACTGACATTCCGACTGTATTTTACATCACCTCATATTAGCACACCCCACATCAGCTCATATTAGTCGGTAACTGCCGTACTATTTAACAACTGTTTGGAACATAGAGGAAATGTACCTTTGTCAGAGACACGGTGAAAAGACCCTGGGTCTTAGAGGATTGATCAAACACACTGTTTGAAATCAAAATCTCCTCGTCCCTATGCAGTGAAACTAAATCGTTTGAGACTGGGACATTGTTATTTCTCCCATGGGCACGGTTCTAATTCTTGTAGAAGAAAGACAATCATTCAAAAAGTAACGGTCAAAGACAGGGCAGATGATCACAAAATTCACAGCTTGCTGAAACGTATGGAGATATCATCATTTTTCATTTTAGGGTGATGTCTCCCCTAAGCCTAATCCATCTTTTGTAAGTTTTTGTTAATAGCCCTAATTAGATATCAATCCTAAAAGTAAGAAAAGAGAAAGAATTTCTTTCAGGTCTTGTAATTTAATCACTGTATTTTCTCCTAGAGCATTTACTATATCAGCTACAAAAGAACTAGTGTCCATTCTCTTCTCGTGCATTCGTACCAAAGGCATATGGTTACACTGATTAATCTTTGTCATATACGCTGGACAGCTACAGTCATATCTATACACACAAATCTAATATATATTTGTTGGTATTTATATTGTATGTTTTATTGAAATATTTTACTTAAAATTTGCCTGAATGTTGAACAGCCGTATGTACTTTGTACTTGTCTTTTGTAAATTCTGCTCTCTTATGGACTCTGATAATTATTTTGCCTTGATGGCTATTATTCGATAGTTCCTACTACTACGAAAAGTTCAAACTACGACTTTAGTATTTAACTCTCTAACTCTAGTACATACTGTTTGTTGAGGTCTTGTTAACACTTATTTTATTTATACCTAAATTTTTCTTTGTCATATATTTTGGCATGATTTATTGTAAACATTTTTTATACAAGTCTGTTGAATCTAAAGCCTCTTGTTATAAAGAAAAATCATAATTTTATAGTCGCGAGATGTGGAATTGATAAAAAGGAAAGTGGAAAAAGGAAAACTTTCGCAAACTAGAAAAAAATACCCCTTGCTTTTCAGCTTCGGATCCCAATAGTTCTATTACTTTACCTATCAGAGAGTGGGGAAATCCATTCCTTATCCCAAAAATAGCCCGAATACAATCCTGGTTGGTTATTCCTAGAAGAGCCCGGGGATCATGATGGTGATTCTTCCCATGGAGGTGTGGCGTAGCGATCAACGCGAGACAGTTACGCCTCGTCAGGTGGAGAAATTGGATCGATGTCTGGCTAGACCTTGGCCGCTTATTCATCGTATCGGCACTGTAAATTATATCGTGAAGTAGTTGTACCACGTCATCCGCTTCAATAAAACATAATTGTTTTACTAGTTTTAGCAGTTTTCTTTATAAGATACCACGTGCTCACTTTCAATTCTCACACCAGAAGTGATGTTCGAGTGGTAATTACAAAAGTACAAAGTTTTAAAAAAGAAACGTCGACACTAACTTCACACATTTCGTTTTCCTTTTTAGTGTCCGTCACTATCGTGATCTAGCGAAGGGACAAAATCCAGACGATAGTAGAGCTGGACAAAATATATATTTTGCTATAAAATTTGATTTGTGTTGGTAACCTACAAACTATTGTGACTGTTTAATTAACTGTAGTTTATCAATTAATATGTATTAGTTGTTCTATAGTGTTAAAATAAGTTGTAGTTTATAGCGTTATTTTTGTTCCATTATTCTGTTTACTTATGGAATTTTATCGTCAGAGTCAAAATAAAGGAAAACTTAAATTTGGTGCGATAACATTGCATTATAAATTTTGATGATGTGCGTTGGCTTTTTTATTGAAAGGGATATATTTGTATTTCAATTATTTACGTAATGCAATTACAAGTAATGTCCGACCCTGTACATTAACCATTAAGCAGCCTAACCTGCCGAATCATGGACTGGTACCCCTAGCTGATTTTTTATCTATGGTTACTTTATGACTTTTAATTGAAATGAGAGGAAAGTCGTCTGCATTTTAGTTGATAATTCGTGGAGTTTTGGCATATACATATCAGACTAATATAATTTGAAAGATCTTTTATCTAAAGTCTCCTCGTTAATTTGGATGCGTTAGACATATCACAGAACTAGAAGCTTATTTGGGCACTTTGGAGGTATTTTAGGGAACTTGAGTAAATGCTTGATCCTAAGACTCAACATTGGTGTGGATGTGTTAGATCTGTAGATGAGGCTATTTAGAAGGTTTGCAACACCTTTGGAATGGCGAGTTGAATTTGTGGATCAATTGAGTTTTTGGTCAAAAAGTAAATCTAGCTACATCGATCCCAGTAGTATAATATCTATATTGTATTCAGCCACCATAAGCAAAGTGGGTTCAATTGACTTTTAAAATTTTATGATTATTAAAAATTGTTTTAACATATGCTTAATTTTTCTTGCAGAAATTTTTTGAAATAATAATATCAATGACGGTATTATCATAGGTATATAATATATTCGTGTCTCATTGATCTTGTCTCCTAAGAATTTCCTTCACCATTTTGTGGATAATGACGTGTTTTAATTCTACAAATTAAAATACTATTCTGAATAAAACAATATTTTTAAGTAAACACAATATTAAAGCTTTATTTATTAAATAAATAAAAATAAATTCCGTTAATAATATAATTCACAACTAAATTTTGTGAATGATATTATTTATGATGTGATCATTCATTTATCTTAAAAAGAGACGTATTCAGAAAATTATTAATTTAAAAATATTTCGTGAAGAATGTAGGATTTTGATATCATTAATGATTATTTTAATAAAATACTATTTTTTTACAGTAATTTTCCGGAGCAACAGCGTCTATAACGGTACTACCATAGATATTTAATACATTATTTAATCTTTATGACCATTTACAATTTCCTTCACCATTTTGTTTTTAATACCTATTTTAAATCGTGTAACTCTGAAAACTAAGATATTCAATAAAACAACATTTATCAACGAACACAATATTAGAGCTTTATTTATTAAGTAAATAAAAATACATTCTGTTAATAATAAAAATCACAACTGAACTTTTGTGGAGATGTATGTATAATATACAATAGTTACATTATATTAATCAGTCTAATAATTTAATTTTTATAGACAGTTTTCATATAAGACGCATCTCTTTTAGCTGTTACTTGCATTGTTTAGCAGTAAAGACCAATATTGAATTTAAAAAAAAAAACAGAAAAGGAGAGTACGTTTTATACAAAAAAGCCTATCATTTTTCTTTTCCAGCGTTTTGTACAAATCAATTTATATTAATTAATATCTAAACTTTTTTGATCATGCATGTACAACATGACGGTACTTTGAATTGATCGAACATGATCTGTTTCGTGCTGTTTTGGTATACCATCAATCGTTTGGTGTCGTACTGTTGTACACATGTGCTGGTATAGCCGAATGAATCGAATGGTATTGAACATGCTCCATCACTAAAAAAAAAGAAAATATAAAAATGTAGCTAATGAAATATTAATTAAATATTTCTTAGGGAAAACAGTTTCGATATTTCAACGTTCTTTTTTATCCTGGGGGTGAATTATGTTTGCGCTAGTTTGCTTTTTATTTTGATTCAGAACCAATTAGTGATAAAACCAAAGTTATTACTTGTTGAACAAGAATGTGTGTATTTAAAGCTTTTGAATTTAAATACATTTAATAATAAAGTTTTTAATATGTTTTTATTTATTTTAAAACGAAATATTAAAATAGTATTTTATATAAATGTATTTGTTACCAACGACGGTTTATCTGGACTGGACTTATAGTTTAACGGGGGCTCCTAACCACAGTCCTCAGTATTAAGTTTATCGACTGGCGAGGGATCAACTTAGAAATTGTTCCAGAAGACATCCGGTCTTACCCAGCCTGGTTACTGGCGCGACTGAGATTATTTTCCTTGTCGGATTTTGCACTCTTGTCTGGGACAATCATAAATATTAAACAATCACAGACATAAATTTACGACCATGCCCCTGCAGGATTCGAACCCGCGACTATCGCAACAGTACTGTACAGAGGACCGTAGTGTTGCCTTCACCACTGCGCCGACCAAGCCGGCAGTGTATTTTTAGTTTCACTGTTACAAATGGTTGGTAGTGCATAAACTTATTGAAGAACCCATTATAGTAAAGGAGAAAGAAAAACCAAATATTTTTTCTTAACATTTCCTAAGAATTATTTTTTAATATTTTACCAGCTAACGGGTCTTAATGTTTGGAAATTCCGAGTTATTATTTAACTTATACACCAGATGCTATATCAGCCTTGGGGAGAAGGAATATACGCTCAATTATCTTTTTTTGGGCATGATAAAAAATCCATAACCTCATTAAGACAACACCAGTTATTAGGTAATAACCAACATGTAATAATTTTTCATCACGAAAATGATTCATAGGAAAAGTATTTGTATTTCCCTAATGGTACTAACTAATTACTGTAATAATATTCACTATTCACTCTCTTGATGGATCCCCAAATATTTTAGTATTTTGCATTGTTTGATTTTTTACCGTTGTATATATTTATAAAACATTGATGAACATCATCAACTTTGAAGAGACGGTGGTAGTAACACAAAGAAGGTGAAGGAGAAAAGGATGAGTAAGTAGTGTGTAAAAATTGCGTGTTTACGATGGAGACTGTGATATTTGATGAGTGATGTGTTTAGAAGTGAGAGCTTCGTTTATAAGTATAGTTGAAAAAAGTAGTATAGATAGTGACCTTAATTAGTCTATTCGGTCGACCATTCTTATTTTCTCTTCTTCTTTTTTTAGTGATTTTGATAGAAGATAACGATAGTAAAATATCAGCAAAAAGCTGGTGTATTAGATGTGATGATTAGAACAAAATATAATTTTTTCTTCAAGGTTCTGTTACCATCCAAGAAATGTATGCAAGAAATGAATTTAGTCTATTAAATCAATATCAAGGTGAATATTGTAGTAATTTAAAAAACTTTCCCAAATGCTAGAATGAGGAATCAATTATTTCTGTATGTAGTTGGGTGACGTATGTAAGTTCGAATTTTAAGAGAGTTCTAGGCTTACTGCCAAAAGAGACGTAGGTTTACTGTTTAATTTCGATAACCAAATTTTGCTATTGGTTATTATTGTATTACGCTATATAGCCATTATCATATATATTATTTCATATCAATAAATTTGTAATTTTTTAGGTTTAAAATATTTAAAATCAACATGACAATATGGTGAATGCAATAATATTATTGCAAGTATAATTATCATTTTAAATTAGTAAAATAAAGTTGATTAATTTCTTTGTATTTTAATTAGTTTTTATATAACACTTAATATTATTGTATGCATTAAATTAATTTATCTTCCGATAACTATATGTTGCAGAATGAGTTATACACCTAGTCGTATTAAATATTAATATTATTCTATTTTCTGGTTTTTAAATTTATTCTGATGTTAGGTACATACGTATAATGCAAAATATGGATTGTTGTTTTTATTTTGGGTTTTATAATTGTTGCAAGTATCAATATATATCCTTATAATTGTAATAAAGTTATCACAATGTTAACTTATTATTATTTATTAGCAAAAAATAATATTGCTGATGTTGATGTTATCATTTTTTGTCAACTGATATTAACTTGACTGTATTTTTATTTGAAATAACATAAAATGGTTTAGCTTGCATAAATAAGCTTTTACAAAAAAGTATCAGCTTAGAATGATCGTATAGTAATGATATGCGAGGTATGAGAGAACCTGAAACATCTTTAAATAATTATTTTGTCAGCTTATTGCAGTATTAACAATATATATGAGCGGATATGGATTTAAAATGACAATAACATTGAAACAACCATTGACATAAATAAATGCTTTTAGCTTGCACAAAATGTTATTTATTAAAATATTGTTAACAACATTTATTAAAACACGTTGTTTGTTTATTTTTATAATGGATAGTTTGACTAATTTACTGACGAGTTTTAGATTTGTTATTAGTTCAGTAATTCTATGTATTCAACTTAAAATGCTGAAACTACAGATGTATGAATAACACTTTATTGTTTCACATTCAACCAATTCTTTGTGGTAAATATTGCATGATGTATTGTCGTAAGGTACGTTATGGTTTAATATTATTATTTAAATTGCTATTATATTTTCTATGGTATTTTAATAATATTTCATCCGATAGGTATGGTATTAACATATTAATATCTTGCGGTTTTTCTCCTTACCTGACCGCAAGACGAATAAGAATATCATTAATATTAATATAGTAAATATATATGTAGGATGCATTACCAGATGATTCTTTTACTAATTAATTTCTTGTTTATTTTAAATTAACGAATAACTTTTTTGTATAAAAATCCAGCGCTTGGTCCGTTGGAAGAATAAATTTTCTCTCAATGAGCTTCAGTTCTTAGGCTCTGTAGTTCACAAACTAGTCTAATTTGGTACATTATAAATTCCACTGCTCTTATTCAAATAAAATTGAATTGTCTTTTTATTAAATTTTAGATCTTAAACAAAAACTGATTTTCAAAATTATATTTTCCTTATTCATTACTTTTTAGTGAAACTAGAAGTAATCCGTTGTTTAGGGACGTTAAACTCTTGTAGCTTACTGTAAACATTATTCTATTTATTTAATTAATTAATAGTGTAAAAATGAGAGATTTCATTCGTATATTCAACCGAATTAAATTACCAATATTTAAATCGTGAGGTTTTTCTCTTTAGGAAACACGCTGACTATATAATCAACAGCCAACTAATCGACACGAATCTAATGAATATTTATGACTCATTTTCATAGAAGAAATTAAATTGAAAGAAATTATCTCTGGAGTGGTATTATAGAAACACTTTCCGCGCTATATATAAGGTTGGTTTTAAGAGAGATGTTACGAATATTTAATATAAACATACTTTTTGTTTAATTTTAATATTGTCGGTGTCCAAATATGAGTTTTTTATGAAATTGTTCGCTATGAAGAAATAAAATGACTAAAGCATTGACAACAGACTTAGCCTGCTATTTCAAACTCTAAAACATCCAGTTAGATCAAGTATTCGGTATCAGTAAAACAGGAGAACATTTTCTTACTCATCTACGTCTGATCTAATTAGCCGATTCGACCAAGCTGTAGAGTATTTTTCTTCTCTAAGATGATGCATATGGTTGGGGGGACATATTAAAATTAAGATTAAAACTTTAAAGGCTTATTTTACCAATAGCTGCAATATCAGGATACTGTTACATTTTGAGATCGGTAAGTTTTTTTTTGTTTAAGGCAAATCGTATATGTGTGTCTGAGAGTGCCTATTAGTCATTCGATTGAGTGCGATAATCAGTGCAGAGTTGACGAACAATTGCAACGCAAATTCCAAAGGCTTGGGCATGATTATTGAATTAATGGTGAACGAATTCCTCTCAGATTTTTGTAGCGAATTTCTTTTTCACTGAGAAGTTGCATGAAAGAGACATGGATTAATATTATCGATAGCCCTAGACCAAGAGTTTAAGAGTTTTAAATTACCTTCATTTATTTTCTATGTTACCTCGATATATTCTTTAAAAATAATAATAAAATCATCGAGCTGTAACAAAATTGGTTATGGCCGAATAAAGTGATCTACCAACCATACAACTAATTAAATATTAATATTAAAAAAGGGACAATTGACTATTAATCATGTTTTAATAATTTTAGCTTTTTAATATTACTGCTTCCATGATTATAACTGTTTCGATTCAATGATTAGTATAAATCATTGCTAATAGATAGCTGGTTTTTGTTCATATTACTCCAAGATTGCAATTCTGAAAGTGTCTATTTTGATTAAATTAAAGCCCAATATTTTTCTAATAAAATACTGTTTGTTTGGAGTGACTTGATGTTTTTACATGCTAAAATTTCTTTCAAAAGTCATTAAAATAAATTGAAATTTGAAATTTCATACGAGCCTGTTAACAATTATGTTCAAGTTGTTGGCTTGTATCATGAAGTCTTGGCCATATTCGTCTGGATTTAATCTAGTAGTGGAATGTATAATATAGAGTAAGGTTCTTACGTCTTGTTTACATTTTAGTATTATATAGAGAGTCTCCAAGAAAGCCTAACGCCTTGGTGACATTTTAAACCGCAATCTTGTCAATTATCTCAGCTGTGCGAAATACTAAAGATTTATTGGATGAACGATAGCATCCCATTTCCTTTAACCGCATTTTTTCGAAAAAAAAATTGAAACACAATCAAATTCAAAGCACATCTATGAGATTTTTAGCTTTCTTTCTCTGGCCAGTAAAAGGAAATTAAAGGTTATAATTAAACATCCTTGTTCTAACTGGGTAAGACGAATCGTGACAAAAGAGCGTGCACTAGACTGTTGCCGTAGCTATTTTTTTGTAATATCTTAGTAATTCCATATAAGGGCAGCAAGCGTCGTCTTTTACATATTTGCATTTTAGATATAAATATTTCGGAACCACTTTATATTATCAATCATCTTATTAAATTATTCCTTAGTTAAAAGGTAATGTTTTGAAGAGTTTAATTTAATTTAATATTATAATTTAAATTAATTTAATAAATATTAGATCAACAATAATTCAGCGCTGTAATTCATGTTAACATTTTTTTAATCATTTTTAACATTTTGTTAATCGCATATAAACTATTATTATATTAGACATGATGATATTTACTCTTCTCGTCATACTTATATATGTTAAGTAATTTGTTTTTAATGTAGTGGTGAATATTAAACAATTTAGTAAATACCAAAAATATATATCTGATAATCTAGATTATTGTTTATAATGGTATATTTTACTAAATATTAAATTAAATATCATATTAAAAGGGGTGTCTTTAGTTAAAAGGTCATTTGAAAAGTCCCTGGCGTATCATAGTAAAACATATTTTTTTGACAAAATTAGTTTTCTTTATTCAACATACTTCCCTTCAAGGATGATATACTGGTTATAGCGACCCTCCAACTTTTTGATACCATTTTTAAAGAACGATTTGTCCTTTGCTTCAAAATAGGCTTCAATTTCTGCGATCCCCTCTTCATTCGACGACAATTTCTTCCCAGCGAGCTATCTATTGAGATTTATGAGCTAATTCTATTGAGATCTGAGAACAGGAAATAGTCTCTGGGGGCCAGATCTGGAGAATATGGTGGATGAGGAAGCAATTCGAAGTCCAATTCATGGATTTTTGGAATCATTTGTACTGATTTGTGAAGCGGTGCATTGTCTTGGTGAAGCAGCACTCTCTTTTTCTTCAAATGCGGCCATTTTTCGGCGATTTCGTCTCTCAGATGGTCCAATAACGCTATGTAATAGTCGCTGTTGATGGTCCATCCTTTTTCAAGGTAGCCAATAAAAATTATTCCATGCGCATCCCAAAATACAGACGCCATAACCTTGCCAGCCGACTGTTGCGTTTTCCCACGCTTTGGAGCGGGTTCATCGTATGCAGTACACTCGGATGACTGTCCATTGGACTTCGGAGTGAAACGATGGAGCCATGTTGGTGGTTGATTTTACTGGGACAGTGTCCAGAAACTCGGCATCAAGCCAAGTTTTTGCTTCAACTGTAATTTTTCCCTTCAAAAAGCCATATCTTATGAACACGCGAAATTCCTTTTTATCAATTTTTTTCGCAATAATAAAAGTTGCTTCACTCAAAATGCTATAATTCACCAGCTAATAATCCGACAGCTGTCAAATTTATACAGGAATGTTTTGAAGGTTAAGGCTAACTAAAAAATACGGATTTAATTCTAGTATCGCCATCTATGTATCAGGCCGGTGTCTTTTCAATTAACCTGTTTTATGAATAAAATATATTCGAGCGCGACTTTAAAATAATTATTTTGATGACGTTTCATCACCAAAGATGAGGCTTGGATCTGTCATTATGATTCTGGATGAAAATAAAAAGCTAATAATCGATCAGTTTTTGTGGATTCAAAGGGAATTTTTTTTGTTGACTACCTCGAAATCCGTAAAATATTAAAATCAGATTATTAATTAATTAAATATAATAATTAATAAAACTTTATTTATTGAAGATCAATTTTCATCAAGATAGCATACTTGGTCATACATCTCAAGCTCAAGTCAGTGAAGTTATGTAGTGTATTATAGTAAGCAAAATAAAGTGTACTAAACTAAGTATTGTATAAGTGTAATTAGAACTCATTAATATTAACATGCCGACCTCCAACTTCTAATTCTAGTATTCTTCTCATGTTTCAAAATGTCGTGTTTAGATTAAATATTCTTAATTTTAGGTACTAGTATCACAGATCATTGGTATATATCGCAATTAAGAAAATAAAGTAATTTTTAGAATAAAAAGCTAGGTTATTCATTTAATATCCTGGACATTTCTTTTTAGAGTTATATACATCTATATAAGCTCAAGTAATAATACAATAGAAGGTAAGATTACTATGATTCACTAACATTAATTCGAAATAAATTTAAATTATCATATAAGATTACATTTTATTGTAATTAATACAAAAGATTACATTAAAGATCTTACCTCACACATTTTTTGTACTCTATGGCTTGTCTGTAATTTTTATCGTCATTTATTACTAATACTTCTGTGTCTTGAATATTCTTCAACTTCTTGGGATAGAGAATTTTTATCGTCTGAGTCCGACATAAACTTTCAGCTCCTTCTAACTCATCTGGTATTCCTTGTCGGTTACCTTTAAATTGATATAACTTAAAACGTTTATTAATCAAATGACTAAATGTTATACCAATTTCTATGGTTTCCTCAAAATATTGTTTCAAGAATGGACTGGCTTCCAAAAATTTACGAATATCCTCGTATGGATAGTTTGGAACATCTTCTTCACCCATCGCCTCTGGTGGTTTCGTGGTGGTCTTTATGTTGCTTCTGGTTGCTGTCATCGGTTGAGGTGATGGCATTTTTTCAGGTGGGTTATAATGTTTGTGGTCTAAAAATAATAAAAAATTATAAATTATGGTAATATTCAATATATATATATATATATATATATATATGTATAAAATATACCTCGATAATGTCGATATTGATATTCAGGATATGGGGTGCCATAGTATGGATCAGGCGGGGGAAGATAAACACCCTTCCAGTTACGTTCTGTTGAAACTGCCTTGATAAGTGTTATATACTGAAATAAAAAGTTACTGTTAGTTCTTTAAAAAACTATATCTACAATATAGTTAATAAAAAACACATGAAATATTTAGTATATTGTTACATTTTGTTAAACCACAGGCTACTAAAATACAAAGAACATGCTTGAATTTGTCTATACGTAATTCCAAGTGATGAACCTTTATTTTATATCTCGGTCAATGTTTATAGTGTGATATAATTAATATATAATTAACAGATAGAACAAAACATCCAAATCAAGTGCTTGTGATATGGCGGATCCAAATGGATATGGAGATGAAACTATTTTAAATGCAAGGAGTTATGAGATCATGTATGATCGCCAAATTATTTGAATGCATGGTCATTAAAGAAGCTGGCATAGTAGATTAAAACACATCTCCTATTTAGGGTGTTTAGTTGCTTGTCACTATTAATTTATTTTACACATTACATTATTAATTATTCATTAAGAGTTATGACGCTGGTCAGATATGATTTCATTTCATTATATTGCAATGGCGCGGGGCAAATTACAAAGTGTAAATTTTTGTGTTCAGTTTATGAAGAAGTCATACATTGAGTTTATTGTTATATCCAGATTTGTGTAAATCGTTCTTGACAGATTTGTGGCATATTTGTCCATATTAATGCACAAGTATACATAATTCTGAACCTGCGGAACCATAATATATAGAAGGTATATTGGCGGCTGAATATAAATCAGCAGCCCGTTTGTGGAAATTGGGCCTAGTTTTTTAAATATTCAATTAATAAATATAATATAATTTTACTATTTATGACCATTAACAATAATCGCTGATAATGTCTTCGTCCCAAAATCCTGGTATCCTCGCTGGTATGTCACCCGTATCGCGCAAGTTTTGTGGGAAAAATTCAAGATCTGAATGCAGAACAAGTTTCAGACAGAGAGACCTTCGAGCCCCAATCTTGTGGTAATTTCGCAACAAATTGTCGATTACCGGTTGGTAATCCGGTGATTGGTTACAAAGAAAATTGGTGAGAAATTTGTGAATAACACTTTTAAACACGAAAGCCCGCGCTGTTGCTTGTTTAACAGACATATAACATGGTCCGAAGCACTTTTTTTGATCTTGTTCCAGAATGACCAGCTAGAACCAAATTGTTTTTTGCTGGGTTACGACTAGGATTGTCATAGTTGGTTATCTACCGAGGTTTGTCGATGTGTAGTGATTTTATTAAGATGTGTCGTGATCTAAGGCGCCTAGGGAGAACCTTACACTGAGTGTGTTCGTGAAACTCTTCACGAACGAGATGCCTAATTCGAGGTGAATAGTGACGTTCCTCATAAACCACAGGGCATTAAGTAACGCGCGGACTTTTTTGGATTTGTACACTTGAAGTATTTTGTCTCTCAGAACTGTATCACACCTGTGCTCAGAAGAGGCAGACTGCACAGACTATCATTTTGTAGAGTCACTTTCTGGGGGATTGGGAGTTTACTTTTTCTGCAGAGGAGTGGGAAGTGAATTGGAACATGCGGTCGAGCTGCACATCCTAGGTTGATACCTTCTGGAGCCAGGGGATAGGGTATATATTTATCGATTTGGAGGCGATAGGCGTGAAACTCCTTCTTGCGGTGGAACAGAATAACATGAGTTTTGCTCGGATTTATCTGCAGCCGCCAGAATTTGTACTACGCAATCGCCTGGTTCAGTTTGAGTTGGAATCTGTTGCGAATAGCTTCGGGATTGTAACCGATTGTTAAGAAAGCTGTATCATCTACATAAAATGCTGTGTGGGAATGTTCGTGGAGTGGGAAATCAGCCATGTACAGGTTGAACAAGGCAGGGACTAGTGGAGCACCTTGCAGTCTACTGCGGAGATTTGTTTTCGAGAGGAGACAGTGTCACCGATCCTCACTTGAAAGGGCCTACCGTCCAAGTATCAGTCTATCAGGTAGATTAGGTCATTCGGTAGGCCAAGCTGTTTCGCTTTGAATATTAACAAACTTGATCTTTGAACAGCTTTGAAAACGTCTAAAAGGATGGCACCAGTGTTTCGACCTTTTCTAAGACCTACGAGGCACATCACAACTGACAGCGGTTATAAAGCGCAGTGCTGCCACCATGCGCGAACTCGAAAATTAGAACTGATCTTGACACACGGATAGAAGAGCTCAGTTCAGGCCCTCAATTAAAGTTAAGACTAGTTCTCATCTGCTCGGTCCTAAAAGTTGATCAGAATTTGTAAACTTGCGATCGGCACTTAATTTATTTTAATTATTTTAGCGCAATATTCCATTATTTTTCTCCATTCTCAAAAGCGTACTTGAAAAAAAACTTTGAAGTTTGAAACTTGCCACTGTACCTCAACAATATACCGATTGATAAGTGACCAATTCGAAAGTATTCCGAAAGTATTTCCACAAGGTATCCGGTGTTACCCAGCCTGGTTACAGAAGCCACTTTATTTCAAGACGTACTTAGCAACGTTATGTTTTGGTTTCTTATAAGAATAATAAAGCTATGCCTGAGCTATTTCCGAATGCTGTAGCAACGATTTATTCTATATATTTTTTGTTTATTTAATCTTAATTTGCGTAACTTAGACTAAACGGATAATTCTAAGTGCTCATTGGAACTTCACTACTCGAATTACCTGTTGCCAAATTTAGGGCTAATCATTTTGTTGTATATAACCAAATAACACAGCTTATAAAAAATAAACGAAAAGTGAGAACTAGGTTATAAAAATTATAAATATTAAACGGAAAATAGTAAATTCATTACAACAATAGAAACATTAAAATAAATTGCAAAAATATGTACAAAATAATAAAACCTACTACACAATTAATAAAGCTTTTTATTATTAAATAAACAATGCAACTCTGCACGATTGCCTTGAAGAATGCATGTTGTGACTTTCTCGCTTATACCTTGGTTCTTTTATTATCTTCTTTTCTTGGTGTAATTTTAGATCATCACGCTATTTTAGAAGAATATCCTCATTTAATGGAATGTGATATTTAATATTTGTCGGTTGTTTTAGTGATCCGGGTGTAGAGGAGTGATCGAGTAATTTGCTAAAATTACTCGTTGCATAAACTTTCTTGAAACTAATAATTAAAATGTCATAAAAACAATGAAAACACGAAGGCTCGTTTAATTTGTATTTTTAGGCTTACATTTTTAACCGAATAATATAACCGTTAATAGGTGTTTAAATTAATAATTGATTTTATATTAAATTTCAAACAGTAAATTATTATAAATTATTATGAGGGTTGTTTTAAAAGTAATGTTTGTACAATATGAACAAGAGGAAATTGAAGACTTTACAAACAATACCTTGAAATATGATTATTAAGTTACAAAATAGTAATGTATCTTAAGACAGTGATGTTATTTTAGTGAAAAATATCCAGTCTTTGAAATGTGATTATTATCCCGAAAGATTATATTGCCTAGGTCAAAGAAACCAACATCGTAATTAGATGAATAAAGAAGACATGGAATTGGTTTAAACCCTACTCAAATAGGTTTGGCGGTACCTCCAATTAACGATATGAAGCATTCGATTTGACTAATACAATGTCAGGGACGTTGTAAAGTCTATATTTAATCGGAAAAATTGACTGATGTACCTTGGTTTCTGGCTATTTCTATTTCTATGGTTTATCGATAAATCTATCCGATCTCATAATTGAAAAGTGATGAGCGATATTTCATTAGTGATGGCTTTAGTTGTTCACCTGATTCGGCATCTTTACTACTGGCGGCTGAATTTCCAACAAGACAGTGACTCGAACGTTTAGTGCTTTAAATAGTGACGAAAGCGAGTGATTTTGCCAACTGGCTAAGTGATAGATAAACACATTCGTTGATCTTCAACATGATACAAATGGTGTTATTGATGATGAAGCAGACGCAGGATAATCCAAAAAGACAGTCGAAGTTATCGTAAAACATATTAGTAGGATTAGTATGTATTTTTGCTATTTCTAGTAAATGATTAAAAAGCATGGTTCTTCGATTTCCTCTGAAAAGATTGGAGAGTTAAGTTGTAGAGTTGCCAAATGCAAAAAAGTGAAAAATATGGTGACTGCGAACTACATATGACAACAATCAAAATAGAAAGACTGCTACAAAACTTGTCTAATAATGAAGACGATTCTGATGAAGATTTCTCTGTGAAACAAGAAAAAAATGTTCAAAGCCTAGATTAAGTGATGTGATATTTGGAAGATGACAGCGATAATGTATATCACAGGTCAATTAAAAAATCCCTGGCCTACCATAGTAAAAACAAATTTTTTTGGCAAAATTAGTTTTTTTTATTCAACATAATTCCTTTCAAGGGTGATACATTGATTATAGTGACCCTTCAACTTTTCGATACCATTTTTGCAATACGATTTGCCTTTTGCTTTAAAATACACCTCAGTTTCGGCGTTCATCTCTTCATTCGACCAAAATTTCTTACCACTGAGCATTCTTTTAAGATTTAAGAAGAGGAAATTGTCGCAGGGGGCCAGACCTGAAGAATGCGGTGGATGAGCAAGCAATTCAAAACCCAATTCATGCACTTTCTTTTACTTCAAATGCGGCTGTTTTTCGACGATTTCGTCCTTCAAATGGTGCAATAACGCTATGTAATAGTTGCTGTTGAAGGTCATTCCTTTTTCAAGGTAGTCAATGAAAATTATTCAATGCGCATACCAAGATACAAACGCCATAACTTTGCCAGTCGACTGTTGAGTTTTCCCACGCTTTTTAGCGGGTTTATCGTGTCCTGTCCACTCGGATGACTGTCGATTGGACTTCGAAGTAAAATGATGGAGCCATGTTTCATCCATTGTCACATATCGACGCAAAAACTTTGGTTTATTATGCTTTATTATGCATCATATTTAAACACTGCTCCGAATCATCAACTCGTCGTTGTTTTTGGTTAAAAGTGAGCTCGCGCGGCACCCACTTTGCACAGAGCCTTCTCATACCCAAATATTTGTGAATGATATGATGTAAACCGTCAGTTGATATCTTTAGAGTGTCTGCTAATTGAAAATTGAAATTTGAAAAAAAAATACGTATATTACTGGTATCAAGCAAGTATAATATTGGTCCAAAGTCCATTACATGCATGCATGGATTTCATATGTGAATATTCGAGGCCCTATATTCTAAAGTGATGATGAGAAATGTAGTATTTGAACATCCGGCTTATCTAATCAGTAATATGTTCGCTAGCATGTATTCGAAGTCTTAGAGATATACATTATCAAGTACTTGGACCACATCTAGAAACATAACTGAAAAAAAATTTTTTCTGCCAAATGTCTTGTCCATTTCTAACTCTGTCCAGGTCCTAAATCTAATTTGGTAAGCCGGATAAAGCAGACACGTTATTTTTAATGTTATTTAGTAATGGTAATATATAAACATATTGCATCAATTGTTCTCATTTCTCGCCCTTTTAAAATAAAAAAAATATCTGGATAAATACAAGTAACTAATAATATTGGATACATGTTATACGACTGGTAATTTATGTAATAGATGGTAATTTATGTACAAGGGGATTAAATGTTACACTCCTCTACATCAACAAACACGATAAAGTATTTTTATGAAAAACAGTTAAATATTGGAATAAAAAAAGGTCGACATATATAAAAAAATTTACCCTTAATACCAGATAAAAGTGATTACATTTAATCGTTATTTATTTGTCTAGACGCGAATTGAAACGTTTTACGTTCAGTAATAACAACGTTGCTATAAAAAGCCGCAAGAGCCAGTATGTTAATGGTATCGATCAAGGAATACTAACAACACAACAATAGCAATTTACTTTGTTCTATAATGATTGTCTTTGACCGCTACTGTAGATCGCAGTTTAAAAAATTCTTCGAGATACCGAACAACATGATCTACGCTTCCTATTCAGAGAAACCACTAACTAGTTTCTTTATAAACCATGCCAAGGAGTAAGTTGTATTTATGTTGTTGTTTTTTTGTCAGCACGCAATTATAATTACAAAAATATAGCCTTTTATTAACCTGCTCTGTGGAGCAAGAATAAACTATTTTAATTTAATAATAATTATATGTGAATACAAGTTGTCAGATACAGAAATTTTGATAGTAGGGTAAATGTTGGATAGATACCATGGAGGATAGCATGTAGCGACTTCTACGGAAACCAAGTCCGCAGTGTTTTACCTTTTGTAAGCTTACCCATCCTTCCCACCAGCGAATGCCGTGTACTTCACTTGCGTTGCCATTTTACGCGACGGCAGTGTACTGGATTTAGGTTTATGCGCCCGGAACTTTTGATAATATAAAGCAACTAGTTTTTTAAAAAATTATATATGCATCAAGTAATAGCAATAACATTTTTTTCCAATACAATCTATTTGAAAAATTGGTGGTAAATTACACATGGTGGTGATACAAATAATAGTAAAAATTTGTGATAATTTATGTTAATAAAAGAGTATCTGAAGTAAGTAATTGTCAAATATGATTGTGCCATCTGAAAAATTAAAATATTGTTTGGTCAAATACATTATTATAAAAATAAATGATTATTTTTATAATTTTTTTATCTTATCATTTAGTTAATATCGATTAAAATTAAGAAGCTCAGAATATTCACAATTTTATCTCAGGGCAACTATCCCACGACTCCAATTATCATTTCGGCATCTAATTCGCGCAGTAAGCATCTACCCCCGTATATAGGACATTTTTATTTTATAAATGAATAAAACTGAACTAGAATTATTAAATTATCCTGATTATTTTCTTCCTTAATAAATATACAAACCAACACTAAAGTATTGGATCATTAAATGCTTGTCGTCTATATATCCAATCTTTGTAGAAGAACATGTCCCTCAGTAAAATTGAATAATCATGAACTTCCGCAAGCGGATAACATTAAATATCTGGGAATGCATTTCGATCGATGCTTGACATCGAAAAAATTTACAGTGACAAAACGCAAACAGGTTGGGGTTAAACTAAACTAAATCTACTGGCTGATAGGGCGTAAATCTAAATTATCATTAGATAACAAGTTTTTACTGTATAAGTCAATACTTAGGCCCATTTAGACCTATGGTATTGAACTGTGGGGTACTACTAGCAAACCTAGATGTCCCCCAGAGGTTACAGAAAAAAGTGTTGCGAGTCATCGTCGATGACCCTTATTACGTGTCCAACAAGCTGATTCAGCGCAATATCCCCATAGAACCCATAACGAGTGTGATTCGGAGTGTTGGCGAAGTACTCTGAAAGACTATTAGTGCATCCCAATGCATTCGCCAATCAGTTAAATGTGCGCGATGACAATGTAGTGCATAGGCTCAAATGCAACGAACTATACGAACTGATTAATAGACATATAGAGTGAGATTTAATAATATCTTGAATAAGCTATAATAGGTTTTAGAATAAGGTAGAATATACTTTAAAATAAGTTAGAAGAGTATTTAGAATTATTAGTATTTAGAAAGATTTAGATTATAAGTTGTACAGTAGATCACTTACTGAAGTGATCTTTTACATGTCAGAATGTCTAATGCAAATTTACACCGATATGTAGTGCTCCATATATGAGTGTTGTTCCATGTCAGATGCGATGGGAATAATTCAGCCTCTTCATTTCAATATGCAACAATTTGTAGTTGTGGAATTTAGAATTATTTTTAAAACTAAGGCGCTAACTACGTCATTGCAGTCACGTCAGTAACCAGACTGGGTAAAACTGGATTGTTCAAATATATATCTCCAAGTTGGTAACTTGTCAGTCAATAAATTTAATGCTAATCAACCCTAGTTGGTAAAAAGTAGACTCTAAATCCTAATTTTATAATCGTACATTTTTTGTGGACAGTCATTCATATTCCACCATATTTTCAACAAAATATGTGAGTTCTAACGAAAAGGCCAGCTGTCAAACGACTCAACTTGTTTTTCGAACTATCAAAACTTCCAAATGTGGCGCAAAATTCTATTCTTATTTAAATTTTAGGTCATCCTTTGTAAGCACATTCACTTTGTAATTTTCTAAGCACAACATTGAATATATTAGCAGGAATATTGCAAATGTTAATTATGAATGTGTAATATCAATTTAAGAGTGCTATTATTTAAAGACAACCTTCTGATATATAAAAGTACAATAACTGACTCATAACGTTGGTAAGAAACAGGTCGTGCAAGTATAACCAGTTAATTTTATTACTCATTTAAAATAAATAATTAACCAAAATATGGCGAAATCACTTCCAAACCATAACCAAATCTGATTCACGTTTTGGTTCAAGTTTATAAACAAAAACGACTATAAATGGTCGGATATCGTATGCAAAGTCTTAAAAAATGCACTGTCATCAAATTTAAATTGATATTACAAGATTTTATACTAAAATACAAAAATATATCGTCACAATTCATTCACAAACGATCTGTAAGCGGATACTATAAATCAAAGTCTGCATCTGCAACGTTCATACATTTACCATGACTGTGTTCTGTCAAGAGATGTAGGAATCCTATTCCTCTCTAAGTTTCTAAGTAATTAAAGTTATTTTAATACCCAAGTTGTTCCCAATTAGTATACCAATTCTATTTGGTCTAATTGTTTTTTGGGTGACTTTTAGTTTAGCATGTTTTATCCAGCATAGACTGTGATCTCCAAATTTTTGATGTTTAATTACCTATTATTAACAGTTAGTAAGTACTATCATTAATCACCAATTCGATAAGGCACTGTGTCAGTATTACAAAATGATTTTCATGATTTAGAATAGATCGTGATTTTTCTAATTAAAGTTTGAAAAGTAGTTTGAGTGTTGTTCATCAATTGCCATCGTAAACTTTGATCTCCTGAGAGGTTATGTAACTTACGTAGCCTTGCTATTTGGTTTTCTGAAGCATTGGGTCTAGTGAAGTCGAAACATTAAAATATTTTGAATTTCTTTTATTAATTAAACTTTTAGGGATTATTTAGAAGGAACAATTAGAATGTTTCTTTCTTCTTTTAATTGGAATTATTTTAGGACATAATTATAGAGCAACACCCGTATATTTCACAAAATATATAATTACCTATCTCTTGTCTGTGGAGGTCAATAACATTACCATGTATAAAATTAGCTAAAAAAAGTCTACACGTGCTGGAATAATCTTCATTTACAGAAACACATCTTTTATTGAGGAGAAAAAATCCGAATGCCATTCACCAATAAAATTTGCCCTAGTTTATGAAACTGATCGAAAAGTATAATATAAACGATAAAAATAAACGACGCGCGGACGCAATTGAAGTATTTTTGTTTCAGAGCACATTTGAAAGTTGTTTCGTAGAATGTATCATCACTTCTATATTTTATATTAGCATAATTGCGGTTATACAATACAAATGTATTGTTCGGTAATGTTTGATGGTATAATATATCAGGTTGTCAGCTGGTATTATTAAAACAAACGCTTATTATAATTTAATCAAATGAAATAGAAAAAAACCATCAAAATAACATCTAAGATATATCGTTGAAATTTGTAAATTAGCGGCGATATGACGTAGATTTACATAAGACACCTGAGCGTTTTATTAACTAGTTTCCTTTGGAGGTAAATAAATTTCGAACTGAGTGCATTTCTGACAACAAAAATATTATTTGATATATTTACGTTATCCTGCAATGAACAATGACTCTCTCGAGAATAAACAAAAGATGCGCGGGTGGATTAAAGTTGTTGTTTTTTTTCACAGCACACTTGAAAGTCGTTTCTAAAAATATATTATCGCCTCTACATGAAATTATCATAAATGAATTAATTATTTACGAAAGGAACTGCGACTGTACGACAAAGTATTGTTTGATAATGGTTAGTGCAATAAAAATTCAGCTTGTCATCTGGTTCTATTAAAATAAACGATTAGCAAACGCTTATTAGAATTTAATTGAATATTGTAAAGTTTGAAAAAAATAGAAAAAACTCTAAACACGATCTTAGGTCTATTATACAAAATGGACACGGTTTTATGTTTATTTATTAGTTAGAATGAAATTCACATACGCTTTGGCAAAATTAAGTCCTGATTTTAATGTTTGTTTTTTTTTGCTAATTTATACTTTTTGTGAGGTCCAATGCAGGAGCAGATCTTGAAGACTTTTTCGGTTAAAAAATTTAGAATGTTGAGTTTCTTCAAACGGTATATAATAACTAGTATTTTTACTGGTACTTTGCTTCGTTCATATTTCTGATATTCAAAGGTATATATTGGGATATCGGACCATCGTTGAGTGATATACATTAACTGTTCTTATTCCCAAATATATTCTTATAGCGAAGAAAATTATATGAGGGTACAAACATAAGTATCTAGCCAGGAAAATTGAGACTGTGTAATGGTACAGGGAGATATCACTACTGAACGAGTGAAAGTTGAAAAAGGTTGTAAAAGGACCTGGTTGTCCGAAAATTGAATATAGTTTTTAAACGATGAAAAGAGATGATGGTTAAGTGTATTAACGTGAAAACGCAGTTATTTTGTTGATGTTATTATTAAAACAATATTATTAAGAAGTTGAGGCTTATTTCAAACGCATATTTCAAGTGTGTTTTTTCTCTTTTTGGATAGAATTGTTTTATTATTTAGGATAAATGATATCGTTGATGATTTTGACTTAAAGATGAGCGATCTAATAAACAATGATGGCAGAAAACTAATGTAGATTGATCCAAATCTTTCATATGAAATAATAGTCTGCTGCTTAATTTCAAGGTTGTTTTAGAAATGAAGGTGTCTGGGCTACAAACGAATGATGGCAAATAAAAAAAATTAAATAAACAATATCATCATATTACGATCATAATGCCACATAAGAAAATTTAGTTAGATTAAGTGAGATTGTTTAGTTTATTTATGTTTTGTAGTCATATAGTTATTTATTTAATGCGATTATTCTGTAGGTTTTAGGTATAAATAAATAAGTGACCACAGATTTAAAAAGCATTTAAAATTATTCTTTACTGATTCGTAAGTGTTAATATGACTGAAGTAATCGACATGAAAAATTGCAAAATTTTGGTAACAACAAATATTGGTTATATGTGATTATCTATGTTATTTACTGATACTTAATATTAAGGATAAATAATACCTATATTTGACAGATATTATATAATAAAGAAGTAAATATTTTAATAATCAGAATTTATGTGCAATAAAACCTTTCAAAAAGTAAATAATCATTATTTGGATGTTTCACAAATGAGTCATACTAAAAAAAGATTGAAGTTATACTTAGAATTGCATTGTTCTTTGGTAAATGTGGTTATTTGACGTTCAGCAAGTGATACCGGTGATACGATTGTTCTACCTCTTTTGTTTTATTAAAATATACATATAGAAACAGATCACCTACACTACTTAGTGGCGTAAAAAGTGTTTTTTTAATTAATTAATTATCACAACAGTATTAGGTTGTGTAACAGTATATGATTATAGAAAATATGTTTTTTTTTTAAATTATCACTTCAAATACACTAGTAGTAACAGGTCAATTGAAAAGTCTCCGGCCTGACAGATACATGGCGCTAGTAGAATTAAATCCATATATTTTTTAGTTAGCCCTAACCCTCAAAAGATGCGCGTATAAATTTGACAGCTGTCGGATCATTAGTTTGTGAATTATAGAATCTTAAGGGAAGTAAATTTTGTTATTGTAAAAAAATGGATAAAAAGGAATTTCATGTGTTCATAAAATATTGCTATTTGAAGGGAAAACATACAGTTGAAGCAAAAACTTGGCTTGATGCCGAGTTTCCGGACACTGTCCCAGAAAAATCAACCATCAAGGATTGGTATGCTAAGTTTAGACGTGGTGAAATGAGCATCAAAGACGGTGAACGTAGTAGACGCCCAAAAGAGTTGTCACCGACGAAAACATTAACAAAACCCACAAAATGATTTTAAATGACCATAAATTGGATTTGAATGAAATAGCAGACACTCTAAAGATATCAACTGAACGTGTACATCATATTATTCACGAATATTTGGGTATGAGGAAGCTCTGTGCAAAATGGGTGCCCTTGGCGGGAATGATATTGAATACTTTTCAATTGACCTGTTATATGTTATTAAGCAATCGTATTTTTAACTAAGCTAGCTACGTCAACTTAATCAAATCTCGATAAAAAACAAGCAAAAGAAGCTGTCTGAATATCAAAAGAGAAATCAGTATTGGAAGAAAATTATTTCTTCGAAACTAGTGATTGATAAAAGAAAGACGAAAAGCTAGAAGTGGATAACTAGAAGCTAGAAGTATAGAACCAGAAATACAGTAGACAAAACAATATTTAATGGGATTAGTAATCAAGTAATCAGGTTAATTAATAAAATATTAAAGAATATAAACAGAATTACGACGAAAAATATGTCAGTGAATTAAGCCTGAAGCAGACAAAGATTACTCGCTAGGAAAGTAACTGGGAGATTAAAAATACTTATAAGGAATTAAAAATGACTGAAATGAATGGCGTTTAGCTAACGTGTTCCATCCGAATGATATGGAATTTACAATAGCTATTAGCGCGGTATATCTGTAAATTTAATTTTTGTTTCTCCAATGGAAGTTGGCACGGAAATTGCTCCTGGAGTTGATGACATTTCAGCTTTATTGACTTACATATTCAATGCCTGTTTGAGATTAAAATGTGTTCAGGAATCTTTTAAGATTGATCAAATGATAATGCTTAGAAAACCTGACAGACCGGCCTAACAAGTCGAATATTTCAGCTACAGCCCTATTTCGCTACTGCCTGCGATATCAAAGTTATTTGAGAAACTACTGAACTTAATATAAATATCAGATTTCAAATTTGTAACCAAACCAAACCAAAGTAATACAAGACTGTTAAAATAAAGTTCCACTATTAATTAACAATGCTTCTGGCTATGAAACGAAGAGCTATTGGATGACTTCGAAATCAAATTGATAACACGAAATAAGGTTACTTATGGCAATACGAAGGAAACCAGAAGATTGAAGCAAACCAAACCACATGAACTTTCATATTTATAAGTGTTACTTTTAAGTTGACTCTTACCTGATATTTTACCCAGGTAATAGCTGAAAATCGTAACTTTGACAGAAATCTCTCAACCATCAGTCGGATGAAACAATTATAGTACAGATTAATTTAAGCAACTAATTTAGACTTAAAATGGGTTGCCCTCTTTACAGTCATTAAAAGATATAGGAAAATAATATGACAATTTAAAGTTAATAAAAAAAAAGAAAAAATTTAATGGCAGATCTGATTATTTAATTATTTATCTGAATAAATGTGAATAGGCAACAGTGTTTAATATACAGAAGTAACAGAATAAAATATTTCAGCTATTATAAAATGGCTACATTGTTTATTATTTCGTAAATTATTTAAATAACGGTTTCTTACAAAGATTTATTTTCGATGTATTTATAACCACTAATTTAGGTTACCAGAACCTTAAAAAATACCTATGAAACATCAATTCCTAGGAGGTGTGATAAGAAAAATCATAACGCACTTACTGGGAAATTAAATATACAATACAGCAATTTTAAAATCTATATATATTTTCGATAAAATAAACATTTCTGTTGATTGTTAAACATGCAAACCTACTTCTAATTTTTTTAAAATTTGAATTTTAATCTGTTCTCGCTGATCCTTTTTATTTGTTGTAAAAATGATTAAAACAATACGAATGGAAATGCGAATTTACAAAGTACGAAAATTAATTATTACATCTTAGAAAATTCAAGCGCACGCTATTGTAGAAATATATAAACAAGGTCGTTAATATAACACTAAACACATCTTAGCATTTATAGGGTGTCCCAAAACATACCTAAAACAGAAAACACAGCTGCACTGATTGAATTCAGTCGCAGACTGCATGACATCTATTGTTAACATAAATATCACGGAATTTAGACTGCTTGACTAGTTGTATTTGTTTATTTGATAATCACATGTGAGTTCTGTGAACTTAAGTTTGTTATTTTCAATGATTAAGGAACACATTGGAGTAAAATTTATTTTTATCTCTTAGGGTAATGTTTCTTCAAAAATTAGTGTACATTTTTTCCCTGTTTCATATCATTAGGCTTCAATTCTTGTTTCTATCTCAATTTCATAAACATATAAACATATTTTTGATGAGTATATGATGCTTGCAATTCATGCCCATGAAATATATCCTGGATTTTTACCAACATTGTTACCATTTAATTATAACCGTTTAACAGTCTTCTAATATTTTATTAGAAATTGGATTGAATGTGTAGTCGCTCAACATAATTCAATTATGTTTATTCGCTATTACGCTCTTCATTGTTCTTCATTTATTTATTTTTACTCCAATCAGCTATGAACTATTTTATTACAATTCAAATTTTGCATTAATTTTGGGACGCCTTATAGCAACTATTACACGAGTATATAAGCAGTGCTACAAGTTTTTATATTATACTGAATATAGTGCTGCTATGGGCTAATTTTGTATTTGTAAAATTCCATTAATTAAGTAACGGAATTTATAATATTTATAATGGAGAAATATTGAAACGAACTTACTATTATCCTACTATAGATTGTTCATTGGCACATCTCTCATGTTAAGTTCTTTTCGTAGCTTTTTCTACCGTATGTGAATAAAGATAACTAATTTCTTCGTTAGATTATTTATTTCACCCTTTTTTATACATGTCGTATTCTAAAGCCAATTATTTATTTTATACAATCGGAATAACACATTTAAAAATGTTTTGAAAATGCGAGTTGTAGTGGCCATAAATGATGTATGCATTTTGGAAAGGATTTAATATGAGGTCTTCGTCGAATTTTGTGTTTTATTGACCAAATTTCCGTTATTTTTGGTCGAGTGCTTAAAATAAATGTTTCTTTGAATAAATTATGTTAAAAAAGTTAAAATATATAATATAATTTACCTCCAATTAATTATAGAAAGTCCGTGTATCCCAACCTTTTTATTAAAATAATTAGGTACGACGAATAGCGGCAATATCTGTATCACACAAGCCGTTAGTTTAAAATAGCTGTCTCTCAATATATCAGTTTATGTATATTAATCCAGAATTCGTTTTGGTTGATAAAATTATTCTGTAACCAAACCAGAAGCAACACTTTTTCAATATTATTCAATATGCGCGCAAATGTTTAACACATATGTTAACATCAAATACGGTGGTGTTATCAGTATCTAAATAATACTCTCTTTATTCAGTAAAAGAATAAACCAATGGATATATAATTCTTGTAAGGTATATAAAAATCTGTATATAATAGTTCGATTGTTATAAGTTGTGATAGGTTTTTTAATAAATATATATGGTCAATATCTTTGTGGCAATATACTGTAGTCGCAACTAAGTTGATATTTCAATTAGCACCTCTCTCAGAGCACTCGATCTTATTTTTGTTAAGAAAAAATTCTGTTTATATTAATATACAACTCAAACATATTGATTACAATCTATATTAATCTGGATGATGTCGTGTTGGGTTTAAAGTTTCAATTGTACGTTTGTCAGTTTACTTACACATTATTGTTACTTTTCTTTTTACTGATTTCTATTAGCAATCTATGGTCTCGAAATATACACGTTGATACAAAGTTTATATTATTGATAATAGTCATTTATCCTATCATTTAACTTATTTGTTCTCCTAATAATATTGACTGCTAATGTTTGGCCCTGGCAATAATACTAAATGAGCTACTAAATGAAGGAATTACTGAGTTTGCAACGTTGATAAGATTTAACATTTCAAAGACCATATTAATGAAAACCAAACTTAAAAAGTGTAAAAACACTTGACTGTGAAACATTGTAATGAATTGTATGATCATATTAAAATTTTGGTGATAATTATGAGAAGAGATAATAATTTCAATAAATCACAAATTTTAAAATATATTTGAAATGTTGAACAATACCGTTAATTAAATAATCTGAAATATAATTATATTGTTATTGTCAAATATAATATAACTGTGTTATTATGTAATTTTGGCCAAAAATAATTTTTATCGAAGTGATTAAAAAATTAGTAGGAACTTGATAATTTTAAATAAAACAGTTGCAAATATAGTATAAACTACGTTTAAATTCCATATTTTTACTTACTGTTTATATATACCATCATTATATCTTTAGAATTACTGATAATGAGTTCTAAAATCTTGAACAAAATTAATAAATATAGGTTAAATATGAAGGACGTAATTTTTCCATGTAATATCAGTTCTGTAATTATATTCTGCGTTTCTATGATACAGTTGTTTTTTTATTGATTTATCGTTATAACAGGCGTGGTACTTTATACAAACATACATAATTTATTATCGATGGTGTTGGTAAATATTAAAAACAAGCGTTTTATTATGTTAAATATTTCCAATGACTTTTTTAGTTATATAAGATACTTAATAACACATTTAATAAAAACAAAGGATGAAAGTCATCGATACTTTGTTAAAGCTTATGGCTTAAGAGCCAATTATTTTATATAAATTAAATTAGAATAATTTGAGACAGTATTTAGTTGAACAGCTATGTATTAGGTCATGTTTGAAGAATATATATAATCAACAGCTAGTAAAATAAAATATCTCAGATAATTATTATACAATTTTATGCTTTTGGACATTTCGTAGTATTATATAGTTAAAATAACTAGTGTAGTTTATTATGAATTTCTTCCCTTAAATTTTTTTAGGTACTGAAGTTTACAAATTGAACTCAACTATTATTCTGCCACCACTGAAGACACTTCACACTTGAGAGACATTTCAGAAAGTCAATCAACAACTGATTTAATGACATTCGTATAGGATTCGGACTTTATTGATTAAAACAAACTGATCCATTGCATTAGTTACATATTACAATACATCTTTAGGGGGGGAACTCTGTTTCGGAGGCTCTATTAGCTAGGTTACCACTGTAATCATCAGTATTATGAGAGTTGTAAAAGGCAATAGTCTAAAGACCAATTTCAAGGCAACTTCCAGAATTCTATATCATAAACGTTTTTTGGTAAAATACAGATTTGTATCAGAAATAAGTTAACAAAATCGTAAACAATTACAGAATCAAGGACAAATGTATCACTTACTAGGAGCGCTAACAGGTCAATTCAAAAGTCTCCGTACTACCATAGTAAAACACATTTTTTAGCAAAATTAGTTTTTTATATATATATTATAGCGACCCTCCAACTTTTCGATACTATTTTTGTAGTATGATTTGTCTTTTGCATCAAAATAGGCCTTATAAGTTTCGGCGATCATCTCTTCATTCGACGAAAATTTCTTCCCAGCGAGCAATCTTTTGAGATCTGAGAAAAGGAAATAGTCGCTGGGGGCCAAATCTGGAGAATACGGTGGATGAGGAAGCAACTCGAAGCCCAATTCATGGATTTTTGCCATCGTTTTGAGTGACTTGTGACCAGGACACTGGCTTTTAGCGCGCTCTTCAAATGCGGTCGTTTTTAGACGATTTCGTCTTTCAAACGGCCGAATAACGATATGTGATAGCCCCTGTTGGTGGTCCTTCCTTTTTCAAGGTAGTCAATGAAAATTATTCCATGCGCTTCCCAAAATACGGACGCCATAACCTTGCCAGCCGACTGTTGCGTTTTCCCACGATTTGGAGCGGATTCATCGTGTGCAGTTCACTCGGGTGACTGTCGATTGGACTTCATTTCATCCATTCATTCCAATCATCAACTAGTCGTTGTTTTTGGTCAAAAGTGAGCTCGCGCGGTACCCACTTTGCACAGAGCTTTCTCATACTCAAATATTCATAATGTGAATGATATGATGTACACGTTCAATTGATATCTTTAGAGTGTCTCATATTTCATTCGATTTCAATTTACGGTAATTCAAAATCATTTTGTGGATTTTTTAATGTTTGTCTTCGGTGCTCCTTTCACCACATGTAAACTTAGCATACGAATCCTTGATGGTTGATTTTCCTGGGGCAGTGTCCGGAAACTCGGCATCAAGTTTTTGCTCCAAATGTATATTTTTCCCTTCAAAAAGCAATATTTTATAAACACGCGAAATTCCTTTTTATCCATTTTTTTCACAATAACAAAAGTTGTTTCACACAAAATGCTATAATTCACAGACTAATGATCCAACAGCTGTCAAATTTATAAACGCGTCTTTTGAGGGTTAGGGATAACTAAAAACATGTGGATTTAATTCTAGTAGCACCATCTATGTGTCAGACCTGGGATTTTCCAATTGACCTATTATTAGAACTATCAAATTCAGCTCTGGATGCTGAACTTGATAGGCGTTGTGCTTAGAATCCAACAGTGAAGCGCCTATTGCCCAAGAACTACAAACGTTTTTTTTTGTTCATTAGAACAACAATAATATTGAATAGACAACAATAATATTATCACGAAACCAAACAAAATACAAAATATACAATTGGTTGTTGTTATTGTTCGAGAAAATAGACGAGGTGATACGAAGTTCATCGGGTCATCTGGTATGCAATATATTATGTAAATAAATAATCAAGGGATCTACAGCTACTTTGAGAAATTTTATATGTAATAGGTAAATTTTTATTCATTGGTGGTATTCGCCAGACATTAGTTCATGTGATTATTATTTGGTATATCGATGAAGCAAGAATCCTTTGTGTGGTTCTTTGCGTCACATATTGACTCCAGAAATAAAGTTATAGAGAGCTTTAAAGAAATTTTGTATACTGGAGGAAAAATTTCCATAAATTTTCAATCATTTCTGAAAAGGTGATTATCTTAAAATGATTTCTATAATTATCATGCATTATAGTAGTGTAATATGGAGTAATCTATTGAACATTTTAGCTGTTTAAAGAAACAGTACTGACACTTACTTCAAAATCAAGGTTAAATCAATAAAAATAGCAAATCATATTGACATAGTTATTTATAATATATCTGCCAACTTTGTAAGTATTATTACTTATTGGCCATATTTTATTTCTACAGAAAATATTGTTATACTTTCTACACAATAATATTATTAATCATATAGGTGGGTTATTTTATTATTATTAATAATGGAGCATAAAATCCAAAGTTCATTAAGGATTCCCGGAATGAGTAACTTTATCAGCTTGTCGAAAGAATACAGTTATAATGACATGTTGTTGCAGTAAACATTAGTTTTATTCGAATGATGTGGCGTTACAAAATATTATTTTTGGTATGGCCTGGTTGAAATTATTTTCGAAGTACCAGACAGAACAATTGAATTAATAAATTGTGTTTATCTCCATTAAATTAGTCTGGCAGTTAGTTCGTTACGTAGTCATTTAATTTTTTGTTGAGATATGTTTGCTTAAAATATTATACTTTTTGAAGTAAAATAACCGTAATTTTAATGATAATATTGTATTTTAGTTTTAATAATTCGTGTTAATTAAATAATTAATATTGAACTGTAGTTTTTTATGTGATGGGAAATGTAAACTACAGTAAACTATTAGTAAGATCCATTGAGATGCTAACAGTTATGGTATTGTCCCATGGGTTGTGCCTAACATATTAAATTATCTTCTATTTATATTAAATTATGGTACTACTTCCCATTATTTCTCAGTACTTTGGGTTTTTTGCCTCTGACATATTATTCTAGAGCTCGAACAATGACATTTGCATATAAATAAAATGCAAATATTGAACGAGGTATATCTCAATATAGATTATCTTCTTAATGTAATATAGAAACTATTTTGAAGAGAAGAATGGTATAAAAATTCTATTTATGGATTTGTATTACATGCTGAATGTTAAAATAAATTAACGAATTTAGTATTAAACCAGTGGTTGTTGCGTTTTGTTAAATGTTATATAATTATTAATTTTTTAAATATATCATTACAAAATATTAATTTTATAGAATATGTTTTAGGGTGACTATTTTTATATAGTAATCATTCTTTATAGCTTAAAACTATATCTTTCTAACGTATTAATATATGATTTAATTAGCAGGGTATATTATTTCAATATAAAAAGTTGGAATTGGCGTAATCAATATATGATGTTCTACAAAAGATGACATCTTTCCCTTGTCTTCTTTAACAAATCTATTTTTCGTAAAATATATGGGGGCAAAGGTTCCGCTACCATTGACGCATTTTCCGCTGAGTGGTAATAATGGGACGATTATTTTCAATAAATATTGTCATTATTTTTGCTCGTTCTTGTGGCGTATATTTATCCATAATAAAATTTGGACGTCTACACAACATAATGGTTAAAGCGAAACTGAGCTAAACGTCACATAACCAAGATGCCGCGCAATTGAAATGGTAGCGGAACTGTTACCCCATCTTGGTGTCACAAAATGGCAGTGGGATTTTTGCACCATCCTATAGTTGTTATTAAGTGTTTATTTTTTTTATAAAATATAAAATAACAATTAGTTTGAATTATAAGTTTTCAAACTTGTAATTTTGACGAAGAGAACCAAACGAATCGAAGCATTGACAATCGCCAGTGATGAAGGATTCCTCTGTTAAAAATATTAAGTCCTTACATATTTTGTCTTTTTATTACTATTGCTGGTCTTTGTTGCTACGATTGATAGTAAACATTGTGCAATTGATGTCGATAGCTATTTGCAGCAACGGTTTCATTAAGCTTTCGCAGTTTGTAATAAAACTACATATGATCACATCAGCTACATCAGCATCGGTGAAAATACTGCTTCCGGGTTAACTCATGACATTTTGCCTTTGAGATTATTGCAGTAGATCCAAATTAGTCTTCGTGGCAAATCGTGATTCATTAATTTAATTGTTGAAAAAGCTGTGTGTGCTGTGGCCCCATATTGCTGAAACCAAATATCCTTTAGTCCTTTCTCTTCCATTTCAGGCACAAGAAAATCTCAAATCATGTATAGGTACCGTTCAGCAGTAACAGTAACAGCAAGACACAATGCGTCACATAGAATACTTCTTTTGTTGCCTGGTAATCAATGAACTGATGAAAAGTGAAACACTGCGAGTTTAAAATAGACCGAAATAACGGGTGCCTTTTCCCTTCGTTTGAATCTTTCATATTGCACATAAATATCTGGACATTGTTGATTCATCAACTGCTAAGCTACCTGATTTTTTTGGTAGAGTATGAGTTTGGTTTTATCCACGCTGTTCGTGTCATTTATAGCAAAATCGACACTTTTAAATGGTTGAAACCAAAATCAATATCACTTAGAGCTTCTAATTAGGAGGTATTTGATGGGCTTCGATATCAGACTTCTTCAAATCTGATAATAAAGGTAATGACTGTCGAAAATGTAATTTTAAGTGTTCTGTGATTAGCGTCTGCATAGACTAAATGATTCAGTAATTCTAAATAGAAATTATTATTTTATGTAGCAAAAAGGTCAATACCATTGAATTATAATGGTTAGGTTTGGCTGTTTAACATGTGTTTATTTTATATACTTTTTTCTTTACATTTATATTTATTTATTTTATTTTATGTTATATTTTTTAATTATTATTAGATTTAAAAAAAATTTTTTACATTTATTACTTTGCATGTTCGCACCTAATATTACGTAGTATGATGTGTAAGCGTAGGTCAGCATTAGTGGCAAAACGAACAATTTGTGGATATTATATCACGCTGTGTATTTTGCAGGAATCAAGAAGGTGTGATCTACTATGAATTACTAAAACTAAATAAAATTCTAACTGGCGATTACTATCCATTATTATTAATGACCTTGAAGAGATTATTGAAGGCAAATGTCTAACGAAACCCCTAACGATATATGAAAATTATTTCTGTTAAAATGCTTCTTTAAAAGTGTCGTACACCACAAGCTCTACTCGCAAGATATTGCTCCGTTTGACTATCTCTTTTCCCTGGGAGTTTGTCTTTATGAAGACTATTTTTCGTCATTGTAAACTAGAATAAAATGAAAGATGAAAATTGTTTCATGATTTTTTTTAATGCATGGATTTTATATTATCTAATATATTTCCTTAATATCTCTTACATCAAATAACTTAAAAAAACAAAAACAATTAAGTTATGTTAATGATAATAATTTGGTTTACACCTTTCATTCCATTTAATGTCTCTTGCCAGATAAGATTACATAAAATTATTGCAGAACATATACCAAGAAAGTTTATTATTATATATTAATGCGATTATTTTAATTTAAATACTTTTTTACAGTTTTTAGTAATTTTAAAAAAATTAAATACGTTATTGAATCTAGTATATACTTCTAGTATAATGATATCATATCATTTAATATAGTCATATTTTTATTTTTATAAATATTATGGACCTCAAACTATATTACTTAAATTCTTAAATATAAATTAAAAACGATATATTTGCTTACATAATTATGTCAGTTATATTTGAGGTCGAATGTAGAAATGTAGAAAACAAAGCAATCTCTTTGACTTTTAAAGGCGGTTACAAGATATGAAAGTTATGACTGTTAAACAAATATACCTCCTAGTCATAAAGGTCTTTATACTTTATATTTTATGGTGTTATATAGTCATAATAGGCAATAGTAAAATGCTTTTTATAGTTAGCGTAATTTAAGATAAGTTTTGTTTTATTGGACGATGGAAGTTTGCGGATATTTACTGAAAAAATTGATTTTATGAGAACACATATTTATTATAGTGATATATATTGATATTTGATTACAACATAAAGTTTCTGTATTGCTGACGTACCAGAATTACATATATTTTATCATTTTCATCAGAATACGAGTCATTTATTAGAGTGTTAAAGTTTTAAGGACAATGCATTTCGCGTCGAAGATCATTGGAAATCAAGGAAATGGTTACGGTTTGGTCAAGAATATAAGAAGAATCACTATCATCTGCAGAAGCAGAAGTTATTAGAAACTAGTGAACGTACAACCACATATTCTGGTGAAAACCTCTGAGGATACATTTACATGAATATCCTACATTACCCGCCGTATTTACCAGACATTGATACACTTGATGAATTCTCCTTGCGGTCTGATATGGCGCCTAATATGTCTGAACAGTACTTCGTATTATATGAATATATCAAACATTTAATGGATATGTGGATGGCTTCAAAAATTCAAGCATTCTAAATAGAACATTCTTCGAAATAGAACATTTATGGAAAATAACTAACGATTGGTAATAATTTGGATGAATCGAACTAATTTGTATTCTTAATATATGTTATAGTTCAACGTACTTTAATTAATAACAATGGCGTTTTAGTTTAAAAAATACATATTAATTATAATATTGATAATTTTTGATAACACCGCTAATGAGCATACATTTTTGACAGAATTCTAAGGTCTATATATTTTGTTGGTTAATATGTAATAATGTTAAAGCACTACTGACACATAAGAGATACAGAGGGATTTCTTGAATTGTCTATATTTGAAATTAATTAAAACATAATTACCATTATTAACATAGGTTAGGTATTCATTTTAAGATTTTATGTTCTTCGAATAAAGTAGTTAAAACTATAGTTGTTCATTGAAACTTAGGTTTTAAACCGTTTAAAATGTGTATTTAATAACGATGTTGTAATACGTTTTTATTCATTTATGAAATCGGTGCTAAAATTAACAATAACATAATAAAAAAAACTGTTTGTTGAAGCGAGTATTATAACTGACATGAGTTACATATTAATATACGAATGTGATGCTGTCTAACAACGTTGTTTGTTATTATAATCGATTAATTTAGACAGAGAAGAAAGGAAACAAAAACAGAATACTTACGGCGATCAGTACAAAGGCGACGACAGTACACCAGGAGTGCTGGTCCATGACTGTTGGCCACATCGAAAACAACACTCTATACACTTGACCTACCCTCAGTTGCTGATCGGTGTTTGGTTTTTAGTCGCGGAAACACAACGCAACTCGGACTAATATGGATGCGGAATTGCTCGTGGACGTACAGAGTCGGACTGGGATTCCCTCGTATTATCGAGAGCTTCGGTCGGGAGATGCGTGAGATGGTTTGAAAATCGACGGTTTTTTTGTATTCCTCATGGGACGCGAGCCAATCGTTCGAGGTCGACCGACAGCCACGCTTCGAATGGGACACAAAAAAACGAGACAGTTCATTTATAAATATTGGCATAAGCGCTCTGGTGTCGATGGTACGCGATGGCTGGATGATATTGTTTGTACCCCTCGCCAAGGGCTTATTCATGAAATTTTATGAACAATATGACTCATTAATTTTTTTTTATTCGTAACTAATTGTAGGTATTTAAAAATACGTTATTGCAACTCTTATGCAATATATAGAGGTTTAGTGTAAAATTTTAAATTTTAAAATAAAAATAAATGAAACAAATAATTAATTGTTAAATGTTTTTATAGTTTTACCGATTATTATTTATGTAATTCATGTTGATTTGTTAACTAAAATAAACGGCGTTAAAATGATCTACGTTCGAAGCATGAATCAAAACAATAAACTAAGAACAAGCGACCACCAACCAATTGCTGCTATAACTCATTGCAGAGTTGGAAAACAGGAAAAAATGATTGAATCCTACTCTGAAAGAATTACAAACAAAAGATTAGCAAGCAATAGGCTAGTGGCTTCAAAAATCAGAAATTATAAAATAACGATATTCGAATTGCAGTGTGGAATATAATGGAATCCAGCAACATCATACTGATCTACAAATATTCCTAGAATTGTAATAAATGGATATTTGCCTCATATCTGAAACTTATTTGACAAATGAATCCTTCATAAAATTTAGAAAATATTTGTTATTATATTTTACATCCTGCTAATACCGCAAGTGGAGGAAGTGCCATAATAATCAAAAAGAACATTGATCGCTATCAATAATCAGGAATCAGTTTAGAGGAACATCAAGTAATAGCAGTAAATCTTAAATTATCTGCTTAATTCAAGGGCAGGACAAGATAAAATCAACTTGTTTTAAGAAAACGGGCTATTATATGAATCAACTTTATTTATTTACTATATAATAATTAATTATCAGAACTTTAGTTATAAAACTATAATGGGTAAAACGCTAATTACAATTAATAAACAATAATGATTTTATATATTCTGTTGAACCGAGTTTTGCCTTTTTATCAGAAGTAACTGTCATTATCAGTGGTAAAAACTATGATTTTCTAACACCTCTTCTGAAATGCCTGGGACAGATTTTGTAAAGACAAAATATCAGTACTACTTGGAAATAGGCAATGTGCGATATTTTACATGATGTATTCACCCTATCTGGAGCCCTATCTATTTCTATTGCCGGTTTCGTGATAATTCCACATCAAATCAGATTAGATGCCTCTTATGCCATTGTTGTCAATACTTTAAACATAATTTTATTACGGTATTGTGAGTGCGATAAATTTTCAGCTAAAGTGCAGAATGGTTTTCTGCATCCTTTTCTCCAACTTTTTTTGTGGTAGACTACCACTGTAGGCAAAAGTGTTATTGAAAATTCAAGAATGCAAGAAGATATTATTTATTGTGGACGGTGAAAATAATTGTTATATTAGAGCGAACCATATATTATAGTTATAGGTACATTATTTTGAGAAATTAATCAGTCCTTAATTAAAATTTTAAAATTAATCAACAAGGTAATATTAATATAATAATACTATAACCAACAAATATGAATGGATGTTACAAATCACCATTTTATATTACTGTAAAATGTGTTAATGCAATTCTCATGTAACATATAAAGGTTTTGTGTAAAATGTTGTTGTTAAATGCTTTTATAGTTATTCATATCGATTTATTGAATCTTCTGGATATTTTATTGTTAAATGCACAACTTATAAGAAACTAATGAGAGTAATTTTAAAACTTACATGTAAATAATAATATAGGAATATTATAAACCAGGAAAAATAATATAAATTAAATTAGAAACTGACTTTAGAAAATATTAAAATAA
This sequence comes from Rhynchophorus ferrugineus, assembly GCF_030347505.1. Lineage (NCBI taxonomy): Eukaryota > Metazoa > Arthropoda > Insecta > Coleoptera > Curculionidae > Rhynchophorus > Rhynchophorus ferrugineus. The sequence continues at coordinate 20,342,380 of NW_027472583.1, read as the reverse complement.
AAGTATAAGGTACTTGTGATAAATATTAGAATTATATAACAGATGATTGAGGTGTTCAATAAGTTCATGAAGTCTGCATCTGTCTGTCAACAGTAAAATTAAATTGACTCCATAATATTTCCTACGAGGCTGTGCCAAAATTACAAAACATTGAAATATAGAATGGGTTAAATGGAAACTTAAATTGGTACACCCGTAACCATGTTTTGCGAATTTGAATCATTAGAGGGACCGTGTTAAAAAATCCATTCTTTCTGGAACTCTTTTAGATTCTGTTCTTATTTATTCTTATCCATTCTTTTTAGGATTAAACTTTATATTTGTTTTTTTACTTTTGTGTACATTTTTAAGGAAATTTGTTGCAATGATGTTATTTTTGTTAGAATTTAAAGTAAATATTATTTGTTTAAATTAAAATTACAACATAATAAAATATTTTCCAGGATGTGGTGGTTTAAATAAAATAAATTATTTTTACAGGAAATTATTAATACAGGAAACCTTTTATGATCTCCATCAAGATTCCGAACAGGGAGTTATAATCTCTATACTTCAGACCGATCAGAATCCAAATGTGGAATCATTCCTTTGCCAAGACGCTATTCCTAATCGTAATTTTAATAACAAGCCATCGATATTTTAATGTGGGCTAAGCAGTTGCTGATCTTCTTCAAAAAGAAGACAGAAAATACTTAGAAGTATGTATAAATTAAAATATTTTTAAAAGGATGTAAATCGAGATGTTATGTTATTGTTACATATTACAAACGGTAATAATGAAAAAATTTATATGGCGACATATAATATGCATAGTTTCCAATTTCCAAGTCCTATAAAAAATATATCACAAAGAAAAGGTGGTTTCCTAGTTCAAATTGTAATATGTAATTACCATATTCGATAAATTGAAATATTGATTTTTAAATATATTTTGAACTAATGACTTTTAATTTATAGTTTTTCGCTTAATATTATGTAAACAATAACAATATATAGTTAGGAAATAAGTTATAAGTTGTCAGACAATATAATGTTTTTTTTTATAAATTTTAAAATTGTTTTAAAGAAATGTTAACCAGCATTTAAATAAAATATTTTGATAATTTTTTTATTTTGTATACAATGAAGTAGTCTCTTAGAACATTTTTAATATGGTTAGTAATTTAGAGATTTTTTATATAGAATTTGTTAATTGTAACAAATAATTTTACAATATATTACTAACTAAATTTGTTTGTTTTCATTTAATTAACTTTGTGTAAAGAAAACCTAAATAATTTTAGATTCTTTAATAATATTAAATGAAATTTTTATGGGTTTTTTACATATTTTTTCCAAATAAGTTGTAAATGAAAATCCTTCCGTGGTCGTACTAATGTGGTTTTCTGTTATCTTCATAGACTCTTATGATTATTCCCGTGAATTTGTTATATATTGTCGTACCTACATTGACCGTGAAGTTTTATCAGTATCGTATGGTGGATTAATTCCACGTTTTTACCGTCCAAAAATTCCATTGTTTTAACCAATGTTTGAGAGCTTGAATTGTCGTGATAGATAATAATTCGCATCCTCTTCGACTTTTTCCGAATTTCTCCGAATACTCCAGGCAGTGAACTACTCTTATTCCATTTAGAATTGTTTCTTCTTATGATCGTGTTCTTTTAGACGATATAGCTTGATAAATAATTAATCTAAAGTGGTTATCGATGTAGTTCGAATTTATTGTACTTAAAAATAAATAAAACTCTTATATACTCATGTATCATCATTCATCTCATATATCATAAACATTATTGATCTATAAATAATAGTAGTTTAAAACTATGTTAAAATGAAACTATAGAAATAGATGAAAGTTATGCAAACTTATAAATATTCAGTATTACTTAATTCGACAATACGCAATTGGGTAAAAACTTCCAAGAAATGAATATATGGCATATTTCTTGAAATGCAGGCAGATACCATGATCTCAATGACCGGAATTTTATTGTTTATAAAATGGAAATATTATTTACGTTACACACGCAAACTTCCGTTGGATTATGATGAAATCGGTTCGGTCATTAGGAGTCTCTGGAAATCTTGTACGTACATTTTTACCGGACATTATCACTATTAAATGACCCATATGGCGATTAACAGAAAGCCCATCTTTAGATTAAACCTTTACTAATTTTCTGCACAATTAAGAGATCATTAACGGATCATTAAAGTTTTATTTGGATTATTGACCGACATAATACACTTCGTAATTAGTTTAGAAGCGAAAACCATTTTAACAAAATACCCGGATAGCTATTATCTACTTTCCTTTCTATAGAGTTAAAAGATTTTCAGATTTTATAATTCGAAATAAAACTTCTATATATATTGTATGACTCCTCTTAAAAAAAAAGAAGGAAGAATTGTTTAATTTGATGATTTTGAAACTGTTATCATTAAAAATAGTGTTGGGAACTATCGACTGAAATCGACTATCGACTGTTTAGTAATTGACTACTTTTTACTATTGACTGTTTCAGTCGCTATTTTTGGTTCGACTGATTTTGCTACTTTTTACCAGTGACTGTTTCAGTGGACTGTTTTCAGTCGCTATTTTCGGTCCAACTGATTTTGTTACAATTTACTACGGACTGTTTCAGTCGTACTTTTAGTTACTACTTTTGGTTCTACTTGTTTCATTCGACTGATTTTTAACGTTCTGACTGTGTCGTCCTAGTCGCGACCTTAATAAAAATGTACCCAATTTATGCTTACATAGATTTATATGTAATATATGTAGTTTTATGATTTAGTTTGGTAGTTTGCTTGTAAATAACAATATATTGTATATTAATACTATAGCGTTCGATATTTTTTAAGACTGTTAATGTAATAGAGTAAAAAGATTAAAATTGGGAATGATAAATAGTAAAATATTTTGACTTTGATATTTTTTTTTTGGCAATAATAGGTAATATTTCTTATTTTTGTTAAAAAATATTTCCGTTCAATAATAAATAAAGTAGTTATATATCATGCAGATCATTTTTAATTTGTCATGAATTAGTTTTTTTTATGATTAGGTATATGTTTAATTTTTATATAGCATTTATAGTTATTGTACATCTTTAGTTTTCAGATTTTGTTTAAGTTCTATTGTATTGTCTATATTTATTATAGTATATTATTTGAAAATAGCAATTAACACATTAAAATACAATAAAATATTTGTGGGGTTATTTTTCCATTCCATAGAATAATTCTATAACATTCTTTTAACTAGATCCACAGAACAGTCAAATACAAAATAATTCTATTTCGTTTAAAATTGAATTATAAATTGCATGTTATGTATTATTATTATAATAGTATTCAGTAATTAATTTTTCCTTTACTTTTTTAAAGTTAGTTCGTGAAGGAATTTATGGATCTCCGTCTCGCTTATACTACCGTTGAAAAATATAATCACATATAAAATTAACTGCCCCAAGCAATTAACTCCGTCCTTTCCTCTCTTACAATTCGTCTGACATTATGAATTGAAAAAAAACAGTCGAACCGTGCACAGGACTGAAAATAGTGTTTACTATTTTCAGTCGCAAGATTTTTTGACTATCAACTGTTTCGACTGTTTTGCGACTATTAACTGTTTCGACTGTTTTCAGTCGATAGTTCCCAACGCTAGTTAAAAGTGTTTAATTATTTTGAAGCATATAGTTGATGTTGGAGCCACAAGCAAGCTCACTAATATCTAATAACACTATCTCAAAACTTAAAGAAAGTTGTAGAAAGTGATGGAAAACATTTGAGCTAATATAAGTGACACCAGTTTTTAGCAATATATGTCTTATTAAGGTGAGAAAATGATCATCATATATTCAAGGATCTAATACATCTTAGAGGCATGAATAATATGTGAAATAGTGTAATTAGAACACAGTTTATTGAAATATCTTTTCCTGAATGTTTATCTTGAATTTGGTTAGGTTTATAAATCATAATTATAACTAAATAATGTTTATATCGGTAAAAAGCCTGCGGTACTTTTAAACCAAACAATACTTCCTTCTCTCGTATTTATTGTTTATTATATTTTAGAACATGAAGTCAGTCATCTCGTTTGGGTCGAACTTCCTGAATGTAAACCTGACATTTCACTAAAATTAGGTTTTTGTTTGCGAATAACGAAAAACAAAACGTATCTGATGACAGATTTCGTTCAAACTAAAATGTTATAAAATTACTCAAAAATGTTGTTCTAATATGGTTCTAAGCGACAAATATTTTATTTTATCAATTGACAATAATATAGTGTGCATAAATGAGTTTTGATTGTTTTTAACTTCGAACTTTTATTAAAAGGAACTCCTACAATACTTTTCTGTTAAGGAATTTGCGTTGAAACATTTTTTTTATATTGAGGTGATACAAGAACGATTCAAAATTTGGTTTCTTGATGAGAACTAAAGTGCTCCTCGACCAGTCCATGATTTAGAGACCGAAATATTTAGTAGTGAGTGGGAACAATTTCTAGTAAATACGGCAAGCAGGAGAGGGCTTTCAAATCATCAACATCATTTTGTAGCTGCATTTTAAATAAATGATTTCGTTCCTAATAAAATATTGGAAAGAACTACTATTAAGAAAATGCGTTAAAATATGTATCAGTCATAAGCAGAAAAATCTCAAGTTTACAGATGAGCCCAACATTTAAGTATTCAAGTTACTAACATTATTCAAGTATCGGAACTATATAAAAAGAGTGGCAAACATAGGGAAAAGACGGATTTTAGACTTGATGGTAATATTTTCTCTTTTCCACATCCACTATTTTAGAAAGGCAAAAGTTTGTGCAGCTTGGTGGATACCATATAGCGCTGATACCAATCAGTCATCAAGTAGTATGTAATACGTGTCACGTATCACTATAAAGTATCACGAAGTTGGTGAGGTCATATTGAACGTCGTGTCTGTTTTAGAACCTTTTCGCATAATTGCAATCACTGCTAATTTGAACAACAGTGTAAAGGCGACATCTTCCATCTTAAAATGCCTGAACAACCTTAATAACTGTTAAAAAGTTCCTCCATAAAAAACTTTCGAAAATCTTATCTACCGAACCGCAATTTGGTCTAAATCCTATCTACCCTTCTCGGTTTATCTCTTAGTGAGCCATTTGTATGATTTTCATAAATAATATTGATATTTTTCGAAAACTGGTAGCAGGCTTAGTATTCAATTCACCTATTCAGCATTTTTGTCATGTATATTTTCAGGGATTTTGCAAGATGTAACAGCAAATTCTCATTTTGTAAGAGTTCCCATTATTAATAGAATAGAATTTAATGTTTCATTTTTATAAACATTCGGAATTCATTTTGGAAGGTATATTTGATATGATTATTAACATGAATAAACGTACCTCAACTTACAACAAAACGCGCTGTAAATATATTTGATGGTTTGATGGTCAGTTTGGGATTTTTAAGATTTAAAAAACTAAAATAAAAGAACTAAAAACTAAATTATTACTCTGACAGCATATATTTTTTATATCTGAAACCATTTTTTGTAATTCTCATTTCTGTGAGCTCAGGTTTGTATTTATTAGCATTACGATGTACTTCACCATGACTGACTATGAATTACACACATTACAAATTACAATGGATAATATTTAATGTTTTAACTTTTTTAAATTTAATATATTCTAGGCCGTTAAAAAGAGAGGTCGTTAATAATTATCATGAATTTTATTAAGATTAATGTTTCTTCAGGTTATTCGAATTCATTAATAGATTTCGAAATTAATCAGATTTAAATGCTTGTATCTCAGCTCTGAAAGGTTTTGATATTTTTATTATAATTTCATTGAAAATCAATATTTGCCTGCTTATGTGAATAATAGAAGTTTTTTTATTATTTAACTCATGATTATTTTTATTCCTAAGTATATTAAAAGATAAGGGGATTTATGATTATTTTCTTTATAAATTGTTGTCTTTTTTCAACAACAAAAATATTTTGTATATTAATTTTTAACATTTTTAAATAACGAATCTAAATAACGTTTCTAGAAAAGTAGATTGTTTAGAAGCATGGGTCTTATATTTTAAAATATTCTCCTTTTTTTCAACTGAGATTTATATGGATTGGACGTAGTCTCCGAACCATGGTTCTCAGCATTAAGCCTATCGACTGAAGAGCTACCCAGAAAACATGCGGTTTTGCACAACTGGGATGATTTTCGTCATTTTATTTTACATTCATGCATTACGGACAATCGCAAATATAAATTGACAACCATATCCCAGCAGGATTTGAACCGGTTACTATCAAATATATACTTAATTTATGTTTGTAATGTTATTTATGCAAAAGTGAAAATTTAACAAAGAATAACCATCTAACTATTAGGCTAAACAAAATTGGGTATCCCCTTGGATGGTATTAAAACAGTGCGAAGACACGTTTATTTTTTTTATAAGGAGAAATTAAATTTGATTTTTCTCTTATTATGTACCACTGCATAACTATTATATTATTTATTGCATTATATTTGTAAAAAGTTGAAATGTTTTACATTATGGATTACTTTGTTTGTTACAATATTTTGTTGATAAAAACACACTTTTATTTAATTTTAGTTTATTAATATTTATGAATAGCATTACAATTTAGTAACATACATACATAATACAAAATTATTTTATAGATTATATAATAAAAATCCGGACTTTACACCTACGAAATACTGAAAATATTTTATAATCCGTTAAAAATAGCAGACAATCACTGTGGCAACAAGGGTAAAATGGGATTTAAAAAATCCACAATGGATCAACCGAAACCCGAATAATTAATGCTGGAACAATTTTGTATTATTCATAAATTCTTTTTCAGTTGTAAGCGTTCGTCATTTTACTGATGGGATTAACACCAACGCTTGAATATTTACGTTTTGTGGTAACAATTAGACGAAGATTTTATAGTATCATTTTCCAAAATAGCTTTTTTATATAAATTTTTTTTGCTTTATCCTGATTTACGGATTGTGACTGATATGTATAATAATATAATATTTTGTGAGTTATTGATATATATTATATTTAATGAGTTAATGATTAAATAACAGTGGTAAGGGGATATAAATTGGGATGAAATAGAAATTAGAATAATTAGAAGTTGGAAATTACGTTTGCTATTGTCGTTCATGCACTGTAATACAAATCGAAGGAAAATAATACATAAGGTAAGTTTTAACTGAAACCGGATAACATGAATTCTCTAGTTCTATAAATATGATAAAGTAGCTATCATCATTTAATTACATTTTATTAAGTACGAAAAAAAGCAGTTGAAAAGATCATTATTTGAATATTTACGTTTTGTGGTAACAATTAGACGAAGATTTAGAGTATCATTTTCCAAAATAGCTTTTTTATATAAATTTTTTTTGCTTTGTCCTGATTTACGGATTGTGACTGATATGTATAATAATATAATATTTTGTGAGTTATTGGTATATATTATATTTAATGAGTTAATGATTAAATAACAGTTGTAAGGGGATATAAATTGGGATGAAATAGAAATAAGAATAATTAGAAGTTGGAAATTACGTTTGCTATTGTCGTTCATGCACTGTAATACAAACCGAAGGAAAATAATACATAAGGTAAGTTTTAACAGAAACCGGATAACATGAATTCTCTAGTTCTATAAATATGATAAAGTAGCTATCATCATTTAATTACATTTTATTAAGTACGAAAAAAAGCAGTTGAAAATATTATTATTTGAATATTTACGTTTTGTGGTAACAATTAGACGAAGATTTTATAGTATCATTTTCCAAAATAGCTTTTTTATATAATTTTTTTTTGCTTTGTCCTGATTTACGGATTGTGACTGATATGTATAAGAATATAATATTTTGTGAGTTATTGATATATATTATATTTAATGAGTCAATGATTAAATAACAGTGGTAAGGGGATATAAATAGGGAAGAAATAGAAAGAAGAATAATTAGAAGTTGGAAATTACGTTTGCTATTGTCGTTAATGCACTGTAATACAAACCGAAGGAAAATAATACATACGGTAAGTTTTAACTGAAACTATATAACATGAATTCTCTAGTTCTATAAATATATAAAGTAGCTACCATCATTTAATTACATTTTATTAAGTACGAAAAAAAAAACAGTTAAGAATATCATTTTAATTGCTTATGAAAATGTTTTAGAAACTGTTAAGATATGTGAATCGTTTACAATATCCTAATTGTTAGCAAAGCAGTGTATTTTACTTATACATATTTTTCAAAATATGAAAATAGAAATTTCACTGCGAACCAAATCCGCTAAATACGGTAGAACTAAATTTGGAATCTAATATTATACAAGTGCTGTATTGTCGCTGTGGAAGGCTGGGGTTTCAAAGCCCATGTCGTATTTTAATATAAATAGATATTGCCTGTTCTTTTTTGTTTTGTCATATTTTAGAGTTCTTTCTTACCAACTAAGGTTTATCTGGACTAGGCTTATTTTTTAACGTGGGCTCCGAACCACGATCCCCGGCACTAAACCTATCAACTAGCCAGTAATAAACTTAGAGATCATCCCAGAAGACATCCAGTCTTATCCAGCTTGGTCACTGAGTTTTTTGACCGAGATTTTTATTCCTTGCTGGATTTTTCATTGTTACCTATAACAGGTCAATTCAAAAGTCGCCGGCCTACTATAGTAAAACACATTTTTTGCCAAAATTATTTTTTTTTATTCAACATAATTTCCTACAAGGGTGATACACTGATTATAGCGATCCTCCAACTTTTCGATACCATTGCTGTAATACGATTTGTCCTTTGCTTCACAATAGGTCGCAGTTTCGGTGACCACCTCTTCATTTAAGGAAAATTCCTTCCCAATGAGCATTCTTTTGAGATTTAATACAGAAAATAGTTGCTGGGGGTCAGATCTGGAGAATACTGTGGATGAGGAAGCAATTCGAAGCCCAATTCATAGACTTTTGCCATAGTTTTCACTGATTTGTGACACAGTGTCATTGTCTTGGTGAAGCAGCACTTTCTTTTTCTGCACTTACAAATGCGGCCGTTTTTCGGCGATTTCGTCCTCCAAAGGGTTCAATAACGCTATGCAATAGTCGCTGTTGATAGTCCTTCCTTTTTCAAGGTAGTCAATGAAAATTATTCCAGGCGCATCCCAAAATAGACGCCATAACCTTACCAGCCGACTGTTGCAGTCCACTCGGATGAGTGTCGATTGGACTTTGGAGTAAAATTATGGAGCCATGTTTCATCCATTGTCACATATCAACGCAAGAACTCGGGTTTATTACGCTTGATCAACTTCAACCACTGCTCCGAATCAACTCATCGTTGTTTTGGTCAAAAGTGAGCTCGCGCTGCACCCACTTTGCAAAGAGCTTTCTCATACCTAAATATTCGTGAATGATATGATGTACACATTCAGTTAATATCTTTAGAGTGTCTGCTATTTTATTCAATTTCAATTTACGGTCATTCAAAATCATTTTGTAGATTTTTTATTTTTTCTTCGGTTATAACCTCTTTTGGGCGTCCATTGCGTTCACCGTCTTTGGTATTCATTTGACCGCGTCTAAACTTAGCCACCAATCCTTGACGGTTTATTTTCCTAGGGCAGTGTCCGGAAACTCGGTATCTAGCCAAGTTTTCGCTTCAACTCTGTTTTTTGCTTTCAAAAAACAATATTTTATCAACACGCGAAATTCTTTTTTATTCATTTTTTATCCATTTTTCACAATAATACAAGTTGCTTCACTCAAAATGCTACAATTCGCAAACTAATGATCCGACAGCTGTCAAATTTATACATGCATCTTCTATGCGCCATCTATGTGTCAGGTCGTTTACTTTTCAATTGCACAAATAATGCGTGTCCCAGCAGGATTCGAACTCGCAACTATCACAACAGTAGGAGGACAGTCCTGTCGCCTTGATCATTGCGCCAACCATTAATTTCATCGCATATTACATCATTGCATACCTTGGAACTTTTGAGGACTTATATCGGTTATTATCCTTGCAACTTTTATTTGAAATTTTATGATTTTTCATATGCAATTTCCCGTGGAACCTTAAAATTAGGGTACATTATACTTCGCAGTAAAAAAATACTTTCAGTAAATTATATTTTTTATTGCCTGGGCCATAGCGAAAAGTAATAACGTGAACATTGCAAAAAGACGCACTCTATTTGGAATAAATAGTATATAATGCCTATGAAATAAGCTGCGAGAGCAAATTTTGTTACTAAGTTGTATTTTAGACAATTTTATATATTAAATGTTTATTAAATATTTTATTATTAAAAGAACTACATACAATGAAGAAATGAAAGTCTATTAGCATTTTATACATGCTTTGATCTATTTTCCTTATAATCTTTCGATAACTAATGGATTTACCTGGGAGGAAATAATTATAGTTTATGAAAACATTCATATATATTATATTATATTACATTACATTAAACTAAAAAGGTATTATGTAACGTTACATAATATACAGTACATAAATTACACATTTTATTACGTATTATTTATGAAATATTATTAAATAATTTATAACTTTTTATATGGCAAATGCGGTTCTTGCCACCATAACTCATTTGTTTAATAAGTTCGTTATTTATATTCATACGATATATTACATATATATACGGCAAGTGTTTTCGTTTTTCATAATAATAGAGGCAAAAACTCATAACCAAACTTAAATTATTAGAAGAGAAACACAAATACAAGAACGAGTGTAAAAATAATTTAAAATATATTTTATTTAAAAGGCACATGGTACACATGTTATAACTAGCTATTAACTACCTAGTAATTGTTTAAAAATATTTCAGACACAAACTTAATCACCCTTTAGTCGCTGATGCGCCAATGTGATAAATTATGATAGTGTTACGATACACTTTTCATAGACAGTTTCGCTATCATAGTACAAATACTTTGTTCAACTTCAATCTCCGAGTTAGTCCAATGTTATCAAGTAATTGTTGTACTTAGAGATTTTTACGTTCACACAATTTCACTTTGCTTAAGCAATCTAATTTGTTGGTCTTTGAGGATGCAATCATTTCTTGTACCACGGTGCCTTAACAAGGCTCCCAAGAATTTTGCTTTGATAAGTTTATATTAGATTGTTCGACTTCTTTGTGCAAGCTCATAGCTGCTTATTGTAGGTCCACATTGGCTTCATAATTTGTTTATATAATAAAACAATGCGAATTAGTAACTCAAATTATCATTCAAGAAACCGCCACATCAAATCTCATATAAAATACTTATGGTTTCATTTTAAAATGCGTTTGAGCTTGTTGGCATACGAAATTGATCTAAAACCAATTATGGCACGTAAGTAATCTATTTTTCTGTATATGAACTCTACATGGCTGGTATCACACACGTGTGTTCTGTAATGTATATATTGTTACATGAATAAAGAGTAGATTTGGATGTACTAATATGATTTTGACCAAAAAGAGGCTTAGAAGAAGTGGGAACCAGACTCTTCGGGTTTGTAATTAGTTCGTCGACGGCAAATTGGTCATGAAAAGTTTAGTATCAGTTCGGGACTAAATTTTTTAACCTTTTATTGGAGATTATTTACAAATTAATAAAAATGGATTTGTCGTTGCAAGTTTTTGAGTCATTTGGATGAAAAAAATCGTGAAAAACTTTCGGAAATTACGAACTGTTTCAACATCCAACTTATTTGTCAGATGTAGCTCCCTATGACTTCTGGTGTTCCATTAAAATTTCCAGAATCCAGACCGGACAATTGTTAATAGACGATGATAGAATAACTATTTTTACCATAAAACACTAACACACAGTAGCAGGAACGAGTTGACCGCGATTCGCCGGAAATCAAGAAAATTACCATATGAACATTATAAAATGGAAATGACATCTTGGGAAAACGAGAAATTCCTATGAACAATTGATATGCCGTATGGATATTTCGGCTTTTTCTCTATCGGATTTTTTGTGGTTTCAGTACCTCGAATGCACCGCATCGGCTTGGTTATGAAGAACTGATATGAGCGGAATAACGATCGGATTTGTCTTACTGCGAAATTCGACAAGTAGGAAATTATTATCGGATGTATATTAAGCTTTTGTTTTGAGATAAAGATAAATATACCAGGAATACACCTTTTGTGTGGGGGAAAATGTGTTTGCATTGTTACATGTATTTTAATCAGCGACAACTGCCGGTGAACTAACTAACTCTTAAACAACCTAGCCTAACTATTAATTTCGATGATTTTTTAGAGTTTCCAGTTTTGTATATGTAAACAGCCGCTAATTATGGAACCCCCAAAATTGTATTTTCAACATTCTTTACTTTTGTTGTTTGGCTTGAAGAAATATGTTTCCAAAGTCCATGAATCATATCACAATTCTCGGTTTGGTTTTCAATAATTTAAAATTGTTAGTAGCAAAGAATGGCCTGGAGGACTAAACGAATCGAGACAACGAATTGCAAAAATTATTTCATAAAAACTCAGGTCAAATTCGAGAATTTTCAGATATAATAAAAACATATAATGTTTATAACAAAAATTGGCTGAAAATGCAAATTTCAACCACGTTATTTTATTACTTTTGAGACACACAAAAAAGATTTTTCAGTGACGTACTATTTTGGTAGTTCCAAGTACAAAAATCTATGATTTAGCCCAGGATCGGGAGTGACATCCACATCGATACCGAAAGTATTGCTACCGCTATGATGAGATTAGTTAGGATATGGTGTTATGAGCTACAGCCCAATTAAACTGTTGCCATGAATGTTTACTGATCTATTAGATAAATGTAATAGCGTGTTGTTACAATAAGGACCAGCAATAGCGAATATCAGACGCAAAGTCATTTTCTTGCATGACAATGCTCGGGTAGGTAATGAGGGAAAAAAATTGAAGAAAATAATGTAAAATTTTTTTATTAATACATATTGTGGCAATTTTATTAGTAAAGTGAAAAATATCGTTCTAATACACACAAGTTACTAAAAATAACTGTTTAATTCATTTAATATTAAATATTGTTCGTTTTAGAAAAAAATATATTTTTTTAATTATTCTTTATACATTATTACTGGTCATTGCCGACTGACTTATAATTTTTCGCTACGGTGACTTAAAACTAGTTACTTATCTAGGAAGATCGAGTTGTCCTTACTCAGTCTCGAATAAAATGCAATAAAAGTTTTCAGAATTACTTTTCAGTGCTTATATCATTTAGTCCATTTCACCACTCAACTACACAAGATCACACGTTTTGGTTCTCTTGAGTGTAAGTCATATTTCATTATCCAATACTTCAGTGTTAACATCTTTCCTCATGCATTGTTGCGAATTTCATAAAATCCTCTATGACCATTGGAATCCGAAGGTGTAAACAATTGTTCCTATAGTATTTAGGAGTATTCACAATAATTCTCTGGACTCTTTTCCAGAATACTTATATTATGTTGATATTACTTGTCGCAGAACAACTCCATACCTGAAATCAATAGTCACATATTAAGCAGTAACATATTATGAATACATAATTTGGATTTTTTCCAAATAACCACTGCATACCATAATATATACAATAGATACCAATATAAGTTATATAAATTATTTTTAACAAAAAAATTGAACCGACTTCAAAAATAAATAGAGACTCACTAAAAAGTAAAAAATAATTAAACTTACATTATTTAATCAATCTACTACACGTATTTTATATTCTACTATATACATATAATTTAGCTTAATACCTACCTAAACCTATTTATCTATTTACAATATTATTTTAACTCCTACCAACTGATCACTTTGAAGTCGGTGCCGAGCAACAAATTAGATTTGTTTTGTTCGTAATTTAATTTTCTGTAACTGTCACAAAATTATATTATTATTTTTGTATTGTTTAAGCTCGGCACCGACAGCAGATATCGGCGAACATACATTAAAAAAATATACAGCTGAACATAGAACCCGTTCATTTTCTGAAGTCGGTTAATAATCGGAAAGTGTTTTGAACACGAAAACTATTAATTTGTTTCAAAAACTATTTTATTCAAGGGAAGAAGAGGTAACTTATTGAATGGCGGTACAAAGGAACACTGAGGCTTTTTATGTATTAGAAAATAAACCAAACCCATCTCACTAATTCATCATGATTCATATCAGTCTTAAAACAGACTGTCCTTGCACATAGTTTGGCCGTAACGGTTGCATTATATAATCTACATATCATAATCATAATTTTTTTGTATTTTAAGAGTATTTTTTGTTCTGCTTGATATGTTCTTTCCAACGGAGTTTTGCATTCATATTCATTCCAAAGTACTAAGCGTTATTACTGAGAAAAAAATAATAAAATAATAAGTTTACTAAAATATTAGTTTAATTGTATTATTTTCTTATGTATTATAACAGACAATTGTAAGTATGTAACCATAAATACACGTATGCGCTTTCGCTAATAGAAAGACAATTTATATTTTATTTAAGTATAATTTGAAAATATTTACTGGTTTGATCAACTGCGAATAATTCATTAATCATTAATTTATTAATTAATATAATTATTAATTATTAATATAATATTGTTTACGGTACATTTTATCAAAGGGAAATTATAAATATTCATAATTTTTAATTATATGTAATCCCAATTATATGTCTACTTGTAAGAAATAAATCACATCTAATAGTAAGTAATGATCAATTTATAGGAAACTATATTACATTGACCATAAATACACGCTACGAAATTGAGTATACTTCGGATGTGTGACGTCATTCCTTCATAATATTGGGAAATAACAAACTGCGTCATATTGCACACATATAATATTTATATAACGAGTTGCGTAATGATGACCATGAAGAATTTAATCTGGGTAATAGATAAAATTATAGAAAACATTATATAATAGTTATTGAATAAGGCTTTTGCAATATTTTTGTTTGATTCATTCATAACTTCTGAATGCTACGAATTAATAGGTGGGTATGAAATACGGAATCTGAAAAACGCATAAAGGAGCTTAAAATATAAACTATAAACAAAATTGAACTTAGTAACAAATAGATCATGAAATATAGTCTTTTTTTAATAAGATTTGAAATTTTTATTAGGCGCTCGCATGTATTCTAATAATTTTTTTAATTTAAAAAAGTCATTTAAAATAGTATTTTAAATCAATTCGCATGGTAACAATTTTCCTTTATTTATATATATCTTAAAATCTCCTTTTTACCAACGAGGGTTTATCTGGACTAGACCTATAGTTTAACGTGGACTCCAAACCACGGTCTTCGGCATTCAGCCTACAGATTGGTGAGTGACCAAGTTAGAAATCATTCCTGAGGATATCCGGTCTTACCCAGCCTGGTTACTGGCTTTACTGAGATCATTTTCCTTGTAGAATTTTGTACTCTTGCCTAAGGACAATCATAAACGTTAGACAAACACAAACCTAAATTTACGACCATGCCCGAGCAGGATTCGAACCCGCGACTATAGAAACAGTAGGAGGACCGTCCTGTCGCCTTTACCACTGCGCCAACCAGGTTGGCTTTGCTAATGTTGTTCATACCATGGTAATTTATTTATGGAGATTATTAATATATTTTTATTACATTTCTTTGTTTAACGTGATAATTTAAAGTTTCACTTTGTTTTATTTAAAGATTTGTAATGTCAAAAAAAAATTTTAAAAGTTTTTTAATATAATAAGATTTGTTATTTTATTTTTTAAGAATAAGTAAATATAAATACTATTAAATTTTTATTTCGATCTCTCTTCAATGCTGTTAATAAAAAATGTAAATCTTATCAAACTATAAACCTTATATAAGCTGGAAAGTTCTCTTTTTTGAATTAGTACTGAAATACAGTTACTAGTGACTTCGTTTTCAAGAAATTATGTCCAGCGATATTTGAAAAATTTAAAAAGTTTTCTACAGCTTTTGACAAGCCGATATTTAAAAAATAATAACATAATTTATTTCACATAGAGCTTTACTCAATTTGGCTAGAAGCTTTTGAAAAATACTCTTTGTGTAGTATTGTTTTAGAGAGTGTTGAAAAAGTAGTTGTTGCATCAGAATATTAATTTTTCTGATTAATTACCTTTCAAGATCATATCAGATATTAAATTTCGTTTTGGAAACCATTCAAGGGTGTACGAAAAATCTGTTTGCTGTTAATTTTTTATTTAAAAAGTTTTGATATATCTTCATCACATTAATGCTCGTTAAAAATACTCGTAGGTATTATTTCAAAAGCTTTAAAAATAATAATAGTTAAAAATAATAATAATAAAATAGTTTAAAAATAATAATCTTAAAATGAAGTTAGTGTAGTTCACACGACAAAGTTATATACTACAAAACTGAACATACCAAGTGTAGTGATGCCGTACAGGAACAAGCGTTTGTTTAAATATTTATCTCTCTTTCGTGATCGTCAATTCGATGATACAGATTAGGACGGATTAAGGATTATAGCGAAGTTTTATCCCTGTTGTCATTTTCGTACTACGAATAGGGGTAGAATAAGGGCTGATTAAGTTATCTAGCTGCTAATTCCCTCGGAACCTACTCGTTTCACACTCTGGCCTCCGAAAAAGTGATTTAAACTTCTCGAAGGAAACGGTGTGTTTCGGTTTCGGGTCATCAAATTCGGGGGCCATTTAAAACGGAAAACGAAGATTGGCGACCTTCGGACTTTAATGCTTTGTCGGGCATCTCTCTGAAAAATAGTCACACTTTCTGGTCACGTGCCTCGGATTTCGATTTATGATATTTAACAGTTTCCAGGTCACAAGCAATAATACGAAGAAAAAAAAAGATTAATTTAAATGGATAGGTTATTAGAACATAAAGTTGGAATTATTAAGAATTAGTAATTCATTAATTTCAATTTATTTATTAATATCATGGCCATGTGCTTATGTTCCTAATTAACTAATTAATTTATTACTATACATTTATCATGTGTAATGTGTATATATATTTATCAGGGAATTTTGATTAGTTTGAAGTGGTGCAGACTCAAAAGAACCAAGCCGTGTTATTTATTGTACTTGTGTATTGAAGTGTATTAAATAGTATAAAAACTAAGATCTTCTATTTGTTTAATTTCATTTTATCAGGACTAAGTAAAGATCAATAGGTACCTAGTTTCCTACATAAGTCGGCAACGAATAGTAATAATATATTAATAATAACAAAAATATATCTTTTCGAAGACAAAAATATATAACTATATTTAGTAATAAAAAAGTATTAATCAAAGGGCGCTATCACTGGTGAGTACGTTGGGTGCTATTTTGAGTTCTACCTAGTGTATTCTTCTATTCAGCAACGCCAGCATCTCTGGAGACAGTTTCCGCTAATGTCTTTTAATACTGCAACTTTATTTTTAGAAAATATTATTGTTAAATTCTATGTTGAAATATTATATAACGTTTGAATTAAATAGAAAAACTGTAATTTTTTTAATTAATAATAAGGTATGTAGTGTAGGGTTATATTTTAACCAGCACATCGGATATATATATTTTAGCATTCTGCTAGCCGTACGAAATTTTTTGCAGAAATTTTATGTAAATTTATCTCAATTACGTTAATATAACGTTGAATCCCTTCTATCAAAGTAAAGATGGTTGAGAGCTTGTTCAAAGGGGTTCTTTACTTCAAATTATCTTCAAGATATGAACTAAGTTACAATTTAAGTCAAAATTAACTAAAAAGCTGATTATTTAAAATTGTGACATTTTTCATTACAAATTTTGTCGAAGTAAGTTCACTGTCGAATAAACTATGTATAAATCTAAAAATCTGACGTGCATATGGTTATATAATGAAAAGTCCCCGGCCTACCATAGTAAAACACATTTTTTTGGCAAAATTAGTTTTTTTATTCCACATAATTCCCTTCAAGGGTGATACACTGATTATAGCGACCCTCCAACTTTTCGATACCATTTTTGTGGTACAATTTGCCCCTTGCTTCAAAATAGGCCTCAGTTTCGGCGATCATCTCTTCATTCGACGAAAATTTCTTCCCAGCGAGCATTCCTTTGAGATCTGAGAACAGGAAATAGTCAGATCTGGAGAATACGATAGATGAGGACACAATTCGAAGCCCAATTCATGGATTTTTGCCATTGTTTTCACCGACTTGTGACCCGGTGCATTTTCTTGATGAAGCAGCACTTTCTTTTCCTTCAAATGCGGCCGTTTTTCGGCGATTTCGTCCTTGAAACGGTCCAATAACGCTATGTAATAGTCGCTGTGGATGGTCCTTCCTTTTTCAATGTAGTCAATGAAAATTATTCCATGCGCATCCCAAAATATAGACGCCATAATCTCTTTTCCAAAAGGTCCACGATAGTGCTCTGTCAAAAAAAAAAAAAAAGGCCGAAAATGAACGCATAACTATCGGCATATAACGCGTGATAAAGCGATTTTGTAAAATTTTCGTGTTTGCTTGAATATTTTAAATATTCGTGAAAATTTGCGTGGAAATATAAAGCTCTACTTCACACGCTTTATTTACAAGTAATACTTTCGACTACCACTAGTTCCATTCGATCACTCATGGCCTGATGAAGCACTTTTTACGAAGAAGACCAAAAATTGGTACCGGGTCGTCTCGAAAGCCGGCGAATTTTTTTATCACAAAATCTGTCCACTGCTTGAGAAGTGAAGAAACCGTGGACAATAATTTACATAATTACATTCAGCTAATTATTTTGAATAAAGTTTCGAGGTTACAAAAAATCTCCAAAGCTTATTAGAGGAGATGTTTTGTTCCTATTTGTGTAGATCTTACCATTTCAGTTTTATTCAAGTTTCTAATGTTTTGATTCATGCGCATTCATGAGTTTGTTATTATTTATTTATAATTGTCTTTGAACCTGTATTGTTCTTTGATGGTTGGTGATTCAGTGGTTCTGAATTTTCATCAAATCAAATTAGAAAAATACATTAATAAACAAGGAAAAAACTAAATATCGAAATAAATGGATTTAGAGCGTGAATCATCGTTAGCTCTAAATATCATTAAAGTTATATCATTAAAACTACGGCCAATAGATGTGTCTGATAAGAATTAGTTACTGGTTTAATTTAAAAATTATTACATAATAAGTGTTTGATTAATATTTAAACGAAAACCAATCAAAAACAACAAATTAATCTAAACTCGTTAAACCTACTTCCTAATTCGTCTTAAAACAGGTTTTAATATCACAGAAACCTCTTTTGTATTTTTAGAATGTTGAACCCGTACCTTTTATACCGGTTCATTAGTTAAAAATACGAAACGCCAGATCGGAAACAATATTAAAATTTTTAATAGTCATAGCCCACTAATATGAATTAATTACTTCTATTTTTATGTTTTGGCAAGTCTCTCAAATAACATATTAACAAATCATCGTCAATTAATTTCAACTTAGTAGATTGGTTCGCATAGATACCATACAACAACTAGTTAACGTTGAGAAGGCGAAGGAGTGTTATTTTAAGCTAAAAATAGTAATCAGCAATGGCGCTGTGAATGTTCACGTGAGGACTATCTTGTTTTTCTTTATGCTGATGTTTGTTTTTGCCTATTAAAAGCCTGTCAATAAAATGTGTACGAGTATCGTTCAAGAAGTTGTCAGAAAAATAAAAACGAATTAACTTAGGTGA
The DNA here is from genome assembly GCF_030347505.1 of Rhynchophorus ferrugineus. Classification (NCBI taxonomy): domain Eukaryota; kingdom Metazoa; phylum Arthropoda; class Insecta; order Coleoptera; family Curculionidae; genus Rhynchophorus; species Rhynchophorus ferrugineus. The sequence continues at coordinate 20,322,606 of NW_027472583.1, read as the reverse complement.
GCTCTTCATCAAACGTTTAACGTCATACAATAAGTAGGATTTCGGGAGATTCTCAAAATGGACATCTAATTAAGTGCCGAAATAGAAAAAACTACTGTAGCTGTTGCAATAATCCTAATTTTAATTTTTCATTTGTCAGTTTTTCTATCAATATATTTTAAAGTCTCCTTTTTACCAAAGAGGGATTTTCTGGACTGGACCTACCTTTAACCTAGGCTCCGAATCACGATCATCGGCATTAAACCTACCAACTGGCGAGTGACCAACTCAGAAATCATCCCAGAAGACAGTCGGTCTTACCCAGTCTGATTAGTGGCGTGACTGGGATCATTTTCCTTGTCGGATTTTGCACTTTTGCCTAAGGACAATCACAAATGTTAAATTGAAAAGAAATAAATTTGAAAGCTCAATTGAAAAGTCTCCGGCGTACCATAGTAAAACACATTTTTTTGGCAAAATTACTTTTTTTTATACAACATAATTCCCTTCAAGGGTGATACACTGATTATAGCGACCTTCCAACTTTTAGATACCATTTTTGTAGTACGATTTGTCCTTTATTTCAAAATAGGCCTCAGTTTCGTCGATCACCTCTTCATTCCACGAAAATTTCTCCAAGCGAACATTTTTCTGAGATCTGAGAACAGAAAATAATCGCTGGCGGCCATATTTGGAGAAAACGGTGGACGAGAAAGCAATTCGAAGCGCAATTTATGAATTTTTGATACGGTGCATCAAGACATTGATGATGCGGCACTTTCTTTTTCTTCCAATTTCGCCAATTTCGTCCTTCGAACGGTCCAATAACGCTATGTAATAGTCGCTCTGTTGATGGTCTTTCGTTTTTCAAGGTAGTCAATAAAAATTATTCCATGCGCATCCCAAAAAACAGACACCATAAGCTTGCCAGCCGACTGTTCCGTTTTCCCATACATTGAAATGGATTCATCGTGTGAAGTCCACTCCAATGACTGTCAATTGGACTTCGGAGTGAAATGGTGGATCCGTGTTTCAAGCATTGTCACATATCGATGCAAAAACTCAGATTTATTACTTGATCATGTTCAAATACTGCTCCGAATTATTAACTCGTCGTTGTTTTTGATCAAAAGTGAGCTTGCACGGCACCCACTTTGCACAGATCTTTCTCATGCCCAAATATTCGCGAATGATATGATGTACACGTTCAGTTGATATTTTTAGAGTGTCTGCTATTTCATTCAGTTTCAATTTACGGTCGTTCAAAATCATTTTATTGATTTTTTTAATGCTTTCGTCTGTAACAACATTTTTTGGGCGTCCACTGCGCTCACCGTATTCGGTACTCATTTCACCACGTCTAAACTTAGCATACCAATCCTTGATGGTTGATTTTCCTGGGGCAGTGTCTGGAAACTCCTTCCATCTTTGGGGTCTCTTTAATTTCAAAAAGAAATTGTCTCATCTGTGATTTTATCTCTATTTTATATTATCAACGGTTTATTCACAGCCACTGTTTACTTTTTTTCTTTTCTATTCTGCGCAATGGCAATCAGTCTCATAACAATAAACTAATGTGTTTTCCAACTTTTAAACTCTTTGTTGTATTTTTGTTGTAAGAGAGCTTGCTCCTGTGAATGCAGCTTTTATCACTCTACGTGAATATATTGCTGAGACTGGGGGCGTGACATCTCCTCAGCCTCACGTTCTCTTGCTCTCTTACTCTACTCAGCAGCAATGTAAGCCCGTTTGTACGTTATCTCCTGTGCTGTTTTATTCCATGATGATTTATTTCCTGCTTCAGTGAATGTTGAGCATATTCCTTAATGCTTTGCTCTGGAGTCTTTCTAATATATCCATATTGGTATTGCTTGCTTTAGTGCTTCCATAATTGAATGTCTTGTATCCACATTGGCTTGACGATGGCTTTATAAGCCATCATTTTGCTCTTATTACTTGAGTGGGAGTGGCAACCTATTAACCAGTGTACAGCGCGGAGTTTTGGTCCAGATGTGCTTCTGAAAATTTAATCTACGATCTATGTAAAGACTCAGGAATTCTGTATGTTCTTTTTGTGAGATGTTTTCGTTATATAATTTTACCGACGAACAAGTGCTTCTTCCGAGTATGTAAGTAAAAGGAATTGACTTGGTTTGGTTTGTCTTTATTCTTCGCAGCTTAATCCAATTCTCTGTTTTATTTAGATAGCAATAATGATGTTTTTGGGTCAAAATGCACTGACAGCAGTGTCGTTAGCATAGGTCTCAGTTACTATGTGCTGTGGCAATCTGGTAAGTCTTGGTATTTTACCTGTGTGTACTAAGTGGTAGTGTGAGTGCGTAAGTGACTTTATAGCTTGTATGATAGTTCAACCCTAAGACCTTGTCCAAGGCTTGAGTTATGTCCAATAAGACAGCAGAGCAGTACACTGTTTTCTGACAAAAAATTTGGTATCCATTTTGTTTATAATTTCTTATTCAGATTTAAATTGTCGTACAAAATTGAAAATACTATTTTTTTGCGATATGACTCTCTAGCATCAACTATTTTGCCCCTTTTGATTAATAAAAAAACGCCAATTTTATCAATGTCGATTTTTGTGGATATATGGCTACGCTTTTACTTATTTATACAATTGGAAGAAGTTGCAAATGCATATGCTGCTCTTGATTCCACTCATGTTTTATCTTTTGCTATATTAAGTCGTGATTGTCACGAAGTCGTGTGATTTCTATATGTACAATAAGTATTCGAAATAGAACTTTTTCGTTTTTATAAACATACATTGATCAATGTAACTTAGACTTTGATGATGGTTGTCTGGTGTTTCACGAAGGTTTTTAAAAACAATTTTTGATGTTAGGAGCGCCATCTCTTGGGTCTTCTAATGACTTACCGAACGACCTACCTATATATTAACTGTGGTACCAAAAAGGTAACTTTAAAGTAGGCAAACTTTTCCAATTACATTCTAACAAAGTAGTTCAGCAAAAAGAAAATTTCCTTTGAAATCGTCATTGCTTGTTGAGACACGGGGTAACTTAGATTTGAAGGGTTAATGGAATAATTTTGAAGTTCTATTTAAGTATTAAACCGAATAACCAAAATTATTAAATAATCCTAGAAGCCTGACCGAAACAGTATACAATAAGCTTTAAGTTTTTTAATTGTCTATAAAGTATATAAAAGGAAATGACAATTTTTAAAACGCAGACAAAAATTATATTCCAACTCTGCTAGTGTTTATTGCTAATATCACATTTGTTGACCTGATATATTAACTCAAAGGTCATAGAGATAAATGTTATATGAATCAAGTAGAAATTCCTTATTATTAAAACATATTGATATACTCACACGTAGAGCATCATTATCTTGTTATTTTATTTGGTTTATATATATATATATATATATATATATATATATATATATATATACACTGGAAGTTATATATCTATAGCTGAACATAATAGCTCAATTTTAAATTTACGCAACCTGTATCCATTAATATCACCAATAATTTGACTGGTTTAAGCCAGAGTAAATACAGATTCGTTTCGGCCATATATATTTTATTAAAGTATTTCTCTCTAATTATTTTAATATTTTATGTGTTTATCTTTTTTTTTTAAATTTCTGTTGATATATCCTTGATCATTTAAACAATTAAAGGATATCGCTTTGATTATTTAAAATTCAAACTTTTATATATAATTACATGTCATATGATAACATGTAGTTGTTATAGCTAATAATAGTTTCTACTTGTTAAAAGATAATGATTAGAGTAATGTCTATCGTTGGTCACTGTTTTTTGGCAGCATGCGAATAAGCATAATAAGCTGTCAACATTTAGTTGGTTGGCATGTAAGTAGTAGGGCTCCCGTACGTTTTACTCAACTTGGTATGAAGAGTTTTATGACCTCACGAAGTTGATACGTGTTATTTGAAGTAATAACATATGCACCCAGGATAGGAACATACATTTTTGTTGACTGGAATGCCACCTCTGTGTTAGGCTGAGAACTATTTTATCAAAATCATTTTAAACCATCCAAAATATATTCTTATATGAGAATATATCTTATCGTATATGAGAATACTTCGTCAGATCGGGCTGCAGAGTAGAGAAGCAATAACATCCAGTGTCATTTTAAATAGAAAATAATGTAAATACTAACGTAGTGCAAAATTAGCTTTTAATTATATGGAATTATACTGAGAGAACGCCCAAATATATAGAAATTGGTTCGAGATATATTTACTTCAACCACTACTTATTGATAAAATTATCTACAATTGAAAATTAAGAACCTGCATTTTCAGGTAATAGTCAGAAATAGCATTGTCTGATGTCTAACACGCTTCAGGTGTAAATATATAACAAATATTTAACTATATTTATATATTTTTAATATATCCAATAACACTTGAAACAATTAAAATGTAATTAAAAGCAACATTATACATCTAACTACACCATGCATATCCTTTACATAATAACACATGAATTAAAAACGTGTTTTATTGAATGTCCGGCTTATTAAAATTAATTAAAATACGTATTAATAAAAGTTATTGCTTCTGTATCTGATGCATACATGCAATATGTTTCATATAGCTGTAGGTAAAATGTGATACTATTTGATATAATTTACAATATCAATAATTGAAGCATTTGAACGCCAAAGTGTCCAGAAGTTAATTAGGAAATTATTGATGTAGTCAATGTATGTCCAGAAGGACATACACAGAACACTGTAATTAATATATAATGTTATATTTTAATGCTACGGTTCAATTTCAACCCCTGTTAAGTTTGGGGCCTCAAGACAATATATTAATAAAATATAGGCTTCCTCGGAATTTGTCTTTTCTACAATCGAAGTAAATTTCGTTAACACTTCCCTCCAGAGGAAACTAACCAAAATGTTGTAGGAGATACTGTATCTTCCTTTGTTAGTTTGCCTTTCATGATTTTCTGAATTGTAGTTTTTTACTGAAATTTCCATGATACAGGCTGTGTGGAATGGTTTTTTAGTGTCTTCAAATTGCAATAGTTACTGGCCGAGTAACCGATCTATTACGTTTGCATTGCTCAATCAGCGTTTGGTAACTTTACATCTTCAAATGAGATAATTGTGACATTAGTCCCACTATCTAGTGGTATTTTTCAAAGCACAGTCGTTTCCTAATTCTAAAGGTTTACGACTGTGAGTACTTTCAATCTAACTTTGGCTACCTTAAATTTTGAACTGTAATACTTTTGCTATGTTATGTTTGTTTTATTCATCTAGGTCAAAAGAATGGGTTGAATAACTGCGGAAGCCTTTATAGAGTAACGCCACTTTGTCTTCTTTTCATGAAGAGTAAGCTATTCAACTAAATAATGATTGGAATACTAATATCTTATCTGAATATTTTATTTTAGATTAATTAGTTGCCCCATTAGTTGAAGAGAGTTATAGAGTCTTATTCTATTATTATAGAGTCTTACTGGGTATCTCATCAGAAAAAGATGCAGAAGCAAGATTCTAAACAACTGGATAAGACAAAAAACTGGAAAACTGCATACATTAATACTGCAATAATGCATTACATTGCATGGCTTTCATTTATTAAAGTATGTGGTATTTAAAATAAATCTCCCAAGACGTACATCTTTTGGTTGTTAAGAGATTGATGTTGAAGAGATAATTTTTCTTAAATAATAGCTAAATTGGTTGATTTTAAACATTAAGATGGTTGACTCTAAACTTAAGTCTTTAGGTATTCTTTAAAAAATACCTGAATTTTTTTAAATAGATAAATCAACAATATAATTTGTTCGGTTTCGCAGCTTGTGAAATTTTTTATATTACTGTAATAATTTATAAATTGTCACAAAAATCAATAAACTAAAATAAGTGTCAATGTATTGTCCCTTTCTGTCCTTAGATCGAGCTACTTCTAATTCATTGAACGCTAGCGCGATAATTAGTTTACTCAAATTAAAAAAGGCTGCTTTTCAACCAGCAGGTAAGGATCAGGTGTATTAAATATACGGGTGCTATACAGTATAAAAATGTTTTTAAAACCATAAAATTGTTTTCTTTATCGGTTTACAAATATTATTAAACATGATAGTAAATCTTCAAGTTTCCTATTTAAGTTTTGGTATTGTTAATTCACTGTTTGCAATAAAATTTTGATGAATGCGGATATACTAAACAACTGGGGAAAAGGGTAAATTTGTATTACGACTACCTGACACATAAATAGAATATAACGGGATTTCCTAAGAGGAACAGAACAGCTTTACATTGACCACTACGCTATAAATAATCAGTGAATTCAGACCCGTTGGGCGTAGAAACGTAACACATTAAGTAATTGGGAAAGGATAAAAAAGTAACGTACCATTATTAAAAATTTTTTTATAACAGTTTAATTTTTCCGTTTTATATAGCAGAAATCATACAAAACGTTATTAAGTAATAATATTTTTGCTGTTTAATAAATATTTTTGTATTTATTACATTGTTACTAGTTGTTGTCGACTAACCTACAATTTGTCTTTACGATAATGGGTCATCCTGTACATATAACCAGATTTAGGTTATATATACAGGATGACCTATCGACCCTATTTTAGGGGTAGTAGGGTGTAATAATTTTGTGTATTAGCATTACTTTTTTTCTTAACAATAGCATGAATTTACATGTAAAGATGTATTTGTCCCTATTTTATGTATGTTTCCTATTTTGGTATTATAAAAGAGTTGTAATACTAGAAGTATTAACATGAGAATGGAGTCTGTAGTCATGTCTCCTTGCAATTCTCTTAATTTCCAAAGTGGCAGTTGGTATCTGAACGCATCGGTGTAACTAATCAATCCTGTAGTAACAGATCAATTGAAAAGTCAAATTAGTTTTTTTCATTCAACATAATTCCCTTCATGGGTGATACACTGATTATAGCGACCCTCCATCTTTTCGATACCATATTTGTAGTACGGTTTGTCCTTTGCTTCAAAATATGCCTCAGTTTCGTCAATCACCTCTTCGTTCGACGAAAATTTCTTCCCAGCAAGTATTCTTTTGAGAACTGATAATAGGAAATAGTCGCTGGGGCAGATCTGGAGAATACGTTGGATGAGGAAGCTATTCGAAGTCTAATTCATGGATTCTTGCCATCGTTTTCACTGATTTATAAGTCGGTACATTGTGTTGGTGAAGTAGCACTATCTTTTTCTTCAAATGCGGCCGTTATATATATATATATATATATATATATATATATATATATATATATATATATATATGTATGTGAATGTAGTTTCAATACTTGTTTGGATAACAGCAATTTATTATGCAGTGGTAATTGTGATTTTCTTAAAATTAACCATTTTTCTTTATTCTAACTCCAGTTATTTCCATTTCTTTTTTACATGTTTCTTACAACGAAGTTGTTTTATCCAGATTCATTCCGAGATACTTTGCATTATTACTATATGGAACTATAGTATTAGTTATTGCTATTGGTTTTTGTGTCGTCTGATTCACATATATATTTTCCAATTTTGTAATAATAATGCCTGATATAAGTTTTATGCGGCTTGTTCGCTATTGTCTCCGACAGGCTGAGTAGCAGTGTCATCATTAAATGTAGCCATCCTGATGTTTTCAATTTGTAGTATATCATATGTGTAGAGTAGGTAAAGAATTGGGCCCAATACACTTCCTTGTGATACATCTCCTTTAGCTTCTTTTATTGTAGAGTAGGCTTCCTCTTGTTTGACTCTATATGTTCTGACTGTAATATAATATTTTAGTATTTTAGTCTGTTATTTCGGTAATTTTCCGTAGGTTATCCGTCTTGTCATACTTTATGGAACGTTTGTGATACAACTAAGAATATAGCTGAGCATACCTTTTTACCTTCATAGGCTTCTTCAATTATCTTTGTTATTCTTTTAGTATTAGATTTTTTTCTCTATAATGTTTACTAAATATTAAACATTAATTAATATTAAATTAATCATTTTTTATAGTTAATTAATATTTTTATTGACTTTAATGACTATTTGTTTGTTATAAACTTTTGAAATCCAACAGGTTTATTATAAATATTGTCGTAATATATGTATATTTTATGAACACTTAATTATCGATAAGCTTTTTGACATTTTCCAAAAGCAAAAACTCTGGGAAGCATCTGTTTCAAATCAAATTATTATTTAATATGGAGTTCGGGTCGTATGTCATGTTAACAATGGCAGTGAAGCCATAAGAACGATCATTCTAGCAACATGGGACCTCAATTATAGGCATAAAGAAATGTGGTCCTCCATTTTAAAATATAAATTGTTTCTCGTAACGATTCGTTCTTTGGTGACTTCGAAAGATAATTTTCATTTTGTTGAATCCGTAAACAAACTGGCGACTGCATTTTCTTAACTTCTCTATATGTTTAAAGTGGTAATTTTAATATATTCTTTAATACGTTTGAAAGGCATATATATATATATATATATATATATATATATATATTTTTTTTCACCCTTTCAAAAATGAAATTATAATTGGAGTGTACTTTTTGTGGCTGATTTGTTCAAATATTTAACAAATGTATTATAGCTTTGTTCATTGACATGCCCTAATTAGCTCCGTTAAATTTTACTTGATACCTAGTAATATGTTGAACAAGTATTACAGCAATTGTTTACTTGTTAGATCTTATAACAACTCAAGAATAACGTGAGGTGATGCCTCATGTTGAATTTAAAGAACTGAAAGATTTAAATATTAATAACTTGAGTATTAACATAGAACGAGGTGTTATAATATATGACATGTAATATTATCTGATGGTATTAGCATCTGTTGCTTAGTTTTTATGTATTTAACAGTAAACTAAGAAATATTAATATTTATATTATTCACAGAATGTATCGTATATTTCTTTGTTAAATTCTTATTATTTTCAGTGTGGTACTTATAAGGTTTCTCGTAATACCAATTTTAGCTCATGTGATTGTGATGTAAAATGGCAAGACAATATAATAACATATGATTACAATAAATATATACTCGATGTATGAATAAGTCTATGTTTTTTGATGGCTCTACCTGTAATAAGTTCTTCATAATGATAGCTAATTATTTATTTAATTGATAGTAAGTCACCGTTTCTAATAACAAAATATCTTTCTGTCTTAAAAATAACAATATTTAAAGGAAATTAAAATGAAATTATTCCCCTTCTATTTTGTCGTATTTTTCTATGAAGATATCTCAAATATTGTGATATTGACGTGAAAACTCGAACCAGTTACAAAATATGGTTCATACGTTATGTTACCAACATAAACCTTAGAAAACCTACCTAGAAGACCACATACTCCTTGCAGGATTTAGCTATGTACTTCTTATTATAATCTTTCATTAATACGTTCCTTAATAACTTCTTCGAAGTTTTTATTCATGTGTTATTGCACTGAGAATTCTCACACCATCGATATATGTGAGAATACATGATTGTGGCTCAAAATAATTGTAAAAAAATATATTAAAGCTTCAGGTCACAGACATAAATCAGAGCAATTCTAGTATTTCAAATTTTTCTTTAAAATCATTCTTTTTGCAGAGAAATGTAGAAATATATTATGGCCAAAATAGATGCACCAATAAATCGACGAGTAGATGTTGAAGATCGATCGTCATTGTTTATTGAAATAAAGTTATATTTACAGTAAAAATAAATAGTGGGAATTTCAATAAATTTATTAAGATATCAAATTAGTAGCAGGCTTTTAAATTAACTTTAAAGGATTTACAATAGATGGAGTTACTAAGTACTAAATCGCATTCGGTACATTTGTAGACAACTTCACGTTGAAGCTTCACTGACAGGCTTCACTTTTCAGTATGTGTCATTTCATCGAATGGTGAAGGAATCGATTTTTGAGAGCCTTGAAAATATCCAAATTTTACCCTTTTTTACCTTAATTTCAAGAAAAAAATAACGGATGACGATGTTATGGAAAAGCTAAAAAAACTTCTAGACGAAGATTTGACGTCATTACTCAATGGTAACCCATATAAAATGCAAGAAGAATGTTGCATTGTAGGGAGTAATATAAGAAACCATTTCCAGTTGCTTGAAGAATATAGGAATGATCCACAAGGTTGTATATTATGTGCCGTATGAAATGAAGTCAAGAAACATTGAAAGTCGTTCACACATGATCATAATAAGCGAAAAAGAACCGTGGTGAACCACGTGGGGATACATCAACAGCAATTGCGAAGCTGAATAGCCATGGCTGTATTTTGGTGGGACCAGCTTGGTGTATTCTAATATAGGCTGCTGAAACTTAGTGAAGCCATCAATGCGTTAATATCAATAACAATAAATGCAAGTGAGGCTTTTGAACTGAACAATGCAAGAAAAACGACTGGTATTTGAGAAAAGACCCGACAATGTTATGCTTCCGCATGATAACGTTTGAATAGATATTGCAGAAATTGTAAAAACATACATGGAAACATTATAATTGGAAGTGCTACCTCAGTCTTCGTATTCTCCAAACCTTGCCCCTTTGGATTGCTATGTGTTCCGATATATGAATCACGACATCTGTGAGTCAGTAGTGCTTCACTTTTTTAAACGACCAAAAATTTAGTCGATTCGTGTAATGCTTCAAAAGATACACCCATCTATCGAGATGGAATCCGTAAATTGCCTGAATGATGAGAAATAATGCAACGGCTATCAATGGAAAATAATTTGAATAATATATATTGTACGGATTCTTTAAAATAAAGCTTTAAATTCTTTAAAAGTAATTTATATATATTAAATTAGGCACATTATTCCACTACTAATAATTATTAAAGATAAAATATGAAAAAAATTTTATATCAAATGTAATAGAATATGTTAAACTATAATAATTTCAAGTTAAAAAATCATCAGTGAAACTAGAAATCATTAAATAGTATTTATGAATTCGATTGATCATTCAAAAGAAGTAAATAAATATTAATGTTAACAAAAATCATCAGAATATTTTAAAATAAGGTTGTTTTATAATTTTATTAAAACAGATTTGTTTATATTCAATATTGTCAGATACATAAAAACCGGATTCCTTTTCATGTGCATCCTAGTACCATAAAATCAGGAAGCTGGCGGCCGTTAAGATTCGTGCTTGCGATACACCACCCAGAACAGGTAGCAGCTAATTCAGCAGGTAGTTCTAGTCGATCCAGTTCGATTGGTCAGTACGACGCTGGCACTCAAAACAGGTGCGTCGTCGTCGAAAACGAGTACCACCTGATCAGTGGACGCGATCGTCAATCGTTTTCCGGGAACCGTCAGGAACAACCGAGTTGGACGACAGCAACAGTGATGAAAACGTATCGCTAAAAAAATACGTACAGTGAAAGTGTTGTTGACGGACGATTACGTGAAGCGAACATTTAATTAATCGGCTCGGTTTCTTAAAGAGAACGAAGGACAATGGTAGCACCATTATGCACGATTCAATTATGGATTATATTGGTGGTATTGGTAAGTGAGAATATTATTTTGGTACGAAGTTAAGGTCGTTGCGAACCTTAATAGTTCTCTTTCAATATAAAATTATCAAAACCGAGTTTTTACGATAAAAGATAACATTTTTAACCTATATCTTGAAGTAATGATAACCATCGATATATAGTGAAGAAGTGATGGTTTGTTATTTTACTTTATATATACAGTATTCGATATTTATTAACGTAAATATACGCCTTCGTTGTATAGGAAAACCTATCAAAGTCTCATATAAACTAAGAAAAAAACAATTTGTACAGACGTAAGTGGATAAATTAATCGTTAGTTGGGTAAATAGTACAGTAATTATATTGAACTGTTGAAATTCTGGCAGTAGTTATAGTAGCTAGCGGAGTGAATTTATGAATACAAGTAAAACAATTTGTTATAGATAAATTTTCAGAAGTTTTTTTTTTTGATAAAACCTTTACTAGATACGTTTAGTACAGTCTTATATGCAAGAAAATACATCAATATGTAACAGGTCAATTTAAAAGTCCTTGGCCTACCATAGTAAAACACATTTTTTGCCAAAATTACTTCTTTTTATTCAACATATTTCCCTTCAAGGGTATACACTGATTGTAGCTACCCTCCAACTTTTTTATACCATTTTTGTAGTACGATTTGTCCTTTGCTTCACAATAGGTTTCAGTTTCGGCAACCACTTCTTCATTCTTCTCAGCGAGCATACTTTTTAGGTTTGAGAACAGGAAATAGTCGCTGGGGGTCAGACCTGGAGAATACGGTGGATGAGGAAGCAATTCGAAGCCCAATTCATGGATTTATGTCATCGTTTTCACTGACTTTTGACACGGTGCATTGGCTTGGTGAAGCAGCGCTTTCTTTTTTTTCAAATGCGGCCGTTTTTCGACGAGTTCATACTTCAAGCGCTCCAATAACGCTATGTAATAGTCGCTGTTGATGGTCTTTCCTGTTTCAAGGTAGTCAATGAAAATTACTTCATGCGCATCCCAAAATACAGACGCCGTAAATTTACCAGACGACTGTTGCGTTTTCCCACGCTTTGGAGCGGATTCATCGTTTGCAGTCCACTCGGATGACTGTCGATTGCACTTCGGAGTGAAATGATGTTTTACCATTATGATGAAGTAGAGAAGATCACATATCCTTTCACGTACCTTGGCACCCTAAGAAATACAATGATGTTCCGAAGACAACTTGAACATTTTAGCATGACAATGATTCCAAACATACAGCCAATATTATAAAAATTAAATATTTTTTAATTTTTATAACATTTCCAAAAGTTAATTGCTAAAATTGCCCAAAGTAAATTTTATTTAGTAAAATAGAGCTAATATATACAAGTAAAGATAGCCCATTTGCCACATTATTGTAGACTTGCAGTAAAAATTTTGTTTTATAAGGGTTAAAAAAGTAAACTAAATGAACCGTTGCCTCAAAAATACCTGAAAATAATAAAATACGGATCTCACACCGAAATATTTGGAAAATAAATATTTTTTTTTCAAATACATTTAAATATGTCAATATTACTTAGCGTTCTATGTGTTTAATGGCTGTTTAAATTTAAGCGACACTGCTTCATTAATGCTTTAATTAACCAAGATATGATGCTAAAGGTATATATTTAGTTACGTAGCTACTAATTACAAAAATCATGATGATCAGTTTAGGAAGCTAAATAAATAACTTATATTATTTTATATTATATATTATTTTAGAAGTGTTAAAATAAATATTTCAATATATATTTTGTTAGACATTGTATGTGTATATTCATCAACTCAAATAGAATCAAAAAATTCAGGGTTGGGATTTCATGACCAGATAAAGCTCAGTCGGCTAAAAACTAGCTGTAAAATATATATTTTGTTTGAATGTTTTTATTATAAAATTTTGTATAAACTATCTTCGTTAAATTTAATAAATAAAGTCATTTATTTTCTTTTTCTTACGATTGAAATTACAGTATTGCATTCTGACACTGATTTTTTCTAGCCTAAAATGTATTTTCTTGTTCCAAATAATAATTATTTTCAATAAGTTTTTTTTTAAATAACATACTAGATCATTCACTAAATTTTTCTGTTAGATGAAAGATCACAAATATATTTTATGATTTAACATGTTCTCCTTGATCGTAAAAATATATTTATTTCAGTGATCTATTAGAAGATTTCTTCCATAGCTGCTGTTATAATATCTTGAATATTGACATTGGATGAAAATAATTCTCCATTTTTGAAATGTGAGGTTATTTTCACATTACTAGAGGTAAATCTGACGAATTGGGTAGCTATATAAACAAATTGTACTATCACTTACTAATTTTTATGATTGTTTAGATGTATGAGAAGTTTGTTTGTTGACGAAAAAATTAATTTTGCTATTTTCTGTTGCTCGTTGACTTGCAGTTATGATATTTTTGAGATTTAGGTATAAAAATATGTACTTATTTTACATGGCTGCATACGTGGTGAAGTTAGTTCAGTTATGCGGTTTAATTATCTCAATATATAAATTTGTATGATCTCGAGAGTGAACATTACAGCATTAATTTAATTATCATCATATCCCGTTTCCCTTTTATTAATCTATTGATTTTTACAATTTTTTATGAACTTGTTAAATCCCTCTGTTCTGTTTATAATGAAACTTTATTTTCCGCAATATCATGAATGGACTATCGAGGTATAACTAATATTAAAATTAAGATGTATTTTAAATACATGTAATAGTTATTTGAAGGCTATTAAAATCCTAGCTAGGTCAATATTTCAAAGTCCATATGATATAAAACCTGACAAACTTGTATTGAAACTACGATTCAATAGTTGAACGCAAATATTTAATGCTATTTTTATATATTTCTATATATTATTATTATTACGCCAAATAATATTGATATAAAATTAACGGATTAAAAATTAATACATACTAATTACATGACCTTCCCAATTTAATTTTATATAAGCAAAAGTACAAGTGTCGAGACAAAAACACAGGGTATCTTATTATCTTTTAGAAAGTTTTAAAACGTTTCTTTTTGTTTATATAATAGATTTGCAGGTTCTTGGTTAATTGATTTAACAATTAATACTGCGTTGTTATGAAGAATATACACATTTTTGAGCATATTATTCTGTTGCGCTTAATTTTGAACACATTCAGATAACCATGTCCATAACTATGTCCCTGGACTATTAGCTTTTCATGGATTTTTGGATCGTTAATATATAGTTATAAAGTTAAAAAAGGGTCAGCGTATATTTGCTTTGTATTTCTTAATAATTTGTCAATATTACCATATAATTTCATACAATAAAAAATAATATATATTATTTAAGTTACTTATCTAATATCATTACACAAGTTTACAAATTCGAGTCAGTTTTGTATAATATGACAGTATTATAATGTAAGTATAAGATATGCTCATCTATGCCATTTAGATTCGTAAAGGCTCAGGTGTTAGGAAATAGTTCGCCCTCGTTTTGCTAATATGTCCAAGTTGGGTACTTTTGGAGCTGTTTTTTTAGCAATGAGCCGAATAACTTAATTTTTAATGTGATCGAGGAAAGAAACACTCACATTTTCCTTAAGGATTGCCTATCAAGTATTTCTGGATTGCAAATGATAAACAATGAAGTTAAAACATCATAACCACCACTTACACATTTTTAAAGATAGAATTGAACCAACAAAATTAAATGTTTTTCAAATTTTTCTTCGTTTTATCAAAATTATTCTATTTATGCACAGTTGTCCTCTTTGTTATAAACCTTCTAAATTAATTCGTAGTTCCAGGGTGGTTTTTAGAAGTAATTGGATCAAAAGTATGTTGTTGTATCGTATAATAAGTTGATTTTGACTTTGAGTTTATCGAGAACAAATTTTTTAATTATGTAAAAAAATAATATTTTAGTCGGAAAAGAATTGGTCGATTTTCATATATAGCCTATTCAAATTTTTTTTTTGACATACGTCATCAAGATGTTTAATATATTACCTGCCGCAATTTGTAAATTCGTTTTAGAATCAGACAATATTTTCCTTCTCAGTTTATTCTAGTTAAAAACAGATATAATACGTTCTGATTAGTTCTAAGACGTAAACGAATGAGCCTGTCAAAGTTGTCCGGTTGTCAAACGTATGCAAAATTTTTGAAAGCAATAGTGATAAGAGGTTATAACTCTAACCTATAAACTATTGTGGCTGTATAATTAACTGTAGTTTTAGAGGTACTATAATGTTAAAGTACATAATATTTGATAACGTTTGTGTTCAATTGTTTTATTTAGATTGTAGTTTTGTTGATTATCAAAGTAACTAAAACTCATGGTTGATGCGGCAATATTGCGACGTATGTACAAAATAACTTTGAGCAGACTATGTATAGTTCTTATATTATCCGACTGATATGGTCCTGTTTATTAAAAAAACAAGATGGTAGGTTTGTAAAATATAATAGTTTTAAAATAAAATGACCATCTTGTTTTTAAACCTACATGTTTCATAATTTACTCAAATTTTGTATTAAAGAAACCTTAATTTAAAAATAATGCCGTACAACTACTTTTTTATCAATAGTTTAACAGATATTTATATATTATTTTAATTTTGCAGCAAAATGAGTCATCAGCTAGGCCACAAGATGGCAATACTGGCAGCAAAACTATAGAGTTCCTCAACGAAACGAGATTGAGAATTTTAACCAATCCTCCCAAGAAAGGTATTAATTACAATGGAAAACTGGAACCCATCATGCATAATATATGATGTTACAGATCTACTCGATAATGATCAAGAAATAATATTTCCTGATGATCCGGAGTTGGTTAACCCGGTGTCCAGAATAGACGTATTTTCCAAATGTTCGGAGGATTTTCCGCTGTGCGAGAACGCAGAGGCCTATCCGTACAATCATTTAAAGACTGTACTTCAACAAAATCTTGTATATAAAGATCTTTTTGGTGCTGACGAGGTGCGGAGCGATTGTTTCCATTTTTCTTTTCAAATTTATTGTAGATCATGATTTTTTGTTTTAGGTGCCTGAAGTGGCAAACCGAATTGGTGAAGAAGACGATGTATTCGTGTGCAGATCGATCACCAGAACTATATTTCCGAAAATGGGTCAAAATAAAAATAATAAGTGGAAGTTTATTATTAACCAAGGAGATGAAGATGGATTTGTACAAGGCGTTAGGATAGAGATCTGCAGAAAGTAAGTTTTGATATCTGTTAATCATAGAAAGGACTTATATTAAACAAATTGTAAATTTTGGTAAATTATCACGATTGAGTGAACTATTGTTTTTTGTGCTTTGACGCTATGAAAGGGTTGTATTCAAGGTTTTAGACTATACTTGGCAAGTCTTCGTGTGTTACATAACATCTCAAAGTGGTAAATTTTGCGATGGCAGTTGATAAACAGCACATTTATTATAAGTTCCAAGAGAATAAAACTTCTGAAGAACTTATATTGTTGTTGAGGTTGATATATATTGTTGCGTGACTAACTATTGGCAAAGAGCCTTATAATTGTTAATTTTGATCTTAATAATCTGATCTGATATTGCAATGGTGAAGGAAGAGAACAGATATTTACAAATGTCCCTAAAATAAGAGAATTGGTTGATTTTAAATGTCTGTTTTATAAAGTTACGGAAGAAGTTATTTCGATTTTTCTTAAAAAATGGCTTTAAAGCTGCTTATTGCCCATATTTTGAAAGAGAGTGTCTTTGTGCGAAAATATCGTGATAGAAGTTCGGAGAAACTTCCCAAATGTTTGCAAGACGCTACGGAATGTGTCGTATGCGTTTGACGGGACTGACCAAACCATTAATATCTCTATTATTTATTATATCTACTATCTACTACCAACAATAAATGCGATTAAAGAAACGACAAGAAAACAGACATGTGTTGAATCACTCGGCAAATATTGAGCGAGATTTCCTGGGAGGTTTTGTTGCATCTACCGTATAGCCTGGACCTTGTCTAGGCCATCTATGATCTGTTTAGGTATCTGCAAAACTCTGCTGAGTGTGTAAATTGTGTAAAGCTGGCTATGGAAAGACTTGAAAATTAGTTAGTTCAGATTTTCAACCAGAAATGTAGAGATATTTTAAAGTGACATACGGTGACGTCAATTTAAACGGCACATATATAATTTATTAGTTCTTGAAATGTACATGAATATATTCGCTTTTTTTATCACATTACAATTCTTAGAACTGGCCAGACGGTAACTGAGGACCTGTACATTTAACAATTGATTAAAAAAATAGAATATTTTTAATGACGAAAGGCAACTTATGGCACAATAGAGTTGACAAGTAATATTGCTACATGGCTAAAGTTGAGATATAACTTGATTGGGAAGTCGAGTTCTGAACGCCGCTTATTTACCACGTGAACTTAACTATATCTGACATCCATTTATATATTATGTTAATATGTTATGTCTTAGATGTACTTTAAATCCTCATACAGAAAGCAGTTAACAATATTTCAAAGACTAAGTTCCTTGAGTATTTTTTATATGAAATAATATTATTCAAGAATCTGTATAAATTGAGTAGAACACTTAATATCTGTTATAACCCAAAAATTGTGCCATTTTGAATAGGAGCAACGTTATTCAATATGTTTTTGTTTAATATATTCCCATCAATTCTCACTAAATTAAAACAACACTTACGGGAAGCTTATACTCGTACTTTATTTACAACGAAAACAACTTTCAAAGTAAACTGTCGACTTTAACACGATTTAAATCCGCTTGTCCGGTCGTTAAACCAACAAAATAAAAAAATAAATAAAATCAATTTGATTTAATACATTTAGAACAGCGTGTGTGGGCGAATCGATCTAGTTTATTAGAATTTTATATATTAATTGTTGACTATATTAACTACCTTTTCATGTCTGTATCTTTTCCTTTAAGTGTGTATACAAGTTGGAAAATTGGAAAGCGTATAGGCCACAAAGAACTATTAATTTACTTATAAAACCATTTTATTCAAAAGGTGGCAATACAAAACGACTTTGAGTGTTTTCATCTATTTGAAAACAGACCAAACCCACCTGACTCGTTCAGTATTTACATAAGGCTGCGATGGTCAGGTCCGTAACTGTTGCATTATATAACATACATTCATTAAAAATGCTTCACTAATACACTTATATATTTTTTATCCATCTCAATTTTAAAGACAACAAAATTTATCGATTAAACCGATTATCACTAAAACTATCTATTGAAGGTTGGGTTGGTTAGAATTACAACTATAGCTTCTAAACTGTATTTGCTTTGATATATTACTACTTTCGTTAGAATGTGTATAGAGTAAGAATTTAAAAAAACAACAAAATATAATATGTAAGTTAAAATAATAAATTGTGGAAAGGAAACAATTTGTATAAGGTATTGGACATGAATATGAAGTTAAGAATTAAACATATTAAGGTTATAATAAATAAAACCCATCACGCTTTTATTTTACTGTATACAAATCCGAGGTTAACATGGTCTTTAGGCATGTTAATTTACATTTATCTTCTTTATTCAAAAAATTAGTTTCAAAAATAGAACGATATGGTGAATGTTATAATTATAAGCTAAAATGTGTTTATATATTGTTGAAATATTTTTTTGATATTCTATATCATAAATAAAACTTTAATAGGATATTTCAGTACTACTTTTTATTACTTTACGTTTAAACCCTGCAATGGTAGTTTGATCAATCTGTATAATAACTAATATCAATAATAATGATCTTTTTCTGTTTTAGTTTAGATGGAGAATGTGATTTTCCTGGATATCTTCCTGAAGGATACAAAACATCCTGTCGGCAAAAATATGTTTACAGGTATGTGACGAATTTAGCTTTTAATTACATTATGTGTCATTTCCTGTCAGCATTTAAATATCAGAGTAGTATACTATTGTAAACCGGATGCCACTTACAATCTCTCCTATACTACTCGTTCTATTTTGTTTCTATTAATACTCAATGAAGGTGTTACCTTATACTATATACATCAATTTTGTTACTTTTTTTACTATTCTTTGGTCATATTTTTTTTATTACTGTAAATAAAAATATTTCAATTCTCTCCATTGACTGAATCGAAATCAAATAACCAAACAAAAGCGAACAGAAACAAACAGAAGCATTTTTTTTTTGAGTCAGGAGACTAGATGCAAGTGTGACATAGATACATTGGTGGTATAAAAAAGTGCATATAAATCAAACTTTCTGTGTATGAAGCCGCTTTCGCGTGGAACCAAAAAAGGTAGCTATAACTATTGTAGCAATATATGCCGAAGAATATTTGTGACTGATGTAACTGAGATGATGGTCCTTTTTAGTGTTGGGCATAGTCGATATGAACTATTATGAAATATAAATAATTGTTCTAATCTAATGGGGATGTTGCGGATCTTTCAATAATTTGAATGTTTGGCATTTAAATCATTTACAATATGCTTTTATAATACAAGCATTTTTTGGTTTTTCTATAATGCGGTCGACTAGTAAGCGGTTTGAGATATTTAAAAAGATAAAAGTGGTGATAGACCCTTATTTTGATGTGCAAAATAATGACATTGCTTCATTTCATAGTATGTTGGAAAGGTCATGGAAGGCTGTGTTGAGTTATTGGAATGTTTCGAGAATGTGATGTTGGAATTTAGCAGCTCTCAGATCCTTATATATTCTGTATATCGAAAAACTCAAACACATAGCTGAAACACACAACTCTTAACAATTTCTGCGATCTTTTTTAATTTTATGGAAAGTGATTTATTTTATTTTTCCATTTACCTCATTGAAAGTGTTCTTTTTCAAACGAGTGTCTGAAGAAAAGAAAGAGAATGAAATACCAAAGATTGAAAACATGCGGAATGCCGTTAAGGATAATTAGAATTCCGGAAAAACTGATAATAAGGATATTAATAATAAGTTCTCCGAAAGAAAAACTGCAAAAAGTAAGATTTTGGAGTCCTTTAGTGATGGTAAGCCATTTATAAAATGAGAACTGTTTGAATCCCTATATTCGTCAAGCGTCGACGAAAGCCAAGAAGAAGAATTTAAAGCACTTGCAGTATTACTATATGTCAAGATGAAATTGCTCCTTTGTAGGAAGAGGAATCTGAATGCAGCCATATGAAATATTCTGTAGTTTATAGTACCCAGATATTTCTTGTCATCGTCAGTCAGTGTAGCCAGTAAAAAATTATTTATTGCTGCGTTACTAGACAGCGAATTTTTAGAACACAAAGAAGATACAACATTAACACTTGTTTAATATAAAGAAACAGTTTCAATATTAATATGAATAAAAATGTGATAAAAATAAAATAAAAAAATATTGAATTTACCATTATATTTTATTTATGCACTTCTAAATTAAGATTTTCCTCATCCCCATTCGCGAATGTTAAACTTATAATATCAGCCCAACACTAATAATTTTTTATAAATTATAACTGTTTTGCTTTACAACCTGAAAGACCTTGCAAACAAAACACTCGGTTTTGTCGGTCAGTATCAGTTTTGTCTAGAGAAAAAACAGTTGCAACCACCATTTGATTGATATTATTATGGAAGAATGTCATTATTTAAGTTAAAATTAATACTAATAACAAGTTTTGCTTTTATAAAAAGAACAGTCAATATTCGTTTATATTTACATAATTATATTATAAAAAGAAATCTATTTAATTTAGTTCACGCACTTGAAATCATGATGTGAGAAAATAATAATTCATATTGGATCCGTTAAACAACGGGGATTCCCCAGCAACTAAAAAGATATAATGTACGAATTTGAAGTATAAGTTGGATTTGTAGAAAATAGTGGTGCCTCATAAAATAGTAACAGAATAAGAAATAACTTTATTGGTGACTTTTCCGATGAAACCACCGCGCCCTGCATTTTATGACAGAAAACCCGCTTTTTAAATATTTGTTTCTTTAGGATCTATCTTTTTAGGGACCAATAAATTAATTTAGCTGCTGGGGAATTCCAAGTCTATTAAAGTTATTATTCTAGGTACTGGTTTTAAATAAAGATGTATGCTCGGATGTATATTAGAGGGATAACAAATTAGTTGAAGTTTTTCTAAGTTTTGAATAATACATTATTTATTACTATTTGTTCAAATTAATTTCCATTGTTGAACGGAAGTCGTTGAACATGTTGCCACTACATTATGTTGAAATTGGCTTTACTCTATTTGACGGATACCTTGTAACAGCATAAAGTTGAAATATTAATAATTATCATGTATTATATAAAAGTAAAAATATGATCATCATCAAGAGATTACCATTACTACCAGATACTGCTCTTTCTGGTTACTGCTTATTTTAAGACGTTGTATAAACGATTAAAAATAAAGCATTTTCTTAGTAACTTAGTTTCTTAGTTAGATTAACGAAAATATGTATGTGTATGATTTTAATATTAATTGGTTTAATTATTTTGTCAGAAATGTATTGTAGAATCAAGAGCAGTATAATGTTGTTGATTGTATGAAAATATATCACTAGAATGTTATATCGGTGCGTTATTGATACAGCTTCTCCACTTTTTCCACTTTATAAGCCTTTGTTAACATGCAAGGTGTACATATTACAGAAAAATTGGGGAGCTTATATGTTTATTTGAGGCGAAAGTATATTTCTGCATATGTATACAACTTTTTACAAGTCTAGACTATTATTTAAATATAATAGTCGAAGAAAAATATATTTCTTAAGAATTGTACTATATAGAGGTAAGATATAATGGGTTGAGAAAGTTATTTAAAGCCATTTTATTTATATACATTTAAATGTAAATCCTATTTTATCCTTTTTGGGTAAAATCGTAATTTGGTTACTGTAGATCTTCTCAGACGCCTGTGCCAAAAACTAAACCAAAGGATTCTCATAGGCTTCTTTTGTAATTAGCTTTACTTTATTAGCTTTTTGTTTCTCTCAATTTTTGCAGCGCCGTTAAGAATACGTGGTTTGGTGTTGTTGTGATGATGTTGATGATAATGCTATTAATCAGCTTTGGACCTTTTTTTGTTTGTTTCGTCGTTTTGTAAGGCTTCTCATAGTTTTTACCGATGAATTTTTCACATAATCATCATTATCATAATATTGTCGTCGCTCGAAGAAAGTGTTCACTTCTCAATAAAAACTCTGCCGTTGGTGCTGCAGTATTCCGGCAATTCTTTACTAAATCTCGTCTACTAAAAGTTGATGGTCAGCCGCAAATATTCTAGCATCGCACAATGGTAATCCCTTATGTTTTTATATTGGTTTCCATGAATTTGGCACTTGTTTTTTTCCGGAGCTGTTTGCTCAAATTCTTTTGTAACAATTGTAATTATTCCTTAAAATCAAATACCAAAAATAAAAAAAGGTTTAAAATTAAGTACCAATTTTATTATGTTTAATAAAGTTAATGTTAATTGTATGGTATGGCATCATTGAAAAAATTTTAGAGCAGAGCGGGATCATATAATGAAGATTTTGTTCAAATATACATTAAAGCATACAAATATAGGAAATAAAATCATAACTATATTTATGAGAGATTTCATGGAAATAAAGACAAAATGCCTATATAAAGTATTACTACGATTGCTTGTTAAGTGTTGTGTATAATCTGAGGATTAAATAGAGCAGCCTTGACATTACTTGCTAATTGAATAAATACTGTCGTACATTTTATTAAGAAACAGTATTAATTCCGCAGTGTCATCATTTACGTGGATCTCATAATGCTCTGAAATAAATGAAAATAATTAATAGGGCGTTATACTAAACAGGTTAGCAGGATATTAATTAGAGTTCATTTAATAATGACATGAAAAATAAAAAAAACTTACGGTGAAATGTACATCATCGAAATTCAAAAATCAAGTTTATACTATTAGCCATCTAGCTGCAAGTTAATAAAATAAAATAGTGTTTCATTTCACATGCGTCCCTGTAAGACCAGTTTCTGTATTCTTTATATTTTGTGAGCTCGACAGACTCCATTCGGCCCTACTAGAGATATACGTCTTAGTATTAGGGAAGAGCGAAATTACTTTTTCCTCAATAAAAATATTATGACAATAATATATAAAAACCCATTATATATATATATATATATATATATATATATATATATATATATATATATATATATATATATATATATATATATATATATATTTTAATATGAATATAATATAAAATTACCAATAATAAATATATTGAAAGGATTAATGAAATATTAGTTATAACATTAGATAAATCATTCTTTTTCTAAAATTAATGATCTGTTTCTTTTTACAGGAGACTGCTTTCGGTAAACAACGATGGAAACCCGATACCCGATACATTCAAGATTCCGTCCGCGTGCTGCTGTGCATACAAACAAAATCTGGACTTTTTGTCACGATTTGGAAAGCAATTCACCCCAGCGACAAAGCGGAAGAACAAAAAATAGCGAAGGCGGGAAGCAATATATTTTTCGGCAGCCCCCCGTCAACGGGGGGAAAACGCGCACCGAGGAAGGCCCAGTTAAAATACCAAAATTCGCGTTTGGTCCCGAAGCATTCTCTCTCATATTTCCGCGTTGATGATCTCTGTTTATGTTTTCGTTTAGACGATTCTTGTGTTGTACAAATTGTATATAGGTTATGTGTTAAAGTGTGATCGTTGGATGGCTCATGCGTTGCCCTGGTGGGAAATGTTTATAAAAATATCTGAGATATTTTATTATATATGATTAGTTTTTTTACATTTGTATTTGATGCATTTAGCTACTGTATATATGTAAATAAAATGTCTATTTAATACCCAGCATATATATTGTTCTTTTTGATGTATATTTTTTTAGATGTCATATATATTTTTTTAAATTTGTGTATTATATGGTTATTTAGGGTAAAATGATGTGGCTCGGTGAATGGAGGTAAATCGAAATGAAACAGTGGTGTTTACATAATGTGCCCGTTATTTATTGACAATATAAAAAATGAGAAAAATACAAAGATAAAAAGGATGGCAGCGGAGTTACCTGTTGACGAGGCTTGGGCAGTCGATGGTGGCACGTCTTAACCGAACGAGGGTTGAGCACTGAATGACCGAAATACCCTTCAATAATATCCCAGATAAACGTCTCGGGGTTGCCGCCAGCTATTCGGTGTCGGGTTCCAATTGGCACCCCGCCCGTGTTCAACATCTGGGATTATATTTCTGGGTATTTTGTAGACCGTTATTCCACGATGTAAAATTCGACATGCCTCAATTCGCTACAATACTCCCCTGCCAGAATTTTACATAAAATTACTTCAACAAAAATACAAAAATGTTTGCAAAAAATATCAAATACAAAAAAAAACATATACCAAACAAAATGTGCTGTGTAAACTGGGCTTTGAAAAAATATGATAGTTCGAAACGGTTGTGATCTGGTACGGCTGTTGATATCTTCCGGTCCTACAGATACCGTTGCATCATCGTCGCTTTGGCACCTGAATGTGGTCCATCGACGACGTTGAAAACAAGCTATTCTTCAGACAGGGCTCCCGTAATCGACGCTGTGGGAGGATCGACTGTTCGACGACGTGGTAGCTTATTTTCTTCGACGACGAGACGTTAGCAATTCTGGTACTTCAGCGAAGACATAACGAGTCTACGGTGACTGCAATCGGTACCTAGCTTCTGGAGCTGCTCTGTGACTAATCCGTAGTCACATACGTTAGGTTAATTCATAAAAAACAAATAACGACGGTATCCGACCGAAGCTGCCCAAAGCCTTTTAAATCAAAATATCTGCCATTATGACGGAGACGGCGAGCGAAGGAAGACATTATGATTTAAACATAGCGCCGAAAGAAATGTTTAGCCGAGACGCTGATGATTAGTGATGAAAAATATTCAAAAGATTGTGAAATAAAAATTTTGACAAAAAAAAATTTTAAAAAATTAATTGGAAATAATGAAATTAATCGGAATAAAATGAAAATGAATCTTGAAGGTAAAATTGAAAAGGAATCGAATTAAAAATATTTAAAATTTTGAAACAAAAAAAATATAACGGCCACGTAAAATACATACCAAACACCATGTTCCACGTACCCTCCATTCACGAGTCCAAACCCAATTTTCCGAAAGATCACGTCGGGGTCACCACTTTAGGGTAAAATGATGTGGCTCGGTGAATGGAGGTAAATCGAAATGAAACAGTGGTGTTTACATAATGTGACCGTTATTTATTGACAATATAAAAAATGAGAAAAATACAAAGATAAAAAGGATGGCAGCGGAGTTACCTGTTGACGAGGCTTGGGCAGTCGATGGTGGCACGTCTTAACCGAACGAGGGTTGAGCACTGAATGACCGAAATACCCTTCAATAATATCCCAGATAAACGTCTCGGGGTTGCCGCCAGCTATTCGGTGTCGGGTTCCAATTGGCACCCCGCCCGTGTTCAACATCTGGGATTATATTTCTGGGTATTTTGTAGACCGTTATTCCACGATGTAAAATTCGACATGCCTCAATTCGCTACAGTTACTAGTCGATACCGACTAAGTTACAATTATTTTTACAATAACTAGATATTGATACATAACATATCTAGGAAGACCCATCAGACTATCTTTGTTTTTAATAATGCTTAAAAACTGCTGTTTTTCTATTAAATGCACCATACTATATATTGCAGTACACAAGATTAAATGGTCTAATTCTTTTGAGTCGATGTCCTATTTTTATGTTATCCATTAATTGTAACACTTCGATATAGACATGAGAATGGAATCTCTTCTTATGTCTTGTTACGATTACCTTGATTTCCTGAGTGACAGTTTGTATCTGAAAGTATCGGTGTAAGTGCAAAGTCCTGGAGTATCTGGGTGCACCTACAATAATTCTCAGGACTTCGTTCTGGGAAACATGTATTGTATGTATATTATTATTCATATAGGGTTCAATACTTGCTTGTATAATAACAATTTAACGGGTAAATTGAAAAGTCTCCGGCCTACCTATAGTAAAACACTACACTGCCTATAAAAATTGGTTTTTTTATTCAACATAATTCATGATACACTGATTATAGCGACCTGCGAACTTTTCGATACCATTTTTGCAGTAGGATTTGTCCTTTGCTTCGAAATAGGTCCCAGTTTCGGTGAAAATTTCTTACCAGCGAGCATACTTTTGAGATTTGAGTACAGGAAATAGTCGCTGGGGGCCAAATCTGGTGAATACGGTAGATGAGGAAGCAATTCGAAGCCCATTTCATGGATATTTGCCATCGTTGTCACTGACTTGTAACACGGTGCATTGTATTGGTTAAGCAGCACTTTCTTTTTCTTCAAATGCGGCCGTTTTCGGCGATTTCGTGCCTCAAACGGTCCAACAACGCTATGTAATAGTCGCTGTTGGTGGTCCTTTATTTTCCAATGTAGTCAATGAGAATTATTCCATGCGCATCCCAAAATACGGATGCCATAAGCTTGCCATTTTCCCATGCACGATGAACCCGCCCCAGGTTCATCGTTTGCAGTCCACTCGGATGACTGTTGATTGGACTTCGGAGTGAAATGATGGAGCCGTGTTTTATCCATTGTCACATATCAACGCAAAAACTCGGGTTTATTACGCTTGATCATCTTCGGACAGTGCTTCTGATCATCAACTCGTTGTTTTTGGTTAAAAGTGAGCTCGCGCGGCACCCACTTTGCACAGAGCTTTCTCATATTCAAATATTCGTGAATGATATGATGTACATGTTCAGTTGATATCTTTAGAGTATCTGGTATATAATACAATTTCAGTTTACGGTCATTCAAAATCTTTTAGTACATTTTTTAAATGTTTTCGTCGGTAACAACTTCTTTTGAGCGTCTACTGCGTTCACCGTCTTGGGTGCTTATTTCACCACGTCTAAACTTAGCATAGACAGGATCAAGTCAAGTTTTTGCTTCAATTGTATTTTTTCTATTCAAAAACCTTTTTATCCATTTTTTCCACAATCACAAAAGTTGCTTCACTCAAAACGCTATAATTTGTCAAATTTATACACGCATCTCTTGAGGGTTAGGGCTAACTAACAAAACATATGGATTTAATTCTAGTAGCGCCATCTATGTGTCAGGCGGGGGAATTTTCAATTGACCTGTTATAATTTACTGATAATTGTGATTTGGCGCCAATTAACCAATTCTTTTTCCTATATTTGAAGTTCTTTCTCTTTTTGCGTGTTTGTTCCAGTAGAGTTTTACATCAATGTTCATTCTGACATACTGAGCGTTGTTGTAATATGAAATTATAGTATTATTTAGTGTTATTGGTGTGTGTACGGTTTGATTACACGTGAACTTCACATGCACAGATATACTTTCGTTAATTTTGATTTTCCAGGTTTGTGCCCTACTATTCATATTGTCGTAATTCGTAAATATGTATCACTAAAAAGAGAAAAATTAAATGTTTTTAACATAAAAATTGAACTGAGTTCAAAAAATAAATAAGGAACTAACTGAAAATTAAACAGTAATCGAACTTATATTTTTAACACAAGAAATATTTTAAAATGAAATATGTATATAATAATCGTTGTAACAGAAAATAATCAAAAACCTTATTTAACCTATCTACTACACGTATTTTATATTCTAATATATACATACAATTTAGCTTAATAACTAACTAAAACTATTTATCAATTTACAATATTCTTTTTAACTACTACCAGCTAATCACTTTGAAGTCGATGACGAACCGAACTATTAAGTTGTTACAACGATTATTATGTTCATATTTTATTTAAAATTTTTTTTGGTTTAAAAATCTAAGTTTGGTTATTTTTTATTAAGGTTAGTAATATACTTACCTTTATTTGTTTCCACTCCCTTCACCCTATTTCAGTAATTGTCAGCATTAGATCGTAATCTCACGTTGAGGAAGTTTAATTCATGTGAATAACTAGCTGTAAGTTTTCAATATATATCAAAAATTTGTTCATGATTCCACCATTTGTCTATTTTTCTTCAGTGTGTCTGATCAAATTCATGCAAACAGAAGGTGTTGTTATAAACAATGCTTCTTTGTACATATCTAAATAGTTATTGCTTATATATCCTTCTTGAGCTGCATGTTAATAGGAAGGAAGTCGTAATAACCTGTGACCATATTGTTCAGCCATCTGATCTACCGTGTATCTTTTCCTGGCCTCTTTTTAAAGCAATTAATTACCAAAAAAGCAACTAAACATTTAATTTATATTAAACTAGTAACAATGTGAAATAATTTACACTTTAGTATGGTTTCTTCAAATATTCAAATATAAAAAACTCTACTAAAAGACTAAAAGAACAAAAAATTCAAATACATATATATACATATATATATATATATATATATATATATATATATATATATATATATATATATATATATATATAATTGAAAAGCAATGCCTGGAACTTGCATTAGACCTATTCGTAGATTATTTAAATCATTTAAATCTTTTATTACTGAACAGTTTTTGAAGCAAAATGCTAAAACAGCACTTGCTAACTAAGGTTTTGAGGCCTTTACAGGCTGATCTGGTTACATGTTCGAACGTATCAGATACCAATGTATCTCTTTTTATCTAGAATACAATGAGGAGGAAAATATTGTTTCGTCTTAAAACTAATTTACAAATTACGATAGGTAATACATTAAACATATTGTTGACGTGAGTTTACTGTTATTTCGAATAGACTGAAGAACAAACATCAAATAACAATTAGGTATACCAACAGTCAGGTTCCTTTTATACTCTACTGTCGAATATTAATAAAATGACTTCCTTAAAATACCAAATTTCCCATTTTCCTTTATTTGCTTTTCCCTTTCCCCTTTTTTCCTAAAGGTGCGTATTTGGATTTCATTATGAGGTCTCTGGTGTCTTTATTTAAATTTCCTGGTAGTGTACGTGTTTTAATTTGATGACGAACTGAAAAGCGACCCCCGAATTTATATTCATCGCTGTCAAAATTATGTATTACGCACACAATTCTGCTATGTGATGAAAGGTTATATGCCATATTAGGAAAAATTAAGAATAAAACTCAATATTTTTGGTGTATGTATTTAGAATTAATTTTACAATTTAATCTAATACATTAGTTGGGAAGAGTAGTAGATAATTTATGGATCATGTTATTCATGGTTATTTTGTTATGTACGACATTTTATTGAAATTATGTTAGGGAACGCCCTGGGTAGTTGGAAATATAATAGATTTTTCTAGAATCCTTCAAAGAAAGAGTAAAATATAATAACTTATATATATGCGTCTTTGTTTGAAGTTATTAAATTTTAACTTTATGGCATCTAAGTATCAGTTGCTATATTTTCTTAATGTGTCATAGTGTATTAGCATGCATAAAGTTGGAGACTAGAATTCAGTGTTGACCTAAACTTTCTCGCTAGATGATTGTTTTTTATCCCTAGATATTGCAAATATTATCAATATCAAGCATATGGAAACCTTATAAGTTCGCATGATGAGCATCTCAAGCGATGGAATTCTATTCAACACTTAACCAAAACCTAACCACATGGATTAGTCACACTGCAAGTAATTAACATTTCAAAGACTTTATTTCCTGTCGATGACTGAACAATATTTTAATATAGAATAACAAATAAGTCACTAAAATATGGTAAGGTCTCAGGAGTAGAATAAATGACTTAAGGATATCAATTAATGAAACAAATCAGAAGCAAACATTTCAGAGCCATAGGAAAGAAGGAAGGTCCTGAGGCATAGGAAGCAGGAAATTAATACATAATATAATAACATAGAAAGAAGTTTCGGCAGAACTATATAATTTTATTTTCTATCGATAAGTCAACAATATATGAACATAAAATAATAATTAAATCACTAAAGTGTGGCAAGATCTCAGGAGTATACCAAATTACTTAGGGATATCAATTGATTAAACAAATCAGAAGAACATATTTCAGGGCGCTAGGAATGGCATAGGAAGCAGGAAGTGAATACAATAAGATAGAAAGAAGCTTTGACAGAACTTTATAATTAGATACATTTTGATATAAATATATGGGGAAAATTACTGATGCTTGAATGTATTCTGATCATTATTTCACCTTAGCTTTTATCGAGAAAAATTTGTACACTATATGCTTTCCGTGAATATATATATTTATATACTATCCTATATATTCACCTTTCTACAACACTCATTCTAATTATTTTTAAGTTTTAATAATAATAATTTAGAATTTTATATGGCTCGGTGAATAGAGGTAAGACGAAATCAAACAATTATGGTTACATTATGTAAACGTTATTTATTGACATTAAATATACAACATAATAAAAAATAGAAATAGATGAAAGATAAAATGGAGCGGCTTTGGTTTTACCTGAAGACGAGGCGTGTGAGGTGAACGATTGTCAGTGACTGAATGATCTAAACTACCCTTCAAAAATATCTGAAATCAACATTTCGGGGTTGCCAGATCTTGGGAAATCGTTTACTAGTCGGCGCTGCTAGCAACCAGCACCTGTTGAAAATCTGGGATAATATTTTCTGGGTATTTTGAAGACCGCAATTCTAAGATGTAAAATTCGGCATGCCTCAAGGACGGTACAATAATATAACATGTTCAGTTTAAAAAGTCATATTTTATATTTTTAGAAATCTTTCCATTCATAGTTTGTTAAAAATAATAATTATGTTCTTTTACTACACACAATGGTTATCTACGATTTAGATTTTTTTATAGAATTTAGAAAACCAAATACAATAGCCAGCCAATACCTTTATTCTTAAAAGAAAACAGACGTCCCTGTCGCAAATAACATGTCTATCTCAGAAAGAATTTATTCGGATTTGAATGGGAATCGTATGTAAACAGTTTACTACATATACAGAGAGAATTGTATATTTGTTTAGAATATCAGACGACTAACTTAAAACAGCAGTCTTTTGATTTATTGGAATATATTTGTACAATTGAATTTATTTCGACTATTCATAAAGTAGAAAGAGAAAAATTGATTTGTGATTGCAAAAGTTATCTTATGTCTCTAAGTTTCATCAGAGAAAATGAAAGCACTTGAGTTTAAATATAGGAAAAATTATTAATTAATTTGTTAATCCAATTAATAAATTAGAATTTTCATAATATAATAATTTGTTATTATACAAGCAAATATTGAAGCCATATGGACGTAAGGAATTCACTGATGGGGATGTTCTAAAACTAAGTATTCAGAGAGACCGTGTCACTCAGGAAAACAAGATAATGAGAATAAACTCATGTCAACATTGAACTATTACAACCCTTAGATAACACTAAAACAGGATGTATAATCAATTGAATCAAGCTATTTGATCTTCTATAGTGTAATGAGGATTTAAAAGAAAAACAGCTGTGTTAATACCTAAACATTATTTACACCAAATAGTAATATAGTGCCCATGGGTCCTCCTAGATATATTCCTAAACTTGTTGTAAGTTATTGTAAAGATAATAAGAAGGTTAGTCGACATAAACAAACAACAATGTGGTAAATAAATAACAATAAAAACAGCAACAGTTTTTACAGCTTAAATATATTATTCCAATATTAGGGATTATCCGTAAGTACAGCTGTTACTTCTCTGCTTGGCGAACAGTGTTTTATATGAAACTATTTCAGCTAGAAGTCAGAAGTAGTTAAATCTGGCGAATAATCTGGATGCAATACGTAGAATAATTGTACTAAAGTTAAGTAATAGTTTTTTTTCTCTTTGTGATTCCACAATCCGCCCTATAGGCAATATGTATTTCTTATGTCTATATTATATATACATGGCATGTAGAAAATCACTTCATTAAACGATCTCCTGTTTAAAATAATTAAATTATGAGTTTATTCTCAAGCCTATTATTTAAAATAATAGGCTTGAGAATAAACTCATACAACAACATCTTCTTATCTAATGATAACTTGGATTTGCTCCCGATGAGCCAATACATTTGATATAATTGTAGTCCCAGTTGTTTCAGTTTAAAGAGTATGTGCTTCTTCCAGGTTAGGCGTCGATCTAAATGCATACCAAGATATTTAACATGCTCTGCTTGGGGGAGTTGACGATGATTGATATTCACTGGTGGACATGTTCTTCTACGTAGGGTAAACGTTTATTATGGATTTTGTTTCATTGGCTTTAATGCACCATGTCTTCAACCATAATTGTAGTAATAATAAAAATAATTTGCATTCAATTGGTTGAAAATTTATGAATAATTTGAGATTATTATCATATACTCTTTTAATAAGAGTCCCTTCTTAATCTTAAAAAACTGTAAAAGCTTGCTTCTATGTCTGTGTATCGGGTTCGTTATTATCCACTCTTTTGGTACACCCAGTTTTCTTCTGCAGTTATTAAACTAATTAGAATAGCCATTACATAGCATCAATGTGATTTCAGATTCTTAATATTGTGCTGATATTCTATTATTATTTGTTATAAAGCAAATTGTTTTTTTTATCCAATTTTGGATGTGTGATGTTACTTGATGAGTTTTTGGATTATTTGAAGTGGACCTACTGCTTAATCTGGGCTCTCAACCATGGTCCTGGATATTAGGTCTACCAGCTGGCCAGTGACTAACTTAACAATTATCCTAGAAGACAAAGACATTCGGTCTTACCCTTTTGGATAATCACAAACATAAATTTACATGCATGGTTACCTTGGCAGGATTCGGAACAATGACGTAACAGTAGAAGGACCAAACCAGCTTAGTTAACCATTAAATGAATTAAATTAACAAACAAACTAAAATGAATCTACTATAAACAAATAAAAACACATGCTATTTTTTAACACTTCACACTTAACTTAATACATATATTCGTGCGACAGTGAAATGACCATTGTTGTGTTAAGGAAAGAGTTGGTTAAAACAAGTGACATTTTATTATTGTTCTTATTATGATGTTTCTTAAAAAGCAAGAAGAAGAAATATATTATAACCGTATTCAATTTTTAATATTCCAAAATTCAATGCCGAAGTCAATTTCAAATGCCAGGCAAGAACATGAATATAAAGGATAGTACGTAAGTAGTTCACTGCTCATAAATATGAAATGGGAGATAACGAACAAATAGTCTTTGGCGCACACTTCAATACACAACCAATCTGTCTCATCTTTTTTATCAAATTTTGCTTTAAATACCGTTATTTTTTTTTACTGTCAGTAGATAATCGAATGAACACTTTCGAGGTCCGGACATCTTAGATGAACATTTCTTACCATATTAATTTTTTACACATTATTCTTCATGCTTTAATGCATTGCTCGTTACTTGGTTTGAAATATAGGTTAGAGTTAAGGTTATAATGTTCCGGAAATAGAAACAAGGAAAAAGGGAGAGAGTCATTCTGGTATTTTACACTCTTTGACCGCATAATATCAATCCTTAAGTCGCCTATCGAGCTCTAGCAGTCACAGATATGTGAGTTTAAAGTCATTAGAAAAACCGAAATAGCACAGGATAATTTTAAATATAAATCACAAACGTCTCTATTTTATGGTAATAAATACGTGAAATAATAAATATCAATTGAATGAATTTACAGATATTAAAATGAGGCAATAAAATGATTTTACGGGTCGTTTTATAGTATTTCAAACGAACCAATCAAATGCCTTTTGAGCCTTTTAACAACAAACTAAAATGACCAATTAAACGTATCGAAGAAGTGAGAGAAATGTTTCTAGTGTACATAATAAAAAGTATTGATCTACTAAGATAATGTACTTTGTCCCTGATCTCTGAAAATAATTTATTCATATTAATTAAAATTAATTTCCTATGTTTTTAGTTGTTTTTCTATACTCTGTATTTACAAGATTTGCCTAAGTCATTTACTTGCTTCTTGCAAAACTTAAGAGTATGCGAAAAAAGCGAATCTGATGAGTCAAACATCTGATGAAACAAACAGAAAAAACGTTGAAATTGTTGAGTGATCTGTTATCTATTCTGTAATAATCCACTTGTTCGGCATTTAAAAAAAATAAGTAATCTGTTATCATGCTCGTAATATTCTACACCCTACTGACCACATCAAATACACAGCATAACTTGAATGACCATGAGTGTTCTGCTCCTGAAGATAAAGTTAGAATCAGAATATTTGTTACCTAAATTTAATTTAGTTTCAACACTAAAATAAATGGTGACGTAATAACTGAATATTGCAGTGGTGATTAATTTTTTTCGTCATGATATAATTATGGAATTATTTTTGCTTGTAAAAATAAGATTAAAGCCTATTTTTGGTCGATATTGGGTGCAATATATCTAAACAATCAATCAGCTAATGAGAACAATAATTCATATCTATGTCATTTAACATTTGGCAATCTTAATATCCTCCATAAAATATCAACTAGATAAGAAAATTCGATCCATATGCAGTCGAAATTGACTATCCTGATTGTTTATATATAATTGACGGGAAACAACTGATTCGTATTACGTATTTTTATTGATTTGAGCTTGATATAAAGTAGAATCAGAGTAGGCACAGGAAAAAAATGTTTACTCGGTTTGCTAGTTTGGATTTCGACCGGTCCAAAAATAACATTTGCGTTTTCGTGCATACGGCTGCCATTTTAAGAACAATAAGCAATTAAAATAGACCGTTCGGGTAAATATTTATCATATCACACTTAAACTTGATTTTTCAAAAAGGAACCTGTGGTTTTGGGAAACAGATCGTTTCAAACAGATTTAAATATATGCGGTACCTGTTTTATTGTATTCCGAATATATAGGGTAAACATTCGTTATAAATGTTTATTCTAGTAAATTTACACTTTACTACCCACTGAATGGTGAACGGAATAAAGAAACCGCAAGACGTACAGATTCAACTACAAAACTATATAAAATATATCGGTTAATATCTGGTCTTTTTCATGATATGAATTTTGTTTGTTCATACGAGAATTTATCTTTTTGGTTCTATATTCGGAGATATATCCCAAAATACAGACGCTATAAACTTGATACCCGACTGTTGCGTTTTTACACGCTTGGAGCGGGTTCATAGTGTGGAGTCGACTCGGATGACTGTCGATTGGACTTCTGAGTGAAATGATGGAGGCATATTTCATCCATTGTCAAACTTCAAACACTGTTCCGAATCATCAACTCGTCGTTGTTTTTGGTCAAAAATGAGATCGCGCAGCACCCACTTTGCACACCCTGTTTTTTTCCTTGTAATTTAATAATTTTGCTACAAATATATTTTTGAATGATAAACATTTGTTTAATATATATTAATGATTAAGAATAATAAATATTATTATACAAAAACGTTGTAAATACTAACAATAAGAATTTAAAAAAGGCTGAAACAATACTATAGTGACATGTTTCTTCTAATTTTATTTAGTTAATATATATATATATATATATATATATATATATATATATATATATATATATATATGCACTATATATATATGCACTAAACCGAAACCGCCTCATAGTTGACACCCGCTGATCGGGCAGCCGTTATTGGGTTCGAGGACTCTGTAAAATAACTAACTATTGATTCGAGAACTTGAGTTAACACACGACTGGATACAGTATCCAGTGCGTATGGGGCCAATCAGCCTGACAAAAGGGAAGGTCAGCGGTGACGCGGTTCCCAGCACGCCGACCAGTTAGCGAACAAGCTCATTTTCAGAAGAACTTGAGCTGAGTTGTTGTTTCTGGAATGATTGAAATATGAAGTGCTTTATTTCTGGAGTGTCAGTTTCCCTATGAATTAGATTATTTCTGACAAACGATGGCGCGCTTAATATTCTCCTGAGGAATTCTCCTTGTTTTGAAAAACTTGAAGCCGTTTGATCGGTTGGGTGTAACAAACTTGAAGTAGATCCATAGAGGAACCTTAACCGAATTAACATCTTGTTAAATAAGCATTTGATGGAAATGGGTAAATCTGCTAGAAGGACAGATCAGAAAAGATGGCAGGTTTGCTATTCTCGAACCTCTCTGGATTGCGTTTTGGATCTGGGAATGCTAACCGAACCGTCGGTCGAAGTGGGGACCTAGGTACGTGACGTAATCAAGCCATGGATTTGTTGCGGTGCCGATCTTAAGTTGCGAGGCGCGCAGTGCGTGGCGCTTCCTATGGATAATGATACCTAAAATATATAGTACAACCCATTAAACACAGTAATTTTAAAAAGGGGTCACTTACCTTTATTATTTTTAGATAGCAGTTATCATATCACTGCATCAATGTGTTGCTCGATCCAAATCGCCTTGTACTCGTCAACCTTTTTTTTCATATCATTTACCTTTTGTGTCTGAAATAATTTCAATATTGCTAACAAAAATTACACATTCAAATAGTGATTAAATTATTAGAGTAAAACCATTCACCATGCAGTAAATATAAATTTGCATCCGTCTATGTAATTCAAGACTCCATCCTTGATGGATGAATTGCTTGATGACTCCATTTATAAATTTAGGGCCACCGAATTTAGACAATATTTTTAATTTGAAATTTTATTATTTTTACTAATGAAATTTCCACATATGCATATACAGCCGTATTTCTCGGACCCGAATGTACCTTCTGTCGATTTTGGATTATTTGGTAGCCATTGCACAATTATAAATAGTTGACATCTCTTCAAAAACCTATATACAGTGTACTAAAGTTGTATAAACATAAGAGTTTTATGATATACTCTTACCATAATCTTCAAACGAGTTAAATTTTTATCTTATTAGTGTTTTCTCTCTTATTATAACTTTATTTATTATGTTACTAGCCATACTTAAAATAATTTAATATTCTTTAAAAAGCTCAGACGGTACATATTATTTTAGCAATAAACGTTGCTTTTCCAGAAAACGATACTGTACACGTAGCGTCGAAAAGTGATTTACAAGACAGTTTATTTTATTGGTCATTGTGAAAAGTATGGTCGTTAACCGTCAAATGATTGTTGGGGACCAATACTCTACGAGAAGAAAGCGCCATTCGCGTTTATTTGATTGAGAACGAGTTCATTTTGATCACTAGAAAATATCCTAAAAGGGAGAACTGTTCGTCGAATCTTTCCCGAATATTCGTGCATGATGTCGTGCAGAGCTTGAACGATTTGCTTCGTTCATGTCTGTACTCACCATATGCTGAACCTTGCCCCATTTTGCGAATATCATATATATATATATATATTTTTAATTTAATAAATACATTGTTACTAGTCGTTTCCGTCTAACCTACAATTTGTCTTTATGATAACTTAAAATTAGGTATATAACTAGGAGGACCCATCGGCCCTAACTCAGTCTCTGGTGAAATAATGTTTATACATGTCACTGCTGAATTTTTTAATATATGAACCTCACTACACAACACTACACAAGATCAGATGGTTTGATTCTTTTCAGTCTGTGTCCTATTCTCGTGGTATCCAAAAGTTGCAATATTTCAATATTGGTATGAGAATGAAGTCTTTCATCATGTCCCCTTGCAATTCTCCTGATTTCTTGACGGACTGTGGGTATTTGAAGGTTTCGATATAGGTAATCAGTCCTATAGTATTTGGGTGCACCCACAATACCTCTCAGGACTTTGTTCTGAAATATTTGGATTTTATTAATATTACTCTTTGCAGAACATCCCCATAAGTGAACTCCGTATGTCCATACAGGTTTCAATATTTGCTTATATAATAGCAATTTATTATGTACTGATAATTGTGATATTCTTCCAATTAGCCAGTACATTTTCCTATATTACAATTCCAATTCTTTTCTTTTCTTCTTTATATGTTCCTTCCAGCGAAGTTTTGCATCGAAATTTATTCAGAGATGTTTAGCGTTGTTGCTATATGGAATGATAGTGTTATTTAATGTTATTGGTACTTGTACGGTCTGTTTATAGGTGAACTGCACATGTACAGATTTGCTTTCATTAATTCTTATTTTCCAAGCTTGTGTCCAATTATTTATATTGTCACTTGCCTGTTGTAATTTTCGTGAGGCTTCTTCACTATTGTCTCCGACAGCTATAATCGCAGTATCATCAGCAAATATAGCCATCGTGATATTTTCCATTTGTGGTATATCACAAGTGTAAAGTAGATAAAACATTGGTACCAGTACACTTCCTTGTGGTACACCTGCTTTAGCTTCTTTTATTGTAGAGTAAGCTTCTTCTTGCTTGACTCTAAACATTCTGGTTGTAATGTATGATTTTAATAGTTCGGTGTGTTGTTTTGGAAGCATTTTCTGTAGTTTATGAACAAGGCCTTCATGCCAAACCTTATCGAAGGCTTGTTCTACATTTAAGAATATAGCTGAGCATACTTTTTGACTTTCGTAGGCTTTTTCAATAACATTTGTTATTCTGTGGACCTGGTCAATTATTGAGTGTTTGTTAATAAACTTAAACTGGTGTGTTGGTATTTATTTTTTTCTCTCTATGCCAATATCATATGATTTCTCATTTCAATATCACTATGATCTCCGCGAAATTTCATGTTTTAGAAAGATGTCAAAAAAATGTCGGAGGAGTTAATACTGAAATAATGATTTTACGCTAAAGTTTTATTTATTTTATTCTGCATTAAAATTAACAACTCAAACGCAGTTAGTTCGTAAATATATTAAAGAAGATTATAGTTATTGTTACTACACAATAAAAACATTATATAATTTATATTTCCGCAAGTAGTGCCTTATTTCATTCCGGTTTTATGTATATATGTAAAACTCGTGAAAATCACTCTATTCCGTTTATCTATCTCTATAAAAGTCTACGATATTCTAAACAGCGCCGTAAATGTTTAATGTAAAACCTGAGATAAATTTTAAATATATTTGTAAAAAATAATATTTACGCACTCGCTTAATTTGCTCCCCGTTCGAACATCTATGTTTCCTAGAACGTTACCAATGTTTCAGGAACAATGCGCATTTAAAATAGATCCATCTATAAATATTTATCATAATCCACTTAAATCACATATTTTTTAAAGAAACATTGCTCCGATGAAAATAGGTCGTTTCAAACAATTTAAAATATATGTAGTTCTTGTTTAGTTCTGTGTTAAATTTATGTAGTCCAATGGAAGTGGAAAGTTATTCTTTTAAGTTTGAGTGAAGTTATTTAAGTAATATTTATGTGGCCAACCCAGTCAGGAAAATTAATTTTGAATTCTAAATGAATAAGTATCACTTAAAACGATTGTTGCGATGCTTAAAACAAATGCTATAATCAGAAAATTCTAAGTTTCATACTCGTTATACCGTTGGATCTGGGAAGAACACACAAGTACTTCTTAAATGTTTGTTATTGATCTCTTAACTATAGTCAATTCAAAACAGCATTGAACCCACGTGATCTGTCAAAAACTTGCAATATTGCCGCAGCAACTCTGAGCTTTAGTACATTTTGACTTTGATATTTAACGATATTCTAATCTAAATAAAATAATTGAACAAAAATGTTCCAGCCACAATAATTTATAGGTTAGAGTTGTTTTATTATATGTGCATTGAGCTTTTTCCTACACCAGTATAGGTAGAGTTCTAGGCCCGTCTTTTATGTAGTGGTATCCCCCGAAGACCTAAACCACCTAATTAACAATTGTATATCAGAATAATGTATTTTACTTTCATTGGAAAGCATATTTACCTTACACTTAGTTCTTGTTCCCTTCGATGCAATATTTCCTTGTAAAGTCATTTTGATATAATTATATTTCTCCTTAGTTTGTCCTATTACTACTTGTATGCAACTTTCTAGATAAAACTACATTTAATCACTGCATTCTCCTTAATTCATTTGCCGTATCAGCAAAAGAGATAGTATTATTTCTCTGCTCATACATTTTAATCAAAATGTCATATATATTCTGAACAATAACACAATTGCTCATAAAGCTTTCACACTCTACAATATAATTTCCTACAGTTAAAGTATATTAATTATATATTGACCTTTAATTATTTCCTCTTTCATCACCCTGTCTTGGTAATTGTCAGTATTGGATCATAAACCAACATTCATAAAGTCTCCATAAAGTCCCAATGTGTCAAAGACTTGCTGATGGTTCTAGTATTCTTCAATGTATCTGATCGACCTCATCCAAACGGAAGGTGTTATTTTCGACAGACAGAATATTAAATTCAGACAGTTCTGGTTTGAGTATCCTCCTCGACCTGAAGTGGATTAAATATGCAGTGATAGGGAGGAAGATGTAATACTGTGTGGCCATAACGTTCAGCAATCTGATCTACCATATATCTTTTCTCAAGTTTATTTCTAAAACAGTAAATTACATAAATTCCAATTAAATATTTCATTTATATTTGCAGAGTAACTATTAAAACCTGTTCATTGCACTATGATATGGTGCATTTTCCATAACAATAACTCTTGGTTCCTCCAAATTCTTCACCCTTAGACTCACACCTGTTTCCAGCATGAAGAACTATATGTCTGCAATGAAATATTAATAAATGTTATGACTAACACAACCGATTCGATAGTTATTCCAACGTTTGCCTTACCTTTTTCCATCAGATTTTGTTGTCTTTACACTATATTTATTATCATCTTGCAATGTAGACCCAATGTACTATTTTGGAATATCCATGTCTCATCTAAATATACTAATTGATATAATTATTCTTCCTTGATTTTGGTGTATATTTTTAAAAATTGTATTCTTTTAAAAACAATGTCTGGAAGTTCCCTTAAACCCATTATCTTTACACCATTTAAATCATATACTACCCAACAGTGTATGAAGGGATGTTCTACATGTCTCAATAGATGCATGTCTTTTGGATTTTTATGGATACTTTCCGGACTAATTTGCTCTGAAATAATTGTATTAAATTATGTTTGTATTGAAAAAACTACTTACTGTTTTTATAGATTTGGTATATTTGATCTCTGATACAGATAACATCAAGCTGATTTTGATTCGTGACCTATTTCGCATAAAGACATTTTTTTTGGTGAATTTAAAGTTATTTTGTTTTTTATTTTCTGAAATATTTTAGTGACCGTGTCATTATTAATATTCAATGCAGCTATAATGCGCAAGAAATATTTTCAATAAAAATCCCGGCGATTTGCAATTTATTAAAACAAAGCGTTAAATCAACGTTTTCCGATTTATAACCTGTAATTATCATATTTTGAGGAATTCTGCAGTCGTTTGACAAACGGACAACTTTTGCGGGCTCATTAGGTTACATGTTCGAACAGCGTTCTCTCTCTTTTTAAATAGAATAAAATGAAAAGGAAAATATTGTCTGACTGTAAAACGAATTTACAATTTTCGACAGGAAGATATAGATGACGTGCGTCACTACTGTTTTGAATAAACTATATATTCATTTAGGATAACAAACTCTTGGGTTCTTTGAAAGGTACAAAGCCAGTTTATTAATAAAATTGTAAACATATTTCTACAATACATAAACAATTAATACGTATTTTTCACATTTCATTCGGAAATTTGTATAGATTTCAGCTTAACATAATTTTTCTCTGAAATATCTCTTTTAATATTTAACTTGGCTTTTATTTTTATTACTATTTCAAAATATATAAACTCTTATTTTTAAAATTTATGTCAAATGTAAATAATTAATTATTCGTCAAATGATTTACAAATCTCATCAACAAAAAGTAAAAAGTTGCTGGTAAATTTATCACAATTTTCAGGCATGACTTCTCATTTCTTTGTAAACTTGATTTTGACAATTTCTTTCACTATATCATTTCCCTCCAGACGTTTATTTTAAAATACATTTTAAAGTCTCCTTTTACCAACTATGGGCTTATCTGGAGAACTGTATCTACAGTTTAACGTGGGCTCCGAACTACGGTCCTAAGCATTAAGCCTACCGACTGGCGAGTGACCAACTTTAGAAATCATCCCAGAAGACATCCGGTCTTATCCAGCCTGGTTACTGGCGTGACTGGGATCATTTTCCTTGTTGGATTTTACACCTTTGCCAAGGACAATCACAAATATTAAACAATCACAAACGTAAATTTACGACCATGCCCCAGCAGGATTCGAACCCGCGACTATCGCAAAAGTAGGAGGACCGTCCTATCTCCTTTACCACTGCACCACCAAACCGGCTCTAGACATTTCGTTATTATTTCTAATATATTTAGCTTTCAGCCTGTAAAATACAGACACATTTAAATAACTTCTTTATAGTGCTGGTCATTTAAATTGAATTATTTTTATTTGGAATTTTGTTGGAATTATCACATGCACCTATAAAATTATCACATATTGTTTTCCAGTTAAGAAATAAGGGGTATAATTAAGAATAACTGAAAATCAATTCAATAGGAATATGATATAAAATTAATTGAATTGTTGACAATAAAACAAGCAAGTTTAATAAACTTTTTTTAATTCGTAAAATTTGCTATAAGATATTAGGTTAGTAATTACGTGAACTTAAAGAACAGTTTTTATTTTAAACTGTTATTGATTGCGTAGTGAACACTGTTTTATTACAGTGGATTCGTACGAAATATTTTGTTCAAATATGGCATCCGACAGATATTCCCAAATTATTGCAATCAGAATCATGAATAGTAAAATAAAGCAGGCAAATTTCACATTCTTCAAAATCTGAAAATTAAAGCATAACATAAAAAGGAAACACACAAGTATAGTTTTAATTGATATAGGATTTTTAATAAGTGCGAGTCTTACAGCGGTATTATACACTCACAGTGGTAAGTTACATGAATGAACAAATAACGCCAAATAAAAATTAAACTTATGTTGGGAACTATCGACTGAAAAGGATTATCGACTGTTTAGTAATTGACGACTTTTAACTATCGACTGCTTCAGTCGCTATTTTTGGTTCGAATGATTTTATTACTTTTTACCAGTGACTGTTTCAGTCGTATACTTTTAGTTACTATTTTTGGTTCTTTGTTTCATTCGACTGATTTTTAACCTTCTGGCTCTGTCGTCCTACCCGCAACCTTGAAAAAAATGTACCCAATTTATGCTTACATAGATTTATATGTAATATATGTACTTTTATGATTTTTTTGATAGTTTGCTTGTAAATTACAATATATTGTATATTAACATAGTAGCATTTTGGAACGACATGTTTCAGGATTGTTAATGTAATAGGGTAAAAAGATTAAAATTGGGAATGATAAATAGTAAATTATTTTGATTGTTTTTATGGCAATAATATGTAATATTTCGATTACTCTCTCGATTTTTGTTAAAAATTATTTCCGTTCAATAATAAATAAAGTATTTACATTATTTCATTCAGATCATTTTTAATTATGTCATGGATTACTTTTTCTATGATTAGGTATATGTTTAATTTTTATATTGTATTTATGGTTATTGTACATCTTTAGTTTTTAGGTTTTGTTTAAGTTCTATTGTATTGTCTAAATTTATTATAGTATATTATTTAAAAATAGCAATTAACACATTAAAATACGATAAAACGTTTGAGCGGTATTATTCCATTCTACAGAAAAAATTCATTCCTTTTTACATATTTACAGAACATTCAAATATAAAAGTAATTCTAATTCGTCTAAAATTAAATTATATTAATAGTATTCATTAATTTTTTTTCTTTTATTTTTTAAAGATAGTAT
This sequence comes from Rhynchophorus ferrugineus, assembly GCF_030347505.1. Classification (NCBI taxonomy): domain Eukaryota; kingdom Metazoa; phylum Arthropoda; class Insecta; order Coleoptera; family Curculionidae; genus Rhynchophorus; species Rhynchophorus ferrugineus. The sequence continues at coordinate 20,278,296 of NW_027472583.1, read as the reverse complement.
GCGAAGGAATGTACATCTCAGTCTCGCTTATACTACCGTTGAAAAATATAAGCACATATAATATTAACTGCCCCAAGCATTTATCTCCGTCCTTTTCTCTCTCACGATTTATACAGGATTCGTAAAATATTCGTACATCTTCGTCTGACATCACCAATTTAAAAAAATCAGTCAAACCGTGCATTTGACTGAAAATAGTAATTACTATTTTCAGTCGTTAGTTTTTTGACTGTCGATTGTTTCGACTGTTTTCAGTCGATAGTTCCCAACGCTAATTAAAACTATGCTTAATGAAACGATGCCAACTCATACGAGGTTCACCAGGTTGTGACGCATCCATAAAAAGTTGTTTGGTGGGTTTTCGGGAGAAGTAGGTTTTTCTCGTAAGATTTTGTGATTTGCTCATTCATCTACGTGCTAGGGTCAAATACTGGATTAGTTAAATCCGTGTCACAGTGAGAATATATTGAGAACATTTGAGCGGTGCTGTTTTCTATACATAACAGGTCAATTGAAAAGACCTGACACATAGATGGCGCTACTATAATTAAATCCATATATTTTTTAGTTAGCCCTAACCCTCACAAGATGCGTATATAAATTTGACAGCTGTCGGATCATTAGTTTGTGAATTATAGCATATTGAGTGTAGCAACTTCTATTATTACGAAAAAATTGATAAAAAGGAATTTCGCGTGTTGATTAAATATTGCTTTTTGAAGGGAAACAAATACAGATCAAGCAAAAACTTGGCTTGATGCCGAGTTTCCGGACACTGCTCCAGGAATATCAACCATCAAGGATTGGTATGCTAAGTTTAGACATGGTGAAATGAGCACCGAAGACGGTGAACGCAGTGGCTGCCCAAGAGAGGTTGTTACAGGTGAAAACATTAATAAAATCCACAAAATGATTTTGTATGACCGTAAATTGAAATTGAATGAAATAGCAGACATTCTAAAGATATCAACTGAACGTGTACATCAAATCATTCACGAATATTTAGGTATGAGAAAGTTCTGTGTAAAGTGGGTGCCGCGTGAGCTTAATTTTGACCAAAAACAACGACGAGTTGATGATCAAGAGTAATAAACCCGAGTTTTTTCATCAATATATGACAATGGATGAAACATGGCACTATCATTTCACTCTGAAGTCCAATCGACAGTCATCCGAGTGGACTGCACACGATGAACGCGTAGGAAAACCCTAGCAAGGTTATGGCGTCTGTATTTTGGGATGTGTATGGAATAATTTCCATTGACTACCTTGAAAAAGGAAGGACCATCAACAGCGACTGTTACGTAGCGTTATTGGACCATTTGTAGGACGAAATCGCCGAAAAACGGCCGCGTTTGAATAAAAAGCAAATGCTGTTTCACCAAGACAATGCACCGTGTCACAAGTCAATGAAAACGATGGAAAAAATCTATGAATTGGGCTTCGAATTGCTTCCTTATCCACCGTATTCTCTAGATCTATCCTCCAGCGACTATTTCCTGTTCTCAGGTCTCAAAATAATGCTCGCTGGGAAGAAATTTTCGTCGAATGAAGAGGTGATCGCCGAAACTGAATCCTATTTTAAAGCAAGGGACAAATCATACTAAAAAATGGTATCGAAAGTTGGGGGATCACTATAATCACTGTATCACCCTTGAAGGGAATTATGTTGATGAAAAAAAAACTAATTTTGCCAAAAAATGTGGTTTACTATGGTAGGCCGGAGTTTTTTCAATTGACTTGTTAATAACATACTTGGTTCCTAAAAAAACATAATTTTATTCTGTTTTTACTATTCGTTATATATTAACATCGACCCAATGTTACTAAAAAATCCTTTATATTAATAAACATGTACAATTATATAATTAAAAATCCTTTATATTAATTAACATGTACAATTAAATAAAAACTAACCCAATCCTGCCAATGCCTGTTTTCAATGCAGTCGCGGTATCTCATGTGACTAAAACTGACAGAATGATATAAGGGCATCCAGGTATCAGGCATTAACTTCAACAGTATATTATCTATACATTTTCTGATTTTGAATGTACGAGTTGTGACAAGATCGCACATTTCTGTATAGTTATATAAGGCCAAATCACAAATAACGTGCGCATCGTCTTTTCTGGTTTTTGTAAAAATTTCAATAGCGTCTTTAATATTGTCCTTCGTCTGGTCTAATATTTTATTTAAATATGCACAATCTTCAAATCCCGCATTCATTCCTGGAAATTATTAAAAATAAATTTAAATAAACTTTGCATTAATATAAAGTTACGTTTTCACAGTTTTCAATTTCAAGGTAAAATGGCATTGTAATTGTTGTATATATAGTTGGACAAAATAATATGAACACTTGACATATACACAATATTTAATTGTTAATAACATGTTAAGTCACTAAACGAAATAAGAGCCAAGATCCTATATCATTGCTGCCAGTAATATTTAAGATTTTTGAAAAACTCCTGTTGAAAAGAATAAAACCGATCATAGATATGAAAAACCTAATACCAATACAACAGTTTGGGTTTATTAACAAGCACTCAACGATTGACCAGGTCCATAGAATAACAGATGTTTGGCATGAAGGCCTTGTTCATAAACTACAGAAAATACTACCAAAAGAACACACCGAACTATTAAAATCATACATTACAACCAGAATGTTCAGAGTCAAACAAGAAGGAGCTTATTGTACAATAAAAGAAGCTAAAGTAGGTGTACCACAAGGAAGTGTACTGGGTCCAATGTTTTATCTACTCTACACTTGTGATTTACAACAACTGGGAAATATTACGATCGCTACATTTGCTCATGATACTGCGATTATAGCTGTCGAAGACAATAGTAAAGAAGCCTCACGAAAATTACAACAGGCAAGTGACAATGTAAATAATTGGACACAAGCTTGGAAAATAAGAATTAATGAAAGTAAATCTGTACATGTACAGTTCACCTATAAACAGACCATACAAGCACCAATAACATTAAATAACACTATCATTCCATATAGCAACAACGCTAAATATCTTGGAATGAATCTTGATTCAAAACTTTGCCGGAAGGAAGATATAAAGAAGAAAAGAAAAGAACTGGAATTGAAATATAGGAAAATCTACTGACTAATTGGAAGAAAATCACAATTAACAGTGCATAATAAATTGCTATTATATAAGTAAATACTAAAACCTATATGGACATACGGAGTTCAATTATGGGGTTGATCTGCAAAGAGTAACATAAATCAAATACATATTTTTCAGAACAAAGTTTTGAGAGGTATTGTGGGTGCACCCAAATACTATAGGACTGATTACCTACATCGAGACTTTCAGATACCCACTGTCAGCCAAGAAATAAAGACAGTTGCAAGGGGGCATGAGGAAAGACTCCATTCTCATACGAATATTGAAATATTGCAACTATTAGATACCACTAGAACAGGACGCAGACTCAAAAGAATCAAACCATGTGATCTTCTGTAGTGTTGTGTAGTTAGGTGGATATATTAAAAAATTCAGCAGTGACATGTATAAACATTATTTCGCCAGATATTGAGATAGGGCCGATGGGTCCTCCTAGTTATATACCTAGATTTAAGTTATCATAAAGACAAATTGTAGGTTAGACGGAAACGACTAGTAACAATACATTAATTAAATAATAAAAAAAACATGTCGAGCCAATACTTGCTTTTAAAATAGTTAGCAAGAGTATGCGAATAATATACAATGGAATGTTGTCCAATTTTTGTACCAAAGCGTCTCCCAAGCCAATTGCCTCATTGTTGGAGATGGAAATCTACTTCACATTTTCTGATTTAAAGCTAATGTGTAGCTCAATTATGTTGAGGTCTGGCAGTTGTGCTGACCAGGAAATATTTTTAATGATATTCTGATGTTCCGCAAATAAAGGCTGAATATTTTGGCAGTATTTGATTGTTTGGTTGTATATGACAGCTTGGCTGCAATATGCTAGTGATGCTAAGTACTTCATGGATGAGAATGTCGAGATATTCGGCCAGCCGAGTATCATCCCGAGACATTGTCGTCTAAATCATAACAGAGACTCCCACACTCTTAAACTGCATAAAGAGAATCATCACTGGTCTAGGTTGTATGTTCGTTGCACCACTTCTTTCGCAGCTTAACGTTGGCTTCTTTTATGAAAGGTTTCACGGTCTCAGCCCTTCTATGACCGTAAGCTTTGTGGAGACCCACCGTATAGTTTTTGTCTAAATAGTATTACAAAAGTGAATGAAGAATTCCGCTATCACTTTTGTCGCGGTAGTTTTATGTAGTCTGGACAAGATGAACAAGATGAACTATATTGAATGGTGTTCATGTTATTTTATCTACCTACAATATATCGATATGTTTCCAAGTTAAAATTTGAAATGAATGCGTCATCTCTAATTTTGTAATTTCTATTTTTTAAACATCTGATAGCCGTTTTAATACTGACGCGATTTATTAATTATAAATATTTAATAATTTTAATATATTTTAAAATATGTGGAGAATGCGCCTTTATAATATTTTAAAAAATCCTCATAGTGTGGTAGTAAAGTTTACGAGTAAACAATCTAATTTTGTTTATCGATACCTGTCCATGTGTCAGCAAGAACATTGAAAAATCGTTTTATTTGCTCGCGAAAATCCACCGACCAACGAGAAACGATATTTTATGCGATTCAAAAGAATTCCAATATGTTTTGAAAAAAAAGTAACATATCGCATATTATCAACGGGCCTGCGTTATATACAGCTGCTATAGTTAAAAATATCCTGCTCATCTCTTCGCATACTATTTGGTATTTTATTTTATCATTTTTATTGAGAATGGATGAACGTTTAGTGTAGTTTAAGTAGACGTTTTATCGTTACATAATTACAATTTGTAATTTTGAGAATAAACTGACTTTTATACGAATTATAAATAAAATAATTTTAACAAAAAAATTGAACCGACTTCAAAAAATAAATAAGGAACTCATTAAGAAGTAAAACATAATCAATCTTAGATTTTTAACACCAAAAAACGTTTTCTATATATATATATATATATATATATATATTAAACTAAAACTAAATAAAAATAAACAGAAACCTTATTTAACACATCACACGTTACGCCCGTATGAGGAAAAATAGGACTAAGGAAACAGTGATTGAAAATAAGAAATCCTTCAGACCTCGGGGTCCGTTGCCTAATCTAGGTGATTTCTAATTAGAACAATAACAAAAAGTTGCTGCCTGCGCCGGGAATAGGACCTGTAACCTCGTCGTGTTAGCTGAACGCTCTAAAGCCTTAAAAGCAGTTGCCCGCAATATTTCTACGACTTATCATATCATATGGTTAGTGCTTTAAAAGAAAACTGAATGGCTTTTGCACTGAACGACTTCCGATTTTTCGTCACATCAGTTCAGCAATAACATTACACATATCTTATTATTTTAGATTAAAACAATTTGTGAAAACTTTGTATGTGCTTTTGAAATTTGAGGGTTTTTGAGATCCTAGATTATGTTAATTCACAGCAACTTGAATCCGCATTTGATAGCTTTACAGCTTGAACATATGGTGGAGATTAACGGACTACCACTGGGTGTTTTTCAAAGCCTGAAGGCTTCTCCCTTAGAATAGGCTAGGGGTATTTCAGCCTTCAATGCCTTCAATAATTTAGTTTCGTTTAATTGAATTAATTTAATACATATCTGGAATATGATCGCCCCGAAATTCTATGGACTGCGCCAAGAAAACAGAAGTCTCCATTTTGCCAACCAGGCTTTATCTGAACTGGAGCTATTCTTAATGAACTTAGAGATGATTCCATCTGGTCTTACCTAGCTTGGTTACTTGAGTAAATTGAATTACTTTCCTTATCGGATTTGCATTTTTTGCCTTTTAGATAATCACAATCACAAACATAAATGCGACCATGCCCCATGCAGGATTCGAACTCGTGACTATAGCAACAGTAGCAGCCTTCCTGTCACCTGGACCACTGCGCACCTAAGCCTTTAGCAAATTTTTGAATCAAAAAAATTACAAATTGTTTCGCAATGTGATGTTCAGTCATATACTGCAAAATTGGAAGGAAGGTCTACCCCATCTGTTGTATTTTCGAGAAGTACCAGTTAGATAACGAGTACTACAAAGAAGCTATTTAATTTAAATACTATAAAAAACGATTCAAATGTTGATGATGGATGATGAAAGAAAGTTGATCCGCAATGAACAGTGCTTTAAAGCTTTGTTATATATCTATATCACATTATATATCATACAAAATGATACAATAGGCTTCAAGTGTTTATAATTTTTGAATGTAAACTGTTTAAATATTATAAAATGATGCTTATTTTTATACCATATTGGTTTCAAATGTAACGTATGGTTTCCGCAATTGAAGCTAAATATATACGATATGAAAGATATATGATATTATCGTTCTATTGTTTGCATACAATATTGTCTCCTTTGTGCCAGATAATTATGCAATGACAGATAATTATGGTTAAATTAAACAAAGTATAGTTTTCACTGTTTATCATTTTTAAAATTAATAGATGCCTACCAATTAGAAAATGTAAACTATTTAAACGCTAACAGTCGAGGCAATCGTTATTATATTTCTTTTATCTGAAAATATATTATATCTTGTGCCTTTGCTCTGATAATGCTGTTGCAATTATATTTTGAAAATTGTCAACTGTGAAGCATTTATATCGGATGCATGCATGAATGTAATATGCTGAAAAGGTACTACATCTGAACTGTGCTGTGGGCCATGAAAAAATGATATCTCATATTGTTGAATGATTGTGGTTTAATGATTTTTTTGTAGGCAATGTTCCTTTTTAATGAGGAGCTCGTAATGCAACACATATAAATTTCAAAGAAAGGCCCATATAAAGTCATCTTTAGTGCCGATTTTGCTGGTATTCTAGCTAAGGATTTAGATTTCGTTTTTGATTATTTTACCATATCCACTTTTCATTACGAGTTACACAATTATGCAAAAACGACTTCTTTACTGTGGTTGAAACGATATTTGATACATGGTGAAACATGGATAATGACTTAACATCTTTCAATAAGATTCACAAATGGATTGGAGACTGCAAAATATAGCTTAACAACTCGGAATCTGTCCGTGACATTTTTTGTGTTAGGACTAAATTATATAAACTAAATTAAAACACTTACAAGTGGTCTAATTCCTTAAATAGAATTAGCGAAATACGGTATCCATCTCGATTGCAAGTTAAATTGGAAACATGTTAGACAAAAACTCATCTTTAACAAATCTGAATCAAAATAAAAGTACTGTATTTGATAGTCGGAATATACTGCTGAATTAACTAAAGAACAATTAGATTGCTTGACCAATCAATTACAAAGTCTATTTGAATTTGTGGGATATAATTATGGATATGCACTAGATATCACACAGGCAATATATTACCATATATTGTGAGTTACTGAAATTATCTAGAACTGCTACAGAATATTACCAAACAAAATGCAGACAATTTTGTAACTTTTTAGTAGCAGATCTCACCCTGCTAAACCTCCAAAAAAATACTTTTAAGTCATAAAATTGCCCCATTACCCAGAAACTATTAATATTTGTTTTTGTTGATGCCATCTAAGTTTTTGTAAATTTTCCTTAATTTTATATATATTTTTACATTTTTTATATATATTTGTGACGTCGAAACATTGCAATGTTGCCGCATCAACTCTGAGTTTTAGTTCAGTTTGGCTTTGACATACAAGAAAATTTTAATCTAAATAAAACAATTGAACAAAAATGTTCACAAATATAATTTATTTTAATATTATATTATATCTAAAAACTACAGTTAATTTTCCAGGTACAATAACTTATAGGTAAATTTAAAACCTCTTATCACTATTGCTTTCAAGAATTTTGCATACGTGTGACAGCTGGACGCCGCCTGGTTGTCAGATGTACGCTAAATTATTCAATATATTAGTTTAGTCGAAATTAGTTATTTCGAAAAGGAACGAGATAATGGCGGCCCTTTTTGCCGGAAAATTCTATTATATTAAATAATATAAGTCCCTACAATTGTATTGAAAATATTTTTTAGTAGGTTGCTGCCGATCTAAATATTAGTGTGAATAACATCGCTTACAAAATGAAGAATAATACATTAGATTCACTCAAGAAAACCCGTCTACATACAAAGTGGGTGACGAATTTTAACCATCTTAATGGAGACCAAATATACGAAATATATAAGAACAGTAAGTACACAAACTATTTTATCGATATAAACATAATTTAATAAAATAATTTTGGAGAAACTTGTCTCTTTGGAAAGTATATATAAAAGAATTAGGGAAATGTAGCTCTTTGAGGGATGTAAGACATCCTTTCATACACTCTTACAGGGCATAGTGTTTAAATGGTGTAAAGATGATGATGATGGTGATATAGAGGTTTAATGGCACTTCCAGACATTACCTTAAAAAGAATAGATTAGCCTTAGTTGGTCTTTATATTTATTAATAATTAATTGCCGATATGTTGCTGGTTGAGAAGGACACTTCATTAAAAACTGTTTGGATATGTGGAAATAAGCATTGTCAACCATAATACTTTCGGTTTGAATGAACTCAATAAGACATACAGAGGAAGTAACTGATAAATGGGGGAATCGTGAACATATTTTATACAGATTAGAAATTAACAGTTTGGTGTTTTAACTGACTGAATTCGACAGTGACTCGGAAAGTGAAAATAACTGAAGGAAACTTTCAGGATATCTGATAAAGCTGGAAATTCCTAAGACAGAGTGATGAAAGTGGAAACAACTAAAAGTATGCACATAATTAATTGAATGTAAGTGTAGAAAATGGTATTGTAGGGCGTATGCACAGATATGATTATAGTTGTTCAAAATTAAATATGAGCATTAAGTTAGAACATATGAAAGAATGAATAATAACTGTTTTGTGGATATGGTAAATGCATTAGACAGAATTCAGTGATTAATTTTAGGAAGAATGGTGTACACCTAGATGACTTGACGCACCATCGAAGGAAACAAGAACTAAACGTAAAAAGGTGAATATGCTCTCGAAGGAAAGTAAAATACATTTATCAGATGTATAATTTTTGATTAGCTGGATTAATTAGGTCTAAAGGGTGATACCACTACATATAAAAACGCGCCTAGAGCTCTACTTCATGGATGGCGTGGAAAACAGTTCAATGTAAACAAAATAATTCAGTGTAGTTCAATGTAATTCAAATCTAACCCACACACTATTATACCTGTGTGTTTAATTGTACTTTTAAGTCCTACGATAATATTTCCTACGATTTTGTATTAGATGTACTATAGTACTAAAATAAATTAGATTTGATTTTTGTTCAATTATTTTAATTAAATTAGAATTTTTTTGTATGTCAAGGCCAAACTGAACTAAAACTCAGAGTTGATGCGGCAACATTGCAATGTTTCGACGACCCAAATATCCATTACGCATTACTAAAAAAACTTTGAATCGACTATATGTATTGTGGAAACTAATTTAAGAGTAAGCTAAGCAGGCTCTTACCTTGTCCGTAAAATGGCACCATTGCATGTGCTGCATCACCAATAATTAAGAACTTATCGCCCATATGAAACTGACTGCATTTTATTGACAGTAATGGCGAAGGTTCGTTTGAAAAATAGGTTTCAACTAATTCCTTTTTTCCTATGAGATCCAAGCTGTCAGGAAATATATCAGAAAAAAAGGTTAATAATTCAGCTTGAGTAGTTAGGGATCGAAACTTTTCGAAAGGCATAAAAAGAGTTACTGTCCATGAACCATCTTGATTAGGTAGTGCAATCATCATGAATGTACCTACAAAAGAAGGTTTAAATTCTTTCTGTTGTTATGATTTTAGTCAGCTATATTTGATTATGCTATCAAAATGAGGGTTTTATTTATTTAAATTATAACCGAATTTAATCCTGCTTAAATATTATTAAATGTTTAAAATATAACGTAAATTATTATTTTTCTTGATTTGGAATTTAACATTACTTGTAAAATTGACACCAGCAGGATTGCTGCATGATTTATTACTCTTTGTAAATAAATAAATAAATGTTTCTTACTCTTTTTATTACCACTAGGCCTTATATGTCCAATCAGAGTAATGAGATCAACATTTAATAGAAATATCAAAACGATTAAATCTTTTGAAATAACATAACATTTGAATTTTTCCATTTAATAGTTTTTTTGCCTTTTTCAATGTCGTCAAACTTTTATATGTAATAATATATTCCTTGAAATAATAGATCTCTAAAACTACTTCAATAGATTTAGTACTCGCAGTTTGATTGATTTGAACCATATCAATCGATTCAAATTCGATGCCTCCAAAGCGAAGTTTGAGGAAAAGTAATAGCCAGTTCTTCGTTAAGAGTTAAGTCCAGTAAATAGGGAAGTTGCAAGAATATTAAACCCGATTTTTTAAAATAAATAAACCGAGAATAATTAACTGTATGTGAGGAGGTGTTATCAGGAAAAAAAAGCAACTAGAGCTCTTGGTACATAACTTCAGATTCGTGAGACGAATATCTTCATACAATAAAAATTCTGGTTGAGAGTTTGGACTGAAAATAATTTTATAATGACCAGAATTACTTATGTTTTGGTCACTCTGTGACATAAAGATAATTATTTTGGATCAGGACCAAGTATTTGATTTGGGCGATACTTTAATTGGCATAGCCAATTTTTCAAATATTTCTCTAATATATCTTTTAGATGAAGTTCTGGAATAACTATTGATTATTTATTAAGAAATATATATAAGTTGTATGGAATCTATCAAATAGTTAGTCAACTCCTTAAGAATTTTATAGGAAAATATAAGTCTTTTTCTTACATATAATACATTATATTGTAATATATTGATAATTCTAAAGAATTTTTCAGCTCACTTGAAGTAAGATGAAAGAATTACTATTGGACTCCTCGAGCATTTGAGATCGACTTGCTGTAAAAGGTTTCACCTTCATCCAATTGAAATTGTCGAATATATAATCATAATAAACTAAGCTATATAAATAGAACAAAATTTGACTTAAGTACTAAAAATAACAACAAAAAACTGATAAACGAAGAATAGATAAGCAAAAATTAAAAAAATATATATATAATATATATCTATTATATTTTTATATTATATTTTTGTTACATCTCGCTACGAGATCGTTTTAGGAATTCTTAATTTAAGACGCGACAATGGTCCCGACTATGGATTTATAATCATATTATACGTTTTAAGATTATTACTGATGTTTCTTGGTTTATCCACCTGTTTAGTAACAGATAGTACAAATGTATGAGTAGATGCGAAGCTATTAAAATCAGATAACCATTTACAAAGGCTTACCCGATATTATCATGATAGATTCTATGTTACAAAGAAAAATAGATTTACTGTGTATTAAATCACATTAGGTACATTTGTAACCAACTTAATGTTCAAGCTTTACCACCCAGCTTCACTTTTGAATATGTGCCATTTAGTCGAAGTGTGAACGAAAATGTATATCGGGTAAATCGCATTTACATGACCTTTTACTTTCTCACTTCGAATGCTTTGTAAACGACCTTTTACAAGTGATGATTTGGAAACCGAAGGCAAAGAGCATTCTAGGCAGGCAAAAAAATAAGACGAGTATTTGCAGGAACTACTCAATGAAATCATCAATGAGGATCGCTATTGACTACAACTAATGCTTGATGAAATGAAAATGAAAACAGCCGGAATACGAGCAAAGATACAAAAACTTTGTTATTCAGCATGACAATGCTTGACCATATGTTGCAAAACGGGATAAAACATACATTTACGACTAAAATTGGAAGAACACCCCACCCATTTTTCTCCAGATTTCTTCTATTTCACTACTTTCACTTCCTATGAAGATACCAAAAAATACGTTAATATATATGAATAGCCTCAAATGATACAGCGTCCTTTTGAGATTGAATCTGAAAATTATGTGAAAGATGGGAAAAATATGTTTAACCGATTTTTCTCAACAAAGCATCAAATGAAAAAAAAATCGTTTAAAAGTACGTTGTAGGCCCAATATAATAAATGAATATTATAATATTTTAATATTTTTAGCATCTAGGATAAGCCAATGCCCCTGTTAGAGGAAGTGAGCCTTCTGGCTAAATCAAACCTAATAAAAGGAAATTAAAATTGTTTCCATACCTCTAGGCCATATATGAAGATGGTTCTTTTCCATCTTATCCCCTCTTTCTGTCGGAATGGAAAGTTCTAAGTAGCCATGTTCAATGTATTTTTGTGAATAGCTAAACAACAACTGTTTTTGCATGTAATTCCTCATACATGAGAAAGCTCCATCAGCTCCAATTATTAAATCCGCAGTAACTGTAATATTTGTTGTAATATCGTTGGTTTTCTCACTAAAAAATTATTAATATAAATTAAAGAGACGTTAACAGGTAATTATGTTTAAACACCTACTTCCATAATGTAATAGTGTTTTCCATTAAATTAACACTTTGCAGTTTATGACTAAACAGCAATGTGGTGCCTTCGTATTTTTCGGCAGCTGAAAAAGTACTCAAATAGTTGTAAAATAATATTTTAGAGATATTGCAAAAATTACGACTAAAGTTTATTTAGATTTACAGGCAGTAGTTTTTGATTGTATATAAATTCGGTATTAATGTTAATCAAAATCCCTAGAAGTTATATCGTAAAAATGATCTTTAAAAATATATTTCGGTTGTAAAAATATAATTAGCTATAAAATTAGCACTTATTTTATTATTATAACATCATATTATTCAAGATGACATTGTGCATATTATCGTTAAATTAATCATATTTAACCTCTACTTACAGTTATGGTAAAATATTTGATTAAGGATCTATAAGACGCATTATTTCAATTGTATGAATGAGCAAAAATTGTACTTTTATAACGTCGTTTTATAGCCAATTAAATTTTATGGCCGCGGAAAATTTCAAGATTTTTTTCACAATAATATTACGTGCCATGAATGTTATTGTTTTATAGAAATATATCTTCGTTCTTCTCATTAATATCCAAATTAATATCGCGAAAGTGATACATACGTCAGAAAATTCAAAGTAACCTACACCTTTCTAATTAAAGTATTTTGGATCCTTGAAATGAATACAGCTATTCAATAGCTACTGCCGCTATTGAAGCATCTCTGTTCAGAAAGAAAATTGGGAGGTTTGGCAAAGTCAAGAAAGTCTAGAAATCTATGAATTCGGCTGACTGACCTTTTTAGGGTGTATAAAAATAGTGAATATCTTTTTGAAGAGCACTGGATTAATTTTAACAAAACGTTCTTTAATACGTATAATTTAGCTCCATTCATTATCATCACTATTAGCTATACATTGAAGTTCGTTTCAAAGATTTCAACTTCCATTTGTATTGTTTGTGTCACAATTTTTGCGTCTTTTAATATTATCCCTTCATAAAATGTATCGAAAAAGAATATTAGTGCATTTGGTATTTAACTACTTTGCATAACATTTACCTAGTTTTGAAAAGTTCATACATTGAAATATTGGGAAAAATGGGATTGGTGCATTCCGAGATGTTTTTATTCTAAACCAAGCATGGAAGATACTGGAGATAAATTTGGATGAATTTTAAAGAAAGTGGGGCACACGAAAACTTTGCACCAGATGTTGAAATATTCATTTGATTATCAACTCGATACTAGTTGATTAAAGAAGTTTGATCGTGAAAATAATGTATACATCAAAATAACTAATCTATAATATTACAATAACAAAAACAAGTTATACGTATAATTTGAAGCTACGATTTTGATTATACATAATACATACAGGTTAATTGAAAAGTCCCCGACCTGACACATAGATGGCCTACTAGAATTAAATTCATATGTTATTTAGTTAGCCTTAATACTCAAAAGATGCGTGTATAAGTTTTACAGCTGAGCGGATCATTAGTTTGTGAATTATAGCATTTTGAGTGAAGCAACTTTTGTTATTGTGAAAAAAATGGATAAAAAGGAATTTCGCGTGTTGATAACATATTGCTTTTTGAAAAATACAGTTGAAGAAAAAACTAGGCTTGATTCCAAGTTTCCGGACACTTCCCCAGGAAAATGAACCATCAAGGATTGGTTGGAAATGAAGCACCGAAGACGGTGAACGCAGTGGACGCCCAAAAGAAGTTGTTACCGATGAGAATATTAAAAAAATCCACAAAATGATTTTGAATGACCGTAAATTGAAACTGAATGACATAGCAGACACTCTAAAGTTACCAAATGAACGTGTAGGTCATATCATTCACCAATATTTGCGAATGAGAAAGCTCTGTGCAAAGTGTTTGTCGCGCAAGCTCACTTTTGATTAATGATTCGGAGCAGTGTTTGAAGATGATCAAGCGTAATAAACTCGAATTTTTAGGTCAATATGTAATAACGGATCAAACATGGCTCCATCATTTCACTCCGAAGTCCAATCGACAGTCATCCGAGTGGACTGCACACGATGAACCCGCTCCAAAACGCACGAAAACGCAACAGTCGGGTGGCAGGTTATGGCGTCGGTATTTTGGGATGGGTATGGAAACATTTTCATTGACTACCTTGAAAAAGGAAGGACCATCAACAGCAGGAAGGACTATTATATAGCGTTATTGGACCGTTTGATGGACGAAATCGCCGAAAAGCGGCTGTATTTGAAGAAAAAGGAATTACTGCTTCACCGAGACAATGCACAATGAATTGTATTCTCCAGATCTGGTTCCCAGCGACTATTTTCTGTTTTCAGATCTCAAAAGAATGCTCGCTGGGAAGAAATTTTCGTCGAATGAAGATGTGATCGCCGAAACTAGAATAGGCCTCCTATTTTGAAACAAAGGACAAATCGTAATACAAAAATGGTATCAAAAAGTTGGATGGTCGCTATAATCAGTGTATCACCCTTGAGGGGAATAATCTTGAATAAAAAAAACTAATTTTGCCAAAAAAATGTGTTTTACTGTGGTAGGCCGGGGACTTTTCAATTGACCTGTTCTGTATGATTATACTTACCATCTAAGAGAACCTGATTTAAATAATTTCGTCCCACAGAGTAGATATTCTAAAAAGAGAACAAAGAAGAAACGTTATCAATATTAAATGCGATATAAACAAGACAGTTTTTTATGTTTAAAAAATAATTAACAACGAACTAAAAAATTCCAGCTGAACTGTTAGCAGCAGTTTCCAATTCCAACCTGAAATCTGTTGAATTATATTAAGTTTTTCTGTTTTAAAACTTTCGAAAGGAACTAATTACCAGTTAAAAACTTTGTCAGTAGCTAAACTTCAGAATTTCTCGCTAGTGTTAGAGATTTATTAAACAGGTGTTTTTTTTGGAAAATTGCTTACGCATCTCAGAATGTTTAATCAATTTAAGTTGTATTAGATATCAATTTAATTACATCTTATGCTTTTTTATGCCGAGCCAAATTATAAACATGTAAAAGTTTTCATATGCCAAGTAGTTTTGAGGAAGTTACAGACATTTTTATACTTCTTAATTTTATATTAAATTTTTGTAAAAAGGTTATATGTAATAAAAAGTTTATATACATCTGAAGAAGCTAGTTTATACATGACTTAATTTTCTTAAAATTCTTAGTATAGAACAGCATTTTAAATTTATTATGCTTCTTTTGTAAAATTTTCCTACTGATACATAAAAGAAATAAATTAGAAAGAGGTATACTAAACTTGTTTCTATCTCAAATACATTCAAATTTTAACATTTTTTTGGGCATTTTTTAAATCAAATTTGATATTGATCATATTTGATCATATTACCAATATATAAATTAGTATAAAACACTACAAATCAAAGGCCTGTGTTTAAAATATTTTGTGAAAATAGAAAATAGCTATTGTTTAAAAGTTTTATAGTATAAAAATATACAACGTTAAAACGCTACCGAATTTACACGAAATCAAAATAAATGGTGTCAGCACATTACAATCTTGCCGCATGAAATCTGATTTTTTGTTTAATTATTATTGCTATGCTTTGCAGAATTTTACAGATATTTGGCAACATGGTCCATCAATACCAATCCAAATCGAATGTTATAGACTGTTTCGGTTACATGTAGTAAATTAAATAGCTTTCTATCTCATTTTTACTAGTATAAAATGAGAAAGAAAAAGCCGCTATGGGTTTAAAACTGAAATTGGTCTATATTCGACATAATCTATAATGTGCATTAGCTCTTTTATCGGGCGGGCTATATATGGAAATATATCGTATAAAAGGCCGCTTGTTTGCTAGAATGTACTACATAAAATAAATATAAGTCGATGAAATTTCTACGAGTTATTATATCTTAATTTTAAAAATAATAAACTATGAACGAGAAACCCTTAAATAAACATCATTCCAAGTTTTTTTACATTTTGTTATTTCAATACAAAATTTTTGACAGCGGTTTTGGTTTTATAAATGTGTTGCTAAATGATGTTGATGAATGATAAAATAACTAAACGAATTTGAATTTGTTATCTATCAGTGTCCGTTTAATATCTAACAGAATTTTATATAGAGCCAATTTGTTTTATAATTATTTTTATAGTTATTATGTCTTGATAAAAACTTATGCTTTTAAGCAATATTTTGTTTATCCCAGTTTTTCTCCCCATCAGTCCTATAATAGCCCAATGGATGACAATCAATTTTTTGACGCAGATTAAAACATCTGATTGCACCAAAGCAGAAGCAGGATGCGCTTAAGATGGAAAACGTGTGTAATTGGATCTCAAATTTATAAAAACGTATTGGGTACTTAAACGTAAATCTGAATTATTAATAAGCAATATTTTGATGCACATTAGAAAGCAAATTAAATAATAAAGTTTTTGGTGATTTTGAGACGGCATCCTTGGTCAAGCATTTCGTTAGCTTTATTTTATTCTGGCTGGAAATCCATGCAATATATTTATAGTATTTGGATGATCAAATGACCAGAATTTAGGTCTATTTTGGGATATTAAAAGTTAAGGATAAGGTTATACTTACTCATCAGTTTTTGATATAAATCTCTCATAATCGAAACTCCAGGACGAAGAGTTGTTTACTGTACCCTAGAACGAAATTTCTTGTAGATAATATGTGGGAGTTCAGAAGATATGTTATATGGAGGAGGTAAGTCAAAAGGTTAGGTTATTCATGTTGAGGAGACAGTTGAGTTAAGATTGTTTATATCAACTCTGAAGGCAATGTTGAAGTAATAAGTAACAAAAGACTAACCAAAAGAATAGATATACAAAGAAAATTAAAAGAGAAATAATACGTGTCACAGTGAGAGTAAAAGCTTCTAGTAATCTAAAATTTCAATTAAGACTAAGGAAAAATGTTGTATGTATATTATTAGATCTATTTATAACGTTCTAATAAATAATATTACTGTTGTAAATATAATTTATATATTTTTAAATAATCTAATATAATACATACGTATATACACTAATCAGACACAGGATGTGTTAAAGAAAATTTAACATGAAAGCATAAGCTTTAAATGATTATAATATATACCAAAATTCATTCGAACAATATTTGAAATGTAAGGTCAATTTTTGTTTGGATATGAAGGGCCATAATACTGTCTCCTGAATAAAACATTATTTACAATTCCACCCCCCATCAAGTATGTTACTTGTATTCAAGCTAAACGAAAAAAGATGTTTTTGTGTCGAAATTCTTCTCTTAAAAAACAAGAGGATTATTATTTTCTTAAAATACCGGAAGGTATTTTATTAAATATTTAGGAATAAGTATAGTATTTCCGTTCGAAGCTGTTTTTTAGGTTATGTTAATGATGAATGCAAAAAAGATAGCTAACAAAATGAAATATAATTAGATGGGATTATATCATTGTAAGGGAATAATTATATCCTTGTAAGGCAACAAAATGATGTAATAAACAAAAAGTATGACGTTACGTTATTTTTGATAATATAAATAATCTACCATTTGCCATTTGTGCATCAATCAAAATGACATTTCCTGCCTGTTTATTTATCGCAATATAAACCATATACAATATACGTGACTTACAATATCAGGTCTTATCACATTGGATATTTCGTATAACAGCGATATATAAAATAATTCAATTTTGTCATAAAATAGGAGTTAATAAAGCTTTAAGATATTTTTACAGAGCCATTTCCTATTGATCAATTCAATGTATATATATGAAATCAATGAAATAGGACGTTTGATATGCACTCGTTTGAATCAGATCAGGATTGCTTTAAGAATTATTTTCAAAAAACAACTTTTGTCATATTTGGTTTGATTGTTTCTTTTAGATTAAACATATTAGAGATGCCTACTTCCTCTTTTCTTTTTAAATTAATGGGATATCACAGCAGCAATATGTGCTCATAAATGTTAGATGAACTACTTTTACTTATTCAGTGAAAAATTGTTATCACCGTAGATGGCTTATCAATCAGGACGTTGGTGCTGGTCCCACAGAACTTCGAATATTCTTCATCAAATCTCCACCACTGTTGATAATCAGCTATAACCGCTCTGGTCTCGGATATGTTTATTCTTTCGTTTTTTAGAATGTTCTCTATGTTTTTTGATATATGCTTGCAGCTCGCTGTATCATTTCAGAGACTGTAACAATATCCAATCTAGGGAAACATGCGGAAGGATATGTAAAATAAGTATCAGAAAGGCCCGAATTTTGAAATGATTGCAGTATTTCCTATTTTCGATACGTTATATCTTAGAGAAGCGAAAATTCCTGCAGCTTGGCGGATTCGGCTTATTATTTTAACACTATTCTTTCTTCTTGTATATTATCGATCTTCTGTATTTTTATTCCAGACCATCAATTTGACTTCCATAATAAACACGGAACAAAAGAACAAACATCCAAATTAGTTAACCAAATTAACAAAAACTTAAATGATAAAAATATTTCCTCGCAGCATTTCTCGATATATCTCAAGCTTTCGACAAGTTGTGACATACTGGATTGCAGGTTAAATTGAAAAAGCTTTTACCCCAGACGCACTTTCAACTACTGAAATCATACCTTATATTTTACAAAATAGGATGACGAATACACTAATCTGCATCCAATATATTCAGGTGTTTCACAGGGCAGTGTTCTTGATCCATTGTTATATATATTTTCAACAGCTGACCTACCTACTCCAAGAAAGACTACTGTTGCTACATATCATCACCCAAGCATTCAATATAAGCCACAAGAAACCTCCAACTTCATCTAAACAAACTGGAATTATGGTTGAAAACATGGCGTATCAAAGCAAATGAGTCAAAATCTACCACGTCACGTTCACTTTTTGTGGAAGTCCCTCAACAAAAATGAAGAATTACGAACTCCTGCAAGTAGACAATGTTATATATATGGGAATATACTTTGATCGATGTTTAATGTGGAAAAAATATATAGTGACAAAACACAAACAGCTTGGGTTTAAACTAAACCAGTTTTATAGGTTGATTGGGGCGCAAATATAAATTAACCTTAGATAACAAGGTTTTGTCGTAAATGGTATTAACTCTGGTGGTACTACTAGCAAATCTAACATAGCTATTCTTCAGATGTTTCATAATAAAGTGTTGCGAGTCGTCGTCGATAACCCGTGTTACGTCTCCAGTAAACTAATTCAGCGCGATATCCCCTTAAACCCCGTAGCTATATATAAGTGTTAGTGCAAAGTACTCTGAAAGACGTCATGATGAAAGTGCGTCGCCATACAGTTAAATATGCGCAATGACAGTGAAGTGACTCGGCTCAAACGTAAACTACAATAGGAGTTGATTAATAGACACATAGAAGGAGATATAATAGCCTCTAAAATAAGTTAGAATAAGTCAGGATAGACTTTAGAATAATATTTATATTATATGTTTGTACAGCAGATTACTTACTGAAGAGATCTTCTATATGTCAGTATAGTTATATTGTATAATTTAATAAAAATATATAAAATTATACTTATTGCCCACGGGCTGATTGTTAAAGTGCTAAGAGATTAATAATAAAAAAGATCTCTTGTACTTGAACTTCCGTTAACATCCGCTGCTAACTGGACGCTGCTTACATTTAGAATAGCAGGCGATAAACCTGTTTCAAGGGTTTTAGTCTTTTCTTCATTATTTCTAAAACCTATAGATCTGTAATGCGAACTAACAGCTAACAACTGTCATCATAGGGCTAGCATCAGCAACAATCGGATCGGTTAAAGCGTTTGTTATATAACACTTTTTAAATATTTTCCGAGTAATTGAAAAATACCTGCTCTGAGTTCAAATGAATTTGACAAATAATTTTGTTAATGAATAAGAAATCTGGAGAAGTCAAAAATTTTTTAGGATATACGTTGAATTACCAAAGCTGTTAAAAGTAAAAGTCAGTGTATATCATAGTGTACAGTCGAAGCCAGAAAGAAAATTAATAAAAATGACAATTCTAATAGGTTATTTCATAAAATGTTTGGTCATGAGAATATCGTCTACTCATCAGCGATTCGATCTAAATTCTAAACCTGCTTGCGCTTTCGGTAGATTCTTCGGGAGTTCTTTGATATTCGTAAAATTTTCATTGGTGTGCTTTGCCAAAAAATGATATGAGACTTATTCCTTAATTTTTATTATCTCATTTTTTCAGTATTGGCACATTTATTGCCTTTTTCCATGGTTACTCTTTCCGATTGTCAAATTTGCATAAGCAAAACTTGAAGCCATTGAACTAATCTTTCATCACAGTTTTGATTTAAAATTGTATGAAAAATTAATTATTACACCTTGTGTTTAATACCAAAAGGATTGGACAAATAGCATTTATATAACGTTTGAAAATCTTGGACCTTCAAAGATATGGTTTTTTTTTAAATTGGAATTTAAATGTTGACGAAAAGAAGCAAAAATGTATCAAAACATATTAAGTATTTTTTTAAGGCGCCATTTAAATTAATTTATGTTTCAAAGTGTTTTGAAGTCCGCTATTAATCACATTGTATTATATAAACCATCGGGTTTATTTTATTGGAATGGAAACGAAGACAAATGCTTCTGAACTATATTTCATGTAAATCAATAAAATCCAATACTTTTTTATAAAAAAAATCTCGTTCATAAATCGAATAGAGATAAAGCTATCGTACAATAGATAAGTTAAACGAGTGAATTCTATTTTGAATAAAGGGGAATATTCTTTGCTTTTTTTACACAACAAAAGCAGACCAAATATAAAATATAGCGTATTTTCTGTAAAATTTTGATATACATTCTGAGAATTGAAAACTAGTGCTAGTTTTAGAAATAATTAATTAATTTCGCGAAGTTTTATAATGTTATATATTTTTAATTGGTAATAAATAAGTGACAATAACTTTGTTTTAATAAGTTTTGCTGACATTTGAGTTAATAAACAAGTTTTTATTTCTTGAAAAAACCGAATAGGTTTTTATTGTGTTGGTAAAAAGAAATTTTACGTTTTTAGAATAGTCTGGTTCAAATAAACTCATTCAAATAATATCAAGTAAAACAATAATTAAAATTATTTGTCTATCTATTGTTCGACTTAAAAAGCTATTTATTCAGAAAAATCGCTATTGTCGATCAAATGATGCGCATAGCAGGAGGAAAAAACAGAGGATATAATCTCCTATGGGCCCCTATAAGTTTACTATCGATAATCTCAAAAGTATTTTAGAAATATTAGAAAAGAATGATTATTATATTAATTATTAATTATATATATATATATATATATATATATATATATATATATATATATATATATATATATATATATAACATTAATTTGGCCTTCATAATAGGCACACGACTATAGAACAAGTGAATATATTTGAAAACACACATTTACCCTACTAAATCACATGTAAATGCTTGGAAAATTTGCAAGAAATATATTTATGAAAGCAGTAATTTTCTATGTGGCTGATCCTTAGATTTTTAAGAATATAAACAAATATAGCTGTTAACAGAAAAGTTATATTTACAAATATAATTATTTTTATGACACAATAAATTTATATCGTAAAATAAAAAAAATTTATAGTCTTATTTATTTTTGATTATCATGTATAAACAATCTTGTTTAGATCTAAAATACATACAAATATTTCTTATTATTAATGTTCCAATTACATACATAATTTGTGTACATCACTCAGTTAGAAAGTATATTCTGTGCATATAGTCTATCGGCCGATAAATGACCAGCATAAGCATTATTAGCGATGATATGGAAATGTTGTGTGCATCTATAGAAAGTCAGAAGAATACCCTGTGCAGGATTAACATCTATAGCTCTAACAACTATAGTTGCCTTTGCCATTGTGAAAAACTATGTATTTATATATATAAATTAATATAATGAAAATGGAAAAAGAGAAAAATTAAACCAGTTTTTCAGCTATAAATCCTTTGAAAAGTTGTTCAATTTCCTGAATTTCCCGTTTCATTTCCGTAAATTTATCGATGATCTATAGTATATTTTACATATATTTCTTGCAGATTTTATAAATTAATATAAACATTATTTATAATGTGTGACAGATTATATATAAATACGTAATTAATAATAATATGGGTGCACTAATATTGTTGGTTAAAATAACACAATACTTACAAATTCCATTAAAATAAGGAAATTTATTGAAAAATAGCTGACGTGAAAATATTTGTTGTAATTTAAGATAATTTAATGTAAAGCTGCTACATATATTTTGAAGATTTTGAATTTTAAAAAGATATTTATTGTGAACATTTGATGTGTGTCTCAATCTGAATGCTCTCTAGTCTGTGAAACTTATTATGAGGGTCACTATTTATATTTCGGGAATAGGAAAAAAAAACAAATAGTTAAGCAGCGAATGAATGCGAATTAGAGTATTAATATATTAGTTTGTCGATGCACTTTTGTCATAATCTATGTCGAAAATTTATCTATATCTATATCTATATAAAAATCATCGCACGAAAATGTCCTTGATTCAGTTCCATTTTTTGCGGAGACGAAACGTTCAACTAAATATAAAGTAAACAAATAGCGTTCCAAAATTTTCTATTACGTATATCGTCAAAAATGTGAAACTTTACGATGGAACCGTCAGATGGACTCACATGACAACAGTGTTGCCAATTCCCGAAATATAAATAGTGACCCTCGTAATTCTTCTTGAACGCTGCGTGATAGGTTCGATACACACTGATGACATATATATGATCAAAATAGATGCAAGCATCCAATTATATAATAATACAAGAGAGTAATATAAGAGATATAAGAGATTTTGTTTATACGTTATTTTTATCAAGTATTAACAGTATTAAGTAATTACGTGTAGTATAGAGTTGAACATATAGAATTACAATGTTTTAAGGCCTCATTGTTAATTCATAGGATGTAGATGCGAAAACTATAGCAACCTATCCGTACATATAAGCTGCAAAGGGTTCGAGGATTGCCCAAATAATACTTTTTCGTTCTATAGAGTCTTAACCCAAATTTCAGGGGATTTAATTGAAACCTTGATAAATAGTATATTCATGGTGATTTGAATTTCTATTGATACACTTCATTTCGTATTTTCCATTAATATTTCCTTCATGTTTTATAGTTTTAAATTAAATAAATAGAGCTGAACGTTGGAATTTAAATAAGGTATTCATGTCTTTACTTCTCAAACTAAACTGGCAAAACACATCAGTGACTGTGTATAATAATCAAAATATAATAGACCTACCTGTTTGTTTACTGGATCATATAGAACAGCTGCCGTGTTTCCACGTTTAGAATGCAACAATCGGCCTTTCATTGGTATTGCACCTTCCAGAACCTCAGTTTCCAAACCGATCAATTTCAAGGCCTTTCTTCCTCGATGAGACAAAGCCAAATTAATAGATCTGCCTCTCGTGAAAGCCGATTTTCTCAAGTCTATTAAAGCAAAATTCAGGTTAATACAGAGATATTAAAATTGAACGTACTATTGATAAGAGGAAAACAATTTTTTGATTCGAAACCCATTACATGTTATCAATGTTCAATATACTCTCTTTGAATTTTCCTACGTTTGTCCCAATGTTTATTGAGTTAATTTGAATATGTTCAGATATTTGAACAAAGTTTTTTATATACAGAATGCAATGAAACGTTAGAGGGAGTTAAATTTGGCGGCTTTTTTAATAACTAATCTTTTCCACTCTCTAATTGTCACAAAATTTTCTGAGCCATGTGAAAAATTATGAATATTAACTATTTTCTCAGTATATTTTACATGTATTTCTAAAGCCTAAGAAAAGTTCAGCTCATGAACGCTGCTAGACATATAGGAAATACTGAAATACCTTTGGCGTCCAAATCAAAACTTTGCCTCTAGTGTAGAAGAACGCGAAGAGAAACCATTAGATTAGAATAGGCTGTTGTTGGCATTATTAAGATTTATGCCACACTCAAGAGGAGTTTGCTAAAACATTGGAAGTCACAAATTAGTACCGAAAGAATTTTCAAATCGAATAATGATGGCTAGTGAGAAATATTACTACGATTACTTTCCAGAGAGTCAGAAAGTAAGAAAATGGTGAAAATCTGATCATACATCAACTTCAACGACCAAATCGAATATTCATGACAAGAAGTCAATATTGTATATCTGGTGCATCTTAAAGCACCCTATATAATAGTAACCTTAGTGTATTATATTCTGTAATAAGTCCTCTTGCATGTCATACTAAAACTGATGAACACTTTGGAATTTGTTTGATGTTTTGATCTAATCCGGCTCTTCATTTACTCCAGCTTGAGGTAGGCACCTATTTGTCTTCGAATCATAAGATTCATTTGATTAATGGCGATACTGTAATAGTAGCTATATGAAAAAAAAATCACAAATAATTTGCAGCTAATTTGCAAGCTCCAGTAAAAAATAACACCAGTAAAAAGAATAAAAGAAATAAACATATCTCTATATGTATAAATAAATATGTAGTTTTAGTATATACTATCCAAGTGTCATATACAGCAAACTATTGAAATGACATTGAACCCAAAGCTACGCTGGAAACTTCACCTGAAGAAGAAGAATGCAGAACCGGATACTAAATTAAGAAAAAACGGAAATTATTAGCCTTTTAGGACATATTATATATAAATATTGGATTGTGCCAAGAACAGTAATTATCATATAAATAATAACTTCAATAATAACATACAATATTAGTGAAAAAAAATTATAACCTAAGAAACCTCAGTGTAAACATTTTTTACGCTTTAGTTATGTCTATATTTTATAAAGAACAACTTGTTAATTAATAGCATAATAGCTGCCAAAATGAAATATTTATGGCCATTAAGTTCTGCTCAGTGTATAGTAGGATCAGCAAGCTGTAGTATGTTACGAGTTGCTAAAATTGACCCAAGCTGTTACTACCGTTGTCTACCGACCTCAGTTGAACAAATTGATTGGCATAGTGTTGTAAAAAATACAACTAACAGTAATAGAGGCAAAATCATCTTCTTCCATGACAATGCTCGGTCACATGTTGCAAGAGTTGCGAACGATGTACCATTGCAGCTCGAATGGGCAGTTGTGTTTCATCCATTGACTTGTTTGTATTGATATAATGTTGGTTTTGAAACGCAGTTTTGAAGTACCGAAGAAGAGTGAATGGTAAGAAATCATGCAGGCACCTAAACGTTAATATTATTTTTCCTTCATCAGCAGATATCATGGCGGCATTAAAATTATTTTTAGAAAAAGTGGCATGTGGATTAACAACTATTCGTTATTCATTATTTATATTGGTTTTATGGAACATCCCCTACTATGGGGAACTGCTAGCAAGTCTAATATATCCATGATACAACGCTTTCAAAATAAAGTGATGCGTGCAATTGTCGATCCGTACTATATATCAAATGAAGTAGTACAACGCGGTATTCCTCTAGAACAATAATGATTGTAATTCAACGTGTTTGTGTGAACTACTTCGAAAGAGTGTCAGTGCATCCCAATGTACTCGCTAATCAGGTAAATATGCCAAGTGACAACATCATCCGATGTGATTATTGGACATATATAGACGTTAAAATATGCTTTAGAATAAGACTAATTGGTTACCTTAAGTTGATGAAGCGATTTTCTACATGCCAGTTAGAAATAGATATAGTAGATATTTCTGGTGAATAAATACTTACCGGATCTTTTCTCATACATAGTTACTGTATATCCTCTGCTAGCCAGTATGCATACACACAAAGCACCCACCTAATTCAATCAATTCTAAATGACATCAATATTACTATTTTACAATGGATTCTCTTACCAGTCCGCCTCCGATTACAACTGCGGTTCCTTTGGAAGTTTCTTTATTTTCTTTAATAGTTTTGCGACTATGGTTCATTTCCATTTTTTTTATAGTGTAGTTAACAGCATAACGTTACAGAGACTGAAAATAAAAGTAAGGTTTCTCTGTACCTGTGTGGTTAGATATCAGTTTACCTAGGAATGAAACCTGACTTTACTTAGTTCAGTAATAAAATTAAATAAGAACGGTGCTATACAGTGTGAACAAAAAACACGTTTATTTCATTTTAGTATATGTATTATTTTCTAGCTCTTCTTTCGGATATCGTATTATAATTCTAGTAATTCGTGAAATAATCTGCGAAAAGCGTGAATAATTTGCTTAAGATTTTCTATTGCTTAAAATTATATTAATGTTAATTGCAGCAGACGCAATTTTTATCAGTTTGTCTTTGTTACTTCATTTCCTGGGTTGAGATTAAAAATCCTGATGTGTATATTGAAATATTACATTAGACAATAGTATATCTTTTATAAATAAAACAAATCGTCAGTATTATTTTGGGGCCACTAGTGTATTAGTTTGAACTGCCTTCTAATTTATCGCCATAACTTTATAATGTAGACACGTCACCTCACTAGACGCAACACTGAATACCCGATGCCGCACTATTCGTGCTATGTAGCATATGATGTAGTATACATTGCTAAAGAAGAAACACAACATGCTGGAATTTCGATGGGAAGGAATCGAGATCTAACATGTAAAAATGTAAATTTACAAAAGATCAACTAAAAATACACTGTACATTTCATAGGAATATTGTCTTTGTCTTGGTTAAAGAATCGTTGAAATTGTGGTTTTCGTCTCGTTTGGTTTTATATTCTGAAAGCAGTAATTAAACAAAGTCACCTCTTCTTCCTTTGTTTAAAACAGCTTTTTGTTAATAGTTTTCTGTGTTTAAAACCCTTTTCCATTATATATATATATATATATATATATATATATATATATATATATATATAATATGCTATAACTATATACTAACGGTAATTTCAAATCGTGTTCTAACTGCGGTCGAATAAATATAGATCAAGAATATAATTGAAATATGTAGTGACTGTTTGTGGAAAAGCAGCTTTGCAAACGTATCTCACATCTATTATAATTTAATAATAAAGTTAGTACGCCAGAAATGTCTTTTCTTTTATTATTAACAATACCAAGAAGAAGATGACCTAACTTCAAATCAATAAAATGTACGACTATCTTTCCTCATCTCTACACCAGATGTTAACCGCATTGATGATTAGCGAGAGACAGAAAGTACAATAGCGTTCGATAATACCTACAAATAAAATAGATTTACTTGGAATTTAACGACCGTCCACATCAAATACATCAACAGAGAGTACAACGCAATGACATTGAGCGACTCCGTAGACGCAGTGCTCCTGTGATCCAGGAATAAGCAGGATTCCACTACGATTCGGAAATAAATTGTGATGCCAATAAATCAGTTACAATTGTCAAAATGGCAATTGGTTTAATGACAATAGTTTGTCAATATTATAAGGTATTAAAATACAGCGGTTGTGTTAATACAATAAGTTATGCCGGTGGAAAAATATAATTACCACAATTAATCTTACTTCCAGACCTTTTACTCTCTTTAGCTTCAGGTAAATGAAATGATTTTAATCATTTCTTGATCAACATTGATATGTTGGTATGACCAACAGAAATATAACACTTTATTTTATTCCCATTTTAAAGGAACTGTACCATAAAAAGATTTTTGTAGTAATCAAATTGATATCAGAAATAGGTTAACAAAACTGTAAACAATTGCAAATACAAGGACAAATTTATCATTTCCTAGGAGCGTTCTTACCACTACAAGACGCAGATGTTGATATATATGAATTCTACAACATACAATTATTGTCCAAGAAGTGTAGGCACCTTGTTCATCAGAATAAAGATTTAGTCAAGATGTTCCATGGTGATAAAAAGTTTAACGGGTCATCAAGTTCGAAATATAAAAGAGGTATTGATTTTGATTTCTTGCATATTTAAAGTAAATTTGGGTGGCTCTTTTTTGTGATCCATACGAATCCATGTGATTCATTCTGAGTAATAGTTCTTCGTTCAAGTGAGTTTTAACGTTAATAAATTTTGCTTCTTGAACTTGTGTAATAGTGGAAGTTTTTGAAGCACTAAATAGATTTTTTCTTTTTGGACTCTTTATTTCTTACATTTTTGGTTTTATTTGCGTTATATTATGGAAGGCATATTCTGGTATTAAGTAAGTGGGATTTACCTAACAGGTCAATTGAAATGTCCCCGACCTACCACAATAAAACACATTTTTTGGCAAAATTAGTTTTTTTTATTTAACATAATTCCCTTCAAGGGTGATACACTGATTATAGCGACACTCCAACTTTTCGATACCATTTTTGTAGTACGATTTGACCTTTGCTTTAAAATAGACCTCAATTTCGTCCATCACCTCTTCATTCGACGAAAATTTCTTCCCAGCGAGCATTCTTTTGAAATTTGAGAACAAGAAATAGTCGCTGGGGGCCAGATCTAGAGAATACGGTGGATGGGGAAGCAATTCGAAGCCTAATTAATGGATTTTTGCCATCGTTTTCACTGACTTGTGACACGGTGCGTTTTTTTAACGAAGCAGCACTTTTTTTTCTTCAAATGCGACGGTTTTTCAGCGATTTCGCCCTTTAAACAGTCCAATAACGCTATGTAATAGTCGCTGTTGATGGTCCTTTCTTTTTCAAGGTCGTCAGCCGATAACATTGCTAGCCGAGTGTTACGCTTGAAGCGGGTTCATCATTTGCGATCCATTCGGATGACCGTTGATTGAACTTCGAAGTGTAATGATAGAGCCATGTTTCATCCATTGTCATATATCGAAGCAAAAACCCGGATTTATTACGCTTGATCATCTTCATTGCTCCGAATCATCAACTCATCGTTATTTCTGCTCAAAAGTAAGCTTTTGAGTGAGCTTCAACTATATTTTTTCCCTTCAAAAAGTAATATTTTATCAACATGCGAAATTCATTTTTATCCATTTTTTTCGCAATAACAAAAGTTGCTTCACTCAAAATGGTATAATTCATAAACTAATGATCCGATAGCTGTCAAATCTATACACGCATCTTTTGAGGGTTAAAAAGGATATGAATTTAATTCTAGTAGAGCCATCTATGTATTAGTCCGGGGACTTTTTAATTGACCTGTTATATCGAATAGTGGAGCATTATACTAAGATTGCGGCAAATCCAGGTTTTAGTTCTCCTCAAATATATATATATATATAATATTATATTGTTATATAGTATTATGGTTGTTTGTTCAATCGCCTTTAATTTGAAGAATATTCTAAAAAGATGTTATGCAAGAAACGCTCAATAATTAGTTCATCAAAAGATATCATTTTATATTATGTAATATTAGGTTCTACAGAAGTTATTCACATATTCTAAAACATATTTGATAAAATGCTTAAACATAAACAAAAATATACGATTATAAAGCGGAATATCTCGAAAGAGATTAAAATCAATATATAAGTTTTAATATTAAATTATTTGAAAATTTTCTGCAGATAGTCTTGTCCACCTAAGGAAGAAATGTAAAGGACTATGTGAATACATAAATGATGTATAAACTAACTATATAATTTGCATAGATGGAAAACATAACATAAATAGAAAAAGTTAATTAGTACTCTGTACATAAAAATAAATAAAGGCATGTATACTTATATTTGATGCTCTGAAGTTGTTACAGTTCTGAAAATAATCTTACTTATAATACTATGTTATAATGTTCAGTGGCATAGAAATAGTAATTTACACATATTAATATTTTGTTGATTATTAAAAGTTAATGGAAATTAGATTTAGTTTTGATAGTTTGCACTGAAAAAGAAAATTACTAAAACTTGTAACATATCATTTTTAAATTAGTCCTTTTACTCTATTATGAAATAATCATGACTAATTTAATATATTTTGTTCGAATTTCGACCACAGGGCTGTTATATAGTCCTTTAAATTCTTCCATACTTTATTCACTATTAAAACTTAATGGAAAATATATTTATTTAGATGCCGTTTATATGTTAATGAGTGTTAGTTCTTGAAATAGTTTGCATATATTTAAATATAGACTTTTGTTACTGTGATGTTATATAATAAATATATTTTTCTGATATTATATAGAAAATATTGTCAAAATAAGTTTTAGTGATATTAGCATGTTATTTTAAAATTATTCTCTTCACTCTATTAAGGTTGAAAAATGATTAATTTAATAAATTGTGGTCGAATTTCGACCACAGGAACTACGATCACTAGTCTATATAAGTTTATAAGTGTTTAATTTTTGAGGCTTAGTTATATTAATACTTAACAATTAATGTCGCAAAATCGAACGGTAAAAATGCCACTGCGATTTTTTGTATGCAAGAGCCGCTTTTGTGTCTGGTAAATCGTCGGATCTAGTGCGCATAGGAGCGCCTGGGCGCTCGCCAAACTTTGAGAAGTTGCCGGGACCGATCGTCAGTTTTGGCGCGAGCGAAAACAGACCAGCAGGACGGATCCGGGCATCTACCACAACCACCTGTACGCATTTCCGGAGAAATTTTTGATCTCGCGAACTACAAGTCGCCATCCGCCACCGAAAAGAGACCGTTAGGTGGATCAGTTAAATAGTGGGAATAAAACTGCTCTAGTTCAAAGGATTTTATGAACTTGTCTTCGCTGATTGTAAGTGTTATCGATGTGTTACCGTAAAGAGACCGCTATTTGTTTATTTCGCCGTCGTCAAACAATAGGAAGTTAATCCTGAGACGTTATAAATTACAATTAAATGGCGGCAATTAACAATCAACATGGGTCGGTTTAGATAATACAATTTTATATTTACTTATAAGTTTGTCAGTTCATATTCGGTGAGTGGGATTATA
Organism: Rhynchophorus ferrugineus; assembly: GCF_030347505.1. Taxonomy (NCBI): domain Eukaryota; kingdom Metazoa; phylum Arthropoda; class Insecta; order Coleoptera; family Curculionidae; genus Rhynchophorus; species Rhynchophorus ferrugineus. The sequence continues at coordinate 20,246,845 of NW_027472583.1, read as the reverse complement.
CTTGCAGTTTATTATAATTTAAAAGTGTCTGTAATCCAACGCATATCATAAGGAACAGTCCTATCATTTTTTTGCTCCTTTTATTGCGTATTTAAATTTAATATTCTTAATATAACTAATATAATTGTAATAAATTAATATAACTTTAAAAAAGTGAGCTACTTTATTTGTTATTTGAGCTACTTTTTCAACACTCTGAATATTTTCTATGTATTTTTTATAAAAATACCACAAAATTAAGATAATTAATTTTAAAATAATATTTTCTTAAATAATACATTACTTTAAATAGGCCCTTTTTAATAATTTTAATATTTTTCAAGTATAGTGTTTTTGTAATATTTCAATTATTTTCAATATTGATATATTCAATTTATCGTAACAAAAACACGATTTAGTTTAAAATCAAACTATTAAACACTATAGTTTATTATTTTATTAAAGATGAATATCACATAATATAATATAGCAAGTTGAACATTATAGACATTTATTAAACAAGTTACATTTTAATCCAAATTATAGAGAATTAAAATTATATCACACATTTTTAGGTGCCTTTTAGTTAATATCGTGCGTTTTTATTTTATATCGTGCAGTGTTATCTTTATATATTAATATTGAAATGAATCACATTTATTATAAGCCCGATTGCAAGTGCTTCTTCTTTGAGTAAATATAAGTATTTATATATTGGATATAAAACATTACGTTCCAGCTAATATTGATTAATTATAGTTAAGTATCTCACAAGAAAACAGTAATTATTTCGTTTCGTTTCAATAAAAAACAACTAATTAGTCTCTCAAAATAAATAATATAATGATAATGATTCTGACTACACCAGATAATTAATTCCTCTTTTGACTCGAATAATTAGATTGATTTAATTAGGACATTTCATTTATATTACATATTATTAGTATTTGAATATATAACGTATGACAATAGAAATATTGGAATGATGGATTTAGAAGTTATATGATATTAAATAATTTTCAATATCTTTTATTGAAAGTCGATAGCACATATTATTTTAGATAGAAGTACTATTTCAGTTCTATCATAATTATATATAATAATGCTCTACTTCTACTATATGGCTGGAGAAAAAGTAATTTCAATATGTCCTAAGAGATGGTTTTAGAGCTGTATCTCTAATAATATTTTTTTAATGAAGTCTCTAATATGAATGTTTGAAAGGTTCCATAGAATATTTTCGATATAAAGGTAGTATTATTCATTTGCTCAGTCAATAGGTATTGTGCTTTTGCTACTGAATCGCAATATTGTTCTTCGTTTTGCTGTTTACAAACTTGAAAACATGAAAAGTGGAAAACATACAGCAACAATGTGCGAGAAAGATCACAAGCAAATTGTCGCAATGTTGGCGAAGAAGATAACACTAAGTGATTTTAAATATTTAGTTTTAGATATGTTTGATTTTTTTAGATATATTAATGAAACCATTAATTAGGTTCAACTGTCAGTCAATAATTTGGTTAGGTATTAGACGATTAAAAATCAGAATTGATCAATAAAAAAGGCGTTCTCTTCTATAATGACCATTAGACCATACCCATTTTTAATTACTTGACAAAATTGTAAAAATATTAGATGAAAATATTGAAGCATTAATTATATAGCTAGAGCAATAATTTCTTAACGGTATAAAGCTGTTTTTTTAGCTAGCTAGCTATACACTATTAAAGTTTGTGTGATTAGGTTCATTGTAATCTTTTGATTTCCTATGTGATGTCCAGTAGCTATGTTGCTTAAATGTTCCGGTGATTTAGTAGCCTTATTGGATGCTTTAAGACGAAATCTTGGATAGCTTTATAAATCCATTCGATTTATAGTTAGTCGTGCAGCTCTTCGTTGGTTACGTAGCGCTAAGAATTGGCAAATAATCGTAGAACTTTGTTTTGACAGCGTTGGATTTATACTTAGTCTGATATTTTAGTGCAACCCAATATTTGCACCTCATTGGTTTAAATTGTCCTTACGATGGAATTAATATAGATTTTGATCAGCACGGTCACTAATATCGAAATAACTTCTAAAATATTATTAATCAAAATGTACTCAGAGCTTAACAGATTAGTTTTTAAATAGCTAACAGAATTAGTTTTTTTTATTCAAATTAATTCCCTTCAAGGGTGATACACTGATTATAGGGACCCTCCAATATTCTATACCATTTCTGTAGTACGATTTGTTCTTTGCTTCAAAATAGGACTTAGTTTCGGGGATGAAGAGACGCATTCGCTGAAAATTTCTTCCCAGCGAGCATTCTTTTGAGATCTGAGAACAGAAAATAGTCGCTGTGAGCCAGATCTGGAGAATACGGTCGATGGATGGATTTTTTCAATTGTTTTCACTGACTTGTGATAGGGTGCATTGTCTTGGTGAAGCAGCACTTTCTTTTTCTTCAAATACGGCCGTTTTTAGACAATTTCGTCCAATAACGCTATAGTCGCTGTTGATGGTCCTTCCTTTTTCAAGGTAGCCACTGAGAATAATTCCATGCGTATCCCAAAATACAGACGCCATAACTTTGCTAACCGACTGTTGCTTATTATGGGAATACACGCTTTGGAGGAGGTTCATCGTGTGCAGTCCACTCGGATGACTGTCGATTGGATATCGTAGTGAAATGATGGAGACTATCGTAGTGAAATGATGGAGATATTTTTCATCCATTGTCACATATCGATACAAAAACTTTAGTTTATTTCGCTTGATCATCTTCAAACATTAACACGTCGTTGTTTTTGGTCAAAAATGAGCTTGCGCGGCATTCACTTTGCACAGAGATTTCTCATAACCAAATATTCATGAACGATATGATGTACGCTTTCAGTGGATATATTTATATACTGCGTTCACCGTCTTCGGTGCTCATTTCACCACGTCTAAACTTAGCATACCAATCCTTGAAGGTTGATTTTACTGGGGCAGTGTCCGGAAACTCGGCGTCGAGCCAAGTTTTTACTTCAACTGTATTATTTCCCTTCAAAATGCTGTAATTCACAAACTAATGATCCGACAGCTCTCAGCTAGTCAGCATCTAAAAAACATATGGATTTAATTCTAGTAGCGCCATCTATGTGTCAGGCCGGGACCTTTCAATTTACCTGTTAGGAGCATTTATCCTTGTTAGAATTCATACAGATTTTATCCAGTACTCTTTACTAGCTGCCATCATGAACTATGTTATTCTGATAGTTTATGAAACTAGCATAGACGTGTCATTCCGCGTTCTTGATCCAATCTTTTCAAAATAATAAAATCCGCGAGAATAATTTCAATTTCCAGAGCTCCAGAACCTATAAGATAAAATAGAAACAATAACAGCACTCCCTCTCAAATGTTGCTTTGCTAAAATAAATAGGCATTTTGAACATAACAAAATTATATTTATGATTTTCTGTGTCTACTAAAATGACTAATCATAATTTATAGGTTTCTAAAAATTCACAAAATCTATATATATTAAAATGTCAATAAGCTATAGCTCTCACAATTTCATGCTATTCCTTTCAAACCTTTTATGATTAATTACTGTGGAAAATGTTCTAAACTATTAATGCTGCTAACATTAAAAAGTATACATGAATTTTATTTCGTTGGAGTCCGAAAGCTAATAATATATCTTTCTTGTAACTGATATTGTTTCAGTAGCCATAATTAAATCAGTTTAATGATTATAACTAATATAATATCAATCAATATGGCGTCATAAATTTGATGGGGCTATAAATGTATTTTATATATCTATAAATTTGATATTTTCGTATTACTACATCCTACTAATAATAAATGAGTATACTAACTTTAATATACTTTTTTAAAGAAAACCAATTATATCTCGGTGAATACGATTTTTATTTTAAAATAAAGCATACATATTTAACAAGATTCTGAATTCCATAGGGCTCTATTACATTCAAGCACGCATTTCGAAGTCTGTAACGAAATGAAGTACACGTGGAGTTGAAGTAAAAAGTAAATTCTACTTAAGGAATAACATTAATTTTGAGATACTCAATGCTCGTGTATAAAATGAGGGTAGTTTTCTTTCTAAAAATACACAGTTCGAGCTATAGTGAGTTCAAATTTGTTAACCATACTTGAGTAATTTATGAGATTATAAAACAATATATATCTGTTTGTAACTATATATCTATAAAGTACCACTGAGATTAAATTGTAGCAACTATATAGCACATATAATTGCTTTGAAAACGATTTTAAAATCTTGAGCTGATGCAACACGATGTCCTCGAGGCGGCTTTTTGATTTTAGTGAAAAACTAGTAGTCTGACGGGGCTAAATCAAACAAATAGGGTGGCTCTGAAATTATGTTGGTTGCATTTTTAACAAACTGATGAAGTGCTCTCATAAATTTTGATTAGTTTTCATTTTAAACAGGTATTAATTGAGAAAAATTGGTATAATATATATTAATCAAAACATTTTCCATTATTTTCTACAACTGGCCACCTGGTGATACTTTGTCTAAACAAATATGTTGATTTGGTTGGAATCCAGTCATGGATACAACTTTAAATTTTTTCGCCATTTGGACACCTTGTATCAATCAAGTCATATTGCATCGATCTTAACAAGTGGTAATCAAAAGGCGTTATGCCTGGAGGGTACGCTGTGTGTGACAGAACTTCTCATTGGAGCTGCAACTGTGGTCGAGTTGTCATTCAAAAGAACTACTTTTCGTTTTTTTGTTTATTATTGGCCTTTAGATTGGACTTTCAGGTATGAATATTCCGCTTCAGCGTCGATGTGGATGGCTCTGCTGGAGTAACCCATGAATGTTTACTCTTGGTATAGTCGTAATAGATCCACGGTTTATCGCCAGTAACAATACGCAGCAGAAAACTCTTCTTTGTTTGCGTGGTAAGTAGCGAAACCGTGTATTTGAAACGGTTCGAAGTGACATTTTCAGTTAATTCTTGTTGTAGACAATTTTTCTCTTTTGGACCTGTCACATTGCATGTTAACGACTAGAAGCAGTTATTTTATCAATTACTAAGCTGTTTGAAAGTTCTTCAAAGTTTTTCCAATAACACTTGCCAAATATTTAGTTATCTGACAACTACCACTTTTAAATCGTTGAAAATGAAAGTGATAATTAGAATATAATGAAGCAGCATCAAAATAACTTTTTAAAGGAGCTTGATTGGCAGTGGCAGTAGCTATTTTCAAATGACACAATAAAACTGATGATGTTGAAAATGCAATTTTGGGTATTTTCGATATTGGCTTGGCTTAATATAGGATACGTTACTTCACAACTATCTCCGGATTTGGCGCATGCGTATATGCAGCTTTATTTACTTACCTTCGTGATTATTAGATTTAATTTCTAATATATATAAGCAGGTAAACAGGTTCAGGAGATAAATGAAAATGGTAAAATTTTGGAAATTATATATATATATATATATATATATATATATATATATATATATATATATATATGTATATTACTATTATAAGTTTCAGTTGTTTTTGTTTTATGTTTTAAGCGCCAGTAACATAAATAAACAAGAAAGAGTATAAATAAATCACGTACAATACTAAGAAAAAAACGAAAACAAAAACTTAACAATTCGTTGTAATATTTCTGGAATTCCACTTGAATGATTTCTTGAGACTTTCTGTAAAAGTCTTTGTGTCATATTAATATGAATTGAGACTTTACTGATACCAAATACACTTGACATCTTATCGGAGTGCTCTCTGATTTCGTAACGGCGAAGGATCCCGTTACAATATCGATGAAATTCCAGGAAAGAAAAATACTGGATCGCTGTAAAAAGGGTAAGGCGAAATCTGGTTATTTCCATTTTTGTGTGGGTTGTTATAAGAATCAAGTATGTTGTTTTGGAGGGGTAGAAGTGAGTCCGATGAATTGTATTAAATCTCATAAAATTAAATTCGAACCCAAATATTTTTATGTCTTCTAGAAACAAAGAAGGCTCGAGAATTGAAGAATTCTTGAGAATTTATTTTAATATTTTAATTCCAATTTCGGCAATCATATTTAATTATATAATATAATAAGTTTGCAAAATTTAGTTTTGATGCTTAATTTTTTTAATCAACAAAAGAGAAGAAACTACTAAAATTCAGCATCTTTAAAATATGTAAGAGTAATATGTGTAATATTTAATAATAATATAATTTATATCGAAGTGAATTGAATGGATTTTTTGAAAGCAATTGAGAATTTAAAATTATTTTCATCAAATATTATAAAACTATCTAAAGGAGACTGAAATATTATTATTACCTTGTAATTATTCTACATATCATAGTATGTTTTCCACTTTATAGTATCCTTTTTTTACCTTATCTTACTAGAATAAAACTAGTGCAGTATTGGGTTTAAATGTCATGCTTATTGGTTGTAATAGCTCAGCAATATGAATTAGCTATTACAAAAACTGTTAAATTATCCAACTGGGATCATAGGCAAGCTGAGAATATATCGATTGATGATCTCTCGAGCAATAAAAGAACCTAAGCTGTTAAATTATGACTTTTTATCTGTTCACTCCATATTATTCTCATACTCATGTAAAATTAACTATAAGCTCTTTTAGTTTTGTTCTTTATATTGTATGTTTTGTAATATTAAAATGTATATAGTGCATAGGTCCTAAATAGCCCTCGAGGCTGATGGACCTTTAATAAATAAATCTAATCGAGCAGTAAAAGGGCATTAAGGGACAATGGAGTAAAGGTAACCTGGAAAATGAAATTATTTAGTAAATTCCGATTCCGATTATATTTTTAGAGTAAATTATTTTAATTTTATATGCTATACAGAAACTAGATTTATATATAAATTATTAGATTTTAAGCATCTCTTTTGAAGAAACTCACCTAAACCTTTTAAATGTATATTCATGTTTGTATTTTAACCATATAATAATAAGATGTAATTGTTATTTTAATATAGTTAAATGTATTAACATTTTTTCAATTCAGTTTTGTCTTTTTAAAGGGTGTTAAAATAAAAATATGTTAGGCCTATAAATTAATTTTAATAGATTAGCAACACATAACGTTGTTGTGTATTAAATCGCATCGGCTGCATTTACAATCGTATGTTGAGGCCTCAATGACAGACTGAAGACAGAAAGCGCTCTGGATAGGCAACAACAAAGCAAAGACGAGGTTTTGAAGGAATTACTCGATGAAACTATCAATGGGGGATAGATGTATAACATATCGAGTACAATTGAATATTTGGGCACATGGCGTCAAAGAAAGAAACTGTTTGTTGTGTATTTTTCTTGTTATACAGAATTGACCAGAAATGTATAGTCCTGGCAATAAAACAGACAACGCACGTCATCAAAATTTATAGTGAAACTTTGTCGCTCCAAATATAAATTTTCGTTCATTTTGACTTTTACTTAACAAAATAGTAATATAATAACAATAACGTTATAAAATATAATATATAAAATGTATAAGGTTTAACATTGTAGCTCATCTAATGCATATATTTTCGAAGGAATTAAATTGGATTTAATTAAATAGCCACAATAGTTTGTAGGTTAGAGCTTTTTTCATTATATTTACATATTATATTATAACTCTTCTTCCACATCATCAATAGTAGAGTACTAGGCGCGTTTTTTTATGTAGTGGAATCTCTTGGAAGCTTACCATATTAATTAATTGTGTATGCAGCAAAGTAATTTACTTTCATTAAAGAGTAAATTAACGTTTTCACAATTATTCTTGTTTTTTTGATAGGCATTTTGATATTCCTGAATTGTTTCTTATTTCCTTTTGTTAATTTGTGTACATTTCTTTAATATAATTATATCTGCAAAACAGTTAGTACATTTCTGTCATCATAAATTCTAACCTAATGCTATGTATTCTAAACATTTGCACCAATATCTATGCACATAACACTTATTCTTCAGTGTCTTAAACTACTAGAATCACTCTTTAAGACAATTACTAAATTGTTAATTTCTAATTTATTGAACACTTGTTGATGAATCCACTATATGTCAGTTTCTTTTTCTGTCAGTAGAAGTTGCGTCAGCGAAGGTTGAAGACAAGCCTTCTTCCTACAAAAGCTTTACCTTTTTTCATTAACTTTTGTTGTGCTCACACTTCTTGTTACCATTTTGGCAAGAGTAGCACAATGTTCAATATTGAAATATCCATGTCTCCTCTAGATGCATAAATTGTAATGGTAATCTACCTTAAATATATTATAAGCCTTAAAGAACTATATTATTTTAAAAACAATGTCTCAAAGTTCCATTAGACCTCTTCGTTCTGTTCTTCGTGGGTTATATTCACACCACTTAAATCCTATGTTTTCCAAGAATGTATTAAAGAATGAATTACATGCTTCAAAAAGCTGTAAAACTTAGGCATTTTCTATGAATAATTTCCAGGCTGTCAATGTTTTCTCTGAAATAATTGTATTAAATAATATTTATGTGGAAAAAATTTGTCAATAATTCTATAGCTTTCATCAATTTAACTTCGAATAAAACTAACATCTAGATTATTTTGTTTCATCATCTGCTTTATTTTGGTCTCTCTTTGTAGTCATCCGCTATCAATCCTTCTATTAATATAAAGTGCAGCCGCAACAGGCTTGAAATATTTGCAATAAAATAGCATCAATTTAACATTTAATAATATACATACTTGCCTCTCTAATGAATTGTAATGGTAATTGTAACAACAGTTACAAGTTAAACCTTCTTAAAACAAGCACCAAGAGAACGTTTGCCGGTTTCTACCGTATGGTTATTATCATTAGTTTTGAATCATTTTGCAGACATATGACATGATGTTGGTTACATTTTCGGACGCCTCATGCTTTTTTCTGTTTCTTTTTAAAGTAATGTTAAGTAGTAAAATGAGATAGTAATATTCGCTCCGAGTTTAAAACAAGTCCTACATTTTTACAAACTGAATTTGGGAATTCATTCGACGGTATTGTTGTTGGAAGGATTATATACAATATTATCAACATATCACATCTAAAATAGGTCGCCGCGATAGCTGGATGCTTGATGATATAAACCCAACAGGACAGAATCCTTCTGTTGTTGTTATAGTATTTTGTTAGTTAAGTTTATTTATATACAAGTGTTTTAAAATTCTAACAAGAAGAACTGTAGCAGTCGCGACAGTAATCAGGTTGGTTCATGTTGAGTGTCATTTGCGATGGCCACAAAGTTGGTTTCATAGTTTCATAGTTTGGTAAAATGCAATAAACTCATATGTATCATTGTTCTCTTTTATTCTTCTTGATCTTGACGATATTTTCCAAACCAAAGTAGTAGTATATAATTTTCAAATTTTAAATTAGCCATTTGTACATTGAATATAACACAATATTTTGTTTAAAATATCAAAAATATTACGTCATTTTCACCAATGAGTTATTTTTAATCGCATATGATATCCAGCGTACATACAAAATGGGTATTAACATTAATGCCCTAGAACTAATCAAATTAATAATTAGACTGGAACAATACCGGATTAGTTGAATTCCTGGTCGTGTGTTTCCATTTAATTTCAAATTAAATATTTAAACCCACAATCGTTTTAGTTCCATTGGTATTGTCATAAGAGTAGAAGTACAGCAGGAAATACGTGTTAAATAAATGCGAATTAGGTATTTTCTATTATCTTATACGAAATACGATTAATACGAAATTATTGGGTAACTAAAATATGTTGTAAATGTAAAGATATGTTAATTTGCTGTATTATCCATAGCTACTATCCATTGAAGTGTCTGCTGCTCAACCGTTACTATAGAATGTCAAATGTTCTTCATCAAATCTTGTCGTTGATAATAACTAGACCCAAATCAAATTGCTTCTTGGAACTGACATCTATTCAAAACATCGATTGCGCTACAAGAAGCCTAAGATATTTGTTAATATTTTTCGTTTTGATAATTTTTGCCCTCGCATGATCGACAAAAGTGGTTTTACCATTTTGCAACTTTTTTTTGCTGCTGGTACGTATCTCGTCCAATGTTGGTTCATCGTCGGGATAACATTTTTCGAATATCATTTGAATATAAAGCGCATTTGGTAGATCGTATAATGACTCATGATCACGACCTGCATGAAATATTTCCTTCATTGCTAAAGACGCTCACCATGCCACTTTAGAAAGTATTTGCCAATAAATTAATTTTAAATGATTTGCAACATATGGTATTACTGTTTTAGGGTAAATGATGTGGCTCGGTGAATGGAGGTAAAACGAAATGAAACAGTGGTGTTTACATTATGTGACCGTTATTTATTGGCTATATAAAAAAAAAGTAAAAAATACAATTAGATAAAACGGATGGCAGTGATGTTACCTGGTGACGAGGCTTGGGCAGTCGATGGTGGCAAACCAAACGATGGTTGAGCACTGAATGAATCGAAATACCCTTCAATAACACCCCAGATAAACGTCTCGGAGTTGCCGCCAGCTATTCTAGTTGGCGCTGCTGGCACCCCGCCCGTGTTCAACATCTGGAATTATATTTCTGGGTATTTTGTAGACCGTTATTCCACGATGTAAAATTTGACATGCCTCAAGGTCGCTACACTGTGTATTAAATCGCATCGGGTACATCGGTACCTCACTAAACTTTCTCCGTAAACCTAAATATTCTAGAAGAGAAAAATATTAAAGTAAACATTTAAATTGCCGAATCGTCAGACGAAGGACATTGTTGTACGGTCAGATTGGTCGCAACTGCACATTTATTTTAAGCTAGAATGACAGATTCTCTGCCACGCATTGTTGTTTACGAAAGTTGTACGTACGTTTACGTACTTAGGAAGTAGTTTTTAGGTTAATTTTAAGTTTGCAATAGTTTGTTGAGGTAATATAGTTATTGATTATTTAACAGAGAAAATTATCAGCGGATAGTACTAAAATAAGTATATTACAAAAAAACATTGAAGATAAAAAGTAAATAAACAATCTGAAACCCAGAGTGCAAATGACGCATGTGCATAAAACAGACGAAACCATACGTATGGAATTGCTGGATGAGTATATTGCAAAATTAAAACAAGTTGAATTGTCAAGAGTCCTTGAACAATATCCTAAAAACAGATTCCCCGAAAAGACATGCTACGTTAACAGTTGGAAAATTATTATAATAGTTAGATAATGTGATTAATTTGAAAGTATGGAAAATAATTTTGGACACTGTACGACCACACTAATACGTATCAGAAAAGAATAATTATCTTAGTTAAACAGAAAATATAAGTCATAGAAGATAAGTGCTTAATCCATACAATTTTGCACTCTTTAGGCAAATTTCAATTAAAATATCAGAATATTGCAGTAACAAATAAAATAAATAATGTGTTACGCGTTAGAGAATAACTGTGTCGAAATACATTATATTCATTCTAGTTTTTGTTCGAACATTATATTTGTATTGCTTGTGTTTGTGTTTTATGAAGAGACCTTGAGGCTGTGGCCTGTGGTCGAATTTTACATTTTAGAATAGCGTTCTACAAATTTTCCAGAAAATATTATCTCAGATGCTGAACACGGGCGGGGTGCCAGCAGCGACGTCCAATAAATGGTAACGAAGATCTGGCAATCCCGAGACATTGATATGTGATATTATTGAAGGATACTTTGAATCATTCAGTCACTGACCATCGTTCAGACGTGTCACCATAGGCTGTCCAAGCCTCGTCTTCAAGGAACACCTCTGCCATCCCTTTTATCTCTTATCTAGTATTATTTCTATATCATCAATAAATAACGATCGCATAATCAATGAGTAACTCTCACTGTTTGTTTTCATTTTACCGAGTCATAACTTTCCTAAATTTAATTAGATTTTTTGTTTATTTAGAGATTATTATTTTATTTCATAGATTAATTAATTTTTTTTTGTTTCATTTGTTACAATACAATTTATTTTGCGATATATTATGTAAAATTTTCTGCACTGTTTGTCTGCTCTGGAGAGTTATATAAACCGAAAGAAATAATAAATCACATAATATTATGTTACTAATTTTTTAAATATTTTCTATTAACTATACGTTATATTCACACTGTCCTCAAAATTAATGACATTTAAATTTAATGATCATTTAAACATCTACTTGTTGTTAATTTTTTGAACTAGCTCCAAACCAGAAAATTATAGGTATACATTATAGTTAATATTTGATCTTTTTCGTTTTTTTCTTTACTATAACTTTCAAATAAATTTTATTTTCATGATATTTAACATAAATATCCCTAGGATTTTCTATCCCTAATAATTCATAGCTTATTTTCTTATTTTTTTGCTCCTAATTTCCTCTATTAAGTAATAAGTAGTTATATTACCACAATAATCTATTGTAAGCACCAAATTAACCTAAAAACCTATCACGCCAGTTTAAAATAAACGCACACGAGCACTTTTGTCCAATCCTCACGCATGTTAATGTCCTCCTCCTGTCTTCGTTCCTTTTACAAATACCATGACATACCATAGATTTGTTTGTGTTTTAAGAAAAAAAAACTCTAAAGAAAATAAAAATATAAAACTTGCTCTTACGTATGTTTAAGTACCATTCAATCAGCGGAAACTAAACATATCTATCGGTTCTTACGAAAAATATACAAAGTAAAAGCAAGAAAATTGAAATCGAACGGTGGGAAATGTACGAACGACCAATTCAAATAACGTTAATCAACAGATGCGGGAGAACCCTTTTCGTTTGTCATTAGACCTTCCTCCATCAACGTAACCGTAGATCTAAATCAATTTCGTCTCGTTTAAACTGTACGGTTTATATGATAAGAGCAAACCTACAAATTTGCAAACGTGATGAACTTATTAAGGAAAAAATATCTAAGCGAATGCTCATCTGAAACGTACACAATAATTTTGCTGTTTTGGACTTATCTTGTCGCTTTTTATACCAGAGTAGAGCGAACGAAATTATTTGCCAAAGAAGGGAAAAGAAGATGAAAAAAGACCTATAATCTAATAAGCTTAATTTTAGTCAATCAATTTTTCCTCTTTGTCTAAGTATTTTTCCCCAGTTTACTTTATTTTCTTTTTGTGCTAAATTGGATTTATGCCATATCATAAGAATTATCTAGTGTGCTATTGATAATAATGGGACACGTTTTATTTCTTATGTTATGAATTTTAGGAATTCTTTGTTATTAACTCTTCAATTGAATATTTACTTACTGAAAGTAATTGGTAAAATATAACTTCAAAGGTTTTCCTATTTTTCGGATATAAATATATTGTGACGATAAAATAACGGTAATTTAGAAACTATTGATGGATATAGCACATTTTCAATATTTCAGGAGCATTTTTCACCATGGTGGCGATGTCGGTAATTCTTTGAATCATCCCAATGTGCTTTCACGTTATATACTCAATGTAACTATTAGTTGCGTTATAATAAAAACACTCTTCTTCATTTTGTTTGACGTGCAAGAAAATGCTAGCAATGTCAATGTGGTTAGTTAATTTTTTATTTGTTGATTCAATAGCAACTGTCAGTTCAGATTTTTTTTAGTTATTGAAGGAAACAGAGATTTAATTGTATCGCCAGTTTTGGCAATATGCCTCGCGAAGTCAATATATAGATGTCACTACTGCGAATTCATTTGCTTGGTTAATTGTCTTTTTTTATCGAGTTTGGGCGTCCTTTTCAGTGGGCCTTACGCGGCGAAAAGTTTGTTTAGTTTTTTTATACGGCTTAATGTATAACATTAGTCGGAATTACAATATAAGTATAAGGCATCTTCGATCTACGAAGTGTTGTTTAACAGAATACACAGCTTATCAAGAAATGCAGTGAAACTTCAATGAAGTCAGGACTATTACATGTTACAGGTTACTATTACATTACATTACATGTGGTAAACTTTATCAAAGGACCACTCAAATGTCACACAAATGTGACAAATGTTAAAATGTTTGAAAATTTGTTGAATGATTTCCTGACAGGTGCCTATAATTGAGATTTAGACTGACAAATCAGATTTCTTGAAAATGAACTGTTATCGTTCACATCTACATCCACAACAACATCTAGATGTTGTTGAACTTAGCCAAACTTTTAATATAACAAAATATAAGAATAATATAACAAAATTTTAATACAAATGATAATAAAATAATAAATATTCTATTAAATATAATTTATTTTAACATTTTGGTACATCAAATGCATTTATTATCGAAGAACTTAAAACTACAATTAATTTTACAGCCACAATAATTTATAGGTTAGAGTTGTTTTATTACATTAGCTTTACCTTTTCTCTACATATTACTTTACATTGAGCTTTTTTCCACACTGGTATCGGTAGGGTTCTAGACGCGTTTTTGTATGTAGCGTATCTGAGTATATCTTTGTATATCTGAGTAATGTATTTTACTTTCATTAGAGAGCAACTTTATGTTTTACGCTTAGTTCTTGTTTCTTTCGATGCAATGTATCCTTGTAAAGTCATTATGATATTATTATTTTTCTCTTTAGTTTGTCCTGTTACTATCTGTATATATATTTTTCGATAAAACTACATTTAATCACTGCATTCTCCTTAATGCACTTGCTAGATCTGCAAAACAGTTAGTGTTATTTCTCTTCATACTCTACATGTTAACCAAAGTTCATGTATATTCTGAACAGTAACACACATGCTTATAAAGCTTTCACACTCTATAATACAATTCCCTACAACTAAAGTATATTAATTGTATACTGACCTTTAGTGGTTTCTTCTTTTATCGCCCTGTCTTGGTAATCGTCAGCATTGAATCATAAACTAGCATTCATAAAGTTTTATTCAATAACAGTCACTTTCAGAAATATTAGTGAAGTAAATAATCAAGCTTTTTATTTCCAATCTATTAAAAACTTGCCCAAGATTCTACCATTTGTCAATTTCTTCTTCAATGTGTATTATCGCGCTTACAAATTGAAGGTGTTATTTTCGACAATGCCTTTTTCCATAAATCCAGACAGTTCTGGTTTGAATATCCTCCTCGATCTGAATATCTGTGGTAACAATTCTTTGCAATACCCCATATCAACTCAATTGGTTTAAAAATGCAGAGATATCGAGGGAGAATTAATACTCTGTGGCCGTAACTGGTAATTGATAGAGAAAGCAATATCAAAGAAAAACAAGGAACCGTAAATGAACGCATGATTTGTAAGAAACAATTTCGAAAGCTAGAAAAATAAAAAAACAGGATAGTAACTCCAAATATATAAAATAACAATAGTATATCAGTATTTTGAAAACTGGACAGAGGCTGAGCTACTCCAAAGTATCTTGAAAGCCATAGTTCATGAAAATAATATCTCTATGTAATATTTTAAAACAAACATCAGTCGAAATTATTTTTCTATGATTAATTTTTTTTTTCATGCTATTGTTATTTTAATATATAATGTTTATATATTTCAAAATGCTGGCCGGCTAACCAAACAAAAAAACACCCGTCTAAGGCTATTCATAATCAGCAAAGCAAATGAAGTATTTTTTATCATTTTTAATTAAAAATCTGTTATTATTTACTGATTAAAGCCAAATACTTTGGAATAACAGTTTTTTTAAACAGCCGCTTGTCAGTTCCTGTGTGGATTATTCGACGGACCTCTTTATAAGAAAACTTGAAAAATTATGGTGTTAATATACAATTCGTCAAAAAATCCTCAAGAACTTGTGATTTAATAAGCCCACCTCATGTTTTTTTTTTATTTAATGAACGGTGTGGTTAATTAATGAGTTACAGTTGATCGATATGTTTTTTAAAATTAATTATTATTATTGATCTTTTTGTTATATTTTAGAGTCTCCTTTTTAGCAATTCGGGTTCATTTGGTTCATTTAATGTGCGCTTTAAACCACGGTCCACTGAATCCTCGTAACCAACTTGAAGATCATCCCAGAAGACATTCGGTCTTACCAAGATTGGTTACTAGTGTGTTTCGGATCATTTTCCTTGTAGGATTTTGCAACGACAAGAACAATTACAAATGCTAAATAATCACTAATATAGATTTATGACCATGTCCCAGTATATCGCAACAGCAAGGGAACCGTCCAGATACAGTTAGTAGTGCAACACCTTTGCAATAACGAAGTTCGAGTAATTTTGTTCAATTCAGTTAATAATCCTTTAATAAAATATTTTAAAAAATACAAGAAAAAGTTGATTGTATAATACTGTTGTTGAATATATTAATCTGGTAGAGTTTAAAAAGGGACAAATAGATCATTGAATGATATAATTAATTATAAAAACTGTGAGATTATAAGAAAATTAGGAAAGGAAATATCTTGGACATGATATTTATCATTTTTCATACAGCATATTTTAGGAGGACTCTTTATAGGAGTTTATTTCTAGGTTGTCATCAAAAGACAACTGTTTCTGACTAAACGGATAAAAGAGAACACAACCTAATAACTAACAAATAAGGGAACAGACTGGAAAATATTTGTAGAACTCGGTTCAATTGAAAATACTAGTCAAGACAACCGAACAATTAAACTTAGAAGCAGAAAAAATTGTTGCAGATATTTGATAAGCTTGAAATAATGCCCTATTTAGAAGAAAATCAAAGGAATCAAGAAAAATTAAAACTACGAAAAAAAAAAGGTAACAACGGGGAACGCCTGGAAATAAAAATAGCTGAAAGAATATAACGCAAAGATTAGAAAGGGAATTATTGCAAAATTAGAAACGAATTCAGAAATAAGTATCTTCGATAACTATTAGATGACTAGGATATAAACTATTCGCTCTGGAAGGCCACTAAAAACCTAAAGTGATTGCCGTGTGAAAGCATTTGCCGATTATTTAGAACAACTTGAAATCTCTAAACCTAATGAAACTGCGTTCGAACACAAGCTACCAATCAGCTGATGCGACAATAATTCAATAAACGAGAAAATCTCAAAGGTTATAAAAAGTGACATCAATCTAAAGAAAGCATCGGACTTAATGATTTTGTTGATGAAAAATTGTAAAAAATCAAAAGTCAAACCAAAAGAAAAATGAGGGTCTGGAATGCCTTGACTAAAAAATCTATTGGAAACGTTCATATATGTGAAAGGAGAATTCACGATTTTTACGACTGCAACAGTCTCAACCGTTCAGAAAAAAATACAAGAAATATTATCGATTTTTCGAACCAGCTAAACTAAACAGAGATATTAAAATCCAACCACTCATTTTGATAAGATAACGATAATCATTATTAATTAACAGGAAGTACACAGAACTTTATAAATCGCATTTATATAGATAATTTATAATGAGCAAAGAATAGTCGTAAATTAAAATGCGGTTGAAAGACCTCCCATAAATATTTGGAAGTTATTAGGGACGATGTTTTCGCGATGTTTTTCCTCATGATTTACGACCCTACACAAATGTTTGTTGTTTTAATTTTCACTGAATGGAATTTATATTAAAACAATTATGAAATATAATTAAAAGTTTTAATAACTGAAAATAGCAACTTGTTGTTCCTAATTGCATTTAAATGAACGTGATTAATTTTGTTATATTACGTTATTATTAAGTATATTAGTAAGACTTTCATGTTCATAAGTTTACTGTAAGTGTATTTTTGAAATGTATTGTAAAACTAGCAGACCCGGCCAGGCGTTGCTGCGGCTAAAGTATACGTTAAATTATATTGTAGTAAACTATTCAATACAGTGAAATTATCATTTACGAATAAAGACGAAAACGTAGTCGATATTAGAATCCACGGGATTGAGATTTTAACTTAAGGTCAAAATTTAAAAACAATTTGTAAAAAATTTCCAGGGAAGAGGTGATATTAAGCATAAATCAATATAAAATGATAGAACTGCACCCTAATACTAAATGCATTAATCTTCCAGACAATTTCTTCTCTATTGTTTAGGCAAAATATAAATTGAGACTAAATAATTGAGAGTATTTTCTCGGACAAACAAAATAATTACTTCGATTATAAATGACTCAGTGAAGTCGAGCTATTTTGACAGCCACATATCATGATGTTGACAAAATTAACATCAATTGATCTGATGTATTTTAAATCAATCGGTTCTGTCACTAAAAACAACTGTATGGTGTGGTATCCATGCTAGAAACATCATTGGTCACTATTTTTTTGAAAATGACCAAGAATTTTGAAGTTACTGTTACTGCTGAACCGTACCAAGACATGATTCGAAATTTCCTTGTGCCTGAAATGGAAAAGCAGGAATTAGATGACATGTGATTTCAGCAAGATGGGGCCACGGCACACACAGCTCATTCAACAATTCAATTATTGAATGACGTTTTACCATGAATACTAATTTCGTGAAGTGGCGATTTAGCATGGCTAACCAAATCTCCGAATTTAACGGCACCAGACCCTTTTTAAGGGTTTTTTTTAATCAAAATTTTATGCGAATAAGCCCCAAACGATTTAACATCTTAAAGACTGTATTCGACACGAAATTGCAGAAATTCAGCCTCAGATGTTGCAGGATGCCACGAAAAATGCCTTAAAAGGAGCCGAAAGTTACATAGCGAATCGCGGTCACCATTTAGCCGATAAACTTTTTATGAAAACCAAACTTACTTATCTTTCCTTTAAGCATACTCATAAGCAATCAAAATAGTAGCGAGACTTTTGCCTCACCTTGTAGAGAGTTTCACCAAATCACAACTTCTACAGATTTGTTTTGCAGGCATTACAAAATAATTTCAGTAAGCATGGTTTATAAATATTTATTGCAGCAAACAAGCATCTTTTCCACGCTTATCGAGCATAGAACATTAACAACTACGGCAAAGACACTTTGAATGGACTTTTACAACATAGTCTTTGCATTTTTGTATGTTTTAGCAGGCACATCACTGACATAAGTTCCAAATGATGTTTAATGCAACGCCATCAGCTGACAGCCGTTATAAGAGCTCAGTTCTGCCATCATGCGCGAACTGGAAAACTATTATTGAAGATTTGAGTTCATGGAACCGAATAACGTTAATTCTTATCATCTGTTCGGGTCTAAAAGTTGACCCGAATTTGTAAACTTGTGTTATTAGCAATTTTACGCCAGCAAAATTATTTATTAAATCGAGTTTTCCGCGAAATTTTTATTTTACTTATTTAATTTGACGACATTTGGGGATAAGATAAATCGATTGTTTTTAGAACCTCCAGTTAACGGACGTTTTCCGCAAATGTGTTCATGATCTTAAGTATGGTGTTGTTTTTTTTTTCAATAAAATATGTTACGCGACAGCGTTATTTCATTACGAAATATTTCAAACGAATTTTCTATATAATAAAAACGAAATGAGGGAAATAGGCTGAAATAAATGGAAAAAGACAATTTAGCTAATGAAATTGAATTTGTTAAATTATATTTTTTGCCTTCTTTTTTTGTATATCTCATAATACGGTTAGCGCCCTTCTGGATTAAAAGTTTGTGATCAAACCCTCTTGGGTGTATTGGCTTAATGGATAGGCAAACGGAATAAATTCTTTATTTAACGAAGATGTCAATTTACGCCAATCTCGTTAGACTTTCGGATATCAATTGAATATGTTACAGAAATACTTATTAAATTTTATTATGACAAAAGCGTTCTTACATTTCAGCTTAAATCATAATTATTGGGGTTTTAAAACTTTTTCAATTTCAAACCACAATCCTGAAATCAACCATGCAGTATTATTAAAGTAAGCAAATTACTTAACTACTACTGATGTGAGCGAATTGGCTAATTTCTAAACAATTCGTACTCTAACTCATTAATTTAAGGGGTGAATGTATTGACGGATTTTTGCATCCCATTAAATTCAAAATTAATATAATAAAATAATTTTTAAATTAAAACAATTTTTAAATTCAAAAGTTTATGATAATTATGTAATCTGATTGCTTTACCAATTTTGGACTGATCAATAAAAAACCCTTTTGCATCTCAAAACGCTGACCCTTGGTATATTTCCAAACACAAAGTCACTTAACCAATAAAGCAAGCAAACTTGAAAGAAAAAAGTCACTTCAGTCTGTTTACCTCAGTATCATTAATGTAAACTTACTGAGTAACTTTATAACTTATTCGTGTACTTTATTTGACATTTAATATTTTTTAAGAGGTTTGAATATTATTATTACATCAAGATTAATACTTATACTTTCTATATATTTTGCTATAATACTTTTATATCGTTCTGGGGAAAAGGGCTCATAGATTCTTATCTTACCCTGAGCATGTATTGGGTATGAGTAGTTGAAAATTTCCATCTTAGTGACAAGACATGAACTCCCGAATATTAATACCATTACGTTCCCTTAGAAAAAATCTCTGATCCAGGTATATTATTATTAGTAAATTGTTAAGCATATTTGTTACATTATTGAAAAATCTAAAGAAATTAATTAACTCAGATCAATCTATATAATACGTAATTTTATATAATTATATTATGCAATATCAAATATTTTTTGTTGCTGTTATTTATATGAAATAGTGACATATAAATTTTTATAGTAATATTAATAATACAATTTTAAAAGATCTAATTTTAGCCAAAATTTGAAATATCTGAGCCTCATTATAACATCTAGCATTGAAAATTGGAAGGAATATATAGCAGTGGGTGCTTTCACAGCTAGAAGTAAGAGTTATAATGCCTTATGAGCATTTATATATTACTAAGAATGGCAGGAAATATATAGTCTGCTATCTTAATATGATAAATTACGGCCATATATTTTATTTTATTAGTGCCATTTCTTTCTCATTTTGGTATTTATATTACCTAAAAATAATTTTTTTTATATTATTACAATTTTGCTGGGGCATGGTGTCAAATTTATTTTGTGATTGTTTAATATTTGTTATTGTCTTAGGCAAAGGTGCAAAATCCGACAAGGAAAATGATCCTAGGCACGCCAGTAACCAGGCTGGATAAGACCGGTTGTCTTCTGGGATGATTTCTAAGTTAGTTACTCGCCAGTTGGTAGGCTTAAAGTAACCATAGTTCGGAGTATATGTTAAACTGTAGGTCCAGTCCCTAGTTCCTAGTATCCTAGTTGGTAAAAGGAGACTTTAAAATACAGAAAAAAAAATCGAATTGCTTTGCAACAATGTGGTAAATTATTATTTACTTTAATCAAAAGAAAAACGACTCTAACAGTCATTGTTTGCTGCTTGAAAAGATTCAACTCATATGCACAACACATGAACGCAGAGAGACGGCCATTAAAACAGAGAAAGTGCGATAGTAAAGTAGAAGATAAGTGCCATCTGGTTTGTAGATGACTATAATACGAATAATCTAGATGACTATTTTTGAAAAACTATTTTATGACAATTCTGCGTATTTATTTTTCCCGGACTAAAAGTTAACTGACGGAAAAACTGAAACATTTTTTCAGCAGATTTTCCATCGATATAATTTTGGATTATCCTAGCAGATATAAAGAACTTGATTTCAATAATACTATTCCCAAAATTCCCATATGGCGGTTGTTTTATTATTGGGTGCTCTTTAGACTTATTAGATGCATTTATTAATATTCTTGCCAAGTGTTATACTGATAGCATTTTTACTTAATATGCTATCATATTTGTACACATTTTATTCCAGTGCGTCTGGAATACTTACTCATTTAATTTCTATAAAATCTCCAGTATTCTTTTTAGAAGATGTATTTAGGCTAGTTAAGTTTGTTAAGTTATTATTTTAGATACGGCCACAAAGTATGGTCATTATCAATTTTAACTATATAGGTCAATTTTTAACGGCGAAATATAAGATAAATAGTGATGATTAGAAAACGGCGAGTAACGTCAATGTTTCAAAGCGCTTCTGATAGGTGTTTAACTTTTCATTTGTATTTTAAATAGCCTCTCTATAGTATATTACTATTACTAATCAATATTTTTCTGATAGTCTCCTGACATATAGATCGCATCACTGCTGACAGATCTTCTAACGATATGCTTCCTTATATCATATTATTAGTTTATACATTTCACTAGTAGTCAAAAAATGTTTCTATTTTCAAAGTAATGGATAAAGTAATAACATGCTATATTAATCGAAGTAGTTGCTTGATGAGTACATGGTACAATTCGTTATCAATTACGCATCAGGAAAATTTACAAAAGTAAACAGAATTACTGGTAGTATGTAAAAATGATTAAACTGTGTTTGTTAGTATACCCAATATTATCCCCCCTTTACGAAACACGCAGTGGCCTTTGGAAGACAACCCTCCATGTTTTGACAGCAAATAATCATAGAATACTTCAAAGACACATCACATTGGCTGAGAATATTATTATGTCGAATAAGCAGCACATGCAAGCGTATCCGAGTGTCCAAGGCGATTCCTAATCGTACTCAAGAAGGTCTTTAACAGATTTCAAATTATCTCGGAACAGAAACAAGTTAATGATGGTAAACGATGTCGTAGGTTCGGTAAAATGGGACTGCAAATATACAACGAACGCTACGATGAATATTCACACAAAAATATATTTCAATATAGCTCCGTCCTTATTGAAAGGTCCGGTATAATAATAAGTTGCAGCGTTGAGTTTGCAGGTGCGTAAAATTGATTTTAATCATGCAATCACCTATTTCATCTCGAACCGCTTCCCTTAATTAGTTTCAAAGAATATTCCGTTTAACAGGCATTCTTATTTAAATGTAAATTGGAAAGCTATAATGGTAGTGATGAATGTCTGGAGGCATGTTAATGAACTTTAACGATATCAGGATTAGTTTAAGTAATTATTCTATTAAATATGGCTGTTGTGACGGCCGAGGTTCTAGAAAAGAGGATATAGAAGTTGTCCAGGTACTTGAAAGTGTTCTTACTTCCTTATCAGGAATTTGAAATAAATACGTTGTTAGATAATATTTACTTCAGTTTCATAAAACAAGAGGCAAGCAAATCTGCGAACTTAGATCATCAGCAACGAAAAGTACGGTTGGGAGAAATTATCAAAAAGGTGTTACTTTTAAATTGTTATAATATTAAGTTATATGTTGTTCGTATTTGGGGTTTTATTATATAGCTCGGTGAATGGAGGTACGACGAAATGAAACAATGGTTGTTTACAGGGTGTATCCGTTATTTATTGGAGTTGTATAAAAAGTTGAAAATACAAATAGATAAATGGGTGGGGCGCTGGGTTTACCTGTAGGCGAGGTTTGGGCAGTCAATGGTGACACGTCTGAAGTAGACCAGAGCCAGACATTAAATTAAGGAAAGTACCCTTCAATAATCTCTCAGATAAATGCCTCGGGGTTGCCAGATATTCGTTATCGTGTAGCCCGCCCATAGTCAACATATGGGATTATATTACTGGGTATTTTATAGCCGTTATCCCACGATGTAAAATTCGACATGCTTCAAGATCACTACAGTATATTACTTTCACATTGACGAAATAATATACTCAGATTACCATCTAGACTATTTAAACATAGTGCAGAATACAAAAATCATTGAAAAAAGGCCTGTTTTACAAGACAAACTAAAGTATGTCTCTCTTCTCCGTTGGATTTCTTCGATAGTTCTCGTAGCTAACTGCTATTGTAGCCCTTTTATTTGTTAGTTCATTTTCCGTCCTGTTTGTTCACAGCTGACGATCTCAGATAGACTTTCTTGCAAATTAATGAAACAATTTACTTTGCACTATTTTCTTGTACAAATTACAATTTTAGTGAAGCGAGGAGATCGTTAATTTGGGTCTTTGTATTTAGACTTCTAGACCCTGACTGACGAATAATCGCGAGTTGTGAATTTAGCGAATTTAAGTGAAAGAGGATTAGAAAACCTTTTTTGAATTAGCCAAATTGACCAAATGAACCAATTAGTCTTTTGCTGATTCCGCTTCGGATTGAGGATGTTTGGTTTTGTAGGTAGGGTTATGGTCAGTTATTATGTTGCAGGGTTCTAAAATGGATCTCACACAGCGTGTTGACGTACCGAATACCTGATTCTAGATGGTTATTCGCGTTTCTCAAAAACCATGGAGCATTGAGTAGCGCGCGGATTGTTTTTTTATTAAACCACTTAGAGTAATGTAGGTTGTCTATCGATGACGTACTTACACTGCACCTGCGCTACATAAACGCAGATTGATCGTACCGTCACTTTATAGAGAACCACTTTATGGGGGATAGGAAATTTACTTTTTCTGCAGAGTAGTGGATATGTGATGTCGTACAGGCCATTGCCTTTGCAGCTGGCGTGTTGGTTTTAGGCTGACCATTGGAACCTGCGGTCAAATTGAAGACCGAGGTATGACGATTTCTGGAGCCAGGGTATAGGAACTTTGTCAATTTGACGAAAACGATGGGACATAATAGCCTGAATTTAGCTGCTCGGGTTAACCTGCATTTTCTAGAATTTGTACCATGCTATCACTTGTGTTACTTTTGCCTGAAGTGTGTGTAGGAATGTTCGTCTGGTCGGTCGGTCGGAATGTGTACCTGTCGAAGTGCTACTGTCGTGCGAATTTGTACAAGAACTGAAAACACTGGCTGAATAAAAACTTGTTTATTGCGTTTTAATTTGATACATGTGGTCAACGGGAGAATTGACAAAATATTACGTTAGGTAAAGGAGGTGCGGTAGCGCTGTGGAAATGGTACTGTTACAAGGGGGTAGAGAAAAGAAAAGAGAGCGAGACGTCGTCGTGGTGGTCTTTTATAGCCGGTAACCACATGGTACCAATCCACCGGAGTTGCCGAACATTGAACTTGCGATAGGTGAATGCGTGGTGGCCTAAAGAGTCGTAGTCGTAAAGGCAATATCCGGTGGTGATGAATGCTGTGTTATCTGCATAAAATGCTGCGTTTGATAGCTTGGGTAGTGGGAAATCAGCCATGTACAGATTGACCAACGCTGTGGCCAATGGAGAAGCTTGTGAAAGATATTTGCTTCCGAGAGGAGACTGAGTCACTGATTGGTAGGATCTATCTTCCAAGTATGAGTGAATTAGGGATATTAGGTCATCCGGTAAACTTAGTTTATTGACTCTGAAGATTAGGCCATTGTGCCACCCTTGGCCGAAAGCTTTGAATACGTCTAGAAAGATAGCTCCAGTTTTGAGACAGTTATGAAGAACCTGATGAGGAGTGACCGCGACGCGGGCAGGTTGATGATGGTTGGAATATTTGGAACGGAAACCGAATTGTTCATTAGGAATTATGTGGCTTGCTCGAGCGTAATTATTGAGAGCGTGCAATATCGCTTTGTCGGCAAGTTTAATTAAATAAAATAACTATTTAGGCAAATAATTAACAATTTTAATTATTTATCTCTCCAGCGTCCTTAACAAATATAACGGACATAATTGCACAATTGACAGACAACCAAACCGGGAATCAGCAAATTAATGTACGAATTATTGACCTATTCAACATATTTACTTTTAACTGTAAAGTGTGAGAACCTAAACATTTCTTTCTTCAAAACAGTTATTATTAAATCAAATAATTATAGCCCTCGTAATGGAAACTATAAATCGAAGGGATCGCTGTACTTTCAAAGATGACGTAAATTTTTGTTTCATTTTCGTGAAATTTTTGAAACACCTAATAATTAACACATATGAGTAACTATCACTATTGTTAAATATATTAATATAAAAAACAAAACGTCATGTATTATGGATTTTCTATTACGACACAAAATAAAGTTCTATTCATACTTTCTAATTAATTAAGACCCAAAAACAACGGGAACAATGAGACTATCTGCGAAACCATTCATCTCCGTAAAACAAAACGGTCTTTGCCACATTCTTGATAAGATTGGATCTATTATATTGGCCTATCTCATCAGAGAATCGTGTCTATAGTCTTTTATAAAGGCTTAATAATGGTATCAATCAACTTTTTTTCAAAATATTTTCGTTTCCCATCATTTAAGCTTAAATATCTCGTATATATTTACATATTATAATGTATAATGGAATGGGTAAAAGGAATATGTATTTTTTATACAATTAAGATTTATATTTTAATTGTGTTTTTTAAAATTAACATACAGAATGAAAGGAAGGTTGATATTATAAGAAAAAATATTTATATATGATTTCTTGTTACTGTTATTGTTATAATAATTTTCCTTTAAGAAATAATGTGTTTGCTAATACATAACATCATCCATATTTCATTTTTATCTTGAACCAAAATGCCATTTGTAAAATGTGACGGAGATTATCGATTTTCTGATTAATAAGTATAGGAAAATGATCAATTGCTGTGTTTTGATAGGAGTGTTTTTCAGTGATTTATTAGTTTTCACTACTCAACAATCGACTATTTTCTGATATATAATAGTACTGAAAGAAATAAACGAAACGGACAGATTTATCTTGTTTTGTTACAACGCTAGCGATTTAGTAGATTACCAAAACCGACATATTTTTCGATTTTTCAATGTAAATTTGATGTATAAATAGATTAAAGGTATTTGAAGTTCGATTAAGATGAAATTGTGTTATTTGTCATGTATATTATATGATTATTTTAGTTATTATGATTGAAACTATGCTTGTAAATATATTTAATTGGCTATACTTGCTAAAAGACAGAGATCGATCGATCGAAAGATTGTCATGGGAATCGTGGATACATTTTCGCAGTTCTTCAGAAGAGAGACCGCCTGCCAGACAAACTATGCTGTATCGATATCGGTAGTCAAAAAGCGCTATGTCTGGTCAGTAAGCTGGGCGCGGTAGAACTTCCTACTCGGGCTAAAACACCGTATCCTCTACAACTTGCAATGTGTGGCTGAGCGTTATCATAAAGGAGGATATCTGGGTCTTTCGTCTGTTGAAAATTTGCAATTTTGGATGTTCCATTATTCTGCTGATACTTTTTAACTCAATAATACTAAGTGGAAATGTATTATTATATGTAGGAACATATTAATACCATCGAATTTAGTAATTATTTAATATTATTTAAGTACTCTTATTACCACATAAATCGTCAGAGTAAAATATTCAAAAATGTAATCAAAAATGTATCAATTTACGTATTCCACCTCGAAAGAATGAGATATGTTTTGAGGCCATCAATGAATCGATCAGTTTGTGGGAATCTTCATAAGAAGTGAAAGAAAGTACACAATTATTTGTGGAAGTAAAAAGCTTGCGTTTGGCTTGACATTAGCTTATTCTTTTAACTAATTTTTTGGGAATATTATCGAAGTTTGTAACTATAAAGTTATGCTATGGCAATTCTGACATGAGAGAGTAGAGTCAGCATTATAATATATACTAAGTGAATCGTTTCAAAGACTGTATGGCGCGTGAAACAGTATTGTTGAAACAACATGTACACCACATGTATATCGTCCTATTTAAGTACAAAGAAGGCTGTAATGATCTCCGAGAATTGGGTAGCAGTAACGGTGGCTGGTTAACCTATATTCGAAGAAATAAGGTCCAATGATGTACTATCATCTACGCAATAAGACGTCCTGGGTGCCTTTATTGTTAAACAATAATGTGTGTCTGAATTCCAAGTACAACATTTTCAATACTTAACTAAGTTGTAAAAATAAAAGCTTCTGCTGGAGAAGTATGTTATGTTGAAAATGTCGTTCAGCAATGAAAATTCGTTGCTGTTCTCTATAAGACTTCACTTTTATTAAAGTAACATGTGTCAAACTTTTTTTTACTTACCAACTTTAATAAACCAAAGTCGACAATTGAAAATGACTAGAAAAACGTTTTTTTATCTATTTAATTAATTTATTGGTCAACATATTGTTAAACGCCATAATTAAGAATATATTTCATACTAAAATATCGTTTTCGCAGTATGAAGTTTTTGACTAGCATAAACAGCATTGTCAGTGCTTTGTAATTGCATAATCTCTGTATACATTCTGGAAATAGCAAGGTGCAGAAAATAGACATATTATTTCTCAAATTCATACGAACATCAGTCTACAACCAAAGTCAAATTAACCAACCCAATTGATTTGATTCAACCCAACCAATCATTTTTGATACTGTATAGCAAAAGCAGATGGACAAGGCCAGCCGAGAAAAATATAACGCTTAAATTTTTTCAATCGCCCCATAAAGTTTATTTATCAGTTGGTTCGTAGATCATGTTAGGAATAAACGACCCTAACTTGCATGAGGCCTAAAATATGTGGTGGTTGCTTGGGCTGCAATTCGAACTATATTGCAAAATTATGATTCTCTAAACAAGTATTGAAGCCAGTGTGGATCTACAGTGTATAACTAAAGGGATATAGACCTGGATAAAGACTCAATATATATCTATTATATTCATATATATCATATATATGAATATTATATTATATATTATATATAGAGGACATCTACATAAGACCTTAAAAAATAAAAAACGACGAACTAATACTTAACGAAAATAACGGGCCTTAAAAAATGTTATATAGCAGAGGTTTAGATTATTTATTATTGGTTCTTAAACCAACGCAAAAGCAAATAATATACGGATAAAAGGGAACAACGAAGAACTGAATATAACTGATACATTTTGGTCGATTTTACATCATTAAATCCAGTCACACCTCTTAATGGATATCGAAATATTACGAATTTGCACAAAGAGAGTTCTCAAGGCAATATTTTGTGAGAAATCTTTCCTGTTCATTGAGCAATAGTCTCATTTAAATCTGTAACATTGTCATTGAATTATCTCGTTTTAAAGTTCATAAAACTTTCTCGGGGTCCATTATTCCTTCCCGATTAGGTGCGTCTGCCTCCTGGACAGATTTAAAAAATTTAATGGGCATTTATTCATGGTCCATAGGGAACGATTTCTTTTTAAGCATATTTTTAGCTTTTCCGATTATGAAGGATAATACGTGTGGTTTTCTCAACAAGCTTAAGTGAGTTTGAACTAATATGTACTCAGTGTTTTCCTTCATAGTGCATATTATTGATACTCCGAGATCTATATTGGAAAAAAGTACAGCTTTATGAAAAGTGGATAAAAGCTTGACAATGGCATATTCAAGAATATGAAAGATTGAATTTTGTATACTTTTCCGCTTCATAGTCGATAGGGAATAGGAATTATTGTATCGTATTCTGGCCGGTGATGATGGATTTAATAAGTACCCAATCTAATAGCAACTGTTTAACTAAATAAGGCTGAAAATCGATATGGCTGCAGTTTACAATAGATGAGATATGATAGATGAATCTTGCATCGAACACCAAAAGGAAGTTATTGTGGTAACATTTATGTATACGTCTCAAAACTGATTAAATATCGGGTGCTGCTATATTTTCGCCATAAAAATATATTACAAAAAATTGCTATAATATATATTAACCAGAATTTTTACCGTAACTTTTTTCATTTTTCTGGTATCATACCGTGCAAAAAGATTGTCATAGGAATCCATCTTCGCACTTCTTCAGAAGAGAGACCGCCTGCCAGCCAAACTATGCTGCATCGATGTCGGTAATCAAAAAGTGCTATGTCTGGTCAGTAAGCTGGGAGCGGTAGAACTTCCTATTCGGGCTGAAATACTCTATCCTCTACAACTTGCAATGTGTAGCTGAGCGTTATCATGAAGGAGGATGTCTGTGTCTTTCGTCTGTTACTATTTTTCTACTGGTCTATTTAGCAATAACAGGTCCTTTAATTTGTTCAAGTGACGTCCTGAAAATATTTGTAGTAACACTCTTATTCAGTTTTAGTAGCACGTAATATATGATACTTTGGATTGCTCTCTTAGACTATCCCTAACCTGTTCCGTTTCACCATTTTGTCTGTAAAATTATTTAATGGGTGTCGACAACATATTTCTTTTTATCAAATAATAGAAGTAATGTTGAAAATTTGTAATTTTGGATGTTCCATTATTCTGCTGATACTTTTTAACTCAATAATACTAAGTGGAAATGTATTATTATATGTAGAATATATTAATACCATCGAATTTAATAAGTATGTTAGATTTAACAGTTTGTTATATTGATACTTAGCATTTTCATGTGAGAAAAGTATACGGGAAAGCACCTAATATTTAAATTAATACCTTTTCTTTTGAATTATTATAGCGGGCCATTCGAAAGGGTAACTTGATGATTGAAGAGATCGGTTATATTACTATATTATTTAATATTATTTAGGCACTGTTATTACCACATAAATCGTCAGAGTAAAATATTCAAAAATGTATTAAACCTATTAATTAGTTTTAAAGGATTTTTTTAATTCCAAGTTTTGTTATGAAATAATAACACAATCTATTGTATTGTTCATCGATAGCCACCAATTTTTTTCCATTCTTCAAGCAATTTACGTATTCCACCTCGAAAGAATGAGATATGTTTTGAGGCCATTCACGAATCGATCAATTTGTGGGAATCTTCATAAGAAGTCAAACAGTCGGAACAAGTAATAATCAGAAGGATCAAGGTGAGGAGAACAAGGCGTGGGGTTCCACATTGTTATACTGAAGAACGACACTGTTGCGTCATTGCTCGTATTTCCGCCATTTTTCGCACGGTACTTGACCCAAACGCATCAATTGTAATCAATTACGATCCCCATTAATAGTTTTATCGAGTAATGCCTTCAAATATCCGTTTTCAATTTTTTTTGGCTGTCTAAAACGCTGTTTACCTTCGGTGTCAAAATCATTGCTTTTAAAACGCCGAGGCTGTATTGTCACGTTGGAATCGATGGAGTATGATTTCCACGATCTAAGCAGATCTTTGGATGACATTTAGCTGGATTTTTATTAAAATTGAAGCAATATTGAACAGTAAAACTGCCCTCAAGTAGGATTTATTCGGTTCAAATTCAAACATTTTCAACGAACTGAATAAAATTTTGTTCACACTTCTACAAAATGACACAACCTGAAAATTGAAGCATGTCAGTGAGGCTTCTACATGAAGTTGGTTACAAATATACCCAATTTAATTTAGTACACATTGTCACTATCTGCTTGAAATAATTTAAAATTGATTGATAGGCCTATTAAATAAAAAGGAAGAACCATTAGAACTTGTATTACTATTAAACACTTACCAACCTTCGAATAATCAGAGTAAAGCTCCATATTCCGGGTAGTGGAAGTATCACATATTAATAGAAGGACGAAATTCAGTTTACTGATAATAATTATGGATTTTCGTAGCATTTCAATAAATTTTTCCAACTATATTTTTATGAAAAACTTTGTGATAATTTGTATTTTACAATTATAAGATTCTGACAGATTTTCTGAAAAATACCCAAATGAATAAGACTGTATTTCCTTAAGAGTTATTTAATTTCAAACATTAAAAACTTTCTGGTCACACGTCATATAACTTCCATTACACTAATTTTCTTCTGATGCTGTTTTAGATACATGAGACCGGTTACGTCGCCGCTTCGAGGAATTAAATTTATTTTGTATACGTACACTAAAGTATACGGCCGTGGGACATATTTAAACTTTGGTTTTGCCGAGGAAGTCCTTAAAACGTTATTAACTTCATCAAAAAGTCAAATGATCAAACTTTTGTTTGTCGGCTGGCTGTTGTTATATTGAAGTTTGGGATGTCGGATGGCCATATGGCAATTTCCGGATACAAAGTAAAGGATAAAGCGAAATATAGGGATTATTAGCAACGTTTATGTTAGAAGATGGGAGGTTTAGAAATTAAACATTTATTTAATCATTTGATATATATGTATTGTTATATATATATATATATATATCCGGGTGCATCTCGGGTTGTTAGATAACCAAGATATATAATAGTAAGAGAAGATATATATAATACAAGAAGTGGATACGAACCAAAAAGTAGCTATAAAAAGTATTCTGATTGACCAAACAGTGGCGAATAAAAATAAAATCATGTTCATATCTGTGTGTCTGTTATTACCATATAATGAAAATAGGAGATAATTACATATATCCTTAGATGCAAAATTGAAATGGAGGGAGTATATTGAAAACTGAGCTGAGACCATTAGGTGCTTTGTTACATGTTGCATTAATCAGAAAAAGTGATATTCATCAAATGATATATGATATCTATGGAGTACGCTGGGTGTGGCAGAACTTGTCATTAGAGCTATAGCCGAACATTATTTACACTTTTGGTGTGTGATCGAGTGATTTCATTCTGGCGTCTTGCTCGCAATTACGTTAAATTTCTTCAATTTTGTTCGGTTTTTAGCAGCTCGTAATATAGCACACTTTTCTGATCACAACTCATGCATATGGATATTTCACTTCGAAATCGACGTGGATGGTTTTTCAGGACTCGTCCATGACTTTTTGCGTTTGGAATTTTCGTAGTAGGTCCAATTTTTATTACAGTAAGTCACAGAAAACTCTGCTTTTTTGTCCATAACAAGCAATGGAGTTAGTATGTTAAAACTTTTGGAAATTGCGTTTTCAATTCGTCTTTCTTAACTTTTCCTCCTTTTCTCCGACTTTCAGATCTCCTCGCATGTTAAAGCCTGAAAACAAATTATAATTGACATAATTAGTAAAATTAGTAAGTGTATATCCTCAAATTTGTTATTATGTATTTTATGTAAATTTGAAAACTCATCTTTGCAGGTAAATAATCTTTAATTGCCTTTTTACCTTTTTATGGCTTTTATTAATCTATAACTTCCTACTTTGCCTCATGTTCCACAGATGAACTATTTACGCACCAACAAATGAGGAATTAAAATACCATGAAACTATTTACAACTGTTAACACCCTTTGCAACATTAATTTTAAGTTTTGATGAACAAACTAATTTATTTATTACCTGCAATATTCCGTTAGTGCTATTTGTTATTAAAGGTAATTATTTTGAAGCATTTCGGCTACGCTTAACTTCTTCCGATTTGGATAGCTCTGCCGGACTTTTACGGTACATCTCCGCCAGATTTTGATAGTGAGAATTACGTGTCCCCGATCATATATTGTATATATTTTATCACCGACCTGGCAATTCCTGGTTGTTTGATATTGGTGTATCTCGTTCTACACCAATTTACTAATTTTTGGCGCATATTACATAAAGATATTTCCTCCTCCACATAGGCTTTCACCCTGCCATATTTCTAGTCTACACGTGCCACCGTTTTCTTCAAAAAGGAGGAAAACATACATAACTTGTTCTGCTTGTGTCACATAAAATATAGTGGGAATTAATATTAAATAGTGATGTTGCTACAGCTGAAATAAAAAATAAAAAAAAACATATAGAGAGACCTGCATTTTCAAACTCATCAGCATCTTAAGCTAAAGTATAAAAATTAAAAATAATAAACATGAGATGAAAATAAATGAACATCAATTGAGAATTTTGAAAAACAATAATTTCCATTCATTAAGAATTTACTTAAAATTCTATATTGTTACAGATATCAATACACTCTGCGTCCATCCTCCAACCCTGGCGAACAACACTACTTTCGCTGTTCCCATTAAATTCTACCTCATGGACAACGGCACATGCGATGTCATCGAAGAGGATCATATCACGAGGAATGTTGTGTTTTCCAGCTTGGTTTATACGATGTACGCCACCATTTTCGTGGTGGCTTTACTCGGAAATGTGTTCGTTTGTTATATCGTGCTCCAATCACCGAGGATGCGAACTGTGACCAATTATTTCATCATGAACCTGGCTGTTGGCGATATTCTGATCGCCTTACTTTGCGTACCATTTACGTCGGTACCGTTACTGCTACAAGAGTGGCTGTTCGGGAAGTTTATGTGTACAGTTGTGTGTTATGTTAGTGCTTTGAGTGTTTTAGTTAGCGCTTACACCTTGGTAAGTACAGCTACTTCATCTATTTGATTTTTAGAAGTCATAAACCGTCAGCGAATTCGCATTATTATTTTATAGATGAATCAGGAATACGTACGTGGCATATCGTTAAAATATACATTATATTTTATTCATGAATATATTGAATTAATATATAGTCTATTCAATAATAGGGTGGACTCACGTCATATAAATTTATGTCGTGAAAATGTCGGAATAATAAGCTTATTTTGGTTTTGATATATAACAATATTCCAATCTAAATAAAATAATGAGATCTGTTATGAAAAATGTTAACATATAATAACAGCAATAATAGCTTGTAGGTTAGAGTTGCTTAATTCACCTAATTAACAATTGTATATCCAATATATATATTAAGTAATGTATTTTACTTTCACTAGGGATCATAATTACCTTTTTATGTTTAATTGTTGTTTCCTTCGTTGCTGTTTCCTTGTCAAATCACTTCAATATCACAGTATTTGTGTTACTAGCTGTGCACAATTTTCATGTTACAGACTTGTCCATAACAATAAATGATGGTTCATCTTGCTTCTCAAAAACGTATGATTGACCTCTATATAGTAGCCGCTCCTAGACTTGGAGGAAAAATACTCTGCTCAAAGAATAAACTCATTCCTGTTTCTAGCTCGAAGAACAATATATCGGCAGTGAATTATTAAAAAATTATTATGATTAACAAAGTTTAATCAAATGTTACTCTAAGTTTTACTTTTTTTTGTATCAGCAATTTTTGTTTTTTACTCTATTTATTAGAATATTGCCAGGGATGGTCTAATATTTAATTTTAATATATTTATATCTAGACACAACTTAAAAAGAAATCAAAAAAGAAAAAAGAAATATTAATTTTATCACACCCTTTTAAAGACTGTATTTTTTTGAAAGCTATATCTGTAAGTTTCGTTAGACCTTTTCATGTTTTATCTTTACAATAACTAACGACTTTATTTGATGACCTACATCACTCAAAGAGCTACATATTCGTAATTTTCTCTGGATACTTTCTAGACTAACAATTAGCAATTGTATTAAATTATGTTTATATTGAAACACTCACTGTTTTTATACATTTCATAGAGTTAATCCCGAATAGAAATCCAATAATATATAGTTTTTCTTCTTTTGAGTACAGTGGAGCTGCAATTCAATAAAAATATTTCCAATAAAAGCCACAAGAATTTAATATTTAATAGTACTAATACTAACTTCTCTAACGTATTTTACTGTCAAGAGGGTACATCTGTTTCTGATTGACTATTTATTGGCTTAGGAATTTTCAGTCAGAGCAATCGCACATATTAAACAGCTATCTAAAATTTACCAACAAGCAGAGCACTAAAGCAACGTTTCCCGGCTTATAACTTCTTATGTTTCATATCACTAATGTTTTGAAGAATTCCGCAGACATTTGACAACTAATAATATTTATAAGTTAATACTGTTAGAGCACTATGTCTGTTTTTAGTTAGAATAAAATTAGAAAAAAAATATCCGATACTAAGACACATTTACATGCTGCAGTAGGCAACACATTCTTCATCTTGATGACGTAAGTTCATTTCTATTTTGTATAGACTAGACATAATCGCTATGTAAATTAGAGAAAAATATGGCCTACAGACAAACAATTGGGGGAAACTGAAAATCGGAAACTCAAACAAAACAAAACAGTTGTTGCTAATAATTCATGCATTTGGGCCAACCAAAACATACAAAAACAGCACAAATTTAACTAATTGGTGACATTTATCGTAATTATCATGTTAGTGGTCTTGATTATCATGTTATATTAATATGATATTAGATATCTACTAATACCATGAGTAATCATTAATCGTGTAAAATATTTTAGATATATACAGTAATAATAATATTTTGCAATATTGTCTTAAAATTGATGCTTGTGGTATTAGTTTTGTCACTATTTATACATTATATTTGCAATTACATTTGCATTAATTCATTTAACGTTTATATTACAGGTGGCTATAAGCATAGACAAATATATGCTGATCATGTACCCGTTAAAACCACGTATATCCAAACGATCGGCCACATGGATAATAGTAGTTGTTTGGGTATTTGCTGGTATAACCGTATTGCCGAGTGGTATATTTGCCAATCTGATACAGCCGGAGATGGAAAATGTAACAGTGAACTTCTACCAGAAATGTAATAAGTAAGTAATTGTTATAAACTAGTGTTGAAATTTTAGTTGAGATTACTAAAATATTAGAATTTAAAATTGTATTATATTAATAATTTTAAATAACTGCTTACATGCATTTTGACCTGCGATATCTGTTGGTAAGAATGTGAAGTAACAATATAAAAAACTATCAAACAACATTTTTGTAGTACGATTTGTCCTTTGCTTCAAAATTGGCCTTGGTTTCAGCGATCATCTTTTCATTCGACGAAAATTTATTCCGAGCGAGCATTCTTTTGAAATCTGAGAACAGCATATGGTCGCTGTGGGCCAGTTCTGAAGAACACGGTGGATGAGGAAGCAATTCGAAGCCCCCGAGATGAAACACGTTATTTTTCTTCAAATGCGGCCCTTTTTCGGTGATTTCATTCCGTTCAAACGGTTCAATAACGCTATGTAATAGTTGTTGTTGATGGTTCGTTCTTTTTCAAGGTAGTCAATGAAAATTATTCCATGCGCATCCCAAAAATACAGACGCCATAACCTTGCCAGCCGACTGTTGCGTTTTCCCATGCTTTTGAGCGTGTTCATCATGTGCAGTCCACTCGGATGACTGTCGATTGGACAGAGTGAAATGATACATCCATTGTTACATATTGATACATAATTTCGGCTTTATTACTCTTGATCATCAACTCGTCGTTGTTTTTGGTCAAAATTGAGCTCACGCGGCACCCACTTTGCACAGAGCTTTCTCCAACGCAAATATTCGTGAATGATATGATGTACACGTTCAGTTGATATATTTAGAATGTCTGCTATTTTATCCATTTTCAATTTACGGTCATTCAAAATTATTTTATGGATTTTTTAAATGTTTTCTTCGGTAACAACCTCTTTTGGGCGTGCATTGCGTTCACCGTCTTCGGTGCTCATTTCACCACGTCCAAACTTAGCATACCACTTCTTGATGGTTGATTTTCCTGGGGCAGTGTCTGGAAACTCAAAGCTCGCCGACGCCAGATTTTAGAAATGTCCAAATTGTCGGCTCTTGAGAAAAGAAGAACTTGAAA
Source organism: Rhynchophorus ferrugineus (assembly GCF_030347505.1). Taxonomy (NCBI): domain Eukaryota; kingdom Metazoa; phylum Arthropoda; class Insecta; order Coleoptera; family Curculionidae; genus Rhynchophorus; species Rhynchophorus ferrugineus. The sequence continues at coordinate 20,209,712 of NW_027472583.1, read as the reverse complement.
AATTAGCATTGGGAAAACCTTGGTTTTAGCCTTTTCCTTATGATTATCATTGTTATCGATATTTATGATGCCAAATATTTGAAGAGTTTCCATGCATTTGCTTTAAATATGTTTTGCTGTTGTAAATTTTTATTGTGTTTGTTAAATTTATTTTATTTACGAACATTCCTTCATTACGAACTCTGACAATGTTAATTAAAAATGAAATTATGAAAAGCATTTATTGAGAAAAATAGGTACAATATATATTAACCAAAATGTTTCCTGTCATGTTCCAGGATTTTGCCGTTTGATCGTTCTGTCAACATGTCGATACTGTATCGAAGGAACAATATTAGTTTGTCAGTGTTCCAGTCTCTCAGTTTTTTAGAACCGGTCCATTTGAAATCATGTAGCATCAAAGTTATTAATTTGAATTAAACTGAATTTCACAGCAGAACTTCCCATTCGAGATGCAATAGTTTACTATGAGTTATGACCCACTTTGCGACTATTACTGGTTATTGCTAGTCATTTTTGCAACAAAACGTCAGAAACAGTTTCATGCGGTGAATATTTCGCTTTGGTTTCAATGTAGATGATTTTTCTCGAGTAACCCATATCTTTTTGACTTAAGATTGTAGCTGTAAAACCGCTTTTTATCGGAGATGGCAAAATGTCACAGAAAGTCCTCCACTTTTGTCTGGTAACCGTTGAAACCACTGTGTTAAATTTGTTTGAAATAGCATTTATGGCCCTTTTGACTTCTACCCATTCCCATGTAATCTTCCGGAAACTATTGATTCTAAACTATCTGAATGTTGATTTTAATAGTTCGAGCTGTCTTTTCGTTCTGAAAGTCTTTGAATCCATTGTTTTCGAACATCTTTTGTCCACCAGGCCATTCTCTTGTATTGACATTAAAATCACCACTTTTAAATCGTCGAGATAGAAACCGATAATTAAAGTATGACCAATCAGCATCGCTATAGGGTTCTAAATGTACTTGATGGGTTTCCACAAGAAAATTTCATCAAATCAAACAACAAAATTAGGGAATGTCGTATATTTGTATAATTAATACACTAAAGAACTCAACAAAACCAAATAGTAACTTGTTATTCTATATAGACAAATCTCAAAACCATAAAATCTAATAAATTATCTATACATAGAAGGTTAGGCTATTTACATTGATCGAATATTCACAAATAGATATCGCTGATCAAAAAACATGGATTCATCTAAAATATGATATAAATATATGTTATATCGTGGAAGGGAACAATATTAATCTTTTTAAGTGGTTACAGTTGAAATAAAACTATTTTACTAAAGTAAAAGTGCGTTTTCATCTTTGCGGAAATCAAACCTTATATATCCATGATAGTATTCAATAAATTGACAAAAAATAACTGACAAAATTATTTTGAGCTCAGTAACAGGGACTTTATAGTGGACGTGTTATATACACTTTACAAACTTAATATACGGTCTATAGTCTCTAGGATATCGATTACCTTTCCGTTCCTAAACCCATATATCCACCCTCCCTATCGATCTTAATCCATCGTCATCTTAACGCCAATCTTAGTTGAGGCCGTGCTAAAACCTGAAAAATTGCCAAAACAAAAATTAATCAGGATACATTCGAATAATCGAGCTCGCTCATTAGGCTTAAGCGTTCCTTAAGAGATGGCGTTTATGCCCATTTCTGATTTTCAACTTCGCATTTAATACCAGCTGGTACGCGTAATCTCATCGCTTGATCTCGTTAAAAAGAAATTTTATTATACCGACCTGAAAATCTAATTCTAGATCGGCCTCTAAGATATTTCGTCCGCAATGATGTTGCTTTTAAAGAGGAATAATGGCGAGACGACAATTTTCCGTATGCAACGGTCGTAAAGGGATTTTTATTGTCGAGAAAATTTTATTGAGTATCGTAAATCGAATTTATTATATAATTGATGTTTATCAGTTATAAAATGTGTTGAATATAAAATATATTTTTCTGGATTAGTTGGACGGTTACTTTATTTTATAGCTAATATTAAATCTATTTATTGGTAAATTAATGGAAATAATGGAAACTTATAGTATAGTAAAATCATCCATGTAATATAATAATTTTATGATTATTATGATACTCTATTTCAAAAGCAAAGTTAAATTAATCAATTATGCAGGTATGTACTTTTCGATAACATTAAAATGACTAGAAATGGGTAACGTAACATTAACTAGAGACACAAGTAAAATTGAAGAAGGAATAATTTCGCCTAATCGCTATCTTTTTTGTTTATTCTGCATTTTATTTTCGAATCAGTGAGTTTTAATGTTTTGATCGATTTCATTTTTAAGCTGCAATCCAAAGAAAACAATTTTTTTGAAACAAAACACTTTGAAAATATTTTGTTTTTAGCAATATGATTTTTCTGTTGAGTTGTTGACCTAATTATATATAGTCTAAGAGCTACCAACGTTTTTGAGAGAATTTCACGTAAGCTGATCTTTTGATATATCATATCTTTCGCTCTCCCGGTCGGTACCCGGCCAATCTGACTGGCGGCAAGGGTTGCGTTTACTAGTGCGCATCATATCTAAAAATGTATAATAATTTATTTTTAAATTAATTAAGAATCGATTTTTTTACGACTTTTGATACGCTTAACAAAAATATTTAATTCCTTTTCAGATATTTTTATGATTGTTTATAATGTGACAGACGCTACTTTTTATTTATTAAAAAAATACAGTAGAGTATTTTTACCTATATACACATAGTATGCGCACTGATAAACGCAACCCCTGCCACCAGCCACATGGGCTAGGTGCCGACCTAGAGTAAAATATATGATATGTCAAAAGACCAGTTTATCTGAAATTCTTGTTTTCTCTACGTTGCTAGCTCCCTTACTATTAGCAGAGTTTTATCAGCTGGTGTTGGGTATTGTTACTATGAGTCAATTCTCTTGGTTGGATTATCCTTGTGTTTTATTTTTTGGTATTGGGTAATACCCCAATAATTAATATCCTTATTTCTTACAAAAAAAAAACGAAACCCCCGGTAGCTGCAAAGGAAACTTCTTTTATTTCAGTACTGTGCCATCTTCAAGTACAGGTAACATTAAATTACCCCTCCTTCTTAATGAATAAAAACGAAGACCAATAATATAAAGGACAATAACCAGAGCTAATAAAAATTATTATTCGCAATATTCGTTTTCATTACCCCAAAATTACTAGGAATTAACTAATGAAATGAAAGATCAAAATATTTAGAACTAAGATAAAAGGATGGCCACTAGCTTTCTAATTGTAACTGTCAAATTTCTAATTTGGCAGAATCAGATATCAAAAAACATCACATATAATTCTAATGAATTTTCCATACTAAAAACATATGATCCAATTACATCAGTACTGAAGATGATTACGATCTATCTTCACATTATTCTCCATTATATAACCATATACCAGGCCATGACTTAATATCAGGACAATTTCTGCAGAAACTGTGAGGAAAGACAATTATAAAACTCACAAACTGATAAATGCGGCATTTCGATTAAAATATTTCCTAGACTTCTGAACAATTATCAATAATTTCCAAAGTACTTGACAAAACTTTTATTGAAAAGAATAAAGTAATACAATTCTTGGATAACATTAGAGTTATAAAATAAATATTATTAGACACTAAGATGGGGTCGATGAGTCTTCCTAGATATATACTCCTATTTAAGTTAATGTAAAGATAAATTTTAGGTTAGTCGGCAACGACTAGTAACAATGTTAGTAATTAAAATCACTTTCATTTCCACATTCCGTTTCTGTGTTTCTGAAACAATTATTATACATTTTACTTTTGAATAATATCCACTAGGATCTTTTACGTATATCTCTTTAAATATTGTTAAAAAATTACATTCAAGTAACATTTTAATTGTATCTATTTTTATAATCAAACAACAAACTAAAAAATATAATTTATATAGATTTGAAATACGAACTTTCGCTGACATTATACAACCCATCAAAGCTTCATTATAATCGGATCAATGGTTTTGGTACCTATGGTTAATTTACCATAATAAATATATCCCATTTACCATCGCTAATAAACAAATGGACATATTGGAATGGATTCAGAGTGGATTTAGAAGAAAATATTAATTAAAAAAAGAGCTAAAAAGGACTGTTCAAATAACTGAGCTTTGGTATGACCGTCAAAACAAATGAATAATTTGTAAATAGCATGCGAGAGTTAATCAGTGAAATACCCAGGATCATACCTGAACCAATAAACACCGACAAAATATGCTAAAACAAATAAATACGAAACCATCACAGCAAAATATTTTTCGACCTCGAAAAAGTGATTAACTAAATAAATGTAATGATCAGAAATACTTAACGTGTCGCATATAGATTTGTAAAAAAAACAAGAAATATTTTGGAGCTCTTTCCTTGTTAATGTTGTGTTAAACGTAGATATATGAATAGTTATTAAATCAAAACTTAATTAATGGAAAATCTAAATATATATATATATATATATATATATATATATATATATATATATATATCACATCCACCATTATGTTAAAAAGCTGTGACTGACTGCGAAGACCTCAAGTGTAACTGACAAATCATCACGCCATCATTCAATCATTGTCTGTAAGTACAACTAATGGAACCATCGTATAGAACCAGCTTCCAAAATTGTCCAAAGTGAGGGTATATACACTAGCATATGACCATAACAGGGCGATTGAAAAGTCCTCGATCTGACACATAGATGGAGCTACTAGAGTAGTTATCCCTAACCCTCAAAAGATGCCTGTATAAATTTGACAGCTGTCGGATAATTAGTTTGTGAATTATAGCATTTTGAGTGAAGCAACTTTTGTTATTGTAAAACAAATGATAAAAAGTAATTTCGCCTGTTGATAAAATATTGCTTTTTGAAGGAAAAAAATACAGTTGAAGCAAAAACTTGGCTTGATGCCGAGTTTACGGACACTGCCTCACGAAAATCAACTATCAAAGATTGGTATGCTAAGTTTAGATGTGCTGAAATGAGCACCGACGACGGTGAACGCAGTGGACGCCCAAAACAGGTTATTACCGACGAAAATATTTAAAAAATTCACAAAATGATTTTGAATGATCGCAAATTGAAATTCAATGAAATAGTAGACACTCTAAAGATATCAACTGAATGTGTACATCATATCATTCACGAATATTTGGGTATGAGAAAGCCCTGTGCAAAGTGGGTGCCGGACGAGCTCAATATTGACCAAAAACTACGACGAGTTGATGATTCGGAGCAGTATTTGAAGATGATCAAGCATAATAAACCCGAGTTTTTACGTCGATATGTGACAATAGATGAAACATGGCTCCATTATTTCACTCCGAAGTCCAATCGAGAGTCATCCGAGTGGACTGCACACGATGAATCCGCTCTAAAGCGTGGGAAAACGCAACAGTCGGTTGGCGAGGTGCAGCTTCATCAAGACAATGCACCGTGTCAAAAATCCATGAATTGGGCTTCGAATTGTTTCCACACTCACCGTATTTTCCAGATCTGGCCCCCAGCGATTATTTCCTGTCATCAGATCTCAAAAGAGTGCACGTTGTGAAGAAATTTTCGTTGAATGAATAAGTGATCGCCAAAACTGAGGCCTATTTTGAAGCAAAGGACAAATCGTACTACAAAAATTGTATCGAAAAGTTGGAGGGTCGCTATAATCAGTATATCATCCTTGATTGGGTTATAAGGTATGTTGAATAAAAAAAATAATTTTATCAAAAAAAATGTATTTTACTATGGCCGGGGACTTTTCAATTGATCTGCTACAGTCGAAGACAGTACGAAAATTCGATATCTAATACACCCGGCTAAAATATCAAGACTCTCGTCAACTAGTCCAAAAATCTTATCTACACAATCGCGATTCAGTTCAAATCACGCAAGCTTTTAAATTACTACCTATATAATTTTCATAAATACTTTACCGAAAATTGATAGAAGATTTATTCTTCTATAGTTATAATAGATTCTTTTATAGTTTTTTTTTCTACAATCTATACTATGTCCTACATGGTTAATGAGTTAATACCATTCAAGAGCCATTCAATTTAGTTATCCGGTGATTATAAGTGACTAGAATAGACGAGAATACAGGGAGACTGGATCAAGATCTTTCTTGATACATCCTGATGCTAATATGCTCTAGTAATAGCGACTATTCACATTTCTCAGAAACAAAAATATTATTTTCAGTTATAAAAAATTATTAGTTTTTATTATTTATCACATAAAATTAAATTAGAATTTGCAGAATATTATCTAAATCAGGATCGGAATTTGTATTACTGGTCCCACTAAATATCATTATTAGTTAAATTATTATAAATTCATTATGTGTCAACCAGATTGTTGAGATTGCGACAGCCGAAACAACCTTAAATAATAAGAACCGAAATTTGGTCAATACAGCAAGGGTAACAGAAATTTGCCCTCATAAATATTTATACGTTTTATGTAAATACATTCAGTAGGGATGCTAAATCAAATAATTTAAATTTATTACATAATTCTTCATCGTTAGGGGAGCTTATTTCTATTTCAGTCGTGACATATATATCATTGTAATATATGGACTTAAATTCTATGATATTTCTGTTAATCTCATCAACTACAAAGCAACAAACAACTATCTTTATTAAAAAAATATTTATAGATGATATGTTGCATTTATTCGAATAAGAAATACATTAAGAGGTTATTTGTTGAAGTTGGCGGTTGGTATATAAATTCTTTTTTTCAGCATTTACAAGATGTTATTGAATTGGTAGCATGTCGCTTAACTTAATCGCTTTTCTCTATAACAACTATTTTAAAAATACTTTCGATAATGCAGTTGGAAAAAGAAAGTTATTCCCGGATAGTTTAGTTAGTTATTCCCATAATGATCTATTTAAAAGGTTGGCAAAAATGTTCGTCGGGTCGGTCGGTCGGAACGTGTGGCTGTCGATGCGATTGTTTGTCCGAACACTCATTACGATTTTGTGGAAGGAATTTGCATGAGAACTAAAAACACTGGTTGAAGAAATACAGTATAAATATTGATTCTATTATTTATTATAAAATCTGATTGCATTGCTTATTATCATTTTGTTGACAACAATATTATCCAGATAATGAAATATTTAATATTATTTATTAAATATGGATCGGTATTAAATATCTTGACAAGGAAAAACTCGACAGAATTGTTTGCGATCTGGTTAGGGATATTTGAAATGTAGCTGTTTCTAGGTAAACCGATTTATCATACAACCAAGTATTTTTTCGACAGATGCGGAAGAAAAATGATGTCGAAAATAAGACGAGCAACGATAGAGTATAAGCTGATTTCTATAATAATTGAATATTATATCATTCTTTATTAACAGGCCAATGGAAATACATATTCTGGTAAAAGAAGGCCTTATATTTAACTAAGGGATTTAAAAAATTGGATAATTTTTCATTTATTTATTAAAACGTAGATATATATATTTTTACCAGATTACTCAATTTATTATTTTACAAATTTTTACGATATATAATACTATATCTAAGAAAACTGGCGTCTAAATAAAACTTTATATAAGAGACTCACAATTGTACTGCTGATTTAATTTAAAGTATCATCTTTAACCTTTCCGGATCCGTGCTATAAAAATTACGTTTTAGATGGTGTGGGGTAACTATGATAACTAAAAGTCTAATAAAATGAACAGTTTGTTAATTGTTAACATATATTTACATTTTACATTAAATTATTAGTTTCGCTAAAATCATTATTTTTACTGTCAAGATATGAATATGCTTTAGTTTCGTTTCGGTGGTCATTATAAATTGGGTCTTATATTTACCGCACGATATTTTAGTCTGTCTATCCCGTGATCTGACCCAAAAGCTGCATCCTCGAGTTGCATAATGTTGAATCTCTCTAGCAGGATTTTCTTGAATCCTATCTTGAAATTCTCAAGAAATAAATCTATTGTAGTTGTTACAGTTTGGTGAAAATTATTGCTATTTTGTTTCCTTGTTAGAATATTTGGGAGTGCAAGTTGTTGTACCAAGTTTTATAAAAAAATTCCTCGTATAAAAAGCATATGATTTCACGGTAATTAATACGATGAATAATTTAATTAATTTATAATTAATGATCATGGATTTATATGGAAGCTAAAACTAAAAATAAAGACAAATTCTATAATTTAATGTCATTAGCGTAACTTCATAAAAGTTCCTTGCTGTTTAAATGCTTTCTACGTTATTTTTCCATTTTTTTTTTCGTAAAATAAATATATTACATTTCCAGTCAAATAAACAGGTTTTACTGCACATTCAATATATTTCTAAAAGTTATACTGGCAATATTTATCAAAATATAAGCAAATAATTGAAATCTCCGTAAATTGGCGAATTTGGTTTAAAAGATAAAAAACGCAATGTTGACGATGGTTTGATACACTAGATACCTATATAGTTAATAACTAGTAATATTCCTGCCATTTGCTTTTAAATAATAAATATTTAAAAAATGTCAATATAATATCCACTAATTTTATGATAAATAAAAGTCTAATAATATGTACAGTTTGTTTATTGTTAATATATATTTACACTTTAAATTAAATTACTAGTTTCGCTTTAATTATTATTTTTACAGTCAGGATATGTTTTAATGTTTTAATTTCGTTCCGGTGGACATTACAAATGGGGTTTTACATGTACCGCACGATATTATAGTCTTTCGATCCCGTGATCCGACCCAAAAGCTGCATCCTCCCTTTGCATAATATTGAATCTTTCTAGCAGGATTTTCTTGAATCCTATCTTGAAATTCGCAAGAAACAAATCTATTGAAGTTGTTACAGTTTTGTGAAAGTTATTGCTATTTTGTTTCATCGTTAGAATATTTGGAAGTGCAAGTTATTGTGGCAAGTTTTGTAAAAAAATTGGGAACATTTTAGTGTATATAGGTATAGGATATAGGCATTGCTATAACCAAGCTTTAATTATTCATTCAATGAACTTGTCTATGCTAAGCAAATGGTGTACAAAGCTTTTTGATATTTGCATTTCTGGTCCATGATGTAGAACTACTGCCTCAATGTCATCATTTGATCAAGTTTTCATAAATTATTCAATTACTCTCGCAGAGCTGATGAAATTAAACGAATATTTTAACCTTATATGAAGTTGGTGAGCTATTGCCTTCAAATTTTTATTATTTGTGAACTATTACTCAACAATCAATAGGACTTATTATCAATTTTTGCTGTTGAGAAATTTAAACCTGGCGTAGCCTTTGGAAGTCCTTTATAATGTGTCTGATACACAAGCAGCTTCTATCTCCCTACAATTCCTTAACGTAGATAGGTATAACCCTACTCAATATTCCCCACAGATTACACAATGAAATATAAAAAGCTGTATCTCTAGCATTAGTGATGATTCTATAGAATACATTGAGTTAGTATCGAATTTTGTATTTTTTGTATAACATTTTTTGACTCTTACTTTCAGTCAGAAAATCTGGTCTATAAAACTTAAAATTATATATATATATATATATATATATATATATATATATATATATACATACATATATATATATATATATATATATATATATATATATAGATTCTATATATATAGATATATATAGATATGAAGTTGTTCATTTAGCAAATGCTTTTTTCCATTTAAAATAACTTGTATGAGTTAATTAATTACTGAATTTTATTTCAATTAACAATAAGAAATTTTTTTAATATTCAACACTTCTTTTATTCCAGAAATAATTATTTTTGGTACAAAACGTCGTATATATAAACGCCTGTATTAGTTTAGAAATAGAACAATGTTAAGTTTACTTTCGAAACATCCACAGACTGTTACCTTTTTGCTGACCTATTTTGCTACTATTGATTTCCTTATAACAATAGACCCATATTAGTGTAAAATGAGTCATTAATTTTTTTTGTTCAAAATACAAACATGTCCAAATACAATCATTTTTGTGTTATTTTCAGATATATATGCCAGGAGGATTACTCACTTGTCGGCATTCAGTATGAATTGATTTACACCACAGTTCTCATGGTAATGCAGTACATTATTCCCTCCATTGTGCTCCTGTTTACTTACACTAGCATAGCTGCAGTAATATGGTGTCACAGGATACCGGGCGAAGCCGAGAATACCAGAGACAAACGGATGGCTAGATCAAAAAGAAAGGTAAAATAGTGAATTAGTAAATTGTTTTAATCGAGTTCAACTACTGGAGTGTTCGATAAGTACGCCAGTGGGTACCATCTACTTTTGAATAGTAGAAGCAAAATCCTTCGTCTAAAACTAAGAACTTCGTCGCCATTTTAACCCTAATTATAACAAAATTAATTTGAAAATATTGAAAGATTGTTTTGAAATGGCTTAAACACATGTACACAGTGAATGAGATTTAACTATATTACCATTGTTCTAAATCACAACAAGAGAACAAAAAATTGGTGTTTTGAAATCTACCAGGGTTTTTCCCTGAGTTCTTTTTATTCTATTATGAGAATTTTGGTCGCAAATTACCTCCAAGTTGGTTAAACAAGAAATACAAATTCTTATTGTAAGTTTTTGGATCATTTAATTATATTAATTTCCGTGAAAATTCTTTAAAAGTTCTTTGCAGAAGAAAAAAAAATATATAAAAATAAAACACCTTCACCGCCCAACCTATTGGCCAGATTTAGTTCTCTCATCTCATGATTAATTTTTTAGGAATGCATTTTCACTATTACGTATGTAAATTTGTATTGCATTCATTTCCGTTTTTAGACATATACGTTTAATTTCGTCAAACTTATTGAACACCCAGGTATACAAATTATTCTACATGCTTACAAACCTTTTTTTAGTTTTGAATAATTCTACCGTTTTCAAATAATATATTACCCCCTCAAGTTTAATTACCGTCGCAGCTTTTATTTTAGTTAGGTATATGCAAACACTGAATTCTATTCCTGTCTACAACTTATCGGATTTGTAACAGATGGTCTTTGATTTTCCTAAACAAATACAAACTATGTGCTTCGCTTTTCAAGAGTTCAAACTACGTAAAATGTTTATTGGGTTTATCAGATTGCGAGTTTTCAATTTTACCTTAGTTTAACATATGATATATACACATTCTGTCAAAAGACAAACCAAGATATCTATTTTAAAATTTATTGTATTAGTGTTAAAGTTCGGAATAATACTGCTATGACATCTGCTATGATAATCTAAATGTCAACGCATTTTTCGAAATATACTCCAATATATTATCTTCTATCAATTTTATCGTAGTGGTAGTTTGAGTTACAGTTGAGTTGAGTAACAATAGGGTGGTAAAACCATTTTAAGTAAGCTTTTTTGAGGTAAATAATTCCCGATACTTTTTGACATAATGTATATGATCAAGATATTTTACAACATTTAACGCTTAAAATTTAAGTTGCTCAAATATTTATAGGATTAATTCCTCATTATTATTTGTATTTTTGGTTAGATTTATATGACCTTAGCTGATATGTTTGTAGCTAATGACATTAGCGAGTTAATAGAATTTTGATTTAGTTATAAACTGTTCAAAATGTTGTTATTTGAATGGTGTTTGATTAGTACAAAGTATTTAAAGAAGACCGCCAACATATAGATGACAATCAGCAATCTGATCATTCTTCGAAATGTACCGATGTATACTAGCCATTTTAAGCAAATTAAATATTTGGCATTCAACATTCATCGGGTAACAAGTAGAGTATTTTTGCAGTTACTGTTGCAGTCAATTTACTTGATTTTAAATGACTGGTTAGGCGTCAAATGCGTATCACAAGTATGGACAAGAATTATATTTGAATGTTCTTCGACATAAGCGTATTTTTTAAAATGTAAATATAAATGTATATCTTGTGTAGTACTATGGGGATTTGCTTGATTTAATATCGGCGAATTTCATGGATTTCAGGCATTCTTTTTAGTATGCTAAAATATGTAAAACCGACTATAAGATACCATTAAATGACATTCGAGAAATCGAGTTCAATCACTGTTTCAGACTTGTAGACGCATTACATTGAATTAAATGAGAACTTGTTTTATTTAAAAATCGTACTGCACTTTGATCCTAGTATATTTCAAGATTAATTCTTTATAAAATATATTTGGTAATTTGGGTACGAATAATATTTACAGAGGCGGGAGGGGCTTTTAGTTTTAGTGTGTAAATATACAAACACAGATCAAAACAATACAGAAGTTCATATATTTTCTGATGACTTCTTGTTTTCTGAACAACAGCAGTATACGATAGCTAGAATATTTAAAAGCATGTTATAAGACAAAATTCGGCAAAATATAATGAATATATTTGTTTTCATGTTTAGTATAAAAAAGCTCTGCTAAAATATATTGAATATTGAAAATCGTAAGATGTTTTAGAATTTCGATTGCAAAGAATGTAGAATTGGAAGTTCAAGTCAAAAGCATCTATGTTGATAGATTGTTCGTCATTGTAACCGTAATATTTGTGCTGAGCATAAAGGCAAGGTAAAAATCCAATAACTACTACACCATCACCAATAAAAATCTACATAGGATCTCTAAAATTGGAACATATACATTGCCTTATTCACCAGATATTGTCCTTTCGAAAATTATGTTCCGAAAGCGTAAACGCAGGAATTCAAGTATTTAAGGTCAGTGGGACACCAGCAAAGAGTGGTTCTTCTGCTAAAGTTATAAGCCGAATCTTCTAAGCCAATACCACACTTCCAGTGCTTTTGTTTCTCTAGGATTGTGCGTGTATATGGGAGGAAATATTACAATCAAAACTAAAACCCGTCTATTTTGAACGCTAATCTTGGCAATATTTCTGTAGGGCTCCAATATTTTGATACAGTTACAAACTGTGACTTGAGGTTTTTCTTTTTTTACGCATTTACTTTAAGATCAACGCAAATTCTACATATCTCCCTCTGGTATCTTTAGAACTCGTTTCCATTAGAAATGTAGCTATTAAAATCAAAGATTCTTCCACAACTGTGCAGTTATGAAACATTCAGAGCAGCAGATTACTATGATGTAGTTATGTCTATTGAATGAAAAGTGAACGATAAATAAAAACGATTTATAAAAAATGTAAATCTTTTTTCTGAAATAAAATGTAAACCCAAAAAATTACCAAATATACCAAAACCCAAATAATTAATAAGGATATTAATTATATATGTGTTTCAATAATGTAATATATCTGTCATAAAAACGAATTACATTTAAACTGTAAGTGATAAAACATTATTGTTATTTTCGTTTACGAGGGAAAATATGACCGGGATTTAATGACACATCGTCTATTACTTCATTTTTCTATGTACATAACGCTGTACAAAATTGAAAATATTTCGGACTAAAAAATAACCAATTGTCATGTATTTTCGTCAGCTGAATTCTTCCGGAATTCCGGAATTCAAAAATCTCCATAAAACGTACCGATTCGCTCTAATTTTAGAGATACCTACAAGTATATTTTTTGCATTCAGAATTTTCACTTGGACGAAAATTTGTTTTCCATGTTCCATGTGATACCATTGCTGTAATGGATAATGTAGTTCCAATTTATTGAATAAGTTTTGTAAAATATGTATATTAACGGTTTCTTTATATAAAAGTGTTTAGGTTTTGTGAAAGCCAAGCTTTTAATTGCTCGAAGGAACAAATTCCTGTATTGAATAATGATAATACCAAAGAAGACAACTTTATTAGACCACAGGTACGTTAAATTTAAAAGGACTAACTCAGTATTGAAGGGATATAAAATATGATGATAGCTGATAAATAATAAGAGCCACTGAAATAAACAATGCTTGTGCATGGAAGCAGATTTAAGTGTAGCGATATTCCAGACATCATAATTATAATCAGTAATAAGAACCATAATTTAAATATTTAATATTTAACATTTTCTATGAAACAAAAACATTAATATAATAGATAAAATCAAATTAAAGTTACTTAAAGCTCAAGTTTGTTATATACATTTTTCTTAACTCAGTATCATCAACCAATGACTTAAAGATATGAGGGAAGCTTTAATTTTTTTGTAGGACAGGGCAAATCACGATATTTCTATCGAGGAAACAAATATTCCTACCTAAAATTCACCTAATATTTTTTATGGTTATTAGATTGCGAATTAATAAATTTTTTTAAATGTATTCTCATAAAACAATTGAATACTATTGATAAACTAAAATATATTGTATAATATAGAAGTATATTCTAGAAAATATTATATTTTCTGGTCACTTGTCGGATATTATATGATCTTGAGGCTAAAGCATAATCACTTAACTGTCCTATTGTGTGACTGTACCCCTTTAACAATTTATTTAATTTCATCACATCGTTATTAATGGAATTAAACAAGCTATATAAATTATGCCGGTGATTATACCACTAAATCTTTTTATATACTATATATTTCATCACTAAAATTATACCGATTAAAATTAATTAAAGATATGCATTTTTGTTAGTCGTTATTTTTAAACTTATTAAATTGTTTCATTAAAAATATTGTAACTTGAAACCTAAATCATGGAATGATATGATATTTTCTCAAATTTTAATAACTAGGAAAGTAGTGATAACTACGGCTAGGTTAACCAAAAAAAATGGAAAATATTTTAGATGATCAATTTCAATCTTTAAAAAGATCGTATAATTTGGTACCTGAATACGAAAACTCTTCAAAGCCGGAGGAAAAGAGTAGCAGGAACACAATATTGTTTTACGAATAAACAATACCAATTCTAATAATAATACTACAGTCACTACTTAACTTCGTTCAAAAAACAGGGCCGTAGTAAGACCAAAAAAATTGGGAAAATTCTATGAAGAAGATAATAGAAGAAGCAGTGAGAAATATAACGAAAAACAACTATATATAGATGAAAAATTAATTGGAGAAAATGAAGTGAGTAATATAGAAACAGGGGACATTTTCGCAAGAATTACTGGAAAAGTTACACATTGAGTTAAGAATATATAAAAAACAAAAAATAAACTCTAAAAGATTAGCAATATTAGTCTAATAGAGGCGAAACTACAATGAAAATGAATAATTGTAGATAGGAAATTGATCATTAATGGGAAATAAATCATTAAAGGATGGAAATTGGAATAACCGAATAAAGAAAAGAAGCTAGAAGTTGAAGAAAGGAGTGGTTTTGGATGAATTCTAACAATTTTAGGATTCCAACATAAGACTTTGATCTTATTTTTTCTTCAAAAGTACACAACTAAACTCAATAAAACAAGAAAACAAGGAACTTTGACATCAAAGCCAAAATAAAACGGTAAAAGGAGAAGGTTGAAAAGTGGAAGAAAATTTGCGATGACTGATTTAGAAGTGGCAACACCCTTTAATGGGTTGCTGAGCTAATAACTCGTTCATTAATTACAGTAATATATAATTTTATTCATAACCAGCTTGTTAATTTTATTCATTAATGTAAAGTAAGACAACATAAAAAAATCCAGCATATGAGAGAAGATATTTTTTAATTTTTATTTATGTTAACTGCTAATATAGCTAGTAAGAATTTTAAATAATTCAACTTAGAATAACAGTTTCTTTATTAAAATTGCTGATACGAAAACTAAATATTAACGAAATTAACAATAATTGGAGCTTTGGGACTGCAAACTGTACAATATTGAATCTCTATTTTACCGTGAAACCACTAAGCTGTACATGTAGAAAGAAAAAAACGAAACAAATACGTTCCACACAATAAGCTCCACGTTTAATTGGAATTTTCGAGGAAATTAGAAACTTTGCAGTGAAACAAAAGGCCTCGTTCTGAACAATTATCGCCTAATAAAGATTGATTATTCATTTGGGGTATTTTGAGGTGCAGCTTTGTGAAAATACTCGGTGATAATCGAATTTCACTTGAAGTTTTCGAACTTGAACGATCGACGAAAGACACTCGCCCCCCACCGAACCCTTCGTCACATCAGGATTGGCTGGGTGGACGCTTTTGCATAAATTAACCGGAAAATCTATTTTCCATGATTCTATTAACGATTATTGATGAGCTTCATTGGTGATTTTGTCGAGACGTTTAAGTGAAAGCCTATAAATAGATGATGATGTCAATTAAATTTGAATATGTTGCCGTATTATGGTTAACAAGCCCTTCGTATTAAAATAATAAACACTTAGATCTATGTACATTATCTATATACTTGGATCTTAGATTATAACTATAAAGGTTTAGAGGGAAGATTTAATTTTTACATTTTTTTTGCCAAACCAAATGTTAAATAGCATTAAAGGATAGGAGATACGGAATCTGTTGGATGCAGATTTAATTTAACACACAAGAATAGCTTAGAGCTCATTTATTCCCAAGAAGATATTTCTTAGTATTAAGACAGTAATCGCTTCGGTGGTACATATACTAAAATTTGAACGATACAGAGAAGATTAGCATGGCCCTGCGCAAGGATGATACGTAAAATCGTGAAGCATTCCATATTTTTCTATATGCCATCGATTATGCTCCTACAGGAAACCAACAAAGTCCCCTACAGACTCCTTCCAAGTGCGAGGCTATACGGTTAAAAGAAAAGACAGGATAAACCACGCGCGTCCTTCAGGAGGAGTTGCTATCCTGATTCATAATAAAATTTGAAACAGTGGCAGTCAGAGTATACTTGGATGGCAAAGATATGTCGGTATGTAACTTGTATCTGTCTCCTTCAGCAAGTGTCTAAGTCATCCATATCAGCTCACTCAGGGACACTATCACATTTAGATCTGAGCATATGCTCCCCCTCACTGTTTGGATTGACAACATGGACGGCAATTGCTAATCTGCATGGTAGTGATCACTTCCCCACCTTGGTGGAATTTACCAACACATCCAGCGTTTTAGTTACAATAACCGGGCTTAACACCAGGGAAATTAATTGGAATCAATATAGATCACTAGTGATAACTACACCGATCACTGAAGATATAGACACAACTGTGAAAGAGTTTACCGCTTCTATTATTAGTGCAGCTAAAAGATCCACTCCCACTAACACTACAAAAATAAAAAAACTTCCCGTACCGTGGTAGAATAACGATAGCGCCAGAGTGGTGAAGGGTAGGAAAAAGGCCCGCAATCGATTCAAGCTGTATCCAACAGCTGAACTATTTATAAACAATAAAAAATTGAAAGCATTCGCTATAAAAACCATCAGACAAGCAAAAATTAGCTCCTGGAGAAAATTAACCAGTAGTCTCACTCCGCAGACTTCATCCCATGCTGTATGGAGGAAGGTGAGGACCCCTGTAAATTTTCGGACTTGCTTGCGATACATTATCACTCCATTCTTAACTCGCACGAAGAAGAGAATATGAACAACATCACTGAGGTAAATACAAATACGTATGACTGCTTGGATGATGTCTTCTCAGTGGAAGAACTTAATAGAGCTATAAGTAGGGCAGGGATACATCCTGTGGATTTGATGATATTAGCTTCACTCTAATTAAAAATCTAACCCATTCCCAACAACTACATCTGCTTGGCATATAGAACGAAGTTTGAAGGAAGGGACACTTATTATGGAAGCAATCGTTCCTAGTCCTACCCAAACAGTAATATTAATTTATATTTGTTTTGTTGGTAATTAAATTTCTTGCATATGTCATAAAATTGTATTATCATTTTTGTATTTTTTGGGCTTGGCACTGACTTCAAAGTAATCAGTTGGTAATAGTTAAAAGAATATTGTAAATAAATAAATAGGTTTAGTTAGTTATTAAACTAAATTGTGTGTATATAGTAGAATATAATATATGTGTATTAGATAAGTTAAATATGGCTTTTGTTTATTTTTATTTAGTTATTAAAATGATTATTATGTACATATTTTATTATAAATGTTTCTTTTTGTGTTAAAATATAAGTTTGATTAATTTTTAATTTCTAGTGAGTTTTATTTATTTTTTGAAGTCGGTTCAATTTTTTTGTTAAAAATATTTTATTTCTCTCTTTTTAGTGTTAGATATTTACTCAATAAATTACGTAGTTATTTTATTTAATATTACAATGTGCAGGCCAATTAACGGTGCAGCCCGTATGAGGTAAAATTGGAATAGAGAAACAATGATTGAAAATAAGGAGCCCTTCAGGCCCCGAGGTCCGTAGGTAGCCTAGGTGATTTGACAAATGTTCTACTTAAACAACAAAAAGTTATCGTCCCGGTCGGGAATCGAACCATCGATCTCCGTTCGAATGCTAAACGCTCAAACTGCTATACCATAGAAGCAATTGTCTACAACATTTCTACGAGGTCTTATATGCTATAGCTAGCGCTTAAAAGCAAGCTGAATTGCTTTTCTATTGAAGGACTTCTGATTTTCCCTTATGTCACCTTAGCAGTTACATTATACCCTATTATCTGGTTATTTTAGATGAAAAATATGTGAAAACTTTGTACGTGCCTTTGCAATTTGAGAGTTTACGTTGACTTCCCACAGATCCTGATTAGATTCCAATAGGACCACCTCGGAAGAGCACTCTTTCGAATAAAAAAGAATTTTGAAAATCGGCCCACAACTGACGTAGTAATCGCCGAACATACTTTAAACATATATACAGCCGAACATAGAACCTCCTTTTTCGAAGTCGGTTAAATAGATAGTGTATATGAGCTGACATTTCTTAAACTACCATAAATATTGGTTGATGTAAATTATAATTAACAATAGCCGGAACGAAGATTTTCTATATTAAAATTGCTTATACATAAAGTACTTATGTTATATTTTATGTTTTTTGAAAGAATACTTCATTAACTATATAACGTAAACTTCTGTGATTTAAAGCGTTTTATCGTAAGATCAGACATGTATCAGCGATATCACCTTCAAGTTTGGCAAAAACATTTAATCAAATAAAATACATTGTATCAGATTCTCTAAATAAATAATGCTCAAGAATAATTTTTATCGTAAATTAATCCTTACAAACTTTGGTTTAGTGATTTCATGGTTGTGTTTTCAACTGGGTGGTCTTGATGAAAATTTGTAGCAAGCTGATTCTAAACGTTGTGACAATATTTTCACCATATTATATTACAAATTTAAAAGAAGAAAATTTGTTTCACATCCTACGAGGCTGATGCTAATGCTTTGAAGTCATACAATTTGGCGCCCTTTCTGGAGATTTAATTTCGTTGGTGAAACCGCTTCAAAAATTTGGACCACTACCTAAATCTAAAGCTTTTCGTGAACCTATTTAGTTTAATTACGAATTGTTCAAAACAATATCCTTTATTCTTGTTAAAATTTTTGATGCTGATAGATGGCTGCAATATTTATACGATATCCATATTTTAGTCCAGCAATCTATTTTTTTACTGATCTTATAGAAGGTGGAGAGTTCTTATACATTTTTAACGGTGGTCCATGGATTTATTTATATGCTATATCATTTAATAATACCAACATTACTACTACATAATATTTAACTTTTGCCATTATAAAAGTACAATAACAGATCAGCTTTAGACCGCTGTAAATGCACTATTTGAAACTACACATTTAATATTCATTAAACATAAATGAATTGTTTATATATATTTAGCGACAAAAGTCATTGGGGCCGGTCTTATTGACCCATTAAATATATCATTACAGATATTCAATCTAGTAAGGACATGTAATTATCTTTCTCATGCAAAATTCACTCGCTGTGCATTGATTTCTCATCAAAAATAATCGAAAAATTATATAAACAGTTAAAGTGTCTTTTAGTCATTGGTTAATAAACATTTCGTATACCGGTACGAATTCAGTTTTTACCTAAAACTAGATATAAATTAGTTATGAGAACAATACTATTACGTTCCAAACTAACGCAAAACTTCATTATTCATTTTTATTTTGTTACCAAAGTAGTGTTGTCGGTTCGTTCATACTACATCCTACGATAAAAACTTTTAATTGTAAAACTTCCTTAAAATGGCATGTACTTAAAATAATCGTCCAACTATTCAAAAAAATATGGTAGTTTGTGGATAATATTGTTTTAACTAAAACAAAATACAAAACCACAGGATACAAAATGATAACAGATAATTGGTTTTTCTATTTCTAGTTTTAGTGTTAAGATAACTTCTCTTTACTTTCGATGTTTTATAGACAAATTCCATTTTTTAAGCTTTTTTCGTGTGATTAAATACAATTAACCTGCATATAACAGTCAGGATATTCTGCGCAATATGATGTGCAATATAGTACATCGTGTTTTATGTTAGCAACACTGCTTCCGTGTATTATTGCGACGAGTATATATCGCTCAGTTTACATGTCAAATCTTGTAAGTTACATCTCAGCGTTTTAAAAGTTTTGTTTTGTGGCGATTAAAAGAAACGACCGGTGAAATGTGTGATCTCTCAGAGTTCGAAAGAGGGCGAACCTTTGGTTATCAGCTGAATATTATATGAAGTTGAATTATTTTAACAAAATGTATTTAAATTATTTTGTAGCGAATCAGATAAATGCAATTTCCCAAAATTAACATAACGTGTAACGAGATAAAAATAGTATTCATGACGTCGGAGATACGCTACCCCAACATCTTATCTAAATCTAAAATTTAGTTGGTTTAAATAAGTTTCACCGATTCTTATATAAAAATAACTCGATAAAGAAATAGGTTATTAATTCTTAAAATTAGATTGTGAACATAGTCTATTTTAGTAAATGAATTTGCCGAGTAATTTAACATCATCTGAATGTCCACCTTAATCCATCACGATTAAAATTGACGTTAAATCAATATCGCTATACAGTGGTGTGATCTCGGTAGATTATGTTTTTTTATTGGTAAGAACTGTGGTGCTGGTAAAGGCGGTAATTAATTCATTTAGCCACTTGACGTAATCGTAAAGGGGTTATGTCCGGTAAATGACCAAAGCTAATTTATTTTTCTCCTTTCATTGTATCGCATTTCTTATATCGTTTTATATATTAATTGGGCGAAATGGTGTAAGTTTGTAAGAAAACCTGCTCGGAATATTAAAATTTTAATATCCAACACTGCAGGATGGTGGAGTAATGGTTTCGTGATATTTGCATTTGATAATGCAAGTAAATGGAACTCTTTCCTTAACATCTTCTTCTGCATAATTATTTTAAATATGATGATATTATTAATGAAAATTGCATTAAAATAAAAAATAAATATATCTACTTTTTTAAGCAAAGTTGTCTTTATATTGTTCCAACATGCACACATTACGCTCATAATCATAAGCATTCATCACGCCAAGAGACAATTCTTTCTGAAGTATATTTAAAGTATAAGTATATATTCAAATCGCAATTAGTCATGTGGTACTATTTCGGCCTAAAAGGTTTTCTGAATTTCAGGTTTGAGATCAATCAATTCTTTCTATGAGCTAAAATTCTGCAAAAAGCCGGGCTAATGGCAAATGGATAAAAAGGAATTTCGCCTGTTGATAAAATATTGTTTTTTGAAAGGAAAAAATACAGTTGAAGCAAAAACTACGCTTCATGCTGAGTTTCCGGATACTACCCCAGAAAAATTAACCATCAAGGATTGGTATGCTAAGTTAAGGCGTGGTGAAATGAGCACCGAGACGGTCAACGTAGTGGATATCCAAATGAAATTGTCACCGGCGAAAACATTTAAAAAATCCACAAAATGATTTTGAATGGCCCTAAATTGAAACCAAATGAAATAGCAGACACTTTAAAGATATCAACTGAGAGTGTACAATATATCATACACGAATATTTGGGTATGAGAAAGCTCAGTGCACACTGGGTGCCGCGCGAGCTCACTTGTGACCAAAAACAATGACGAGTTGATGACTCGGAGCGGCGTTTGAAGATGATCAAGCGTAATAACCCCGAGTTTTTGTGTCGATATGTGACAATGCATGAAACATGACTCCATCATTTCATTCCTAAGTCAAATCGACAGTCATCCGAGTGGACTGCATACGATGAACCCGCTCCAAAGCTTGGGAAAACGCATCAGTCGGCTGGCAAGGTTATGGCCTCTGTATTTTGGGATGCGCATGGAATAATTTTCATTGACTACCTTGAAAAAGGAAGGAGCATCAACAGCGACTATTATATAGCGTTATTGGACCGTTTGAAGGGCAAATCGCTGAAAACGGCCGCATTTGAAGAAAAAGTGCTGCTTCACCAAGACATTGCACCGTGTCACAAGTCTGTGAGAAAGGTGGCAAAATCCATGCATCGGGCTACATCATTAGTATAATTGCTTCCTCATCCATGGTATTTTCCAGATCTGGTCCCAGCAACTATTTCCTGTTCTCAGATCTCAAAAGAATTCTGGCTGGGTAGAAATTTTCGTCGAATGAAGAGGTGATCATCGAAACTGAGGCCTATTTTGAAGCAGAAGACAAATCGTACTACAAAAAAGTTATCGAAAACGTGGAGGGTCGCTATAATCAGTGTATAGCACTTGAAAGGAATCATGTTGAATAAAAATAACTAATTTTGCCAAAAAAATTGTTTTACTATGGTAGGCCGGGGACTTTTCAATTGATTTGTTATGTTGACGCAAAGCAGAAAAAACAGTTTTGACACAAAAAACATTGTCAGTATGAACCACAAGAATCTAAGAATTGCTTACAAAAATATAATAATTGAATAAGAAAATTATTATATTCCGCAAACATCGTTTATTTGGTTTAAAAATTGATATTTTCCCGCATAGTTCTAATGGCAACGCGTTTAAAAGCATGACGTTTTTCTCTCGCAAGGAAACTTTTGTTTTAACTATTAATAGTCAATAGAATACTATTTTTTTCCAATATAAGATAAGCGACTTAATAAAATATAAAAAAGTTTTTATCCATAGCCAAAAACTCCTTTTTTAGTTTGTACCGTTAAAATATGGTACAAGTTAAAGCTCGTTCTGTTTCCAGTGCATAATGTTGTTTGCGTGATAAAGTATTTGTCGCAGTTGACGAAAATAGGAAATATATTTAGTTGTTGTGGTGTTGGTGTATCGCTTATTTGTACGACGAATCTGTTATATGATACTAATGTATAGTTGTAGGATTTTCCGATGATGGATTATCTTGAAACATTATTACATAACTTACATATGTCTAGTTAATTTAGTCGACGATAACGTAGAGGTTTTAGTAAATCTATTTTAGATTTTATAAATGAAGGCATCCTTAGGTAATTAGACATTATTAACTTAAAATTAAATATTCGGTTGATTTTATATTGTGTTTGAGTTACTTATTATTTATATTTAACAATACATGAAACAATAATAAAACACTGGAATAAGAACGTAAATAAACATGTTAGAATTCAAGACCTATCTTATGAAGCAGCAGATTCTGTAAAATCATTATTTTTGTTGAATTATTCTACATTAACCATAGTATTCATCAAATGTTTGGCGAACGATATTGATAAATAGGTTTCCGTGTATAGTGTAGTTACTACTAGCTATATTAAATAACGAGGTTGTTATTTTAAATAAGCCCGCACTTTCTCACTAAACATATTTTACCGAATAGATGACTTATTTTAAGACCAACTTTTCATAGTAATATTTCCAATGCGAACATATTTAACCGATGTCGTTTCCATAACGTATGGAATTTTCCAATTGGTACGAGTTGATAACGGCATCCTGTTAGAGTTGTCAATTATCCATATCAATATGGCGCGTTTTAAAACTGATGAGCGCCTCGTCAATCCGTACCTTGATGAGGTTATTAT
This sequence comes from Rhynchophorus ferrugineus, assembly GCF_030347505.1. Taxonomy (NCBI): domain Eukaryota; kingdom Metazoa; phylum Arthropoda; class Insecta; order Coleoptera; family Curculionidae; genus Rhynchophorus; species Rhynchophorus ferrugineus. Next base: position 20,185,812 of record NW_027472583.1, on the reverse strand, counting down.
TTTGGCATCCAGATAATGCAATTAACCCTGCTGAACTTATTCTTGTGTGGTTTTCATCGTATACTCGTGTGTCCATCAGTGGTATCTGTATAGCTAAGATAAAAGGTATAATATCTTACATATAACATCGACGTGCTCGGGTTTATAAACATTAATAATATTTGCTATTTTTTATGATTTAATGTTCGCCAAAATTATTATTGCTCTTACGAGTTAGGAGCACGGCACAGGAGGTTAAAGACATGTGACATCTCCAGCCTCAGCGACAGATTCACATTCATGCACATGAAGGGGCATTTTCAATATTTAAACCTATTTCGGCTGGAGTTCCCAAGGATGGTGCCTTGGAACCACTCCTGTATCCGAGGCTGCAGAAAACGTACAAATAGCAGTCAACAAGATCTACAAATGGATTAGAGCGAAACTTGCAAAAATCAAGTACCTGCACTGGTTAGTCGGAATATCTAAAATCGGATATTGACCTAAAATCATTGAGATTGATTTATTAGTCAATCAGAAAGCCAATTTGGACCTGAGGTGCAAATATGGGGATACACTAAAAACATTAAACCAACTAGTAATCCTGCGTTGCCAAAACAAAGTTCTACGATTTATAACCAATGCGTATCGCTACGTAACCAACGAAAAGGTGCACGATGATCTCGAAATAAAATGGACATAGGAAGATTGATCTAAGATTTAGCCTTAAAGCATGAAGTAGAGTTAGTATATCATAGCAACGGGGAAGCAATAAAGCTACTGGATAACACGCAGAAAATCAGAGTATTGAAGTGGATAAAACCACATGAACTTGTATAGTGTATAAATGTTTGACCTTAAAACTTTACTTTAAGCAGTCTTGTTCAATTTCGGTAAATAGATTCTGATGTATTTATTCCACACTTGTCTAATTTGTATATTCATTGACATATATGGAAGCCACTGATGGAAAAGTTTTTATAATAATATTATAAATAAAAACCTTACACATAAAAAGCTGTCTAACATAGTGATTTATTGTACAGTAATGTAAGTAAAGAAAAATGTAGCCAAACCCTTTAAAGTGTGGCTGAGATGAACTGATTCTTTAGGGAATCTGCGAAGGCACATAGGTAATAAAGTATTAAAATGTATACGAAAAGGCAATATACGTGACTATGTGTTCTATAACGGTACTATATAGCACTATAAAATCTGGCGAGAATAGTCCGGACGGAGCTATATGATCTTTCCTATCTAAGATAAACATCTTGTAACAGTCGATTCATTAACTGCAAAGCAATCTGAAAACTCCTTAAGCACCCCTATTTTGAGTAGGACTTTCATTCAATATGTCTTGCAATTCAAACTTTCAAGCTTGAAAAATTTCTTTGGCCGTGCAGGTCATTATTGATTGATTTTTTATTATTATTATTTAATTAATACATTGTTACTAGTCGTTTCCGTCTAACCTACAATTTGTCTTTATGATAACTTAAAACTAGGTATATAACTCAGTCTCTGGTGAAATAATGTTTATACATGTCACTGCTGAATTTTTTTTACTATATTTTTTTAATATATGCACCTCATTACACAACACTACACAAGATCAGATGGTTTGATTCTTTTGAGTCTGTGTCCTGTTCTGGTGGTATCCAAGGAGTCTTTCCTCATGTCCCCTTGCAATTATCTTGATTTCTTGACTGACTGTGGGTATTTGAAGGTCTCGATGTAGGTAATCAGTCCTATAGTATTTGGGTGCACAAACAATATTTCTCAGGACTTTGTTCTGAAAAATTTGGATTTTATTAATATTACTCTTTGCAGAACATCCCTATAATTGAACTCCGTATGTCCATATAGGTTTCAATATTTGCTTATATAATAGCAATTTATTATGTACTGATAATTGTGATTTTTTTCCAATTAGCCAGTACATTTTCCTATATTTTAATTCTAGACAATTCAATTCAAGAGAAGAATTGCTCTTTTTTTCGTTATATGTTCCTTCCAGTGAAGTTTTTCATCGAGATTCATTCCGAGATATTTAGCGTTGTTGCTGTTGATTCATGTGAAAACCACCAACCTCACCATAAGTTTCACATAATGTTATCGGGGCTTAAGTGTTGCAGAGTTTATAGGGTTAAGGGATTCGACAGCAGATGTATTCAAATCAAGAAACACAATTAATGAATGGTGAAAATGTAATTCTGAACGTTCCACGTTTATGGTTTCGATTTTAAACTGAATAAGTCAATAATAGTAAATTAAAAACTGTTTAAGTGTTTGACTATATTTAATCGATGATATTAGAAAACCACCAGAACAGCTAAAAAGCAGTTTGGTTATTCGGCAATGGAAATAACTGAATTAGAACTAAAACAAAAATGTGGGTATAATGGAATAACGATACAGAGTAACACCATTCATCTAACATAAATAAGAGTATGTGTTTTAAAATTAATATTACATTGTTAAAAATTTTGTCTATTGATTTGGTTGTCTAACGCACCACGTTCCTTAGTAATAATAGTGTTAATACTATTTACTGTTAAAAATTAATATAAAATAAATAATAATAATAGAAAATAGCTTACATAAAAGTATTGATAAAATTGATTTCTGTTTTTAAAAATGAAATATTACTTTTCCAATATCGTCGGTCTATAAAACGGGAACGAATAAACACATAAATCCGGAACGATCCGGTGCACTGCTATGAAATTATCTTGCCATTTATTTTATGTCGGGGCACCTTTGTCGTATAACACCGACGTTCTCGCCTAATAAAGAAAATATTTTTACGAATTGTAATTTTGCGACTGGTTTAGTTAAATATTGCACATAATGCTCTATTAGATCTTAAGTATTCGGTCTGTGTCCCGTTTTTACGCTCGACAGTCGAAACAAAGCAAAATTCTGCACTTTCAGGGAACAATGAGCAACGGGTGCAAAGTAAATAAGCTAGCCTTTATTTAAATTATTTTGACGGTCGCTTGGACCGTTTAAATGGCATCTTCTTGCAACCACAATGTAAACTCGTTACGTCGAAGTTTTACAATTAAAAGTTTTTGTCGCGGGTCCAATTATGAAGCGATTTAGTGGAATGAGCGTTCCGATGGCGTATAAAATGATTCACTTCATTTTACGCTAAACAGGAACCTTTAAAAATTTATTTGTTTTTAACTTTTTTCTGATAATTAGAATTTTAATATTAGTACATCGTTACTAGTCAATGTACATTAATTTATAATTTGATTTTACAAAACACAATAATTAGTTATACTTATTACATCACGTGATTGTTACTGCACGGGCTACGGACTCCAGTGTAATCTGGGTGTTTGACAACTGAATTATGTACCGATTCAGATCGGTTTGGTCAATTTTCTAATAGATAAAAACCATCACTGTCGTTTTGTATCGCCTTTCAAGAAGTTGCCTATTTCTATTAAATAAAATAGTTTTAATATGAATATTTTGTTTGCACTTTGGTATATTAATGTTTTTTGTATTTTAAACCATTTCACATTTCAACATAATGTTCATTCATACTACAAAATCAATGGTTTAATTATATGAGTCTGTGTCCTGTCCTATTATTATCAAGGAGTTGCAATATTTTCGGATGGTCAATACATTTATGTACGGATACTAAATATAAACTTATACCGAAATAATTGTGAAAAGTGTGAAGTAACTGAACTAATGCCTCACTCTATTTTAAAAATATAGGAAGCAGAGTTTTGTTACCTTATTTTTCCATACAGTACAGTGAAATGTCGTAAAATACATATGTAACCTTTTATTTCTTCTATCTTTATCCAAAGAAATCGCAAGGCTATGGCTGCAAAAGATACCATGAAACGGAATTATAAAACACACCAACTTCCGCATTTAGATTAATTTGTAGCATTTAAACTAAGAAGTGTACAAGACTTTTGAAAGATGGCAGAACACATCATGACCCCAGCTACCTGCAAGACATCTGAAAATCTCTTATTAAAAGAATAAAACCGATTATAGAGAGAAAAAACCTAATACCTACACATCAGTTTCGGTTTGTTAACAAACATTTGACAAATATATGCGGCGGCCTTATTTATAAATTACAAAAAATATAAAAAACAACACACTGAACTATGAAAATGTTACATTATAGCCAGAATGTTTCGAGTTAAACAAGAGAAAGATTACACTAATCAATATGAGAAGCTAAAGCGTGTACCACAAGAAAGTGTATTGGGACCAATTATTTACCTAACTACTCTACACGTGTGATATACCACAAATGGAAAATATGACGATGCCACTGTGATTTTTGTTGTCGGGGACATTAGCGAAGAAGCTACACGAAAATTACAATAAGCAAACAACAAATAATTTGGGCCAAACCTGGAAAATAAAAATTAACAAAATTTAAACTGTGCATGTACATTTCATATGTAATCAGGCCTCACAGGCGCTAATAATAAATAATACTACTATTCCGTATTGCAACAACGCTCCTGTTAGTATCTTGGCCTAAGTTTTCTAGAACAATGTCCTGAGAATTATTGTAGATGCACCCAGATACTACAGGACTGATTACTTACACTGATATCTTCAGATACCGACTACCACTTAGGAAATCAAGAGAACTGCAAGGAGACATGGGGAGGGATTTCATTCTCATGTCAGTTTAGAAGTAATACAGCTCTTGGATAACACCGGAATTGTAGGTTAGTCGGCAACAAGTAGTATCAATGCAAAGAATGAATTATAAAAAATTGGTAGTAACCTACAGAATATTATAGATTAAGGTGAATTATATATATTATTTTATAATATACATCATATACTGTTTTAATTATTTTACTTTCATCAAAATTACTTAAAGTAACAAATTAAAGATAAAAAACTGATTATTACACGCGTATAATGAAATTATTATGACTATTGTCCTCATTACAACTATTAATGTAAAAACGTTATTTTAGTTGACTTAAAACTTGATTACCCTTAGAAAGTTTCTTGTTAATATCAAGTTCCTAGAAAAACTTATTAATTAAAACTTTTTATCAGTAACACGGGCCTAATTAGGTCGCGGAAACAAACTTTTCCTTAATCTGGTAAGTATCTACTACATTTTTAATGTAAAGAACCTAAATGTATTAAGTGTATTTAACACATAATTATAATCTCGAATATTAAGATATAATTCAAAATAAATATTACAACCAAAAATTATTAGAATAGCTAAATGGATCTTGGCACATGAATGAATAATTTAGGAAATCTTTTATGATGCCTGATATGATAACTGATGCAGGATATCTAATCTTATCAGAAATATCTTATTCTAAATATTACTCTGAAGCCTGTACTTACTCTGGCAGTAAACCTTTCAATCTACACATTTAACTGCAATTATTCATACTTAGATTTGGCTGATTTGATACTGATTGACAAGTATATTGTAGGGAATTGACTTCTTCGAAGACTTACAACACTAAGATTGAAAACTAAATAAGATTCGTTTGAGTTCTAAAGGGATATCCCCTCATTCAAGGCGCATGATTGAATATCATGGTGATTTATGATTGAATTGTGGGTCTATTAGATCTGCTAGAAGTATCCCATGGTTGTTTTCCGTATGACAAATGGGCCTAATTATTTCAGCAGTAACAGTGATCGGCAGATCAGCAGTATACAGCAAACATAATATGGTCCCAGTACGCTGTCTTCCGAAACTTTTGAATATATTGGATGTATTCATCATCTTGATTTATAGAAAATTGTTTATCTGTAAGAGTAGTATTTCAATAGCGAAAAATGCTGATCAGCGAAAAAGTTCTTTAGTTTAATCAAAAGCATGAGATATATTAGCTGTTCATTTAGTTTACCAATATGTAGCTCTGTGGTTATTGCGAAATCGAAATTGATGTTCAATATTAGTTAACAACATTAGTTTTGACATGTTATAATTTCAGTTCCAGTATTCTCTAACATTTAACTGCAATTATTCGTTCTTAGATTGACAAGTATATTATAGGGAATTGACTTCTTCGAAGACTTGACAACACTAAGATTAAAAACTAAATAAGATTCATATGAGTTCTAGAGGGATATCCTGTTACATCCCCTCATTGAAGGCGTATGATTGAATATGATGGTGATTGGTGACTGAATTATGGGTTCATTAGATTTGGTAGAAGTATCCCATGGTTGGTTTCCGTATGACAAACGGACCTAAATAATGATTTGTACAGCAGTATTCTGTTATCTAAGGACTGCTTTGATTTACGTCTGACTATTCAGTACAATGTTTCAGTCGTAACAGTGAGCGGCAGATCAACAGTATACAGGAAACATAATATGGACCCAGTACACTGTCTTCCGAAACTTTTGAATATATTGGATGTGTTCATCATCTTGTTTTATAGAATATTGTCTATCTGTAAGAGTAATATTTCAATAGCCAAAAATTCTGATCAGTGAAAAACTTCTTTAGTTTAATCTGCAGGCATGTGCAATACACTTTATCAAAAGCATGAGACATATTAGCTGTTCATTTGGTTTACCAATCTGTAGCTCTATGGTTACTGCGAAATGTTCAATATTAGTTAACGAAGGAATTCTTGACTGCAAACAAAAAGAGAAAACCAAAAAGGAGTAAGTGAATAACTAAAAATTAATAAATTTGTAAATAATTCGTACTAGTGATCACCATCTAAAAGTGATATCTTAATAATTCCAAAACATGTCTTCATTCATATATAACATTAATAAAATATTAACATATTAAAATATATACAAATAATTAAGACTAATTTCCATTAAGTTTGAATAATCAATAAGTGTTAGCAAGTTCAAATTACTACACCACTGAACGTTATAATAAATGTATAGGTTATAATAGGCATAAAATATTATTTTCAGATCTATATATTAAATTTATCTTTATTTATGGTTAAAAGATAAATATGGAATATTAAATGAACTATTAACTTTTTAAAACTTATAAATCTTTCTAACTAAATAATATCTTTAAAAGTTATACACACATTTTCATGAAGTAAATAAATACTTATAGAGTTACATATCTTGTTGTATTAATTGTTAAATACCTTAAGATTTACCAGGAGGTTAAAATATTTATGAAATTTCTGTTAATAATTCATAACTTCTATTTAATCCATGGGTTCCATCTGTGCAAATTATGTAGTTAGTTTTGTTTTACCTACATATTTTCAATACATTATTTATGTATTCATATAATTTTTAACTTGTATCCCTTTTTTTTTCGCCTAAAACTTATATTGAAAGACAATAAATATACCAGGCTTATTTGACAAAAGAAGAATTGCTTTACCTAGATTCTTAAATTAAACTGCATCATACTTCACTTATCTTTCCACTGTAGAATCTTTAAAACAGTAGCTTTCATTTCTTCCTATCAGTAAATGCTTTTATTTATAACTATTAATTACTTACAATCTCACCATTGCAGATAATTTATATTTATTTTATGTTGTGTTGCTGTATAATGTTAATCTTAATCCATGGTTTGACTTTCGTGGTATTGATTAACAATGAAATAGACAATATATATTCTAATTCCTAATTTGATTTTAACTTGATAATGTCAGACTCGGTGTCTTCATTCCCAGATTATTTTTGTTGTGTAGTCAAAGTCTTTGTCAAGGAAGTAATATATCTTTCGGCAATATTTGCGGAAGATTATTATGGAATAAAAATGTTTAATATTAACATTTGTGTTGTTAATAATAATTTGAGCTTAAATATATACTTTTTAAAAATGTATTTTTGTTATCCTATTATCAAATGATGTTTATCCTGACTAAACCTACTGCTTCGGTATTAACTCTATCAAGTGCCATAACGATGTCAGGTAAGTATGACTAGGATAGTCATCTGTCGTCGGATTTTACCCCCTTACCTAGAAACCATCACGAGCACAAGTTAATAAATTACTACTTATTTAGTCAATTTGAGCGAAAAATTTTTCCAATAGATTACAAACAGCAGCAAGTAAACAAGCTGTAAACGAAAACCAAGAGTCCAGGATATAAAAAAGAAAGTGGATGCCCATAAAGAATCTTGGGTACCTCACTGACAAACCCAAATACATATTTAATAGCCTAATAAAACTATTGCTCGTAAAAGTAAGATCGATTCGGGTCAAATGGACTTTTCTCATAGTACATAAATATAAAAACTAGTATGGTAAGGGAAGTAACATAGTCAATAGCTTCTATTTTTTCCATTTCCCGATACAACAGTAATTTGCATTTATAATAAAAAGCCTGCATTTAGAAGCCATTTTTATTTATCACTTAATAGTCGGTTTCCTTCCGGTCTGAGTAACGGCTTTTAAATCCAATGACTAGCAGATTTTTCCATATATTATGAAAAAAATATTACTGGTGTATTTATCCGTCCGATTTTTATTCACAACTGGATCTCACCCCTAGGTTCTCTGATTCCAGATTTGGGCAGATCTCCTAGGGGAATTTCTTGGTCTGAATGTTCCAAGTAGATGAAATATGCGCATAGAACTTATTTGACAATGTTAAATCTAAAATAAATATAAACAGCACTAGTAGTAATATATAGCAAATCGTAGGCAGGTAGAGGTTTTAATGAGATAATCTTAAGCTAAACTCAAGCTCTATACGCCTTCAGTCATTTAATTGTTGGAAAAATGCGACAAAACGGGCAAAGTTATAGTTTGAGAAGTAAGAAGTAAGTAGTTAGCGTAAATTGGATAACAGTTGATTAAGCATATATTATTGATGTTTACATTTTAACCAAATAACAGGTATTGAATTTGACGTCTCATAATTTGTATATTCGGAGAAGAGATGTTTTAGGGAATAATGGAGTTGTGTAGTGACTTAATAGACCTGATAGACTATTGCAGGCTGTAATTTCAGTAGCAGGAAACTACCGGTTGACCATACGCGAGGAGTGATGCCATGGCGAGGAACGCTATAACTTTATTCTCAACCGAACGCCGTAAAACAAAAACCATCCTGTTAATCTGCTTAAGGTTGAGATATTCAAAAAGTCCCAAACAAGGATAGATTCTTGGAGGTCATTAATTTGATGGAGCAATTTCCGATTCATAGATTATAACCTCATAAAGAAACTTTTCGCAACTGCTTCACTCAGACTGAGTATGAGGGAATAATTTAACCGCCTACCCTATAGACAACAGCACATTGACCAAGGTACTAGAGGTTGGAATATCACAGTGACCATGTATCTCTCACTCTTTCAGATTCTTGGAATACCACAGCGGTCACAATTGAATGAATCTGACAGGAGTGAAATCATGGATGTGATTTAGAGTTGTGATTATAATTGTAAATGTCTTTAGGTAATAGTGTAAAATCCGACAAGGGGTAACTCTTCCAGTAATCAGACTAGGAAATTAAAAAAAAGAAATCAAATAAGTAAACTGTCCCCGCTTGCATGTAAAATTAAAAGAGTAGTACTCGTTAAATGAAGCATTGGATGCTACAATTGTACTATTATAGTTTGTCCAATAAAATGGCGCCACCAAAATTGATGGCTGTTCTTAAGAATTTGACAACATTGTTGACCTCTACCGACATAAATAAAATTTTATACACTATTTCTCACTATTTAACTACTGTGTCTACTACTACTACTACTGTATGAGAAATAATATCTACTGCGAGTTTATATCGAATTTAACATTTTTACAAATTGCATTTGGCAGTATATTCGCTATTTTGTAGGAAGGATCCGAAGGACTCTCTCTCTCTCTCTCTCTCTCTCTCTCTTTTCTCTCTCTCTTTATATATATATATATGTAAAATCGATAGAATGGAGGAAAAGTAACATAATATACGATCTGCAATAAAAGTATAGAAAAAATTGATATATATCTTCTACATTTCCGTATTAGCACAGTATCACAATGCGGATGGAGTATCTAGCCATATAAAATTGCGTTCGACAAGCAGTAAATATCTGAAGTTATGGAAAAGCAAAAAAATATTAAATTTAATCTAACAGGAGAAACACCCACAAGCATGCACAAATATATACAGTTGGAAATATTATGTAAATTCTGAGCCAACAGGGGTATATTCTATGAACTTTTCTCGTTTACAGTGAGCATATATTAGGTCTATTTCCGATAAAACGTGAACGATATTAAAAAAGTTTCTTGCGGAGTTAAAAATAATTTATATTTAATGAATATCATTCGTATTTCGTATTATAATAATAGATGTTTAACATTGCCGCTTCAATTTTAATCTGACACAAACAGAACCTTAACAGGTCAATTAAAAAATCCACGGCTTAATATAGCAAAACACATTTTTTTGGCAAAATTATTATTTTTATATTCAACATAATTTCCTACAAGAATACGTATACATCCGTATACGTATATACGTATACCGACCCTCCAACTTTTCGACACCATTTTTGTAGTACGATTTGTCTTTTGCTTCAAAATAGGTCTCAGTTTCGGAGATCGCCTCTTCATTCGATGAAAATATCTTCCCAGCGAGCATTCTTTTGAGATCTGAGAACATGAAATGGTCACTAGGGGACAGATCTGGAGAATACGGTGGATGAGGAAGCAATTCAAATCCCAATTCATGGATTTTTGCCATCGTCTTCAGTGACTTGTGACACGGTGCATTGTCTTGGTGAAGCAGCATTTTCTTTTTTCAAATGCGGCGACTTCGTCCTTCAAAAGGTCCAATAACGCTATGTAATAGTCGCTGTTGATGATCCTTATTTTTTTAAGGTAGTCAATGAAAATTATTCTATGCGCATTCCAAAATACAGACGCCATAACCTTGCTAGCCGACTGTGGCGTTTTCCCACGCTTTGACGGATGACTGTCTATTGGACTTCGGAGTGAAATAACAGAGCCATGTTTCATCCATTGTCACATATCGACGCAAAAGATCGGGTTTATTACGCTTGATGATCTTCAAACACTGCTCCGAATCATCAATTCGTCGTTTTTTTGGTCAAAAGTGAGCTCGGGCGGCACGCACTTTGCACAGAGCTTTCTCATACCCAAATATTCGTGAATGATATGATGTACAAGTTCAGTTGATACCCTTAGAGTTCATTCAAAATCATTTTGTGGATTTTTTTAATGTTTTTGTCGTTAACAACCACTTTTAGGTGACCACAGCGTTCACTGTCTTCGGTGCTCATTGCGCCACATCTAAACTTAGCATACCAATACTTGATGGTTGATTTTCCTGGGGCAGTGTACGGAAACTCAGCATCAAGCTAAGTTTTTGCTTCAACTGTGTTTTTCCCTTCAAAAAGCAATATTTTACCAACACGCGAAATTCCTATTTATCATTTTTTTTTCATAATAACAAAAGTGGCTTCAGTTAAAGAGCTAATGATTCAGAAGCTAATGATACGACAGCTGTCAAATATATACACGCATCTTTTGAGGGTCAGGGCTAATTAAAAACATGTGGATTTAATTTCAATTGACCTATTATATTGCAAATATTTTAGTTATTATTATTTCAGTGACGGTCCCATTCACCGGTCCCAGGCAGCAACAGTCATAGTCGTACATGGAATAGGCAAAATAATACGAAAACCACGCTATAAAATATATCTTATTTGGCAATACTGCTTCCGCATAAATAAAGCGACATTAACAAAGTGCGTATTGTTCAATATACATGGCAAGTCTTGTAGTTTATTGTTTTATACGATTTAAAAAAGTAACCGGTGAAATAGGTTATATACCAGATTTCGAAAGGACAGAAAACTGTTGGTGTTCGATCATCAGAAACATCGATGACGAAATCACCTGAATTATTTTACATTTCTGGATTGACAGAATCTAAGATAATGACAACATATACGAAGCACCATTGCTGAAACAGTAAGCAAAAGACAAAATTAAATGTCAAAGACCGACATTAAAATGAATTGTGGCCTGACAACATAATATTACCGCGACAAAATTGACTGTAGAACCTAACACTCACTTCACTAATAACGTTTCTATAAAACACCTAGCACTATTGCGGGAGATCCATATCTCTAACCTTCATGAGAGGGCAGCGATGGTAAACCCTTTGAACGGAAGAAAACATTACGCTGCTAAATAACTGATGTATATAACTAAATATCTTGTAAACTGCAATGATAAAATTTCAATAGCCTAAGATACAACGTGGGGAAAAAGACCCGCTACTATTTTGATTGCCTATAACTTTACTCAAAGAAGAGATAAGTAAGTTTGGTTTTCTTTTTTTTTATTATGATTGAAAAATTATATCGGCTAAATGGTGACCGCGATTCGCTATAAAACTTTCGGATCTTTTTAAGGTATTTTTCATGACATCCTGCAACATCTGAGGCTGAATTTCTTCAATTTCGTGACGAATTTTGTCTTTAAGATCTTGAAACAATTCACATAAACTTTTGATTTACAAAAACCCCATAAGAAAATCTGTTAAATCCGGACATTTGGCTGGCCATATTAAATCGCCACTTCGCGAAATTAGTCTTCGTGAAAAAACGTCATTCAATAATTGAATTTTTAAATGAGCTGTATGTGTTGTGGCCCCATCTTGGTGAAAGCACATGTCCTCCAGTACTTGCTTTTCCATTTCAGGCACAAGACAATTTCGAATCATGTCTTGGTACCGTTCAGCAGTAACAGCAACTGCAACACCCTGGTTATTTTCAAAAAAATATGGAAAGACGATAGACGGAAAACAGCAAATTTCAAAAGCGCGTACAATGTTTTCACATATTTTTATCTAAAACTAGCTGACCCGACAGACTTCGTCCTGTCAAAAAGATTTGTAATGTGGCAGTTTTTGTGCCTACGTATTTTAAAAAATTCTCCTGAACAGAACCATCACCCTGGTGATAGGGCGTTGTGAATAAAAAATAATTAAATAAAACATATATAAGGATTGAAAAGTAAGTAATCGCTTTATTGTTAATCATGTGAATCATAATTATTATTATTATTATTATCATTATATTGCTTTGTGGTATACGATGTTTTTTGTTTGATTACCTGGCGCATAGATAAACAAATCTGATGGTTTTCCAACACGGGAACAGGCAACATACAATTGACCATGTGAGAAACATGGGTTTTCTAGATTAATACCACAAACACTTAATGATTGCCCCTGGGACTTGTTTATAGTCATAGCAAAAGCAAGCCGTCAACATGTCTATAGGAAATTTGCCATTACCAATGTCAATGAGTTGTTTAGAGAATATGTTTCCAGATTGGTCATTTTGCAACTCGACACGCATATTCTTGCTTAAATGAAGTACTTTAACATGTTTCCACAAATTGGAGGACTTTAGACATGCATTGAGTTCATCAGCTGGCGTTGATCGTGGAATCACTGGCAATGTTTGACGAAAATCTCCTGCTAATAAAATCATTGCACCACCAAATCGGTTATTATTGCTACGTAGATCTTTTAAGGTTCTGTCTAAAGCCTCCAAAGATTTTTTATGTGCCATCGTGCATTCATCCCAAACAATCAATTTACATTGCTGCAAAACCTTTGCCATTGCAGAGTTCTTCGAAACGTTGCAGGTTGGAGTTTCATTGCTTTGCATATTTAATGGCAATTTTAGTGCTGAATGGGCTGTTCGACCACCTTCAAGCAAAGTTGCTGCGATTCCCGACGAAGCGAGTGCAAGTGCAATTTTATTTTGTGAGCGAATTGTTGCTAATATTAATGAAATAAAAAAAGTTTTTCCTGTACCACCAGGTGCATCTAAGAAATAAATCCCTCCAGTTTCATCATTTGTTACTTTCATAAGAGTTTCAAATACATACTTCTGTTGTTCATTTAACAGTGGAAGATTTGTTTGAATTTATTCTTTCAAAGCGTTGAGATCATACAGTCTTTCTCGATGCAACTCTTGGTTAAAAGCGTCATGCATTGGACGATTGGGCGCGGTCAGGCCTAATTGAATTAATAGTTTGTTTGACATTATCAAGCACATGTCCTCAATTGAAATCAATGCTTCATTGTAAATTTCTTCACTGATTTGTATATTTGGATTTCCCATTCTATTCCGTATTTGATACAAAATATCATCACACATATAATCTTTGTACTTCATCCACAAATCAATTGGGTTTGATGGGAAGCATGTAGATATGATTATAGAAAACAATGTTCGTATTTGATGAGTGTGTGATGATATTACAGCATCATTGAGAGTTTGATCCCAATGAGCGTCATTTTCAAGCAATTGCAAACGTTGACAGGCTTCTCTGTAGGATCCACACAATTCACCATCAACAGTTCGTAACTGTTGGAATGATGTTGGGCCACGTACATTGACTAATAGCAGTCGTAAATAAAAACATTCATCATTGCTTGGATGTACTGAATAAATCCGGCCAATCGCATCGGTGGAATATACATCTGTATATCCTGGAACTGGTTTTCCTTGTTTCCGTCGTATAAATCTCCTTGAGGATTGATTCCAGGTATAATATTTTGGCATTTCAGAATATAGCAATGTTTGTGCGAAATCATCGTTTTGGCATGTCTCAAAAAAACTGGTTAATGTAGTAGATGGTGGCTGAGCAGCTCTTTGTACTGCGTTCTGTGCTGTAAAATACACTCTTTGTCCATTTTCTAAATGCACAGCTAAGTGAACAACAGAAGGGTGTCTCTCATGAATAGGAAAAGAAAATATTCGCCAAACTGCTTCATTACTACTGACATAGCGGCCCATTTGGTATTGGGTAACTTCATCATTATAATTCTCTGCACCAATTTCAATCACAGCCATATCACTCCCTTTGCTTACATATTTGCAAATGTATTTAATCGATTTCACTGAATGGCAAGATTCAACGTTGATGTGTGCTTTGAATGTCTTTGATAAAATGGGTGAATATGGAACAATCCAACGATTATCTATTTCAATATCTTGTTGATTTAATTTGACAATTGTTGATTTTCCATTGTCTGCTGTCGATCTGCGACGATACAATGGATAACCGTCATTACCAGTAATTGTTTCCGATATTAATGTCCGTGGATATCGTTTTGAACATTTACCATCCATCATACACGGTGAATTTTGATTAAGAGTTCCACAGGGACCATGTATCATGTTTTTGATAACTACCTCATGCAATCCAGGATCTACTTGTACATTAGGGATTTCAGCTGATATCACTGCATCAACTTCATTTGGCCTTATCTTTTCAACCAACCAAATCAAAATGTGTGCATGTGGCAGTCCTCGTTTCTGCCACTCCACAGAATACATCCAGCAGCGTGTCTCACCAAACACATTATGTTTTACGATGAAATTCATTAAAGATTTCAACTTTTGTCTAAAGACTCTGGCTGTAATATCATGACGATCAATGGATGATTTCCCAGGTAATAACTCCTGCTTAATTTCTATCCATTGCGGATTGCATGTAAATGTGATGAACAAATCTGCTGTACCATAATGACGAACATACGACATGGCATCTTGAGCATATTCGTGCATATGCCGAGGGCTTCCGATGTATGTTGCTGGAAGAATAGTCATCCGACCGACATTCTGTGCATTTCCATCAGTATTAATCGCATCTCGAAGGTGAATATACTCTTCAGATCGGAGTTTGGTTTGATTCAACCTGATGAATGTTAATCTCTCCGTTTCAATTTTAACATACATGTCATCAACATATTTGTGATATAATCGCCGACATTTCAATATGCGATTATCTGCATTTTCCCGAATCATTAGGCGGTATGAATAATAGTTCATTGAACTGACTTTTTTGTTGGTTTCAGAACCTGTAAACAGATTTTGTTTTAATAACATTCAAATATAAAATTAAAATACATAATATAGTGACTGAGATATTATCGCCATAGCTAAACTAATATTTTAGTTACCTGTAATGGGATTTATCATTTTTATTGATAAATCGTAGCCATCTTCACCTTGCCAAAATATAATGGGATATTGCAGTGCATCATATGAGCGGTGTGTTTCCTTTATAGGTTGTAATTGAAAATTCCGACGATGTAAAACAATATCACGGGATTCCAAGTTTTCTCCAACTACAACGATAGCAACTTCATCAATAGTTGGTGCATTAAAACGTCTTGTATGTTGACCTGCAGGTGTTTTATCAGCTCTGATTACAATTTTGTGATTATCGGATGGCATCAGATCCAGGGCAGTTTTAAACAATATAATCAATTGATTGTGTTGATGAAATAAAGTTTGTAATTGTTCTACAATAGACCTTTTTACTAAATTGTTATGTGCACAACGCAGATCAATTTCTTGTGGTGAATTGCCCATAAAATAAATTTGCAGGAATTTGTTGTCGCTATCTGACACTGGTAACAGTGAACCTGCTCTGTGATATATTTGCCCTTGTATCTGTAAATAAAAAAAATATTATGGTGTGGTATAAATTAATGGATTGTCAATGATCAAACTTAAATAATATTTGATCTTAAAAAGTATATATTTAGTTTTAACTAATATCTATCAAATATAAAATATAATAAAAGTGTCACTGAAACTGAATCACCATATAATATGATGACTAAGTGATATATTTCGTAATGATTAAGAAATTGAAGATTAGTAACACATCTTAACTTTGGTGACAGAAAATTTTGTTCGCTAAAATAATTATGAATAACTGCTATAATACATACCTTGAAAGTTGGCATAAAATTTTCCCGAACTGCATTTGTTGCCCCAAATGAAGTCATTTGAAAGCAATTGTTATATTGTTGAATATGTGTCAAAAAGTGTATAGAATCTGTTCCTATTCCTGAAACCAATGAGTACAATGGTTCTGGTGGTGGATCCAATTGTATCAATTTCACTTTACCATTTGCGCAACACAATCCATTGGCTTCGTTTTTGTATTTTAATGCCTTACAGTGTGAGCAAACCAAGTTCATAGAACCAATAACAACACATTGGTAGTTACTGTAGTCAATTGACACATCGTAACTGAAAGCAGCTGGATTCAAACTTGCGCGATTATTAGTTGAATGTCGCGCTCGCGCTTCACGCGAATCAAATATAAATTATTTTTTCACTAATCACGAACTAAACAAACACTAACTAACTAAACACTCTGCACAAAACACGATATACGAATTTGTTTCGTGTATCACTTGACAATTCATCTGTCATCTGTCAAAAGTCATCTGTAACAGACAACTTTTTTTTTTTAAATTTGATATGACTTGAACTCAAATCCTTTTAATCCGTACGAATTGTTTTATTTATTTAAAATTTTTTATTTGTTTAAAATTTAATTCAAATTTTAAATAAATAAAACAATTTGTACGGCTTAAAAGGATTTGAGTTCAAGTCATATCAAATTTAAAAAAAAAAGTTGTCTGTTACAGATGACTTTTGACAGATGACAGATGAATTGTCAACTGATACACGAAACAAATTCAAACAAAAAGGGCTATTTTTAGGGTTTTTCCAGCAATAATTCTAATTTTTCTCGCCGTAAAAACCATCCCTGAACTTCAACGAACATTTTAAAAAAAGATTTGGCCAAATTGGTCCAGGCGTTGTTGAGTTATGCGCTTAGGAACATATTTTGCGATTCATTTTTATATATAAGATAATCAGATATTTGGGAATAATGTTATTGCTGAACTGATGTGACGAAAAATCAGAAGTAGTTCAGTGTAAATGCCATTCAGGTTTCTTTTAAGCACTAACTATATCATGTGAGAAGTCGCAGAAACGTTGTGGGCAACTGTTTGTATGATGTAATGGTTAGAACGTTAAGCTCACACGCAGAAGTCGCGGGCTCGATTCCCAACCGCGGCAGCAACTTCTTTTGTTCGAGTTTGATTGGACAATTTGTTAAATCACCTAGATTAAGTAGCGGATCCCGGGGCCTGAAACGTTCCTTATTTTCAATCATTGTTTCTTTATTCCTACTTTTCCTCATATGAGCTGTACTTTTACTTGAGCTATCCATTGCAATATTTAATAAACTGCTTAATTTATTGGATAAATAGCTAATACTACAGAGAGAAAAATAAAATATTTTTAACAAAACAATTGAAACGACTTCTAAAAAATAAATAAGGAACTAACTGAAAATTAAAAAATTAACAAACTTAGGGTTTTAACACAAAAAAAAATTTAAAATAAAATATGTACATAATAATCCTTGTAATAACTAAATAAAAATAAACAAAAACTTATTTAACATATCTACTACATGTATTTTATATTCTACTATATACACTCACACAATTTATTTTAATACTTACATAAGTTTGTATAACTATTTATAATATTAATTGAACTACTACCAACTGATCAGTTTGAAGGCAGTGCAATAAGCTTGAAGGCTAAGCAATACAAAAATAATAATATAAATTTGTGATATATACACAAAATTAATTTATTAACGAAACAAATCTAATCTGTTGCTTTGTTTCAGGCTTATAAATAACATAAAACTTACAAACCGACTAAAAAAATTTTTGTTTAATATTTGATGTTATTAACGATAATAGTCTATCAATTTAGTATTAAAGAATCACAAAACAAAACTAAAAGCAATGGATCTCATTCACTCTTTGCATAATAAAACCGAAAAAGCCATTAAGCCCACCATAAAAATCCGATAATCACGTACAGTCTATCCAGTTTTTCCTTGGCTTTCCATTAATCCAGAAATATCCTTTCCATGCACGAAATCTATAATAGTCTTCTGAACTGAACCCACCTATGTTTCGAGATTGTCTAAGAGTGGGATTAGATACAAGTTCTCCATAAAATTTCTTAACATAAATAGGTTCCACATAAAACAATACACACAAAACAGCTTATTGCTGTTCAACTTTTTTTAAATCCTCTTATAAAATCCCAACTGATGCGAAAAGGGATATTTAGTGAATCGTAAAACGTGATTTTTTCAAATATAGCTTATCAAAGTTGAATTTCCTGTCGTTCACCAGATTAAATAAGCAGATACTAGGACTTTCAATAAATTAACAAAATGGAAATAAGGAAGATTTGTGGTTATAAAAATCTAATACACTTATTCGATCCTTAATTTAACTCTAATTTAGATAATCCGTTATTACATTGGTTTCCCGAAATGCTTGCATGTAGTAACCTCTATTCTCCATTTAATGAAAGCCATTTTCCAGGAAATAAACTGAAAGGGGATAGAAATCACAATGAGCTTAAACTAGTTGTTGAAATAATTCGTTCTCTAAGTCAATAATTTTAACGATAATTTTTGGCTCCCAATATCTACTTTTATCGTTTCATTATTAATGAGTATACATAAATTTTTTAAACTCAAAACTTTAGGCACTGTTACACTAAAGTCTATATACACTGAATAACTCAATAATGCCAAATGAGAAACTGCTATTTTGCGTAAAATAATGTCAAAACCGTCGAATTTTACAATAAGGTTAGGTTGTTTGACACTTGTAGCAATTATTAATCAAGTATTAATTTTTCATTTTCAACTTTAGCTAATCAAAATGAATGTAAGAACTCAATATTAATTAAAGTAAATCAAAAGTGGAATAACACTAATAAAATGTTACGAAGTCTGTTACTGATCAGTTCACTTATTTCATACAGAACATCATTCTCTTATTTCTGTATCCTAAATAAGCTAATAATTACAAACGACATAATATCTGTGGAAAAGATAATATGGCGCTCATGAATAAGCGGAATTGACTACACAAGTTTGGTACTAATAGCGCTAAAGTTTAACGGCTGTACGATGTTTAATGTGTTACCGTACGTTTAAATGATTTGTAAACAAAGAACGAATTGACAGAAATTGAATTTCGATTATGTTCACATAGCATAATAACTATAATACAGCGTTAAATTATTTATGGTACTATTGGCGAGCAGACCCACCGAATTATTTCAAATTTCTCATTTATTTGAATGTATGAGGTCAGGGCTTTGAGTAAGTTCTGTTCATGATGGTCGAATCCCAAGAATTTACTTTCCTCGTAGTTTATATCTTATATTTACTCTAAACTTAATGCTATGCAAATGCTTTTGTTGCAAACTGCTTCTGAATTGCACTGTTTTACACAAATTTTATAATATAGCATAGAATTTTTTTGCCCAAGCTCTGGTCTCCATAAATTACGACAGGCCTAATAAATTAAGAATTCGCATTTGAACTGTAAGTTTTTTTCTGTCCAAATTCGAGAAAATTAAGATTGTTTAAAATAACTTTAGGACGCCTTTGGTGGCTTTACATCGTGAACTACGGACTAGATGATTTTCAAAATACAAATAGTTTATAATACCAATATGCTAGGGGACGCAACTTTAATCCTGCTTTTGTGACCTTACATTAAATTAAGTTTTTCGGATTCTTTAATCGAATTCAATAATTGAATTAATTTACAATATCTTATAAACCTCCCGGAATAATACAGACTATGTCAGTAATGAAGTGTACAGAGACAAAAACAAAACATTTAGTTTACATGAAAATTCTTTTATTTCAAGAGAAAGGAGTTGTAAGTTGCTGAATAGACGGACCAGACAGTGTTTAACACGGATATCCTCCAGAGGTTCTAGAATAAAGTGTTGCGAGTCTTCGTCGATGCTCCATATTACGTCTCCAATAAATTAATTCAGCGCGATATCCCCTTAGAACCCATAAAGAGTGTGATTCGAAGTGTTAGTGCAAAGAACTCTGAAAGACTGTTAGTACATCTCGATGAACTCGCTAAACATTTAAATGTACCCGATGACAGTGAAGTGCGTAGGCTCAAACGTAAACTACCATATGAACTGATTAACAGACACATTGAACGAGATAAATTTCCACAAGTTGAGGCAGCTTTTTACGCAGACGACACTACTTACTTTGCTTCTTTAAGAGTAGCACCGCACATCCGAAGCAGACTCCGAAAACCATTCGATGAGACGGTCCAGTTGTGACATTTCTGGAAGTTGCAAGTCAACCCACAGAAAACCCAGGCCATCTTCTTCCACAAGAAGCGTTTTGCACCGAGCATTTCGCTTCTTAAAATCCAATGGTCAGAAGAAGCCACCTATCTGGGTCTTGTCATCGATCGCAAGTTTAGGTGGAATTCCTACATTCAAAGGTCCCTCCATAAAGGTCAAGGTATTGTTAATTTGCTGTTCCCGCTTCTCAACCGGGCCAGCAGTCTTCCTCTCTCAATAAAATCTCTCATGTACAAGATGCTAGTTCGATCAGTCGTTCTATACTGCTCCAGTGTCTATCTAAAATAGGTCTTACCTAGCCAGGTGGAATGTCTTCAAGTATTTCAAAACACAATTCTCAGGAGAATAATCAATGTCCCTTGGTTCGTCAGGATTCATAAAGAAACAGATGTCCCCCAGGTTCACGATTTTATATCCGAACTCTACTCGAGATATTTCTCCACTCTTCATCTCTCGGACAATAGATGTATTACCGAGTTGGCCGATATTTGGGGCCAATAAATCATTCGAATCTTCATGGCCTTATTCTATCACAGCCGACACTTCCCCGTCGTACTCTAACTCCAGATTCTCTCGACCTTCTCCGGCGAGCGATTAACTCATGCACCGCAAGCTGTGTGGTGTGTTTAGTGGGTAACCCAGAGGGAGTCACAACATATCCAGTCCAACTAGCTTACTTCTGCGGGTCTTCCCAACCAGGTATTCGTAATAGGATTCCCCTTCCCGGTTCCAGGCCAAAAAAAAAGAATGAGATAAAATAATCTCTAGAATAGGTTACAATAGTCTTTAGAATAAGTTTGGATAGAGTTTAGAATAATTTAGAATATTATCTAGAATAAGATCTAGATTATAAGTTTAGCACCAGATCACTTACTGAAGCGATATTCTACATGCCGGTAGCATTATATTGTATAACGGAAATCATATTATAATGCTTATTGCCCACGGCAAAAAAAAGTTTCAAGAAACTTGATAAAGACAATACAGTTTCTTTTTTTTTAATTGATGAATGTAACATTACTGGTATACATCCCATAAAGACTAACTTTATTTACTAAAAAATCGTAAAAAGTTATCGTGTCAATGTAACTTCGCACATATATGATGTCAAACCGCTTTCGAAATATACATTTCCAATTTCACAAGTGAAAAAAAAACCGCCGCTCAGTCTGACTTTTAATTACATTAAACGTTTTCCAGATTTATTTTCCTCCCTTTTCGCATTGAATTTATTTTCGGTGATGGACGGATTTAAACGTCTCCCAATTAGTGGACCGAAAAATATACATGACGTAATTTTTTGTTCGTATCCTCTAGTTCGAATACAACTAAACATATATGCGTGTGTTTTTATAAAATTGAATTTCATTTATGTGGATGATATTTTGTTTTATATTTTATTTTTATTCGGATATTGAAGCTGTTATGTCGGTGTCATATTTCAACTAAAATAGAATATAGGATAAATATTAAAATAATATCATAACGCTTGACTTATTTATATTTTTGTAGCTTTAGACCACAATAAAATAATCTACAATATTCTGATATATAGGAAACTATATCGATTCCTTCGAACTGAGAACATTAGTTCCAAGACATTGTTCATCCAATAAATATTTTTAATCTCTTTATATATTAATCGGCTTAACAAAAATATTGTCTCCCTTTTACAGGAAAACGGCAGGAAGCTTAAAATTTGATACGGTTAAAGCTTATACGGAGGAAGAATTTTTTTTACTTTTTTTATTTAGTGGTAATTAAACTCCAGTAAAACGAAATACGCCCAAATCAAGCAACCAGGAATAGCTGTCAGATTGGCGATGTAATATATAAACAAATATTATAGGCTTTATTTTCGTTAAACCTGACCGACCCGCTCCCAGCTCCAATTCTAATATAGAAGATTACTCAAGATACATTTCTCCACAACAACTCCGGTTTTTGCGCATGCGCATATTGGCTCCATTTTATTTTAAAATAGAGAATTATCCGAGTTTGGCGCATGCGTATACGCAGCTTACTTATTTTTTTAACCGACTTCGAAAAAGGAGAAAGTTCTATGTTCGACTGTATAGTTCTTTTTATCGTGATTATTAGATTTACTGTCAAGTGTATTAGGCAGGCAAATAGGTTCAGGAGGTAAATAAAAAGGGTAAAATTTTGGAAATAATTCTATTTAAGATTTTATTTAAAAAATATTGAATAGAACGAAATAATCAAAATATAATTAATATATATCCAACTGTTCTATTTTTATTAAAACGTCATATTGCACATCATTATTATTTTTTATAAATAAAAATACAGAAATATGATATATAATTGATTTAATGTTGAAACTACATATAGGAAGGGAAAAAAACATTGAAAATTATTGAAATAACACATTTTATTTAAGAAATTATTGAAGGATAATGATGAAAAAAATATTGAATTATTGAAATTATAAAATATGTTGTATTGACAAAAGATGTATGCAGAAGCAATGGAAAACCTACCTGTATTGATCCGTATGAAAACTATTTTGCCGAACTAAAAAACTACTTAATCAACATTAATAACAAATCGTTTTGCACTCAAATTCTAAAATATAAAAGTTAACCCTCGTGTAATCCACTAATAATCGATAAATCGCGAACTAAATAAATGTATCTTCAAGATTGTAGACAGCGAAAAACAGAATGAAAAAGCTTGAATTGGGGTTTTAATTATAAGCAACGTTTTATAGATGATTTATTTCTATTTCTTTTGATATCAGATCTGCTTTTACGGAGCTAAAATTTTGGCGCTTTAGTTATATAACAAATAATCTCGTTGTCTCTGGTGAAAGATTAAAATATTTCTTGAATTAATTTTGCCGTAATAGTCAAGATGTCATTCTTATAAAATGTTTGAAATAATTATTAATAACAAAAAATAAGGAGACAAATATTGTAAAGGCTTGGCTATGAAAGATTTCATAGCATTTTTATTTAGATAAATTTCAATAAATAATTTAAAGCCGGCTTGGTGGCGCAGTGGTAAAGGCGATAGGACGGTCCTCCTACTGTTGCGATAGCCGCGGGTTCAAATGCTCTTAGGGCAAGGTCGTAAATTTATGTTTGTGATTGTTTAAAATTTGTGATTGTCCTATATGTGATTGTCCTAATCCCAGTCCGCCAGTAACCAGGCTGGTTAAGACCGGATATCTTCTGGGATGATTTCGAAAGTTGGTCACTCGCCAGTCGGTAGACCTAATGCTGATGACCGTGGTTTGAAGCCCACATTAAATTTTAGGCTCAGTCGAGATAAACTCCTAGTTGGCAAACGGAGACTTTAAAATATATCTAAAAAAAATAATTTAGGAAAATATTTTTTTAAATTAACAGTTTCATTTTAAAACAATTTACTCTTAAAAGTTAGAGTTAATATACATATGCTTTTATAGATGAACCTTGGTAATACTGGGATATTTTCATTTACATTACACGGTATATTTGACGAGCGCCTTGTCGTATAAGGTAGTATAACTCCAGAAATCGGTTCACCTATAACAAAATACATTATTTTTTGCAATCTACAATTTGGTCTATTGCTGCGATACTTATAAGATCAATTTATCTCCTTTTTTGAAGAAAAGGGTGCCTCCTGGAGGCGTGAAATTTGGCACGGTTAAAGCTTACTTCGAGGAAGGTTTTTTAGGCCAAAAATGTATTATATGGTTGTTGAAACATCATAAATCTAAAATTTTGACGAAAATTGTTGCTATGTGTGACGTCATCAATTTTGATGACCAAAATTGGCTGTTTAGTTAACATCTTGCTCATCCATATGTGAAGTACCCCAGTGGGAGCACCAAACAATATTTTAGGTTGAGTTTGAAGCCTTAGATCTGGACTTGAAGAATAATGAATAAAGAAAAATTAATAAATTAACCGGAATATTAAAAACGAACTAGCAAAAAAAACTAGACTGTGAAAACTAGTTGTAATGGAACTGTTTTACTTCCATTTCTTCGATAACATTGAACAACTTAATGATACAGTAACTGATACATTTCGTAGAACAACAACACAATAAACAATGGGAGCAATTACAACAAAACAAGCAATTCAAAGTTATGTCTAGTAAGCATTCAATTAATATCATAAAACAAATCCATCATTATTATCAAAATACGAAACGGAAGGGAGGGACTCGATCTTAAAAGTTTAATTCGTTCATAAAGCCCCACTTTACCCATAAAACCGGGTCATCGTCGGAACTGATTTCGTTAGACTTTCGCTGCAAATTTCCACAGTAACAAAGTTAATGATATACGACTACAGCATTATCTGCCAGAGATAAGCTATCGTGGATTGGGGTGTTTCAACTTAGGAAGCAAAATCGAGGATGTCACTTCCGCTGCTAAATTAATTAACTGCATTTGTCGTTTAAATAAACGCTAAGCCGAATTGATTGGCTTATCGAAGGAATCATGTCCCATAGTGAGTGTTGTGTTAATAAAATATAATGAATGATTACGGGCCATCAATTATTTTCAACGTGTTACAACTTGATGTTATAGTCATATGTGTTATAACATGATATGATATAATGATACTGATATATGTGTACTAATTAATAAATATTATGACACAATATAACCAATAATAAGACCTTTGGTATTAGCAATGAAATAATTTGATGAATATTTAATGCTAAATTTTGTTCAAATCAGAAAACATTTTCTAGATCAAAAAATACTGAGATATATAAATTTTAGTCTATGTATCATTTTCAAATTGGCTTTTTTGTGTTATGTTGGTTATACCTTAACAACTACAATACACTAAAACACACCACACTATTGTCAATGTACTCTTTCTCATGTGCATTCCTCAACATGTATGCGTTTATTCCTTGTCTCTCCTTTAGGTAGATACGGCACATCTTCTCTATATATTAATTGAATTTTGCTTCCTTTTTAAAGCTTATATGAGGAAAAAATTTCGAAGCCTAACCGTTTTTGTGTAATATGCGATATTAACATGAAAATTGAGTGAGTTAAGATAGTATTAAACGATATTTAATTTTAAGCGGATTTATTTAATATTTCGTTTTACTTATGCTTATTAATTATTAAAGATTAAGAAAAGTACGATGATATAAAGTTAGCTTTTTATATGTAGGGTCAACAAATTATTTTAATAAAATTTGAGAATAATATTAATCGTCCGCCTGGTCGATTTTTCATATTCATAAATTAAACATTAATTAATCCATTTTCAATATTAAGATTTTCGATTAATTCAAAGTCTGATGAACTCAGAATAGCTAAGAAAATACCGTTATTGCTTAAAATAGGAAGGAGTTATTGCATAGTACATTAATGTTTTAAGAGGTAATTTTAAAATTTATTTAGATTTTTCTATATATTTTATCAATTTTAACTTTTGTTTTAGCATTTCGTAAAGAAGCAATAACCTTATATTATAGGTAATAAATATATTAATCTGTGCATTAAGAGTTACAATGACTGTAGTTAGTGAGTTGTTAGTCCCCATTTCGGACATAAAACAAAGTCAAAAGCAGTAGATTAAATAAAATTATAGAAGATAAATTAAAGACAAGTTATTTCCAATAGCGACATTCCAAAATATTACATTAAGCAATAGCTTGAAATAAATAATTATACCGACAGGAAAAAAGAGAAGAAATAAATACTGTTTCAATTAAATAGTGAAATAAATAAGTAAAAAAACGATGCAATATTATTAAAAAATTTAGGTAGTTTTTAGATATTATTCTTTCTTCAAATAAGCCTGATGTAATTTTATAGTATATCACTATGAAGATAAAATGAAACTGTCTACACAGTTCTCATAAATAGAACAAATGGGACAAATTTTATTACTTAATAAAAAATATAATGACTTAATAAAAATAAAAATTACTTCATTTAATATTCCATATTTATACAAAAAACTAAAGAAAAATTATATATACTTAAATTCAATGCTCTGAAATTATTAATGTTCTGTAAACAATCTTACTTATGACACTTTGTCATAATGTTCAGTGGTGTAGTGATTTAAACTTTAATCAACATTATTTGGTGAAACTTATTGGAAATTAAAGGAAACTAATGCCATTAAAAAATTAGATAGTGTTAGTTTATGAGATATCTTGCATGTTTTAATAAACACACATTTTTTAATTTGATTAATGTTAAATAACAAATATATTTCTAATGTTATATTGAAAATATTCTGAAAACTAATTTAAGTAACATTGACATATTAATTTCTAATTATTTTGTTTGCTCTCTTATGACAGAAACCTGACTAATGTAATACACCATAGCCGAATTTCGACCAGAGGGAAAATTTTGTTTGCAAACTGGGTAATAATAAAAAGCCTATTACATAAAAATAAAATTAATAAAGGCTAAGACTACGGACTGTTTAATGGTGTATTATTAAATTAGGATAATACAACTGATTTTGCAATTTAACGACTCAAGGAGTCAGTAGAAAGGAACAGAATACAGACAAAAATAATAATATAAATAATATTGTGATCGGTTCTTAGTTGCGATAATTTCATGTTGAAATTTTTTTTCATCTTGGTTCAAATTGAAAAAAGAAAGAAACAACTTCTCGAATATTAAGAATACATAAAATTAGCTTGCCTGTTGAAGTTTTTCTTATTTAGTAGTGTTATGTTTTTTATACGACTTAATTTATTACATAAATTTGTAATATGATGTTCGTAAATTTGATTATATTTTAATATATTTTCATTATTTATTTGCTAAAGATTATAATATACTAAGAAAAACTAATTATTTTAAATGAATATCATACAGCTTTATTCATATAGAGATATATTTTCTATTTTTTTAATTTTAGCTATCTCATGTTGAAGTTCAAATTGAATAAACTAATATGATATGAATAAAATTTGTATAAATATAGGATAGATATTGTAACAATTTAGTGCTATTGATCCGAACGTAGACTAGTGAAATCGCAGATCTATGCCAATAAACTGAAATTCATCTACACACGAAAGTCAACATAATACAGGTTATTTAAATTCAGCCAGAAATTGAAAAATAATTCTGTTGATATCTTATTTACTTATATTATATTTTAATATATCTAACATTGTATTGAACTCATCAATATATGTTAGTATTCTTAGAACAACAACTGACAAACTAGTCATACTTTGGGAAATGTTTCAACCCTTTTTCTTTTTGCCCTTATTTATATTTAAAGATTCCGTTCGAAAATTACATCAGGGCCAGTCACTGAAAGTTACAGTTTGTAACTTCCTGGCGAACAAAAGTTAAGGATACCACTCCTTATATTAAAAAGTTACTTATTCTGCCTCATTCAACTGTTTCAGATATAAGATTTAATATAATTTAATAATTTTGGAATATCTTTATACATACAACTTCTTTATATATCAGTGAAATACTAAACCACTAAACAAATTTTTCTGCATTATTTTTGTGTGTATTTGAATAAGTAGACTGTATTTCGAATAGGGTAAGATTGGTAGGAGGCATTGCTATAGGATTCCCAAAATATTGTTTATATTATTTTTTATAAAGAGTTAAAATCTGTCTCACCATTTTTTCCACCACCCATACTTCTTTTGACGGAAAAAAGCCATGACTGCCTGGTCCGCTAATTTTATACAAATATAATTCCAAGATAAGAAAGAAACCTGCCAGAAGCAGAATTTTAAATAAAGGAAATTAATAGTGTTGGCAGTAGACCTGCTCTGTTAACCGGAATACACTAGCTTTGCATTCAAATTACTTGCTAAGAGTCTTAGTAAACTTTCAGGGGCGAGAAGATTCTCCATATTCAACAACGTTTTCCTTAACATTCAGCGACTATATATCAGGGAAACTCGGAGTAGAACGAGACTAAGAAGAATTTCTTTTCTTAAATGATGACGTTCTTATGCATAAATTGACCGATGAACACATCGATCGATGACAATGTTGATGGCCAATCTAGCGTCCTCTGTATAGCATGTAGCGTCGCCCTCTTGGAACATCGTGTCGTCAACATCAATATCCTTCAATTTAGCTAACAATAGATCGAATCATTTTGTAGTGTGAGTGCTTTCCTGTGTGAAGTATAACCTAGATATTGTTCTAGAATTAACATCCGCCCATTAATTCGATCTTACGATAGCTCACGTTTTAGTATACGAACTTCATTTCCACCGCCAGCGTGGCCGGTTTGTACGGAATTTCCCCAATCTGCAACGAATCTCACGCTGATTGGTGAATGCGAAAATGTGGTGATTTTGACATCTCATAGTATACATAATATCGATATTTCACTGCTAATGAATTTTGATATCTTGTTTCAATGAGAAAAATCCCTTGTTTACAAACTAAAACCAGAAATAAGGAAATTTTGAAAACTCTGTCTAAGTACACCAAGTCCTGTGCTAATATTTGAAATGCTAACTTCAGCAAATTAGAAAATGTGGATAATTGGAAAAAAGATGAAAATGCACCTCGTATTGCTGATGCAGATATCTATAAAACATTACAAGAATTTTATATTATATTGACGTCAAATATTAACTTCAGCGATACATTATTTTCTTTTGTATCCGCTGTATATACATTAGGAGTTCAACTGCTACAAGCTAAGTTAATGATGTCAATGCTGAAGCGATTTCCAGAGCTTCATAAATGTGTTACAGAACAATAATTGGATGACGAGTGGAAAACTCATGCTATGTCAGATATTGATCAACACAGACTTGAACTTCACGAAGATAACGTAGATGTTGAAAATTACGAGAATAAAATGTATAGCCCTAGAAACGCTATGGAACAGTACCTGTTCCCAACCATAAAAATGTACAGTCACAGTTTTATCACATTTAATTAAAACACATAGCAAAACATCGTTTCGATTTTTTGTTGCTTCATCTGAACCTATGATTATCGTCCTGGATGTTCAATATAAAATTTCATGCCATGATTTTCCTTAGATAACACCACGTAGCTAACTTGACATTTGACGTTTTAAAAACTAAGAATATTGTTCCGTATCAAATGTTAACTGTTTCTAATTACTGTCTTTCCTGTCGTATTATTTCAGATAAAAAAACCATCCTGTCCATGTTGAGTAGCGCTGATTTATGATTTGAATGAATATATTTCGTTTTCCTCAGGTCTGATCATAATTTCCGTTTCAAAATATATCTATTGGGGCAATACATATTGAAAAGTCAGTGACTATATTTGTTCACTTATTTGAAAATATATTATTAGCAATTTGAGTGCTCGTGACACGGAACCGTGCCGCCGAAGTTTAGCATCCGACACTCGAGACACGGATCCCTGTCGCTTGTAATACAATTGTTACTATGATTAGTATAAAACCAGGGCGGAGAAGATAGCATCGCGCAATGAATAGCTTATAGTAAAAGGTTTCGGGCGTCGAAAAACTGAAAAAAAAACGCTAGTAAGGCTGGCCCGTCTGGGATAAAAAACGAATAAAAAATGAGAAACATGTTACTAATACTATATATATATATATATATATATATATATATATATATATATATATATATATATATATATATATATATATATAGTATTAGTAACATGTTTCTCATTTTTTATTATATATATATTCATATATACTAGCGTTTTTTTTTTCAGTTATATGTGTAAAATATGTAAAAAATACAATTTTCAATCCGGACGAGAAATTTTTGCGTCACACGCTCATGTCACCGATCCGTGCTGTATGTCAAAAATGATAATACATTCAGTAAAATAAAGAGTGTATTACCATTTTATTCTAATTTACGGCCTTAATTAAAAAAAAATGTTTACCTCTGGCCACATGTTACTGTCACAATATAGCAATCAAATGTGTTAATAACCTATTATTAATCTCAAATTAACGATAATTATTTGAAGGTATTCATCTTCATACATTCTTTGGTTTATCAAGTATTTGCGGTACTAAATGACATTTTGATTTTACCATAGAACTGTATACTAATAATATTGATCACAGCCAACGAATTTTTCTAGTTCAAAAATGTATTATGCAACAATAAACATTTTTATTTCAGTCACAATATTGTCCATGACTAATCCCTACTTATTCCCATCTTTTGAGATTAAAGATATTATGTCAAAGAGTACTCAAACCGTCCATGTTAGTACAAGACATTTATTGAAATGATACTAATGAGAAAAAATTAACAGTAGAAGGAAAATAAAATAAAATATTTCGTATGTGATACTGATACAAAATTAGCGAGAAGATTACGATTTATAAAATAAACCAATTTTCGGTTTTATTGAAATTTCTTCAAATTGTTCCAAAAAATATACTACTATTTTAATATATTAAATAATTACTTTCAAGTTTATTTAAGTTAATTTTTTTGTTATTAAATAATATTGCAGCTAAAACAAACGCGCCCTCACAAATTATAAGTTTTAAACATAATGTCAGCATTACAATTCAGTGCTTTCGCTTAAATTAAATATATTATTTTTGTTACAGATGATAAAAATGATGATAACAGTTGTATTTGTTTTCACCCTCTGCTGGCTACCATATAACATGTTTCTGGTAAGTTTTTATCCATATTTTAAGCTTTCTAATTAATGATAAAATTGCGTACGATATTATTTCATTTATCACAAAGTTTATTCAGACATAGTCAATCTGTAGCCGTTTTAACACGTTGTTTCGTGATATACCCAACGATGTACGTACGAGCGTCAGATTGTTGTAGCTTTGATATACGACTCATCCTTGTTGGATGATACTACAACGAAAGCAGGAAATATATTAGATGTTTAATAAAGACAAACGGGGCGGAAACGTTGGTAAACTAACAGGAGTTGTACTTACTGTACTGTGTATATTACATAAACATATTTAAATTCGGTCTAACAGTGTTGGAATCCCGTATTTCACTGCTTTATTTATAGATAATTTGAATGTACTATATTCAGCATTACGCATTCCTTACATTAGAATAATTATATCAGTATATAGCCACAATAAGGTGTAAAATGACAAATGTATTAATATTGAGAACAGTACATCTATTGAAATAATTAAAAGTTAGTCTCATTTATGGATTCACTAAAACTATTATTGACTTATATACCCATTTTTAAGAATTATTTTAAGTTGAAACTCTATTGCTAGGAATCGGTTGAATGTATTTTATTCAAAGTATTGTCTATTGATAGCCGCTACTTTTTCCCATATGTCAGGCAATGTACCGATTCCACCTCGAAATAACGATGTATCTATCGGGGCATCCAAAAGTCGAGCCATTTTTAATGTATTCATAAGCAGTGAATCGTTGCTTAGATAGGTCACGACTCGTATATAGGAACAAGTAGTAACAGGTCAATCGAAAAGTCCCCGGCCTACTATATTAAAATATATTTTTTTGGCAAAATTATTTTTTTTATTCAACATAATACCCTTCAAGGGTGATACACTGATTATAGCGACCCTGCAACCTTTCGATACCATCTTTTGTTGTACGTTTTGTCCTTTGCTTCAAAATTTTCGGAAGAAAAATTCTTACCAGCAAGCATTCTTTTGAGATCTGAGAACAGGAAATAGTCGTCGAGGGCCAGATCTGGATAATACGGTGGATGAGGAAGGACTTTTTTCACTGTCTTGCGACACAGTATATTGCCTTGGTGAAACAGCACTTTCTTTTTCTTCAAATGTGGCCGTTTTTCGACGATTTCGTTCTTCAAACGATCCAATAATGCTATGTAATAGTCGGTGTTGATGGTCCTTCTTTTTCAAGGTAATCAATGAAAATTATTCCATGCGCATCCCAAAATACAGACGCCCATATAGACTGTTGCCTTTTCCCATGCTTTGGAGGGGGTTAATCGTGTGTAATCCACTCTGATGACTATTGATTGGACTGCAGAGTGAAATGATGGAGCCATGTTTCATCCATTCTCATATATCGACACAAAAACTCGGATGTATTACGCTTGATCATCTTCAAACACTGCTTCGAATCATCAACTCGTCGTTGTTTTTGGTCTAATGTGAGCTCGCGCGGCACCCACATCGCCACAGAGCTTTCTCATACCCAAATATTCGTGAATAATATGATGTACACGTTCAGTTGATATATGAGTGTCTGCTATTCATTAAATTTCAATTGATGGTCATTCAAAATCATTTTGTGGATTTCTTAAATGTTTTCGTCGGTAACAACCTCTTTTGAGCGTCCATTGCGTTCACCGTCTTCGGTGCTTATTTCACCACTCCTAATCTTAGTATACCAATCCTTGATGGTTGATTTTCCTGCGGCAGTGTTCGGAGCTTTTTTTTGCTTCAACTGCATTTTCAAAAAGCAATATTTTATCAACACGCGAAATTCCTTTTTATCCATTTTTTTACAGTAACAAAAGTTGCTTCACTGAAAATGCTATAATTCACAAACTAATGATCCAATAGCTGTCAAATTTATACACGCATGTTTTGAGGGTTAGGGCTAAGTAAATAAGTTATGGATATAATTATATTAGCGCCATCCATTTGCCAAGCCGGGGACTTTTCCATTGACCTGTTATGTTTCCTGAAAGTGATTGTTTTATATTTCCAGAATTTGGAGAAATATTAAAAGTAATTTAAGTTGATTTTGCAGGCTTGGAAGAGGTAATCACGTTTTTTGCTTTCGTTTCTATCTTAGAGGTCGCGTAAACAGAGTTGTTTGATTTGAACCATAAAAAAATCTATTACTTAACGAAAACAATAATGTGCTATTTGTATTGAGTCATGAAAAACCGATAACGTGGAGTAAAATTAGGCTAAAATACTAGAAAGTGAATGAAGTACTATCAACTAGCGCTGCCCACTATTCATAAAACAATTTCCATAAATAAATAAAAATTGAAGATGATATAATATTAGATATAATGTGCACAAATATATTTTCAGTAATACACTAAGCACTACAAAATAGAAACTAAAAATGTTAGTTTTTTTCTCTCAACTCGTTATTAGAATGGGTTGGCGAAAAAGTAACTTCGTTGGTTTTTTTTCGTGAACTGAATGTATTCATATACATTTCAACCACTAATCGATGATATATTGCAGCGTTTCGATCGATCACCTTTGGTCACCATTCTGGTAAAATCATAATTCCGTTACGTTAAATTCCTGACATTTCTGTGCGAAAAAGTGAGTAGGGTAATCTTCACAAGCCTCTTTTGAAGCCAGCTTCACACCATAGAATATTCTTCAGAGATAGGGCCAATTGGTAATTGAACGGAGCAAAATCTAAACTCTACGGAGGATTTATCAAAACTCAATTCCCTAATTCCCGAGTCACTAAAGATTCATGTATAATAAAAATGTATAATAATTATATACTATATACCAGTAGGTAGTGTTATAATTATTTTAATACAGCACCTTTCCTTGTGATTAATTCTGACTGTTTCAAAAAACGCCTGCTTCAGTCGCATTAGTTATTGATAGTAGAGAATCGAATAGATCGTTTAGACAAGTCTGAGTCGTCAAGTTAGGATTCAGTCGTACATAATCCATTTTTAATCGACCGGAAGCATTCATTTAAAATATACTTATAAGAAAAAAAATTTACCAACTTTTAAATAAATAAGGAACTCAATAAAAATTAAAAAATAATCAAACTTAGATTTTTAACATAAAAAGAAGCATTTTAAATTAAAATATATACATAATAATCGTTGTGATAACTAAATATAAATAATCAAAAACTTATTTTAACATATCTGCTACACTTATTTTATATTCTACTATATAAATACAATTTAGCTTAAAACCTACCCGAAGCTATTTATCTTTTTACAATATTATTTTAACTACTACCAACTAACTACTTTAAAGTAGATGCCGAACCCAAATAGTTACATTAATTTAGATTGTTTTGTTGGTAATTTAATTTTTTGTATATGTCACAAAATTATATTATTATTTTTGTATTGTTTGGGCTCAACACCCACGTTAAAGTGATCAGTTGGTAGTAGTTAAAATAATATTGTAAATTTATAAATAGATTTAGGTAGGTATAAGCTAAATTGTGTGTATGTGGAAGAATATAAAATACGTGTATCACAACGATCAATATTTACACATTTTATTTTAAAACGCTTTTTTGTGTTAGAGATCTAAGTTTAATTATTTTTTAATTTTTAATTAGTTCCTTTTTTTTTTTTTTTTCTCGGTTCAATTTTTTTGTTAAGAATATTTTATTTTCCCTTTTAGGGTTAGCGTTAGTGTTATATATTTAACCAATATATTACGCAGTTATTTTATTTAATATTACATTGGGTAGGCCAAGTAAAGGTGCAGTTCGTATGAGGAAAAATAGGAATAAAGAAATAATTATTGAAAACAAGGAGCGCTTCAGGCTCCGGGGTCCGCTAACTAGCCTGGGTGATTTAACAAATGTTCTAACTAAACAACAAAACATTATTGTCCCTGCCGGGTATCGAACCCACGACCTCCCTTTGGGAGCTAAACGCTTTAACCATTACATTATACGATCAACTGCCTAAAATATCTCTCGAGGTCTTGTACGCTATAGTTGGTACTTAAAAAGGAAACTGAATGGCTTTTGCACTGAAGGACTTCCGATTTTCCCTAACATCAGCTCAGCAATAACATTATACCCAAATATCTGACTATTTTAGTTAAAAAATATGTGAAACCCTTTTGCGTGAAATTTAAGCGTTTCCTTCGATGTCCCTCCCTGTCCCCGCAAGATAGATCGCCATGAGCACTCTGTCGAATAAAAAAGAATTTTGAACATCGGCCCACAATTGACGCAGAAATTGGCGAACATATATAAGAAAATATATATACAGACGAACATAAAACCTTCTCCTTGTTCGAAATCGGTTAAAAAATGACTCTATATCGCTTGGTTTCAGCAGTGAATCACAAATAGTAATTTGGTCCATTGAACTATTTTACCGTTGATTCATGCGGAGACCAGGTATCGATATTCTTTTAATGTCCAGTTTTACATAATGGTTATTCCAGTCCTATATAGTGATTTGACTGAGTAAATGAGTGTAATATCTTTATATTTAGAATTTTCTTTAGAGTGTTTCAAACGAAATAGTACAGTATTGTTTCATTGAATAAGTATTACTAGAGTTAAGCGATTTTAAACACATCTGCTAAGAGAACCCAAATTACGAAAATACTTTTCTAATTTCTTTTTGCAATTAACTAAATATTAAGCTTTATTCCAAATTTGATGATATTCTTTAAGATATCTTAATTATATTTCATATATTTTAAATGTTAACATGAAATTTTAAGGATTTTTTGAACAATTAATGATATTATTAAGATACACATTTTATTAACATCCCTGTTGGGTTGTAATAATTGGGGTTAGATCCTCTGAGGCTTTGTGGTATTTCTCAATAATTTCTTATGGCTGTTAAATCTCTTGGGACGGAAATAGCGTGAGAGTTCATATTAAACTTCAGTTACAATTATATCTGGTATACGATGTTAATATATCTGTTGTATGAGCTTTTTGACCTTTTATTTTGAACTCCCTTACATTTTTTATTTTATTTTATTTTATTTGGAATAACACGTTATATCCCCTATTGAGTTTTTAATACAAATAATTATTGTTATCGATTAAAATTAATTTGGAAGAATTTTCCGTTGTAACTAATGAATTAATCCAAAAAATCTTCAAACTATTGTAATTGTTTAATTAATTGTAACTTTAATGTATATATTTGTACTTTATTTTAATTGACAATTTGACATCCGACATTTTCCTGTCAAAAGTCCCGCGAATTGAATTTTTAAAAAGCCCAATCATTTAAAATTCGGTTTTAACATTCGTTTTAAAAGGCCGAACGTTAAATAAGTATAAAAAATAACTCCTTGTGAATATTTATCTAGTATTTTTTATGTTAATATTATGTTCTTGAAACAATATTTTTCAAGTCAATTAATGATATTAAATATATATTTCTAATACGGTAATATCTCTCTCTAACTATCACTAAACCTTGGTGTAAGTTGTTCTCGTGTTTCGTTTTCGACTTCATGTGATACTTATCTGATAGAACCCTTTATACCTATATTTTATAGAACCTGAGATATTACAAAAAATAGATAAATGAAAGCCATAAAATGATTTGTTTTTTCTTCGTCTCTTTCAACTTCGACACTTTAAGTTCTTATCTTGTAGAAAACTTTAATGCATTTCTAGTTTAATTGGACTTTTTTATGAAGTTTGAAAATTAGATTTGTTTAATTACTCTTTTTTTGGTAGGGTCATGCACTACCATAGAATGTCGAATGTTGTTCAATAAATTCTTAAATACAAAACGCAAACATAAACTGCATTAGTAGCTGTAAAGTACGTTTTATTTTTCATTACAATTTCTCTTACCAACAGTTATATCAAAGATCCGCCAAAATTATATACATATATATATATATATATATATATATATATATATATATATATATATATATATATATATATATATTCAAAATATTTCTTTACGGTAAGCAGAAATGATAACTTTCCGTTTGATGAAGATTGTTTTCCATGGAATAGAGACCTAGATTTAACAAATAAGCTAGATGTTAATACTTTATATTATTAATTTTAATAATGGCCTTTTCAATTCTTTTCTTTTCTTTGCTTATCTTAATAAAAAAAAATAATGCATTTTTCAATAAATAGTGCCTTACTTCTTTTTTTCAAAATTTAATTGACCTAACAATTTACTATAGTTAATAGTAACTGGAGCAATATTCTTTGGTACTCCAAGAAAATCTTTCGCTAAACATTGTGGCTGTTAATTCGCAATCAGAAAGTAATTGCTTTAATTTACAATTAGGCTGTATCCATAGTAATGAAATAACATCCATAATGTTTTTATTT
The DNA here is from genome assembly GCF_030347505.1 of Rhynchophorus ferrugineus. Taxonomy (NCBI): domain Eukaryota; kingdom Metazoa; phylum Arthropoda; class Insecta; order Coleoptera; family Curculionidae; genus Rhynchophorus; species Rhynchophorus ferrugineus. The sequence continues at coordinate 20,147,865 of NW_027472583.1, read as the reverse complement.
AATGTCCCAATGCTACATTGATTGCGTACAAGTATTGCTGTGTCTTCATTATTTTTATATTTAATTTAATTCTTATATACGAGGGTAGTTCAAATATGATCGAGACATATACGATTATTTACTATTAAAAAAATGTTTTCCCATGTATTTTCCCTCACGTAACTTCGCGTGTGTTTTCAGAGGGTTAGAGTAGTAGGCAGCATTAATAGAACATTGGGTGCGCAGAAAATCGACGTAAAGCAGGCACCGCCGATCCCGGAACGCCGTACACAATACCTTACCCGCGAACCTAGTTGACTTCGCATTGACTGGCACCCCATCCTAAAAAGCCGTCTCCCTCCGCCTCGCATCGCGCCAGCAAGCGGCGCCAAACTTTCAACCGCGCAAATGTTTGTTCGAAATTCAACAGTTTAGGTACCCATCGCGATGTTACTTTGCGATATTGAAGGTGTTCGTAGATGACAGACACTACACTACTAATACTGATACCGAATTCAGCAGAAGTGTCTCGAGCATTCATCCTACGGTCCTCCAAAATGAGTTGTTCTACGCGGCAAACGTTGTCTGGCCATTCTCGACGGTTTCGCGGCCATCCTTGAATGCTTTGGCCCATTTAAACACGGCAGCCCAACTCAGTCACTCACTACCGAACAGAATTCGCAAATGCAGAAAAATTTACGTCTTTTTAACGCCTCCACACACTAAAAAACGAATGACAATACATTGCGCAACGGCGGTCGGCACTTGACGTTCGTTCATGGTTGTAGCAGACGCGTGAAACATGCGCTCCCGACCAAAACTATGCCATACTGTTCGTAACGGACCCAGCTGTCATATACTCAATCCACGACTTCAAAACATACATGCGCGCCATCTACAACTTTTATCTCCATCATATTTGAACCACCCTCGTATTGCGATATGTTAAAATGGCATTGAATTTTTGTTCTACCGCTGGAGAACATTACGAAAATTCCACTATTTAAAATGATAGCTAGAATTAACATCATGGTCAGAAATATTTATTTGAAAAGGTATAAATTTTAAGATATTATTTTAAAATAATTGCATGTATAATCAGTTAATTTAGGATATTGAGGAATTGCATGTATGAAATAACTTTAAAATCAAAACTAAAGGTGTACAATGTAACTAGAGGGCTTATGTTTACGAGCATTAAAATTGACTACAAATCATATTTCATTATGACTGGCATACGATTTGCATACTATAGCAAACTTTATCTCGAAATAAATCAAAATTATGACTCTGTATTACACTCAATGTAATCTAAGTTTTTCGTGTCTTACCTAACTGCTAGTACAGCATATATTAAGCTCTGTTTGAAAATAGCACATAAATAAGTACGTTTTTGATAAATCTGCCGTGACAGTAAAATCAAACATTTTCTCAATGTAATATAAGGGTCTCTAGTAAGGGTGGATTTATATTAAAATGGGATAAAAAAACTGTGTTTTTGGTTTAATTTTATAAATACAAGTACCACAGATATTCACTGAAAACTGGGGGGTAAAGAAAAGAAAAGAGAGCTAGATGTTTTTTTTCGTTTTCTAGATTGATCAGCTAGAACCAAATGGTTTTCGACTGATGTCGCTTCAGGTTCGGGATATGTTTGTTTTGCGGGCGACAGAGACCCTGGGTTACGACTGGGACTGTCGTAGTTTGTTAACTACCGGGGTTTGTGAACGGGTAGGGATTTTATTACGGTGTTATCGTGTGCTAAGAAAAGCTTTAAAAAACTTTGACAAAAACAAAGACTTGGCATTTTTTTAGGAATAACAGCGACAAACGCATATCTCCAGGACTTTGGCAAATGCTTTAACCTCAGAATGGAGTTAGTCAAAAGGTTCGATTCGAAACGTCGTCGTGGTGGACTTTTATAGTCGGGAACCGCATGGTACTAATCCATTGGGCGTTGCCAACCTTTGAATTTGCTGTAGGTGAATGCATGGAGGCCTAAAGAGTCGTAACCGTCGATACAATATGATGTACAAAACTGGGATACTCCTCTAAAAGATCAGTGTTCAAGTAACTACGGAGCGATCACCAATCTGAACCTGTTTCCTTTATTTGAAAAATTGTTCCTTTTCTTGATTGCAAATAAAAATTGTCAATTGCTGTTAGATAGACGGTGTAGACAATATTGCAAGCTCAATAATATTATTAACATAATGTATTCCCTCTTCTATTCTATATTGGAGAACCTCCTAGGTAGTTGTCTTAGTGAAATTTCCTCTGAAAGCCGCTTTTGCATTTGCAAGAAAATACTAACTATACGCCAGACCGGTTTCCTGCGTGAAGAACAATATATCTGAACTGGATTACTAATAAACCTTTTAACTAACAAACCTTAATCAAATGTTATTTTAACGTTTACATTTTTTAAATTGATCTCGGATAGCGTTAACATCAAGGTGATCTTGATGGTTGGTTTGGTTTTCCTTTTTTTAAAGATATTTATCGGTGATTATCTCTAACGCATTTTACTGGCAAGAGGGGGCCTCCACTATCTCGCTCTTGTTCAAAATAACCAATTAGAAACGCAATATATTTCTGAGTCGGACTATCTAGTAATTTGGACATTTTCGATCAGACTAACAATAAGCAGTGATTTGAAATTAAATCAAGCAAAGCGGCAAAACAATGATTACACGTTTATATACCTGTAATTATTGTCATTAATTTTTTGAAGATGCTGGTATCTGACAACCGGACATCTTTTGTACGCTGACTTCATTACATGTTCAAATATATTGCATCATTGTGTCTCTTTTTAACTAGAAAAAAAAAGAAGAAAGATATTGTCTGATTTTAAAATCGATTTTATTAATTGTGATAGGCAATAAATTAAACATCTTGACTTGAGTACACTCTTATTTTGAATAAATTATAGCTACATAATCATAGGTGGAAGGGCGAGTCCAAAATAACAAAAGCTAATATATGTAAAACTAATGACGAATGAAAACAGTCGTATTAATTTGTTCGATAGTTTAATTCAATCATTTGCTGATGATTCCATAATTAACTATATTAGCTATATAAAACCATATTTCTATCAAAATCGGACTGGTAATACCAATTATGTGATTCTACCGACACCTCTTCTTTTATTTTTTTAAGTTTTATAAGTTTAAAATATGGATCTATCATAGCTTGGAACATATTTAAAGAATGTATATTTAAATCGCAAATTTATACTACCTTATTTCAAAAGAATTTCTTAGATGTTGAAGACCCTAGAGAATATTTTAATTTTTGAATGTGTAACTAATACTAGGCACAGGTGACAAGCAAAAACGTATTCGTGTGCGACTTTAGAAGAGATTTATAATCTAAAACCAGATCTCGGAAACATTAAAATAGCTGTTAAGTTGTCGTATTACCGACAGAAAACTCAAAGTGTTAAAAATAGTATTTCATTTTCCGATATATCGAAACGTTTGTTTATTTAAAAATCTCAAATTTTCTTCACCATTAGTTCGTATACAAAAGGAAAAAGGTTTTCTATGGCATCAAAGTTTGTTGTTTATGTTGTTGAAAGGTTTTTTTCGTAGACTTATATCGGAGGCGCTTTTTGTATTCTGGTTCTTGTCAGACTTCGTCGTGTGTAAAACCGAATTCAGACTCGAACGAATATTCTAATCGAAAAAATAAACTTTGCTTCGATTGTAAGACGTCGAAATTTGAATAATATTCTTGTAACGTGTTTTCTAGTAACACGTGGATTGTTATTCAAAACATGTTCGCAAAGAAACTAAATATCAAACAAAATTAATGTAAATTATTTTTAGATATTTGCAATAGAGTTTATAATTTTTTAAAAATGTATCTTAAAGTCTCCTTTCGCCAACTAGGGGTTTATCTGGACTGAACCTACAGTTTAACGTGGGCTCCGAACCACGGTCCTCGGCATTGAGCCTACCGACTGGCGAGTGACCAACTTTAGAAATAAGTAAGACCGGGTGTCCCAGAAGACACCCGGTCTTACCTAGCCTGGTTACTGGCGTGACTGGGATCATTTCCCTTGTCGAATTTTACACTCTTGCCTAGGACAATCGCAAATTTTAAACAATTACAAACATAAAATTACGACCATCCCCAGCAGGATTCCACTGCACCATCAAGCCGGCTAGTTTATAATTTTTGCGGTATCAATAACATTAGATATGTTTGTAACTATAATCGTGTCAAAATTTCGATTTTTCGTAGCTCCTAAAATATCGTAAGGAGCATCTTATATGTCCATATCCGAGATCTCATTAAGAAGAAATAATAAAGTGAAAGAATTCCTCACAAATCTTTATATCCAAGTCGGCCGATTTGAAGAATAAAATTTCAATAGAATACTAAGCTAAATATCCAACTTCGATATTGGGTAATGAATCATGATATAAGAAAGCCCTAGGACACAAACAATAACATTCTGATTGAAAGGTAAATATTCTCTCCTAGCACCGACTGTTTGTTGATGACGATGAAGCTTTTGATTAGATATATTCAGGCAAATCAGCAAAAAAGATTTAATGTTTTATTATCATTGAACTCGACAAAATATCATATGAAAAGCACATAGAAAGATACAACGTACCAACTATTAATGAAGTAGCAATTGTTCTGTGGCTGGTGATATATCTAAACATTGACATATACTGATACCACGTAAATATACTATGGTGCAGATGATCTAAGACAATCACCGTTCTGTTAACGTTTTACAATATCTATTGATATTTTGGAAATGAGAAGATGGATATTATTTAAACAGTAAACAAATAAATCCAATGATAGACGTTCAGGCTCAGAAATTATCAAGACAGTTAGCGCGATGAATTTCTACGTATATCAGTTAATGACCAGTCCCAATGCGAAAATTGAAAGTGAGCGATTACGGTGTACAAAATGTAATCAAGTGGAACTTTGCTTTGAAGACTATATACATTTGCGTAGTGGTATCATCAGAAGCGCAGATGGAACACAAGTCCATCAGAGATAATAAAAATACTTTACATCAAATCACATTACAATAAAAGAACGAAATTTCATTCCTGTTAATATTAAGATTAAACGGATTTCTAAAGGTTTATTTTTTTGTACAATAATATACCTAACACGAAAATTACATGAGTTTGTTCTTTGTTGCTCAATTAAAACGGATTTATGTTTATAGTATGGACTTATACTCAATTGATAGGCAAAGTTCTGATAATTGTATGCCTGACGATATCCGGTATTTTAACAACTATTATGTTATGTTATAGGCAACAGGTCAATTGAAAAGCTCACGGCCTGACACATAGATGGCACTACTAGAATTAAATCTATATGTTTTTTAGTTAACCCTAACCCTCAAAAGATGCGTGTATAACTTTGGAAGCTGTCGAATCATTATTTTGTGAATTATAGCATTTTGAAGTGAAACAACTTTTGTTATTGTGAAAAAAAGATGGATAAAAAGGAATTTCGAGTGTTAATGAAATATTGCTTTATGAAAAGGAAAAATACAGTTGAAGCAAAAACTTGTCTTGATGCCGAGTTTCCAGAAAATCAACCATCAAGGCTTGGTATGCTAAGTTTAGACATGGGGAAATGAGCGCCAAAGACGGTGAACCCAGTGCAGGCCCAAAAGAGGTTGTTACCGACAAAAACATTAAAAAAATCCACAAAATGATTTTGAATGACCGTAATTTGAAATTTAATGAAATAGCAGGCACTCTAAAGATATAAATTGAAGGTGTACATCATATCACTCATAAATATTTGGGTATGAGAAAGCATTTTGCAAAGTGGGTGCCGCGCGAGCTCACTTTTAACCAAATGATCAGATGATTCGGAGCAGTGTTTGAAGATGATCGAAAGTAATAAACCCGAGTTTTCGCATCGATATGTGACAATGGATGAAATATTGCTCCATTATTTCATACCGAACTCCAACCGACAGGCATTCAAGTGGACTGCACACGATGAACCCCAACCCATGCTCCAAAGCATGGGAAAATCTAACAGTCGGCTGGCAAGGTTATGGCGTCTGTATTGTGGGATGCGCATAGAATAATTTTCATTGACTACCTTCAAAAAGGAAAGACCAACAACAGCGAGTATTACATAGCGGTAGTCGCTAAAATCAGTATCACTTTTGAAGGGAATTATGTTGAATAAAAAAAACTTATTTTGCAAAAAAATGTGTTTTACTATGGTAGGCCAGGGACTTATATATACTAACCGTATATATATATATATATATATATATATATATATATATATATATATATATATATATACGGTTTGTTTTTCTTTTCATAATTTCTTTTATTATCATGAGCACTTTATTACCTTTCTATTTCTTTTTAACAAATATTTATAAATTAGGGAATAAAACATATATCTTATATATCCATAAGAATTTTATATATAAATATGGCTTAAGGGTATAAAAATGTTTTATGTGCATTTTGGGGAAAGGCAAAAATATTTGCTTATTACTGGAAAATATTGAATGGATTATTTTTTGAATAATACTCATATGAGTTAGCTTTGTATAATCTTTAATGTAAATAAGTGCCGATTCAGTTATAAAAACAGCCCTTCTAAATATTTTTATAGGGATACATAAAAAACCGAAACAATAAATCCAGAAAAATATCGGCGCTTTTTATGCGAGATTTTCCATTCATCATGTATGAGTTTATGTATATATTCTGATTTTTCATCATGATCATGAAAATGTTTATTAAATTGCATATATTTTAAACATTTTTAATTTGTAATATTCTAATAGTGAATAACCTAAAATGTAATTACTAATAATAATTTAAATTAATATTTAATTTAATTATTAATATTTATACATACCCTTTAAATCATAATTAACACACATCGTTACAACTCATTTTCATATATAGAGTTTATTACCAAAACGAAATATATTTTTGCCACCCTTTTTCGCAATAGTAAGATATTTATAGTTCCAAATTTTATTTGCAAATTTTTAGGATAATTTCCCTCGAGTCTCGCATTTATCTATTATTATTCGACCCCCGAGATGTTCTGAGACGCCACATCAGATTATACTTTCCAGAAACTTACCATAACGGTGAATAACTTTTGATTTGTTCTGACAAAAACAAGATGATGCACCCACTTTATCTTTTTTACTATCGGCCAATCGCAAGCTGTCAAATATTTAATGCATTTGCCAAATTATATTACAAATAATAGCCGAATATACTGAGTATATATAAATTGACTGCCATAATAAGTCGATCTAGCCATAATTACAAAATTAAGAGAGTTTTACAGACACTAGGACAAATGATCAGATAGAAAAAATATCCGCGCTATTCGGGGTCATATATCGATCAAAATATGTTAGCTAATCTCTTTCAATTTTTGCAGAAATGTAAAGCCGTCGATTAAAGGCAGTGAAATTCATAAAGCACCTACGGAGTTGTTAAATATCAACTGAAAAACCAACTCATTGGCCGCCTAATCCAGAGAAAACCTCCAAACCTGTAGGATTTCTTCATAATTTGAAATAACATATTCAACTATAAGTTCATATCACACATTAGTCAATCTGATATTAAGTGAAAATATGATTAGAAAATAACGAAACTCAACATTAACAAACGAGTGAACAGACTGGGAATGATTTGCTAACGAACTGAATAATTGAGTTCAACTACCTATGTACCACCTAAAATAGCGGAACAATTAATATCCAACAAGATACTTGGAATAATGCTCCAGATATTAAAAGCATAATTAAAGGAATTTATTATCCCAACGAAATCAAGCTAATGGTAGCTGAAAAACGAAAGCTACGAAAAAAATAGCAACAAAATGGAACTCCTAAAAATAAAAATATTTTAATTTCTTTCGCAAAATCGTCTTAAGCGATGAAGCTAATTTTTCTTTATCTTAATGGCTTTATTAAACGTGTTATTTGGATTTTATAAAGGGCTAATAATATAAATACAAGCATATGTAAGATCCCATTATCTGATGCGAATATTGGACTGGATACGTTATTTTACTTCTCCAAAAATAAGGCTAATAAACTGGTTACTTATGTTTCACCTATATCAGTATTGTTAAATATTCAGATTTATTCAGATTAAAGAAGAATAAATGATTAAAGAAGAATAAATATTTCTCAATGTTATGGTATAAAGTTTTTCTATATAAAATAAATAATATTTCTGACGACGTTTCTATAAAATTTCAATCATCAATCTAAAGTCGTTTTTGCTTTATTTCGCACTGTACTATTGGAACTCTCTGGGATATGAAGGGGGTTTATCGGCTCTAATGTTCAAACTTGAATGAGTTTTTCACCCGTTTTTCTTGTACGTTTCTATTTGAGTGATGAACAAAAATATATAAACCCAATTCTAAACATATTTATATTTTTAAAATATCTCCTATACAAAATTCCACCTAAATAAATGATGTAATTAAAATCTTAAAACAAAGTTTCTAATTGAAAGTTTAAAGTTTTTAAGGTAAATCATTCAAGAGGAAATTTAATCTTGAACTTATAAACTAGGGCGTGCAAAAATAATTTTAAATGGGGTTGGGTTTTGTTTATTATAAATTAGTTTTGCTACTTGAATTAGTTTAGATTTAAATTTTTAGTAAAATCTTAAGATAATTTCTAAAAATTTTAACTTTCAATTTTCATATATAAATCAATATGGTGCAGAACGTGTTTCATTTAAGCATTTCCATTTTTATATATTATTTATATCATATAAATTTTGCTATATATAATCGAACAGGTTATTGTTGTAAAACCACTTAAGTGTTTTTAACCTCTATAACGGTTTCGTTCAAGTTTTTCAAACAAATTTAGTTTCAATTGATAATGATCGCCCATGACGACTTAGATCAGTTTAAATAGATTATTTGCATCTAATTCCGCATTGCCATATTCATCTCATCTGAAAATTATTTTAAAATAAAGAAGTAAAAAATGATTTTGAAAATTGTTTACTGCTTTTAATAATTATGAAAATTACATTTTAAATTCAACATGTTCAGTTACATATTTGTCACTTGTTTAAGATTTCGCATCACAAGCAAAACCAAGGAATGTTAAGGACGAAAGTATAAAGGTATCAGTGAATAATAATTGTGATATTACTGGCCTCTCTAACAAATCCGGTAATATATCATATTACTGGATTTATTGATTTGTCTTTAAGTAGAGTAAATCGGTTTAAGATAATTAATTTAAGCTTAAATTTATTTGACAGCAAATAATTAACACGGAAGTTTTAATCAATATTCATGATTTTCTTTATTCCATAGTATTTAAGAAATTAATTGAATTGGTTTTCTGATTGATGAAAGACGTTGAAAATCATAATAGTTATTAATGTAATGTTAATTTGGGTATTTTGTTAAAATTGTTTTAAATTAAATTATAAACGGGTTGTACCATTATGAGCAAATATGAGTTGGACAAAGAAAATTAAATATTAGTTACTAAATTTGGATATTTTTTAGTGAATCTTGATGAATTTATTCTTTTATTGATATTCAATTAATAAAACATTCTTACAAATGAAATCTGCATATAGTTGTCTTTAGATAAGATTAATATGGAGTATTACCTACTATTCCTTCTCTTTTAGATAATATTGTTTGTCATTTTTTCTCACATACATCTCACTTCACATATATAGCATAATTCTACTCATAACAATTTTTCACAATTTTTTTCAACAATTTTTTTACGGGTTTATCTGTAGAGTACCTACTGCTTAACGTGGGCTCCCAATCGTAGTCCTCGGCTTTAAGCCTACCGATTGGCTAGTGGCCAACTTAGAAATCATCCCAGAAGACATCCGGTCTTACCCAGTCTGGTTACTAGCGTGACTGGGATCATTTTCCTTGTCGGATTTTACACTCTTGCCTAGGACAATCACAAATATTAAACAATAACAAACATAAATTTACGACCATGATGAATGCGATCCTGTAAACGCATTAAAATACTGATCAATGCGGGAAATCCTTTAAATTCTTCGTTCAAAAGTTCAAAATTCTTCGTTTATATCACTAATGATCTTTTATGTAACATTACGTAATTCAATTTGTTCAAACAACGATGACATACAACTGAAATATTAATTTTAGGTCTTGCTCACTGCGTATAAAAGTCAGTAAACCGACAATTGTCATATGATAGAGTGTCATCACAAGTTTCTAAAGTGATGGCCTTGGAATGGAAAACTTTTGTTTTACGTATAAAAATGTAAAAACCATCGAGTTTAATACTTAGATATAGTTTTTTTAATAATAGTGTCAATAATTATATAAATATATAAATATTAACAATTATATTTTATACGCAACTGCCCTCTTATTAAAAAAAAATTGTTTATTTAAAATAGATATCATCTAATGTGAATGTAACATAATTGGACTCTCGAAAGAAATACGGGGGCAGAGAAATCTCTGATTTGAACAGAGGTATAAGAGGGAAATGTATCTTGGGATTAACCGAGATTCTGTATAAATGTATGTGCTGGTTGGGTGAGATGGAAACAAGGCTATCCAATTACTAAAAGTGGATTTTGGACTGTCGCTTGTCGAGGAGGGTTTCCCCGGTGTCAAAAGCCGAGTAAAAATATAAAATATTTGTTTTCATTAAAAAAATTATGGTTTGCTTAACCAAAAAGTATCTGTTTCTTACAAAATATATGGTAGTCAACCAAAAACTCTTTCTAGGTAATTATTTATTGTCTACAAATTTTATAGACCCATTATTTTAATAATTATGGATTATAATTGTAATTTCTAATGCATATTGATGATGCACGGCTCATCAACCTATATGATAATTAATGGTACATTGGACAAATTCCCAATACGTTGTATATGTTCTAAACCATTAATGAAGGTAGAGAGCTATCGGCAAGGACATTGATTCTAAAATACTCAACATTTGCTTTAAAAATTAATATTTAAATAAATTGAAATAAAAGAAGTCTTATTTAGAAGAAATGAGTCAAAAAAATTTCCATTATGGTCTGATTACATAATTACAACAATAAAATGGTTTGATGAATCTTCACTATGTTTAGATTCAATTGATTCATTTGTAGTTGATTTTTGTGACTTGTTGAATTTTCGCTGTTTGTATAATAGCAGACAGATGCTTCAAATACCTCCAACAATAGGAACAATACAACACATGCCGGCTTGTCTGGTGCAGTGGCAAAGACGATAGGAGGGCCCTCCTACTGCTGCGACAGTCGCGGGTTCGAATCCCGCTGGGGCATGGTCGTAAATTTATGTTTGTTATTGTTTAACATTTATGACTGTCCTTAGGCAACAGTGCAAAATCTGACAAGGAAAATGATCTCAGTCATGCCAGTAACCAGGCTGGGTAAGACCGGATGTTTTCTGGGATGATTTTTAATTTGTCAATAACTCACCGGTCACTCACCAATGTAAAAATTATTTTCGACTTATTTCCATTCATTTCCTTTACATTTTACGTCAATTTATATAATCTTAATTCACATTGAAACATGCCTCTAAAATGAAAAGCTTAAAATTATACAATAATATTAAAGAGCTGCAATATATATTTTGTCGAAAGCTTTCGTGGTATACTTATATATGATTTTTAATTCAACATTTATCGTACAGTTATTACACATATTCTACACTTACAACTATTAAGAAATTTTCTTTGCAATTTTTTTAAATATAAATGTATTTTTACTGCTCAATTATAAAATATTTTGAATATTTAAAAGGTTATTTGGAATTATCACGAAATATCGTATACTTAAATGAACCTACGACGGTAAGAACCTGTTAAAATAGGAAAAAAGAAAAATAGTTATTAAGTTCTTGTATGTATTATAATATGATTTATTTAAAAAAGGCATTTATTGTGAGAATTTGAAACATAAACAAAGCGAAAAAGCCTGCAATAATGTGTCAATCTAAACCAATATATCGCTTAAGTGTTGATGTGTCCTGGACATTCTATAACATTTTGCACTCCAACAAGTCCTACAATGCAAGGTTTCACCACTATTAAATAATTTGGGAAATACATACCGATGTATTTATCCCGCACTCGTCTTGCTTCTGTATTAATGCAACAAAACAGTAATAATAAATTAATTTATAAATTAAGACTGTACTAAGCATATCTAATTTAAGATCTAATTACTAAAAAAAACTAAATATTTCAAGCCAAAAACCGACAAATGGGATATGACGGAGGAACACACTATACGTTTCTGAAAGCTTTTGATGAGTTTCGGCAACATATTTCTTCAACGTAAATATCGAGTGATAAAAGTATAAATTTGAACGTTCCACGATTAACGTCAACTCAATAATACTAAATGAAAACTGCTCTTATTATGGGTAAAATTAATCTGTTAAAGTTAATAAAACCATCGAATATATTCGTTCAAGTTTGGTTGTTTAACACATTCACATTCACATTTTTACCAATGGATATCTCTGATGAAAATATGCATCACTAACTGGGTTCAAAAATATATTATTAAAAGAATACACAAAAGTACACCTGACGGTAAAAACATTTGGCTGAATAAGGCAAATTAAAGCCAGATACTAAGATATTTCATCAAATTCTCTCAGAAAGTAACAGGAATTGATCATTAAAGGTCTCCACCCAAAATGAGTGTTAAACTCGTAATTCTCCATAACAAGGCATAACAATGACAGTTGACATCATTTAGTTCATGACAGTGCTCGATTTTGTTGATCATCTTAACTGCATCTTAATATTTTTATGATGAATAGAAACACATCGATCAAATAAATAATCATGTTTTAAATTTTACTTTTTAGGGTAAATGATGTGGCTCGGTGAATGGAGGTAAAACAAAATGAAACAGTGGTGTTTACATTATGTTACCGTTATTTATTGGCTATATAAAAAAATGTGAAAAATACAATTAGATAAAACGGATACCTGGAGACGAGGCTTGGGCAGTCGATGGTCGCACGTCTAAACCAAACGATGGTTGAGCACTCAATCTATGGAAATACCTTTCAATAACATCCCAGATAAACGTCTTGGGGTTGCCAGCTCTTCGTTATCGGGTTCTAGTTGGCGATGCTGGCACACCACCCGTGTTCAACATAATATAGAAATATAATCCCAGATATTTCTGGGTATTTTGTAGACCGTTATTCCACGATGTAAAATTCGACATGCCTCAAGGTCGCTACAACTTGTAATCTAAAATATTAGGTAAGGCCTACAATGAATTAAGAATGAAAGTAAATATAATTTGCATACTAATTTAAGTTGTGACTTATTCGAAATTAATTTGAAACATTTTATGCAACCGAAATTGTCCGATGAAAATAATACGAATAGAAACTCTTCATAGCCGCATGAAGTTCGAATTTTAAATTGAACTAATTTTCCGACTGTTTCAGCGTAACAGAAAACCACTAAATCAAGTAAATAATTTCTGAGGGACCCTTTAGGTAAGAGGGTCTGTCGTTGTGCTATAATTGAACTGTACTCAGCATAAATTATCCAAAAGCCAATGGGAAACTTCCGCAAAGCTCTACGTTTAACTTATCGTTTTCGGATAATATTTAACTAAATAGGTTACCGTAACTATATTTGACATTGTGATCGGAATAACATGGTGTACTAACAATATAATGTAATACAATGTAATAAAATACCTCTATTTATAAGTAGGATTTATTTATGTAGAATGCAAGTACATGGTGTCTACTTATTCAAAAATATCAATTTAGAGAGAACAATTCATAATTACAATCAATCAATAATTAATGTTAAAAATGATATAATAAATACTTCCCACATATATCTCAACTTATCCTGAAATAATAACAAATATCAGTAGATGAGTCTTATTGCATCCCCTCCTCATGCAATTCCCCCAATTTTCCCCCTGGGACCTTCACTACCCCGTTCATAAACATATCTTTATGTCTATTTTATAAAATGGAACATTGTCCTTATCGTATTCGGTCCAAGTTCTGTGAACTTCTCCACTCTTAATCAGGCCTCAAGCTCATATATACCGATGGCTCCAAATCTCGCAGCCGGCTTGGCATTGCATTTGTGAACAACCTGTCATTCCGTTTCAAGCTCCCTGAACAGGGTTGATTATTGACCACTGAACTCTTCGGGATATTCAAAGTTTTATCCTACACCACAATATAATACATCAAATAATGGCTAATCCTGACCGACTGTCGAAATGCTCTCGAATATTTCCTGAAACAGAAGTTTAACCATCCCCTCCGACTCACTGTCAATCATCCGTACCATCTATCTGAATGGGATCAGGACAAGTGTACTGTAGATCCCTTCTTATGTTAGTATAACGGGAAAGGAGCGCGCGGATAGTGCGGCTAAATCGGCCAAATTTGTGTCCATACTGACCTCAAAACATTCATTTCTTGTTTCAAAAAGAATGAGGTACAACGTCGTTGGGCCCAGCAGGCCAACCATAACAGGTTCTTTGAGGTTCAAGTTATTTTCTCCTCTTTTCGCGTTCCTTTCCTTCGTCGCCATGCCATATTTTTGAATCGACTGAGATTGGGCCACTGTCGTTTCTCGCATGTTTATTTGATGACTTCGAGCACGTCTGCTTATTGCGAGTTTTGTCACCATGCCGCTATTTCACTCTACCACATACTGAACGATTGTCGACGGCTCACCCAGGTTACAACTAAGTATGGGCTGCAAAATTTCGAAGCTTCGAAGCCAATTCTGATTTCCTAACCCAAAACATACACAACCAGGAAATGTCTCATGTTTTTTTTTATTTTTCCTCAGATAATTACGTGTGAGTTATTAACCTTTAATTAGGTTTTATTTCTTTTGTTTGAAATTTCACTGGTATAACAGTGGATGATCAATTGTTTCAGCAACAAGAACATAATAATAATAATAATAAATTTTATTTCAAACGTAATACATAACACGGTGTTTATTTTTAACTCAATTCCAGGAAAACATGTTCTGTTAAATTTTTTGTAGAGTAAAAATCTGCGAAATAAAAACAATTTGTTGTTTGTTTTCGCAATGTTGAAAGGACGTATATTTGAAAACAACTGTTTTCTTTCTTTCAATATTCCATTAAATGTTTTACATCTCTTATGTAAGTAGAATTGAACAGTGAGGGATCTGGAGTTAGGCCACTTCCGCCAAGAAAAAACCGAAACGAGACAAACAAAAGGTTCAATTTTGGGAGCTCCCTATTTAATCGATCGTGGAAATTTAAATAAAGGATTGTTGAGTTCGGCCCTTTGTCTTTTATTGGGATTGTTGCTGATAAAAGGAGAGGACTGTCCATTGTTTTCGGGGATTGGGTGAGAATCCTCATAAGAATTTTAATAATGTTAGGGAAGCATAACGAAAAAGTATCTTTTTCTAATATTGTTGTTTGAATGTAATATTCGATATATTTTTAAAACCGTATTTTAACAATATCAATTGCTAAAAAACAGAGTTCTTTATCATCGCCATAAATATACTTTTTAAAAATAACCTTTCCGAATAATAAAATTAAACTTTTTGGTGTTAGCATGTCCAAATAACAATTTTGGCTGGGCAGCTAATGAATCGTCGACCAAAATTCGCATTTCGTCAAATCCTTTAAAACGTATTCCATCTAAGCCATTCTGCGTCGATCTAAACAAATGTCAATCAGTAGGCAGTAGATATGGTGAGTACTCTGAATGCAGTAGAACTTTCAGTTTCAACTGCTATAGTGCGTCCTATATATATACATATGATAACTGTCGGATCATTAGTTTGTGAATTATAGCATTTTGAGTGAAACAACTTTTGCTATTGTGAAAAAAACGGAAAAAAAGTCGTCTGTTGGTCAAATATTGCTTTTTGAAGGGAAAAAATACAGTTGAAGCAAAAACTTGGCTTGATGCCGAGTTTCCAGACACTGCCCCAGGAAAATCAACCATTAAGGATTGGTATGCTTTAAACATTAAAAAAATCCACAAAATTATTTTGAATGACCGTAACTTGAAATTATTAAAATTCACTAATATTTGGGTATGAGAAAGCTCTGTGCAATGAGAGTGCCGCGCGAGCTCACATTTTACCAAAAACAACGACGAGTTGATGATTCGGAGTATTGTTTGAAGATGATCAAACGTAATAAATCCGAGTTTTTGCGTCGATATGTGACAATGGATGAAACATGGCTCCATCATTTCACTCCGAAGTCCAATCGACATTCATCCGAGTGGACTGCACACGATGAACCCGCTCCCAAGTGTGGGAAAACGCAACAGTCCGCTGGCAAGGTTACGGCGTCTGTATTTTGGGATGCGCATGGAATAATTTTCATAGACTACCTCGAGAAAGGAAAGACCATCAACAGCGACTATTACATAGCGTTATTGGACCGTTTGAAGGACGAAATCGCCGAAAAAACGGCCGCATTTGAAGAAAAAGGAAGTGCTGCTTCGCCAAGACAATGTACCGTGTCACAAATCAGTGAAAACGATGGCAAAAATCTATGAATTGGGCTTCGAATTGCTTCCTCATCTACCATGTTCTCCAGATCTAGCCCTCAGCGACTATTTCCTGTTCTCAGATCTCAAAACAATGCCCGCTGGAAGAAATGTTCGTCGAATGTCGCCTATAAAAACGGTATCCAAAAGTTGGAGGGTTATAGCGACCTCCAACCTGGAGGTGTATCACCCTTGAAGTGAATTATGTTGAATAAAAAAATTATTTTTTCCAAAAAAATCAGTCTTATTTTGGTGGGCCGGGGACTTTTCAATTGACCTGTTAATCACTACACACTCACGAGACTTGGCCATTAATCAAGTAATTTTCGGAATATACAAATAATATTGGTTGTATTTTTTATTTCAATAAATTATAAATAAAAGGGTATCTTGTTTTTTCCACATTTCCGCAATGTATTCTAGAACATACGATAAAATAAAGAAACTTTTCTAACGTAAAACTTTATAAACATAATAGGAGCAACGTCTCAATAAGATGTCAATATACAAAAAACAATAACGCGATAGAAAACGTTATTGCATTGTCATTTTAATTCAATGGGCACTAAAACCAAAACCCAAGTTTTGTCGAGTTAGTATTACCGTTGCTTTATGACTGACAAAAATAAAGAAGCAAAGCAAATAGACATTACTTTGTCCCCCGTTTGAAACGAAATTTCTTAAGAAAGAAGGGTTAAAATTAAAAGGTTACTGAAGCACGCTTTATTTTTATTACCCTACGAGATTTGGTGGAATTGTAAGATAGAAGACACTTCGGCATTTAATTGAGTAGCACAGTTGGTTCGGGTTTATATGGTTTTGCAGAAATAGATTCAATAGGAAACGGAATAGTTGTGAAATAATTGCTTATAAAATTTACATAAACCTACAATTGTTTTAAGAATATAAAAGAACTAAATAATAGTGAAGTTAACGTATATATTTTTTAATAATATTTTATACAATGTAGAAATAAACTAAGACAACGCTGAATTCGATCAAAATTGGGGCAGATTTTTAAATTATTATACAAAATCGCATCTGTGGAGGGTAGACAAATTTTTTATGTCATGGTACAAAAAAATTCAATGTTAATTCATGTAAATTTAATAAACAATTTGCCTTGGTAAATTTAATTAACCACCTGATCAGACATTTTATATTGTAGCTATTTACCCGCCCTTTGGATACTACCCATTGCATATAAACCTTTAGAAATAGTTGATTAATCGACTTTAATCTGTATGAAAGTTATCCTAGAGTTTGAACTGAGTCTTCCGTGCATTTTATTGCCTTCGAATTTTTTGGTCCTCCTATCCGTTCCTCGTCATTGGAATATGACGGAGTAACATAATTCAGCAGAGTTATTTAACTCCAACAACAAAATTAAGAAATTTATCGGCCTTAATAATATAAATTAATTGTAAACGATTTAATACCGACGGTGTTGTGTATTACATCGGGTACATTTGTAACCAATTTCACATTTTTTTATGTGTCATTTCGTCGAAGTGTGAAAAAAATGTTCAGTGCGTTTAAAAATGTCTTAATTTATGCCTAGTAAATCTCATTTACGGTGAGTTTTGCTTTTTTACACCAATTTGAAGAAAAAGGTCATCGAAGCTTATGGCAAACATACTCCATCCAGTTCAACATATTGTTCGATGTTTTAAACTTGCTAATTACTCTTCGTGAGTGCTATTCTGCCCTATTGGCAATAAGTATTTCTTATGTCTATATTATATATACATGGCATGTAGAAAATCACTTCATTAAGCAATCTTCTGTATAAAATATTATCTTAATTAATTAGTCTTATTCTAAAGCTTATTCTAAAGTCTACATATGTCCAGTAATCACCAAGAGACTCTGAAAAGCATTTGGTCATATGTAAAATGCTACTTCAACGGCAAAATTGGAAATGTTTTTTGCATCTTATTGGCGATGGTGATGAAAGGTGGATTAGGAAAACTAAAACGAAAAAATCATGGGACTAACTGGTTGTATATCAACATCAACGACAGAGCCGAATATCCATAGCTCCAAGCCAATGCACTGTATTGGGTGAGATTGGTTGCTGTAGTATACTATGTGCTGCTAAAACGAGGTATCGACTATAACTGATGCGTTTTAGCCTAGCACTGCGAAAACGTCTTTCTTTCGAGATAGAATACGTAAATTGTCTGAAATATCGGGAAAAGTATCTCCTATAGATGGACAATAGTTTAAATAAAATACATTGCAACTATTTATTATATAAAATCAAATTTTAATCATTCGTTGATTCTCGGTTGTATACATTGAATAGCTCAATAATACTAAATGAAAATGTACTATTTTATGTAGAGAAATGTCAAAACCAACGAATTTAATATCAGAGTTAGAATTAGTTAAATGTTTGATAGTTACTTTGATACTTCGCATTTTTACCAATAGACATCGTTGATGAAAAGCATACAAGCATCTATACAAAAAAAGAAAAAACATCAAAAATAACTAATAAAAATGTTGAATAGAACACTGCACCAGTAGTAAATTACTCGCAAGCATGTTTAGATATACTTTAAACCCAATGGTACTTAATATATTTCCTCTAGAACATATTGTCCATCAATTTGTTCAGCAGTGGACCTAGTAGTGATAAACATTAATTAGTAAAAACAAACTCTAAGAAGTAATAAAATTTAACATTTTTATATATTTTCCTCTGTTGGCTATTATTTCATGTTAATAATAATAATATACATAAATGATAAGCTCTTATGTTTCTTAGACATACAAATAATAGTGGAGTTGAATTTACTAGTATTTAACCGACTTCAAAAAAAGAAGGAGTTCTATGTTCGTTTGTAAATATATATATTTTTAATGTATGTATGTTCGCCGATTTCTCCGTCAATTATAGACCGATTTTCCAAATTATTTTTTTATTCCAAAGACTGCATTTCCGAGGTGCCGAGCCTGAACCATACAAAAATAATAATGTAATTTTGTGACATGTACACAAAATTAAATTACGAATAAAACAAATCTCATTTATTGTTCAGCACTGACTTCAAAGTGATTAATTGGTCGTTAAAATAATATCGTAAATAGATAAATAGATTTAGGTAGATATTAAACTAAATTGTGTGTATTTTTTTTTATTACTCTTCGTGAGTCCACAATCTGCCCTATTGCAAATAAGTATTTCTTCTGTTTATATTATATATACATGGCATGTAGAAAATCACTTCATTAAGCAATCTTCTGTATAAAATATTATCTTAATTAATTAGTCTTATTCTAATGCTTATTCTAAACTCTACATATGTCCAGTAATCAGATCAGGTGGTGTTAAACGTTTTAGTCTACGCACTTCACTATCACGTCGCATATTTAGCTGATTAGCGAGTACATTGGGATGCACTGACACTCTTTCGAAGTACTTCACACAAACACGTTGGATTACACTCGTTATAGGTTCTAGAGGAATATCGCGTTGTATAAAATGCTGGGTTTTTTTAAAGAAAGGTATCTTTTTATAGCTTGGACCGTATTGAAAATACGTCTTCACCCTACGAAGGTTGGAACTGGACTCCAAATTGTGTGTATATAGTAGAATCTATAATACGTGTAGTAGATAGGTTAAATAGGTTTTTTGTTTATTTTATTTAGTTATTACAACGATTATTATGTATTTTATTTTAAAACATTTTTCTTTTTGTGTTAAAAATCTAAGTTTGATTATTTTTTACTTTCTAGTGAGTTCCTCATTTATTTTTTGAAGTCGGCTCAATTTTTTTGTTAAAATTATTTTATCATTCAACATATTTACTGTTATATTAACTAAAGTAGCTATTCTTATTGTTTCAGATATTCAATGCCAAAATTCCCGATTTTGTTAAACCGTACCTGTTCTTCATCTTGCATGGATTAGCGATGTCTCATGCATGTTACAATCCTATTATTTACTGTTGTATGAATACCCGATTTCGAGACGGTTTGTTCCTCATCTTCAGGACACTGCCGTGTTTCAAAGGCTGCTACGTCCGAAAATCAAGAAACTCGCTATCATCTACATTCCACAGACATGTTGGTAAGTTTACCGCAATTTAATATTTCATAAATATTTTTATCATACCTATAGTGTTTTGTTTCGTTTACAAGTTTGTATAATTCTATTATAATATAATAAACAATAATTGTAAATATATATATATATATATATATATATATATATATATATATATATAGCCACAAAAATGCTTCTTTGGTCTTTTCAATAAATTCACGAAGCCCTAGCAATTCATATAAATAAAGTGAAACACCATTATACTATACTGAGATTAAATTATCACACTACATAGTTTTACACGTAATATTCATAATCCAATATATAAAAATCTAATATAGCCCGGCTTGGTTGGCGCCGTGGTAAAAGAGACAGGACGGCCATCCTACTAGTCGCTGGTTCAAATCCTGCTGGGGTATGGTCGTAAATTTATATTTGTGATTATTTAACATTTGTGATTGTCTTGCCTAAAGAAATGCAAAATCCAACAAGGACAATGATCCCTGTCACGCCAGTAACCAGGGTGGGTAAGACCGGATGTTATCTGGGATGATTTCTCAGTTGGTCACTGGCCAATCGGTAGCCTGAACCCTGGTTGGTAAAAAGAGATCTTAAAATATATTTAAAAAAATTATAATATTTTCCAAATAAATACCAAGTTTCCAACAATAATAATGTAAGAATTTTCTAATTGTATTAAATAATGTTAATAAAAAGTTGAAAAAACACTGGAAGCAAGTTAGGTATAGTTCCAAACAAAACGAAAGAATCGACTGCATACTATTTATGCCCCCTATTTCTTTTTCTTTGGAGGGTTGAAACAAACGCACTATTTCAGTAGTCACGATTTAGCCCACAGAAAGGCTTTTCTTGTATTATATTGTTGAAGGTTCAAGCGCCTCATAACACTTATTTAGGCAACGCCCTTCACTTTAGATCTCAGAGTAATAAAAATAACGATGTTAACCCTTATTAGCAAATAGTAAGCAGTTATTCATTTGACGAATTTGAAAATAACTAGAGCAACAATTTATTTTTCAGATATTTTATGGTATATATCTCTTAACGAGTTTTATAATTTTTGACTAATGCCTAAATTTTACCGATACTAGAGTTGTAAGAAGAAATATTGGGTTTGTTGTTTTCAAGGATACTAGCTGACTCAAAAAGAAAATCGATTTTAAGAACCGGAAGAGCCCTAATGAAGGGGTTAAATGAGAAAGATAATAATAGATAAGTAAATAATAGATAATAGAAAGATAAGTAGCTTAAATTGAAGCAAGCTTGTGCTTCGTATAAGTATATGGATCCTACCAGTATTTTATATTAGATAATGTAACTTTGGTTTTTCTTAACATATGGTTTTAAAGTCGCAATCCAAAACAGACAAAAATCATAAAATAGCAGAAAGACGATAATCTATGAAATATCATAAATATAAAGGTCCTTGATTTACTAAAGCAAAAGTTGGTGCGTTTTAAAAATGGAGATTCCGAAAAATAATTTTCTCGTTGGTCGTGAATTCTTAATATACACAAATAACATTGGATACAAAAACAAATCGTTTTCGAAACAAATAAGATTCCGTTTGTGAATGCACCATCTAGTTCAGACTTTACACTATCTGTTTACCCTTTGTTACGATTTCTTCAAAATTGCCTTAATGGTGTAAAATTGTCTTAAATGTGTGTTAAAATCACTTGCTTCATTTTATCGCTCATAAATCTCTAACTTTTTTATAGTGAAATTATGGTTTTTGACTTATTATAAAGTGAAAAGCGCAAAGTTAACATATCTTCTTGTATAACAACTTCTTGTCGTCCGCACGTTGCTACAGCTCGAATGGGAAATTCTCCCACATCCAGCATACTCATCAGATATAAAACATGGCGATTACAACTTGTTCAGATCGGAGCAAGATATCTTGGCTTGTACATGGTTTTATAATGCTTGTTTCGGCACTATCTTTATTTTATGGTATTATTAGTACTGTACTAACAGAAAACAAGGAAATATTCTAGATGGGAAAAATTCTACTACAATAACAGCTGTGCTAATATGAGAGCAAGAGCTTACAAAAAGAGTTTTTCAAATTTAACCGAAACATATAATACATTGGTCTTGTGTATGTCTTAAATTATAAAGGAAGGAAAATTACCGTAAGAGCGAGATTAGCGTAGGATAATTTTAATTAATTTTAGATTGACGACATAAAGAACGTTACAATAATGGGGGAAACTTCAAAATATGCGCTCCTACATGAGCGAGATTAAGTGTAAATAAGCAGTCATTATTTTAATGTTATTAAGAAAGTTTTCCGTTTAGAATATATTGTTCGAAACACACTTAACGAAATACCATCAAATAACAGCCCACTTTCCTACATTTATTTTTAGTCACAGAAAATCCAAAATTAATAAAAATAAATTATTAAGCGGAGTAGTCATATAAAATGTATTAGAAAAATTGCTACAACATATAACAATCAAAATTTACGCAAATAACTTTCTACCATTTCCCCTTTTCACGAAAAATGGCAATGTCGCATCTAAAGAACGAAATTGGTTTAGCAGTGATGGAATCATCAAACCATTTCCGCACTTCTTCATAATTTACAAACTGTCTGTAAGTCAACTCATGCTGCATTGATCTGAACAATCTGTAAATAAACGACGCCATGTCTGGTGAGGACGCTAAATGGGACAGAACTAGAATGGAACTAGACAGAACTAGAATATATTGTTCGAAACATACTTAACGAAATACCATCAAATAACATCCCACTTTCCTACATTTATTTTTAGTCACAGAAAATCCAAAATTAATAAAAATAAATTATTAAGCGGAGTTGTCATATAAAATGTATTAGAAAAATTGCTACAACATATAACAATCAAAATTTACGCAAATAACTTTCTACTATTTCCCCTTTTCATGAAAAAATGGCAATGTCGCATCTAAAGAACGAAATTGGTTTAGCAGCGATGGAATCATCAAACCATTTTCGCACTTCTTCATAATTTCCAAACTGTCTGTAAGTCAACTCATGCTGCATTGATCTGAGCAATCTGTAAATAAACGACGCCATGTCTGGTGAGGACGCTAAGTGGGACAGAACTAGAATGGAACTAGATAGAACTAGAATATATTGTTCGAAACATACTTAACGAAATACCATCAAATAACATCCCACTTTCCTACATTTATTTTTAGTCACAGAAAATCCAAAATTAATAAAAATAAATTATTAAGCGGAGTTGTCATATAAAATGTATTAGAAAAATTGCTACAACATATAACAATCAAAATTTACGCAAATAACTTTCTACTATTTCCCCTTTTCATGAAAAAATGGCAATGTCGCATCTAAAGAACGAAATTGGTTTAGCAGCGATGGAATCATCAAACCATTTTCGCACTTCTTCATAATTTCCAAACTGTCTGTCAGTCAACTCATGCTGCATTGATGTGAACATGCTGTAAATAAACGACGCCATGTCTGGTGAGGGCACTAAGTGGGATATAACTCAGAATAAAATGCAGCTTGATTCTGCAACCGTGAATATTTCACAATACTGGCATCGTATTTGCGTTCCTTGTTGTTTGTTGTCCTTCCTGCAACATAATTTCTTTTTTGTCAGGCCAGGAATGAAGCCGTAATGTTGGAAGTCAATTCGTGCAGTAACCATTTTCCCTCCTGGACGTATCTGAAAAGTTCCTCGAGTATTTAAACCGGATTTTCACCTAATAAGTATTTCAATTAATTACTATCAGACCCTTTTGGTTCTCCAGGCTGTTTTTTGTAATTGATTTCAAAATCTCCACTAGAGCATTGAAACCAAAATAAAGAAATTCAAAATTTGTCTTTCCATGATTAGCGTCGGTTTACTCTGGATAATTCAATAACACTACATGAAAATCTGTCGTTTTTTGGTAGCTGTTAGGGTACTAATCCTTCTAACAATTCTTTGCATTAATATTTCGCTTTATAAAATAGATATCACTGACCAAAATACGCGCAAATAACACGTCTTATAATGAATAAGGGAATTATGAACAAACCGTTATTACTCTTTAATAGTCTATTGTTCTTTAATTATTTAATACTGTTTATCATCGCTATTAATGTCGATTCAAATAAAGCACGAATATTCTGAGTTGGAAAAGGATTTCCCAGTTCCATATAGGTTTTCACGAATTTTCCAATATATAACTCTCATTTTATAAAATCACATTATTTTTAATAACCATTTTTCTTAAAATTGTTTGCTAAAGTGCAATGATTACGATTTATTCATTGAAAACTCCGTAAACATTTTTTTACATTTATTTTGATTAATTAGTGGTCTAGAAATTAATAAATGAAATTAAAATTTAAATATTAACAAAACTACTTAAATTAATAATTAATTCGCGAACTATCACTTGCTGGAATGAATTACCATGCTAAATTAAATTCTAATTAACGATAGCTCCAAACCGAATATATCACTGTGCCCTATCTATCTATTTTCATATAAACGAAGATTACTATTTGTCAGCATAAATTTCCTAACTGTTCTCACCACCGTAGTAATATTTTGGTTGGATCGGAAGAAACTTGTTTTCCATTAAAGAATTTCTGAGACGTGAGAAAAACCAGAAATCAGAACCAAATAGTTTAATGTTCTAATAAAAATTTAATTTTTTTTTAATAATTTTTACATACTTTTGATCCAAAAAGAAACTATAATAATCTGAGATTGCTGGTTTATCAATTTGGTTAATGAAAATTCCTTCTGCATTTCAAAAACATAATGCCTTTTTACCATAAACTATCTTTTTGATTATCAATTTTGACGGTAGACCCAAATCTCATCAGTAGTGATGATATAAAGCACAGAATCATTTTAATCATTGTTTAAATCGCACTCGATACTCAGTTCAAATTTAAATGTCTTCTTCATGTCTGAATATTTGCAGTTAAATATAGTTTAATAGTAAAATGCTAATTATATGATAATGAAATATTGGCGAATAAATAGATACAATCTTAAAGTTTCAAAATTGGTTGAAAATGAATACATGGAAACAATACATAAAATATTGTTAATCAATTAAATTAATTTATTATTATTAATTTAATTAAATTAATAAGTTCTTATGATACATGATTTATTAAGATGTTTGCATAATCATAGCGATATCTCATAATAATCATCAACTAAATTAGACTGTTACGTATGATAATCAGACAGGTCAGACAAAATGCAGGATATTTTTGTAATAATCCAGAAATAAATGCCGACAATATACGTTTCTTCACAAAATATTAATTAATAGGCTCATGATTTATTTGATTTAATAAATAGCAATAATATAATGTAGTTAATTCTAGACCTGATAATAGTTAATAAACACTTCTTGAAAATTAATTTTCCGTTATTCAATTGCTGATCAATATCAAAACCGCAAAAAATTCGAATAAAAATAAAACTTAACAAGGGAGATTCTACGAGATTGATGATATTTCTGAAAAGAAAATGATTGGATAAAAATTGCGCTATAACCGTCAACACTGTTAGTCTTCTCTACGTTTTCCGGAATCTTTATTAAGTTTTATTCGCTATCAGCTTGCCAGCGAAGTATCGTTCCATATTGAGTTATTGAGAAGATTCCTCGTGGCATAAATTATCTTTTGGATTTTGTTAGCTGACGAATATGTAATACAAAATAAGATTTCGGTCTATTAAGGTTTATCTTCCATATGTATCAATATTATTTTGATATTCAGCTAAAAAAAAATTATATTATTTTTTCAGTCGGTTTCCAAACTGTTTTTATTTCAAATTTTGCCATCCTTGCAAATGCCACCATTTTTCATTTCCAATTTTCTCATTATATTCTTCGGCACACAAATGGGTTAAAGTAGTCTTGGCTTCCCTAGTAATTGTATATAATTTTTCTTCTTCTGTTTAGAGCTCGAACGTCTACTCACTGAAAGGCCTCTGTAATCTTTTAAGTATAGTGGTAGCTTAGTAAATTACCGAAAGGATGTAGCTTTGTTGAAACAATAAGGTGAAAAAAACATCAGAAAGGTATAATAAATTATTAAATCGTCGAAATATTCAAAAAGGACTGATTTAAATATTCTAATATTAAAGGGGTTATATTTATAGACTGTCCAAAAACTTAAAATAATTTTTAATATTTCCAGTGAAATTACATATATGTTGCACCACATAGGAGTAGGAAAAAATATCCAAAAAATGCTGGGCTTTAGTTGTTTGTACATAATAGCTTAAAATTAATTTGTATTTATTGTTAAAATTAAGTGTGATTAACTAGATAGTTAATAGAATTAATGATTAGATAATCTGACGAATATACAGTTAAATTTTCAAGTATATGGGATGAAAATTTTTTAAGAAAAAGACGTATTTACTATACAAGCACCTTAGACATCCCAATGTTTTATTCTTCCAGCTCTTTTGTGGATAATGTATGAAGACAAATTTAATATAAACAGATATTATCTTTCAACGTCTTTATATAGAAATACTTGAATATCCTCACAAAAGATCGAATAAATATTGTAAATTATATAAGAAATCAAGATGTGTGTAAATTGTAATATATATATATATATATATATATATATATATATATATATATATATATATATATATATATATATATATATATATATATATATATATATATATATATTGTACTTATTGTACTATATATATATATATATATATATATATATATATATATATATATATATATATATATATATATATATATATATATTAGTATTAGTATACATTGAGTTATCCTTGTGTACATACTGGGAATATAGATTCCAAACAGACATTTTTTTATTAAAAATACCTTTATTATGAATAATTTCTTATAGTCATTACCAAGTTTTTAAAATATCCATAGAGAATAAAAGTTATTAATAATATTATTATTAATATGTGCGTCATTATGTTGCATTATGCAGGCCAATATCATTATCATCAATCACTAGCTGGCAATCTAACAGGTGTTACACCTTATTTCACATACAGTGATGGGTGCGTCTAGCTTTTGTACGAGTTGTAATCATGATGACTTATGAGGTATAAAAATTGATATGTGCATAATATTGATAAGTCCGTTTTTTGACACGATTTTTTTAAATTAAAAACACAGGTTAGAAAAACTTTTGTCAGCATAAATGTTAGATGTTTTCGTGTATTTTTATCACCGATATCATTTGATGAAATAGCCCAATATCAATGTAAACAATTTAACCTAACTATTAAATTCGATCGCTTTAACCTTTTTGATCATAGATAATAGTGTTCGATTTTATATTTCTATTATTACTTTTTATGAACGACAACAATTCTGATGTAGAACTCTATTAACACCTTTCGAAGCTTTTGGTGATGCTGCTCCGTCATAATTCAATTAATGTTTTTGGTTTCAACGATTTAAAAGTGGTGAAGAGTCTAATTGTGGGACTAATTATAAGTCTCGTTTGTATAACACGTTTATAAAAGCGATAGTGAAAGATCTAAAAGACGAAAAAATTACGGCCACACAAATTGAGTGAACATTTTGCTGTGAATATGGTGAGAAGTTCTATCTCACTCAAGGTACTCACCAAACATAGAGCCTTTTGAAAATAGCGTTTGTTACAAATAAATAAACATTTTTCTCTCAACGGAATATTTCATTCGGGATAGTTCATCAAAATATATATAAGTGCCTACATTTTCTTATTTTTGTTCCAAAAATTATCGCCATTTATGTGTCACCATTAGAACCGTTGTACGTTTAATATTGATACATCGGATATTCATCGAAATTGAGTCAAAAAATCGAATAAATACGTGGAATAAGCAAATAAGTCTTATTTCGTAAATTCATATTTGCAATACACTGTTATACAACGAAGTATTAAATTGTGTGCTATGTGCTATGTGTTTTTTTATTTGAAAGACCAATAGTTATATATTCTGAATGTATTACTGACTGTAATACCTGATAAATTATGTTAACCGCCATTCCGTTCCTTTCCGAGATCGTTTTATCATTTTGATTTAATGCTCAATGGTATAAATTAACCATGGTCGTTTGACATCAGTAACTCAATAATAACCCACAGGTTCGCAACTACATGACTGAAACAATATATATTTTCCGACTCTGTTAAAGTTAAAAAAACAAATATATTATTGTATACGCTTATAAAAAAATATAACTCTAAAAGGTAAAAGAATTCTTTCGGCACCATCATTATTTTAAACAAATCCCCTTTTATTTGACCTCAATAATTTAGGGTCCCTTTCAATAAGTTCGAATGTACTTTTTTCCTCGCTGGTCCATTTATTCCTTACCCTTTATAGAAGACTTCTGTTGTTTTGAGTTAAAGTTATTTCAGATATTCGGCCTAAATATGATTGAATATTTTCAGTACAAAATAAGATTTAATTCGTACAAAAAATATTTTCGTTTCACAAAAAGATATTCAGAAATGATGAACAATAAATTTTAGGTAATATTTAATAATTCGTGACTAATTTGTTTTGACTAAAATGTTGAAAATTGATTAAAATTACCGGCCACTATCATCAAATCTAGATTAGAATATAAAATATATTGATTCTTTCTCGTCAGTGACAAGTACTCGGCTTAATTTTTCTGAACATAATTATTTCAGAGTCAATTTTGATGCTGATGTTGATAGACATTGATAGACACATTTTGTCTGATTATGACGATTTGTTTTACTTCAAAATAGACCTCAGTTTCGGCGATCACCCCTTCATTCGACGAACATTTCTTCCCAGCGAGCATTCTTTTGAGATTAGTTCTGGAGAATACGGTGGATGAGGAAGCAATTCGAAGCGCAATTCATAGGTTTTTCCATCGTTTTCACTGACTTGTGACACGGTGCATTATGTTGGCGAAGCAGCGCACACGTTTTTTGGCGATTTCGTCCTTCAAACGGTCCAATAATGCTATGCAATAGTCGCTGTTGATGGTTCTTTTCAAGGTAATCAATGAACATTAATCCCTGCAATCTAGGCAAGAGTGTAAAATCCAACAAGGAAAATGATCCCAGTCACGCCAGTAACCAGGCTGGGTAAGACCGGATGCCTTCTGGGATGATTTCTAAAGTTGGTCACTCGCCAGTCGGTAGGACCGTGGTTCGGAGCCCTTGTTAAACTTTAGGCACAGTCCAGATAAACCCATAGTTGGTAAAAGGAGACTTTAATATATATATATATATATATATATATATATATATATATATATATATATATATATATATATATATATATATAAAAAAATGTAATTCGCTAAAAATGTTATAATTCACAAACTAATAATCCGACAGCTATCAAATCTATACATGCATCTTTTGAGTGTTAGGGTTAACTAAATAACATGGATTTAGATTAGATGATTAGTTAGAGATTTTTGATAGAGATTACTAGATTGTTGTCGGAGGAATGTTGCAAAACAGATGTAGGATATGCGATGTTTGCAGCCTCATGTATTTAGGTACAAAACTAAGTATATGAAATTATGTATCTTACATCCAATGATCCCAGAGTCTTAGGGACGCAAGTTTTGGAGTGAATCATTCAGCACCAAATGAAATTTATAAATTTGCCACATATTTAATGCAATCTGTTACGTATGTTTTGTTGTTATCGACACTGCAGACAAAATTATCTCATATATAGTCAACTTTCTCTTTGCGCATGCTCCAATTTCCCCATGTTCGTTCGTTCCCAGAGATGTGATGCTCATATTGTTTACAAGCAAAAGTTTAGACTGAATGTTTTCGGTTAACATTTACATTATTTTGAAATTTATCCTGGAATGTTTAGATAAAATAATGGGGGAGTATTGAAAACAAAAGAAAATATTAAAACAGTCTCTTGGAGTTCTCGAACATGACGCCGGTAATATATTCGTAGAAAACGATCCATGCAATTTAACTAATATTCAATGAATTTCGGGAATTAACAGAAATTCCCTTATATCCTAGTAATAGTTTTTTTAGCCGGTAAACTCTGAGGGGAGAATGCTTCGCCGTTTGGCTTTAAATGTATTTTCCATTAAAATTCTAAAATTTCTTTAGATTGTTATCTTTTATGTTGTCGGTTGTCTCTTTAATCGACGTGAAGGACCTTGCGTAACTGGTATTTTCGAAAGTTTTTGTAAATATTACACGTATTGTGTATTCGTAATATTACCGTTACACAGTTCTTACACGTATTCTGTATTTTTCTTACTTTAAAAGTAAGAAAAAAAAGTCTCATATAATGAGAAAAATCAATCTGGCAACATGGCGATATCATGTCGAAAATACGATTCTGGTTTGGCAGGGATTCAATTATCGATCAATATTCCCGCTTCGTCGGAAATTCGAAAGTTTGTTGCAGGTAATCCAAGCCATGTATGTAGCAAGAATAACAAAAGTGTATAGCTATATATATATTCTGCTACGGTATTAATACTCCTGAGGTAACCCATGCATTTTATGTTTTAACTTATTTTTGTACAAAACCCTTCTCTTTATCTTTAACAGGAATCAATTGATTATTAAGAAAAGTAGACGTCGTATTGGCAATCTCTTGGTAATTATTTGAAGCATTTCTTGGTGTAGTTGATTGGATTTGGAGCAAAAGTATGTAATATCCGAAAAGCTCAGTTGAAGATACTCAACAATCTCTAGCTGTAAACTATTCCAAGTAAGAAATATACAAGCTCTGAAAAACATCCCTTTTCCATGGATTCCCGGCATATGCTTTACAGTTCAAGACGCAAAACCACCAAAAGCGGGCTGACGTTGTTGTGAATAAATATAGTCTTCTGAAATTTGGACGGAAGCTTGCAGTTCAGGGTGAACAGCCACCAAATGTAGATTAGAATAGCTCAGTTTCTTAACCGTTTACTATTCAGTAGACGAGGACCATATCGAAATTTGGGTACAAAAACTATCGTTTCAAACATTTTCAAAGGCAAACTGGCGATCGAAGGTACAAGCGATATTCAAAAACTATTTTGATAAAAACTACATACTGTCTAGATGGAATAGCGACCACGTACATCCCTGTGGTCGTTCTTTTAGAAGAGATGTATTATATAATATCAGATTGCGGCTCTAAATATCGAGGCCATCCGGTTTAAAACTACGCGAATGGTAAACGACTGACACGCGTTGGTCTTTTTTTAATAACACACAAAATACTGGAACAACAATGTAAACGTAAAATGTTCTTAAAACATATCATCTATTGATCATTATCATCATCAACTTAAACCACATAATCACATTACTTGTCACTCTTGTCTGAACGGCAGACTAGAAACAAATAGTTAAGCTGAAAATTAAAGCAAGAGGAAAGAGCAAGCTGACAATATGTGATGAGATTTTAACTATATACCCATGGAAAATTTTAAGTAGAAAACCTTCGCGCCGCCTATCGTATTAACCAGACATTAATCCTGCCGACCACTTGATCTAATCGATAACTCATTGCGCGTGTACAGCACTTCACGAAGAACCTAAAAATTAGTACTATTGTTAGGTCGGACAAGACACAACGTTGCATCTTCGCTGAATAAAGCTTAAAGTTAGAAAAACACCTCCAAAATTATTTGTACACACTATTATGACTTCGGAATAAATACTTCCTTTATATTTTTTGTAAAAATATAATAGAACATTGATGTAAAAAATTGTGAAAATCCACACGAAAAAAAAAACATCACTTTATATATTGTTTTTTAGTTTTTAGTTGACAGTTAAGAGAAAAAAAGGCGGAAATTGAAACCGCCGAAACCAAATCCAGTATTCCTTGCGGACGCTTTGCAATTATCGAAAACCCTTGGGCAGGGCTCGAGAGAGAATGAGAGTGGGTGTATTTTTCAATCAAAATACATTAGAGATTTTTTCTTCATCACTTACCTTCACTCGCTTATCCCCGTTCAAGAACCACGAAATTTCTATTGCCCTTTTTTATTTCCAATTTAAGTGATCTGATTTATAGACTATAAAGAAAACAAGGGCATTCTTGTTTTAATTAATTTTTATTGATCTAATGCCCTGTCCATATATATACTCGAATATATCGAGGTCTTATAAAAAAACAAAAGATATTATGTTATACTGAGATAAATCGAATTTTTTGTTAAAAAAGATGGAATTCTAACGTTTGAAATGTATTTTTTTAAGGAAAAACGTGGCGAAATATTTGTTTTATGTTCACCATAATATGGCTGTATTATTTTACGACTTGCAACATTAACTTATATCATATCTATTCTGACTTTCTCAATATCCGCAATTTTATAATTAAAACACAATACAGGCCCGAAGTAGCCCCATTTAATATTAAAACTTTTGTCACTTCTACACTTTTGTGTTATTTAGGGGCTGAGAATAGGGTGTATAAGGTATTACAATAAATTGTATCACCTACATAAAAAATATGAATACAATAAAATGAACGTAACTGTCTCATACAACAAATAAAATACAAAAATAATACAAAGATTAATTATATCACTCAATGGGTGCCCGATTCCTCAAGCAGAATCGGCTAAATACCTTGGAATCCATCTTGACGGTAGATTAAATTGCATCACGTTAAACAAAAAGCAAAACACATTAGAACTAAAATAAAACAACTATACTGGTTAGTCGGAAGATATTCTCAACTTGATCTAAAATCAAAGAGGTTGATCTATAATACAATTATAAATCCAATATGGACTTATGTGGTGCAAATCAACTAGTCATACAACGCTGTCAAAACAAGGTTCTTCGATTGATTACCAATTCCTATCGCTATGTACCTAATGGAGAAATGCACGATAACCTGGAAATCAAATGGATTTGCGAAGTTATCCAAGATTTCGCCTTGAAACACGAAAGAACATTACTAAATCATACTAACGTGGAAGCAATACAGCTGCTGGACAGCGCTCAGGATGTCAGGAGATTGAAACGAACAAAACCATAGGAACTTATATAAAGTGTATACATTTAGTGTAAACTATAGCTATAAGTTAATAATTAATAAATAATTATAATTTTATAATTGAGGAATACATACTCATGTATTTTCTCGCACTCGTCTTGCTTGTTAATTAATCCAAGTACATCGGAAAATTAGTAATAAATTAATTGTAAATTAAGATTGTACTAAGCGTATCTAATAAACAAGTAGTGTTAAGCCACAACATAATATTGATTGACTTTGCGACAAAAAACTTTTTGTGGTATTTTCAACCTTTACCTTCATAATTTTAACATTATTAGGCCCTGATTTATACTTTTATAAATCACCCATTTAATTCTAACAAACTGAAAAAATATTAATTTTCTTAAAAAGACAGTTTATTTATATTCAAAAGTCGATACCACACTATATAATTATATATACCAGTTAAAACACAACATAGATGCTTAATCCAGATTACTTGGATTTTTTAACATGATTTAACCATTTTTTAAATAGTCGGAAGCTCTTGAAGGGAAATCGATCACTCATTTTTTTAGTTTCTAGGCACCCGCTTATAAAACACTTCTTAGATCGAGAATTATAACGAACTAATTTGCATCAAAATTTAGTCAGAAAAATGTAGAAAAATATTAGCTTACTCTTCTTGTCCTATGCAAAGAATATATCACCCAAAAAACAAAACAAACATAAAAGTCATCATAGAAATTATATTATATAGAATTAACCAATTCAAATGCCTTCAAGATTCTGAACATAACAATTCAAATAAGCCAATAAATTTATCCAAAAGGCGACTGCTATGTCGTCATATA
Organism: Rhynchophorus ferrugineus; assembly: GCF_030347505.1. Lineage (NCBI taxonomy): Eukaryota > Metazoa > Arthropoda > Insecta > Coleoptera > Curculionidae > Rhynchophorus > Rhynchophorus ferrugineus. The sequence goes on along the minus strand of NW_027472583.1, from coordinate 20,113,417 downwards.
TATATAATTTTAAAGTCTCCTTTTTACTAACCAGGTTTTACCTGGACTGGTCCTACTGTCTAACGTGGGCTCCGAACAACGGTCCTCGGCATTAAACCTACCGACTGTCGAGTGACCAACTTAGAAATAATCCCAGAGGGTTCATTTTCCTTCCCAGATTTTGCACTCTCGCCTAGGACCATCACAAATAAAAATTTACGACTATGCCTCAACAGGAACTAGCCGAACCCGTGACTATCGCAACAGTAGGTGGTGGACCGTCCTGTCGTACTTACCATTGCGCCAACCATGCCGGCGACATCTAGATTCCGGACGTCGCGACTTCTGCACACTTGCCTGTAAAGTTAAATATCTATGTTCTCTGTGACAGTGAATGCGAAGCAAAATATGTCAAACAGAGTTTAAACTCCGCACTAGTTGCAATACAAAACTTTTATTACTTAAACTTATTATTAATTTATTAATATTTAAGTTTATATATTTAAAATATTTGTCCATAGCATTTTACCATTTAATATGGTATTTTTAGATATTTTGTGAACCTTCTCTTTCTAACTGATCCCAAAATTATTGGAAATCCAGGTGATTGAAGACCACCCATCGGGCCTTAATAATTAAATATTGTAATTACAGACAACCACCAGATTGTTGAAGAACATATCCTCGAGCACTAACTATTCCCATTCGTAATTAATGCATAACTATGGAAGAATTAGGGGTTGACTCAAATAGATATTGACAAATAATTGAGTGTTAAAAAAGTGTTGCTTAAAAACCCCATTAATATGGATACTACACAGTCCAGATATAACTCTACTTGAAAAAGCATTTCCTTAGCAGATTTAACAATTATATCAAAATCACTGATATCAGTGGATAGTTTTTTTCTGGTATGCAGTATTAGTTATAAAGTAGTATTTTTCCCCACCGGACTATGTTAATGCTCCTTTGATTGCCAACGTTCGAATGAAAAAATTACAGGCTGGAAGTTCAAAGTTATTTTTGAGTTAACCTTTTACAAAACCTTTGCTATTCTATAAGCTGTTCGAGAAAAAAGAGGATCGTTTAGATGTGGGATAATATTAGGATAATACTTCTTTTCTTCTGTTTCAGAAAGGATGGGGAGGTATTTTTTAACTTGATCTTTTAACGAATAGATCACCATATTTATACCAGCGCCGTTAGAACTGTATATATTTCTAGCGTTATATTGATTTTACATCAAAACTAAATTTATTCGTTATACATTTAATATAAAAGCCGAAAGGTTATACTTTAATAATTTAATTATTCCTTGGGCACTTTCTCTCAGCCAAAAGATATATTTCACTGTGTATTAAAATTAATCAGGTTTTGATATATATTCACCGACCAAAAAAGGACAAAAATGTCGTGTCTCGAATCTGTATTAGACTATTTGATAAAAAATGTGGGGACAAAAAAAGCCCGGGGGAAATCTGTTCGACCATAAATTACTTGTTTGTCGTAGCTAAAATGGGCATTTAGCTCAACAATGACAGTATCATTAAACTGATGACCTATCTCTCTAATATCCGACGTCGTAAATTCAGAGAAAGAAATGCACAGCATGAAAAATCTTTATCTGGATTAGCTTTCAGCTTATTTATATTCTCATACATTAAATAGTATTTAAAATAATTTAGGTATGTCGAAACACTAACGTAGAGTTGGGGGCTAATGAATAAAACAGTCGCTAGTCCCAAAATATTAGGACCATTCGATATTCAAAAAAGTACTCAAATAAAAATAGTAATTACTAATTTATTTAAATGCAGATCTGTTAATGTTTTTTTTAATCGCAACATAAAATCTATGCATTTCTTTTCGTACTAATTTTGAAAGAAGAAAGCACGGATATTATCTTGTGGCTCTCTATTTTGTAAACACCTGTGCATTCGAAATTATTTTAAATTGACAAGCGGCAGTAATGTTAATTTTGTATTTTAGTGTTACTGGGAATATCCAAAAAAATGGGACGAAATTATGGCCCCAAATATTTCTATTATATTTTAATAATTTTTTAAAATATTTTAGAGTCACTATATTACCAATCAGGGTTTATCTGGAATGCATTTGCTACTTAACATGGGAACCAACTTTGGATATCATCCCAGAGGATGTCCGATGTTAGTTAGTCTGGTTTCTGATACAACTTGTATGATTTTCCATGTCGAGTTTTACACTCTTGTCTCAGGGACAAACACAATTAGAAAGAATCACAAACATAAATTCACAACAGGAACGAACAGCATTCGAACCCGTGACGATAAAAACAGTATGATTGCCCTGTCAACTGCCAACTATATAAAGAAAATATAATAAAATAAAATTAAATATATAAAAACCAATAATGTATAATATTATCTCGCAAGTGTTAAAACAAATCAACTCAAAATTAATCTATAACTATCTATTAATATCTATTAACTATTTAACTACCGCACACATTTGAAATTAAACTGTATTTCCATTTATCGTTAACTGAAAATGCTTTCAAACAACAATTCGCTACTTAAGGAAGGAAGTTAATATGTAAAAGACTCAAACCATAAAATACTATGTTTGTCTCTACGTTTTGTGGCATGCAAAAATATCAAAAGATTTCGAAAATTTAAAAATCCAGTTACAATGGAGCTTTATGTGATGTGAACAGTCAACAATATTTCACTATTTATCAATCAAAGTTTTATTCCCTTTTCAATTTATCCTATTGATTAAAAATATTGAAAGTTAAAGTGTTCTTAAATGCTGCTATATTTACGTACATTATTATTTAAAATCATAATACAAAAAATAATAAAACCATATATTTTACTTATCAGACTATGTGGCATCACCTTAAATTCCGTCCATTAGGTCATGGGTAGGTTTTCACAGGGAGTAGTGATTTATAGTATTAGAAGAAACATTCAAATAGTAGTCAATTACAAAACATTTCGAGTCAATTTCATTATATATTTTATAATTTTGAAGTTAAACCTACTATATATCACAATTTTGATGTAATTCGTGCTTACAAATCTACGAATTATACAAAAACAAATATCTTACACCCAAAAACGTTTAGGTATCATGATTTCCTAGCAATTTCAACAATTGTTGAAAGGTTAAAATATTTAATTATTTCCACATTGCTACTAGTCCATATAGTCTATATCCTGAACACGAATATTGAAGCAAATATCTTTTAGATTTTTATTTGTCAATTAACAGCAATTCTACCAACAGGATTTTAAAGCTCATCGGTGGCTCGTAAAGTAATCTATAAAAATTCCCTTAAAATAGCTTTTGAATGTCTTTCTAAATATTTTTGAAGGGGTCCAAAGAGTGTAAGTCCATAATTTTATCAATGCAATCTTATTACGTAACAATTGCTAATAACGTAACAGCGCAATTGAAAAGTCCCCGGCCTACCATAGTAAAACACATTTTTTGGCAAAATTAGTTTTACTTATTCAACATAATTCCCTTCAAGGGTGATACACTAATTATAGCGACCCTCCAACTTTTCGATGCCATTTTTGTAGTACGATTTGTCCTTTGCTTCAAAATAGGCCTCAGTTTCGGCGATCACCTCTTCATTCGATGAACATTTATTCCCAGTGAACATACTCTTGAGATCTGAGAACAGGAAATGATCGCTGGGGGGCAGATCTGGAGAATACGGTGGATGAGGAAGCAATTCCAGGCCCAATTCATGGATATTTGACACGGTGCATTGTCTTCGTAAAGCAGCATTTTTTTTTCTTCAAATGCGGCCATTTTTCGGTAATTTCATGCATCAAACGGTCCAATAACGCTATGTAATAGTCGCTGTTGATGGTCCCCCTTTTTTCAAGGTAGTCAAAGAAAATTATTCCATGTCCATCCCAAGATTCAGACGCCATAACCTTGCCAGCCGACCGTTGTGTTTTCCCACGCTTTAGAGCGGGTTCATCGTGTGCAGTCCACTCGAATGACTGTCTATTGGACTTCGGAGTGCAATGATGGAGCCACGTTTCATCCAATTTCACATATCGACGTAAAAACTCGGGTTTATTGCGTTTGATCATCTTCAAACACTCATCCGAATCAACAACTGGTCGTTGTTTTTGGTCAAAAGTGATCTCGCTCGGCATCACTTTGCACAGAGCTTTCTCATACCCAAGTATTTGTGAATGATATGATTTACACATTCAGTTGATATATTTAGAGTGTCTGCTATTTCAATCAATTTCAATTTACGGTCATTCAAAATCATTTTGCGGATTTTTTTAATGTTTTCACCGGTAACAATCTCTTTGGTTCTCATTTCACAACGTCTAAACGTAGCATACCAATCCTTGATGGTTGATTTTCCTGGGGCAGTGTCCAGAAACTCGGCATCAAGCTAAGGTTTTGCTTCAACTATATTTTTGCCCGACAAAAAGCAATATTTTATCAGCACGCGAAATTCCTTTTTATCCATTTTTTCATAATAACAAAAGTTGTTTCACTCAAAATGCTGTAATTCACAAATTGGTGACCCGACCGCTGTCAAATTTATACACGCATTTTTTTAGCAACTGAAAAACATACGGATTTAGTTCTAGTAGCTCCGTCTATGTATCAGGCTGGAGACTTTTCAATTGAAATGTTAACATCTAAGGACCAAAGGAAGACCAAACTAAAAAAGTATTAGGTTTAATTAATTTTAATATTTAATTTCAATTAATTGTAAGGCATGTTAATAAAAATACTAATAATATTGATTGTGTAAAAAGGTTATGTCTACATTTTTAATAAATTTAACAATTTATTTCTCCACCCCTGATAAAAGCAATATTAAATTTCAATACTGCATTGTTCAATAAAAGAATAGTTTTAAAACAGACCAAGCTATGTTTATCATCAGTGAATTGTATATTTGAATGGCCTCTGTGGGCTTTACACTAAACAAAGAATCTATTATAAAACCAACGGGCTATTTTTATGCAAAATGTAGCAGTGGAAGCCCTTAGACGGCTCAAAGCAATATCAATATCATTCAAGATTCAAACGAGAGAAACAATAGGATCTGTATTTTCAGCTATTAAAGTTTACCAAGTTATTTGTTAGACAACATTGACTTTTTATGAAATTGTAAACTTTATTTACCACTAGGTTATATATTAAATTAATATCTGAGATGAAAATTTCTGGAATATATAGTATTGAAAATTGTTGAGTTCTTAAAATATTTCAGTATATTTTTGTTCTCCTTCGTTTCCTTCTTCATTATTAAGATATTTTTTAGAGAAATAATTGTTTAAGATTTAAAAAGAGGCAGGAATTACAGGGGTCTTCAAATGCTTCTGGCGCATAAGTTAGATGTTAAAAGGATTTATATTGTACTTCATTGTTATAGCGATGATTTCTAGAGATCTAGACTATAACATTCTGATGATCATTTCTTCTGCAAACCTAATTATTTTTCATGAATTTCTGCTTTTAATTTATCCAAAAGAATACAATAATTACAATAATAATGTGAGTTTATTATTAAATAAAATGGAAAGAAATTCTTGAAGAATCCATGATTGCATTCTTGCTTCAAATTGATTGATCAAATGATTCTTTTCGAAGGAATTCAAACACCCCACGATGCACAATTTTATTTATTGTCAAAAAAATTAAACGTTAGTTTCAAATATTATCTAAATATAAAATAAAAGAACAGAAATGAATGATTTAATGTTCTTATGGAAGACGAATCAAAATGTTATCAAATTTTGAGTTCCATGTTCAATAAAAGATGAATTCTAACATTTTTAAAAGGAATAATCTAAACTATATATACTATTTACTTTTTAATATAAATATGGCGCCTGAGCGTATTATTTAATAACAAAACAAAAAAACTATAATTAACTATTGGACAATAAGAACATAATCCTGTAAAAAAAATATCTTTATCCATATTAATTTCTTTGGCATGGATTATGGAGTTATTATGCAAAAGCTAACATTAATTAATTATTATAAGATATTTTTACTAGAAAGAATAATATGGAAGTGACAGCAGAGATAATTAATTTTCTAATACTCTTAATTTTATGTGTAACTAAAATATCCGTCAGTAAACACATCCCTTTTGTATCCCACAAATAGTATTCATTATTATGAACTCAAATAAAATATGAAAGTCACTTTATGAAAATTATATATAATCCGAATATAAGATAAAGGATAACATAATCCTATATAATAATAATCTTTATCCATATTAATTCCTTTGGCATGGATTATGGAGTTATTATGCAAAAGCTAACATTAATTATTATAAAATATTTCTAGTAGAAAGAATAATATGAAAGTGACTGCAGAGGTAATTAATTTTCTAATACCCTTAATTTTAGGTGTAACTAAAATATCCGTCAGTAAACACATCCCCTTTGTACCTCACAAATAATATTCATTATAATGAACTCAAATAAAATATGAACTTTATGAAAATTATATATAATCCGAATATAAGATAAAGGATAACATAATCCTATATAATAATAATCTTTATCCATATTAATTCCTTTGGCATGGATTATGGAGTTATTATGCAAAAGCTAACATTAATTAATTATTATAAAATATTTCTATTAGAAAGAATAATATGAAAGTGACTGCAGAGGTAATTAATTTTCTAATACTCTTAATTTTAGGTGTAACTAAAATATCCGTCAGTAAACACATCCCCTTTGTATCCCACAAATAGTATTCATTATTATGAACTCAAATAAAATATGAAAGTCACTTTATGAAAATTATATATAATCCGAATATAAGATAAAGGTGCATTAGTTACAGATAAAATTTATTACAGTTTAACATAATTTTTGTATATTTGGTGTATAATATACGTTCATGACCCTATTAAGTAAATGTTATAAATTGTCCGGCTTAAACAGTCATATTATGACACATCCGTCAATAACAAGAATTAGCGTTTAGAGCGTAACAAGAATTAGCGATTTTGTATCACTATGACGTAATTTCCCCTTTCCACTATTCGAGTTTTCAACTGAATGAACGTCATTTGCTGGGTACCTTTATTTTACCTCTCTTGGTGACAGATACATGGCACTGTGGAAATAAGTTGTTGAGGCGTGATTTTAAAGGCTTATGATTGACGAATTTGGAGTAGAAAGGAAAATATGTACTGGATATTCTAAAATATATGTAGAAAACAAATTAGAACTCAAACCGAAGCTAATTATAATGGGAGATATACAAAGATTTTTCTACATACGCCATCAAGATGTTTAATGTATTGCCTACCGCAATTTGTATATTCGTTTCAGAGTCAGACAATATTTTCCTTCTCATTTTATTTTAGTTAAAAAGAGGCACAATGCTGTCTGATTAGTTCGAACGCGTAAACGAATGAGCCTATTAAATCATCCGGTTGTCAGATGTATTCAAAATTCTTGAACTATAAGCTAGTGTGGCTGTATAATTAACTGTAGTTTCTAAATGTACTATAATGTTCAAACAAATTATACTTGATAATATTTTTGTCCAATTATTTTATTTATTTATTTTATACATATTTTAAGTCTCCTTTTATCCAACTATGGGTTTATCTGGACTGGGCGTAAAGTTTAACGTGAGCTCCGAACCACGGTCCTCAGCATTAAGCCTACCAACTTTAGAAATCTTCCCAGAAGACATCCGGTCTTACCCAGCCTGGTTACTGGCGTGACTGGGGTCATTTTCCTTGTCGGATTTTATACTCTTGCCTAGAACAATCACCAATTTTAAAGAATCACAAACATAAATTTACGACCATGCCCCAGCAGGATTCCAACCCGCGGCTATCGCAAAGGTAGGAAGACCGTCCCATCGCCTTTACCACCGCGCCACCAAGCCGGCTAATTATTTTATTTAGAATTGAATTTTATCGATGTTAAAGCCAAGCTGAATTAAAACTCAAAGTTGAGGCGGCAACATTACGACCTTTTGACGTCACAAATTTAACTGACAAATGTACAAAATAACTTTGAATCACGAGACCTGTCACCAGACGTGACAACTCCTGAGTAACACTTACTGAAGTCGATAACCTATTATTTTACTACTTGAGCAATTTTATTATTTTGACTATTAAGTCTGATTTCTCTCCACTCAATGAAGCCCCATTTCTTTTATGAAAAAATCTGCTAATTGCTCTAGAAATCTAGATATGATTTATAGATATTTAGATTGTGGTAACCATAAACTGACCTCCAACTAAGTCGTAGCAGGTCAATACTGTTGTAACAGATTTCAGTCCCTTATTGAGTAACATGGTATATTGAATAATAACATGTACTATTATTAAATATACAACCTTATTCATTTCACTATCAGGTGCTATCTATTTGACTATCACAATTGTTTTCCTCATTTACACTTAAATAACTCCATAATTCCCCCTAAAGCACTTATTTGTTTTTCTTTCAACAATAGCTTAAACAACTGTATTTAAAGAGCAATGCGCAATTAAATGTGATTTGTGTACCACGTTATCCAACTAATAACATGAATTTTTGTTGAATGAAGAGGTGATCGCCGAAACTGAGGCCTATTTGGAAGCAAAAGACAAATCGTACTACAAAAATGGTATCAAAAAGTTGGAGGGTCGCTATAATCAGTGTATCACCCTAGAAGGGAAATATGTTGAATAAAAAAAACTAATATTGTCAAAAAAAAGATATTTTACTATGGTAGGCCGGGAAATTTTATTGACCTGTTAAGTCCAGTTAAACTCTAGTTTTAATTAATTAAATATATTGGAACGTAAAAATAGGTCATGCTCGGATATACAGTTCGTAATTTAAAACGTTGAAAAATATTTGATGCCTAACCTTGCATCAGTCTATATCAGAAATTACTCCATAATTACTAACTTGCTCCAAAAGATCCTATTAATTGCCAATCCCTTTTCGATATCATTTATGCGAACCGATTCTGCCGTTGACGTTTCGAACAGGTTAGATCATACTGACGAAGGTAATTAGAAAAGTTTGAGTGTCAAGACTGAGTATACCCGCTAAAGTCACACCCCCTTCAACCAGCTATCCAATGCTGCTAACCGTACCTATATATTAACAAGGTTTCGCAGTTTATTTTTAAATCTTCCGGCTTGATGAGGGTATATTTCAGGGAAACCCTTTCAAAATAGTTTATGTAAACGGAGAAAAATTTTATTATAATATTATTTTAATTTCTTGTGATTCGGGGCATACCACTTAACAGGTTATGAACTTTAAAAACATATTGAGTTACCCAATGTTAAAGCGAGAGTAATGCTGCAGTTACTGACAATAAACTTGTAACAGGTCAATTGAAAAGGCCTCAGCCTAACACATAGATGGCGCTACTAGAATTAAATCCATATATTTTTTTAGTTAACCCTAACCCTCAAAAGATGCGTGTATAAATTTGACAGCTGTCGGATCATCAGTTCGTGAATTATAGCATTTTGAGTGAAGCAACGTTTGTTATTGTGAAAAAAAATGGATTAAAGGAATTTCGCGTGTAGATAAAATATTGCGTTTTGAAGGGAAAAATACAGTTGAAGCAAAAACTTGGCTTGATGCTGAGTTTCCGGGCACTGCCCCAGGAAAATCGACCATCAAGGATTGGTATGCTAAGTTTAGATGTGATGAAATGAGCACTGAAGACGGTGAACGCAGTGGACGCCCAAAAGAGGTTATTACCGAAAAAAAATTACACAAAATGTTTTTGAATGACCGTAAATTGAAACTGAATGAAATAGCAGACAATCTAAAGACATCAACTGAACCTGTACATCATATCATTCACGAATATTTAGGTATGAGGAAGCTCTGTGCAAAGTGGGTACCGCGCGAGCTCACTTTTGACCAAAAACAACGACGAGTTGATGATTCGGAGCAGTGAATGTTTGAAGATGATCAAGCGTAGTAAAACCGAGTATTTTCGTCGATATGTGACAATGGATGACACATGGCTACATCATTTCACTCCGAAGTCCAGTCATCCGAGTGGACTGCAGACGACGAACCCGCTCAAAAGCGTGGGAAAATGCAATAGTCGACTGGCAAGGTTATGGAGTCTGTATTTTGGGATGCGCATGGAATAATTTTCAATGACTACTTTGACAAAGGAAAGACCATCAACACCGACTATTACATAGTGTTATTGCACCGTTTCAAGGACGAAATCGCCGAAAAACGGTCGCATATAAAGAAAAAGAAAGTGCTACTTCACCAAGACAATGCACCATGTCAAAAATCCATGAATTGGGCTTCGAATTGCTTCCTCATCCACCGTATTCTCCAGATCTGTCCCCTAGCGACTATTTCCTGTTTTCGGATGTCAAAAAATCTCTTGCCATAAAATTATAAATTAGCAGGTTTCAGTTTTTTTTTCGATAAAATACTAAACCCTTCTCTCCTTTCATGGTTTGAAAACTTTTAACATGCTGTTTTAGGAATATGACCTCCATTATCGACCAGTTTATTCAATTTTTCCTGCAAATCACCTTGGAAAGTTATATATAGTAAAGCAGCACGTTCAAAATATAAATCTTCATGGAAAAATTACCTCAATTGCGACAAGAAATCAGCAATGTTTTGCGATTTAAACTGTTTATTATGAAATTTTCTAAAGCCGAAGGTCATGTCACTAAAACGTCCTTAAATACAACATAACTTGCTTCAAACTCCTACCCCATTTCAATACCGGCCCGCCGTTATTGAAAAATTTTATATAAGAAGTTGTCGTTAATGTATTAATGATGGTTAATAAGGTATCAAGAATAGTTGTTATTTATATCTGAGTCGCTATTTATAGTCCCATAAATTGTTTTTAAGGGATTTTTATATGAATGTTTATTGAAGTGAAAAATCGGTAGAACGTATTTTATTCAAAGAATAGTCCATCACTAGCCAGTACTTTTTCCCAGTTTTCAGCGAATTTACGGATTTCATCTAGAAAGAACGATGCATCTTTTGAGGTTATGGACGCATCGACCCATTTTTTTTGGTGTCTTCATAAAAATTGAGGCGCTGCTCAGACAAGTCATTTATATATTGTAATAATTGCTGTAATTGTTGGTTGTAATTGTGATATGTTATAGTTGTAATCAGAAGGAGCAAGGTCTGGAGAATAAGGCGTGTGGGTTAGCACATCCCATTTTAATATTCCAAAGTATGTTTTAATTCCGTAGTTATTCAGACATTTTTAACGATCTAAATAAATATTTTGTTCTCATTTGACGAGATGAAATATATTGAATAGTGAAGCCTGTTTTTTACCTTTAGGGAAAAATCTAACTCATTGATATATAATCATGATAATCAATACACTTTTACATGAGCTTGTACTAATCAGAAGTACTCGAGGTACCTCCATAACATCGATTTGGCACCTCTCGGAAGACCCATTGAGTGATTTGTTGTTTGTTTGTATTATATATATTTTTGTTTTAGAAATATTATACACAGGGTTTGATGTAACACGTCTATAATTCTGGGGTATTTCTTTGTACCAATTGACACAAGTATCTTTTTTGACTTTTTACAAAATATCTTTTTCGCAGCTATCTATAATATTTATGCGATATCTTATTGATATTCGTCATACTGATACCCAAGGATGACTCAGTCTTACGATAAGTCACATGACGATGTCCAAGGATGGAGCTTCATCGCCAAAAACCGAAAGAAATGTATCGAGATATTTCTGACCTGTTAATCCATCGTGTTAATAATCTACTTCGAATGTCGCAAAAAATCAGAGAAAATATTCAAGAGTTAGCTCCTTTTAATGAGACAATATTTTCAAATCAGTATAATCAACAGACTTGTGCTCTTAACTAATCAAAACTTAAATTTCACCTTTTATATTTTGAATCAAAATAAGATAGCAGATTTACAATTTAGATTCGGAAGGAATTAAAAGCTGACTAAGGATGTGCTAGTGTCCGTCGACACAGAGATATTTTTAATATTTGTCACCTTCTCTTGAAACTTACTATAACAAGTTATATAAAACTGTTAAAAATATTTATTTATATTTTTAAAAATCTGTCATCTAGTTTCAGCAGTATGTTTATTTGCTATAAAACAATTTAAGACTCTTAGTATTCAGCTATGAAATCATAAATATTATGATTGCGTCACTTCCCTATTAATCAATTTTTAATTAAACGCCGTGAATACTAGTTAGTATACCGTAAAGTAATCTATTTTATGACTATTCCAGTTATTCAAATGTCCCTTTTCATTTATTTTTGATTAAATATACTTTTCAACGGCGGTCTTGCTGGATATTAATTCAGTTAAGTTTGGTTTGATGAACACGGATTTCCAACTGTCATTCGAGATAATTTTCGGCGAGAAGGAAGAAGACGGAAACAAATTAGAACTTTTGGAAATAATAAATTTTGGTCGTGTCAAAATCTGATGGTTGTTTCTCCGACGAAAATATTTATGTTAATTTGCTTAATAAAAAAGTAATCCAAAGCAATGTTCAATAGTTTTAATTATTTTGTAATATTGTATTTTCACTTATATATTTGATCTCTTTTTATAAACATCGGTTTCTTTCAAAACACCTAAAGATAACCTCATTTCCTAGATGTATCGGTAATTATTTTTCGATTTTTTTTCGCTAGACGGTAGTAAAATTTTATTTATTCAAAGTATTGGTCATTTGATTCTATGCAGTTTGCCCATTTCTCAGACTATTAATGGATCGCATTAGAAAGGAATAGTTGCCCCTTTGAGTTAGAGCATACATCGAGCCATTTGTTAAGTTCAAGTTTAGTGTTAGTCGGATGAAGGCAGGTCTGGGGAGTACGGTAAAGTGCGATAAACCTTCCCATCAAAATGATTTCAAACTTCTTTGACAGGTTTTGAAGTATGAAATAGCGCATTGTCGTGCTGTAAAATCAATCAATCATTTTCAATCACTGCACAGTTCTGTAGTCGGTAGCGACCAAACTGTTTCTCCCGGTCCTACCGTAACCAAAGCATGATCATGCGACCAAAGGAGCTTTACAGTTGATGGGTGGGCTACCATAAGTGAAAACCATTTTTCGTTTGGTATTTTCGAAACAAATCTAATTTTCATCACTCATTATTTTAATAAATCGCTACCTTTCATACCTTGAAAACAGCATTTCACTAATGATTTTTCGAGCTTCCGATCTATCACATCGATTATAATAATTCACAAATTGCTCACACTCAACTTTTTTGTCAATTTTGAATTAAATTGTTAATGCCAGAATAATCAAAAAATATATGTATCAAATTATAACATTGCATGCTCTTATGGCTAGTAAAATCTGTAAAAAAAAACTAGAAAGTAATTACCGACACCCCTGATGTTATTAAGTGCTGTACAATTTTCAATCTGATATTTTCTAAATCACTTTTAACTTTTTGTCAAAAACGAACTCAATGATTGTCTTCAATCAGTTAGTTACTGTGTACCCTTAAAAGTTCATAATAAATACAATCCTGAGGAAACGTTCAATTGTGCCTTGGTTTCAGCTCATGTAGCAACCATTAATATCTCTAGTTTTGAATAATTCCAATGGTTTTAAAATATCTGGAAATTGTTGATTGTGAAAAAATACTTTCTACAAATTTCTACTAAACAACGATGATATTTTTTCATGAAATAATAATGAAGTAATATTCCCCGTAAATACACTTTCTTGGTGATAAAAGTGCAGATGTTGTGAGTGAGAGCAAATGAGGTGTGAAATAATATGAGGTGTTAAATATTAACTTCTAACTATCTAATATTGCTATTATTTCGTTAATATACCCATTACCATACGTCTATATTACAATTTAACGTCCTTCAGCTGCAGCTACTTTATAACTAAAAGAAAAAGCAATGTTTTCTAAAAATAGTGCTTGTTGGGTTCAAAACTAATCATGTTTACTCACTTATGAGCATCATGCTGTAGCTAATTCTCAAATATAATGATCGGGAATTGTAGACAAATTTTTTCCCTTGATATAACAAATTTCTGCTCGCCATTTAAAGCCCCCATTTTCCTCTAGTGACTTATTTTTTAAAATGTAGAATTTCAATTTATTTTATAATATATATTACTTAATATAAAGAAATAAAACGAGTTTTTAGGGGCACCAACATTAACATATCAGTCAGGAATTTCACTAATGCAATAATTTTTGCCAGAGACTGATGTTGAATCGGCCATATTAACAGACAAACACTGGTGTGGAACACATTTCAGGCGACGTAATGCATGGGACGATTAATTTACGTTTGTCTTTCATTGCGAGACAAATTAATTGGCGGTTCCTGTAGAGCCGTCAACGGAAGGACGACGGTATTATAGGCGGTGGGTAATTTAATAATGGAAAAACGAGATTACGAACTCTCACGATTTATTGTCCAATTTATATACCGGGGAGATCTGGACAGTACTTTATTTAATAGAAATAAAAATCATAGATCATGGTTTTTCTATATAACATCGATAATTAAGAATATAGATGCTAACACTGAAGTACATCAATATATGTCGGTATGACACTTTCATTAATTAGAAACTAATAAAATAATATAGAAGAATCAGAAGCAGCTCTGCCTTGGACTACAAGTGTAACGGTTGGAGTCGTGTTCTTCCGTACTCTATACATGTGTTAAACAACAAATAGAAAATGTTGCTATATCTAGAGTTGCTGATGACACTACCATACTTAGTACTGGAGACAATAGCAAAGAAATACCGAAAAAAAGCTATACGCAAGTTATAATATAAAAAACTCGACCCAGATATAGAGAATAAAAGCCAATGAAGGTATATGCATATTGAATTCACCTATCACCAAAATTGTCTATATACATATAATTACTACTACTATCCAATAGAGTACCAATACTACCAAGTATTTTGACATAAACGAAGAACAATTACTTACACCGAAACCTTTGGATTCCAACATAGAGACATAGCGAAACGTAGAGAAAGTTGAAAGATTCACAACAAGACATGCGGAAAGATTACACTTCCATGTAAATATCGAAATGGACAAGATTAAACTAGATCGTAAGCTTAAGAGAAATTAGATTGAAAAGTGCACTAAATGGTAAAAACACTGAAACATTTTACTAACTTTTACTTTATTTTATTTTATTAGCGACTAAGTAAGGACTATTAAGGTTTTCATAAATAAGTATCTAGTTTTAAGTAACTGTAGAGATAAATTGTAAGTTAGTCGGCAACAACTAGTTATAACATATTAATGAATAATTGCTTGGTAATTGCTGAAATTTATAATAATTTGAGATACTGAATATACTATTGTTACACATCTACTAAATAGCTTTGATATGGTATATTTATATACTATTTATATATTTATATATACTTGATAAAGACCAATGGCCTCTTGTTTTACCTTCCAAAGAATTTCATACAATCCTACTAACAGATTCTTGTCATATTTTCATACCTTCCTTATTTAAATACGTAAGTTGGCCTTATCACTATGATACGGTTACGGTTCATTAACTATCACTTAATAGACATTGGAAACCATAACAAATATATCTGCTCACTTGGTGTTCAAAGTCAAACAAATGTTCATGCAAATAGTAATGTCAAAGCAGAATTTACAAAACTTCATTAATTTGTGATTTTGTGATTGTATGTGAACCATTGAAGGAAATCTTAGACGACATCTATCGAATAGAGCACATGGCTAACCTGAAAAGTATTTTTTTTAATGTTTTTTTTTAAGATTTTAAAATAAAGTTCACTGACATAAAGTTAAGTTTAAAGTTCACTTCATATCGCATATGAAGAAAAGAGTGGAATGTGAAAAGGTCTGAACTCGTAGCTCAAATCAATCGTTACGAGATCCATGAAAATCTATGTTAAAGCGTTAACATGTGAGGGTTCCCATCTGATTCGCCACATTTTGACCAGTCCGAATAGATGAAAAACAGTTCTTCAAATATGGTCATAATGTGTACACTGCCAAAATATGGGAAAAAATAACGACTAGCAATAGTCAGATTTTTTTATCACATTATTTTGTTATTTCACAATAAATACCCAATGTTTCAAGAACTAAATATATACTTTATTAAACTTATTAAAAGAAATTATGCTAAGTTAGAACCCATCAATAATTATATAAATAATATTTAAACATCTTTTCTAACCGAGTTATAACTGATTAAGCCAATTTTAGTTTAAGCTACGAATATTTTCTGTTAGTTTCAAACAACTTACTTATCCTGAACCACCATTCATTCATTATAAGTAGCAAACTTGCACTTACCACTATGTTATTAATGGAGGTTTTGGAACGGATACATAGATAGCTTAATAACCTTACAGTTCATTATCTAATATATTAGGGAGTTTAACAAGTTTGCGGAAATGAGAAAAAATTATTCGATAATTAAAAAAAAATTATGGTATAATCTCTTTCAACTTCACTACGTTTATTCCAATGTATCTCTACCACTGTTGTGTTCTTCTTCTTCATTTAATTTTTTGTGACGAAAGAAGTACATTATTTTAGTTAGAAACAAACAAACAAAATCACTCATAAGCTTTTTATTTTGATTTAGACTTAAAATAATATATCAAATATTATCCACCGTGATGAAACAATGATCAAATTCTTCTTAGTGAAGATGCAGCTATTGAAATCTTTAATTTAATATTTAGTTCTGTTATAGTTTTTCCTTTGGAAAATAATCAATGGTTTAAGTTAGGCAAATAAGGACTCTGGAATAATATAAGTTGATTTTTTGTATATTGTAATTAAAAAAACTATAGACTTGTAACTCCTGCTTTTTGAGACATATTTACACAAACATACATAACGCTCAAATAATATTCCTTGGCGACAATTAAAGTAAGTGAAAGGAACTTAATAATGAGCAATAATATGATTTCTATGTCGTAATAATCAGGGTAATATTTGAAACAACGAATATACGCAAATGAAAATACTTTTCAATACCAAATTTCAAGTACACCCTCAGGTGATTCTAGGCAACATTTTCTAATGAAAAATTTTTACACTGTTTTTTAATTAAAATTAACTTTCCAGACTACCTTGATACTTGCTGATTTATGAAACTAATTTGATGTTGCGTGGGTTCCTATTAAAGGTATTTAACAATATCGATGATGTACGGTCTGTACCAGCAAGTAATTTTATTCTTGTTTTAAAATTTTAAATTTCTTGCTTAAAAATACCTTGTTTAATAGTTCCATGTGCTGTTGCAATTTAATTTCATGACATGGGTGATACTTCTTATTTACACATAATAAAATTGGACCACTGAACATAGAACTTTCAAGATTTATTAATTTTTCCAACAAATTTCAAAAAATCAGTTTGCGAATAACCTTTAATTATTCAGTAAAGTTTATAATTATGATTAGCGTTGGGAACTATCGACTGAAAACCGTCGAAACAGTCGAGAGTCGCAAAAGAGTCGAAACAGTTGATAATCGAAAAACTAGCGACTAAAAATAGTAATTACTATTTTCAGTCAAATCTACGGTTAGACTGTTTTGTTCAATTCGTGATGTCAGACGAAGATGTACGAAACCTTTCCTGTATAAATTGTCAGAAAGGAAAGGACGGAGATAATCGCGCAGTTAATTTTATATTTGCTTATATTTTCCAACGATAGTGTAAGCGAGACGGAGATGTACATATTCCTTCACGTACTAACTTTAAAAATGAAAAGAAAAAATTATTACTGAATACTATTAACATGCAATTAATAATACTATTTTAAACGAAGTAGAATTACTTTTATATTTGAATGTTCTGTGGATATGTAAAAAGGAATGGAATTTTTCTATGGAATGAAATAATACCCCACCAATGTTTTATCGTGTTTTAATATATTAGCTGTTATTTTCAAATAATATACTATAATATATATAGACAATACAATAGAACTTAAATAAAACCTAAAATCTAAAGACGTATAATAACCATGAATATTAAATAAAAATTGAACATATTTTTAATTTAATTTTGTATTAAACGGAAATTTTTTAATTATAATTATAAAATTATAAATTATAAAAATCGAAAGAGTAACCGAAATTATAAATATTATTGCCATAAAAACAAACTTTTGATTGAACTTTTAAACTTCACTATTTATCATCATAATTTTAATATTTTCACCAATTTCAATGTTTTCAATTTTCAGTTTTCAATTTCAATTTATTGCAATATTATCAGAAAATATTGTAAATATATATAAAAATTCACGCGGTATACGTTTTGTTTAATAAGTGCCTCAGACTCAAAGAGAAAATATGAATATATACAAACAGTCTAAAAAATATTTAAGAATTATTTTGATATGTACATTTTATTATATATAAATCTACAGCTTCTATCAACATACAATACTTAACAATTTAATTTATTCAAAAATTCAAAAAAGGTATTGAAATACTTTCTATATCAAAATTACTTTCTGAATCTTCTTCTTCTTCTTGTTTTTATTTTATGTTTTCTTTAATATATTAAACAAAGTCGGGCTTGTTCGAATATTTATAACTCAAGAACGGCATGGCCGAATTTTCGCCCAACTTCGTGCTTCTCAAACACAAGAACAAAGAGAGGCAGCCCGTGAAATGGCTGATTAGAAACGAGAAATTGTAGAGTTTATCGAACAGATCAACAACGAGATAATTTTCGAAGCGCAAGAAGAAATACTTCAAGTGTTCATTACAGCTCGCATTTTTTTATTTGCAGTGATATAATGAACGTAGTTTGCAAATACTGTGATAAATAAAACAAAAATTATCGTATATCACAAGGTGCTTCCATGAAGAGAATTAAAACGATTGATATTGTTAATTTTTGTACTTCAATATTTTTTGTGTTATTATCTTAATAAAATTCTGAACTTAATATTTATTTTACATCCATTGTATTGTATCCATGAAATCAAAAATTTAGTTCAGCTAATAAGCAGTACGGCATTCATTGACTGTTAGGCGGTAGGAAGTTGGCCGGGTCAGCTAGTTTCGGAACAAGAATGAATCTTCATCAAATCAGAAAGCTTAAAAAACATTTGAACATTGCTATCCTGGATTATAGATATCTCTATATCTACAGAGACAAGAAACAATAGCATACAAAATATTGAAGACACAAAACAAGAAACATATAATCTTTATGAAATATATTTAAAAAAATATTGGAAACTTAACCTTCTTTAGTTATTTTATGTTTCTTGTTTATTCAGATTGAATTAGATAATAACTTTGAAATCAACCAAGAAAATAAACTTATAATATATTTTATTCAAAAATATATAAAGGGATTATTTTGAAAATGACGAAACCCAAAATAATATAAATCAGACCTCTTAAAGCTATGGAATTAATAATAAGTTTAATAAATTCAAATACTGTTACACAATTAAAGTTAAATAAGAGTAGAAACATCATCATGATTAATGTTCTTTATTTTATGTGTATTCAGCGCTAAGCAAATTGCTTTCTTCTTAAATTCTTTGTAAATTGGCTCTATTACTTAAAAAAACATCTTCACTCTTATAATACCTATCATGCTGTCAAGTATCTGGAGCAGTTTTAATTTAATTTAAGCTAATAAAAGAAAAAAGAAGATTTAATAGATATCCTGACATACATTAAAGCTCTAAAATCAATTACATTTGAATATATTAAAATATACTTTCCTATCCGCAAAATGATACGCCTAAAAAAATTCCACCATAAAGATGTCGGATCGTGTGTTGCCAAATATAAAGTAAAATACGAAAAGAAAAACATTTTCACGCTATTTTCGAATATTTCATGGAAAGTAGTTTTCCGGGATTTTGAGCCAAATAAAAAGGACGACTTTACCGCAAAAATATCCTTTGAGCAATCTGGCGTTTAAACGCACGAGGAAGAAAAGTTTTCGGGAAAACTTTTTATTGAGTGTTAGATAAAATCCTCAAATCACAATATTGATTATTCGTGTCATTTTTATTTCATTTCTGTATATTGTAGTTGTATGTAAAGAACATTAAAGATAAACTGTATTAATAAAATATCAGTATAAAAATATAACTTTCTAAAAAAAAACGAAATATGCCAACATCAAGCAACCTGCACTAGCCATCAGATCTACAACAAAAATAATTGAGGCTCCATTTTCATTGAACTTAGCCGACGCGCTTCCAGCTCCAAGTCTTGTACGATAGATTATTCAGCGTTTGTGTTGCACGTAAATCAAATACGGAGATCTAGCTTTGCAATAAAAAAAAAATTTAATATTTTTTTAAAAGGTTTTTAAAATCATAATCCGGTAGTATTGCACCGAAAGACGGTAACATAACAATTTTAATTCGACCGACTAGTCGAAATTGCTAGTAAACTAGGTATGAGATATTAATGAAATTCATTTTTATTTGAACGGCCCATGTATTTCAATATATTTGGAATTTAATTGAGCGTAATATCCTTCGAGCGTTCTCACAGAGGTGCGGGCCTAAGTGCTCTAGTTTTCAATACGTCTGTCGCATATATAAAACTAGATTTGAGCGATGACCTGTATTAATTTACTTTTATTAACATATAATCATGAGTCTGATGCCAGTTTCAATATTTACCGTCAACTTACTGCCAAAAATATAGTCTGAATTTAGAAAAAGAAAACTTAATCCAAGGTTTTTACCGGCATTGAAAGTGTAAAGGTCAGTCAATTCGGTAAAATCAGGGTTCGATTGTTGCTTATTTAATAGACAGGAAGCTTTAGAAAACTCCACTAGAAAAAGTATGGAGGAATCAATCGCACAATCTTTATTGCCACCATCATGATGGACCCACGCGCCATCGTCCTTGCCCTCGGTAATCATCATTCAGTAGCGCGCATTGGGACGAGCTGCTAAATCGTGTAACTTGCCATGGTGATTTGGAGTGACTAAGTAATTAACAACACTTCAAAGAGACTATACTAACACAATATGGCCGCCACAAGCTACTTACATTGATCCACCCAAATTGAAAATCAATTTATTATTCTATAAGCCTCGAAATTTTCATATTAGTAGTATTCTATTGGTATCGGCTCCAGAGCAGTACATCAATTCTACAAAACTAAGGACTGTAACCTCAGACCGCGGAGTTTTTTGATTATCTTGTTAAAGATTCATCTCAGTCAAACCATATAGCATCAATCGAAATAAATTATAATCGTAATGCCTTTTCTGTGCAAGTTTCATGTTAGGTGATTGCTTTTGTTTTCATCTACAATATTTAATTTTTAAAATATTAAGTAACAATATAAACAAGCATTTATCAGATCATCATAAATAGATCTACTCTCGAAGCAAGTACTTTCAGAAAATTATGGCGATGCTGCTCCATCATGTTGTAGGTTTCGGTATCAACTATTTACATGTTGGAAATTTGAATCCCAATGAGAAGAAAAACTGTCTGAAGAACCAAAATATTTAGTCTCTTGATACTCTTTAGCAGGTATTCATGGGTCAACCTGCAGTGACCAACCTTCAGTCTTGTTAGTACATTAAGTATGTGCTGATTTTGCTGAAATGTTGCATCTAGAACATTCTTTAACCTCCCATAGCATATTTACATCCATTAGGATCGTAACGAAGCTGATCAAACTGTTCTGTGACAGTTCTGGGTAACAAACTTTCGAGTCTCTTCCCCAGAGACTGTGAGACTGTACTTATCAACGATTGCGACCTTTTCTCACCTACTAGATCATCCGTCCATTCTCTACCGATATTTTCAACATGAATGGGTGTCCACATTGACCTGCCTGACCTTTGAAGTATTGTATATTTCTTCTATATAATAGGCACCAAGAGGTTGCAAGAGCAAAGTGAGTCAAGCGTTAATAATCAGTAATAATAATAGTCATCGTGGAATCTATTGCAATTAAAATATTTTAGGTCTTATTGCAAAAAAGACCAATACCGATCCTAGCGTACTCACGTCCTTCGGATATAGTATCGCCATGTTGCTGGAAAGATGGGAAAAACTTGCAGAAATTGACGAGTTTTTTTTTAATATGTATTGTACCAATTTTTCCCAATAAATGCAGTTTTTAAAATTAAAAAATGATCAATGAATTAAATGATAAAAATACATAACCTAATATTTTAAAAGATGTTGCTGAATCTGGTCATGTTAATTAATTATCTTAAGGTACGACCGTTTTTTGTCTACTGTTTAGATCAGACGCACCAATAATGACCTCTTATATTGTCGTCGATAAGTTTGAGCTCGATTTTGTCCGACTTAGAAAACAACAGTTTTGATAGTTCTAACAATCCCAGTAGTGGCTGGTAACATCTTGCTTGCAAGTGACTATGAAAATATCCGCCAATCCTTGAAAAAAATTGTATTTTAACTGGATTAAAGTTCTTAAGTTATTTTTGAATTCTTTAGCTCATCTTTCCCAAAAAAAATCGTAGACCTCTTAGTGGCTTTAGACATATAACATGTAGTAACATTATATTGAAATCTCATAACTGATTTATTTTCATTAAACTCTTACAACTTTTTATCTAAAAATTACCTTACAATTCGTATGTAATATTTCAATCTATTACATTTTATTACGACAGCAACCTGTATATAACAAGTAAATTAACGTGTATATTTCATATGTTTTATAAATTAAAAATATTGCTAGTAAATAAACTTCTATCAAAATATATTTAGATATTTTAATCTTACGTTAACTTCTTTGCTATCAGGTAAGCCTATATTTAGATCGTAAAATTCGAGACAAAAAAACAGGTTCTACCGGAAAAGAAATATGTACATTTCACGAAACCTTTACCATATATCATTCGCAAAAAAAAGAATGAATGCGATATTGATAAGTCGTTTTCTGGAGTTTGTCGAAAGCATCAGGAAATAGAACTTTCGTCGAAAATAACCTTAAAAAAATAGCAGCGAAACTTTGTGGAAACCATAAATATTTGTACCTTGTGTAAGCGATTGTTCGATTTTCCCAGCTTTTCGGACAAGAGACTTTTTAATGCAAAAGAAAAAATGCTTAAAATAACAGTTCGTACGTATTTGTATGTGTGTTTTTGATGAAAGATATAGAAATAATAATATATTTTTAGCAAAAAAATTTAACCAACTTCAAGAAATAAATAAGGAAGTCACTAAAAATTAAAAAATAATCAAACTTAATTTTTAACACAAAAAAAAAACATTTTAAAATCAAATATGTACATAATAATAGTTGTAATAACTAAATAAAAATAAGCAAAAACCTTAATTTATGTACCACACGTATTTATATTCTTATATTCATATATTTATATCTTTATATCTTTATATTCTACATATAGCGTAATACCTACCTAAACCTATCTATCTATTTACAATATTATTTTAACTACTACCAACTGATCACCATGAAGTCGGTGCCGAGGAATTTGTTTTGCACGTAATTTAATTTTAAGAACCCAATCGAAGCCAAATTATATTAATTTAGATTTCTTTTGTTCGTAACTTAATTTTGTGCACCTACTTCAAACTCGAAATATTCATCAGATCCTGACTTGGCTCCAACAGGACCACCTCGGAAATGCAATCTGCTGTCGAATAAAAAAAATTATGATAATCGGTCAATAATTGACGGAGAAATCGATGATATTATATATATATATATATATATATATATATCCGAACACAGAACCTCCTCCTTTTACGAAGTCGCTTAAAAAAATTAAATTAAGCTTCAGGTTGCTTCATCATTTTTAGGAAATAACTTCTTAGAAGCACATTGTCAGAATGTCAGAAATATCTTCAGATCATAAAAATAAACTTTTGCAACAGAGATAACATTAACAATAAAAAATAAGTAGGCAAATATTATTATAACCGGCTTCGTTGGCGTTGACGGTCCTCCTACTATTGCGATAGTCGCCGGTTCGAATCCCGCTGGGTCATGGTCGTAAATTTATGTTTGTGATTGTCCTTAGACAACTTCAATATCCGACAAGGAAAATGACCTCAGTCACGCCAGTAATCGGGCTGGATAAGACCGGATGTCTTCTGGGATGATTTCTTAGTTGGTCAATCGCCAGTCGCTGGGCTTAATGCCGAGGACCGTGGTTCGGAGCCCACGTTAAATTGTAGGTCCAGTCCAGGTAAAAACTGGTAAAAGGACACTTTAAAATATTTTTTGTAAAAAGATTATATGTTATTCCACTATATCAACAAATTCGGATGCTCTATTAGCTGCAAACAGCGGTGTCTGTTGGGGAAAATACGGAGTATTAATAGAAGCAGCAAAATTTTTGTTCTTCTTTATTAATTTGGTTTTTAACATTTCTCAATTTTCCATTCAGCATTATTGAGTTGTTCAGTCATTTAGTTTCAGTTCAATTGAGTTTAGCCTCTCAATCTTCAAAGACCGTGCAACCTTCAAATTTGTATTTACGATATTCATTACTTTTGTTGTTTAATTTAAAGAAATTTGCTATCGAGGCTCATCAAACCCTTTTATAAATTTATGGCGATGCTTCTTCATTTTATTCCAATTGTCGATTTTGATTTTAATGATTTAAAAGCGGTTACATTGATGCCAATGGCAAAAACAATCTAGAAGATCAAAGAAGTTCGAAGACAATAAATTGTAAGACTTACTGTACAAAAACCGAGTTCAAACTCCCCAAGAATGAGGAACATTCCCGCCCACTAAAAACTCATACAGTTGTATGACAAGGCTTGGCCAAATGTTGCAGTAACGATATACTTTTGCAGGCTCGAATGGGAAGTTCTACCGCACCTATAGTGCTAACCAGAAATAGTACTTTCTGATTATCACTTGTTCGGATGGACAAGGTCGACTGGACACAGTGAAAACGCGTAAAAATTAACTATTGTTTGAGTTGTAGAGAATGAAAGGAAATATTGTTATTGTTGTTAAGATATATTGTACTTTTAGAATCACTATCCGTAGCAAATCCATACCCGGTGTGAAAACATGAATACCTAATGTTTACCTATCAACTGTTAAAGTCATATTTTATTTTATCAATTATTTAATACAATTAGTAATTAATGGAATTATGACAATATTGTTATATCACCCAGTAAAAGATGTTATAAAAATAAACTAAAAACAAATTGAGAAATACTTTTAGCGATGATTTATAAAAATGGTATTGGGGCAAGGAATCGAATCTAACGAAGCTACTGATAAAAAGATAAGCAGAAAAATCAACGCGTTTGTTAAACAGTAAATCCCAATACTGTGCTTTTTCCGGAAGCTCTGTTGGTTTAGGTTGTCCGTGAAGGCGAACTAGCTATTATGTCGGAAAATTCCGGAAAATTACGCTAAAATCAGACAATGAAGCACGCTCTCATAGTTTATTCAGGAAATAATAGTACACTATTACTAGCCTTAAATCAAGAGGATAATAAACTCTTGAAATTAGAAAATTGATTTCAGGTGAGTTAAGTTAGAAAGTTAGAAGTAAAAATTCGCTATATTTCTGCAATATCTTTTTGGTTATAATTCTAAAATGGTTATCTTAAAACTTAACCGTTTTGATCTGTAAAATAATTCGTTCTTTACAAATCAGAAGAACTTGAAAATCCTGAAGTGATCAAGCTGATTATGATAAATGACCAAATTTATTAAAAAATGTTCGCCTTCTATTACAACACACTAGAAAAAACGTTACTTTTACTTTTGGTAGAGTATCTCTGCATTATAAAGATAGTGAGCGCTATGAAGTTTGACATGGTTCTGTATCCAATAATATCTGCAACTCAAGGTTTTTAAACATTATTGGCCTTGTTCTTTGTCACTAGGCTTAACATTACTCCTTTAAGATAGAGAAGGTTCCCATAGCAATCGATCTCTAACATGTGCACTTATATATATATATATATATATATATATATATATATATATATATATATATATATATATCCTGTCGGAAGAAATTGAAGAGAACATACAACCAAGCCCTGAAAAAGTTGTTCCCAAACCACCACCAATAACAGTCTATAAGGTAGGAATAATAAAAAACATCCATGACTTATTGAAAACCATTACTACGAACTACACAATTAAAACAGTGAGCTATGAAACAATTAAAATCCAATTGTTCGAAGCGGATCACTTTAAAGTTCTTATAAAAGAATTAGATGAAAGAAACACCCAATACCATACATTCAGGCCAAAATCCGAGAGAACATTTAAATTCGTATTAAAAGGATTACATCACGGGACGGACTTTAACACCATCAAAGTAGCACTAGCTGAAAAAGGCCACGAGGTCGTAAATATTCACAATATACGACATCACACGACAAAAAAACCTCTGCCTATGTTTTATATAGACATAAAACCTAATGGAAATAATAAGGCGGTGTATGAAATCACCAAATTGGAAAATAATATTATTAAATGCGAACCACCACATATAAAGAGAATTATACCACAATGCACAAGGTGTCAAGCGCACGGGCACACAAAGACTTACTGTCGCAAATCATATAGATGCGTAAAATGTGCAGGAGAACATAAGACAGGAGATTGTACTCGTAAAGTTCGCGATGAAAAAGTGAAATGTGTTAACTGTAATGGAAATCATCCAGCGAACTACAAGGGTTGCGCAGTTCACAAGCAACTGCAGCAGAAACTCTATCCTGCCTTAAGGGAAAAAAGGCATCAACAAAAACAATCCACTACTACCAATCTACCACTACCCACCAGAACAAGTCAACCAGACATAACTTATGCCCAAATAGTTGAAAATGGTTCAGCACAAAAACGAGAGACAATATCTCAACCTACTGAAACTAGCAACATCTCAAGATTAGAAAATATGATGGCCAAACTAATGGATCAAATGAGTACGATGCTTGGTCTACTCACAACCGTCGTAAGCAAACTTGCCTAATGCCTGAAACCAATAACTACAAAATCGCCGTCTGGAATGCCAATGGGCTCCAACAACACGCCAGGGAACTAAAAACGTTCGTAAATGAACAAAATATTGACGTTATGATGGTTTCCGAAACACACTTTACGGACAAGAATTATCTGAAAGTTCCTAAATATAAGCTTTATCATACAAATCACCCTGATGATAAAGCACATGGAGGTACAGCCATAATAATTCGAGATGATATAAAGCATTTCGAAAAAGAAAAATTCCGCAAAGACTACCTGCAAGCCACCAGTATAACCATAGAGGAAGCCCATGGACCATTAACAATTTCTGCGATTTATTGCCCACCCAAACATAACAACAAGGCAGAACAATTTCAAGAATTCTTCCGTACGCTAGGTAATAGATTTATAGCAGGAGGAGATTATAATGCAAAACATTTAATGTGGGGTTCAAGAATAATAACCTCAAAAGGTAGAGAACTGCTCAAAGCCATAAGGATAGATAACTTACAACATATCTCTACTGGTGAACCAACATATTGGCCTTCAGACAGAAATAAAAAACCAGATACAATAGATTTCTGTATTACAAAAAATATTGATCCAAAAAAGTGTCAAGCAGAATCATGTTTCGACCTGTCTTCTGATCATTCACCAATAATAGTAACAATTTCTTCAAAAATTACCATCAAAGATAAACCCCCTTCTCTGTGCAATAATAGAACTAACTGGCCCTCATTTAGAGAAAACTTAGACCAAAATATCTCTCTAAACTTACCGTTACAAACTGAAATGGATATAGAAATAGCAGCAATAAATCTTACAAAAAATATACAGGAGGCAGCATATTCCGCGACTCCCAACATTGAAACATTTCCAAGAAAAAATACACATATATCATGTACAATACAGAAAAAGATAGCAGAAAAAAGAAATTTACGACGAAATTGGCAACAGCAAAGGACTGAAGAGAATAAAAGAAAATTTAATAGGGCCATAAAAGAGCTGAGAGATCTAATCCAAATCGAACAGAACCAAGGCATTCAAGAATACCTAGAAAACTTGACATCAACTAAGGCTACAGACTATTCGTTGTGGAAAGCAACAAAAAAGCTTAGGAGATCCCAGCAGCATAACCCACCTATTAAAACAAGCGAAAATAATTGGGCGAGAAGCAATAAAGAGCAGGCCGACATTTTCTCAAAACACTTAAAAAATGTTTTTAAACCTTTCCAGTCTCAGCTACATAAAGATGACGAAAATAAAATTACTAGCTTTCTAGATTCGCCATTTCAAATGGATTTACCGCACGAGAAATTAACGGTCAAAAAAGTTAAACATACAATAATGAGAGAGATTAATATTAAAAAAGCTCCTGGTTATGACTTAATTACTGGCAAAATTTTAAAAGAACTATCAGAGAAGGCTATAAAACTATTAACATATATATTTAATGCTATGCTACGAATTAATTACTTCCCTAGTATCTGGAAAGTAGCTAAAATATTAATGATACTTAAACCAGGAAAAATACCACAAGATGTGACCTCCTACCGACCTATAAGTTTATTACCAATAATCTCGAAAGTTTTCGAGAAGTTATACATAAAAAAACTAAACTATATAATAGAAAAAAGAAAAATTATTCCAGAACATCAGTTTGGCTTTCGCAATAAGCATGGGACTATAGAACAAGTGCATAGACTTGTAAACCAAATAAACGCTGACCTAAATGCCAAAAGATATTGTTCGGCTGCTTTCCTAGACATATCTCAGGCTTTTGACAAAGTATGGCATACGAGCTTGCAGGATAAACTAAAGAAAGTTTTCCCTCATCCGGACTATCAGCTACTAAAATCGTATCTCACTGACAGACATTTTATTGTAAATCAAGGCGATGAACATACCGAATTAAATCCCATATATTCAGGAGTTCCGCAAGGTAGTGTACTGGGTCCAGTACTGTATCTTCTGTATACGGCTGATCTGCCCACCACAAAAATAACTACTGTGGCAACATATGCAGACGATACAGCAATCTTAGCATCCCATGAAGATCCAGTCACAGCATCAATAAACCTACAAACCCACCTGGAGCAAATACAATTATGGTTGAAGACATGGCGCATTAAAGCCAATGAATCAAAATCCACGCATGTAACGTTTACCCTGCGTAGAAGAACATGTCCACCAGTAAATATCAATCATCGCCAACTCCCCCAAGCAGACCATGTTAAATATCTTGGTATGCATTTAGATCGACGCCTAACCTGGAAGAAGCACATACTCTCTAAACGGAAACAACTGGGACTAAAATTATATCAAATGTATTGGCTCATTGGGCGCAAATCCAAGTTATCATTAGATAACAAGGTATTGCTGTATGAGTCTATACTCAAGCCCATTTGGACATATGGAATTCAACTATGGGGTACCGCTAGCAAATCCAATATATCCATCATTCAACGGTTCCAAAATAAGGTGTTGCGTGCCATTGTTGATGCTCCGTACTATATTTCAAATAAAGTGATACAACGCGATATTCCTCTAGAACCTATAACGAGTGTAATCCAACGTGTTTGTGTGAAGTACTTCGAAAGAGTGTCAGTGCATCCCAATGTACTCGCTAATCAGCTAAATATGCGACGTGATAGTGAAGTGCGTAGACTAAAACGTTTAACACCATCTGATCTGATTACTGGACATATGTAGAGTTTAGAATAAGCATTAGAATAAGACTAATTAATTAAGATAATATTTTATACAGAAGATTGCTTAATGAAGTGATTTTCTACATGCCATGTATATATAATATAAACAGAAGAAATACTTATTGCCAATAGGGCAGATTGTGGACTCACGAAGAGTAAAAAAAAAGAAAAAAAAAAAAAAAAAAAATATATATATATATATATATATATATATATATATATATATATATATATATATATATATTATAGGATTGCATATTTTTATGAATTAATTTAATATTACTTATAATCAATCTAAGAAAAAAATTTTATCAAAGAAAAAAAGAAATTCATTTTATTAATTAAAGTATAAAGTAACTGAAACGGATAAGATTGTCAGCAAATATATCTGATGATATAACCTTTTAAAATATTTTTATTTTAAGTTCCTTTTATTCTCTTTTCATTATAGCATCTCCCGTATTTATCTGATAAAGATTACTTCAAGAAACTAGTCTTGACGTGTAGATTGATTGATGTATGATTTTGATGAATTATGTATTCTTTATATTGTTGGTAAATATGCATTTCATCATCCTCAAAAAATGTAAGCTTTTTTCGTGTTGTTGGGTTTCACTTATCATTCGCAATATAAATGACAGGGTTTGGTGAGTTGATTAAAGCCAGAGGTCGGTAGGTAACGCTCTTGAGCAACTAGAAAATGTTTTTGATATCTTATTTTCACTTCGTTGATAGAAAAGTTAAGTCGATAAGCCATTTTGTAGATAATTTATCCAAAATGTGATGAAACCAATCTGGAGAATATTTGTCATTTCTTACAGTTTTACAACCTAATATGACCTAAAATATATTTTGAATGTGATGCATACCACTTTTAAAATATTTATAATCGTTTTTTGATCGACTATAATCAATCAAAAGACAAAATTATAAACCGAAATACCACATTTTATTACTAGAGAACTTATTGAAGAACCTATATATGCTGAACTAACTTAGATCTAGCGAACTATTTCCATTAAAACATACACGTGGAGAGATAGTTTATCACCCGAGACACTCACTCTCAGGAAACAAACTTTCCATATTTCAGCATTTTCTTGCGAAATAGTTTTTTAAACTTTCGCCATAAAAATACGGCAACAGAAATCCATTGAAAACTTGCATGTCCAAACTCCCCCAGTTTTCAAAAAAAATCATGACAATTTAAGTAATTATATTTTGTTACTGCATGAAAAACTCTTTGTTGAAAGAGAATGAAGCAGCTTATGTGTGGGATATATTAACGAAACTCTCTTTTAGACGAGAACTCCATGTGTGTCATTGTATGTATAGAATACAAGTGGTAGTACCCAATATTAAATAAATCTGTCCCATGGAATTGAAGTTACCTTAACCATGTTGACTAAAAGGGTATTCATCGATCAACAAAAGCATATCAAAAGGACAAAAATGCACGATTTGTGTAGTCAATGCATCTCAAATACATCTTGCTGGAACCACTAATTCTCAACATCCCTATCGTTCAATTTGGTTCAAAAGAAAACAGACATCAACCATATACAGCACTGAGTCACATGAAAATGATTTATTAAAGTTATTGTTTTGAAGTTATATGGCTGGTACAAAATACTAGTATTACTTTTTTATTATTTTTTTTTAAATAAATGTATGATACAAGATCAGAAAACATATTTTTCAACTTATAGTACTATTCGTTTCTCTTTTACAAATAAAATATTATATAATCGATGAACGCTACACACAATAAATACCTATCGATATAGACTAAATTCGATATATAACGTATTCAATGCATCGATAATATGTATCAACTATCCGCCTCTACTTTACGTAAAATAAAACAGTTTTTTAAGTAAAATAATAGATTTTTGTTTAAAACCCCTTCACTAAATATGACTTGTGTAAACTTTTTATCCCTAATACCAAGTGTTCATATTTCAAACTTTAATTTAGTCATCACTTCTTATTCTTGAAATAGAATTGTTCTTATAAAATAAAAGTTTGTTTTCATTTTTATACAAATCAAAAATGGCGAAGTCAGAGGCATTACCCTAGCGAGATAATAATATATTTCTCAATTGAATAAATTCAGGTAACCGGAAACGAACAAATTATCTAGAAAAGAACATAAGTTGACGTTGCTTTGCAAACTATTCCTAAGTTTCTCAGAACATTCCTTCCCCTAATCTGCGAAATGATAGAAGCACTTATTACAACGCAAGCAATTACTATGGTATTACATAAGCCTGCTGACATTGGAAATTTGGGAAGAAGATCGAAGTTTGATAAAATACCCGTGGTTCGTGAATTCCTCGAATTTTGACATTCTGATATCGAAGAAAACACACTAGGTCATTAGAACATGGAAATAAACTTCACAACTCAGGCTGTACAGCCACCAAGGGCTGACTGGTGTTGGCTTGATTACTTAATAGTAGTCTATTGGAATTCAGACAACATATAAACTTTAAAAAATAGCACCATAGCCTGAAGACCATGAAAATTTGACTAGAAACATTGTAAAATTTTAATATGTGAACTGGCGAACGAAGGTACTATCAATACTAAGAAACAATTTTGTGGTAAGTATAAGCTTATTGGTTTTAATTATTTTCTTACGAGTGGTAACACTTTTTATCCCTACATAAATATAAACAGGTCTACCACTTGATAAACTAACTTGGTAGCAACTTGCTGTATTAGCATTGTTATATTTAATGCAATATTTATTACTGCCCATTGTCCCAAAAATTGAAGTTCTAGCACTTAATTTCATAAAAGCATTTTAGCATTTGAACATATTGAATAGTGACAAGTTACATAGTAATTTATTATTACTGACTGAGTAATAAACAAAGAAATTACAACATTTTATTAAGAATTGATCCAGGGAGAACTTCCTAGTTAATTTACGTATAATCTGTAGACTGCCAGGACAATTTATATTTGATTTAATATCCGATATGCAGGAACGGAGTATAAAATGTAAACGTAAACAAATAAACTTTGGAAACGTTTTCATGGCAACATAAATTAATTTTAACATTTGCAAGTTTAATGTTTGTTGATTAATATTTAACGAGCAATGTAATTAGAATGTTTAAATTAGCTAATTTAATATCATTTATTAATATTCAAAAGTTCTTTGTTACGATCTAGTTGATATTATGCCATTTTTTAGGTTATATTTATGTTTCAACATATTTTTTTATTTCTGTATAACTATTTTGTTATATTTTTGCTTTAGTCGAACATACCTATTTTATTATACTCTTTGTAAATTTAAAATTTTAGTATTAGTTAGTCAGAGTATAGTCTGTGTCTGTTAAGAGGATTTAAAAATAGTAACAATTATTTTGATTTTCCATTAAAAAAATTTTACGAGGACATATAATATCGACCAAAGTCAAGGAAATAAACGTAGGAAAATTGGCTGGTGCATTCCATTGAAGCGTTTCTGAAATATCTTTACTGATTTTTGCAACATATAGCCAGTTCCTATTGGCAAATTAAGCAATTGCAGGACAATAAATCCTGAAGGCTCACTTATGGATAGGATGACCTACGGGATTATTTAAGACATTAAGTAGTCTTAATCCGGCACTATGTATGGACTAAGCATTGTCATGTGAAAAATCACTTGGTCGTCTTTTAACGTAATTTGGGATTCAATACTCAATTTTATGACAACAATTTTTATTCGTTCTAATATAAGAATTCGAAGGTTTCAAATTACTTATTTAGTGACTCAAGTTCAAGTTTTACAGCCCTCTCAGATTAGTATTTCATCAGCCATTCTCAGAGAAGTTTTCATTAGTGTAAGATGATCAGTGGTAGGTGGAAGGTTCTTTTACTTAAAAAATCATTAAACTAAGCATTTATTTATATGATGATCTCCTAATATTTTATAGAACTTTTCGAGTTACTTTGTTCAACCCCTTGAAACTTTTTAAATTATATGACGCTTACTATATATATATATATATATATATATTTGCCCACTACTGCCTATATTTTGAATGCGTGGAACTTATATCTCTAATATGTCTATATATACGACCTTCTTCTTCATCATCAGATATAAAATGAATATTTCGTGATGTATATAAAAAGAAAATGAATTCATCTCATTATCATATCGTGATATGATCAGGTGGAATAAATCCTTCATAAATTATTTCCTTTGTATTACAAGGCCTTGATGAACCAGGCCTTTAAGAATTTCGTTCAAATTACATTAATTTGATGTTTTAGAAATATTAAAGATGTGAACGTAAAGTTATTGATTAGTATGTTTTATAACAATAGGTCATTTAATAGATTTGCTGTTTGATAAGATGATTTTCCCTTTAACTTTTACAAATACGATCTCCTTTTTCTCGAAAACGCATTAACTCTAGTACAAAAATAAAAGTTTCTCTCAAAAACCGTGAAAGTGTTTTCATTTTTAATTGTAACAGCAGAAAGATGGGTTGTTGGATATAAAAGTGGTGATCCAAATTTTGAAGAAAACCACGTAAACGATAGCATCTATTAATTATC
Source organism: Rhynchophorus ferrugineus (assembly GCF_030347505.1). Taxonomy (NCBI): domain Eukaryota; kingdom Metazoa; phylum Arthropoda; class Insecta; order Coleoptera; family Curculionidae; genus Rhynchophorus; species Rhynchophorus ferrugineus. The sequence continues at coordinate 20,079,195 of NW_027472583.1, read as the reverse complement.
CGAGAAGAATTTAGTATTGAACGGCTAGTATAGACAATATATTTAAAAAGGAATTATATTATATTGCGAAAAAAACCAAATTGCTGGAGTACATTAATACGAATTAACCCAAAAACCTTTATAGGGAATCTTTGAGGCTGAGCATAAATAAATTGTTTGTTTTCCTCGATTAGCTGAGTAATTTCCAAAGAAAATAACATAGTCCTCTTTGTCCTACAGTCTATTCTTGTGTTACATAGAAAACAATATTAAATTACCGTAATTTGATTGCTTGGATATATTTAGAAACCGTAGGGGCAAACACAATAATTTCTCTTTTTCAAGTAATATAAGGTTATGAGATTTTTTCTGTGTTAGTTACACCTTTTGGCCTTTTATTATATTATTATTAGATTTCGCAAGAATCATATTTTTCTTATTTTGCTATATATTAAAAAATATATTTTGTGTAAAATGTGTTCGAATTTGGACAAGACAGATTTATTACTTAAATTTGAATGCTGAAACTCAATAATTAAATTATCAATAACACGTATTCGTAATATATCAAGGTAGTACTTGAATCTGACTACAAAGATTTTTGGTGAATTGTGTAAATAATTGGCGAAGTTTTATAGTATGCGATAAAATTATTTTGAATATATATTTTATATGTGGTCTTGCCCTTTCAACACTGGTAACCTTACAGGTATTTATTTTAATTTAATTTAATTATTATATTGTTACTAGTCGTTTCTGACTAACATACAATTTAAATAACTTAAATCTAGATATGTACATCTAAAAGGGCCCATTGTTCCTATCTTAGTCTCTGGTGTAATACTACACTGTCCGGCTACGCTGTTATACAAGATTCTCTTCCTTAGCCTCCTTATGATTCTCTTAATTTCCTGAGTAACTCGGTACTGAACGTCTCGGTGTAAGTACTCAGTCCTGTAGTACATATAATATTTCTCAGGATTTTGTTCTGGAAAACTGGTATTTATATTATCTTTCGCGAAAGATCCCCATTATTATTTAGGGTAAATGATGTGGCTCGGTGAATGGAGGTAAAACGAAATGAAACAGTGGTGTTTACACTATGTGACCGTTATTTATTGGCTATATAAAAAAATGTGAAAAATACAAATGATAAAACGAAATATCAGTTACTAAAATCGTATCTCACTGATAGACATTTTATTGTAAATCAAGGCGATGAACATACCGAATTAAATCCCATATATTTAGGAGTTCCGCAAGGTAGTGTACTGGGTCTAATACTGTATCTTCTGTATACGGTCGATTTGCCCACCACAAAAATAACTACTGTGGCAACATACGCAGACAACACAACAATCTTAGCATTCCATGAATATTCAGTCACAGCATTAATAAACCTACAAACCCACCTGGAGCAAATACAATTATGGTTGAAGACATGGCGCATTAAAGACAATGAATTAAAATCCACCCATGTAACGTTTACCCTGCGCTGAAGCAAGCCTCAAGCAGAGCATGTTAAATATCTTGGTATACACTTAGATCGACGCCTAACCTGGAAGAAGCACATACTCTCTAAACGAAAACAACTTGGACTTAAAATATATTAAATGTGTTGGCTCATCGGGCGCAAATCCAAGTTATCATTAGATAACAAGGTATTGCCGTATGAGTCTATACTCAAGCCTATTTGGTCATATGGAATCCAACTATGGGGTACCGCTAGCAAATCTAATATTGCCGTCAAACAACGGTTCCAAAGTAAAGTGTATAATAATGTTGTGTGCCATTGTTAATGCTCCGTTCTATATTTCAAATAAAGTGATATAACGCAATATTCCTCTAGAACCTATAACGAGTGTAATTCAACATGTTTGTTTGAAGTACTTCGAAAGAGTGTCAGTGCATCCCAACATACTCGCTCATCAGCTAAATATGCGACGTGATAGTGAAGTGCGTAGACTAAAACGTTTAACACCACCTGGTCTAATTATTGGACATATACAGACTTTAGAATAAGCTTTAGTATAAGACTAATTAATTAAGATAATATTTTATACAGGAAATCGCCTAATGAAGTGATTTTCTACATGCCATGTACATATAATATAGACATAAGAAATACTTATTGCCTATAGGGCAGATTGTGGAATCACAAGGATTAAAAAAAATATGTACTGATAATTGTGATTTTCCTTCAATTAACCAATACATTATCCTATATTTTAACTCCAGCTCTTTCCTTTTCTATATGTTCCTTATAGCGACGTCTTGCATCAAGATTAATTCCGAGATACTTAACGTTATTGCTATATTGAATTATAGTATTATTTATTATTATAGGTGTGTGTGCGCTCTGATTATATGTGAACTGCGCATGCAATTTTGATTTTCCAGGTTTTTGTCCAATTATTTATTTTGTCACTTGTCACTTTGTCACCTGTTGAAATTTGCGTGTGGCTTCTTCGCTTCTTCTCCAACAGCAACAATCGTAGTGTCACCAGTAAATGTAGCCTTCGTAATGTTTTCTATTTGTGCAGAGTAGGTATATAATTGGTCCCAATACACTTCCTTGTAGAATACCTCCTTCCTCTTGTTTGACTCTAAACATTCTGGCTGTAAAGTAAGCGATTGTTCTGTTAATAAATCATAGCCTGGTGATTTTTCTAGATAAAAACGTTATTTTGATGATTTAATTTACAAAAAAAATACCTGAATTTTATACTTGAAGTACTTTATATTTTTTTTCACGGAATATGCAGACTATTAATAGAACTAACCATCAAAAACTGTCGACAGTAAATCAAAACATCACTATTAAATTTCCTGACTATCTTCTGAATTCTTCTGTTATTACCTGTGCACATTTTCTTGAAAAAATTCTACCAAATTCCTGTATATATTCTTCTCGCATTGTCCAAATGTAATTGGATTAAACAGTTGATTTTTAAATCAGAGGGAAAACATGTTCTGGTTCAATTCTCCATGGAAGTCGCTTTAGAACTTGGAGGAAAACACTAACTCTGTTCCAAGAATAAAACGATTCCTGTTCGCGACATGATGAATGATATCTGCAATGAATAATTAAAAAATATTTTGACTAACAAAACTTAAGTAAATGCTATTTTAACTTTTACCTTCTTCCATAGGTTTTGTTAAATTTATACTCTTTTCATTAGCGCTTTGCCTGGAGTAGCCCAATGTTCCATTTTGGAAAATTCATGTTTCTTCTAGGTACACAAATTAAAATAACGAAACTTCCTTAATTACAAGCTTTTAGTTGTATTATTCTAAAAGCAGAGACTGTAATATCCATTAGCTATCTTCAGAGAATCCAGTTTAATTTCTACGAACTCTTTGAACAATCTAATAGAACCTCAAAAATATTTTAAGTATATATAAAAAAAATTACTATATATCCCCTGATTGGTATAAGGCATATGCCTTAGGCGCTTTTCCCCTTTTTTTCCTCCTTAACTGCTTATTAAAAAAGCTGTCGGATTTAATATCGGCGTTTTTTCATCCATCTCTATCGACGCGGGCATGAAAGTGACAATCGCCGATCGGAATCCGACGCGATCCAGAAAATCTGAATTGATTTTATCGCCGCCAGTCGAGTGAGGATTTTATCTCGGCAAAAAGTGCTTTCTTTAAAATTGGAATATTGCGAGCCGGGTCATTTTTTCTGGTCCTTCGAGTTAGAAAACATCGCGATAAGATTGTTCCAATCCGAACCAAGACGACTCTGGTTCAGTGGGTTGGATAATAAATATTGTCGGTGGGAAAAAAATTAAAAGGTTTAAGTTTTTGATTTTTTTGAATTTTTTGTTATTGTTTTTGTCGCATAACTTAAATTTATAAAACATTTATTTTTTGTTATATCTTTCTTAAATTATATGTATGATTTAATTAACATTTATCACAGTTAAAATAAGAGATTACATTATTTTTTATTGGTGCAAACATTCTCTTTTGCATAATAACAACGCTACACATTCCATTACACTAAATTGCGTTAATGAAAGTTTAGGAACATCTTGCCTTATTAACAGGCGAAAGATAATTATTAGAAGAATTTAAGAATTCCGATTAATTATTATTATCATGATTTTCATGGTTAGAAGTAGGGATATAGGCCCCTATATATAAATATCTGCAAACCCTGAAAAAATATCGATAATTATTCACTCCAAGCCTAATTTTCCACAAAAAATTCTTCTGATGACCGAAGGTGAAGATAAATCCCAAAACAGTGTTTGATACTCTTCATATTATTGCTTTATCGATCAAAATATTAATATATTGGCCTAAAAATACGGACAAGAAATATCAATACAATTTCGCCACTCCTAGCTAGAAGAATGATTCTGTTAAGAGTTAAAAAACACTACTTAACTGCGTGTTAAGAAAATGTTCCCCTTTTGTTAAGAAATTAATTAATTAAAAGGGTTTGCATATATTTTGTTCAGTAATATCAAATGGTGAAAGCATCAGTGTTAGCAACTGTTAAACAACCCAGCAAATATCAAATTCGATAATTTTAACATTTCTCCATTTAAACTGCATGGAAAATTCAAAACTTCATTTTCGATATCCCTCACTCTTGCTGCATGATTTGACGAAATCTGCTACTGAAGTCCGTTAAACATTACAAATATATGGTGGAGCTGCTTTGTCATATCCTAATTATCAATTCAGCCATCGAGTTGGTTTCAAGGACTTAAAACTGATAATATCCAGCTAAAACTCTAAAAAAACTTTCAAACAGCTTAGCGGTTAATAAATTTGTTATAGTGTGACGTGATATACTGTATAAGGAATTGAATAAATTGAATAAGATATTGTAGTTTGAACCTGATTACTTCCCGATACCACGTATGAAGCAAAACTGTAGCTCCTCTAGAGTTCTGTCCGCTAACTCGACTGCACGTCCTACTTTTTTTTCTCAAAATGAACCCGGGGTCTTCCACTCCGATTTAAACTGGAATGATGGTCTCTATCCAAAGATGATGATCATTCTTAACCCAAAAAATTACTTAAAATTCATTATTTTATCTTTCAATCGTTTTGATGGTTGTTCAACATTAAGAAGTGATAATATTTTTTCATAAGCCGACTGTTCTCTGTCACCTTTTGGAATTTTTAACCAAATGTCAATTAAATCTTTATTTTTTATTGTAACATCCGTCACTAAAAATAAAACTTTGTTAACCGCAACCCACACCAGTTCAATTTTTTTTGGAAATACTATTTATTATAGTTTATGATAAATTAGTTTATGAATAGTTTATTGAAGAATCTTGGAGTGACGCAAATGGATTTTTTAAAAACTCGAACAAAGTTTAAAATACTGGAGGATTTACACAAATTTGGCTAGATAGTTCTAAACTGTAAAAAATTTAACAGAACACCTGATTTAAACCTGATTCTTTGCTGATGTTGACATGTTAAAGTTTAGAAGCGTTGCTAAACAAAAGCGCGGCGACCCAATGTAAAGTAATGTTTTTATGTTATTTAGTGACAAATAGTCTGCCGAAAAGTTCAATAGAAATACTAAAATTTAAAAGTTAAAAATTCAGTTTTTAGTTTAATTTTTGTCCATTATATATCACACTGTGCGATGCGAGAAATCCAAATGGAGCGAAAATGGTATCATATGAATTGACTGAAAATGCTATTTGGAATCTTTTCATCATGGTGGTTTCATTGCTTACCGGGCAAAAAAGTGAAACATAGCCTTTCTTGTTCAAGCACATGATTTTTTTCTCCAAATAAGTACCTCTTGAAGACTTTATAGCATGTACATTAATAAGAACATCAATATGTACATAATATAACCGAATTTTTAATTTATGTAACCCATTTTTAATCACATTACTTAATGATGATGATGTGAGAACATATACCACCCACCCTTATAGAATTACCATAACTACAACTGTTTTTCGAAATAACATTTAATAGATAAATAAAAAATAATAAAATGTTAAGAGCTAACATGGCTCCCTTGCTGTGCTTTAATATTTAAAATAATCTTTCGGCATCATTAATTTTCATGGAATTAAAATATTACGTACTATTTCGATATTACATGATGTCTGTTGTTTAAATCGATAGATCAACTGGCACATAACACTTTTAACAGTAAATAACACGAGTGTGATACGCAACAGCCTAAAACTTTTTTATTGAAAAGAAAAAACTCATACGTTTATCGACGATATAATTTGTTTTATTCGATCTCTTTGATGTTTCATTAATTTCGTCTGAAATATTTCAAAAAAATAGATTTATTTACGTCGATATTCATGTTGAGATTGCTTAGATACTGGAGCGATTCAAAGTTTATAAACATCGACATTATTATTTTTATTAGATTTATCGTTAGGATACCCTACATTCAATTATTTCTAATAATAGAAGAAAATACTGAAATAGCTTAAAGTTGAATTGGAATATTAGAAAATATGAACTTATGTAGAATTATATTTTAATTATTCAATAATAATAATATTGCAATATTGGGTGTACATTTTAGTTCGGTCTGTTTACTTACGCACAAAAGTTAAATAGTAATATTCTATGATAATTTCGTTGGATTTCATTTTCCAATTCTGAGTCTTTATATATTGCCACCAAAACTCTAAAATAAATTGATAATCCAAAATGTTTCAACATTTAAAAGTATAGACAGTTAGTCTAAAATAAAGAATCTGATGTACCAAAAAAGTTCGGAGATTATGAATTACAATACTTCTCAAAAGAAATAGCTTAGCAACTAATGAATCAGCTATTTCCAGATGTGAGTCCATATAAGAGCCATAACTACCATAACACATTTTCACGTTTTAGTTGCTTCTCAGGCAAAATAGAAGTGACTTTTGAGGAGTATTATGACTGGAAAGGAAAAGTTTTTAAATCACAGATTTACTATGAGTTAGTCTAGGATAACCATCTACATCGCTACCAAAAAGGAATATTCATAATAAAACCAAATGAAACTTAGGGATCAGCCACACCAAACACAGCACAGTACAGCCACACTATTATAGCTATATTGTTAAGTTCTGACGTATCCAGTATACTCATCAAACATTGCGTCTTGTAATTACCATTTCATCAGATTTATTAAGTTGGTTGGAACACGATTTCGAAATGCTGAAGAGCTGCGAAAATGTATTGATGATTGAAGCGCTGCCCAACTAACATCGCTGTTGAAACATTATAGAAAACCTGTAGAAAATTATGGAAATTTTATTACCAATTTGTATTACACATTACCAATAATTACCAATTTTTGACAATACAAAATAACAACACAGAATATTCTTATAACATGATAATCTTATCATAATTATAACATTGGATTTATGATCTATTTTGCATTAGACAATTTTTAACAAAATTTATCGAGAGCATCTTTGTAAGATGCTGGAAATTTATTTGTACACCCAATATTCAATAAAATCTAATATAAATATTGTAATATCAGTTACGATATTTCTAGTTTATATATGCTGAAAAATTCGATAAAATACTTTTATATGCTTAAATATCTGCAGCTTTTAGGCGAATGATGAAGACTGCCGAAAATGCAGCGAAGCCCGAGATCGATAGCACTGGAATTTCCCGGTGAGTCTCGTTTACCAATATTACCATAAAACCGGAAGTATTTTATTTTATTTCGTGGTTTTCTTAATTATCTAGCAGGAGCTCGTTCTAGATAGTGGCGGTGTAAACCGGCTGCCATATTCTGTGCAGAAATTTACCGATTATAAAATACCTGCTCGCTTAGTGACTAAAATCTAACACGCCAAAAACCACGAATTATTATTTTTAGTTAAAAACGAAGTCTCCCTTAATTAGTGGGAGATAACGTATTATATAAATTATATCATTACTTATCATAATTCTAAAAATGTTGACAATACCAATATTCAAAAATGTTTTAAATATTTTATATGTTTTATAAAAAATAGCTTTACTTTTACATCAGCTGGAGTTAATTCCAAAATGTATTTAGAAATGTTTTTAACAAATATAATACAATTTTATGTAAATCAGTACTATTTTTAATGCACTTGAAAATAGATAAAATAACTTTGGAAGAACATATTGCGTTTCAGATCTTTCTAAGCAAGGTCTTGAATAAATATACTCAATGTCAATCTTTTAGACTTTTTAAGTAACTACTACAATATACACGGGATAAATAAAATAATATGAACACCATGCAATATAGTACATCCTGTTGCATGTTGACGACACTGTTTGAGGACAATACAGTGTCAATACAGCGCGTATGTTCATGCTCAGTTTCCATGCCAATTCTTGTAAATAACATGTCATTATATGATCTTTATGGATATAAAATGCTCTCTAAACGCAGTGGTTAAACAAGCAATCGGTGAAATATGTGATCTCACAGATGTTGTTTAATGTTTCACGTGTACGACAGTAAGCACGGTATTGGCAGCACTCACTAATCATTAACTGATTAACAAAATTTACAACCATTAAAAACATTAAAATCGTACAAACAAGACAAACATTAAAAAGGATGTTTCAGACAACAAAAAAACATCGCGGCAAAAGTTACAGCAAACGTCAACACTTAATAACAAGCAATACACTTATTATCACTATGGTTTTAATTAGCGTTGGGAACTATCCCCTGAAAACAGTCGAAACAGTCGATAGTCAAAAAACCTGAAAATAATAATTACTAATTTCAGTCAAATGCATGGTTCTACTGGTTTTTTTTTAATTCGTGATGTCAGACGAGGATGTACAAATCCTTTCCTGTATAAATTGAGAGATAGGAAAAGACAGAGATAATTGCTTGGAGCATTTAATTTTATATGTGCTTATATTTTCCAATGGTAGTATAACCGAGACGGAGATGTACGAAAAGGAAAAAAATAATTACTGAATACTATTAAATTGTAATTAAGAATTTCATTTTAAAGGAAGTAGAAATACTTTTATATCTGAATATTCTGTGGATATGTAAAAAGGAATGGAATTTCTCTATGGAATAGAATAATACACCATATATGTTTTATCGTATTTTAATATGCTAATTGCTATTTTTAAATAATATACTATAAAAAAATATAGACAATACAATGGAACTTAAATAAAACTAATAAAAATAAGCATAAAAACTAAATAAAAATTAAACATATACCTCTAATTATAGAAAAAAACTAATCATGAAATAATTAAAAATGATCTCACTCAACTACTACAGCTTTTTTAAATAAAGTAAATGCTTTTTTGTTATTGAACGAACATATTTTTTAACAAAAATCGAGAAAGTAATCGAAATATTATCTATTATGACATAAAAAATATTTTACTATTTATCATTCACAATTTTAATCTTGGAAAATATCGTTCCAAAATGCTACTATATTAATATACAATATATTGTTATTTTCAATCAAGCTGGCAAAAAAATCATAAAACTATATATATTGCAACAATTATATTATAAAGAAACATACTTGTTCATCTATGTACATATTTTAATATAAAAATGTACATAATATTTGTACGCCTTTTAGAAGAAAGTAATCTTTTTAATTCGAACACCCCAAGAACAATATTTACGTCTTCGGAAGAGATTGATAGCCACACAAACCATCATCATTAATATCGTTTATTTTCAACCGGTCTGCTTCCAACTACACATGAGATTTTAAACAGATTATATTGTCTTAAATCGTCTGATAATTTACCACCATCCATCTTAATATTACACCGCATCGTATTTCCATTTACTTACCAAACAGATGACGTACACTCATTTATCCTTCAGACAGAGTCCTTATCGTTTTGCCACTGAATGAAAACTCATATATTTTATGTTAATATATCTGGCTGTGATTGATGCTAATTGATACTGATATTAAACCAGATCTAATGATATAATCGATATAAAATATTATAATGACTTCAATATCTTGCAGATATGGCATATTTCTGGTTACATTACTTTGAGTTATAAACAAGAATATTATTTCGCAGGATAAGTTAGAGAAATATCTATTTTGAGAAATTTACTGAGCGATGATCTGCGAATTTGAGTTTGGGGCTACGATATTATGGAAAATTGGAATAAAATAAATACTGATTTATAGGACGCATATATTTATACATTTCCAATGTAAACAGTATATTTTAGATTTGCTGAGTTGTCCCTTAAGAAATTTTCTTCCTAATTGGTCAGAAATACGAGACAAAAGCTTTTTGATTTTTTATATAAATAATGCGCCATCTTACGCAGCTTTGGTTTTTCTTACCTTTTTCATAAAATATAAGTTACATTATTCTGCTACTTCCGTAAACTCAAAAACCACTTTATCAAAAGAGGAACTTTATCAACAACAAGGAAATTGAATTTGAAATAGTGAAGATATTCCCAAGAAAAAAACAGGCCATTACAAAAATTCACAATAGTTTTTATTAATATATTGTATTCCAGAAAGATTCATATTGATTATCAAGTTTATGAAAAAAAAAACACTTTATATATATATCTAATATAATATATCTAATATAATATATCTAATGTTGAAATTACGAATAGTAGTTATTTCTTATGTTGAACAAAACAAATAATAGATCTAATAATAGGTCCAAATATAATAGTTAACTGAATATAGCTTAGTTTTTCCAACACTTATACAGCATGGCAGCTACTTTTGTCAAATTAGTAAAACAATCTTCCTGCTACTACGATAGTTATAGGTTTAAAACAAAACGAGCACTTCTAAATGTATGTTAATGATTGTTTACAATTTTGATTGTCCATAGGCAAGAGTATAACATCCAAGAAGTAAAATCATCCTTGTCATGTCAGTAACTAAATTAAGCTCACAATAAGCAAAAGATTAATCAATTAGGTCCTAGATCAAGAACTTATTTAGAACTGCAAAAGTTTCTTTAAAGAACGGTAGTTCTTAGGTAGGTCTTCGGTAGTCTTTCTAACGGTAACAATTGCAAACTTAGGAAATAATGTATAACTCATATTAAAAAGACCTTAAGAGACCTTGTATGTATTTACGTATCCATATATCATTCATACTTTAAGATAATTAGAAGAGGAAAATGTACAAAAAGGTGTTTTATAGAAATTAAATAAGTGAAATTCTGTAGTGGCAAATCACAACAGTAACTGAGTGAATTACGGTGCTTTTAAATCATCGATATTTCTAGAATTTAAGCATTATACTGAGTTGGGTATAAAAATTAAGATAGGCAGAAGTCCTACGGAGCTAAATCTGAGGTGGGTCAGAAATTATATAACTTGAATTTTTAACAAAAAGGTCACAAGGGGTTAAATCATGAGATGGCACATTATCATGATGAAAAAAACAGCCAGTTATGAGATGTGAACCAACAACTACGGCTTTTTGATAGGAATAAAATCACACAAATAACAATGAAACAACATTGCACGTTGACAATTTCAGAAATTTAACGGTATAACAAAAAAAATTATTCAAAATTTAAGCGAAATTCTTATTGAATCACATTAATTTGCACGAATTAAAATTGAGAATTAATGTCAAAATAAGGTAATAATCAAATTTCAAACGCCGAAATCAAAAAATAAAATAAAAAGTGAATGTAACTTGAATATATAGCAGAAATAAAATTCTTTCTGCATATAAATAACCTGTCAAACTCAAAAGCTTTCAGGTTAAAAATGATAGAATACCGATCCTAAAAGATATTTTAAGCGACACATCAATATCAAATGTCAAAAACGCAAGTCAGCCCATCAGTTATGCTTTTTGTCAATGTTTATTTAAAACAACCGGAAAATGCCTTTCCGGGTTTCGCTGGCAATCTGGGAAAAAGGCTGGGTATACGGGGAATTCATGAAAATACTCTCTAATGTCGGAATATTAATAGCAATTGATAAATATTGTATCACTAATGTCATTAATTAATTTAAATCTTATCTTATATTATTGAGAATATTGTAGAAAATATAAAATGTAGCATGTTGTTTATAGTAATATTAAGAGTAGTTGTTAGACGTATTTTACAAGGTTTGTGTATGGAAGATTATGAGTTATTGATGTATGATACAAATATCCGTAGCATCCTATCATGGTAGCACGAATCCGATCAGTTCAATTTTGAATTATTCTGCCCCATAGACCCGGTTAAATTTGAAGAATTACCTGGTTTATAGGTCTTCTGGCCATCGAATGATTCTAGCTTATATGCATAGAACTACGACTGACGAAACATTTTAGTGAGTACATATCGTATGATCTTGACAAACTTACCTCACATCTGTAAAATACAGCCATACTCTTAAATGATGATTTCTCCGAACAAAATTGTGGTGTTCATTTTAATATTAATAGTAATAATATTCTAATCTTAATTCTAATAAATAATAAACAACGAGCTAAACAGAAACTGCCAAAATATCATAGTCGCCATATACTGCCAACAATCGTTAGTTTTCAATGTGTTCTATTATGCATAATCAACTGAGTAGAGTAACATTGAAAATAGAACTCCATTATTAACTTACTTGTAAAAGTATAACAATTTACATTACATAAAATATTTACGCAATTAACATAATTACTTTACTATCCGCTCTAAAAATATTTAATATTATTTTCCAATGAATTTGGAATAATTCCTACAAGTCCTGGGATATAAAATTTGTCAATTGTTATGCAATTATTATAGAGAGAAAAAAACTAATACCGACACACCAGTTTATGTTTATTCACAAATATGAATAACTGAATAGGGGCATAGAATAGCAGATATAATAAGAAGCCTATGAAGTTAAAATGGTACCACAAGCCTTCGATAAGGTATGGCATGACGGCTTTGTACATAAGCTACAAAAATTTACCGAAACAACACCCTACAATAAAAGAAGCTAAAACCACAACCACCACAAAGAACTGTACTTGGCCAATTTGCGAATGAGACTGATGTTCTCGCTGTTGGATATAATAGCGAAGAAGTCACACGAAAATTGAATTGTGAATGAGAGTTGAATTGAATTGAATGAGAACAGTGCAGTGGCAATATAAATAACTGGACCACCAATACACAAGGACCAATAACAATCAATACTACTATAATTCCACTTTTGATCAAAAACAACGACGAGCTAATGATTGGGAGCAGTGTTTGAAGATGATCAAGCGTAAAAAATCCGAATTTTTGAGTCAATGGATGTGTGACAATGGATGAATGATGACAATGGAAACATGGTTCCATCATTTCACTCCGAAGTCCAATTGACACTCATCCGAATGGACTGCATACGATGAACCCGCTCCAAACCGTAGGAAAACGCAACAGTCAGCTGGCAAGGTTATGGCGTCTGTATTTTGGGATGCGCATGGAATAATTTTCATTGACTACCTTGAAAAAGGAAGGACCATCAACAGCGACTATTACATAGCGTTATTGGACCGTTTGAAGTACTAAGTCGCCAAAAAATGGCCGCATTTGAAGAAATAGAAAGTGCTGCTTCACCAAGACAATATCACTTCTTCACCGTATCACAGGTCAGTGAATCCATGAATTGTGCTTCGAATTGCTTCCTCATCGACTGTGTTCTCCAAACCTATTTCCTGTTCTGAAATCTCAAAAGAATTCTTACTGGGAAGAAATCTTCGTCGAATGTAGAGGTGATCGCCGAAACTAAGGCCTATTTTGAAGCAAAGGACAAATCGTACTTCAAAATGGTATCGAAAAGTTGGATGGTCGCTATAATCGGTGTAATACCCTTGAAGGGAATTATGCTGAACAAAAAAACTAATTTTGCCAAAAAAATGTGTTTTACTATGGTAAGCCGGGGACTTTTTAAATGACCTGTTATTGTAGGTGCACCCAGATACTACAGAAGTAATTACTTACACCCAGACCTTCAAATAAGGACAGTTACAAATCAAAAGAATTGCATTAATAAATGTAATTGTTAAAGTAATCTTTAAATCTAAAAAATAAGGAAAAGTGGAGAAAGAAACCTAAAAATCTTTGAATATGAAATATAAAACAGATCAAGAAACTTCACGTTCAGACTCTTAATCAACTACGCTTTTTACATATTAAGAACTGTTTAAGTTCAAACTATATTGTTCCCAAGCGATAGCACCTATTATGTTAGGGAAATTATAATGCACGTGTGAAAATTGGCACTAGGGAATATACTCACATGAATAACGAAAACAGCTTTCATATTCCTCGCCAATGTAATTTAGCCTGGCTCAGTTCTGGAACGTGTTATAAAAGAGAAATATCAAACAATGTCCGTGCGATAGAACGTGTATTATTCTAGGAGGCAATAGAACGATGACCCTGGAAACATTCACACCCTGGTATAGTTTAATATATTTAAAATAGCATCTACATTGAGACATAAAAATACAGTGCCTGTTATATGAATTAGTGATGTAAATAATATCAATTTTTCATCAATTGGAGGATGACAGAAATCTCAACTATTGCAGCTATTATATTACTATATCCCGTTCAATGAAACAGTAAAGTCACGTAAACTGGATTTATGACGTCAAATCGTCTCAATGTTGCCGCATCAACTTTCAGTTTTAGTTCAATTTGGCTTTGATAGATAACAAAATTCAAATCTTAACATTATAACAAATCTAATGTATATATTATCGAAGGAAACTACAGTTAATTATACAGTCAAAGTTCCTTTAACAAGTATTCCTTCTCTCCTCATAGATTTTAACCAAATGCTCATATATTTTCTGATCAACTACACACCTTTCTATGCAGAGTGTCATACAGTTATCCTGAATTAATTATACAGTTGCCTTTAGTTGTTTTCACTCTCATTACCCTGTCTCGTTAATTGTCAGAATTAGGTCATAATCTCAAATCAGTAAAATTTCATTCAGTCACCGTCAATTTCTGATTTGCTATTCAAATCAAAAACTAAGTTGTTAATTTTTAATATATCTACCGCTTGCCCAATCTACTTAACACGATTCCACAATTTGTTAATTTCTTCATCAGTATGTCTGATGGAGGTTATCCAAATCAAAAGTTTTGTAGATAATGCTTCTTTCCACAATATTCAGATAGTTCTTGCTTATCTGATCAATATGCAGTTATCTGATCTACAATATAACATGTAGAAGGTCACTTCAATAAGTGATTCGCTGTACAACTTGTAATCTAAATCTTATTTTAGATACAATTCTAACTTATTTTAAAGTCTAATCTAACTTATTATAATGATTGCTCTAACTTATTCTATAAATTATTAGATCTCACTCTATTTGTCTATTAATCAGTTCGTATGGTTGTTTGCGTTTGAGCCTAACCACTTCACTGTCATCGCGCATCTTTAACTGTTTGGCGAGTTCATTGAGATGCACTAATAGTTTTTCAGAGAATTTCGCACTAGCACTTCAAATCATACTCTTTATGGGTTCTAAAGGGATATCGCGTTGAATCAGTTTGTTAGACACGTAATATGGAGCATCAACCATGACTCGCAACACTTTATTCTGGAACCTCTGGAGGACATCTATCTTAGATTTAAGATCTGATTCTTAAACCAAAGCAAAAACATATTATAGTTCAATTCTCATGGTAGTCACCCATGGACTTGCAGGAAAATATTAACTCTGCGCCAGGAATGAAACCATTATTGCTTCCAACAAGAGCTAATTAAGTGCTAATCTAACGTTTACTTTTTCCCGTGGCAACTTTTGTTGTCTTTATGCTATTTTTATTATCATCTTGCCTTGAGTGGCACAATGTTTGATTTTGATCAAATATTAATTTCAATATACAAATTTAAATAGCAAGTCTTCCTTGATTTTATTAAATTGTTTTGAAAATTGTAATATTCTGGAATATATGTCCGAAAGTTCCATTAGACCTCTTCTTGTGTTATATTTACATCCCTCAAAGAGCTGCATATTTAAGTGCTCTATGGATACTTTCCAGACTAAATTTTTCACTGAAATAATTATATTAAATTATGTGCATATTGAAAAAAATAGTCACCTTTTTTATACATTACATAAATGTTATCTCTAATAGATGTTAGAAGGTCATCTTGATTCATAACCCGCTTGGTATTATGACGATTCCATTGTGGTGAAACCAAGATTATATTGTTTTTTTTCAGATATTTTAGTCTCAATGCTCGCGCTTTCAAAACAGCTGTAACACATTGAAAAATATGTTCACTAAAACGCAGCAATCTAGTCGATACTACCTGTATAAATCGTTTTATTGGCAAGCGAGGGAATATACTGGAGGGAATGGTCCTGTTCGAAGTAACCGAGTAAAGAGGCAATTGATGATTTGAAACTTTCTCAATAATTATCGCTAATGTCTTGAATAATTTTGTAGATATTTGGCAACTGACTTTTATAGGCTGATTCGGTAATATTTTCGAAGTAACACACTGCATAATATCCCTTTTTAACTAGAATAAAATGAGAAGGAACATATTATCCGATCCTAAAACGAATTTACAAACTGTAATAAGCAATGCTAATTTTCTAGATCTATTAAATTCACCAAACAGCCAAAATTTGATAGAGCTAAATGATACGAATATAGGTGAGATCAAACATCGACCATGAATTAAAGGAAGAAAAAAAAACAAAAAAAAACACTTTATTACTTCTGCTCAACTTCCTTGTATTAGATGAGTTTTATAACCATTCATATCTAGACATTGCGCCAATATATTGTGTAATAAAGTGGAAACAACAGGCAATTATCGGAAACTAAGCTTAATGGAGCATTGGTAAAAAGATGGCCTCGGTTCATTGGGCATTTAATTAAGCAGAAAAAATTGAATCGAGTTTTGTTAAACGGATTTAAAGGAACGAGATCTCAAATTACGTGAAAAGTACAATATTTTTTGTATAAAAGATTTTAATTCAATAAAAAAAACAGTTTAGCAATTTTTTATCAATCTTTTAATTTACCAATCTATCATATTACCTAAGCTTAACTATAGTTGCTTACTGTTTGTCAATACCTCTTTCGCTTAGCTCAAATCCATAGAAGCTGTTCAAAATAGAGCAGACCAGTTTTCTTAAGACGCTTTCAAATCCTCCTCACCCATAGTACTACTTTCTTTTAGTCGTTGGATATTGGCCTTAATCTTGGCTTTGTCATAAAATCATTAAGTGTGCCTTTAAGATAAATCATCATTAGGATGAATCCTCTCACTTTTCCTTTTCTTGAACTTCCCATAGCCTTTCACTCACGACTCATAACTCTTTCTCAACGTCTATTCCCTATTCTAGAGCTGGAAGTTTTTCCAATATTGTTAATCTCATAACTTTCAATCACTTCTGACATATCCAAGTCCTACACAGTCTTCTACTAAACTTCTCAACATAGATATTTTCCAAACTGATAATGAAGCCATCACTGTAAATATTATTACCCCACCTTCTATAATTAAATTATGTGTGTTCTTTGCCAATTATCTTGACCAGAAAATTATGGTAAGAAATAGCTCCAAATCATCTATCATTGAGTGTAATTTCTGTAGCAACAGCGGCAGCATTTATAATAAACTCTTTGATCATGCTTCAATTATATTTCCGAATTTTTACCATATTTATGGTATCCCAAGACATAACTGCTTCCATCCACAAACACTCGTCCTTCGTCTCCTAATTTTAAAACCATATATTATTCGTTTCTAACATGCACTCCTTCTTACATAGGAGTATCAGGAATATCAGGTAGCGAACATGCTAATGTTCCAACCAGAGCGCTTTCAGACATACCAATCACATAACATAACTCATACTTACCGTTAAAGGAATCACCAACAGTACCCTGCGACACCAGTAGTCAAATCTAAAGAACAACAGTTTTTTCCAAATTAATTGTTATCAGTCACTAAATAACAATAGTGCTGAACTGAATAAAATAATAAATTAAACAAAATAGGATATAATAATTTGCCAAGTACGGATATAAATGCAGCAGAATAATGTAGAAGCATAAGAATTTAGTTTCACTAAAAGTTTGATAAACAAATTATTTAAATTTATAACACATAAGTCCAATCCTTGGTAAGATAACATAAGGATCCTTTGTTGGTATAAAAGCACTTCTTACGTAAATTACTTTCAAGAAAAGTGACACAAATTGATCTAATTCTTTGCATAAATGCGAACTACTGCAACAACTCGGCTTTATTTGCAATTTAAAGCAGGCGTTTTTTCTTCACTTCGCGGTTTTCGCTACGAAAAACGATTTCGTCTTGTATTTCAATATATGTTGGCTCTGATTTATTTCACGCACACGAAGGATTTGCGCGTCTGAGGGCGTGGATTTTTTAGGACCAATTGTCAACTCGTCTAAGTTTTTTCTGTACATTCTTCAAGTTCAAATCATCTATTACCATTATTTTATTTATTTTGTGAGCATCAGGTTACTAAAAAAAGTTAATATAATTTGTAGACATATGTAACGTTTTATTATTAATCTATGATTGAGAAGATATTCTGTATATATGTAGTATTTATATTTTTTGTATTAGTAATAGTATTATTTGCGTAATGCGTGAAAGAAAGAAACTTGTAAGTAAATGTCTGTCACTGGTAATAATCACTCTGGTATGCAAGATTTTATCTTACAATCCTTGTCTTTGTTGAGATTACTTAATTGCTTATAAATCATTTAACTCTCTCGATGGGTTGTCTCTAATTAATTTTGACTTTTATTCTATTATCTAACTCTATTCCAACTAGGACTTATCCGGACAGACCTATATTATTTACCATACCCTTTAAATCACGATTCTATGTATTAAGGGTTATTCTAATTTAGACATTTACAAAAATTTTCTTTCATATTTTACATTGTAAAATTTTCTTATCTAAAAGCGAAACTTTTGAGACGGTCGAAACTTTTGAAACTTTCGAAGACTGCTGAGAGGATATCTCATATTCTCCTGAGCTGATTTACTTGATATCTGGTGTAATCCGTTTCTGTATTCTTCTGTAAAAAAGTTAACATTTTTTCAGATTTCTAGACTAGTATACTACCTTTAAAGCAACCAATATAAAAAAAATTAATCGTTTTTTAAATACATCAGAAATATTCAGTGATACGGTATATTCAGCATACAACATTTCTCTAATATAATTTTGTTTGTACAAATTATATAATATAAACATTAGCTTAATTTTCAATGAAGTTTTTGACTAGATAACAAAAGAGGAAAAAAAATTACATCCATAATCATTGCATTATTATTTAGAGTGAAGAAAGTACATATGGGTCACTTTTTACTATTTCGGCTTTTTACCTTTTCAGCTTTTAAATACTACCACAATAGCTTAGTTTACATACGAAGAAATTACTCAAGAAATAAGGAAAATAGTGGAAAAAGGAAAATGTTTTAACGCATAAGATAAGTTGATCCACGTTTCAGCAATTTAATAACTAGGTGAAGAAAAAAACGAAATGTAGGATAAATTAGTTTTTGGAGACGTATTGTATATATGATATGTCGATATTTTTGTAGATGTCCTGTGGCCAACTGATTATATTTATGATCTCTTTTGTTCCCTAAATATTCTGAAGTTTTTTTAGTTTAGTCTTCATTAAAGAGACTGAAATACATTTTTTTGTGAAATTATTATATCATCACAAAAATTATTGACCGAATTTACACATTTCGTGGTATGTTGATTTAGCAAACGTTTTAACGCCTTTTTCTACGCCAATGACGTGATACATTTTTGCTTATGAGAAGAACTCGGAAAGTTTTTCTGGAACTTCCAACAGTATCCTGATATCATTGATACTCCATTTTCATTGGTACCTTGTATCCGTCTCTTTAATATCCTAATGAAATGATGAAATCGTTGTTTCTTGCTTTTCACTCACATCCCATAAACTTTCCGGAAAATAGTCGAGATAGAAGTAAATCCAAATCATCTAATATCATTGATTGTGATTTTTGTAACAACAGGGACAGCATTTATAATAAACTCTTTGATCATGCTTCAATTATACTTCCTAATTTTTGCCATATTTATGGAATCCCAAGACATAACTGCTTCCATCCACAAACACTTTCTTCCTTCGTCCACCAATTTTAAAACCATATTTTATTCGTTTCTTTAGCATGCACTCCTTCTTACATAGGAATATCAGGTAGCGAACATGCTAATGTTCCAACCAGAGTGCCTTCAGGCATACGAATCACATAACTCATACTTACCGTTAGAGGAATCACCAATATTTTTATATAATTTTATAAAATTTTCACTCACATCCCATAAACTTTCCGGAAAATAGTCGATATAGAAGTAAATACATGTACTTTTAAACTCATTAGGAAATCTAAGGATTGAAATACTTGAATGGTTAGGATTATAGGTTTTCTGTATATTAATTATCTTTATTATTTCCTAAACAGTTCTCCATGATTTTATGAAATGTGTGTCAGTCCTGAGCCATCTAATGTCTTCATCTTTATATAGAGGTAACGATGTTTCTTAAAGGAGGTTCTTTATATTTAAGATATATAATAATTCTCTGCTTTGTCATAGATACAATATCTAGGACATTTAGTAAACACAGCTTTTTATCTAAGCAATATGAACATAATTTTAAAATCACTATACACTTTGGCAACCATATTTTAATTTGCGTTTAACCATTTCTAAGTTCGTATTGGTTTCTTTGAGGCGTTTGGAATTACCTACCATGTCGAAGCATAAAAACCACCGTTATGACGCAGAACTGTTTTATGGCATCTTTCTAATGAATCTAGATATTGCGCCTTGACATCCTAGCGTCCCAAAATATATGGAAATCAGTTGATAATACTCAAACAGCTTTTTTGTTACAGTCCTGTGGTATTTTTCACTTCAAAATGTTTTAAAAGTTGAGCACAGTAATGAATGTTATTTTAAAGTTTTATTTTCTCCATTGTATTATATCAATAATTTTAATATAATTTTTTTTTAATTCCATTAAAATAAAAGCTTTGATATGAAGCATTTCAAACGCAGAAAATTTCAAACGACCTTATACTTTAATGTTAAATACTCCTCGTAAATAGCTTTTAAGTCCATTTACCTCCACTAAAATCTCATTAATTTCATCTGGTCGTGTGTTAACTGAACGGCAAATAATGTACGGATATTAATAGGAGATGGTTATATATCATTTTGGATGAGGCAAACCAAACCCTAGGAATCTGATTTAGCCCGAAGCCGACAAACGCCGTTGTAAATAGTTGAAGGCATATTCGAGAAGGATGACGGTGGCTAGATATAAACCCCTTTGAGTGCAGCGACTGTATTAATAAAAGATGGTGTACAACGCCGCCTGCTCGAATTTGCGACAAAGCGTGACTATTGAGACACAAAGCTTTACAAGTTTGAATTTGGGTATTGACTGATATTATATTGTAGTAATTTAATTACCAATCAGTTTCGTGATAATTAGTAGAAAATTAGAATTTAATTAATTTGAGATTAATTATATCAAACAATATTGTATTCACATGGATTCACATAATGTTAACTTTGCTCGAGTAATTACTTTGATTATAAATAATGAAAATACCAAATTATTTAATAAAATCTTTTGAAATAAGAAATCATTTCTAGACAATAAACTTTTGTAATCAAAAACAATATTTTTTGACCGTTATCTTGATAGGAAATTTATATCATTTATATCATTCAGTTAGTCTAAAAGGCTTCACTAAAAATTCGAGCTTATCATTTTACCTGTTTAAAGATGGAGTATGAACAACGTGTATACATTTTACAACTGTCGGATCATTAGTTTGTGAATTATAGCATTTTGAGTGAGTCAACTTTCTCTATTGTAAAAAAATTGATAAAAATTAATTTCGCGTGTTGATAAAATATTGCTTTTTGCAAATTTTTGTCAAATTCCAAGATACTGCTCCAGGAATATCAACCATCAAGGATTGGTATGCTAAGTTTAAACGTGGTGAAATGAGCACCGAAGACGGTGAACGCAGTGGACGCCCAAAAGAGTTTTTTCCAGCGAAAAGATTTAAAAAACCACAAAATGATATTAAATTATCGTAAATTGAAATTGAATTAAATAGCAGACACTCTAAATATATCAACTGAACGTGTACATCAAATCATTTACGACTTTTTGTGTATGAGAAAGCTCTGGGTAACGCGAATGCCGGGCGAGCTCACTTTTGACCAAAAACAACGACAAGTTGATGATTCGGAGCAGTTTTTGAAGATGATCAACAGGCTCTCGTGCCTCATCAACCCGCCCCAAAGCGTAGGAAAACGCAACAGTCGGCTGGCAAGGTTATGGCGTCTGTATTTTGGGATGCGCATGGAATAATTTTCATTTACTACCTTTTAAAAGGAAGCACTATCAACAGCGACTATTACATAGCGTTATTGGCCCGTTTGAAGGACGAAATCGGCGAAAAATAGCCGCATTTGAAGAAAAAGAAAGTGCTCCTTCACCAAGACAATGCACCTTGTCAAAAATCCAAAAATTCGGCTTCGAATTATTTGTATTCTACTATTACCTGTTCTCAAAGAATGCTCGCTGGGAAAAAATGTTTGTCGAATCAAGAAGTTTAATTAATTTTAATTTTTAGTCAAGCCCTTATTTATTTTAAAGTCGGTTCAATTTTTTTGCTAAAAATATTTTATTTTTTTCTTTTTAGTATTAGATATTTACTCAATTAATTACGTGGTTATTTTATTAATGGTGCAGCCCGTGTGAGGAAAAATATGAATAAAGAAACAATGATTGAAAATAAGGAACGCTTCAGGCCCGAAGTCCGTTATTTAACCAAGGCGATGTGACAAATGTTCCAAATAAACTATAACAGAAAAAAATAGTTCTCCGTGTCGGGAATCGAACTCACGACCTCCGTTCGGAAGCTTAGCTCTTTAACCATTACATAATAGAAACAGTAGTACAATATAAATAATATTTCTACGAGGTATTATCTGCTACAGTTGTGCTTAAAAAGTTAGTACCTTCCCCTCATCAGATTCTGATTTGGTTACACTGAGACCACCTCGGAAGGGCACTCTTTCGAATAAAAAATGGAATAGAGAACTGTGAAAATCGGCCTACAATTGACGGAGAAATCGGCGAACATATATCAAAAAAAAAATGTATATATATATACAGCCGAACATAGAACCTCCTCCTTTTTCGAAGTCGGTTAATATTAAATTAAAAATATACAACTCGGTACAATAGATTTTATGGGAATTTAAATACTAATTATTAAAATGCTCATATAAATAATTATATGCAATATTATATGACGTTTAATTAGTCCCACTATTGATACATAGATGGTGCTCCTCGAAGAATATATTAATTTATAAAACAAATTTTGATTTAAATTTTTTGTATTATTGTGTCCCTTAGAAGAATAATTAAATTCACATAGAAATGTTAAGTTTCTGAAAAACCTATAGATCAAGTAATTCCTATTAAACCGCGCAGAGTAATTTATAAATATATTAAGGCACGATTAGTGCTCAACAGCATAAAATGATCTGTTTCCATTAAGTCGAATAGGCTTAATAAGGCAAAACGACACGCAATTTTGATACGTCTGGGACCATTATTCCTGAACATTGTGCAAACATCGAAAACACGGGAAATAAAGAGGGATAAATCAAAAGGGCAGAAAAAATTGTACAAATATCCGTTTTAATTTTTTCGGCTCACTATGAACTTGAAAGGGGCGCGGGGCGAAGGGGTTTGGCTTCGAACAAATTGATTTTAATTTCGCACGTGGAGACCGAACCTAACAAAGAACCAGAAATTATGATTTCGTGACGTAAGTTCGGCTAATCTAAATGGAAATTTAAAATAAAAAAGGGGACAAAACGGAACAAGCTTATATTGAAGGAAAATGGTAATGGGGAACATGAAGTATATGTTATTTGCAGCTGTCAGGGCAAGATGATTCTGTTGATCGAGCAAAATTATAGAATACGGAAATTAATTTTAGATTTATTACAATAAAAAATTCTTAAATAAGTTACATTTAAATATAATATTTTAAGTTTTTAAATAATATATAATATTCTTAAAATAATATTTAACTAATATCTCAGTAATTTCAAAAACATCTTTCTCTACATCATCCAAGATTTTCTAAATAATTTGTTGCAACGACACTCAACTTTTCTATGTTTGTTTTTGGGTCACAATTCGACTTCTGCCCAGAGCTGATAATTATGTTGTCAATTCTAAAATAATAACCGTTACTCTTCTTAGTAATGGATATTACTAATTGTTGGAATAAATATTTCAAAATTAAATCATAGCTGTGGTAGATTTCGTCTTGTTTAAAAAAAACATAATTAAAATAGGAAACTAAGTAAGACTGAAGACTTTATAATAATTAATAATTGTTGCGATGTATTATGTCAAAATATAATGAAGGATTATAAATTATTTTATAAACATCTCTCAAAACAACGCTTTTATTACGGAATCATGCGATTTCGATAAAATCAGTAAATATTCATATATGATCGATTGCTAAAGTTAATTACTATGTTAGTCAGGCAACGATATCTGCTTTGTTAAAACATTGTAATTGGAACTAAGCGAACAACGCTATTAAGAGCAAAACTTGTTTGAAGACTAGTTGTGTCCATGTTCCTATATAGCTTTAATACTTCGAATTAGAATATGATCAAGCTCATCAAATATAACAAAATACGTGATAAATTAAAGACAAAGAGAGTAATTAAAATTTAAAAAAACTAATAACATAAGAGTCATTAGAGAAGGAAAAATAAGTTATCCTAATCTCTACTGTCTGACTCCTGTAATAGCGACAAAAATATTTTTTACGACAATTAATTTTTTCACATGCCTTTTCGAAAATTGTTGTTTCATTTACACCATTTTATTGAGCAATAGTCAATGATAAGGTTTCATGGTTGAAATGGAAAATATTGCATGTAACATTATTTCTGTAGTTAGAATAAAAATTGTTCATCGGAAATCGGTAGATCATCATTACTTTCACTGCTCTTTTAAGATATAAGACAAATCGAGCATAATACACAGTTGATAGACAAAACAACGTGAACACCATGCATAGTAGAACTGTTTCCATGTAAATAACGCAACTTATTGCTCATTTTACATTTCAACTCAAGGTTTGATTCAACCTCCGACGGTTAATATATATAATAAGCAAACGGTGAGATTAGTGTTGGGAACTATCGACTGTGTAGTAATTGACTACTTTTTAATATCGGCTGTTTCAATCACTATTTTTGGTTCGACTGATTTTACTACTTTTTACCGGTGACTGCTTCATACGAGTGTTTTCAGTTACTATTTACAATGGACTGTTCCAGTCGTCTACTTTTGGCTACAATTTTTAGTTCTACTAGTTTCATTCCATTAACGTTCTGGCTCTGTAAGTAATTATTTTTTCCTTTTCTTTATTACAGTTAGTACGTGAAGAAATATGTACATCTCCGTCTCGCTTATACTACCATTGAAATATAATTAATGCATAAAACATTAACTGCTCCAAGCAATTATTTCCGTCCTTTCCTCTCTTACATTTTATCAAGAAAAGTATTCGTACATCTTCGTTGGATATCACGAATTAAAAAAAAACAGTCGAACCGTGTATTTCCCTGAAAATAGTAATTACTATTTTCACTCGCGAGTTTTTTGGCTATCGACTGTTTCGACTGTTTTGCGATTATCGACTGTTTTGCAACTATCGACTGTTTTGCGACTGTCGACTGTTTTGACGGTTTTCAGTCAATAGTTCTCACCGTTAGGTCAGATATATGATATATCGGTCTTTGAAAGAGGCCAAATGGTTGATACTCGGAGCGTCCATGACACAAACAGATGAGTTTTCACATAACACAGTTTCACAAGTGACCGTATCCATGGTTCTTGCAGAATCGCTAGACTTCAACATGTTGTAATATTATGGGGAATTTCAGTGCAGACAGGGAGAAGTAAATTTCCATCTCCCACAGCATTGAAGCAATTAGTGCATGTTTTGGAACACTAATAGGACAACATTCCATTAGCTGTTTTAAAAGCAAAGGGTAGCTCACCACTTTATTGATAAATTAATATTGTGTATATATCAACTATTCATACTATTTTGATCATCTCCTGTATGAAACTTTCGCACCTATTTAATGTTCCATTAGATAAAGAAACTAAGCATGACACTAACAATAGTTGATGAAATCACATATATCTTGTGAGAGCAGTAATGTTTCCGGTAATCTTTATTCGATAATTGTATACTATAAGTTGTTTCAAAGGTATAAAGATAACATCATTGGTCTACGCAGTCAAAAGTTATTACCCTTTGAGAGTGGATATTCCGCAAGGTCGTTTTTGTAACATTCTCCCTTTTAAAAAGTCGTTCCAGAAATTTAGATGTTGAAATGAATGACGAATTAAATGATGAGATGCATGTATTAAAACAGCATACAAAATATTTAATATAGACTGATATATTCAACATAAGACTGGATACCAAAAGTTTTTCGCCCAGAAATCCCTGAACTTTTACAGAGACGAAAATATGATTTTGCTAGATACTGTTAAAATGTCATCAATGAACGACACAAGTCTTATTGATTGGTTTTGAATTATATATGAATAAACTTGCTTTGAAAAGGAACGAAAACTCTAAATTATTTTACTCTACCATTATTTTCCTACCACTACTTTCTACTCCCAATACATTAATTTATTAGATCAATTACTATATTAGACTTATACATTAAAAATTATTTCTAATTAATTTGAAGCTTCAAAATCTTAAAAGATATAAAGCAATACACCACACAAGTACTTGCCGGGTTTGTTGACCCAGTTGTCAACGCGATAAGACGGTCCTCCCACTATTGCAATAGTCAAGGATTCGAATCCCCCTGGTGGGACATGGTCGCAAAAATATGTTTGTGGCCATCCAAATGGCATGAGGACAAAATCCTACTGGGAAAATGAACCCAGTCATGCCAATTACCAGGCTGGGTAAGAACGGATGTCTTTTTGGGATGATCTCTAAGTAATTGGCAAAAAGAAGACTAAATTATAACAAAAAACAGTACTTATATAGATGATTTTGGTGATTTTAAATATTTATTATTGCTTTGTAGTATAAAGTCGTCTTAGTTTTAATATATTCTTGTCACAGTGCAAATAACAGTGGCACAGTTAATAAGGATGAGGAAAGATACACATAGATGCACAGGAAAGATACATAAGATACGTGTATTAAAAAACAGTTTTAGCAAAATAGTTGAACCGACTTCAATAAATAAATGAGGAACTCACTAAAAATTAAAAAATAATCAAACTGAAATTTCTAACACAAAAAAGCATTTTAAAATAAGATATGTACATAATAATCGTTGTCTTAACTAAATAAAAATAATCAAAAACCCTATTTAACCTATCCATTACACATATTTTATATTGTACTATATACTAACAAAGGTAACACGATTTAGCTGAATACCTATCTAAACCTATTTATCTATTTACAATATTATTTTAACTACTACCAAATGATCAGTTTGAAGTCGATACCAAACCCAAACAATACAAAAATAACAATAGAATTTTGTGGTTGTCCACAAATTCCTGCTCAGTCTTATATGCTATAGTTATTGCTTAAAAAGGAAATTGAATGGCTTTCATTTATTTATTTCATTATTTCATCACATTAGCTCAGCAATAACATACCCAAATATCTGATTATTTTAGATACATATGAAAACTTTGTACTTGACTTTAATATTTGATCGTTTCCCTCGATTTCCCTCCATTCACTCAACAGATCCTGATTTCGTTTCAATGGGACCACCTCAGAGGTGGTGCCCGCAATATCCGCCCACAATTGACGGAGAAGTCAGCGAACATACATTAAAAAAATATATATACAGCCAAACATAGAACTTCCACCTTTTTCGAAGTCGGTTAAAAATATTCTTAATTATTGTTGATAATTATTACTAAGGTTAATTATCGTGATACGATAACACTGAATGGTAAATTATGATTTACCATCAGAATTTGTTTCTGCTCAAAGCCACTAATTTTGTACAACTCTCGCACAATAATTTAGAAGATAATATAAATGACACCTCGATCTTAAATCCCGCCAAAGAAAAGAATCTCTCCTTGTCAAGTAAATTGGTTGGAGTACACCGGAATCCAATCGGTCGAAAACCAGGCGAACTTTTCAAGTTGTTTAGAAATAATTAGTGTTCTCGTCCGTTTCTAAAGCGGTCCTTTATTTGGAGTTCGACCTTTTTTTGCTTACGAACCGTCCACGTCGTTTATTTATCAGGTGCTCGAAAGTTTGCCAGCTCAAGAAAAAGGAGCTGCGGAGGTGTAATTAATATTCGCATAAGGGACGCAAAAAAGCTCACCGAAGCATTAGAAATAGATGATGTCGTGGTCCCGCAAGTATTTATGTTTCTTTCGGTTTACGGCGTGTGGTGAATAAAAAGCCATAATCTTATCATATTTAATATGATCGATTTATTTTTAGTTTCGTGTACAATATTTAAAAAATTATATTATTGGTATATAGCGTAATTTTTGTATTTAAAAATTAATTTGTACTAAAAATTAATTTTAAAAATCTATTTTATTTAACGAAAAGAAAAGGCGAGTGGTTAAACAGCGATACAAACTGACACTAAGGGTAAAAACTAGCTTTGGGAACTATCGCCTGAAAACAGTCGAAAGAGTCGATAGTCAAAAAATAATAATTACTATTTTCAGTCAAATCCACGGTTCAACTGTTTTTGTTTTTTTCGATTCGTGATGTCAGACGAAAATGTACGAATCCTTTGCTGTATAAATTGTGAGAGAGGAAAGGACGAAGATAATTGCTTGCTTGGGATAATTTTATATGTGGTTTCTTCAACGCTATTTTAAGCGAGACGGAGATGTATAAATTCAATAGAAATACAATACAATAGAAGTTAAACAAAACATAAAAACTACAGATGTACAATAACCAAAAATAATAAATAAAAATTAAATATATACCCAATCATAGAAAAAAAAATTTCATGACATAATTAAAAATGATCGCACAATAAATACTAGAGCTTTTTTAAATAAAGCTAATGGTTTATTTATTATTAAACGGAAATAATTTTAGCAAAAATCGAGAGAGTAATCCAAATGTAATTTATTATTGCCATAAAAACAGTAAAAATATTTTACTATTTATCATTTCCAATTTTAATCTTTTTACCCTATTACATTTACAGTCTTGAAAAATATCATACCAAAATGCTATAATATTAATATACAACATATTATTATTTACAAGCCAACTACCAACAAAATCATAAATCTACATATATTACCTATAAATCTATGTATGCATAAATTGGATATATTTTTGTCAAGGTCTCGGCTAGGATGACAGACCCAGACGTTAAAAATCATTCAAATGAAACAAGTAGAACCAAAAGTAGTAAATAAAAGTACGACTGAAACAGTCGATAGTAGATAATAACAAAGTCAGTCGTACCGAAAATTGCGACTACTGAAAACTCTAAGGCTAGACTAGAACAAGTGCACATGTGCAGTTCTAGCCAATCGAAACTTGTATAAACATGGATGTGTAGGTTTTTTACTGTGGTATAGAAGCAATCCCTACGTCTATTTTAGTTATTTCATTCGGAAGTCCATTGAAAACAAATGAAAACTCCTCCGATCACAGTACGGTCTGGAACCAGTCCAGTACTAATCATATACTACAATATAAAACTCATAAAACAACTTAATAACTTAAATAAATATTAACGGAGATTTAAAAAAAACATTAATAGCTACATAACATAATACACATACAAAACATCAAAGTCTTGATGTTGAGGTGGTCGGGTGACAATTTTACTAACAAAATTAAAATGTATCTGAGCTACCAATTTTCACTGATAGTGATGAGTATTAATAATATCAATAACAGACAATGACAATGGCAATTAATAGTAATGACGGAGTAACCATAATGGCTAACAATAATTCCAATCCATATTAGTCAATTACAATAATGGACAATCATAACAAACAACATACAACAGATAATAGATAACAAATAACATAGAACGGATAATTGGCAATATTAAAGATGCTAGGATAAAGTTTGACATGTGCATACTGTACGAAGGTAACAATCGACGTACTAGCTTCTATGTTAATACTAATAATAATCGACGTGCAAATCAAGGGAAGCAGATGCTCGATATCCTATAGACTCAAGAACCAAAAATCAGAAACCCAAAACTGGTTTCAAAATTGAAAATTAAAAGGAACATGTTCAAATAGCCTAGCTTAAAATTTAAAAATGATATCTACAATCGTAATGATCGGTTTTAGTTCTTAGCTCTTGTGATTTTTGGCTCCGCTTGATTACCATTCAGAAATAATCAGTTCATTCAAGCCTAATTTTCTTGTATGCTGAAGATACTCACTTAGATAATTACTTTATTCTATACACATTAACCTAAAATAGAAGAAAAAGCATACACTAAGTAAAATAAAAATCAACTGCTTACATTTCTAGTTAATGTTAGATGATTATGACAATTGTACATAGAATCATCGAAAGCTTCGAAGCATAACAATAAAATAGTTATTCTTGAACTTGTATGAACAACAATTATTTCTTAACTTAACTACCGAGGACTGTCATTTGTCTTCCATCAATAGGGTAGTTTTATAAATTTTGATCCACATATTTCCATTTAATTTAGAACACTTTCAAAGTAAGTTAAAAGTTTTTATTTGAAACCCTACCTTAATTTTCACATATTTCAAAGGAACTAAAATCGACATCTATTTATCGCGTGTTTGCATAATTTCCATAAAATATAACGTGTTATTATAACCCAATATTCAAGGACAACAATTGTTACGCGGTATTTGTTTCTGAACTAATTTTGGGTCGCTACCTTTTAGTTTGACAACTACTGTGGGGATAAAATCCAAAGTTATAATTTATAGGGTTCAAAGATACGTATTAACAAATTTCAAAAGCACTTCAGAAGCAGGTATATAAAGTATCCATATGAGAATTATTTTATATATTATATAATGGAATACAGTATACCTAGCTTACAATAATAGACCAGGTTAGATTACAACTTACCATTGCAATTGCATATAAGTCTTATTCCTGATCATGGTCCAAAGTCCAAAGTAAAGCATCCGACATATAACAATAATAGATAATATGACAATATTATTTAACACCTTAGCAAAAAGGGTGTTTTTAAAATGAAACTAAGCATTTATATCCTATTAGAAAATAAATTTGTTTTTCATTCTATCATTGCGATAACAATAACCCGAAGAACTAAGTCGTTTGAAATAAAAGGTAAATGAAATGTTCTTTCCAAATTCATTTCGTCTCCTTTAAAGTTAATTCTCGTAGATACTACATTAGTTGTATGCCAATATTTCCTTCAGTATGGTTTCTCAATTCAATTTCCGAAGTGGCGTTTTAACGGTTTTTACTTCTTCAACCAGACCGTCCAGAAGACCGATGGAGTTAAATCAGACGAATTTGTTACAGAATGTTATCAGTTGACTATTTTTATTAAAAAAACCTTAATAGGTACATCGTATAGTAATGAAAAATTTAAAATTTAGTAAAACAATTAAAAAACATAACACCTTTTCATATTTATAACTTTAATAACTCAGTTTATGTGTAAACGATGTTTTTATAAACTTGTTATTTACTAAACATTCCGAAATATAAAATTTTAAAATCAATGGTGTTTGACAGCAATAAATTATCATTAATTTTGAGGAATATATGAATAAAAACGAAATTACTTAGTATAAAAGAAATTGCCACTAATACGTTAAATTAGTGTATTGGCATTAAATTAGATTGATTAAGTTTACTTAACCTAGTTAATAACTTGAACGAGAGGGGAAAGAGTGAAGCCTCTGCTACTCATTTAAAATCAAAATAAATCTAAGAACGATATGCACAAACTTGTCACTAAAATAAAATCATATATTCACAATATTTTCAAAAATAATATAATTGTTAACATTTTTCTCTATAATGCAATAAGTGAAGCGCATAGTACTGAAACTTAATATTACATATTTTGTTCTAGGTGTTGAAGGCACCGAAAGCACATCCCTCCAACGTAACAATACATTCACCACTTACGTTACCCTGAATCGAAAAAACCGTCTGTCCACTTATCAAGCTGCAGCTCGGTCGGCATCCCTAATGAAAGGCGGAAATACCAACGGAACCTCGTACGTGAAAAGAACGAGAACTTCAAACGAAATGGCGGATGAACCAATTTAAACCGAGAGCGAGTCCAGCAAGTGAATACATGAACTTTCGTAAAACGTGTAAAGTTATGTATATTTTTTTCTCGGTTATAAAATGCAAGTATTACCTAAACTGAGTATATAGTTCTAAGTAAACAGTGACCAACAAAAATTTCAACTATCAATCGACTATATAGATAGCTATAACTTAAATTTTTATTAATTAATTGTCCAGTATTAAATCGAAAGCAGAAACTTTTGTCAATTCCAGGTGTATTGTCTTAGGGGTTAATCCATCCAAAAATGAGATTTTTGTATTATCATCTCAGACTAAGAACTTTCTCTCGCATATCACATTTAAGTTAATTCCTGCAAACTCATATTGGACCAGTGCAGTGTTCGAAGGTTGCACAATTATCAACCTACTATGCTCTTGTTATCTATAGAACGAGATATTTAGATTATTTCACATACTTGTACCAATTAATACAAATCCAAAAGAAAGTTATCTTGCTTACATCATAAGAATAGACATTTGTTAATTATAGAAATATCCCCTGTAACAGTTCCTTCGCAGTTTCCATTATGGTAAGTAAGATAATAAGATTCCGTAGCCAAATGCACTATCAATTTTAATATTATTTTCAGAGCCTTAAACTTTCACACGATTATTTTTTCCTTCACTTTTCTAATTTTATACCTTCCGGTACATTTTAATGATAGAAAATTAATAGTAAACATTTTATTAAATTAATGGAACTAACTTTAACTCAAAGTAGCACTACTTGTACTACTTCCTAAGTACTAAGCATCAGTATATCGATAATTTATTATCTTGAGGCGTCCCTAAGATTTAATACCTCCCGCTCTATATATTTTAAGGAAGTATAGCCAATTTATACTGGCAAAATCTATTAAAATCTTTAATGCTAAAAGATGCTTCAAAAGTCCATTTGAAACAGTTAAAAAAGGAGTAGGCCGGCTTGATTTGCGCACTGGAAAAGACGACAGGGCGATCCACCTACTGTTGTGATAGTAGCGGGTTCGAATCCTGCTGGCAAGGTCGTAAATTTATGTTTGTGATTGTTTAATATTAGGCAATAGTGTAAAATGTAACAAGGAAAATGATCCCAGTCACACCAGTAACCAGGCTGGGTAAGACCGAATGCCTTCTGGGATGATTTCTAAGTTGATTACTCCCCAATCTATAGGCTTAATGCCGAGGACCGAGGTTAGGAGCCCATGTTAAACTGTAGGTCCAGTCAAGATAAACCCTCGTTGGTAAAAAAGAGACTAAAATATAAGAAAAAAGATAAAAATGGAAGAGATCTAAAGTAAAATAGCCCCTAAATATAAATGTTTAGTAAATGTATACGTTTGGTTTCACAAAACAAATGTTAATATTAGCCACAAGGCACTCATGGATGATGCAAGATTGAACCTATGTATATTTTTTAGCAACATTATGGTTATTGAGTTATTGTTACTACATTTTTATCGACTATTCGATATATCATAAATTAATTCATTAAATTTAGCATATAGTGTATTATAATTTGTACTTCTCTACTGTGTAATTTATATTTTATTTTTAAATAATTTTTATTGGTCACTGTTACCAAGTAATGCAACACTGTCTTTGTTTTATACGAGATAATGATGTCTATTATAACAATGAATTATATCGATGTACAAAACAGCTTGTACATTAATTAATCACTATTTATCTTTAGATTATTGACTGTAAATATTTTGTAAATAAACGAATCTGGGGGAAAATTTACTATTACTGCACAAAAATAAAATTAGGTCCAAGTATTTATGTAATTTACGTCCAAGGTATTCGTTCAACGAAAAATACTAACCAACAAGTCAAGCTATTCACTTTAGTTTTTACATATATAATGTTAGCTAGTTTAATATTTTTGTATATAGATTTACGCTAGACTTAGTATACGTAATATATCATTGTCTACTATAAGTGATGATGTCCATCTATAAACAACAAGCCTATAAAAAAAATTAATAAAACAGAATTGGCAATATAAAATGTGTTTTTCATTTTTTTATCGCCTTATTCGAACCTATCTACGACTTACGTATCGGAGATAAAATTAAATCAAAAGACAATATTTACCTTATCAGTATGGTAAAGTAGTCGAACGCATGGCCTACTATAATTACAATAGGCCGTGTTATCTTTCTCTAAAATTTTCCATTTATGAACCATGTTTTATATCATTTAATGATTTATTATATTTGCTAATTATTGTTCATTTTTGATCTCTATCAAAAAAATCAGTTTACACAAAAATAATTTCAACATAATTATTTCCAAATATCCTACCAAATATGTTACGCGTTTGCATCTATTTTAATCAATGATATTTATTGTTGAAAATATATCTAAACAATTTAAACAATATTAAATTCGATGGTTTTGATATTTTCTACATAGCAGTTGATAAAGAAATACCCAACAGGAAAAGAAATAGCTAACACACGAATTGACTAAAAAAGGTGTTTTGAACTGTTCCAAAATCGCGGCTTCCTTGCTTGTCAGGCAAAAACGAGTTATTTGCGATCTTTCGTGATTGGCAATAAACCTTTCAACGCGGTATTGTTATGTTTCAAGAAATATCTGAAAAACTGTAGAAAATAAATGAAAATATTTCGTTTAATATATTTTGTACCAGTTTTCTTAATAAATTCCTTCTTAAAAAGAAAAAAAATATCAGAACGTATTCAACCTCATATTATATCAAATAGTTGCACTCATTTTATCTATACAAAACCATACATTCATATTATATATACTGGTGATCATAACTTCTGTAAAGTGAGAAGGTTTTCAAACCAAAACATTTGATTTACTTTAAAATACTATTTTATTTTAAGGATAGAAGAGGCAACTTATTACCAGGCATTATAACGATACTGAGGGCTGTTATCTGTTACAAAAGGAACCAAGAAACTTTTATCTCGACATTTATTTTTAAGCATCTTACTCATTTCACCATTCAATCTTAACACAAGTAACATTTAACCATGTTTCCTTTCATACACAGTTAGTAGTCAGGGCCATATTATTTGCGCGAAATAATATCTTCCACCTAGAGGAATGACCAATGTGACGTAGGTGGTCGTTGTCCCGTCCGAACAGCTAATAATTGTAAAAAAAATATTTTTGAGTATCCCCTGTACCTTGGTTCGCCAGTTTGTCTTTAATTAAATTAGATATGGACGTTTCTAACGAAATTTCCATGATGGTCAACGGATGAGAAACTGACTTTCGATCTGCAAGCTTCTGTCCAAATTCTCGTAGACTGTTAATTCACAGCAACTTCAGTCCACCTTTGGTGACCTTACATCCTGAATTGTCATACTAGTGCCGGAAATCCACGGTCTAGGACAGTTTTTAAGAGCTGGAGTGTTTCCTAATTGGCACAGTTTATAGCTAGCAGTCTTTGAGCACCGTCAATCCACCTTTTGTAACTTTACAGATTCATATGTCACACTTTTGCCCGAATTCCACTTAACTACATGCAGAAAGATTCCGAGAACGTCAATCTGTCATTTTTCCTTGATAACTAATAAATAAAATGTTAATTCAATGCATTCAAAGAGAACAGCTTTTTGATATCCCTGGAATTCTACCGACTACGTCATTTATGATATCTAAAAGATCCAAAACAACAAGAACTTTTTGTTGCACTGGAAAAATTATTTCATTTTACCGAAAGAAGAGGTGACTTGTTGAACGGCGATACAAAACGAGTTTAAATATATTCCAAATAAGTCGAACCCTTATCTCTAGACATTTTATTCATTACACCATTCAGTCTCCACATAAAACACATAGCTCTATTTCTTCGAATACACAGCCGTAGCCAAGTCCATATAGGTCGCCCAATATAACGTACATACACATTTATATATCTTCGTGTCTTCGCCTTCGTGACAAAAATTAGCGTAGGTCGAAAGTGACAAAAAACCGGCTTTACAAATATACTCTGTTTTAAAATTAATTTAAAACAACCGGCTTGTTTGGCGCAGTGGTACAGGCGGCAGGAGAGTCCTGCTGCTGATGCTATAGTCGCGTAGTTTGTTTAGCATTTGGGATTGTCCCTAAGCAGTTCAAAATCCAACCAGGAAAATAATCAAAGTCACGCCATTAACCAGACCGTGTAAGACCCAATGTCTTCTGAAATAATTTCTAGTTGGTCACTCGCCAGTCGGTAGGCTGGACCGTGGTTCGGAGCCCACATTAAACAGTAGGTCCAGTCCAGATAAATCCTGGTTGGTCGAAAGGAGACTTCAAAATATAAAAAATTAGATAAATATTCTCCGCCCACAAATGTAGCACAATTGTCAAAAATGTTTTATTATTTCACAGTTATGTTGTTGAAAGTTATCCGATCTAACGAAACCACGTTTTACAAAAATTTTAATATAGTCTATTCTATTTTTTTTTGTACATGTGTCATCACAGATGTTTAATATATTGCCTGCCACAATTTGTAAATTCGTTTTAGAATCAGACAATATTTTCTTTATCATTTTATTATACTTAAAAAAAGTTACAATGCTGTCTGATTAGTTCGAACATGTAAACGAATGGGCCTGTCAAAGTCGTCAGGTTGTCAGACCTATGCATAATTCTTAAAACCAATAGTGATAAGAAGTTATAACTCTAACTTATAAACTATTGTACCTGTGTAATTAACTGTAGTTTTTAGATGTACCATAATATTAAAATAAATTATATTTCATAATATTTTATTGAATTATTTTATTTAGGTTAGAATTTTGTTATATGTCAAAGCCAAACTGAGCTAAAACGCAGAGTTGATGCGGCAACATTGCGATGTTTTGATGTCACAATTTTAAATGACGTATGTCCAAAACAACTTTGAACAGACTGCATGGCTGTTTTATGTCTTTTATCGAACGATGAATATATATTAATGAACCAATTATAATAACTCACACATATTATATAATTACGGCCGTTAAACCGCTATAATAGGCTTTGATGATATCCTATATCTTGCGTTACCAACTGAAGAAACCTCACAAATTCCTATATAGTATTTATTTCGTTCCTTTACAGTAGCTACACTCGTTTGACAACCGCTGATTTGTAACACGTAAGTGCGCAAATAGTGCTGTTCGAGATGGCGGACGACATGCTTCCAAGCACAGTGACGTTCGTCAACGGTCGGGTAAGTAAATAAACATTAACAATCCGGCAACAATGCGTAGGGATTGTTTTTCGAATCGGGACGGTTCGTTGACGCTCAGTCGGGCTGCAACGAAATTAACTTGATGGGGATAAGAATGAGATTAGAATAGAAGGGTGACAGGGTTGACGAGACCAGTCTGCGAGTAGAAATTGCCTTTTTCCTCCTTCTAAAGGGTTATTTTTTAACTTTTAATTAACAACTTGACGTTTACTATGTTACTGAAAAAAATTGTAATTTCTAAAAGTAAAAGTTAAGATATGTTTAATCTTTAATTCAGATGGATTAGATAAATGTATTTAAATTCCCAATTTAGAAGACGTGGTATTCGAACTATTACTCTAAATATTAGTTTTAGTTATAATAAAATAGTAACAAAGCAATAGTCTAGACACAGACAGAGTGTGAGCTCTATTAAAACTTCTTGTTTACCATTGTAATATTGCTAAACCTTTTACATAATACGTTTTATGAATAACTTATACAATAATATTGTAAGCAGATATTTTATATAATTTCGCATTACATTGGTAAAACTTTTCCTTTAAAAATATGTTGATTTTATTGAATTAATTACTAATAAACTAATATAATTTATTAAATGTTTCTCTATATGTTTCTATTATCGTAATCCATATTTCAATTGAGAAAAAAGTTTAAACAATCAAATTTTAAATATTAATTAAACATAACCAGCTAATAAAAACAGATTTTACATATATGACACAGAAATTCGATTACACATGTTGATTCATTAATCTGCGACTTTTCATCATCATTAGGTTCTTAGACAAACTACTAATGTTTCGCCAACCTTTCTACGGAATTCGAACTGCGCCTATAACATTTCAGCTAATATAATGAGAAGCATAAAGAGAAACAAACAAGACCTGAAGATGACACAAGCGGTTCTCTCGAAAAATTGTTAAAACATTAAAACTTCTTCCAATTTATGAATCAGATCACTGTATAGCAGTACTCTATGAAACAATACTTTGAAGTATGAGAAGAACCACATTAGACATTAGAGGGGGTTAAATCGGGCGAATAAGCTGGTTGTTGAAACAATTTTTCTTCAGTTAAACGGATTTTTTTCAATTATTTCCATGCAATTGATTCAAAAGGTCCAATAATAACCTAAATTTATTATTTATCAATTTGGCTGTAACTACTTTTTAGTTGTTTTCTGAGCTCAAACTCACTACTGTTCTAAAGAAATTCATACTAATCTTTAGGTTCTTGTTTGTCTGACGGTAAACCACAATTTCATCCATGTTGGTGAATGGTACACAGAATCTGTTTTGCCCTTTATAAAATACAAAGGTCTTTAGCAGGGTCATATTCGAAGGTATTTCTCTACCATTACCGCATCTGTTGTGCTCAGGGATTTTTGATCTAAAGCCATATAATATATGTTTATATTTATATTCTAAACGCTTGCGTTGACGTTTTCTTAGTTATGTCATCATAGATTCAAGAAATAAAATTAAATTTCAATAAAACTAATATAGTTTATTTTTATTCGAGTTCAAACTGATATTTCATTCACAACATAATCTTCATTTGGTTTATCAGTCAGTAAAAATTGAATTTATTTCACTTGGAGTCTCTACAAATTGCCATTCATGGATTGTGTAGGATTTTTAAGATTTGTTAGAGTTTGTCCAGGTTTTAAGACTCACCCCCCCCCCTCTATACCAAAAAAAAAAGGATAAGCCGGCAAAACGAGACAAACAAATTTAATTTAATTGTAAGGTTGATTTTTAACTTTCACATCTTTGTGCCCCTACGTAATAACTACTGAGCTAGCTAGTTGTAGGACAGTCCTCCTACTGTCCTACAACTGTGATTGTGTAATGGCAAGAGCAACAAATTGACCAATGGTATAAGTGTAAAATCTAATAAAAAAGTAATCCCGGATATTTTCTGGAATGATTTCGTTGACCATGATGAATTTAGTCACGCCACTAACTAATGCCGATGACCGTAGTTGAGAGTCCACGTTAAAAAGTAGGTCCAGCGCAGACAAACCCTAGTTGATATAAAAAATACTTTAAAATATAACGAAAAAAGAACTATAAAGACAATCTCACCTCATTGTAAGAAAAAAACAAGACAAGATCGACCCGCTTCGTACGCGTCATAATGTCGATATACTCTTCGACTTCAACAATATTTCTTACATTAAAAACAATAATGTTTAGTCAACACACGATATTTTGTATGTATTGCTTTGAAAATAAGAAAAAAAAATATATCACTAAGGCCACTATGAGCTAATAATTCAAATAGTAATAATTAATGGTTAGTAACGAATAGTAATGAAATGGGGTTGTCATTGTAAAAGATGGAATATTTTCAGAATGATACCTACTTAGTCTTACTGTTATCATACCATTAGATATTGTTTAATGTATTACTAGAAAGTTGTAGAGCACAGCAATAGCTTATAATGGACAATAGTGAGGTTATATAATAATTATAAGTTAAATGAGAGTATGAATATGCAAAACCTATTTTATTTTTACTTTAATTTACACCATTTGGTTTCCTAACAAGTAAAACTGTATCAAATGCGTTTAACATAATTATCCTTCTTTTAACAATTTCTGATAATATAAATATATCCATAAATACTAACAAGAAAATCATTATAATACCCTTCGAATCTTTTTAACGTAAAATAAAAATGAACTTCTACCATGTTATCATCTAATATAAATATAATACAGATACATAGAAATTGTTACATAGAAAGTCTAACGACACTATGAATAGACAAAATTAGCTAATGAACAAACATATACTTTTATGCCCAAGGTGAATGTAGTAAAAGCAACTTAGCAACATCATTCCTGAATATTTTTCAAGTGGAAATAGTCCATTAACGCTATTTTCCTCGTTTTAAATTAATTTTACTGAAGTAAATGTGGAATTAAAGCCAAAGGAAATAGCTGAAAAGATATTCAGCTTCAGATAATTTCCATCTTTTTAAGGTCATGTCTAGTTTTGCTTACAGAAAAATATTACATAATTTTGGATTTTATTTTTGTTACTTGTGATAGTACATATTTCTTTCCAAATTAATACTAATTATATATTAATTTTTGAATAACAAATTTTTAAATTAAATAACAAGGTTAAAACATTTTGAAAACTTTTGGCTGATCTATTTTCGTTAACCCGCTGTTCTCAATACAGATTATATTCCTGTTTTTCTAAAATACATCCTGACGTTTATTCATATTATGTAGTTTTCTCTGGTTGGTAGAGTTCCAGTTTGTTAGAAAGTTTTGTAAGATATGACAGTCTCCTGTGACATGTTGTATTGTTTCACAATAATTATCTTTTATCATCAACAATTCAACAATCTCGAATCCTCGACTTTTTTCCTCCTGACCATTGTCTAAATGGACTGCCAAATGGACTACTGTAGGGTGCCGTTCATGGTTGAAATTAAAAGATACGCCAAATTGCTTCGTTGCTACTTACATAGTGACCCATCTGGTACTGTGATATTTCGTCATTTGCATTGGTTACAGCGAAGACGGCCATATCGCTACCTTTGTTAACATATTTACATATGTACTTTATCGGCTTCGCAGAGTTACAATATTCCACATTGATGTGTTTCTCAAAAGCTTTGGATAATATTGGCGAATATGGCACGATCCAACGATTGTCTACATCAACATTTTGTCCTCTTACCTTCAAACTACCGATCGCCCATTGTCCGCCATTCATTCCTTCGCCATCATTTCCCGTTATGGTTTCAGCAATCGGGTCTCTTGGGTATCGCTTGGAACACTTGCCGTCAAACATACAGGATGAACTGTAGTTGAAAACTCCCGCAAAGTCCATGTCTCATGTGTTTGGTAACTACTGCGTGCAATTTTGGGTCAAATGTGGGAAAGTGGCCATGAAATTGTCCTGTATAATATGTGTAGCGCTAAATGATGCTATCTGGAAAGAGCTGTTATATTTCTGAATGTTGGCCAAGAAGTGCTTAGAATCATTTCCAATCCCAGAAACTAAAGAGCGTAAAGGATCTGGTGGTAGGACCAATTGTCGCAATTTTACTTTACCTCCAACACAACATAATTCAGTAGATTCACCACTGTATTTTAGCGCCTTGTAATATTTACAAATTATTGTCATTTCCCCAATTGTTACCAATTTGTCGGCACAATAATCTATTGCCGCATTATAGCGGAATGCAGCTCGTTCCAGGATCACAGGAACACTGTATCTGCGGAATCGCTTCGTGTGAGTTCGTCGTGCTTGCTGTTGTTGTGTTTGATGTGCACGAACTCGTTGCATTCTAACCCTATCTACTTCATTGTCACTCTCTAAAAACGCATTTCTGACATAGCAATACGACTATTTTATGTGTTTCTCTCTGGCCATCAGTGCGATTAGTATGTGAGGTAGCTCTTCGCATATTTGATTGACTGCGACAACCTAAGTTAGGTCTCCTCGGCATCGTAAATTAGTCAAAGTTAGAAAAGTTGTCGCGCACTTAGCAGTAAAGTGTCACTATAAAAAAAAATTAACAAAAAGAAGAGAACATAATTTGAAATGTCACTGTCACAAAGGGTCACACATAACAGCATCACTGAATAGTCACTTGTCAAAATGTAATCTATATTGATGTTATTATAAATAGTTAAACAATTAAAATACTCTCACAAATTAATTATTTCTTACAGGCTAATTAATTACAGAATATTTCGAGTTCAAACGTTAATAGAATTACTTTATCAACAAATTAAAATAATCGATGGCATTCTCATTAAAGGAACCCGAGGAGGGTATCCAAAGGTCGAGTATCACACGTTTCACAATTTTGTCGATATTCGAAAACAACATCGCAATAATAGGGCACTATTAGAGGGTTACTTTTGAAAAGGATATAATTACGTTTAAAGGAATGTACCGAATAATTAGGGGCATGTTTATCAATAATAGCAGATATTTGTTTTGGTGAATCTTTTTGGGTGTAATTTTCATCAAGTTATAAATTTTAGGAACTCTTTGGTTATATGTTATAATATTAGAATTAATATTAAAGCATGTTATTAATTTAATCCACAAAACATGTTCTTAACTTTTTTGATAACTTCGATTATTAAAATCGATATTAGAAAATTAAATTCGATAGTCTTGATATGTCTCTACATAAATAAAAAATGTTCAACAATGTTGTTATTTTGACAAAAAAAACAATAGCTGTTGCTGAAGCCCCAGAACACTCATAGAAACGTATGGTAATACTACTCTAGTAATATCACTATTGGTTTAAATGATTTAAAACTTTGTCACAAGTCCACTGCACATTTACAAATGGATTCTGATTTTTCGAAAAGCATCTGTTAAGAATTTAAATTTCATCTTGATAACTTTATTCAAACAAATTAAATTCTTCATACCTAAAATATTAAAATTAACCTAAATTTTACAGTAATATATACTTTTTTTATTAATCTCCTACGTCAACAATCTGTCCATGGGCAATAAATATTATTATATGATTTCAGTTATATAATATAACTATCATAACATGTAGTAGATCACTTCAGTAAGCTATCTACTGTACAACTTTTAATCTAAATATTCTAAGTACTTTTCTAACTTATATTAAAGTATATCCTAACTTATTCTAAAAACTATTCTAACATATTCTAGAGATTCGCACTAACACTCCGAATCACACTCGTTATGGGTTCTATGGGGATATTCTTAACAATAATTCAAGGACGTTATGTGATATAAATTAGATCTACTCTGAAATCGTAAGAAAATATAACATTACTATTGGACAAGGAAAAATAATTATTCATATAAATACGGTTTTTGCCTAATTTTAGCCATTTCATTCTATTAGCTTGAATTATATGTCTCGAACATATATAGTATTTATGTAATTTCTTTTAATTAATATCAATCCATATTAATTAACTAGTGATATTTCAATCATAAACTATTAATCGAAATGTTAACATTTTCGACATCTAAAATAATTTCTCTGAACAAACAACGTTCTATGTTTAGTTCGATTGGTTGTTTAATTGTACGCTAAATATGTATGCCATCAAAGGATAATGTTTCCTTTCGAAAATCATCTCTTGTGTTGCTAACATTACTGTTATATTCAGTTGTCGGTAAAGCCATACAATTCAAGAAAATAAATATTCTAAGCTTGTGGTTTCTTTAAAATTCACTTGTTGATGTCAAAGTATGAAATATAAAGTATGCTAAATATATCTCTGATTTATCTTCAAGGTGTTTATGAGGTAAAGTAAAATTGGGCAAATATGTATTAACAAATAAAAGTGATCTGACAGAAATGTATGGACAGATACTACTTTTCCTATGTACTTGGATTAATTAACAAGCAAGACGAGTGCGAGAAAATACATCAGTCTGTTTTCCTCAATTATAAAATTATATATTGTATATTATTTATTGATTATTAACTTATAGCTATAGTTTACACTTGTATTGCTTCCACGTTAGTATGATTTAGTAATCTTCTTTCGTATTTCAAGGCGAAATCTTGGATAACTTCGCAAATCCATTTGATTTCCAGGTCATCGTACAGTTCTTCATTGATTACATAGCGATAGGCATTGGTAATCAATCGAAGAACCTTGTTTTGACACCGTTGTATGACTAGTTGATTTGAATTTTTAGTGCAACCCCATATTTGCACCCCATAGGTCCAAATTGGCTTTATAATTGTACTATAGATCAACCTCTTTGATTTTAGATCAAGTTGAGAGTATCTTCCGACTAACCAGTATAGTTGTTTTCTTTTGTATAGAGTGATATAATTAAGTTTTTATTATTTCGCCTTAATGAAAAATGAACGTGGACAGATTTGGAGCTATTAAGTTGAATTTTCCAATCTTTCGTCTATTTGTAGATTTTGTTGACTGGCACTTGCACTTTTTCTTTTGCCGTATATCTTTTTATATCTTAGTTATATCTTTTGCCAAAATAATTGTGTCGTCAGCAAAGGTTCCAAGGAGTGTTTCTTTTGTTGTTGGAATGTCA
This sequence comes from Rhynchophorus ferrugineus, assembly GCF_030347505.1. Lineage (NCBI taxonomy): Eukaryota > Metazoa > Arthropoda > Insecta > Coleoptera > Curculionidae > Rhynchophorus > Rhynchophorus ferrugineus. Next base: position 20,034,556 of record NW_027472583.1, on the reverse strand, counting down.
GCAGTGTAGAGCAGATACAGGAGAGGTCCTAAGACGCTACCTTGTGAAACTCCAGCCAGAATTGATTAACTATGACAAGCTTTTATCTAGTTTCAGATAGTAGAGTCTCACTAGTGGTTTCACCAGGTTCCTTTCTAATTCATCTCTAATGCCACCAAATATTTTGTTTTTCTTGTGCTCTGTTTTAGCGACTATTATTAAAACAACGATTCTGTGACTACATTTTTTCTTCATAAAAAAATTACGAGTTCGAGAAAACAGGTTAAACTTGAAATAAAACACGATTTAGTCGAATCAGAACATCGAGAGAACATCTTGGAGAACGAACAGGGCTGTCTAGTAGAAAGTAATCTAACTCCTGAGATATATACTCAGAATATATCTAATTCCTTTTGTTGTAGAAAATAACGTCTAATTTATTAATTTATACAGAATTTAGTTTAAGGAACTCTGAAAGAAAATATTAATGAGTTAGAAATAATTATGGGTTATATAAAAAAAAACATGTTCGAAATTCTGGGGAATCATAGTTATACTGTATTTTAAATTATTGAATTTATTACGAAGCTGAGGAAAATATGAATCCGGCTATGCAATAATTGATGTCTAAAAGACGTAACACTATTTACGTTACCCGAGTTACAGGGTTCCGAGATAATTATCCCCGATTATACCTATTATTTACATCAACAACTCGATATTGAATAATTAAAATAAAACATAAGTCATGAAATGTGAAACATATCGTTTACCAACTTGTCAGTTGGTCGTGAGAATGATTGCTTACGTATCTTTTTGATAATTTCTGTAATTAATTATTCGTAGTTATTTCAATCATAAATGGTTTAATATGTAAAAGCTTTAAGGTTCATTGTGTATTTTATATTACATTTAAATAACTATATTACAATTTAATTTAGATAAAAATACCGCGATATTTAGTTAAATATTTTTTTAATAAATATTGCAATATATACAGTTTAATCGATAGATTCATCTATACACGATTGAATATCAGAAGAGGTGACAAGAAAATGGAAATTTAGTTGGGTTTGATTGCAAAAACAAAGGTATTATATTATATATTGATTCATAGCGTCCTCTATAATATTAACAGAGACGGCTAATAAAACTAAACTAATTTGGTAGGTGGTGACTGACATTTTATAATTGTTGATATTTTTTAATTATATTTCATAATTTTCTTTATCTTAAATTTCTATTTGACTATTTTCTATTTAACAGTGTTGATAATACCAATGCAAAGTATTTGAATTCGAGAATAAACGCAAATAATCCAAACCAATTTCTGTTTGTTACGCGATGTTAAATTCGACGAAAGGAGAGAATTGTAGATTTTCAACATTTGAGGTTCGATTTCTAAGAATATTTGCCCAAGAGAATTATCAGCGTATCTTTATTTTAGAATTTAATAAATCTATTAAGATGACCATATTGTACTAATAATTTGGAGAAATATTTATATAATTTTTTAATGTTTTTCAAAATAAAAAAAAAAGTTTAAAGTTAAAAGAAACCCCTTTTTAAGCTATTTTTGTATAAACTCCTTTACTTTTCACAGACCGAACAAATGTACTTAAAGGAGCAAGATTCGGACTATACAAGTGAATACTGTACAAACTTACCAGTCTGCTCTGTATAGTCTCTTTTCGGAGTCAAAAAAAGCAAAATATAACTGAAAAAAATGTTTTCCACAATCAATTTATTTAAAAATTTACTTTTAATAGATGTCGGTGATACTATAAATGATATGACGTATTCTATATATTTGAAAAATATTGCTTTATAAATAAATTATTCGTCTGTTCACTTTCTTCAATTGGTATCAAATAACTCAATTTACAAAAATAATTTGATAAAATAAATACAACGATATACTATACGACACAATATTCACATAATTCAACTTAATAGAAAATCAAGGCAATACTACCTGGAATTTACTGCCTACAAATATACGATCGGAAAAAGGAAAATCATTTGTACGTACTAAACAGCTTAGCAGAAAATTTTGTAAATGTTAGTAACTTTAATGTTAAAAGAATAAGATAGGAGTTTAGAATAACAGCAGTTAGAGATAATGAGTTGCTGCTGATGCAACTATATGTCACAGGAAACTTATTAGCCGACTGACCGACACCAGATCAATTAGTTTATTTCATAGCCAGAAGCAAATTTTCAAACCATATGGACATTAAAAAAAGAGATGTGAGCTCAGATTATCAGTGATTCTGATTCTAACTGAAGCGATAATAAAAAAAACATCAAAATTTAACATTAAAAAAAAATGAACAGACTCCCAAAGATTTACAGAAGGACTCGGTAATCGCATCTATGAATGGCATTTCCCTCTCATCATAAACCAAGGAACACTCGAGCAAGGAATCATCTAGATCGGAATTACATACTAAGCTAAATAGTAAAATCACCGTTAATATTTGATTTTCACTCATATTAATAAATTTAAAAATATAATAATAATTTAATCAACCAATAAATCAATTTAAAAACAGCTAACACTTCTGTTAAAAGTTTAGAATGTGTTTTACTCAATTTTAACATATAAATAGCAAACAAACAAAATTTACATTCACTTCATTATATCACAGTATAATGGTTAATTTAATATCTCTTCTCTCTGCTTAGAATCTGGCATCGAAAAAGCAGATTTGCTCCAAGATTACACTATCGCCAAAAATAACAGCCACAACCACAAGAGAGGGGTAATATTTCGAAAACGGAATGTCGCCTAAAAGTCCCAATTCAGAAGTCTGGAACATACGTCGATCAAAAGGGGGAGAATGGAATAATTGCGTCTTATTACGGCGAAATCTATTCCCTTTCGCATATTGTCAACTTCATATTTGAAGCAGCTTGATCTGTTTTAATGTCTCCCGTTCGGTTATAATGAAGATTGAATCGAGTTTAGAGAGAAATCAATTTTATATGAGAAATATTGTATATATGCTTTTAGTCTTTTGTATATTTCATATACTCTGTATTATTATTTTAGTTTGTGTCAATATTTACAAGTATATGAAAATTTCCTTTCCTTAATGTTCGGTGAGTTATAGAGGAAAATTAAAACTTTGATATAACATAAATATATTATAGTATTTTACGGGCAAATATTTTATATACGGTATAAATAGTTAATTCCTTGTTTCTTTGTTATTTAATAGAATATACTATATACTTAATATAATAAGATACAGATTTAAAACAAATAATAATACCTGAAATATAAAAGAAATCTAAATTATTTGGTGAATGAAGAGGAAATTCTAATTTAACTGTCAAAATTTGGTAATTGGAACCACTTTGTTGTTGTTTGTTATGTTTTAGTTCCTCTTGCTTAGCAACCAGAATCTAGGATAGTTACGTCTTGACGCACTTTACACTCTTGCCCGTACGAAATCACATTTTGAAATACTCGTTTTATTTTTTTTATCTGTCCAGAACACTCTTTGTCTTGTGTGTCCAAATCACCACTATTAAAACGTCACAACCAGTATTCATATGTTAAAATTGAGGAAGCATGTCTGCCATAAACTTTACGCAGCATTCGAAAACCGTAAGTCTGGAACATACGTCGATCAAAAGGGGGAGAATGGAATAATTGCGTCTTATTACGGCAAAATCTATTCCCTTTCGCATATTGTCAACTTCATATTTGAAGCAGTTTGATCTGTTTTAATGTCGCCCGTTCGGTTATAATGAAGAATGAATCGAGTTTGGAGAGAAATCAATTTTATATGAGAAATATTGGATATATGCTTTTAGTCTTTTGTATATTTCATATACTCTGTATTAGTATTTTAGTTTATGTCAATATTTACAAGTATTATGAAAATTTCCTTTCCTTAATGTTCGGTGAGTTATAGAGGAAAATTAAAACTTTGATATAACATAAATATATTATAGTATTTTACGGGCAAATATTTTATATACGGTATAAATAGTTAATTCCTTGTTTCTTTGTTATTTAATAGAATATACTATATACTTAATATAATAAGATACAGATTTAAAACAAATAATAATACCTGAAATATAAAAGAAATCTAAATTATTTGGTGAATGAAGAGGAAATTCTAATTTAACTGTCAAAATTTGGTAATTGGAACCACTTTGTTGTTGTTTGTTATGTTTTAGTTCCTCTTGTTTAGCAACCAGAATCTAGGATAGTTATGTCTTGACGCACTTTACACTCTTGCCCGTACGAAATCACATTTTGAAATACTCTTATATAACCAAATCTTTTAATATTAATTAATAAGCTCGATACTTTATTACAGTATACAGTAATCTAGTGAAATTTAGTACTCTAAAATTGTAACTGCACAAAGAATATGAGGATGGGTCCTGCTCAAGGATGACATGCGAAATCATGATACTTTCCACAATTTAATGAGAAAAACTTCCTTGGACGTTTCCGCTTCTGCATCTACTTCCCATCTAGAATTTTCTCCTCTTTTCGTAGATTATTCGCTCCAAAAACATAGATAGACAGATTATATTTCTGACTTGAATTAAACCGTCTCCATTTCTAATAAGCAAGGACTCTAACTAATCTACGATGGTTCCGGTACTTCCTTACTATCCCCTATTAGCTCTATTATACCTTTATAGACCTGTAGTTCCCTAGTAGCTCTATTATCCTCCAATATCCCCTAGTAGTTCTATACTCGCCACCTTTGTCCAACAACTATAACACAAGTGTATTGTGGCTATAGCAAATGAGAGTGAATTGAACATATTTTTCTATAGAAAATTAAAAAATATTGATAATATATATATATATATATATATATATATATATATATATATATATATATATATATACGTTTGATAAAAAAAATTCTCCAAAAAAGAACTTTTTGTGGTGTAAGAGTGAGCTAGTGATCAGAATGAAGTAAATGTATAAATCCAAGTTTAAGTCTTATCTGTAATGGGCTGCATCCATTTTTATTCTCTATTCAAATACATTTTTTGACAGGCGACATGTTGTATCAAACAAAAAATGAAAAATGTTTTCGAATATTTTATATACAGTAAGACAGAAAAATTTTGTTACAGATTTGATATAATAGATGAATGTGTAGAGAAAACTGAAACCAAATGTCAACTAAATCGATTCAGTAGAACTTAAGATATCATGTCATGCCAACTGCCGCTCTCTAAAACAGCTATGTTTTATAGAGCGGCAATAGTTATATAAATTATATTTTAAAAAATTCTCTTAAGGAACTATTCTAAAAAGGTTAAGCTTTTAAAATATTTATGTCCAAATGTTTGGATAAAATATAATATATTTATTTTATTCAATGTGTACAAAAATCAATTAGAGAACATTGTAAATTACTTATATGAATACAAACGTATGTACATTATTATTCAATATCGAGTTACTCTAGTAAAACAATCTTTAAAATCAGCATATATTCATTAACATGATTTCTGCCGTTATAATTATGAAATATCAGTATCAAAATATCTATTATGGGCCAATAAATCATTTATTTTATCCGACATAACATTTTCCACCTATAACATGGATCGATGGCAGTATATACATAACATACGAAATATTTAATTTGTGAGCCTAATATTTATTATTCGAAGATATTAAATTCTCTGTCATGATGAACTAAATTATGCAAAATCTATATCGAAGGCTGAAATATGTCAAGTTAGGTAATTATAAAGTAATAACAAATTTACAGCAAATAACGTTGAAACTTAATGAAAATTAATGTACAGGAGAACACTTTAAGGTGCGTTTACCGAGGAATCATCTCAACTAGGTCAATATAAACCGATGTGCCTTTCATTAATCGAGTTCGCACCCCAATGAAACCGAAAAAGGAACTGAATGTGGCAATTCCAACGTCGATAAAACTCAATATAGGAAGATATCCATCCTAATTTATATCGCTGTCAGTATCTAAAAGTAGCAAAACCCTTGAATGTTATCGAAAAGAAATAAAATTTATTCAAATATCCGAAAATTAGATTGATATTAAACGTAACTTGAAATAGTCAAATTAAACGTAAGTTGCTCTATAAGTTTTCTTTTAAATACATTTTATTATTCAATAGTTATTTTCGACTTAATTGTTTCTAACCCGGAAATCATATTGTAGGAATGTTCGTCGGGTCGATCGATCGGTCGAAATGTGTGGCTGCCGCTGCGATTATTTGTCAGAACACTCACTACTATTTTTGAAAGGAATTTGCACGGGAACTAAAAACACTGGTTGAATCAAAGTTGTTTATTTCAACTTGCGATTGATACATGTGGTCGATGGGAGGATTGACAGGATATTAGGTTCAGGTGAAGGAAGTACGGTAGCGCTGTGGAAGTGGTACTGTTACAGGGGGACGGTGATAAGAAAAAAAAGCGAGACGTCGTCCTGATGGTCTTTTATACCCTGGAACTGCATGGTACCAATCCACCGGCGTTGCCAACCTTTGTAGTTGTTGATGGTGAATTGGTGGTGGCCTAAAGGGTCGTGGCGGTCGCCACATAACTCCCCTCCTAGTGGAACAGCCGTGGAACGTACCTAAATGTGGTGCAAGTTCCGAAATACACCCGCAATCACGCAAACAAACGCCCGGGGACTACTGATGAGATGGGGATCCCAACCTGAGCGAGGAGTTTTACGGGATCAGCTGCCATCGGAGCTGTAGCAGGACGTCGTTCGTCTTGAGGCGTTTAGCTTTGTTTGAGGGTACTTGTAAATGTGTTACGTGTCCCGTTTCGTGATGCGAGGGTGCTCATGTGTTGCTGGTATACATGATGGGCTTCTGTGGTTTTCGTCCATCAGGCTAGTCTCGAGGGATGTCGTCGACCATGTGATGTTGATGAGTTCCGTTCCTCGTGCTATCCTTCCATGCACGTGTCAAGCACCTGTCGAGTGGCTTATGTTGAGTTGATTTACCTGTTAGGCACTTTGATCACGTCGGGGTCACCAATTGTAGGAATGTTCGTCGGGTCGATCGATCGGTCGAAATGTGTGGCTGCCGCTGCGATTATTTGTCAGAACACTCCCTACTATTTTTGGAAGGAATTTGCACGGGAACTAAAAACACTGGTTGAATCAAAGTTGTTTATTTCAACTTGCGATTGATACATGTGGTCGATGGGAGGATTGACAGGATATTAGGTTCAGGTGAAGGAAGTACGGTAGCGCTGTGGAAGTGGTACTGTTACAGGGGGACGGTGATAAGAAAAAAAAGCGAGACGTCGTCCTGATGGTCTTTTATACCCTGGAACTGCATGGTACCAATCCACCGGCGTTGCCAACCTTTGTAGTTGTTGATGGTGAATTGGTGGTGGCCTAAAGGGTCGTGGCGGTCGCCACAATATAAATTACACACATACATTTTTAACATTTACTTATTACATATTCATCCACTGTATCATATCATCTATAACGGCTATTAACTGTATATTTGCATGTATTTTGAGCAACTCTTAAACAATCAAACCTGATGGTTAAATTCAATATTTTGAACATCTTTTGACATTTTTATTTACTTAAAATAACAGTTTTTTTATTTTATATTATTATGTTACTACTATTATTACAATGCACTGTTGCTGACGCCCACCATTAATGTTACATTTCAAATGGGTTCAAAGTTTTTCTTCACCAGTTCACCTTCCTCACTCCCAAAGATTTTACCAGTTATATTAGCTCTTGATTACCATTTATTCAGATCGATGCAGCATGGCTTGGCTGGCCAGTTTGGAAATACTAAAAAAATGCGAAAATGAATTGATTATTGGGCCGCTGTCTATATAACATCGTTGTTTCGACATTATATCGCCACATCTCCAATAAGATAGGAATGAATTCTATAAGATAAAGGACAGGATTGTAACTATTTTTTTTTGTACTGATGTTCTTCAAAAAATGGCTTCTAAAGTAAAAAATTTTCAGAATACATGAAAGCCCCTAATATATATAATCCTTATACAAACATGCAAAATACCAATAATAATAGTATATTCAATGCATCATTCTTGATAAAAGCAGATTTAATCACTGCATTCTCCCTAATACATTTACCATATCTGCAAAACAGTTAGTATTTCTCCTCTCCGCAAACATTTTCAAATATATTCTGTTGTGTTCTACATACACACATATCTGTGCACATAAATCTTTCGCAGTCTATAATAAGATTTTCTACAGTTATCGTATATTAATCATATACTCACCTTTTGGTTGTTTCCACTCTCAGCGCCTTGTATTGCCGACAATATTGCATTGAATCATAATTCCATATTCAGAAAGTTTCATTCAAGTGAATAACTAAGCTCTTAATTTTCAATCTATCTATATTCTACATTCCTCAAAGAGCAGCATATCTCTAAGCTTTCTATGGATACTTTCTATAGACTGTACTCAGTTTTCTCTGAAATATTTTCATTAAATTATGTTTATGTTGAAAAAACTACTCACTGTTTTTATACATTTCATATATTTCATCTCTGATAGAGCTAACATCAAAGTGATCTTCATTCATCACCCGTTTCGTCTAGCAGCTGCAACACGCTAAAATACATTTTTAGTAAAGACCGCAGAAATTTAAGATTCAACAACATCAACGCATTTTACTGGCAAGAGAGGGCCTCCATTATCTCGTTCCTGTTCAAAGTAACTGATTAGGGACGCAATCTGTTCTATCTGGCTTCCACATTTTCAATCAGACTAATAGTAAGCAGAGCATTATGACAATGTTTGCCGGTTTAAATGTTAGTTATTGTAATTAATATTTGAAGAACTTTTCATTCCATGAAAATCAGGCGACGTTTCCAGCTTAAGTAGAATAAAATGAGAAAGAAAATATTGTCTGATGATAAAACAAATTTACAAATTGCGGCAGGCAATACATTATATATCTTGATGACATGAGTTCACTGTTATTTTTAACAGACTATATAATTAAACTTAACAAAAAAATGGAATTTGGTAGAAATACTGATATTGGTACCGATACATCTCCTGTTACTTTTTATAACAATAATCAATGGCGGCTTTTACAAAACCATCTTTAATTATTCAGCATCTAAATTAGCTATAATTTGAAGTATCACGTTATAAAAAAACATTCAAGAAAAAATTCAAGAAATGTGATCGTAGCAAAATTAACAATACGTATGGCAGCGCCATGGCGATTAATAATACCTACAAACGACTGAAACGTAGAGAACCGCTAATTTGACGCCCTCGACGGTTTTACCATCGGTAAAATTCAATAGGGGAAGGTGGTTACGTGGGTTTATTCAGATGTATGGAAAGTAACAATAACAGGGTAAAGCTTTCGGAAGTTTCGAAAACGTTTGATGTGGTTCGTTCAGTAGCAAGGCACATACATCGACAGCTAATTTGAATAATAATTGCCTTTTACTTAACGCAAATCAGACCAATGAAGTCACTATATATTTTTATATATATGGTGACTCATTTATATATATGAATATATATATATATATATATATATATATATATATATATATATATATATATAAGACGACCTTGTATATATATACAGAATTAAGTGAGACCCAGAATATATACATCTGTTAATTGACATTTTATAATAAACTCAACGAAGTTTCTTCTTATATATGATCATTATGTTTCAGTTATTGGGTCAATAGAACTTTGTAACTATGAAGAGAGACACACAGTGAGTGAGTGTACGTTAAAAAAATTTCTTGAAATGTAATGTTCTCATGTTTTGATGGTTGTTACTAGATGGATAATTGATAAAACATCTTTATAACGCCAATTCATCTTGTATTACTGAACTTTTTATTTAACCCAACAACAATCCACACATTCCATAAATTTAGAAGAAAGTAGGTAAGACTTTTATCCTTTCTTACTACCTTAACATCAAACCCTTTGATACTAAAATATTTAGGTTTGTGTCACCTTTACCATTAACATAGTCAACTTAAAATCTCCAAGGTACTATCATGGTATCCCATTGTATTTATATAGTACTGCTAATAATCCAGTTGATCATGAAAAATATTAATTCTTCAGGCTAAATATAATTTTTTGCAAAACAGAACGTAAAATGTTCCCGAATATTTAATCGAGATGCAATACATTGTTACTTTTAAAATGTTTGGCAATCCCACTAACCTCTTGCAGGCCGTTTAAATATGTGTAGTGTCCCTAACGAAACTGTTTTATATTATACCAGTATAAAACAATATGACAATATTGTTTATAATGATAATAATAACATAATATATAATTATATATATAATAATTTAATATGACAATAATAAAACAAATATATCAAGAGGAATTTAATATTCATACAATGCGCTGTTTAAAAAAAGTTTACATTGAAACAGACCCAATGCTATAAATAACATAAATTCTATATTATATTCATACATTGTATCACATTTTTATAACGTCTATTAACTGTAGTTCTTTTCCAGATCATATATAATCTTGAAGACATTATTCAAACTTTATGACCTCATTTACGACCGGAGTTATTATGACGCTATAAATTCATCTTCTTTCGAAACAAATTAGTTCTCAATGAAACACACGTATTCCGAACGGAGTGATGCTGCTTTTAATTTGTCTCTAATTAAAGCCTAGCTCTCGATTATACGAGATGTTTTTTATGCCGACGTAGTCAGTGAGTTCGAATTTAAATAGAATCCAGCCGACTTGATTTTTTGCAACGATTTTTTTTTGTTTGAACACAGTTAAGGGCTCTTCTCGGGATAATCAGATGAGATAAATGGGAATAACGTTTAATTACTATTTCTCTTAATTTGTTCGACTTTGTCCAAATTAATCACTAATAAATCTCAGTATTCTAATATACTGCTGTGATCAACAAATGATAGGACCTTAAATAAAACTTCAATCTTATCCTCCGGGTCGGTAACAGGAGTGGATAATGTGACATGGTGGTTGTTCTACTGCTGCGATAGTCGCTAGTTCGAATCCCGCTGGGATATGGTTGTAAATGCATTTTTTTTATAGGATATAGGATTTTATATAGGATAGGCCGAGGCTAAGCCGACAAGAGTGGAATAGTCCTTTATGTGGATAGAAGACCACGTTAGGCGCATGTACTAAAAATAGAAGAGGATAGATATATAGAGATAGACAACTATAGCCCGCTCAATAAAACACTGAAGTTGCGTCATCTAAATTGATAGCGTTAGGAAGTCGCAATGTTGCCGCATCAAATTTGAGTTTTAGTTCATTTTGGCTTTGATATATACAAAATACTCTTATCAGATATAATTTAGTCTAATCTTGTAGTACATCTAAATCATATAGTATCGAAAAGCTTAAACTACAATTAATTATACAGTCATAATAGTTTGTAGGTTAAGATTGTGCTTTTATTATATTTACATTGAATATTTTTCGACACCACCTAAGAGATGATTAGAAGATATTTCTAGTTATCTTTTATCGTGGAAGCATAATCGGCCTAATAAACAATTGTATAACCGAGTAATGTATTTTACTTTCATTAGAGAGCCTATTTACCTTTAAGGTTTAAGTCTTATTTCCTTCGACGCAGTGTTTCCTTGTCAAGTCATTTTAGTATCAATGTATTTCTGCTTAGTTTGTTCTGTTACTACCTGTTGACATCTTTAATACAGTTGCCATATCTGCATAACAGTTAGTATTCCGTCTCTATACATTCTAATCAAATACTCATCTATATTCTGAAAATTTCCGTTTTCTTCACTCCTTTCACATTCGCAAAATTTTATTCAATCAGTATCACTTTCAGAATCGTTATTCAAGTGAACAATTAAGCTGTTAATTTGAAATATATGTAACACGTATTCAAGATTTGTCAGTGTGTCTGATCAATTTCTTCCAAATCGAAAATGTTATTATAGATAACGGTTCTTCCCATATCTCTGTAGTTCATGTTTATGTATAGTTCTCGACCGGTATGACAACAGAAAAAAAGACGTAATAACAATGTCTGGAAGTACCTTTAAACTTCTTCGTTGGTTATCTTAATAACATTTAAATCCTGTATTATCCAATGGTATAAAAAGATAATTTTATATATTCCTCAGCTACATATATCTAAGCTTTCTATGGATACTTTCCAGACAGACCGTTTCCACTGAAATAATTGTATCAAATTATGTTTATATTGAAAAAACTACCCATTGTTTATATATATTTTATATATGTGATATCTGATAGACCTAACACCAAGGTGATCTTGATTCGTTATCCGCTTCATATGAGAACGGTTTCATTTGTATATATATATATATATATATATATATATATATATATATATATATATATATATATATATATATATAATAGGAATAAAATAAAATAAAATAATAGCAAAAAAGAAACCATGATTGAAAATAAGGAAGGCTTCAGGTCCCGTGATTCGATACATAGTCTAGGTGATTTGACAAAAGTTCCAACCAGACTAGAAAAAAAATTCTGCTGTCTTCGTTGGAAATCGAACCCGCAACCTCCGCAGGTGCACTTCACTTTCTAATCATTACACCATATAAACACTTGTCTGTAGTATTTCTACGACATCTCATAGGATATGGTTAGTGCTTGAAAAGTTAACTGAATGGCTTTTACACTGAACTACTTCCTATTTTTCATCACGTAAGTTCAGCTATACCATTAAATAAAAAGATCTGATTATTTTGAAAAATATGTGAAAACCTTGTATGTGCCTTTGAAATTTGAGATTTTCCTTTCGAGGACTGAGGACCACCTCGGAAGTGCACTCTTAAAATAAAAATATAATAAATCGAATAAAAAAAGAATTTTGAAAATCGGTCTATAATAGACGGAGAAATCAGCGAACATACATTAAAAAATATACAGCCGAACATAGAACCTGCTCCTTATTTGAAGTTGGGTTAATAAAAATTACAAATAACATTCAAATAATATTCCTTGTTGAAAGTTCCGTTTTTTGACATCTAACCTTTGTTTTGCCTATTAACTTTGTTGCTTCTGTTTCGGCTCATCTATATATTGGTATTAGCTTAGCTATCTTATATGTTTGTAATAATTTTTGTGCGCCAATTACATGAATTCTTTGATATGATTATTTATGTATCGATACACGTTGAAGGGCGTTCATATTTATGAATTCGTGCTCTGTATTTCTTAGACGATTTCTACCAGTTAAAATTGCTTAAATATCGTTTGTATTACATCCTTTGTCATTTGTATAATTATTTTATTAAAGAATATTTTATTTAACATAGTTCTTCCACAACAGAGCATAACAAACAGGGTACCTCGATTGATCACACAGTCGTGACAGATAGCAGTACAGGAATACCTCAGTATTCATTACTGTTCCAGTCTTGAAGTTGTACCGTATGGATCACGAAACGTTGGCTAGCATTAATCAATCTCCAATTCTGAAGTCAGTTGTTTAAATATAACTTATTTGCTATATGTTTCCACTCATGTTAAAAATTTAAAAAAAAATATTGAACTGACTCTTCACTACTGATGTCAAAAATTCAACATATAAGGTAATATAGGTTCTATGAATTATTTTGGAAATCTATGAAACCGTAAACCGTAAGATTCTTGGATATTTAAATTTAACAATTTTTTATTATAGCAGCATTTATATTTAAGAAAGTTCTACTATGCAACCGATTGTATAGAAAAAGCAAGTATATTAAATAATTAAGGTTTATTTATTGAAGCAGTTTTTTTTTCAACTTAGACAATATTATTACGATTAGTAATTATAATATAATTACGATGTGTGGATTAATTTACAGTAATGTTAACTATAGTTTAGTTGCTAAGTCATATCTTAATTTAGCAACTGTCGTTACCGATAATGTGAGGGTACCTTAGTTATTAGGGACAACCAAATTATGCAATATAAACGTAATGACGTCCTTTATGTCTATTATTAACTGTTGCGTCCTCCAAGCCATGGTATTGGTGCTGTATATTGTATAGGACTATTATCGAAAAAATAATAAAATAGTATTAGGTATAACGATAAATTTTGTTAATCGAAAAAAAAATGTTTTCAATAAACGATATATTGTTAGATTGTTTATATATTTTATTAATGTTATATATTAAATTGAAATGGGATCTTAGGATATTAGGATCTTTTAAAGTCCCAGTTGAAATTTAAGCAAACGTTTTTCAAATTCTTATAAAACTAATTTATCCGTGGTAATGTGGTTCACTTCGTATAACTATCAGTCCAAATAATTTAGAATTAAAACCATATTGAATATTCAGGAAGTCTTTTGAATTTAAAGATTGTCCACGGAGCTAAATTAACTAAAGGAAAAAAACAAACGTTATCGTAACGCAACTCCAGCTTCTTGACATAGAATAGATACTCAGTAGTATACCATATATATATGAACACATTTCCCGACAGAGCAAATCAATGTGGAAAATATTCGAGGTATATTTCAGTAATCTACACAACTAATACACTACAGTACTCTATGATCTAAGTAACACTTCCATTTTTATGAAAATATCTAAAAATGGTATTTTGGTGTGACATTCTATAAATATTACGACGGATAATAAAAGTTATACAAGCAGATTTGGAGAAAACTCTTTGATAATTTTTAAGTTTTATTCAGAATAATTAGCTTAACATTTTAATTAAAAAATTGTCATTAATTATCTACGTTAGCCTTTTTCTAAATGTTTGCCTTTATTTTGCATTCGATGTCATATTCACCTTTCTTATGTTTTTGGAACCACCACCACCAATTTATTTTAGTTTCCCCAAGTTTACAGTCATGTAAAAGTCAAAATATCTCCTCCGTAGATTTTTTCAATTTAAAAAATTAAAATGGAATTTTCCGCAGCATTTTAAAAAACACACAATATTTACAGTAAAATGTCTTCAAAATTAATTCGCTCTCCATATGCATTAAAGATTAGATGAAAAGTAAACAAACTATAATTAAAAATCTAATTTAAACTGAATATCCCTCGTTCTGCTGTAACTGCTAGTGATAAAAAACAAGTTGAGTTTTTTTTATTTCAAAGGTTAAACTTGATTGGTTCCAGTTCGCTTGTTTTAGTCGTGCGGCGTTACAAGTCCAATTGCAAACATTATCAATGTCAAACAGTTAGCGCGAATGATGATGCGGTCAAAATAAACTGGTTCGTTTTAGCTTTCCAGTCTCAACTTAATTATACCACCAAGTGGATGAATAATTAAATGAGTTAAATTGAATAAAACAACAGTACATTTCAAAAGGCATATTCAAAGTAAAATAAACATATAATGTTTTGGCTTCGAAGTATATGATCTTTATTCAGTTAATTGTCATTATATTTAAACACAAAATATATAAGAGAGCACAAAAGCCTTATTCTGAGAAATTATTACAATATATTTTATTAAATATATTGTCAAGCGTTGCAACATTTCGGCTTAAAAAATATTTCACGATTTAAATTTGAAAAACTGATTGACAAAAGGAAACATTTCCTTCAAGTAGAGAAAATGGGTTAGGGATTTCAATTTAAACACTTGCCCATATTTTTTCGCAGATTTTATGTTGAAAATCACTTAATCACATTCGTAATCCTATAATAATGGTTCATATTTAATATTTTGATATTTAGCAATTTCAAGGTAAATCGATGTCCCATAGCGATCTCCGTTTAAACTGTCAACTCCACATCTTCATACGCTATTTCTACCTTCCAGAAATCACTCCTGGCCGCCTTTCTGTTTTAAGCCAATATGTATCTAAAAATGATAAATTCATTAGTGAAGAAAGAGTAGTTAAAAATGGTAGGTGGTAGGAACTTTTGAAATCACTCCATAAATGAGTTAATAGGATTAAAAAACATTCAAGTTATTTAAAAATCGAATTTTAATTAAATATTTTATTTAATTACTAGTTGACCGCCTTTCTGTCTTAAGCCAATATGTATCTAAAAATAAATATTTAAACTTACTGAATATAGTAATTACATATTATGTATATTACAAAACCTCCTTTTCATTTTTATATATTTTTATAGGTACTTAATTGGACAATATCCATACGATATGCAGCTATGCAAAATTTTCATTTTTGCCCTGTGTAATCCTACTTATTTTTTCATCCATCAGAACAAGGAATAAATAATTATTAATTTCCTTATTAAATTACCTTTGCTCAGGATATTCTACATAATTAATCATTTTAAAAAAATCACCATTTCTTGACATAATATCTGTATGAAAATTTTCGTCAAATTTCGTTTTGTGTATTCTTTTGCCAATTGCTAAGAAAGTGTAGAGATATATTGGCACACAAACGAATTAAAATAGGTCCTAACCGCCTTTCTGTCTTAAGCCAATACGTATCTAAAAATGTACTAATAATATAATAACATAATTTCTAACATTGTCTGGTAATAAGTGAAGAAAGAGTAGTTAAAAATGGTAGGTGGTGGGAACTCAGTAGAAATGTTATCATCAATATATTCATTATCACTTCTGTATCCTATGAACATAATGGATTAATAATTTTTTTAACTATATCAACCATGATATTAAAAATTTAAATGTAAGTTACAATAGACATAAATCATAGAATAGGCTGACATGGAATGAATCATAAATGAGTTAATAGGATTAAAAAATATTCAAATTATTTAAAAATAGAATTTTAATTAAATATTTTATTTAATTACTAGTTGACATTTGTTTAAAACATTTTCAAGACACGGAAAAAACCATATATAATCTGACTGAACTTATTTTCTAATTGTACATGGTTATTGGTATGGGTCTTAAATATTATAAACTAAAAAACTGTATATTAAAAACTAATTTGTCCAAAATATACTTAAAAATACAATATTTAAACTTATTGAATATAGTAATTACATATTACATATATTACAAAACCTCCTTTTCATTTTTATATATTTTTATAGGTACTTAATTGGACAATATCCATACGATATGCAGCTATGCAAAATTTTTCATTTTTGCCCTATGTAATCCTACTTATTTTTTCATCCATCAGAACAAGGAATATATAATTATTAATTTCCTTATCAAATTACCTTTGCTCAGGATATTCTACGCAATTAATCATTTTAAAAAAATTACCATTTCTTGACATAATATCTGTATGAAAAACTTCGTTTTATGTATTCTTTTGCCAATTACTAAGAAAGTCTAGAGATATATTGGCACACAAACGAATTAAAATAGGTCCCTGGTACCAAAAACAATATTTAGATAAAATAATATAGTAGCAGAATCATAAATATATATGTTACACTTACATGTACATTTAGTCATTGGTCTTTTTGATGTTATACTGTCTAGTTCATAATAGCATGAAGTTAAAGGCATAGATTCTTCTGTTTCAAAGCCATCTGCGGAGAAGCATGTGAAAAAGCATAATTTTCAGCTTTCAAACCTCTCAATTTACTTCCATTAGAAAAACTAATATTTTTATTTACTTAATTCTTTTTTAAGATTCTATTGTGGGTTGAGCATCTGTGATCTTTTTACCTCCGGCCCTCTAAAGACTTAAGAGCACGATGAGAACTTGGTTACGGATGTTTCCATTTAGGTTCCCATTCATTATTTCCTTGTTTTCTAGCTTAATGATAGTACCTACTTAGAGTGTAAAGATTAACTTGACATTTGATAAAGAAATAATTATTTACAGCCATTATTTACAGCTTTAATACGACACCTACATACTGCTATTTTTTTAACTTGAAAAGAATAAACTGTACTCACACTTTAAAACATCTTTCACTCACACTAGTATATCAATTTTTGGAGATGGATCATGAGTTTTACCAGATAGAAAAATAGCAATAATCTTAGGAGTCTTCTTAACTTATTAACAAACAAATAAACAAAATACTTACTCCAAATAATTCAATTAAACTTATTACAATATAAAACGGTAAACTTCCTAACCAGAAAAGTAATATTATTCGAGAAAAACTGTAAAATGGGCTTTCGCGAAGTTCGTATTGCGGCCGGTAATTTCATTTAAAATACCTATCAAGGAATGACAAATCGAGTTAAAGCCACACGAATGGTTACGGCCAAACATTTTCGGAATTATTCCATCACGAATATCGTAAACTCTGATGTTTTATTACTTTTGTTGTCAAATAGTAATGAAGTCTATTTTCAATTTAATAAATTTCACTTGGTAACTGAATGTAGTTTCTACATTGAGTACATTACAGTAAAAACTATTTACTTTTAACAATAACACAATTGATTAAGAGAAATAATTAAATCATTGGAAATTTTCATGGGAACACAACTTTCCTTAATTGATTTTTTTTTCAAGAAGTTGACTAATTATATCAGCCCTAGTACAAAATATATGTTAATGTTAATGTTAATGTTAAAATATGATATGTTGATGTTCTAATATAAAACAAAGCATACGGGTCAGAACTCAGTTCTGCAATTATACGGTACTGAAAGAATTGTCAACCCTTTGTAATGTACTTTTTGTCCAATTGTGAATGACAAAATAAAAAATACAGATAATTTTGAACCTTGACCTGTTCGGATCCCACGTTGAAGTGTATGTCCAGTCCAGATAAACCCTCGTTGATGAAAAATAGACTTAGTATATTAAAAAAAGACATGGCAAAGAGAGCCAAATCCTAATATATAGTTAATGTCACCTCTCTACGTATATGGCTTACTGACTGTCATGTCATTTGTCGACGTCACTATTACTTAATTTGAGCCCAAATAAATTATCTATCGACGTATTATGACGCTGAAAAAGTACAACTACTTGTGAATAATAAACTAGTTCTCTCTTCGTCGTTGGAGAACTTATTCGATAGCTCGTGTAGCGAATTACCGTTGAAGCCCTTTTATTTGTTGGTTCACTTTGCGCTGTCGCCTCTCACAGCTGACGATTTCAGCTAGACCTTCTTACCAATTACTAAAACTCTTTTATAATACTTGTATTTTGCACTATTTACTTTATTTTCACTATTAATTACAATTTAAGTGAACCAAGGCGACTTTTAATATGGGTCTTTCTATGTAGACTTCTTGACCCTGACTCACGAATTATCACGAATTATAAGTTTAGTGAATTTAGTAAAATTTTCGTCGAATGAGGAGGTGATCGCCGAAACTAAGGCCTATGATGAACCAAAGTATAAATCGGACTACAAAAATGGTATCGAAAAGTTGGAGGGTCGCTATAATCAGTGTACCACCCTTGAAGGGAATTATGTTGAATAAAAGAAAAGTGCCAAAAAATGTGTCTTACTATGTTAGGCCAGGGACTTTTTAATTGACCTGTTAAGAGTTGGAGTTGGCAGCGTATTGGCCAGCTCCAATAAAAATTGGGTTTAAAATATTTTTAGATATGTCATTTGTACATCTACTTCTGGATACCTAATTGAGACGTATTTCATTTTATTAGAAGCCCTTTTACCAACTAGGGCTTATCTGGATTAAAGCTGCTGTTCAATGTGGGTTCCGAGCCACGGTCCTCAGCATTAAGCTTACAGACTGGCGAGTAACCAACTTGGAGATTACCCAAAAGACACCCAGTCTTACCTAGCCTGATTACTGTCCTGACTTGGATCATTTTTCTTGTCGGATTTTGCAATATTGCCTAAGAACAATTACAAATGCTAAACAAAGAAATTTCAGGTGCCCTCGTTTCCTCAAAAATTAAGGAATTTCTACTAAGCCGATTCAAATATTAAAATAAAAAATACCAATATAAAAATAATAAAAATGAAGAACTATAATTGATTAACAAGATAGTTAATGTTTAAAAAATAAAAAACGTACAAAACAATTTTGCGGTCAGTAATAGCCACCAAATTTGCGACAATAACAATCTCCGTAGTATTGACCATTCGCAGTCGTTTTTATTTCGCGCTAATCTCGTTAGCCCAACTTATGAACTTGCCAAAACAATTTCAACTTATCCACGCATCAGTTCTAATCATTGCCGGGCCTCAAGTTTCGTGTCCACGCTTTATTAGTCCATCAAAAATAATCTTTTTATAACCCGGGGAAGCGACAGCGTTCAATCCCGAGGAGTCGTAAAGCTCAGAGTTATAACCCGCCCTTACTGTCACGCCCACACCCCCGAAACCGTCGTCGACGTCCCCCCCTAGCCCGTCGTGGATTCTTAACCTGACCTTTTCCCCATATTTCCGGTTCATCAGTCGTCAGCTGCGAGGTGTAAATTTGATCGAAATCCCATTTCCTACCAGACCGACACTACAGGAATGAATTTGAAAGTAGGTCGATTGTTTTTGGTGTTATTCTAGTAGAGAAAAGGATTCTAGTAGATAATTAAATATTTTGTATATAATGGCTTTATTTGGATAAAAAAAATTCAAATTTAAAATTAACATAAATGTAGAGATATTTATGTACTGATTAAAAATAGTGGTTTGATCGCAGATAAATAGAGATTTAACTTTATAGCAAATTTTGAAGAAATATTTTTTTAATGGTGTCCTATCGGGAGGAAAATTCTTAATGCATACACAGGAATCCTGTTAGATTACAGACTTCCTAGTTATGTAGGAATACCAGTCCTTAAGATGGGCTCATAACAGCATACATACCACTAAAAACAATCCAATCTCAATCTCGGCCAGATCCAAGCTCTTGAGAGAGCTGTTCATCTTGGGTCTCTTTATTTGCACCCTGCTTTTATTTGTATAACGATTCATAGGTAGACGGATACATTGGGATACCGACACTATAATGGAATAGCAATCGGAGTTCGAGGCACGTCCGGTCACTTCGAGAGCTAGACCACGACTTTTGAAGAAACGTCGAATATCTAACTAAATATCAATATTTTGAAGTTATTGATAGGCTTATTGGCTTATTTCGTTTATAATGTATTTGCTTTCGTCGTCACTTTCAGTGTGACTTACGTACGGAAGTGTGTTATTAGATTTTTAAACAATTTAGTGATTAAATTATTAGTAATAAGTTCATTAATACAATATAATTATATCGGCGGAAACGCTCAAATTTCAAAGGTACGTTTTTTGACAATAATGCTTCATTTATGCGCACCTACACAATGATACTAAAACAGCTAAGATAGTTGAAAAAAGTTTGTAAAAAGCTCCTTCATGGAAATCTAAAAATGCTAAATAATCAGTTGATCAATTGATCGAAAATATAAACCTGAAAAATTACAACTAAATAACGCGGAAACTGTTAGCGCCAATTTTCCGCCAAATGTATCAACATCAGAAAGATATGTATGTATCGATGCGAACATTCGCTTGCTCTGATAGGTACGCATTTAAAAACAAAGGGAAAAATTAAATATTGGACATTAAAATGTATTATTTTTTAAAATAGATTGAAAATTGGTTTTTAATTATATGGTCATAATAGCGGACCTGATAGACGTTATCCGGCTCGAAGGTTAGCTTTCGAAAACACCATTTTCAACCTTCTTTTTTATTATAATTATTCATTAGAAATGATTGAAATCATTAGAAATTAACACGCAGGCCTCATAGGTTGTTATATTATTTATATTTAAAAAAAATAAAAGGTAATGAAAATATTCCTAAAATTCTATCCAGCCCTATATATTGGATCCATTTGTGAATCTAAACGATCCCACGATCCAATCAAAAACACATACAAAATTTAATCAAGATCGGTTCAATGGATTAGTAAGTGATCAGTGACATACATCAGTATGAACTTTGAATTTTTTTTGGTTTGTATTTTCATTGGTTACTTCATTCGTTTTGGCCCTCCAGCACATTTTTGGTCTATGATCAAAACAAAATTTCATTCACAAGAGATAAATATTATTCTAAACTATCAATTTTCCTTCCATAATAAACACGGAACAATAGAACAAATACATAGGTGTCAACCAAATTAACAAAAACTTAAACAATATAAAATATTGCTCCCCTGCATTTCTCGATATTTCGAGCCTTCGACAAGGTGTGTCACACTGGACTGCATGTTAAATTGAAAAAGCTTTAGCCCCATACGCACTTTCAACTGCTGAAATCGGACCTCACAGACATATTTTATTACACCCAACATATTTGGATATTCCGTAGGGCAGTGTTCTAGACCTATTGTTATATCTATTGTGTACAGCTGACCTACCGACCTCAAGAAACACTACTGTTGCAAGTCAAATTGTGGTTGCGATATGTAACATTCACCCTTTATAGAAGAACCTGTCCCTCAGTAAAATGAAATAATCATGAACTTCCCCAAGCAGACAACGTTAAATATCTGGGAATGCATTTCGATCGAGGTTTAACATGGAAAAACATATAGTGACAAGACGCAAACAGCTTGGAGTCAAACTAAACCATATGTACTGGCTTATGGGCGATAAGTAATGTACTGGGCGTAAATGTCAGTTAGCATTAGATAACAAGGTTTTGCTATATAAGTCAATACTTAGGCCCATTTGGACCTATGGTATTGAACTGTGGGATACTACTAGCAAATCTAATATAGTTATACTCCAGAGGTTCCAGAATAAAGTGATGCGAGTCGTCGTCGATGCCCCATATTACGTGTCCAACAAACTGATTCAGCGCGATATCCCCATAGAACCCAAAACGAGTGTCATTCGGAGTATTAGTGCGAAGTACTCTGAAAGACTATTAGTGCATCCCAATGCACTCGCCAAACAGTTAAATGTGCGCGATGACAGTGAAGTGCGTAGGCTCAAACGCAAACTACCATACGTACTGATTAATAGACACAGAGTGAGATTTAATAATCTCTAGAATAAGCTAGATCACTTACTGAAGTGATCTTCTACATGTCAGGGTAGTTATATTATATAACTGAAATCATATAATAATACTTATTGCCCTCGGACAGATTGTTAAGGTTCTAGGAGATTAATTTAAAATATATATGAAGAAGCTATATGTTTCTAAGAAAGTTAAATTATATTAATTATTTGATGGTCTTCGGCAACAAATTCCTTCAACTAAAACATGGGAAAAGCTAAAGAATATCAGAAATAATATTTTGAGATTCTGCACACACAAAATAACTCAATAATTCTAAATGGCAAATAGTTATTTTATGAAGATAAATGTCAAAACTAAAGAGTTTAACAGCTAGGTTAGATTGTTTTTCAAATATTTCAAGGGTCAATTAAACAAGGGTTAATTTTTTTTTAAATTTATATTATGTAATATTGCCATCTGCAATAAATTTAAATTGAAATTTACCTTATAAAGTTTGACATTTCTAATGGTTCAAACAAACCTTTCAACATACTAGAGTTATTCATGTTTCTATGAATATAAATACACTATGGACACTATGAAACGGTAACTATTTTGAAACTTTCTGAACAATTTATTGATAGTTTGCCGAATTCAGTTATAGAGATAATCAGCTTAGGGATAAATTTCATGCTTGAAAATGGGTTGTATAATCTTCTCTGCATAATAGTTTATGTTTCAAATGAAAGTTTTAGGTTCAAAGTAAAGAATAAATTGTCAGAAAATTGGTTAAAAACAAAAAAACTTAAACATTATTACTATTTATGACGGTAGGCTTTTAAAAAGCCGCAGCATTTCTCAACAAACAGTGCATTCTAGAGCTTCACTTTCTTTAAATTTTATATTATTGTGGTGCATTTGTTTATTCAATATCACACATTCTTTTATAAACTTCTTCTATTTTATCTTTCTTCTTGTATTTTTATCTTCTTCTATCTTATTATTTTATAATGTTCAATTGCGGTCAATATGAGTTGATATGATTAAGTTGGTATGATTGTCCTGGATTTGAAGCAGAATATATGGCATCCATCGAATAGTCCCAAAGACTACACCAGTCTTAATATGTTGTAGGAATATTCGTTAGGTCGGTCAAAATGTGTGGCTGTTCATGCGTTATTTGTCCGAACACTCACCACTATTTTTGGAAGGAATTTGCACGAGAACTAAAAACACTGGTTGGATAAAACTTGTTTATTTCGACTTATAATTGATACATGTGGTCGACGGGAGAATTGACGGGATATTAGGTTAGGTAGAGGAAGTACGGTAGCGCTGTGGAAGTGATACTGTTACAGGAGGATAGAGAAAAGAAAAGAGAGCGGGACATCGTCGTGGTGGTTTTTTATAGCCTGGAACCGCATAGTACCAATCCACCAGCGTTGCCAACCTTTGAACTTGTTGTTGGTGAATGCGTGGTGGCCTAAAGGGTCGTGGCGGTTGCCACAATGTATATCCCAAAAGCACGTGATAAGAGTCGATTGAAAAATCTACATTCAAAATCGTTGTTATTTTCAAAGCAATAATAAAAATTAATTCAAAATTATTTTTTGATGTACTGATTGCATGTGATACAAGTGATGCCTGTTTGGATGGGCCTAAACTAAATAAAGTATTTAGAGCAGGTCCTGATAGATAAAGAGATAATTTAAAAGTCCAGGGTGCGTCTAACAACAAGAGCTTGATCGCCACTGTAGCATATTTCTAAATAATCGTCCTTCTATTTTAAATCACGGCACCAACAGGTCAGTCGCTTTCAGAAAAGAAAGGGCCAATAGAGAGAATGCCTTTGGCTAAATTTTTTTCTTCAAGAGCTTCTCCGTGTACTTCATGATAACTCTATAGGGTATATCCTCTAACACCCTCTCTAGGTAATTTACTGTTACTTTCATAGTATTTTGAATTATCTTGTGTTGAATGAATGAATCTTGACCTGAATTTTTAAAAATTGCTTGTCCTTTAATTTTTAAAACATTGTCCTGATAATAAATACTTAAATATACTTTAATAATACATTTAATGAGAAAAATTGGTATAGCCTATTTTAATATGAGTATTTTCAATAATTTCCCTTAATGTCTCCCTGTCTTGCCACCATGATGACACCACGTCGGACGATGTTGGTTCAGCGATAGTCATCGATCGATTTTCGTAATTCTTTATCATTCCAAACCCTACCAAGCAGACCATGTCAAATCGATCTAAGTAAATGATAATCAGAAGGCGCTATGTCTAGTTAGTACGCTGGGTACAGAAGAACTTATAATTCAAGCTGCTACTATGTATCCTTCGCAAGTCTTCAAACGCCTGGCCGAGTTTTTTAAATGACTGTATGTATGTTATCGTTGAGATAAGGATAACACTTGTTTTATTAATATGTCATAAGAGTTCAACTATGCTAGTCACAGACATTTTATTAATTGTTCAACAAATAATCAATCTGTCAATCAATAATAGTTCATTCTTCGTGTCTACGAAAACCAGTGTTTTTAAAATTTGAGCGGCAATATCGTGGTCATTCAGCTGGTTCTGTGATCAATGATTACTGCGAATGAATATATCGACATCCTCAATGATGTAGTTCTTACTATGACAAGCAGATTGCCCTTGGTTTGAGGAGCATCTGAATATCATGAAACATCTTCCCTGAACAACACAATTGCTGAACCATTATGCAGAGTTTTAGAATAGATAGTGAGAAAGAGATTTCTATCTTCATCTTCGTTGAAGCAATAGGTGGATATTTTGATTCAAAATATTCGGACTAAAATGGACGAAATTAAAAGTTAACTGACAAGAGACCGGCGAGGATAAATAAGGAATGTGGCAACTTAAAGCAACTGCGGACAGCAGAACTCAACACTCACTTAGTAATACCGTATCGGCGAAAATGATACGGCCAGTGCTCCACAAAACTAACATTCATGGATGCTGCTGATGATTTAGGGCCTCGATTCCGAAATCCCAACGAACCCTGGATGTGTAACGAACTTGATTGAAGTGTGATATGCTCAGATGAATCAAGGTTTACATTATTTCCTACAGGCAACTGAATTTATGTATAGAGAACACCACGAAAAGCCTGCGATATCCAAAAACCCTTCTTCCTACAGTCAATCAACAAACAATAGAGAGGTTATAATTTGTAATTTTTCAGCTTGTCCTCATATTCACACTACAGACATGACTACTTACCCAGTATGTCATTTTACAAACTTATTCATTTACATTCACTGCAAAATTTAAGTCATTTCATTAATTTATCCTATTTGTAACAACTGAAACTAAACTTACCTTTGACTATCCATATTTGTAATCCTGTTAAAATGCTAAAATGTTAAACTAAAAGGCCTTCTTTTTGAGTAAAAAGGAACATCGCAATATAACTTCCATAAATCCATAACACATCCATAAAGCATTTAGCCTAGCTGTAAATTTGGCAACATCGACCTTTAGCATTTCGGCTTGCGACGAGTAGATTGCGCCGATGAATATACGAATAGTTCCGAAAGTAATCGAATCTCCGGACGACGATGATTTTTAATGTATACTACACATTTCCATCTCCAACATCATTACAGCGATTGACATGACAACGACACTTTCAGAATGTATTCCGCGAAGATTGCAACTGTTTTAAAATGAAATGGTGGCTCAACACCTAATATCAACTATTAATAAATTAATATTATTCCATATGTCAGGTGATCATATTATTCTGTCCATCTCCTGTATATGGGTATAGCAAAGAAATTCAAACAAATGCATATGTTACAATAATTGTTACTGTAACTTAATGATAACGGTCTAATTTACTCCACTACTAAATAGAAACGTAAATATTGAACAAGTTACAGATATACAAGTAACACAGTCATAAATAATCTTTCGGTTCTAGCGCAACGTCTCTTGTCGGGCTTCCTCACCCTCCTTTCCCCATCCGATTTAATTGAAACATCAAAGTGGTGCAAAATCTATATCCCCACCTAACTCGACGCGCTACAAGCGGAAAAATAATGCAGAGAATTTCGGTCGGGTCGTGTTTTTAACCCTTTTGTTTATTTCCGTTCTGATCCGGGCATATTTAATCCGTCTGGGGGTGGAATGAAAAGTGGATTTTCCGGTGCCGGAATGACGAACTTTTTCAATTACCGTATTGTGTTTCATTATAGCATGATGTTGGTGACGCGACACGGTGATAATGAGGATGAAGATAGATCGCATCTCAACTTACAAGTGCAAATTGATCGGAATCGGGGTGAAAGAAGAGTCGAGGTAAATGTTATGATTACACCCTTTACTTAAAAAATTATAAAATTAATATGGGTTCTTTTCACTTTTATATTAACCCATGTATCCAACATCCATTAAAATGGTATACGAGGGTTACTATTTATATTTCCGGAATAGGAAAAAAAAAACAAATAATTAAACTGCAAATATATTTTTATTGTTTTTCAAACTACTCGCCACGATAATCGATACACTTTTGCATACACTGAAACTAATTTTCAAGGCATTTATACCATTCCTAATGAGGTATCTTCAAAACATGATTTTTGAACGCTTCAATAGCTTCTTCGGGCTATTAAAATCGTTGACCACGAAGTTTATTCTTCACGGATGGGAACAAAAAGGAGTCATTGGGTGCCAAATTAGGGCTGTACGTTGGATGGTCCATCAATTCTATGTTTTGAGTACACTTGTTTGATGTTGTTCTATAGTCTCTCGTTTGAGAGCTCGCATTGTCATGATGAAGAACAATCCGGCGTCTCTTGTTCGTTTTCCTTATTTCACTGAAGACTTCTGATAAAAAAATGCTTTGTACCAATCAGAATTTACTGTTCTACGATCCTACATATTACATAAATATGATATGATAAACCTTGTACATTGATATGAAGGTTTTCCTTTCTCATTACAAAACTAAGATTTCCAAGAAACTAAGAAAGGTTTAAAATGACTATTTATAGTATTTATGTATGCTTTAACAATGCTCAATCTCAAAAGTTAATCAAAATGTACAAATGACTTAATCTTAATTTACAAATATGCTATAACATATCAACAAAAGTTACATCTCCTTTTATAACTATTTGGTATAATCTTAGATGTTAGGACGTAATAGCAACTTAACAAGGTCCGCAACTTTCCTAATTATCGTGATTAAGCCGAGAAAACACCTTACCTGTTGACACATTCATTAAACTAATTATCGTTAACACCTACAACACTATTTAACCTTACGTTTAAATATTCCTGACTTCAGACAACCGTATAAAGTCTAGATAAAATTTTACAATACAGAATAAAGAACTAACGAGTCTAATTAGCACAATGTAGTTACTGAGTTAACAGAGGCCATAATTAAGTTCTATTTTAATACAGCGATCCATTTTACCGACATTGAGTCGACGTGTGCTTAAACGATACATGTCAATATTTCATGTAATTCCAACTAATAATGAATTAGTTTTTATTCTTAGATAACTTTATATTTTTAAAATCATTCTTTTGTGCTTCTTTTTAAAATTGCTGTACAAGCAAAACGATACACTATGACAAGTCATATATATATATATATATCGAACATTGAACACTTTTATCTCCAAAATCAGCAGTTGCTTAGCAAAATATTCAATAATACTATTAATATTGAATAGTATATTGGCATTTTTGAATCTATTGAGTATACTAATAAAGAATAAATATATTTAAAAAAATTATAGTATATTTAAATAAATTACTCATTTACGTCTACCTTATTCACCGTATTTGGTCCTACTGACCTGGACCCAGTGTGAGTTATAGCTATAAATGAGGCTCTTGAAACAAAGCAATGTACCATGAGTATTATGACAATTTGTACATAAAACAAACTTTGAACACTTTTATCTCCAGAAATAATAAAAAATATAAAGAAAATGGGAGTAAATTTAAACAAACTACTTTTTTACACCCACCATATTCTTCATATTTGGTCCCAGTGACCAGGAAGTGACCCAGTGTGAGTTATATCTATAAATAAGGCTCTTGAAGCAAAAAAAATATACCGTATAGTACCATGAGCGTTATGACAATTTGTACATATATCAAACTTTGAACCCTTTTATCTACAGAAATCAGCAATTATTTAAGAAAACATTCAATAATATTATCAATATTGAGTAGCATATTGGTATTATTGAATTAATTCAGTTTACTAACAAAGAATAAACAATCTCACGTATATCAGAAAAAAGTGCTGTTTCACTAAAATAATGTTGTGTTACAAGCTAATGAAATAAATTACTCATTCATACCTACAATTCATACCATCCATACTTGGTCCCAGTGACCTGGAGATGGGACAATGTGAGTGGCAGCTCTTGATTAAATTGCAGACTTACTCAGATCAAAATATTCATTCATTCTTCCAAAAAATCGTTTTTACATCCAAGAAAAAAATACGTATACTTTTTACTAAATGGAAACACGACGTGGAAACTATATTTAATGTGCTTAAAAAATATAAACCAGCTTAAAAGTATCGTATCGAACAACAATCAATTTTATTCGGATAGTACGAAAACGACACCGAGCCACCTAACTGACAACTAAGGCGGAAAATGATTAATGGCAATTCGTTTGTACGCTCTCGCTCTTTGTACCCTGACTGTAATTTGACCTGTTCAGTGTCAGAAACGCAATAAATGAACCGGTATTGTTTTGGCACTGAATTGCTTAAATGGCGCAATGTGACTGATTGCATTGATTTTATCGTGTGCTGGAACGTTCACGAAATACGTGATTTTGTAACAGAAGACATTTTTAATTCACTTTAATTGTCGCTAAGCTAAAGTATCGAATTGTATAGTAACAATTAACTACTTAAAGGGGATGAACAAAATAATATAAACATCTGACATCTACATAATATATATTTATTAATAAGTTGCTAAGTTATCATTTGCTTTTAAAACAATTGTAACTCTTCGCGAAAAAGATTTGTAGTGTTTTTAGTGTTTGTAACATCTGCCTATTGCTTCAAGAATAGTGAAGAAATCAGCTTAACAATCTTCGCAGCTACGCGTTATAGTTCACAAAGGAAAGTTGTGGTTAGGAGGTAATTTTAACCGACTTCAAAAAAGAAGGAGTCCTCTATGTATATATACATATATATATATATATATATATATATATATATATATATAGAAGAGTATACAATACAAATCTAATTTGTTGCTACTCAAATTATTAGTTTAAATTAATGCAACAGATCATCAAGAGGAAGACAGGTTGAAGTGAAACTGAACGCAAAAGTATCGCTGCCGAAGCTGTAAGACCGCAAAAGGTGAATTGAACGTGCTCATAGTCGCCAGTCATATATATATATATATATATATATATATATATATATATATATATATATATATATATATATATATATATATATATATATATAGAAGAGTATACAATACAAATCTAATTTGTTGCTACTCAAATTATTAGTTTAAATTAATGCAACAGATCATCAAAAGGAAGACAGGTTGAAGTGAAAATGAACGCAAAAGTATCGCTGCTGAAGCTGTAAGACCGCAAAAGGTGAATTGAACGTGCTGTGAGTCGCCAGTCATAAACTGTTAAAATTATGAACTCCAACACAAATTTATATCAATAAAGTTTTATTCTTAAAACAATTTTTTTACAACAAACACAAAGAAGTGTGGACTTGGTGGAACGACTGTAGAAGGCAACACAGCAGGTCTAATCCTAGTCAAACAAAAAGGAAACTCACATAATGTAAACATATTAATCATTATATTTCGTCACTCTATATGGATTTTGGTTCTGTTTTTTTTTTAGGATATCCAGTGGAGTTACGTATATATGCACATAGCTAATCATATAACAATATAAAATCCACTAAGGAACAACCGTCGAAAATAAAAAGGGTACTGATATATTTCTTGTTATATTCTCCTTTTTACCTACTAGGATTTATATGGACTGGGCCTACTGTTGAATGTGGACTCCGAACCGCGCTCCTCGGTATTAAGCCTCCCGAATGGCGAATAACCAACTTAGAGATCATCTCAGGGGACATCCGGTATTACCTAACCTGGTTACTGGTGTATCTGAGATCATTTTCCTTGACAGATTTTGCACTCTTACTTAATGACAATCATAAATGTTAAACTATCACAAACATAAATTTACGACCATGTCCCAGCAGAATTTGAACCTTCGATAATCGCAACAGCAGCACAACCGTCGCCTTGACCACTGCGCCAACCAAGCCGACACTGCAAGATTTAAATAAATAAAAAAATAAACTAAAATATTAAATATTGCTCAGATAAAGAAATTTATAAGGCTAACTGTAACCGAAAATTAGAAATTATTTCAAAAAGCCTTTATTACAAAATAACAAGTAAACATCAATCAGAAATTACGACATATGTCATCATATTTTTAATTAAACTGGCAGAAAAGGCAGTACGAAAAAGTTATATGTTTCAAACGAAAAAATATCCGAAAAATGTGAATCCTCTAAAAGATGCGAGGAAGTGCTGACTCAAAGAACGGTCATCAGAGCCTTGTTATCCATTCAGTTTGTCCTAAATTGCTATTTTGTCACAAAGCCTCTTCCGGAATCACCCTCGTGCCAACAACGGTGGTAATTTGATTTTGACTGTTTTTCCGTATTCCGAACAGGCTTCCAATAAAATTATATAGGAAATAAATGTTTTCCAGATATATCCACTTGGTTGTTTGGTTTGGAATATTTATGCGTATTCTTAATTCTATTTAAAATGTTAATAACACCTAAGTTTTATTAGATATATTAATTAATTCTATATTCTATAATTCTAAAAAAATGTAATTAAAATTAAAATGCGAAGAAAAATTATGATATATTCTAGATGTGATAAATCAACAAGAAGTTATCAGGGCAGGATAATTTTCAAGGTTCTCATAACGAAAACTACAATAAAACCAAAACGCAAAGGAAATATGTTAATGTGTGAATATACGCAATTGAATATACCGTTGCTGTTATTTCGTTAATAAAACATATTATAATTGACATCATTTTTGGTTTCTTTATTTCAATTTTATTAATGTTCCCATTACCTTTTATTTATATTAATTAAGGTTATTTAGTAATGAAAAAACGTATGTTAGTTAATTTAAGCAAGACATTAAGCATCCATTAATATCATTGAGTCTTTCAACTTTAAAAATAATAGAGAAACAGCTTAAATAATATAATAATATAATATATAATAAGTACATTAACGAAATTTTCTTACGAGATTTAAACAATAAGAATCTAACTAAACTAAATTGAAATGTTACTTATTTTAAGTGTGCATGTACTCAATTAATTAGTAATACCTTGTTATTTCCCTGCAGTCTCACTGTTAATTTCTAGCCTAACATTCTGTAAGAGAAGGCACGTGAAGTTATTTATAAGAAAATGTTAGATTGTATATTTTAGGTTACGTTTTCATTATTATTCTATTAGCTTATTAAAATTTGTCTTTATTTAATTAAAAATAATGTAAATGCCTGTAATCGTATAAATTTAAAGAAGTGTAGAATACGAATTATTAGCAAAAGTTAAAAAACAACCCTTAAACTTTTTTTTATAAACTTTAAAACAATGAATATTAGATTGCCATCAAATGAAAATGTATACTCGGTAGTATGAAATTATCAAGTTCTTTGGAATTAAATGTAAGTAATATTGCAAGTATATCATTTATATGTAAAAAAAGAAAACAGGCTTATTGACAAAACTTGCTATTGATTGATATTGCTTCAATATATTTCAGTTATTCAGTGTATATAAATGCTAATCATAAAACACTCATTACTTTGCTTTGTTGTACTACCACACAAATTCATTGAAAATGTTATGGATTGATAATCTGACTAGCGATGAAAGGTAAATATACTAAGATAATCTCGGAAGGCCATCAGCTAGTCTTGAAGAGCCAAAGCGGAATAACGCATTAACGGTTGTGCAAATGGTGGACTCTCTCTGACTGAAAATTTAATGTATTATGAGCAGCTAAGATCAGAATAACAGTCGCACATTAATTAAGACTTATAAAGGATACACTGCATCTCGAATGGCAAGTTCTACCAATCCCAGTATTCTCACCAGACATAACACCTTCTGACTAGCATGTATGACCTGGCTAAAACATCAAATCAAATTGACAAAACAAACAAAATATTCCCAAGGATGTTAGACGGAGGCTTGACCTCGTAAACTAGGAAATTGAGTGCGTTTTAACGTTTATCAACATCTTGTTTTCTGAGCCTATAAACAGTTTTGAATTGATATAAAGTTATGTAAAGAACCTGAAGAAAGAAGTAATTAAAGAATACTTTATATTTTTAAAGCAAACTTTAGATGATGTTTTAAATGCAATTAATCAGCTCCAACTGAAAATGTATTAATTAATGACCAACGCAAAGTAATCAGATGGGTACGAAATGCTCCTAAAAAATTGGTTAATGCGTGTAGGATTACTTTAAGCAAGCTAAAGGCCTGTGGATGGGTTAAAACCATATAATATATACTCTTGGATATCTGAGTTTTCGTTAGATAATCGAGAAAATATTGTACGGTCATATATTACTAGAGTAAAGGTCTCATGAAAGAAGAGACAGTGGATTTACATCGAAAGTCCGACTATATATCACAATCATCTACTTTTTCGTTAGTTCGGACAATATATAATTTATACATTTGTTCACATTATTGTGAAACTCTATTATCACCTTTTCAAGCTCATTATCGAAATGTTTTTTTATACAATATATGTTATTAATATATATTAATCAAAATAAATAATCATCTAGCTTTTAGTATTTACACTATTTCTATAATTTATAAGTATTATTCCATCAGTTTACGTATAGGTCTATAAAGTAGTATTAAAGGATTTTTTTTACCTGAAGTTTGATTGTGATAAATCGGTACAATTCAAGGTCTTGTCCATCGATAGCCCTTACTTTTATAAAAGCAATGTATCTTTTGAATTAGACCATTTTTGGAGGATATATTGCTTAACAAATATCTCAGGATATGGCACATATTGCCTTTCTTTTCTTTTCTCTTTTCGCTCAAGTTAAAACAACAAAAAAATCTAGAATATTTGAATCTTGTGTTATATTAATAGTTCTATAGTCATAATAATTAGGTTGTTGTATTATTCTTGGTGGTTTCACATACACTACCATTAAAATATGGAAGAACAAGGGTAGGTGCAGAATATAAGGTTGAATTTTTAAAAGTTATAAAATCCAACAGCATCAATTTTATTTACAGTGGGAATGGTAGCTGCCAAATTTATAACACATCATTTTCAACGGCATCTAATAGGTATCAACATCTACCAATATTTAATGATAAGAACAACAGAGAAGAAAATAATTCTGGCCCAGGTTTGTCCATCAAGAATTGTAGCAAAAATTGTAGTAACTGGTAATAATTAGACATTTATTTTAAACATAATATATTTTAGTAATGATTTGAATTTTATGTTATTGGTGAGATATTGCTAGAATTTTTTGGAAGTGAAAATCGAGGAATATGAAATTCGGAGAATCAGAGAAGAAATTAGACAGACATTTTGCTAAGATGTAAGAACAGTATACAGTGTTACTATAAAATAATTAAATTTGGTAATAAAAGTAAACCTGTATCAAATAAACAAAATATAAAGTTATGAATGACAACAATGACACCCTAATGATCTAATGACAAGGAAAATACAATGCATTATTATGTAAGAGTATTGGTAAATAAATTATTGTATTGTAAAAATAATGATGTATTGACTGAGATTTCTCTAACATCTAATTGAATATATGGTCAATATCAATCCCTACTATACAACGTACAAAAAGAGCAATAATCTTTGGCGTACCCTGGTTATATTCCTAAATGTATAACAGTCATTTTTAGAACACTATAGATATTTTCGTCTATCATATTCGAATACATCGA
The DNA here is from genome assembly GCF_030347505.1 of Rhynchophorus ferrugineus. NCBI lineage: Eukaryota > Metazoa > Arthropoda > Insecta > Coleoptera > Curculionidae > Rhynchophorus > Rhynchophorus ferrugineus. The sequence goes on along the minus strand of NW_027472583.1, from coordinate 19,999,702 downwards.
GGAGGGCTATGATATTTTATATAAGTATATTTCATATATTAAGTCTCCAATAAGGTTGTCTGACCAATATTCGAGAATAAACTAGCCTCTCAATTGCCTCTATTCAGTTAATTCATGAATTCATTATTGTATTGAAACATTACTAAAATATGTCACATAAAAAATAAGATTTTTTTTTATCAAAGAATGGAAACCAATCTTGTTGGCTGTCTTGATTTTGAATAAGATTTCTTTGCACTTATAAACTCTCTCTGTGATAAAGGGACATCTTGAATGAGATTAATTGGCTCAATCTATGCAGTTAATCACATTTTTCTTCAAAAATCAGAGTCATGGGATACTGTCGACCTGTTGCACTTCTTCCTTCCTTCTTCTACACTGCCTGTATTTTCTCCTTGCAATTAATACATTCACAAGATCTAATCGAACTTCTAATAGTGACTTTTGAAATAATCTCAGATTTCAGACATCAGCAAAGCAGACATATTCATTGATGGGTAGTATAGCATGGCTCTTAAAACATCTTAAAATGTTCGCTTAAACCTACTTCGCATATATCAGAGAGCAATGATTTTTGCTTTTTTATTTTGAAATAAGCTTTCGGTATAAAATTGCTCACCGGAACGTCTTGCAACGACGTTTAATTTTAAAATAAAACAAACAAGGTCGATTCAACAAGAAATCTTGGATACCGGTATATTTAGCGAGAACTAAAATTCATTATTTTCCGACAGAACCTTGGAAAAAATCTATTGTAGGTAGGAACTAAACGGTAGGAAAATTCCAAGTAAATGCGAACTATTTTGACAAGCGAAATGGCTACGATTTTCTTTTCTTTTTTTTGCTATTTTTAAATGGAAATGATTTGTTGGAAATGCCATTATGGTTTGGAAATTATTCTCGCGAAGAATCATAAAATGTGTTAGTAAAATATCTCAATATTGTTCAGTTGACAAGGGAGTAATCTGTTTGTCTTGGCTTTTCGTCCTTAGTGATATAATAACCGATTGTATAACGTAAGAATTATTGTTTTTAATTATCAATATGATATGCGTGTTATATTGTTAATCATAGGATGTCCGTATTTGGACTTATGATGTGTATTTATGACTAGCAAGTTCTTGGTTCAATTAACAAAGCATATTTATACATAACCAACGAAGTGGACAAATGACAAATAAATCTACTACTAGAATGGAATATTTAGAAGTTTACAAGCAATATAACTTCTAGACAACGCAGGAGAAATCAATATTGAAGTGCATAAAAAAAGAAAATGTATATAAATGTATTTATACTGCAACCATCTTCCTTGGGTATTGTTCCAAGTATAAATAAATAAGTTGACGTATAATTAACATTGTGCTAAGCATATCTAATAAAAAATGTAAAAGTAATGTTTTGAGCAGCATAGATCCCGCGTTTAAACATTCCTTTGAAGCGATCCAAGAATCAACTAAGAAGAAGCTATTATCGAGCTATTATCGGATTATCGAGTGAAACAAGCGGTAGAACTTTTACATTTAAGCACGTTCATGCGTCTGCACCTCCATGGATAGATTTGCTTTGCTCAAACATACCCATTTCAATTTATTCTCTGTTTTCATACACATTACTCTTGAAACTCTCGCTTTTGAAACTACCCCTGGCCATATTTATTTAAATTAAAGGAACACGAGAAAATTTTCCTGCATATGACGCTTGAATCAGGCTTACAACTTGAATAGAAAAAAATATATATGACGCTGATACAAAATTCCGTAAATTTGAAGGTTGCGCTATTAGAATTGTCCAATCTTACAACAATATGTATTATAATATTTTATCAAACAATATGCTTAACAATCATAACGTTCACAATAAGTGCGATTTCCTATTATTTATGTATATTTTTCATGAATATTGTAAACAGCAGCCACAGAAAATAAATTAGCATATTCCTTTATTACACTACCGTAGCGCTATTACTATTTTGAATTTGACACGTAAGGATCCGTAACTCACTAAATCTCACTCACTAAACTAGTTCCACCAGACAAAGAGCATGTGATTTTGCGACAAACGCGATTTGGCATTGCAGTAGATAGGCCAGGTAATAACGATGATTTTTTCACTAGGAATTTTCCAAATAAATCAATTTTTTATCGCCCCTTACTGTTGGATTGGAATTGGAAAATGATATCCATTCATTACTATGAAGCAGCATTACCTGTCATTAATTTCACGTAGCACCCATCTTCCCATCCTTTAGATCTTTCCTTTCACTTGTTCACAAAGGAACATATAAAGAAGAAAAAAAACGAACTGGAATTGAAATATAGGAAAATGTACTGGCTAATTGGAAGAAAATCACAATTTTCAGATTACACAATAGATTGCTATTATATAAGCAAATATTGAAACCTATATGGACATACGGAGTTCAATTATGGTGATGTTCTGCAAAGAGTAACATAAATAAAATACAAATTGTTCAGAACAAAGTCCTGAGAGATATTGTGGGTGCACCCAAATACTGTAGGTCTGATTATCTACATCGAGAGATAGCCACAGTCAGTCAAGAAATCAAGAGAATTGCAAGGAGGCATGAGGAAAGACTCCATTCTCACACGAATATTTAAATATTACAACTATTGGATACCACCAGAACAGGACACAGACTCAAAAGAATCAAACCATCTGATCTTGTGTAGCGTTGTGTAGTGAGGTGCATATATTAAATAATTCAGCAGTGACATGTATAAACATTATTTCACCAGAGACTGAGATAGGGCCGATGGGTCGTCCTAGTTATATACCTAGATTTAAGTTATCATAAAGACAAATTGTATGTTAGATGGAAACGACTATTAACGATATATTAATTAAATAATAATAAAAAAATTAACAACATTGCACAAGATCAGATGGTTTGATTCTAAAACAGAAAATAAAGTGCAATTTTAAACAAATTTTTAAGGAAATTATTAAACCCCACAAACTCGTTATTAAGTGAAAAACTCAAAGGAAGTTAATATTTTGGAGATTTTAATGTTACGAATACATATAAAACAGGCTTTGGTATTGTAAAAAATTACTGCACGATATTTTATTAAATCATTTTTATAGATTATTTTCAGGTTGGGGAACAATACTTTTGGTTTTTTCTAATATATGACTTTAAAGTAGGATATCTCTAAAAATAATTATTCAATCAAGCCATCTTACAACGCTTTTAAAAAGTAACTTTTCATAAATATTCTAGATACGGAGGTGGCGTCATTTGTTTACTTAGTTAAAAATTATTGCACTTTGAATGTGAAGATTCCAGAGGACCGTCATATTTAAAGGAAAAATGAAACGCAGCCTCACCGAAAATTTTTTGGTGTTTATGGCGATGAGTGGTCAATAAACATCCAAGCCAGAATTGCTTTGGAAAAGGTTCACGAACCATTGTAAGATCACTTTTTAACTCCAAGGAAAGTGATATTATTAGATTATTAAGATTTAAAAGAAATTACTCAAAATAAGTTGAAGGAACCATAACGCTAGATCACACACATCTTTATTGGCTTGGCAAAAATTGAAAAGGATTGACAGATAAAATTTGATGTATCATATAGCCTTACCTACCCACTACTACCATATGTTCTACCGGTCTCTGCAAAACTCTCTTAAACTCTTTACCCAACTTCAAAGGAAACTTGTAAACATTACTTGGTTCAGGTTTTCGCTTAGAAGTCTCGAAATTTTTGAAATGACACAATTATTGTTTTCCCAGACAAGTGGAAAAAGGTGAATCGGTGAATGGAGGTAAAACGATATGAAACGGTGGTGTTTACATTACGTGACCGTTATTTATTGGCAATATAAAAAAATGTTGAAAATACAAAATAGATAAAACGGGTGGCAGCGGTGTTACCTGGAGACGAGGCTTGGGCAGTCGATGGTGGCACGTCTAAACCAAACGATGATCGGTTACTGAATGATCAGAAATACCCTTCAATAACATCCCAGATCAATGTCTCGGGGTTGCCAGCTATTCGTTATCGTGTTCTAGTTTTCTCATGTCCAATTTTACATCGTGGAATAACGGTTAACAAAGTACCCAGAAATATAATTCCAGATGTTGAACACGGGCGGGGTGCCAGCAGCGACAACTGGAACTCGGTGACGAATAGCTGGCAACCCCGAGACGTTTATCTGGGATGTTATTGAAGTGTATTTCCATCATTCAGTATCTGACCACCGTTCAGTTTAGACGTGCCACCATCGACGGCAGAAGCCTCGTCACCTGGTAACAAAAAATAACGGTCACATAATATAATCACCACTGTTTCATTTCATTTTACTTCCATTCGTCAAGCCATATCAATTTACCCTAAAGTGGTGACTCCGACGTGATCTTTCTCAAAATTGGATTTGGATTCGTGAATGGAGTGTACGTGCAACATGGTGTATTTTACGTGACCGTTATCTTTTTTTTAATATAAAATTTTCAACATTTTTAATTCGATTCTTTTTCCATTTTACTTTTGTCTCTTGAACATTAAATTCTTTCAAACATTTGTTCCTCATTAGAATATGTTTTAGTGCTGGAACAATGAACCTTAAATTTAATTTCAATATTTCCCTTTCATTTTTTAAAACTTTTTTGTCCAAATTTTATTTCTTTCGCAATCTTTTGAACTCCTAGACATTTACATCACTATTTAATCATCAGCATATCGACCAAACATTTCTTTCGGCGCTATGTTTAAATCATAATATCTTCCTTCGCTCGCCGTCTCCGTCATTTTGGCAGACATTTTGATTTGAAAGGCTTTGGGCAGATTGCAGTCACCGTAGACACGTCATGTCTTCGCCGAGGTACCAGAATTGCCAACGTCTCGCCATCGAAGAAAATAAACTAGCACGTCGTCGAACAAGCGCTACTCCCTCAGAGTCGATTACGGGAGCTTTGTCCGAAAAATAGCTCGTTTTTAACGTCGTAGATAAACGAAATAATCAAGTGCCAAAACGACGATGAAACAACGGTATCTATACCACCGAAAGATATCAACAGCCATACCAGAGCCATAACAACGACAACCGTTATGATTTATCATATTCAAATATTTAAAACTCTTTTCATGCATCATTTTTTTTTGTTATTTAAAATAGTTGTATGTAAAATTCTGACACGGGAGTATTGTAGCGAACCTGGGGCATGTCGAATTTTACATAATGGAATATCGGTCTACAAAATACCCAGAAATATAATACCAGATGTTGCACATGGGCGGGGTGCCAACAGCGACAACTAGAACTAGGTAACTAATAGCTGGAAATCCCGAGACGTTTATCTGGGATGTTATTGAAGAGTATTTTGATCATTCAGTAACCGACCATCGTTTGGTTTAGACGTGCCACCATCGACTGCCCAAGCCTCGTTACCAGGTAACACCGCTGCCATCCGTTTTATCTATTTTATATTATCCACATTTTTATATTGCTTCAATAAATAACTGTCACATAATGTAAACACCACTGTTTCATTTCATTTTACCTTCATTCAATGAGCCATATTAATTTATCCTAAAAATATTATTGGTGAGATGGAAAATATTTTATTCGTATTGAATAGAGGATGGGATATGTGATTTACGTCATATTTAATATCATAGAATACACATTTCAGTATATTTACATTTCAAATTATATTATTAGACTAATTGTTCGTTTTTCATATTTGTTAAACATAAAATTTGTAAGATTGAATGGTATTTTTTAGAGTGCTTTAAACAATTTTTAGCTACAAAACTGAAAATGACGATATAAATGAACACCCGGCAAATATTAATAGCATTCAGTAGACAGAAAAAGGGAACAATATAGAGCGTGTGAACAGGATCGAAAATTTCCTTTATTTAGTATATATACGGATATGATTAAATTACCAACTACATTAAAGTCACACAATGTAATGTCATACATGTGACTATATGACTTATTTTAAAAGTATTATTAAAACGTAGTAATCATAGATAAAATTTTTGATCTAATTATCTTATCTAATTCTAATAATCTCTATAATCTAATTAGAAACAAATAATCACAACATATATATTTTAATAAAATGTTAAACGGTAATTATAAATCTAATAATATTTGAATAAAATATGTTATTAAATTATTAAGTGCTTGCGAAACGGAAACGAAAAACGCTTCTGCATTTTAAGAACCAACTTAATTCACGATATTAAATTTCCTCTAACACAGTTGATTTTAATTGAAATAGAAGCCCTAAGCTAACAAAATCTTGACCGAATGAAATAGCAAACGCCGAGGCTCAACGATTCCCGACAAAATTGTGGAAAATTTTTCCGGGTTTACTTGAACGCTGTTCTTGAATTATGTTGGATGCGGCAACTAACACAGCGTGAAAAACGTATTATTTTTACAAGAAAAGCAATTACTAACCTTGCAGTTTACCTTTTTGACAGTTCTCATTTTAAAAATTATATTAACAATACTGCCGGATACAAAAATAATTATAATTGAAATAAAATGCTTTTGTGACTTATATTATTATATTATTTAAAGACCCGTCAGCCTCCGACTTTTTAGGGTAGTTGTTACATGTTTTGTTATATATATAATTTATTAATAAAATTTAAAAATTGAGTGTATCTACGTAAAGGAGTCAAAACTATAATAGTATTTATAATTCCAGGGAACAGAGATATAACTAGAAATGTATAATAATAGTAAATAATTGTTGGATACAAACAGATGGCAATAGTATTATATAACGTAGTAAGCCGAGTCCTAGTATTTGAATGATGTGATTGATAACATTTTGTGCACTTATCTTATCCTAGTGAAGATTAACTTATTTTAATAGTTTATATCTCCCTGTATAAGCCAGAGTCTCTGAGGAAGGTGATCAAGTTATCCAGATTGCCTATATCAAGGATATCTCTTAGGTTGTCCCCAATATAATATTTTGTATTTCCTGCATGATGTCAGTATATGCTTGACTGTGATTCTTGAGCTGCATACAATGCATTTTGCGAGAGGTACTTTTTAAATAGGATTTATGTGTGAGTCTACGGTATCTCCTCTTCAACCAGTAGAGTATAGATAGTTGATACTTCTTTATATATTCATAATTTTTTCATATTGATAATATACTTCTGTTTCCCCACAATTGGGCCAGTTATCTCTAGAGTTCTGCTGTGTACGCATAAAATCTTAATACCAGAAAAGTATTTTTAATAAAAAAAATTAACCTACTTCAAAAAATAAACAAGGAACTCACAAAAAATTAAAAAATTATAAAATAATAAAACTAAAATTTTTAATACCAAAAAAACATTTTAAAATAAAATATGGACCTAATAATCGTTGTAATAACTAAATAAATATAAATAAAATCCTCATTTAACCTATCTACTACACGTGTTTTATATTCTACTATATACACACAATTTAGCTTAATACCTACCTAAATATATTTATCTATTTACAATATTGTTTTAACTACTGCTAACTGACTACTTTGACTGATTTTTGATATGAAATTTATTTTGTTGGAAATATTATTTTTTGTATACGTCACAAAACTATATTATTATTTTTGTATTGTTTGGGCTTGGTATCGACTTCAAACTGATCATTTGGTAGTAGTTAAAATAATATTGTAAATAGATAAATAGGTTTAGATAGATTTTAAGCTAAATTATGTGTATATAGTAGAATATAAAATACGGGCAGTAGATAGATTAAATCAGGTTTTTGTTTATTTTTATTTAGTTATTACAACTATTATAATGTAAATATTTTATTTTCAAACGTTTTTTTCTGTGTTAACATCTAAGTTTGGTTATTTTTTACTTTTTAGTGAATTCCTTATTTATTTTTTGAAGTCGGTTGCATGATGATTGAGAAGCTGCAAGAAAAGTCGACTCTATTGACTGTTCCACATCTCTTATACATTGTTAAAATGTTAAAAAAAGTTATTCTGTTGAAATGTGAGCTTTTAATAAATTAAACCCACAGATGATATAATTCAAGAAATATAAATCATGTCGTATTAATATATGTACAGCATTCCTTTTTATATTTCATTTTACATTGGTTTTTAAATCGGTTATTTTAATAGCCAGTACATTTTCAAACTTACAGTTTATATATGAAGCTCCAAAGTCCTCAGGTGGCCATCCAAATCCCTGAATCAATATTTTAAGGTCCGGTAATACCACGGATTAGTTGTGTTTCTTGTTCAACTCCAATTAAACTGCTCAACTTCCTAGCGTAAGGCGAGCTATTTCCCATGTGGATCAAATGCTATCTTGAGATTCACCGATATAATACCCTAAGAAACATTCGGCATAAAGTTCAAAGACAAGGTTGTGTTAACATATCAAATGTTTTTAATATTTATTATAAGAGACAATCAGAAATGTCTCTATATTTTTTACTATAGTCTCATTTTGTACACACTAGAGTTCAACTTGGCAGTAAAGCTACTAACTAACAAGTCCAGAAACTATCCCAGACGAGATCCTCTTTTATCTACTCTTACTATGGCGTAATCGGTGATGTTGTTTCTCGTTAGTTTTACTCCGCTACCTATAGACAGGTACAAGCATAAATTATAAATTATCATATTCTGAGATTGATTCGAAACCTGGGTGCTTTCGATACTAGACGGGTAGAACAGTAGCCAGTGTATTATGTGCCGATATTTATCCCCGAGTGGTGGGAATCCTTAACTTAAAAAATGCACCGCTGATTCGGTCGTTTCAAACTGAACATAAACCATTTTCTTTGTTTCTTTGACCTGTTTACCAGAGTGGAGAAAATTATTATACATACTCATACCCTGAAAACCATTCTGGAAGTTGTAGAGTTGGATGGTATATCCGCAACTGTATCCGTGCATATGTTACTAAAGCTACTCTTTCGATTTCATCTGAAGAATATTGCTTAATTATCTTCGGGTTGAATAGAAGGCACTCATAACCGCATAAATTTTGAGAGGCGTGAAAACACGCTAACATCTAAAGAAAATTTCTAGATATATAAAATATATAGCAGAGTAACTATCGTATATATCAATGGAACGAATAGAATGAAAGTTATGGCGTACAGTAACAATTGAGGAAGCGCCAGTCCACAAATACCAGGTCAATTGAAAAGTCTCCTGCCTACCATAATAAAACATATTTTTTGGCAAAATTAGTTTTTTTTATTCAACATAATTCCCTTCAAGGGTGATACACTGATTATAGCGATCCTCCAACTTTTCGATACCATTTTCGTAGTACGATTTGTCCTTTGCTTCAAAATAGGCCTCAGTTTTGGCGATCGGCTCTTCATTCGACGAAAATTTCTTCCCAGCGCGCCACACGGTGCATTGTCTTGGTGAAGCAGCACTTTCTTTTTCTTCTAATGCGGCCGTTTTTCGTTTTTTCATATGATGTACACGTTCAGTTGATATCTTTAGAATGGCTGCTGTCTGTCATTTAATTTCAATTTACGGTCACTCAAAATCATTTTGTGGATTTTTTAAATGTTTTCGTCGGTAACAATCTCTTTTAGGCGTCCACTGCGTTCACCGTCTTCGGTGCTCATTTCACCACGTCTAAACTTAGCATACCAATGCTTGAGGGTTGATTTTCCTGGGGCAGTGTCCGGAAATGCGTCATCAAGCCAAGTTTTTCCTTCAAATCTGTTTTTTCCCTTCAAAAAGCAATATTTTATCAATACGAAAAATTTCTTTTTATCCTTTTCTTTCACAGTAACAATTATAATATATATATATATATATATATATATATATATATATATATATATATAATATATTATAAAATATTCAACATTAGACATTAATTTAATTGAATTAAAATAACGCATTACTGGAAATACATTCTAAACCAAAAAGGAATAACATAGTTAGAAATGGTTCAATACGTAATAAAATTTCCTACAAAATTATTTAATTATAGTTTTCGTTTCGCCGAACAAAACACCAGCGATGCGAATTAAGCAATAAATTATCTGCACGATCGAAAATTCTCTATGCAAAATGTCACCTGAGAAAATATTAGATTACAGCCATAGTCAGCCCCAAAACTTTCCTTAAAACCTGAATAAACGATTAAATAATGGATGGATTTTGTTAAATTCGTAAGTTCAGAATAATTTATTACCACCCCGAAATGACCAGTAGGTCTAGACCCACTATATCGTACGTAATTTATAGAAAGATTATATTAAAATTATGAATCTTAAATTATATTTTTCAACATGAAACACATCGACCACATGATATCACTTAAAAATAGAAAACTAGGGACTAGTAATTTGTTAGGTAATTGTATATGTTAGAAATTATTATATATCGTTATAATATCACTATTTATTGAGAATAATGGATACAGCATATAAGAAACAAAATATTTTCATCTTCTACATCTTATTTTTATCTTTTACTATTATTTATTTAACAGACTATTAGACCTAATATATGAAAACAAATTATAAATACATAATATTTTGACTGAAAAAGAATGACAATAAACTACAGTTAATAAAACTAGTTCAGTTTTGCAAATATCAAACAGCAGGTAACTCGTCAAATTGCCCGTGAAATATTGAAATCTAATTTGTATGCGTCGCAAATCAAAACGACAATCAAACAAGCACTAAGGCCCCCATCCACCCTATTAGTTTGAAAAATGCAAATTCAGTTTTTGGCGTGTCTATGAAACATCCAAGTCTAATAAACCGACGTGGCAACGGTGTTTATTAATCCGCTGAATTGTTTACGCTGATTTGTCAGCAATTATTTATTTTCATTCAGTACGAATTAAACCTGTAATTAGTTGTTGATGTGGACCGCTGTAAACAGATTTCAGAACTTTTATTTTTAAATGGTGTTGCTGATAGAAAAGGAATAACAATTAATACGAATATTTAAAAAATATAAAAGCTTTAAAAATCTAATAATCAATAATTTAGCTCTTTATATAGGGTTTTCCCTATATAAAGGGTTATTTCTTTGAATATTATATGTTTTTGTCAATGTTTTAAGAAAAAAAATATTGAGAAAATATAAACAAATAAAATTCACTTTTCTAGACCCACTATATCGTACGTATTTTATGGAAAGATTATTTTAAAATTATGAATCTTAAATTATATTTTTCAACATGAAACACCTCGACCATATGATATCACTTAAAAATAGAAAACTAGGGACTAGTAATTTGTGAAGTAATTGTATTATGTTCATTTATTCAGAAATTATTATATATCGTTATAATATCATTATTTATTGAGAAAAATTGTTACAACAAAATATTTTCATCTTCATCACCTTTCATCTTCTTTGAAACATGGCGAGACCGCATCGAAAAAACAATTGACAGCGATATGTTTTGACACTTCTTCAGCTTTTTGAAACCATATGCTAGGCAAGCCATTGGTTATCTAATCAAATTGCAACAGTGTATCCTTCACAGTACTTGCAACGTGTGGCTTTGCAAAAGGATCACTTTGTGTTTATCACCCGCTATTGTCGGCAGACATCTGCAGTAATAGTGTCATTCGGTTTCAGCAGCTCGCAATACGCTACACTAACCCTATCATATGTACAGCAATATTTTATGGCATTGAATATTCAGCTTCGGTGTCAATAGGGATAGCCCTCCTGGCCTAACCCAAGACTTAGATTGTTAAAAAACATACACCATATAAAATTATTTTTTGCTTGGAAATCAATAAAATAACAATGTTGAAACGGTCCAAATTCAATTGATTTATATAGTAGTTATTTTCACTTTTTTTGGATTTTGTTAACCGAATTTAAAACATCTGAAAACAGTTAGTAAATCGTTTAAACCAAAACAGACATTTGGAATCTGATAGAGGAGCATGACCATAAGTTTCTAACTGTATTTCAAGAGATTCGGCAAAATATACCTTCAAAACAAAAGCAATGAATATCTGTATATACTGAATAACTTTATAATACTAAATGGAAAACAGTTAATTTACGTAGAGAAATGTTAAAATCATCATATAGTTAAGTTAGTTTGTTAAATAGTTACAATACAGTGATCGATATTTCTAATCAAAAATATACGCAACAATGATTTTTAATTAATTAATATATACTAGTCTGACTGAGTAAAGGTTGCAAATTGATCGAACTTCAGCCATAACAGTCATCTTTTAGCCTTCTCTTCTCTGCTCACTTTGTTCCTTATCCACTTCCCTAATACCGCCCTATAAAAGTAGATCCAATTACGTGCTAATAGAATCTGTTCGACGTATTAAATGGGAGCCCCATCTAAAAATAATAGAGCAAAAGTGTTTCCTTTCGACAATCAATTTTTATTCAATAGATCGCATTTGATGGGTATGCCCGAAATATTGATATTTCATACGACGATGTGGGTTCTTTTTACGTGAAAATAAAATTGAGATAATGAAGGCTGTTGAAAGGAATTGGGCACTGCAGGGGGGAGCATCAGATGAGATACGTTCACGAAATTTAATACTAAATATAACGCGTACAATGTATCTTGCTAGTGAAAGCTTTACTAATTTAGAAAATACTATACTAAAAATCTAAAAGGATTATTTATATTCTTACTCCAAATTAAGAATTACCAAAAACATATTAATAAATAATATTTTATTTTAGTTTTCAATAAGTCTATGGTATTGATGAAAATACCAAGACGGTTAACAACAATCTTAGTCCATAGTTGTCAATAAAATTGACGGACAATCATAACAGACACAATAACGATGACTGATAGAAATGATTAATTATGACATGTACACACGGCACGAAGAGAAGGTAACGCACGACGTACCAGCTTTATGTCCGAACACGAACAATAATGGACGTGAAATGAGTTCAAAGGAAGCAAACGCATTAAATCCTGTTACTCAGTTTAGTAAGCCTCGCTAGGATTAAGCTAAGATCTTAAATAATTAACTAATTAACACTCTTGCTATTTTGCACTTACTTTTCCAACTGTAGCTATGATGAACATGCAATGCGCATAAAGGTATAAACCAAAGGCCAGACACTATATACGCCGTCACCAAGAGTACTTCAAATTATCCAGAGATCATTACTACACATCAGGAATTTTGGCCACTTTGGTGTTAGTTTCTGGTTTATAAAATAGTTGTAATTTATATTTAACAAGCATAAAACTATTATAATTAATTTACAATAATTTGAAAATTATGGGAAAGATATAAAGATACGAATAATTAATAAAATTGAGGAGAATAAAATAGATAAAGATAAATAGACAAAAACATAAATAGAGGATCATGAATAGGGAATGATAAATGAAGAACAATAAAGCGAAAATAACAAAATAGAGAAAAATAAACTAAAGGTATACTCTGTGAACAAACTCCCAATTTGAGGAATCTCAGGTTGGGTGGCATAAAACACAGTAAAATAACCTGAATAAGAAAAAGTTAACTCGCATCGCTCTGATACCATAACATCACGTTGTAAAGTTTATAATACTACACTGCTACAGCTAAAGGTAATAAATGACCTCAAACTATCTTTTCAGCTCGAGTCGCATCATCACAAGTGAACTCTTATGAAGTTATAACGTCCCTTAGATATATTATATATCACATCTGGTGATTACAGTCCACAAAAAAACTTATTTCTGTTGCTAAGTATTCACCAAGGCGTCTAATTCTACAATACAACCAACAATAATACCATAGATATTCGGAACGATTTATGATTTCCTTGAATGGTACTTACAATGTCTTTCAAGAAAATATTAATAAAATACAAACAAATAAAACTCGCTTTTACATTGCCCATCATTATTTGGCTTTGGAATTCTGGTAAAAATTTTATTTTCATCATACGGTCACAATTTTCCGTAAAAGCCAAATTTTTGTTGTCAGTTAATCATTGGTATGCATTAATACATTTACCTAGGGTATATTGACCAAATCTTTCCAAATTTGGATGCAGATGCATCGTCTGATACATTCATACTTGGAAACCCAATCATTCTAAGCCATTGTTTATTTTTCTACTAGAATATTCAAGCAGACTGGAAATACCAAAGGTTATTGCATATCAACTGCACTATTCCCTCTTATATGTAGATCAAGCAAATTACCATACTATGGTGAACAAATTGTTTGTATGGTCCACAAGTATACTTCCGTTTCCTCAAACAAACCAAAATCAAAAAATTGTAAAGATTTCGAAAAAAATACTTTAAGAAATATACTTGCCATTGATGTTTAAGCTCACAAACATCCGTTTCCATCTGCTCTGATACCATAACATCATGTTGTGAAGTTTGTAATACTACACTGCTACACCGACAGGTAATAAATAACCTCAAATTATCTTTTCAGCTCACCACCACAATCCCAACTCCAATTGATATATTGCACACTGTAAATCTAAACAAGACCCACGCGATAATTTTTTTCTTTTTAAAATACGTAGTATCTACGTTTCCGTATACGTAGTTCCGAATGTTCAGTTTATCAGTCATCATTATAAACTTTGTTATTCTGAGAAGTTAACCTCAAACGTTATTCGTGATCTTTGAAACTTTGCATCTAATGCTTTCAAAACAGCAAAAAACCAAAGAAATATATCTATTACAATTACGATATTAAACCCGAAAAATGTCTGATATTGAAATAATCGTAATTATAATAATCACTATACGAATCTAATAATAATAAATATAGATCATAATAATAGATAAATAGATACGAGTAAGTAAGTAATAAAGGTTATTTTTGAATGAAATTAACATGGGCTTTATTTAACATACTTAGAATGGTCCGATTTGGAATGGTCTGCCTTAAATAGAAAGCAGACATTATCAGACTAAAAAATCAAAGGATTGTACTAGTTAGTCGGAGGACGCTCCCGACTTGACCTAAGATCAAGAAGACTGGTTTATCGGTGAATTATAAAGCCTATTTGAACTTATGCGACTGCACTAAAACATCTAACCGTCTAGTAATTGAACGATAACAAAACAAGGTTATTTGATTATCCAGCAATGCTTATCGCTGCATAATCTACGATAAAATTCACAATAGCGAGGAAGCAATAGAGCTAGATAGAGAGATTTACTGATGTATTATCTCGTACTTTCTTATCAGAACAATAATAACTAATTCATCTGTAAATTAAAAATTATGTACATCTCTAATGTAAGATGTAATAAAAAAAAGAAAACAATTCTGTTGTTCTTCTCTCATATAAACTAGTGTTCCTATTGTCAAAAAAATTAAAAATCTCATAGTAGAAAACTCTCTTGAAATAATTTTTCATCAGCAAAATAATTCGCAAGCACAGTATGTGGCAATCACTAGTGCCAGATCCGCACTATCAGGTATATGTGTGAGAATCTTCCCTTCAAGCTTCCAAGGGCTCTAGATAGTCATTATATAACTTAAACTATATATAAAGTACTATACTCTTCTAGGAAATTGAGGTTATATTATTCAGAGTACAGGTTCGAATTAAATTTGACCGCATGCATTTCTTGCTAATCCTACCATGTGCAGTAAAACCGTGCTGCGCGCCAATCCTGGCTTCACCACTATCTGCTCACTTGACCATCGGCCACGAGCATTTTCGATTGATGTTTTGCCCACTGATCCACTTTTCATCGCAAATAACCGACTCCATGAAAAAATAGAGATTTTATTACGATTCAACAGCAACCCCAAAAAAAACTGTCAAATAATTTTTTTTAGCACAAAATGTCAGTTTCTGAACAAACTTTGACAGCGCGATATTAAATTTATTGCACTATTATTTATTTAACAGACTATTAGACCTAATATATGAAAACAAATTATAAATACATAATATTTTGACTGAAAAAGAATAACAATAAACTACAGTAAATAAAACTAGTTCAGTTTTGCAAATATCAAACAGCAGATAACTCGTCAAAATGCCCGTGAAATATTGAAATCTAATTTGTATGCGTCGCAAATCAAAACGACAATCAAACAAGCACTAACGCCCCCATCCACCCTATTAGTTTGAAAAATGCAAATTCAGTTTTTGGCGTGTCCATGAAACATCCAAGTCTAATAAACCGAGGTGGCATCGGTGTTTATTAATCCGCTGTATTGTTTACGCTGATTTGTCAGCAATTATTTATTTTCATTCAGTACGAATTAAACCTATTAGTTGTTGATGTGGACCGCTGTAAACAGATTTCAGAACTTTTATTTTTAAATCGTGTTGCTGATAGAAATGGAATAACAATTAATACGAATATTTGAAAAATATAAAAGTTTAAAAATCTAATAATCAATAATTTGGGTCTTTATATAGGGTTCTCCCTATATAAAGGGTTATTTCTTTGAATGGTATATGTCTTTGTCAATGTTTTAAGAAAAAAAATATCGAGAAAATATAAACAAATAAAATTCACCTACAATTGATTCCCTAAAATGTTGTTCTATTCTGGGTGCTTGAACTCAAAAAATTAACTTAAAATAGGTGTATGGGATGGTATATTTCGCTCATTAAAAATATTGCAAGAAAAAAAGTGGTGATTCATAATCGATACTGTCAATCCAGCCTTGTTATAATATAAAAAACTTTTATCGTAAACACTTCAATCACCATCTCATACCCGAGGTATTCAAGCACGGACTTCATCGTATATCCAGTAGCGTAGTAATCTCACAACGTAACATAAATAGTCTAAGTTATTCAACCGTTCCAAAACAAACTAAGTTGGAGATCCCGAGAGACTAGAAATTCCGTTTTCGAGCACTTTTTTTCTAAAAACTATTATTTTTATTCGGACAAGGTAAATGCAATGAAAACTGCCCTGCTTTATATGTGATGTGGAGCTCTACATTGAATAAAAAGAGTTATTCTTTATAATAATTTAAATATTATATTTCAAAATAAAATGTATAGTATGAAAGCCCAACATATTGAACAAACCAATGAAATAGAAGAAGTAAAGCAAATAATACAGAAACAAGAAATAAGAATACAACCACTAGGGGTATGAGAAAGACAAAAACAATATGAAACAAAATGATGAAAATTGTAATACAAATGGAAACATTCAAGAATATATGTAGAACGAAATTTACTATGTAGGCGTAAATAAAAAAAATATGTTTAAAGGATATTTGTTTATTTTAGTTATAAAAAAATATATGCATAATATAACAAACATCATATAAAGTACTTACCTAACAACAATAAATCTATTAAACTAAAATTAAACAGGAAAACGCCGATTGAAGAAATAGTCGGGCGAGTTCTGAAATAGATAAAAAAAGTACCTGAGCAACCAATTTTTGAGAATAAGAGTTAGATATAAAGAAGTTAAGTCAGCCAAATAATTATTAAATAAATTATCGGCTAGGTTGATTAACAACGGTGATGATACTGATAATTAAGGCCAGTTGACTGTTAATTAAAATTATGTATCGGTCTGTTGATAGTCATGTTCAATGCCGATAGTGATAACAATGCCTAAACGTGTCATTAGGGAATAACAATGAAAGACAATAGCGATATATGATAGCGATGATAAACTCTGCTTGGATGAAGTATGACATGTGCACACGATACGAAGGGATAGCGCGCGATGTATCAGCTTATATCCTAACACTAACAATAATGACGTGCAATGAAATCAAGGGATAACGCGCGATATCTACCGTCACTATTGTCATTAGCCTCTGGTTTGTAAGATAGCTACAATTGCAACCATAAAACTATTATCTTTGATTTATAGTGATTATGAGTTATAATAATTAAATAAATAAATAGCAGAGAATGTCCAGAATAAATTGATAACTGAATAGATAAATGAATAGATAACTGAAGAGATAAATGAATAGATAAATGGATAGATAACTGAATAGTGAAATGAATATATAAATAAACAGTTAAATCAATAGATAAATGAATGGATAAACAAATAGGTAAATAAACAAATAAATCAATAGAATTTAAAATAAAAAGAAAACTGGAATATTCTGTGAAAGACGCACCGTTTTGAAGAACTCGGATTGTGCGGCATAAATTACTGTATAATCGGTACGGTTGATACGTTACTCTGACGGTCGCGGCTGCATAAATGAACTTTCATAGAGCTCGAAAAGTCCTTGGGCATGTTAAGTTGTCAAATTTGGCAACTGCAGTTCGAGGAGGGGGTTAAACATATTACCAATTATGGCAATTGTTTTTGGTGCTGGGTGTCTGCAAGGGTGGCAGATCCCAGTCGAGCAGAGGTGACAACCTCCCTTTTTTAGTTTCTTCGCCGTTATCTTAATTTTACCAGATACATAAACGCACCAATAAAATATCAAATTACCATTAAAATATGTTCGATGTTTTACCGTTAACGTAAAGTTTCTAGCGGTCGAATCTGGGATTTCCAACTCCTCGAGCCACAAGTGTTTCTTTTTGGTTCGTTTTTCTAGAGATGAATTTAAAAAATTATATAATTCGCTTTTACATATATAGACAAAGAATCTAAAAAGAAAAAACACTAAAAACATATACTAACTAACATAAATAAAAAAGGAAAAGGAACTGTAAAAAAAGAAGGTACAACAACATAATAAGGAAAAAACAAAAAAAAGTTGCTTAAAAAATACTAATAACAATGATTTTAACGAAAACCCAAGGATATGACCAAAAGGAAATTAACAAACACTAAATAAAGGATAAGTAATTAATTGTAATATTAAGTAATAACATTAATTAGTAATATTAAGTAATAATATTTATATAAAAAGGATATAAGAATGTCAAAAGTAGGCGGGTGTGAGGGAAATTAAAAAAAAAGCTAAAACTAGCGTCGTCCGAAGAATCTCTTTCTGCAGCCTGAAGCCAATCATTTATTAATTCACTTCTATTAATAAGGATATTAATTTATTTATTCCATTTTTTCTTGTTATTGGCCGCTTGTTCTTGTTTATTGTTGTACACGCAATAAAAACTGATTAAATATGAATTATTACAAGTCATAAAAAGGTACTGATAACCTAGATAATCAGATTTACTTAGATATCTTTAGATAATAGTTCTTTTCGATTCAATAACTAATATAACTATAACTGATTATGTCTAATTAAGACTCAGATGATCGAAAAGTCTGTATTAAAAGGATTATGATTAGGATACATTTCCCCATTGCTCACCGCACCTGATACGCAATAACTTCGTTATCCGATACGCCTACGTGGAAAATAGCCTTTTTTTCTCCTTTTGGATTTAATTACATTAGCAACTTTTCCTTTATGCTTTCGCAAGTTCGACATTGGTTTTTCATTTTTAAGGTCGTTACTATTTTAAGACAGGACCCCTTCTAATTTGAATAATGACGACAGAGAGACAGAGATAATTTTCTAATTTTCTATGGATTAAACTAATTTATTCGATTTTTATGTAATATATTTAGACCGTTTTTTAACCATTAAATATTAAACATGCCGGCTTGGTGGCGCAGTTGTTAAGGTGACTGGATACTGTTGCGATAGTCCCGGGTTCGAATCCTGCTGGACATGGAAGTAGTTTATATTTGTGATTGTAATTGTACATGTCTTTATAGGCAATAGTGGAAAATCCGACAAGGAGTAACCACCCTAGTCGCGCCAGTAACCAGGCTGGGCAAGACCGGATTTCTTCTGGAATCGTCTCTAAGTTGGTCAATGGCCAGTTGGTAGGCTTAGTGCCTAGACCGTAATTCGAGGCCCACGTTAAACAACAGGCCAATTCCAAATAAACCCTCGTTGAAAAAAGTATTTTTTAAAATATTTAAATAAAAACATTTACTTCACCGATGAACTAACATTGTCGGTATTTTCCCTTATTTAATTTTAATTAAAGAATGTTATTCTTATTTATTATATTTAATCTATGTAAAATATTTATTAAATGTATTTTAAATAACCCATAATTTTGTTGCATCCTTCGAAAGCTTCATTCAGAAGATAGTCTGTCAAAATTGAGATTCAAATAAATAAATGATTGGCTTTTCATTAAATTTAGAACGATATCTTCATCTCTTTTCGCTATTTATTTATTTCAAATAAATTATTAATATGTTACTAAAATGGCAAAAACAGAGAGTAATCTGAGAGTATCATCGTAAAATGTTTAAACTCTCTTTAAACAAATATCTATCGCTCATCCAAAAAAAAATACTACAGCTTGCTTCACGCAGTGGTCAATATCACAGGGCGATCCTCCTATAGTTTATCATTATTATCATTATATATGATTGTCTATAAGGCAAGAATGCAGAATCTGACAACGAAAATCATGCATGCCATGGTTCGGAACCCAGGTTAAGTAAGCAATAGATGCAGTAAAAAAGAGACTCTAGAATATGGCAAAGAGGTTGAAAAAAGGCGATGGTTTGTAAGCTCTTTATAATCTATTTTGGATATGAAAACCTTAACCTTAACAAACAATTTTAATTAATAGTTTAGTGATTAAAATAATTCCCATATTTTATTTTCAAGAAAATAGTATAACGTACTTTAATCAAATATGGTAGCAACCCTAACTAGATGACTCCATTTCATTCTGTTGCTCCAGCGATACCTATTTTATGTTTAAAGTACTTTTTATATATTCGCACATCAATATAGATTTTTTACTGAATAAAATATGTAATATATTGAATTTTCTAAAGAACAAATCACCACTTATTTCTCTCTGTATTGCATACCTTTTCGAAGATTGAAATTAATCGATGAGAAACTGCAAGCACAATACTCAAGTTTTCTCCAATTAGTATTCTAAAATATCGATTTTTTTAATAAATTTCGATAAGATCCAGAAGTACTATTAATTCCCAATAGTTGAATTATATAAATAAATTTCTCACGATCAACACAATAAAATCCAACTAAGTAATATTAAGTAATCTTATTAAAACGTCATATACTATGGTAATACGTGAAAAATGTAATGACTGGTGGCTTCTAATGGCTTACTACTCTGATTTGTATTATATGATTAGTTATAATACTCTAATACCAATAACAGGCTACAATATATTATGAATAAATGGAAAATATAGCTATTCTGAATATTTTCAGCTCCATATAAACCCAAATCGCCGTAAGCCCTATCATAAATATATACAGTTATGTTTGCTTTTATCTCTAAATGATTCTTTTTGAATAGTGATTATTGATTATTGAATTATTCAGTTCCTGTTACAATTTCACCCAGAGTATTCCCATTAGATATTATGATATACTAAATAAAGTATAACAACTTTGCCTTCGATGCTTTGCTTTTCTTTCTTCTTTTCGTTGATTATATATATTGTACTTAATATTTCACACTTTGTTGTTATAAAGTGTTGGTTGAAGTCCATGGTTCGAGGTTCATTATACTATGTATACTGATGCTAAAATATTAGCACAGTTTATTTTTTTATTATTTAGTCTTCTATTTAACTAGGCTATCATACCAGTAAAACTAAAATATTTGTTTTTTAGCGCATTTGGCTGTGGACAACTATAGACATAAAATTGTATCTATGACGAAGCAAAATTCGATCACCCGTCTGTGACAGGCGAATATGTGCATTAATAATATAAATAAAACATATATAACATCTTAATAAAGATCATACATAAATCATCCCATAAGACATCAGGTCTTCCCCAGCCTGGTTACTGGCGTGACGTGGCGTGACGACACATATACTAAACAACCACAAACAAATTTATGACCATGCCCTAGCAGGATTCGAACCGCGACTACAGTAGGTGGACCGTCCTGTCGCCTTTACGACTGCGCCAACTAAGCCGGCGCCGCTACTTCTGAAAACGAAATGAAAACGTACTTGAGCAACAAGAATTGATTGTTATCACGACACAGTTAATATTGTTGCTGTTATATAGTCCTGTTGGATCATAATACTGCTAGATAATAGTAGCGATAAATAATTATACCGACAAATAATGGTACTAATAATAGATAGTATTGATAATATTACTAACAGACGATAAATTTAATAGTCAATAGTAATGACGAATTAACAATGATCACAATTTAACAAGAAGCTTAGTCAATAGTATTCAATAACAGCAACGAATACTCATAGATAAAAATGGATGACAGCGATAATTTATAGCAACGATAAACATACTAGGATAAAGTATGTGCGCACAGTAAGAAGAAAAGGTAACGGAATGGACCTGTTTCTACACGAATACTAAAAATAACGTGCAATGAGATATATCAACAATAAAATCAAAAGATACATATACTGATCCTGCCATACCAGATGCCAGGATTGGTAGGCCTATCGCATGGATAAAGCCAAAATCTCAATTAAACAAATTAGTAACACTCTTGCTGTTCTTCACTCACTTCTCCTAACTCCAACTGTAATAAACACGCAATGTGCACAAGTAAAATAGTCAAAGGCAAATCACTCTAGATACGCCACGGCCAAGAGCCGACAAGAAGCACTTTCGGTGGCGTTTATGTACGATTCTAGTAAAATGCTATTATTTTTAATTCACAGTAATTAAAGAATGATGGGATATCTACAGACAAACAATAAAATATAATGATATAACAAATAAATAAATAAAAACGGATATTCTATAAACAAACTCACTATTTGATTAAATTCAAGTTGGCTAGCACAAAACACAGTAATGTGTGTGTTTATGTATCTTGAGCCCTTATATAGTTCTAACGACATAGGACATGTTAAGATATTACATCGGACAATAACAGTCCAAAGAAAATTTCATGATAATTATCTCTGTTTCTGAGTGCCGGAGACCTCATAAAAAATAGAAGCGGCAACTCCTCTTTTGAGTATCTTATCATTATTTCAATTTTCCTATAAAGAAAATAACTCTATAATTAAAAATTCTGTTGAACCACATGTGTTTTTATCTTCGTTTTTTACAGAACAATATCTAAAATAGTATGCTAATAATTCACTTTTACAATATCTTACATTAGATTTGCTCAGTACAAGATTAATTTACAAATTAATTTATTACTACTATACTATTGTACTTGTAATACACAGGCAAGACGAGTACGGTATTAATACACCAGTATGTATTTCCTAAAATAAAATAAAACTAAGCTACTTAAGTTAAAGTTAAGAATACACTTATACACTAAACAAGTTCGTGAGATTTGGTTCTCTTCAATCTTCTGATTTCCTGCGTATTGTCAGTAGCTGTATTGTTTCCACGTCACTGTGATTCTTCAACAAACTTATTTCATGTTTATTTCGAAATCTTGGACCAGTTCGTTGGTTATATAGTGATAAGAATTGGTAATTAATATTTATTATTATATATATATGATAATATAATAATGAATATATATATATATATATATATATATATATATATATATATATATATATATATATTCATTAAAGCATTAAGTAATATAGTTAAAAGCTTATAACATATATAACACGAAAAATCCACTTATATCAGCGGCATCGCGAAAATCATTCATCAAAAACCGTATTTCAAAAAGCGGTACAGTGCTTTGCCATCCAGTAAAACCGCACCGAATTCCCGTTAATCCATTAGCAGCAACAATAATCCAGTAGGTCAATAATTCGGGAGCAATTTTTCGGCATTCGACCCTTTCCGTTTTGTTCGACAGTCGTGCGTGAAAAGGTTGGAGAAGGTGAAATAAATTATTCGGCAAACCGAACGACCGGAAGCTACATCGCACTCGAATCACGTGAGTAAATTATCAGTGAAACGGTAAAGAAACGCCCCAGATAGTCGACATATTGCATCGAAATCGGAATGGACATACTGTTTTGTTTTATTTTCATCCGATTAATCGTTAATATGAATTTATAGTTATAGTACTATAGTATTACTGAATTTATAAATAAAGTATTTATTGCAGGATTGAACTAATTCGCTATTTTTAACTGACTTCGAAAAAGGAGGCGATTCTGTGTTTGGCTTGTTAAATTTTTTTATGTATGTTCACCAATTTCTCCGTCTCTTGTGGACCGATTTTCAAAATCCTTTTTTTATTCGAAATAGTGCGCTTCCGAGGTGGTCCCATTGGAACCAAGTCGGGATCTGATGGGATTCGAGAGAAATCCTCAAATTTCAAAGGCACGTACAAAGTTTTCACATATATTTATCTAAAATAATCAGATTGCTGAACTGATGTGGCGGAAAATCGGAAGTCGTTCAGTGCAAAAGCCATTCAGTTTACTTTTTATGCACTAACCATATCATATAAAAAGTCGGAGAAACGTTGTAGGCATGTGTTTCTATGATGTAATGGTCAGAACGTTGAGTTCACATATTTTGTCATTCACATTCACATTTTTTTCTTCTAGTTTGATTGAAACCTTTGTCAAATTACCTAGACTAGGTAGTAGACCCCAGGACCTGAAGGATTCCTTATTTTAAATCATTGTTTGTTTATTCCTATTTTTCCTCATACACTGCTGCACTTTTGCTTGAGCTACCCTTTGTAATACTTAATAAAATAACTGCATTTTTTATTGAGTAAATATCTAACACTAAAAAAAGAAAAATAAAATATTTTAACAAAAAAATTGAACCAGCTGCAAAAAAATAAATAAGGAACTCACTAAAAATTAAAAAATTACCAATTTCAGATTTTTAACACAAAAAAAAACGTTTTAAAACAGAATATGTACATAATAACGCATTGTAAACTTGTTGTTAACTAAATAAAAACAAGCAAAAACCTTATTTAACCCGTCTATTACACGTATTTTATATTCTACTATATGCACACTATTTAGCTTAATACCTACCTAAATCTATTTATCTATTAACAGTAGTATTTTAACTGCTACCTACTGATCACTTTGTGTGGCAAACCTAAACAATACAAACATAATAATACAATTTTGTGTATATGTCAAAAAATTATATACGAACAAGACAAATCTAATTTGTTGCTCAGCACTGACTTCAAAATAATTAGTTGGTAGTCGTTAAAATAATACTGTAAATAGATAAATAGGTTTAGGTAGATATTAAGCTAAATTGTGTGTATATGGTAAAATATAAATTAAGTGTAGTAGTTATCTTAGATAAGTTTTTTGTTTATTTTTATTTACTTATTACAACAATTATTATGTACATATTTTATTTTAAAGCGTTTTTTTTTGGTTAAAAATTCTAAGTGTGATTATTTTTTAATTTTTAGTAAGTTTCTTATTTATTTTTTTGAAGGCGGTTGAATTTTTTTGTTAAAATATTTTTAAAATAAAATAGTTCTCCAGTAAATTAAAAGATTTTATTTTAAACCTTACACGTTTCACAGCTTTTATTATGCACATTATTTCATATTTTATACTTATATTTAAATATTTATTCTGTATAAAACCGAAATATTTACCTCTAGAACTTCTGATGCGAATTTTAGATTTGGAGAAAGTGATTGTCTTAATGTATATGTTTATATGTATCTATAATAACAGAAATTAATCCATTAGATGATATTAATCTTCATGGTTCAGTTTTTTTAATACAACTGTTTAGTTTCCTGTGTTTATTCACGTAATATCATCCATTATGTTTGTATTAATGTTTTTTTACAATAGATAGACAATATAATCAATTAATATGTATTAACATAATCCAATAGAAATGTCAAAAATAAACTAATTATGGCGATATTTACACTAAAAGAAAAACATAGCCCACTAATGAAAAATAATATTGATAAGTAATAGATATGGTCTTTGGTTATAAATCATTCGAATAGAAGATATCGTCGTTATTAGTTGCTTGCATGTATTTTGATCATTTTTTCATCATTTCATTTAAATGAAGGACTTATTAAGTTATGATTATGAATATTTCGATTCGATGCCGATGTGGTTAACTCTCCGGGACTATCTCATGTATTTTTAAACAATACAGCACATAAAACTGTTGTTTGTCTGATAGGCAATGAAATTTCGACTTTGAAACGGTTCCAAATGGCACTTACAGTCAATTGGTGAGGTAGCCAATTTTTCTCCTTTTAGTTGTTTTCCATCGCCATAATCCTCTGGAAACAATTGACTGATGCGTGAACTGTTAAACTACCTGAAACTTCTTTGTTAATTTCATCTAAGTTTTCATACAATAAGTCCTGTAATTAGTTGTCTTCAAACTTTTTTCACTTTTAGATAATTCTATCACATTGATGTTAAAAACACCACATTTAAATCATTGAAGTCGTTTGTCAGTGAAGGTATTACGAAGCACCACCATTTACTATAGTGGTATTACATACTAAATAACTCAAGAATATTAAATATAAAACTGTTATATTTACAGAATTTTTATTTGTTGATTGTTGAAATATATCGATATCTTAGAGCTGTTTAGACTTTATGACGTAATACTTGAAATCCTAAGATGACCTCCTTTTTGTGATAGGACGACAAGTTTCCTGACAATTTGGATAACTAAACGAGTAATTGCATTAAAATAGAAGAGAATAGACTTCAAAAATGTTATTTGATTTACAAATTTTTTATCTGATGTACGTTCACTAGCACACACTAAAAACCTCTCTGTTTTTCCCAGTGGGACTCCACTTTGTACATTTTCACTTGTGGCAAGAATC
The DNA here is from genome assembly GCF_030347505.1 of Rhynchophorus ferrugineus. Lineage (NCBI taxonomy): Eukaryota > Metazoa > Arthropoda > Insecta > Coleoptera > Curculionidae > Rhynchophorus > Rhynchophorus ferrugineus. The sequence continues at coordinate 19,973,064 of NW_027472583.1, read as the reverse complement.
CGCAAACTCTCTCTGAAGCGTCCAACTTTAGTCTGATACTATTGAGACGCTCTTAGCATCTGTTCTTTCTATCCCTTTACTATCCTGATCATTCATTTTGCTCTTCACTAACATTTCCCACCTTTTTCGGAAAGTACTCGCGTTGAGTTTTTTTTTTTTTTTAAATTACTCTTCGTGATTCCACAATCTGCCCTATTGGCAATAAGTATTTCTTATGTCTATATTATATATACATGGCATGTAGAAAATCACTTCATTAAGCAATATTCTATATAAAATATTATCTTAATTAATTAGTCTTATTCTAAAGCTTATTCTAAAGTCTACTTATGTCCAGTAATCAGACCAGGTGGTGTTAAACGTTTTAGTCTACGCACTTCACTATCACGTCGCATATTTAGCTGATTAGCGAGTACATTGGGATGCACCGACACTCTTTCGAACTACTTCACACAAACACATTTAATTACACTCGTTATAGGTTCTAGAGGAATATCGCGTTGTATCGCTTTATTTGAAATATAGTACGGAGCATCAAAAATGGCATGCAACACTTTATTTTGGAACCATTGAATGATGGATGTATTAGATTTGCTAGCGGTACCCCATAGTTGGATTCCATACGACCAAATGGGCTTGAGTATAGACTCATACAACAATACCTTGTATCTAATGATAATTTATATTTGCACCCGATGAGCCAATACATTTGATATAATTTAATTTAAGTCCAAGTTGTTTCCGTTTACAGAATATGTGCTTCTTCCAGGTTAGGCGTCGATATAAGTGCATACCAAGATATTTAACATGCTCTGCTTGGGGGAGCTGATAATGATTAATATTCACTGGTGGACATGTTCTTCTACGCAGGGTAAACGTTACATGCGTGGATTTTGTTTCATTGGCTTTAATGCGCCATGTCTTCAACCATAATTGTATTTACACCAGGTGGGTTTGTAGGTTTGTTGATGGTGTAACTGGATCTTCATGGGATGCTAAGATTGCTGTGTCGTCTGCGTATGTTGCCACAGTAGTTATTTTTGTGGTGGGCAGATCGGCCGTATACAGAAGATACAGTACTGGACCCAATAGACTACCATGCGGAATTCCTGAATATATGGGGTTTAATTCGGTATCTTCATCGCCTTGATTTACAATAAAATGTCTATCAGTAAGATAGGACTTTAGTAACTGATAGTCCAGATGAGCGAGAAGTTTCTTTAGTTTAACCTGCAAGCCCGTATGCCCCTAAGATATGCCTAGAAAAGCAGCCGAACAATATCTTTTGGCATTAGAGAATGAAGAAAATTATATTTTACCTTCATTAGACATATTAAATCTTGATATGCTTGAAATGATTTCCCAGAACCGTCTTTATGATATCCTTAAAAACAATCCACACTTCTTTTTGAGGATCCGTCATCGTTCTGATAAATTATGTGTCAGTCATGTTTGGTGCAACGAAAACACATTACTTTGTATTTGTTTCATAAACTTTAAAAGTATGTATTTGAAAAAAAATTCTATCGTAGGGAAGTGCAATGTAGCCGTAAAAGCAACTTTACGTGAACTCGTTTTAGTTCAGTTATCTGTGCTGTTCCATGGACACAAAGAATAAAGAAATTTGGTAAACCCAGTTTGTTGTCTGATCAACATGTACAAACTTTAAAATCAGGTACTTGTTAATTATGGCTTTCATATTTTTATACGCGAAGGGCCCATTCCAAATTCTTGGAGGTTTATTTGAGCTGTCCGAAATGATATTTAGGATTGAACTATAAAAACCGCCGTTGTCAAGAAAATCTTAAAAATTGTGAAGATCTTAAATGCATCATGACGTCCTGGAATTTTTTCCGCATTATTTTCGTTTTTAACATACCAAAATCTGTGCATTTTCAAAAATATATGTAATCAGTTAAAATACTAAAATAGCTTTTATTTTTGCAGACCTGAGTTATTTGACAACAGTTATATTTAAATAAAAAAATCTTTTAAAATTAAATTCCAGGCTTGAAAAACAAATAATGAAGTTGTACCCAACCGATAAAGAATTCCGTTTAAAATATTGTCTCTTTAATGTTACTAAAAAATCTATTCGTATAAAAAAGCTTCAAGTTAAATTAAAATTCTTTCGACGGGGTGGAGCTCCAGTTACATAGGAAACCAAATTGCACACGTCTTGGTGTATTTTTTGTCAAAGAATTTCAACGAAAATTCCTTTAAGCTTTAGGTTTGGTTTAGACTTTTATTATGCATGTAATATATTTTTTTTATATAAAAAAGCAGATTATTATTTTTTTAAATTTCAAGTCATGTAATATGATTCATGTAGGAAATAAATATTTGTTTGTTCGTAGAGATCATTAACAACTTATTTTCGTTCAGTAATTTAGTTACAGTGTATGTTGGGCTTGTAACAGAACAACAAAATATTCTAAAAGTTATTCACAATTTCGTTGAAAAATTTTGTATGTAAATTGTATTGTATTTAAATATACGGCTTTTACTAATATGTGATTTTTAAGTACCTTATACATGTTACACCAGTAATATTTAAAAACATTTTTAAATATTTTATTAAAACAATTTTACGTTATATACGAGGGTTGCTATTTATGTTATTACTCTGGACATATTTCTTTGGCTTTTGATAATGTATGGCACACAAAGTTACAGGTTAAATTAAACAAACTCCTCCCTCATCCACATTTTTAGTTACTAAAATCTTATCATAGAAATTTCACTATAAAATTAGACTCACCTCACTGAATTACATCCAATATATTCAAGCGTTCGACAAGGCAATGTACTGAACGGTATACGAACCAACCGATCTATCGACCAGAAATATCTCTAGTGTGGCAACATATTTAGATGATACAACTATCGTTCTATATCATATACAAGTATGGCTGAAGACATGACGTATTAAATCAAATGAAATAAAGTCCACCCAGGTAACATTCACTCTGCATCGAAGAACATGCCTACCAGTGAACTTTAACAACTGTCAACTTCTTCAAGTCGAAAATGCTAAATAGATCGACGCCTAACCTGGAAGAAGTATATAGTTGTTAGGCGAAAGTAATTTGGACTTAAACTATATCCGATTAGTTAGCTTATCGGGCGCAAATCCAAGTTATGAATAGAAGAATCCAAGAATGAATAAAATGGTATTGCTATACGAGTCAATACCTAAGCATATTTGGACATAGGGAATCCAATTATAGGGTACTGCTGTCAAGTCTAATATAGCCATCATACAACGGCTACAAAACTAAGTGTTGTGTGTCATTGTCGATGCTCCATACTAGGACCAATAAAGTGATACAACGCGATATATTTTGTGTTAACCAAGTTAAAAAGAGTGCTAGTACACCTCATTGTGCTCACTAATCAACTATATGCATGACGTGATAGTGACGTGCTTAGACTAGGATTAACTAATTAAGATAATATTTTACACAGAATATCACTTAATGAAGTGATTTTCTATATGTAATGTATATACTATAATCATAAGAAATGCTTATTGCTCAATGGGCATTGTTCAACCATTAGGATTAAACATTTTTGAAAAAATTATATTTCTGTACTCAGAAGCTCTGAATGTTCTCAGACTCCATCTGACGTTTTCATTGAACACTTAGCATTATTGAGACTTCTTCAAAACACTTTGTAATGTGAGCTCTTTACAGTACTGGTAAATGTTTTCTTACGATTATTTTTGAGCCTAATTATATTCATGGTGATAAGACACTGTAACAAAACTGGAATAATGAAACCAATCGTCCCTGACCCTTGGATTGGATTAAACAACTAGAGTCCCAAAATCGGTTGTCATATAAAGATTGTCATATGATATCCGTGAATTTCAGGTTTCGCATCGCATGATCATTTAACCCTAAAAAAATATTTGTCTGCGCTGGATCCTGCTTAATCTAATAAATGCTTGATAAATGACTAATGTGACTTGGTGTAAGTAAAGGTTAAAAAGTACTTTTAAGATGAGGATTTAAAAAAAATTGAAAAGCGTATTGAGGAGTTACCTCAATCCGACTAGTAAAAGTGCTACGAAAATTAGTTCCAGCACATAGAAAAGTACTCCGGTTTTCACATGTAATATCTTAACTCAGTTATAAATAGTAGAGAATTTAACAAAATAGATTCCATTTCGATCATCAATATTTGTTTTGGCAAAGCCCACTGTAAAGCAAGCGTCTCACACCAAGTTTTCTGCTATAAGTTGAAAAGATTCTAATTATTTTTCAGTTAAATTAGCCTGTTTTACTTATAGAACCAGTCATTGGTATCATCGAAAATCAATATGAATATTAACTGAACAGTCACTAAATTCTAACAACAATATAATATTAAAACTATTTAATACCAGCTATTGTGGCGTTAATGAGTATAGTAAAAGAATATATAGTTGAGCATTGTGATGCTACAAAATCATTTCACAATATATTTACTTGTAATAACTTTTTTTCAAATTCAAAAAATCTTTATAGTCGCAAAAAGATTTTGGCTTAATTAGCTGTAAAAAAGCTCATAATAACTAGGCTTACCACTATTGCTGATGATACTAAAATAAATAGCAAATGTTAATAATATTCTTCTTATAACATGGAACATGACACATAATACACTCATAATAAATTTTCAATCTTATTGCTTACCTACAAAAAGATTATTGTAAGTATTTGTAACTCTAGGTAATGAAAAACATCAGAAACTTATTCACGGTATACAAATTTTAATTTGTGTAGATTTGAAGACACACATTTACATAATGCATTTTATTTCAAGAATCTAAGACTTTGTTGATTTCACGGAGGTACTGCCGAACTACTCAAATTTTTGTTTAAATAGGTTTTGCCAGTGGTGTACATATGAGGTATCTTATTTACTTTAATATATTTAATATATTATTTACATTTATGTTATTTATATTATCTAATTTAATAGTGTAATATGTATTAATGTTCTGTAATAGTAGGTCAATAAGATATTTATTTTTAAATCCATTAGTATTTAAAGAATTATTGGAGTAATCTTATAAAACTATGTTCGTATTTCCGATAAAAATATCGAAATTATGTTATTATATATATATATATATATATATATATATATAGTATTACAAATATATGTTAAAATTAAAAATACATTTTCATACAAGTCACTTGCTTTAAACTCTGAACTGCAAAAGTTTAAGTTTTAAATTTTATCTCTATTCTCTTCATTTTACAATAACAGCTATTAGGGTTCTATTGAAATGCAAGGACTTTTACGAAGTACTAATATAACAAAACTTTAGAAATAAAGAAAGCGTCGGTAAACAAAAGAGAAACTGAAAACAACTTTCTATGCATTTATAGAAATTTCTACTGATAAACTTTTTCAATAAGTGAATAACGAAATCGCCTTAGAATTTTATTTTTATATCACTCATGAGCATACATTTACGCAATTATAGTTAATAAAAAAAGAAATATCATTAGAATAATGCATTTTAATTAGCCGAATAATATTTCAAAATGAAAAAAAAAACTGTTGCACACAATTCCCAAATTTCATGCAAAATATGACCTGAATTTTATACCGTTCATTATGAAGAGAGGAATTAAGGAATTGAAAAAGACTGAAGGAACTGATAATGCTAAACTATCAACATCAACAAATGGATTGTAATTTTTCAAGTCACCTTTACCCTATTATCTTCATTCGGGTTTCTAAAAACCTACTACCGACTGTCAAAAAAAATGCATCCAAAGCGTGTTACAGTCTAGTATGGATTTTAGGCATTGAAAGTTACATCTTCAAAAATGCTACTACTGTTGCTTGATATCGCAACATGTTAATCGAGTTATTCCTGGCCAACTTGGATGATATTGTTGTAGACAATATGTATTTTCAACAGGGCAGTTCCATTGATATATAGCCAATTGAATATTCAATTACTTAATGGGCACTCACACCATTTGATTTCTTTCGTGAACAAACAGCAAGACTATTGCTGGGGAAGGAAACGAAATTCACTCATATTTCTGAAAAGCTATTATTGTAATATTTCGACAAGAGAAAATATATAGATAAAGCCACGAATGCAAATTGTCTGATATGTTATTTCACACATAACCCCAGTAAATATATATGATTCAGTTATTTAAAAGTTACTTATGTAAATTTTCGGACAGTAAAATTACTTTTCTTAGTTTTGAAAAAGGTTTTGTGACAAAACACCATTCATTTCGCCAACATTTTCAAATTTCTATTTCACACAAATAAACAGCAGAAAGAGTTTCCGTATATTATGACCTCTGCCTTATAGAAACGATGTATGGCTTTTGCCAAAAAATCTTTGCGTCTCCGAAAGTCAAGATCGAAGGAACTATATGTATAAATTATAGGAAAACTATGGAAATTTTGATGCCATTGTTTTAATTAAATTACCAAACGTATATCAACATTATACATTTTTTCCTTGTCTTATGTTTCCAGCTGAGTCAGAGTTATTTCGGATGATATTTTATTTTGTTTCTTAATAAAGTCGAAAGTCTTAAGTAAGTCGAAAACAAAAGACTTAGTAGAAGCGTTCAATATATAAGGTGACTGCATGCAACCTAATCTAACAATTAAATTATTTAGTTTTAACATTTCTCAACATAAAATAACAGTTTTTAAATTAGCATTATTACTGTTGCTGAAGTATTTCAGACACTTTTAAAAACTTATGTTGATACTGCTCCACCATATCCCATTTGTTAATTGTCTACGATTTAAGTATAGTAATTATGTCAGTGACAAAGATCGACACGCACCACCAAAAAAACCTTCAGATATACATACAAAAAATTAATTTATATTCCCTGTATTAAAATCCTTCGAACTAAATAAATGTTAAAACTAATCTAGTTTCGATTCCGAATATTTTACAACATTTCTGTAAAAAAAATCTTCATCAATCCACATCGCTATTTCATTTCATTAATATATCATCAAAGGATAAAACTATATTCTATTAGATTAATTAAAAATGTTTTAAAATCCGTACAAATTGGATTTATATTAAGCAGAGTAGGACCTAATTTCCAAAAATCACTTACGGATCGACGATAATCTCGTATAAGAATAATTTTAAAGTCATTTTTCAAATATCGACCTTTCGGTTCGCTCGGCATCCTTTTAAGAAAGATTAGAGAAGGTAAGGAATAGGTTGCTCGATAAACGTAAACGATTCGAGTGGCATCGGCTTCCTTCAGTGACAGCTCAACTAAATCACTCGAAGACAATGGAATACCGCAGATATATGGCGGAATTTGAAAAGTGGTGACAAATTGGGTCTGTTTAATTTTTTTTATTATACGAGATAAATATGTTAAATTCAGGAATAATCAAATTGAAATATGGGTAACTCTATGTTACGATGTACTCGTTTCTTAAGAATAACGGCACAACATAAATGTTAAATTTTAATCAAATTATATGAGATTTTTATTCAAACATCTCATTTGTGCATATCTGTAACTTGCATATTGTAAAATATTTTTAACAAAAAAAATTAACCTACTTCAAAAAATATATAAGGAACTCACTAAAAATTAAAAAATAATCATAAACATCTTTTTAACACAAATTTTTCTCTAAAATAAATTATGTACAAAATAACAGGTCAATTGAAAAGTCCCCAGCCTACCATAGTAAAACACATTTTTTTGGCAAAATTAGTTTTTTTATTCAATATAATTCCCTTCAAGGTTGATACACTGATTATAGCGATCTTCCAACTTTTCGATACCCTTTTGTAATACGATTTTTTCTTTGCGTCAAAATAGAAAATTTCTTCCGGCCAGATCTGGAGAATACGGTGGATGAGGAAGCAATTCGAAGCCCAATTCATGGATTTTTGCCATGGTTTTCACTGACTTGTGACACGATGCATTATCTTGGTAAAGCAGCACTTTATTTTTCTTCAAATGCGGCCGTTTTTGGCGATATCGTCCTTTAAACGGTCCAATAACGCTATGTAATAGTCGCTGTTGATGGTCCCTCCTTTTTCAAGTTAGTCAAGTCGCGTCCACTGCGTTCACCTACTTCGGTGCTCATTTCACCACGTCTAAACTTATCATACCAATCCTTGATTGTTGATTTTCCTGGGGCAGTGCCCGGAAACTCGGCATCAAGCCAAGTTTTTGCTTCAACTGTATTTTTTCCCTTCAAAAAGCAATAATTTATCAACACGCAGTAACATAATATGTCGATATGAAAATATAAACGCAACCATCCGACCTCTTCAAAGGAATGCTTGGAGATGTTAAGTATCACGAAACACTAGACCTAGACAAGGGACAAACAAAGCAGTGGGTTTCTCCGGGTAAACGTGTATCAAAGAAGGCCAAATTATATCTACCATTGGCTACAGTTTTTTGATTGCACGCGATATGCTTATACATTGTCTTAGAAAATCTAAAAGGATCACCGGCGAATGTTATTAAGAAGTTCAGCCATATGTAGTCATCATGGCAATAATCTAAAAACTAGGTTCCAAACTGCTACCCAATTCAGCATATTCTCCAGAATTAGCCCCTTATTACCTATTTTCTACATCCAAACTTGAAAAAATGGCTGGGTGGTAAACGATTTAGGTCTATATGAACCAAACGACTATCTTAAGGGCCTAGAGAGAGCCTACTATTCGGAAGAAATAAAGAAAGGAAAAAATCATTTCAAACAAAAACTTTTCGTATACTAGAAAACTAATTTATTTTAACGGAAATAATTGGCGACTTACACAATACTTATTGACGTATAATGTGCGTATATTCAAAATGATGCGCCTTTTAAACAAATAATAATATACAAGTTAGGAAATACCGTTTAAATAATAGAATATTCTGTGGTTTTTCGTAATTAAAAGAAATTCGATAAGACGATTTACTATATTATATATAAACCGACACCAAATAATAGACCGTTATATCAACTGATAAACAAGAACCAAAATAATGGCTTTCATATATATTTTCCTCGGTACTCTGGCGTTAATGCAGGAAATTGCTTATATTACAGAGGCATCGGTAAGCAAGAGTTTTTTAGTATTTTAATACCGTAATCTCCAATCTAACTTAATTTAATTTAGATAAGATATCAATCTAATTCAGCTAAAATAGACAACGAATTAAAATTACGTGACATGCGACCAATTTATGAGGAAGAATATCAAAAGAAATGCAGCGATAACATATGTGAAATGCCAGATTTCTATTACCCGAAAGAAATAATCGAAAACCTTTTGAAATCGCCAAGTTCGATCTTTAAAACTCTCGTTAACAACTCTAAGCAGTTTCCTGATGCCGTGCTGCAGTCCAGGACACCAAGCAAGGAAGAAAACATTTGCAGGTAAATTATTGAGATATATTATAGCATTTGCGCAAGATTTGGCTTGAATATAAACAGCAACTATTTTTTTAAATTCTATTTTTTTTAATACACGCGTCAAAATAGGTCTAAAATATCAAAGAAGACACCGCTATTAAAGCAAAAGCAAGATATTGAGAAGCATGATAGAGGTCAAATTTTCTACGCTAAGAGATACTATCGAAACTGCCCAAAAAGTATAAAGAAGAAACTGATAATATCAACTTTCAACTGAGAATTCAGAAAGAATTAAAACGCATAAAATAAACACTACAAAGATAACAATGAAAAAAGCATAAGAGCTACATAAGATGGAACATGACATCGTAAAGTAGAGTAAAAGAGTTACAAGCATCTTGAGGGAAAATACAAATCTATTGTTTTAACACTGACTACAGAAATATATAACAAACAATATTAATACCAATAAAGAAAAGAAAAGTTTTAAAGATACTTAAATAATAATATAACAGTAATTGAAGCACGAAACATGAAGACAAAAATTGAAAAATAACTGTAAATAATAAATTGATCATAAATGGAAGGAGGTCAAATAAGAAGACCTAGAAGGAGAGAGTGAAAGAGAATCAAAATTGAGAAAGGAAGATGTACAAGAACAAAGAGAATATAAGTGAAAAAATAAGATTTTTTTATTATTTAATTAATATATGTTATTAGTCGTTTCCGTCTAACCTACAATTTGTCTTTATGATAACTTAAATCTATATATATAACCAGGAGCACCCATCGGCCCTAGCTCAGTCTCTGGTGAAATAATGTTTATACATGTCACTGCTGAATTTTTTAATATATGCACCTCACTACACAACACTACACAAGATCAAATTGATTCTTTTGAGTCCGTATCCTGTTCTGGTGGTATCCACTAGTTGTAATATTTCAATATTCGTGTGAGAATGGAGTCTTTCCTCATGCCCCCTTGCAATTCTCTTGATTTCTTGACTGATTGTGGGTATCTGTAGGTCTCGATGTAGATAATCAGTCCTATAGTATTTGACTGCACCCACAATACCTTTCAGGAAAAAAATAAGATAATGCAATGAAATAACAATATAAGAATAGAAAATGAAACCAAAACCACAAGAATGGAATGAGGAACTAAAATAAGTTAATAAAAAATATATCAGTGGTGTCCATAAAAGCATAATAAAGATCGAGAAATAATCACAAAACAAAAAAAAACAATAATAAATAAATAAATAGACGAGAAATGTTTAAAGACTGGACAAAGATGTGGAAGACCTAGAATTTTTTCTAGAAACAGCAATGCATTTTTGAGGTGTTGATTATTTGAACCCCAATCTAGTAGAATCTATTCCAATTTATTGAGAACCAGTAAAAGATGGCGTTACATACCTTATTCTCAAACATATTTCCACATCAAATTCGCACCGGACATTTCTTCAAGTTTGGCGACTAATAAAACTATTAAGGTGAAAATAAAATGTATCGCTTAATATAATTTTGCTCGACAAATCTATACCTAATAACGTATTTGTTCTTGATATTCAATAATTCATTCAACGAAGTTCCTTCTCTGGGCATGATCATTTGGTTATTATGTATACAAAATTGATAGCCTCTGGAATTGTCAATACTTGTTCACGAATTGATGTTTCTGAACTTTCACTGACCCTTTTACACTCTGCTCCAATTTTTCATCATTTGAATCATTTCATTTCAATATTTGAATGACCTCTTGAAGGCCGTTAGATTTAGCATCATAAATTCACCCAATTTTTCTGCACTTTTCAATTATCCTCTTCATAATTGAAGAACTTAAACCCGCATTAAGATGATAATTAGTATGAAACTATATCAACTAAACTTTCGTTAATTGAATTGAATTTCTTTTTAGGAACATTGACCGTTATAGATCTCCAATAATTATGAGAAATACTAACAATCACTGGAAATATATCGTCAATGTCGATAAACACAAACAATGGCTATTAACGTATAGTTGCGAGTAAGTTATCATGTTAAACATTATTGAAAACATGCCATAATTATTATATATTTTTATTTTAAAATCGTAGCGACAGCGAACTGAATTACTGCAACAAAATATTCAAATCGCAATGCCAACAACTGTATACCAAAATTAACTTAATGATCTATGAAAATAACCAACTGGATTATGATATATTTTGGATAAAGAGTGGTTGTAAATGTTCTTGTAAATAAACCATTATAACCAAAAATTTATTTATATATTTATTCTATATATTATATTTTTTAATATATTTTACGTAGTGTTTGTATTATAAAATAAAAATAATTGTTATTCTATTACTTTATCTATAAATACAATGCTTCTGCTGTTTTTTTTTTTTTGAATTTACACATACAGGATCAAACAAACCGCTATAACCGCATCATTGAGTAACTTTTTTTTAATCTCCTAGAACCTGAACAATCTGCCCGTATTATTATTTCAGTTATATAATACAACTATCCCTACATACAGTATATCACTTCAGTAAGTGATCTACTGTACAACTTATAATCTAAATCTTATTCTTCTACTATACTAACTTATTTTAAAGTCTATCCGTATAACTTGTTCTAAAAACTATTCTAGCTTATTCTAGAGATTATTAAATCTCACTCTTTGTGTCTACTAATCAGTTCGTATGGCAGTTTGCATTTGAGCTTACGCACTTCACTGCCATCGCGGATATTTAACTATTTGGCGAGTGCATTGGGATGCACTAATAGTCATTCAGAGTACTTCGCACTAACACCCCGAATCACACTCGTTATGGGTTCTGTGGGGATATCACGCTGAATCAGTTTGTTGGACACGTAATATGGGGCGTCTACGATAACCCGCAACACTTTATTCTGGAACATCTGGAGGATATCTATATTAGATTTGCTAGTAGTACCCCACAGTTCAATACCATAGGTCCAAATGGACTTAAGTATATATTGACTTTGTTAAGATGAAGTTGGAGGTTTCTTATGGCAGATATTGGATCAATTTGTAACTTGTGGTGTGTTATGTTTTATTAATTAGTAATTAAGAGGGTACAGAAATACCAAAATCATCGACATTAGCAGTTCTTTACTGAAATTATCACTAATTTTGCAAATTATGTTTATTTAGTTTATTATTCTCTTGGTATTCCACCAGCTGCCCAATGAGCTATAATTATTTGGTGGAATTTATATCATAAAATGACATGTAGAAGATCGCTTGAATAAGTGATCTTTTGTACAAACTTATAAACTGCTAATTAATTCAAGTAGTAATCTAAAAACTATATTACTTTGGGTCATACTAGGGATGCCATATTTACGTATTATATAATTTTATGTTCTTATATTTTTTTCAAATAAATTAAATATATTAAATATAATACATTGGTACATTTTAAATGTTTGTTAAACTTTCTTTATTTTTTACAACTTATCAAGAATATCGATATTTTTGGGCCCATATTTTATCTCAAAAATATCGATACATCCTTTATAAAATGTCGATATTTTTCCTAATTGTTGGAAAAAATTCATTGTACTTTATTCTCCGATATAACGATATATCGATTATTACGAGTATAAAACTGGAATATCGCTAAATTAGTTACTATATGTGTATTTTTAAATAATTGTGTCATTTGTTTCACAATTGTTTAAAGGTTTTTAACAATATATTGACTTCGTACAAATGAAACACAAGCTGGCTTGGTTGGCGCAGTGGTAAAGGCGACAGGACGGTCCACCTAATGTTGCAATAGTCGCAGTTTTGAATCCTGTTAGAGCATGGTCGTAAATTTATGTTTGTGATTGTTTAATGTTTGTGATAGTCCTAGTGTAAAATCCGACAAGGAATATGATCCCAGTCATGCTAGTGTCCAAGCTGGGTAAGACCGTATGTCTTCTGGGATAATTTCTAAGTTGGTCGCTCGCCAATCGCTAGGCTTAGTGCCGAGGACCATAATTCGGATTCTACGCTAAACTGTAGGTCGAATCCAGATAAACCTTCGTTGATAAAAAGAAGACTTTGAAATATAAAAAAATAAAACACAATTTTTTAATACACAGATCAACAGCAACAGCTGATTAACAAGATTTAGAGATATATATAATTATGAAAATATTGATTTTGTTTGAACGATTTTTACTTAAACTATTTTCTATATATCCATGACATAACTATTTAGACATAATATTCATTTTCAATATGGCTTTCCCCGTTCACCAAGTTCAAGTTTATTTTAGATGCTGAAGATGATAATACATAAAATTATTAAGTTCATTAAAATTATGATTTCAGTGTTAAGAGTTAATCAAAAAACAATTAAATAGTTATATGATTTGTTAATTTTGACTTTAAACTTCATACTAAATCTGGGTAATAAATTCAGAAATTATTATTACACAATCTATTATACACAATGAATTTTTCTGTTAGATACTAGAATCATAATTGAAGCCAACACTATAAACTTTTTAAATTGTTGCTTTAATGTGATTTCCATAAATGTGGCCATTTTTAAGTAAAAATTATCTAACCTTTATCAAGAGCTATTCCTAACGAGTTCATTAAAAAATCAGGTTAAACAAAATTTAGAGCAAATCACACTCAAAAGCTGTACTGGTTGACGATAAGATACTCCTCATTTAACCTAAAATCAGTGAGATTGGTTGGTTAACCTATTATAAAGCCCATTTGGACTTGTTGGAAACATCAAACCAACTAGCAATCTAACGATAGCAAAACAAAGGACTTCGATTAATTACCAATGCTTATCAAAGAAGAGCTTTTTATTAAAACATGAAATAAAGATAATAAATGACAGCGACATAAAAGCAATACAACTACTAGGCAACACCCGGGAATGAGCTTGTATAGTGTATAAGTACTTAATTATAATTTTAGCTTAAGTAATGTATTTTCTTTAAAGGGAATATTTCTTTGTCTCAACGGATTCTTGACCCTTCAAAAAAAAAAACCAACTAGTTTATACAAAATACCTGCATTTAAACAAAACTATATAAATCTCCATTAGTACAGCCTCAAGACAAAACCGTTAAAATACATTTACCTCTTAAAACTCGAGAAGCCCGACATAAATAAAATATTCCTCAAAGGCATTTCGTCGTAATAAATGTTTCTCTCATTTTAGTTCAAGTACGCATTAGTCTTTTACGGTCTGCGACTGTTTACAGACTTATGCAATTATAACTTGGTTGCAGATGACTTGCAAGAAACATCACTTTATATTAAAACCAGCTTATGTACATTAAAATTAATTGACACCGAATACTCACAATTTATCAAAATAAGTTATTTGTTACAATATATTTTATACTTGTACAGAAATATTTAAAAGGACAACAAGGAATTTAATCTCGAAAATATTGTCCATATATCTAATATTTTATTTTTCCTAAAGAAATAGCAAATACCATTAATTATATTTGGTTTCAGCTATGCTATTGTGGACAAAATTGTAGAAAAATCCCAGAAGCGCTGTGCAAACTGTATGGCCCCAAGGTACATTGTCTGGATCTCAGTTTCAATGAGCTAACTTCCCTAAAAGGTCTGGATGCCTTCCCAAATATACAAGAACTAGTTTTGGATAATAATCAGTTGAGTGATACAATTGTTTTACCCAACTTACCCAAACTGCATACGTTATCATTAAATAAAAACAATGTAAGTTAATAATTAAAATATTTAGAAGAATATATGTTATATTTAATTTATACCAGTAATGTAATATGTATTAAGAAATTGAACTCCATGCACACCTTCGCATTCGCCATTTATTTATAAAGTGAATCTATAAAATGCGTTTATAAGGTTTACTAAGCTTTTTAAACTTAGCAGTATATTTCATTTTTACACATACATAATCAATGAGATCGTTAATTCGTTTAAAATAGTGTAAATATATATAGTATTAAATTTAAGTTAATAATTGCATTAATTTTTTTAATCTGTGTGGTATTATAAAAATTAATTATTTTCAGATATGCGATTTAGAACCTTTGTTAACCCAAATTCGCGATAACGCACCAAACCTAACATACCTAAGTCTTCTAGGGAATAAAGCTTGTCCTAATCAACTATCTTGTCAAGAAAGTAATGAAGAGGATTACATTAGATATAGGTAAAATAAAAATAACTCTTATGAGTATCAATAGGAATGAATAACATATTAATAAAGCATGTTTTAAGGTATTTCGTCTTGTATCACCTTCCAGGATTACGATTTCTAGACTCCAATAAGGTTGAGGAACAGGAATTGGTCGAAGCTAAACGCAGAGGTCAGTTTATGAATGTGATAAGACCGAAAATGGCTTCCACTGCCGACAATCGTACTACGAGACTGGAGCGTGATTTAAAATACAGCCCTTTACCCAGATCACTTAGAAACCCTCAAGATTATAAAGGTATGAATAATAAAACCATTTCTAAATGTAAAAATTTAACTTGTATTACTCAGCGAAGACTTAACTCTCGACTTTCGATTAAATCGAAATGGTGCTTCCTTATAATATAAAAATGCCCTAATACTTACCAAGAGAGTTTTTAAAAACTCAATGTGTGAGAAAATATTAATCTAATGTTCTACTATTTATAATCCATACCTTTCTCCGTGTTATTATTATATGAAGTCGGTAAACCATAGTTAATTAAAAGGTTTTTAAATAAACACCCAAATAATTCAGAATCAAATTTACCACATATTATTGAAATATAACCTACTATTTCAATCATTGATTAACTCGTTTTATGAAAACTGCAACCTTATGTATCATGTTATGCATAGTGTTAAATTAATGTAGTTGAATTTCCTATATTATCTTATAATTTCCTTTATTTTTCAGGAGTGTATGGCCGATGTCGTTATCGATATAGTGGAAAACATTCGGAAGGAAATCGATTCATCTGTAACAATGATTTGTAATAGGTTTTAAGAATTATTTTAATAAATGTTTGTATAATATATTTTAGTAATACATATTAAAAACAGTTTTTTAATATAATGGTAGATTATTGCTTCAAATAAATAAATATTGTCAATAACGATCCTTAAATATTTATAGTCCACAAAAGTTATTTTACTATAAATAGGTCGTTATAAAAGAAATAATGTATTTAAACCAAATATAAAAATAGCCAATTACATTCATTATTTAATAAATATGTATAAGCACTACTGTTTTAATATTTCAAGACCTTCGGATTATTTTTATCTATTTTGTTGAGACAGTATGATTCATGCTATTAATATTAAATAAATTATAAACAAGAAGTTACAATAAAATAATACCTTCACCATTTCAAAGAAATGTACTAAATGACTTATTGTATATGTATATATAGTATAGAACGAGGAATAATTATAAAATATTTATCCTTTTATAAAGTTTGTTACTAAATATATAATAAATATTACAAAAACAGTTCTTAAAACTGTATTTTAGATTTGACTATTTATGCAACTAAATATACAGCCAACACTATCTCAATTCTGTAGATATCCACATACATGAAATTAAATGATCAGTATTATTGGAGTTAAGCCTAAGGTATTATTAAGTTTATATATAATTAAGATAAATAAAGATTCAAAAGAAACCTATTATAAACAGGGGAAAAAAGAGAGAGCTTGATTAGAAAGAAAGCCTAAAACGGAGTGACATTTGACAGGTTATACTTTTCACATAATATACAAAATAGCAAACGTAACCAGTTAGATTGTAAATATATTTATTATTTGTTGTGATATCATTAATGGGTTGGGTTCTTATTATAATTTTCTAAAAAAATATTAAAATGAATTGATAATCTATTATAGCATGCACAAAATATGGGTAAGTTTAATACATCTATTAAATATTGCCTAGTTTCCGCCTATTTACAATCTTACATTGTTCTAAATATTATATGTTTTTATTTTTTAGTCGAGGTAGAAGTAGAATTTGATTATAGTGCTAATGAGCCAGACGAATTAACGATAAAAAAAGGAGATATAATCAAAGATGTGATTAAAAAACCAGGTTAGTAAATAATATATTTCATTTTAAATTTTTGTCCAAGTTTAAGAAAGTCTTAAAAGGCTTTAGTAAATAATAATAGTAAATAATCATAAGTGTAATGTATAAAAATTTATTTTTAGGGGGGTGGTGGGAAGGCACCCTTAATGATAAGAAAGGTGTTTTTCCAGACAATTTTGTTAAAGTCATTGAAAAAGATCATGTAGTTCTAAGAAATAAAAAAGATTCACACAGGTAATATGACAGTATATTAATGAATCAGTAATTGTTACATTATCTCTATTGTCAGATAAAGTAATTTTTTTGATTAATTATATAATTATTGTAATAACATTTGATCAATTATAGGGAAATTTGTTACCTTTTAGGATTCGACAATGTCAAGTGATATTTAGCTATGCTCAAGATCATGAAGATGAACTTAATCTTAAAGTGGGAGACATTATAAATATCACAGGAGAAGAAGAGGAGGGGTGGTGGCGTGGTATTTTGAATGGAAAAGAAGGTGTATTTCCATCAAATTTTGTAGAGGAAATAACTCCATCGCCTAATAAACCTAAACCAACAAATAGAGATGACATTTTGAGGTTAGCTGATGATGCCCCTGCCTTGCCCGCAAAACCAGGTATATAATTATTGAGCATAAGTAGTGTTATGTGTAACTAGTGCATTTTTATTATGATCAGTTAAGCAATTATATGAAGCTCAGTTTGCCTATTTTGCCGTAAATGATGATGAATTGACCTTAAAAGAAGGAGATATAATTAAATTATTAAGCAAAGATGGACAAGATCCAGGATGGTGGCGAGGAGAGCTAAATGGAAAGATTGGTGTATTTCCAGATAATTTTGTAGTTCCTTATCAACTTAGTACAGATGATAGAAAAGCAAGTTCTAAGGTTAGCTTGATATTATTGCAGTACTTTTATTATTATGCATTCTTCATGTATATTATTCATATATAAAGCCCACAGAATCAACTAGTGCCATTAAGCCAAGTTCAATTGCATCGCAGAGAAAATCTCTTGAAATCAAGAAAGCTGAACAATCCAAAGCTACACCTGCTCTCCCCGGTGAATAAAAATACTTAGTTTTTTTTTGTTATAATAAAATTAACTTTAAATATATAGGTAAGAAGCCTTTAATGTCTATCAAGAAATCACCTTCAAGTTCAAGTAGTGGTAATTTATTTGCAAAACTAAAAGATAAACTTGTTGATGCTGTGGATGGTGCTACTGGTAGTAAAGCGAAAGAAGTCAAGGATGTGAAGGAAGCAGAAAGTACTTTAATACCAACAACTACAAGTGGGAATGTCTTTGATCAAGTTGAACGGCGGCCACTATTAAGTGATGTTAGAGCCAATAGGGCAAGACCACCAGGTAAGTGATCCATTTGTACTGTGCATGATAACCATTGATTTCTGAAATCAAAAAACTTAATTGTTTAATTTACAATTGTCAATTTAAAAATTATTGCTTATTGAATTATTTTTCCAATATGCTTTATTATTTTCATGTTTTAAGTGCTAATTCTTATAAACTCAATCACTTGTGTGTTGTTGTTTTTATATTGCCTTGTATTATCACAATTTGATAAAATATTGATTTACAAATATGTATGGAAATATTTCGAAATATCGGATAATATAGGCTCAAAACATATAAATACTGTTTATTAAACAAACCTTAGAATAGAAAATATCGCGAATTTATGGTTTATTCCACTGACCTAGTTTACTTTCATTTTACACTATTTCATTTTCAGCAGGTTTTCTTGTACATAAATGATTACTGTTATTGCTATATATAAAGTCGCTTTACAGTACTTTAAATGCTGTAAATTGTTTATAACTTGTCATAAGTTGTGACAGTCTTCAATAATATTATTTTGTAGTTCTGCTAATGTATCTATATTATTGGCACAAACATTAATTCAAATATTCGTAATAATAATTTAAATTTCTATTGATTGGATGTTTATTAATGAGTTATTAATAAACATTAGTTGATTTATTATTTTTTAAAGCGAAATTGATTTAAATTTAATAGAACCACGGTTTTGATTCTCTAATTTCAACTGTAGCAGTTTTAGGAATATAATATTTTATTTATCTCGAGCCATGTGTATGCTGAGATTCTAGTAACGTTATCATAAATACATACACAACATAATTCTCAACAAACACAGATGATTCAGGTAGATGCATAGTTCAGTGGACCAAACAAAAATGTTCTGTGGCTTACATAGAATATCGTTAGCATCTACTAACGTAAATATTTTTCATTCGGTTCCTTGACCTTTTCCTCAAAGTGGAACAGGTTCCTAATGATATCGATGCACCGTTCACTGGCTATTTGTGTATCGTCCGCTGTCTTCTCTCATGCTACAACGTGTTTCTGTAATATATGACTAAGCTTCTATTATGTCACCGCCTATTAATATTAAATCCGTAACCCGTACTATTTTTTTCATCGACTGAACACACTTTTTATCTAAAGTGTGATGTGTCGAAATGGTACCTGAGAGGATAGGTAAATTTTGTCTCTATAGATTACCGTTATCGTTTTTCACCATCCTTATTTCATAAAATTACATTGTTTATAGGGTTTACATTGGGATTATTATGTTTCTAAGAATTTAATTTTATAGAATTTATTTATATTTCTGTAGAACATTATATATTTATTATTATATTCCTATTCGTTTTCTACGTGGCTTTGGGGAAGACAAATATGTTACCGTTTTTGTTTTTGCATAACACTTGTTAGACTAAATGCAATATTAAACTAAATCCGATTCGTTGTTTTTAGTTGCTTTGGAAAAACCCAAAACCTTATCCATTATAAATCAGTGTCTAACAGTTGGTCTATAGATAAGTCAGATCACGATCTTTACAGTCTTCTATTCAAAGATTATATCGTTTTTGGATTAAAATAAAAATATGAACAATTGAAGGAAGAGAACATAAAAAATAGACAGGTCAATAGTTGTTATAGTACAGTGCCTGTACTATAATTTATTTTATAGTGTATATGTATATTTCTTGTAGATTACGAGGGGTAGTATTTATGTTTTGAATCGTAGTGACTTAAGTTTTGTTAGATGATATCTGACATTTATTAAACAATGATTATCATTTTTATTTTATACATCTTCATAAAAATTAAAAATTTACTGTAGCCCTGAAAATATTCAGAATATTTTTGTGCGATAATTTGTTACAATCCACATTGATATCGGAAAAACACTCACTTTTAGTGAAAAGGTCTCGTCATTTGCCATATAAAATGAGGTGTATACAAAACAATGATGCAACTAAGAAATTTTAAACAAGCAGCAAGTTTTTGGCTATTTGGTTATACATAGCGTCGGATAATTTATTACATAATTTACTGTATTTTGAATACAAATTCATGTCCAAATTTAATTTAAATTACAAAACGATATATTTTGTTTTAAATTGTAGATAACCCGAAATGCTTTGAATTGTATACCTTTGAATTTTCATAACAACTGTTTGATATCACAATTATCTTTTAATTGATAAGAAATTTAAATTTAATCTCATATTGTTAGAATGTGGTGCATGAACAACTACAAAGTGTAATATACATAAATATACAAAAAAGTGTTTGTTACCGTTATTATAATACGTTAATGATATGATGGTATCTCGCAGTGGTAGGAACTTTCTATTTAAATTGTTCGTATGAATTATTAGTATTATCGTGTATGTTTTAAACATTCATTTTGAGCTCTAGTCTATAATAATGAAACGATAATTCTTTATTATCATTTTTACTACGCAATTAAATCATTACATCATCACAGGTATAATTTGGTGTTTAGATAACTGACTCATCTGACTTACTCTTTCGTTTAATGTATTCATCGTTGAACATATTTAAGTTTCTTGGAAATAATAATGAATAGCCAACTATTTTTTTTAAATTTTTTACTTTTATTTTATATGTCAATTGAAGTTTCGGCATATTAAATGAATCTATTGTTTAATTTTATTATCCTACAGATCCTTTGAACGTCTTAAAATGAGTAATTTTTAATGGATCATCGAATGAATCATATTGTTTTAAGGTTTTTACGTTCAGTCTGCATCACTTTGTTAGGCAATTAAAGAGTATGTAAATTTGTACTGTTTTTTCAGTAGTTTTCAACTGAAGAAAATAATTTATGTTGTTATCATAAACATTTTTAGAGCTTTAGCTTAACCAACGACGTTTTCCTCACTCAACAGAATCATTTACCATAACAACTTTTGTAAAAGCATTACTAGTTGTAAACTTTGTCAGCCTCGTTCTAGATGGGGCTATTATCTTGTTAACATAGTCATTCATTCAAATATGACAACTGAAACTCCTTTATTATCCATGTGTTCCCCCTCAACTCAGTAGACCAAAGTGAATTCATTTATTACGTAAGAAGATTTGGCGGCAGAAGGGGGTTTACAATATTTTTTATTATAATAATATACAATATATTTCATCTTACTAGCGTTTGGGACACATCAAGACACGATTGTATAAAATAAAAATAAGAATTATGTTTCATTTAGTATTTCGTTTAGGTTGGTATTTTACTTTCTTTAGATTTTTACTTTATAAATATTAAACAGAGGGGATCGACCTAGTCTTTTTTTATCTATTTTCTTTTGTATTTTATTATTTCTTTCTTATATAATAAATGAATCGCACCTGAGCGACCTAGTCTGTGGCTACCTGGCCTAGACTCATTAGTCTGTGGTAAGCGGACTCTACAGTTTCGACTATGTGCGATAATTTCGTAAATATTTAGACGTTTCCTCTTACCAAAATACTCTCAATATATTATATTTACGAAAAAAGAAACACAAATTTGGTTTGAAAATTGTAAAGGATCTCTTAATATTACTTCATCTATTATTCTTAACATTATAAAAATAAGTATTTCGATTATTCTCAAATTATTAGGTACTTGCATGTACTCTTATTTAATGTTTTCGCTTTAAAGATGCTTTTATCGAGAACCATTTTTGTACTTTTATTTTCTCTCATTTTCTAAAAATGTATCCCGTATTTTTACCAACATATGGAAAAAACGATTTGGTTTGGTATTGGTTTGGCAAGGATCAAACCATCGATCTTTTTTACCTTTCTTCGACATTTCGAAAAGGTGTACCCAGCAACAAAACCTCCCATGCGAGCTTCAACAGGTATCCTTCATCACCTCATAAGTCTTACAATTCTGTGTCTTCGAACATTTCCAGGTCGTTCTTTATCATTGACATTAAAATCACCACTTTTAAATCGTTGAAACCAAAAGCCACAGTTAGTATATGACACACCAAGATTACCATGTAACTGTTTGAAGGGTTTCGGCAGTAAATTTCTTCAAATAAAACGATAAGGCCAGGCGCAAAATGAGACGCGTGGCGTGGCGAGGTTTTGTGGATTTAAAGAACGATAGCTACCGCGCAATATTGCTTCGCAGCCTGCCGTGACGCAGTTTTGGCTAACGTGATTTTGCGGAATAAAGTTTTCTTGTCGCAGTAAGTAGAATTAATCGAAGCCGTTCGGATTTTACAAGTTTTATACGATAAGTCATGTAGACTACATGATGACAATTCTTTAATTAAAGTGAATTATCTGTGAGTCTTTCTTCTTTTTAAATACGAACTTCTCAGTTACCTTTTACGTACTAGCCATCTGGCAGATAGATATTATCATTTCAGATTCGAATTCGTCTTCCGAATCAGATTCCAGTTTAGTTGTTCAGTTCTAACAGATCAATTGAAAAGTCCCCATAGTCCTACCATAGTAAAACATTTTCTTTTGAGAAAATTAGAAAATTTTTTGCTTCAACTGTATTGTTTCCCTTCAAAAAGCAATATTTTATAAACAAGCGGAACTCATTTTTATCCATTTTTTTCACAATAACAAAAGTTGCTTCACTCAAAATGCTATAATTCATAAACTAATGATCCGACAGCTGTCAAATGTATACACGCATCTTTTGAGGGTTAGGGCTAAGTAAAAAATATATGGATTTAATTCTAGTAGTGCCATGTATGTGTCAGGCCGGACTTTTCAATTGACCTGTTACTACTGTGCATAACTCGCGAGAACTGCAATAGTATTTATGCAATTACGGCGCGGTTTCGGCGTCTGGCAGTTTCATCTTGCGTACACTCGCCGTGACCCTCAGGAGTCTCGGAAATGCAGTTTTGTGCGTTTCATAAAACTAAATAGAAAACTGCATTAATAGATGTGGTTGATCAAAATACATGCAATCGCTTAATATGCCTATATTAACTTAATATAATATGTTAATAATAATTATAATTCTATTCTTAGTACATTAGGTGTGATATCACGTGTCACCTTTTTCTCAGCTGTAAATGGGACAATCTTGTTGATAAAAACTTCAATTTTACCATTATTCAGGGAAGTTACGTTGATTCTTCTTTCACTACAACAATGATGGCTAAATTTATTCCTCTTAATATTGATTTAGCCGTGTGGAGCAGATAAAGATTACATTACCATACTGATAATTTTCGGCATCGACGGAAATATCCATCCTGGAAATGCTTAATGTACTCAAAAACCCACACAGCAGATAAATTTCAGTAGATGTTTATATTTCACAACTTTAACTGAATGAAATTACGCTAAAATTGATTGTTGCCTAAAATTCTGTTTATTTTTTAGTATTTTAAACGAATGGTTGAAACAAGATTAATCAGTAGCACCGAATGAAATATTTCATCATTTCTTTTCATTTCATTTCTTTTCAGGTATCCGAAAAATATTGTTTTAATACCATAAGTACTTTTTTAACTAACCATTATTATCAAATGTTATTAAATGATTGATAACATACTTTATCTTTTGATAACATTTCTATATACGTGTATGGTATTGAATACATGTTAATGTCGGTAAAAATTTTTATAGTTGATGTATCGGATATCATAAATTACTGATATTGTAAATTGGAAAATCCGGCATGGCTTTACTTTGTATCATTCGAAATGATACGTTAAGTAAAGACGAAATATATGATATAAGGTTGTTCTAAATATTTTTGTTTTTATTTAAAAAAGTAGAATGTTATCATTAAAATTCAAAACCATCTTAAATTGATTATTATTGAACTTTGGAATATTGTTTTATTATTAGTCTATTAAATCGGTGTTACTCAATCAAGCAATTATATTTTAGGTCGTCGTTTGCCAACGTCCGTCTTCAAGGAAGACGATGAAGACATTCCGGGTATCCCAAATGGCAGCGTGGCGGACTATAGTGTAAAATCAGAAGATAGCGTCAAATCGGAAGCCAGTTTCAGCAGTGAAAACTTGGACGTATCCTCGTCGTCTGAACTTGACGGCGGTGACGTCAAACCACGCCTTCGAGAATGGGAAAAGCATCGCGCACCGTGGCTTGAAGAGATGAAACTTAATCAAGGTAAGACCCGATAAAATCTAACACCTCAAATTCATCAACTGCAACACTATTTATTTTTAGCTAAAAGAACGTCTGTGTCACCAGTACCGGACCTAAAACATAAATTGCCGGATAGTGAAGCTGGATCGAAGTCTAGCCAGAGCTCACCAGCAGAAAAAGAGGTTAACATTGCTGATATGTCCAAATCGATGTCGGACATAAAACTAAGCCCCATTGATGCCCGGCCTATTACTAAATCGGATAAAACACCACCACTTCGCATCAAACCTTTAATTACAAGTTCTGTCAAACCCACATTTATTGGTAAATATTTAACTATTTTTATTTCTATTTGTTACATTGTTACTAGTGGTACAATTACTAGCCAACTAACCTACAATTTGTCCTTACAATAACTTAAATATAGTGTATATCTAGAAGGGCCCATCTGCCCTATCTTTCTAGCCTCTAGTTTAACATTCAATTGAAAAGTCTCCGGCCTACCATAGTAAAACATATTTTTTTCTAAAAATTAGTTTTTTTATTCAACATAACTACCTTCAAGGGCGATACACTGATTATAGCGACCGTCCAACTATTTGATGCTATTTTTGTAGTATGATTTGTCCTTTGCTTTAAAATAGACCTCAGTTTTGGCGATCATCTCTTCATTCAACGAAAATTTCTTCCCAGCGAGCATTCTTTTGAAATCTGAGAACAGGAAATAGTCGCCTGGAGCCAGATCTGAAGAATATGGTACATGAGGAAGTACTTCGAAGCCAAATTCATGGATTTTTGCCATCGTTTTCACTGACTTGTGACACGGTGCATTGTCTTGATGAAGCAGCACTTTCTTTTTCTTCAAATGCGGCCGTTTTTCGGCGATTTCGCCCATCAAACGGTCCAATAATACTATGCAATAGTCGCTGTTGGTGGCCCTTCCTTTTTCAAGGTAGTCAATGAAAATTATTCCATGCGCATCTCAAAATACAGACGTCATAACCTTGCCAGCCGACTGTTTTCCCACGCTTTGGAGCGAGTTCATCGTGTGCAGTTCACTCGGATGACTGTCGATTGGACTTCGGAGTGAAATAATGGAACCATGTTTCATCTATTGTCATGTATCGACTCAAAAACTCGGGTTTATTAGGCTTGATCATCTTCAAATACTGCTCCGAATCATCAACTCGTCATTGTTTTTTGTCAATAGTGAGTTCGCCCGGCACCCACTTTGCACAGAGCTTTCTCATACCCAAATATTCGTGAATGATATGATGTACACGTTCAGTAAAGATCTTTAGAGTGCCTGCTATTTCATTCAATTTAAATTTACGGTCATTCAAAATCATTTTGTGTATTTTTTAATTGTTTTCGTGCCGCCTTTGGTGCTTATTTCACTATGTTTAAACTTAGCATACCTATCCTTTATGGTTGATTTTCCTAAGGCAGTGTCCGGAAACTCGGCATCAAGTCAGGTTTTTGCTTCAACTGTATTTTTTCCCTTCAAAAAGCAATATTTTATCAACTCGCGAAATTCCTTTTTATCCGATTTTTTTTCACAATAACAAAAGTTGCTTCACTCAAAATACTATAATTCACAAACTAATGATACGATAGCTGTCAAATTTATACACGCATCTTTTGAGGGTTAAGACTAACTGAAAAACATATGGATTTAATTCTAGTAGCGCCATCTATGTGTCAGGCCGGGGACTTTTCAGTTGAACTGTTAATAATGTTTATGTATTAATACTGTTGTTTTTTATTAAATGCATCTCACTACACTATACTACAAAAAATCAAAGGGTTTTGACTCTTTTGAGCCTGTGATCTATTCTGGTGTTATCCAAGAGTTGTATTACTTCGATATTGATATGAGAATGGAGTCTGTCCTCATGTCTTCTTATGATTATCTTGATTTCTTGAATGGCAGTCTGTATTTGAACGTCTCGGTGAAAGTAACCTGTAGTACCTCAGTGGACCCACAATACTTCTCAGTACTTTATTTTGGAAAACTTGTATTTATATTAGTTCTCGCGGAACATTCCATATGTCCATATAGGTTTCAATACTTGCTTTTATAATAGCAATTTATTATGTACTGGTAATCGCTATTTTCTTCCAGTTAACCAATACATTATCCAATATTTTCACTCCAATTCTTTCCTTTTCTCTTTTAGATGTCCCTTTTAGTGAAATTAACTGATAGAAGCATGCATGAGGTGTTTTCAGAAGCTTGTATTTTGTTTTGTTGTATTTACACCTAATTTTTATGGTTTATAAATCGATACTTTGTTACTCAAGTTTAAAAAAAAGTACATTTTCTACAACTTTTTCTCATCTTTTGGTAACTGAAACGATATTGTTTCAAAGGAACCATGTTGGTTTGGCAGCGATCCAATCATCGATAATTTTTTTCACTTCTTCAGCATTTGGAATTAAAATAAGAGTAATTAATGGCGAAAATGTTGATATTTTAGGTTATTAATTGATATTCCGAGATTAGTTTAACAAACAGCTTTATTGATTTAATACACCTACCTAGACTTTAGAAGAGTCTATAAACGAAAAATGAATAATCTATAACAACGTAGTTTTTCTCTTAACTGAAACTTGTTTGTTTAACAGTTGTATACGTTGATATTTCGCATTTTATTCAATAGTAATCGCTGATCAAAGTACATACAATCACCTAATAATTATTATATAATTTCCAAAAAGTACACAAAAAACATAAGGCTCAAGACACACACGGCGTTTTTTTTTCCAGTCACGGTTTTTGTAGGAATGTGGGAATCTAATGAAATATCTATATGTTCTAGGTTTATTAAGAGTGGTGTTTTATCGAAAAACGATATATCGTTATTTTTCCTACAATCCTACCTACACGTGACAGTAAGTTTGTAAAGTGATTTGTTATTCAGAATGAGAAGAAATCATCAAAATCAGAAATAGTGAGCAAAGTAGGTAGCGACGCTTTCTGTCTCTAGAATAATTATCGGTAGAGAAGAGTCGAGCCAGCGGAAAAAAACGCGGTGTGTATCTGGGACGTAAAGAAGCGATTCTATTTGTTCAAGTAAAAAAGGAGGATAATCAGAAATTTATTTTTGAAATAGGATCTATGCCTCCATCAAAGGAACTACCACCGAAAACTACACCCCCACAACCAAAATTATCACCAAAGCCAAAACAAGAACCTCAGGAGATCATCTCCTCTAATACATCCAGTTACCTGGGTTATTCGTCTAGTTTTTCTCACTCGTCCGAGAAAATTGTCAGCTCTACTTCTACAAGTGAACCTGTTATCACCTACAAGCAGTTCCAGGATGTCCTGGGTAGACTCGCGCGGCTAGAGTTAAAATGTGACAAACAAGCGCAACAGATCGAAGATTTGAAAAGTCGTCTTCAAGTCGAAACTGATATGAGAATTATGCTGCAAGAAAAGGTGCTTCAAAATAATATTCAAGTGTGAGCACTACGTTTACTACATTTCCCACTAACGTCAACTTAACACTTAACGCTTATTAGCGAGAGATGGCGTTTTTTTGTTCTTTTATTATTCTCTCTGCAGGGTTCTATTTTTATTACAAGTGATTAATTGCTTTTTGAATAGCTTTACATAGGGTTTAATATATAAATGTTGCTCTTTTTAAAGGATGAATCACTATTCTTGTCAATTCAGCGTTAAATTTTGTTTTTCTCTATAATAAATAATTTATATTTTTATACGCGATAATAATATATCAGCTAACCTAAGGTTAGTTTTTAGAGAATCACTTTTAAATGGTTGTATTTTATAAATAATTTAAGGGTAAAACCATATTTAAAAACTTCCGCACTTTTGCAAATATACAAATGGTTATGAACTTAATTTGTATCATTACGATTTTATTATATTGATAATGAAATGCTTTTTTATTTTATTATTAGGCGTGTTTCGTAATCGTTCTAAACGTTAGAAATGTGAATTATGATTGAAATGAAATTTTGAGAATAATTATATTTATATATCGGAGTCAATAAGATTTTAGTGCCATTGTATAGGTCAAGTAGGCACATTAATGTGCAAAACACGTTTGTCATTTAACCATTTCTTATTCCCGATACTGCGACAGTATTCAACCTATACGCGAGGCCTTTATCTATTAACAATTGGATTAACATCAGGACTGATAGCGCAAAGGTACTTAAGTTAATATAGATTTTTTAAATCAAAGATGAATTAGTGTAGAAAACATTTGCCTTTTGTAAAAAAGAGTCTTTGATAAATGGTGAATATGTATCGCATGGTTTTAATGCATGTCAGTTCCATTTTTTATATAAAGTATGTTATGAGCGTAGCTTATACTTATCTTGTATTTGATCGATAACAGGCCTAGGTTCTATTTTAAACGTTATTTTAAAGTACATTAACCCAAGTTTTTTATGGATAGTATTTAATGAGTTACCTGAAATATTCATATTTTTATATATCGATTTAAATAAAACAAAAAATATTTAAGTCCATATACGAATTTAGCTTGATACTACGCCAACTTCGATCCTATTAATTCGTTCAACCCTCCTTTAATATACATTAGCGTGTAAGGGTAAACTAAAAAAGTATTAGATAAAAGACGGTGATAGGTATTATGCTTTTTTAAATGTAAAAATGCGATACCCATTTTTATCATTCTTTTTATGTTCTTTATAGTGTCACACTTCAAACCGAAGAAAAGGTTGTTTATTTAATATAAATGTGCAGAATAAGCGATATATGGCTTAGGTTTAAATATTGTAACAAACTACATTCCACAAACTTATTTTTATTGTATATAGAGCAGATTCAAGATTGTAAGTACTTATTGTTGGAGAAAATAACTATGTAAAAACGAATTAAATAAATATATTTGAAATTTCTATTTATTTTCATTTAAACATTTAAACATCAAAATTTGGTAAATCTATTATATTGGAATAATCGAAATAACAGTTTTCAATATAGCACGAAAGAGGATTTTTTGTTATATTGGAGACTCTTTTGTATCTACTAATAAATGAGGTTTATCTAGACTGAACTCAACCGAGTACTAGTGTGGCTAGAATGGTTTTTCCTTGTTGGATTCTGTACTCATAAGTATATATATATATATATATATATATATATATATATATATATATATATATATATATATATATATATATATATATATATATATATATATATATATATAGGTAGAAGAATGCGATGTTTGTGAGTGCAATGAGGAAGGTATAGGATTTAAACTATTAATTTAAATTATGTAGATCCTGAAAAATATTCATAATTCATGTTGATTAGTTGTATATTATGCAAATGTATTTGGTTGGTTGTTTTCTATAGAGGTGATTTAACTTGTATTGTCATAGCTCTAATTAAATTCATTTACATCTTCAGTCCTTAAATTTCTTAGTTAACACAAGAATATGAAGCGACTATAATACTTCAATGAGTCAAAACTGAATTTATTGTCGAAGAGGGATATATATATATATATATATATATGTATATATATATATATATATATATATATATATATATATATATATATATATATATATATATATATATATATACAAAACTGATAAACATGCATGTTATTTTCAGTATAAATTTGTAAATGAAAACATGCATGTTATTTTCAGTTTTTTAATAAAAACAAATTCTGCAAAAATTTAATTGTCTTAAGTATATTGATGCAATAAAAAATATGCATGGAAATATGTATATGTATAAGCTTTTTCGCTACTAGTGCTCGCTGCAGCGAATGGAAAATGTAAAGTTGTATACTATCGGTTGGGTATAGGGGAAACAATATCGATATTATATATCCCGGGATAATATCACATTCATATTTAATAGCAATAGTAGAAACAAATATTATACTTTGAATATAAGAGAAGTTTAAACCAATTGTTACCAGAAAAGGATGTCGGCTAGGAATGTTAGGGATGCAGAATTTTTGGCACTCGCTTATACAGATGCCGATTTTAAAATTTTAAATTAAAGTTCTGAATTCAGGAACGAATTAATGAAATGAAATAACAATTTTAACACCTTTAATTTTGTAAGTACATTTTCAGTAGGTAAATAAAATAATTAGTGACAGTGTTGTTTCAAATATGATAATATATGTCTAAATAAAGTAGTGTAACAAAATTCCCAACAAATAATTTAATTGATATTAAATTTAATAGGTTTGATACCACAGAGAAGTTACTTATACATCAGGGAATTTTCAAGTCTAATTCTACTCTTACTATTCTACTATTTTATCATGAAAACGAAATTTTTCAATGCCTCAATAAATTATATTAAAGTCTATTATATTAAAGTCTGAAGTTTTCAAAATAGTTTATACTTTGTATAATTATATTATTAAAACAAGGCAATTTACAAATGAATATTTAATTATGGAATATTCTTATATTGTAGATAGTTGAACTGATAGTTTAAGTATTTTAACTTTTGGTTAATAAATCGATACTTTATAATAAAATGTAAAGTCTTTAATTATACATTAATTGTTCTGTAATGTAAATTAATTGTTCTTGCTGATTGTTTTGCAATTAGTTTAATACAAAACGTAATTTAAGAAATCGCAATGTTAAATAAGATTTATTCAATGTAGCCTTTGGAAACATGCTTATTATATTTTGAACTTTTTTAAAATAAGGTTTCTTTTTTCAAATAAAATGATGAAGATAGGGAAGATAAACTACATATCATTGCTAGCATTATATGTTACCATTATAAGAGCTTAATAGTTGAATATTGAAATGAGTATTATTATATATGTATACTTATTTCACTGTGGTATACTTTATGTTTATGTACTTTATGTTTAATTTTATCTATTAATATATGTGTTATATTATTATAGCGATGTATTACTTTAATGTTGAATTATTTCTCCAACAGTTTCTATATGTGTAAAAAACTTTGTACCAGTGTAATTAATAACAGATTTAATTGTTATCTGAGATACTCTGAATAAACTTGTTTTAATAACTTGATCGTCAGGATATAAATATAATAGCCAATCTATACATTTGTGAAAAGTCAGTGTTTAGTAAACAATAGGTAAATGTTGCGGTTTCAATTTTTTTATTTACATAAATAATGGCTTTCAAAGCAAATTTAAACTATTTAGTTTTATTTAATAGAGCAAAAATATAGAACATAGAAAATTTTAATGGATAAATATTTATTGATACCCTAAATAAAATTGTTTTAATAACTTGATAATAGTTATGATATAAATTTAATAGCGAATGTATATGTTTGTGAAAAGCCAGTCGTTGGTAAACAAAAGGTAAATGTTTCGGTTTCAATTTTTTTACTAATATAGATGTTGGTTTTGAAACAAATTTAAATTATTCAGTTTTATTCAAAGTAAAATAATTATTTTTGTATTTGGGAATACAGTAATAAATGTTCTCTGCTGTTTTATTTTTTTTTGCTTGACATTGAATTAATGTAAAAAAACTGTTGCATTAGTGTATTAACCTTAGCTCTAGTAAGCGATATCAAAATAAGCAATTATTTTTAGCAATATATAGTTGCGGCGAAGGCACAGCCTTGACCTCGAATCCTTGAGAGTTTTCCAAATCGAGCGGTACGATCCACTCCCATCCCCACCACAGTCCATATCTGGATTCCCGCGCTCGAAACCTTCCCGGAAGCTCGCACGCGCCGCCGTCTCCCGCGGGACTCGCGACAGGACACCACGGTCCTGCTGGTGGGGCGTGGAGGGGAGTTGGGCGAAACAGAGACGGGAATCGAGCAGGATCGAGAACGTTTCGGACTGGCAGTCTGGTTAGCGCGTGGAGTCGCGTGCCGATTCGGCATAAATCGCTCGGAAGCAACACGTGGCCTTGGCCAGGTGGCTGTCTTCTGGCGTTCGGGGCTCCGTTTTTTCTCGTTGCTCTTTTCGGTCCTTGGCGCGCCGCCAAATTCCGTCAGGATATCTACTCCTCGAACTCCGGCCGAGGGACCCGCTGGCATAGCTCGCATTATCCACCTGCGTGCCTTACGATTGCCGAGAGGGATCCGGTGCGGCACGTGTTTGACGTATTGTAAAATCCAGCGACGGTTTGATGAGGGGGATGAGGTGATAGTTCGAAATGCAGGAGGACCCGACGTCGTCCTCTTGTGAGGTTTTGGCTGCGGCGACGAGGGAGGCGGCCTACCTGACCGACAAAGAGCGCGAAACTATTTTGGCGGTCCTCACAAAAGACGAACAGTTGAGGAGGCAGCAACAGGTTAAAATTCTGTAAGTTTTCGAGTTTCGCTTCCTAATCTTTTCAATTTCCCTTCTGTTTTCAATTAAAACAAATTATATAATATACAGTTATAAAATATTTTTGTAAATTATAAAATATATTTACAATTTAATGGTATTTTTATTGTGTTTTTTTTTTCATATCTTATATTAAAAACTAATAGCAATGAAAATTATGAAAGACCTTCTATTTGTTGATACGATATTAATATAGTTACTTGAAAATCAATTATTTTAATACATTTTGTTATTAATTACATCTTACATTAGACAGGCTTAGTACAATTTTAATTTATAAATTAATTTATTACTACTGTTCTGTTGTACTTGCAATAATGCACAAGTAAGGCCAGTACGGGATTAATACATCAGTATGTACCTCCCAAATTAAGATAAAACTACTTAAGCCAAAGTTAAGAATACAGTAGCTGTATTGCTTCCACGTTGCTGTGATTTAGCAACCTTATTTATTGTTTTAAGGTGAAATCTTGGATCACTTCGTATATTTCGAGGTCATTGTGTAATTATTTATTGGTTACGTAGCGATAAGCATTGCTAATTAATCGCAGAACTTTGTTTTGGGTGCGATGGATTACTAGTTGCTTTGATGTTTTAATGTAACCCCATATTTGTACCCATAGGTCGAAATTCGCTTTATGATTGACTGAGAAACTAATCTCTTTGATTGTCAAAGCCAAGTAGAGAGTATCTTTCGACTAACCAGTACAGTTGCTTAACCTTGAGTCTAATCTGCTCTTCTTTTTGTCTAACATGGTGATTCCAGTTTAACCTACCATTGGGATGTATATCAAGGATTCTGCTTGAGTTGGACACCCGTTAAATGATATAATTAAGTTTTTGCCATTTCGTTGCAACGCAAAATTAACATAGATAGATTAAGCTGTAATTTCTAGTCTCTAGTCCATTTGTAGATCTTGTTGACGCCTCCGCTTGTATTTTTTTCTGCAGCCTTATGCAGAGATATATCTTTTGCCTACTAAGTACTTCTTCTATTGTTGTTGGGATATCAGCAGTGTTGAGCAAACATAGGAGTAGTCCCAAGATACTATCCTGTGGAACTCCAGCCGAAATAGGTTTAAGAGTTGAGAATGCACCTTCATGCGAGATACTACATTTTCTTTCGAAAATATATGATTCTAGCAGTCGACAACTTGCTCATTTTTGTAAATTGGTCTCAAATGCATCTCAGTATTTATATATTGTCTCGTACTAGAGTAGTTTCGGTTTTTATTTTTGCAATTGATTAATAAATATATCTACGTGATGTATCATATGATCAAAGATTAAAAATGATAAGAATTACAATAGATTTATTTTATTTAAAAAGGCTCTGGTAGTTATTGTGCCATCATATGTTTAATTTTTATGTAGTATTTATGGCTATTGTACATCTTTAGGTTTTAGGTTTTGTTTAAGTTCTATTGTATTATGTATATTGATTATAGTGTGTGATTTAAAAATAGCAATTAACATATTATTAAAATACGATCAAACATTTGTGGGGTTATTATTCCATTGCTTTTTACATATCCGGAGAACATTTAGATATAAAAGTAATTCTACTTCCTTTAAAATGAAATTATTCATTTCATGGTAATTATTTCTTTTCTTTTCTTTTTTAAAGTTAGTACATAAAGGAATTTGTACATCTCTGTCTTGCTTATACTACTATACTAAAAAGCACATTTAAAACAAACTGCTCCAAGGAGTTATATCCGTCCTTTCCTCTCTCACAATTTAAACAGGAAAGAATTCGTACATTTTCATCTGACAACAAAAGCAGCCAAACAGTGCATAGTAATTACTATTTTCAGTCCCCAGTTTTTTGACTATCGACTGTTTCGAGTATTCTCAGTCGCTAGTTCCCCTCGTTACTTGTTTACGATTTTGTCGACGGAGCATTTTTATTTTATTTGTTTTTAAATTAAAAAGGCACATTAAAATTTAATATCTTGGGAGATTTGAGAAAAATATTGTTTACACATCAGAAAAGTGATACAATAACATATTTAATATATAAAAATATAAAAACACTCGAAAGGTCATAAAGGTTCGAGAAAGTAGGATGGAAAATAAATTTGTGTTCATTAGGAAGATTCATGCGAAATTTATTTCGTTTAATGTTAAACGGTTTGCGAACTTATCTAAATAAGAGAATATTTTCATTATGTATATTTAGGTGACGGCTACGAGAAAATATCTGATATTTGGATATAATTAAAATGATTATAGACATCAAAATGGAAATACCTATACAATTTTAATATAAAATATCATTCAATCTTACAATTGCTTTCGAATAAATTTGAAAATTTATGAACAAGTATGAATAATGAATTTTCTTTAAATATAAAAAATCATTTTTTATCCATATAACATTATTAAATATTAAAAATTTTAACTGCCACATATCTGTACCTCTGAAAACATTTTTAAGTTTTTGGTTGTGAAAATTTAAGTGAGTCCCGATTTTTTTCTCTCAAGATTAAAAAGTAAACCCGTAGTGCCAAATCCGGCAAATATAGTATTTTTCTTATCCTATTTCTAAATCTATTTAAATTATTTTTTGAGTTTATTTTGGTTAACAAAACTGAGCAATTAACAAGTTATTTAACATTTTTTATATTTTACGTCAATATATATAAATATTTCTTTCTTCGCTTTCCTTTTATGCGTCTTTACGCGATTCCAAATATACAAAACCTATAGAAATAAAAATATATTTTGATTTATAGTTTGGATTACAAAAATGGGAAAAATTAAAAATATTTAATTGAAAAAAAAAGTTATTTAATATTTGTCATATTTGGCGGAACTCATATACATTTATATATATATATATATATATATATATATATATATATATATATATATATATTGAAATATTGAATTGGATGATGATTGAATATCCTAGCACTGACCGTATAATATTATATAATATATATAATGTATAATAATATATAATATATATAATATTATATTTTATAAAAATGTAGGTACATCGATTTGATAACGTGAACAATAGTTATATAATTGTCAAATATATGATATAGTGATGTGCTAACAATAATTTCGTATTATTTTGCTGTCGAATAAAGATTTACCAAGAATAAAGTTAGAATGTGTTATGGTAGAGCATATTTTGTAAATATATTTCACATTTGTTATTATTTAGTGCATGAAAATTTACTTTCCATTATTAACACTACCAAGGAGAAGACGACCTGATCTAGGTTGTCAAAGTCATTCTAATAGTTCATTTGAAAAAACCTCGGCCTACCATAGTAAAACACATTTTTGTGGAAAAATTAGTTTTTTTTATTCAACATAGTTCCCTTCAGGGGTGATGCACTGATTATAGCGACCCTCCAACTTGTCGATACCATTTTTGTAGGGCGATTTGTCCTTTGCTTCAAAATGGGCCTCAGTTTCGGCGATTACCTCTACATTCGACGGAAATTTCTTCTCAGGGAGCATTCTTTTGAAATCTGAGAACAGGGAATAGTCGTTGGGGGCCAGATTTGGAGAATACGGTGGATGAGAAAGCAATTCGAAGCCCAATTCATGGATTTTTGCATTCGTTTTTACTGACTTGTGAAACGGTGCATTGTGTTGGTGAAGCAGCACTTTCTTTTTCTTCAAATGCGGCCCTTTTTGATTTCGTTCTTCAACCGGTCCAATAACGCTATGTAATAGTCGCTGTTGATGGTCCTTCCTTTTTTAAGGTAGTCAGTGAAAAGTATTCAAAAATGCGCATTCCAAAATACAGATGCCACAACCTTGCCAGCCGACTGCTGCGTTTTCCCACGATTTGGAGAGGGTTCATCGTGTGCAGTCTACTCGGATGACTGTCGATTGGAGTTCGGAGTGAAATGATGGAGCCGTGTTTCATCCATTGTCACATATCGACGCAAAAACTTGGGTTTATTACGCTTGATCATCTACAAACATTGTTTTTGATCAAAAGTGAGTTCGCGCGTCACCCATTTTGCACAGAGTTTTCTCATATCGAAATATTCGTGAATGATATGATGTACACATTTAGTTGATACCTTTAGTGTGTCTGCTATTTCATTCAATTTCAATTTACAGTCATTCAAAATCATTTTGCGGATTTTTTTAATGTTTTCGTCGGTAACAACCTCTTTTGGGCGTCCACTGCGTTCACCGTCTTCGGTGCTCATTTCACCACATCTAAACTTAGCACACAAATCCTTGATGATTGATTTTCCTGGGGCAGTTTCCAGAAACTCGGCATCGGGCCAAGTTTTTGCTTCAACTGTATTTTTACCCTTCAAAAAGCAATATTATATTTGGATTCGAGAGTGACTTGAAATGTAGTTCATATACATCTAACAGAACGGAAGTACGAAAATGAAATGAATGCAGTGCTTTTGTGATCCATTATTAAGCATTTTTGTTTATATTTTGTATTATGAAATGCAAAAGAGCAAAATCCGACAAAGGAAATCGTCTCAATCAGACTAGTAATCAGGGTAAGACCGGATGTCTTCTGAAATGATTACTCGCCAGTTGGTAGGCTTAGTACCCAGGATCGTGGTTCGGAGCCCGAAGATTTCGAAGCAGTAGGTCCTGTAGCGATAAACTCTAAATGGTAAAGGTTGTTGTAAAATCTATTTGGCTCCTTAAAATATTAAATAAACGAAGCTATATTAACAGAAAAAATGCATTAAAACTAAAACCTGTAATAATAATTTTATATTGCATTGCTACATAAAGTAAAATAGTGTTTGGTTATAACCTTTACTCAACCTTTATTGAAATTAGTTAAGATACACATTGCTATTTGAGTTTGCGTTTGCTGTATAAATAAATAAAGTCGTTTGCCGATGTATAACAAGCTTTATTAACAATAATTAAAGCAATATACTCTTAAGTATCTAACTGTTCCTTTCCTGGATGATTTTTCATCCTGTAATTGTTCTCGAAGCAAATAAATGAGAAGGGAAATCATTGCATTTACTGTATTCGATAGATGTCCAAAAGAGCCCTACATAATATTTGCCGAGATTACTACTAAAATAAAATAATGTTAAGAAGCAACTCAAGAACTATTATATCTTTAAAAGTAAAAAACTGCGAAATTTGCGGATTATAAAAGATATTATTTAGAAAATTGAACTGAAAGAATGTTTTTCTAAAAATAATGATTTAAATATAACAATTCAAGAAGTAATTTCAAAAAACTCACAAGAAAAAGGGAAAAGGCGAAATAGAATAGTAATGGCATTGTTAGTATTGTAACCAAAGTATTAGGTGCTTGCATGTTTTTGATTAACGATATCTATTGACAAAAATGCGAAGTAACAGTTCAGTTCAATGTATACACACGGTAATCATTAAACACTAAAAATTGATTTTTTGACATTCGTTGCCTTTGTTGTTTGATTTCCATTAATTTGGTACCAAAGGCCAAACACTTATTGTACTTTAAACTTATGGTGATGCTTCTACATCATATCCTAATTGTAGCTTTTGTTTCCAAACAACGGTCTGGAGAGTCAAAATAAGATGAAGGACAATGAATTGTAGCAGTTATTGCTGGAAAATTGAGCTCAAATTCTCAGGAATTACTAGGTATATCGGTCAAATGCAAAGCGAGTAAGATCCGAAAATATTATGAAGTAGTATTTTACTATGCAATTTAACACATATTTTAGCATGACGGGTATATCTAGTACTACACTGTATAAATATTTTTATATGTACGTAACAAACAAGTTTCAAATTATGTGGTGTAATTTTCTTTTTATTTAATTTTTATCAAATGTGATTTAATTAAAATTATATACTATTATACAATTATACCAATATAAAACAATGAGATTAATATATAGCTTAATTAAAATTATTTCGGAGTAATTAAATATTATCAATATCACCTCGAATTTGCAAACACATTTAAAATGTATCGATAATTAGTGTAACAGAACAATTTTGTTTGACTAATTTCTGTTTATGTATTACGTGGGAAGTAATTATAATGATTACGTAGTAGGTTATTTATGTTTCAGATATTTTAGTTTCACTGAAAACTGATTAAAGTTTTACCCTGCTCTTCACCATCTTGACTAGAATTGAAGTTCAAGGTGATATTCGCTATGATCTGAATGTATTTCACATGGTTACTGTGTCGTCGGTTAATGTTTCTTTTATTGTTGGGATATTGGCAGCGTTGACGCAAATACAGTAGTGGTCCCAAGATACTACCTTGGGGAACTCCAGCCAGGTTTAATTTTTGAGAATGTCCCTTCGTGCGGGAACTTTTTGAAAAGATATGATTCCAGCAGCTGTAATTCTGCTGTAGCTTGTGAAATCTCCAGGAATATTGCAGGGCAGTATTTCTTTCCTTCGAATGCCTTTTCAACAATTGCTGTTACTCTGTGCAGTTATCCCAAAACCTGGGAAGTCACCAAACGTAATAAAAGCCTATAGACCTATGGCACTGCTGCCAATAATAAAGAAAAGAATAAAACATAGAAAAAACCTACTACCAACACACCAGTTTGGGTTTATTAACAAGCATTCAACAATTTACCAGGTCCACAGAATAACAGATGTTATTG
Organism: Rhynchophorus ferrugineus; assembly: GCF_030347505.1. NCBI lineage: Eukaryota > Metazoa > Arthropoda > Insecta > Coleoptera > Curculionidae > Rhynchophorus > Rhynchophorus ferrugineus. Next base: position 19,933,249 of record NW_027472583.1, on the reverse strand, counting down.
AAAAAGCCTACGGAAGTAAAAAAGTATGTTCAGCTATATTGTTAGGTGTAGTACAGTCCTTCGATAAGGTTTGGCATGAAAACCTTGTTCATAAACTACAGAAAATATTACAAAAACAATACACCGAACAAGAAACAGTTTACTCTACAATAAAAGAATCTAAAGCAGGTGTACCACAAGGAAGTGTACTGGGGTCAATGCTTTATCTACTCTACACTTGTGATATACCACAAATGGACAATATTACGGTGGCTACATTTGCTGATCATACTGCGATATCCATAGCCACAGCCCTTTTTAACATTTGAACATTTGAGCTTCAAATATTCTAACCGATCGTTCATTTTAGCCATCACAGAAAAAAGCGTATAATATATTTAAATACAACCTACAAAACTTGGTATGTAAATTAATATTGACCAATACGAGACGTATTTTTTATACGGAGGCAGTATTACCAACGTAAAATAAGATGTACTATACTGCATGGTGTTCATATATGAATTAATTCCCCTGTAATATATCTTTGATTATAAACATATTGTTTTTTATTCTCAGAAAATGCAGTTTAATGCAGAAAAGAATTACCGCAAGTGACGGAGAATATTACAAAAAGATCACAATTAAAAATTCCTTTTTATATTTTTAGATTATTAGGCCTAAGTCTCCAATTTTTGTAGAGGTTCTCAGAAAATAGCTTTAATCAGACTGAGAGGAGAGTCATATTTTATTACTCTGATAAATCTTAGCTCTTAATTTTGAATAATATTTTCTTAGAAGGATTATTTTTGAATAAACGAACTCTCGCTGCGGAATAGCACTGATCTAATTTAGTTGAAAACATTTAATAAAATTACATTTTTTGTGGGATCGTCACGTTTTCTAAATAAGAAGTTAAAATGTATAATTTATTTTATATATTTTTGCAACCTTTAGCATAAATTTAAATAACACCAACCTGAAAATTTACATTTTAGTCTGGGATTTTTTGCTGTTATCACCGTCTAGTTACAAGTCGAATAATAATCTTGCGACCAATGGTATGAATTCAAATTTTGAAATATTAAAAATATTATTCAAAATATTGTTAATGTTTTCAGTTAATCTCTGAAATTAAAGTATGAAGTATATCAAGCGTTTGCCCTATAATAATATGCTTTAAGTTATTCTTACTATTTAAAATGATCGAAAGGAATGGGTTCGACGCAGCGATAAAAATCTGAATTATTCGCGCACTTAGCTAACGTATTCTAACCAAATGATATAAAATCTACAATGGAAGTTGCCACAGAAATTGACAATAACTTCAATTCTAATAAGGCCCCCGGAATTGATAATATTTCACCTCGGTTATTGAAAGAGCTGCCATGAAAATCAATCATCTTGTTGATGTTGACACATATGTTCAAGGCCTGTTTGAGACTGAGGCATGTTTTAAGGTTGCTCGAATAATTATGCTCAAAAAATCTGACAAACCGGCAAGACAAGCCGCATCTTAAAGTCCTATTTCGTTACTATCTGCGATATCAAAATTATTTGAGAAACTACTACTAAAACGTATTAAGCCATTCGTAAAAATACCAGAACTCCGGTTTGGATTTCGAAATCGTCACTCAACAATCAACCAATTGCACAGAGTTTTTTTTATATCATTTAATTATGACATTGTTACTAGTCTTTTCCGACTAACCTACAATTTGTCTTTATGATAGCTTAAATCTAGGTATATAACTAGGAGGACCCATCGGCCCTATATCAGTCTGTGGTGAAGTAAGATTTATATATATCAATGATATATTTTTTATTATATGCATCTCACTACACAACACTACATAAGATCAGATGGATTGATACTTTTGAGTCTGTGTCCTGTTCTAGTGGTACCCAAAAGCTGCAATACTTCAATATTCTTATGAAAATGGAGTTTTTTCTCATGCCCCCTTGCAATTCTCTTGATTTCTTGACTGACTGTGGGTATCTGAAGGTCTCGATGTAGGTAATCTGTCCTATAGTATTTGGGTGCGCCCACAATACCTCTCAGGACTATGTTCTGGAAATTCGTATTTTATTTATGTTACTCGTTGCAGAACATCCCCATAATTGAACTCCGTATGTCCATATAGGTTTCAGTATTTGCTTATATAATAGCAATTTATTATATACTGATAATTGCGATTTTATTCCAGATTAGCCAGTACATTTTCCTATATTTCAATTCCAGTTCTTTTCTTTTCCTCTTTATATGTTCCTTCCAACGAAGTTTTGTATCAAAATTCATTCCGAGATATTAAGCGTTGTTGCTATATGGATCAACAAAATAACTGTTATAAAATATTAATTATTTTAACATTATAGAAAAACTAAAAGATATATTACAGAAGTAATTAAAATTACAATTGAGCATACAGTTATAATAGCTTGCAGGTTAGGGTTTCCAACTCTTTTCAATACCACCTATGAGTTAGACTTTTAGATGCGTTTGTAGTTGTATCCCCTGGAGGCCTAATTCACCTAATTAACAATTGTATATCCAAGTAATAAATTTCATAAGAGAGCATATTTACCTTTTACGCTTTTTTATTTCTTCTGTTTTTCGGTACTGTATTTCCTTCGATTATTGTGTTCTTTCTCTCCTGACACATTTTAATCAAATACTCATGTATATTCTGAACAATTACACACACTTTGCACTCTACAATAGCATTTCCTACAGTTATCATATATTAATAATATACTCGCCTTTATGTGTTTCCAATATCATCATCCTGTCTTAGCCATTGGCAGCATTGAATCATATCATATTGAGAAAGTGAATTGAAGTGAATAACTAAGCAGTTAATTTCCAATCAATCTAGCATTTATTCACAATTCCATCGTTTGTCAATTTCTTCTTCAATGTGTCTGATCTCGTTCATCCAAACCGAAGGTAATCATTAATCATTCCTGTTTCCAGCATGAAGTACAATATATCTGCAATGAATTATTAATAAATGTTATGCCTAATAAAACCTAATCAATTGTTATTCCAACGTATACCTTTTTTCATTAACTTTTGTTGTCATAACACTATATTTTATATTTTTATTATCATTTTGCCATGAGTGATCATAGGGTGTATTGGTCCTGTTCTGAAATATCCAAGTCTCATCTAAATACATAAATAGAAATAATAAGTCTTTCATTATTTTATTATATGTTTTTAAAAATTGTATTCTTTTAAAAGCAATATCCGGAAGTTCCATTGCAGCTCTTCGATACTTTTCAGACTAACAATTTCCTTTGAAATAATTGTATTTAATTTTGTTTGTATTGAAAAACTTATTTGTAAATATTTCATATATTTAATCTCTGAAAGAGCTAATATCAATTTAATTTTATATATTTTTAATTTTTTGAGATATTCCAGTGACCGTGTCCATATTAATATTCAGTGCAGCTGCAACACGCTAAAAATATTTTCAATAAAAATCGCAGTAGATAAATATTTAACTGTAACTGTAAAAAGCTTACTTCTCTAACGAATTTTACTGGCAAGAGGGGGCTTCCATTATCTCGTTGCTGTTCAAGGTAATTGATTAGAGACGACATCTATTCTGTTTGACTTCGGAATTTTCAATCAAAATAATAATAAGCAGCGATTCGAAATTTATCAAAACAAGCATTGAAATAACGTTTTCCGGTTTATAACTTCTAATCATTATTGTTTTGAAGAATTTTGCGTACGTTTGGCAACCGGGCGGCTTTGGCAGGTTAGTTCGGTTACACGTTCGTACTTGTCCGACAGCATTCTGTCTCTTTTTAGTGAAGTGAGAAAGAAAATATTGTCTGATTCTAAAACGAATTTACAAATTTCGACAGGCAATTCATTAGATCTTGATGACGTATGTACAAAATAACTTTTTACTATAGAATTATCATAAAGTAGTCTTTCAAAAATAGTCTATTGTAACTTTTTCAAAAACTCATTGTGGCTCAACACCTTATTAATAAATAAATATCGTGTATATATGTAGTGTTCATATTATTTTGTCCATTTCTTGAACGTGTATATTACTTTATACATTCTTTGTATATGTAAAAAACATATTATCATATACACGTGTAAAAATTATAATGTTAACCTGCTAGCATATTCAAACGAGCATGAAGTAGGACGTACTAATTTGGACTAAACACATTTAACGCGCTAATATGCCACAGATGCTGCTTTTCATCTTCATTCAGACGCTCGCCCATTTACCCGTATCAGTCTAACATAATGCTTAGCAGTTTAGGGTCTCAGGGTCCCATATGGCATCTTAGTGCCTCCTTGATTGATGAGTCCCTCATATAACCGTCCGAAAATAACCAAGCGATATTTTTCTGCAAGCGTACGGTATAATGCCTCAGCGGCACGTCAGTATAATTGGTCATTTATCGTTGTATTAGTCAATTGTAATTTGAATTTTTTTCTAAGAACAATTTTAATATACGAGAAATTTTATAAATTCCCACCGGATGAATATTGCAGAATGTTAGATCAGTAGGAAAGTTCTCTCGGTTTTGTATATTATTTTTCTTTATATGGTTTAACATCAATCATAGTTTATATTCACAGGATAGATTATGAGGAAATGTATAGTGTTGTTTGTTTAGCTTAGCATTAATCTTCTATTTAAACTATTAGTAACTATCTTAAGTTTACCAAGAAGTAATGTGGTGCTGAAGAATTAAAATGCATTCAACGATTCGAAAATAAATTAGTGTTGATACATTTATTTAGAATTCTGGACCTATTATATTAGGTTGTCTGAAGATTTTTCAAGGATTCTACAGACGCATGCCTATGATCCTATATTAATTGTAAACACGTTTTTATTTGTTTCATATTTTATCACTCTGTGTTGGTAAATTGTCAATAATTCAGTCACTTTCACGATCAGAATCACTGTTGAAGTCAATAACCAAATCGTTAATTCTAAACTATCGAATACTTGTTCAGAATTCCACTATTTGTGAATTTATTCTTCTGACTGCCTGATGGAATTCTTTCTAAAATAATTTTTTTAGGCTTGTTTCTAAAAACACTAAGTTATATAAATAGAAATAATAAGTCTTCCTTAATTTTATTACATGCTTTTAAAAATTCTATTATTTTAAAAGCAATGTCTTAAAGTTCTTGCAGGCCTCTTCGTGGGTTATCTTTACACCTTTTAAATCCTATATTTCCCAACAGTGTACGAAGGAATGATTTATATACCTCAAAGAGCTACATATCTCTAAGTTTTATATGGATACTTCCCTCACTAACAGTTTTCTCTGAAATGATTGTGTTATAATATATACGTGGAAACAATTAATTGCAGCTTTTTATACATTTCATAAATTTGATCTCAAATAGCGCTAACATCAAGGTGATTTTGATTCGTCATCCTCTTTGTATTATGCCGCTCTCTGTATTCACTGACTCTCAGTACTTACATAAAATGGAGCTGCAACACCCTAAAATATACTCTCAATAAAAGTATAACAACTTAATAATATAATATATAATATAATAATACAATATTACCTTTCTAAAGCATTTTACTGGCAAGTGGGTATCCCTATTATCTCTTTCGTGTTCAAAGTAACTAATTACAAAAGCAAGTAGACACACTGTAAGTTCCTGATTCTGATTATTTAATCATTTTAGCATTTTTAATCATAGTAATCACCAATATCAAACAGCAGTTAGAAATTTCTCAAAACAAGCGCCAGAACAACGTTTGCGGGTTTGTAACCTTAAGTTATTAATATTTTGAATAATTTTGCAGACTTTTATCGATTGATTCGGTTACATGTTCTATTACGAATCATCGGGTAATATACCACTTATGGCCTGTCCCTGGTAATTTATACCCACTAGTCGCAGTAATCTTTAACATGTTCCGACTCATCAGGTAACATTCTGAGTACAATGAGAAGGAAAGATCCGCTCTGAGTTTTAAACGAATTTTGTATTTTTACAAACTAAATTTGACAATACATTCGACTTCATATATGACGTACATTCGCTGTTTTATTGGAAGGACTATACTTATGGTGATTGTGTTTTATCATATTCCAATTGTCGGTTTTGGTTTTAACGAGTTAAAACTGGTAATTTTGATGCAAATGGTAAATAACAGCCTGGGCAACCAAATAAGTTCGAAAGCAATGAATTGCAAAACTTAGCGGCCGAAACTTAAGCTCAAATTCCCATTATATGACAGGGATTCTAAAGGAGGGAAAGTAATTACCACTTGAATTGACTGAAAATGTCATTTTGAAGCTTTTTAACATTGTGGTAATCGTGTTTGTGTCAGGAAAAAAATGATTACTACACAGTTACGAAATGCTAAAAAGTATATTTTCGCACTAATCCAAAATCGATCTTTCGTTTTTCAATAAATACCTGTTTTAAAATGAGAAAACGATTAGATTACATGCACCTAATATATGATGACGTAATACACCAGATCTAGCAATGTAATTATTTTAACAGTCAGAATCTTAACCATCATACTACATAAAATATAGTTAAAAAGTGATATATTAGAAATCTGAAATATTCCTAAAAATCCCAAAACCGAATTTCCGTATAAACGTAAATAACTAATACACGAAGATAACATAAAATTGCCATTAAAACCTGAAAACAAAAAAGTTTGGTACGAAAGAGAAAAGAAACTTTCTCTTTTTCCTTAAACTTTCCTCCTTTTTTCTTGGGACGTAGATAATAACAAAATACATTTAAACAGAGAAGAGTTTTAACATTATCCTGTAACCTGAACTGGTTTATGTTAATTGTAAATTGCCTTGTATTATATATATATATATATATATATATATATATATATATATATATATATATATATATATATATGATATATCTCTGAAGAAAACGAAAAAAAAAATATATATATATATACATATAAATGTATATATATATATATATATATATATATATACATATATATATATATATATATATAAATAAATATATATATATATATATATATATATATATATATATATATATAAATATATATATATATATATATATATATATATATATATAAATATATATATATATATATATATATATATATATATATATATATAAATATATATATATATATATATATATATATATATATATATATAAATATATATATATATATATATATATATATATATATATATATATATATATAAATATATATATATATATATAAATATATATATATATATATATATATATATATATATATATATATTTATATATATATATTTATATATATAAATATATATTTATTTATATATATATATTTTTTTTTCGTTTTCTTCAGAGATATATCATATATATCATATATATATATAAGGGCTATAAATGTAGCAAAAAAGTCGGAAGAGAAGGAAGAAATTGATTTTTTGCTTCTAGGTTTATACTAAAAGATATATAAATTTTTATAATAATAATATTGATTGCAATATTTCTTCTTATATATTGATAGTTTCTTTCTCAATGCTCGGCCCAAATGCATGAACTGCAGTAGCTAGCGGTGCTTTCATGATAATTTTGTCTAGTTTAAGTCCTTCATCTTTCATCAAATATTTTCAGTTCGTTAAGGCATTATTTGTAATTGCATCAGGAAAAGAAAAGAAGTGAAAATATGTAATTTTTTTGTCAAGCTTAACCTATTTATGTCAACCATTTTGCAAAACTCAATATATTTACCTCTTGTTGAAATTAATATTATTGAAACAAACATAATTCAGTAACAAAAATATTTTATTTTACATATGGAATAAATGAAATAAAATTAAAGGATAAAAACTGTATGCCTGTTGTATTCAACAATACAAATATTGCCAATTGCAACAAATATATACAGTGATGTTTAATAAAAGGGGTATCATATTTGTACATCCAGTATTCTAAAGAATTTTAATTAAATATTCTTACAATAGACGACGAAGAGCCTTTACGTTTCTGTTTCCAATTTCTCATCGTATGATGTCGTCTGATTTGGAGTTTTCAGTTTTGTCGTTGCCAAAAGAACAAAAAAACAATTAGAAAACTATTTCCGATTATATCAAAGATATCTTTTTTCAAAGGCCTGAATACTCGAAAAAAAATCCAATTTATAAGATGAACAGATTGTTTTGTTGGAAAGTGTTCGAAAGCTTAAAAATTTTCAAGAGTTTAATTTTTTAAGAGTTATAATAGAGTTATAAGAGAAATGTAATAAGAAGAATTTGATATGTATTCTTGAATTCACAAAAAATTCACAAAGCCTAAAATATCAGTTGTTCAAATTAAATTCAATTTTAAATTCAACTAAATTTACTGTTTATTGTTTTTAGTTTATATATTAGACCTAAAAGGAAAAAGTGAAAATAAAACATGTAGGGTAACAAATATTTATTTTTTATTTATCTATATATTAAAACGCACGCAATCGTGTTTATTTCGCTTGGTCATCTTCAAACACTGCTCCGAATCCTCAACTTGTCCTTGTTTCTGGCCAAAAGTGAGCTCGCGCGACATCCACTTTACACAAAGCCCAAATATTCGGGAATGATATGATGTAATTTAGGGTAATTCAGTGGATTTTTTAAATGTTTTCGTCGGTAACCTCCTTTGGGCGTCGACTGCGTTCACTGTGTTCGGTGCTCATTTCAAAATCATTTTGTGGATTTTTGGTATGTGCTCGTCGGCATGATCTTTTTTGCTCAACTGTATTCATCGTATTCGCGTCCTCATTTTTTTCACAACAAAACTTCACTTAAAATGCTATAATTCACAGACTAATGATCCGTCAGCTGTCGAATTTATACATGCATCTGTTGAGGGTTAGGGCTAACTAAAGAACATATGGATTTAATAGCGCCATTTATGTATCAGGCCGTGACTTTTTAACTGATCTGTAACTACTACTAGGTTCTAATCCAAAATGGCCACTATAGTTCATTAGCTTCTACCTCTCACTTACTTGTAAATGGCAAATTGATAAAATCAGGCGGAAACTACCGAAGTTTATCGAATATCGGTTATGATTCTCCAAAAATAATTACTACTATAACATTCAATTTACATAAGTATTTGTCGACACTACAAAATTCTTCAAAACATTTAATTAATAAAACTTTAATTTAATTAATTAAACAAAACGCAGAATTTATATTGATTCTGTAGTCATCTCATTTTTTAATCGCTCCTATAACTGTTAGATTTTTAGTCTGAATACAGTAAGGTGTTCTTATTTTTCCTTGGATCTTCATCACTGCACGTTACTACTTTCTAATACATCGATGAAATCAAGTATATTGGTCCATCATGAAAGTGATGTCTTTTACGATACCAGCAAAACATTGTGCAAAATTAATGTTCATAATCTTCTTCCGAAGCAATCAAATATGTTTTCACTAACGCGCTTTCTTACAGGAACTAACAATGAAAAATTATTTAGCAGGAAACAGTTTTAGACACGACTTCCGAAGATTGCGTACCGTTGCCGAATGGCACCATGTATCAAGTACCGTAATACTAAAGTACTTTTAAATAAGGTGCCTTTAAAATATCACTGATTATTTTTAGTGCTTATGCAGACCTCCGCGACAACGAAATTTATCGTGATGTAAATTGAAAGTTTCTGTTCGTTCGGTAACCAATCGTAATAGCATCTTCAGGTTGTTGTTGCTTTTTTATTGACTTGATAGGTGACATTATGTGTTGTTGTTGTTGGTTATTTTGTGCTAAGTAAGTTTGATAACCGTTGGTAGCGAGTTATATAATTCTAAATTATATATATATATATATATATATATATATATATATATATATATATATATATATATATATAATGGGTCATACTTTTAACACATTTTAACAATTAAATAAAAATATATAAAATAGGCTTTTCAATTAATATATTATTGGGTAATCAGATTTAATTCGTTACGTGTAAAAAGAAAAACAACTATTCTTTGTGATAATAAAATTAATTCTATTAAAACTATTGTCTATTATTGCATATAATTTTCTTTGGAAGCAGATGAAATCGACTATAAAAGACAATATTTCCAAAGCAATTTTGGACAGAAACTAAATGGAAACAGATCACATAAACACAGGTTGATCAATAATATCATACATTTTCCACTAACTTAACAACATGTGTTGCAATTAATTGTTGTTAGGCCAATCAGCTGTAATAGTTTTATCAGATTTTAACAGCTAAATATGAATCTTTAATACTATAATAATATAGCACAATATCTTACCTATCACTTCTATTATATAATGCATTATTGATTTTCTTTTTTTTTCGAGTTAGTTCAATGAGTTTTAGATGTTTACGTACAGTTTTTTTATTGCCACTTCAGTTTAATGTAAAATATCTTATATAAATCGAGTAAATATATCGTATACGGCGAATTTATTCAACATAATGAATAGCAAGTTCTAAAATAATAAAGTACAGAACACAAATATATGTAGAGAATATAAAAAATATGTAATGAAATTATGAAATGAAAACTATAAGAAACTAGCTGACCATAGCTGAGATTCAATATATGTTGTATTACCTTATTAGCTGTATAATTGTTTAGTATTATTATTAATTTTAGCCAAATGCACCTATGTACTTTAGTTTTTATCAAGTCATACGAATGTCAGAGATAACCTTGGAAATGCTTGAGTTCAAATCATCAGAGCACTGTTGTATTAGCGAATTGTGGTTATTGTTCCAAGATCGACGGGTCACCACCGACCTGTTCGATCTTATCTAAACGCAAAAGGTTCATAGGTAACTCCTACGTTTGGCCTTCAGCTTTGTCGCCTCCGACCTGAATTCGAAGGAGGGGTTCTTGCTGAGTCGTGTTATATCTCACTTGAGAAATTCGCATTATATGTGCCTCCAAACCTTTTGTAAGCCATTAGTGAGAATAAAGTCATTCTCTCTGATATTATGAACTCGGTTTAAGTTGGTATTTTACTGGTGGTATTTTATAATTAACACTCTACACCACAGAAAAATCAAAAAAGAATAATCAGTACGAAACATACAAACAAGTATTTTCAAATCCGAAGGTATGAATGAATGAACTAAAGGTTTTTTCGTTTTGTAATCAAAAATTCAAAATCAATTAAAAAGGAATAATGCAAAAATGGCGACATTTTACTTTTAATATGGAATTTTAGTAAACAACTAAAAAAAATTACGTTTCACTGAATTATATCACTTTCATTGAATCATACACAATTCATTCCAATTTTATTCGGTTTATTTGTGTATTAATTTGTTTAGTCTATTTAATAGAATTATTTAATTAAAAAAAAACGTGAAGTTGATTAAATTAAGTGCTTTTACGCTCAGACTTTTTTCTGATAATAACGAATGCAGCAAAAAAAAATTATCCAATTTGATGCAGAAGTTATGAAGTTAAGTTATGCGCCTATATACATTTCGTCGATTCATTTAATTTTTTTTTCATTTCATAAAAGAGAAATTTAATTGTAAGATATATTGAATAATAAAACTAGTAATGTTAAAATGTATAATCTGGAATTTGTTAAAATGTATCGAGCACCATTCCTAGCTCTAATCCTGGGTAAAGTTAAATTGCCTTTTGAGATATTTAAGAGTTTGGTTACTGGTTAATCGACAAAATTAACTAATTACAAACAATTAAGGGCCCCAATAAAATGTTAGTTCGCTGTAGAGTTTCATATTAGATATTATATCTAATCTAAGTAATCCAAACAGATAGTAAAAACATAAATAAGATATACAAAACATTCTCAATTTATTATATCGCTATACTTAATATTCTATATAAAAAAATTAAGTGTACAAATAAGTTCTTCACATTTAACAAAAGAAATATAACGTAATCTTAAAGTATTAGCAATTTTATATCAGCAATGCATATGCTTTTTGACCGTCTTCAAAAAAGGAGGAGATTCTATGTTCGGATGTGTATTTTTTTATTTCTTTAATGTATATTCACCGATTTCTCCGTCACTTATAGACCGATTTTCAAAATTCTTTTTTTATTCGAAAGAGCGCATTTCCAAGGTGGTCCCGTTGGAACCAAGTCAGGATCTGATAGGGGGAAATCGAGGTAAAACCTTAAATTCTACAGGCACGTAAGTCATGATAAGTAATGAGCAATACTTTTTACTCAATACATTTCGCCAATTTTTCTGAATGAAGCCCTGAAAACTTGTTTATTAACTCTACATTAAACTAAAATTAAATGAAATAATAACCAATTAAAAACGATGTTTATATTTAGCTGATAATACAGGAATCTGTGAAATTATTCAGGGTCAGACCGACAATTCAACGGGTTCTTAGGTTAAATCCTCTTAGGAAGGAAACGGAAAGGATAAACAGAAGTATCTCTACCCGGCCAGGGATCAGAACGTGCAATTTATCTTCTAGTTTAGGAACTAAATAGTTCCGGCAGATCTTTATTCTAATTTTATAGTCATCCCCTTTAAAGTTAGTTTTGACTTTGACTCATTCAATGAACTGTTATTCTCTCTTTGTGTTATGAATTAACTTAACTGTGTCGTGTAGTAATAACTGTTTAATATTTAAATTGCCAGCCAATTTAAATGGCAAACATTTTATAGAACTAGGTATGGAAACTTTGGTTACAACTGAATGTCCAGAGACATTGTTTTGGTTAATTGCTTTGTGATTAATTAAATTATAAAACTTCCACCGGATCAAACTGTTAACAATGAATAGATTTTGTTATGCGTCGTCTGCTTGAATGTATATGTTAGCACAGCATTTCTTATTTGTGATTTATTACAACCTAGGCTCTTCTGATTAAATTGAACAAGTTTTCGTGACTATCCAATAGCTCTAATTCGATAACTGTTTAATGAGTGGAAAAAGCATTGGAATATTTGCATTTTGTTCCAAAGAGGGTTGCTTTGAAGGAAACGAAGTTCCTTTTATTCAAACCACACATTCCAATATGCCACAATGTTTGTAATTGACTTTTCATCATTACAGTTTCAGCATCTGCATTCGGTTTTAACAGTTCGTGATATAATAAGTTCATGAATGTTCTGCGTTGGTGTCGATGTGGATAGCTCTCCTAGACTCGTTGAAAATTGTCGTGCCAACAGAAGACTCTGGCTCGCAATGAAACCGCAATGTTGAAGCGGTTTAAAATGACATTTTCAGCCAATTCATGTGGCAGCCATTTTCTCTGCCTTTTGGATCTGTTTTTTTCGACTGTATATATACGTTTGGAAACAGTTGATTAATCAACTGCTAAGCTGTCTGAAGAGTTTGAGCTGGATTGTTACCTAATAGGTTTTGGAATTGTTTTCGTACTATTTTGGTGCTACAGATTGTTTTTTATCATTGAGATGAACTCTCAAGACTCTTATGCCTTGTTTCTTCCATCTTGGTCTCTGGTGCAATAATGGTTATGTATTAACATTGCTGTTTTTTTCTATTAAATGATCTGCACTACCTAAATGGTTTGTTTCTTTTGAATCTGCGCTCTGTTCTAGTGTTATCCAAGAGTTATTATTATACACTTCGATACTGAAATGAGAATGAAGACTCTTCTCAAGTCTCCTTGCGATTCGGTATATCGGTAAAGGTTTTCGGTATATCAATTCTCTAGTACCTGAGTGCACCTACAATATTTCTCAGATCTTTATTCGGGAAAGCTTGCATTATATTACTTTTTCCATATATAACATATTTGCATCGAGTTTGTTATAATATAGGAATTTATTATCTACCGATAATTATGATTCTGATTCCAGCGAAGTTTGGCATTAAGATTCAATCCGAAACATTTTAAAATGAAAATAAAATCTCCATTATCAATTGCTAAACTTTCATTCAATTTTCACTCTTACATTTTTACAATATATAAAGGGATATAATAAAATCTTCCATTATAGCTCTGATATTTCTATTTTAATGCTTCTATCATCTAGAGATTGATTCTTTCTTCTTGCTTCATTCATTTGTTTGTCCATGGTTGCCTTAGAATCATTAGAATCGATTATTTTATAAAAATAGTGAGTTTTCAATGAAGTATATACTTAACTTATAGCTCTTTATTAAAAATTTAGGTAGTTTAGTCTACATTCTACATTCATTTACATTTTTAAATGCCTAATGTTATATTTTAATAATGCTGAAATGAAAAGATAGTTAAAGATCTGTTTTTTAGCATTTTATGAAAAAATATAATATTCGGTTGTTCTTTCTAACAATATATTACTCGTAAAGGTTGTCATTAAGCGTCAATTTCACTACCTTTTATTTCATTAGAGAATACATAATGATTTATACTTCAAATATGCCGGATTTGATATCAAATAGTGTTTTAATCGTGCCTATTACCATATTTTAATTATAATTTCGCGAATTTAAAATGTAATGTGCTGCCGAAAGCCGTAGTTGGAGATATTATATTATAGGAGAAATGACTAATTCAACAATCGACGTATTAAATCGTATTATTTACTGCAAAAATTTTATTAATTATTGGGCGTTCACTTATCAATAGCACGTAGAAACCTTTCGAATGATTTTGGTATCCGTTTATTAGTGGAGATTCGAATCTTACAGCTGACAATATTTTTCATAACAGTTATTTTCAATACAATATACAATATATTTTAGAGCCTTAACATATTTTACCAACTTGACTTTATTAGGGTACTGCACTTACTGTTTAACGTGGTTTTGAACCACGGTCCTCGGCGTTAAGCTTACCGAGTGGCGATTGCCCTAACAATACAAGAAAACATCCGGTCTTACCCAACCTAGTTGCCCGAGTGATTGGGATCATTTTCTTTGTTGGATTTTGAACGCTTGCCTTTTGGACAATCACAATTAAAAACAATCAGGAACATAAGTTCACAACCATGCCCAGTAGTCTGTCCTATCGTCTTGAATACTAAGCCAAGCCAAGTGGTTATTTTCAATTTTATTTAAAATAATTTTTTTTACAAAAAACTAAGAAATAACTCCAACACTTAATATAAGGTATAAAGAGTCCTAAATTGGGCGAAATATTAGATATATATTTATTTATATACCGATATTTTCGTTAAAGCAATATGATCGTGGTGAACAAATTAGAAGCTGTAAATGGACGCCCATTCATTGAACTGAAATACCCCGCTATTTTAACTAATTAAATATGTTTGCAACGTTTGTCATTGTACATTCTAATACTGATAGGACTAATCACAAAGCGTACTGCAAAGCAAACATCCCGTGATAATGCGCCTTTACAGTAAAACAGCTATTGCAGATATAAAACCAGGAAAAATAAATAGCCCACTTCCTCAAAATGATATTTATCTTTTGTTTCAGGGCAAGTTCGTTTATCACTGCGAAAACGTACTGCATTTTTGCTTTTGACGTGCATTGTTTAATTTAATTTGGCGTGGGAATTCATGTCTTAGCTACGCGCAGTTCTAGCAAATTAAATATTTTTCATTGTATCATCTAAGATTTATTTTTCATATACACCTACAGAGCAATTTGAATTAATATTGTTTCAAATATTGTGAATTCAGATTAGTAAATATGATTATTTATCGAATTATAAATAAAATATTTAATTTTGGTTTAGTTAAATAATTATACAAAATAAACTGGTTTTACGACCGAAATTACAATACAAAATTATTTCAGGCAATTAAGTTTACCTCTCTTGTTTTTATTCGTTATGGGAACATGAGCAACATTGTTGATTCTTCAAATTTAACTATTTATTAAATTCTTAAATAAAACACAGATTATATATTTGACCTCTATAGGCTTATTTTCATTTCCGACCTGTAATATCTAATATTATAAATATAGTAGCATATATCTACTATAAAAAATATAGTAGCAGATATTACAATATTATGTTAAAAGTTATTGTTTTATGATTAAGTAAACCAATTGTTTGTCCATTTAAGTCGATGGAATATGACTATTGTTCACAATAGCGTATTGAAAATGATGTTAATTCTAGCCATACGGCATCGATCTGAACTGATCTGAAGCGCAAAGTCTGGCAAATACCGTGGTTGTACAAAAAGTTTTAACTGGAATTTTAATAATATTAGTACCTGTTTGTGATTGCGCTTCCGTCACTGGTAATTGCTGAATATTTTTGCTATTCTTACAGTATGCTAAGTTAATTGTTAATCTTATCGAATGTTAAATATGAATTCCGACTTGGATGATTTCATGAGATTATTCATTTCTTATTATTATCAGTAGATGTATCTTCTTTCCCTCATTCATTTACTTAAAACTAAATTATTTACATAATCTTTGAATACTATTTGGTAATTTAGGTGCTACCTAGAGTAATGATGTAGTTGATCGTCACTTTTTGACTGTCGAGTTTCTGAGATTTCTGGCCGAAACTTCGAACCAAATAATTTGCCCATTAAGCCTATTTTGGAATAACTAATACACCATTAAAATAGCTTTGTAGAGATCGAAATAAAGATCTTTAAAACTTCCCGATAATTTGTCAATATATATATATATATATATATATATATATATATATATATATATATATATATATATATATATATATATATATATATATATTAACTGAATATAGAACAGGAAGCGGATTTGACTAGACGTTTAAGATCTAGATAGTAAAATTAATAAATTAATAAGAATTTAATATCTGGAAAAAAAGTATATATATAAAAACGCGCTGTTGAAAGGTATAAAAACAAATTATATAGTTAAAATTAGTTGGTAAATATTAGTAATGGTTTGTATTAAACAACGAATGTACTTATTATGTATCAGCATTAATTTGCTATATTAAAAGTCGCCCAATCCATTCGATCGATTTCAAGGTAGGTCGAACATACCTAATCTGTTGGTGCTGTTAATTAGTTAGCACATTAATGTTAGGTAATTTTCTTCTTTTAAGAAATTTATAGGTATATAAATGCGAATCATCTGTAGTACTTGGATAATACTATAATAAATGTTTTAGCAGTTACTAGGTTGTTTACTACAAGTTTTAAATTTATTATTTTATTGTTTATTATAAACTTTCTGTATTTGTTTAAGTATAGTATACTTGTTTCATCCTTGCACTGTCTATGAAAAAATTTGTTGAATTTTTTTTCAGGGCTTTTATTAATAGGCAGAGATCAGAACCAGCTATATCTCCGAATAAAGTAGATGTTATAACAATTAGTTAATGGATTTGTGCATTAATATATATATATATATATATATATATATATAGATGATAGAAAATTGAATATATATCCGACGCGAGTATTATCCAATAGTTGCAATATTTCAATTATAAATTCGAGTAATTGAAACCGAACTATTAAATTTAGAAGCAGAAAGGTTTAGTTTGCAAAACTGGTTACTTAATTATGTTAAGATTGGAGTAATATTACTGATATCGTTAATATTTAACTGAAGAACTTAGAAACACATAAAAACTGGTAGTAATTGATGGTTCTGGAGACATAGTATATCATTGTATTAGAAGTAATTATAAAAAACATTTTACGCTGACATTTTTAATACAAATCTTGCTTCTTGTAAAAACGTTTGGGGCCAAATCACTAGTATCGATTCTCTCTTTTAAAAACCCAAAATAACGAAAACTTTAAAGGACATTAATTAATCTACATATAATATTTTAAATTAA
This sequence comes from Rhynchophorus ferrugineus, assembly GCF_030347505.1. Lineage (NCBI taxonomy): Eukaryota > Metazoa > Arthropoda > Insecta > Coleoptera > Curculionidae > Rhynchophorus > Rhynchophorus ferrugineus. The sequence goes on along the minus strand of NW_027472583.1, from coordinate 19,915,537 downwards.
ATAATAAGAGTATTCTAATAGGATTTTTTATTTTATAAGAATATAAATTGATTATATATAAAGTAATATTATACACATGCATTATTTGTTGCGATTTATCTGACGACAAGAATCTTCGCAGGCAATTTTTCATTTCAAAGTGTAGTTTAATTGGCTTTCTAGGGCATACGTTTTCCACTCAAAGTACCGATCATCTGTGAACCCCGAATAACTGTATACGGCCAAGTTGAGGCGCTTGCGTCGCCATTCTCCATCGCAACGTAGCCGTACCTGTCGAAACGACTGGTTATCTACCAGGTACCGCCTTGAACTCATCTCGACGACGCGACGGTACCAGACCGGCGAGATCCGACAACGTCGCATAACCGCCAATCTCCGTCCAGGTCCATTGTACCAGTACCACAACACAGAAAAGTGAAACGTGTTGGTACTCAAACGGGTTCCGTTTTTTTTTGGGTATCGAAACTTTGACCAGGACCAACGAATTGTTTTTGTTTATTTATCATCGCAGTATCGGCTTTTTCGGTGGTGGTGAGTGTGCGATTGCCTAACTTGTGTTTGGGTGCCGAGGTTTGTGCCCTGATCGAGAATCGATATCCTTTCAGCAGCCCCGATTAACTACAGTGATTCTAACCGAAGACGGTGAGTTTTTGATCAGAATTTTTTGCATTTGCATTGTCTCGATTGGACTAACGATTTTCGAATATTCGACCAAAATGCCCGTCAAGAAACCGAACTGTTAATTTCAGAAAGCGACCTTTAGACATTTATTGGGACAATTCCGCCAGTTGTCGCAGTGACAAGTGCATTTACCTCTTCGTGGATCGTTTATATCGCGGTTAAAGTCTCAATTTATTTTATCTTTCGATGGATTGGATCAAATATACCATCGTGGGTTAATGACCGGCAGACGTTTACATCGGAAGGAGCATCATATTGTCATATTTTACCGCATAGACGTGCTGGTCATACCTAATTTGATGGAACTGGTGCCATTTTGGACTTGAATCATTCTGATGTGATTTCACTCAGCGACTCTGTCCAAGTCATTGCATTTTCTTCTTATTATTTTTTTCGGTAACAAGTTTGGTGATTTGCTCTCGTTTATTTCAATTTGCGTGGGTTATATGGTCGGAGCACAATTTAAATAATAAAATTTCATTAGCATATTTCAATTATCGTGTTATATATAGAAGATTGGAATAAATTATGGCTGAATGTTCATATGAGGTATTTTAGTATCATTATAATGCTGTACTAAAAAAATAATATAAACATACTGGCATAGATATTAATAATATGTATCCGTCATATAATTACCTGAAGTGGATCAATCCACTAATGAATATAGATATAAACCACTAAAACTTTTAACAGAATAGGTATTATTCAATATTCAAATATTCCATACCTTTTAATGTGTAGTATTAACACAAGTTGGTCTAGTATTGTATTCAAGAATTTTAACAAAACCTTTTTTGGTACTTTGGACTAGTTTTAGAAATATTTTTGTTATCTGCAACAGTTCATTGTGTCACTATGTAAAACACTAAACCTAGTCAAAACCTAGTAAGGATATCTGTTTCTAAAAAAATACTGATTGATACATCACACTCAGTATAGATTAAAAATCCTAGTTTTTTAAATAAAGCAATATAAATTATATATGTTGTAGGTTAATAATGCTAATTATTCACTGTTTGATTTTCCAGTCGTGTAAAAATACAAATTCAAGTCAATTAGAATCAAGTTGCTATATAAAGGTCATTTATTCATATCAACTGTAGGAACAAATGCAGTGATTGATGATGCCTGTGATCAATAATAATTAGTTTTAAATTATGTTACATAATTACATCGTTTCAGACATTTACTTTGACATTGATAATTATGTCTAACAGGTTTGAGATGTTTTGTGACACAATACGTACCAAATTTTCAACAATGCTTTCGATTCTAACGCTTATAATTTTTGATTAGCATTTTATGAAAAATCTCCGATCTAACTAATTTTATTGTTATTCATCATAATCAATTTGTTAAGTAATGTTATGTAAAGTAAGTTTGTATTTCGGTTTTGCATATTCACGTTTAATTTCTATATTTCTGTTACCAGTGTAACAAAATTTTAACAAGAAATATTATTTGAGTGCCTAGAGAAATAATATGGATTATACTTATATAAATATTATATAAAGAGGTATACTTAGCGAACTAGTCAAAATAATTCAAGAATTCTACAGAATAAATGCCAATATAGTTACAGCAGACAACATGAAATTAAAGACCTTCCAAGTCGGCTTAGTTGGCGCAGTGGTAAAGGCTACAAGACGGTCTACCTGCTGTTGCAATAGTCGCGGGTTCAAATCCTGCTGGGGCATGGTCGTAAATTTATGTTTGTAATTGTTTAATATTTGTGATTGTCTTACGCAAGAGTGTAAAATCCGACAAAGGAAATGATACCAGTCACGCCAGCATCCAGGCTGGATAAAATCGGATGTCTTCTGGGATGATTTCTAAGTTGGTCACTCGCCAGTAGGTAGGCTTAATGCAGAGGATTCTGGTTTGGAGCCCACTTTAAATTGCAGGTCCTGCCCCAGACAAATCCTCGTTGATAAGAAGGAGACTTTAATATATATATATATATATATATAAATTCAAACACAAGCAGGACAAAGACAGGTTAGATGTTCAACAATGTTCATTATATTAACTGACGAATTAATAAAGGCATGTCAAATAAACAAAACACACTACACATAGAAATGACTACATATAGAAATAAAAATATAGAAAAAATAGAATTGTCAACAGGTATATATGATTAATTGTGAGTATTAATAGTAAGTAAATTGTGAGTGTAAAAATAAAATATTTATTGAAATGCTATAATTGAAAAGAAAAACATGAATTCATACATCACAGTAATATACAAGGAATGGAATATACAAAGCAATTTACAGAGATAAGTAAATTACATGCAGCAGAAATGAAATTCCTTAAAAAAATCAAGGGTGTGACAAGATAAGTAGTGGTAAGAAAATTCTTCAATATTGAATCAGGGTAAGAATACATAAAAAGGAAAGAACTCAATTGATAGAGACACTTAGAGCGTACTGAGAAGGCCTAAACTAATGAGTGTATCAGAAAACTTTTTCTTAAATAACGATAGGAAAACCTCCGGTCGAAGCAAGAACACTGAGCAGAGATAGAAATGGAAGCAGATGTATGAAGAAGGGGAGAATACACAATAAACATAACACAACTACACTACTACCTGTTACTGAAGGTGTTTTGGTTATATATTATTATAACATATATTATTTAAGTGTTATGTGTTATTTGTTTCAAGCTAAGAGGTTCTATAATACAACTATAAAGCCAATTTGGACCTATGGGGTGCAAATATGGGGTAAAAAATCAAATCAACTAGTCATACAACGCTGTCAAAACAAGGTTCTTCGATTGATTACCATTGCCTATCGCTATGTAACCAATGAAGAACTGCACGATGACCTGCAAATCAAATGGATTTGCGAAGTTATCCAAGATTTCGCCTTGAAACACGAAAGAAGATTACTAAATCATATTAACGTGGAAGCAATACAACTGCTGGACGGCGCTTAGGACGTCAGGAGATTGAAGCGAACAAAATCATACGAACTTATATAAAGTACATGCCTTTAGTATAAACTATAGCTATAAGTTATTATAATTTTATAATTGAGGAATACATATTAATGTATTTTCTAGCACTCGTCTTGCTTGTGAATTAATACAAGTACATAGGAAAAGTTGTAATAAATTAATTGTAAATGAAGATTGTACTAAGCGTATCTAATATAGATGTTATAAAACAATTGTTTCAAGCTATTTGTCTCAATGGGTCGATATTATGGACCGATAAATCTTGGTTCTATATAAAAAATTACATCATTTTTCTATCACCTTGTACGCCTGATTTAGCTCCACTGGATTTCCAGCTATTGGACTCTGAGGACTATCATTTCAAGTTAACTTGGGAGATAAAACTGAATAAACGCAGGCTATTAAAAGCTATTTCAGGAATCTAATTCAATAATAGCGCTAACAGTAGCTAGCGGTATCAAGGATTGTAGAAGTTATTTTATCTCATTACCTACGGCATTTATAAAATCATCTCTGTACTTAAATGATATTCGTTCAGCAAAACTAAAAATTAAACTTCAACCATTTCTTATACATTGAAAATAAAACCTTTAGGTGGTATTATGTAAAATTGTCTATAATATATTATATTATATAGATGTGCGAGTTCAGATTATGATATTATGTAATCGCTATTTTTAGACGAATATTCACAAATATCGGACCGATGCGCGATTTTTTTTCTTTCGAATATTTAGAAAATAAGCGATTTTTATTAAAACAAAATTATTGAAAAAGACTTGTTCTGATATATTATTTCGTTACACTCTATCTCTCTCTTTCTTGGCCAACTTACGTGAGCATTTTCCGGATTTATCTCCAGCAGATCGCGTTTCACGTTGGCATTTCAAATATAAAGACTGCGACCCCGATTTAAAAAGCTTAATGATATATTACGAGATCAATTAGCTGGCAATCGTACTAACCTGAAAGTTGATCGAAATTGCCGAACCGAAACCACTGCAAACGAGAAAGATCAAGAGGTTAGTTCAGTGGTGAAGTCGACCTTTTGATGGTGGTTTAGTCTGAACCAATATCTCACACCTTCACGGCGCGTTATAATGATGGGTATAACTGACAGTAAATTAATTTCTTGTGTTTTAATGTAACTTAAATGTTGTTAAATGTTTAAATGTACTAGATTAAAAATAAAGAAATTAATATTTTTCGACTTCAAGTTATCTTTTCTTTGTTTCAATAATTCTACAAAAGTCGACACTCAAATAAATTTATATTTTAAATCGTATGATATATTTCTTGCTTATATTTGCTTTTTAATAATATATTTTTCTTCAAAAGTTTTTTGTGTTTTTTTTTTGTAAATTCGAGCTAAATTTAATTTCGATATGTTGAACATGATATGATAAATTATATACTTATATAATTATATATTATATACTATATATTAAATTTTTAATGTATACATCTTAACTGAAAGATTACTAGTTTCTAATACAGAGAAACTAAAATATTTATATTCAAAACAACAATTTTGTAATTTAAAAACTATGACTTCTTACATATGATGTTTATTAGATAGTATTTCTCTATCATCGAGGCACTTTTATTTTTTAAATGTTATGTTTATATCTAATCCGAATCAATAGATTTCTAAGTAAAAATTAAAGTTAATAATAATTAACTTGATTAAAGATTTCTTATTATAATAAAATTATATAATGAGCTTTTCTCCGCTATTAAATAATAAATAAGAAAATAATGTATACACAAAAATTGTGATTGATTGATGCTTTCACCGTATAGGTCAAAAATAGTGAATATGGTCATCACTTGTTTTAATTTCTGCGAATTGTAAGTCTTATTAAGCGAAAGCATAGCTCAAACTCTCAAAGAACTTTTAGATACATAATAGTTAATAAATTAACTATTTTCAGGAGTTAATTTTCAGGAAATAATTGAAATTGTCATTTCGAACCGTTCCAATATAGCGGTTCCATCGCTTACCAAGGAAAAGAGAAGTCTTCTGTAACATGTAACTCAAAAGTGGATCTGTTACAATAATTTCCAGCTCAAAACGGTATGGCCAGGCATCTACATCGACATCGGACCAGAATATTTATCGTCTTGCATTGCATATGGTGGGATTAGCAAGATGGAGTGTATTACGAGCAGCTAAAACCGAATCAGCCTGTTACTGCAGATGTCTATCGATCCCAATTGAATAAATTGAATGACATAAAGTTGCAAAAGGACCAACAATAGCGAGTAACATACGTAAAGTAATCCTCTTGCATGACAATGATCGGCCACGTGTTGCAATAGTTGTGAAAAATACACTCTTACAACTTGTATGGTAACATTTTGGCGAACTGGTTTTCTATTGAATGCACCTTACCACACTACACTACACCACAAAATCAAATAGTTTGATACTTTTGAGGCTATATTTCGATATAATCTTGAGAATGGAATATGGAATGGAATCATATCTCCTCATCCTTCTCTTCCTGAGTGATAGTTGATCTTGGCATTTCTCAGGATTTTGTTTTGACAAATTTGTATTATATTTATATAACATATAGGTTTCAACACTTGCTTGTATAATTTATTATCTTGTGGCAATTTATTATGTACTGATAATTGTAATTTTCTTCCAATTAACCAATACATTTTCATATATATTAACTTATATTTTCATATATATTGCCCCCGGCAACAAGAATCTCAGTTTCATCAGCAAATGTATCCATCGTGATAATTTACATTTGTGGTTATCACATATGTAGAGTACGAAAAGAACTGGTCCCAATATAATTCCTTGTGGTAAACACTTGCTTTAGCTTCTTTTATTGTAGAGTAGACTTCATCTTGTTCAACTCTAAACATTCTGGCTGTAATGTGAGATTTTGTTAGTTCAATTTGTTGTTTCACTATACATTTTAAGTAGCTTTTTCAATTACATCTATTATTCTATGTATCTGGTCAGTTGTTGAATGTTGAAAAATGATCATCTGATTATATGCAAGTACATAATACATAAAATATTTAATATGACTAGCTTTCATATAATGTGTCCTTTTTATGACTTGACCTGTTAAAGAATTTTATTTACCTCATTAGAAAAAGTCGACGATATATATAAACAAACTGGGTTATACAACTGCGGCTGTTGCAGTAGGTTATATCATTTTTATTGGTGAAATAAATCTTTTTTAGTATGCATTAATAAATTATTTTAATTAGAAACATTTAGAAACATATAGTTTGTTGCTATTTATTATTTCGTAAGTTTACGAAAGTTATCTCAGCGCTAGAATTTATTTTATTTAAAAAAAGTTATATAAACACCAGATATCATAATTTGCACACAAAAAGTTCGAAATGCAACGGTTCCTACGCAAGCGTTCGCTTTAGAAACAAGTTTTTTCAAACAGGCTGGTTACCGTTGAAAAGCGTGGGTTATATTGTCAGATAAACCATTCAAATTATACGCCAATGGTTGTTTTCTAACAAAGTAAGACAACAAAGGTTTTCTTTATCGACAGATACCATATCTGGTATTGTTGCATTCAACATAAAAGGATTAAGACAATTTGTATCCAAATATATATGCTAATTATTCCCATTCAGATTCAATAGCTATACATAGTCATATTCCGAGGCAATAGCTTCATTATGAATGTCATTTTTTAATAAGGATTTTTTATGTTATATAATTATATATATGTTATGATATATTTTTATGTCATTATTTATTAAATTAAATATTTAATATATCAAATTCTTAATCAAATAAAAAAGTTAGGAGCTTGTATGTATTTTCATCAGCGATATCTCTTGGTGGAAATACAATATATCAAATTGAATATTTACTGAATTGGATGGTTTTGATTTCCCCACCTAAAATAACAGTTTGCTATTTAGTATTATTGAGTTGTTTCGTGTCACATAGACGCTAATCATGGAACGTTTAAAGATGCATTTTGGGCATAATTTGAATCGAATAGATTTGAAGAAATCTAATGTTGAAGCTCATTAAACAGTTATCACGAGCTGCTAAGACAAATGAAAGTGTCACTATAAATTTGTGCCAATGTCAATCGAACACATTGGATGAAGTGTTGTTTCAATAGCGAGTAACATGCTCAAAATAATTCTACCGCATGATACATAAACTTTTGCAGCTCGAAGGCACTGTTAGTGCTCCATATTTTTATATACAATGTTTGTATAATATTTTTTTTCAACGTAATATTTTAAAAAGTATTATTTTCGAGTATTATTATGTTATAACAATGGTGCTCTTAGGCTTCATGGGACATCGATCAGAATACGGTTATTCCGTTCCCATTTCAGCTTTTCAATGTCAATTTTTTACAGATTTTGTTAAGTGTTAAGTTTTTTTAACAGATCGATAGAAATTATGTATTCTACATCGAGCTTAGTATTCATTTAATCCTGCAGCACTTCTAATTTGCAAATTTATAGAATTCGAAGACTAGTTAGTGAATTTAACGTTGCCTTATAATAGTAAATTTTAGAAGCATTTATATTTTACTAAAATTTATACTAAAAAAAAGTACAACATATTATAGTTAGTTATGATGTGGATATTATTTTCATTTTAATATTTTTACTTCCCCTTTTTTGCAAATTTTCTAATATTGGAGATTAATAATTAATTAACCGTACATTTATGACTTGTTATTATTTATTGATTTCATTTTAGAATGTTCACTATCTTGCTTAGCGCTCTAAACAATTAGTGAAATCCTAGGCCACATTCAGAAAAAATCATGAGTGTTATTTTTATACCTCATACAGGTTTTTTTACGGAAATTATTGTATATGCTTGATCAACTATTGGCGATATTTTTGAAGATACTTAACTTGGATATTTCGAATTGGCTATTTTTATAATACTTATATTAGCAAACAAATTTAATTTTATTAGATTCAAACATTTTTTTCATTTGCAAATGGTTTTTTGGTAGGTTAATATGGGATTAAAAAGTTGCAGACAGAAATATATACGAGACATTTTGAAGATTAATTAATTTAAAATACCACTACCGACATAAATATTGCGTCATTTGTATTAAGCTATGATTAGTTTATTTAACCTTTGTCACCATTTTAAATATAAAAAAAGGTATTGAGTTTTTTTTAATTAAATGTGTTGACTGGCGTAGAGAGTTGGTAACGCTGATTTAATTTTAAATGAGCTTTATTAGTCTTATTGCAATATATAGGTTTTATTTTCTATGAAATGTTATCTATAATCATTTATGCATTTTTATAGAAATTGGAATCCACGTCAGTATAGATAAGAAGGTGATTTTTAATGATATTAGATATTATATATCCTGCTTTCATATTACTCGATGAAAATTTAATTTTTACTTACTAATGGATTGAATGCTTTTAAATTTATATTTAAGTCCAACTGAACCAGGCGATTGCGTGGTACAAATTCGGGCGGCTGCAGATAATCCCGGGTAAAACTCAGGCTATTATGTTTCACCGCAAGTTCTTTATGTATATATTTTTTATCAATTATGTATCAATTTTTGTGGAAATTGGAATAAACTAAATATCAGTATAGATAAGAAGGTGATTTTTAATGATATTACATATTATATATCCTGCTTTCATATTACTCGATGAAAATTTCATTTTTACTTACTAATGGATTGATTGCTTTTAAATATATATTTAAGTTCAGACAATTTCTTTTTATAAAAGTAGTTGATGTATAGGTAGTATAGAAGAAAGATGTAGATCTAATTAAGCTAAAGGGTGTCTCATAACTCATAAGTGTTGGCAACCTAAAATACATTTTGATTGCTGACCTTTTGGACTTACTACATTAGAGAACACTGAGCATTTTTTAGCAAAATAATCTTAAACAAAGAAGCTCATTTTCACTTATTTGGTGTTTATAGTACCCCCATTTGATTGTTAGCTTTATTATCGTTATTTTAGTATTAGAATTTTTTTTTTATTGACTATATATTTGGTAATTCTTCTATTTTTCATCTAATGCAAATATTTTAATCTATTACATAATGTTTCGTGACTATTTGGTATATATTTGTAATATAATTTAACAAACTTATATATTCAGAATCAGTTTGTTTGACTACTAAAAACCTGACTAACTCTTGTCCTATATATGCACTATCTCCAATATTATAAGAATTTTTTGTTAATAAAATAGGCTGCTTTGAATGATGAATATGTTACTACAATGATGGCGCATTGCAGCTAGTCTTCAAGCAACAGTAATTTTTGTTAAAATTATTTCTTATTAAACATTACAGTAGCTAGGTTCTTGTATTCTAACATTTTAAGTAACCTATAAGTCACATTTAAGTTATGACGTGATACATAATTTTAAAACATTCCAAAAATATTTCTTTGGCGTAATGTAATTTATAATTATATTGTTTCACATCATTTATCATTGGATATACACCATTAAAACATCATCAATGGTAACAGGTAATTTTTGATTGATTGATTGATTAATTGAGACTCGCCATAATGCTACATCATGGGCGACTCGGTGAAAATGATGGAAAACAAAGACCACCAACAGCGATTTAACCTAAATAAAGTCAAGAAGCCGATGTTTAATAATGTTGAAACATGTTTTGATAAATGGCTTAAAGCAGATTGTTTTCATAGTTTAAACATTTATTTACTAACGACTATTCTATATCTTATACGGTTTGAATTCTATATTGGTAGTACAAATTAGTTGTTTAAATGCTTCTGTTGTACAAAATTTATCTGTTATCTGTAAATATTAATCAAAGTGTTAGTTATAATTATGTTAGAGAGAATATGAGCAAATCTGTGTCAAAATTAAATAACCCTACGGTTTAGACGGTTCACTAAGACATTAAACCAACTTATAATCCAATGCTGCCAAAACAAAATATTTTAATTAATTACTCATGCTTATTAATCTGCTGCTGATGATACCAAATTTACTAAATTACAGCAACTTGGAAGCAATACAACTATTGAATAACCCGCAGAATATCAGAGGACTGAGATCAAACCAAACTATCTGTATATACATAGTCCGATTAATTAAAGAGCGACTCACAGTTGATGATGTTAAAACGTCGCAATATTACCGTATCAACTCTGAATTTAAGTTTTAGTTCATTTTGGCTTTGAAATTTAACTAAATTCTGATCTAAATGAAATAATGAAACAATAATAATGTTATGAAATATAATGTATTTTAACATTCTGTTACATTGTGTTACCACCTATGAAGTAGAGTTCTCGGCGTATGTTTTAGTAAAAGTGTCCTCTGGAGGTCTAATTCACCAAATTAACAATTGAACAACCAAATAATGTATTTTACTTTCATTAGGAACATTTTACGTTTAGTTATATTTAGGTGTAGTGTTTTCTTGTCAAGTCATTTTGATATCACTGTATTTCTTCTTAGTTTGTTCTGTTCCTACATGGATACATATTTCTTGATATAATTAGATTTAGTCATTTCATTTTTCCTAATTCATTTACCATATTTCCAAAACAGTTAGTTTTCCTTCTTTCCTCGTAAACTCTTCACGTGCTTACCTTTATTTGTTTCCACTCTCATCACCCTCTCTTATCGGAAAGTAAATGCTTCTTTCTATATATCCAGACAGTTCTTACTTGTATATCTTTCTCGACCTGCAAGCCTATTGATATTTAAACATGTTAAGGTATATTTCTCCGTGGTAATCACCCTTGGACTTAGAGGAAAATACTCACTTCGTTCTAGCAATGAAGCCATTACTGGTTCAACAAGATCTTATCAATTGTTATTTCGAATACTAAAATAATTTTGAAAATCTATAATCGACGGAGAAATCGGTGAACATACATTTAAAAACTTTTTTGAAATCTATTAAAAAAAAACAAATGAACTTTCATTTTATTTTTGCGATTCCATTATAAAATTATAAAAAGTTGCATTTTGATCAAAATAATAAATATTCGGTTGTCTCCTGTATATTTTCACCTTTTTATCACAAGCGTTCCTAATTTATATCATCAATATTTGGGATAATAGCGGCCAAATAAAAAATATTCTACTACCGTGGAGTTCTATGACCTTGGCGGTTTTGTTAATTCAAGGCTCGTTCGATTCGCAATCGTCGGATTGTGGTATTATTTTCGCAGTTTTTTGATCTTTTGGTTTATTGGTCGAGTACGATCTATTCTGTGACTGTGCTCCCGCAAACTGAATACAATTCATATATAGATTTTTTTGTGTATTTGGTGAATGCGACTATGGGTGATTTCTGTTAGTTATGTTATTTCTGTAAGTAATTGTAAAATGATGGATTTTTTTCGAGTAACGTGATTATTGATTTTTTTTCGTGCTGGTAACTGTGGGTTTATACGAGTAATAAATCATCATTAACAGGTTTTGGTAAAGTTGTAGTTGTTTAGATCCTGCTTAATAAAGTCTGTTTGCGAAATAATATTATATATTTGTTTTAATTTTTTTTGATTGTGAATTTTTATTTTTGTTGTCTGAAAATATCCACTCTGTTATTTATATTGATTTAATTGGAAATCAAATTCCGTTTGTAAAATTTTATTCGTATTAATTAATTTTACGTTATGCGATAATGTACCGTGCATTGCTAACGAAATACATATTTTTTTAAATATATTCATTTCAAAGTTCCACTCTATTCAAGATTATTCTTTATTTAAAAATATTTCTTGGTTGATTTTCCTGAGGCAGTGTTCGGAAACTCGGCATCAAGCCAAGTTTTTGCTTCAACTGTTTTTTCCCTTCAAAAGCAATATTTTATCAACACGCGAAATTCCTTTTTATCCATTTTTTTTCACAATAATAAAAATTGCTTCACTCAAAATGCTATAATTCAGAAACTAATGCTCCGACAGCAGTCAAATTTATACACGCATCTTTTGATGGTCAGGGCTAACTAAAAAACATATGGATTTAATTCTAGTAGCGCCATGTATGTGTCAGGCCGGGGACTTTTCAATTGATTTGTTACATGTAAATTTTATGTCAGCAGATTTAGTCTGATTCAAATTGATTTTCTATTGCTTGGTTCAATTTTTAATTTACCGATGTTTACAGTTTTATTGCTGCTTTCTCGTAGTCTCTGCCTAAAGCTTTTATTATTTAAAGATTCTATATTAGAGGGTGACGTTATTTAAGAACTTCATCTATAAAATTAGTTGTTTCTAACAAATTTTCAATCCGAATGTATTAAAACAGTTTAGTAGTCATTTTTATTAACTGTTTCTGTTGAAATGTAACATATCATAAAGAAAATAATGAACTTCATGTTAATTTTTGAGCCTCTTTTGTTCCCCCTTTTGATGAATATTGTAGGCAATATATTTTATTATCAGGTGTGCAGTAAATTGAAGAGATTAATTACTAATTAGTAATGGGACATGACTGCAAGATATTTAAAGTGACCTGTTTACAAAACTGTTGTTGTAGATATTATTTTTATTAATTACATCTTACATTAGATATGCTTAGTACAATCTTAATTAATTAATAAATTTGTTACTACTATTCTGTTGTATTTCCATTAATACACAAGCAATACATCAGTATGTATTTCCCAAATTAAAATAAATCTGGAAATCTGGTATTTCTATAAATGGTTTTATACGTTTAAACAGTTTTTGTAGATATGTTAACTTTTAATACTGATCAAGTTATAGTGAGGCTTATTTTTTATAAAATATATATGTTTATGATAATATCTCGTTGTTTACTTTTAACCATTTATTAATAATTTCGCACGAAATGATAGAAATATCACTAGGAATTATGTTGATATTAATTGACTTAATCAGCTACAGTCAAGAAACTAGTTAATAGACCGTACTAATTTTTTTTACCTAATATTAACGAACAATAGTACATGTTATATTCTACTATGACTATCTTATCACTATTATCTTCTTGGCAATTTATCATTTAATATATAATAAGAATATAATTTCCATTAAACATATGATATATTTATTATTAAAGAATGAAAAATGTCCATTACAGTGAATTACTCTTTTAGAAGGCTATATATTAAAAACTTACGTAACAGTCATAGTCAGAAATCAGCAAAAATGCAGTGTGTAGATAGGTTAAATAATCATTATTATATATTAGATGGAAAACCGAAAACTAGGAATTCAAAATTATTTAAAATTAAAAAACTTTACTAATCGACATGTATATGGCATTATTTGTTTTATTATATTATGTGACTATGCGGTAAATAAATCACTTTTACGTTTAAAATTTTTAAAATAATTAACTAGAATTTATTTAACTCAGCGTTCCAATTGGATTAAAATATTGCCTCTGTGGTTCTCTGTGGACAAAAACAAAAAAGCAAGCTACTAAAATATTATATAATACACATTACTAAAATACACACAGTTTAATATATAGAAATATATCAGTTTAATACAACAGCTCTGATGTATATAATTATATAATTATACTGGTGTATAATTAACACATATAATCATATCTGAGATATTCACGTGTATGTTAGAGTCTGAATAAAGAAAGACGCATACACATTTTAATTTAAACGTGTTTATACATATTCTCTTAACATTAATGTAAACTATCCTTACTGGGTATTGTATTTCATCACTGACACGTTTATCTCTATGCAAAATGATATTTGTATTCGATATATGCATTTTACAGAAATTCTAGACAGTAAAAAATAAGTATACAATGTAAGAAGGCATTCTAAACATAACCTCTATGTCAAATAATGATAATTATAATTTAATTATATTTTATTTTTTATTATGATATAATACGTTTATAATTATCGCTAGCTTCAAGATGTTGTATGCAGTTATTTGGAATATTTTAATAATAAATATATAATAATGGTACCATTTATGCCATTAAGTAGCCTATTTTGCGAGAGTAACAGTTTCCCACATAATCATTCTGATTTCAACGTACTTGTTTCAGCACTTAATTCATCTACCATTTTTAACGGTTGATATGGAGAGAGTAGATTCCCCATAAACTTTGCTACAACAAAATTAGCTACAACCAAGAAATTGTGGATTCCCCAGAAAATCCAAATAATATCGGTAATCGATCATTCGATCTGCCTAGATTAAATGCCTTCAAATTATTTGATGACTTATTGCAACCTCATAGTTGCCCTTCGTAAGTCCAAATAAGCTTAATTATAAACTGATACAATCTCATTTATCTTCAAGGTGATATTGCATCTTCCGATTACACAGTTGTTTAATTTTGAGTCTGACGTACTCAGCTTTTGCCTAAGATGATGTTCCATTTTATTTTACCAGTTTTACTACCACTGCTACGCCTTTTGTTCTATAATTAGGTCTATTAACCATAAATAATATAATTTTCAAAAATGTTATTATTTCTGGAAAATAAAAATTGTGCTAGTCATTCATTCATATAAAAATAGCTATACATTATATACAGCGTTTCTAGAAACTAAAATAATCTTATTAATATGTATATCGGCATTAAACCGAAACTTAAAAGATTTTGTTAAACATAATTGAAAACCTGTTAATTTCTGAACTAATATGAATCAATTTATATAAATTTACTAGACCGATATATTACGCATCAAACATTTTATATAAATAGTTTGAAACCGCAAAAATAGAAAATCGAAAATACCGCTCAATAATATTTATGCAACAACATGAAAATTATAGCATTCGTACATTTTTTCGATATATATAGAGCTAACTTCGGTAGCATTTAATCAGTTTGGTCATTTGTAAATGAAAATAAGCCACAATTGATGGGGATTCGATGATATTGAGATTGAATATTTTAAGAAAATTACCTAATATTATATAATATCGGGTGTACGACTTAATTTTTACAAAATGTTTCTATGAGTTTAAAAAATTATGTTTAACATAGAAATATTTGCGCAGACTTTATTTATTTATTTGCGGAACCTACGAAAGTATCGGATGCAAGGTTTTACGAGAGCAGAAACCGAGTCTACGTCAGTTGCATAACCTCTCAGTATAGCAGAGTTCACGAGAAGAGAGGCGTTGGTTTTATATTATGAACTTAATTATTGGTACAAACGATTTTGAAGCGGTGATTTTGGATGAATATAATCCTTAACACAAATACAAGAACTTTACAGCTCAGCTAGGAGCCATCCAAAGAGATTTTATAAACACTTGCAACAAATGAAAAAAATTTAAACATGTTTTGATATAACACAAATCTCACACAAGTCTCATCCATAAATATTGAAATGACGCAAAAAAATATTGCAACCTTTTGAAGGTCCCGTTCAAAGTTAATTTTCATCGTTAACGAATTCGGCATCCATTTTTTTTATAAAAATGGTCGTTTAGCTACATAAGATTTTCTTTTCACTTATATTAATAATAGTCTAAATCTTCTTCGAATTTCAGTCCATTGGGGTGTTATGTCAATTATTCATTGCATAATTTTCCTTACACACAATTATATCTAACAATAATTTTGATATTGATTTATTTTTCATGTTTTCATCGTAATTTGGCTAATTTTCCAAATATAAATAAAAAATTAATATATTTGGCTATTGTAAAATTCGTCATAATTTTTATATACCTTGAATTTAACTTGTTCTTCTACTTAATTCTTTAAGTAATTACTATAAAGTAAATGTAGTAATACGAGAAACTTTTAATATTTGTATATGTTATATTGTATTATATTATATTATGTTATTATATTATTTCCCCCTGGATATACAGTGAATAAACCATATAACTGAAAATGTAAAAAATTACACAAGTTAAATATATAGCCGTAATAGTAGAATAACGAATCTGATTCGGGTCGGACTACAAGAAATACCTCAACAAATTTGGGTTTAAAATTTATAGGGGTAAAATTATAGGGTAATCTAACATAAGCGATTTAACAATATTTTATACCCTTTTCCAAGAGAAACAGTGACAAGCTCAACTTGGAATACTAAAATTATATAGCAGTTTAAATTGAATGGTTGAAATAGAATTTTTGACAAAATTTACACATAATTAATAGGAATAATGATTAATTTTGAAAATCACTTCCATAATATTTAAGTATATTAACGTTTTTTAAAAAAACATGTTTGTCCACAGGAAGTAAAGATTTTCGACAAGATTTTTTTTTCTATTTAAAGATTTAGATTTGCGCCAACATATAACTTCATATGAAAACATGTGAACAAACATTGGGTGGTCGATTTTGTCCTTAAAACGGTCCAATAACGCTATGTAATAATCGCTGTTGATGGTCCTTCCTTTTTCAAGGTAGTCAAAAAGATATATTTTATCAACGAGCGAAATTCCATTTTATCCATTTTTTTGACAATAACAAAAGTTATTTCACTCAAAATGCTATAATTCACAAACTAATGATCCGACAGCTCTGAAATTTATACACGCATATTTTGCTCTAACCTTGGCTAACTAAAAAACCTATTGATTTAATTTCAGTAGCGCCATCTATGTGTCAGGCCGGGGACTTTTCAATTGACCTGTTAATATATAATATTTTCACCTCAATCTAAACTCTAAAGTGTCTAAATCATGATATTTGTTGTTGTGTTATTCACCCATATTTTATTTATTTTATACAAAGCATTTAAGCACATTGCCATTATACCATTTTCCCACTAAGCCCGTTGTTACCCCTTCTAGTTTTAACGACCGTAAAATTTCTGATATCATCTGCAACTATAGGCACCAAATTATAATGAATATATAAGTAAAACTAAAACGTTTGAGCGACTTTGTTATTGGCACTAATATATTTCCAATCTTGAATATCATACACCTATAGAATAATCCCTAGAATATCTTATCGTTTTACACAACATGGCAAGAACTTGATATTTTACACTTCGAATTGTTGCACATAATCTTGATTTGGTTCCTTCCTTCTGTATCCTTAAGTAACATCTCACTAACGAATAAGATTTCATAATGCCTCTGTCTCTTTCTAATTTCAATAGGAAACTTGTTTATTATTCCCATAGACTTTGGCATTTTCATAATAAATCAACTACCAATGATTTATATAATTCTTGAAGTATTTATTGCGCGTTTTCATCAAGCAATTCCTCTAATTCTTAATTATTGAACTTTGCCGGAGGACTGGGTCATTCAATATCTTGCACACCAATGTCACTACGCTCTGAAAACGAAGCACTTTCAATAGTTTTGCTTAGCTAGCACTCAATTATTAATTAAATATATTTATATCATAGTCAGGCATCATATATTTACATTATAGACATATAATGATCCAGACACACGAAATAAATGATTCAAAAATATCATCATTCAGTTTAAATAATAACAGAATATAAATGTCACATAAGAGACAATTATCAAGTAAGACGTTAACCCATCAGAGTGTTATTTGAAATAAAATGTTGAAATTCGAGATAAATAATGACCGTACTATAATAATACATTGCAGAGTATAGGATGTTTAGTAATATTACATAAACCAAAAGATGTGGAAACTATATTTACCTAAAAGCCATTTTCAACACTGGATACTGTAATCGTTTTGAAAGCAGTATATAAGCAAAAAAATCATAAAAAACATTAGATTTCCGTTAAGAAATTATGTGATAAAATCACCATTAGCAAAATATCATTACGGCGACCAACATGAAAGCGATATAACTGTAATGTCAAATTATATAATCCTGTCTTAATAGAAAATTACCTTTCAGCGGTAGTTGATAGGAAATTGTAGGAAATTATGTATCTTAAAAGACAAGACACTGCATCAAACTAACATCGATTTGATACCGATAATTATTTATCGGTATGGTATTGGTTATTAAGGATATAAATGTTGCTATAAGTTTTGCCAAACTGCATATCATTGTGAGTTTTATAAAATTAATAGTTTTATATATCAAAACCTATTTCTCCGGAGCAGTATTAAAGGCGACAGGATGCTACACCTACTGTTGGGATAGTTCCTGAATCCTGCTAGGGAATGGTCGTAAATTTATGTTTCTGATGTTTAATATTTGTGTATTGTCCTAGGCAAGAATGCAAAATCCGACAAGGAACATGAACCCAGTCACGCCAGTAACCAGGCTGGGTAAGACCGGATGTCTTCTATGATGATTTCTAAGTTGGTCACTCGGCAGTCGGTAGGTCTAATGCCGAGGACCGTGGTTCGGAGCCCACGTTAAACTGTAGGTCCAGTCCAGATAAATCCCTATTTGCTAAAAGCAGACTTTAAAATATACCAACTACTTTTCGTTCTCTTCATTTTTCTAAGCATTAGAATACTGAATTTCTAGAATAGTTCAACAGTATTAAATAGAGTAAATAGGGCAGTTATTAAATTATATGCGATGGAGATCTTGGATGGAAATATTACTATGAGACTATGTGAATATTCAATGTTTTACAGTTTCATAAATTATAATTTTTTTTCAATTAAAGCTATATAATATATAATTTAAATTAATTAAGCGATTTTCAAACTATTTATTTCTTGATGACCTGACCAACCCAAATACCACGAAAAATATTGTAGTAGTTTGGACCGTAGACTTTTCGCTCTATCTATTTTTATCATTTTAGTATTTTAATTATATTTAATTATTTAGTATTTTTGCTGATAGTGGCATTTACTCCTTTAGAAGTATAACGTATGACTGATCTCTAGCTATTTATTCGTACATATAAATATTCCTCTAATACGGCCAGATCTAAGATGAAATAGAGTTCATTGTAGTGATCTTCAAAGAGCGGAAGCGAACATATTTCTCCGAAATATTTATTGAGACGCCAGGAGATCTGTATCCTTAAATTAAGCTTACATTCATGATTCTGTAGCAGTAGATGCATTTGCTTAGATTTTAGATTATTTCCTTTATTCTAACATATATAGCCGAAAATTGATTTAACATCAAATTTTAGCAAATTGATCTATTTTTTTTGTTGCATTGTAATTTCTTTTTTTAATATTAAATATAAACTATATTTATTGTTAAATAACAGATATGATGACATATAAATATCAATATGTATTATTCACTAATAATTGATACTATTAAATTTTTCAAAGATCGGTCTATTAACAGCAGAATTTTCTATGGAATATTGATAAATCGAATCTTTTGCTGCCTTTGAGATATGAAATTAGTTTCATTATAGTATAATCCTCATATTAATATTATAGGCTCACCTGATAAAATATGTCAATAACATGGCTCCAAGCTTTCAGAAACGCCTAATAATAATATGCTTGGTAGCTGTGGATATTGTTCATCAAAAAGCAAATAATACAAAAGATATGTTTCCACCGACATAAACACTTTTGTTTGGAGTAAACAATCATGGGATATCCTAATTATCATAGCGATGCTCATATATATAAACAGAACTGAACTATATACGATGGCAGATGAGTCCAACTTAAAACTGAGAAATATCCTGAACACGTTTTCGTATTCCCCGACGGTTCTCAGAGCGATGACTATCTGGGAGCAGTATTTACATAGGTGATCAAGTACAAAATATACAAGACAAATGATTAGTTATCGCCCCCGATTCAATGAGCTCCTTAAAGTGCCTCCAACCGTACCTACCTCTACACCCGCTAGGAATCCTTATCCGTGAACCTCCAAATTGGAAAGAAGCGGCAAAACTATCACCTTTATGTGGCTCCCTTCCCACTCTGGGATCATTGGAAATAAAAGAGCGGATTATTTAGCCAAGAAGAGAGAGGGATCACTTGCTAAAAATTTCCTCTTCTGGGGTAGAGATATGAAGCACCACTCTACTAGAACCTTTAGACATCTAGACCAACTTAGATTGGATCTAACAGAAAACAACAAACTTTGGGAGGCGAAAAAAGAATATTATCAGGGCATTAACGTAAGGTTATTCTCGCCTTTCAGCATTGGCCACTGCAAACTGACCCACTGGTTTCTCATTAAAGAAGTACCACTGTGCGTCGAATGCGGTTCCTTACTGCCAACATACAAATCGAATACCGAAGATAGAACTCGCAAAGA
Source organism: Rhynchophorus ferrugineus (assembly GCF_030347505.1). Taxonomy (NCBI): domain Eukaryota; kingdom Metazoa; phylum Arthropoda; class Insecta; order Coleoptera; family Curculionidae; genus Rhynchophorus; species Rhynchophorus ferrugineus. Next base: position 19,894,793 of record NW_027472583.1, on the reverse strand, counting down.
CGATTAGTCAACATGGGAGAGACGATGGACCAGTGACTTAGGCTGGAGAACCTGTACAAACTGATTAATTTTCTAACTGTAACAGTTCAAGTTCATGTGATTTTTTTTAAATCTTGTATCCTTATTACTGCCATCGGTTATGCGACCACTATACTGTAGCATTGATATATCGATGTATCTATATGCTTTTACATGTTTTGCTTGTCATATTGCAACATACTTGTAATAACATTACATACTTAGACTGATAGTCTAAATGTGTTGTATATTGTATATTATTATATGTATATAATAGACCCTAAATAGTGCCGGAGGCAGATGGGGCCATAATATATAAAAATAAAGACGAGTCCAAACGGAGGTCAATTCATGTGGTAGTCAATGTCATGTCATCTGTCAATCCGTTTCAATATCAACGTACTTTTTTTGACAGGGTATCACCATGTTTTCAGAAACATGAGCAAAGTTGTACAAACTGATGTAAAATGTTCTCAATAAATGCCTTTTTAAAATGAAATAACGATCATAATACCATGCAAGCACCCAATATATACTCGAACATATATTTCTTCATATTTAAAAGTATATTTTTGTTTTTTAATATATGAAAAATATTGTTTCAGTCCTGTTCTCATAGTACCTAAGAAAAAACATTTGATTCTAAAGGTCGTTTTATGATAGACTAATAAATAGACAGAAAAATAATTATTAATAATTATTACCTGATATTTATGTTTTTATTATATACTAAAAAATAAAAAATGTGGTTCTAAACTTTCAAGGGCAAAAATCGGTCAAGCTATAAGCCCAGGGACTAATTTTTGGCCTTGGTTTTATCAATGTATTATAACAAAAAATATAGAGATTTATATTAAATAATTTCACATAATTTTAATATTAAAATAAAAGTATTTTAATAGTTTTGCTCCAGTAACATTTTTTAAAGTAATTACACAATACTAGTTTTATATAATAAGTAATACTTAACATAAAATTATTTCATTATCAAAAATTAAGGCACAGTTGGTAAGCGAATATCTGGTAAGCGATGCCTGATGAATACTGTGTATCAATTATGATATTCCAGAGCTTCTAAAATATGTTGTAATTGTTTGATTAATTTCTTTTTCTTATTACTTATTACATTTGATATAGCGAACTTATAACCCATGTTATAATTTTAAATACATTTATTGCCTTCTTAAATTTTTTATTAATTACATCTTTCATTAGATATGCTTAGTACAATCTTAATCTTGTGTATTAAAAAAGCGCGTGCGAGATTAATACATCAGTATGTATTTCCCAAATTAAAATAAAACTAAACTACTTAAGTTACGAATACACTAAAAAAGTTCGTGTGGTTTGGTTCGCTCCAATGTTCTGTTTTCGTGCGTGTTGAGCAGTAGCTTTATTGCTTCCACGTTGTTGTGATTTAGAAACCTTATTTCATGTATTAAGGTGAAATCTTGAATAAACCTCTTTATACGGAAGAAGAAGAATTTAGAACATATGTTACTGATTGTGTCTTTTGTGGAATCCAATATTTTTTGGGTCCTCGTTCATGGTTGCCTATGACAAATTCCCAATAATTCAAATCAAATTCCCCAAATTGGGTACCTAAATTTGCTGATTCGCCACAAATTTCCCTCAGAATTAGTTTAAGAACGTTTCATTTCTGTCTCAACCGTTTAAGTAATATTTAATTTTTTAAATTTTCCATTATATGCTTATATAATATACTTTTTCCACATATTATTTCAAGCACTTTGCCACTGCCACCCAGTTCCTCAATGCCTTCCCCTGTTGTCATTAAAGACACTGCAGTATTTGTATTTAGTCAATTGCGGTTATCTGTTTTTAACTTTTGAAGGATATTAAATTTTCGCCCGATCAATATGTTTTAAAACGACAATACTAGTAGTAAGGATATCACAATTTTTATGTTTGGCTACCAGTATTCTCTTAACCGAGTTGGTCGGTGCATTGATAAAGACGACGGAACGGTTCTCCTGCTATTGCGATAGTCGCGGGTTCGAATCCTGCTGGGGCATGGTCGTAAATTTATGGTTGTGATTGTCCTTAGGCACGAGTGCAAATCCGACAAGGTTGGTAAAAAAGAGACTCAAAAATATAAAAAAATTAAAAAAAGTATTCCTTCTCAGCGTTTTTAAGGAGAAACGCCTAACTTAGTAGCATTCATCATCAATGTTATATTTCATGTGCAAGAAGTTCTGGCACTAATGATTTAATTTGTGGTTGTTGAAAATTCTTATTTTATAGAAATCTGCAATACCAACACAAGGTACATTTTCAGCCATTTTCAAAATTTCCTTACTCTTACCAGCATTTAATCCAACGTATAGATCTGGATCGAGTTTCAATATGATTCACCAAATTGTTAATGTAATGGCTATATAATACTATATAATAATATGAATAATGTAGGCACACTGAAAGGAGAGTTTTGCTTAACAAGACTTGTGTTTCTCATGCTGTTATTTCAATTTAGTAACAGACATTGTCGTTTACTTCTGAGATTTATTTATTTCGGAATTATGATTGCTGTATTTAACCTTACGACATTACCCTACATTTCATTCTTAATTGTGAATATAATAAAAGCACCCTCCAGGTTTTAACGATATTTCCACAGATAAAGTCTTAATATTCGAGAACGAGCAAGAAATAAACGATTCTGACATTATGGGGATCATTTTTACGTCAGGCAACATAAGAATTCTCTCTACCATTGAACGAAAAAGCTTCAGTTCATAAATGGACATTAGATACTGTCAAGGCGATTTCCTGTATTGCTAACATGGACAGGCCTTATTTAATATCTATAAGCGAAACAGGAACTGTATATCGAATGATCGATATTCCAAACGTGAACTAGTTATTAATGTAATTAGTGTTGGAAGTGTTTGAAGAGGCGTAAGATGTTGCCAGTACAACAAAATAATATTTGAAGGATTTGTTTATTTATAGCGACGTGCAGAATTATTTTTGTTTTATCGTCTATTTTATTTAGTTATACGACAGCTTGTTGATCTATTGGCCCGCGGCTGAACTAAAAGTTGAACATTAGATGTTAGAGGTTCAAGGTGATCTTTGTTGTAAGGATGTAGTATATGAGTGAAAAGTCATAGAACCCTGTGAACGATGAGGAAATATAAAAATAACAAAATTCCAGATATTATTTTTTTAAATTTATTATTATTTATTTTCAGTAATAGTAATTTATATCATTAATTCATTACATAATATTAATCTCTTAATGCTACAGCGTGCACAATATTTTTTGTAAGCCCGTCTTTAGCTAATACAAACAAACTTGGTGGTTTACCCGCTCAAGATCATGCAACGTATAATTGTCCGTGGGAAAAACATGGTGTGCTCAAATCTAAACCACAAACAGACATTGTTTGGCCTGACCAAGTGATAATAATTGATGTTATCAAGCGGTTATGAGTAATGATAAAATTATTTAAATGACTATTAAAAAACAAGGGTTGGTGATAGGAAAGTGAAAATTTAGGGTTGTATGTATTTTTAATGCCACATAATAAAAAATAAATAAAAAATTTGGGGTGGACAACCCTTAGCACTTAGGGGTTTGAAAAATAGATAGTAGCCGATTCCCAGACCTGCTGAATATGCTTAAAAAATTTCATTAATATCGGCCAAGCCGTTTCGGAGGAGTATGGGAACGAACATTGTGACATCAGTTTTCAAGATGTGAGTAATGGGTACTGTATTGTTTACGGGAATAGTTCAGTCTACATGAAAACATTGATTTTCTAAACTATTTAAAATGTTTAACCTCTTAACAATAGTCCCTTAAGAGAATTCTTCAAAATTTAATTTATTTTCGGAGACATAGCTGTTTTAATGACGCGGCATTTGGAAGCAAAATATTAAAGGCAATTTGTTCGAACTTTTTTCGAGACAGTTGGTGTGATATCTCAAGTTCTACTGAACCGATTTTGTTGACATTTGGTACGAGTTTTCTCTATAAATTCATCTATTGTATCAAATCTGTAACAAAATTTGTATTTCTTACCATTCGTAAAATACTCGAAAATATTTCTCGTTTTTTGTTTGATACAACACGTCGCCTGTCAAAAAATGTTTTTAACAAAAGAATAAAAATACATTCAGTACATTATGGATGAGACTTAGGCCTAATATAATGACCCTGAATTATGTGGATTTTAATCTGGAGCATCTGGACTTCTTTCTTCTTGGATATCTTCGATACTAAGAAGGAATTAGGGAAGAGACATTTCTTTGACGCCTAAAGAATATCATTCAAAATGTATATTTGAAAAAACATGTATATGAATGAAGAAGCAAGATTGATAAAAGTTCATATATTCCAACGAATTGAAAACATCACGTTTGACAAAAAGCAAAATACATTAGAACCATAATAAAACAACTATATAAATATAATAAAATATAATAGAATAAAACAACTATACTGGTTAGTCGGAAGATACCCTAAAATCAAAGAGGTTGATTTATAAGACAATTATAAAGCCAATCTAGACCTATAGGGTGCAAATATGGGGTTACACTAAAAATTCAAATCAACTAGTCATCCAACGCTGTCAAAACAAGGTTCTTCGATTGATTACCAATGCCTATCGCTAGGTAACCAACGAAGAACTGCACGATGACCTGGAAATTAAATGGATTTGCGAAGTTATCCAATATTTCGCCTTGAAACACGAAAGAAGATTACTAAATCATACTAACGTGGAAGCCATACAACTGCTGGACAACCCGCATTGTGTCAGGAGATTGAAGCGAACCAAACCATACGAACTTATATAAAATGTGTACCTTTAGTGTAAACTATAGCTATAAGTTAATAATTAATAAATAATTATAATTTTATAATTGAGGAATACATATTAATGTATTTTTTCGCATCCGTCTTGCTTGTGAATTAATCCAAGTGCAAATGAAAAGTAGTCATAAATTAATTTAGAATTAAGATTGTACTAAGCGTATCTAATAAAGATGTTATAAAAAATATATTCCACAAGAGCATAATAAACTTTATAAAGAATATAATGATTTATAATGCTGCATTTTAAAATGCAGCTATGATAACTATAATGTTATAAGCGTTAATTAGTTCTTTTTATGAAATTTTATGAAATTGTTTAAGCTATTGTTATTTTTATTAGGTTTGCAAATCTGTTTTAAACAATCTGTATATGCTGCTGAAGCTCGATTGTGTTTCAAATAATAATAGACTTTTAGGCTTTTTGTTAGGGTATTTAGGATATCAGCCGCGAGTCAGTATTTTAATACTGAATATTTCGGATTTTTCGCTGCATTTTTGCAGATTATATATTGGCGTATTTGAGCTAATACCATTAATGCAGTAACATTCCACTAATGAAAAATTTTGAAATATTCCTGTTTTTAACAGTAAATGTTTACATTTCCTTTCACATGAAACAGTATTTAAATTGTGTCTTTTTATGGATTAAACAACTGTTCTGTTAACGTATAAAAATATTGTGTATGGATATTTGGTGATTTTCGGTCTTAATGGGTTTTAAAATATATATGGGTTTGTGAGAACTATTTGAATCAGCTCTTCTTCCAGAATTCTCAGATGTTTTATCGTCATACATTGACGCAATTATGATTTTCTCAGAAAACTGGCGAACGATCATCAATGAAAATGGGCACGTACATCTCTAATTATTTTTTAAAACATATTAATATGCACTTATATTGAAACTACACCTTGTGATATTTTAAACTACTAATGTTTTTCCAATGCAATTGTTTCAAATTATGTCTAGCAACATTTTAATTTTTATGGCCGTCCGTGGTAGGTTGACAGTGATAATATTCTCATAATCCAACTTCTATAATACACTGTTGATAATATTTCATGAATAGCTTCATGGTTGTTTTTCTTATGGACATTAATTTTGGAACTTTAGAGAGTAGTATTATTTTTAAATGAAACAGTGCACCATGCACCATCAATCACCAGCAATAACTAAAAATTATTGCACAAGTGGCCGAATAGACAATAGTTCAGTATATACTAGATTCATCAACAAAAGTCGATGCTAAATCATAATAGTTCTGATCAATTACCTCATAACCTTCAAGATGAAACTGTGGTGACGTCAGGCCCCTTCTTCTTATCGCGAACTGGCCACAGAATAAGATTGACCTAAAACGAACAAGGGCACGCAGAAAAATAAACAGCAGATTAATTCATCTTTCGACGTCCAACTATCTTACATTCAATCAACAATCATCCTTTCAATAATCAAACATTCATACATTTTCATTAGTTAATTAGTTGTATAATAGTTAGTGTTATTAATAAAGTATTAAGGGAAACATAGTTTCATTCAATAAATTACTCTAAGATCTCTATAAAACATAGCTTCTCTTTAAAAAAATCATTTTGAGGTTAAAATTTGCCTAATATTTTTCCGCATTTCCTAAAGTTGTTCAAGGATGAAACGATACATTTTCACAACTTTCTTGTATCATAAGTTTGTATGTTGAAAGCTGCACTTATTTAGAATAAGGTTAACAGTTCCACAGACGAGCCCTTAGTAAATGAGTTATTTCTCAAATAGTACTACCCAAATTTCGAAAATTAAATATGTACACCGTTTGACATATAGCTATATATTTTAAAGGTTTGACTATAATTTTCTATTCTCAATAATTGTAGCTTAATCTTCGTAATATTGTCAATATTCAGTTAGCAGAATTATTGTTTATATAAATCGATATTCGATATACATCTAAATATTATTATATGCTTCTATGCATACTGTTAATTCTTCACCGTTAGTGTATAAAATTATGAATATAATATTTTTTACGAATCACTTATGATTCGGGACGGGACGGAATTATTACACCACTTATGGCCTTGGAACAAAAGAGTAACTTTATTTTGATCCCTGGTAATTTATACCCACTCGATACAAGTCACAGCGCCCTCTACTAACTTTTCTTCCTCCTTTCTATACTGGCTCTTGTATCGAGACAAGTCATATATTTAACAATATTATGAGAGGCATAAGAATTTTAATGTTGTTCTATTGTGAAATAAAAGGAGTTAAATATTTTATTCTATCATGAAATAAAATTTGTAAAAATTTGCTTATTATAATTTGACAAGGCATTATTTATCAAATTTGTATGCCCTTCAAACTCAGCAGCTCAGGATTTGGCATGTTATACCTATGACAATGAACTTTCTTTCGGTATAGTCTTTACGAAGTGCGTTAACATTATTACCCAAACTTTTTGTTCCTGCCTACTGCAAATGGTCAACTTAAATTTGGGGGATACGACATTGTTATATGGCTTTAAATATAACCACTTTTTTACATTATTGTTGTTTGAACACAAGTCTATTTTATATTACTCCTACCTTTACAGGACACAGCTTTACTTTAAACATTTTGAAATATTTTTTAGTTAATCATTTTAATAATTTTGTTTTGTTTTAAGCATAAACTCATTGTTTTTTAAATGTTATGGTCAATAATTTTTGAATTAGATTACCATAACCAGACACATTAAATAAATTAGTTGATAGATCGCGAATAATTTGACTAGGGTTTCCGAAAAAAATATCGATATTCATCGGCCATATCTTTTTCAATATATCGATATTTTTTTGGGGATCGATATATTTCGATATTTTTTTCAAAGGAATATTGATAGTTGTAAATGAGTGTTTCGAGCTTATTTGCAAAGTAAAATACTGATAATAAAAACCTAGTGTTCTCGAAAGAGAGAATCGAACTTTTGTTTTCATATTGCTCCTATGTTATACATGTATCAATTCGAGTTTTGAGTTTGTTTGTTTCGTTTTGAGATTTCTCCCCTTTGGGCATCAAGTGAATTGTGTGTAGTTTGGTGTCAATATTTTGTGTTATTTTTACATATTTTCTAAAAAATATCGAAATTGATATATCGATATTTCAAAAAATAATAAAAGTATCGATATTTGATGTGATGTAAGTTTAGAATTGTACTACAATAAAAAAATTAAAGTCAGTGCCACGAGACAGTTGAGATGATCGCAGTTTTGAATTGATATAAATTTATATTGATGGTTATTTATAGGCAAACATGTAAACTATGGCAAAACAATAATATCTATCACCTCAATTACCAGGCAGGGTAAGAACTTCTAGAATGATCTCTAAACCTGCAGACTTTTACTAGGTGAAGTTCTTTGTAAGCCAGATAAACAAATAGATAAAACCACCTAAAAAAACTCAAAAGACTTGACAAAAATAATATTAAGATTTTTTGTTAATCGCGAATTTAAGCATAAACCATTTTTGAATCTTTTTTTACCTTTTTATTTAACTTTAGCACAATCTCTGTTAAACAATTTAAGCATTTTAAAAATAGCCTAATTTCGCTTTGTTTTTACAACATGTCTTAAACAGCCTTACAATCCATAATTTTTTAAGTTCAAATCACCTGTCCTTCAAACAACAACAACAACAACAACAACAACCGCAAGCTGGTTTTTATGGAGAGTTTCTCACAAAAGATTACAAATTATCTTTTAATTAGCGTTTAATTCCAAAACAACTTAAATTATTATTTATGTATAATATAAAAGTCATAAAATATTATTAAAAGTAATCTTTTAATCATCATTAATTTATTTTCCTATTGGCAATATTAAGGACGCTTTCCAAGCTATGGTAAAATTCATTTTATTGATTTATTAAAACTTATATTGTCAATTATGAAATTATTTACACTTTTCTATTCATTTTCTGTTAATTTATTACTTGTCTGATTATCGACCTACTATTCTAATATAAAAAAAATGAATGATTACTTGTCCTTTATGTGTTCCTAAATCGTTGATCCGATTGTGCTTGAATTGTGGTGGGTTGTTTTATATACGCCTTCGAAGTTTTTTGGCCGAAATAATCTGTATAAATAAAAATAATTTTTAATTGAAATTTTGCTACGAAAAGTGAAATTTTGCTATGCACTATAGAAATAGAAACCATAGAGTAGTGTATGGAGTGTTAAATTAGTACATTTACTTTAATAAATGTTTTGTGTGGTTTTAGGCGCTGAAATGCTATTTCCTGCTGCTGCTTTTGATTGATTAGTTTAAATTACCATCACAGATACCCCTATAGAAAATATTTTATTAACATATTTCTTTGGTGGAGGATTTCGTATGCATCATGTGACAAACCTGTGGCGTCAATAATGGAAAGTAAAATTCTAATTAAATACAAATATTATAAAATATTAAAATACTATAAAATAAATAATATATATATATATATATATATATATATATATAGTTTTGGGCTTCTTCTAGCTTCTTTATATTCAACTTCTATACTGGATATTTTATTTAAATGCTTCTACATGTTCTATCTTCACTTTCTAAATTTAGTTATTTTTCTTTTGGCTTTCCCACCATCAAGAGTTTGTTTTTGTTCATTACCATTTCATGTTACTCCGCTAAATGTTACTCAAACCATAGATATAGTAACCAAAAAATCTACAGAATATGTAGTACAATAATGTCAACAAACTTTTATACAATTAGGGCTATCACAGGTGAGTTGATTTCAAAAGTGTTCAAAATCTTGCGCGGAACTATAAAAGTGCCCAGTAGCTCAGTGAAAGTGCTATGTTAGCAGCCAAAAATAGCGATGTCAATGCTACTTATTACAATGCTAATTCTTACAGCATTGAAAATATAATACCACCCCGAAACATAAAGAAAAGTGATCGATTGTATCAAGAAGAAATTGTCGGCGATATTGACGCCCTCAAATACTATCACATTTTCAGAGAGAACAAAACAAAACCAGTATTATTGAAACCACAATTTCAAAAATATAATATAAAAATGTTTTGTGGCCACGCCTTATAATTATAACTAATTATTATTAATTAATTATGCGTTTTACATTCAAGTAAACCGTGATGCAAATAAAGCATAATTTTAAAAATTCCTCGAGATATTCTCAATTAAATCCGCTAACACAAAGTAAAACGTTCATGAACCCTTTAATAACAAAACCGGTGATTTTTTTTATATAGAAATTGCTTTCGTTGCTTTGGAAGGCTGATTTTTTTCTTTACTTATTTCCCTTGTTTTTCTTCAGCCTTTCGTCATTCCTCACGATAAACCGCTTTCCGGTTTTACTTCCTTGGGATGTTCGCTCATCTCTAGGTAATTAAAGTAATCTATTTTGACCAAAAAGCGGAAGAAAAACATTCCTTTCTGTTTGTCTTGTTATCTCTATCCAAAAACAATAGTTTGTGAATATATCGATAAATATATCTACTGCAGACTATTTTTTTCATATTAATAGTAATTTATAATAAAATATAATCTTCTTTACTAGACGTGATTATTATCTGTTTAACGACTGCCGTCTTAAACCACTGAAAATGATATTTTCTCCTTTAGATGAAGAGATACCTTATGCACTGTCAATATTAAATGAACTATTGTTCCAAAATCTTTAAATCAAGAGATTATAATTTTAATTAGTCTCTAAACTATAAAAAGTCATTTCAACATCGCTTTTAATGTTGTTGCAAAAATACAATTAAAAACGGTTTTTACACACACAGTACTGGAAATAAGTTCACATAAATACCTAAGGGTTGTTGCTTTACATTATATTATGTTTAATTCAAGTTTTATTATTTTCTGATCATTTTTTCTAGCTGCAATTGCTGCATTCGTCTTTTAAATGACATATCATGTCTTCATATTACACACTGTCGGTTCCGAGCCCTCGATATACTAGAACAGCCTTAGTTTAGCGACTATATACTTTAGTTTTCTTTAATATTTTTAAGTATCCTTTTTACCAATGTGAGTTTATCTGGACTGGGCCTACAGTTTAACGTGGATTTCGAATAACGATCTACGGCATTAAGCCTATCGATTGGGCAGTGACCAATTTGGAGACTATCCCAGAAGGCATTCGGTCTTACTCAGCCTGGTTACTGACGTGACTGGATGGCTGTTGTCGGATTTTCCACTATTGCCTATAAAGATATTTACGATTACAATCACAAACATAAATTGAATCCATACACCAGCAGTATTCGATCCCACGACTATCGTGGGTGTGTAGGAGGACCGTCCTGACGCCTTGATCACTGCGCCAACAAACCCGGCATATACTTACAGTATTTAGGGTGAATTTCTTGAGGTTTCCCATTATGACTTCAAGTATGTGGTATATTTTCAAATTGTCAACGCACAACAACAGTTGTACTTCCATATTCCATGAGTCCGATAGATCTGAGTTTTATGGATTATTGTTTTGTATTTTATGAGCTAGTGAGTAGAGACTCGCGCTAATCTAATACCCGACTTAAACCGAATTAAGAGCTGAAAACTAAGCTAAACTTTAACTACAATATTTTCCTTTGTAAAAATGTTTTACTAATTCATAATCAAAATAAATTGAAAACAGTTTTATTAGTATTATAATTAATTAATAATAGGTTTCACTTTTAAACAATAAAATGCACAACAAAAATTATCCGGTAGAATTCTCTATGAAGTAGAAAATCGTATTTTTTGAAATGTTTGTTTTATAAGTTCACACTCTTAAAATAAAAAGAAAATAAAATAGTACAAAAAGGAATGGCTCATATAAAAATGTCTCTAACTTACATTACATAATAAAAAATATCACAAACACTGATCAACTTTTTAAAAAATGTTTCATGGAGCGTTGTGGATGCATTCGAAATATATTAATATTTATATCGATATTTAAAAGTAACATTTTGAACTATCAATATAAATCCTGCTTTCAACTAATGTCAGTAAGTCAGACTTTGATAAACATATTAATGAAACAAATGTTAACACTAGAAGAACATTATTAAAAAAAGTTGTTTAGAATTGTGAAGATGCCTTTTGTAACATATTAAAGAACAATCAGCCTCTATCAACCTTTTGTGATAAAGTTACTTATTTGCTTATATTCTTAAATAAAAATAAACTGCTTTTCTTTATTGGTTCCATTCTATCACGTTCATGGTGTAATATATGATTTGAGATGGTAAAATTGGTGTCATAATGTCAGGACTTCGTTATATCTTTCAATTTTTATTATATTATTTCATTAAATGTCTCAAGTCCTCTCCTATAAATACTATTTTTTATTGTTAATTGTTTTTGCAACATTTATTTTTACTATTGGCTTATAAAATAACATAATGTATTTGCAACCTGAAACATTTGGTTGGTACTTTGTGCATTTACTTCATGTCTCCTACTGAGAATAATTTGAAATAAATATCAACAAAATGTATAATGAAATATTTAGTAAGATATTTCTTTATCTTATTTATTATTATTTTATCATTATCGGCTTTATCATCATAGTATTAAAGATCGAGGATGCCGTAAAATTGTCATGATATGTCCTATGATGGGCTACCAGCAATCATTTGATCATTCTTCTACAGATATGATTAAGGAAATAATAACTTTTGAAGACCTAATTGAAGGTTTAACTTATAAATATTCAGGCATATTTTATTACGAAAGATATTGTCGAATTAATTTCATTGCTGTCCTTAAATGATGATATTTAATATTGTTTCAATTAATTTTATTTGCTGAAAACAATGAAAATAGCTCTCGTATGTCGAAAATGTTTTTAGTATACATACAGTCAAACATTTCAAGATTTATAATAGAAATATTACTACCAGTGTTCCTAAATGTCAGGTAAATATGGGGTACACTGCTTTAACATGATCTCGAGTTATGAAAGACATTCTTTGGAACACAAATATTTGATAACAAAGAAATATTTTCCCTTAGAAATAGAGAACTAGCTGCAAAACCTGAAAACAGGATTTCGGAGTGAATAATATAATATTAAAAAATTTTATTTTGGTTTTAATAACTTTGACTTTCATTCCTCATTAATTATAAAATAGGAATACTATAATACTGATACAAAGAAATATAGCAACGTCTAGCTAAATTAAAATATTCAGATATCGGATTATATAGTTGTTTTTTGTTGCCAATTATGTTTAATTATTTTAATAGAACGTATCCGGCTACCACGAGAGTTTAAATTTATTGTAACAATATAAAATTAAACAAAATATGTCGACCATTTTAGGATTCGATTTCGATTTCGTATCATTTTGTTTTTGCTTTTTGAACGAAAACAATTTATTTAATGTCATATTGAAAAATATTATTAAAAATTTGAAATATTTTATTAAAATCAAACAAACTCCCTGCAATTATTCATCATTGAGCTTTTTGAATATTCTGTTTAGTTAAAGCATAATTTCTACTACTTGAATTCTTTAAGGAAATCGGTTACTTAATTCTAAAGGATAATTTTTCCTTTTATATAGTTTGATTATTTCAAATTTCACCCAATTTTGTTTATTTAATAATCATTTATTGGCCTATAAATTAATTTTAAATGTTTTTGTTTTGAAATGTTTGAATTTTAAGCTTTGTTGTGAAAAATCGGTACAATATATTTTATTGGTATATTTTTAAGAATTTAAGCGCCTCAGACAGGGTGCAATTTATATGTCGGAACATACAATAATCAGAAGAAGCTAGATCTGGTGAATACGGCGGATGGGGTAGAACTTCCCATTTTAATGTTCCTAACTATGATTTCACCGGTTTTGCAACATGTGGTCGAGCGTTGTCATGTTGAAGAATAACATTGTTGTGCCCGTATTCCGGTGGTTTTTCGAAGAGTTCTCAGCTAAAACGCATCAATTGTAGTCGACAGCGATCTCCATTGATAGTTTCATTAGGTTTGAGCCGCTCATAGTATATTACACTAAGTTGATGCCACCAAATATAAATTATTAGCATGGATCCATTGATATTCGGCTTTGTCTTAATTTCTACGCATGTACCTGGTCCAGAGCCAGGTAATAAATCCGTTTTCCATTTTTACGTGGAAGCGTTTACTTTGAATGCCTCTTGGCATCAATTCATAGGACACACAGATTCAAGCTTTCGAAGAATTCGGCATATTGTTCTTGCGTTTGCTGTCCCGAACGATCTTTGTATTCGGTGGCAAAATCACCACAATTAAAAGGCCGAAACTAGTATTCATATGTTTAAATGGATGAAGCACGGTTACCACAAGCTTCACACAGCATTCGAAGCAACATTCAGCCACTTCACTCAAATTCGATTTACTCGATACTAATTTAAATAATTTCGAGGCATTTTTTTGTTCACACTTTGTAGATATGAGACATACTGAAAAGTGAAGATACTTGATACGATTTAATATACAGTAACAACATCTGTCGTAAATCCTTTAAGATTTATTTATAGGCCAACATTTTTTGTCTTTGTTACGATAAATTTTCCTGAAGATTTGTCTAGATACTCGTTTTTTTTTCATTATTTGTTGTATAGTTTTTATGTATTTATTATCAAATTCTAGACATTTCAGTGTTAATGAACTGTTGCCTTACTTTTTTGGGATACCTTCAAACGCACAACAGACGGTGAGGTTTTAGCCTCTCAGTTTTCGTTAACATTTGTTGCTCTATGTTGATAATCTCCAAAAAAATGTTATAGTGTCTGTAATTCAATGAAATTTAATTAATACAGTGTATAGACGATTACAATTATTAAAGTTAAATTTATTACTACTTAATAAATACGTTAGTTGAAAATATAAGGGTATTTTCTGACAGTTTAACAAAGTATTATATAATAATACAAAAACTAATCTAAAATGAATATAGCCACTATCGTAATGTGTTCTAAAAATCCAATATTCACATCCATATTCGGCGAACAATCATAAAACAAAAATCGGTGTATGTAACACGAATAAAAAACAATGATCAATTGTGTAAAAACTCAGCCTACTTCGTATAACATATTAGTCCATAAAATTGCGTAAATCATTCCCATTCATTTACGAGAACGGGATAGTTTGCGGTATGGTTCGTTGTTTCTTGTTTCTTTCTTTTAAAACGCTTTATCAATCATGTTTTTTTCTCTCTCCCGTGGTATGACGCTGATAAAAATAGCTCGACTATATAATAAAACACTAATGAAATATAAAAAAAGTATTGTTACTCAACCAACGTAGACCGGTGGGCGTTTCTTTCAGTTTTCTCATTCAAGGCCATCCTCGATAGTGGCGTAACTAATTTTCGTATGTTATTTCTTCGACAGACATCTGAAGGCCGAACTACAGAACCTACGCCGGAAGGGGGCGCTGAAGGTGTCGGACGAAGCCTACCAGGATCCGGACAGGACATGCGGGCGGTGCAGGTCCGATCTGGGCAGGGTTATCAATCGGGGTGCTTGCTGCACCTCCTGTAGATTAAAGGTGTGCAAAGCCTGTCGAGAATACAACTTCCGTGCAACCGACTGGGTCTGCACTGTGTGCTACAAACGAATGTAAGTATTCGATTCATGATTAAATATTTGAAGATGTTATTATGTTTTCATTTAATTTATAATTTTTTGAATCCTGCCCTGACCATGGCTGCTTTTAATTGTTTAGGAAAATCTGCTACGGAATAGTTACGGCTTATTTAGTCTTCACTGAATAATTTTATAAATATACAATTCAGTCCCATTTAAGTCTTCACAGACTACCACAGTTTATTAATACAAAATTTCTAAAAAGCCAAGTAGCTGACATAACGAAAATTAATTTACAGGCAAATATATTTTATATTTATAGTCAAAAATGGGTGACATTTCTGAAAATACACGCTCCCTAGAAGTAATCTTCTTACGATATAATACATTTACATACAACATTGACTGATTGTTCTTTAGTTCGAAACAGTTGTTGAATTTGATTTCTGAAATATTCTTAATGAAATCAAAATATTGGTGAATAGTGCGAATATGTTATGAGAACATAGGAGAATGATATGAGTAACACTATTTGAGGAGGTGTATGATGAAAACAAAAGAGTTATGACGCAATAATTCCCACCTTTTTTAAACATATCTTTGTCCAAATAACACAATATATGTTATTCAAATATTTCAAGTTGTTGGTTGTGTCGCTAAACATGTTCTGATCTGATTTGATTATAACAGTGGGGTGCATAACAAGTTGCCATCTTTTGCTAATCATATTCCGATTTTCTCAGAGTTTTATCATCAATCACAATTTTCCCACAACCGTTGAATTAGTGTTGCTGATAATCCTCTTAAGTCTCCATTAATATGATCTAGAACCCGAACAGTCACTACATTTTTCTTCTAGTTTTTAAGAATCTGATCAACAGTACATTTGGTAATTTTCGTTATATAATGACACGTGTTATATAATATCGTTTCGTTGAATAATCTTCTGTGCTCTTTGTTACTGGGAGGGAAGTCCTTCTAAGAGAAGAAGAAGAGTAAATTTTGTCGCACTCACCTTAATAAATCATATTTTCAGCCACAATTGAATTTTGTTGAGATAAGAGTAAGTAAGTTGAGGAAGTTATAGGTGCCTTGTGGTATTATTGGATGCTCTTGAGATGATAAGACAGTCGTATCGTCGGCATTTATTGCCAGAATAGAACTTTTTGGGGTCTGTTGGTCAGCTGTATATGAGAAGTATAATAATGTTCAGTGTGTTTGTCACCCTAATTCAAAAAAAACTGTCTATCTGTGATGTACGATTTTAGGAGATAACTGAGGCAGAGTAGAGTGCCTACAGAACCTGTTGTCAACGTGCTACACCGTATAAAAATGTATATAATAATATTAATATTAAGTTATTTATTTGGTTAACTAATATGTGAACTTTTTGTTTGTCATAATTTTTAGCCTTTTAATGTAAAGTTGATCAAATACTTTATACACTTTTCTACCGGCTATTTTAAAGATTCTCTTAGTCATTAAATTAAATTCTAGAGCTTGTTCAGTATTGTTTCATTAAGTATCGTTCCTTTTACTTTTCTAATAGTACATTATTCCTGTGAGAGAGACTCTAAATTTGAACTCTGGCACAATGGGGATACGGGATTCCTTTCAATTATTACATCTGTCGTATTAACTTTAGAATATTTTAACAGCTTATCAAATATAAATATACTGTATATACTGATCCCATTACATGATACGATCTGAATGTTTAATTTTAGAATTAATGTTTTAAGTCAATAGTATCTTAAGATAATTAATTACACTTTATAGTTATAAGATTTCAACTTTATGTCACCAATTTACAACCCAACTGTACTGATCATATTTTGTTTGGGACAGTGGACAATGTCATCTATTAAAAATAATGTTTGTTGTTGAACAGCTACCACACTGAATAAGTGCGGGTCTATCTTGGCAGCATCGATTTAGTATATTGTTTAGAATGAGTGTTTACAGTGACGCCAATTGTGACTGAAAAAACTTAGTGGCAAAGTACATTTTTTGATGATCGGATATGTTAACCATCCTACTACCACTAATGATGGAATGTATTCAAAAAGTCCGTTCTTTTATATCCCATTAACAGGAAATTCTACCGAATATTGAAAACCTCTTTCTTTGGCCCAAGTTGAACCACATAGATATGAAGAATGGGTTATTCCAGCAGAATGTTATGTGCCCCATAAAAAACAACACAATTGATATTCTGCATTAATGATCCAGTTAAATCGGGTGATTTGACTCCGCTAGAATGGTTTTGTTGGGCTTTTTGTAGTGATGGATGTATGTCAATAGCCCGCTTTAGTAATGGCTTAAAATGGGACCGAGTCTATGCGGCAGACTCACTGCAAATTGGACCATTCAAATCCATACTACCGCGAAAAGATTTGGTGGACATTTAAACCCTGTTATATTCCTAATGACATACAATAAATCAAATAAATAAGCTAAAATAGTTTCGTTAATTTAAGCGTTGTTTCTTACCATTTCAGCTTCTACCCAATATTATTAAAACAATTGAAAATAAAGGAGTATCATCAATCTTCTACATCTATTAACATTTTATTCTTTACTATTCTTATTCTATAATCTTAATGTTTGTTTTAATTTTGGAGTTGGTCCTTGTATATTTCATTTAAAGAAATTGTCATTCAGTCTTTATATTCTAGATGTGATTCTAAATCTATCAATGTTAAATCAGATCAGTCTTAGTTTCGCAGTCATAGAAACCTCTTAAAATTGTTTTAACATTTTCGGCAAACAAATATTATAATAATTGTATATA
Source organism: Rhynchophorus ferrugineus (assembly GCF_030347505.1). Taxonomy (NCBI): domain Eukaryota; kingdom Metazoa; phylum Arthropoda; class Insecta; order Coleoptera; family Curculionidae; genus Rhynchophorus; species Rhynchophorus ferrugineus. Next base: position 19,876,560 of record NW_027472583.1, on the reverse strand, counting down.
TAATAATACAAAATTGTATGAGTTACAGATATTTTATTTTAGAACTACAAAAATATTATAATATATAAAACAACTTTAGTTGCATTACATGAACAATATCATATATCCAGTCGAATTGCTACAAACTTGTGAATTTTGAATAGCACTATCGGCGTCCACAATTGCTAATGGACATAATGTCGCCATAACTAATGGTGAATTGTTACATCCTACTACCACATTAGTGCTGTTAACTACTTGATCTTCAATGGGACAAGCTTGTAGAATATTGGCAGCACATACTGATGCCGTACAGTTAGTTGAGCCAATGGGTACAATCTACATATCATATAATTAGTACCGTTGATAACTTAGATTTTGGATCATATTATCATACCTTGGCAGCTAAATTAAAACCGTCCAATAACGAAATACTGTATTCGTCATTAGTTGAAGTTATTGCAATGTTAACAGCAGTTTTAGGACCTGTAGTAACTTCAGCATTGACTGGAAGAGCTTTAATGGAGCCGGACCATTCATTCAATGGATTTAAAATTATCTGCAAATATTTCATTTAACGTTCATTTCATTAACATTTTAATTTAATTTATTTTATTTAACGAAAATATTTCAAAATAATACACTATGGAATATAAAAAGACACCACTTAGTTGTTCATTTTACTTTCGCATTATTTTTAAGAGGTTAAGTACTTTTTATTTTTTATTAGTTTATAGATAATGGAAATGTGAAAGGTATTTAAGTGCATTTTTGATAAATACATAATTTTCATCAAACAATAATCATGAGATGTATCATGTCCAAATCATTAATATTATATATAGTATTATAATATTATTCATTGAAAGAGTATGTTTTCAATTATTTTATGCAAATCCAAATTTGTATAATTTTTTTTTGTGTAAGACATTTTTTGAATCTTATATTACAAACCTAAATATAGCTTCTTAATTAAAAATTTAATCAGTTGGTAGAGATTAACGATACTGCCAATCTATTTTAAACTTATAGTTCCTAAATTTTCCAGTTCGATGATGTAAAAATATATTTATTGTAGCAAAATTTCGAAAATGTTGATAAAATAGTGAAAATAAATGTCAGTTAAAGTTAATATATAAAAGTACTGATATAATGAAACATTGAGATTATTCTCGTTCTAATTCTAATAAACGGCTTTTGAAATCTTTATTCATACTGTAATTATGCTCTATCGGAAACAACATACTGATACATCTGTTCAGATACCTCACAAAATACCTTTTAATAATTTGTAAGATAATGATAATATGTCTTGGACATCACCTGGGTGACGTTATTTTAAGGATTACAACTATCGTCCATGCATTTCAAGAATCGAGAAAATCTACTTTGAAAACACTTAAATAAAGAAATTTTATATATTTTATGTAATCTTTTCTTAAATGAGAGAAGCAGAAAACTCGGAAAAAATGGTTTGAGATAAATTTTATGTTAGTTTTTAAAAAAATGATATTAATAATCACAATAAAAATGAAAACTGAATACTGAATATGGGGGTCAATATTTATATTACAGGAATTGGCAACACTGTTGTCATGTGAATCCATCTCACGGTTCCATCGTAAAGTTTGACATTTCGTACGATATTCGTACTCAAAACATTTTGTTGCACACACACTATTTATTTATTTTATATTCAGTTGAAAGTTTCGTCTCGGCAAGAAATGGAACTGAATCGTGAACATTTTCGTGCGATGATTTTTTACGATTTTCGACGGGGATTATCAGAATAAGAGTTCATCAATCAATTTAACTAGAGTTTTGGCGATGAAGCTCCATCAAAAACCACTGTGTATCGTTGGTTTAGTGAAGTCAATCGTGGTTGTAGTTTGCTGTCTGACGAGTTTCGTAAAGGTCGACCAAAATTGGCTGTTGTGCCAGAAAACGTCGATGCTGTGTGCGAAATAATTAAGCAAGATCGTCATGTCACCTATTGTGAGATTGAGGCATCCCTAAGCATTAGTTCAACCAGCATATATGCGATTTTACATGAACACTTAGCTGTGCGAAAGTTCAATCGCGGTGCTTCGAACGACGTTTAGAAAATTGTGACAGGTGACTAATCATGGATATATTCGTATGAGCCCGAAAGTAAGCAGCAGTCGACTGTATGGGTGTTCCAAGATGAACCAAATAAAACAAAAGCTGTTCGTGCACGAAGCAGTTCAAAGAAAATGGGGGCCTGCTTCTTCGGGAAAACTAGTCATATTGCAACAGTGCCTCTAGAGGATCGTAGAACAGTAAATTCTGATTGGTACACAACCATTTGTTTGCCAGAAGTCTTCGGTCAGATAAATAAAACAAACAAGAGACGCCGGATGGTTCTTCATCATGTCAAAGCGAGCTCTCATATATTCGCAAGGCATCTGTGAAGAATAAACTGCGCGGTCAACGATTTTCATCACCGGAAGAAGCTATTGAAGCGTTCCAAAATCTTGTTTTGAAGATACCTCATTCGTAATGGTATAAATGCCTTGAAAATTAAACCAATTTTCGCGTATGAAAAAGTGGATCGATCATCGTGGCGAGTACTTTTAACAATAAAAATATATTTGCAGCTTAACTATTTGTTTTTTCCTATTCCCAAAATATAAATAGTGACCTTCGTACAAGAAAACGTTATTTATTTCAAACATTAAATTCTTTATTTTTGTTGTTGAAGAAAACGATTAAAAAATTCAACATTTTCAATAATAAAAAATAGAGAGAGATTTCAAGCTTCCAAACGCTACTTGCTGTTATTAAAATTGAAAGAATTCTCTTAGAAAAGGCTTCTTATTTAAGGTCCAAATACTGGTATTGAAATATTACCATCTAATAATACTAACTACTCCAAAAAGAATTTAGTTATAAAGGTAACATACATTTATATTAGGACTTACCAGTGAGTTTGATGCTACTATATACTGACTTTCATCGATAGAAATTAAGAGATCAGTAGAATATCCATTTTTAATTTTAATTACTTTTCCAATGGATGAAGCTACAACTACCAGCAAAACTAGCGACCTGAAAAACTGCATGTTGTATAATTTTACTTTAATAGTTACTCTATCACAAATTATTTTCTTATGCATTATATTTTTCAAGCTGAACATATTTATACCAAATTGTTACCACCTGCAACGCGAAAATATTTGATAAAAGATTAGCGTTTATAACAGAGATTTAAATACGTAACCGAATAAATAACGCGAATAATAATTCCAACTGTAAAATAATATAAAGCTTTATTAAATTCAGTGAAAACTATTGTTGAAGATTCGCGAGGAAATCGTAAATTGTAAATAAAACTGTTGCACATGAACTAAACCAGTTCCGATCTGCTTCACGCTTAGATAATATAATATTTTACTGGCGAAGACAAACATGTTATCCAGCTTGTGTGTGTTTAACATGTAAATTGATCTAGAATCTGAAGAGACTCTGCACTTTTCTTCTAGATTTTAACAATCTGGCCAACCCAACATATCTGGTGCTCTTTACTAATGTATTTTTCTTCCTAGTTAAGCCTCGATCCAGATGCATTTCCATATGTTTAACATTCTCTGCCTACGGGAGTTTATAGTTATTAATATTTATTGAGAGACAAATCCTTTTACACTATGGGAATATGATGTCAGTATATTTAGACTCATTCGCTTTAATACGCAATCTTTTCAACCAAAATTGAATTTTGTTGAGATGAGAGTTGTTGTTCAGAAGCAATTGTTTCCTTATGATTAACACAGGATACTCTTGATAAATAAGATAATCTTATATACAATACTACATACAAGAAGTATTATAATGTTTAGTGTATTTGTCACTCTATTTCACAAAAAAACTGTCTATCAGTAAGGTACTATTTTAGGAGATTTCCTAGGTTTGAAAATCATACTGATTTGAACTACTTTCCAAGTATTAGGGACATATTTAACATAACATTATTAACTTGATGCAGTTTTTTGTCAGTTTCTTTAATAACTCTTCTTGTTATTAGATCAAATTCTGGAGCTTCTTTAGTATTGATTTTTTAATATTATTCGTTTTACTGTCCTAACAGTACATTTTTTTGTAACTAAACATATATTACTGGTGAAGAATAGCAAATGTGGTAATTAAAATTAATGCTGTTCGGTGTTAACCGCATAATTGCATTAAATAATAATGAAACTTTAGCGAATTTTTGCAGGCTAAATTTAATTTTGCATTCAAACCTACAGAGAAGACCGTTTAGCGTGTTTTTTTTTAAATACAGGTTGAAAATATATAGCTTTTAAACACAAACATGTTATCTAGCTTGTGTGTGTTTAACATGTAAATTGATCTAGAATCTGAAGAGACTCTGCACTTTTCTTCTAGATTTTAACAATCTGGCCAACCGTATATCTGGTGCTCTTTACTAATGTATGTTTCTTCCTAGTTAAGCCTCGATCCAGATGCATTTCCATATGTTTAACATTCTCTGCCTACGGGAGTTTATAATTATTAATAATTATTAAGAGACAAATCCTTTTACACTATGGGAGTATGATGTCAGTATATTTAGACTCATTCGCTTTAATACGCAATCTTTTCAACCAAAATTGAATTTTGTTGAGATGAGAGTTGTTGTTCAGAAATAATGTTTCCTTATGATTAACACAGGATACTCTTGATAAATAAGATAATCTTATATACAATACTACATACAAGAAGTATTATAATGTTTAGTGTATTTGTCACTCTATTTCACAAAAAAAACTGTCTATCAGTAAGGTACGATTTTAGGAGATTTCCTAGGTTTGAAAATCATACTGATTTGAACTACTTTCCAAGTGTTAGGGACATATTTAACATAACATTATTAACTTGATGCGGTTTTTTGTCAGTTTCTTTAATAACCCTTCTTATTATTAAATCAAATTCTGGAGCTTCTTTATTATTGATTTTTTAATATTGTTCGTTTTACTGTCCTAACAGTACATTTTTTGTAACTAAACATATATTACTGGTGAAGAATAGCAAATGTGGTAATTAAAATTAATGCTGTTCGGTGTTAACCGCATAATTGCATTAAATAATAATGAAACTTTAACGAATTTTTGCAGGCTAAATTTAATTTTGCATTCAAACCTACAGAGAAGACCATTTAGCGTGTTTTTTTTTAAATACAGGTTGAAAATATATAGCTTTTAAACACAAACATGTTATCCAGCTTGTGTGTGTTTAACATGTAAATTGATCTAGAATCTGAAGAGACTCTGCACTTTTCTTCTAGATTTTAACAATCTGGCCAACCATATATCTGGTGCTCTTTACTAATGTATGTTTCTTCTTAGTTAAGCCTCGATCCAGATGCATTTCCATATGTTTAACATTCTCTGCTTACGGGAGTTTATAGTTATTAATATTTATTGAGAGGCAAATCCTTTTACACTATGAGAATATGATGTCAGTATATTTATACTCATTCGCTTTAATACGCAATCTTTTCAACCAAAATTGAATTTTGTTGAGATGAGAGTTGTTGTTCAGAAGCAATTGTTTCCCTATGATTAACACAGGATACTCTTGATAAATAAGATAATCTTATATACAATACTATATACAAGAAGTATTATAATGTTTAGTGTATTTGTCACTCTATTTCACAAAAAAACTGTCTATCAGTAAGGTACTATTTTAGGAGATTTCCTAGGTTTGAAAATCATATTGATTTGAACTACTTTCCAAGTATTAGGGACATATTTAACATAACATTATTAACTTGATGCAGTTTTTTGTCAGTTTCTTTAATAACTCTTCTTGTTATTAAATCAAATTCTGGAGCTTCTTTAGTATTGATTTTTTAATATTGTTCGTTTTACTGTCCTAACAGTACATTTTTTGTAACTAAACATATATTACTGGTGAAGAATAGCAAATGTGGTAATTAAAATTAATGCTGTTCGGTGTTAACCGCATAATTGCATTAAATAATAATGAAACTTTAGCGAATTTTTGCAGGCTAAATTTAATTTTGCATTCAAACCTACAGAGAAGACCGTTTAGCGTGTTTTTTTTTAAATACAGGTTGAAAATATATAGCTTTTAAACACAAACATGTTATCTAGCTTGTGTGTGTTTAACATGTAAATTGATCTAGAATCTGAAGAGACTCTGCACTTTTCTTCTAGATTTTAACAATCTGACCAACCGTATATCTGGTGCTCTTTACTAATGTATGTTTCTTCCTAGTTAAGCCTCGATCCAGATGCATTTCCATATGTTTAACATTCTCTGCCTACGGGAGTTTATAGTTATTAATATTTATTGAGAGACAAATCCTTTTACACTATGGGAATATGATGTCAGTATATTTAGACTCATTCGCTTTAATACGCAATCTTTTCAACCAAAATTGAATTTTGTTGAGATGAGAGTTGTTGTTCAGAAGTAATTGTTTCCTTATGATTAACACAGGATACTCTTGATAAATAAGATAATCTTATATACAATACTACACACAAGAAACATTATAATGTTTAGTGTATTTGTCACTCTATTTCACAAAAAAACTGTCTATCAGTAAGGTACGATTTTAGGAGATTTCCTAGGTTTGAAAATCATATTGATTTGAACTACTTTCCAAGTGTTAGGGACATATTTAACATAACATTATTAACTTGATGCAGTTTTTTGTCAGTTTTTTTAATAACTCTTCTTGTTATTAGATCAAATTCTGGAGCTTCTTTAGTATTGATTTTTTAATATTGTTCATTTTACTGTCCTAACAGTACATTTTTTTGTAACTAAACATATATTACTGGTGAAGAATAGCAAGTGTAATGTGATAATAATAAAACTTAATAGTGTACCCACACAACTTTTGTAAAGTGTGGCTGAGCATTGCATGAAAATAAGATGGATTTCCATGTGATTTTAGTAGATCATAATGCGACATATCTTGCTTTATGGTCATGAATTTTCAGCTTCGGTGTTAATGTGTATGGTTCTGCTCTACTGATCTGCCACATTTTGCACTTGGAACTATTGTAGTAGATACTTTTCAGCGGCAGTTACCATACGTCATAGAAGACTGTTCTATTTTTGCATAGTAGGAACAAATTAACAGTTAATTCGTTTGGTAGATATATTCCCATCGTTTGGATCTTTCTGGTGATGTGTAAACGTATGAAAATATTTGACTGATTAACAGCTAAGCTGTCTCTAAAGTTACTTGAGAGTTTGAGCTCGATGTTAATTAAATAAGTCTTACAAACCATTGTCTTTTTTGATCTTCTAGACCTTTCTATGTAATTGACATCAAAATAATTTGAATAAAAACTGGCCATTAGGTAGGATTGAGCAACACCTCCATAAGGGCTTCCACAAAATATTTCTTCAAATAAAATAACAATCCATCACGTAAAGATTGAGTGTCTACTATATAACATAATTGATTTTTATGATGTAATATATTCATTTTCATTAAAATTTTCTGAGCACAATTAATAATAATGTTGAACATTCAATTAAGCTGTAATGAATTGGGGTCAAGCGACCCATGTTTTTAAAAATACTTTATATGCGATATCATATGCTATATTTTTTATTGATGATTTGAAGGATTTTGTTTATTACTTTGTAATAAAATAAGGAAATACCGTACAAATGCAAACGTGCGTTCACTAATTTGATACATATGGTGATTTAATTTCGTACACTTTACTTATTTTCGGTGATTAATGATTAAACTTGATAAATCTTGATGATTAATAATTAAAATTGAATGATTAAAATAGTTAGAACTAGATAATATAGATATGATAGATATGTATCTAGATATAGTTTAGACGATTTCAGTTTTTACATAAATATACAGATACAAAAGACCACTTGCCATTTACCGCCTCCCATAGCTTTACCTTTTGCAACGCCATATTAATTTATATGACTCACTTTTAAAAGTTTTAATTAAAAAAGTATCAGTTTGTTGTTGTTTTAAGATATTTCTCATCCTAGGAAGTGGTTATACTGAACTGTATGAAATGCTTAGAATTTGGTGTGTATTTATAAAAATACACTACCACATATATTGTGTTCTGTAGTCTTTTTATGAATTTACATCAAATTACATCATCTATTTGATTGGTTGATTTACATCATTATTATATCAGAAAATGTTACAAAAATAGGCTGTTCAACTTCCTCAATGTTAATATGTTGTCTTAATATTAAAATGATGTATTTAAGGCAACAAAATTTAATAAATAAAAAAAAAAGATTCCTAAATAAAACATAATATTTTACTTATTAAAGGTTTTAAAATTTACAATATTAACAGTGTACAATATTAAAATAAAGTAGAACTTGATAGAATGAATTTTCTATAGCAAAATGTCTATATAATTAGAAAAAATTACTTTTTTCAACATTTTATTGGTAATATACATATTTCCAGACATTTTCGAGCTAATAACGGAATATGATAATAAAAAGAAGAAAGGTAAATTTTATGCATTTGAAGAATGTTAAAATGTCTGTAATAGTGTAATATCAATTAAATTAAACGTGCAAAGATATATTATTATTATGACATAAGACATAAATTATAAGATATATTATAAGATACATTTTATTAATTAATTAATGGTTTTAAAGTTTCAAAATAATCGTGCATTAATGAAAAATTAGTAGAAAATTATAGAAATAATTTATCATAGGAAAATGTTGAAACTTTTGTGAACAATCTGGTTAGTAATTACATATTTCGCATTTACATCAGCACATTGTAAACGTGCAAATAACTAATTATTCTAATATAAAGAAGAAATACTAATGTTACACTATTGAAGAATATTAAAATTTCGATAAAACTCTAGTAAAAATAAAATAATCCAGTTCAATTGTTTTAACATGCAAATATATATAAAACAACAAACTTTTATTTCTATTATTAATGTTTTTTTATAAATTCAATGCTTTATTGGGAAACATTGTGTTTAATAAACGGTACCGTTTTATATTCACGTCGTCAAATAAGAAAGATTTTTTTGACAAAATATTCATAAAAATAGAAGTAGTGTCTTCACTTCTTCAACTTTTTCAGTTGATTATAGATTTCTTTTTCATTATTCATATTAATTCTTAATGTACACTATTTAGTAAATATTTAAGGCTAATTTTTAAAATAACTAGCATACTGTAAATGAAATATAATGGAGATAATGTTCATGATTGATGTGAATAATATTAATTAAGGTATAATAAAAACTATACTATTTTTTAATTTAAATTTTATTTATTCTATATGATTACATTAAATTTAATATATGCAAGCGTTTGAAATATACTAAATATATCTGATTGTATTAAAATAGAATAACCATGTAACTTGTGGCAGAGTTACAATGTCTAGTGTTGAGTGTTGATGAAAGTTCATCCACTACAGCCAGAGGACAGAGCCTGGCCATGACCAAGGGGCTATTTTGGCAAGCTACCACATCTCCGAGGGAATTAGCAACTTGTTTATCCAATGGACAAGCTCTAAGAATATTAGCAGCACATGTTGAAACGATGCAATTATTGGAATCGTTTGGTATAACCTACATATATATAAAAAATTAAATTATATTAAAACTATCAACACACTATCTCACCTTCATTGGTAAATTGAACCCTTCTATTAAAGAGACACTGTAACTGTCCTCAGTATCAGAAAAAGCGAAATTTACTTTAGTTTTAGGACCATTTGTTACTTCAGAGCCTATTGGTACAGCACTAAGGGATCCCGCCCAGTTATCAGCTAAAGTTACTTGAATCTAGAAATAGTACGTGCTACATAGTTTGTACTTATATGTTGTATATGAAATATATTTACCAAAGAGTTTGGTAAAACTGTATACTCAGCCCCATCGAGAGTTAACAAGATTCCATCGGCACGATTATTTTGAATTTTAACCAGTTTCCCAGATGTTAAAGCCACCATTAAACTGAAGGTGAAAAGCAATTTTGCGAGCTGCATCTTGCAATGAAAGAAAACTCTTTAAGCGATAATTTAATCTGGTATGTTGATATGCAGCTATTCCCCGTGTATATATAGTCAACGTGGTTACCACCAACTGAGAAAAATATTTGCACAACAATAAAATTTTATTAGAATATGGATTAAACTAAAGACCACTGACTTGACGGAAATATTTTCCTTTCTGAAAAATACGTGCCTAATTATTAGGTTTATTATGCTGGAATTTTTCTTAGATCAACAATGACCTCGTTTGGTGATAAATTAAATAGGTCGAGGAAAGTTTAACGAAATTAATAAGTGTTACTAATCAGAGTTTATAGTCTTTTTATTAATAATTAAGTGCTGATTTTCACTATACTGAAAAAATGAAAAATAATTATTATGCCTTTGATTACAATTACATCTTTTTTATAATAAATACTAGTTGAATCTAACTCAATATGTTTAAATAGAAGAAATGTAAAAAAAATCCTTGTAATTCAATATGTTTAATTTCATAATGTATAATTTTTTTTCTTCGTCTGAACAGCTCTTCAACTCTTATGAAGATACTAAATAATGGGTCGATTCATCGATCTTTGGTGACGGGATGTTTAAATTGCCTGAAAGATGGAAAAAGTAGCCACTATACTTGAAGGGCAGTACTTTGAATAAAATACATGTACTGACTTTTCATGATAAAGCTTAATATTTAAAAAATTCTTTAAATTAATTTATAGGCCAACGGATCAGGTTACTCTTTAAATTTAGGGTTTTAAGTTTAAACTTGCGATAAAGTATAGTGAGAGTGACCAATTTTAGAAAACATTCCAAAATACATCCGGTCTTAGCCAGCCTGGTTACTGGCGTGACAGGGATCATTTTCCCTGTCAGATTTTACACTCTTGACTAGAACAATCACAAATTTCAAATAATCACAAACATAAATTTACGACCATGCCCCAGCAGGATTCGAACCCGCGGCTATCGCAACAGTAGGGGAAAGTCGTTTCGCACTAACCACTGCGCCACCAAGCCGGCTTTGAATAATTTTGGACACTTTTCTATTCTCACGATTGTTTATAATTAATATTTAAAAGTATTTTTTGCATAATAATTAGGAAGAAACGAAATCCTATTTCCTCGATGGCATGATTAGTAAATATATGCCGGCGTTAAGGGGACATGGCAAAACGGTATCTCAATATATCAGTCATAATAATCGTTGAATTCCACAAATCCATATTCCATTTATTCGCCGATCTGCAATACTGCATGACTAAATATACACAGACCAGGTATAAGCCTCGAGTTTGAATTTATATTGCTGCTTGATAGGGACCATTTAAAAGCCATATTTCATGAAATTGTAGTAGTTCCTATTATATATGTTATTTAGGAATATCAAACAATTTTCAAATATAGTTTTTAGTATTATTTTAATGCACAGTACTGCTGAAGTTCAATTTTAATATATTATCTCATAATTTATTAAAATAAATATTTGAGTATATTATTTTATTTTTTACTATAGGAGATTTTGTAGCTTGTAGTTCTCATTTATATTTCATGAAAATTAATGCTATATAAATACTATTTAATAGTGATAAAATTAAAATAAAATCACTGAGTATTGTGCAATTACTGCTCTGTTCCAATTATCCGGTAGCTTTTTAACTAGGTAGATTTTTTTCATGTTTTTGAGGTTATTTAAGAGTTAATTTTGGGTTAATTATGTTTCCAATCAGTCAGTCATATAGAACACGTGACAATTATGAATTATTAGGTGATACCCGCCGGCTTCGCTGAGTACACGATATGTGTGGAGCTATGAAATTCAGCTGTGTGACAGCACCAGTGACTCCAAAGTCCAAGTAATTCAAAGGTTCTAAAATAGTAGACGGTTCCAAAATTCCAGAACTGAAATGTAATGTTTATGCATCTTCGAATGTACGCGTTTGTGACCTTCATCGCGACCTAAAAATTGATATAGTTATGGATGAATTAGGAAGTTAGAATAGCAAAATGTATCAACGCGGAAGCGTCTAGATTTCTACAGGTAAATAATGTCATTAGACGTCTTAAAAGAAAAAACCTTCTTTTCTTGCAAACGTTTGAACACTAACTGATTGAGTGAAAAATAAATCAGTTGTAGCTAGTTTTAATAACTGAATTGTTTAAAAAATTAAGGGGGAACCGATTTCCTGTACTTAATTTTATCATTTGACTATATTTTTTAAGAACTTCTCTATGTACATGATAAATCTACAGGATATATCTTCTAACATATTCTTTAGGTTCTTCAATGTGACTTTGACTCTCTTTTGAAATAACTTGTTTTAATTATTCCTAACTGCACTGGTTTCTATCTCTTTCTTTGTTTTTTTGCTCTTAACTGAATGTATTAATTCAGTTGCACATTTAATTCGTCACTATTTTTATTTAAACCAATTTAAACAAACGCTAAGGCGTCAATCTGTTAATGATAAAAGAAATAATTATTTTTAATAATATCTTTTCTGATTTTTTAAAACGTTTTAACTATTTCCAGAGAAATAATCAATATTCAAATTATTGATCTCGATATACAGCATCTTGTTAAGTTGATAATATCAACGGATACCATGCAACGTCAAAGCTTCACACAAAATAATTATGGGGCCGTGTTTTATTACAGCAAGATTTTCAAGCTATAGGTTAAATTATCTGGTTTCTGTCAGAATTTCCCGAACGTATCTTAAGGTTCATGGAAAACGTAAGTTTTCATCAGGGACGCGAAACAGTTTGGAATTCCTGCTGCATTTTCGCTTTGAACGGTATAAACTTTTATGTCGGTTATTTTCCTCCTCCGTAATATAAATTACAATGGCAGATGATAGCCTTACTGTTATTAAAAATATTCCTTAGTTTTTTTGAATTTCATTGTGTTGTGTTTTCTGATGTTGCTGTCCACTTACTCGAATATGGCTACTGTCATGTTCTATGTCTCGCTGACGTGACGTAACTCGTTGCAGATTTGATTGATTTAGACGACCTAAGTCAAGTCGTCTTCTCCTTGGCATTGTTAATAATAAAAGTAAAGAATGTTCACGCGTAGTAAATTCATAACCAAATAATTCTTTTGTGGCATATTTACAAAATATGCTTTACCCTAAATGGTTACTACATATTTCAATATAATTCTTAGTAAATGTTTACATGACCGTAATTAGAATTCGATTTCAAATTACCGTTAGCACATAATTCACATCATATATCATATCTGACATATATGTCATTATTTTTCATTTGATTTTCATTTTAATGATTGAACGTATCTATAAAAAAATGCCTATATTTGCATGAAATGTAAATAGTGGTAAAGTATTAAATAGTCAGTAGCGATAAATGATCAGCAATGCTTCATACATTATATATTCTAATCGTGGATTGATAATACTGGCCGTTAGTAATCAGTATTCAACCAATAAATATTTGACAATTAGCAACAATGCCGATGCATTGTGAGAGTGAAACGATTGATGTCAGCGACTGTTTGTATGTGAAAACAAAATTGTTGTTTTTACTACTTTCCTCGCAATTATTCCATATCTACTCATCATATAGCTTCCCTAGATTTCCGCAAATATTTCAAAATCAGAATTAGCCAAATCGGCTCAGTATCAGCACCAGATGTCGCTGATCCCAATACATGCGAGCACCTAACACTATTAGATAAATAATTGTTTGATTTTGCAAAATTATTTCATCAAATATTTTCCAAAATTATTATTTGCCACAGTTGTCCCGAAGGGATTGACAATATAATAAATAACATTCCAGTGACCGCTGGTTCAATAATTGGAAAATGGGATTAAATGTGGCTGGTTTTGTCGATCAGCATCGATAGGATTGCTTGTTCATAATTGCGATTTGTTAATTAATTTCAAATAGCCCTATTTATAAATAAAATATGCTATTTAGCATAATTTTTCATTTCAACTTTCATTAAGATACCAAATGGTATAATAAATTTTGTCGACTACTAAGAAAGATCGGATTTTATGGTTTTAAATAGATTTTTATATACAAATAACATATGTTTTTGTTATGCTGCAAGAAAATTCAGCCTTTGAAACCTAAAAATGTTAACTTACTGTTAAAATATTAACCAAACTGTTAAATATTAAAATTTCAAGTTTCTAAAGCACTTTTTGAACGACCACATAGATTGTCTTTAATAAAAGACTTTTAAACTAATATTTAATTAATATTAAATATTTAGCACAAGAAAACTGAATAAAATTTTCGTTAAATTTTGGTCTCGTCAAAATAGCTACGTCTGTTTTTAATACTTGTGCACTAATTTTACGCATTACTTTTATTAACTTATATAAGCGTTAGGTGACCATTTACTTTGTAAATATTTCCACAACTTGCTGATAAAAACCACAGTTTGCCAATGATGCTGAGTTCGATGGGCATCGATTCATCAGTTTTCTATCAGTTTCATCCCATACTAATTCGATAGGTCTAACGATTGTGATGACAATATCATTATTTACAAAATTTCTCCATCTCGTTCTTGCTCTATAAACCCTTGACCTAGTTTTGACTAATATTTAGGCCATGGACTTGTTAAAAAACAACAATTTCGGCCAATTAGATTCACTATCTGAAGGGTATCGCTTTTTCTCTGAATTATTTCCAGCTTTACCCTACCATTACCATGCTTAACAGTCTGCACAGTGCACGCTTCTGAAGTCCACATTTTGATCGACACACACACAAACGTTTATTAGGTCAAAAAATCTGAAACCGTCCATAGGACCTTTCTGCAGTTTTTTTTTTTCGTCTTTCGTTTTTTTTTAACATTACTATAAATTTATCTTCCTGCTTTGTTGTAGATTTGGAACGTCCAAATCTGTTCCGGTTTTAATTTTCTCAAATAATTCGTTTTTGGTGTAAAATTATAATATATACCTTAACATATAAAATATTTTTGATAAAAAAATTGTAATAATGTAAAAGCAATGACCAAAACAGCCAATTTTAATAAATCAACAATTGGTGGTATAGTAACATTTGCGGTCATAAAATGTGTGTGTCGGTTCCTTTTTTCAGAATAATGGAATTTATAGAAAACTAGTGATTTTGTGAATTATTGCTTTAAAGGCCGTCGTAAAAATAAAAAACTCCAGCACTAACATTTTTCTCTCTCTATTAATCTCTATGGATTGTATGTCTCATTATTTTTCCATCTGAAATATTAATAATATGCAGCCTATGGAATATTTTCTTAAATAACATGTATTTCCCTGATTTCCACGGTAAAAGCAAGTTTAGGTCTATTTTGGTGGCCGTACATCTCGAAACACGATGATTCTGTCGAACTTCCAGTATACAGAGTCAAAGATACTTGATAGGTTGCTTGATTCTGAATAACTGAATATCTTTAAAAGAGAACAAACCAACAAGGAAGCTTTTAAATGGGAGAACACATATAATGTCGTCGCAATATATAAATACATAAGTAACATATGGATATTTAAAACAGCATCTTTGTTATCAATGAGCGTCTTCAAGGATTCACCGTTAACAACCCCACTCATCTATATCCATGTTCATTAATGAAGTAAACAGATGAAAATCAGTTGATGTATTTAGTTACAATGTTCTTTATGCAAATTTGATCATTGGCAATTAAAGAAGATTGACATTACATCAAGCATCATATAATAGTCCAGGCAATAATGTTTTTAACGTTCTAAGAGGTAATTAAAAGGGAAAATATTTAAGAGTCAATAATTTTTGTTTGCTTATATATCATTATTTTCAGACATATTTTTTATTAGCTCTAAATAATTATCATATAAATTTTCTTTTCAAGCATATTTTTAAGACATAAGAGTTTTAAACATCTGCTGGATGAACATTTGTTGACTATTAAATATAATTGTCACATAATTATGCTATAATCTACATATTCTCATATCGGATATCAATGTTTGCTTTCGAATTTTTTGTGTGGTAAAATAAGTTTCCTGCAGCGTCTTTATTGATGTGGTATTCAGGTGTTTCCGGTTATTAGAAACTCAGTTAAAACCATAATTACTGACTGTTTCTTCTCTGCTTTATTTGTCTTCGTTTTTCTTACTGAATTATACCCGATGTTCTCATTTTCCAGGTAGTTGGTAGTTATTTTGTTAAGCCGTAATTTGTTCTCTTTAAGAGTTTTTTTGTTTTAGTAATTTATTTTATAATTTTTTCAGATGCATAAAATAAATATTTTTATAAGCGTAGTACTTCTGTGGTTGTAAAATAGTTTACCATATTTGAGTATTCGAGTTTTTATTTTCCTAATATAGGTTACATCGGTAAAATTTAATTTATTTTGTTCAAATAAAAATTTACAATTACATTTATATTATGAATTTTGCCTAGATTTATTTAAAATTAAAATATAAATAATTGACGGGTGTTAGATACATTTTCCAAAAACAAAGTTAATTTTGTAAAGAAATTAGTAATTTTTTACTTAAATCAATAATAGAAACTGAAGAATTAATTTAATATGTTATTAATATATATGTAGCCTGATGTGGTGGCGCAGTGGTAAAGGCGACAGGACGGTCCTCCTACTGTTGCGTGTCTTAAATTTATGTTTGTGGTTGTTCAATAAATTCAATTTTTACTGTTAATCACACTCACTTTATGGCCATAAAAGCGCCATCTAAATCTTAATATAACTACCCCCAAAATTTGATTTACTTTTGTAATTTGGAATGAAATCTTCTGATAGTTGACTTGCTTTAATTCCACTACAACATATGCTATTATTGGCCATAATGGTATTTCACGTGTCCTAGTTCTTTTTAATTAGAATTGTTTATTATTTGTTATGGAAACTTATTTTTTTCAATATAATATGACTCTATTAATTAAAATAAAACATTAAATTGATTTTCCCACTTCATATTTTAAATTGACTAATAAATTGATTATATTAATTATTAATAGCACAATTAATATTTGTATACATAAATGTTGGAAAATTTCTCCATATATGATCGGTACTGTATATCATAAATTACAACAACTATAACATAGCACTTATAAGTATAGCATAAAGCAAAGCGTAGCATAAAGTTTGTCTCGAAATATTCTTTTTCGTAGTACCTTTTTTTAAGTTACTCTAGAACTAAAATAAATGATTTACTGAGGGGATAAAGTAATCAAAATCGTCAATAACTTTTCCGCTCTGAAATAAATCTTTTTATTCTCTCGCTGACAGAAAGAAGTTAGAAGATATATCGCCATTTAACGAATAATAATTGAGAAATTTCGGGTTTTTAGAGATCAACAGTTTACTGCTTTAACGGAAACTTCCTTGGCATATTTCCAGAATAGTTGCTTTATATATAATGACAAAAGTTATTAAGAAGAGTTTAATATTAATAGATTATATTATGATATGCGAGCTCATGATTTAATTATAAGATATTTAGTTGAGAAAGTTAGAAGAATTTTTACTTTATTAGTATTAGATCTTTATTATGTTTTAGTAAGATCGTTGTTACATGAGTTGACAGTGATTATTTTGGACAACAAAATTCTATTTTAACTAACATGTTAAAACAAATTTGAAATTTACATTAAGTATTTTGTTATTGGATTAAAAATATTATTTACATTACAGGGAGAAATTAAAAGATACATTTTAAATAAAAGAAGTCTGTCATCTTTTTACCTACGTCCCTCGGCAATATGGACACGCAAAACATGGTTACGGGTGTGCCCATTTAGTTCCCATTCTATATCTATATCTTTTTTATGTTTCCATGTCCACGCGAGTAACATCACATTTCAGAGTAGAAAAGGTTACCATGGTAACTGATAAATAGTACGTTTGGCATTGTATTATATACGAATTACAAGGCAAAACGCTTTTATAGCAAGGTAATTTATTTGTATGGTGATGGTACTGATATTGTGTCTGATTAAAAGTACAATCATAGGTTCAAACAAACATTAAAATGGTGATTTTGATATTAATAGCCGGTCGCATCTTGGACAACCTTGAAAGTTTGCTAGAGCTGTGCTTGTTTTTTGTGCCAAATGGAAAAGTTTAGAGATTAGCAACACAGCTTCTACATATGACTAAATACAATCCAAATATATGAATACGTTCATAATATCCACTGATGATTCACTGATTTTTTATGACGACTGCAAACATAAAAATCCTGCATATATAAACTAAAAAGTACTGCTGTGCATCTGGTGGCACATCAGCAGAATTATTTCTTGCGAAAAGTCCAATTCCATGAAGCCGCAAAGCAATATTTCGGTATAATAAAGGTCAACCTTACGTAACTTGCAGAACTCATTCTTTAACTTACCCACCATATTAACCAGATTTGGCATCCGATCCAACCAACTGATTTTTGCATCGAAATTTATCCCCAGATGCTTTGCATTATTGCTATATGAGATAACAGTATTATTCATTGTTATTCTCTTATGTGTTTGAGTTCGATTATATGTAAATTTAATATGCAGTGATTTGCTTTTGTTAACTTTTATTTTCCAAAACTAAGTCCATTTATATCGTTGCTCGGCTGTTGTATTTTTCTAGTTAATGTCTTGCTATTTTCAGCAACAAGTATCGCGGTATCATCAACTACATATCACGTGTCTTAATTAGGTAAAGAATTGACCTCACATTCTTGTAGAATACTTGTCAAAGCATCTTTTATTGTAGAGTAGGCTTCCCCTTGTTTAACTTTTAGGTTTAAGAGTTCCATTCCGAGTTTAAATGTTGGTTTATTACAGAATATTATTACACTGCCATGATTATCTTCATAAGCTTTTTTTAAGATGCCTGTGATTATATGTACTTGGTATATCGTTAAATGTTTGCTAATAAAACCAAACTGATAGGCAGGTATTAGATTTAATCTTTATATAATTGGTTCTAATATGTTCAACAAGTTTTTTTCAAACTTAAGGTTAAGGTTAAGGTTCTTAAACGTAAGGTTATCGATAGCAGTAAAATAGGTTTGTGAAACCTTATTCATATAATACTTTTAGGTTTATTATAGGCATTTTTCAAAAGTCGAAATGCTTCAGTAATCATGTTGGCAAGTTTGATAATATCTTGGTAGATATTGCTGCACTTATGCTAACGGTTACTAAATTAGACCTCGCGTTTTCTTTGGATTGATGACAATTTTTAGAACTTCGTCGTCGAATTTTCTTATTATAAATTATATTCAAATTCCCTTTGGTTTGAATTGAAGGTTTGGTTAAAAGTGTCAACGAATCCCTCACCCTTTTGTTGATGCTTTCTCAATTTTCACTAGGTCTCTTATAGAAAGAACTTGTGCCAACATGGCAGTTTTAGATTTTTGGTGATTTTTCAAAGGGGACACTTATTATCTCCATCCAGCTGACTTTTCGCATCGAGATTTATTCCAAGATAGGACATTATTCAGAGAGTTGTTGCTATATCGGACGGCAGCATTATTCATTATTATTATTTTATGTGTTTCACTTTGCTCATATTGAGCTTTTATTTGCAATACTAAATCCAGTTATTTACATTTTCACTCCGCGATTGTAATTGTCTGATTCGCTATTTTCGTCAATAACAATTTCCTCAGTATCATCAGCAGATATCGCCATATTGATATCTTCGGTTTATAATGTTTCACTTCAATATAAAACTACAGGCTTCTTGGCCAATCTGATGTTCGCTGGTGATAGCGCTATATTCGCTGATACAGATGTAGGGCCACTCGAAGTAAAAATATAATCAGCCAAGCTACAGGAGCTTTACATTTCCTAAGATGGTGCTTGAAGGACAGGAAATATTACAATCAAGATTAAAATTCGCTTCTTTCGAATACTTATCTTGCCAATTCTTTTGTATGGCTCTGAGACACTGTTACAGTCTGATAGCTATAAGATTAAGAACTTGTTTCTAGGTACATGCTCTACGAGATCGTGTTCGAAATGAAGTCATTCACTTAAAATGTGGGAATTAGTGCACAATTGAGGAAATAATTCAGCGAGGCAGATTGCAATTGCAGATTGCACACATATCCTATATATATATATATATTATATATATATATATATATATATATATATATATATATATATATATTATAATAATGAGATAAATAAAAATATCATCAAACAAATAAACAAACAATTAGTTAAAACTTAAACTTAAACCAGGTAATAATAAGTAAGTTAATTATGGGTAATTATGCATAACGACGTGAGTAATAGTTAAGTGCGTTTATGACTATGTTAATACAATACAGAGAATTGTTATGTATTATGATGCAAAACAAAAACATTTTATTTCCAACTACAAAAATATTATTACGTTATTAGAAGATTTGCTTGGTAAATATTTACTGCTTGTTAAATTTTGAGATGATGAAGAGGGTGTACGAACAAAACAATTTATTAAGTAATATTACGTACTAAGCTATTGTTAAAAGTATTCAGTGGAATTAGTCATCATGTATATTTCCACTGATACTTGATAACAAATGTACCTGTTGCATTTGTTACTATGGATATATTCCCATGAATTACAGTAGTTTACGAGACATAATTATTTTAGTAGAAATCCTTTCGAAAATTCTGTTCCTGATAATCCGCCTTTTTATTACATCCTTTAGTAAATTTCAGTACTGGCATCCCAACATAAGCTTAATTAGTAATTTCCTTATTGTTAACACCAATTCTTTATTTACACAAAAGTAGATTGATTGTCTCCCTAATATATTAACATACGATATAATTAACAAAAAAAAATTACGGTCGCAAACTGCATCCCAAAAATTGTTCAATAAAAAATTAAGCCATATTTAAATTAAGTTTTCATTTGAGAAAATTAATTATATTTTAGTTAATTAAATTTCATAATTATATATGAAAAGTATTGTAAAATTGAATATATATATATATATATATATATAGATTGAATATATGAATATATATATATATATATATATTGTCGTACCAACTCTGAGTTTTAGTTTGGCTTTCACATGCATCAAAATTGTAGTCTAAATAAACAATTAATCAAAAATACTGTTATCTAATATATCGAATTATTGAAGGACTTACTATTATTGAAGAGTTATAACAGTTTGTAGATTAGGGTTGTATTTGATTATATTTACATTGAACTCTTTTCCATACCACCTAAAAGTTCGAGTGCTAGGCGCGTTTGTAGTTCTATCCCTGGAGAATCTGGAGGCCTAATTCACATAATTAGCAATTGTTTATCCAAATAATATATTTTACTTTCATTAGAGAGCATATTTACATTTTACGCTTAGCTCTTGAGTCCTTTGATATCACTGTATTTCTCATTGTTTTGTTCTGTTAATAACTGTATACATTTTTCTTGATAAAACTAGATTTAATCAGTGCATTTACCATATCTACAAAACAGTTACTATTCTTTCTCTCCTGACACATTTTAACCAAACGCTCTTCTATATTCTGAACAATTACACACATATCCGTGCACATACATCTTTTACATTCTACACAAAGATTTCCTACAGTTATCATTTAATTATATATTTTACTTGTTTCCGCTCTCATCACCCTGTGTTAGAAATTGGCAGCATTGAATCATATCATATTCAAACTTTCTGCACGCATTGCTATAAAGTTTTTATTAATAAATATTATGACTAATAAAACCTAATCAATTGTTATTCCATCCTTTACGTTATTCCATCCTTTAGCAACTTTTGTTGTCATAACACTAATTTTATTGTCATCTTGCCATGAGTGACCATTGGTCCTAGTATATTGTTCCTATTCTGAAATATCCACATCTCATCTAAACACATAAATTGAAATAAGAAGTTTTATTGTATTCTTTTAAAAGCAATATCTGAAAGTTCCATTAAACCCCTTCGATACTTTTCAAACTAACAGTTTCTTTTGAAATAATTAGATTAAATTATGTTTGTATTGAAAAACTATACTGTTTTTGTACATATCAAATATTTAGTATCTGATAGAGCTAGCATCAAGCTGATCTTGATTATATATTTCATTTTTTGAGATATTTCAGTGACCCTGTCCATACTAATATTCAGTGCAGCTGCAACACGCTAAAAAATATTTTCAATAAAAATCGCAGCAAATTTACTTTACATTAATTATTCAATTTCTCTTACGAATTTTACTGGCAAAAGAGGGCCTCCATTATCTCGCTCCTGTCCAAAGTAACTGATTAGAGATACAATCTATTCCGTCTGGCTTCGGAATTTAACGTTTGCCGGTCTATAACCCTTATTGTTTTGAGGAATTTTGCATACGTTTGACAACCGGGCGACTTTGACTGGCTAGTTCGGTTACACCTTCGTACTTATCGGACAGCATTGGGTCTCTTTTTAACTAGAATAAAATGAAAAGGAAAATATTGTCTTATTGTAAAAGGAATTGCTACAAATTGCGGCAGGCAATACATTAAACATCTTGATGACATATGTACAAAATAACTTTGGATATACTATGGATGATTTATACGCATAAGGCAGTTTGTTCATAATTCTTTTAACACTGTCAAGGTGGAAGGAATATTATCATTCCAATTAAAACAACTTCCAAACTTTAATTGAATTTCCTGCTTATTTTTAGCTTATTGGAGTAGCTTAACGTCCATTACTATAATATTTCTTATTCCAACGAAATTTAGTTAATTTTTCTTTTCTAAAAAAAAACATGTGTTTTTATTTCATTTCCAATTAATGTCAGTAAATGTGAATATAGTGTATGTCTCGTAAGAAAAGACAGTAGACATGTTCATAATCAGTAAAAGTTAAATTATTCATGTTTGTTGTTGTAATAGGCAACCCAAAAATCAACCCACATAAAAAAGAAACAGGAAACAGATTTTTTGCAGCTATTGTTTTATCATTACGTGTTCTGAGGTAAATAATTTTATTTATAATAATTTCAATCTATTTTGCAATATTTAGTTTAAATATTAATCAAGTTTACTCAAGTCACGTTATACATGAATGATAAAGCAGGTTAAAAGATATTGATAAAACTCTAAAAACCTGCCAACCCATGCCAGGTATAAATGATCTAACCTGTTGTTTTGGAAATCCCAGTGGCTGTTATATCTTTAACAACCTATATTATGGTGACTCACTGAAATTGTAACTCTGATCACATTTCTTAGAATTAATTGTTATTTATTAGTTCAATATCTGTATCTAACGAAATTATTTGTAAATATGTAATATTAATATTGAAGATATTAGTATCATAAGAGGTTTAATGTTTTCGTAAGTATGTGTATAAAAATATTATTGTTGTTGGGAAAATAATATTGAAGATTCGCATAAACACACTCATATTTATCATTACGAGCGCTGGAATTTTGAGAAGAATCATTGTTGTCAGTATTGTGTGATAAGTTTTCGGAAAGAGATAACCTACAGATAACAGGATATCAGCTACAAATACAATTTTCTCTTAGTTTTTTTTGTGAAATTCTAGCCAGCCAGCCTATCTAGCCAGTCAGGCCATGAACTGATTAAACGCGATGAAGAGTCCACAACATTGGAATATTCTGCATAACTAATATCTTGCAGCAATTTTTTCTATGCATCCCTTTTAAGAGGATAATCACTCAAGTTTATTTTTACTAATGCTTCGGTTTCCCTTAATAGTTCGTCAAATTCAGGTTCATTGATGTATTTGCTGCAATAAAACTGGAACAATTACAGTTAATAAATATTTTATTATAATATAAAAACTACTTAACGTGAAGTAGTTTCTTGATGGGCAACATATTACCGAACCACTTGAAACATTTATACAGGCTTAAAACAGCTGTAGATGTGGACAAGGACACCAATTAAACGTTGTTCAAATGCATTGAACGTGGTGAAAGTGACATATCGGCGCTACGAATAATTGTTGAGTGTGTGTGTAGAAAGTTGCATGGTTTTTCTTGAATGGCCAATTTTGATATAATCACCTCAGAATTATTCAACAATATTCTACAAATACATATAAAAAATTCGAGATATAATAATTAAATACAATAGAAATTTATATGCATTAATTAATATAGCGAAATATTATTAAAAAAATTCATAACAGTTACTTAAATTATATAGCCAAACTTAACAATATTGTTTTCAAACAAACTATGCTTTTAATTAGTATATATAATGATGCGGTAGAAAACTATTAACTTAATGTTCGCTGTCGTTCCAAAAAAAAAGCCAAGTTCAATCTATCTGACTATAGGCCCGTCAGCCTGATTAGCTCATTCTCCAAACTTGCCAAAAAAGCGATACTAGACGCTTTTAAGTGTTTCACCGATGCACAAAACATAATCGCAAAGGAACAATTCGGTTTCCGTGCCAAACATTCAAGCCTTCATCAAGTTGCTCGCGTCGTAGCAACAATCCACCAGGCATTAAGGAAGG
Organism: Rhynchophorus ferrugineus; assembly: GCF_030347505.1. Lineage (NCBI taxonomy): Eukaryota > Metazoa > Arthropoda > Insecta > Coleoptera > Curculionidae > Rhynchophorus > Rhynchophorus ferrugineus. The sequence continues at coordinate 19,852,092 of NW_027472583.1, read as the reverse complement.
GTCGAAAAACTGGAGCCATCTTTTTATATGTTTCCAAAGCTTTCGACCAAGTTTGGCACGACAGTTTATTATTCAAAGCTAAACAGCTTGTTCTACCGAATGACCTAATCTCCCTGATAGATTCAGTACTGGACGGTAGCTCCTTGAGATCTGTGACGCAGTCTCCTCTGGAAAACAAATCTCCGAAGGAATTCCCCAAGTGCTTCACTAGCCCTTGGCCTGTTCAATCTGTACATGGCTGATTTTTTGACATGACAATTTAATAATCAGTTAATGTTGAACAGCTTCATTCTTTTATTTTAAAAAGCATTCATTGATAAAAATTTCTAAAACAATATATATTTATCAAATTACTTAATTTTTTGTAACTTTTTCCCATATTTATATCAACATTGTGATACCGTGTCTACGGAACGATTATGGTTTGACTTTCTATGCAACTTTCGGCGGCTCTTTTTAAGGCATTTTTCATGACATCCTGCAACATCTGATGCTAAATTTCTTCAGTTTCATGACGGATATTGTCTTTAAGATGTTGAACTCTTTGGGGCTTATTCACATAAACTTTTGATTTTAAAAAACTCCATAAGAGAAAGTCTGGTGCTGTTAAATCCGAAGATATAGCCGGCCATGCTAAATCGCCACTTCGCGAAATTAATCTTCGTCATTCAATAATTGAATAGTCGAACGAGCTGTGTGTGTTGTGGCCCCATCTTGCTAAAACCACATGCCCTCTAGTCCTTATACTACCATTTCAGCCACAAGAATATTTCAGATCATGTGTTGGTACCGTTCATTAGTAACAGTAACTGCAACACCTTGGTCTCTTTCAAAAAAATAGGTACCAATAATGTTTCCAGCATGAATACCACGCCATACAGTTGTTTTTAGTGGATGCAGTGATGTTTCATGAATTAATTGAGAATTCTGTGATTCCCAAAACCGACTCTTCTGTTTATTGACGTGGCCACAGAGAAGAAAATGGACTCATCGCTCATTACCAATTTAGACGAAAAACCTTCAATTTCACCAGACTCTCAGTACATTCCTACACTATTTCTGCTCGTTATTGTGGCGTATATTCATAATAAATCAAACATAATATCCGTAATAAAATTTGGACGACTACACAACACAATGGTTAAAGCGAAACTGATCTAAACGTCACATAACAAAGATGGCGCGCAATCAAAATGATAGCGGAACTTTTGCCCCACCCTATAATAGAAGGAATAAAAAGATATTATAACTTAATTTTTTTTTAAATACAAATATGAATAAAATGGCTTCAACTGTAGTCACTTTAGTCATTGTTGCATTTTGTCATTACTGTTAACATAAATTATATATGTTGTTACTTTAAAATATATTACAAAAATAATTATATATTACTACTTACAAAATATTGTAAGTTCACCAACAATTTGAACCAAATAAATTAAAAATATTACAGAACCTTTTCGATATTTCTCTTAAATGTTACATTTTATCCAATAAAAGAGAACATATTTTGCCAAATTGACTGAATTTTTGCACAGTAAGATGTTTTGTTTCGTTTTAATATCAATAATAAATGAACAGGAATTAAAATATTCAGTATTTTTAAATAAGACTGTTTTTATATCCAAAAACCTGGTGCTTTACTCAAAATAAATGTCTTCGATTTTAAGAGATATTAAAATGTTCAGGCTTTATTGTTCTCTGTAGAATACCATTCATATTTAGGCCAAATTGCTGGATTAAGTAGGTTTAGGTAAAATTCGGGGATTTTTCCTTTTCAGAATACATTAATTATAATTAATGCCCGTTAAATAACCAGTTCAAATTAAAATGCATATACTGCAGATTACTATTTGCGCAAAAAAAATCAGCTTCGTTAATGATTATTGGGTATATATAAGTGTCAGAATGTTTTGTACAGCTTAAGCTTAACCCTTAAAAAAATCGCCAACTTTGGCCATTACTCATTTTACGATTTTAAGATTTTTTAAAAATAAAGTAAACATTCGTCGTTATATTGGTAATGTCAATATTGTATTCTCTTGTCAATACTCTTAAAGAAAAGAAGAATATGTAATGCTGGTACAAAATCATTAATAATTGAAGATTGTGTTGTTGACAGAAGGCCAATCTTGCGCTTTTTTCAATATAACGTTTCATATTATTTTTATATTACATCTTTTCTTGAACAGAAGAGATTTATCCGATTTTGTATCCTATATAATGTATTATTATTTCTCTTCATTTGGTTTAAATTTTATAATATTTCACAAAATATTTCTAACTAATTATTAACTTTTATTATTTCGCCTATTATTAATTTTAATCACCAATTTTATCATATAAAAAGTTATTAATTTTAATATAATAAAAAAATGTATTAAAAATAATAATTTCACAAAACGTAATTTATATGGTGCGTATTTATTATTGTTACTTTTAATGATAAAAACAAAAGTCATATTACAAAATATGATACGTTATCAAAAAAGACAATAAAGTTTAAGGTAAAGCAAATAAATTAGCTAGCAACAAAATAATTCTGCTTGATATTCTTCCAAGTTATTGAATGAAATGAATCTCTTAATTACGTCAGCAGTCTTTTACAGTAACGATTTCATTTGGTTTTAGCGGCTCGTAAAACATTCCCTTAATGAAATAATTAGGTGTTTGGTTCAATATCTAACATACAACTGAAAAATGAATTTTATAAAATCATATATGTTATATGAGTATTTTTTTAAACAATATAATTACGATCTATTGTTACTAAGGAAAAATTATGAACCAAAAACAATTAATGTATATGAATACTATTATTTAATAGTAAAAACATCGATCAAGACATTAAACTTTCGGTCATCCTAAAGAAACATGTTACTTCAAGTTTTGTCAAGAAATCTATTCATTAACTTATTCCTTTTCAAGAGTGATATTTTTTGGTGCCTTTATGGTGACATCACTTATTTTTAGGCTTTATCCTTTGTGACATATGAATGTGTCAACTTTTTGTAAAATCACTTGATCAATTCTAAACAGCGCTCTGAATTGTTAACATTTTTAGTAAGTCTCCATCCGATGTTCTAATATATTTAAGGTTCTTTTACTGAATTTTGCCGCAAGACCAGCGCATTCAGCACTATTAAAATTTTTGTAATTGCATTAATAAAATATGTTCAGTTCAGTTAATTCTAGCATATGTGTTAAACAGTATTTTGTCCCTAAAAACATTTTTTTTATTTTAAAATAGTACATAAAAAGTTATTTTTCTAGAATCACTGTGACTTGTAAACAAACAATGTGTCAGATAACCTTTTCAAGTGGCTTTACAACTTTAACTTTACTGAACTGAATGTTAAGACCAGTCTCCATCCACTGTTAAGCCAAAATTGCTATCTAGATCTCGTTGATGTCTTATACATATCATGGACATCGTTGATGTTTTTTTATTCAAATTCCTATGATCCTCACAATTGTGATCACAATATATCCTCACAATAATTAATTTAATATAATAAATTAATAATTAATTTAATATAAATAATATAAATAAATTTAAACGGTATATATATATATATATATATATATATATATATATATATATATATATATATATATATATAAATTAAAAAGTTCTCGTCGTTTTGTTATTTAATTTAGACGTTTATCATTTATTGAATCGTTCAATCAAGTATAAAAAATATTAATTTACTCCAACCAATCGTGAAGATTAACGCTAAATGCCAGTATTCTCGAAGGGATCTTTAATATAATGGAAAAAGTTAGCAACCAACAAAAAGCTCGATATTATCAGTAAATTGAAATACTGAAACTTATGATCATGAGCCAAAAACTTGAGTAACAGAATACCATTGTTGTAATAAAACATCTAAACTATTGATTTTAACGTATTTAGTATGAAAATAGTGATTTTGCTATAGTAATAAATCCAAATAATTATCGTTAGACTTAATAACAATACTATGGAAAGAAAATAAATTCTTAAAGGAAAAATAAAAACATATAAAAGTTTTTATATCTTTAATTTGGCTTTCTCTATTTTTTTATTATACATTGAAGAGATAGCAACCACCGTCATTTTCCGCTATTTTCTTGCCGTAATAACAAAATATATTGCTAGTACAAGATAAATATAGTCAAAAAAGCAAAAATAACAGAATTATTTCTTGTTGTATATTATTTATAAGACTTATACATTTGATTCTGATCTTCTAGGCGGTTATGATAACATGTATTAAATATTACCATGGATTTTAAAAAAGAACTATTTATTAATATTCGATTTATTGCCCTTTATGTTTTAAAACAACTAATTTTAAACTTAAATTTTAAGCAGAACCAAAGTTAAGATTGTACTCGCTGGCTTGACAAGTAAAGGTCTTATAGTCGTAGCTGCATACATCAAGCTTTTTACAACAATTTTGGATAATCGACGGGTTACTCTGAGATTCTGCAGGTTTCGGAACTAGAATGAACTCCAGCATAGCAGTATTCGTCGATATGGAAAGCGTTATAAGCATAATTACAAGCAATAACTTGGGTTCGTTCTGGATTCCAGATTTGGAGTTCACCGGAACAAATTTGGTTGATATTTGTACCGCACTAAGCTTTCCACTGAGCTATTCACCACCATCACTATTACCATTTACGGCTTTAGTCTGAAATATAATACATTAACTCTGGTTTATTAAGTACCAGTTTCAATTAACTGACGAAAGCCATGGTGTTATAACCATCAACCAATAATATATGATAATAGTCAAATCCGCCATATCGTTTCAGGATGGTTTCAATAAGAGTAGTTGGAGGAGTATCAGTAACTCTGGCACATTCGATTCTGTTGCCGCAATCTCCAGTTATTGCAATGATTAATTTGTTCTTCTTAGTACCAAGTTACCGATTCCCTTTGAAATAGTTCCACCATCAGCTAGATGATCGTGTGCAGGGTTTCCCTGGATCGCAATCCAGATTGGTCCTCCATCCAGATTTCTGATATTAAAATTTCAGAATATGCCACCAACGTGACAATAAAAACCAGACAGATTTACATACTGCAAAAAAAACCGTTTTAAGTATAATCTAAGATTTTCCAGACGTGTTTATTAATCAAACTCTTCCATCATTAACATCAAAGCTCATTAATAACATTAGAAAACTTAATGAAAAGTAAAAAAATAATTGAACCATAAGTAATAGATGAATCAATCAAGGAAGCACTCAATATTATTTTCATCAACGAAACTTTTCTCTTGTGTGTGCGTGATTCCACTAATTACTCAAGATAATTACTAACGCGTCTTTGTCTGCTAGAGTGCTAAAGATTATTGATGTTTTTACGGTATTTTAACTTCCCTTTTCAAACATACTCTTATCGATGATTACAGTCCTTTGAAATAAAAAATTAATTGAAGTAGCAAGTATTAATATACAATTACAGTTAAACACATTTGTTTGTGCCATTATCATCAATTATTTAGTTGTGTTAATGATTGTTAAATTAAAATAAATTTATAATTAAAATTAGTAAACACTGAGAAAAAATCAAGACAAAATTTAGTTTTTATTGTATTAAATAACCATAAATAAGTGACATAGAGTATGATTCCATCCATCAGAGATCATAACGTGCAATAAAATACTGATGCATAATTCAGAATCAGGTTAATTACAAATCAGTGTTTTCTTGTGATTATTTTTTTATACTTTAGTGAGTTCCCTATTTATTATTTTTAAGTCGGTTCAATTTTTTTTGTATATATATTTTATTTTTCTCTTTTTAGTTTTTTTTTGTTCTGGCTTTAAAAACCAGGCGGTGGAATGCATGACGCATACCTGGTCGCGGAGACAAGCCGTGGAGTGACAAGTTGGACCGGGTTATGTGGGACAGCCTCTGGGCTTACCAATACACTAAACCGAAACCGCCTCGCAGTTGACGCCTGTGGATCACTACTGCTACTGCATTAAATTTGGGGATATGGCACCCGCTGATCGGGCAGCCGTTATTGGGCACGAGGACCCGGCGATTCTATTGATTCGCAAACCTGAGTTAACACACAACTGGGTACTGTTGTATGGGGGCAAAAGTTATGACTGTAGCGACGGATGAGGTCGTTTCAGCCTGGAAAAAGGGGGGAGGTTAGCGGTGACGCGGTTCTAAGCTCCCAACATGTCGACCAGCTGGCGAACAAGCCCGTTTTCAGAAGAATTTGAGCTGAGTTGTTGTTTGTGGAATGATTGAGATATGAAGTGCTTGATTTCTGGAGTGTCAGTTTCCCTATGAATTTGATTATTTCTGACACACCATGGAGCGTTTAATATTCTCCTGAGGAGCTTATTTTGGAAAACTTGAAGCCGTTTGACCTCGTTGGGTGTAACAAACTTGAAATAGACATTAGATCCGTAGAGGAGTACGGACCGAATTAACATCTTGTAAAATAAGCATTTGATGGAGATGGGAAGTCTGCTAGAAGGGCAGATCAGAGAAGATAGCAGGTTTGCTATCCCCGAACCTTTTTGGATTGCTTTCTGAATTTGGAAATGCCAACCCAACGGCCGGTCGAAGTGAAGACCTAGGTACGTGACACCCTTTTTAGTGTTAGATATGTATTCAATGAATTACGCAACTATTTTATTAAGTATTACAATGGATAGCTTAAGTAAAAGTTGTCCGTATGAGAAAAAATAGGAATAAAGAAACAATAATTGAAAATAAGGAATGTTTCAGGTACTGAGCCTACTACCTAGTCTAGCTGATTCAACCTCCGCTTGTGAGCTTGCCTTTCTAATTATTACTATACCATTGAGACAGTTGCCTATCATGTTTCGACGACTTCTCATATGTTATGGTTAGTGCTTAAAAAGCAACCTGAATGGCTTTTACACTGAACTACTTCCGATTTTTTGTCACATCAGCAATAACACTATACCGCGATATTTGATTACTTTAGATAAAAAATATTTGAAAACATTGTTCGTGCCTTTGAAATTTGAGGTTTTCCCTCGATTTCCTCCCCTTCGCCTCATCAAATCCTAACTTGGTTTCAATTGAACAACCTCGGAAGTGCCAGTGTGAAGAATTTTGAAAATCGGTCCATAATTGACGAAGAAATCGGCCAAGATACATTAAAAAAAATATATACAGCCGAACAAAGTAGTCATTTAGTAAACAGTCGCTAGTTCCAAATGCAATATATATATATATATATATATATATATATATATATATATATATATATGTATGTATGTATGTTTATATATGTGTGCTGATTCTGTACCATTCTGTACCATATGATGCATAACACTGACTTGATCCATATCAATAGATTTCTTCCTTTAAAATACTTTTAAAAAATTAGAGTGAAAGTAAATAATGAAATATGATCAGTATTCAAAGTGTTCTTGAGTGAATGTAAATTTTTTTAATATAAACGATTTTTTTTTTGATGTCTGTCTCTAGATATGTAAAGTTCATATTGTGAATGAATAGTGATTAACGCTTTAGACCATTTGGACCCAAGAATTTTGAAAAAACACGTTTTACACAAAGTTAAACTCAAAGTTCTAAAAACTATCACTAAATTAGTAAATTCATGCATAAATTATTTGAATTTTCACTTAGTCGCCATAATTATTTTATTAGAAAACGATTTTCAATCAAAAAAGAATTTCAATTAAAGTAGAAGAATTATTAACTGGTAGAGGAATATAAAATAGTAAAATAAAGAGATTTTTACAACTATAAATAGGTTTTTTATTCTCATATCTTGTATTTTTCGATTCATTTCAGTAAATTTATTGAACAGCTTAGTATCTGTAGATCTGTAGATCTGAAGCTTCCAATTTTTATAAAAAGAAATGAAAAAATTGGTAAGTGGTTACCTACCATATTTATTATTATAAAGCTTGAAAATGTTCGTCAATAAAAATGAAAAGTGACAAAACTAATAAAAACAAGGTCATTACCCTCTCAATAAATCTCACTTCTTTCCTTTTACAAATTCTAGTGATTAATCTATACCAGAACAACTGTTATTATATCCACTTATGGTCCCTATCTCGTATAATCACTTCACGTGTACATGAGTATTTATGCGATTTTCGGCTCATTACTGATACGATATTTGTTTATGATTGTCTGCCAAAAAAGTGCCATATGTCGCCAGTAAAATATTTCATAACATACCGAATGATAATAAGATCCAAGCGGATCAGTACTTGTAATTTGTACTGATATTATTTTAGTACTACTTATCTAAAGACACTTAATTTTTTATGTGTCTCGAATTTCAAGATGTTTATAGTGAAATTAAATTGGCTTAAGTAGTGTTCTATTTTATGTCACACGTAATACTTAATCATAATAGATCTGTAGTACTTTAAGAAATTACATTTCAAAAATAGTAATAGTATATAGTAAATAATAAGTATTTATTCTGCTCATTAACTATTACATCTGTACATTACATCCTTTTTAAAATGCAATATATTAAAAAATAATTTGATTATGAATGATAGTGATAAATATCTCTAGTTTAGTTAACGGAGAGATCGAATTGTTGTCCCAAATTTTGCAATTTTCAACCCAAATGAAAGTCGTCTTCAACATCATCATTATCATCAACCCATTGCTGGCGCTCGAGCGCCCTTCACTAAATCTCGCCACTATTGGCCTGGGACAATTTCAGTCTCTTATTTTTCAGACCATGATGATCTTCTTTATGATCTTGATCCGTGACTACTTTGGAGATGTTGCGTCTTCCATTCAACATATCGAAGATAGAGAATTCTGTGAAGAATTCGTTCATCTTCGACATTTTCACAGACATTTCCGAACCATTGCTACGTCTCTGGGTTTGTTTCTTACCTGTGCACAGATTGTCGCATTTTAATCTAATGACTTCATCTCTTAGCGCCGTATATGAAGTCTCTTTCTCACGCATCATTTTAGAAAAGCGAAAGCTCCTGCAGCATCTCAATCTTTGATGTCATTTTCTTCTCCTGTTTTGCTGATCCCAAGTAGTTGAGCTTGTGCACTTACTATCATACTACGTTGCCGATTTTAACCCAGCTTGTTTATTCTTCATCGATCTGCATATAATTTGAAGATGTTGAAGCAGTTGCCTTTATCAGCAAACAACGCTTAAGTTTTAATTTTATTCAATTACTTTACTCTTAATCTATGTTAATTTGTTTCGTACTACCAATATTTAATAGTTTAATACAATAAATCTTTGACTTATGGCTTAGAATTTGATTTTTCTTTTTTATCTTTATAAAATTCCAATCATATTTTCTCAGTTACTAAATAAAAGAATCAAGGTTTAAGGTAATTAAGAAACCAATTTCACTCCGAGTCAATTTATATATTTGTAATTTTAATTTCATGTTTATTAACATCAGTCTGATAAAAATGAATCCATATTTAAATGAATTATATTTTTCAAACTATTGAATTGCCTTTAAGCAGCACCAAAGTTAAGGTTATACTCGTTAGCATAGCAGGTGAATAAACTCTTATTATCATCATAAGCATAACTGTAAGCATCTGGACAAGCATTCTTAAAGATTGCCGGATAGTTGACAGACCAGTCGGAGCTTCTGCATGTATCTGCAGTTGAGTGAGCCCCGGCGCAACAGTATTGGTCAGTGCGGAAAGCATTGCAAGCTGAATTGCACGCTATGACGTGGTTGCCATCAGGATTGCGAATTTGTAGTTCACCAGGACATATATAATTGATATTGGTGGCACACTGTACTTTTCTGCAGCTGTAGGCACCACCGTCGCCATTTCCATTGACAGGTTCGATCTGGAACAGTTTATTATACAACTTTTCAAATAACTAGTTAACAAAATGTAACTCACCGAAGCCATAGAGTTGAAACCATCAACTAGTGAGATATCGTAGAAATCGGCTCCGCCATATCCCTTCAAGGTAATTTCAATCAAAGTTGCTGGAGGAATGCCACCGGCACCAGCACATTCAACTCTGTTACCACAGTCGCCAGTGTAACAATGATTTCCATGGTCTTCGTAACACCATGTCCTAGACCAGAATCTACCGGCCCAGTTGCCAGGAGCGTCAATGCTTCTCTGGGAAGCATTTGCTAGTTTAAACTATTTAGACTTATATATTTGTGACTACTTACGGATTGGCCTTGACCAAGTTTGAAACCACCATTAGCTAGATGTTCGTGACCAGGATTTCCTTGGATACCAATCCAGACTGGGCCACCATCGAGATTTCTGATATTGAATCGGACGGCATTGGAGGATGCCAAAAAGGCCGTTACAAAAATAAGTGCAAGCTTCATTCTAAAAGTAAAGACCAATGGATCACTATTTTTGAAAAAATACTTTATGACAATTTTAAGTATTTATTTTATCCGGAATGAAAGTTTTTTCTGCGGGAAAAAATTTACTTGAAATAACAATTGACATTTAAAATAGCGTAACTCTAAAATGCGTGCTAAACCCCCCCAAATGTTGTTTTGGTCGCATTAGACGATTTGCATAGGTGCAAGTATTATTTATGGATTATGATTTTTCTGTTACATTTAAACATTCTGATGGGTATCGATATAAGGCCACCTAATTTAATTATACATCGGTAAAAACTGCAAACAAGCTGTTTATGTTCATTCAAAGGCAGATAAATGTATTTATTTTGCAAAACGCGAACCAGCCAGTATAGCTTGAACATCGGTAATTTATTCACAGTACTAGATTATTGTAATAGTAATATTTACTATTTTATCGAGATAAATAACACCTTAATAACATTTGAGGTTAGGCCTGATTAGTTTCGTTTATTGTGTATATGAGTCCACAATTATTTTGTTATTTCATCAGTTACGAAATAATATGGAAAATTATATTTAATTTAATGTAATGGGTTTGGTCGTACAAATGTGCATGAAGTCAGTATAGACAATATTTCTACAATATTCGAATGCCTATGAAACTTAATAAGAGAGACAGTGTTAACGCAAAAAGTTGTATAATACCGACAATTTACCAAATGTTGTTACTGAAGAAAAAATTAAGAAATTATAGGAGAACCTAATATGCTAAAGCTTGTTTAAGCACAGATTTTGTAAAATATTAGATGAAGTAATGCTGTTGCACATGCTTATAAGTAGAATATATATTTTATATATAATAAAGATGTTGTACTAGCCCTGTGGTATCTTCAAATTATCGTCACAACATAGGTAGGTTTGGTATCAATACGATTTTGATTAACTTAGCAAATAGAGCACAGTTGATTTCAATAATATAATTTTATTATTGGGTACCCCTTACCCCGTTTTAATACCCCTTTGGGTTATTACTTTTACTTGATGTCATAAATCCCAGTTTGGTTTTATCGCTTATCTTTTCTTTCCGTTAGTAGTACAATAACAATTTTTTAACTGCGAAATAAGAGATAAACAATCCAAATAAAATCGAAGCGAGCAAAAGTTGGAATGAGGAAATGATGCCTAAGGAACCGTCAAACATTAATGTTTCATGACGCTTATGATCGATTTTAACTTATATCCGATTGCTATTGAAGATTTTTGAAGTTTTGTGTTTCTATTTCTGATAAAATCTTAATAATCCCGCTTTTAATTTTGAAATAAACGTGTTATTAATAACCTTTCTATAGTATATTATTATCTGTGATAAAACGTTACATCATGAAGTCATTTCTGTATAATTTTTATTAATTAATTTATTTATTGAAACTAGTACAAAACTAATTATAAATGTTTGTCTATCTTAGCATACTAATAATTTATCAATAATATAATAACGAAATATTTCCAAGCAAGAAGTCAACGGTATCTTTAAATTTTCTGGAATTGATGGGTTTGAGCAAACAATAGAGCGTTATTTGTAGATAAACCGTCCAAAGAAGTAAAAAAGTGTTATCAACAAGTTATTTCATTGAAATCACCCAAGGTTTTTTTAATGAAGAACCCTCTTATACTAATGCTACGATATTATGTTTCCATTTCCATTTTTGAAAAAAGCGATAAATGAAAAACATCTATATTTGAATAATAGTAGAATATATATGAAATATATGAAATGAGTTCAATGAAAACCAAACAAAGTCATAATATTTTTGTTTCATTAAAAAATAATAATTGAAATTGGCTTTGAACGTTGAAAGGTCTTTTATAAAGTCACCAATAAAAGTACAAATTTGTATTATATGCTGCAAGAAATTAAAATATATTTTATAAACAAATAGCTTTTAACTAATTACTATTAAATAATTTTCGATGTATCGGTAACTAAAAGATCAATAACCTTGTAGAAAATTATATGTATATTACTAAATAAATTGATATTTATGATGATGATATATTTTAAAAAATCAATAATTCTCTAAATGTATTTAACATTATATTGTAAAGATAAGGGGCGAAAGTTAAAAAGCCAAGAATCTTACTTGATGTTACTTGAGTTTGTTGCGGCACCACACTGATACATGACCATGATTTTGTTGTGGTTTTTATACCAGTTTTCGCATTAATTAAGGTGTATGCATCTTGAATAAGGAATTCAGAGTATCGATATCAGCAACTACATTTTTTTACATACCTAATGTAGCCGCTGTTATGTACGAAATTTCCAAGAGTTATTTTTAAAATGTTTTTGTTTTATTTGTATTTTTTTTTCAAATGTATTTGTTTGATTGAAATATAAGTTCATGAATTTTTATAATTGTGTTAAAGTAGTATTAGGTTGAGTTATAAAAATAGAGTCTACATTTATTTTTCAATTATTATATTATCTCGATGTTAGTCCCCTTAATGAAGACATTAACGCCGGAAACAAACAAAATTTAGTTATTAGGAACGGTCCTGTATTTGGATCAGCACCATCTATAGGTGAAACTGCGAAGTTATAGTGTAAACAACCGTTAGAGAATCTAATGTAACCTAACTAATAAATTCGATGGTTTTTATATCCCTGTATATAAGATTACATTTAGTTTTAGTTTTCCACTTAGTATTATTGAGTTGTTTAATGTTAGCAAACGAAGCCATGAAATACATGAACAATCAGAATTATATTTTTGATATTATATTTGTTATTTGATTAAAAGAAATCCACTGCCGAATTCATTCAAATACTTTTATAGTAGCACAATGAATGGTGACGCTGCTCCATCATATCACAATTGCCGCTTTTTATTTCAGTTTAATAGTGATGTTTTTAACGTCGATGGTGAGGAATGGTTTCGTAAACCAGAAATTTGAAGACAATAAATTGCACGACTTATTGGACGAAAACCTGGCTATTGTAAAGATCCAAAACTAGAAAATATTGCTTCTATATGAATTGAGGATGGAAAAATTTTCTGTGACGTATTGTGACGTGGAAGACCGAAAAAAGTGTCAGAAAATTATGGAAATTATTTTTGTTAATATATATTATATTAATTGTTCTCAGTAAATGTCTTCGTGGAAAGGTAACGAAAATTTTCAGAAATGTAAATAAAAAATAAATATTCTTCAGGGCTATTTAGCAAATCTACCCAACCGATCTTCTAATTTCTATCGGGTCAGTATAATGAATTTTGGATAAGCCTTTCATATACAACCTACCATTCTACACCAGCTCTTTACTTGATTCAAGTTTATTTAAACTAATTATGGTTAGTTCGTAACAAAATAATGGCAAATAAGATGTTCTGGCAAACATTGTGTTCTTCAGAGCGGGTATTTTCTCCATGTTTGTTTTCAGTTAATCAAAAAAAAGATCACAATAATTTGACTTTATTGTTTCAAAAGTGTGTATATATTCAAATTCATTCCCATCCCAAAAAAAACTGATGCTCGATCGACATTCCTTTCAGAAGATCCACACCATTCCTTAACCACTTGTTTGTGTCTTGTTTTTAAGTCTATATATTTATTATTTACAAATATATGTCGAAGAATAGTTAGACAATTTAGTATTATTTATTATTATTATTTATGTTCATATCAACCGGAATGGTCAATGCAAGTACGGTCCTCTTATTGCTGTTATAGTCCCGGTTCCAATCCTGCAGGAGCATAGTTATACATTTTTGTTTGTAATTGTTAATAATTATGATCGGTCATAAGACAAAAATAAATTAAACAAGGAAAATGTGCCCAGTAGTGGTAACCACGCTGGGTAAGACCGGATGACCGGATCTATACGCTGGTCAATCTCCAAACGGTAAGTCTAATGTTAAAAACCGTAGATCAGAACTCAGGTTAAGGAGTGGCTAAAAACGCTCTAAAATTTAAAAAAGATCATATTAAAATTAATGATGTTATCTTATATTTAACCCAGTCATATGAGTAATTAAAATAACCTATTATATCGTAATTCTTAATAACGGTGTATTTATTATAATTCGACGTATTTTCAGAGAATATTTAATGATGGGAAGTTGCTTGTTATTGTTAAAACAGAAATACCCTTTGGTTTAATGCTTATATAATTAATTCATGTGTTTATATGCATCTTTATCTCACTGGCAGATATTCGCAGAACTAAGGAATATCCATACATTCCAACGAATTACTTTTGAATATAAAATATGTCTCAAGTATGCTTATTTACCAATCATAAATAAAGAATCTCTGAGGTATAGTATATATTTATATTATTAGTTCAATTTTGAGCCAATAAGACACTTAGAATAATAGTATAACTGTTTGTCTAGGAAATATGCCTAATGTATATCAAAACTAATGTCTGTTAATGAAGATTTTGAAAAATAACTTAATATGCTAATGTATTGCTCCGTTTTTCTTCAATAACAACAATATTTTTTTCTTTATTATTAATTATTCTTGTATCTTTAGTTACAGATTCTTTTCTCTATTTTTATCACAATACATTTGAATTTATACCATAGATTTTCAATTTCAATTATGAGATAATGTTCTCTTCTGTCATTTTATAATTTTTACTTTAGTTCTATTCTGATCATCGTCACATTGTTATATTCTTTTCTAATACTATACCCACTTTAAAGGGTCCATAGTGTTTTCAGTTTTTATGGTCTCTATATATTAGGAGATAAATGAATTTTAACTTTTTAATCCAAGTTGTTCTGATTTTTTATCAATTGAAGGGTTTTTGCCTAGATTTTGTTATTCTAAATAATAGTTTTATTTACACTGCAATTCAGTTATGGAAATAACTGGGAAATGTTCTTGTCAAATGTACTCTGCTAACATTTGCAAAAATAGTCTACGCAATGAAAATTATCATTTTTGTTTAACACTTTAATGAAGATGAGTGGCTATTATAAATGATTATTATAAATAGCGCTGGACTCAAGACGGAGCCTTGAGGGACTCCTTTAATTACGGGAAAAGTAGACTAGGGGAAGTCTCTCTAAGAAACTCGGAATGATCTATTGTTAAGAAAATTTCAAACGAATGCAGATAATTAAAATGTTGTCTTCGTATCCAAGCCTACTTCATGATGAACTCACTATTCACTAGATGAAGCGCATTTTATTGATCCGATGACAGCGAATGTATTCCTTGATATCTTTTTCAAATCCTATGAGATGATTGTGAGTAGATCTGGTAGAGAGGGCACTAAAATTACACTCAATACTAGAGAGATGCGGACTGGTTTCCAGAGACCAGAAGAGATGATTAAGGATAATTATTTCGAATAATTTTAATAGATGGTCTGTGAGGCAGATAGGTCTATATATAGAAGCAAAAGTAGGGACTTTATAGGATAGGGTTAGTAATAGAGGGAGCATGAGGGAAGAAATATACCCATAATCAGAAAGTCATATTTGAAATTGATAAATGTTAATAAAATATATTAAAACAGGACATAGGGTTCAATAATTGCTATATATTGTTATTTTCCTATTCCCTTAGTATAAATTACATGATTTAAGGAGCTCCGAAATTAACATTGTATTCGCTAGCACGACAAGTGAATGTACTTTTATGGTCATCATAAGCATAGCTATAAGCATCCGGGCATGCGTCTTTAAATATCTTAGGATAATTAACCGGCCAATCCGTACTCTTACAGGTTTCAGGGGTAGAATGAGCTCCAGTACAACAGTACTCGTCAGTATGGAAGGCGTTACAAGCGGAATTACACGCAATAACCTGATTATGATCTGGATTCCAGACTTGAAGTTCACTAGGACAGATTTGATTAATGTTGGTACCACACTGAGACTTTTTACAACTGTACTGGCCACCATCACCGTTACCATTAACAGGCTCGATCTAAAACATTCAAATAACATATATTGATTTTAATTTAAGAATACTTTAAAAAATCTTACAGACGCCATGCTGTTAAAACCATCAACTAAAGATACATCATAAAAATCAAGTCCATCGGCTCCTTTCAACGTTATTTCTATCAGGGTTGTTGGTGGAGTACCGCCAGCTCCACCACATTCAACTTTATTACCACAGTCTCCAGTATAACAGTGATTGTTCTGATCTTCGTAACACCAAGTTCTAGACCAAAATCTTCCAGCCCAGTTGTCAGCGGCGTCAAGACTTCTCTGATAAAGTATTACCGTTTGAGATCCAAAAACATACGGTAGACACTATATTACCGATTCACCTTGAGCTAGTTTGAAGCCACCATTAGCGAGATTTTCATGGCCGGGATTTCCTTGAATACCAATCCAAATCTGACCACCATCCAAATTTTTTATATTAAACCGCACAGCTTCGCAACAAGCTAGTACGCCAAATATAAAAGCAAGATAATATTTCATTCTAAAAATTGAAAGCATGATTATCATATAATCCTGAAAGTTTGAACATAAATACAATTAAGTTGAAGAACAGAGTACTATGCTTAAAGAGTTAATTCTATTTTGGAACACTACTAAATTAAAATATGACAAAATTGTTGACTATTTAAAAATAACCATTTATTCTTCAACTTTATAATATTATGTCTATCATTATGGTTTATAATAAGGTTTTCTGTGAAACGTTGGAAAAAAAAGTTTGACAAAAAAGGAGTTCCAGTTAATAAGACCTTTTCTAATATGTATTGGAAAATTATTTTGCAACACTTACCTGTTTTGCTTTACAGTCACACAATACTGATGAGTGCCCGGCATTTTTTCATTGTTTTATATACAATTTTCCACCTATTATAGCTTTAATTAGTTTAAGTATATATAAGTAATTATATGTTTCATATTTTATCACGTAACCTCGACAACAAATAAAACACCTGAAAGTTATAGTTTTTATTTATCAAATTTAACGGATAATTAACTTTAATGGTTTTTATTGTAAACACAAATTACCTCTGCATTAAAAATTTGTGAATTTCAAAATTAATTTGCTATCATGCTTTTAAAACTAATAAGTTTAAAAAGCTTTCAGGACTTTAAAATGTTATGTTACGAAATTCACAATATTTAAAAAATGTCAGTGTATTTCTTATCATTGTCAATAAATAACTAATATGTATTAGGGCCTATTATTTTTTTATGAAATCATTTTATTACATAACGTACGAGTAACAGACATCTTCAGAAATATTGAAAACTAACATAATCTAACGTGTCTTATAGTCTTGGTGCTTTGGTTTTACAAAACCCAGCACGGATAAACACTGTTAATTTTTCTGTTCCTTATCGCTTTTAGAGCATATCTGGTAGTTGGCGAATTAGGTGATTATGAATCAGCTCAACACCTTTCAGGAATCGTGTTTGTAGGTTTGGTATAAATTTTGTAACCATGGCTCCCTCGGTCACCCTGTACATCTGAGTATTCTTGGTAACCATGCTTTGCTCATGCAGTGTTTTGTTCAAAAAGCTTTAAAAAATTGAAGAAACGATTGGAAAATAGTACAAAGCTAGAAGGATATTATGTTGAGAAATTATTTTTATTTTCATTGCCTGGGTAACACATCTTAATACAATTCATATAGGTGTAATGATGGTTTCATTTGGTTTGGGACTCATAGACATAACACTATATTCAGCAAACCCTAATTATAAATGGGTTTAACTTCCAATGCATTATAGTTGAGGTTAGTTATCAATTTTGTATCATCAATCTTGAGCCATTTCACTGTGTTTACCTTTTTGAGGTTTAGCATTTCAGTTTTAACAGTTATTGCACCCAATAACCTTGTTCTGGTATAGTACGTAATATCTCAAAAAAAAAACAAAATGTTGTTTGATCAACCTCTGATAACTCTTCCGGGTCCAGGCACAGAAACTAACATCAGACATAAGTATTCATGAACGTAAATTGAACACTTGACAAGAATTATTTGAAAAATATTTCCAAAAATCTACTCACAAATGAACTTCTAATATTGCACCAAGTTTGTAAAATTTCCAAAAAGATTGTATGGAATATATATAATACTTGTAAATAATCCCTGATGTTTATTGATATATTTGTTATCAATTTAAAATTTCTTAATTGAAGTGTTTGTATATTAATTATCCTGTGTTTTTAAGAACATTATATTTTGTATTATATCAATATTAATTATATATCAATAAAAAGTGGTATTAAGTATCTGATAATTGAGTTTGTCATACCGGTAAAGAGAAATTAAACTTTTTTCGGATAGTTACTGATTTTAAATTTTTCTAATTAAATATTTTAAAGTTATTGGCCCTTATCATAACAATATTTTTAAATATACAAATAAAATTTCGGAGACTTAATAAAATATTGAATGTATTGCGTTATATTTTACATTAACATAGTTAAACTTAATTATTAAGCAGAACCAAAGTTAAGGTTGTACTCGCCGGCTTGACAAGTGAAAGTACTCTTATGGTCATCATAAGCGTAGCTGTAAGCATCAGGGCAAGCATTTTTGAATATCTCTGGATAATTGACGGGCCAATCTGAGCTTTTGCAGGTCTCGGGAGTAGAGTGAGCACCAGCACAGCAGTATTCATCGGTATGGAAGGCATTACAAGCAGAATTACAAGCAATAACTTGGGATCCTTCTGGGTTCCAGATTTGAAGTTCACCGGGACAAATTTGGTTGATGTTTGTGCCGCACTGAGCTTTTCTACAGCTGTATTCACCGCCATCACCATTACCATTTACGGGTTCAATCTGGAATGTGAAATATTATTTCTGGTTTATAAACAGTTTCAAGTAACTTACGGAAGCCATGCTGTTATAACCATCAACCAAAGAGATGTCGTAATAATCAATTCCACCATATCCTTTCAAAGTGATTTCAATAAGAGTTGTTGGAGGAGTGCCGCCAGCTCCGGCACATTCAACTTTGTTACCACAGTCTCCAGTGTAGCAATGGTTGCCTTGATCTTCATAACACCAAGTTCTAGACCAGAATCTGCCAGCCCAGTCATCAGCAGCATCAAGACTTCTCTGAAAAATCATCCGTGGTTGTAATAAAATAAGTAGTTTTGATAAGAATAACTTACCGATTCACCCTGAGACAGTTTGAAACCACCATTAGCTAAATGATCGTGTCCAGGATTTCCTTGGATACCAATCCAGATTGGTCCACCATCAAGGTTTCTGATGTTAAAGCGAACTGCCTCAGAATAGGCCAACAAGCTGACAAGAAATACTAGAGCAAATTTCATTCTGAAACAAAAATATAAATGATATAGAAGCATTATAATATGTGGTAACAAAATCAAAGCCAATTTTAGCGAAATAATATATTTATTGTTCTGATTACTCACCTAACGGTTCCTTATACCTCACAAGATAAAACTAATTTTTAGATGTCGGTCTGTTGCTTTTATACAGGATTTTTCCCACTTCATATTAGTTGTGAAGTAGGCAACTTATCAAAATAATTTTTTCGACAATGTTCGATAGATCTTATCTATATTAGTGTCCTTAATGAACAATAGGATGTTGAGAATATTTTATCTGTTTATTAATATGTGTAGCTCAATGTTATTGTCGTCTGCGTAAAATTTGGATAATTGCTACTTTATGATTGATTTTCCCATTTATTGAATTTTTAAACATTTCACTTGTTTAAGTTATCATAGATAACTCTGTCTTATCGTCTGGTAACAAACACAATTCGCAGGAGATCCAAAATTTATCGGATTTACCTAAACTTGTTATTGGCCTGACTACTTTAAGAATAAAATATGTTTATTATTCTATAATTATGTATATTATGTGGTTGCATGTATTCTGACAATTTTTTTAAGTTAAAATTTATTAAGTGAGAAAAATTCGTACGATATGTATTAACCTATATATTTTTTATTATTTTCTACAACATTTTTTTTTCTAAATTTTGGCAACATGGCGATACCGTGTCTAGACAAGGATTAGTTGGGCAGCAATCGATCTATTTTCCACCTTTTTTCATTTATTTTCGAACTAATTCTAATCAGTAAAGTACTATACTTATGAGCACACAGGGTGTGGCGGAACTTCCCATTCGAACTGCAACAATATATCCTTCATAACTCTTGTAACATGTGTCCTAATATTGTTGCTAGAGAACAACTTCACATCTATTACTAGCTTTTGCTAGCTTTTTTGCAATAATGGATCATTTAATTCGAGATTGGTAGATTGTAATTTTGTAATGTACACCTTGCTGTTTTACGATATGCACAAGACTTAAATGTTTTGCTTCGGTGTCGATGTGCATGGCTATCCTGGACTAACTCATGAATTTTTATATTTGGTATTATCATAGTGGATCCACTTTACATGATTCGTCACCATACGCTAAAAGAAAACTATTATTTTTTGCAACTTAAGCAATGACTAAGCAATGGTGTAGTAATAATTTTACAACTGTACTGGCCACCATCGCCGTTACCATTAACAGGCTCGATCTAAAACATTCAAATAACATATATTGATTTTAATTTAAGGATACTTTAAAAAATTACAGACGCCATGCTGTTAAAACCATCAACTAAAGATACATCATAAAAATCAAGTCCATCGGCTCCTTTCAACGTTATTTCTATCAGGGTTGTTGGTCAACTTAAGCAATGACTGAGCAATGGTGTAGTAATAATATTTGAAATATAATTTTAAGTAAATTCATGCGGTACCCATTTCCATTTTTCTACGGCATGTAAACAACTTAAAACAATTGATTAACCATCTGCTAAGCTGTATGAAAATTATTAGTTGAGCTGAATTTTCGTCTATAAGTCTTGCAACTCATTTGCATTCACTGACTGCATTGCATTCACTTCTTAGTCATTGATATAAAAATAATCACTTTTATATAGTTAAAATCAAACTCGAAAACTGGGCTAGGAAAAATATCGAAAATAAATCACCATACATTTATAAAAGTATTTTATTAGCATTGCGGTTAGACTTCTTCAAATGAAACAATAAAAGTAATGAATGTCGAACACATAATTCGTTTTCAATCTTTCCATGATTATTCAATACTAGCGGCCCGCCCCGGCTTCGCACGGGTGCAATGCTGATACTAAATTAAATACACTACAGAAAAAAATATGAACGTTGTTTATAAAAACATAGCGGCCCGCTCCGACTTTGCACGGGCATAAAATATATATGCCTATGTCACTCAATGAAAACATGATTAAAATCGGTCCAGTATTTTTGGTTCATTCATTACTGCCCTTGGCCTGCACGCATTAAATTTGGAGTAAAACAATTCCTCTTCCCCTATTCTTACTATGAAGATTTCCTGCTATCTTTGGAATATCTAAATTCATACAATTTTTATTACATTACACATTTTTAAATGCAAATTTTAAATTTGTAATATCTCCAAAAATATTTGTTTAATTTACATGCTGTAAGGAACCATATTGATCTATATTAATTGCACACTGTATTTAAGGTACTTAATTCGATAAGGATTAATGCCGTATTGCTTAAAATAGCTTCGTAAATAAGCCATTTTCTCACGTAAAAAGTAAACAATAAAAATGGTTAATGTAGGTTATCCCTAAAAGATAAACATATACCATCGCGGACTTTTTTGTAGACTTTTTTTTTGGTGTACAATACTGTAGTACATTAATTTGATCTAACTCGTAGGGTTAGGCAGCGTTTTTGCTAATTGCTAAATAAGCCTAAAAAAATAGGTTAATTTACGACATCACGTTGTCATTGTCATCATCAAAATCCGTTGCGTAGTTTTAAAGATTTAAGCGCACATAGGGATATAGGGACAGAAAAGGGGACTTTGTTTTATACTATGTAGTGATTATTCAATAATACTAAATGGATGATTGTTATTAGGTTAGAATGTTTAAGTTTATACTTATACTTCACATTGTAATCAATGAATATCGTCGTATAACACATAGAAGATGCTCTAACAATCTACCTAATATAATAAGCGTCAAAATCTCTAAATATAAATTATTATTTTAGTGCATAAGAAAACATCACTAATTTTTAGAGATGTATATCCTCTAAAGATTCTGTAACTTTGTATATGGGTAAGATCTTAGCACAAAAGTCATAATTATTTTTGGCTTGTCGATGTAGGCGAGCGATTTTAGATAAAACGTAACAATAAATCAAAAATGTAAACTTATAGTTACACATTTGAAAGTTCTGCAAAGGTTTCTTTCCATAAATGGATTGTGGCGTAATCTATTTGAAATGTTGCTCCATCTTACTGAAATCACAGTTCCTTCAAATTAAAGCGATTTATTTACAAAATGAAGAAAGCACAGATTATAATCACTATAATCACCATTTCTTTCTAGACACTGTATTTTTTGAGAAAGTAACTGAAAGTACCGACGTAACAATTCTACAAAAATTAAGCTTCATTTCTAAATAAAATAACTAAATCTGCGCTTTGTAGGGCTTCATACGATTCTTACACGAGTTAAATTTTATAAATTTGTAATCCAATATATTTCCAGTAAAAAAATATAATCCAGCAAAAAATGTCACAAAATGGTTAAAAGTGGATATCACCTTAAGCGTAAATTATTTGGCGGTAGCTGTAAGTTGGTAATTTATTATTGCATTTTAAAATTATATATCGCTTAAAAACACTAATTATTGCCAACTATCAAAATAGTTTAGTTTATAATAAGTCGATTGTATGTATTTTTGTTTCTTTGTTAAGGAATATGGCAATCGCTGAACGTATAACTTTCTGAAATTCAAAAGCTCGGTCAAAATATTCCTCACATTGCCTAATGAATTGTCTGGCCTTGCATTAAAGATATCTTGGTTAATATGAACCTCCAAAACCATATTTCCAGCAGGAAGCTGGAAATATACAAATGAGTTCACAGATCTTCCTGAAACTTGATAGGTATTCATAAAGAAACATTTTTAGGAAATATCTCACCGCCAAAATATATCTCAAAACTTATTATAAGTTGAAGCCAAAATCTCGAACCATCATTCAAATAGTCTACTCGGTCCTTGTATATGTGTTTTATATCAAACGTGCCACGACGACTAATTTATTCAATAACTTTTACCATAAAACAATTAATATGATTTGAAGAATATTATATTAACCAGTAAATGGATTTACAATTTTCGATAATTCTTATCAGTCTCTGAAACTTACACGCTTCTAAAACACAAGTATCCTTAAACAATTTTGATAGCAATTAATTATTAACTCTGTATTTTAATTGACAATTAACAACTTTGTAATAGGATAGTAATAATATTTTCCGTCAATAAACCTTTAACTTTTTTCAAGTCAACTCTATACCACTGAAACTTTAACTAAATTGTTCAATATGTGAGGCAATCAAGTTTGGAATTACTAAAAGTCGATTTCTATAATAATATACTAGAATATTAAATATTCATATCTTTAATTTTTATTTATCGACTGTATTTATAAAAACAAATGAAATACTGTAAATTTAACTGAAGATTCTATTTATTGCCTTATATACTATAAAACAAACATATTTAAAATCAAATATTAAGCAGAACCGAAATTAAGGTTGTATTCGCCGGCTTGGCAAGTGAAGGTACTCTTATGGTCATCGTAAGCATAACTGTAAGCATCAGGACAAGCGTTTTTGAATATTTGTGGATAATTGACGGGCCAGTCTGAGCTTTTGCAGGTTTCGGGAGTAGAGTGAGCTCCAGCACAGCAGTATTCATCAGTATGGAAGGCGTTACAAGCAGAATTACAAGCAATAACTTGGGATCCTTCTGGGTTCCAGATTTGAAGTTCACCGGGACAAATTTGGTTAATATTTGTGCCACACTGAGCTTTCCTGCAACTGTATTCACCGCCATCACCATTACCATTTACGGGTTCAATCTGGAATGGGATAAATTAACTATAATTCATTAAGTGACAATTTAAATTAACTTACGGAAGCCATGCTGTTATAACCATCGACCAAAGAGATGTCATAATAATCAATTCCACCATATCCTTTCAGAGTGATTTCAATAAGAGTAGTTGGGGGAGTACCGCCAGCTCCGGCACATTCAACTTTGTTACCACAGTCGCCAGTGAAGCAATGGTTACCTTGATCCTCGTAGCACCAAGTTCTAGACCAGAATCTGCCAGCCCAGTCATCAGCGGCATCAAGACTTCTCTGAAAAATCATCCGCGATTATAACAGACAGGATTAGTATTCAAAAGGATAACTCACCGATTCACCCTGAGCCAATTTGAAACCACCATTAGCTAAATGATCGTGTCCAGGATTTCCTTGAATACCAATCCAGATTGGTCCTCCATCAAGATTTCTGATGTTAAAACGAACGGCCTCAGTATAGGCCAACAAGCTGATAACGAATACTATAGCGAATTTCATTCTAAAATAGAAACATGATACACATAAAATAACATTATATAATAAATAAAATTACGATATTTTATGAAATAATAAATATATGATTCTATGCTACTACTTACTTGGTACTAATTTATACCTTGCAATATAAAACTGAACTTTAGTTGTCTACGCGTTGCTTTTATATATAATTTTGTCCACTTGACCAAATTATTATGAAGTATGTAAATAAAGTTTATCATTTTTTTTTAATTCTTATCTATCTCTCTCATTTCTGAACAATAGGGGATCGAAAATATTATTTTCAAGTGTTTTTAATTTTGGCTAAGGGCTATTTTTGCACTATTTTAATTTAATCGAACATTAAAATTCCCATGACTGAATTATATTTTTGAAATATTTTGTATACAAAATATTTCATTTGTATTGTGTATTGTATATTGTATATAAAATGTTCATAAATATAATTTAACCTAATTATCTGGATAACTGGATAATATCTCTTTGATTTTAGTTTGTAATAAGGGGCAGTATCTCTAAGCAAATAATATCAAGAAATTTGAATTTGTGCTTAGTACTTATCTCTAACACAGCCTTTTATAGCTTTAGGATATAAGTATACTTAAATTTGGATTAAATATTTAAAAATTATTGTTTTAATGCTGAAGATATGAAGTAACAATCACAGACATTAGTATGATACAATTCTAGATTGTGAATTTTATGTTCCGTAAGATGCGAGAAAAGCTAAATGAAGTCAAGGATCTACTAGATCCGGTAAAAAAGCTGGATATTAAAACAGTGTATCATTCAGAAAATCTTTCAAAGATAACTTTTAGACTGTCTAAAAGCCTCATCCATATCAAAACGCTTTCAAAATCCTTTCAATAGATTTTTATAGTAGCATTCGAATATGTTTTTGGTGCATAGTTAAAGGTTTTTCTATTATGCATGTTAAATACTACTAATATTCTGATCTATATTGCCTCTAAAAACTAAGAAGGTCGAAAATGTATAAATCCGACTCGTTAATTTAACAGAAAAACAGCCAACACCGATATCAATTAATACTCGTGCAATATTTGTCAAAGTCTTTCAATAGACCGCAATCATTCCCAAAGTCAATTTAACCATGGGGTAGGTTAAATTACTTAAAATCAGCCGGATCTATGAGTATTTATTGTCGATTGTTGTCTCGTGTTATTGAACATTAGAACGTTCATAAATATTTAAGATAAATAGAATAAGATTTTCCTTAATATCTCACATTCAGCTTGTTTAATTTCATTACTGCATCAACCTTGTTGAAAAACAAGATGGAATTTATCACCAGTCGTGAGTGATCAAAAGATAATGAACAGTAAATTTAACATACATAAATCTATGACGACTCATCATTGCAAACACCACTCAAACAAAACTATTATGAGTGATTGTTATATATTGTGCTTGATGTGTTTGAGTTAAATAGTGAAAGAAACAAGCCTTTATGAAGCAATGTAACATCGTAGTTTTTCACCATATGTTACAAAACTCGTGAAAATCTACATGGAAATGTTTAAATTGAATCTTCCGTCCTTCTCGCTATATTGGTCGAATATTACTCCTTCCGTACATAAAGAATTTCGCTTCCGTTTATTAAATATTGGAAAAAGTAACAAATAAAACACACAATTTAGTTACAACAGTTGTTATTTATATGTTGGGCCTTATAATTAAAAATCATATATTTATAATCGACATTGAATGCATTCTTTTCAAACATATTATCCGAGAAAATAAATACACATTTTCATGCGTTGAAATCAAACTTCATAATATTTTTAGCGTTTCTATTAAGATAACAGTTTCCCAAATATTCTAGCAAACAAATGGTCGCATACTATTTAAAGTTAACCGCTTTATACTGATCTAAAACTACTGTCACTTAATTGCGCAACTATTTTATAAATATGCTTTATCCACGAGTAAACTATGTTGGGTTTTGCTCGTCTTGGTGATTATTCCAACATAGATTATTAAGAATTGTTATATACGGAATATTAAGATCTCTCATAACTCATCGCTATATGTTAATCTTTGAACCAACCAATACGAGTCAATTTTTGAGCATCAGATAATGCGTTAACCAAAGCGAATGCTTTTAAATGCAAATCATTATACAATATCGCATAACGTACAGTATCAATGTTTTCAGACACAACAATCGATTTTGGGCAATATTCACTGGGTCGTTCTGCAGGTAGATGATGTCTGATAATATTTAGTGGTACCAGCTCAGAAATATAAATAACATAACTCAACAATAAATACTCAATTTTTGATAGAATAAGTAAATGTACGTTGAACTAGGGTTTTTATAGAGTAAAACCTTTCAGTATTCTGTTTATCAGTATAGCAATATTAAATTTTCAGATTATTATCATTTTTATACCATATAAAACACTTGTTTTTTTTTTGAATAATTAAAGATTGTAAATTTTTCTAGTTAAATATTGTTATTAGCCCTTATTATATTAATATTTCTAAATATACAAATAAAATTCCGAAAATATAATGAAATATAGAATGTATTGTCTTATATATTACATAAATATAATTGAGCTTAAACATTAAGCGGAACCGAAGTTAAGGTTGTACTCGCCGGCTTGACAAGTGAAAGTACTCTTATGGTCATCATAAGCGTAGCTGTAAGCATCAGGGCAAGCATTTTTGAAAATTTCTGGGTAATTGACTGGCCAGTCTGAGCTTTTGCAGGTTTCGGGAGTAGAGTGAGCACCAGCACAACAGTATTCATCCGTATGGAAGGCGTTACAAGCAGAATTACAAGCAATAACTTGAGATCCTTCTGGGTTCCAGATTTGAAGTTCTCCGGGACATATTTGATTGATGTTTGTGCCGCACTGAGCTTTTCTGCAACTGTATTCACCGCCATCTCCATTACCATTTACTGGTTCAATCTGAAATATGAAATGTTAGTTTTGGTTCGTTACAGAAAACATATTGAAGTAACATACGGAAGCCATACTGTTGTAACCATCAACCAAAGAGATGTCATAGTAATCAATTCCACCATATCCTTTCAACGTGATTTCAATAAGAGTTGTTGGAGGAGTGCCACCAGCTCCGGCACATTCAACTTTGTTACCACAGTCTCCAGTGTAGCAATGGTTGCCTTGATCTTCATAACACCAGGTTCTAGACCAGAATCTGCCCGCCCAGTCATCAGCAGCATCAAGACTTCTCTGAAAAATCATCCGTGGTTGCAACAAAAAGAATTAGTTTTAATAGGAATAACTTACCGATTCACCCTGAGACAGTTTGAAACCACCATTAGCTAAATGATCGTGTCCAGGATTTCCTTGGACACCAATCCAGATTGGTCCACCATCAAGGTTTCTGATGTTAAAACGAACTGCCTCAGAATAGGCCAACAAGCTGACAAGAAATACTACAGCAAATTTCATTCTAAAACAAAAATATAAATGATATAAAAGCATAATAATATGTGGTAACAAAAACAAAGCTAATTTTACCGAAATAATATATTTTTGTTCTGGTTACTTACCTAACGGTTCCTTATACCCCACAAGATAATACTAATTTTTAGATGTCGGTCTGTTGCTTTTATACAGGATTTTTCCCACTTCATATTAGTTGTGAAGTAGGCAAATAGATTATTTCAAGAATGTTCTTTAGATTTTATATGATAGTGTCCTTAATGAACAATAGTATGTCGAGAACATTTTATCTGTTTATTGATATGTGTAGCTCAATATAATTGTCGTCCGTATAAAATTTGAATAGTGGCTACCTTATGATTGATCTTTCCCATTTTTTGAAATTTCAAAGATTTCACTTGTTTAGGTTATCATTGATTACTTTCCTTATTTAACTATTAGGGCTTATCTCGAATCTTTTGCCGAATTATATGGGCGAATGATGTGTTAAGATCAACTTTCAATATTATCGTATGAATTTTCATCTATAAGTCTTGCAATTTATTTGCATTCATTGTTTTGTATTTATTTCTCTGTCACTGACATCAAAAGAATCACTTTTATTTCGTTAAAATCAAAAGCAAAAACAAGGCTTGGAAAAATGCCGAAAGAGCATCACCATACATATATAAAAGTGTTTGATTAGTTTTTTATAATAATTAATGACAAACACACAATTCATTTGCAATCCTTCCTTGATTATTCAATATTATTCAATAATACTAAATGGAATATTGTTACTAGGTTAGTATATTTAAAAGTTGTTTATACTAATATTTCAAATTTTATTCAATGGATATCATTGTATATGTGGTATACGATCTGTCAAACTATATAATGCAATAAGTATCAAAAGCTCTAAATTTAAATTATTACTTTATTGCATAAGAATCAATAACTATTTTTAGAGAGTTATAATCTCTAAATGTATAAAAAGTGTATAAATTTTATTAAGAGTACATAATTTGCCATTCATACTAAAAAACTTCGATTCGGTAACTTCGTATATCGATCTCAGCAAAACATGGAATGTCTTCCAAATCGTCATTATCTTTGACTTGTCGATGTAGACCAACTATTTTAGAGAAAATGTTTCAATCAATAACTCCAAAATGTGAAATTATACAGGTTTAAAATGTATTCAAATTCTTCTTTCGATAAATGGATTGTGGCGTGAGCTATTTAACTTGCTTCATCTTAGTTTGCTCCATCTTATTGAAGCCACACCTTCTTCACAATAAGGTGATTTATTTACGAAACGAAGAAATCACTGTAATCACCATTTCCTTCTCAACACTGTATTCTTTTTTAAAAATTCCTACCAATGATACCTTTAGTCATCATGTTATATCTCTAAATATTCTTCATCTCTAAATAAAATAACTAAATCTGCGCCTTGTAGGACTTCATACGATTTTTACATAAGTTTGATTTTGTAAACTTGTAATCCCATATATTTCAGCAAGAAAAGCTACAAAATGAATAGAAGCGCAAATACCACCTTAAGCGCAAATCATCTGCCGGTAACTGTAAATTGGAAATTTATGATTGCTAGTTTAAAATTCTATATTGCTAAAAATACTAATTATGACCAAATGCCAAATTACTTCAATTTATAAAAAGTCGAATGTATGTATTTTTGTTTCTTTGTTTCTTAGATTTTCATAAAACTTGATGCGTGTTTAACAAAACATATCTTAAAACTTATTATTATAAGTTGAAACCAAAAACTTAAACCATCGTTCAAATAGCCTACTTTGCCCTTGTGTATGTTTGTTATATCAAACGTGCTACAACGACTAATTTAGTCAATAACTTTTGCCATCAAACTACTAATATAGTTTGACGAATCTTATGTAGACCACTAAATGCATATGCAATTTCCCATAATTCATATCAGTCTCTGAAATTTACACTTTTGATAGCAATTAATTATTAACTCTACATTTTAATTGACAATTAACGACCATGTAGAAGGATAGTAATAACATTTTCCGTTAATAAAACTTTCACCAAAAATAATTTTTAAACAATCCATAATAACTCAAGTCAACTCTATACCACTGAAACTTTAACTAAATTGTTCAATATGTGAGGCAATCAAGTTTGGAATTACTAAAAGTCGATTAAAATAATAATATACTAGAATATTGAATATCCATTTCTTTAATTTCTATTTATATACTTTATTTAAAAAAACGAATAAAATACTGTAAATTTAATTGAATATTCTATTTGTTACCTTATATATTATGAAATAAATATGTTTAAGCTTAACTATTAAGCAGAACCGAATTTAACAATTTAATTTTTCGCTCACTTGGCAAGTGAAGGTAGTTTTATGGTCATCGTAAGCATAGCTGTAAGCATCAGGACAAGAGTTTTTGAACAATTGTGAATAAGTGACGGACCAATCTCAGCTTCTACAAGTTTGGGGAGTAGAGTGAGCACGAGCACAGCAGTATTCATCGGTATATATGACGTTACAAGCAATAACTTGGGATCCTTCCGGGTTCCAGATTTGAAATTCACCGGGACATATTTGAGTAATGTTTGTGCCACACTGAGCTTTTCTGCAGCTGTAATTACCTCCATCACCATTTAAGGGTTCAATAGAATGTGATAGATTAACTCTAATTCATTAAGTGACTCAACAGGACCAAAGAGATGTCATAGTCACCAATTCCGCCATATCCTTGCAGAGTGATTTCAATAACTGTTGTTGGGGGAGTACCACCAACTCCGGCACGTTCAACTATGTTACCATAGTCTCCGGTGAAGCAATCGCTACCTTGATCTTCGTTCCACATTAAGTTATAGACCAGAATCTACCAGCCCAATCATCAGGGGCATCAAGGCTTCTCTGAAAAATCATCTATGTTTAATAACAGGTGACAAAAAAGGAACAAAGGAAACCTACCGATTCGTCTTGAGACAATTTAAAACCTCTATTAGCTAAATGATCGTATTCAGGATTTCCTTGGATACCAATCCATATTGGTCCTCCATCAAGATTTCTTATGTTCAAATGAACTGCCCCACTGTAGGCCAACAAGCTGATAACGAATACTATAGCGAATTTCATTCTAAAATAAAAACATAATACACATAATATAACATTATATAAGAAATAAAATTACGATTTTTTACGACTTAATTAATATATCATTCTATATATTACTTGATACAAAGTTTATACCCTGCATAACAAAACTAAACTTTAGTTGTCTGTACCTTTATTTAACATATTATTGTTTCCACTTGACCAATTATTATGAAGTATGTAAGTGAATTATATCAATTTTTATAGTTCTTATCAATGTTTCTCAATTCTGAACAATAGGGGATCGAAAATATTGTTTTTAAGTATTTTTAATTTTGGTTAAGTGTTATTTTGCACTATTTTAATTTAATTGAATATTATATTTCCCACGATTGAGTTATCTTTTTGAAATATATATTGTATATTATAGGTTCTTAATATATTTTAACGTATTAATAAATTGTTTTCAACATTCGTACAGTATTTATAAAAGTATGCCAATAAACCGCAACCGTTCTCAGAGTCAATGTAACCTACCCCATCACTTAAATTCAACCGGATCTATGAGTAGAGGGTCATTGGAAATTAGACTACCTATGATATTTAAAATAAAATGAGAATTTTCTTAATATCAAACATGCCACTTGTTTAATTCTATTTCCATATCCACCTTATTGAAAAGTAAGATAGAAGTTATCACCGGTCGTGAGTGATCAAAAGTTGAAGAACAGTGAATTTAAAATACAAAAATGTATGACGCATCATTGAGAGCTCAACTCAAAGAAAACTATCAAGAGTCATTGTTACATATTGTGCTTGATGGGTTTGAGTTAAACAGTGGAAAAAACAAGTATTTATGAAGCAATGTAGCATGGTAGTCTTTCACTATATATTACAACCATATATTACAAAACTCTATATATACCTAAGATTTTTGCTTTCATTGGTAAAACTAAAAAATATAACATAAAATTTAATTACCATAGTTGCTATTTCTATGTTGGTACTTTGAATGTATTCTTTTTAAAAATAATATCTAAGAAAATTAATACACATTTCCATGGGTTGAAATCAAGCTTCATAACACTTTTTGGGGTTTCCGTTAAATTCTAACTGACATCTTCTACAGGTGTCGATAATTATTTACCAAGTAATTCATTTTTAATATACAGCAAGTTAAAAAAAGTTTTTGGAAGCCATATCAGGGGAGTACTGTAGATTAGCGCTCAATTTAATGTTTTGAGCCGTCCTGATAGAGAATGATTCGCCAGTTCTTTGACGTTTTCCTAAGTCTTCGGGAAAACAAACGATCGTTTACTGTTTAAAATTGACAATTCTATATTGATCTAAAGCTATTGTCACTTTGTGACAGGTAATGTCAAATTTAATTAGGCAACTATTTTGTTAATGTGCTTTATCCTCGAATAACCCTTGTTGGGTTTTGCTCGTCTTGGTGATTATTACGATTTTGATTATTAAGGATTGATAGATAAGCCAACACGAGTCATTTTGAGTACCAGATTATGCGTTAACCAAAGCGAATGAATCCTTTTTAATGCAAGTTATTATATAATAACGTATTAATGACTGTCGTAATAATGTAATAATGTGTCACATAACGTACAGTATCGATGTTTTCTGGCGCAACAACCGATTTTGGATGATATTCACTAGATTAGTTCTGCCAACAGATGGCGTCTGCCAATATTTAGTGGTGCTAGCTCAGAAATATAAATAGCAATTTACATAATAACACTCGAGAATAATTAAAATATTTCCTTTATATTTATATTCTTTTAGCGGATTAATTTTAATGTACTTAAATGTAGATGGGAAAGTGTCAGTATTGAAATAAGTAATAAGAAGTAACAGACTTGCTTGAGAGTCCCTCTTACTTTCATATTTCAAGTATTATTGGTACTTTCCAAATCAGACAATAAATGAATAATTCTGCAGTAAATAATTTATATTTGTCTGTAAAGATAAAATAAGCTGATATCATATAAATGTAATTACAAAAAAAAATTAATACTAATAATATTACATTATACATTAAGTTTGCCAACTAATTTATTTAATTCATAGAACAATGCGAACATGTTAAAATGTGACGAACACATCAACATGTAAAAATAACCACCCTTTAAACACACTATCCTCAACAATCGCTTCTTAGCTTCCTTCCAAAAAGAACCAGATCTTCGACCTAAAATATAAAGTAAAACTCATTAAACACAGTAGTTTTAGAGAAAAGTCACTTACCTATGTTATTCTTTAGACAGCAGATGTATCGTTGACGGATGAATTGCCTGATGACTCCATATATACATTTTGTGACCCCAAAGAAAAGTAGTATTCTTAATTTAATGTTTTATTATGTCTACATCATAGCGAAATTTATACATTCTAATCTCTTGGGGCTGAATATATCTTCTGGTGATTTTGGATCATTTTGTAATCGTTAGAGAATTGTAAATGTTTGAAATCTCTTCACGAATCTATAAATAGAATACTGAAGCCGTATAAACATAAGAGTTTTATGTTATATTCTTATCCTAAACTTCAAACCAGTTGAATTTCAAAATAGTATTCGTATTTTCCTCGTTATCATAACTTTGTTTATTATATTATCGGCCATATTTACAATAATTTGATACTATTAATAACGATTAGAAGGTACATATTATTTCACCAATAAACATTGCTTTTTAAGAAAAGAACACTACACGTACCGTCGAAACACGATTCACAAGACATTTCATTTTGGCATGCCATTATGAAAAGTATGGTTATAGACAAGAGAATACAGGGTTCCAAACCAAACGATGAAAACCGTTAAGTGATTTTGGAGACCGAAACTTTCCGAGAAGAACCGAACGACGCGTCATTTAGAAGTTTTTTTTTAATTTTTGGTCAATTTAGGCACTATTTAGGCACTAATAGGATGTCAAGGTTATTTGAACATCATTCAATGATGATGTTTGATCAAACAATATAATATTGCTGCTTTTATTATATGTTTACTATTCTCATTTCAGTACATGCATGCTGTCTTTTTTAATACTTTATTATACTTCATTATAAATGTTTGGTCCTACAAAATCAATAAACTTCTGTCTGAACGTCTTTAATCAATTCCTTTCAAATATTTGTGCAATATTTCATTTGAATTTGCAGATACATACGAAGGTGGATAAACATGAAAAATTATTTGTAAATAATGAATACTTAAACAACGAAATAATTAACTATACTTCACAAGCTCAATAAATTTAAGCCTATTTGAAAAGTGTTCTTCTTTATTACATTTTTTACATTTAACTAAATTGAGCTACGTCAGCGCGTATCCAGACATCGCTAACAACAAATACAAATAAAAAATACATTTAATTTACTTCAGTCTCCACATATTTTCTTGCTGATATCAAATGATACGCACTAATTAAGAATTTTATTTAGTTCTTTGATTATCCTTTGTCTGTATGAGGAAAAAGAAACGATATAAAAGGTTAAAAGATTTTAATTAACAGAATCGGTTTTTTTTTCTTTAATGTTAAAAATATAAATAAGAGGGGAAGCCTTTTTTCTTGAATGCCTGAAGTCCCAAAGGTATCGGATAATAAAACTCTAAGACTTTAATTATAAGCGAAGCAGGAAAATTTTAAACATGGATGATATTTAAGCAATTCTGTAATTATACCGCATGAATTAATATCACCGTTGATGCTGTAATATATTATTAACTTACAATTTGTATCTACGGTGGCTTAAAACTAGGTACTTATCTAAGAAAACCTAATCTAATAAACTAAATGCTTGATAGACTTGTCTATAATAAAATTACATTACTCAACTAAGTTTCAAATACTGATATCAATTACTGTCAAATTTATATGCATGTTTGTACACATAAAAGAGATAATATATATACTTCATATAGTCTGATAACAAAATCAATATGATCTGTATATCAAGTCGAAATAACCTCGAAATATAAACATTATATTTTATGAAATCTAAACATTTATTGATTTTATTATTTTATTTATAATAGTATTCAACACTGTATATTATATTTAATTTATGTATTATATTATTTAAGTATTGGAAGTCGTAAATATGTCGTCGTTGCTACAACTAATAATTAGTGAAAAAACATTTCTGATCAACTTGCTAAAACTTCTGTAATTCGACCAAATTTTATCGAACAACAGCGTGGATACTAGTTTATTAGATATAACACCGGGAACCTTATTGAAAGATGAGAAATGAGATTTGCCACGATGATACTAAACATCAGTTACAAATAAACATGCATGAGAAGTCGGGAAACCACAGCTCATCGCCTCTGCCTTCATTCACTTGGCTATCTTAAGAAAAATCCTTAATAAATATTGTTTTAGACATAACCAGCAATAATGGCAGCCTATGAACTTGCTATCATACCATATAATGTTACCAAAATTGTAAAAAAAAACATTTCTTCTAGGCTGTAACCGTATGCTACCAATAATATAAACAAATTAGAGATATATTTTGAATAAACCATAAAGTTCTGCTTCATTCACTCACACTAAATACCCAGTTTTTGATGAAATAAAATACAGCGAATTCATTAATGTTGAAAATCTTCAGTAAACCTTTTCCCTTGTGATATCATATATTTTACATTATTAGTTCTCATATTTACCTACAAATATTTTAATATTATTCTTAACCATGGACAAACTCAGGTAGCAAACATAGTAATTTTGAATAACTACAGCATTTTAACAATCTTCAAGATACTTTATACTTTATACTAGCCATTTTGAAAACAGAATTCTTTAAATTCATATAAGCGTTACTTATGTTATTCAGGGAGTCATTTTTAGAATTAAAATTACTTTTGAATACTTAATACAGTTTTTTATGTATTTAAAGTAAATTTCTTTTATTTCATTTTTATGTCCTTATAATAAGTTATTCATTTTTTGGCTTTCAAAACCATATTTATACGCACCTTTATAATACGTTTCATATATGTCTATAATAAACATCGTATACATAAAAAATATGAAAATTATTATAATTATTATTAGACGTAAAAAGAACATTAATAAATTTTGTATATACCAACAATATAAAGTAATGATAAAAATTATAATGAATATTATGTGATTTTTTGTTCACTCAATTGATCAACTGATGCCGCTGTTAGTACTATAGGACTTTACGAGTATTCTTCTCATATAACCTTTTACACATAACTTCACATATAAGTCAACACATCATTCAACCACAATAGTTCTGTCGTCGAAGCTCATCGTTGTACAAAAGTCTGTGAGGAATTCATTCGGCCATCATTCGATAACATGCCCAAGATACTGTAATCTTTATGCACTAATAGCCTCATATTAATGAAATAACGGCACTCAGAATTTGCTTAAACATCGCATCTGACATATTTTAGGGTCATAGACTGTGTCCAAATCTGCAGGCCATTCAAAGGAATTGGTTCCAATCCGGCTTGTCCAGATTTTAGTTTTAATTATAACGATTTCTGTCTTCTAGTATTAGATGTCAAGTTTACGTTTCTTTTCATTTGTTGCCTGCTCGAGTTCGAATTGTTTAAAATTGGTAAATTCCCAAATATCCACGTCATTTTTTGTTTTGAATTTATTAAGTATGAATGACACAAAAAAAGTATGATTTCATATAATAATTATGAAATTGTGACGAGAACCACATACTTCTGTACTTTTCCTTCCTTATTTCTTTAACAATTCAGTTCTACACACTCCAAATCATCACTTAACAGGTCAATTGGAAAGTACCCGGCCTACCACAGTAAAACATATTTTTTTGGCAAAACTAGTTTTTTTATTCAACATAATTCCCTTCAAGGGTGATACAGTGATTATAGCGACCATCCAACTTTTCGATACCATTTTTCTAGTGCGATTTGTCCTTTGCTTCAAAATAGGCCTCAGTTTCGGCGATAACCTCTTCATTCAATGAAAATTTCTTCTCATCGAGGAATCTTTTGAGATCTTAGAACAGAAAATAGTCGCTGGAGGCCAGATCTGGAGAATACGGTGGATGTGGAAGCAATTCGAACTTCACCTTTCAGGATCCAACAGACCCATGGTTGTGATCTAACTAATAGTAATAATAGTAATAATAAAGAATTTCCTTCTCTACAAGGTGATCTCAAAAAAATATCCGAAGGATGATAGAGATTCATGATTCTGGTACATATTTCAATCGTAAAGCAAGCAGAAAAAACCCAAAGTATTGCTACTTTCCATTATTCTGAGTTTTTATCATCTCACATTTAAAATACGTGGCGGTAATAAGTAAGCTTGTTTGATTTATGCAATCTGATTTTAAGTTGATATTATCAATAGTCAAATATTAATATATAAATATTTCTAAAATATGTAGATCAACCTCAAGTATTATAATTTTATCGGCCCAATAAACAAAAAACTCATTTGTTTCAATAACATAAAAAACGACTGTTTATTTAATATAAAGTGTTTCACTGTTTCTGTTATCAATTTTTTTTCTGTTCAACGTTCTAGAATAAATTTAATCTTAACTATCTCTATTATTATTCATTATTCAGGATATTGCTGCGTTCTTCTCAAATATATTTATTAGAGCATGGGTAACAGAGCGTTGTTGAGACCATTGAAATGTTTGATTTTTTAAATTTAATAACTGCGTCCCTTTTTTACGGTTTTTTGAGGTCTTTAAATAAAGTATAGACTAAAATCTCTTTCCAGATTATAACATATTTACATATTATATTATATTATACTCCACTGTGATGGGAGTTCTATGGCGATAAGGGTACTTTAAATAATGTTAAATAATGAGATAATATACCCAGCGTCTTCATTGAGCATTTTAATGGTATGCTATAGTAATTCCTTTAAAAAGGCATTAATTTAAATATTTAAAGGGTTTTATTACCTATAAACGGTGATTGTACCGTAGTCGTTAGAGTTATTCCTCAATAGCTTGTGTTAGATAAGCTGCATTGTTCATTTTATAAACTTAATATGATATAAAGAATGTTAAACTTGATAATGGTTCGTAAACAATATATATATATATATATATATATATATATATATATATATATATATATATATATATATATTCAAGTTATTCAAGTCATTAACTTGACATTGGTCGTTGTGCCATTTTCAATGTAATCGATATTTACTCTAGTGTACCATAATGAATCCATCTTTCATCAGCAATTGTAAATCAAAACTCCTTCAATTTATGTTGTAATATGTATAATTATTGCGCATCGATGCAAACTAAAGCTGTTTATAAAAAAAATACCTTCTTTTATAACAAAAGAAACTTTTTAAAGTAGGGTTTACTTATTATTTATTATTAATAATAAAATTAAACATAAATGTACCATAATCAGTCAGTAACTTGACACGTAATATTAATATAGCCAGAATTAATGAAGGTAAATGTTATAAATTGAAAAGGGTCCCTCGAAATGAATCAAAATGTCCTTATACATTTATTTCCATTTAGCTTTTCTACTAATTTCGACCTGTGTAATGCCGCTATAAATCTTATATTATTCTACGAATTCTATACAAAAAATGTATTAGTGAACATATTTGTTAGTGCTAATGACTCCATTATTAATTAAATATATGTTGAAGAATAACGATCTTGTATATATGGGGTATTTTTACTCTTTTATGTATAAAATGAGATGTTTAGTTTAAACATATTTCACAAATAGTTCGTGAAATGTGCTGTTTTTTGTCATTGAAATGTTCTCAGCGTGGTCATGATAATCCGTGACTAGTTCATCTGAATCTCCATACCTGGATGAATAGGGAAAATATAAATTAGGATTTTTGGTGGAGATGTGAACCAAAAATGTGAAAATCCAATTATTTGGTATTTTCTTTAATATTCACCCCGTATTGCTTTATAAAATATGTTGCAATAAAAAAATGACACTTCTTTCAAGCACTAGATAATGTTACTTTGAATATGTGTGCAAAATTTGAACAAGAATGTTTCATATATTTTTAAGAAATCAAGTCCACTGGCTTCAAAACAAAGTTTTGAGAAAAAGCGGTTAATATTTTAAGTTGATTTCTTTTTTAATTTACATGGAATGATCGATTTTCATCTGTTGCAGCGGTAATGTCCAAAGCATCCTTTTAATCTTATCTATGACTAATTGTTGCTTCTCCGGTCCCATCGTCCGCTTTTTTTCGGTTATTAATAGCGTTGGGAATTACCAACTGATAACGACTATCGACTGTCTAGTAACTGACTACTTCTATCGACTGTTTCAGTCGCTATTTTCGGTCCGACTGATTTGACTACTTTTGACTATCGGCTAGTTCAAGGGTTTGTCCTTTTCTATATTTAAAAAAATTATACATATTTTTTAAAAAAATATCGATATATCGGAGAAAAAAAATTGTTAATTTTTTGCAATATATACTGAATTTTTTAATAAACC
The DNA here is from genome assembly GCF_030347505.1 of Rhynchophorus ferrugineus. Classification (NCBI taxonomy): domain Eukaryota; kingdom Metazoa; phylum Arthropoda; class Insecta; order Coleoptera; family Curculionidae; genus Rhynchophorus; species Rhynchophorus ferrugineus. Next base: position 19,812,306 of record NW_027472583.1, on the reverse strand, counting down.
CTTGCAATCAGATCAAAATATCGCAATAAAAAATGTTGATATTTTTTTAAATCCTATAGTTCAGTCGCTTTTTTGGTCCGGCTAGTTTCATTCGACTAGTTTTTCAGTTTCTGGCTTTGCCGTCATAGCCGCGACCTTAAAAAATGTAAAAATATGTAATATATGGTTTTATGTTTTGTTTGTAGTGTGATTGTAAATAACATATTGTACTTTAATATGGGACGATTTTAGAACTCGATTTTACAACATGCTTTATTAATGTAATAGGATAAAAAAAACAACTTTTTGAGTGATAGATACTAAAATAATTTTGACTGCATTTACGTTATCTTGGTCTTTTTTATTAACTTTTTCGATATTCTAAGTCTCTCGAAGTTTTTTAAATATTTAAACTTCTTCCAGTTCCATTTCAAATCTTAAAATATTCATGATTAACCACAAATAAAATTGTTATTGTATTTAAAAAGCGTGCGATGGTTAAATAGTTAATTCATTCATTTGTTATTACTCCACTACTCTTTACAATCAAGTCAAATATATAAAATATAAACATTTTAGATCATTCAAAATTAAACTGTTCTTTTGAACGCAATATAATTCAAGACTTGGATTATGATACGTACATCTTTGTCTCACTTATAGCAAAGTTGAATAAAAAGACATTGGAAACCACACGTTGGATTGAAATAGAAATATACCAATTAGTATTATTATATTATGTCATTGTTACTCTCCAAATATTAAGATATTATGAAACATATTTGGGCCCATTATTCCATTAGTTTTACTAAACTACCAATTGCCAATTTAAAACTTTTATTTAAACAGAACTGATCTGTACATCACAGAGATTCAAACAATTTTCGCCAGCCTTTCCTCTCTCAAAGTTAATACCGGAAAGTATTCGTAGATCTCCGTCTGTTATCATGAATACAAAAACAATCGAAGCGTTAATTCGACTGAAATAGTAATTACTCTTTTCACTCCCTAGTTTTTTAACGATTGACCATAGTTTTCAACGACAGTTATAAGTTTAGCGACCTTGAGGCATGTCGAATAGAATAGAATAAAATATCTTAGAACCTCATCTAACCCCTTAATTATTTAGTTCATTCACGTACGTATTCATGGAATTTGTATTTTCGTTAGGGTGAGATGCTCATGTTATACTATATTATATTTAAAATATATGCCTATATAAACAAATTTGAACATCATAACTCTATGTATCCAGTACCTTGATTACATCTGGCGAATAAACAGCTGACTCCTGCTCTATTGTATTAATTGCCTTTCTGTTTTACACTGCGCGTAAATGTTTCTGCGGTAACAACTTTTCTATTGACTAATTTAGATAATTTACTCCATTCTGACACTTTATATTAAAACATTTCTCGGGTTGAAAGTTATTAAATAAGACAGAAAATGTAAAACGATTTCATTCACACTATAAATCAATTTTTTTATTAACTATAGTTTACCACCCACGTATCTTTCCTCACGTATTTCATTATCAAGCATTTCTAAGAAAGAAAAGGATAAAGTGATTTTTTTATTATAGTGAATTATTATATTTTGCTCTTGCAACTTTATTGAGTTTATTATATTTTCATGCCACCACAAAAATGAAGTAAAAGGTCCTTTTTTAAGAAGGGTTGCCACGTTATATTTTTCGCGTTTGTGGTCTTCTCTGTTTTTTTTTATATTTAAAAAGAAAATGGTTCACCAACTTTCCCAGTCTCTACTTATATTTTACAAGTGTAATTTCAGTGGTGTGACTAAAATATGGAGTCAATAACTGGTGTAAAATATTATGGCACATTTAGTAGTAATAAGTAATTATTATTACAATGGCAATAAATTATTGTTTTGTACGGCGTGCAACTATGGGATTGTACAAGGAAATCCAGTATCAACATTATCAAAACTTACCAAAAACAATGTTCTTTGCAGCATTATTAATGTCGTCATCGTTTTTAAGAGATCACCATTTGCTGACATAACATCTGAATTAGAACTTGAATTAAATTTGGTTTATAGTGTGAATAATAATATAGTTAAATTATGTACGAAAACTGTAGCATAAACTAAGGGAATGCCATACCATCAAACGCTAATTAAACTTTGGTCCGAAGTCTAAAATCTGGGCTTCAAGAGCAATATAAAGTTAAAATTACTAGATAGTTATAATTAATAACTATCTTTAATTTGTGTACCATATTCCTTTTATATATTATAAAACTAAATATACGAATCTACAAAATTATCTTTCCTTTTCAAAGCTATTCTGAAGAATGAAATAAACTGAAAATTTTGACACTAACATGGGATGGGAAAAGTTCAGAAAACTTGGTATTTTTTGTTCAAAATTAGCTTCATTCATCAACGTAATCTCTATTAAAAACCACAAGATCATTCCAGCGCCACTTGCTGTCCACTCAGATGACCATTGTTTCGATTCACTGTGAACTAATCCATATTTCATCCACAAATGTCACAAAAATTCCAGTTTATTACGTTTAAACATTGACAAACTCTGCTCAGAATCATCAACACGTTCTTGTTTTTGATCAGTAGTGAGAATACGCGGCATACACTTTGAACAGAGCTTCCTCATAGTCAGATGCTTATGCAATATTAAACCAACGCGTTCTTTTGATATCTTTACGATGTTAGCTAACTAACGCAAGTTCAATTTTCAATCACTCAAAACGATTTTGTGAATTCTTTTGATATTTGGTGGTGTTACCACCTCATTTGAACGTCCACTGCGTTCTGCATCATCGGTGTCTCTACGACCACGTTTGAAGTCACCAAACCAACATTTTATTGTGGTTTCTCACGGAGTGAAGTGCTTATATCACTTCTCAAGTCATTGCTTCGCTTGAACAGTATTTTTTCCCATCAAGAAGCAGTGTAAAATTAAAATACGAAATTGTTTTGAAAATAACAAAAGTAGTGTCACTCTTAGCACAATAACCCACAAACTTATGAGTAGAATGTCACGAAATGTTAACAGCTTTCTTTTGAAACTTAATAAATACAATAAAACGCCATTTACGTGTTAGACCGGGACTTTTCATCCCATGTGTTATGAGAATCGATTTAGAGTCACAACGACTTAGGGCCAATATATAAGTTTTAGATTGCCTTAAACATTATAAAGTAAAAAACCATAAATTAAAAAATAATTTATCCAAAATATACTCACCAACACAAGATTTGAATTTAGTGAATAGCGTAATTACATATTACAATTTTGATTACATAAACTCCTTTCTTTTGTCAATTTATCCATATTTTTATAGGTACTTAATTGAGCACGTATTATATCCGCATCATATGTACCAATTCAAAATGTTCATTTTTCATTATAATTTATTACATTGCCTTTGATCGAAATCTTGTACACGGTTAATAGTTTTAAAAATTACCATTTGCTCACATAACATCTGAATGAAAATTTTTGTTAAATTTGGTTTTATGCGGTCTTTTGCTACTAAATAAAATAAATCCACACATAGCTTCGTGCCCAAATGAAAAAAAATAGGCTAAATAACATTTGGGTAATGTAACACAATCGTAGAATCGTAAAAATATATATAATAATTCTTTCTTGCAATATTACCATATATACACTTCATTCCTCAGTCTTTTTGATGTTATACTCTCTTGTTCTTATCACCATAAAATTGAAAGCACAAATTCAACTCAAAATTCAACAAATTGTTCTAATTATCAGTATTCAAAATTCTCAATTTAATTCCTTTAAAAAAATATTATATATCTAATGCTTCTAGTACTTATTTCTAATGCTTCTAGATTCTAATGTGGACTGAGCAACTGCTGATTTCTATATGATGATATTTAACTTGTACCCATATTTTTCTTTTCGATAGCTTAAGGGGAATGATCTGTGAATATACACATATTATTACATACATACATTATTTTAATTATCAATGCAGATGTAGAACGAAAGTGAGTGATAACCATGGTTACGGGTGTGTCTATTTATGTTTCCATTCTATTTCTGTGTAATATATCACCTCGCTATGTTAGATACACAATAATACTGTGAATATAACAATAACCTCAATATTTTATTTTTTCTAGGGAAATTCAAGCTGCTTCTGGTGAATGGATGAATGAGTTCGTCCGAAGGCCTAGTCGTCGCAGAGATGCCCGTGTCTACGTTCCAGCTGCTGATATTATTAAAAGAACCATTCGCCGATCATGGACAATTTCGAGTAAGTGATAGACTGTTTCAGTATATCATTCATCAAAACACTAAGTGTGTAATTTAATAATTATATTCTACCATTATATTGTTTAAATATAAAATGTCCTAATTTTATGATTTTTTTCATTACACAAACCTCTCGAAATTGAATAATAATAATATAGATAAATATCTGGGCCATAAGGTACCATTCAGTTTTTGGCAATTTAAAAAGAGACAGGTTAAAAGGGTAACGTTATTTTAGACATAAAATTGACACTCAAAATGATAAATTCATAATTCTATTACTTGGAGTAGGTTTCAGTAAATGTTTCAAAAAGTTTTCCACAATCTGCCCGTTACCCTAAATCTCAAGGGTTAATTTGAATTATCTATTTTTTATGGAATGCACAATTTATTTAATATATAGGTTAATTTAAGATTTACTCTTACTTTAAAATCATTTACAGCAGTGGCGCTTTTATTTTTCTGGTTAATTGACACAGTTACCTAATAGTTATTTTCTGATACTTAACTACTTACTATTACTACCACTACTTACAGTAGTATTACAAATTAATCCGGCGTAATACCATTTAAGACATATAGATTACTGATTAATTCCATCTAATAAGTTGAAAAAGACTACTTTATATATTGCAAATACCAGGTGCACCGAAAAGTCATTACCGGATTTTCTAACAGATGTCGCTAGGATTAAGTATGTGTAGGAATGTTCGTCGGGTCGGTCGGTCGGTCGAAATGTGTGGCTGCCGCTGCGATTATTTGTCAGAACACTCACTACTATTTTTGGAAGGAATTTGCACGGGAACTAAAAACACTGATTGAATCAAAGTTGTTTATTCTAACTTACGATTGATACATGTGGTCGATGGGAGAATGGACAGGATATTAGGTTAAGGTGAAGGAAGTACGGTAGCGCTGTGGAAGTGGTACTGTTACAGGGGGACGGTGATAAGAAAAGAGAGCGAGACGTCGTCGTGATGGCCTTTTATACTCCAGAACTGCATGGTACCAATCCACCGGTGTTGCCAACATTTGTAGTTGTTGATGGTGAATTGGTGGTGGCCTAAATGGTCGTGGCGGTCGCCACATATGCAGTGTTGTGATTTGACACGTATGTCATTTTGTTCTAGTGGCATTAAGCTTCAAAGCTATACATATTATATTTTGCAAAAGTAACACCGTCATAGATTTATACCTTTTTGAAAATGCCAAATTTCGTGCGTCAAAACGTGCATTGACGAAACGCATTACTTTTATTATTTAATTAAAATAAAAAACCGCCAAAAGTCATCGTTTTCTGGTAGAAACTTACAAAGAGGTTAGGGCATGTAACCTTGAAAAGGTGCGAGGTGTAGTTTCAAAAAAGTGGTTATTTCGATGTGCAAGACAAAGGACATTCCGATAGACCAAAAGAGTTTGAAGATGTGAAACTGCAAGAGTTGCTGGATAAGAGCCAACCCAAAACTCAAAAACAGCAGAAGCGTCAAATATGGACCAAGAAATGACTACCGACCGATTACGAGCTATGGGGAAAATTCAAAAGATGCGAAGCTGAGTGCGACATTAATTGAATGACTGGCAAATGGAAAATCGAAAAATCGTTTGTAAAATACTGTTATCAATTATCAGTTATTAATTTGAACGATGTATTGATCGAAAAACGTCCAGAATGGGCCCAAAGACACGGTAAAGTGATTTTACAGTCACATAAGGTAAAACCAGTCAATGAAGCTGTGAAAGTACTTTCATAGGACATATTGTCGCACTCACCGTACTCTCCGGACCTTACCCCAACTAAATATCAACTTTCACATCAATGTGACACGCACTTGTAGAGCACAGCTTCGTCAATTTCGAAGAAGTTAGAAAGTGGTTCTATGAATGGTTTTGCTCAAAGGAGAAACAGTTTATGCTGTATAAACAGTACAGTATGGAATAAAACGGGTAATAGCTTGAATAAATAAATTTTTCCATTTTCTTGAAAATTATGTATTTTTTCCGAAAATACGATAATGATCAGCTGGTAAGTTCCAGTACACCTGGAAAATGCTCAAATGGTCTTAGTTTTCTATTTCGTATTATTGAGTTTTTCAATGTATAAAGACGCTAAACAAGTAGGAAATGTGTTGTTTCAATAACAGCATAGTGATGCTATTTCCGATATTTTAAAATTGAGGGCACTGGAAGGAAATTGGAGTCCATTCAATTACTTACTTACATTACTTCAGCTTTAGCTTAAAGAAACCATCATTGGTGAACGTCGCCCACAATAATGTATGTTATTAAAGTATATTCATTACTTCCTACGTTGCTCCTTCGGACTACCACTTGCTCTACTTGCTCTATCCACTGGTACCGCCTTCGAAAAACTCAATGGTTACATAATTATTGAATTGGCTCAAAAAATCAAGAGCATTTTCAAGGATAACTGAAGCATGGCGAAAAGTCATATATATGTCATGCCTAACAATGAATAATGTTAATACTTAAACAATAAATACATGTGACTGTAACAGCTCATTCAAACCAATTCAAAATTTTGAAAACTAAATTTAGGGTCACTTCATTTGCAACTGTTTTTGGAAATGAAAATTAGAAAAATGTTAATAAAAGCTATTTATACAAACAGACACATTATATTTTCATGTTGGACTACACGGAAAGGCTTAGGTGACAAATTCACGCCGTATTCACCAGACATTGTTCTTTCCAATTTTCACTTATTTCCGATGCTACACAGCTATTCAATGCTACACAGTTTTAATAAAATATAATCCTATATAATAGAATAGATTCTTGAATACTCAGAATATATGACCTGCACCTTTTTCTGTTTTAGACTTTCTATTACAAATATAAGAGTCAAAAAAGAGTCATGTAGTTAGATAATGCACATATTTTTTTCAAAGAACAGCCTTGAATTTACAACAAAATTAATGGTTTATGTAATGAAAGCTTAAAGTCATGAACAACTTTATTAATTTATTTTAATGTACCAATTGCGCTAATCAAATATTATAAATATCAAATAAATAAAACAAATTATTGTTTTTTAATTATCCGGATGATAATATATTTGATACCCTTGAATGGAAATATAGAATATATAGGTACAACATTTATACTTTATGTAATATCATTAAACACTTGATAATAATAATTATAAAAATGTAAAAATTTAAAAAGTTTAAATGGTAAAATTGTCAGTAGTAAGGTTTTTTTTGGCAGCAAATTTGTATCTATTTTGATCGACGTATAGCTCATAATGATGTTGATAATCATTTTCACCAGCGAAGTTATTATATTTTTGCAATTTTAGAATTCATGACAGTGTAATTACAGAGTATTTCCAAGTATCTGTCACTTTGTAATCTAAACTAACAAAAGTCCCACTACCAATTTGATTTCGCGCCATCCTGATGAATATACGCCACAAGAACGAGCAGAAATAGTGACAATATTTATTGAAAATATTCTGTTATTGCCACTCAGCGTAAATTGCATCAAAAATGTCCTAATCTTCCAATGCCTCACAAAATCACATTTTATCGTTTACATGCAAATTTTCGAACTGATTGAGTTGAGTACAGTAATGCAATCCTAAGGCTGTCTGGCGAAAATGAAGATTTTTCATCTAAATTGATAATGAAAGATGAAGCCCATTTTCTTCTCAGTAGCCACGTCAATACACAGAACAGCCGGTTTTGGGGAACACAGAATCCCCAATTAATTCATGAAACATCATTGCATCGACTAAAAACAACTATATGGTGTGGCATTCATGCGGGACACATCATTGGTCCCTTTTTTTTAATTACCAAGGTGTTGTAGTTACTGTTACTGCTGAACGGTACCAAGACATGATTCGAAATTTTCTTGTGCCTGAAATGGAAAAGCAAGGACTAGAGGAAGATTACGGGCTTTCAGCAAGATGGAGCCACAGCATACACACACCTCTTTCAATAATTCAATTATTGAATAACCTTTTTCCATGAAGACTAATTTCGCGAAGTGGCGATTTAGCATGGCCAGTCAGATCTCCGGACTTAACAGCACCAGACTTTCTTATGGGTTTTTTTTTAAATCAAAAGTTTATGTGAATAAACCCCAAACGATTCATTATCTTAAAGACAATATTCCATGAAATTGAAGAAATTCAGCCTCACATGTTGCAGGATGTTATGAATAATGCCTTAAAAGGAGCCGAAAGTTGCATAGCGAATCGCGGTCACCACTTAGCCGATATAATTTTTCAATTATAAGGAAACAAATGTAAAGACCAAATAAACTTTTTTATGAAAACCAAACTTACTTATCTTTTCTTTAAGCAAGGTTATAGACAATCAAAATGGTAGCGGGACTTTTGCCCCGCGTTGTATTATTAAATATATTATTAAATGCTTATAAATATTAGCTTATAAATTAGCATATACATAAATTATAACTGCAGATCTATGAACTAGTATGAGATTATAATAATGTAAATCCGAAAACAAAATCACGTTGTCATTTGAGTTTAAAAATCATCAATTTAATTTATTATAGATCCAAGTCCAAGATGGGCAGCCTTAAGAACATCTTCCGAACTACGCCCTTACAACAGTTTGCCTCGAGGTCAAGACATTTCCAATTATCCCTCATTAGCCGGAATTCGATCAACTGATACACCCAGGAAATCGCCAACAAGACGGACCAAGTCTGAGGACGTCTATGCCGAAGAAAAGGAAAGTCCAGGTAACAGTCCTTCTTTTAAAATCGTATTCAGCGTTTTTAATGTATTCTCTATATTAGTAGAACCTGAAAAAATACCTAAACGGCCCGCAAGAGTGAACCCACTGATGTCTATATCTTTGAGGGAAAGTAGGGAAGAAAAGGAGCGAAGAAAATCCCCTAGAAGAAAAACGGAACCCGTCGCGGAGAGTTCCGAAAATAACAATAAAAAAGAAAGGGAGAACAATGATATTAAAATAGGTATGTCATCGGGCTGTTTTAATGTTTTCTAGAGTCATCTGGATGAGAATTGTTCTGGCCACATTTAAACTCAATATAGGAAATAACAAGGTGTCAATATCTTATGTCGGTTTGTTTAAGTTCATTATTTTATTTTCCTCTTAGTAGTATTATGTTAATATTTTACTAATAATTTAATTACTAGTTTAATAATTATTATTACTAATAGTGTTTATTTAAAAAACACATTTGTCTTAGAAATGAAACTGAATAATTGTTTTTACGCGCCTCAGTCAAATTTATGTGATACATGATGTTGAGGAATCAAATTTTTGATTCGTTATGGGTCGAACATAGTGGCAGCTGAAGCACAAGCGCTATAATGCTGCAGAAATCCAAAGAAGCTCCTAAAAATAATTATCTAATCTCTCATTACTTCCTAAAATGCAAATCCCACTTAGCAGTCGCGAATTCTTGCTGTAATAAATGATAAATAGAATGCAGTGGAAGTGCGAGACATGGAAGTAACATGGACCAGTGAAGCAATCTACCATCGGTAGGCTACCGATTCACGCTATCGCTATTATTTATCTGGGCCATAGGATCGTGCTCTGCGAACTCCTTCAAACACTCGCGCGGTACTCTGCTGCCCCGATATGTCCATCAAAATAGCCTAAAACAAGGTCGATATTTAAGTGGAAGCCCATATGTGATATCGGTTATCTGTATCGGAATTTTAGGCGACTTTCGGCCAGTTAATGATAAAAACATTAATAACGGTCGTGGAAGTGGACTTTAATTGAATTAATGTGATTTTTTTTAATTCTTACGGATTAAAGATGGAATTTAAAGGAAAAGGTAGACCATTACCAGATATTATTATCGAGATATCTAGTGCAAGTAGAGAGAAAAGTTACACCTGAAAATTTAATACAGAAATTTATTTTTAAAAATAACGGATTTGTGGATGTAACACAAAATGCGTTGTACTATTTTCCATGCCTACTTTTTGGTGGTGATTGGATGAAAATAGGGGTCACTTATCTAGAGTACTTAAATATGCATCGATAGGGCCAACCAGTAACAGGTCAATTGAAAAGTCCCCGGCCGACCATAGTAAAACACAAGTTTTGGCAAAATTATTTTTTTTATTCAACATAATTCCCTTCAAGGATGATACACTGATTATAGCGACCCTCCAATTTTTGGATAGTATTTTTGTAGTACGGTTTTTCCTTTGCTTCCAAATGGGCCTCAATTTCGACGATCACCTCTTAATTCGACGAAAATTTCTGCCCAGCGAGCATTCTTTTGAGATATGAGAACAGGAAATAGTCGCGGGGTCTAGATCTGAAGAATACAGTGGATGAAGAAGCAATTTGAAGCCCAATTCATGGATTTTTTCAATCGTTTTCACTGACTTGTGACACGGTGCATTGTCTTGGTAAAGCAGCACTTTGTTTTTCTTCAAATGCGGCTCTTTTTTTGCGATTTCATCCTTCAAACGGTCTAATAACGCTATGTAATAATCGCTGTTGATGGTCCTTTCTTTTTCAAGGTAATCAATGAAAATTATTTCATGCGCATCCCAAAATATAGACGCCATAACCTTGCCAGCCAACTGTTGCGTTTTCCCACGCTTTGGAGCGGGTTCATCGTGTGCAGTCCACTCGTATGACTGTTGATTGGACTTCGGAGTGAAATGATGCAGCCATGTTTCATCCATTATCACATATCGACGCAAAAATTCGGGTTTATTACGCTTGATCATCTTCAAACACTACTCCGAATCGTCAACTCGTCGTTGTTTTTGGTCAAAAGTGAGCTTGCACGGCACCCGCTTTGCACAGAGCTTTCTCATACCCAAACAAATATTCGTGAATGATTTGATGTGCACGTTTAGTTGATATCTTTAGAGTATGCTGCTATCTATTTCATTAAATTTCAATTTACGGTCATTCAAAATCATTTTGTGGATTTTTTTAATGTTTTCGTCGGTAACAACCTCTTTTGGTTGTTCACTGCGTTCACCGTCTTCGGTGCTCGTGCTACCACGTCTAAACTTAGCATACCAGTCCTTGATGGTTAATTTTCCTGGAGCAGTATCCAGACGTCTTTTTGCTTCAACTGTATTTTTTTCCTTTTTTCCGCGAAATTCCTTTTAATCCTTTTTTTTTCACAATAACAAAAATTGATTCACTCAAAATGCTATAATTCACGAACTAATGATCCGACAGCTGTCAAATTTATACGCGCATCTTTTGAGGATTAGGGTTAACTAAAAAACATATGAATTTAATTCTAGTAGAGCCATCTATGTGTTAAGACGGGGACTTTTCTATTGACCTATTACTGTGACTTCTTAATTAGATTCTGCGTATTGAATAAGTATACAGAGATATACAGAGATATAATAAAAAAATTTCAAAACAAGTTTCCCAAAACAATGTTGAATGCTCTATGGTAGTGTAAACATTTATCTCTCAACTTTTCTATAATTCTCAATTAAAATCAAGCCATTCAGTAAATTTATTCGGGAACTGGTCAACCTGGCGAGTTCTAATACTTCGGAGATTCGCTTCCTCCTCACCCCTCTTTACATGGTTTATTTTCATCCCTTAATGCATGTTCCAGTTCCAATTATCCAGCTACGGCCGCCTTTCTTCAAGCTGAGGTTATATCAACACAATATCAAATCGCGTTTTTTAATCAAAGAGCACAATTTATCGAACAACTATAATACCATAACAAATCATAAAAATACTTAATAAGTGTACAATTTACTTACTTAATCCTCACATAAAGTTATCTGATTCATTATCTAGTGGCTGAAATGTCTGGTATAAATATTGACCAAATTCCTACATATCATAAATCAAATTCCAAATATTTTTAGATAAGTTACACAATATAATTTCCAGAAATTCTATATAATTCTAATAAAATTATGTTATGTTTTATCTGAAGTACGTCTACGTGATTACTCAACTAATAAACACCCACTAGATTGAAATATTGATAAACTCATACAAAAAAAAGGAACGGTTTAGTATCTACCCAGTTAAAATCATCAGGTACTGTTTAAAATTGATTCATTGTAGATAGTGTTAAGTGCACAGTTCTCAGTTTCTTTAGTTTTTTTTTCTTTAGTAAAAATTGACTTTCACACTCGCACTTCGTATTTGATATTGACTGTATTTGCTTAAAAAATAAAATAATATTTCAAAATAAATCCATAAATCTGAAAAAAAAACACTAAAAAATACTAGCTAATCTATCATAAAATTGCGTACTTCAGAGCTTTTTGTCGTAAATCTTGCTGTGTATATGGTACAATCAACAAGGAGTAGTGTATTATGAGCTCCGAAAACGACGTCTTGTTGCAATGAATATCAGAAATGCCATGAAAACGCTAAGACACATTGCAAGAGTTGTGAAAGATACACTGTTGCAACTCTATGCCACCTCTAGCGTATTGAGCAGGCATAACGCCTCTTGATTATCACTTATTCGGATCAATGCATCATGGCTTGACTGCCAAATACTGAAAAAATATGACGATTGGCTCAGTGCAAAGCCAATAACATTATTTGGGAAGAATAAAGATGGGAAAAATAGAAAATGACACAAAATATTTAAATTAATATATGTTATACAATTTTCTTTATCAATAAATCTAATATTTTGTAATATTTTTAACTATTTTACTATTAACTACTAAACTTAAAACAGATAAAAAAAAGTGTTACTTTAATAAAAAAGAGATAGAAAAGTTTCTGGTGACTTTGGAATAATTGATTACTGATATGATTGTTATATGTCAATTTAATGTTTATAGGATGTTAGTTTTGTTTCTTTGGTTGTATTTTTCTAGGTAACAATCTGCATCTAGGTACAGGTACTTACTTATTTTTACTTATTTTGTCAAATTTAGAAGTTAATAATATAATGCCCTTAAAATAATTTTTTTTATAATTTAATGTCACTTAATTTGTGTTTTAATTAAACGATATACATTCTCAAAAGGTATATATAAGGTACAAAAGGGCTGCGTAAATGCTGAAACAAGCGCAGCCAATTGCTAATTTAAATAAAGGTAGGAGACCTACTGACTATTAGTTACATTTACATACTAGTTACATTTTTAACAGTCATCGAGAGGTCAACTCATTGCGCTGCTCGTTAAAGGTGGTAGTCGAACGATGCAAAATGTAGAGAATATGTCATAAGATAGGGCCTCTCATTTGAGTGTTTCTAAATATTTTTTAAACTATTTTTACATGTGTCAATACGACAATCATTCGCCAGTTGAACATTTATTTTATTATCTTTTATCGTATTGTAGTCGTTTTTCTATCAACGAAGCGCATCAGATGTAGTCGTCTGTGTAGCTATGAATCCCCAGGTATATGTTACACCTTCTGATAAATTGCCATGTCTAAGCCACTTGTTTCTATTCTAGATAATGTTATAATAAATAAGTGTGATAACTCGTTGCAAAAATCTCTTCATTTTTCTCGTTGAACTAGCAAATATAGTTGCAACCGGTCATAGCAATATCTTTTATAAGACAATACGAAGAAATAGATATTTGTATAACACATATTATAACAACTTAACATTAGACTTACACTTATAACAACTTACACTTATCTTCCTTGTTGACATTATTTAATTTTATTTATGTATTAATAAAATAGATTGTTTAATTTTTTTTCAGAAGAAAACTATACTAAACAGAACGATATGAAGTCAGAGGATGAAGCAGACAAAGTGCCAGAGAGACACGTTAGTTTTGATAATTCCAAACCATATCCAGACTTAACTGCATTTAGAAGCCGTTCATTATCCCAGAGCAAATCGAGCAAAGATGTAAAAAAGATGCCATTCACCACCAGATCTTTGCCAGAAGAATCTATAATGAAAGATGATTGTGAGGTAAAGTAAAATGAAAAAAGGCGTTTAATATAATAAAGGTATTGTTTTTAAGGTATATTTAAATTTAAATTTTAAGGAAACATAAAGGCTACTTTGGTTCAAGTTGCAGACAAATCGTCACTTTCAAGATTTCATAATCAGTTGCAGGAATATTTCCGATATAATCTAATCACTATAACATCATCTATATAATTTTCCAATTAACAGATCTTTTAACAGGTTACTGCATATATAAATTGTACTTATAGTAAAATGCGATTAAGAAATATTAACATTATTTTAAATACTTTATCTTATAAATAAAATCACGTAATAAAAATACTTATATAAAATTTCGTCAAGCACATACAAACTTTCTTTATATACTATATTTATATTAAGGTCTTAGACTGAAGTCTAATGCCTGAGATATAATAAGACTTTCTGTATCTATAGCAATACATTCTCACTATATTAAAAATGACATATATTATACAGTATCGTAATATATATGGAGATTTCAGTGAGCCAAACCTTACAGCATTTATCAAAATAAGTGATTTTGCTACGAGACAATGTCTGGCGAATACAGCAGGATACAGTTGTATTTCCCACATTAGTGAAAGTTGGGAGATTTCCAATAGCTACACTATGCTATTTGTCAACTATATCAGATCACCACAATCTTGTGTCTAAATTTAAATGACAATGAGTTTAATTTTGCAGATGTTAACAGTGTCCATAAAAAGCAAATTAAAAAAGCTCGTTTATTAATTATTTACATTGTGCTAAGAAAAATTAATGGCAAAGAAAAGATTGCATTAGATCGTTTTTATTCTTTTTTTTTTCTTTTCAAGAAAATGATATATGATAATTTAAAATAGAAATATTTTCGCATTTCTTAGTTATTCTCTATTAAAATAACTGTGTTTAAGACTACAAATGATAAGTAACATATTCATCACTACATTCTATACATGTCACAACAAGAAAGTACAGGACAGATTATTGGTGGTAGCGTTGTGTATGGGTGATTAATGTTTTACAAGAGAAAGTGGTGACCGTCTGAGTCTTTGACAACCTTAAAATCTTGAAAGTTGAATTTCAAATTCCTGAAAAAAGCTTGATGTATAGGGAAATATTTTAAAAATTGAAAGATTCGATCCACGTGTCGCCTTGTAACACGTGTCTTCTGATTAGTCGCCAATAATAACGGAATTTTTGTGGAAAATCGTTATAACTGATGTGTAGTATATTTTTACATTAATTTTTTTAATATTTTATTTAAAATATGCACATAATTTTATAATTTGCTTCGAATTGAATGATCTTCAGAAATCCTCACAATTTAATTTTGCTTGATAAATAATTATTAACATCACCGTCATATATAAATATCACGGGTGTTGTTATCTATAAAAGTTTTATTCTCCCCGTATACTAAATAATCTCCTCTAAATGTATTATGTATTCCTGGCCGTGACGGTTAGAAACAAACTTTTATTCCCGACGCTACCGCCTCGTTACCGTTCTGCCACTGCCTAAATAACTGACGTGCGAGGGACAAAAGACCGTCTCTGACGTTTCTGTTTGTGTTTTGCAGGATCCTGGACCGGTGGAATTGTGCGATATCGAGCCAATCAGCGGCACCGTGTTCCGGAAGATGACGGTGCGCCGACGACGCCAGGAAAACATGCGGAAGCTGCCAGCGGTCGACGCCGGTGAGTATTCCTGCGAATCGTTTCGCCATTGATGCTGTCGGGAATGTCGATAGTTTAATTTCGGTTCGGATCGGCGGAAACGCGCTTTCGAAACCCGCCGCCTGACAATACGGCTTCTCGTTCCACTCTTATCTCCCGTTTTGGGGAGCTCTCGATGACAGCGGACGGAATCTGCAAAACACGGTGACTCATATCTTGAGCAACCGGCGTTTACTGGCTTTTTTTTTCTTTTATACCGTTTTAATGTTCGGCCATAATTCGCACCCATGCAAATTTAGTGGGCGAATGATGGTGGCTATGTTGCCATAGTTCTCACAATTATTTTTAATACATTTATCTATATATTACTTTTAAAGGATATTTACGACGAAAAATCGGATCCATGTCCATTTATAGCAACTACCCTTTCCCATCTTTCATGCAATTTACAGATTCAATCTCGAGAGAACGATGCATCTTTTGAGACTATTCATGAATAGACAATTTTTGATATCTTCATAATAAGTTAAGCGCTACTCAGACAGGTCACGACTCATATGTTGGAACAACTTATAGTCAGAAGAATCAAGGTCTGGAGAATACAGCGAGTTAATTTTAATGTTTCCAAGTATTTTTTCACCGGTTTTGCAACAGTTGATCAAGCATTGTCATGCTGAAGAATAACATTGTTGTATCTTTGCTCGTAGTACGGCTGTTTTTCTCACAGTGTTCGGCCTAACCGCATGCCTATTGATGGTTTCATCAGATTTTAGCACTTGCCGCAAATACGATTTTCTCGGTCAAATTCAGATATTTTCAAAACACTAAAAAATAGGTTTATTAACACTTCGCCGAAATGTCACATACTGAATACTGAAGCTTCAACATGAAATTGATTACAAATGAATCCGATGCGATTTAATACACAGTAACACCATCTGATGTAAATCCTTTAAAATTAATTTATCTTTTACGGAAACTATTACTTATTCGTATGATGGAAATCGTTTTCCACAAAATAAAAAGAGGTATCAAAAATTCATAATTCAAGAGAAATTATATCGGGCGGATATGCCGGATATTTAAACAACTCGTAGTTTAATTAATTTTGGTGATTTTTTTTGTTACAGTTTTATGACAAATGATATATGGCGAAGTTTCACTTCTACTGTTGACAAATAGATGGTACTCCAAACTTATTGAACAACCTAGTACTAACCGTCAACCAATCAGTCCGGGCAAAATCATGAAAGACGAGTTCCTTATAATTTTTCGATTATTTACATATCACAATTTCTGCTAGTTTGTTACTGACTGTTAAGATTATCACAAATTCAGTACTAAAATCACGAGATGGCCTAAAATCATGAAATATAATTTTAAAGATTTTCAAAGTTTGTGTAATTGCTATTGATAATTCGTAAAATGAGTAGAGAATGATAAAATAATAAAAACATGGAAATCCTTAAAAAATAAACAAGGAAAAACAAACTCTATGTAAATTAATGATTAACTAGATGATCAACTATTATACAAAATTAAGCAAAGAATATTCGATCGAATATTTTTAATGAAAAATTGATTGTTAAAAATGCAAAAGAGTTTTTTCATATCATTATTAATACTTATTTATAATTATTTATCTCGTATTCCAATAGTTTTTTTTAATTACATTTGATAGTTCTATAATGCGTAATAATAAATAATTCTTATGACAACTAATATATACATGACACGTAAAAAATCATTTCAAGAAGTGATAACCTCTATAAAATATCCTATTATAAATCTTACTCTAAAGTCTAGATATGTAAATTAGTTGTAGTTTTCGATTGCCAAATATGTGTTTCTTGTAAGTTAGGCATCAGTACAAATGTTTGCCAAAATATTTAGCATTATCAGCTTAGGTTTTTTAATAGTTAAACTATATTTTCGACATAATTTTAGTGTTTCATCTTTCATAAAAACATTACCATGGGTCCCATACCATCGCCATAATGAGGAATCAAACTAAGAGGTTGTATAAGAGCTGAAAAATTGTTAGCAATATTTTTTTGTTCAGCGTCAATTTTTTAGGTTGATTAAAGGATGCCTTGAAAATGGTAAACAAAATAAATCAGATTATCATGGTAAACTTGCAAAACAATTGAATTTTAAAATTAAGGAACTAGAATACGAATTGTTTCAAATACAGCTTATTCTGCAACTAATTTCTGACACTTTCGACCACTGACGTATTTTTATCAAACGAGGAAGCAGGAGCTGCTGTACAGTGGTATTTTACGAAAATGCCACTGCAATAATGGCCTGCAGTAATTGGATCCATAAATCAGAGAATCAATAGAATCATTGTATTGAAATTAAACGAAATTATACTGAGAAATAAAAGGTAGCTTAAAGCACATATTTACAATTATTCGTTTCTTCAAATCCAATTCTAGAATTGATTTATAATTATGGTAACTATTATTCTTTTTTATACATTATTTTGTTAATATTTGTGTATTATTTTTATAACATTTATCCATTATTCGAATTGACAATTCCGGATAATAATATATAATAATATATATTTGTACAGTATATGAAGTTCTAAAATTAAATATTTGCATATAAAATGAACGAATATGAAATAGTATTAAAAAAACTTCATATAAGTAGTGTTTGAGTTTCTTTTAATGGCATGTATATATTCTTTCATTTTAAAATAGGAACATAAAAATGTACATATAAACACAAATTAAAATTTGGCAATTTGTCTCAACAATGTTATTAATAAAATATATGCATCAAATTTTTTAATTTCTTATTGACAAAAATATACTGTATTTGCTTGTACAGATATAAATGAATATTGATTAGTATTATTTATTACAATATCATGAACTCAGTATTTCTTGGAAAAATGTGCTATACAATAATAAAAGCCTCTTTTTCACTCCATTTAAAATACATAAACATTAAATTGATTGAACACAAAACAATAATCCAAAAATAACTTGAATCTAGAGGGAAATCGATAAGGCGCAACAGTTCCAAGCTAAAAATGATTTTTATTACAATTTCCCGGAAAATTTCGTTTTTCATTGCAAGTAAAATGGAGCGTGATACCAAATACATTTTAAATTAACCAGTCGATATTTTGGACTAAAAAACGATATTCGTTAGAAGTACGGAATTCAAAAGGGACGAAAGGTATACATAATCACGTCGTGTACCAAAGAAAAAGAAAACGAACAAAAGATTATGTCACCGCATTTTTCCAAAAAGAAAGAAACACGTTTATTTGAAAGACCGAACGCTAAATAATATGGTCTGACAACGTTGTTTAGACTTTTCTTTGAGAGAGCCTCCGGAGTTTTTGTCGTTTCACTTTTGTCAGCGCTGTTTTTAGTGTATAATAGCGTAATGATGTAAACTCGAAGAAGCAAGTACCGCAATTAGGATAAGCAATTCGGGTTAGTGTTAGTGGTGGTGGTGGTTATGGTAATATTAGAATTTCTACTTGGTGAAATGGGTGCTATGGTGAAGGGTTGCGTTTGGATTGCTTTAAAAGGTATGTAGATCAAAATTGTATGTTACGTTCCGATTTGTTTAGTCATATAGTGCAAATAATGCGTAGAAAATAAACTGTTTTTATATTGCTGTTATTATATTTTTATTCATGATATCAATATTTATCATTTAAAAAAGTTGATTACGGTACTTATAGGTACAAAATATGCACATTATCTTTAAATTTAACACAATAATAAAGATGAATCTAAAATTTTAATGCACTGGTTACATGTAATATAGCTGATGTCTATTTAGCTGGGTTTAACATAAATAAAGTGTTACTCCTGCATTCGATACTTGACTATGGCCCAATAATAGGAGCTTGACCGCCACTGTAGCAAATGTTTAAATATTAAAACCTGAAAGACCAATTTACTTTTAATGTACTATATACATTTAACAAATAATAAATTGTGGTTTTAACTGTTTATGAACTTTATTAGCTATTTTTAATTACACATATTACACTAAATAACTTATATTCTATGTTTTTTACGCTTCTTGTTTCTTCTCCACATTTCTTAATTCTCTATTTTAACCAAACTTCTTTTTTTGAAAACGAGGTTCTTTCGTCCAAAATTGGCTTTATTCATTAAGAGCCGCACAATCATTCCAGCGCCGTTCTAACATTTCAATGCCACTTTTATAGAATGATTTATCTTTTGCCTCAAAACAGGCCTGCTACCAATTGCTGTCCACTGAAATGATTCTGTAATGAAGTGATGGATCCATGTTTTATCCATTGTCACATATAGATACAAAAAATTTTTACAACACAAAAGTTTGTTACGTTTAAACACTGGCAAACTCTGTACAGAATCATCAACACGTCCTTGTTTTTGTCCAATAGTGAGAAAATGCGGCACCCACTATGAACATAGTCAAATGCTCATTCAATATAAAACCAACACGTTCTTTTGATATCTTTACGATGTTAGCTAACTAACGCTAACTAAACTTCACTTTTCGATCATTTAAAACGATTTTACGGATTTTTATGAGGTTGTCTGCTGTTACTACTTCATTTGGATGTCCACTACGTTCTGCATCATTGCTGTCAGTAAACCAACATTTTATTGTCGTTTCTGATGGAGAGCTTGCGTTGCTTTACTTGAACGGTATTTTTTCCCATCAAGAAGCAGTGTAAAATTAAGACACGAAATTGTTTTTGATCCATTGTTTTGAAGATAATAAAAGTAGTGCACTCTTAGCAGAATAACTCACAAACTTATGAGTAAAATGTCAAGAAATTTTAACAGCTTTCTTTTGAGTGGCATAAAACTAGCGCCACCTATGTGTTAGGCCCGGGACCTTTCAGTCCACTTGTTATGTCAAACGTTATATCTAATTATCTTGAGGGCATCTGAACTACTTCCAAACCATAGATGAAAGAAATCGCCTTTCGACGTATACACCATAAATAATAATAGCGCCTTTAAACTTGAAGACGCAACAGTAGTTCAAGATAATTTTGATTAAAATTTTCTAAAAGCTTCTCCGTACTCTCTGGATTATCTTCTAGAATCTTATGTAGGTTCTTCAAAGTAACTTTGTTAAAATTTTGGATTAACTTGTTTTAAAGCAACGTTTTGTCAACTATTTTCTGTGTCACTCTCTTCATTTTATGAGATTTAAATGTAATAAACTTTTCCATAAATTTCTTTTGTACATACCTTGTCCTGGCAATACCGAACACTACAAGAAAATCCTAGTAGTGCACTATAAAAAATCCGTATTATCCTATTTGGTGTAATGCTTCTGTAATTATTCGCCTACATACATTTCGGAGAGAATAATAATAAATTATTCTTACTTTTAAAAGCTATACCAAAAATTAATACAATTTTTTTTCAATCAATTTTTTATTGAATACTGTACTATTTCATTGTACTCTGACTATTTTTCTTAAATTTGACTGAATTTCGTTAATTCAGCTATGAATCTCGTTTCAGCGTTTGTTTTATGTTCAATAGTAATACGTTGTGGATGAATTTTTTATTGTCAAACGCCAAGTGCTGCATTTTCCATGTAAATATTCAATAATCCAACCAATTAACTAATTTCCCTATACTTCTTCGTTCTTATTTATATGCAACTTTATATCGCGAACCATATCTCTAATGATTATACGTACTGTAGCAATTTTCACCAACGGATTTACAATGGCCACTAGATAGTTTGGTAAAACATCACCAACTGATCCAATGTTTAACCAAATCCAATGTTTAACCATTCCAATGTTAATTAATGTTTATTAATTAACTCAATATTCCTCAAAATTTCATTATTTACATTGCAGATTCAAGACCATTAATTTGTAGATAATAAACCATATAATAAGCTTTTAATTTTTCATATGCATTATATGCCTCTGTTTCCCTGAAGCTATTACAAGTTGTAGATAAAAAATATAATAAAATACTACTTGGTATACACAATTTTTATTCATAACTGGACCTAATGTTCAATATGGGCTCCAAACCACGGCCCTCGGCATTAAATCATCCCAGAAGACATCCGGTCTTGCCCAGCCTGGTTACTGGCGTGACTAGGATCGTTTTCCTTGTCGGATTTTACACTCTTGCCCTAGCAGGATTCGAACCCGCGGCTATCGCAACAGTAGGTGGATCACCTTTATCAGTGCGTCGCACAAGCCGGTTAAAAGCTATTATACTTTTATTGATTTGGTTTCATTTGTTTAACCACTACTCTTTATGTTATAGTCAAGACCCAAAAAATACTATGATCAAAAGTACTAATCTTATAAAACTAAAATTTTAAAAATGGTGTGTGAACGTACACAGCATCATCACTTTCAAAATAGTTTTTGAATGGTAGCATAACATAAATTGTAATACTAACTACTTACTTGTTTAACGTGTGTCTTAATCATTATTATTGATAATTGCATATTAATTATATAATATTTCGATTTTTAACAAACTTGTTAAATTATGTTCAGTATACGTAAACTTCCTTATATTACTATAAGTGCAGCATCTTAAGCAAAATTATTGCAATATCTTCGATACCTGTATTCCCACACAAATGCTTTTTCTATGTGCATACTTTTTCGACAACTTTCAAGTTTACAATCTCCAAGGTCTCAGAAAATGCAGCCCAGCCTACATATTTAAAACATAAACAAAAAATTAATTAATATTGTATTCTAACTCATTTTTCGGACAGTTAAAATTTATATTTTAATAAATTATAGTCAATAAATACTAATAGTATATCAGCAATATGTTAAAAGTTTATTTTCTAATATCTCTTTAAGTTTATAATTTGTTGAATGCGCAGGGTTAAAGTGCTTATTATTTTATTCTATATCATTTATTATTTTATAACGTATTAATCCTTTATATTTTACTTACTTATATTTTAAGCTATTTATAATCAGTTATATATGATTTTTTTAAACATCTTAAAACACACTTTATTCATTTGCATGAATTAATTATAAAATAACGCTTTTTAGAAATGCAAAACCTTGAGAATCGTGAACTGTAATTTTTAATTGCCACGTCAAACCTAGCGCATTCGCCTTTATATAATAACTCGCTCACATCGTAACTCATCTTTAATTTTATAATAGGTTGGCGTAGACCTCCAGATTCAGATCTAATTGACATTCTTCTCCCAGACGGCGAAGACTACCGTTTGGTATTTGTAAACTCGGACGGCTCCTCCAAGGAAGAAGACGTGGACGATAACGACAGTTCATCGGCGTCCAGTTTCCCCATAGACGACTGCGACTGGGATTATTTCGAGCCAGGGGCGGCACGTCCCCATCCCGTGCTTGGCTGGGCCTCGCCCTTCGGCTCCCCGAGGGTATACCGACGACGTTTCGCCGACTCCCCCCTAGGTAAGTGTCGACAGAAAAAGAAACAGAGCGGTTTAACGTAATCTTCACGATCGACGACCGTAAATAAAAGAGAGAAAACCTACAAGTTAGCGTTGCAGAACGAAGCCGTAGTTGCGCGATGTTTTCACTCGTTATTTTTTTTATATTACCGGGCAATGTTTAATAACAAGTAAGGAACGAGCTTTATAATTTGCATTTTCTGAATATTACAGTTCAGTCGTGACATTCCATTTTATCACTCATTCATTTTGCCAGAATAAACTTTTTATACGTTGAATTTTAATTCTTAACTAATTAAAATGTATCTAATATATCAGATGTACATACGAAATTTGATTATACCATCCAACAACCTATACCCCATAGAGCAACTGCTATTCAACATATATTTCGTTTTTTTTTTGGTTTTATTCATTCATTAATTTTATTTAGTTAGTAAATTAAAAGAGTAAATAACTATATTTTAAACTTTATCAAATAAATCAAATGTTGTGTATCCCTATTTTAACATGTGCTGATTTTGTTTTACAAGACAATGTACCACACGGACAGTCGGTAATACTTAATGAAGAAAAACACAAATATATAGTCTATACAAAGTAGCAGTGAACTTACGTCATCTCAATTTATGACGTCAAAATCGATGACGCCGCATTTGAGATTGAAATTTTAAGCATTTTATTATTTAGCTTCGATATATAACAAGAAATACAATTTATTTTCATGTTTAGTTCTTGTTTCCTTTGCTGCTGTATTTTCTTGTAAAATCATTCTGATATCACTGTATTTCTTTTTAGTTTCTTCTGTTACTACTTGTGTACCATTTTCTTGACATCTAATGCATATATTATCGAAGTATTTAAACCACTCTTAATTAAACAGCCACAACAGATTATAGGTTAGACTTATTTTATTCTATTTACATTAAACTCTTTTCTAAACGACCTATAGTATCCCCTAGAGAATTAATCCACACATTGTGAGCCACTATTCAAGTCAATAACGAAACTGTTAATTTGCAGTCTAACACTAGTTCACACATTCCTTGTACATAATCCTTTCCTCATTTTCAAACTTTCCACAAATCTACTGTTGTAATTCTTTACCACATCCTATAATAATTCGATTTGATTGAATATGCAATGATAAAGAGGAAGACGTCACAGTCTGTAACCATATTATTCAGCCATCTTATCTACTGTGTATCTTTTTTCGGGCCTATTTCTATAAAAATAAATTACATAAAACAGAATTAATCATTTCGTTTATGTTTACAAAGTGTTAATTGGGAATATCTCGCTGTTTAATATGGTACATTCATAGCTTAATTTATGTTTTGCAAGCCATTCTTTTATCACAGCCTTTGTCGACCATACTATTTATACTATTTAAATCCATTGAAGTTTTGGTATAAATCAAACATTGACAGAGGTTGAACTGAGTGAGTACTGCTTGGGATCTGTCTGACTCATTAGGATCCAACATTTATCGCTCATCATGCCTTGGTCCCAAAATCCTTGTAGCGCCTTTCAATTTTCAATATATCTTAATGTACTCCTTACTCGTGCTCTCCTTACTCGTAGCTCCTACCATCCAAGTTTTGCAGGAAAGAATCAAGATGTACATGCAGAAAATGCATGAGGGGCATTCGAACCCCATTCTTGTGGTAATTTTGGTTGGCTTCGATACTGATGATACGTCAAGACATTTATCTCTGCTGTGTTTTTATATTTATACTGCCGACATTCATCGAGCAAAAGTGGTAATCATCTACATGATCGTTCTGTTCTCTCCACTTGTACAGTTTTATTCTGCAGGCGTTACTAAACAATTTCAGACCCATGGTTTGTCAGTGTTTTCAACAGCAAAACTGCAAAAAAGTACTGCAAATACTCATCTTTGAGTATATTTGTCATGATATCTCCACGTTTACTGAGCATATAATATCCACAAACGTAACCAAACACTTTGCAACATTGTCTTCATCTTACAAAGCACAATCGCAGCTAAAATGTTAGTAAATTAGAAGTAATCTGACTCTGGTCCAAAAATTGACCCGAATTCTTAAATTTGTAAAATCAACTGTCAAATACTTCAAAGATTATCAAAATCATCGGAAGTTGAGGACCTATCAACAATCGACTATTATCTTTGGAATGGTACAATGGAAGGGCGTATCCATTCTTTTTTTGCGGACTGCTACTTTCAAAAAGGATGAAATATTTAAACTGTTATTAAACAGTTAATAATTTGAAGTGTAGAAAGTTATTACAGCCAACGGGCCATCAACATTAAATATAAATATTAAGAGTTTATTCATTTCTCCCGCAATTTCCAATTTTCGTTAAAAAGTATTTAAAAAGACATTTATTGAGAAAAATTGGTATAATATTCATAAATCAAAATATTTTTTAATCAGTTTCTACAACTTTTTTCCATCATTCGCTGAGAGCACAGGACTTATTATTCCAGCTGCAAAATTGTATCGTTCACAACTCTTGCAATATGTGGTCGAACGTTTACATGGATACTTCTCATTTTCATCATAGTTGATCAAAAGTTGAAAAATATAGTTAGTTGATGCAGAAATGTGTAAAGCAGCCTGAAATGTTGGAACCAAATTGAACTATCACTGGACATCATTACCGACTACAAAGAAATGTGGTCGGAAAACTCAACGAAATCATATTTCAACAAGGCAATATTCGTGTAAAAATCTCGAAACCAATGAACATTGAAAACACTCTAATAACTACTGCTCAAAAAAAGGAAAAATTAGTAACCAAATTGACAATTTTGCTGGTTAAGTCTCAAAAGTTGTGTTTAATTGTGTTGTGAATTGGTGTGATGAAAATGTGTGTAAAATCAACAATGGAGATCTGTACAATCAAAATCGCTCTAAGGTCTTTGTTTCGTTCGTCGTGAGAGGCAACACAAAAAATATACCATAACGCAGGACAACAATTATGGTCAAATATAAAGTCAACAAACGTCTTCTATCATTCCTCTTATATTATCACATTTTATATTCGATATATTATTATTAATATTTATTAATTAATTGGTCAAAAAAGTTTCTTTCCAAGTCCATGCGAAAACTCCAAAAGATTTTTTATTACGCAATAAAGAGAATTAGCACAGAGATTGATATTAAAGGGAAACACAATATTTTTATTCAAATTTCATTTAAGTCGAAGTAAAAAAATGGGATATGCGTTTTCTTTTTCATTCTTAACCCTTTAGAAAAAAGGAATTAATATATTTTAGGCATTTAAAATTCATAGCTTTTTATTTTTGATCAAATTTGCGGGAAATTTAACAGTTTATTCAAATTTTCCGTGATTATATTTAAAAAGTTTAGGCCTCGCTTTTATTTCCATAATTACATAATAGAAATTAAAGAAATAATTGTATTACCAAATATTAGTGAAATTATAGAATGTTTAATGATTACTACAATATTATCGCTTTGGCAACCACAGTGGTCAAGGTGACAGGATGCTTCTCGAACTATTGTGATAGTCACGAGTTCGAATCCTCCAACGCATGGATATAATTTATATTTGTGGTTGTTTGTAATTGTGATAAGGAAGAATATTAAACTAGACAAAGAACAATCATCCCAGCTTTTCCAACAAGAAGCATCGGTAAAACTGGATGTTTTTGGGTTTCTGTGATTGTATCTAAAGTTGATCAAACAAACAAGGTTATGAAATGATATGAATTGAATTTCTGTTAAAAAGTTGTGAAGTATCTTTGAAAAGAAGTACTATCGTGATAAAAAAAGAAGACAAATAAAAGCTAAACATAGAAAACGAATAACATTGAAAAAATATTCCTTGTTGATGCGATTTTGTTTGAACAATAATTAATTTCATATTGGTTACACGATTCACTTTGAAAGTTATTAAAAACAAAAAGCTTTTCAAAATTAAAATGTAATATAATGACCCCAATGTCACTTGAATTTAAACGCAGATGTTTTATTCTTTCAAATTAGTGTAAACAAATTTCTTATCACTTCATATGCAATGTGCTATTATAATAGATGAGGTAATACCGTCGAGCATAAAAATATAACTATTGTGTAAAATATCATATATTATATTTAGAGAAATATTCACATACATAAAATTTTAAAAAATATTATAATATAACATATTCATAATAAAAATAGAACAGAAATCTCTGCTAGCTGATAACTTACATTGTTTATCTTAATTATTGTATTAACTATTATCGTTTACAGATTACAGTTAATATAGTACGTAGTTTAACTTGAACCTTACGTTCTAAACATTTTGCAAAACTTTTACATATGTTACATGAAATATATGTTACGTAGTGTTTAATACAAAATCTTTTAATTTACTTGAAAACTACTTTATTTGAGCACAAACAAGTGACGATTTGTTGGAACGACTTCACGAAACAATATTTCTAATTCTAAGCGAAACTCTGATATAAACGCATCACAACCTGACACCAATCCGAATTATTAGAATATCCAGTGCTGCATAGATCGTACTATATAACACATATACTTTTGTCACAATTTATCCTTGTATTATATCTTCCTCATTGTCCAAAATTGAAAAGTTTTATTTTCATATAACTGGTCCGCATGTGGTATGAAAAGAATTTTAAAATCTCTTAATTAGTAGGCGTATTCCAATACGTATGTTTTTGTTTTAACGGTTTTATATTGATCTAAAAAATAGATTAATGTAAGACCGATTAAGAAAACTTTCTCTTTCACATAATAAAGCCTTCGTAGGAACAACTAGCGAAAAACAATTAATACGTTTAATCATACTTTAATTTATAATTTTCCATGTCAAATTTTTGTAAATGTTAAACTTAGATACAAATGTTGAAATCAATTTCCTTTTTCCTTCCCCTATATGGACTGTATGCCCTAGAAGCGCTTTTTAGAGCTTAAATCAGGTGAACACGGAAACTGCCGAATAACATTTTCAAAGGCAAAAGTCGCTAAGATGCCGGCTTGGTGGCGCAGTGGTAAAGGCGATTGGACGGTCCTCCTATTGTTGCGATAGCCGCGGGTTCGAATCCTGCTGGGGCATGGTCGTAAATTTATGTTTGTGATTGTTTAAAATTTGTGAATGTTCTAGGCAATATTGTAAAATCCGATAAGGAAAATGATCCCAGTCACGCCAGTAACCAGGCTGGGTAAGACCGGATGTCTTCTGGGATGATTTCTAAAGTTGGTCACTGCCATGTTGTAGGCTTAACGCTGAGGGCCGTGGTTCACAGCCCACATTAAACTTTAGGCCCAGTCCAGATAAACCCATAGTTGGTAAAAAGAGACTTTAAAATATATTTTTAAAAAAATTTAAAAAAAAGTCGCTAAGAAAGCGTTTATTTCAAATTGTTTAAGAAAATCTGCATTGGGGAAGTTGTAACTCATATTAGAGTAATAAAATAAATACGAAGCATAATATTTTCTTACTTTTAAACACAATTATAAAGTTCGTCCGCCTTTTATACGACAAAAGAAATGATTCTTTATATGTCGCACTTAATCTTTCTGAAAATTCCAAATTATTTTATTGTGTTTGTCAGAAATGAAGTTCAGTTAATCATTATTAAATCAGGTAGGAAGCACGGCGAATATTTTTGAAGCAAATTTAAAATTATGTAGGCATAAACGTTTAAATTTTCTTCACATAATTTAAGGATAAATCTGTGTCAATTTAGATGGCAGCTAATTTTGACCCAAAATATATCACAATTTAAGAGTAATTATTTATATTTTTATTACTAAATATTAACATTTTACGAAAATACTAGGTTCTTGCATGTATTCTGATCATTATTTTACTTTAAAAAGCCTTCATTGAGAAAAATTTATACAACATATATTATTCAAAATAATTTCCTACAGTTTTTCCCATCTTTCTGGTAGCAACGCTACTCATCAACTGGCAAGGTCTCTGAAAGTTTATTGAAAATTTGAGTTAGGTTTTCATTCAATAAGTCTTGCAATCCATTGTCTTGGGTTGTGTTGAAACCAAAACTAATAGTTTAAAAACTAAAGTTTGGTGGACTCCAGCCACAAATATATTCAATTCAAACTACAGAAGTAATGAATGTCAAAATAAAGTTTTGATCCTTCCATGATTGGCGTCCTTATATACTAAATAACTCAATAAAACTAAGTGAAAATCTATTATTTTATATAGAAAAAAACCAAAACCATCGAAAACCATCAATACCAACCAACTCTTGCTGTCTTACTTGAAGAGCGAAAACGTTAATAAAACATTGTCACTTAATACTTATTTTGTGAAAAGCAATTAACAAAAATTAATTTCAATTTATTTATTATATCAAGTAATCAAGCAATGAACACGAGGAATTCATTATGACGAATGATTAAATTTGAGTCAAAATATCGTAAAGAATATAATTTCGATATTTTTGCACTATACATTTAAAAAATGGTAGTAATTATAATAATAACTATCTAAGATGATATAACCAACTATGGAAGATAAAAACAAAAATTAATTGCATATAAGAGAATGTTATTTTATGGGGAAAATAACTATACATAACAAAATTCAGATCAACAACCTTTAAGATAAGTTATATTTCACAGCTATACCTTATATTAGTTTGTTAAGTGTTAAGCAAGAAGAGAAAACCTCAAATAAATAAATTAAACGAAAAAATAACACATAACACGAGATAATCTCAATTATAAATCTTTCTTAATTAATTATCAGACATTGAAGATGTTATCACATTATGGAGAAAATAACTATACATAGAGAAGTTTGGATCAACAATCTCTAAGATAACTTAGACTTCACAGCTAAAACCTCCGATTTGATATGTTAACATTCATTCGTATCAGTACTGGTAAAATATATCGGTATATTGAATTTATCTAATATAATTCGTAGTTTAGTTGTGTAGGATTGACGAAATTTGTAGCACGTCTTGACATCAAATGACGAAAATTACTTCAAAATTGTTTTATAAATTCTACATTAAGAAACGTACAACTTAGGTTAAATCAATGAAGTAGACATGAAGCACATCATTTACTTGCCTTTAAACATAATTATGTTCTCGAGTTTATCTGTCTTTCTCAGAAATTGAAAAAGTTTTTTAAATATCCTCATTTAATTCTTTATTTTTGAAAAGCATTTAACAGCAAAGTCTAAATCAAGTAAAGCAAAAATGGCTTATGGGGAATTAAAAAAATAGAGGCAAAAGTACGCGAAGAAAATATTTTCGATATTTTTGCACACGAAGAATTAATTAAGACAAATGAATAAATTAAAGTAAATATTATGTGAAGGCCAAAAAAGGCATTAACTATAAAACTAAGAACATAACACACTCAGGAAAAAAAAACAACATAAACAAATAAATTAAAACGAAACATTAGAAAAACAAAGATCTTTCTGACATTTTCACAATATAAACGAAAAAATTAGCAATAATTGTAATAATAACAAGATAACACGAGATGCTACATATAATTACATAAGTTATAAACAATAATTAATGATATTTAAGAGTACGTAATATTATAGAAAAAATAATTATACTTAACAAACTTGAGGTCAAAAAAATCTTCAAGATTATTCAGATTTCACAGCTTTCAGTGCTAGTGAAAAATATCGGTTAATTGTTTATATTCGCAGTTGGCGAAAACGAAGTTCAATTAATTATTATCAATTCAAGTAATGCGCTCGAAGAATGACTTAGAGAAGTATAGAAAGTAAAGGAGATATTTTCGGTATATTTGCAATATATCGTAATAACTATAATGATAACAAAATAACACGAGATGACTAACTACATAGGATAAAAACAATAATTAATTATCATACATTCAAGAGAATGTGACATTATGATAAAACGATTCAGAAATAATTATTCATAAAGAAGTTCAGATCAACAGCATTTAAGATAATTTAGATTTCACAGCTAATATATTCCACTTGATATATTAAAACACATTCGTATCAGTACTGGTGACAAATATCGGTACATCGAATTTACATTATCTAATTCGTAGTTTTGTGATGTAGGATTTTCGAAATTTGTAGCACGTCCTGACCTCCTTTTGCGGCATCTGTTTCAGGTTCTCCGTTGCTTCAGCGAAGGCCGCGCGTCTCTTCCGACGAGGACGTCAGCGTCACCTCCCCCTCCGACGTGTCGTTTCATCCCCGCGTACCCGAAACGCCCCGCTGTCTCCATCAGAACGCGACCGGCCGTCAAACCGTCCAGACTAGTTATCCGGCGAGCGCATCCTGCAAGACGTGCGGGGGCAGCACGACGCCCGCCGCCCACTATATCCCCATCCCGGTACCGGTACCCATTCCATTTCCAGTACCTTGGAGCGGCGGTACCAGTAGCGCCGGTGGCGGGGATCTGTTGGTACCGTTGTACCGGTCGTTACCCGATTTGGCACGTGGCGCCGAATTCTGGCAGTATCTGGCGCAGATGCCCGGTTTCCCGTGGTCTTCGTTGGAAAAGCCGATGATCGGCGAGACTGCCGACGAAAAGCACGATGAGGGTGAAGACGAAAGGAAAGATGACGAAGGAGACGACCGTAATGAGAGTCGAAATAACGTAGAGGAAGATGAACCTACCGGCCATTTAGAGTGTGAAAATCGGTGAGTCGATTACTTAAGAGTATTCTAATATATTTTATAAAATTTTATTAATAATTTTACGCGGAATAATCATGTAAGTAAATAACATTGGAATCTAGCAAATAAAAATATAATATAATATTTATTAAATACACTGTTTTTATCAAAAAACAAACATACGGTTTTTACACATCTGTATAAATAATATTTTTAAATATATAAGTGGATCAATGTATATATAAAGCTAACTAATATTTTCTAAATTATTATTGATAGAATATTTGTTTAAACGATTTATTTTAATTTTAAGCCATACATATCAACAACCTTACATGAATTATGTATAAAAATTTAATATTAGATAATTTAATTAAATGTTGTTTATTAATAAATAAATAAATATTTTATGAAATCAATTACGTCTTAACAGCTAATAAAGCAATGTTTTCTTATTATCCTAGTCAACACATATTCATTCAACATATAATACATAAAGATAACAAATATTGAAATGGCCTGCCATCTAGTATATAACTGTGTCATTACAATCATAATTGATTAGATATCTGTATTTGAAAAACTATTTTGTGGAATTATTTTATAAATGATTTATATAAAACATTATTAATTAAAATAACTAGAATGTTCAGTAAAATAATACTTGATATTGAATGAATATGAACACTTAATATTACTACTATAAATAATACTTGTCCAATGAGTAATATTATAGAATTATTTGATTCCATCAATTTGTTTGAACTCATATTAACGTGTAAAGTTTTGCTAAGACACCGGACTGCTACAACATCGACATGGTGCAGAGATCTTTGTTCATGATTCGCAGCAAGTTTTTGATGACCTGGTTACTTCTAAAGTACCATGGAAAAGTAACTGCACTCCTCACTATTTTGTTCTGAAGCTGCTGAATTATGTTCAGGTTACTCTTCTTAGCACAACTCATATTTGGATATCCATATGTCTTTCTCAGAGAGTAAAAAAATTCCTAACATATCTTACTTAATTCATTACTTATTTTACTTGTGAAAAACTTACTAAAAATAATTAACAGTTCAGTTCAATTAATTATCATTAAAGCAAATGAACAACATGACAAATTAATTATGACTAATGAATAAATTAGAATCAATAAAAAAAATGGGCGAAAAAAATAAGTAATAAGTATGACAATAACATGATATACAATACCCATATTTGAATATCCATTTGTCCATATGGGCTATTGTAAATAGCCAATACATTCTTGTAAATTAATTACAGAATTTTACGCCATTTTAACAATTCATTTAGCAGAAAAATCACTAAATTGAATTACTATAAAATATTCCAAATAAAGAACGTTGTTGAATGATCATTTTCGATTTTCATCATCCAATGAATCAAGTTTAATATAAAATTTAATATAGCATGGCACAGATGTTTTTTAGTAGTGGATGAATACAGAAATTCAGAAAGTGTTTGGTTTGCAGAGGAAACAACTTCAAATAGTATTCCATCAGGGCTAAAATAAATAGTGAAATAATATTTAGCCATTAGCTATGATCTGAGCTATGATGAATCATTTTGAATAGATACCAAAACAATAAAATTTTTATTGTGACGCAACAATTCTTCATTGTAAACTTTACTAACTTTACCATATAATTTATAGTACTTATATTTATAGTACTATATGTATATAGCACTTATACAGTACTTTAATCAAAAGAAAACTGAATGTTAGTATTAGCTTAGTAAATTTTACAATGATTATTTTTCGATTTCAACATGTGAATGCTAATAAAAGATATATAGATATAGAGATGTCAACGTATATGACAAACAGCCTTTTCCTGTGTAAATAAAACACAGTATGTTTTATTTGATGTTATTTCAGTTAGTCGGTTGTTTGTTTAAGCAATTTACTTCCGTAATTTCGTCTACTTTTTCGACCAAATTTAGATGCTTTCAAATAACAAAATAGGCTTTTTTATTGAAGTTTATATAGCTTATATTTTAGTAGTCTCCACTACCTAATATTTTTTTGAAAATTAACTGCACTCCTCAATATTTTATTCTGAAGCTACTGAATTATGTTCAAAGTAAAAAAATTATTAACATATCTCACTGAATTCATTACTTATTTCACTTATGAAAAACTTACGAAAAATAATTAATAGTTCAGTTTAGTGAATTATTATTAAATCAAGTAAAAACAAGCAAAAAAAAATTAACTAATGAATAAATTACAGTCAATATTACAAAAGGAAGATATTTTCGATATTTTTATAATATGGGTGAAAAAAATAGTAATAACTATAATAATAACAAGATAACACGATATACATCACTCATATTTGGATATCCATTAATCCATTTATCCATATGGGGTTAAAGATTTGCCTGTACAACAGTTTTTTGTTGTATTATGACAGGACATTATTTAAAACACAACCAAATTACTATAAATGTACTAAATACTAATGTATAAAAATACGTCGTTGAATGATCATTTTGGATCATCATCATCGAATGAATCAAGTTTAATGTAAGATTTATCGTAGTCATGAGTAATAATTCAAGTCTTTGGTTTGCAGAGAAAACCATCTTCAAATAATAATCTATCAGAATTAAATTAAATACTAAAATAATTTTTCATCGACCAGAATATTAGCCATGTTTAGCTCCTCCTGATGTATTTTTATTTCGCTTCCACGAGCTTATTGAACAACTTAACAACATAAACGTTGATTAAGGAAAAAAGTAAATGTATATCTTTTTTTCAGAGGTTCATCCGCTTCGGAATCCTCTTCTACAGACTCCAGCGCCGATGAGGGCGATCAACCCAGAGTACGGCGAGTATACAACGTCACTGGCCCTCCTTCAACGAGGGAAAGCGACGATGCCCTACCTAGCAGTGATGTAACCACTGATAATGATGACAACAAATCGTCAGCCGATGAGAAAGAACGGGAGGAGGAAGAGGGCGAGGAAGAAGAGGAAGAAACTTCATCTGGATCCGCGGATACTGACAGTAACGATACCGGCACCGTGGCTGATCAGAAACCACGGCGTTTTTCCCGAGTGTTTGTAGTGAATCACAAAGAATCAAGTGCTAGCAGTGGTAGCATGGCATCGTCTAATAGTGATACGGATAGTACAGATAACGATACTGATCTTGAACTAGACTGTACCGTTGTGTTAACGAATATAAAGCATATCGATTCGGAAAAAGTGGAATGTGAAGGAAAGAGTAATGTGGAGGGAGATGGTGAAAGTGGTGCCAGTTTTATAGGCATGAAATATATTGGTGAGGATGGCGAAAATTCTAGTACGGCCGGTATAAATAAGAAACCAGTTAAGGAGGTAAGGCGGAAGCACAGGACAAGGAGAAGTAATAGTAAAAAGAAGAAAGCGGACGAAACCGAGGACTGTGATAGAGAATTGGTTAAAGATAACGAAATAAGCTCATCAAACGCTGAACAGGAAGACTGTGATAAACCCATCGAATTTAACGAACCCACAACGGAAGACCACAACGAAAATGCTGAAGAACCGGCGAAAAAACAAGCGGACGAAAATGTTTCGGAAGACAATGACTCCATGGATCGCAACGCTTCGTCACCGGCTCCCCCGAGT
This sequence comes from Rhynchophorus ferrugineus, assembly GCF_030347505.1. Taxonomy (NCBI): domain Eukaryota; kingdom Metazoa; phylum Arthropoda; class Insecta; order Coleoptera; family Curculionidae; genus Rhynchophorus; species Rhynchophorus ferrugineus. Next base: position 19,776,789 of record NW_027472583.1, on the reverse strand, counting down.
GTAACGACGCTTGATTACGCGGCGGAGGCGACGGCAGCGTCGACCGTCGAGGATAAAGGCCCCCAGGTCCAGGAGATGGACGTCGAAGCCGCTATCATCGGGAAATTCAAAACCGAGTCCGTGTATTCCTCGAGTCCGGGCCTGAGCGACGTCAGTGCCGAGTCGCTGAGCTCCAGCGACGCGGAAAAAGAGCCGACGACGCAGACGAGAGAGACGGAGCACCAGGTGGAAGTCGGGCGAGTTCGCCGCGCAGGTGGTCGGCAGTCAGTGATCGGCGAACGTTCGGGTGCGCGTCATGGTGTCCGATACACCAGTCTAGTGATGATAAGGAACGATGAGGTACCGCAACAGGTGAATGTGGTGTCGTCGTCAACAAACGACGTGGTGGTGCGCCACACTAACCGTGAGGAGGAGGATGAACGTCCAACCCTTACAGGTAAGATCACGCGCAAGAACTTGTTGTTATCGCACCTACCGAATCGGCATGCAAACTCATGATAATTCAATCGAAAACAGCTGATTATGATATATAGTTCGCGCTCGCTAAAACAAAAGGTTCCATCAGAGTCCGTATTGTAACGATGAGTAATAATGGCAAGAGTTTCGGAATGGTAAGCCTTGACATTATGGGTTATGGGTTTCTTTGTCGCGCACTCTCATTTCTACTCGCTCACCGTGGCTGTTCATGGTTTTATTTTGCGTTTAGAAACATTCCTGCGTCAGTTCGTTTCGTTTTCTTTTGGTTCCACCAATATTTCATTGATTGTCATTTCTTTTATTCAACAAATAAAACTGACCCATCGAAAATAATCTTTATTTGCATATGGGTGGGTCACATTTTTCTTTAACAACAACTTCCTTAACTCAACAGTCTCGACTCAACTGTATTTTAGTTATATATTATTCAGATTTTGTTATTTCATTCAGTGTTTAATTCTTGATTAGTGCAGTTTAGTTTTCCATAAGATAGAGGTTTAAAACGATTTAAATAGCTGTGAAACGAGGATTTACCTGTATGTAGGCTTTCACTGTTATCAAGCAGAGTAGTGCTTCCAACAGCCAATGCACCGAACAACCTATAACCGAATTAGTCAATAAAATTCGATTTGTGTTGGTACTGGTCGACCCTGTTGTCAAATGTCTACAAAATTCTTCTAAACATTAGTTATAATAATTAGAGGTTGCAAACCTTGTAAACTTACGTGTTGACGTCACATATTTTGATAACGTGCATTGGTTGTTTTATTGGATCAAATTCTGACAATAATTCGACAAACATCGAGAACTGAGTTGACCTTGAAAATCGTGAGACATGAATCTCTATTGTGGGCCTATATTTTTTTATCGAAACAAGAAATTGTTAGATAGGTCTTTCTCCTCTTAGAAATGCCAACCAATCAGGGTGCAGGACGAGGTATTTAATCGAACTTTCGGTACCACCTTGAGGAACTCCAGAGGGGAGCACCAAGGATATAATAAATTATATCCACCAAATCGACCAGATTTTCTGTTCTAACCGTGTATAAACTAGATATGTCCGCCGCGAAAAAATATATCCATATTTTAAAAAATGTATAGTCTATTCAAAGTTTTTCTGTTCATACATCATCAAGATATTTAAAGTATTGCCTCCCGCAATTTGTAAATTCGTTTTAGAATCAGACAATATTTTCCTTGTCATTATATTATAGTTAAAAATAGACACAAAGCTGTCGGATTAGTTTGAACAGGTAAACGAATGAGTATGTCAAAGTCGTCCTGTGGTCAGACGTATATTCTTCCGACAAAATTCTTGATAGCAATAGTGATAAGAGGTTATAACTCTAACCTATAAACTATTGTGTTTTAGATTTTAGATATACTAACAGATCAATTAAAAAGTCCCCGACCTGACACATAGATGGCGCTACTAAAATTAAATCCATATGTTTTTTAGTTAGCCTTAACCCTCAAAAGATGCGTGTATAAATTTGATAGCTGTCGGATCATTAGTTTCTGAATTATAGCATTTTGAGTGAAGCAACTTTTGTTATTGTGAAAAAATGGATAAAAAGGAATTTCGCGTGTTGATAAAATATTGATTTTTGAAGATAAAAAATACAGTTCAAATAAAAACTTGCCTTGATACCGAGTTTCCGGACACTGCCCCGGGAAAATCAACCATCAAGGATTGGTATGCTAAGTTTAGAGGTGGTGAAATGAGCACCGAAGAAAATTAACGCAGTGGACGCCCAAAAGAGGTTGTCACCGAAGAAAACATTAAAAATATCCACAAAATGATTTTGAATGACCGTAAATTGAAATTGAATGAAATATCAGACACTCTAAATATATCAACTGAACATGTACATCATGTTGTTCACGAATATTTGGGTATGAGAAAGTTCTGTGTAAAGTGGTTACTACGCAAGCTCACTTATTACCAACAACAACGACGAGTTGATGATTCGTAATAAACCGGAGTTTTTGCTCCGAAGTCCAATCGACAGTCATCCGAGTGGACTGCACACGATGAACCCGCTCCAAAGCGTGAGGAAATGCAATAGTCGGCTGGTAAGGTTATGGCATCTGTATTTTGGGATGCGCATGAAATAATTTTCATTGACTACCTTGAAAAAGGAAAGACTATTATATAGCGTTGTTGAACGGTTTCAAAGATTTCACCACGTCTAATGTTAGCATACCAATCCTTGATGGTTGATTTTTCTGGGACAGTGTCCGAAAACTCGGCATCAAGCCAAGTTTTTGCTTCAACTGTATTTTTTCCCTTCAAAAAGCAATATTTTATCAGCACGCGAAGTTACTTTTTATGCATTTTTTTTCACAATAACTAAAGTTGCTTCACTCAAAATGCTACAATTCACAAACTAATGATCTGACAGCTGTCAAAATTATACACGCATCTTTTGAGGATTAGGGACAACTGAAAAACATATAGATTTAATTCTAATAACGCCATCTATGTGTCAGGCCGGGGACTTTTCAATAAACCTGTTATATATTGAATAATAATAAAATGAGTATTTTAATATAATATACATGAACATTTTAGTGAAATCAAGTTTAATTTTAATAATAATTCCAGTTTAGCGACTAAACTTTGGGTATTCGGATTTTTGGGCTTCTAGTAATTAATGGAAAATTAATAAACTAAAATAAACTATACACAATGTCAGCTGCTGTGTTGATATTATTAAAGGATGATTTTATATAAGTAAACAATTATCTTTGTCACTTTAATAAATATTAATGATTTTTGTGCGAAATCTATCATTATTTTTACTATTCGGTTTGTTATTTATTTTGGCTTAAATGTTAAATAACATATTTTCTTATCACATTTATATTAATACCCAACAAATGCATTTTAACGCTTATTCGGGTTTTGTTGGATACAAACGATAATTAAGATTGTTTGTTATAACCTCTGAGCTATGATGAATCATTTTGAATAGATGCCAAAACAATCAATTTTTTATTGTGACGCAACAATTCTTCATTGTAAACTTTATTATGTAGTTTATAATACTTATGTATATAGTACTATATGAATATAGCAGTTATACAGTACTTTAATCAAAAGAAAACTGAATGCTAGTATTAGCTTAGTAAATTTTACAATGATTATTTTTCGATTTCAACATGTGAATGCTAATAAAAGATATATAGATATAGAGATGTCAACGTAAATGACAAACAGCCTTTTCCTGCGTAAATAAAACACAGTATGTTTTATTTGATGTTATTTCAGTTAGTCGGTTGTTTGTTTAAGCAATTTACTTCCGTAATTTCGTCTACTTTTTCGACCAAATTTAAATGCTTTCAAATAACAACATAGGCTTTTTTATTGAAGTTTATATAGCTTATATTTTAGTAGTCTCCACTACCTAGTAATTTTTTGGAAATTAACTGCACTCCTCAATATTTTATTCTGAAGCTACTGAATTATGTTCAAAGTAAAAAAATCATTAACATATCTCACTGAATTCATTACTTATTTTACTTATGAACAACTTGCGAAAAATAATTAACAGTTTAGTTAATTATTATTAAATCAAGTAAAAACGAGCAAAATTCATTGTGACTAATGAATAAATTAGAGTCAATTACATAAGGAAGATATTTTCGATATTTTTATAATATGGGTGCAAAATAGTAATAACTATAATAATAACAAGATAACACGATATACAACACCCATATTTGTATATCCATTTGTCCATATGGGGTTAAAGATTTGCCTGTACAATAGTTTCTGTTGTATTATGACAGGACATTATATAAAATACAACCAAATTACTATAAAATGTACTAAATAAAGAACGTCGTTGAATGATCATTTTGTATCATCATCATCGAATGAATCAAGTTTAATGTAAGATTTATCGTAGCATGGCACAGATATTTTTTAATGGTAGATGAATACAGACAGTCATGAGTAATAATTCAAGTTTTTGGTTTGCAGAGAAAACCATCTTCAAATAATAATCTATCAGAACTAAATTAAATACTAAAATAATTTTTCATCGACCAGAATATTAGCCATGTTTAGCTCCTCCTGATGTATTTTTATTTCGCTTCCACGAGCTTATTGAACAACTTAATAAAATAAACGTTGATTAAGGAAAGAAGTAATATTGCAAACTTTACTATATAGTTTATAATACTTATGTATATAGTACTATATGAATACAGCACTTATATAGTACTTTAATAAAAAGTAAAATTAATTGTAGTATTAACTTAGTAAATTTTACAATGATCATTTTTTCGCTTTCAACATGTGAATGCTAATAAAAGATATATTGATATGGAGATATCAACGTGAATGACAAACAGCCTTTTTTGTGTAATTAAAACACAGTATGTTTTATATGATATTCTTTCAGTTAGTCGGTTGTTTGTTTAAGCAATTTACTTCCGTAATTTCGTCTACTTTTTCGACCAAATTTAAATGCTTTCAAATAACAACATAGGCTTTTTTTATTGAAGTTTATATAGCTTATATATTAGTAGTCTCCACTATCTAGTAATTGTTTTAGTTTTAGCAAACCAGCCCAAGTTTCTATTGGCCTATAAATTGCATAAATTGTAAAATATTGTGAAAAATCGGTACAATGTATTTTATTTTTCAGTATTACTCATCGAGACTCGCTGCCTTTTTCCATCTTTCAGGCAATTTTCGGATTTCATCTCGAAAGCACAATATATTTTTTGAGGCTATCCACGAATCAACCCATTTTTGACATCTTCATAAGAAGATGCGCTGCTCAAATGGATCATGACTCATAAATCGGAGCAAGTACTAATCAGAAGTGGCAAGGTCTGGATAATATTGCGGGTGGAGTAGCACTTCAAATTTTATGTTTCCGAATATGTTTTGCAACAGATGGTTGAACCTTGTCATGCTGAAGAATATCATTATTGTGTTTTTGCTCGTATTCCGACCGTTTTTTCGCACAGTTCTTGGTTCAAGTGAATTAATTGTAATCGTTAGCGATTTCTATTGATGGTTTCATGAAATAAAGCCTTCAAATCCTCGTCTTCAATTTGTTTAGCTGTCTAGAAGGTTCCCTGCATTCATTGCCAAAATCTTCATTGCAAAAATGTCTTAATGCTATTGCTTGTAGTGCAGCAGGACTTTAGTTCTGACTAGTCGTATCTTAGTTGAAAGTGACAATCAGAGGAAAACAATTTGAGAATCTCGCTCTAGGTAATCTGTTTATTAACTTCATAGTAATCAGAGCCGTCATGTCCTACTTTGTTGAAAACTTGAGCTATATCTAGAAGTGCAAAGCCCAAAAATTTTCCTTTCAAACGTTTTCTCGATTACATCCGTAATGCCATGTACTTGATCTTTTTCTTCAATAATTTATTTGAAACGTTTTAAAAATAGTTTTTAAAACAATTGTAATGAGATTGGTAGCAGTGATATTAGTCGATAAGTTCATAATAATTCTGCAATCACCGTGTAATCTCTAGACTGAACTATCATGCATCGAAGACAACAAATTATAATTTAGAAGGTACAATCTTTGATGAATAATATCGAGCAAAATATTGAGCAAAACAAGCCATATAAATATTAATACGTTTTCCTTATTTTTGTATAATATGTGCTTAAAGTGCCTTAATTACCATCTGTAGAGTTCACCAGTAACACTTTCGGATGGTTTCAGCAAGGAATAATTAATTTCTTATTCCATTAAATACATAATATTACCTCGATACTGCTTCAATATTGTATTTCGCGTTAACTGTAATCGAACCTGCTTCCTTCAGTATATCGTGCCTTTAATAATCTCGCAAAATATATATTTTTAGATCGCCAGAAACAACCCTATGCCAAAAAAATCATTCTTTGCAAGTAGTTTTTATTGGATATTTTTTATGTTCCATTTTAAATCCAATTCCATTTAATTCCGTTCCTACTAACAGATGATATGGCTTACCTAACTCGCTAAAAAGCTACATTTTATATCCGGTTTTATTTAAACACGTTTCTATTTTTACTTTACTATTAGTTTACAAATTTTATCTAGATAATAGATGTTAATAGATTGTCTGTTTTCCTTCGTGACAAACGAGATCGCCTTTGTAGCTTCTTGTTTTTTACCGGATTTTCTTAGTTTGTCCGTTTAATCTTTCAAGAATGCTAAAAAGTTATGAGTTTTTATATTAATCATAAACTATTTCAACTTTTATAAATATTGTACGACATGGTCTAAATAACAGTTAATTTAATCGCCAATTTTGATTGTTTGACGCTTGACAGTACACTTATTGCGACTCCTTCAACTTTTTAATTGTTTTTTTTTATTTTGTATCAAAATAATCGAAATAACGAAATTAACTATTATTTTAAAACACCAATATTGCTGGTCTCCCCATATCTCAGTTTTCAAAATAAAACATAGAGAAGCTGTGTGAAGTTGTTAGATCTGAAGAGCATATCAGATCGAGTCCCTATGAAATACTTGTTACACAGCTCAGTTAGAAGAGATTTCATAGTTAGACCGAAGATTTATTAATAGAAATGATAATTTTTCGGGCAGATCGGGAATAAATATCGTACTAAAACAAATATTTCGAATATATCTGTGCCACAGAATCCTAACAAAAGTTACCTAGCTACAAATAACAATATCGAAAATTACTTTGTTACCGACTTAACATACATATTGCTACAAAACATGAACATGACCAGTTGCATAAGTTAACGAAATGACCTGAATATTATGTTGATATCAAAAAGAGAAACAGTAACCAAACTAGCAAATTGAGTAACTTACTGTGTATACTTAGATTAAAAATAAACTCATGATTTATTTATTATATATTTTATACTTGACAATATTTTCGATATATAAATGGCTGGTCAAAAAATATTGCGAAAATCATGAATAATTTTTTTAATTAATAAAAGCAAACACAAAAAAAGGCAATCTAAATGATTGTCTACTGAACAATGTATTGAGATTGTAGCTATTTAAAGTTTAATATTTACAAATACTGGTAACTTATGACTATAATAGTAGCTAATAAATTATCGTTGCCCAGGACAATTAGAAGGTAACGTTACATCATAAAATTCATTTAAAATGTTAGAATAACTCAAGGTTAATATTTCAAATATATCCGTCGTATTAATTAATAGTCTTTCCGTTCGAAGAAAAATATAATTGGCAACCGATCTGAGAATAGGGACTACATTCAATATCTGTCACATCATGTCCTGTCATATTTTACAAACAGAACTAGTTTATATAAAACTGATATCCTACAAAATCTATTTATAATTGTGTTATTGTTTGGGTTAATATTAATCGATATAATTAATGGGATGTACTTTTAAACAAAATTTTAGATAATTATATTATAAAGATAATTGTATTTATCCATCTAGATTAAGTTATAAACGCTTTTAAGGTAAACCCTATTGTCGTCCTTCCCAATCCTGGAATCTCTTCATGAACTTGTTCTTCAGAGATAGGCTTGAACTCTGTTAATCTCCACCACGCCTCGAGAAAAAATCACATGAGGTCATGTCTAGCGAATAGGAAGCTTGGGGCTGTACTTCTTGCATGTTTAAAGTTGTTATATAGTGTAAGCAAGGGCTTACGAATAGTGTCATAGACTTTCATTTCATTCATATCTGACATATTGATGGCAATATTTAACATTAAAATACCAGGTATACCGAAAAGTCGTTACCGGTTTGATCGGAAAAAATACATAATTTTCAAGAAAATAGAAAAAAGTTTTTATTCAAAGTATTGATCATTTGATTCTACACATCTTGCCCATCTTTCAGGCCCATTTATGCAAAAAGTTGATAGTCGAACGAGGCAAGATCTGGAACGTACGGCAATTGCGATAATATATCACATCCAAGTGCTTTCGACGCTTCCTTGGTCGGCTTCCTTGCTTTATGAGACGGCACTTTATCATGCTGTAAAATCACTTTATAGTGTCTTCAGAGCCATCCTCGACGTTTTTCGATCAACACGTGTTTCAAATTAATCATTTGTTAAAATTAGCGACCATTATTAACTGTTTCATCAGGTTTCAACGGTTCGTAATACACCACGTCACTCTGATACTACCAAACGCAGAGCGTTGTCTTGCGACCAAAACGATTAGGCCTTGGAATCGATCGGCCACTTTTCATCATCCATACTATACAGAAATGATTTCTGATCATACCTTTGAAACAGCATTTCACACATGATTTTTCGATTGTCCCTTTGCTTGTCGACTTATTACACTAATCATTTCTTGGGCCACATTTAACGCCATTTGTTAACGCCCATTATTTTTGAGCTTGGGTTGGGTCCTCATCCAATAACTCTCCCACCATTTTGAAACTTTTTCGTTCGACCATAACATTCTTCGTCTTTCACATCGACCACCTTTCAATACCACTATTCAATTTTCGAAACCACGCCTCACATGTTTTTAAGGTTAGAACATGCTCACCGTTTCTACCAGCAAACGATGACCTATAGCGGCTTGTTTCTTTTGATTAAATAAAAAAAATAATGCATGCCGCAAATGTACATACCAAACTTGACATTTTCAAAGAGGTATAAATCTATGACGGTGTTACTTTCTCAAAAAACTCACTCTGAAGCTTGATGTCAGTAGAATAAAATGATATATGTGTCAAATCATAACATTACATAGTTAAACCAAACGACATCTGTTAAAAAACCGGTAATACTTTTCGGTACACCTGGTAACTAAAACCTTGTAATACCTGTATGTATAAACAGTTTTATAGAAAATTTAATACAAATTCGCTAGACGCATATTTATTTTTTTTTTAATTACCAACAGTACCAAAACACTTGTTATTCTTTCAACGACTGTGCAAATCGACAATAGTAGACCTAAAATGCATTGATATTTTCTAAACATGCTTGCCAACACAGCAACAAAAAAGTTTTGTCAATCAGATCACGTAAAATTTTAAAATTCCCATTACTTTTTGAACGGGCCTTTTTGATGTAGTGTATCTCCTTAAAGTTCTTGTTGTATAGTCTTGAAATTTCGTTGATTTTCAAATAAGGATAAAATCTAATAATATCTAGACACTTTCATTGATCACTATCGATTTGTTGGCGCCAATTTTAAACTGCAAATTATTTTTCGTCGTTTGTCGAATGTCGTTTTGATTATTCATTGAGTTGTCATTTTAATGATACCGTCGTCATCAGTTTCTCATCAAAACATTCAGTCAAACTATCATTGAAAATTGGGATTGGTTGTTTGAATATTCTCGTCTATGTTTATTTCTTGTTGAACCTGAAAATATAATTAGATCCATAGATGTGTAGATCCATAGATCGAAAAAGTGTTTATAATAATAATAATGAAAGGTTTGACGTCCGTAAAATGCAACTTTTAGGCAATGCAAAATGAGCTTTTTTTAAAAAACTCATGAATTTAACTCGAAAATAGATTTGAAAGAAATTTTAAGATTTAACACTTCATCAGGTTTAGAAAGATATTTTTGATATAAATTAACGATACAAAATTGGCACGTTATGGTACCAGGTAAATGAAACAATGAGAGATCGATAATCTGCAGGGATTTACATAAAGCCCGTGAAATAAAAGTCTCATACATTTCTTTCCTCAACTTACATTTCTTTTCCTATGTTTTTTTTTATTTGGCAATTGGCAGCAGTTTATTTTGTCTGGACAACGAATTTAAATTGTTTATTATAATAATAGTTGTTGATCTATCTTAATTATGTTAATAAACACTGCTGCAACACACACATAGCTGCATTATACGTATTTGTTTCGAGAATATCCGAAGATTTCGCGTTTTACCAAAAGAACCAAGAATCATCGCAATGATGTCTCGCTTCCTTTTATGTGACTCTACACTTTCTCACTTATTTTAAGTTCGAAAACAAGAAAAAAAACTCTAAATAATGACATAAAACATGAACGAGTAATTCTAAGTAGTATGTGGTACTATTTATTGTGTGCTTATCTTCAGTCTAATAGTAATTATGGCGTCCTACGAATTCTTTGAGATTTGTTATCGACATCCATATATATATATTTAGAAAATATCACGATTTATATTGGCAAGAAATATAAGAATTATTAATAGTTTTAGTTAATAAGATACCAAATATTAAAGAACTATCCAATTAATTTTTATCCTATTTGTCCTATATTTGAAATACTGATATACAAAACGTGTGAAACATAAAGGAAACATTCGTTTAAGATATTTCTTTTATATTTTGAAATCGTTATACTTGATCTAGAGGAATACGAATAAGGCAGTGGTGAGTCAGCTTATTAGAGTTTCTTGTGTCGTACAGAACGATAGCTAACGGTTTCGAGAAAAAGGTATTTATGTCTACAGAAAGTACGCAGTTACGGAATTCATGCCTTTGTTACTAATTGGGTATTTGACATCCATAAAACTGTCTTTTTCTTAAACGGTTTCAAATTGACGTGGGTTTTCAAAGTACAATATTCGATCTGATTGGATGTATATAACGGAGAAAATATGCCTTATTTAGTTAGCTTTAAAATTGTAATTAGTCTAAAACTATAACATAATTTTTTCCCAAATTTTGATGTCTCCGAATTCCAATAGTCTACGATTGAGCAACTGAGTTACTGCAAACCACCTTGTGGTCGTACAGCCCTAAACTGTAATGCTTATGCTTACCTAATTTCAAAGCTTGAATGTTTAGGGTAAATGATGTGGCTCGGTGAATGGAGGTAAATCGAAATGAAACAGTGGTGTTTACATGATGTGACCGTTATTTATTGACAATATAAAAAATGAGAAAAATACAAAGATAAAAAGGATGGCAGCGGAGTTACCTGTTGACGAGGCTTGGGCAGTCGATGGTGGCACGTCTTAACCAAACGAGGGTTGAGCACTGAATCACCGAAATACCCTTAAGTAATATCCCAGATAAACGTCTCGGGGTTGCCGCCAGCTATTCGGTGTCGGGTTCCAATTGGCACCCCGCCCGTGTTCAACATCTGGGATTATATTTCTGGGTATTTTGTAGACCGTTATTCCACGATGTAAAATTCGACATGCCTCAATTCGCTACAATACTCCCCTGCCAGAATTTTACATAAAATTACTTCAACAAAAATACAAAAATGTTTGCAAAAAAAATCAAATACAAAAAAAACATATACCAAACAAAATGTGCTGTGTAAACTGGGCTTTGAAAAAATATGATAGTTCGAAACGGTTGTGATCTGGTACGGCTGTTGATATCTTCCGGTCCTACAGATACCGTTGCATCATCGTCGCTTTGGCACTTGAATGTGGTCCATCGACGACGTTGAAAACAAGCTATTCTTCAGACAGGGCTCCCGTAATCGACGCTGTGGGAGGATCGACTGTTCGACGACGTGGTAGCTTATTTTCTTCAACGACGAGACGTTAGCAATTCTGGTACTTCGGCGAAGACATAACGAGTCTACGGTGACTGCAATCGGTACCTAGCTTCTGGAGCTGCTCTGTGACTAATCCGTAGTCACATACGTTAGGTTAATTCAGAAAAAACAAATAACGACGGTATCCGACCGAAGCTGCCCAAAGCCTTTCAAATAAAAATATCTGCCAGTATGACGGAGACGGCGAGCGAAGGAAGACATTATGATTTAAACATAGCGCCGAAAGAAATATTTAGCCGAGACGCTGATGATTAAGCAGTGACGTAAAAATATTCCAAAAGATTGTGAAATAAAAATTTTGACAAAAAAAAAATTTTAAAAAATTAATTGGAAATAATGAAATTAATCGGAATAAAATGAAAATGAGCCTTGAATGTAAAATTGAAAAGGAATCGAATTAAAAATATTTAAAATTTTGAAACAAAAAAAATATAACGGTCACGTAAAATACATCATTTTCTACGTACCCTCCATTCACGAGTCCAAACCCAATTTTCCGAAAGATCACGTCGGGGTCACCACTTTAGGGTAAATGATGTGGCTCGGTGAATGGAGGTAAATCGAAATGAAACAGTGGTGTTTACATGATGTGACCGTTATTTATTGACAATATAAAAAATGAGAAAAATACAAAGATAAAAAGGATGGCAGCGGAGTTACCTGTTGACGAGGCTTGGGCAGTCGATGGTGGCACGTCTTAACCGAACGAGGGTTGAGCACTGAATGACCGAAATACCCTTAAGTAATATCCCAGATAAACGTCTCGGGGTTGCCGCCAGCTATTCGGTGTCGGGTTCCAATTGGCACCCCGCCCGTGTTCAACATCTGGGATTATATTTCTGGGTATTTTGTAGACCGTTATTCCACGATGTAAAATTCGACATGCCTCAATTCGCTACAAATGAATACTTTTGCCCGAACTCCTATTTAACTACACCAAAGAATGTTTGGAGTAATTGCAAAGCAACCTGTCTTATTTTCTTGATAATTAATTTGATTGCGGTTAATTGAATGAATTCAGAAGAGAAAAGCCTTATGACCTTCTTGGAATCCTATCGGCTGTCCCAGATATGGGAATGGGAAAAGTTCAAATAAAAAAAAGTCCAGATTTATTTAGGTCGCCTTTTGGTCCTTCCCCTTTTGGTCTTGCTTCCTAAATTCTTACTTCTTTCATGCACTGTAAGTGGTCCGATCAACTGAACTGTCTCCTTTCTATATATTCTTCCAAAGGTTCAACACTGAAGTATTTTCTTATTCTCATTCTTTTCATCTTAGTCTAAAAATTGTAATTAAATTAAACAATCTTAAAAATAAATTAGAAAATAACATTGAAAACAATAATCAGCTTTCTCCACTTAGAAATACTTAGTTATTCCATCTTTCAGATATGAAAATCACTTAACATATTTTTAAAAGTGACAAACAAAATCTCTAACCTTATTCACTATTAAAATATTCATTCATGTTTAACATTTTTTTAAATTTTTAACAAATTATAAACTTATAATTGAAAAATGAATATTATTTCAATCAAATTAAATTCCAATTAACTTAATTTCACAAAAAACTTTTCTCATGGTTCTATGTTCTATGTTTTACACGAAAATTGACTATTGTTATGTTGTTTCAAATTGGTTTATTCATACAGATCGAAATCAACAATACGTCGATGGTTCAGAACGTTGTTTGGAGCAGAACAAAAAGGATTTCTTACATTGACAGAACAGCCAGTAAATACTGTCCAAGACAATTTAAAATTTACAAAATTACAAAAATTACAAAAAAAGGCATTGAAAAGTTAAGGTGCCTTGAAGTGAATGTATTTGGAAGAGGAAAATGTTCAATAAAATCGAGTTTCAAATAAAAATGGTTATACCAGTGATGAATTGTGAAGTTGTTGCGAGTGAAGATTCAGCCACATTTTTAGCAGACTTTCTTTTTTTAGAAATAATAATCCTCATTTGTTTAAAATATAAATAAGTAAAGCTTTCGCAAATGCTGCATTGTTGCATTGAATATTTAAAACTAAACTTTTTTTATTTAAGTATTAATCTGTAGCAGTGTCTCCAACTTTAGATAAACCAATACAAAATTGAGATCTCATTCAAGTAACTGTTTTATGTTTTATCTATTTGTAGAAAATCGTACAAATATATTATTAAAATCATTATCAATCTTTTATACATCTATATTGTAAAATTGGCAGAAGAACTTAAAATTATTATTTGATCAATACACTATATCATCTTGCATATTATCGATAAAAGTACTTTTAATTTTAAACTATTTGTAAATAGCCTTTCTTGGCACAAAAACGGCCAAGCGAAAAGGTTGTTTTTATTGTTGTCCCTTTACGTAACTATAGCATTGAAAATTTAGACATTCATAAGCCCAAGCCAAGCGCAGTTAAAAACTTTTTATATTGTCGTCTAAAAATATAATTTTGGTGGCGCAGTGGTAAAGGTCCTCTTACTGTTGCGATAGCCGCGGGTTCGAATCCTGCTGGGACATGGTCGTAAATTTATGTTTGTGATTGTTTAAAATTTGTGATTTTCCTAGACAAGAGTGTAAAATCCAACAAGGAAAATGACCCCAGTCACGCCAGTAACCAGTCTGGGTAAGACCGGATGTTTTCTGGGATGATTTCTAAAGTTGGTCACTCGCCAGTCGGTAGACTTAATGCTAAGGACCGTAGTTCGGAGCCCACATTAAACTGTAGGTCCAGTCCAGATAGACCCTAGTTGATAAAAGGGGACTAAAATATATTTAAAAAAATATATAATTTATTAAATATTTTTTATAAAGCGTGTCCCAAAATTTAACCGAGATTTGAATTTGGTTCCATTTGTAAGGCAATGTGTTAGTAATATCAAAAATAAAAACAGTTTAACAACTGACGGAACAATAAATGGATGCTTACAATGGAATTCAGATGTAATTGTTGTGCTACTGTAAATTGTAACACTATAATGTGTTATAATTTGGTGGAGATTTTAGACTAGATATATCACTGACTGGTGACTTGTTCTAAAATGGAAATACTCGATGACGTGACATATTAACCGAGATTTACCTATTCAAATTGCATGACATTGACTTAGATGACATGTGATTTCTACAATACGGTGCCACATACCATATAGCCCGTGAAACAATTCAAGTATTGCATCACACATTTCCTGACTGTGTACACTCTCGTTTCGGTGACTTGATTTCTTTCTGTGTGGTTAACTGAAGTAACCGGTTTGTACCAACAAGTTCACAATCACCTAAAGGAAAAGAACCAACTCTACTTCAACCAGATTCGATAAAATTGGGTCTATGTACCAGCACTAAATTCAATGAAATTTTACAATTAAAAAATAAATGTATCAACTCTTACGACACCCCATATATCAAGATTGTAAAGTTACATATAAAAAAGTAGTAACACTTTCTCATAAGCAACTGTAGTCATAGGAACGACTAGTCCTTTGAACTATAAGAACATCATATACACAAATGAAATATATAATACTAATATTTATATTTGTTGCAATATATTATTAGACAATGTTCAAAACAGCTTCATGGTTATTGGAGCTGAACGGAATATATCTGCCTCAATGCATCGACCTAATTGAACAATAATGTTTATATAATCAAAATTGATCGCGTGACCTACTCTATCTAACCGTTATTCCGAAAAGAAAAAAAAAACAAAAGACTACTTAGATCCAGCCGTATATCTTTTTCGCGTAGGAAGATGTCGTTTTTATAAAATCCAACGGCCCAGAGTTGTCAGAGCTGTAGACACTGTAAAAAAAACTTACTAATTTTATCAGGAAAATCCTTTAAATCCTTCATGACCTTTTAAGACAAATGACCTATACCAACTACCACCCCAATTGGTTGTATTAAAACATATTTTGTCACGCATGGTTAACCCTGCTCATTAATGCAGATCATTAGACAAACTTTCTATAAATAATGACGGGTTTATATTGTAACGTAACCTGGCTAGCGTTTCCTTTTTTTAAGGTTTATTTTACATAATTCTCGATGTATAATGTTCATGATATTTCTCAAGTTTATGAGGAATAATAATCTTGAGCCAACTCTTTTTCTTAATACATTAAGTAATATAATTTAAGGAATTAATTAGTTTGCAATTAATTATTGCCAAACCGCAGAGCTTTTGCCTAATTTCAGCCTTTGGAGCAGACAAAATACTGCATCTCCATATTGCCCATACAATACAAAAATAATAATATAATTTTGTGACATATTCAACAAATTTAAATTACCGACAAAACTTATCTAATTTGTGACTCGTACCGACTTCAGATTGATCATGTTTAGTAATTAAAATAATATTGTAAATAGATAAATAGGTTTAGATAGGTATTAAGCTAAATTATGACTATATAGTAGAATATAAAATACGTGTAGTAGATAGGTTAAATAAGGTTTTTGTTTATTTTTATTTAGTTATTAGAACGATTATTGTGTACATATTTTATTTTAAAACGTTTTTTTTTGTCTGTTAAAAGTCTAAGTTTGATTATTTTTTACTTTTTAGTAGAGAGTTCCTTATTTATTTTATGAAGTCGGTTCAATTTGTTTGTTAAGAATATTTTTGTCACTTATGTATAACCTTATGTTCTCTGAATTCATTCATGTTGGTAATTATCTTTGACTGGAACGTTTGTTCATTGCTAATGAAAATTGTTTGAATAACATTACTAATCTAGATAATCCGTAAAAATTATAAAACGTTATTATTCTTGTGACTTCAAATTATATATTTTTTTGAAGCTCTATTTAATTTGTGCGATCAAAATTCATGCCAATATATTGCCACATTTTTGAATGTCTTGAACGTATATCTTAGATAGGCTATGATACTACATG
The DNA here is from genome assembly GCF_030347505.1 of Rhynchophorus ferrugineus. NCBI lineage: Eukaryota > Metazoa > Arthropoda > Insecta > Coleoptera > Curculionidae > Rhynchophorus > Rhynchophorus ferrugineus. The sequence goes on along the minus strand of NW_027472583.1, from coordinate 19,759,941 downwards.
ATGACATGATATGACATTACATGATGCTAAGTCAAGCAAATACCATCAGTATAACAAATGGTTAATGTTGAATTATCACTAATTTCAGTTAACCACCATATCTAGTTTATCAATCACAATGATTATTAGAAGTAAAGCATTTCAAAGTAACAGAAAATTATATCGCCGAGATGTAATGTATATGGAAAATATTGCTTGATACGACAGTTTTGTCTGTCACGCACCAACAAGAAAACATGTTGCCACAGGCCACCACCGTCGACCTACCTTTATTGAAAACTTCTATATAAACCTGGTTTAGAAACGAGATCGACTATTCTATCTTTGGTGATATCAAGACCGGTATAAACTAGTCGAAGCCTTTATTTTTATGTTTAGAATCAAACAGACTGGGCCACCAAATGAGAGATTAACATTTATATATCCCATCAACAAAATTTCCAATGAATTTTAAACTACTGCATAATTTATTAGAAATCATAAGATATTTTAGAAAAAAAAAGATTCAATGCTTTTCGCAATGACTCATCGTGACATTCTCATTGATAATCCAATCTCTACGCTTCTAAAAATTTTATTACGATATTTTGATAGAAAAATGAAGATTGAACTGAAAATAAGTCGTGCCAATGAAATATTTCGATTTTAACAAGTCTTATTTACTCAAATGTAACAGAAGTGTAAATTTTATTGAATGGAATTTTTCATTAAACCAGTTATCAAATAGTATTTCTGTTGATAAAAGTAATGTCAATTATCTGGTCGATACTGAATTTAACTAAAACTTGTAACTGATAAGAAAGCCTCATAAATCAGAATTCACATAAACACGATTATATATCTAAATATTCCATCTTTTTCTCTCAAATGTTTATCTGTAAACAATTATCTTTAGATTTGTCAAGTGTTTCATTGTATTCGTATTGTTCCTAATTCTCAAAACAGTCGATAAATCACATCAATTAATAACAGGCACATACATACACGAAAAAACTATCTTTATCTTGATTCGAAAGTGTAACTTTTACTGTTTGTCAATGAAATATTATTTCGCAAGGCACGGACCCATGGAAAGCCATGTTTGGAGAACAAAGAATGCTATAATGACAAGTCTATACTATTAAGAGACAAAATGTCTATACTATTAAGAGGTGACTAATATTATTATGGTTTAGTTGGATTTGAATAATTTAGACACGAATTATTAAAATTAACTGTTCTTTGTTATCAAGAAATTTGATATTTATCCACGTATCTTCTATGTTATCTTAAATTTGAAAATGCCCTTTAAACAGAATATAAGAATGGTTAATATAAAGAACTATCAATGTAGCTTTTCTGATTTTACAGCAATACACATAACAACATTATCGAATAACATTGCCTTTGTTGATAATTATTGTTTTATCTTGATCCATGTTAAACAGGTTCTAAGATATTTCTTTCAAGTGCCTTCTTTTTGAGTAGATATTTTTTACCATCAGTTACAATTGTTATTTTTTATTTCACTGTTTTTAAATACCTTTCGATAACTCTTTTTATTATATTAAAATGATATTGATTTGGAAAGGATCCAACGAACCAATCCATTTCCCCATTTAAAGACAAGTGTTGTCAAGAAAAAGAATGATTTTGCTGGTCATTTTGCCATCAAATGTATTAATCGACGTCAGTAGTCATCTGAAGTAACAATTTCGTGTGGTTGTAACCATTGTGTGGTCCATTGTCTCAGCAAGGCTTTATAGCCAAGATTATTGCGCGTCGATGTCAATGTGGACGGCTATCCCGGACTAACTCATTACTTTATGAGCTTGGGATTGTCGTAGTAGATCCACTTTTTATCCCCAGTCATAACACGTCATAGAAAAATCTCCTTTTTGTCTGACAAGCAATTAAACTGCTATGTTGAAGGGTTCAAAATGGCACTTTCAGTCAGTTCGTGTGGTAACCATTTTTCACCTGTTTGGATCTTTTCGTTTTTCGTCCAATAAGTATTGCAATGCATTTTCTTTTAACTTTGTTCTTTACCATTAACATCGCAATTAACACTTTTAAATCGTTGAAAGCCGACGATTGGAATATCACGAACCTAAGGCACCATATGTTTCTAAAAGTGTTAGATGGGCAGCAGATTTCTTCAAGTGAAACAACAAAAGTAAAGCATGTCGAAAATACAAGTCTGAACGTCGATATACTGAATAATATTATATGGAAATTTATAATTTTAAGTAAAAAAATTGCAAAACCATAGAATTTGACAGTTTTTTAAGTTACATTATTGAACAGGTGTTTAGATTCATATATTTTTTACATTTTTGCCAATATATATATATATATATATATATATATATATATATATATATATATATATATATAAACATCACCATTCACAACCACTTAATAATAATAATGGTCCTCAAGCTATAAGATTCTTGTTTTTATTTATCACAATCAAATCATTGATAAACCCAGAGAAATTTAACAGAAAATACAACCTCTGGGCCTCTCATTAGACAATATTAACAATATTTGAAATTTCAAGAAGCATAATAAGTGCTAAATTTGTTGCTACATTGCTGATTTTAGGATGATTTTCATATGTGAATTTAGTTTGATTTAGCAGGATGATACGAAGGTGATAAGATATCTAATTTACGGGACTATTTTTTCATCATCAAGCTCAAAAACATTTCTCACCGAGTTCTTTAATACAAGTTTAGCCTCTATCTCTTTACACAACTTATTATATATTCCGCACATATCCCGCTATAGACTCTTGCTAAACACTTAATAAATTAAAAAGTTGTTAGGTTTGTCCAGCATATTTATCCAATAGTTCCACCACAGACATTTCTTTAATTCATGTATATTTAACAGACTCTATTCACTGTATGCTTCAACAAACTAGCGATTTCAATAAAAGCAGCATATCCATAAAGGCTGCCTTATATCATACATAATATATGTTAAAAGCCAAGAAAAATAATTGGCAAATTCGTCAATTTTTTATAATTTAAAGAAGCGAATAAAATGTATTATTTAAAAGTTATTTTTATTGTAAATCGATAGACATCAAAATTAAAAAAAAAGAGATGACCAAACCTTCCTGACACATATTTTACATGTTATACGAAAGTAACAAATTATATGAGTTTATGAATCATATCGTAGCAAATCAAATACGTTTGTGCGATAGTTCTTTGTTCCTAATAAACCTAAAATATACAAATCGTTAAATATTTACAATATTTAAAGCACATCAAAGCTAACCGGCGCCGAAAGAATAGAACCTTTTTGACACACAGGCAACCGTTAGTTAGATGTCGCTTTCTATAAATATGCGTTATATGATGACGTAACGTTGTTTGTTTTACGTGATTTGTGCAGAATTCCGCCATATCGGATCGGAACTGTTGTGCGCGCACGTACTCGATGTCAAAGCCCTCCTAGTCGTATCAAGGTCAATGGGATATCCTTCTGGTTTCGGATGGTGCTACCGATCAAAAAAAAAGTGAAACTCGGTCGAGATTGGTTCATTACCGCCGTTTATTGATGATGATGGATGGACCCGGTGTGAGAGAGAAAGTATGAAGCTGGTCGAATACCTGTACGTTTTTTTCGCGCATTCTTTCATCAGGGAAGGGGTTAGATTAGGCAGGAGGCGTTGCGAAGAATTTTGCGGTTATTTTATTGAACAATTTTTTGTCAAGAATTGTATTTCAATTGTGATAATATTTTGCATTTTGTTTTTGTGTAGTATTTAAATATCTATCAGAACTATTCAGATTTTCTTTTTTATTTGACTGTAAAATATAATATATATTTTATCCAACACAAATAGAAAGAATCCTTTTTTAACCGACGATTTCTCCCTCAATTGTGGACCGATTTTCAAAATTCTTTTTTTATTCGAAAGAGTACAATTCCGCGGTGGACCCATTCGAATCAAGTCAGGATCTGAGGGGGGGGAAGGGGGGTCGAGGGAAACGCTGAAATTTTAAAGGCACGTACAATGTTTTCATATATTTTTTATCTAAAATAATCAGATATTTGTGTATAAGTCATTGCTGAGCTGATGTGACGGAAAGTCGGAAGTCGTTAAGTACAACGGCCATTCAGTTTGCTTTTAAAGCACTGACTAGAACATATAAGACCTTGTAGAAACACTGTAGACAACTGCTTCTATGGTGTATCGGTTAAAGCATTTAACGGCCAAACGGAGGTAGCGGGTTCGATTCCCGGCGCGGGCTATAACTTTTTGGTCGAGTTTAGATTGAACATTTGTCAAATCACCTACGCTAAGTAGCAGACCGCGGCGCCTGAAGAGCTCCTTATTTTCAATCATTGTTTCATTATTCCTAGTTTTCCTCATACGGGCTGCACTTTTACTTGGGCTATCCATTGTAATACTTATCAAAGTAACCACATAATTTATTGAGTAAATATCTAACACTAAAAAGGGAAGAATAAAATATATTCAAAAAATAAAATATGTACATAATAATCGTTGTAATAACTAAGTAAAAATAATCAAAAACCTTATTTAACCTTTATACTACACGTATTTTATATTCTACTATTAAAATTAGTATACAATTAACAACTAACTTTAATTTGACTTAAATTACTAATAAACATCTACAACAAAACTATTTTCCACTGAATCATTTAGTCGTTAAACATTTGCAGAGGCTGGAGGTTTTTTCCATTTGAGACGTCTAATAACATTATACAAATTTAGAGGTCTGGACGCTTCCCTATTGACATGGTCCTAGAATCTTCGGAACATGGTCATTATTGGGAGTTAAGTTGCAAGTTTTGGTGTAGAAGCATCTGCACTATTTGCATTAGCAATTCGTCGGAGTTTTAGGCTGTTCTGTATTGGCTGGATCTCTTGTTTCCACAACTTGACTATATAGTTTAGAACCTTGAAGGATTTTAGTCTCATTTTTCATGATCGTACTTTAGAAGCTTTTGCCACTATTTTAAGTATATTTTTAGAATATCTTATATTTTGGGGTCCCTTAGTGACTTCTCGGTAGTTTGCAGAGTGGTTTTTGCCATAATGGCAGCATTTTGGTATTATATTTTCCGACTTGTTGCACGTTAATAATAGGTGAAGTTCGGCCTACTGGACGCATTTAGCTGGTTTGTTACAAGAATTTTTGATGTGCCCGAATCGCAACGGACATGTTTCTCATTTAGGTATTAATTTATTACTTTTTATCGTTTGTTTCAGTGGTTTCTGTCAATTCTATTCGAACTAAACGATCGATCTCCCACCACGTTATTTGCTTTTAACGCGAAATTCACTTCCCTGAAATTTTTGAATCAAATCCCTTTCAATTTAATTTTTCTTTTCATCAAATTTTATTTAGTAAAGTCTGTCTCATTTGCACATTTTTCAAAAATTAAATCAATTAAAAAAAGTTCCCAGCAATCATGCTAATATCGCCAAAACTCGAAATAAAATTTCAGATTTGTGTTATTCACACATGTTCAATCTTACGATAGGATGTTTTGCTCCGCACAATTTCAACATAACTTACCGATATCATCTTGTTTTTGAAACAGAAGAGACTTATTTAATAAAAAGAGGACACTCTTGTAAAATGAAACTGAAATTTATGTTGCTTATTGACAGATAATTATTTTTTACTTTAATCAATAAGTTCTAAAGTAAACTAGAAATTGTGAAGGAATAATATCTGGTAAATACTACAAAAGCTCTTCAGAAACTTGTCTATTTTCTCTTTTACTATTTGACAAGAAAACTAGGATGACTTTATGACCGCACATACGGTGAAATCAACAATTCACTGTTTATCCTGAAGTACATAAACCCTTTTAGGCTGACATAAAAACAGAAAATTTGAAATACATAAAAACCACCTCCTATTTTTTATGTTAATACCTATTTTATGTATCAATAAAAACAACATTGCATCTTTTGTTCAGAAATAAAAGCTAGTGGTTTTTTCTTACTAAAAAGGTTTTTTCAGGTTTATATCTGTAATCAAAAGAGTTGTTATTAGTATATCATAAAAGAAAAAAATTGCAGCTATTATAATGTATATTTTAAATAAAATAATGATTAAATTTGTATTATAGTATGGAACTATTAAAATTAAATTTTCCACATTCATTTTTTTGCTGTATTCAATCATCTTTAAGAAGGTATTTGACAAAAATTGGTACCATATATATTTCTCAAAATATTGCCCATCATTTTCTACAACTTCTTTCAATCTTTCTATTAAAATGGTAATACTAGATCGATGCTGGTTTAGGAACGATCCAATCATCGATTAATTTTCACAATTCTTCAGCTTTTCGAAACCGTATACCAGCCAAGACATGCTGCTTGTATCTAATTGAGTTGTAATTGAGCTAAGGAGCTATGTTCAAAAGAAGGGATCCAAAATTTGGCTTAAAATATAGGAACATTCATTTCAATATAATCATAAAAAATAACTTAAATGATTCAATGTTATGTTTATGATACTACATAATATTCCTATTGTTTAAATATATAGTTAAAACTATAAAATATTTAGTATTGCCTTATTAAGATTTTATAATTATGATCTTAACCGAGTCGTCTTTTAACGATATAAAACACAATATATCATCGCTAATGAAGATTATACCATATTAAGAATTTGTGATGGTACCTTTTTTGGAAATATGAGTATTAAAGTTAACATTACTCTATTTTGTATGTGGCATAATACATGTCCATAATGAGAAATATACATCTGCTGCAGCTTCCGAGAAAGGGCACTAACCGCTATACTTGCCAGTTCAATCTACTATATACCATCAGTCTTGAAAGTTACATGCAAAATCTTTCAGCACTAATGATGTGCTATTTGTTAGGTAAGATACTTGCCAGTTTGTAACCGACGGTAATGGTTAATATTTATTATATTTATGCGTTTTGTTTATGTATACTTTATTATTGATTATGTCATAAAAACAAAGATCAAAACCTTGATGTTTAGTTACTTTAGTTAATCAAGTCAAAAAAGCGATGATAACAAATATTTGTTGTAGGTTAAGGTTTATTTTTTTTAATTTGAATAACCTTTGGTAATTAATTGGTCAACTTGTTTTTCAACATCAATCAGAATGAATCTCAACAAGTCACTTAATATCGTCTTAGTTTTTCAGTTTTTAGGAAGTTAATTATTCCGTTCCATAAATGCCCTAACAAGCTATGTATTTTAATTTAATATACGAGGGATGGATAAAACAAGATGAAGGCCATACATATAAACAACATATATTTATTAATAAGATATTGAGAAACAGTTGCTTTTAAAATGCTCATTTTTTAATTTATTTAATAAATTAGTATACAGCTCACAACTAACTTTAATTTGACTTCAATTTGACTAAAAACACTGAGTTCACATCACCCAAATGTGATTTCTTAAAATAAAATTCTATATGAATACAAATATTATAAAATATAGAAATGCTAAAATTTCAGATAAATACACTGAGATAATATGACATGTATGTATATAAATAAAAATAAGTAAATATAAATAGAAAAAAGCTGCAACTCACATACTGAAAGCAGACTAAGTCTGCGTCTTTTAATACTTTATTTACTGGTTCAACACAAAAATGTATTGAGGCGTGTTATAATTATTTTTAAATTTTATTGTAATAATTGTGGATCGAATAATTAAAACGGTTTAATTATCTAAAATATGTTAAAATAAAAATAAAATGTTAACTGGTCTGAACTTGGTCTACGAATTATATTATTTTTATTACTGTATAATTGAACGGAAAGAAAAAGAGCATCGAGTTTCTTTTTTTTAACATATCTGTTGAAGAATGAGTATTCCCGACTTCATGCATTAGATCCAAAAAAAAACACCTATCTCGTCAATGTTCATTAGTTCATAGTTCGATGCAAACACATTTCTTTAAGTGAATGGACCCCTTCAAAATTTTTAAGTTAAGTTTAAGTTTTAAGTTTTCAAATCAATAAAAAGGGCCATTTAAGTCATTACAATTTGACACTATATGTAGTAATTATTTACTTTAAATGTAATTCTGACATTCGCCCCATTAGGACATATTTTGGGTTTAAACTCCTACATGATACTTACATGATTTCTTTTGTTGTTTCATCTTGAGTCTAAATACCAAACGCAAATCAAACACATACGTCATTAATCTAGCTAACTTGAGTTGTTTGGCTGAAAATTTTTTCCTAGGAAGAAAAAATCTATTTTCTTTTAGTTCTGCGCATAAACTGGATACACAGCATTTTCGAGGCTGAAGATACTTTATAATCAAATAATAGTCATTACAATTAAGTGAAGAAACTCAATAAAATAAAAAACAGTAAAGAAAAATCATCGTATACTCTACGTCAGGCACCCAAAAATGGTGACATAAAAAACTTAAATAAACAATCGTGTTATAGAACTGAAGAATCAAATGCCTTTGTGGAACAATTCAAACGAACCAATCAGACGCCTCAAAAAGTGATCTCTGTATTGGTGGGACCACGCAAAACAGTGCCCCGACTTCGCCTATATAAGCGAATTCAAAAGCTAAAACCAATATTGACACACGGATAGAAGATCTGAGTTCAGTGCATCAAATAACGTTAAGAATCGTTCTCATTTACTCGGGTCCAAAAATTAACGCCAATTTGTAAACTTGTGAATATGAATATTTATCCTTTTGACGACCTGCCGCAGTTCTTAGAAATTTGCCGGAATTTAGTTACGCTACATTAAATCGAGATAGAGATACCGCACATCCTCTACTAACTCTACCCATAGTTATTCACGCAGATCCATTAAAAATGTAATACTGCTAATGACTGGCGATATTATTAAATCCGTTGTTTTTACGCCCACATCCTCGAGTTACCTGATGATTCAGATAAAAGTTTATATTGAGACGACATTTGCATTCTCCGCTTGCTGCTGCTAATGCTAATGAAACCGAGCGTTCTGTTCCTTTTACCTTTCTGACTTCCAAGAGCAAGGTTGTCTTAAGGGACTAACGAGCCATTTACACCGCTAGAAAATTTCATTTTAATTGGGTTTCTTGTTAAGTGTTTTCTTGTTCGTTTTCGCGCAGCTGGAATGAACGAATTCCGATCTAGTACAACTTTGTAATAAGACAGCAATTTCAGACGGCGCTTTATGCAGATTTTAAGTTTAGTATCTGATTTTAATTGCCTCGATGAAACTTATTAAATTATCTTTTTCATAACGAGTTAATAAATATAATAATAATTTAAATCTAGCCAGCTCGGTGGCGCAGTGGTAAAGGCGATGGGACGGTCCTCCTACTGTTGCGATAGCCGCGGGTTCGAATCCTGACGGGGCATGGCCGTAAATTTATGTTTGTGATTATTTCAAATTTGTGAATGTTCTAGACAAAAGTGTAAAATCCGACAAGAAAAATGATCCCAGTCACGCCAGTAACCAGGCTGGGTAAGACCGGATGTCTTCTGGAATGATTTCTAAAGTTGGTCACTCGCCAGTCGCCAGTCAGCATTAAGCTGAGGACCGTGGTTCGGAGCCCACGTTAAACTTTAGGCCCAGTCCAGATAAACCCATAGTTGGTAAAAGGAGACTTTAAAATATATAAAAAAAATTAAAAAAAAAATAAATCTGAAAATATTTTATCAGTAGGGTAGCGTGGGTAAGAGTTCGTGGCCCTCTTATTTGAGTATTCCAATTTAAAAGTCTATTATATAGAGTCATTATAAAGAAATATTCGCCTAAAACAGTCATTATTATTGTATATTGTTCAGGTTACAATAATAATAATCACAATGTTTTATATAATAGTAATATATATTTAAAAAAATTTATACCGATATAATAGGTATAAACTTTATTCGTTTATTTTTAAAGAGCCAAGTATTTTATTGCACTGTTAATGTCTAAAGCATGGCATATCTATGTGCATATCTACACAAAGGCGTAGTCTTAATTACTTTTAATGCCCTCTGCATGTAGTAATTATAATTTTCGAACTTTACACAGATAAGCGGTTCTGCTTCTTTCAGATTCATTCTTCTGCCAATGAAATTCGTTACAATATTTTGACTGAAGTTTCTCCCGTTGTTAAAGTAAGACATTGCGTATCACAGCGTGTTGCCGAAGTAGCTAAACGAAGAACAAAGACATTGTAGGCCAGATTATGCAAATCATAAGAAATATAGACAGTTTTAAAAAGGTACAGACATAGTGTGAACCTTTTTAATGGAATAACTATAGTGTACCATTCAAATTTATTGTTTTCTAATTAAAAAGATCAGGTATATAAACATATTATTTAAGATACTATTATCATCACTGAACTCACACAGTCGGAATATAAATTGGAAAAATATTTTAGGCTAAGCCCCATTTAAAAAATTTAAACCTGTAAATATACAAAAAGATAGGGAATAAATTATTTCTACTTTATGAAGTCTTGAGAGTTGCAAACTATTAATGAAAAATAATAAGTTGATCCAACTAGAATGGAATGCAACGGAAAAGCGAAATAAGTTATGCATAAACATCAGAATTGTCTATTTTTGAGCAAATAATATATCAACTGACAAATAACATTATATTATTTACCTGGCTGCTCTTGAAGATGATATTTTAAACTTTGCTCCTTTGGGCATATTGTACTTTATGATTGTAATTGTAAATGTGCTTGTTATAACATATTTGATAACTTCTTGGCGGCTTCTTGTTTTATCCGACCTAACCGTTTTTTATAAATATATATATATATATATATATATATATATATATATATATATATATATATATATATATATATATATATATATATAAATATCCTTTCTTTACATAAATCAAGTTGGCTATCATACTTTAGATAGTAATTATTACATAGCTGCTTCAAACACCAAAAATATACGCACATACTTTATTTGACGTTAACTGATAAAATCGCTAAAACAATGGTTGTTATCTGGTAGTCGTTAAAGCTTATATATATTTAGCAAATTATGAAATAACAATACCTCTATTAGTCACAATGATTGCTATGATAAAACGAACACAATGTAGAAATAACATACATTGTGTTCCTTCGTTTCATTATAACGAAACTAAAAGGTATTTCGAGAAAATCTTTATAAATTCCTTATAATTATACATAAATAGTTAACTAATATAAAATATATTCTGATAAGAATATGTAATTCTGATAGAATAGAGCTACAATACAATACAATTTTTTACATCTTAATATTGACATCTTCTAATATGTAAAACCTGAGTTTTCTGGCATTTCAGTAAATGTTTCTTCAAAGTCTGTCAAAAATATTTGTGTACCCAAATTGTGACATCAACTACAAAAATTCCCTATAGAGACAGGGAGAGCACCAAAGTTCATGCAGTTATAAGTTATAGCACATAAAAATTTGAACACATTGAAATATCCCGGGCGTAACAAAGAAAACGCTTTTTTTGTTCAAAATTGGCTTTATTCATCAACATAGCTCTAACATTTCAACACCACTTTTGTAGAACGATTTATATTTTGCCTCAAAATAGGCCTCAATTTACGATGTTAGCTAACCAACGCAACTTAACAAATAGTAGTGTCACTCTTAGCACAATAACTCACAAAATGATGAGTAAAATATCATGAAATTTTAACAGCTTTCTTTTGAAGGTTAATACTAACTAAAAAAAAGTTGTTAGGCCCGAGATTTTTCAATAAGTTCATCATATTATCCTCTGCTTCTACTACTGTCTGTTGAGATATTCTATTTTACTATCTATTTTACACCATATATTAATAGTTGTCAACGAATTGATGTCTTACTCTTTTGAATTATGAATGTTTCTTTGGAACAGATATTAAGCTGTTAAACATATATATTAATTACTTATCTCCAAAACATTCTAACGCATTAAAGAAACTTTAATCCAAGTTCTGTTCTTATTTAAAAATGGCACCTCTAATAACATATTCATAGATCATTAATTAATCGAATATCTCAATACCAAAAGTTTATGAATTAACATTTCCTTCAATACATTGCTATTAAGTATGACTACATGCGTGATGAATAAAAATGTTCAAATATCCTTTAATAACGATTACGTAACTGTATGATCATATGGTAACATTCAAGTTTAGATTTACCTCATTGGTATTCTCTTAGAGTCTCCTTTTTGTATGTTGAAAGTTTTCTTTAGATTTTAATCTATTACCATGTTTCAATTCGCAAATTGATAATTCTAAATCTCAGTTACTTTATGTTTGCTTTTATCAATACACAAATTTTAGTGGAGCAGCTTGATGAAACCTAGCATTTTCTGGTGTCTAGTTATAAACTTCCTGACCTCATCTTCTGTCACAATGATTACATGTGTCGGCGCCTTTCTATTTGTATGGCACTAGTCCTTTGGGATTATATCGCTCAGTGAATGAATGATTCAAACGGCTCCTGGCACTCCACAAACTCTACACGTAATTTTTTCTGATTTAATATTTTCTGGGTATTTTGTATGCCCCTATTCTGAGATGTAAAATTCGAAATGCCTGAAGTTTGCTATAATACTCCTCTGCCAGAATTTTATATACAATAATGAATAAAAAAAATACAAAAAAAAGATGGAGCAAAAATACTTACTGCAAATTAGTGATATATCAAAACAAATATAAATATGCTGCATACAAAAAACTTTGAAACAGAAGTTTGAGAAAACAAAAGTGATTTATGAGATTGACAAATCGGAATATACTGACATGTGAGCATTTTGGAACGCTTGTACAGCTATCGATATTTTTCGGTCATACCGATCACATTGTTTCATCGTTGCTTTAGCTCTTCAATGTGTTCTATGGAGGAGGTTAAAAATAACCTAATTTTTGAACAAGAACCCGCCATTGACGCTGTGGGATTCAACGTTTCGATGACATAGTAGCTTATATTCTTCGATGACGAGACGTTGACAATTCTGGTACAGCGACGAAGACTTGACGAGTCTGCGGTGACTGCAATCGATACTTGGCTTCTGGGGCTACTCTGTGACTAATCCTTAGGCACATATGTTACGATTTTTGAGGGGAATCAAATAACGACGGCATCCGACCGAAGCTGCTGAAAGCCTTTCAAGTCGAAATGTCTTCCTATAAGACTGAAACTGCGAGCGAAGGAAGACATTCTGATTTAAATATAGCGCCGAAATAAATTTCTAGTCAAAATGCTGATGGTTAGAACCAAAAATTATAAGTTAAAAGCTTTATGATTTCCAAAGTTTATCAGAAATATAAAATTTGGAAGAGAGACTAAAATAATGAAACGAATTTTATGAAAGTTCTTTATTCCATCACTAAAACTGAATTTAGTTAAGAACCATTTTTCGAAAAATCACCTCGGTGTCACCATTTTGGGGTATTATATAACTGGGTGAATGATGTGTAGGTAAAACGAAATAAAAGCATTATGGTTACGTTATTTATTGATGTAATATATAATGTTAAGAAAATACAAATAGATAACAGATAAAAGGGAGCGGCAGTTTTCCATACAGTTTTCTATATGTATCTGCAGTTTCAGATAAAATATCATAATCTTTATAAATATTTAAATGATTTCTAAATTTAATTTTATTATTTATTTGTTAAATCTACGTTACTAATTAAATATTTGCTCTGTTTCAGATAAACCGAACCAAATCCATTCCGAAAGTAACGTGACTGTGATAACTTCTCCTGAAACTTTAAGCGCCTTCGAGGAAGGTCTTGCCGACGACGACTCCTGGGTGGAGAACCTGAGCGACGATGACTTCCCCACCAACTCGATATCAGAAAACTCCTCGTCCGGGGATGAGGTAACCTTGACATGTTCAGCTGCCATCGATCAGGAGGATGAACTTCGCGGTTACCATCGTCCGATCGACCTCACCCTCCACACGATCGTGGAGGAGAGTTGCGAAGAGAGCGAGGTCGAACAGGCACCGCCCAAGCCGAAGAAAGAACGGCCCGCCTCGGCCACCGATCTGGAGAAGTATTTCTTCTTCGGGTTAGGTGACGGAACCATACCATCTCTTAACTCGAATCGGGAGGATGCTTTCTCGGAGACCAGCAGCATATACTCCGAGGGTATGGAGTCCCTCGGAGGAGCCGAAGAGAACCAAAACGAGAACCCAGAGGAATTGGCGTCCTCTAGGTTGGAGAAATATTTTCTCAGCGGTTTCATGGGTTTCACTGCGGAGCGAAGAGACTCAGACGGCAGTGTCGGAAGTGACAGCGAAGGTAAACCGAGCCCGGAACAGAGGAGGAAACGTCTGGTACGGGCTAGGGGAACCGGTAGGTCGCATTCGAGCTCATTGGATAATCTCCTCGCGAATCCCGATCTGGCTGGTAGCGACCAGCAGATGGACGTGCAAAACAATTCAGAAGCGGCCGGTTCTAGTTCGGATTCAGACGCGTACGATGAAGCTCTCAGTTTTGAGAAGTCGGACGGTCAGTTTGATACGGTGAAACGCAAGAAAGGCAAGAAACAGAAAGCTAGTTTAGAGGACGTGAAAAACCTAGAAACAACACAAGAGGAACAAGAAGGTCGGGAGAGTGATGAGGACGAAGAAAGGAACAAAACTCCACAACCAAAAGTATTAGCTATGCCAACCAATTTGACAACGAATAAAAACCAGCAAAGTAGAGATAGCGGCTTCGTAGGCAGCTGTGATGATCTGTTGAAGGATCAACGAGATATCAACAAATCTCCGGATATTAGTCTACAGCACGAAAAAATTACCGACAATCATTCGATAGGTAAAAAAGATGATAAAATCTTCACGGAATCTTTACCACCAGCGACAAGTCTAACGAGAAAAGATAGTTTCAATAATTGGAGCTCCGACGAAGAAACCAACCTAATGATGTGCAAGATGAGGCAGTTTTTCAAAACCATGGTTGCTAATTCTTCGTCGTCTAAACCGACAACGCCCACGCCTGGGGCTCGAATATCGCCTAGACCTCTACCACGCGCTGGTAGAGCTCGTTGTAAACCCCCTCAGTTAGTTTATTTCGAAAACGAATTAACACGACTAATGAAGACTGTTCCTGGAATCAGAGATGATCAGGTGAGAGAAATTGTTGAATATTTGAGTAGTGAGGACACATGGAGCGATTCATATGACTCCAGCGATTACACAAGCAGCGATCTGGAAGGAGCTTCCACGAAATCGGCTTTACAACAACAAATTTCGGACAGCTGTCAAGAAATTATTAATAAATTCGATGCCGGTGCTGACGATAAAGAGGGCGATGCTGGCGATGGTGGAATCGTTGAAGATGGACATGGATTGAACAAAGAAACTGCGCTAGTTTATCAGAAACTGGTGGCTAGTTTCGAAAAAATGGCGACGGAAGATCAGCCTCAGGACGCATCAGGTCCTAACTCACCACCTCTCATTGCCAAAGTGATGCATCATATTGGAAGCCGATTGGTGGCTTTGATGCACGAAGTATCCAGTGGGGAAAGTCACGCTTCCAATAGTCCTAAAGGCCGTGGGCATCATCGACGACTCCAACAAAAGCTAAGCAACGCTTCCACAACCACTACTGACGACGACAGCACGTCTGACACGAATTTACCTGACAATTTTGCTGAAGAAATTTTAACCAACTACAACATGCTTCCTCGGAGTAGATCACACGACCTATTAATGAGTGATACAAGCAAGAACCAATCTATCGGTGGCGCTTCGGAAATATCCGAAGAGCGTGAAGCCAGTGATTGTGAACGGTTCTCTTGGAGAGGTAGTTTCGAATCGGCATTGTTAGCCACTGATTCACGCAACAAACTTTCGTTGATCGGTGGCGAAGGATCGGCATCCGCATCAGCGTTGGCAATCGCAGCGAAGCGACGCTCCGCTGGTGACCTTCTCTTTAGTCATAAATCTTTGAGTCGTGAACAATTAGATAGAGTTAGAAGTTGTGGTAGTATTGGTGGTGGAAACAGTGAAGATAAGTTATGGGTAGCACCGGCTACTAGGCCTGGACGTAGACGCTCTAGCGTTCCAGATGCTGCTTCGTGCGGGTCGGGAGCGTCCGCTGATGGAGAAGATGAAGATGACGATATGGAGAATCGCGCCACTTTGCCTAGAAGTATGCAGAACGGTCCTCAAACTACCAACTCGCTGCCAAGATTACCAACAACCAGCATAGCGACCATGCAAAAGGCACAGAGTCATCATTTTTTGCCTCAAAATGCTAAAAGTGCGCGGTATCGCCCACCAGGTTTCTCCAGATTAATGCCGACACAGCCGAAACGAGCTGCTAGTGCACCAGGTTTACAACCATCCCATCAACGCCGTGGTCGTCGATCCCAACAATCCAGTATTCCTAGTGGTGAGTTTTTGGCTTGGTTTGCTTTTGGTGATGGGTTTTCCGGGCTATATTTATTATATAATCATTTATATTCTCCATTTTTTTACACGTATTGTATTAAACGGTATAAAGAAATATATACTGCTTTGATTCAGTCTCATTTTATTCCCTAAAAAAATCCCTGTTGATTGTTTTAATAATTTTAAGTGGGTCAGTAATTTGATTCAGTTACATTCATAACTTATTACACTAATTGCCAAACAATATTAACTAGTATGCTACACTACAAAATTTACTTTAGTATACCACTCTATAAATTCAAATAAATCGATTTTTTTCAAAGCTTCACCGTTCAAGAATGTGCTCTTAGAGGTTTTTTGAAAATTGATATTATCTTCGGAGAAACTTTAGAGGACATTGTAGTCTAGTAATTTGAAAAATGATTTCTTTATATTTTTAAGACTTTATCGTTTAAGAATATATCCTTAAGAAGATTTTTCAAATTTTAAATTGTTTTCGATGATTTTTTCGGCTGCTTTAGTGACGCGGCACCTAAAACTGAAACTTTAAACGCGCATTTCTCGACAATACCTTTTTCGAGACTCTTGACATTATATCGCAAATTCTCTGAAACCGATTTGTTTGAAGTTTGGTGTTTGGTTTGTTTTTGATTATATTTTGTTACATTTCCATTACTGTAGAACTTCTGAATTTTCTAGGCGAAAAACTGAGCCAAGTGGTTTTAACAAACTTACAGAAATCGCTACTGATGTTTTTTTAAAGATTTGAATTAAATAAGTTGTTATACAATTCAAATAATTTTAGAACAACTTTTATTAATTAGTAGTACCTAGTAGCACTTAATAACCAATAAGACTTTCTATGTGTATCTCACTGCAATTTTTTAATGCTAATTTAAAACAATACTTAATATCATTTTAAATAGATATCGTCTACAACTAATCATATTTGAAGCTCAGATTTAGCCATCAGAATCAATATCCATCCAAAAATACATACCACAATCTCAAAATGATGAAAACATTACAATTTTCTGTGCGTACTCTCTTATATAAAATCAGATGATAAACATTGTGATAAAATGGATTGCATCATTATATAGCATATATTCCAGGTATTTGAGATAAACTGAAAATAAATAGACGTTATCGCAAATATACCGGCTAGTTTATTTGTTAAAAGGTAATTTCTGAAGTACTTTAAAAAAGCAGTAAACGAATAATACATTTTCACTAAAACTATTCAGTATTTTTATTTTCGCTCACTATAAGAAAGGTAATGATATTTTCTGCCTTTTTGGAAGTTACTTTGCTCACTCAGTCCAAAGTTTTGACTCTCCCCTTTGTCGTTAATTGTAGATTTATATTTGCATCCATGAATATGAGTGAATAGAAAAGCACAGTTTGCGTCAAGCACAGCAATATACAAACAATATGTAATCTATAGTCTTTTAATACCAGTTGTTTACTATCTCACGCACTTTTCTTAAGTTTGTGTTGTTGTTTAGATAAGATTGTCGCACATTGAAGAGTTTATGGAGAATTGTTAAACTTCGTCAAGCACCGTACAATAGTTGAATTAGCTGTAGTATAATGCGAAATGATTTGTCAAATTCAATTGAGATCTAAACCACTGTTCACCAAATGTCGTTCCTCCACTGCTCTTCAACATAGCACTAAATTCAATTATGCGATCATTTTTAAAAAACACACATGACGTTCAGCATGATGCTACAAAACTGCTTAACTGATTTGATGTTTCCTGACGATAGCGCTAAATACTCTTATACAGATGTTGAAGTTTCTAGCCTTTCACGATATGCATTGCAAAGCTATATGGTTTCAGCGTTAGTAAAAAAAGACCAAAGTATTGGCAAATGACGAATCACCTGCCTTATTGGACATCTTAACGGGATCCTGTTACAGCAAGTAAAATAGTTTAAGTGCTTGACATCAGCAATATGGAAGGAGATAAGTGCAAGAGTTTTTGGTTCTCTAAGATGGCAGATATGCAAGAGAGGACACGGATCATAAAAAGCGATCTAAAAAATATGAGTCTACAACAATCTATGGCCCGGTGATGAAATGACTTCTATTACACTATTATTCAGTACTAGTGAACACGTTTAAATATTCGATATTCGACCGTCATTTATTAAGTTAATAATGTTTATTTTGCAAAAGATATATTTACATATTTTGTATACCGTATAAATTGATATCGTTGATTGCAAGAACATACATATTTGTCACTTGCTTTTGCGATCGATTGTTCCTGCGATAGCTATCAAATTACAATATATAGAGAACAGTTGAAAAAGCATAGTTAACTGATCTCATTTGCATCTCTTAGTTCTTTATCAGTTTTATTTTTCAGCATTACTATTAATCAATATTTAGTTGGTGATTTGTACATTTATTTCCAAGACCTGTGATAGATTCATTTCAAATTAATTCTAAAAATTTACACAAAATCCTAAATAATATTCTTAAATTTACCTCTATTACAATGTTATAACTTATCACTAAAACCAACCAGGTGGTAGCTCTAGATATCAAGTTAACTAAATTTCTTAAAAATCAAATTGTGTTCAAGCCAGAATAACATATGAGAGCGAGAGTTCCCAGGATACTGTGAAAAATGTATTCTTGTGGAACAAAAAGACAAATAAATATTAACCGATTTGACCCAATATGAACGTATTGCCTTCTTATATGTACTTTTTTTATGTCTTTGCAGTACATTTTATATTCAAATTTTAGTTGTGTACAATTCTTTAATGCAGTACATTGTGAAGAAATTTTAGCGTTATCTAGATTTTAACAGATTTTGCAATATACGGACAAGCTATATTGCAAAATAACTGAGTATTTGCTTGCTTGATGATCATTTGAATGTCACTATTTGGTTTAAATGCTGAAGATAACTATAATCAACAATTGTCGTCCATGATGACTTCCTTCGAGTTGGATTTTCATCATATTTCAGCATCTTTAGACGTTTTTAAGACTAGTTTCAAGATTAAGTTATTAAGATTAAGTTAAGATTAACAGAACTCCATAATTTTCAGTAACACTTTTCTTTCAAGTTAAACTATAAAAATAAAATTACCCGCTAATAGTGTTTTGATATCTTGTAATTTGACATACGTAGAACTGATAAAAGATATGATTTTGTATATATATATATGACGCATAATAAAAAAATAAAGCTTATCAAAAGAAATTTGATATAAATGTAATGAACAGAAGTGTTTAATATCATACAATATAAGATATATTGAACATATATTGAATAACATAATTATCCTAAAACTAAATGTATATACACCTAGAAATTGAAAACATAGTCAGTAGCAACATATTTATAGATAGACTATTAATAAGTAAAGATTACAATATAATTAAAGTGCTATAATTATACATTTTATGAGCTTCATTTGTAACATATCATATCTAATATATCTATTATATTATTATCCATTTAACTATTAATTTACATTTTCAGTGGTATTTATTATTTTATAGTAATCGAGTAAATATTGACAGTTACCAATAATCATAATATATTGTTATATTTTGCGTATACATATATATAAATTAATTGGATATAATTACATAAATGCTACAACCATTAAACATTATTAAATTAAATTAAATATACAAAAAGGAGGAGAGTATGCTAGAATAAATTTATTTAAAAAAAATATAACTGCATATAGGACTTAAGAATACAAAAAAAAGGAATGTTGAAAAGGCAAATGATGCTGAGGAAAAACAAAACGAAAATTATTGTGTTAGAACGAAGAATAGAAGAAGAAATTGAGAGATTTGGTTTTAGGCGTACTGAATGCGAAAGTGATTTCCTTTTTGTAATAGGACACACGTTTCTTCACAATTTTGGTAACTATGTGTCCTGGTGATATCATTTACCTTGCTGTTTACTTACATCTCCCAAATTTTTTACAAAGACAAATTATAAATTTTAAAAAATACTCTAGGACCAGCTTAAAATCAATCCATGGTCGTAATGAATTGTGAGTCAGTCATAAGCCGTCTAATATCTGGTCCGACAAGAAACCCTTGAGGAAGGTTTCTTCTGAGAGGCTTGGAAACTTTGAAACTATGTATTTAAAGCAATTTCCATCTTTGAGAAGTTATTTTAGAAATTGCTTAATCAACCTAACTTGATGTGCGCCGCTAAAAAACTTTTATGTAGAAGCACCAATGTTTCTTGAAGGACCTTCTTTTCTCCAACAACAAGGGTGCTTAACCTCAGCTCTGGTATCCCATATACAAAAGCAAGAGAATTTGTTAAACGCAGCTTCTTCTCATACCCTTTATATATGCACCTCTCATGCGGTACGTATTAAAGGAATCATCTTACACATTTTGAAACATTACAGATCTACAAATGATTGGCAAAAAAGAATTCATGAATAACCAAAATTTCTTTACAAAACATTTTTGCTAAGAGAATAGAAAAACTACTTAGAATGTATGCCATTTATATTTTGATAAATAATTGAAAATTAAGTACTCTTTTAGTAGATGATGACATATTTATATATGTCTTTATATTACATATGTCTATATATAGCCAATAAAATTAGTATTTACGTCGTCTTAATATGTACAAAATAAATGTCTACTCTTCCATTGCCATCGAAAAAGTATTACAAAAACAAAACTCTATTTAAAAAAAGTTATTATTTTTTAACTTATGTAATTTCAATACAATCGTGTAGTAATCAATCTGGTTATTATAATGCACAATGGATAATACAATTCCCTATTAATCATTGATAGAAAAAAAGTCAAAACAAAAATGATGAATGAATCTCATAAATTTGCATTGTAAACTGAAAACCTTTTATAATGAAACTGGTAGGTGGAATTTTTTTGCCAGTTACAAGGTTGAGAAAACAGATAAAAACGTTGTGGTCATTGATGGCAAGGTAACAGTTCTCAAAACAATTTTTACATATTTACAAATACTAATTTCCAATTCCACATTAATGTTATTTATGTAGAATCAAAATAAACATCGAACTTGTATAATCTTTTTAAATTTGAATAATTTTAATAATAATTTTGAGTTAATATGCTTTGAATAAATAATAAAATTTAATTCAATTCTTAACTTATAAATAAACTCAGGCTGGTTCTAGCCATATACATATTAGCATTACCTATTATTATTATTAACCACAGGAAATCAAATCAAATTAATGAGAGCACATAAAATTACAGTATTTCATCAATTACCTTTACAAAATATTGTCCTTAAAGATACTTTAACATGCTAAATTCTCTAAAATGTTTTCCTCTCAACTAGAATTCTTAGCTTCTGCTTATTTTCTTTCAAGTAATTGAGGTGATATTTTTGTTTGTATTTTGAAAATGTATGATTGTTCAATAATGTTAGAAGCCCATTTTCTTCTGATTCATTTACACTTGTGAAAAGTAACCGGGTACATAATATCAAATATAATGTTCCGTATAACTTGGTAACTGAAACAAGAACCAAGTACAATGTAAGGTACTTATATACACAAAAATACATAGTAAACAAAACAAATGAAATCTAACCCCAAATTTGATGCACAACATTATTTACATCAATGTTACCTTTACGAAGCACATTAAACATTAGGTAAATTCACGTAAATTTGCCTTCAGGTACTACTAGGTCTCTCTTTGCACATATCTCTCTGTTTCTGTAGACAGTGTTCTGTATTAGTGTTTCTGACTTGGCACAAAAATAAACAACATATTTAAAGTTTTATCAATGTGTTATTATACTGAGAAGTTAATTCTAGAATGTAGGATTCATAATTATAACACCAAATTATTACAATTAAGTATCAATAAAGCTTATAACTGTCACTAAATACTTACACACCATACAACTTTAGGTCATTTTGTTGCGCTTTTAAAATTACATTATTTCTAACAAAGCGTAAAAATATCGTGGTGATGTTTTGCAAAATTAGTCATCTTGTCCATTGATGCGTTTAAGCTGAACTTAGAAACCTGGTTGGGAATTATTTCATCGTTTTAAGAAATATTTAAATGACAAAAAAACTAGCGAGAACATAGGAATCCAAAGTCCTTTTTTAGATTTATAATTTATAATATTTAAAATTTATTATTTTATTTTATATTTAAATATTTAAGATTAATAATATTTTTTTCTTTTGAACTTCTTGATCACTTGAAAGTAGTAATTAGTAATTTTGTTTTTAAATATATTTCACCGTTAGATTGATCATATCTATAACATTGTAGTAACGTGTGTCCTAGGCATTACACTTATTTATAACTTGGCATTGGTTTTATTTTGTGTATATTTCATAACAAGGATATATACTAGGTTGGCTATGTTATTTCTGGATCAAGATCGCTATGTTTTTTTAGATGTATTGAAAATCATCCAATAATTCATAATAATGGTATTATATGAGAGAAATCGTTGAATAATACCATACCGATTGAATAAGAATATCATAGAATAGTCTTACTTAAAAATAAAACGATCTCCATTCATCAAGAAAACGCAGGGGTACATATCAATGCTTAGTTTCAGTAAAATCATCACAATAATAAAAAGATTTTATTATTTTTTAACATTTTTAATTTTATATTTATTTTTTATGTTTATTTTGATTTTTTTTATAATCTACTTAACAGTATTTTTATAAATAATCTTTTTTATTGTATCTTACTATTATTTATTTTATTTAATTTATTACTATTATTCTGTTATACTTGCTTCAATATACGAACAAAAGTGCGGAATAAATATATCAGTACGTATTTCCCAAATAAAAAATTAAATTAGACTACTTAAGCTAAAGTTAAATATAACCCTTCTTCACTATAGAATTTCTTGTGGTTTGATTTGCTAAGCGTTGTCCAATAGCTATGTCACTTCCACGTTACTGTGACTTTAGTCGGTATTAAAAACATTCTAGTCTATATATTATGATGATAAATATGTGATTTACTTCTATATAGATAGGTTTTAAACCATTTGTGATATTTAAATTTAAAAAATATGTCTAAGTAATAAATTTAAATGTATTGCAAAATAAATTTAAATTGAAGCCTCTTATCGTCAAATAACAATTAACCACGCAGCCAGACGAAAAGCATCCTAATGAACGATGCGTAATTTACTGTTTTCGTGAACAGCTGGGGACTGTTTCGACTTTGATCATGCAAAAATGCAAATCAGAGCGGTAGCTTTCGCCAGTTTAATTATAATTGCAAAGAGAACTATACCTTTGTGCTATTTGTTTAATGAGATTGATCTTATTTTTAGCCTAAATAGTTTTCGTCCTATATTAAATGAAAGAACGCGTTTAATTTAATAAGTATTCTCAATTTATTATATGCTTATATTTAGGTAGGTTAACCTACAAATTAATGAGAATAAAAGAATCTAGTTAACCATGCAGAAAGTGGTAGTTTAGATTAGGAAATATGAGATTAGGAATACTGATAGTATATAAAAAATAACTCATTGCATATGCGTTTATTGAGAAAATTTGAAGTTAAAGTGATGTCTTAAAAACGACATGAGCACATTTTAGTGTGAAGAAAATTAAGGAAAAGAACTTGATGAATTGGCGATTATAACCCCATCTAGATATTGGACGTCAAACATAATAATAATGACATTTAGTATTTAACAAAAATAATGAATTATGAATTTTCAGAGTATGAAATCAGAGTATCGTGTTTCCATCTTGCTGGTACAGTATTCTGTACTAAAAAAACTGAAAATGCTTTGAAGCATATTTATATAACCTTCGACTTCTTGCTACTATGACTTTACTACTACTTCATATGACCTAAAATTATTTTTAAATGAATAATGAATGAATCTATTATTTGAAATAAACGAGAATTACGAAATTTAAAGTTAAAAAAACTATGCCTGGTCAGTATGGTGGTTAAGGTAAAACTCTGTTCTACTATATCTATCTATAACGATTTCTCTCTCTTGAATCTTGAGTGAGTGGTTTTTCCATATAATTGTTCATGTTTTTCAGTTTTTCACCAGATATAATTCAGCAAAAAAATTAAATTTTATTCTAATTGTGAGTGGAAACTTTGCAAGTTATCAAATACCCTTCTGACCATCATCATATTAAATCATATTCATCCAGTGTATAAATTTTCGTCACATCTAATTGCTGTACAAGATACTACAACTGTTTAAAAAATATATGTATATACCATTTCTATACCAGAGAATATAGATATCTATTTAATAAATGCTGAGAATCATTATTTATTTAATATAAGTCGTAGCACTCAAAATATATGGTTTTGTTGCATTTTGCTAATGAAACTAAAGAAAAATAATCAAAAAAATTTATTTAACCTATCTACTACACGTATTTTCTATTTTACTATATACACACAATTTAGCTTAATACCTACCTAAAGCTATTTAAATATTTACAATATTATTTTAACTACTACCAACTGACTACTTTGAAGTCGATGCCGAGCGACAATTTACATTGGTTTTGTTCGTAATTTAAGTTAGTATATATGTCATAAAATTATATTATTATTTTTGTATTGTTTAGCCTTGGCACCGACTTCAAACTGATCAGTTGGTAGTAGTTAAAATAATATTGTAAATAGATAAATAGGTTTAGGTAGGTAATATACTGGATAAGTATATTTTTAGATTTATTGACCAATTTTCCGAGACTTCCTTCATACATAATGCTCAAGAATGTAGGTTTTGCTTTTTCAAATCATATTTGTAATACTAGAAGTTATTCATTAATTCCGCGACCATTAAAACTATGCAGTATTTTGTTACCTATTATCGCTGTGAAGGAAAAGGAATTCCTCATAAGATATATTTCTTTGCCGGTAAATAATACCTGGAAAACTTAGTACTTCTTTAACAATGCCATAAAACATGTGTTTGTAGCTATATTTATATCCTTGTGCTACCCATATTGTTTGTAGCGTCGATTCAAACACGAAAATAATACGCAAGCCGTTACATAAAGTAGACTGTTTCTCTCCGGGTATTCCAAACCAGCATTGAACTGAACACATTATATTTAACATTTAAGAGGCATTACATCAGAAAGTACAAGAAAATATCAGTTATTCAACCTATATTTCCGTCCATAAAACAACGGCATCAACAATACGATCGGGTTCACAGTGTACGACGACACCTTGGCCAACCAGCAAGACCTTTTTCCTATAGTCTATTCAAAGTTTTTTTAGTAATGCGTAATGGATATTTGTGACCTCGAAATATTACAATGTTGCCGCATCAACTCTGAGTTCAGTTTGGCTTTGACATACAGGAAAATTCTAATCTAAATAAAATAATTGAACAAAAATGTTACCAAATATAATTTATTTTAACATTATAGTACATCTAGTACATATATTATCGAAGGACTTAAAACTACAATTAAGAACACAGCTATAATAATTTGTAGGTTAGATTTGTTTTGTTTACCTTTAACTCTTTTCCACGCCATCAATGAGGTAGAGTTTCTAGGCGCGTTTTTTTAAGTAGTGGTATATCCCCCTGGAGTCCTAATTCACCTAATTAACAATTGTATATCTGAAAAACGTATTTTACTTTCATTCGAGAGCATATTTACCTTTTTACGTTTAGTTCTTGTTTCTTTCAATGCTGTGTTTACTTGTCAAGTAATCTTGGTATCACTGTATATTTTATTTCTTCTGCTACTATCTGTGTACACCATTCTTCATAAAATTAATCACTGAATTCTGTCTAATGCATTTACCATATCTACATAACAGTTAGTATTCATTCTCTCCTCATACGTTCTAACCTAATGCTCATGTTTAATTTTGAAGAACTACAATCATATCTGTGCACACAAATCTTTCACGCCCTATAATACCATTTTCTACAGTTATGTTCAATTAATTATATGCATACCTATAGTTGTTTCCACTCTCATCACTCTGTCTCAGGAATTTCCAGCATTATCACATATCCTGAAAGTTTCCTTCAGTCACTTTCACTTTCCCACTCATTGTCCAATTCAATCACTAAACTTTTAATTTCTAATCTGTCTAAAAACATGTTCACGATTCCACCATTTATCAATTATTTCCTCTGTAAATAAGCAATATATCTGCAATTAATTATTAATGAATATATTGACCAACAAAACCTAATCGAATGCTATTGTAACTTTTAGCTTCTTTCATCAATTTTTGTTATCTTTACACTTTTTTTTGTTACTGTCTTGCCCAGAGTGCCACAATGAACCATTTTGAAATATTCAAGTTTCATCAAGATACACAAATTCAAATAGTTTATCTTCCATGGTCTTATTTTATGCCTTTTAAAATTCTTCTTAAGGTAATCTCTGGAAGTTCTATTAAACCTCTCCGAGGGTTTTCTTTACACCATTTAAACCCTATGCCCTGTAAGAGTGTATGAAAGGATGTTTTACATCCCTCAAAAAGCTGCATGTCCCTAATTCTTTTATGTATGCTTTCCAGACAGACAATGTTTTCTAAAATAATTTTAATAAATTATTTTTATATGATAAAATAGTTTGTGTGCTTACTGTTCTTATACATTTCGTATATTTGGTCTCGAATAGAGCCAATATCAAGATGGTCAAGATTCATCACCCACTTGGTATGTAGACTTTTTCTTGGGTGAATCTAACGTATTATTCTTCATTTTGTAAGCGATGTTATTCACAGTACCCACTCTAATATATAGCCCGGCAGGAACCCGCTAAAAAACATTTTCAATAAAATTCTAGGGACTTATATTATTTAATAGCATCAATAATTACATCTCTAACAGAATTTATCCCCAAAAGGGGGCCTCCATTATCTCGTTCCTTTTCGAAATAACCTATTAAAGCCGCAATCACTTTGTGACCCTGAATGTCTATTGTTTTCGGCATTTCGACTTAAATTATCAAAATAATCAAAGGGCTAAATAATGTTTGCCGGTTTATAACCTGTAGTAATTGTAACTAATATTTTGAATAATTTAATTTAGCGTACATCTAACAACCAGACGGCGACCGGCTGTCAGACGTATGAAAAATTCGTGAAAGCAATAGTGATAAGAGGTTTTAACTCTTACCTATAAATTATTGCGACTGTATAATTAACTGTAGTTTTTAAATATACTATAATGTTAAAATAAATTATATTCGATAACATTTTTGTTCAATTATTTTATTTAAATTAGAATTTTTTTGTATGTCAAAGCCAAATTGAACTAAAAACTAAAACTCAGAGTTAATGCGGCTACACTGCAATATTTCGACGTCACAAATATCCTTTACGCATTACTAAAAAAACTTTGAATAGACCATAACTATTTTATTTGCGAGTATAGCATTTTCCAACCAAGACAGCGCGTTCGGTTCTCACGAGGCAGAAATTCAAAAACCCACTCCGAGACGGATCACAGTGACGTGGAAATACGGTACCAAGTAAACGTATGTGTGTGCATAAACCTACCTGATGGTACTTGCACGTGAGTCGATACTAGTCCCGGTATATTCGACGACGGAGATTTTAGTTTTAGAAAGCGAAATGTATTGGATTTCTCTCCCGCGGTAAATAGACTGGCGTGTATCGTTATTTCGTAGAGAAATTATGTAACTTTCTGCCGTAGTACCGTTTTATGGACAAATGTTTAAACAGTACCGATTATAAGAATCAAGCAATCGAACCAGTATACTGTGTTAGGTAATTTTTTACACTCCAAAGCTATATTTAAATGAAAATAATAACAATAGAATTAATTGTTTGGTATTAAGTAACGGTATGGCCGACGATAACTTCCTGGAAACCTTCTTGAGGAACTGTATTATTTGGTTTGTCTTACAGAGCTCCAGTTTCACAAAGAACCACAAGTTAAATATCAACATTTTTCTGTAACTTTTTGATTAAAATTCTTACGAGTGTAAGGTGGAAAGTGCTCAATCTGGCTTAAATACCTAATAAACAGAGACGTATGTTTCTGAGTGTTTTAGTGTTACAGCTCGTTCTTTTAATTATATGTTTTCAGTAGACGTCTTATGTGTTTTTTGTTTAAATTGATAAACCAATTGTTTTGAATTGTTTGGAAGTTAACAAAATGTTGGGGAGATTTTGTTGCTTCCAATGTTAACCATTAGAAAGTGGTGAATTTAAAGTTCCCTCGAAGATAACACACATTAAGTACCGCCAAAAAACTACACCAGAAATAATCGAAAAACTACATAATATCGTGTTTAACAATAGACTAGCGATGAATGGTGATAGTTGAGCCTGTGAGTATATAGGATCAGAGCATGTGAAATAACAGGTCAAATGAAAAGTCCCCGGCCTACGATAGTAAAACATATTTTTTGGAAAAATTAGTTTTTTTTATTCAAAATAATTCCCTTCAAGGGTGATACACTGATTATAATGACCCTCCAAGTTTTGGATAGCATTTTTGTAGTACGATTTCTCCTTTGTTTTAAAATAGGCCTCAGTTTCGGCGGTCACCTCTTCATTCGTCGAAAATGTCTTCCCAGTGAGCATTCCTTTGAGATCTGAGAACAGGAAATAGTCTCTAGGGGGCAGATCTGGAGAATACTGCGGATGAGGAAGCAATTCGAAGCTCAATTCATGGATTTTTGCCATCGTTTTCACTGACTTACAACACTGTGCATTATCTTGGTGAAGCAGCACTTCCTTTTTCTTCAAATGCGGCGATTTCGTCCTTTAAATGGCCCAATAACGCTATGTAATAGTCGCTGTTAATGGTCTTTCCTTTTTCAAGGTAGTCAATGAAAATTATTCCATGGGTATCCCAAAACACAGACGCCATAACCTTGCCAGCCGACTGTTGCATTTTCCCACGCTTTGGAGCGGGTTTATCGTGTGCAGTCCATTCGGATGTCTGTCGATTGGACTTCGGAGTGAAATTATGGAGCCATGTTTCACCCATTGTCACACATCGACACAAAAACTCGGTTTTATTACGCTTTATCATCTTCAAACACGGCTCCGAATCATCAACTCGTCGTTGTTTCTAGTCAAAAGTGAGCTCGCGCGGCACCCACTTTGCAAAGAGCTTTCTCGTACCCAAATATTCGGGCATGATGTGATGTACACGTTCAGATGTGTAATCTTTAGAGTCTGCCATTTCATTCAATTTCAAT
This sequence comes from Rhynchophorus ferrugineus, assembly GCF_030347505.1. NCBI lineage: Eukaryota > Metazoa > Arthropoda > Insecta > Coleoptera > Curculionidae > Rhynchophorus > Rhynchophorus ferrugineus. Next base: position 19,730,360 of record NW_027472583.1, on the reverse strand, counting down.
TTACGATAATTCAGAATCATTTTATGGATTTTTTTAATATTTTCGTCGGTAACAACCTCTTTTAGGCGTCCACTGCGTTCACCGTCTTCGGTGCTTATTTCACCACGTCTAAACTTAGCATACCAATCCTTGATGGTTGATTTTCCGGGGGTAATGTCCGGAAACTTGGCAGCAAACCAAATTTTTGCTTCAACTGTATTTTTCCCTTCAAAAAGCAATATTTTATCAACACGCGAAATTCCATTTTATCCATTTTTTCACAATAACAAAAATTGCTTCACTCAAAATGCTATAATTCACAAACTAATGATCCGACAGCTGTCAAATTTATACACGCATGTTTTGAGGATTAAGGCTAACTAAAGGACATATGGATTTAATTCTGGTAGCGCCATCTATTTGTCAGGCCGAGAAATTTTCAATTGACCTGTTATCTTGGACAAAGAGTTAGGAATACAGAAGATATGCGCAAGATGGGTGCCACATTCACTAAATGTTAATCAAAAGCAAATGCGAGATGGATCTACAACTAAATATTAGAAACAAAACGGTTGTTCAGCACTAAACAGAGCAAAGCCTAATTTGGCACCCTCAGACCATGTGGCCAACCATATCAAGTTCTTTAGAATTAAAACACAGTTTTTCTCCTCTTTTTACGTTCCTTCCTTTAGTCACCATGCAGTAGTTCTGCATCCACTGAGATTGGATCACTGTCGTTTCTCGCACGGTCATTTGATTACTTCGAGCCTCCTTACCTCAGTCCACGCTTCCCCAGCTTAGGCTGTACAACTTTAGGAATTCCTGGATTTCTACAAGAAATCGATTATCTTCATGAAAACTAGTCTATGCTAGTGTCTTCCATATGTTCTCAAACTTGTTTCTGTGCAGTTTTTCATATCCAATATGAAGATCCATAGATAAATATTTTTACAATATTGTAAACTTCTAGAAAGGAGCTCTAATGTTATAGAAACGCTAGGCGAAGTATATTGAAGTCAAAGAGATCATGTTGAAAAAAAATCGGTATTTAACTGAAAATCTAATTTTTCCTTTGTCAGACTTCAGATCGAGAACTTTTTAAATTACCATCGTATTGCTTCATATGCATGTGATATTATACATGTATATTCATTATCATTATCGGAAATATATATTACATATAGCACGTTCGTGACTTTCTTTTAGGTCAGTAGTAATTGTTTACCACTTTAGTATTTATTTTGAGTTTTTTATATATCATATTATTTAAAAACGTGTCGCTTCACTGTTAACCTATTCATGAGCAGTGATTACTTATTCAGAAGGTGTACAGTAGTTTTTTAAGTTTATTAGTTGATACTTTAAACCGTGGCTCAATAATAGTTCACACAGTTTAATATATAACCGTTAATTCTCTTGGAGCTTAAAATCATCTCAGAATAACAGAGTTTTCGATGGAAATTAATAAATAGCACACAGAACATTACATTTTATACGAATTGTGTGTGCTTCGAAACATTAAACGAACAAAATTAAAAGTACATTAAACATTACTTAAAACGTTACTCAATACTTCTCAATACGTTTTTCTTGCAGATTATGGGGTCTTTTTACAGGTTTTACTGAATAAAGCTATTGCTATATTCATTTGACTTGACTGGACTAATTCATTCTTGGACTATTCCCTGCCACGTCGTTTTTTCCAAGTATTTTTCTAAGCCTGTGTTACTATGTCATTGCAATGGACATCGATAGTTCACTGTAATAAAATGATTATTAAATGCATAATGATCAAAACAGTGTCTACAATTCCAAGAGATACCAAATTGCAAAGTTAATATTACTATTAAACGTGAGATTTTAGCATTTTGTATTTCGATGTTCTTTACAAGATAATATATATATTAAAAACTTTCTATGGGGCCAACTATTGGGGTGGAGAATCAAGATACTTTTAAGATATATTAAATTGTAAAAACAAATGTTATAAATATATTGTTATAAAAGACATTTTATAAGTATATATAGATGCTCTAACTCTTGTCTATTGTGCACATTTTGAAGCATGAATTTACGCTGCTGTTATTGAAGCTGATGTTAAACTGTGTCTAGTAACTTCGAAACTACCTGGCTGCTTAGTAAACCGCTTAAAATAGTTGCAAATAGATCACAAAATTCAATAGATAATTCAGGATGTAAATTATTCAATAGCCAATTGGCTTATCTACGGTAGTATGCTTCAATAGAAAAATGTTAAACTTTTATCAAACAATTAATTTATATTATATTAAATTATACTTTACTCAAACATGTACATATTTAGGTGAATATAACTATTGTAAAAGTATGTATGAAGACTAGACAAGTATCGTGGAAAGTCCATATATAAGATATCTGACCTGAACTTTATTAGCATTTGATGGATGTACTCCCACAGGTGCAATTATTTTTTTTAACTCATGAAAACACTCTTCATACAATTTAGCTATATTAGTTCATAATTTTTTGTCTCTTTAAACTCGGGGTAAGTCCGCTATTGTCGAGTAGTTGCAATCCTTTTTTTTTATTCACCCACTTTTTATCTTAGTATTTTTTCGCAAACCATTTATTCTACTACCCGTTGGTAAGCTTAAATCTTTTGTGGATGTCCATGTGTCTAATAGACAATACCGGGAAGAACTTATGGAGTATTAATTCTCAGATGCAAACACCACGTTTTTTTAATGATTGAAGAGTACTTATTAGCGAATGAGCAACGTGTACCTCTAGAAACTAAATAAGAGTGAGAGTCATGGATAGGTCGATTTTTTTATTTATCATTATGATTGACTGTAAGTATATTTAGATGGTATCGTGAATTTTAAAATGACTGTCCAGATGCAGTCCAGATTTTAACTGCTTCACGTGTTGGAGAAGTTGATGAAGCTGTTCAAGAAATTTTAATACAGATTTTTTTTACCTACAAATATCTGGTACTGTTACTTTCCACACATGCCTCGTATTTACTGAAAATAACGATATTAATTACTAAAAATTCTCGTACTTAGTTTAGCTATTGCAATAATGCATGTCAAAATATTTCATAGAAATAAAGAAAGAAACTCATCGAAGGTATTTTAAGTAAACCATTCTGATATATATCTGATAATATCTAACAGCAAATTTCACCATAGTACGCTACAAGTAGTATGACCACATGGTGTAATTAACCAGTAATAGCTTAACAAGCTAAATGAAGAAATATCTTTTAGCGGTATTTCATTAAACTCTATAGATTACCGACAATTTCCAACGGACATTATTTATTGGTATTAGTGTACGCTTTCGCTGTATTACTTGAAATTATCTTTAAACGACAGACAAAAAAATCATCAGAATAATAACATTAGCACCCTCTTAAATACACTGTTTTTAATTCTTCCACTATTTATATATTTTATTCATTATCAACTTAAATTTAGAGACTCCCGCTCTCCATCTATTCATCAACAGCAGAACTAAAAATTCGAACTTTTTTTACACAATTTACAGTTTAAATTCCACAAACTTATTGAAAAATCTGGTACTGTTTATATATATATCAAATAATACTAAAGCACTAGTTATATGTAGAATGTAAAAAAATAGACTTCATATTCTTTATTTGGTTGCAATTAACATAAAACAAAAAAAACAATAACTTAATTTTAGAATAATTCAGTGTGCTGGATTTTGTAAATTTAATAATTAACTGCAGATTTTATTCGTTATTTTTTAATTATGATTGTTATAATAATTTATTATAAGCATTTAATAAGTTGTGGTTCAGTAATTAAAGCTAATACGCCGTAATTTTGTAAAATTATCTTACATCATATATATCTATCCAAACGACATATATATTAGTTTTTTTCAATTATTTTTGTATACTAAATATATGACCAAATTATTGACTGTGCCATTGACACAGACAAATAATTTCAAAATTATCAATTGACATAAAATTTCACCAATTAGAAAGACTGAAATAAATTATAGTGTAGCATCTATAATTTAGATTGTGTAAAACATGCGTGAAGCTTGTGGAGTTACCAGTCTCATTTAAATTAATTTAAAACCATTATATATATATATATATATATATATATATATATATATATATATATATATATTATTCTTTATTTGTATCACGTATTAATTATTATCAGTGATCACCCAATGAACAAAATATTAATTCAATTAAGTTCATTATTTTTTTTAAGACTTTCTTACTGATATATGATTAATATACATCGAAAAACGTTATGTTGGTTTATCTAATATAAATATAATATCTATAAAATAACTTAAGATCTTAACAATGTTTTCAAAATAATTAAAAATTGGCTTAATTCCTAATATTTTCAGCATTGCAATTAATTTACAAATATGTCAATTGATACAAACCAACAAACATCAAAAGTCTTTAATCAAAAACTAAACCGTCTAAATAATAAAATGCCCACACTATGACTAATTACAATATGTACGTTTTATGTGAAATAATGGTCAGAAGTCACTAAATAAACAATATTTTTTGAAATTAAACGAGATCGTTTAATAACAATTTCAGTCGTAAATCTATTTACAGTTTTACTTTAAAATTCTGCTATATTTACAAAATATTACACAATATTTGTCGACATACGTATTATAAAACAGGGAATCTAGTGTATAAAAGGCAAAGCTTGACAGCACTGGTTTTATGAACGTACCGCATAAAATAGGTGGTTGTCTGTCTATCTCAGCTTTTTGTTTATATAGTACATTTTATATATAAATTTTAGGCTATTTGTATACACTTCTCCATACTTTCATTAGGCCATATCTCACACTTATGTCTCATACACTCGCAATGCCATTTAAAAAAGCTTTGGCTTCGCTCAGTTAATGTTCAGCCAAATTTTAATCTTAAATCATTGCAGTATAGTATTTAATCGTACAAATTAGTCCCTTAATAATGTAATAGTGTTCTTCGTACAAGATACCGAAAAACAAAAATGCTTACAGCCAAAACGCCGGAAAAATTCAATTGCTTTCAAGGTTAATGGTCTTTTTTTTCATCCATTTCGTACCATGACCCAACCTTACGGCTAATTTCAAGTCGGCTTTGCATAATTCAGGTACTTTCACTACAGCAGCTTCAGTGGCGTAGCATCGCTATTCAAAGGGCAATAATAAAACCTTGATATTCGGATGGAATCTTATATATGTTTACTTTGATTGTTTGTATGCACTCAAAATGATGTTTTTAAGCTCGTTTTCTGTGTGAAAGTCAAATGCTATTTAAAGACCTTTACAAAGCTTTAGAAACATGGATTTGGCAACAAAATATTCAGAAATAACTGCACGAGAGTTTTACTCAAAAATAAAGTAATGATGCCTAATTTCGAAAAATAATTCCTTACTCTTCTTTCAGAATACATTATTTCTGAAGTACTGTATTTTAACATATTCTTGTACAATGTAATTGTTAATCCACAATATTCTCGATGTAGTCGCCAAATAACATATATATGTTGAGAAGACTTTAAATTAAAAAAGTTATTAGATAATCAACAAACAAGTTATTTTACGTATTCATTATGAATTCTAGATTCCGAGGGAAACGCTCAAATTTCAAAGGCACGTACAGTGTTTTCATATATATTTTTTTATCTAAAATAATCAGATATTTGGGTATAATGTTATTGCTGAACTGATGTGATGAAAAATCGGAAATAGTAGTTCAATGTAAAAGCCATTCAGTTTGCTTTTTAAAAACTAACCATATCATACGAGAAGTCGTAGAAATATTGCAGACAAATCTTTCTATGGTGTAACGGTTAGAATGTAAAGCATTATAGCAGGCATATATAAAAAATTAAATTACGAATAAAACAAATCTAATTTGTTGCTAATTTGTTAAAATAATATTGTACATAGATAAATAGATTTAGGTAGGTATTAAGCTAAATTATGTCTATATAATAGAACAAAATACGTGTAGTATATAGGTTAAATAATATTTTTCTTTATTTCTATTTAGTTATTAGAACGATCATTATATACGTATTATCTTTTAAATTTTTTTTAAGTTTAATTATTTTTTAATTTTTAGTGAGTTTCTTATTTATTTTGTGAAGCCGGTTCAATTTTTTTGTACGATGCCTCTTAAGACTTTGTTCTGAAAAAAAATTATTTTATTTATATTACATTTTACTGAATATCCCCATAACTGGATTCCATATCGGTTTTAGAATTAGCTGTGTTAATAGCAACTTATTATGTTCGAACAGTTGAGATTTTCTTGCAGTTAACCAATAATTTTTTTTATATTTCAGTTTCATCTCTCTCCTTTTTAGGGTTATTCTTGCAACGGAGTCTTGTATCGAGTTTCATCCCAAGATACCTGTTGCTATATGGGATGATAATATTTATCATTTTGCATTGCATTTATTATCGAAGAACTTAAAACTACAATTAATTTTACAGCCGCAATAATTTGTAGGTTAGAGTTGTTTTATTATATATACATTGAGCTTTTTCCGCACTACTATCGGTAGTGGTCGGTGGAAGGCCTAATCCACATAATTAACAATTGTATATCTGAGTAATGTATTTTATTTTCATTAGACAGCATATTTATGTTTTACGCTTAGTTCCTGTTTCTTTCGATTGAATGTATCCTTGTAAAGTCATTATGATATTACTATATTTCTTTTTAGTTTATCCTATTACTATCTGTATATATCTTTCTTGATAAAACTACATTTAATCACTGCATTCTCTTTAATGCATTTGCCATATCTGCAAAACAGTTGGTGTTATTTCTCTTTCCCCAGATGTTTATGTATATTCTGAACTACAACACACGTGCTCATAAAGCTTTCATACTGTATAATACAATTCCCTACAACTAAAGTATATTAACTGTATACTGACCTTTAGTGGTTTCCTCTTTCATCACCCTGTCTTGGTAATCGTCAGCATTGAATCATAAACCAATATTCAATCATTCTCACTTTCAGAAACACTAATCAAGTGAATAACTAAACTGTTTATTTCTAATCTATCAAAAACTTGCCCAATATTCAACCATTTGTCAATTTCTTCTTCAATGTGTCTGATCGAGCTCACACAAACCGAAGATGCTATTTTCAACAATGGCTCTTTCCATAAATTCAGACAGTTCTGGTTTGAATATCCCCCTCGACCTGAATATCTATTGTAATAATTCTTTGCAATATCTCGTATCAACTCAACTGGATTAAAAATGCAGTGATAGGGAGGAAGACGTAATACTCAGTGGCTAACATTCAGTAATCTGATCTACGTATGTTTTCTCAGGCTGACTCCTAAAAGAGTAAATTACACAAAATGCAATTAAATATTTTATATATTATATATATTTCTTCCTTGATTTTATTATGTTTTTGAAAATTGTATTCTTTTAAAAGCAATCTCTGGAAGTTCTATTAAACCCCTTCGTGGGTTATCTTTACACCACTTATATCCTATATTATCCAACAATGTATGAACGGATGTTCTACATCTCTCAAATACATGTATATCTTTTGGATTTTTATGGATACTTTCCAGACTAACAATTTTCTCTGAAATAATTGTATTAAATTATGTTTCGATTGAAAAAACTACTTACTGTTTTATACATTTCGTATATTTGATCTATGAAACACCAGGCTGATCTTGATTCGTGACCTGTTTCGCATAAACACGGTTTCTTTTTGGCGAATTTAAGGTTATATTGTTTTTTATTTCTTGAGATATGTTAGTGATTGTGTCTGTACTAATATACAGTGCAGCTGTATGGCGCAAAAAAATATTTTCAATAAAAACCGCGGCGATTTCAAATTTATTAAAACAAAGGGTTAAAACAACGTTTTCCGGTTTGTAATCCGTAATTATAATATTTTGAAGAATTTTCAGACATTTGGCAAACGGACAACTTTTCCAGGCTCATTCCGTTACATGTTCAAACTTCTCCAACAGCATTCAATCTCTTTTTAAATAGATTAAAATGATTTTTATTCACCATGTCAGTAATTTTCCGGTTGCTTCTTCGTTATTATCTCCTACAGCAAGTATTACAGTATCATCTCAAATATAGTCATAGTCATCACAATGTGTGGAGCAACATTTCATCCTTCATCCCTAAAGAATGGGCCCTGTTACACTTCCTTGTGATACTTCCTTCTGGTTTAGCTTCTTTTATTGTAGAATAACCATCCTCTTACTTGATTCTAAATATTCAATCTATACATAATGTGGCAATATTGGACCCCGATACGAAACCCCTAACGATTGAATAAATAAAATCAGTATTCAATAAAGGTGTTATTGTGCGCCACTGCAAAACTAAAACAAAACGAAATATTTTCCCATTTAGAGGAATAAAATATTATAATGAATTGTTAACCCGCTTTTTCTAATGTAATTCAGTTAAGATCGAATTTAAAGCATTTCACGGACGAAACTGTGTCTCGTTCCAGATTTGCCATGTTGATAAACATCAGATTAATTTTGACGCGCCTACCCACCGTATCATTATACTTCGGTAGGCATTTTAATTTACTAATGCGTATTTCTCGTACGTTTCGCACTCGCTGCGTTGCGGTTGGTTCGAATTGGATGTCGTTTCACTGACAGACGCCGCCTTGAAACCATCGTATTCTTCATATTTGACAGAAATAGGCGCAGAAAATGCGAGTGACGTTATATGTGCCTGGACGCAACTCTGATAGGCGTATAATTTATCGTGATAGTATACTAGGATTTTTTATTGTACTCTAAATATTTTAAAATTGATTAAATTGTTATATCGAGAATAATAAAAGAATTATCCGAGAGAATATCCTAAAATTGTGTTCTTTATTAACATGTACCCCGGGGTGGGCAGTTTTTGAATTAATTATAATTAAAATATGTAATTAATATAGGAATTTGTATTTAATTTCTTAAAACTGTAATTTATAACTGGCATTTCAAATACTTATGGCCAAAATAAATTTAGTGATCTTATTAATAGATGCATTCTACAGAAAATAATCTTTCGTAAGTAAAATGGCGACCACTAAATATGTCAATTTTTAAAGTTGGCAAAGCTGCACCTGTACTATACGTCCATTTATACAAGTGTCTTGTCAAGTTTATTAACTGTCACCTGTAATAAATGGAGCCATATTGACAAAAAACATCATAACAGATAAGAGTAGAAGAATATCTTGCAATTCATTCCTGAGATACAAATTAGGAAGAACATAAAATAATGCCTGAAAGTAACAGGAATAGCAGTAATATTTAAGAAGATGAAGATTTTATTGGTTTTCTAAACTGGGACATTGATAAACCACAGACACCAAAAATGGAATCAGTTAGTCAATTTCCTAAAGGCTAAAAGCAAAGAGCTTATAACGATATCCAAATATAAAAATTGTTTTCATACAATCTAACACAGCTTTCAGTGGTCATCAGGACTTGTAGTAAGATAATTTTCATCAACAGGTTTCATTAATTCCTCAAATTAATAAGATGGGCTGGATTAGTTCTATTCTAAATACATCGTCTGACGCCTGACTGTATTTTGTACTTTTTATATTGCATTTTAAATAAAAATTGTTTAAATACAGTATTTTATATTTCAGATACACCACTTAAAAATATTTTGAATTTTGTATTTTAACTATATACGAGATACTATTTGGTAGTTTGTTTCTTTTTTTTTAATTAAAGCAAAAGACATATTTTGATCAGCTCGGACTGTATCCCAAGAAAAAGAATTACTGAAAAAATAATAAATGCAATTAAGTGCAATCAAATCTTCTTATGATCTAACAACTAGGAAGATTCCACGGAAACTACCAGAAAAGGCATAAAATTAATGATACTTATATGTAATGGAATATCACCAATAAATTACTTCTTTCGAATTTTTGTGGCGGCTAAAATGTACATGATTCTAAAACATGAAACAACCTATAAGATGCTCAAGCTTAATACAATATTCGAAAAAATATGGCTTGGCTGAATTTTTGAATATTTTTACTTTTTTTATTATTAAATTATTACATTATTACTAGTCGTTTCCGACTTAGTCCAACCTAAAATATGTGTCTTTATGATAACTTAAATATACGTATATAACTATGAGGACCCATCGGGATAAAATAATGTTTATACATGTCACTGCTGAATTTTTTATTATATGCACCTCATTACACAACACTAAACAAGATCAGATGGTTTAATTCTCTTGAGTCTGTGTCATGTTCTGGTGGTATCCAAAAGCTACAGTACTTCAATTTTCTCATGAGAGTCTTTTCTCATGCCCCCTTGCAATTATCTTGATTTATAGACTGACTGGGTATCTGAAGGTCTCGATGTAGGTAATCAGTCTTATAGTATTTGAGTGCTCCCACAATACCTCTCAGGACTTTCTTCTGAAAAATTTTTATTTTGTTTACGTTACTCTTTGTAGAACATCCGCATAATTGCACTCTGTATGTCCATACAGGTTTCAGTATTTGCTTATATAATAGTAATTATTTATATACTGATAATTGTGATTTTCTTCCAATTAGCCAGTACATTTCCCTATATTTCAATTCCAGTTTTTTTCTTTTCTTCTTTATATGTTCCTTCCAGCGAAGTTTTGCATCAAGGTTCATTCCGAGATATTTAGCGTTGTTGCTATATAGAATGATGTATTATTTATTATTGAATGTTATTGGTGCTTGTACGGTCTGATTGTAGGTGAACTGTACATGCACAGATTTACTTTCGTTAATTTTTATTTTCCAAGTTTGTGTCCAATTATTTATATTGTCACTTGCCTATTGTAATTTTCGTGAGGCTTCTTCACTATTCTCTCCGACAGCTATAACCGCAGTATCATCAGCAAATGTAGCCATCGTAATATTCTCCATTTGTGCTATATAACATATGTAGAGTAGATAAAGCATTGACCCCAGAACACTTCCTTGAGGTACACCTGCTTTAGCTTCTTTTATTGTACAGTAAGCTTCTTCTTGTTTGGATCTGAACATTCTGGTTGTGATGTACGATTTTAATAGTTCGGTGTGTTGTTTTGGTAACATTTTCTGTAATTTATGAACAAAAACTTCATGCCAAACCTTTTCGGAGGCCTGTGCTACATCTAAGAATGCAGCTGAGCATTCTTTTTTACTTTCTGTTATTCTGTGGACCTGGTCAATTTTTGAATGCTTGTTAATAAACCCAAACTGGTGTGTTGGTATTAGATTTTTTCTCTCTATGATTTACTTTTAATGAAAACGCTGTAGGTTAAAATAAAAAAGATCTAGACCTCTAACTACGAAGAAACACATACTAAACGAAAACAACTTGAACCTAATTTAATCCAAATGTTTAATATCGGCTTACTTAACAATATATTGCTGTACAAATCATTACTTAGGCTCATGGGGTACTTCTTGTAAATTTAATATAACCATCACTCAGCGGTTCCAAAATAAAGTGTTGCGTGCTCCATACTATCTGGTATGTGATACAGCGCGATATTCGTCTAGAGCCCATAACGACTATAATTCAATAACAAGTTTTATTTTTAAATACTTAGGAAGAGTGTCAGTGCACAGTGATAACAGTGAAATTATAGGCTTCAAAATTATTTGCATACTCCATACATGTGATATACCACAAATAAAGTATATTAGAGACAATAGCGAGGAACTAGATATGAAGGACATATAAAGTGGATTAATTAAAACATTTGCTAACATGCGATCTTTTTAGTGAACGGATATAGACTTTAGTGCAAGATTTAGAACAAGATGTATTACACAGGATGTAATGTAAATAATAATTATTATAAAAAATACTTGGCCATTGGGTAGATCGATAAACTACTGATGTTAATATAAAAAACTAACATACTGTTGTGATTTCGAGACGATTTATTGATCCATATATCGATTGTATTGTATTAATAAAAGAGGACTCTCATGGAAAATGAATAATGGTATATTATAATGGTACGAAAATGGTATATTTTATTGGCACCCTGAAAAACATTTTTTTACGGCACCCAAACCCACAAAAAAAAAACACAACAAGGGCTCATCGAAAAGTGTGTAATATTTACGATGATGAGTTCTTAAGTAAATTAGTTCGTTCTGTAAATTTCCATATTAAAGATGATCATTGCGTTAGTGGACTTCCATGACAACACTAAACCAGACACATCTTTAATGATTGCAGAAATTGAGAGAGATTGGCTGGGAAGTTTTGATTTATCCATTAAATAGCCCGGACCATGTCACGTCCAACTATGTCTTAATGATGCAAAACTGACCCCAACTGAGGCTTGTAAAGTGTTCTACAGAGATAGAATTATATGGTCATTTAATCAAAATAACACATATATCATTAACTGTTTGTTTTACAAATTTATGTGAACAAGTACCGAAATTATTTATATAAATACAAATAGTTATATAAATTTAATATACAAAATAACGCCTTGAAAATATGTCACCGTAACATATATATGTCTTCTAAGATAAAAATCAGTATGCACTACAGCGAATTCTGAACACCACCTGGAACAAACAAATTCTTTAATTTAAGTTACTTTTTCTGTTTTATACTATCAGTGTTTTATTGTGAAATATTTGAAATATTACTTTTGCTCGCTGTTGCAAATGTTTAGTTTATAATAATGATTATTTGTAATACACATTATAATAAAATTAATGTAATACAATTTGAACTTTTAATCTAAATTCATGCTGTTTTTATGTATAAATTTCCTTCAACTTTCATAACTTATATTAAGATATAAAAAACTATAAAGTTACTAAAAATTACTTATTGTATATTTGTTTTAGCTTGCTATTATTATCGAGGAGTAATTAATAAGTTTTAACTATAATAACATATTACCTAGAAAAGTGAAGATGGAGTTATTTATTATAGGAAGAAAATAAAAAATATGGTTTTAGTAAAATATTATTTAAATACTAGTAAACATTTGTATGAAACATTTTCAAAATACATAAAAACTCTATCTAATCTAACTGATAACTTATTTTCTAGTCGACATTGTTATTGTCTTAAATATTATAACTAAATACAATAAAATGTATTTATCCAAGTACTATCATTAAAATACAATATTTCCAAATATTATATTTTATATGCAGGATTTATATTGTACACTATACATATTATATGTAGTATATGCAAAATGTTTCACTTTTGGCCTTAAACTAATGTTGATGTTTTTATTCATCAAGACAAGTAACACTTGTCCATTTAATTACCATTTTTCCTATTACGTTGTTGCTTACATTAATTTATCATGATGTTGAAGGCAAATAAACGTTTTAGAAAATAGCGCCCTTTGCATACTTTTGGCAATACATAAAAAAGTCTAATGATAGCGTTAGACACAAACGAATTATATTAGATTCCTGGTACAATTAAATAACATTTAGATAACATAATAACAATATACTACAATAATCCGACATTATAAAAATATCTGTTTTATTCATCTATTCCTCGAACTATTTTCTAACTTCTTTGAAAGTAGCGAAGTGCTGCTCTGCAAGCGCGTATCTCATTGCTGCCAATAATCGATAGTCAAATGGGGCAAGGTCTGGAGAGTACGATGGGTGTGATAATATGTCCTATCCAAGGGCTTTCAAGGCCTCCTTGGCCGGTTTTGGTTTAGGAGACGGTGCGTTATCGTGCTGTAAATCACTTTACCGTGTCTTCGTGTTCGTTCCAAACGTTTTTCGATCAATACATCGTCCAAATTGATCATTTGCTGTCTGTAGCGATCATTATTAACTGTTTCGCCAGGTTTCAACAGTTCGTAATACACCACGCCACTTTGGTTCCACCAAACACAGAGCATTTCCTGTCACCAAAACGATTTAGAGTTGATCGGCCGGCTTCGCCAGGCGATAACAATGATTTTTTGCACTTAGGGTTTTAAAAATAAATCCACTTTTGATCATCCGTCACTATTCGATGCAGAAATGACTTCCGAACATAACTTTGAAGCAGCATTTCACAGATGATTTTTCTATTTTCCATTTGCCTGTTGATTCCAATTGATGTGGCACCCGTCTTCAGATCGTTTGGATTTTCCCCATTACTGTTTTTGTCAATTATTGAGTTTCTGTTGGGTCTTCATCCAATCACTCTAGCAATTCGCATGTTCAAACTTTTTCGGTCTACTAGAACGTTCTTTGTCTTGCCCATCGAAGTTACCATTTTTGAATTTTCGAAACCACGCCTCACATGTTTTAAGGTTTGAGCATGTTTGTACCAGAAAATGATGATTTTCAGCGACTTTTTTCTTTTGATAACACAAAAAAAGTAATGCGTGCCGGAAATGCACGTTATCAGGCACGAAACTTGACATTTTCAAAAAGGTATAAATATATGACGGTGTTACTTTCGCAAAATACAACATGTATAGCTTGATTTCAGTAGAATAAAAAGACATATGTGTCAAATCATAACATTGCATACTTAAGCCAGTGACATGTGTTAGAATAACCGGTAATAACGTTTCGGTACACCCGGTAAATACTGATAAAACTTATGACCATTTAAAATAAAAAGTACTATCGAAGTAACAGGGAACACATGTAAAATTAAAAGAGCACACGCAAACTTAACACTAATATTTCTCTATCCTCTTTGTATTCAAAATGTGTAGTATTTTTCCTTCTTTCTTGGCATTTACGGAAGTCGGAACCGTCACGATTTACATAACTGTATTTCTTTGTTTACGGTTTGTGAATGAACCTATACGTTTACTTGGCTTCCTGCTAAGTCTATGATGCAATGCGTTGCCGTGATTAATAATTAAGCTGACCTTTTACATAAATCTAGGTTGCCAAAAAATGCCCAATGACATTCTAAAATAAATATGTACTGCTTGCGCTCTTAATGCCACCCGTTCAAAAGCAACATTAATGTTGGGTGATATCACAGTACAGCTCGGAACAATTAATAATGGCAAGGTAAAATGTACCTATTGGAAGTATGCGACTGATCTGCAAGACTCAGAACGTTTAATATTCCGAATATTAACTAGCTATTGTTACTTGCGTAGTTCTCCACTTTTGATCACGTAACAGCACTGAAATTACGTGAGCAGTAAAGGTCAGCAGCTTTTTGTCCAAACGAAGATAGGTTTTCGCTTAAAAATAAAGAGAAAGGTAACGACGATGTTGCAGTTTATATCGCTGACCAGCTTCAACAGAAAAACTTTCAATATTTAAATAAACTAGTGATCGCCCTGTGGTCGACATTCGACCACCTTTTATTAAGTTAATGATGTTTCTCCCATAATAAAACAAAGAGAATTACTTAAAAGTGATATGTTAATATTAGTAAAACATGTTTTGGCAATATTTTTAATATAAGATCAAAAATACATTAATTACAATAACAAATGTCTATATATTAAAATATATTTAACCATTTTTAAATGGCATTTAACTAAATTTCGGCTGGAGTTTCACAAGGTAGCGACTTAGGGCATCTCCTGTATCTGCTCTACACTGCTGACATTCAAACAACAAAAGAAACACTACTTGGAACCTTTGCTGATGACACAATTATTACGGCAAAAGATATATCTCTGTCTAGGGCAATAGAAAAAGTGCAAGTGGCAGTCGAAAAATCTAAAAATGGACGAAAGTTTGGAAAATTCAACTTAATAGCACCAAATCTGTCCAAGTTAATTTTACATTGCGGCGAAATAATAAAAACTTAATTATATCACTCAATGGATGCCCGATTCCTCAAGCAGAATCAGCTAAATACCTTTGAATTCATCTTGACGGTAGATTAAATTGGAAACATCACGTTAGACAAAAAGCTAAGCGTTAGACAGAAGAACTGCACGATGACCTGTAAATCAAATGGATTTGCGGAGTTACGAAGAAGAAAGAAGAAACACGAAAGAAGATTACTAAATCATACTAATCTGGAAGCAATACAACTGCTGGACAGCGCCCAGGATGTCAGGAGATTGAAGGGAACAAAACCAGACGAACTTATATAAAGTGTATACATTTAGTGTAAACTATAGCTATAAGTTATTATAATTTTATAATTGACGAATACATATTGATGTATTTTCTCGCACTCGTCTTGCTTGTTAATTATCCAAGTACATAGGAAAAGTAGTAATAAATTAATTGTAAATTAAGATTGTACAATGCGTATCTAATAAAGATGTTATAAATAAATTTAACTAAATCTAATTTCCCTTTAATTTTAATATTCATCAAAGTATTAATAGGTTTAAATTATTAATATTATAGTAGCATTATCATGATTATTATCAGAACTGTCACAGAACTTCATAGGATGTCATATATAAGTACATATGATTTTTATTTACTTTTATGTAATAAACATAGACATAGAATATTAAATGAAGTAATATATATTTATATTTTAATTAAAACAATAACTAGCACAATTAGCATTTTATTTTTTACAATACAGAAATTATATTAAAGTATTGTATTTACAATCATATGTATTAATATAATTGCTATCTTTTAACATATTTTTCACCTAAAATATATATTGAAAAACAATAAATTGAATAGAATACTAGACTTATTTGAAAAGTAATAATTTATTGTAGACTGAAAACTCACCAATTGAAGAATTGAAATTCTACAAACTATTTTATAATTTCTAAGATTCTTTACAACATTAATTTTAATTGTTGAGGCACAATCTAATGTATTTATTACCTGTAGTATTCGGTTACTGCTTTGTTACGAAATACGTTTACTAATGAAACCTGAAATGGATTAGACGTTAGTACCAATAAGCTTTATAGAACAACTTAAGAAATATTTCAATTACCCCCAATACAATAATTTTGCTACATCCTATTGACTACGTCTCCAGAACCTTATCAATTAATGCCAGTTCACCAAATCAAATATCAAATTACTTGAAATTTTAAAAATAGAAATTGAATTTACTAATGTTTCTGCCATGATAGTTGATGATGATTAATGTTTCTGTTATATTAGGATGAAATTCTCGAAGGATGTGTTTTCTTTCGTAGCTGAATATACCTTCAGATGAAACTGCGAAAACGGACGGACTTATGACACGTAAAATGAAGCTTTATCTGATCATAATTGACTTAATCATTAAGTCATAACTACCATAACTCTTTGATAGTTCCAACACTACGGGAATAACCGCAAGTAATACGACATCCTAAACAACACTGCTGTCGATGCGATTGTTTATCCAAACACTCACTACTATTTTATGGAAGGAACTTGCACGGGAACTGAAAACACTGGTTGAACAGAACTTGTTTATTTCGATATTAAATGATACATGTGGTCGACAAGAGAATTGACAGGATATTAGGTTAGGTAAAGAAAGTACGGAAGCGCTATGGATATGGTTCATGTTACAAGGGGTTAGATAAAAAAGAAAAAACAGCAAGACGTTTCGAGCGTTTCTATAACTACCATAACTCTTTGATAGTTCCAACTCTACAGGAATAACCGCAAGTAATACGACATTCTAAACAACACTGCTGTCGATGCGATTGTTTATCCAAACACTCACTACTATTTTGTGGAAGGAATTCGCAGGGGAACTGAAAACACTGGTTGAATAAAACTTGTTTATTTCGATATTAAATGATACATGTGGTCGACGAGAGAATTGACAGGATATTTGGTTAGGTAAAGAAAGTACGGAAGCGCTATGGATGTGGTACATGTTACAAGGGGTAGATAAAAGAGAAAAAAGAGCGAGACCTTTCGAGCGTTTCGAATTTTGTTTTGGTATTTAATTTGAAAGGTTATTTAACGTGTGTTTTAACCTCACGTCGTTACTTTTTCAAGAGTTATTTAAACTCAAATATGCACATGTTTTATTTTGAAATGTTTTTTTTATGTTAAAAATTTGATGATTTTTTAATTTTTAGTGAGTTCCTTATTTAGTTTTTGAAGTCGGTTCAGCTTTTTTTATATTTAAAATATTTTATGTGTATAGAATAGGAAAAACTGAGCAAATCAGTGTACCAAAATCTGTAGACGAGAAAGCTTGAAAGTTAGCGAAAAGAACGTCGGCCGAGAAATATTGGTACCTGTATATAAAGTTTTTTTACTATCGCAGAAAATGTAGGAAATGTGAGTGAACAGCGAGGTGGACAATTTCACCAGGATATCAAATAAATGAACAAAAATTACCAAGGATAATCGAGCGTCTGAATGATATCACACTGCTGTTGTAGACTTCAGAAGGACCATCTCATCTTCTGTTGAGATTCTTCTCACAAACGACTAGCCTCCCTAAGAAAAAGAAAAGATTTTAGTGTATGCTAGTGAACGTAAATTAATAAATAATTGTAATAATTAGTGATGAATATCTACCGTTAACGGGCTGTAAATAAAATAATATTTTCAAGGCTAGTCCCTTTTATTTTAATAACTCGTATATCATAGTTACGTAAATTGTCAAAAAAAGTGTCGTCATATGACAAAAAACCCATCGTTTTCGGATTCAGCACACCTGAAACATAAAGATTACGTCACAAAGCCTAAACAGCTCTTCGATTTTATTAATTTTATTAATTTAGATAACACCAGGTCACGGAAATCATGAAAATCCTCTAGCAATCTCTCAAATAAACATCTAAGTTAATATAAAACCCATATTAATTTCTTCTCATAAATACACTCATTTCATATTATAAAGCTTGCCTGCTACCTTTTTTCAATAATATAGAAATCGTACAATTAAGTCAATTAACGAAAGCGTCAACCAGTTTCCCGTATATTAATAGTAATTAGTCGCTAATATAGTAAACAACGTTACATACAATTTGATTATTGCTTTTCCAGGAAGCAATTTGCGAGAATTGGTTCGGGCCTCGGGTCTTTGAAAAGAACAGAAAAAAATTTATAAACAACTTTCTTTTACGTTAAGTAATTCGAAAATAGAAATAAATCGGTATAAAATCCGAGTACTTATATCGAACTGTTTATCTAAATGAACCTAAATCAATTTATTAACGGCATTAACGATATTTGTTCTATATTTAAATCCAATGCTCGTAAAACTCCAACCAAAATAGCTTTAAATATTCAGTCTCCCTTGAGAAACTCTAAATATTCTTTTAAAAACATAGGACTGCAGCAATTGACAATAGTTGCGGTAACAATTTGCTCATCTCGTGGATTAGTCTCAAATACCATAACCAGTCCGTGAGACAGCCAAGAACACTGCAAGGAAGTATTGTTTTTCTTTAACCGGCTTCGCAAAAGGAGGAGGTTCTATGTGGGGCTGTATATTTTTTTAATGTATGTTCGCCGATTTCTCCGTCAATTATGGACCGATTTTCAAAATTCTTTATTTATTCGAAAAGGTTCACTTCCGAGGTGGTCCCATTGGAGCCAAATCAGGATCTGTTTGAATGAAGGGGGTATATCGAGGGAAACGCTCAAATTTCAAAGGCACGTACAAAGTTTTCACATATATTTTATCTAAAATAATCAGGTATTTGTTTATAATGTTATTACTGAGCTGATTTGACAACAAATCGGAAATAATTTAGTGTAAAAACCATTCAGGTTGCATTTTAAACACAGCCCTTGTGTTTTCAATATTAACTATCGTAGCTTGTATATCCTCTCTTTTTATTGCATCTTGTTTGAAATTTTAAATATTTTGTTTTTTAATTGAAGCTACTCCACTTCGAGTAATTTTCCTCAACCGCAAGCTTTGTGTTTGTTTGGCTTTGTTGGTTATAGATTTCTGCGTTTTTCTCCGAACTTGTGTCTTGCTACACTTTTTGGTGACTTCTATATTTTTAAACGATATCATTACGCATTCTTGAAGCTTTTCGTTTTCAGAGGCAGACGATTTTGCAGGCACCTGTCTTAAGCCTTGTACTGTTTTGCACATGTTCTCCACATGTTTTGCAATTAACAATGTGTCTTTTCTGCTGTTTTAGTTTTTCGGGTACTGTTTCCTTGCTTTTTATATGTATTTGTGTAATGTTTAGCAGCACACTTCGGGCTCACTTATGCAAATGAATATTTTTCATCAATCCTTGTAATTGTGCATATAGGTCATTACTTAATTGACTAAAATAAATTTAAACTGCTTGCCAATTTCGAAAAGAGCGCATCCGAGGTTTGAAAAAGCATTATAACATCATATTTACTCTCCGCCTTCTTCCTGGATCTGCCGCCACCTTTTTTCTGTCCGATGTCATAGAATGTATGAAATCGCCCCAATATCATTTAGAATCAGTATTTCGTCATATTGCAACCAAAAATAAATATAAGGTGCTCTTAATTACTTAATAAGCAGCCAGTTTATCTCATTTCCCAACACTTTATATATATATATATATATATATATTTCTTTAGATGGCCCATATTTCTTTATATGGTACTATTTTTTTAAAGCAGTTATATTTTCATCCACATTCATTTTTAGTTATGTGTTACTGAATATAAAGATATTTTAACATAATTTATAGATAGAACCCCTTAATATTTCGATATACACATTTTACATCACAAAAAAAACCATACTGTTTTTAAATTAAGAATAACTGTTAATTTTCTTTAAGAAGGAAATAAAGTCAACACATATTATATATTTTGATTTCCGATTGCATAAAAAATATTAGATATTAAAAAGGCATTAGCATTAAAATTATAGCCAGATTAACTGGTACTTTTCTATGTTTGTTTAGTGGCCTTACTCTCAAATGACTAAACAGTAATCCTATTATATCTAAAAGATATATCTTCAATTTTATACAGAATTTACAATATCTATAAAATTTTCCATAATTTTATAACCACTATATAGAAAATGTTATATTGCAAATATAATTCTTTTTTATCATCATATTTCAACATTTTCATAAATTTAAATATAAGATAATATCTAGATAGCACTAAAAAAACCTATATATAGTAATTAATGTATTGTTATATTTAGCTGAGCTCTGATTCAATGGCTAGGGTATATTCCGGGGCAGGAGAGGGATGATACGATACAGATCAGTAGCAGTAAGAGAACAAGTAGAATTCGGATTGCAGTACAATTATAAAGCATCCGCCTTGGAGATAACCGGCCAGTTTATCTCATTTCCCAACACTTTATTTATTTTTTTAAGCAGTTATATTTTCATCCACATTCATTTTAGTTATATGTTACTGAATATAAAGATATTTCAGCATAATTTACAGATAGAACCCCTTAATATTTCGATATACACATTTTACATCACAAAAAAAACATACGGTTTTAAAATAAGAATAACCGTACATATCGACCATATATATTTCGGATTTAATATATGGGAAATACATTTTATGGCTTCTCGATTAAATACGCGGGAGTAACTTAATCTTGAATCCCATAAAACAATACACAAAAGCAATTTACTTTCCTGCAATTAACTTGGAACCTTTCGTTTGTGTCATAAAGCAATTATAACACGGTTCTCGTACAATGAACTCTCTCACTCACTCATTTAATAAATATCCTTGAAACGGGAATGGTTTGTCCGTAATCACGGAAACGAAAAAAAGACAATCCTACCTGCTATTCGCCTTATTAGTTTTAAGATTCGAGAAAAATTATCTTTAAATGATGGTTTTCTATTTTTGCAGATGATGTTAGTTTATCTGAGGCTCACTCTTCACCCATGCTCGCCTCCAGAGGAGGCAGCAAGAGCGCAACACCAAGCCCAGTGGCACCCGGGTCTCGTAGGAAGATTGGCTCGATGTCTAGCCACGAATGGCCGACTAACGATGATGATATCGACCGACTGGTGGCCATGCAACATAACAGAAGCAGTCTGTCAAGCTTGGGGGTAAGATCTGACCTGTTACTATAAAAAAATATGTTTTATTTTCAAATATATTGTGGAACTAATATCAATTCTATTATGTCATTTTATAAATTCGTAAAAATCTGTGATTTTAAAAGTGAGTAGATACTAAAACAGACTAGATGAAAATACAAATACAAATTAACTTGTTGAAACGCTTTCTGCAATATTCGAGTGTTCGACATAGTAATAACACAATAAGAAAAGCTGATTATTAAAGTACCCCCTCTTCCTTCGTTTCAAGCATAATTTTACAAATGTTTCTTCATAATTAAAATTAAAAATGCTAGTAATATTCTTTGTATACGAGTAATGATGTAAATAAAAATCTGTAACTATGTAAATAAAATCTAATTAAATATAAATATAAAAAGCTGCAACCTAATTGAGAATATCACCTTGAAAATATAATCAAAATTGTCTAGCCCCTTTTCCCTTTTTTTTTAAATAAGGTGTATTAAAGTTCTTATCTTTTTGTTCCCTCATATTGAAAGCAGACTAAGTCTGTGTCTGTTCATATTTTATTTACTCAGTGAAAACAAAAATCTATCGAGGAAAGTTATAATTATTTTTACAATGTTATTGTGAACATCGTGGAAGGGATAATTAAAACTGTTAAATTGTATGATACACGACAGAATGGAGACAACATACCAAAAAGTAAGGACAACAACAACAAATTAAAATGTATGTTATATATCAAAATTACTGCTGTGCTCTTATCATGGTAAAATCGAGGAGTTAAAAAGACAGCTACTAACTACTAGACCTCAAGTTGAGACTGATATTATAGTCAAGATAGTATCTCATGATTGTTTTATTATATTGTTAATAGATTCTTGAGTTAAAAAGACAGCTTAAAGATGTATTAACTACTAATTATATTATTTTATTTTGTATTAATGTATCTTTTAAACATGCTTGCTGAAGAATTAATTTGTCTCCATGCATACATCCAAAAAAATCCTACCTATCTCCGTTAAGTAGCCTTAAGCCAAAATATTAATTATAAGTATGTTAACCAATATACATTTGTTTAAGTAAATGAACCCCTTTAAAATATTTTTTATTTGATGGCACTTTACAAACGTCTTTTCAAAGGGCAACAAAATTTGGGTCTATATATATTGAAAGGCTTTATACTAAAACTTTCCATGTAGTATAGACACCTTTACCCTCAATGTAATTTTACTTTCGTCCCATTTGAACACACTTTGGGTTTAAACTGTGGGTAATATTTTCATGATTTTTCTGTTGTATTCCTCTAAAAGCAATATAAATATATAAATATTATAAAAATTCTATATAAAAAAAATTGCATACTTACCAAGAAACAACAATGCTAAGTCACACACACATCCTTAATCTATAAGTTAACTTTCTGCTGTTTTTTCTAAGGAAAACTACGACTCGTTTTTTATTTCCGAACATATACTGGATATACAATCCTTTTGACACTGAAGATTAGTAAAAAAGTTAGTTTTAGTAAAAAATACTAAGCGCACTCTATATCAGGCACACAAAAATGGCCTCACAAACTGCAACAAGCCAAAAAAAAAACAATCGCGTTATAGAAATGAGCCAACCACATGCCTTTGTAGAGCAATTCAAACGAACCAATCAGAAAAGTGGTCTCAGTGCTTATATTTTTTCTGTTTCGTCTATTCAAATTAAAACTTTATATAATACTCTATGTGTGTAATTTCGTCGCTAATATATTTAATATAAATTCAAATTTCCCCCTATCTGTAGTTACCTAGCGGTAAAACTTGAACTTGTATTAATACTGAAACGACGTCTGCCGGCGGAAGGGTTTACCTAGTGTATCACTCTGATCGTATATCGTGAAATTTCTCTTCTTGTCTGACAATGGTCGTCTTTATTTCCTTCATATTACAGATAACCTCAATTTTGGCAACTACAGTTTTAACCAATTTAACATATCACCATTTTTATTCTCAAACGTCATTTTATCTGCATTCCCTTTCGTTAAAGTTGCGGTGAAAGTTTAGTACCTTCCCTATAGCTTTTTATACACTTTTTTTTATTTTCTTTAAGAAGGAAATAAAGTCAACACATATGTATTTTTATTTCCGATTGCATAAAAAATATTAGACATTAAAAAGGCATTAATATTAAAATTATAGCCAGATTAACTGGTACTTTTCTATGTTTGTTTAGTGGCCTAACTATCAAATGACTAAACAGTAATCCTATTATATCTAAAAGATATCCCTTGAATTTTATATAGAATGTACAATATCTATAAAATTATCCATAATTTTATAACCAATATATAGAAAATGATATATTGCAAATATAATTCTTTTTTATCATCATATTTCAACATTATCATAAATTTAAATATAAGATAATATTTAGATAGCATTAAAAAACCTATATATAGTAATTAATGTATTGTTATATTTAGCTGAGGTCTGACTCAATGGCTAGTGTATATTCCGGGGCAGGAGAAGGAAGATACGGATCAGTAGCAGTAAGAGGACAGGTAGAATTCGGATTGCAGTACAATTATAAAGCATCCGCCTTGGAGATACAAATTAAACAATGCAAAGATTTGGCTCCAGTCGATATAAAACGAAGTAGGTCAGATCCCTACGTAAAGGTAAGTTTATAATCATATTTGTACCGCAAATTAGCACGTTATCACATTTTCTTCTAATTTTTAGGTATACTTATTGCCCGACAAATCAAAGTCTGGCAAACGCAAAACAAAAGTAAAGAAACACACTCTTAATCCTGTATTTGACGAATGTCTCAAATTCCACATGAGCTTGAACGAGTTAGAACTGAGAACATTATGGCTTACCGTTTGGCATTCGGACATGTTTGGACGTAACGACTTTCTCGGCGAGGTCATGATGGCTTTGGAAAACAAAGTATTCGATGACCCAACGCCTAAATGGTATAATCTTCAAGAACGAGTTAGTATCTTATGTCATTTTCAAACAAATTAACAAATTATGTCCCTGTGTAACCACAACATAATTTATATATTTATATATAATTATTTCATGTAGTTAAATTCCTAAATATAATTTTGTTACAATTAGTAACAAGATTAATTAAAGGTCAACGTTACCATATAATCGAACAATCTAAAATTTCGTTAAGTTGCAAAATAACCAAAATATAAAATGTTACTATATGGATACCAATTATTACATACATTTACATATTTATGTACCTAATGCATTCATATAGTACAAAAATTACAACGAATACACAACTTAAATACTGTAAATGATTGTAGACAGAACCATTTGACGACATGCTATCCTTCAAAGGCGATATCATCGTCTGTCTTAAATTTGTACCGCCGGACATGACAGTCCACAAGAAAGGAAAACGATCCAGGGGTTCGCTACATGTGTTAGTAAAAGAAGCCAAAGCCCTCACTGCCTTTAAAACTAACGGGACATCAGACCCCTTCTGCAAGAGGTAAATTAAGCTCTAAATTAATATTCTAACGGGCTAATGTTATATTGTTTGACAGTTACCTACTGCCTGACAAAGGAAGGAGTTCAAAACAGAAAACTGCAGTGGTGAAAAGAACTGTGAATCCAGTATGGAACCACACCTTTGTATATGATGACGTTACATTACAAGAACTAGCAGAACGTTGTTTAGAGTTGACTGTGTGGGATCATGATCGACTGGCCAGCAATGAGTTTCTAGGAGGTGTTCGATTCTCATTAGGAACAGGTAACAAATGATTCTATTTTACTTTGTATAAAAAATATGCTTAAATATATAAAATTATAACAATTATATATTATTAACCTAGGTAAACATTATGGAAAATCTGTGGAATGGATGGATGCCACTGGCAAAGAAGTCAGTTTATGGAAAAGTATGCTAGAGAGACCCAACTTCTGGGTAGAAGGTTGCCTACCCCTCAGACCTACCCTGGATGGACGCCTATAAGCGTTACTTGTTGCAATATTGACGCATTCCCATTATCATTACCCTCATCCGCTGTGTCAAGCCCGAATACTCAACCCATTCCAATAATTATGTGTCAAATTTTAATGCGTTTTTACATTAAAATAGTTTGTTTCATGTTGAGGTCCCTGAAGTTGTATCAGAGGATTTACTATTATTATTTTTCTAAAGAAAATAATTTAATCTAATGTTTATGAATGTCCCTAGTATAAGGAAATTGTTTTTAATTGTAAAATATCTAATGTTACGATGCATATATTTTCTTATAAGAGTAAAATATTAAATGGTTTTTAATACTTAACAATTGTTTATTTTATTTATAATTTAATAATTGTTGAAAAAAGTTTTAAAGGCAAGATAGTATATGTGATAATATATAAGTAATGAAATGTGTAGGATTGCAAATAAAAGTTCTAATTTACATTAAAACTGCCTTACATAACAATTTTATTTTAACGGGAAAATGAGATGACTTATTGAAACTATTGTTGGGTCTGTACTGTTGATCCAACCATATTTTAATATATATGAAATGCGAGTAGTTATGTCTTAGACTATTGGAAGTTGGAAGCACCACGACTTTGGATCAACTTAACTACTCCAATCCACCTAGTTCAAGGTGTACAACACCAATGTTCACAGAAACACCAGTCTCCATACACAAAGAGCAACATACTTTATGAATTACAATGCTTGCAAAGAATAAGTGTTTCCTAATTTAAATGTAATTTTCTATTGCACTGTTTGTAATAAACTTTGTACTGTTTCATATATCTGTAGTTTCAAACAAATTGATCAATTCTTAAATCAAACTTAATTTTGGGGTAAAGTTTCGGCACTATTTTTTAAGTTTTAGAAAACATTAATTTTCATTTATTTAAATAAATACAAATCTGCTGCAAGGTTGATGATATTAATCCTTATAACCACTAATATCGTTTAATGGTTTGATTTTTCTTAGAGAAAAAGCAACATATAAATTCGCCATCTTTGATTAGGTTATCCTCATAATAATCTTGTATTATATAAGATTATAGTTTCATTATAGTTTAAATTATTCTATCCCCTATTAAATTATTGTTTAAAATATATTGTATAATATGCTGGTACAACAAATACATTCTGGAAACTTGAACAGTTAAACAATACTGGTTGTCAAACAATATAAAAGAATTTTAGAAACTGAACATGTTTCATTAAAAAATTATTAATCATAGCTACCTGCGAATGCGAACACAATCTGTCATAATTATTTGAGGTCCGACCGTGTTCGTGTCCTCTTTCCACATCTTTTGAGTATATTAGCCGATCTAATTATAAGCAAAATATTTAAAAAGACATCAGTTACGGACCAACTAAGGAGAATAATATTGTTTTATTTCCTACTGTTAAGAAATTAAAAGTAGATATACTATTAATATTGACACTAAGTTAAACAACGCGGCGAATCAAAACTTTTGAGTGGAATTATTTGAACATTACGGGAGGTTGCTACTAATTGTAGCAGAAAATCTGAGATTGAAAGAAACATGTATATTGTTATACAAACATTAAATCAAATAAGAAATTATAAATATTAATGAAAATCAAATAAATATGCCATCTCCTTCAGTAGCAGATCCCTGATATAATATTGTTTTCCTCAGTACGCAAGATTCCAATGCTTCTGTGAAAAGTCTGCCAAAGATATGGTATGCTAACATTTCTGTATGTAGTCTAGTTTATATATCAAGTCACTATTCCTGCAAAGTCTAGGTGTTTTTCCTTGGAAAAATATTCTATGAACCAAAAAGAGAAAATAAACAAACACTTATATTACACAAATAAATTTATTGTATGTATAAGAGAAATGTAATATATCTTACTTAAATTAAAAGAATGCTCTAAACTTCTATAAAACTTCTTTTATGACTTAAATAAAATCGTCATGTAAATACAACCAAAAAGCTTCGTATTTGGACACTCCTAATGGTATATCAAAGGCATAAAAACAATAAAATCACTTATTCAGCAAGTGAAACTTCATCTAATACATCTTTAAATATATTTACAAATATATGCGGAGCCTAAATTTCTGGGGAAAATAAAATTCCTTTCTTTTAAGACTTCACTTGTGTTGGGGACGGTCAACTAATTGTCTTTACTAAAAAAATCAAAAGCCAATGAAACTAGTTCTGAAATTCAAATGTAACATTATTTTACCTGGATTCTGGTTTGTTTTTGGGTGGCTTAAATGACTTTAGCTTTTTAGTTTTCGATTTACCTTGAGCTTGAAAATTTTGCCAACTATTAACTCTATTTTGTCTAGATTCCTGAAATTAATTTAGAACTATAGGTAAAACAATCTACTAAATCTATACATACTTCAAAATTTTTCTGCCATTCTTTTTGAGCCTTAGCATTCTCTTCTTCCTCAATTTCCTGTTCTCTCTTTCTTTTTCTTTCCTCTTGATCCCTTTCAGCCAATTCTCTTCTTTTTCTTTCTAAATCTGCAAATAGTTTCATGGTCAAAACATAAACAGCATGTTTGTATTTTTCTGGGTCATCCTCTGGTATATTATCTTTGCCCTCTTTTTTGGCTTTCTTTCGTTTTTCAACCAGCTAAGAACCAGTACCCTTTAATAGTATTTAATTAAATTGATAATTGCAACACCTACCATAAGATCAGTTCGACCTACAGCTTCCTCAATAATATCCATGCACTTCTTTCGAGTTTCTTCATTTTCTAAAGTTTTCCAAGCCTTATTAACAGCTTCAAACGCTTGCTGAGCTCTCTCTGAATCATCTTGATTTTTATCAGGATGTACTATATTATAAAAAAAATAAATAAATATACCTTTTCAAAAACTATACTTTCATATCTACCTAAAATAGATAATCTATGATACTTTTTCTTAACCTCATGTAATGGTGTCTCAGGTTCAACTTGCAATACATCAAATGGGTTTAAATTTCGATATGTAGCACCAGGTCGTAAAAGTCGTTCTATTTGCTGTTTTGGTGTTAATACAGAGTCTCTTTTTTCAATTTCTTTCACCTAAAATAATTTGTTGTATAACATAGGTTATTAAAAAATAGCCCAATAAGATACCTCAGTGTAAAAGGTGTCAAACTGCCTGATTTTATCTGGATCCGTAGTACTAGCCATTTTTATATTGTTTATTAGTATTTTCGACAGTAAATTTCCCAGTTGAATAATACTGGGAAAACTCAATTATTTGTGTTTTGATTGATATTTTTTGTAAGCTTTTATTTGACAACGTTAAATCCCCTATATTCTGTCAACAGAATAATAAATAATAACGAAATCTGTAAATTATGTCCGCCGGCATCTCTCGGGCGGTAGCTAAAGTTAAACTATTTTCATCTAGACGACATCTTATAAAAAGAAATCTGGATGAGTATTTTCAATGATATTTGCACAAAATTTTGTATATTTATTTTTTCTACTTAATTTTTATATTAATATACTTTTATGTTGGTATACAGTTTAGTAATTTAAAGAATTAATAAGAATTTATATATATTTTCACAGTCCAATAAAATGTTTTTCCTGTTCTCTCATAATTTTAAATACAAATGTATATCTATTTAGCATTATATACTTGGCACATTGTTGTTTTTAAACAAATATGCGGAATAAATTGAATATCAATTAATTGAGCTAGTTCAGAATTTATAATGCATAATATGATATAAAAATAACTATAGTCAAATATATTACTTTTACGCTGAACTTGTCTGACTTTAACAGTTCATTACAATATTCAAAAATTTTAAAAATACTTGGATTCAGACGATAGAAAATTATTTAATTGGAATTACATAAAAGTATTTCTGAGAAATCTTCATGAATGGAAACAACGTAATTGAAAACCCTGAAATTTTTTTGGCATCTATAGGATTTATTTTGTATTTGGTAGATATATAATATTTATAGAAATTGTTTAAATTACATATTTTAATTATATACAGTAAAATCATATCTTACACAAAATAATATATTTGATTTGAAATTAAACTGAATTGAACTACTTTGGAACGATTATCGGTTCATTTTATCTCTGTCGATTGATAATAATATATTTAGATGTATCTCATGATCTCCTCCTTAAATGTATAATGTGGTAGTTTATAGAGACTTTTAAATATTACAAATGATATATATAAACCTTTCAAATTAATAAAGAAATTTTCAGATGCTATTTTCTTTTATTTAATAGATATTATGTAACTTTCAAAAATATATTTTAAATTTCTATTGTTTCTAAATAGAAATGTTTTCACTAACAGATCATTTATACATATGTAGATGTCAAACAAAACATGTTTCTATAGCAACGATATATAAACTTTCGCGGGTTAAAATTATTCAAGGCCAACTATGTATACCGTTATAATATCCGTTCGAATACTGGTAATTACAAATTTTCATAATTATTTTTTAGAAAGTAAGGCTTTTTAAATTTTTTTAAAAAGATTGAGTATATCAGGTAAAAGTTACTTTTTAAAATATTGAGTTTTGGAATTGTTCTAATTATATATTAAGGTTAATTAATATTAAGAATGGTTATATCAATGGAATGCTTGTATTTTTTTAAAAATGGAACTACAAAAACTAATGATTATTAGGCCTTAGGTGTGTTTATAAATATGAATGGTGAAAGATAGTGTTTCAGGTACAAGCTTTCCATTATATTAGTCTTTTTTAATGTTGTGATAAAATGTAGCGATAATCTGTTACCAAAATAGAAGATATTCATTATGAACAAGTATTAATTGACAAAGCGCCGTTCCTAAAAACGAGTGCAGGCACATTTGCGAGTTCTCTAGTAAATTATTTTCCGGACAAGCCGACGCAAAGCAAAACGGTTTAACGTTCAACATATTTTACTATTTGTTTACAAATTTTTGACTCGTTAAAGTCAGTTTTTGCTTATATTACAGATGGAAGCAAGGCTGTTAAAAACTAAAATATCCTAAGAATTTTACTCCTAATATTCATAATCCCTAATCCTTAATAATATCCCTAATTTCTTTAAAATCGCTGAAACTTGCTTAAAAATTATAACTATCTAAAGTAGCTATCGTTTTTCGTTATGTTTCATGAAATTTAATGATAATAAGTTTAATAATTCTTTTGTAATATTATGTAGACTATAAAATGAGTTGATATAAAAAAGAGTTAAGATATATACAATTTATCCAAACAAGTTTTGAACCTGCGTCATCTAAATTTTTGACGTTAAAACGTCTTATGGTTGCCGCATCAAGCCTGAGTTTTTCAGTTCACTATATATTTATATATATATAAGGTTATATATATATAGTTATATATATAAGGTTGTGTTTGATTATATTTTCATTATATTTACATTGAACTCTATTCCATATCCTCTATGAGTTAGAGTTCTAGGCGCGTTTTTACGTTTTTTATGTTGTATGCCCTGGACACCCAATCTACCCAATTAACAATTATATATTGAAGTAGTATATTTTACCTTCATTAGAGAGCATATTTCCCTTTAGTTGTTTCTACTCTCATCACGCTGTTTTAGAAATTAGCAGCATTGAATCATATCATATTTAGAAAGTTCCATTCAAGTACATACCTAAGTTGTTAATTTCTAGTTTATCTAATATTTGTTCAAAATTCCATCATTTGTCAATTTCTTCTTCTATGTGTCTGATCGTGTTCAACGAAACTGAAGATGTTATTAACCATTCATGCATTTCCAGCATGAAGTATATAACCAATAAAACCTAATAAATTGTTATTTAAACGTTTTTCCATCAACGTTTCTCATTTCTCATGGCATTATTTTTATTATCATCTTACCATGAGTGATCATTTTGTGTATTCCTTGGGTCCTTCAAATAGGCCCAATTCCTTCAAAGTTTATTGGGCCCCATTCTGAAATATCCATATCTCATCCAAGTATATACGTTGAAATAATAAGTCCTTCTTTATTTTATTATGTGCTTTGAAAAATTGTATTCTTTTTAAAGCAAAATCCGGAAGTTCCATTATACTTCTTCGATACTTTTCAGACTAACACTTTCTTCTGAAATAATTGTTTAACCAAAAAATAAAATTTGTTTTGTTAAACAAATTATGTATGTATTAAAAAACTATTCACTGTTTTTATACATTTTTGATAGATGCTAACATCAAGCTGATGGTAATTCGTCACACGTTTCTTATGAAGGCTGTTTTTTTTTCGGTTTTATTTTTTTGGGTTATTTCCTTACTATTCAGTGCAGCTGCAACAGGCTAAAAATATTTTCAATAAAAATCGCAGCTAACAGTAACATTTAACAGTAAATATGCTTTCTTCTTTAACTTATTTTGCTGGCAAGAGGAGGCCTCCATTATCTCGTTCCTGTTCAAAGTAACTCATTAGAGACGCAGTCTGTTCTGTCTGGCTTCGGAATTTTCAATCAGAGTAATAATAACCAGCGATTTAAAATTTATCAAAACAAGCAAAACATTAAAACAACGTTTGCCTATTTATAACCTCTTATCACTATTATTTTAAAGAATTTTGCATACGAAAGACAACCGGACGACTTTGTATCAGGCAGATTTGTATCTCTTTTTAAGTAGAATAAAGTGAGAAGGAAAATATTATCTGATTCTAAAACGAGTTTACAAATTGCGACAGGCATTATATTAAACATCTTGATGACGTATATTCACAGCAACCTTGGATAGACTATAGGTGCATATTCTACACACATGCTTATTGCTTTTATTGAATGAAATGAGGTTTTTGAAGGGTGTCCATGTTGTTATGACATATCGATGATTCGATGATGAAACAATGAAGGTATTTTTTAGTGCCATGCAAGATATATTATTGAGTAACTTTAAAGATAAATAGAGGGGGCGTAGAATCATCAAATGAATTTCAAAACCCTTAATATCAATATTTCCTGCAAAAAACGACAATGTGAAAAAGACACGGTGAAGGTGTGAAATGTGTGTACTTTTTAATAACTTTATTCATTTCATGAAATGAACCCCCTCAAGGTGATCATTAAATTTTTAATTCACTTTAAGAAATTTTTTCTTACTTGGGCAATAAAATTTAAGCACTATTTAATTCCTGGATCGCTATGCACCAAAATTCCTAGTGTATTGAACTTTGGTTAATCCTCTCTTAAAAGTTTTGCATTCAGGAGCTATTATTTTAGTTTCAACTATCAAATAATTCATCCAAGAATAAAAGCATATAGCCGTTTGTGTAGCTTCTTTTGGAAAGGGATTGATTTCTAAAATTATAAAAATTAATATTTGATATTTTATATGATTATTAATATGAATAAATGTAGCTCAACTTACAACAGAACAACTGTAACTATTATAAATGTATTTGATGGTTAATCCAGTCGGTTTGGGATTCTTGACATTATCAACCGTTTTTTAAAGACAGACTAAATACTTCTTCGAAGTAAAAACATTCTGAATTTCTTTACTATCTGTGCATCCGAGTACACAACACTTTCTAGATCGAGAGTTCACTTTACTTATTATACTACCATCTTATAAATATTAATGAGCTTAATAACTTAATCTCTAAACGTTATAAAAATCTAAACGCACTACTCTTTACGTTAGATACACTGAAAATGGCGCCCGAAACAAGCGATAAAGCAATAAAGGCACGGTAAACCCAAAGTGAACCAATCGGATCCCGTCGCGGCTCATAGCATAGCGATTAAAACAAATAAAAAGTTATAGGTAGCGACATCTACATGTTGGACGTCGCGAAACATTTCCCCAAAATTTATCTCTCTCCAAAACCTCCATTTCTCTATGGTTTTAATTTGACGTCTGGTGAATATAGACAGCTAAGAAAGAAAAATTGTTCTTACTTAGGAACTGAGGGTAATTGATATGGTTTTGGAGGCAGAGTAAATCATTGTACTAGATGTAATTGTAAATGTTATTCAGATTTTCCTGTAAATGTTATTAGTTTTAATATCTTATCCAAAGTATCATCAAATAATGCAGGTAATAAATACGTTAATTTGTACATCAAAAGTCAAAATGAATGCTGCAAAGAATATTAACAATTATAAAATAGCTTCATACAATTTTAATTTCTCATTTATGGGTAAGTTGCTAATTCTAAGTAATAGATTAATGAATGCCATAGAAAGCAAAGATGAGCTACCTGCAAGGACGAGATTTCAGATTTACAACAAAATTCATAAAATAATACCTTGAAATAAATACAGCTACTATTTTAAATAGGGAAAAGTGGAGCAAATAATTAAAGAACAATGCAAGAAACTATTATTTCAATTGGCCTGGTGTACTCCTTGTTTTTAAATATATATCTTTTCAGTGAGAAATATAGATTAATTACTATAAGATTATACGAATGCATAATTGTAATTGTAAGTAGTGAAAATATGCAGTACTTAAAATGAAACTTACAACATAATTTGCATAGATCGAATACATAGGACAAATAGAAACATTTTTGAATTATTAATAGTAATTTTGTAAACATTTTAAGGCATTGATAAATATTAATGTGTTTAACGATTAATTTATTCTTTTGATTATCATATCATATTGATGATATCATTTTGATTTTTCATTTCATAGACCTTTTTAGAAAGTATTGAAAAGTTAATAGTTCATTTAATGATTGTAAATACATTTCTTTGATATACATGTTTAAAATGTAAAAAAATAATTTTCCTAATTGTGTTCGTTATTGTTTTAATATAGATGCTAAAGTTGTTACAGTTCTGATATTTTTGTTATAACGTTAATAGGTATAATAATTTAAACCTATTAATACTTCGTTTTTTATTGACACGGAAAGCAATTTAAAAAGGGTTACTTCTTCAGATGACATATATTACTTTAATTAACATGATATATAAAATATACTTCAGATTTTATGTTGAAAATATTACCAAAATAAGTAATGTTAACAGATCATTTATAAATTATTCTCTTTATTATGATATCAATCTTGTATTATGATCTACTATAAGAGATTGTGGTCGTATTTCGACCACAAGGTGATCCTAGTATTTATAAATGTAAAAGACTGTGGGGACATATAGATATATCGATATAAGTCTCCAATATTAAAAAAAAATTAAGGATATTTCATAAAAATTAAATAAATCTTTCGTTTAGTGATTTTCGGTACTTACTTTTAAGGTTTCATTAAAATATTCGCTATTTTAAAAAATGTTTAAAGAATATCGATATTTTTTGGACCAATATATCAGTATTTTCATATCAAAGTATCACTATGTCTTTTGTAAAATATCGATTCTAGTTGTTACAAAAAAAACATCGATATTTTTTTCTCTTAATTTTTTAAATATCGAAATCGATATATCGATATTTAAAAAAATATCGCGGTGACGGAAACAATATTAAATGAATTTGCCATAGAGTAATACATAGAGTGTTAACTTCTTACATATAATTTCTGAATTGTTTTGCGTGGTCTTAGCAGGAAGGCGCTGAGAACGCCATTTCGCTGCATTTCATTGTTTAGTTCAAATTACCATTACAGGCACTGCAAAGAAAATATTTTATTAGGAAGGCATTTCATTGGTTGTTGATTTTATACTCATCACGTGACCAACCACTGACGTCGCATTCTACTGACTGAAATTTATTAAAATAAAATTCTACATTATATCATAATAAAGAATAATTAAATGTAAATATAAAAATAGCTGCAAACTAACTAATTGAGAACACAACATTTCTTCTGGCAGATATAATCAAAATTGTTTATAGCGACAATGAAAAGTAATATTTTAAACAGCAACAAAAAGTAAAAATGTATGATATATATCAAAACGACTGATGTACTCTTATTATGGTAAAATTGAGGAATTCAATCAACGAGAGGGTCATCAACAATTTAATAAAACAATTATGAGATTCTATTTAAAGTTAGTCTCAACTTGTTGGTATACGAATTATATTATTTTATTTTGTATTAATATATCATTGAGTGGAAATAAAAAGAGCATTAAGTTTCTTTTTTTTAGCATATTTGTTGAAGAATGAATATTTCCCACTCTATGGATTAGATCCAAAAAAATTCATCTTAATCTCGTTTGTAGCCTTAACCCTTGATCTTAACTAAATTGCATTCCTTTGAATAAATGAATCCTTTCAAAATAATTAAGTTTCTAGTTGATGGCACTTTACAAACAATATTTGTAAAGGGCAATAAAATTGGCACTGTATATGTTCAATAGCTTTGCACTAAAACTTTTAATATATCGTCAATTCAAAATAGCAGTGACACGGGAAACGTCGCAATGTTACCGTAGCTATTCTGAGTTTTAGTACATTTAGGCTGACATATAACAAAATTTTAATATAAATAATATAATTGAACAAATATTCTATTAAATATAATTTATTTTAACATTATAGTAAATCAAATACATTTATTATAGAAGAACTAAAAACTATAATTAATTTTACAGCCATAATAATTTCTAGGTTAGAGTTGTTTTGTTATATATACATTGAGCTTTTTTCCACACTAGTATCGGTAGGGTTCTGGACGCGCTTTTGTATGTAGTGGTATCCCCCGAAGGCCTCATGCACTTAATTAACAATTGTATATCTGAGTAATATACTTTACTTTCATTAGAGAGCATATTTAAGTTTTACGCTTAGTTTCTTTCCATGCAATGTATCCTTGTAAAGTCATTATGATATTATTATATTTCTCTTTAGTTTGTCCTGTTACTATCTATATACATCTTTCTTGATAAAACTACATTTAATCATTGCATTCCCCTTAATGCATTTGCCATATCTGCAAAACAGTTAGTGTTATTACTCTACTTATACATGTTAGCCAAACGTTCATGTATATTCTGAAGAATAACACACATGCTCATAAGGCTTTCACACTATAATACAATTCCCTACAATTAAAGTATATTAATTGTATACTGACCTTCAGTGGTTTCCTCTTTCATCACCCCGTCTTGGTAATCATCAGCATTGAATCAAAAACCAACATTCATAAAGTTTTATTCAATCACAGTCACTTTTAGAAATACTAGTCAAGTTAACAACCAAGCTGTTTATTTCCAATCTATTAAAAACTTGCTCAAAATTCTACCATTTGTCAATTTCTTCTTCAATGTGTCTGATCGAGCTCATACAAATGGAAGTGTTATTTTCGACAATGCCTTTTTCATGCATAATGCATTGATGCATTATGTTATGACTAACAAAACCTTTTCGATAGTTATTCCAACGTTTACCTTTTTCCGTGAACCTTTGTTGTCTTTACACTATATTTATTATCTTCTTGCCATGAGCAACCCAATGTACCATTCTGAAATATTCATGTCTCTTTTAAATATATAAATTGATATAATTCTTCCTTGGTATTGTTATGTATTTTTAAAAATTGTATTCTTTTAAAAGCAATCTCTGGAAGTTCGATTA
Organism: Rhynchophorus ferrugineus; assembly: GCF_030347505.1. Lineage (NCBI taxonomy): Eukaryota > Metazoa > Arthropoda > Insecta > Coleoptera > Curculionidae > Rhynchophorus > Rhynchophorus ferrugineus. Next base: position 19,693,011 of record NW_027472583.1, on the reverse strand, counting down.
AACCCCTTCGTGGGTCTTAACACCACTTAAATCCTATATTATCCAACAATATATGAACGGATGTTCCACATCTCTCAAATAGCTGTATATCTTTTGGAACTTTGTGGATACTACTCAGTCTAACAATTTTCTCTGAAATAATTTTATTAAATTATGTTTCGAGTGAAAAAACTACTTACTGTTTTATACATTTCGTATATTTGATTCAAGATTGAGCTCGATTCGTCACTTGTTTCGCATAAACACGGTTTCTTTTTGGCGAATTTAAGGTTTCAAAGCGATTCAAATTTATTAAAACAACTTTTGTCGGCTTATAACCGGTAATTATATTGTTTTAAAGAATTTTCAGACGTTTGGCAAACGGACAACTTTTGCAGGCTCATTCCGTTCTCTATTAGCATTCTATCTCTTTTTAAATATAATAAAATGACAAGGATAATATAGTGACTGTAAAACGAATTTAAAACTTTAGAGACATATATTGACACTCGTGTCACTGCCATTTTGAATGGACTATAGTTTAGTCACATTTAACCTAAATGTAATTTTGTTATTGCTCCATTTGGACACATTTTGGATTTAAACTCCAGATAATATTTTTACGATGTCTTTAGTTGTTTTGAGTTATACTCTATATAAGTGATTGTATACATACCAGGTAAAAACAAGTCATACACAAACACACACATCTTTAATTTGGGCTGTTTGGCTTGATCAATTTTGAAATCTTTTCCAAGGAAAATAATATTTCCATGGAAAATAATACTTTGAGACTGAATTTGAGACTTTTGATACATTATAATCAAATAATAATGATCATAATTTATTCACAAAATTCTGAACGTACTCTAAATCAGCCACACAAAAATGATCATAAACAAACTCAAATAAATAATCGCGTTATTGAAGTGAGTCAACCAAATGCGCTTGTGGGGCAATTCAAACGAACCCATCAAAAACTGGTGTCAATGCCTGCATTAGTAGGCCCTCGCGAAACATTTCCTCGGTTTCGCCTATTTAAGGGGGATGTAGGTGTAGGGGTTTCAAGAAATTTAATTGCCAGCTTGGTGGTGCAGAGGTAAAGGCGATGGGACGGTCCTTCTACTGTTATGATAGCCGCGGGTGCGAATCCTGCTGGAGTATGGTCGTAAATTTATGTTTGTGATTGTTTAAAATTTGTGAATGTTCTAGGCAAGAGTATAAAATCCGACAAGGAAAATGATCCCAGTCACGCCGGTACCCAGACTGGGTAAGACCGGATGCCTTCTGGGATGATTTCTGAAGTTGGTCACTCGCCAGTCGGTAGGCTTAATGCTGAGGACCGTGGTTCGGAACCCACGGAGCTCCGGTCTAATGTGAAGAACGCGTGACGTAGTACGGGACATTGGAAGAATTCTTTTGACAATAGATATTTTGGAATAAATGTATGAACTGTTAGTAAGCCAGCAAGGATAATTACATTTTAAAATCAGTTCTAATTTAACTTCCACAGCGTGCTTTCATTTATACTAAAAATTTCTTCGTATCCAAGGAAAGAGCATGGTGGTTCAATCAAGTCTAATATTACTAGACCTCGTAAGAGATTCCATTTCATTCACGGAAATCAGTTTATAAATAGACAGTTAAATAACTGTAGTTAAAATGAAGAAGAATGAAAAAAAGTGAAAAAACTCTGAATGAGCTTAGCATTACCGTTGTTAGCAGAAGCTTCAATTATAGCCAAGAAGTTGGCAATCGATGCATAACCCGACAATATCGACGTAGATCTCTGAAGAGTAAAGAAGTTCGGAAAGCTTGAAAAGAACAGCAGCAAGCCGAAAATGACAGATATGAAGCTAAACAAGGACTACAATATGATGCTAGGAGAGCTGATTAATTAGATACAATGCTGTCTGATACGTTCGAACATGCAACCGAATCAGTCTACAGAATTCGCATGGTTGTCAAACCTTCGCAAAATTTAAATCGCTACTTAGTACTCCTCTGATCGAAAATACCCAAGCCATTATATAGAATCAGAAACATATTGCGTCTCTAATCAGTTACTTCGAACAGGAACGAGATAATATATGCATTAGATGTACTAAGAACTAATTTTGCCAAGGGAATTATGTTGAATAAAAAATGTGTTTTACTATGGTAAGCCGGAGACTTTTCAATCGATCTGTTATATCGACATTTTAAAAAATATCGCCATGATAGACACCATAATAAAGAAAATTATTAAATTATATCGGGTGTGAAATAGTTACGGTACATCCCCTCCGAAACTGGACCTGGACCACCTCGCGGAGGAAGGAGCGCGTTACGCAACCCGCCGCCTCGCGATCGCTGCCTCCGTGGCGCCAAAGATCGCGCAGGCGCACCGGCGGCCCGCCAACGCGCCCGACATCGCAGCTCACGGCATTCCTGGTGCGAACGTGGCACCGGTCGTCTCGTACTGCGCTTCCTCTCGCACGGCGTCGCCTTCGTCGTAGTCGAAGCCTAGGTCCGCGCGCGCGATACCACCCGACCCCACTGCGTCATTAGGAGCGACGAGACGATATCGGCGGCATGGCCTCTTGAACTTCATTTGGTGTTTTTGTGAGTGCGATCGTCGAGGATTTTTCCGAGCCGGCCAAAAGGCGACCGCGTCCGTCCGTATGACGTTGTGCTCAGTGTCGGTCAGTGAATAACGTCCGAATTCTGCGTCGTTGTTGTTGTTGTTGTTTGTTTACGTTCAGAGTCGTCCGCGAACGATCCCAAACTGGTCGGTTCGAGAGGTAATCGGGCGAGCGAGGAGGATCAGGATAGCGACATTTATGAACGGTCCGTATTCGGACTACAGTCCGTTGGCCAAGATGAACCTGAACATCATGGAGCCCCTGGCCGAGGTCGGGGACGGTTTCGAGCCCCAAACGAGGGCCAGGTCCAACACGTGGCCGCTACCGCGGCCCGACTTTGCCGACCCAGCGGAGGAGGGAGGACAGGGGGCGGGGGCGGCGAGCGCCACCGCCAACTCCGCCGCCGGCAACAAGTGTCCCGTGCCGGTTAGTCTCAATATTGTTTTTAATCGCTCCCCATGTTTCAACGACAATGTTTTCCCGCAAACTCATTTGTTTTGATACCGCGCCTCGTTCGTTACCGACAACACGCTTTTGATAACCGGCGACCAAAGTTTAATAAAAAACTCATTTCTAATCATATTTATGTCGAAAGTATTTATATACTCTGTTGAAACGTTGTACGAGTACACTTGTTTTGATTCAGATCAATACACAACGTTCAACTCATCAGCACCTTCATTCTCGAAAATTGCCAACTTAGATTGCTAAAAAATTATGTCCCAAACTTTATATCCTCACAATAAACATCAGAGCAATAGTGTGCAGGTACAAGTACCATCATCAACGCCATGACAACTATCAGTATTGTTACTTCCAACATTGTTATCTTCATTACATTGTTGAAACAGATTTTCATAAAAACGTTTATGACAGATCTAAATTATTCTTTTGATAATACTATAGCATTTAAATACTTTTAATGTTTTTTTTTTATTTTTGTTATCCGGTGTTAAACAACTTACAACATTAAGTGTTATTCTTCAAAGTATTTCCAAAACCGGGTTATCATAATTTCTTAGAATGAATCTGTGTAAATGAATATAAGAAATATGGAAAAATGTTGTTCTCTTAACGTGAAGATCATCAACATCAATAAAAATCTCATTCCTAATCAAATTTATGTCCAAATTATTCATAAATATTCAGTTGAAACGTCGTATGAGTACACTTGTTTTGATTCCGACCAACACCTTCATTCTTGAAAATTGCCGATTTAGATTGGCAAAAAGTTATGCCCCAAACTTTATATCCTCACAATAAACATCAGAACAATAGTGTGCAGGTACAAGTACCATCATTAACGCCATAACTGTCTGTATTTTACTTCCAACACTATTATCTTCGTTACATATAAAAAAATATCATAAAAACCTTGATGATAACTCCAAATTATTCTATTGACAACACTATGGTTTTAAAAAAATGGATGCCCAATGTAATCAATTTACAATATCCAATATTATTCTTCGAAATATTTTTAAAACCGGATAACCAAAGTTTCATAGAATGATTTTGTATAAACTAAAATAAGAAATATGGGAAGATATTGTTCTCTTAAGTGAATATCATCAGCATCAATAAGAAACTCATTCCTAATCATATTTATGTGTGTCGAAAATATTTATAAATATTATGTTGAAACGTCGTACGAGTACACTTGTTTTGATTCCGAACAGAACACAACACCTTTCATTCTCGAAAATTGGCGATTTAGATGGTCAAAAAATTATGTCCCAAACTTTATTTCCTTACAATAAACATCAGAACAATAGTGTGCTGGTACAAATATCATCATCAACGCCATGACAACTATTAGTATTTTTACTTCCAACACCGTTATCTTCATTACATTTTTGAAAGAGTTTATCGTAAAAACGTTTAGGGAAACTCTAAATTATTCTTTTGATAATACTATAGCATTCAAATACTTTTAATGTTTTTTTTTTATTTTTGTTATCCGGTGTTAAACAACTTACAACATCAAGTGTTATTCTTCAAAGTATTTCCAAAACCGGGTTATCATAATTTCTTAGAATGAATCTGTGTAAATTAATATAAGAATATGGAAAAATGTTGTTCTCTTTACGTGAAGATCATCATCATCAATAAAAATCTCATTCCTAATCAAATTTATGTCCAAATTATTCATAAATATTCAGTTGAAACGTCGTATGAGTACACTTGTTTTGATTCCGACCAACACCTTCATAGCTATTTATAAATATTGTGTTGAAGCGTCAATCGAGTACACTTGTTTTGAATTTTAGAAAATTGGAAATTTAGATGGGCAAAAAATTATGTCCCAAACTTTATTTCTTGAGAATAAATCGTCATTCAGGACAACAGTATGCAGGAACATAAAATATCTCTTTAAGTACCATCATCAACGCCATAACAATTGTCTGTATTTTTACTTCGTACACTATTATCTTCACAACATTTTTGAAAAAAAATTATCATAAAAACGTTTATGACTCTAAATTATTTTATTAATCATACTATAGCAATCAAACACTTTTTATGTTCTTTTAAGGCTACTAACTGATGCCCGTGTTAAACAAATTACAATATCGAATGTTATTCGTCAAAATATTTGCAAAACCGATTAACTAAAGTTTCGTAGAATGATTTTGTATATATATCAAAATAAGAAATATGGAAAAATATTGTTCTCTTAAGTGAATATCATCAGCATCAATAAGAAACACATTCCTAATCATATTTATGTCGAAAATATTTATAAATAATTTGTGAAAACGTCGTACGAGAACACTTATTTCGATTCCGAATAGTATACAACATTTTAATTTTCGAAAATTGCCGATTTTGATTGGCAAGAAATTATGCCCCAAGCTTTATTTCCTAATTATAAACTGTCAATTTAGGACAACAGAATGCAGGTACCGAAAATATCTCTTTAAGTACCATCATCAACGCCATGACAACTATCAGTACTTTTATTTCCAACACTTTTATCTTCGTTATATTTTTGAAAAAGATTATCATAAAAACGTTTATGACAACTGTAAATTATTCTATTGAAAATACTATAGCATTCAAACAATTTGTATGTTCTTTTAATGTTATTAATTGATGCCCCTGTTAAACAACTTACAACATCCAGTGTTATCCTTTATAATATTGCCAAAACCGGATAATCGAAATTTCGTAGAATGATTTTTGTATAAATTAAAACAAGATATATGGAAAAATATTGTTCTCTTTATGTGAATATCATCAGCATCAATAAGAAGCTCATTCTTAAACATATTTATATCAAAACTATTTATAAATAGTCTGTTGAACCGCCGTACAAGTACACTTGTCACAAGTACACCATCATCCTCGAAAATTGCCAACTTAGATTAGCAAAAAATTATGTCCCAAACTTATCTACTAACAATAAACATCTGGACAGTAGTATGTAGGTACGAGTACCACCAAAAACTCTCAGTATTTTTACTTCCAACATTGCTCTTCTTATTATATTAAAAAATATGTATCATAAAAACCTTTATGGCAACTCTAAATTATTCTATTGATAATACTAAGCATTAAAAATTTTTATTTTAATATTCTTTTAATGTTAAATATAATGCTTAATCTAACGTTACTAGTGATCGCCCTGTGGGTGAAATTCAACCATAATCTATTATGTTATCATGTTTCTCTCATAATAAAGATAATAATTTAAAAATGATATGTTAATATTACTCAAACTTGTTTTTACAATATTTTCAATATGGGATCAGAAATATATATTGATATATAACATAACAACAACAGCAACAAATGTATATTAAAATGTATGCAAACTAGCTCAAAAATTAACATTCACTACCTTTTTTAAGTGACATTTTATTAAATTTAATTTCCAATAAGTTTCAATAATCAACAAAGTGTTTATAGGTTTAAATTACTACATAACGTAACATTATAACAACAGTATCATGAACAAGATTATTTTCAGGACTGTAACAACTTCAGATCAAGTATAAGTATATATGATTTTTAATTACATTTGTGTTCTAAATATAAACATGGATTAAGTAATACATATTTGTATATATAATTTAAATAATAACTTGTTGTTAAATGAACTTTATTAAATGAACTATTGACTTCTCAAAACTTAGGTCTATAAAGTAAATAACTAAAATAATTGATAAAAGGTTCAAAGAATAAATTGTCATATAGTTACATATTTTATTGCTTTCATGGTTAAACATCATAATATTTAACAGTAATTTAAAATATTTACCAAATTACTGTTAATAATTCATCATTTCTTCTATTTGTCCCATGTGTTCCATCTATACAAATTATGTAGTTTATCTACATATTTTTATTACTTAATTTATGTAACAGGTCAATTGAAATGTCCCCGGCCTACCATAGTAAAACAGATTTTTTTTTGGCAAAATTAGTTTTTTTTATTCAACGTAATTCCCTTCAAGGTTGATACACTGTTTATAGCGACCCTCCACTTTTTCGATACCATTTTTGTAGTACGATTTGTCCCTTGCTTCAAATTAGGCCTCAGTTTCGGCGATTACCTCTTCATTCATCGAAAATCTCTTCCTAGCGAGCATTCTTTTGAGATCTGAGGACAAGAAATAGTCGCTGGGGCCAGATCTGGAGAATACAGTGGATGAGGAAGCAATTCGAAGTCCAATTCATTGATTTTGACATCGTTTTCACTGACTTGTGACACGGTGCATTGTCTTGGTGAAACAGCACTTTCTTTTTCTTCAAATGCGGCCGGTTTTTCAGCGATTTCATCCTTCAAATGGTTCAATAACGCTACGTAATAGTCGCTGTTGATGGACCTTCCTTTTTCAAGGTAGTGAATGAAAATTATTCCATGCGCATCGCAAAATACAGATAATTGTGATTTTCTTCCAATTAGCCAGTAGATTTTCCTATATTTCAATTCCAGTTCTTTCCTTTTCTTCTTTATATATTCCTTCCAGCGAAGTTTTGCATCGATATTCATTCCGAGATATTTAACGTTGCTGGTGAATGATACATGTACATGTTCAGTTGATATCTTTAGAGTATCTGCTATTTCATTAAGTTGCAATTTACGGTCATGCAAAATCATTTTGTGAATTTTTTAAATGTTTTCGTCGGTAACAACCTCTTTTGGGCGTCCACTGCGTTCACCGTCTTCGGTGCTAATTTCATCACGTCTAAACTTAACATATCAATCCTTGATGGTTGGTTTTCCTAGGAAAGTGTCCGGAAACTCGGCATCAAGCCAAGTTCTTGCTTCAACTGTATTTTGTCCCTTCAAAAAGCTATATTTTATCAACACGCGAAATTCCTTTTTATCCATTTTTTTTCAGAATAACAAAAGTTGCTTCACTCAAAATGCTATAATTCAGAAACTAATGATCCGACAGGTGTCAAATTTATACACGCATCTTTTGAGGGTTAGGGCTAACTAAAAAACATATGGATTTAGTTCTAGTAGCGTCATCGATGTGTCAGGCCGGGGACATTTCAATAGACCTGTTATTGATATAATTTTTATCTTTAATACATATTTTGCACCAAAAATGAAAAAAAAAACAATAAATTGAATAAAAAGGGGCCAAATTGATAAAAAGTATAATTTCTTTACCTACATTTTCAAATAAAATTTTATTGTTCTTGATTTATTTATTACATTATCCAATCTTGAGAAAAGTAGCAGTAGTTTTTTCCTGGTAGTAAATTTATTTATGATAGCTTGAATCATTTTATGTAATGTTCTGGAATCTGACCATTGCAGATAGCTTTCTTTAATTGGCTACAAATAATACATAACATTTAAAGATCTCACTGCTTTTATTCAATTTAGGCAAAAACTTGAAGCCACTATCATCTTCAACACCTCCGTTATCTTAGTTGCACCTAATTCGTAATATTTTTCAACAACCCGTTTTCAAAAATCGTGCATTCAAATTAAGAGAACACATCGTATGTATTCTAACTGATGTCTGAACTATTTTTATATCTCGTTAATTTTCAGGACTGTAACAACTTCAGATCAAGTATAAGTATATATGATTTTTAATTACATTTGTGTTCTAATGGATTAAGTAATACATATTTGTATATATAATTTAAATAATAACTTGTTGTTAAATGAACTTTATTAAATGAACTACTGACTTCTCAAAACTTAGGTCTATAAAGTAAATAACTAAAATAATTGATAAAAGGTTCAAAGAATAAATTGTCATATAGTTACATATTTTATTGCTTTCATGGTTAAACATCATAATATTTAACAGTAATTTAAAATATTTACCAAATTACTGTTAATAATTCATAATTTCTTCTATTTGTCCCATGTGTCCCATCTATACAAATGATGTAGTTTATCTACATATTTTTATTACTTAATTTATGTAACAGGCCAATTGAAATGTCCCCGGCCTACCATAGTAAAACAGATTTTTTTTTGGCAAAATTAGTTTTTTTTATTCAACGTAATTCCCTTCAAGGTTGATACACTGTTTATAGCGACCCTCCACTTTTTCGATACCATTTTTGTAGTACGATTTGTCCCTTGCTTCAAATTAGGCCTCAGTTTCGGCGATTACCTCTTCATTCATCGAAAATCTCTTCCTAGCGAGCATTCTTTTGAGATCTGAGGACAAGAAATAGTCGCTGGGGCCAGATCTGGAGAATACAGTGGACGAGGAAGCAATTCGAAGCCCAATTCATTGATTTTGACATCGTTTTCACCGACTTGTGACACGGTGCATTGTCTTGGTGAAACAGCACTTTCTTTTTCTTCAAATGCGGCCGGTTTTTCAGCGATTTCATCCTTCAAATGGTTCAATAACGCTACGTAATAGTCGCTATTGATGGGCCTTCCTTTTTCAAGGTAGTGAATGAAAATTATTCCATGCGCATCGCAAAATACAGATAATTGTGATTTTCTTCCAATTAGCCAGTAAATTTTCCTATATTTCAATTCCAGTTCTTTCCTTTTCTTCTTTATATATTCCTTCCAGCGAAGTTTTGCATCGATATTCATTCCGAGATATTTAACGTTGCTGGTGAATGATACATGTACATGTTCAGTTGATATCTTTAGAGTATCTGCTATTTCATTAAGTTGCAATTTACGGTCATGCAAAATCATTTTGTGAATTTTTTAAATGTTTTCGTCGGTAACAACCTCTTTTGGGCGTCCACTGCGTTCACCGTCTTCGGTGCTAATTTCATCACGTCTAAACTTAACATATCAATCCTTGATGGTTGGTTTTCCTAGGAAAGTGTCCGGAAACTCGGCATCAAGCCAAGTTCTTGCTTCAACTGTATTTTGTCCCTTCAAAAAGCTATATTTTATCAACACGCGAAATTCCTTTTTATCCATTTTTTTTCAGAATAACAAAAGTTGCTTCACTCAAAATGCTATAATTCAGAAACTAATGATCCGACAGGTGTCAAATTTATACACGCATCTTTTGAGGGTTAGGGCTAACTAAAAAACATATGGATTTAGTTCTAGTAGCGTCATCGATGTGTCAGGCCGGGGACATTTCAATAGACCTGTTATTGATATAATTTTTATCTTTAATACATATTTTGCACCAAAAATGAAAAAAAAAAACAATAAATTGAATAAAAAGGGGCCAAATTGATAAAAAGTATAATTTCTTTACCTACATTTTCAAATAAAATTTTATTGTTCTTGATTTATTTATTACATTATCCAATCTTGAGAAAAGTAGCAGTAGTTTTTTCCTGGTAGTAAATTTATTTATGATAGCTTGAATCATTTTATGTAATGTTCTGGAATCTGACCATTGCAGATAGCTTTCTTTAATTGGCTACAAATAATACATAACATTTAAAGATCTCACTGCTTTTATTCAATTTAGGCAAAAACTTGAAGCCACTATCATCTTCAACACCTTCGTTATCTTAGTTGCACCTAATTCGTAATATTTTTCAACAACCCGTTTTCAAAAATCGTGCATTCAAATTAAGAGAACACATCGTATGTATTCTAACTGATGTCTGAACTATTTTTATATCTCGTTTACATGATGTTGATTTTGTAAATGGTCACATTGATAGTATATAAGTATTTTTAATGATTTCAGCAGATTAACTTGATTATTCAACTTTCATTCAACAAATTTCCTAGAAAACAACCAATAAATTTGGTTAAATGAATATTTTTATGTATTTTTCAAAATAAATTTGTAATTGAATATTCTGAAATTAATAAAAAGCTGGAAAAAATATATTTATTCTAATTAATGTTGTACTTACTAAAATAGATTTATACAACGATGGTGAATTTTTTATTAGCTTAAGGTGATTATTTCATTATTTAGTTTACCATTATTGGTAAATGTATGATGACTTGGCTTCTAAATTAGTAGAAGTTAATGAAGAAAATTTATTATTACTAATATTTTTGCTCATTTTTTCAGAATCTATTATAATTGATTATTCTCAAAATAATAAAAATCATTAATTTATTATTGTTCCATGTAAACTCAGGAGAAAACATATTAGAGTTCTTATTTGTTGTAGATGTAAGAATTGACGTAGTGATTAAGCGTAAAAATATATATGTAGTATTTTTGTTCGCATTTTTTGAGCTGTATCAAAATGATCGCCAATTATTTTTAGATGTCGCAAGTATTTATAATTTTTGTTGGCATTTTCCACTCACCTACTGATTTTTTAGTATATAAACAGGATAAAAATACGATTTGTTAGTAATCCAGCAACAAGTATTTTAATATCTGCATGAGATGCTTGGTGATATTAAGTAATCTTTGTTTTACTGTTATAATTAAAAATTGTCTTAAAAAATTTTTCAAAAATTACAGGAAGAATTCTTCTCTCATTTGCTCTAATCTATCTGGGCTATTCGATTAACTTTAATTTACGATGTGCATTTTGTACCAATGAAAGTTGTTCAACTGTAGATGTTACCTCAAATGCTCTAGAAGTGTGCTTTAACAAATGTATTAAAACCATCTTATATAACAATATGCCTTTTTCATCCTACAACTACGATCACATATAGGGGCTTTGGAGTTATTTTGGGTACATTTAGGATTAAAAATGATATCATCTTTTGTTTTGAGATCTTTTAATGCTTATTGTTACTAGATAATGGATTTTGTTCTTTCTTTATTACTGCCATGACTTACATGACATTTATCTCAACTGTTGCTTAAATTGTTCTTCAATTCTTGTACCTTGTATCTTGATCCAACAATTTGCTCTCAATTGGTTGCTTTATATTAACAGGTCAATTGAACAGCCCCCGGCCTGATACACGGGGCTACTAGAATTAAATCCATATGTTTTTAGTCAGCCATAACCCCCAAAAGATGCGTGCCGAGTTTTCGGACACTGCCCCAGGAAAATCAACCATCAAGTATTAGTATGCTAAGTTTAGATGTGGTGAAATGAGCACCGAAGACAGTGAACGCAGTGGACGAAAACATTTAAAAAATCCACAAAATGTTTTTGTGTCGATATGTGACAATGGATGAAACATGGCTCCATCATTTCACTCCGAAGTCCAATCGAGAGTCATCCGAGTGGACTGCACATGATGAATCCGCTTCAAAGCGTGGGAAAACGCAACAGTCGGCTGGCAAAGTTATTTTCAGTGACTGAATTGGAAGGACCATCAACAGAGATTATTACATAGCGTTATTGGACCGTTTGAGGACAAAATCGCCAAAAAATGGCCACATTTGAAGAAAAAGAATGTGCTATTTCACCAAGACAATGCACCGTCTCACAAGTCAGTGAAAACGATGGCAAAAATCCATGGATTGGCTTCGAATTGCTTCCTCATCCACCGTATTCTCCAGATCTGACCACCAGCGATTATTTCCTGTTCTCAGATCTGAATAGAATAGATAGGTGATCGCCGAAACTGAGGCCTATTTTGAAGCTAGAAATGGTATCGAAAAGTTGGAGGGTCGCTGTAATCAGTGTATCACCCTTGAAGGGAATTGTGTTGAATATAAAAAAAGTGTTTTACTATCGTAGGCCGGGCACTTTTCAATTGACCTGTTATCTGTTTAATTTTTTGCCATTCTCCACCGATTTTTAGTATTTTGAGCTCTTTTTCGTTTCTGTTCCTTTCCACCACCACTTTCTTGTTGCTTTGATATAGTTTAATATAACACAAAACATTATTTTAATACTATGCTATTAATAGTGACTGTATAAAAATAATGCGTTGAATTTAATTGTATTAAATAAAAAGTATATGTAAAATTGTTTTGTATATACACCGATCAACATCATTATGTGAAAGGTTTTTAGATTATTTTTATTCGTCTCATATTTTATATAATTAATACCGTAATAACATAATGAAATACCGCAAATAGTATATTATATGATCACTTGACATAAACTATTTTATTTATTTCAACATAAGAAGTACAAACTGTTAATCTAACTAATCTTACTGTACCTCGAGATCGCATTGTAAAAGTAATTGAAGGATCATGGCTACCATATAGTTTGGAAAGGTTATTCACACCAATCGAATTTTAGCGCCATTCGATGCCACCTTTTTAAATTAATCTTGTACGAGTTGTATGAGGTCTCAGGCTGATGAACAGGTGAAAATTGTTTAACAAGACGTTGTTCGTCGGCCATAAACAGTTTCATTACGTGTGATGTTAAACTGTTTCAAATATATAAGGAATAGTATTATTTATTTTGTTTATATATATTTATTAAAAAAAATTAATTTTATAATATTAAATTTAATATTTAAAATTAAAGTTTAATAAAAAAATTGTTTTGTTCCTTAATACAAGAGGGTGCAATTTTTGATTTTTATGAAAAACAATTTTAAACAAATCACTGGTTTGGTAGTATTTCATTATCTTAACAAAATGTTGCCTAATACATTCAGTTTCCCGATAGATAGCCAAGTCTTAGTTCACGATTTAAATACTTGCTTTGAATTTTATTAAAATGTTGATTGAGACAGTGATAATTTTAATACAGCCGACTTTTCTCCAATATTGAAATTCAGAGGTGTCTCTTATAAAGATAGGGCTTTTATGATACTTTTGAAGCTTCATATTGATGGAAGTCTTATCTATGTTCATTACTAAAGGAGCATATATCAGGTAAAGGAGTTCAAATGTGGGTGAAATCATTTTGATCAATATCTATCAATATCATTTTAATTTCCTTGTGTAAGTCATTCAATTTATCATTAAGCAGTAACTTTTTTGACTATTAGGGTACTAGATGTAAAATCTTAATGAATCAAGGTTCTCGAGACAGCTTGTGAACTAAAATAAAATTTTGATTCTCACAACTCTCATTGTCTCTTTAATTTGAGGTACTCTTTGGTCCTATTTAAATTGAATTAGGCCCATAGCTTAGGCCTTTATTATGGACACCTTGGTGTACTTAAATCTAGTTTAATTTTTCCAGAAAACCTGTCATAAATAATTTAATTGCAATAAACAAAAATAGTAAGCCACGCCATGGTTCTTTGAATCAACTATTCAAAATCTGTACAGCAACTTTGGCAGCCATGACTTTCTTATATCACGGATTCTGATTAAACCAGAACGTGGCTTTTTTGGATTGCAGCGAAACATGCACTAACACTTACACGTGAATAAGTAATTTATAATAATATGAGCTGAGTCAGATATTTTTTATTGTTGAGTAATGTTATTGACGCCTTGAATATAATCATATGGTGAATAATATCAGTTAGCATCACTTTTAATGTAATTTAATCTTTTTATTTAAAAATAACTGAGACCAATAAATTCATCATCGCAAGACTCCTACCGAACTGTCACTTTTTCTAGATCCAATGGCTTGTTTACCAATACACGTGTGTTTGTCGAATTTCAAATCTTTTTGTTATCGCAACCTTCAGGAGGAAAATGAGTTTCGTCTGAAAAAATTGTTTTGCAATTAAAATATATCAACATTTCTGAACGTTGTACAAGAGTAAAACGATAATATGAATTTCAAAAATAAACTGAAAGAGACCCACTCGATATATTACCTGTAAATTTATATCATTAACAAAAACTGGAAATCCTTTTTGGTTTTTTAAAACATATTTCAGTTTTGACAAGATTTCTATGTATTACTTTTTTATATTTGATAGGGTCAATTTATTCTGCAATTATTTTTCTTGCCTTGTACTACAATAATCGCCTATATTGTTATGGTTAAGTACTACTACGTTAACCGTCCGACAAGTGACGAATCTCGCGTTGGGTTGATTGGAAAATCATTAGTTGGACGGAGCAAAATCTAGAGAATACGACAGAGGGATCTTTCTCATTTGATAGTTTCAAAAAGCCTACCACTTTTGATACGCTTGTTTAGCTAGAACATAGACTTACATTAAAATATTACATAGAAATTAATTCCATACCTAACACGAAAAATTACAATTTGTGATAATTATTAATCAAGTTGCGTCAAGTATTTTTTTACAATTTCAGAGATTCATGTTAATTTTTCATGATTATATATATATATATATATATATATATATATATATATATATATATATATATATATATATATCCAATGTTCGCCGATTTCTCCGTCAATTATGGAGCGATTTTTAAAATTCTTTTTTTATTCGAAAGATTGCACTTCCGAGGTGGTTCCATTGGAACCAAGTTAGGACCTATTGGGGGAAGGGGGGGAAATCGAGGGAAAACCTCAAATTTGAAAAGCAGGTACAATGTTTTGACATGTTGTTATCTAAAATAATCAGATATATGTGTATAAAGAACATATATAGGGAATATAAGGGAAATAGTTCAGTGTAATAGCCATTCAGTTTGCTTTTTAAGCAATATCCATATCATATGAGACGTCGTAGAAACAACATAGGCAACTGTTTCTATGTTTTAATGGTTAGAACGTTAAGCAGACACGCAGAGGCCGAGGGTTCGAGTTCCAATAGGGCAGCAACTTTTTTTCTAATTTGGTTGGAACATTTGACAAATCACCTAGACTAAGTAGCGCCAGGGCCTGAAATATTCCTTATTTTCAGTCGTTTTTTTATTCTTACGTTTCCTCATACGGGCTGTACTTTTACTTTTACCGACTTCAAACTGATTTTTATTTACTTATTAACGATTATTACGTACATATTTTAGTTTTTACAACAAAATGATTTACGTCGAATGATATGTTACCTAGCAATAGAGGAAAATATTTTTCGAAAATACGTTCGATATTTTATAAATAGTTACGAAAACTGTAAAACATCCATACAAATAAATAAGCATTTTCGTTAGTCTGATGTGCTTTGATGTATTAAGTTAGAAAAGTAAAATTAATTTAAAAACCTATCAATTTAATTTATTACAAATTCCTAAAAATAATATAAAAATATCATCCAATATATAATTATATTATTAAAAAATATAAAATAATTCTATAATCAGTTTAAATTACATCTCAATAACTTAATAAGCTTGGCTAAGTGGTTTAATTTTTGTCAAGGTGGTCTTCTATCGCCTGAAGTTAGTCTTCTTAAAACAACTGTCACAGTAAAGGAAAATCTAGATAATTGCAGTTGTTGGGGTCTAACTGAGATACGGTTCTTATTATACTGATGATATTTATTGTGTGTGATTATATTTAAGAAAGTTTATGCCGAAAAGCATTTGTGGAAAATGATTTTACAATTGTGTTGGGTTTTTGATATATAAGATTTGATTATGTCTCTGGGAAATAGTTTTTGATAAAATTCAACTGACTTTTTCTGAATTCTGCCCTGGTATGGTTGTAAATTTTTATGTTTTTAATTGTTTATAATTCACATTTTTCGAATGTCTTTAGTCTGATTTTTTTTTGTGAGAAAGTGAGTTTATTTAAATCATGATTATTTCATTATTATCAGGGAAGTTCCCACCATCAGACTATCCCTTCTAGTTCTACTACATTACCTTTTTCAACATCAATTCTACCTTTACAAAGGACTGTGACGACTCGGAAACATTTCTGTGTGGAAAACTCTATAATTTTTTTCTCAAAAATGTGTGTTTTATATTTCGGGATTATGGCACGTCATAGTCGAATTAAGCTCATCAATGTTCTAATGATTTGTTTTTGTTGAATTCACAAATAACAATCAAAAGGAACGTTAGTGACTAGGTAGAAACACTGGTTTAGGACGATCCCAAATTATAAAAATAACAATTTCGGTTTATCATAGTTAATATAATAATGTGTTAAACTATTGTGTTATTTTTTTTCGTATTTTGACGTAAACTGATGAAAACATTGACAGCGAAATATGGTTTGGATTTGAATAAGAATGTTGTGTCATGGCAATGGTCCTGCCTTAACAAGATAAAAAGACAAGGACTGTTAAATTATTCGCTTGATTATCTTTGATATAACTACCAATTGTAGTTGTTTCTTTTTTATCACATATTACATGGTACACTAATAAACGAATGAAATGAAAAATAGTCAAAAACGAAAATAATTTGTTCTGAGAAAGAAATATGATTTGTTTTTAAGCGATATTTTTTATTCTTGGCGCAAAACTATACATTGAAAGCACTTAATAGTGGGTTTGTATTGTATTGGATTTGAATATGAATAAAAACGTTAACAATTTTGGCGAGTTTTTTGTATGATTTTGCTTCAAGAAGATAACAAGCATTTTAAATTATTTCACTTTTTGTCGAATATGTTTTATATTATAGAAATGAGTAGTACTGGGAATTAGTCAATAAAACACAGATTGTTTATTGCATCGTTTTGAAAAGTAGGCTCTTCGGAAACAATACAGTTTTGGCAACGTATACTCCAATTGTCAGAATATTTTTTAGGGTTCCTTGAAGTGGTAAGTGTTGGAAAGATAAATAAGTCGATCGAAGCTATCTCAGGAGAATAATACGGCAGTTATTCCATAGTGTTTATTGAGGTTTTGTTCAGAAATTCGCTGACAATTAAGAATTTTCTTCCGACAGATCCGTGTTTTTCCTCAAACTTAACTGACGATTATCAGTCACTATTTCCGATACTTTAATGATGTTAACAACTTCAGTTCATAGGGAGACACACCTTCCGTCACACCTCGGATAATTTTGAATCCATTGTACACACTGTGCATGAGTTTTCAATGAGTTAGATTCAGAATCAGATTCACCGCGATTCATCATACGAAATTCCACTTCTAATGCAAAATTTATGACAAATTATTTGTTTGATGTTTTTATCCATTGTAAAGTAAAAAACTAAATGATGAACCTGGTAGTAAGAGAACAGTTGTGCCAACTTAAAGACAAAATTATTTTTGTTTTAAAGAGCTCTCAGATAGAGCAGATCATTTATTCCCGGTACTTTCTTAATGTAACGAATTCGCTGAAAATCCCTGTTTGAGCTACTAGAAGGTACTTGTGATACTTCAGTTATAATTTGTTGTTTTTACAATAAATCAAATTAAATATAGAATATTTAGTAGGAAAGTAAATATACATTTATGCAACAAAATATTTCTTCCTTTTTTAAATTACATAGAAGACCTTCGTTTCTATATGCTAATGTTGTTATATCGTATTGTGTATTTTAAAATGTGTTTGTTAAATTAACTTTTTGTTGTGTTACCTTAGGCGATCGTTCCCCCTTGTATTTCGATTTAAATGTCCACTGTTATTTGTATATAATTGTAATTTTCGTTGATTCTAAATCAGAATGATTTATGCTGGCACATATTAGTATTGGTTTTCAACTCCAAGTAGAACCGCATTTTGATTTTCCATTATATATTTATTTTCATATGTTTCTTCTATTTGAATTACTATGATAAATAATATTACATATTATTTTTCGTATTATATAAAAAAATAGTTGATAATCTGTAATAATTGAATCCTAAAACCTAATATCATTTTAACGATCCTAAAGCCGTCGTTTCAATCAATTTTATTGATACTGGTGGATTGTCACTGGCTCGAATCCTGCCTTGGTACGGTTGGAAATTTATGTTTTTAACTGTTTCTAATTCTTAGAAATTATTCTATAGAAGCTGAGCTGAAGACCATGCAATATTTGATGCATAAATATCACTACACCATCATCAATACTAGTTTAACTGCTGGGGGTACTATGGGCCTAGAAATTAATGTAAAGTAATTTACAACAGGTGATGCTATGCTAACAGTAGTTTTAAAACACAGGTATTAATACGCAACGGTTACATTTGTCAACCAACTTCATGTTGAAGCCTCACTTACAGGCTTTAGTTTTCAGAAAAAAACTTACTTGAAATATTAAAATGGGAAGTGCTATTCCACCCGCCGTATTCTCTAGACCTTGTTCCTTCTGATTACTATTTGTTTCGATATCGATTCGATTTCGAGCCTGTCTAGCGTGATCCGTCTAAAAAGTGTTGCACTTCTTTTGAAGATACTAAAAAGATGGAATCCGTAAATTGCCTGAAAGATGAGAGAAATTATGCGGCTATCCATGGAAATTATTTAACAAAATACATTGTACTGATTTTTCACACTATATATATATATATATATATATATATATATATATATATATATATATATATATGCCTGGTTCGTTGTAGTATTTGAACACTTTTATGATGGTGTTTTTGATAATTAAAATAATCAAAGTAAATTATGTTCCCTAAGCCATATAAATGTCATTCATACCGTTAAAGTTAGTATGTTAATACTGTATAGATATTCAACTAATTAATAGGGCTTATTTTAAGCCAGTAATAGTCAATGCATGTTGTCATATCAATTTTCGTTTCGGTTTTAAAAAGTTTCTAGGCATAGTTTGTTTTTCTTTGTTGTTCAGTTACAAAACAGAGATTGAGATGCTTTTCAGTAATGTTATCATAATGTTAAGTATTTGTCTGGTACATTGTAGTAAAAAGAACACCTTTATAACCATATCATAATCAAAATCAAAAAATAATTAAAATAATGTATGTTCAGGAAGGAATATAAATACAAAGGGGAATAAACGATAATATATATATATATATATATATATATATATATATATATATATATATATATTATATATATATATATATATATATATATATATATATATATATATATATATATCTGGACTGGACTTACAGTTTAACGTGGTCTCCGAACCACGGTGCTCAGCATTAAGCCTACCGACTGGTGAGTGACTTTATAAATCATCCCAGAAGACATCCGGTCTTACCCAGCCTGGTTACTGGCGTGACTGGGATCATTTTCCTTGTCGGATTTTACACTCTTGCCTAGGGCAATCACAAATTTTAAGCAATCACAAATATAAATTTACGACTATGCCCCAGCAGGATTCGAACCCGCGTCCTATCGCCTTTACCACTGCGCCACCAAGCCGGCCAAAATAAATTTATTGATCAACACAAACTAAACATTTAACATTTTTTATGTAGCCACCTCTGAGCTCTACACAGTTTTGCTACCGATTTGGAATTCAAAATTCCAAATTTTTCTTGCCCCATAAAAAGTCTGAGGCCAATTGCGCACATACCTCTCTACTGCCTCATTACTTTCATTTTTTTTGCCTCCAAATAATTATTTCGATGGTACAAACAAAATATAATCACAAGATGACCAGTCAGGGCTATAAGAAGGGTGCTCGAGGGTTTCCCAGCTCATTTATTCCAATTTATTCCTTGTCAAAACTGCGGTGTGTGGCCTGGCATTGCCATGAAAGATGATGACGCCTCGAGTGGCCATACCACGTCGTCTGCTTCCATACACGATTTTTGTCGACCACAACACAACAACTCAGAATAGTAATCCGCATTCACTATTTGTTGATCGTAAATAAAATTATGGGTAAAATTCAATGGGTAAAACTCCCTTTGAATCAAAGAAAATAGTTTAAAAACTTTCACAAGATCCTGACTTTCATTTTCGACACGTTCTCGTCCTTCTGAATTTTCTGACCCACGTATGTCATCCAAAGCATTGCAGTTCATATGTATAGACTGCATAGATCATATTAGATCATATCATCCAACTATAATGGTCAATACATTTTGTCATTTTTTCATTAGTTTTCGTTTTTGAACAGTTTCTAGACAGTTTGTTTTTCTTTGTTGTTCAATTAGAAAATAGAGCTTGAGAAGTTTTTAATTTTTAAACATTTGTCATTGTTTGCATTTAATATTATAATAACGAAAACTGTTTGAAAAGTGCTTGGTGTAATCTACATATAGGGCTGATACCTTTGAGAAATAATATTGTTCATAAACATAACCTTCCACACTAATATTATCATAATGTTAAATCATTGTCTGGTTCATTGTAGTAATATGAACACCTTTATAATCATATTTATGATGCAAATAAAAATAATCATGATAAGTTATGTTCAGGAAGGAATAAAAATGTCATCCAAACCATTGCAGTTCATATGCATATACTGTATAAATCTTCTAATCATTAATAGAGCTCGTTTCAATCCAATGATGACCAATATATAGTTTGTTTTTCTTTGTTATTCACTTATAAAATACAGCTTGAGAAGCTTTTTCATTTTTGTCATTTTTTCCATGTCATTTTTTATATTATAATATACAAAAGCTGGCTGAAAAGTGCTCCGTGGAATCAATGGATAGTAATACTATCAACAATGTTGTCGTTCTCCCGTTTTTATCTATGGATGATCATCCTTTAAATTTTTTTTTTTTTTTTTTTTTTTTTATTATTACTCTTCGTGAGTCCACAATCTGCCCTATTGGCAATAAGTATTTCTTCTGTTTATATTATATATACATGGCATGTAGAAAATCACTTCATTAAGCAATCTTCTGTATAAAATATTATCTTAATTAATTAGTCTTATTCTAATGCTTATTCTAAACTCTACATATGTCCAGTAATCAGATCAGATGGTGTTAAACGTTTTAGTCTACGCACTTCACTATCACGTCGCATATTTAGCTGATTAGCGAGTACATTGGGATGCACTGACACTCTTTCGAAGTACTTCACACAAACACGTTCGATTACACTCGTTATAGGTTCTAGAGGAATATCGCGTTGTATCACTTTATTTGAAATATAGTACGGAGCATCAACAATGGCACGCAACACCTTATTTTGGAACCGTTGAATGATGGATATATTGGATTTGCTAGCGGTACCCCATAGTTGAATTCCATATGTCCAAATGGGCTTGAGTATAGACTCATACAGCAATACCTTGTTATCTAATGATAACTTGGATTTGCGCCCAATGAGCCAATACATTTGATATAATTTTAGTCCTAGTTGTTTCCGTTTAGAGAGTATGTGCTTCTTCCAGGTTAGGCGTCGATCTAAATGCATACCAAGATATTTAACATGGTCTGCTTGGGGGAGTTGGCGATGATTGATATTTACTGGTGGACATGTTCTTCTACGCAGGGTAAACGTTATATGCGTGGATTTTGATTCATTGGCTTTAATGCGCCATGTCTTCAACCATAATTGTATTTGCTCCAGGTGGGTTTGTAGGTTTATTGATGCTGTGACTGGATCTTCATGGGATGCTAAGATTGCTGTATCGTCTGCATATGTTGCCACAGTAGTTATTTTTGTGGTGGGCAGATCAGCCGTATACAGAAGATACAGTACTGGACCCAGTACACTACCTTGCGGAACTCCTGAATATATGGGATTTAATTCGGTATGTTCATCGCCTTGATTTACAATAAAATGTCTGTCAGTGAGATACGATTTTAGTAGCTGATAGTCCGGATGAGGGAGAAGTTTCTTTAGTTTAACCTGCAAGCCCGTATGCCATACTTTGTCAAAAGCCTGAGATATGTCTAGGAAAGCAGCCGAACAATATCTTTTGGCATTTAGGTCAGCGTTTATTTGGTTTACAAGTCTATGCACTTGTTCTATAGTCCCATGCTTATTGCGAAAGCCAAACTGATGTTCTGGAATAATTTTTCTTTTTTCTATTATATAGTTTAGTTTTTTTATGTATAACTTCTCGAAAACTTTCGAGATTATTGGTAATAAACTTATAGGTCGGTAGGAGGTCACATCTTCTGGTATTTTTCCTGGTTTAAGTATCATTAATATTTTAGCTACTTTCCAGATACTAGGGAAGTAATTAATTCGTAGCATAGCATTAAATATATATGTTAATAGTTTTATAGCCTTTTCTGATAGTTCTTTTAAAATTTTGCCAGTAATTAAGTCATAACCAGGAGCTTTTTTAATATTAATCTCTCTCATTATTGTATGTTTAACTTTTTTGACCGTTAATTTCTCGTGCGGTAAATCCATTTGAAATGGCGAATCTAGAAAGCTAGTAATTTTATTTTCGTCATCTTTATGTAGCTGAGACTGGAAAGGTTTAAAAACATTTTTTAAGTGTTTTGAGAAAATGTCGGCCTTCTCTTTATTGCTTCTCGCCCAATTATTTTCGCTTGTTTTAATAGGTGGGTTATGCTGCTGGGATCTCCTAAGCTTTTTTGTTGCTTTCCACAACGAATAGTCTGTAGCCTCAGTTGATGTCAAGTTTTCTAGGTATTCTTGAATGCCTTGGTTCTGTTCGATTTGGATTAGATCTCTCAGCTCTTTTATGGCCCTATTAAATTTTCTTTTATTCTCTTCAGTCCTTTGCTGTTGCCAATTTCGTCGTAACTTTCTTTTTTCTGCTATCTTTTTCTGTATTGTACATGATATATGTGTATTTTTTCTTGGAAATGTTTCAACGTTGGGAGTCGCGGAATATGCTGCCTCCTGTATATTTTTTGTAAGATTTATTGCTGCTATTTCTATATCCATTTCAGTTTGTAACGGTAAGTTTAGAGAGATATTTTGGTCTAAGTTTTCTCTAAATGAGGGCCAGTTAGTTCTATTATTGCACAGAGAAGGGGGTTTATCTTTGATGGTAATTTTTGAAGAAATTGTTACTATTATTGGTGAATGATCAGAAGACAGGTCGAAACATGATTCTGCCTGACACTTTTTTGGATCAATATTTTTTGTAATACAGAAATCTATTGTATCTGGTTTTTTATTTCTGTCTGAAGGCCAATATGTTGGTTCACCAGTAGAGATATGTTGTAAGTTATCTATCCTTATGGCTTTGAGCAGTTCTCTACCTTTTGAGGTTATTATTCTTGAACCCCACATTAAATGTTTTGCATTATAATCTCCTCCTGCTATAAATCTATTACCTAGCGTACGGAAGAATTCTTGAAATTGTTCTGCCTTGTTGTTATGTTTGGGTGGGCAATAAATCGCAGAAATTGTTAATGGTCCATGGGCTTCCTCTATGGTTATACTGGTGGCTTGCAGGTAGTCTTTGCGGAATTTTTCTTTTTCGAAATGCTTTATATCATCTCGAATTATTATGGCTGTACCTCCATGTGCTTTATCATCAGGGTGATTTGTATGATAAAGCTTATATTTAGGAACTTTCAAATAATTTTTGTCCGTAAAGTGTGTTTCGGAAACCATCATAACGTCAATATTTTGTTCAATTACGAACATTTTTAGTTCCCTGGCATGTATCCTTTAAATAGAAGAACTTTGGTAATTTCAACTACAATTACAATATATAATAAAAAATTAGTAATACTAAATCCCAATATGTATTGATATTCATTTTCTAACGAGTTACAAGGCTCTAACGTTATTTTCTCTCTTTTAGGTTCCCGTGTCCGCGTTACCAACGAAGAAAAATTCTAGCCGTCGAAACGCGTGGGGCAATCTGTCCTACGCCGATCTGATCACACAAGCGATTACCACATCACCCGACAAACGGCTAACCCTCTCACAAATCTACGAGTGGATGGTGCAGAACGTGCCTTATTTTAAGGACAAAGGTGACAGTAACAGCTCAGCAGGATGGAAGGTGAGTCCTTCTTTCGCATCATTATTTTTATATTAATCTGCGGCGTCTCGTCTTCGTCGCGACGTCAAATCACCCACCACCGTTCCCCGCAATACGCCCATCGACGCGGCATTTGAGGTAGAGGGGGCGGCGGGGGGAAGGAGGCAATACGCCGTCCTTACAAAATCCATCCAAAATTGCGTTAGCGACAAAAAATATTAAACTTGGGTTTTACGTTAAACTACACTTACCTTCTTTGCGAAGGAGAAATCTCCTATACAAGGTAGGATTGATTTTTTTGGGCTTTGACAGTTTTTACGATGTGTCGAGTTTTTAATTATATGTTTTGAATAAATTTAAATAATTTATTTCGGCTAATCATTTGTGAAACTAAGGCTGTAGAAAAAGTACAGCTAGAGACTGGGAACTATAGCTTAACAATTTGAAATCTGTCTATGTTAATTTTGCGTTGCGCCCAAAATAACAAAAACCTAATTATATCACTTGATGGATGCCCGATTCCTCAAGATCTTGATGGTAGGTTAAATTGGAAACGTCACGATAGCCAAAAAGCAACGCTGGTCAGACTCAAAATCAAGCAACGATACTGGTTGGTCGGAAGATACCTTCAACTAAGACCAAAAATCAAATATATTGTTTTATCAGTCAATCATAGAGCCAATTTGGACCCATATTGTGAAAATTTAGGGTAGCACATCAAACCAACTAGTAATACAACGTTGTCAAAGAAAAGTTCTACGTTTAATTACCAATGTTTATGTCTACGTAACCAACGCACAGCTGCACGATGACCTCTAAATTAAAATTTAGGAAGTTATCAAAGATTGAGCATTAAAACATAAAATAAGGTTACTAAATTACAGCAACGTGAAAGCACTACAGCTACTGGAAAACATGCAGGAAGTCAGGAGATTGAAGCGAACCAAACCACATGAACTTGTATAGTGTAAAGTATTACTCATAATTTTACTTTTTATTTTAATTTGGGAAATACATACCCACGTATTTATCCCGTACTCGCCATGCTTGTGTATTGAAGCAAGTACAACCGAACAATACTAATAAATTAATTTGTAAATTAAGATTGTACTAGGCATATGTAATATAAGATGTAACTAATAAAGAAAATTTGAAATAAGAAAAAAATATTAGAAAATTAAATAATTGAAAAGAAAATTTAAACGTTCTAGACAAATTACAAATATTATTTGCTGTATGTTTTATCGGCAATTGTGATTGGCGATGAAAAGTAGATCTATTAGGACAATCTTAAGCACAAGTCACGGGTTAGTTCACGAGATCCATCCTCATCGACACTGAAGTGGAATGAATCTAAAACCAAATGAAATTGTTGCTGAAGATGTCGAATGATGTACTGCTAGAAAAAAAATATTTGGGAAAACCAATCCAATTATGGTCAATCAATTTTGGTTATAACCTTCATCAATATATATTGTTATTGTATCTTATTCGATTTTGTTATCGTTTTTCAAATGTGTCTAGACCCATTTTTTTTTGTATTTTACACTGGAAAATATAGCTCGAGAAGCCTTTTAATCAAAAGCGTTTTGAAAGGTACTCAGTGTATTCACATATAGAGATGATGCTTTTGAAAAATTATATTGTTTCGAAAACAAGCTATCATAGGAACATTTTAACCACCATTTAAATAGAATAATTTTGGTGATTTTTACAATAACGAAAAATGTATTTGTTTTTGTAAATAGAAAGCAACCGTTCGTTTCTATGTCAGTATAGGATATGTCCTTTTTTTGTTTTTAGTTAATTTAGTTTCATTTAATCGAGCTTCGACAACTTTTTTCACAACAATCAAAATTAGAACACAATCAACACAATATGAATTCTTTACGGCACAGTAGATACCAAAAAAGAACATAAACATGTGGTTTTCTGTTGAGAAACTTCATTCAGGATTATTATACCAATGCGAAAGTTTTCATCGGTTTTTTGGGATTGAATGCCGGTTCACGGAAGATATTATATTAATGTACTGAAGATTTTCAACTACGTCAAAAATAAAATACGTCTACATTTGGTGTTTTCTTTTAATCAAAACAATTGCATTGTTTTTGCATTCACCATATTCTCCATACTAGAAGTCGTGTGAATAGTATCCCATTTCAAATTATAGAAAAATTGGGGTCTATTTTCTCTTTGTCGAAAAAATATGATATGATATGGTACAATAGTATTTTAGGCAAAATCGAATGGGAAGATATTTTTTTTGTAACCACGTAAACAAGACTTTGTTATATTATTAGTTATATAAGTACCACTACAAGACTGGTTAGTTATAATAAGAATAAACTCTGATGAGGCCAAGGTACTAATATCATACTGATTGCATGTATATTAGCGTCGATTGTTCTGATATGAAGGGGTTATTAACAGCAATAATACCCCCTCGATTATTGTCTTTGTTTCGCTTGTTTTGAAATAGAGTCGTTTTTGAAATACTAATGAAATTTATTTGTGACACCAGAACCAAATAAAAACATTTGGGAACAGCACAATTTAAGAGTTTGATTGAAAATACTTTTGCACAATTAATATTAACGAAATATATTCACTGGAGCTAATTGATAACGAATCATTGATATTGATCATTTAAGATATACATTAATTAATAAAAATGATCGGAAATAATAGAATAATTTGTGGACTTCGGGTTATCAGCGGTCCTACGTAGCGTGTACATCCGTTAAATAAAAGTTTCTGTCATTTCATTATTTGCATCTAAACTACAGTTTGTCTGTTCAATTTGAATATTAAAAATGTCCCAGAACGTATATCCGAACACATCAGCGTTCACAGTTAATCAAAAAAAAAAATATATATCTTCGTCTTTCGCCATCTCTCACTCTCGCGCCATTCCAATGAAAAAAATTCCACGTCGAGTCAAGGCCTACACCGATCGGCCGCTGCCGAAGTGGTCCCGGCATTAAAGCGAGAGTGGTGGCCGACACTCCGATGAGCCGGCGCTAATGCGCAATTTTTTCGGCTTCGTTTTCGATTCATTTATGCGAGGATTATCTTGGAAACCGTCGACTGTGGGAAAGCAGGCTTTTTCACCTTCGAGTGGTACCGGCGCGACCAGTTCGCAGTTCCCTCAGCGATCGAATATTAAAATGAAAACTACCAATCGACCAAAGAGGTCATTTTAACTTGTTATCAAATTAATTCAGTACAAATAAATTTATAATTAGAATTGATGTTACGTCCAAATAGTGAGTTTATATTTTAATGATGACGATTGTTTTTGTTATTTCGCATGGCCAGACTTGATGTGTGAAATTTATATTTGAGATGTAATTTGGAAATTGTGTGATACATTTAACAGTACCACCACTCAGTCAATCTTAATAGTAATCTTATTTTATTCTATTTTCTTTTTATTTTTAAACAGTTATTAGACAATGTTTCTATTTTTGCTTTTTTTATTAGAAAATATAGCTTTACTACCTGTGCCTGGTTTAATCTACATATAGGATTGATGCTTTTAAAAAATTATATTTTTTGTAACTGTAACCCCTCATAGAAATATTCTTAAAATGTTCATAAATTAACTAAATATTTTATATGAAATATTTTTAACCAAAAAATTGAATTTAGTAAATACGGAATTCATTAAAAATTAAAAATAATCAAACTCCAATTTTTAACACAAAAACGCATTAAAATAATCTCTCGGGCTCGGGTACCGACTTCAAAGTTATCAGTGTTCCCCTTTCCCCCAACAGATCCGGACTTGGTTCCAATGGGACTACCGCATGTACTTTTTCGAATAGAAAAATAATTTTGAAAACCTTGAAACATACATTCAAATAATATACAGTCGAACATAGAACCTCCTCCTTTTTTAAAGTTGGTTAAAAAATAATAAATAATTTGACGCTGTTTTTTTTTCTTGAAAATTAATACTTAAAAAACATCGTAAACATATAAAAAAAAACCACTAGGAAAATGAACATTTTTCATAAGAATTGATATGTTGTTTAACCAGGTTAGAAGCAAAGACTGGAGAGTGGTAACCGAAAAAGACTGTCTGATACATTCTCTTCAAGGTTTTACAGTGTCTTCATTTCTTAACCAACAAGTTACAAACAACGTGCAGGAAAATATTACTAAACTTGTGGTAGTGGTGAACGTAAACACTAACTAAATTATTTAAATATTTCCACGTATTACCACGTCACATATTAAAATATCTATAATAAGTACGTTAAACAAGTTTGGGATGTGTTGGTGTCATCAATATCTAAAACCTTTGAAGTAAACTTTAACATTTATGGCGATGAATGAACTTAATAAAATGTAAACAAGCAAATTTAAAAACATCAATTTCATATTATTCTAAGATATCCAAGCTCGAAATATGTTGAATAATAAAAATCGTTTGATTATATTTGTGTATAAGTTTCTTCATTTTTTAGACAAAAACCCCTTCGTATTGTTTCTAACGCGGTGCTTCCTGCAAGTCACTGCTGACAATATTTTGTTATGTGTGTGTTAAACTTCACATCTAATAATATATTTTTAACACTTTTATGTCATACGATATGGATCAAGATTACTATATTTGACAGATATTTTTATTGGTATATCTAATCCGGATTATGAATTGAGACATTATTTAATAAATATGAACGAGCCAATATCACTAGGTTTTTAAATCAATAATATGGAAGTAATCAATCTCTTATTATATAGAGCCTATACTATGATGATTTACATGATCCAGTGGCTTATAATAATTTTTGTATTATTTGAACCTTATATGCCCTCAGATGCCACCTTTCTTTTCGTAAAATACGCTATGTTTATGTTAATTTAATTGATATGTTCTGCGGTCAGATTTCACAAATGTTTGTACAATTCGGTTGATAACGTTTCTATAGTTAATTGACATCTGAAATAAGATATGTAAATATATACGCTTGATTTATTTAACAATTTGAAAAGGGTAATTTTTATAAAAACCTTTTGTAATAACTATGATCAAGAAATAAGTTCTACTTTCTATGAAATTCAAAGAGTTAATTAATTAAAAAGTTACCAAAAATAATTTCATTTAGTTATGGGGTTGATATGTAAAGAGAATAATGTATAGTATAATAATAATGTATCTGAGGTATGGGTTTTCGTTGTATTTCAGCTTCTTGATCCTTTAAATGCTACCACTAAGTATTATGTTATGTTACCAGCAACTGTACTGCTACTTATTTATATAGGTTATATCAAATTTTACGCAAGATTTAAATTAAATAGACAGCTCCCTTATTTTTGAGGCAGTGTTCAGTTGTAGTGCAATACAAAGGTGGTTATGAGATTGTTCACATTATATAGGTAGCCAATTCTGATCCACATACAGTTTTTCTGAATCTCAAATGTAGCATTTTAGAGTCATTTGGTGATAATGACAAACAGTCATCATGGCAAAGGACATATCCCTGCCTAGGGCTATAGAAAATATACAGTGGTAGGCAGCAGAAAATGGTAGTATAATAGACAGAAACTTAATAATATCATTTGAGAGATATTCAACCTTATACACAATCAATTATATATCTCGGTATCCATCTCAGATCGGATGGTAAATTAAATTCGAAACCTCACGTTAGCCAAAAAGCTGATCTGCACAGTTAAAATTAAATAACTGTACTGATTAGTCGGAAGATAGTCCCACGTTGACCTAATATCTAAGAGATTAATTTATCAGTCAACGATAAAGCCTTTTTGGACTTATGGTGTGCAATTTAGTTGCACTAAATCGAATAGTGAATCCAAGTAAAGCAAGAAATAAACTATTACAACGCCTAAGAAAGCAGAAAATTGAAGCGAACCAACCACACGAATTTGTATAGTGTATAAGTGTTATTCTTAACTTTACTTTTAATTAGAAAAATGAATATTGTTGTATTTATCCCACTCATCTTGCTTTTGAATAGATGCAAGTACAACAAAACATTTGTAACAAATTAATTTGTAAATTAAGATTCTATAAGTACATCTAATATAAGATCTATTAAAAAAGTGAAAATGTAACCAATTATCCTTACTATACATGCTTGTGTCACTTGAACAGTTGGTGAAGTTAAATATTCCGACGATATTTTGTAGTGTAGTGTTTATTTTTGAAATATAAATAAAAGTGAAAGAAACCCATTATTATATCAATTAGCCCTAAATGGTTCTTGTTAAACTGTTTTTTTTTGGCATCAAATTTAGATCATAAATGTTGGGACGCCCTTTATTTTATTTAAGGTTTATTAACAATGAACTGTATCATCATGAATGAAAGTTATGTGATTTCTGGTCATTATTCACCTAATATACTAAGTTTCTACTGTAAAACTGTGTGTATTTATTTGTATTAATTTGCTTTAAACGATTTCACTGATGAAACTTATCGAACGTGAATGGAAATTTGTTATTTTCATTCTGATAAAAGATAACGTAGTTTGAACTTTGTTTACTTCCAACCACTTCGAGATAGATCCAATGTCTCAAGGTTGTTCGTACAGTAAAAGAATTTTTTCAAATAATTATAACGATATATCGAATTCGTTCGAACATTCTCATCGACTAAATTATATAACGTTTCTTTCTGTTTTTATTCTCGATTTAATTTTAAAGCAATTATTAGTGATGAGCGGTACGTCGTTTGCGTCATTACTACAATTCACTTTCGTTTTTTGTTCATGTCTGTTTTTGGTTTATTAGTATACATTTAATTTAAGTAACAGCAACTGAGATGAGTAGGAAAATAACAATATTTTGTATTATATTATCGATTATTGTATTGTGAATTTTTATAGGATTTTATTCAGATCAAGTATCAATCAGGGTTGAGAAAAAAGTTATATTAATTTTATTCTTGCACTTCAATGATGATCAATAATCTATGTATCGTTTTGATCAATGATTTTTGTCACTTTTCTATAATATTATAGATTTACATAATTTCGTCACTGTAGAATTGATATTTCGAAGCAAAAACTGAACTAAGTAATTTTTCAAAGTCTCTTTTGAAGCCAACTTTACACTCTGAAGAGAGTTCCGCAGATACTGGAACAAATGGTAATCAGACGGAATGAGATCCGAGATATATGCTCGATGCACCAACATTTCCTAGGCAATCTGAATTTTTATCGAGTCATTAAAGATGTATGTGGTCAGGCGTTGTCTTGATGGAAGACAGTGTTTTCCTTTGATCGATTTTGGTCGTTTTTTTAAATCTCCTGCTTCAAACCTATTAGATGTTGACAGTAAAGAGTCATATTAATGATTTGAACAGAATACCAGGCCAGAGGTCAAGTTCAAGTCAATTACTTTCCAACCTCGCCAAATATTTAAAATTGTCTTCGTTGGCGTCGATGCGAGCTTTACAACAGTTTGTGAGGCCTCTAGGAGTTTTGATCATTAAATTATCAGAAAATATTATTACATGTATGCGGTATAATAGAAAAAAAGCATTTAGATTATTTCTACCCGAAAAGTTGATTGCTGCATGGTCTGACTGTATAGTGTTTACATTTTTATGGAAAAACATCTCGAAAAATTCCATTATTAAGTAGTATCACATTATTAAATACGTTATGAAGTTATAGTATTCTTCATGAAATAGTTTGCATAGCAGAGCCATATGGCTAGAGAATTAATGAAGAAAAGATGGAGATATTGACAACTAATGAATCTCCTCTTACTGCACATCTCAACGGCATCCGATTAGAGCAACTGTAGGAATCCAAGTATTTGGGATGATTCATTTAGGAGAAAAAAGTGACATCTAGTGCTGAAATAACAAGCCGCCTCGACCAAGCTGCAGAAGTTTTTGCTTCTCTAACATGGTCCATGTGGAAGAGAGAAATATTATAACGGAGACTAAATTCTGCCTCTTTTGAACACTTATCAATAGGTTTGTAAAGCTCTGTGATTTATTATATTCTAACATATAAGACTAAGCTGGAGGTCCTTCGAAATGCGATGTTTATCTGGCAAATTTTACATATTTCTCTCCAATATCATAACAAATCAACTCTGTTGAATGAATTCTTCGCATATTTCGGTATTGAAATCGACCTTTTAATGGAAAATATAGCGAACAGCTTCGAAAAAGAGATTAATCAAGGCCTTAGAAAGGAATCTGAAAAATACAGTTGCAGTCGATCGCGAGTTTTGGTGAGGTCTAGTGAAGAATATTCTCTCTAACGTATTACTTAAGAAGTAGACACTCACCCCGGATGTCAGCTAGATATTCATGATGATGGTGATGATATATAATTTTATAGTCGTTTTTATAGCCTGTATATGACCTTCTTCGTTTGATTTGATCCACATTTTCTAGTTTAATTTAATTTCATTGCTAAATACTATTAAAAATTCAAATTACTTCAGTTTAGATTTACAAAAGGTTACTATTCATTCATTTTATTCTTTTTTCTGAGGTAACTTGTTCTACAATCTCTTAAAACAGTACAATATCACCTAAACAAGATTGTTTTTATTGATATGCTACCGGTCCCATTTTCCGAACGAAAATAATAAAAAGAGACCTCCTGTCCCTACACATCCGTTTCAATAATTTATATTAATGATATGACTTTGACCACTTCTTGAACTCGATTAATATTCTTGTCGAATAGCCGACTGGTTGACTTTTATCGATGAGAGAATCTCCACCTTCTTTTACATTTGTAATCAGGCTATTGACTGTCATTTGACAAGCCGATACCGAGGCACATTTATCGTAATCCCTGTCGGCTTTTACTTCTACGAACAATCATTTTCGTTAATTTGAACGATCCCCTACTGGGTCGAACTTGATCAATTCAATATCATCGACCAGCTTACTTATATGGATTGACACATTTCCTAAATCAGAGATATTTTGTCCATATATAATTATATATAGTTAATATTAGTGTTGGCAACTATCGACTGAAATCGACTATCGACTGTTTAGTAGTAAACTACTTTTTACTATCGACCGTTTCAGTCGTGTACTTTTAGTTACTATTTTTGGTTCTACTAGTTTCATTCGACTGATTTTTAACGTTCTGGCTCTGTCGTCCTAGCCGCGACTTTGACAAAAATGTAAAATAGCAAAATACTTTTGACTGTTTTTATGGCAATAATAGGTAATATTTCGATTACTCTCTCGATTTTTGTTAAAAAATATTTCCGTTCAATAATAAAGCATTTATTTTATTTAAAAAAGCTCTAGTAGTTATTGTGCGATCATTTTTAATTATGTCATGAATTAGCTTTTTTTCCTATGATTAGGTATATGCTTAGTTTTTATTTAGTATTTATGGTTATTGCACTTCTTTAGTTTTTAGGTTTTGTTTTAAGTTCTATTGTGTTGTCTATATTTAGTATATATATAATAAAATTATTATTGGTATATTATTTAAAAATAGCAACTCACATATTAAAATACTCCGTCCTTTTTTTTCTCACAATTTATACAGGAAAGGGTTCGTACATTTTCGTCTGACATCATGAATTTACTGAGGTTAATTGGATAAATTAAATGACTGAACGTTGCAAGAGTTGTGAAGAATAAACTGTTGCAGCTCGAAAGGAAAGTTCGTGTACCAATTTTTCTTAGTAAAACAGTCTTATTGAATTGAAAATGTGAATAGGAGCATACAAGCACCACAGTGATTAGCAATATAGTGATATATGAAGCATAGTGAATCAAAAGTATCTTTTAGATCGCTTTTTCTGCTGTCAGTTACGTTGCCAGTTTGAATAATTTAGAGTAATCTTTTTCTCAAGTTTTAGTAAATATTTCTGATATTTACTAGATAAGAAATTTTGTTCGTATTAAGATATTATATTATTTTAAATAAAATAATATTCACATAAAAGTAGAGTTCTTCTTAGTAAACCTTGAGGAAGCTGATAATATATATCCTGCGTTATAATACGTTATAATGAATCCAAAACATTTCGAATTTAGTGTTATTTAGATAATCTCTGTAGATATTGATTTACTTAAATTCTTTTTTTTGTTAATGTTGTGTTTAAGTAAATAATAACAGTAGTTAAGTTTAATGATTTTACTAATCATCGGTCTATTGATATTGTTTTTTTTATAATTTTAGTTAATTCCTGAGTTAAAATATTCCAAAAATTAAAGTGTTTCACAAAGTATTATCGACCTTTTAACACCTATTTATAAATGTATATTTTTGTTGTATTGTAGTCTTCTTTACCAGCTGTATTCAGACCAGATACTTATCTGGGTTTCGCTGTTCAATTTTTCACGGTCTTCGGCATTAAGCCTAGTGGCTGGTGAGTAATGAAGCTATTATATACATTATCAGAAGATTTCCAGTCTGGTTAATTGAAATAGTGATTTCACCCTTGTTTTTGAACAATTACAAATACAAACATATAAGCTGACGTTATTACTGCTAACAATTCTCCCTTGGGAATATAAAATATGTCATTATGCCCACAGTATATTCTTGTTTTTTTAAAGTTTATTCTAATGTTGTTACGTTAAAGAATTGTTTCATTGGTGTCGATTGTATGAAAACATATATTTGAAATAAAACTGACTATGTGCTCACTGTGCTGTCTAAATTTTATACGTTTCTTCATGCGACTTTTTATGTTAAATCAAAAAGACTTTTGTTTGCACAAATGGTTACTAATGTTAATATATATATATATATATATATATATATATATATATATATATATAAGCATATGGATGCGTTGATTATCACTGACCTGATATTTTATGGTCCAGCGATTTTTTTGCTATTAACTTTGGCTTGATTGGTTGTTATTTGATACCAATTTTTTTAAACATTACAAAAAAAATTAATTAGTTATGATGTATTAAATCGCATCGGGTACATTTGTAACCAATTTTCTGTTGAATCTTCACCTATAGGCTTCACTTTGCAGTATGTCTCATTTCGCTATGTGAAGCGTGGACAATTTTTTTTCAGTCTGTTGAGAAAGTCTGAATTTGTACCCAGTAAATCTTATTTGCGGAAAGTTTCACTTTTTACTTCATTTTGAAGAAAAAGGCGACTGAAGGTCATCGAATGCTGTGTTAAGCTTATGGCAATACTGCTTCATCGATTTAAAAAAAAAATTGAATTTTTTAAAAAGTGGTTTCGAACTATTAGAATTGGTTAGTTTGACACCGAAGACAGTGAGCGTTTTTGACAGCCAGAAAGATTGCAAGACTTTACTCGATGTAATCATCAATGTGGATTGCTCTCGGTTATAATTGATGCATTTAAGTCGAGAACTGCGCGAAAAATATCAGGAATACGAGCAAAGACATAACACTGCTATACGTCAGGATGATAACACCTAACCATATGTTACAAAATCAGTGAAAACGAACATATAAATATTAACATAGGAAATGTTACCCCACCCGCCGTATTCTCCAGATCTTGCTTCCTCTGATTATGATAATACTTGTTCCAACATGTGAGTCGTGACCTGTCTGTGTAGCGCTTCACTTCTTACGAAGATATCAAAAATGGGTCGATTCGTAGATAACCTGAAAACATACATCGTTTTTTCGAGATACAATCCGTAAATTGTCTGAGAAATGGGGGAACTTGGTAGCTATCGATGGACAACAATAAATTTGAATAAAGTATATTGTATGGGTTTTTCACAGTAAAGCTTCAAATTAAGAAAAATATAAAAATTCAGTGTGTTTCTCAAGTTTCAGCCAATATTTCTAATGGCTACTGGTAAATAGTTTAGTTTTCTTTAATATATCAGCTGGTTCATTGACGACGTTATTATTTTTATTTATTTAAAGTCTCTTTTTTACTAACGAGTCTTTACTGGGCTGGACTAGACCTACTGTAGAACGTAGGCTCCGAACGACGGCTCTTGGCATTAAGTCTACAGACTGTCGAGTGACCAACTTAAAAATTATCCCAGAAGACATCCGGTCTTAGCCAGATTGATTACTGGCGTGACTGGGATCATTTTCCTTGTCGTATTTTGCATTCTTGCCTAGGAAAATCGCAAATATTAAATAATCATTATTAAACAACAATTATTATCTATACTGCTTATATCCCAACAACAAAAGAAAGAGTACTTGGAACATTTGTTGAGAACAAAGTTATAATGGCAAAAGCTGTATCTCTGTCTAAGACTATAGAACAGGTACAACTAGCGGTCAACAAGACCTACAAATGGATTAGAGACTGGAAAATACAGCTTAATAGCATCAAATCTGTCCAATTTTGCCTTGCGGTGAATTGACAAAAAATTAGTTTTATCACTTAACGGATGCCCGATTCCTCAAGCAGAATCGAAATACCTCGGATTATATCTCAATGCTGTCTATATCTCGACAATAAGCAGAGCAAATTACACTCAAAGTTAAACAACCGTACTGATTAGTCGGAAGATACTCTCAGCTTGATCTAAAATCAAGGTTGGTTTATCAGTCAATTTTAAAGCTTATTTGGACCTATGTGGTGCAAATATAGGGTTGCACTAAAACATTAAACCAACTTGTAATCCAACGCAGCCAAAACAAAAGTCTATGATTAATTACCAATGCTTATCGCTATGTAACCAAGAGCTGTACCATGATCTTGAAATAAAATGGATATACGAAGTGATCAAAGATGTCACCCTTAAAACAAGGTTGCTAAATCACAGCAACGTGGAAGCATAACAGCTACTAAATGACACGCAAGAAAATAGAAGATTGAAGCGAACCAAACCACACGAACTAGTTTAGTGTAGTGTATTTTTAAGTTTAGCTTAGCATAAGTAGATTAGTTTTATTCTAATTTTGGAAATACATACTGATGTATTAATCCCGTGCACGCCTTGCTTGTATATTAATGCAAGTACAACAGAACAATAGTAATAAATGATTTTGTGAATTATGATTGCACTAAGCATATCGTATGTAAGATGTAATTAATAAAAACAAATATCTGCGAGTTGATAGGAAGAACCCAGGTACCGTCTTACGAAACAATCCAGACTAAGCTAGTTAGGATTTACTGATGATGATGTTGTAAATAATATATTTTATCTTCGTGTTGTGGGTTGTATAAATATGTTAATTTTCTAAGACTCTACTAGCCAACCTTTTCGTTGCAAAAACATTTAAAATAGTGTCGGATCCCACCGATCCTCCATAGATAAAGGCGACCATAGCGAGCTGGGGCGTCACCGAAAACCGGACAACACCAAATTCAGCGAAGGTAGGTCGCGCGTTCCGTGACGTTTTCACGCATACGGCGGCAGTGATGCAAACTGATGACGTAACCACTTGTTCTATATCCAATTATATGATAGGTCGTAATAAAAACCCGATGTAAATTCGAACATAAAACGTTTCAGCTGGGACGTAAAACATAATGGCATAATAATTTTCAAGTTAATGAAGGTGAACAAGCTCTTGGCGCCCGAAACTGTCAAATTATGAAGCAGATGAATTAATGCACGTCCCTTTTCCAGATCCCGTTTTATTGCTCGATTGTTTTCTGCTTAGAAGCGTTATTTTTTAGCATCGCTCGTAAATTAGGCCGACGCATTCCAAACGGAAAATAAAATGATCGTAAAACGTTGGGTTTAAATATCATAAGTAAAATATGGCACGATTTTGAGCTAATTCATACATGATATGACCAAATATGTAGACAAGCCTTGGTTTTAGAAATACCAAAGGGCAAAAGTAAACTGACATCTAATATATCGCGTTAATATTTTATTCTTGAATCTGACCTGCGCATACTATTTCTAATTTTTAAGTTATTTCTAGCATTGTTACTAGACGTTTTCAAGTAACCTACAATTTGTCTTTACAGTAACTTAAATCTAGGTATATATCTAGAAAGACCCATCTACCCTGTTTCCGCCTCTGGTCTAATGATGTTTATGTATTAATAGTGCTGGTTTTCTATTAACTACACCTCACTAGACTATACTACACAATATTAAATGGTTTGAATTCTTTTGATTCTGTGTTCTATTCGAGAAAGGAGTCTGTTCTCATCTCTCCGTGCAATTTTCTTTATTTCCTGAGTGATAGTCGGTATCTGAAGTTCTAGGTGTAAGTAATCAGTCCTATAGCATCAGGGTGCACCTACAATACTTCTCAGGACTTGGTTCTGGAAAACTTGTGGGATATTTATATTACTTTTCGCGGAACATCTAGATAATTGAATTCCGTGTGTCCATATATGTTTCAATAATTACTTGTATAATAGTCATTTATTATGCACTGATAAGTGAAATTTTCTTCCAAGTAACGAATATATTTTCCCATATTTTAACTCTAGTTCTTTCGTTTTCTACTTCAATCGACTTCGAAAAAGGACGAGGTTCTATATTCGGCTGTATATTTTTTTAATTGTATGTTCGCCGATTTCTCCGTCGATTATGGATCAATTTTCAAAATTTTTCTTTTATTCGAAAGAGTGCTCTTTCGAGGTGGTCCCATTGGAACCAAGTTAGGATCTAATGGGAGAAATTGGAGAAATCGAGGGAAAACGTCAAATTTCAAAGGCGCGTACAATATTTACACATACGCACATATTTTTTATCTAAAATAATCGGATATTTGTTTATAATGTTATTACTGAACTGATGTGGCGAAAAATCGGAACTAGTTCAGTGTAAAAGTCAGTCAGTTTGTTTTTTAAGCTCTAACGATATCATATGAGAGGTCGTAGAAACGTTGTAATAACAACTGTTTCAATGGTGTAATGGTTAGAACGTTGAACTCACATGCGGAGGTTGTGGATTCGATTTCCAACAGGGCAGCAACTTTTTCTCCATTCGGGTTGTACTTTTACTTGGGCTATCCATTGTGATTTTTAAAAAAACAACTGCGTAATTTATTGAGTAAATATCTAACACTAAAAAGAGTGCAATAAAATATTTTTAACAAAAAAATTGAACCGACTTCAAAAAATAAATAAGGAACTTATTTAAACATCTATTTATCTATATTACAATATTATTTTAACTACTACCAACTGATCAATTTGAAGTTGATGCCGAGCCTAAATAATAGAAAAATAATAATATAATTTTGTGACATATACACAAAATTAAATTAGGAACAAAACAGATCTAATTTGTTGCTCGACACTGACTACAAAGTGATCAGTTGATAGTAGTTAAAATAATATTGTAAATAGATAAAGAGGTTTAGGTTAGTATTAAGCTAAATTCTGTGTATATAGTAGTAGAATATAAAATACGTGTAGTAGATAGGTTAAATAAGTTTTTTATTTAATTTTATTTAGTTTTTATAACGATTATTATGTACATATTTTAATTTAAAACGTATTATTTTAGTGTTAAAAATGTGAATTTGATATTTTTTTCATTTTTAGTGAGTTCTTTATTTATTTTTTGAAGTCGGTTCAATTTTTTTGTTAAAATATTTTTTAAATGTTCCTTCCTTCGAAGTTTTGCGTCAAGATTCATTGTTGCTATTTGAAATTGTAGTATTACTTATTGTTATAGGTGCTTGTGCCGTCTGATTATACGTGGACTGTCAATGCAAAGGTTAACTTTCGTTAATTTTAATTTTCCAGGTTTGGGTCCAATTATTTATATTGTCACTTGCCTGTAGTAATCTTAATTACTACTTTAGCTTATTTTATTGTAAAGTAGGCTTCATCTTGTTTAATTCTAAATACTCTAGCAGTGATGTGAGATTTTAATAGTTCAGTGTGTTGTTTCGGTAACATTTTCTTCAGCTAATGAACAAGGCCGTCTTGTCATACCTTATCGAAGACTTGTGCCATATCCAAGAATATAGTTGAACATACTTTTTTAATTACATTTGTTATTCTATGAACCTGGTCAATTGTTGAATGTTTGTTAATAAATCCGAACTGGTCTGTCCGTATTAGGTTTTCCTCTCTATAATCGATTTTATTGTTTTCAAATACCTTAGATATTACTGGCAGCAGTGAGATATATTTATGGACTATTATTTTATTTTATTTTTCAGTTTTTGACTATTTCTAATAAAAATCCAAGTCGTATTTTTGGGTGACCAGTTATAGTGGTGCTACTAAAAGTAATAATAGAAATTCAGGAAATGGCATTTCTAATATATTTTGCCTGAATAATTTGATATATTTGTTACAACCTGTTTTAAATAAATGTATTAGGTGTATAAATATAACGCGTCACTTGCTAATTTTAAAAAATCTGTAGTTAATGAGCATCGAAGCATTATATATGTCAAGGCTGATTTTAAAGTTTTCGTGAATAATTCCAATAATTTAAATATATTGATGTTAATGTCGTGAGGATACGGATCATAGCGGAGGGCGAGAAGTGTATGAATGTAATTAATGTGTTTGAGTTGATCATCATTTAAAAAAGAGATCAAATGAAAAGAAAATGATACATTCTTTTAATGTGTTTATCGTTTGTTACCAGCAGGATGGATAAAGTACTAGCTAGCAATTGATAATATTTTTAGTAACACATGCATTTTGAGTCAACATCCTCCTTTCGGTCAATATTTTTCTCTGTAAGATCAATCTCAATGCTACATACTTAATTATATGTAATATATAAATAATAATAATAATAAAAATAATAAAAAGGTATGTTTTTCAAATTCATTTATCAGAATTTAATTTTATTCTGATGTAGCACAAGTCATAATTTTCTTCATTTTTTATAATTATTATATAACTATGAAAACAATTTATTAACTAATTCGTTATTTTTAACAACACAAAAGGAGGATTAGAAGAATTTTATGTATAAGTGATATCGTAGACATATATTTTGTTTAGTTCAATCATCAAATTAAGATAGAGTGTTTGGAAAAATAAATACACTTGAATATTAAACTAAACTATATAACATAGAGAATTTTCAACATTTTTAATAACAAGTTGTAACGAGTTAATTAGGATTCTATAATTAGAAGTCTACCACCGACCGACTGAATTTAGATTATCCCAGAAGACATTCGGCCTCTAACGGCTTTCATGATTGGAATTGTTATTCTTTGTTGGATTTTACACTCTTTTCTTGTTTTTTTGTTGTTAATTTAGTCAAGTTGAGATTAATTTTCAATTGAAATATATTTTAAATTGGAACTTGAGACCAAAAAATTATCTATTTATGTTTTATTGGCTATGTGCAGATTATGGAAAAACCCAAACAATAATCAATGACAAACCATTTGGTTACCAGGCATGTTGGTCGATATTTTCAGCAATAAACCGTAACAGTGTACTAAATTGTTGGATTTTCCCTTAGAGGGTGGGTAGTAAGACGTGTTTAATTGCAGCTATTTAAATTTTTATTTTTCAAATATAATAAAATACTATAAAATGCAAATGTTATATTACGAATCCCCTGATAAAACCACTTACTCTTTATTTTATTGTATGTATTGTTAAAATACATGATTGTATTCAATATAAATTACTTGGATTTTAGATATAACTGTTAATTGCTCGAAATTAAACTTTTTCTTTTTTAATAAATAGAGAAGATTCTGGTTCAATAGTCAATCAAAATAAAATCGTGCAATTAATAAATATGACTACGTGATAACAGACTAAGTTTAATATCTAGTGACTCACGATATTATTAAGGGGGTATCGGCACTTAAGTGTTTATTCACGTTTCAAAATGCGTCTCATTTGACATGTTTCTAACTTTCATAGTGTTCTAAAACAGAACAAAAAATAACTACCTGTTTTTTTATTTTAATTAAGTTTCAAGTAACTTGAGAAATCATTGTCGATTATGGTGAAAATTTCGAGAGAGAGCGTTTCGGCCAGCGTATCTCAGATACAGACATTTGATTAATCGAGAATCGCCAGTCTATATATTGTGCTTCCCTTTCCTACTAGTTCAATTTTTTCAAGTTCTTTATGCTAACGGAGCTGTTTTAGCTTCTTCCATTCTAATTCACTTTGATCTTCGTTACGTCTGACGTTAAATACGTAAGTTTTAGTGCATAATTTTCAAAATTAATAAAAGCCGTAATTTAAAATTGTTACAACTAAATAATTAGAAATTTAAATTGTCCGTGCCTCAGCATGTATATGATTTGAAGCAATAGACCCAATTAAATTCAATGATTGATTATTGGTTTGAGTTTCTGAGTATATATTGAGTATTAAGGAATTTCCAAAGGGAACTCTTTATACTACAGGTAGTTTAGCAACGCTTATCAACTATCGTTCGATTCGTTCTGACCGACCGAGTTAATTCCCACAGAACAAAGTTTGCAAAAGTTCGAAAATTTTGGAATATTGAACAGAGAGGACTCTTGAAGATATATTCTTAAAATCCTAAATTTTAAAAGTATCCAACCATTTTTTAAAATTTATAGACAAAAATTGAATAAGATGATAAGAGGAGAAGTAAGATAAGGCCCAAGGAGCATTTTAAATTATATTATGTAGAATCGATCTCGATGACTGAATATCAGATTAGGTAATCCGGAAACATTTTATTGTTATAATAAGAAAATAATCAAATTTACTCGTTTTGTCTTCGAAATCAAGTTCGTTCTGTGGAACATTTCCCCACTTTTATGGCAATATGGGTATAACGTGATAGGTAAAACTATTTTGGTTTGGCGGCGGCCAAATTATCGACCCATTTCCGGTACTTCTTCATCACTTCTGTGGCGACCGCCACGACCCTTTAGGCCACCACCAATTCACCATCAACAACTACAAAGGTTGGCAACGCCGGTGGATTGGTACCATGCAAGTTCCAGGGTATAAAAGACCATCACGTCGACGTCTTGCTCTCTTTTCTTATCACCGTCCCCCTGTAACAGTACCACTTCCACAGCGCTACCGTACTTCCTTCACCTTAACCTAATATCCTGTCCATTCTTCCATCGACCACATGTATCAATCGTAAGTTAGAATAAACAACTTTGATTCAACCAGTGTTTTTAGTTCCCGTGCAAATTCCTTCCAAAAATAGTAGTGAGTGTTCTGACAAATAATCGCCGCGGCAGCCACACATACTGACCGACCCGACGAACATTCCTACAATTGGTGACCCCGACGTGATCAAAGTGCCTAACAGGTAAATCAACTCAACATAAGCCACTCGACAGGTGCTTGACACGTACATGGAAGGATAGCACGAGGAACGGAATCCATCAACATCACGTGGTCGACGACATCCCACGAGACTAGCCTGATGGACGAAAACCACAGAAGCCCATCATGTATACCAGCAACACATGAGCACCCTCGCATCACGAAACGGGACACGTAACACATTTACAGGTACCCTCAAACAAAGCTAAACGCCTCAAGACGAACGACGTCCTGCTACAGCTCCGATGGCAGCTGATCCCGTAAAACTCCTCGCTCAGGTTGGGATCCCCATCTCATCAGCAGTCCCCGGGCGTTTGTTTGCGTGATTGCGGGTGCATTCCGGAACTTGCACCACATA
Source organism: Rhynchophorus ferrugineus (assembly GCF_030347505.1). Taxonomy (NCBI): domain Eukaryota; kingdom Metazoa; phylum Arthropoda; class Insecta; order Coleoptera; family Curculionidae; genus Rhynchophorus; species Rhynchophorus ferrugineus. Next base: position 19,649,065 of record NW_027472583.1, on the reverse strand, counting down.
TAGGTACGTTCCACGGCTGTTCCACTAGGAGGGGAGTTATGTGGCGACCGCCACGACCCTTTAGGCCACCACCAATTCACCATCAACAACTACAAAGGTTGGCAACGCCGGTGGATTGGTACCATGCAAGTTCCAGGGTATAAAAGACCATCACGTCGACGTCTCGCTCTCTTTTCTTATCACCGTCCCCCTGTAACAGTACCACTTCCACAGCGCTACCGTACTTCCTTCACCTTAACCTAATCCTGTCAATCCTCCCATCGACCACATGTATCAATCGCAAGTTAAAATAAGCAACTTTGATTCAACCAGTGTTTTTAGTTCCCGTGCAAATTCCTTCCAAAAATGGTAGTGAGTGTTCTGTTGGATAACCGCAGCGGCAGCCACACTTTTCGACCGATCGACCGGCCCGACGAACATTCCTACACTTCTAAACCATATGCTGCATCAATTTGAAAGAGTGCTAATTATGAGGCGCATATCCCTGATCAGTGCGTTGGGTGTGGAAGAACATCCCATTCGAGTTACAGCGTATACAGTGTATTCTTCACAACTCTTGCAAAGTATGGCCGAGCATTGTCTTGTTGTTGTTTGTAATTACATGTCGCTCAATTTGTTCAATTAACGTCGATATGCATCGCAGCAATTGTTTAATTCGGTTATTACCACACCTTATTAATTCCACTATATTAATAGCAATGTCCTGACTATAACTGACTATCATATACTAATCCTTGATTTATTGAATTTGAGATTGTCCCACTTTTCACCTTTAGTTACGATGCGCCAATGAGAACTGTTCTCGTTTGCTTGGAAGGCCATCAAACCGCCATGTTGGAATGGTTCGAAATGACATTTTTTCTGTCAATTTGTGTGATGCTATTTTTTCTATTTTTGGATCTTTCCCATCGAGTCTAAGCATCTGGAAATTTAAGCTGCTAATCAGTCCGAAAGTTCGCTGATAGTTTGACTTTGGTTTTCGTCCAATAAATCACATAATTATGATTCATTATTTTCGATTCATCTTTTTACTTTTACTAACATTTTAAAACACTTAAGTTGTTGAAACCAAAACTGAAAATTTGACTATGCATCACTATAAATAAATTCGTAAAAGTGTTTGATGGGTTTTGGCAGCAGATTTCTTGAAATAAAACAACATAATTAAGTAAAGTCTAATGAATTTTGAATGTTCCATCGAAATATATACAACCGCCTAATACATATTTCTAAAAATATATAAAAGAGATAACGTAGCTCATAACTTAATACAGGGATTAGAAATAGTATTGTGGCGACCGCCACGACCCTTTAGGCCACCACCAATTCACCATCAATAACTACAAAGGTTGGCAACACCGGTGGATTGGTACCATGCAGTTCTGGAGTATAAAAGGCCATCACGACGACGTCTCGCTCTTTTCTTATCACCGTCCCCCTGTAACAGTACCACTTCCACAGCGCTACCGTACTTCCTTCACCTTAACCTAATATCCTGTCAATCCTCCCATCGACCACATGTATCAATCATAAGTTAGAATAAACAACTTCGATTCAACCAGTGTTTTTAGTTCCCGTGCAAATTCCTTCCAAAAGATAGTAGTGAGTGTTCTGACAAATAATCGCCGCGGCAGCCACACATTTCGACCGACTGACCGACCCGACGAACATTCCTACAGTATGATAGGAGAACTAGCTGATAGTGAAACAAATATATAACAACCAATAAAACATATCCAGAATATTAATGTGGCAAGCGTTTTTTTTTCTTTGATCTCCTAATATAACGTCATCTAGAAATTGCGACGCTCTGTTAAGCGTCGGTATGAGGGTCGAGCACGGCGTCCGTGACGTCCAGAATTCGCGAGTAAAAATAGAAAAAGATGGGCGTTGCCTAAATGGCGAGTTCGCGAACGGCAATTTTTCGACAAAAAAAATCGAGATGTGGGCTACGTGGTTGCCTCGGCGACCTCGCCGTGATTTTCCGTACCGAATTATCTAGGAAAACCGAGATAATTTTAAAACTGTTGTTTTGGTGGATGGATGGGCGAGTTGTCTAATACGCGCTCACAAAGTATACGCATTCCTCTATGATGTTTATATGAATTTCGGGGAATCATTAAACGCGGGAGTTTATTTTCTCGGGGTGTTTGATTTGCTGGTCTCTTTTCATTGAATCGGAATAAAATCTATTTGATCACCTACAACAAAAAGTCCGTACCACTATTTGAAGTTGGTTTGATTTATATCGATCCTACGCAGCGCGAGTGATGGGTTTTCCCGGTGATTTTCTTTGAAATGAGTTTTCTATTTTACATGTTACTGTAGGCAGTTTATAACACCACTGAAATAACAATTGCATGACAAATATAAGTGTCAGGTTACAATTATTGAGAACTAAGATATTGGTGGGAGCTTTCGGATATTAAAATTTAAAATTTATCTTAGGCCATTGCCTTAGGAATAATATCAATATGAGGTAATATCAAAATAATATCATTTCTTGTGACTTGCACATTTTAGCTTTCGTATGTTTTTTGAAATTGAAAATTAAGCAGCATTAGCAACACACCCTACTAAATTTTGATGGGTAGGAAGTTCTTTATTGTAATTTTTACTCTACTAATGCTTAGTACAACCTGAATTTTTAAAACTAATTTATTATTATTGTTCTTTTGTACTTGCATCAATATCCCAAATCCCTCCAATTCCAAATTAAACTAATTAAGCTTAAGTTAACATTAAACACTTACCCGCTATACAAGTTCATGTAGTTTGATTCACTTCGATCTTCTGATTTCCTGCGTGTTGTCTAGTAGTTGTATTGATTATGCAGTGCTGTGATTTAGTAATATTATTCCATGTTTTAAGAGGAAATTTTGGTTAACTTCGTAAATCCGTTTACTTTCGAGGTCATCGTAAAGTTTTTCGTCCATTACGTGGCGATAAGCATTAGTTAATTTAGAACTTTGTTTTGGCATCGTTAGATTACTAGTTTTATGTTTTCCTGCAACCCCATATTCAAACCTAAGTCCAAATAGGCTTTATCAATCGTAGGTCGAGAGTTGAGAGTATCTTCCGTACCGTTTTTTGATATAGAGTCCGATTTGCTCTGCTTTTTGTCTGACGTGATGTACTGCAATAATGATGTAATTTATTTCGTTTCTTAGAAGACAGCAGGCAAATAAACGTGTTGTAAGAATGCAATCGTGAGTTTGAGATCTATCATGTGATAGATCATGTGTTTATTCCCCCCCACATTCTTATTCATTGTAGCAGTATTTCTGCATACAACGGACCTGCAATTTCCTTCAATTCTTCATATCGTATATAATACCTAATTATTGATAGTTTAAGTTTTTTTTTCAATTCAGTCACAGTTCTCTTTTTTGATAACAGATGCATATTTAATGAGTTATTTCTCAAACACATTACAGAATTTGACTTGCAACTAGCATTGATAGAAGGTATGGCAAACTAGATTTTTTTACTTTAGTATTAACAATTTTTACTCTAAACTAGTATTTTTAACTATTACTATTATTTTTATTATATTCATAATATTTATTGAGTATTTATTTTTATTAAATATATTTACTATTTAATATCAATAATTTTGATTAGAGCCGTATATAATATTTAGTATCATAATATTATGCAAATTCATATAAGCTCCATTAATTTAATGTATAAAATAATAACCTATATCTAAATATTTCTTTATTAAATAAATTGGACGATATATTTCAACATTTCATATATATTAAACATTTTAGATTCATTGATACCGAATATTTTTAAAAATGGAAAACTACTATACAAATGACATCAATCAATGGGGATGACGACAGTAATCAACAATTACAAAAATATTGTATTTTGTAATTAAATAGGATTATTCAATTTATAAAAATACATATACTTATATGGAGATAGATTTTTTGGGGTAAAATGGAACCAATGAGATAGAATACATCAGTGATGTTATATGTACAATTCTTTAAACAATACTTCAACATTTACGACGACCAAAAATATAAAAGTCCTTCGTCTATATATTGGTTGGTTGAAGAATGATCGTTTTTGATAACCTCTTTATTTTCGGAAAGTTATAGAATTTTAAAAAATATATATACACCTTTATTCATCAAGCCCAGGGGATTCTATGAGAACTTCGACAATTTATAGGTCTAGCACACAGCAATTACTTACTTTAAAACCCATAATTACAACACGGTATGCATTACTTTGATACTCTCGTGCCCAAATTCATTGTTTACTTACTGTATACTGCAGTTATAATACGAAAAATCGGGATTTTATCTGAAAACCTTTATTTCCTGCAGAGATATGTTAATGAAATAGTTACTAAATTAAAATGTTATACAATGTTTTGGTTCATTAGAAATAATCCAAATTGATAGTTCACTTGTAATAAAAGTAGTTAGTAGCAGTTGTTAACAACATATGCTTAGTTAGCACGTCGCAATGCTGCTGCGTCAAATTTGACTTTAATCGATTTACAACGTTAGCCTCTATTTATTATAGCTAAAGTTTTGAAGAATTTTTCGGATATTTGGCAACATGGCCCACCAATATAATATAATATAATCGAATATTAAAAAAAAATTAAATTTTCAAACATATTGCCTATGGGTTCTTACTGTTTTTATAATGTCTAGTGTTAATAGTATTGTTGATAATTAATAACTTTCATTCGACGACCATAAAATGTTACTCATGTTATCTTAAATGATGCCCGGGTTCTTTATAACACAATTCTACGAGTAACCATCCAATTAAATGGGTTTAAAAGTCATCAGGTCTCGCGAATCGCCGAAAGAATGGCCGATTTTTGACGATTTACGTAACAATCCTGCGAGCCCATACTATTTACGTTTCGTTAGCCTTGAAATATGAAGGAATGCAAGATAAACAAACTTGTGTGAAGGTTCCGCTTACATGTTATGAACTCGCTCAAAATTAAATCACCTTCCAAATGTCAATACTATGTTTAATTGTTTCGTCGAGGAGGCGACATAATGTTATTACGTTCGTAATAGTCGTTATTATATGACTAACAATTATTAAAGCAATTGATACCGGTATAAAAACCATTGTTTCTTTTAATTGGACAACTAATGGAACACCGATGGAATTTTTAATGTGTAAAATTCAAGCATGAAGTTAATTGTGTCTATTAAAGTTGGCGTTCGTTATTTTTTGATTCGGTTTCGTCTTCGTTTTATGCGATTTAAGTGTGTATTTTTAACTATTTTTATATTTTATTTATTATTTAATTAATACATTGTTACTAGTCGTTTCCGTCTCACGTACAATTTGTCTTTATGATAACTTAAATCTAGGTATATAACTAGGAGAACCCATCGGCCCTATCTCAGTCTCTGGTGAAATAATGTTTATTCATGTCACTGCTATATGTTTTAATATATACACCTCACTATACAACACTACACAAGATCAGATGGTTTGATTTTTTTTAGTCTGTATCCTGTTCTGGTGGTATCCAAAAGCTGCAACGAGAATGTGGTCTTTCTTCATGCCCCCTTGCAATTCTCTTGATTTCTTGACTGACTGTGGGTATCTGAAGGTCTTGATGTAGGTAATCAGTCCTAGAGTATTTGGATGCACCCACAATACCTCTCAGGACTTTGTTCTGAAAAATGTGTATTTTATTTATGTTACTCTTTTCAGAACATTGAACTCCCTATGTCCATATAGGTTTCAGTATTTGCTTATATAATAGCAATTTATTATGTACTGATAATAGTGATTTTCTTCCAATTAACCAGTACATTTTCCTATATTTCAATTCCAGTTCTTTTCTTCTTTATATGGTCCTACCAGCGAAGTTTTGCATCAAGATTCATTCCGAGATATTTAGCGTTGTTGCTATATGGAATTATAGTATTTTTTAATGTTATTGGTGCTTGTACGATCTGTTTATATGTGAGCTGCAAATATACGTTCATTATTTCTTATTTTCCAAGCTTCTGTCCAATTATTTATATTGTCACTTACCTGTTGTAATTTTCGTGAGGCTTCGTCACTATTTTCTCCGATAGCTATAATCGCAGTTTTATCAGCAAATGTAGCCATCGTATTATACTCCAATTGTAGTATATTACAAGTGTAGAGTAGATAAAGCATTGGTCCCAGTCCACTTCCTTGTGGTACACCTGCTTTAGCTTATTTTATTGTAGAGTAAGCTTCTTCTTGTTTGACCCTAAATATTCTGGTTGTAATATACGTTTTTAATAGTTCGGTGTGTTGTTTTGGTAGCATTTTTTATAGTTTATGAACAAGGCCTTCATGCCAAACCTTATCCAAGGCTTGTGCTACATCTAAAAAAAGAAAATATAGCTGAGTATACTTTTTTACTTTCGTATGCTTTTTCAATAACATCTATTATTCTGTGGACCTGGTCAGTTGTTGAATGCTTGTTGCTAAACCCAAACTTATTTTTAAATGAATATAGATTTTGGAAGTTTTTTTAGTTTTAGTGTGGTTTCCCTCAACTTTTAGTACACTTATTCCAATAATCCTACAAAATACCTGCTACCAAAGCGATTATGTTTTTGTTAGATAAACATTGTTTAGTGTTGAAATAATTTTGTAAAATGTTGTAAGAGCCGTAAGTCAGAGGGACCTAAATCTGATGGGCTAAATCTGATGTTTTGGTGCTTCAGGTCATTTTTCGTCATTGACATCATAATTAGCCCTTTTAAATAGTCGAAACCAAAACCGACAATTTGGATAAAAGAGAGCAACACCACCATACATTTCTAAAAGTGGTTGATGGGATTCGGCTGCAGATTTATTCAAATTAAACAATAAAAGCTATGAATGCCGGTAAGAAAATTTTAGACGTTCCAAGACTAACGTATGTATACATAATGTTATGTTATGTAGAGATATATGAAAACTATCGGATTTGACAGTTGTTTATAATGAGGCTTCACATTTTGGCCAATAGATATGTTTGATCAAAATACTTAATATCGTCTATTAATAATTAGTACTTATCGGATAAAAGTTAAATTCAATGAGTAAGGAAGGAAAACTAGTGGATAGAGGTAGGCAAAAATTAATTAAAGACTTTTTAACAAGTAATGATTAAAATTAAAGCTAATGTAAGTCCTCGTTTCGGTTTTGTATTGCAAATGGATAGTGATGCTAGTGGCCTGTAAATAAATGTTTTTTATTACATTTACACTGTAAGATTAAGCAGAGTAAAATACTGTTGAAGGACGGGCCGCCTAATTAATAAGAATAATATAATTTCTTATATTCCACGAATATCTATAATTCAATTAAATATTTTATAACAGCTGGTATATTTTTAATTTCGTCCGTCATTTATATTCGACAGAATTTTCGTTTGGTGTTTGTTCTCTTTTACCGGACTTCTTTCAACGTTTTTCGTGTTTTATTCGACGCGATCCTTTTGATGTCTTAATGTATTTTTAATATAATATTATAATTGGAATCGTTTTTCTCGATACCGTGCTTGAAAATGAAAATACTTCCTATGGGAAACGTAACCATTTTAAAAAATAAATGGTTCTATCAACGTATTCAATTAACTGCTCAATTAGACTAGTTATTTATTACCCAGCTACTGTCCTGAATTAATCCTCACTTTTTTCCCATTTAACTTGCCCGACTGTATGCCCCAGTAAGCCGTTTTTTGTTGAATGAAGAGTTACTAAGCTTAAACTCATTAAAACTTAAAAGTACTTAACGTAAATCCAGACAGGTTTTGCAACTTAGCCTTAATTTCAATCAAGACGTCAGATCGTCTGTCGTCCTATGAAATATAACGAAATTAACACGGAGAAAAATCAATCCTGAAAGGACGTCCCGATGTAAACATCCTCCGAGAGAGGGTTTTGTCGTTTAAACGATCTGCATATTTAATGACACACATGCGGTTTACGAATAAAAATGCAGTCGAGATTTTTCGTATTAAGATATTAAACTACTTTGCTGTTTTATTGTGCGACGGTTACGGACGATGTAAAAGACCCTGATTCTACCTAATAGCTGTTAAATATCGGCCGTATTATGGCAGAAATGGGTTTGAAAGTGTCTGAAATGACTACCGTAAACTACTCAGACATAGAAGGCGATTTCTCATCATTGTTCAGAATGAAATGTGAATTACGCCACACCTGAACTGCAAACGATATATTCTTAATTATCAATGAACTCACCAAAAAATCAATAATTAAAATAAAAGTTCGAAACTGGTCAACGATTTATTCTGAACTAATACAAAATAGCATACCGCACGAATGTATTCCCACTGTGCATCTGAATTGTTTTTTCTGAATATTTTTTTCTTTTTATATATTTCTTCTAAGTATATGGCTGAACGCTATATATATATTAAGCTTTTGTAATTCAGATTTTTTTAATTTTTACTCTTCAAGTTCTATTGACTCTTTTTATCAACCAAAACAAGCTACACCTAATTATTATGTTCATTAGAACAGTGTCCTACTTAGCATGGTCCACACAATTGATTGAATTAAAATTTTTCACTATTTTCTGCTAACAACTAACAATAAACGTTTCCAAAACAGCTTTGTTTTGGCAGTGTAGGATTACTAGTCGGCTTGATGGCTTACTAGCTTAGCAACCCCTTGTTTGCCTCCGATAAGTTTAAATAGGCTTTTATTATTAACTGATCAATCAATCTCTTTGATGTTATGTCAAGTTGAGAATGTTTTCCGACTAGCCATCTTCAGCTTTTTGTACGTGATATTTCTGCTGGAGGAATTTGGTATCCCTCTAGTGATATAATTAGGTTTCTAGTCTTTCACCACAACGCAAAATTGGCTTGAACAGATCACACGCTATTGAGCTGCATTTTCGATTCTCTAGTTCAATCCAACAATATATGGCATCCCAACTATTAGTTTACAAATTACGGTGATTTTAGGGAAAGACTATTTATAATTTTCAAATCAAAATAATGAATGCTGTTTGGTATTGTTCAGACGAAATGAAAAATATTTTTTACGTTCGTGTCTGGAATCAGAGGAAGCCTACTAGGAAATTCATCTTAACCGAAAACTTATTGAGTAATGCGGTAAGATTGATAAGTGAAGTGACAAGATTCCTAATATTCTTTGCTAACTTGCAGACCACCTTATATTTGACTGGCTTTAATTAGTCATCAAAACTATTTAAATCGTAATGTGAAAGTTACTTTTGATTACTAATATAAATATTGTTATATTATGTAATTATTTCAAGCGATTGTGTCCAAAATTACGTAATAGAACTTGACAACAAATAGATTAATAAGATGATAAAAGTAATAAAGTATTAATTTGTATGTTATATATTATCCTGTCTGAATAAAATGCCTAAACGTATGCTGTCACATTTCATCCAAGGTATATTAAGCTTATTTTATTTGGCATATCTTTAGTAAATTTTCAACTTTTTACCTAATAAGCGATATTCTTGAGAAAAGGATATTAATTACAATTTTAATTAGTACAAATTAATGTTAAAATTTTCCAGATATATAAGAAATATCATTGGTCATTTTATAATAGCTGTTCTTTAATTTGTATTTTTATTTTAATATTGTTAATATTTAAGAGCGATAAAGTTCCTCATTAAATGAAAGATTTAATTAATTCTTTTGATTAAAATTCTCTTTATATAGCATAGAGTGTGTCTTATATAGACTCTGATATTTTATAAATGATTTCATTTATAATATTAATATATTACAAGGCAAATAATATTACATTTTAAAAAGATGAATTGTTAGTCTTTTCTTGAAGCTATTAATGTAAAGTTAATATTATTATATTAAACATAACCGAAGTGAACGGGTTTGGGATATAAAGAAACAACATTATAAAAACATTTATTGAAAACGTCGAAATATCGTTTTTACAACTTGGTACTTCTGTACTTTAACCGTTACAACACTGAAAAACGTACATACCAAAACGAATCGAAGCTACAGCTGACAGTAATAATCTAGGAACTGTGATGTGAGAGTTTTTATTTAGCAGTATCGAACGACAGACACATTTCAACAGATCTAGTTTTCAGGTATCATGCCAAAAAAAAGACTGCCCGTGTTCGCCTTGAACCGTAGAGTTAAAATGCACTCAGATCACCAATAAAACGCACACTCTCCGAATAGGATAATTATTATATATAGTAATAAAGACGGAGCTGCAACGGAAAATAGAGCAACAGATCGGTAGGTCTGTAAAATTGGGCGTAATTTCAATTTCTCCAGCCGTGACGCGATAACTCTCAGTGCTAAGGTCGTTGTTTTTAATGGTGTTGAAGAATGAAATTACTGAGCCTACTATACCCGTGTTAGGCCGTTGTGGAGAAAGTGACTATCGTTTGATGATATAGTATCCGTGTTTTATGGAACTTTATGTTAAAGAGATTTTATATTTTTCGATGTGTACGATTCATAATTTAATACGTAATAAATTTACGGTAATACAGTATGTTTGTACTACCTGCATTTTAAAATTTTAGGTATTTTCATGTCTTATTTCATGTTTTTTTTTTACTTTCACTTAAAATAATCTTTATTATTTTAAATAGTTAGCCAATAAGTTTATTGAAGCAGTATGTTATACATACTTATTATATACTTTCATAACGGTCCAGATTTCTGACTCTTTCCAACTATATGTGAATTTGCTAACATCTAGGTCTGATATTTTCATTGACGCCGTGTTTTGTATGTTAATTAGCTGGACTTGTTTACTTATATATTAAATTAAATCTGAACTATTTTAACAATTTTAATTAGATACGTTTTTTTGATATAGAATTTTACCGTTGATTTTAGCAATATTAATCCACAGTTAATACTAATTGAGCCAGCTTAGTTAACGCATTGGTCAAGGTAGCAGGAAATCCAACCAAGAATAACCATTTGAGTCACGTCAGTAAACAAGCTGGGTAAGATCGGATACCTGGCCGGATCGGCTACGCGACGTGTTTAATATAAAAAACGCGAAAAACAGAACCAAGTATCGGAAATGATGTATTTCAAGAGAATGAAAAGACTGACAATGATGGACATGATGAGAAACACAGCATTAAGAAAAGATCTCAACAGATAATCTTTAAAAGAATACATAGAAAGGAGACAGCTCAGTTGATGGGGAAATTACAAAATCAAGACAGTTTAAAGGAATTTGAGAAAGACCCTTTGTATTGTGCAACTTAACGTTTTCGCAACTTTGTCATTTGCCCTTTTCTATCTATTTGAACATATATAGATACTCTCACATGTTATATTTCTCTTTGGTATTCATGACAGAGACAATTATTACCTTATACTTATTCATAATTTTGAATAAATATTGTTAAAAATGTCAGAAAGATAAATTTGGTAAGTATGTCTATAGAAATCTAATAGTTATTTCCCAAAATACCGTTTTTATAATTATAGCTTTATTACGTATTTTGGTCTCTCTGAGATATTGCCGGTTAGTGTTTGATCTCATTTTGTTGCCTCTATCTGGCGTCTGGGTTATTTGAAAGATAGAAAAACTTTTATACTTGGCCATTGACTGGATGGGAAAGTGATGGCTTTCAAAGTAGGCGTGATTGAGGTGTTTTAATTCATTCAGTAAGCTCACAATTTGTTATAATTCGCGAGTCAGGGTCGAGAAGTCTAAATAGGGAAACCAATATTAAAGATCGCCATGGTTCACTTAAATTGTAATTAATAGAAATATAAGCAGTATAAAGTAAAGTGTTTCTTTAATTCGCAAGAAAGTCTAGCTGAATTTATCAGCTGGGGGCAACCAAACAAACAAACAAATGTGCTACAACGGCAGCTCTCTATGAGAGCTATCGAAGAACTTCTCCAATGACGAAGAGATAACTAGTTTTTTATTAACAAACATTGGGTATTAACTGAATAATTTAATGATTAATATAAAGAGAGTGTGGGAACCGAAGAGAAGAGAGAAGGACCAAAGAACGATCTAAGTGAACCTGTGGTGAGTATATCTGCGTAATACTGCAGAAATATTAACAAATCATTATCTGTTTGAACGTCCACGTGTAGTGCCTATTTTTAGTTTACGGCCGCGCGATCGGTGTAGTAGGCCAGAATTCAGCTTTATTTGTAAACAGAGCCAATAATATCTAATTTGCGAGACGACGTTGTCCTTAGAACGTCCCCGTAGGCTTGGCAACGTCGCAGAAAAAAATCGCACCTCTCTCACGTCCCCCGAGCGGTACCAACGGCAACGGTCTGGCACAGATTTCTTCCACACATCGTGAGCGATCCCGGTTTTCCGCGAATTTCGAAAAGGAAAAGCAGAAAAACCGATTGCCGTTTTTTCCACCGCCGTCCATTTCGTAATCGCCCGTCGCGGCCGTTTACGATCCAAAGTTCGCGCGATTTTTTCCGTCTACCGCCAATAGCCGCGCGATACGGGCATCGGCAACAGCGCTAATTAGAAATAGTATGGTGCGCAATTGAACTGGTCACGCAGAATCATCGGCAGCAGGTTTTGTCGGACGCGATACGGGGTAAAAAAAATATCGAACGCTTCGGTGGAATTCTAGGAAAAATGTATCGAAATTAGTAAGGCAGGGAAGACATTCTGTTCGGTGGTCAGATTTAGATATCAATTTAATATCTAGCTCGAACGCGATAATGCGTACTCTTTATACTGAGACTCGTTCAATTTATTATTAGAATGAATGTAGTATAATCAAATCAGAAGAAAAACTAATTATTATATTTTTGGCACAGGATGTTTTCTTCAGTGGCTTCAATATTATCGTGATTAATTTTTTCTGTCCGCTCTGTTAGATTTCATCAACAACCATTAAAAACTCATTGTATATTGCAACTGATCGTGATTTTATGATAACAAACTTGTTTCGTCTTATCATCTTTGAATTTCAGATTTAAACTCAACGTTTTCTACTACAAATTTGTACATATTTCGTATTTACTATAGAAACAATTGTTACATTATATTTGGCGTATAACTTCTGACAGTATTTATCTATATTTATTTTTATATTTTTATTTTATATATTTATTTTTATTATTTAGAAATTTACCCAAAATATGCCATGTCATGTTACAAATAGAACTTAGTATTAAATTATTTAATAAATTCGTGGAAATGAATCGGACTCATAGTGATTAAACATACTTTTACTTGTTTCGAAGATAAAACAGCTTATGGATCCATGACTGTAGTTTAACGTTAATGTATCCGGTGGTCTAATTTAGTCGTTAATGCACCTAGAGTAAATTGCATTTGCGGGAAGTTTTATTTTTTTACTCCAATTTGAAGAAAAATGCAGTGAAAGTAATCGAATGATGTATGAAGCTTATAACAAATATGTTCCATCGGTTTCAATATGTGAATATTGGGTTCGACATTTGAAAAGTGATGATTTTGAGAACGAAGATTAAGCACTTTCTGGACAGTCAAAAAAAATCAATACTAGGATTTGAAATTATTATTGGACGAAATAGCAATTGTGATCGCTACCGACTGCAATTGCTGCGTTTAAGCCAAGCACTGTGCGAAAAAAGCATGACAGACGCTCGACTATATGTTGCAAAAACGGTGCAAACATACATGGAGCCATTAAAATGGGAAGTGATATTCGCCAGACCTTCTTCTTTGTGATAACTACTACGAGTCGTGACCTATCTAAGTAGGGATTCACTTCTTATGAAGATACCAATGTGTTGATTTATGGATAGCCTCAAATGACACATCGTTCTTCTGAGATGGAATCTGTAAATTGCATGAGACATGGGAAAAAGGAGTGGCTACCGATGTACAGTACTGTGAATAAAATATTTTTAAAAAAATTTAACCGACTTCAAAAAATAAATGAGGCACTCACTATGAGGAAGAATAAGAGTACAGAAACAATGATTGAAAATAAAATATTTTTAACAAAAAAAAGAACTACTTTCAAAAAATCAATAAGGAACTCACTAAAAATTAAAAATAATCAAACTTAGATTTTTAACACAATTTTTTTTAAAATAAAATATGTACATAATCGTTGTACTAACTAAATACAAATAAACAAAGCCCTTATTTAATCTATATTCTACTATATACACAAAATTTAGCTTAATACCTATCTAAATCTATTTATCTATTTACAATATTATTTTAACTACTACCAACTAACTACTTTGAAATCGATACCGAACCCAAACAGTTATATTAATTTAGATTTGTTGTAGTAATTAAAATAATATTGTAGACAAATATATTTCGCTAGGTATTAAGCTAAATTGGTTTTTGTTTATTTTTATTTAGTTAATTTAATTAACTTGTTGATTTTTGGTGAGTTCCTTATTTATATTTTGAAGTAGGTTCAATTTTTTTAAAAATAATTAATTTTTCTCTTTTTAGCGTTAGATATTTACTAAATAAATTACGCTGTTATTTTATTAAGTATAACAATGGAGAGCTCAAGTAAAAGTGCAGCCGGTATGAAGAAAAATAGGAATACAGAAACAATGATTGAAAATAAGGAGCGCTTCAGGCCCCGGGGCTCGCTACCTAGCCTAGGTGATTTGACAAATGTTCTAACTAAACAACAACAAAACGTTATTGTCACTGCTTTGAATCGAAACCCGCGAGCTCCGTTCGGGAGCTAAACGTTTTAACCATTACACCATAGAAGAATATTATAGAACTGAATGGCTTTTGCACTGAACGACTTCCGATTTTCCATCACATCAGCTCAGCAGTAACATTATACACGAATACCTGATTATTTTAGATAAAAAATATGTGAGAACTTTGTATGTGCCTTTGAGATTTAAGCGTTTCCGCCGATTTCTCCCCTTGCCCCCAACAGATCCTGATTTGGTTTCTATGGGACCACCTCGGAACTACACTCTTTCGAACAAAAAAATAATTTTTACTTACATACAAACTTACACAATAAAATATAAAGTCGAGCATAGAACCTCCTCCTTTTTTTTTGAACTCGGTTAATAAAATACATTGTATCGAAACTCACTGATTTTTCAAAATTAGTCATTATCCCAATTCAAGTATTTATAAAAATAAACATTTTATCCATATATGGTCGGTCTGGTTTATGTAAAGGTTTCACTTCCACCTACAAACTTATTTCATATTGCGGATGTATTCGTCTTCGTCAATATCACCGATTTAGATCACTTCAGTTCAGTGAATTTGCGTATTACCAGGAAAAAAAAAGAGAGATAGCTAGAGAGAAAAAAATACATATCCCGCGGGATTACAAGAGCCGCCCGAAAGTTCTGATTAAGATTTGTATGCAAAAAGTTTTCGGTCCTGAAAGATATTGAACGTCTCAGTGAGTGATTGGATCCGTATATTGAACCATTGTGGCTACAATGACGAATTTCCCTCAACCCTCCGACTCCACCGCATGGGGACAAATTGAACGTATGATGCAGGTGTGTCCGGTTAGTAGTGGGTATAAGGAGAAATTTCATTTTGTCCAATTCAAGATAATATAAGGAAATCTGATTTATTTGAAGCCAGAAATGAACGCGCTTCCAATAAATGGACCCCAAATAAAAGGCGTGTATATCATTTGGCCTGGAAATGTTACTAAATGTTGAGATATATTGTTCTTATGTCCCACGATAACAAAAATCCTTATTGAAATGAAATTTTATGATATTCATATAGTTCATTAATCTGAATAAAATTCGTTATTTTTGAATAATTTTTTAAAATAATTTTAACAGTGCTTAAAGAGACAAAAGCCTTTTGAAACTAGTATAGTTAAGTGTTGAATTTGTGTCGCATTTTAAATTTATGCGGACCACCAATTTGAATACATCAATCAAAAGCTAATTAAATTTATTGACATTTTAGATCGGGACTTATCTGGAAAAATTGTTACTACTACGGTCGAGTCGAATGTTGAAAAAGGAATATGACAAAGTACGGGAAGAAGCGATTTTGTTCCATAACAATACAGGCGGCATGTTAACTACACGGCAAGTTCATGAAAACTTTCTTGGAAACGCTTAAAACGTCCAGATATTGTTCTTTTTGTAACATTTTCATTTTTATAAAAATAAATAGCATAGAAAATTTGTTTGAATTTGCCTAGAACAATCACAAATTTTAAACAATCAGCAGCATTTGAACCCGCGGCTATCGCAACAGTAGGACGACCGCCCTGTCGCCTTTACCAATAGTATAGAGATTGACCAGAGTTTCAAAAGACACTCTGTTGACTTAATATAATAATATTTTCGTAAAAATGTAGATTTTAAGCAATCAAAATTATAATTCAATAACGAATAAATATTTTATAAACTACTTTTGAAAGAAAGTTACCCACTTAACACTCATTTAAATAGTTTTTATTTCAGAAACAAATTAGTTTTTTCGAATGTAAATACTATCCAATAGAGAAAAAAATAAACCATCGACTCAGATGTTTGTACGATGGCAGCAATGCCCACCAGATGTTCGCCATATCGTTAATTTGACAACAAGCCTAGCTATAAATATAAGAAAATATTATATTTCAATGTTGCATTGTTCACGAATACTCTTGACCTATAATATAATATTATTTTTAATTTTGCTTTATCATGATAATTAACGTATACGTTGCTGCTGAACAATCATAATTTTTTATTGCGGAATGGTTGGAATGCCTTACCACTTAGACCTGTTTAAAGCAAGCCTCATATGTTAAAATTATTTCAACAAAAAAGATATTAACATAGAATTATTTATTGGGAAGTAAGATATTATGGCGATTTTATGGATGTTTTGGATGATGGTAATATCTGGCCTGTAGATTAATTTTATAACAGATGATGTTACTATAAACTAAATCGCATCAGGTACATTTGTAGCCAACATCATGGCGAAGCCTTACTGACTTCACTTTTCGGTATGTGTCATTTTATCGAGGATCAAAAAAAACATGTTTTCAGTGCGTTGAAAATGCCTGAATTTGTACCGAGTAAAACGCATTTACGGGAAGTTTTACTTTTTTACTTAAATTTGAAGACTGAAAGGGGCTGAAAGTAATCGAATGCTGTGTGAAGCCTATGGCAAACATGCTCCATCGATTTATCGATCGATCAAGAAGACAAGAAGCAGCCTGAACAACAAAAATTGAACACATTACTTGATGAAATCATCAATGGGGATCGCTATCGCCTACAATCGATGGGTTTAAGCCTAGTACTGCGCCAAAAAATGCGCTTCAATGCGAGCGAAGATACAACGGTGTTAGTATGACATCAGTATTCAGTATTTTTTTAGTATGATATTGTTCAACCACCTGTTGCAAAAACCGGTGAAAATATAGTCGGACACATTGAAATGGGAAGTGCTTCCTCACCCACTCTATGCTCCAGATCTTGCTTCTTCTGATTCTTATTTTTTCAGACAGGAAAAAGTAGCACCTTTTCACGTTCAAAGCTTCAAAGTAAAAAAAGTCCTATAAAACGAATTTATAGGACTAATAATGGTTACACAATTTGTGTATTTATCTAAAAAAATTTGTTAATCGATGTATTCATTTATATATCTGGGTCATTGATAAATTATTTCATGAAATAAAACCAGAAAATACAACAACACCCCATTATAGAGTGAATTACGTCAGTGTTCAGTGATGATTAGCGTTGAGAACTATGGACTGAAAACAGTCGAAATAGTCGATAGTCGCAAAACAGTCGAAACAGTCGATAGTCAAAAAACTAGCGACTGAAAATAGTAATTACCATATTCAGTCAAATGCACGGTTCGAGGGTTTTTTTTTAATTCGTGATGTCAGACGAAGATGTACGAATCCTTTCCTGTATACGTCGTGAAAGACGAAAAGACCGAGATAATTGCTAGGGGCAGTTAATTTTATATGTGGTTATACTTTCCAATGTTAGTGTAAGCAAGATAGTGATGTGTAAATTCCTTCACGAACTAACTTTTAAAAAGAATAGGAAAAAAAAATTACTGAATACTATTATGATAATAATACATAATTTTTATATTTGAATGTTCTGTGGATCTGTAAAAAGGAATGTAATTTTTCTATGGAATGGAATATACCCCACAAATGTTTTGTTATATTTTAATATGTTAATTGCTATTTTAAAAAATATACTATAATAAATATAGACAATACAATAGGACTAAAACAAAACCTAAAATCTAAAGATGTACAATAATCATAAAAACCATATAAAAATTAAAGATATACATAATCATAGAAAAAGAACTAATCCATGACATAATTAAAAATGATGAAATAAAAAATAAATAAAATAATATTTAAATAAAATAGTAATAGAATAAATAAAATAATAATAATAATAAAATAAAAAATAAATGAAATTATATAAATGCTTTATTTATTATTGAGCGGTAATATTTTTTAACAAAAATCGAATGAGTAATCGAAATGTTACCTATTATTGCCATAAAAACAGTGAAAATAAGTTACTATTTATCATTCTCAATTTTAATCTTTTTACTCTATTACATTAACAATCTTGAAAAATATCGTACCAAAATGCTATAATATAGATATGTAATATATTGTTATTTACAAGCAATCCATCAAAAAAAAACTACATATATTACATATTTACAAATCTATATAAGCACAAATTGGGTACCTTATCGGAGGAGAGAGCCATAACGTTAAAAATCAGTCGAATGAAACAAGTAGAACCAAAAATATTAACTAAAAGTACGAATGAAACAGTCGATAAATAGTACCAAAATCAGTCGGAACGAAAATAACGACTGAAAACAGTTACTGGTAAAAAGTAGTAAAATCAGTCGAATCAAAAGTAGCGACTGAAACAGTCGATAGTAAAAAGTAATCAATTACGAAACAGTCGATAGTCAATATCAGTCGATAGTTCCCAACACTAGTGATGACACACTATGATTTTTTCTTCTTGGTGAATATTTTCTCTAATAAATATAACGGTTCATTGAAAAAATCTTATATCTTGACTGATATTATATTTATTTATATTATTAGTGATATATCATTTCTACATTCAAAACATAAATTATATCAGTTTTATAGTTATATTGATGTTTTTGCCAACAATTCTAGGATGTATACGTTGTCTGATATTTTTATCTGATTTTTTCAGGTCTGTATGTTACTCAGAGTTTTTTTTTTCTTTTTTCTTTGCAGCTTTCACGACTATACAATTGTATCTTTGAGTTTGGGACAGGACATTCCATACAAAGGACGTCGATAAACACAAATGTTTATGTGTATAAGTATTTTTTTATAATAAATGAAAGTAAAATATATGACAAACAATGTGTGCCTAGAAGAAATTGTTGGTATAGATAAAATAAACGTCAACAGCGAAATGTCAACGTTCAACGTGACAGAAATAGGGGTGAACTGTTAAAAGATACAAAGACAAACGACAATTAATGAGAGTAATTATTCGTTCCGAATCTTATTTTTATAGAGGAAAGGCGATGGCAGTTGCTCAATAGGTGGAAGACAGACATTGGGGATTGGTCACAGAATGCACAGCTCGATGCAGAGCTTGAGAACATCAAGTAGCTGTGCAAGAATTAACATTGTCCCAGTCTCAGACGATTGAGTTTCACTGCATGGGAATGGGTAGAGGGGACAGGAATGAGACAGAAAAAGTCACTTATTATTTCAAAAAGTATGTTTAATCCATCTTCTGAGTCTTAGCGTATTTGTACTACTGCTCTGGTAAAGGTTCTGATGATAAGATAGAGGTCAGCGTGGATACAATGTTCTCGAAAGGGAGTCGAGAGTGGACGGCACACGTCGTCGCGGCGTCTGCCTATATATAACTATCCCTTATCCAAATATAAAACTCACAATAAAACAGAAAATTAATGATTTTGCAGCTTTCTCGCTCGATGTTCATTGTTTACTAAATGTAGACTGACGTCATATGATACTGGCGAGCGTTTTGGCGTAAATTTAAATCGTACAAGAGTTTTTTTTCTCTAAAAATCTTAATCCCGTGTATAAAAAATATATTTTTGAGAACTACTAAATACATTAGAATATTATAGGATATTTATCTACTAATTAGTCCGCATTCCAATTGAATAACATACTATTTTCAAATAATTCAGCACATTTCAGTGTTTAATTATACTTGTTGATTGCAGATTATTGAGTATTGAGTAATACAAAAAATACATTACGGCATATTTATTAATAATAAGTTTCCTTCCAAATTAAATTGATATTTTTTTCTAAAATGCTACTTTAAGGCTATTGACGTCTATTTTTTTGAGCGCCCGCTTATATAGGGGATTTTCAAAATAACGCCAGGTCACTCTGACATATTTTTATTACCATTTATACGCGGAATCGAATACATAAGATAAAATATTTAGTGGCGTTTCGTTTTTTGATCTAGTTAATTTATTTTGTGGTTGCTAACAAACATCTTTCGAACTAACAACTTTTTTGCGCTTGTAAACTGGAACGTTATTGAAATATTATTGAATTATTTGCTTTCATTAATTTTTCAAAGTTAGTGTATATCGTGTTCATTTCATGATGTATTAATATAATGCTGATGTCAAATCAAATCAAGTAGAATTACTTGAACTTGGATAAAATCCAAGATCAGATTGGTTCTATTATTTTTGGACAGTTTCATCATTATTTTTAATTACTCTTATATAACTTAATAATTAATTGCAATAATGACGGTCTAGACAAAAATAGCAAGATCTAATAATCGTAGTATGTTTTTTTATTGTGAATCAATTCCTCCTTTGTCAAACTGTCAATTAGGAAACTTATTTCAGTTTTGTGGTGACAAATGGCACTTATTGTGTCGAAATATAAATAGAGAGGGACAAAGGGGCTTGCAATGATTAAACTCAAATAATAGAAAACTCAAAAAAAGTCAGCTGTAGATAAGAGAATTGCAGAGTGAATTCCAAAATATGAGAAGCATACAACATCCTATATTCCGCCTAAGACAAATAGTAAAAAACTATGTTACAACCCTATAAAACAGCCTAGCATTCATATATTTGGAAAAGGTATTTGACAGAGTAATAAGATACGTATTACGGTTCATATTGTAATACGTACAAAAAAGAGTAATTCAAGAAATCTATAAATAACATATCTAAAATTTAAGGACTCAAGACAAGGCGGAGTCCTAACCCAACTTTGTTAATGTTTGTGGATGAAATCCTATGAAATATTAATTAAAAACGCGGGATTTCACATGCCCAAACATGATAGCAAAGGGATATGGAATGATATTGAACAAAACCAAAATTTTTATGGTTATGGAAGAACCGAAGAAAGTAAATATCCAAAATCGAAAACAAGAAAATATAAATAAATTCATTTAAATATCTGGGAATAGAAATTGAAAGTAACGGAAGCTAGGAGAAGGAAGTTTAAGTAGAATTGGAGAAGCTATGAATTTAGCAAGAAACAAAGGGCAAAGAGACAATAGATACCGAATGCAACACTTACACCATTCGTGTGGTACATTCTCATGGAGGTAAAACGAAATGAAAAAGTGGTGTTTACATTATGTGACCGTTATTTATTGAAGTAATATAAAAATGTGGAAAATACTAAATAGATAAAACGGCTGGCAGCGGTGTCACCTGCCTAAACCAAACGATGGTCGGTTACTGAATGATTGGAAATACCCTTAAATAACATCCCAGATAAAGGTCTCGGGGTTGCCTGCTATTCGTTATCAGGTTCTGGTTGGCGCTGCTGGCACCCCGCCCGGGTTCAACATCTGGGATTATATTTCTGGGTATTTTGTAGACCGTTATTCCACTATGTAAAATTCGTGCCTCAAGATCGCCACATCGGCGTTGAAAGACTCAGAAAGACTCTGCGAGTACACAATTTTGAGAAGCGAAGAGTTTTTAAACGCCATATAAAACTAAATTAAACTAATTATCTAATAATATATGAATCAACAATCAGTTGTGCTGTAAAATTGATCTTTTACTATGTATTTCTTCCATTCTCTGTACTGATATAAAGGTTTTCTTATTCTATAGTATTTTAAGTTTTTCCGTTTATACAGTTAGGAAATATGTTTTTTTCTTATAATTTAAAGTTTGCTCAACTTGTGACAATCGGTAGTATTCAGTCTTTTCATCAAGTCTCACATGGATTTTTAAAATTAAAAATAGAGTGTAAAAGAAATAACTTAAGTAACTTTTTTATATAAGATTATTATTATTATCTAAAGGTGTTTTACAAGTGATTTCTAAGACATTTTGTTGATAATATACTGAAAAAAGAAATTAGGAAAGTTACTCAGTATAACGAGTCTCCTCAAATAAACTAATATGACAAGCAAATTTAATCAACATTCTTGAAACATGCATAATAATATGATAGTGATCAGTGAACTTGGAGTATTAAAAATGACTTGGGATCTATATAAATAGTAGTATACAAAAAATCAGGAACTTGTATATTTATTAAATTTGAACAATTTATGGGAAAATATCAGAATAAACGTTTCCTGGCTCAATTTACGTCAAAACAGCTGCTAATTTACAACAGAAGAAAAAATAGTGCTAATCGATAACGAACACAAACCAAAGCTTGGTACCACCTTTAAATTCATACGAAGGTTGTCGACATACGTGTAATATAATTTTATTCGAAGGCTACGCATTACACATTCATCTACGACGTTCCTAGTTTATACAAGGATATCAAAAGCATATAGAATTAAATAATGGAACACAGTTTTCTTTATTGTATTTGTTTTTTTTCTCAATTCTCAAAGGCAGTTCATTATTACAACAATGTAAAGTTATATTATTATAAAATGCTAATTAGATGTTTTATGTTTTAGGAATTCTTTCCGGTCATTTCCAAGTATATAAGTTATGAAATGTGAATGATGAATTTATTTCTAAGTTACCTTGTTTTAACATAAATGTCCATGATATATTCTGTATAGAACGGTTTCCTAAGTTTTCGTTACTACAAATGGTCTACGGCTGAGGAACTGAACTATTGCAATCCAATTTTGGTCACCGTACATCCAGAACTATAAGCTTTTGTTCAAATTTCGGTAAATTATGTTATTTCACAGCCACTTTATTACGACTTTCGTGGAATTATATCCTAAACTGCGATATTTGTGACAAGAATTTACGGGTTAGTTGTGTTTTTCAGAGCTTGGGTGTTTCCTAATTGTAATAGGTTGTAGCTAGATTGCCTTCTATCGTTAACTTGTATTCTTTTCTTGATAATGTGCTTTTTCTCTTGCTAAGTAAGTTGATTCCGGTTAATTAATTAAATTTAAAAGATAACAGCTTTGTGAGCTTCCTGGAACTGACTGTGCCAGTTTGGAATTGTTAAGGTTTTAAAATTACAAAAACTTTTATTTTAATTTTATCTTTTTTTTTCGTTAAAAAAATATTCCAAGTAACTTAAATTTTATTGCTTCACTTTATTAGCTTTCTTTACATATGAATGTGATGATCGCATTCAATTTGATCGCTGATCTGAAATTAATGGAAATCATGCACTGATCACCGATTAGAAAGGTGCCATTTTAAAAATTTTTCTTTTACTAGGGCCTCCATTGTGAGCAGCATCTCTATTCTTATGGATGATCCAAAGACGTGTTAATTATTTGATAGTTGTGAGTAGTTACGTTTTGTCTTGTTGTTTTACGTTTTTTACTCAGTTATAATTTTAATTATAATTGATAATTTATTATAATAGATTGATATATTTATTATATATTTTTTATAATCATTAATAGTATTATTAAAAAACAATGAAAATGTTTTCAAGGTCGTAATAAATATTATTAATTTTGTTTTTATCTAATTCTAATTTTAGACATTTTATTATATAATTAAGGCTAGTTTGTTTTTTTTAAATTGTCAATTCATTTACGTTATCAGACACGTGCTCAATACTAGACCATGACCGATGACCGTGGAATAAACGTCAAAACATCATTTCCATGTGCATTATTTTTGAAAGCTATTGCCCAAAATCTTATGTCCCCGCAAATTTAATAAAAATACAGACTGTAGGTTAATTATCTTAACATTTTTTATGATATCAACTAATTACCTTGGAAATTATGGAGATATTTATTTAGTTTAGTATATTGTAATTATATATATATTTATTTGGAGTGTTATCTTTATTTCAGTAAACATTTACTTATCATTGTAAAACCAAGCTTATATTTTAGGATTTAATATACTAAAATTCGATAAATTGTTTAGGGCTAACCTATTAGAAGCTCATGGAATGCTTTATTAGTGAATACGAATTATAAGTAATTAATTTCGTTCCAAGTACGGTTCATATACATGAGTTTGGTGCGAGTAAAATCGGTTTCAGTAAATTACAGAAAAAAATTTTTCATTAATACTCCATCAGTAAATATTGTTTTGAACTGCACGACTTATTAGTTCTCCCTTTTAATCCAGTTTTATAGTTTGTTGTTGTATTTCGCCGAAGAGTCGGATGATTATACTTTTCATTGAAGTATTAGGTCCTTCAACCTGTTTTAATCAACGATATCTATTGGTAAAAATGCGAAGTATCAATGCAAATAACTGCTAAATTCGAACGCTCAAAATCGCATTTTCGACGTTGAGTATTTTTGTCGTTTATTTTAAAGAAATTTGTTGTCGACGCTCATCAATCACTAAGAACTGTTGCGGATGCTGCGCCGTCATATACCACTTATTGATTTTAGTTTCCCTTACTTAAATATGGCGATTTTAATATAAATAATGAAGACCCAAAAAGTTTGAAGACAATTAATTGCAGGCTGGTACACAGTTTCAAAATATTGAAAGAGTGTGAAAATGACAGCTGTTATCGCAATGTTACCATTATGATGGGAAAATCGTAGAAAATGATATGAATATAATGATATATTCCAATTAATATACATTGTGTTAATATACAAGGCACCTTACAATACTCATGTTTATTAATATTAATCTTAGCAGCGTGTCCATAACGATTAATGGCAAACTTGAAGGCATAAAAGAACCATTATTTTGAGGCTGTTGTAGTAGATTGTATATTTCTGTTGGAACCAAAACAATGCTAAATAGTCTAGTAAAAGAAATGAGTAACTGCATCTTTCCATACAGTACTAAAAATGTTCATACATTTTCAAAATTTTCAGAATGTATTATAGTATAATTAAAGTATATTACTAGTACTAGTATTTTTTACAAATAAGTGAACTTATATAATAATGTATTGTATTTTCGTTGTCATTAGATCATTAGGGTGTTGTTTTGATAGTTTTATATTATGTTTATTTGATCCAGATCTACTTTTGTTAGCAAATTTCATTATTTCATAGTATCGCTGCGCACTGTTCTTACATCTTAGCAAAGTGCTGTCTGATTTCTTCTTGTCTGATTCTCTGAATTTCACATTCTTCGACTTTCACTCATCTACAAAATCTAGCTACATTTCAGCTATAATATAAAATTTAAATCATTACTAAAATATATTATGTTTAAAATAAATTTCTAATTATTACCAGTTACTACAATTTTTGTTACTATTTTTGATGGAAGAATCTCATGACTTGACTACTTCCAACACAACAAGAATCATCTCTGTTCTTGTTATCATTAAGTTTTGGCAAATGTTGATACCTATTCCGTGTCGTTGAAAATGTTATAAATTTGACACCTATCATTCCCACTACAAATAAAATTGCACACTGACATTCTGCACTTACCTTTGTTTTTCTTTCTATATTTTAAATCCAATGTATGTTAGACCACCAAGAAGAATACAGCAATTTAATTATTATAGAATTACTATAGAATTATTAATGTAAAATAAAATCTAAATATTCTACAGTTTTTTTTGTTTTGATCTGAGTAATGTATCCTTGCCCAAGCAGGATTCGAACCCGCGGCTATCACAACAGTAGGTGGACTGTCCTGTCGCCTTTACCACAGCGGCAAACAAGATGGCATTTCTGAGCGCAGAAAATATTTTAATAAATTAGATTTTAAATTTAATAGAATTTATAAAAAATCAACGGTTATATGGAGCTTTTTATCTCATTTAACAAATCTCTATGACATAATTCCTAGTATTTCCCCGTTTTAGTTGATCTACGACGAAATCGCATTATTTAACATTTATGTTTATTCTAATTGTTTTTCGACCAATGCCGCGCGATCGAAGATCCCATACAGCGTTTCACCAAAATAAATTATTAATTTCGCTCTTATGGTAAACTATACACACACACTTCGATTTTCTTAAGGTTAAATATTATTGTACCATGACGTTGTGCAAATACATTTTTATAGAGCATATGGTGAATGAACTGTGCAAGCATTTTTTAAAATCAATTTCCATTTATTATTCTTCGTGGATATGTTTTATGTGACTTGCTTAAGGATTTCACGATTCAAAGCAAATATTGACCATTATGGCGATATTTGTCAAAGGATGAATTCTTTTGCATGATAATTAAAGTCAATCACTGTATGATTGGTTAACGTGAAAAAATACCGGAGGTGCATATATATATATATTTTTGCGACGATATTTATTATGTCCTTAATTGATTATTACTATATGACTATTTACTGATTAGTTATATAGAGTGTAATCACATTATGGAGCCTCACTTTCGCCAACTAAACTTTATTTGAACTAGAGCTTCTGCTTAAGTATCTTTTGAACCATGGTCCTTGACATTAAGTCAACTAACTAACCTTATTTACAGTTATGGAATAAACTGAATTATTATAATGTTTTTAATGTAATGTATTACATCATGTTACATAAAAATTAAAGCAGATTAGACTCAAAGTTAAGCAACTGTACTGCTTAGTCGGAAGACACTCTCAACTTGACCTAAAATCAAAGAGATTGGTTTATCAGTCAATCATAAAGCATGGACCCCTATGGGGTGGCGCTAAGACATCAAAGCAACTAGTAATCCAACGCACTTAACACACAGTTCTACGATTAATCACCAATGCTTACCGCTACATAACTAACAAAGAGTTGCACGATGACCTTGAAATCAAATGGATACATGAAGCGATCCAAGATTTCGCCTTAAAACATGAAATAAGGTTGCTAAATCACAGCAACATGGAAGCAATACAGCTACTGGACAACACGCAGGAAATCAGACAATTGGAGCGAACCAAACCATACGAACTTGTTTAGTGTGTAAGTGTTTTCTTAACCTTGGCTTAAGTAGATTAGTTTATTTTACTTTGGGAAATAAATGCTGATGTACGTACTCGCTTTGCTTTTGTATTAATGCAAGTACAACTGAACAGTACTAATAAATTAATTTGTAAATTAAGATTGTTTCAAGCATATCTAATTCAAGATGCAATTAATTTAAAAAATGTAATGTAATTTCTAAATGTTATTATTGTTGTTACATCATACATTAGATATGCTGAGTGCAATATTTATTTACTAATTAATATTTTCCTATTTTGCTCTTGTACTTGTATCAATCAACAATCAAGACGAGTTCAAGATAAATGCTTTAAATAATATTTCCCAGTTAATGTTAAATTAGGCTACTGACATTGGAGTAACGTTAAGAGTTACACATTAATACATTACACAAGCCAGTGAGGTATCGTTTGCTTCAATCTGCTGATATCCTGCATGTGTTACAGTAGTTGTATTACTTCAGCGTTGGTAATTAATCAAAGAACTTTGTGTGACAGGATTACTAGTGGGTTTGATGTTCTAGACCATATTTACAACCCCAAGTTGAAATATACTTTAATTGACACATAAGCCAATTTCTTTGATCTTAAGGTAGTATCACTTGGGAGTATCTTGAGACTAACCAGTATTTTTTGAAGTTTTTTTATTTTGAGTTTGCTAAGCATTCTAACGTGATGTTGTTTAATGTAAACAAATGATTTTTTCTTTAGTCCAACTCTTATCTGTTGCTGTCTGTAGCTTTTTGTTTTTTTTGCTTTTTTTAGCAATCTTCTTTGTATATATTATATAGATGCATAGCCACTAAATGGTATTAACACCATCTTGTTTCAGGTAACCTAATATATTGTTATTTACGAAATTTTTATCTGTTTAAGCGCTGAAATAACACATTTAAAGAGTTGAATTGGTGGTGCAGTTAGACAGCGTCGTGTTTGGACTGTATGTCGCGTGGGAAATTCCAAACCAAACGCAGCGTACAATCCTGATGCTTATTCGCACATGTGGTTACTTATTGTTTAGACGCGTCTTTATGAATATTTCATTTTTTTAAAATGACATCATATCCATAAAGACAAGTCTAATTGCTACTTGAGCATGTCAAATTAAATTTATCATCCAGGTCGTATTTCATGGATAGTCTTCGAAATTATTGAACTATTATAAAAGCGTCTTAGTTCTTACGTAATATAATTGATGGAAAAGAAAAAAGATCTGCCTATATAAATAATGAGGAAATAATATTTAGGTTTTAAAAATACGAAATAAATATGATTATTGGAGATTACATGTAATTCAGTTCTACTTCCCATGAAGCAGCATCAATAATAAAAACGAAATTACAGTATTTGATAAATAATGTAGCGAAAATACCCAGAGACTTCTTATGTTCGATTCGAATAATAGTTTCGATGTAATTTCACCTGTGTATTTTTATTATATCTTAGTTATATAAAATTATTTATTTTTAAGTAGATAAAAATTTAAGCTTATATATTTTTGAATTTATTTACTTTTATTTTTTGATTTTATTAACTTTTCCTCAACCAAAATATTTGCATAGCGTAATGTTATTGTTTAGAATTCCACTAATAAGCTCTTTAACGCCCAAATTATATAAATAAATTGTATAAATAAATAAATATTTTATATCAATAACAATCTAAAATGTATGTCAACTCTTTGTTAATGCTCTTATGCTAATGATTTCGTACGCCTTCTTTTACCATCTTGGTCTTCTTATTAACTATTGGCCAAATAGCTGAATTGGTTCGACATTAACATTGTTGTGACCTATCCCACTCATTATTCCAATTTTTAAAAATAATTTATTGATTTTCGCTTTTATTTCTGAGCTGCTAAAGAAGTTCAAGTCAGTATTCAGTTCGCAAATATAACTAAATCATTTTTTGTTATAAAGCGATATTTTTTTTATTTATTTCGATTCTTTTATAATATCGTATTTTAGATATGATATAACAATAAAATAATCGATACAACTAGATTGAGAGGTTAGCTTCAATCAGTAGTACCTGCTTTTCCGACTAATTGTTTCATTTTAACGCAGTGTAATAGCAAAACTTTATTATTTATATGTTTTTCTAATATTTTTGTGTCAACCACTTTGTGTTAAATTTAAGCTATATAAATGAATAACAACGAGAGAATAACATATATATATATATATATATATATATATATATATATATATATATATATATATATATATATATAGATAGATAGATAGATTAATGTAGTTATAAAATATAGTAGATGTATTAATATAGCTATAAAAATTGGTTGTTATTGCGTTTATTGTATAAACACAAATTTAAGTTTTTAGGTGAACAAATAAATATCTTACATTCACCAAAGATGGTGTTAAGAGTTAACCGAGGTTAAATTCTCTAAATTAAAACGTGGTAAATTGTGAGATTGTCCATTTTAGAACATGTCCTTCAATTTTGTTGAAGATTTCAAGATTTTGTAATACTATCACATAGTTTTGTTTTTCTGCTATTCGAATGTTGAGCTTAGTAATTGTAATATGCGATGAGCTTTTATTTTATTTCATAAATTTGAAGAAAAAGAAACTGAAGTTAATATTACCACGGTTGACATGAATAAGTTGTCAGTGTTATGATTTGCTGTCACTTTTATTGAACTTGATTGAGTAGCACAAGTATTTAGTGGTCAATACTCGATTCTTCTTTATAATCAAGTCAAATATATAAAATACAAAAATAAATAAAAGGTAATAAATTTGATCAGTTATCTCTTTCCCAAAGATAGTTCGAAATGGACTATGTTCATCTCCGTCTCACTTATGATAAGGTTGAAGAAACTTAGCACATGTTGGAATGAATGGGCACATGGGCTGAAAAGTCCCGGGCAACATAGATGGCACTAGTTTTATTGCATTCACCACTTTTTCAGTTAGTAAGTACCTTCAAAAGAAAGCTGTTAAAATTTCATGATATTCATTTTATAAGTTTGTGAGTTACTGTACTAAGAGTGACACAATTTTTGTTATTTTCAAAACAATAGGTCAAACAACACAATTTCGTGTTTTAATTTTACACTGCTTCTTGATAGGAAGAGTCCCCGCTCCATTAGAAACAACATTAAAACATTGGTTTGCTGACTGTAATCGTGATCGTATAGACACTGATAATGCAGAACGCAGTGGACGTCCAAATGAGTTGGTAACACCAGAAAACATAAAAAAACTTCCACAAAATGGTTTTGAATGATCGAAAAGTAAAGTCGCGTGAGTTAGCTATCATCGTAAAGATACTAAAAGATCGTGTTGGTTTTATGTTGCATAATCATTTGACTATGATAAAGCTCTGTTCAAAGTGGCTGCCGCGGTTGCTCACTGTTGACCAAAAACACAAACGTGTTGATGATTCTCAGCAGTGTTTGGCCATGTTTAAGCGTAGCAAATCGAAATTTTTGCGTCGATATGTGACAATGGATGAAATATGGATCCATCACTTCGCTCCGGATTCAAAACGATCCTCATATGGGAGGACAGCAACTGGTGACAGGCCTATATTGAGGCAAAAGATAAATCGTTCTACAAAAGTGGTATTGAAATGTAAGAGCGGTTCTTGATGGAGATTACGTTGATGAATAAAGGCACTTTTGAACAAAAAATTCCGCGTTTTGTTTGTTACGCCCTGGACTTTTCAGCCAATGTGTTACGATTAAATGTATTTGGGATCATTATTCCATTTTTTTTCATACTGTCACTTGGCAGTATAAAATTATTGCACGGAGAATGAAATAATTATCTCCGTTCTTCTACTAGTTCCTTCCGACTAGTTCGACTGTTTCTAATATTTTCGGTCGATAGTTCCCAACGCTATTTATATATCGTCGCAGTGAAATAGTCGATCCCGAGAGGCTGCCACGCGTGGCGGTACCTTCTACCTAAAATCAGCCCCGGTACATCGACGAATTGGTAAATTTAATCGGCCATCTGTGAATTTAATAACGGCAGTTGTCCGTGCATCGTCGCCTTATCTTATCGGCCGGTTGAAATGCCTGGGTTATCGGCCAATCGTGAGCGCCTGATGTTGCCAAGTCGACGGCTACCCAGTTTCGAGACGGATCGGGGTCGTACGGGTCCATTCGGAACAATCCGAAGCCGATTGGAATTTGGCCTAATTTTGATCGGCGCTCGTTCTGACGCCACTCTTAACGCTGGGAATGTGGAACGAGTTACATGGGATTTAAAGTTCGAGGATTTCGTCAGGATGTCTTTGCTATTCATTAACAAGACATTCGATGACGCGTGATATTAAATGTAATAATTTTTAATAACAGGTCAATTGAAAAGTCCCCGGCCTACCATAATAAAACTTATTGTTTAGGCAAAATTAATTTTTTTATTCAACATAATTCCCTTCAAGAGTGATACATTGATTATAGCGACCCTCCAACTTTTCGATACCATTTTTGTAGTATGATTTGTACTTTGCTTCAAAATAGACCTCAGTTTCGACGATCACCTATTCATTCGACGAAAATTTCTTCCCAGCGAGCATTCTTTTAAGGTCTGAGAACCGGAAATAGTCGCTGGGGGCCAGATCTGGAGAATACGGTGGATGGATGGATTTTTGCCATCGTTTTCACTGACTTGTGACACGAAGCATTGTCTTGGTGAAGCAGCACTTTCTTTTTCTTTAGATGTGGTCGTTTTTCGGCGATTTTGTCCTTCAAATGGTCCAATAACGCTATATAATAGTCGTTGTTGATGGTTCTTCCTTTTTCAAGGTAGTCAATGAAAATTATTCCATGCGCATCCTAAAATACAGACGCCATGACCTTGTCAACTGACTGTTGCGTTTTCCCAAGGACAAATCGTACTACAAAAATGGTATCGAAAAGTTGGAGGGTCGCTATAATCAGTGTATCACCCTTAAAGAAAATTATGGTGAATGAAAAAAACTAATTTTGCTAAAAAAATGTGTTTTACTATGGTAGGCTGGGAATAATAATTAGTGGTTACAAGAGGCAAACATTGCAAATTATAATTCTAAATGAATGCAGTAACATTGCGACGTGTTAACGTTATAAAATTTGATGACGAGATGTTTTATTGCATATATTATATTTAATTTCATGTACATATTAGTATTATTAATCCTTTATTGGCATGAAAAGCGAGTTTTTGAATTTAGAGGAAAGTCTGTTGGAACTAAATAAGTGAATAGGAAGGTTGTCGTATGATACGAGATGCATTTTTGAAGAAAATAAAAGAAAAGTGAAAAAAGAAAAGCACAGAATTAATGGTGTGTGATAATGCGTTTTATCGTGATGACTGAACCATTTGCTTATAATTCAGGTATTTTGAAGCGTATAACCCCAAGCAGATGATGCATAACAGTCAAATGATATTCTTTTTTGACGCTTTTTAGGTCCTTCTGGATTCGTAGAGCTTAGCGATGCGCGATGATAGAATTATTAAAGTGTTGGTCAAGTAACAGGTTTTAGTGACCTTTATTTAACTATGCCTATAAAAATTAGGAATGCAAAACTATATTGAGTGCGCTAAAATTGAGTTATCCATATATTATATTTAATTAAATTTAATTAATGATTTAAATAAGAAATTAAATTAATTAGTAATGTTGTTATTGCTGATATTAATTCTGTTGTAACCTCAAGAACAGAAGGTAGAACAGGTAAAACTTAAGTATATAAGTATATATGCAAGGACAATATAAGAATATATTTATTAACGTAACTGTACTTGAAATGATTTAACTTGTACCGAAAGTATAAACGTTAGGAACATGAACAAAAATATAATCCAGAAGAAAAATCAATACCGAGGCCCTGTAGTATTCATTTATAACAAAGAGGTATAGAAATACATAATATTGTTTTATATTATTTCTATACCTTTAGATCTATTTGTTATCAACGTAATATATGTATATATACTGGATGTTCCTAAGTAGAGTAATATTATTTTTGATGAAATAGGTTTATTTTTATGTTAATTGATTTTTTTTTGTTTCAGGTAGGAGAAGTACTTTTATCATATTAATATACTTATTGGTAAGTTTTATAGAATGTTAAATAACATAACAAAATTACTAACGTTAAAGTGTGTAAGACGTAATTGAGAAATTTTTTAATGTTGATATTTTGGAGGTAATGAAATAACATTTTTATGCATGAGTAACAAACACTAAAACTACCAAATGAGCTGTAATGTCGAATGTACTATTTGTATAGCATTTAACTAAAATTTTTAGCAGCTTACTTTTTACCGAAATTACTTGTAACCATGGGGCACTAATGAGCAATTTTATGATTATTATGATTATTATTATTCCAGTAAACATTAATGCTTTGTGAAAACTGATACTACAAGATCGTCATGTAACTTATTGCGAGATTAAGGTTTCCTTGGGCATTACTGTGTCGTGGATATTTGACCGTCAAAGACTTGGAAAATGTGTTTTTAATATTAACACGATCTTGTAGACATTTTGTGTCGTATTGATAATCGAAAGATTTAATATGAATCGAAGAAAATGTTTGAAAAGGGATTGACATTCATAACTTGTTCATTTTTGGTAATTATTTTAGTTTTCAAATTCCTGAATCACCTATTTTATTTCTTTTTCTATACTTCATGTAGTATATTAAGCGATGCTGAATATATCTCATATTTTCTTGAACTAAATTATTTCGTACCTTTTATCTGTTGCCTATTGCAAATTAAATTATTAATTTAGTCTCTATTAGTTACTTGCCAAGTGGTTTAAATTTAAGAAAAACGCGTAATGTGATTTATATTAGGTTGGTAATGCAGTTGAATTGTTTCAATCTCCGTAATTTATCTGTATAGTCAACTCATCAGCTAATACGAGGGCAGTTTGATAAGTTAGTGACTTTTTGAAGAAAGTATATAATTGTTTTCGACAAAAAAACTTTATTTCTCAACATAATATCCTTTTAGCTAAATCCAATCCAATTCATAGTATCACTCTATTCTATTCTTGCATCCTAGCAAAACGCTGTCTAATTTCTTCTTCTCTAGTTCTCTGAATTTCACATTCTTCGACTTTCACTTTCAACAAATTCTAGATACATCTCACCTAAAAAATAAAATTTAAATCATTACTAAAATATATTATGTTTAAAATAAATATCTAATTATTACCAGTTACTACAATTTTTACTAATCTTGATGGACAAACCTCATTAATGACTTGACTACTTCCAACACAACAAGAATAATTTTCTTCTCTGTTCTTGTTGTCATTAAATTTTGGTATATGTTGATATCTATTCGATGTCGTTGAAAATGATGTGTTATAAATTTGGCAGCTAACATTCCCACTGTAAATGAAATTGATGCGGTTTGGATTTTATAAATTTTAAAAATTTAACCTTACATTCAGCACTTACCTTTGTTCTTTCTTATTTTAAACCAATGTATGTTAAACCACCAAGAATAACTTAACAATATAATTGTTATTCCTATAGAATTATTAAGGTAACACAAAATCTAAATATTCTATATTCTTTTGTTGTTTGTCCTTGATAAACTGTATGGATCGACTCGAAAAGAATGTACCACCATTAGATAAGGAAGACAATACATAGTTTATTCTTTTCTATGCAGGGTAGTGCGCATGCGCCAAATCCAGAGATATTTGTTAAGTAATGAATCCTTAAGATAAGACTGACAAATTTATAGTGATATGGCCTTTGACATAATCATCAACTTTATTATTTATTATTAGCTTTATTATTAACAGTTCTTAAATTTTAAGTATTTATCGACTTGCTATTAAAAATACATTTCGTTTTACCGCGTATGTTTTACATTGAAAACATCTTTGATACTTTTAAAAAGAAAGTGCTCGAAGAATGTGTTGGCTAAGTAGAAGTAAAAAAGAGGACGAACGAATATTACACCTTTTATAAGAGCGGTGGACAATGATCTATTGAAAAACGCAAAAAAATCCAAGACAACCAAGCCCAAGTGACGATAACATTTTATGGAATTAATTTCTAACTTGATTAAATTAGAAAAGAGTCTCTCCGCTTCGAGTGTCAAAGACTGGCGGCAATGTTGCCGGTTTAGACTGGTGGTTCTCTTATTTATAAGGTGACCGCGATGATGAGATGAATAATGAATTGATATATAGGATGTTATTTTGTAAATTTTAATATCATTGAACGTTTTTCTGCATTCAGTTTGACCAATATTTCTCTATTTACCCTTTTTTAATGTGTATGTTTATTATTATATATTTATATATAGTATATTTATTATCAAAAATTACCTTATTGGTTTTCACGGTATTCTCCATTATGATCCTATACTTCTGCATGCGCTTGAACCATACTTCGTAGCACTTTTTCCACTTTGATTGAGGTGCCTCCAAAACATGGCTTTTTAATGCATCAACATTTACTTCAGGTGTTGAAAAACGGTATCCACGCAAGTTATTCTTATATGTGGGAATAAAAAATGTCTTTTGCGGTCAAATCAGGGCTGTACGGAGGATAACCCATCAATTTGGCTTTTTGGGCAATCGAAAGATGGTTGTTGTAGCCCATGTGTGAGAGTTTGCCTTGCCATAATGAAAAATGATGTTTCGTTGTCCCTTCTTTTTTCGTATTTACGAAGCACCTCTGGAAAAAATAATGATTGCATAAAATTCACCATTCTACGTTGCTCTGTTGGCACCACGTGCAAGTTTTATTTAGTTTTTATTACATTTTGCGGATTCCAGGTCTTTTCACAGCTAAATATTGCTATAGAGTTTTGTGACATAAGTATTTAAGGATAGGGCTTCATCGCCATAGGTCGATCGAAGTTGATCGAAACACTCTTGTCTCGATAATCCATATCGAAGGCCTTCAAAGTTCATAATTTTTTTTCACTGGTGCAGAAATTTAAATTCACTGTAACTAGCACAAGCTGTAGTTAGATGACAAAACTTTCTGAAGATGGTTATAGTTATGAAGATCGAACTTCCAATTGGAAACGGCAGATGGACACTAACCACTTAATAGGCTCGAAACATAAATAGTAACCCACGTATGAAGGCTTATTTTGGGGCACATTGGTTATATTAAAATCCGATTAATAAAGTTCAATGAATAATATATATTGTAAGGTAACGCTTGGACAGGTCTAGCTCATCAGTACTCTACACCATGTTAATATGTGTCTCTTTGTGATAACTTTTATGTTGGTGGTCTACTCAGCAATGTCTGCTTGGTGAACTACATAGACTGTAAAATGGGAAAAGTGATTTGTTTCTATTGCATTTCGATACTGTCTATATATAGGTCAATACTCAAACACATTTTTAAACATTTTAACGCGAATTTATCAACTGCCCAATATTCTGTATTGGTGTATACATATATATAAGTATGTGGTGTTAAAATCAACTGAAAAACTAATTCATGTTCACTTCTAACTAATTTACTTAATTTAATTTATTAACTTTTTAAAAGTTTTTGCCAACACGTACTTCCGGAATTTTACTTGAAATCTTTTCAATTACGTCTCTAATCAGAAGTACAGCGTACAGTTTCTTTCTTTAACATTTGAATAAGTCATGTCAAGTCATAATGAATAATTAAATATTCGTATATGCTTGCTTCTAAATAATCAATTGATAAATTAATATAG
Source organism: Rhynchophorus ferrugineus (assembly GCF_030347505.1). Lineage (NCBI taxonomy): Eukaryota > Metazoa > Arthropoda > Insecta > Coleoptera > Curculionidae > Rhynchophorus > Rhynchophorus ferrugineus. The sequence goes on along the minus strand of NW_027472583.1, from coordinate 19,612,116 downwards.
AAATCTTCTAAATGACATCTATTCATAGAACATCTCTATAAATTTCATACCATAAGGAAAATTAAATTTCAATATCTAAATTCACGGTTTGTTTACAATTCTTTTAAATTTAGGGTATCAATGCATTCTTAACAATAAAAATCGTCCTACAGTGGTTAATATTAACAAGGTTACTATTAAAATCTTTGTACATTTCAATGGAAATTACTAATCCATTAGGTAAGACTGTAAGAAGTTTGTAAAATCTTAAAAATAATTAAATAATAACCTATTTACTTACACGGCATAAAATCATCATTAAAGTCAGTGAATGAAAATAAGAATTGTTTGAACATTCAGCTGATACGTAAAATTTTGCTTCTTCTGTTTCCTGGGGATATTGGGAGACGAATGTGTCCCTTTCCATTACGTTGATTAATTGATGTCAATTGGCCCACTATTTTATTTACAAAAGATCAAACTTTCAAATAAAATACTTTCCGCTACTACTATTATCATTAATTAAATTAAAATTATAATAACAAATTGGTCGTTAAAAAATAACATTGCTTTTAAAATAAAATATGTTTATTCATATTGTCGTAAAACATAATAAAATGTACACGTTATCGTTACGCATGCATGTTCGTAAAAGACAAACAAATGAAACGAATCGTAAACAATTTATGTAACCATTCGTTGAAACGCAAAATGTATCTATTTTTTCTTATTGATCCAGAACAGGTTTAAACATTAATACGGGATGATAATTATGTTTATTGTCCTTACACGATAATAAAGTGAAATGTTGAAAAGCACGAACAGCATTATTGTGTTTGAGTATCGTTCAAAAGAGTATAACATAGCGATAAATTTAATTACCGCTGACAATACGACGACAGTGATGCGCTAATTTTAATAATTGTGCTTTTTTTCGATCTTTGTTCGCAGATTTTTTCCTACATCCTACGTTTTATGATTCACTACCGCAAGTCTTGTGATAGATATATTGTTGTGGTATTAAATGCGGTTAATGATGTTCCGTATATAGCACGCGTTATAGACTAATGATGGCCAATAGTATGGTTTTGCTTCAGTCAATTTATTGCATGAGAATTATCACTTTTAATATAAATAATTCAAATAATATCCTAAAACCTTAAGTACAGTATTTAACTGTTAATTATAATAATAGATGGGGTTATTATTGATTAATCACGTTTTGGTGAATTTGATGAAGCTCTAAGTACACTGGATGATACGCTAAAATGGTTAGATCGAGGAAAACTAGTTGCAGGAAACATGAAGTATAAGATCATTGCAGCAGCAAATTGCATACATTGTTCATTAAAAATTGTTGGTCGAAGAATGGGGAGTCGAATAGCTCTCAGTACCATTTCCATTCATTTCATTGTCATTTCATTCTTTTTGATCTTCCTAAGATTTATTTCGTAATTTGTGTTTAATTTGTCATGAAGTTCTATATATCCTAAGTTGTCTTTTAGTTAAATGATACTTATATATACAGAATGAGCATGATTTGAGTATTAGGAACTGTAGTACAGATGTAGAACCTGTGATGAATGGGCAGATTGTCAATGTGGCTTTGTATTAGGTTGTAATTGCTTTTAAGTTACAATATGGATAAGATAATTAGGTTTCGTATGAAATTAAGTTTACGTTATAACACATAAAAAATGCATGTTTTGTGTTAGGTATATATTTTGTGAAATGAGTATATGGTATTTCTTATTTTGGTGAGCACTGATTACCCTGTAATATTTGGGGCTGTACGGTATGCTGAATTTTCAAACGTTGGAATTGATGGTACGACAAGTAAATTGTAATGATTGCAAACTAGGGTATCGAATGTGTGTGCTGTCGAAAAGAGAGATCAGTAGTGGCGGCAAATTTTGAATAGGTTAGAAAAGAGTCATCGGGGACGGTCGATATATTCAACACTGGAGATCGTATTTCAATGTCTTCAGATGTACACTAGTTGGTAAAGAAATTACTCTAAAATATAGAAATGCATGTTTTAATAAAAATATTATAAAACAAGTAAGAATATTGACAGCCATTTTAATATTAGGAATAACCTTAATATGATGAGCCAAAGTCTTAAGAAAAATAAGAACTAGATTGTCACTTAATTTGCTTTTTTTTTCTGCCAATATATTTTTTATCTGTAATTTTATATTTATTTTTTATTCTTTTGTCTTTTTTTAAAACTCTTTTAATTCTACATTCTTTAATATCTTCTCTGTAATATTTGTAGTTGTTATATTTACTATTTATAATATATATATATATATATATATATATATATATATATATATATACTCTACATTCAGTATTCAGAATTATTAACTTGTTTCGAATGCTCCATTTCTGTATATTTATTATTTCTGTAAGCTTATTATTGCAGCAATGAACAATAATAATTTTATTTAAATAAAATTGGCTTTCTGGCTATAAAATATAGTAATTATAATAATAAAAATAACTTTAAAAGTAACTGATATTCTATATTTGACTATTATAGCAGACAATTGTTTTCCACTGAGTACTTTAATATGATTTCAAAACGTCTTTCTCCTAAAACCTGGTTACGAATACACACATTCTATAATATGAAGGAAAATATGAATATTTTTAGAACTATAATTAGTGGAATTTTTATTGAAATTTATGCAAATACATTATATAATATATGATATTCAGTATGAGACTGATATAATATTGTGTATGAAATGACTAACACGTGTTTCGATGAATTCATTCAAACCATTCTATGAAAATCACTGATTAATCAAAATAAAACGACTGGAAGCGGAGCGGAATCCAAAAATAGGTGGCCGTTAGTGAGGAATCCAGGCTAATAAAGTCGAAAACCCGGATGTAGACGGGTGCCAAACGACATTGCGTCAGGTGAAGTCAAAGAATTCGACGTGGGCGTCGTTCCGATGTCTTCTAATAGTGACCGGCACGTGCTCGACATCGAGTGGAACCACGTGGCCGCAAAGATAGTGGCCTAGGAGGGCGGAACTTGTCTAAGGGGGCAACAGGTGGGTGGGCACAAGCCGCCTTATACGGTACATCGCATTTCCTAGGCGAACCGAATTACGTTGCTCGTTTTATAGCGTATTTACTGAACTAATCATCATTAAAGTTCATTAAATCCCTTTCTTATTTGGTACATTAATTTTTTTTTCATATTATTAGCTGTATTTACATTTTAATTATAAAAACAATTACAATTTGATTTAATTAATATCATTATAATAATTATGACACGTAGATAATATATATAGAAATACAGACTAATAAAAACATTATTATGAAATCTCTAAAACTTTATGACCTTTATTTCTCTAGACCTTTACTAAGAACTACCATATATTTTGAGCAAATGCTATTCAAAACAGAGTTTTAAACATTTTTTTATTTTTAATATATGAAAATTCAACTGACAGATGCATCTGAGTGACAGAGTGACATTAACCGTAAAATATACAGACTAAATGGACACTTACTTGTACTTTTTGGTATTATATGGTCTGCCTCCTCACTGCCTGAAATTGAAGGCACATATTCCTCTATTTCTATATGATCTATATAGGGACATAATACAATTTTAACTATTGAGGTATCTCTATTTCGAAAAAAAATTTACTTACTTTTTACACTATTTAGATTGCAACTGGGAACTGCATCTTTGTTAAACAGTGGTCTGCCATATTTGGGTCTATAATCTTCTACTGTAAAATTCAAAAAGCAAAATCTTTATATGCATATATAAATACTGGTGAGAGAGTCCCTTAAGTTTATCATTCTTTACCTTATCAAGCCATTTCTGGCTTAAAGCAAAACTCTTGGGAAAACGATGCCGTCTCTTAGAACCACAAAACATTGAAATATTAAAGTATTGAGATAAAAATTAAAATATTGAAATCGAGTCTGTATATTTTGTGGTTAGAACCTTCACTTGACAAACGCTTATTATATAGTTATATTTTGACATTTATAATTCAAATCGAAATAATCTGTAATATTTTTATCGGTGGCCCTCCGGCTGTGTGGCCCATTTAAGTTCTCATTCTATATTTCAATGTTTTGTGCTCTCATTGTAAGTTTTGTTCCGAATATTGATTAATGTTTTTACTTATTGTATGTTAATATTTTATCAACGTTAACTTCTTCAACATAAGTTTATTTAAGTTTTTTATTAATTTAATTTAAGTAACTTACTTTACATTTTATTTTTTTTTTCAAATTGTCGAAATGATAGATAAAGAGCTGTGTTTTTTACTTTGTCACTATTGTTGTATGATATATGAACTTATAACGTATAACGAATATTCGAAGTATCATTTTGAATAGTGTTTCATGGTTAAAGGAAACAGCGGTTCTGACTCCAGCAAATGATTGTTCTGATAGATTATATTGTGATAGGTAACCTCTGGATACCTTAATAGCGGTAGAAATTTGGGTTTACTATCCTGTGAAATATTACGCGTATCAATAATGTTATTGCGTAATTGAAAACCCAACTAAATTATATAATGAGACCAGACCTGAAGCGAAAGTGAAGGAACATTTTCACAGTAAAGTATCAGGACGGACGTGTATTCCTAGAATACCTTTGATTCCATCAAATTGTCACTTTCACTTAAGCGTTTACAGTTTCCAGCTGGAGCTTGTTTCTCAATATCAATTAATAAAGTTCAAGGGCAGATTTTGCAAGTGGCTTCTGTAGATTTCCAAGTTATTCTCATAGTTTTTCTCATGGCAAATTTTACGTGGTATGTTTACGAGTCAATTCAACTGAATCTAATTCTACATTCCACAACCAGAAAAACAAATGAAGTATGTTGTATACTGACAAGCTTTAAATATATAATTTTGTAGTTTATCGTTACGTATGTTAATTAAATTATTATTATTATTTATTTCTCTTTATTCATTATTATTTATAATAGGCGGTATGGGAGCAATGAATTTTTGAATTCAGAAGTAAAGTACATTCAAATTTTTACATTTATTTTCATTTATTTATTGTTTTGAAATTAGGAATTTTGATCGTATCTCAGCGAAGTGGGCGTATATCATCTAATAGTTCTATATATAGTACTAAAAGGTTTGGTTAAAACAAGTGGTTTAAATATTGTAACTCATCTTGATTATTGAATTTGAATCATCATGTATTTTTTAGAATTGTTTTTATAGTCTAGTGAAGTCCCATAGATATGTGAAGTATTGCAATTAGAAATGCAAAATTTGGGCACAAATATCGCTGCTTAGGGTGGAAAACCGTCAAGGCCAAATTGATGTTGTACAATGACCTTCTTCATGAACTTCAATGTATGTATGGTTACCTGGAGCCTAGAATTAGATAAACTGTTTTACAATAGCTGCAACCTGTCAAGATAGGACAACGACTATGTGTATTTCTTTGCTCGTTATATAGCGCGACTAATACGGCACTGGATATTCCAAATTCTATAGTATCATAGTACTATCTACTTACATCAGCAAACTAAGACTTGTTTATTTTTTTCTTATTTAAATATCGGCAGCGAATAGCAGACAAAGAGTACTGTAATGAAACACATTTTTTTTAAACACACAATACCATAATATCAATATTAATAAGTTGTTCAATAACTAGTGGCACGTTATATTTACGAGTCAAGCTGTCGGCATTGAGCTTACTTGTTTTTCTAGTCGATAGAAGGACTTCAAGAGTTTCATAAAAATACCGCTTTTTCTGATAATTTCGATATTTTATGTAATTAACTGTTCTCGCAGATGTTTTCTATGGATGATTTGTCACAATTGAAGAAAACCGACACATTGGGATTGTTTTATTTAGGAAAAAAAAAACCTGACAGAGTTTTGTTTCTCTCTACTCTATTATTAAAGATGATTTTCCTTGACATATTTCTAAATGGGGACCCATTTAAGAAACATTTTTATTTATGTATTAGAACACGTTGTGAATTTAAAAAATATATATATTAAAAATTCCTAATTTTATTGTGTTATTTTATTTATTATTCCCCTTTTGTTTTCTTGTTTGTTAATATGCTTTTCATCAACTAGAGTGTATCTGGACTGGATCTACTACTCAATGTCTTTGGACTTTTGGCATTAAGCCTACCGATTGAGGAATGACTAATTTAGATTCAATTCCAGAAGACATCCGGGCTTAACTAGCTTGATTATTGGGATGTTAGTGTTTGTTATATGCTGATTATCCAAACGGCAGGAAAACATTCGCCTTGACCTTTGGTGCTATTAAGCTGTCCTATTACTGTTTTTACCAACCGGCTATATAAAGTGGTTACTTCATATATTAACATATCCGTAATTTTATTTTTTGTGCGGTTTTCTTATTAAGCTAAAATATTTTAAGACAAATTAATTTAAAGTATCAATTTCATTCTTCATAATAATCTTACTGTTTTTTTTTGTTACTTTCTATTTGCATTCTTTGCACGTCGTATAAATTAAATATGTATATTAATTTAGTATATGTTATGTACAGTACTACGAATAAATTTAACTTAAATTCAGGCTATTTGGCGACTGCACGTTCTAGTTAAAGTCATCAACTCCTATCACAATCATCGGTTAACGATCCATTAAGATAAATACCCCTGGGGCCTTTTAATTCTTCGTTTTGCAGTTAAAAATTAACAGACACTTCTGCGACTTATTAGGAGTTAAATATAATATAATTTTGATTCTCGTAATACAAATGCTGCTTGATTCGCAATGAACAATAGTGAATCTTAGGCATTCCTGCGGTTTCATTGTGGCTATTGATTTAAGTTCAATTAAAAAACTTACATTAATTAAAAAGCATTTTATCAAAATACTAAGCTATTACTATAACTATTATAAAATACTATAACTGTTATGTTATATTTAGGAAGTGAGTACAAATTGTGTGACTAAAGTTGTTATTTAATGTTATATTTTCCTTTTTTGTTTGCAAACAGCATAACATAACCCGTAGAAGCAAGAGAGCCTAAATTACTAATTATTATTATGACATAAAATGGCGAGTAATAATGCAACAAAACTACAGTCCTGGTACCGCAATCACCATATTTGATGCACTTTTTTTTCTAAAGGATACCACGCATGAATATTTTCGCAGGAAATCTTTCCAGAATCAATCAATATTAAATAACTTCACCTAAGTGTTAAATTCGATGGTTTTAATATTTCTTTACATGAAATAATAGTTTCCCATTTAGTGTTATTCATTAATTTATTTTCTACAAACAGAAATCATGGAACGCTCAAAAATTTTGATAATCATTATTTTTATTATTTGATTCAAGGAAACCTGTTGCCGAAGGCGGTCAAACACTTTTTAAAACTTACTGCGCTGCAGCTTTATATACCAATTGTTGGTTTTGGTTTTTCCAGTGATATTGATGACAATGACAAAGAACGGCCTGGAGGACCAAAAAAGTTCGAAGGCAATGAATTGCAAGACTTATTGGATGAAAATCCAGCTCATAATAACAGAAAACGTTCAGACAGGTCAACAGTTAATGAATCAACTATTTTCAAGCCATTACATACGATGGCAAAGTTCCAAAAGGATGCTAACATCGTTCTTTCGATACGGTATCTCTATGTGATCAGAAAGAGGGGAAGAGGTTGTCGAAAATGGTGGAAGTACCTAACATAGTTAAATATAAATAAATAGTTTAAAATTGACTACTCATTAGTAAACTATTCTTGTGTAATTATATGTATATTTTTACAGTATCACCATTTGGTAAACAGAAATGTAATTTGCTCGCTGATAAGTCATATCTCTTATTTGAAAATGCGCGGGAAGATCTATTTGTTTTTTTTTACAAGTAACGATAAGCGGCAACGTTGCATACGTCGCCGTGTGACGACTACGGCTGTTACGTCACCGCCACACGGCCAGTCGAACGTCCAAGGTCGATTGCGCGCAGGTTCGAATTAAATCAAATCGGAAACGGCTTTTTCTGGGCGGCAATCGGGACAGTTGAATTTTTTCTAATTACTTTTGGGAAAGATAACCCGCATCGTAATTAGTATTGGCGACGTATCGTGAAAATATGTATATGGTTGCTTACAGAGGAAACATTAACGATAAATGAGTGTGGAGAGTTATAAAATAGGCTGTTAATTTTATCCCTACTATTAATTCGAAAGTAATGAGTTGTCAGGGTGTTTAAATATTTATAAAAATTGTGGTAAATGCAAAATATATTGTCTAATTTAATATAATAAATAAAAATATAGGTCCATATTTTATAGATATTCTATAGAGTGTAAAGAAACGATAACATAGCTTGACGCTACTTTATGGCTCTGTTAAATTAAAATTGTTAGAAGATTATTAATTGAAAATATTAAAAGATAAATCGCTAATAGTCATTAGTAAAAATTATTACTGTCGCAATATGAAATAATTACATTTCCCTTAATATTTGAGGATATGAGAGAACTCAAAACACATGATATCAATGAATCAATGTAAATGGAATCACGATACGGTGAAGCAGTAGTTCCGACAACTGAGCAACTTTTCGTCGTCCAAATATAGAAAAACAAAAGAGAATTTTAGATACCATTTAAATATATTATCTTTCTATTGTTTACATAATTATATTTTAGAAAAGATAAATTTTACTGCACAGAAAATGATTTGGATATCTCTACTAATAACGTGCAGGTGAAATCCACACTGAGTCTGCGGTACCTTTCTACAGAGTGAGAGAGAGGGTTAGCGAATAATTTTACTTTATTCAGTCAATGTAGAATGACCAATAAATAAAATCAACAGGGAAATATATTTACTGAACATAACTGTAGAGTCGTTTATTCTAACATATGGACTGAAAAGTCCCGAGCGTAACCAAGAAGACGCGTGTTTTTTGGTTCAAAATTGACTTTATTTATTAAGTTAATATCCGTCAAAATCTACACAATCATTCCAGCGCCGCTCTAACATTTCAATACCATTTTTGTAGAACGATTTATCTTTTGCCTCAAAATAGGCCTGTCACCAATTGCTGCCCACTCAGATGACGATCGTTTTGATTCCGAAGTGAACTGATGGACCCATGTTTCATACATTATCACAATTCCGGTTTGTTATGTTAAACATGGCCAAACAGTGTTCAGACTCATCAAAACGTTCTTCTTTTTGGTCAACAGTGAGCAAACGCGGCATCCATTTTGATTTCTCATAGTTAAATGCTCATGCAATATAAAACACCACCACCAACACATTCTTTTGATGTCTTTATGATGCAACTTCACTATTAGGTCATTCAAAAGGATTTTGTAGTTTGGTGTTACACCTCATTTGGACGTCCATTGCGTTCTGCATCATCGGTGTCTGTACGACCATATTTGAACGTCACAACCAATGTTTTATTGTTGTTTTTGATGGAAAGGAGCCCTTATAACACTTATAAGCAGTGTAAAATTAAAGTACGCAATTGTTTTTGATCCTTTGTTTTGAAAATACCAAAAGTAGTGCCACTCTTAGTACAATAACTCACAAACTTGTTAGTAGAATATTATGAAATTTTAACAGCTTTCTTTTGAAGTTTAGTACTAACTCCAACTCTATGTTAGGCCCGAGACTTTTCAGCCCTAGTGTTACGTATCGGGTTATGTATCCATCCAAATTCTTTTAATATTCTTTAAAATTTAAAAATCTTTCATATTGATGTACATTAGTAGATAATGTACAGTTGCTTTTAGCACAGCCAAAAATGTATGTTTTCCCCAAAATGTCACCCCCAAAGAATTTTCCATATCGCCCTTCTGTCTATTTTGGTTTTGCGTCTTCATCTATTCGTAGTACCTTAAAAGCAACAAACACGTAGCCAAACATCTAAAATACAGTTAGAATAATTGGTATTTGTTTACTATACGAGACTGTTATTTTTAACTGATTATTTACTAATTTTACTACTGTTTTTTATATTTTACTACTTAGTTTACAATTCTCAGTAGTAAAATACTATTACTATAATAATAATGTTATTGATCGAAAACCATTTTATTTCATTCAAGCGGTTCTACATTTACATTTTAGTTTTTTGGTTTTTAACTTTATATCCCATCAGTGAAAAAGGAATGCGATTTAACTAACGGAATGATTAATAACTAGGACGATTTTTCAAAATAAAAAATTATATTATATAATATTTAAAAATATTATTTCTGTAGGAAATACAAGTTTTGAGAAAAAGCTTTTCTAAAAAGCTAAATTTGGACCAAAACTAACTAAATTTTTTTTCAATAAACCCATATATATTCTAGACCAAGGATATATTACTATGTTTTCCGTTTCCATCATGTCTCTTATTGGTGTTCAAACTTATCATAATGGGAGTGCTGTATTTTCTGATTATATTATATTAAATAAACTATCAATGCCGATTTTATAAATGCCTTAGACATTAAATAAATACAACATTGTCGTGATTACTTATTGTTGGGATTTTAACCCGCGATTTTGGTGCCCAAATATTATTTTTTTTAACAAATTATGACTTTGTTAACTGATGCCAGACGTCTAATATCTTGGTTTTACTACATGTTACTTTATGATTATACGTGTTCTACTGGTTAACTTAATCTTATTTCTTAGGATTACTATATGGAAGCTTGTTTCTAAAAATGGTAAGGATCTTTCTTCTTTTTAAACTAACGAAGATAGAAATATAACTAATTTATACCTAACTTAATAAGGAGTCTTTTATATTTATAGACTGAAGTCTATATTTTATTCCAAATACTTATAACACCAGTTCAACCCACTAGCTATTATGCCAAAATACTACCCTTTTGAGTCTAAACACGAGTCAACCAAACTTTTTTACGTTTCTATGTAGTTTTTCGTATTTTTTGCAGTATGTGGCTAAACGTTATCATGTTGCATATCTTGATTGTTTTTTGTTCAATGTTGAATTCAAGCACATCGCGCCATAAATCAAAATGATTCTAATATATGGCAGCGATAATATATAATGTTTCACTATGAAACATAAATTTACAAAAAATCCTTCAAAATTGATCATTAATATTTAATTGAAGTCTTTTTAAGTTGTATGAAAGTACAGAAATATTATGCAATGTTATATCGCTGTATACTTTAATCCTACTGCCAATCATATTAAGACCAATTTCGGAAATTCCTTTTTGTTTCAACATTGTGCAACGTTATATTATACTATAAAAAAATTTGCAGTCTTACTCGAAAATCTTAGTATTAGTTTATTCTATACAACAAATTTTACTATTGGATTTTACAAACATGTTCATTTACAATATACTTTTAATAACTGTGATGACTTAGTAATACTATTATATACGGTAAGTAGAATATTAAATATTAATGTTGGTCTTATAATAGGTTCATCTTCAGTCAATGTGATGTGGTGAGGTTTTAATCAGCACTTTAAGTATGCGACTATTTTAAAAGGATATACCAATCACATTGACAATTAGCGACGCATATAGATTCGTAATTATTTTTAATGGACGTAAGTTACGCGTATTCCGAAGGTGTAATCAATGACGATCAACTACTCATTAAGGCATTTTCCGGAAACTTGTGGATTTTGCGTGACAAATTTACTTCACGGTCGACTTACGGTCAATTAATTCGTCTTAAATTTAAACATTAAAGTTTTATTTGAACGTAACTAGTTATCTAATGTTTGTGCTTATCTTTGGGCTAATATCTTACGTATTTACATACCTATATTTGTTTACACACAATAGTAGTAGAGTAGTAATGAATAGAGTAGACAATGAAGGAGATAAAATGGTTTTTCTAGCTTTAAAAATATTTAAACAAAAAAAATATAAACATAACGGCTCCTCAGGATAATCTGAAACGCTCCAGGGTTTGTCAGAAATAATCAAATTCACAGGGAAACTAACACTCCAGAAATCAAGCGCTTCATATCTCAATCCTTCCACAAACAACAACTCAGTTGAAGTTCTTCTGAAAACGCGCTTTTTCGCAAGTTGGTGAACATGCTGGGAGCTTAGCATCGCGTCACCGTTAACCTACCCTTTTCCAGGCTGAAACGACCTCATCCGTCGTTGCAGTCATAATGTTTGTCCCCATGCGACAGCGTCCAGTCGTGTGTTAACTCAAGTTCGTGAATCTGTAATTACTTCCACTGTTTTCTTGTTTCTGTTTTTTCACCAGGTCCTCGTGCCCAATAACGGCTGCCCGATCAGCGGGTGCCATATCCCCAAATTTAATGCAGTAGCAGTAGCGATCCACAGGGGTCAACTGTGAGGCGGTTTCGGTTTAGTGTATTGGTAAGCCCAGAGGCAGTCCCACATAACCCGGTCCAACTTGTCACTCCAGGGCAAGTCTCCACGACCACGTATCCGTCATGCATTCCACCGCCTGGTTTTAGGTCAGAACAAAAAAAAACTATAGAAAATTAGTATTGTGATTAGAAAGTTAAGATTGAATATAGAAAACTTGTACTAAAAATTGCGAAAGAAATGTTCTACGTACGAAACTTCAAATCGGTAACTTTCGGTAATTTTGAAATTACGAAGTGTTGCTGAAACACAATAAAGTAATGCATTTTTCTAAGTGTGTCGTAAACGGTGACGAGAAAGCATTACTGTGGGCATCCAGATATATTAGAGACCAAATATTTATTTTATTATATTTTTTATATATCGAGCAATCCAGATATTCGACCATTTATATCGAAGTTTGCAAAATTCTGTCATTGAATTCATAAAAATTCTTCCATCTTTCTCTCAGGTCGATAATATTACATCTGATTAACCATCATATATAATATATAATGTACGGCCTAAGAATTTGATTAATATGCACAGAAATACTTGCGGTATTTTTAAAGCATATGTATTGGTACTTCACCATATTATTAGCGTGAGGTTTTTGGAGGAAATGGTCTATTGTGTGGTAATAAACCAATGTCATATATGTTCTACGTTTTCTTTGAATTCTTTATGTAATATTTTAAGGTTACATTAGGGTATCCATGTTAATTGTTTTATGTAATATTTGGCTTGTGACATGGGTCAGAAGGTTACGCGCATTCCTCTTGCGGCATTGTCAACGGAACGTGAAATTAGATGTGTTATGAATGGCTCGGTAGGTACTTAAAATGAGCGTTTAAACAGGTGAAAATTAAGCTGAAATTATTCGAGATACTATCCTGGCTGTGTTTGTAATTTTCAATTTTATTGTTTGGTATGTTGTCGCTGTGAATATTATTTTTTATGTAATATATTTTCGCTAAAGTTCTTCGAGTTTCTAAATCTAGTTCTGTATTATCACCGACTTTTTTTATTACTATATAATTTTAACATAAGAGGTTATATCTCTTTGTCTATGGAAAAAATTAATATTTTTAAAAAATGTTAAGTAAATATAATCCATTAGTCTTATTGTAGTAATTTATTGGATTTACTGATATGACATATCGTTGAATACATCAGTAGTAACAAAAAGAATTAATTTATGGACGTTATGGTATTATATGTTATAATGTTTATTCATTGTTATGGTATCTTTTCATGTTTATATATAGGAAGTACACATTTATGCTTTTTTTCTTATGAAATAGCGACATAATGAAAATTTAATCTATCGTCTGATTAGCCTCGATGATAATCACCAGTAATATATAGAAATTAAGAATTGCTGATTTTTTTTTTATTTAGAAAACAATTAGAACGATTAGAACACATTTGGATAAACCATCTATATCATATAGTTTGAAGGTACTTACAAGATTTTCTTTAATATTTCTTCTAATCTGAGGACTTTGTCTATGATATATTCGATTTTGAGTATGTATCCTCTTTCATCAGGCATCGAATTCTATATATGTGAAAATATTTTATCTCTAAAATCAATTCTTTAACAAATGAAGCTTTTCTTCATAACATAATCTTCGGACATCAAATTCTACGAAATCCATCCAGTTTGCCTCGATTTTTCAAAACATTTTTTATGACATATTTATAAGATACGCTTAGTAAAATCTTAATTATAAATTAATTTATTGCCACTTTTCATTTGTACTTGTATTAATTCACAACCAAACGAGTGCGAGAAAATGCATCAATTTGTATTCCTCAATTATAAAATTATAATAACTTATAGTTATAGTTTACACTAAAGGTATACACTTTCTATAAGTTCGTATGGTTTGGTTCGCTTCAATCTCCTAACATCCAGCATTTGTATTGCTTCCATGTTAGTATGATTTAGTAATCTTCTTTCGTGTTTCAAGGCGAAATCTTGGATAACTTAGCAAATCCATTTGATTTCCAGGTCGTGCATTTCTTCGTTGGTTACGTAGCGATAGGCATCAATCGAAGAACCTTGTTTTGACAGCATTGAATTGTCCTGTAAATTAACCTCTGTGATTTTAGATCAAGTTGAGAGTATCTTCCGACTACCCAGTATAGTTGTTTTATTTTGGTTCTAATTTGTGTTTTCAAAACATTGTTAATTATGTTTAAAAAATTCGAGAGGCAATTCTTCATGGATGATGATTCTTGCTATTAACTAATCTTTGGGCTTCAAACTTGTCCAGATTGGAGCGCTTTTCTCTTTTTTCGAAGATTTTTCGAATATTCTTATGGAGCATTTTTTTAAGGCACTGATGATAATCTTGTTGGTTACAAAAATGTCACTCGATTTTATAGGCAATTTTTTTACAACTGTATAAAAATTCTTAGATGCGAGTTTTTAATACATTACAAATATAGTTTGAGGTCATATTGTGGCGATATAATGTGGTTTAAACGCATATGAACAGCTTTTATTGTTTCTGTTGTAAATTAAGGAAGAAAACTGAATGCTGACTGATAACGCAAGAGATAATGATACTTTTAAATACATGTTAATAATAAATCTCGATTAAAGCTTGACCTATACACCTATTGAACTTATTTGATGTCAGCGTTAAAAATAAGTCGATGTTAACATTAACGTTGCAGGCTTTAAATTAATAATAACGAGAAAGTGGTCTGAACAGTGATTTTATATGGAAAATAGGGTGCTGTATATCGGTAATGTTGCATTATATGATTTTGTTGCTAATGAGCTCGGATATTTCTCATTTTTCCATACTAATGAGATAGAAGTCGTATTTACGTAACTCTTTGTAATGAAGTAAATTGCTACAGTAGTAAAAGAAATGTATCCGGATGATACGTTGTTTAAATTTACTATTTCATTTTATCTGTTATTTTTAATTATTTGTTTTTTTATAACATCTTTATTAGATACGCTTATTACAATCTTAATTATTATTATTATTACAATTAATTTATTACTACTTTTCCTATGTGCTTGGATTAATTAGCAAGCAAGACGAGTGCGAGAAAATACATCAGTATGTATTGCTCAATCATAAAATTACAATTATTTATTAATTATTAACTTATAGCTATAGTTTACACTAATAATACACACTAAATGTTCACACAAGTTCGTATGGTTTTGTTCGTTTCAATCTCCTGACATCCTGTGCGCTTGCAGTTGTATTGCTTCCACGTTAGAATGATTTAATAATCTTCTTTCGTGTTTCGTTCGTATTATAGATCAAGTTGAGAGTATCTTCCGACTAACCAGTATAGTTGTTTTATTTTGGTTCTAATGTGTTTTGCTTTTTGTCTAACGTGATGCTTCCAATTTAATCTACCGTCAAGATGGATTCCAAGGTATTTTGCTGATTCTGCTTGAGGAATCGGGCATCCATTGAGTGATATAATTAAGGTTTTTATTATTTCGCCTTAATGCAAAATTAACGTGGACAGATTTGGAGCTATTAAGTTGAATTTTCCAATCTTTTGTCCATTTGTAGATTTTGTTGACTGCCACTTGCACTTTTTCTATTGCCCTAGGCAGAGATATATCTTTTGCCATAATAACTGTGTCATCAGCAAAAGTTCCAAGAAGTGTTTCTTTTGTTGTTGGAATGTCAGCAGTGTAGAGCAGATACAGGAGAGGTCCTAAGACGCTACCTTGTGGAACTCCAGCCGAGATATTTTTAAATGCCGAGAACGCCATTTCGTGCGATACTCTAAATTTTCTTCCGAATAAATATGACTCCAGCAATTGACAATAGTTACGCGGTAACAATTTGCTCATCTTACAGATTAATTCCAAATGCCAAACCCGATCAAAAGCTTGTGAGACATCCAGGAATATTGCAGGGCAGTATTTCTTTTCTTCAAACGCTCTTTCAATAGCCGCAGTTACTCTGTGCACTTGATCGATTGTTGAATGGTGATTTCGAAAATCAAACTGGAAATCTGGTATTGTTACTAAATGTTTAACACGTTTATATGTCAGCTTCTCAAGTAGCTTTGATATTGCAGGTAGTAGCGAAATAGGCCTGTAAGATTCGACTTGTTCTGCAGGTTTGTCAGGTTTTTTGAGCATAATTATTTGTGCAACTTTAAAGCATTCCGGGACATGCTTCAGCCTTAAACAGGCATTAAATATATATGTCAACATGATGATTGCTTTTCGTGGCAGTTCTTTCAATAATCCAGGTGAAATGTCATCTATACCAGGTGCCTTTTTAGGATTGAGGTTATCAATTTCAGTGGCAACTTCCAGTGGAGAAATTAGATTTAGATCTACATCGGGTTGATAAATAGGAGATGTATCCATGGTAGATTCTATATCATTAGGCCGAAAAATGTTAGCTAAGTAAAATTATTTGTTTGCTGATTATTTCTATCATTATATCAAGTATCATTAATAACTGTTGTATATAAAATTATATTTTTTTTCAAAAACATTAGTATCATAAACATATATATCAATGTGTAAGTTCCGGTACTGTTGTTAAAGATAAAACTTGTTATTTTATTTCTATAGTATTTTTAAGTTTCTATCTTTTGCCAAAAATATTATCATGACTCAGACTGTATTAATCGTAAAATATATATGAATTGTTTATTGTTTTTGGTTTTTTAAGGTTCATTATTTCGTATCAGTTTTCGTTTCGGCCCTCTAGTGCAATCTTCGTGAGTCCGTAGAGTCTGGAGAGTCCAAATGTTGGCCTTAGAAACCAAATAATTCTTATGTTTTAGTACTGATAAACTTTCCAATTTATAAAATATAATCTATATATTTTTATAGATACTACCATCATCAAAATATAAGAATAGTTTTGTTGTTTATTATCATCCTTTTAACTGTCGAAGAGTTATATTATTTGGGTGTTTTACATTGAAGTTGTTAATTTTTAGTAGCTACAATTATGTCTCCATAATTTTTTGTTTTTTTTATCAAGGCCATTCTACGCAGCTTTGGTGATATTTCCCTTCAAAATTGAACTGATATCAATATTGAACTCTAATATCTTGATTTAGCTGCATTTAGTTGAACAAAGTTTTAAGGGCTATGTCAGATATGTAATTCGTACTGATTGAGAATTGAGAAATTTATTATTAAAAATTATCTCAGTGTTATTACTAAAATTACATTCTGAAAAATTATTCAATTAGTAATATTATGCAATCTTGAATCACTGACATGGTGAGAAAGTCTTTGTTCATGACTTTGGGCAAGTTTTTAATGGTATGCTTCTTTATGAAGATTTGTTTCTGATTATATACTTTGGTCTGACATAGTTGAATTATGTCTAGATTGCTCTTCTTGTGGTATTATATGTTGAAAAGCATAATTTATTCCAAATTGGCAATACATTGTTCTAAATTTGATATCCCATTCTTCTGGTTATCTAGAATCACATCCAGTGTCGAAAAAAAGTTTATAAAAATGCACTTTAGGCAATAGAGAATAAATGAATTAGGAACATCATAATCACATCACAGTGGTATATTAATCAGAAATATTATTCACAGATCAGGATCGCTGGCTAAAATATATATAGTGATCGGAATAGAAGTTTTAAATTAAGAACATAGTTTATGTTAATTGAATTAATGATAATACTGCCAAGGTCAATCAGACCATATAACAATTTTTCATTTTAATGTGAGACGAGTTGCGTAACCATCCAAACTTTGCAAGAAAGAAAATATCATTTATAGAAACGTTGCCGTTTTTTTTGTTTAAATTTTATTCTGCCAACCAGTTTTATTAACAGGTGTTATTAAATAGTAGAGGCTCGTCTTGAATAGGCGTCAGAAATATTTGAATTTCATTTTAGCTGTTAATTAAATTAATAATGGAGTAAATTTTAAGGTTATTGTAATACAAATGAGAAATTCAAACCGTTGTATAATAATGCTACAACTGGTCTTGCTGTGGCAATAAAATATCATCAAGGACATGACATTTTACATACATTAGCCACACGTTGCAGTGAATAATTTAGTATATTGTCTTCAGCATATTATTAGAAGTAGACGGATCAATTTTATTTGTGGAAATATGTGGTGATATTAATGTTAATAAATATGCTGTGTCACATTCAAATTCAATAAATAAAAGCATCTGGATGCGAGTTATCTTGGTTTACAATACATAAACGGTTTCTTTTATACAAATGTCATTTTTTCGTTAAAATTCGGTATAATGTTAAAAATGTTACCAACACTAGCTCGATGGTATGTATTTGGTTCTAAGAAGTGAAGTACGGTTTCGCCATGAGATCAGCGATGATTGCAGCAAGTGATAGTCGGGTATGTAGCTTATCACAGATTATGAAACATTTTATTAGGAGAAACTACTTCCAAAATCTTATTTCTCCTCTAAATTTCTTGAATTTAAAGGTGTAAAATAAAAGATAATGATTTGCTTTGTTCAAAATTCAATACAACACAAGGAATAATATGTCATGCTGATATATGTGTCATGAAGAAATTTCTTAAAATAACGTATTAAAATAGGTAGTTTTACTATAGTATATAAAGAGTTTAACGTTTTGTCAATTATTTAAGCCATATATTGCAAGTAGGAAAGTTCAGGTCAGGAGAGTTCAGTTTTTCCATTTTTTGTGACTATTATTTTTGAAAATGAGTAAAATAGACACATGTGGAATTTCTGTTGTTGAATATGTTTTGCATCAAGAATTTAATTTTTCCACTTCATGATATTAGTAATTATATTTTAATTGTGTCAAATAGCTGTCATATCGTTTAAAAGAACAATGACATTGTTGATATAAGCTATATTAGGTATATTACGTTATATATACATATATATATATATATATATATATATATATATATATATATATATATATAAAATTTCACATGTTTCTTTCTGATATTGTATTACAAATGAAATTATTCGGTTAATATTACACAATTACTGTATCAATCTACTGAATTGAAGGGGGAAGCAACTATTTCCTCACAGACTTCTGTTGCGAAATCGACTTATTGGATCATATATGACCAAATAGAGATGGACCATTATCTTATAGAGTGATTTGAAAAATAAGAGTCTAACCAGACCAGAATAGTTGCCATCTGTCGTTAACAGTGGCGAGTTTTAGTGAAATAGATACACTATCCAAGTGTCGGATGTGGATCGATGATGACGATTAAATTCGATTTCTCAAGATCGAGATTTTTTAAAGATGTTTAAAGATTTCCGAATAGAACTCCCAAACTTATTTCTGGTCGATCTTTTAGTATATTTATATATGGCATTGGCAAATTGTTTCGTTTTATTTAATAAATATTTTTGCGTACCCATTTTTTTTGTTAGTGTAAACATTCTAATTTCTATTACGTTTATTTGAAATATTTTAATATATTAATGTAGAAAATGTTTGTTCCTTTAAATTTAGTGTATTTAAATTATATCTGGAGATTAAAAAAAGTTTGACAATACCAAAAACCCTTAATTCTAAGCAGCAAAGACACACTAAAACTATTGTAACAAATAAATTGCTCCAAGGGAACAGATCTTTAACTCTACCTAGCCAGTGAATATCGTATTTTATAAATTAAAATCATCTCCGTTGGATGCCTTTTTTCTAGTCCATACAATTTGATTGAACGATAAAATTCGGTATGGTTAATTCATCAGCTAGGAAAGTATTTGCTGGTATGGAAATCATGGGTTATTCACATGACTTAGAACTGGCCTGATGTTCTATGGAGGTATCTCTGTGAATATTTAATCAGGTCAAATCGACAAATTCTGTCAAAGTGTTTTGAAATAAAGATGGCCAATATATAGCCTTTAGGTGTTTTATTCAGAGCTCCTGTGTCCGTGTCCCAACGAAAAACAACAGGGATTTGCGACGGTAGCCAATTCCCCGATATAAAGTTTCGAGAGATCGTTAACCCATTAGGCGTTATTGGATGTCTGTTTACGTCTGTTTACCGATTTAATAGTCTTCAAAATTATTTAAATCAAGAAATTACTTAATTAAACTTATATTACCATTTCTGAAGTTTTTTTAATATAATAACAGGGCAATTGAAAAGTCCCCGGCGTACTATAGCAAAACACATTTTTTGGCATAATTAGTTTTTTTATTCAACATAATTCCTTTCATGATGAAGGTGATTTCATCAGGTGATACACTGATTATAGCGACCCTCCAACTTTTCGATACAATTTTTGTAGTACGATTTGTCCTTCAAATAGGCGTTAATTTCAGCGATCATTCCCAGAGAGCATTTTATTGAGATCTGAGAAAAGGAAATAGCCGCTGGGGGCTTGATTTGGAGAATACGGTGGATGTGGAAGCAATTTGAAGCCCAATTCATTTTTTTGACACGGTGCATTGTCTTGGTGAAGCAACACTTTCTTTTTATTCAAATACGGCCGTTTTTCGGCGATTTTGTCCTCCGAACGGTCCAATATCGCTATGTAATAGTCGCTGTTGATGGTTTTTCCTTTTCCAAAGTAGTCAATGAATGTTATTCAAAATCATTTTGTAGATTTTTTTAATGTTTTCGTCGGTAACAACCTCTTTTGTGTCCACTGCGTTCACTGTCTTCGGTGTTGATGAAATGATTACTTAACTGTGTCTCATTGTTGGATATGCGTTTACATAGTGTTGACGTCGTTCTTGGCACCTTACTTGCAACTGTTTTAAGGGTATACAGTGTATATTCAAAGATATATTGAAGAAACTTTATTAAGGAAATATATTTGGTCATGAATTATATGTTCTATTTTCCTTAAATTCTATGATGTATTAAACTGATTATGGCAAATTTAATTTGCTTCTATATCTGGAGGTGATTAAGTTTTTAGTCTTGATAAAATTAAATACCTACTTTGTAATGTCGTAGTTCTTGGAATTGAAAATAAACCAAACATGAATCAGATACAAATACTAAGGTATACAAATTATATAATTAAGATTTTTTAATTTATGTTCTAATTAATTAGTGCATATTAAATATGCAAACTGGTATATAGTAAATTAATAGATTAGAACAATTAATTATATTAATTATCAGCCCGCAATACTTCAATATGTTTATAATTTTACTAATACATTTTTGATTGTATTAGTCTTTATTTTAAAGTTTTTTTAATTTGAAACTATATTGTGAAAGAACCAGGGTTCTTTTGAGGCATAAGATGTGAAGTACATCTCAGATATGTTACATCTCTTATGTCAGAACAAGTAGTAATCAGAAGGAGCAAGGTTTGTAGAATACGGCAGTTTGGGCAGCACCTGCCATTTTAATGCTTCTAAGTTTGACCGGTTTAACAACATGTGGTCGAGCGTGGTCATGCTTAAGAATAACATTGTTATTTAATTTCGTAATGTAATCGAGTAATGCCTTCAAGTCCTCGTCTTCAATATTTTTTTTGTTGTCTTTGGTCTCAAAATTTCTATGCTCTGAAAAAATGTTTAGTTCACACCTCGAAACACGACGAAATTACAGTGAGACTTCACTTTAATATTAATTGGAACATGAATAGAATTAAATAGTAGTATCATTATTTATTTTATTTTATTATATAAAATTGTAAAATAAATATTATATTGTAAAAAACAGGTGATCGTTCAGAAAAGGCTGAAAAATAGATATAAAATGTATACCCATTGTTTTGGTTTGTTTACTTGCTTGTTTGCTTTCTTTGTTCGTCTTTTGTTTATTTTTCGTTGATTACATTATGCATATGTGACATCGTAGCTATTTGGTATTACGATGAGCCACTTTCTGTCTGAAAGTATAATTCGCTGGATTATATGTAATTAGTTACAAGTTAATGGTGATTTATTTATTAATTGACTGTTTCTATTCATTACACTTCCTAAATTCCGTACTTCACTTCCAAAGTATTCCCTGTTGAGAAAACTAGACTAGACATGATGAATTAAATTAAAATAATTATCATCCAATTATTTGTTTATTTGTTTGTTTACTTAATTCGTCTTAAATTGATTTGTGTTTATTATTATACCTTTTATCTAATAACAATAAAATAACGATTTTAATAGTCACTTATTTTTCATTTTAATTGATTTTACTAGCGGTGTAAATTAGTTTTGGTTTTGCTCTAAGCGATTTTAGATATTTTATTGTTATTTTAAGTTTCAATAAGCTTTATCTTAAGATATCAAGACTCTTCAACCGAGTAGTTTTAAAATGGTGATTTAGAATGGAGATTATGAAACCATCATAGATGAGAAGCATTATGTAGTTGCATTTCAGCCGATCAATGAGAAAACAACGTTATACAAGCAGAATATTCGCAAAGTAATTTAAATGCTGGTATGAAAATTTAATTAAAAATGCGTCCTAATTTTAATATTATTTTATTAATTGTCGCGTTCCTGTGATTTGAAGTAATTTGTAGGAATAATTTGCTTGATAAATCTTCAATTTAGTTACAGAAGTATTCAGTGTTGTATAACACAAGATACACCATTTACTGTACATTTAAAAGAAATGATAGCCCTATCTAATAACAAATGATAACAGTAAAACTTGCATCGAGTGGAACAAAAAAAAGAAACGAATATGAATATCTACTTTACCGAACGTGAAAGTTGATTAATTAATCGTCCACCTGATGCAAAATCAAGATCTGGTTATTCGACTGACACAGCCAAGTGTAAAATTTTACGACCCATTAACCATTCTTTGAATTGCTGCTAATAATAGTAATATCATACAGCCGGATCGTCATTTCCTTTATATAATCAAGAAATAAAAATGTTTAGTAATATGAGTAATTATTTATAGACTTGTAGAAATGTAAGTGTAATATTGTTTTTTTTTAGTGGAGGTTGTTATTAAAATAAAAAGTTAATAATATATGTTAGAAATAAATAAATATTCTAGTGTCCTTGAAATCTTCAACAAATTTGAAGGAATTGGCAACATTCAAGGTTGATCAATGCAACTCGTGGTATATAAAAATTTATCAAGGATTCATGAACGAAATGTTAATTAAGAACGTTATAAAGCTTTATTATCTGTCATGCATTTTAGCAAATGTTTGCACCGAAAATTCTAAAAGCATATATAATTTCTTTCACTTTATATTTTTCATTATACTATAGACATTATACTATTATACTAAGTTTAATTCACTATTGTATAATGCTTTATTTAATTGACTTATTTATTTGAGAGCATCATGAAGTAATACGTTAAATATGCTAACTATAATAATATAACTCATAAAAACGTATCTATGGTTAGATAGAAACATTGAAATGAAAAGGATGTCTAGGTAACTATTATTTATTGTAAAATAGGATAATTTTCCTTTCTTCTGTTAATCTATTCTAAGTGTATTTGTCCATAAGACAAGAGTGTAGTATCCTGCAAGGAAAATTGTCCCATGAAACTGAAAAAAAGACAACTTCTATTGCCAAAACATATATACTTGCTGACAACATATATGCTTAAGCTTCAAGAAGGCAGCTAATTATCACATCGTTTCAGTAAAATACTTGTAAACTCTAAGAGTAGATTATCAACAATATGACATTAAAATTTCTGATTGATTCTTTATGAGGCGTATATGGCTGTTGAGTTTAACATATTCTCCATAGCTATTAACTATTTCTTCTCTCTTTCTGTGAGTTTCAATGATAGCAGATCCAGTAGGCTTAACTGAGCGTTTTTGTTTATCAAAATAAGTTAGTCTTTATCGTTTTTGTAACAATTATTTTACTTTCAGAGTTTCATAATACGGTTCGATTTGTTTTTCCATTTTTTAAAACTATTTACTGTGAGAAATCATTTAATAAAATAATTTCTCATAAAATGTAATGTTTCCATCCTATGTTTTCAAATGCGCTCTCTTAATTTTTGTGGTATATTTTTCTGGATTAAACAAAGGAAGTAGTATTTATGAACTGGTAAATAGTATTTTGTTACTTATTTGATATTTTCGATGTCTGTTAAAATATATTATTTATACATTAGTAAAAAATCACATAGTTGAAAAATAAAGAAATAATTTAGTTTATACATTTCTTCAATTATGTTATATCATATCACACGATCATATATCATTATGTCATACAAGAGAAGGTATTTTGTTAGCCTTTCAAGATTAGTTATATTATATACAATATGTAATAATATGTAATGTAATGATGCCATTTGCAGTTTGCTTTTGGTGGTCCTCTCATTAGCACTATTTTTAATCAAAATATTGGTGTCTTATAGCTCACGGTTCAACAACTGAGCTATTATATTCTGTCTTTGGTGGCCAGACTATGCTTGTTCACTGAAGCTTCAATCCGTCTTTGTATCGATGGTATCCCGTATTCATCTATATTCCAATAATTTGTGGTCAGGAAATTTTTAGTAACTGTCTGAATTGTACTAAAATATATTAAGGAACGCTTCGATTAACCTTTCGCTACAATGTCTGCCCGACTTCTTTTTTTGATAAGTCATTTAATTCTGGTTAACTGAATAAATTCTGGAGAGTACAGACTTATGAAAGTCTTAGACAGACTTAGAATCTGTGAGGAGTTTGTTCAACCACAGCATTGCAATTTGCGTCTCTTAATTTGTTCCTGAATAGTGCTCTGATTGTTGTCGCATCTTTAATGTCGAATTCGAATTCGCATTGAAAATGAATTAGCAGCACTTCATGACATGTTTCATGATTTCATGGCGATATTAATTTATACACACGTTCACACGTTACGTTGCTGTTATAAAGTCGTTTAAATAATTTTATTGATTTTTATATGACACTTAATTATTTATTGACGTAATGATAAATTACGTTGTAATATATAACAATATCATGGGTCTACGTCTTTAGATATTTATAGAAATTATGCTTGTACGATTTAAATGAATAATTGGAAACCAATTCTTGGTCAACCTTTGATAATATATAATTGCAGCTTTACAATGTAAAGATATTTTTAAACAAACCGAAAAAATATAATTGAATATCCTTTAAATCAACACCGTATTGTGTAAACGATTAGTATCATCGACGATGACGATAAGAACAGGTCATACTGTTCCCCTCTATATTTAGATTATTAGAACTATTATCGGGCCGTGGAGATTAGAAAGTCCTCAAGAGATTACCGATAACGTAAGGTCAAAATTCCCATAGATAATAAAATCAATGCCTGTCGCTTATCTCACATTTCGGTTACTGCACAAAAGCCGAACGAATAGTTAATGATCTCTAAATCGGTGGATGTTTTTCAACAGTAGTATCCTAATTGGTAGTTTCGTCGCTTCTGCGAATTTTTATGTGATTTACTAGGTTTGCCAGACCGATACAAGCGATCGACAAAAGAATATTAATGACTTAATTTTTTCTGGTTTTAGTATTTTTTAATGAAACTAGCTAGGATTAACAATAATATTAATCCTTAATTTATTCTCAGCAATTTTAATCTCATTTATTGCTAGTTATCACCAAATAAAAATATATAAAATGTGAATTAATTATGAGGATTTTTTATTTAATGTGGTATTTTAATATAAAACATTGTTTTTATTCTTTTTATTTGATTTATACTCTTTTAAATGATATTGCTTTCATGTTATTCTATGAGATTGCATGATTTCTATGACGCTAGAAACGTCTTGATATATCTGATGATAGCGTTATATATAAGGATTGAATCATTGGATGTCACTCGATTAAAGTGTGAGAATCAGTGCCCAAAGGAGGAACAACTCCAAAGATGTAGATTGCAATAAGTTGTATGTGTCAGTCAGTTTGTATGTGGCAAAATCGACATTTTAGACAGATAGAAGATGCAGTGTGCAGGTTCAAAACGTCTTGAATGAATGTCATATAGTAGGTAGCTGAAAATAGAATAATATCTGAGTCTAGATTGCGGTCGAGTCTTAATGTACGAGATCCCAATGAAGAAAGATGTTGAAATCGCCCAATACGCGGATGCCACAGGTTTCTTCACCAGTTCTCGTTTTGTAGATGTCGCTCAGAGGAAACTTCAAATTCAATTAAATGCCACAGTCCAATGATTTCTGGAGGTTGCAAAACAACCCTCAAAAAACCCAGGCCATAATCTTTCACAATCAGAAAGATTTCCGTGCTTACCAGCTGAGAGTGGAAAAAGTCTCAATTCCGTGGTGATCAAAAGCCACATCTTTGAGCGTAGATTCCTATGGTCATCACAGATAAATAAAGAAATCTCCAAAGGCTACGGTGTCGCCACAGTGCTTAACCCTCTCATCTGTAGAAAAAGTAAATTGTCTCCGATGATTAAAGTTTTGCTTTACAAGCTGCTTATCAGACCCGTCATGTTATATGGACCTAACACTTGGTATCGGTTTATCAGGCCGGAACTAGTGGAAAAGTTTCAGCTAATACAAAATAAACTCTGAACACACCAGAAATAAGACGGTTCGTTTTTTCCTTACACAAGAAATTCCATGCAACCTCAGCTCTCTCCAACTATTCTCACATCAGATCACTATCAGAGGCGTTCCCAGTCAGGTAACCCCGAAGACCATCCTCCCAAAAATCGATTCTTGACGTCGCCAAAGGTTCCTATACTCCAAATAAAGCGCGTTGAGTTAACATCAACAAGGAAACCTTTTCAGCTGGTAAATCAGGCCAAAAAAAAATTGCAGTCGATCGATAATAGTGGCGAGATTTCATGAAGAATAATCGCGCACATAATTCTACGCAACAACGTTAGCATATTGGTTGAGAGGTAGACACTCTTCCAAAGTACTCCTTATGGATTTATGATGATGGAGATATTGCCAATTGATAGTATTATGCACTATTGTATCCCGATTTTCCATAGGAAGGATCGATATTGGCAACCTGTAGCGTTTCTTATTTGGCTTATATATTAAGATATTGTTTATTATTTAGTCAGTGATAAATAAATCATCATGGAAAATTACACGGTAGAGCAGCACGTCTAAATTATAAATTATTATGAAAATGTGTGTTTGTTGGTGCACATTAAACGATGATAACCGATTTATTTTGACCCAATTGACCAGTGTATGATACGTTTGGTTTTATCCATAGACAATTTGAGGGTATAATTATCTCTGGCGTATATGACGTAAATTTACAATCAAGGTAGTGGAATTTTGACCCCCTAAAACTTTTTCTTTGCCTTTAAAATCACTACCTATACCCTTAAAGTTAATACTACCTAGGACATTGACTCGCCCTTATCACCAAGCTCTAAAGTTGCTTAAGATAACGTATTATTGTGATTATGGTATGACTTCTTTTACGTTTATAGGTTACGGTAACTGGGTTGTCCTATTGTATTATGTTGTATGGACATATGTTGATGTCGTTCAAGAAATATAATCACAAACAATAGATAAATTTTTATTGAGAATATTTCTAGGAGTTGAGAGAATATTTTAATGATAAGTCGACGCAATAAACATTGCCAAAAGATTATCTATGCTGGTGAGGCTTTATTTAATTTGTATTTGTAGTATTTTATCAACAACATAACAACACAATGGATTTTAATTGTTTAAATTATTTGTATGATCATTTAATTATATTTTTTGTTATATTGCCAAGAAATTCATAGGAGTAGTTATTGATATCATAGTCTCCGTATATTAGCCTGTAACTGCTGCCCCAGCTGTGTACTACTGTGAGTAGATACGAGCCTATAAATTAACTTTAAAGGATTTACTGAGCATTAAATTCGTCGAAGTGTGAACAAAAATAAAATTAGTGTGTTAAAAATGTCTGAATTTGTTCCGAGTAAATCGTATTTGCTGGAAGTTTTACTATTTTATTTCGATTTGAAGAGAATGGATGCTGAAGGTCATCGATTGTTGTGTGAAGCTTATGACAATCATCATTCATCGATTAACGTATAAATACTGATTTCAACGTTTTAAAAGAACATTCTATAAAAGTAAGCAACACTATAAGCAAAAACCAATTAATAAATCAGTGGGGATAGCTATCGACAAACACTCGACAACATGTTGCAAAACCGGTGAAAGAAGTTATATAAAAATGAGACATGCTGCTTCCCCACCCATCGTATTCTCCGGACTTTGATCCTTCTGATTACTACTTCTTCTAAAAAATATTTAGAATAGAAGTATTTTCGCAGTTTTTTGAAATAACAGGATCTAAAATTTCTGAATACGGAAGGAAAAGGCTACCGAAACGTTTGAAATGTTTCTAAAGCAAGTTAACCAGTTTGCAATGTTCTTAATGCAAACATTCTATCCCATGAAAAGTGGAATTATTAGTGTTCGAATCTTTTAGAGACTCGACAGTTTGAGGGTGCGTGAAGATGCAGGCTCTGTAGGTTGAGTCAACTCTTGTAGCTGAGCTATAATCGCAGTTGCAGATTTTTTATTGCCGAGTCATATAGTAATCTGAAATGTTTGTATCTCAGACTTCCTTCAGAATGTTGGCTTAGTTTAAGTCAATATGTACCATATATCTCGTCTTTTGTTAATTATACTATATAGTGTCTTATTTCGCGGTTAAAAATCAGTATAGAAAAATAAAACAGATACACTGAATAGGAACGAACCGAAAGAAAAAAAAACAGGTCAAAACCTCATAATTGGAACCTTTTGAGATTCGATACATCATCAAGTTCGATGCTCGAGGGTATCAAAAAACGGGGGCCCAAGTAAAACTTTCTCCGAGTCCGATACATCTTCGTAGGTTGGCCCTGGGGGGATAGTGGTAGGGGCCCGGGCCGTCGCCCTGTCTGAAGTCGACGCCAGTGGTCGCGAATGAACCAAAACCTAGCGTAAAGAGAAAACCCGTTGGAATTTGGGCGACGGACCGGCTAACTGTGATTCGATCAAGCTGGACGCATTGTATACGGTGCGTCTATGAAGTTTAACGATTTTTAATTAGACGAATTGTTTAGCACTAATTTTAGAGAGCTATCAGACGCATAGTTTAATGCCGTAACAACACAAGAACTTATATTGAGGCAGAATTATTTTTAATTTAACTGAAGTTGACTTTAAAATATCGAGAAATTATATTTAAAAAACGACATTCAGTTTTTGTGAAGTTTTTTCATTAAATTTAGATTGACTAATAAAAACTAACATCCATTCACTATTAGTGACTTTGTTAGCCAAAATCTAGCTTTAATAGAGTCCCGAATTATGTTAGTAAGACTACGTTTAAACAGAGTATTGACCAGTAGTTTGATTTCGAATTGAGACACCTGTTATTCCCTTGATGAACATGTAAGATTTTCTCATGTCACTTTCATGATAGGCAGACATATTCTTGACAATTAACGGTTTTATGCTCTTCTAGCTTCTAAAAGGACCCATTTAATTTGAAATTACCATGTGTAGTATCAAGTACCTTAGAATGTATTGTTCTAATTAAATTATATTTATTACTGTAAGTGTTTATGTATATTTGTTTCGAAATCGTGTGCTATCTAAACCATGCAACATCTGCTGAAGATTGTAACTACGCTGGGTCGCGGCAGAACTTCGCTTTTCTTTCAAGGTTTTTGTTGCAACAATACGTCATTCAATTTGTTCAATTGCCATCGGTAGGCATCTACAGTAACAATTTCAGCTGATAACATACTACACCTTGCTAATCTCATCACATACACAGTAAATCTTTATGGGCCTGAATATTCCTCTTCAGTGTTGATGTGGATAGCTATCCTGGACTAACCAATGATTTCGCGCTCGTGTGATTGTCGTAATAGATCATTTTTCATCGACCGTCGCAATATACTAGCGAATTCGCAATGGAACTACGAAGTTCAAAAATGCATTTCTGGTCATTTCATGCCGTAGGCCTTTTAAATATTTTCTTTCACATATAAACATCTAAAAACTGTTGCCTAATCAACTGCGAAATTGTCTGAAAGTTCTCTGAAAGTTTGAGCTGGCTTCTCATCCATTGAATTTTGCAATTCATATTCTTCGCACTTCTTAATTCCTCAAACCCTTCTTTGTCATTGACATATAAATCACCATTATTATACCGTTGATATCGAAATTGACAATTAGGATGTGTCGAAGCAACATCATAATAAGTTTATAAATGTGTTTAATGGGCTCCGCCAATAGATGTTTTAAAATTTCTTGAGCGTTCCATGATTAGCGTCTGTATATATTGAATAATACTAAGTAGAAAATTGTTATATTATGCAGAGAATTCTAAAAACCATCGGATATAATGCTCAATTCAGATTGTTTAACAGTTGTTTATATTGGTAGTTTACATTTTCATAAATTTATTGTCGATTGAATAGTTTAAAAGAGATATATTAATATTTCCTTGAAAAGTATATATTTAGTGAAAACAATGTGGAAGGTTTCATAATTTTGTGTAAATTATGCAAAGATCTTCGATAAACTGATTATTCATTGAACTCTTGAAGGCTCCACACTACTAGGTAGGTACCAACTATAGGTAGGGTCTTTTTTAAACCTTTTTTTTAAATTTGTAGTGATGCCTCCAATAGGTAGACCTAATTAGAATTAGAATCCACCTTTAGATAAATTTTCATTAATTATCTGAACTAAAACCAATATTTGCTACCAAAATAGAGAAAAACAATGAAGAAATATATTGCACTTTTGGTGAAACACCTTTCTAGGTTTCTGTAGTTAAAAAGGAACTGTTAACATACTTTTGGTATGTTACTGTCAAGAGCCTTGTATCTTGTGATTATCTGTTGTTTCCCGAGCAAAAAGAAACCGACAAAGTCATAGAAGAGGTGTAATGCTTCTTCGTATTTTGAAAGAAACTGGACAGAAATTTGATCATCATCTACAGAAATTCGTGGAATAAGTAGGTGATTATGTAGAAATATAGCGCACAGTTTCTTATTTCCTACAATTTAAATTTTTATGAGAATTAGCAATGTTTATCTGAAAAATTGATGTAACTTTATTTCTGGATCGACCCTCATAGTTTATATTGCAAAGCCTTGAAGTCTTTTTGATTCAACGATTAAAGCAAAGTTTGTCTCCGTTATTTTACGAAAATGCGACAATCAGTGTCCTGTAGTGTAAGAAATACTTTTATTACTTGGTAAATGAAATACAAATATTCAACAAATATTATAATGGTCACTTACAACGGTGATTACTATAACAATCGTCTATCAACTACGTTAGCAAGATACTCTTCGAGAGACTCTAAGAAACTATATCATTTGTAGTCAAGGCGCCGGCCTTTCTATCCAAAAGTGTACATCTCAGCATTCCCATCGCCCGGTCCCAATACCACGTCTGGCTTGATTAGCGAATAAGTCATCAGGTGCCCTGTACGTAATTCGTCAACAATGCCGTTCTATATTTTCTTACAGCAGAGGGACGATGTATTGTAGAGAACTCTAGGGATGTATGTTTTTAATAAGACATAAATAACATACTTTACGTAATTTTAAGATATATATTAAATTCTTATTAAATAATTTAAATAAATATATTAATATACCATTTAATAGTCTATATCTAGTGAAAACAATGTAGGACGCTTCCCGATTTTACGTAAATTAGGCAAATAGCCTCTATGAACTTGATTATTCATTCAACGATGAACTGATATGAGTTGTTCTTCATTTTTCCAGAATGGAATGAGTACTAAATCCTAATATAGGGGAATTGGCGAACGTATTACCGTTTCGCAGAATTTTATCATAACCGTCTCATCCAACACATAAACAAGGTGACGTAATTCGTTGTTTACAGTCGTATCGGTTGGAGTATTTTCGTTTGTCAGGTCTTGGAAACGTAGTAATTTCCTGGAAGGCAAAAGTTCGCCTGTTGTCGTTGTGTGGGTAGACGCGTCGTATTTTGTTTTTTTTTCTTAATCGACAATTGTTGTTTGCGTAGGGGCGTGGCTTACGTGGATTTTTTCCGTATTCAATTGCGTGGCACTAACTAACAACATGGGATTTCCTCTGGCGGTTGTGCTTTATTGTTTTTTTTTTAATGAAACATCTCAATGGATACGGTCGTATTTATATCATACGAAACATACAGACGTCATGAGCTACATATCTGTTTATTTTACGTCGTTTTGCGAATGATTTATGGAGCACCACTATTCCAATTATTTTACTAACGAATTATGGCTCACTGGTGTCTTCTTCTAGCTGCCAATTAGCCTACGATCACCTTTTCGCTACTGATACGTGTTTCCCGATATGTGTCGTTTCGTTCTGCAAATTCCATTAAGTCATCTCAGTATTCTCGTGCTCTAGTTAATTTTGATTATAAAATTAATTATACTATTATATGCGATATATATCCTTGGCGAGGACAGACATCGGTATCAGACCGGTCTATTTTAGCATCAATCCACTTGAATTAGCTTGAGACAAAAGTCAAGTGCGAATGACAAACTCTGTATTGTCCGCCATACATTCCTTTAATCATTTGTTTTTTGTACGACATAGTACTTAAACAGAACATCACAGACTATCGCCTAATAAATCAATTTCTTTCTTATTCTGATAATTATGTTTACTAATAATTGTCAATAAATCAGTTAGTTGTATATATTATAATTTAACAGGTCACTTGAAAAGTCCCCGGCCCATAGTAAGTAGTAAAACGCATTTTTCTGGTAGAATTAGCTTTTTTTGTTCAACATAATTCCCTTTAAGGGTGATACACTGATTATAGCGACCCTCCAACTTTTCGAT
Source organism: Rhynchophorus ferrugineus (assembly GCF_030347505.1). NCBI lineage: Eukaryota > Metazoa > Arthropoda > Insecta > Coleoptera > Curculionidae > Rhynchophorus > Rhynchophorus ferrugineus. The sequence goes on along the minus strand of NW_027472583.1, from coordinate 19,579,051 downwards.
GCCAATTTTGTAGTACGATTTGTGCTTTGCTTCAACATAGTCGCCTCAGTTTCGGCGATCACCTCTTCATTCGACGAAAATTTCTTCCCAGCGAGCATTCTTTTGAGATCTGAGAACATGGAATAGTCGCTGGGGGCCACATCTGGAGAATACGGTAGATGAGGAAGCAATTCATGGATTTTTGCCATCGTTTTCACTGACTTGTGACACGGTGCATTGTCTTGGTGAAGCAACACTTTCTTTTTCTTCATTTTCCGGCGATTTCGTCCTTCAAACGGTATAATAACGATATGTAATAATTTCTGTTGATTGTCTTTCCTTTTTCAAGGTGGTCCATGAAAATTATTTCATGCGCATCCCAAAATACAGACGCCATAACCTTGCCAGCCGACTGTTGCGTTTTCCCACATCTTGGAGCGGGTTCATCCTGTCCGGTCCACTCTGATGACTGTCGATTGGACTTCGGAGTGAAATAATGGACCCATGCTTCATCCATTGTCTCATATTGACGCAAAAAGTCGGGTTTATTACGCTTGATTATCTTCAAACACTGTTTCCAATCATCAATTCGTCGTTGTTTTTGGTCAAAAGTGAGCTCGCGCGGCCCCTACTTTGTACAGAGCTTTCTTATACCCAAATATTTGTGAATAATATGATGTACTCGTTCAGTTGATATCTTTAGAGTGTCTGCTATTTCATTCGGTGTTCATTTCACCGCGTCTAAACTTAGCATACCAATTCTTGATGGTTGATTTTCCTGGAGTCCGGAAACTGGGCTTCAAGGCAAGTTTTTGCTTCAACTGTATATTTTCCCTTCAAAAAGCAATATTTCCCTTCAAAAAGCAAAATGCTATAATTCACAAACTAATGATCCGACAGCTGTCAAATTTATACACGCATCTTTTGAGGGTTAGGACTAACTAAAAAACATATGGATTTAATTCTAGTAGCGCCGTTTATGTGTCAGGCCGGGGACTTTTCAATTGACCTGTTATATAAAAATATATTGTAAGTTTTTAGATAACGCACGTACCATTTCTGGTTTAGTATTGCATTAATAAGTTGTAAGTTCTTCGTATTTATTTCTAAAATGGCATAGTAATTTTGATTCCAATCAAAAATGATTGTCACATATAAGTAAATTCAACCACTTTTTCTTGCCTTTTTACAAGGAGTAGTACGCTCTTAATTGGCTATATAACTTCAACGGACCGAATTCTAATGAAGTCTAAATCAGTTGAAGCAAAAAAATAAACCTGAAAAGAACATTATATATCTTTTATTTGATCTGCCAAAACATTATGTTATTTTTATAAAATATTGTGCAAAACGCATGTATTTAGTTATAAACTACCCCACAGCATATTAGGATAATATAATGATTTTAAATGTCTCAAGAATTTGTTGAACTGAGGAGCCTCGAAGAAAAGGTTGTTTGTTCCTAGTTAATATCAAATAACTAAGAGCATTCAAATAAATAAAAATATAAGAAAAATTATAATCATATTTTATATTTTTTATTCATCTAGCAAAATTTTCTTTTATTTTTATAAAGCTTTATTTTTGTAAAAAGTGAATATACTGCTACCTGCAAATACAATTTTTATAACTTACAAATACATTTATTCTACATAGCTTGAATACGCAAAAATCAACATTATGTTACATTCTGAAACTTACCCTTTGTTAAAGACGATTACTGATTTTTTTATATTTCCCATTTTTCCTTTTTTTTCCTTTCCTTTTATGTGTGTATTTCCCTATTTCCCATTTTTCAACCAGTTGATATACTCTTCTTATCTTGAAATTATGAATGTAAATCTCATCTCGAAGGTATGATGTAATAATCCCTTTTTTGAGGCTCTCAACGACGAATCCACTAGTTATCTTATTTTCATAAGTAAGGAAGCGCTGTTCAGGCAAAGTCATTAGTCATATGTTGGAACAAGTAGTAATTAGAAGGAGCAAGGTCTAGAGAATACGGAAGGTGGAGTTTTATAGGCAATAAACACTTCCCATATTTTTCTCCGGTTTTGTAACATTTTCTACGCACTGAAGCATTTTGTTCATACTTTGAGAAAACAACGTGTACTCATAAAAAATTCTGTCACAGAGGGTTCAATCACATGAAGTTGGTTACAACAAACGTGTGCCCGATGATGTTAGATGCATTTTCTTATTAGAATGAAATATAAAAATACTAACATGTTTTGAACCAACTTTCTATGCCTTTCCTAAAATACTTATAACCACTATATATTATTTAACATTAGCGAGCATAAGAGGCAAGTTACAATATTTTTTCAATTATTCCAAAAAATCTGTTTTGTTTTGGACCATTTTTCTTAACGTTCATTATATGTCAGCATATATTTATACAAACTAGAATATCACATTATTATTCCATTTTATATTACTTCCATTTTCTTATTTATGCTCTATTTTTATAAAGAAATCATAATATCGGAAATATATCAGAAGAGACTTTTTAAAAAAAATCGAAACGTACAAAAAACAAACCGAACACAACTAAACGGGGAAATAGAAATCGAACAAGATCTTTTTTAAAGATATAAAATGTTTAAGACACACTCACGAACAACAAGTTCAAAGATAAACTGACATTGTTTTTCGGCATTATTTTAAGTATTTAAAAGTATTTCAAGAACGAGGCGTAGATAAAATTAAGAAGAAAATGTTTTAAACGCGAATTCAACTTCGAGTATGTCCCGCCTCCCTTCCTCCGTTTATAAAATTAACAAACATTTTCCTTATCTTTTAATAATAAATCATCCGTACAATACTAACGTCGAACAACTTGTTTACGTTGATTACGACCGAGATTTATAATTTATTTAAAGTAGTAACAACGAAATATTTCATAGGCTGGAATATAATTAGTACAAGGCCGATTAATTTTTATCTTGTGCCGTAGAAAGAAGAGGTTCTTTTCTGCGAGAAGAAAATATTTGATATTCCAGTGGGATATTGAGTGTATAGTAATTTATGTATCACCTTTTCTAAAAAATAGTCTTTAATGAGGTTATTATGTGCTTTAATGGGTTATTAAATTATTATGTACTAATAAAATAATACCATCAACTTCTTTATATTAGTCGTAAATATGAATATTCTTTCGCAGTCCATGCTTGTATGTATGCTGTATATATGTATATGTATATAACAGGTCAATTGAAAGGTCCCCGGCCTGACACATAGATGGCGCTACTAAAATAAAATCCATATGTTTTTTAGTTAGCCCTAACCGTCAAAAGATCATTAGTAGCTCATTTTTGACCAAAAACAACTACAAGTTGATTATTCGGAGCAGTGTTAAGATGTGTGAAGATGATCAAGCATAATAAACCCAACTTTTTGCGTCGATATGTGACTATGGATGAAATATGGCTCCATCCTTTCACTCCAATCCCAATCGACAGTCATCCGAGTGGACTGCACACGATGAACCTGCTCCAAAGCGTGGCAAAACGCAACAGGCTGGTAAAGTTATGGCGTCTGTATTTTGGGATTCGCTTGGAATAATTTTCATTGACTACCTTGAAAAAGGATGGACCGTCAACAGCGACTATTACATAGCGTTATTGGACCGTTTGATGGACAAAATCACCGAATTTGAAGAAAAAGAAAGTGCTGCTTCACCAAGACAATACACCCTGTCACAAGTCAGTGAAAACAACGGCAAAAATCCATGAATTGGGCTTCGAATTGCTTCCACATCCACCGTATTCTCTAGATCTGGCCTCCAGCGACTATTTACTGTTCTCAGATCTCCAAAGAATGCTCGCTGGGAAGAAATTTTCGTCGAATGAATTGGTGATTGCCGAAACTGAGGCCTACTTTGAAACAAATTGACAAATCGTACTACAAAAATGGTATCGAAAAGTTGGAATGTCGCTATAATCAGTGTATCACCCTTGAAGGGAATTATGTTGAATAAAAAAAAACTGAAAAAAATGTGTTTTACTATGGTAGGCCGGGGACTTGTCAATTGACCATATATATTTTCCACTTTGGACCTGAGTGGCGTTTTTGATGTTGCTATGTAATGTTGTGTTTGATCTATCTGATCTGAATCCTTGCTGTGTATTTGCTAGGAGTATTGAGTTATTAATTATGTTTGCTATAACTTTTGCTATTAGTTTTCACATACCCTCTGTGGTTTGAGGATAATTTCTGATCTCCTTCTCTTCTCTGTTATATACATACGGATAATGATGCCAGTTCGCCTCGAATCGCAGATATTAGACACACTATGCTGTCCCAAACACCAGATAACATTGTACTCATTTTAGTAATCATATTGAACTAACCTGGAAATCAATCATTTTACTTCATGTTAGGATATATAATAAATTTTAGTCTCTCCAGAATTATGTGAATAGAGAAAATCTCGATTAGAATCTTTGATTGAGGAAATTATTGAAAAATTTGGTGTAGATGTTCTTTTTTTAGTTTGTAGAATATATTTGATATACATTACTGATAGGCGTGCCATTGGTCCGCCACTACTGTATTATAGAATTAATTTTTCGGTTAGATGGTCTCAACACAATCCGGTTTGTTGTTAAAAAGCACTGTGTATAAATTGGTAACGAGTATTGTAAATACAGTAGGGTAAATATTTCGTAAATTTTAAATCGTTAGTAAATATAGAATAGCGGTTATATTGGCAAACTTCGAATGGACATCGCCTGTTGCCAGTTGACGAACTCAGTTAAATTAAAAATATAATTGGCCTGTTTATTTACATTTCTAACTTGTATTTTGTTGTTTCAGGTAAGAATCAAAATTAAATTGGTGCCAAACATTTTCGTATTGTGGGTAAGTTTAGAAGTATTTCGATTTTGCTTGAAATTGGAAATTTTAAAACAGGATTTTTGCACTAATCAATTTTGTTAATAAAATGAAGACTTTTTATCAGTTTATCATGTTGTTATTCTGTACTAAAATATGAATTCATTTCAGAAGAGCATGAATTGATACATTAACAAAGTACTGTTCATCCTTTACTGATACTTTTCATAATTTACATCTAATTTCAGTGAACACAAAATTTAACATAATTGATTTAGTACTAAACTTTGTGAAAGTAGCTGTTAGCATTGTTGGTCAGTATTTGTATTACTTTTAATTATAATGCGTAATTGAATTAGGAGTACATATTTGGTATTTGTAATTGAATTACTTTTTTAAAATTTAATAGTATTGAAACTAGTATTCCAAATACTTGCTACAGCTTTAGATACATTCAGGCAACAATTGTTACAATGGAAAACTTGTACCTATTTTAGTATCTATAAGAACCAGATTAGATCGGTTGCAGGATTTCACTGTGAGACATTTTACTGCTGTTGCTTCACAACTAAGAGAGAGCTTAGAAGAAATATTTTTCAGATTTTTTAAAACTTCCACGTGAATTAAATGGATCTCTATTAACATTACAACAGATACGATGTAAGAAATTAAAAATCTTCCCCGAAAATTACAAAACATGAAATAATATCTGGGAGTAACGGGAGTAGCAGTACTAAGTAAGGATGGTGTTTTTAAAGTTTTTGGAGTTTTTGAGTTAGAGTTAGTTAGCTGCCTAAAAGATAAAAGCAAGAAGCTTACCATCTTGGAATGCTACTCAGATATAAAAAATGTGTTCTTATAATGCTGTAATGCCACAAGTTTGTGCTCATCAGGATCTGTAGAATGATTGTTTGCTTTAGCATGTTTTATTCATTCCCCAACAAGTGGCTGTTTGTACCTTTAAAAATCTACTATTCATGAAAGGAAGTCCTTCTTTCACAGATTAATGAATTGGAATTCTGTTTTCTGTATTAAATACACGCGAGATAGTTTTTTTTACCTTTTACTGTCAATAATAAGACACTAATTTAGTAAACTATGATCAGATATAACAGATCAATTAAAAAGTCCCCGGCCTGGCACATAGATGGCGTTACTAGAATTAAATCCATATATTTTTTAGTTAGGCCTAACCCTCAAAAGATGCGTGTATAAATTTGACAGCTGTCGCATCATTAGTTTGTGAATTATAGCATTTTAAGTGAAGCAACTTTTATTATTGTGAAACAAATGGATAAAAAGGAATTTCGCGTGTTGACAAAATATTGCTTTTTGAAGGGAAAAAGTACAGTTGAAGCAAAAGCCTTCATGCCGAGTTTCTTCCGGACACTGCCCCAGGAAAATCAACCATCAAGAATTGTTATGCTAGGTTTAGACGTGGTGAAATCAGCACCGAAGACGGTGAACGCAGTGGACGCCCAAAAGAGGTTGTTACCGATGAAAACATTTAAAGAATCCACAAAATGATGTTGAATGACCGTAAATTGAAATTCAATGAAATAGCAGACACTCTAAAGTTGTCAACTGAATGATCATATCATTCAGGAATATTTCGGTATGAGAAAGCTCTGTGCAAAGTGGGTGCCTCGCGAGCCCACTTTTGATCAAAAACTTGGACGAGTTGATGATTCGGAACAGTGCTTGAAGATGATCAAGCGTAATAAATCTGAGTTTTTGCGTTGATATGTAACAATGAATGAAACATGGCTCCATCATTTCACTCCGATGTCCAATATAACAGTCATCCAAATGGACTACACATGAACCCGCTCCAAAGCGTGGGAAAACGCAACAGTCTGTATTTTGGTATGCGCATGGAATAATTTTCATTGACAACCTTGAAAAAGGAAGGACCATCAACAGCGACTATTACATAGCCTTATTGGACCATTTGAAGGACGAAATCGCCGAGAAACGGCCGGATTTGAAGATAAATAAAGTGCTGCCTCACCGAGACAATGCACCGTGTCACAAGTCACTGAAAACGATGGCAAGAATCTATGAATTGAGCTTCGAATTGCTTCAACGTATCTCATCCACCGTATTCTCTAGATCTGGCCCCCAGCGACTATTTCCTGTTCTCAGATCTCAAAAGAGCGCTCAATGGGAAGAAATGTTCGTCGAATGAAGAGGTGATCGCTGAAACTGAGGCCTATTTTGAAGCAAAGGACAAATCGTACTACAAAAATGGTATCGAAAGGTTGGAGGATCGCAATAATCAGTGTATCACTCTTGAAGGGAATTATATCGAATGACAAAAACTGATTTTGCCAAAAAAATGTTTTCCTATGGTAGGCCGGGGACTTTTCAATTAACTGTTAGCCATAAAAAATGTTATAATATCTCACTTAAGCCACTTCAATAATGCTAATAGAAAATGGACAGAATATTGTGTAAAATTTTAAAGTTTAATTCATTAAAATTTCTGCATTATTAGAGGTAATTAAAATCCCTAAGATACTTTCAGTTTCATATTTACCGAACAATTTGTGGATTTATTCTATTAATTAGTATCAAAATTGTCGAGCGAACCCTAATGGTTTGACCCTCATGAACGCTATTAAATTAAATCGGATGCAGTCCGATCAACAAGTAACGGTTCCCCAAATGCTACCGTTGGCGATGGCAGCGATTCCGGTTCGAGAGCAACAGAGACGGGTAGAGGTAGCCCGGAGGAAAAGCCGCACGTTCTCCATCATCTTCAAATCGTCGTCCATCTGCGGCCATGCCAATCGACCTTCAGAGATCGGTAGACCGAGAAATTCGACCTCAAAGCCGACGATTTCGGATGGCGGCGGTGCCAAGTTCGTCGTTTTTTACTGGACTTTCATGATTTTTTAACATTGGTAATTATTAGCGTTGGGAACTATCAACTGAAAATAGTCGAACCAGACGATAGTCGCAAAACGGTCGAAGTAGTAAAAAACTAGTGACTGAAAATAGTAATTACTATTTCATCCCTATACACGCTTCGACAGTTTTTCTATTCGTGATAGCATACGGAGATGTACGAATTTCGTCCCGCACCAATATTGAGAGAAGACGAGACAAACAGTACAGATCGGTTCATTTTAAATAATTTTAAATTGGCAAGTGGCAGTGTGAAAAACAAGAACGGAAGTAACAATTTTTTAATTATCTTATATTATAGATATATATAATTTAGATATATTTAATTTATTGTCACTGTTCTGTTGTTGGGATTAGTACATTAGTGTGCATTCTCCAAATTAAGATAAAACTAAGCTACTTAAGCTGAAGTTAAGAATAGAATTACATACTATATAATTCATGTGGTTTGGTTATGTGATTTTTTTGCATGTCGTCCAGTAGCTGTATTGCTTCCACTTTGCTTTGATTTAGCAACTTTATTTTATGTTTTCTGGCGAAATATTGGATCACTTCGTATATCCATTTGATTTCGAGGTCATCGTTCAGCTCTTCGTTGGTTACGTAGCGATAAGCATTGGTAATTAATCGTAGAACTTTGTTTTGGGTACGTTGGATTACTAGTTGATTTGATATCTTAGTGTAACGCCATATTTGCACTCCATAGGTCCAAATTGGCTTTATTATTGACTGATAAACCAATATCTTTGATATTAGGTCAAATTGGGAGTATTCTCCGACTAACCAATACAGTTGCTTGATTTAAAGTTTAATCCGCTTGGCCTTTTGTTTCACATGGTGTGTCCAATTTAACCTAACATCGAGATGTATTCCGAGATATTTAGCTCATTCTGTTTGAGGAATCGGGCATCCGTCAACTGATATAATTAGATTTTTATCATTTTGCCTCAACGCAAAATTAACATGGACAGATTTGGAGCTGTTAAGCTATATTTTCCAGTCTTTAGTCCATTTGTAGATCTTGTTCAATGCTACTCGTACATTAATAAATAATCTTAAAAATAGAGCTTCAAGATTACAGATACAATATATTGTTATTTACAATCATTCTACAAACAAAACACGAAAGAGTAAGAGTAGAAAGTAGCAGGACCGAAATCAGTGACTAAAAATACTCGACTGAAACAGTCGATAGTAAGTAATCAGTTACTAAATAGTCGATAATCCTTTTTGGTCGATAGTTTCCAGCTCTAATAATCGTCGGCGGATATCTGTGGAGAAATATTTTCTACCATAGATTTTGCCACGTATTAGTTTCTTTTTGGTAATTCTAATGAAACTACACATATAATTCTATTTGAATTGTTGTTAGTTTGTTCAAAAGAGTAATTTTTGTTTTTCACTAGGTTGTTCACTAAGTTCGAATAAGTTTTTTTTGTGACCTAAAATAATTTGAGAGTTGTTTTTACATTTTTTAATGTTTTATTTGGTTACTTTGCAGCGAATTGTGTTACCAGCACACTAAAACCTACAGATCTACAAGATCGATATATTGTACAGCTATAGTCTAGCATTAACATATCTGTCTATGTTAATTTCTGTAATATTTACGGTTTTAATATGGATATATCCTGCCATATTATAATTAGAGAATATTTTTGATACAGATATATTAAAACGTGCGCATTTTGGGATCTGTGATAAAATATTCGGTAATTGTTATCTGGTAATGTTAACTGATAAGTGTTATCTGTTATATTCTGATGTATATCACTAGGTTTCTTATTAAATTAAAATGTATAAAAGTTAAAAATATTGCTACATAATGTTGTTTAGTCTCATTTTTAATATTATGTTAAAGCCACCTGATGTTATCACATAATTTCATCATTGTTATATATATTAGTTAAACGAATAAATAATTTTGTATATAAAATGAAATTTTGAGTTAATTGGGCTAAACATTGTGCATATCTTCTGCGTTTGTTACATTTTGATTAACATATAGTAAACTACTTGGTAATTTTGATATATACAAATTTTGAATAAAAGTTCGTTGTTTTTAAGCAAATGTCATAAAACGGCTTGAAAGTATTGTAATATTTTATGTATTTTTTAAATATTTGTCACAATATTTGTTAAATTTTTACTGAACTACTTTATTCAACAAATCTTCAGCTGGAAAAAAATTCTTGATATGATTCATTGATATTATGCTGTCAATATATTTCTAGTAGTAGTTAAAATAATATTGTAAACGGATAAATAGGTTTAGGTAGATATTAAGCTAAATTGTGTGTATATAATACAATATAAAATACATGTAGTACATGGGTTAAACAAGTTTTTGTTTATTTTAATTTAGTTATTACAACGATTGTTATGTACATATTTTATTTTAAAACGTTTTTTTTATTAAAAATATTTTATTTAAATATCATAATTTTTATTTCCTATTTTATTTAATTCCTTGTTTATTTTTTCTTTGTAGTCGGTTCAATATTTTTGTTAAAAACATTTTATTAAAATAAGTTAACACCCATGGCATTAAACGTTTACTGTATGGTATATTGATCAACAACAAGCGCTCCTACTTGTTATTTTCCATTTGCCGAAACACTATCATCGTTGTTATGTGTAGATTAAATCTTTTTCCATAAATAGCTCTAGAAAATCTGTTATGTCATAGATGATTGATCTGTGATAGGTTCGTCTTTCAGCACATCAATGGCAATTAAACTCATTACCGAGCGTTTGAAATGAGAAATTACACGACTTTTTTTTTCATAATTCGGCATTTTATTTACCTTGCTCCATTATCTTGAGGACCTCGCATCAGGATTTTATCTAATAAAAAGTAAATAAGCGATAACGTAGTGGTATTAGATGTAATAAAGGTGATATAGTCATTCGATTCGTTTTCAACGCAAAATATTATGTCAAGCAATGTTTTTATCGAGATGTTGTAATAAAGACAATACCTGAATCAGAAATTATTGTTTGGGTTTTCAATAGTTCTTTAATTAGGTATCGTAATATTTATATATTTCATTAATTGTAGCGGAAATGACGAATCTTGTTGAATGCGTGGCAGATTTATTATTCATTCGGTTACAATCTATAAATATTTTTAACAACTGTAATTTGTCTACGTGTAATTTTTACTACGATGTTTTGGTTTTACAATACAATTTTTACACGAATCGATATGTTTTAGTGAATGAACAACTGTAGAATAATTACTTGATATTTTGAAAATATAGTGCCGTTACAAGTCGTTACAAGTCGTAGATATTACATCTATCTAATCATTTTCTAGACAGCTTTTTAAGATATTTTTAAAAATATCATAAATTATTTTGCAACAACTAGGAATCATATCAATATTTTACAAAAAATAAAAATATTGATATATCGGCTCAAGAAAAATTTTAATATTCTCTAAACATTCTAAAAAAAAGTTTTTTTGTAAAGTTTAAGATATTTTTTCGGCATTCCTAAGGGTGTCAAAAAATATCTATATTACTATATATAGATATTTAAAAAATATCGATATATCGGAGGAAAAAAATATCGATATTTTTTTTGCAATAACTATAAAAAATATCGATAATTTACAAAAAATATATCGATATTTTTAAGAAAAATAGTGAAATATTAACTTAAAATATAAATCGTTAAAATTAAGTACCAAAATTAGTACTAATTTTAAAGGTTTATTAAAAATGTTATTTTGATTTATTTTGAAAGAATGTCGAAAGATATCGGCTAAAAAATATCGATACATCGGCCAAAAATATCCATATTTTTTTCAGAAAATATCGATATATTTTTTTGCATCCCTAGGATGACCTAACATATATAAAATTTCAAGGGCACTTTCTTGAAGGAAATACAGCAGTTACTTAAAATCAGTAATAGCAGGATAATTGAATAGTCGGCGGCCTGACACACAGATGGCGCTCTAGAATTAAATCCATATTTTTTTAGTTAGCCCTAACCCTTAAAAGATGCGTGTATAAATTTGACAGCTGTGAAAAAAATGGATAAAAGGGAATTTCGCGTGTTGATAAACATTGCTTTTCAAAGGGAAAATATGCAATTGAAGCAAATACTTGGCTTGATGTCGAATTTGCCCCAGGAAAATTAACCATCAAGAATTGGTATGCTAAGTATAGACGTGGTGAAATGAGCACCGAAGACGGTGAATGTAGTGGAACCCAAAAGAGGTTGTTACCGACGAAGACATTAAAAAAATCCACAAAATGATTTTGAATGACCGTAAATTGAAATTGAATGAAATAGCAGATACCCTAAAGATATCAACTCAACGTGTACATCATATCATTCACGAATATTTCGGTATGAAAAAGCTCTGTGCAAAGTGGGTGACGCGAGAGCTCACTTTAGTCCAAAAACAACGACGAGTTGATGATTGAGTTGAGTTTTTGCGTCGACATGTAACAATGTATGAAACATGGCTCCATCATTTCACTCCGAAGTCCAATCGATATTCATCCGAGTTTACTGCACAAGATGAATTTGCTCCAAAGTGTGGGAAAACACAACAGTCGGCTGGCACGGTTATGGCGTCTGTATTTTGGGATGCACATGGAATAATTTTCATTGACTACCTTGAAAAAGACCATCAACAGCGACTATTACATAGCGTTATTGGACCCTTTGAATGACGAAATTGCTGAAAATTGGCCGCATTTGAAGAAAAAGAAAGTGCTGCTTCATCAAGACAATGTACCATGTCACAAGTCAGTGAAAACTATGGCAAAAATCCAGGAATTTGACTTCTTTCTCTTCGAAGAAATTTTCGTCGAATTAAGAAGTGATCGTCGAAACTGAGGCCTATTTTGAAGCAAAGGGCAATTCGTACTACAAAAATGGTATCGAAAAGTAGGATGGTCGCTATAATAAGTGTATCTATCACCCTTGAAGGGAATTATGTTGAATAAAAAACACTAATTTTGACAAAAAATGTGTTTTATTATGGTAGGCCGGGGAGTTTTCAATTAACCTGTTAACATCTACAAGTCTATCAAAAACACTTTGAATAGACTTTGCAACAACGTTCTCTATTTGACACATTCCGAAGCACAATGACAGTAGAAAAGCAAGTTCCAAATCATATCTAATGCGACGTCGTCACACAGCTATTATAACGGTGCAGTGCTGCCACTCTGCGCGAACTGGAAAACTAGAACCAATCTTGGCAGACGGATTGAAGTTCTGAGTTTAGGGCATCAAATAATTTTAAAAATCATTCTCATCTTCTCGGGTCCAAAAGTTGATCCGAATTTGTAAACTTATGTTTTATTTTAAAAAAGCGGTATTACATTTTAATAGGTGAACACCAGTCACCTTTCCATATTGTTTCGCAATACATTTTACGTGTTTGTTTTCTCATGTAAAATAAAATTATTTCATTTATGGAGCATAATATTTTTGATTTTTTCGAATCTCCTTCAATATGTTTTCAGTTGCTTAAAAAACAATTTGGCAGACAGAAAAAAGGGGAATCAAGACGATCGATCTTTGGCATACAAACGATATAATTTACATGGCAACACTCTGGAGGCAAATACCCGAATGATTAGTTGCTTTATATATTTTATTTCGTAAGACGAAAATAAATTCAATGAAAAGTATTCCAATGTGTATTCTAATCCTACGAACTGAATGATTGCTTTATATCGTTTCTTATAAGCGGGAATACTAAAGTACCGTTAACTAGTATACCATTAATGAAAGTAAGAAATCGTAAACTTTATATTCATTAATTCTAATCAAGTCTTCCCACGCAAACTTATTAATAACTAGCTGAGAAAAGTACTGCCTTGTTATAATCTTGTTATATCATGTAATTAATGTAGAATATGGGGTTAGAGTCAGAAGTACAAAAAGCTTCCTTTTAGTTCGATACCATTCTCCTATCTATATCGACACTCTCTAGTTCTTCATGGTTCGCAACCCATCCAATAAAAAATCCCATACACGTCATAGATGACGTCGAATATGTTGTCTATTACAGTTTGTAAAAATGTAAAATTCGTTTCAAACTCGCAGAAAAATTCTATTTCAGTACTTAGTTGGGCCATGTTGTCAAATGTCTGCAAAATTCTTCAAAACATTAACGACCACAATTTATAAACTGGCAAACGTTGTAAACTAAAAGTCAAATTTGATGCGGCAACATGGCGATCTTATATTCATAGGGTTTGTTACCTCAGATATTGTGAATGCTAAGGAGTTGTAAAACGTTATTATTTGGTTGTAAAATGGCAGATAGCAATGAGTTATGAGTGTTTACTATAGGCACTCATTCATACTCACACATTCATACTCAATATGTATTTATTTTTATAATAAATAATTGAAAACAGTATAATTCCCGTTTCGTATTTCCTATCAGAAGTTGTGCGATAGCTTTCTATATTAGATTTGTCAGTCTTTGCTACGAAGCTTTATAACACTCCTGCTTCAAACATTGCTAGAAAACATGAAGCATTTTTGTTTTTGTGAATGTTTCATTTTAGTCTAATATTTTGACAATTATTTCGTCTTAAATGTAAAGCGATGGATATACCTTTTGCAATTCATAGATCCTTTTCCTGTTTAGCCTCCATTAGATCTAGTTACAACATGACAGAAAGCAAAAAACTGGTCACAATTGTCTATCATCCTAGAGAGAAAAAATCTAAAACCAACATACCAGTTTGGGTTTATTAACAAGCATTCAACAATTTACAAGGTCCACAGAATAACAGAGATTATTGAAAAAGCCTACGAAAATAAAAAAGTATGCTCAGTTATATTCTTAGATGTAGAACAAGCCTTCGATAAGGCTTGACATGAAGGCCTTGTTCATAAACTACAGAAAATGCTACCAAAACAACACACGGAACTATTAAAATTGTACATTACAACCAGAATATTTAGAGTCAAACAAGAAGAAGCTTACTCTACAATAAAATAAGCTAAAGTAGGTGTACCACAAGGAAGTGTACTCACGAACTTATGAAAATTACAACAGGCAAGTGACAATATAAATAATTTGACACAAGCTGGGTAAATAAGAATTCATTCAACAAAGTCCTGAGAGGTATTATGGGCGCACCCAAATACTGTAGGACTGATTATCTACATTGAAACCTTCAGATACCCACAGTCAGAATTGCAAGGGGGCATGAGGAAAGACTTCCATTCTCATGAGAATATTGAAATATTGCAGCTTTTGGATACCACCAGAACAGGACGTAGACCCAAAAGAATCAAAGCATCTGATCTTGTGTATTGTTGTGTAGTGAGGTGCATGCATAAACATTATTTCACCAGAGACTGAGATAGGGCCAATGGGTCCTCCGAGTTATATACCTAAATATACGTTATCATAAAGATAAATTGTAGGTTAGACGGAAACGACTATGTATTAATGTATTAATACAATTAAAAAAAAAGAATTGTGTATCAACAACAAACTGCTGGTTTTACTTAGGATAAATATTTATCTCTTAAAAATTTTATAGTGACTCATCTATAATTGCTTGGGCTGCTATACTCGTCGGTCTATTTGAAAGCCTATAATGAGTCTTGTTATGTTTTTTCTTGTTGTATTTTACATTTTTCATATTTGAAGTGATATCTTTTATAGGTTAGACCTTTTCTTCCAATATATAAAATTAATATTAGTTTGTTTATCCTGTATGTGTTCCTAAGTCGTTGATCTAATTGTAATGAGTCCTTGGGGTCAGTACGTTTGTTCTGAGCATGAATATCTTATATTTTGCATTATAAAAATAAAAACATATTTGAAGGGATCTCCTTAATATAAAATTAAATATTACTCAAAATATAAAAACTATAACATATCGATATTTTATTGGTTAATCTAATTTTTGTATTCTATATAAAAATAAAAAAAACATATTTGAAAAATTACTTAGTCTTGACAACTGTTCGAATTTTTATACTTTGATAACCTAAAATTAAATGTGTCAGACAGCGTTAACCATAATAGATTAAATCTAATTCTAAATGTATATGCCGTCTAGCTCCTTAGCTGTGTTTTTACGACTTGTCTTCTCTAAAAGCCCATAATGAAGCAAATAAATCACTATTTACATTTCGGATTTTATACGCGACTTTTGAACACTTGAACTTTTGAACAGCACGTTGAATATCGCTAAAAAAGAGTTATTCAACTAGATCGTAAATATGCAATAAAAATGTTCGCCGCTACAAAAACCTGTTACAATATTAAACGATACTTTATTGGGCATGAGTTCTTCTGGTTTTCCTCGACAAAATTACCAACTATTTACTACTTTTTTTTACGAGAAAATAATTTACAAGTGAAATATTGAAGTAAATATAGGGGATTTTCAACAAGAGTGAGTCGATTTTGAAATAATATAATAAATAGTGCAATCTTAATTTCAGATTATGTTGCTGTCCTCTAGAAATATTCTTTCATCTCAGGAAGTAACATTCGTAATTACTTTAATGAATTAGTCGAAGAACTTTGCGATGACGGCGTTGTATTATGGATATCATTTTGCGCTGATATCAAAACAAAAGAAATATCGGCTCTAACTAGAAAAAATATTTTAGAACTTATTGAACCCCAAGCTCGTGGAGCTTTTTGGTTCTTTTTTTATGCAAAAACTTATTTCTAGTCTTATAGTATATCACTAAATTAGTGGCGACTAAACATTTTCTAACCTTCCTAAGTCTTTCAAACGAATCGTGGAGACCTTTATTGGAATTGGTTTTGGGTAAACCACTTTTTATTTTATACGTCACAGTCGATGAAAACGACTGTCAACGAAAGTTGTTATTGTTTTAGTTAGGAAATTATTCAGTGACGTGTTAAATTGGCTTCACTTGGATAGATCATTTTTTGGTTCTAATCAAATTGCAACCAAATCTTTTATTATTATTAATCGCTTAGAACATTTTTTATGATTTCCGTTATAAAATATATCTATACTGACATGTAGAAGATCGCATCATTAAGTTATCTGTACAAAATTATAATATAAATCTTATTCTAAAGTCTATCCTATCTTATTCTAAAGATTATTCTTATTATTCTAGAGATTATTATATCTAACTCTACGCACATCACTCATTCGTTTGAGATTATGCATTTCATCATCGCGCACATTTAACTCTTTGGCGAGTGCATTGGGATGTATCAACAGTCTTTCAGAGTCATTTGCACTAGCATTTTGATTCACACTCGTTATAGGTTCTAAGGAGATACTATAAATTAGTTTGTTGGAGACGTAATATGAGGCATCGACGATGGCTCGCAACACTATATTCTGGAACCTCTGAAGGATAGCTATGTTAGGTATTGTTTCTTTTTGAGTGAAAGGAATTGAAACTTGAAAAACTTAATTCAAAATAAAATCAAACTTGGTTCAATGGATACTTATATTGGTGCTCAAATTTACTAATATAGCTTTCTTCTATACCAAATAACTTAAAATAACATAAATATAAGTTCTTAACTGTGCCATTGAAAACATTAATGAAATTGATGGAAACAAACAAAATTGATGTAAAGTATCGTATAATAAAATCGAAATAATAACATCGATATATTCAATTATGTATATCCACAAACTATTGATACATTTCCTTTGCATATGGTTTTTTTCACTCCATCTGGATGCCCTCAGTGTGTCTTGTACGTCTGAATATATCTGCGGTTTCTTCATATTTTCATGTAGTAAATTTTACATTCTCTGTCATTATGTGAGAATTGAAAGTTATTCTGCCATGGTAATTTTGCTGATATTGTCATGTTTATTCATATTTTAATTGTAGTTATGTTTCGTTCGTATTTTGTACCAGTGATACATAGTATATAACCGGTAATTACTGGGATTTATATATATATATTCATAAACGCATTTTATCGCCTCAGCTTCGAATTTATTTGATTGCTAATCAATTACCAGTGTTTTGTTATTTTTGATAAAATATGTTTAAAAATTACCTAACGAAATAAATTACAATACAAATATAGGGTGGTCCAAAAGTCCCGCTACCTTTGACGGAATTTCCGGTAAGTGGTAATACTGGAACAATTATTTTCAATAAATATTGTTACTGTTTCTGCTCGTTTTTGTGGCGTATATTTATCCATAATAAAATTTGGACATCTACACAACACAATGGTTAAAGCGAAACTGAGCTAAACGCCACATAACCAAGATGGCGCGCAATCAAAATGGTAGCGGGACTTTTGTCCCATCCTATTTAAGGAATTTAACCTTATATATAAAAAAGTTTGGCAAATCCAAGTAATATCAGTAAATAAATCGTATATACTACCATTCTTAAAAATAACTCCCGTTTAGTTCGGTGGGATGAAGAAGCCTTTCCAGATCGCAACGTTCATCTTCATAGCATTCACGCAGTCGGTCACATTGGGGGCTTCGCCATTTCTTTTGTGGAACATTTTTATTAAGTGAAACCTTTGACAGGACGCGGATGCCAAAAGGGCAATTCCTCTCGTCCAATTAATTCGTTTGGTATAATTGAAATTGTGAACCGCTATAAAGCACATATTCTCTTTTAACGCTCGGAACATGGAATGACGCAACATTCGGCCATTTCTCGTCAGCAGGAACGGTAAAACGGTTTTTACTTTGTGGGGTGTTATAATGAGTTCTTGCGAATTAATTAAATTGTGTTTTTTTTTTTGGATACAAACAAATTGGAATGGATTAGTAGTAGCATGTAGTAGGAGATGAAAGGTGTATCTGTCGATATGCTTTTCATCCCATCATAATTAATATTTCGATTAATAATCCCAAGTCAGTTAATGTAGGTTACATCTAATATATTTTGTATTAAGGTAGGTTTAAACAGAACTCAAATAGTTATAAATAAAGAGGCCCCCATATTTACACGATAATAAATATAACAATGATGTCATCGTTATTTTTTAGATGCTGGTTAAAATTATTATTTATTTTTCAAAAATCGAATTCCACATCTGTATATTTTAAAATTAATTTAGACCAGACTTAACAATAATATTAAAGATTACTAGTAACAATAAATAACGTTAATTTATCCTACTAAAAGGTCATTAATGCTACTGGTTTTATGTATATATATTACTTTTGAGTTTTATTTTATTTTCGAATTTCCTCTTATTTTCAGATTTTGAAATTTATTGACTTTATTATTATATATTATTTTTTATTATTTTCTAGAAATAGTATTGGTATTCAGAATTAAAGCGTTATTAAACTTGTTCAGGCATATCACGATACTGGAACGATTGATTGACCGATAATTGAAACGTGTCAGTGTGAGTTATCATTCGAATACATGCTCATTCTTAATTGGTCTTAACTAACCCGATGACAATATTCTTTGATATATCTATTAAAATTTTAATAATTTAATATATTCATTGATGGCTTATAAAGAAATGCATTGTGATAAAGCAATTGCAAATGTTAAAAAGGTATCATGGGCCTATTGTTGCTTCTTTAAGCTGGAGTTAGTAGTTACAATTTTATTAGAAAGAAGGTCCTTTCGACCGCTTATCTAAGTATGTTTATTAACTAAAATCTGGGAAATATTTCAGATGCGATAGTTCATGAAATAATATGTTCCTCACTATATTTGATCATTATCGGTGCTGTCATTATCATTGATGTGATTATCATGTGATATGATTGAAAACCTGCAAGCTGGATTCGACATATGTTGATTGAACACAACCTAGAATAACCTGACATTTCATTATGACGAAGAATTGTGCGATAGGAAGTGCATTTTGATGATTGTTGATTATGGATCAGAATTTCTAATGGAGTCTTGGGTACATCCCAAGGTGCACTTCAGGATGACAGTGCTCGATTTCAAGTTTAGTAATAAAAGAAAAGAAAGAAGCTCTATTTCCATCCGTTTACCATTTGTACCGGTCAATGTAGTTGGCTTTAGCAAATGAACAATTTATAACATTCGATGGTGTACATAAATTTGTCTTGTTTTTTCGCTTTTGTATTCGTATTTTACCAAGAAGTTTCCATAAAGTCATAAAAATTAACGGACAATATTTCTAAAATTAAATTTGTTGCTTGTAAATTAGTTTTATTTTCCTAAATGTCAACTTTATTTACTCAATCGGCATTACGTATTTTAAGTGACTTTTATTACATAGTAACATATTGCAGATTGTTTCAGCAAGTGATGTCCTGTACAAACTTATAAAATGGAGCTGAATTTAATGACTATGGTCTATTAATTAGGTCGACTGGTATTATACGTTTTAACCTACACTAATCTACACTGCCATTTTGGATTACACTGGTTATGGGATCAAGAAAAAGTTTGAATATGCAAAACCTCCCGAACCCCAAATAATTGACAGAAGGCAGAACTGTGGCCTAAGAAACGATTAGCGACCGATTACGGGTCATGGGGAAAATCCAAAACATGGGAAGATCGGTGAAAATCGGAAGAAGTGATATTGCCTGAGAATACTCGTAAATTTACAGAAGAAACTAATACACTATACACCTGAAAATTTAAGAAGAACTTTGTTTTGACATGGTCGAATTACTAGTTGGTTTGGTTTTACTGTAACCTCGTATTTGAACCCCATCAGCTTCAGTCCAAATCAGCTTTATAATTGACTGATAAATCAATTTCTGCCATTGTAAGAGCATTTTACAACTAACTAGTACACTTCTTTGATTTTGAGTCTGATCTGCTCTGCTTTTGTCTAATGCTACATACAGACCGGGCCAACGAAAACCAACGAATGGGTTTGTTGGGATATTTATGGTTCTGTTTGGACGGTTTGATGACAGCCAACGAAAGTTTGTTCGCTTCAATTCGTAGAGTCCGTAGAACATCAAATGAAATGAATGGAATCGACGAATGCGGTGTGGGCGGTAGGTATATAAACAATAATCGCCACCGTCGTTGAAAAATATGGATTCACGCCGAAAGAACGTTTGCTCCTAACCGCAAATGCAATATGTACGTTTCATCTAAGGCCAATTAATGCTCGGTATCCCACGCCGAATCTCATTCGTTGGTCCTTGGTTGGCCCAGTCTGTACGCAGCATAACGTGATGTCTCTTGAGAATACTCATAAATATACATAAAAAAATTGGTACACTATATACCTAATATTTACGAATTGAAAACCCGGTATTCATCGGTCATTAAAAATAATTTTATATAGAAAAACGTGTAACACGGGACGTAATTCCATGGATAAGCTGATATTATCGCCTCGTTAAATGGTATAAAATTAGATACTCGCCGCAGTCCATCATAAAACCCGTACAATGAAAAACAATACCGAACGATGGCACGTCTTTGGGTCGGTCTTAATACCACCTCCAAAGACGGGTATAATCACAGGTACGTCAATCCCCGTTTTCGACCAGAAGCAGGTAACTCGGCCACCTTAACTTAATTTGAATACATTAAGAGGTCGATGGGGTTTCGCCGAACGACCTCATTAGTAATTGAGCGATCCGATCCGGCCACTTTTCCCCCTCTTTAATTGACTAAAAGGTATCCGGACATCGGCGGACGCAAATTAGAACTTGTGTCCGTGGCTGAAATTAAACGGTTTAACCGGCGAATCTGCTAAAAAATTCACGTGCTTCGGATGCCGCCGTCGCTTTTTGTTAGCGACCAACAATTCGAGAAATAAAATTCGATCTCGGGTTTCCGTTCGACCAGACGAATTTGTGGATCTTCAAATTGAATGTTCAGTAAGAGCCAGTAGGTATACATTATTCTGCGTATGACTTAGTAGTCTATCAAAACACCTGATAGAACATCATGCTTTAATCTGAAATATTTAGGCTGTACAATATGGCTCGTTTATAATTATTAGGTTTACGATTTTTTTTAAGTTTAAAACTTTATTGGGAAAAATAAATACAATGTAACAGGCCACTTGAAATGTACCCGGCCTGACACATAGATGGCGCTACTAGAATTAAATCCATATGTTTTTAGTTAGCTCCAACCCTCAAAAGATGAGTGTATAAATGATGCGTATTGACAGCTGTGGGATCATTAGTTTGGGAATTACAGCATTGTAACTGAAGCAACTTTTATTATTGTGAAAAAAGTGTATAAAAAGGAATTTCGCGTATTGATAAAATATTGCTTTTTGAAGGGAAAAAATACAGTTGAAGTAAAAACTTGGCTTGATGCCGAGTTTCCGGACACTGCCCCATGAACCATCAAGGATTGGTACGCTAAGTTCAGTGGGCCTCCAAAAGAGGGTCTTACCTACGAAAACATTTAAAAAATCCACAAAATTATTTTGAATGATTATAAATTCAAATTGAATGAAATAGCAGACATTCTAAAGATATCAACTGAACGTGTAAATCATATCATTCACGAATATTTGGGTATGAGAAAGCCCTGTGCAAAGTGGGTGCCGCGCGAGCTCACTTTTGACCAAAAACAACGACGAATTGATGATTCGGAGCAGTGTTTGAAGATCATCAAACGTAACAAACCTGAGTTTTAGCGTCGATATGTGACAATGGATGAAATATGGCTACATTTTTTCACTCCGAAGTCCAATCGACAGCCATCCGAGTGGACTGCACACGATGAACCCGCTCCAAGGCGTGGGAAAACGCAACAGTCGACTGGCAAGTTTATGGCGTTTGTATCTTGGGATACGCATGGAATAATTTTCATTGACTACCTTGAAAAAGGAAGGACCATCAACAGCGACTATTACATAGCGTTACTGTACCGTTTGAACAACGAAATCGCCGAAAAACGACCGCATTTGAAGAAAAAGAAAGTACTGCTTCACTAAGACAATGCACCTTGTACATCCACAGTATTCTTTAGATCTGGCCCCCCAACGACTATTTCCTGTTTTCAGATCTCAAAAGAATTCTTGCTGTGAAGAAATTTTCGGTGAATGAAGGGGTGATCGCCGAAACTCAGGCCTATTTTGAAGCAAAGGACAAATCGTCCTACAAAAATGGTATCGAAATGTTGGAGGGTCGCTATAATCAGTGTATCACCCTTGGAGGAAATTATGTTGAATAAAAAAAAAATTGCCAAAATAAATGTGTTTTACTATGGTAGGCCGGGGACTTTTCAATTGGCCATTTCAATGAATTTTATTCGTTATTATTGTTTTATAAGTATCGTCCATTGATCTTTCGGTTGTATGTGTTGGGAATAGCCACAAATCCATTTTTTGGATATCTTCATAAGAACTGAAGCGCTGCTCAGACAGGACACGATTATTATGCCTAAACAAATAGTAATCAGAAGAAGCAAAGTCTGGAAAATACGGCGATTATGTTTCCATCGGTTTTTGGAGCACGTGGTCGAGTGTTGTCATGCTGAAAAATAGCATTGTTGTGAAAAATAGTTTGTTGTTGTCTTGTCACTGTTCGCCACAAATGCATCAGTTGTGGTCGATAGTGATTTTCATTGATGATTTTATCGGGTATGGCCTCAACATTTTTTGGGCTGTGCAGAACACTCTTTGTCCTCGGTGTAAAAATTACCGCTTTTAAAACGTCGAACGACTTCTTTTATCCAGCGTTAGAAACATATTCGTTTATCAAATAACAATTATATTCTGACACAAATCAATTTTCACTATGATTATTTCTAACTCTAACTAGTAAATTATCTTTAATTACATTACTATCATATTATTTTTACATCTATTCTATATAATATCATCCAAGCCCAAACAAAAACCTGGCGGTTATTGCTTACTTTGATCCTTTACACGATAAATGTTTGTACAAACTAAATCAATCATAAATAATTTCGAAAAAAGAAGCCTATACTTAAGGGCAATTACATCCACCGTCCACTCGTTCCGGGTAAATTTACTTTTCTTTCAAGCTACTTTTTCTAGGAAAGCCGTATTTCCGATAGATTTCCATTTAATTTGATGCCGTTCTATACACGACGCATAATATACAAATAGGGTTTTGATCGTATTTATCCTTGAAGTACGTCCACGCCCATAGACTAGAAGTATGTACGTCCGCGGACGGCTAAGTAAAGATACAATAGAGCTTTCTGGTTGTTATCTATCATATCGTCTGTAGACCGTAATTTTTAGAGTGGTCTGAGATAGTTGTGAAACGTATTAATATTACTCACCTTTTTTTGTCGTTTAATCGTATACTGGCGTTAAAATATTATTAACTAATCTTAAGAATTTAGATCAATTAGTAATTTAATTAATAGTAACAAATATTGTTATGTTAATTCTTTTATTGCACTCAATATTTTTTCACATAGTAGTACTTTTCAGGCACTGTTAGTCATGCAGCTAGAATTTTTGAACATTGCAGTCATTATATTATAAGTCAATATATTATCCAGGCTTCGGTTAATTAAACTTAATTAATTTATTTCAATAATTAATGAATTGATTATTAGTTAGTCAATTATTAATTAATATTCTCTCTTCCTTAAAGAGGTAACAGGGGATATTAAGTCCTTTTCAATGTGCCAAGGCTTGTTTTCCCATTCAAGTTGCACTAGGGTATGTATCCTGAGATCTATAAATGGGGAAAGATCTTTATATTGTATGGTATTGTTGTTGGCCACTCACAACAGCGTCTTTAGCAAGGTCATTAGCCAATTCGTGCCCAGGTGTGCCGTTGTGGCTGGTGATCCAGACAAATACGATGTTGTTTTGTCGAGATATAACCAGACCGTACAATTCTGCACTACTAGCGGATGCGAGGAATACATCATTGATAGCTTGATGCGAGTTTCGTAAGTATAAGCATATAAGCCATATTTTAGCATGGCTATTAAGTGATATTGTAAGCTTTAAGATTTCCTGTTCCCCTAAGGGAACATTTCAGGTGTCAGCTGAGTTTATATTGAGACCTATGACATATTGCAACTCCTATAGAGGACTTATGTTAAGAGCCATCCGTATAATCTCTCAGTTTGCGTATTCTGACAAGATTTGAAATAATAATCTGCTCAATATTGATGAAGTATAATTAATTAATTATCTTATTTTTATGTTCTCTTATTACATCATATTTAAATTCTCTTTCTCTGATTCAGTCTACATTTATCTGCCGAGTACTCTGACTTAGGTAAGCGGTAGAAAAGAGGGACAGGAATCTGTAGTATCCCCTTGCTGAACTCGCTGTTTTTCCTTGCCGTCTTTACTTCCCAAACTCAGTGTAGGCTGCCTTGTCTTTTCCATACGCTGTAAGTAGCCACATCAACATAGTTGTTTCCTCCCTCCATAATTCTCTTCTGATAATTTTCTATTGGGATATTTTCTTATTTCTGTGTTTATCATCCTGTTCTTTTCGTTATTCTTCTAAGATATTCCGTTGCTGCTGTTCTGATTTCTTCATGATAATAGCTATGCCTCGCGGTCGAACGGCTAGAATATGTCTATATATCGTTTTGGTTTTATTTCTTTTGATAATATATTTGTTGTTTATGACGAATTATAACTTCATAATTTTTTCATTTCTGTGGTTAATTTCTCAGAACAGAGAAGACTCCACTTGACTATTTATAACCTTTCATTATTATTTCACCCACAAATATTACGAAGTTTGGCTTAGATTTCCGCTTTGTGTTTCATGTATATTTTATAATAATTATTATTAATATACTATATTTATACATATTTTTGTAATCATAATAATTCTCTTCTGTCATTTTCTAAAAGACTATTATTTTAAAAACATTTTAATGGAAATAAATGGATATATCATAATGCCGGATACTAAAAGAAGCTCGATACTTCCATTTTCACACACAAGAAAAGAAACATGTAGGTCGACTTTCAATTAGTTGCTGAAAAGAAACGATATCGAGATGTTTTCGAAATCGAGATAAAAAATGGATCACATGCGACAATAATGTGGAAAAAAGATCGTAGTTGAAAGCTGAAGAAGTTTCACAAACGTTGGCAAAGCCCATATTAGCGCCAAGAAAGGTATTGCTAAATATTTAGTAGGATTGGACTTCATCATGAGTTAGTTGAACTTGGCCAAACTCTGAATTCAACGCTCTATGGTCAATAACTAATGTGATTGAAGCAAGTGATTAAAACAAAGTCAGAATGTATGAATAGAAAAGAAGTAGCTTTCTATCACTATAGCGCCATACAACATTTTTGAAAAACTCTCTTAAAGACGTAAAGCTTCAAAAGAGACATGTGAAAATTACTTCGATCAAATTTTAGTCCAGAATTCACTTTAAAACAAATGAAAAATCGAAATTTGCTTTTCCTCTACTTACTATATCGGTTCCATTCATGATTAAATTGTATGTACAGTAGATAAACAAGATATATGAACATCATCTAAAATAGTACCGTTTTGTTGCATGTTGCCAACACTGCTTCCGTATAAATAATGCGACGCGTCATTGGTCAGTTTCCATGCCAAGTCTTGTAGGTTATATTTTACTGTATTTTCAGTGGTAAGATACCATCGGCACTCAAAAAGTGTAGTGGGCGAAATCCTGAATCAATAGTTAAAAAATAGACCGACGAACAAAATATTGTGGCCTTACAATATAACAGAGCACTTAACATTCACTTAAGTAATACTATTTCGACATAATATTATGGTGGGAGCACTTTAAAGTCTACATTCCCGGAAGGGCGAAACTCTTTATAACGAATGTCAACATTAAGTTGTGAGAGCAGTGGTACAATGATTATAAAACCTATACACTTGATGATTGAAAGTAAGAAGTCCTATAGTTAAACATGGGAGAAGCGCCGTTATGATTTGGACGGCAACAGCTTGGTATTCAGCTGGTTCCCCATTCAAATCACTGGCCTGCTAACTTCAAATGGGATATCTCAATATCCTCAATAATAAAGCTCTTGTTATGACAATATTTTACTGCCAAACTCTGCAATTATTTTTATATATACTGTTAAAATGTTGAGCCTTGGTTTGAGGAGCGTTGAGTGTTTATTGATATATTGGAGACGAGTTATATGAAGGTTTAGAGCAGAGAGTGAGGAATAGATTTTCATCTCCAACAATGGGACAATATTCAGCGAAGAAAAGTAGTTTTAAAATCAAATTGTGGTCCAATAGTTTATTAATAATTTTTTTGTTATTTAAATTACATTACATTGTTACTAGTCGTTTCCGACTAATCTGCAACTTCTTCCTTTGTCTTTATGAAAATTTAAATCTAGGTATATAACTAGGAGGACCCATAGGCTCTATCTCAGTCTCTGATGAGATAATGTTTATACATGCCACTGCTGTATATTTTATTACATGCACCTCACTACACAACACTACACAAGATCAGATGGTTTGATTCTTTTGGGTCTCTGTCCTGCTCTGGTGGTATCCAAAAGCTGCAGTACTCAATATTCTCATGAGAATGGAGTCTTTCCTCATGCCCCTTTGCAATTTTCTTGATTTCTTGCCTGACTGTGGGTATCTGAAAGTCTCGATGTAGATGTCAGTCCTGTAGTATTTGGGTGCGCCCTCAATACTACTTCTCAGGACTTTGTTCTGAAAAATTTGTATTTTGTTTATGTTACTCTTTGCAGAACATCCCCATAATCGAAATCCGTATGTCCATATAGGTTTCAGTATTTGCTTTTATAATATCAATTTATTATGTAGTGACAATTATGATTTTCTGCGAATTAGCCAATACACTTTCCTATATTTCAATTCCAGTTCTTTTCTTTTCTTC
Organism: Rhynchophorus ferrugineus; assembly: GCF_030347505.1. NCBI lineage: Eukaryota > Metazoa > Arthropoda > Insecta > Coleoptera > Curculionidae > Rhynchophorus > Rhynchophorus ferrugineus. The sequence continues at coordinate 19,551,589 of NW_027472583.1, read as the reverse complement.
TTTATATGTTCCTTCCAACGAAGTTTTGCATCAAGATTTATTCTGAGAGATTTAGAGTTATGGAATAATAGAATTATTTAATGTTATTGGTGCTTCTACGGTCTAATTGTAAATGAACTGCACATGCAGAGATTTACTTTCGTTAATTTTTACTTTCCAAGCTTGTGTCCAATTATTTATATTGTCACTTGCCTGTTGTAATTTTGGTGTGGATTCTTCACTATTATCTCCGACAGCTCTAATTGCAGTATCATCAGCAAATTCAATCAACTTTAATTTACAGAATTTTTCATTGATTGACACATAATGTTCATATACGTGAGCTGAAGCAGTTCAAATTAACGCTGTCCGTTTTATACCTATTAGAAAAATAAAATTGCTTTTGCAACCCGACTAAAAAAATCATCGGAACACAGTGTCCTACTCCAAGAGCAACTGTTTTTCGTTATCGATACGATGTATCAGTCCAGCATCTCCCCCTCCTAGTTTTACTCGATCTCTCCAATAATGTTAATCCGCTGCCGGTCCGGTTCATTAACTAACCCCCACTGTTGACACACACTGAGATACGTCGGGGGTAGGATGGACGGGCGAATCTATGGGTGGGAAGCCTACTTTTTAATCATTGTCTGTTGGCGACCGGAAATCACAAGGGCCAGTAATGAAAGTCAAAACAACGACAAGGTTGACTTAGACGTGATGAGCGAGACTAATTAAACACAATCCGCGTATAATTGACGGATTGATTGGGCTAGTAGTATCCCCATCCAGTCGATATCAGATCTATCGACGGGACGGATGTTCCGGGGACAGCAGGACGCTAATTTACAACACGCGTCTGGTTAGCTTGCTGCCTGCCACTCTCGTTTATTTTATTTTACAGTAAAATAATTAACTTACATTGTTCTTGTATTTTGTTGTCTGTAATAAAAATTAGCTAGATCTTTAATTATGTAGGGTTTTATTAATAGGATGGTCACTGATGGTAGTCTGTGGCGGTCACATTGTTTTGGTGGCGTCTGTTTCATATTATTTAATTTAATCTGTTTTTTATTATTCAACTACCTCAGGATTGTTTAGAAGAAGCACATACCTGCTACATTCAATTAATATTTTTTTATTAATTACATCTTACATTATATATGCTTAGTATAATACTAATTTACAAATTAATTTACTACTACTGTTCTCTTGTATTTGCATTATGACTTTTGATGAGATTTATCTTTTGATTTTCTGTGTGTTATTCAGTGGCTTTATTGTTCCCACGTTGCTGTGATTTAGCAACTTTATTTCATGTTTTAAGGCGAGATTTTGGATTACTTTGTGTGTCCATTTCACTTCGAGGTCATCGTGCGACTCTTCCTTGGCTACGTAGCGATAAGCATTGGTAATTAATCGTAGAACTTTGTTTTGACTGCGCTGTATTACTAGTTGGTTTGATGTCTTTGCGTAACTCTATACTTGCACCTCATAGGTTCAGTTTGGGTTTGATAAACTAATCTCTTTGATTTTAGGTCAAATTGACAGGTGGCTTGATTTTAAAGTTGTTAAATGAAAACAATTTTGACTTAAACTAAAGTAAATGAATTGACTTCGAATGATCCATGACGCAAATCGAAGTTGTCCTTAATTGTTTCTCAAGATATTTCTGTATAAATTAATATTTAGGCCTGTTTGGTTCTACGGAATCCAACTATAGGATACTTCTAGCCAATCTAATATAGCCATCATTCAGTTGTTTCTAATGATGTCATACAAAATGATATTAGTTTAGAAACCACAAGGAGTATACTTACCAATCAGCTAAATGTGAGTGATAACAGTGAAGAGTGTAAACTAAATCTTTACTAGTTAGATTTAAAATAATATATTTTACACAAGGCATCTCTTACTGAAGCAATAATCTACATGTCTTGTATATAATAATTATCATAAATAATGCTTATTGCTCATTGGGCAGATTGTTGAACCACTAATGGAAATCAAACAATTTCACTCACTGAATGACATTTATTTTCGTACGTACTTATCATGGTCTTCCTGGAATTTTAGTCTCTGCACCAGTTATAAAACGTGCAGGGTTTCTTTAAAAAAAATCTAAGAATTATTTTACTTTACGGATAGAAGTGGCCACTCATTGGACAGACTGTACCAATGATATTTTCTCAGCAACCAGGGTCGTACTATATAGTATATATAGGTCAACTAAATAAAAAAAATTCATTAATACCTCACACACATTTGCTTTACTCCGTTTCAACATCGACCCGTCCTTATTGAAAAACTATAATTGATTTAAAAACGGTAATTGATGTTTTGTTAAAAACTCTACTTACGCGATTTTCTCACATCTCCTCTGTCATTAATTTACTCACTCATTATTGGAATTTTTGACAGATCAGAGCAAATTAAATCTAGATTATTTGGCAGGTATATCAAGCATTTCCAGCTAAGCTCAGTTTTTACTGGATCGTAAAGTAGGCTTTGGTACTTGAAAAAATACAATCCTAAAACAATTTTTTGTTGATTATATTATTAACCATTTGATCTTGTATAGTGTAGTGTAGTAAGGTGTATTTAATAGAAAAATACAAGTGTTAATATATAATCATTATTACATCACAGACTAAGATAGGGCTGATGGGGCTTCCTAGATATATACCTAGATTTAAGTTATTGTAAAGGCAAGTTGTGGGTTATCCGGCAATTACTAATAACAATGTAATAAATGTTTGGAGATATTCATTTTACGCATTTTTTCTAAACATATTAATTTTTTTTATACTTGATGATTAATATATTTGATTTGAACATTCAGTAATACTATTACACATATGAATTCATGTTAAACGAATAATACATGTAATAAATTACGATTTCATTCAATCATCGTTTTTTTCCTAGTCTTAACGCCAAAATCAACGCTTCATCGCTCGCCTCGCCACATCTAAAAAGACCTCGAATTTATTTCGTTAAATTCGCAAAATCTCCATTCCGCACGACGCAAAACATCAGAATACGACGGGCCCGAGTGCCGTTCAGGGCGGTATGGCGTAGTAAAAAGCCCCCAACACGGATTTTTTCGGAAGGACTCGCAATCCACCCGTCATCTCTCCCGGTTCCCTTCCATCAGCCCGTCCGACCGTCTCCCGTCGCCACCCCCCTCCTCCACCCGCGTGCTCCCGTTGCTTCCCCAACGCGCTCCTTTTTCCAGTCGGCGCCCACGTTCCAGAAAGACGCCCCCGTAGACCGGTGCAAAGCGTCTCCGCTGCCGCCGACGACTCAATTAGGGTGGCGGAGACACGCGCCGCCGCCGCCGTATCGCCTCCCCCCACAGCCCCCCTCATTTGTTCCTGCTCCCGCGTCGCTACGCCGCTCTCGAGGGGGTCTCTCCGAGTAATTATCGCTTTACGGTTGCCTCTCTATGAACCGCAATTGGACCGAGGCACCCCCTCCCGGCACCCGTTCTCGTTTCCGTCACGGTGTACCCGTTCCCCTCGCTCCCTTTCGCTTCGTTTTGTTCTCTTTTTAATCGTCGTGTGACAGTTGATCCTGTCGGACGATAAAATTTTATTTCTTGGTCGGGATTTACGTTCTGTCGATGCGTTTTGCAGAACCACACGGTAGAACGTGAGCGTATCGTCGGTGTGTGGCTTTTTTTCAGCTTACGCGTCGTTCTAATTGGAGCTTTTGAATCAATTCACTTGAGTTGAAATATTGGAATTTTTCCATCGACATTTTTTACATGTTATAACAGTTCAAATGAAAAGTTCCCGGCCTACTATAGTAAAACACATTTTTTTTTTGGCAAAATTAGTTTTTTTTGTTCAACATAATTCCCTTCAAGGGTTATACACTGATTACAGCGAACCTCCAACCTTTCGATACCATTTTTGTAGTACGATTTGTCCTTTGCTTCAGAATAGGCCTTAGTTTTGGCGATCACCTCTTCATTCGACGAAAATTTCTTCCCAGCGAGCATTCTTTTGAGATCTAGTAACAGGAAATAGTCGCTGGGGTCCATTCTAGAGAATACGGTGGATGAGGAAGCAATTCGAAGCCCAATTCATCGATTTTTGCTATCGTTTTCGCTGGCTTGTGGCATGGAGCATTGTCTTGGTGAAGCAGCATTTTCTTTTTCTTCAAATGCGGCCATTTTTCGTCCATTTCGTCCTTTAAACGGTCCAATAATGCTATGTAATAGTGGCTGTGGATGGTCCTTGCTTTTTCAAGGTAGTCAATGAAAATTATTCCATGCGCATCCCAATATACAGACGCCATAACCTTGCCAGCCAACTGTTGCGTTTTCCCACGCTTTGGAGCGGGTTTATCGTGTGCAGTCCACTCGGATGACTGTCGACCGGACTTCGGAGTCAAATGATGGGGCCAATGGATGTTTCATCCATTGTCATATATCGATGCAAAAACTCTGGTTTTGACTTTGTTTTGATAAGTTGGGATTGTTACTGAATTTTTTGTGTGTAATACCATAGCTGAAAACCATAAATCCACACTGGCTTGAACAATTATTTATATATATTATAATTATATAAATATTATAATTATATATATAAATTTATAGATTACATAGGTACTAGTCGTTGCCGACTAACCTACAATTTGTCTTTACAATAACTTAAATCTAATTATATGTCCAGGAGTATTAAGTAATTTATGTATTAACACTGTAGTTGTTTCTGTTAAATGAATCTTACTACACTGTACAAGAATAAATGGTTTGATTCTTTTCAGTCTGTGTCCTGTTCGTTATCGTATAGGTATTATCCAAGAGTTGTATTACTTGCAATTCTTTTGATTTCCTGAGTGACAGTTGGTATCGAAAGGCGTCGGCCAATTATGTATGAGGTTTTAATGACTTTTTTTCTGAAATTATGATTGAATTGCTGATTTTTTGCGCGCTCTTTTTTAAACTAGCTAAATTAATTTTAAAGGATTTACAACAGATGGTGTTACTATGTATTAAATCGCGTCGAATACACTTGTAAGCGATGTCATGTTGAAGTCCCACTTATAAGCTTCCTTTTTGATAATATATTTCGTCGAAGTGTGAACAACAATTGTTTTTCAGTACGATGGAAATGTCTAAATTTGAACTGAGTAAATTATATTAGCGGGAAGAAAATACAATTCAATTTGAAAAAAAGACGGCTTAAGATCACCGAATGCTTTGTGAAGCTTATAGCAACCATGATTTATCGATTTTTGGTAATTTTCACACTGAAGATAACGTGCGTTTTGGATAGCCGAAAAAACAAAAAATAATAAAGATGAGAATTTCAAGGCATTCTTCGATGAAAACAATCGATGGGAATTACTATCGAAGACAATTGATGTGTTTGAACCGAGCACTTCCCGCTGCAATACGAGCAAAGACAATGTTATTCTTCAGCTCGACGCTTCACCACGTGTTGCAATATTGCGATATGTACTCGTTCATAAGAACTAATCATGTCACGTATAACTTTAGCCATTGATTATCAGTTAATAGATCCTCGTGATAAAAAAGAAACAAAAACCCCAATAACCAGCAAAAAGAATAGAATCAAAAAATAACAGAAAGAAAGACGATAAAGAAACCTCTTATTGTTCACCTGAACGGCCCTAGCGTTACGCATAAAAGAATTTTTCGTGGGGGCACGGAGGTATATATATATATGTTGCTCTCGTACAAGAATTAAGTCTTTTATATTTAATTTTTTTTCTCTCCATCTATCTCTCTTTAGTTGGAGGATGGAGGAGGAGGAGAAGGGGGGGAGGGGAGAGTTGAGTTCGAAACCGGGTTCATTCAATTTTCCTTCCTTTTCAAATTTCTACGTCCTTGACACAAGCAGTATCGAAGTAAAGTAAGAAGGCCTACAAAATGGATCGAATCGTCAAGTTTCAAGGCCTAGAGTCTTTTTATTTTTCTCTTAACATTAACTTATATATAATATTACGTCAATTAAATCGGTATTTATTAGCGGATGTTCAGTCTTTTAACCTATTTGACCTTTTCTGTAATGCTAAATTATGCTGTGTTTAATTTTAATTTTGAAGTTCCTAAACTATTATGAACTAACTAATTAGATTCTTGTATTGTCTTCTTATGTATTGCCATTGCTTACAGTTTTGTATCTATAATATCCAATTAATCGTGTCTATGAAAATTAGTGCATCCAGAATTTTATTCTGAATAATTAGAATATAACTATTCATATATTTCCATATCTATATACAATTTAATGTATACGACAGAATTGTATACCATGTAGGTTTAAACATTTGTTGATGGATCTACCTAATGTTCATTATATTTTTCCAGATAACTAACTTTTGTTTATAGAGTAGACTTTTTTATAAACCAATTTATTGACTTATAACGGTAAGGTAATCAATTATCCGTACAGCGTCGAAAGACTAATATTTTCAGTTAAAAATTATTTAATTTTTCTGTATCATTTTCCCTTGAATTCAACAAATTTGGTACAAAGTTTCTCCAACATTAGTATTCCTTCCTGGAAGCCAGATCCTGAAAGATTGTGAAAATATTAATTTTAACTTCTTGACACATTCTTTTCAAGTTTGGGAACAGATACTGCCTGAAGGTGCCAATGCAGTATTAACTAATAATTTACCTTTCGATCTATTTCATTTTCTTAGTCACTAAAATATTAGCTTCAGTCTATTGTTTCGACTGCTGTTTTGTTTTTAGAATGAAGTGGTAAACCCATGTCTCATTCATGGTGGAGGATGCTGCCAGAACGAGAACTGTTCATTTTAGCCTCACATATGAAGTTTATACTCAAGGATAGAAAAAAAAGGAACAATCTTAAGGACAAGAAACATTCAACTTTCTATAGCATCTTTGTGTTCTTTTTGTAGATGTATCAGTGTTCTATAAATATCTCTATAAGTTAAAATTTCGAAGTACTTGAACGGTTACAGTTTGAATTTGCTATGGATTATAGTGTTACATACCATCATTATAAATATGATTCTCAGAACTACTATTTTTTAAATATTCAAACATAGTCCCGCCTTTACCAAAAGTAGCCAGAATTAATCTGACATTACCTTCTTTTATTGAACTTTATATTCCATATAAGCACAAATAATCATACATGAGCGATGTAAAAGCAACTAATCGACTTTATTAAACATGAGACCTAATAAATCTAATTGTTATCTCAATATTTGTTTCTCAACAAGAGCTATTCTTTCAAAAAGCTTCTTTTCTAATACATAGATGAACTATTCTAACAATATATATAACAATTCATGCTATTTCAATAATTACTAAAGTTGCAGTGGTCTGGGTTAAATAGCTGTGATTATTCAGTTTCAAAACATTTAATGAAAATTAATTAGGTTTTTTTATTAGGTATAGTTTTTTTCGAGGGAAATACTGCTAAAACAAACAATGAATAAAGAACTTACCAGCTATTATTGAGTCTTCTGGCCGCCGTTTGGAATTGTTCAAGCGATATTAAGATGATTTCTTATATCATTATGTAACAATGGATGAAACAAGGGTACATATTTCGAATCCATAGTAAAACATTTGTCATCTACTTGGACAACTTATCTGTTGTTCATTCTTTTATCTGCTCATTCTAAGCAACTAAAACAACAATGGTACAGGAAGTTTGTTAGAGGTTTATAGGAATGAATATGGTATTTAAAGTATTGTGATGAATATAGTCAATTTTACTTTAAAAACAATTTTTACGCTGTTTGAATCATATTTTGTATTCATATTAAATTCAATTAATGTTATATTATTTTACATTAAAACCTGCCTGAATGTACAAACTTCTGCATCAAAACAAATGCATGATATATTTGGGACAGCAAATTCGAAAAATGTTTTTGTTTATTTTTAAATTGCTTCTCACCATTGTTACCGTGACAGTTGGTAAACACAGAAAGTTTGAACATTTTTGACAGGACGTTTTAATGGACAAATCACAACTTACATAAGATAATGTGGGAGAGCATACTTTCGGCTAATTATACTTTTTTGTTTCAGGTATGTGGGACGGAGAGATTTTTTTCTGCCAAATATAAACTCGTCGGCTAGCAGTGAGTACGGCGTTTTTTTTACGATTTTACTAGATGTCTAGATCAGAATACGGATATGCAACCATGTGATTGGTCATGTTTTTCAATTTGTGGTCTAAGTATTTTTGTGGACTGTTGTTTCTTTTTTAAACTATATTTTCACTTCTTTTTAAGCAATATGTCCTCAAGATGGTTAACTTCAATTTTTGGAACTGCTCTTTTAAAGTCCCACGGAAAGAAGTCCCCGATATATTATTTGATGAGAGACAAGCTAAAATTGATAAAACATAAAATGCTTTGATTGAGCATTTGCGAAAAATTAAGGGGATTTTAATAAATCGTAATGAATAAACCAAGATTTTTGAGCCTTTGAGATGGATATAATCACGCAGATTATGCATTACATTGTCCAAAAATAAATAAAATTAATATTTCACTTCATGAATCAGTTCCTACTGATTGTCAGTCAGGTGAAACACATTTGACAAAGATATATTTTCATTAGTTTAACTTTCTTCTGTAACGAATCAAGAACTCGAATGAGATCACTCAAATCCATTTGACGCAATATATGTCATAGGATGTCGAAGGCTTGATGAGTTCTTCTTCCATGCTGTTTTCCACTTCCTACTTCTAATTCATAAATTTGGGGTGGAATAGAAACTGGAATTTAATGAATCAGGAAATTGTTTCTATTTATTTATTGACTGTCCTGTTTTTATAATAGTTAACAAAAATATCAACCATCTATATAGTTTGTAGACACTAAATTACAGGCAATAGCAAAAGCAGCATTCTAGTAATATAATTGAACATGAGTTGCAATATATATCTATATGGGCAGCCCATTACTAATTGTGGTCTACCTTTAAAACAAAATAATGCCAGTGTGCAATCTTCGCCAGGTATATTAAATTATGACTCTGTAAAGAGGAATAATAAAAATTATTTTTTAAAATAATCTATAACAAGATATTTTGCACCAATTAAACCAAAAATACTATGAAGCGTATTGTTATAGCAACGGCGATGCTCGTTTATAAACTTGAAACATCTAAACAATTTCTATTTTGACAGTTAAAAGGTGTCCCAGTTATAGTATACCTTGTTGGCAGTTCCAACCGACAGATGAAATCCATAATGAACAATACTATTGATTTTTATGTTATTACTATGTTACAGTATCACAGCAGAATTGGAAATAATATTTTTAAAAATGTACGGTTATATGAATATAATAAGGAAGATCCCCGTTTAATGATCTATCGCTACGAACTCGTCGAATTCTCCTGACGAAATGTAAAAGCGCGTCATCTAGACTCTTTCAGCCGGAGCTAATGTATTAATTTAGTTCTCGCCCTACTATGCGTGTATTCGGCCGTACTATCAACGTTGACCCACTTAAGGCACAAATTAATTGAATCAGATTTTGGCCGATTACTTCATCATAACACTCGCGTTGGATGATTACTAGTAGAGTCAGTAGTAGATTGTTTGATAAAGTAATGTTTAGTTTTTATTTACCGACGCCGATCTTGGGGTTAATTGTTACAATCGTAGATTTTGCCGTCCCTGAATGTTATGTAATTATCCAATGAACTTGGTCTAGACTTTTTTCCTTAATATTAAAATAAAATTGTCTTTATTTTTATGACCACATACTGTTATTATTTATATACATTTTTCAACAAATTTTGATTCAGAGTTCCTTTTTATTAATTAATTGTATTAAGCGCTTTGTACCTATATATATATTGGTAAATGTTGGTAAATCACTAAAAATTAAAAAATGAAAAGATGGAAAAGATAAAATATAATTTTAAGAAAAAATTAAATAAAGCTATTTTTATAACTGCAAATCTTTTTTTAGCTTTAACGAATTTATTGGACATCTATTAGTATTTTAGGTGCTTGCATGTATTTTGATCAGCCACATCTGTTTCTACAAAAGCGAAGTACGAAAATAAACAAGGGTTCATTAACATGTTTCGACATAAAATAGCAGTTTTTCTTTTAGTTTTATTGAGCTGTTCAGTGCACATAGATGCCACTCATGAAACGCTCAAAAATGCATTTTGGACATTCATTGCTTTTTTTGTTTGATTTGAAGAAGTGTGCTGTCGCCATGAAACCCGACTTACAGAAATTTACGGTGAAGCTGCTCCGTCATCTTCCAGTTGTTGGTTTTGGTTTGAACCATTTGAAAGTGATGATTTTAATTTCATTGAATGGAGGACCAAAACGCTTATTAGCCAAAACGTTTTCGGGCGAAAACCTAGCTCCAGCTTTCAAAGAACTTCGAAATGCGACGCAGTTTATGCTGAAAATGTTATTTCCAGCCGTTTCAATATCACGATTTCATTGTTTGTCATATAAAGAGTTTTGCTGCGACAATCCTAAGCCCTAAAAATAATTTAATACAAGAGCCCAAGAGTGGTAGTGTGGTGTGTAACGAGCTGTTAAAACTGAATGAAACTGTTACCGACGCCAATTTAAAGTAAATGGCATATTACTACAAATAAGACCAGTAATAGCGAGTCAGACAGACGCAAAGTCAGCATCTTCCAGAACAAGTTGTAAAGCTCGAATGGGAAGTACTGCTGCATGCAGCGTACTCACCAAATATAGCGTCTTCTGATTACGACTTGTTCAGATCGCTGCAGCATGGTTTGGCTGGCACACTGCTGCATAATAACAAAGAGGTAAGAAAATGTATCGATATTTGTATCGCTGCAAACCAACATCGTTCTTTGAATCTGTTATCACCAGTCCAGTCCGGTACGATGGGAGAAAGTTAATCATAGGAAATATTTGAAATTTTAAAAATGTATCAATACAAGCAAGCACCTAAGCCATACGAAATAGTAAATGTCTTCGGCCGAACAGTTATCGAAGGTCTGCACGCACCCGAGGCTCTACTCCAAATTGCCGCCGACGTCGGTCTCGGGGAAGCAGTGGCGCCAGGTATCCTTGGAGACGCTGGCGACGGCAGCGTCTCCTGGCAACAAGCGTCGGATAGCTTGCCGTCCCCGTCGGCAGAGTGCGCCGCACCTGGACCCGGAGCTACCCTCTCGCTGCTCCGCTATCCCCCCCTCTATTTTTATCCAGATATTCACAGGGTCTTGTAGTTATGAGAGCAAGACCAGAACGATCGCCGTGTTTTTTTCCTCATCGGTCGCTCGTTGCTCCTGTTGTTGTTGTTGTTGTTGATGTTCCTCGTCGTCGTCGTCGAAACAAGAGCTTGCGGTGGGTGTACGAAGAAGGATAGAGAGCTTGCCTCAGAAGGATAGCTGCCGGTTGTTTACCGAATTGCCGTAAACAACCGGGACGGAAGCAAGTGAAAAGCCCGCGAGGCAGGTCAGTGTCATAGTGGAAAACAAACAAACAAAACGGGCACACCAATAAAAATGCGTGAATGAAACGATGATAATTCCGCAGAACAGAGAACTTGAAATGGTTATACCGGCAAGGCGGGTGTGGCACCTGTTTGTAGTCATCCCCCATTTGAGGGGGGCGTTCTAAAAATAATTAAAATCACCTGAATTATTAATTAACTGGGAAAGAGGCGAGCCGGTGCCTGAAAGAATGTACATTTATACGAAGTGGTTATGAGTGGTATTTCAAACATTAACTACGCATCTCTTTGATGGAAGACGAAAATAACGTTTATATTATTAATGTCAATCAATCTTAAACCTGATCATTTACTAGATTTTTTTATCTTATATTGGCTTTATATATCACCTTCGCAAATCCATTTAATTTCCTGGTCATCGTGCAGTTCTTCGTTGGTTACATAGCGATAGGCATTGGTAATCAATTGAAGAACCTTGTTTTGACAGCGTTGTATGACTAGCTCATTTGAATTTTTAGTGCAACCCCATATTTGCACCCCATAAGTCCAAATTGACCTTATAATTGTATTGTAGATCAACCTCTTTAATTTTAGATCAAGTTGAGAGTATCTTCCAACTAACCAGTGTATTTGTTTTATTTTGGCTCTAATGTGTTTTACTTTTTGTCTAACGTGATGCTGATCATAATATTTGTTTGTCAAATAATAAAGATGTCTAAATACATAACTACACATAGAATATTAGGATGTACTGATAAAAGTTGATGGATAGTTCAGACCTCTAAGTAGATACGGGAACATGCAATATATAATAACACTGAAAAAAAAACAAATTGAATGTTATCCTGATTGAAAAGCTAGAAAAAATTTATATCTAAATTGAAAAATAAAGATAGGGCAACGACACTTGTTTAAATATCTGTGAATGCTAGAAAAAAAACTGTGAATGACATACTATGGAGTGTAAATTTATAAAAAAAAGATATATCAAACAAAACGAAGGTAGAAGTTTGCAAAACGATATATAGAAACTAAATACTAGAACAAAAATAAAATAAAGAAAAGAAATAAAAGAAAATAAAAACAAAACCCAAATAGCGGAAATTAAATATCTTGGAAGATTGAGAAGACAATGACACAAAGCAGAAATAAAAAAGGACCTCATTTAGAGAAACAATAGGGACCATTAAAAGGGTATAGAAAAGTGACAGCTTATTTGATGGAGCTATTTACATCATGTGAAAGAGACAGGACTTGTTAATAGAATCTAAGAAGTCAGGACTGAAGAGAGATATCTCCATGTTGACTTAAGTGAATCTGGGATCAAGGTATAAGAGAAATACTACAGAATAGAAGAAAGCCCAGGTTGAAGCAAAAGTATTGAACAGAAACAAAAAAGGATGGACAAAATTTGTACATGGTATATTATGACACCAAATATAATACATCCCAACCATTTAGATATCAATCAATTTATCAATACTGTTGTCTTTTTGTTTTTATCATAGTTTTGGTTTATACCAATCATCATGGTTGTCATTTTTCACATGCTAGTTGTTGGTTTACTTGTGTTTATTTTTCACGGCTAAATAGATGAAGCCTAGACTTGTAGTTACTTGTCAAATAATTCGTTTCATATTGACAAAAGTATTGATAAAATTCTTCTAAATTATGTTTTTAATTTTAACCAGGATGTATGCGAGAAATAATAAATCGCTTTTAACTTTTATTATTTTATTTATAACTTCAGTTACACGTCGATGATTGAAAATAAAATGATTGAAATACTTTTTAAATTATATGCTTGAAACGAATATCACAGTTTAACGAATAATTACTAAATGTTTTGGTATACGATATTACAAGATGTCCATCGTCGACAGTGAACCAATCAACAGTGTATAGAGATAAACGATTTTAGTTAAAAAAAAGTGAGGTGAATACACTCACGGCCATCGACATTACGACCTGTAGAATACATTTTTGCTGAAGACTTAGCTGGGCTTATCAAGTTAAAGATATTTTTAAATTAAATATACTCATATTACTTGTTTTAATTAATCAATAATGAACTAAATATTGTTATTCTATCAACTATAATGTTTTTGGACTGGATATAGTGCAGAGATATAGGTCTTGAATCATATACATGGCCATCATCATTAAAGCTACGCCATTACAAATATCTACGTCCATAGAAATATTAATACAGCTATAAATATTATTTGTGATGTGAGATGTGATGAACTTTAAAAAATCATATCAAATTCAATGTTGATCATGTGAGAATATTCAGCGGTCGGAGTAGTTCCAATATGGCCTAGAGGACGGCATATCACTCGAATAAACACTTTGAAAACTGATTACCGTTTCTAACTATTGGAAAAATTGATCTATATAACTTATATTCAAGAACAACTTAATGAAAAGCCAGATACGAATCATATCGCACTGTTCCTCATCTGAATTCTGTTTCTATATATATATATATATATATATTTTTATAGAAGGGGCAGCAACATGCAATGATCTGTAATTATTAAAAGAAATAAGTCATCTCCGTTATCAACGTTTGCGGTTGTATTAATCATATTAGCAGTAGTTGTTTGAAACATGCCGAGAATCATTGATAATGGGATCTAGTTGCCTATGCCGGCGATATAGTGGTCTGATTATATTTTTACAGAAACTTTCATTGTCCTTTAATATTTTAAATTTTCTATTGAGAATTGCAGAGATATATAGATTTCAAATATAAATATTATGTATACAGTTTTTAGTCGTACTGACTAAATTTCCTGTGGAGACAATATTCTGTCCTGTGTTAGCCAGTAGAGGATTCAAACTAGCCAACCATGAAATACAACGTGTATTCTATACATGCCGTTTTCATTCAACATCGGACTGTTGCCCTTGACTTCGCTAAATAAACGCCACTTTATATTCACCTTTGTAACAAATATTATTGATTTGCAAGGTCACAGTGATGTCTTGTGTTCCTCATTTCCACTTTCTAAGTAACTGAAGTTCCAAGTCCGGAAACCTTTTAGCGAGTGGGAAGACTAAAATACACTAATTAGGAGTTTCGAGAAAATGAAAACTGTTTTTTAAAGAAATATTTTATTAAGTTTGTACATAAACGAGTTATTTTCGGAGTTTAAAGACTGCGAAATTGGTTTGGCTTAACCCTAAGCGTGTTATAATTTGGCAATGTCGGGAAATTCGAGAAAATGTCACGCTCCTTTTTATAATTAGTGATGTTATTACTGTTCTTATCACCGATTTTTTTCTTATTTCGACTTTATTAAACATTTCGTTATATTAAAATATTTAATAGCTATTTATTTTTGATGTAGGTGGACAGATGTTAAATTTAATTTAAATTCTTATTCCGTTTACGATGAGTCTTTTTAGACTGTCAACATTCTTCTCTCCATTCGAAGTTTTTTATAGAATATTTTTCCATTCAATTAAATTTATTTTATATTTATAATTAAATAAGTAATTTCGTAACATACGACCAAGAATTAACTTTTTTAGACATTTATTTTACTCTTCAAAACTAATATATTCATTCTAAGGTTTTTATTATAGAACAACCTCTCTTTGCTTTCTCAAAGTATACAGCAGTTTCGGCAATTAAATTTTCATTGGAATTAAATATATTTCCATGAATCATCACATGTCTGCAGATAGCCAGTAGTGGTCAGGTTTGGACAGTACTTTATTTTAATTATCGATTTTATCAACTTGAAACAGGGGCCATTATCTTAGAATAGCATTTTTATTGTTAATATGTGTGATGTGTTTCAGATTCATTGTTGATAGTTTTGGCTTTCACAGGATAGTGGCTAACTAAATACTATTCGCGTCTCAAAATATGAATGACTAAACCTTTCAGCTGATGTTTATGTTTTAGGGTGACTTTCCTTGGCTTTAGTTTGAGGGTTTGATGATATCTTTAATTTGAGTATCTAATGATGGCATATATTATCATGATAGGATCTCTACATTTTACTTCAATAATCAGTATTTCTAAATTGGTTCATTTTCTGGTTAATTTCTTTGCTTCAGAATCTTCATGACAGCTGTCTATTTGGCTTCAAGAATGTTTTTCCCTATTATCTGTCAACAAGTTAGATGCAGAAGTTTTGCAATTGCAATTGGTATAAAAGTTGAATGTGAACAGAGTTGCACTTTGTGAGTGATTAGAAGAAGCGATGGGAAAGATCTAAAAGCAATTAAATATTTGAAAAATCGCCAGTAAAATGCTACTTCAAAGGTATGAAAGGAAGACATTTCTGGATCGGTTAGTATCGGTTGTTGGTAAAGCAAAATAAATCATGGTTATCACCTGGCGAAGCCGGCTGTTCGACCATACTCCATATGTCTGATGGAAAAAATGATCAATTTGAACTGTGCATTCGGAACATTGTGAAATGCCGCATGGCGACGACTCATACAGTAAAAGTAGGCTAAGGAAAAAACAGTTTTATTAAAGTTAAACCTGGTTCCATCCAAGTTAAAAAGTGTTTTCAAGAAGTAAAAATGGGTAAAAGTGATGAATGGTTCAGCTCAAAGGAGAAACAGTTCTTTTAGAATGATATTCATAAATTGCCTGAAAGATCGATAAGATGTTAAAATATAGTTAAATGGGCAGTACTTTGAATAAATAAATTTTAACTATCCATTTGTAAATAACGTGTTTTGTTTAGCGATAAAAATAGGAAAGAATTATCGACACACCTGGTGTGATGGATAAAAATGATTGAGTAGACTGACTCCTGAAAGAAATATTATTTACTGTAGGTTTTATTACACAGTAGTATTAATCTTGTACATTTTTACAGCATTTCATGCAAGTTTGGTTTTAGCTAGACATAGTAACGTGTCATTTCAACCAAGAACTCTACGTTTTGAACTATTGGAGATATATTAAATACTTTGACACAAATAATTAATGCACTTTTTTATTGAAAATAAGTTAAGGACCAAGCCACTCCCTATGATTGCCTATATTAATAAATATTTTATTCAAAATATGATTTGCCTATACTAATAAATGACCTAGACACAATTATGAAACACATATGGAAAATCCATCGTGTTATTCCATCGAGTTATTCGTAAAACAAACTCAAAACAATCGAGAGTTTTACAGAACTAGCTTTGAAATATTTACAGGTATGGTATCAAGACCATCAATACTAAATACATTATTTGTACTTAATAGACTGAAAGTAGACATTTATTGCTTTAGTGTTTAACCGATTTTATTGGGTTTCGTTCGACAGTCGTAGGCGGCAGTCTCTTTTTCCTATCCATCAAGGCGCGAGATGCGGCGGATTTGGAGCCGTAGCCGTCCAAATCCCCAAAATCCGATTAGATAAGCGTCCCGTAGTCTTTGGCGCCGAGACGCACCTAAGGACCGGGGTCACGTGACGCGGCGTCTGGACGAAGGCACATTATTGACGACGTCTACATATCCTGATCCTTTCTGGGTCTTTTGATGGCGCTGGCCATTTTCTCTTTTCGTCAGTCGTTTGGATATTTTTTTCACCGAAATAGTCACGTTTCAGTTCACCGAATTTAATATTCGCTCGAGGACAACTTCCGCCGCATTTGATTTATCGTCTTGAAAAGCATGTAATTAAGTTCGCAACATTCATTTTCAGTATTTTCGAGTAACGACACACCTTTTATCAACGGAAAATTTAATGATGCTAATGCTCGAAGATGTATTGGATTTTAATTCGGATGTATACATGCCGACGTGTAAATATCTGCAAAATATTTTGTTGAGGATTTTCAATTACGTTCAAGTAAAATTGCGAGAGATCAATAATTTTCGAGAATTAGATATAAATATTGACATGTTTTCGCGATAAAATGAGATACGATATCGCAGAAAAGATATCGATTTTCCCTTTTAAGAAGTCGTAGATAGATTCTTAAAAAATGTTTTCATGTTGTATAATGCACGTGCCCCAAGAAACTAAAGGGAAATAAAAATTGCTTTAAATTAATTAATATTGGTAAATACAACAGTTTTTATATAAATACCACTGATGAAAACAGCACTATTGAAGGATACATAAAAATCATCGTGGTCCGGTAGATTGATTATACTGCGCTAACGCGCGCGTCCCCTGTGTTAGAAATATTTAAATATTCTCAGTATTGCTTCGGACGTCGTGCGTAGGATTGTGTCTTATCTATAACCAAACTTCTGATATCGGCATAGTGTTAGTCTTTGAGGCGTAAAATATACTCTGTATTAGTTATTAAAATAAAGGGTAATGTTAATAATTGAAATTACTTAAATATATAATTCTTTATTACCTTGTCAAAATTCAATTGTTGAACAGTTCAAATTAATTTTTTGCCTCTAATCCTTCTTGACTTATCGTGCCCTACCTAAAATTCATTCGTAAGATAATAATTATATCGATAGTTTTATGGAAAATACTACCTTGATGATAACTCCTTATACAGTGGTATATAAACTTCTTGTTTTCTAAGACATTCTTTAAGCAATATTTTTTTTCTTTATCGTCCTGTGGCTTCCAAAAGCCTTTCAAAGCCTTACAATTTCTTAAAATATAGATTATATTGTTTAACATCTATATTATGGATCCGACAAAGATGCTGCCCAATTCAGTATGTATGAATACTAAAATCATTAATTTTGAGATACAGACAAGGCAGATGATCCTTGTTGTTATAGGCTTTAGTTGTGCAGCAAGCTCATGGTGAAATCTTTCTTTCTCTTGCTACTAAGTATGTCATATTACAAACTTGATTTGCAAAATTTAAGTCATTTAATTAATTTATCCTGTTTGTAATAACTGAAACTAAATCTACCTTTGACGCTCCATATTTGTAATCCTGTAATTTTGTAATAATTAAAACGCTGAAATGTTAAACTAAAAGGCCTTCTTTTTAAGTAACAAGGAACATTACAATATAACTAACAAAATTCTTCGACTAATTACCAATACCTAACGCTAAGTAACCAACGAACAACTGCACGATGAAAACTGCCTGGAAATCAAATGCTTTTTTGAAGTTATTCAAGATATCGCCTTAAATCATGAAAGAAGATTATTAAATCATACTAACGTGGAAGCAATAAAGCTACTGGACAACGCACAGGAAATCATAAGATTGAAGCGAGCGAAACCATACAAACTTATATAATGTTTATACCTTTAGTGTAAACTATAGCTTAAGTTATTATAATTTTACAACTGAGGAGTACATATTGATGTATTTATCTCGCACTCGTCTTGCATGTGAATTTATACAAGTAGAAATGAAATGTAGTAATAAATTAATTTATAATTAAGATTGTATTAAGCATATCTAATAAATATGTTATCAAATAAAAAAATGGTTATAAGAAAGTGTAACGGGGTTCAAATTAGCTAAATACATAGAGTCTATTTATTTCAAATGATGTACCAGATGGTGGTAGCAACTTTGATGAGTACGGTTAGATGGAAATTAGAAAACATAAGAATGTTTATAGTTTATGCAGTAATACAGTAACAATTTTGAAATTATAAATGAATAAACATATATTTATAAATGAACCTGTCAATTTACCTATTATAGTGACCAGGCCTCTATATCTATAACATTTAAGCAGAGTTTGATTTCATGTTGTAAACAACGACAGCATCGGTTTCATCTATGAAACAGCATTTTTGTCATATATTTCTTGAATTCTTCCTATTCTATTTATTTTCTATCTCTAATACCTTTTACAAATCAATAAAAGGTATTTATATCTGTTTATTTTTGTTTATTCTTTTTCAATTATTTATCTTTTGTTAAATATATGGTCCTGTCTACAGGTCCTGCGATTATGTTAGCATCTTATTTGTTACTGATGTTAGACGATTCTTTATTATTTGTTCGTATTTATTCATGACTGTGCACAAAAGAGTAATCCCTCTCTAATTTATAACAACAGGAATAAGGAAAACCTATATAAATAGGTAATAATAATACAGGCTCTGTAATATGTTGCGAACTAGCTCTAAAACAAAATATATCTTTGTTCAAAGGAAAATATATTTTAAATATATTTACACAAATACAGGGAACTGTCGATTAATGTTGCACTAACTAAGAAGTGATGATAAGCACTTTTCTATAATTCGAAGATTTTTGAAATTAATAAATATTTAATAAAATAATTTAATATTATTTTTGTATTTATGATTATGAAGGATAGTTATAATACAAAAAAATTATTTATTCTTCATTTTTATTATATTTTGGCTCACCAAAATAGATGGTATTTAAATTGTTCCCAAAACGGTAGCCCGATAAATACATGCAATTTGCTTCCCTGATTGAATAAGGAAAAGTGAAAATGCAGCGAGAAATCGAAATCTGCGAAAAGAAAAACGCCAATTCTACGCAATCGATTTCAGGTTTTCGAAATCGGTTCTCCTTTCTCAAAAGAATCCGAAATATTATCGATCTGGCTTATGGTCATCCTCTCGCCTTCCCAATCGTAATTTACGACGTAAAATCTTAATTAAGGTAGTTCTGTAATATACTAATGAAGTTTCGTCATTAAAAATTTAAATTAAGGTTTATCAGTTTCGGCTTAATAATAAATCTTTTGGTTGGCCTATAATTTTGTTTTAAGAAATTCGTTTTTTCACTTGGTTTAGGAATAGTTTAACAGAATCTACTAATATTTCATATTCATAAGGGTTTTATTTTTACAACTATTTGAATATGAAATATTAGTGTAAATTATATTTAAGACGTAAGGATCTTTTTTTTTTTGGTTAAGAAGGTGTTCGTAATAATGCATCGTCTTTACATACATAAAAATATTCTTTAAATGGATTTAATAACATCATTGTACTAGGTTACCCGAAGTCTACCTTTTTTTTAGGGTTTTAAGTTTTACGGTTTACTTTGAAATTATATATATATATATATATATATATATATATATATATATATATATATATATATATATATATATTTGTTACATAAATATTGTTTTTTTATTGCAAAGTACATTGTGAAAAACCTGTATCATCAAACTTTAACGCCCTCCAAAGCTCGAACGGTATCTAATACTGACATCAGCAGTTCTAAAGGTATAGTAACAATAACTATACATTTCATAAGGCCTCCACATCGTTATCAAGGGTACTACAGATAGCACTGCATTAAAATCCTTTTTCTATGTTGGTATATGTCCTTTTATTCTTCGCATAGATTTCGTAAACTTGGAAATATTATAGATCTGGAGTCTTTTTCGTTCAAAAAGTCAAAAGATCGTGAAATTATTTCTAATTTAAATATAACTTTAAGCTCGAAGAAAGAATCTTAAAACTTAAGTCTTTATTTTATTCTACTCGTAATAAAATTTGGAACACCTTAAGGTAGAATAACCTAGGATGTATTATCATAGAATTTTGAGCATTGCTTCACTTAACTCTTTTATTTTCTTACTCTACTGGTTACATTAATCAAATAGTTGATTAATGGTTTTTTTGACGGTCCCTGATTTACATTTTAACTTTGTTAATATATATCCTCAATAGTATCGATGGAGAGTTTTTTTATGTTCAACATTTTTTGTCTTTTCTTCCGGAGAGGAAAGAACTATCACCGATGCGGAAGATACGGTCATTCAATATTTATTCCGTCCTTGTGAATTACTGATTGTGATGCTGAATGATATGGACCAGAAACTGAGCACTCTTGAATTCGAAACGCAAGGCAAGGAATTTAGTGGATTTCTTGAATCAGCACATCCTCGCTTTTGCGAAAAATTTTACTGTGGTTACGTTATTTATCAAATATTTAAGACCAATCTTGTTGTATTGCATTCTTTTATTTGATTCAAATTGCCTCGGAGCCAATCTTTTTCTGCCAAATATATGGCAGCACCACAGGTAAATGCAATGAATTTAGAAATTCAGCTGTATGGATTCTTCCGGAGCCATGGTAGATTGATATGGGGAAAGACGATTCTAGACTTAGTGGTAGCATTTTCTTAATTAATGAATAAACCTGAAGATAGATTGAAGGCTGTTAGGTGATAACACACTGAAGTATCTAAGCTACTATTGCTGTAAATTTTTAAAATATTGGACATAATATGAAGCTCTGCAAATTTTTATTACTTCTTCATAAAACAATACTGAAAGTTAATTTTTTGATTTTTTAAACATTTTATTTCATATACACTTTGACCTCATAATTGCCAATGGAACATCAAAAATTACACTTACACACACAAATACATTTACAAACATTCGACAATTGATTTTTATTTTTAAGGAATTTATTAAATAGACTCTTCATAACAATTTTATAATTTTTAATATTGATATTTCAAATAATGTTTTACTGCAAAGGAGTACACAGTTTATAGCAAATTTAATATTATAAAAGGAAAACATGAAATATTGTATACAGTATTAAACAGGAACATAATTACCAGTTTCAACTATAACAAGAAAATGAACTAGGAGCCGTTTATTAAAAGTTAATTAATTCAATTTGCTTTGATCCTCTTTAGTTTCGAGTCAGCTGCATGATAATTTAAAAAAATTAAACCCACCTTCTTACTTTAACGTGCAAATTTAAAGAATTGCCTCGAGGCCCACCACTTTGGCAGTAATCAAGTTTCTGAGGAATTGTTCGCGATTGTGTGTTCTCGAAGTGACTGTTCCCTTCGTTGTTATTAAGTGAGTTTTTGGTAAACACTGTTTACAGAAATTGAAAA
This sequence comes from Rhynchophorus ferrugineus, assembly GCF_030347505.1. Taxonomy (NCBI): domain Eukaryota; kingdom Metazoa; phylum Arthropoda; class Insecta; order Coleoptera; family Curculionidae; genus Rhynchophorus; species Rhynchophorus ferrugineus. Next base: position 19,529,399 of record NW_027472583.1, on the reverse strand, counting down.
TTAGTTTTTTTTTTCGAGGGAATTAATTTTTCTTTCAAATTTGTTCCCGTTTCTAACTGGAGAAAAGTTTGGTTTGGTATATTTATTGTTTCAGTATAAAACATTATGATTTAGTTAAATGCAAGGAGTCTGATTAGGGAAACAATCTAACAGGTCAATCGAAAAGTCCTCGGCCTGACACATAGATGGCGCTGCTAGAATTAAATCCATATATCTTTCAGTTAGCCCTAACCCTCAAAAGATGCATGTATAAATTTGACAGCTGTCGGATCATTAGTTTGTAAATTGTAGCATTTTGAGTGAAGCAACTTTTGTTAGTGTGAAAGAAATGGATAAAAAGGAATTTTGCATGTTGATAAAATATTAATTTTTGAAGGGAAAATATACAGCTGAAGCAAAAATTTGGCTTGATGCCGAGTTTCCGGTCACTGTCCCAAGGAAATCAACCATCAAGGATTGATATGCTAAGTTTAGACGTGGTTAAATGAGCACCGAAGACGGTGAGCCCAGTGGACACCCAAAAGAGGTTGTTACCCACGAAAACATTTTAAAAAATCCACAAAATGATTTTGCATGACCGTAAATTGAAATTTAATTAAATAGCAGACACTCTAAAGCTATCAACTGAACGTGTACATCATATCATTAACGAATATTTGGGTATGAGAAAGTTCTGTGCAAAGTGGGTGCCGCGCGAGCTCACTTTTGATCAAAAACAACGACGAGTTGATGATTCGGAGCAGTGTTTGAAGATGATCAATCGTAATAAATCCGAGTTTTTACGTCGATATGTGAAAATGGATGAAACGTGGCTCCATCATTTCACTCCTAAGTCCAATCGACAATCATTCGAGTGGACTGCACAAGATGAACTCGCTCCAAAGCCTGGGAAAACGCAACAGTCAGTGGGCAAGGTTATGGCGTCTGTATTTTAGGATGCGCGTGGAATAATTTTCATTGACTACCTTAAATAAGGAGGGACCATCAACAGCGACTATTACATAGAGTTATTGGACCGCTTGAAGAACGAAATCACCGAAAACGGCCGCATTTGAAGAAAAAGGAAGTGCTGCTTCACCAAGACAATGCACCGTGTCACAAGTCAGTGAAAACGACGGCAAAAATTCGTGAATTGGGCTTCGAATTGCTTCAATTCTTGTACTCAAATCTCAAAAGAATGCTCGCTGGGAAGAAATTTTCGTCGAATGAAGGTGATCGCCGAAACTGAGGCCTATTTTGGAGCAGAGGACAAATTGTACTACAAAAACGGTATCGAAGAGTTAGAGGGTCGCTATAATAAGTGTATCACCCTTGAAGGGAATTATGTTGAATAAAAAAAAATTTTGTCAAAAAAATGTGTTTTAGGATAGTAGGCCGCGGACTTCTCAATTGACTTGTTACTTGTTGCGCGTGTGAGGGTGACAACAACGTTGTTACAGACTTGCCAACTGGGATATCTAAAAGATTCTGCACTTTAAATTAATTTTCCTAGAAAATGAGGTCAAAATCCAGGGTACCAGTGTCATTAAGAAGGGTGGAAAATGTGGAGAGTGTTTATAAGTTAATTAGAGCGTAGATCATCATTACATTTACACAAGTACCTAATACGATATTTGACGGTGTTCATGCTCATGTTCCTTTGACTGACCACATCAATTAACGGGACTCTTAGTTAAGTTCATCGAATCCTAAACTAACCACCAGAAACTTATTGGCTTTATGATTGGCTTCATTATCGTTCCTTATTTGTTTGAAGATGAAAAGTATGGATAAAGATCAATCAAGATAAACTTTGAGCTGATATTAGTTGCGTAAAATATCAATTTTTGACACACTTTGTTTATTATTTAATAAATAATTGATTTAGAATTGACGAATATAAGTACTATTATATAAGTAATGTTTTATAATAATTTTTGCTTCGATCTAGTATTCTAATAATAATATTCTAATAAAAAAAACATTATTATTATTATTAACAATTATCGGTCTGTAATTCCTTTTCGAGACATTCTTATATGATAGTTGAGTTTCACATGATATTCTTGTGATTGGTTGAGTTGGCGGAATAAACAATATCATAATTTTTACTTTTACTGTACTGTACGGCGGTTAACCCATCAATTCTTCATCCTCGATTTTTTTCCAAATATCCTCGAAGATGTTTCACAAACAAACATTCGTATAGCATCCTACGTGACAATATCATTGTTGACTACCCTGAAAATGTATTTTTCAAGTTACTGTAAACCACAGAAGAAGGTTGTATTCGCCAATTCCATGTTTGCAGTGAAACACTCAGACGACATTTGAGAATATTTAGTGAAAAGGACTAAGGTCAGAAATAAAATAGCAAGTTTCGTTTAGCTATACATGTAACTATTTAATGAACCGTATTTGCTTGGTTATATAGAACTTTCCAAATCTGCTTTCCACCAGACATTATCTATGTTTCATTATTAAAATCATTATTTAACATGTAATACTTGAATTTTTTTTTTCAAAAACATATGGCTGTTGTAATCTTCAGCATGATTTCCATGTACTTCAGCTGTAGATTTATTTTGTAGTAACATTCTTACTTTTTATATCACGAATCTGTAGATCACATACTATATAAAAATTGTTTTTGTTCCTTAGACTTATCTATAGTATATACTGAATTTCAAACTTATAAGAGAGCTCATAAGAGAAGCTTTTGGATACCTTACTGATGTAATCTCTTTCTGAACAGCAATACATTATTCCCTACTGATATGAATAGATTGACATGAACACGCTAATAATATACCTGGTGTTTTTGCAGCGAATATGTGGATTTTTAATTGCTTACGAAATGTTATTACTTATGATGACATGTGAGATAATAAAACAGACTTGTTCTAATCTTTTTTTAACTTATATAATAAATATATCTTATCTTATTAGAATGGTCCGATAATACTATTGATAAGTTGTACTACGACCTAAAAAATGCTATAAACATTTTTATTGCCATCAGCGCTCGTTACCAATTAGCTCGGTTTTTTTGTTGACATTAATTCGTAACTTGATTATCTCAAATATATGCAAATTCATTTGGAGGCCACCACGAAATGATAGTTACGCTATTGAAACGGTGACGGAGGAATTTGTATTAGTGTCATATTTGTCAACGCGATTTATGTAATTAGTTAATACCTAGGAGTTTAGTTTTTAATCCGCATAGAACATTTAGCTACTATTAGCGAATGAGAGAGGTATTAAGAACAATCGATGATAATATTAGCAATAAGTAGGTTTAAGACATTAGTGTTTATAACCTACATTAAGGGTTTATCATAATTAATATCAGGATTATGATTAAGAAATTGACTGAGAACTCCTAATTTTAATTAATAAATTAATATTATTTCGAAGTGACCTTTGATGAGATGTGAAGTCGTTTCAACACTAATAAATTTTTTGGTACTTTTTGAATGAATTGCTATTATACAAGCAAATATTGAAACCTATAAGGACATATGGCATTCAATTATAGGTATGTTCCGCAAATACTAATATAAATACAATACAAGTTTTCCAGAATGCAGTCCTGAGAGGTATTGTAGGCTGACCGAGGTATTAGAGGATTGATTAGTTACACGGGGATTGAGTAGTTACACACTGACTGTCATTCAGTAAATCAAAAGAGTTGCAAGAAGACTTGAGGAAAAACTCCATTTCCATGTCAATATCGAAGTAATAAAACTCTTGGATAACACCAGAACAGGACACAGGCTGAAAGGAATGAAACAATTTGATCTTGTGTAGTGTAGTGCATTTATTAGAAAAACGATGGTACTAACACATAAACATTATTACACCTCAGACTAATATACTGCCGCTGGATCGTCCTAGATGTATTTAGACTGGTGCTTGACTTGGAAGAAGCACATACTTGCTAATTACGCCTTAATGCCGATTATTTTCCAACCGATTTTTTCCCACATATTCATTTCCTTTATTGGTGATTTAGCCATTAATATTGAAACTTTGTTATTATTAATATTTTTGATAGAAATATATTTATACTAGTTTCATTACATTTTATATTATAAAACAGTGACCTTCAAATCAGCTTTAAATAATCTAATTAAAACTGTTATTAAATATGATTAAACGGTCTAGTTATAAACGATTGTTGAAAGCAGCAAGTGCTTTTAATTATCTCTTTTTTTAATATCGCTGTATATATTACGATATTTCTTATCTGTTATCAGTCGAAATTTCTTTATTACCTTTCCGAGCAAAGGTTTCAGTTAAAATTAACAAGAACCGACGTTCGCGTAATTAAAAAACTGTGGTGTATTGTAATACTTTGCTAAGATAAAACAAATATTTGGTCAATACATGTCAATAGCCTTATTAAATTTACACAATTACGCAATAGGCCGTTACTTTTTTTAAGCTGTTGTGACAGTGTCACATGTGGAAATAAGTGACAAGACACGTATGTTAATCTTTATCTCTTCAATAATTAATATATTCGTGCAGTAGAACAGGAAAATTGGTGACAAATTGAGTAATGATACATGTAATGTTCTATATAAGCAAAAATATATTTGATGTTACTATTACTTATTAATTATTTATTATTTAATCATTGTTACATATTTTCCTGTATCGTATAGGATATTTCTGAAGTTTAAATAAAATCTCCATCTAAAAATGTATTATTTAGGAAATTTTATGACAAAGGACATAAAAAACAATAAATTTCAAGACATATTGGCCGAAAACCCAGCTCAAAGTCCCAAAGAATTTTCAAACTGTTTAACAGTTGTTGAATCAACTATTTCTAAATTTTTACATACGATGAAAAAGTTCCAAATCAAACGAAACTGTCCATCACATATTGACTGAAAATATCATTTCGAACCGTCATGAAATTCGATTTCTCGTAGAAATCCGAATAGTCGTTTGTATTTTCTCCTGTTAAGGAATTTCTAAAGTTTTGCAGCCCATACATAGCTCTAATCTGGGTGAGTCGTAAACTGTCGTTCAGTAAATAGGTAGACAGAAATAAGGGCAAGGTGACAAAACTCAGAGTGTGTACGCGAGTTCGAAGTCATCAAGTGAAGAGTTTTCTCAGTGTATTATGATTAAGGTTAGTCCATGAGAGTCGTCCTCTGAACAGTCTTGTTGGGCATCTGGTGGGATCAGCAAGGTGTAGTGTTTTTTGCAGATGTCTAATGATTAAATGTTGTAAAAATTACTCTTATATAAGAAAAATAAAGAGTCGATCATAATTTATCATCTATCTATTTTAAATGTGAATATAATCAATTAAAAACATGGGAGATGGTAATAATGCGAAAATTATTAATCAAGCATTACTGCCTCGGTCAAGCCAATCAATATAATTCAGTCGTGAAATAAACTTATATAAAATTATTTTCGAAGGCGTAGCTCAACTATATAAGCAGATAAAAAAAACAAGGCACGTCCAAAAATGGAAGAATTATGAAATGACTTCATTCCTATCGAGATATATGTTGCGGTAGGCTTGTCATTTCTCTTACGTAACGATTTAAATAAATTTTGAATGGCTTTCAATCCGTTGAGAGCCATACATATTTAAAAGCGTGTTGAAAGCTTTTCGTTAAGGTGGGGAAGTTCGGGATTTTGATTGGAAAGAATTTTAACCTGTTCCTTTCGGATCGATTAGAATACTGACATTGATTTAAGAAAACCACTCGACTATTTCATACACCATTTAACGGGCTAATATTATTTTAATTTGTATTTAACGCGTTATTTACACCATAACGATTTCGACACTTATGGTCATCCTATTAACACAAGTTTCGATGTCAAGATCATTCGAAATATTAATAGTTTTATGGGCAATATAATATTGTATCTCCCAGTATACGAGGGTCTTTTATATTTTGAGATTTATGATCAAATCCTACTAATTTATTATTTAACTAATTTTTGTTAACTGTTAATATTTCATGATATTTTACTCATAAGTTTGTGAGTTAGGTAAATTTCGTGCTAATACGACTTTTGTTATTTTCTAAACAATGGATCAACAAAATTTCATGTTTTAATTGTACACTGCTTCTTGATAATAAAACATAGGTTTACTGACTTCAAACGTGGTCATAGATGCAGAATCGATGATGCAGAACGTAGTGGACGTCCAAATAAGGTGGTAGCACCAGAAAACATTTTAAAAAAATCGACAAAATCGTTTTGAATGATCGAAAATTGAGGTTGCGTGATTTAGCTAACATTGTAGAGATATCAAAAGAATGTGTTGGTTTTATATTGCATGAGCATTGGGCTATGAGAACGCTCTGCTCAAAGCAGGTTCCGTGTTTGTCCACTGTTGAACCAAAACAAGAACGTGTTGATGATTTTGAGCAGTGTTTGGCCTTGTTTAAATGTAACCAACCGGAATTTTTGCCTCGTGATGTAACAATGGATGAAACATGGATCCATCACTGCACTCCGAACTCATAACGATTGTGCATGGAGTGGACCGAGTCATCCGAGTGGACAGCAACTGATGATAGGCCTATTTTGGGCTAAAGTTAAATCGTCCTACAAAAGTGCCATATGTTATGTTTTAAATCCCTGTAGTTTGTTTTTTTTTAAACAGTTATAAGGGGAGTTCATTTTTATATTCGAAGTTGTTGTATCAAGATAAATATAGTATTAAAGTGCGAGTAATTAACATTATCACACAAATAATTGAATATCGTGTATTTTTCCGGTTGCATCATTCTTGGGTAGCATATTTATGTTAGCCTAACAATCAGGAGTATAGTGGCGTTAGCACTACAATCCGCCCCACCAGCTTTCTAGATGAAACTAACTCCAGATCGTAAATTGTGGATTTCTTTCAAGTTTTAGTCAATTGTTTTTTGAATATAGATGTAATGACTGGGCAATGTTTACTATGAGACAATACAAGATAGCACACATATTACCTAGCCATATCAATCAGATTCCGGAACATTTCATTTCTAATCGTCATTTAAAGTCACGACACAGATGTCAATAACATTCAAAACTTGTCAATCAGTTGTAGTATATGGATGGTTTTCCGGGAGACCGGACCGGGGAGACAAAAATACTTTGAATTAATAAATCCACGTGTGAAAATGATGCCGTGTTGAATTCAATGGAAAATGGAAATTAGTGGGAGTACATTCATCAAACTTTAATCATAGTCATCATCATCACTTTAGTCATCGTCGATGCCCCATATTACGTCTCTAAAAGACTAATTCAGCGCGATATCCCCTTAGAGTCCAAAACGAGTGTGTTTCGAAGTGTTAGTGCAAAGTACTCTGCAAGACTGTTAGTGCTTCCCAATACACTCGCCAAACAGTTACATGTGCGCGATGACAGTGAAGTGCGTAGGCTCAAACGCAAACTACCATACGAACTGATTAAAAGATACATAGAGTGAGATATAATAATCTCTAGAATAAGTTATAATAGTATCTAGACTAAGATTTAGATTATAAGTTTGTACAGTAGATCACTTATTGAAGGAAATCATAAAATAATACTTATTGCTTACAGTCAGATTGAACTTCAGGAGATTAATAAAAAAAATTGAGTTTGGGTGTGAAATCTTAGATCTGGATTTTAGGAATAATATTAAAGAAAGATTACAAGATAGTGAATAGCTACTGGTAATATATGTGCCATGCACATTTCAACTAAATAAGAAAAATTGAACCTACATCGAGTTAACCGAAGTATTAATAGAACATTGTATTTTTTTTCAAGAATAAATTCTAAAATCTGTTTTTAATCATCTCTTAGACATCCCGGTCAATTTCGTAGGGTACCGCAACCGTAAATAGTAGTAAATACTTTTTGAAACATAAAAAAATATTCGGTGAAAGTGTTGTGCGATCAATCGAACTATTCAATCGATTCCATATATAGTGTATATTCGGTAGCAATGGCCGACCGAGTCAAAACCGCGCAAAGGTCACCGATTACGATGAAATTTTTTAAAGATTGCTTTGCATAACCGAATGTATTATTGTCATTTAAAGTTTATTGTTATTATACGAAGGTGTCCTTATATGGAATAAAAAAACGAACAATAACTAATCGGATAAAGCTTATATGTTTCTTTAATTTCAATCGACTAAAATTATAAATATTTATTAAGAAATAAGTGTCTAAAATTAGATCCTATTTTTTGATGATGATCACTCTCGAATGTATACAATTGGAAATAGTTTTAATCTATTTGAAACTATTTTATTTTAGAAGAAGGTCGGTCCTAATCTTGTACTAATTTTAATGAACATTTTAGATTGTAAATATTTGCGTATTAGCCGTGTGATGGAGCAACTAATTCCTGAATATATTTCCTCATATTTGGAGAGTACAAATGCTGCTCAGTAATCAGCCTACTGCTGCTCTCCCTATGATCATATACAGGGAATAGATGAAGTAAAATATAATGAAGTTTGGAGATCGGTTTATTTTAAATATACGAAAATATATATAGGTTCGAAAATAATCATGATCTGTTGATAAATATACCAGATAATAAGTCCCTTCTCTAGTTGTATTCTGTGTTGCCGTTTGACAGCCTTGATATGCATCACATTTATCTCAGTTTATAATCGTCATCTTTCTCTTTTATTTCCTGGGCATGTTGTGACTGCAAATCAATCATTGTTACCTGATACAACCTCAATATACTTATTATACTATCATATATCGCACTATGCTAGCATAACGTAAATCTAGACATAATATTGCACTAAACTTCGGCCTTTTACATTTTTTCCAGTTATTTTCGTACTATTTGAAATTAATATTATTTGTCATGGCAAAAGATGTATCTCTGTCTAAAGCTACAGGAAAATATAAGGGGGTCAAGGTCAATACTAGGGGTCAACAAGATTAATAAATGGACTGTAGAGTGGAAAATACAGCTTAATAGCTCCAAATCTATCCATGTTAATTTTGCGTTGCGGTGAAATGACAAAAACCTAATTATATCACTTGACGGATGCCCGATTGCCATTGCGATTTGTGTCGTCACGCAAAACCAGCTAAATACCTCGGAATATATCTCGGTGATAGTTTAAATTGGAAACATCATGTTAATGGGAGATAATCTCAACTTGATCTAAAATCAGAGACATTGGTTTATCAGTCAATCATAAAGCCAATTTAGACCCATGGTGTGCAAATATAGGGTTTCACTAAAACATCAAATTAATTAGTAATCCAACGCACCCAAAACAAAGTTTTACGACTAATTACCAATGTGTATCGCTACGTAACCAATCAAGAACTGCACGATCACTTCCAAATCAAATAGATAACGAAGTGATCCAGAATTTCGCGTTAAAACATATGGTAAGTCTGCAAAATCATAGCGACGTGGAAGCAATATAGTTACTAGACAACGCGCAGGAAATCAATCAGTTGGAGGGAACCAAACCAAACGAACTTGTTTAGCATTTTATTGTGTTCCTAACTATAGCTTAAATAGATACAGAACAGTAGTTTTTTTTTTGATAACATCTTTATTAGATATGCTTAGTACAATCTTAATGTTAAATTAATTTATTATGTAGTAATTATGTAGTTCATTTGTACTTGGATTAGTTCGCAAGCAAGATGAGTGCGAGATAAATACATGGTTTGGTTCGCTTCAATCTTCTGATATCCTGCGCGTTACCTATTGTTTCCACGTTAGTATGATTTAGTAATCTTCTTTGGTGTTTTAAGGCGAAATATTGGATAACTTCGCAAATCCATTTGATTTCCAGGTCATCGTGCAGTTCTTCGTTGGTTACATAGCGATAGGTAATTAGTTGAAGAATTTTGTTTTGACAGCGTTGGATGACTAATTGAATTGAATTTCTATTGCAACCCCATATTTGCACTACATAGGTCCAAATTAGCTTTATAATTGCCTGATAAATCAATCTCTTTGATTTTAGATCAAGTTGGGAGTATCTTCCGAGTAACCAGTATAGTTGTTTTATTTTGGTACTAATGGGTTTTGCTTTTTGTCTAATATGATGTTTCCAATTTAGTCTACCGTCAAGATAGATTCCAAGGCCTTTAGCTGATTGTGCTTGAGGAATCAGGCATCCATTGAGTGATATAATTACGTTTTTATTATTTCGCCGCAATTCAAAATTGACATGAACAGATTTGGAGCTATTAAATTGAATTTTCTAACCTTCCGTCGATTTGTAGATTTTTTGACTGCCACTTGTACTATTTCTATCGCCCTAGGCAGAGATATGTCGTTTGCCATAATAATTGTATCGTCAGCAAAGTTTCCAAGTAGTGTTTTATTTGTTGTTGGAAAGAACAGTAGTAATACATTAATTTATAAATTACGATTGTACTAAGCGTATTTAATGTAAAATTTGATTAATAATAAGCAAAATAATGTTATGTCATTTTAATTTCCAATTATCAATCGACTACAATATTTCTATTTATAATTTAAAACAATCGAACACATTTAAAATAAACCTAAATAATATTTTATGATTTACGGTTTCGTTATTTAATTGTCAACGACTGGTTAACCCGATACCGACGCCCTTGTCGTTCCGCCGGCACTTTTCCGACACCAGAAGCTCGTAACGGAGGCGCGTGCCGTCACTCTATTATGTCAGTAGGTCGTAAAATCGGCTCAGGTACACCGACTGTGACCCACAAACCTGTTGATATCTCTCGGCTGTGGAACCCCACGCGAAGGGCCAGGACCGAACTTATCGTGCTCGATCTCTACGGTCTCGTTTTTTGTTCTGGGTATCGCTCCGAAGCCGATTTCTTTTTTGCGTCCGAAGGGGATAACGTCGTCTACAATGATATCGGTGTTGCTCTATTCTTTCTTTTTTGATGTTTATTGTTTCCATCATGGATGGAACGTGTCTTTAGGATTTTTTTGTAGTTTATTGTTAGTTTATTAATTAAACTTTAACATTATGATAATCTAGCAAGAAATTAATTGAATAAGAGAATATTAAATTAAAATCCAAAATTCTAGTCGACAAGGTATATGAAAACGTCTAAAAGTCGTAAGAATAATATTGCCATTACATGGTCTGACATCAATATTAATCAGTCAAATCAGATTTTACTATTAATTACTTTTCTATTAAGAGTACAAGTTTAGAACAGAAGGTCAAGAAAAGTGATCGATCAGCAGTTCATACCTATTTACCATTAATTGTAAGATATTCTGATCGATATACTGATATACTGTATATTCATATTATTTAAAACCCTTTTGATTGCAATGGAATATTCGGGTTTAGTGCCTAAGATGAGATCAGTACCATAGGCGGAGCAGACATAGCAAATATTTTCATCAAAGCATTCATGTTCAATCATAATTCGATGTAAATACTTATTAGTGAAACAAAAAACCACTTTTTAACGTCCTTTTGTTTCAACTGATTAAGGCACACTTGTAAATAATTTAGACGTATTTTAGTTCTATGAAAACTGTTATTCCTCAATTGATTTAGATCTTCACTGATTATTATTTCCAATATTTTGTATGCGACTTATTTGTCATAGAATAAATCAACCACTTTTTCGCAATTTTATGAATTTTTTACATTTAAACGCACATTGTACATATATACTAGTTTCTACTATCTAGTAATTTTGTCTTAATAATGTTATCCGAGTCTAGGTCTAAGGCCTTAATTCAAACTTAAAAAACGTTTGATGAGTGTACTTTTACTGGCTCACCCTACATATATTTAAAACGCCACACTTCTTCAAATATAATTTAATTTAAATATACCAGTTCGAAGATTTTTGTTACATCAATTAAGTCCGGTGTACCATAAAACGTAAAAGTTCTCCTAATGACTTTTTTCTGAAATGTTTGTATATATCCATATTTGATTTGTTGTGTTGCTACAAAAACTTAACAAATTATCATTTGAAAGCACTGGTTTTTATTTTATTGAAGACATAAAATATGTTTAACAATTATATTATTTATTAGTACAAGTTCTTAAATTAAAATTAAGTTAAACTATTAATAAACATTTTCTGCTCTATTTATCAATTTCTGATCGTTTTTGGCAGAACGAATTTTTGACATATATTTAACATCTGTGAAACCACAATGAAATCAGTTAACATTAAGTAGAATTCACAACAAACAGAACCATCTCTTGGAAAAATATCTATAAATCTATTATATTATACCTAGTAGAAAAGTTTGAAAAAATGTTTTAACTTATCTATTGAATTCATTGAAATGGCTTAAAAAGCCACTTACTAATTACGGTTATATACAAAAACTAGTTGACCAGGTGAACTTTGAACCACCTAGTAGTCAATGAATGTCGTGTGATCTTTTTGAACAAAACGTGAAACAATTTTTTTCTTTTTTTCTGAAGTAAATTTATTAAATAAAATGTAATTAAATATAAATATATTTAAAAATAAATAAATATAAATATAATCTGTAAAAATAAATAAATATAAATATAATCTATAACAATAAATATAAATATATAATGTAAATTTATGAACAAAATATAAATATAATATAAAAATAATCAGAATGAGAATGAGTCAAATGACCATTACCTTCTGGAGTTTGTTCAAATGTCGATGATACTTGCTTCGAACACCCTGGTTGTGGGCCTGGAACGATGGAAGTAGGTACTACAAATATAGTAAAACAGTTTATAAATTAATGGTAACAATTATGAACAGAAATGTGACTGACTCCTTCAATCTACCTTCTATATCATTTTGATTTTGATCCACTTCCATTTCTACATATTCTGGGGTCGTGGTATTATTTTCGTCATCACTAAATTGTTCATAAGTACTTAAAAGAAAGTTTAAATGTATCACAAAAATGTCTATGACCCATGCTGTAAGGATCATAAATCCGTTTCATGTTTAACCCAACCAGTTTAAATTTTTTAATGTTTTCTACTCATTTCTTAAAGAACGCCGGGTACTTTTTTAACGGAAAACGATGGTGCATTTCCTCACTTTCTATGCATCCGGGCACACAACACTTCCTAGAACGAGAATGCATTTCAACCACTGACTTGTATATACTAATAAATTATTTTATATAATAATTATTTAATGATATATATGTTATAAAAATCTAACCACACTGTTCTCTATATACGGCACATTGAAAAATGGCGTACAAAATAAACAAACTATAGAACGACATGAACCAATCAGATCCCGTCGCGGATCTTAGCATAGCGAATAAATCAAGTAATATGTTAATGGTAGTGACATCTACATGTTGGACGTCGCGAAACATTTCGCCAAAATTTCCCATGAATTTAAATCTCTATTACTCTATGTCTATATTTTTTTTATATATTTTGTTTTATGTGACTTTTTTATATTAACCTCGCTCTAAATTATTCGAACTATAATTATTAATTTTCCTCCTTGATTGGATTAGTAGCAAAAATATACAGTCTGTATAATTCCGATTCGAGTATTTCATTTACTAGATTTACATATGCTATTTTCTCACTATTTTTCTTTCCTTTTTTCATTTTATTCTATGACGCGTACTATGTCACTGATCTACAGTGGATATCAATTATTTCAAATAAGTTAAAAGCGTGGGTGACGCGACCTGCAATAACGGAAGATGGCCGAGTTCCAAACCTAATTTTTATAAAAATTAATTTTCTGTATAATTTTTTGAGTGAATTTTCAACAAATCAGGGATAATTAAAATCAGTCTATTGGTTCTTGAGTTATAAATGGTGTAATTAATCCAACTTAAGAGTTACTTGAAAGTAAATATATTATTTTTTATACTATTATTCTATTACCAGAAAGATAATATAAACAATACTGGACGATAATTATATTTTAATAAGAAACATTTTAAAATTAAATTATATAATTTTTATACGAAACTGATCAGATTTTTGGTCCTTAAATCCTCAATGTCTCATTGATCAATGGTTTTTTTTGGTTCATTCATGTTTGAATAAATATCATTAAGAGGTTGTCGCTACGATATTATTATTAATATGAAAATAATTTAATCGATATTAAATTATCTCGTATCTAATTGAACAGTTTAATAACAATATTTCCGTACAAGATTGACGATATAATATTCGTTTGTTTTATCAGAAATAACCTTGTTGTTAGTACACTTGACACATACTGTACTAGTGTTGATACAGTCATTGTTATTTTCCAGGGGACGATGTATCTACGCTGCACACAGTTCTTTACCCGCTTGTTGTTTAACTACAGTATCACAAGATTCAAATAGTACTTGTTGATAATAGTGGCTATTTTTTAATAGTTATTTTTAGTATTGGGAACTATCGAATGTTTAGTAATTAACTACTTTTTACTATCGACTGTTTCAATCGCTATTTTTGGTTCGACTGACTTTACTACTTTGTTTTCAAGTCAACTTTACTCAACTGTTACTACTCAGTTTTCAGTCGCTATTTTCGGTTTTCGGTACTGATTTTTAACGTTCTGGCTCTGTCGTCTAGCTGCGACCTTGACAAAAATGTACCCAATTTAGACTTGTTAATGATAAATAGTAAAATACTTTTGACTATTTTTATGGCAATAATAAGTAATATGTCGATCATTTTTAATTATGTCATGAATTAGTTTCTTTCTATGTTTAAGTTCTATTGTATTGTATTGTCTATATTTATTATAGTATATTTGAAAATAGCAATTAGTGTATTAAAATACGATAAAACATTTGTGGGATATTATGCCATTCCATAGAAAAATTCCATTCCTTTTTACAAATCCACAGAACATTCAAATATAAAAGTAATTCTATTTCGTTTAAAATGAAATTGTTAGTTGCAAGTTAGTACGTGAAGGAATATGTTATGTACATCTCCACCTCGTTTATACTACCGTTAGAAAAAATAAACACGTATAAAATTTACTACTCCAAGCAACTATCTCCGTCCTTTCCTCTCCCACAATTCATACAGTAAATAGTTCGTACATCTTCGTCTGACATCACGAATTGAAAAAAACAGTCGAACCTTGCATTTGACTAATTTTTTGACTATCGACTTTTTGTGACTATCGACTGTTTCGACTGTTTTCGGTCGATAGTTCCCAACGCTAGTTATTTTAAATATCCCCTTGACCCGTAAACTTACCAGTTACGATGAGTCTTCCTAATATTCCCGTTCTGTTCGAATAAATCTACATACGGAGTTCTTTGCGTAGGTCTACTTCAAAAATCCTTTTTCATTATCATTGTACAAACAACTGATAGAAATAGATCGAGAGCTTCGCAATAACCAAATAACGCAGCACACAAATTATCCAATAATATTCCGCTATTGGAAATATTTATCTTATAAATAATAAAAAGTATATTTATGTATGCCGACAGAGAGAAATAATATTGACAGTACTTTTTTATTATATATATTAAGCTGGAACAAAAACACGAATTTTCACTATATTAGTTTGCTTTTATCTGGAAACTTACATGCATAAAATTACGTCGTATATGAGTTTAATTTAAAAAATAATTTAGGATTTATTTCTAATTTTTTGGAAAATAGCATCTATCCTAGAATATTCAATAAGTCATGTCTGTTAATTTGATAAATTCATGATACAATGACATGTAGAAAATCGCTTGAATAAGTGATCTTCTGTACAAACTTATTATCTAGTATTGTACTTAATTTAATTACTATTCTATGTTATTCTAAAAACTGTTTTATATGTCCATTAATCAGGTCGGATGCTAGTAAACGTTTTAACCTACGCACTTCGCCGATATCGCGTACATTTATTCTTTTTTTTACATATTTTAAAGTCTCCTTTTAACCAACGAGGGTTTATCTGGACTGGACCTACAGTTTAACGTGGCCTCCGAACCACGGTCGTCGGCATTAAGCTTACCGACTGGCCAGAAGACATTTGGTCTTACTCAGCCTGGTTACTTTCGTGATTGCGGTTATTTACCTTGTCGGATTTTGCACTCTTGCATCTTGGATTCGAATCTGCGACTACCGCAACAGTAGGAGGACCATCGTGTTGCCTTTACCACTGCGCCAACCAAGCCGGCCGTACATTTAATTGTTTGGCGAGTGCATTAGGGTACACTGACACTAATCCAGAATACTGAACATTGGCATTTCGAACCACACTCGTTACGGTTTCCAGGGGATACCATGCTAAATTAGGTTATTACTGGCGTAACATTGAGCGTCAACAATGGCACATAGCACTTTATTTTGTAATATCTGTGGATGGCTTTGTTTGATTTGCTTGTAATACCCACAGTTTGATACGATACGTCCATATGGGCCTAAGAATTTACTTATATCAATATCTTACGCCCTATGAGCCAACACATCTGGTTCAGTTTAAGCCCAAGCTGTTTACGCTTTATTAGCACATGTCTCTTCCAATTTATACGTCGATTCAGATGCATTCCCATATATTTAATGTTATCTGCTTGCGGGAGCTGATAGTGATTATTAGGATATATCGGAAGATAAGCCCTTATACGCAGGGTAAATGTCAGGTAAGCAGATTTTGTCTCATTCGACTTAATACGCCATCTTTTCAACCATAAATGAATTTGGTTGAGAAGAAGTTAGAGGTTCCTTCTAGTTGATATTCGATCCTCGTGAGATAATAAAATCGCCGTATCGTCAGCATGTTTTACCACAGTAGTGGTGTTCGAAGTCGGTATGTCAGCTGTATACAGGAGATATAACTATAGGTCAAGGATACTGGCCTGCGAAACATCTACATATATTGGATGTAGTTAAGTATATTCATCGCCCTGTTTCAAAATGAATTGCATCTGTGAGAAGTGATTTTAGTAGTTGAAAGAGCGGATAGGGCAGAAGATTTTTCAATATAACTCAGTGCCCAGCAGCCGAGCAATATTTTTTTAGTTTAAGTTTTTTGTTTATGATTTGTTTGTTACGGAACCTAAATTGATGTTCTGGAATAATATTTATTTCTTCTGTGATTACTTTGAGCCGCTTGATGTATATTTTCTCAAAAGCCTTGGATACCATAGGTAAAAGGCTTATACGAAGACACGTCTTATGAATTTTTCCCTATCCAGGATATATTTAGTGACATATCTAAAAGTGACAAACGATATCTAGAACTTCAGTGAAACTAATCTACCTGATATCAGTTTCACAACGAGAAATAATGATTATGCATCCAAGAATATAGATGATGTCCAGATTTTTAAAGTTCGATTTTCTGCTTTAAAAAGAAAACAGAAGTTTTCAACGTATTCTCAATCCAGTGTTAACTTGCGGATTTCGATACTTCGGGGTATAGTGTCATTCTGTCTCTGTTGAGATCTTTGATGAACGCTGTAAACCAGACCACCGTACAATGATTTCACGGGCATATGCAAATATTAAGATACTTGTTTTATGTAATGATTATAACAACATGCAACATTGTATTATTTAGTATTACACTATAATTTTCGGTTCACTAGCGAGGATAAAGCTTTAAAATTTACTCTTTTTAATAATAAAAAATATATCACAGTAGATAAGCTATTTACTATTAAAATTTGACATTTGTTGTTATGTTTTAATATTATATAACTTCCTACAAATAGGCATGGAAAATATTTATTATATCATAAAATATGTGAATATCTTTGATGCAATAATTATGTAGTCAAATTAGTGCATATCTGTGACGTTAACACACTTTAGACAATAAATAAATTGATAATTGATCAATAATTTTATAATCGTTTTGTTACAAGCGAATCAAACCAATTCAACGGCTCCTGCAGAAAAATTGATTATCGATTTTGCGATGTGCTGACATGATATTTTTGTTCCGAAATGGCGAGGAAGGCGTTACAGGAAGCTATATAAAGTGTCTATATTTTCCGTACAACTGTCGTATTAAAAATTATTGTTTTTAATAAGTATAACTTTTGTTTTAAGTATAATTTATGAATTAGGTGCTTGCATGTATTGTGATCATTTTACATTTTTAAAATGCTTTTATCTAGAAACATTGGCACCGTTTCTACACCTTTTCCCATCTTCTGGTAAAGTGCCGATACCATCCCCAACCCATATTGTTGGTGGCACCGGCCTAATCATTGGAGCCTTGGTGCATCGATTTGAACAAGCGATTTATCAGAAGAACATCCGGCGAGCTGTTACAGTGCATAGATTTCTTGATTTTTTGGCTACAATACGTCATTCTATTTTTTCAATTGGCATTGGACTGCAGTAACAGTTTCGTTCGATTTTAAAACTCTTAATACACTAACCCTAATCCCATTATATGCAAAGCATGACTTCATATCTATGAATTCTTCGTTTAAGTGTTGATGTTGATGGTTCCCCTAGATTTTTTATACTTGGAATACTCACACTAATCATAAAACACATGAAAAACCATTTTTGTATGGTAAGCAATGGACTAGCGGTATGTCAACTGCTAAGCTGTCTAAACATTCTTTGAGAGTTTAATTTTGTTTTTTGTCGAATAAGTTTTGCAATTCATGGTTTTCGAGTTTCCTCCTTTAGGTTATTCTTTGCTACTGACATTGTTGTTAAGATATAATGGAACAGTATCACCGGAAGTTCCTAAAAGTGTTTGATGGTCTTCAGAAGCAGATTTCTCTAAATCAAACAAAAAAAGTAATGAATGTCGAATATGTAGTTTTCAATATTCCATGATTAGCGTCTGTATACACTGAATTACTCAATTGTACTCAAAACCATCAAATTTAATAGTTATGTCCGGATGTGAAGCTTTTAATCGTCAACCGTTGAAGTTACTAAAGGTATATATAAAGAAGCACTATTAAAATTTTCAGATGTATGGAATGTTGTTAATTACTATGCCCCAGCAGGATTCGAATCTGCGACTACCGCAACAGTAGGAGGACCGTCGTGTTGCCTTTACCACTGCGCTAACCAAGCCGACCGTACATTTAATTGTTTGGCGATTGCACTATGGTACACTGACACTAATACTGTACATTGGCATTTCGGACCACACTCGTTATGGTTTCCAGGGGATATCATGCTAAATTAGGTTATTACTGGCATAACATTGAGCGTCAACAATGGCACATAGCACTTTATTTTGTAATATCTGAAGGATAGCTTTGTATGATTTGCTTGTAATTCCCCACAGTTCTTCCACAATATCTTACGCCCTATGAGCCAACACATCTGGTTCAGTTTAAGTCCAAGTCGAATAAGTTTTGTCGAATAAGTTTTGCAATTCATGGTTTTCGAGTTTCCTCCTTTAGGCTATTCTTTGCTACTTACATTGTTGTTAAGATATAATGGAACAGTATCACCGGAAGTTCCTAAAAGTGTTTGATGGGCTTCAGAAGCAGATTTCTCTAAATCAAACAAAAAAAGTAATGAATGTCAAATATGTAGTTTTTCAATATTCCATGATTAGCGTCTGTATACACTGAATTACTCAATTGTACTCAAAACCATCAAATTTAATAGTTATGTCAGGATGTGAAGCTTTTAATCGTCAACCGTCGAAGTTACTAAAGGTATATATAGAGAAGCACTATTAAAATGTTAAAATTTATGGAATGTTGGGATCTGAATGATTAATAGACGGATAAAAAGATTACTACGTATCGTTATCATATTCTTTTGTTATACCGCTCCCTCTATAATTTCTCTTGAAGGTATCCTATCAATTAATTTGAAAGAATTTACAACAGGTGCTGTTACTGTAATTTAACTTGCATGGGGTATATTTGTAACCAACTTCACGTTGAGGCCGTACTTTTAGGCTTCAGTTGTCAGTACGTGTCATTTCGTCGAACTGTGAAGAAACCACTTGTTTCAATGCAGTTGCGGGAAATTTTACTTTTTACTTAAATGTCAAGGAAAAGATGGTAGAACGTCGTCGAATGTTGTGTTATGCTTCTGGAGACCATCCTCCATCGCTTTCAACGTGTGAATACATGTTTAGATTTTTCAAAAGTGGTGATTTTCACATCGAGGACAAAGAGCATTCTGAACAGTCAAAAGAATTTGAAGGCGAGGACTTGAAGGCATTACTCGAAACCGTGAGCGTGAACTACACAAACAACAACAATATTATTCTTCAGCATAAGAACGCTTGACTACTATTGAAACGGTGAAAACATACTTGGAAACATTAAAATGGTCCTGAAAGATGGCAAAAATCGATAGATAATATTTTGAATAAAATACATTGTACCGATTTTTCACAATAGCCTTCAAATTAATTGGCCTTTAAATAATTCAAATAGAATAAATATATTAAAACCTAATCAAAGAAAACTTTGTGGATATGGAATTTAAAAATTGTATCGAATACTGGATATCATATGGTCATATTGTATCACTACTTTCAAGATTTTCTTTTTTTTTGGGTTTACTATTTGCGTTTTTTTGTCACTTCAAGATTTGATTGTAAAAATGTGTGTATATTATCACCTTCTATATATTATCCGTCCACTTACAAGTCTGGACTTATAATAAAAAAAATTATAAATAAAAAATAAAGGACAAGAAATACTTTCTTAATACGTGAGGGTATCGTTTCACCATACGAATCGTATCTCATAAACGCATTTCACATGACAGATTAGGAAACGTCAGTCACTCTTTCCGCACGACCTATTTCCGTCATACGCCGTTTACCACCATGGCCGTGCCAGTTCAATCGAAAAAAGGGCGTAGTTGTATCTCGAACATATTTTCATCACTCTCATTGCGACAATAACCGACCAAAATAAAACCCGATACATACCGAAAGAGAACGAGATTTGCGAATTTTTCATGGATGCCCGATCAGCGTGGGCGAGATAAATTCGACCATCCTCGTCGGGTCCGACGTTGCCAGCTCGGGAGCGAATACCCTATTGTTATGGATCGGGTTTGCGGTTGTGGATCGTGATGACGGTGGGCGGCGCGAGATCCGGCAACGCGGCGCTTGTTGGACATTTTAATCCGTTCATTGTCGAAGAGGTTATTTATCGAGGCGGTGTTAATTTAAACGGATCGGTCGGTTGCCGTTTCGGACGCCATATTAAATGCTAATTAATTTAATTTAAATTGCGCGGTGAAACTAATTGACTAATGCCTGTCAATGGAATTCTAGTTGGCGTTGCGAAAGAGACGTGACGGGAGAGATAGAGAGAGAGAAAAAAACGGGAGAAGTGGCATACGCGCTTGTCACCCTGTTTGATTCGTACGGAACCTCTATGATATTTACTTATTTTTAACCGACTTCGAACAACGTTGAGGTTCTATGTTCGGCTCTATTTAAATTTTTTAGAATGTATATTCGCCGATTTCTCCATTAATTATGGACCGATTTTCAAAATTCTTTTTTTATTCGAAAGAGTGCACTTCCGAGATGGTCCCATTGGGTTATTGTTATTAGTTGTTAAGTAGTTAATGTTATTGTTGAGCTGATCAGTGACCGACAATCGAAAGCCGCTCAGTTTACTTTTTAAACACCAACCATATCATATGAGAGCCGTGGTAATATTGCAGGCAACTGCTTCTATGGTGTAGTGGTTAGAGCGTTCAGCTCACAGGCGGAGGTCGCAGGTTCAATTCCCGGCGGAGGCCAGGACTTTTTGTTGTTCTAGTTTGGGTAGAACATTTGTTAAATCACCTAGGTTAGGTAGCTGACCCCGGGGCCTGAGGCGGTCCTTATTTTCAATCATTGTTTCTTTATTCTTATTTTTCCTCTTTGTGGGTTGCACCTTTACTTGAACTACCCGTTGTAATACTTAATGAAATAACTGCGTAATTTATTGAGTAACTATATTTTGAGTGAGTATATTTTGAAAATTGAACCGACTTAAAATAAATAAGTAACTCACTAAAAATTAAAAAAAATAAACGTTTTATATTAAAATATGTACATAATAATTTATGTACATAATAATAGTTGTAATAACTAAATAAAAATAAACAGAAACCTTATTTAACATATATACTGCACGTATTTTATATTCTACTATATACACACAGTTTAGCTTAATACCTATCTAAACCTATTTATCTATTTGTAATATTATTTTAACTACTACCAACTGACCATTTTGAAGTCGGTGCCTAGTCCAAAGTGCCAATACAAAATTAATAATAAAATTGTGTGACATATACAAAAAATTAAATTACGAACAAAACAAATCTAATTTGTTACTCGTACACTTGTTGCTATATCAACTGAAAGAAAGGTAAATGAAAAATGGAAAAATCGTCTGTGAAATGCTGCTTCAAAGGTATGATCGGAAGTCATTTCTACATGAAATAGTGACGTCATCACCCATCATTAAAGCGTTACCGAATTAGTGTATTACGAACGGTTGAAATCTGGTAAAACGGTTAATAGTGATCACTACCGAGAAGAAATGATCAATTTGAATCATGCATTGATCGACAAATGCCCAGAATGGGCCCGAAGACACGTTAAAATTATTTTGCAGCAGATGAATCGTTTTGCTCAAAGGACAAATAGTTTTTTAGGAAGACATCCATAAATTGCCTCAAAATGGGGCAAGTTGTACATAATTAAATGGCCAATGCTTTGAATAAATACATTTTTCTGTTTTGGAAATCATGTAGTTTTTTTCTGAAAAAAAACTGTAACGACTATCCAGTACGCCAGTTTTTGGTACACATATTTTTCTTGTAAGAATTATGCTTACACACTCCACTGTTAATTTTTTTATGAAAACCATAGTGTGCCTTTTCTTCCTAAAAAGGTTGATACCAATTAAGTTTTCGTGTTGGTGATAGAGAAATGTTTGTTTAATACCTTTCTCATTAGAGGCGCAGTTAGAATTATTCTTACATTTTCTGACTTTTGTGCAATGGTGGTATTTACTACATGCTATGTAAAGATTAGGGCGGATTAGATTTTAGGAAGGTGGCTAATTGGCCCAAATATATATGTTTTGTCGTACAGAAATAGAAAATACCTTATCATATACATGAAGAAAAATTTAATTAATATGATTATTTTTGGCAAAAGAATTATAGAGATCAGTAGGGGTAGCAATATTTGAACACCCTACTAGTGGCAAATGTGTATAGCCTCCGTTGCTTTTGTACATTATTAGTGGAAATAAATTGAAGTGTATTACCTATGTTTTATATATTTCAACTCTTGATATTTATGTTTTCATTATTTTTGGATTATGGTACATAATTCTACAATGAAGAGACTTGAAGAGCTTACTTAGTTTAAAGTTTTTTTTTAAATATATTTTAAAGTCTCCTTTTGCCAACTATGGGTTTATCTAGACTGAACCTACAGTTTAACGTGGGCTCCGAACCATGGCCCTCCTCAGCATTAAGCCTACCGACTGGCGAATGACCAACTTTAGAAATCATTCCAGAAGACATCCGGTCTTATCCAGTCTGGTTACGGGCGTGACTGGGATCATTTTCCTTGTCGGATTTTACACTCTTGTCTAGGACAATCACAAATTTTAAACGATCACAAACATAGATTTACGACAACGCCCCAACAGGATTCGAACCCGCTGCTGTCGCAACAGTAGGAGGACCGTCCTATCGCCTTTACCACTGCGCCACCAGGCCGGCCAGTTTAAAGTTTTATCTAACTGTTTAGTTACAATATAGAATCAACATATTCCATTAATAATATGTTGATTATTCTTTTTTGGTTATCTTGAATAGAATAGAAGTTTCAAGAAGTGGCTATTAAATTAACTCTACTAAAATAAAAATTAAGGAAATATGTATATATTCTTATATGAAGTATGATCACTTTTTTACTTAGAAATATTACTTTCTATTAATTGGTTTCAAAATTATTATTATTATTGATTTATCGAAACTTTGATTGATGATATTCACAATATTGGTATCCACTCTATTATAATTAATTAGTGAAAATCTCACTATTTACTATTCAAATGATCCTTGTTACTTAACATGAGTTTTCCATGTCGAGGCCAGATTTTGAAATACCAAATTTTATTAGTAAGTCGTGAAAATTTCGAAAAATTTTAACGCTCAGATGACGAACGTCCCACCAGATCGCTTGATTTCCTTCGATACATCGTGAAAATTGTCTCATAAATATTAAACCGGGGTCATATTCGGTTATATATTTTCGAACTATCAATATTTGAAGGTTAACCTAACGTTGTACGTGACAAAAAAACCTTCTCGATTGCCGGTGTTGTATATATTTCCAATTATCTACGTTGTGTTTGTCTTTGTTTTGCTCTGTGGTTATCACTTTCTAATATTAACGTTTTTATCTCTAACAGTATAATCAGATTGGTGTTCTCACATCAGTTATGTGGTATTAAGTTAGGTCGTGTATGTTAATATTTTAAACTTACAAATCGGTTGCCATTTCCTAGCCAAACAGTACCCCACATGATCTACTAATAGAAATATTTCGAGCCAAAAAAAATATTTACATTTATCAGATCCTAGTTAACTTACTTAAATAGGTTGAGACAACATTCATTATTATGACAATTTAAATGAACATAACAAAATCTGAAAATTTTTTATATTAATTCTAGTGATATTTTTAATGTTTTAAGTTATTACTGTCATCAAAATGTAATAAGACGTAAAAACAGTGTTTTTATAGATGCTTAAATGTATTCCGATTTTCAACTTCATACAATATATATTGATTGAAATATCCATCTACATCTTTTCTCATACAAATGACGATACCGTGGCGAAATAACCATAGTGGCGAGACAGCTGTTAAATCATGGATTATTTTCCGTACTTCGCAAACGACTTTTGCAATGTGTGACCTTTTTTGTAAATAATAGGTCGTTCAATATGTGTTCAATAGACATAATCTGGAATAGTTTTATTGAGTTTTAGCGGGTCGAAATACAACATATATTGCTGGTATCACCGTATGCACAGCGGGATTTTATATTATAACCATGAATAACATTCCAGTTCGACGTCTGTGTAGACGATTCATTAGTGATGTTGTTGTAACATTTTAGGCTCGGGCTTACAGACAAATATTACTACAGGTATAAATGAAAAAACTGATAAATTGCCGTTGATTTTTATTAAAATAATTTGTTAATAATCTCTCAGGATATTTTTATTTATATATTTTTATGTTTTGTTTCAGGTATGTAGCATGTTGCAGTTCAAAATATTCGAAAAAATGCCTTAATATATGGACGAAGGTAAAAAACATATATATATATATATATATATATATATATATATATATATATATATATATATATATATATATATATATAACCATTACTTTAGGATTTATTAAGAGTGTCTTTATTAATAATTGTTATAGTTCGGTCTTGTCTTGTATGTCTTGTCCAAAAGTTATATGTGCCAGTCTAAGGCAGCATCAAATATTTTTTTAATAATTGAATCTTACATTAGATATGCTTAGTAGAGTCCTAACTTTTAAATTAATTTATTAGTACTGTTCTATTGGATTTACATCAATACTGTAGCAAGAAAAGTACGCGATAAATACCATAATATAGATTTTCCAAATTAAAAGTAACACATACACTAAACAAGTTCGTATGATTTGATTCGATTCAATCGCTAGCTGTGGTTTATGAAGCTTTCTTTCATGTTTTACGACGAAATCTTGGATAACTTCTGGATCTACCAGATAACTTCTAGATCTATTTTATTTCGTCACCGTCCTTCGTCCTTCGTCGTCGTTAGTTACGCAGCAATAAGCATTAGTAATTAATTGTAGAACTTTGTTTTAGCAGCATTGGATTGCTAGTTGGTTTGATGTTCTAGTATAACTCCAAATTTGCATCTTATAGGCCCAAATTGGCTTTATATATCTATATGTAAATCTTTAATATCTATATATAAATATTTAATATCAATATGTATCTATATATCTGATAACCGAAGTTTCCTGATTTTAGGTCAAGTTGAGAGTATCTTCCGACCGGTACAGTTGCTTCATTTTGAGTCTGATCTGCTCTGCTCATTGCCTAACATAATGTATCTGATCTTCAATTGATTTTTTTAAGTATAAGAATACGTTGAGAATCTTGTACGTTCTAGTAAATAGGAGTTAAGTATAGATAATTTTTTCTACATAAACCCAAAATATAATATAATATAATATAAATTTAATAAAGATGAAATCTGAATATTTTTCAATGTTTATTAATCCGGTATTATTAGAATCGAAAGTTGCCTTGCTATGATGAATTAGTTTGGTACTCACTCTATGCTATAATCACTATACGATATGTATCAATTTACTTGATAATTACATTATATTTTTCGGTATAAATTTATATAAGTTCAAAACAGTTTTAGGGAAAATGATGTGGTTCTGTGAATGGAGGAGGTAAAACGAAATGAAACATTAGTGTTTACATTCTGTGACCGTTATTTATTGGTTATATAAAAGAATGTGAAAAATACAATTAGATAAAACGGATGGCAGCGGTGTTACCTGGAGACGAGGCTTCGGCAGTCTATGGTGGCACGTCTAAACCAACCGATGGTTGAGCACTGAATGAATCCCTTCAATAACATCCCAGATAAACGTCTCGGGGTTGCCACCAGCTATTCGTTATCGGGTTCTAGTTGGCGCTGCTGGCACCCCGCCCGTGTTCAACATCTGGGATTATATTTCTGGGTATTTTGTAGACCGTTATTCTACGATGTAAAATTCGACATGCCTTAAGGTCGCTACACAATTAATGTCATTTTCTACGTAGGAATCCGAAAATGTTATTTTTTTAAATCCTAATAATTTATGTCTCGCTATGAATAAAGTTCTGGGTTTTCTTTCAAAAAATGTAAAAGTAGCCTTAAGATAAACTAATTTAGTATGTCACTGCTTATCATGGAAAATCACAGCCGTAGCCATGTTTTGCCCCATTTGGAAAATGAAGCTGAAGAGCTTTCAGTCACAAATTTTATATAACCTGACTAGAGCTTTGCCTTAAAAAAAAAACGCCCTTTTTTATTGTCAGTATGTTTAATCTTTCCCATTAATTTTATGTTTATTTATGTAAAATATCTGTCAGTTATATGGGTTTCCAAAGCATATTGAATACTAATTTTTTATGTAATAGTCAAAAATAAATATTTCCATGGAACACTGGCGTCTCTATGCGTCAACATCGCACAATATTTGAAACAATAACAGTGCGTATATTTTTTTCTAAAAAAAGTTTGAATTTGCTGGAAATAATCCCTTAGCATTAATTCACAATCCTTATAAATAATTTAAAATAATGATATACATATAATATAGCAGTAGTCATTGTGGATACAAATGTTTATATTCATTATGCAAAAAAACCAATTGTTTATTCATGTAACAACCTATATAGAGATACAATGTACATGCGTGTTATGTTTATGCATTTAAATAAAATTATATTTTAATTTTAAAAATGCTTACCTAAAAAATGTGATAAAATAACACGCACACAAACGCATGCTTCTTAAAAATTGCGACAATAATAAAATACTATTGTCAGCAATAATTTTATATAGAACTGTATATATAGCATACTAACATACCAGAAATTCAATTCTTCTTAGCTTGCTTTGTTTTCGTCCTTCTTCATCTACATCTTCTAGCATTGTGTTATTTTAGTCTTCTATTCTTCCAGCACCTTCTTACGCATTAACTTATCTTCTTAATTTTTTTTTGTTCGCATTACCCACAGTTTATCATAATTTATTTCGTTATTAGTTTATTATTACTTAGTTACTTTCGAAGAGTTTGTGTCTAGTGTATAATTTCAAGTCTCGTCGGTATTATTTTGAAATTTATTTGCGACCAATTAACAGGTCAATTGAAAAGTTCGCGGCCTGCTATAGTAAAACAATTTTTTTTGCAAAATTATTTTTTTTATTCAACATAATTTCCTTCAAGGGTGATACTGATTATAGCGACCCTCCAACTTTTCGACACCATTTTTGCAGCACGATTTGTCCTTTGCTTCAAAATAGGCCTTACTTTCGGCGATCACTTCTTTATTCGACGAAAATTTCTTCCCAGCGGACATTCTTTTGAGGTCTTAGAACAGGAAATAGTCGCGGGGAGCCAGATCTGGAGAATACGGTGGATGAGGAAGCAAGCAATTCGAAGCCCAATTCATGGACTTTTGCCATCATTTTCACTGACTTGTGAGACGGTACCCTGTCTTGGTGAAACAGCATTTTCTTTTTCTTCAAGTGCGGCCGTTTTTCGACGATCCCGTCTGTCAAACGGTCCAGTAACACTATGTAATAGATTCTGTTGATGGTCCTTCTTTTTTTAAGGTAGTCAATGAAAATTATTCTATGTGCATCCCAAAATACAGACGCCATAAACTTGCCAGCGGACTGTTGCGTTTTCCCACGCTTTGGAGTGAGTTCATCGTGTGCAATCCACTCGGATGACTGTCGATTGGACTTCGGAGTGAAATGTTCGGAGCAATGTTTCATCCATTGTCACATATCGACTCAAAAACTCGGGTTTATTAGGCTTGAAAATCTTTAAACACTGCTCCGAATCATCAACTCGTCGTTAGTTTTTAGTCAAAAGTGGCACTCACATTGCATAGAGCTTTCTCATACCCAAATATTCATCAATGATATGATGTACACATTCAGTTGATATCTTTAGAGTGTTTGCTATTTCATTGAATTTCAATTTACGGTTATTCAAAATCATTTTATGGATTTTTTAAATGTTATCGTGACCTCTTGACGTGTTTAAATGACCTCTTTTGGTCGTCCACTGCGTTCACCGTCTTCGGAGCTCATTTCACCACGTCTAAACTTAGCATACCAATCCTTGATGGTTGATTTTCCTGGGGAAATGTCCGGAAACTCGACAATAAGTCGACAAACTTGACTTTTTATCCATTTCTTTCACAATAACAAAAGTTGCTTCACTCAAAATGCTATAATTCAAAAACTAACGATCCGGCAGCTCTCAAAATTTATACACGCATCTTTTGAGGGTTAGTGTTAACTAAAAAATGTTAATATGGATTTATTTCTAGTAGCGCCATCTATAGGTCAGGCCGGGGACTTGTTATATGACAGAAATAGGTACTATATCAGTATATTCAAATAGAACTATATCACTTTAAAAGGAATAAAAATATAGAAATATACTGATATAAGAATCGCTACAATTTCAAGCCTGTGTTGTTGAAATATTTCCAATATAATAAAGTGCTGTTTCATATCACACAATTTTGAAAGTGTTTATCGATAGTGTATTCTTTTGTTGAATGGCGGAAACTTATTTGTACACCTAATATCTTCAAATTTATTACTGCACGGTAACGTACAAATTATCCTGCATTGACTAACACGAACAATTGCTACGTTTTATATGAATACGAAATTAAAATATTTATGTTAATCGTGTATGTATGCGCGTTGGGTTTTATTACTTGTTCGGAATTACTGAAATATGCCGGGAAATTCCACAAGAAAATCTGTCGGAATTAATTACGACTTTATTCATCTATGATACGAGCAATCTGAATGTTATCGTTTGCTTTTAATCGTTTTTAAAGTACAGCCGTTTTATCTAGTCGAGCGTCGCATTCTTTTCGTCATAGTAATACCCCTTTAGTATTTGCAGGAACGTTATGTCAAAATCGGTAAAATGCTGTAGACAATGGGAATAGACAATGTAATAGATTAGAACCATCTAGATTATTTCAGATTTGCTGTTCTTCGGAGCGGTATTTATAGATTTTGTGAAATAGTTTTAAATTGATTATTCTGATATTTTTCTTTGAATATTTACTATGATAATTAATATGTGTTATCATAAAATACATATTCTAAAGATCAAGCTGTATTTTTATTGGCGTCAGGAGCTCAACAATTTGCCTAATAGACAGAAAATATTTGTCATGATAATTATTGTACACATAACATATAATAACATACACATAATATATAACATATAACATAGAATGTCACTTCAATGGCTGATCTCCTACGTGAAATATCTCATTTTAAGTGGTAAACGTTTTGCTCTACTCACTTGACTGCTGTAACTCACATTCAGCTGATTGGCAAGAACATTAGTGTGCACTGATGCTCTTTAGAAGTTCTTAACACTAACATGCTGTATCATATTATCTATATATTCATTAGAAACGCAGTACAGAAAATCGACCAATAAATCGTTGAAAAAAGTTGAAAGTCTGTAATTTGGGCAATACTTAATGATGTTTTTATATTCAAAAATTGTAATAAATTAATTTATAATAATATACATTTGAAATTAATAAAAATCAAATAAAATTCATTTTTGGTTTCTTAATTATAAATATTCAAAATTATGGTTAAATACATTTAAAAGAACCTTTCTTCTGTTTCACCATTAAGTCTATTCAAGTAGTTATGGCACATTGTAAAAACCACTATGAGAAACTACTACATAACTCAATCGCGTTACGTACGGAAAATAAACGACTAATGCAAGACCAATAAATTACTTTTATTGCCAAGGCGACAAATCTAGTAAAATTAGAATGTGACGTTTTGTATTTGCGTATGCATCTCCACTATTCGAAATATTTTCATTACTTTAACATAATGCTTTATAACATTTATAACTTAATATTTAAAACTTTCGTTTCTTTGACTTTTAAGTTTTTGATTTTTGTTATCTAATTAGATATTGTATGCTAAATATGACTTGACACTATGTAAAAATGTACATTTAATATTAATAGGAATGTGAATTAATTCTGCTGAATAAAAATCATTGTTTAAAAGTTTCAAGCTTCAGTTCGATCAAGTTTTTAAAACACTCGATTAAAATTAAATGTTTACTTTAAATGAACAAAAATAAAATTTCTTTCGCCAACTAATAATTCATTATGATAACTGATAATTGATTATGATAATCAGTGGAGGGAGTCGTATTTTTAAAATAGTTTTTTATCATTGATTATAAATGGGAATTAATTTTCAGAATTTTAAAATAGTTACGCCATCTATTCCAAATTTTTAAATTAAACTAACTTTGATATGTCTTATCTTAAAAAGCTCTTTTTTCTGTGTCATTTTAAGTAACCTATTTTTTCTCACTTTCTCAAAATTGTGGATTTTGTTTTGATATATAAGAAATAATGTTGTTAGGAAATTAGAGGTAATATTCTGAATGGGAAAGCACGTTGACGTAATTTTGATGTTTTGGAAGTGGTGATTTCGGAGAGGTTTAGGAGAACGTCAAATTCTACGGAGAAAGTTTGGGGATGAGTATTTAGGAACCCAATTACTCCAAGTCCCAGAGCAGCTAAATCTAACAATCAAAACCGCCCGAATTAGGAAGCTGGACATAAATCCTTCAGAAAAAAGGTCGAATAACTGAATGCGAAAATGTTAAAGAAAAAATTCTTGCTGTTTGATAAATCAATATATTAATTAATTTCCAGTGTATTTCGTCTTTCCTTATGATCCTTAAGTATGACATTATTTCCTGCAATCGATTAAGCTCAAGATACTGCTCAAACAAGTTTTCAATAACAAAAACCTCCGACATGACTAATTGTTTTATTCGACCCATTCCTGCTCGACTACCGTAATATCATGTACAATTTTCGACAGTATACCTATTGATAATTGACAAAGGTCTTCATCCTTTTCCCGAGCTATGTTATCCAGAAATAAATAAACGCCATTGACTCATTCTTTGGGTTTCCCACAACAATCCCGATTCCAATCGGGAAATTGCACAATGCAAGACCGAACAACAAGGTTCACAAAAAAACTGCGAAACCTTAATGGCATTCTTGTTGTTATATAAGCAGGAGTATTATTTATTCGTATCGATACCAAAGAACGTTGAATTTTCTGAATATGGGTCAAGGCAAAAGCAAAAGCGTGTCATTTTTTCGATTGCAATTTAAATGTTTCCAGATATAACAAAATAACTTTAGAGACGGAGACGATTTTTTAAATTAAATTAAGTGTCAAAATTGGGAATTTTTGTTTACTAATGGACCACTTTTTACTATCGAAAGTTCCAGTCGCTATTTTCTGATAATTTCTGTGATTTTTTTTATTGTGACTTAGCTGTCCTAAACGCGACCTTGAAAATGATGTACCGATTTTATGCCTATATGTAAATATGTGGTTTTATGTTTTCTTTTTAATTGTAAATAACAATGCACATTAATATAACATAATTTAGGAATGTCATTGTATGTTTTTTTTATTAATTAACACTGCTGTATTTTTTAATATATGCACCTCACTACATAAGATCAGATGGTTTTATTCTTTTGATTCTGTGTCCTGTTCTGGTGGTATCCAAACGCTGCAATATTTCAATATTCTCATGAGAATGGAGTCTTTCCTCATGTCCCCTTGCAATTCTCTTGATTTCTTGACTGACTGTGGGTATTTGAAGGTCTCGATGTATATAGTATTTCGGTGCGCCCACAATACCTCTCAGGACTTTGTTCTCAAAAATTTGTCTTTTATTTATGTTACTCTTTGTAGAACATGCCCATAATTGAACTCCGTATGTCCATATAGATTTCTGTATTTGCTTTTATAATATCATTTTATTATGATTTTCAAATTATGGTGAATTTATATTGATTTTCTTCCAATTAGCTAATACATTTTCCTATATTTCAATTCCAGTTCTTTTCTTTTCTTCTTTATATGTTCCTTCCAGCGACGTTTTGCATCGAGCTTCATTCCGAGATATTTAGCGTTATTGGTATATGGAATATTATTTAATGTTATTGGTGCTTGTACTGTCTGTTTATAGGTGAACCGCACATGTACAGATTTACTTTCATTAATTCTTATTTTCCAAGCTTGTGTCCAATTATTTATATTGTCACTTACCTGTTGTAATTTTCGTGAGCCTTCTTCACTATTACAGCTGTCTCCGACAGCTATAATCGCAGTATCATCAGCAAATGTAGCCATCGTAATATTCTCCATTTATGGTATATCACAAGTGTAGAGTAGATAAAGCGTCGGTCCCAGTACACTTCCTGTAATTGTATGTAATACTAATAATGTAATGAACAGTTAAATAATTTTGATGTATATATGTATATATGTTATCTTAGCAACTATTAGGTCTTTGATTGACTTTTTCGATTTTCTAAGTTTCTCGATGTTTGCTCAAGACATTTGACTGTTAAATATTTATCGGTCATTACTCCACTTCTCTTTACAATCAACTCAAATATTTAAAATATGAACATTCAAAATGCTACTTTTCTTTTGAACTTAATAGGATCTAGCAATTATCTCATTCCCAACGAAAGTTCGAAAAAGCTTATGTATATCTCCGTCTCATTATTTCATTTCTTTTTTCACATTGCCACTTGCCATTTTAAATTATTTAAAATGAACTATCTATTCAGCGTAGATAATCTGAATGTTTATTTATTGATGCATTTCTATCCAACGTGACTATATATATTTGTGAATAATATATTTTGCAAGCTGATTTCTGTGTTACACCCATTCTAAACCGTGAGAATCCCTGATCCTTTCCAAAAATTAGCCATATAACCCTTTTCACACTGATTATCATATAGAATGATCGCTTAACCCATTCACTTTCAACCACCCGCATTGTCCACCCCTTGAGGGCAGCTTTTGTGGTTCTTTCTTGCCGGTTGGGAATTTTGGGAAATTTCAATGGTTGGACAGATGGTGACATTGTGGCTTTTGTCGTGGTTTTACCTAATTCAGCCGTCAGCAAATGGTTTTTGTTGAATATTGATAAATCGTGAGAGTGATTTGAATGTTTCTGTCGATGCAGACGATAATCGAACAGCTTTTGTTGCAGATTAACGGATCCGATAATACTATTTCTGTTTAATAAGTTTCTACAAACGATATGTGATTTACGATTATTGCTCTTGTCATAAATATTTGTATTTTGAAGACATCATGGCTTTTAATGCGCTAATAGTAGCACAAAATTTATATTAGTTTTCCTATTTCCAATCAGATTATGTATGATTGACTTTTAATGAAGTAATTTTAGTGAGTTTATTTTAAAGTCGATTATACAAAAGTTTTTAGATTAGTGCTTGAACGTTGAAAGTTTAATATAGTATCATTATTAATAAGAAAAAAGCTATTTTCATTTAAATTTCAGGCAATATTTGAATAATCGGAAAATTGCGATTTATTTTTGGGTCAGTTGCGATTTCATATCGAGTATCTTTTGCTTTATTTGTTATATTATTTTATTACAATTTTTTGAAATAAATTATCAGAACT
Source organism: Rhynchophorus ferrugineus (assembly GCF_030347505.1). Classification (NCBI taxonomy): domain Eukaryota; kingdom Metazoa; phylum Arthropoda; class Insecta; order Coleoptera; family Curculionidae; genus Rhynchophorus; species Rhynchophorus ferrugineus. The sequence continues at coordinate 19,495,128 of NW_027472583.1, read as the reverse complement.
GAATTTTTGGATGAAAATACAGTAAATTTTAGTAATAATATTAAAACACTTGATTTACATCACGAAATTACACTTTGTGTTATTGTGGATTAAATCGCATCGGGTACATTTGTAGCCAATTTTGTGTCGAAGCACTAACAGGTCACTAACAGGCATCACTTTGGAGTACATTCTAAGCTTCACTTCTTCTTAAGCGGTTCTTAGTATGTATTATTTTGTCCAAGTATGAACAAGAAATTTGTTCAGTGCATTCAAAATGTTTTTACCGTGTAAATCACTGGTTTCAACGTTTTAAAAGTGGTCATTTTGTGACTGAAGACAAAGAGCCTCTCGAGTAAGCCAAAACATTTGAAGACGTGTATTTGAAGGCTCGATGAAATCGTCAATCATCAATGTTATCAATTATTTATTACGTTTTAGGCAAGCACTGCGCGGAAAACCGCCGAAATACGAATATAGACACAATAATGATGTTCTTCAGCACGTTACCAATCCGCTGAAAATTTACTTGGAAGCTTTAAAATGACCGACATATGGGTCGGGACTTCTAATGAAGATGCCAAAAATGGATTGATTCGTGAATAACTTCAAAAGATACAACATTCTTTCGATATGGAATCTGTAAATTAACTGAAAGATGGAAAATTGTATCGGCTATCGATAGAAGATACTTTGAGTAAAGTATCTCTTATAAAATCCTTTAAAACTAGTTTATAGACCTAATAAAATATGAAGGTTTTATAGTGGAAAGGGAAAATTCATTTATAACAATATTTTAATTTAACTAAACTATAAATAGAATTCTACCCCTTTACGTGCGTAAGAATCGTGAATGTTACGTTTCGAGTAACCGTAACACTTTATCTTCCACGCCATCTACACTCACATCTACGCAGTAAATTAGGTCATAGCCTTGAACATTTTTCTGTTCATAGACTCTACCATTTACCAACGCTTTTTACTGACAGTGGGAAAACATCGATAAACATTTAGAAAAACGTTTTAGCTTCTAGATATATCGAATATATCTGTATAATAGCTTGTTTAAGCTTCATAGATTGATAAGAAATTACTCTATTAGATGATCGTTCCATAAAAAAAATTGGCTAACAGTAAAATCTAAGTACGGAAGGTCCGCTCTATTCGCCAAATTTAGTTCCCTTAGATTTCTAACTGTTCAATATCATCAACATTGAACGTCAAATAATTCTGATCGAATTTGGAAATAGGAAGGAATTATTATATTTAGGAATTTAGATATATTTATTTTGTGGATTAGTACTGGATGAACTGCTGGGCTATAACGAATATAAAAATATTGGCTATTTTAAATACATTTTACATAACATAACAAAATAGCCTTACAGTCCAAACATTGCATTAAATTATCTCTAGCTTAATATACTATATATTACTTGCAAATTGTTTTTGTAGTTTTTTAACTTCTGACTTTTTATTTTTCTCTTTCTAGTTTTTTCTAATTATATCTAGCCACTGTTAAAGAAAAACAATTCCTTAATATAATTTGCTTTTATTAATCAACATCCTCTCTTTCGATAATGAGAGAGTCGATTTACTTGATTCGAATGTGTAATGATGGATTACATGTTTCATCCATTGTTACATATCGAGAAATATTTTTATTAGATACGTTTGAACTGTTCCAATAGTTTTTTGACAAGTTACACGTTTTTTTTTTGTACGGTTTCAGAGCACCCTGTGATTGGTATTACAACGTAGCTAGTAACATATTTGAGGTATCAAAGTTGATTTATGTCAGACAACTTCACTTTGGTTGTTTTTAAAACTATATTGTGAGGCTTTTTATATCTTCAAAACTTCTTTTGTGTATTTTACTTTCATTAGAGAGCATATTTACCTTTTACGTTTGGTTCTTGTTTTCTTTGTTACAGCGTTTCCTAGTCAAGTCACTTTCATATCTCTATATTTCTCCTGAGTTTCTTCTGTTACTACCTGTACGTCTTTCTCGATAAAATTAGATTTTACGAATGAATTAATGTAATGTAATATATTTTATGTCTTTTACTTTCATTAGACAGCATATTTACCTTTTACTTTTAGTTGTGCAGAAGAGTTAGTATTTGTTTGATGTTTTTTTCTGAACAATTACATAGATATCTATGCACCTAGTTTTCATACATTATCTATAATAATTGTGTAATTATCTTTATTTGTTTCCACTCTTATCACCCTGTATCTACAATTGTCAGCATTTGGTCATAACCTCACATCCGTTCACTATGGATCATCACTATTACTTTCTGAGTCGCTATTCAAATCGATAACTAAGCTGTTAATTTCCAGTATATCTAACACATGTCCAATCTATGTATCGTGATACCATAATTCATCAATTATTTCTTCAGTATGCCTGTTGGAGTTCATCCAAACCACATGTCTTATTGTAGACATTGCTTCTTTACACATATCCATATAGTTCTTGTTTGCATATCATTCTCGACTTGCATGTTTTAATGTAATTATTCTTTACCATACCCCATTTCAATTCAATTGGATTGAACATGCAGCGATAAGGAGAAAGATATAATACTATGTGGCTATATTGCCCAGCAATCTGCTCTACTATGTATCTTTTTTCAGCCTTATTTATAAAAACTATTACAATAGATAGCCCAAGTAAAATTACAGCCCGTATGAGGAAAAATAGGAATAAAGAAGCAATTATTAAAAATAAGGAACGCTTCAGGATCCGGGGCCGCTACCTAGTCTAGGTGATTTGACAAATGTTCCAATAAAACTAGAACAAAAAAGGTTGCTGCCAATGTTTCTACGACATCTCATATGAAATGGTTAGTGCTTAAAAAGTAAACTGACCGATTTTTAATTGATGAACCGATCCATAATTGATGGAGAAACCGGCAAACCTAGAACCTTATCCAGTGTTGATGTCGGTTAAAAATCTATAGTCAGTCGACAATGCTAACATTAATTAATGTGTAAGTTCATTGAGTAACTGCGCTTTTTATAAATAATTTTGTAATCTAAGATAGTGTCACAATATGTAGATTTTTAAAGTGCTAAAAATGTAATATAGGGTCTAATAATATCGAGTAACTAATTGTGATACTGATGCATTATTTAGAGCTTAGGATGAGTGATATATTGTGTGATTCATGATGATTTAAACGTAATATTTCAGGTAGGTGTCGGTGTTGGATATGAGTTTTAATGATCTCGTCGTCGAAACCCATTCATGTTTATCAAGAATTAAACGTGGCGTATATTCGGAAACCTATCATCGTTAGCGCCTCCCTGGTACACGATCATTTGACCTAAAATCGTTCTTTATCTGGATTTAGTATTCTACTGATTCGATACCTTTAAATCACACGCCCTATCAATTTAATTATAACTGATAGGCCGAGTTCGTTTCGTAATATAAATCTTTACGAATCACCATCGGTGGCGATGATATATTTTTGACGCGACGTCATCCGGATGCGCGACCGAATTGTTCCGCAACATCTCCACGACAATGACAGGAACGTTTAAACGTCCCAGCCGGATGACGTCGATCGCCTACCGCCGGAAAAATACCAGTTGCCGACGTTACGCAATAATCCTGCAGGTTCGTCCAAGTGCGAAGTAATTTAGTCCTTAACGAGGACGTAGCATCCACCGCGACGCTAAAGGACGACGTCGCGTGCCACCAGTGTCGCCACGTTGAATATTAATCGATCGTCATGGCAATTAAAATATATGAGCGTTGTACCGTTCAAAGATTTGTACTAAATATTTGAACTAAACTCTAGTAAATGTTACATTAAGGGGTTATTCCAGTCTAGAAATTTGAAAAAATCGATTTTGTCATATCTTCGAATCTTAATTCTTTAGGCCTTCCGGGGATTTTTAAAAATTTAAATTACTTTAGGAGATATGGCTCTTTTATTGACACAGCATTTAAAAATGTGTTTATCTCGAAGCTACTTTTTTCGAATTCTACTGAACTTCAAATTTGGTGTAACCTTCCTTTATACATGTTTCTATCGCATCATTGTGAAAAAGTCAAACACATGTTTTTTCGCCAAATTACGGATGTTAGCAGAAACGAGACATTCTTTGCTATTTTTTAACAGTTCCGAATTTTTCAAAAATAGTAAAAATTCAAATTTTGTTATAGCTTTACTTTGGTACGACAGAATAATATATAGAGAGGGCTCATAACAGATTTCAAATAAATTGGTTCAGTAGTAGTAGAGATATCATGTCAAACGCCTCGAAAAAATAGTTTCGGGAAAAGCAGTTACAACGAACGGTTATCTCTGAAAATAATGTAAATTAAAAAAAAATCCTCTTAAAGGCATACTTTTCAATGGTTAAGCTAGGAAAGTATGAAAAAACAACGATTTTTTCAAAATTTCTATATTTCTAGATTTCAATATATCTTTCTTTGTTATATTTCATAGTCTCCTTTTTACCAACCAGTGTTTATCTGCACCGGTTACTACTTAACGTAGATTCCGAACCACAGTCCTCTGCATTAAACCTATCGGACTGGCGAGCGACCAACTTGAAGATCATCACAGAAGGCATCCGGTTTTAAATTTTCCTTGTAGGATTTTGCACTATTGCCTTAAGGATAATCACAAACATATATCTACAACCATGCCCTAGCAGAATTCGAACCTGTGACTATCGCAACAGTACCAATGCGCCAACCAAGCGGGCGAATGGTTGACACAAGTCCTTCTTTCTTTTCTGGTGTAAGTGGTACGTCATGGTTCTGGGTTCGGCCATTTGGTACAGACGTTTGGAAATGGTTTGGGTCATCCCTTCCTGGATTTTATTTGAAGCCGCCAAACGAAGCTGTGGATTGCTGGTCACTCACTATGTAACATATGTCTACACATTTCAAAGACACAGGGCTGATGTCAAGAATACCACAAAGTGATTCCCGTGATGTTACAGCAATTTTTCCGTGTTTGAAGTTGTATGTTGTTGTTATTGTCGTTGTATATGTAGTTGTTGTATCTCCTTTTTTATCGCAATTCCACAAAATGGTCAAGTATTTAAAGCAAATATTGCAACATTAAGTTAAATTTTATACTATTGTCAATACTGTGACCATATTGACGGAAACAAATTTTTTTATTAATATAAGATTTTGTTTAAAAAAATTGAAAGGTTATAATGTGTGGTAAAAATCCACTGTTTTACATGAATTTGAAGGTTTTAACCATCTTAACATACTTAGAGTCATTCGATTTACATTAACTATGACGCTATTTTATTTGATGATGTGATGTCAATTTGAAGATAAATCCCTTCCTCTCATAGAAGCTTTTGTACCTATTGTCAGAAAACTTGGACAGTCGATTTTCACAAGCCTCCATTGAGGTGAATTTTTCAACTTTTCATCAGCAAAATAGCTTGCTATGGACAGGAGCAGATTGTAATCACTTGGTGTCGGATCCGGACTCGGGAGCCACTGGAGCTTTTGGAGCAACAAAGCTTTAACAGCAACCGTTTTATATTGACGTTGTCGAAAGTCCACTGATTCAGTCTCCATCCACTTTTGAAACGTTCCATTTTCGTTAAGATTCAGGAACGATGCAGACATGAAAACTCTGCCATGAAGATTTTTTTAGTTTAAGTCGTATGACACAGAAAATATGTAATATATAGCGAATTTTCTCTTTGATTTTCTCTTTTTTGAATAAAACTCAACTTTTACTAAATTATTAAATGTATTTTTTTAGCTCGAAATGTCTATTAATGCCTTTTAATTTTAATTTTAAGCCTTTTAATGCTATTTAGTGTAAACTCACCGGAGTTTTATAAGGCAAGATACCATTTATTTTTCATAGTGAATTATTTTTTCATGTTTTTAAATCATCTTCGACATTTTTTACTTGACCAGGTTCTCTTTTAAGTTATTGACCTATAAAATACTTATACATTTTAATCAATATTATACTTAGATACCTTTCAACAGAGTTATTCATTGATTTGACCAGAAAATGTAAAAGCTTTTGTTCGATTCGTAAATGAAAATCCTTAACTATATTGTATCTAACATAGATAATTAAATAAAAATGTTACATAATTCCTCAACACGATCACTGAGTCACAGTCGTTGAATTTTTATTTCAACTAATCATCATTAAATGCACACGATAGCCTTTACTAATTATATGCATTTTTATAGCATGTAATTCTAAGAATCGTTCGTCTATTAGCATATATTTTACATGAGTTGTTCTCTAGCTACTAATTTAAAACCAAATTCCGAACAATAGAACTATCCGTGAGAATTAATTAGTTTGAATCTGAATGTAATTACGAAATTTTATTTTAATACGCAAACTATTCGTTTCGTATCGACTTTTATCTTTGGAACTTGATGTACGATCATTTCTGATATATTTTGCCGACAAATGTACAATTTTCTTTAGAAAGATATATGGGAATAAAATGGAAATGTTACGCCACTGATATACCCTGGGGAAACATCCAGGCGTCACCCCCAAGCAACAAGTGCCACTCGTTTTCCAACGTCGTGTCGGGAGTTAAAAGTTTCCGTTGGCGGGGGAGTTGTAACCCTGTTACTGATGGCCGGCCCCAGGTCCTAGTGGTTGTTAGCACGTTTTTCCAAGTTTTTCCCATTTCCCGTTTCATCAGTCATTTAAGATGATTTGATTCGGCTTGGTGAGCCTCGTCGTTACGCTGTTACGATAGGCGCTACATATTCTAGGAAATTATAAAACTAGAATGTTAGTTTATTCATATTTACTCCAATGAAATTGTTTCAAAATTATGTATTTTTTAATTCCTTTAATCTTGTGCCTTTAGAATATCGTACATACATCAATCTATATTTTAATTACTGGATGCGTGCATATATTCTGATCAATCATCTGAATTTTTTTTCTCACTTTCTTTCGCTTTTTTCTTTGCAACACGATGATATCGTGTCGAAAGAACAATGTTGGTTTAGCCACCACCTAATTATCGATCCATTTTTGAACGTCTTCAGTATTTCGAAACCGTGTATCAACCAAGTCATGCTGCATCAATGTGAATAAAAGGTAGCCATGGCTATTTGTGAGTCTGGTGGGCTGAGTGTCACAGAATCCTGGTACAATGTTCCTTTCACAGTTGTTGCAACGTGTTGTTACTCGCTGTTGCTGTATTTTTGCAACAAGGCGTCACTTAACTTATTCAATTTAATAGGTTTTAGCAGCTTATAATTCATTAGATCTTGTTTTACAAGACTTTACAAAATGTTTTGGTCATAAATGTTCCACTTCGGTATCTATATAGATGGCTTTCCTGGACTAACCCATGCTTGTTTTTTCTTTTGATTATCGTAATGGGTCCACTTTTCATCACCAATAGCAATATTATACAAAAAACCTTTTCCGATTTTGCCGTTGAAACAGCATTGCACATATGATCAAGCACTTTTGCAGAAAACATCCAAGTTTTTGGATCATTCGCATGTTCTTCAAGCAGTTGAAAATAGTTTCTTATGTTATTCGTAACAATTCTGCATATTGCTCTTGAGTTTTACCTGGATGATCATAGAGTAATACCCTCACAACCTCGTCTTCAAATTTTTTTACCGAACAGACAGTTTACGCCTGGTGTCTTCGGTGTCAAAATCAAGGTTTTCGGTGTTTGATGAACTTCTGCCGCCTTTCTATTCAATTTGGGGTAAAAAGTAAAATCCACAAATGCGATTTACTTGCTATAAATTCAGAAATTTTCGAGATGAATGAGATTTAATACACATTAACCCGATGTGTTATAAATGCTTTAAAATTAATTCATAGGCCTAATAAATGGTCTGAAAGTTCTTTGACTCGAATTGAACGTTTGAATTACCTTCGAACTTTTTTTATTCTCTAGGTCATTATGTCATTAACATCAAAATCACTACTTATTATATCAGTTTATGATATATTTATTGGTATATGACAGCATTTCGAAGAACTAACTATCTTCTGTATCTCTTAAACCAGCCTTATTTTCATTAATTACCCTATGGACTTTCTCTATTTAGATTGCTTTCACCATTTTTGCATTTTTCGAATATTCTATAAGACACTAAAGAGTTAGTTCTTTAAAAGATGAATAAGTTCAGTTTTATTTAATTCCCTCTTTTGTGTTCCTTACAATTTCTAACAATTCTCGTTAATATCTTATTTGGTTATCCTCACTTGCAGTGCTCAATCTTTAATATCACACTTATAATTGCACTCCTTGGCATAGCTTCGCAGTTGAGAATATAACAAATCTAATAAATAATCTAAGTCTGAGCTAATTTTGCATTTTCACTGTTGACACATTTATTAGAAATATGAAATTGAAAATTGTTTTTAAAAATCGGTTATTTTATCAAATATATAAATCATAAGCGTATAAAAATAAATTATTGCGTTTTTACTAAAAAAAAAACTCTCAGATATATGACTCATAATTGAATGTTACATTTATTTTCATCCATATTCAACGAAACGATGTATGGTAATATATATGTTCGAAGTATATTATTCTTATTTAAATTATGTTTTTCTAATATCGTGAATACATTTTCTTAGCAATATTAATTTAATTTTTATTGAATATTAAATTTGACAAAAGGGATTTCTTTTTTTTGATATTTGAAATATTTTCATTGATAAAAAGGTAAGCGATAGCATCATACTTAAAAATATTATCACACAATTATTTGACTGGTGTGAATTATGGCGTCATTATACTTAATAAGGAGCGAATGTAATTATATATATTGAGAGGTGTTAACGATAACACCTCTCAATACCAGTACAGTGGGATAGAAATACTGCGTGTCAATTTAATTGATTATTATGTTACGTTCATTTTGTTTATTTTTGATGCATTTACAAAGAGTATAAAACGTCACAGAAACATTGATCGTTGAAGCTGTACTACAGCTCTTCAATAGTTTTTTTTTTCCAAAATTCAGTAACGATTTTTCACATTATATTATTATACATTTAGTCATTCCAACCTATTGTTGTCAAACAGTAGTAATTTCCTTTTGCATCTTCGGATTACTATACTAAATATATTGCTTATGTAAAAACTGTTGTTAAACTGATGTTAAAATGTGTGTTAACTCTAAGAAATTAAACATCGCCAAGCACTCCTTTGAAGTGGCACCTATTGAGCGGATAGCTTTTCATATCCAAATATTCATGTAAAATGTGATGTACTCACCCAGTTGCTACAGCTTCAGCTACTTCACATATCTTAGTAAAATATTATTTTACTATTTTTTGCCTTGATGTCTTTTGAATGCCCTAAACGTTCGGCATTATAGTGTGCTAGTACAAATACAACAGATCTCAATAAACCACTTTTTAACCATTGAAATTCATAATGCATAGTTCTTATAACATTTATCAAGCATTTCTTAGGTTTAGGTGATGTTTTTTTTTGCGTAAAAAGGAGGAGTAAAAAGAAATAAGATAATTGCTTTTTTTCAAATTTTCTTTAAATTCGAGAGTTTATCTGGTTTCAATGGCTGTCGAACATCAACTAAATGACGCAATTTGCTCAAAATATCACAGTAGCCTATTATGAGAGTATCAGTGATGCATTTAAACTGACTTCAGTCATTGAATTATCAAATGTTCTCGTATATAAAGAGTTTTTTGATCTAGATTTAATACAACATCTTTTTTTGTTATATCCAGTTACAGCGCACGAAACTAACCAGTCGTTCAATGTTACGCCATTTTCTATTAATCATAAAATGACTTTATTGCGTTATGCAAGGTTTATCTTATTAATTATTTTTCCGTCTGTAACGCGCAGCCATGATAAGAATACATCTTGGAAAATTCCGACCGTTACAATGCATAACAGCAAAATTCCTCGAAACCCATATAATAAAACTAAAATAGCGAATCAAAAAAATTCATGGCGGCCAATATATCATCGCCGAGCGATCGTTTTTACGATCTATATTAAATTTATCCGTATGCCTGTCGATGTGTGAGAATAATTAGGTTACATTTTCTTTTTCAATCGCTTGTTGTATGTCTGCACGTATCATAAATTATTAACAGATGAGTTTGCGTAATAATTCGTGTTTTAAAATGAAATTCTTTTTGATGTTTGTTTTTAGAAAACTAAAAGAAATATTTTATTACTAGTCTATTACAGAAACAACATGAATACATTCCCCTTCAGAGATATTAAAGTTCTTCAGGCAATTTGCTATGAATATAACAGCTGTATACAATTATGAGAAGATGTTTTTACATTGTTCTTCACCGTAGAGGATGATACAATTATGTTAAAAGTATGGAAAAACAGTTGTGACCTCAGCCATGATGTTCTCAGGTGATTAAAGAGTTATAAAGATATTAAGTCTTTCTTGTAATATAGTTCAAATTGTGGAACTATATTACTTAAGGATAAATGGAGAATACATTAGTATATCAACGGCTTTCCAAACCAACTATTAATAATAACTTGTGCCGGCTTGGTTGGCGCAGTGGTAAATACGATAGGACGGTCCACCTACTGTCGCGATAGTCACGGGTTCGAATCCTGTTGTAGAAGGATCGTAAATTTATGTTTGTGATTGTGCTAGGCAAGAGTGTAAAATACAAGGAAAATCATCCCAGTCACGCCAGCAACCAGGCTGGTTAAGACCTGATGTCTTCTGGGATGATTTCTAAGTTGGTCACTCGACTTAATGTCGAGGACCGTTGGAGCTCACGTTAAACTGTAAACTGCCCAGATAAAACCCTAGTTGGTAAAAGGAGACCTTATAATATGCATAAAAATATTAACTTGTTCTGAAATTTAATTGAATATTAATAATCTGATATCTGTAAACTCAGACTGTATCAAATCGTATTCTTAAATAAGTTTTCCGCGTTTCTTTCCAGGATCACTTTAAAATGAAGTTGCTTAATCATTTTTAGTATAACATCTATGGTTTTGCATCTGAGCAGCCAAAAAACTGTTTATAAAGTAAATTGAGTGGCTGAATTCAAATCAGCAGCCCGTTTAAATTCATTCAAATTTTCAAAATATTGAATAAATTCATTCTTTTACGTTACGTTTGACGTTATAACATTAAGAACTGTTCTCATCTGCTCAGGTCCAAAAGTTGACCAGAATTTGTAAACTTCTTTAGTTAGATGCCTTACTTTTTAGTTCATTCATCATTTAAAAATTCAAATTAAATTAGGTTACATGAGCTAAAGCTATAATTTTGGATAACGGTTGGAGGTCGTCATGTAGATTTTCGGTGGTAGCGAATTGTTAATTAATCGAAACAATTTATTTTCACAGCGTTGGATTACTAGACGATTTGATGATTTAGTGCAACCTCATACTTGTGCTCCATAAACCCTTTGATCTTAAATCAAGGCAGGATTATCTTCTGCTCAGCTGTTTGTTTAACATGACAAAGATCTTAAATGAAAAAATCCTATGAAAAGGAGTCAGTCATTACTTCTCAAAATGATCAGTCCCAAAATGATTGAAGAATAATGAAGGAATTCGAAGAATAATAGGTTAAACGTATCCGAAGTCAGAGCTGCACCAATAAGAGCTAATAATCTTTGTATAAATTATTCGTCTTGCAGCTCTTTTTTTTTTAATTTTATAACTTTCATGTTATAATAAATAATGTATGAGGTAGGCAAAAAGTTAAATATTATAACATACCTAATCATATCTAGTTATATATTTTATAATTATTTTTATTCGAAACCCTTTCATTTATTTTTTATAACAATACCGATATTCTTATATTATATTTAAGGCTTATTTAACTCATACAGTTTTAAACAATAATGGTAATCATAATAATTATTTTTCGGAGAAATAAATATTTCTGATAGTTTTAACCATTCATAAAGGTGCATTTCATCTTGATCGGTAGAAATACATTTAACCATCACGTGATTTCGGTGTGAGCAGCAGACTGTGAAAAGACGTACGCAGTGGGCTGAAACATCGTCGTCATATTTTAAGTATACTTTTGATATTTGCAGTACGCTTCATTAAGATGCCTTTTTTCCCTGCTCCTGCTGATTAACAGCCTTCCATTGTCTATACAAAGCCTGATAGGTATACTACTGTTATTTCTAGGATTTGGACAGTACTAAAAACTGAAAATCACTGACCAACTACAAATATAAAATATTGCGAATATACGCATCACTAGGTTGACTTTTTTCACTGTTGATTGATAATCCGCTGTTCTTTATTATAGTGTCTGATCTCTATGCTCATTCATTTTTTGAGGCTATTTGTGGTTAAAGCGGTAAATTAACAATGCTGTTCAATGATTTTCTCGGTATTGTTTTAAAATCGTTTTTTCCTTCTTCGTACTTTATTTTACGTGTACCGAACAAGACAATAACAGAACAGTAATCCCCCATAAGTCTCTCCTAAATTCATTTTATTTTTAATTTGATGAGCCTCGCGTGACTCTCTTTAATGCGTATTAAACGCAGTGGAAGTATCTGGAACCATGCGAGCTAATTCTTTTTTGACCAGAACCGTATCTTTTTTCATATTCAGGTCGTTTTTTTGCTTCAACGACCATACATGTAACAATGGTGTGTAAATTACCTGTTTTTCATTTTCGCCAGCAATTCGATGCTAAAACCAATTTTAAATTTCCAAATTTTAATACGTATACATCTTACATTAGATATGCTTAGTGTAATTTTAATTTACCAATTAATTTATTACTACTGTTTTGTTATAGCATTAACCCACAGGCTAGGAGTGTAGGGGATTAATACTAAAATGAAACTAAACTACTTAAGCTAAAGATAAGAATACACTTGCTGTTTTTGCTCTGCTTTTTATCCATTTCAACATGGTATTTCCAATTTAACCTACTATCGAGATGTATTACGAGGTATTTAGCTGATTCCTTTTGAGGAATCGGACATCCATCACGTGATATAATTCTAAAGTGATCTATAGTTTCTGTTATGTCGCCGCAGCGAAAAATTAACATGGACACATTTGGAGCTAATAGGTCGATTGAAAATTCCCCGGTCTAACATACTAAAACACATTTTTTTAGCAAAATTAGTTTTTTTTATTCAAAATAATTCCCTTCAAGGGTGATACACTGATTATAGCGACCCTCCAACTTTTAGATACCATTATTGTAGTACGATTTGTCTTTTGCTTCAAACTAGGTCTCAGTTTCAGCGATCACCTCTTCACTCGACGAACATTTCTTCCCAGCGAACATTTCTTTGAGATCTGAGAACAGGAAATAGTCGCTGGGGGCCAGATCTGGAGAATACGGTGGATGGATGGATTTTTGCCATCGTTTGTACTGACTTGTGACATGGTCTTGGTGAAGCAGCACTTTCTTTTTCTCCAATGTTCAATTTACGGTCATTCAAAATCATTTTATGGGTTTTTAAATGTTTTCGTCGGTAACAACCTCTTTTGGGCATCCACTGCGTTCACCGTCTACGGTGCTCATTTCTCCACGTCTAAACTTAGCATACCAATCCTTGATGGTTGATTTTCCTGGGGCAGTGTCCGGAAACTCGGCATCAAGCTAATGTTTTGCTTCAATTGTATTTTTTCCCTTGAAAAATCAATATTTTATCAACACGCGACATTCCTTTTAATGCATTTTTTTCACAATAACAAAAGTTGCTTCACTTAAAATGTAATAATTCACAAACTAATGATCCGACAGCTGTCAAATTTATACACGCATCTTTTGAGGGTTAGGGCTAATTAAAGAACCTATGGATTTAATTCTAGTAGCGCCACCTATATGTCAGGTCGGGGACTTTTCAATTAACCTGTTATTAAGCTGTATTTTCCAATCTCTGGTCCATTTGTCGATTTTATTGACCGCTACTTGTACTTTATCTCCAGCCCTAAACAGAGATACATCTATATGATAACTTTGTCGTCGGCATATGTTTCAAGTACTGTTTCTTTTGTTGTTGGGATATCAGCAGTATAGAGCTGGTACAGAAGTGGTCCCAAGACACCATCCTGTGAAACTCCAGTCGAAATAGGGTTAAGTATTAATAATGTGACTAAATTTTCTTTTGAAAATACATAATTCCAGCAATACTTATATGTATGTTAATTAATTCGAAGTATCGGTAATGAAGTCAACGTGATAATCAATGTAGATTCGAATACCGCCCGGTCATAAACGAAAATTCATGTATTGGATACATTATACAGATATATATTAAATACATTATTAGATACATATGATTATTCGTGATGAAAGTGTAAAATTCGACAGGGAATAATGGTTTTACTCATGTCTCCAAGGAAATACCCCTCTAGTTATAGATGTCTTCTTTTAAGATTGAAAACATATATCCTTCTAGCAAAAACTGGCAATAAACAGTAATTTTCAGTTATAGATCAGCAGAAGGCCGATTATTTGATGGAGTGTTTTCAATCTCACGCGACAAAATATGTTGATTACAATTTCAATATTAATGTAAATCAAGATGTCAATTCAAGATTTTTGAATATATATCCTTAAAAATGTGATGTAAAAGTAAGATGATTTAGGATATCAAATATTTAGATGTAATAACGAGTAAGATTTTAATAATTTTAGTTATAGATTGGTTTTGTTAATGTAAAGGTACTCGTTAATTCATGCATAAATTATGCATTTTTTCTGTGTTAATCCCAAGAAATAGCCGTTCAACTCGGCAACGGAGCATTAGGAAAATATTTTTCCAACTCGAACGATTAAAATTAAAAATTCAAAACCATCGTTCAAGCGTGTTCGCCGAGTTTAAGTCATTATTGCCGTTTACAAAAAAAAGCACACAGAAATTATAAATAAACGAGTAGTGGGCAAAACGATTGGGATTTTACCTTTTAGGATTTCTAAATTGATTTGTGAGCTCATTCAATATTCAAAAACGGTTTAATATTCTTTAATGCGTCGTTTTTTATTTTTTAAATTTTTTTGCAATATCAAGACGGAAAACGATTGGAGGGAATTATGTTTCAGGAAGGTTGTTGTCGCTTTATGATCATTAATTAGTTTTTTCTATCGGATTTGCTATTCATGTATATTAGTGAACTGAATTACAGTTTTTGACATATATTACTTTCAATTCTTTTAGTTTATACTGTTTTGAACAGTGAGATAACTTTATTTACATTAATTAAAGGAAATATTTCTAGAAAAAAATCCTAATTATGTTTTCGTGTTATTATTTTTATTTAATCACCACTTGAACAGCTAGCAACAGCAACAAAAACCATAATATTGCTATGCATAAAGCTTTTTACATATTTTTTTAAAAATTCATCACATTTTTTATTCTTTAAAATTTCAGAAACTCAACAAATATACTAAGTTTGACGTTTTCTTCATCAATCCTTTTTGCATCGTATTTCTTTTCCATTCTTTAGTATATGACATATATAAACTATTCAACGTTTGTTTGTACGTGCGTTATCAAGATGTTTAATGTATTGCCTTATTCTAGTTAAAAAGAGACACAATACTGTTTGATTAGATGGAATACGTATACGAATGAGCCTGTCAAAGTCGCTCGGTTGTCAAACGTGTGAAAAATTCTTGAAAAGAATAGCGATAAGAGGTTCTATATAGAACTCTAACCTATAAACTATTGTGGCTATATAATTAACTGTAGTTTTTAGATATGCTATAATATTAAAATAAATTATATTTGATAACATTTTTGTTCAATTATTTTATTTATATTAGAATTTTGTTGCATGTCGAAGCCAAACTGAAATAAAACCCAGAGCTGGTGCCGCAACATTGGAACGTTTTGTTGTCGCACATTTAAATGACGTATGTACAAAATAACTTTGAACAGACTGTATAACTAGGAACAGACTGATATGTTGAAAAATACAAACATCGTTTTGTAGTTATTTACTTTTTAAATCACTGGTTATTCGGCACTATATAATCAATATTTTCTGATTATCCCTTAATCCCTTCATTGCCTGTTATATGCGGCACTTGTTTCATGCATCATGTTTCTCTCCTAACAGCGTAAAGGGACTATTTTAAAAATGATGCATTACTAAAACTTGTTCTATCATCTATATGACAAGCCGGGGACTTTTCAATTAACCTGTTTTTAAGCTGTATTTTCCAATCTCTAGTCCATTTGTCGATTTTATTGACCGCTCCTTGTACTTTGTCTCCAGCCCTAAACAGAGATACATCTTTTACCATAATAACTTTCTCATCGGCATATGTTTCAAGTACTGTTTCTTTTGTTGTTGGGATATCAGCAGTATAGAGCAAGTGCAGGAGTGGTCCCAAGACACTATCCTGTGAAACTCCAGTCGAAATAGGTTTAAGTATTAATAATGTGTCTTGTGCGAGACTCTAAGTGTTCTTTTGAAAATATATGATTCCAGCAATACTTATATGTATCTTAATTAATTCGAAGTATCGGTAATGAAGTGAACGTGATAATCAATGTAGATTCGAATCCCGCCCGGTCATAAACGAAAATTCATGTATTAGATAGATTATACAGATATATATTAAATACATTATTAGATACATATGATTATCCGTAGATGAAAGTGTAAAATTCGACAGGGAATAATGGTTCTACTCATGTCTCCAAGGAAATCCCTCTAGTTGTAGATGTCTTCTTTTAAGATTGAAAACATATCCTTCTAGCAAAAACAGGCAATAAACAGTAATTTTCAGTCATAGATCAGCAGAAGGCCGATTATTTGATGGAGTGTTTTCAATCTCACGCGACAAAATATGTTTTCAATAATTCAATATAATAACAAATTAATAATTAATAACAAATTAATAACAGTAATTTCAATAACAAAAATTTCAATACTAATGTAAATCAATATGTCAATTCAAGATTTTTGAATACATATCCCTAAAAATGTACCTAAGTTTAAGTACAGAAATTTTTCGCATATAATTTGTTTCCATTTTTAGAGTATTTTTTAAATAATTTCCAATTGTATTTTTTTAGTTCCTGATTATTTTGAGACATTTATCAATGCCATTATGTCAAGATCGCCGGAGTACTAAGCTGTAATGTATTATTCAGTTCAATAATGTTAATTATAATCTTATCTTTGGCCTTATAAAATATTCATCACATTTTGCATTGCACTATAAGTAGGTATAGTTTTAATACAACCCGGTGTCAAGGTTATTAGCATATTAACTACATGTCTAATCGCCTATTCTAGGAAATGCAAGCAGTCAAAGGTGATTAAATCGATTAAATATATTAGTAATAGGCACGGTGATAGCAAAAAAATCACTAAAATTATGATTTATAATAATAACACAGCATAGAAAAACTCTAAAGGAATGACTTTTTTATATTATAAATTTTTTGGTATTATTATTTGTTTTGATAAAGTACAAAATATAAAAATCAGCCCTTTTAACTTGTAGGGTTGTTTTGCTCGTTCAGGTGTTGTTTGCGCCAATTATCTGATATTTCCTAGATATAAAAGCAGTTTTGTGCTATCAACTCTACTAAATTAGAAACAGTAATTATTTAATCTTATTTATTAGTAGGGATTTGTTTCAGCTTTTCAATGAAATCGAATAATTAATTACAGTAATGTGAAATGGGCGTGTCAGATTAACTTCTATTAAATGTTATTTTTGAATTTTTAAGTAAACTTTATGTTCTTCTCTTATGTTATTTATGTTCTTTATTATCAGTAATCTGTTTTCGAAAGTGTCTTGCTATTTTGATTTCGGTCTCGTCTGCTTTATTGCTAAATACTACATTTACTTGATACCTATTTATTAACCGATTTTAACTGCCTGATGGTTCATTCTGGTTTCTATTCGATTATTTGCCAAATTGAAAATTAAAAGAAGTGATCAACATACTTTAAACTAGTACATATTTTATTTATTTTGCGTGCACTAATTTTTTCAACAATATATTCAATATTATATGGCATATCACTAAGATGGTTTTCAATTATTACTATGTATAATTTTATGAGTAAGCTAAATACACATCTAAATCATGTTTTTATCATTACGAATTACATAAAAGGCCAATAAGAAATCTCCATACTTGAGTCAAATAAAACAAGGACGTATTAACTATTAATAGTAAAATTTAACCTAAACCTTATTCACAGTCATATTTTTGAAAGAATACACTTGTAATACTGTTTTGTAACTAATTATATGTTGCTAGGTATTCATATAGGCAGACGGTGGTGTGATAACAATGAACCTAACCTCAAATTTGATTGACAGTATTATTGATAATATATTATTAACCTTGATATTTAGAGTCGCGTTATAAAGGTAGTACATAAAGTATATAATTACGTCCAAGTAGTGTCCGTACAGTAATTGACTCAATTTGAAGATACATCTACCGGGGCTCACCTTGCAACATTTAGCAACAAATTTTAATTTTTTTTCTTCACTGAAAAGTTAAAATACTTATTCGAATTCGAATTTTTATCAGTGTATATCATCGAGACATGTTTCCAACATACAATATTCCGATGGATATATGTTCTGGATGTTTGCACGATGAGTGAAGCTGAAGATGTTGGGAAGAAAAAGCCATAACCAATTACAAAAAGGACAAACCTAGCCGTATGTAGCGTAAATATTGTTGTTCTTTTTTGTTATTGTTTTCAAAATCTCATTGTTGAAAAGGCATGCGAATCAGAAAAACATATGCAGATGTAGCATATATTTCGAAAACACTTGGCATAAGGGACTCAGCATACCTGTCTGGAACTGTTGTGTATCAGCTAGAATGTTTAGAATCAAACAAGAGGAAGTTAACAATAATACAGAAACACACCGCCCATATTGAAACCAATTCTTCACTTACTCTGCACGTGTTATATATCACATATGGAACATATCACCATGTTACCTTTGCTGATGACACTGCAACACTTGCCATTGGATCAAATATCATCCATGAATAACATAGTATTATCGTACCATACAGTAAGAACTCTATGAATTTAGATCCACCGCTGTTGCACCCAAAGACTTGGGTCCTTGAGAGAACTATTTGATACTGTGTAGTGTTGTAATGTATGTAATAAAACAGAGTGTTAAATAACATGAGAGCATGTTACGGTAAACTAGTCGGCAACAATGATTAATAAATATATTTTAAAAAGTATTTACAAAAGCGTGACGTCACTATTTGACACGTACATACGTCATTATTTGTTTTGGCTCAAAGTTAAGATTGTATTATCTAAAACAAATACATTTTCATTGCAAGCTTCTATTTTTTGTAGAAGTAAAACTTATGTTGTATAAAATAAATGGGAAAACCATGGTTTTTCAATATCATTCATCGTATTAGTTCGATGAATTACAATTCTAGAATACTGATGGTTTAATGGAGCCTGTTGACTAAAGGAGATAAAATCTGAAGCTGGAGCCAGCCAAAGCATATATGCGACACAAAATGCACGTATGCGATGCATGCTACTACGCAAACTTACCTTAGTTAATACGAATTTCATTAATCGACCGCTCTCTAGAAGATAAGTTCTTATCTCGAATTAACCTGGGATATATTAGATGTGTTCACTTGTTTGTGAATGTCAGTTTTTCCATTTTTACTCGTGTATTTTTTTATTATTCGTTGACATTTCGGTTATCAGATTCATGCCAAGGCTTTATCATAAACCCGCGGTAAATTAGACTTTCAATTACTGTGAAATATTTCCATTTACCGTTATAAAATCATATATTTAGTTTACTTTTTAATTAAAGATGACATTTTTCTACAATATATGCCATTTGAAAATATATATGCTTATATTTTAGTATTAGTATATATGTTATATATTTTATAATATTGTGTTTGGAAAGAAATTTTGTTTTATTTTTATATTTTGCAAAGTTAATTTATTTATGTAAATTATATACTCTTATTTCAAAAGCTTTAATTTCGTCTTTTTATTCTGAACTTCTGAGGTTTCTGAGAGAGAATCTGAATGAACTTATTTTCATTAGCCTTTTTTGAAGGCAGCTTTGAACTGAAACCATAGCAAATTATGATCATGTACGAACTCAATTTTTGGCAAGTCACTGAAGATGATTGAGTCTAGCTTTATCCGGATGCATTGCAAAGACAATGCATTTCTATTGTTCAATTTTTTTAAATCGCTAGCTTAAATTCCATTATTTGTCGATAGCAGAGGGTCAAATTAATGATTTAACAAAGTTGAATATTCATTCATTCAAGATGAGTGATGTTTTTATCCGTTTTTCAAAATTTTTCGAGCTTTGAGATTTCATTTATTCTCAGCAGCAATTAATATATTTTTCATCACTAATCCATTAATTCAAAGTATCCTGTTCATCACTATTAAATCACACAATTTTCAATTAGCCTGCGCAGCATTTTACCCTTTTATTGAGTAAATAGGCAAAATATGATGAAAATGATTCTTTTGAATCTCTATTTTCAAAGATTAATATCTTTGACTGAGTAAACAAATTACATTACTCCTATATCTGGTATATTCTATGGAAATAGTTGCAGGGTATGCATTGTGCATCGTCTTGGTGAAGCAGCACTTTCTTTTTCTTCAAATGCAAACTTTTTTCGGCGATTTCGCCCTTCAAACGATCCAATAACGTAACGAAAAGTTCCCGGCCTGACAGATAGATTGCGCTACTAGAACTAAATCCATATGTATTTTAGTTAGCACTATCCCTCAAAGGTTGCGTGTATAAATTTGACAGCTGTCGCATTATTAGTTTGTGAATTACAACATTTTGAGTAAAGCAACTTTTGTTATTGTGAAAAAATGGATAAAAAGGAATTTCGCGTGTTGATAAAATATTACTTTTTGAAGCGAAAAAATTACAGTTGAAGCAAAAACTTGGCTTGATGCCGAGTTTCGGGACACTGCCCCAGGAAAATCAACCATCAAGGATTGGTATGCTAAGTTTAGACGTCGTGAAATGAGCACCGAAGACGGTGAATGCAGTGGACGCCCAAAAGAAGTTATTACCGACGAAAATATTTTAAAAATCCGCAAAATGATTTTGTAAATTGAAATGAATGAAATAGCAGAGAATAAAGACCTGAACCTGTACATCATATCATTCACGAATATTTGGATATGATTTTGACCAAAAACAAAGACGAGTTGATGATTCGGAACAGTGTTTTAAGATGATTAAGATTAAGAATGGAAATATATTTAAGATGATATAGAGATTAAGATTAAGAATACGAATTACAGTGGTAAATTGTTTTATGACCTGTTAAGCCAATAAAAAATTGCATTTGCATTTGATACTGTGTTAAAGGTTTGAAGTAATAAATCAATAACGTAATTGTATCATTATAGAATACATGGGAAGATTTAACGGAATAGATATTCTTTCGAAGCAGGTGTTAAATAAGTTCTATATTTTATTACCATTAAAAAAAATAATACTACGGAACAATATTTTAAGTGATATTAATAATTTTTCTGGTTGATTGAAATTTGGCACAATAGCAATAATTTAAAATTATATATTATGAAATTAAAATTATAATGTTTTTCGTAAGCAATAATATTAGAATAGAAATGTTTTTTACTGATTCCCAAATTCTACCATATTTCTTTTAAAAAAATTTGTATTCGAATATTTCAATTAAAAAAATTCATCTGGTTTTTATTATGTTTTTTTTTAATGTTTCCAATCTAAGTAAGAATAATTTTTCCTTCGAAACAATAGGATTTAATTATTAATATATTTGAAGAGAATCATACATTAATTTCAATGTTTTTTGCGCTCAAAATATATTTCCATTTACGGCCAAGATTTTGTGGAGTTTAAAAAAAATCGGTAGTTGTTGGAAGCCAGATCTAGATAATACGATGAATGAAGTAGCGTTTTATCTGGTGTAATGGTGTAAGGTTTTCCGCCATTGAAGTACAGTATCTATTAAGCGTACTAAATTATTTCACTAAAACCACTGTAACTTGGTAAATTTTGAAGAAGTTTTATATATGGACTTATTAATAATATGGATTTATTAAGTGAAAAGTTAGATATGTTAGAAGTTAACAGTATTTTAATCTTTCTTTTATTATATGTGATCCAATGAATGGAAATAATTTGTTTAAATCTTTGTTTATTACTCACAGTTCAATGACCAGAATAAAATAGAACATACAGTTTTAAACAAAGTTATTATATATAGTGAGCAATAAAATCATTAAATTCAGATATTTTATATCAAATTGTATATATGTATATTTTTCTTTCAATGTTTTATTTCTTCCTCAAACATTTTTTTCGTTACGAATGGTTCCTCTTTCCCGTACGTATAGAGACCTTTTTATCTTCGATATTTTGGTTTGTGCTGAACGAAATTGATAAAAGTCTGATATTCTACCGTTTCTAATTTTACATTTTTGTTTCTGTTTCAGGTCAGTAAAAGCATCGGTAAAAAAACAGTATTTTTTTTGTCAAAACCCGAATGTAAGCCCTAATTGGGTAAGTAGATAATTATGTTTCACGATTGGTCGAGCGCGAATTTTTTTTTGCTAACCAAATGGGCTTTGTGATCTGCCCATTTACTAAAACAAAATCAATTATATCGAAACGATTATGTTAGTCGTTTTGGCCTAAAGCTTAAGCCGAATTTTTTTCTGAAAATTTTGATTAAATGTGTTTTTATAAAGTTCTCTTCGACCGAGTTATTTGAAAGTGATTAGGTGTGACATTCAACGTTGATCAAGTCATATTTGATCATACTCTAATTTGTTTTCTGCGGTTGTTGAAATCAATATGTTATGAAAAGTGCGCGAGTTACTAAATGCCAGTAATTTTTCCTATTAATACATTTCCATTAGTCGTCGAAGTAACTTAAAACCAACTCAGTATTTATGTATCTTTAGAATCTCTCGGTTCTTTATTGGTCTCTACATTTATACTCTTGCTATATCTATTGGTGAAATATGCTTTGACATGGCCATTAATGACATTAATCAAATAATAGTTTTTTCTTTAGTATTATTCTATTATTCAATAGCACATGGGCTGAAAAGTCCGGGTCGACAAAGAAAACACGTTTTCTTTTTTTCTATATTGGCTTTATTCATCAACGTAATCTGCGTCAAGAACCACACAATCGTTCCAGCGCCGCTCTAACATTTCTATACCACTTTTTTTCAACGATTTATCTTTTGCCTCAAAATAGATCTGTGACCAGTTGATGTCCACTCAGGTGATGATTGTTTTGTTTCCGAAGTGAAATGATGGATCCATATTTCATCCGCTGTCACACATCGACGAAAAACTTCCAGTGATATGTTTAAACATGGTCAAACACTGCTTAGAATCATCGACACGTTTTTGTTTTAGTATATTCAAATTCAGTTCCATTACATAGTCAAATTCTGATACAATATAAAACCAACACGTTATTTTGATATGTCTATGAAGTCTGTGGATATTTTAAAAATGTTTTCTGGTGTTACCACCTCATTTGAACGTCCACTGCATTCTGCATCATCTGTGTCTCTACGATCATCTTTGAAGTCAGTTTATGTTTACGTTTATTGTTGTTTCTGATGGAGCAGAGACTTTACAAGTCACTGCTTCGTCTGAGAGTTTTTTTCCATGAAGAAGCAGTGTAAAATTAAAACATAAAATTGTTTTTGATTCATTGTTTTGAAATTAACAAATGTAGTGTCACTCTTAGCGCAATAACTCACAAACTTATGAGTAGAATATCATGAAGTTTTAACAGCTTTCTTTTGAAGATTAGTACTAACTGCAAAAGCGGTGAATGCAATAAAAATAGCGTCATATAATATATAAACGATAACTATAGAAGGGTGAAAATTATATTTTCGACATTTATTATTCTTGCTGCTTGATTTCAAGAAACGTATAGTGATACAGCTCTGTCAAATCCCAATGGTCAGTTTTGGTCATCAACGATTTAAAGCGGTTTTGAGGTGAAGACCGAATGAAATTGTCACTGTGGGACTCTACCGACGTTTGTTGAACATTCTGAACAACATATTGTTGCAAACAAGATCAGCAGCAGCGAATAAGGGTCGCAAAGTAATCTTCTTCATGTCAATGTACAAGAGTTGTGAAGGGTACAATGTTCGTTATTTTACGGTTTCGAATTTTTCAAGAAGTTCCAAATTGATCGATGGTTGGTGCCAAAAGCTGCGTTCTTTTCACATGGAACCACTATATTCCCAGAAAGGTGAAAAAATATTTTGATAGATATATAAAATAACTAATTATCAGTTCCATTTTCATCTGCATAAATAGGTTAGCTCTGGATTGCGTTAATATATATATCTATATAAATTTATTTGCTCCAACACTAATTTGATATATTATTATATATTATCTACGATACGATTATAAACAGTCAAATATTAATAAAAGCAAGAAAATTTATAATAATATTTATAATAAATACAATTATTAAACATTAACAAAACCTTAAAATGAATTGTAGTAACTATTAAAACCTATATTATTATATAATAACACAGTATAAATAAGAATAAAAACTGCAAACATATATTAACCCACCTTAATGATTTGTGATAATTGATTCCTTTGTGATGATTTCGTTTGTAGTATATCAAATATACGCTGTTAATTCCAATAATAGGGTTCTTTATCATTAAATTCAAAATATAGTTAGTGGGTCACAACAAGAATTAAGTATGCTACAGCTGCAGTTTTTGGAATAAAGTAATGTCGCAATATTAAATTAATATACAATATATTAATATAGCAGCATTTTTGAACGATATTTTTCAAGATTGTTAATGTAATATTGCGGATAAAAAGATAAAAATTGTGACTGATAAATAATAAGATACTTTTGAATGTTTTTATGACAATAATAGGTAATATTTCGATTACTCTCTCGATTTTTGTTAAGAAATATTTCCGTTCAATAATAAATAAAGCATTTACTTTATTTTAAAAAATTCTAGTGGTTGTTGTGCGTTCATTTTTAATTATGTCATGGATTTTTTTTCTATGATTAAGTATTTTTATTTAGTAATTAGTATTTAGGATTATTATACATCTATGTTTTTTATATATATTTTAAAGTCTCCTTTTACCAACTATGGGTTTATTCGGACTGGTCCTAAAGTTTAACGTGGGTTCCACGGTCGTCAGCATTAAGCCTACCGACTGGCGAGTGACCAACTTTAAAAATCATCCCAGAAGACATCCGCTCTTACCCAGCCTGGTTACTCGCGTGACTGGGATCATTTTCCTTGCCGGATTTTACACTTTTGCCTAGAATATCAAACAATCACAAAGCAGGAGGACCTGCCACAAGCCGGCGATAAAATATTTGTGGGGTATTATTCCATTCCATAGAAAAATTCCATTCCTTTTTACAGTTCCACAGAACATTCAAATATAAAAGTAATTCTACTTTGTTTAAAATTAATTTATTAATTGCATATTAATAGTATTCAGTAATTGTTTCTTTCCTTTTCTTTTTTCAAGTTAGTACGTGAAGGAATATGTACATCTCCGTCTCGCATATATAAGCACATATAAAATTAACTGCTCCAAGCAATTATTTCCGTCCTTTCCTCTTTCAAAATTTAGACAGGAAAGGTTTCGTACATCTTCCTCTGATATCATGAATTGAAAAAAAAAAACAGTTAACCGTGAATTTGACTGAAAATAGAAATAACTACATTTCTAGTAAGACAGGAAATAGTAACTGAACATACACAACTGAAACTGTCGATAGTTTCCAACGTTATTAGTTATTACTATATTACTAATCTAAAAATAATTAAAAAATGAAAAATCTAAAAAGACCTGCAATATATATATATATATATATATATATATATATATATATATATATATATATATATATATTCTGGTTAACTGAGCGTAAATATGAAAAATCGTTCCGAATTTAATCTAAAAAGAATAAAATGGTGGAAAATTAAGCGGCGTTTTTTCATCTGTTTCTCTCTTGTTCGCTCCGTCCCGCCAGCATCATCACTTGCAAATCCTCTAATGCACGAGATTTGTACTGAGAGTGGAATCGTCGGGGCTTCATAAAGAAAAAGAGATACAAAAAGAAAATGACGGCGAAATATTCGAATTTATTCCACGGGCATGGCCCACGCCTAATCGCCAATGATATTTTTTGCGCATCGCCGAAACCTTGACCTTGCCCAATGATTATTCGAGCTCGACATCATAATGACAGTCGAATTCGCCAGACGTGGTGACTTCAACGGTCACGTTGTCATCGTAGCCGAATTATTTTACTAGTAAAATCCACCGAATCATGACTTGTTTTTACGCCTAATTCAATAATTGCAGATATCCTGTCTCTATTCCGCCAGTAGTAGTCAAACTATTCTGTTAATACATTAAAACAGGTTTTATTCGTGTAGTAATATAAATACTAAAGTTTGATATAGTAATATAAGATCGATGGTAATACGTATTTTATTAAGAGGTATTCTAAAAATGTGATTACTAAGATTTTAGAATAAATAAAAGCCCAGATTTTAAAATTTCGACATATTAAGTCAAACATCAATCAAAACCGTTACGAAACATTGACGTCACTTAACGTTTCATAATCATTACTTCGGTATTTTATCATTTGTATACGACTGAATTTTTTGGATTATTTACCAGAAAGACAATTGGAAAATTCTAAAAAAATTAAGCCTTTCTATAGAGCGGGGTAAAAATTCCGCTACCATTTTCCTTCAGCTCAGTTTCGCTTTAACTCGCACCAGACTTTTTCTTATGGGTTTTTAAAATTGAAAGTTTATGTTAATAAACCCCAAACGATTTAACACCTTAAAGACAATATTCGTCCCGAAATTGAAAAAAATCAGCCTCAGATGTTGCAGGATTTCTATTTCTTTTTTTAAAAATATATTTTGGTGTCGTTTTACCAACTATGCGTTTATCTGGACTGGACCTACCGTTTAACTTGGGCTCCGAACGACGGTCCTCAGCATTAAGCCTACGGACTGGCGAGTGACCAACTTTAGAAATCATCCCAGAGGACATCGGATCTTGCCTGGTTAGTGGCGTGACTGGGATCATTTTCCTTGTCGGATTTTACACTTTTGCCTAGGACAATCACACATTTTAAACAATCACAAACATAAATTTACGACCATGCCCCAGTAGGGCTCGAACCCGCGGCTATCGCAACAGTAGGAGGACCGTTTTATCACCTTTACCACTGCGCCATCAAGCTGGCAATTTCTATTTCTAGTCATGAAAGTTATTTTAAAAAATATACATTTATACATGAAAAAAATTAATTTATTCCGAGATATTCAAATTCAGATGGTAAAACTTATTCTTGTACAATATTTTGGAACTCTTGAGGACTTTGTTGTAGGAGTATTTACAGGCGTGAAAAATTGTATTGTTATGTATTAATATTAAAGTATGAAATAATTAATTAATTAATTGAAACATGGTTACATTTTGTTTAATTTTATTTATTGTAGGACAAGGGTAAATAACAGATAGCCTGATGAAATATTGTTTTAGTTAGATAAACCACAATTGCTGCCGATTGATATCTGTAAGAAATAAAGCCTAAAGTTTTCGTATTTTATTAATGTTGAGAACATAAAATAGTTCCATTGTTTGAGGTCAAAAATTAATTTATTTACTGTGTTAATGAACGGGTTAATCGAAGTTTTGTCACAGTGAATATACAAATCCTTTCTTTTTTACCCCTCATTCAGTTGGAAAATATTTCAGTTCATAAGGCGTTTATTTGCTGTGTTTGCGAATTATTAATTTAAGAGAAATTTTTTGGTTACGCATATTTTACAGTTTTCTTTCAGTTATTAACAGTAAATTAAAATCTCAGGCAAATGCTGCTTGCTTAATATAATATTTGACATATTCAAAATAGTAAACATTGTGATGTTATACGACACTTAAAGTGATATAAGTATTGACAGTTTGTCCAACCTATCAGTGAACCACCCGAAACTTTAAAGCGGAAACATAGCAGTCAGAGCCATCTTTTGACAACGGGCCAAATTAATTTGCAATTCCCATATATTTTTAAAGCTTATTTTATGTTATTTAAAAATGGATGACTTTAAACATTTATTTATTTCAATTATATTTTGTGTTTATTTTTTTAGTTCGAGCTTCTATAAATATATTTATATATTTTTTAACGGCTCTTTCTCTGTGACATATCGTTGTTAAGCCGAACCTTGTATGTTTTCAACAAATTTACTTTAATTGTATTTTTTTAAATTGATGGTGTAAAAGCCGTAAATATTTAATATAAAGCGTGATATTTTTAACTTTAAATAATAAGTGATAAATAATGAATCGTGAATATTCAACCCAAATCTGCATTTTTTTTTTGTAAAAATAATATATCTCTACATTTAGATTTAATATTTGTAATACGACTATCTTAACTTCGCATTTGATGGATTGAAGAAATATTCAAAACTCAAAAAAAACCAAATCGAGTACACTATGTTAAAAGGTCAAAAGTGAAAGGACTCAAATGGAAGTGGGTAGGTCGCGTAGCTAAAAAATCATCATAGGTGAACCAAAACGGGTACCAAATTTTAGAATGGGTAATACACGAAATACACGATAACGAATAGACCACGATGTAAATTGAAGTGCAAGGTCGGGACAACGAAAAACGAACATAATAGAATCAACGATCCATATTATTTTAAATAAGAGTATCTACCATGTGTAATTTTAAATCGCTTAGCATCTTTTTATATAGTACAATTATTACAGTTTCAATTTTTAACCTGACGGTACCAAAAATGATTATAAAATTTTAGATTCTGACATTAATTGACATCGTTAGTTACAGATTTTCCTCTTGTCTGTCATTTAAATGCCAAGTCAAGAACAGTATAATGCTTTTATGGAGTTTGCGTGTATTTTGATCAGCGATATCTGTTGGCGAAAATACAAATTATAAATATAAACATCTGTTAAACTACCTAACCACCTAACCTGAGTGCCAAATTCGATAGTTTTTACATTTATTGATACATAGAAATACCTAGTATAAGATATATTTGAATACAAAGATATAAAAGATAATATAAAATAATATTAATATTTAGAATTTTTTAAATATATTTTAAAGTCTCCTTTTACCAACTATGGGTTTATCTGGACTGGACCTACAGTTTAACGTGGGCTCCGAACAACGGTCCTGAGCATTAAAGCCTACCGACTGGCGAGTGACCAACTTTAGAAATTATCCAAGAAGACATCCGGTCTTACCCAGCCTGGTTACTGGCGTGACGAGGATTATTTTCCTTGTCGGATTTTACACTCTTGCCCAGAACATTCACAAATTTTAAACAATCACAAACATAAATTTACGACCGTGCCCCAGCAGGATTCGAACCCGCGGCTATCGCAACAGTAGGAGGACTGTCCCATCGCCTTTACCACTGCGCCACCAAGCCGGTTATTTAGAATTGGATACGTTTTTTGAATCTAATGACTCTTTTAAGGATTGTTTAGTTCCTTTCCATTTAATTAAGAGTATTATATGAGTTATAGCACTGTGTGAGTATCGCTAGTTTTTTTTTCGTTTTCAATTGGCCTCCCTTCCCTAGTTGCAAGCCATTCTTATGAACATATGTGCTTTTTTGTATATTTTAAAGTCTCATTTTTACCAATGAGGGTATGATGACTAGCGAGTGATTAAGTTAATTAAATCATCCCAGAAGACACCTGGCTTTACTCAGTCTGTTTAGTGGCGTGACTGGGATCATTTTCCTTGTCGGATATTGCACTCTTGCCTAGGAGATGCCTCAGCAGGATTCGAACCCGCGATTATCAAAACAGTAGGTGGACCGTCCTGGCGCCTTTACCACTGCGCCAACCAAGCCGGCTAATATTCAGAACTGGATACGTTTGTTGAATTTAATAATTGAATAAGTCTATTAAGGGTTGTTTACTTCATTTCTAGTTAAGGGTATTATATGAGTTTTAGTACTGTGTAAGTATTATCCATTATTATCCCATTAATTAAAATTAAATCGTAAAACGTGACAGTGCTTTATCTTTGCTTTGTTGTAAAATATAAATAACTAAAAATCAATCGACAATGCAACAAAGAAAAAGAGAACTGTTTTCGTAAGAGGATATTTTACGTAAGAATATCTTAGAATATTGACGTCGCCGCTACAGAGTCCATATTTAAGTCCAACCGAACGGTTGTTAAATGGATGGATATGGCTAATTATTTAGAAGGAAATACCAATACACCAAGCCCAGGCTATGAACGAAAGTTCCCAGTACTGAATAGGCAAACTAATTCAATCAATTCCTCAAATATATCATAAAGTAATAAAACAAGTTTCGTAACTGAATACTAGGATATCAAATTCAATTCCATTTATAGCCGCATCTAAAAAATTATTAGTTATTTTGAATATGATTAACAATTCTTTTCTTACTCTTGTTAGTCACATACTTGTAATGATCTGCAAGGAAATCTTAACAAATCTGATAAGACAAACGTATAGAATGTTGTTTCAAGTTTTTTTCAGTATATAACTGATACTGCAGTTGTAGTTATGTTTCTTATTAACAAATATCAAAATCCAGTATTTAATAAGAGTTAATGTTAGTAAACTGTAAATTAAGTATTTTAAAGGAAACAGTGGGTTGATATAATATTAAGGCAAGGCAACAATATATATCTATTTTACTATTTACCGAAAAAGTTGTATAAATATGAAATCAGATGGTCGATTAAAACTGAACGTTCGCAAATATAATGCTTGAAAAGAATTTCGGAAGCACTGCTTGAAATCGTCTGGTTTTATCTGAGCGAAACCGAGCAGTAGACAAAAAAACTGCCCAATAAAAAATGCTACTTTTTACGATGGCGCATTGTTTTTGGTTTGGAGTTAATTTCGACGGGATTGGCACAGGTCAGTAATCTCATGGCTGCCTAGACGTTCATGCACTAATGTGACTATGACGTAGCATTTAAAAAAAAGCAGTGGCGCGCATTCTTTCTTTCTTCCTGCGGTTTTCGGTGCCTGATTTACGACTGGTTTTTAACTGTTGCTTTTACTGCGCAGTTAGGAGATATAGACAATTACGTTGTGTCATTTTGATTTAGGTATTATGTTTACGTAAAATATGAATTGATCATATGAATCGCCGGGTTGTTTGCATGCATTTTATTCCACGTTTTGTTTACAATTAGTTTTGTTGAATACCTAGACGATATTTTTTGTATGCCAGTCATATATTAAGTAACATATTATTTTATGATATTTAGGGGATGATAATTTTATATTGATCTTCAATAATTTTAAGTTATTTATAATTGTTTTTCCTTTCTGACATTGTACCAGTAGCTCTGTCATGTCTATAAGCGTCTATTTCTAAACCTTGCTAGTTCATCAGCCCATTTTCATGAGGCCCAACATTTTCAACGCCCAATAAAATATTATTGCAATATGGTTCAACTTTGTCTAAGTCTATATTTGGTTTCTTCTAGATCCAAGTTTAATTTGGAAGAAACACATACGACTTGTCGGAAGCCAATCGAAGCTATCCTTAGAAAACAATATATTGCCTTACAAATCAGCAGTTAGGCCCAGTTATCATTCAGTGGTTCCAAAACAAAGTGTTGCGGTATTAGTCTATGATTCGTTCTAGATATTTAATGAAGTGATACAGCATGATATCCCTCTAGTACCTATAACGAGTGTAATTCGTAAGCGTTAGTATACCACAAAAGAGTGTCAGTGCACCATAATGGACTTGCCAATTATCTGAGCAGATAAACGGACATATATAGGCTTTAGACTAAGATTTAGTGCAACATATTTTAGAAAATGAGAGCACCTTAAGTGATTTTCAAGACGTAAATAATATTTAAAAAATACTTATTGCCAATGGGACAGATTGTTGGAAAATAAAATAAGGGAAATAAAAAAGTATCTTATTATGTCTTTTGACATATTCATTGACATGTCGTATTATCAGTCTTAGTCTGTTGTATATCATTAAGGTGTTGAGTAATATATATGATTTTATGCGTTATATTACTGTGAATTTTATCATCTTTATTAATCTAATCTATTTTTGTTTGACGCTTGTTAACGTTATATCTTTCATTCAAAAATTTTTATATGCCATTTAACAAACGTGTCCAAATTATTTTAATATGTATCTATTAATTTGATTTACTAATTGATGGTGCCGCACAGATGTTAGGCTGTATCAGCGATTGGGCTTCATGCTGAAACGGAAAACTGTCATATGAATTGGCAAAATAAGCGTTCGATTTTAGCTTTGACTATCATTTTTTCCATAGTCAGTTTCTGATAAATATGTTGGACAATTATAATATTCGGTGAGACAACAACCATTTTCAGGTATTTCCTGAAGCTGTGGAATTATGATTGATGCAATTTCTGATTTCTATGAATTGAGACCGTTGCCGGCAGGATTTCCACAGGCAACTCTGAGCGATGGCATCTCGCAGACGCTATATATGACTGTCGGTACACAAATAATCGAAATTTAAGCAGCTTTTTATGTCATAACGTTGACGCAACGTGGACGAACGCAACGACATGCCACTGCGCATCGTTGCGACCGAGTCGGATTTTTTGGCAAAAGGTTAAAAATAAACGAGCGCTCCGTACCGGCCTTGAACAAAAGTGACCGCTAGATTTTTTAAAGCGTCGGGGGCCCCGATTGGGGACCGCCAGTTTCATACCTTTAGCACCTACGCGGTAACTCTGCGCGCGAGCCATTATCATCCATTGATGGTACCTACCGGTTACGATAGTCGCGTTATTATATGGTTTTTAAAATGGACCGGCCCAAATTATGGAGGTTTTTTACGGTTTCCTTTGTCGTACCGTATTGTTAGAATTAACCTTGCATGTTTCCTATAAATTCGGTTTAATTGTGGGATATTTTCATTTTAAATTGGCGGTAAAAGTACAGTAAATAATAAATGGCAAACCAGAAATTCTCAAATACATTCTTAAAGATCACGGATAATATGAAAAGTCAATGCATTGTAAGAAATACTTTTATTAAATTAATCAGAAGTAGGATTATATTCAATATACGCTCAGGATAACCCAAGGCGTCACGTGCGATTATAGATTGAACACTGAAAGATGGATCTGTTCCAGAAAGATGATGCTGATAGTGTTAGTTAATAATTGACGAATATGGAAATGCCTTTACCGCAAAGGCTTTACGAAAATACGGCGAATACAGTGAATTTGGCAAGCAATGAAACCTGACTTACAGAATCATGTTTTTTTCCGGCGATAAAACAGATAAAATGGACGATATAATAAGAAAATAGTGAAATTTATTGTTTATCCAGATGACGAGTATTAGGATTGGAAATAAAGTTGAAGATGTTGATATCCTGAAATCAAGGGACTTTGGCAAGGCTCACAAGGCGTTTAGGCTATGGAAAATAACAACCGAGACTGATAATATGTCAACAAAAACATAACATAAAATTTATGTAGAGGATTTGTGTTAAAGGAGGGCTTCAGTGATTATAAAATGTAGATACTAACAACATACGCACAAAATAAAATGTAAATATATGTTGGTAAGTGGCATATGGTATGGTCCGATTAATCCTAGTTTAGATTGTTTCCTACAAACGTTAGGTTTATGTATGAAGAACCCCAAAGAAGAAGCATGAGAGACGTTTTATTAGGATTTGGGCAGCAATATCTCAGTATTTAGATGATCCCACCATTCATACCACTGGCCATATTCCAGCGCTCATACAGACAGCTAAAAGATTCAGTCTTGATTTAAGAAACAATAAAATATAACAAAACATCATTCCTGGTCAGCAAAAATCGTCAGACTTCAACCTAATTTAACCGCTTTGGGATGTTTTAGAGCAAATAATAAAGAATAGATTTCCATCTCCAACATCATTGAAGCAATTGGTGGATATTATGGCGCAATAATGGGACAATATTCCGTTGGGAACTCTCTACGAATCTATTCCGTGCAGAATTACAACCGTTATAAAAACAAATGATCGTTCAACACATTATCAATAAATAAATATTTAGTATGTCAGAGGTTCATATTATTTTGTCCATCCCCTGTATATGTAGCAGCATTTAATATTATGTGTAATGTTATAGCAATCAAATAATTTTTAGTTGGTAATGTAGATACCCAAAACTTACGAAATCCTAAAAACAAACACCTGTTCAGTAAATATGTATTTATAGTTTAAAATATGATAATGTATATTTGACTATTACATGTTATTTATTTTAAGCTTCTATTTAGTTAAATATTATTTTTGTTGATCAATATTATTTATCAGTTACTACTGTGGTGAAAGGAAATTAAGAATCCTCTGTTAATTAAATCAAATTTTATGTAATCATATAATAAATACGTATTACAGTAAACTTGGGTGTCTATGTAGATGGTTCTCTTACACTAACGCATGACTTCTTATGTTTTTGGATTGTCATATCTCAATATGCTACAAGAATGAAACAACAATGATGTTGACACGGTCAAAAATGATATTTTCAGCGATTTCCATTCATTTTCCATTTTCGTTCCTTTTGGACCTTTCCCATCGCATACAAAGGCATGAAAATAGTTGATTCATCAAATGCTAAGTTGCCTGAAAGTTACTTGAAAATTTGAGCTGAGTTTTTGTCTAATAAGTCTTGGAATTCATGCTCTTCGAATATTTTGGGATTCCAGGCCGCCCTCTGTCAATGACATCAAAATATCCACTTGCAGTGACAAAACCTATCAAATTTAACATTTAAGTTGCTGACCGTTGATACATCGATAATTCTCATTTTTCCCAATCGATATCGCTAATTAAAACACATGCAAGCATTTATAATTGTTAGAAATCTCTTAATGATACATCTTTGTTATTATTATTATATAAAATATATGCACTGACTGTTAAAGTATTAGCTCGATTTTAGTAAAAATAAGTATATTTTGAGGCTGTGGTAACATTAATGGTTTTTGAGAATTTTCATCATCAAACTACTCAATGGATGTAATTAAAAATTGTACGTGTGTTTTTCTACATGCATCTAAATATATAAAATATTTTTTATATAAATTTAAGATAAAAAAATAACATCAGCGTCAGTAGTTTTAGTTTATATTGAATATTCGATAGGCATTTGGTTTAAAGTTTTAAAAAATATCACAAAAAATCTAATTATATCCACAGTTAATTTATTTTAGAAGGTGCGATTAAAGTCAAGCTGCCGATTGGAAAACTCGCGGTTTAGAGAATAATTCCAAATGTTTTAAATAACATTCTTGAATAGTGAACACATCATTTGATTTATTAATAATAAAATGAATAGAGAATGCATGATGGTATAAGCCCTTTCTATTACATTTATAATTTATTTAAATTGGTACTTACTGTTTGTTATACTATAATTATAAATACATGTGTTAGGAACTAAAATATGGTAAAATCTGAATTTATTATTCATTGATTTAACTCTGATACACAAACCTATATCTAAAAATATAAACACTTTTTTACTGCCGTTAATTTTTAGACTCTGATGTTTATTATTAAAATGAAGCCTGTCGGCATCTGCACAGGTCAGTGTACCCGAAACTACACCAAAAAAAAATCAGAATTCGCCACTCCGCTGATACAAAATTATTCCAGAAATGTCATATATTTTCGTCAGGTTTATCCAGAATATATCAAAACATTTTCCAGTGTGTGAAGGGGACGGGCATCCCGGCAAACGTCCACGTACAAAAACACAAAATAGCATAGCAAATGCAACAATCTAAAAGCGGCAGGGCACGTTACCAACTTCTTGGCAACTGGTCAAGAACGGCCATATGAATATTCGTCATATACATGCTCGAAATCCCTCTATTCGACTTATATTTAATATATTTTATTTTTATTTTTAAATATGCCCATTTCGGAAGCATTTAACGTTCCAATTTTGTCGGCTCTCAATAATTTTATGCCAAGTTAATTTATTACTTTAGTTACTAAGCACTTACGAAATGTGCAGGTTATGAAAACAAAAACTGTTACCACACTTTAAAACTATTTTATTTGGCGGTGCAAAACAAATGGTACTACCGGCTAGGGATGTCGGCCCCCTAGAAAAATATGGGTATATCGTCATTTTTGAAAAATATCGATATATCCCAGAAAATATATCGAAATTATTTCCAATAAACCAAGACAAATTGATACTTTATAAAATATTTATCCATATTTAAAAAAAAGAAGTACCAAAGTACCCTAAATTTACTCATCCATATCATACTTATTTATCAGCCAAGGTCACTGAATTATGGTGAATGCGCTGCATTATCTAAATTTTGCTTTTGCTGACACAGTCACAAAGTTGAGTGCCAACTCCAAACAAATTTGAGAATGTCTCTAAATCAAAGAGACTAGAGTGCCTGCTGAACAGCCAGTATATTTTTCAACCGACTTCAAAAAAGGGGGAGATTCTATGTTCGGTTGCATATATATATAATTTTTTTTAATGTATGTTCGCCGATTTCTCCGTCAATTATGGACCGATTCTTAAAATTCTTTTTTCATTCAAAAAACGCAGTTCCCAGGTGGTCCCATTGGAACCAGGATCAGATTGTGGGAAGGGGGGAAAATCGAGGGAAAGCTTCAAATTTCAAAGGCATGTAAAATAATCAGATATTAGTGAATAATGTTATTGCTGAATTAATGACACAAAAATCGTAAGTAGTTTAGTGTAAAAGTCAGTCAGTTTGCTTTTTAAGCACTAACCGTATCATATGACACGTCGTAGAAACATTATGGGCTATTGTTTCTATGGTGTAATGGTTGGAACGTTAAGCTCACACGCGGAGGTCGTGGATTCGATTCCCAACAGAACAGCAACTTTTTTTGTTCCAGTTTAATTGGAACATTTGTAAAATCACCTAGACTAGGTAGCGGGCCCCAGGGCTTCAAGAAATAAATAAGGAACTCACTAAAAAGTAAAAAATAATTAAGCTTAGATTTTTAATACAAAAAAAAAGTTTTAAAATAAAATATGTACATTATAATCGTTGTAATAACTAAATAAAAATAAACAAAAAACTTATTTAACCTACTACACGTATTTTATATTCTACTATGTGCACCTAATTTAGCTTAATACCCACCTAAACCTATTTATCTATTTATAATTTTATGTACACTGATCACTTTGAAGTCAGTGCCGAGCCCAAATAATACAAAATTAATAATATAAAATTGTAAGGTATACACAAAATTAAATTACGAACAAAACAGATCTAATTTGTTGCTTGGCACTGACTTATTATTGGTTACATATTTTATTTTAAAACGTTTTTTTTTTGTGTTAAAATTCTAAGTTTGATTATTTTTTACTTTTTGCATCACGTTAGACAAAAAGCAAAACACATTAGAACCAAAATAAAACAACTATACTGGTTGGTCGGAAGATACTCTCAACTTGATCTAAAATCAAAGAGGTTGATCTAGAATACAATTATAAAGCCAATTTTTACCTATGGGGTGCAAATATGGGGTTGCACTAAAAATTCAAATCAGTTAGTCATACAGCGCTGTCAAAACAAGGTTCTTCGATTGATTACCAATGCCTATCGCTATGTAACCAATGAAGAACTGCACGATGACCTGGAAATCAAATGGATTTGCGAAGTTGTGCAGGATTTCGCTTTGAAACACGAAAGAAGATTACTAAATCATACTAACGTGGAAGCAATACAACTGCTGGACAGCGCGCAGGATGTCAGGAGATTGAAACGAACTAAACCATACGAACTTGTGTGAACATTTAGTGTGTATTATTAGTGTAAACTATAGCTATAAGTTAATAATTAATAAATAATTATAATTTTATAATTGAGGAATACATACTGATGTATTTTCTCGCACTCGTCTTGCTTGTTAATTAATCCAAGCACATAGGAAAAGTAGTAATAAATTAATTGTAATAATAATAATAATTAAGTTTGTACTAAGCGTATCTAATAAAATACTTTTTAGTGAGTTCCTTATTTATTTTTTGAAATCGGTTCAATTTTTTTGTTAAAAATATATTATTGTATCTAATATGTAGGTTATTTTGTTTAAATATGGACCTCTCAGCTATAATCTACTCTGACACTTAAGGCACTCTAGCTTAATAATACCACATTACCCTGAGGCACTGCTAGTATAATTATTATATAAATTAATTCGTTTATATTGTTATACAATGCGTAATTATAATTGTTTTATCAAATTTCGAAAAAACGTTTTAAAAATTCATCAAGCACTTGTAATTTAAGTGTTGATAATGGATACTCTAGAGAGCTCTCTAGTTTTATTAACTGGTTTATTTTGTAACACTATAGTCAAAAAATAAAAATAAAATTATTCGGTAGTACTACATTTAAAAATATCATCATATATTGAAGCAAATTGCTGTCAAGTAATTTTCAGCCATACATTATTTTCTTCCACAAATATCAGGTTTATGGTCAATAAATGTCCGAATTAACATAACTTATTTTTCTATTTTTATAATTTACCTATTAGCAATTTCACTGTTATTTCAGTTTGAATGCTTTTAGGAGTTTAAATAAATTCTCTGTTATTCCATTGGCTCGTACTTATTATTGGTCTCTAATAAAAGAAAATAAAAGTTAGTAGAACTTTTTAGTATTTAGTACACTTTTGTGAGATTTGATTCCGCTAGACTTTTTCTTTCATGGTTATCTAATGTCGCAAATACAGCCGGAAAGATGCCAGATTCATTTATAATTGGACTAATGTGTTCCAGTCAGTACTCTATAGTCCATACGTGGGTTTTTCAATCAGAAAGATTTTCTTTAATATCTCACACATAACCTGTTCTATTCCATTTCAATATCGAATATCTCTAAACATATGATTGAAATTAAATTATATGAAACCTATTATATATTGAAACCCATATTTTATCAGCTTATTATTGTGTTTGATTTAAACTATAATTTAAAGATAAACACATTTAAAAATTTTCCGAAAGTTTTTTTTTTTTGACTAGAGGAAAAAGTAAATTCATTTAAAAATATATTTTTAAGTAAATGATCATATTATAAACCTTTTATTTTCATTTCCTCTTACTTAGTCTGTAATAAAATAAAATAAAAGTTAGTATAACTTTTTAGTATTTTTACGATTTAATACACTACACAACTACTCATGTTCACATGGTTTGATTCCCCCTGAGTTTATGTCCTAGTTCAGTGTTGTCCAAGAGGTGTAAAAATGTGAGTGGTGTCTTTTGCGAAAAGATTTAACCCAGGGTACCTAGCATTGTTACAGTATGGGATAATATTATTATTCATATTAACTAGTAAATGAATGGTTTGGTTTAGGTGAATTCGATATCAACTAATATACTCTTATTGATTTTTATATTCCACGTCTGCATCTAATTATTTATATTATTACTTACTGGCTTGTGGAACATCTGCTTTTATTTCTTTCATTGCTAAGTAAAAATCTTCTTATTAAGCTCTAAATATCTTGGCTAAGATGTAGAAGTTCAAAGTATTGCTTCGGTAGCATTTTATGGAGTTTATAAGTGAGTGACTTATACCAGATTTTATCGATAGTTAATGCTCTTTGTCCAAGAATATAGTTGAGCAACCTTTTTGACGTAACTCGTATTAACTACTATGTCGCCAGAAGTATGCTATAGACTCATTTAAAATTGAACCACTATGTCCCACACAATATATAATTGATACATAGGTCTTTCAAATTGGAAATAATTTCATTAATACTTCACACCCCTCCTCTTATGGTCCTATAAGCCTGTTACCTGTGATCTATAAACTTTCTAAGAAACTATACATTAAGAGATTCAAAATAATCGCAGAAGAGAGAAATATTATTCCAGACCATCAATTTGGGTTCCGTAATAAACACGGAACAACAGGACAAATACATAGATTAATCAATTAAATTAATAAAAACTTAAACGATAAAAAATATTGCTCTGCTGCATTTCTCGATATATCTCAGGCCTTCAACAAGGTGTGGCACTGGACTGCATGTTAAATTTAAAAAGCTCTTGCCCCCATATGCAATTTCAACTGCTGAAATCATACCTCACAGGCAGATATTTTATTGTCAAACAGGGTGACGAATATACTGAACTACACCCAATATATTCAGGTGTTCCGTAGGGCAGCGTTCTTGGCCCATTGTTGTATCTATTGTATGAGCTGACCTACCGACTTCAAGAAACATGATACAGCGGTTTTATCATCCAATATTAGCCACAAGAAACCTCCAACTTCATCTTAACAAAGCGGAATTGTGATTGAAAACGTGGCGTACCAAAGCAACTGAGACAAAATCTACACATGTGACATTCGCCCTTTGTAAAAGAACATGTCCATCAGTAAAATTGAATAATCATGAACTTCTGCGAGCAGACAACGTTAAGTATCTGGGAATACATTTTAATCGACGTTTAAACATAAAATAATTTTAACATAAAAGGACATATAGTGACAAAACGCAAATAGCTTGGGCTTAAACTAAACCAAATGTATTAGCTGATAGGGCGTAAATCTAAATTATCATTAGGTAACAAGGTTTTGCTCTATAATAGTTAATACTTAGGTCCATTTGGACCTATTGTATTGAATTGTGGGGCACTAATTGCAAATCTAACATAGATATCCTCCAGAGGTTCCAGAATAAAGTGTCATCGTCGATGCTCCATATTACGTGTCCAACAAACTGATTCAGCGTGATATCCCCTTAGAGCCCATAACGAGTGTGGTTCGAAGTGTTAGTGCGAAGTATTCTGAAAGACTATTACTGCATCCTAATGCACTCGCCAGCAGTTGAATGTGCGCGATGACAATGTAGTGCGTATGCTCAAACGCAAACTACCATACAAACTGATTAATGGACACATAGAGTGAGATTTAATAATCTTTAGAATAAATTAGAATAGTTATATAACGGAAGGATAGTTATATAACGGAAATGATATAATAATAGTGAGTGTCCACGGGCAGATTTACGAGAGAACTACGCGATTAACAAAAAAAACTTGTTCAATTCCATTTAATGATCGATTTACTCTACACATAAGCTAATGGTAAAATATTTCGTTATTTTTTTGAATAGGGGAAAAAGAAACTGATTTAAAAAATATATTTGACAAAGTAAATGATCACATTATACATTTTTTATTTTGACGTATCCATTCTAAGTACGCTCGAGAATGGGATATAAATTGAAACAATGACGGAAAATTAATCGCATCCCACCTGTCTCTCACCTGGACGAGTGGCTCGCCAAGGCGTCTCGGCGCCAAGCGTCTTTTGTCCGCTCCGGGCGCCATAGAGACTCCCGCTCTCGGTTAATGGACCATTTTTCGTCCCTTCCTCACTACTAATGCTCCCCCGTCGCTTCTCCAAGCCACTCGACAGCTTTTTCCTTTGGGGTTATGTTCGATTACATGCCGAATCCGTCGAAAAGTCGATAGGGACCCGTTCAGGTCCTTTTGCGATGGAAACTCGATGAGCTCCTTCAGGAAACAACTTCGTGATTGACCTGATGATGGATTTTATATTAACGGCTGTTAATGGTTGATTGAGAAACCTTCGCTTGAATTCAATTTTCATCGTGTCAAGTTAGAATTACGTCTTTCTTATATTTGATATTGGCTGAGCGGAAACATTTCGTCATTATAGTATTATGTTTCGTTTTGCAACGCAACTTTCTTTAGCTGTTTGTTTATAATCCTCTTTTGGTATTTTTACACCAGATTAAGAATAATTTAGGTGCCGCATCACTAAAGCATCTATATCTCCAAAAATCATTTAAATTTTGAAAAATTCTCGTAGGAGCTTCTTAAATTGTTAAACTAGAATAATTATATTAGAAGCTAATGGGTTTAAAAT
Source organism: Rhynchophorus ferrugineus (assembly GCF_030347505.1). Taxonomy (NCBI): domain Eukaryota; kingdom Metazoa; phylum Arthropoda; class Insecta; order Coleoptera; family Curculionidae; genus Rhynchophorus; species Rhynchophorus ferrugineus. The sequence goes on along the minus strand of NW_027472583.1, from coordinate 19,453,127 downwards.
TGGACATAAACATTTGAGCACGTGAAAGGTGGTTAAAATAAATATATTTTGAAATGTTTTTACGAATAAAGATAGAGGATATATAAAAATATTTAGTTTTCTTTCAGTATTTATATTTATTCAACAAAAATGCGTCAAAAATATCCTAATAGTCCAGTCCCTCACAAAACGAAAATTTATCGTTTACATGGGAATTTTCGACAGTACGGTACGACAGCAGACAGGACTCATTCTGGAAGATAACGGACGTCTCGTAACGCTGAAAATGTGGCTCTCGTGCGCGATAGTTTTGCAGTCTCCAGGAACATCAATGAGACGTGGTTCCTAATTACACATTTCTACAGGCAGTTTAAGGCGAATTTTGAAATCGAAATTCAATTGAATTAGTCCAAAAATTGCTACCGACAGATTTTGATCAACGAGTTGAATATTGACGCCCATTTTCTTCTCAGTGGCCACGTCAATAAACAGAACAGTCGGTTTTTAGGGAACACAGAATCCTCATTTAATTCATGAAACATCATTGTATTCACTAAAAACAATTATATCGTGTGGTATTTTTACTGGAAACATCATTGGTCCCCATTTTGAAAATGACCAAGATGTTGCAGTTACTGTTACTGCTGAACGGTATCAAGACATGTTTTGTAACATGACATGAAATTTTCTTGTGCCTGAAATGGAAGAGCAAGGATTTGAGGACATGTGGTTTCATCAAGATGGGGTCCCAGCATACACAGTTTATTCAACAGTTCAATTATTGAATGACGTTTTTTCCACGGAAACTAATTTCGCGAAGTGTCGATTTAACATGGCCAGCCAGATCTCCGGAATTACCAGCACCAGGCTTTTTCTTATGGGGTTTTTTAATATCAAAAGTTTATGTGAATAAGCCACAGATGATTCAACATCTTAAGGGCAATATTCGTCACGAAATTGAATAAATTCAGCCTCAAATGCTGCAGGATGTCATGAAAAATGCCTTAAAAAAACCGAAATTTTTCATAGCGAATTGCGGTCACCATTTAGTCAATATAATTTTTGAATCATAACGAAAAAAAAAAAAAAAGAAAAAATAAAAAGACCAAATAAACTTTTTATGAAAACCAAATTACTTATCTTTTCTTTGAGCAAAGTTATAGGCATTCAAAATGGTAGCGGGACATTTGTCTCACGTTGTGTGTGACGGTAAACTTTCAACGTATCATTGAGGATGTGACTATTATTATTTTCTCCGGCAATAATGACCACTTCATCGATTGTCGGTGAACTAAACTTCCTCGCTTGCTAATCGACAGGTATCTTGGCAGGTTTGAGGACGATTTTGTGACTGTAATATGGCATCCGATTCAATGTAATTTTGAACATTTTTACTAAGTCGCTGTCCTAGTAAAGAAACGTCTATAGTTCTTGGACAATAGTTGGTTATTGTTCGATTGTTGAATTCTGAGCACAATGCCTGCAATGCACAATCAATGTCTCATCAGGATCATCTCGTCTGCATCTGGAGTAGTTATATCGCTCTTAATAAGGGATAAATTGTACCGAGAAATTACCTTCAATGTTTAATACATTATATATTATAATCGTGGTTGGATAATAGTAGCTGAAAGTTTTGATCCGTATTTAACATTTTTAGTACCAAAATAAAGGTTCGAATGCACCCATAAATATTTGAAAACAGTGACACTTTGTATGATAAAATAATATTGTTGTTTATGTTATTATTCTCATTAATATTTTTATTTTCTCACCATACAAACCTTCCCTGAGCTTCCAAAAATATTTCAGAGCCGAACGTAACCAAATCGGTTCAGCCATTTTCGAGTTTTAGCGAGACTAACGAATAGCAATTCATTTTTATGTATATAGATTATTGTTTTTGATAGTTATTATTGGTTAGAAACTAAATTTACGAATATATTTGTTGTATTTATAGTATATATATTTTTAATGCCTTTCTGAAAGCGAAACCGAAAAAGTTACCCCCACCCCCCTCCAGTTTTCCATTTTTCCTCTTGGCGTGGCCCCCATCAGCTTTCTATAACATCTCTACAGGCCGCGTTATTAATTATTAGGCGTCAAGACCGACTAACGACGACGGTGTTCTTTTCACCCGGCCACCATCTAAGATTTCCACGGAGGAAACAGGCGGCATAAAGGGACCGGCCCGAGGCGGAGCGGGGACCCGGAGAACCGGGCGGATTTCACCCCCGCCCCCCTCCTCCCGGAACGTTCTCCTCTTGAATAAAATCGCCCCTAACAAGGGCGTTTTGGAAGTAATCTACACGTTGTAAAACGATAATTAGTCTTGGTAAGACGGCGGGGTGAGTCTTGGTTTTTGTGTGTCACGGTGGATAATTAATTTTGCGGATGGAAATTCCGATCTGTACTTTGCGCGTTTCTCGTCTCGAGATTAGCGTCGCCCCCCGTCCGGAATTTTTTCGGGAAGTAAAAAATCGAAATTAAAAAGTACCTCGAAGAATCGTCCAGGTCATGCCATAACACTGATAACTTTGTATAACAGCTTAGTATATAGCCTGAGGGTCAAGCGAGTTCCTCAGATACAACTTCCTATTGCGTGAATACAAACTTTGAGGTTTCGTTGAATAATTTTTTTATAGGAGCGCCGGAAGGGCATTGAAAATTGAGATTAAATCTGTTTAATGTTATTTTCCCAATCTTGAGTTATGTGGCAGGCACTAAAATATCAATATTCTTTTTTATATGTTGAGAACTAATCAGAGATAAATTGCAAATAGACATTTCTTGGCTGGTTGGTCTAAAGCATCTAAAATGCCTTATCTAAGATTCGGTCGTACCATTTCATTGAGTATATCTTTATTTTTATTTTATTATTAGAAATATTAATTTCCAACAAATAATTATACTTAACCAATTAAAGACTAAACAATCGAGGTTTTAAGCAATGCACTACCATATCATACCAGAATATTTTTAAATTTATCTATTAAAATTGGTATACAACTAACAATTAACTCTAATCTGATTTAACTTACTAACAATCGACTACAACTAAAATATTTAGTGTTCAAAAATTTGCAAGATAAGATTTTTTTTTTCAATTTGGGGCATCTAATGATATTATGCACCTTTAAAACTCTGGGCATTTTCATGTTCACATGGTTCTGAATTCCTCTATGATGAGAATCGGCATTTCTTCCAATAGTGTCCGGAACCACATCCATTTCTAAGTTGCGATGGAGGTCACACACTCGTACATGCCAAGGCGCATTCACAATATACTTCATCGCCTTATTTTGGAACCTCTGAAGCACTTGGACATTGGCGCAGCCCTACAGCTGAATTTCATAGCTCCACACTGGTCTCAGTATTTGCTGATACAAGCTCAATACAAGCTTTAACCTTGCCAAATTTCACGCCTTCAACTGGCTCGGTTTTGCCTCCCTCAAAACGGAAGGCAAATGTTTCGTCAAGCCAATTAATATTTATAATTATATAGTTATTTTAATTTATTATTTAGGTTTGTACTATAACTATTTATTATGCTTTTTTTATTAAGGATCATTAATTATTATTGGTCGTTATGTTTAAAAAAATATTAATATAGGTAATAATACATAAGAATGATTGGAAATGAAGTGCATGCGAACCGAAGGTCCGTTGAAATTGGTTTAATTAATATTGTGTCAACTGTTATAGCGGCGTGGAGGCCTTCCATTGGACATTTCTGTTTGCGCGTCGCCGGCCGGCTTATTTTATGCACGTCACATACTAGAGGAATTCCAGGTGAATATCCAATGCGCACTCAGATCGGTGTCCGCTCTGGCGGCTAGCCAACACGCGCCCACTAATATCGTCCGACCGTACAGGATTGACAGTAGCGTTTCCATGATTTCCGGCCGAGTAACATCGTTTGATATAGTAGGTTTTCCAAGTTTTTTTAACGCTAATGCTGAAATTTAGTTGTGGGCTTCAAAAATATCATGATTTTGGCTGTGGGATTTTGAACTTTGAAGCATTACTCAGCCATACTGCTACAATGTATTTTATTCAAAGTATTTACGATATATCCGAACGTTTTCAATTGACATTTTTACTTGACCTTTTGTAAGTAATGCTTGACAAAAATATATCAATTTTGATTTGTTATCTCCTATAAAGTCCCATCGGAAGTCGTCTTCATGAACTTTCATCCGGAACCATCTACGATAACTTTGTTTCTAGAGGCGCAGGATAATGCTGTGTGTGCAAATGCAAAAGTGTCATCTGCAAATTTATTCAAATTAAGGAAGTAACGTGTAACGTAACAAGACAATTGAAAAGTCCCCGGCCTACCATAGTAAAACACATCTTTCTGGCAAAATTAGTTTTTTTTTTAACATAATTTCCTTCAAGGGTGATACACTGATTATAGCGACTCTTCAACTTTTCGATACCACTTTTATAGTACAATTTGTCCTTTGCTTCAAAAGTTTCAAAGTTTCGGCGATCACCTCTTCATTCTATGAAAGTTTCTTCCCAGCGGGTATTCTTTTGAGATCTGAGACCAGGAAATAGTCTCTGGGAGGCCAGATCTGGAGAATACGGTGGATGAGGAAGCATGGTTTTCACTGACTTACTATATATATATATATATATATATATATATATATATATATATATATATATATATATATATATATATATATATATATATATATATATATATATATATCATTAATACAAACTACACTACAGACTACAGACGGATGAACAAGATGTAGTATATGATTGGTTCGTTATGCTCATGCTCATTACTGTAATCTACATCTGATTATGTTTATTACGAATATATGGTTATGTTATTAATTTCTTATATACAGTTGTGACAACCTAATGAAATTCAGAATAAATAACAAAATATTTTTTATTAGTAAGTAATCGAAGAAATTATTGAAGCTGAGAAGACAAATTGAGTTTATTATTATATAGTAATCCCAGTAAGTATTCATTAGTAAAATTAAACACTGAGTAAAAGTATAATATATACTAGGATTTCACAATATCTACCAAATCAATCTCTTGGTTCCTAGTGGTCATTGAAATATTTGATGCTTACCCATGCACATTTGATTATAATACGTAAGGACAACATTGTGCATATTTGAAGTACTAAAAGTGTATAGATGCTGTTAGATAAAAAATAAAATTACAGGACAGGGATCCAGATATACAAGGAATTTTTAAAGCACAATGGTGATGTGAAAAACATATCTGGAAAGGAAATACATCGATGCTTTTACTTCAACATTGGAATATATCATATTTGATATTAACTTTGTTTTATGTGTTTCGTTTTATTAATGTTTTCAATAGCTCATTTAAAATCCTTTGTCTATCTTATTTTTAAGTTATTTAGTGAAGAAGAAAGTCATATCGGTAAATTTGGGCAACGTAATATGTACCTGTTGAAACAGACTTTTTAATTTTTTAATTCCACTATTTGGCCTAAAATATTGATGATTTTGATCGTATTATGATGAATTATTTTTCAAGGAGAAATAATATCGTTAAATTTACTTCTCTAGAAATATTTTGCATTTTATTTAGGAGCGCTATATTATCTAGCCAATGTTATAGCTCAAAGTCGCTTGTACCTAAAAGTTATTTTATTGATTGATATCCAATCGTACTGTATGATGTTTTCATGAAGTCACGCAGTTTTACATTATTTAACTGGTTACGTTTCCTTTTGTTAATGTCGTCTTTCCCTTGAGCATATTTGAACATCTAATATTAATTTGAAATTAGTTTTGAACAATTTTATTCATGAATATTGTGGTTTTGTTTTACTATAAAAGATTAGCGCGTGATCACGTTTTTATATTTCAAGGAACAATTGGTTGCCAACGACAGTATCAAAAAGTGAATGAACGTGAACAGAAACTTGGCTAGTTATGACAAATTAGATATCCATTTGTTGTAGGTAAGAATCCTTGTCCTTGGCATTGTTAAAAATTGATATCTATGTGTTGTCAATTGTAAAACGTACAGTTAGAACACAATTGTATTTTTGTTTGATCCTAATTAATATGTGCCTAAAATAATACAAATTTCATGCAACTATTTCTCTATAATTTCAGTAAATTTGTGCTTTGGATAACATAGAAGGAACATAGAAACCTAGATTTGGGATTGGTCGTCAGTTTATATTCTCTTTTCGTATGTTATAAGAACTGAGATATTTTGATCAGGTATAGGACTTTAAGAGAGAACCGTTGCAATGTTACGAAACTTCTTGTTTCTGCAAAGAAAATTGATTAGAGTTTTCTTCTAAATCGGTCCGTCTTGATGGTTAGGACTATCAAGTCTGTCCCATCCTTGGCATTGCTAAATTAGTACCATTGCTAAAACATGGACATTATACCTATAATAAAAATATAAACACAATTTTTTTCAATTTTATTGTTATAATATTTGCAATAGTGAAACTGTCATAATTTAAAATATTTTATTTGAAATATTGTCGCAATTTAATTTGTAAGACCCCAGCCTGATCAACAAGAATTAAATTTTTTCCTATGGTCTACAAACAAGTGGTTGTGTAAAATTTATAGTGTTTTAATTTATTATTTTATTATATTATTATGTTTTATATAATATTATTTTATACGTTTTTGCAAAATCGCTACAAATATAAGAAGATAAATGATTTCAAATCTGCGGGTGTTTCTTTATTATAAAACAAAACAGTTATTGGGAGTTCTATTATTGATAATATATGTTATTTATCATGAATTGTGAATATTATGAATTGTAATTATTTATCGATATTTAAATAACGTTCACTTAACAAAAGTTTTAAAAACTCACTTCCGAATACCTTCAATTCGATGCAATATTTAATCATTTAATTAACATTTATAACAGATTTTTAATGTTAGATAGTAAAACCAATCAATATTAAAGAATGAAGTAATACGTGTAAATTTAGCTCAATTTTTTTAGTGTAATACTTTTAAAATTTATTATACATATTACCGAGTTAAAAGTAAAGCGCATTAAACTTTGAGATGTATAACAATTGTTGATGTATTTGATTTAATTGTCTCTCACTAGCAGAAGTCTTTGGTTGTAAACATTATCGTCTAAACGGGTCCCTTCACTGAAGCTTACGTTCTTAAATTTACACTGCGTAGGAGCATGTTTAATATTCTTTCAAGGCACATTTTTTTTTAGTCATTATTATGTTCCTTTAAAGTTTGCGTTAATTAATTATCGTAAGGATAAGAATGAATTTTTTAAATTTTTTTACATTTTTTTCAAAGAATACAATTTGAAATTATCTGTTATAAATAAAGCTTCATATTTAATTTTTTTACAAGTGTTTTAAACTTTTTTGCATATAAAACGGAATACACATTCTTGGTGAAATAAAATGTCTTTTCCAGTTTACCAAAATGTTATTTTTAGACATGTAACGTTTCTGAATATGGCGGGTGGGTTTTAGTCCTAAAGCTTTTTATTTCGAATAAACCTTATACTTAATATTTCAGTTTATTTGTTTTATTTAAATAAATAATGCTGCAGTATATATGATTCGGTCTCTATCTTAGGCTCTTGTTGCAAATTTATGAATTTTAGTACTTAAATTTGCATATTTCATGGTATTAATAATTAAGTTGCTTAAGATCATTTTCTACAGTTTCTTATTTCGACTTATTGAGTAAATTTGAGATTAATTAGATAATAATAATTTATAGGTTAGAGTTGTTTTATTATATTTACGTTTACCTCTTTTCCACGCCACCCAGGAGGTAGAGTTCTAGGCGCGTATTTAATCCATCCAATTGACAATTGTATTGTTTGAATTTATTTTGAATTGTACCTGAGTAATTTATTTTACTTTCATTAGAGAGCATATTTACCTTTTACGCTTAGTTCTTGTTTTCTTCGATGCAGTGTTTCTTTGTATAGTCATTTTAATATTGATTATTCATAACAATAACTGATGGTTCCTCTAAGTTCTTTAAAAGCTGATTTTCAAACCACTGCAAAAGCAAGTTATGGTTCATTTCTCCATGGTAGTCATCCTTGGATTTAATTAATTCTGTAGCACGAATAAAACCATTTCTGTTTCCAGCATGAAGAACTATATGTCTGGAATGAAATATTAAAAAATGTTATGTCTAAACATCATAACGAAACCTAATCGATAGCTATTCCAACGTTTACCTTTTTCCATTATTTTTTTTGTCTTTACACTATATCAATATCAATCATCATCGATCAACGTACGATTCTGAAATATCCATGTCTCATCTAAATATAAAAATTGATATAAAAATTCTTCTTTGATTTTGTTATATGTTTTTAAAAATTGTGTTCTTTTAAAAGCAATATCTGTGAGTTCCATTACACCCCTTCGTGGGTTATCTTTACACCACTTAAATCCCATATTACCCAATAATATATGAAGTGATGTTTTACATCCCTCAAATAGCTGCATATCTTTCAGCTTTTTATAGATTCTTGGCAAACTAACAATTGTCTCTGAAATAATTGTATTAAATTATATTTTGATTGAAGAAACTACTTACTGTTTTTATACATTTCGTATATTGGATGTCTGATACAGCTAACATCAAGCTGATCTTGATCTGTCACCCGTTTCGCACAAGGGCGGTTTCTTTTAGGTGAATTTAATGTTATATTGTTTTTTATTTTTGACTGTAAAACGAATTTATAACTTTCGCTAGGCACATATTGATGACGTGAGTTGACTGCTGTTTGGAATAAACCATCAGTACCCAATTTTCATTAGACACATAGGCCACATTATGTCACGGTAGAGACGAGAATTGTTAGTTGGTAATGAGTAGTAATGTTATTAAAAAGTGAAAAACATAATTATATAATTTATTATTAGGACAAAATTTAATGTATAACTACTTGATTAAGAAAGAAATATATCAATGTGATCAAAGCAGTAAGATGTAGAAATTGATTTGAAAAATAATGTTCATGATGTATGAATGCAATCGAAAAATTATTTATTATCGGTTTATGTAAGAGTATTATTCGTTTTGGTTAACGGTACTATTTTACCTTCTGAAGATTTTCAAACATTCGGTTGACTATTAGTAAGTATTTTTGTTAATACATGCACAAATGCAATTCAACCTATTCCACTGGGAGTTCCTACATGCTGAATACAAACAATGACTAACAATTTACTCGAATTACAGCAAATAATGATAATGATTTAAACCATTAATATCTGCGGGCTCATCAGTCACCGCCGTTTAGACAAACGTACCCGCCCCGTTTATTAATTTCTGTCCTTTTTATGGGTTTTTAATCGATAATCCTTTAGTATGTCAACGACGTTTAATGTCCTCTAGCCATTTTCGATGTGATTTCAGATTTGTCCGTTTAGCTGATTATTTACTATGCGATCTCGATAGGAATACTAATAGGAAATCTTTTTCTTTTATTATATTGCAGTTTTTTTAAAGAGAAACCACTCCAGTTAGATGCGGTTGATTTATTTTTATTATGTTATTATTTACTATTTGTTATTTTATTACTATGATTTTTGAAGAACTATTTACTTTTTTATCAATTTATAGTGCCATACTTTTTGCTACTTTCGAAAGTGTGAGAATTTCTTTTATTCTGACCTGATGACGTGTAAAATGTGAAACAAAAGTTCTAAAAAATTATTCTTAACTACTAAGATTGTAGTTATATGGTGCGTCTTCTTTTGCTGAATATAAGAGACATAATCGTCCACGTAATAATTTACATAGACAATAATAGATGTTATAATAATAGATGTACATTTTTAAATTTTAAATATATTGTTCGAATTGCTCTGGCTTCATAAGTTTACTCTCTTCTCTATTCTAAAATAATAAAATAGCTGCAAATTCTAGATGATTACACTTTAGAATACCCCTAAAAGAAAATAAATTAATTTGGATTTTTATATTTACTGTTTCTTGCTTTCTTTGTCAAACCCTCTACCCCCTTAACATCTAGAAGATCTCCTAGTATAGAAGCATGAATTTTAGGTACTTTTTCATGTGAAATAAAAAAGAACCTATTAAATATTAATGTTTGATGAGTGTGTGAAAAAATTATGTCGTACAATAGCCAAACAATATATTTTTAACTTTTCTGATTTTTTAAGAATAGTAAAAATTTTGTTACAGTTAGCAACCGTCTTGAAAAAGGTAGTTTAAAGAAAAATACGTTAAAGTTATTGCTCTACTAGGTTTCGATATCAAGTCACTAAAACACTTTTTTAAGGTCCTATTCTTAAAGGAATAAATTAAAGGCTTAAAATTTTTCAAATCTATAGACTACAATACCCCCTAATATACAAATTTTTGTTATTAAAATACTTTTTTTTAAATCTATTTTAAAGTCTCCTTTTACCCACTATAGGTTTATCTGGACTGGACCTACAGTTTAACGTGAACTCCGAACCACAGTCCTCAGCATTAAGTCTACCGACTGGCGAGTATATAACTTTAGTAATCATCTCAGAAGACATCCGGTCTTACCCAGCCTGATTACTGGCGTGACAGGGATCATTTTCCTTGTCGGAGTTTACTCTCTTGCCTAGCACAATCACAAATTTTAAACAATCACAAACATAAATTTACACCGTAGGAGGACCGTCCTATCGTCTTTACCACTGCGCCACCAAGTCGGCTTATTAAAATACTTAATAGTAGCTTTGTGAAGTTTCAAGAAAATAAATGATTGCATGTTTTGTATCGGACAGAGAAAATGAAAGTGGTTTTCTATACAATAATGTAGGCACGTCGAAAAATATAGATATTATTATTATTTATACATTATCGGTATTTAAATTAAAATGTTTATTAAAAAAATACTATAAATAGACTCTTTAAAATATTGTAAAATTATCTCATTAATGCCGAAATCATTAGAATGCCGAAAAAATATTTCTCTGCAGAAGACATCCCTTAGCTTACCATCTTCACTACGTAACTTTTATTAAATCTATAATTGAAAAGCTTCTCTAAAATCTCAACCTCCATACTCGTCAAACTTCGTATCTTCTCTCTATTTTATGTTCAGTATTATGAAAAATCGAAATTCTATTGAAAAGTATTTGGTTTGAATTGCGAATTTGAACTTTTTCGTATGGCATTTCTTGGTTGTCACAAAATATAACCACCGAAGAGGTATACTTTAAAATATCCATTACATTAACAGAAGACTTGAAGTTTGCCGACTAGTCATTTTAGAATATTTTTTAAGAGGAATAACAGGATAATTTTTATAATCATGTACAGATAGTTTATTACTAAGTTCTACATGCCAATATCTAAGTTTTTGCTGTTTTTTTTTTCTACGAAGTTTTTTAATTCGGTTTTACGAAGATTTTGAAATCCGGCAAGGAACAACAATAACAATTAAGCTGGATGAAAGTTTATGTCTTCTGTAAGGTCGTGCGCTCTCTTGGTCATTCGCCAGTCGGAAAAAATGAGTAAATGTGATTGGAAAAAGTAAATACACATATACAAATAAGCGACTAAAATATAACAATTAAAGTAGATTTTTTCGATTTTATGGAAACTATTCAAGCGTCTCTCGAATACATATATATGTTAACAAATGAAAAAAAGACTGGTTTCTGCGTGTCCCTTTATTCCTTTAGTCAAATTATTCACTTTTATTATCCCGCATTCATGGCGTGCGACTGCTAAGCTTTTGAGCCACGTTAATCCATATCGTAACGATTCAGGTCATTGCTCGATATGCGTAATAATTTCCGAAAAACCGCAAGGTTATTATTAAGCTGTTACCGCCATGCATTATTCTCCTGTTCGCTATTGATAGCAGGCGTCATATGACATTGACATCGTACACGGCGGGAATTTTAAATCCGTCTCTGTTCACCTACCCAAGTCGCATTTAATAATGGTCGATCATACCAGGTAGCGCTGCTCTGCTCTTAAGGCCCTTTTTTCGACGCGGGAGGAAAGAGGGCGGCTTAACTGAAACAGGCGTTTTCAATAATGTTATCGAGACCCTCAGGGTGGCGAGTGGCTTACTTGATGAAGGGGAAGGAAGTTTTTCCATTATTTCCATGATACGTTTGGTAAATATTAAATAAAGGAACATGCTAATTGAGATTAAAACGATACTGGAATGGAGGCGATTTAACAACATTTGTTATTTTGTTATGTTCTTCGAATAAATATAATTAATCGCACTATAACAAATTAATAAATGCCAGAGGGTTTTGTTTTGTCGATGTAAATTAATGTAATTGGTTTATTGGTATTGACTTTACGTACATTGATTCCATGATATTTGTCAAAATAATTAGGATGCTATATACTCAGGATTAATTAAAATTTAATTTACAGTTGACCAGGAAAAATACTGTAGTTTTTTCAATAGTATATTTACTAACAAACAAATGCCATCCCCAGGATACAAATATATAAGTATATTAATCTCTTAAAGATAATTTTTTTTGCTATAGGTGTAAACATCATATTTTTCTCAGCACGGAACATGTCATAGTACCAATCAATTAATAAATAGGAGCCCTATTTTTAGTAGAAACTAGTGAGAAGAACATCCTTATTATTTCAAAATGACCAAAACTATGTTAAATAATATTATAGTGCAATTAATTACAACGGTCAAAAATAACAATATACAGTTTTTCTTGTCCTGTACACCTGAAACTTCTCAAATAATGTTTATATTAGTGTTTATATTAGCGTACACGTTGTATTTTTTATGACCAACTGCGACTGTTGTGGTTTCAACGTTTGTAAATTTACGTTTGTGATTGTTTATTATTGCGATTGTCTTGAAGGTAAGAGTATAAAATCCGATAAGGAAAATCATTTCTGCATACCAGCAACTGGGCTGAATAAAACTGTATGTTTTCTGGGATGATCTCTAAGTTAGCTCCTCTCCAGTTTGTAGGCAATAATTGTGAGCCTACGTTAAGCACTATAGTAATCCCTCCTTACATTCCGATAAGATGGCAGTTGTTGGCGAAATCACAATTGATGAGGAATCACGTACGGGTTAGAAGGACAAAAACATGTAATTGTTAGATTTATAGTTGAATTTATTTGTCTGTTTATTAATGAAGAAAAATCTATGTACATATGTACGTAAATACGTCGTGGGACAAAAGTCCCGCTACCATTTTGATTACCTATAACTTTAAAAATTTTTTTTAAAAAGTTTTTCATAAAAAGTTTATTTGGTGTACTTTTTTTTTTTCGTTATAATTGAAAAATTATTTCGGCTAAATGGTGACCGCGATTCGCTATGCAATTTTTGGCTCTTTTTGAAGCATTTTTCATGACATCCTGTCAACATCTGATGCCGAATTTCTTCATTTTAGTGACGAATATTACCTTTAAAAAATCGAATCGTTTGGGGCTTATTCACATAAACTTTTGATTTTAAAAAACCCCACAGGAAAAACTCTGGTGGTGTTTAGCCGGCCATGCTAAATCGCCACTTTGCCGAATTAGTCTTCGTGGAAAAACGTCATTCAATAATTGAATTGTTAAACGAGCTGTGTGTGCTGTGGCCCCATCTTGCTGAAACTATATGTCCTCGCTCTTGGCTGTAACAGTAACTGTAACAGTTTGGTCATTTAAAAAAAAAGTGATGTTTCCAGCATGAAGGCCACACCATACAGTTGTTTTTAGTGGATGCAATGATGTTTCATGAATTAGTTGAGGATTCTGTGTTTCTCGACCATTCTGTTTGTTGACATGGCTACTGAGAAGAAAATGGGCTTCATCGCTTATTATTAATTTTGATGAAAAATCTTCAATTTAACCAGGCAGCCTGCAGACACTGTTTCTGCTCGTTCTTGTGGCGTATATTTATCCATGATAAAATTTGGACAACAGAGCATAAAATTTGTTTTCCTTTATAGCAATTAAAATTGCGATAAAAAGATAAAATAACAAAAACCATCTAGAGGACGCGAGTTACAAAGTTATATGTACTTACAAAATACAATTGCGTTTGTTTACAATGTTTTTTTTTAAATCAAAGGATTGTGAGTTGTTTTATTTTCTTAACGTCTTTCTTTATGTATCCTTTATTCCAGTGAAGAATCCAAGTTTAAAAATAAATCCTGCAGTTGATGAGCAGATAACAAAATCTTATATATTTTGTCTAATCTTTAAGACGTAGTTGATTTTCCACCAAATTATTGAGAAGTTAAGTTCAACGAGTTCCTCTTCCATGAGTTCATTTTCATTAGCAGCTAAAACTTCATCAAAATCTGCTGACTGAAGTTCTTCCTGAAACCTTCTCCATGTATTTGACGCATAACTTGTAAAATGTTAGTGACTTCTGCTTTTTTGTCCGGCACTGCTGAGATATCGATAACAATTTCTGGCCATAGGTTTTTCCATCATGCATTCATACTTGATGGTCTTAAGTTGCTTATTGCATTTTTAATAATGGTTTTGCAATGAACAATATTAAACCATCTCCAACTTTCTGTAACAATCACCGGATGTCCAAGTAAACCAGACCCAAGAATTAGGAGTTGCTTCTCAAAGCACAACCCTTATTTTTATTTTTTAAGGGCAATGATTTAATGATTTGTGAATATTGGCTTCAATAAGACCACCTGAGGCATTACAACAAAACAAGAGAGTTAATCGGTTCTTAGCTGGTTTAAACCTAAAAAGAGGAAGAGGAGGCTGCGATAGCGCTTGTAACGAGGGTTTGCTTGCTATAGGTCCAGTCTAGATAAACTCTAGTTGGTAAAAAGGAGACTCGAATTATATATACACGTATATATTGAAACATATATTAACATAAACTAATACTTCCATTTACTTCATTTCTAGGTTGGTAATGGCAGAATCTATTGAATTAGTAGTAGTAGCAACTCGCCTGCTCTTGGAACGAAGATATTAAAAGGCTTATATTGCTTTACAAATACAATTAGAAAATAAACATTGACATTAAATATTTTCGTTGTTGTTGCTTAATATAATCGATTGAGGAAACATTAAGAATTATTTTGTTGAATTAACAATACAATTAAATAATATACAATATTACAATGAATTTTCTTTTTGTTTTAGGTAAATTACCTCAATACTTTGAGAGCCCTTAGCATTTTACTGCATCAAGTGGTGAGTTTTTGAGTTGACTGAAATCATGGCTGATATATTATCGACTTTAGTAAGACATAATATTTTGCAATAAGTCAAATGGGGTAGGGAGAATTCTTAGGGCATTTTTTATGCGTTAGGGGATGTTGCCTCCCGCCGTGTTAACGACTTTTTCCCATAATTTTATTATCCCGACGACCGTTTTTCTTTCCTCGTTTATCTACAGGGTGGCTCGAAGAGAACATCCATTTTTTATTAGCTGCTTATTCGAATAATCGTATAGGAGTGCGTAGCATTTTTAGCGAATTTCAAAGTAGGAAAATATTTATGCAAACTGCACTGAAAATCCGACTGTTTAGTCTAAATCCTAAACGAACTTCGTTGCGCATCAAATTGGTTTATTTTCGGATTTTAGCGATGGCGATCTCGTTTGTTTTCATTCGCTTTTTTTAGTTGAAACGATGAATGAGAAAAAACCTATTTGATATTTTTCGCGTTTTTTTTTCATGCCTGGGCGTGTACCGTTATGATTCTTTGGTTTATTTTTGAAAGGTGAACGTTTAAAAAATACATAGTATTTTTATACATGTAGTATGATTTATTAGACATATATTTTATCGGACCATCTGATATTATTAGCTTGTACTAGGACTGTTTAACAATGTTTAATTTGGCCAGCAAAGTATGTTAGTTATTGTTTTCCTATCACATTATAAAACAGTTTAATGTTAGTCCAAACTAGCAAAACTAACAAGTTAGTGAGCGAAGTTTAGTACACATTTAGTTAGAATAGCTTAATTTGTACTACTAAATTGTTTAATAGGTTTTAAGGTATTTATTAGTTGCCTTTTTGACCACTTATCTGATTTCAATATTATTTTATAATACTTATGCTTGACCTTTACTCTTTTGTGTATTTGTAAATTATTTCTATTTGCTATAAAAGCGTACCAGACAATTCAACTTTTACGCTAAATATTATTTGGGGAATATTTATGTAGTTTACACTATTTAATAAAAAGTCCATAGTCCAAAGAAACCAACGTTATGCATCCGAGGTCATGTCTTAAGTGTTGAGGAAAGTCTACAAATGGTGTAACAAAATTAATTTTAATCTTAACGATTATTTCTAATATAATAATGGTTTAATGGTAATTACATCTTTTTAAAATAATTATATTAATCTTATAAATAAAGCAGATTACTAACAGAATTAGCTGTATGCAGAGTGTAAGCTACTCTAAATAAAATAAACAATTTCATTGAACTTTTTATACCAGATGAGAAAAAATACTGTTATAGACACTTAGCATAATGAAAATGAAAAGTTATATAAATCATCAAAATATTTCATTAACCAACATCAGTTTTTAATATATACTCTTATATTGAATAGAGAACATGAAGTGTAACTCTTGAAGAAAATATGTGTGTATATTAGTAATATAAATAATCATCCAAATATAAAAACGAATACGGTCCAAAGCTTGATATTCTTGCAAAATAAAGGTCATATATAAAATAATTATAAGAACGTTAATTCATCGGAACATTGCAAAAGCATATTTTTGAATTTGGCTTTAATTTTTAACTAATACATATTATAAACGCAAAAATATAAGAAGTAATCTTTGTTATTGTTACACATGTTGTTATATTGCATAATATATAAACAATAATACTGTATATGATGACGTAAATTATTGTATTTTGTTATTATTACCAAGTATAACCACAAAGGTTTGGTTTGTAGCTAAATTTGTTATATTTATTTATAAAATTCGTTTGCACGTCATGTATATATTGTTATTAAGTTCTCATTATCAACGCTGATTATCCAGCTTAGTATATCAATAAAATGCTTGTGATAAGTTTTACAGTAAACTTAGAAAATATATTTTATTATTGAAATTATTATTATCTCCTAAATTGCTTTGACATATAAAACTGTAATGTATGTAAATAACCTGATTCGTAAGAGCCAATAACGTATTTTTAACATACTATTTCGTGAAATAATAATCAAAATGCGATTTTTATTGGACAAATATTGCTAATATGTAAAGGTCCTGCTGTTTTCTAACTTATAATTATTTTTCTTTTAACAAAATTAATTCAAATATAACATCTAGGTCACTCTGTACATACCGGAACATAAAAAATGCAGATAAAATTTGGTCACTGAGCATGAAAACCTTGCCGAAAATGGCCGGCTTTGATGCCTCTTTAATTTCCCTTCGTATTTTCCGCTGTCATGTTGCCGTTCCTTTTTTTCCCTTCTCTCCGGAGACGACTACAACGAGGGATCCAACAGGTAGTCGGGGTGGTGTCCTTACAGGGATGGATTTTGTGTATTTTATTTCTATTCTGGTGAATATAATTTGGAATTAGTGTGAATAAAGCTATGTGATGAGCATTGTATGCAGTATAATAACTGAAAAATGAGAAAAATATATATTTTACTGGATGATATTCTGGTGTTAATATGACACATGGGCTGAAATGCCCAGGGCCTAAGACTTAGATGGCGCTAAAATTTATTAAATTAATCGCCCTTTCCGTTACTACTAACCTTCAAAAGAAAGCTGTTAAAATTTCATGATATTCTACTCGTAAGTCTGTGAGTTTTATGCTAAGAGTGACAGTCGCACTTTTGTTATTTTCAAAACAATCGATCAAATACAATTGTGTTTTAATTATACACTGCTTCTTGATGGGAAAAATATCGTTCAAGTGAAGTATTTTAAGGACTGCACTCCATCAAAAACAAAAATAAAATGCTGGTTTGTTCACTTTAAAAGTGGTCGTAGAAACACCGATGATGCAGAACGCAGTGGATGTCCAAATGAGATGGTAACGCCAGATAATAACAAAAAATCCACAAAATCGTTTTGAAGTGAAATTGCGTGAGTCATCTAACATCGTGAAGATACTAAAAGAGCGCGTTGGTTTTATATTGCATGAGGATTTGACTATGTTAAAGCTCTGTTCAAAGTGGGTGCCGCAAAGCTCACTGTTGTCCGTAAATAAGAACTTGTTGATGATCCTGAGCAGTGTTTGGCCATGTTTAAACGCAACAAAACAATCTCCAGTCAACAATTTGGGTTCCGTGAGAATAGTAAATGCCTGGAAAATAGACTATAATACGCTGCTGCCTTTCTAGGCATAAGTCAAGCATTTGATAAAGTCTGGTATAAGTCTGGGACAAGGCAAGCAACAGCAATATAGAAATAACGTTTCATAGCAAGACTTTCACGAACATGCTCAATATTCCTAACATAAATCCCGTTTATGTGAATCCCTTTTTTCAGATATATTTACGGAAATAATCAGGTAGATATATCAACGAGCAAACAATTATATTGATAGTCACACTCAGAGCCTCACTCCATTTGGAGCAGACACTGTAACACCTGTATCACAAATTTATAAAGATTGACCGATCTCCTATCCTATCATGAGAAAAAAAAATATCGGTATTTACTATCTGAAGACTGAGTCACTCTAAGCTTACCAATGAACACTTTCTTAAAGGGGATTCTAACCCTGTTTGCACAAAATGTGGAGGGAAGTTCAAAATTAACATATACTGATTGAATGCAATGGAAATTGTCAAAGTGTCAGCTAAACATTCGTTCCATGTCTTAAAAGACTTTAATATTGAAAATGTTATGGTATTCTTCAAGACTGTAGGTTTGTAGATAAATTTAGGATACTACCTGTTTTTAGATATGTTAATTCATTTTATCGATTTACATGTAAGTAAGCAGCTGCACCTTTGTATATGTGCATATTTTTTCTTATGTCAAGTAAAGTAAAATTTTTCGTACTGCCTTTTTTACTTGTTTATTTATCAAATTTACTTGTTTAAAATCTGTGTACTAGTATAAAGTGGAGTAGGTATAATTTTTTTTATTTTTAAATCAAATATTTCTATGGTCTTCGAAATTTGCTTGTAGAAGTACAAATTACAAATTGTTATGTTAATATAATAAATTGTTATGTTACATGTTACATTTTCGTTTTTATGTCTTTCTAATAAAACAAATAACTTATTTAGCAATAATAAGTAATTATTATTCTAATCTTTTCTTTTGGTCATCTTTTGGTGACTGTATTACTGATTAATTCAAGAAAAACAACACCTTTGGCGTGGCATTGAAATTCTTGTTCCAAAACAAATAAGATTTCTGGATGCTATGGTATCTTTCCAAGCCGCAATGATACACGGATTAAACGCGGCAGGATGTGGTTTGTTTGGCGAAGAAAAAAATTCTCACCACGAAAGTCTTGGTTACCAAATTGATGCACTACAGTTCCCATAAGAATTACGGAAAATATCGATGTGAGATTGCGGTAAAACGATAAAGGCAATGATTGTACTTTAGTGTTTGGTGGTTTTCGGTTTGCTTTATCAATATTTTCTCTTTTTCGCTTTCTGAGGGAATCAACATGAAATATGCAAAATAGATCGATTTTTTTTCTTTGATGGGAATATCAAGTTCACTGAACTTATTAATTATATGAGTGCATCAACATATTTACTGAATGCATCAGTGTCATTTTGAAAACACTGGTTTATTAATTGCTCTAACTCTAGGTTTATATTCTTTATTTTTTCGAACGTGAATTCAAATTGATATTTAATTCAATTGTTGTCATCACAGCGACTTGGCACTTAATAGAATTAATATTTTCCTAAATGAAGGCACATTGAGAGAGTTACTACAAACCAGTCGGTAACAGCTCATGAAATATATGTATGCACAATTAGCTCTGACCAATAATTTTGTTAGATTAAAAAAGAGGTTAGTACAATTAGCGATAGGAAACTTATATTGATGACGGGATTGTGAATGGTATAGAGCTTTTCTGGATAAGGACAATTTATAGACTGTACAGGGATAACACTGTCACATGACGGAATAAGAGATTAACTTAGGCTAAACAATTTATTAAGTATGTCAACGGCATTCCTAAGCAAACACTATATCTGGATGCAATGACTTTTACACATAATAATCATATTTTGGAATCATTATGTTATTATAAATATCTGCCAAGAATGATTTATTATGATAATTAACAGGTCAATTGAAAAATCACAGTATTCATTAACACAATCATCATTAACAGGTCAATTGAAATCAATCACAATTATCATTAACAGGTTAATTGAAATGATTATAGCAAATCCTCCAACTTTTCGATACCATTTTTGTGGTACGATTTGTCCTTTGCTTCAAAATAGGTCTCGGTTTCGGAGATCACCTCTTCATTCGCGGAAAATTTCTTCCCAGCGAGCATTCTTTTGAGATCTCAAAATAGGAAATAATCGCTGGCGGTCAGATCTGGAGACGGTGGATTAGGGAGCAATTCGAAGCCCAATTTTGGACTTTTGCCACGGTGCATTGTCTTGGTGAAGCAGAACTTTCTTTTTCTTCAAATGCGTCCGTGTTTCGGCGATTTCGTCCTTCAGACCGTCCAATAATACTATATAATAGTCGCTGTTGGTGGTCTTTCCTTTTTCAAGGTAGCCAATGAAAATTATTCCATGCGCATTCCAAAATACAGACATATATATATATATATATATATATATATATATATATTTATTTATTAAATTAAAAGTTTTTTAGCTGATTAACAAGCACATTGTGGTGCGCCCAATTTGTTTTTGTATAGCAATTTTGAGGTGATATGAGGTACGTTTGGAAGTTTTTCTAAGTTCTAAGACAGCCATGTTGTTACGATAGTCATTAATCTAGTAAGTAGATTAGCTGTACATAGGTAATACGATATCAGGTCCAGTAAACTGCCTTGGAAACTCCTGAATATATTGAAGATGCTCATCATCTTGTTTTATGAGAAAAGATCTATCTGTGAGATATGATATTAGTATCTTCCTTAATTTAAGATACAACCTTGCTTGACACCTATTACGTCAAATAATTGAGATATGTCCAAAAATGAAGCCGAAGTATATTTCTTGCCATTTAAGTCGAATTCTACTAAACCCAAATTAATATTCTAGAACAATATTAATTTTTTGTAATATATTATTAAGACATTTTACAAATTTAAAAATTCAAGCATTAAACAAATCTGTGATAACAATGATAGCAACGATGATCAAATGAATCCATAATAATAGATTTCCAGAATCACATTATTAATGTTGTTAATAGTAATACGTAGAAATTGGGAAATTTTTAGAATATTAAAGAAATTGCGCTCTGCTTGCTGTAATGCGCAGCAGATCATAAACGTTTAAAATACTTTCAAGGGATAAAAACAAAGGTTATCACGGTATGAAACTAAAATAGTTATCACACTTGCCTACTATTAATCATTGTCCATGTTCTCGTAACACCATTTATACATTAATATATAGCTAGATTGTTTTAGCTGACCTAAGCTCGAATGCATTCAAATATGCGATAATATTTTTGCTTTGATAAATTCGAATAAATATGTTGCACTTAAGGTCATGCACATCGTAAAGTTAATAAAATATCCAATCTTTATACGAGGCGCTATCGCCATTTCATAGAATATATGCAATTTTAATTAATAGCCATTACAGTTAACACATATGTGGAATACATTTTTGACTGAATTGAGGGGTCTTTGGTTTGCATCATCATACAACTGTACGGGTTTTTTTCAGATGAAGTAGGTCAAAGATGAACGATTGCTTTTTCGCTGTTGTCATCGCCTCTAACGTGGGTTTTATGTATTTTAAAAAGAATTTTGTTTTAACATTTACAATAAAAGTGATTTACAAGAATATATATATTATATATATATATATATATATATATATATATATATATATATATAATATTCTCCTTTTACCAATTATGGGTTTATCTGGACTGGGCCTAAGTTTTAAGGTGGGCTCCGAACCACGGTCCTCAGCATTAGCTGGCGAGTGACTAACTTCAGAAATCATCCCAGAAGACATCCGGTCTTACCCAGCCTGGTTACTGGCGTGACTGGGATCATTTTCCTTGTCGGATTTTATACTCTTGCCTAGAACATTCACAAATTTTAAACAATCACAAACATAAATTTACGACCATGCCCCAGCAGGCTATCGTAACAGTAGGAGGACCGTCGCCATTACCACTGCGCCACCAAACCAGCAGAAAATATTTTTAATTTGTATTTTGATTGCTTGGAATATTGATTGATACTATTTACACTACCCTTCAAAAGTTTGGAAACATTCTGTTCCTAATTAACAATATAAAAGAAATCCTGCAATAATGTCTATATATTAGGTTATCTGAAAAGATATAAGGAAAAAACGATTTCCTTCTGAAGTAAATCTAGTTGACTGAGTTTTGTTTCTTTACAAGACAATGACGCTAATCATTCGTCAAAATTATGCCAGAAAAGAACAGAGTTTCGTACAGAAAAATCTATATCATCAGACCTCATTTCCATTGAATTAGTGAATTAGTATGGGCGGAAGTTGAAAAGAAGAGTGTAGAAACGATGCCCACCGAGGTCACCACAGTTGTGGAAGTAAATTGTATAATACTGAATATTTAACTAACTTTAACGAACTGTTTTTTTTAGGGTTTGATTAAGATTTTAGTGTAACAATTTATAACTATTTATATTATAACTATTATTTATTCTTTTGATTTTTTTTAAGTAACCATATTTTTTCCAAGCATTTGAACGGTAATTTATATATATATATATATATATATATATATATATATAATTACCGTTCAAATGTTCAAATATATTATTTAGGTTTCATTAAATAACCACTTTTTGAAATAATTTATATACGGTCTGAAATAGTCAAAAAACAGTTGATTATGCCCGGTACACGGCCGTTATATTAGTTGCCCAATACGCCTAATACTATTATACGTAATTAACCTTTTCAATTGATCTCAATTGGCGCCATCTCGTTCTTATTCCACATTTTATTTCGTAACTTTTTAGGCAAATTCAAATGATGTTTTCACTGTATCGCTAATTCGTCGTATTGTGTTATTTTAATTCCATTGAGGGGGGGGGGGTTATTTAACAGAATAAAAATACGACCGCAATTTAAATTATAAACAGGAGTTGGAAGCTGTACGGACCCCAAGACGTAACCTTTGAGATATTGGAGGTGAAATGATAAGAGAGGAAGGTCACAAAAATAAATCCAACAACACCAAAACGAAGATATCACTATCTCCAACTGTTATATGATCTTATTTTTTTAATATCTATATTTTTGTCTTAATAATGACTAAGGGAAAAATAATTTACAATTAACTTTGAAACTTGCTATAGTATGACTTCATTGAATAAGTTTTTCTGGTGATATGCTTCCCTAAAACCATGTACTAGGAGAAAACGAAATTATTTTGTATTTTATATATCTATATTTTTCCGATATACTAATTTTTATATGTTATTTCTTGTATTAGATTGAACTGATCCCCAGAATGGGAATTTTAAATAAGGGAAAATTATTTAACACAGTGATATAGTAAAAACACTAAAAACTTTATAATTGTCTATAATTTCCATGATGAATTCATGACGCGCATTAACTATTTATTCAATAATTTATGTATAATTGTTTTCAAATTACTGCTGTGATTGATTGAGGAGAATGTATTAGTTCAAATTGGGTTGGTTAATTTTGCAAATAGCTCTGCAATGTGATCTAAGGACTGAGCAAAACTCAGACCGTTAAGCCGAGGTAAATTTTTTAAAAGCAAAACTCATTGCATGTCAACTTCGAAGATTTTACAATTAGTTAGTGAATAACCTACTAACGAATTATACTAATCAATTATATGGTAGGAAATTAGAAACTGGATTAAATCGTGGTACGTATAATATAATAATATATGTATATACTTCATTAATTCGTCAATCCATTTAGTTTGTTCATCGTTTCAGATAATATGTTGTATTTGTAGAATAAAAATATTTATGTTTAAAATTAATACTGAATCTGTGCTGAATTGTTCTTTAGAGTGGTCATTTCAAATTTGTTTTTATACCACATGTTAAACTGAAAAGTATCCAATAATATTTACTCTCAAAATAATTACATGAACAAACATAATTAAGCCCTGTATTTCTGCTATATGTTTACGATCCTAATGTTTATACAATTTAATTAACTATTTTTACATCATAGGTAATCGTAACCAATAATTTGGATACGTTGCTTTCATTAATAAAATGTTGTTTATATTTATATAGATTGGTCAAAAGAGGGCTTTGTTTATAACAAATAGATACACTTTGTTAATTTGTAACGTGATTTGCAGCGACCAAAAATTTAATTATTGTATTCCCTGTACTGTTTGATCTTATATAATACTTGATAACGATATATTTCGACAGTAAAAACATATTTTGAGTATAAATAAGTAGTGTATTCTTTTGCATTGTAATTTCCCTCAACTTCAATATACTTATACCAAATAATCCTTCAATTTAGAAATCCCATCACAGTAGTACAATAATTTTCTAGTTTTTCATGTTATATATACACCGGCAATTTGAAAATTTTGTAGCACATTAAGAATAACATGAAGAATATAATATATTGTGTGTAAAATAGTCTATGGTATATGAAAATTGTTTCCACAAACAATGTGTTTTTTGACCTATAAAAAGTACAAAAAATTCAAGGAAATAAAATCTAGCAAATAAGTTGAATGTTGCAACAATTCATAGTGATTTTAGCGAGTTTTTTTTCGAGCTTTCATAAACCAGGTGCGTTTTCTTGATAAAATTTTTGGAAAGCTGGGCTTTCTTTTGTTAATATTTGGAGGCCCCAAAATGTACTTAGTAATAAACCTGAAAAATTTGTAGCTAATCGACGGACAAAGTCCCATTTACAAACTAAAAATCTTGTGAAAAAATTAAAACATTTCGATGCTGTGCCGATTTCTGAACACGAACCCATTTTGAAGCAGAACAATCGGGTTCGCACCACTACTTAGCTTCGTGTTTTGATTCAGATTTTGTTTGCCTCATCCAAAGCAAGAAGCAAAGCAAACAAAGCAATAACATTTTTTTATTAAATATAATTCAATCCAAAATCATTAGGTCTTGTTTGTATTCTTATGACGTTAGAATGACGTTACTTAGAAACTTATTGAGCAAACTGTTAATTCTGCTTTATAATCGAATAATAGAATATTTGAGAAGTTGCTTCTTACACGGAAACAGAGAGGTAGAAATGAATTAAAGACAGAATTAGTAGAATTAATTAGAAATTAGTACCTCTGCCGACGATTCGTTTCTTGGCAAATACAACTACAAACCAACTAGTAATTCAACGCTACCAAAACAAAAAACTAATCGATGATCTTTTGTTTTAATGTGGGAAATATATTTCTTTCTTTATTTATTTGCTATTAATTTAAATTATTTATAAATACTCATTGGCCGTTACTTAGTCTCTAATAAAATATGTTAAAATAAAGGTTGGTGTAAAACTTTTCAGTCTTCTTATCACACAATATTCTCATTACACAACTACACAAGATCAAATAGTTTGGTTCTCTTGAGTCTGCGTCCTAGTTCAGTGTTAGCCAAAAGTTTCAGTACTTCGGTTTTACATGGCTTATATGTTTACATTTCTTCTATAACTATTGAAATCCGAAGATATCGGTGTAAGTTCTTGTAGTATCTGGGTGGATCCACAATAGTTATCAGCACTTTATTCTGAAATAGTTGTCATGTTAATATAACTTATGGAAGAACATCCTCATAACTAAATTCGTACTTTCATATAGGTTTTAGTATCTGTAGAAATTTATTATGTACAGATAATTTAGATCTTCTCCCGAATAATCAATTCTTTTCAGTTTAATTTGAGTTCTTTTCTTTTCTTTTTAATGTACTCTTTCTAACAAAGTTTTGCATCAAGATTCATCCTAAGATACTTAAGGATGTAGTGTGGAAAATATTATTTTTCATATTTATTGGTATATGAAAAGTTTGGTTATGGTTAATACAGTCATTAACTTTTATTCTCCATGTTTGGCTCCACTTATTTGTATTATTATTTGCGTGTTGCAGTTTTTTGTTTATTTCTTTGATATTGTCTCTAATAGCAAAATCGCACTGTCATCAGCACATATAGCTCTAATGCCATTTTTTACTTGTATGTCACATGTGTAGAGTAGATAAAGAACGAGATCCTGTTCTTGAAAACACTGCTTTGCGGTACACCTACTTCTGTTTGTTTCATTGTTGAGTAAGCTTTTTCTTGTTTAACTTTAAAAATCCTGGTTTAGGTACAGGCTTTTAAGAATTCAACTTACTTCAATGTTACTTCAGTAACATTTCAGACTTTATCAAAGGCTTGCTTTTCGTTCAAGAATATAGTTGGGCAATTGCTGAAAAATTCTATGTTCGTCTGTAATTCTATGTACCTCGTCAATTGTTGAATATTTGCTCATAAAAGCAAACTGTGGTATAGGTATTAACCTTGGAGACTTCTTTTGTTGTAGCAAGTTCAATCGGAGGATTTTAGTTCAAATTATGTTCAAAGTTAGTTTCATTTAGTTTAAAAGTTTTGTTCTAAATGATCGACGAGTGCTTCAGCTTTTTATTGATCATTGCATACCTAATTTCCCCCCTAGGTCTCTTGTAGATGGAGTGGGGACTAATCTGTTTCTTTGCCATATATTAGATCTGCGAAATTCAGCATTTACTTAATTTTACAAAGAAAAGATGGCGTATGTTATCTATAGGAACTATATTTATATAATATACATAAATATTTTTCGTATTAATATGTCTTTTGGGTGACCGTTGAATATGTAAAGTAACAAACGGCTTGGGTCGCGTCTAGCAATGGACGGCGAACTAGTTTGACAGGTGACACGGGGAGCCGACCCCGAGGTGCTAAACCGGCGCCGCCACGGCCGACGCCTCCACGTCGGGACGCCGACGTTCGGCTATCTCTTAATCCGCCGCCGGGCTCGATCCACCGTCGAAGATTAATTGCCCCCACTCGCCGTGATGCTGGAGTTAACTGAGTGTGGGGGAACGGATGGAGGAGGCGATGGGCGGCGAATGCAGTGTCCCCTACACCCGCACTAATGAATTATTCAGTTTTCCTTTTTTCTCTGGATTACGAGGACAACGATGTATTAGTGGGTGAAGCCAGCGATAATTAATTTGACAATATTTCATTTCGGATGGTGATGGTGTCCGCTGTAGTTTTAATTCTTTAACCTTTTGTAACATCCTACTGGTTCAATGATCTTTTATTCTATTTTAACGTCTGATTTTATAAGAAAATGTATATGAACATCACTACTTAGCATTTAATCAAGATATGTGTAGCAATAGTATTGGTAAAATATTGTATAAGTCTATTAATTCCAAAACAATGTTACGATGCCATTGTAAAAAAAAATATTCACTAAATTCAGACCAGTATGTATATCGAAGCATTTTGTTTTGGCAGCGTTGGATTACCGCTTGATTTGATGATTTAGTGCAAGTGCTTTACTTCCACACCGTCGATCTCAATTGGCAGATAAACGATTCGCATTTTAGGTTAAGTTAATAATATCTTTCGACCTCCGCGTCTGATCTCCTTTGCTTTTTGTCTAACATGAATTTCCAAATTTACCTACCATCAAGAAGGATGTCGAGAAATAAAAATATTAATGTTATTCTTTATTTGCTTTATTGTGTTATCTCTGAACTTAGTGAATAATTTTTTTACAATGGCATCGAATTTTACATTGGGATAGGTTTTGGTCAAGTGATGCGATATCTGTTATACATGCTGCTTAATGAGAGTTAATCAATCGGCAGTTGGATAAACATTTTAAACAAAAAGAGTATGGATTCATTTTAAAAATGTTTAGTGAACTTTACGAATCTACTCATCGTTTGTCTTACTATATCATGATTAGTCACATTAAAAATAAATGACCAATGACCCATTGTTTGGATTTAAAATTTGATTTCTTAAATCTATAGCATATCGACATACGATATATCGATACATTATAGATTGTTTTTGAAAATATATTGATTTTATGAAGGAAATATCGTTAGTGCAATAAAAAATATGGATATATTTTAAAGAACACATCGTTATTAACAAGTCAATTGAACAAGTCCCCGGTCCACCATAGTAAAACAAAATTTTTTGGCAAAACGGCAAAATGAGATTTGAGAACAGGAAATAGTCGCTGCGGGCCAGATCTGGAGATTACGATGGATGAGGAAGCAATTCAAAGCCCAATTCATGGATTTTTGCCATCGTTTTCACTTACTTGTAACACGGTGCATTGTCTTGGCGAAGCAGCACTTCCTTTTTACTCAAATGCGGCCGTTTTTCGGCGACTTCGTCCATCAATCGTTCCAATAACGCTATGTAATAGTCGCTGTTGATGGTCCTTCCTTTTTCAAGGTAGTCAACGAAAATTATTCTATGCGCATCCCAAAATACAGACGCTATAACCTTGCTAGTCGACTGTTGCGTTTTCCCACGCTTTGGAGCAGGTTTATCGTGTGCAGTCCACTCGGATGATTGTCGGTTGGACTTCGGAGTGAAATAATGGAGCCATGTTTCTTCCATTGTCACATATCGATGCAACGACTTGATCATCTTCAAATACTGGTCCGAATCATCAACTCGTCGTTGTTTTTGGTCTTTCTCATACCCAAACATTCGTGAATGATATGATGTACACGTTTAGTTGATATCTTTAGAGTGTCTGTTACTTCATTCAATTTCAATTTGCGGTCATTCAAAATATCATTTTGTGGATTTTTTTAATGTTTTTCGTCGATAATTTTACTCTTTTTACACTATTACATTACCAATCTTGAAAAATATCGTACCAAAATGTTATAATATTAATATACATTATATTGTTATTTGCAGGCAAACTACCAAAAAAATTATAAAACTACATATATTATATATAAATCTATGTAAGCATCAAATTGAGTAGGTATTTGTCAAGGTCGCGGCTAGGACGACAGAGCCAGAACGTTAAAAATTAATCGAATGAAACTAGTAGAATCAAAAATAGTAAAAAAAGTACGACTAAAAGTGTATAGTAAATGGTAACAATATCAGTTGCACCGGAAATAGTGACTGAAAACAGTCGACTGAAACAGTCACTGGTAAAAACTAGTAAATTCAGTCGAAGCAAAATATAGCGACTGAAACAGTCGATAGTAAAAAGTAGTCAATTAGTAAACAGTCAATAGATAATTTCAGTCGATGGTTCCCAAAACTAGTGTAGACATAATTATATGTTATATATTTTACTATTTCAATGTTGTACTGGTTTTACTTCATTTACCATTTCAACAACCGTTTCTGAACTTTATCGATAAATATAGTACGAAGTAAATTGGCGAAAACCCCATCGTCTTCCTACAGGAAATATTCCGTTCTCGAACTCGCTGAATTATGGAATGGTATAAAACTGCATCTGCAACTTTGATTAGTATCAGTCGTGGAGTCGGAACTGTTCCCCTTTTGCGACGATCTGATTTTTTGGGAATTTTACGACGCAAATCTGAATATGAAGAACCCTCTCGACCTCGCCACCTTCATTTACATAATCGTCTTCCCGAGGGTTACCTGGGACATCCGGCTGGCGCCGATCGTCCCGTAATCCTGGTCATTCGGGCGGGCGTTGCGGGAGTTTAAGAGGGTGGCTCCGTTCGCCCACCGATCCTCCGTTTTTTCTCCTGTACTCCCCACGGATTCTGTATCGTGCGTAGGGTTGATCAGTATAAAATTGAATGTTAACTTGCGAAACAAAACTACGCATACTTTCATTATTTCATTTCATTTCATTTCGAAAATAGAATTATCTTTCTATGTTATGAATTTCGTATATTCTGCAAAAAATAAAAGTTACTTTTAGATAACTTTTTTATCATTTTATAATTAATTAGCATAATGAATGAATAACTCCTGCATTTCTACATTTTTACTAATTAAACTTTATGTTCACATTAATTTTGTACTATTTCTGTTTTAATATTGTTAGTATGGGATATCATAAGGCTTCTGAATTCATTCAGTTAACCAGAATCAAATTAATTATCAAGGAAACAAAACCGGTTAACGTTGGATTAGCAGTCCTTCCGCAGTTACTTGAAACATTCCTGGGAATAGTTAAGTGGAGTTCGGGCAAAAGCATCGTAGAAGGAAGCTCTAAGCCAATAATATATAAACTATTCCAATTAGGAAACTTTCAAGCTTTGAAAACTGATAATCTGTGGATTGCCGCACAAGCATTAGAGTTTGTGGTCTAAGACCATCAATGGCGGACTGAAGCTGCTGCAAATTTACATAGTCTACTAGTATTTGTAGAGTTGTATAGTGTATAGTCTACGCAGCAATATTAAATCGCTTGGAGGATAATTTACACTTCAAAATGTGGAAGTATACGTTGACCAAGCGTTTACTTTAATAATTTGATTGTCTTAATACTCGTTTTTTATTCTTGAATTAGCACTTGAAATATAAGTTTGTACTAATATCGATACTTTTTCGACATCCCTACATCATGGAATTTTCCTATTTTTCTCCAAATGTTCTGATTTTAAATTAGTATTGATTAGAACTTTCGAGAAGGAGAGTTCGGAGGGAGAAAGTATTGAGGATCATAATAATGACTAAATATAATTTTATTGTCGATCCGTTTCTGTTTGATAGCGTGACCTTTTGGATATTTTGGAATTTTGATTCGCAAACCATTGTTTATCTAGACGTATTAATAGTTTTGAATTTTTTTCAATTGATTATCGAATAGTCATTTTGTCAATTGCTAAAGTATATTTTTTAGTCATTAGGCAATATCTATGTGACCACCACAGACTTTATTAATAAATTAAAATATATTTTAAAATAATGATATTTATATATCGTTCTATGTTTTTCTCATTAAAGTGCGAATTTTTACAAAGATTGAAACTTTTTCAGTCACTATATAAATGACGCTAGACAGCTTTTTGTTCAATCAGAGATCCGACTCGGAATTAAAATTTGTACTGGTTAGTCGGAAGGTACTCCCAATTTGAACTAAGATTTAAGATACTATTTATTTATCAGTCAATTATAAAGACGAGTTGGATACATGAGGTTGAACTACAACATCAAACCTACTAGTAATCCAACGCTGCCAAAACAAAGTTCTACTATTAATTACCAATGGTTATCGCTACATAGCCAACGAAGAGCTGCACAATCACCTCGAAATCAAATGGATACACGAAGTGATCCAAAACTTTGTCTTAAAATATGAATGAAACAAGGTTGCTAAATCACAGTAGCGTGGATGTAATACAGTTACTGGATAACAGACAGGAAATCAGAAAATTGAAGAGAACCAAACCACAAGAACTTGCTTAGTGTATACGTGTATTCGTAAATTTAGCTTAAGATTAGTTTTATTTTAATTTGGGAAATACATACTGTTGTATTAATCCCGCTCACGCATGGCTTGTCTATTAATTCATGTACAACAAAACAGTAGTAATAAATTAATTTGTAACTTAAAATAGTACTAAACTTATCTAATGTAAGATATAATTAATAAAAAAGCTTTTAATGCTTCTGTATTAAACAAATATAACAAAATTTTAGTAGTCAATTAATTTATAATTTATAAATTAATAATGTACTAAGCATAATATAATATAACGTGTAATTTTAAAAAAATTATCCATGAAGATTTATAATTTTGCAATGTTAGTTGGCAATTTCAGCTTAGTACTATCTACTTGCATAAATAAGATAATAATTTTAAATATATTTTAAGACTAATAATATTTTAAATTACAGTATCTAAAAATATTTTCTTAAAAAATTATAAATTAATTAATATTTCACACACTCTCGGAAAAACCACAAATCTTTATTTTTTTTCTTTTTATATGTATAACCGCACACTATATATTTTGATAGTGTTTCGTTTTTTCTTGGGATTCCTTCGATTCCTCGTTCTCACGAAAGGGCCACAATTTTGCTTTCCATTCTAAATATTTCAGTGGTCTCAAGATATCGCTATCGAACTAGATCACAACGCTGATTGAACGTAAGTGGCCCCAATCTGCATACATTGTCCCCTAGATGCATAATTTATAACGAGCCGGTTCTATTATGTACAAGATTCTCTAAAAGCACATAATATTTCCATTAGTAAGTAATGTTTTTTGTTTAAATCCTGTCTATGTTATATATTACCTTGCTGTTTCACTAATATTACGCCTGATTGTATTAATCCATTCCAAAAAGGATTATTTAATGTATCTAATTTAATTAATGTAGGATTCTCGTCAATATCATCTCTAAATAGAATTATTTTAATGTTGTTAGTGTCAATTTCTTCTGGCTCGATGAATTTAAAAGATATTTTGAAACTTTAATGTAGATCAAAAATTGGCTTACACATTTAGTTTGGTTCGGTAACTGGAAGAACTTGTATAGTGTATAACTAATGTATAACACATACAGTTCTATACAATAGTATTTTTAACTTAATTAGTAGTCTAATTTAACATTAACTTGGAGATACATACGATGTATTTATCATACACTCGTCTTGCTTGTACATTAGTGAAAGTGCAACAGAAAAATTGTAATTAATTAAGTATATCTAATGTTATATGTAATTGAAAAATTAATGTAGCAAATTATTAAACTAAATTTAAGGAAATTGAAACAAATTCATACCGATACATCTGTACATTATTGAATTGTTCCTAGTTAAATAGTTCTTAGGTCTAACTACTTTGAAACAGATTGAATAGTTTAGTGCTAATAAGTCAATATGTACTTTAATCTTAGTCTAACTTTCAATAACTAGGGTGATTTATGAGATTAATTAAAATCAATGACGTTTACCTTTACTCAGAGACATTCAACAATCCCAAACTGAATATGAAATCTGATTTCTCTAACTGAATGAATTGTTATAACATAAATACTGGGATGTGTATAATTCAAACGAGTTATATAATGAATAATGAATTGATAGGTTGTAATGTTGTCAGAGTTTGCGCGTGAACTGGCTATACTACGAAATGCCTTTCACTACTATGCATGATTTATATTTATCTACAAATAGTCAGGGCTGATTATTTATGTCATCGTAACTACGATATCAATAATTTTTTTCTACAGCCAAATATCATTTCCTTGAATATATATATATATATATATATATATATATATATATATATATATATATATATATATATATATAGATGGAGCCACTAGAATTAAATCCATATGTTTTTTAGTTAGCCCTAACCCTCAAAAGATGCGTGTATGAATTTGACAATTGTCGGATCATTAGTTTGTAAATTATAACATTTTGACTGAAGTAACTTTTGTTATTGTGGAAAAAATGGATAAAAAGGAATTTCGCCTAAAATACAGTTGAAGCAAAAATTTGGCTTGATGCCGAGTTTCCGGACACTGCCCCAGGAAAATCAACCATCAAGGATTGATATGCTAAGTTTAGACGTGGTGAAATGAGCACCGATAAAACATTAAAAAATCCACCAAATGAATTTGAATAACCGTAAATTGAGATTGAATGAAATAGCAGACACTCTAAAGATATCAACTGAACGTGCACATCATATCATTTACGAATATTTCGGTATGAGAAAGCTCTGTGCAAAGCGGGTGCCGCGCGAGCTCACTTTTGTCCAAAAAAAGCGACGAGTTTTTGCGTGGATATGTGACAATGGATGAAACATGGCTCCATCATTTCACTCCAAGGTCCAATCGACAGTCATCCGAGTAGACTGCATACGATGAACCCGCTCCAAAGCGTGGGAAAACGCAACAGACTGCTGGCAATGTTTTGTGGTGAAAAAGGAAGGACCATCAACAGCGACTATTACATAGTGACGGCCGAATTTGAAGAAAAAGGAAGTGCTGCTTCACCAAGACAATGCACCGTGTCACAAGTCAGTGAAATCGTTGGCAAAAATCCATCCATCCACTGTATTTTCCAGATCTGGCCCTGGAAGTTGGAAGTTGGAAGGTTGTTATAATCAGTGTATCACCCTTAAAGGGAATTATGTTGAATAAAACAACTAATTTTGCCAAAAAAAAATGTGTTTTACTATTTTAGACCGAGTACTTTTCAATTGACCTGTTGCTTATTATTATGCTTGCTGCTGCTTGTATGTCTTATCTTGATATTACACTACCTATAGTAATAGATTCAGTATCATCACCGTTAAATTAATATTGTCTTGTTTATTTTTGCTGCATCTCATGGAAAATTTATCTTATTCCAAATTAAATAATTTTACTGATCAGTTATATTCACATCCATAATTTTAGGTTTTTGAAAATAGAAAGCATATATTGATATATTGAAGCTAGAAACTAACAAATAAGCAAACCACCCAATGCATTACAGGATATTGCATTATATATGCATATTTATTCTACTAGAAAAAAGAACGTTTCTGCCCTACAATGTTCAAATATATCAATTTTCTAATGGACATTTCTCAGTTTTCCTTTGTAGTATCTTTCCATTTTTCGGTATGTTCTAATTTTTAGAATATTTCTCATATATTATATGATAATGAATTTCAAAAGTGTGATATAAAAAAATGTAAATGTGTGTAAAGATGTTTAATGAGCTCTTATTCCATAAATATTGATCAGTTACAGTACAAGTAATGTCTGTTGTTTATACTTTAGCCAAGTGACACGTACTGATATTCGGAAGGGAATTAAAACGTCGTAATTGAATAATAATTGAATAAAAATAAATAGTAGATAATATATCATTCAGATTAGACTCACTTTATCTAACCTAACCTAGCGTTTAAATGACACGCGCTACAGCGGCTTTAGTGAAGCAATTTTTACAATTTTTGTTTGTTATTCTAAAGGTATGGTGAATTCGGCATTTGTTCCAAAAGATATTAAAAAAATTGATAATTAT
Source organism: Rhynchophorus ferrugineus (assembly GCF_030347505.1). Classification (NCBI taxonomy): domain Eukaryota; kingdom Metazoa; phylum Arthropoda; class Insecta; order Coleoptera; family Curculionidae; genus Rhynchophorus; species Rhynchophorus ferrugineus. Next base: position 19,418,035 of record NW_027472583.1, on the reverse strand, counting down.
ATCAAGTGAGTGAAGTAATAGAAATACAAAACAAGAAATTATATTTCACCAGAACTAAGCTTTGTGTCACAGATTGATGAAAGGGATAGTCTTGAATATGAATTACATTTTGAACTTTTCCATCGGTCGTATAGTCCAGATCTGATCCCCATTGAAGGAGCAACAATGAACTAAGTGGAATTTTGCCTAATTAACTAATTGGTTTTATAAGTTGTGCCTGGGACTTATCGAGTTACCGCTCAAAACTTCTTTGTATACCTTGTATTATCCAATAGGATTTCTTTTACGATGATAAGAATATTAAAAATTACGTACAGCTTTAAAATAACGAGATTACTGATATTATTATTGAGCCTGACTGTGAAAGCTGTGTATTTGAAGAAGATGTGACTGTTTGGAGGTGATGGTTGAGATGTTTAGACATAGGCAGTCTAGTTTATGTCGAATTTCTATTCTTTAATCAAATTTTTGAATTGTCAATGTTGTTCTGCTAGGCTACCAAAAACGGACTGAAGTAGCTGAGAACTAACATAGTGTGGTGGAATTTGGACAGAAGCTTGCGGTTCAGACTGAATGGTCACCAAAGATAACAGCTCAGTTTTTCAGCTGTACACTCTTGGAATTTGATGTCACCAAAACTTGGGAAACTATTCTATACGGGAATACCATAGAAATTTCTGTAAAAACAGTGCCATAGCAAAAAATTTTGCAAACTGACGGACGAAGGTATAGACGGTACTCAAAAAATGAAATTATTAGCACTATAACCTGCCTAGACGAGAAAACAATCATATACATCCCTGGGGTCATTTGTTTAGGAGCAGGTGTTATTACACGCGACTATTAAGGGCCCTGTCTACGAAATATTCGAGGACGAGTTAGGGTACTTACATGAATGGATGGTAGTAATGATTAAAATGCTTAGTCATATGGTACATTGGTTTATATTCAAATAGACTTAAATTGTGACTGTCCTTTTGTATCGCCATTTAACAAGTCGCCTCTTCTTTCCATAATATACAATATTTTTTAAAATGAAATAATATATTTTGTGTTTGAAACCCTTTCGTATTTTATTATTTAAACAAATTCGAAGTAGAAGTTTAAATTCTAATTAAGTTTGTCATACGCATGCCTTGAATAAGGTTTGGCATGAAGGCCTTGTTCATAAAGTACAGAAAATGTTACCAAAACAACACACCAAACTACCAAAATCGTACGTTACAACCAGAATGTTTAGAGTTAAACCAGAAAAAGCTTTCTTTACAATAAAAGAAGCTAAAGCAATGCTTTATCTACTCTACACTTTACGTTAGCTACATTTGCTGATGATAATGCCATTATAGCTGTCGGAGACAATAGTGAAGAAGCCACACGCAAGACAAGTGACAATATAAATAACTGGACACAAGCTTGGAAAATTAAAATTAAGTAAATCTGTGTATGTGCAGTTCACCTACAATCAGATCGTAGAATCATCAAAAACATTAAATAATAATATCATTTCATATAGCAACAACGCTAATATCCAGGAATGAATTTTTATGCAAAACTTCGCTGGAAGGAACATGTAAAGAAGAAAAGAAAAAACTGGAATTGAAATATAGGAAAATGTACTGCTAATTGGAAGAAAATCACAATTATCAGTACATAATAAATTGCTATTATATAAGTAAGTACTGAAACCTATATGGACATACGGTGTTGGATGGGGATGTTCTGCAACAAGTAACATAAACAAATTACACATACATGAGGAAAGGCTCCATTCTCATGAGAATATTGAAGTATTACAGCTTTTGGATAGCACCAAAGCAGGACAAAGACTCAAAAGAATCAAAACAACTAATTTTATGTAGTGTTCTGTAGTGAGGTGCATTTAATAAAAAATACAGCAGTGACATGTATAAACATTATTTCACTAGAGACTGAGATAAGGCCGATGTTTCCTCCTAGTTATATACCTAGTTACCCTCCTAGTTATGTAATAATTAAATAATAAAAATAAGAGTTTGTCATAAACATATTCATTTCGCATATGTTAACTCGCGTTTCCCATTTCCAACATTTCTCCTTTCTTCCCTCCTTAACGGAATGGCAAAGAATCGAACAGAAAACGGAAAATTCGTCTACCCTTCGTTCCGCAACCGCTGACCTTGCATCGTCGGCCATCCGGAAAAGCCGGAAACGAGACGTAGAAGTGAGAACAGATGACTTCCGGCGTCCGAGAGACCGAGCCGCGTCCCAACGCCCCCGACACCAAGACGCCGACCGACAGGTAGATGTGTGTGTGTGTCTTTCCGCGTGCAAGTCGAGAGAAACTCGGGAAAACTGCAAAGTTTCTTAATTTTTATCGCGGTCTGCGCTTTCTGTGGCGCCCGAGGACCGTCTGTCGTGGTTTGTGTGGGAGGATTGGGGCGAGGGAACTGTCATGAGTTTTCCGTAGGAGGAGGAGGTAAAACGGCTGAAAGAGTATGTAATCGAAAAAGTTATGGATAGAGCGTTTTACCTGAAACAGTCGTATTTAGGTCACGATGAGATCGGATAATACTCGAGGGAGAACGCAATATGCATTTGATTTGTGTCTTTCGAACGTGTATCTAAAGTTGTCTAATAAATTGAAAATATTGAAATTTATGCCGCGCTTTATTGTACAATAAACTTTGCTCGGATATTGCTAAAAACAATGTTATCGGTTGTGATTATTCAGGTACTATATATTCATCACCGATTCTCGATAGTGATAGTTTAAAATATGATTTTGTGGTATTCCCGATATTTTTCTAAATTTATCTTCAGAGCTAAACCGGCCTAGACAACCCAGATTATTTTTAGCATTTCTTTGCATACTTGTGTTAGATGAATATATTGTGTAGAATGTGTTAAAATGAATGAATAGTACGATTCGTAGGAACTTATTTTCTATGCTATTTTCGACATTTATTTCCGTTATAATTGAACAATTGTCTTTTATATTTCGGGATTGCCAGAACCAGTGTGTGATTAAGTTTTTTTCTCTTATTCTTGTTGGTGTATATTTGTAATTAGTGCAGTTTGAAATAAATCATCTCCACTGACCATCGCAAGTGACGATTTTCTACTGATTATGAATCTAGATTTGATTTGCTGATTCTTTTTACTTCCTCATATAAATTAATTTTGCAATATGCGTATGTTATGTCTTATATATATATATATATATATATATATATATATATATATATATGTGTGTGTGTGTGTGTGTGTGTGCTAAAAAAGCTATGCATTGATAATATTTGAAATACTGTAAAAATATTTTTCAATGTAACAATGATCAATAACTGATTATGATGAGTTGAAATTTTTGATTGTAAGATTAAGATTAATTTAATTGTATTTATAGTTTATATTATATTTATCAAGGCCATTATAGGCCTAATAAGGCTATATTTTACCAACGCTTGTTACTAATATTCGTGAAACACTGTATTTCATTTTATATAGAGCAAAACTCTAATATTGTGCTTACCTTCATTATGTAATAATAATGATATTCTCTGTATCTCACGATTAACTGTTTTAAACATTTGTTATGAAATAGTTTTATTTAGAAGATTTCTGAAAAGTCTGTTAGACATACTAATAATAATTATAATTTAAAACCCCCATTTTGTATTAACTGAAAAGCATATATATATTTCGTAATAGTAGTGGAGGGACTTAAAGTTTTGATAAGATACTACGTAACGAAATAAATAAGTTTGTTTTTACAAAACTAGTACGTCACAAATCTTTGATTTTGTGGGTAAAGTTGTACCTTATCTATCAGATTTGGTCATTCATCGCTGCTTTTTGTTAATTAGCAGTCTTCTATAGAAATAATATAAATGAGTAAATTAAATTAACTCTAATAAACTCTTGTCTAATTAAAAAAAAACTCTATTCTAAAACAGGGTATCATCGAATTGAAGAAACATTAATTTTAAAGAGCAGTGTCGACTAATGAGACAGGAGTTCATCGGTTTATTGAGAGGAAATTGAGAAATTGAGAAAGAATATTGAGAAAAAATGAAGGAAAATCAAACCCTTTTTTTGTTGTTAACTAATCACAACTGTCTATATTTATACTAAGCGGAATTTGAATATCAGTTTTTTTCTCGGCAGATAATAAAAAGTTTATTCTAAATGTTTTGGTAAAGGCACTACAAATTGAATGATCAAAGTCTTCAGTTAACATATTTCAAGTGACACAAATGATCTTTCTGTTTACAATGTTTCTGTATCTGCCATTTTAAGAGATTGAGCTGATAGTTGACTTAAGATAGAAAAGAGAATTTCTGGCGATACCTGAAATCTGTTTCCGAAAATATATTAATATTAGAATAATAGTATGTGACTTAGTGGATTAGTGGATCGTAATTAGAATACGATTAGAAATTCGGTGCATAGTTATATCATATTTGACATATATGTCATTATTTTCACCTAATTTTCACGTTATCAAATAGATATACCTATCAAAAACCTACATACGTAAAGTATTAAACTATCAGTGCCAATATATTATACTAGTACTATACTGACTATGAGCTGCACTGTGATTTGAGGGGTTTCCATCTGTTTCGAATGGTGTTACGATATCTAAAAATAGGAAAGAACAAAATATAAAAGAATAAAAATAGGAAAATAGGAAAGAATAAAAATATCTACATATAGGATTGTTTACCCTCAGTCTTGCTTTGCATCGCCGTTCAACCAGTCGCATCTTCTTTTTGTTAAATAAGATAATTCTTTAAATTAAACTAACAATTTTTGTTTTCCAAACCCTTTAATATATTATAGCGGAACCGGAATCAAATTAATTATCAAGAGAAGAAGACAGGTTGACGTTAGATTGGCGATCGTTCCGTGGTTCCTCGAAGCGTTTCTTGGTGTAGTTAGGTGAAGTTCGTGTTAAGTGAAGAAAGTGCTCAACGAGCCATAAACTATTCCATGTAAGAAACATTCAGGCTTTGAAAAACATCCCTAGTCCGTAAACCGCACACCCATTACAGTTCAAGATGTAATGCTATCATAGGCGGATAGAAGTTGCTGTTAATTAACATAGTTCAAATTTGAATAGAAAGTTGCAGTTCAGGGAGAGAACAGATCAGTTGAAATGTCCCTGGTCTGATACATAGATGGCGCTACTAGAATTTAATCCATATATTATTTAGTTAGCATTAACTCTCAAAAGATGCATGTATAAATTTGACAGCTGTCGTATCATTAGTTTGTGAATTATAGCATTTAGAGTGAATCAACTTTTGCTATCGTGAAAAAAATTCATAAAAAGGAATTTGGCGTGTTGTTAAAATATTGCTTTTTGAAGGGAAAAATACAGTTCAAGCAAAAAACTTGACTTGATGCCGAGTTTACGGAGACTGTCCCAGGAAAATCAACCATCACAACAGTCGGCTGGCAAGGTTTTGGCTTCTCTATTTTGGGATGCGCATGAAATAATTTTCATAGCGTTATTGGACCGTTTGGAGGACGAAATCGTCAAAAAACGGCCGCATTTGAAGAAAAAGAAAGTGCTGATTCACCAAGACAATGCACCGTGTCAACAATCCATGAATTGGGCTTCGAATTGCTTCCTCATTCACCGAATTCTTCAGATCTGGCCCCCAGCGACTATTTTCTGTTCTCAGATCTCAAAAGAGAAAAAGCAAAGGACAAATCCTACTACAAAAATGGTATCGAAAGGTTAGAGGTTCGCTATAATCAGTGTATCACCCTTGAAGGGATTTTTGTTGAATAAGAAAAAACTAATTTTGCCAAAAAAATATATTTTACTATGGTAGGCCGGGGACTTTTCAATTGGCGTGTTAGGATACCAAAGGCGGATTGTAGTAGCTCAGTTTCGTAGCCGTAGTCTATTGGAATTTGGAATCGCCAAAACTTGAAAAATCATTCCTATTTTGATGGACACCATGAAAAAATGGGTTGGAAACAGTGGAAATTTCGAAGACCCTCAAAGGCAAACTAGCAGACAAAGGTACAAGCGATGCTCAAAAATGATTTTATAAGAAATATAAGCTGTCCAGGCGCGACAACGACCACGTCCATCCACATTTTTCAGGAGGGAAGTCTTACGTTGCGTGATTGTTGGACACGGGCTATTATATAGTGGTTTTTACCTGTTCTGTAATAGATAAAAACACCCAGTGCCATTTTGTATCGCTGTTAAATAAATCGATTCTTCTTTCCTTAAAATTAAATAGTATTTTTCAGTAGATTAATAGTTTTTCTGTTTTAAGCACATTTTATATTTCGTAACTTAAATATAAAACCATGAACTAGATTATTTTACACTATATGAAACTTGTCATAAGGGCGATAGACAGACTGTTGAACAAATTTACCGCCACCACATTTCCCCATCCGCCGTTTTCTCCGCATTAATCCCATATCGTACTGGAACGTCAAAGTTGAAAACCGACACGACAGGAAAACTAACAACCGCGAACTTATTATATCGACAACGAGGACAAGCGGAGAATAAACGAAGGGTGGAAGCGGCCTCCTTCCGTCCCGCACTCCACACGCCACCGTCGCCGGCCCATTGCCTCTCGACGCCGCCGCCGCCTTACCCCCGATTAACTCCCGACCCGACCCAGTCACATCCAATTGCTCATCGCTCCTTTTCTCCTCTTCTCCCACCTCGCCCGTGATATAAATAATTCGCTCCTTCGCCAAAAATTAAGCGCCCACCGAAAACGGAAAAGTTTCTATAACATTAATAATCGAATTAGCATCCGATGCGAACTAGGGGGGCGGGGAGGTGCGACGAAAGTGGATTAATTCATTACGGGGCGACGAGGGTGAAATCTCTGTTCTAAACGGGAGTAGTTAAGGGGATGTCGAATAAATTTCCATTTTTATTCCACCCCCGTTATTCTTCGCGATGTTATTAATTTTATATTTACAGGATGCACTTCACCGCACAAACATTTATAACTGCATATACAGATTGTCATAATGACTGTTATGAACAAGTCATGTTTATATATAAATACATAACAAGTCAATTAAGAAGTCCCCGGCCTACCATAGTAAAACACATTTTTTTGGCAAAATTATTATTTTTTATTCAACATAATTCCCTTCAAGGGTGATACACTGATTATAGCGACTCTCCAACTTTTCGATACCATTTTTGTTGTACGATTTGTCCTTTGCTTCAAAATAAGCCTCACTTTCGTCAATCACCCCTTCATTCGACGAAAATTTCTTCACAGCGAGCATTCTTTTGAGATCTAAGAACAGGAAATAGTCGCTGGGGGCCAGATCTGGAGAATACGGTGGATGAGCAAGCAATTCGAAGTCCAATTCATGGATTTTTGATACGGTGCATTGTCTTGGTGAAGCAGCATTTTCTTTTTTTTTTAAATGCGACCGTTTCTCAGCGATTTCGTCCTTTAAACAGTCTAATAACGCTATGTAATAGTCTGTATGTTGATGTATGTGGATGGTCTTTCCTTTTCCAAGGTAGTCAATGAAACTTATTCCATGCGCATCCCAAAATACAGACACCATAATCTTGCCAGTCGACTGTTGCGTTTTTCCACGCTTTAGAGCGAGTTCATCGTGTGCAGTCCACTCGGATGACTGTCGATTGGACTTCGGAGTGAAATTATGGAGGTATGTTTCATCCATTGTCACATATCGACGCAAAAACTCGGGTTTATTACGCTTGATCATCTTCAAACACTGCTCCTATTCATAAACTCGTCGTTGTTTTTGGTCAAAAGTGAGCTCGCGCGGCCGCCACTTTACACAGAGCTTTTCATACCCAAATATTCGTGAATGATATGATATACAGGTTTAGTTGATATTTTTAGTGTCTGCTTTTTCATTCAGTTTCAATTTAAGGTCATTCAAAATCATTTTGTTAATATTTTAAATGTTTTCTTCGGTAAAAACCTCTTTTGGGCGTCCACTGCGTTCGTCACCGTCTTCGGTGCACATTTCACCACGTCTAAACTTAGCATACCAATCCTTGATGGTTGATTTTCCTGGGGCAGTGTCCGAAAACTCGACATCAAGCCAAGTTTTTGTTTCAATTGTATTTTTTCCCTTCAAAAGGCAATATTTTATCAACTCACGAAATTCCTTTTTATCAATTTATTTCAAAATAACAAAAGTTCTTCACTCAAAATGCTATAATTCACAAACTAATGATCCGACAGCTGTCAGATTTATACACGTATCTTTTGGAGGTTAGGGCAAACTAAAAAAATATACTACAACCTCTATCGGAACATCATTACCGATTTTATTCGGAAAAAAATACATATTTTTTTTATTAATCTCTTACAATTTCAACAATCTGTCCGTGGGCAATAAGTATTATATGATTTCCTTTATATAATATAATTATCCTGAGATGTAGAAAATCGCTTCAGTAAGTGATCTGCTGTACATATTATATTCTAGATCTTATTCTCCATACTATTCTAAGTTACTTTAAAGTATATCCTAACTTATTCTAGATATTATTAAATATATTTTTTTCCTTTTTTTTTCACTTTTCTCACACACACTTTTCCTTAACATTACTACTTTTCTTACTAATATATCATAAAATATCAAATTATTTCAATAATAATACATAATTCTATATCTGCAATCATCATATGATGAATGTGACCAAAGGTCATTTATCAGTGGTTGAATTTGATTTTTCAGGCATCGACGATGACTCACAACACTTCATTCTGGAACCTCTGGAGTATATCTATGTCAGATTTGTTAGTTATACCCCACAGTTCGATACCATAGGTTCAAATGGTCCTAAGTATTGATTTATACAGCGAAACTTTGTTATTTAATGATAGTCAATCAGCCAATACATTCAATACGTGGGGCGGCAAATTAAATCTTGGTTAAATTTTGGAAAATCTATTTTTGAAACAGTTGAAACCATTTTGTTCTATTGATTTTGAAATAAAACCAACTTTGGCTATTAACTTACATTTACAGTATTTCTTAAAGATATCGAAAACATTTAATAATTTGTGACTAATTTGTTTCTTTTTATTGCAGAATTCCATCAGACACAATTTATCACTACACAATCGTTTTATGAGGGTACAAAATGAAGGTACTGGTAAATCGTCATGGTGGATGATCAATCCCGACGCCAAACCAGGAAAATCAGTAAGACGCAGAGCAGCTTCAATGGAGACGAGTAAATTTGAAAAAAGGCGAGGTAATAAATATTTTTCGAAATTTAAGTATAGTGTAGTAATTGTTGTACTATAACTACAAGAGGTGGCAACAAATTACAACAACAAATAACAAATTATTTAATGTAGCTAAATGGTCTCTCATGATTTTAGGTATTTATTTTTGTTATGAAATACTTATTTTAGTTATCTTTATTTGCTTTAGTTCTCTACACTTTTCTTAAACATTACTCCTTTTATTACTAATATATAAAATATTATATCAATAATCATACAGAATTATATATCATCAATCATCATGTGATGAATGTGACCAAAGGCCATTTATCAGTAATTGAATTTCATTTTTGGAATCATTCTTAAAACCTTCTTCTATTTCTTCTAAACTCTCCAATATTATGGTATTTCTATATTTTTAAAGTCTCCTTTTACCAACTTAAGGTTTATCTGGACTGGACCTACAGTTTATCGTGGGCTCCGAGCCACGGTTCTCGGCATTAAGCCTACTGACTGACGAGTGACCAACTTAGAAATCCAGAAGACATCCGATCTTACCCAGCCTGGTTACTGGCGTGACTGGGATCATTTTCCCTGCGGGATTTTACATTCTTGCCTAGGAAAATCCTAAATATTAAACAACCATAAACATAAATTTACGTCCATGCCCCAGCAGGATTCGAACCCGCGACTATCGCAACAGTAGGTTGGTTGTCCTGTCGCCTTTACCACTGTGCCAACCAAGCCGAATTATATTTGTATTTACTTCTTCTTGTTTTAATATATTTGTATTTTTCTAATGTATTCAGAATAGTTTCTACTAATTTCAATGTTGAACTCGTGGCCATATTTTTCTTATCAATTAGTAAAGCTGAATGCAAAACTAATTTTAGGTAGCTTACTCTGTTCCTTTTTTGATAACAGTATTTTTATTTATATATAAATAATACCACTTAGAGAAATTGTAGTATATACAGCGCCGGGATTTTCATTATATCTTGGTTTTAGGGCGAGTTAAAAAGAAAGTGGAGATGATGAGAAATGGAGCGCTACCAGATCAACCAGCATCTCCTAGTTCTTCGGTGTCGGAAAATTTGGATATGTTCCCAGAATCACCGATCCACAGGTAAAGACCGAATTAGATACTATATCTATTAATCAGTTAAATGAGCTTTTTTACACGATAGAGTTTTAACATTTTATTTTTTGTTCTTAACAATCATTCCCGTAGATTATTCGAAGTAACAGAACTAGAGCATGCTTGTAATAAGTCTTAGCAATTTACAGATATTAGCGAGATAGCCAGATAATATTGTTTTTTTTTTGAACTTGAACATATCGACCCGCTCAATTGTGGCTAAAATTTTATGTCAAAATTTTTGTTTGGTAAAGATACGTTTTAAAAATTATTTTTTTGTTTTATTCTCACAGCTCCGGTGGTTTCCAACTAAGTCCAGAATCAAGACCAAGAGCTTATTCAAATCCGTCCGTTTTTAGGTAAAACAATGATGTTTTATGTTCGACCTTTTCTCTCATTCGAAAGTTTTGATGTCGGTTCATATGTATAAACTAACATTTCTTAAAGTCTCAATAAAAATAAAACCATGCGATAGAGTCAAATGTAATTAAAGTATTATAAGTGAATGAATACAGTTATCAACAGATAACAAAATTTTACGAATTAATTATTGGAACATAGTTAAAGGGATATATGAGTTTTGAATGTTATAATTTAGTATATTTTTTCTATTTTTAAGGCAATATAAACTAATTATTTTTACAACTAATTTAAGAAAGAACCATAATTAAAAAATATTGTCTATTTATTTTTAAATTACTTCATCACTATGCATATATACTTCAAATACTTTTAGCAAAAATGTTACTTTTGTTAGCTTTTCTAAGAAAAGAAGGGCATATTTCTTTGTTAATAACTTTTTATATTATAATGTTTGTTGTCGTAGAAGTGTTGTGATCTTGATTCTCTATGTGAACATTTTAATCAATGTCGATTTCAATTTACTAAATATCACTACATAGTAAAAAGATCGATTGTTATTGATGATTGTTGTACATAATATTTATTTCTATCTGTGTTTCATTCGAATCTTCAAAATCCGCATATAACGAAGACTATAGAAAAGGTAGCACTATACTTAATATATTTTATCAGTAAAAAAGAATGATAAATCAAATATATATAAAAATATATATCCATATCCCAGGTTGAACTGTTTCAACGTTATTATGTGATACACTATTTAAAGAAATAACCATTATTAAATAATATTGTCTATTTATTTTGAAATTACTTCAGCATTATGCATATGTACTTCAAATACTTTTAGAAAAAAAATTACTATTCTTAGCTTTTCTAAGAAAACAAGGACTTATTTCTTTGTTAATAACTTTTTATATTATAATGTTTGTTGTCGTAGAAGTGTTGTGATCTTGATTCTCTATGTGAACATTTTAATCAATGTCGATTTCAATTTACTAAATATCACTACATAGTAAAAAGATCGATTGTTATTGATGATTGTTGTACATAATATTTATTTCTATCTGTGTTTCATTCGAATCTTCAAAATCCGCATATAACGAAGACTATAGAAAAGGTGGCACTATACTTAATATATTTTATCAGTAAAAAAGAATGATAAATCAAATATATATAAAAATATATATCCATATCCCAGGTTGAACTGTTTCAACGCTATTATGTGATACACTATTTAAAGAAATAACCATTATTAAATAATATTGTCTATTTATTTTGAAATTACTTCAGCATTATGCATATGTACTTCAAATACTTTTAGCAAAAAAGTTACTATTGTTAGCTTTTCTAAGAAAACAAGGACTTATTTCTTTGTTAATAACTTTTTATATTATAATGTCTGTTGTCATAGAAGTGTTGTGATCTTGATTCTCTATATGAATATTTTAATCAAAATCGATTTTAGTTCACTATATATCACTACATAGTAAAAAGATCGATTGTTATTGATGATTGTTGTACATATTTATTTCTATCTGTGTTTCATTCGAATCTTCAAAATCCGCATATAATGAAGACTATAAAAAAGACACCACTATACTTAATACATACTTATCAGTAGAAAGGAATGATAAATGATACACTATTTAAAACCATTATTAAATAATATTGTCTATTTATTTTAAATGACTTCAGCATTATGCATATATACTTAAGTACTTTTAGCAAAAAAGTTGCTATTGTTCGCTTGTCTAAGAAAACAAGGGCGTATTTCTTTGTTAATAACTTCTTATATTATAATGTTTGTTGCTATAATAACTGTTGTGCATAATACTTATTTCTATCTGTGTTTCATTCGAATCTTCAAAATCCGCATATAGCGAAGACTATAAAAAAATACCACTATACTTAATATATATTTATCAGTAAAAAAGACTGATAAATCAAATATATTTAAAAATATATATCCATATCACAGGTTGAACTGTTTCAACGTTATTATGTGATACACTGTTTTGAGAAATACATGCTCTTAGTTATGCTTTTTGTAAATAACAATAATTTAATAAATTTGGTATTTTCCATTGCAATATTTGATTATATTTGGAGTTGATTATAAGAAATGTTAAGTATATACCGAAACAACTTACCTTGTCTGAGAACACCATACACTAACTTTCATATATGTACTTGGGGTCAGTTCTAACAGCTTAATCTACTTGTTTGTAGTTTTTTGATTGCGTAGTGTAGTTTCGAGATGACCTCGAGGTAGAAAGAGATGAAATTTCCTTTTAAAGTTTTTCTGTTTTCACATTCGGATATTTTATCTCTTTGTACGTCGACCAACAGGTGAGTAATTAGAAGAAAACTTTTTGTTGTTGGCGCTATACGTAATTATCCCTTTTCCTTTTGTAGTAAAAATATTCATTTTGTTCATAAAATGTCCGTTCTTTCAGCCAAAGTGTTATTGTTTTAATAGCAAGGGGAAGAGGCTTTTTTTGATCGATGGTCTGGAAATATAAACGTTGGGGTTGGGGCTCCGTATCGATCTTTCTCCTTATTTCGGTGTCGACAATACTACATACTTTCACTCCTCACATAATTCATGTTTTTTCTAAAAATGTACATTGTGAATGGATTAATTGCACTTTTTTTGAATCTATGTCTAGTTTTGAGCTTTTGGTTTAATGTTAGTTAAAACAAGTTAATGTTTATGCTTATGATAAGTTAAACTCTGTTATATTATTTTATCGGTTATATTTTATATAGGTTTTACAAGCTAGTTACAATAAACGTATATTCACAAATATTCTTTCAAACAGAATAGATTATTTTACTCTATTGGATGTCTGCAGAAAATCTCAGTATTTGATTGCAAACGGTGCAATTTGTAACGAATAGTTGATAGTGAGAGTTGATTATTTTTTTATTTGACAAATTGGAGGTACATGTAGTAAAGTATTCTTTACAAAGCAAAAATTACCTGGAAAAATTGACAGGAACTTTGTTGGACATTATTATTTTTTATGAAAATTTTCTACAACCGAAATCACTTGCATAATAAAACGTTTTGAACGTGGTGATTTTGACTCGAAAAACAATAGAGAATTAGAATGATTCCTGGATGAAAACGCGTGCTGTATACAAGAAAGGCTCCCTTTAAATGTTGATCAATCAACAAGTGATGGTATGATTCAGTGAAATGAGTTGATTCAGAAGCGATAAAAGAGCGATGGAACTTTGAGAGGCCACCTTGCAAGTCAAAATATTGATTCAAATTCCAGAAAAGTCAAAGTCGATTGAAGACCGATCCAAATATTAACATCTTCAAAAGAACGAAACATAAAACATAATTAAACATAACTTACAGCCATATCAGTGTCGTTGACCGGAATAGTTGAAATTGAGTTTTCGGTAATATGCTACTGTAATTCTTTTATCGGGTTCTAGTAAATTGTAGTACATCGTGCCAAATTGGTTGGACCATATATAAAACGAGGCCTTAGCTCCATGAATATTGGTCATTATTAGCATTTCCACGATTTTTGTATTAACTTGAGTTTGCCATAGTGACTCATTTTGTCATCAGGAACCATACGATACAAGAACCCTTACTTTTGTAATATCTCTAGGCTTTAATTCATATGGTACATAATATCATTAAAGCTCTACTCTACTTTTAAATTGGTAAGCGGCAGTGTGAAAAAGGGAATGTAATATGTTTCACCGTATATTCATATTTGGAAAATAACAGTGAATAATATAATAATTTTTTTTTATTTGCTACATTATTACTAGTGGTTGCCGAATAAACTACAATTTGTCTTTATATTAACTTAAATCTAAGTATATATCTAGGAGGACCCATCGGTCCTATCTTAGCTTCTGATCTAATAATGTTTGTGGTTAAACAAATCTGTTTTTCTATTAAATGCTCCTCACTACGCTACAGTACACAAGATCAAATGGTTTGATTCTTTTGAGTCTGTGTCTTGTTCATGAGTTGTCTTAGTCCGATATTGACATGAAAATATAGCCGTACTCATGTCTCCTTGCAATTCTCTTGATTTTCTGGGTGAGAGTCGATATATGAAGGGTAGTTATTGGTTTATTTCTTTTTCATTTCAACGTGTGCTTACGAATGTGTTTTTTTTAATTGTGTCATAAGTGAGATGGAAAAAATTTAACTGCTGGATTCCATTAACTAGTACGAAGTTGAAATTTCCATGAAAGAATTCAAGAGGCTTGAAGAAACTTTGAGCGACGTACTAGTAGTTTTCAAGATAACATAAATGCAGTTATTTAAGGTACAAACTATTTCAACATAAAACAGCGACAATGTTTGCGCATTCATCCAATATGATATTCAAATAGACATTTTAAGATATTTTCGCTCAGTTTAATACAGTTTCCGTTATAGATGTTTAATGTGTGTGATTTTTAACTTATCATAAACACGATAACGTTGTTTTCTATGGGTTGATGTCGAAAATTCACGGACGAACAAATGCTCAAGACTAATACAAGACCGTGACGTTATTTTCGATGTAGTTAAGAAATAAATCCTTTATAGCGGTGGCGGATTCCAGCTGAGTCCCGATTTTAGACCGAGAACGTCATCACAATCGTCTGCTCGATTATCCCCGATACCCGCAATGGGCGTCGAGCCCGAATGGGGTTCGGGATTCAATGGGGCCACCTTCAACGGTGCCGAAATGGTGAATGGTACCCCGACGCCGGGTGCTCCCGGTAATTATTCGCCCGACCAACTAGCTGGAAATCTGGAGCAGAGGATGAAACTCCAGTCAGACGCTTACATCGGTATCGGGTAAATTTACTGAATAGTAAACGCTTCATTTGCTTGTACCGTCGAAGGGAAACTGAAACCCTTGATGGCATTAAACGCTAATATAATTTTAGAGTTTGCGAGTGCTGCAGTTGTGGATTAATTGGTACCATTATATTTTTTCTAGGTATATAAACGAACAAACTGCCCAGACACAACCTCCACCGCCATATAATTCTTCGATATTCAACGACCAATTTCAAAACAGGGAGTTCCATTCGATGGCTGCTACGTCACCTTACGCTTGTTCATTACACAGAATGCAACAGTGCAATTGTTTGCCAAACTGCGTTAAAGTTGAGGTAAGTTATATAGCGTAGGAGGTTTTTTTTTGGTCCGAAACTGGGAAGGAGGATCCTGTTACGGATACCTAACCGCTGCCTCTGGGCTACTCGTTATATCCTATCCCATCAGCTGATCCCTCACTGATACTTCTTACTGTAAGCAAGATATCCGTGACCGGTAACACCGTTAAGAAAAGAAATAGATGTAGAGGCTTAAAAAATCAATTTTTGTCTCATAAATCGATAGTACAACTAACATATTCAAGAATATACTCTGAAAATCTCAAAGTAAAATTCCAAACAATTTAACAGTTATAAGCGTCTTAGGAAGTATTCTTTGTTTCTTTTAACAATAGAGATTTTGGGTGTAAGTGTATAGAAGTATTACTGACCTATCAACGATATTTACATTTTGAAAACAGCTCTAACTTAGCTTCCATAGCGTACGATGCATTTATAGAAAAAATATCTTCGTAATCCGAAAAACGAACATGCCGTAATACCAGACCACGTAAAAGATTATTTCATGGAGAACGGCATACAGATCTGCAGTCAAACAACTGATGAAACTGAAGAAGAAGAAGAAAAAGTGAAAGAAGAGATAGAAAAAAAGAAAGTAGAAGAAAGTAAAAATTGAGACAATGAATATTTATCTAGAAATGATTTACTGGACCGGAATTCTACTTCAGGAAATGTAACCATTGGACTGTCTTTACTCTAATAAAATATTTAAAAATATTAAAATGGACAGGTTAATTTTTTCATTATAGTGGTAGGGATAACATGAAAATTAGACATATAAAGTGAGCATACGTATTTCTTTAAAATATATTTGAAATTGACCTTTATAGTCAAGCTCTAGCGAAGTGAACAAGATGTAATATATGACGAAATAAAATAAATATCATTTCAATTCAGTTTGGTTATGTTTGATAATTTTATTGTATACATGTCCGTATTTCGTTGAGAACTACATTTAGCTAAGGTTCCTCTTTGAAATACAATTACAATTACTTTCTTCGTACCACCGATGTGCCTAAATGTTCTTTTTTAATTTCATATTTTTCATCCAGTAGCATTTGTATACTTGTAGTGTACATTCCAAACATGTATAATAAGATCTATAATAGTGTCTATAACAGTGTCAGTTCCATATTCTTATTAAACATGAATCAATAACACTAATATTGATATATACAAATTTAACATACTCTACGAGAGAGTATTATATAACTAGTTTACAGTCTCTGTCATTATTTTAGCTTTTACATTATCCTGGTAATTTTGTTGATATTGTCACATCTAGAATATGTTATCATTTTTATTTATATTTTTAATTTTTATTACGTTTCTGACTACATTTTGTATCATTAATAATTAGTACACTAACAGATCCTTATGTAATATATATTCGTAAACTCAGTTTGTCTAAATAACCAACAACAAACATGTTTTGTTATTTTTTACGTATTTCGTAACATTGATACAATCATATCTAATAAATTAACAAGTCTATAAATACATTATCATAGAATTAGCCAATAATAAACAGAACTTGATGTGGTTTATCGAAATGCGCATGCGCAGATCCAATCACTTCTGTGTAGTCTTTTGAAGTCACGTGATATTGTTTGTAATTATAATGTTTGCAACAGCATTTTTCTTCTTATTTACTAAAAACTGCATTTAACTCTCAACATTGTAATTTTCCTGCCACAAATTTCAAGGATATTTTTGTAACTAATATTAACATATGGTAGTTTTATATTGATTAACTTGTTTTTATATTGTTATTTTAATGAGTAGCAGATATATTCCAATAGAACACCAGTGGGCAAATTTTAAAAATATCTTTGTTGTTGTAAAAGCCTATGAGTTTTATTAAAAATTATACAAAAATATTGAATAGGCGGATTCGAAATACAAATAGCTTGAAGGTTGTAATAAAAATAATATTGTTGAATTTTATTGTCTATTTGCAGATAATCAAACGGAATAATAGGCAGTGTAACATATTAAGTGTCACTTTAGTTTAATGTTTTGCAACTATAATGACTTTTCAAAAGTTTTATTTCAAAATTCGGTGAAGAAATATAATGATACAGTCAAACATAAAAGTGTACCTTAAAAACATGTTACTTATTTAAGTTTATATGTTCTTTTTAAATCATATATATTATTTTATATTCATAATTTTAGTAATGACAAACGTTCTAAAAATAGCTATAAATATATATTTATTTTAACAATTATCATAAGAAATACTGTGTAAGGGCAATAAGACAAATAGTTCAATATCTAAAGATAATAAAACCAATATAATTTATTATAAACGTATTTGAAATGCCATCAAAGTAAAACGAAAGCTGAATCTTCTTGTAATACAATAGACAATTTACACTTTAAATATTAAGATATATTTCAGAGTAATGAAAAAAATAAGAATAGCATCATATCGTAATATTCATTCAGTACGACATTCGGTAACATTTAGAATGCACTGAAAAATGTTATTGTCCACATTTCAACTAAATGACACATACTGAAAAGTGAAGCTTGTCAGCGAATATTCAACATCAAAATTGATCAGAAAGGTACCCGATAAGACTTAGTACACAATAACGCCGTAAATCCTATAGAATTAATTTATAGGTCTAAGATGACAATTTGATGAAGTGCCAAAAGCTGAAACGAGAATAAATATGTAAAACCACCGTGTATCGCTGGTCCAATGAATTCAATCGTGGTCGTAGTTCGCTGTCCGACGAGTTTCGTGAAGATCGTCCAAAATCGGCTGTTGTGCCAGAAAACATCGATGCTGTGTGCGAAATGATCGCTAAAGCAAGATCGTCATGTCACCTAGTGTGAGAATGAGGCATTCCTAAGCATTAGTTACACCATCATATATGCGATTTTACATGAACACCTAGCTGTGCGAAATTTATGTTGGCGTTGGATCCCACACAAATTGACAATCGCTCAAAAAAGGCTCCTGTCGATTGGTGCAAAGAATTGCTTAAGAAATTCAATCGCGGTGCTTCGAAACACGTTTAAAAAGTCGTGACAGGTGACGAATCATGGATATATTCGTATGAGCTCGAAAGTAAGTAGCAGTATGGGTGTTTCAAGATGAACCAAATCCAACAAAAGTTGTCCGCGCACGAAGCACTTCAAAGAAAATGGTGGCCTGTTTGAAATAAGGAAAACAAACAAGAGACGCCGGATTGTTTTTCATCATGACAATGCGAGCTCTCACACATCGGCTCAAACAAGAGACTATTTGAGCACTCAAAACATCGAATTGATGAGTCGTCCCCCGTACAGTCCTGATTTGGCACCCAATGAGCTCTTCTTGTTCCCCTCCGCGAAGAATAAACTGCGTGGTCAACGATTTTCATCGCCCGAAGAAGCTATTGAAGCGTTCAAAATTTTTTAAAGATACCTCATTCGGAATGGAATAAATGCTTTGAAAATTGGATTAAACGTATGCAAAAGTCTATCGATCATCGTAGCGAGTACTTTGAAAAACAATAAAAATATATTCGCAGCTTAACTATTTGTTTTTTTCCTATTTCCGAAATATAAATATTGACCGTCGTAAAAAGGCCATCTGTATTACATTTTTTTAAGAGCATAGCTTTTTTAACAGAATATAACGCCTAATTAAACGTCATATTTCTGGCTATTCTATAAACTTAAAATCAACTGCTAGGACATGATAGGGACAAAGATATAGCTATTTGAGATGATTTTTGAAGCTTTAAAGGGAAATTTCGTCTAACGCACAAATTATCACTAATGTATATTTGTTTAAAATTTACATTTTATTCCAGAGGATGTCTCCAACGGGGATGTCGCCATCATATCCTCACTCCGAACCATCCCCAGACCCTTTAAGTTCCCATCAGTATATGGGTTCCCGACTACCTGCCAGACCGCCATCTTCTAGCCCACCTGTGACTCCACAGAGTCAAGGCACGCCATCAACAATGATGGGGCAATATATCGGCGCTTTAAACGTTGGCGATGATCTTAACATCAACGTTGAATCGTTACAGGGAGGTTTTGATTGTAATGTTGAAGTAAGTTCTCACTGACAGCATCAAGGATCGAAATAAGTTTCTCGTTTTTGATGACGTATAGGATATTATCCAACACGAGCTAAATGCTGAGGGTTGCTTGGATTTTAACTTCAGCGGGCAGCAGCAGTCAATGGCACAGCAGGCTGCGGAATCGGCGCTAAGTCTTCAAACTGCACCACCACCGGCTTATTCGCAAGCTGTGGTGACGACACCTTCATGGGTTTCGTAACGTCTCGATGAAGTACAGGTGAGTTCATTTAAAATTCTAGTTACTATTCTAAGCAATTAATCTTGACTACCATTAACGAGCTGTAATATAAGCCATGCTCTTCATCTAATATATCAGAATAGATAACAATAAGAATATTGATTTAAACGATATATGATAAGTGTTCAGATTGTAAGAAATAATAAGCCATATCAACGAAATTTTGTTCTGAGGTGATCAAATGTTCATGTTGAGTAAATATTCACCTCACAAACTTCAGTGCAAAGTAATACATTTTTGATTTCTTCATATTTTACTATGTAAAATTTAACTTGCTTCGTTTTGTATACTTACGTAACTATAAAAAGCAAGGATAATTAGTATATTAATGAATTATGTTAATAATGTTTTGTAAACATCTTATATATATTTCTTCATTTGATATATTACTGCTGCGAATATGCATCCAGGGGTATCCACTGACTGGGAATGTTTTTCAAAACTTGAATGTTTGTTGGAATACTTTATGGCTAGGGATGTTTGAACGCTTTTAATCTACCTCTTGTGACCTTACTGAACTGAAGTACGCCAAGGAGTGCCTCGAGTAACTTCGGACTGATTACCAATCTAACGTTTTCAATCTTCTTTTCATATACAATAAAAAATATGATACCAAAAATGTGAAAGTGTTTAGAAAACAAAAACTATTAATTTACTTAAAAAAGCTATTTTATTTTGTGGTAAGAAGAGACTGTTACGGAAGAAGACTTCTTGAACGACGATACAAAACGACATTGAGGGTTTTTATCAAACTCAGCCTTTATCTCGACGTTTATTTTTAGACGTCTCACTCGTTATACCAGTCACTCTTAAAACATACCTATACTCAATTTGTAATTAGGTGTGTTTGTCTTAATTTTCTATAATTCTCGTCAAACTCGAATTTAAAGCAATTAAAAATATAATCAAAGCTCTTACTTGTATTTTTTAACATTATTATAGAATCAATATGTATTGGATGTACTTTGTGTATTTACTTACAAAACCTGAGTTGAATTAATTTGAAATTAATCCAAAAAAATAACGAAAATCCTAAATAATATCCATTAGGATTACCTCTAATGCATTGTTATATTGTATCATCAGAACTATTGGGATAACTATGATAACTTCAACAAGACTTACTTACTTGCTCTTCTATGATCTCCAGATACGAGTATCATCAAATTTAAGATAGAATTATTCGATAGTCGAGTATATAGAGAAGTCTCACACCAAATTTCAAGAAAAGGATTAAATGGAGCTTTAGATGTGTCAACCGTCTCGAAAAAAGTAGTTTCGAAAAAATACATATTTTGGTTCCACTACATTAAGTCATTTTATCTTGTAAACTATACCCTACCATAAACCATATTAAACTTTGAAAAAAAATCGATATTTTCAAATTTCTAGTCATTACCACTCATCGTCTATGTTGGAAATCTGAAATAATTCTCAACTTGTGAAAAGATCATTGATGAATTTCTCGCATGTGAATCTGGTTTTTAATAAAGTAGACAAATTAATTTGATGTCACTACAAATAATGTAAAATGATTTGGTCTGGTTGGACCATAGAGTGTTTTGGTCCTATATTGGTTATAATAGTTTTTAATCCCAAGTTGCATTTGTTCTTGCATGGTTTCAACAGCACTGAAATAATCAAAAACGTGATAAGAGCTTAAATAGTACTGAAACAATTCCGATTACAGCAATCTCATTAAATGATATCAACTTTCTTATTTGCTAGTAAATAATTCGTTTAAAGGAACATTTCCTGTGTTTTTTATATTTAAAGTGCGTTTACGAACTGTTCTGGCTTTTAACCATATCTGTTTTTTTTTTAATGAAACTCGCGACATCCAAAAAATCATCACTACATGATTTTTTTCTGAGTTTAGTAACAAAACATTGAAGTCGCATCGATCGAAATAAGTAAGAATCAACGGTCCTATAGCCAGGTGAATATGGCGGGTAGAGTAGGGCTTCCCAACGTTACAACATAGGTTTTTACAGGTTTTGTATTATTGTTGGATTTATAATATTGTTAAGCACTCATACTGACTTGTATAAATGCTTGTGTAAAGTAATTCTATTCAACGTTTGTATGAAACATATCAACTGCAATCGACACTAATTTCCAGCTAATGCTATTAAATTCAGTAGCAATATGTTTGGGAAATACACATTGATGTATTTATCCCGTACTCGCCTTGCTTGTGTGTTGATTCAAGTACACTACAACAGAGCACTAGTAATAAATTAATTTATAAATTAATATTGTACTAAGCATATCGAGTATGTCTTTAATTTAAAAAATTACGGAAACTCTGTATTGTGACATTGTTTATTATGTAATTTCATAAATAGTATAATTTCATAGTATAAAATTTCATGTTTCTAGTATTTCGTTAATGAAATTAATATGTAGAATTTAGAACAATCAAAAGAACCTTTTAATTTAATAGATATAATTTCTAAGAATTTGGTTTGAATTATTAGAAATTTCGGGAAATATCAACAAAACATTTCTTTATATCACTAGTGATAGATATAGCAAGCTGATAAACCATCAATTTCTATTTTAAAATATTCTAATCAAATGTAATCAAAAGATAATGAGACTTACACTGGTGATCATCCGAAATGTCTTAATAAAAAAATGAAATAAAACCAAACCTTAACCAAATATTCAACTTTTTATCAGTCAATCATAAAGTCAGTTTGGATCTATGGGGTGCAAATATGAGGTTGCACTAAGACACTAAACCAACTAGTAATCCAACGTATCCAAAACAACGTTCTACCAATTTATTACCAACGCTTATCGCTACGTTAACAACGAAGACCTCCACGATGACCTCGAAATTAAATGGATATACGAAGTGATCCAAGATTTCGCCTTAAAACATGAAATAAGGTTGCTAAATCACAGCAGCGTGTAAGCAAAACAGCTACTGGACAACACGCAGGAAATCAGAAGATTGAAGCGAACCAAACTACACCAAACTTGTTTAGTGTATAAGGGTATTTTTAACGTTAGGTTAAGTAGATTAGTTTTATTTTAATTTGGGAAATACATATTGATGTATTAATCCCGTACTGATTAATCTGATTGGGTCTGTGGTTATGGCCTAAACTCAAAAAAAAAACTGTTTAGAGAATGTCTTATGTACCCAACTTTTGAATGTAACTTTTTTAAAGATTGGGAAAGACGTTCCTCTCGTTAAAAAAGTAATTAGGTTTTCTTAAACCCTGCATCGGTATCGGCCGGATGCAATAGGTTATTCGGAATACTTCGAGCAGTAATTCGCGTGATTAAGGATCAGTGCTCGATCTGAATTGCACTGCGAAGACATCGCCAATTAATCTGGCAACTCATCCGGATGCCGGGAAAAACTTGCCGAGGCGATTTTCCACTCGGATACTTCGCGGTCTCGCCATAAAAAAACTCATTAATTACTCTAAACAAATTACGGTATCGACGGGTCGAAATTTTTAAATTAATTTCGTAAGAAAAACTGCCACCCCTCCAGTTTACGCTTTGGCGCCCTCTTCTGAATCATTTTCACTGTAATTTTTATGAGATCAGGCCGTTTTCGGTGGCCGATCGTTAAACAATATTATGCTGTTGCTGTGTCGTCCAGCTGACATAACAGGTTACTTGAAAAGTCCCCGGCCTACCATAGTAAAACACATTTTTTGGCATAATTAGTTTTTTTTTATTCAACATAATTCCCTTCAACTGTAATGATTATAGCGACCCTCTAACTTTTCGATACCACTTTTGTAGTATGATTTGTTGTTTGTTTCAAAATGGGCCTCAGTTTCGGCGATCACCTCTTCATTCGACGAAAATTTCTTCCCAGCGAACATTCTTTTAAGATCTGGGAACAATAATTGGTCGCTAGGGGTAGATCTGGAGAATACGGTGGATGAGGAAGCAATTCGAAGCCTAATTCATCGATATTGCCACCGTTTTCACTGACTTGTGTCACGGTACACTTTCTTTTTTTTTCAAATGCGGCCGTTTTTCGACGATTTCGAACGGTATAATAAAGCTATGTAGTAGTCGCTGTTGATGGTCCTTCTTTTTCAAGGTAGTAATTGGAAATTATTCCATGCGCGTCCCAAAATACAGGCGGCATAAACTTGCCAGCCGACTGTTGCATTTTCCCACGCTTTGGAGCGGATTCATCGTGTGCAGTCCACTCGGATGACTGTCGATTGGATTTCGGAGTGAATTCATAGAGCCATGTTTCATCCATTGTCATGTATTCACGCAAACACTCGGGTTTATTACGCTTGATTATCTTCAACCACTGCTCCGAATCATCAACTCGTCGTTGTTTTTGGTCAAAAGTGAGCTCGCGCTCCACTTTACACAGAGCTTTCACATACCCAAATATTTGTGAATGATATTATGTACATGTTCAGTTGATATCTTTAGAGTGTCTGTTATTTCATTCAGTTTCATTCAGTAACAACCCCTTTTGGGCGTCCACTGCGTTCACCGTCTTCGGTGCTCATTTCACCACGTCTAAACTTAGCATACCAATCCTTGATGGTTAATTTTCTGGGCGCAGTGTCCAAAAACTCGGCATTAAGTCAGGTTTTTGCGTCAATTGTATTTTTTGCGACTCAAAAGCAATATTTTATCAACACGCAAAATTCCTTTTTATTCATTTTTTCAACAACAAAAGTTGCTTCACTTAAAATGCTATAATTCACAAAGTAATGATCCGACAGCTGTCAAATTTATACACGCATCTTTTGAGGATTAGGGCTAACTAATAAACTTGTGAATTTAATTCTAGTAGCGCCATCTATGTGTGAGGCCGGGGACTTTTCATTTGACCTGTTATTAAGCGTTCCAATTAATTAATAGCGAGTTTAAAAAAACACAGTGTTTCTTTAAAATCATTTTAAAAACATGTATGTATTATTAAAAATATTATTTATGGCTAGTTACCGTAGAATGACGTGACTTTTCTAAAAATATGCAGGTGAAAAATTCGAATATCAGTTTTATATCTATTGTCCATTTCTTGAATAAAAAAATGATTTTTCTCATTATTTCTCCAAAAAAAAAAAAACGCTTTCGGTGACATAGATCTACGGTCGGGATTACTTACAGTCCTTATATATAGCAAATATAGCCGTTGAGTTTATAGCCAAATGCAGTTTGTAAAAATGTAAAATTCGTTTTAAACTAGGAGCGGAAATTTTGTGTTCGGATTTAGGAATTATATTTTAAACTTATGACCTTCAAGGATCAGTTAGTGTAATTTTCCACACGTATTTAGATGTTTGTTTTTTATCTTATTAAAAATTATCACATTATCAGTATTATTGCCATTCCTACCATTCTTGATTATTTTTATTTATTGATTCTGCCTGGTTTTTGTCTTCTTCATATGGGTCCGGTTGATTTATTTCGATCGACTGGTGATCGCTAGTGGATGCTGTCCCATTTAATGTTGATTATTTTGTAGCTATCGTTTTTGTTAGTTAATGTGATCTCAGTTTCGCGTCCAGTGGCTTCATCTTCCTTAGCCAAAGCCAATGCTTATATATTTTAAATATTTTTTTCACTAATCGACATGGATTCATCCACTACGGTTGATTACATGATGACAGTTTTGTTCAATACTGCCATTGGTAAATAAAAAAGATATGAAAGGATTCAGCATTCAGACTATTTGAATTCAAAAATTAAACGACGTTCTTATCAAAGTCGACTCGGCGTTCAATATAAACTCATTCTACGGTACTACACTTTCGCACCTTTCGGTAAGAAACGAGACTTGCTTTAAACAAATCGATTAATTTCTATATTCTTCGTCAGAACAAACCATATATAGATATATAGATATATTCCAAGTAATATCATCAAATATTTTCAGAATCAAATATTTTCAGATGTTCGTCGATACTTCATTTCATTTCATTCTTCGTCGATACTTGTGTCTTGAATTTCGAGTTGTAGTACTGTATTTGTATTCTTTGAATTTAGAATGGAAGATATGTCTATTGTGATAATTTTTTGTATAGCCTCAGCATTACTTGTAATACCAAATACTCATTCTTTGAATCGAGTATAGCAGAATTTGAGGATTCTCTTTCAAGATATCCTCACACCATAGAACGTTTTGCTGAGTGCATTATTCTAGTGAAAAGTTATAAAATAATAAAAATAGATTGTAAAAAGATTTATCTGTCTTACCTGCTGACAAAATAAATCTTAACCAAAAATTGTCGCGACCTTCATTATTTCCTTGCATTGTTTAATAGCCAAGAATATTAATTGTTGAGTATTAATTAAATGGATGAATTAAAAATTAAATGGGGAATATTAAAGAAGGGTTTTCCTATCGGAACATTTAATTATTAGAAATGTTTAGTATTGATATAGAATATAGTTCATCACCTCTTGACGGTTAATATTTTTTTACGACATTTAACTGCTACTGTAAAAAGTTCTTTGAAACGATACTATTACATACAAATCTATGTAAGCTTAAATTCGGCACCTTTTTGTCAAGTTAGTGGCTAGGAGGACAGAGCCAGAATATTAAAAATCAGTCGAATGAAACTTGCAAAACCGAAAATAGTAAATATATGTACACGACTGTATGTGTACGACGTCGAGTAGATAGTCAATTTTAGTCGAAAGTTCCCAACACTAATAAATAACTTTTTGTCTAAAATTGCTCAAAGCAGTCTGTAGTTCTTTAATTGTCTTCTTAGCACAGAATTAAATATATATATCCATAGAATCTTTTTTTTTTCTAATGCGATTTCTAATTTTCGTGTTTAATATTGAAGTACTTGAAGCACTGACAATTGTTAGTATGCTTCTGTTATATTCATTTCTGTAACGTTTCTGGTAAAATAATAATAATGAGATTATGTAAATTGCTTTAAATTTTTTTAAAAAAACTTGGTAATTTGTAGGAAGCAAATTTTTTTCACTAAATTTTTTTTATACAACTTTGATTACGATCTTGGAGACACTTAATCTTCGGAGGTCGAGGAGTAAGGGTGGTGAAAATGCCGAGTTGAGACGGTAATTTTTCTGTTTTATGTACCCTCTGCTATTCGAATCGACGACACTTCGTTTATTGCCGCGGTTTATCCCCCCGGGGCATTTGCATTTTGTCTAAGGGTTGTTCTTTTCCAGTGTTCTGTGATGGATTTTGATTGTCTTTTGGATTTTATCCAATGAGAAAATCCATCGGTTTTGTTCATCGGACTGAACGATGACTGGTTTTAAATGAGTTATTAATTCGTGTGCAGCTTGCCAGAAATAATTGAGACGAATAGAGAGATTTTACATATATAATTTGTTTTTGTGGCTGTCTTGACACTTGGATGATCTTAGACCCAAGGGATTTTTATAAAAATAGTTTGGTTCTATTTTTAATATTATATTTATATTACAAGATAATCGATATTTCAATCAAATCTTTTTTTTTTTCAAAACTATACCTAACTATTATTAAAGACTTAACTATTATATTTTTAGTTTAGCCATTTATATATTCAACTACATGAAACATAAAGCTACACGTTAGAATACATATAAAGACCAATAAATACCCCTAATAGTCCTGTATTCTCGATGTTTTACTTGAATGCTGCATTGATACATTCTTTAAACAGTCTCTAGTTAATTTTAAAGAAGGCTTTGCCACGAATTTAACCAATATTTGCTAAATACTAGTGTTGGAAACTATCGACTGAAGACAGTCGAAAAAGTCGATAGTCGCAAAACAGTCGAAACAGTCGATCGTCAAAAAAATAGCGACTAAAAATAGTAATTACTATTTTAAGTACTAGAGTATTTTAAGTACTTTATTACTAGAATTAGTAGTAGTAATTTTCAGTAAATGTACAGTTCGACTGCTTTTTTCCATTCGTGATGTCAGATGAAGATGTAGGAATTAGTTAATTTTAAATGTGTTTATATTTTCCAAAGGTAGTATAAACGAGACAGAAATGTATATATATATATATATATATATATATATATATATATATATATATATATATATACATTTATATATATATATATATATATATATACATTTATATATATATATATATATATATATATATACATTTATATATATATATGTATATATATATATGTACATTTATATATATATATATATACATTTATATATATATATATATATATATATATATATATATATATATATATATATATATATATATATTGGTCAGTAGTTGTGTCTTAAATTTGCAGTTGTGGAACTATATACGGAAAAATATGGATATCCCGCATATCGTGTTCTAAAATTGCCATTCTTTTATTGATGACATCTAATAGACAATTTTGTATTTTTTTTCCCATTCACTTGTTAAAATCCTGGAAATCATAGAAATCATAGAGAATATCAGAAAATGTATTTATTACAAATATTTAATATACTTTATTCACCTCTTTACCGCTAATACTTTTCAATCGATGCAATTTCTGAAACCTTTGGAACCTTATTTTAGGTTTAAGGATTTTAGGAAAAATGTTTTGACAAACAAAAGAGTTGATTAACAATCGTGATAGTTTATCAAAAAATTATTACCTATTATACCAGCCCAAAGTATTACCTATTATGCCAGTCAAAAGTATCTTACTATTTATCTTTTAGAATTTTATTTTTTTTGCCCTCAAAAAATAGCGTCCCACAATGCTGATATACTAATTTACAATATATAGTTATTCACAAGTAAGCTACAAAAAAAAAACATAAGACCACATATATTACATATAAATCTATATAAGCATAAGTTTGGCGCATTACTTTCAAGGTCGCGGCTAGGACGATATAGCCAGATTGTTAAAAATCAGTCGAATGAACTGGTAGAACCGAAAATAGTAACTAAAAGTACACGACTGAAACAGTCGATAGTAAATAGTAATAAAATCAGTCGGATCGAAAATAGCGACTGAAAACAGTCACTAGTAAAATCAGTCGAACCAAAAATAGCGGCTGAAACAGTCGATAGTAAAAAGTAGTCAACTACTTAACAGTCGATAGTCGATTTCAGTCGATACTTCCCAAGACTACTAAATACTCAGAATATACTTCTATAGAGGATTTTTTGTAATTTGTTTTTTTTTTTTCTATCTACATTTCGTATTTAGAGTATCTACAAAAGGTTGTACAGTCGAAAAGTATTTAGTTATTAAGTTTTAAATATTATATTTTATTTAAAATAAGTTTATTTTAATTAAAAGAATGGAAGTTTTATCAAGAGCGAAGAAAATATAATTACTGAATCAATAGCTCAGTACTAAATCAGTAAAATATTGAAACTACTTATATTTCTCTTAATTTACGTATAGTAATGTAATGTAAATATGTATAGTATATATTATAGATAATCTATTCAAAGTTTTTTTGTACATACGTCATCAAAATGTTTGATGTATCGCCTGCCGCAATTTGTAAATTCGTTTTAGAGTGAGACAATATTTTCCTTCTCATTTTATTCTAGTTAAAAGGAGATTAAAAAGAGAGACAGTACTCATTAGTTCGAACACGTATAGAATGAGTTTGTCAAAGTCGTTCTCTTGTCAGACGTATGCAATTCTTGAAGGCAATAGTGATAAGAGGTTAACTCTAACTTCTAAACTATTGGGACTTTGTTATGTTTGACAACCGGACGACTTTGATAGCTGGTTCGGCTACATGTTCGAACTTGCTTGAATTGTGTCTGTTTTTAAATAGAATGAAATGAGAAGGAAAATAATGTTTGATTCTAAAACGAACTTACAAACTGCGTCAAGCAATACATTAAATATTTTGATGACGTATGTGCACAGCAAATTTGTATAGACTATATTCTATATTTCCAATATTGAAATGAAATCAGACTACTTAAAGCTAAAGTTGAGAGTAACATTATACACTACACAAGTTCGTGTTGTTTGGTTCCGTTCAATCTCCCTTTTTTTCTGATAAGCCCAAAGCAGGCTTGGTAATTAACTGATAAACTAATATTTTTTATTTTAACACAAGTTAGTAACATCTTCCAACTAACCAATACAGTTCTTTGATTTTGAGCCTGAAAAAAATATTTCATATTTCTTGAAATATTTCATTTCAAGGACAGATAGTCAGAATGGGATATATGATGTAAATTAGTTGCATCCAGAAATTACATATAGTATTAAATGAATGAATTATTTATTTTTATCGTATTTACCTCAAATTATTTCTCAAATTAAAATTTTAATCTATATAAAAGGCCTTCGGAAGAATCTGGCGATTTTATTTAATATTATCTTCGGCAAGATATTTCTGTTACCATGTTAAACAAGTTTACACCATGCGATAACATAATCAACATCTCTTACTGTAAAGTTGGTGAAGGTGACAAAGAAATATGAAAAAAATCGACTGGTTTTGTACGCCCACGTTCTTTGTCCCGCTCTTTCAGTTCGGTTCCCCATCTTTCAGTTAGTTGCCTCGTTATTAAGTTTATGGCGGCAATTTTGTCAGGCAGGACACTTTTGAAATTCAGATTTAATTTAGTCCCGAATGATAATGTCATTAGGTCTGCGGATTTTTCAATTTGACAGTATAAATTATCATTTGGTTAAGGAACGACATTTGCTGTAGCATTTTTGTGCGTAGTGCATTCGCTTAAATTGTGTAAAAATCAAATTTAATAACGTTAAATATAGATTATGTCTTTTTTTATCATATATAAGGATGGGAATATATTTTCTCATTAATTAAAAGTTTGCTTGTTACAGGAGAAATAAGTGGTAACTTGTTAATTAGTCGTGAAAAACATGACATGCGATTTTTGAGCAAAATACATTGTTTTAAAAATTGTTGATGGTTTTTGTAGAACATTGAACTAATCTCTATAAGTACCCAAATGGGTTTAATTATTAAGTAGCATACGTATAGATATATCGTCAAAACTTAAGAAATTAGGAATGTTTCGTACATTATAAAGAATTCCATAAAGGATAATTAAACAAACATAAAACAAATATAAAAAAATATCGATATTTTACAAAAAATATATCGATATTTAAAAAAAATTAAAATAGTCAAATATTAGCCTAATTTTTTTTTTCAGAAAATATCGATATATCAGAAAATATCGTTTATTTGCTCAATAATATTGTTTTTATTATATAAACCGTGTAATTTTCAGTTAATAAATTGTTATTTTACATTAGATATGATATTTATTAAGTATAATGATCAATAGAATATTTCCATTTCGATTGATTTTGATAAAATTTTTCTCCAGATACGCAATAAACGAACAACAATCGTAATAAATGTCCCAATAAACGCGACGAAATATCAGCTATTAATAAACAAAATCATTATAATTGCCTACGTTATTTTCTTAATTGGTAATACAACGACTATATTACAAACACAAATTACATTAACAACACACAAATTTGCTTATAAATACCATCAAATCGGATTTGTAACATTTTTAAAGTTGGCCGTGAAACAAACAAAACAGAAGTTACGATCCAGCTCATCCGCACTATCGCGGAAACGCCCGCTGAAAAGGCGGGGGTTGGACGGGTGGAGCGGCGTAGCTTCCAAGAGAGTAAATCGTGTAACAAGTA
The DNA here is from genome assembly GCF_030347505.1 of Rhynchophorus ferrugineus. Taxonomy (NCBI): domain Eukaryota; kingdom Metazoa; phylum Arthropoda; class Insecta; order Coleoptera; family Curculionidae; genus Rhynchophorus; species Rhynchophorus ferrugineus. The sequence continues at coordinate 19,386,232 of NW_027472583.1, read as the reverse complement.
GTTGCAGGCAGATGTTGTTTGCGGAGAGCGTACACAACGGGGACGAGCCCATTGGAAAACAACATTGTCCGTTAACTATATGCTGCTGCTTATCCTACGGCGAAATGAAAATAAACATCAACTTGTTGCTTCCCAATGTAGTGCATATAGTTGTTGTTTTGACTGTTTCGTAAGGTGGAAAAGTTCTCTTTCATTTATATGGGTAAAATTTTCGTAAAAGCTGTTAAATATCTGCCAGCGAGTTTTACTTCCGTTTTTTTAAATATACCTATTATTAGGTTGTAAAACAATATAACATCATCTTTTGTCACATTTTTCAGTACACTTTCATATCTGAAATAGCTCTTTTCTGGAGATTTTTTATGTATATATTTTACAAAAAGTAACAATAATCATTTGAAGTTAATATTTTAATGTCAATTGAAAAGTCCCCTGCCTGACGCATAGATGGCTACTGGAGTTAAATCCATTTTTTAGTTAGCCCCAACACTCAAAAGATGCGTGTATAAATTTGACAGCTGTTGGATCATTAGTTTGTGAATTATAGCGTTTTGATTGAAGCAACTTTTGTTATTATGACAAATATGGATAAAAAGGAATTTCGCGAGTTGATAAAATATTGCTTTTTGAAGGGAAAACATTCAGTTGAAGTAAAAACTTGGCTTGATGCCGCGTTTCCGGACACTGTCCCAGGATAATCAACCATCAAGGATTGGTATGCTAAGTTTAGACGTGGTGAAATGTGCAGCGAAAGCGGTGAACGCAGTGGACGCCCAAAAGAGGTTGTTACCGACTAAAACATTAAAAAATTCAACAAAATGATTTTGAATGACCGTAAAATGAAATTGAATGAAATAGCACTTATATAGATATCAACTGAACGTGTACATCATTTCATTCACGAATATTTGGGTATGAGAAAGCTCTGTGTAAAGTGGATGCCGCGCATTACTTTTAACCAAAAAAAAAACGACGAGTTGACGATTCGGAGCAGTGTTTGAAGATGATCAAGCGTAATAAACCCGAGTTTTTGCATCGATATGTGGCAATAGATGAAACGTGGCTCCATCCATCCACTTCGAAGTCCAATTAACAGTCATCTGAGTGGACTGCACACGATGAACCCGCTCCAAAGCGTGTGAAAATGCATCAGTCGGCTGTCAAGATTATGGCGTTTGTATTTTGGTATGCGCATGGAATCATTTTCATTGACTACCTTGAAATAGAAAGGACTATCAACAGCGACTATTACATAGCGTTATTGGACCGTTTCAAGGACGAAATCGCCGAAAAACTTCGGCATTTGAAGAAATAGAAAGCTGCTTTACCAAGACAATGCACCGTGTCACAAATCAGTGAAAACGATAGCAAAAATCCATGAATTGGGCTTCGACGTTACCAAGTATAAATTCATCGCAAATTAATGGATTAGAGCACAATGGCACATAAAAAATCTTTGGAGACATAAACTGACGTAGACCTAGATGTTTTCATTCTGAATTCTAATATTAATAGATGTTGAGAATAAATCAGTGATTGTGTTAGGAGATCAGTATTAACACAAAATCAATTTTAAAAATGCAATTTCTAGAAACCATTGAATGTTGTGGCTCTGGTGGCTATCACTGCTTAATTTTTAAAGTTGAATGCCTTGCAATATGGCCGTGTGAAAGTTCATTAATCGATTGCCGAATTGTAATTGAATGGAAAATGAGGATAAAGCGCAACCTTTCTAAGTTATTCATTCTGATTCCATCGATTCTAATTTGACTTGCTCGTATATAAAACTGTACGCCTAATTATTGGTATTTTGAAAAACCAAATTCAAAGGAAAATAAAATATTAAATCCTTAATGTTTATGTATGACCATGTATACCACGTGTTAATATAATAAAACTTTCTAAAAATTGATATTATATTAAACTAAGAAATTATTCTGATGAACTATCTATGATGAACAAAAAATTTAGTGAACAAATTCAAAACTACATAAAAGTTCAGATCAAATGAATTGTGCACTAAGAAATGAATATGTGATTTTTTTGATCAATATATGCCGACCAATAACGACAAATTTTATTAATCTATCTTTCCCTAAGAACTTTCTACAAAATATTAGAGAACCTAAAAAAACCTGAATGATGATAAAGATGATGAAGTCGATCTCAAGTTATGGGGAAACCAACGGAAATAGGGATTCGATTTTTTATATTCATTTTATTTATAAAATAAGAATGCTATATCGTTTTTTTTTTATTTAGTTTGTAAGAAGTAAGCCTTGACTTTAAGTGGTACTTTTTTATTACGACAGTAATGCCGAAATATATTTAAACACTTGTAATGCTAATTAGTTTTATTTTTCAAAATGGGTATTTAATTCTTGGCATTATTTTTAAATTATTATTTATTTTAAAAAACCTGTGTTTTGCTTATTTATTTCTTATCTGCTTCACACATTCTAAGAAACGTACAACATCCTTTTCGTTGCAATATATTTTATCATCCGACCAAAAAAAAAGTAAACGACGACGGAAATTTTTCCGACATCCAGAATATTCAAACACAGCTACACGTATTTTTTCCGAAAAATTAATTTCCAGTTTGGAGACGTTCGCGACGAGGAAAATGACAAAGCCTCAAGAGCACTCAAAAGGATTAACTCGAAGTGATATTTCGAGCTCTTCAGTGCGAATAAAGTCCAGGCCCGTACTCGAGAACGGTTTGAGTATCGTGCCCCTTAAAATACCTGAGATATAAATCGAACGATGTTTTTATACCGATATGAGTAATTGGTTCGGATTCAAAGTTTAAAATTTGTTAGAAAGAAGTACGATTTAACGTATGGATATTAAAAGAATATTTTTTTTGTGTGCATTTTTATTATCGTATCAGTGAATCTAATCAAGTGCTTCATTGTTGATAATTTATGTTATTTCAAGATTAGAGTTGGTTTTTAGTTGGTCTATAAAATATAAATAAAAATAAATTGTTAAAAATATTTCATAAATATTATATATTAACGATTAGGATAATGGAAATCACTTTTCGGCTTGTGTTTATTATTTTTTCCTTTGAGAATATTTTTAAAACCCTGTTTAAAAGTTGCAGATGCAAAAAAATTTAAAAGCATGAGATATGAAATCAGTATACGAAGATATCGTTATCTTGCCTATTATAAATCACTAACTAGTAATACACAGTGCTTATCTCTTGTTAATAAAAATGTAGTTCTTTAAATTTGCTATATATAATATGCTGTAGTTATAATAACTATTAATACTTGTTCGAATTCTATCCAAATAAATGTGGCTTTAATAAAGGCTTTTGTTAAAATTGGAGCTAAATTTTGCTAACAATCATCAATTTAAAGACCAATGATTTATCAATGGCCTATCGAGCATATAAATTGGTAATAAATAATAAATGTATCAGCATATAAAATTAATGTAAAATATAATTAAATATTAGGTAAGAAAGAGCATTAACTGAAGAAATTTATTTAGTTAACTGAAATAAGAGGGAATCGATGAAAGAAACAACGCAAAAGAGATATAAATAAATGTGTTTATTAGCTTTTTCTTGAAAATTTCGCAATTATAAGTAGAAAGAGAAATTATAAATCTTAGATGGGCTAAAAAATGAAGAATCAAAATTATATAACGTAACATTACAAATTGATCGCTGAATAGTCGATTTATATCTACATTTAACAAGTCTACAAGCCAGCGTATATTTTTATGCTTTCATCAGTAATTTTATCCAACTAAATAACCACTGGAGATAGTTAACAAAATATATTATCCCATTCTCATGCATAGATGAAAATTAGATGTTAAGATAATTTTTGTATATTTGCAATTTTATTTCTTGCAATATTGTCCATAGTTGGTTGACTTTTCTCTCATCTTCAGGCAATATTCCTGGTTAAAAGCCCGGTATTTTGAGATAATCCAAAACTTAACCGCTTCTTCGAAAGTGCTGCTTCGATAAGCCATGAATGATTGGCGGGAACAAGTAGTAATCAAAAGGACCAATGTCTGGTGAATTGGAGAGATGAAGTATTACTGTCCATTTAAGTTTTCATGGATTTTGCATGATATAATTGAACGTTTTAATCACTAGGTCGTACTTGGCTTCTATAAGGATAGTTTGTATTCAACTCTATCCTTCCTACTTCCTATCTTTCCAAAAATAATATTATGTGGGATGTACGTTTAAAAGACAATCAAAATTATGCAATTAACACTGTATTCTCATCTGTTTGACATGGTAGAATAAGAAAAAAATTTATTATAGATAAATTCTATAGAAATTCCTTTAATACGATTCTGATCGAAAAAAAAAACTGACGTAGAAAAGGAGGAAAAATCTAGATTGAAATATATGACTGCGTCTTCCAGTGACAGTTCATCCATAATAATCCTTTTAGCGTATGGAGAGAGACAAGCCGACCTCAATACGTTATCAATTATTGTTATCGGTAATTCGTTTAAATTGCGACGTTTCATTATTCGCGCATCCAAGTCCAAGTCGGCCGCGTATGTGTGGCGGCGTCTACTGTTTTTTTTTCCCTTCACGTCGCGTTAGCCACCGCCGTCTTGAAATGGCATTAAAATTGTACGGAAATAGGAATTTCTTCGATTTGTCAGAGAGAATAGAAACCGTCGAGGTGATCTAAAAACGTCAGTTTTTGTCGGAAATATATACATCAACTTTTTCTAGTCGTTCTTTCGAATAATAGATTCTCTGATGACCATCAAGAAAGTTGTACTAGTAATATAGACTCATTAATGTAGCTTAACCCTTACTATTAACGATTTAAGTTAATGGAACTCTGTTTTCCAAGTTTTTTGGCTAGTCTTGCCTTACATAATCTCAGAGTGATTAGTTTTCGTTTTTATACACGAATAGTATTTTAGAGTAAATATTTGCAGACTAGATTATCAATGGAACAAAATAGTGGTATATATTATATATATTATATATAGCGGGTCAATCAAATTTGGATGAAAATATATGGAAAATAAAAAAAAAACCGAAGCAGTAAATTAATGTTTTAATCATTTTGATTACAAATGTCTATGATATTATATCTACTATTATACTTGCTATTTAAACTTAATACGAATTTTATTTAACCTTACTAGTTTGCTATTGACATGTCATCAAGCAAGATAAACGTTCATTAGTCATAATATCATATAACTCTCGTTCGATCGCTGGAATCTGATGCAATCCCCAAGGCAAAAATAAAATCAACTTCCACGTGTATATCATCATCGTTCCACTGACCTTGTAAGCCAATATGTCCCCAAGACATCCAATTTGAACCACCAGTTTCCCGTTATTGCACGATAGACGAGGTGCAGACAGGATGGATCTCAGACATAATGCAATCAATTAGGTCATCGAAGACAGGGTCCGAGGAGAAATTCTCCGGCATATATATCGTCTCGGATTCGAAGCAGTTTGTCAAAGCGGGGACGCGTTGTTACCGTAACGGTTCCTCCTGGGTCTGTATTTATTTATGACGTCGTTTCTTCGGCGATAGTGGCGTGGGGGGCCGACTGGAGTTTTATCTGGTCGACGCTTGCAACCTCCCGTCCCCCCGTCGCGAGATGGATTTGGTTCGGAAACAGCGTCAATAAGAAAAAAAAGGGAGAGTTTAAGTTATCTGTTCGGTCGTTGCCGTTAGATGAAACTACCGCTGGAATATTACAAGTTATTCGCTGTTAATAAAATGGAAGTTCGATCTGAATTTTATGACCGGCTGCGGAGGAGCGAGAGGGACGGGCAATCGATGGAGCCATTAAAAGTTTTCTTATCGAGTAGGAAGCGAAGTTATACAACATATTACGATGTTTTATATGGTGTTTCAAGGCAGTGTCGTTTGTGTTTTACGTGGGCTATGACAATTATCGCCGCTTAACTTTTATCATGGCAATTAAATGTTTGAATTCGTTATTTTCCCGGCATTATCGCAAAATAAAAGTTGTATTTAAAAAAATCAAAGTTGCTTTTGAGATAAACTGATAAAGCCTTACTATTTATTCATAGTGATTTCACACTACTCGCGATTTTAGAGTGTTTCAGACAATATACATAATTTTTTCACATAAAAGAAGCGTGAGTTCTTCAATACTTTTTTTTATATTAGGTTTTTGTAATAAATCGGTACAATGTATTTTATTAAAAGTATTATTCGTTGATGGCTACTCTTTACCATCTTTCAGGCATTTTACGAATTCCAGCTCGAAAGAGCAATGTATCGTTTCATTAGTCATAATATCATATAACTCTCGTTCGAACGCTGAAATCTGATGCAATCCCCAAGGCATAAATAAAATCAACTTCCACGTGTATACCATCATCGTTCCACTGACCTTGTAAGCCAATATGTCCCCAAGACATACAATTTCAACCACCAGTTTCCCGTTATTGCACAAATTCACAAATCGACCTATGTTTCGGCATCTTTATAAGAATAAGTCGCTCAGGTAGGCCATGACCCATATGTCCCAACAAGTATTAATCAGAAGGAGAAAGGTCTGGAGAATACGGCGAATGTGGTCGAGTGTTGTCAGATTGAATAATAACATTGTTGTAACTTTGTTCGTATTCCGGCCGCTTTTCGAGCAGTTTCAACGCAAATTGACGATTTCATCGAGTGATGCCTTCAAATCCTCGCCTTCATTTTTTTGACTGTCCATAAAGATCTTTGCCTTCGGTATCAAAATTGCCACTTTTAAAATGCCGAAACCAGTATTAAAATTCTGATATCGATGGAGCCTGTTTGCCATTAGCTTCAGGCATCATTACAATTTATTCGCTGCAAATTCTTCAAGGGATTGAATTTTTTTTGTTCATACTTCGACGAAATTATACATACTGAAAAGTGAAGCCTCTTAGTGATGCTTCAACATGTAGTTGTTTAAAAATGTTGTCGATTTGGTTTAATATACAGTAACATCATCTGTTGTAAATAATTTAAGATTAATGATAGACCTGATACGTAACATTTTTTCTTTATTTAAAAATCTATTAATATGAAGACGGTATAGCACTATTAAAAATTAGGAAAGGGTGTTGATTGTCTCGAAAAAGATCATAGAGGGAGTAAAATGGCTACTACCTAATTAACTAAATATGTCATGATCTTTTTGGTTCTTTTGTTCGAGAGTCAATGAGTTATATGTAGTGTGTTTCTGTTATATTTTTTTCTGATTTTGTTCTGTTTCCGTAATATTTGCCCTGTTTCAGTTCTGTTTTGATTATATTATTTTCGTTCTATTTTGTCTCTGTTTCAGTCTTGCTTAGGTTATGTTATTTTGTCTGGATTCGCTTGTTTTATCTGGGTTCTGTTTCGATTATGTTTAGGTTCTTTTTCCGTTCTATTTCTGCTCTATTTGAGTTATGTTTTGGTTGCGTTTTGTGTTTTTTATTCTATTTTCATTCTTATTTGATTCTGTTTCAGTTTCTATATTGTTTCAATTCGATTTCCGTTCTGTTTCTGTTCTGTTCTGGACAGTGGAGCAAATGATTTTACACAATAGCGCTCATTTACCAAGTTGTAAAATATACACTGCTATAATTCGAGTAGTTTACATATACCTGTCATATTTACCAAAGTTGGTTCCTAATTAATTGATTAGCTTGATTTCTGAATAACATCAAATCCAAAATCATTTTGTCTATACATTTTCAAGCAGCGTGTTTCAAAATTTGTTCTTTGTTCAACTGTACACACACTGTGCACTGATTGTCACATTTTAAACAAAGGGTTTTATTAGAACTTCCAAGTGGCATCGATAGATATAATAATAGCAAAAATGGTTAAACTACAAGAGTATTAAACTTTCTGGGATAAAGTAGAATTAGCAATTTAAAAATTTTAGATATCTAATATCTCTCCTTATGTCTTAAGCATCTCAACTAGCACGTTTTTGAAAACTCTTTCCACACTCTTTGGATACTGTTAAATTCTCCATAAACCTCTAGAGAATTTTTATTGGAAAAAGATTGAGCTAGTATCGAATTTGCTGAAAGTACGCTTGGTCGTAAATGTAGAGATTCTTAATATGAAAAATAAACTCTATCCTTGATGATTGATTAGCTGAAGTAGCTAAATTGTAGGAGCGATCAAAAATGTGGTGGTATGCTAGAGGTATGTACATGCGTGTTAAATGAAGAATGAAATCAAGAAAATGAAGAGTTCTGTAAAGTTTTTATGGTAAAACATTTTTTCAAGTCAGGAATCTTTTAATATCTGTATCTGTATTCACTGTTTTACCATCCCAGTACATAAAATATTGTGTCATTAACAGCGGTGAGAAGAACACTAAATATTTGTATGTTAGCTTTAATTATCCTTAAATTAGTTTCATTAATAATTAGTACATATTTACCATACATAATTAACTAGTACTTATTTTAAGTCACATTATTTTCAGACTTACATATTATCTAATATTATTGATCTTTAATCAATTTAATTATGGTTTTGTTATTTATTAGGCGTTACTTTCAGTCTTCCGCGATGTGTTTACTATTTAGATGACATGTTTATAACTTTTTTACCAATCAAAACTAATTTATTCATATTTGTTTATAAACGAACGATAACAATGTTACTAAAACTAATTAAATATGTCACAAAATCTCGAGATAAAATAATAAATACTACATTATAAACGTTTACAAACGTTATTTGCTGTCGTATAAAAATAAGAACATAAGAAGATTATTCTGAACAAGGCATTTTAGGATAGCAGTCGTACTTTGGAATTAGTTCTGTATATTTTTTACGTAATTGCAATTATTTTGAAATCATTTAGTTGTTATCGTACTACAGATAAATACTATTACATTATTAGAACATATTAGGGCCTATACAATACGCATGGAATGATATAAATTAATGTAAAGGTAATGTGAATACCAAAAAATCGATAAATTATATGTAATGGAGACATTTTAGCGATTGCATTGCCATTTTAGCAAAAGATCGAGCGATTTTGAACACGCAGCGTTCGAAAGACGTCGGCGTCCGATTCGGACGACGCCACCGTTGGCAATGGCGACGCGCTGGCGTCTGTCGGGGGTGGCGAACAAGTGAAAGCTGCGTGGCGTCGAGCCAAAATGGGGGCTGTCTTGATTGTACCCTCGTAAACGGGCAAGATATCCACATTACTCTCCTTTTTTCGGCATCTTTTTTTTATTTCGCTTCCTTTTATTATTATTACTATTATTATTGTTTCGTACAGCTAATATTGTTTCGTTTGATGTCATTTGTCACATGTTGAAAAATGAGGGACAGTATTATGGTTGAGGTCGAATGAAAAACGACCCTAATTTTCGTACCTGTATGTTTTCTTTTGCATATGCAATATTCTGAAGTGCTTTATATATATATATATATATATATATATATATATATATATATATATATTTAAATATATTATTATTAATATTATTAAATAATTATTATTAAATTTTAAACAATTGTAACACCCACTGAAAATTAAGGGTAACTAATATACGAATATACTAAAGATACGAAGCGATTTAAACGATTAAAATATTAACCATACTATTGGTTTTCTTTTCAAAGACGAGATCCCTACTATGATTTGTTAAATAGTACTTGAAGACTTTTCAAAAAGCAAATAGGATATTGTTAAAACTTTGTACTCAAATAAATGTTTTGATATTTAGCACATAAAGAGACTAGATCAAGGAGTGTACTATAGAATTAGATAAGAATCTATTATGAATTTATTGCTCTTTTATGTTGTGTTTCGGACAGTATAACATGCATATAAAAATCTTAAATGATTCTCTGGTAGTTAGAACATAGAATAGAACACCGTGTTATGAAATCAACTCATGCTTTGTAACTTCTTTCAAGAATTTTTTTTAATTCTCTTCAACAACAAGTACGTTATGTTTTGACAATTATAGAGAGGAAAAACTTAATACCAAAACAACATTTTGGTGTTATACAAGAGGTTTGAACAGGAGGAATTCTATTCTACAATTAAATTCGCTAAAGCAGGTCATTTATCATAAGTTTATTAAGGCCAATTATTTATCTTCTTTACCCAGTTCCAATATAAGTAATTGGAGGCAAATCTATAAAATAATAATTCACCAAAGCAAATCTGCATATGCAGTTCACCTATAATCACATCGCACCAAAACCAATAAAAATATTTTTACAAAAAAAAAATTGAACCGACTTCAAAAATAAGTAATATGTAAATATGTAACTAATATGTAAAAAATAATCAAACTTATAACAAAGATTTTAACACGAAAAAAAACATACCGTATCGAAATAGTTATATTAAATTAAATTTGTTTTGTTCCTTTTTAGTTTTATGTTTATGATATGCTTTACGCCAGCCAAGCCAGCTGAAAATGGCTTTAATATTATAAATTAACAATGCAATCGCCAGACAAACCATTATTTTCCGTCATATTTCTTTTAAAAATATCTTCTGAAATCCTGAGAATATTGCATGTATAATATATAATAATTTTTTAAAATGTTTTAAAGTCTCCTTTTTACCAACGAATGTTTATCTGGACTGGACCTACAGTTTAACGTGGACTCCGAACCACGGTGCTCGGCATTAAGTCTACCGACTGGCGAGTGACCAACTTAGAAATCATCCCAGAAGACATCCGGTCTTACTCAGCTTGGTTACTGGCGTGACTGGCATCATTTTCCTTTTCGGATTTTGCACTCTCGCCTAAGGACAATCACAAACATAAATTTACGGCCATGCCCAAGCAGGATTCGAACCCGCGATTATTGCAACAGCAAGTGGACCGTCCTGTCGCCTTTACCCCTAAGCCAACCAAACTTGCAGAAAATGGCTTAATATCATATTTTAACATCGTCAGACAAACCATTTTTTCTGCTATATTTCTTTTGAAAATGTCTTCTAAAATTCTAAAAATAATGCATATATAATATATAATAATTATAGTTGATCTTACCATGGAATAAAAATAAAATAAAATATAAAATATTTGCCCGGTTACTGGGTTAAGATCACCCCGATTTTCCCGTGAGATTGTAACGACTGGCCATATTTTACGTTTGCTCTTCATACGTCTTGCTAAAAAATCCATCTGTCTGATACCTACAGAATCGACGAAATTCTACGAATATTCATTTGATTACCTGCATGGTTATCGATCTATTTTTATCTTGTATTAAACAGGAAACCGTTTCATAAACATCAACAATACTACGAAGATTAAAAGGTTCAAAGAGAGCATTTAATGAAAAAATCCATCGACGGTACAAATAACTCTTTGATAATAATATACTTTAAGGTAAATCGAAACCCTTTAGTGACGGTAAACAGAAAAAATTAAAATTTTTCAATTTAAGATACTCATAGAGCGAACTGGAAACTAAATAATGAAACGCTGTTTATTTACACTTTTCTGGAAAGTCTGCTTATTTGTTTATTTGTTTCATTATTTTTTGTTTACCTTTCATTCATAGTTTGCTGAAATATTTTTACTTTTGAATAAATTGCAGATTTTCTGGTTACGTAATAAACTTATATTTGTATTATTTATTTAACATGTTATTCAACGACTATAAAGACACAAATTATTTCGCTATCAAAAATTGTATTGTAAAACAACAAGCAGCATTATATTTTATTCAAAATATTGTTTAGCTACTACTTTTTTTCTATCTTTCTAATAAAACAGGATTGTCACATGGCAAAAATACTTTCCATAATCGATTCAGTCTTTGGAAAGGTCCTGAAATTTCTAATATTCAGAGGGTATAAGATCGGGCGAATACGACGTGTAAGGTGGGGATCTCTATAAGTGTTTCCATGTAGATTTTCACATATTTTACAACATTTGCTTAAACGTTACAGCCTATGGAGATGTACTATGATGATGTCCTTCAGTTGGGACCTTTAGTTATATACGACCTCTCTCTTACACTTTCCATTATATACCTACTATATGATATTAAATTATAACATGTATTTAACAAAGTATTATAACATGGAGATATCTTTTTGGCGCGAAAATGTCTTATATATCTATCATATTTGGACAGATTTAAACTAAAGCAATAGTTATCATAATCACTTGTTAGCGGACGTTGGGAAAAACTTTTTACTTCTAAACCGATCAATTATCACTGTAAATGTAAATGTTCACTAAGTATCGCCATCGCTGATGATCAACCGCAACTATTCTGGCCTCAGATATTATTCAACTTCTGTTTTTTAAATAAAACTATTTATACCCATGTATAGTTATATCTATATTTTATTCGATGAACTTTACGAAACTACTATATTATTTTATCTATAGTTATTCCAGCTCTTCTTCCTCTATCTTCCCATTCACTTTTTTGTGTTCAGAGTTTTCTTGTTTTCTAAGTCACTCTATATATTTTTTAAATTATTGTCATAAAAGATTCACCCCTTCTCAGTCACTGCAATGTTCACATTCATCACGCCACTGGCCTTCTTTGGAGGTGATCTAAGAATGTACCCAATTTTTGATATCTTCAAAATTACTTAACTGTTTTAAGCCAGATTGTATACTATTAACCGAAATAGATGATAATCTGGAGGAGCAACGGTTATGGAAAATATGGCGGGTGGATAAGATGTGCTACCATTTTAATGCTTCGATATAAACTGTAACCTCTTATATGCGGATAAGCATTCTTTATCAGTCATACTCTCTTTTAATCATCAGGCCTCTTTTAACACAGTGGCTGTTTTTCTTTTAATGTCCAATTCGAAAGCATAAATTCAGTTTAATTCCCATCTCCATCAAATGCTTATTTAACAAGATATTAATTCGGTCCCTACTTCTCTACGGATCTAATGTCTACTTCAAGTTTGTTACACCCAACCAGGTGAAACGGCTTCAAGTGTTCCAAAATAAGCTCCTCAGGAGAATCTTAAATGCTCCATGGTTTGTCCGAAATAATCAAATTCATAGGGAAACTGACACTCCAGAAATCAATCACTTCATATGTCAATCATTACACAAACAACAACTCAGCTCCGGTCCTTCTAAAAACGATCTTATTCACGAGCTGGTCGACAGACTGGGAGCTCAGTACCACGTCACCGCTAACCTACCCCTTTTCTATGATAAAATGACCTTATCCGTCCCTGCAGTCATAACTTCTGCCCCATACGACAGTATCCAGACGTGTGTTAACTCAAGTTCGCTAATCAATAGAATCGCCGGGTGCTCGTGCCCAATAACAGCTGCCCAATCAGTGGGTGCCATATCCCCAAATTTAATGCAGTAGCAGTATCGAGCCACAGGCCGATTCGGTTTAGTGTATTGGTAAGATCAGCAGATAATAGCGTTCTCTTGTGTGCGCATGCCTAGTTATTTCAATCGACTAGGAATGATTTGTTGAGTAACCCCTATCAAGTAGAAAAGTTCTTGCTGAGTTTGCAATCTTCGTCCAGCATCTTCTCCAACATCCAAGCTCAGCAACTTCTCCACTACACTGTTATTCCACGTGGAAATCAGCTGATTTATACCTCTGATAATTTCCAGATACGCATTTTATGTGCTGTTTTTTTCAATTAAAAGCATGAAGCTTGTTAATGGTGCTTTGTTGGGCTCAAAATTATTCCTGTTCAGTCACTTGAATGTTTATCGCGCTGTATCTAATTCACGAATATTTTACCATTTCAAATTCCCGTTCGCCATTTTGAACATCCGTTTTTTGCTGATGCCATTTCTTGTGAAGTGGATGATTTATTTTATAAAAATATATTTCTACATTTTAATATATTAAAAGCAAATTTTTGGATTTTTAACTTAAGTGAAGGTGATTTAAAAAATAAGATTTGCGACTTTCCACTTCTAAATGTTTTCGATTGGCATAAATTGTGTTAAAAAGGCAGGGGATGTATAAAGACCAGTGTTCATTGAGCTCAAACTGAGGAGCATTGGCATCTAAATTTCAACTATTTTTTTGATAATAATATCATTAGAAACTTAAAAATATGTTAATCTCGTATCCTTATCGACATGACAATCTACAGCCATTTATGTTTCAATATGTGTTCATTATAACATTTTAAAATAGAGATATCATGATTCATTACATAGGGGTGGGTACATATATTGAGTTTTTGTCGAATTTGTATCGGTTATGTATGTAATCGCAACAAAATATATTCCCGATAATCCCCCGGACACGGGTAATCGATTCAGGATGAGTCCGCATCGTAACTTTTGCAAATCATTCATGATGATGAAGCTGGAATAAAAAAGCTGGAACTAGGGGTCGGGGGTACAGAGGCCCAACATTAGCCTGCCCTGAATCATTTGAGACACTAAAAGACGCGCCCCCCTCTTCCATTAAGATCTATTGGACATTTTAATTGGTGCAACGTCCGTAGCTCGGGATTTATCTCTCGGCAGGATCGAGGAAAATTAACCGACTACTCGTTTCTTAATTCCTGCTGTTAACAGTTGCTCTTTCCCATCGCCGATAATTGCTTGCAGGACGATTAGTAAATTTGCCCATTTAGATGGTTTTCGTTTGTTCTGTAGCCAATATATTTGCCAACAACTATTCGGAGGAATAAGTCCGTCGTTGCTGTGTTGGGATGTTAACTGTTAAGGTCCTTATCAAGTGATATATCGATAGTCATCTGAAATAAAGTAGATTGTTTTTGAACTGATATTTTTACTGAATTTATATATACATTTTAACAAGGGATTAAAAAAGAATCAATTATATATATATATATATATATATATATATATATATATATATATATATATATATATATATATATATATATATATATATATATAACGATCAACTCTGAGTTTTAGTTCAGTTTGGCTTTAACATACAACATTATTTTGACAACAACATTGGCCCAACTATTAATTTTTTGAATTTATTTTAGGTTAAGATGGTATTATCTTCCGACTAACTAACAATTTTTTTTTTAATTTTGAGTCCGATCTGCTCAGCATTTTGCATATCATGATGTTTCTAGTTTAATTACTAGCTATGTGAATGTCGAGGTATTTTATTGTTTATGTTACAGTAATTAGGTATCCTACAAGGGATATAATTAGGTTTCTGTCTTTTCGACATATGACAAAATTGATATGAAGAGATTTCGAGTTATTAAGCTGAATGTCCAATGTCTAGTTTATTTGTGGAACTTGTTGACTTGAAGATGTAACTCCAGGAATATCTAGCATGGCAGTATGTCTTTTCTTCAATCACCTTTTCAATAACTGCTGTTACTTGGTCGATTGTTGAGTGGTGATTTCAAAATTGAAACTGAAAACATGGTATATTTGTAAGTGGTTGATCACATTTTAATGGCAAATTCGCAAAAAAATTTGGATATGCAAACATAGCAAAAACATATTTTAAAAATGTATAGTGAGATAGGTCTGTAAGATGCTATTTCTCCTGTTAGTTTTCTTCCCGTACACACTGCCTTCATTCACGAAAAGATATTAAATATATCATCATGATTGTTGCTTTTCGTAACGGTTGTTTCAATAATTTAGATGAAGTATTATCGACTCCAGGAGTCTTTTTAGAATTGAGATCATTGTTTGTATATTGTTCTGTTGAAATACTATTGCTAGATATTCTGGGGAATAATTTTAGTTTCGTCATTGCAACTGTTTCATAATAGGTTAACGTGTAATATTTTTTCGAATCATCTTGCAAATATTATCGAAAATATGTCGAGACAACGCTTTAAAAATTAATTAATCCTATTACTTTAAAACGTATCTTTACTATAATATTTTAATATGTATATGTTATACCTGTATATTTTATATTCAATGTTAAAACAGATCTCTTATTCAGCTGACATGACACTGAAAACTTTATCTATAATCTGTATACGATTAAAAAAGGAGCATGCCTTATAAAGACAGAAGATTTCTGAAAGCTTCTTTTGAATATTGTTAAATTTACGTGATAGAGATAGAAGAATTCTATAAATTAAAAATATATTTACTATTATTTTGTATCAATTATTTTCAACTATACGTAACAAGCTCCTGTTGCATATAACATTATAATCAATGTATAGATATATATGTGTTTCTAATTTTGTTTTTATATTGTTTCAGATACAAACTTAGAAAAGAATTCCTGCTACTGCGTCACCGCTACGATATGAAGAATTTTTAGTAAAAGAAACCAACTATAGATAATTGCAATGTTAGTTGTTTTATATGCAAAAATGTAACAGTTGATAAAGTGTAAAGGCATGCTAGACAGAACGTAGACTTCAGCCATCGAGCAGACAGTCTCAAGTCCTACCATTCAGGAACCCCTACGAATTGCTGCATGATTTTATAAATATATATATAAAATGATCTCTTGATTATGCTCATGATTTATATACATGTTTTGTACATAATACGTATATAAAAGCTTAAATGCAAAATAGTATATACATATATATTTATGTAAATTTATGGTTAACTGTATATTTTATCATTTCTGAAAGAAAATGGGTTATTTCATTAACATAAATTGAATTTCTGGTAATAATGTAATCGCTAACTTTTCGAATCTGATGTGTATATAAAACGTGTTGGATATTTTGTGAACGAAACATCAAGATCAGGAAGTTACGGATTCATTACATTTAGTGGGATTGTGCTAAGAACGTTTAAAAGAAAATTATTTTTTATATACGTTAGCTAAGGAAAGTGTGGTTATAGATTAAAGAGACGTTTTTGTTTCTAGAACGAATTGAAAAACTGTTCAATTTTTGCTCTGTGCCATGTTAAAGAAACATAATGATAATACTTAAGTTTGTTATGTAAGGTATCGAGAATGGCGGTGTTCAACAGTTGGCTTAAGGAATATTTGACAGCAGCGCGAGCGAACACCATTCTAACAACAACATTTTACGATCTGGTGTTCCGTTAGTTAGCTTATCTAGTTAGTATATTCGTTCGTTTGAAAAGGGAAAAGAATCGATCAACAGAAATGTTCATTTCGTGATATATTGTAGATTTTGATATGATGGGAATCCAACGTTTTTATTTTGTCGTTGAGCTCAAACGATTTGTAACTTCATCCGAAACGGTTTTGACTCGACATTGTTTTGGAAATGATTAAATGGCGAAAGATGAAGTAAAATGATTAACAGAAGAAAGAATTAATTGCGCTTGTCGGGCTCAAAACTGCTCGTGTTTAATCACCTGAATGTTTATCGTGGTGTATCTAATTCACAAATGTTTCGCCATAACAAAATCCCGTTCGCCATTTTGAACTAATGTTTTTCGCTGGCACTATTTTTGTGAAATGGAGGATTTATTTTATAAGAAAGGTGATTTAATTTAACAGCAGCGCGAGCGAACACCATTATATCAAGAACATTTTACGATCTGGTGTTCCTTTAGTTAACTTATCTAGTTTAGTATATTTCTTCGCTTGAAAAGGGAAAAGAATCGATCAACAGAAATGTTCATTTCGTGATATATATTGTAGATACTAATATGATGGGAATCCAAGGTTTTTATTTTGTCGTTGAGCTCAAACGATTCGTAAGCAAGTCAACCCCCTCTTATCCCGCCCATTTCTGACCCGAAACTGTGTTAACTCGACATTGTTTTGAGAAAAAATTATTAAATGGCGAAAGGGAGAATTAATGGCGCTTGTCGAGCTCAAAACTATTCGTGTTCAATCATCACATTTTATAAAAAAGATTTCTACATTTTAATATATTAAAAGAAAGTTTTCAGATTGTTACCTTAAGTGAAGATGATTCATTTTGGCAGCAGCGCGAGCGAACAACATTTTACGATCTGGTGTTCGGTTAGTTAGCTCATCTAGTTAGTATATTCGTTCGTTTGAAAAAGAAAAAAACACGATCAACACAGATGTTCATTTCGTGATATATTGTAGATATTGATATGGTGGACATCCGACGTTTTGATTTTGTCGTTGAGCTCAAACGATTTCTAACCAAAATCCCCCGCCCCCTTTACCCCGCCCATTTCTGATCCGAAACGGTATCGACTCGACATTGTTTTGGAAGAAGATGATGATAATAGGTAATTTACGAATTCAGTTCCTAAACTGTGAGGGCTGTGAAATTCCTGCGTGCGTCGCAATTATTTTCGCGCTGATTGGCCTTATTGCGCCTTAACCGTCGCCAACTGTCAGTAGCTAAATTGTAACTAAAAACAAATTTTTTCCTCGATGGCCTTCGTTTCATCAGTTTCTACGACCAAAATACGTGCAGGGAACTAAGCTAATTATTAAGCGTACTCTTCTCGTCTTTTAGGGATTTGAATAGGGCGATTTGTACATCTCGAAACGCAGATGGCTAGGCCACGAACCCTAACCTCGAAACAACGAAAGGCTTCTTTGGATTTCCCTTTTTTAGGTAAATTTGACTAAATGAATAATTGTAATATAGAACAAGAAGTTATCAAAAAAGGAGACAAATGCCGAATATCTGTTTATTTTTTTTATATATAAAAATATATACATAAAGAACGTATATATATATTATTACGCCTTAATTATTGTAAATACATTACGTAGCATTAGGTGCTATCTTGTTTATCCTTTGTTGTTTTCTTTTAATATTTTTTTATAATTATAAATATATATATAGTCTAATACGTAATTATACGCATCTCGTCATTACGGTACTGGTCATAAACACTTTTTTGCCGTTATATTTTTATATAGTTTTCTTTTTATCATTTTTATTATTTTTCATTTCACTAGAAGTTTAATTCTTTTTGTTTTAATTGTATAGGTAAATACTAATGATACATATAAATGTTCGTTTATATAGTGACGTGCGGGTTATTGTCTGCGGGCGCTGTATAACATTATGTAGGCTCATAAATACACTGCGATCCGCACGTGGCTTTATAAATAATTTTGCAGGTTCTGCTTTTCGTAGCAGACAAATAAATCGAAAACCTACTGTAGTAATTGTCAAAGCCATATAATTTTTTCCACAAATAATTGTTACATGTTCGATGTAATGCCAAATATTTTATTGTTGGACAAGAGACAATCGACGAAATCCAATGTTTTCGTTAGTTCCATTACTTGTGCTTTATCAAGCAGCCCCTCGAACGCTCGAACAGGTTAGATTTCCCGTTGTCTCGTTTTTGGTACCTAAATGTGTACGTGTACTATATACAGGGTGTTTTCCTAACAAAGATGCGTCAGTTCCGTTGCGATTGCATCGAGGATCAATTGTCATACACACAAAAAAAATGTAAACGAATAATGTTATGGGGTAATGTTTATGATTTAATTAAATTATCTTTGGTTTTAAAATATCCTGTATCATGAGGGGGAAAACCTACACCATGTAAATATATTTGTTATTGATTGGTTGAGTTGAACATGAGGCGATTTTTGTATCTTATTTTCTAGTTCTTAATTTAGACAATATTATTGGTCATGAGAATAGTAAATGACTCAAAAACCTCAGTCAATTATCGATTTTTATAAAATTATTATTATAGGGACAAAACGTCAATTGCTAAGGATTTACACATTTCGTTCAGTTTTATGATTTTTTTTATACGGAGATGCCAGTTTTATTCGTAACCACGTCATAATTCTCACACAAAATAACAGCTTTCGTTCGTTTTTTTTTTAGTTTCGATAATATGTATCTTTGTTCATCACTAGACACTTGGTTGCTAATGAAATTACATCTTCCATCAGTTCGTCAGTTTTTGAGTTATTCGATGGGTTGGCCAAGAATGAAAGAGCAAAAGAGCTATCTTTCGGCCGTCCCATATTGATACAGTGATATAGCCTCCGTGTCAGGTGCCTCATTTTTTTTTATTCGTTAATATTTAAACACTAATTTTAAGAAAATTATATAAATATGATATAAAATCACATATTTGCTGTTTCACAAAAATAAAATGGTGAAAAAATTAATGACTTTTTTTAAAATCCTTTCTATCCTAATAAACATTAAATTAATAGTGTATTAATTGCTCCTACTATTTTTAAGTCTCCTTTACACCAATTAGGGTCTATCTGGACATTAGCAGCAGACAATATGCGTGTAAAAACTGATTTATAGGTAAAATATTATAATTTAGTAACACTATTTTTATATAATGTGTAAACACATTCATGTTATTTTTTTTATAAGAAAAGTAGGCCTTACCACAGCTATAATAGCAAAAGTGTGAGTGGAATTTGTGAAGATTACTGTATTCTCAAGTGATTTTCCTTCACATTTTGCATTCTTGCTATAGTTGAATATTAATGTACAACTATGCCTCAGCAGAATTCGAACATAAGACCGTCCTAGCGCCTTGACCACTGCGCCAGCCTAGCCGACAAATTGCTAGTTGTAATCCTAGGTTACTCAAACAGTTGGCGAAGCACAATCTACTTGTCAACAGTAGGTGAAAGTAACAAATAATATAAACACTAGATCAAGGTCTATTAATAATTTATACGATAAAATAAACAATGGATAATGTCATAAGGATGGCTCAAATATAACAATTAAATTTTGTGGGCATTTTATCACGTTTCACAGCTCTTGAAAATAAAGTGTCAGTAATACATAAAAAACATTGATCGTTGAATATATCAAGAACTAAATTACGAGAAGAAAATAGGATTTCATCAGGCAGGAATATTGTCTGTCTGGTTTGTACCATTAGGTTTTTTTCCTTAATTTAACCTTTATAAAAAAATACAGAAATAAACCTTTCTGTTTCCCAAAAACTTCTCCTTCCACTGTATGCAGGAAATAATTTTTAGGATCTTTTAAAAATAAAAAGTCAATCTTGAAGCAAGCGCAACATTAAATTATTTTCCAGTAACATTAATTGTTTTACTTGAAATCCTTTGAAACCTCTACATATCACATCTCAAGCATCCTTGACCTCTACGAAAACCTTACCTCTGATACCATCACAGAAATGAGAACAGACCAACAAACTCGGAAATTACTACTGACTACAGTACAACAATAAACAGCAAGGATATGTGTATGTTATATCAATAAACACCACGATCAACAATTTAGCAAAGCTGTAGTGCGACAACATCGAGGAGAACCATAAGTTATCTACTAATTTTACAGCTTCTTCATTTAATTATCTATAACTTAGTGGCTCCCATCATTAATTTCTCAAAATTGATACTTGTATAACTTGAGAGATATAAATAAAAAGATCATCCAACGGGAAAAGAAGAAATAGAAGCAGAAGATCAATCCAACAAAACTAAAATAGAAACATTTCGATAGCAGTCATCACCCACGATGAAACGTTTCAACGAAGAAGATAATTTCCGCAAAAACAAAGGTTATAAGAACCATTAAAAAGCAGGTTCGTATTAATATTGATATATTGGCCCAAAAACTATCAATATTATCGAAACATTTTAAAAAATTGCAATATTTTATATATATATAAATCTTAATATAAATAAATCGGTACATAATTTTAAGAATTTGTTAAAATGTTTAAGAAATATCTTTTGAAAAAATATCGGCCAAAAGTATGGATATCTTTTCGGTATCCCTAGGTTATATACGAAGACAGCTTTATAGGTTAGTGAGTTTTTGTCAACAATGCATTAAGTCCGCCGTTTTTCCAGTATTTTATTCCATCCATATAACAGGCTTTCTCTAATTAGCGTATGTTTCAATGACATCTTCATTCTACTCAAATCTCTTACCATACAGCTAACCTCTAAACGTTTGCTAAATCTGTGTGGGGTGGATGAGGTGGCAGATCGTAGCCTAATTTTTCTATGGTGACGTGTGTATGCAACCATGCATTGTCTTGTGATTTAATTGAAATATAGTCGTTTTTGATCAAATTAATAGCAAATCTGCCCAATGCCCAATAATATTCACAATTCATAAACTTGGAACAATTTCCCTCATTTATTTATCATATACTTCCTCTAAGGCCTATACATTAAATTTAAAGGGTTTATCACACATGGTGTTAGTGTGCCTAACTTCGTGTAACAGCCTCACTTTTTCACAGTTCTCACTTTTGTGTCATTTTTCGAAGTGAGCACAAAATTAGGCGTGAATCTTATATGAATAAGAATAAGTTCTGGTTTCGACATTTTAAAAGTGATTATATTAGCACCGAAAGCAAAGAGCGTTCTGGGGAGTCAAAAAATATTGAAGACGGGGATTTACTCAAACATAAGGAGAATACGCAGAATTGTTGGAAGTATCACAGAATACATTGAAGCCAAGGCGTTATATAAAGGCATAAAATCGGAAAGGTTTGTTGCATCGTATTGTTATTGGTTAATCCATTAATTAACATTACGATTATCTAAAAGCGATGGGGACATGGGGACCATCTGGTCATGCTCAATATCAAGATCAAAGCTGTATATCCATGGCTCCTAGATCGGCTTGGTGTGATATATGGTGTAGTATAGAGCTGCTAAAACCTAAAAAGCGGAATACGAGTACAGACACAGCAATATTATTCTTCAGTTTGACCACACCCGATCACATGATGCAAAACTGGTGAAAACATACTTGAAAACATTAAAATCGGTCGGTCCGGCATAAAAGTCGTGAGAACTGCCTGAGCAGCTTCACTTCTTATGAAGATACCAAAAATTGGGTTGATTCGAAGAGACCCTCAAAAGATACATCGTTCGAAGGCAAAAAAATAGCAGCTATCAATGGATAATATTTTGAATATAAAATATATAATATATATTTTCAAATTAAAAGAAAACCTTTAAAACAAATCTCTAGGCCAATAATTGAGGAAAATTACCGTAAATGATGCGAATTCGGCCCAAACGATCTTGTTTTGTCGAGTGATAAATAGATATGTATCGAAATATTTAAAAAATTGATATATGCTAATAACTTTCATAGAAACTTCAAGTTTGAAGAGCCAGTTTTGAGGTAGATTGATGAGTTTTAAATTGTTACATGTAACAAACCCGTGATTGGCTAAAAAAAGAAACATTTAAAATGAATAGGTGTAGACGAACAAAAAATGGTATCCGTTCGCTCAAAAATCGAAAAATTAATTTAAACTAGGGTGGACCTTTTGCCCGAAAGGTTCCTTTCGACGCCCGAATCATCCATAATAGAAAATCCATCAAGATTGTTACAATATATCCTGAAAGGCGAGCGAAAAAATCCTCCAAAGGGTCTAATGATTCGCGCGTAGACTATGGAGCTATTAATTCCCACCACCTCTATACATCTCGTGCGTTAGCACCGATTCAAAAATATTGAATTTTTCTTCGACGTATTTAAGACGCAACCAGGCAAATGCCCCATTAGCGCAAACATTAAAGTATTATAATTCATCCCTCTTTTCTTTGGCGCGAGAGGCCGTGAGGGTTGCGAGCTGCGTCATCTGCCACGATGCCGCATTTTCAAAGTATTCCTTTCGCACCACGTAATACGATACTAATGCGCCTCAAGGGCGATACAATGAAAAAGAGTTTATTTATAATATTAGGTGGTCCAGTATATGATATCAGTTATATATTTGGAACATTCCGGTTATCGCTGAATACGCAATTTGTTTTGTTTTTTTTTCCTGAGATTCTGTTATGACAACGCGAGCTGTGTTGTTTTTGTTGGCCAACCTGTCCTATATATTGCCACTAAATAAGACGTAATAACGTCTAATGAAGTAATAAATGCGATATACATTAGAAGCGTACGAGGGTCACCATTTATATTTCGGGAATTGGGAAAAAAACAAATAGTTAAGCTGCTAATATATTTTTATTGTTTTTCAAAGTACTCGTCACGATGATCGATACACTTTTGCATATGCTTAAAACAATTTTCAATGCATTTATTCCATTCCGAATGAGCTATGTTCAAAACATGATTTTTGTACGATTCAATAGGTTCTTCGGGCCATGAAAATCGTTGAACACGCAGTTTATTCTTCACGGATGGGAACAAAAAGAAGTCATTGGGTGCCAAATCAGGGTGAAATTTGAAGTGCTTCGTCTACGATCAATTTTTGTTGGATTTGGTCTGTATTGTAATACCCATACAGTCCACTGCTGCTTACTTTCGGGCTCATACGAATATATCCATGATTCGTCACCTGTCACGATTTTATAAACGACTTTGGAAGCACCGCGATCGAATTTCTTAAGCATTTCCTTGCACAAATCGACACGAGCCTTTTTTGAGCTTACGTTTGATTCTTAGGGATGCGTCAATCTCACAATAAGTGACATGACGATCTTGCTTAATAATTTCGCACACAGCATTGTTTCTAGCACAACAGCCGATTTTGGACGACCTTCACGAAACTCGTCGGACAGCCAACTACGACCACGATTGAATTCACTAAACCAGCGATACACGGTAATTTTTGATTGATCTTCATCGCTAAAAGTCAAATTAAGTTGATTAATGCACTCTTGTTGTGATAATCCACGTTGAAAATCGTAAAAAATCATCGCACGAAAATGTTCACGATTCAGTTCCATTTTTTGCCGAGACGAAGCTTTCAACTAAAGATAAAATAAACAAATAGCGTCCGTGCAACAAAATGTTCTGAGTACGTCTATCGTCAAAAATGTCAAACTTTACTCAGATGGACTCACATGACAACAGTGTTGCCAATTCCCGAGATATAAATAGTGACCCTCGTATTATATTTTATTTAACTGTGTTACAGGAGATAGACAACATAAAATGAACAATACTATATAATATGAACAGATTCATAGAGTGTTTAAATTATTGCTCATTATGCTTCATTGATGTTGAAGATGGGAACCTACTGCTCACTACTCCAAAATTCCCTGTAATGGTTTAATTACGCTGGTTATGTGGGACTGCCTGTGGGCTTACAAGTCTAATCCCTGTAGGTTGCTAATCCTACTGTATTAAATTCGAGGATATGGTACCTGCCAACTGGGCAGCCGTTATTGGCCACCAGGACCCGGTAAAAGAGCAGATAGGGAAACTAACTATTAATTCGCGAACTTGCGTTAACATACAACTGGGTGCTCTCGTATTTTAACAAACCATGGAGCATTTAAGATTCTCATGAGGATTTATTTAATACCTGAAACCTTCTCACCTGGTTGAGTGTTATAAACTTGAACATGTTAGATCCGTAGAGAAATACGAACCGGATTAACATCTTGTAAAATAAACATTTGATGGAGATGAGAAGTCTGCTAGAAGGATACTATTTTCGGATTGCTTTTTAGATTTGGAAATGACGGGACGTTGTCCAGCCGTTGAATTATGGCGGTCTCGATCTTGAGTTATAAGACGCGCAGTGTGTAACGCTTCTTATGGAAAATGATGGCCTGGGTTGTCAAAGGGTTGATTTGTCTGATAGATAGGATAGATAGGTGCATTTAGATCTTATGGGAGGCCTAATCGTACGCATTTTACGATTGGAAAATCGTCATGACAGACGTTGTCGAAGGCTCTGAAACATTCAAGTCAAATCTGTCAATAGACAAAAGCAGTTCTCCTAAACATCTTCAAACTTTTTATGCTGATTAGACTGATTTCTAATACGGCAAATGTTTTCAGAATCTCATTAAGAACACGCTATAAACGCTATAGAATTTAGCAGACAAAACAGTTCGAATTTAGACAACTACTCTACTGCATAATTTTAGGAAAATACAGGAAATTATGTTTTGCCGTCAAAAATTATTCTGTGTATACCGATCTCAAATAGAATAGGTTCTGATTCGATGACTTCAAAAAGCTACATACTTAGGTATTCATTTCGATCGAGATTTACTACTGAATACGGTTCTGGTATGATTAGAAGGGTTATGATTCTAGATGAATAAAATCAAAAGAATCTTGAATCCATTTACATCAGGGACTCGTAGTTCCACTTTGAGACCGATATTATCTCAGTAGAGGGGTTTCTAATACAGAGAAATAGAGATTTGACTTTATAGCAAATTTTGATCCAGCGTCTAGATGTTAACTTATTACTTGCTTTAATCGCTATGCTAAGAGCTGCGAGGGGATCTGATTGGTTCAATTAATTTACTATCTCGATGATGATCTATGGTACGTTTATTGTTTATTTAAAAATTTAATATCTAATAATTAAATTGTGTAATTATCCGAATAAATATATTGGCTTAAGGCTACTTAACCAAGATAGTTTGGAAATTTTTTTATATCTATTAAAACTCATAGATTCAGGAATATACATTCCTTATAACTTGACTCTATACCTTCAATTGCAGATATTCCTATACGAACAAACCAGGCAAGACAATATCTCATGCCCCAGAAAATTGTTTAATTATATATATATATATATATATATATATATATATATATATATATATATATATATATAAAACCCATATATACATAAAACCCATATATACATAAAATTTATTTCACTCATTAAATTTTATTTAATGAATTTGGCCGTCACGTGCTAAAGTTTATCAATGAGCCAATCAAATGTCTTCACGGCAAAATAATTTTCTTACAGGTGTCTCTAATGTAGATTTAAATTGACCAATCAAATTACTCGAATGGCCGATATAACCAAAGCAAGTCTTTTCTCCCCCTATTTGGTTTTCTCTTTATTACTCTGTGGTTTCTAAGCTTATTATGCGCCCGATTCACAATTAGAGCAGTATCGCACGGAATTGTAGGAATTTATTATCCTAGCCCGATTCCGAATTCCTTAGCTCTAATTCAATCAATGTCTAGCTATCCATGGATATCAATCCACACATGCTTTTACCACCCAAGTGGTAAGCCAACATTTTTTAGACTGACAACTAACTTGGAAGAAGTAAGAAAAACAAATTCAAGTGAAACAAACTTCATAGCTCGATTTCTGAACCCAAAAAACTCTAGATCTACTCTAACTCTAGATTTTTGCCGATACCGTCTCGGTCGTATGGGAGATGTTAACAATATCTTAATATATTTAAACAAGGATTCTTTAATAGTACAAGATAGACTAGAAATAATTGCCTAGAATAAATGTAAACAATGTTTTTCCAATAATTAATACCCTACGAGTATAAGATTATCTTGCGATTTCCATTTAACTCGACATCAAGTTTCTTCTGTCCAAAGATGACGTTATTGCGTTTCATCATCTCTATTATTAAAAAATTAAATTATTTATAATCCCAGACTAAAAAGAATTTGTGTCCAATATGGTTTGCTAGACATTATGATAATAACATATCATTAAAATCAAGTACTACATTTTAAGGTTATTCCATATGTATTTATGATAATACCTTCATAATTTTTTCATATTTCCCTATTTCGGTATTTTGTCTATCACCGATTTCTATCGAAATGTATATCCTTATCAACTTAATTTACCGCATTCATATTAACCACCTTGCAATAACGGCAATTGATTTTAAATGTAAAAATATGATGTGTTTACAGTTTCAAGTATAAAAAATCCATTTGAATTTATTATTTTAGAAAATATACAACGATTTTGTTGTTGTTTTAGGTTAATATAATATCAAAACTATATATATCTTGTAAAATTATTGAAATGATTACAGGATTTTACAATAAAATGTTATTTGAATACTATAAGAAATGTTTCATATGATTTAAATGTATAAACTGTAGTATGCATATCTATTTTTGCTAAATAAATGAATTAAATTTCATTCACAAAGATTCAAATGTTTTTGGTCGTCATAAAACATAAAGTTAAGTGACCATTCAAAGTGAATAATCGGATTCGATCCAATCTGGGTTTCTCAAGATTCCAAATTTCGTATTTATCCATAATACCCAGCAATTTCTTGAAAAAAATCTTATAAAAATTTCAACAACCAAATTATTACAACAGTAATACAAGAATAGTTAATATATTATAATGTTATAATAAGTCAGTAGCAATTTAATAAAATGTATTAATTAGCCAATCCAACAGCCAATCAACGGCATAGATGGCATCGAAAAATGTGCCAATTGCATAAATTTTGATTACGTGTATTACTTGTTTTATTGGACTGACTATACCATCTGTTATTTTTATTTATTCTGCTATTGCAGGGCGTGGTACGTTACTTTATATAAACCTTAGCTGATAAAAAGGCAACTTTAAAATAAAATTAAAAAAAAATTAATATGTTTCAGTATTTTTCAACTCTTAAATTTTAGTAAGTTAGCTTTATTTCAGGTTTGGAGAACACAGAAAAAAAACTATTCCTGCTTACTGCTGAAATACCTTTTCTAGTATTATGATGAACCATTGTATTAGGAATAATGGTAAGGGAAATTCTAACTTTTCTACAAAAATCTTCAAAACGTTGAAAAAACTGAAACTTGGGGGAAGAAAATATCCTAAAGGGATTTGACTATACAGAATTAAGAAATAAGAAAAATTCTAATTAAGAATTAAGCTAAAATTCTAAAAGCTGGTAAGTATTATAATATAGGTTTTCTTGGAATACTATTGCCAATTTTATTCAGCAGAATAACCAATAATTAGAGGTAAATTGAATGCTGAGGTTACAATGTCGATATAATATTAATGTAAGACAATAAAAAGGTAATAATATCCATAATGTTTCTTTATTTATTATTTGTTCAGTCTTAATGGTTAAACAGACAGTAGGTAAGAACTCTATATTTGTTATGCTATTGTTCAAAAGATAGTTATTGAAGTAATTTTATTACTACTTTTCCTGTGAAATTCACAAGCAAGACGAGTGTGAGAAAATACATCAATATGTATTCCTCAATTATTAAATTATAATAACTTATTGCTATAGATACTTATACACTAAAGGTATACCACTTTATATAAGTTCGTATGGTTTTGTTCCCTTCAATTTTCTGACATCCTGCGCGCTGTCCAACATTGTATTGCTTCCACGTTAGTATGATTTAGTAAACTCCTTTCCTGTTTCAAGGCGAAATCTTGGATAACTTAGCAAATCCATTTGATTTCCAGGTCAACGTATTCGTTGGTTACGTAGCGATAGGCATTGGTAATCAATGGAAGAACCTTGTTTTGACAGCGTTGTATGACTAGTTGATTTGAATTTTAATGCAACCTCATATTTGCACCCCATAGGTCCAAATTGGCTTTATAATTGTGTTATAGATCAACCTCTTTGATTTTAATTTTAGATCAAGTTGAGGGTGTCTTCCGACTAACCAGTATAGTTGTTTTATTTTGGTTCTAATATGTTTTGCTTTTTGTCTAACGTGATGTTTTCAATTTAAGCTACCGTCAAGATGGATTCCACGGTATTTGGCTGATTCTGCTTGAGGAATCGGGCATCTATTGAGTGATTAACGTGGACAGATTTGGAGCTATTAAGTTGAATTTTCCAATCTTTCGTCCATTTGTAGATTTTGTTGACTGCCACTTGCACCTTTTCTATTGCCCTAAGCAGAGATATATCTTTTACCAAAATAATTGTGTCGACAGCAAAGGTTTCAAGTAATGTTTCTTTTGTTGTTGGAATGTCAGCAGTGCAGGAGAGGTCCTAAGACGTTACCTTGTGGAACTCCAGCCGAAATAGTTTTAAATGTCGAGAACGCCATTTCATGCGATACTCTAAATTTTCTTCCGAAAATATATTACTCCAGCAATTGACAATGGTTACGCGGTAACAATTGGTTCATCTTACAGATTAAACCCAAATGCCAAACCCGATCAAAAGCTTGTGAGTCATTCAGGAATATTGTAGGGCAGTAGTTGTTATTCTCAAACCCTCTTTCAATAGCCGAGTGCCCTTGATCGATTGTTGAATGGTGATTTCGGAAACAAACAAGAAATCTGGTATTATTACAAAATTTTTAATACGTTTAAATATTAGTTTCTCAAATAGCTTTGATATTGCAGGTAGTAGCGAAATAGGCCTATAAGATTCGACTTGTTCTGCAGGTTTGTCAGGTTTTTTGAACATAATTATTTGTACCACCTTAAAACATTCTGAAACATGCTTCAGCCTTAAGCAGGAATTAAATAAATATGTCAACATGATGATTGCTTTTCGTGGCAATATATAAAATATGCCATTGAAGCTTTTTAAATAGATTTTCTGAAAAAAGAATTCAGATGCAAATTTTTCTTATCAATTTTGAATATTATAAAAGACACAATAAAGATAATACATTTGTTGATAATAATACAATTTTATTAATATTAAATATTTTTCAGGAATTAACATTATTTAATCAATATATTACGTTTAGTGTGTAACCCTCGTCAGGTGATTAAAGTTTTTTTTCCCAAAAATTCTAAATTATATTTAACTGTTATATTTGTGTTGTTAGACGACTCGTTAACACCTTGTATGGCTGGTATTTGTCAAAAATGTTCTAAATAAATAGACAGTGTAAATAACTTAAATATGTTACTTATTTTTAAATTGTTTCATAATTCCATTTATTGCAATAAACTTATTATATGATATATTCGTTCATAAAAGCAGCAGTTCGAGACAGCAGTGTAGATTCAAAAACATCTTAAAAATGGATGACATTTTATTCTACGACACCTACGATTTATTAACCTTTTGAAATATCTGTAAAATTAGAGAGGTGTATGTATAAAAGTACATCTACTGAAAATATTCAGAAATATTCCTTTATTCGCGAGTAATCAACAAATTAGTTTGTTTTTTTAACTTTAGTATCTCCTTTTTCAAAAAATAAGATTTACCTAGATTGGAGCTACTGTTTAACGTGGGCTTCGAACCACGGCCCCTGGAATTAAGCCTACTACAGAAAACATCCAGCCTTACCAGGATACTAGCTTGACTGAGGTCATTTTCCTTTTCAGATTTTACAATCTTGATCGATCACAAATATTAAACAACCACGAACATAAATTTACGACCATGCCACAGCAGGATTTGAACTTAATAAAATTATAATATTTTCAATAAACTAATTAGAGCATACGCAAGCAGTAAATCGCCAATGTACTTGTTGTAGTTCCATGTTTGTTGTTATAGGTTACTTGATCCTGAACTCATGCAAGATCCAAATAATCTAGTAACCATAATATTCCCGGAAAATGTTTCTTTAGCGTCAGGATTGAATTTCAGATTGAATAAAATGAAATGTTGATGATTTAATAGATATATAAATTTTATCTAACATTTGTTAATTTTTTCGAGTTAATAATTGATTATGGATAAGAACCATTAGAAAATATGTTTTTTCTAATCATATTTGCTGCTTCATACTTTTATTTAAAAGAATGGCCCATTTAATGTGAAACTTATCAAATAAAAAGTTAAGTATATTACATTTAATTATTCTGTAAGCATTATTTAATGAAATTAAGTAATAGGCCCTTTTTATATTTAAAACTTTTTATTTCACAATTACATGAGAAAATATACTAAAATTGTATAAAAACAACCAATTTCTTTAAGACAAAAAATAATCCAGAAAAAATAGAAAAGAAATTATATTATGTATAAATATTTATGGCAATTATCTAAATATATCTAACAATATCATTACGAGCTCGTGCTAAAAAATAAGTTATTCGATTGTATTTATATATTGTATAGTTGAGGAATAAATTCAGATACAAGGAGAAGTAGTACAGTACCAAGTGCAGAGCTTTAGTTGCGAAGTATTGTATACTTGAATGTCAAAAAATTACCATAATATGTATTAATCAAAAACCTTTTCCCAAACTTCATGGCGACATGGCGATACCTTTTCGAAAGGACAATGTTGGTTTGACAGTAATCCAATAGCCGATCCATTTTCGTACTTCTCTAGCATTTCAAAACCATGTACCAGCTATATCATACTGCATCATTCTGAACAGGTTGTAATTAGAAGGTACTATGCCTGGTCAGTATGCTGGATGCGTTAAAACTTTCCACTCAAGCTTGCAATTCGAGGGCACAATACAGTAATGGGTACAACAACAACAATTCACAACTTTGTAACGAGCATTGTCATGCAAGACTTTAATGCACTTTGTACTTGTTTTTGCTCAATTTGTTCAACGGACGTTAGTTGACAACTGAATAACAGTGTTACTTGATTTTATCATCTCATAACTCTTATATCTCATACTCTTATGTGTGATAACATATCCACAGCAAGACTTTTTGATCATGTACATTAATATACCATTACTTTTTGCTCTTTTGGATCAATACGCAACAGAAAATTCTTCTTTTTTGCCTAGCAAGGAATGAAGTCGCGATGCTGAAACAGTTCGAAATTAAATGTTAGTGCTATTTCGTTTGGATATCTGGTATCAGACAATTCATAAACGGCTAGCTGCTCTTTTCGCTCGATAACTCTTACAATTAATTGCTTTCGAATATGCTTCGAACTCAAAGTCGCTTTCTATCATTGGCATCAAAATTATCTATTTTATATCGTGTAACGTTTTTGTGTGAGGTACTTCAAAATAGTGTTAGTTCATCCCAATGTACTAGCTAATCAGCTAAATATACGAAGTTACAGTGAAATGCGTAGACTAAAACGTCTAACACTATCCGATCGGATTATTAGACATATATAGACTTTAGAATAAGACTGGTTAATTAAAATAGTACTTTATACAAGAGGTCACTTAATGAAGTAATTTTGTACCTGCCATGTATATATAACATAAACATAACAAACACCTATTCTCCTCTGGGCAGAATGCGGGACTTTTAAGAGTAAACTACTCAAACTAAAATTAAGAATACAATTATATACTAAACAAGTTTGTGTGGTTTGGTTCGCTTCAATCTTCTGAATTTTTGTGTGTTGTTCAGTAGGTCATGTTTTAAGGCGAAATCCTACCTCCATTTACCGTATATCCATTTTATTTCGAGGCCATCGTGCAACTCTTCGTTAGTTACGTAGCTGTAAGCATTGATAATTAATCGTAGAACTTTGTTTTGGGTGAGTTGGAATATTAGTTGGTTTGAAGCTTTAGTGCAACCCCAAATTTGAACTCTATGGGTCCAAATTGGATACATTTTACCGCAAATTTAATGGAAAAGAATAAAACCAACCAA
Organism: Rhynchophorus ferrugineus; assembly: GCF_030347505.1. Lineage (NCBI taxonomy): Eukaryota > Metazoa > Arthropoda > Insecta > Coleoptera > Curculionidae > Rhynchophorus > Rhynchophorus ferrugineus. The sequence goes on along the minus strand of NW_027472583.1, from coordinate 19,353,215 downwards.
TAAATGATCATAGAGAGGAAAAAACACACCAGTTTGGGTTTATTAATAAGCACTCAACAATTGACCAGGTCCACAGAATAACAGATGTTATTGAAAAAGACTAAGAAAGTCAAAATGTATGCTCAGCTATATTCTTAGATGTAGCACAAGCCTTCGATAAGGTTTGGCATGAAGGCCTTGTTCATAAACTACAGAAAATGCTACAAAAACAACACACTGAATTATTAAAATCATACATTACAACCAGAATGTTTAGAGTCAAGCAAGAAGAAGCTTATTCTACAATAAAAGAAGCTAAAGCAGGTGTACCACAAGGAAGTATACTGGGACCAATGCTTTATCTACTTTACACTTGTGATATACCACAAATGCAAAATATCACGATGGCTACATTTGCTGATGATACTGCGATTATAGCTGTCGGAGACTAGAATAGTGAAGAAGCCTCACGAAAATTACAACAGGCAAGTGACAATATAAATAATTGGACACAAGCTAGGAAAATAAGAATTAATGAAAGTAAATCTGTACATGTGCAGTTCACCTATAAACAGACCGTACAAGCACCAATAACATTAAATAACACTATCATTCCATATAGCAACAACGCTAAATATCTCGGAATGAATCTCGATGCAAAACTTCGCTGGAAGGAACATATAAAGAAGAAAAGAAAAGAACTGGAACTAAAATCTAGGAAAATGTACTGGCTAATTGGAAGGAAATCATAATTATCAGAACATAATAAATTGCTATTATATATGCAAATATTGACATCTGTATGGACATACGGAGTTCAATTATGGGGATGTTCTGCAAAGAGTAACATAAATAAAACACAAATTTTTCAGAACAAAGTCCTGAGAGGTATTGTGGGTGCACCCAAATACTATAGGACTGATTACCTACATCGAGACCTTCAGATACCCACAGTCACTCAAGAAATCAAGAGAATTGCAATGGGGCATGAGGAAAGACTCCATTATCATATGAATATTGAAATATTGCAACTTTTGGATACCACCAGAGCAGGACACAGACTCAAAAGAATCAAACCATCTGATATTGTGTAGTGTTGTGTAGTGAGGTGTATATATTAAAAAAATTCAGCAGTGACATGTATAAACATTATTTCACCAGAGACTGAGTTAGGGCAGATGGATCCTCCTAGTTATATACCTATAAACGACTAGTAACAATGAATTAATTAAATTAAAAAAAATTAATGGAAATGTTACTATTAAAAGTCAACTATAAAAACGGTATATATTATTATGGTATATATTGATTAGTACCTAAAATTTCAAAAACATCACACGAAACAGAAAAACGTAAAAAAATATAAATAAGTCGAAATTGCTTTTCCCCTACCCATTGAACTATTTGGATTCTGACGGTATTTGAAAATGACTGCCCTAATATATAACATCATAATATGTTTCATTCAAAAATTACATTATTAAAAGTAAGTAAAAGAGGAAACATTTTCTTAGAGATTTCTGACTCATTGTTATCAATTATTTTACTCAAGATATCGTCACAAGTCAATAATATTTTGACTAACAGATTTTTCATATTTTGAAGCCGATGGCTGATACTTAACGTCGAACCAAGGAGAACCCTCCCCTGAATCTCCGAAAGGATATTCGGCGAGAGAAACGTGGCAACGCAGCATTGAACCTTGCTTTTGTAAGCCACGAACAGAGAGCCACCATCTATCGCCCGCGTTCTTTAAGAAAGATTCTTTAGAACTGAACCGGAATCATCAGTCAGCGTCACTTCCGGTACAATGCCGGGCCGCGGCATCTTTGTTCCCCCCGGATCACGGAGCAGCCGACGTTATTCCGGAGTTTCCGCGCTTTTAGCGAATTAGCTACGTCTCGGGATTTAATTTGGGGAAAAATTGCCGGGATTTTTCCTTCTGCAAACAAACGGAACGGCCCCTGTATAAAACATGTAAAAATAGCCTGTTCTCGGAAATATGCTGTATTAATTTGCGAGAGAAAAATATACACATACAATTGACATTATTGATAAATATAATATAATTTTTTTATATATCCTGCCTTATTTATATTAAAACATGTCCCAGGCATTTTGAAGATGGCATAAATTATAATGATCATAATAAAAACCTGGAAAGTCACCAAACATTACATTACATTACATTTTAAAAAAATATACAGCTGATCATAGAGCCTCCTCTTTTTTTTAAACTCACGTTAATAAACATTTATTTACCATTGTTAATTAGAATTTTTTTATTTTCCTCCCAAACATACAACTCTGTCAGCCAACACTAAGTTATCATTTTTCTAATTTTAGTAATAAAATTTAGCTGTTATCTTACCAACTAATAACCTACAATAATACCATACCATTTTCTGAACAACTTTTCAACGAAGAGGTTATATTTAAGTATGTCCACATACCTTACGTTTGTTACATAAAAGTTAGAAAGCACGAAACCGTTGTTAACAAATCTGTCCTCTGCAGATCATTTCTACACCTACGCATGTTTTAAACCAGAAGCCACTCTTAAAATAGTATATAATGTGTTGTTGTTTAATATATCTAGAAGTTTAATTAGAAATGTAATTTCCTGAACTATGATTGACAGTTAGGGCAAACTAATTCGAGAAAGAGATTGATATTTAATATTATTATTTTTATAAAAACCCTAGGTAATAGATGTGGTAAAATTCCCGCTACTATTTTGAGTGCGTGCCATCTTGGATATATGACGTTTAACTCAGCTTCAACCATTGTGTTGTATAGACGTCCTAATTTTATTATGGATAAAAATACGCCACAAGAACCATTAGTTCCACAAGTTCCATTATTGTCACTCAGCGGAAATTGCATTAAAAATATCCTAATCGTGAGTGCATCACAAAACCACAATGTATTTTTAGTTTGCATGCGAATTTTCGACAGTACGATACCACAGCAGATAGGCCTTGTTCTGAAAGGCAACGGACATCTCGTAACACTGAAAATGTGGCTCTGGTGAGCGATAGTGTTGCAGAGCTTCTACAAATAGAAATGTGGAGACGTGGTTCCCAGTTACATATTTCTGCACGCAGTTTAAGGCCAATTTGGAAAACTGATTTTAAAATGTTCCCGCATAAAATTTAACTTGTCCAATAATTGCTACCGAGAGATAGTTATCAACGAGTTGAGTGCAGTTCTTGACAACAAAAAATTCAAAAATTAAAACTATTGTACTGATCTCGGACCACCTAGTTTACTGAAACCAAAAGGAGACAAAAATTATTTATAAGATGGGAAAGGACACACAAAATAAAACCATCGTAAAATTATTTTTAAAAAATTAAAATAATAAGTAGTTTAGCTATTAAGTAAAGTTCCTGAGATTATTAGCGGGAAATTTAAAAAGGTGTTTCAATAATATACGTTATTTACGTAGTTTTAACATTTAAATGACATATATTGATAATGCGTGAAGATGGTATATAATCTTACTTATATATCTGCATATTTAATTAAAATTAAATATTTTTCATTGCCAAATTAACAATTGATTTGGGAATATATAGATTTTTCCATTTTTTTACATTGTATTGTTCTATATTTACATATATAATGACATTAACAATGAAATTTTTCATTTTAAATTTTTATATAAAACATTACCTGCCGACAGGAGGGTCCTCCTACTGTTGCGATAGTCGCGGATTCGAATCCTGCTGAGGCATGGCCGTAAATTTTTGTTTGAGCTCGCTTAACATTTGTGATTGTCCTTAGGCAATTATGCAAAATCGGACAAGGAAAATGATCTCTGTCGATCCAGAACCAGGCTGGATAAGGCCGAATGTATTCTGGAATGATTTCTAAGTTGATCACTCGCTAGCCAGTATTCGTTGGTAAAAGAGATACTTTAAAATACAAAAAAATGTTTTAAAAAAAACATCACCTAAAAATTTTAGGGTGAAATTTATTTCCTATTTGCGAATATGTATGACTTTAAGTATAATAAAATAAACTATAATATATATTTTATTTTTTAATTGTCTTTTCTGACTATTTTAATCAACCCAAATAAACACTTACTTATCTTATATCATGCAATTTATCATGCAAAATATAACTTAGATGATTTATTACGTTAGGTGTTGTCTATAATTGTGGTGTTATAAAATAGTCAAAACAGAGATTGGTTTAATAATAATTTAAATTATGCTCCTGTGATTATTGACAACCTGATTCTATTTTGTACCTATAGGATATATAGTCCGTCCAATAAAACAACCAATACACGTCATAGATATCGTAAAATAGTCACAGTTTTGTATAAATGTTAAATTGGGTTACTAATATACACGGACCGTAGTTGTCCTTCTTCTCATTTCGTCCGAATTATAAAGAGATAGAATGCTGTCTGATACGTGGGATCATATAACCGAATGTGCCTATAAAATTTTATGTGATATTAGCGCTGTTGTCAAATGTTTACACAATTCTCCAAAACATTAGTAACAATAAGTAGAAGTTATAACATGGCAAACGTTATAAAACTAAAATTAAAGTTGCGGTAGCAATATTGCAAAGTGCTGACGGCATCAATTTTGATAGTGTGTAGTATTTTCAAACACAACAGTAACCAGGCTGGATAAAAACAGGATTCTATTAAGGGATGTTCTTTATGTTATTGCCATATTAAGTAAAGTTCAGCCCAAAACTTGGCCAAATAGAAGCTTTAAAATATAATTAATAAAATAGTATATAAAAACGTACATTAACTCTAATTTATAACTTTTTAAATAGATATTATCTGTTTTAAGAAACATTATCACATTTTAGTAGAAAAAAACCGTACGTTATAGTACAAAAAGAATAATTAATGACTGTGTAATTATCCGTAATGATCTGAAATTAGAAAATTGTTAAGGACTAACATTTTAATAGCATGCCACGAAATTTTATATAACTGCAGCACCATACCAATTTAGTTTATAAAAAATACCGACTACCGTTAGAACTATAATTATGTTCAATTGTTTTCTGACATGTACAAGGTTGTAGTAACGTATTAAATTCTGCTTAATTTTCATTGATTAGATTTACAAGGAGCTGGATTGAAACGTATTTTTTGCCATTAGTTTTACAAATACTACATAATTTAACATTAAACATTTCATTGGATATTCTAGTTTGTTCAATAAATATTGTCATTTAATAAGATTTTCTATATATTATTATTGAATGTAATATTTCTGAAATTCAGTACACTTATTCCACTGATCTTTTAACTCAATATATTCCATATATGATAATCAAGAAAACTAGCCACATACAAAGTCATACATTCCCCGTTGCTGTTCATACTGACATTTATTAATGCGCTGGAAAGCCGCCAAATACTTCACATAATCATAATTACACAGTCTATCCATAAGGGAACTACGTGGAAATTGGACCAAACGAAACTGATATTTAGTATAATTTGCCGGGCATATAATGCGAACATTTGACAATCCAATTAGTCACGCCGAAAGAAGTAACCTAAGTTATTAATTTTGACATTAATCCAAAGAAACCAGCGGGTTGTGACTTAATAACAGGACAATTGCTGCACAAACTACCGATAAATGGATCAACGCAGCATTTCGACTAACACAGGAATCCATTTTCACACCCTTTGCTAGACATTGGGAAGATGGCTAAAATTATCATGATCCCATAACTTGGAAAATCTCCAAATGCATCTATTACACTACTGCCAGTAATATCCAGAGTATTGGAAAAACTCCTGTTGAAAAGAATTAAACCGACTATAAAGAGAAAAAAACTGATACTTACACATAATTCCTGGTTTGTTAATAAACATTCGACGATTGTCGAAACAACACACTGAACTATTAAAACCTTATATTACAGCCAGAATGTTTAGAGTCAAACGAGAGATCTACCTACTCTACCAAAGAGGAAATAAACTAGGTGTACTACAATTAAGCGTAGAAAGGCCAACCTACACTACATATGTAATATTTGTGGTATATGGAAAATATCACGATGGTTATATATGCTGATGACACTGCAATTTTTGCTGCCGGAGACAACAGCAAAGAAGCCACACGAAAATTACAATAGGCACAGGGATACAGGGATACAGTAAATAATTCAAACCAAACATGGAAAATAAAAATTAACGAAAATAAATCTGTACATGTGTAGTTCACATATCATTAGACCGCACAAGCACCAATAACAACAAATATTACTATCATTCCATATAGCAATAATGCTGAGTACATCGGATTGAATCTTGATGCAAAACTTCCCTGGAAAGAAAATAAACAGTGAACTATTAAAATATTATATTACAGCCAGAATGTTTAGAGTCAAACAAGAGATAGCTTACTCTACAAAACAAGGAACTAAACTAGGTGTACCACAAGAAAGTGTAGAGAGGCCAACCTACTTTACACACACTACACATATAATATACCACAAATGGAAAATATCACGATGGTTACATTTACTGATGACACTGCAATTTTTGCTGTCGGAGCAATAGCAATATCAAGTACCTCGGAGTCAATATTGATGCAAAACTTCGCTAGAAAGGAAATAAAAGAGATAAAACGAAAGAACTGGAGTTAAAATATATGAAAATGTATTGTATAAAACATATAGCTAACTCAAAGAAGATTATAAATTCAAGAGATATCAAAAATAATCATATGTTAATATCTTATCAGTTTGATACTACTCCGCAATCAAAATTATTTCTACACTCAAAATGCTGACTGATATTTTTAAAATTTATCGAAAATATCGGTATTTTTATGATTTCTTTAATATATCGATATATGTTTTGTTAAATATATCGCTACATCCCTTTTTTTATATATTTTAAAGTCTCCTTTTACCAACTATGGATTTATCTGGACTGGGCCTAAAGTTTAACGTGGGCTCCGAACCACGGTCCTCAGCATTAAGACATCCGATCTTACCCAGCCTGTTTATTGGCGTAACTAGGATCATTTTCCTTGTCGGATTTTACACTCTTGCCTAGAACAATCACAAATTTTTAACAATCACAAACATAAATTTACGACCATGCCCCAGCAGGATTCGAACCCGCAGCTATCGCAACCAAAAAATTCAGACCAAAAAACATAGGATAAGAAAGGTAAATCTGTTAATTTTTTGGTTCTTCACTGGTTTTTCTGGAGAATATGCAAATATTGTTTCCAGGTCTCCCATTTAAAATCCCCCTTATAACAACAATTTTTATTGCTGTTATTATATCTAGAGAAATGTCTAAACCGTAGAATTAAACATTTATATTTGGCATTTTCGATATGACTGATCAAAATACATCCAAACACCTAATGTCCAAGCTAAAATGAATGTATTTGTTTTGCACAAATGTTGTAAAAAAATAAAAGCCTTTGTTAATTCCTGAGTGAAAATGGAGACATGAGTAGATAGTAACAAACAAAAGAATCTCTGCACCGAGCAAAAAAAAATGAAAGTAGAAAGTTTTAAAGAGGTAATTTGGGATTAGACTGAATACTAATGAGAAAACAATGAACTCCGAAAAGAAAAAAGTCAAAAAATAATAATTCAAGCCGCAGTTCTGCATCTTAGGTCGGTCTAACATCGGTTCGGATGAAATTCAATTTTCCGCGACAGCTGAACTGGGCCGAACTCTCGCTAAGACGCCGAGGGTGGCCGAGACGAGTGGGGAAGCACGGCTACGGACCGGAGGGACGAGGGCGGAACGTTAAAAAACAAGTTAATTAAAAAGTCGCGGGGTATTTTCGACTTATTTTCCATTTGGACAGCGTACCGTCAGTTGGTCTTTCAAAGCTCTAGATTTATTCGCTGCAGAACTTTTCCGTGAAATTAGTCGTCGTCTTCCGCGAAATTGAAACTAGAGTAGACTCCATAGTTTGCATATTTTATAGTTTTTCTCTCAATATTAAAAAAAACTTACCTCATAACCGGTTTTTTAATTCAATACGAACTGTACGCCAATAAACACAAGAGGTAGCGTGGCCGAGCGGTCTAAGGCGCTGGTTTAAGGCACCAGTCTCTTCGGAGGCGTGGGTTCGAATCCCACCGCTGCCAGGAGTTTTTTATTAATTCTACCGTAATTTAATTTTTGTTTATGTTACTTTAAAACTTGTTCTTACTTTAAATGTAACTAGTGGCAATATCAACAAAACTAACCTTAATAAAAATATTTTTAAAATATATAATAATGTCATTTTCAATAATCCAAGTCTGGTCTCATTAGAGAGAAATAATCATGACATTTAATAAAATGTTAATTTTTTTTATTAAATTTTATCAATTTTACATTTAAATTATTAAATTAAATTTAAAGTAAATAAGACCTTTGATATAATCTAAGCTACATTAATACACATATTTCTGTTTTCTTTTGTTTTAGCGCACTGACATTTGTCCTTTTAAAATATCACATGTAAACCCGTTAAATATAACCTAAAAACATCATACGATTTGAACGAAATGCCAATGAAAGGGTATTATAAGATATTACATATTTTATTTTCAGATAAAAATACCCATGGAGATAAGTTAGATTAAAAAATAAAATTCGCGGTGTTGTAGAATATTTTTTACCTGTTAGTGAGAATTAGTAACTGAACCTTAAATTTAAAATGTTTGTTTTTTATATTATACGACTTATTATTTGGTGCATATATTTCAATTGTTAAAGTTCTCATAACATATATGACGTTTACTAAATAACTCCGAAATATAAAATCATTTCAATTCTTTTATATGCGACCTCTATCGCCAGAAGAACTTATCATAAAAAAACAAATGGAAGACAAAAGAAGTAATCTTGTAATATGAATTCTATAGTTTTACGTTTCTCCTATATATGGCAAAAACATTTGGAACACAAAATGAAGAAATCTTCTTTCTGATATTAGCATTAAAAATTTTATTGTATTTTATGTTAAGGTACAAAAGGTTAACAATAATTAGGTTATTAAAAAGTGTATTTGAATAACATTGAGAAAAAAATTTGGTAAATGAGGTATTAATTTATTGACTAAAGCTGATGGAATATTTATCATAAACAAAGAACGCTTATGATAATGTAGGCAACCAGACATTCACTTATTGGAAAACAAGAATGACAGTATTCGTTGATTTGACATTAACCTATTTTCTGTTTGTTATCTGTAGCTTTGTACCACTAAACAAATGTTTCTATTGTCATGTAAACCTCTACAATGATGATATGTAACTTGTTTATAATTTCTTAATTACAAAATGTCAATTTTTGGCGTCATCTCTTGGCGTGCATAATAATAGTTTGCCTACTTTGATATAGAGCTCTCTACATATTACGTAGTAGTGTGCCTCGTCGTCAGGAGATGCCGGTTTAGGGCAAAATTTAATAAGCATTTAGAAAAGCACACATTTGGAGGGCTGCGCAACAGATCGGCCTTGGAGGGAAGCATCCCTAATTTTTCGTGTAGTAAGTCGTCTTCTGTCCGTGGTCTCGTGTCGCAGCACAGCTGCTAAGGTCGCAAGACAGAAGAGCGACAAATTAATAACATAAAAACTAGAGGGCGACAGATAGTCACCCGTACTATAGTTCCAAGTGATTACGGCTCGTTGTTTACCATACAAAAATCAAACGGCGGTAAGTGGTTGTCATGTGTTTTTGGTGGAGGGGATGGGGATACGGTGGACAAAGGTACAAAGGGAACATCAAAATAAATGAAAAAAATTGGAAACTGGCTAGAATGCAGCTTTTAAAAATAATATTTTATAATTGATGCATTCAAACTTGTTTACTATATAAATTATACTGATTAAATTTATATTTTATGGGGTTGAAATGTATTTATTTTTGTTGCGAATTGATAATAAATCCACGAATATCATTTGTGTATTTTAAATAAAAAAAATTATTAATGATAAAATAATTAAGGATATTGACAAATGTATTGACACGCTTTCTATTACTTCCCTCCTTTTTTATTTTCTTGATTTTATTAACCACTTTATTGGCTGAACTTTGATTATAAATAGTCTATATTTTATTCAATATTGAACTAATAAAAAAAGCAAATTTTGTGATGGTTTCAATTAAACTACATGAGATATTGTTTATTGTTGTTTCATTTTGAGCAACATTTAATTACATTAAGCACTTTTAATCTCAAAGAAATTTAATCTTTTTTCAATTAATAGTAATTACCTTAAGTAACTTTTGTTTTGGAGTGAGTTTGAGTATAGCCGATTTATTTTTATTTCCATTTTATCAAGTGTTATCAAATTAAATATTTCGATATTTACTTTATTTTAAAAATCTAAGTTGTTTATTTTTAGTTTTAGTTGGTGAGTGAATCTCAACTTCGAAATATTAGAATATATTAAAGTTCGCTAATGATTTAAAGTTTCATTTTCTTAATCTAGAAACTTAAAATGTTTTAAATATATGCGAAGTCGTTACGAAAGACACAATTTCTGCTTTATACTCGATCTTATCGAGGAAAGCTGTAGATAAGGCGCGAATAATTAGCATCAGAAAGGATAGGCATCTAATTTGCGAAGGCCAAATAAAGAATCAATTAAAACTTTATACAACTTCGCGAAGTTTTCGAAATATTTTGATTAGAGATCCTAAACTCAATTAATGTAATATTCGACAAATATTACGGCAATCTTTGAAGTTGAAATCTTCTTTAGTTTGAACAACAAATGAGATACAGTTGTTCTTTTCTTCTTTCTTTATTTATAGTTCTTGTACACAATGAGATGAATGCCAAAGCGTAATCGGATTTCCAGACTTGTTGAATGTTTTTCCGATGGGACTTGAATTGAACGAAGATGTATTCGTTACACATTTTTAGTATGTGTAAATAGGCTATTATAGGTTTTGCCTATTTATTACTTCCATAAATTAGTTTTAAAGGAATTTTTTTTTTAATTTGAAGCTACTTTTTCCCATATTTCGGGCTATTTACGGATTCCATCTCGAACGAACGATGTATCTTTCGACGCTGTCCACGAATCGACCTATTTTGTGGTATCTTCATAAGAGGTGAAAGTCATATGTCGGAACAAGTAGTAATTAAAAGGAGCTAGGTCTGGAATGGGTGGGGTAGTACTACTCATTAATGTTTCCACATATGTTTTCACAGGTTTTGTAAAATGTATCATGTCGATAGCAACCCCCATTGATGGTTTCCTAGAGTAATATCTTCACATCCTCTTCTTTTGGATGTCCAGACCGATTTTTCTCTTCGGAGTCAAAGTCACCACTTTTAAAGGGTCACAACCAATATTAAATGTTGAAATCGATGGAGCATAATTGCCACAAGCTTCACACAGCATTCGATGACCTTCAGCCGCCTTTTTCTTCAAAATGAAATAAAAAAGTAATTTCCCGCAAATGCGTACATATTCAAATATTTTCAACTCATTGAAAAATTTTGTTGTTTACACTTTGACGAAATTACACACATAGAGTAATATATAGAGTGTTAACTTAATACATTGAATTTCAGAATTATTTTGCGTTGTCTGTCCATGAATCGGCCTACTTTGTGGTATCTTCATAAGAGGTGAAAGTCATATGTCGGAACAAGTAGTAATTAAAAGGAGCTAGGCCTGGAATGGGTGAGGTAGTACTACTCATTAATGTTTCCAAATATGTTTTCACCGGTTTTGTAAAATGTATCATGGAGAAGAATAATATGTCTGTACTCGTCCAAACGCATCAATTATAGTGGATAGCAACCCCCATTGATGGTTTCCTAGAGTAATATCTTCACATCCTCTTCTTTTGGATGTCCAGACCGATTTTTCTCTTCGGGGTCAAAGTCGCAATTTTTAAAGGGTCAAAATCAATATTAACATGTTGAAATCGATGGAGCATAATTGCCACAAGCTTCACACAGCATTCGATGACCTTCAGCCGCCTTTTTCTTCAAAATGAAATAAAAAAGTAATTTCCCGCAAATGCGTACATATTCAAATATTTTCAACTCATTGAAAAATTTTGTTGTTTACACTTTGACGAAATTACACACATAGAGTAATATATAGAGTGTTAACTTAATACATTGAATTTCAGAATTATTTTGCGTTGTCTGTCCATGAATCGGCCTACTTTGTGGTATCTTCATAAGAGGTGAAAGTCATATGTCGGAACAAGTAGTAATTAAAAGGAGCTAGGCCTGGAATGGGTGAGGTAGTACTACTCATTAATGTTTTCAAATATGTTTTCACCGGTTTTTTAAAATGTATCATGGAGAAGAATAATATGTCTGTACTCGTCCAAACGCATCAATTATAGTGGATAGCAATCCACATTGATGGTTTCCTAGAGTAATATCTTCACATCCTCCTCTTTTGGCTGTCCAGAACGATTTTTCTCTTCGGAGTCAAAGTCACCATTTTTAAAGGGCCAAAACCAATATTAACATGTTGAAATCGATGGAGCATAATTGCCACAAGCTTCACACAGCATTCGATGACCTTAAGCCGCCTATTTCTTCAAAATGAAATAAAAAAGTAATTTCCCGCAAATGCGTACATATTCAAATATTTTCAACTCATTGAAAAATTTTGTTGTTTACACTTTGACGAAATGACACACATAGAGTAATATATAGAGTGTTAACTTAATACATTGAATTTCAGAATTATTTTGCGTTGTCTGTCCATGAATCGGCCTACTTTGTGGTATCTTCATAAGAGGTGAAAGTCATATGTCGGAACAAGTAGTAATTAAAAGGAGCTAGGCCTGGAATGGGTGAGGTAGTACTACTCATTAATGTTTTCAAATATGTTTTCACCGGTTTTTTAAAATGTATCATGGAGAAGAATAATATGTCTGTACTCGTCCAAACGCATCAATTATAGTGGATAGCAATCCACATTGATGGTTTCCTAGAGTAATATCTTCACATCCTCCTCTTTTGGCTGTCCAGAACGATTTTTCTCTTCGGAGTCAAAGTCACTATTTTTAAAGGGCCAAAACCAATATTAAATGTTGAAATCGATGGAGCATAATTGCCACAAGCTTCACACAGCATTCGATGACCTTCAGCCGCCTTTTTCTTCAAAATGAAATGAAAAAGTAATTTCCCGCAAATGCGTACAAATTCAGATATTTTCAACTCATTGAAAAATTTTGTTGTTTACACTTTGACGAAATGACACACATAGAGTAATATATAGAATGTTAACTTAATACATTAAATTTCAGAATTATTTTGCGTTGTCTTAGCGGGGAGTTCAAAATCAACTTCTGAAACAATATCCACATGTAATTGTTCAAAACAATTGATGTATATAAATAAAAAATAATTAAATGTGAATTTAAAAAAAGCTGAAATCTATTTAAAAACACAACATGTATACTGGCAAATATAATCAAAATTGTCTATAGGGCTAAGATGTATTAAAGTTTATCATTTTGTTCCCTCATACTGAAAGCAGAACAGCACAGATGAATGTCTATGTCTGTTAATATTTTACAACGTTACATGTTTACAATTTTATTGTGACAATTGTGGAACGGATAACTAAAACAGTCCAATTGTACTTACTTCTTTTTGTACAACTTTTTAAAAGTTTTTGTGACACTTTTTATGTAGTATAATAACGTTTGCCTTTAGTAAAATTCTGCCATCGCCCAATTTGGACACATTTTGGTTTTATAGTGTGTATACGTATCAGGTAAAAGCAATGCTAAGTCACACACACACATCTTTAATCTAGCTACCATAGGTTGTTTCTTCCAAAGAAAATGAAAACTGGTTTTCTCATTTTCGCACATATAATAGATACACTACACTTTTGAGAATGAAGATACATTATGTTATTATGAAATAATAGTGTTTAAAATTAAGGCACAAAAATGTTGATCGTACTCAACGTCAGACATACAAATATGGCGTCCTAAACAAACCATAGAAACAAACAATCGGACTACTGAAATAATAATAATATATAATTTGTAGGGAAATTCAAATTAATCAATCAGAAAAATGGTTTAGAGTCAGCATTAGTTGGACCACGCGAAATATTTGCTCGGTTTTGTCAACATTTTTTTACTTAAATAAGATATTTATATAAATGTATTCAAAGTTTTTCTTGTACATACGACATAAAGATGTTTAATGTATTGCCTGCCGCAATTTGTAAATTCGTTTTAGGTTCACACAATATTTTCCTTCTCATTTTATTCTAGTTAAAAGGAGACACGATGTTGTCTGATTAGTTCAGTTGTCAGACGTATGCAAAATTCTTGAAAGCAATAGTGATAAGAGATTATAACGCTAACCTGTAAACTATTGTGGGTGTATAATTAAATGTAGTTTCTAGATCTAATATAATGTTAAAATAAATTATATTTGATAACATTTTTGTTCAATTATTTTATTTAGATTAGAATTTTGTTGTATGTTAAAACCAAACTGAACTAAAACTCAGAGTTGATGCGGCAACATTGCGACGTTTTGATGTCACAAATTTAAATGACGTATATACAAAATAACTTTGAACATATAGAGTCTATATGCTCTATGATGACAGATATTGATAAGTGAAGCATGTCAGTTTATCTGATATTTTGAACTATTTTCTGTAGATAAAGTTGTAACCATTAAATTCACACTGAAATTTTCCTATAAGTTTTGCAAATTTAATCAATGTAGATATTACACAACATAAAATATAAATTTAAATTTGGAGAAGGCAATATATATGTCATCTATTTCAGACTCAAAATTACTGTAAGTTTTGCTTTGATCTCTTTGCCATACATCAAAAATAAAAGGAAATTTTCAAAAAAAAAGAACACAAAATCGCATTACTGGATATAGCTATAAGGTAGGGGAAATTTTATCGTTTTCCTTTGATTCCATCTTTTGTAGAGTTTTATATTTTTCTGTCAGCTGATTTTCATTACTTTAATCCGCATTGGTTGATCTTTTGACAGTGTAAGATATAATATATATTTATTGTTATTTTTCACGTATATTCAAATATAAATATGTATAATACCAAATCTTGGATGAATTTTGGTCAGCTATACTTATTGGGGAAAAGGCGAAGTCTCAATGTGAATAATGGTTAAACTGTTTAACCCAACTGATGAGCTCATTTTGTTTTGGCTTCTTGGATTTCTTGATTTGATTGACTTAACTTCTTTACGTAAAATAACAGTCTTCGGTTCATTATTATTGAGTTATTTATTGTACACAGACATTAATCAGGAAACACTTAAAATGTTATTTTTATCATTACGTTTTATGTTTTATTTTTAAGAATTTCAGGCGAAGCTCTTGAAAATTTTTTAAAAATTTGATGCTGTGATGTTTCTCCATCATACTCTGATTGTTGGCTTTGATTTCAACGATTTAAAGTGGCGATTTTGATGTCAATGGTACAGATCCTGCAGAATAGACGGAAATCCTACTCAAATTCTCAATGAATTTTAAAGCAGTTTAGCAGTTGATGAATAAACTGTTTCCAAATGTTTTCAATCAAGAAAATTTTATTTCGAACAATTTAAAATCAAAAGTTTCGGAACATAGTTTTCTTGCTGAGTGTATATGATGAGATCAGCAAGGTGTAGTGTATTATGACCTGCTAATATATATATATATATATATATATATATATATATATATCACTATACAGTATATATATATATATATATATATATATATATATATATATATATATATATATCACTATACAGTATATCATTGATTGAAGAAAATGAAACTGAATGTCTCAAAAGAATTGTTGCTAATTTTATGATTAAGTTTAGTTGGTTAATAAATCGAAATAATAAAGGGAATAATTAATATCAATTGGTGGCTCATGTTATCGCTGCCTTTTGGAATATTTCTTACAAGTGGTCTTTGCGGCACCCCCAGACTTAAACCCGAAAAAATCCGAAAATATTTCTTCATTCCGTCAGCCATTTTATACCCTGCTATTGCAAAAGTTTTCCTAGGATCTCTATATAAATCTCAATGTTTGTCATTGACAGCTTCACAATTAGGTGGAAAACAATCAAGATGAAACTGGTTTAGCGGACATTGATTTTAGGAACATGTTGCATATGAGCATGTGGAGTTGGTAGAAGTCTATATAAAAATGTATGTACGACACCATTAACTTCTTTTTTTTTCGAAAATCAAGTAGAATTTAAGTAATATTTTTCAATAATACATTGTCAAATTTGTTCAAATAATGTTGTTAGAAATCTGGAGTAACAATTTTATTCGGTTTTAGCGTGTTGTAATATCTTGCTAATGTAGATGTAGTAGATCAACTTTTCATCGCTAGTCACAATATGCCACAGAAAAGCCTTTTTGTTAATACTGTAGCTACTGTTTTAAAGATAGAATAGTAGAATAAATAAGTAAAGGACGATACAATTTTACATTTATGTGATTTTATATTTTTATATGTGTAAAAATGTAGGTAAAGAAATTATTCTTTTATCAAATTACTCTGTTTTTATTCAATTTTTATTGTCTTTCAATATATATTTTAGGTGAAAAATATCTATTGGAATCGACGAATATACGAAGACACATATAACATTTTCATGTATTTTTTTTATAAAGGGTTTTTAACCGACTTCAAATATGGAGGAGATTGTAATCCAAAAATGGATTTTTATTCTAACGTTGTTTTAATTTTTTTTTTATATATATATTTTAAAGTCTTTTTTGACCAGCCACGGTCCTCGGTATTAAGCCTATCGACTGGCGAGTGACTAACTAAGAAATCATCCTAGAATACCCAGCGTGGTTACTGGCGTGACTGGGATCATTTTTCTTGTCGGATTTTGCACTCTTGCCTAGGACAATCACAAGTATTAAACAATCACAAATATAAATGTACGACCATGCCCCAGCAGTATTCGAAGTCGTTCAGTGCAGCAGTCATTCGGTTAGCTTTTTAAGCACTAACAATTGGATACAAGATGTCGTAGAAATATTGTAGACAACTGCTTGTATGATGTAAAGTTAAAGCGTCTAAGTTAAAGCTAAACGGAGGTCACGGATTTGATTCCCCTGGAACAATTACTTTTTGCTATTGTTTAATCAAATCATCTGTGAAATTATCTAGGCTAGTTAACAGACCCCGGGACATGAAACGTTTCTTATTTTCAATCATTATTCCTTTATTCCTATTTTTCCTGCATGCAACTGCGTAATTTATTGAGGAAATATCTAACACCAAAAAGATAAAAATGAAACCAAACAGTTATATTAATTTTGATTTGTTTGTTGGTAATTTAATTTTTTGTATATGTCATAATATTATAACATTATTTTTGTATTGTTTGGACTCGGCACCGACTTCAAAGTAATCAGTTGATAATAGTTAAAATAACATTGCAATTTGCAAATTGATAAATAGGTTTAAGTAGGTATCAGGTTAAATTGTATGTATATACTAGAATATAAAATACGTGTAATAGATAGGTTAAATAAGGTTTTGTTTATTTTTATTTAGTTATTAGAACGATTATTATGTATTGATTGATTGATTATTTGATTGACTGTATTGATTATTTTTAAAATTTTAGTGACTTCCTTATTTATTTTTAGAAGTCTGTTCAAATTTTTTATTAAAATTACTTTATCAGTAATAGACTTCGTGGCCAACATGCATCTAACTACATAATAAAAGGATAATATTATAATAAATAGTGCAAATGTATATATTTAGGAAATTTACAGCAGTCCCTATAATGTAGACGCACTATAACACATATTTTTGAATGAATATATTTTTTATTTATACATTATTAACACCGATTGTGGCCCGCTAAATGTTTGAACTCCGAAGATAATGCAAATGGGATTCCGAATCTCCGGATTTACGGCGAAAAAAGAAAGGGTCGCGCATTTTCATCCGTGAACGCCATACAAATTCGATTTTTGTTTCCTTAAAAATCGTTCCTAAACCGTTCCTGCGTAAGCCGTTTCAGTTAGGTCCCGAAGCCAATTAACCGAATGCAAATATTGCCCCTATTAGTTATTCCTGACGCATATTTCGTAGGGATCCCGACGCTCCCGTATTTGTTTACTGGCAGATCCCGAGACTAGTGCTACGTTTCGTTTTCCGAACCGTCCTACGACGGGATGGGGCTGATAGGGAGAGTCCTACCCCAATTATCGTAGAAACGAAAACTTCGATCAAACATAAAAAAGAAACTAATTGTGCTGACGAACCTAATCGAAAGTAACCAGTTACCTTATTTAGGCGGGCGCTAACTATTATTTGTTGAAATTAATCCGTAGTGATATTTTAATAAAAACGTGTTTATTTCAAATTAAACTAAAATAATATTTATTGGTAGTATTTATAAAAATAACAGTAGACGTATAGCATATTAGAATAATTCTTCATCACTAGATACAATTATACAATAAGAAAAGAAAGAAACCCAAGGTTCAACAAGACAATAGACTGGGAAGGATTTGCTGAAGAATTGAACAAATGACTTCAACTAAATGTACACCTAAAGACAAATGAATATTTAAATTTTGAAGCAGAAAAATTAGTAGTAGATATTCAACAATCTGCTTGGAATAATTCTCAAGAAAAGAGCACTATTAACGGAATTTATTATCCAAAACAGAAGGAAATGGTGGCTGAAAAAAAAAAACAAAATTACAAAAAAAAATAGCGACACATAAAAGTAAAAATACTTTAAACAATATAACCCAAAGACTGAAAAGGAAAATACTGAAAATTAAAAACAAATCCATAAATGACTATCTGAGAAATTTATCAGATGATAAAGAAACTGACTATTCACTCTGAAAAGCCACGAAATATCTAAAGCGCTCACGTCTACACAGTCCAACTATAAGAGACTTATGTGGGAATTGGGTGTGTGACAATGACCAAAAAGCAGAAGCATTTGCTGAATATCTAGAAAAAACTTTCAAATCAAACGAACCTAATATTGAATATAATTTGCCGAACATAGAAGCTGAAAATTCGATGACTGAATTAGTCACACCGAAAGAGCTAACCAAAGTTAATTAACTGACATTAATCCCTGGAAATAACCAGGCTATGATTTACAATAACAGGATAATTACTGCAAAACCTACCAAGAAAGGGAATTATAAAACTCACCAACTTGATCAAAACAAAACTTAGATTAAAACATGTCCCATGCATTTGGAAGATGGCGGAAATTATAACGATGCCAAAACCTGAGAAGTGAGCAAATGAAATAAAAGACTATAGACCTATATCACTGCTGCCAATACTATCTAAGGTTTTTGAAAAATTGCTGAAAAGAATAAAACCGATCATAGAGGAAAAAAACCTAAACCAACGCACCAGTTTGGGTTTATTAACAAGCAACAATTGACCAAATCAACAAAATTAGAGATGTTATTGAAAAAGACTATGAAAGTAAAAACATATGCTCAGCTATATTCTTAAATAGCACAAGTCTTCGATAAGGTCTGGCATGAAGGCCTTGTTCATAAACTACAGAAAATGTTACCAAAACAACACACCGAACTACTAAAATCTTACATTACATACAGTGTTTAGAGTTAAACAAGAAGAAGCTTACTCTACAATAAAATAAGCTAAAGCAGATATACTACAGGGTATATTGGAGCCAATACTTTATCTATTCTACACTTGTGATATACCACAAATGGGGAATATTACGATGGCTACATTTGCTGATCATACTGCGATTATATGTTAGCTGTCGGAGACATAGTGAAGAAACCACACGAAAATTACAATATCAGGGAAGTGACAGTGTAAATAATTGGACCTAAGCTTGGAAAATAAAAATTAACGAAAGTAAATCTATACATGTGCAGTTCACCTACAATCAGAACGTACAAGCACCAATAACCTAAAATAATAATATCATTCCATATAGCAATAACGCTAAATATCTCTTAATCTTAAATTAACCCTTAAAAAGAAAAATAAGCCAAATTTTAAAAGCACTTTGGGATTTTGGCTCGATGAATCGTAGTAGGATGGCCATTAGATTTTATTGATTTAAATAGAACTGGAAAAAATACTGAAAAAAAAACGAGAGATTAAGGTTTTATGAGTTGTAAACTAACAGCTGATGTTTCAATACGTTTCATTTGAATGTTATTATTATTAAGAAATGAAAGTCCCCATACTTATTAAGTTCAAACATACAAATCATACAGAAAACAAATTTCTATTATGGTTAAGTGCTAAAAAAAACTACGTTGAAAAGGAGTTTTACTGATTGTATTAGTTCAACCGCGAACTTTTCAAACAGTTTATTAAAAAGGAAAATAATTACAACGGTAAACCTAATCGAAAGTAACTAGTTACTTAGTTCGTTTTTTTTATATTATTGAATTTGTCGAAAAAACTTCAGTGGGAATTACTGTTTCAGCGAGACGTGGGGAAAGATCGAGAGAAGAAGAGAGAAAAATGGGCAGAGGGGATAAGTTGAGACGTGGACGAAGTGATAGTGGTAAGTAGATACGTTTTGTTTTCTTTGATGTCATTTTTTTTTTCATGAAGGTATCAACGAAATTCCGTCTTTTTTCTGTGTTGTTTTTTTTTCGGAATTTTCGTTGGCTTTGCCGACGGAAAATGATGAAAATAAATTCCGAAAATGTATATAACGAATTGAAGTATTTTAAAATTTATTATATATGGCACCAAAAGTGACTTGAGAAATGGATATGGATGTTATTTATTTGATGTGGAATATACGACCGCATGGTGATGATTTAGTACAGATATTTTTGATAATATATACTATGTGTCAAATACTAATTTATATTTGTTGTATATATGTTTTTTAACACAACTGAAATTAATATAAATTAGATAACCATCAACTTTGATGATGGATGATTTCTATTATTTTACCCATAGTTAAAAAATATTCGAATGAAAATGGCAATTACTATTCTATTCAATTAAATGTTTACGAATGTTTTTTTCCAACAGTGGATAGAAAGATATGAATGCATGAATTTCTTCGAACTAATTTTGAATAGACAATTGTTCTTTATTTCTTCTTTGTGATATAGAGAACAGTTCATTTTACTAACCATTTTACTTACATTTGTCTTACTTGCATTTGTAAAAAAGGAATTGAATAAAGATGCCAAATATTTTTTATCGTATTTTAATAATATTAAAAAAGTAAAAGGACCTAAAAATATTCTTTATATTAAAATATTTAAAACTAAATAGTTTTTAATGCCGAAGGAGTTAGAAAATAATTGATAACATTTGCTAAAATAACAAAAAAGCCATATAATTCATAAATATAATGTTAAAATAATATTCCTATATTAATAATAAATATTACTATAAATAATATTAGTTACATATACTTCTATACGTTCTAAATATTGATATTATATTATATTATATTATATTATATTATATTATATTATATTAACTGCATATCACTCTATATTATTTAAATAATAAAATATTCATTTACTTATTTAATTTTCTAAGTATATTAATAATTTATTTATATTTAATTTTTTATTATTTATTTATAGTAATAATATAGTGATAGTGATAATACCTCATCGTGCCTACCATATCTTTTAACAGAAATTAATAAAACAATGTTGATGCTGATGCCTATCAATTAGATCAATTTTTTAATTTACTCTTAGTGGTTCCACAATCTGCCCAATAGGCAATAAGTATTTTTTATGTTTATATTATATATTTACATGGTATGTAGAAATATGGCAGTAAAAAAACTTCATTAAGTGATCTCCTGTATAAAATACTACCTTAATTGGTCTTCTTCTAAGGCTTATAGGTTATATTAAGTTATATATAACATATATAGGTTATAGATTTTAAAGGAATATCGCGTTGTATCACTTCATTTGAAACATAGTGCGGAGCATCAACAATGGCACACAACACTTTGGATAACATTTTGGAACCGTTGAATGACCAAATATGCTTGATTATAGACTCATACAGCAATATATCTAATGATAACTTGGATTTGCGCTTGATGAGCCAATGCGTTTGATATAATATAAGTCCAAGTTGTTTTCGTTTAGCGAGTTTATGCTTCTTCCGAAAGGTGTCCGGTTAGGCGTCGATCTAAATGCATACCATGATATTTAATATCCTCTGCTTGGGGGAGTTGACAATGATTGGTATTCACTGGTGGACATATTCTTTTACGCAAGGTTAAAGTTATATGGGTGGATTTTGTGTCATTGGGTTTAATACGCCATGTCTTCAACCACATTTGTATTTACTCCAGGTGGGTTTGTAGGTTCATTGATGTTCTGGATCTTCATAAGATGACAAGATTGGTGTGTCATCTGTATATGTTGCCACAGTAGTTATTTTTGTGGTGGGTAGATCAGCCGTATATATAAGATACAGTATCAGACTCAGTACACTACTTTGCGGAAATCAAAAATATTGTGTGTTATTCAGTATGTTCATCGCCTTGTTTTACAGTAAATTCTATCAGTTAGATACGATTTCAGTAACTGATAGTCCGGATGAGGGAGAAGTTTCTTTAATTTAACCTGCTTTGCCAAAAGCCTGAGATATGTCTAGAAAAGCAGCCGAGCAATGTCTTCTCGTATTTAGGTCCATCTTTATTTTGTTTACAAGTCTATACACTTGTTCTATAGTTCCGTGTTTATTGCGAAACCCAAATTGATGTTCTGGAATAATTTTTCTTTTTTCTACTATATAGTTTAGCTTCATTAGGTATAGTTTCTCAAAAACATTCAAGATTATCGGTAATAAACTTATATGCCGGTAGGAGGTGGCATAGATCGACTCTTGTACAAGCAAATTATGTAATAAAATAAATATAATTTAGCAATACAAAAATTAAAACAAAATCAAATAGAAATAGAAAAAAAATCGTTTTCTTTGGATACAAATTTGGACTATTGTTGTAACCTAGTAGATCAGTCGGATACATATATTGGAAGGTGGTTGGAATAAGTGCGTTGAAATTTAGGTTAATTATGTCGAAATATAAAATCATTTTTATAACTATAAATATAACTAAGTTTCGAAATCAGTTTCTGCGAATTTATTGAACACTGTAACACAACTTTTATATCTTTTATATCTAACGTGAAAAGGTTTTCTTGAAATAAAAGGATTAAAGAAATTAGAAAAATACGTGAAAGATGTCTGGCGTTCACACAAACGCGTGGATAGAGCGAAGATGTGCTAATAATATTTTCTTTAGGGGAGAGGAACTGTCTGATTTCGACCTTTCCTATTAGTGATTAAAAGCTCTTTAGGGTTTTTTTTTGATTGAAAGAACAGGAAATAATTAGCAGCCATATAATTCTGTTGGATGTTGGTCTGACGTTATGAACAAAACTAGATTGATTACGTCGGTCAAATAACAAGATTTTTTTTGTGTAAATGCTTTGTTACAGATATCCATTCAGAAAAAATTAGTAGGACGCCCGATTTATGTAATTTTATAAAAGCACATTTTTTCTATGCATTTAGACTATTCCATTGGTTCTTGTGAAGTCGGTCGTTGTGGCTTTGACCGATAAGAGGTACTCAGTATCAAAGTAAAATTGATCGTACTATGAAGTGTGAGCGTTTTCCATTAAGAGGTAGTATAAGGCTTGGGCAGTATTTTAATTACGATATTTAAGTTTTTTGTAATTCAATTATTTCTTAAAAATGCATTTTGAAATTAGTTAAATAAGTATGGCTTCAAAATTCATTTATCATACGATTCAAATAGGCTGAAGCTAAAGTGAATTATAATTAAATGTGTTATTTGATAAGTAGAGTAAGACTAATACTTTGTCGACAATAGAACTAAAATACTTGGAGGAATTAATTGAAGTATTGAAACTAATTCCTACAGGTTTGCTAGCGGTACCCCATAGTTGGATTTCATATAACCAAATTGGCTTGAGTATAGTCACCACATTTATATTTACTCCAGGTGTGTTTGTAGGTTCATTGAGGATGTCACTGGAACTTCATGAGATGCAGATTGCTGTGTCATCTGCGTATATTGCCAAAGTAGTTATTTTTGCGGTGGGTCGATCAGCTATATATATAATATATAATAGTGGATCCAGTACACTACCTGGCGGAACTCCTAATTAGTTATAATCGATGTAATTCGGTATGTTCATCGCTTTGTTTTACAGAAAAATATCAGTCAGATATGATTTGAGTAAGTGATAGTCTAGATGAGGGAGAAGTTTCTTTAATTTAACCTGCAACCCCGTATGCCATAGTTTGTCAAAAGCCTGAGATATATCTAGGGAAGCAGACGAATAATATATTTTGGCATTTAAGTCCATGTTTATTTTGTTTACAAGTCTATGCACTTGTTAGTTCTTATAGTTCCATGCTTATTGCGAAACCCAGAATAATTTTTCTTTTTTCTATTATACAGTTCAGCTTCTTTACGTATAGTTTCTCAAAAACTTTCAAGATTATCGGCAACAAACTTATAGGCCGGTAGCAGGTGACATAGATCGACTATTATACATACAAAATACCCATTACTCCATTTAGCTCTAAATACAAAAATTAATACAAAATTAATAGAAATTGAAAAACAATTCGTTTTCTTTCGATATAAATTTGGATTATTCTTGTAAGCTAGAGGATCAGTTGGATATAGAAATTTGTGAAAGAAGACTTGGTTTACAGGTACGAAAAATCATCGGTAAAACCATAAATCAAAATACGAATTATTTTTCACACTTAACTTCGTGAAAATCACTACATTCATAGAATACATATTGGAAAGTGGTTGGAATAAGTGCGTTGAAACTTAGGTTAATTATATTGAAAGATATAGTCATATTTATAACTATAAATTTAATGCAAATTTCGAAATCAGTTTCTCCAAATTTATTGGAAACTTTAGTATAACTTTATGTTACCATATCTTCGAAAATAAAACTGAGAATGTCATCTAATAGGATTCTTTTATGATTAAGTTCAAGATAAAATAAATAAAAAATAATTAAAGTTACTAGTAATTTCAACGAATCAAGTAAGCTAATATGTTCTTACATGAATTCCATTAACACAACTAATATCTAATGCGAAATGGTTTTCTTGAAAAAAAAGACTAGAAAAATACGTGAAAGACGTCTAGCGTTCACACAAACGCGTGGATAGAGCAAAGATGTGTTAATAATATTTTCTTTAGGGGAGAGGAACTGTCTGATTTCGACCTTTCCTATTAGTGATTAAAAGCTCTTTAGGGTTTTTTTTATTGAAAGAACAGGAAATAATTATATTGCGTATATTGCCACAGTAGTTATTTTTGTGCTGGGTAGATCAGCTGTATATATAAGATATAGTATTGGACCCAGTACACTACCTTGCCGAACTTCTAATTCGTTATATTCTATGTATTTCGGCATGTTCATCGCTTTGTTTTGCAGTAAAATGTCTATCAGTGAGATACCATTTGAGTAACTGATAGTCTGGATGAGGTAGAAGTTTCTTTAATTTAACCTGCAACTCCGTATGCCTTACTTCGTCAAAAGTCTGAGATATATCTAAGGAAGCAGCCGAATAATATATTTTGGTATTTAAGTCTATGTTTATTTTCTTTACAAGTTGTAATGTTACTATGCACTTGTTCTATAGTTCCAAGCTTATTGCGAAACCCAAACTGATATTTCTTTTATATTATTATGGCCATGAACTAGAATACTTGAAGGAATTCATTGAAATATTGAAACCAAGTACTACAGTTTTGGATTACATTCGGAGAAACAACTGTTACTATGGTAAACTTCTGCCTACTCTAATGTTTACTGTTATTGCATCCCAACTAAAACAGATCTTGGAATGAAGATTTACTAAAAAAGAAAATGAGGATTTATTAAAAGTTTTTTAGACCGTCAACTAAAAATGGGATTAGTGTTGTTTACTATCCTAGTTACAAAATACGTTGGTTGGAAGAAAGCATCACAGTGGATAAGAGACAAATAATTCAAATTCTTGTAATTAATTAGGCCTTAGAGGCAAATTAGAAAAACATACCTGAGAGTAAAAGGAGTAATGGTAAAGAAGAAGA
The DNA here is from genome assembly GCF_030347505.1 of Rhynchophorus ferrugineus. Taxonomy (NCBI): domain Eukaryota; kingdom Metazoa; phylum Arthropoda; class Insecta; order Coleoptera; family Curculionidae; genus Rhynchophorus; species Rhynchophorus ferrugineus. The sequence goes on along the minus strand of NW_027472583.1, from coordinate 19,327,120 downwards.
TGATTTTATTGATTTGCGAACAGAAAATTATATCAAAGTGCTTATCAGGACCTATACAATTTTTTTTCAATAAGAGCCTGTTTGTCTGACAGTACATTTAGAAACCTAGTATTCATACATCCATGAAATCCTCTTTTACTGATTAATAGATTGGGTTAGATTATATTTGTTCAATTTACATAATCTAACACCTTGTAATTAATATTTTGAATAAAAATAGTTAAAATACTGTATTTTGTTTTTCAAATACACGACTTAAATAGATTTTGTTTTGCCTATTTTAAAAACATGCGAGTTAGTATTTTCTCATTTGTATCTTAATAACATTTATTACGTTTAGCTTTTGATAATATGATAATTCACGCCCTCAGGTAGTAGAAACTTTATGTATTAAAGTATCCATATATTCAAAATTTAATGGCGTCTTTCTTACCTAATTTCAACAGATTGAAACACTTTACAGAGTTATTCCATTATACTTAACCCACCGCATTCACCAAAATCTAGCCTTCTGAGTAACTTTTTTCAGTTAATAGCACACATAATATCAATATAACACCTTTATTATTGTAAAGCACATTTCGGATGATATTCGTAATTATTCATAGATGGTTTACTGTTATAAATAGATACTATATTGTTACTATCCGTATTGGTACTTATTTCTAAATTATGAATATAACAAAGACTATTCAACTAAAGCATACCCAACTTATTCATTGAAACGGATAAACCTGGCTGAGGCAAATACGTCGAATAGTTCACGAAATATGTTCGAAATAATTCCAAGGATTGACATAGTTTCTGACCCTAAGGACAAGACGGTCCTCACAGCTACAATGTCTCAGGCATCTGCTTTTGGATTACTAAGATGGGTTCAAAGGAATTAAGTGTTACTTGTTACTTAATCGTTTCCTAAATACCATTTAAAATTTCATCATTTATTTCCGTTTATTGTGTTTTCATTATAAAGTGTTTTATTTCACCAACCCAATGTTGCCTAACTGATTCTCTGAAATAATTTTTATTTAATTTATTATTATCTCAAGTCTTCTTGATCTCCTATTTATGAAACACTTAAAATAAACAATATTTGTAGTCTATTCAAAGTTTTTTTGTATATGCGTTATCGAAATTTGTGACGTCAAACGTCGCAATGTTGCCCCATCAACTCTGAGTTTTAGTTTAGTTTGGCTTTGACATACAACAAAATTCTAATCTAAATAATATAATTGAACAAAAATGTTGTCAAATATAATTTATTTTAATATTATAGTACATCTAAAAACTACAGTTATAACCTCTTATCACCATTGCTTTCAAGAATTTTACTAACGTCTGACAACTGGACGACTTTGACAGGGTCATTCGTTTACGTGTTTTGAACTAATCAGATATCATTTTGTCTCTTTTTAACTAGAATATAATGAGAAGAAAAATATTGTCTGATTCTAAAACGATTTAACAAATTGCGGCAAGCAGTACATTAAACATCTAGATGACATATGTACAAATAAACTTTGAATATTCTTAATTATAGGATATAAGCTGATAGGCCGTTAACAAATGAAAGATAACTGTAGAACATAAAAAATTATATATTAATCATAAAAAAATTCGCGATTTGGATATAATTCGCGTAATTCATACCGAAGTACTGGGCAAGATCTTGCGACATAGACAAGATTGGTACGATATATATTTGGGTAAATAAACATTTCATATTAAACAATTAAGAATCGAATGGTGACGATGAATTGACTGCAAAACCCGTTAGTTTAGAATTTGTCACATGATAAGTTTATGATACATGCTTTATTATAATCGAAATATAAATTGCAGAATTCTATCTTGCATGTATTTAAAATTCGAAATGAAAAATATTTAATTTATATTTTTAAGCCGTATATTTGAAACTTAAAATATAGTATTTTAGTAATTCTTATTTAAAAAACAAAATTTAAATTATAATATGCATTCTAATTAATTAAGCCTATTAATTAATAAAAGAATAATTTCATTTCATGAATACTAAATTTTAAGTATAGTAATACTACAGTTTAAATGTTTAACACTCTTTCTTGTTAGGAATGAATAGAACGTGCTAAAGAAAACAATCTTTCTTTAGGTTCTCATTGGCATACACTTGCATTATATTGTATGAACATATTTTCTACAACTGAGCATTCTACTTTTTTCATTTAGGAAACCAATTCCATTTTTGATATGTATGGTTGATCGCTGTCTATGTTGGCAAAAGCAGTAAAACTAACATCATTACCATTACTGCTACTCCTGTTACTCCCAAGCATTATATCATGTTTTTTTTTATAATTTTCCTCTAAGGCATGAATTACAAAATTTTAAATTATTTTCCTCTCATCTTTCTGATGATTGTTACTTGATACTTTCTGACATCCAACGTATTTTGTAATTAGGACGGTACTTATTTTAAAACTTATTTTAGGTTATCTTTTAGTTGTTATCTAACTTAAATTGCCGATTTAATCTAGTTTGGTTCCAACATTTGTTGGTCTAACGTACGTGAAAATAACCTTTTAAGTGAGAAAATGTTAACTAAACCAGATTAGCAATTTGCTGTAAACTACAGATTCAGTGTTGTCAACTTTAAAAACAGGCATTTTCGCGAGTAATCGCCAATGTCTTTACGAAAGCTATCGAGCGATATTTCCTGAAAGTATTTGAAATACTAACTACAAAATACCGCAGTGTCTGGTATTGGAAATACCAGTTATAATTTAAATTTTTATTGTGTAAGAGAATTACAAATATCAAATAAGACTTGGTATTTCAATTTAATTACAAGTAATTCAAATACTCTCCAATTATGAGTACATTGAATAAAGAAAAGCAATGTGTAAGCTATTAATGCATTAAGTGAAGTATGTTGAAAAATGGGTCAATTTTTATAGTTTATTCTCAATGGATAGCAATTGAAAGGTGTGTTTGTTAAATGTATGATATGGATAATATCCTTCTCAGGTATTATTTTATTTTCGTTGATTAGAAAAAACGGCGGGTCTTGTTATATTTTATTAATTTTAAAGTGCACAACTCTTCTCCAAGCCGTATAACTACATAGGCAGCTTCCGATCTATATCTAATGAAAAAACGAATGGCTGGATGCTGGATATTCACTCAACGGCTATCGGCGAAGCAATTTTGACAAATTGGTATCGGATTCCGAGAAAACGATGATAGATGTCCTGTGTCAAGTTTTTTCGGGGACGTTTATCAACTTTTATCTTGACGGTCACGGAGACCCTAATAAAGTGCTTATCTTCTGCGAGAAATAAATAATTGTGCTAGTATTCAAGTAAATCTTTATCTATTTTATTAATCTGTATTAACCTTGTATCCTGGATAACTTTTGTAGTCTGATGTACATCTAGGGTTTTGATTATTGAAAAATGTTTCCTTGATATTGCCAATTTTACGATAATAGGAAATATTTTAGAAAAATGTTCGTATGCCTACAAATTATGTTCTACAACGATTTTCTTTTATATTTAAGGATTGTGCTATATTCGTGTTGATTTTTAATATTGAAGTTTTTGTCGCAAAATATTGGATTTGTTATCAAGTACATATATAAAAATGTCACTAAGTACTTTTTTATTACTACAGTATAAGATGATTAATTAAGGTGTTTTGTTTAACTTAGTGTGTTTTTCTTGTATTGTATGAGCTGTTAATAATTCGTTGCCGATGTAGGAGTGTGTTTAATGCATTTTTCCGTTGTATTTGTGTATTTCTTGGGTTTCTTATTTTCCCTATTTGAACTTACCTTACTGTGTACGCTCTCTGGGGGTCCTAGATCCTCTATATTAGTATATAAGTAGCGTGGATCTGGAAAATTCATTAAGTCAGTAATTGATTTGATTAAACATTTTAAAACTGCGAATTACTTTAAAGGTACATAGAACATCTTTAAATCACGTTTTGAACAAGTTTATAGAACTATGCGCCTATATAATTACAGGTGCAAGAATTACAGTCCAATGGTGTTAATCATAGTGTTCCTTGTGGCATCCCCTTATTATTCACTATCCCAATTTTCCCCCTTGGACCTTCACTATGACCTTCATAAACATATTTTTATGTCAATTTTATAAAAGAGAACGTTGTCCTTACCTTGTTCTGTCCAAGTTCTGTGAACTTCTTCACTCCTACCCTGCTAAATATACTTAGAGATATTATGGGAAATGGGGAATACTACCCCACTCGCCGTTTTCTCCAGACGTTGCTCCTTTTTATTACTACATATTGCAATATATGATTCAATCATAATCATTTCTTATAGCCTCAAATGATACATCGTTCTTTTGCGACGGATTCCTTCAATTTCCGAAAAGATGGCGCAAATTAGCGGCCACCGATGGAAATAAAATACTTTGAATAATAATAATAAATACTTTAAATAATAATAATAAATACTTCGATTAAAAAGTACATTGTACCGATTTTTCATAATAAAACTTCAAATTAAGAAAATCCTTTAAAACTAACTTATAGGTATTTTTTATTAACAAAAAAAAATTATTGGTCATACTTTTTTCCTAAATTCAAAATTTTCTCCATAATTTTTTTTGATATAACTAAAATGTTACAGTTTCGAAATTTTGCTTTTTTTATATATTTAAAAGTCTCCTTTTACCAACTATGGGTTTATCTGGACTGGACCTACAGTTTAACGTGGGCTCCGAACCACGGTCCTCAGCATTAAAGCCTACCGACTGGCGAGTGACCAATTTTTGAAATCATCCCAGAAGACATCCGGTCTTACCCAGCCTGGTTACGGGCGTGACTGGGATCATTTTCCTTGTCGGATTTTACACTTTCTGGCCTAGAACATTCACACATTTTAAACAATCATAAACATAAATTTACGACCATGCCCCAGCAGGATTCGAACCCGCGGCTATTGCAACAGTAGGAGGACTGTCCCATCGCCTTTACCACTGCGCCACCAAGCCGGCTGAAATTTTGTTTTGATGTGAATAAACGTATTTCTTTTATCTAAATATATTTTTAATGTAACACTAAATATCTCTGATTATCTGAAGATCTTTTCTCATTCGTACAAATACTTTGAAATAGGGGAAGTACTTTATGATATGACATACAATAGCATTTATCAGTTAAAAGGAAATTGGTTATTACCAAAAAGGAAATAATTAAATTTGGGAATGAATAATTGAATCTTTTGTTGTTTTATACCCTTGAACATGGAAGTTTATGTTTGTCTATAGGCAAGATATATACCGGGGAAGAACAAAATAGTATGAAGACTGTTCAGACACTATTTACTTTTGAAACAATTATGTTAAGGTCTGACGATAGTGCTGCCCAGGGAATACGTGGATAATTGTGTATGGATGTTTTATCACCTTAACAATGTTTGGCTTCAAATATCCTAGTCATAATAAGAACTTCATTATTTAGGATATCGAAATATTCATTAAGAGTAATTCGGCTAGTGATGTGAATGAGAGGACCAACTGAATACCACTCTAATGCCTTCCAACTCATAATGAAACTCCTCCAGTAAGGCATTTATAGGTTAGGACACATAGATGGCGCTACTGGAATTAAATTTATATGTTTTTAGTTATTCTTAGCCCTCAAAAGATTCGTGTATAAATTTGATAGCTGTCGGACCATTAGTTTGTGAATTATAGCATTTTGAGTGAAGCAACTTTTGTTATTGTGAAAAAATGGATAAAAAGGAATTTCGCGTGTTGATAAAATATTGTTTTTTTGTAGGGAAAAATACAGTTGGAGCAAAAACTTGGCTTGATCCCAAATTTCCGGACCAGGACCAGAAAAACCAACCATCAAGGATTGGTATGCTAAGTTTAGACGTGGTGAAATTAGTATGGAAAACGGTAACCGCAGTGTACGTCCAAAACAGGTTGTACTGTTATACCGATGAAAATATTTAAAAACTCCACAAAATGATTTTGAATGACCGTAAATTGAAATTGAAAAAAAAATTGAATGAGAAACTCTAAAGATATCAACTGAATGTGTACATCATATCATTCACGAATATTTGAGTATGAGAAAGATCTGTGTAAAGTGGGTGCCGCGCGAGCTCTCTTTTGACCAAAACAGCAAGTTGTTGATTCGAAGCAGTGTTTGAAGATGATAAAACGTAACAAATCCGAGTTTTTGCGTCGATATATGACAGTGGATGAAATATGGCTTCATCATTCACTCCGAAGTCCAATCGACGGTCATCCGAGTGGACTGCGATGAACACGCTCCAAAGCATTGGAAAACGCAACAGTCGGCTGCAAGGTTATGGCGTCTGTATTTTTTTATGCACATGGAATAATTTTCATTGACTACCTTGAAAAAGGAACGACCATCAACAGCGACTATCACGTAGCGTTCAAAATCGCCGAAAAGCGGTTGCATTTGAAGTAAAAGAATGTGCTGCTTCACCAAGACATTGCACCGTGTCACAAGTCAAAAATCTGGCATGAATCCATGAATTGGGCTTCGAATTGCTCCCTCATCCACCGTATTCTCCAGATCTGGCCCCCAGCGACTATTTGCTGTTCCCAAATCTCAAAAGAATGCTCACTGGGAAGAAATTCTTGTCGAATAAAAGGTGATCGCCGAAACTGAGGCCTATTTTGAAGCAAATTACAAATCGTACTGCAACAATGGTATCGAAAAGTTTGGGGGTCACTATAATCAGTATATCATCCTTGAAGGGAATTATGTTGAATTAAAAAAAACAAATTTTGCCAAAAAATGTGTTTTACTATGGTAGGCCGGGGACTTTTAAATTTTCTTGTTATATCATAGGCAGTTAGGATAGTAGGTTCTCCATACATAACAATATAAACGATAATCTTATTTTATTGAGTCTAGAGTATGTATATTATTATGTAGTATGATTAAATAATATTTGTGAGATATTAAAATATTGTTATTCTATTCAAACGTTCAACAGCAAAATTTAATTTTAAATTTTTTTTCAGGAAATAAAATATTCAGGAATTGTAAGAAATGTTTCTCAGAATTGAATATAATTAATAAAAACTTACCCTTTTACTATATGTTTTCATATAAAGCCGTTATAGAAGAACATACGAAAGTTGGAGAGTATTTTACATAAAATATATTATTTTTTCTTGGGCTCTTCTCGACACATCGTTTTTAAAGCCAAATAACTCAATAAAATCTAAAACCCTTCTCGTGTGAACAAGGGTTCTGGCCACAAAAAGAGCACAAAATGAAAACCATAATATAATAACCTCTATCATTTATAAAGGAAATTGGCCATTACTAAAAAAAGAAGAAAAAGGTGAAAACAGTAAAAGTTTCAAAATGGAACGAATACCGAAAAAAGTAAAATTTCTTTTATGTTCGTTTATATTTTAAATAAAAGTAATAACGTAAGTTATTTAATTAAATTATTTAATGATATGAAAAAACGACAAGAGTTAGTGTGTAAGTCTCCGGTAACCTTTATTGTTCTGTTCATAACGGGTACTTTCTTATATAATGTTTTTAATTATTTAATTTATACATTAAAATGGAAAGCATTCTATAGCTATATTATGTGCTTGTATGTATTTTGATGCCATTCTTCATTTGGAAAAAGGTATTTAGTGAGAAAATTTGGTAAATTATATATTAACTGAAATATTTTCATAATTTTTTACATTTTCTTATCTTGTTGGCAACGATAGCGCGTCGAAAGAACGATGTTGGTTTGGGATATATCTAATAATCGACCCATTTAGCACTGCTTCGGTGTTTGATATCTTGAACCAACTCATAGTGCATTGATTGCGAATTTTTGCAAGGCATGGCCGAGTGTTGCCATACACGAAAATGACATTACGTCTGTTAATTGCTCTTTCTGGTATTTTTTGCAGTACCACGTTATTACATTTATTCAATTGACGTGGGTAGACATCTGTAGTAACAGTTTCATTCCGTTTTAGTAGCTAGAACTACACTACACAATGCTAATCTCACTATATGCATATTAAAACTGTTTCGTGTGCTTTCCTCGAATAAATCATGACTTTTTGCGTTTGGGATTGTTACAATAGATTCACTTTTCGTCAAACTTTTTTGTCCAATAAGAAATGCAACCGTGATTTTGAATTGGTGAAAATATGTATCAATTCGCATAGTAGCAATTTTTGCTCCTTTATCCAAAAGAATACAACAACTAAAAGGAAAGGAAATATCCTTTCCCATTTTGCATGTCTGCCGTCTGCATATAGTTGATTCATCAACTGCTTGGCTGTCTGAGAGTTCTTTGAGAATTTGAGCTGGGTTTTCCGCTAACAAGTGTTGTAATTCATTGTATTTGCACGTTTATAGTCCTCTAGGCCATTCTTTATCATTGACCGATAATTGGAATATGAAGGCGCAGCATCACCATAATTTCCTAAACGTATTTGGTGGATTTCCGAAGCAGATTTATCAAAACAATTTTAAGTATTCCGTCATTAGTGCCTCTATATATCCAATAACCCAATAATAATAGTTAATGGAAGACAGTTTTGCTATGACTATAAGAAATCAGAACAATAGAATTTAATTGTTATATTAGGTTGCCAATATATATCGCTGAGTGAACTTACATTAAGTTAGTGAGTTAAAGAATCTAGTAAACACTAAAGTGTCGGCCATTTTTCACAATATAGTTTTTAATTGTTTAATAAATAATAGTAAATGAAGGAAGACATTGTTATTGATAATAGGTGGCTTGATAATAATAAAAAAATTCTGCGTTTGCGGCTTTAAGATGATAAATTTATATGACGGAACATATCAAAATCGATCAACTCTTCACTACTATGAGAGATTTGGTTACTACAAAATCCAAATTACTAAGTTAAATAAAATGAGTTCCAGATTGGATATTTGTGACGGAGCATCTTTGAAATTCGATCGAAAATCAAACATTTTCTTTAGGACTGATATTCATAATTTAGTGTTTCATTCCAAATTTGAAGCAACGAAAAAATGACAAGCAAAAAGAGGTTTAATATCAAGAAAAAACTTCTTGATTAATATAAAAAAAACCTTGTAAAACCATACAATTCTTGGAGCTTATAGGATACATTAGCTCAAAATTCTTGATAGTCTGAGTACAGCATTAAACTTCGCTTATTGTACAACCATCCTCTTTATTTACAAATATGATAACGAAAATTACAACGATATAATTCAATATAATATGCAAATCAGGAATATATTATGTTGCTTAATGTTTTAAGTTTTGGCATCGATAAAAGTAATGCGATGTTATAGTTTGAAGTATTAAAATATTTGATTGTATCTTCAATTGATCTTCTTCTCTTTAAAATGGAGTTCTCCTAAATTTGTTGAGTACATTGTATGTCCTAACAATTTGAACCTTATTTCACTTATTTTCGCAATTATTCTTTATATTGTGTACGTTTCAATAAAGGAACATTAATTTTCGTCTTAGGATCAGAATTTGTCTTAAGAATTTTTATATGCAACTGTTCCTTAAGGTTATAAAAATAATCTGACTTTATAATTTTATCAGTTTTGCATTAATCTATGAACAACATTTCTATACAAAGCATAGTAATATAAATGATTCGGGATTCGTAATCCATGAGTAACTTCATTGTTCATCCAAAGGTAAAAAATCCTTTAGAATAATAAATTTTAAAGCTATATTTAATGTTGAACTGCAAGATAAAATGATGGATATATTCCTGTTGTATTAAACATAAAACTTGAGTAATTAGCAAAAATAGGAATATTAGCAGCTGATCATTGTGAAATTTGATGGAAAATGGTGAAAGCCGAAGAAAGATGATAATAACAACAAATATAAAACACAAAAATTTATTATTATATTCAAAGAAATGCATACAGTGCATTTTAGTCGAAATGTAACTACAAGTATTTTTTTTAACTAAGAAATAAATAGACAGTTAACTTAAGTATAAACATAACTAAATAAGGAACATCGATTGCCAATGAATTTTCAACAATATCATTCAGTTTGGTTCGGTAGATTGATTTTTGGTGTTTTCGACAAACACGCACACATTTTTGGTGCAGACAATCCTTATCCTTAATAGCAATAATAAAAGTAGGATAATACATACACATATAATTTGCAGACTATATTACATCGTGTACTATCGGCGAACTAAAATTGTACCGAATTATAATTCATTGTTATGATGGGCGGATATCTAATTATTTCGATGTTAATTTTTTACAATCAACTTCGATCAATTCGAGTCAAAATCAACTTTAGTGAATATTAGATTCGCGCTTTGGATGTCTCCGTCGCATGGGTTGCTTCCCCAGAACGGTTCTGGACATCTTCTTTGTTAGAAGCGGCTGTTCGAATAGTTTTTCGGTGAACTGGTCGAGCAATAGGATATGATAGCCCATACGCAGTTACTGTAGCCACTTTGTAATATAAGTTATTAGGGATTCGTGATTCATGAGTAAATTCATGTTTCATCCATCCATGCGGTAAGACAAAGTAGAAAATCCTTTAAAAGAATACATTCTAAAGATAAAATTGTGAGTATATTCATGTTGTAATAAACCTAAAATTTGAGTAATAGGCAAGATATAGGAATATTAGCAGCCGGTCATTGTCAAACTTGATGGAAAATTGTGAAAGCCGGAGAAACATATACCAATATTGCAGTGATGAATTAATAACAACAAATATAAAACACTAAATTTTATTATCATATTCAAAGAAATGCAGACAGTGCATTTTAATCGAAATGTAACTACACATATTATTATTAACTAAGAAATAAATAGACAGTTTAACTTAAGTATAAACATAACTAAATAAGGAACATCGATTGCCAATGAATTTCAACAATATCGTTTAGTTTGGTTCGGTAGATTGATTTTTGGCGTCTTCGACAAACACGCATACATTTTTGGTGCGGACAATCCTTATCGTTAACAGCAATAACTAAAGTAGGATAATACATACACATATAATGTGTAGACTATATTACATCCTGTACTATTGGCGAACTAAAATTGTACCGAATTATATTTACATGAAATTATAATTCATTGTTATGTTGGGCGGTCATCTAATTATTTCGATGTTGATTTTTTACAATCGAATTCGATCAATTCGAGTCAAAACCAACTTTGGTGAATATTAGATTCGCGCTTTGGAATTGGTTATTATTTGCCACTAGTTCCGTAATATTTGACGGCAGCAGCGATGGCCGCCCTGGCGAAGTCTCCGTCGCACGGGCTGCTTCCCCAGAACGGTCCTGGACATCCTCTTTGTTCGAAGCAACTGTTCGAATAGTCTTTCGGCGAACTGGCTGAGCAACAGGATACGATAGCCCATACGCAGTTACTGGGGCCACTAGCCGCTCGTGGTGGAGGTGGTGTTGGAGTAGTGGTAGTAGTAGTGACGCTTTGAGTATTGTGGATCAGAGGTGGTCGACTTTGTGATGGACGGGGAGCTCTTGTTGGCGTAACTTCCGATTCCTTGTCAACATCTGTAAAGTTATGAATAATAGATTAGATACCGTGCTAATTCAGAGTTTTAAAATTACACCAGACATGTCTAAAATGCTTTAGGACATATTATGTATACAAATAAATATTTTATGTTTAAAAGATGCACCTAGAAAAAGAAGGAACCAGAGGTTTCAAAGGTTTCCATGTTCTATTTCTCCATGGCAAAATAATAAAATAACGATGTAATTTACGAACACGAGTCTTTGAAATTTTTGACCGATTTCTAGTCGAATGCTAAATTTTCATTATTCATAAGCCTTTTAATTTTTTTAATTCACGAACATGAAGGAAGATTCTTATAGAATAAACGAAAATAACTAAAACCGCACGAGTTTGTGCACTGAATCTCACAGTCCAACAACCCAATTTGACTCAGACTGGCTAAATGTTAATTTGTATTTTTATGATACTTGTTCCAAGAAATATTAATTGGAATGTTGTACTAGCTAATTCTTATAAAAGTATCACTTCGTGGGAGTAACAATTACTTTATATACACATTAGCTGGAGACAGTGAGCGGCTAAATAGAATATCAAATTTATTTTTTAACCTTGTTAAAATATTGCTCTGTATGTATTGTGAAATTATTGATATGGAAGCAAAATTTAAAATCTTAATAACATTGATTCATTATCCAAAATTACCAATGAAATTAATTCGAGATCAATTCGTCCAATAATATGAATGTGAAGATAAAAAAAAGAATTATTGAATGATTTGTTACGTCGAATACAACCAATTTTCTTGTCAGATTAAATATTTTTAAATATAAGATGCTTGCATTTATTATGATCATTTCTTTGGTTATGGTGTCTGTATTTTGGGATGCGCATGGAATAATTTTCATTAACTATCTTGAAAAAGAGATTATTAACAGCGACTATTGCATAGCGTTGTTACATAGCGGATTGAAGGGCGAAATCGCAGAAAAACGGCCTCATTTGAGGAAAAGGAAAGTGCTGCTTCACCAAGACAATGCACTGTGTCACAAGTCAGTGAAAACGATGACAAAAATTCATGATTTGAGTTTCGAATTGCTTCCACATCCACTGTATTCTTCAGATCTGGCCCCCAGCGACTATTTCCTGTTCTCAGATCTCAAAAGAATCCTCGTTGGGAAGAAATTTTCGTCGAATGAGGCCTATTTTGAAGGACAAATAGTACTACAAAAATGGTATCGAAAAGTTGGAGAGTTGCTATAATCAGTGTATCACCCTTGAAGGGAATTATGTTGAATAAAAAAAACTAATTTTGCCAAAAAAATTTAACCACTAGACCCTAGAAACATTTGTCCACAATATTTCTATGCGGTCTTATATGCTATAGTTAGTGCTGAAAAAGCAAACTACGACTCTCGATTTTCCGTCACATCAGATATCTGATTATTTTGGACAAAGATTTTGTGAAAACATTATATCTGCTTTTGGATTTTGAGGTTTTCCCTCGATTTACCCCCCTTCCCCTCAACATATCCGGATTTGGTTCCAATGGAACCACCTCGGAAGTGCACTCTGTTGGATAAAAAAAGTATTTTGAATATCTGCCCACAGTTGACAGAGAAATCGGTGAACATACATTAAAAAAAATAGAACGAAAAAATGAAACGAAAATAGAACCTCCTCCTTTTTCGATGTCGGTTAAGAAAGATGAGTTTGCGTCTATTACTCGTTTTGTTTCCAACAATACGTCATTTGCTCTGTTCGGCTTATGTCGGTAGATAACTTCATTCGGTTCTAGTAGCTTATAATACTCTACATCTTTCTGATCCTACTATATGCAGAGTAAGACTTTATGGCAATGATATTACCCTTCGGTGTCGATGTGGATTGATCTCATTGCGCTTGATTCATCAATTGCTAAGCTGCGTTTTGGTCTAATAACTGTTGTAATCTATTATCTTTGAATATATTTGGTTCTTAATTACCAAAATTATCACTTTATAATCGCGCGTAATTGAAACGAAACTTGACAAATGGTCGAGCATCACCATAAGTTTCTAAAAGTGTTTGATTGGCTTTGGTGGCAGATCTCTTCAAATCAAAATACAAAAGTGATGAATATCGAAAACGTAATTTTAGGTATTCTTTAATTAATGTCTGTGTACACTGAGTAATTCAATAATACTAAATTAAAAACTGCAATTTTTTATTTAAATTATAATTTTATCTAAATTTTCGCCAATAGATATCGCTGACCAAATTATAAGCCAGCACCTGAGAGTAAAATTATTAACTGCACTTAGAGTACTTACTTCCACTTAATGGCATTCCCACCATTTCCACGGTACCCCAAACAGGAGCATCGTTGTCATCATCACCACCAAGTCTATCACCTACGTCCGTATTGGGTTTGCTCGTAGTTTTCGGTGGAAGATATTCCGGTGCTTGGTATGGAGGTTTTAAGGGATTGTCCACTGGTGATCCGGGATTACTATATACTGACTGCGGAGGATAAAATATCGGATATCTGTTGGATATACTGAATACTGGTATCACGTAAGGTCTGGAAATTGTATACGTAGCTGGCCTCCATACCTGTATAAAAATACCAGTCATTAACTTTCACGTCTTTTAGTACAATAGTTGATTCCAGTTTTTTTTTTTGGTTAGAGAAAATTGTTTTGTCAGCTATTAGTAAACATATAATAATGAAATTATGTTAAAAATTTGACATATTTCTTAAAACACCCATTTCTTAAACATTCTTGTACAATTATGTCGGCGTCTAAGCATGTCTTAGTGATTTTTGTTTTAATTCATTAGGGTGACAACACTAGAATTTTAATGTGTCTTGAAACGTACTTCTAGAATTGGAAGAATACATGAAACTTGACTAAAGTTGTTGTAAATATCTTGTTACTGTGCTCAGATTTTACTAAAATGTATATATGTTGTCAAATTTATTATAGAATAACTGAAACCTACGTTCAATAAAAACATTCAACATAGCCTTTACTTGTAAATGTTATCATGTCTTATTTCTCACTATGAGACCAGATACTAAAGAAGAAGTCGGAAAAGAAAAAGTACTAAATTATAATAGGTCAATTGAAAAGTCGCCGGCCTGACACATAGATAGCGCTACTAGAATTAAATCCATATGTTTTTAGTTAGCCCTAACCCTCCAAAGATGCGTGTAGAAGTTTTAGTGCTGTGGGATCATTAGTTTGTGAATTATAGCATTTTGAGTGAAGCAAGTTTTGTTACTGTGAAAAAATGGATAAAAAGAAATTTGGCGCGTTTCCTTTCGTGAAATATTGCTTTCTGAAGGGAAAAAATACAGTTGAAGCAAAAACTTGGCTTGATGCCGAGTTTTCGGGCACTGGCCCAGGAAAATCAACCTTCAAGGATTGGTATGCTAAGTTTAAACGGTGAACGTAGACTAAAACGTTTTACACCACCTGATCTGATTACTGGATTAGATATTAGACTTTAGAATAAGCTTTAGAATAAGACTAATTAATTAAGATAATATTTTATACAGAAGATCGCTTAATGAAGTGATTTTCTGCATTCCATGTAAATATAATATAGACATAAGAAATACTTATTGCCTATAGAGCAGATTGTGGAATCACAAAGACTAAAAGAAAACTATGGTAGCCCGGGGACTTTGAATTGACCTGTTAGATAGTTGCATATATCGATGCTGTAACTTTGTTATTTAGATATATCGTATCGTAACTTATAACTCCATTAATTCTCCTACAATATTGATCACTGTATTCGCAATATGATTGATTATTTTTCAAAGAGTGACCTTAGCTAAATTTAGTTCTTAAAGAAATACAAAAATGTAATCTATAAACATGTCAAACATAACTTCTGTTCAAACATACATCTTGTTCACTTCCCTGTAGTCTGGATACCAAGTTTGTCCAAACCTACCGGAAACTGGAGAATGCATAGAAAATAATTCCTAATGATGTGGTGCGTTTAAACATATGCGAAACAGTAGTAAGAGTCTCAGTTTAGCCATTGTGATTTCTTATATGGGATATCTTATATCTTCTTATGAGACTTCAAAGATTTCACACTTATCAAAAACCACTGGTCTTCCTCTATATAAATGCTATTCTATTCAAATATTTATGTTTATTATTTTTTGAAATTTTGATTTATTTTTTTTAGGAATATTCGTTGTTTCATTGTCAATGTTGGACTATGGCCAGGGCTATAGTGGAACTAGTTATAGTTTGAGTTCAGGCAGAATTATTTTATTAATTCAAATTAACCGTGATTAATATCAAATTTCGAAAATTTTTTTCGAATTGTTTGCAAATCAGGATTACGCAAAATCAAAGCTTTTCTACATATTTGTTGTGTAACTCCAGGATATAAATAAACATTTGGCGTTTATTTCTATGACACCTAAATATTTACATTTTTTAGAGTGCTAATAAAAAATACCGTTCTTTCTATGGGGATTCTCTAATGTGAGACATTACAGTTCATTATTTTTTTTTGGAAGTTTGCGTAATTCATTTGGTTGGTATTTAAGATGCCATCCTTGATATTTTGATGAGTTTGATTGCCTAAACAATAGGTATAGACAAATATTTTTTATACGCCGAAAAAAATCACCAAAGGTTATATTACAATAGTTTTAACGCCATTCTACAAGTACCAATGAGCCTATAATGACGCGTTTTAATTTCAATTAAGTATTTATAGGTAGGTATCCACTTACTTCGCGCTTACTCTTTGTTGAGGTCGTTTTATAAAATTTTATTATCTTCTAGTGTCATTAAAAGTAGCAGTTTTATTATGTAATCGCATTCTTATTATATTGATTAGAAGTGAGCGTAAAACTGATTATGTCACTGCTGTTATTAATACTGATGATTACTAATATCCAGGTTTTGGCCTAAAAATAATTAGTTTGCTATTGTATTGGTCTTGACATTTTTTAATTATTTTATAGTTATTTTAAATAACGAGTTTTTTAGTCTCATATACTGTTATTTCGATAATTTTAGGTAAAGTAAAAGTTCGACTTGTTTGCACAAATTTTTCATTTAGAAAGTTTATTTAAACTTTTAATTAATTCCGCCTTCAATGATCTGAGACTTTCTATATGGTAGTAGTATTAAATATATAGTATTATAAATAATTACTATACATGTATATAGGCCTCGATATATGCATATTAAAATAAACTACAGAAACAATAAATTTAAAAGTAAATTAAATTTTCAACATTTCAGTTACAGCAGACTCTCGTTATTGTTAACTAATTCAAACCAAGTGCAATTGTTATAACTATTAATCGTAGTTTATCCCAATATCAAAGTTATAACTATTTATTCAATTCAATATATGATATTATTTACTTATTTTTTTATTCTTTAAAGTAGTTTTTATTAAAATTTAGTTGTTATAAATTTTAAATGTAATTACGTGAATTATATATTAATATGTTACGTACTTGTGATGCATCTAATAGAGATACATAGTTCTGATTGGGACTGTAGTAGCTCCTTTTACGTTTCACACCAGATTCTGCACTTGAAGCTTCACTACTTAATATGTCGACATCATCTTGTTTGGCAACTTCAGTTTTTAATGCTTTAGCTTGAGTGTGTCTTACTGCTAGTACTGAGAGGCACATCAGCATCAATGTGGCAGTTCCGGTATTCATTTTTCTGCAAAAAAGATATCTTATGAAAACAAGTCAAATAATAGATCAATGACGAGAAATGTCGATAATTTAACTAATTTCTATATTAATTAATGATTCTCGAAATAAAAATAGTAAACTCGCATCAACCACCTGTTTTTCACATTTAAAAATGTAGTATCAAAAATAAGCCTAAAATGTGTGATATTATATCATCTAAATACTTATACTTCATTACCTTTTGTTCATTTGGCCGATAATAAGGAAACATATGGAAATATTGTTATATTTTTACAGAAAACTAACTGAGCAGTCCATTAATGATTGCTTTGACCAGATGTATTTTTTTCATGCTCCTTCGTCAACAAAACTGATATACAAAAGATATGTACAAAATATCAACTAAAGTTATCGATTATTTGATATATTCCTTTAGAAAATTTCTTCGTTTATCGGAAGATAAACAGGAAAAAGTGATTTTCGTTGGGTTTGATAATCATAATTTGATGTTCGATTCCAACTTCAAGGTGATAATGAGTTAAAGAAGCAATAAAGGAAAATATGATTAGAAGCAGTTGGGGCGAACTCTTTGGACAATGGGAAAGCGCCTTACTATAACTTACTCTAACTAATATGACAAATAAGTTTGAAACTTGGCTGTATAAGGAATCTTAAACCTACTTCTTGTACAACAATCTCGTTTTTTAACTTGAAATAAGTTATGTGAATCAAAAGCAACGTAAGTGGTTTCATCAGGATAAAAAAGATGGTGAAAGAGAGAGGATTGAATATCAAGGTGATGGATGAATTGAGATGGTCATCTGACAGAGAACAACAAAATACATCATATTGGAGAAAAAACAATGCAATAAACTTTGCAGAATTAAGAAAGCAGATATAAATGAGAAGCATGTGGTCTTCAATCATTTGAATATTATAATATTACTGTAAGTAAAAATTATACCTAATAAAAGAAATATGATTTTATGTATAACATTTTCCCAATATTTGAAATAATATAATAAATAACATATTGTCAAAAGTTCAGTACGCAAAATTTTATAAAAATTAAGACAAGCGGTTTAAAAAGTTTTTCCAATAATTTTATTGTTGACCATTTTGTACTTTATAAGTTCAAGACAATGCTAATTTCATTAAGTTTACTTCGATCTTTGATCGCGTAAATTTTTTGATTTATAACTACTTTTAATTCGATTGGAACACATTATTTTTATTACATGGAACTTGCTTTGTTAACAATAAGTTGGTACTTTCTATATTCTGCTTTCCAATAATTAATTTAAATATTGGACCATAAAACTTCATGTGTATATTGTGAAAAATCGGCTGTGTGTTACGTTTTTTCTATGCCATACTAAATAATGTCAGTTCTTATCAAAATCTGTGTACAGTTTCTGGAGCATGATTGCATTAAATGCGAAAGCGGAACGATGACTATAGCCGCACCGAAGCCAATATAGAATATTGTATTTTAATGTGTAATATATCATTATTACCATAATGTAGTACGGATCGAAATATTAATGGTATAGTTGGAGGTATTATAAATTGTTCACCTATAGCATTAAAAATAAAATATTTGAACACATAGCAAGAAGAGGTGATACTGTAAAACGGTGAAATTCTTGGGAAAATATATTAATAGCAATGAATCCGGGTGTATACCGGACGCTAGGTTGATATCTCCAATAATTCGACCTTTTCATTTGGACTGTTGCGCGTTTATTGTTACTTTAATAGAAAATAATATTCTGTAACAGGTTGGAGTCAAGAATGCCATTTAATATTGACATTGTTCGTTGGTCGGAATAATAGTCACGAATTGTTCATGTTCCTTTGTGGTGCCAGGCTACCGGCTAAATAGTTGGTCATAAATTTAAGTAATTTATTATCGCGATGTTCTAATTGATATTATTTTGTAATTTGGCAATGATTTGGTAATAAAGTTTTGTCATAAATAACAAAAATATTTATTAGAAAAAGAACAATCAAATATGAAAGGTTGGTCAAATATGAGCATCTGGCGATGAACTACCAAATTTTGCTTCTTTGCTGAATGAAGCTCTTACGAGAGATCGCTAATTGTTGTTGTTAATGTGTGAATAATTGAGAAAAGGTTTTTTTTACAAGCAGATATACAAATTGCTATCAAAAATCATATAAAACGCAAATTGCAAGCATTTTGAAAGCCTACTCCAAAACTCTCTCGAAAGACAAGAACACTTTCTGCTCCCCATTCCTACCGAATTTTACCTGTTCTGATTGATGCTACCCAGTTTTGGGTACCACCAGTATATAACTTAGCTAATTAAATGAACGTTTCACTAATGAAAAAATTAATGCATATATTTTTTTGAATTAGACCTATTGCTTTATCTGCGATTATAGATATATACCGCTAGTATGCCTATGTTGTTTGTCTTAATTTCTCATAGTACCTATCAATTTAATGTCAACTTTAAGAGGAAAGGACACAATTAACAGCTCTTTAATCTCTTTTTTTGGCATAGTTCTTTAAAATAATCATTTTGTTCAGTAAGAATATTTTTTCGACTGTCCTATATTCTCCAGATATCAATTTCATCAAAAATCAATTTGAATGAAATAGTTCTTCTCTTGTGGAAAGAGCTGATGATTCTACTTATAATTTTAATTCTGTTAATTAATTATATATATATATATATATATATATATATATATATAATGTAATACGATGTTACTAAAAATATAAAATGTTTCATAATTTTTATAATAGTTTTTGATAGTTTGTTCTTTCATGGTTCCGACAATATTGGAGTTATGCAAAGTACAATAGCTTCAGCAGAATTGAAAAATAAATATTATTGTTTAAAGTTAAACAAAATCGTTTAAAACATAAACATAAATATAACATAACATAAATTTGAGCTCTATACAATTATTCTCCATATAAACTTTAACTTATCCCAAATGTTACATTTCTTCTTGCTGTAATATTCTTAAAAATTAGTATTGATTATCATAAAATGAAAATTCTTGAAAATAATTTAAGGCTAATAAGAAATACATTATAGAATACCTGTTTCAAGTGTTTAATTTTTAATATTGCTGAATTACGATATCCCCATTTCTTTCCATTGCAATACAAATATTTTATTTAAAAAAGTGTTTCCATCTCTAGGTATTATATATCAAAACCATAGACCAAGGAAACATATCTAGAGTATTAAAAATTAGTTATAATTACTAAACATAATGGAAAACAAAAAAACTGAGAACATAACATATCAATACACTGACCGTAAAAATGTCATTTTAATATCAAAAATTCGATGATTAAAAATAACGAACATAATTCAGGTTTTCTACCAAATGTAATTAAAACAGTAACCATTAGAAAGCACAAATAATGTCAATAATGAGTGATACTTCCACTTGACTCTAATTATCCTCTCGCGTGGATGTTTGATTTAATGATTGATGCTGGCTGATTGGATGTGAAAACGTTTACATTTTATTCTAGTTGCAATTAGTTGACAATTTATTTCCCCGTCTTGGAAAGCGTTTGAAAGTTAAAATCTATAGTCTAGTATCATATAAATTGTAAATTCGTGTTAGATTTTTAATAAGATCCCCACTGAAAAGATGTAATAAATAATCTTTTTTTGTGCCGTAATTGCTATTAACAGGACGGTGCAAAGAGGGTTGAGTGTAAAATGAAATTACACGAACATTTTGGTACACATAATCGTTTATTGCGCAGCGAAAATTGGGATTTAATCAGAATATTAGAACGAATTGGCTCGTTTTTGGACACAATGAGAAGCATATTTCAACAAGAGAGATTGAATGATTCGTATAATCCGGATGATGAAATTCCTTATCAAAGATCAATAAATAAGATTAATTTCATAATTACATTGTATGATAATATATGTTAAAAATATGTTTACCGCATATTTAGTTGTAACAAGAAATGAAATATGTCGTACACAAATATTGTTGATTAGTCGTCTGACATTTAATAGTGTGGCGACCGCCACGACTCTTTAGGCCCCCACAAAGGTTGGCAACGCCGGTGGATTGGTACCATGCAGTTCTGGAGTATAAAAGGCCATCACGACGACGTCTCGCGCTTTTTTCTTATCACCGTCCCCCTGTAACAGTACCACTTCCACAGCGCTACCGTACTTCCTTCACCTTAACCTAATATCCTGTCAATCCTCCCATCGACCACATGTATCAATCGCAAGTTGAAATAAACAACTTTGATTCAACCAGTGTTTTTAGTTCCCGTGCAAATTCCTTCCAAAAATAGTAGTGAGTGTTCTGATAGATAACCGCAGCGGCAGCCACACGTTTCGACCGACCGACCGACCCGACGAACATTTCCTACAATTGGTGACCCCGACGTGATCAAAGTGCCTAACAGGTAAATCAACTCAACATAAGCCACTCGACAGGTGCTTGACACGTGCATGGAAGGATAGCACGAGGAACGGAACTCATCAACATCACGTGGTCGACGACATCCCACGAGACTAGCCCGATGGACGAAAACCACAGAAGCCCATCATGTATACCAGCAACACATGAGCACCCTCGCATCACGAAACGGGACACGTAACACATTTACAGGTACCCTCAAACAAAGCTAAATGCCTCAAGACGAACGACGTCCTGCTACAGCTCCGATGGCAGCTGATCCCGTAAAACTCCTCGCTCAGGTTGGGATCCCCATCTCATCAGCAGTCCCCGGGCGTTTGTTTGCGTGATTGCGGGTGCATTCCGGAACTTGCACCACATATAGGTACGTTCCACGGCTGTTCCACTAGGAGGGGAGTTATGTGGCGACCGCCACGACCCTTTAGGCCACCACCAATTCACCATCAACAACTACAAAGGTTGGCAACGCCGGTGGATTGGTACCATGCAGTTCTGGAGTATAAAAGGCCATCACGACGACGTCTCGCGCTCTTTTCTTATCACCGTCCCCCTGTAACAGTACCACTTCCACAGCGCTACCGTACTTCCTTCACCTTAACCTAATATCCTGTCAATCCTCCCATCGACCACATGTATCAATCGCAAGTTGAAATAAACAACTTTGATTCAACCAGTGTTTTTAGTTCCCGTGCAAATTCCTTCCAAAAATAGTAGTGAGTGTTCTGATAGATAACCGCAGCGGCAGCCACACGTTTCGACCGACCGACCGACCCGACGAACATTTCCTACAATAGAAACTCTGCATGATGCCCGATGAGAGTAATATTTGAGTAGAAGTTTTAGATTCCAAATATGAGAAAAATCACTTTTTATCAAGACAATGATCAATCTCTAACAGTTCATAAAATGTTCATTTTAGTGGCCAGTCTTCCAATTCACTTCTTCACTCAAATTATTCGTATATCTTAAGAATGTTCATGTGATAAATTATTTTCATCGAATAAACGGAACAGCAATAAAAGTGTGATTCCAGATTCTCAATTCAGTAACGAAATCAATCACTAGAACAAGCGGATTGAAGTTTAGTGAGATTATATTGAAGAATAAATTGTTTTAGTGTTGCAGTTTAAACTTAGTATTATGTTTATTTTATATTTTTTGCGTGTTACATATTATTAGACGAAATTCAGTAAGATAAATTATTTGAGCAACAAATGGGGATATCAATTATTAAAGTAAGTTTGATGGTAAGTGCCATGGTAGATTCTATAATAGGAGTTAAAGTGGAAGGGTATACTTTGTATCCCCGTCTATAACTGCTTCTTAAGACGATTTAGTTTGTAAAGTCTAGCTTTAATTTGAAACTTCTTGTCGATTTTCTCCATTTAATCTAATTACTTTATTATTTATTCGACTCAGGTGTCAATTATAATTCTATAATTGTAAATTAACACGATAGCTCAACTCTATTATAACCAAACATTCTAATAATATTTGTGATAATTTATTTTGTGTAGAATTTTGGAAATATGCGATGTATACATTTTGATATATCTATTTTGTGTACTAGTTTGCGGATTTTCAACTGACAGTTATCACTCCATTTGGTCGATTATTGCAACATACGTCTTGAAAACCTTACCGTATATTATATATGTTATGTTTACAAAATATTTAGCAATAATAAAGCCTAAAAATGTCATGCACTTACTAATAAGATTTACATTGATTATTTAAACATTAATAATTATATTTCATCAGTATAGTAACAGTGGTAAATGATAATTATATCATCATAATTTTTGGAATTATTATACTAGATGTTTATTTGTATTCTGATGCTGATTCCGGGGTGATTCTTCCCAACTGTTACGTCATGTAGCTGAGTATTTTAATGCAAAATGATGCATTTGTGTCTATCTATTATTGTCATTTATTTTAGCTACAATACGTCATTTTAATTTGTTCAATTGGCAATTGTAGACATCTTCAGTAATGGTTTAATTCAGTTTTATCAGCTTATAATACACTACATTTTGCTGAACCCACCATATGCATAGCAAGACTTTGTTATGGCTATAAATATTTCACTCATGACACCATTATACCATCACTTTTGGGGCGCTTACACCTGAGATTGTTATAGTAAATACACTTTTTATCACTAATCACAAGACGCCACAGAAAACTCTTCTTTTTCTGTCTTTATCTTTTTTCTCTTAATTGATAAGCAATGTGAATATGTAAACGTCCACAAACATTCGTCAACTGCTAAACTATCTGAAAGTTTTTTGAGAGTTTGAGCTAAGTTTTCGTCCAATAAGTCCTGCAGTTCATTTCCTTCGAACTGTACTCGTCGAAAATCGTCACCTCATGAACCGTCACGAATGTCGAAAATACAATTTTGTGCGTTTCATGATTTGTGTATGTAACAGGTCAATTGAAAAGTCCCCGGCCTACCATAGTAAAACGCATTTTCTTTGGAATTTTTTTATTTAATATAATTCCCTTCAAGGGTGATACACTGATTATAGCGACCCTCCAACTTTTGGATACCATTTTTGTAGTATGATTTGTCCTTTGCTTCAAAATAGGCCTCAGTTTCGGCGATCACCTTTCATTCGATGAATATTTCCTTCCATCGAGCATTCTTTTGAGATCTGAGAACAGGAAAAAGTCGCTGGGGGCCAGATCTGGAGAATAATGTGGATGGATGGTTATTTGCCGCCATCGTTTTCACTGACTTGTCATATGGACATTGTCTTGGTGAAGCACTTTCTTTTCGTCAAATGCGGCCGTTTTTCGGCGATTTCGTCATTCAAACGGTCCAATAACGCTAAGTGATAGTCGCTGTTGATGTTCCTTCCTTTTTAACGGTAGCCAATGAAAATTATTCTATGCGCGTCCCAAAATACAGACGCCATAACCTTGCCAGCCGACAGTTGCGTTTTCCCAAATATCAAAGCATCGAATGTAACAGTTAAATTAAATTATTTAACAATTGTGTTTATCCATATTTCCCCTTTTTCACCAATATATATCGCTGAACGAAATACATACAAACACCCAATATACAACCGCAATATTTTAAAGTAAATTACTTCAGGGACCACCCTCGTATATACCTTCAGCATTAAAATTCTGCGTTTTCGCTTTCTGAAAACCGAAACTTTGGGTTTATTAAATGATTTTTGTTTGGATAACCTCGATTCTCCAAGCTTATTCCCAAATTAATTTTCTGATCACACATTTCTCGTGGTTGACACTGGCGGAATTTGTTTTGATTCTTTACGGTTTTCCCGAACAAGAACTATCATTACCGACGAGGAACACATCTTAAACGTTTTACTGACATAACAACTTAACAGTAAAAAGTTTCGTAAAATGTTTCGTATAAAATATAAAATAGGGATATAGTTCGTGGCTTGTGTTAGGTAGTAATACCCTGAAACAGGCGCATATTATTTATTTATATATGTGGATTAACTGGGGCTTTATTTTCGTTTAAAAACAACGTATTAGAACGGTTTAATGCATAAGTAAGTAGCGATTTAAAGTAAAGCTAGATAAGATATTTGCATGGAAAGTACTGTTATGTTAGGTTTTGCCTCAAGACATCCTGAATGAAAAAATTAATTAAAATATTCTGTATTATACGAGGATAACATTTTATACCGGGATTGTGCATCGATATTTTCTATAATATTGCTTAATTCGATATATTCGGCTTTTAGCACTCAATATTCATCGTATTTCCATGATATAGGATCAAGTGATAATAAATATAATAATATATTTGGAAATGAAAGGATTTTTAGAAAAAGAACTCCTTCAAATATTAATTCAAATATAGCAAATTTGTTAGGATTACAAAAAAGTCTTTTTCATTCAACAAAGAAAGACCTCAGTTCTAACTAAGCCTTGGATGATTTAAATTATCATTAGACAGATATAAACAACATCGAATTTTTCTTCCATTTTCGAATTGAACTCGAAGTGTAATTTTCTATTTTTTCAATAAAATCCATTGAACGAACTTATCTCGATAAAATTTCATTTTACCCTCCTACTCCAGATGTGTATGTTTCTTTCGCTGCTAGCTCTGAACCAATTACTCCCATGATATCCATTTATAACTTATGAATATTCATTAATATCTAGTAATTGTTATTCATTCTGAGTATAAGAACACATTTATGGGAAACAGAAACGAATATTCTTGCATAGAAGTTGTCTGTAAACTTAGAAGACGTGGCTGTGATATTATTGTACTAACGATCATCATCAGACATTGAGAATATTATATAATTACAAAATTCAATCAAAATATTACGCAAAAAAAGGTAGCGGTTTTATTATTGTAGCAAGAATCATGTCATTCAATAATGTTAAAATTTCGAGAGTAATTAAATAATTAATAAAATTCTGTCAAAAATTCAATGGAGGTAATAATTTTAATACATTGGTAATTGTTTTATGTTATTTGTTGTATAACGATATTGTGAGTTATATAAAAAAAGAAAAGCTTATTTTGTTACTTAAATACCTTACCTTGCTATTTAAATTCTCTGTGATGAAATACACTACTTTTTAATAATATTTAATCAGTTTTCTCTATCGTATAATTGTAGCCACATCACTTAATTAAATTACTTTTACTACGGGATAATCAGCGCGTTATTTCAGTTCATTCATCAAGAAGTTAAAGGATTCCCAACACCGGACGACTGCGACACAGCGGCAATTAATACGAATAAACAACGCAAACTACTCGCACGTAAATAATTCGGTTGTATCGTCGTTTCTGCGAACTTATGCATCTACAAAAAACCGAGCTCCCACGAATCACTCTTGTAATCTAACCGAACCTTTCGATCTACCGAGAATCGAAAAGAATCAGTCGTAATGTCTAAGAGATTCGTATTTACCATATTAATAGACACATTAAATGTGAAATGTTATTTATGAATATATTAATTTTAAATTGTTTAAGGTCACTATGTGGATTTATATGGTTCTTTAATTTTACGTTTTCTGAGAGATGGCTCTACTGATGGGACTAGAAAATTTGAAGAGTGCGCGTTGGTTAGCTAATTTTCTATTCGAACTTTTCGATGTTGAAGATGAACCATATGTGAATCGTTGGTAAATGAAATCGAGCCATTTTTGAAGCTAATGATTATTGGCAATCAAAAGTGAATAGTGTTTGACAACACTGTATGAAAGAGATCATGCCACAAAGGATTGGAAATCCCGTATTAACACCAATGAAGATGATGTTGTTTACTATATGGTTTTGAAAAGGAATTAATGATCGATAGTCCCTTAAATCTTGCTAAACCTTTAATTCGACTCTACACTTTCAAGAAAAAATGAGATTGAAGCAGCCGACTGAAAAAAAGAACACCCAATCCAGGGTTTGACAGTTTATGAGTTATTTGTATTTAATTTGAGATATAAATACATATTTGGTATTTACAATTGAGTTACTTCTTAAATATGTAATTAGTATATCAAATACCTGACGCTTAGGTGATTTGTACTTAGTATTTTAAATACTTATGGCTTCATAATATATTTGAACATACATACATTTGCTGCTGAAAATACCGCTCGATAATTTTCGTAAGCATGGCGAGCGCTATATATATAACTATTTAAAGTTACTGCAGGTAATACTGCACGCGTTCTCTACGTCATATTGTAGAACTGTATCTTCTGTATACGGCCGATCTGCCCACCACAAAAATAACTACTGTGGCAAAATACGCAGACGACACAGCAATCTTAGCATCCCATAAGATCCAGTCACAGCATCAAGAAACCTACAAACCCACCTGGAGTAAATATAATTATGGTTGAAGACATGGCGCATTAAAGTCAATGAAACAAAATCCACGCTTGTAACATTTACTCTGCGTAGAAGAACATATCCACCAGTGAATATCAATCATCGTCAACTCCCCCAAGCAGAGCATGTTAAATATCTTGATATGAACTTAGATCGACTCCTAACCTGGAAGAAGCACATACTCTCTAAACGGAAACAACTTGGACTTAAACTATATCAAATGTATTGGCTCATCGGGCGCAAATCCAAGTTATCGTTAGATAATAAGGTATTGCTGTATGAGTCTATACTCAAGCCTGTTCGGTCATATGGAATCCAACTATGGGGTACCGTTAGTAATTTTGATATATACATCATTCAACGGTTTCAAAATAAGGTGTTGCGTGCCATTGTTGATGCTTCGTACTATATTTCAAATAAAGTGATACAACGCGATATTCCTCTAGAACCTATAACGAGTGTAATTCAACGTGTTTGTGTGAAATACTTCGAAAGAGTGTCAGTGCAACCCAATGTAATCGCTAATCAGCTAAATATGCGACGTGATAGTGAAGTACGTAGACTAAAACGTTTAACATCACCTGATCTGATTATTGGATATATGTAGACTTTAGAATAAGCTTTAGAATAAAACTAATTAATTAAGATAATATTTTATACAAAAGATCGCTTAATGAAGTGATTTTCTACATGCCATGTATATATAATATAGACATAAGAAATACTTATTGCCAATAGGGCAGAGTGTGGAATCAAAATAGTAATAAAAAAATATATTGTAGAAGCTGTAATGGAATCATCATCTACCTCTGACATGTTTTATGAAGATGAAAGACAACAGATCAAAAGCGAGGAATTTATATTTTTGCAATTGATAAAGAGAAATTACAAAAAAATACGAAATAATGCCTGGGAGCACTCTAAGTAGCATTATTTGTAAAGAAGATGATTATTTTATTGTTTTTAGCCAGAAAGGTGAGAAAAGTTAAAATATGTCATGTATGATGAATTAGTGTTTGAAATGTACATTTTTGGTCTTTGCTTGAGTATCATAAAAAATTCAAAATAGGTTGTTCTTAATCAATTATTTATGTCTCCATTTTAGTTTTGAAAGATCTTGAAGGGCCTGAATCAAATATGTAAAATTAGGTCATAAATCTAATATTGTCAGAAGTAGTAAACACTTCATTAAACAGTATGAGTAATGGTTTGGTTGAATCTTTATGATTATGAAAGTTGTCTGCACAATAAGTGTCGCCTTAAATAGAATAAAAAATTGTTCGAATTTAGGTAACTTAGAAGCTCACTTAAATAAAGTTGGCTCTATCATCATCATTCTGAATTAAAGCGGGATGTGAATAAGGTGTAAGTCCGGCAATTTTGTGTCACCATCAAGTTTTTTAAGATAAAAAATAAATTGCTTGAGCATTACCTCTAAACTCGTAAACTAAAATCAGACTTAAAGATAAAACAATGAATAACAACTATCGTGTGGAAATGAGGTGATTCTAAATCTTAGACAAGAGATTTGAAACTCGGCAATATAATATAATATTGATAATCATACCAATGAAATCGTGTTTCTCTTAGTGACCAGTTAATATTTAATTATTATTGATTTTAATGGTTTTACATCCATGCTATTTAATATCTTCGGATCTTATAGAATATCAATTAATCCCCATTCGTGGGGCTTGGTTGGCGCAGTGGTAAAGGCGACAGGACGGTCCACCTACTGTTGCGATAACCGCCAGTTCGAATCCTGCTGGGGCATGGTCGTAAATTTATGTCCATGTGATTCCTTAATATTTATGATTGTCCTAGGTAAGAGTACAAAATCCGACAAGGAATATGATGCCAGTTACGCCACTAGCCAGGTTGGGTAAGACCGGACGTCTATAGGCTTAATACCGAGGACCGTGGTTCGGAGCCCACGTTAAACAGAAAGTCCAGTCCAGATAAAGCCTCGTTAGTAAAAGGAGACTTTCAAATATATATAAAATTAAATTACTCCTCATCCAATAAGTATATATTACTACACAACACAATGTAACATTGGAATATGCGATATTTTAAATTTCCTTTTATTTCTTTAGTACATCCTATAATAATTCATACATATTTGTGTTAATAAAGTTTAAAAAAAACGATATTTTTCCTCCTATTTCCTATCTTTTCCAATTCAACCAATTCAATAGATTTTCAGACTTAAACGAATTACTCTTATTATAGTTTTTTCGAATTCAGTATTTTTGTGCTTGCTGTTATTTTGTTTTTCTTGTGCTGACATATCTACATATTTACTTATTCATTATTTGCGGTAAAATTTTTGTCAAAACTAGACAAATTTCCACATTTTTTGGTTTTTTATTCTCTTGACTATATAAATATAAAAGTGTTTTAAATATATAATAAAGAAAAAGCTGACAGAATATGACCAAATTCAAAAAGCAGACAGTATTATTTTTTTTACAAAAACAATAGATAAGTGAACAAACAAAACTTTGGATATGATTTTGGACAGATTTATTCACATTGACAATGTACTCATATAAATTTCAAATACTAAACATATGTTTAAACATATGCTTCTTGCTACTGTTCTGGTAATACCCATAACTAACTGATTTTCACAAATCTTCCTTGAAGCCAACTTTTGTCAAGTCTTTAAAGCTGTGTGTGATATTTTGATAAATTCTGGTTTTTATTTCATTCCAATCGTCTGCTTCAAACACATTGGTTGCGCAGTTTCTATCAGATCAGGATGAAGCATTTCTAGTCCACAAATAACATAATATCGAAAATATTATAGAATAATATATATGCTATTTTGTCTGGCATATTTTTAGTCTTTTTTTGAATTAAGTTTTTAGGAAATTTCGTTTATTGAAATAATATAAGAAAAGAAAATTGGAATTAATTATTTTATTGAAAATGGGATATTTTTTTATTTTGTTCATGAGAAATACTGTTTTGGTTCAAGGATTTTCAAGATCAAAATAAATAATACTTTGAAATAAAATTGATAATATATATATATATATATATATATATATAAAATTTCGTTTATTGAAATAATATAAGAAAAGAAAATTGGAATTAACTATTTTATTGAAAGTGGGATATTTTTTTATTTTGTTCATGAGAAATACTGTTTTGGTTCAAGGATTTTCAAGATCAAAATAAATAATACTTTGAAATAAAATTGATAATATATATATATATATATATATATATATATATATATATATATATATATATATAAATATATATATATATAAATATAATATATATATATATATATATATATATATATATATATATATATATATATATATATATATATATATATATATATATTACGTAGAATAGCGAAAGGAATGTGATTGTTCCTTGAGTCATTGGGAAAAGTAATATTGTATGAGCCATCGCTTGAGGGGTATAAAGAATTAATACATGTTGGCGATACACGTGAGATGACTTCGATAGCAAACGAAGAAAAAACTTGCTATACAATCATCTTATTTTTTATAAAGTAAATATTTACCAGTTAATCATCCCTAGAGAAAAATCCACAAATAGTGAGATTCTAATTATTAAGCTTCTCTTATCAAAAAATAATTTGGTGTATTAACTGTTTGAGATTATTTAACTGCTAACGTTTCCAGATAAACCCTCGTTGGTAAAAAAATAACTAAAATAGTGCAATGTGAACATTTGCCTATAATGTGACTCTTATCAAACCAACGTGACAAAAATCTAAAATATTGCATTTCTAAACATGCTTATTACGGACAATTTAAACAATTCTCATAGGAAATTGCTAAATAATGGGACAATAATAACGGCTAGAATGCATACTGCGCTTGACATTTTACCAAAGTTTAAAATAAAAATATTTCAAGTGCAATTAATTTGTAATTATGTAATTTGTTTAACCTTTGAGACCATATGTGTTCTACATATAAACATTATTCATTAGGTCTATGCTTTTGTGTTCTTATCACTAATAATAAAGTGTCACATTAAAAAATATCGAAAATAATTATAGTTTATGAACAAACTTCGATTAGTAATATTTAATGGACCATTAGAGACATAAAACGATAAAAAGTCCGTTAATTAGTCTTTATGGTCATATATGAACGGAAATTTTCGTTCTAATGGAAAAATTCAGTTTCAGTTATGAGTCATATAGATAGTTGATGATTCGGATTATTATTTTATGGCTATACCCCTAAAATGGTTGAATTAGTGGTTGGTCATAGCTATTTTAATGAAACGGTTATTTATTGAATTCCATTTTGATATGAATTTCTCAGATCGGGTACCATTATATTAAGTTAACCATCTGTCAATAAATCATTAGATAACAAGAATAATTGACAATATTTAGTGCCGTTTTCTTATCGCTAACTTCCGGCAATAAAAAATAAGGTATAATCTTCATGGTACTTTCAGTTTTATACTAAATGTGAAAATTGTGTCAGAGATTGCATTGCTTCGAAGGATATTCAATGTTTCATCTCGAGAATCCCTCTCTATGCAGAATAACGGCAGAAGATAGTACTGGATGATGTTTCGCTTGAATTAAGTAACATATCTATTATTTAATAATATGTAATTTATGATAAACCTGTTCAGCTTTATTAAAAGAATCTTTCTGATGAATCACACACTTTTTATATTTAAATTATTAATATCTTATTAAAATGCCATTGAATCAGTAAAATATTTATAGATTATTACTTTTATTTCATATTAATTCTTGTGTTATATTGTCATATATATTTTTGTAAAATTGTAATTACCATTTTTAAATTAAAAAATATTTTATATTAATATTTTTTTTAAGAAAAGAAAATTGTAATTAACGTTGTTGTTTTAATATAAAGGAGAGTAATAACATATTTTGTATAGAAGAAATTCAAGTTCTGGTCCAAGGATTTTCAAGATCAATGATTTATGTTAATTCGTACCGTTTTATATATATATATATATATATATATATATATATATATATATATATATATATATATATATATATATATATATATATATATAAACGAAACGGAAAGTGGTATACTTGCTGCGAGATTAATACAATTCGTGTTCCGTGAAATCATAAGAAAATAACAAACACAAACACATAAACACACACACACACTAACACTTACGTAGGAGCGTGTAAACAATACGTCGTGGTCGTTGAAATGAGTGGGACTGTGCTCGCTTCGATGTTATTTGCTGAATAATGAACGAACTTGATTTCAGTCTGCATAAATACTAATCTGTTACGCTGAACGAATCATGGGATAGTTTCCCAGCGACGTCACTGGACCCCGCATCACTAAAGCTTATCATAGTTCGGAGAAATAATCGTAATTTCTTGGGAGAATTTGCTTAGAGTCTGATGTCTCTACATACTGATAGTTGATATTCTTTGTTTTCTATAAAAAAACAAGTGATATAATAAAATCGAAAATATCTTTTTGGGGTAATTCATCTAATTTATTTTTCATCATCAAAATACTAAACAAACCTTTGTTTCAAAATAATATTTATCGTTTTATATTGCTTTTTGTTTTAAAGCTTTATATTCAATCAATTTAAAATCATTTTAACTTAAATTTTTTGAATATTCATTTTTTTGATGTCAATGAAGACATTTAATTAATTTGTATAGCAAAATTCATGTTACTATAATTATATATAGTTATTTAATAACAATTTTTAATATCAACAGTATTGTATATTGCCAATTTTTCATAGTATTGTACAAACTTTATTAATAGGTATTGTTTTTCGTGCAATATGAGTGTTTTTGTGGTGCCCTAAGCAATTGCTTAATTTACTTATGGGATAATTTAGTATACCGATAACATGCTTGTTTATCTGAAGCTATATTGTTTACCCATCTGTCAGAAACTTTGTGAATGCCATTTTATTTTTCAAGCATATTTATAACTTGCTGTTTCATAATTGGTCCCATTCTGAATAGTATTTTAGAGGAGTTACGCTTTTAAGTTTCTAATTGGCAGCAATGAGATCTAGCCAGTTGGTGAAAAAGAAAGAAGGAATTTTGAGATCTATGATGATAAATAAATCTGTTTAATTTCTGATCTGTTTCAAATGTTGAAAGGAATTTACGTAACCGAATTTTTGCTTCAGCGACCCACAAAAGTTATTTTTGCATAATGTTATTAATAAATCAATGATTTTGATTTCTAGGTCAAATTGGGGGTATCTTTCGACTAACCATTACAGTTCTTCGGTTTTGAGTCTGATCTGTACTGTATATTGTCTAACTTGTTGTTATTTTATACTTTTAGGAATAGTTTTATAAATATTTAATAATAGCGTAAGTTCCTCTTATGTTGGTTGGGTTTCTTATGGTTATCTTCTGGTAACACCTTCAGTTATCTGTCTTTCGCCTTAAAATTACCATCTCCGAAACAATGAACATATAATCATATATATAATCAGATAAAGTACATTATCGCTAAATTTCCATAAGAATTAGATCGAACTTCTGCAGAAATTCTCCTTTTTACCAACGAGGGTTTATCTGGACTGGACCTATAGTTTAATATGGGCTCCGAATCACGGTACTCGACATTTAGTCTGGCTGGAGACTGGCGAGTAGCCAACTTAGAAATCATCCCAGAAGACATCCGATCTTATCCAGCCTAGTTAGTGCCCTGACTGGGATCATTTTCTTGTCGGATTTTGCACTCTTGTCTAAGGACAATTACAAAATTTAAACAATAATAAACATAAATTTACGACCATACCCCAACATGATTCGAACCCGCGACTATCGCAATAGTAGGTGGACGGTCCTGACGCTTTTAACATTGCGCCAACCAAACCGGCTATAAACTGTTTATATCATTTATATGTTAAGTTGTAAACGTCAATATGAAAAAAATGATGGCGTGTTTTTGGTTTATAATTAAAATTTGCTTCATTTTTTGGCGAGATTGATTACTATTTATAACGACTGGTCTGGTGAAATTCATCACGCGTTGTTGTGGTAGTCCATTTCTTTCGATATGTACTCATATTTCATTGAAGATCAAAACAAGTCAGTTTGACAGTGATTTAAAAAATAATCTTATCTTAAAACCATTAGTCATATCATTAGTTTGATAACCATTAACATTAGTAATAGTCATACAAATAAGTGGTAACTTTCAATAGCATTTTTATTTGTAACTAAAACTTAATAGTAAGGTTTCCTGTAAATATTGTTTTGTTGGGACTTGATTCTTTAGGCATTAAAGAGTCTTTTAAAAATAAAATTGAATAGAGCAGGGCTGGCTATATATAATGCCCTATTAATCAATTACTATTTATAAATGAACGTACTAAATACATACTCATGGTCCGTCTATATGCATCAGAAATATTATTGTCTCATCGTGGCTTACTGATTGTATGCAAATAATTCCATGAAACATAAAGAAATACACCGCATATAATAAATGGTTTAACTTTTAATTATTGGAGAATTGGCACTATTACATCATCATCATTCAGACCATATCCCTATTTGATCTGATTCATACTTGGAACTGAACGAAAAAATTGAATTAGTTACACTTAATAACATCGTAAGACCATGAGGTAATTTAATAATTAATTGAAAGAAAGTAAATTGATTGATAAAAACTGCGTATTTAAAGCAAAAACAAAAAACTAATCCATCGATTTCTTTGAGTTTCAATTTGTAAGGACCTTTTTTTTATAGAGAGTGGTTCTAGATATTTGCTTAATGTTGATAAGTCAACTGCTAATGTTTTAGATATTCTTTGAGTGTTTGATACTGTATTCGCCGAGCAATGCCAATTCATCTTTACTAAATTTTGTCTGGATCGTTCCTTGCTTTTTAGAACACCACACAAAAACTACTTTTAAACTCTTTAAACACTAAAATGTGATGTGAGACTCACATCTGATGTAGACGTAAGTCATAAACTATAAGTCATTATTATTTATTTTATAACCAAATATTGAAATAAACTCAAACTTATTGAAAGGAACAACGAAATGCTTTGTTGTCTAGGTCATCTTTTGTAAAACGCTACGGCTTAATTCCAACACATCAGACAATTTTGTGAAACTAAAATACTCAAATTTTTAATTAAATATATGCATGTCTTAGTTGTAGCTTATATTAAATATGACTGGTATTTTGCACAAGAATGAGAAAATTATAACAATGACAGCGTTTGTATTATTAGACGAACCAAACAGTGTGATCGAATAGTTTTTAATGGTGCAGGAATGATTTTACAATTTCTTAAAAGAACCTGAGAGTATATAATTTTGCTTGCGGAAATGGGGTCAAGCTGACTAAAAACGCCATCTTAAGAGGAAAATAATCTGGTATATCAGCAATTTGTGTAGGAGGAATTATATTAGAATCATAATCACAAATATTGTGGGTAGTATCCTAATATTTTATATTTTCACTAAACTCATTAGAAAATTTGATTCAAAATATACCGATTTTTATAATTGAAGCATTCAAATGTATTGAATATATTTGCGAACATTTAAATACGTTTTGTAATAATTATAAAGGCCCTATCAGGATTTATGCAAGAACTGAGTTTGCCGGAGTGTAAGGTATTGGTAACCTAAAAAAAAGAGATTATTGCTTGACAATTTAGGGTTATTAGGGTTACTGACTATTGCTGGCTGTTTTTATATCGGCGCATATGTGTTGTAGAATAATATTTTTAAAATAATGAAAGTTTGGTTAATGCAGTTCGCAAATTTCGTGTTAGATATGATGGGAATATTGATTTAGCTTCAGAAAATGAGAAATTAAAACTCATGGAATAATTCAGGATGACTGAATCAGTTGGATCCAGATCCTTGAGTCGTCGAAAATGGACACAAGAGCTCTACGCAGTCTCCATGTACTACTAACATAATTGAATATATTGTTAAACATTTTCATTGCAGAAAA
The DNA here is from genome assembly GCF_030347505.1 of Rhynchophorus ferrugineus. Lineage (NCBI taxonomy): Eukaryota > Metazoa > Arthropoda > Insecta > Coleoptera > Curculionidae > Rhynchophorus > Rhynchophorus ferrugineus. The sequence goes on along the minus strand of NW_027472583.1, from coordinate 19,290,661 downwards.
TTAATTAATTTTTCAAGTTGTTGTTTATTTGAGGCTCAGTGATATTATGTATGTTTAGCAAAAATAAATTCATTCATAGGCTGTCACTGTTTGGTGTAGATTTTAGATTGGATACGTTATTGGGCCTTACTTCTTTTAACTTATTTTTCATGTTATTTGGTACATCCGTTCACACACACATCTATTCCAAAAAATTGGCACAAAATATAATGTTGGTTTGACAGATATTCAAGTTTCGATCTGTTTTCATACTTCTTCAGCGTTTCGAAACTTCCAGTTCGAGCTGCAACAGCGTATCTTTCAAAACTATTGAAGAATCTCTTAGAACTACTAACTATTATTGTCTCCTGCAGTAAGTTTTCGTTTGGTTTGTCCAATTGATTTCGGTGATCGTTAGTGGACATCTGCAGCAACAATTTTCTTTAGTATTTGAAGCTTGGAGTGCGCTAAGTCTATGTAATTCCACCATATGCAGAGTAAAGGGTAAGAAGTGAATGCATCTCCTAGTCCAACTGCGATCTTTTGCACTTATATTATCGTAATAAATCCACTTTACAAATCAAACTACAGCATTAACGGCGAAAATACAATTTTGAGCGTTCCGTAATTAGCATTTAAGCAAGAACTCAATAATTATAGAGACCTAACAACATTTTTGAAACATCTAAACAAAATCTCTGTTTACCATTTGAATTGAAACATTTTTACAAATACTCTATTTAAGGGGGATTAGGGAATATCTATAGCAATACGATGAGGGAATATAATATGATTTTAAAGGAATTTGAATTAAACATAATACTAATGTCTGTAGACAAGTGTTTTAAAAGTTTACTTGATGGTTTATTTTTAAAATGGTTCATATTTAATTGATTTATTATCTTTGATGTTAATGAATTGGTGTAACAGATGAACTCAATTAATCATTACGTTATTTGGAACGGTTGTTTAAGTCTATATTTTCTTTAAGTAATTAATTGAAGTGGTTTTAAATATCTTCATAACATTTAATTAAATAATACTAGCTTGCCTCGTATTTTTTGTTCTCTATTGTCAGAAGGTATAAGTGAAGGGTGCTAGTCGAAAAGTGCAAGTCTTAATTTGAATTAAATTACGGACGTAAAAAGTGTTAGTGAAATTGTTTTTTTATTTGCGTACCTGAGATTAGCTCTTATATTTTTTTGTTTTATTCTTATGCAGATGTAATTAAGAAAGCAAGTTTTCATTTGTATGGGCTTAGGATATTTAAATGAGATAATCAACTACATGTGCTCTTGTTCAATTTACAACTGGTATATTAAGATTTGTTTTTTCGATAATATGGGTTTACGTTACAATTAAATATTTTGTTTTATATAATATATTGTTTATATATATATAATTATTATTATATACATATAACATATATATATATATATATATATATATATATATATATATATATATATAATATATAATATATGTCAATTATAATATAATTAATTATTTATCATTAATCTTTTTGGTTTTTACATATTTACAATTAAAATGAGGAGATTTTTTAATTTTTGTTAAGCACCAGAAAGGTCTATATTTATGGATCTTAATGGTTTTGCGTTAAGTCCCCTTTTAATCAACTATGGATTATTCGGATTAACCCTCTCCATGTTCAATCAACTACTGACTAACTATTAAACCATCCCAGAAAACATCTTACATCTTACCCACCTTGGTGACAGGGCTTGTAACTAGAGGGAATGTATACACTCTAAACTTGTAGATATTAACAACCACAAATATAAATTAACTCATACCTTGATGAGGCTTTGAACCCGGCATTACGACAGTTATTTATTTATTTATCTGTTACTACATTTGACTTTTTGTCAAAAATCAAGCTTTCTAGCCATGCATTTGATTTACAATGGACTCATTTAATGATGACTGAATGATAAAAATGGCTGATTTGTCCTATTATCAGCGGCCTGGAACTGAATATTCTTAGATTAATTAATTAATTAATTAAATTAACTCTCATGACTAAAATACTCTAATAGTGACGCTAATTATTTTATATAATTGAATTGATCTGCTAGTTAAACTAGGAAAAACTGATAATTTAATGTTATTAGAAAGTTTTATATTTATGACAAGTGTTGTATGTGTTCCGGTACTGCATGTATATACTGTTATATTTAACGATTTCCTATATAACAACATTAAATAGATAATAAAAAATGTGCGAAAACCGAAAATATTACCTTCTTAGTACTGCATAATACTACCCCAAAAAAAACTTAATGCTTCATTCGCTATATAAGTTAATTCTTACTAATTGTGGGACAAGAAATACCATTTTGACAAAGGAACGTTTTTAGTACCTTTCCATGCAAAGGATATAGTAAATATTAATTATTACATTCGCAGTGAGATTGATTTTGTTAATTGCATTTTTATTCAAATCATTCTAAACTAGTATTCTAAATTATTGAAAAATATTATTACAGATAAAGGACCTAAAAATAATCGAAATATGGCTAGTGAGGTCGCTGTTTTTTGGGTTTTCTCTTTGAAGCGACTCTGATATGCAAATTGCACAAGATTTATGTTGCTGTTGGCTGTAACCTCGACCCTAGAAGTACCTTCTCGTATGACTAATCGAGATTTTAAATGAGTTTTTGTTTTTTTCGCTTTTTTAAATTTTTACTTCAAACTGATAAATTTGGTGTAGAGAGGAATTGGTAAACTGTGTGAATAGTCATTTTGCATGATGCGATTTTCTTTTTTTAGTTGTGCTTGTTTTTGTTATTAAAATGGTTTGTAGGTTCTCGCCAAACCAATGACATATCGGAACCTCACAGTCTGTTCGTTATCTTGCAGCCATTCTCTTAAAATAACTAAATATGAGTTGTAACATTGTAACAGATCTTGGGCTATGGTTTGGCGGCTTGATCTCGGTTATAGTAGCTTTTATCACGATAAAAACTAGAAAAAGCATTGGTAAGGGAAATGTTAAAGTGTTCGAAGATACACGATATATTAAAAAATAAAAGTGTATTTCTCATTTCTTTACTCAAATTATAAACATATCTAATAAATGACAAATTGAAAATTACAAATTATAAATTATAATTTAACTTAATTATAAAAAATATTTGGTACCACTAAGTGGCATATGTCTGTTTAGTATCTGTTCTTTCTTGCTCCAAGTATAAATTCTACTTATTTTTGTCTCTCTGTTTATTTTTATTGGTACGATCGGTTTTTTCCTTTCTTCTTCCATATCTCCTTGGTACATTCTTCCTAGAATGTCTTAAGACCCTCTAGTCTTCCTCCTCATCTTCCATGCTTATATTGTGTGCTCAATATGCTGTTGCTGTCCCCTCCAACCTAGTTGTCTTCTTTCTATATAGTCTTTCTCTGATTCAATATTGAAGTTTTTCTTATGTAACCTTTATTTCTCATCCCATCTATCTTTGTTACGTTGAATCTTACTTTTATTCCCTCATGACAATACCTACATCTCGCAACAGAAATTTGAACCGGAACAACGGTTCGTCAACATCATCTATCTGTATCAATACTATGTAAGTTTGTTAGATTTGGTTCGGTAGTTGAACAGCTTCCATGTTGCTGTAATTAGTATCTATTTTTGAAGATTTATAGCGAAATCGTGGACCTTCGTGGATACATTTTATTTCGAAGTTAAAATGCAGGTCCTTGACGCTTACGTAATGGTAAGCATTAGCAATTAATCGAGGAACTTTGTTTTGATAATGTTGATTTTAGACTAAAACTGTTTTAATCTTTATTTGAATTTGTTTAAGAACTAGACTTTATACTATTTATACTTCAATAGAAACCTAAGATTCATTGAAACACTTTTATTGATTTTACATTTCGAGAAATATCGTAAAATATGTTTGATCGAGGATTACCATGTACGTATATAGTATGCCAAACTCTTTATCTGACACAAAATGCCTCGGAAACTGTTAAATTTGGAGAATACATTTATTGTATTGACATAGGATATAAGCTTTATAGACAGGAAATTATTACATGATGTCATAGCGTTAAAAAGATAAGGGTATTTATATTATTTATGGTTAGTAATCATTATTGATATTTATTTTGATGCGTTTGTTTGACATTGGTGCTGTTTACGAAATTAGAAATTGTAGCTTAAACGTTTTCAATTGATAGTGTGAATCTCATGTACCTCTGAGTCATTGCGTTTTCAAATATAATAATGTTGGTTAGGTTAGTTAATGTTAATATTATTATATACCAAACCTGGACTTTATCGAACTGGATGTTGTGATCACTGGAGTATCCATCCAGTGTACAGGCAATGCTGACTGAGCCATATGTCCATATCTCACAAATAGTCGATATTTTTTATTTCTGTTTTTTATTTGTAACTTTAATAAAACCTCCAACATTCTTGACCAAATATCGCCACAGCTGCAGTTGTTCTGGTATATTTTCCAGATTGTTTTCTATGATCTTGATACATGTCTTTTTGTGAGTAGCTCTGGGTGTTTTCCAAAGGTCGATTTGGCTGCACAATCTTGTGAGAAACACATAGAATATGTCTTAAACATCGTAATCCATGCTTATAGAAGAATTGCCAAGATAAGCGTTTAAAAGAGCCGTATTTTTGTTTTGATTGTAATATTACTTTTGATTTACATGTATTGATGTAGAATTTCACCCAAAAGCTCCTGGAATTTGGTCAAGTAGGTTTATTATTTCAGCAGTAGATTTCAAACTTTTTTCTCCTGTATTACGAATTATAAATATTTTTTAAAAGTTTATTGGTACTTGTAATTCATCCATTATTGCTTCATCTAGGGAATTAAATTTCTCGAAAACCAATTATTAGCGGACTTGCTAAACCTACTTTACTGCTTTCTGAATGTTGTCTTTGATACACTTACTACCGCATACATTTCTGAATGTTTGACATTGACAATTGTTTGACAATTTGATGCAACAAATTTGATACTAGGGACCAAACCATTCCAGTAGGTTTGTCTTTGTAGCTTTAGTTTTTGGCTAACATCATCTCTTCTCGATATGAGTCTTTCTCGATTTCGTTCTTCTACCATCTAAACATTCGTCGGATATCTAGGGCTATCTTTTATATTGAGCTGGCGGACATATATTAGTGGTACACTTAAATTGTTTCATATATTTGTTTTTCTATAGTCTCATTATTTATATCATTCCGTTGTTCAACTGCCTGAAATATATTTGTCGTTACAGTTTTGCTTTCACACACTTTCACTGTTGCACGGAAGAGATAACATCACTGAAAAAAGACATAATCCAGCAATGTTGGAGTTTAATAATACTATAATTACGACTGTACTCTACCTGTTATTCTCAGAACTTTTTTATTGTTTGAATTAAGCAAAATGTTCCTCTGGTAACTTGCAATTCTAAAATAGTCGTATAAAAAACAATTAACCTCAATCTCGTTTTTAAACACACATTATTATAATACCCACAGAAACCTAACGTAATTTTGTTAAGATGTCAATATTAAAACTTCGTTGATGATCAAATGTAAATCATTAGTTGCTTTGATACAATAATTCAGTTAAATTATAAATCCATTTTTGTTACAGTTTCACAATTATTTACAAAAATTATAAATAAATGACTTTTAAAAATAAAAGTAAATATAACGGAGTCTTAGTAAACCTCTAGTCAAAACAACATTTTAAATATAATACATTGTAAATATTGGTAACGCAGTGTGTCATAATTGACGACGAGATGAATTGCATGTCGAGTTGGATTAGTTTTGTTTTCATCTGAGATAAACTAGGTGACAAATGATTTTTGATGCATAATGAGTCATCGAACATGTCAGAATAATAAGTTAATATCTTTGCTTTGTGCTAAAGTCGTGATTTGGTCATAAATATCCGTAATGCATCGCTAGGAAATGGGAGGACTTTAAGTTAAAAAAGCTTATTATCTCATCTAAAGTCCGTAAACATATATACATTGTATGCAAATGTTATTTCAATGAAAAGGAGGGTTGCAAATAATTTTATACTACATTAAACAATAATTATAGTATGTGACTAGTTATTAAATTTATGACCACTGTAACTATACCGTAATACATTGTAGTTAAAATTTACAATATAGTGTATGTTATTAGGAATCAATTCAAAGCAATATTGTTTTCAAGTGTTTTTTAATTCTTAATTTAATACTTCATCACTGAAATTAACAGTTGCTTAGTCGTCTTGTAAGTGCACTATTTTGCATATATTGCGCGTGAGTTATTGCGGTTTGGGTTGTGTTGTACATATTGTGTACAAAATATAGAGAATAGTTTGCTTTATTGTACAATTGTCAATCTTTTCTAGATTTTCATCTAAAAATATAATGTTTATTCCTTTTAATATATATTTAATATATATATAGCAATATTTATGAACTACACTTAAATCAAGAACAATACTAATAGATAATTACTAGTTGTGTGATCTGTTTTAATAGGTTTAAATTAAAACATGTGGCAATGAAACAGTTTTTCAACATTTTTAATTTAAGCAAAAAAAGGTTATAGTATAAGCCGCATTATAATTATCAACTAGATCTTATTTGGAGAGGCTAATTGGCTTTTAACTCAAGAAAAAATGAGACTGCTATTAAATGCTCTTAATAATTAAATATTATGTATTAATATTAATCTATATCATTTACATTACAAAGATTGTGTTGAAAAATTACTGTTGTAATAAAACTGAGAAATAGTATTTTCTTTTGCAAAAGTACTCCTCTGTCTGGAGCACCTATTTATGCAAGAAATTCCTCGCATATTTAATTAACAGGCTTGGTTTGCGACTATTTCATGGCAGTGTTATTTTATCCGCTTATTATTATTAATTTAGGTCTTATTATGATAAAATGCACTTTATTTAATTATACTGTTTAATAGAAATAATGAGTGCTTATTTTATTTCAACTTTTATTCTAATTTTGGTATTAAGAAAAATAAATATGTATAAGATATATATTGTTAGATATAGTTTTTGTAATTTCTTCTAAAAACAGATCTCGTTGACTGCTTATTCTTGGAGATTCTGGTATCATTCTGTAGAAAATGATATTGCTATAACCTTGGCCCTAGGTTTTGTTTGGTCCTTTGTTAACTGAGATCACACAATTCCTATTGGTTTAATTATGTCATTTAAATAGTTCTCTTTGATTATAACTATCCTTATAGTGAAAGCATTTTTTCACCAGTTATATATATAGTATTAGGCCAAACAGTCAAAAAGATATATTATTTCGGTATTGTGCGTTGGTTTCATGAAACTATTGGAAGCGAAACGGTAATATTAAGGGTCAATCCCTTTTTCTCGAGTTTCGATATTACTATTTTGATATGAAGTCGATTGAAGGAATAAACTTTAATTAAACACAATCAAAAAAAGACCTAAACAGTTGTTTGGAAAACTGCATCTTATCCAACGAAGTTGTTTTCTTTCCTCAATTTTCGTTCTTCGGTTTTTCTGCCATGGATTGCCTCTCTTCTGCAGTATTATAATATTAGTGATATATTAATCCCAGTTTCTCTTAGGGCACTTTCTAGTCTTTCATCTCTCCTTGCTTCTGAAATTCTCGTCACCTGTCTTGCGTTCTCTATACCTCGTAAATATATTCACCAAATGAGTGGTCTCCTTTCTATATACTCTTCCACTGGTTGAATATTAAGGTATTTTGTTATATCTTTACTTCTCATCCCATCTATCTACTGAGATATATCTTTTCTACTGGTTCTATCTTCCTTTTATCCCTCTTTGACAATACCCACGTCTTACAACGGAATGTTAGTCTATATGTTGCTTTGCATACTTCTATTATGGTTTCGTTTGATTTTTTTTTAATGAATTTAAAATATTAATTCTGACACTCAAAAATAGACGTCGAGGTGATTTTTACCTGTTTTACCCTCAGCATCGCTTTATATCGCCATTCAGTCAGTAGCCTCTTCTTTCCATTAAATCAAATAGTTATTTAAATTAAATTAATAGTTTTTGTATTTTAAACTCTTTCACATGTTCACTCATTCAATTAACCAGAATTACATTAATTATAAAGAAAAGAAGATAGCTTGACGTTGGATTGGAAATCTATCCGCAGTTACTCGAAGCATACCTTGGTGTAGTTAAGTAGACTTCGAGCTAAAGAATCGCAGCTGAAGTTGTAAAGTCATAAGAGATGCATTGAAGGTGCTCAAATACCCCTAGCTATACTCTATTCCAAGTAAGAAACATATCTATCCTTATTCCGTGGATTTCCGGCATATGCATCACAGTTTAAGGTATAAAGCCACCAAAGGCAGACCAGCGTTTCTCTGAATTATCAGAGTCTACTGATATTTGGACGAAAGCTTGCAATTCAGGATGAAGGGTCAATAAAGGAGGATTATTATAGATCAGTTTCTTCGAACCACAACCGTAAGTTGTTCGGATGGAAAAACGATAACGTTCATCTATGTGGTCGTTTCTTTAGGAGGTAGGTGCCATATTATATAACTAGTATTGCACTGTGAACTAAGGGATTATTTGTTTCGAATGGTGTTACGAGTAATAATGGAAAACAATAATGAAATTTTAAAAATATTCAAATAACCTGCAAATCAATATAACAGCAGATCGTAAATGTATTTCACTTGCTATTTGTTAAGTCTTGTAAAATGTTAAACCAAAAGGAGAACTAAAAACATTTAAAATAGATCAAAATTGAGAATAAGCGATTTATTATCAACAATCCTTTTCTAAACTCGTTTGTTGTAACATTTAAAAATCGTGCAGAATTTGGATTAAAAAAGTCCAGCTTAAAAGGAACCGTAGATAACCGAATATACGAATCGTTCGTTAAATGCCAAACACACTCAGGCCCAGGTATCAATTTCTTTTTCGACCCTGCTGACGTTACAACTCATTTTACCCATTGTAAATTATTAGTCACGTAACACAATAAAAGTTTTGTCATTTGCCTTCATGACACATTAAATTCCATTTATTTTGTCAGATAATTGGGCTTTTAGAAGTCGTTTTCAGGAGTTGGCTCGTTTGCTCGTTTCGTCCTACGTTACCAATTTTTATCTTTCATTCATTTGTTATCCTTCTCCTTCTTGAGCTTTCTATCTTTGTTTATGTAGGTATTAGATGGATGACTTAATTTCTACTTATTTTTCACTAAATTTATCTCGTATAAAAATACCAATGAACTTAAACTTGTAAATATATGTCGTGTGCTTATAGCTTTTTGAGTTATAGTCGACTGCGATTTTATAAAAAAAATATTCATTGATGTGTATTGCATTGACGAAACCTTACTGACGAGCTTCATTTTTCAGTATATATCATTTCACTGAAGTGTGAACAAACTTTTTTTCCAATGGGTCGAAAATGTTTGAATTTGTGCCGAGTAAAATGCATTTTCCGGAAGTTTTTTATATCATTCAATGCTATGCGGAACTTGGACAACCATGCTCCATCGGTTTCAACATGTGGTTGCTGGTTTTGCCGTTTTTGAAAGTGGTGATTTTGACACTGAAGCCAAACAGCATTTTGGAGAGCCAGAACATATTGAAGACGAGGATTTGAAGGGATTTCTCGATGAAACCATCAATGGGGATCTCTATCCATTGCAATTGATGCGTTTGAGTCGACCGCTGCATGAAAAATGGAGTATGAGCAAATACATAACAATGTTATTCCTCAGCAAGAAACCCTCTACCACGTGTTGCTAAACCGGTGAAAACATTTTTAGTTAGTTGAGCTAGCTGTGGTGTAACTGCTAAACACTGACCAATTTTTAGCTTAATAAAGCATCCCCTAAGGACACAGCTGTAGTTAGGTTATATTAAGAAAAGTTACAATAGCATTCAATCGGGTTTTGTTGGTCATTATATTTATTAATAGTTAATTGCAGATATATTGCTGGTTGATAAGGATATTCCATCAAAAACTGTTTGGATATGTGGAAGGAAGCATTGCCAACCATAACACCTTCAGTTTGAATGAACTCGATAAGACATAAAAAGTAGGTAATTGATAAATAGTGGAATCATGAACATGTTTTAGACAGATTAGAAATTAAAAAAAAAGTGAAAGTCACTGAAGAAAACTTTCAGGATATGTGACAATACTGTGCAATACTGGAAATTCCTGAGACACAGTGATGAAAGTGGAAACCACTAAAGGTATGCACGTAAATAATTGAATATAACTATAGAAAATGGTATTGTAGGGCGTGAAAGATTTATGTGCACATATATGATTATATTTGTTCAAAATTAAACATAAGCATTAGGTTAGAACGTATGAGGAGATAATTAATACTAACTATTTCGTAGATATGGTAAATGCATTAGAGAGAATTCAGTGATTATTGTTAACAAGAATGGTGTACACAGGTAGTAGCAGAATAAGTAAAAATACAGCGATACCAAGATTACTTGACAAGTAAACACACCATCGAAGGAAACAAGAACTAAACGTAAAAAGTAAATATGCTCTCGAATGAAAGTAAATTACGTTTCTCAGATATACAATTGTTAATTAGATAGATTAGGCCTCCAGGGGGAAAAGAGTTAAATGTAAACAAAACAAATCTAACCTACAAACTCTTATACCTGTGTTTTTAATTGTAGTTTTAAGTCCTTCGATAAAATATGTATTAGATGTACTATAATATTAAAATAAATTATATTTGGTAACATTTTTGTTTAATTATTTTATTTAGATTATAATTTTTTTGTATGGCAAAGCCAAACTGAATTAAACTCAGAGTTGATGCGACAACATTGTAATGTTTCGACGTCACAAATATCTACAACCCATTACTAAAGAAAAACTTTGAATATACTATAGTTATTATTTGTATATATTAATTGTTAATTTAACAATACATTCATCTCTAATAGAACATGACAAGATTGTTCCTTAACAATATTTATATTTGTTGTAGATTATTAATGTATATGAAAGCTTTTAGTAATAATTTATAATGCTATTTTGCTAAGGTAATATTTGCCCAGTTAAGTCTTCTTTGTGATTTCAAACAATAGTCATGTTATTCACGATCATCAATCATGAAAAGTTAATATGATCAGGAAATAAATAATTTACCACGTAATAGGTATCGATCAGCATAAGCAAATTAATAATTTGTATATATGTGTAACTTAAATTGCTACTGAAAAATTGATGCATAAAATAGTTACGCAAACTTCACAAGGATTAATAAGACCACCATGAAGGGGAAAGTGCTGATTTCTTTAATTATAACATATAATTTTACTAGACATCTTAATAAAATATAATTGTTTTTTAAAAACGGAAAATGTTTATTTCAATCATATTATTATTCAATATTGTTTACAATAGGATATTCTATCATATTCCTACCAATAGATTGATTTCGGGTTAAAACAATAAAAAAAATTTTTCACGTTATTTTTTTATATGTATATTTTAAAGTCTCCTTTTACCAACTATGGGTTTATCTGGAGTGGGCCTAAAGTTTAACGTGGGCCCCGAACCACGGTCCTCAGCATTAAGCCTACCGACTGGCGAAGTGACCAACTTTAGAAATCATCCCAGAAGACATCCGGTCTTACCCAGCCTGGTTACTGGCTTGACTGGGATCATTTTCCTTGTCGGATTTTAACTCTTGCCTAGAACATTCGCAAATTTTAAACGATCACAAACACAAATTTACGACCATGCCAGTAGGAGGACCGTCCTATCGCCTTTACCACTGCGCCACCAAGCCGGCTCACGTTATTTTGGAACCATTTCATATGTTTTTGACCTTTTCTTTGCTATTCGGTCACTATTTTCAAATTATCAAAGAAAGTTACTGTGCTATTATGAAAATGAAGTTAAATTTTGAACTAAAATTCATATTTAGTTGGTCTATTCATATAAAAATGCATCTTGTATAATGATATAGCTATAACAATAATTTTTATAAGGCATATATATTGACTGCTTTCTGCAAATTACTATTTGGTACAAATTTTGGATAAAAGAAGTGGTGGGTGCCGTACTCCATGAGAAGCCACAACTGATATTTATGGAGATCAGGAGAATAGGCATAACGAAGAGCTACCACAATCTCATTAAGATCTTTAAGCGATTTAGCATCGTTATTAAGTATGAAAACATTACTTTTTAGTCTTTTAGAATATTCATTTTCACTTCATTCTATTAAGTTAGATGGTAAACGATATTGAAGTATTTCAATAACCAATCGATGATTTTCAGCGACATTTTCTGAATAATGATAGCTATGAAGCAATGATTAGTAAATATAGATATATTAGTTTCTTTAATAAAATGTTGTTGTCATTCAATATGAAAGAAAACGGTTATCTTTTTAAATTTTGAATTATATTTTATTATCGAATATAATATCTTTGAACTTCAATATATATGCTTCAGTTATAGAACTAGCAAATAAAACTTAGATATAAGATCTCTGAATCTAATCGAGCTAAATCTAGCAAATAGGGTGGAAATGGAGCAAGAAAAAGTACTTTAATTAAGTGATTCCTGTAATATTTTTTTGACATGTGTTTGTTACAATAATAACATAATTTATTCAAAGTGTAGAAATAATTTATAAACACTTGATGGATTTTTAACATGTCTCTGTGCAAACCACATTAAGTCTCACGTGTAGTGATGTCTTTTTGTTTCACATGCATTTTCTGATGATTTTTTCCAGTAACTATCTCGCAGTTAATCAACGATATGGATCATCTATTTCAGTGTGTTGTTTTGCTGATGAATCTTAGCAATAGCAATTTTTGAATGTATTTGTTTTTATGTTAAATTTGCGAAAAATATAGAACTAATTCTTGTACGATGTTCTTTTTTTGTCACTGTAAAAAGCTATGATATGTCAATAATATTCTCTGAATAGCTGTAAATATATAAATCACTTAATATATCTACATGAAACAAGTGTTATATAAAAAGGGTACTATTTTAAGTAATATAAAAAGCAAATCTAATAGAACCATGTTTTATTGATTATTGAACGACCTATTATTCTTGACATTTAACTGAGTATTTACTTTTTTTAGTGCACTAGACTACTAGATTTGTTAGAACTGGACTGTTTAACTTTTTTCCTATGTATACCTTTAAATAATATGCGGCTTTTAAATATCGTAGACAAACCAGTTTACGAATACCATTAAGAAAACTTGTTATTGTTCTGAGAATACATTAATTATTAGTATATATGGAACTGTGAAATGCTATAATGAAACGAATTAATGTTAATATAAAATAGTTTAAGTCGTGATTTATCATATAAAATTTTTTAATTTTATGTCTTTTTAAATCACATTTTGTGAGTTATTTGTTTTTTCTCTCTCCGGATATTGAATTATATTAATTTTAGAATTATTATATTTCATATTTGTTTCAGGTAGAAATATGTTGATATATATATGGGTCTTGAAAAATGTTTGCGTTATTTTTTTTAATAAAACTTAAGTAGTTAGGTAACATATAATATAGTCGCATGCATTTTTTGAACTACATATGTTTTGTTATTATTGACAATGTTTCACAATTTTTTGGATATAGACAGGAGGCTGTAGGTGGTGTAGTCCGAAAACGATTACGAAACATATTTGATGAAAATTTAAAACTTTAAAACAACTTTCAGACAGATTAGGATTTGATAAGTTAACTATTTCCAAATGTTTAAATGAGATGGAAAAGATTTAGAAGAAGGGAAAATATTTACCTATCTGTTGTGTGTTGCAACTTGCCATGAAATGTAGATGTACTGCAACAGTCCCAAGCACAAAAAGTCTTGGGTTAGTCTTGGAGAGCCATGTATATTGACACTGAAGCAGGATATTTAATAAACTTCCTTTAATGGAACTTTATTTTAACAAAAAAATATGAAAGATATGAACATTGACTGTTTATAGAACAACAAATTAAGACTACGTGGTTTGGTATTTACATGTTAAGCCTTGGCAATACTAAGTGTTGTTAGACTGAATCTGACGTTTCCAATTGGAAGTAGGTTTTATTAACCATTACCTTCTGCAGAACGTTGTGTCCTTTGCGCAAAAAATGTAAACAAAAATGGAAAATTTCGTAAACATTTACGTGCGGTGGTTTTGTATAACTTTAGACATGGATTATCAGGACAAGAGTGCATCGATCAAGTTATTTCGACTTTTGGCGATGAAGCCCCATCCTTGGCGATTGTGAATAGTTGGTCTAACCAATTCAATCATGGCCGTTATAAGAAAGACTTGTTCGCTTTGGATTTTACATGGATTCATAAAAGTTTAAAAATATGCTCATGTTATTTCAGGCAAATAAGAAAACGTTGATGCACTCAAAAATCATGTTTTGGAGGTAGTTTAGAGTGGAAAAATGTTACGAAGATAGTTTAAAGTGCGTACAAAAGTATATTGATCATCACCGATAATAATTAGGAAAATAGATTTTTTCCAAGAAGTTTCTGGAAAATAATACTACTATTTTTCAAAGTATTCTCTGGTTTCATTATTAGGCTCAAAATATAAAAAGGAGCTCTTGTAAAATCGTAATACAGATAATGTAGTAGAAGGATAAAAATCATGGTAATGATTATTCATTTCTTCATTATTTATTATATATTGATATGTGAAGTGTATCTACTCCTTACAGTAACAACTAGCAGGAATAAAACCCTGATTGAATATCCCTAGAGAACACAAGAATGGGCCTCTAGCGATAAAAAGGAAGTATAGTGGTTCGGTATGGGGGTTTCTAACATTGGGTCAATTATTATTGGGTTGGGATACGAGGGGTTTTGATCGATATCAATAATTAATAAACCTCAGTCGTTCGAATGAACCATTAATAATTCATTAATTTGATTTACAAATACCCACTACCCACTCTCAATTCACATAGATACAAATTAAAAAAAATATATTTTAATTTTATTTTGGTGATTTAATTAACTGAATTCAGTCGGGCATATATAAAACCATTCATTCGAATTTTCAGTTTGAATTAAATCAATTTCTGCATACATATTCAGCAAGTATGGCATGATAATACGATGCCGTTGCCAAAAACGAATATTCGTATTTATTTAAACGTTTTACAGACAATTTTACCTGACTTGCCTGAAATAGAGTTAGCCATGTAATAATATTAAGGTAAATTAACTTAATTAAATAGAATTTTTTTTAATATCAATAATTGGATTTTGTAAAATACGGTTTTATGCAGTCTAACATAATCATCGTCTTATTTCAAAATACAACTTTTTACGGTTTTAATAGTTTATTAAAATTTGAGACTTGTCGAATATACTGACGGTGTATCAGTGTACGCATAACGACGTTTCCCCAAGAAGACTTGATCAACAAACTCGCTGTTTTTGTCTGGTCTGAACGGCTTACAAAAAAACATGACTTTTTATGTCCATTGTATTGGCTGCCTTTAGTTTACCCTTTGAAACGTATTGAAAGGATTGAAGAGGAGATGTTTTGAAATCTCTAATTTTCAAGATTATTTCTTTTCAAGATATTTATTAATGTAATAGGATAAAAAGGACAATATTTGGACTGGTAAATAGTTAGGGTAAATATTATTTATATTATCTTGGAAACTATTAGGTCTTTTTTCATTGACTTTTTCTATTTTCTAAGTCTCTCGATGTGTGTTCAATAATTTTGAATGTTAAAACTTTCATTGAAGTTTAATTTTAACAGATAATAATGTCAAAATATTCCTGATTAACAATCATTATAAAATTATTATTGTATTTAAAAATGGTGCATTGGTTAAATACTTAATAATAAGCTTGATTACGAAAATACTATATAAATATATAGTGATCATTACTCCATTTCTCTTTACAATTAAGTTGAATTTATAAAACATAATAACAATTTTACATCATTCAAAGTAAAACTGTTCCTTTGACTGTAATAGAATGTAGCAATTATCTTTCCTTTTCTTTCACAAAGAAAGTTCGACCACATTTCCGTGTCTCTTATGGAACGGTTAAAAAACATTCGTAAGCACATATTGGCCACACTTCCTGCTGCCAATTTTAAGTTATTTAAAATGAACGAATTTATACAGCACATCGAGTCAAACAATTATCTTCGTGCTTTCGTCTCAAAATTAATATGGAAAGAATTCGTACATCTTCGTCTGTTATCGCAAATTGAAAAACAATCGACACTTACCTGAAATAGTACTAGTGTTGGGAACAATCGACTGAAATCGACTATCGACTGTTTAGTAATTGAGTACTTTTTACTATCGACTGTTTCAGTCGCTATTTTTGGTTCGACTGTTTTTACTAGTGACTGTTTTCAGTCGCTTTTTTCGGTCCGATTGATTTTATTACTATTTACTATCGACTCTTTCAGTCGTTTACTTTTAGTTACTATTTTCAGTTCTACTAGTTCATTCGAATGATTGTTAGCAATGTGGCTGTGTCGTCCTATCCGCGACCTTGAAAGTAATGCTTTTAAAGGCTCTTGAAATAATGACCACCGAGTTATCTGCTGAAAGATATGACACGATAATTATACCGTTAATTAGAGGACTGCAGCATTCCATCAAATCCTGGATTTTAACAAGTGAATGGGGAAATTTTTTTAAAAATTGTCTATTAGATGTCATCAATAAAAGACTGGCAACTTTAGAAATGAACACGATGTGCGGGAAATCTACATTTTCAGGTCCTAGATTTAAAAGAGCAGAATTTGGTAATGCAAATAATGCTGAGGCGATACAAAAAGTTATCACAAAAGAGGTATCTTCCATTTTAACTTGAAAGAATACAAATATAGTTTCACAACTCGAAATTCAAGACACAACTACTGACCAAGAATGTATTTATTGATTTCTGAAGATATTTTGATAAAAAAATGGCTAGAATGAAAGAAGTAAATACTCCAAGTACTGCAGCAACATTACAGATTAAGCAGTATTTGGAAATGCCTTTTATTGGGCATTTAGAAAACCCATTGGATTTTTGACAAGCCCATAAAATGACACTACGTGAATTATATCAGTTACATGTAAAATATTCCTCTATACCTGCAACATCTGTCCCCTCGGAACGAGTTTTTTCAAAATCTGGGCTAATAATTAAGGATCGAAGAAATCGGCTCACAGGAGAAAAGTTGAACATGATAATATTCCTGAGTAATTTAAACATATTTCCGTTCAAA
Source organism: Rhynchophorus ferrugineus (assembly GCF_030347505.1). NCBI lineage: Eukaryota > Metazoa > Arthropoda > Insecta > Coleoptera > Curculionidae > Rhynchophorus > Rhynchophorus ferrugineus. Next base: position 19,273,410 of record NW_027472583.1, on the reverse strand, counting down.
AACAAATAAAACTTTTATTTAAAAAATGTGTGGTAGTTATTGCACGATTATTTTTGGTTCGTCATGGATTAGATTTTTCAATTAGGTAGATGTTTATATTTTAGTTAGTATTTGTGGTTATTGAACGTCTTTAGTTTTTAGGTTTTGTTTAAGATATATTGTACTATCTATATTTATTATACTACATTATTTAAAAATAGCAAGTAATATATTAAAACACGATAAAACATTTGTGGCGTTATTATTCCATTCCTTTTTACAAATCCACAAAACATTCAGTATAAAAGTAATCCTAGATCCTTCAAAATTTTATTATTTATTACATGTTAATAGAAATTAGTTTTTTAGTGTACATAATAGTTTTTTTATAATAATGAAAGAATTATATTGATATTTACACTAGTAGGAAAATTATCCCACCATTGTCTAGTGGCAAAAATGGGAAGGCTTCGATCTTGATGAAATTATGGGTCACTGACTATTTTCGCTTACATTACCGCAGTATAAAGGTACTGTAGGAATGGTTGTCGGGTCGGTCAGTCGGTCGAAATGTGTGGCTGCCGCTGCGATTATTTGTCAGTACACTCACTACTATTTTTGGAAGGAATTTGCACGGGAACTGAAAACACTGGTTGAAGAAATACTGTTTATTTCAATGTTAAATGATACATGTGGTCGACGGGGGAATTGAAATGATATTAGGTTAGGTAGAGGAAGTACGGTAGCGCTGTGGAAGTGGTACTATTACAAGGGTATGGAGAAAAGAAAAGAGAGCGAGACGTCGTCGTGATGGTCTTTTATAGTCTAGAGCTGCATGGTACCAATCAACCGGCGTTGCCAATCTTTGCACGTCTTGTTGGTGAATTCGTGGTGGCCTAAAGGGTCATGGCGGTCCCCACATAACTCCCCTTCTAGTGGAATTACCGCGGAACGTACCTCTATGTGGTGCAGGTTCCTGAGTGCACCCGCAATTGCGCAAACAAACTCCCAGGGACTGCTGATGAGATGGGGATGCCAACCTAAGCGAGGAGTTTTACGGGATCAGCTGCCATCGGAGTTGTAGCAGGACGTCGTTCATCTTGGGGCGTTTAGCTTTGTTTGAGGGTACCTATAAGTGTGTTGCGTGTCCCGTTTCGTGATGCGAGGGTGTTCATGTCTTGATGGTATACATGATGGGCTTCTGTGGTTTTCGTCCATCAGGCTAGTCTCGTGGGATGTCGTCGACCATGTGATATTGATGGCTTCCGTTCCTCGTGCTATCCTTCCATGCACGTGTCAAGCACCTGTCAAGTGGCTTATGTTGAGTTGATTTACCTGTTGGTCACTTTGATCACGTCGGGGTCACCAATTGTAGGAATGTCCGTCGGGTCGGTCAGTCGGTCGAAATGTGTGGCTGCCGCTGCGATTATTTGTTAGAACACTCACTACTATTTTTGGAAGGAATTTGCACGAGAACTGAGAACACTGGTTGAAGAAATACTATTTATTTCAATGTTAAATGATACATGTGGTCAACAGGACAATTGAAAGGATATTAGGTTAGGTAGAGGAAGTACGGTAGCGCTGTGAAAGTGGTAGTATTACAAGGGGATGGAGAAAAGAAATGAGAGCGAGACGTCATCGTGATGGTCTTTTATAGCCTGGAACTGCATGGTACCAATCCACGGGTGTTGCCAACCTTTGTACTTCTCGTTGGTGAATTCGTGATGACCTAAAGGGTCGTGGCAGTCGCCACAATACTTTCAGTAATTGTAATGATTGTTGGTTCTTAAGCACCGGCTGATTAGTAGTATATGCAATTTTGTCGGTAGCAAATGCATTTCGTCAGAGAGAAAGATGTTGTCAAAGTTTGGCAATATTTTGAACAATTCGATGTCAACGATTCAATAGTCAACCTGTCAATATTGTGGCTGTTTGTTCTGAATCGACTGAATTGTGGATATTTGGATATTGAATAATCTTGTATAGGAGTATTGGAGCCTAATATTAATTGTGCCAATGATTGGGATACGATTTGTATTTCATATATAATATATGTTATGAGAACTCAGTTTCCGTCTAGCTTTAGTAGCAGACATGTGATAAGTAATGTATGAGGATCTGCCACTAAATTTCTTATTGGCTACCCACTAGTCTTGAAGTCGAATGTCACTTACTCGCCTTACAATATGCATTGAAGGAAAATGTGATGTTGGTACATTTTACTACTAATACTTTTAGGTTATGGCTAATTTTAGGTAATAAGCTTGATAATTATTGCAAAGGTTCACTCTTGTAATATGAGATTTTTGAAAATTTGAGATTTTTGAATTATTTAGCTGCTTGTGTTTTCTTCTGTTGAAGCTAAAAAACCAACTTGTAATTAAACAATAACAAATCAAGCCGGCGTGTTTAGCGCAGTGGTAAATTCGAGAGGAGACCGTCGTCTTACTATTGCGATTGTCCCGCGTTCAAATCCTGCTGGGACATGCTCGTAAAGTTATGTTTGTGATAGTTTAACATTTATGATTGTTCTTAAGTAAGAGTGCAAAATCTGTCAAGGAAAATGATCCCAGTCACCAACAACCAGGCCGAGTAAGACCGGATGTCTCCTGGGATGATTTCTAAGTTGGTCACTCGCCACTTGGTAGCCTTATTTACGGTGACATAATTAAATAACTTGGAAACATAATGACAAGAATCGTTTATGTCCAGAAAAACAATAATTTTTTTCATTAAGAATATTAGTTTTACGACCAACAACATAGTGTAACAATAAAACAAAATAGCACTCCATTTTGTTATACATTGGTAATAAACATTAATTAACATTAACGCAAATAACCATAAAGCCAAATATAAAACAATTGAAAATAGGCGCTTGAAACACAGAAATGACTCACTCGTAATACACATGGAGTAGGTTTCGGAACGACCGTTGTCGTTTTTCTCGTTTATTTGTGTTTGTTTTGATTCTAACCGGTTGTTATCTTCCCCTTAATGCGTTTGACCTAAGCCTAAATCGGTTTCATGTTCTGGCGTACTGCGAACTGCTTATCGTCCTGCATCATACGCAATGCCCACTCCATGTTCTATATAAAACAGGGCTTTTAACAAATAACCTTAATTTTATCGCGAAAATTCACCCATAAGTGATAAAAACTGCATATTAGTTAATTCGATATGCATGCAAAATGAATATTAACGCTAAATTGGAAAAACCTGCATTAAAAAGCAATGAGAAATGTTTTATTTAGAATAGTTCATTTTATTTTAAATAGATTTTTTTTCTTTTAGAACGTGTCACGATACGGACCACTTGAAATATACGTGAAGTTTCTTTTTACCAGTTAGGGTTTATATGGACTGGCCCTACTGTTTAACGTAACTAAAAGGTTTCTTATTATGTTTAAGAAATAGCTTCACATTTAAAAAAAAAATATCTAAAAATATCAATATATTTATTAAAAAAATATCAGCCAAATATACATATAGATATAGTTTGAAAAAAATTGTAATGCGAGCTGAGCAACCGATGATGCTTTTCTGCTAATGCTCAATGACCCAGATTCTTAAAATTTCTTAAGAATTTTCAGATTTTTTAAGATTTTAAAAAGTTTAAAATGAAAAAGTATCATATCAAATTTAAAATGCTTTTGGTAGCTTCATATGTGCTTCTTAAAGTGTAGATTTCATGCGCTTTTCGCCAAGTTTATTCAAGACTTTTATCAACATCATAGATCGGTTTTATTTAATATTTTCTTGATATTAATAAAATAAGGAATTATATAAGAGCTACTAATAGGATACTATTCGTGGAATTCTTTCACTTCATCTAAATTAATTTATTGCTTATTTAAATTATTCATCTAGCGAAATATTTAGTGAAGCTGATTGAAGCAGATTTCTTAAAATTAAATCGAAATATTAAATAATTTGTAATATTCTGTATTAGATAGGATCAGAGTTATTTATTATGAATTGTCCTCACATAAATTCATAAAACATTTATTGATAAATGTTTATTATAACAATAAAAGCATTCGTATTATAATAAAAAAATCATCGGAAGTGAGTGAATGGGCATAACGTTAGACCATGGTTACCCAAATTGTCAAAAAAAAACCCTAGAAGGGCAAGAGTGGGAATCTCTGTTTGTTTGTTAAAAATAGAAGAAAAGAAGAAAATAATAAAAATAAAATTTTAAAAAAATATAAATTACAAGTTGCTGTATAATAAGCAAATACTAAAACCCATATGGAGCTACAGAATTTAGTTACGAAGATGTTCTGCGAGATGTAACATCAATATGATACAAGTATTTCAGAATAAAGTGCTTTGAAATATTTTGGATATACCCAAACGCTATAGAAAAAGTTCTTATAATTGTTATAGAGGATTTTAAGAGATTTGCAATAACACGTGAGAAAAGACTCTACTCCCATGTAAAGACCAAAGTGTTGCAATTGATGTACAACATCGAACTAGGACGTACCCTCTATTTTATAAGTTACTGTAGAGAAAAATTGGAAGTTAACTTAATAACATATTAATAAATTTTAGTATTGTGATATGTACAGTGACATATGACCAGTTTTTATCGACAGAGTCTTTCAGTGCTAATTTAATTGGATTTTCTTTTAACATCCAGCTGATCCAGTATGTAAATGCTTCAACAATGTTTCTCAGAAATTTAAACGCGCTATAATATGGTATCCTATGCCATTTTAAGATCTATTAAAAACCCAAAAATATCTTTTTCCCAACCTTATGTTTTTGTCTATTTTTTATTTTCACATGTATGACTTTCACATAAATACATAAGTGCATTTGTGAAACTATTTCAAGAGGTCGTCTGGTAATTGAAATTCATCTGTTCTCTGCTACTGTTACAAATCGCGACGTTATTTGCTTTTAAAAATTTTAAATCATTGCTAAACAACTGACAATAAAATCTGCAGTATTTCGATTAAACATTTTTGTTTGGACATATTTTCCCCAAATAGATCTATATTTTGTTACCGGTAATGAAATATTGTTCTATTAAAATAAATTTTCCATCATTTTAATCAGAGCCTGACTATGTTATTTTTTAAAAAGACCTCTTTTTATACATTTGGTATCAAAATCAAGAAATAATAGTAAATATCATGGTGTCATTGTCTGTTTTTTTCAACAGCCTGAATTGTTTTTCTTTCGATTCACAATATTCCCTCTCATAACATTTTAAAATATTTTTTTCATTAATAGTAATCATAAAAGTATAGTCACTTAATAATATTTATATTCAATCTAATACTATCAATGGGTTACTTTCTTAATATTTGGAAAGCCGCTGAAATCATTATGATTCTTAAACTAAGAAAAAAAAAATATGATCTCCTACCCTAAAGACCAAAGTTTTTAATAAATTGTAAATAAAGGGGCTTAATAAAATAATTGAAAACGGAAATATAATTCGAGGATATCAATTTGGATTTCTTAATAGGCAGGATACAATAATACAAATATATTCGACGAAATCTAGTGATGTATCCAGTTAAATATTGAAAGCTTCTACTAAATATTTTGCTCTCCAATAAATTGAAAACCATATTCTGTATTTGTAAACTAATGTTAAAGCAAACTAATGTTTTTGAATGAGAAGATTCATCGTTTCATATTTTTACATATTTTGGTATGGAATTTCATATATGCTGCTTAAATGCTGCTAAAAATGCACGGATACGTCAACTCTAACTGTAAATAAAGAAGAATTGACATCCAAATTAAATTTTGATGTTCCCACGATGGATGAAATTTTAAAATGACAAAAAGCAATATTTTGTTTTACTATTAATGAAAGTAAGTTCAATCATTCTTCCCGAATTTCATAGTACACTTCCTTTTTTAAACATTTTCAAGTGGATGTACAAAATTCCTGAGCATCATATATAACTGTTATAACATGTTAATCCGTTACTTGAACGTAATTTTTTTATCACCAAACAGTTGTACTTAGCCACCACAAAGTGTATTTCCTGTTTTTGTTTCGAAAGTATAAAAAATGTAGTAAAAACCTATTATGATATTTTATGCCTGCAGGGATATACTCCCTATATGGTCTTGATAAGCAAGGTTTAGTCGATTTATTATATATACTTTTATTTTCTAGGAATCTAATCTTCTAGTCTCTTTTCTCAACTTTCAGTAGTCGCATCTAATTATGTTCTCATAAAAGCTGTAAATTGTATAAGAATTGTAAACCCATAATTTTTAGATTGGGACGTTAGAGGTTAGTCAATTGATGCGTATGAAATCGTTGACCAATGAAATGCTGTCTTAATAAAATATTTTCATTATAGATGCCTGTAATGGTAATTTAAACTAACCAATGAAATTCAGCGAAACGACGTTCTTAGCGCCTTTCTGCTCTATGTATTACTCTATGGCTTCAGTTCGATCAAATAATTTTGATATTTTCCCCAAACTTTGACATAAATAAATTATAACTTTTTATTTGTTGGTCATTTACCTTGCTTGTCCGGGCTTGATTAGTGTTGTTTCTCGGCAATATTTAAACATAATTATACATAAATTATTAAACATAATTATTTTTAGTATTTTAGTCACCAAACAGTTGCACTTAGCCACCGCAAAGTTTATTTTCTGTTTTTGTTTCGAAAGTGTACAAAACGTAGTATAAACCCATTATGATATTTTATGCCTATAGAGATATACTATCTATATGAGCTACATTGGGAAGTCCTTAGTCGATTTATTATATATAATGTTATTTTTGTCAAAATTTATAGATTATATATTTTTTTGCAATATTTAGTACGATCAAGAACAGGGATATAATAAATTTTGTATCGGTCCGGTGGGAAAGCTGTGAATTATAGCTACCTCTGCCTGCCTGGGGATGTATTAATCGTCATCCGAGGGGTTAGTTATTGTTGCGGTTTCATTCGGCGAATCGTATGATTTGTCATTAATAGTCTGGCGTGCGGTTGAATATCGATACCGTGTTAGCTGTTCGTAAATTTGGACGCTTATTACAATCTGTCGCTTTTACCAATTTTAAATATGCCCACCCTCAAATTTAGTTTACTAAAATAAAATAAGGGTCGAAAATTGCAAAAGTTCATTTTGATTATATAGGATCGCTTACAGAGGATTTGAGCTTTCGTAGGTAGTAAATACTAATCAGAAGGTCAATCAGAAATGTCTCGCTGATATGGTGGTGAGAAGGTTAAATACAATAATTGTTGAAATATCTTGAAATTTGATCATATGTCTCCTAAGAAATGCTTCTTAAACCACTCAAAACCGCTTACCAAAAAATATTTTTTGTTGCAAAATTGATAATATATCGGAGTTTTGTTATTGGGAGGTATTTTTGGTCCAACGGTAGAAGCTTATTTGTGCTCCTAATATAAGTCGTAGCAACATAGTTCATTGTCACAAAAATTTTTACCTAAAAAGACAAAATAAATGAAGCTAATATTAGATGGTTTTCTATGCATTTCTCTGCTCCCTAACGCTTTAGCATTTTTTAGAAACATCAACACAGACTAAGAATTATTAATGAAACCCGAGAATTCCAAAAGAATAAGCCAATCAACAGTAACAATGCTTACAATTAAAAAAAAGTTAAATAAATCAAAAACCAAACCTACAATCGACAAACAGAGAGACAAAACGAATATCTGGACAAACACATAAGTATTAAAACGTTGTATAGATAAAAGTCATCGTAAAATAGAACTATGTACAGGTTAAAATTAGAGTTTAAAATACAGGCCGATTTTTTTGAGGGTATCATACAATTTACGCAGGTTTTTAGACAAAGACGCATCCTTCAATGAATCAGGTAAGTCATGAATTCTTCTGAAAGCTAATACATTTCTTTGTTTAACCAAAACATGGGAGACTGACATTAGTTCTTCAAAATTGAGACACAGAGTTCGATTTATTAGGAAGGAATGGGTATATTGGCAGAGACCACTCAAGAGCCTGTTTAACTCTATCTGTAAATCTCCATGCCCTAAAGAGATAGGGGTAGAGAGAAAGTTCTTTTTAATCGGCCAAAGCTTGTTTTCCTCTTCCGCAGGTTCCACACAAGTTGCACGAGCCTATCTATCCTATCATGTACAAATGGGTAAAGATCCTTATAATATTTTTACAATTTGTTAACCACTCGCAATGGCGCCTTCGAGAAGGTCATCAGCCAATTCGTTCTCAGGTATGCCCTTGTGGTTGTGGATTCAAGAGAATATGATGGTGTTTTGTCGAGATATGACATATTAATGATTTTTTTTTTGATAATAAGGTAAGCATGTGTTTAAGAAAGAAGATGAGCGATGATCAAAGTTATTTTTTGGTTTTAGATATAGTTAATTGAATTTTAGAGGCAAAATTATTTCTGTTAATAAAGCCTCGTGATTTAGACAAGCGTTTAACCGTTGAGTGGCAGAATCATAAGCAGTAGATTAGATAGGCGCCACCATGTCACTAGTTTTTACGGCTCTTTTAAAACGCTATGTATTTTTTTTATTTTTCCGTCTATATAACGTTACTATTAAAAAACCAGAGCCAAACTTAGTGACGGCTACGTGATTTAGGTTTACTAATATACGTAGAGGATATGGTTAGTATTTTAAAAAAATTATGATTATAATGAATAATTGGGTGAAATCACAATTTCAATTTATTACACGCTAAATATACGCAATTACATTATACGCTAAATTCCCTATGTTAGATTTACGTTATTTTCATTACTATCTAAGTATTCATAAACTATGTCAACTTAAGTCAAGTTGAAACATTAAACTATTTCTTTTAGTGATTAGTTTAAAAATACCACGTTATTCGAGGTGATTGTAAAATGTCAAAGTTCGCTGATCTTCATTTGAACTTTATCCACTCTGTTATATCATTGTTAATTAACCTTTTCGATCTTTTTAATTTTTGTGTATTGTAATATTTTTTTTCATTCTCAGTTATTCAATTATTCTCATTTTAAAATGAACAAGAATGATTCAGATAGTTTTAATTTCTAAACACCAATTTATTTTTTAAATCTACTGAGGGCTCATTTATCATAAATTCCCATATAGGTAACATAATATCAGAACAATACAAGTGTTTATATTTTTTTAAGTCCACGAAGTATATAAAAGAACTGCGTACTTTCTCAGAGAAGTATCTATTAGGAATTAAATTTTGTGGTATATAATCATAAATGATTTACTTACTAATCGGTGGTATTATGCTGCTGAATATAGATGATATAAAGCTCAAGGATATGTTATACTCTATGTATTATGATTGATCATTATCTCACTATACATTAGAATATTCATACGCTAAAGATATATTTATGTTCCTGTTTTTGTTATGAAATGGTTTTGATATTAATCGAAATTAAAGAATTACAATTTATATTATTTCTAACATGTTTTTTGGGAAAATGTAAAAGCACTACAGTGAATATATGACATTTGTGACGATCCTAGATTATAGCTTAATACGGCGATTTTCGCAAAGCTAGATGGTGTCTAGCACCACAACGTTTTTGTTCTTCCAAGCACTTCTTTTATCGACCATGCATTGTGATGCACATTGTCGGAAATCTTCTAGTCTCCTCTCACAACTTTCATTAGTTTGCGCCTAATTATATTCTCATAAGAATTGTAAATTGGTTAATAAAATATGGTTTAAAACTCAGCTGAAAATGTATGTAATAAAAGTCCCCTAATTATATTGGATTATTTTATACTTATTAGTTATATTTAACATAGTACTGGTTCTTTTCAGATTATATATAAAAAATTTCCCTTCAATAAAATAAAACGGGCGATATATAACATAAACTGTCTACATAAAGCTACATTTTCACTAATTTCTTGCTCTTTCTCCTGTTTTCTTCTCTGCTTCTGTCTAAATTTTGAAGGAAAAAAAAACGAAAATAAAAGTAAACTATTCAGAGGTAAGGTTTTTAGGTGACTCTATTGAGTAAAAGATTGTACCATAAATATAAAGCAATACTGTTTAAAAAAATCTACTTAAAATGTTATCAGCGTGTTATAGAAACGATAAAATAACTGTTTCTGTTTGACGAAATCTACGGTCAACAAACTTTCGGGGTAATAGAATATCTTCTGTGGTGAACAAGAAACAATCATTATGGTTTCATCATGAAACATTTTAAAGATTATAGAATCAATCAACAAAGAGCACTCTGAATCATTAAAGTTAAAATCTATGTTGAAACAAAACTTTTATTTTACAAATTTGTAATATATGTCATACTTTGTAAATTATCCATTTAGCTATGAAAAGAGCGTACTGTGTTGTAAACTATTTAAATTTTATGAAACTATTAGAGAGGATTATTAAACAAAATTAATAAAATTTCAAAATAAAATGTTATTATAAATAATATCTCTATTTAACAAGTCGTTTCTAATGAAATACTCTATTATAACAATCATTATTGACATGCCTGATATTTCACACACAGAATCTCGAATTAATGATCCAATCCCTGTTGTTTATTACCTCATTTATTCACCCTATTGTCTGTTGTTTTATTATGATCGGGTCACCGTGTGTATTATACCTTGAATCTTTTCGTATCTCATTTCCTCCCAATACTAACTCATTAGGCCTTTGATCTCTTTTGAACTAAATTATAATGAATGTTTAACATTCAGCATCTAACGTTACAAAAAAGGTATTTTCATCAGCCTATTTTGAAGCTGCTATAGACCTTCTTTCCTTTATAATGAGGCAAAATCTTATTAAGAATGTATAATACATAATTTTGAGTTAACTTTGTGACTGTTGATTAATTATCGAAGATAGTTTATTCCTACGTTAGATGACATAGAGACAACATTGTTTGTTATGAGTTAACAATTTTTATTGTGTTTTTTTTTCAGTGAATTAACGTATTGTTTCGGATGAATGGACGAACCGATGCTTCATCCGTTTCTTATCTGATTTGGTTAGAGGAAGTTCAGTTTTTATCTGAGTGAATGGTTAATTATGATTGCTCATTGTGCCAAATAAGAAAATCATTGCGTAAAAAATGTCGGGCTTTCCAGATGTTTACGCTTTAACTTTATTTGTTTTCGGCCATTTGCTTGCCAATCGTGAGTTGTTTTTCTGAAATGGTAGAACTGCAGACCACCAGACAATGATAGCTTTATTAAATTATGTATACGTATATTAATTTTAAGATTTTATTTTTCGTAAATAAAAAAGTCATTATTTTCTGTATTTTTCTTAGTGATTCAATAATCTGCCCAAAGGGGAACAAGTATTTACTATGATAATTATGATATATATGATAGGTAAGTGGTCCCTTGTTTATAATATGTTAATCTAAATCTTGCTCTAAAGTCTATATATACCCAGATCGGTTGGCCGAAAACGTTTTAGTCTATGTACTTCACTATTATCACGAATATTTAGCTGATTAGCAAAGAACAATGATATGATTTTTCGAGTACACTTTTTCGAAGTACTTAAAACAAAGACAAATTAATTATACCGTTGAACGATTGCCATATTAGGTTTGCTAGAAGTACCACTTAGTTGGAATTCATAGGAACTAATTGGCCCTTTGTTTTCATTTAAGTTCAAGTTGTTTTCGTTTAGCAATTATGTTCTTACAAGTTAAAAGTTTCCATAGATGAACACGAAGACGTTTGTCATACTTCTCTAGGGAAAGTTGGAATTATTAATGTTAACCGGCGGACATATTATTCTCGGCAAGAAAAAGCTATATGGAGCTTTTGTTTATTGTTGAATATATGTTTTATTCTTGTATTGAAAATTAGTGTCACTGCATCAATTTTATAGTCGTTAGATCGGTAGTATACCAGAGATACAATACTGGAGCCAGTAGATTTTTTAGTTTAACATGAAGGCCTGTGTGCTATATTTTATCGAAAGCTTGTGATATGTCTAAGAAAGCAAGCGTTCATGGTTAATGGGGAAGATGGAATGGTTCAGAATTCCATGAACATTGAACGCGAATTGATTAAACAATGCTTTTAATTCAGTTAATCATTGTGTTGTGTAGACGTCCAACTTTTATTATGGCTAAATATACGCCACAAGAACGAACAGAAATAGTGACAATATCTATAGAAAATAATCGTCCCATTATATCCACTCTGCGGAAATTGCGTCCATTTGCGATGAAGCCCATTTTCTTCTCAGTGTATCTACTAAAAACAACTCTATGGAGTGGTATTCATGCCGGAAACATCACTGGTCCCTATTTTTTTGAAAATGACCAAGGTTTTGCTATTACTGTTACTGCTAAACGATAACAAAACATGATTCGAAATTTTCTTGTGCCTGAAACGGAAGAGCAAGGACTAGAGGACATGTGGTTTCAGCAAGATTGAATGACGTTTTTCCATGAAGACTAATTTTGCAAAGTTGCGATTTAGCATGACCAGCCAGATCTCCGGAGCCAGATTCAACAGCACCACAGTTTTCCTTATGAGGTTTTTCAAAATCAAAAGTTTATGTGAATAAGCCCCAAATAATTCAACATCTCAAAGACAATATTTGCTACGAAATTGAAGAAATTCAGCCTCAGATGTTGCAGGATGTCGCGGCCACCACTTAACCGGTATAATTTTTCAATCATAACAAAAAAAATGTAAAGACCAGAAAAACTTTTTATAAAAACCAAGCTTACTGATCTTTTCTTTGAACGAAGTTATAGGCAATCAAAATGGTTGCGGGCCTTTTGCCCTACTTTGTAAAACGTGTTTCAATTCAATGGCGATTGTGAGATATATACGACATCTATTTATCCATTGAAGGATCCATGTGTGACATAATATAAGGAATATTGTCGAATGTTTATTTCTAAATTCAAATTGGTGAACCGAAATGAGTTGGTGTTTCTCAATCATTGATTTGAACCGTTGCTAAGGTTTGAAGAACATTTGGATATTATTGGTATTAGTGATATTGGTAGATATAATATTTTATCATGGGGCGATTTACCTGGTTTAAAAATAATAATAATTTTCCATAATCTTTCACTGCATTGGCATACCTTGCAATCATAGTGTGACGATGTACAGGTGTGCAAATGTTATTAAGCCTTTTATTGGCAGCTGTTGACTCTGGAAATATTTGAGAACTTGTTAGATCATGTCTGAATTTGCAGCTTCTTCGTATGAACATTTGTTCATATATCGTTGGCAATTTCTTTTACAGTTATTGGCTTTATAACTCTATCTTCATTTTTATTTGGGTTATGTAAAAAAAAGTTGGGTTGGAAAGTATTTGCGAAATACCCAACAGATAATTCCGGCTTCTCGCTATCTTTTTGTCTACTCTTTATTATCTTACAAACCGGCCAGATTTAGTATTTATAATATAGAACAATCAGTCTCTTGACCATCTATTAATCTGTTGAGTTCCTGCAGAAGGGTAATAATCAGGATAAACAATAATGCAATACATTATCGTTTATAAATGATATAAACAGCAGATATAACTCTTACGTTAAATTGAAACAGTTATCAGTCAAATAACATGAAGTAATATTCAACCACACGTTTTTATTGCAACAGAATATTAAAATAGTTTGCGATATTATTTCAGTGAAGACGCTTAGTATTTAGCCCCATAAAGGAAAGTAATATGATGTCACTGTTAATTTTCATTGATTATCCACGATGTTTTCATCAATAATTACCAATATCTTATAGGCTTCGTGGCTTTTCAAGAAATAATGTTGAAATTAGAAAATATCGGGTACGTCATTAGTATAACTACATCTTTAGTGTGTACGTGGATAAAGTAAAATACCTGAATAATATTCATACCCCTAGATGATTTACTAAGGTTACTATCTATATTAGGTCAATAACATTTAATTAATGGTAATATATTAGTGGACGTCAATATTAGTACGACACTAATAGACAATAGGTAATGTTACATTCACTCTATTCGGAAATTATGACACATTTCAATTAATTTATAACATTATATTATATTAATATAGGAGTAAAAAAAATTTCAAAGTAACGGTATATAATAATATTTAGTCACTAGGGACATCATTATGATATATACTGTATAGAGAAGAACGTTAATTTGCACGAGATTTATGAGGTGGCAATATATTGCTGGAAAGTTACTGTTCTATAGATTTTCATTACATCAACGATGATCGTACCTGCATTTTTGGTTGAAAATGAACGATATGGACGTATGTTAGATAACATGCAGTTCGATCCCGTTCAGAAGGACGGCGTCACTGTGGGCTTGATTATCCCACGAAGAGATGGTGTGAATTGGGTACCAGAATTAAACTATTTAATCCCGCTTAATTTTTCTTGTGAAGATTTTTGAAGATGCAGATTTGCGATAATACATCATGGCTCAAATTTAGTCACTAAAAATTAGACTACTCGGATGTATGCCACTATGAAAAATAAAGCATAGATGGTCCTTCATATTGAATCTATATTACCTCACATACACCTTGTTTCGCACACACACACCTTACTTATAATTTTATTGGGTATTATAAATATCCTATATATATATATATATATATATATATATATATATATATATATATATATATATATATATATATATATATATATATATATATATATATAGGATAAAGGTAGCATAGATGCCGTAGGAAGATACATGTTGAAGTAATCATGTAGCGAAGTAGACTTGTACGTAAACGAAGTTCGTAGTGTTTTGTCTTTTGTAAGCTTACCCCGCTCCTCACGCCAGTCAATGCCGCGTACTTCGCTGGAACCTACGTGTTACGAGTTGTTGCGACAAAACCATTTTACGCAACGGTAGAGATTTAAGTTTATGAGAATCTTTATGCGATCGGAACTTTTGATACTATAAAGCAAGTACTTTTTTGCATTTTTTAAGTAATATGCTAAACATTAACAAGCTGGAAAAGGATTGTGATTATTTTTAAGATAATATATAAAGAAGATTATACCATTTAGCTCAAGTTCATTAATTTTAAAGTTAAAGACTTTTTTAAAAATAAGAAAAAAATTACTGTGTATATTAAATTGGATACCTAATAGATTCAGATTTTTTTTTCACAGTACAACGAGTCAAAATATCATTGCAGTATCTAACCCACGCACTAGGCATCTATCCCCGTATATAAAACTTCTTTCTTCCTTAATAAGTATACAAACCAACACTAAAGTATAGGATTATTAAGTGTTTGTCTTCTGTATGAATTATGTATAATCACTCATTTCAAAAAGTTTGGTATCTCTCCCACATTTACCCTACAAGAGTAGAATGAAAAGGGAGTACACAGACAAAATTAACTTGAGAACCAAATGTCATGTGGAGATCAGCGTTTTAATGATGATGAAGAAGCAATTTATTTCCAGGTTCATTGTTGTTTAGAGGTTGTGCACAGTGACGATGTTATTGATAACTCTAACATAGAGAGTAATAAAAGTTTGTGGTTGCGAACCTGGACACTCCATAATTGTTAATGAACCACGCAGCGGAAGTCATCGGGTATATGATTTAATATGATCAGTGAATCACCAGAAAGCTTATCGAAAATTATGTTGAATTTTGAACAGTTGGAGTACCGTAACAACAATGAATGATAGGTGCCACGCCTTCTTTTAAACGAGAACAAATAGAGTCGAATGAAATGCTAGAGAGATTAACCGTTACATTTCATATATTAAAATGAAATCAAAGGTCAAAACTTGGATAAGAAGTAACTCCTTGCCGAACCGTGATACAAAACGACACTGAGGTTTGAAATAAATTCGTAATACACCAAACCCCTATCTCTAGACTTATCTCTAGTATACATACGATATATATATATATATATATATATATATATATATATATATATATATATATATATATATACTTCACTTTGCTTCACTATGAAAATAATGATGTATAATAATCCTTTAACATACATTGTTAATAAAGACATTTATATTAATTGAAATCATGAACTATTCTGAGAAAATAATAATAATTTTTTAGGTTATGACATTTTCTCTGGCATGTAGTCAGAAGCGTAAAAATTTTCTCTATATATAATATGAATATCCAATTGTATTGACTATATTAATTAAAATTACCCATATTCAAATAATGCTAATTTTACAATCATCGTTTCCTTTTCCAACTAATCTTTAGTTGGTCGTGATTCGAGGTTTCGAGTGTAAGGTTTTAGTTAATTAAAAGGGTGCTTTCATCGGATATTTGGTATTCTGGAAACGAAAACGGAATAAAGCAATTCCAAAATTCTACTAAATATAAGTAATGAGTAAAATGGAAATTTCGTCTTTAGATCACGTCGAGAAATATTTGCATAATTTTATTTTAAAAAATATTAGGATGCGGTAAAATGCTGGGTTTCTAACATGTTCGAGGGTATATGTGGATATTTTCTTATTATTAGCTATTCAAGTTTACATTTTAAAATTTTCATTTTCATTTCAATCTTTTTATGGCCTATACATAGTTTTAAAGGAATTTTCTCAATTTGAAGCTTATCAGTATGAAGTTTATTCATATCCATGAATCGACTAATTTTTGGTATCTTCCGAAGAAGTGAAGCGCTGCCCAGGTTACGACTTATATGTCGGAACAAGTAGCAATGAAAAGAACCAAAGTCTGGAAAATAGCAGGTGGGGTGACACTTCCCGTTTTAATGTCTCCAAGTAGGTTTCCACTAGTTTTGTAACATATGGTCGAGTGTTGTTATACTGAAGAATAGCATTATTTTGCTTTTGCTCGTATTCTAGCAGTTTTTTTGCGCAGTTTGATGGACCATTTCGTTATTACGTTATTACCAATGAGTAGATTTAGGACTATAATATATATATATATATATATATATATATATATATATATATATATATATATATATAAATGTATATGTATATACATATACATATTGAGTATTGCTAAAGGCATTATTATTCGCCGAGATGTGAGATTGTATTATTATTTTTTAAAACTCTATTGTGAATGATGATGAATGATGAAATACTGGGTTAGAATCTATTACTAGAGTACAATTTTGAAAAATTGAAATAAAAATTAAAAAATCTCGTCACTTCAACGAATTGAATAACGTATCGCAAAGATGACAAGGCAACAGACGCAGAGCTGTCCTCTTGCATGAGAATGCTCAGCCACAGGTATTGCAGCTCGTATCGAAAGTTATGCCCAAACAACAGTGTTCGTCAGATATAGCGCCTTTTGATTGCGACTTCTCCAGATCACAACTGGTTTCAAACTAATGGAGCAGTGTATATAAAAGGGATCGATGACTGATCGCTACCAAACAAACCGATGTCTTATCGTTCGACAAAGTATCGCTACGTTGTCACGAAAACAATTTTAGAAACTGATTGAAAGCATTTTAGTTAATATTTATTATCATCAACAAATTTTCATGATCTAGAGAGTCTATTTTTAAAGAAAAAATTGAAAATAGCTTTTTGCTAACTAAAATTACGATATAGTATAGTAATCTTTATTAGGAAAATCCGAAATGAGTTTCTCCCAAATTAGTTAAATATCGTTTACAATAGGTTGTTACCGTTATGTATAATAATGCTGCTCAGGATGCAATAAGTTCTTTATAAATATATGCGGATTTATTTGGAACCTGAGATTTGACAGTTATATCACTATCTTTAAAAAATATATTATGAATTTTTGAAATATATAAACGAAGGTTTAAGATGTGTATTAATGTGTAATATGAAACTTGGCGATGTAGTCGGAACCAGATGCACTTAATAAGGCAAAAAAAAATAAGCCAGCGAATTATCGATCCAATGTTTTAAGAAAACAATGAAGAATATTAAGAAAAACAAGCTGTTTTACTAAATAAATACCAACTTAGAATATTATGGTTTGAAACTGGAATGTAAAAGATTATATGCTTAAATTAATGAATGAAGTTTCGAGTTGAATTCCAAATCAAGTAATATCATAAAACTTACCTAAATATATTTCAGATCTTTGGATAGTGATATTCTCCGGCGTCAGTAGTAAAATCAGCAGTAAAATAACTTCACTGAAATAGAATAATTTATGTTAGTAAATAGGCTTTTCTAATGATATTTAAGACTATATTTAAATTGTAATAAAACCAATATGCACTATAAATAATAATGTTAGTGGTTAATTAGTTGAGTCGAATTTTAATATAAGCATCCCTGTAAGATTTATTATAAACATCCTGTTTTAATTATTTTATAACTACTTAATTATTTAAAGTATTTTAATTAACTTCAATTAAAGTTGTAACTGATAGTAAGATATTATGATACAGAAGTTTTAGTGGACATGACATAAACAGATACACACAAAAAACCTGTCGATACTACTAAATGAATATTGGTTTTGGTAGAATAGGAAGTGGCAATTTGCCTTGTGGAAGATAAAGAGCTTTTGCGACTAAACTATACGAGAATAAGGTGAAAAGTTCTCGGCCTGATACTGAAAGACTGATTTTCAGTTAAGAGATAATTTATTTTTCTACACAAACTACCTTGACTTCAGTGTCACTCCAACATCAGTATTCCTTGAAAATATTGATCTATGACACTCCCTTCTTCCTATAGAGCCTTTTCCAGGAAAAACGCGAGAGTTTGAGGATATCAAATGAGGACAGGGTTGTTGCCGAGTAGAACATAAACCAAATCCCGGATTTTTCTCATTGTCACTTTTGTATACAGGCACGTTGTTCTAGAAAAAGATATTTTTTCTCATTCAACTCTGGCCTCTTATCGTGAAATTTAGCATCCAGTTGATCAAAAGAGTTATAGTAATATTCAAGATAATCAACTAATAGGATACCTTTCATATATCAAAATACTCCGCGTTTAATCTTTCCAGCAGATGCGATGGACTTTTTCGACAACTGTTTCGTTTCTGATATGTAGTTGCAAAGATAATTTCTTATTCATGGAGATAAATCGCCACCTAAAATCGGTCTGACTACTATTCATTACCTTCCAAAAATTGCTTTCATTTAATTCACCAAATGCGATATCCATCTTACACACACTTATACAGAGTAAAGAATACTACAAAGTACATAACTGTATACAGTTAATTGTACTAGACAAGAAATATATATTCTTGTAGACTGAAAAGTTTTCACCTTACTTTAGTAGATCACAATTTGAGAAATAACTCTTTTTAATTTAAAATCTCTAAATATAAAAGGCATGTGGCAGTTCCAACTAAAATTTCAAACCATATTTGACAATTCGAACAATCATGTTCGTAATATGACGGAAAGAAGTTGTAGAAAATATTCTTAAACGGTTACTTCGAACTTCTTATTGTCTGCTTATTATGGAAATTTGTTTGAACGTGATCCAAAAACGAAATATTCATTTTTATCGTTATTTTAAATTTAAGACCATTTTCTAAATAGATTTAACTTTTTTACATTAGGAAGTCGACGTCTGCTGAATTCCAATTGTTTTCATGCAGATTTTCTTTCAGCAATTATGATAAAATTATTTAAGGAAATAGCAATAATTTTTTATACATATAATTTAACATTGTTTTATTTTAATTAAAATGTATAAAGTCATACATTTGATAATTAAAAATGAATTATATAGATAACGTTTATTGACCGCAGACTTTAAATAAATTCCCTTTATTATGAACAAGATAATATTAATAAAGTTAAAATTATAATTCATAACTAATTGATTATTAGTTTGATGTTATAATATTATATCAAGCATTTCTTGGCACAATTTTTGTACTTAACAGAGACAAAATTACTTTGTTATGCTTCCAATAAAATGACGCTTGATAGCTATTATCGTTAATAAAACAAAAATATAAGCAATTTGCGTATTATTTCTAAAACTTTTTAAGAAATAATATAGTTATTAGTCTTTGGTTATGTATTTTTCTAACTTCATAAGAGAATTGTTAATTTAAACGCGCTTAACCTAGCTGTGCTACCTTTAAACGACATATTTTAAAGTTTCATGACAAACTAATATTTAGTTTAGAAGTGTAGCGACCTTGAGGCATGTCGAATTTTACATCATGGATTAACTGTCTGCAAAATACCCAGAAATATAATCCAAGATGTTGACCACGGACGGGGTGCCAGCAGCGCCAACTAGAACACGGTAACGAATAGCTGGCAGCCCTGAGATGTTTATCTGGAAGATTATTGAAGGGTACTTTGGATGATTCAGTATCTAGCCAGCGTTGAGTTCAGACGTGCCACCATCGACTGCCCAAGCCGTAACACCGCTGCCATCCATTTTATCTATTTCGTATTTTCCACATTTTATTTTATATCGTCAATAAATATCGGTCACATAATGTAAATACCACTGTTTCATATCGTTTTACCTCCATTCGCTAAATCATATCAGATACCCTAAAGAAGCAACAATAGTTTTATTGTTTTCAACGACTTGCAACGTATCCAAAATCGTTGGAAAAAATATACAAATTGTGACATATTAGATTTAACCCATATTGACTAGTGCCTGTTTACATACCTTTAATGTAAAGGCATCCTGTGGTACCAGTTAACTGATGAAACTTTATAGGTTTGCAAAATTGTATTTTGAATATTTTAATTTAAAAAGATTGGCGCATATTTCACGCAACCAGGCAGAAGTATTCAGTAACATCGTTTTTAGTAACAAGTCTGTAGTTTACGAGTGTATTCATTAGGTTTCAGAATATAGAAAAGTCTTTTTATATATTTTAACATTAAAACTGATAGTTGAAAAGAACATTTTGATTTGTCGTTCAAATGTTAGTACTATCCAGATAGCAAATAATATCAACAACTGATAATTAACAATTGAACCACTGCATGAGGTATTTCTTGGTCGTGTAGTCCCTCGTTTCGTTAACTAGAATTACCCCCTCCCTGGATAATTTAATTCAATATCATTTGAGTTCTTCTTATGAGCTCAGCTTTTAATTTGAGCGCACAAATACGTTCGTGTTTAAGGAAAAGTTTCTTTAATATTAATGACAATATTCAGCCACATATATATAAAAAATAATCCTAGAATGTTTCGATAAAATGGTACTTATGAATCAGCAATGTTGTGGGCCATTTACCTGATGCACTGATGTATATTTTCAAATATTTTTTTTGTTTAATTCAAACTTAGCCTAAATGTTTGGTACAATATACACATACCATTCTTCTAAAGTTACCATCTATTGACTTAACAATTACTTAAGTATTTTGTTCTTTTTTTGTAGTTTTACACCGACACTAAGACACAAGAAGACACAAAAACATTCATAAACAGACACATAGATCATTGTAGAATATGTCGATCCGTAGAACAATTGAAAGGAAAACTAAGAGTAAGTTGAATGTTGTAATATTAATGTACGTTATATTTGTGTTTATGTGTATTTATATAATTATGTAATTAGCTAATATTTTAGCTTTCAAATTAAATTATTAATTTATTTATAAAATATTATTTATAAAAAAATCATCGCTCGAAGTCTTCGAATTCCTCTAATCGTTTTTCATACTAATAGGATTTCTATATTTTAAGTCCTTGATCATACCTGAATTTTGCCTCCTGAGATATTTTCGATCTTTATAGCACCCCAGTATATAAATGCTTCTAATCACAACTACTGACAAATCTTCCGGAATGGCATAGATGAAGATGCATATTGCTCGTTATATATCTAGCTGTTCACGGATTTTCTATGCCACTCAGCTATGTCAGCATCGTGCCTACCCCTTCTCTCAGATTCATTAGATTTCTGTAAACTTGTATTAGGTTATTCTTAGTTCTCTTGTTGTTCTGTAATTGTTCCCTTCCGTTTTACTTTCATTCTGCTTTTACTTAAGGTGAATGCCATTCTTTAATCTTAAGACAATATCGATTACAGCTTTTGCTCAGAAAAATTAATTATTTCCATAATATATTATTTGACATTGGCTCGTTCTTGATACACCGGTTGGATGCTTGGAACTTGCTGATTCATTTTATCTAAATTTTTTTAAAAATCTTTTGCTGGACCTTCATTGCTGTGTATATCATATCAAATGACGTGGACGGAAGTTAGTAAGATTTGAAGAAGATGCATTGGACGCTTTATATTTAGGCTGCATTTGAGCTTTGTATTGAACTTTGAACGATGTTTTCTCATCTGCGAACTAGTATTCCAAAGTTAATATCGGTAAAGTTCGATTTTTCACTGAGTCGTGACGTATTATAACTCAAAACTAGTGATGTCGTAAACTCCATCCTGCAACTATAGCGCCAATCCGGGTATTCATGATCAATAATCTAATGCTGTATATTCGGTGAAATCAGTTATAAGCACTATAATCCACTATGACTCATGAAATTAGACTTCTTGAACCTTAATAATGACAAGCAACACAAGAATAGATGACTAAGAGACATGATAAAATAACCTTTCAGCACGTCAAAACTTGACAAAAGTCGCCAAAAGCCTCCTGCATTCACTGGATATTTCTTCTTCCGACTAGATATTCTTCCGAAGTATGAGTATAGTATGAGTGGATGGTCTGGTTGGATAGCACTTCACATCACAGATATTGAATGGATTCTTTATTTTTCAACGTAGATTCATTTGGCTGTATAAAGAATTGAGGAATTTCGTAACTAAAGGTTGAACAATAATTTGATTAAAAATTACAAAAACCCAAAAAACGTGAAATGTTAGTGAAATGTTTTGTAATCAAAAGATGTTTAAAAGATAATCCGGGAACCCTATCACAGCGCCACCTACCGGTAAATCTAAACCATTCTCGAATTCTCATAAATACGCACAAAACATTTCATCAAAATCGGTTCAACCGTTTAAGAGAAGTTCAGTAACATTGCCACATACAGAAGAATCATATACATAAAGATCTATACGTTGTTTGTGATGCTTCCGCGAGTGCTACATTTTGAAATAGTATTTTGGCCTTCCACCCACGTTTGCCTAATCGAAGAACGGGTAGTTTTTTATGACGTTTGGGCTGAAGCTCATCTGCCATCTTCAGGTTTCGCATCTTTGTCCTTTATTTCTCGTTATAAAAGCTAAACTCACAGAGTCAGAATACCTAAAGCACAGCTTGTCATATATACCAAAGTCTTATATTACCTAGGACACATTCACAAATTAACACAAGGGTGTTGAGGTAATTTTAATTATAAATAATTTAAAATATGGCAACTTTTAGTTAAGTTCTGAAAAAAGAACATTATAATCATTTAATTATATAAAATAATTTTAATATCATATTCTATTTTAAATAAATTAATAATAAATTTAACTCAATTATCAGAAGTCATCATTACTATTTTTTTTCAGGATCTAAAGAACGTTTCTTATAATTTTTGCGGTTTCCTAATATGTGTGATTGTTACATCGAAACCAGATTTGCTTTTTTTTGTCGGCAGTGTCAATGAATCTTTGTAGCTATTAATATTGTGGGTTTTCATTTATCTCACAAAATATTTACTTTTATAATGAACAGTTAGTTTTATGTGATTACGCAGCAACAAGCGTTATAGAACGCAAAATATGGTATATAATTTTCATTCTTGCATTGACAAATGTGGTCGCTGTGGTTTGATGGAAATGATTCGGACATTATTAATAATGGATGTTGTTTAGTTATGATTATTTTTAGTGTTGGGAACAATCGACTGAAATCGACTATCGACTGTTTAGTAATTGACTACTTTTTACTATCGACTGTTTCAGTCTCTATTTTTGGTTCGACTGTTTTCAGTCGATTGTTTTCAGTCGCTATTTTCGGCCCGACTGATTTTATTACTATTTACTATCGACTGTTTCAGTCGTTTATTTTTAGGTACTATTTTCGGTTCTACTAGTTCATTCGACTTGTTTTTATCAATGCGCCGAATTTATGCTTATATGGATGGTAATATATGTGGTCTTATGTTTTTTTTTGTAGTTTGCTTGTGGATAACTATATATTGTAAATTAATATAGCAGCATTTTAGAACGCTAGTCTTCGAGGGCAAAAAATTAAATTGTAAATGATAAATAGTAAGATACCTTTGTCTGACATAATAGGTAATACTTTGAGCTGGTATAATAGATAATACTTTTTTGATAAACTTTGTAAAAAAAGGGCTAATGGAACTTCCATACATTGGTTTTAAATAATACAGTGTTTAATGACATATAATAAAATTAAAGAATATTCATTATTTAAATTTGTATATCTAGACGAAATATGGATATTCCAAGATGGAGTATTCGGTTACTCACTGCAAGACGCCAACAAAAAAGTTTTTTTTTTAAAGTTTCATTTCAATAGATTTTTTAGATATAAATATATCATTCTCTATGCTGTAGTCAGAGGGTGACTACCATGGAGAAATAAACCAGATATGATGTTGCTTTGGTTTGAAAATCAACTGATAAATAATTTTGAGACATAATCATTTTTAATAACGTGTATTGACTATTATTGGATGAGTTATTTATATAAATAAATTATATTTGTATTTTAATTTTCTTGATGAAATATTTGATAATAATCTTTTTCATCGTCGTCAGTTATCATTTCAATGTTTCATAATGTTTTCACTTCCAAACAAATAGTTTAAATGTAAACCATTACAAATATGAATTATCAAGGTTTAGCAGGAATAACAATAATATTAAATGAGAAAATTAGAAATGATGACAGAGGATAAACTTTGTTCCAAGTTCCATAAATCTCTGATAATGTCAAAACGGTAACAAGAAGTTTTGGTTGGAGCTAAGAGTTTAAAAAATTGAAATATATTATATTATTAAAATATTTGTTAAATTTTATTATAGCTTTGTTTAAAATAAAAACCCTAAGCACATTTATTGCAAATACCTTGCCATTACGTTAATTTCTTAGACTTTTTAATTATATATCGATGAATAGGTCGATTGTGGATTTTATGGTTACTAACACTATCTAATTTAAGGTTCTTGCTCTTAAAATGTCATAGTGACTATTGTTTCACAAGAAATTATACTAATTTTGGCTGATTATCAAGTCTTTCGTCGTTGCTATTTCGATTATTAAAGAGCAACTATATTATAGATGTTTTGTTCTTGATTTAGTTCTTGTTCTTGTTGAAAATTATTTTCAGAGCGTTATTTTAAGGTGCTTGAGGTTAAGCTATGAGTTTTTTTATATACATTAGTATCTATGCAAAGCCAGAAAGCTTATAAGACTGATATTTGGTCGATATAATGTGTATGGTCTATTGTATAGTTGTTTACTATTGCTGACACTGTAATAACATCAGAAGACTCAGTTAATTAAGTGTTATTGATGTAACTAAATATCAGAAGGTAAAGCACTTCTACTATGTTGCCTATCTGTGTACATTACATCTTAACGAAGGTTCAATGAGTGATGTATAATGTACAAATTTATTTTTTAAAGGTGAATATGAGGTAAGATTTTAGAAATATAACATACATCATATCACAGGTCGATTATTTCCTAACAAATAAATATTATATTAAGTTTTTTAAATGTATGTAATGGTATTGTTAGTTAGTTAGTAACTTTTAATTGCACAAGGTAGAACATAAAATATTTTTGCAGTCAGTCATGAATAGAAATAAAAGTATGTAATGACGCTTTATAGCAAAAAGTTTTGATCAAAAACATACCGTGTGTGTTTTTTTTTCTTATTTGAAAGATGTGTCTGTAAAATCACGATGAAACCTTTGAAATGTCGGTTTTGGAATTTCCGCGGAAGCTGTCTGTTTACGAGAATGGTTATTAAGCTTTGTAGGATTTGTGCTGTCATACGTTCGTTTCCTATGTTATAAAAGTTGTTATTGACACTCGGGGAAATTTTACTATATAGAATATTTGCTTTGATTAGTAATAAAGTTGCTTTATTGGAATTTAAATATTTTTGTAACATATGAATCATTTCATCAAACCCATTTTAAAATAGAGAAAAGTTTTACATAAAATTTAAGATATATGAATTAACCGGTCGACATTTTATACATCTCTTTCAAGAATTTCAATCAATATATATGCTACTGTTGTTTTAGTAACGAAACATAAAATATTTCTAATGCTTCATAATAATTTTCATTAAATTAAATAGTCAAACTATGAGGTTATTAGTGTGAAGGTAATTTTTCACATAATATTAATTATATATTTAATAATACTATTAATTAAAATATAATTTAATTATAGAATAACTATCATAGTACATACGTTTTAATATATAACATATTAGCTGTAATACATTTCTTATTTCACAACATTCGTTAAAAAAAAACAAACTTTTGTTCCTTTTCAAAACATCTTAGCGATGATCCGATTTTTTTAACAGCTTTTGTTTCTCAAGGAGATATAAATCTTAAGTAATTAATTATGTCTAAAGAATTTTAAAATTCAACTTCCTTATTACCATTTTAAAAAATGTATTGTTTGGGTTAAAAAAACAGCTTTATTAAGTAATAAGATATAATTGATGTTATAATAATTGCTAATAAAAAAATTTATATAAAGTTTCGCATTTTTAGAAATAATTTCTAAATATTTAACAGCAGCTAGGGTTTATCTCGTTTAATTCTGAAGGCACCGATTAAAAGAAAAAACACGAAGGTTTCTAGTTTATTGATCCAACTCCAACGTCCAAGATATTTTTTCTGGTACTACTATTGTTTATATATTTAGACTTGTTAAGCCAGTCTAGTTCCCTCTTTTATAATTATATTTATTTTATTGTTGTATTATTGTTTATATGATATTTATGTAAGTTTTTGGTGGTACTCGTATTTACGCCGAATATTTGAATATAATTAACTTGGTAATATGTTTGTAAGGCTAGATACGACAATGTCGTATTGAGAGCCTTAGAATTTCAAAGATTTTGCGAGTGGCAGAGGAATATGGTTTTATATTTCAGTTATTGTGATTTTTCCTTCTTATATCAAAATACCAAGATATTACTTAGATTTCTTCTAAAGTTCTATTTAGTTTTCAAGAAAATGAACAGTAATATATTATATTCTCGTTGTTAGTGCGTTAATATTTTCAAAATGGACATTTAATTCCTTCGAATGCAGTACTGGCAATATATGTTATTAATAATTGGGCTGCGTATGGCTACAAGAATATAATTTTGATGGCTACAATGGTAAAAAGCTGTTGAAATCTAGTAAAGTTAAATAATGATTGTGGTATTCATAATTATTTAATAATAATTAATATAGTAATAATTAATATAATAATAACTAATATAATAATAATTAATATAATAATAATTAATATAATAATAATTAATATAATAATAACTAATATAATAATATTCATAATTATATGAACGCTCTATATTTTTTATATCTACATTTAAATTATTTATTACTCCTCACAAAAAAAAACTGTTTAAGATAAAATATATGTCATAGATTTAACCGTTAAGGATAACACACCCAGAAAAAATACCCTAGAAACTTAAAGTAGCATAGTTATTTTTGTCCTATCTAAGTTTCTTGAAATAAAATCAGATATCTAGACCTAGGACTACATGCAATGCTTTGCTGAGAAATAGATGCTTTTTTCCAGAAAATGTACTTTAATTTTTATAGAGTATCAACACATTTAAGGTATGAGTTAGTATATTCATAAAATACTGAAAAGGATTGCATTTTTTAAATGAAATATGATTATGTATGTGCTCATTAAATTACCTACTAAATATATTGTATCACATTTGTCAATTAATTTTTATGAAAAGTAAAAAAATTAAAAGGTTATTACTAAAAAAAAACAAATATTACAAATTTTTTTGTTATCGTATTTTTGATAATACAATAACAACAATTAACTGTATATGAACAAATGTTTATAACGTTCGGTTTTAATATTTTTACCAGATTTTAATAGCTCATAAAATGATGTTTTCATCTCACCACAAGAGACGCGCAATATACCATAACTTTTGCAATAGTTGGTCGTAGTTATTTTTCCTTATGGAAGGTTAAGCTACAGTAAATTGATTACATTTAAGATGAACAAACAAATTCCATGCTTGTCTTCAAAACAACTAATCGCATTTAATGTATTTTTATAGTTTTAAATTTGATTGAAATAAGTTTAGATCGGGTTTGTTCATTATATGTTTCTATCGACTTTAATACCAATTTTCTGCAATTTTTTAATAAGGTGTGTATGATTTGAGTGAAAATTGAGATCAAAAAACACCCTATTCTTTGGATTCCCGGCACATGCATCACAGTTTAAAGTGTAAGGCCACCAAAGGGGAATTGAAGTTGCTGTGAATTAGTTTATTTTAAAATTTCAACAGAAGCTTAGAGTGTGGGGTGAACAGCCACCAAAGGCGGACTGTAGTATCTCAGTATCTTAGCCGTACACTATTGAAACCTGGAGTCATCAAAACTGGGAAACCATTCCACAGAGGGATACCATAGAAAAATGAATAGAAACAGTGTCATTTCAGATCTTCAAAGGAAAACAAAAACATCATTTTACAAAAACTATAATCTGTTCAGATGGTCCATCGCCGTGGTCTTTGCTTTAGGGGTGAAGTGTTATATTATATGACTAGTACTGCACTGGCTACGGACTGCACTGTGATCTGAGGGGCCATCTTCTAAGAATGGTATTAATAGACACGGACATCTTTTCCGCCAATTTTTACTATCAGTGTCGTTTTGTATCTTTTTGTCTTCTTTTTCCGTTAAATGAAATAGTTCTCTTTTGGTCAGTTAATCGTTTTTATTTTCTAATCCCTTTCATATTTTATAACGTGCACCATATACACAAACCTAATTCTAAAATAGCCGTGCAGATTATCTAGAATTGTGGGAATATTATATTTGGCAAATATATTTGGGAAAATTTGCCAAATTTCGTTTAATACTTTTTAATTCTCAGTCATAATAAGAAGTAATTATACAATATAAACAATAATTATATTACTAGAGATATATTATCAAAATAATATTCTATATCAAATATATCGAACATGCTTTACCAGGGATCATGTAAACGCAGAAAACATAATTGAAATCGGCGAAATGGTTATTCCGGGAAGGGAATCGAATGAAACAAAGTTAAGGAAATTGGAACGAGCGGAATCTTGGAAAAATAAACGAAAGTAACTATCTCCTCGATTAAATAGCCGATCGTTTCCTATGTAAAAGTCGCATTTTTCGAAGTTCCGGCACTGGAATAATTTCCTTCATATTACGTATCAAGATATTTTTAGAAGAAGATCTAAACACGGTGGATTGCGCTAAAAGGATGACGACAAAGTCGAACCCCATTCAATTTAAATTGTAATACGAACGGAGATTTCACGAAAATCGTGCACTGCGTAACCTCATCCTTTACGATTTACCATTAGCAATAATTCAATCGGTTGGAGTCGAAATAAAAACGGTCACTAAGACCTTGAAAGAAAACGTTAATACTCAGCACACGTGTGTTTAATGAAATGACGTTAATATGATAATGGATGGGTCTACGTATTTTAGGCTAGATATGGTAACTACTCCATCAGTTTTTTTTCCACAAACTAATTGGCATTAAGCATCTAGCTTAGTGAGCCATGTCGGATTCTGTCTTAACATCAATACTCCAACATTATGTGGCAGTTAAAGACGTCTTATTATTTACTTATTTGGTTATAATAGCTTGAATAAAATTCGTCACTATCAAAGACATGTCACTGTTAGGTAAGTCGTGTTATTTTTCTAGAAATGGGTACTAATATATTATTAATGGTGCTATCGAATACTTACACGGCAATTAATTTTTTTGCAAGTGAGTATTTTTATAACCTGAAAAATTGTTTCAGTATAAGTAATAAGATTTTCATTTTTGTAAGGTGCTGTTCTAAATCTTCAATCAAAATAGTAGAAATCTCTTTTTAAACATGTTTGTCGATTAAACATTACACATGTTAAAGATGAGGCGATGACATCCTGATATCGAGCCAACAGTTGACGGATTACGAATGACAATGCACAAAAAATATTTTTAACAAAAAAATTGAACCGAATTCGAAAAATAAATAGGGAACTCATTAAAATTTAAAAAATAATCAAACTTAGATTTTTAACACAAAAAGAAACATTTTAAAATAAAATTGTACCTAATAATCATGGTAATAACTATATAAAAATAAACAAAAGCCTTATTTAACCTAGCCGAACCCAAGCGGTAATATTAATTTAGATTTGTTTTGCTGGTAATGTAATTGTACATGTCACAAAATTATATTATTTTTGAATTTTGTAGGCTCGGTACCGACTTGGTGATCACTTGGTAGTACTTAAAATAGTATTGTAAATAGATAAATAGGTTTAGGTAGGTATTAAGCTAAATTGTGTGTATATATTAGAATATAAAATACGTTTAGTAGATGGTGTAGTTAAATAAGGCTTTTTTCTCTTTTTAGTGTTAAATATTTACTCAAAGAATTAAGCACTTATTTTATTTAATATTGCGATGAGTAGGCCAAGTAAAGGTAAGAATAATAAGAGTGAAGAAACAATGATTGAAAAAGTGGAGCGCTTCAGGCCACGGGGTCCGCTATCTAGCCTAAGTGATTTGATAAATGTTCTAACTAAACAGCGATAAGTTATCGAACCCTTGACCTCCGTTTCGAAGCTAAACGCTCTTAGCATTACACCATATTGTAATTACACCATCCATCACTGAACGACTTCCGATTTTCCGTCACATCAGCTGTAATATTATACCCAAATATCTGATTATTTTAAATAAAAAATATGTGAAAACTTTGTATGTACCTTTGAAATTTGAGCGCTTCCCTCGATTTCTCCCCTTCCCCCTAGCATATCTCGATTTGGTTCCAATGGGATCATCTCGGAAATTCACTCTTTCGAATAAAACTTTTTTTGAAAATATTGACGAAGAAATCGGCGAACATATATAAAATAATATACAGAACATAGAACCTCCTCGTTTTTTGAAGTGGGTTAAAAATAAATAAGGATCTCACTAAAAACTAAAAAATAATCAAACTTAAAAAACCTTATACAATTTATCTATTTACAATATTATTTTAACTACTACCAACTGATCACTTTGGAGTAAGTGCCGAACCCAAATTATTATATTACTTTTGATTTGTTTAGATCAGATTTTGAACATATACAACAATAACAATAAATATATTTTGAAATGTTTATAACGATCGGCTGTAAAACTTTTATCAGGTTTTAATAGGTCATAAAATGATATTTTCATTTGACCACAAGAAACTTGTGGTATAACTTTTGCAATGGATGGTCGGGGTTCTTTTTTCTTATAGAAGTTTAAGCTACCGTAGCTTGATTACGTTTAAAAAGAAAAAAAAATACCATGCATGTTTTCAAAACAACTAATCACATTTTATATACTTATTGTTAATTATACATATTTTTATATTAAATTATATATATTATATATAATTATATAATTATATATTTAATTATATATATTTTCAGATGTTTATGAATAATATTGTTTCAGTGAAAAATAATAAAAACTCAAGTCAATTTCAATATCATTCTGTAAAAATCGATTTTTTTCCCAATATTTCGATATTTTGGCCGAAATGTATTTGACCCATAATTTTTTAAAACATTCATTATATTTTTTATTAAGATCGTTTTATTTTTCTGGAAATGTATACTTATTAATGGTGCTATCGAATATTTACGCCAATTAATTTATTTTGTAAGTGAGTATTTTTAATAACCTAAAAAATTGTTTCTGTTTATGCGGTTCTATATCTTCAGTCAAAATAGTAGAAAGATGATTTTAAACATAATCTTACGCGCATTGAAGATGAGACTATGACTTCCTGATGACGAGCCAACAATGGACGGATTGCGAATGACAATGCAAAAACATATTTAAAAAAAGTGAACTGACTTCAAAGGAAGTCACTAAAAAATAAAAAATAAGCTAAATTTGCTTATTATAGATTTTTAAAAAAACATAACGCTTTAAAATAAAGCATGTACATAATAATCGTGGTAATAACTAACTACAAATAAACAAAAACTACTTTAACTACACCAAATTACTCGAAAATAATCTAAATATGCTATATATAGTAAAGTATTTCATTATGCTCAATTAATAAAGTCCATTTCGATACAAATTATGTTTGTACCTTAGACGATGGGAATTTACAAGAATTAATGTTATTTCAATAATTCTCTGAATAATTTAACGGTAAAAATCGCCGAAAAAAATTGAACGGAAACAAACACAGCTTTTGATATCATCATAGTTAAGTAAACACAGTATTGGGAACGCTGCTTCTTTCGTGTGACACAATTTTCTGGGCATCGATGAGTGGCGTTTAGTTTTTCTAAATAGAGAAAGTTGTCACCGGCAGATGATCAATCAGATAAATTGTTGTTGTTGTTGGGTCGTAAATTTGGCGTTTTGTTTGTCATTATCAGAATGTTAGATCATCTGATTTGTCACTGTTAATGTAATGAAAAAATAAGTTATTACCTAGTTGAAAATGTATATACAATTAAGATTTTTTGAGTGACTTGAGATTTTTACTATGTTAATTTAATTTTCAAATTATTTGTTCAAAAATAAGAGGCGCATTTTAAAAATATGAATTCCGGGATGGTTGACGCAGTAGTAAAGGCGCCTGCTGCTGTTGTAATCGCGTTGGGTTTAAATCCTGCTGGAATATAGTTTTAAATTTATTTTTGTGAATGTCCATTAAACAAAAGTGCAAAATCTGACAAGGAATATCATGCCAGTCATACCAGTAACCAGGCTGGGTAAGACCGGATGTCTTGAAATGAATTCTGGATTGGTCACTCGCCAGTATGTAGTAAAATATTTGAACATTATTCCTTTATTCTTATAGTTATTTAATAACGTCCTGGCAATTATACAAACAGATAGCTCTAAAATATCAACTTAATATTGATAATAGAAAAATGAAAAAGAAAAAATATAGTTAACATTAAACGTATTGTTAAATATTTGGCTAATTAACTTCACTAACAATCCCAATTATATTTGAAAGGTTGACCGACAATTATTACCTGCACTGTACAAATTACAACGGGTTTTCTTTGATCAGTTAAATTGTATTGATGTCTCGAATATAATACCGTTGTATTAATTACATTGTAGAATCCATGTGCCACAAAAGAGAATACATTGTTGTACAATTACAATCACTTACCTTCGGATGTATCACATTTTATTTATAAAATCATCATAGCTTTTGTTTTGCAGGTAAAACATTTTAAACGGATATGTTTTTATAAAAATGCATATATCATAAAAGGTTTTAAGGTTTAAGATTTTATTGTAATTAAGTGTTAAATGAGGTATTCTGATATATAACATTGAAAAAAAACAATGTGTATTGGTTAATATTAACTTATAAACTTTTAAATTATACACTTGAGTGAATATTTTAAATTCACAATAATTTATACAGTTATGGTGATTTTAGTGACGTATTTGCGTCCGACTACCTGGCTACTTAACCTTTAAACACGTTTTATCAAAACAGCTTTCTTCAACTGGGTTCCATTTTCTTGATTTATTTCAGATTTTGTACATATTGTTATTATAATATATCTTATTATTTAAACACCTGATATTTTGCAAGTTTCATTCATTTCTTTTACTAAGTTAAATATTTGAAACGACAATGATTTGAAGCATGAATATTAGACCTTTTAATGAGAATGACTAATTTGAAATAAGTTTTTAAATAAATTACATAAAATATAAAATATAAAATATCTAATATATATATATATATATGTTGCAAAAAGTATTTGAAAGAAAAATAGACATTTCAAATAACAAGTACTTTTAAATACGCGCCACAACGCTCCAAATCTGTAACGTAGTTGTTTTTATCACTTTCGGCCATTGTATGATAACGTAATAAGACTTTTATTATAAACACGTTTTTAATAATTTTGTGTTATAATTATGAAATCTAATGTAGATGAATCTTGCAAGGCTGGAACCAGTAGGTTTAGCTTCAACATCGCTACCTTAGTTCTGTGAAGACTATTTTGATGCAAATATTTACTGTTTTTACTACCTTTCTAATAATTAATGTGCCTTATAAAAACACTATACAGTTAAATAAAACTGTCGATAAGATTTGAGTTTAAGTTTCAAGTCCTCAATAATTTTATTCTTGTTTTAATTACCAAATAATATGGTAAGTTATATACAATA
This sequence comes from Rhynchophorus ferrugineus, assembly GCF_030347505.1. Lineage (NCBI taxonomy): Eukaryota > Metazoa > Arthropoda > Insecta > Coleoptera > Curculionidae > Rhynchophorus > Rhynchophorus ferrugineus. Next base: position 19,239,131 of record NW_027472583.1, on the reverse strand, counting down.
AAATGTGATGAGTTTAGTTTCAATATATGCGGTATAGTATATTTGCAGCAAGTATTATATATATGTTATGACAGACAGAAGTTTTAAACAGTTCGAACAATAGTTATGTATAGATAGTGTATGACTTTAAAGTGTTGCTACTAAAGCCAAATAAAGTAAAAGAACATAAGTAGAGACATACTTTAAACATTCATGTTTAGAATTTAAATAATCACTTTTATTTGTTTAGAATATAATTAATCACACTCAAATAATCTAATATATTAAACCATGTTTAAAAATACATACAAATAAAATTACATACATAAAAATTCTGGATAAAGTATCATAATGGTTTGTGGCCTTATAAATTTACAAAGCCATTATTAATATAAACTTTAAAGTTATTATACAAATTATGTATTTTCTTTACTCTATGTTTTGATTAATTAGAAGGAATTTTGGTACAGTATCAGTTACACTTCTTCTTTCTGCTGATCACATTTTTCAGTAGGTTTGCCATTTATAATTTTTTGATACATTTTAGCAATTATAGGAAAATTGATCTCAATAAATCTATTTTCACAATATCCAACTGGTAATCACGTTAGCATTGGGTGCTCATTGGACAGTATGAACCTGCACTTGTTAATTTTCTTGGCATGTGTTTACTGATAGTATTTTGTACTTAATTTTATTGAATTACCTGTTACAATTATTTAAAATATGTGTTTGCAAAGATGTAAGACAAATCCAAATTGTAGTAATACTTTTTGTTCATATGTATTAAAACATACATGGTGACTTAATTATTTAATATAGACAATACTTACTTAATAGTTTTAATATTTAGATATGAACTACAGACACAAAACGATAACAAATCTAAGGGCGCCAAGTTCGGACATATACTAATGATGGAATGCGCAAATGATGGTTAGAAAACGTTAAGTGACGTCAATCTTTCGTAACATCTCTGATTGGCGTTTGATTTAATACGCGAGCTTTAAAATTGTGTCCATTTCTTTCTACTAAATTCTCAGTAATGACTTTTGTAATTTAAAAATAAATGTTTTCCTAAATCTAATTCTAAATTATAAAAATCTATCTGTACTATATTATCAATATAAAACAATATTTTTGTAGTTCTTTATCATTGCCCATTATTCTATATAGTTCCGAATTTTTGGCACTTTTAGTCTTACATCTGTATTTAAAATAGTACTAAAAATTATGTTATTCGTTAAGATGCGACAATCGATACAAAGTTGGGGAACAAATATAGAGACGCCGATTTAAATAGTTTGAAAACATTTTTTAAATAAAAGTGGGCAAATTCGTCAGCATTCAAAAAAAGACATATATCCAAAGTATATAAAGCGATTTGAAAAATAGTAGTCTAACACTATATAAGGTCAGAACGGTTGAAGCATCAAAATAAGAGATAATAGGGGAAAACTCTGTATAAACCTTTGTTCTAGCATTCTAGAACCAGCTATTTCTTCTCACAAAAAGATATATTGTTCATATATATACAACATATTGGATCCATCTTCAAGGAAACGGTTAAACATTTTCGTGGTACCAAATATATTCATAAATAGTGGAAATTTCGAATGAATCTATATATAGTAATATTTATATATAATACCTAATGCAAGTAGCTACGTGGGTTGTTAGGAAACATAATTATTCTTTTATAAATATTAACAAGAAAAATGCTAGCGTGATATAGCAGATCTCCAGTATGCTATTAAGATGAAGCATTTAATTACTTTAGATCTATAATAAATATATCCGTCAGGAAAAACACAGATTCAGGGAAAATTTTCTCGGTCATAATGAAGAACATTACGTTGAAGGAATTGGGCATTCAGAAAAAATAATTCTTAGATGTAGAGCTAGATGTAAAATAAAATACGGAAGCATAAACAGTACGTGCTGTATTTTTGGCGATTAGGGCTGATTATTTATCTGTCTGTATCTAAATAAGTATGTATGCTGAGTTGCATAAAATCGAAACCAGAAAAATTAGGAAAATACGATAGCTTTTTACTCAGCGTTATATCCCAGTTCATTGTAATAGGTATGAAATTTGAATTAGTATGAAAAGCACACAAAAGAAAACATTTTAAAATAATATATGGACATAATAATCATTGTAATAACTAAATAAAAATAAACAAAAACCTTATTTGACCTATCTACTACACGTATTTTATATTCTACTATACACACGCCATTTAGCTTAATACCTACATAAACCTATTTCTCTATTTAGAGTATTATTTTAACTACTACCAACTGTCTACTTTGATGTCGGTACCGAACCGAAACAGTTATACTAATTTACATATATTTTGTTGGTAATTTAATTTTTTGTATATGTCGCAAAATTATATTATTTTTGTATTGTTTGGACTCCGTTTGGAAGCTAAACGCTTTAACCATTATAACATAGAAGCACTTTCTACAATATTTCTATGAGATGTTATACACCATAGTCAGTGCTTAAAAAGCAAACTAAATGGCTTTTGTCCTTCCGATTTTCCGTCACATCAGCTCAGCAATAAAATGATACACAAATTACAATTACAATTAACAGATTGTGGTTTGCTTAAAACGGCTTCACCTCGGAAGTGAACTATCTTGAATAAAAAGATAATTTTGAAAATCGACCGACAATTGACAGAGAAATCGGGGAACATATATTAAAAAATATGTATATATGGCGTTTTCATTGAATATAGCCTTCTCCAGGCTAACATTTTCTAATTTGTGCGAAATGTGTACTGTTGAAATGACTGCTATTATTGTTCTTAACTTTCGTCGTCGCTTACCAGTGCATTCATGAACTCAAATCTAAAACGGTTGTACTATAATTGACGTACAATCATCGTCTGTAAGATACTACATAATAATTTGGCAATAAAAAGGATTTGGTGGGGTTGGATCCCTTATAATCTAACAAATACTCAATAAATAACTCGTATCTATTGATGTATATTAAATAAGTACGTTCGAGGTGCATCAAAAGATCTACATTGGTGGAAAATAATGGATATATACAAATCAGAACGCGACTGTATGAGTCTTCCCGGACGAGCCCGGATAAAGCCAACAAAAGTAAATTTTGAACTAAACTGATACCGAACTTTTCGATATCTGATTGTTGTAAATCATGGTCAAAGTTGCTCTTTTAAGATTGATGCTATGAATCAACACGTCTTTAGCAATATGGTCGTGTAATATTGCATACGTAAATGATAACTTTTCAAATTGAAATATTATTCTTTTATTTTTAAAATTACTCAATAACACCTAGACAAATATACGAACATAAACTTTTAAAATATAAACGTAAGATTGATAAAGAATAGAAAAAAGAAAAAGAGAAATAACTGTTTAACATTAAAAGCCTTATTAAATATTTGGCTAATTAATTGAATTTACTAACAATACGAATTATATTCGAAAGGTTGACCGACAATTATTACGTTCACTGTACGAACTATAATGACGGGTTTCGTTTGACCAGTTAAGTTGTAGTGATGTCTCGAATACCGTTGTATTAATTACATTCTAGAATCCATGTACCACAAAAGAGAATAAATTGCTGTACAATTACAATCAATTACCTCAAGATATATCACTTTTGATTTATAAAAATCATCATAGCTTTTGTTTTGTAAGTAAAAAATATTAATTTTATATAAAATATTAGTTTTATAAAAATGCATATATCATAAGAGGTGTTACGGTTTAAGATTGTATTGTAATTAGATGTTAAGGAGGTATTTCAGTATATAATGTTGAAAATAAAGCTTTTCAAGTTATACACTTGAGTGTTAATTTGAAATTCCTAATAATTTACTCAGTTATGGTGATTTTAGTGATGCATTTACGTCCAAAATATGTTTGAGGTGAGCCATATCCAATCCATTGGATTTACCAATTAGTGGAAATGGAGAAAGTATAACGACAATTAGATTCAACGCATAGACTATTTTCACCGAATATTTTGGCAAACTCTATACGTACTTTATGTCATTTCGAATTAACGTATGAGTAACCGAATGAAACGTAAATGAATAAAGTTTGTCATATGAATATGTTAGGCGGACGCCATGAACAAAAATAATTATTTTTACATACATACATATCGGATACATTATAGGGATGGAATTACATTCAGGATTGAACAAAAATTATAAAAAAATCCGTCAATCAAGCTGAACTATACATTATATATATATTCTAAAAGCTGTTATGCAATTATTTTAAAATATATTTCAGCATTATCAAGATTTAAATACCGAAACGTCTTCTTAGCAAAATAATTTCTTTTTATTATCCATATCTGTAGAAACATATAGAATTTACGCTATATTCTAAAATTTGCATTGTTTTCTATTTATTATTTTTCTACAAGAAAATTGTAATGGAAATAACAAATTAAGAAATAAAATATCAATCCCAAAATAACTTGCGTGATGTTGGAAACTCAAAAACTGTTCTCTTGGCTTTATAATTTCAATCATTTAATATGAAATTCTATTAATATGAATAATCTGTCGTGGATACAAGAATGCAAACTTAAGGATAAATGGGACTGAAAATTCTCATGAAAAAAATTTCAATTTGTATGATATTTCAAGTAGGAACTACAAAACTGTTGCTATGACCAGCAAGAAATAAAATAATAATACTTCAGGGAAACATATAACAGATTTATGTGTTTAGGCAAAGCATTAAGATCTAGACATGATTGTTTCTCAACATCACGTTAGACAGAAAGCAAAACACATTAGAACGAAAATAAAACAATTATACTGGTTAGTGGGAAGATACTCTCAACTTGATCTAAAATCAAAGAGGTTGATCTATAATACAATCATAAGGCCAATTTGGACCTATGGGGTGCAAATATGGGGTGCAAATATGGGGTTGCACTAAAAATTCAAATCAACTAGTCATACACCGCTATCAAAACAAGGTTCTTCGATTGATTACCATTGCCTATCGCTATGTAAGCAACGAAGAACTGCACGATGACCTGGAAATCAAATGGATTTGCGAAGTTATCCAAGATTTCGCCTTGAGACACGAAAGAAGATTAATCATACTAATCATAAATCATACTAAGTGGAAGCAATACAACTGCTGGACAGCGCGGAGATTGAAGCGAACAAAACCATACGAACTTATATAAAGTGTATATATTTAGTGTAAACTATAGCTATAAGTTAATAATTAATAAATAATTATAATTTTATAATTGAGGAATACATATTGATGTATTTTCTCGCACTCGTCTTGCTTGTTAATGAATCCAGGTACCTAGGAAAAGTAGTAATAAATTAACTGTAAATTAAGATTGTACTAAGCGTATCTAATAAAGATGTTATGAAAAAAATTGTCTCTCATATATTTTTCTCTAGAATGGGCACACTATGAATACCATTCCAATGTTGAAAAACATGTTAGAAAAACGCACTTTCTCATTTCTTTCTATTCCATTTATCTATATTGAACCACAGCAATAGGGATTGGGTACAAATGAATGAATTTAAATATTGAATGGGGCCTTCCATGTATATAGTCTAGATCTAATCATCTTTTCCGAGAAGTTTTAAACATTATTTTAATAAAAAGACATAAACTTTAAATGGACATATTACACAGCAACTTAACGCTGAAAAATGAGTTTGCCTCAGACAAGAAAGGTTATCAGGCTTAGACGGGTTATTTATCAGATTCAAGGACGCCAGGTCGATTTTCTGACAAAATTGCCCGAAAATATTGACTACTAAATTGATTTTTAATTGAAAAAGTTGATGTGTATGCCGGTATATCACTTTTATATATAAAAAAATAAACATAGCAGATCTTCTTTTATTATGTAGAAGTTCAGTAACACATTTGATCAATTATGATACTGTTTGCTATATTGCTAACATTTTCTGAATAATATAACAAGATATTAATTAATCTAAGCAATATTTTCAGTATAATTTGAAGTAAAATGAAAATTGGTGGTGCTAATTTATTACAGTTTGTGTTAAAGTTATCTTAGAACTTTAAGATTAATGCTTAATTAGATCTGACTAATTTTACGATCCAAGATTCATATTAGGTAGTAGTTGGTGTATCGCGAAATGTATACTTGATACAACTTCCTTTACAGAAAATCTATAGGAAACTCATAAAATTTGTAAAGTTAATTTATAGTTTAACAGTTATTACATTTGCCGGCTTGGTGGTGCAGTGGTAAAGGCGACAGAATGGCTCACTTGCTCTTGCAATAGTAGCGCCTTCGAATCCTGTTGGGGCATGGTCGTAAATTTATGTTTGAGATTGTTTAATATTTTTGATTTTCTTAGGCAAGAGTGCAAAATCCAACAAGGAAAATGATCCCAGTCACGCCAGTAACCAGGCTGGGTAAAACCGGATGTCTTCTGAGATTATTTCTAAAGTTAGTCCCTGGCCAGTCACTGAGCTTAAGGTCAAGGACCATGGTTCGGAGCCCACATTAAATTGTTGGTCCAGTCCCGATAAACCCCTACTGGATAAAAGAGACTATATATATAATCTCGCTTAACTTCAACTACTTGGTTCAAAATTTCTCCCACATCAGCATTCCTTTCGAATATTTGGAGTCTAAAAGATTGAGAAAATTAACATCTACTACCCCTCAATTTCTCCATTGCTTGCGATGTGCTTCCTAGAAACAATTTATTCGAGTTTGGGAACAGATATAAGTCTGAAGGTGTCAAATTAGGGGAATAGAGGGGCATGTCTGTGTGCACAGATTCGTTATCCTGGTGAATAGAGATTCTTTCTTCTTGAAGCCTCTTCTTTCAAATTTTGGTTTTAACTGAATATAAACACCGATTTCTATCAACTGCTTCTACTGGTGTTTCCTCTCTAGTGGGTAGTAGTCGATCTTATTGGTGGGTTGGATCCCCATAGAATCCACCAAGGACTGCCGAAAATAGTTTTCTTATTTGCTACTGACCGTTAGTGACAAATTAAATAATTTGGCCAAATTCAACATTTAAGTTGAAACAATTTGTACATTATATACTGTTTTCGAGAGGATTAGGTTGCTTCTTACAAGTTCTGGCATAATATGAGTCTAAATACGTGGTAGTTTATGCTTTTGGTGGATTGGTAATCCACAAACAAAATTAATTTTCGATAAAAAAATGGAGACTGAATTGACAAACACTTTCTTGTATGGTGTTATTCTTTGTCATTATTTAACATAATTTAAACCCTTAATATTTTATAAACGCCTCCATATTTTCCACTGTCAGTAAAATATTTAAATTAGATTTAATTTAATCAGAAAACGTTCCTATGAAAGAAGAGGGATTATTGGCATCAAGTTTTTAGTTCTAATATTGACCAATACATGGACATTCAGATCACATTAAGTAATCAGTGACAGAACGAATGAAATCAGAACATATACATCAGCTGAAACTCAAACTTAACTCAAACCATAACGTACATAAACTAAAATAAATGATGACATAATTTATTATATTAAATAAGATGGTATCGCACCTGTTGTTCATTGACATTCACCTTAATTTAGACCAAAACAGGAATTAAAAGCTATTATTATCGAATTATTCATTCAATTATCAATGCCATCGTCATATACGCGACCAGTTTAAGGTCACGCCGGCTGTAGAATCTTCACGTGCCTTCTTCGCATTTACGTTTTTCAAGCACGTTTTTCGTCTGTTTTAATCGACACACATATGTGAGTTCGCTTACAGGACCTAAGTAAAAACTTGTTGGACATTGTAGGTCATGACGGTGAAAAAGTTCATTTTTAAGTTGGTCTTAATAACCAGAATATGGTTATCAAGTAGGTCATCAGTACCTAATTTTCAAAATCGCATTGGTTGTTATTTCAAAATTTTATATATTATTTTTATTTCAAAATATTATTGTAAAGGATTATTATATTTATACATCAAAAACATAAATTTTCGACTATGTCCCAGCAGGATTCGAACCCGCGACTATCGCAACAATAGGTGGACCGTTCTGTCCAAGTCGACGCAAATATTTTGATCAATCATAAGTGAAGATGTCAGGTAACAATGTAAACAACTGTTAAACGCTCTAACCCAACTGTTAAGTTTGATGGTTTTGAAATTTCTCTACATAAAATAAATTCGTATTTAGAGTTATAAACATGGTTTTCTATAAAGCTTAAAAAGCATATTTTAATATTACTAAAACTTAATTTGACGATTTTTTCAATATATGATCAGAAATATATTTGATATTTTTTATTTTATTATTATAGATATTTATTATTTTTTAAATGGCTAATTTTCTCCATCTATGCAAATTATGTAGTTAGTTTCACTTTATCAACATATTTTTATTACTTCATTTATGTAATAATATAACTTTTATCTTTTAGACATATTTTCAGCTAAATATACATTAAAAAACAATAAATTCTATAAAATATCAGGCTTATATGATAAAAGAATAGTTTCAGTACTTATATTATTAAATAAAATTTGTTCATCGTTACTCTTACTGCAGATATCAGCCATAGTCAACTAAACAAATTGAACGACGTATTGCTGCAAAAAATGTTGGAGAATACTTCGATTAATATATACGTTGTCATTCTCAATAAATGCATTTTTAAGGTGAAAAATGATCAGAACACATTCAAACACCCAAGATTTTCTAAGAGCAATCACAGCGTTAGCTCTTTAGTTTTACCTTCTATAATACGGTTAATGTATGTTATATAAAAATTTTAACCTTGTATTTAATAAATAAGACGCAACAGTAGTTCTAGACATATCCTCAGCCAAACCCAACGCAGTACAATACTAAATTGACTAAGCTTCCAACACTCGTTCCTGCCCAAGAGTTATTTGTCGATTAGTAAACACCAATGCCACTATAAATAAGAACCCTGATGCAAATACTAGAGAGAGATTGCATCCAGCTGATGCAAGCTTAAATAGAGATTGTAAGCAAACAATAGCACATAACATACAATTAGGTTTGCGGGTCGACCTAACCTAAGTACTAATCAATTTTTCATCTTCATCTTTCTAACAGTGAATATATCAGGTTTAGTTGCACCCACGACTTTATGTTATTTTTTGTAGTTCAAGTCATTTTTAATTATTGTCAATTTTAAAACGTTTTTTAACAAGAGTTAATACCAATGAATACAGCTTAAAAAAAGGAAACAGAAACTATCATTAACTATTAAAATATATAAAGCACTAAATTAAGATGTAGTATTTCATTCATTAGGGTTGCCAGAAAAATACTGATATATCAATACTTTCCTCAAAGAATATATTTTTCATGTATTGATAGTTGTAAGCGAGAGTATCGAACTTTCGCTCCCCGGATCGCTAAGTAAATTGCGTCGAAAAATAATATTGGAACGGAAAAAGTTCGATAGACCAACATAGAGGTTTTGAAGAAGCGTTTCGAACCTTTGGACATCAAGTGAGTTTTGCCTGCACAAATTAAATATCGATATTGTTTAAAAATATCGATATATCTAAATATCAATATTTCCTCCCCGGCCTGCATCCATACTTTATATGTTGCGATGGACTATCGAAAGGATATTAAAACTATAAAAACAATTATCATTAATTACTGTTACTACTCAGTTTATAACTCGTATTTAAATAAAATATATTATTACAAAATACGAAATAAATTATATATCTGGAAAAGGGTCCTCTAGTTAGCGATACTATTTTAGCCAAAAGGTAAAAGAAATAAAAGATTTCGTTCAATATCGTGTATAGATAGTGGTAAGTGAGAGTATCGAACTTTCGCTCCTCGGCTCGTTAAGTAAACTGCGTCGAAAAATAAGACTGGACCGGAAAAAGTTCGATAGACCAAACTAGAGGTTTTGAAGGAGCCTATTGAACTTTTGTTTTGAGATTATAATAAAAGAAACCAATAAATATCGAAATATAGATATTTTCTCCGTGGCCGACTTCTGTACTATATATGCGATGAACTATCTAAAGCATATTAAAGCTATAAAAAGAATTCTCATTAATTACTGTTACTATTCAGTTTATAACTCGTATTTAAATAAAATACATTATTACAAAATACGAAATAAATTATATATCTGGAAAAGGGCCCTCTAGTTAGCGATACTATTTTAGCCAAAAGGTAAAAGAAATAAAAGATTTCGTTCAATATCGTGTATAGATGGTGGTAAGTGAGAGTATCGAACTTTCGCTCCTCGGGTCGTTAAGTAAACTGCGTCGAAAAATAAGACTGGAGCGCAAAAAGTTCGATAGACCAAGCTAGAGGTTTTGAAGGAGCCTATTGAACTTTTGTTTTGAGATTATAATAAAAGAAACCAATAAATATCGAAATATAGATATTTTCTCCGTGGACGACTTCTGTACTATATATGCGATGAACTATCGAAAGCATATTAAAGCTATAAAAAGAATTCTCATTAATTACTGTTACTATTCAGTTTATAACTCGTATTTAAATAAAATACATTATTACAAAATACGAAATAAATTATATATCTGGAAAAGGGCCCTCTAGTTAGCGATACTATTTTAGCCAAAAGGTAAAAGAAATAAAAGATTTCGTTCAATATCGTGTATAGATAGTGGTAAGTGAGAGTATCGAACTTTCGCTCCTCGGCTCGTTAAGTAAACTGCGTCGAAAAATAAGACTGGAGCGCAAAAAGTTCGATAGACCAAACTAGAGGTTTTGAAGGAGCCTATTGAACTTTTGTTTTGAGATTATAATAAAAGAAACCAATAAATATCGAAATATAGATATTTTCTCCGTGGCCGACTTCTGTACTATATATGCGATGAACTATCTAAAGCATATTAAAGCTATAAAAAGAATTCTCATTAATTACTGTTACTATTCAGTTTATAACTCGTATTTAAATAAAATACATTATTACAAAATACGAAATAAATTATATATCTGGAAAAGGGCCCTCTAGTTAGCGATACTATTTTAGCCAAAAGGTAAAAGAAATAAAAGATTTCGTTCAATATCGTGTATAGATGGTGGTAAGTGAGAGTATCGAACTTTCGCTCCTCGGGTCGTTAAGTAAACTGCGTCGAAAAATAAGACTGGAGCGCAAAAAGTTCGATAGACCAAGCTAGAGGTTTTGAAGGAGCCTATTGAACTTTTGTTTTGAGATTATAATAAAAGAAACCAATAAATATCGAAATATAGATATTTTCTCCGTGGACGACTTCTGTACTATATATGCGATGAACTATCTAAAGCATATTAAAGCTATAAAAAGAATTCTCATTAATTACTGTTACTATTCAGTTTATAACTCGTATTTAAATAAAATACATTATTACAAAATACGAAATAAATTATATATCTGGAAAAGGGCCCTCTAGTTAGCGATACTATTTTAGCCAAAAGGTAAAAGAAATAAAAGATTTCGTTCAATATCGTGTATAGATAGTGGTAAGTGAGAGTATCGAACTTTCGCTCCTCGGCTCGTTAAGTAAACTGCGTCGAAAAATAAGACTGGAGCGCAAAAAGTTCGATAGACCAAACTAGAGGTTTTGAAGGAGCCTATTGAACTTTTGTTTTGAGATTATAATAAAAGAAACCAATAAATATCGAAATATAGATATTTTCTCCGTGGCCGACTTCTGTACTATATATGCGATGAACTATCTAAAGCATATTAAAGCTATAAAAAGAATTCTCATTAATTACTGTTACTATTCAGTTTATAACTCGTATTTAAATAAAATACATTATTACAAAATACGAAATAAATTATATATCTGGAAAAGGGCCCTCTAGTTAGCGATACTATTTTAGCCAAAAGGTAAAAGAAATAAAAGATTTCGTTCAATATCGTGTATAGATGGTGGTAAGTGAGAGTATCGAACTTTCGCTCCTCGGCTCGTTAAGTAAACTGCGTCGAAAAATAAGACTGGACCGGAAAAAGTTCGATAGACCAAACTAGAGGTTTTGAAGGAGCCTATTGAACTTTTGTTTTGAGATTATAATAAAAGAAACCAATAAATATCGAAATATAGATATTTTCTCCGTGGACGACTTCTGTACTATATATGCGATGAACTATCGAAAGCATATTAAAACTATAAAAACAATTATCATTAATTACTGTTACTACTCAGTTTATAACTCGTATTTAAATAAAATATATTATTACAAAATACGAAATAAATTATATATCTGGAAAAGGGTCCTCTAGTTAGCGATACTATTTTAGCCAAAAGGTAAAAGAAATAAAAGATTTCGTTCAATATCGAGTATAGATAGTTGTAAGTGAGAGTAACGAACTTTCGCTCGTCGGGTCGTTAAGTAAACTGCGTCGAAAAATAAGACTGGACCGGAAAAAGTTCGATAGACCAAACTAGAGGTTTTGAAGGAGCCTATTGAACTTTTGTTTTGAGATTATAATAAAAGAAACCAATAAATATCGAAATATAGATATTTTCTCCGTGGCCGACATCTATACTTTATATGTTGCTATGAACTATCGAAAGCATATTAAAACTATAAAAAGATTTCTTATTAATTACTGTTACTATTCAGTTTATATTAAATAAAATACATTGTTATAAAATATAAAATAAATTACATATCTGGAAAAGGGTTCTCTAGTTAGCGACACTATTCTAGCTAAACGGCAAAAGAAATAAAACATTTCGTTCAATATCGAGGGATCTTAGTGGAAGTAGTTTCACGCTCGACGGGACGCAATTTGTTTCATTGCTTTGAAACCAAATTCGTGTGACGTTCACCATCGTCAGAATTTTACCGATTGTGCACAGATAAATAACGAATTTTATACTATGTATGTTTTATTGCTAGTGGCGTAACGGTTTTATCTGAAAAGAGGAACCGAGCATATCTATTGTGAAATTACTTATTACTATGACATAATATATAAATTGGTATGATAATTTATAAATTGAATAAAAATGTTTTTCGTTAGTATGTGGTTCGCGAAATTTTTACTGTTATGGAAGTAAAACGAAGAATAATGAATGAAAATAATTCCAAAAAATATCTCGGATTTGATCTAGTAACTGGCAGAATTTTACAAGAACTGTCAGAAATCTGCTTCAATATTTATTTTTAATGCCATGTTATGTCTAAATTACTTCCCTAACTCTTGGAAAGCGGTGCAAATCATTATGATTCTCAAACCAAAAATAATTTAAATAGGCATTGACATTGACATGATATCCAAGGTTTTCGAGAAACTATACGTCAAGATACTCAAAATTATCACAGAAATAAGAAATATTATTCTAGAGCATCAATTTAGTTTCCGTTCACAAATTGGTTAAGCAAATAAATAAAAACTTAAATTTAAAAAAAATGCAAAAATAACTCGGCTGCATTCCTCGATATATCTCAAGATTTTGAAGATATGGCACACTGGACTACAAGTTAAATTAAAAATTCTTCTGCCTCATCCACACTTTCAAAACAGTATCAACAACAACAACACGTATCTCACAGACATACATTTTATTGCGCAACAGGGTGACGAATACAGAAAGAATACACTGAACTATATCCAATATATTCAGTTATTTAGCGAGGCAATGTCCTTAGCCCATTGTTATACCTCAAACACTACTATTGCTGACGATACCGTGAATTTTTTATCTCACGAAGATCCAATATCAGCTACAAGTAAGCTCCAACTTCATCTCAACCAAATTCATTTGTGGTTAAAAACGTGGCGTATCTGTGATGATAAGACTTATCTAGACTCGCAAGTAAATAATATTTAATATCTGGGAATGAATACGAATCGCCGCTCAAATTCAAGGAAATATGTACTAATAAAGAGTATACTACTTGGACTAAAACTGAGCCAATTATACTGGCTCATAGGGCCTAAATCCAAATTATCTTTGGATATTCCTATAAAGTCAATTCTTAGGCACATATGGACGTAGGGTATCGATCTCTGGGGTAATACTAACAAATCCAACATAGCCATGCTTCAGAGATTCCAAAATAAAGTGCTACGTGCCATAGTTGACGCCCTGCCATATTATGTCAGTAACAGTCTAACCCATTAACTCAACTAGTCATAAGTATGTAATGTTATGATGAAAATAATACATGTCAATATTATTTATTCTACTGACATTAATTTTAACACTACATAAGCTAAGTTTCGCCAAAATAACAGCGTCGTACCTTCATATTTTTTGAAAATGTCATTCTTAAACCTGATAACCATTTTATTCTATGGAAAATATTCAAAAGATTGGTGTCACATGAATTAAATGACAGGGAAATAGAGTCCAAAAATCGTTAGTGAAATATTGCTTCAAAGGTACAAAAGGAAGTAATTTTTGCATCTAATAGTAACAGATAATACAAAATGTATTAATTTTTAAAATTCCAGGCTAAAAAAAGTATTGCTCTCAGCTAGTCAACAACATGCTCTGTGTCTGGTGGGAACCGTTGAAACCTCAAGAAACAGTTAATACTGATTGCTACCGAAAAGAAGTAATCAATTTAAAGTGAATATTGATCGAAAAACGCCCACAATACGCTCAAATACATAATAAGATGATTTTGCAGCATAATAACGCGCCGCCTCTAGCGAAATACTGTCAAAGAAATATTGAAATGCCTAGAGTGTGAAAATTTGTCGCGCTTAGTGTACTCTCCAGACTTGGCTCCATTCGACTACCACTTTTTTGCATCGGTGAGGCATACCTTTACAGATTAGCACTTCGCCAATTTGAAAGAAGTTAAAAATTACTCGGTGAACAGTAGCTTAAACGAGAAACTCCTCTTTTGGGATTGCGTCCATAAGTTGTCTGTGAGATGAACAAAATGTATAGAATCAAATAGCCAATACTTTGAATAAATAAATGTTCTACTATGCATTATAAATTATGTATCTTCGTTAATTCAAAAACCAGAAAGGAACTACCGATATACCATCTATTTTTTGTGAATATTCTTTTGAAATAATTTATGTAACCTAATCGTGCCAATCATTTCGTTAATACCTCTCATACATTTTGTTTATTTTCATTTTTATAATGACTTTCTGTTACTGAAAACCACTATACAATTATGTATCTATCTACAAATTTGGTTGAATTGGTACTGGCCCTGTTTGATTTTCTGCTAATGGTTGGTTCTCTATTAAATGGGACACAAACGTAATATCCTCTCTTCCAAAAATCAGTCCAAAGGTGATGTTCCAATATGCGATGATTTAAATTGTAGCAAGTAAAGATAAACTTAACCATGTTTAATTTAGCAATAGAATGTGAAACCTTAACATGAGATCTTCAAAATTCAAAAGATCTACAATATTCCAATATTCGATTTATAATTGAGTAAATACATTTAAATGACAAACTCGTACTTTATTCTAATTGTAAATATTGGTAAATATGTTTGGAATTTTGAAAAAGTTTTATAACCTTAACACCGATTTTAGAATATCTATATTACTATAAAATAAATATTTAAATTATAACCTAATAATTCCCAAAATCATCACAGTGGCGTCACAAAAACTGCAGATATTTTGTTTTCAAGGCTTATTTACAAAACATTTCGCTACAGCTTTTAAACAAGTTCACAATTATATCCTACAATATCTGATATTTATCAAATTAATTAATATAATATAATAATATGAAACAAAATGTTATAAATGACAGTTACAAATTAACTCAGGTGGATATTAATGAATATTAAAAATTATCGATGAGGTAATAAAATAATTAATTGGGTAAAAGTAATTTAATTATTTTTCACATTTTTCAAAGTGAATTAATTCATATTAATTTCAAATATTAAACACTATATATATGAAAATTCTGACACAAAAACCTGAATTAATTGGTTTGCACAAGACTCTTTTGGGTGCAGATTTACAACATTAGTGATTTTTGCAGACACCGATACAAATTGGACAAAGTCCTACCCATACTCTAGATTCATAAAAATTTCAACAAACCTAGGAATCTCTTCTAATGTTTGGTGAGTCAATAAAGATGCTTTTCTTCTTGGTCTTGTTGATCAGTTCTGACCGTCCTCCCCATCCAGTTTTGCAACCTTTAACAAAGTTTCTCCAGGGTTCGACTATGATAATTTTAAGATGGGTACTCGATCTATTAATTTTTTTAGAGATAGTTTACATAGAACTCAAGATCAAGTTTCCTTAAGCATCGAGTTTTTGATTCAAAGGGTTCAAAACTGTTTTATGATCGATGATTGACCCCTTAAAATTCCTTAACTACTAATAATAGGAATTCCATTAATATCAATAAATATCATACCAGATGTTGCTACTTATTTATAAGTCACATATTAGGAAAATCCGATAATACTTTTCCCCAACCCTATGTTAGGTGATCGATGATAAAATATTTAGAGTATCAAATGGAAACCTAATATTTTATTGGCTGCAAAAAAACTTATTATGAAATATCGTTAGACCATAGGATTAGTTATAAAAACATATCGACTATATTGAATTCATATTATTACATTATAATTAGGAAGCGCATTAAATAAATGCATATATTATGCTACAAAAAATCGGCATAAAAATTACAAATATCCTTTAACACAAAATGAAAGTAAAATTGAAACGAAGAAGCTATACAATATATATGTATTGTAAAGTGAATGGGTTTAATACATACGTCGGATATTTGCCAAGCGGATTCATTATTTCCCCACTAAATGTAAAAGTCAAGGGAATATTTTGCGACTTGATAATTAGGCTATAATAAATTATTTTTTGTTTTCGTTGACAGACGTGCACGCATTGACCAAGAATAGTGTGAGTGTTAGATTTTTCAATCACTTCACTAACACCATTTAACCTCCATACAGCTCAATATATAACATTAGTTTATATTACTTAATTTATACTCATTTTTTGTAGTACAATTTCATATAAAAATAGTCAATATAAAAATAGTCAACACTATGCTCAGTCGTTAAAATTATTTTTATTATTTTCTATAAACCTTTCTGTGGTACTCGTAACTTACGAATACAGGTATGAAAGAAACTTCAACTATTTATCGATTAAGACATGTTCTATTGATCAACACATATGCTAGTTGCACAGGGATAAAAGTGATAAATGGACAACACGCGAGAGAACTTCCATTCCCAAGATCAAGAAGGTTTTCTGAGTTAAGACAATGTAGTTGAAAGTAGAGATGTCGAAAAAATATCCATATAACGACGTTTCGATATTTTTGCCCGACATATCGATATTTTTGATAGCCGATATTTTTCGATATTAAAAAAAATCAAATATATTTCTTATAGACATAATAAAAAACTTTTTAAAATATTTGGGGAATATCGATATCTTTTTTGTGTCGATATATCAATATTTTTATTTTTTCAATATTTAGTAGTTGTTGCAAGTTGTTTCATATCGAAATATTTTTTCTCCTACATATCGATATTTTTAAAAATTTCGTCATGCTGAAGAATAGCATCATTGTATATTTGCTCATATTCTGACCCTTTTTCACGCATTTCTAGGATCTAACGCATTAACTGTAATCGATGGCGACACCCATTGATGGTTTCATTGTCCTCGTCTCCAAATTTTTTTCCTATCTTATATCTAGAATGATGTTTGTCTTTGGTGTAAGAATGAAGCTTGAACATGAGTTTTATTAAAAATGTAGTCGATGAAATTTAACACACTGTAATACAGTCTGCCGTAAATCTTTTAAAATTAATTTATAGGCCGATATATAATAACTTGTTAGTATATATTGACGTATAATATTTACAACTAATCGAAGTTATAGCTTTTATATTTTGGGGCTTCAGATCAAGAATGATCAAAGAGCATTTCATGACCTTTCAGACCGCTTTGACAGTTTAACTCGCTTGGCATTCAGCTGTTGACAAGAATCAATTGGAAATGACATTTCAGCCGTTTCAACATCACGGTTTCATTGGTTGCCGAGGTAAAAAAGAAAAATTTGCTGAAGCATATTATGACTGCCGATTAAAAGTGGATCTGCCACAACAATCTTAATCGAAAAAAAATATTGATTAGTCCAGGAAAGTAATCCATTGATCCCGAAGAGGCTATAGGGTTTTCCTGCATAAGGTGATATCACCAAGTTCTAGTGTATTGGAAATAGTAAAATCGAATAAATAATATATATAGTTAGTAGAGTTAATAGTTAGAATGAGGTTTTGATAAATTACATAGTGTTGTAAAGCGTTATTATTTTATGAAATACTCTATAAAACTATTTCGATACATATTAAAAATATTTGTTGAAACATCAGTTATGTTAGATACGAACATAACACAATCGCTAACTATAAAAGACAACCGTCCCATGTATGCCCAAAAAATGTACTTCTTCAAATGAATCTGTACATAATTAAGGGCAACAATACTTTGCTCTTAACGGAATAACAAATTATGAATTAGTTTTTATCTGTATTATTATTAAAGCAAAAATATACTGGTATTAATTTTGTGAATGTCAAAATTTACATATCAAGATATTTTAATTAAAAATACCGTTAAAGAAACATGTCTCCCAGTTTAAAATCAAGTGAATTATATTAATTTTGCTTAAACAACAATTTTATATTTATGGTGCTTTTAAATCTATTTTAGTCATATGTTAGGTGCTTGAATGTTTTTTTGATCAGTTATATCTATCAGTGAAAATTCAAAGTATCAATGTTTGAAATCGATCGTTTTGGCATTTCTCTGCACAAAAATATTTTGATTGATTTATGGGTTCGTTATTGGCTTTTGTTTCAATTATATAAAATAGGTAATTTTGATTTAAATTGTAAAGAGCCACCAAGGGGACCAAATAAGTTTAAATACAATGACTTGCAAGGCTTATTGAACGAAAATTCAGCTCAGACTCTCAATGACCTTTCAGACCGCTTTGACAGTTTAACTCGCTTGGCATTCAGCTGTTGACAACAATCAATTGGAAATGACATTTCAGCCGTTTCAACATTACGGTTTCATTGGTTGCCGAGGTAAAAAAGAAGAATTTTCTGAAGCATATTATGACTGTCGATGAAAAGTCGATCTGCCACAACAATCTTAAGCGAAAAAAATCATAGATTAGTCCAGGAAAGTAATCCATATTGATCCCGAAGAGGCTATAGGGTTTTCCTGCATAAGGTGATATCACCAAGTTCTAGTGTATTGGAAATAGTAAAATCGAATAAAACTATAACTGCAAATGTATACTAACGTCAATGAATGACGTATATTGCATATATTTGTGTACATACAATGTTGTATTTAATTTCTTTTAATCTGAGAAAACGATCATAATGGAACGTGCCTAACTCAAACTTATTTATATGTATTTTCTAGGAACAATTCGACATACAGATCAGAAAGTGTTTTTCGAAATTAATGTTGCTATTCAAAAGCGCCTAAAGTAAATATATAAAGCTATGAGAGAATTCAACCAATAAAAATAACATATTATTGAAATAATAGTATATTTTGTCTCTGTCTGAATTTTTAATTTGTAACATAACTTAATATTAATAATACATAACTTTAATTAACTAATTAAAGTTAGTTTATAAGTGTTTACTTTTTTCAAGAAAATTATTGCAATTTAGTAATTTTTAATAAAGAGAGATTAAGGAAAACCAACTGCAAGTTTTGAACGTAAAGTTGTTTCGTAATATCATTGAAACTACGTCAATCAGGATTATCTAAAGGGATTATTTCCTATTAAATTTAAAACGTATTTGTTTTATTAAGTTAGTCAGAAATTAATTTCATACTTTAATCATCAAAGTTAAATTACTAAGACATAATTTTACTACTTATAAACATTATTAATTATTTATTCGCTGTGCTAATATTAAGTAGGTTTCTCTGGGAAATATTGTGACGAGTTTTCTGGTTAATATCTTATGATGTAAAGCTCCAGACATATACCTGCTTACAATCACATATATATGTGTAAGATTTGATATTACTGCAAGGATAAACACATAGTTGAAACTACTTTTTTTGGTGCCTATTAATACTACTGTTTCTAGTAATCAGGCTAGAATATTTCCGTTTTTATATTATAACTAGGAAGTACTTCCATTTTCTGGTATATTAATTCTAGAGCTCATCAGCTTTGATATATTGATTTGACGAAGATTGATTTTTGTTATTTCATATTGTAATATATGTTCCTTGTTCATTGATGACTTTTTGCAACCTTGCTGGTAAAACTGTAATATAAGAAAAATATACTTAATTATGGAACTTTTTAGATTAAGTAAGAGATGTAAGTTTTAAACTTTTAAGCACAAATCTTTTTTTTGAAGTCATTTTACAGGTGTAAGAGACTTTTGCAGAGAGTGTAACATATGGTAGTCCATATTAGAAAAAGTAAATTTTAGCGCGTGCGTTTTCCATTCATCAATTCTGGTAACCTTATTTTAGTAGAGAGCTGACTTAATAATCTAGTGAGCGTACTTGGTCTTAACCATAAAAAATTAAAAATCGCAAAACAAAAGAAAACCATAAAACTTGATCAAACATTATTTTCTAATGAATTTTATAATAAAATACCGTTGAAGCCAGATAATTAAACGATAATGTCAATACTAATAATGATGGACGCTTTGATCTTCCAAAATTGCACAATAGAGAAGATAAAATATAGAAGTTATTGTTCTGATCTTAGAATGTTATCTTTGCGAAACATGCAACAAAAAGCGTAGATTGAAATAGTATTGATGATCATATGAAATAAAGAATTAATTCTCGTGTATTCATCATATACGTCATATTTTAATCCAAGTGGTTATTTGTGCTGATAGCTCTAAAGACAACTCCAGAGAGAAAGTGAGAGAAAGAGAGGAAAACTAAAGACTAATTAAAACAGTAAAACTCACTCTTCTTCTGAAACTTTAATGGCGAAAGTGTATTTTTGTTTTGTGTTTTGTACAATTTATTGTCCTAGTTTACTTCGATTAAAAGTTCAAACAAAGTATCCCCGAAATGAACCTTAATTCCCTTTTCGTGGCTTCGCAAAATAATACAGTAGCTTTTAAAGGTCGTCCCATTGCTTTTGATAAAAGCAAAGCAAATACACGTATAAAAATTAAATTTAATTATCGATATGGAGCAATATTTATCTGTTTTATGTTTAAAATGACAAAGGTCAATGAATAATCATGTTATATGTCAAGTTATGAAAGGTGTAGGATTTAAAGACAAACAATTATTTTACTTGAAAACTCTTCTATATTATAAGAAATAAGCGACGACCCAATATTGACGGCACAGACTTCACTGCCAGTCAGTCCTCAGGCCTCTCAGTCCTATTTTAATGTAAATGTAAAAACTTCACTCATCATATCCACATTTTAGTGTGAGATACTTTTTTCATCTTTTTTTTTCGAAATAGCCTCCATAGGCGTTTGAGTAGGAAATAATGTCAGAATTAACATGACTGATTGACAAAATATGTCATATTGAACAAAATATACAAAATATACGATGGTGTTTGCTACCAATCAAGCAGTTATGAAAATGAAAGTGTCTAGAGGAATGGTGAGAGTTGTAAATTTTATTTAAATCAGGTATGGTTGCACTAGTGACATGATGGAGGAACGATCACCCCGGAATTTCCTTTCATATGATTTTGAAGAAGAGGAACAAAACAACAAGTTTTATTCTAAGAATGTTAGATGAGAAAATGTATCTTCTGATAAATGTATGACGATTGGTTACGGATTTGAACATATGCTTTGTAGATTTGTTGACTGTATTGCTATAGAGTACTGCTGATTTTGTTGATCTTATTCATGTTTTTGTATCTATTTCGATTAACAACAGTGACAAATGTTAATCTGTCTATAAATGTTACAAATGATACGTGCAAATTCTCCATTCTTGAAAACTCTACTGAAAGTTTAGTAAATATTTATTCACAATAATATACCGGAAACGATATATCTACTTTCTCAATAATTTTTTTTCTAAAAACGCGTTTTATTTTTGATATAATATATTCTTTTTTATTCCTTTTTTACATCTTTTATTCCTTTCAAAGATTCTCCAAATAGACCAGTGATGACCTCTTCATTCGACCCAAATCTCTTCAGGCCAACAATTTATTTAGGTTAAGAAATAGTCGTAGGGGGGCTAAATATGGACAATAAGATGGAATGGGTTTGTATTCTTAATTCAATACATTCACTCAAAAGTTTTTCCATTTTTTTATACCTTTCAAGAACTCTCCAAATAGGCCAGTGATCTTCCTCGTCATTCGACCCAAATCTCTTCAGCCCAAAAAATTATTCAGGTTTTGAAACAGGAAATAGACACAAGATGCTAAATATGGACAATAAGCTAGATAGGGTAACAATTCCTAGCCCAGTTTATGAGTTATTACCTTGGTGGCTACAGACATGTGTATCTGTGCATTGTATTGAATAATTATGGTGTATTGAATAATATGCGCAAGTGATCGTTGTACCCCTTCTAAGATAATTGTTACGAATGAAACTGCGAGCATCCCAAAAGTCAGTGGCCATAATAGTAACCTTAATTGTTACACGTTCACCTGGAGAAACCATCAGTTTTGGTTGCTCCTTGGTCACTGGCGCCTTGTGATATATCCATGTTTTGAAACAGCGCAAAACCCCATTCGTATTGCGGCTGATCGTCGCCAAGCATTTCCTTGAAGAGGTCACATATATCGATTGATATTTTATTTAAACATTTTTTCAAAACATAGATATTTTTGGTCGATATTTATTTTGACCAATATATCGATATATTGACATATTTGTTAGTCGATATCTTTCGATATTAAAAAAATTATTTCTCAAAGGTTTTTATTATTTTTACCACTTTTAAAATAGGTACTTAATTATTTTAAAGGCTTGTTTCTTAAAAATATCTGTATATTTCTTTAACATGTCGATATTTTTGTTCTCCAATATATCAATACATCGATATTTTTAAAATACTGATATATAAATCGGAATTCACGCCCAGAGTTCTTTCATATGCAAATATTCATTTAAAATGTCATGTACTTGCTCAGTTGAGAGGTTTTAATCAGTTCATGTTCTTTCGTTCTACGATCATCCAATGACATTCCATAGATTTCATCAACAAGTTCAGATGACCTATTTGGGCGATCCGAACATTTGGCATCACTTGTGCTGGTACGACCACAAATAAAAAAAATTTCTTAGCCGTTGAAAATTATGTCTCCATTATTATTTATCTGGTTTTCTTGCACAAAAAAATAATGCTTAATCATGTTTTTACACAAAATATGTTTTTCACTTTGTTAAAACTCCAAAGGTTGTCTGCTGTCACTGGCTATCATAGTCCAAATATTGCTGTCAAATTCTCACAACAGTCTACTAATAGATGACAGTTGGCCAGAGCAGTGTTCTTCTAGTTTCGTTATTTCATGTTATAACTGTTTCTTGTACCTTTTATCATCCCCTAAACATTGGTAGCGACCTTGAGACGTGTCAAATTTACATCTGAGATAGCGGCCTACAAAATACCCGGAAAATATTATCCCATATGCTGAACACGTGCGGGATGTTAACAGTGATGTCCAGTAAAAGATAACGAAGATCTGACAACCCCGAGACGTTGATATCGGATATCCAAGCCTCTCTCTGGTAATACTGCGCTGATCTCCCTTTTTCTCTATTACATTTTCTATAATTATTATAAGTCCTACAAATAACGGTCACATCATTTAATCACCAGTGTTTTATTTCATCCTACCTCTATTCACCCGGTGATAAGTCTCCAAACATCATTAAAAAAGTAAATATACGTGATACACTAACTAAAAATACACTAAATGGAAAATAATCCGACCTATCCAAAAGGCAAGTAACTAACATGATATTTGCAGATTGTTATATAAACCAAACGCTATCTAGTTTTAATCCATACTTCCAGTATTGCTAACAACCACATTTTGCCGTAATAGCTAGAAATTATATAAGGAAATAATAGAATATTAAGCTGGAATTTTTAATTAGCTTTAATATTAGGGTATTGTCTTTCATTTATATAGTAGCTAGTTCTCAAACAATAAACCGGGTTTCTATTTTGTTGAAATTTAATTAACTTTCATATACTAATTAAAAACGTGTATATTAAAAAATAACATTTTTGGAAGAAAATTAACAATAAAAA
Organism: Rhynchophorus ferrugineus; assembly: GCF_030347505.1. Classification (NCBI taxonomy): domain Eukaryota; kingdom Metazoa; phylum Arthropoda; class Insecta; order Coleoptera; family Curculionidae; genus Rhynchophorus; species Rhynchophorus ferrugineus. Next base: position 19,214,905 of record NW_027472583.1, on the reverse strand, counting down.
ATCTATATATATGGTTGGTCTACATTTATTAATATGGGAATATTTCTGAAACTGCCGGCTTAACTTTTGCTGTGATCATGTCCTAATCCTCAGCTTTTTATTTCCATTAATTTGAAATACGAGATGAATTACAATTTTCGTAATATCGTTTATATTTTTTTACTTTTATGTATTGGATACTTATTTTATTTTTATATACTCATGTATATAAAAATATCTTTGCATAATTCCTTAAATTTGACATTTAAATTGACTATTGTTATAGATGATGACAATAAAATCTTGGAGGAAAGGTAATTTTTTTCTCATGTTTTTGAAAGCGAATTGATTCATATCAATTTTCATTTAAACAGTAATCATTGATGGATATATGTGACCACCAGTTTGTTTCTGAGAGTTCTAGGCAAAATCTGTACTTTGTTTTTTGGTATTGGTTAGTTGTTCCAGTCTAAAATGAATGTAAAGTGATAACAAAGAGTTATCCTGTATTAACTAATTCATTAGTTCATTTATTTTCAATGGACTATGCAGGATAATTCTACATCCTTCCTGAATTCATCCCAATTTGTTCATTTGTTTGTTAGTGATGGTAACTGGGATATCTTCATTATCGTCTCGCTTATCGTTAAAATAATAGCAGAGTGATCTGAAGAATATTAATATAATTGGAAGATCTGTTTTTCAATATGAATAAATCAATTAGATCTGATATTTTGTACGTATCTGATGACCAGTACGCTGGTTTATCGGTAGGTTGACATACACAATTAGCTTGTTTGTGTGGTACACAGAATATATGTTTGTTCTTAAATTATTTTTCAATTACGAGGTGATTTCCTAACTTTTGAAAAATATTGAGCCTTTTTTTCTAGTGTATAACTAGATGGGCATTATAATGCAACGACTTTATGCTTCTTAGAGCTTATATGGATTTTTATAGATTTTTCCTTGCAACATAGCCAAAAGTGCTATTTTGCTATAAAGTAATTTAATTTACAAATTTTGATGTAGTTTATTTTCTTTAAAATGTACGTATCTCTTTTGCAAACCACGCTTTTTAAGAATAATTTATCGAGTTAAGCCAGATAATGAAAATATTATTTTTATCGAATGTTCGGTGTACACTATACTGAATTAAACGAAATAGACTACTTTCTATTATTGTTCGATTCTATTATACTATCTTATAAAACAAAATATATTCAAAAACCTGTTAAAAATAACATTCAAGAAAACAAGAAAATTTACAAATTAATTTAGAATATAATATATAGAAAACGAATTAATTGATCTTATTACTTGTGTTGTATTTAATTCAGGGTTTGGTACAACAAAGATCCCACATCATTATTATAAATAGTGGTCGACAATTTAGCAAAAAATATTTAAACTGGTTTGAGATTCAAGTCGGGCGCCTGAATTACCGTCTTACCTTTACGAGACGTAATTATATCACGATTTTACTCTTGGCATATCTAACCTGTCCAGTCAGTCCAGGTAGGATCGACGGAATGATATTGTCTTGATAAATTAATTGTAATAGCAGTAATTAGCTAAGCTAGAAAAAAGTTATTACAAATAAGTAAAATATTCAGAGAAAATTAATATTTTTTTGAAATGGTTTCATATTTTAAACTACGACTAGTAGAAAATTAAGTAATCGAACTTTTGGAAGTTATATTTCATTAAGTGAAAACTTTCTGACATTTAAATGGCCATTAAACCAGCCGCATAATTACTTGGTAAAATGTCGTTAATAAGAGGTGACAAGAAGTTCTGTTCAGATTCCTAGATTATATTTAATAATATGGCAATCTCTACAATTTTAATGGCATTTGTAAGAAAATGATGTGTTTATTATAAGTTTAAGGAGCTAGTATGACGTCAAATATATGGAGAAATTCAAGAACATTATCAAGAATGTTTATGCGCTACTTGCTTAAGTAGACAAGAAAGTGCGAAATAGAATACGTAAAATATACGTCTCTAGTATTAATAATATTGACTGATTTTAAATTGAATAAAAAATTACCTTTTAATATATTTATAAAAGTTTTAAAGGCGTAAGATCTTACAGAATCATAAAATGTTATGTTTGAAGATTAGATTCCTTAAAATGTGTACATTTTTATTATAACATATCAACAACAATTTGTTATAACAGTCAACAGGTGCATATCTCTGGAATATAAGTTCTGGAAAACTTCTCATCCGAAGTTTAAGCATATATTCTTCGTCACATAAGCAACGTGATATCTGTTCGAGTAAATACAATTTTTTGCTCAGGTTCTTCGTTCAGTTTATTCGATTGTACACATACTGCGGTTTTAATAAAGAAGTTTATATTTTGATGTCGATATACCGAGTAGCCTTGGGTCTAACTACAATTTTTATTCATAAAAAGTGTTTTTCTATTTGTGAGTAATCAGCGAAATCTGTATATATTGACCTAGGTTATTGACACATGCAACACATGCTTTGTCCCATATGTACCATCTTTTCAAGTTTCTGAATATTTAGTATTTGATAAAAGCTCTTGGAGTTGGTTACTGGCTGAATCTTTTGCGTTTGTGTTGAGTCTGCATCTAGCAAAGCTTATAACGTTGCACATTACCAATAAATAAATATTTCTTAAGACGAATCTTGGTACCAAGAGCATTAAGTTGATTTACATGCTTCAGATGCCTTTTCCGCTGGTAAAATTTGACTGGAATTCTGTATTAAAGTGCAATTCATTACAATTTATTATTTAAAATTGTCATATGATTATAACGTAATTCTGATAGTCCTGATACTTGTCGTGACTACACGACTATAAGTACTTTTAGACAGTTGTCAAAAAATGTAAAACAATAAATTGAATGATTACCCACATCCGCCATATTGACCAAATATTTCTTCATGCGATTATTATTTATGTTTGACCTTAAATAAGTTTTTCGATGAATTTATGGAGTCAGTTCACAAATACTTATTCGTATATTATTTAATATTCGTCGAAAGTGTCACCAAAAACGGTATTTACTCAGCAACACTTTTTTTATTAACGTAATAAAGTTTCCGAGCCTAAACAATACAAAAATAATAATATAATTTTGTGACATATGCACAAAAATAAAATACGAACTGAACTATTTTGTTGCTCGGCACCTACTTCAAACTTATCAGTTGGTAGTAATTAAAATAATATTATAAATATATAAATAGGTTTAGGTAGGTATTAAGCTAAATCGTTTAGAAATATAGAAAGTAAAATACGTGTAGTAAATAGGTTAAATAATGTTTTATAAGGTAAAATAAGTGTTTATTTTGATTTAGTTATTACAACGATTATTACGGTCATATTTATTTTTAAACATTTTTTGTCTTGAAAATCTAAGTTTGATTATTTTTTATTTTTTAATTCCTTGTTTAGGTCGGTTCAATCTTTTTCCTTAAAAATATTTTTTCTTCTATTAATCCGTCTTCTTTTTTGTTAATTCTCTATTCTTTTTATTTAATTCGTATGTTCTTGGACAGCCAATTAAAAACATACAACGTCTTTTTCGAATTTCTCCATCAACTGTTACTATTAAGTACATTGTCTACAATTTCTCTTGTTATTAATTTTTATGAGATTTTTTATCTTTACCATTGAAAGTATTTCATCAAATTTCAATTTATTTACTCTTTTTAACAGCTCACTGGGTTAACAATTATCTAATTGCATACAAATCATTTTCGACAAGGTCATCGGATCCAATCATCAATACGTGCAATCACCGAATTATGATACACAACGACATACATAATATTTGACCTTCATTGAGAATATTTCATTGTACCAGATGAATTAACACACAGACATATACAAATAAATAAAAACAGTATATATCGTATCAAAAATGAAGATTAAATACGGTTTTCATGATTAAAATGCAAAATGAATATTTATCTAAAAATAAGTAAAAGGTTTTGGTTTATATATGCACAAGATAAAATAAGAAATGGGATTTGCTGAATACAAATGACTGTTAACAAGGTCATTAAACATGATTGTATACGATCGCCAAATGATGTTCACATATTCATCACAAGTATGCCATTACCATCACCATTATTCTATTAATTGTTAAAATAGTTTCTACATAAATGACATAATTTTATAAAACCATATTATTGCAAAACCATATTATTGCTATGAAATGTCACCAATACAATGTTGTCTTCGGTTATTAAATAACGAGATTATGTTTATATATTATTTATAGAGAATTAGATAATGTCAAGTTCATTACAAAATAATAATTTAAACGTTATAGATTACTCAAATTAGCTAGATATGTCATAAAATAATCTGCAATTAATTAACTGTTTTAATATGGTTCTTGTAATATTTGTGTAATTTTGTTATAAATCTGTATTGAGTTCCAAAAACTACGACAAATATCAATGTAGTAACCAAGCAAAGTACATAAGCGTACGCACACAATATAAAATACACAAACCACAAAATTTTTCCGATTTTGTTAACATCAAAATAATTGACCTTGGCCGATGATCTGAGCACATTAACATGTTTAATATTTTGTAAAGTTAATAACATACTTATCTTTGAAAAATTGCTCGATGTTATATACCATGTAGTACCATTTTTTATTATTTGAAAACACAATTCATTGTCTACAACGATCTAGTAATTTTTCTTTAACATTGTTTTTAAAATCCAGATCTAATACCTAAACTTAATTAACATTTGATGGATGTGTTCTCCCACTAGTGCAATTCACATAGTGTTAAAACATGGCACAGTTTTCACAGCTCAGTTTATTAATTCAAAGGGTTTTTATTAGTGGTGGAAACTATCGACTGAAATCGATTATCGACTGTTAAGTAATTGACTACTTTTTACTATCGACTGTTTCAGTCTCTATTTTTGGTCCGACTGATTTTGTTACTATTTACTATCGACTGTTCCAGTCGTGTACTTTTTTCAGTTACTATTTTTAGTTCTACTAGTTTCATTCAACTGATTTTAACGTTCTGGCTCTCTCGTCCTAGCTGCGACCTTAACAAAAATGTACCCAATTTATGCTTACATAGATTTATATGTAATATATATATATAGTTTTGTAATTTTTTTTTGTAGTTTGCTGGTAAATGACAATATATTGTATATTAATTTTTATTGATTGTTAATATAGTAGAGAAAAAAGATAATAGGTAATATTTCGATTACTCTTTCGATTTTTGTTAAAAAATATTTCCGTTCAATAATAAATAAAACACTTATTTCATTTAGAAAAGCTCTAGTAGTTATTGTGCGATCATTTTTAATTATGTGATGAATTAGTTTTCTTTTCTATGATTAGGTATATGTATGATATATGTTTATGTTTAGTATTTATAGTTATTGTACATCTTTAATTCTTGTTTAAGTTCTATTGCATTGTCTATATTTATTATATTATATAGTATATTATTTCAAAATAGCAATTAACATATAAAATACGATAAAAAAATTATGGGGTATTATTCCTTTCCATCTAAAAATTCCATTACTTTTTACAGATCCACAGAACATTCAAATATAAAAGTAATTCTACTTCGTCTAAAATGAAATTATTAATTGAATATTAATAGTATTCAGTAATTATTTTTTCCTTTTCTTTTTTAAAGTTAGTACGTGAAGTAATATCTACATCTCCGTCTCGCTTATACTGCCGTTGGAAAATATAAGCACATATAAAATTAACTACTCCAAGCAATTATCCGTCGTTTCCTCTCTCACAATTTATACAGGAAAGGGTTCGGACATCTTCGTCTAATATCACGAATTTAACAAAAAGTCGAACCGTGCATTTGACTGAAAATAGTAATTACTATTTTCGACTATCGATTGTTTCTACTGTTTTCAGTCGATAGTTCCCAACGCTAGTTTTTATCACCTATCAACCTCCAGATAAGTTCACTTCGCTTATCGAGCAGTTATAGTATTTCACTGCTTCCGTGATCACGCGTTCTTTCTTGATGGGTTTTGGGAAACTTTTTAATTTCTTCGCTGACCGTTAGTACCTTTAGATCTTTACGGATATACCCCTTTCTAATTTCTAAAGTTTGGACCATGTTCACCATTGTGTTGGACCGCAAACATTTGTTTGAAAATAAAAGTTTATTGTAGAATTTTAATTCGTATTGTCGTCTAAGTAACCACCACATTTTTGAGCCTCATACAAAGTTATGCTCGTTTCTTTTTATATGATCTTTCCATCTGAGCCTGGCATCTAGGACATATCCAATAAAATTAATGTCATTTAAAAAATATTAATAAATTCTAACATATTTACGAAGGTACTTTATAATTATATTACGCGTTATTTTATACATTATTTTATTCTGTTGTTTGCTTCTATTTTAAATGAATCTATGCAGAGTGATATTCTAAACTCCAAATATTTATACTAACTATATATATTATAATATAACTTTAAAATATCTCCAGGTCTTGGGATACATAAACAAGAAAGAAAATTGATAAAAACCAAATTTAGCCCATCCGCAGTATTCTCCAGATGTTCCTCCTTGCAACTACCATTTGTTTCCATCAGTGAAGCAGTAGACATGTACATATTTCAAATATTTGCAAGAAATGTGTATATTAATATGTTGTGTAAAAGAGGCATCTTGTTCGATATATGGGAAAAAGAAGTAACTGAGAATGACAAATAGTTTTAATAATTTTATTTTACATAATCTATTTTTCATAAAAAAAGCGAATTAATTCCTACCCCTAGTATTATACATATTCTTATTCATCATATATATTTTTTAATATTACCTTATTTTGAGGACATTTATGAGCAAAAAGCTCTTCAAAAGTGCAAAATATACTTTTTTTTCACCCCTCGAGTGTATAATATTTTTTATTATATTCTTGGCGTGTATAATAAAATTAATTTTACTCTACAATATATTTTTAAGAGATATTTTACGTTATATTTTTTATATATGGAATATATCGAAATGTAATAATTTTCGACAAGGTCATTATAAACAATCGACAACCTCTACAATCAATTTACAGTGATGACTATCATTGAATGATTTATAAAACTATTGCGAAAATATCTTATAACATGTTGGCTAAAATTTACAAGACATAATTAACATTAGATTCAAAGGCTGATAATTAGATACATAACTGAAAGGAGTTAATAAAAAGTAGTGCTGATTTTGGAAGTCGTTTTTTTTATGATTTTCAGTACGTAGGAATAATTAGTATATTGAGTTTGTGACTTTAATCATAAATCATATTTGATATATTATTACCTTATACATTCTTATTTACATTTTGATTAATAAATTCACTGTAAGTTTAAAAAACCTATAAATTAGGAAGAACATCAACTTATATTACAATTCTAATTTCCCATCAATATTCGATTGAATTTAAAAAAATCAAGAGCTATGGGATGGGATTCAGTTATTTTTAAATGCCAATAAAAATAAATTATATCTTAAAAATAAAGAGATTTGAAGAAGTCGATTAAAATTACAGAATGTCATACTTTAAAGGTCGATCATTAAGTTATAGGGACACTTACTTTTTAATCTCGCCATTACAAATGTCTAAAAGTCTTATAAAATTAGGGGACATAAAGTGAGGTAGAGAATTGAAGTAGGCGTGGAAATGCATTTTTCTATAATTTCTGATAGAAAAAGTGAATATTCTCTGATAATAATTCCAATAATGCCAGGAGTATAATCATGGAAAAACTCTTAACTAAAATAAAAGTTTATTTTCAATAACAAGAAACAGCAAAAACTTTTGTATACATTCAATGCTTATTTTCTTAGATTATCATTATTATTATTATTATTGTTACAAGAACACCTAAATGAAGTACAAATGTGGCTGAAAAGATGGCGTATAAAAGCCAATGAAACAAAATCCAGTCATATAAATTTTACTCTGCATAGAAGAACTTGTCCACCAGCCTACATCAATAATTATCAACTCCCACAAGTAGAGGATGCTAAATATCTCGGTATACACCTAGATCGACGCCTAACTTGGAAGAAACACATACTCGTCAAACACGTTGGACTTAAACTGCACCAAATGTATTGGCTTATCGGGCGCAAATCCAAGTTATCATGAGATAACAAGATATTATTGTATAAATCTGTACTCAAGCCTATTTGGTCATATGGAATCCAACTATGGGGAACCGCTAGCAAGTCTAATATATCCATCATACAAGAGTTCCAAAATAAAGTGTTGCGTGCCATTGTTGATGCTCCGTATTACGTTTCAAATCAAGTGATAAAACGTGATATTCCTTTAGTACCAATAACGAGTGTAATTAAACGTGTTTGTTTGAAGTACTTCGAAGTGCGTAGACTAAAACGTCTAACACCATGCGATCTGATTATTGGAACATATGTAGACTTTAGATTAAGCTTTAAAATAAGACTAACTAATTAAAATAGTATTTTGTACAGAGATCATTTAATGACGTGATTTTTAACATGCCATGTATATATAATATAAACATAACAAATACTTATTGGTCTCTGGGCAGATTGTGGAACTTCTAAGACTAACAATAAAAAAATATTATTATTATTATTATTATTTAAAATCTATTTTGTTTTTCTAGATATTAGAATGAACATTTAATTATTGCGTTATAGTAAACATAGTATTAGGTGTTTTCCAGAAAGAAAGAAGCAGGAGACCGCATGGTTCATGAAGAATCAAAGAACGTTTGATTACCTAAAATATTGCTCCAAATGTAAGATAAAAAAAGGTAAACACAGCTTTTCTTTTCAACAAAATATATACAAAAGTAATCGCAATAATACAATACATAAATAATCGCTGTTTTGATGGAAGATTTTCTTCTAACTCAAATGAGATTTTACATCTTAATTGGAATATTCGATTTTTAACTTTTCACTGTAATATTTGGGATTAAAATTCGATGGGGTATGACACTGTTACTATATAATTTCACAGTTAATTTAAATTATTCTATAGTTGCCAGTCATACGTTTAGAATAATATAACTTCTTCCGGAAATAGTATGATACTAAATGTATGCAGATGGCAATGGTACTTAAGGATATTCATCTTAGGTTCCATTTTTTCGTGGAGTAAAAAATCACTAAAAATTGTTCCAACATCTAGTTTGATCACTATATTTAAATCTCCATGATATCCGCATTTTATCATATCTAAAGCATTTTTTTCAGTTAATAAATTTTGAACACATTTTAATAATATCTCTATGGGTATTTTCTTAATTTCGAATAGGTAATAGCTACCATTTTCATAACTAAATTTTCTCGTCATATTATTGAACACGTTAGTATATACAATTTTTAAATTAAATTAAATAAATTATTTTATGAATCCAGTATTTCACTAACAATATTATTATAATAATAACAACGAATTGGCAGAATCTTATTTATAAAATTAGATATTACTGTTATCATAGTCATAACCTGTTGTTACTCATTTCAATCAAATATTTATATAAACAAAATAATATTTAAATATACAAACTGTTTCATGCAAATTACATATCGGATTTTTTCAAACTTATTAAACATACTTTGCTAGTCAGTTGTCGTCTTCGGACGACCTTCGATTGTACGACATTTAAATTTTGTTATCAACAATAACCGGTCGGTCGGCTTACCTTACCTTCTATCGATTGTTCTATTCCTAGATCGGGCTCTGAGGAAAATCACGTAAGTCGGGCAACGTTGCGCGCACTGAGTCACTCAGGTCGGTCAGCGTCGACTCTCCAGATACGGCACTGAGATTTTCGTCGTCAAGTTGGCAGTAAACGTTCGGCGTTATAACGTTGACAGTGGCTTGGTTTTTATGTTCCCAGTATGGTCCGGTGGGGAGTCACTGCTTAGTTGCCAAACTGGTGTTTTAATCGTAATATACCCTTAATTTTATATAAAATTGATTTAAATATTTATATATTATACATGGTATACATAACAAATGATAAGCTTGTAAGGTAAATTATATTTAAATAAATAAATAATACCAAACTATTAACGGAACTATTTTATTCTATAAGAATGAAGGTACATAAATAAAAAAATCGATTTATATAAACGTGTTTCCTCAATATATTTCTGTTATGCTTAAAAAATAATTAATGTCAAGAATGTCACGACAATCTTGTGAAATCAAATGTTCCTGTCACAGTAACAATTAATGAAAAAAAAATGTTTGTGTAGATGATCTATTTGAATTTTAAATCGTGTTGGTACTAAATTGGTTTGGAGAAATCAATAATTATGTAACATTAATATTATATAATCAATTTAAAATAAAAAATAAACTATAATTTGGCTTGGGATTGAAAGAATTCAGCAGGTCATCAGTAAAGGTATAGCAAATCTGCTATTATAACAAAAACATGCAAAAATAATTGGAAGATTATTGCAGTTGAGACATGAAAATATTAATTTGGGATCTTGAAGATCGTGTAATTTATAAGAAAATATTTAGCTGGGTAAACTTTAGAGAGTGATGTAAAAGACTTAGACGTATGAGAAGTTAGCAGTACCTAATGGTCAAATACAAGCAAGGACAGTGTCGATGATAATAGGCTAGATAACTGTAATCGACAATTACAAAAATATTAGTTTATAATAATAATATACTAAGAAATATAATTAAAAATATATTTATTTTAAAATTACAGTGGGATTACTAAAATTTTACCAGAAAAAGAAACAGAAAATTTCAAAATTCGTCATGTTAAGTCAATCAGAAACACCAACCAGAAGCTACATAAAGCATAGACGTCACTTCCCGTTTCCTAACCATTATATCCGTATTCAAACGTCTAAAATCTTAAGGCACTTTAGGTTTTTATTTGGATTATTTATCTTATATTTCACAGTTAAAAATTGGTTGTGGGCTACCAACGAAAGGAGAAGTTAAATGAAGAAATTTAACGGGGATTTATGAAGACAAATAACCTAAATTTGCCACAATTGATTTGGCAATACTGGGTAACCGTTACTGAAATAAAAATTTTAAAAGTATTTTTAACAAAAAAATTGAACCGACTTCAAAAAATAAATTAGGAACTCACTAGAAATTATGAAATGATCAAAGTTAGATTTTTATGCAAAAAAACGTTTTAAAATAAGTACATAATAATAGTTGTAATAACTAAATAAAACCAAACAAATATCTCATTTAACCTATCTACTACACGTATTTTATATTCTACTATATACACACAATTTAGCTTAATACCTACGGAAACTTATTTATCTATTTATAATATTATTTTAACTACTATCAACCGATCACTTTGAAGTAAAATTGCAATATTCTGCGATATTTTTACGGCTTCTCATATGTTATGCGTAGTGTTTAAAAAGTAAACTGAACGGCTTTTGCACTAAATCACTTCCGGTCTTCCTTACATCAGTTCAGCAATAACATTATATCCAAATATCTGATTATTTTAAATAAAAAATATGTGACAATTTCATACGTGCCTTTGAAATTTGACGATTTCCCTAGAATTCCTCCTTCCCCCCTTCAGATCCCGACTTGGTTCCAATGGGACCACCTCAGAACTGCCGAATGAAATGTCGAATAAAAAAAGAGTTTTGAAAATTAGTCCATAATAGATGGAGAAATCGGCGAACATACATTAAAAAATGTATATAAAGTCGAACATAGAATTTTCTCCTTGTTTGAAGTCAGTTAAAAAGAGTACCATAACTTTTACATATTTTAGTGAGTATTCCAGACACAGTAACCGTGAAGTGTGGTAGAGTATTAAAGAATATTAAGTTAAAATATTATCAGTACGTCACTTACGTACGTACAGAATATTTATTTTATATAGTTGATGGTAACTACAACACAAAAATGAAGTTTAAATTAGATACATTTAATGATGGACTTACTGATTAAATTACCTTGTAATATTTGGGTAAATAAATGTGTAAATTGCAATATTGAAGTTCTTTTTAATAGTCTTACAATCTTATAAACATGTACAACTACAATACTTCATTAAGTACTTTAGAAAATCCGTGTTTAGACATGCTTTAATATAGTATATTCTTCTATGAATTCTTAAACTAGATCTCTGCTTAGTTTCTTTTATTTTACTTTACTTGATTAATACATCAGTATTTTTTCCAAAATTAACATAAAACTAAACTACTTAAGCTAAAGTTAAGAATACACTTATGCACTAAGTAAATCTTCTGATTTCCTGCGTGTTGTCCAGTAGCTCTATTGCTTCCACGATGCTGTGATTTAGCAACCTTTTGATTTGGAGGTCACCGTGCAGCTTTTGGTTCGGTAGCCAATTTGAATATAACACTGCCAATATACCATAAGTTCCTAAGAGTGTGGCAGCTTTGGCAGAACATTTCTTCAAATTAAATGCGTCAATAGTAAAATGAGTGTCAAAAATGTTATTTTGAGCGTTCCACGATTAGCGTCTATATACACTGAACAGCACAATAATGAAAACTAAATTGAAAACTATTAGTTTATTAATAGAAACATCAGAATCATCGAATTTAACAGTTAGATTAGATTGTTTAATAGTTATTTGATTTTTATTTTCGACATATTTTCACTAATTATTATGTGAAGTAAATTTCTTATCAAAATACACCGCCATTTAAACCCTTTTACGTAGCCCTTTTACGAAATTCCAAAATATATAAGTCAAGAGGCAACAGGCCGCGAATTCTTATAATTTAACCTCCATTTGTTGGTCTGTATCCTATCGTAACTTTATCTTAATTTTAGTTAGTGCTTTATTTAAACTTTATGTTATTTTTTATAATAGTTACTGAATACTCGAATGAATGTTGAATTACATGAACTATCTTAAAACTAAAGCCAAAAAATTACTAATTATTATCCCCAAAAATATTTAATAATCAATGAAATAAATAATATCCGTTAGATATTTCATTATGGCACAGAAATATACTCAAGTAACGTATAGAGCCAGGACCCATTTTAGATTCGTTTTAGAAATAAATAAATTTAGATAATAAATTGTGGTTAAGTTGAAAATTATAGATTAAAAAATTGCTAGAACTAGTTTGATGATATTTTAAATTATTCCCATCGAGGCGATCTGTGTTATCCAATTAGCACTGAAAAAGAAAAAACGTTGGCATGTCACTGCTCGTCATTTACTTGTACCGAATGCATATCTATTTTCGGACCTTATAAATGCTGTAGAACAAAGTTTTCCAGGCGGTCGGCGTTTGTCCAGGTGGACGATTTCGCTACCGAATGAAGCTAGAGATAAAAGCCCTGCTATTCCACAATGGACACTTCTCAACAAAGAAGCGCCCGTCGGTCAAAGAAGTTAAATCAACGAACCGTTTGCATTTTCTTTCCAAATATATTTATTTCTTTATATAACTAGGTATATTTTCCTATTAGAGAATTTCGGATCTCAGCGCAAAAATCAGTTATTATTAATCAAATCCAGAAAATATATTATCGCTTTTATTTAAGTACTTTGCTATAAGGATACTTTTTTAAATTATATTTTTAATATTTTAAAGTCTCCTTTTTATCGACGAGGGTTTATCTGAACTGGACCTACAGTTTAACGTGGGTTCCGAATTACGGTCCTCGGCATTAAGGCTACCGACTTTCGAGTGAACAACTATAGAAATCATCCCAGAATACATCCGGTCTTACCCAGTCTGGTTCCTGACGTGACTGAAATGGTTAATCTTTGTCAGATTTTCCACTGTTTCCGTTTACACAGTCCTACATGCTGCTTCATAAGACATATTTTTTTTTATTTAATTTATGTACAGGGTCTGTCCCAAAGGATTTAGAGAATTTTCAACCGCTAAGAGGTTTACTATTTATATATATCGTATAATTTTTTGCTGTTGTTCTCTTAGCATTCCACAATCTTCCCTTCCTTCAATGAGAATATTTGATAAGAATATATTTGAAAAGAATATTCGAATACATCACCGCTTATTCATTTGTGGAAAATCGATGACCACGTAATTTGTATTTAACATGTGATAATACAAAAGTTTTTTTGTGCCAAATCGGAACTGTATGGCGGACAATCCTCAATTTGACATTTCGCCTGGTAAACATTCTGTTCTTTGAGTTTCTATTGATTAATGTATCAACGCCTCAGGTATTGTAGTTTGGAGACTAATTAATTTTTTTTTCAATATTCTCCGGAGACTTCATCACACAAATGGCCATCATGTAATATTAAACATTTTCTATTCTACGTTGCCTTAATGCCACTACATGGTTGGTAATGTCGAGGAAACAGTTGTTGAAAACTTTTGTTAGATTTTTCGAACCCATAGGTTTACACCCATGATTCGGCACCTATGTAGATGTTATACAGTTCTTTGCACTAATCATTATCAGCCATACTTAGGTGTATTTCAGATTAGTAGGATAAATTAATTCATATTCTGAAAAAGGTGAAATTCAACAATTCCAGGTTTACAATAAAAAAGCGCAGGCGTTATTCAAAAAACTAGAAATCTAAATACGAAACCTCGTTACTCTACACACAATTCCTCAAAATAGACCTTTTGTTTGAAGTTTGTCTACAACGTTCGAATGTACAGCATAGTGATTGTGTTCCACGGCTTTCTCTTTACGAATCAACTTCTTTTCGAGCATTTTTGTGCCGTTTGTACATGCTAACCTGCTATATGGCGTTCCCCTCCTCCTTCTCTTACCATCACGAACGACGGTTTTTTTTTCAGTTAAACACAAAATTTGCATATTTTTTTAGAAACGACAATAAAAGCACGCTTTGCACGAGCTACTATGCGGAATAGCTCGTTTCTCAGATACGACTCACCAGCGATGCATTATTTAGCTGATAATCCTACCTACCTTCCTCCCATTTGCCGCAGTCCGCCAGCCCTTTCACTGCACTAGAAAATAATTCTTGAAACTTTTATACATATTTTTTACACTGTCAAATATTAGTATTTAAAATATATTAAAATCGGTTGAGGTCACAGGCTAGTCCTCTTAGTATTGCGATAGTCATCAGTTCGAATTGTGCTGCGGCATGGTTATGAATTTATGTAAAGTAACAGTGCAAAATTCGACTAATCACTCCAGTAACCAGTCTGGATAAGATCGAATATCTTCTGACATGGTCTCTAAGTTGGTCACTAGCCAGTCGGTAACCTTAACGTCGAGGACAGTGACTTGGAGTCCATGTTCAACAATAGATCCAGTTCACATGAACCCTAAAATATAACAAAAAATATATAAATATTGAAAAGGATGCTGTTCAAAAATTAGCTCATTATAATATAACCTTATTTTAGAAATATTTCGTGTACTAACTCGGTGGTTCATTGGGAATGTTCCGCATGATGCTCTTATAGTCGCTGGTTTCAAACTTGCTACTAACTAAGTAGGTATGGGTGTTTCTAATTTATGTTTAAAATTAATTGTGATAGAGTGCTAAAGAGTACGATTAGACAAGGAACCACCATTCCAATCAAGCTAGTTAAGGGATTAAACATTCTTTAATTTCAAATGTACTTGGCACTCTTTTCAACTAGTAATTCACTATCTAGTAATTTTTCCATGGAGCCTTCATAAAACAGTGAAGAACTTTGTCTGGAAATGTGGATTCAATTGCGCATTAGATTTATTTCTGCAACCCCATAATTACAGACGTCTACACTGGCTTCAAAATGTTTAGATGCAATAAAAATGTGTTGTGAAGTGATAATTCAGATTTTTCTCCCAATAATCACCACATTTTCTTTATTTGATGTTTTTTAACCGTGTATCTCAGGCAGAGTAACAGGAAATGTTTTTTGAGCTGGTTTTTATTTGGATACTTGCCAGGCAATCGTAACAAGGGCTTAAATGATATGACAATGTAGTTATCAAAA
Organism: Rhynchophorus ferrugineus; assembly: GCF_030347505.1. Taxonomy (NCBI): domain Eukaryota; kingdom Metazoa; phylum Arthropoda; class Insecta; order Coleoptera; family Curculionidae; genus Rhynchophorus; species Rhynchophorus ferrugineus. Next base: position 19,198,969 of record NW_027472583.1, on the reverse strand, counting down.
ATGTAAAAAACTTTTTAATATTTTATGAATATAATACATACTAAAAAGTAATAATTTGTATAAGAGAAGAAAGTTTTCTTCTTCATACATTATTTTTATTAAAATTCGTGAGGAATTACAGATAAATAAGTAATGTCAACCGTTTTGTAGAAAAGAAAAATGACTGAATGAATGTAATGTATTTTATATTAGCTGTTTCAAGGTTGTTTCTTTTCATTTTCATTTTCTGGAGTGCCTTTTACAGTAATACTATAGAGATAAAGAAGGCAAAAAAAAAAAAGAAAAACACGTTTTAGTTTATGAACAAAATACCTTCTCAATTAGATTGCGCTTATAGGGCGGGGCATTTGTTGATTTACTTCTGTGCTTTCGACCTTGATATCCATACCTAAAGAATGGTTTTACCCTTGAATAACAGTGCGAACTATTAAAAATATATTATGAGCAAATATATATTATTGCTATTACAATATTTCTATATTCAAATTTTTAAAAGATAATTAGAAATCAAACAGAAAAGAATGGAAAACTATTCCAAAGGAATTTTAATACTCAATTATAAACATATATAGCATTGCGCGTAAAATATATTGTATAGTGTGTATTATTGGAAATATATCTTATTACTAGCCTAATACAATAATATAAATGATTAAATCTGATTTTTGAGCAACTTTTTAATAAATATGTAATAATGAAAATATCGTAGCCGGATATTCTATTAGGGTTTCTATCATTTTCTATACTTCATGGAAACTGACCTGTATACTCAGCTGATGAAAAACCACCATTTAACATTATTTCCTCCTTATCAAAAATCTTCTCGGCGATTTTTTATAAATATAAATTTGGTTAATTTGGTGTTCAAACTTTGATTTACTTTAAATCAAATAACTAGAAAATATTTGTTGAATTGTTTTACGAGGCATGTCTTGTTGATTTCACATGTTTTCTACAAAATTTAGTTAGAAAAAGTTTCTGAAGCTATGTAACAGTCACTGATTGATCAGCTGAAAAAGTAAATCGTTGTGAAAGCATTTATATTGCATTTATCAGCAATAAATTATTTAATAATGTTCCTTTACCATACGTACCGTGCAAGACATACAATTTTCGAAATAAATATATATATTTTTTAATTTCAGGTTCCACAAATTTGGTTGGAAAATTCACTCAGAGCGTACGTAGGATTGTGCAAGATGTGAAAGATGAGGGAAGCGCTAGCGGCGCTACCAAGGAAGATGTCATCGAGACTAACGAACGTCTTCGGGCTGTTCGAGTCCGAATGGATGAATCCTACGATACGGCCAAGAAAGCATTAGTCGGATTGATGAGCAAATATAACGAGAGCAAATCGGTTCATAATGTGTTTCAAAGATATAATCTACTTAAATCTATGATTAAGGTAAGTTGTTTATTATATTTCAATCTATTAATATCAAAAATACTATAATATAATCATTTTATTGTGTCATTATTTAAAATATGTAAGAGCCTTACATAATTAACATAGTAAATAAAGAATCCTAACAACAAAAGGTTCTAACGAAATATTATTGCAGATATAAAATTATAACACAATATTAAGCAATTTTTTCATACAAATATTTGTAATTGTTCAATACTGAATTGTGTGAATCATTTTAATAAATAGACAGAAACAAAAATTTACTTAACGTATTATTATATTGTTGTGTAGTTATATAAGTAGGATCTAACTAATTTTTTGATAAACAACCTGCATGAAATTTAACTTTTTCTGTTTATAAGAAGATTTATATGGACTTTTTTGGACATTTGCGGTCAATATAATCTCTTGAAAAAAATTATTAATTTGAAAAAAGTTCATTTGAAGCAATGCTAGATCAATTTCAATCTCAAGATAAACTTGTTCAATCAATACATATTCATAACGTTTCTCAAATATTTACATGCACTAGGTGCGATGCAAAAGAAAAAGCCTTTGATGCAATTCTAGTTAAAACCAAGAGGATCTTTGGATATCAACAGTTGATTCAACAAACAAAAAATGCTTTGCGTCATTAGATTCGAATAAAATTCTTTATGTTACGTTAATTTTAAGAATTGTAAATGAAATTGGAATTTACTCCATTATTACTCAATGTTGACTAATGTTTATTGTTCTGCTGAAAGCAGTTAATTCGTTATTTATTAGCTTAATAATATATTTATATATCCGTTTAATTAGTACCTATCCGGATCCATGTGGTACAGCCTGGTTACCATGAAGGAGATGGAAAAATATTCTTCCCAATATTGTACTAAAACATCTGCCATTTGCTTTAATAATGTTGATGAGTGGATTCTACTTCTCACTCTCCACTTTCCATAATGGTTCAATTATGTTGAGGTCTAGCGATTGTGCTGTCAAGGGAAGATCTTTGATGATGTTGTGCCAACCAGAACAAGATCACAAACAAGAGTCTTTTTTACTGTGTATATGGTATTTTGAAAAAAACTTCGTCATTAGTATGTATGGATATTCATTTGCAATAGTCCGACCAGTGACATGAATGAGAGGATCTGATATATCCCACAATATTGGCCAAATCATAACATATTAATTGAAAAGTCCCCGGCCTGACACGTAGATGGCGCTACTAGCCTTAAATCCATATGTTTTTTAGTTAGCCCTAAGCCTCAAAAGATGCGTGTATAAATTTGACAGCCGTAGGATCATTAGGTTCTGAATTATAGCATTTTGAGTGAAGCAAAATGGATATTGTGAAAAAAATGGATAAAAAGGAATTTCGCGTGTTGCGATAAAATATTGATTTTTGAAAGGTTAAAATACTATTGAAGCAAAAACTTGGCTTGATGTCGAGTTTCCAGACAATGCATCAGGAAAATTAACCATCAAGGATTGAACGCAGTGAACGCAGTGGATGCCCAAAAGCGGTTGTTACCGACGAAGACATTTAAAAAATCCACAAAATGATTTTGAATAATCTTAAATTGAAACTGAATGAAATACCAGACACCATAAAGATATCAACTGAACATGTACATCATACCATTCACGAATATTTGGGTATGAGAAAGCTCTGTGCAAAGTGGGTACCGCGCGAGCTCACTTTTGACCAAAAACAACGTTTGAAGATGATCAAGCGTAATAAACCCGTGTTTTTGCCTCGATATGTGACAATGGATGAAACATGGCCCCATCATTTCACTCTGAAGTCCAACTAACAGTCATCCGAGTGGATTCCACATGATGAGCCCGTTCTAAAGCGTGGGAAACGCAACAGTCGGCTGGCAAGGTTATGGGGTCTGTATTTTGGGATGCGCATGGAATAATTTTCATTGACTACCTTCAAAAAGGAAGGACCATCAACAGCGACTATTGCATAGCATTATTGGACCGTTTGAAGGACGAAATCACCCTTGAAGGGAATTATGTTGAATAAAAAAACTAATTTTGCCAAAAATGTATTTGACTTTGGTAGGCCGGGGACTTTGACAGTTGACCTGTTAATGAAATCAAAGCAGACAGTCCAACTCGTTTGCTTTTTTTTTGGGTTTTCGTTATATTAAATCAATCATTTGCAAGATGTAAACAATGATTCATCGTAGCATACGACATTCTTCCAATCATCGAATGTTCAGATTTTACGATCATTACCACACTTATTTTGTAGGTTAATGTTGGCTTTCGTTATAAAGGTTGTGCAATTAGAGCCTTTCTATGAATGACAGCTTTGTGGATCCCCCACCGTGCTCTTTTTGTCCAAACCCGATTACTTAAGTAAGTGTCCACAGTCCGTTTTAATGTCAGTAGGTTCTTGTCAGTTACCATCTTTTCTATATGCTAACATTACCGTATATGACCACATATTTACCGAAAACTTGTTTTAATGGTCGCAAAACAAAAGGTTTAATACACAGAGTTAAATTCTACAAAACTTGGCATGTAAATTGAGCAATATATTCGCAGCATTTCGATCATTTCTCAAGAAATCTCGCCACTGTTGACGATCGTCAACAAACTTTCTGGTTTGGCCAATATTAGTCACCTATTTTTGAAATCTCTCTATATGATCTTGCTCCATATCTTTTTCGAAGCTGCTCGTTATCTCTACTGGCCGAAATATTCAGTTTGTTGTGGAACTCTGTAAGGTATCTGTTCAGTTTTTATGTCCGAACCAACACAACAATCAATTACAAACTGCATATGCAAATTTCCTCCCCAAATGTTTAGTAAATGCCTCATCTTAAGTCCATATCTCTGCTAATGAGCTTCATAAAGATGGACGTTTTGTTTAAAAAAATGAATTATTTGCTTTGAAACGTTTAAGTACGTCCGACAATTGTTAGCGTGAGCACGACATTTTATTTAAGAGCTTAAAGTTATAAACTTGAAAATTACTTTCATACTTTTTTCTTCCATATAAAACATTTTAATTTCTTAAATCATATCATAGTATCGGTTATTTTTCAACAATATAACTTTCAGCTCTTTATGATTTTATGTTATTTTACATGTTTATTTATTTTAATTTTGAGCCAAATAAAGGTCAAAAGTGAAGTAAAACTTTACTTGGTAACTGGAGTTGTGATTGCTCCTGATATAAGGAATTATTCTTATATTGCCATTGTAGCCGTAAGTTCGAATCCCCTGTGGCAATGTTGTTAAATGTTATGTTAAAATAATAAATTATGTTAGGCTCGATTACACTGGATGGCTTCTGGGATCGTCTCTAAATTTATTAAAGCTCATAGGACTAGAACAGATACAGAAACTATAATGTTAAATGAAGACTTATAAAAGAACAAAAAAACTTTTATTAAAAAAAATTCTGCTATTTGGCATAAATATTTAATTTTTTGCTATAAACCCAACAAGTTTTATATTCAGCAATACGGAATACAGCTAAGCTATGCCGAGTCCTGTGTATATAATTGGGACTTAAACGCTGCCATATTTCTGTTATATGCGCCAGTATAAGGTTTACCACGAACGATATGTGTATATAAATAATCTTAGTGTTTATTATTTTATATTTGAAATCCCTATGTTTACATAATATCCGAAAAGAAAATTGAATTACGACGCTCTAAATTGCCAAACAAAAATCTCTTTATTTGCTTGTCTTTATTGGAATTTATTTCCTTGGCATTTTTTGCGCCCTACATTACGAACCGGAGTCTATTTACTTAGAAAAAAAGCTCGTATTGTAGTAGGAGGCCCTATAAAACCCGTAGAAAGAGTAACGAGGAATATTTGGCCTTTCCCCAAAAGTAAAACAATACCTGTAAAATTCAGTTTTCGTTTTCCAAAATTAAATTTCCTCCGAAGCTTACTTGTATGTGAAGCGAATGCATCTCGAGATTACGTTAGTTTTGCTCTGTGTATTTTATAAATAAATAACTAGTAAAAGGAGAAATATGACAGTACACAATAAAAAGTAGTGTTGGGAACCATCGACTGAAATTGACTATCGACTGTTTAGTAATTGAGTACTTTTTACTGTCGACCGTTTTAGTCCTTATTTTAGGTCCGACTGATTTTGTTACTATTTACTATAAACTGTTTCAGTCGTACTTTAACGTTCTGACTCAGTCTTCCTAGCCGCGACCTTGACAAAAATGTACCCAATTTATGCTTACATAGTTTTATATGTAATATATATAGTTTTATGCTTTTTTTGGTAGTTTGCTTTTAAATAACAATATATTCTATATTAATATTATAGCATTTTATTACGATATTTTTCAAGTTTGTTAATATAATAAGATAAAAAGATTAAAATTGGGAATGATAAATAGTAAAATATTTTGACTGTTTATGGTAATAATGGGTAATATTTCCATTACTCTCTTGATTTTTATTAAAACATATTTCCGTTCAATAATAAATAAAGAATTTATATCAATACATTTAGACCATTTTTAATTATATCATGAATTAGTTTTTACATCTTTATTTTTAGGTTTTGTTTGAGTTCTATTGCATTGTCTATGTTTATTATAGTTTATTATTTGAAAATAGCAATTAGCACATTGGAATACAATGAAATATTTGTAGGGTAGTATTCTATTCCATAGAAAAATTCCATTTCTTTTTACAGATTCACAGAACATTCAAATATAAAAGTAATACTACTTCATTTAAATTAAAATTATAAATGACATGTTATCTATTATTATTATAATAGTATTCGGTAATTATTTTTTTCCTTTTCTTTTTTAAAGTTAGTTCGTGAATTTTTATATCTCCGTCTCGCTTACACTTCCGTTGAAACATATAACCACATATAAAATTAACTGCCCCAAGCAATTATCTCCGTCCTTTCCTCTCTCACAATTTATACAGGAAATCATTCGTACATCTTCGTCTGACATCACGAATTGAAAAAAAAGTCGAACCGTGCATTGGTAGCTAGTTTTTTGACAATCGACTGTTTTGCGACAATCGACTGTTTCGACAGTTTTCAGTCGATAGTTTCGAACGCGGATTCCGAAAATTAGAAATAATCCAATAATTTAATAAATAGCAATACGATCTGTATTATAAAGGTTACTGTACATTTTTGTTTAATATTAGGTGAGGAAAAATAATCTCGTTTTTCTAAACGTCTTTCAACGCATAATTATTGATTTAAATTTCACACAATTGTTAAAAACTTTATAAAATGAACAAAGTTAACTGTGAAACAGACAATCAAAAGGACATATATAATTATAACAACAAATAAAACAATCTAAATAAAGTGATGTGTTTGGGTGAATGCCAACAGAAAAAAGAAAAAATGGAAGACCAAGGTCGAGATAGCAGAATGGCGTGAAATATGATTTGTTGGAAACTATCACTAGGGGAAGATGGATTAGGATAACAGTTGAAAAGAGAGCTCCATATATGGGGCTTTTTGTTTAAAGATTTATTATCACTTTTCTGGATAAAACCATAATGTTGTCACTCTAGAATTTATGAAGATTTTTGGCCTAAAAATGAATCGTTATTTTGGCAAACCACTTCTGAGGAGAGCTTTGCATCACTAAAAGCTTTTCTGGTGATTTTTAAAGATATTTTGCTTTAATTACGTTAGTTGTTGATAACAGAGAATTAAATTAATGGTTTGGTCAGTTTCTAGCAGCTTACGATGGACAATTTCAAATACCACTCTAATTTCATTCCTATCCTATCCAAACACTATCCCATGTCCTCCTTGACGTCAATGCGAGCAGTCGTGATCGCAGCCATCGCCCATAATTACAAAAAGATCCATAAATCACAAATAACTCAATTGAATTATTCACTGCTTCTTTTTGTAGCCAGTCTTGTGTAAATAGTTTACAGTCGAAAGTTTTCAGTTCTATATCGCGAGGTGAAATGTGTCGGTCTACATTAGCCCTTAAACAAAAACTCGAATTATTTAATGGTTGGGCAGGAAAGGCATCCATTTCTATTATAGGGTTCATCTATTATATAAAATTGTTGGAACGAGAATAAAGAAAACAATTCTCAGTTAGGAGCACCATTCTTGATGGACCCTTGTTGCAATTTTTCAGTTTCCGAAGTAAAAGCGGAATTAGGGGAGTAGGGATACGAATTTTTAGTATAGTAGTAGCGAGGGAAGCAGGGATATGCATTTTGATCAATTCATAAGCTAGACGAATGCGGGATAAATACATGAGTATATATGTTATTTTCCAAATTAAAATTATGTTAGACTAAGTTAAGCTAAAGTTAATGGTAACACATATACTTTATTCAAATACCTGTAGTTTAGTTTTCTTCAATCTTCCGCTTTCCTGCGCGTTGTCTATTATTGCTACCAGGTTGCTGTAATTTAGCAACCTTCTTCCGTGTTTTGCTGCGAAATAATTTATAACTTGGTGAATGCATTTGATTTCCTCGTTGGTTACGTAGCTATAAGCAATGGTAATTAATCGAAGAACTTTGTTCTGTCAGCATTGGATTACTAGTAAAAGGGATGTTCTAGTGCACCCCCATATCTTCACCCTGTAAATACAAATAGGATTTAAGGTTGATTGATCTCTGATTTTTGGTCAAGCTGGGAATCTCTTCCAACTAACCAGTAAAATATTGTTTAATTATGTTTAATTGCTAAATATTGAGTCTGATTTTCTCAGCTTTCGAGTAAACAAGTGACATTTTCTTTATTTTCTTCCAATCAACTAGGAAATTAGAAAATTAAAAAAGATTGAAAGATCTTAATATGGTTCCACTTTTTAACATTGATCATAATTTTATATTAATATGGTTTCTTTACTTTTGGAGAAAGGTTTTATAACTCTTAGAATATATTTGAGTGTTATTGGTAGAAGAAATAAAGTTTTACTTCTTTCTTAGATCTAAAATCCCATGCCTCTCTAATGCTGATCTTATTGTCAGCTCGCTATATTTTTCTATTTATTAAGACGACAAAGATAATAATTAAAAAATACTAGATAATGTTAATAGCAATTAAAAGCGGCACATTGCTTTTTCATTTCATAATTTCTTAATTGACGGCTCATAAGTTGACACGCTGTTGTGTCCCAATTATAAACAATATAATACTCATCAGAAATTCCAGATATAGTTAACAATTGGTAAACAACTAGACATATTAAATAATAAAAACACTAAATGGCTAATCCAGATATGCAAGAAATTGGTGCTGGGATTGAAGTTTATTGCAATTAACTTAATTATGACTGCCACGTTTTTCTTTAAATATAGTTTTTATATTAAATTAAATTATTAAATATAGTTTATATGTTAGCCACTAAGAAATAGTGGCTAACAACTTACTTTTATATAACATTTTATATTTATTAACTTTATCTATTTTTTAAAAGAGTTTTGCCTTATTGCCTATTATGTGTAGTTAATTCAAATCATTCAAAAATTCATTTCGTATTGATAAGTGAATAATGGCCAATTTTTTATACAATATAGAGCGTTTAATGCCTCCATTGGTACCTTATGATACCTCATATATAAAATTCAATGTAAATTAATAACCATCATACGGTATCATTGATAAACAATATATTTGGGTCATGTTATTGTTAGCAAGCTAGATATTGCTCGTGTATAGATTGGAAAATGTTAAAGCCATTTAGTACTAGTGATGTCTCTGCGGTCGAAATTATTAATTATTAATTTTATATTGTAAGAGCAGAAATATATTTGATACATAATATTAATTAAATTAGTACATGTTTGTTAATTGGAAAAAAATGACAATTATCAGTACAAAATAAGTTACTATTTTACAAGGAAGTGTTCCAAACATTCGGAATTCAATTATGGGGATGTTCCGTAAAAAGTAATATAAATACAATATAAGTTTTCCAGAACAAAGTCTTGAGCAGTATTGTAAGTGCACCTTCATACTACAGCACTGATTACTTACACCGAGACCATCAGATATTGACTGTGACTTAGGAAATCAACAGAGCTGCAAAGAGACATGTCTCCATTATCATATCAATATCGAAGTAATACAAATACAATGCAAGATACAAACTCAAAAAGACCACACCATTTGGTCTTGTGTTGTGTAGTGATGTGCATTTAAGAGCAATATAGCAGCGTTAATACATAAACATTATTAAATTACACCAGACCGGTGGATCCTCCTAGATATATATCTAGATTTAGGTAAAGACAAATTGTAGGTTAGTCGACAATGATTAGTAACAATGTAATAGATAACTAAATAAATAAACAAATAAAAATAAACTCCTTGAAAATATATAATTTATTTATCTTTTAATGTGCTTCAACATATATCTACGAGTATATAAGTATTGTTCGAAATGCTTGAAATATCTGTTTGCAATTACACATACACCAGGCTATCAAAACTTGATAGAACCACAAGATAATTTTTAGTATATACCTATTCTAGCTACTTAATAATTCTACTTCCTAATAGTTTAACACATCGAAAGGAGCTTCTAATAAAAAACACAACATAATTTTTATCTAACTATTTTTTTAAATTACAGTTGTACGTTGATCTTTTCGATAATACATCTATTATTTAGAATTTAAACTTTAAACTTTTAATTTTCGGATTTTCCCAATGGCTAGTTCTTTCTGACAGTTCAAAAGATTACGTTTACTTTGGTCCACTCTAATAATGTTCACACTGTCTATACAGGTTTTAATAAATATAAGTAAATTATTAATATAATATGACTAGACATTTTCCTGAGTCCTTAGTTATGCTTAATCATATGCGCTATGCTTGTCAGTTCTTATATCTAGAAATGTAGAATTTCCAATTTCTGTCTTTTTTCCTTTTAGATTATTGATTTTATTCCAAGACATCAATATAAATGAACACTATTAAATTTAATATCAGAAACCCATTTAACAAAAGAATCCTTTATTAAATTTAGAGGATATACATTTTAAGAAAGGGAATTTTAAAACTCACCAATATGATCAATAGAGTATTTAGATTAAAACATGTCCCAGACATTTGGAAGATGGCGGAAATTATAATGATCCCTAGAACGAACTAATGAACTAAGAATCCTAATGAACCTAGAAAGTCACCAAACGAAATAAAAGCCTATAGACTTATATCACTGCTGCCAGTAATATCTCAGGTTTTTGAAAAACTCCTGTTGAAAAGAATAAAACCGATCATAGAGAGAAAAAACTTAATACCAATACACCAGTTTGCGTTTATAAACAAGCACTCAACAATTGACCAGGTCCACAGAATAACAAATGTTATTTAAAAAATCTACGAAAGTAAAAAAAAATAAACTACAAAAAATGCTACCAAAGCAACACCGAACTATTAAAATCATACAATACAACTAGAATGTTTAGAGTCAACAAGAGGAAACTTACTCTACAATAAAAGAAGCTAAAGCAGGTGTACCACAAGGAAGTGTACTGGGACCAATGCTTTATCTACTTTACACTTGTGATATACCACATATGGAAAAAATCACGACGAAAATTACAACAAGCAAGTGACAATATAAATAATTGGACATGAGCTTGGAAAATAAAAATTAGGATAAGATAGTAAATCTGTACATGTGCAGTTTACCTATAAACAGACCGTACAAGCACCAATAACATTAAATAATACTGTCATTCCATATAGCAACAACGCTAAATATCTAGGAATAAATCATGCAAAACTTCGCTAGAAAGAACATATAAAGAAGGAAAGAAAAGAACTGGATTTGAGATATAGGAAAATGTACTGGCTAAGTGTAAGAAAATCACAATGGTCAGTACATAATATATTGCTATTATATAAGCAAATATTGAAACCTATATGGTCATACGGAGTTCAATTATGGGACTGTTCTTTATGTAGGTTCAATTATGGAATTATGGGAAAGGACTAGTAACAATGTATTAATTAAATAATAAAAAAATATATTAAATTAAAATTATTAAATAGCTATAAATAAAACAAATATAATATAACAAATATAGTCCCATAGAGGCTCATAAATTTTAAAATATTATATAAATATAAAATCAAAACTGAACATATTTGTATGTCATAATAAAAAAATAGTAGAAAGAGCATGGAGAATAAAAATAGTACAATTTATATGACGGCGTAATTGCAACTCATGCCAATCTGATGTCATGTACATCTGGCGGCATATCTGAAAGACGGTCTAAATTTAGAATATTTTTTATGATTTACCATATGATGACCAAAAGAACGATATAATAAACGGTCGGAATTTCCAGTTGTGTAAATAAAGCCGACCCAGTTTACCATTACTAAGTGCTACTCGAATTGCAAATCCAGACGCCCGAGGATAATGTTTGTTTTTCATATATAATTTCGTACTTAATTACCCATTTTACGCTTTCCTGTTTTGTTGATATAACTATGAAGTTAAGTGTTATCTGTTTTTTACATCATTTATTTATATATTTAGAGCCAATATTATTTATTATTAGGTTTACAAAAAGTCTCCACCGTTCGGAAAACAATACCCTAGTTATAAATTATGTCAAAAATGGTTTCGTGTAACATATCATATACAAATTTAGAAATAAATATATTTATTTGGGCATCTATATATTAATCGGCGTAGCGAAAGTTTTGCCTCCCTTTTTAAGGAAAACGGGGGCATCTGTTACCGACTGGCGAGTAACCAACTCATAAATCACCCTAGAAGACAACCGGTCCTACCCAGCCTGGTTATTAGCGTGACTGGGATTATATTCCTTGTCGGATTTTGCACTCTTGCCTAGGACAATCACAAACATAAATTCAAGGCCATGCCCAAGCAGGATTCGAATCCGCGGCTTTCGCAACATTAGGAGGACCTCCCTGTCGCCCTTACCACTGCACCAACCAAGCCGGCGGCAGCTGGGTTTTCCACGGTTTAAGATTACATCGAGAAAGGATTATTAGGCCTAATGTTTTTGAGTTACAGTCAGATCGACACAAAATATGTAAATTGTTCATCAAGAATTAAAAAAAACGAAGTAAATTAAATCAATCAAAGAATTAAATTAAATATATAATATACATATAAATATTAATAAATTATGAAACAGCTTCATAGAAATTTAATTCCTGATTTGTTGGTGTTGTTATATCCCACGTGGGACATAAGACAAAGTTGAGAGCAGTAGATAAACAAAAGTCATATAAATTAAAGATGAGCTCTCCGCAAGGGTGGTATTGAAGAGTCGAATAAATAAGTAGTAATAATAATTGGTTAAGAAATTGTAAATTTAATCAGGCTGGTGTATTTATTTTTTTGCAATATATATTTTAGATGGCAAATTTGGATAAAAGATAGAGTTTATACGAATACATAAATTATGTAGTGAAAATATTCAGCTTTTAAAATGAAACAAACTGCAATATTTTAATTAATGGAACAAATGGGACGAAAAAAAGAAGAAATTATGAATTATTATCAATAAATTAGTAAATATTTTATATTATTTATATATATTAAGGTAGTTAATGATTAACATTATAAGATATATAACTATATAACATTTTTTCTTTGAATCTTATATTAATTTTGATTGTTTACATTATAGACCTAAGTTTTTAAAAATCTATAGTTAATGTAATGATTATATATGCATTTCTTTTAGATATATTTCTAAATTGTAAAAAATAATCTATTTGTGTTCGCTACTATTTTAATATATGTGCCATAAAATATCAATTTCAAAATTGTGTTATTCATATATTCTCTGTTTAGATATACCAACATATATTAGTTCATTTATTATTCTATATTTATGTTTATAACATAAAAATAATGAAAGATCATAATATTTATATTTGATGCTCTGGTGTTTTAGTTCTAATAATAATCTTATCTATGAACATTCAGTGACCTAGTAATTTAAGCTTATCAATACTGTTTTGATTAACTTGATTGCATTGATTGTAATTAGATTTAATTAAATGTAATGTTTCAGAACTGTGTGAAAACAAGTTTTAGTAATATATCATTTGGTTTCCTCTGTTATGAGATAAAAATCATTAAAATAATAATAAATTGAGGAATTTCGACCACAGTGCAATTACCAGCAAGAATAAATATATTTATATTAATGTGAAAAAAGCATAGACAGGTAAATAATAAAATAACCATAAATTTAAAACTATGGAAAACATAATTTCAATTGTTTTCCTAATAGATGACTCTAAAGGCGTATATATCTAGTAATATCTATTCATTAATGCCATAATATAGCGTCTTTGAAATATAACTATCAATCTAATATTTTAGATATATTAACGACCATATAACAGTTTTGCAGCATTTACATAAAACTGCACACTAAAAAAGATTTAAGCGAATTAACAGTGGAAAATTTAATGCATCAAATTTCGAGTCGAAACGTTTTCTAAAATAACGATTAGTGGTGAAGAAAAGTTAATCATACATGACAGTATGAAAATGATGATGGTAGAAGCATGGAAAAGCTTCACAAAGGGTTGTAGAGTTGGATGACAAGGTGGAAGGTGTTGCTAAATGTTTGGTAGGCTTTGAAAGGAATAGTTCACCATTAACTTCTCGAAGCCAAACTTCTTTCACTGCTCTTGAAGTGCTCTTGAAGCAGAAAATGAAAATAAATGACTAGGACTGATTAATGGAAAAGGTGTTATCTTCCATTACACCATCTTTAGTGACCTGGAAATTGACGTAGGTACTCGCTGGGTAGCGTTGATGTACCTACTATATAATCCACCCCCGATGACATAGGTTAATATTCTTTGTGATGGTTGAGGTGATTTTGACGACTTTGTCAAATCATTACTTTTAGAAGCTGAAGTTGAACATTTATGCATAGAAAAAACGTTGAAAATAGCATAGTGGCATAATATTATGTGCGTGCGTATATTCTTATCAACAACATCCATTGGGGAAAATATGAATTATCAATGTAACAAATGGTTAAAAAACCAAACCTACCTAAAAATGCGGTGGTTGTGGCGTCTCCCTATATAAAATAACTAATTTCCATATAGTATTATAGAGTTATTCGCTAGAACGCTCAAAATAAATATTTTCGAAATTGCACTACATTTAGAAATAAATGCTGATGCAACTCCGTGAAATCCCAATTGTCTGTTTTAGTTTCAACGACTTTAAAGCGGTTATATTGATGTCAATGACGAAGAATGGCATGGAGAATCAAAAGAGTTCCAAAACGTTATCTCAAATTCGCGGAGAACTTTCAGACAATGCAGCGCTGTCAAAGATCCGAATGAAAAGTGTTCCGAGTAGAGATATTTACCGATATATTTTAAGACCAACAATAACGAATAATGAATATGAAATACGAAAATAGACCGTACCCAGAGAACTTGTCAAATATAGCACCTGGTGATTACAACTTATTCAAGTTGATGCAACATTGTTGGACTCGTATATGGATTATAAATGCTAAAAAAGTACGAAAATGGATCCATGATAGGATAGCTGCCACACCAACAATCTTGTGACACTATATATAAACAAATATGGAACAGATGGGAAAAAGCAAAAAAAATAATGGAATGTATTTTCAATAATATACATTTAACAAATATTTCTCAATAAATGCTTTTTTAATGTGAAAAAAAATCACCCAACGAAGATTAGGAAACAATCCAATCCAAAATTCAAATATCGAACATAAAAAAATATGCGTGACGATATAGCGTATGTTACCCCGTATGTTATATATGCTTTAAGATCACAGTCGCACTATATTTAAAACTAATATCATGGCCTTAAAAATTATTCCAATAAAATACAGCAGCCTACTGGAATTGTTCCTTTAATTGACTTGTCGCCAGTCAGACTGCCAATCCAGACGCCTGAAAAATAAGATTTGCTTTTAATTGGACAATTACTTCAGCTTCCAATGTATCGAATTTCTTCCTTTGTCGGCGGAAAACCTTTCGCTGTGTGTAAAACAGATCGCGAAGCGGTTGAAAGAAAATTAAATTTTTCCCTTTCATTTTCCCGTTTCACCAACTAGATCGAAACCGGATTGCTATTATTTTATCTCTTTATATAATTGAATTTAATTACATACATTTAGAAATGTTTTAATTAAATTAGTAACACAAACCAAACTACAATTATCTCACAATATGATAAAAATTATGTTATTATTAGTAGCTAACCCCGCAGACATCCTGCCTCAGCTATTAATATTAATTATATATATACATATTTTAAAGTCTCCTTTTTACCAACGTTAGCGTAGGCTCCGAATCACGGTCCTCAGCACGAAGCCTACCGACTGGCCTATCTGGACTGGAACTGGAAATCTTCTCAGAAGACATCCGGTCTTACCGAGCTTGGTTACTGATGTGACTGGGATCATTTTCCTTGCCGGATTTTGCACTCTTGCCTAAGAACAATCACAAATGTTAAACGATCACAAAAATAAATTTACGATCATGCCCCAGCAGGATTCGAACTCGCGACTATCGCAACAGTACCGTCGCCTTTACCACAGCGCCAACCAAGACGGCTACTTCCACCTTCCGAACGAAGAAATTCACTATTAAGTATTAATATTAACTGAGGACATGTGCTTCATGCTTATTAACAAAGGATTAATCTATCAGGAATAAAGTGGTGAACGATGAAAGTGTTGGAATTTGTTTTTTTAGATGCTTCTTGTGCAACTGCAAAAACATTTTTAATATCATTGATTTTGGCAACGATTCGATCGCAAAATGGAATTATACTTTTATGTGCTTCAGTAGGTATTGTACCTACTTTGTTGGAAAGTGGTCGAATAGCTCATTCAGCAGTCAAATTGTTGTTAAAGATGCGAACTAATGAAACTCCTACTAATGGACATAACACCTGCTTAATTATTTTTTTCTTCATTTTGACTGAATTAAACTTTTTAAGATATGCAATACGATAATACTAAATTTATAAAATGTAAATATTAGATGCTCGTTTTTTTATTTCCTTTCCCGTTTCTGTGTAAAATATTTTGTATATTTTTTTTCGGATGTAATGCATTTTAGTCTTCCCTAATATCGATTCTCCATGTCTCTTACACCCTTCTCAAATCGCCCCCATTGAAGAAGTCAAAATGGTTTTGCAAGAACTTGACTTTAAGGCTCATCAGACAGCCAAGAGTTATTAGACGTTTTCACATTGGCCAAAAACAAAGTTATAACTGCTTTAAATTATATGCACGTCTCCTTTTTTGGTCTATTTTAAAGTCTGCTTTCTACCACCGAGGGTTTTTTGGATTGAACCTTCTGTTTAACGGAGGCTACCACGGTCTTCGGCATTAAACCTATCGACTGACCAGTCACCAATGTAGAGACCATCTCAGACGACATTCAGTCTTACCCAGCTTGATTACTGGCGTTACTGGAGTTATTCCATGTCTAAGATATTTATAATTACAATCACAAATATAAAGTACATCCACTCTCCAGCAGGATTCGAACCCGTGACTATTGAAAGAGTAGAAGGACTTTAGTTTTTTTTTATTAACTACTGCACCACCAAGCCGTCTTATACCTCCTTATTCTTGTTTCTCTGCCATTCCCAAAACATGGACACCTTTGTTGGCAAAGGTACATAGAAATTTTTATTTGCATCAAATCAAAAACATAGAGGAGGAATATTTGGACATATTTTCAATTTTCGTAAAACAGAAATTAGTTTGGAAAAAATATAATTCTTACTATTGATGTAAAAACTTTCCGTGATATAAAAAAATTAAATATGGAAGTAATTCTTTATGCTATACTACTCATTTTTTAAAGTAAATGGTATATGTTGTAACTTGTACTGTGCATTTAAACGTCTTAACATATATTATATGAGTTTTGAAACTTTAAGGTAGTAATAAATGTAAAGGTTTGTAAACCCTTTGTGCTATATTAAGTTTTATCTTTCAAATAAAGACGGAATTTTATCATGTAGTTTCTCTAGAGGAAATTTCTGCATACCTTGAATAACTAGATATTATTTAACTCGAAAATAAAATTACTACACTAATATTTCCAGTAAACTCAGTAAGCAAGTATAGGTTGTTTGTTGATTAGTTAAACATGATTAATATTATAAAATGTCTTTACAACTAGCTACTGTAAATGAATAGTTGTAAATAATGTGGAGATTTTGTAGTTAAATACAAGGTTTTGTAGCTAAACACAGTTTTGAAAAGATATACTAAAAGACACGCCATGTTCCTACTATGCTTAATTTTATAATGCTCTTATCGGCATATCGACTCTAACTAGCAATTATAAGTATGCCATATTCTAAATTATAATTAAAATTGTATCCTGGTGTACTAGATCTTATGTAAAACTATTTTAAATTTAAAACTTGGTGTCTAAAAAGGCGCCTTGTGATTAATGATTTTTTTTGTGTTATTTATAGCCATTCAACTTGAGTACCTTGGTCAATTATATCTTTTACGGGTAAATTCGTCGCGTAAGATCGAACTGTCTTGTATTCTCCTATTCGATTTACGAAAATTGGGAAATACCTTGTCAAACCAATCTTCTTCAGCTTGACTGTTCTACAGTTCAACATAAATACATGTAACAATAAGAGTAACATTTTGACAATAAGATTTTGACATTTGGACGATTAATCGTGTAAGGCCATGGTGATCAACCACTAATGCCATGGTATTTTGGCTAGCATATTAAACTAATGACGCCAAAATAACATATAAACATAAATAACTTTGATCTGCAGGATCTCCTGTCGATTGATTGCTTATTATTAAATTATAATAATATTGTATAGTTTGTTAATTTCAGATATCAATATAAATATTTATGCTTTTAATTCTACAGTTAATAATTAAGCTTAAATAGGATTTATCTTATGTATTGAAGCCAATGCATTAACTAAAAAACTACTCTACTTTCTAAGGCAGAGCTGGTATCTAAGGAAAGAAAATAAATAGATATCAGGAAGATTAACAGGTAGTAGAAAATAAACCTTTTCATCGGTAATCATCAGGCTTTATTACTACTAAAGATTTTAATATTTTTGAGCACTTTTTTTTTTCATTAATTCAGTAGAATCTAGTGATTTAACAGTTACGGTTATTCAACCTTTTTTCGGTGATATTATATAACTTTAACCTATTGATATAAAGAATAGTGATAATAAATTATTCAATATTAGGCGGTATTAGATTTGTTGTTTTATTTTTCAATTGATTATTGATCGAGAGACATCTTAACAAATAGTGCGAATATGTGTACGGGAAAATCTACTTTAACGAAGCCTATTTACAACTAGATCATCAAAACAATGGCTCAAGTGTTGACCAAATCAAAGTTCGAGTTTTTATCTTAGGTGCTTGCACGTATTTTAATGGTTCTCTTAATTTAAAAAGGCCAATTGATACAAAACACTTTATTCAAAATATTTTCCATCGTAATAACTCTTTCCAATCTTTCGGCCAAAATGGCCATAATGTATCTAAAGAATGATGCTGATTTGGCATCGATCCAAAAATCTATCTATTTCCGCACTTTTTCGGTATTTCAAAACTGTGAGATTCAGCAGTGTATAACTGCAATTTTTACAAGAGAGTACGAGAATTATCATGGAAATAGATGACGTTGCGTCTGGCATACGTTATTGCTGATCCTATTTGAACAATAGTTGTAATATTTTCATTCCGTATTAGCAGATTGTAGCACTGCTCCGAGCAAGGCAGTTAAAATTTCGCTTCAGTGTCGATGTGGATGACTTTCCTGTACTAATCTAAGCCATTTCGCGCCATATTAGAGCGTATTTCATCGTCAGTCACAATGTGCAATTCGCATGACAAGTTATGAAACTTTAACACTCTTTTTGTTTTTCTAAGTTGCTAGAAATGCTTGAAAGGGCAGATTTTTTCAGAACAAAGGACAATGTTAATAACTAACCAAATGAAACTTTCAGCGTTCCGTGACTAAATTCTAGGAAAACTATTATTTTGTTCAAAGAAATGTAAAAGACAACGAATTTATTAATTAGGTTAAGTTGCCTATTGCACATACATATACAGTTGTTTTATATTGATACTTCATACACATACACTGATACTTTCATCAATAAATATTGCTGATCAAAATATATGCAAATATCGAAAAAAATTCGCTATGTTCGGCAGATTTAGGTCATTCTGACTTTTATGGGTTTTCGAATTTCATAAAGATAAAGTGCCGAGTACTCGATACAATCCTCCGGATTTTCACTTCAGCGATGGAATCCATCATTAAAAGATCGTAGGTGTATGTTCAATTATGTTGAATAATAAAACATATTTCTACTTAATTTAAAACATATAGAGCAACGAAATTTATTTAAAAATTTAATATATACAGGAGTGTAATTTCGAAATTTAAAAATAAATTGATATTGATTTTTTGGTCTATTTATAGGACGTCATTCGATTAGAAACGCAATACTGGACGTTGGTGGACATACCGAAGCAAGAGAAGCAGGAAACTGTCCCGGCATTCGTGCTGAGGGCGTGTTCGATCATGGAAAAAACACAAAAATCAGGCGAAGGAGTGAAAACGTCGTCCAAACTAGCCGAGGAAGCGCAGGAGAAAAAGGAGAGGATAGAACGGCTCGAAAGTGTGTTTCTAATCTGTAACATTATCGATATAATTTCAGTCGTTTCGAATGACGTCGATGTGATTGGACGATTTTCTTTTACAGATATGACAACCTCTCAAATTGACGCGGAGAACACCCAGATGACTAATGACCTCTATCGACTGTTGAAAAAATATTCTGGACTCAGAAATTTAATTCGACAGTTGACGGTAAATCAATGTTTATAAATTATTATTTCCTGGAATTACTTTTATTTCAGAACTTAATTAAGAAATATTCTACTGTGATTAAAAAATCAAACAAAATATATCAAGTCAATTGAAAAGTCCCCGGCCTGACACTTGGATGGCGCTACTAGAATTAAATCCATATGTTTTTTAGTTAGCCCTAACTCTCAAAAGATGCGTCTTTATAAATTTGACAGCTGTCGGATCATTTGTTGTGAATTATAGCATTTTGAGTGAAGCAAATTTTGTTACTGTGAAAAAATGGATAAAAAGAAAATTTCGCGTGTTGATAAAATATTGCTCTGTGAAGGGAAAAAATACAGTTGAAGCAAAAACTTGGCTTGATTCCGAATTTCCGCACACTACCCCAGGAAAATTAACCATCAAGGATTGATTTGCTAAGTTTAGACATGATGAAATGAGCACCGAATACGGTGAACGCAGTGGACGCCCAAAAGGGGGTTGATACCGACGAAAACATTAAAAAAATCCACAAAATGATTGTGTATGACCGTAAATTGAAATTAAATGAAATAGCAAACACTCTAAAGCTATCAACTGAAAGTGTACATCATATCATTCACGAATATTTGGGTATGAGAAAGCTCTGTCTAAAGTGGATGCCGCCCGAGCTCGCTCTTGAGCAAAAACGACGACGAGTTGATGATTCGGAGCAGTTTTTGAAGATGATCAAACATAATAAGCCAGAGTTTTTGCGTCGATATGTGAATGGATGTAACATGGCTCCATCATTTCACTCCGAAGTCCAATCGAGAGTCATCCGAGTGGATTGCAGACGATGAACCCGCTCCAAAACGTAGGAAAACGCACCAGTCGGCTGGCAAGGTTATGGCGTCTGTATTTTGGGATGTGCATGGAATATTTTTAGTCATCGAAAAACCTTGAAAAAGAAAAGACCATCAACAGCGTTAACAATAGCGTTATTGGACCGTTTGAAGGACGAAATTGCCAAAAACATCTGCATTTAAAAAAAAAACGAAGTGCTGCTTTACTTCAATTCAAATTTCATTCAATTCAATTTTCGTCGAATGACGAGGCGATCGCTGAAACTGAGGTCTGTTTTGAAATAATGGACAAATCGTACTGCAAGAATGGTATCGAAAAGTTGGAGGGTCGCTATAATCAGTTTATCGCCCCTGAAGAGAATTATGTTGAATAAAAAGAAATAACTTCGCCAAAAAATTTTACTTGTTTACTGCGGTAGGCCGTGAACTTTTCAGTTGACCTGTTGGTTTTACTTTAAGAAACTTACTAATTGTTGATCACTGTAGTAATTTTTTTATTCATTGAATCAATATCTGGTAACTACATTATTCTGTGTACAAAATATACCCGATATTATAATACAAACATAATACAATACAATACAATTATAATACAAACTGAACTATATTTTTAGGTCAGTTGCATTTACTTGCTATTATATCTACTTATAGTATAAATTACAGTCGGAAATTGGTATTGTACTTATTCGATTTGAATCTTAAATTTTTTTAGACTGAATATGGAAATGCGAAGTTTTATCCGATGGTTATTCGTTATTCCATGCTGAAAGACATGATCAAGGACATCATGCTGCACCCTGATTACATGGAAGTCTGTCACGAGGTTGACGTATAGCCAAAATCGTTTTCCTAGGGCGTACCGAAACGAAGACAAAGCTGCCGATATTAAAACTCCGTCTTCATCTGGGTAAGAATTAATTCCTTTTTGTTTCTAGTGTTTTGATAATTCTTCTATATGTGGTTATAGTTTCTAGCTGTAAATGCTGGACAAGTAGATAACAATAGTTTTTAATACTGCTTATTTTGGCAGGTGATTATATTTGACGTGAGTTGTGAATAAAATCTATAAAATATATAAAGTTTTTGTAGTACACATTAATAGGTTGCAAGTGATTCTGAAAAGTTTTCTATATGTAATCCAATTTGTAAAATATTAATGAAAAATGCTCAATATGCTGTGCGAATGTCATTATGTGTCATGATGTCACGAATTATGTAATTTATGTTTGATATATGAACTTTGTGAGCTTTTTTACGGTTGTAAAGTAAATATTTTGAGGTTGAAAATACGATTATTTTAAGTTTAATTTTCTAATTAGTCTAGACTAGGTCAAGACTGGTTTTAAACACAATTTCGTTTTAACTATAATCATATAAATATTTATATCATATCTTATAAAATTTGAAGGAAAAAAGATACATTACTATAACTAATCAGTTTAATTTATTTTTGCCAGTCATGTTGTGCGATAGTACATTAAATTATAAGCTACAAACCGTCATGGTCAGTGACTGAAACATGGGAAGCACATTCCTGAATGAAAGATAAACGAATTTTAATGCTTGTTGAACTTCTAATTTGTACATTAACAAAAAACAATGCAAAAATCTTACGAATCGTTATTTTTTAGCAGCTTTGTATTCAAATTAAACACGATGTAATTTTGTTCGATTTACTTTTTAGTGGTTATTTCCTTTTTCCTAACAATGTCTCATAAATTATTTTCATTAAATATATGCAGTATGTATTATAAAAACATGTGAATTAACTTATTTGATAATAATAACCTGAAATAAGCTTGTTAGGATATATCAAGGTTAATATATGGATGGAGCTTTTGTTGGATTATTTTTAAATATGTTTTTTTTAACATTGACGTTATTACATTCATGTTGATAACACCAAATCTCTGCTGTAGTAAATGATTTTGAACAATACTCGGAAATATTGAATAGCAAACAGAAATGTCGTATTTGGTATTTTATAGCATTTTGCAAATGTGGAGCAAAAATTATGCAAAATATGTTCACTATAAGCACAATAAGCAAATTTCCAGTGTTATATTGCACTGGTATTGGTTGTTTTTATGGATTTTGCAAGATATAGTCTTTTTTTATAATGCCATTTTATGTTCCATAGTTAATTTCCTTACTTAAGGTTCAATAATCAAGAGACAAAAACATAAGATATATCAAAGTATCAATAATTCAGCTACCAGAGATTGTAGTTGTACCAATTAACGCGGTAGTATATCATATATATGGTACTGAAACAAGTCTACTGGTACTATAACCGGTAGTTCACATTTAGTGAATCTTTAACCCTAATTCATATTTATATATATATATATATATATATATATATATATATATATATATATATATATATATATATATATATATATATATATATAACAAAGATATAAGGGAAGAAATAACGACAAAATAATACACAGCGAAAACTGTTTATAGCGATATATTTTCGAATAGTCTATTCTAATAAATAGTGTGTATTGTGTAGTCTCGTAAATAATGCATATATTTTTACGAAATTTGTTTATAAATATTGATATAGCTTCAAGTACATATGCCTGCTATTAGTGATATTTCATGATCATATCAGTGATACAGTAAATTGTTTCTTGTTTTTAATAACCTAGGAAATATACTTTCGAATTATTCGAATATGTGACCTTAAAATCTCGTTCCTCTTGCAATACATATTCGATGAAGCCATACTACAACGTGTTTGAAAAGCTCAAGAAACATCCTAGATACAAATGTAATCAATCAGACAAGAGAAACTGCATGTGGCGATTGTAACTGAGACTCCAGAAGATGAGACCAAGCGGTTGCAAAACCCATCTTAACGCCAAGGAAGATTATGTCAATTTTTGCTGCAATTAGAAAGGAATTGTTTCCCTTAAGGTGGTCAAACCATTGTCCACATCTAATATGATTGAAACAAGTGAATGAAAACATGGTCGGGATTAAGACATAGGAAAGGTGTTAGCTTCAAGCACAAGGATGCCAAACCACGCAAGTTTTATGTAACTCTGAAAAAATTGAGAAAGTTTGACTAAAAAGTTTTTATACATCCACTGTACAGGACGGACTTTGCTCCGTCCGAATTACTATTTGTTCCAGTATCTGTAACACTTTTCTAAGGTATAAAGCTTTTCAGAAAGGGATTGTATCACTCGGTTCAATTTTTCTCCCAAAATTATCAGAAATTTTATCACCGAACTATGTTTTTTTACTAAAGAAGTAGTGAAAGATCAATATATTTTTCACTACTTTCCCCAACTCATTAATTTAAATAAGTAGGAATCTCGACAAAATCTCGATCATAAGACGTAGAGATCGTTTTATATTTAATTTTGGTCGTTTAAATTAATTCATTAATAATATAAAGTATTATAAGTAAAATAAAATACCATTTAAATAATGTAAATGTTAATAATACAATAAAGTTCAATTTATTCTTTACAGGATCTTTTTACAGTTGCGGTCATCATGATATAATAGTCATGTTCCATAAATACATGTTTTTGGCCCTAAATAGGCAAAAGTCTTGGGAACATATGCTAAATAATAAGAAGAAATGACTAGAATTTCTAAATGGCTAGGAAAAGGGAAAAACTTGTTTTAAAATAGAATTGTTTGAGCAAGTGCATAATAATCCGGAAGAGTTTTGAAGTTTTGTGCAGCCACGAAGCTTCTTAACTTTTTACTAAAATTCCATCAAGAACGCGTTGAAGTTTTAGGTATTATTTCATAATTTTCTACATTACATTATTTAGGATATATTATTTATGATAAGACAACAAAAACGTCCAAAACAAATAACAGTAATTTTGGCAACGTCGCAACTAATTTTCTGGACAATACACCATAAATTATATTCATTAAATTTTTACAGCGAGAGATTTATCGAATTTTCGGGGATAATTAGCCTCTTCCCGCAAGGTTATCTTTTTTGTTGTGTAAAATTATCATAAAATATGAGCGGATGAAATATACTAAATTTAGAATGTTATTCACAGATGACTGCGATATTATTATTCTGTATATATGAAAAATCATCCAATAAAACACTTCTTCATTTTAGCAAAACCCCTTTCCCTGGAGTATTATTTTCAGGTCGTTACTTCTTAACCAACCATCGTAAACATCTAATAATGACTGGACAGCTATTGACAATTACTGTTCACTTGTACCAGTGTATATTGTTCTGAAAAGAACAAAAGTTATAATAAGACCACTGTTAATAGAGTGTTAACTTAATACAAATAATTTCAGAATTGTTTTGCATGGTCTCAGCAAGAAGGCGCAGAGAACGTCATTTCGCTGAATTTTATTGGTTAAATTAAATTACCATTACAGGGACCTGTAATGAAAATATTTTATTAGGAAACCATTTCATTGGTAGAGAATTTCATACGCGTCATGTGACCAACCACTGACGTCACATTCTAACGGCGACATAAAACTCAAATATAATTTTTCAAAACAATTTATTGATATAGAATTCTATATAAATACAAATGTTATAAAGTATCAATAATTATAAACATTAAATAATATATATTATAGTTTCCTTTTTATCTCTTCATACTGAAAGCAGAGCTGCACAGATAAAAGTCTGTGTCTGTTAATATTTTAATTACTTATTCAACACAACAATGTATTGAGACAAGTTATAATTATTTTTACAATGTTATTGTGAAAATTGTGGAGCGGATAATTAAAACCGTTAAATTGTATGATATAAGACAGAATGGATAAAATATACAAAAAAGCAAGACCTTAAAGAATAGAAACAAAAAAATTAAAATATATGACATATATAAAAATTACTGCTGTGCTTTTATTCCGGTAAAATCGAGGATTTAAAGAAAAAGCTTAAGGATCTAATAACAATATAATGAAACAATCGTGAGATAGATCTCTTGTCTGTAAAATCAAGCTCATCATGTTGGTCTACAGATTGTATTATTTTATTTTATACTAATGTATTTTTTTAACATCCTTGTTGAAAAGGTCATCTCGATTAAAGAGCCTTAAGCCAAAATATTAATTATAAATATCGCAACCAATATACATTTGTTTCAAGTAAATAAACCCTTTCTAATTAATTAAATCTTTAATTGATAACACTCTAAAAAACATCTTTATAAAGGGCATCAAAAAACTTTTAATGTAGTGTAATTACAAATACCTTCAGTATGATTTTGCTATCGCCCAATTTGGACACATTTTGGCTTAAAAGCACGGGTAATATTTTTATGATTTATTATGTTGTATTCCTGTAAACAATAATATATATGAATACAAATGCTCTATAGAAATAATTGTATACGTACCAGGTAAAAACAATGCTAAGTCACACACACAGTCTTAATCCAGCTAACTTGGGCTGTTTCTTCCAATGAAAACGACGCTTGGTTTTTTATTTTCGCGCATATACTGGATACGCAACACTTTTGAGAACGAAGGTACGTTATAAACAAATAAAAGTGATTCTAATTAAGGCACAACAATGCTCAAAGTACTCAATATCAGACACACGAAAATGGTGTCATAAACAAATCATAGAAACAAACAATCGGATTATAGAAATTAGCCAATTAAATGCCTTTGTAGTGAAATTCAAAAGAACCATTAAAAAAAGTGGTCTCAGAGCCATCATTAGTTGGATGGCGCAAAACATTTCCTCGATTTTGCCTATTTAATAAGTGAAACCTCTATATATATATATATATATATATATATATATATATATATATATATATAAATGATTACGTAAACTTTGTTCTAAGTTTTACATAATTCTCTTTGTAAAGGGTAACTAAATAAAGTTTAACCTAAGCTGCAAAAACAAATATACTTATGATTTTCTGGTAATAGGGAGACTTTAAATGTGAGGTTTGTTGTTGTAAATTCGAAACATTATTGTGGAAAATTAAATATATTATGACGTTTCAAAATATATTCATAATCATGCTTTTTGCCCATATTTGTTTCTCAAATAAAGATTCTCAATACAGTGTATTAAGAAAAAGTTCATATTTTCCAAAGCATTCATACAAATTTTAATCAATAATATATGGTATATCACTTATCCTTTTCCACTTTTCTGACAAAGCCATAATTTTTTATTAAAAAAAACTGTATCAAGTGTATATATATATATATATATATATATATATATATATATATATATATATATATATATTTTATAAATGATTACGTATACTTTGTTCTAAGTTTTACATAATTCTGTTTGTAAAGGGTAACTTTAAATAAAGTTTAACATAAGCTGCAAAAACAATTATACTTAAGATTTTCTGGTAATAGAGAGACTTTGAATGTGAGGTTTGTTGTTGTAAATTTGAAACATTATTGTGGAAAATTAAATATATTATAACGTTTCAAAATAGATTCATAATCATGCTTTTTGATCATAATTGTTTCTCAAATAAAGATTCTCAATACAGTGTATTAAGAAAAAGTCCATATTTTCCAAAGCATTCATACAAATTTTAATCAATAATATATGGTATATCACTTATCCTTTTCCACTTTTCTGACAAAGCCATGATTTTTTATTAAAAAAAACTGTATCAAGTGTGTATATATAATATATATATATATATATTATAAATGATTACGTATACTTTGTTCTAAGTTTTACATAATTCTGTTTGTAAAGGGTAACTTTAAATAAAGTTTAACATAAGCTGCAAAAACAAATATACTTATGATTTTCTGGTAATAGAGAGACTTTGAATGTGAGGTTTGTTGTTGTAAATTCGAAACATTATTGTGGAAAATTAAATATATTATGACGTTTCAAAATATATTCATAATCACGCTTTTTGCTTATAATTCTTGTAATTCTCATAATTCAGTGTATTGAGAAAAAGTTCATATTTTCCAAAGCATTCATACAAATTTTAATCAATAATATATGGTATATCACTTATCCTTTTCCACTTTTCTGACAAAGCCATAATTTTTTATTTAAAAAAAAACTGTATCAAGTGGTTTTCATAAAGTTCTTTTGAAATATCAGCTTTACACCATCAAGCGAGTTTTATAGAGACTCAAATAACTAGAGTGAAGGAATATTAGTCGGATTGGGCAAGGTCCAAATTCAAGATGTTTTTGTTATATATTACAGTATCTTATTTGCCAACTAGGATTTATCTCGATCTACCGTTTAACGAGGGCTTTGAACCACGATCCTCGACATTAAGCCTATCAATTGATGAGTGACCAACTTAGAAATCATCTTAGAAGATATGTGGTTCTGGTCTTACTCAGCTTAAGGACAATCAGAATTATAAACAATCGCAAATTTAAATTTATGATATGCTTCTGCTGGGTTTGAATCCGCGACTATAGCAATAGTAGGAGGACCGTCCTGTCGCCTTTACCACTGCGCCAACCAGTCAAAGCCGTCTAATGTCTGGGCTGACTAAAATATCTTCCGCCATGTATGCTTCTGAGAGGCCTGAAAACTTGCCTGATGCAATGCATTTGATGCAAGCAACAAATTGCTTCATCAATCTCAGCTTTATGGGCAGGGGTGGTATAAGAATATTATGGTGACATAGAAATTGTTCTTGGAGGAGGTTTTTTTTATCAACTTTAACTCGTTCTCTCTACCAAATATTCTTCGTCCAATTATTTGCTCAGTATGTGGTATGGGATAGACACAAAAAACAAGGGAAATTGGTAAACACAGCTTTTTCTCCGAGTAACATGCACAATATTGTAATATCGCCACACCTGCCAACCAGTGTCTTCATATTTTAGTTTGCAAAGAACCAATTCCAAGTTCTTGTAAGTTTCTTAAACTATAGGTTTACATGAAAGTTATGGAATGGAAGCATAAAAACCGTCATTGTAAAGCAGACCTACTTTAAGGCTTCTTTAAGATGAATATCTGAAAATGCGCCATTATGTTGTATCGTATAGGATCTTAAATACATCCATCAAGCCTTCAATATAGGTGCAATAAACCAATTCGTCCTCTTGAGCAATATACGGAATACACTTTTCTCGCGATATCTAAATTAAAGCTTAAAATTCCAGATTTTGAGTCAGACAAGTCTGCAGTATCTTTGGGAAGCATCAAGTTCTTGAATGTTTTCCTTATTATGTTCGTTTCGAGCACACCAGTTTTTTTTTTTTGCATGGTTGAATAAGTTAATCAAATAAAATGTTTAACGTTATTACATGCCAATATTACAATTCACTGCTTAAAACAGGCCTTAATAAGTTAAGAATATTTAAAAAAAATACAGCCCGCAATGTTATAACTCTACAAGATCCGCCATTCTAACGATATCATTTTGCCAAAATACGGAATGTCTATATCAGGAATGTCTGAGACTATTAGAAAATATTACGGCATGAAACTATTTTATTACCTACGAGCTTATATTACCAGCAAAACCGCACAGACTGTATGAGGGACGATTTCAAGCTCACTTATTACCCTTGGGGAATTTCAATTATTGCTACGTCTCATAATTAGGAAAATATATGCCGTAATACGTTAAAATATTAACGAACTATTTAGCGCTACTTAATATACGCGATGAATAAGATATAGGGGCATATAGAATTATTATACATATGTTTTATATTCCGGTTCTGTCATTTACCTGACATTCACTTAATTAGCCGCGATATGTTAGGGACTATGTGACTGTAAAATATATTTAACATGATGCTGTGGTTCCACCAAGAGATCTTTTATAATAGTAATCTATGTTTCTTGTTTATTAAGTCATTTATTTAACAATTTACAGTCGTTCTAGTATTATATGTTTGCTGCATCGATTTTCAACTAAAAATGGTTTAATACTTCTTATTTAGTGTTCCATGATCGTTCTTATTAGTGTAGTGTCTAAGTGTGTGATATCTAAGTCACGATCCTCAGCACTAAGCCTATCGATATAAATATGGATATTGTATCGATAACCAAGTTGAAACACTAGAAAACATTCTGTGTTATCGAGGGATTTACTTGACTATAGATAACCACAAACATATATTTACAAAGGGAACTCAAGTTGCCTATTATTATCTCTCATTGCAGCTATTACCTCTTCGTTTGATGATCATTTTTCACTAAAGAATTTGTCCGACTCACATCTTATAAAACGAGAGCGATCAATAAAGGAAGCTAAACCTGCCAAATAACAATGTATGCTGAAATATATTCGATATATTAATTTAGTAATTTTACTGAGTCTTTAATAACATATCATTCAAATGTGAGATATGGATTAAATTACATTTCTCTGATAAAACACATATAATGTTTGTTGACATCAGTCAATGTTTAATGGCGGTTTTAAAAATAACCAGTAAGGTTTTAAGATTTCAAGGATAGTTTATTTATTGCTTTGATAATGATTTTATTAACAAATTAACCATCCTATAATTATATAAACATCGATAAGAAACCATATATATTTTCATAAAACTCATTCAAAACTCGCACCAAAATAATCATCTGTCAGAACACATCGTTTTAAAAATCCAATACAAAAGTTGCGTTAAAGAAATGGTACGAAATTTTGGTAATAATTGTCAGTACCGTTTATTTATATTATTTTCCAATTATTTCTGACATCTAGTATGCAGTTTTTTTTATTTAGAAAGCATATGGCACACTAAATTCAACTTTCTAGTATTTTTTCTTTGTAATGTTTCAAGTTTTTACGCTGACTGCTGGTATACTTAGATTTTTTTTGGATATCCTCATTTCTAATATAACATAGTGCCTTAATAATGCTGTGAGAAAATTTGTTTTGGTAAATTTAGATTTTGTTGATATTGGATTTCTTTATGCCAGCCCATAGTTCCATAATGTAAATCCACACTGACTTCAAAATTTATTTATATAATAACAATTTATTGGAAAATGTTAATTTGCATTATCGTCCAAACAATTACCATATTTGTTAGAGCCTCATACAAAATGTTGCTTGTTTCTTTATAACATGCTCTTTCCACTGTCACGTCCAACTATATTGCTGGATTCGCATAGGGAATTACTCTCGAACTAATCACTAGCAGAACCAACTCTATATGAAATCCATATACATACCTCATAGCAATCAGTTTTATTGACATATTTCGTAGTCATATTTGAATATTCGTCACCGTATCTTATTAACGTTTATAAACGTAGGATTTAAGAATCTGATTTGTAATTCCAACAACTGACCATTCGTTCTGATTGAACAAACGTCCTCTTTTTCAAAAGTAACCCCATAATACGAAGTACCTGATCAATTGTCAAATATTTATACCTAAAACCAAACTGTCGAGCCCGAATAAGTTGCTTCCTTCAATAATTTATTAGAAATTTGCAGTATATTGGAGAAATATTTTTGAAGTTCATCACTAATCTACCCAATTATTGTATTTCATATGCTTGGATGGGCATCAATCGAAATAAATAATAATCAAAAGGATAAAGGTCTGGTAAATACGGCGTTCTGATTAAAAACCACATAAAAGTAATTCAATTAAGTAAAAATTTAAAGCAAAATAGAAAGGAAGAAACAATTTAATATGCATTACATAATTTAAGGTGAATCCTTTATGATTTTTCCGACGACAACATAACATGATAACATATAACAGAAAAATCTAATATTTCATCTGGGTACTTGCATAAATCAATGGCCTAAACGGTAAACGGCAAC
This sequence comes from Rhynchophorus ferrugineus, assembly GCF_030347505.1. Taxonomy (NCBI): domain Eukaryota; kingdom Metazoa; phylum Arthropoda; class Insecta; order Coleoptera; family Curculionidae; genus Rhynchophorus; species Rhynchophorus ferrugineus. Next base: position 19,167,139 of record NW_027472583.1, on the reverse strand, counting down.
TATAAAATCCATAGAATTATAACAATATAATTCATTTTGTTTATTCAATTCAGTTGTTCATATTTGTTTATATCACAAGTTTCGAATTATATACTGATTTTTGTTATATTCATCATAGTTCATCGTTTATAGGCTTTCGAATATAATTTTGGGAGAGCTGACAATACGTAGTGTCCCTAAAGTCCTACTGAATTAATACCAAATGACTACACAGAGACTCGTTTCCAAGGGTAATTGTAATAGCTTTTCAGCTCAAACAATACTAATTATTCCACCGCGATAGAAGTTTATGACACATAGCCTATGGCAGTTTTATTGATTCATCTTGAGGTCGCTTGACTCATGGTTTTGTTATGAGTCACTTTAGACATATATATTTTAAAAAAGGCTTTGCTCGTATTTGTTAAAAAATTATTTGATATTTTATATTTTATGTGATGAATTAGTGCTCAAGTATAATGGAGGAAGGCTTATCGGCTAGAAGATTTAACATGTTGTTTTGTTGGAAACTAATGTGTTAACATCAAGCAATATAACGATTGTCAGAGCGGTAGATAGCAGGCGATAGATAACGCTAAAAGTTATTTATTTTCTAATGAGTTAGATACTACTAACACTGTGTTTATATTATTTAAAAAATGGAACGGACCATCCATAAATAAATACTTGGCAATCGTTTATTAAACTTATATTAGATATAATTACACAGTCTTAATAACAGGTCAATTGAAAAATCCCCGGCCTGACACATAGATGGCGCTATTAGAATTAAATCCATACGTTTTTTTTAACCCTTAAAAGATGCATGTATAAATTTTACAGCTGTCGGATCATTAGTTTGTGAATTATAGCATTTGAGTGAAGCAACTTTAGTTATTGAGAAAAAAATTGATAAAGAGGAATTTCGCGTGTTGGTAAAATATCGCTTTTTGAAGGAAAAAAATGTAGTTCAAGCAAAAAACTTGGCTTGATGCCGAGTTTTCGGACACTGCTTCAGAAAAATCAACCATCAAGGATTGGTATGCTAAGTTTAGACGTGACGAAATGAGCATCGAAAATAGTAAACGCAGTGGACGCCCAAAAGAGGTTGTTACCGACGAAAACATTAAAAAAATCCACAAAATGATTTTGAATGACCGTAAATTGAAACTGATTAAAATAGCAGACACTCTAAAGATATCAACTGAACGTGTACATCATATGATTCACGAATTTTTGGGTGTGAGAAAGCTCTGTGTAAAGTAGGTGCCGCGCGAGCTCACTTTTGACCAAAAACAACTACGAATTGATGATTCGGAGTAGTGTTTGAAGACCTCAGTGTTTGATATTTGACAATGGATGAAACATGGTTCCATCATTTCACTCCGAAGTCCAATCAACAGTCATCCGAGTGGACAGCACACGATGAAACCGTTTCTAAACATTTGAAAAGCATTTGAAGAAATATTACTGCTTCACCAAGACAATGCACCGTGTCACAAGTCAGTGAAAACGATGACAAAAATCATTGAATCATGATTCAACATCACATGAATTGGGCTTCGAATTGCTTCCTCATTCACCGTACTCTCCAGATCTGGCGATTATTTCCTGTTCTCAAATCTCAAAAGAATGCTCACTGGGAAGAAATTTTCGTCGAATAAAAATGTGATCGTCGAAACTGAGGCCCATTTTGAAGCAAAGGACAAGTCGTACTACTAAAATGGTAGTGAAAAGTGGGATTGTCGCTATAATCAGTGTATCATCCTTGAAGGGAATTATATAGAGTAAAAAAACTAATTTTCCCAAAAAAATGTGTTTTACTATGGTAGGCCGGGGACTTTTCAATTTACCCGTTATATACAGTTAATGTATTACTATTGCTCTGTGTTACTATTGTATTAGTTTTAATGCACAAGCAAAACGAGTGTCGGGCAAATATATCACTATATATTTCGCAAATTAAAATTAAATTATAATACATAATATAAAATTTAAACACTTTAACACCATACAAGTTCTATGTCTTCGTTGGTTACACAGCACCGTTGGATTGCTAGTCTGTTTGATGTTTAACTGCAACGTCATATTTGCGCTCTAAATCCAAATTGGTTTCACAATTTACTGAAAAACCATTCTCCTTGAACTTAGGTCGAGTTGGGTGTATCTCCTGACTAAACAGTTCTTTGATTTTAAGTCCGATCTGCTCAGCTTCTTTTCTAATGTAATGTTTCCATTTTAACCTATCATTGAGATGGATGTCGAAGTACTACACTGGTTCTGCTTGAAGAATTGATGCAAAATTAACATGGGCTTATTTTGAAGTGTTAAGCTGTGTCTTTAGGGTCTTTTTGTGAATTCGGTTTACTGCCACATGTGTTGTGTCGTCGACAAACACTATTTCTTTTTAACTTGTGATTTAAAAACAGTGTGAGCTAGTAGATTTTATATATTTTTATTATGTGTATATTAAATAAAATAAGCAGATATTGAATAAAATATTGCAATATATACTAATGTATGTTTCTTTACAGAGTTTTGAAGCTTGTCTGGAACATATTAAACGCCTAGGAAAACCTAACAGAATTGGAATGGATTCAAGTTTACTTGCTGTCACGCTATTTGCAGAGGATTGTTAAGAAAAGGATACGAACTACTTCATAAAATTATCTATAATTTTGCCCCAAGTGTCATTTTGTAGAAGATTTTCGATCAGATTTAGAACAAATAAAAATGAGTTCATTAGTTATCAAAGCCAATATAATATAAGAGTCTTATATGTTAAATTAAGGAACTCGCTTAATTAAACCGTCATTGTAGAGGTTGTTTTCCATGTTACGGACTGATCATCTGATCTAAGTTTAACTGCTAATACTGATATTTTTGATGGAATAACGTATAAACAATTTTGGATGTTTAGGATATTGCGTAATATACACGTAAGTTGTGCCATTTATAAGGAATATTAATTCTTAAGATTTACTAATAAAGAGCTCTGTGGTTTCGTTCGAAGATATCTGGAATTGCAATTATGATTCTATTTCTAGTTTTTACTTTAGGTTGGATATTTGAGATAATTCAAGAAAGGGAATTAATTATGAGTTTTTAATAGTCAATTATCTAAAAATTATGTTTTAAATGTTTAATATAATAACACGCGCAATCTATTGATGTTTCATATACGTTACAAGCCGAACATTGATATAGTCCATTATTGAGCTCTAATTCCATTCTATATTGTGATATATTTCTTTGTGATACTCCTTTGTACATTTTTCCATGCCCTTTAGTATTTGTATTTTTAATGAAGAAAAGTTACTATTGTATAATGCGGTTCCTTTTGCACCTACATATGTTTAAATGGCACACTTTATCTAGTAATAGATGTCAAGGTTGGTGTAAATATATCATTGTTATAATGCGAAACATTTTAAGCTGATGTATCATGAGTCATTTTCTCGATTACGTGACTCTGGTTATGAGATAGAGCCAAAGTCTTTGTAGTTGATGACAATCATGAACCGATTAAACGTTTTTGGTAACACACTATATGTTTATGTTATAAAATATCAAAAATCTGACTGCGAGGGTTTTGAAGTAAGTACCTGGGGATGACATGGAAGTGCTAAAACTGTTTTAGCCTAATATGATTTCCTTATTATTAGTAAGAAATTTTTTTACTTACTTTTTAATTTACTGATTATTTTCAAGCGCTTTTCTAATAATTATATGCATAGAATTTCTTGAACACTTACTTATAATTTCATGTATGCAGTATCTGATGCCATTAGTAGACTTTTCTGTGGTTGCTATTAAGTAATTTCATGGTGATACACATTGCGACAAAACTTTAACACGTTACAGATTTTAACTCTTAATAAACATATTCATTAATTTTTACAATCTACCTTTTATGTGAACATTATAAAAAGATACAGCTATTGTTTAATTGCAAGTTCTATAAGCGAAACTTATAAGTAAATAAAAGAGTTGCAGCTCAAACGTCGTGACGAACTGTAGCATAGTCCACAGTCCAAGATGAGTGCAGCACCTATATGACACGTTACCAAAGAGACTGATCAAGTTGCGAAAAATAGAGGAAGATTTGCGCACTCTGAAAGAAACATTTAAAATATTGATAAGTTGTTTTACATAAATGCGGTAAAGTTTTGTCGCATCGTTCGAGAGACACATCTGTTAAATAATCTAGGTAAGTAAATATATACTGTCTCTTTTCAATGTTTATATTGATCATATAATCTAAAAATTAAACGTTTATTTTTATTAAGTATTCAGATGAAAAATCTGTGGTGGGCTAAAATTTTTTCGCGAGGTATAATAACTCTAAGAATTATTCTGGTTAATAAGTAGCTACGATTGAAAAACTAAACCATCTACAAAATTTAATTGCTTTAGATAGATTTTGGTGTAAAGATATAGCTGTATAAAAATTAACATTTTCTATGCTAGGTACTTATTGCAAACACTTTTAATTATATTTTATCGTAATTATCATTAATCCTGTTATAAACGTAATTTTCTTGTTCTCAAAATTTTATCCCTATAATTTTTATCGAATATTAACAGCAATGCTGAAAATGGCTCCTCCGCGGGCATTGTTGCTACAGTTGTAATATAAATGGCAACATGTGTTTTTAATTAAGCAACATATATAGTCACTGCCATATATTTAGATGAAATATCGCATTTTTATGACACGCACACAATAAATATTGATGTTAATCAGCATACAACCCAGCATATCAAGAGATACAGGAAAGATATTGCAGTGTTAGTTACTTAGAATAGTCAGATATGTTATAAATATCCGATATTTCTATTTGTCTAAATGTCTAAAAGCTAAAGCCAAATAATTCGTAACTATTTTTAAATATTTAGGTCCCGGTTAGTTAACTTTGACCTACCTTGTCCTATAAAAGTTATCAATTATTACAGATGACAAACAACTGCTATGATTTTTAACATTTCTCATCTTCTATTTTCTATTGCCGCTACTCTAAGACTAAGCCAATGAGTATTACACATTCCTTTATAATAATTATACATTACTTATCTAATTTATTTTAAAATAATTCTTAACTGTGTTTTTTAATATCTTATAGTATTTGTTGAATTTGTTGAATATTTTATTAAGCGATTTAATATTATATATCATTTTATTTTATCAATGATATTTAGTGGTTCAAAGCCCCTTATTAGATTTCATGAGATATTTCGTCTGTTATTATTTAAACCCCTCATAATTCCGGAGTTACTTTAGTTATTCTATCGAAGTACTGGGTTACAAAAACTCTATTGTATTTACCTTGTCGGTCTTTTTATAAATTTGGGTTCCTTATAATCTTTTTGTAACTTCTATAGTTAGTGAAAACAGTTATATACCTTCATTTATTAAAACCATTTGCTTAAGCATGTTATTAAAAAAAATATATTCGAAATAAAATTATAATTACGCAAAATTTGTGACTACATGCTGTTAAATATCGCTAACTGAATGATAGTCAAAGGTTAACTTCAACTCGTGAAACCGGCCTTAATATTCTTACAACTATTAACCGTATTACTAGCGTTTAAGTAAAAAATAATTACTATTGCATAGTTGTGGTAGCATATAAGCAATTATATAAACAGATATGTAATTTTAGTACAAATAACACCAATACTTTTGATAAGGTTTAACTGACATTTTTTATTTATTCATTTATTTTAGATTCAATTATATTGTCATAAGACGATGCTAGCTATAGACAATACTGTTATCTAATCGAGATATAGGCTATGCCAAAGACGCTTCTATGTTTGTAATAATAAATAAAACTAATGATAGTTACAATCAAGTATACAATGTCCACACAAAAATATATTTATGCTATTTATTTTTATTGAAAAGTATTTAAGCTACTTAAGATTTGTGTTAATTTTTAATTACTACAGTTCATTAATGTGGAAATTTTAATAAGTTCTTATCATATGATATTATAGTTCTTCTATATATAGCCAGGTCAATATAGTTACTGTAAAACTACGTAAGAAACTTTGTCCAAATTGAACAATACATATTTCCTCTGCCTACGGACTAAGATATAACAAAATGACACCGTTATCAGCAGTAGTGATTGGAGGCTCGTACACTTTCACAAATTTTTCGTCCAAAACCGCTTCTGCAACCATATGTTCTCCTGCTACAATTTGTTGAAAATTTAACTTTAACAACAATAAAAAAAAATTGTTGTTTGCTTTAACTATGGTAGTGCCAACTGATAAGTACTGTTTAAAAGTGGTGACAATTTTTGGATATTAGTTTGTTAAAACTGATATGACTTATTTTTAATTTTTGAAGCTAATTTATTTAGTTAATTTTTTTATACAATTTCCATTGAGATTCGAATAAGGAAGGATTTTTTCAAGTTTTTCAGTCCATACAAATATCTGTCTGATAAAATACGGTTTATACAATATGATAAGTAAAAACAAATCGATAAAGCCTTGTTACTTAAAAATTCTAATTATGTGTAATTTTGTATGTTAAATGAATTAAATAAACTAAGAATAAAAACAATTTGGGTAGTATAATAGTTTTAATTGTTTTTTAAAAACAACCAACAAATATTAAATGCAGCGTGGAAAAGAAGCGGGTGATTGTTTTTTTGTTGTAAGAAGAACGGAATTAATTAATTAAAATTGATCCGAGCGATTGTATAAACTTAATATTAAACAAAATCGACCAGGCGAACAGAACTCTAGAGGAAGTAATGGCAACAACGCTTTGTTTAGTATTAGAAAGTACTTTGGCTTAGCTAGTCGGTACTGATTAGATAACAAGTCGCGGTATAGTACGTGGGTCAACGCCACTATTTCCTGCTTTCAATAAATTGTTTTCTTAGCTGGTGACCATCAGGAAGGATGAACAAATATATTGAACATGTTTAGTTTAAAAAATATATAACAACGTGATTTATTGTTTATTAATATTTAAGCTATATGTGCTCAATATATTTAGTATTAACACTGTGAATCACATTTCTTGTAATATTGTCTTTTTGTGAGAGGGTTAAGTAAACCTTTAGATATAAGTAAAATTATAAACAATAATATTGTTGTAAGCTTCTAGTTTTAAGTAAACACAGGTTGTTTCTACATATATGGTGATAAAAATAAGTATTATAAACAAACGTGAATCTGTGTCAATCGCTAATTATATATAAAAAAAGTTATATATTTTATAAATACGTTTAGGCTTTTCCTGTAAACTGACCCTAAAATTATTAAGCAATCATTAATTGTGTTAGTTAAATTTTCGGGTCTTTTTCTCTGTCATATCCAATTAAAAATTAAAATCGAAAACAACACAAACACAGGGTTCTCTGTAAATTATTTTTACGCCATACTGGTTTTAATATGAAATATTTGACTTTGCATGGGAACAAACGCATTAATAATAAATACATATTATATGAGAAGATAATATTTTGTTCTGAAACATTTATTGTTATAGCAGTAATAAATAATAACAAAAAGAAATACTTTAATGCGCTTATATTGTTTATAAAGCTGTGGTGTTTACATGAGTATTATTCTTAGATAAACAAATTGATGTATAAATATATTATTGTATAATGTTGCTTGAAAATAAATATATATATTGAATATTGAGTATTGTTTTCTTTCATTCTCACATTCCACAAAAAGTTTATATAAATGTTAAATAAAGCCTTGTGTGCTATGGGTATTAATTTAAACATAGATATGCAATTAATAGTAATGTAACTTCGTCGTCTTCAGAGTCTTTTGTGATGTTTGCATCAATCGTAGAATATAAAAGTGAAAAATGGATCTTTATTAAGAGTTGAAATGGAAAATCTCTAGTGTGTTATAGTTTGAATATGTATGTATGTTTGTGTATGGTGTAATATTACTAAAATGGTTCTGGTTAACATTCTGGCTACTATTGAAACTACTAAATTTAAAATATTTCGATAGATTTTTGAGTAAAAGTATAGCTTCGTAATAATTAACAATCTATTCTAGGAACTTATTACATAACTATTTTATTTATATTTTATGCTCTATTTTATTTCTTGTCTTCAACATTTTTAGCCATATTCTTTTTCAGACATAACATTTTTCTCCCATTTAAGACTTCATAGGAATTTTACTTTGAAAAATTCCTGGTCACTGGCATGAAGAATTAAATCTAATTTCTTAAGTGGTAATCGAATCAGTGTATGGCGAAGGTCTCAAATGAGGTAGAATTTTCCATTCAGACTTTCATAGGTATTTCAACATTTTGATTTTACTTCTGTGTCAATAATTTGTATTTATTGCTTAACTTAAACCTTTTCAATTTCATTTAAAGCATTTCACTTCACTGCTGATGAAAGTACGATGATTTACGTAGGTTTAAACTGAAAACTGAAAAATAATAAATAAAACAGGTTTATATAATGTTCATTTCTTGGTCCTTAATGAAGTATAACAAAGCTGTCCCGATAAAAATAAATTAAATAGTTTAATATAAAAACCGGGGACATTTTCCCATTTTTTCTTTTCAACATATTCAGTGTATGTTTATATTATGAGTTTGCAAAAAAAAGTCGGCACCGTGAAGTGATTATATCTGCTTTAATTTTAAAATATGGCGTTTTGAAACAGGTATTTTATATTATTTTTACTTAGCTGATACTTCAACCCAACTAGTTCCCTAACGGAAGAAACAACTTTAAATATCTCCAATACAGCGGTTGCATATTAAATTTAGGGACCGTGTTAAATTGGTAGTATCATCCATCAAATGGTTTGTAATAATTATATTATTGAACACATTTTTCGTTCAAAAATATTTATAGCATAATTGTATTGTTTTCAAACCATTTCGAAGCAACTACTCTTTTAAAGACCTTTATTTTAATAATTAATCTAAATTGCAGCCAAATATTTCTTTGAATGTTGCCTTACTTAGCGATTTTTTTAAACTGTTCTACCACTTTGTCAGGAACACCAGAGTTTTGACTCCTGCTCTACACATGAGTGTTTGTAATTATAACCTATAAATAAGTATAAAATCTTACAGGAAATTGTTATCTCAGTGACGCCAATAATCCACATATGAGTTTGACCAAATAATAACACAGAAAATATGGATACAATACATTATTATATATATAAAAAACATTTTATACTATAATTTTATAGTAGCTTTTTTATTATTTGCCTATTAGATAAAATATTTGCTAACAAAACAGTTATATTGGAATAACCACTGGAAAACTGGACATTTAAACGAAGGGGATAGAATATTCCATACATAAGCCTTTCAAAAACATTCTAATTTTATTAAGATTTCATACACAGCTCACTTAATCCTTTTTCAATAAAGATATGTTACTATTTGATGAATTTATTCGGAATGTGAAGATATAACTCAAGTCTTTTAACACATTTTAAGTTCTTCTAAAGGTCATAGTCATCATCACTTCATTTTAATAAATCCTTAATCTTATGTATCATTTTACTTAATTGATGAAAGAATAAAGACCATTATGTTGTTGATTTTTTAAAAATTTTCGCCCCATTATTTAAGAAAGCTTTTGGGATTTAAGTTACAGGTTTAAAATAAATAAATAACTTATAAAAGACTATATTGATATTTTTTAAAATAAAATCGTGATATTACTACATCGCTACTGTTAGTATTTACCACAGAAAGTAATAAAACTGGTCATATTTAAGTTTCAACCGAAATTTCCTGTTTTTAATGTTGAAATACTCACCAGCTAGTACGGTCGAATTTATAGCCTAACATTGAAAAGTTTGCGTTAACCCATATCTCATATTCTATAACCTATATCAAAACGCCATTGTCTTTATCTTCTTGTCGTAAATTTCCCCATAGTCAACTAATTACATTTCCAAACGTTGTAATGTTTGAATTATGCGGCTGGTTCTAAGCCCTAACGAACAATGGCCCATGTTAGGAAATCATCATCTCGTTTACGTCAGGCATGTTGAATCTCCTGACCTAAACTTGACAACAACATGATGTACGAGTCTAGACCTATACTAAATCAATCTTTAGTTATCTCGAACATATGTCTAACTTTAATTATATATTGCTAATTACCTGAATAATAACAGTATTCCGAATAAGAACTTTTCTAACGATTGAGATAAATCTTATTAGTTAATATTATGGTTTAGATACTTGATAAACATTATGTGATGTGAAACGTTGTTGTGAAACGTTGAATCAAAAAGATTTTTTCCGTTTATCAAGACTGATCAAAACATATAACTGTAGCAGCTAATATTTATAGGAACATGAGTTCATCGGAACATAATGAATAACTTTTTAGGAAATATATCAACAAATATAACATTAATTTTATTCGAATAAAAGAAAGCTTTGCTTGAAAGCGTATATTACCTTGAACTCTGTACTTATAATTCCATTCGAGGGTGATACACTGATTATAGCGACCCTCCAAATTTTCGATATGATTTTTGAAGTACGATTTGTCCTTTGCTTTAAAATAAGCCTCAGTTTCGGCGATCACCTCTTCATTCGACGAAAATTCCAGCAAGCATGCTTTTGGGATCTGAGAATAGGAAATTGTCCTTGGGGACCAGCTCTGGAAAATAAGGTGAATGAGAAAGCAATTCGAAGCCGAATTCATGGTATTTTGCCATCGTTTTCAGTGACTTGTGACACGGTGTATTGTCTTGGTGAAGCAGCACTTTATTTTTCTTCAAATGCGACCGATTTTCGGCGATTTCGTCCTTCAAACGGTCCAATAACGCTATGTAATAGTCGCTGTTGTTTGTCCTTCCTTTTTCAAGGTATTCAATGAAAATTATTCCATGCGCATCCCAAAATACAAACGCCATAACCTTGCCAGCCGACTCTTACGTTTTTCCATGCTTTGGAGCGGGTTCATCGTGTGCCGTCCACTCGGATGGCTGTCGATTGGACTTCAGAGTGAGATGATAGAACAAAGTTTCATCCATTGTCACATATCGACTCAAAAACTCGAGTTTATTACGCTTGATCATCTTCAAACACTGCTCCGAATAATGAACTCGTCGTTGTTTTTGGTCAAAAGTGAGCTCACGCGGCACCCACTTTGCACAGAGCTGAATGATATGATGTACACGTTCAGTTGATATCTTTAAAGTGGTTGCTATTTCATTCAATTTCAATTTACGGTTATTTAAAATTATTATGTGGATTTTTTAATGTTTTCGTCGCTAACAACCTCTTTTTTGGGCATACACTGCGTTCACCGTCTTCAGTGTTCATTTCACCACGTCTAAACTTAGCATACCAATCCTTGATGGTTGATTTTCCTGGGGCAGTGTCCGGAAACTTGCCATCAAGCCAATTTTTTGCTTCATCTGCAATTTTTCCTTCGAAAAATCAATATTTTACCAACACGCGAAAATTTGCTTCACTCACTGCTATAATTCACAAACTAATGATCCGACAGCTACCAAATCTATACACGCATCTTTTGAGGATTAGCGCTACCTAAAAGACTTATCCTGTTAATTATACAGCTAATTCTGGTAGCGCTATCTATATGTCAGACCAGGTACTTTTCAATTGACATGTTAATATAAGATTAGTTTCATTTTTAACATAGATGCCTGAAAAATATGGATATATTAATATTTCTCAAACATTATAAAAGAAAACTTTTAATTATATTTATACCTTTAAAATCGGTACTTAGTTTTTCAAGTTTATTAAAAATATCGCTATTTTCATAATGTTTCGAGAATTTTTTCGTTTGATTTTTTTTTGGCCTAATATATCAATTTTTTTTACATTTTATTAAAAATAAGGATATATCTTTTGTAAAATATCGATTTTTTTCCTTGTTGTTGCAAGAAATATATATATAAAATTCTAAAATATCCTTTGGTTTAGTATTAGAGACTTTGTATTTATTTTACATTTTTATGTCAGCTTTATTTATGCATCAATCTAAAGATCCTTGTTTACATTTTAAATTTATAATAAAAAATATGATATAATATTATAAAACAATATTGAGCCAACAAAATAATACAACGGATAGTATAGTTATATTTATATCAAAATCAAGTGAACCTTAAAAAAATGTTAAGGTCAGGATAGAAAATAATATGACCCACTTGTTTTTAAAAGATAGTCTTTTATTTTAAGCCATTATTATCGAAAAGAAATGAACCTCACTAATGAATAACATAATTTGAGAGTATATTATATAGACATTTTGTTCATCGTCATCATACATTTTTTATTTACATAACATTAAGAAATAAAACTTATATACAGTACCATTATCTCTAACCCTATGCCTATGATTTAATATATAAAACAGAATGTGTATTGCGGAACTTTCTGGTCCTTATATCATTCATATAAATATATTATAACTACTATATAACTAGCGGAGCAAGCAAATCTATTATATCGCATAATCTAGTTAAAATTATACTTTGATCAAAAGAGGTAAGAATAAAGTTAAACACATTTTGATTTCACAGAGTCACTGTTTTTATTTCAAGCCACTAATATACAAAAAAAAAAGAAATTTATTAGTGAAATACTTTGGCACATTCATGTTTAACGTGTACGTATACATATTTCATTTGTATTCATTTAAAATTCTTTATTTACAGGCAATAGAAAAGTATATATACAATTTGAGTTCGTCTACTTTATTTCTCTAATACCATTTTATCCGAATCATCAAGCAATTTAACGAATTATAACTTTTATATTGCACGTAGGACTCGCCCTACTTAATTTATGTGTTAATAGTCGAGTTAATTAAACGCAAGCGGTTGAATTGTTTAATCATACAATACAGTGTAGATTATACATTAACTAAATATTAAATAGCATCGATATGTTTCTATTAGAGTCAAACAATAGTAACAATCCCAAAATGTAAAATTAATTCTAGTCAAAATAACTAAACGAAAATATATTTATATTAGCAGTGAAATAAGATATGTACTACAACTGCATCGATTCTGCATAATTCGTATTTAACATGTCAATAGTCAACTGGAGTTCACAAGTTGCAGGGCAGAGTATGTTAAAAGGTATAGTACATAATTGTATGGCATTGCTAAGAAGGAACTTGACTGGATGGTCATTTCCTTAGATCTTGGTCCCCTGGCTGGTTCTGCTACTCCTAGAAGAAATTAATAATTACGTTTGAATGTGTTGGGAATATATTAAAATGTAAATATTTAAACATTTTAAAAATAACTGGAAAATAAGTATAGAATTTATATCTTAAAGGTATCTTATTGCTAGGGTTGTTATTTATATTTCTGGTAAAATGATGAAACTTTTCCATGTATTGTTGAACCAAATACGCGTTTAGAACGCATCGACCGCTTCTTCGGTTGTTGAAATTCATTTAACACGTAATTTTAGTAGCACGTAGTTTTAATGTGCAAGAAGAAAAAGGTCGTTGGCTGCAAAAACGGGACTGTAGGGTTTACGAGCTACCAGCTCAATATTTTTTCCGGTTAAAAATTACATTATTTCAGTTGATGTGTCAGCGCTTGATATTCTTTTAACTGAGAATTAAAAAAAAAGTATTTATTGCCTACAATTTTAGTTTACAATAAATGAAATCCAGGTAACACTGCTGTTATTCTATTAAAAGCACCTCACTACACTGCACTACACAATGTCAAACGGTTTGATTCTTTTGAGTCTGTGTCATGTTCTGGTATTAACCAAGAGTTGTATTACTTCAATATTGATATGAGAATGGAATTTGTCCTTATGTCTCCTTGCAATTCTCTTCATTTCCTGCATGACAGTACATATCTGAAGGCTTCGGTGTAAGTAATCCATCCTGTTCTATCTCGGTGCACCTACAATACTCATCAGGAAATTTGTATTGTATTTAGATTATTTTTTGCGGAAGTTCTCCATAATTGAATTCCATATCTCCATATAGATTTCAGTACTTGTATAATAATAATTATCAGTACATACTAAGTACTGATAATTAAAATTTTCTTCCAATTAACATTTCTTAATTCCTTCCTATTCCATAACATTAATTCCAATTAACATTTTCCTAGACTTTAACTCCAGTTCTATATTTTTACATGATCCTTCCAGTGAAGTTTTTCAATAAGATTCATTCTGAGATACTCGTACATTGCTATATGAAATGCTAGTATTATTTATTGTTACTAATGCGTGTGTGATCTGATTATATATGAAGTGCACAAGCACAGACTTACTTATTATTTATATTGTCACGTGTCTGTTGCTGTAATTATCGTGTGGCTTATTCGCTATTGCGTCTTTTGTTGTAGAGTTGGCTTTTGCTTGTTCGAGTCTAAACAGTCTGGCTGTAATGTAATATTTCGGTGTGTTGTTTTGGCAACATTTTCTGTATCTTATGAACAAAGTTGTCATGCTATACCTTATCGAACGCTTATGCTATATCTAAGAATATAGCTGAACATATTTTTTGCCTTCATAAGTATAATTGAAAATGATTCGCCTCTTACTTACTATATCCGAAATTTCTCCGAAGACTTCTTACTTCAATGTACTTCTTGTGCGAACAGTTTTGAAGGAATTTCAATATTTAAATAGCTTGAATGTTTTTTCGGATTTTGATGCATTTTGAACATATTTTTCCAGTATTTGCTTGTACCACCCAATCTTTATCAAAACTGTTTTCAGTCTGGATACAATTTCATATGAAATAGCGCACCTGCTACATTTTATTGATACTGAAAATAACATTTCCTGTTGTCATGGTGGTCATTATTATGGAAGTAACAAAAATGTATGATTGACGATTTTTTGTAAAAATTTGTTTTTCAATTAATTTTAAACATGTTTGTTACTATTTTTGTCAACAAAATGCTATAAATCCAACACTTTGTGATAATAAGTACCTACATTTTGTACAAAATTTACTAGCAGTATATATTAAATATACTGGTGTAAATATTCACTGATATGCTGAAAAGTAAAATGACCAGTAAAATGAAAATTAATTTTACTCTGAAATTATATTTACACTTTAATTTAGTATAGCATTATTACATTATAATTTAATCCAATATCTGATATATGTGATCTACATCAATAGAAAATGTAAGCCGAGTATAATTATATAGTAGCATCAAATGTATTCCAGTTTTATTAGAAGCTTCCAAAGGTTTCAGTCAAAAATTATTTGTAATGTTGATGTTAACACATTTAATGGTTTCATACTGAGTTAATTTAAATTTTAAATTTTCGAGAACTAAAGCCTGAAATAGTCTTTGAATATTATTGTGTATTTAATGCCAATTCAGAGTAAATTCGTGTATATAAATTTAATATGAGCCATAATCATTATAAAATGAAAATATTTTTCAACAATAAAACTGGTGCCCTATTTAACACATGCCCCAATAATATATTACTTATTCTTAAGACCAGGTCTAGTTTAGTAAACTAAATATTCAAGGTAGCATTACGTTCTTGCATGTATTATGATTATTTTTCATCAAGTGGTAATCAAAAGGCACTATGTCTAGTGAGTATGTTCGATATATCAGATATTTCTATTAGAGCTGCAACAGTGCAACATCCTCAACAACTTTTGTAACATTTGACCGAGCGTTGTCATGCAAGAAGACGATCAGTTGTCTCTCACTAGTATTTCCGTTTTTTTGCTGCAAGACGTTGAAATTATTTTAATGACGTCGGTGCCAATCTGCAGTAATAGTTTTATTTGATTTTAATAGCTTGTAATGATCTGTGTCTTGCCTATGTCACCATAAGCACAGCAATATTTTATGGCTTAATATAATTAGGCTGTTTAACAGATCAATTTAAAAGTCCCTCACCAGACCCATAGAGGGCACTACTAGAATTAAACCGATATGTTTTCTTGTTAGTCCTAACCCTTAGAAGATGTGTGAATAAATTTGACAGCTATCGCTATTTGTTAATTATAACATTTTGAGTAAAACAACTTTTCTATTGTGAAAAAAATGGATAAAAAGGAATTTGGCGTGTTAATAAAATATTGCTTTTTGAAGGAAAAAAATACAGTTGAAGGAAGAACTTGGCTTGAAGCGGAGCTTTCGGACATTGCCCTAGGAAAATCAACCATCAGGGATTGGTATGCTAAGTTTAGACGTGGTGAAATGAGCAGCGAAAACGGTGAATGCAGTGGACTCCCAAAAGATGTTGTACTGACGAAAACATTAACCAATCCACAAAATGATTTTGAATGAGCGTAAATTGAAACTGAATGAAATAGCAGATACTCTAAATATATCTACTGAACGTTATATCACATTATTTGCGAATATTTGGGTATGAGGAAACTCTGTGCAAAGTGGGTGCCGCTTGAGCTCACTTTTGACCAAAAACAACGACGAGATGATGATTCGGAGCAGTGTTTGAAGATGATCAAGCGTAATAGACCCGGGTTTTTGCGCCGATATGTGACAATGGATGAAACATAGCTCCATCATTTCACTCTGAAATCTAATCGACAGTCATCCGAAAGGACTCCAACATCCACCTCCACATCCTGTAGAACCCGCTCCAAAGCGTGGGAAAACGCAACAGTCGGCTGGCAAGATAATGGCGTCTGTGTTTTGGGATACGCATGGTATACTTTTCATTGACTACCTTGAAAGAGGAAGGACCATCTGAAACGACTATTACATAGCGTTATTGGATTGTTTGAAAGACGAAATCGCCGAAAAAACGGCCGCATTTGAAGAAAAAGAAAGTGCTGCTTTATCAAAACAATGCACCGTGTCACAAGTCAGTGAAAACGATGGCAAAAATCCATGAATTGGGCTTCAAATTGTTTCCTCATCCACCGTAATCTCCATATCTGGTCCCCAGCGACTATTTCCTGTTCTCAGATCTCAAAGAGTGCTCGCTGGGAAGAAACTTTCGTCGAATGAAGAGGTGATCGACGAAACTGAGGTCTATTTTAAATCAAGGACAAATCGTACTACAAAATGGTGTCGAAAAGTTGGAGGGTCGCTATAATCAGTGTATCACACTTGAAGGGAATTATGTGGAATAAAACAAACTAATTTTACCAAAAAAAAAGTGTTTTACTATGGTAGGCCCGGGACTTTTCAATTGACCTGTTATATTCATAATTTCCATTCTCACTAGCAGGCATCGCTGTTCAAAATACATGCCTAGTACCTAGTACCCAAAATATTAAGAACGCCTTGTATATATTATGTATTGTGTAAATATTTTGTTTTCTACCATTAATAGTCGTTTATAACAATATGTATCTTTAACATCACCAAATACATAATCATTCAATTCGTTTTCTATGTGCTTTTATGTTTCCGTAATATGTGACCAATTAATGCCATAGAAAATACAAGGTTACTTTACAAAATTCCACAGTTTATTAAACGTTTTTGACGGTTGTTTCTGGCCGATATATTTTTTATGGGAATCAAGGACTTCTACTACTTCCATTACGCATTAATATTTATTTTTGTTTCTCTCCATTATTGGATATAAAATATTAAAATGTAGTTATTGAAATATGAAACATGCAATTGTCCATGACTATTGAATTCGATTGAAAGCTGATATATTAAATTATAGTGGCAATATTTTATCAAAATGTAGTACAATATCTTTTTCTTCTGGGAATCGCTTGAATTACTCAAAAATATTACTCTTACTTTTCGTCTTTATTTTCATTGTGTTGTACTAATATATACTTGATAATATAAAAATTATTTTGCCATTTTGGCAGGAGGAAAACTGAACTATTAATGATATGAAAAGATGAGGAAAAAGGATGGGTCCGACATCATGCACTACTATGTGCTTTTGATAGCACGTCAAAGTTTTAGGTTGTCATTGCACGAAGGCGTTTTAAAAACAATAAAACTTATCTACGAAATATTTTCCAAGCTCAGATAATATGAAGAAATGAGGGAAGATATTGTTCATTGTAATTTTTCCTTCTCTCTTCTGCGACATGTCCGTCTGCCTCGGAACAATAAGCCAGTATCTTCACCATTTTCAAAAGTGTTTATTATGTTTTTTATGATCGCATCTATTAAGCCTAGAGTCAATCGGCCCAGCTCGTTTGTATGTCATGCGTAAGCCTCTTCTGGTATTATGTGCTGGTTTAACTTATTTCCTGCTGCACAGTTCTCATATTAAGATCTAGATAAATGTACTCGTTCCCCATGCTTTGAAGACGGTTCAATATTACTATTGTTTGCAATTTCTGATATGTGAATGCTATGTGCTCAGATCCACTTAATGATGGCTTTGAGTGGCGAGATATTACCAAAGCACCATAGTTTGCTGTCGAATTTTTTGGTTTTTGTAAATTTAAGGATTGGTCCAGATATGCTTCTGCCAATTTAATCTACGATCCAAGTAGAGGCCTAAAAATTTTGCAAATGTAAATAGTATGAGTGGACTTAGTTTGGTTTGCCTTTATTCCCCGCCGGTTAAACCATTTTTCTATTTAATTCAAGTTGCGTTGGAGTTAGAGTGAAATAGTTTCAATAAAAACGAAAGTATATTTAATTTTATAAAATAATGTATATAAAATCGGGTGTAAATCGTGTCAAGCTAGGTTCTAAGTACTCGATTAATTTCTTATATTGAAGTAAACAAACAGTTTTCAACAGCTACCTGAATAGTTCGCCATAATTCTTCAATTGATACATATAGGCAAAATATTTTATTGATATAAATAAAGTCGAGCCTTTTCATTGTTAATTTACTTCAAATATTGTTTTGGAAAAATGTTAAATCATATTGACTAATTATTATTTATCAAGTCAGATAATATAACTATAAGTCATAATGAACTTCGAAACTTAATTAAAACTCGTTTATACATATAATTTCGCGCTCTGATTGACAACCCATCAGCTCGCATCCAAACTTTTTTCCAGTCGTTTCATGGCCATTAACTTTACCTCCGACTATTTCCGAATGGCTGTCATACGTCGAAACTGGATTCAGCTTGATCTCTGCAACAGAAAAAAAAACAAACGGTCAGTTAAAAGCTCGCCGTTGACAGTCCGGTGACATCGGAAAAATTCCAGTGTCACGATGACAATAAAACTAATTTTATTAGAAACGCATTAAAATAAGCTAGTTTGGTGGAACATGAATCGCAAAAATGCGATATCGCAGAGCAGTGTGTTGCAGGGCATCGTCAAAGTGAAGAAGATCCGTTTCAAGGAGAACACCCACCAAAGCATTGTCGTCAAACCTACGCGAGATTCCGTGCAGCGTCAGAAAAACTTTCAAGAATTTAGACAGGTGTATTACAAGAAGGCCAATACTCCGGATGCCGTCACGCTATCCAGCAGTTTGTCAGAGATTCACTATATGTATCCCAGAGCAAGAAAGGAACCGAATTATGTTGAAACAATCACTTTAGAGTTGCCGGTCAGTATTTAAATATTTCATAAAACTCAATTCTTATATTTCATAAAAGATTTGAACATTGTTGACGTATATTTTATAAGATCACCTTATTTAACTGTACGAATTTTAAAAAATATTTCGTGGGTCTGTAGTCATACCGCATTTTATAGTTTGTATATCTATAGTTCTTTAGGCAAAAATAAGAAAATAGTAAGATAAAAAAGTATACAAATTAAGGTGAAACTCGAAAGTACTTTATTTTATTCTTTTAGTCTAGTAGTATAGTCTTTTATTAATTAGTATTTACAAAATTAGAAACAGTGTTCATTGTGTCTTCATAACTAGTCTAGACTAAGCTATTAAGATGTTTTCAGCATCATCTTATTTAACAGTAAGAATTTAAAAATTATTTCGTGTGTCTCTGGTCATACCACTTAATAAATATCTTTATTTCATTTCATAATTTGTACTATATTCATATTAGAATATTATTTCAATCAGCTATCCTATATTTAAGTTATAGTAATCATCTAACAATATGATCTATATAAGTATTTTTTTCCGTTTGTTTACACAATAGCTTAAACTATCAAATTAGTATCGGTAATTTCATTAAAAGTGTCAAATTATAATTTCTTCAATAGGTACAATAGGTAGCAGATATGTTTTTAAAGAGACTTGTTAAGAATAAATCATGGAGTCTCGACTATCTCTATTGAATTATTTATGAACTATTTGGAAATCTGGAAGGCATCATTATCAATTTATTGCAGATTATCGAGTAAGATGGCTATTTTTCAACCAATACGCTGCAGAGGGTTCCGCAGGCATTATTATTAATATTCAGAAACATTCTATACCGAATTTCGCCAGTGTTAACGAATATTAATATTGTCAAAAATATTAGTCTCCTATTTTTCAGATTACCTTTTTAAACCGTAGTCTATGTTTTTTTTTGGAGCTGTTCATTGCATTTCCAATCCAAAAACTCAATTTCGTCACAGAAGCCTGTGAGGTGTTCATTCATATTTCATTCGACAGACAGGTACAAGCTATTGCAATCTGCGACATTGAATTTGTTCCTTATATGTGGACTGATTGCCGCGTTTTAATCGAGTAACTTCATGTCAATACGATCTGGAATAAACATATAGGATTTGCATTAACCATCATATTTGAAAGTATCTAAACTTACAGATACCAGAATGCAACAATGTCCAATTCTCGGAGCCACATAAAATAATTGGAAAAGCATTTCAAGTTGCCAGATTTTTGTATTGTTTCTAATATTTCCTTTTATTTACTTTTTTTTATAGGCATAATCTTAGATGCGACTGAGATTAAGTTGAACTTGAACTCTCTATAGTGAAGAATTGTCCACATCTATATCAGCGAATTTAGATTGGTTCTGGCATCATTCTGAATCTCATATCCCCTTTTATATACTTTTTGCATAATTATGTCCACTACAAAGTTAAAAGCTCACTAAAATCAGCTCGGATGTCAAATAAAACCGCACCATTTCGCACTCGCGCTCGGCTAACAGAATCATCGAAAGAGCCTGAATAAGTTTAATGTTAGACGGACATATTCAGCTTCTGAAGCTATCTAATATGTTTTTTCTTGATTTGGGCTAGAGGTGCAGAAAAAATATCGATATAGATGTCGGATATATCGACGCATCGATAATTTTTTTAACTGATATTTTTCGATATTTATTCAAAATATATTAAGTATAACTTTTAATAAACCTTTAAAATCGGTACATAATTTTAATTGTTTGGTGAATTTTTATACTTTATTTTAAAGACCCATCATAATATTTCACTGTTTTTATTTTTTCTTCAAAATGTCGATATACTTTTTTGAAAATATCGACATATTTTTTGTAAAATATCGATATTTTTTATACTTTTGCAAAAACTATATCGATATTTTTTTCTCCTAAATATCGATACTTTTTCGGTGGCCAACACCCCTAATCTGGGTTCCTAAATCTACATAACCACTATTTTGTCTACATTTTGCTAGCTAGCTAGCTATTCTTGACTTGTTTCTTCCTGAGATCCTTAATGTCTAATTTTACAATTTTTTATTAGACTTATTACTCGATAACTGATTTTATATATTATTTAGTGAATTTATTATTGAATTAGAATTGCTATACAAAGTAATTATTTGTTCTTAATGGATAATTAAGATTACATACTCCGTTGCAGATGGTTTATAGATATTTGGCATTACTTCTGCCGCATTCACCATTTACTAAGCTTTATGAGAATAATGATTTAAATATCACTTTTGATAATCACTATACTGTTGCTATAGCTCGCTATAAAATTGTCATATAAACATAACTACACTTTTCAAATAAAACGCATGTGGTTATATTTTTCCAAATATATTTCAAATGCATTTATGTCAACTTATTTTCCAGTCTTCAAACCATTTGTACATTTTATTACTGGATAGGTCTTCAAAACCTTTTTTGAATTAAATTTAATTTGCCCCATCGAAAAAGTGCAAAAGACCTTAATCTGATGAATTTATATCACGGTGAATATAAAATGATATGAATCAAATTTTTGAATTTAAATGTAAACATTATCTCATATGTATATTATTTAGTATTGTATCTTATTGGTAAAAGGGCTAGCCTTTAGCCCTTTTACCAATAATTTAAAACCACCACCAAGGTAAAAGACCACTCCTGAGTGACAAAATTTCTTCAAACAAAACACTTATAATGCTCAAATAATGGTTATTGTATATATTTTGAACACAATTTCTGGATATTATCCTTTTCTTTTGGAAATTTTTGAACAGTTTCAAAATACATACGCAACACAGTTCATGAATATTCCACTTACTATATTATACAACATTCTTTTCGCTTTTCAACAATTTTCATTTGGACGTATTGATCTAGAAAAAATCGCTTTTTTCTATAAAGTGGTCAGTAATCTCATTACGTAGGTATTTCAAATATTTTTGGCAGTATTGCTATTTTATATTGACAAACATTTTAAAAACTGATTATAGATGTAACTATATGACACTTTTACACTATATGTAACTCGTAATTAAATAAATTTTATTTCAGTTTAATATTGGCGCAGACAGAGCTATTGTGCAATGCAAAAACAAAATAAAACCGAAAAAATCGTTACCCAAAGTCAGTAGGGAAGTGCTCACTGAAAAGACCGCGAAAGAAATCGAACGTCCACCAGAGAAAGCTACCTCGACCAAGTTGCCCTTAAAATCGCCTAGACCAAGAAAAGAGAAAATAACGAAAACAGTAACTAAAATTGCGACGCCCAGATCTAAAAAGCGACCAACGAAAGCGTCAACGCTTTCGGCTCTTAACGAGAAACTAAAACAATTGCAGAAGAAATACTCAATTAAGAGTAAGACGCCGTACAGGAGCGTCAACGACTGCTTCACTCAGATCGGAAATGTGGAGGTGCTGTACGAGAACGAGAAATATCCTCACGAAATCGGCCAGAAACTCGACGATAAGGAAACCAGTGGGAACAACTTAAAAGAAGGTAAGTTAATTTAAATTTGTCGAAATATGTCTGCATCGAAAAGTTGATTGGAGTATTTTTGATTAAAAGGTCAGTTTCAACTATAGAAAATTAATGTAATTGTACTGAATCAATTTTCGATAATTGTTGGATTTTTACGAACAACTGAATTATTTAGAGTAAAATTACCTTCACCATTTAGTCGTTAAAAAATCAAAATTAAATTATGGGGCTTTGAGAACTATCGACTGTTAATATCGATTGTTTCAGTCGTGTACTTTCAGTTACTATTTTCGGACCTACTAGTTTCATTCTACAGATTTCTTTGTTCTGCTATTGTCGTCTTAGTCGAGAAGCAGAAAATATTGTGCCGAATTTAAGCTACATGGTATTATATTTTGTTTGTAGTAATGTTGTAAATAAAAATATACTGTACATTAATATAGTAACATTTGAAACTCTATTATTCAAGATTATTTATTAATGTAATAAGGTAAAAGGTATTTAAGGTATTTTTGATAAAGATTGATTGTGAAAATACGATTAAAATATTTAGTGGTACATTACTCGCTCATCTTTACAATCAAGTCAAATATATATAAAAATAATTTTAGATAATCTACAATAAAACTGTTATTTTGAAGGTAATACATTACAGCAATTATCTCGAAAAGTTTGAAAAGAAATAAGTACATCTCCGTCTCACCTATTACACGATCGAAAAAAATTAGTAAGCGCATGTTGGAATTAGAAATAAACCAGTTACTTTTATTATATTATGTCATTATTACTTTCGGAGTATAAAAATATGATTAAATATATTAGGGATTATTATTCCATCTGTATATCTTCATCTGTTATCACGAATGGAAAAATAATCGAAGTGTGCATACGACAGAAATAGTAATTATTATTTCCAGTCGCTAGTTTTTTTACCATCGACTAGTTGGTCTGTTTTGCCAGTGTCCACTGCTTCTATCGTTTTCAGTCGATAGTTCCCAACGCTAATATTAAGATGTTACCTTCACCAAAAAATCTTTAATTACCTTAAATCATTTCGATTTATATATAATTTATTATTTCTTATATTTCCTGTGTAGTAAATTATTTAAAAATAGTTACATCGGTATTATTGAATTTTTGTTAAAGAGTTTAAAACTCTTTCATCAAGTTTACCATATTCAATTAAGTTTCTCTATGTATTTTAGATAATGTCTAATCATATTTTATTAAACGGTAAGAAATGCTCTTCCAAAAAAAAATTCCGAGAATTAATCAACAGAATATAAAATGTTTATTTGTTATTTAAATATATTTTTTCGTATTTCAAGTTGATTATGTCTGAAACAAATATATCTCAGATATCAGAGATAAGAAAATTTAAATGCATTTTTCGGAATTGGCTGCACCTCACGCCATGAATTTTGTATGTATTAGCATCTCAAAGTGATTTTATATTTCGCAAAGAAAAGTAAGTTGGAGAAGGCCATGTCGAGTGAATTTGTTTTATAATTAGTTTTGTGATATTTGGCTTTCGCGACAGCCTTGTGAGATGATGCCATGTTTAAATTCAAAATTCATATATCTAACTTTTATAAATTAAGATTTAATCGGCACATTAAATGATGATCTTCAGTCAACATTTGCTTCAGTTCAACGAAGATAATTTCAGTTGAAGAGGGCGATACCCCACCGAGATAACTAATTTTCAATCAAAATGTGCCTTTGAACAGAAGGCGTACTTTTTTGACAAACTTGATTGGCTCTTTGTGTTAAATATCTTTCTATTTTCCCACAAATAACACCACCACGACTACTTTCATGTAGTTTGTGATCATTTAATAATTTTTCGATATAAATGAGAGAAATTCCTCTTAGTAATTCGACCTTATTCCATTGTATTGATTGTTACAGAATTATATGTTCATTACAACTTCTTAGTACTCCATTCTAAAACAATTTCCGATATCCTTTGAAAGTATGCCTCAGTTTAGTTAATTTCTTTTTCAGTCAAACCAAATTCTCCTGGACTACCTTCTTAAGGCTCGCAATCCAGTTCTCGCTGAAGAACAGATCCGAGGATTGCGTATATTGAGGAATC
The DNA here is from genome assembly GCF_030347505.1 of Rhynchophorus ferrugineus. Lineage (NCBI taxonomy): Eukaryota > Metazoa > Arthropoda > Insecta > Coleoptera > Curculionidae > Rhynchophorus > Rhynchophorus ferrugineus. Next base: position 19,142,088 of record NW_027472583.1, on the reverse strand, counting down.
AGTGCAAAGTATAATTCATTCAATTTAACCATCGTTGGTTGTAACGGATATATTAATCGAAGAAATATTCTTTCTTGTTTCGCTTCATGGCAATAGAGCAGTCTAAAGCGTTGTTTGGTATAGTATTTGAGTATTCAAAACAAACTTGCACATGCTTAAATTGGCACGTAATTCTAACAGCAACTTCTTAAGGTGTGAGCTATATAAAGCAACGTAACTGTATGGTCTTCACACTTTGTTTGTACTTTTTGTAATTGCCGATTTTGGACTTTCAGTGCATCTTTGGTACAGAGCCACTATAATGTTTATTAAGCTGTTATTGAAGCTCAACAGTATTTTTCTCAGCAAAAATAATGTTTCATTAAAACACTACCTAGTGCTATTAAAAACAAAAAAATTGTTTCGCTAAATCCACGGTGGCTTGTAAATGCATCAAAATGATTTTTGATTCATGTTCTGTGAATGTTTACAGTGGTGGCACCTATATATCTGGGTTATATAGTAGTTACTCTTTGCAGAACATATGGGGATGTTCTGCAAAGAGCAACATAAACAAAATACAAATTTTTCAGAACAAAGTCTTGAGAGGTATTACGGACGCACCCAAATACTACAGGGCTATCTACCTATTGAACTCCGTATGTCCATATAGGTTTCAGTATTTGCTTATATATTAACAATTTATTATGTACCGATAATTGTGATGTTCTTCCAATTAACCAATACATTTTCCTATATTTCAATTCCAGTTCTTTTCTTTTCTTCTTTATATGTTCCTTCCAGCAAGGTTTTGGATCAAGATTCATTCCGAGGTATTTAGCGTTGTTGCTATATGAAATGATAGTATTACTTAATGTTATTGGGGCTTGTATGGTCTGATTGTAGATGAACTACACATACACAGATTTACTTCCGTCAATTTTTATTTTCCAAGCTTGTGTCCAATTATGTATATTGTCACTTGCCTGTTGTAATTTTGGAGTGGCTTCTTCACTATTGTCTCCGACGGCTATAATCGCAGTATCATCAGTAAATGTCGCCATTGTAATATTCTTTATTTGTGTAATATCACAACTGTAAAGCAGATAAAGCATTGGCCCTAGTACACTTCCTTGTGGTACACCTGCTTTAGCTTCTTTTATTGTAGAGTAAGATTCTTCTTGTTTAACTCTAAATATTCTTGCTGTAATGTAAGATTTTAGTAGTTCGGTGTTTTGTTTTGGTAACATGTTCTGTAGTTCATGAATGAGGTCTTCATGCCAAACCTTATCGAAGGCTTATGCTGCATCTAAGAATATGGTTAAGCATACTTTTTACTTTAGTAGGCCTTTTCAATAACATCTGTTATTCTGTCGACCTGGTCAATTGTTGAATGTTTGTTAATAAACCCAAAGTGGTGTGTTGGTATTAGGTTTTTTCTCTCTATGATCGGTTTTATTATTTTCAACAGCAGTTTTTCAAAAACTTTAGATATTACTGGAAGCAGTGATATAGGTCTATAGGATTTTATTTCATTTGGTAACTTTCCAGTCTTTGGGAATATTAAATATAAACATAAAAACTAATAAATAAAAATAATAATAAATATAAAAATGAAACATTTTGTTTCGTATGAATAAATAGTTTTACTTTAATTACTTTACAGGCAGTATTTTAATTCACTTGTTAGAAACAGTTTACAGTTGCCCTATGATGATCACTTCACAGCGATTATGTTTTATATAAAACTTGCAGAAATTGATTTAGAGGCTTCAAAAATTACTATTCTGAATTAAAAAAATTTTCTAGTGCTATATATGACTGATTGCATTTGATATATTCCAAATCAGAAACGAAACTAATGTAGTCATTATATAAATATGTGTATAAAAACGTATTAGGTGCTTGCATGTATTATGCAATAAGCTAATGCTTTTCGAGGTGTTATAAAATGCAATATTGTTAAACAACCTAACCTAACCGTTTTCCATTTCGTATTGCTGAGCTATTCAATGAATACAGATGTTAAACTCTTGACCTCTCACAAATGAATTTTCCATACTCATTACCTTGCTATGAGTGACACATTTTGATGTCAATGACAAAGAACCAACCATTTTGAGGAACCAAAAGAGTTCTAACACGAGGAATTACAAGACCCATTGCGATGAATTGAATACAACATGAATTGATTGAAAACGTAATTTTGAGCCAAAAATATGAGAGAAAGAGAGATGAGAAAAAGTTATATAGAACGATATCGAGGAATATTTTTCTATTCAATAAATCTTTTTTAAAAATTAATGAATGAACTCCAATAATATGATGAAATATCATATTTATAAATTAGGGTTATTTATAATAAAATAGTGTACTATATGATATTTTTCATTATTGTTTTAGTGTCAAAATATTCGCTAGACAGTGACAAAATGCGTGAACGCATCAAAGAAATGGATCAACTCTTTCCCGAATTTCCGAAAATCGAAGACACGCTCAAGGAGATCGAGATCCATCTCGATAACATCGTCAATATCGAATCATGCCATAAAATTAATGAGACCGGAGATCAAAACCCACTGAACTATCCACGACACGATAAAACTACAGCTGGTGCACCGATCGATGCCGATATTAACAAACCCGATGAAATATGTGAGTATCTTAAATGATTTAGCTGGTTTTAATTGCAAAATTGCTGAAATTACCATAGAAAACCAATCGAATTGTACGTTCAGCCTTCGTATATATGCGCATAAATGTACCTATTTCATTTCGAGCCCAACATTATATCTCTTTGTTTCTCATCGTGCAGGCACAAATGATGATTGCTTAATAACCGAGAAGATATTACAAAATTTGGACTTCAATAAGGGTATAAAGTTACGGTGCATTAGGCGACAAATCGACGCTGTCGAAGACGTTTGCCATAAGTTATCGCAGATGGTTCGTGATCAGCATGGTGGTCGGTCCAGTGAACCTCTAGAAGTTACAGTTCCTCCCGGCGATAAATTTCAAAATGAACAAGTGGATTTGAACAAAGAAGAACCTATCATGATTAAAAGCAACGGTATGTGATATAGTATATGATACAGTATGCTACAGGATATACAGTGTTTAATAGAGTAAGGTGACCCAACTTTTTTGTCAGTGACAACCGAATGATTCAGAAATATTTGGCAGGTCACTCTAGCAATACTAAAAAAGTAATATCATGAGCTATATTTGTTGTTTATTCAAAGAATATTTAAACAAAAACATCTGATGCCAAATATGTTTAAAACTAAAAATAATAATAACATTAACTTATTTAGCTTATAATATTAAGGATATGAAGATGTTAAAGATTTTTTATATCAACGGACCGTTAGTTCCTTTGTGGGTGTATATAATCTATGGGGACGTCGAGACTGGTCGCTAGACATGTTCTTTGACCAGTGATATCTCTTGGTGAAAATGCGAAGTATCAATGTTAAGAACTGTTAAATGTCCTAACTGAAATATTAAATTTCTCTTTCCATTTAATATTATTGAGTTATTGAGTTACAAAACGACAACAATCCTTTAGAGCTCGAAAACATATTTTCAATATTCATTAATTTTGTTCTTTGATTTGGAGAACTTTGTTGCCGAGGACCATAAAACACATTCATTTTAGAAACTTATGACGATGATACTTCGTCATATCTGTGTTATTGGTTTTGATTTCGATTATTTAAAAGTGATTATTTTGATATCAGTGATAAACAACTGTCTGGCGGACGAACATGTTCGAAGACAACGAATTTTAGGACTTATTGGACGAACATTTAGTTCAAAAGTTTAAAGGAGGCAAGTTAGCAAATGATGAAACAACTGACTCCAAGAGTTTAAATGCGATGGTACCCATCCAAAAGAAGTGAAAATGGTTCGCACTTGATTTGTTTGAAAAATATAAAAGTTTTCTATGGCATATTCTGACTTGCGATAAAGAGTGAATCAACTATGCGAATTTTAAGCACAAAGAATCAGAGGTTAGTCAAGAGGAGCCATCTAGGGATACTATTTATATTTCGGGAATTGTCAACACTGTCGTCATGTGAGTCCATCTGACGATTCCATCCATTAGTTGTGCGAAAGTTATGTTCGCGTTAGATGCCACACAATTTGACAATCCCTCAAAAAAAGACTCGAGTCGATTGGTGCTTCGAAAGACGACTATAAAATCACAGGTGACAGGTGACGAATCATGGATATATTCATATGAGCCCGAAAGTAACCAGCATTCGACTGAATGGGTGTTCCAAGATAACCAAATCCAACAAAAGTTGTTCGCGCACGAAGCACTTAAAGAAAATGGTGGCCTTTTAATTCGGGAAAACTGGTCATATTGCAACAGTGCCTCCAGAGGACCATTTGTTTGCCAGAAGTCTTCGGTGAAATAAGGAAAACAAACAAGAGACGTCGTGGTCATCCGCCGTACTGCCTTAATTTGGCACCAAATGACTCATCGCCCGAAGAAGCTATTGAAGCGTTCGAAAATCATGTTTTGAAGATACCTCATTCGGAATGGAATAAATGGTTTAAAAATTGATTTAAGAGTATGCAAAAGTTTATCGACCATCGTGGCGAGTACTTTGAAAAACAATAAAAATATATTCGCAGCTTAACTATGTGTTTTTTTCCTATTCCCGAAATATAAATAGTGACCCTCGTACACATTATCAAATATGATCGATAGTTTTTCTCAATAAATCTCCTTTTAATATCAAAATGTGGTTAGAGAACATGCAAGTACCTAACTTTCCTTAAATAAATTCTAGTTAGTCAGCATTTTTTATGCTGCATCTATTATATAATTATTATATTGCGCCTAAAACAAACTTATTTATATTTTATTACAGAGTTAAATAATTTTGAAAACCACATCGTGGCTGATTTCATAGAGGGACCACACTTGCAACAAGCCGTAAAAAAGTCTAGCTTTCTATCCAAGGAAATGGCCCAACTATCAAACAACGCCATGGTTAAAGTATTCTCGGATCATCAACGGCGTTTGGTTTTACGAGAAAAACAACGCGCCATGTTGAAAAATGAAAAAGACGAACTCACATCTGACGCCAGTATCACTAAGCTAATCGACAGCTTGAGGCAAACGTTTGACGACTCGTTTTACGAGCCTGTTGGTCCAAAGTAAATGTTTTATCGCGTACAGAAGTTATTATATTATACGTTTTTTTTTGTGAATTATATATTCAAGATAATAAAATAATTGTTTCATTGCCTTTTGGTTCAGTTGTATGTGAAGAATAGTAAATTAAAACAGTAGTAATATTAAAAATAAGTAAATAAACGTGAAATACAGTAAATATTATTACTAATAGACTATTGATTCTTTTATTTTAATTTTCTTTATATCTTAAATCTTCCTTTTTACTAACGAGGGTTTATCTAGACTGGACCTACTGTTTAACGTGGGCTCCGAACCACGGTTCTCGGCATTAAGCCTACTGACTGGCGAGTTACTAACTTAGAAATCACCCCAGAAGACATCCGGTCTTACCGAGCCTGGTTACTGGCGTGATTGGGATCATTTTCCTTGTCGGATTTTACACTATTGCATAAGGACAATAACAAATGTTAAACAACCAAAAACATAAATTTACGACAATGCCCCAGCAAGATTCGAACCCGCGACTATCGCAACAGTAGATGGACCGTCGAATTGCCTTTACTACTTTGCCAACCAAGCCGGAAATACAGTATATTGTATTAATTTATATTTTTTTATTAAAATGTTGAATATTATTCGTTATGAAAGTTATATTTTGAACAAAAAAACAAAGATAATTTTTGCACATATATAAAATTTTATACTAAAATATTTCATAGATTTTTTAACCTATTTTTTTCGTAAATTTAGAGTACATATAATAGGATGCGTAATCACATTAAGTATAAAATTCTCTTTATAATGCCTAACGAATAAGCTCAGTTTTCCATGAAAAAACCTTTATAAATGCAAATAATAAAAACTCCATTATTAGCTGTAAGTTTCCTGCATTTTCCGTCAACAACAAAGATAAAACTTTCGGTATAAAATATCGTAATCGGTCAAAAGTTCAAAGTGAACGGGAAGAGATTTCTTTTTAATTAAATAACACGCAGCGAGACCCACTCGGTGAGATTGAATATCCGGAAGAAAATAAAAAGAGCAGACCTAACAGCGCTTGTTTTATTAGTTGTTGGCGTATTTTTCCGAGAGAAATTAGGAAAAATTGTTCTTTCGCCAAGTTTCGTAATATTTAACCGTTTCGTGGCCAGCGCTATATTTTGCAACGTTTAATTTTATTAGAGTACACAATCAATATAATGCATATTTATGGTTTTGCTGTTAGGAAAAATACATTTATTATCTTTTAAATTGAAACGTATATATTGAATTTCTCATTTCGTAATATTACTTTCTAGACATTCGTCGTAAATGTACATTATAATGCCATTATTTAGATTGCTACACATATTTCATTATTTCAACATAATCTCGTATGAAATCCCATCCATATTGTGTGTTTTGTGGAATGAAAAAGTAATATTGTTGATGATGATCAGAAAATAAAGTAATGAGTTGATTCAGCATCCCACTTACTTGACAGATTTGACTGCCTCAGATCTCTGGCTCTTTTGATATCAAAAAATCCGAATTTTATTAGAATGTTTAAAAATCACTGCAATAATGCCAAAAATGTTACTAATCTGATTACAAATTTCAATTTCTGGCTCTAGAAATTTCTATTTATTTTCTTAATTCCTACTTCCTAATATAGACAAAACTGTTTTCAATAAATTATATACTTTATATAAGTTCGTATGGTTTGGCTCGCTTCAATCTCCTGACATCCTGCGCGTTGTCCAGCAGTTGTATTGCTTCCACGTTAGTATGATTTAGTAATCTTCTTTCGTGTTTCAAGGCGAAATCTTGGATAACTTTGCAAATGTATTTGATTTCCAGATCACTGTGCAGTTCTTCGTTGGTTACGTAGCGATAGGCATTGGTAATCAATCGAAGAACCTTGTTTTAACATTGTTGGATGACTAGTTGACTAGATGAATTTTTAATGCAACCCCATATTTGCACCCCATAGGTCCAAATTGTCTTATAAATCCACCTCCTTGATTTTAGATCAAGTTGAGAGTTTCTTTCGACTTACCAGTATAGTTGTTTTATTTTGGTTGTAATGTGTTTTTCTTTTTGTCATGATGTTTCCAATTTAATCTACCATCAAGATGGATTCCAAGATGTTTTTAGCTGATTCTGCTTGAGGATTCCATTGAGTGATATAATTAAGTTTTTATTATTTCGCTGCAATTCAAAATTAACGTGGACAGATTTGGAGCTATTAAGTTGAATTTTTCATTCATTCGTCCATTTGTAGATTTTGTTGACTGCCACTTGTACTTTTTCTACTACCCTAGGCAGAGATATGTCGTTTGCCATAATAATTGTGTCGCTGGAAAAGGTTCCAATTAGTTTTTCTTTTGTTGATGGAATGTCAGCAGTGTAGTGCAAATATAGGAGAGGTCCTCAGACGCTACCTTGTGGAACTGTAGTCGACAGAGTTTTAAATGTCGAGAACGCCATTTTGTGCAATACTCTAAATTTTCTTCAGAAAAGATATGACTTCTGCAACTCACGATAGTTACGCGATAACAACTTGCTCATCTTACAGATTAATCCTAAATGCCAAACCCGATCAAAAGCTTGTGAGACATCCAGGAATATTGCAGGGTAGCGCTGACTATAACGACCAATACAAAAAATGAGCCGGCTTCATTTCGTATCCTGCTGGCGTATGGTCGTAAATGTATGTTTGTGATTGTTTAATATTTGTGATTGTCCTAGACAAGGGTGCAAAATCCGACAAGGAAAATGATCCCACGTTAAATAGTAGGTCGTATATAGTTGGTAAAAAGAGACTTTAAAAGATGGTTTGCTACAGTATTTCTGAAGTTATGCGCGTGTGTATATTGGTACTTTTATATCTTCCAACACAAATATGGAAGCAATGTTTAAAATACAGAGAAGAGAAACGATACATATAAATTATAATAAAAAAATCATACTAATAATCAGCAAGATTACAAAAATATATTTTGAATTAATTTTTAGGGGACTTTCATTTGTTCCTATATCAGGACTTACCATAAAGACGTAAAGTTCCCTCTGCCTTCCCCAAAGAATTGGTCGATACGCAATTGTAAGTTCCGACGTCCTTAGCCGAAAATGACTTTATTATAAGCCACATAAAGACAGTGTATCCAATTCTTTCTTCTTTTACGATATATTTACTCCTGGAACACAAAAAAAAAGAAACATAAAAGGATGAGGTATAAACAGAACCAGCAAAAAGGTCGGAAAATCTAATATTTATCGTATGAATTCGCATTCCCTCGTTTTGTTGGAAAATAGGTACAGAGAGAAAAGGAATAATTAGTGTATTTTGTGGAAAACATATTTTGGTTAAATGTTAAGTTATGAATTATAGATTTAATATGAAGTTGTTATGGTTATAATATTTTTCATATTACTAACATATTTGAAAAATAATTTGGTTTTGCAATTAACTTTATAGGATTATGCTTAAAATTTTGAAAATTTATAATAATAGGAAAATATGAAATACTAGGTGATATTTTCGTTTGTTATTAACTTGTTCTTAACTCCCATTTGTTTTTATTAATTTATATTTGTTATATTTTAAAACCTCCAAACTTCAAAAAATTATAATCTATAATATATAGTGATATAACTGAAATTTTAAGTAGATGCCACTCAAACATGTTTTGTTACCACTTCAAAACATTTTTAAAATTTTGAATACTACTAAGTCACTATGATTTAAGCTTCATGAGATTTGGGGATAAAATCAAAATGTTCACATGGAAAAATGTCTAGCAGGTGATTGCCACCGTCCAATGTCTCTAGCAGTTTGTAAATGGTCATACAATATTGTAAAGATAGTATTTCATTCTTTTTAGTATAACTACGACAATAACAAAATGAGATAGAAATGTTCTAAAAATACTTTTATTTAAATTATAAATATTTTTAATACGATTTCCGTAGAGACAAGTATAATAATCAGCCACTCAATTTAAATGAATCTAGCAACACCAACCAGAAGTGTTGAACCACCCAACGACTTTGACAGTTGCGTATTATTCCAACTGGTTAACACATTGGTTGGTTGTATTCATAGAGTATATTCAACATATTTAAACCATAGAGAATATACAGAGGCTTTACTTAAATAGGCGAAACCGACGAATTGTTTTTCGTGGTCCAACCAATGCTGGTTCTGAGACCACTTTTTGATTGGTTCATCTTAATTTCTGTACAAACGCATTTGATTGGCTAATTTATATAACCCGATTGTTTGTTTCTATGGTTTGATTATATTTGATATTTTTGTGTCTCTGACATTGAGTGCGATCAAAATTTTTTGTGCCTTAATTAAAGTCATTATTATTTGATTATAATGTATCTTTATTCTCAAAAGTGTTGTTTATCTAGCGTATGTGCGGAAATTAAAAACACACTTCGTTTTCCTTGGAAGAAACAACCCAAGTCAGCTAGATTAACGATGTGTGTGTAAGTATACAATTATTTATATAGGGCATTTGCATTCATATATATCGTTATTTACAGAAATACAACATAAGAAATCATGAAAATATTACCCAAACTTTAAAACCAAAATGTGTCCAAATTGGGCGATGGTAAAATTATATTGAAGGTAAATGTGAATATACTAAATGAAAAGTTTTTGTTACAATTTAACCGTTTTAATTATCCATTCCACAATTTTCACAACAACGTTGTAACTTGCCTCAATACATTTTTGTGTTGAACAAGTAAGTAAAATATTAACAGACACAGACTTTCAGCTGTGCTGCTATATCAGTATAAGAAAACAAAAAGATAGAAACTTTAATACATCTTATTTAAATTAATAGCACTAAAGAAATATGAAAAAAGGAACAGGGCTATAGATTTTAGCTTTTTGATATTTTATATTCGTTTTAATAAATTGTTTTGAAAAATTACATTTAGTTCTGACGTCCTATTCTACTGACCAATTTAATTTCAATTATATATATATATATATATATATATATATATATATATATATATATATATATTTATATGTATAATACCTCTGGGTAACGTGATGCGTATGAAATCCTCAACCAATGAAATGCTTTCCTAATACAATATTTTCTTTGTAGGTTCTTGTAATGGCAATTTAAACTAACCAATGAAATATAGCGAAATGACGTTCTCAGGGCATTCCTGCTGAGACCACGCAAAACAATTCTGAAGTTATTAGTATTAAGTTAACACTTCATATATATTGCTCTATGGTTGTATTTCATAATTATTATAAAACAGTTTTTTTGCCACCGGACGGATAGAAATTAAAATGTATTACCTATATTAATAATTATGGTTATGTATACCTAAAATTTTCACAATTACGTATACTACCTCTTTATAAAGTGGTTATGTATAATATAACGTCTTAAAATATGGACATAAGACAAAGTAGAAAGCAGATAAGCGAAAGCCATAGAAAACAAATTCAAGATGACATATCTGCAAGGCTGAGGTCGAAGAGTGAAATAAGTAATCAGCCCCGTTTATTTATTCATAAAAGACAAAAACTACATGAGTACATAAATGAAGTAATGAAAATATGCAGCAGTTAAAATAAAATTAATATAGAAATATACATAGATAGAACAACACACAGGACAAATTGAAAAAATTCTGCATTATTAACACTAAATTTGTGTACATATAAAGGCATTGATGAATATTAAGACATTTTATTGATTGAAATTTCTATAAATTATTTTAATTATTTACTTAATACACCTAAGTTGGGAAAGATCAATAGTTAATTTAATAGTTGTATATGCATTGCTTTAATATACATCTGTAAATTGTAAAAAAGAAAATATTTCTGTCGGTTGGTTATTGTTTTAATATAAATGCTAAATCAAATATCGGTTTCAAAATTATTTTATTCAAACATTCTCCGTTTTCATATACAAGCCTGTATGACATAATTTATTATTCAATATTTTTGTCTATTACATAAAACTAAAGAAATATGTATATTTATATTTGATGCTCTGATGTTATAGTTCTGAAAACAATTGAACCTGTGATACTTTATTGTAATGTTCAGTGGTGTAATAATTTAGAGTGATCAATACTTTATTAATTATTAAAAGTTTCATTAAAAGTTATTATTAAAAGTTAAATGGTTAGTTATTTTAATAAGTTTTAGTATATAGACATTTATTATTTCAATTAATATTATATATCAAATATATTTTTGATTTTATATTGAAAGCACTGCGAAAATGTTTTAGTAACATTATAATTATTTTTCAATAATTCTCTCTATTTTATTATAAGAGAAACATGACTAATTTAATAAATTATGGTGGAATTTCGATCATACGGTTCGATCACTAGTTTTTATTAATTTTTCAAATATATGACAAAGATCACCAAGAAAAAACTGATAGTATTTTGCTGAGAGAATATTATAGTAGTTATCAATCCAGTTCCCCACTAACATTTTAAGCAGAGCCATTAATAATAAAATAAACAAGCCGGGAAACAGAGTGCAAAATATTACGTAACACACGCTGCATAATTTATGCTTAGGCAAAGTTCCATTTCCTGGCTCTCGACCGCAAGGAAAAAAGCCGCCTAATGGGCCAGACTGGCTCATTTGTCGCCATTCGTCCCCACCACCACCTACACCACTTCGCTGATCGCCTCATTCATCGATGTCGGTCCGTTCTTCCGACAACTATTAAAACATTAAATTTCAGGAAACGGACCGTCGTATCGATTAGAAATCATTTCATTGCAGCACGATCGATAACAACCGTTCAGCATTCTTCGTTCTTTTTAATTAAATCCGCCTGGCTTTATTTTTAATTACAGCTTTGTACTATATTTATCCACATAATTTAATTAATCATGTCATTATTATTTTTAATTATTCATTATGGAAACTATCATTAATACTAGTTGTGTCCACGTGTGTGTTGCTCACTCTCAATCTATTATATGCCTGCGTGTATTCTGCTTTTATTTATTCACATTAGCCCAGATATGTCTGCCATTATTATTTCCAAGTTTTTTTTTGAATTTCTGAAATATTGGAGTAAATTACATAGTTTTTACATTACACTAAGAAAAATTTTAAAATAATAGCTTTTGTAGCAAAAAATGTATATTATTTTCATCGTACAGTACGTGTTTGACCATACTAAATAATTTAAAAAAAACAGATAAAAAACAGTGTTTATATTCATCTTATCGAATTAAGGTTCAATTTTAGCAAACCAGTCACTTTTATCCAGTGAATATTTGTCACAACAGTGGACATTGTTCATAATATGTTCAAATAGATCTCTGCTTACAGCTTTAGAAATTAGGCTGTTATTTGTGTCTTAAAAATTTTCCCTACACATTTTTTTTTACTCACTGTGCAATATCCACTTACTAGTAAAATATTCAAGAACCTTAGTACTTATATAAGCTCTTTTGTTTCTTCTAGCAGCATATAGATTGGTATATCAGACCAACATTGATATGACTTCGTCATTAAGAAATTTCGCGAAGAGATCCGTTGGTGAATTTTTGTTTGCTACAGAAAAAAAAGTGCCCACGTTGGTAAAAAGCTTAGCCACTGGTACGACTTTTTCATTTGTTTTTGCTTAGGTGTTATATGTTGCTGTAGCGGCCAGTAATTATTCTCTTCCCATTGTTTCCCGCCATCTTTTTCATTATTTTGTTGGTTTTCCTCATTTTAAAGTTCTAATATTTCTGCTTGTGCAAATAACTGAGAGGCAATTATATTACCAGTGGCAACGTCTCGCTCGTCTCCCGAATCTTCGTGGCTGAGGTCTCCGTGAACGTTTGAGGTAGAAAAGCAATGTCATGTTCATTACTATTGCCGTCATAGATATATTATTCAAAACTAGTTTGCAAATAATGTGTAGCCAACGCTGTAACCCTTTAGGCCACCACGCATTCACCTACATTAAAGTCAAAGGTTGGCAACGCTGGTGGATTGGTACCATGCGATTCCCGGCTATAAAACGTCTCGCTCTCTTTTCTTTTCTCTACCCCCTTGTAACAGTACCACTTCCACAGCGCTACCGTACTTCCTTTACCCAACCTAATATCCTGTCCATTCTTCCGTCGACCACATGTATCAATTTAAATCGAAATAAACAACTATTTCTTCAACCAGTGTTTTCATTTCCCGTGCGAATTCCTTCCACAAAACAAAAATAGTAGAGTGTTCGGACAAACAATCGTATCGACAGCCACACATTCCGACCGACCGACCGATCAGACGAATATTCCTACAATTGGTAACCCCGACGTGATGTAAGGGTGTTCATGTGTTTATGTTATGCATTATGGACTTCTGTGGCTTTTATCCATCAGGCTAGTCTCATGGGATAACGTCGACCATGTGATGTTGATGGATTCCATTCCTTGTGCTATCCCTCCATGCACGTGTCGGGCACCTGTCGAGTGGATTATCTTGAGTTGGTTTACCTGTTAGGCACTTCGATCACGCCGGGGTCACCAATTTAGGGTTTCTGTGAATGGAGGTAAAACGAAATGAAACAGTGGTGTTTACATTATGTGCCCGTTATTTATTGAAGTTGTATAAAATAGGTGAAATTACATAATGGTTAAAAACGGGCTGGCAGTGGTGTTACCTGAGGACGAGGTTTGGGCACTCTATGGTGGCACGTCTAAACCAAACGATGGTCGGTTACTGAATGATGAAGGTACCGTTCAATAACATCCCAGATAAACATTTTGGGGTTGTCAGATAATCGTTATCATATCATAGTTCGTAGAGCTAGTAGAGAACTAGCATCAAGTGACATTAGCTAGCAGTTAGTACATATCCATATGCAATACGGTGGAATGTAGAAATATGTATGGTGTTTGTTAAAACGAACAGTAAGCATAACTGGGTTAACAGGGAATTAGAAACACAATTTACTGTAATTTTCTAAATATTAATTGGTTTAGCGAAAATTTTGCCTCCTTCTTTGAGTAAAATTTGGCACTGTTAAAGCTTATACAGAGAAATAGTTTTTAGGCCTTAACATTTTGCGTAATGTGCCCTAGAAATAAGTAAATTCTAACTAAACGAAATCGCCTAACTAAAGTAACCAGGACGAGGCATCCGATCGGTGACACACCGTTGCAAAGAATGGCTTATTTCACACATAATAGAATGAGCTTTTCACAGACAAAAAATTCATGTATTACACACAGTTATCTGCCATTACTAAAAAGTTTTAAAGGTAAAAATAAAACTTATAAGTCCAGTAAACATATTCAAAGTCTCTATTCCAGATTTCAACTATAAGGATAATTCATTTATGAAAAGGCCCTATTAAAATTCAATTTTATTTGATGCTTAATATTATAAAGTATTAATTAAGTAAAACCAATAACGCTCTCTCCAGAAAATTGCATAGAAAGAATCTATTGATTAAATTACACATTACACGCGATATTCTGCAGAGCGACATCAAAGGCGGCTTGATAATTTCCCTTTTCGATCGTCTGCCGTAGAAATTACAGGGTAATCGAATAATTAAATTGTATACGTGCACGGACGGGAGCAGATAACTTAGTTCTAATTCTTGCCGAAGCGACGGGCAACATATCTCGCTCTGACAGGCCCCCGGATGGCCGGTGATGTTTTCGTAGGCGTAAGCGGAAAAAGAATCGCGAGCCGAGACCCGTTCTCACCCCCGGTTTCTTTCGGATAAATCACGCGCAAGAACAATTCCTCATCTGTTATGTAGCCGATCCTATTTCCACCGGCGATATAACTCGTTAATTTCTTATTTATTGAATTGATAAGGAAAGGTCCGGGACTTGTTCATATTTCATTTTTGCCGTGTTTTCCTTGTGCTTTTTATGTGATAAATATATAATCGGTAAAATTACGTGACTGAGGTTCATAATTCTTGATATTTTTACCCGTTCTTACCGTAACAATAACGAAGAATAATAACAATTTCCTCATGCATATTTATTTTATTTTTTGGAAATGTTTATTGATTGAAAATGTAAATTGATTTAAAATAATTGGTTGGAGAAAAAATAATCCCGTTTTGTGCTGTGTGTGTTGCGAATTTATTCACACTAATCCTAATCGGTGATTTGAAGGGGATAGACTAATATGAACAACACATGAAATGGTCATCAACATATTTAATGTAATGTTTATCGAAATTTGTAATTTTCTTTTAAAATCAGATAATATTTTCCTTTTCAAACGTCTGCAAAATTTCTGAAAATATTACTGATAATAACATAGAGCATTCTACTCGACAGGTACTCTCTGAATAATAAAAACAGGTTACAAATCGTTGTTAACGTTGTTTTGACGCTTTGCATATCTTGACAAATTTAGAACTGTTATTATTATTCTGATTGAAAATGCTGAAGCCATTAACGGGTCAATTAAAAAGTTCCCGGCCTACCATAGTAAAACACTTTTTTTGGCAATATTAGTTTTGTTTTATTCAACATAAGTCCCTTCAAGGTTGATAAACTGATTATAGCGACCCTCCAACTATTTTTGTAATACGATTTGCCCTTTGCTTCAAAATAGGCCTCATTTTCGGCGATCGCCTCTTCATTCGACGAAAATTTGTTGTCAATGCATGAATGCTCGCGATTCTTTCGAGATCTGAGAACAGGAAATGGTCGCTGGGGGCAGATCTGGAGAATACGGTGGATAAAGAAGCAATTCGAAGCCCAATTCATGGATTTTTGCCATCGTTTTCACTGATTAGTGACACGGTGCGTTATCTTGGTGAAGCAGCACCTTCTTTTTCTTCAAATGCGGCCGTTTTTCGGCGATTTCGTCTTTCAAACGGTCCAATATTGCTATATAATAGTCGCTGATGATAGTTCTTCCTTTTTCAAGGCAGTCAATTTTTCATGCGCATCCCAATATACAGACGCTATAACCTTGCCAGGCGACTGTTGCGTTTTCCCACGCTTTGGAGCGGGTTCATCGTGTGCATTAGGGCTTCGGAGTGAAATGATGGAGCCATGTTTCATCCATTGTCACATATCGACGTAAAATCTCGGGTTTATTACGCTTGATCATCTTCAAACACTGCTCCGAATCATCAACTCGTCGTTGTTTTTGATCAAAAGTGAGCTAGCACGGCACCCACTCTTCATAGAGCTTTCTTATACCCAAATATTCGTGAACGATATGATGTACACGTTCAGTTGATATCTTTAGAGTGTCTTGATGGTTGATTTTCCTGGGGTAGTTTCCGGAAATTCGGCAACAAAGCATGTTTTTGCTTCAACTGTATTTTTTTCCTTCAAAAAGCAATATTTTATCAATACGCGAAATTCCTTTTTATCCATTTTTTTTTCACAATAACAAAAGTTGCTTCACTCAAAATGCTATAATTTACAAACTAATGATCCGACAGTTGTGAAATTTATACACGCATCTTTTGAGAGTTGAGGGCTAACTAAAAAACATTTCTATTTTTTCTAGTAGCGCCATCTATGTGTCGGTTAGAACAGTCAGTAATAGATTGTGTGTCTAATTAGTTACACCAAATAGTAACGAGATAGTGGAGGACTTCTCCTGTAAAATCCCAGTAAAACGCGTTAGAGAGGTAAGAAATATCTCAAAAATTTTAAAACAATACAATATTGGATTCTTCAAGATCAACATCACCTTCATGCTCTATCAGAGATAGAATTTATGAAGAGTATAAAAATAGCCAGTATTTTTTCTCGAAAGTGTCCATAGACAACGTAGAGTTATGCAGCTCTCAAAAATATCGGCTAAAATAAATATCGATAAATTGGTCAAAAAAACAATCGGTCAAGAATATCGATATTTTTCGGCTATATATCGGCATGCCTAATGGCTACAATAAATATTGAATCTACTTGAATGGTGAACGAGTGAGACAGGTTGGTCTGTTTTCTAATAGATAAAAACCTTCTGTGTATCGCCGTTCAATCTGTTGGACGTCTTCGGTCCGTCAAATAAAATAGCAATTTTATCAGGAGACGTGGAAACAACTAATAATTTTTGGTAATACCAGAAATAAGAAGATCTAGAAACAATAAAAAATAACCTAATCTAATATAATGTATTATAAGACTTTTTTTAAATAGGAACTTGTAATGGATCGTTTTCGTTAATTAAAACCTTTACACCGTGGAAGAATTTAATGTTAACAGGTAATCTCTCGTAAAATATTTACTGTCTCCAATCCCTCTATTAAAACCTGAAACACTTCTTTTGTTCGACGAAAACGAAGTGCACCACCAAATAGCGGGTAGGCCCTTAAACACGCTAAATATCGCCCCCACATATCCTCACCCCAGAGGACTTTTCTAATTAACCGTCGAGCCGAAGCGACCTCGACAAACACGGAATGATTTTGTTTCGTATCCGATCGTCACTTTATAATGATGGCACCGCCGTCGCTTTCAACTTTCACCATTCTCCGAGTGATTTATATCGGCGGCTATTCACTTTGAGTCGCTCTATCCTATCGCAAAAAAAGCTTATAAATACTTTCATTATTGTTCTGCGCGTATTCATTCCGACTAACTTCGGCGAACATCACTGAACGAAACTTTTCCAGATATTAATGAATTTTCTGTTTGTTTACTAAGACAATAAGTCATATAGAGTCAATTATAATTTTTTGTGGGTTTGATATTAACACCCATACTGTATATCACGTAAATCTTTCGACATTATATAATGATATAAGAAATAAGACTTCGCTGATACATAAAGAAGTTACTGTACTACCACGTTATTACAATTTTTTATCAAGACTTGATTATTTCTTTTGATATTGTTAATAAATTGTTACTAATTGGCCACAGTTGTCTTCATTTTCTAATGGCGAAAAGAATGTACTCTTCGAGTTGATGGAAGAACGACGGTAAGAGCAGAATATAAGGATATATTTTTAAAAGTTATAAAATCCAAACAGCATCAATTTTATTTATAGTGGGAATGTTAGCTGCCAAATTTATAACACATTTTGAACGACATCGAATAGGTATAAACATAGTCCAAAATTTAGCGATAACAAGAACAGGGAGGAAATTGATTCTTGTTGTGTTGGAAGTAGTCAAGTCATTAATGCGGGTTGTCCATCAAGAATAGTAGCAAAAATTGTAGTAACTGGTAATAATTAGAGATTTATTTTAAACATAATATATTTTAATAATGATTTTATTTTGTAGGTAAGATGTAGCTAGATTTTGTTGAGAGTGAAAGTCGAAGAATATGAAATTCAGAGAAGAAGAACCTGAACAGCATTTTGCTAAGATATAAGAACAGTGTACAGTGATACTATGAATTAATTAAATTTGCAAACGAAAGTAGACCTGGAATAAATAAACAAAATATAAAACTATCAACGACACCCTAATGATCGAATGACAAGGAAAATGCAATACATTAAAATCAGAGTATAGGTAAGTATAATTTATTGTTTTGTAAAAATAATATTCATTTTAGGCTAGTAAATGTACAATATGTTAATCGAACGCTCGAGGTAGTCAATTCCTCAATGGGGTTTGAGGATAAATAGTAGCGATCACACAGTTGATCATATTTAGAGATATTTAGGAGAATTTCACTCCTTTCATATATAGTGATGGCTTTTTCATTTGGTTTTAACTATATTGGCTGGGTTTGATTTAAACGATTTTGATCTTCTGCAAGTAATCAGTGTTTATTAACTACATATTTTATCAAATTAAAGAAATATTCTGATTAAAATATAAAAATATTATCGTAGTCAAATATAGTACTGTGTAAACTTTGTGGCGCTGTTTATATAAGTTCGTTCCATCAAGTACCGTCGAATGAATATTTCTATATTTAGGAAATCTGATTTAACAAGTTTTGTGAGGAACATCAAATGTGTGCACAAAATATGAATTAAATGAGAAATAAATAACTCGTTGGGATTTAATTTCAGAAGTCTTATTATTTATTGATCACAGCATTACAAATTCATCATTGCATAACAAAACCAAACTTAAATTGTTTTGTATGCCTAATTTCTAACCGAAACTTTCCAGATATTAATAAGTTTTCTATTTGCTTACTAAAGCAATAAGCGGTGTAAACTAAATTATTGTTTTTTGTGAGTCTGATGCTGACACCTACACTATAAATTAAGTAAATTTTCACAAAGTTGATATAGTAATTAAGCTCGCCAGTCGTAGTTCTTATTATTAAGGAAGAAGAACAAAAAATGAGCCTCAAGCGAATTTAAACTATTAGCTTTCTTGTCAATAAAATTATTCAAAGTTAGTGGAAAGCCGCTAGTAAGGTTTATGGCTTATTGATTTTCTTAGTTGTTTTCGAGTTCTATAGGTTTTTGGTCGTTTTTCCCTATCAATTTAAATTACTTGCGTGTTATAATTCAACAAAATTTAATGTTATTCTGTTATAAAGTCTGCCGTAGAGGCCCTTACATATTTAAAGATCTATTATTCAATTAAAAAAAATCGATTTGATTTACTTAGATTGCTGCATACTGAAAAATACTCAAATGTCAAGATAGAAATTCCGGATAAAATCAATAATATTGTATACAGTCTTATTTAGTTAGTGTAATTTCACTGCATTAAGCGAATTTTATTAATTAATTTTTAAAACAAGTTTAAGTTTAAAACAAACAAATCTACATATTGTACATCACTTATCAGATATTGGGTTTGGAAAATTGTTTGTGGCTTATTTTCCCGAAAGATGGCGTGTTCCTGACAGGAAACAAAGATGCTTGCGATCTAGTCATGCAGTCGTTGACAATATGACATTTGGAGCATTACATTGACTGTTTATTGATATTAATACAGTGGCTGGAAAAGTCTGAAGGTTGTTTTTCCAGTATCAATACAATAAAGGAATACGAAAATAATTCAATCTCATTCAATTTTAACCATTTGAACAAAAATGCTGACAAGAATAGATAACATTTGTTCGGTGGGTCGATTGTTTAGTTGAGCTTGAAGGAAAAAACTATGAAGCAGAATTAAATTGAGCTCCTGTGATATGTTATCCTGGTACTGCGATGAGAAATAGATCACATATGATAACCGAAAGAATGTCTAAATAGGAAGTCCCCTTCCACATTTTACTGATTGTTATCGATGTTATATGGCCTGGCTTAGGATACTTGGCCATTTTTATGAAAATACACGAATTTGTTATAAACTTTTAATTAGACATTTTAATTATGTCATAAAGATGTGTAAAAAGTTATTTCTGAGCTTTAATAAAATGAAGTGGATCGTCATTATCTAAAGCGATAATATTTTAATTAGGGCTAGCTTTCGTGCAATAAGTATAGGCAGATGTTTGTAATCAATAGCAATGCCTTGCTACGATGATTTGAGTTTAAATTAAAGATGATTTAACGAGAACGGGTCTCCGTAATGGTGAAATTCTAGTAATAAAACAACAAAACTAATAGTTTATAAATATATAGGGAATTATGTCTGAAAATAATAAATCTTTTAACAATATGCGAGCAAAAAAAATGTATAATTGTTACCCTATCATCCAGCGTTAGCGTGGATAAAGAATAATCAGAAATGAAAAGTTGTGAATACTGAGATTAACGGTGAACTTCTGTTTTAAGTATTTTCCGTGCTGTTATCAGAAGTTCCGTATTTGGACAAGCTTTGTAATAAATCCTGGACAAGACATGGCGAGCTAAATTGATATGAAAAATGTGATGTTCTTTACGGCGGGACTGGATTACTTTTTTATATACATAACAAGTATTTTCTTTGTTTAATTTAAATAAATCTACACAAGAAATACCTTCATTGAATTAATTTAGAAGCACACAGTAGCAGTGACTTAATTATATGAAGATATGGAGTTGAAAGTTTAAACCAAACTAAATTGTCAATTCTCATGAAATTGTCACAGAATGTATATGTTATATAAGATGTATATCTATATATATAAAATGAACTGTTGTTTGTTAGTCTCGCTAAAACTCATTGTTGTGACGTCACTAATTTAGATGAGGTTTGTTTTATCCGATAACCAATGGTATTGCTTTTTGATTTATGCTTATTTTATATCTTGTTCTTTTGCAACGTAATTTAATAGTTGGCTAATTGCAATCACCTCTTCATTAAATACTCACTATGCATAATTGACAACTGACAAAAATGATTGAACTTAGCTTCATTCATATAGAAATTATATCTAATGAGAGAGCTTTAACGTAGCATATAAAATACCTACGAAAATGTTGATATAATATAAAATGGTATAAGTTATTCAGGCATTGTAAGCTCGTCATAATTAATTTCCATTTTAAACAATGAAATTAAATATCGCAAATGTTTTCATTACAGACTTTCACAACACTTTCTATTCAACATTATAATAAACAATATTCTATAGCACCCGGTTGTTATATAGATATAAATAAAATAAGAACGTGAATAATGATTCCATAAATCTGTTACAGTTTTCCTTAAAGATCGTTATTGTATGGTTCAGATTTTAACAAGAAATTTAACCAAGTTTCGTCGAGAACCATTAAAAACTTTTCTTTTGCCGTTTTAAAACAAATTCAAATAGCAGAAACAATATGGAGCGAACAATGGAAGTGTTTGTATCATTCAGCAAGTCACGATTATCTGCATTGTTCCCTTTAATCTTCCTGCCCTTTCAGTCGGAAAAGAGTTGATAAATTGTGGTGGCATTAATCATTTTAAAAGTCGATGTCCTTCCCTGTCAATACCAGTGCCATCGTAATAAATTTATCGATAATCATTAAAATAGAAAGAAAAAAAGAGCATGCTACAAATATATATGTTGTTTCAATAAGCGATAACCAAATGATATAAAATATTTTTAACAAAAAAATTACTATATTTATAAAAATAACCAAACTTAGATTTTTAACAAAAAAAAACACATTTTAAAATAATAAATTAAATAATCGCCGGCTTGGTGGCGCAGTGGTAACGGCGATGGGACAGTCCTCCTTCTGTTGCGATAGCCGCGGGTTCGAATCCTGCTGGGGCATGGTCGTAAATTTATGTTTGTTATTGTTTAAAATTTGTGAATGTTCTAGGCAAGTGTGTAAAATTCGACAAGGAAAATGATCCCAGTCACGCCAGTAACCAGGCTGAGTAAGACCGGATGTCTTCTGGGATGATTTCTAAAGTTGGTCACTCGCCAGTCGGTAGGCTTTAATGCTGAGAACCGTGGTTCGGAGCCCACGTTAAACTGTAGGTCCATTCCAGATAAACCCATAGTTGGTAAATGGAGTCTTTAAAATATACATAAAAAAATTAAATAATCTTTTTGATTATTTCTGTTTAGTTATTACAACGGTTATTATGTACACATATTATTTTAAAATGTTTTCTTTTTGTGTTAGAAATCTAACTTTGGTTATTTTTTGAATTTTAGTGAGTTCCTTATTAATTTTTTGAAGTCGGTTCAATTTTTTTGTTAAAAATATTTTAATTTCCTCTTTTTAGTTTTAGATAATTACTTAAAAAGTTACGCAGTTATTTTATTTATTATTACAAAGGGTAGGCCAATTAAAGTTGCAGTCTATATGAGGAAAAAAACGAATAAAGAAAAAATTATAGAAAATAAGGAGCGATTAAGACCCTGGGGTCCGCTTCCGAGGTAATTTGGCAAATGTTTTAACTAAAGAGCAACAAAAAGTTATTGTCTCTGCCGGGAATCGAACCCGTGACCTAAGTTTGGGAGATAAACTCTTTAACCATTACACTATAGAAACAGTTGTCTACAATCTATATCTACGATAACTTATACGCTATAGTTAGTGCTTCAAAATCAAATTGAATGGCTTCTGCACTGAACGACAATTTTCCGTCACATCAGCTCAGCATTACATTACAAATAACATTTTACCCAAATAATAAATAATATAATCTTTTTATCTAAAATAATCAGATATTTTAGATAAAAAATACGTGAAGACATTGTACGTGCCTTTAAAATTTGATGGTTTCCTTCGATTTATTTAGATAAAGATCACTAAACATTGTTGGTTGTCCAATGTGGTCCATTAATATGCACTAAGCTATATGCTTAAAGCTCTTTGGAATCAGTTCCATATATTTTCATTAAAATATGATAAATATCGGAATTCATATTTTTTTAACAAGGTAGTAAAAATTTCCTACAAAAACACCTCATTTTGTACAATATTCAACATATCTGATATTTCATAAAATATATATTAACAATGTAAGCTGGAAAAGAAGATGTAAAATCCTCGGCTTGGTAATGAAAATCTGTTATTTTCAGATAAAAAATTGTTTCATGTTTCTGCATAATTTCACTCTTCCGTCAACACCAATATTCCTTATTGGAAATATTGTGTCTAGAAAGTGTTGGTAAGAGATTGTTTTATTCTTCGTCAAGTCAGTCTTTCGGCACCCAGCTGACCAAGAACTTTCCAGCACTATTCGCCTGTGAATATTTACCTATTTCAAGGTAATCAATTAACTGAATACCTCCCGCGTTCGAAATCAAGCTGGCTGTGACCGTTTCGGTAGATGTAATCGATTTTATTTTCTTTGGTGCCGGACCATTGAACGTTATCTTATTTCTAGAGTATGCTGATGGACCTAAGTCTCATCCATGGATGTATGGAATCGTTCGAAAGATTGCTGCAAAAGCAAAATCAAAAGCTCTTTTTTTGAAACATATTTATATATAACTAATTCCCGAAAAGTTATTTATTGTAAAACATCGTATTTAAAAAACGAGATACTATCAGTTGTTTGAAATTCAATTTCAAATATTCAAGAGCTTTAACTGATTAAATGTTACTAAGGCGATTTCAAAACGATTTTTATTTAATTTTTTTTTAATTATTTTAGTTTTCTGTACATAAATTTTATTATTTAACGTGATTCACATATGGCCTTTCCCTACAAATAAATATATAGACATTAATATATCTTTTTTGCCAAAATCCGTTGCTTTCCATGTAAATACAGGAGGAATCAGAATCAGAAATCGGAAAGAATTTTTGGTTCCAAATGTCAAGTAAATACAAGGTATCTCAAGAAACTTAGGTTCAGTGCATTGATTTTAAAAATGGTAAAGATATGGTTAGGAACTTGTGAACTTATTTCTTAAAAGTGGAAAATGTTTCAGATAATAAGCTTCATGTTCCAAAAACCAAGGGGTGATAATTCCTTGTGCATATATTAGTCCTTTTAAGCAAATGTAGAAAAGAATATTTTTACGCTTGAGTTTAAAATATGTTGAGTTTTAAAATTTACTTGCGTGTTCTTTAAGACGCAAAGGAGTGTCATTAAAAAGCGAGATGTTGGTAAACATTAAAATGCACTGTAAACGTCGGGTGTCGAAGCAAGTTTCTGACTGATATCCGGATAGTTTATGGTTTAATATGGAGTAATGATGAAGTTGCATATTTAAAGCATTTTCGAAGATTGACGAAGAATACATGTTTACGTTTTTACAAAAAAATAAACCTTCAGGTCTCTTCAAACGTATTTTTAATTAAAAAGAATGCTAATCAAACTAGTATATTTCAAATTTCCTAGTATAGCTGATTATTTTATAATTTCTCATGTAAGATAAGATTAATTTAGATTATTACTAAATTCTCATTATTCTTACCCATTTAACAGCATTTCGCCTCGGTTCTTCACCCAATAGTTAATTGTGTTGGGGAACGCTTCGACGTAACACTCTAGTTGTACGTCGGTATGCAGCGGTGCTCCAAGCAATTGGTTGGGTACTTTAATAGTTGGTGAAACTGAAAAAATACAATTGTAAAGTTAGACATTTTAGTAATAGAAATATTATATAATATTATAAATATTTTGTAGTTAAAATTAAACCAGCTAACTACTTCTATTACGAAACTAATTTATTGTGGTAAAATGGTCAAGTAATACATATGTTCGTTAGTTATATTTTAGTTTTGAAATATTCGTGCGGAAATCCAAGGAAGGTCTATGTGTTGAGGAAATACGGAACAATTGCAAGGAAAACAGTAACACCAATGATTTTGTTTTTCCATATAAAATGTCACCGTCACTGTCATGTCGAAAATGATGTGGATAGGAGACGAGAGATTAGAATGCAACGAGCTCGAACTCCTGTGATCCTGGGACCAGCAGCATTCCACTACTCTCCGGAAATAAATTAGAGTTCCGACAAATCACTTAACGTAGATTAACAAAGAGAATATAAGAATAGTCTGTTTTCTTTGCTTACAAGGTATTTAGATTTTTCAAATCAACTTTTGGTTTAATTTGATGTCTGTTGAAGAAAAAGAAGAAAAGAAAAATTGTTTTTGCTTAAGGACTGTTTTATATATGTGTTAATTTATATATATTAATTTGTGCATCAAAAGTTGAAATGAATATTATTACAATATTATATGTTAGTTTAGTAGAGTTTCAATTCTTCATTTGTTGCTGAGGTGTTAGTTCCCACGTGGGACAGAAGCCAAACTAAAGATGAGCTATCCGCAAGGGCGATATAGAAGAATGAAATAAATAAGTAGAGGACAATGCAATGCAAGTTTTGAAAAATCAATAATTAGTTTAATGATTCTAAATACATTCCTTTAATATACATTTCCTAATTGTAAAAAATAAATTAAATAATTGTGTTTCGTTATTCTTTTAATATCGATGTTAAAATTAATTAGCAATTTCAAAATTATTTTATTCATATATTCTCTGTTTTAATGTACATACATGTATTGCTTCATTTATTATTCCGTACTTGCGTTTATATTATAAATATCTCTATAAATGTCTAAATATCTCTGAGGTTGTTACAGTTTCCAAAATTATCTTATTTTGTTTACTTTGTTATAATGTGCAGTGGCGTAGTAGTTTACACTTATTAATACATTGTTGATTATTGAAAGTTAATGGAAACTAGATTTAACTAAATACTATTTCAAAAATGTTAGGGACTGTTAGTTCTTGGGATAGTTTGCATATATTTTAATATGTTTTAATATACAGCCATTTATTATTTAAATTCATGTTGTGTATCAAATAGATATCTCATCTTGATCTGATCTGATATTGAAAATACTGTAAAAACAAGTTTTAGTAACATATCACTGTGAAGTTAATTATTTTGCTCTATTATGAAAGAAACATGATTAATTTAATACAACCACAGGGTGATCACTAATAAACATTAATAATCTCTATACCATATTTTTTTCTATCAGAAAACCTTAAATATTAATAACGTAAATATGTTCAGAAATACTGATATGAAGATATATTTATCGTTTTACTTAGCAAAAACTGACACGTGTTATTTTTTTATTGCGAAGTTCTAAGTCTTGTTTCAAGACAAAAAGCAGATAAATAACAGAGCTAAAATCAAGCTAGAATTTCTTAATAATTTAACCGTAATTATGGTAGGAATACGAAATTTTATACCATAAATGAGATCAAAATCAAAACGTAATTAAACGATATTTAGGTACCCTTTGTTGTACTTGTGTGTATGTATTTTTTTGGTGTTTAGGTCTAATTATTCGCGAGTCGAATTCCCGACAAAAAAGGTTTTCGTACACCACTTTCAATTAGAAGCATTCAAGGAGTTCTAAACTCGTTCCCTTTTATCCGGAGTTAAAGTTGTAATTAACGACACGAAAAATAAATGTTTCGGCTCCGTTGTCGTGATGAAGTTATTTGTTTCGTCAAGAGCGGAACGCTGAAAAGTTGCTAACGAATAATTTCGATTCTGTTTGTGTGTGGGCGTATGAGAGAAAGAAAGAGAGAGTTTCAGCTCGGTGTTTAATTACATACTAGCTATATAGAAAAAAAGGAAAATTGTTGAGGCAACATTTCGTTTTCATTTTCCAAAATTGATTTAAGCTGCTTTATTTACCAGTCGGCTCTTTTTTATGTTAGAAATTGATGCTATAAATAACATTCATAAATATATACAAAATATTGTTCTTCTCATACGTAAATGCTAGGCATCGGAAGTTATAATAAAATTAAATATTAATAGACATAAATACCCTTTAAACGTTTTTAACATTGTATCATATTTAAATTTTCTTTCTTTATCTTGGAATGATATCATCACAAAGTGGAAAATCCGAAAGTTTGGACCTAAAGCCCCACTTGACACAAACTGAGAATCACAATCTAAAATTTCAGAGTTAAATTTCAAAATGTTATGGCCAAATGATGTATTAGATTAATATTAGAAAATATTTTACGGGGTATTCAAATTAATTCAAGAATATCAATCATACGAAAAATTTTAATTTGTATGATATAGTTTTTGTAATAGTAATTACTAAACAAAAATTATTTGTGAGCTTACTTTGAAGTAAAATAAAGGCCAAAATGTAATTTTTAGTCCTCTCATATTTTAAAAGCAAATTGCATATTTCAAAAGCAAATATTGTTCATACATTGGCCATTAGATGATGACCTTTTGTACTTATTTGGTACAACGATAATTGCGGCATTCTAACACATTGGATTGAAAAAAATTGGGTGATTTTCATGTTCTTTTTCAAAATCTGATTTTTAATTTTTCTATAAATATTAAGCGAGATTAAAAAGGGGTAATAGGTACGATATGTTAAAGAATACAGGAAAGGAAAAATTTAGAAAAGGACAGAAGAAGAAGACTTATATTAAAATAACACCAATATGAATTAAAAATATTGAAAATATAATAACGAAACAGGAAAAAAAGAAAGAAGAAATACAAAAAAATGTCGAAAAAATATAAGAAGTAGATAAAATTAGAACTTCAATATTTTACCACATTTTATAGTGAGTCGGTAAGCTAGAATGCTTACTCACTTCAATTATATATAAGTTATAATATTCATTTTAAAAAATACATAACTAATCAGTAAAATACAAAAGTACATCCATTATTGACGAATCTATTGTGGGCAAATTTAGGGTATTTGCCTTGTTAAGTTCCAGTCTGAATTTTTCATTTATCTTTTCTTGCATGTTGGTTGCACAAAACCAAACCAACAATGAGATAAATACTCCGAATAAAATCGAAATATACTAAAAAGTAAAAAAATGGGATTGCGGGAATGATGGTTAGGAAACGGTAAGTGACATCAATGTTTCGTAGCGCCTCTGATCAGTGAGTGACTTAAAATAACGAATTTTAAAATGTTGTGTTTTTATTTTTGGTAAAATTATACTAACCTCACTTTGAATATTAAAATAAATGAACTTTTAATAATCTCTCTATAGCATATTATTGTTATAAATTAATATTTTTGCAATGCTTTATATTTAGCTTATTGTGCAATCTATTTCATGACTATGAAAATTGGGTAGACTAACCGTTTGACACTCTGAAACCTATTTTTTATATAATTTTGAATGCAAGAAATATTTTAAATATTACTATAATGTTATACGTATATAAGAACATTAGATGAAGTTAGGCCGGAGCTTTCTCTTGAGATCTGAGAACAGGAAATAGTTGCTGAGGGCCAAATCTAGAGAATACGATGGATGAGGAAGCAATTCGAAACCCAATTCATGGATTTTTGCCATCGTTTTCACTGACTTTTGACGCGGTGGATTGTCTTGGTGAAGCAGCACTTTCTTTTTCTTGAAATGCGGTCATTTTTCGGCGATTTCGTCCTTCAAATGGTCCTATAATGCTATGTAATAGTCGCTGTTGATGGTCCTTCCTTTTTCAAGGTAATAAATGAAAATTATTCCTTGCGTATCCCCAAATACACACCCCATGACCTTGCCAGCCGACTGTTGCGTTTTCCCACGCCTTGGAGCGGGTTCATCGTGTGCAGTCCACTCGGATGACTGCCGATTGGACTTTGGAGTTAAAGATGGAGCCATGTTTCATCCATTGTCACATATCGACGCAAAAACTCGGGTTTATTAACCTTGTTCATCCTCAAACACAGCTCGGAATCATCAACTCGTCGTTGTTTTTGGCCAAAAGTGAGCTCGCGCAGCACCCACTTTGCAGAAAGCTTTCTCATTCCCAAATATTTGTGAATTATTTGATTTACACATTCAGTTGATATATCTAGACTGTCTGCTATTTCATTAAATTTCAATTCACGGTCATTCAAAATCTTTGTGTGGATTTTTAAATGTTTTCGGCGTCCACTGCGTTCACCGTCCTCGATGCTCATTTCACCACGTGTAAACTTAGTATACCAATCCTTGATGGTTGATTTTCCTGAGGCAGTGTCCGGAAACTTGGACGTTTTTACTTCAACTGTATTTTTTCCCTTCATAAAGCAATATTTTATCAATAACAATAGTTACTTCACTCAAAATGTTATAATTCACAAACTAATGATCCGACAGCTGTCAAATTTATACACGCATCTTTTGAAGGTTAGTCCTAATTAAAAAACATGTGAATTTAATTCTAGTAGCGCCATCTAGGTGTCAGGCCCGGGGCTTTTCAATTGACCTGTTAATTTCTAAGGTTAAAATTCAATAAATGCGATGTTTATTGCTTTACTAATTGAAAATAAAATTATTCCATACTCCCACTGATATAAATAATCAGTCAGTCAGTCGAATCAATAGTCGGTCTATTTTTATTAGGCGGAAAGGTAAATCTGGGTCGAAAGTACGACGAATAGAAATTTTAAGTATGACACACCGGCTTCGTTATTCTATTGACAGGTTCATTGTGAAGTTGTCATAAAGGTTTTATTCCTCAGCCTTAAACAATGTGCATATAAGCACAAAACAAAGACTTTTGTGTCGTGACAAATTATGATCGATCGATATAGATTAGTGAGCTTTAATACGCCATTATGTTATATATTGTAAAAGAAGGATGTAATTTTAGAAAGGCAACAAAAGGGTCGCGGTCTCGCGCTACCATTAGTAGAATATTTCAGCGTGTATGTGTTTTTATATGTTAGTGAGTTCAGTACAAATTATTATTGAGGTAAACATGGTAAGTATTGGACCGAATATATATTATTGTATCTATTATTCATACCAAAATATTTGATGTGAGCTACAGAAGTCGTTAATTTTGTCAATATATATTTAATTTTTCTAAGGTTTCCCAATATTTAATTACTGTTTTGTAGGGACCTTGAGGCCGAACGCCGATTTTTACATTTTAGATTAGCAGTCTACAAAATACCCAAAAAATATTATCCCAGATGTTGAACACGTATGCTGTGCTAACAGCAACAGGCAATAAACGATAACGAATATTTGGTAATCCCGAGACGTTGATCTTTGATATGATTGAAGGGAATTTTGAAGGATCATTCTGAACTGATGGTATTCCTCTTTCTATCATCTAATACCTTAGGGCATTTTGCATTCTAGCTGGAATTTTTGACCATTGTTTTTAAAAAATATCGATATTTATTAAAAAAATATATCGATTACAACAGGCTACTGAATTTTTAATTTAACATTTCTCCCCCTTGTAGCTCTAAAGTTAGGTATTAAAACCATTGTTATTACTACTAAACAACGACAACGACAATCCAAAAAAGTGGAAATCTCACAAACTCTCTGGCAATATACTCATGTAAGCGGTAGGATACATGGTATATATATATATATATATATATATATATATATATATATATATATATATATATATATATATATATATATATATATATATATATATATATAGTATCCATCCAGTATTTAGCTGAAGCTGGCTAGATCGTGTTTCCATATATCACACATTGAGTGGTTATTATTAAACACACTTTAAGACATATTGCCGTTATCTGCTTCTCTTTCCATTTTCCAGTAGGTGAGTTTATTGCTTCTTGTGATCTTATTGCTCATTTAGAGAATAATTTATTTATATCCCTCAAGTTATATTTATTAGTTACGGAAAGAGACTATTTACTGACACTGGCAATTTTTGGGATGAATCATGGTCTCCTGTTTTGTACCTAGTTGACCAATGTTTTTGTCAACCTAAATCGTCTAAGAAAGGATTATCCGCGTCCTCCATGGCGCAGTCCACGTACTAAAGATAAGGTTTTAAAGAAATGCTTAGTAGGATTCAAGATGTTACAGGAATAAATTAACTATGATAGAAGATGGAGGTGAATCGATAGCTACGCCCGAATTTTGCTCCTAGAACTTTTCTTGGAACTGGAACTGGAAATATGTAGGTGAAAGAAAATGTTCTACGAAAGGGGAAAAGCTGTTTTATAGGTTTTTTTGATGTTTAAATTTTTCGAGTTGTTGATTGTTTGGAGTCTCATTAATTCCCCTGAATTGGTTCGTATCTTATTTATAAAATCAGCAGTATTTAATTTGATATGGATTAGTACCTATTAGTTCCTAGATATGTTTAGTTAGATATTATTTTAGATCGTGTTATATTATCGTCTAGTGATAATCACTGGGCTAAGAGGGACCGGGTTTTTATGGATTTCTGGAAGCTACTATAGTCTAGGTAGTAACTTGATAAAATGCTGATAGTTTTTACTGTACTTGACACTAGTTCCTTTTTCAAATATTATGCTATCAATTAAAATGTAAACTTTTTGACGAGGAGTTCGTCTCTACTCAATTTGGAACATGATGGTTTGGTCTATAATTTCTACTATAGCTATAGAACTAAAGTTTCTACTTAACTGATTATATTCTCTGTTGGAATTCCTGGAAGGGGTTATACCAAACTTCAGCTAAGATTTCAAATAATGATAGTCTTAGTTAGCTACAGAAGATGTCTTGGAGGCTTTGGTTTATCGAATTTTTCCGTTTATTTCTCAGAACCAAGTTCCATCGATTAGATGGCTTTTTCAAAAGTAACTCGGTCTATATGTTATAGAGATAAACTTCTGACTACAGGAATCCGTTATTTAATTAACTTAAAGGAAGCTTGTTGAAGAATAGGCTTGGTTTTTCGAGTTATTTATTTATGCCAGCACCTTTTAAAAAAAGCTAAAGTGCATAAGTGGAAATGCAAGTATTTCTTAAATTTACTAAAGAATATTTTCTGAACTGAAAAGTTTGCCGTGCAGAATTCAACGTATGCCGTATCAAGTCTTAGATTATAAATAGAAACAAACGTTTTTAGTCATCATATTTTTTTTTATTTTAAGATTTTGTTGCTGATACGTATTTAATTAAATATTATGTATTAATCTCTATAATGGTATCGACAACCCTAACTTCATAACGACATTTTATCTTTTATAACCTAGATTCACTCTTGACTAACATATATTAAAGATGACTTCATCAGTAAATTAATAGTTGCCGGTTGAACGCTTCCACTAGTTGGACCGACGTAAACTTTGAATCGAATCCGCTATAGTTCCAGACACTTCTGCACTTACGGGGTAGTTTTGCTGTGCTGCACATTCATGCCAGATTATAATTGTATTGAAACTTTGGGGACAATTTTATCAATGTTATTCTTCAAACATAGCGACATTTTTTCATTATATAATCCCTATGTTAGTTTCATTTCTATGTCTGTTTTCATTATTTTGAAAGTAAATTTATTAATATAATTTTTTAAGATTAATCTATAACATGTTATCTTTTGCAATTCTCTGGTCAAGCCAGTGTTTCGTCACTGTAGAACTTCTTTAATTTGAAGTAATTTTTACTAATCCCTTTTGAAGATCGGAATTGATAACAGGTACGAAAAAGTGTTATTGCTTAAAGACTGATAACAGTTAATATTGTCCTGGAGGCATAGTATAATATTGTACTAGCAATAATTCTAAAGGTTATTGAGATTTTTCTGTAAATTTTAGTGGTATTAACTTCTGATTAATTTCAGGTTTCTTTAGTAAATTCATTTCCTAAAAAAATACCAACCGAATATTGAAGTCTAATAAAAACGTTAATAAATATTTAAAATGAATATTGAAAAGTATATTAACAATTATGAAATTGCTTCAATAGAATTTTAATTCCTCATTTGTTGGTGAGTTTT
The DNA here is from genome assembly GCF_030347505.1 of Rhynchophorus ferrugineus. Lineage (NCBI taxonomy): Eukaryota > Metazoa > Arthropoda > Insecta > Coleoptera > Curculionidae > Rhynchophorus > Rhynchophorus ferrugineus. The sequence continues at coordinate 19,109,011 of NW_027472583.1, read as the reverse complement.
TCTTTCTACGTGAGACATCCTACAAAACAGAGTGGAAAGCAGCAAAAACAAATTCAAGCTGAGCTATCTGCAAGGGTCAGATCAAAGAAAGGAATAAATAAGCAAAGAACAATGCAATTTTATTTCAAAATTTAGGTCAAAAAATATTATTTTAATTATTGTGGTGTATTTGTTGTTTTTATAAAATATATTTTAGGTGAAAATTGGGAGCAAAAGATAAATACTATTTGAATACATAAATGAAGTAATGAGAATATGTAGTTAAAATGAAACTAACTACATAATTTGCAGAGATGGAACACAAACGACAAATAGACGAAATTGTTAGTTAATAACAGTAAATTTGCAACAAAAATTATAACATTGATAAATACTAATGTATTTAGAGATTAATATAATACGATATGTGATAATATGACATTTTATTCTTTGACCTTTTTATTAATTATTTTGATTATTTACTTTAAATACCTTTAATATATAATTTTGAAAAGCAAGTATTACTTTCAATTTATTATTCTATATTTATGTTTATGATATAAAAGTAAGGAACGATCATACATATAGATATTTGACGCTCTGAAGTTGTTATAGTTCTGAAAGTAATCTTACTTATGATCAGTGGTATAGTAATTTAGACTTATCAACACTTTGTTGATATAACGATATATATGTTTTTCTTTTAATAAATGTTTTATATGGAATACCTTTCTAAAATTATATTGAAAATACTCTGAAAACAAATGTACGTAACTTATCATTTTTAAATTATTCCAACTATTCTGTTAAGAGATAAACATGGACACACAGGACAATCGCTAGTTTACTTGATTTTGGAAACATTCATTGTTGCTTAGTAATTTTTGATTACACTGGAATAGGGACATTGGTTACTTTTTATTTATTTATTCGACATTAAGTTTCATATGGTCAACAGGAGGATTGCCACGAATATCGGTTAAAAATTTCCAGAAACAGGAACGAATTATAATTATTTCAGTCTTTTAGATCCCGTGACCGCATGGCACCAGTCCTTATGTAGTTCTCACCGTTGGATTCTTCTTGGCATATGCGCGGTGAACATTACGTTACTCCTCAGCCATCTTCGGATTTTGCGCATGCGCATAATGAGCTCCACTTAATTTCAAAGAAGAATAAGAGAAGAGAATAATCCGACTTTGGCGCACGCGTACATTCAGTTTTATTTACTTATTTCTTTTATCCTGATTACTAGATATAATCATACTAAATGAAAATGGTAAAATTTTGGAAATAACACATTTTATTTAAAAAAGTATTGAACATCATACTACACATCATTTTTTTTATAAATAAGTATAAAAAATTTGATAAATAATGTATTTATGTTTAAACTATATATAAGTGTTGAAATAAACATTGAACATTTTTTGAAATAACACATTTTGTTTAAAAAATTATTGAATAAAATGAAATAATAAAAATAATTTATATATGCCTTTCTCTTTTTAATAAAAACACCATATTTAAATTAATTTATATATTTCAACAATTAACAAGATCTCCAAGTACCATATAAATAAACATTACCATAAAAAACACCAAAATCATTTAGATCAAACCCAGACAATATAGTTAAAACCAAATGAAAAAGCCACCACTATATATGAAAGCAGTGAAATTCTCATAAAAATCTCCAAATATGATCAACTGTTATCGCTACTATTCTTTATCCACAAACCCCATTAAAGAATTGACTACCTCGAGCTTTCGATTAACATATTGTATATTTACTAGCCTAAAATGATTGGATTATCGTACTTATCGTAAGCTGAAAGAAATCTCATTCAATACATCATTATTTTTATAAAACAATATTTTATTTACTTATACTCTTATATAATAAAGCAATGTAATTTCTTTGTCATTAGATCATTAGGGTGTCGTTGATAATTTTATATTTTGTTTATTTGTTTCAAGTCTACTTTTGTTAGCAAATTTAATTATTGCATAGTACTTCCTGCTGCCTAATTTCTTCTTCTCTGAATTTCACATTCTTCGACTTTCACTGTCAACAAATTCTAGCTACATCTTACCTATATAATAAAATTTAAATCATTACTAAAATATATTATGTTTAAAATAAATATCTAATTATTACCAGTTACTACAATTTTTGCTACTACGCTATACTACTCTCATTAATGACTTGACTACTTCCAACACAACAAGAATCATTTTCTTCTCTGTTCTTGTTATCATTAAATTTGGAATATGTTGATACCTATTCGATGTCGTTGAAAATGATCTGTTATAAATACGACAGATAACATTCCCAATATAAATAAAATTGATGCTGATTGACCTTAAATTCTGCATTTACGCTCGTTCTTCCATATTTTAAAGCCAATGTATGTTAAACCACCAAGAATAACCCAACAATTTAATTATTATTACTATAGAATTATTAATGTAACTTAATTTGACAAAACTTGATTTTTTCTGTTGTTTTGACTTGATCGACTGTACCGATCCACTCGAAAGGAATGAAAAGAATAAACCATATTGTTTTCCTTTTCTATGGTTTATTCTATGCAGGATAGTCCGCATGTGCCAAAACCGGTGACGACTGAAGAGTAACGTATCATGGTAATCAGTATTGCCCTGGCATCCCCATAGGTGTGCTAATAATGGCGTAATCTAGTGTTAAGCTAATAACTAAATGGTGTTTTTTCGGTTGTTTTTATAATTATATGAATAAAACGTACAACATATTTGTGCTTCATTGTCCACAAGAAGAAATAATTTAACACGAAGTCACTGGGTGAAAATTTTTCGGCAAGAAGCTGGTATTTTTTATACAGAAAGGAAAAACGTACAACGGATATCTCACCTTGCTTGTTTCAACGAATTTCATCATCGACCCGTCCTTATTCAAAAATCCTATAGATTCTATCTATCCTTCAGACAAACTGAATATTCCATTTTTATATTTATAGTTTGTTTAATTAATCAGCTACAATATCTATTATAATTTCAATTCGTTAATTAATTAGAATGAACGATATTTGACTGTAGTCATTAAAACTAAAGAAATTATTCCATGTAAAATTATCGTGAAATCATAGTTTTGTGCAAAACAGTACTCCAACAAAATTTACAAATTTACAATTTATAAGCAAAATTTGTTTGAATAACCAATAGATACATTTCGTGACATTACAGTGGTATTGTTAATTTTATTCGGAAATATCTAAAAAGATCAGTACTCAAAAACGACGATAGTCATTATTCTGCTCAACAGACTAATTTTATCTCTAATTATAACTTGCTTGTTATCCGACGATCCCCGCGTCAACTAATGGAGAATAATAAGGGCACAAAACCCCCGACAATGGAAATAGACATGAAATAAAGCAGAGGCATTGTAAGAAATGTTTTCGGCATAATTGATTTTCCCCGACACGGAACAATTATTATTATTTAGCTATTCGTTCTGCTATTGAGCCGTGACGGTCTATTAAAAAATATATATAAATAAAAATTACGGGGTCTGTTCTTGATAACAGTGTACGTTGTAATTAATTAAAGATAATTTCGTTCCCTTTTTTGGTCCATTATTTATTGCTACGGTTTGCAGTTTTCTAAAATTTGTTTTTAAGCCTCGGCCCTGGCAAATTTCGAATGGAATTTTCTTAATTTATTGGCAATGAGGGTACTAGAGCAGCAATGTTAATGATTTTTTAAAATTTATTACGTTCTTAAGTTAAATTACGTAGTGAATATAGATTGATTTCCTTGAAGAATAATTGGGAATTAGTTTAGAATTAATTATTTAACGTATTATAACTAGGTATAATACTATAATGCAATTATATAGCCTCAGTTTTTGGGTACTTGCACGAATTGGGATCATTTTTTCACATAAAAATGTCATTTATTGAGAGAAACTGTGATGGCCTATATTAATCATAATATTTTCCATCAATTTTTCCATTTTTCTGGCAAAATGTCGACAACATTTTGAAAGAATCTCTAAAAGCCTGTTTCAGCCAATCATACTGCATTGGTCTGGGCAAGTGCTAATCCGAATACGCAATGTCTTTAGAGTCCACTGGAGGCGGCAGAATTTTACATTCCAGCTGCAACAGTTTATTTTCCATAACTTTTGAAACGTGTGGGCGAGCGTTGTCCTACAAGAAGACAACTTTACATCTGTTGCCTATTATTGGTGGTATTTTTTGCAACAACAGGCTGTTCTAATTGGTCAATAGACTAGATGACTATTTTTTAAAAATATTTTATAACAATTCTACGTATTTAATTTACCAAGAATAAAAGTTAATTCTGCAAAAATAACATTCTGCAGAATTAACAAAAGAAAGAAAAAACAAACAGAAAAGCAGAACAAAAGAAATTTAGAAAAAAATTCTGCAAGTCTGCACATGACGTAATTGTTTTGGCCGCATTGGACGGTTTGTATAGGTACAGATCTTATTTATATTATTTTTCATTCCAAGGCAGAGAAATGTGATTAAATCACATCGATAAATTTATTATTTTAAGTATAATTAACCCCGTTAATAACATATTAGATTAAGCCTAATTTATTTTGTTTATTGTATATATGAATCCCTAATAATTTTTCTTTTACTTTACTAAATAATATGGAAAATTATATTTAGTGTAATATGATGCCTTTGGTCGTACAAGTCAATAGACATTTCTACAAGATTCAAATGCTAACCAGATAAAAGAAATGGGCTTCTGTCTGAACTCGCTCAATATTTACAAATTTAGATTATTTGCCTTGATAAATTCCAATTCAATTTTTTCATTTATCTTTTCTTTCCGTTGGTCGCACAAAACCCGTTTTTAAAGTGTGAAATATAAGATAAATAGTCGTAATGAAATCGAAGCTAGCAAATAACTTTAAGCTTTAGAATGCAGAAATAATGCTTAGGAAATGGTAAGTGACGTCAAGGTTTCGTACAGCTTCCGATTGTTGTTTGACTTAACATGGCGAATTTTCAGAATTTAACAATCCTTTAATTTTAAAATAAGTTTATTTTTAATAATCTCTCTACAGAATATTACAAACAAATATATTTGTGATTCTTTTTTGCAGTCCTCTAGCCTATCAACTTGAATTAAATTGTGCTTTGTAAGTCGAAAAACACTACACCTAGCTGATTGTTCGAAAGAGCTTGATTTTATTCCTGATTATGACAATATTTTTTCTCCCCAGAATTAACAGATAATTTGATGGAAATTGTTATTATAAATTCGGTAACCATTACTGCTGACCTTTCCCAACATTAACTGTATAATTATAGCATAGTCATCAAATTAGAAGTATTTCAAAATAATGCTACAAGACTTGCTCATGCAAATATACACATTTAATTAAAATATATGATTTTTATTACAGGACGAAATAAAGTTTAGATATTAAATGAGCTAGATGAGATTGATCAGTTCCTTGAAGTAATGTATGTAGATAATATTACTAGATAATATTAATAGCCCTGCAAAGTATAGGGCTAAAAAGCAAAAACTTTAATATTACTCTTAAAATATTTTATTTTAGCAGAAGTAAGTGATGATTTATTGAATTGATGACCGAGACAACACTGCTGGTTTAATTATATTCTAATGTAAATTCGTTACTCACGTCACGTAACGTCACTAGAAATCAGATCGATGTCTTAGAATATTCAGTCCCATATTAATCGTGCTATATAACATATATGGTGATGATCATACTGATCTAGCAAAGGATTGATTGTATTTATATACAGCACACCTTTATAAAAACTACGGTACGTTTAAATTAAGCACATGCTAATTAATTGAAGGATTTTACGTATGTTTAACAATTAATAAATAATTGTGCAAAACTACAATATAAATCAACATGCAATGTATATTTTCTGTTCGCTAATCGAATGATAATTTCCAATTTATAAGCAAATTTTGTTTAAATTGTCAGTAAAAAGCTACGCTACGTTCCGTGATATTAAACAGTATTGTTATTTTCCATACTGTTGTATTAAATATTCTTAAATGATATTGGGTATAAAATATAAAACATTTAATATTTTTTATAAAGAAACAAAAAAATACTTGAATTATTTATAGATAACTTGTTCATGTTAAATTATAAAACAGGTCAATTGAAAAGTCCCCGTCCTGACACATAGATGGCGTTACTAGAATTAAATCCATATTTTGGTTAGCCCTGACCCTCAAAAGATGCGTGTATAAATTTGACAGCTGTCGAATCATTAGTTTGTAAATTATAGCATTTTGAGTGAAGCACCTTTTGTTAATGTGAATTAAATGGATAAAAAGGAATTTCGCGTGTTGATAAAATATTGCTTTTTAAATGGAAACAATACAGTTGAAGCAAAACCTTGGCTTGATGCCGAGTTTCCGTAAACTACCACAGGAAAATCAACCATCAAGGATTGGTATGCTAAGTTTAGAGGTGGTGAAATGATCGCCGTGGACGCCCAAAAGAGGTTGTTACCGACGAAAACATTTAAAAAATCCACAAAATTATTTTGAATGACCGTAAATTGAAATTGAATGAAATAACAGACACTCTAAAGATATCAACTGAACGTGTACATCATATCATTCACGAATATTTGGGTAAGAGAAAGGTCTGTGTAAAGTGGGTGCTACGCGAGCTCACTTTTGATCAAAAGCAACGACGTGTTGATGATTCGGAGTAGTGTTTGAAGATGATGAAGCATAATAACCCCAAGTCTTTGCGCCGATATGTGACAATGGATGAAACATGGCTTCACAATTTCACCCCGAGGTCCAGTCGACAGTCACGATAAACCCGTTCCAAAGCGTGGGAAAACGCAACAGTGGACTGGCAAGGTTATGGCTTCTGTAATTTGGGATGCGCATGGAATAATTTTCATTGACTACCTTGGAAAAGGAAGGACCATCAACAGCGACTATTATATGGCGTTACTGGACCGAAAAACGGCCGCATTTGAAGAAAAAGGAAGTGCAGTTTCACCAAGACAAGGCACCGTGTAAAAAATCTATGAATTCAGCTTTGAATTGCACCGTATTCTCCAGATCTGGCTGCCAGCGATTATTTCCTGTTTTCGGATCTCAAAATAATGCTCGCTGGGAAGAAATTTTCGTCAAATGAAGAGGTGATCGACGAAATTGAGGCCTATTTTGAAGCAAAGGACAAATCGTACTACAAAAATGGATGGAAAATGAATTCTACTGAATTTGAGTGATTTGAATCTGGATTATGTTGACTTCGAACGTTGATCGATTACAGTTCACTCTTACAGTACTCTTCCTGGTAGCCAATTAACACAACTACTGCAGCAGAAAACAATAGCTTCAAGTCATGCGGAATATTCAGCGTCTGTTATATGTATTTAGCACGCCTAAGATTTGAAGCAAAAAAGTTTTCGTTGATGGCATATTATGATCAAAGAGACGGATTTTGTGCCTAACATATTTTTTGTAAACTAAATACATTTTACATTAAATATGCTTAGTATAATATTCATTTATAAATTAATTTATTACTACTCTTCTGCTGTACATTCATTAATATAAGAGTTAAGCGAGCATGGGATGATGTATTAAATCAGTATGCATTTCCCAAACTAAAATAAAACTAATTTACTTAAGCTAAAGTTAACAATATTTTTACGCACTAAACAATTTCGTGTGATTTGGTTCGCTTCAACCTTCTGATTTCCTGCGTGTTATCCAACAGCTGTATTGCTTCCACGTTGCTGTGACTTAGCAGTCATAGCTTAGCACTTCGTGTATCCATTGGATTTCGAGGTAATCGTGCAGTTCTTCGGTGATTACGTAGCTATAAACATTGGTAATTAATCGTAGCACTTTTTTTGGGTACGTTGGATTAGTAGTTGGTTTAAAGTCTTAGTGCAACCCCGTATTTGTACCCCATATGTCCAAATTGGCTTCATGATTGACTGATAAACAAATTTCTTTGTCTTTAAGTCAGGTTGAGAGTATCTTCCGATTAAACAGTACAGCTGCTTGATTTTGAGCCTAATCTGCTTTGCTTTCTGTCTAACATGATGTTTTCAATTTAATCTACCATACAAATGTATTCCGAGGTATTGAACTGATTCTGTTTGAGTCGGGCATCCGTCAAGTGATATTATTAGGTTTTTTTCATTTCGCTGCAATGATACCAGTCTACTTGTACTTTTTCTAGAGTCTTAGATTTTCCTGCAGTCTTAGGTTAAGATATATCTTTTACCATGATAACTGTATCGTCGGCAAATATTCCAAGTACTGTTTCTTTTGTCGTTGGGGTATCAGCAGTATAGGGTGTTCCCAAGACACTAACCTGTGGAACTCCTGGATTTTCCTGCAGTCTTAGGTTAAGATATAGTACTGTTTCTTTTGTCGTTGGGATATCAGCAGTATAGGGTGTTCCCAAGACACTAACCTGTGGAACTCCTGCCGAATTAGGTTTAAGTGTTGAGAATACCCCTTCGTGCAAGACTCCTTCCAAAAGATGTGATTCCAGCAGTAGATAGTTAACCTAATATGGGCTTAATTTACCTGCAATATATAGCATATCCAATAAAACAGCCAACCGGGGCCATTAAAATGTATGACGTCAGCACATCACAATATTGCAGCATCAAATGAATTTTTGATTTAGAACGTTTGGTGGTTAATAACCGCTAATTATTATTATTAACCTTTCGAAAAATTTTGTACACATTTGGCAACAGGGTCCACCAGGTGCCTACATAAGTTAAATTTTATAGATTGATTCTAAATTAAGAATTAAAAATATATCAATTTGATAACGAAAACCGAATTTTTCCGAGATTAAGATGAAGTTTATATTTTTACAAGGTGCATTTGGCAATATATTGGTAGTCATCTATGATCTGCATTAGATGTGTTTTATTTGAAGGACTATATTCAACGTCTTATAGAATATACTAATATATTCCTATTTATATAAAATTGTATACTTGTGCTAATTGGACAGACCATTATATAGTGTTTTGAAATAATATAATTAAAATATTAATTACTGCTTAATTATCTTTTACAAAAACTTTTTTTTAATTTTACGCTATAAATACTCTCGCTTTGATGGCTTTTTTGTGATTAAGACGTGTAAGACTTTGCTGCAGCTTTTTATAGGATGCTTTGAAAAGACTTTGACTGCAAAGGTTGTCATCGTAAAGAGTATGTTTTAAATTTGAACTGTGTGGTAATGGTTAATACTGGGCCAAAACTTGGATAAAGAAGTTCTGTGAAAAAAAAGAACAGGGTCTGCAAACAAACCAACGACTAGATCTGCGTGTATTGTTTAAAAGGAAGAAAACGTATTTCAAATGCAATAATTTAGTTGTTACAGATCCACCGCGTTTTCATCGTTTCATTTAATTACGAAGAAAAATTGAGTTTCCGTTCTTACAAAATTCGATTAGTGCAAGAGCTCTAAGAAAATGATTATGTTTTAATAAAATATTACCCTGAAAGAATATTGGTTTAGTTTTATAGTTTTTTTTATTGGGTGCATGGATGTATTCCGATCATTTTTTCACTATAAAAAGGCATTCATAGAGAAAAATTGGAAAAAATATATTAATAATAATGAGGATATTTTTTAGATTTTTTCCATTCCATTTTCTATCGCTTTTTTTTTAACTCTATAACGTCATGCAGATACCGTGTTGATCTGTGATGAAGTCGATGCCGAGCCAAGACAACAGAAAAAAAATGCTACAAAATTAATTTACCATCAAAATAAATCTAAATTAATATAACTGTTTGGGTTCGGCACCGATTTCAAAGTGATCACTTGGTAGCTAAATTTATATTAAAATATACCTAGATAAATAGGTTTAGGTAGGTATTAAGCTTAATTGTGTGTATGTAGTAGAATATAAAATATGTGTAGTAGATAGGTTATATAAGGTTTTTGTTTATTATTATTTAATTGAGTTATTACAACGACTATTCTATACGGATTTTGTTTTAAAACGTTTGTTTTGTGTTAAAAATCTAAGTTTGATTATCTAAGTTACATTTTAGTGGGTTCCTTATTTATTTTTGAGGTCGGTTAATTTTTTTTGTTACAAATATTTTATTACATAGGTACTTCGCATATTCACTAACATAAAAAATATATGCTAGTACCTAATAGGTAACTTAGCTCAGTAGTAACTTTAATGATAAAATCCATTTAAAGATTATACAAGTAAGCTAAGTCCACATAATCCAAAGGTAACTGGTTAGTGCGTTTTACGTTTTTGCAGTTTCGGTAGGAAGACTGGGCGAACAGTGATATTATTTATTTGGAAGCTATTTTATACTAAAAGTTGAACCCACTGAAATTAATAATATTTTCGCGGCCTCGGAAGTTACCTATTTACTTCAGAACTTAGGATATGAGAAATTAGCAGTTACGTGGAACTCAAAAATGAGAACTATTTACTTTTCAACTAGATACTTAACTCAATATTCAATTATTAAGAATTTCACAATAGATTAAGTCTAAACAAAACATTTTTTAACTATTATATCGATTATTGGAAATGTAACACCTTACAAAACAATTTAAGCTATAAAACAACCAAATGTGTCTAAATAGAAAAACTTTAATTAAACCTCCTAAAAAAGTATTGAGATTCAAGTTAAACGGGTAAGGAAACAACTAAGAACAACATTTCTGTTGTTTTTATTTTGTGTTCTTTTAAACGGGCAAACAATTTAGAAGAATTTTCGAACTGCCCAGGAAATCAAAACCTCGGAAGTGAAGGAGTGTTGGAAATCGGTGAGAATTTGATTCGAACTTTGTAGAAATCCCTGCCAACTGTTAATTTGCTGGCGAAACTGTTCCTATCGATCGCAAGTTCGGATTGTGCTAAACAGATAAACGAGCAAATGTAGCGATTATCAAGGAAGTTTATATGAATGGATTTGGATGTAATATTTGCTTTACGCATACACGATATTGCGAAAATAAACAATATCTGTTACAAACGTATCTCGTAAGATTACAAATACAGTATATACATTAATTAATATTACAATAGAATACAGTGTTCATTAGAATTTTCCGAATACGAACTTTAAAATGATTGTTATATGAAATTAGTTTTAATATGACTGTTGGTACTATTCAATAAATGTGTTCAATATTATAATTAAAAAGTAGTAAAGCTTTTGAAAACGTAACCGAGTTAATTAATTCTGAACTTGTATTCAGTAGTTTTAGAATAGATTCTTAGAATAATTTATGGTTTTTTTTAATTTTGGAAATAGTCGAAACTTTTCCGAAGCTAAGTTGCGTAAAATGTCGCTTTGGACTCATGGCAACTGGTGATAATTTCTTTTTAACTTCGACATTTCACTGCCGCTTTTTGTTCTATGTCTTGTAGCTCTTGTTACGTATCTTCTATCTTGTTGTTTATCTGGTGAAATCGCTATGTTGAGGATGCTCCGTCAGATCCCAACTGTAGGATTTGGTTTCAACGGAACTGTGCTAAGATGAATTATTCGATAAAAATCCAGTTCAAACCCAGAAAAACCTTTAAGACTGCTTAGCCGTTGATGAATTATCTATTTTCAGATGTTCACAAAGGAAAGAACAAAGTATATTATTAGAATTAGCCGACAGTGCCATTTTAAACTATTTCAGCATCGGGAATTCGCTGTTTTCGAAAGAACAAAAAGACATCGACAACGAATTTTATGAATTTAGTTTTATTTGTGCATACGCTAGGATAAACAAAATGTACATTATTACAAGCTGCAAACTGAACGGAACTCTTGCTGTTGATATCTACCGACATCAGTTGAACAAATTAAAAAGCATTCTGTTGCATAAAAAGTTACGTAGTGCAGAGTAGTGACCAGACATACCGCCTTCTTATTACCACGTGTTTATATCGATGTAGAATGAAGTGAGCGGCCCACGGTGTCTAATTACTGAATAGTGCGAATATGATGGGAATTACATATGTAGGAATGATCATCTGGTCGGTCGGAATGTGTGGCTGTCGATGAGAATGTCTGTCCCAACACTCACTACAAGAAATTCGTACGAAAACTGAAAACACTAGTTGAATGAAACTTGTTTATTTCAATACTGAATGATACATGCGGTCGATGGGAGAATGAACTGGTTAGGAATGGAATGGTTAGGTAAAAGAACTACTGTACCGCTGTAGAAGTGGTACTGTTACAAGGGGGTAGAGAAAAGAAAAGAGAGTGAGGTGACATCGTGGTGGTCTTTCATATCCGGAAACCACATGGTACCAATCCACCAGCGTTGCCAACCTTTGAACTTGGTTTAGGTGAATACGTGGTGGCCCCAAAGGGTTGTAGCGGCCGCTACACATACATAATTTGATTAATTTGATTTAAGGCAGAAATCAGATTATCACTAATTAATTCAGTCGATATATTATTTCTTGAAACGGAAACTGATATGCAAAAATCAAATTTAGATTGAATAAATCATATTTTAAGTAAGTTTAAAGGTTATTATTTTATTGCTCGCAAATGTTGTTAATGCTTCCTTCTCAGGTTTCCTAACTTGAAGTATTTAGTGAAAAAATACATTATAAAGCGACACCCTGGCTAATATAACGGCTACCTTACCCTAAGTCATACCTCATACCTTGAGCGTGGAAAATTGGAGTAAATAGGGAGAAAAAAAAACAATTCATTTCCATTTAAGAATACAGGCTGATGTAACGATCATTTTTTATTAAGTATTTTGGGTGAAAAATATGATAGACCAAAGAATGAAGGTTTTGTAGGTTATACATAAATGACACATAATGAAGAAAAATTTAAGAAAATAATTAAGTAATTTCACTTGCTGGAAGATATGACCAATAGAACAGGTAATTTAATTTTTTTAGATGAAGTTCAAAGTGCATAAAATATTTTTTTAAATATATTATTGTAATGTTTTTTTATGTCCTATTATTTTTATGTCCAATGTTTGATTGGAAATGAGACTATGTGTATTTTTTGTACAATGTGATCAAGAAAATTCGCCATATAAAGTAGGGCTTAAGATTGTGTACCTCCTAAGATTGAATGAATTTTAATATTTAAAAAGTTTTGAAAACATGGTCAACAATATAGGCCATTTTAAGATATGAACAATTTTTAATATAATAACGTATCATTTTTAATTTATTTTGATTATGTATCGGTGGTAGAATTTAACAAAGGAAACATGATAAATTTGAATTAATTACTGTCGAATTTCGAACACTGAATGACCAATAGTGTAAATAAACATTCAATTGCGCTTCATAATAACTGGCCCCCCGAAAGAACTTTGTCAGCTACCGAAGCTGATCTCTTTTTAAGGCTTTAAGGCCTATTTATCTTCTATATGAGTAATGTTATATCGCCCACATCTACGTAAAATTAAAGCTGTTTGACAATGCACAATATCTAGGCTGAAGAAAATAGTTTCTTAAATTCTAGTGACGAATAGTTGTACACATCGACGAATAACGTCCAGATAATATTTTCTGTACCAGTTTGACTCGGAGGAAAGAATTAATAACTATTTTACGTCTTATTATTATTTGGTCATAGTATATGAAATGTGTTAGCTTAACATATTTAATATAATTTTCATTCTCTACTATTTCATAAAGAATAACCCAGTTGAACACTGCAACAAAAACCAGAAATACGACTGTCATTTACAATTGTAATACATTTTCATATTATGCCACCGTTTTAATCAGAGATAAGCTATGTGTGTAGTTAAGGTTGTTGAGCGCCCGACTAGAAATCCATAACTTGGCGACGCAATCATACCTAGCGTTGCTGTATTAGCTATGATTAATATTGGTTAATTAATATCCAGGATATTTAAGTAAATTGTGTTGTATTAGTTGCAGTTATTCTGGTTGTATTATGTAATGTATGAATTTAATTTGTTTTATTATAGTACCTTGATTTGTTATTTTTATTTAATTATGTAACTAAATTACTCGACTTAACAATCAATAACAAACAATTAATGGTCAATTGAACAGTCCCCGGCCTATTATAGTAAAACACATTTTTTGCCAAAATAATTTTTTTTATTCAACATAATTCCCTTTAAGGATGATACACTGAGCGACCCCCCAACTTTTCGATACCATTTTTGTAGTACGATTTGTCCTTTGCTTCAAAATGGGCCTCAGTTTCGGCGATCACCTCTTCATTCGATGAAAATTTCCTCCCAGCGAGCATTCTTTTGAGATCTAAGAGAAGGAAATTGTCGCTGGGGGCAGATCTGGAGAATTCGGTGGATGAGGAAGCAATTCGAAGCCCCATTCATAGATTTTTGCCATCGTTTTCACTGAATGTGACACGGTGTATTGTCTTGATGAAGCAGCACTTTCTTTTTCTTCAAATGCGGCCGATTTTCGGCGATATCGTCATTCAAACGGTCCAATAACGCTACGTAATAGTCGCTGTTGATGGTGTTTCCTTTTTAAAGGTAGTCAATGAAAATTATTCCATGCGCATCCCAAAATACAGACGCCATAACTTTGCCAGCCGACTGTTGTGTTTTCCCATGCTTTAAAGCGGGTTCATCTGACAGGAGTGTCGATTAGACCTCGGAATGAAATGATGGAGCCATGTTTCATCCATTGTCACACATCGACGCAAAAGCTTGAGTTTATTACGCTTGATCATTTTCAAACACTGCTCCTAATCATCAGCTCGTCGCTGTTTTTGGTCAAAAGTCAGCTTGCGCGCAGCCCACTTTGCACAGAGCTTTCTCATACCCAAATATTCGTGAATGATATGATGTAGACGTTCAGTTGGTATCTTTCTAGTGCTATTTCATTCAATTTCAATTTATGGTTATTCAAATTGATTTTGTGAATTTTTTAAATGTTTACCTCGGTAACAACCTCTTTTGGGCGTCCACTGCGTTTACCGTTTCACCGCCTGGTGCTCATTTCACCACGTCTTAACTTAGCATATCAATCCTTGATGGTTGACTTTTTTTTCACCAAGCCAAGTTTTTGCTTCATCTGTATTTTTTCTCTTCAAAAAGCAATTTCCTTACCTTTTTATCCATTTTTTTCACAGTAACAAAAGTTATGGACAAAAATATATGGATTTAATTTTAGTAGCGCCATCTATGTGTCAGGCCGGGGATTTTTCAATTGATCTGTTATATTTGTGTATATTTTGGACAAATGATTTTTTAGTTTTTAGTTTTTAATTTATAATATTTAAGGCAATAAAAATGTTCAATTAGAAAGTAATTTATTAATAATCAGATTAAATATTGTTTTTTGTATGTGTTTTGAAAATATTTTATATAAACGTTAACTAGTATTTAAATAGAATATTTAATTAAAATTTTATATTTTGATTTGCCCCTGTATTATAAATATTTTTAATACCGCTGTAGTAAATGAACCCACTTGGCCCGCCCTCAGGTGGTTTACAATAACAAAACTTCTTTACAACTTTATACCTAAAATTCAGAAATGTTTTTCAATTTTCAACTAATTGCATATTGGATCGCCCTATAGTAATAGCCATCTTGAGTTATTCTGTTTTTAAATATTATTTTGTTTTGTTTTTGAAATTCAAACATATTTTAATTTAAACCTGTAGAAATGCCGGAAATTACTGGATATATTATGTTATTTCAGGACGGGTAAATAAAATAGAATTTTGTGTATTCAAAGAATTTAACAAAACAACATACGTAAGCAGTCGAGCGTCAATAACTTTCATCGCCAGGACTTATATGATGATTAACCTCGGCGTGGGCGTCCAGGAAATCAAAACTCTGGAGCGGAGGAGTGGTGGTGTCGGTTCGATTCGAACTTTATGACCGGTCAACTTGCGGGTGCGAGCGACTGGCAATACGCTGACGGCAACGTTTCTAACGATCTTCTGATTAAGAGTTGCTAATCCAAGTGGGACCGAGTTAATAATTATCCAGGAAGTTCTACGAATATTGTACGACCCTGATTAGGACTATTTTGTTTGATTCACATGACGTATTCGCTTATGTAACTTATAGCTCACGGGGGTATTATCCTACTTTAATTCCAATTGCTTGTCTATAGTGATAACGGTTCATGACGTGGTTCTCACTTCACTCTCTCTCTCTCTCTCTCTTCTCGTTATAAACTATCCGTTTTGCTTAGATTATTTTACAGATAATATAAATATGTAGAATAGATTTTATAAAATAGTTTATTAGTATATGATACCTCTACATATTAGTATTGATAAGTTTAAATTACTAGACCACTAATCAATATAAAAAATTATCACAAGTAAGATTATTCTCAAAATCGTAACGTTTTCGGAGCATCAAGTAAAAGCATGCATACATCTTTACTTATGTTATACATTCCCATGAAGATCCAGTCACAGCATCAATAAACCTACAAACCCACCTGGAGCAAATACAACTATGGTTGAAGACATGGCGCATTAAAGCCAATGAATCAAAATCCACGCATATAACGTTTACCCTGCGTAGAAGAACATGTCCACTAGTAAATATCAATCATCGTCTCCCCCAAGCAGAGCATGTTAAATATCTTGGTATGCCTTTAGATCGACGCCTAACCTGGAAGAAGCACATACTCTCTAAACGGAAACAACTAGGACTAAAATTATATCAAATGTATTGGCTCATTGGGCGCAAATCCAAGTTATCATTAGATAACAAGGTATTGCTGTATGAGTCTATACTCAAGCCTATTTGGACATATGAAATTCAACTATGGGGTACCGCTAGCAAATCTAATATATCCATCATTCAACGGTTCCAAAATAAGGTGTTGCGTGCCATCGTGCCATAATCCAACGTGTTTGTGTGAAGTACTTCGAAAGAGTGTCAGTGCATCTCAATGTACTCGCTAATCAGCTAAATATGCGACGTGATAGGGAAGTGCGTAGACTAAAACGTTTAACACCACCTGATCTGATTACTGGACATATGTAGAGTTTAGAATAAGCATTAGAATAAGACTAATTAATTAAGATAATATTTTATACAGAATATTGCTTAATAAAGTGATTTTCTACATGCCATGTATATATAATATAAACAGAAGAAATACTTATTGCCAATAGGGCAGATTGTGGACTCACGAAGAGTAATAAAAAAAAATGTTATACATAAATATGGAACAATAAATTGTTAGTATATAGTATATATATTAGTATATAAAATGTAAAAACAAAAACAAAATACTTAGGTTAATTATTATTTACAATTTAGAACATATTTTTCAAAACTTAGTTCTATTAAGTAAATAATCAAAATAATACAAAGTTCAAACAATAAAATGTTATATAGTCACTTATATTATAAAATTAATCATTAATCACGTTAATATTTATCAATGCATTAAAATATTTACAAATTTACTGTTAATAATTCATAATTTCTTATATTTGTCCTGTGTGTTCCATCTATGCAAATGATTTGGTTAGTTTCATATTAGCTCCTGCATATTTTCAATACCTCATTTAGGCAATCAGAGATCCTTTAATTTTTATCCATATTTCTCAGTTAAAATATATATTGCAAAATCAATAAATACACCAGAATGATTAAAACATTTGTTTGCCTAAGTTTTTAAATAAAATTGCATCGTTTTTGCTTATTTATTCTAATCGAAGAATGTAGATACCCGATGTTGTATTTGCCTTTTATGGTTTTCGCTTCGCACTGTCTTCCACTTTGTCTGTTGTCCCATGTAGGAACTAACAACTCACCAACAAATGAGGAACTAAAATTGTATGATGCTATTTTATTTTTGTTAACATTCTTTGCAATATTCTTTTAACTCTTGATGCACGTATTTATTACCTATAATTATATGTTAGTACCTTGTTAAGAAATTCATATACTAAATATATCACTAAAATTTACAGAAATATCCTAATAACATTTAGAATTATCTGTAGTACAATGATACATTATGTCTTCAGAACTACTACGAACCGTATACCATATCACTCCTTTAGCAAGAGCAATTTTTTCTAAGCTCTTCTCTGTTCACCAGACTTCAAATTAAATCAAAAGCTGCCGGCTTGGTCGTGCAGTGGTAAAGGCGATGGAACGGTCCTCCTACTGTTGCAATAGCCGCGGGTTCGAATCCTGCTGGGGCATGGTCGTAAATTTATGTTTGTTATTGTTTAAAATTTGTGAATGTTCTAAGCAAGAGTGTAAAATCCGACAAGGAAAATGATCCCAGTCACGCCAGTAACCCGGCCTGGGTAAGACCGGATGTTTTCTGGGATGATTTCTAAAGCTGGTCACTCGCCAGTCGGTAGGCTTAATGCTGAGGACCGTGGTTCGGAACCCACGTTAAACCTTAGGCCTAGACCAGATAAAAAAAAATTTAACTTTATTGTCTTTTCTCCAAACTTGTGATAATCTTTTAATAGTTGGAGCAATACGGGAATAACCGATAATAACACAAAATCTTAAATAACACTGCTTAAAATTAAATAAACACCAACTTTCCATTTTAATATACCTTCAAATATAAAACTTAGAGATTTTTCTTCCGATTTAAAATCGCCTGTCGGAATTTTACAGTGCAACGTTGCCAAATTTTGATTTTAAAAATTACGCATCCGTACACCAGAAACAATGAATTAACTGCCGTATAATTTGATGCTAGTAGCGCGTCGATGAGAGCCTAAAATCTTTGTTTGTATAGTTTGTGTCACTAATCTGATGACTATTCCTTGTTGCTTGATTTGGAAGTAATTCGTTTTAATGGAATTAAATTATTTGTAGCGCATATTGCACAAAGCTTTAACCCTGCAATTTTTCACACCTACAGGTGCTCTCGTCTTCCTTAAAAAGGAAGGAAAAATTTTCGCTAAGCCGATTAATATATAGAAGAAGATAATAGATATTTTTAAATACTATTTATTCTGTTAAAAGCTATTAAATACATTTGGTAGAAGTTTACAAATAGAGAAACTAAATATATTTTAATTATTTACTGTAGCTATATAGTAAATTGACACTAATAAGCTGTTAGTTTTTATTCTAATTTTCTATGGCTTTAAAATTACAAAGTACTTTTCTAAAATATCAACATTGATGAAGCCTCTGTTCATACCTTTGAGCATAGTTCTTGATATCATTATCAACAGTTTCTATTAGGTCCGTATGCATCAACAATACCTCGCATTACCTTGTTTTGGAATCTTTTTTTGATATTTCATTTGCTTTAGCCGGTACAACCCAAAAGTTGAACAGCATAAGTCCAGGCTGGTTTCAAAAGTGGTTGGTTATATACCGATAGTGCTGAATATCTACCCAATAACCAGTACATTTTTTGCACTTCAACTTTAGTCTTTTAAATTTATTCTTAACATGTGGATTCACATGTGGACCTCAAGGGTCGTGCCAAGATATTTGGTTATATACGTATATGGGACTACTTGCTGATTTATATGTTATTGGCTTGCTCTTGTTTCTCTTGTTGAATGCACTGATTTATTTTTATTTGTTTTTATGCGCCCCTTTTCTGCCCAGTATTGTATTTTGGCAACAGCTCTTAGTAAATTTTCGGATAATTCAGTGTTGTTATCTCCAATGTCTAGGATTGCAGTGTCACCTGCAAATACATCAACAACATTTTCAATCAATGTTCATAAGTATCGAGTGTATAGTAGATAAATGACTGGTCCAGATACACATCCTTGTGGCACACCTGCTTATATAAGTCTAAAATTTTTAAATATTAATCATACAGAAGTATTTTAATCTTATGCTTTAAGTCCTCATGCTAAATTTTATCGCAATCTTCAGCAACGTCCAAAAATATTGCCGAAATTTTTTAATTTTTTTCTAATGATTTTTATCTGTGATATTAGTGATTCTGCCAACTTAATAAATTGTGGAAGAAATGAAATCTAAGAAATCTAAAATGATGTTATATCCTAATACTATATTTGATTATATAAATTAGAGTGATTCATTTATTTCCTATTACGTCCTAATTTCTTCTAGCCATTAATTCAGTTTAATTAATTACACTTTCATTTTAATTTTGCTTGTTATTTAATTTTTTTTAATGAATTTGATATTTGGAGTAAGTTCATAATTCATTGTTCTTCTAATATTGGCATTCATTTCCATGTCACGGCTTTCATTACTTTCGGGTTCTATAATCAGATACTTAATTGCATTTGCTTGTTGTATTTTACACCCCCAATTGGATATTTATTTAATTTTATTCATCATCATTTCATATTCCTTTAGTACTATATTCCATTTGTTTAAGAGTTTCGGTAGATGTTTAATATATCATTATAAACAAAAAATCCTACAGACCTTTATATTTTATATTTTTTCAATAATATATTCTTGCTCAGGCGAATTTTAGCGAACATATGGTATAATTTTATGAACATAGATTTAGAACTATTGTGTTAGTTGGATATAGTAACACTATATGTTTAAGTTCAGAAATAAAGTCGTCAAGTTAAAGATTTAGCAATCTTTGATAATTGTGATACAAATCGTTGGAAAATTTTCTTCCAAATGAACGTTTTATAAGTTCGTTAAATAAATAGTATAGACTTCCGGCATATCACACTTTTATTTATATTGAATATAAATGAATCTGTGGTTAAAGAATAGCACGCAATTTACTAGTCTAAGAATGGTTTACATAAATGTCGAGGTTATTACATTACCATTATTACTACCCTTATCTTTAAGGAAACAAGCCAAGCAGCATTACCAAGCTGAAACTCGAGCACATTACGTTCTGTTTACATTAATGCAGATTAAGTTTCTGTGTTTCAGCTGCATGAATATTTACTTAGGACGCAATAAAAAGTATTATCTTCCGTCTTATGTTTCAATGGTAAGTTGAAATAAGTTTCTGCAGTAGTCGCGTAACATTTAATACATGATATTATCGTGAAAATTAGCAAAAGATATTGACTAGCGTAAACCCAATATACTATAACTGTGAATGAATTTTGAGGAAATTCATAGTATAAAAAATTTATAATAAGATTTACATGTTCTCAGGCACAACCACATTTTCAAAAATTTATATATCAATAACGCTGTTACTTAACATGTTAAAAGTTAAAAGTTGTTAACGTGTTAACGTGTTAAAAGATGTTTTGTGGTTAATATTTAGTTTGTGTATAGCGTTGATCAATTAATTTATTTTAGAAAATTACCATTTGTATTTGATTCCCCCTCGTATTTTCGGTTGTGTTGAACCTGAAAAATATCATATGTCGACGAAATTTGTTAATATGAAAATCATTTTATATACGTTCAATAACACACCCTAACACTTTTTGTTTTCCCAGTGTGGCTTCTCTTTTTTCACTTATGAGAAATATTCTTTTCTCCATATTTTTAATATTCGGGTGAAATGGTCGAATTCGATCTGCATTTTCACGGAAAATTAATTGAGGTGGAAAGGAACAAAAGGTAGTTTTACACTCATTAGACAACCTATAGTTTTGAAATTTTTTGACAATTTTGAAATTTTTCTTTATGATCGCTAGACTTAATTTTTGAGTATCCGTCATAGTCGCGGATTGTGAATATGTCATATGCCGTCTAATGCTTGCTCTTGTGGAAACACCTTCCTTCACCTTTGCTTCTGGGAGGCCTGGAGACTTAGAAGCTATATATTTGAAGCCAGCTACTTCTTTGGGAAGTTATTTTACAAACTGCTTCATCAATACCATGTTTATATGCCGCGGTGGTAATATAGCTTTATAACTAGTACCAATGATTTTTAAAGAACGTTATTTTCACGGTCTTTGCTATACCATAGATACAAAAAACAAAGCATTTTGATCAACCCAGCTTGTTGTCCGTGTAACATACACAACATTTCAAAATCGATGCACACATACTAACAACCATGTTTTTTGATGAGTACGATATGATTATGAAAAAGAAAACATTGAGATGTATCGATTTTGAATGCGTCAAATATTTCATCTAAAGCTTCAATATTTACTCAATAAACCAATTCCTGGCGATCTGGATTTTCTTTCACCTCTAATTCTACGTCTAGTTTTCAACGAAGGTTATCTTCATTTCAATAATACTTCAATTAAGTTTCGTTTAAACGGCGATTGCCCAATGGAAGTTAGATCCCTCATATTTTTCATTGTTAATTCATTTGAAACTCAAATATTGAGCTTCTTTCTGTATCCAATGTTACCTAAATAGGCCAGAACTGTTTTGTAAACGAAGCTACTATATAATATTAAGTAAAATATATTTTATTGGACACCAAACAAATATAATATTCAAACAATCATCAACATTTACAGATTTAAAATATAATTACATCTTTTTTCAGAAACAAAACAAATGCTACGGAAACTATTTTCTCAAAAAAAACATACACATACCACATATTATACATACCAAAAGAAACTAAAATATAGCCCACACTTGAAACAACAAAATCATCATTCAGATATTCACATTTTATGTAATTAAAATATTTTATTAATAATTTCCGGGAAAACCTATTAAAATTATATTTATACAAATTGCCTCGATGTTATTTCCTGTCATAAGAAACACCTGTTCCTCGCATAGATAAATACAGAACGCTGTTTCATTTTTGCTCTAATTTATTCAAAACTAAACGAAACAAATCGATTCCACACAAAGTTATAACGAGTTTTCGAATGAATACGATCGAAACGCGATAAATCCCATTAATTTCCTGAAGAATCAGTCAAATTATGTTCGAAAACATATCGGTAAGTTGCCTCTAAATATTGAACTAAAACTTTTTATAAATTATGGATTCGAATTTATATAAATCCGATATTTGTGTTTCGTATTTAGTTTCCTAAGCGTCGGTTTGTTTAACTTTGAAAATTCGTTCTGCGTATCGAATTTGATGAGCCTATTAATTATCCACATTGTGTATAGAAGAAGAAGTATCTGAATTTTTCGGTCGCTGTAACGGGTGAAGAAAATAAATCAGCGATAATAAATAAACAAGTTACCAACAGAATCAAGTAATCTTTTGCAACCTCAGTTTTTAGACTAACTAGTGAAAATAATGTGAGAATAGGAACCGTAGTCGTCCCAAAACAGCAGTGAAGTCACATTATGAGGTCATAAAATAAATTTTGCTTGCAAACGACGTTTGTAAATTTGTAAAAGAATTATTATAATGGACGTGCTGGTCGAGAGTGATACACAATGAAGTGAGAAATTCATCTCATATACATACAGCAAAAAATATTGACATATGGTCCTATTGTGAACAAGTGACAAGCGATATGGCAAATGCACTAGGAAGAATGCAGAGATTAGAAAATATAGAGGAAATCGATAGTGTTTCGTAAAAAAAAACGCACAAGCAAAATATAAACAACATAATAAATAAATAAATATATATATATATATATATATATATATATATATATATAACGCGCGTAGAAACTTTACTCCATAAGTACTGTGAGAAGGAGCTCAATGTAAATATAATAATAAAAGAGGAAGAAAACTCAATGGGAGTCTCTGGAGAAATGTTTCGCTACGTCCAATATCTAGATGGGATTATGATCACCCATAGTAATTAAATTAGAGACAGCCCTGGCGCTACCTATCAGTGACCAATGAAATTTAAATTTATTTTACAGGCAATTTCAACAATTTAACAAATTTAACAGGCAATTTCAGAAAAAAAATACAATTACAAAATTTACAAAAACAACTTTGGTGCATGGCAAAATTATGCACTAAAATTTAAAAATAAATATTTGTTCAACAACCCATTTTTAACGATAGTTGGATACGATTCTGCATTTCTTTACTGTCTGTGCATCCGGATACACAACATTTCTTAGATCGAGGACGTATTATACTTATATTGTACTATAGACTAATATTATACTAATGAACTAATGACTAATAATGTAATCATTAAACTGTATAAAAAACTAAACATTCACTTCCTTATGTAAAACATACTGAAAATGGCGGCCAAAATGAATAAAGAATAAACGCATCATAGAAACGAAATTAGCCAACCAAATGAATTCGCTGCTCTTAGTATAGCTATTAAAACAAGTCATTAGTTCAAAGTATATCTACATATTGGGCGTCGCAAACCATTTCTCCAAAATAAAGTTAAATCTCTATATCCCCTGTGACATTATTTTTGTTTCATTATTTTGTTTGCGTTAGAATTTAGTTATATACCAAAGCCAAAATAACCAAAAAGTTAAAATTGACGCCGTAAGAAACACGTTGTCACGTCATAAAAATTTCCGAAGCACTATATGATACTTAGCTATGTCCACCATGTTCACAGTAAAAGGACTTTTATTAAGACAAATTGAAAAAAATATATTAATCCAAATATGTTCCATCATTTAGTTTTTCATTCAATACAGTGTCAAAAAAACGATATTGATTTGGCGACGATGCCATCATTGATCCATTTTTTCAAATATTTTCGTGCTTCCTCAGAATTTCAAAACCATATGTTATTGTGGAGCCGTACTACATTAATATGAATAATTAGTAATCAGAAAAACACTACGTTTTGTAAAGATGCAAGGTGCAGAGAAGCTTCCATTTTAGATGCGACAGCGTATCCTTCATAATTCTTGCAATATAAGGCCGCATATGGCAATATGCGGAAGATAATTACTTTGCGTCAGTTACTTGATATTATTGCTTCTTTTGCAACAATACGTCGTTCAATCTCTTCAATTGACATCAGTGGTTATCTGATGTAACAATATTATTTGGTTTTAGTAGAATATATACACTATAAAATGTATAAATACAAATATTGCACTTCGATGTCCATATGAATGGAATAATTATATTATATTTAAATAATCATGTTTCATCGTTAATCTAAATACGCTACAGAAAACTCTTCTTTTTTACCAGACAAACAATATCATTACCCTGTGTATACATGTTTAGTCAAAAAAAGTGTCAAAAATTACATAAACCTAAACCATAACTAAACATAAACTCGTGATCACTATCTCTATACACTGAACAATCAAATAACACTAAAGGAAAAACTTTATTTTATATGGAGATATATAAAAATCATCCAATTTTACACTTCTTTACATTTATACTTTTTGCATTTTCATCGATATATATATCTGATCAAAATACATGCAGTAACTTAATATTGATCTTTTCTAAAATTTCGTTTTTAACTATCTTCATATTTAATTTTAAAAACAACTGAAACTAAAATACAAGCAGGAAATAGCGAAGATTAATACATTATTCCAGAAACATCGAGGTATTCGTTATTAAAACATTTATTTTCTATCGTTAAAAGTTACAAACAAGACTTTATGGCTGGATAACTTTTTTGATATATTAGCGCATTAGTATTCTTCACTTGAGTTTGGTAAAGTTTTCCTGTATTATTTAATAGAAAAATTTGAAAAAAGAAACACATCAGATGGTTTTTAAAGAAATTGCTTTGTATTAAATAATACATATTTGAGAGTGTTATATTATCCGTTTAAAAGCAGAGTTGTTATATAAAAATTACTTTATATTTAGTATTTTAACTAAAAATACCACTAATGTTAATATGTTGAATTCATCTCTAAAGAAAACCCTTACAGAAAAGCATGAAGAACTTTTAGAAGAATTGCCTCATTGATAGTCTGTGTTTGAGTTAACCATGTTAATTTAAAGAATTTTCTCAAAGAAACCTCCAATATTATATTTTAATAATAAATAGTTTCTAGTTTTACATCTCATATTGCTAAATATAAAGCAAGTATTTTAAAACTTACCGTTTATATTTTTTGCTTATATGCAGTGTAAATACAAAACACAATATGATTTTTTAATGTAGTGAATATTTTGTAAATATTATTTATATAATGTGGATATTGATATAGAAATAGTTTAGGGCTTTATTTTTAGTTGGATTAATGATGTTTGGTTCATTTAGTTCATCTAAAATAATACAAGCCTATCCATATCAATAACAACTGCATCATCAAAAATTTAATTTGAAATAAAATGAGAAATATTGAAAAAATTAGTTTCAAAGAATGAATGAAACATACGTAAAAGGGGACGTGACCAAACACGTATATGTATATAAAAGTTTTTATAATATATAAAATGTGTATGGACTTGGTTAGCTTAGTATGGACTTAGTAGGTTAGAAAATTAGTATGGACTACTTTAGTTAGAAATTTGTGATCGGATTTAATGCCGTAGATTAAGGAATTAAAGGAATCTAAGGAGCTCAACTAGGTTTTCCAAGGCGAACAAGTCTGATAAACATTCATTCAAAGAATATATGGTCACTCCTCAACAAATAGATATGGGTGTCGGACGTAAGTCAGGTTACGGCGGCAGGATCTGGATTTGGAAAAGAGAATAAATGAGAAGAAATCAGGTTTAATTGCCCATAACTTGCTATCTTCCTTTAGGCACCAACTCAGTTAAGCAAAAAGAGGTTTAGTAGAAACTGGGCATTTCATTAGTTACAAAGGACAATATTCTAAGTTGAAGTTAAAGCGAAATTGTATTAAAAAGTCAAGTGATTCTTACGACTCTTATTTGTATTTACATTTCCGCACTTTATAAAATATTTTTGGTACTACATTCTGTAAATGATACCATAAATAAATTCACTGAAACGATGTAATGAATTGTAAAAAATAAAAAATAATAATGTATAAATAATAATTAAGTAAAGAATGATGAGTTTAATAATCATAATTTAAATTCTTATGTAACTACTAATTTTAGCATTTATTTAATTCATCTTCATGATAGCTCCCAATATTTGGTGCTGATCTGATGTCGAATGAACCAGTGTTACTGTCATCGGCATAATTTACCATTTGTTAAATATTAAAGGCTGTGGCTATGACGGGAACGGCTGTTAATGACCATTAGCTCTTAATTCTTCCTATATGTTTAATGACTTGATTTATTTTTGTATAATTTATTAGCTTTTTCTAAGATTTATACCTCTCTGCCTAAAAAGAAATATATTTATAGTTATTTTAAACAAACTTTCTGCGTTGATTAAATTTTTTTTTGATAACACTAACAAAAATTCGGTATTAAATTAGAACGCTATTTGGAATATACACGGATTCAGTAAACTTGTAAGTCCCCTATCTATCAGATATAATATTATTGATACATAAATGCTATGAAAAACACTAGTGTCCTTACCTTCTCCAAGAATTTTGAATGGAATAGTTAATAGGATATAATACATTCGTAATACTGCTAAAGATTGCAGCATGACATAAATTGACGAGTATAACAACTAATTGTGTCAATTTTTATATGAAATATTATTTTCAAGCGTTTAGGAAGTTTTAACTCAATCTCATGTAAAAGAGCTGGGTAACGATTTATTTAAAAGCGTGTCACAAAAGGCAATAGAAAGCAAATGTGCAAACATATTGTTTTTTTTTTTGGTAAAAGAATTACAAGCATTTTGTAAACATTTATATCTCGTTTTTTTTTACTACAACTATTGATTAATGCAATGTATTGTAAAAAATATAGATCTTTTTACTAAATATAACATTATAAAATGTCATCTTGCCAATACTGTTCCGAATAACCATTAGAAAAATCATTGAAAGTGACAGTATAAGATACCAAAAGATTATAAAATATTGCTACGAGAAAGATTCATAAAGAAAGAACAGTTTGGTTTTATTTCAATAAAAATAATAACTACAAATTGAAACCTCAGAAAGATATTTCTGCTTCTGCTAGCTAAACATTATTCCACTGAACATATGGAGGGACTTTTTTATATACAGGTATTTTCTCAAAGATTTGAATTTGCAACTGAACAGCAAATACATCCAACTTAGTTAAAATTCAAATTCCTTAGATTCAGTCATAGGTTAATATAGTGCTTCCAATAAAATTGTCAATGCATGTTATCATAATTTAGGGCTTCTTAACGTCGCAATGTGGTTCCATCAAATTTAAGTTTTGGTTTGTATATTTTGTAAATATTCTGTAGTTGAGAAAGTTGTTAATAATAACAATATGTAACGGTTATTGGTATTTAAAACTGGAAATTTCAAAATTCGCTATATAAGCTCTAATGTTATCAATAAAAGATAAATTTAAAATAGAATGTAGACCTTATTTTAAATTTTATCTTCCAAAATGCAAAGGCCCACAATTCATTACAATCTATACGTACTATACTGTAGGTGCACAAAGGGTTTTCTGATACTTGTAGTAACACTTGGCATTAACAGAGCAGCAGTAACAAAGTTTCTGCGTTAATTTAAAGCTATTTTTGACAACAATGACAACATTGAGGTATTAAATTAGAACCCTATTTTGAATATACACGGATTCATTAAATTTGTAAGTCCCCTATCCATCACATATTATTATATTTAAACATAAATGCTCTAGAAAACACTACAGTCTCTATCTTGTCCAAGAATTTTGAATAGAACAGTTAATAGGACTTAATAAATTTTTAATACTGCTAAATGTTGAAGCATGACATAAATTGGTAACTATTACAACTAATTGTGTTAATTTTTATATGAAATATTATTTTTCGTTGTTAATTGGTGACTTTTATTGTTTAGTTAAGTTTTTTGGTTTAGTTAGGTTTATTAAAAAACGAGCCCTTATAATAATACATATATTCAATGAAAACCACTTTTGGAAGTTTTAACTTAATCTCTTGTTTTAGTTATAAATATTGTTGTTCTGAATAGCAAAATTTTTAAAACCCAAATTAAGTAGACTAAAATGTCTTTAAAGATATCTCTTTCCGTTCTTACGCCATTGTATGTTATAGTTTCCATTAGAATCGTGGAAAGCCACATAATAAATTTGCAACCAGCTTTAATCTCAAAACATTCCGCATGAACCCAGTTTTCTCTTAATTCTGTGCAAAGAGCGGGGTAACGATTCTATTTATTTAAAGAGTCTCACAAAATGCAACAGAAAGGAAATGTGCAAACATATATTTCTTGGCGAAAGAATTAAAAGCATTTTGTAAAAATTTATATCTTGTTTTGTTTTACTACAACTATTGACTAATGTAATGTATTGTAAAAAATGTAGATTTTTATTACTAAATATATATAAATATAAAACCATAAAATGTCATATCGCCAATACTGTTTTGAATAACCATTAGAAAGAGCATTGAAAGTGACAGTATAAGATACAAAAAGATTATAAAATATTGTTACGAGAAAGATTCATAAAGAAATAACAGTTTGGTTTTATTTCAATAAATATAATCACTACAAACTGAAACCTCTGAAAGATACTGCTTCTGCTAGCTAAACATTATTCCACTGAACATAAGGAGGGACTTTTTTATATACAGGTATTTTCTCAAAGATTTGAATTTGCAACCGAACAGCAAATACATCCAACTTAGTTAAAATTCAAATTCCTTAGATTCAGTCATAGGTTAATATAGTGCTTCCAATAAAATTGTCAATGCATGTTATCATAATTTATGGCGTCTTAACGTCGCAGTGTTGTCGCATCAAATTTAACTTTTGGTTTGTATATTTTATAAATATTCTGTAGTTGAGAAAGTTGTTAATAATAGCAGTATGTAAAGGCTATTGGTACTTAAAACTGGAAATTTCAAAATTCGCTATATAAGCTCTAATGTTATCAATAAAAGGTAAAATTGAAATAGAATGCATACTTTATTTTAAATTTTACCTACCAAAGTGCAAAGACCCACAATTCATTGCAATCTATACGTTTTCTGTAGGTGCATAAAGGGTTTTCTGATGCTTGTAGTAACACTTAACATTAACAAAACAGCAGTAACAAGTTTCTGCGTTGATTTAAAGCTATTTTTGACAACAATGACAACATTGAGGTATTAAATTAGAACGCTATTTTGAATATACACGGATTCATCAAATGTAAGTCCCTCTCCATCAGATATTATTATATTTAATCATAAATGCTTTGGAAAACACTACAGTCTCTATCTTGTCCAACAGTTTTGAATAGAACAGTTATAAGGATTTAATACCTTTTTAATACTGCTAAATGCTGAAGCTTGGTTTAGTTAGGTTTATTAAAAAACGAGCCCTTATAATAATACATATGTTCAATGAAAACCACTTTTGGAGGTTTTAACTTAATCTCTTGTTTTAGTTATAAAAATTGTTGTTCTGAATAGCAAAATTTTTAAAACCCAAATTAAGTAGACTAAAATGTCTTTAAAGATATCTCTTTCCGTTCTTACGCCATTGTATGTTATAGTTTCCATTAGAATCGTGG
Organism: Rhynchophorus ferrugineus; assembly: GCF_030347505.1. NCBI lineage: Eukaryota > Metazoa > Arthropoda > Insecta > Coleoptera > Curculionidae > Rhynchophorus > Rhynchophorus ferrugineus. The sequence goes on along the minus strand of NW_027472583.1, from coordinate 19,078,704 downwards.
AAAGCCACATAATAAATTTGCAACCAGCTTTAATCTCAAAACATTCCGCATGAACCCAGTTTTCTCTTAATTCTGTGCAAAGAGCGGGGTAACGATTCTATTTATTTAAAGAGTCCCACAAAATGCAACAGAAAGGAAATGTGCAAGCATATATTTTTTGGCGAAAGAATTAAAAGCATTTTGTAAAAATTTATATCTCGTTTTTTTTACTACAACTATTGACTAATGTAATGTATTATAAAAAATGTAGATTTTTATTACTAAATATATATAAATATAAAACCATAAAATGTCATGTCGCCAATACTGTTTTGAATAACCCTTAGAAAGATCATTGAAAGTGACAGTATAAGATACCAAAGGATTATAAAATTTTGTTAGGAGAAAGATTCATAAAGAAAGAACATTTTATTTCAATAAAAATAATAACTACAAATTGAAACCTCAGAAATATATTTCTGCTTCTGCTAGCTAAACATTATTCCACTGAACATAAGGAGGGCCTTTTTTATATACAGGTATTTTCTCAAAGATTTGAATTTGCAACCGAACAGCAAATATATCCAAATTAGTTAAAATTCAAATTCCTTAGATTCAGGGTTTGTATATTTTATAAATATTCTGTAGTTGAGGAAGTTGGTAATAATAACAGTATGTAAAGGCTATTGGCATTTAAAACTGGAAATTTGAAAATTCGCTATATAAGCTCTAATGTTATCAATAAAAGGTAAAATTGAAATAGAATGCATACTTTATTTTAAATTTTATCTACCAAAATGCAAAAACCCACAATTCATTGCAATCTATACGTTTTCTGTAGATGCATAAAGGGTTTTCTGATGCTTGTAGTAACACTTAACATTAACAAAGCAGCAGTAACAAGTTTCTGCGTTGATTTAAAGTTATTTTTGACAACAATGACAACAATGAGGTATTAAATTAGAACGCTATTTTGAATATACACGGATTCATCAAATGTCTATCAAAGTCCCTATCCATCAGATATTATTATATTTAATCATAAATACTTTGGAAAACACTACAGTCTCTATCTTGTCCAACAATTTTGAATAGAACAGTTATAAGGACTTAATACATTTTTAATACTGCTAAATGCTGAAGCATGACATAAATTGGTAACTATTACAATTAATCGTGTCAATTTTTATATGAAATATTATTTTTCGTTGTTAATTGGTGACTTTTATTGTTTAGTTAAGCTTTTTGATTTAGTTAGGTTTATTAAAAAACGAGCCCTTATAATAATACATATATTCAATGAAAACCACTTTTGGAAGTTTTAACTTAATCTCTTGTTTTAGTTATAAAAATTGTTGTTCTGAATAGCAAAATTTTTAAAACCCAAATTAAGTAGACTAAAATGTCTTTAAAGATATCTCTTTCCGTTCTTACGCCATTGTATGTTATAGTTTCCATTAGAATCGTGGAAAGCTACATACTAAATTTGCAACCAGCTTTAATCTCAAAACATTCCGCATGAATCCAGTTTTCTCTTAATTCTGTGCAAAGAGCGGGGTAACGATTCTATTTATTTAAAGAGTCTCACAAAATGCAACAGAAAGGAAATGTGCAAACATATATTTTTTAGCGAAATAATTGAAGGCATTTTGTAAAAATTTATATCTGTTTTTTTATTACAACTATTGATTAATGTAATGTATTGTAAAAAATGTAGATTTTTATTATTAAATGTCACATCATAAAGTGTTATGTTGCCAATACTGTTCTGAATAATCATTAGATATATCATTGAAAGTTAAAAGATACCAAAGCATCGACTGTATTTTAAAATCTTGTTACGAGTAAGATTCATAAAAAAACGAACAGTTTGGTTTATTTAAATAATTAATATATATTATAAAATATATTATTTAATATGTAAATCCGATAGAAAAAATTGGTAATAAACAAGATCATGATATTTACACATTATTATTATTTGATCAATTTTTAATTCTTTAACCTGAGCTAGACAGTTCGAAAGATGACGCGACTTAGTGAGTTTCGTAAGTATACATATTAACATGCATGTCATAGATCTAAAGTAGTAATTGTTTTCGGAATACCCTTTATTTAAAATAACATTAGTTAATGAGAAAACTAAAACTGTCAAGCGTATACACGCTTTCAAACAGCCCTCCTAACTTCGGCAACTTAGAACTAAACGCTTATTTTCGTCTCATATTACAGAACGTTTTGCGTCGGGAAATCATGAACTTTTATTATAAATGAAATACTCTATCCGAACCATCTAATCTAACTTTGCCACATTTAATTTGTGACTAACTTTCCACTCAACCGCACAGAAATAGCTACTTTAACAGCTCAACTACATGACGTACCATTTATTTTTATTATTATTATTATTACTTTTGCTCGGTCCGAAATAAATCATAGTGGTAACGGTAAATTGGGAGTTCGGATATTTATTAAGATAGATTGCTACAACCAGTGTGCTATATTAGCAATATATTTTCATAGTGAACCGTTATATACTAAACAAAAATAAATAACGCTTTTGTCTGTAAAAGTTTCAAAAAAGAACTGGGAAAAATAAATAAAATATTTACCATTGTAAAAGGTAACAAACGATTCATCAGGGGAATATTTATCAAAAAAGTTGTAGTAAGGGGTAAAATACATTTTATTAAACAATCATGGAAACTGGAATGTGTCCATGTGTAACTATATTCACTCAACAGAATTCTCGAATCTATTTGGTTATTCTATTTATTTTTGTCATTATTTATTTCTCTATTTTCTATATCAGTTTCATTTTGATAATAAAAATAATTTTTCGAAAGTTTAGTTTTTCATTTCAATTAAAAGATATAAGCAATTGTAACTAACATAAACATGTATTAAAGTGGTTTCTGAATTAAAATGTGAAAATATGAATATAAGAATGCTAGCACACGCTTACAACTATTTACAATCTTATATTATGATACTTTTACTTATCGTATGTTCTATATTTCTCTGGGCCTAATTACTACAAGTTATATGGTGGTAGTTAAATTTTAGTAAAACTTGTATAAGCAAAACTTAGTATGAGAAGTGGCAAATGTAATGCAAAAAAATGCAAAAAGTTGCAAAGGTAAGACAGAGAGAGAGGGAGAGGGAGAGGGATTCAAATGTTCAGATATTTCTGTTGGTAAAATATTTCGTATCATCCGAAGGGATGTTCTCTTTTGAATTCTTTCGATTATCTTGAATCAAATTAATTATCAGGAAAATTAGAAAGGCTGGCATTGGATTGGAATTTTTTTCGTAGTTACTAGAAAAATTTCTTAGTGTATTTAAGTGGAGTTTCGCCAAGAATATCGCAGCTCAAGCTGGAAGGACACAAAAGGTGGAATGATGGTGTCCAACGACCTCTGGCTATAAAGCGTACAAAAGGCCACCAAAGACGAACTGAACTTGCTACGAGTTAACATGGTTTATTAGAATTTGAATAGAAGATTGCCAAATGCATGTTGCAGTAATTATTAGCTGTAGACTATTGGAATCTGGAGTTACCAAATCTAGAAAACCATTCGATAGTAGTATACTATGGAAATTTGGGTAGAAATGGTGTCGTTTCTAAAATCTTCAAATGCAAACTGGCTGACAAAGGTACAGGTGATACTCAAATAAAATTTTACAATAATTATAAGCTGTCGAGACGAAAACATCCCTATGGCCGTTAAATTAAGAGGGAGGTGTTATGTAATACGGTCCAGGATGTCCAGCCATCTGTTTTTTGACTAGTGTCTGTTTTTAAAGTCAGTGTCGTTTTGTATCGCCGTTCAACTAGTCGCCTCTTCCCTCCGTAAAATAAAACAGATTTTAAAGTAAATTAATAAGTAAAATTAATATAATTATATATTGATTTATTATACTAATTTACTCTAAAAATTGTGTTATTTCTAATATACTTAATAATTAACATCACTCTCCCCGGTTTCTTATTCAAGTTATGCTTAGATTCAATGAACTAACATTGATTTATGCGCCCTCAAGAACGTTTAAATCTACTCGTCCATTACCGAAATGAAAATGGAAGTGAATAAATAAAATAATGCCCGGAAAACATTAAATATACGACTAGATAATTCCGATAATGGAATTGTATTAATATTTGATTATTTCAAAATTCGTATTTTATTTGCCTGGAACAAAGAGATTTATATTAATTATAAATTTAATAGTTTTGTGTGTATACATGTATGAAATAAAAATATGATATTTGAGTTTGTCCCTATTTGTGCGGTAGTGTTGATAAATCAAGAAAATAAAAGTTTAAAACAAGAAAGAACAACAAGCATTTGTAAAGTTTTGAGTTAATTTGATACAAGATATAGCAGAAACCTAAAATAAAAAGAAATATAAATGAGTCTTCCTTCGAAAGTTCGTTTTCCGCTGCATGAAGGGAATGTTTTCTGTATCGAAATAAACCATGACCAAATCTTTGTTAATCAAATAATTCTTGAAAGAAGTGTAACAATATTACTCTTACAGTAATATTAATTTTTTCAGAAGATAAAAGAAGAAATATTAATTGGCAAAATAATTGACACTTAATAACTATTTACAGAGAAAAAAAAAGAAAGTCCTTGAACGCCATATCTCATATATGATATTCGGTCAAACAAGTAACATTGAACCGTTGAACACTATTATATTCAACAATTTTCATATTTATATTTACAAATACAATATATTCAACAATTTTTGGATAATATTTAATAATAAAATAAAGAATATACAATGTGCAACAACGATCGAAACACCACATTTTGCACTTACATCGTAACTACCAAAATACATAATTATTTTTATGTTAAGTATAAATAAAAAATATAAATGTGTCTTCCTTAGAAAGTTCTTTTTCCGCTGCATGAAGGGAAATAACTTCTGGAATACTTTCTGTATCGAAATAAACCTTGACCAAATCTTTGTTAATCTAATAATTCTTGAAAGAATTGTAACAATATTACTCTTACAGTAATATTAATTATTTCAGAAAATAAAAGAAGAAATATTGCTAAGATATATTAACCACTCGTAATAGAATTTATTATCGACTATCTGGGTCATTTAATTTCAGCATCAATTCATTGGATTATATCAATTAGAGAAATATAAAATGCACTATATCTCTCGGACTTAACCAACAATATCTTAAAAGAGACGAGAATTAATAGTTTCATAAAAAGCCCAAGCTTTAAAAATGTACTACCACTACATTGAGCAATAAGCATATCTTACAACTTAATATAGTATCAAAAAAGTTTTAAATTAATATCACCAGGAATATTATAAATCATTACATTTTCCTTCAATGGTGATATTAATAATTATCTATTTTAATAATAGCCAAACTGATTAAAAAATTCACGGCCACAGAAACATCAAACATGTAACAGCTGCAAATAGATAAAAAAAACTGGACATCCCAAAAAAACAAATTAATATGTTTTTGAGTTTGACTTTTTATTGCCCGATAACAACTATCGACCGATAGGATTGGTCATGAGTATTTTATAGATGCTTAATTGGAATATGGCCAGCTTCAAATGATAAAACATTAATTATAGGGAGATGAAACTTTAGTTGCGCCAAATGTTAAATATATTTATGATTGTATACGTCTATACTAATAATAGAACGATCAACTGTTTGTATCAAATGATCCAAAACGTTAATATTCATGTTACTGTTATTTAAATTTTCTAGTTATTTAAAATTAACTGTGTTATGTTACAATAAATATTATATAATCTATAGAAAAAATAGAACAAATTTTATCGCAAAATGGTTTCCTTATTATAATACATACGTAGTTTATGTTTGTATTTTAAGATAAAGGCTGCGAGTAAAACAATTCAGAGAAGCAATAACAATAAAAACAACGGCAGCTAAAATAAGCTATCGGTGAAATGCGTAATCTACTTAGATTTTTAAAACTCAAAAATTTCGGCAACTTGTTAAACCTAGGTTAGCGGGTGCATCTGAAATGAAAACAGCGGTATTGTTTAGCATTTCACGAGCGACAATATCGACGACATTGACTGCATACATAAAACAAGGTAAAACATAATCAACGAAGGAAGGTTAGTGTTTCAACTCTCAATATTCAATATACACTTGAGCAATATTGATCACAAAGACAACATTCATGGAAGGGCTGATTGGTGCTGCGATTAAACCCTTTATAATGGAAGCCAACAATAAGCTTCGAAAAAAGTAGCGCCAGGATCATAAAATCACACAGTTGACTTATGAAATTGAATTTAGTACTGATTTAATGAGAATCAGAATATCATCAAGTATGTTCCCTGGCCAGCACAATATAATCGAATAATAATGAATTTTAAAGTAGAGAATGAGTTGATTTCCCTCTCCAACATTATTGAAGCAATTGGCGGATGATCTTGTACAAGAATAGGAGAACATTCGATATGAAACTATTCCCACTCTAAGAATCTGTTCTGCGATTATATTTTTTGTGTATATTGCTTTTTTACGTAATATTGTAACCAAAACTAGTAGAATATTATTTGAGTAATATGCATTGTAAGAGTCAAGGTATTTATTTCCAAAGTGCCTCTTTTAGGACCCAAATTTTTTATTAAAACTTCTATTTACTTCCATACAACCAATAGGTGCTTCTGAATGGGCTCCGTCAAACTGCTGAGTGGATTTTGTTTACTCAAAAAACAGATTCGAAAGAAATTAAGATCGAATCTCAACATTTTTTTCGAAGGGTGGAAAAAGTGTTGACATACATTCATGGTGTTTGTTTACCAATTACCTAAGGGAACGAAACAAATTTGCAACAAATAAGTAACCCCTTTATTTCCACATTCTCTAATGAAAGAAATTGTAGTTCTCTCCTGTCAAAGTCAGCTCATCGACTCTAAGGCCGAATGGCTCTTTTCGCAAGACCATACTTTGCAACTGACAGTATCAGGTTGGTATCATATATTATGAACTGTTGAACCCTGGAGAAGTAGTTAATACTGATCGTTATCACAAAAAATGATAAGTTTGAGGTGTGTAGTAATCAAAAAACGTCCACAATACATTCAAAAGCATGATAAAGTGATTTATCAGCATTACAACTCGACGCGTCTTCTCATTCAAAACCATTTTAAAAAAATATTGAAATTACTAGGATGGCAGAAATTACTAAAAGGTTTTATCGCATCCGCTAATACAGAAGGCTCCGATCATCCGATCCGATCATATTTTGGCGAGCCACGCGCTTGCACCTATTTCAAATAAGTTAAAAAGAAGGCTCGATAAATGGTCCAGCTCAAACGAGAAACTGTTGTTTTGAAATTACTTCCTTAAAGTGCTTGACAGATACAATTCACTGAAAATTAGCTTAATTACCATTACTATAGACATAATAAAACATCATAACTGATATCATAACATATATATATATATATATATATATATATATATATATATATATATATATATATATATATATATATATATACATATATACATATATATATATACATATATATATATATATATATATATATATATATATATATATATATATATACATATATATAATATGTATATACGTATATATATATATATATATATATATATATATATATATATATATATATGTATATATATATATAAAGTATATAACTAATTTTTAGTTATTATAGTTTCTACTTACAGTTTACGTATAAAGACATTCTTTTACTGACAGCCGGCGGAACGTCATTACTGGCAATGCACAAATAGGTACCCATTTGAGACCTGTCCACTCTCCAGAAATTCAAGTTGCTGCCATTATACGTATCCACTGGAACAAAAACAAATAATGCAGAGAAATAAACACGAATCTCTATTAAAGCACGTTCGGCGAATAAACAAAAATGTCCCAGATATGCAAAATTTATTACCAATCGATGGTTGGAATTAATGTTTATCCGTTCATTTATACAGCAAAAAAAAACGTACAGTTTCACAGTGAATTTATTTTTATTAGTAGAAGTACAAAAATATTTTGATTGTATTCTTCATAATACCACTTGTATGTTTTATTATTTATTTCGTCAAAAACATAACAGGAAGGAATTGACATAAATGAATAACATTATATTTAAAATGAATCAAAAGTATACCAACTTAAAGACTTATTTCTGTTCTCTACTTATTTCTAGACACGAATTCTTGTTGGAAGAATAAAATACCTTTCTGACAAATAACCAAAAAATAAATTTAATCATATTGCAATTATCTCAAAGAAAAAGTCGAACCGTGTCTATTTTCAAACTGATTGGTATCTTAACCTATCTCTAGAAGTACACTTCTAAAATCATATTATTCTATAAGAACAATTGAAGTTTCGTGCCAAGAATTCATGCATGTCGTCCTTTTTCACTGTCACCAAGGCTTTTGACTTCAAGTCTGCGAACGTGGTCTGATTTACAAAGCCTAACATCTAGGTTCACCGTTAAACCTAGAAACTCTTATTTACTCGTTCGACAAAGATTGGCCCTTGCAGGGGAAATTAAGTGATACAATCTCCTCTAGGAAATTGATTTCCGCAGGAGTTTCTACTACATGAACCCATCATTTTCCAAATTCAGATTCAAATGCGGCCAAAAGGTTCTTGCAATTGCAGATAAACCCGAGCAAAATAATTCCGGCTATTCCGACAGACACCCTACAAATTGATAATCCTAGCATCTGCTCTTATGGGTTCATTTTTAACAAGAATCATTTTCATTTAAGAAACAAATTAATATTGGATATTGATAAATTCAAGGTTTTGGAGCATACAGTAATATAAACTATATAACGATATAAACATATAAACTAACTATAAAATAAATAATAGTAATATAAAATATATAAACGATATCTTCTAGGATGATCTCCAAGTTGATTATTCGCCAGTGGATAGGCTTAAAGATAAAGACCATGGTTCAGAGTTCACGTGAAACATTAGGTCCAGTCCAGATACACCCCAGTTGGCCAAAAGAAGACACTAAAATATAAAAAAAAAGATGAACTAAAATTCATCTTATTTGTAAACTATAATCAAAATAATATTTCTAAATTATTTTACTCATAAATACTTGATACAGTTCAGAGTTATAAATTATATGTTGTCAAGATATAGAAATCCTCAATATATAGCTGGCGATTGGAGACAATATCTGAACTGAAATCGACTGTTTAGTAATTGACTACTTTTTATTATCGACTGTTTCAGTCGCTATTTTTGGTTGGACTGATTTTACTACTTTTTTCCAGTGACTGTTTCAGTCGCTATTTTCGGTGTGACTGATTTTGTTACCATTTACTATTGACTGCTTCAGTCGTTTACTTTTAGTTACTATTTTTGGTTTTACTAATTTTATTGAACTGATTTATATATATATATATATATATATATATATATATATATATATATATATATATATATATATATATATAAAGGTAATATTGCAATTACTCTCTCGATTTTTGTTTAAAAATATTTTAGTTCAATAATATATAAAGCATTTACTTTATTTAAAAATGATCTAGTAGTTATTGTGCGATCATTTTTAATTATGTCATGAATTAGTTTTTTTATGATTAGATATATGTTTTTTTTATTTAGTAATTATGGTTATTTTACATCTTTAGTTTTTAGATTTTGTATAAGGTCTATTGTATTGTTTATATTTATTATAGTATATTATTTGAAAGTAATAATTAACATATTATAATACGGTAAAACATTTGTGGGGTATTATTACATTCCAAAGAAAAATTCCATTCCTTTTTGCAGATCCACAGAATATTCAAATATAAAAGTAATTCTACTTCGTTTAAAATGAAACTATTAATTGCATGTTAATATTATTCGGTAATTATTTTTATCTTTTTCTTTTTTAAAGTTAGTACTTGAAGCTATATGGACATCTTCATCTCGATTATTCTACCGTTGGAAAATAGATGCACATACAAAATTAACTTCTCCAAGCAATTATCTCTGTCCTTTCCTTTCTCGCAATTATATAGAAAAGGGTTCGTACATCTTCGTCTGACGAATTGAACAAACGAACCATGCGTGCATTTGTATAGTAAGTATAATAGTATTTACTATTTTCATTCCCTAGTGTTTTGACTATCGACTCTTTCGACTGTTTTCAGTCGATAGTTCCCAATGCTAATCTGAACCAATGCTCTGTCGTTCGTGCCGCATGCCTTCTTGAGCATTCTTCATCAAATATCGCTCTCAATGATCTTGGCCCACGCCAACTTTGGAGCTACTTAATGCGCCCTCAATTTGATCAGCTGATTTCACGAAATAAATCTGCGAGGAGTTGTTTGGCCTTTCATTTGATAGACATGTTTAAACAATTTCAATATGAGTCTTTGTATATTAATTCAATAACTTTCATTCGTTAAACTCCATTTTGAAAATTTCGAAGCTTACAGATGGAGAAATATTCTTCATCGAGTGGTGTGAGATTTAAACTAATTTAGATATAATTAACCACATTTTGGCAGTTCTCTGTGAAGAAGAAATAATTGAACTGAAACTGAAAAGTATCTTTTGTATATGAATAAATACTTGATACATTTGGCTCCAACATAATGAGAGATATAATCTCTAGGGGATAAATGTCCAACGAAATCAGTAATCATCTCTCTGTGCCCAAATCAAAAAATGTTATAGTTGACCAAGTTGTTGACCACAATGCAAATATATTTCTGGTTCATTTGACATTTCTGCCATAATGCAATATTTACAAAGTAGCTAATAAACAAAAAACGGCAAACAAAATACTAAGTGCTATAATCACAAACAAACAAGCTATTGTGAAAAATAACTACCAATTGAAAGATAATAAATAAAATTTTATTATAATTAGATTATATATCCATCATTAAACGGTTTCAAAATAAGGTGTTGCGTGCCATTGTTGATGCTCCGTACTATATTTCAAATAAAGTGATACAACGCGATATTCCTCTAGAACCTATAACGAGTGTAATCCAACGTGTTTGTGTGAAGTACTTCGAAAGAGTGTCAGTGCATCCCAATGTACTCGTTAATCAGCTAAATATGCGACGTGATAGTGAAGTGCGTAGACTAAAACGTTTAACACCACCTGATCTGATTACTGGACATGTGTAGAGTTTAGAATAAGCATTAGAATAAGACTAATTAATTAAGATAATATTTTATACAGAAGATTGCTTAATGAAGTGATTTTCTACATGCCATGTATATATAATATAAACAGAAGAAATACTTATTGCCAATAGGGCAGATTGTGGACTCACGAAGAGTAATAAAAAAAAATTATAATTAGATTATAATTAAGACAAAATTTATAGATATTCGAATAAATGCTCCAAAACATTATTAATAAGCAAGGGTATATTCTAACAGTAAAAATGTTATACCTTTAAAAGTAAAATGTCAAATGTAGATCCTGCGAAAGCTTAATATTTATCGCCACAATTAATTATTAAAATCTGCTGCCGAATATGAAACTTAAATATTCACAACAAGCATATTAACCAAGACTATTAAAATAATGAATTGAGAAGATTTAAAACGATAGTCTTCTTAATCTAACGTTCTTTTTTTTCCTCGAAATTTGCGCCGTCCTTAAAATGAAAAAAATTACATCAGATAAATCAAATGGATACAACAAAGCTCCATTTCGTGTCTAAACATAAGAAGCCTCGTTTATTTTCACAGTTTACACAATCATTTTATTTTCCTGAATTCTCACTTTAAACGTATTTTTCAAAAATTTAATATAAGAATTGCAAAAACCGCACTTTCAATCATAATGGGAAAGAAGAAATATTAATTTTTGATTTATAATTATCACAAAATATAATAGTTCTGTTTTCCTTGGTCTAATTGTCGCAAAGTAATATTGCCATCTGGTTACATTTTAAAGTATACTTTCTGGTGAGAAAGATATATGTGGTAGCCAGTAACTTAAAAATGTATTGCTTTAAAATATAATTATTTTCCAATTAAATTTGAAACATAAGCTTACATCAAAAATGCTCTTTTTCTAGAAGAATGTTTAGGTTTTGTCAGTTTTGTAATGAAAATAAGCAAAATTTATTGATTTGGAGAAATAGTGCAAATTAAGTCGAGATATTAAGCAAAAGCTAAAGTTATACTACTAAGTAGTTTAAGGAATATATTAAGAGGTAGGCGTAAAAGAAAGAAGAGGTAGGAACAAAGTGAAAAATAAAAAAAAGTTAATATTCGTAAGTTGGCACGATAAGCATCTCTAGCGATGAGAAAAGTTAAATAGAGATATGGAGTCCTACAGTCATGACTAATCAGAGTAAGAAACTTTATATCCTGATGATGAGCAAACAATGGACGAATCAGGACTATTTATTTTTGCTGCGCAATTTTTTTACTACTTTACCCTTTATTATTTCTTTATCTTTAAGATTGTTTTTCATTTTATATTTAAGTTACCAATTATCCTAAATATGTCTTTAATAGTAATACTAATAGTAATAATAGTACATTGCTATTATTAAGTTGTTTGTGTTTTTGAAAGATTTAATTTAATTGGAACATTATAAAGAATAATGATGATGAAAACATGTTAATATCATTTAACGCAAATACATGTCGTATTCCCACATTCGACGAGCTATTTACATTGAACGAAATTGTTATCGACATTCTTTAAATGGATATGTTTGCTTAAAATGCCATGTATGCTGGTATTAAAATTTCCACGTATTTCAGTAATTTCGAATGAACATATGATTCTTCGCTTTGAAGGATTAACATCTCCATCTAAAATTATCAATAGCTAAGACTTTTCTTTCATGTTGCTAAAAATTAACTAGCTTTTCAAATTTGAATAAATGATTTTTTTTAATAATTAATTTAAATAGGTTTAATAGATTAGTGATTAATAAATATTGTTGTAAAGAAAGCGATTTTTTTAATAGCGAATAACAACACATCACTGAATCTATATCCGATTTTATACATAAATGGCACCAATTTTGACAAACTTAGAAGGTATATAAATAACAGTATTCCTCAAACGATACTTTAAAAAATTTCAAAATTCGTCATTTCAACAATTGACTTACAAGTTACAGTAATTTTGGTGAAATATTATAATACTATTTATTTTGATAAACAATTATTATATATATATATATATATATATATATGTATTTATATATATATATATATATATATATATATATATATATATATATATAAAAGAAGAAAAGAAGAAAACCAGGAGAAAATTTTAAATTGGTTTTGTAGAGAAATTAAATGGAACTTAAAATTGATTGGCATTGATTTAAAAATAGCCACTTTATCCATTTTTCTGACTAAGTAGTCCTTGCTTTATTTGTTTCTAGTATAATAAAGCAAGAAAATGAAATAGTTCTTAAAAGTATTGGAGAAGGAAGAACAATCACTATATTTGTAAGATATTTTCTAAGCTAAGTATAAAATCATTAAAAGCTGGATTTCTTTATCACCATTCAAATTTATACCAAACCAAACAGTGGTATTTTGTTGGATTTTAGGATCTAATATATTATATGAATTAATTATTCTTATAATCTGCTTAACATGCTGATAACGTCCCTAACTTAGACGCCCTCCTAGGAATTGGACGACTTTACTGAGCCTGGTCACTTGCCAGGTATTATGGTCTTGTCTATAAACAAAATCATATCATAATGATGAAATTTAAAAAATGTATGCCCTGTCTACAACTATAATATAAATAGGATGACTCTTCCGTTATCTTTGCTACACTACAAAACCGTCTATTAATAATGAAAAACATTAATCATCATAGATATATAAAATAATTTTAATATGTTACTTAATAACCACTTCCCTAACAAACCACCCTATACAAAATAAAGTCATTTTTATTCAACAAACGAACTGGCTTCCGATATTTACACAAGAACCTTCGTTTATTTTTCGCTGCTGCTTACCAAGAAAATTTTTCACAAAAATTCACATAGAGTCGTCGCAAAAACCTTTCCTCAGTTTAAAAAATGACCTAGTTTAAATAAGACCAGTACAAAATATATTTTCATTATATATCACAATTTTTAAATCACAGTGTTTTCAAAAATTGACTGGTATTTACTTTCATAACAATATATCTCATAAACAACATTAACATTAACTAAGGTATACAACAATAACATTAACAATTATTACAATTATAATTAATATACGTTAAATAGCAATTTCTCTGCAAAAATTCTGTTTATATGAATTATAAGTATCCATTCTCTTGACAAGCATTCAACACACATCAAAGGTGCGTTTTTATAACACTGTTTTCTTCCAGATTTGCTCAAATTAAACAAGTAAATGAGTGTTGGATAGTGTTTGTATATACTATACACTGATATTATATGTAGAAGAAAAACAAAAATTCTCTAATGCAACGCAGTGGGTATGTTGTTTAAAGGTTGTTTACATGGACTCTTTCCATTTTCATTAATTAGATAATGTTATATGTCAAAATAATGTCCGGTTAAAAAAAACAACAACTTCAATAGTCGCAGGTTTGAATCACTAAAATATGTGTGTAGTTTTGGTTTGTGATTGTGTCTTTAGATAAGACCACTATTTTCTACAAGGAACAAACATGTCAATTATGCCAGTAACCAGGCTGGGCAGGGCTAGATAAGATAGATAGATACCGTTCAATCTTCTAAGTCCTAGTTGCTAAAAAGTATACTAAAATATTTAAAACATCCAACAAATAGCTATCATAAATTAAAAAAAAATTCAGTAACGAGAAATAACAAACGAATACCCGAAAAAAACGCAAGCAAAAAAATCAAAAGCTTCGTTTGAAACGCTAAAAATTATTCTTCTATTAAAATGATTTTTCTGCTTGAAGTCAAATGATGTCAAATAAAAAAAAACTCTCGGCACTAAATAGGTCAATTTAATTTCAGTTTCAAGAGTTCTTCGTATATTTGTAGAAGGAGCTTCGTTAATTTCCATTCGTACATGGACGATTTTTAAAATGCTTTGAAAAAAAGGAAAAGACGGGAAAAATTTCGGAAAAATATTTGCCATAATAATGCTCTTTATATATTTGATACATAGAATCAATTATATAGAAGATATTTATTAATAATTCTTCCCATATTTGGATATACCAAATAGTATTTGTTCTATTTCATACATAGTTTGTAAATAAAAAGAGAATTGAACCTAATATAGTGAATATTAATTAATATGTAAAATGTATCCATTTTATTTTAAAAAACAATTAGTGTATTTTGATAAATTATATTGTTATTTTACTTATTATAATTGCTATGTATTTTTACTGATCATGTAATTAATATAAATAAAAAACAATAATGTAAATGTATATATTAAAATAATAATGGCCGGCATAGCAGGAGCAGTGGTAAAGGCGACAGGACGGTCCACCCAGTGTTGCGATAATCAAGGATCCGAATCCTGCTGGGACATTGTCGTAAATTTATATGTGTGATTGTTCAATATTTGCGATTTTCCTAGGCAAGAGTGTAAAATGCGACAAGGAAAATGTTCCCAGTTACGCCGGTAACCAAGCTGGGTATGACCGGATGTCTTCTGGGATAATTTCTAAGTTGGTCACTCGCCAGGCGGTAGGTATAGTGCCGAGGACCGTGGTTCGAGCCCACGTTAAACTGTAGGTCCAGCCCAGATAAAGCCTCGCTGGTAAAAGGAGATTTTAAAATGTAAAAAATAAAAAATCATAACATTAACCGGAATAACAGAATTTTAACAGAATTTTAACGCCATTAACAGAATTTTATAATTTTGAAAAACTCTCAATGTTATCACTATGATTATCACTTAAAAACATTTCAAGACTGTAGATTTTATTAAATAAAAACGTTTTTCTAGCAAATACGAAATCGTGAGCTCGAATTCAGATTTTCACTTTAGTTTTTATGATTCGTAGTAAATAAATGGCAGCAGAAAATACGACGAACTGTTTTTAATGACATAGATTTAAACTATATCTCAATTGGATAATTGCTTGATGTTTTTACCACTGAAGAAAAATATTTTATATAATATTTATATAACTTGCAATAGCGTTATTCACTGAAAAAACATCGGTTTTAGCAGTTCGTATTACGGTGAATACAGACATGATCAAACCGAATGGTTCGGGTGCTGTGCGAGACCATGCGCGAAAGTTTATTTGACGTTTTTCATCGTTTGGTTAGGAGGCGCGTATTCTTTTGTTTAATATACAACACTACTTACAACATCATACAACCATACATCACAATGGAATAACAAAATAGGATGTTTTGTGAACCACTTTTTGACGGTACAAATGCAGTATTTGTTGTTAAAATAATATGTACCGTCTGAGAGCTTTTTCAAGAATATGAAATATTGTAAGTAGGGCCAGTAACATAATCAACAAAGTTATGATAAGGAAGAATAATAATAATATTGAAATTGAACTCCTTTGAATATTATGATCAGAATGTCATAAGACTTTTGTTTATACAACTTTAGTATTATATATATATATATATATATATATATATATATATATATATATATATATATATTCGATTCCTGAGCGTATTTTAAACACTTACAGTTCCTTAATGGCAACGAAATAATCCAAAATCATCACAAGATATATACAGCCCCAAGAGAAAATATTACATATATGGAAATTTTACTATAAGGTAGACAAAATAAAATCATAATTTAATAATATTAACGTTATTTTGTGGCATAAAATGTATAATCAGGCAATTCATCCGTCGAGGATAGAGACAAACATATAAATAGGTACGAATTTATATTTAATACATGGTGTATGATATATTCTAGAAATTTAATTACCATTCTGAATGTGAAATATTTGTTAACAGTGTTTTAATTATTTTATATAAAACAGTTGATTAGTATGAAAAAATAAAAGCTGACTACTAAAAGACGATTTGGATAAAAGAGGATTTATTCGGAACATATATGAAAGTTATACAAATACTAGAAGTAGCAACTGGAACAAGGTTGAAAACAATAATGTCGTATTATTAATAGCTTTATTTAATTCATAGAACACTATAAATATTTTAATATGTATAAGACACATCGACATCTAAAAATAACCACCCACTAACCGCACTATATTCAACAATTAATTTTTAAATTTCTTTCCAAAAGCCATATTTTCGACATAAAATATAAAACACATTAATTGTAGTAATTTTGAAATAAGGTTATTTACCTATGTTATTCTTTAGACAGCACTTATCATATCAATGCGGTTTCATAGGGTTACTCCTTAATTTTTCCCAAGACATGTCTGTAATGTGCTTGTCAGAAACTATTTTTTTGTATATATTTTCAAAAGATTTTCAAATTCTGCTATTTGCAATCCTCGATTTAAAGAAATCAGTACTTGGTATTACAAATAATGCTGATGCTATATAAATAGAAAGGTATATCTTCCATTCTAACTTCAAAATATACGAATACAATACAACTCGAAATTCAAGTCCAAAACACTGACGAAGAATATATTACATTTGGAGACATGTTGATAAAAAACTAGCTAGAGTGAAATAAATAATTACACCTGATACAGCTACACATTTACAAATTGACCTGTATTTGGAAATGCCACTTATTGGGCGAAGAAAACCCATTAGATTTTTGTCAAGCTCACAAAATTATATTATTCGAATTATATCGGCTACATTAAAAATATTAATTAATATTTAAAATAAATTATAGGCTATACCTGCAACATAATAGGTTAATTGAAAAGTTACCGGCTAACCATAGTAGAACACATTTTTTGGCAAAATTAGTTTTTTTTGTTCAACATAATTCCCTTCATGGTTGATACACTGATTATAGCGGCCCTCCAACCTTTCGATATCATTTTTGTAGTACGATTTGTCCTTTGCTTCAAAATAGGCCTCCGTTTCGACGATCACCTCTTCATTCGACCAAAATTTCTTCCCAGCGAGCATAAGTTTGAGATATGAGAACAGGAAATAGTTGCAGGAGGCCAGATCTGTAGAATACGGTGGATGAGGAAGCAATTCGAAGCCCAATTTATGGATTTTCGCCATCGTTTTCACTGACTTTTGACACGGTGCATTGTCTTGGTGAAGCAGCACTTCAGCGGCAGATTTCGGTCTTCAAACGGTTCAATAACTATGTAATAGTGGCTGTTGATGGTCCTTCCTTTTTCAAGGTAGTCAATGAAAATTATTATATGTCCATCCTAAAATACAGACGCCATAACCTTGCCAGCCGACTATTACCTTTTCCCACGCTTTGGAGCGGGTTTATCGTATGCAGTCCACTCGGATGACTGTCGATTGGACTTCGGAGTGAAACGATGGAGCATGTTTCATCCATTGTTACATATTGACGCAAATACTCGGATTTATTTAGCTTGATTATCTTCAAACACTGCGCCGAATCATCAACTCGTCGTTGTTTATGCTCAAAAGTGAGCTCCCGCAGCAACCACTTTGCACAGTGCTTTCTCATACCCAATTATATTATTACACAAATATTTACAAAAGTTGCTTGACTCAAAATGCTGTAATTCATTAACTAAGGATCCGATAGCTGTCAAATTTTTACACGCATGTTTTGAGGGTTATGGCTAACTAAAATATATGTGGATTTAATTCGAGTAGCGCCATCTATGTGTGAGGCCGGGGACTTTTCCACTGACCTGTTATATCCCATCGGAACGAGTTTTTTCAAAATCTGGCCATATTATTAACAATTGAAGAAACTGCATCATGGGAGAGAAGCTGAACATGTATATTATATTTTGAATAGTGATTAAAGAATATTTCCGTTCAATAATACATACAACCATTAATTTAATTTTAATATGATTAGGTATATGTTTAATTTTTATTTTGTATTCATGATTATTGCACATCTTTAGTTTTTTGGTTTTGTTTAAGTTCTATTACATTATCTATATTGATTATAATGTGTTATTTAAAAATAGGAATTAACATATTATTAAAATACCATAAAGCATTTGTGGGATTATTATTCCATTATTATTTCTACTTCTACTTCTTTAAAATTAAATTATTCATAGCATGGTAATCATTTATGTCCTTTCCTTTCTTAAAGTAAGTACGTGAAAGAATATATACATCTTCGCCTGGCTTAGACTACCGTTGGAAAAAAGAAGCACATATAAAATTAACTGATCCAAGCAATTATCTCCATACTTTCCTCTCTCACAATTTATACAGAAAATAACTCAAACCTCTTCGTCTGACATGACGAATGGAAAAAAGCAGTACAACCGTGAATCTGATTGATAATAATAATTACTATTTTCAGTTGCTAGTTTTTGACTATTGACTGTTTTGCGACTATCGACTGTTTCGACGATTTTCAGTCGATAGTTTCAAACGCTAGTTATGCTAATGTATTATTCCAAGTTATACTTTTTATATAATTTTTTATATATTGTAACAAAACTAGACATTCTAAGTAAGTCGTTTTTATTGAATGAATAAAAATTTTATATGATGTGTACACACAATCCAGGTTTATGTTATCCTACTTAACCGAGAAAAAAAACTGTCGAAAAAAATTTACCTGGTTTCGACGGAAGAGGGAAAATATTTCGTGAAAGATAAAACTGATTTTTTACTCCGTAGGGGCCAATTTAAAGCAATGAATATTATATCAGGGGAAAATATTATATCACTTATGACGGAATTTTATTTTTACTACGCATGAAAAGTTGCCGTTTTTACATAAACTTCAGTTTTTTTTTCATTTCCCAAGCCACTCAATACTTAAGTTGTCAATATGGCGTGTGTTCGTAAGTAATTATGCGTATAATTTATTCGATATAATGTTAGCAAGTATGTTTTATGATATACAGGGTGGACCAAAATACTTTAATCTTCAAAATTGACTTAAAAACACTCTATATAAATGAAAATATTGCCTATTAACTCTTTGTGGTTTAACTGCACTATCCCCAGTCGTATGGAACTAAATATCATCAATATACTACTTCCGAGATATTGCAACGACAAAGCACAGTCTATTAGAGTGCAGGAAGGACCAAGAAATTCATGCGGGGTGGTAAATATCTTGGTGGTAGATATAATTTTAAGTATTACCTCTTCACAAAGATATTATTTCTTATAGTGAAAACAGGCGATAGTATACATTGTAAAAATTGTTGAGGTAATAAATGACTGGAAAGTTCTTATGGAGATCATGCAAATGAAACTTAGAATTATGTACTCCCACAAGCAGACAATGTGTGGGAATGCAAGTGTAAACAGCTTCAGCTCAAACTAAACCAAATGTAGTGGCTGCTAGTGCGTAAATCTAAATTATCCTTAGATAACAAGGTTTTGCTGTATAAGTAAATACTTAGGCTCATTTGGATCTCTGCCATTGACTGTGGGGTACTAGCAAATCTAACATAGCTATCCTTCAAAAGTTTCAGAATAGTGTTGCGATCCATCGTTGATGCTTCTTATTACGTCTCCAACAAACTAATTTAGCGCGATATTCCTTTAGAACCCATAACGAGTTTGAAAGTTTTAAAGCAAAGTATTCTGAAAGACTATTGGTACATCCCATTCAACTCACCATAGCGTTAAATGTGCACGATAACAGTGAAGTGCGTAGGCTCAAACGCATACTACTATACGAACGATTAATAGACATATAGAGTGAGATAATAATCTCTAAAATAAGTTAGAACAGTCTTAAGAATAAAATTTAAGAATAAGTTAGAATAGTCTCTAGAATAAGATTTGTATTAAAATTTTGTACAGCAGATCACTTACTGCAGCGATTTTCTATATGTCAAAAAATACGTATTGCCCATGAGCAGATTGTTGATGATAAATTAATTTTATTAAATTATAAATTATAAATATTAATAAAAATATCCTATAACGATGGTATGAAAATTTTGTAGCAACAGAACGTATTGGCATTAGCAGTTCATAAATAATTTAATTCCCTGACCTATGTAAATGCTACCCAGTTACATACGGTGACTGTAAATTCAGTGTTTAATATGTTGAAAAATATTCAGCATTCAGGTGTGATTGTTCTCTAATTCTCAAAAATTCATATTTATAAAATGAAATAATATGGAATTCATAAATTAGAACATTACCAAAGAAATTGAGCAAAATACAATTGTAATTTGTAGTATAAGGTTATGTATTTATTACCGAACAAAACGACTTATTTAATAATAATCTTTTGTACCTAAAATGTTGCGAATCATCACTCATCAACTAAATTAACAGTATTTAATAGCGTTTTAATTCGAATATGAACTTATGATCTGTAATTACTTTATATGAACTGCTGAATTGATATGAATATACTGAACTTTATATTAATATATTATTTATAAATCGTTGTGTGGGATTTATCTCTAGTTACAATTATCCAATGAAGCCGTACTAAAGCGCAAAAGAAAACAGTCGCTAGAACATTATAGTCTTCATTGGTATGTATAGCAAAATGAGAGAAAGGAACAATTAAAAGAAATGAAATAAAAGGCCATCACATTTTTCTTTCTTCTCTCGAAAATATTTTAAGGCGTTATGGTGATTACGAGAATGCCAGTATGAGTTTTCTTTTAGTTATTTTCAATCTGGATATCTGTACCAAAAGAAGCTCAATACTTGGGTTCGTGTCCGTTTGTGGATTGCTGGTGAACTGAAATATAATCGAGCCATATTTGATTTATCACGCCTTCATGAATCTCATATAGCCTGGACGTTGCCTCTTCCAACTAACATTTTTCTTTCACTGATTGGTAATAAGAAGCTAGTTTCAAAGAAGGGTTTCGAAAATTACTTGGTTTAGATATTCTCCCCGAAATCACACTAACGGAAATATGATGTTACTACAAAAGTTACATAAAAGCATCCATTAAAAGGGTACATCTATTATTGAAATGCGCTTTGCAAAAACGCTTTTTCACTTACACATTAAAATAACTTTATACAAATGACTGATATATTGCTCGTTCCTAAAAGGAAATTTTCTTTGGTGAAAAACTTCAGTTTATAGACTGAAAAAGTTAATTAATAATTATAATAACTGAAGGTGGCCTTTTTTTTCGTATTTTAATAATAAAACTAGATATATATTTAGAATAATTCTGAACAAATATACAATAACGTTGGAGAAGCCCTTTGTTTACGTTTCTATTTCATATAAATTATGTTGATAAACACGTTTATATTTTCATTTAAAAATATTCTAATCAGATTGATCATGTTCTGGTCTTATTTGTAAAATTATTAGAGCACAGATTCAAATATCATTCCGAATTTCTAAGCTCTTTTTATTTTATGGCTCTATTTAAGTAGCATAAAAATATTCACCACAAAAATGTCTGAAATGTGCTTTTTTTGTTAACAAAAACATTTTATATCTCCAAAAAAACAGCAAATAAATTATATATATTCATAAAGAGCTGATATAAAAACATCCAGAGGTCCGTAATAAGGCTCTCTGAATAGAGCAAAAAAAAACATTTCCAGACCAATTACAATTATTAATTGAAGCAGCTTGGAAAAATATTGTATAACCAGGGCGCTCTTTAACATTGGCTTTGTTAAGCCGTTAACCATTCCACAAATAAAAAATTAGTTTTATATAAAAAGCTTTGGCGTCTCTGTTTTATTAGAGTCCTCGTTTATTTCCGATCCTCCACAATATCACTTTTTCTTCGCTCATGTAGAGATTTAACTATACAAAATGTTTAATTTCAACTTCATTGTTTGTTTGTTCATTATATTCATAATTTGTTATGATTTGATGTATCATTGAACAAATCCGACAGAAGCTGCTAAAGCTCAAGCTCAAGCAGGCTCTCACGAACATTTATTTGGCAATATCATCAAATGCTTCAAATTCCTTGGCCTGAACCTTTTTCAAGTTTCGCTCACAATATTTTCATACGACATTGTCATACGTGTTTCAATTTTCACCGCCCAATTAGATTAAAATTATATTTATAAATAATGCGCCTAGTGTAACGCCATTTAATCTCTATTCTATATCATATATTCTATATTTCGGTATTTCCGTTTTCCTTAAAAAAAAGAAGGAAAAATTTTCGCTTAATCGATTAATATATATGGTCTATTCAAAACAGCAGTAAACTCACGTCATCAGTATGTGCATGTCAAAAGTTGTAAATTCGTTTTACAGTCATACAATATTGTTTATAAACCGGCATACCTTGTTTTAATAAAATTCAAATTGCCGCTGTTTTTATTGAAAATATTTTTAACGTGCTGCAGTTGCAATGAATATTAGTACGGGCAAGGTCAATAAAGTATCTCAAAAAATAAAAAACAATATAACCTTAAATTTACTAAAAAGAAACAGTCTTTATGCGAAACGGGTGACGAGTCAACTTGATGTTAGCTGTATCAGAGATCAAATATACGAAATATATAAAAACAGTAAGTAGTTTGTTCAATCGAAACATAATTTAAAACAATTATTTCAGAGAAAATTGTTAGTCTGTAAAGTATCCATAAAAAGCTGAAATATATGCAGCTATTTGACGGATGTAGAACATTCCATCATACACTTTTGGGTAATATAGAATTTAAGTGGTATAAAGATAAGCCACGAAGGGCTTTAATAGAACTTCCAGACATTAATTTAAAAGAATACAATTTTTAAAAATATATAACAAAATCAAGGAAGAATTTTAATATAAATTAGAATGACTACCATGAAGAAATGAATCACAACTTGTTTTTGTAGTGGTTTAAAAAGCAGTGGCTTTTAAAGAACTAAAGGACCAACCATCAGTTATTGTTATGGACAATTCACCATATCATAGTACACTGGTTAAGGAATGGCCTAAAGTACATAAAATAAGTTTTGAAGAAACCATGTTAAAGAATGAACTATTTCAAATTGTTACTTGGTAAATATAAATGAAATATTCAATTGCATTTTATGTCATTTACTTTTTTAGAAATAAGCCTGAGAAAAGATACTTAGTTGATCAAATGACTTAACGTTATGGCCACAGAGTATGGCAAAGAAATATTACAATAGACATTCAGGTCAAAAAGGATATTCAAACCAGAATTGTCTGAATATATGGGAAGAAGCATTGTCATAACGACAATAACACCTTCTGTTTGGATGACGTTGATCAGACACATTGGAGAAGAAATCGATGAATAGTGGAATCATGAGCAAGTTTTTGATACATTGGAAATACGCAACTTAGTTATACATTTGAGTAGTGATTCTGAAGGTGACAGTGATTGAATAAACTTTATGAATGTTGGTTTATGATTCAGTGACAATTACCAAGACAGGGTGATGAAACAACTGAGGTCAGTATATAATTAATATACTTAAACTGTAGGAAATTGTATTATAGAGTGTGAAATCTTCATGTGTATGTTATGTTTATGTTTTGTTTATGCGTGTAGTTGTTCAGAATATAGATGAACATTTGGTTAACATGTATGAGGAGGGAAATAATACTAAGTGTTTTGCAGATATGGCAAATTCATTAAGGAGAATGCAAAGATTAAATCTAGTTTTATTAAGAAAGATGAATACAGGTGGTAACAGAACAAGCTGAGGAGAAATACAGTAATATCAAAATGACTTTACAAGGAAACAAGAACTAGGCGTAAAAGGGATTAGGTATTTGGGGATACCATTACATAAAAAAAGTGCCTAGCATTCTGCTTATACTAGTGTGGAAAAAGTTTTATGTAAATATATTAAAACAACTCTAACCTATAAATTATTGTGGCTATATAATTAATTGTTGTTTTTAAGTTCTTCGATAATATGTATTAGATGTACATAATGTTAGAATAAATTATATCAGACATAATTTTTGTTCCATTATTGTATTTAGATTAGAAAATTGCTATATGTCAAAATCAAAATGTAGTAAATCTCAGAGTCGATGCGGCAACATTGCGACGTTTTTTGACCTCATCAATTTAGATCACGTGGATTCACTGTTGTTTTGAATAGACTATAGATTATCTTCATGACAGTAGATGCCCTTATATCTACCATTTCTTGTGTTGATTCAATATTGGTTTTTGATGGGGAAAATATTGTCAAAGCCAAATAGTGACCAGATAACAAACAAACTAGACAATTTTTCTTAAATAGGATAATCATAATTTATCGCAGGGATAAAAATAGTATGAGCTGAATCAAACGCCATGTAAGTCCTGTACGAGTTTGATTTATAATAGCAAAGGGTCACGATTTGTTTACATCATCCGTGATTGAATATTACCTTTGGAAAAGTCTCTGTAGCCTTTTCGGATAAAAATTGGTTCGGCATTTTCCTTTCTCCACAAGATGCGCGGCTGAGGGTGGCCGGAAGCTTTGCACCATAACGTGCAGTTTTCGCCTTCTGACACTGATAAATCTCCACTCGTGTCCTCGTTCAGTATATCTGGCGGCACTGAAACGGAAAATGAATACAAATATTTTACAAAGGTAAGATGATGTAAATATTTTATATTTTAATGATGCACAAGAGCTTTTAAAATGTATACCTAAATCTCAATATATATATATATATATATATATATATATATATATATATATATATATATATACTCTCATGTGCAATTAAAATTTTGATGTATTTACTTTAGCATCATATTAGATTTACTCATAAATTTGGAGACGAAGACTTCTAAGACTTGATAAAATATACATCTAACATAGGAACTCATATAACATAATAGTTATTGTTGTTTGTTGGTTGGCGTTAGTTCAAGGTGATCAAAAGAAACAATATTTGGTGATTTGTCATTGAAAGCTCGTTTTTCCATGACCGGTTAGGATAATAAAATCAAGTAATTAAAATTTAAAATTAAGTATCAATTCTAAAGATTTATTATAAATTATATTTAATTTATTTTCACCAAAAATCGAAAAATATCGGCTAAAAAAATATCGATATATCGATATATTGGCCAAGAAAATATCGACAAAATGTATCGATTTTTTTTTCAGAAGATATCGATATTACGTTATATCGATACTCATATAGCATGGGGCATTAATTAACTCACCGACTTTTTTGGATTGGAACACTTGAAGTAGTTCAAGTTGTATTTCAGAGACCTACCTGTGCTCCGAAGAGGCAAACTGGAAGGACTAGCATTTTGTACAGAGTCGCTTTCTGGGAGATTGGGAGTTTTTCTGCAGAGCAGTGGGAAGAGTAGCCTCTAGACGCCATTGCCTTTGTAGATAGCGTGTTGGATTTGGACGCACCATTGGACCCTGCGGTCGAGCTGAAGACTGAGGTATGATATTTTCTGTAGCCAGGGTATAGGAACTTTATAGATTTGGAGGCGATAGACGCGGAACTCCTTCTTGCAGTGAAACAGAATAGCCTGAGATCAGTTGATCAAAATGCTGTGTGGGAATGTTTGTGGAGTGGGAAATCAGCCATGTAAAAGTTGAACAGCACCGTGAACCTTGCGGAACTCCTGCGAATATTTGTTTTCGAGAGGAGACGGAGTCACCAATCCTCACTTGAAAGGATTTACTGTCCAAGTGTGAATATATCAGGGAGATTAGGATATTCAGTAGACCAAGCTATTTCGCTTTGAATATTAAACAGTCGTCGAGCTTATGTATTATATTAAACCTATTGAACGAGAGAGATAGGGATAGTTATAGGGAGTAATTAAGTTAATATTATTAAATATTGTGACATTTGTACCTTAATGGATCTCTTTTTTCTGTAAAAAATCACATAAGTACTTTGGATATATGATTCAAAATAATACGAATATTTAAATACTGTATATTCTAATTAAGCAACTTTTTTCGCACTTTCATTGTAATACGTTCGATATTCGTTAATTCTCAAACGTAAATCTCCACTGCTCTGGGGCGCGCAACACCACCGCCAACTGTTCCCGAATCAAAAACTTTCCCCGTGCCCAACGGACTTTTCTTCTTAATTAAGACCGTGTAAATGTCGACAATTCGGTATCATGGCAACGGCGAAACAACGAAAACCGAGATAATAATATTATTTACTACCACTCGCCTCGTCCATTAAGAGTTCGGTTCCGAAACTGGTATTTTTTCCGGGGCCACGCAACTTTTTATCAATTTAAACTGATAAAAGTTCGGAAAAATATAACCGACAAAAACTGCATGGAAATAAGAAAAAAGAGGAGGATAACTTTCGAGTTTAATGTAGTTTCTTCGAATTCGTTTAGTCGAATTTTTTAGATAAAAGGAGGTCGAAATATTGGATTTGTGATGGGATTTTTATATAACTTCCAAAAGAAAACAAATATGCACAAAACAATATTGCAAATAGAATATTTTTGTTTTGTATATGTATAATATATTATTTTCTATATAATTTAGACCAGGAAGATATTATATAAAAGTAAATTACAATTAGCCATAGAGGAAATATTTGCAGCTTGTTTCGCAAACTGGTCAAGGCGACAGGACGGTTACGATAGTCGCGGGTTTAAATTCTGCTGCTACTGGTTGGAAATTTATATTTACGATTCTTTATAATTCTGATTACTCATAAAGAAAAAGTTCAAAATCTAAAAACTGGCTGGGTAACACAGAATGTCTGGAGCGATTTCTAAATTGGCCACTAGCTGGTCGGTAGGCCGAGTACTCGAGATTAATCCTAGTTGGTAAAAATGAGACTATAAAATATAACAAAATAAAATAAATGGATAACTACTTAACAAAAAAAGAAATATTAACAAAATAAATTCGTAATATTAACAAAATAAATTCAATAATTTTGAAATTCAATCGGAGAGACAAAATTTTATAACATTTTCAAATAAGTACCTCATACTTGAAGTGAGAATCCATAATCTTTTCATTGAATGCTATAACATTTTCACCAAAAAGAATGATTATAGAAAAAAATAATTAGCCCTATTATTTTTATATTGATAATTTCAGACCTTCTTCAGTGCCTGAAGGAAGCTGAATTTTCATTACGTTATTCTTATTCCTGTTGTTGGTTTTTTATTTAACGAACCTTTAAAAATTGTGTTCTTCTCTGATTTTTTCTTGAACTCTCTATATTCGTGCTAGTTTTAGTTTATTGTTCGAATATAGGCGCATCTTCCTCATGGGTTACTGTTAAAACAACACAAACGCTTCTTTTTTCAAGTGTGTCATGACCAAATAGTTTAGATTAATTATATATAAGATTTAAAAAACAGCACAACCAAACACCATAATAAAAATTAAGGGTCGATTGAACATGGCTCATTCACTCCCATTTTATTTTTGGCTCAAATGAACACTTCCTCGAATTACTTAATAAGTTAAATAACTAAATATCAATTGAACATAGTTTATTTTTGAAACTTAAGCCGGTAAAAGCAATTATGTTGAAGTCACAATACACTTAAGCGATAGCTGTATGATGATATCTTTAATTTATAAAAGAAAATTCCGTGAAGCTTTCTTTTGGTAGAAAATTTTCATCTTTACGCATTCTCACCCAAAACAAATACCGGCCGGTACTAAAGCAATATAGTTGTATGTATATATATATATATATATATATATATATATATATATATATATATATATATATATATATATATATATATATATATATATATTGAGATAATATTGAGATACCACACTTACATTCCGGTGGCACTTTTACTGAGTGAAAGTTATTGTATTTTGAAATATATATTTCAATAATATTTTTCATCTTTACTTCCGAAAGGCGAAAAATGAACCACAGGCTCATAGAATTGGTTTGTTTGTTCTGTCCTTTAAAATCTTGATGTGATGAATCAAGACCTAGCCGGTCAATTACTGAAAAAGTCTATGAAATTTCTGAAAATATTGAGACTAAACATCAGCCACAAAACTGATTTTGCTCCATTTGCAGAAAACTGGATACAAAATAAAATCTGTGAATCGTTGCTGAAGCGAAACGAAATGGAACGATTATCTACACGAGTTATTACGGAGAATTAAAATGGTTCAATTGACCATTTAAATGGTTTGGATTTGACCAAGTGCAAGAAGATTTTCATCAGAGCTAGGTCTCTCATTGACGCCAATGAATCTGATGTCAATTATTTGGTAAGAAAAGGAATTCGTCGAAACATTAATTCGACTCCCTACAACCATTAATAAATGCGATTGAGAAAAACAATAATTATATTTAATAGCCAGCACTATAATATTAAAAGTTAAGGCGCTGTTTTCTGTCATGATATCGCTGGACCATACACACATCTTTGGGTAACTCGGCAAAAATGGGCGGAATGAGTTGGAAAACTTTCAAACATCCGCCGTATAGCCCAGATCCAATATCACTTGTTCTGGTCCCCGAAAAATTATCTAATAATTATTTCTAGTATCGCAAAATAGCTTGAACTTTATTTCAATAAATATTCGAACAATAAACTAAAACTAGCACAAAGATAGAGAGTTCAAGAAAACCGATAACGCCCATGGGGGATAGTTTTATATTTACTACTTTAATAATTATTTGTGTCATATTAATTATACCATCATATCCAACGTCAAAATTTGCCGGAGAATGTCTCTCATCATATTTCTGTCATCTCATATTAAAAAGAAAATAAATGGTTAATAATGAGAGAAATTTTTCTGATACTCAATGAATCCTTTATGATGCATATAACATGACAATGCTAGTTGTTGGTAATTGCTGAACGACATTTACGATATGATTTATTCATTTCTACCGCTACTTAATGATAAACAAGTATATTATAAATTTCCGAAGAGAAATACTCTTATTATTACACATATTACTAAATTTTTACTAAATGCTAAAAGGCAGGGTTACTAAATTATCTCAAAAAATAAAAAACAATAAAGCCTTAAAATCACCGAAAAGAAACCGTGTTTATGCGAAACAGTTGACGAATCTATATCAGCTTGTTAGCTGTATCAGAGATAAAATATACGAAATGTAAAAAACAGTAAAATATGCAGTTTTTTAATCGAAACATAATTTAATACAATTATTTCAGAGAAAATTGTTAGTCTGGAAGCATCCACAAAAAGCATATACAGATATTTGGGGGAGGTACAACAACCCTTTACATACACTGTTGGATAATATAGGATTTAAGTAGTGTAAAGATAAGCCACGAAGGGCTTTAATGGAACTTTGTGATATTGCTTTTAAAAGAATACAGTTTTTAAAAATATATAACAATATCAAGGAAGAATTATTATATCAATTTATATATTTAAATGGGACATACATATTTCAAAGCGGTACCTTAGGAAAAGTACATTAGGGTTTAGATGAAACTATGTTAAAGAATAAACTATTTCAAATTGTTACTCGGTAAATATAAATAAAATATTTAATTGCCTTTTATATCATTTACATTTATAGACATAAGCTTGAGGAAAGACAAATGGTAGATCAGATTACTGAACGTTATGGCCACAGAATATTGCAAAGGATTATTACAACAGACATTGAAGTCGAAAATGATATACAAATGAAAACTGTCTGGATTTATGGAAAGAGGCATTGTTGAAAATTACACCTTAGGTTTCGATGAGCTCGATCAAAGCAAAAAAGCTCGAGCAAGTTTTTGATAGATTGGAAATGAACAGCTTAGTTATTCACTTAGTTTAGTGTTTCTGAAAGTGGCAGTGATTGAATAAATCTTTATGAATGATGGTTTATAAATCAATGCTGACTATTACGAAGACAGGCTGATGAAAGAGGAAACTACTAAAGGTAAATATACAATTAAAATACTTTACATGTAGGAAATTGTATTATAAAGTATGAAATCTTTATGAGCATGTGTACTATTGTTCAGAATATACATGAACGTTTGGTTAAAATGTATGATAAGAGATATAATACTAAGTGTTTTGCAGATATGGCAAATGCATTAAGGAGAATGCAGTAATTAAATGTAGTTCTATTAATAAAGATGTATACAGGTAGTAACAGAACAACCTAAGGAGGAACATAGTAATATCATAATGACCTTAGAAGGAAACAAGAACTAAGCGTTAAACGTAAATATGATCTTAAATGAAATGGTGGAAAAGGCCTTCGGGGGATAACACTAGATGAAAAAACGCGCTTAGAGCTAGTGTGGAAAAAACTTCAATGTATATATAATAAAACAACTCTAACCTATAAGTTATTGTGACTGAATATTTAATTGCAGTTTCAAATTATTAGATAATATATGCATTAGATCTACTATAATGTAAAACTAAATTATAAAACAAAACATTTTTGTTTCGTTATTTTATTTAGATTAGAATTTTGTTATATGTCAGAGCCAAAATGTACTAAAACTCGGAGTTGCTGCGGTAGCATTGCGACGTTTTGACAGGTCATGTGGATATATTGATGTTTTGAATTGACTATATGTACCTCCGAAGCGACAAATGACAAATGTCGATAAGACAAAGAATCAAATACAATAAAAGGTGGTAGACTCTGAAAATACTTCATATTATTATGTGAGCAGAGAAGGAAACAAGTGAAACAGCAAATATTAATTATTATATAGTACTATATAATAAAGATTAAGGCAGAACATTAGTAATAATAAGTAAAACATAAATCAATAATAATGTGAACGTGCCTCATTCTAACCTCAAATGTTTTTTGATAACACGACTCGAACAGGGAATCGACCACAGCGCTAAGTTATTAATAATATTTGTTGACGTACATTTCGACCATTAAGAGTTGGGTCCAGGAACCAGGAGATATTTTTCAGAACACGTAACTTTTTATCACATCGACCCGATAAAAGTTTAGGTGAAAAATTGCCTACGGCAAACGTATATAAAAAAAAAACGATAAATTTCTAATTTAATGCGGTTCATATATATGTACTTGTAGCCCAATTTCTGGATAAAATAAAACTTAAAGTGTTATAAATTGTCTCGAGCATGCCCCGCGAAACGTTGTCAATAGAAATAGAAACAATAGAAACCTATTAAAACTGAATAATTTTCAACAAAAAGGACTTTTATTCTAATTCCATAAAAGCGAACATTTATCCTATCAAATCAAAAGGACATTCAATGGCAGTTTGACAAGCCAATGAATTTCTGAATTTTCCAAATTACAAATAGTGTATACACAATTTAAAAAAATGGACACAAATACTCCACTACTCCACAAGGACTCCAAATAAAACTATAGTGAAGTGGAGGCTCTATCCAGACAGCACATGTTAGCGCCCATGCCGAAGTGGTAATAGTTATTTGGTCAATGACACTTATCATAGCATGGGCTAGATTCTATTTAGAAAATCGACTTCTCATAGAAATCCGAGGTGTCTGTCTGTATTTTCCCCTGTTAAAACATTTCTAAAATTTTGCAGCCCATATATAGCTCCAATCTGGATGAGCCGTGGACAGTCGTTCAGTATGTAAACTGACTGAAATACGGTCATGTTGAAAAAACTCACAGTGAGTGGGCGGGCTCGAAGGCATCAAGTGACCGTGCGAGAAACGACAGTGACCGAATCTCAGTCGATTCAGAGCTACGGCATGGCCGCAATTAAGGGGAACGTGAAGAGAGGAGAAAAAATTGCTTTAGCCTCAAATAGCCTGTTGTGGTTGGCCTCCTGGGCCCAATGACGTTATACCTCGTTCTTGGTGAAACACAAAATGAACGGGATAAGGTCAATATGGATAGAAATATTAGTGATGTGGAGGAGAGAGGAGGCTGCCGATTTAACCACACTATCCGCTTAAAGCTATAAAGCTTTGAATATCGCGAAGAGTTCAGCGGTCAATATTGAACCCTGTTCAAGGAGCTTGAAACGAAATACTCGGTTGTCAACGACATCGGTAAAAATGTGCATAATGTCAAGGTAAATGAGGAGAAGTTCACAGAACTTGAACCGAATAAGTAAGGACAATGTTCTCTTTTGTAAATAAGGGACATAAGTGCTTATGAAG
Source organism: Rhynchophorus ferrugineus (assembly GCF_030347505.1). Lineage (NCBI taxonomy): Eukaryota > Metazoa > Arthropoda > Insecta > Coleoptera > Curculionidae > Rhynchophorus > Rhynchophorus ferrugineus. Next base: position 19,045,649 of record NW_027472583.1, on the reverse strand, counting down.
GGGGTGGTGAAGGTCCAACGGGGATTATTGGGGTAATGGACTTGTAGAATTGAAAGAGCACAATGATTCGTGATCAATCCCTGTTCCTATAAATGATTCTCTAAGATTAATACACCGGTCATATATACAAGTATAACACATCAACCAATAAATGTAATGTAACGGAAATAATAAAAACAATAAAACCACAATATAATATGAAAAAATTATATTGAGTTTATTTAACATAAAGATATATGAAACATTCCTGTCATTTTACCGAAATAAAATCTAATTATATCAACGAAATATATATGATATTATTTTTACTTTATTTCCACGTTTTATATGTTGTAACAGACATACCATGTATTTTCGTGAAACATGATCCTAATTATAAAGGAAACTTCACCGTGTAAGGAAGTTCTGGACAAATGTGTTATATTAGTAAAGAACAAGAAATATATTTTAATGGAGATTGTCTACACAAGTTAATCATTTCAAATTAGTTCTAGATTAAATTAGTTTTGTTTCATTATATTAACTTTATTGGCTTTACTTTATTTGCTTTACTATTGGTAATGTTGAACAATGAACATTATATGCTACTATTAAAAACAGTGTATGTTCTAGAGTTAAGAAATTTTTACGCATTTGAAATTGTAATTTTAGCTTTTAGTAATGGTAATATATATCTTGTATTTTAGATAAGGTTTAGAATAAACCTGATTTTTTCTTTGTAAAATACCCTATGTACTCGATCGGTAACACAAAATATATAAAAAAAATATTTTGGGCTATATTTTCCTGGGACCTGGCCAACCCTCCGCCAGCTCTAACTCTAATATACTAGATTTTTCATCGGTTTTGTTGTACGTAAGTCCACTACCGTGAGTTATAATTTTTTATTAAATGATTTCATTTAATTTTAAACAGTGTTGCTTATAATTTTGTATTATTTGTGGTTATTATATTTTAAATATTTATAGAAACATAATATATGTCTGTTTTGTCGGAAGGTATATTAAGCTGTGAAGAGAAACACTGCATTTACAAAAATGTTAAACTAATATAGATTAACTAGAATAATATGTCATCTGTTTATAACGTATTCACATTTTCATAAGCAGCTTTTTCCATCCATTTTCAATTTTAATAATTTCAATAATTTTGATATCTGATAAACTGAAAGAGGTTAAAAAAATTATATTTGCTTGAGAACTGGTAGTAATTGATATGGAGACATAGTGTATCATTGTGTCAGGGGTAATTTTAAGTTATTAAGATTTTTCTATAAATTTTATTGGTATCAATTTCTATTTCAGGTTTTACTAATGGTAAATGTATTTCGTAACAAAGTAGTAACAAAATATCGAAAATAATAAATACCTTAATTTGTGCATCAAGAGATAAAATTAATGTACTAAGGAGTATAAGCAATTATGAAATAGTTTATAGAATGTATTTATCATTTGCTGGTGAATTAATAGTTACCATGTAGAACACAAGTCAATAGAAAGCAGTATATTAAGGAAACTCACAGAAGACAAAGTAAATATGAGTTAATTCCAGAATATTACATCAAATATTACTCTGAGATAAAAAATATAACAGCTACTGTTTTAAAGATTGAGTACTGGAAAAAATAAATTAAATACGATTCAATTTTGTTTAAAAATTTAAGTAAAGAATTGTTTTTCAATATATGTTTACGATCAAAAATAGACAAAATAAGATTAAACTTATGTGAGTACATAAATAAAGTAATGAAAATATGTAGTTAACATGAAACTAATTACATAATTTGCATGAATAGAACTCACATAGAAGTAACTATGAATTATTAACAGTAATTTGGTAAATATTTTAAACCGCTGATAAATATTAAGGTGTTTAATTATATAAAGATTTACTTTATATAAGATATATTTATAAGTTTTCAAGTTTTTAGTTAAATCGATTTTTAAGTTCATTAATGATTGTAACTGTAAATTGTAAAAAACAAAGTGCCTAATCGTGTTCATTATTGTTTTAATATACAAATATGTATTACTTCATTTAATATTCCATATGTATGTTTATAACATAAAAGTAAAGATAAATCATATCTTTCAGAAAATAATATTTTGTTATAGCGTTCCTTAATATGGTAATTTAAAATTATTAAGAATTTGTTGATTATTAAAACTTAATGAATATTAGTTTTAATTAAAATCCATTTAAAAAATGTTAGTGAGTGCTAGTTCTGGAGACAGTTTGCATATATTTTAATATACAGACATTTATTACTTTAATTAATATTATATATAAAATATATTTGTGCCGATTTTGTTGGTACAGTGGTCAGAATGACAGGACGATACACCTATTGTTGCGATAGTGGCGGTTTCGAATCCTTCTGGGGTATGGATGTACAATATTGGTATTTATTGGTATAGTTTTACGTATATAATATGCGATTGTAATTGTTAACGTTTCTATAGTCCTAGTTTCTATAATATTCATCCTAGTCACGGTAGTAATCAGACTAGGTAAGACCGAATGGCTTCTCGTCTCCAAATTGGTCACTAGCCAGATGATAGGGTTAAAGCCAAGGACCGTGGTTTGGAGCCCACGTAAACTGTAGGTTCAGTCCAGATAAACCGTCGTTGGTAAAAAGGAGGCTTCAAATTATATCTATTTCGAACCTTATATTCAAAATATTCTGAAAACAAGATTTTATTATCCTTCATCTGTTATGAGAGCATGTGACTGGCATTCTGCTATATTACCTCTTAATTGAATTGAACCAACTGAACACTAATTGGATTAAAATTTAGATCTTGTGCAAATAAAAGTGTTTGTGCAGTCTTAGCTATCATAAGGCGGAGCTATTAAAAATACCTCTTAGTGACTAGGCCCTCAAAAGAACTTAAAGGCCTCAAAAAGACTATTCAGCGCGTTTTCACTGTAAGTTAAAGAGGTGCAAACTTTTTTGAGAAACCTTCCAATTGGAATAAGGTAGGGCTTGTCATTTGAGCGTTTGCATACAGCAACATATTACCTCAATCGACTGTAAATCCATTATAATTAACCCACAGTTCCAGCTAATATATTAATAGAATTTTTTTTTTATTTATGTGATTTTTTATGTGTAAAATAAGCGATTTACGTGAAATATTTTAGAAATTCAAAGGCTCTATCGCAATCAAGTGTTTATATATCTTTTCTTGAGATAATTTTAAGATATTACAACGAACATGCCTTCGTAATTAAATTAAATTCCTACAGAAATCTGTCTTCGTCGTTTGATTTTATTGACAAAGGAAATGATCAATAAAGTTTTGAATCAAAAAATGGAAGTTACGTAATTAAATTTTTGATAAAATAATAGATATTGCTTTTGAAACACGAAATGATAACAAAAACATGGAACATGTCTAATTTAATATGTATAAAGCAATTAACAAAAGCACAATACGCGTATAATAATTAATATATAAAATTCGCTTTGAACACATAGTCTGACATCGAATTACATTTGATTATATAAAATATATAAATTGATATGTTACAAAATATTAATTGCAATTAATAAATTTGTTTTAGTCGAAATTTATAGCTTTGGCCCAGAATGGTTAAATATAATTACATACAATAAAGCCAATATATTGTGCAAATTGTCACCAAAAAAATAAAAGAGTGCTCTTAAAAAAGGGTGTGATCCAGAAGTATCAATCAAAAATCAATTTCTTCTCTTAATTTTTCTCTGTTCAAGAAAGTTTCTTGATTTTTTTTCACCAATACACCAAAAATCCACGCAATATAATAGATAAAAATTAATCTTTGTTTGTTTGCCCACAATATCTGCCTAAATCATTGATTCGTTTATAACGAATCTTTATTTGATGGTACTTCGTAATCCTTTAAAACTCTATCAGCAAGTTTCAACCACAGTGAATTTGCAAATTAGAGACAAGACTCTCAAGGAGATAAAAAACGAATTGAATAAGTTTATAAAAATTAAAACTTTCTCGAAATAAATATGTCATTTCAAGAATCGAAGGACGATGTTGATGATGTACTGACGCCGGGCATCCCACTCAGGTATGCCGAAAATATATCGCTATTTCCGGCCGATATTTTTCTAATATTCTCTAATTCTAATTCTACATTTTTTCGTTCCTTTTTAAAATGTTCATAGAATATCGATATTTTTTTTGGCCTGATGTATCAATATCTTTATTTTTTCTTAAATTCGTCTTAAATATCGATATTTTTCTTGTTGTTGCAAAAATATATCGATATATTACTTTCACCGATATATCGATATTTTCAAAATAAAATTTTTCTCTGCGGCCGATATCCCTAATCCCAGTGACTCTGAGAATGACATCCGAATTCAAATACTTTTAGTTTTCAGAGCGCTTCGCATTTAGGATGAACATCAACAAGACACAGAAACAATCACTATAACAGGCCAATAGAAAAGTCTCCGACCTGACACATAGATGGCACTACTAGAATTAATCCATATATTATTTAGTCCTAAAACATTCCACAAAATGATTTTGAATGACCGTTAATTGAAACTGAACGAAATAGCAGACACTTTAAAGATATCAACTAAACGTGTACATCATATCATTCACGAATATTGGGGTATGAGAAAGCTCTGTGCAAAGTGGATGCCGAGCTAGCTCACTTTTGACCAAAAACAACGCCGAGTTGATGATTCGGAGCAGTGAAGATGATTAAGGGTAATAAACCCGAGTTTTTGCGTCGATATGTGACAATGGATGAAACATGACTCCATCATTTCACTCCGAAGTCCAATCGAGAGTCATCCGATTAGACTGCACACGATGAATCCGCTCCACAGCGTTGGAAAACGCAACAGTCGGATGGCAAGGTTATACCATTGTCTATCTTTAAAAACAAGGGACCATTAACAGTGACTATTATATAGCGTTATTGGAGTGTTTGAATTACGAAATCGCCGAAAAACGGCCGCATTTGAAGAAAAAGAAAGTGCTGCTTCTCCGAGACAACGCACCTTGTCACAAGTCAGTGAAAACGATGGCAAAAATCCATGAATTGGGCTTTGAATTGCTTCCTCATCCACCGTATTCTCCAGATCTCGCCCCCAGCGACAATTTCCTGTTCTCAGATCTAAACCGAATGCTCGCTGGGAAGACATTATCGTCGAATGAAGTACTATCGTACTACAGAAATGGCATCGAAAAGTTGCAGGATCGCTATAATCAGTGTATCACCCTTGAAGGGAATTATGTTGACTAAAAAAACCTAATTTTGCCAAAAAATGTGTTTTACTATGGTAGGTCGGGGACTTTTCAATTGACCTGCTATGTGGACTAAAATCAAATGAAAATATATGATTGTTATGTGAACAATTATAGCTGCATAGGTTTTGTGATGTGATTTGTTTTCGGGTGTACTGAATCCAAAAATGACTTTTTATATAGAATATTATATTTATAGAGAAAATTTTCTATTTTCCCAGTGAGTATTCTTTTTGTACAGTTTCGCTGATGGGAATAATCTGCCAGGTTTCCCTGAAGCTTACAGTACTAGTAGTCTAATGTAGTACAGTGTCTCTCAACAGATGGTTGGATAGTGGTCACCATTTCTCTTGGTATCTTTTCCTGTATCATCACTTTAATGTCCTGGTTAAATTGTTTATTTTGCTCTTCACTCAGGTATCCAAAATTATTAATTTTACTCATTGGCCACCTATAGCTTGAAAACATTTTTTGGACGATTCGTTTATAGTTAAGATCTTTATGAACGTCTAAAAATATATCTTTTATCGCCTTAAAAGCAATCCACCGTTTATGTTAAGTATCCTTTATGGTCATTATGAAATACGTCCTTCACTTTTGCTTGTGAGAGGCCTGTAATCGTGGAAACTATGTATTTGAAGCAATCTCCATATTTCGAATGTGATTTAATAAAATGCTTCATAAATCACAACATTATATACAGCGATGGTAAAAGAAGTTATATGAGGAGGATTCCTAGGCAGTTAATTTTTTAGTCTAGTTATTTTCTCAGTCTCTGCTATCCTAAAAACAACAAGCAATGGTATTTAGTAGACCCTAGACCCTTTTAAAAGTTCCACAACACTTTAATACCGTAAATAATTGTACTTTCGCTTCTAAAACAGTTAAAGCATCAATGAAAGATGATTAATGAAAATATAAACTCTGACCGAAAGTTAGTTTAAAATAAAATCCCTTATTTTTATAAATTTGCAAAAAAAATTGACGTGCTAGATTTCTTTCACATTATTTTCCTTTTCAGCATACGAACATACATAGAAACGAATTAAAAATACTCAAACAGTTTTTTGTTGCAAACCTGTATAGTACAACCAAATACAATTCTATATAACTAGTACAGATTAACATTAAATGCAATAAGAAATTAAATATTATTACCTAGTGAATCTAAAGCTATTCTGGATTTATGATTAATAGCGCCTATTGTCTCAATATGACAATTATTTATGGCTAATTAATCAGAGATAGTTCGTCAACATTAAAACTAATTTGAACCGATTCAACTTGGTTCAGCTTCATCTGAATTTACTCTCGATGTTCATTTCCAGGCATAAATCTCTGGCCTAAGGCGACGTAAAACATCAACCGTCCCGGAACTGAAAACTTTTCCAATACTCGGGGGACTTTTATTTTTAATTAAGGTCGTGCAAATGTGGACATTTCTGATGCTTGGAAACGAACGATGAACGTATTACCTTCGTAATTTCCTATAGCTAGTTTCTAAATTAAATTTTGAAAAATTAAAACAAATTTTAGCTTTGGGTGTACGAAATTTTTTTTATTAATTACATCTTACAATTAGTATTATTTTACAAATTAATTACTATTATTCCGTTGTATTTGCATTACTAGACAAGCAAGGCGAGTCCCGTACTCAGTATGTATTTTCCAAATTATAATTAAACAAAATTACTTAAGTTAAGACACTAAATAAGTTCGTGTGGTTTGGTTAGCTTAAATATTCTGATTTCCTGTGTGTTGTCCAGTAGCTGTATTGCTTCCACAATGCTGTGATTTAGTAACCTTATTTTATGGTTTAATGAGAAATCTTGCCTCACTCCGTATATCCATTTGATTTCGACGTCATCGTGCAGCTATTCATTGGTTTCGTAGCCATAAATATTAATATTTAATCGTAGAATTTTGTTTTGGGAACCTTAGATTACTAGTTGGTTTGATGTTTTAGCGCAACCCCGCATTTGCCCCTATAGGTCCAAATTAGCTTTATGATTGACTAATAAACCAATCTCTCTTATTTTAGGTAAAGTTGAGAGCATCTTACTAGTTACTAGTACTGTTACTAGTGCTTTGAGTCAAATCTACTCTGAATTTTCTCTAATATGATATTTCCAATTTAACCTACAATCGAGAGATATTCCGAGGTATCTAGGTAATTGTAGCAACACAAAATTAACATAGGCAGTGTTATTTCAGTCTCTAGTCCTTTTATAGATCATGTTGATCGTTATTTGTACTTTTCTACAACCTTAGACAGAGATACATCTTTTACCATTATAACTGTTTCATCAGCAAATGTTCCAAGTACTGTTTCTTTTATTGTTATGATAGATCAGATACAGGAGTGTTCCCAAGACACTACCCTGTGGAACTCGAGAATGGCGAGAGTCATGCGAGACTCTCAATTTTCTTTCGAAAAGATATGATTGCAGCAATCGACAGTAGTTCCGCGGTAGCATTTTTATCATTTTTTATATTAAGATCAAATACCATAGCCAGTTAAAAGCTTGTGAGACGTTCAGGAATATTGTGGGGCAATATTTCATTCCTTCAAATACCTTTTCAATAACCAATATTACTTTTCGTGGCAGATCTTTCCATAACCCAGGTCAGGAATTGAGGTTGTTGTCAATTTCAATACCAACTTCCATTGGAGAAATAAAATTTTCCGCTACATAAGGTTGTTAAACTGAATTAGCAACTATTGTAGATTCTATATTATTCGGTTGGAATTCGTTACCTGAATGTTCTGCGAATAATTCAACTATTTCATCGTTGCGTCGAACTCATTCATTTAGATAATTTTTAATAGCTGGTACTCTAGTAATTGGTCTTTTAAATCTCCGAGTTGCTTTCCATAGCGAGTAATCTTGGTCTGCTTACGGGATTAATAATCAACTCTGTTTATATTCCTTAATCGTTTGATTTGGTCTGATTATTAATTCTATTAAATATTGGTTTTTTCTACAATATATCTGGTTCTGTGCCATACACTTCTAGCTTTTTGTCTTTCTTTTATCAATTCCCCAATTTCGAGGGGGTAATTTATCTCATATTCAGGTTTCTCTCTTGATGTCGAGGTAGCTTATTTTGCAGCAAACCGATTTTTTTAAATTATGTTTCGGGTTTTCAGCTCAAAATCATATATTTTATTCTTTAAATTTTTAGTCTTACGTTTAAACTGATTTGTTCCTGCATTATAAGTCTCAAAGATTAGGCATGGACCCTCGATTTGTATTTAATCTGATGATGCTGATGATGATGTATTTACTCTCAATTGATTTTTCGAAATGTAAAAGTCTAACACTTTATCACTGTCCTTGGGCCAGTAAGTCGATTCACATTCTGAATCATAGTTACAATTTGTAATATTACAAGTAATTATATATATATATATATATATATATATATATATATATATATACATGTATATACATATATTATTTATATATATACATATAATATTACAAAAGGCAACGCCATTTGTTTGCTAGTTGGTTTTCGAGACATTCGAAAATATTCCCAGTTTTATCCAAAAATTAATTAGTTATGTTATGTAAATGTGATAGGATACACGCAAATATAAAGAATACTTCATTAAAAATTTCTTTAAATGAATTTACTTTATTTAATGAAATACCTTTTCACTTATGAGAGTTAGCAGAATATAAGAATAACAAAATTAAAACACAATATTTATACTAGTAAATATAATATCTCAAGTTTTAATCATTGCCACTAGCACTATGCTGTGTTTTAGCACTGCTCTTTTCACTAATCATTGATGTGATAAAACAGGTTTTCTACTGGGCAGGTTAACTTTATCAAGTTTTAAATATTATTTAGATGCCCATATGGGCTTTAAATTTGTTTTTTATAGAATTACTTTATTTTTTGTTAACAGAGTGGAATTTCTGGCAAATAGTAAAATAGTTTATAATAGCAAATAGTTTTCTAAATTTAAAGTCCAGTTATTCTTTTTTCTTTTTAAAAGGGCTTTTCAGCGTAGCTTCTTATCCAAAGTTATTCCCAACTATCTTACTGTATGGGGCTTAGAAATTAATTATTCTAACAGTAATGTGTTGATATCTAAATGTAATGTGTTTAATATGTAAAATTGACTTGAGCATATTTAATATTATTTAACTGGATTAGTTTTGTTTAATGACGTTTGCAATTTCATCTTGTTACTGTTTATTCGTTGTCTTTATATTCAGTCATTATGACCTTCAACATAAGTAGATCTGTAGCCTCCGAAATATAAGGTTGTTACAATTCTGCAAACTCTTTGGTTCATTTTGTCATACCTTAACACAATTCTGCGACTTTCTTTCAGTGAAAACAAATTGAAGCACTGGAGCTATTTCCACTATTTTACATGTTTCACGTATATATTTGAATATAATAGAAGCAATAACTAAATGAGTAGGTTTTACGACTTCCTTACGTCCAGATTCTCACCTGTAGTCAACTGAAATCCAGAATTATGTGAAGTTTAATATTAATATTATATTTTAAAAAAGGTTTTGTATAAATACATATATAAATTCATATAGAAATTTAATATATAGAAAATTTCAACTCAGACAAATTACTTTATTTTTACAGATTTTTTCAGAACTCTGAACCAGAAATTTCTAAGTTAAGCAAATTTGTGGGTATACCAGTTAAACATCATATTCGACGCTTCATTCTGTACAAATTCGAAGAAACAATAAGTGTATCTATAGCAAGAGAATTAATTTAATGATATATAAAAGATAATGAATTAATATGCAGTGTCGGTACCGAAATTGTCTTGCGAAACGTGTTCTTATCAAAATAAATATTCTGAAAAAATTATATAAAATTTCAAAATTAAGAATTCCAAGCTCTGAGGGATGAAATTGAAAACACCAAGAGCTTGCAGTTCACAAAAAAAGGTTTGTCGAAAATTGTGATAAAACAGTACCTTTTTACCGCAATTCTAAACATAAATACTAACTGCCTGGTTTGTGGGACATAACTGTTTTACGAAAACTTGGAGAAGGGACAAACTTTGATTTCAAAAACCTACATTCAACAAATTAACTGAAAATATTGAACTGATACGAACAAAGAATGAACTATAAGTGAATGAGGTTTTCTCTTTTTTTTCTCTCTGACACATGATCTATTCATCTGGCATCTTTAGTAGATAAACAGTTCAAAATGCTGGACAGAGTGAACAACTTGGTCGATCACTTTCTTCCCTTGTCAGTGGTACAAGTTAGTTATTATGTAATTTGCTTTATATGAAACAAGTTTGCTAGATAATCCATAAACATTAAGCCAAACAACCAATTGGTCGGTGGTGTGTTAAAATTATTATGTTGGATCATAATCCTCGAGGAGTCGGATTTTAATAGACGTAACCATCGAGAAGATGTGACTTAATGTAGTGAAGGTATTAAGATGACTGTCAATTTGAAAAGGTCATCCTAGCGGGCCTTATATATTCCGAAATCGGATATGGAAGGTGTTCGCCTTACTGGATTTTATTAGACCTAAGCCATTTAATTCCGGCTTTACAATATCCTGACTGGGCAAGAGACCTGAGGGAATAAATGGATCAATTAAGCTCCATTTAGTAAAGTCGGTCTTATGATGCCTTTCAGTTACGTTTTTATGTATACTGGGTCAGGATTATTTCGGTTTAAAATTAAAACATCAATCCATCCTGAATTATTAGTACCATTTGGAGGGAATTGTTATGAATAATTCCGCAGTTTTTTCGCACAATAATTTTCATTCCGTTTCAAATTTCATTCTATGGAAATATTATATATCGACATAAAATAAACTGTTAGTGAAGAGTTCCGAACTAATGCAATTAAAACTTTAAATTATTTACAACAAAATTTTAAAAGGTATCAGAACATTGTTAAATCCGGTAACTTCGAAACAAAATTTTTATTAATTATTTTGAGCTTTAGATAAAAATTTAAATAGAATTAGTTTCTTTGTCTTCAACGAGTAAATTTTGCAACAGATAAAAAATATTTGTATAATAACTGTTTAAGAAAATAGCATATGAAATTTATCATAAACTTTTAAACTATATATAGAATTAAGAAAGGTGTCGACATATAAATGTATATATAAATGTATTAAAAATGATAACTTAACAGCAGACATTTGTTGATTTTGATTTATTTTAGGCCAATAGAAGAGTGTATAGAGCTATCTGGCAATCAGTTACAAGTAAATCGGTTCAGTAGAACGTGATATAACAGGTGGAGCAAAAGTCCCGCTACCATTTTGACTGCCTATAATTTTGTTCAAACTGGTAAGGTAAGCAAGTTTGGTTTTCATAAAATATTTATTTAGTCTTTACATTTTCTTTTCGTTATGATGGAAAAATTATATCGGCGAAATGGTGACCGTGATTCACTATGCAACTTTCGGTTATTTTAAGGCATTTCTCATGACATTCTGCAACATCTAAGGCTGAATTCCTTCTATTTCGTGACATATATTGTCTTTAAGAGGGGGATTATTAATATTAACCTATTATTTTAATAAATCCAATGAGAAAAGTCTCATGATGTTAAATCCGGAGATCTGGCTGGCCATTCTGAATTGCCACAAAATTAGTCTTCGTGGAAAAACATCATTTAATAATTGAATTGTTGAACTAGGTGCCTGTAGTGTGGCCCATATTACTGAAACCACATGTTCTCTAGTCCTTGGTCTTCCATTTCAGGCACAAGAAAATTTCGAATAATGTCTTGGTATCGTTTAACAGTAACAGAAACTGCAACACCTTGGCCATTTTTAAAAAAATGGGACCAATGATGTTTCCAGCATGAACACCACCCCATACAGTTGTTTTTAGTGGATGCAAGAATGTTTCATGAATTAATTGAGAATTCCGTGTCACCCAAAAACGATTTTTCTGTTTACTGACATGGCCACTGAGAAGTACTTCATCGCTCCTTGGCAATTTAGACGAAAAATATTCAATTTTACCGGACAGCCTTAGTATTGCATTACTGTACTCAACTCGCCTCTATAATAAAATTTGGACATCTACGAAACACAATCGCTAAAGCGAAACTGAGTTAAACATCACATTACCAAGATGGCGGGCAATCAAAATTGTAGAGCGACTTTTGCATCACCCTATATATTCTCAGTCGTCTTGTTTAGTGATATCACACAAATCTAGATGAAAATAAATCTATCTAAGGCGAGGGTTAAGCTTTGGAGGTATACAATATATTGTTTTCAAATTTCAAGAACAAAATAGCCCTTAAGCAAGAAATTATAAATAAGTGAATATGATTAAGTAACCAAAAAAGATATAAGGAATAAATAATGTATAAGTTATTAAATAAATTGTGCAAGATTAGTACGTAAAGCTGGAGTGGATAATTCATGAAATTATGAATTGTGAAAAGAGTGATAATGAATATTGCTCAAGTAAAAATGCAAACTTATATAAAAGTATATTTAGAAATACCTAGAAAACCACACAGTCTATAAATCAATATTAATTAATCCATTTTTCCCAACTTAGTTTCTAGTCTAATAATATTAATGTATTGACACTGCTATTTTTTTAACTAAAGGAACTTCATATTGATTTTCTTAGCGATAGTCGGTATCTGAAGATTTCGGTATATATAACCAATATGCGGATGTACTTATTACATTTCTTAAGATTTTTTTCCAGAAAACTTTTATTATATTTACATTTAATTATTATTTTTTATTTATATTATATTATAATTCGATTTTCCAGGTTTGGGTTCAATTATTTGCATTATCACTGGCCTGTAGTAATTTTCGGGTTGTTCTCGCTGTTGTTCGCTATGGTCCCCGGCAGCAGGAAGCGTAATATCATCAACAAATGTAGTAGTCCTGATATTTCATATTTGTAGTTATCACATGGGTAAAATGTGAATTTTTACTTTATTCAATGACAGCTAATGATGACATTAATTATAAGCACCTAATTAATTGTTAGCTGATTATAAGCGAACACAAACTGGTATGTTGGTATTAGATTTTTACTCTATATAATACACTAATATATAATATTTATTTATTCTTTCATTCAATCAATTCTTTCTTAAATTACTTGTTTTTATAACTTTAAACTACAAAAAAAGTTACAATTAAAACTTTTAATTGTTTACTGCAAGATCGTAAAAATGTGAAGCGAATATTGTTAAAGTCGGAAACTAAAAGCCGAGAGAACTTTTCAGTGCCAAATTTTCATAATTTTTATTCTGCTTTTTGCCGGAAACTCAAACACAACTGATATTTTCTTGAAAACCGTTTAATGAAGACACTTTAAGAACCGAAGTCACAAGGCATATTAATAAGGCGTCCATTAAAATTTAATGCCTTAAATTGGCTAATGAACGTCTAAAAGATGTATATTATAACACTAGCAGATAATTCGGTTACAAAAAAGAGAGAATTCGGTAGTAAAAAATAAAATTAAAAAAGTTGTTTAAAATATTATTCAACCGTATAAAAGTAAAGGATGTTTTAGTAAATAAATTGAAAATATAAAAAATAAAAATATTAAAATAGTACTCATATTAAATAAATTCTATAAAAAATCATTGATTTTGAATATATTTTCTGTATATAGAAATACCCCCAATTGACGTTTTTTTTTTATAAAAATATAGTAGTATCTTATTGAATACGAGTACTGCTACTTGAACATTACGGAGTGGTTACTTAAACGGTGGTACTGTAGTTTTAGTGGCATAACAGTCGCAATTCTTCAGATGAAGATGAACAGTTCGCTTTTTGGTGGTCCTATATTTTAAAATGTGATATTGATGTGATACAAAAGCCGCTAAGTTACATTAAGAGGTGATTCCGTAATTTTTTAACATCTCTTTTCAATACAGAACACAGGCTTTACATTTAATTTACATCTAATCGATAAATTATTAAAACCTTTTCCCAAATTTACCTTAAATATTTTAAATTAGTCACAGGAAATTTAACAATAAGTAAATTGTTGTTGCTCCAAATAGTTATATTCTTATCACCCTTATGATACTACTCGATTTCTATTTTATAACTAAACGCATTTTACCCGGCTTGGTAGCCGTAGTTAAAGCGAGAGAAAAATCCTCATAGTACAGGAATAGTAACAGATTCGAATGCAGCAGGGCTCTAAGAAAGAGTAAATATCTCTAGGTAACAGCATAAAACACGTGAAGGAATACTAATCACGCCAGCAACCAGGCGGTGTAAGACCGGACGTTCTCTGAGATAGTCTTTAAGTTGGTCTCTGGACGCAGTTCACGATAAGTATTAGGTTTGTGGCGATCGCCACGACCCTTTAGGCCACCACGAATACATCAACAAGTACAAAGGTTGGCAACGCCGGTGAATTGGTACCATGCGGTTCCAGGGTATAAAAGACCATCACAACGACGTCTCGCTCTCTTTTCTTTTCTTCGTCCCCTTGTAACAGTACCACTTCCACAGCGCTACCGTACTTCCTCTACCTAACCTAATATCCTGTCCACTATCCCGTCAACCATATGTATCATTCGATGTTAAAATAAAAAAGTTTTATTCAACCAGTGTTTTTAGTTCCCGTGCAAATTCCTTCCAAAAATAGTAGTGAGTATTCTGATAAATAATCGCAGCGGCAGCCACACATTTCGACCGATTGACCGACCCGACGAACATTCCTACAGGTTCAATACAAATAAATATTAGCTAATGAAAAGGAGATTTTAAAATATAATTTAAAGAACACAAAACGGAATTTGTTTAATAAAATTAAAATAGATCGTACTTTAAAATAAACTTGAACTAGCAGATGGCAGTTGTAATAAAATAGCTTCAAGGACATAAAAACACTTAATTTTGCAATTACAGCTGGTTTATGTAATAAATATTAATTCAAGATATCTAATTTCTATTTTTCTCTCAGTCGATATTAATTTGTAAGCGAAGCACAAAAAAACCATGGAAAAAATGCGAAAGTATCCATAAATTATTTTATTTTTTTTTTAGGAAAAATCAAATAAAAGGTATTTTATATATAAAATATTTAATGAGGAGCCTTTTATGAAACGAGAGCGCTATTGATAAAGGTTCCGAAGAAATATAAAGCCCGAAAAGGCAGTTTATAAGACGGCTGGTAAAAAGTTGATGTTTTGTTTCACAGAAGATTTTTTATTTTGCGAAGCCCCTGTGACATTTTTTGTTATTTCGTTATTTCCAGCTTGTTGACGTACTTATTATATATACGAGAATTTGTATGTCTGAGAAAACAGCACGCACAAAATGTATAGATTAAAATATGACAAGCTATAATAAAAAATCAAAGAAAAGCAAATATAAATGATATTTTTTTGTATTGGAAATGTTAAACAATATTATTTTCACATTTTAATTAGTTGATATAAAGATAATATATATTCCGAAAAAATAGGTTTTAGATATTAAAAAACAAGAATAGAAACTGTTGTGTTGGGACGCATTGATTTTTGCAAAGGAAAATTAATTACATTCAATATAATTTTTAAAAAATCATCTTAGTTATGACTCCCAGTCAGTAACAAGCATCAATTTCTAAGTCATCCTCATATCCACACGTTGCAAAAGTTGTAAAGGATACAATTTGTGTACTCACCAAGTCTAGCACAGCCAACTGCAGTTTTTAAAAAGGTTCTATTCGTTTTCAACTTGGAAGAAATGTTTCCTTTTCATTTAGTCCTAGTTGAGAGAGAAAGAAAGAAAAGAGACTTGGTAAACAAAAATCTAAAATGACGACGTGATTTGTTTTACTGAACGGCCTATAGAGTCTTCTATTGCCATTTGTTCAGATCAATGCAACATGGTTGGACCGACACACTGATTCGAAATATTACGAAAAATATGTGGAAAACTTATAGAATATCTTTAGAATAGTTTCATTAATATAAATATTGTCAGAATATTAGAATACATCTAACAACTTAATATTTTCATAGAGTGATTTTGAATAGACACTCCCAAAATTCGAACGTTGAAACACTCCATTATTTTATTTTTATTTTCTTTGTTTTGAAATGCTACCTGATGTATTTATTTAATTTTTACATACGGAAGCATAAAATATAATATTTCTCTCAAAAGGACCTCAGCTCAACAAATACAAACTGATATGATAAAAAGACTGTCATAGCTTTTAACTCACATTTTCCATAATTAAAGACAATCGAAGCATTTCTATATCATTATTTTGATTCGTCGATTAGATTAGAGTATATGCAACACGCAATACATATATTATCATGCTATTTTATATTTATATTTTGTTATATAAAAACCGCAAACTTAGATCACGTATATTTTTAGTTCAAAAATACATTTTTTACATTCAAAATGAGAGAAATTGACTCTAAAATCTTATTTACATACAACCCGGATCTGATCTCAGCTAAGTGCTATTTGTTTCGATTTCTTCAACTGTCTTAATGGTATAAAGTTTGCTTCAAAAATGTGTTTGAAAATCACTGATTATAACTGCACGTCTATACGAACAAATTCGCTTTTAAAAATAAAAGGAAACATGAAATTATATTCCTCGATTTAGATTAATTACTTTATGACATTTCTCCAGTGCCTTTGAACGTATAGTCTACTGTTGACAGACAGGTGGTTCTGAAATGAAACACATTGAAAGTCCTACATAGAATGCATGAAAAACAAATTTATTTCATAATTTAATATAAATAACTAAGTACAAATTTAAAAAAGAACTTGCTATTTACAAAACCGAAAAAACCTTATCAGACAGTTATTATTGAAAAATATATTTAACATTTATAATTAAAATTGCTTTAAGAAATATAAAAGATTATTAATATAACACAAAATCTAAATATCTTAGACTTTTTGTTGTTTTCACTTGATCGACAGTACCGATCGACCCGAAAATAAATACGGCTGTTAGAACATTAGAACAGGATAGGGCGCATGCACCAAAACTGAAGATTGTTGAGGAGTAACATATCCTACATTAATCTAAATATTGCTAATAAAGAAACTGTAACTAAACGTAGATGAATATTCTTCATGCCGATTGTTTTCAAAGGTTTTAACGAGCCAGTCTTCTTACAAAACCGGTGCTTTCAAATAGCAGATTTACCCAGGACTTTTAAATTTCCGTGTAAATTTCAAAACGTGCAAAAACACGATACTCTATATTTTCCATTGTCAAAAACTGGCACGTTAATTTTAAATGGCTAGCTAGGAATTATTTGATATATCGGAAGCAAATTATTGTTATGTTCTGATGACATATAAAATATGAAAATAGAACTGATAAAGTGTTAGTTCTACTGTTGACAGACAGATGGTTCTGAAATAAAACACATAAAAGTCTTACATACATTCTCAAAAACAAATTTATTTCAAATTTTAATATAAATAATTAAGTACATATTTACAAAAGAACTTGCTATTTACAGAACCGAAAAGATCTTATCGGACAGTTATTTTTGAAAAATATATTTAACATTTATAATTAAAATTGCATTAAGAAATAGAAAAGATTATTACAATAATTAAAAACACTCAAAGAATTTTGTTGAAGTACTCTTGAAAACTCTTATATCGCGCTAAATATATCACAGAAGTGTTTATCAATTGTTCCCGGATATCACAAAGGCGCTATTCATTAAATATTTTATTAAAGAATCAACCCCATTTAGATCTAAGGAAAAACATAAGGACCCTTTAAAGAAATTAAAAACTTGGCGAAGTTTTGCTCTTATTAAAAATATTTTTAACATCAAAACACCATTATTAAAAATAAATGTTAAGTATTAAACTTTTCCGAAATATAAGATTATTTAAGGACTTACTTAGTATTGTATGGGATAATAGACTGTTCAATAAATTTCCGGAAAAAATGGGTATTTATTAATCTTCTAAATTCTGGATTATATTAACATCAAATGTTTTCCACGAAATAATATATTGAGATGCGAGAAAGAATAGAAGAAAGACTCAGAGGGAACTAAATCTGGCCAAATGATTGTATGTTTAAACAACATAATTAAACTATTACATCATGAACATTAGCGTCTTGTTTTTATCCATTTGTAGTTTTCATATTATCTAATTATAACAGGTTATCTAACTTATCTAAAAGCTAATTTAAATAAAAACAGCAATACAAGAAAACATTTTGTTAAATTTTACAGTGTAACATGGATATTGAGTTTACGGAGTTCAAAAATTAATTAATTTAACTGCTGGATAATCTATTTTGTATAACACCAATTTAGATATAACATGTTTATGTAAAGGGCAATAAATAATTCAATTATTAATCACATCAATATTACAAACAAAATGCATTTTACCCTATTAGATAAAGCCATAATTCCTTACCCTATAGAATATTAAATTTATTAGATTTTGTTACAGCCACATTGTTATTAACGCTGATTATCAGATAAAAACAGAAAGTTTAAAGACTACTAGTGTTTCTCTCATAATAAACTAAAGGGAATAATTTAAAAATATCATGAGATTAAACATCGATACACACTTGATATATAACATTAATTGAAATAATGAAATAGTTCAATTTTAACTGCTGCATATTTTCATTACTCCTTTTATAGATTCATGTAGTCCTTATATTTTTCAATATGTCTCACCTAAAATCTATATTTCAAAAAACAAAAAATACACAAGGCTGATTAAACAAATAACTTTATTTAACTCTAGTTAAATGCTTAAATAAAATTGTATCGTTCTTGGCTTATGTATTCCGATCTTCGATCCCACCCATGCAGATAGTTCATCTTTAATTTGCCTTCTATGTATTGCATTTTCTTCTGATTTCTTTCATACTTTGTCTTAAATCCAACGTTGGAACTAACAACTCACCAACAAATGAGGAATTAAACTTCAATGGAGCTATTAAGTGCTTTTTTTAGAAATGCATTTACTAATTAAACCTGAAAATGAACCAGACGTTCCTTAGCTGTTTTCTGTCCATTAGAGACCCATCTAAATCAAAAGCTGATTTCTAAGATATAAATATCTTGTTAAAAAGAGGATAGCCGATTTTTGTTAATCTATACTGGGGGTTGAAATCTGAGCATATATAATGATTTCCTCTCACAGCTGCATATACCTTCGGATAGAGCAGACACATTAATTTGTTCTATCAACCAAGCATATAAAATATGATTCTTGTGAGCATACTATTCTTAACCGTTTTTTTATCCAGACTATATATATATACGTCCTTATTAGTTCCAACAATATGTGAAAGTAACAAAAAACGTATATAACCATGCTTAAATTAATTAAATTCCTTCAATAATGTTTTAGCCCATCCACTTTCAGTTTTAAACTGTAGGGCTTGATCTTCCGATCCAATATTTCTTGCCGGCATTTTACGGTAAAACGTTGCCAGATTTTGATTTGATTAATTACGCGTTCGTGGACAACTAACATATGTACAATAGAAACGAAGAATAATCTTTAGTAAAAGAGTTGGAACTGGCAGAGCGTTGACCAGAGCCTAAAATATTTGTTTATATATTTGGAGTCACCGATCTGACCAATACTCCTGGAATTTACTGGAATTTACTTATTTGTATAACATATTAAGCAAAACCTTTAGGCCTAAAAATGATTTTTCGATTTAAACGAATTTCTCGCCAGCAGACCGATTAATATATAAAAGAAGAAAACCGCAAGACAAAATTATTTCGATTAATAATCTGATATCAGGACATAACCTTTTAATTTCTCGTCGTATATCATAATCATTGTGTATCGAATAACAGTCGTGAAAACCGATGGAAAACATTTAACAAAAAATTGCTTATTTAAATACATTTTATTGTTTATGCTAAAAATGTATAGCAAAAAAACTCCATTTAAAAACCTTTTTTCTACCAATTTAATATAATTTATAAATATACATATTAAAAATAATAGCAAGCAGTAAAAAGAAAATTGGTTTTCGTATATACGGATTTCATATGGGTGTTAAAACTCGTTTGCTACTATACATCACTCCTCCGGTTATATATAAATAAAAAGCAATATAATCTCCGACCAACTTTAAACCCATCACGAATTTATGTATCCACAAGCCAAATCTGCTCGACGAAACGAAAAAAGTTAAATAATTTAATTTATCTTTTTTTCGTCTCCTAATCTTGAGTAATCCTGATAAATTTACCTTGTCAGAATGCGAGATTCCGATCGTTAGATATCCGTCGCGTCATTAAGTCTCGAAAATATGGAGTTAATATCATCGAAAATTGCCGTACGCGTTTTACTTTCTATTTTTATATCGACTGTGATGAAAAGAATTAAATTTCCTGTCAATTTAACTTGTTTTGACACTATAACAGATCAATTGAAAAGTCCCCGGCCTATCATAGTAAAACACATTTTTTCACATGCCAAAATCAGTTTTGTTTTATTCAACATAATTCCCTTCAAGGATGATACATTGATTATAGCGACAGTCCAACTTTTAGACATCATTTTAGTGAGTATTTTTTGAGATCTAAGAACAGGAAATAGTGGCTGGGGTGAGATCTGGAGAATACGGTGGACGAGGAAGCAATTCGAAGCCCAATTGATGGATTTCTGCCATCGTTTTCACTGACTTGTGACACGATGCATTGTCCTGGTGAAGCAGCACTTTATTTTTCTTCAAATGCGCCGTTTTTCGGCGATTTCGTCCGGCGGACGGTCCAATAACACTATGTAATAGTCGCTGTTGACGGTTCTTCTTTTTCAAGATAGTCAATGAAAATGTTTCCATGCGCATCCCAAAATACAGACGCCATAAACTTGCCAGCCGACTGTTACGTTTTCCCACGCTTTGGAGCGAGTTCATCGTGTGTAATCCACTCGGATGTCTGTTGATTGGATTTAGGCGTGAAATGATGGAGCCATGTTTCATCAGTTGTCACATACCGACGCTAAAACTCGGGTTTCTTACGCTTGATCATCTTCAACCACTGCTCCGAATCATCAACTCGTCGTTGTTTTTGTTCAAAAGTGATCTCGCCCGGCACTCACTTTGCACAGAATTTTCTCATACCCAAATATTCGTAAATGATATGATGTATACGTTTAGTTGATATCTTTAGAGTGTCTGCTATTTCATTCAGTCTCAATTTACGGTCATTCAAATTCATTTTGCAGATTCTTTTAATGTGTCCGTCGGTAACAAACTCTTTTGGGCGTCCACTGCGTTCACCGTCTTTGCTGCTCATTTCTCCTAATCACCATATCTAAGCTTAGCATACCAATACTTGATGATTGATTTAACTGTGGCGGTGTCCAGAAACTCGGCACCAACCAAATTTCTTGAACTGTATTTTTTCCCTTCGAAGAGAAATATTTTATCAACACGTGAAATTCCTTTTTATCCATTTTTTTTTTCACAATAACAAAAGCTGCTTCGCTCAAAATGCTATAATTCTAAAACTAATGATCCGACCGCTGTCAAATTTATACACGCATCTCATACTTATTTAGTTTGTATTAATTTCAAATGAAATATATATTTTTAAATGTGATATAAGGTGAAAAATTAAAGCGTGTGCTGAAATAATTAAGGAACGAAAAAGCAGAATTAGTCAGAATAATTGAGGCAAATTTAGTAGTAGTGTAGCAAACTTAGTAGTGTACAAACTAAAAAATATAATTAAAGATGTTGAACACGGGCGGGGTACTAGCAACGACGATATTATTGAAGGGTATAGTGGATTATCCATTTAAGAATGGGTTTGGAGTCGTGAATGAAATTTTCATGCAATATGGTCTGCTTAAGTGACTGATATTTTTTTTTCCTTGGCTCTAGTATTTTCTCACATTTTCATTAATTTTTTTCTTCAATATTTATAGTCTTTCTAGTCTTTGTTCCTCGTTAAACTGGGGTTTACTGCTGGAAAATAATTTCATAGATATTAAACCATATAAACTAGTATATAACATATATACATACCATATATGTATTAATTAACAGTTCTAATATAAAATTAATGAAATATATATGTTTATGTTTCTAAAGAAGCGAAACTGCAATAATAATTATGGACAGAATGAATCCCTACAGGCACATTATGGAAATTCTACACCCTTATACCAGATTGTAAAGGGACGAACTTGGTAATATATAAAGTCACAGTTATTGACAACAACACTTGGTTTATAGAGTTTCAGTGCTGTGTATGACTAACTTGGGATTAGGTAATACAATCCTAGGGTCATAAACCGATACAAGATATCAATCAATTTTGCCCCGCAGTATTTTTGCATCCAACATTGCTCTTTGTTGTATTTATAATATCCATACTATATTATTAATTATTGACAAAGCTTTTAATGTATTATTTGTGACGATTTATATTTTTTTGAAACATGAAATGTGTTTCAAAATAACCTAAATTTAATTTTTAACGTAACAAAATTAGTTGTGTTAGTTTATTATGAAAAATATAGTGCAATGTGTAGTATTCAAAATAGTGTCCAGCGATAGCCTATATTTTTTCTCAGCTTTCAGACAATTTACGGACTGCATATCCAAAGATCAATGTATGTTTTAAGGCTATCCATGAATCGACCCATTTTTTGATACCCTCTTAAGAAGTGCAGTGCTACACAGATCACCAATCATATGTCAGAATAAGTAGTAATCAGAAGAGGCGAAATGTGGAGAATAAGGCTGGTGGGGCCATTACCACTTGCCATTATCATGTTTCCAAGCATGTTTTTACCCGATTTTATAACATATGATCGAAGATTGCCATGCTGAAAAATAACACTGATACGCCTTTGCTCGTTTCTGTTTGAAATTCTTCGTATCTGCTGATGATTGATAATTTCATCAATTAGTAATGCCAGCAAATCTTATACCTGGTACAGATTCAGTTATCTTAATCGCACCGAATTTTTTTTTTCATTATGATTCAACAAAATCACAACATTTTATTTCTTGAATAAATATTTCTTGACATACTATACATGTATGGATGTTATAAATATTGATCGTTTTTTACTTCACTTGAAAAAAAAACATAAAATTCTAGTCTGTTGGGGCAAATATATGTTTTTTTTAATCAAATAAGAAAAAAAGAATCGAAGAATAAGAAAAAGGGAATCGAAGTCATAAGAAGCACATCATTTGGGAATAATTCCAAAGACCCTGGATACAATGATTTTCTTGAAACTTATCTGTCCAATGAAATATGAACGCAGACCTCACAAACGTCTGTGGCGAAATTGAAACTTTAGCCCCAAGGCACTGCGAGCAACTCTGAAGGAAGCATAGATCAAAATCACAAAAAGCGATCTTAAAAATAGGAAACAAGCTGCCTGCTGGAGTCCTGAAACGCTAATAGCAACATATTAGTTAAGAAGTTAACATTCTCCCCAAATGCCGGCGATGACAACGATGACCACGATTTTGATAAAGAAATAAATAATATTATAATGTAAAGATGTTAAACTATATATACCAAAAATACTATTAATATAAGAATATAAATAATTATAATTATCATTGAAAAATCTATAAAATCTTAAACTTATAACAAGCTACAGTGTAAAAATATTTGCATAACACGAACTATTTTATATGAACTTTATTGATATATAAACTGAATTGCATGGCAGTTTTGAGCGACCAATTCTTCCACACAGTATTTCTTAGCTCTTTGAAGAAATATACTGCATTATTTCGATAGTCCTAGCAATTAATTGTAAAAAAATAACAAAAACTCATTAAATCTATATATTCGATTCTTGACACACTTAAGCCCTTTAGGCCACACTCAAAAAACATTTTGCATTTCTTTCTGGCACTTAAGGATGGGAAGGGACAAGTGAACTTAATAATAGATTATCAAGAACGTCCAGATTTCACGCCCCACATTTTTTCCTCGAACTTGTTTACAAGCAAGGACTTGTTCGATCGAAAAAAGGAGGGAAAAACGCCTTTTCTCCGCCCAACTAACTTAAAAGCCATCATTAATCTACGGATCAATTCAGCTGAAAGGGACTGACGAAAATATTAAATAATTTTATTCGATTTTTCGATGCTTTTGTTGGCGGTTCTTTATAAAGCTATTTCCCACACAACATTATATATATATAATATATATATATATATATATATATATATATATATATATAATCTTATATATAAAAATGAATCGCAAAATATGTTCCTAAGCGCATAACTCAACAACGCCTGGACCAATTTGGCCAAATCTTTTTTTAAAATGTTCGTTGAAGTTCAGGGATGGTTTTTACGGCGAGAAAAATTAGAATTATTGCTGGAAAAACCCTAAAAATAGCCCTTTTTGTTTGAATTTGTTTCGTGTATCAGTTGACAATTCATCTGTCATCTGTCAAAAGTCATCTGTAACAGACAACTTTTTTTTTTTAAATTTGATATGACTTGAACTCAAATCCTTTTAATCCGTACGAATTGTTTTATTTATTTAAAATTTTTTATTTGTTTAAAATTTAATTCAAATTTTAAATAAATAAAACAATTCGTACGGCTTAAAAGGATTTGAGTTCAAGTCATATCAAATTAAAAAAAAAAGTTGTCTGTTACAGATGACTTTTGACAGATGACAGATGAATTGTCAAGTGATACACGAAACAAATTCGTATATCGTGTTTTGTGCAGAGTGTTTAGTTAGTTAGTGTTTGTTTAGTTCGTGATTAGTGAAAAAATAATTTATATTTGATATGCCTCCTATAAGACGAAGCAATTTAGGTAGAAGAACCAGAAATGCTATAAACCAAGCTAATTACCGATCTAATCGTACTGCACAAGAACGTGACGACGGAAATGAACGTGAAAGAATTCGGATATCACAAACGCGTGAAGCGCGAGCGCGACATTCAACTAATAATCGCGCAAGTTTGAATCCAGCTGCTTTCAGTTACGATGTGTCAATTGACTACAGTAACTACCAATGTGTTGTTATTGGTTCTATGAACTTGGTTTGCTCACACTGTAAGGCATTAAAATACAAAAACGAAGCCAATGGATTGTGTTGCGCAAATGGTAAAGTGAAATTGATACAATTGGATCCACCACCAGAACCATTGTACTCATTGGTTTCAGGAATAGGAACAGATTCTATACACTTTTTGACACATATTCAACAATATAACAATTGCTTTCAAATGACTTCATTTGGGGCAACAAATGCAGTTCGGGAAAATTTTATGCCAACTTTCAAGGTATGTATTATAGCAGTTACTCATAATTATTTTAGCGAACAAAATTTTCTGTCACCAAAGTTAAGATGTGTTACTAATCTTCAATTTCTTAATCATTACGAAATATATCACTTAGTCATCATATTATATGGTGATTCAGTTTCAGTGACACTTTTATTATATTTTATATTTGATAGATATTAGTTAAAACTAAATATATACTTTTTAAGATCAAATATTATTTAAGTTTGATCATTGACAATCCATTAATTTATACCACACCATAATATTTTTTTTATTTACAGATACAAGGGCAAATATATCACAGAGCAGGTTCACTGTTACCAGTGTCAGATAGCGACAACAAATTCCTGCAAATTTATTTTATGGGCAATTCACCACAAGAAATTGATCTGCGTTGTGCACATAACAATTTAGTAAAAAGGTCTATTGTAGAACAATTACAAACTTTATTTCATCAACACAATCAATTGATTATATTGTTTAAAACTGCCCTGGATCTGATGCCATCCGATAATCACAAAATTGTAATCAGAGCTGATAAAACACCTGCAGGTCAACATACAAGACGTTTTAATGCACCAACTATTGATGAAGTTGCTATCGTTGTAGTTGGAGAAAACTTGGAATCCCGTGATATTTTTTACATCGTCGGAATTTTCAATTACAACCTATAAAGGAAACACACCGCTCATATGATGCACTGCAATATCCCATTATATTTTGGCAAGGTGAAGATGGCTACGATTTATCAATAAAAATGATAAATCCCATTACAGGTAACTAAAATATTAGTTTAGCTATGGCGATAATATCTCAGTCACTATATTATGTATTTTAATTTTATATTTGAATGTTATTAAAACAAAATCTGTTTACAGGTTCTGAAACCAACAAAAAAGTCAGTTCAATGAACTATTATTCATACCGCCTAATGATTCGGGAAAATGCAGATAATCACATATTGAAATGTCGGCGATTATATCACAAATATGTTGATGACATGTATGTTAAAATTGAAACGGAGAGATTAACATTCATCAGGTTGAATCAAACCAAACTCCGATCTGAAGAGTATATTCACCTTCGAGATGCGATTAATACTGATGGAAATGCACAGAATGTCGGTCGGATGACTATTCTTCCAGCAACATACATCGGAAGCCCTCGGCATATGCACGAATATGCTCAAGATGCCATGTCGTATGTTCGTCATTATGGTACAGCAGATTTGTTCATCACATTTACATGCAATCCGCAATGGATACAAATTAAGCAGGAGTTATTACCTGGGAAATCATCCATTGATCGTCATGATATTACAGCCAGAGTCTTTAGACAAAAGTTGAAATCTTTAATGAATTTCATCGTAAAACATAATGTGTTTGGTGAGACACGCTGCTGGATGTATTCTGTGGAGTGGCAGAAACGAGGATTGCCACATGCACACATTTTGGTTTGGTTGGTTGAAAAGATAAGGCCAAATGAAGTTGATGCAGTGATATCAGCTGAAATCCCTAATGTACAAGTAGATCCTGGATTGCATGAGGTAGTTATCAAAAACATGATACATGGTCCCTGTGGAACTCTTAATCAAAATTCACCGTGTATGATGGATGGTAAATGTTCAAAACGATATCCACGGACATTAATATCGGAAACAATTACTGGTAATGACGGTTATCCATTGTATCGTCGCAGATCGACAGCAGACAATGGAAAATCAACAATTGTCAAATTAAATTAACAAGATATTGAAATAGATAATCGTTGGATTGTTCCATATTCACCCATTTTATCAAAGACATTCAAAGCACACATCAACGTTGAATCTTGCCATTCAGTGAAATCGATTAAATACATTTGCAAATATGTAACCAAAGGGAGTGATATGGCTGTGATTGGAATTGGTGCAGAGAATTCTAATGATGAAGTTACCCAATACCAAATGGGCCGCTATGTCAGTAGTAATGAAGCAGTTTGGCGAATATTTTCTTTTCCTATTCATGAGAGACACCCTTCTGTTGTTCACTTAGCTGTGCATTTAGAAAATGGACAAAGAGTGTATTTTACAGCACAGAACGCAGTACAAAGAGCTGCTCAGCCACCATCTACTACATTAACCAGTTTTTTTGAGACATGCCAAAACGATGATTTCGCACAAACATTGCTATATTCTGAAATGCCAAAATATTATACCTGGAATCAATCCTCAAGGAGATTTATACGACGGAAACAAGGAAAACCAGTTCCAGGATATACAGATGTATATTCCACCGATGCGATTGGCCGGATTTATTCAGTACATTCAAGCAATGATGAATGTTTTTATTTACGACTGCTATTAGTCAATGTACGTGGCCCAACATCATTCCAACAGTTACGAACTGTTGATGGTGAATTGTGTGGATCCTACAGAGAAGCCTGTCAACGTTTGCAATTGCTTGAAAATGACGCTCATTGGGATCAAACTCTCAATGATGCTGTAATATCATCACACACTCATCAAATACGAACATTGTTTTCTATAATCATATCTACATGCTTCCCATCAAACCCAATTGATTTGTGGATGAAGTACAAATATTATATGTGTGATGATATTTTGTATCAAATACGGAATAGAATGGGAAATCCAAATATACAAATCAGTGAAGAAATTTACAATGAAGCATTGATTTCAATTGAGGACATGTGCTTGATAATGTCAAACAAACTATTAATTCAATTAGGCCTGACCGCGCCCAATCGTCCAATGCATGACGCTTTTAACCAAGAGTTGCATCGAGAAAGACTGTATGATCTCAACGCTTTGAAAGAATAAATTCAAACAAATCTTCCACTGTTAAATGAACAACAGAAGTATGTATTTGAAACTCTTATGAAAGTAACAAATGATGAAACTGGAGGGATTTATTTCTTAGATGCACCTGGTGGTACAGGAAAAACTTTTTTTATTTCATTAATATTAGCAACAATTCGCTCACAAAATAAAATTGCACTTGCACTCGCTTCGTCGGGAATCGCAGCAACTTTGCTTGAAGGTGGTCGAACAGCCCATTCAGCACTAAAATTGCCATTAAATATGCAAAGCAATGAAACTCCAACCTGCAACGTTTCGAAGAACTCTGCAATGGCAAAGGTTTTGCAGCAATGTAAATTGATTGTTTGGGATGAATGCACGATGGCACATAAAAAATCTTTGGAGGCTTTAGACAGAACCTTAAAAGATCTACGTAGCAATAATAACCGATTTGGTGGTGCAATGATTTTATTAGCAGGAGATTTTCGTCAAACATTGCCAGTGATTCCACGATCAACGCCAGCTGATGAACTCAATGCATGTCTAAAGTCCTCCAATTTGTGGAAACATGTTAAAGTACTTCATTTAAGCAAGAATATGCGTGTCGAGTTGCAAAATGACCAATCTGGAAACATATTCTCTAAACAACTCATTGACATTGGTAATGGCAAATTTCCTATAGACATGTTGACGGCTTGCTTTTGCTATGACTATAAACAAGTCCCAGGGGCAATCATTAAGTGTTTGTGGTATTAATCTAGAAAACCCATGTTTCTCACATGGTCAATTGTATGTTGCCTGTTCCCGTGTTGGAAAACCATCAGATTTGTTTATCTATGCGCCAGGTAATCAAACAAAAAACATCGTATACCACAAAGCAATATAATGATAATAATAATAATAATTATGATTCACATGATTAACAATAAAGCGATTACTTACTTTTCAATCCTTATATATGTTTTATTTAATTATTTTTTATTCACAACGCCCTATCACCAGGGTGATGGTTCTGTTCAGGAGAATTTTTTAAAATACGTAGGCACAAAAACTGCCACATTACAAATCTTTTTGACAGGACGAAGTCTGTCGGGTCAGCTAGTATATATATATATATATATATATATATATATATATATATATATATATATATATATATATATAATATCTTATATATAAAATTGGCCAAATCTTTTTTTAAAATGTTCGTTGAAGTTCAGGGATGGTTTTTACGGCGAGAAAAATTAGAATTATTGCGGGAAAAACCCTAAAAATAGCCCTTTTTGTTTGAATTTGTTTCGTGTATCAGTTGACAATTCATCTGTCATCTGTCAAAAGTCATCTGTAACAGACAACTTTTTTTTTTTTAAATTTGATATGACTTGAACTCAAATCCTTTTAATCCGTACGAATTGTTTTATTTATTTAAAATTTTTTATTTGTTTAAAATTTAATTCAAATTTTAAATAAATAAAACAATTCGTACGGCTTAAAAGGATTTGAGTTCAAGTCATATCAAATTTAAAAAAAAAAGTTGTCTGTTACAGATGACTTTTGACAGATGACAGATGAATTGTCAAGTGATACACGAAACAAATTCGTATATCGTGTTTTGTGCAGAGTGTTTAGTTAGTTAGTGTTTGTTTAGTTCGTGATTAGTGAAAAAATAATTTATATTTGATATGCCTCCTATAAGACGAAGCAATTTAGGTAGAAGAACCAGAAATGCTATAAACCAAGCTAATTACCGATCTAATCGTACTGCACAAGAACGTGACGACGGAAATGAACGTGAAAGAATTCGGATATCACAAACGCGTGAAGCGCGAGCGCGACATTCAACTAATAATCGCGCAAGTTTGAATCCAGCTGCTTTCAGTTACGATGTGTCAATTGACTACAGTAACTACCAATGTGTTGTTATTGGTTCTATGAACTTGGTTTGCTCACACTGTAAGGCATTAAAATACAAAAACGAAGCCAATGGATTGTGTTGCGCAAATGGTAAAGTGAAATTGATACAATTGGATCCACCACCAGAACCATTGTACTCATTGGTTTCAGGAATAGGAACAGATTCTATACACTTTTTGACACATATTCAACAATATAACAATTGCTTTCAAATGACTTCATTTGGGGCAACAAATGCAGTTCGGGAAAATTTTATGCCAACTTTCAAGGTATGTATTATAGCAGTTACTCATAATTATTTTAGCGAACAAAATTTTCTGTCACCAAAGTTAAGATGTGTTACTAATCTTCAATTTCTTAATCATTACGAAATATATCACTTAGTCATCATATTATATGGTGATTCAGTTTCAGTGACACTTTTATTATATTTTATATTTGATAGATATTAGTTAAAACTAAATATATACTTTTTAAGATCAAATATTATTTAAGTTTGATCATTGACAATCCATTAATTTATACCACACCATAATATTTTTTTTATTTACAGATACAAGGGCAAATATATCACAGAGCAGGTTCACTGTTACCAGTGTCAGATAGCGACAACAAATTCCTGCAAATTTATTTTATGGGCAATTCACCACAAGAAATTGATCTGCGTTGTGCACATAACAATTTAGTAAAAAGGTCTATTGTAGAACAATTACAAACTTTATTTCATCAACACAATCAATTGATTATATTGTTTAAAACTGCCCTGGATCTGATGCCATCCGATAATCACAAAATTGTAATCAGAGCTGATAAAACACCTGCAGGTCAACATACAAGACGTTTTAATGCACCAACTATTGATGAAGTTGCTATCGTTGTAGTTGGAGAAAACTTGGAATCCCGTGATATTTTTTACATCGTCGGAATTTTCAATTACAACCTATAAAGGAAACACACCGCTCATATGATGCACTGCAATATCCCATTATATTTTGGCAAGGTGAAGATGGCTACGATTTATCAATAAAAATGATAAATCCCATTACAGGTAACTAAAATATTAGTTTAGCTATGGCGATAATATCTCAGTCACTATATTATGTATTTTAATTTTATATTTGAATGTTATTAAAACAAAATCTGTTTACAGGTTCTGAAACCAACAAAAAAGTCAGTTCAATGAACTATTATTCATACCGCCTAATGA
The DNA here is from genome assembly GCF_030347505.1 of Rhynchophorus ferrugineus. Lineage (NCBI taxonomy): Eukaryota > Metazoa > Arthropoda > Insecta > Coleoptera > Curculionidae > Rhynchophorus > Rhynchophorus ferrugineus. The sequence continues at coordinate 19,014,196 of NW_027472583.1, read as the reverse complement.
TTCGGGAAAATGCAGATAATCACATATTGAAATGTCGGCGATTATATCACAAATATGTTGATGACATGTATGTTAAAATTGAAACGGAGAGATTAACATTCATCAGGTTGAATCAAACCAAACTCCGATCTGAAGAGTATATTCACCTTCGAGATGCGATTAATACTGATGGAAATGCACAGAATGTCGGTCGGATGACTATTCTTCCAGCAACATACATCGGAAGCCCTCGGCATATGCACGAATATGCTCAAGATGCCATGTCGTATGTTCGTCATTATGGTACAGCAGATTTGTTCATCACATTTACATGCAATCCGCAATGGATACAAATTAAGCAGGAGTTATTACCTGGGAAATCATCCATTGATCGTCATGATATTACAGCCAGAGTCTTTAGACAAAAGTTGAAATCTTTAATGAATTTCATCGTAAAACATAATGTGTTTGGTGAGACACGCTGCTGGATGTATTCTGTGGAGTGGCAGAAACGAGGATTGCCACATGCACACATTTTGATTTGGTTGGTTGAAAAGATAAGGCCAAATGAAGTTGATGCAGTGATATCAGCTGAAATCCCTAATGTACAAGTAGATCCTGGATTGCATGAGGTAGTTATCAAAAACATGATACATGGTCCCTGTGGAACTCTTAATCAAAATTCACCGTGTATGATGGATGGTAAATGTTCAAAACGATATCCACGGACATTAATATCGGAAACAATTACTGGTAATGACGGTTATCCATTGTATCGTCGCAGATCGACAGCAGACAATGGAAAATCAACAATTGTCAAATTAAATTAACAAGATATTGAAATAGATAATCGTTGGATTGTTCCATATTCACCCATTTTATCAAAGACATTCAAAGCACACATCAACGTTGAATCTTGCCATTCAGTGAAATCGATTAAATACATTTGCAAATATGTAACCAAAGGGAGTGATATGGCTGTGATTGGAATTGGTGCAGAGAATTCTAGTGATGAAGTTACCCAATACCAAATGGGCCGCTATGTCAGTAGTAATGAAGCAGTTTGGCGAATATTTTCTTTTCCTATTCATGAGAGACACCCTTCTGTTGTTCACTTAGCTGTGCATTTAGAAAATGGACAAAGAGTGTATTTTACAGCACAGAACGCAGTACAAAGAGCTGCTCAGCCACCATCTACTACATTAACCAGTTTTTTTGAGACATGCCAAAACGATGATTTCGCACAAACATTGCTTTATTCTGAAATGCCAAAATATTATACCTGGAATCAATCCTCAAGGAGATTTATACGACGGAAACAAGGAAAACCACTTCCAGGATATACAGATGTATATTCCACCGATGCGATTGGCCGGATTTATTCAGTACATCCAAGCAATGATGAATGTTTTTATTTACGACTGCTATTAGTCAATGTACGTGGCCCAACATCATTCCAACAGTTACGAACTGTTGATGGTGAATTGTGTGGATCCTACAGAGAAGCCTGTCAACGTTTGCAATTGCTTGAAAATGACGCTCATTGGGATCAAACTCTCAATGATGCTGTAATATCATCACACACTCATCAAATACGAACATTGTTTTCTATAATCATATCTACATGCTTCCCATCAAACCCAATTGATTTGTGGATGAAGTACAAATATTATATGTGTGATGATATTTTGTATCAAATACGGAATAGAATGGGAAATCCAAATATACAAATCAGTGAAGAAATTTACAATGAAGCATTGATTTCAATTGAGGACATGTGCTTGATAATGTCAAACAAACTATTAATTCAATTAGGCCTCACCGCGCCCAATCGTCCAATGCATGACGCTTTTAACCAAGAGTTGCATCGAGAAAGACTGTATGATCTCAACGCTTTAAAAGAATAAATTCAAACAAATCTTCCACTGTTAAATGAACAACAGAAGTATGTATTTGAAACTCTTATGAAAGTAACAAATGATGAAACTGGAAGGATTTATTTCTTAGATGCACCTGGTGGTACAGGAAAAAGTTTTTTTATTTCATTAATATTAGCAACAATTCGCTCACAAAATAAAATTGCACTTGCACTCGCTTCGTCGGGAATCGCAGCAACTTTGCTTGAAGGTGGTCGAACAGCCCATTCAGCACTAAAATTGCCATTAAATATGCAAAGCAATGAAACTCCAACCTGCAACGTTTCGAAGAACTCTGCAATGGCAAAGGTTTTGCAGCAATGTAAATTGATTGTTTGGGATGAATGCACGATGGCACATAAAAAATCTTTGGAGGCTTTAGACAGAACCTTAAAAGATCTACGTAGCAATAATAACCGATTTGGTGGTGCAATGATTTTATTAGCAGGAGATTTTCGTCAAACATTGCCAGTGATTCCACGATCAACGCCAGCTGATGAACTCAATGCATGTCTAAAGTCCTCCAATTTGTGGAAACATGTTAAAGTACTTCATTTAAGCAAGAATATGCGTGTCGAGTTGCAAAATGACCAATCTGGAAACATATTCTCTAAACAACTCATTGACATTGGTAATGGCAAATTTCCTATAGACATGTTGACGGCTTGCTTTTGCTATGACTATAAACAAGTCCCAGGGGCAATCATTAAGTGTTTGTGGTATTAATCTAGAAAACCCATGTTTCTCACATGGTCAATTGTATGTTGCCTGTTCCCGTGTTGGAAAACCATCAGATTTGTTTATCTATGCGCCAGGTAATCAAACAAAAAACATCGTATACCACAAAGCATATATATATATATATATATATATATATATATATATATATATATATATAATATAAATATTGTTAATAATCTCAAACTGGTGTGTTGGTATTAGGTTTTTTCTCTTTATGATCGGTTTTATTCTTTTCAACAAGAGTTATAAAAAACGTTTTATATATATATATATATATATATATATATATATATATATATATATATATATATATATATATATATATATATATATAAACTCAAAACAAAAATGACACATCAAACAAAAATGATATTGAGTCTTCTTATCTATTAGAAAACATACCACCCCCTCTCATTAGTTCAGCATTTAAGTAGTTTTAAAACAGATTGCCGCGATAGTTAGGGCCGTATTACGTAACACCTCCCTCCTACATAAACGATCAGAGGGCTGTAAGTGGTCCTTATATCGTTTGGATAGCTCATAGTTCTAAAAATTGTTTTTTATTACTGACAGGACATTCTTTATTTCGTCAGTTTGCATTTAAAGATCCTTAAAATGGTAGTCTTTGAGTAGTTTAAATGGTCACGGTAACCTTTTACGGAATAGTTTTCCAAATTTAGATTACTCAATATTCCAATATTCTGTGGCTAAGAAACTGAGCTACTGCACATACACTATTGGTGGCCGTTCATTCTATACTGCAAGCTTCTGTCCTAATTTCAGTAGACTATGTTAAGTCACAGCAACTTCAGTACGGCTTTGGTGGCCTCAGACTTCGAACTGTGATGCATGTGCCGGGTATCCATAGACCAGAGGTGTTTTTCAAAGCTTGAAGGTTTCATACTTTGAATAGTTTAAAGCTAGGGTTGGTTCAGCGCCTTCAATCAATTTTTTGTGATGTTACGATACTTTTGCCCGAACTCTACTCAACTACACCAAGTAACACTTCGAATAACCGTAGAACGATTGACAACCCAACACCATCCTATTATTATTTTGATTTACACTTTAATTTAATTTAAATCAAACAAACTAAATGTCAACAAATATAATTAAAAGCTTATGAAAATGCTGTTCTATCACGCCAAACTAAAATACCTTACTTTTACAACAATAAACGGCCGAAAAGGAACACTTGAACCTGTTAGCTAAAAAAACTTAAAGAATTCAACTAACAAACTAACAAATAGACTACATTCGAATCCAGCGCAGAGAGCTCAAGTCTTATAATTATATAGCTCACTGCACAATATCTAATTAGCAGGTCAAAATAAAATAGTATTTTGGGAGTACTTCATCCTGTTCTTGTCATACAAGTGGACCATGAAATATAGCTTATTTTTAATAAATAGTAATACCTTTGATATATATCAAGATTTGCAGATATTGATAGTAGAATTCATATTTTGATGCTTCTTGAATTCAGAACTAGAACTTTCGTATCGTGCACTATGATAGTTAACACCTTCGTTTAACCTTTCAAGATCTTGGCAGAGCAACTAGAAGGAAGAGCTAGGCATTTTAACAACATATTAACGTAGCCAACATATTAAGCATGCCAAGGCCAAGGAAAGCTTGAGATAAATGAAACACGTGTATAGAGATTAGGCATTCCAGGCATCGTTTTCCATGGAATAAATTTGCAGCTCTATTTCAAAAATAAAGAAGATAGATTAAAATGTGACTTGTACTATTTTTCCTTGTATGTATACAATTATTTATATAAGGCATTTGTGATCATATATTATTTTTTATAGAAACATAAGACGACAATAGAAAAAATCATGAAAATGTTACGCAGAGTTTAAATGCAAAATGTGTCCACATTGAGCGATAGAAAAAATTACATTGAATGTAAATGAGAAAGATAGAACAACTTTTACTATGTATAAATATACTTTAATTAATATATTTTGACTATTTTTATGTATCAGCAAGAGAGTTTTACAAAGGAAATGTAATTACGGTCTAATTTCGATCACTGTGTTATCACTACATTTAGTTATTAAGCGCAGCCAATGACAAGCGTTGTTAATTAATTTTTAATACTATAATTTATTTCAAATAAACGTTGTTTTCCTACTGTCGTTATTTTAAGTAAATAAAAATTGATTTAAAGAAACAATGTAATGTTAATATTATATTTTTCGTTAATATAATATACATGCAACAGGGCACGTATATTACAGAAATGAATAGAAAACAAAAACATGAGTTTATTTATAGATTAGCGTTGGTTGAAATTTTTTCCGTTGGCTACTGAGAGAAAGAAACAAAGGTCGGAATGAAGATTAATTATTGTGCAAAAAGAGGGTAGAGAGACCGCAAAAGTGAAACTGATAGGACGGGGAGAATATTCTCGTCGTCAGAATGAAATATCGATTATTTCGGTTTCGTGTTAACGCGAAATATATAGTCGGACAAATCTGATACGAAAATAATAAACTGCCAATCGTAAAGCGGAGTACAGGAGACGGAATACATTAGTTTTATTTTTTTCCGTAGGTATGGGTAATTCAATAGTAATTTTGTTAGTAATAGTTTTAATATTGTTATATTAAACAATATTTTATACTTTACATATATATTATTCGAATTTTTGCATATATTAACGAAATAATTTTGTAAATGGTATAATATTATATATTTGTTATAACATTAAACATATTCATGTCCTAATAAGCCAAAAATGGATAAACTACAAACAACAGGGCTTCACATTCTGCTTCAGTAAAATGGACGATCGGAAGTCGTACCGTTGGAACAAAACAAGGCAATAATTATTGAAAAAAGAATATAGTAACAATTGTAAAAATAATTGAGGAATAAGTCTCTATATCAATAGGCTAGATGACTATTTTTGAAAAAATCACTGTATGACAATTCTACGTATTTACTTTACTATGAATAACAGTTATTTATGCAAAAAATCCACCTGAAACAAAAATTGACGTTCGAAATAATGACGTTGGTTTGGTCGCACTGGACTTTTTGTATGGGTACATGTCTAATTTATGCATTACTTAAATAATATTGTATTATTGTTATATGTATGTATGTATATGTATTATATCGTGTATCGATGGTGTTAGGGTCCCTAATGTAATTATTATCATTAAAAACCGTAAAACAGTTGTGCATTTTCATTCCAAGACAGAAATATATTGCAAAGCGGGAACCAGCCAGTATAGTTTAAATATCGGTAATTAATTTACAGCAAAAATATCATTCTAATGTAAGTATTTACTATTTTAAGATCCTTTAATTATGTTTAAGATTTAATTAACCTTATATTGAGGTAAATAACACTGTTGATAACATATGAGGATACTCACAGCCAGATGGTATTAGAAATGAAATTTTTCGACAATCAGTGCATAGTTGAGCACCAAATCCAGAGGCGCAGATTGCAATAGTTTGAGCATGTCTGTTCCGATAAGACGCATTGGGAAGCGCTAAAAAAGGCACCCTGGACCAAGATCAATATATTTAAAATGGAGATATTTTAGAGTCAGAGGAAATATAACGATTAATTTATTACAAAATATAAGAACTGCCGGAGGGTGAATGCAAAATGCTACAAATTGGACAGGTAAGAAGACAAGTCACAATACTTCATGATGACAGTGACCTTGCGCGAGTTTAAAGAGGCACTCCCGCCCAAGACATATATAGCAGACTTTGTTCCAGTCGACTAACCTTCATTCCACTCTTCTTCCAGTCTAAAACGTTGAATTTTATGTACGCATCATTTTTTGTATTATATTAATTTATTTAGAAATAGTCTAAAGAGGATTATGATTTGTTGCCGAATAAAATGGTCATTAATCGTACTAGTAAAATATTTATAATTTATTTTATGACATCCATAAAAACATGTGGTTCCATATTACAACCAATGAGTGTATATTCGTAATATTATCATAAATGTAATAACATATTTTATATCCTAGCTTAAAATTTATATAGTTGTAAAATTACAATAAATTTAATATTGTTGGAGAATAATAGAGAGGGTTATACTGCTCATCCTCCAGTATATATTGTTGGATCAATATGTATTGGATATATTTATGACCTACAACATTCCTTGAGTTGGTGCTTTGTGCCTTTACCTACGAACCTACCAAAGCCTGACATTAATTGTAACTATGTTTACGACTACCTCGAATAAAATGCTATTTATTCAGCAAGAATAGTTTTCTCGGCCGTCTTTTATCTCTTAAATCCAAATATTTATCAATTTTTTTTCAAATTCAAATTGGATTTATATTATAAGTTTCAAAAAGATATTTTCGGAAATCGAAATAACTGATAAAATTAACCTCTTCCAGAAAGAGGGAATAGGTTCTGATGTAATTTTTGTGTATCAATAAACAATTTGTCTTATACCATTATTGTAATATTTTTGATTCAAATTTGTCTTTACTTTGTCATATTTCCAATAATACTGGAATTTTTAAAAGTAATGCAAAACATTAAATGTTATTGGAGATTAAGAAAACAATAAATATAACAAAAACTGTAATAAATATCCCGTAAAATAAGCGTAGGTAGAACCCGAATTCACACGGTGGTATGCCAAATTGCGCACCTCTTATTCCGGTCGTTAGTCTTAAATAGTGGGGCAAACATTAACCTTAACTTACTAATATTAGTATATAGGTTCATTCTTTGACATAAAGTAGAGTTCTATTGATTTTAGTCACATCAACTTCTTGGTTTTTTAATGACTGGACTTACTGCTTAACATGGGCTCCGAACCACAGTCCTCCGCATTAAGCCTACCAACTGGCGAGTGACAAACTTTAGAAATCATCCCAGAAGACCACTTTTATCAGATTTTATCAGACTTGCCTAAAAAAATCACAAATATTAAACAATCACAATCATAAATTTTACTACCATGGCCCAGCAGGATTCGAACCCGCGACTATCGCAACAGTAGGAGGACCGTCCTGCCACCTTTACCACTGCGCCACCAAGCCGGCTCTTCAACATAGAATAAAGTCAATAAAGCACGGATTCAGTTCTTATAATACCCTAAACACTCTATCCAGACAGATCAGCCAAGAGATGGCTAGTTATAAGATGAGCTATAGATAGTAATGATTCTGAAAGTGGCAGTGATTGAATAATACTTTATGAATCTTGTAATGTACTATGACAGGGAGATGAAAGAGAAAACAACTAAAGGTCAGTATATAGTAAATGTATTTTAACTGCAGGAAATTGTATTATGAGTGTAAAAGCTTTGCTTGCATATGTTTTAGTTTCGGAATATACATGAACGTTTATTTAAAATGTATGGGAGAAATAATTACTTATATTTATAACTTATTATTATAACTCTTTTACAAATATGGCAAACGCATTAAAGAGAATTCAGTGATTGATAAAATTTTATCAAGAAAGATGTACACATGTAGTAACAGAACAATATAAGGAAATATACAGTAATATCAAAATGACTTTAGAAGGAAACATTGCAACGAAGAAAACAAGAACTAAACGTAAAAGGTAAATATGCTCTCTAATAAAAGTAAAATACATTAATTAATCAGGTATATAATTGTTAACTAGGTGGATTAGATCTTCCAGGGATACCACTATATAAAAAACGCGCTTATTAACAGTAATAATGATGACAATAATAATAATGTACAGACATATACTAGTGTGGAAAAAAGTTCAATGTAAATATAATAAAACAAATCTAACCTGTAAATTATTCTGGGTGTATAATTAATTGTAGTTTTAAGTTCTTCCATAATATATGCAATATATATACTATAATGCTATAATAAATTATATTAGGTAACATATTGGTTTAATTATTTTATTTAGATTAAAATTTAGTTATATGTTAAAATTAATATGTAGTAAAACTTGCGTTGAACTTGAGTTGATGCGGCAACATTGCGACATCAATTCGATGACGTGGGTTTATTGCTGTTTGAACAGACTATATATACTGTACTATAATGCTTTAATTAAAATGTCCGCATTAATTTTTACAAGAGAAAAACAGTGTGAGCACTTACTGAAAGTATCAATAATTCTCATTTTGATGTTACTTATTTTTAGATACAGATCGTGTGAATTATTTATAAACTCAAGCAACCACTATCCAGAGAAAGAATGGAATAAGGAAAAATTAAACTCAACATGAATTATATAACAGCTTGTGTCAGGAATATTCTGGTGCATCGATCCGTAGATTAATGATGGCTTTTAAGTTTGCAAGATCGGGAAAAATACTTTTTTCTCTGATCGAACGAGGTTTGTAAACAAGTTGGAAAAATGTAGGGAATGAAGTTCAAAACACTTAAATAATCTGTTGTCAAGTTCGTTCGTTTTTGTTTCCCATTTTCCCAAGAGAGCTTAACTATTGAGTACTTATTTCGAGACATCGAGAGGGATATTATTTTTGTTAAAAATGTGGAGCAGTTGTTCATTTTACCCGAATGTTGTCGTTGTTATTATAATATTTTTTTATTATTTAATTAATACATTGTTACTAGTAGTTTCCGTCTAACCTACAATTTGTCTTTATTATAACTTAAATCTAGGTATATAACTAGGAGGACCCCATCGGCCCTATCTCAGTCTCTGGTGAAATAATATTTATACATGTCACTGCTGCATTATTTATTATATGCAATTCACTGCACAACACTACACAAGAATGAATGAGAATTCACACCAATATTCTCATGAGAATTGAGTCTTTCCTAATGCCCCATTGCAATTTTCTTGATTTCTCGACTGACTGTGAGTATCTGAAGGTTTCGATGTAGGTAGTCAGTCCTATAGTATTTCGGTACGCCCAATATACTTCTCAGGACTTTGTTCTGAAAAATTTGTATTTTCTTTATGTTATTCTTTGCAGAACATACTCATAATTGAATTCCGTATATCTAAATAGGTTTCATTTTCCAAATAGGTTACTATTTGCTTATATAATAGCAATTTATTATGTAATGATCAATGTTATTTTTTTCCAATTAGCCAATACATTTGCCTATATTTCAATTCCAGTTCTTTTCTTTTTTTCTTTATATGTTCCTTCCAGCGAAGTTTTGCATCAAGATTAATTCCGAGATATTTAGCGTTGTTCCTATATGGTATTATAGTATCTTTTAATATTATTGGTGCTTGTTAGGTCTAATTATAGGTGAACTTCACATACTCAGATTTACTTTTGTTAATTTTTATTTTCGAAGCTTGTGACAAATTATTTATATTGTCAATTACCTGTTGTAATTTTCGTGACGAGGTCGAACTTATTTATAAATGCCAAGAATTATGTCAAGAGTGATTTAATGCTGTGAAGTATTATTTGCTTCAAATAGTAAGTATTGGCTATATATATTAAAACCCAATGTATAAATCAAATTTTCATAATTTTTTGAGCATTTCTCTCTCTCTCTCTCTCTCTCTCTGTCTCTCTCTCTATCTATCTATCTATCTATCTATCTATCTATCTATCTATCTATCTATCTATCTATCTATCTATCTAGCTCTCTATCTAGCTCTCTCTCTAGCTCTCTCTCTCTCTGCTCTCAGCTCAAGGAGATGTATAGTCATGATTCAAATCCACTACAGTATTTGGTTGTGCCATTGTCTGCAGTGGGTAAACCTGTCTCTTCTGTCTATACACTGATGTGATGATGATGATGTGCATTTTATATGAAATAACTTTTAATTATTTTGTAACGCTTTTTTGTATCAAATCATAACACTAAAACAGAATAAAGTAGTTATGGTTTTTTTGCTTAGTTAACGCTTTTTACAGCAAAATTATATGCTTAAAAAAAATTTACTTCAATATAAAATATATCTACGCTAGAACCTTAATATCTTATTCACATGAAGCTTTCTTTCTCCGGCATGCCAATTTAAACTGAGAAGTTAATGGAGCAAATATCGCATCGGATTTATCCACGTTTCGCATTTTTTTCCCGACATATTTACAAGTCCGAGTTTGTTGCTGCGAGAAAAACCTTTTATTCTCCGTTTTTCTAACTTAAAAGCCATCATCAATCCGTGAAGCAAAGCATGGAATCAAAAATAAAAAATAATTCGACTTGACTTTTCCGACCTTGTTATATATTTATTTTAAATATTCGAATATATTTCCGCAGTTATTTTCATATATCTAGTATTCTGTATTTTACACATTACATAATTAATGAGTATTAGTTACATAGGTTCTTTTAGTATTAATTAAAATTAAGTTTGAAAGGCATGTACAATTGTCCATGCTAACGACGTGGCGATTCAATATTTATTACACAGCCTTCCAATGATTTATTCATATTATGGCGAATGCCCAAGTGACCGGAAACTGAACACGGCTTAAAATAAAAATAAAAAGAGTAGTCATTTGGCATTCTTAAAATTGGCATATCGTCGCCTTTAAACTTTGCTATAGTTGTGTTAATTTCGTTTTTCGTTAACTTCTTAACAGGGAGTCTTGTTCCATTGTTTCAGATTTCAGATTATAGAACCAATCTTGAGGTGCAAATCGTTAAACCTAATCAATTTAAGAATTCATTGGGATAGTTATCTAGTTCATTTTGGCTTTGACCATCAACTTAATTCTGAATCTTTATGTTGAAATCACCTACATCCTTAGCTTTCGCTTCTGTCCGCTCAACCAATTATGGTTGTTGTAATTTGCATCAATATTGGCGAAAACTTTGGATAGCAATGCGTGCACGTGCACCTACCAATATTTTGACGCAAATTTATCAATTTCCTAACAATGAAATAAGCCAAGACAGAGAGTAATTCAGCTATAGCTATCACAACAATAATACAATGACTTTTATAAATTACTATTAGCAGTACTTTTAAAAAGAGTCTATATAATAAGTTCTACGCTTTTTACTACCATTTTCAAACTTTTTTCGGCCAATTTGTTGAATCTATTAGTGGCTAATATGGAACAGCTAAAACAGTGTTAGAAACTGAATAACTAAACGTTAATGTGTTAATTATGTCATTATTTTGGTAATATTTAAGAAAACAAGTAACATTTGGTATCTCTCTACTGTCTTCAATCTCACTCTCAAATAGCAGCGTTTTATTTATATTGATTTGTGTTAATTTTTTTATTTAATATAATTGTCTATTTTAACAAACCTAAAGATGACTCATGCCAATATAAAGGAAGAAATAAGGAATTTAAAGAAAGTACATTTCTCAAGGTTATGTCATATTAGATGGAAAATACACGGTAGAAGATTTGGATCAAAAAGTATTTTCCGTAATCATTTTATTTTTTTTAAACGTTGCCTTGACAATAATAAGCAAAACACAACATAATCATAACACAGTAATCCATCTATATATATCCCTATATATATACTGTTATAATTTATAAAAACAGTGTAACTTAATCTGAGAAATTTATACAAAGCGAGCTAAAAGCAAATAAAACTTTACGATGTCATTATTAATGAGAAAAACTAAATATGTAAATGAATACATCGTATAAGAATATCGCCCAGAACCTAACAATATGTAAATAAAAACATTATTATAATAAATAAGCCCCATTACTACAATTAGCTTCGTTATATGTCGTATATGTTCAATCCATAATGGTTCATTGGAATATGACAAGATAAAGATAATATAAATAAAATACGCCAAGTAAGGGTAACCTTTCGAATTTAGAGTATGTGCTAAATTAGTATCGCCCCTTAAAATAGGTCGTTTTATCGTTTAAAATTTTACGCTATACGCACTAAAAATTGTTTGAGTGCCGAAAGCTATTGGACTGTTATTGTTTGCAGTAAATTAAATAAAAAATATTTGAGTTAAAAGTACTATTCAATCGGATGTATAGTCGTGAATTTACTTAGATAACCATTAGAATTAATGTATTAACACAAGTAATTTAATACCCAATATGTTATAAATGAATTAAAATAAATGAATATAAATGAATTTTTATTTGCTGGCACTATATATATATATATATATATATATATATATATATATATATATATATATATATATATATATATATATATATATATATATATATATATATATATATATATATATATATATATATATATATATATAAACAAATTCAAAACTACATCCTACTTTACTACATCAAATTATAACTAACGATAGAAATTTCACCAATAATACCAGGGCAAAGAAGACATTACTATGTTTTAATAGGAATGCTGAAAGAATATCGATATATTTTTTTCAAGGAATAGCGATAATTTTTGGCGATACTTTTTTGGCCCATTTACCAATAATTTTTGGTACTTTTGTACTAAAATGTAACTTAATTTCAAAGTTTATTAAAAATAGCGTTATTTTCAAAAATATTTAAATTTCAATATATTCTTGGCCAACATATCAATATATATAATACTGATATATAGAAATTAATATTTTTGGCCTCGGACGACATCCCTACTATATTATGCAGAATCAAGTTGAAGATGATCTATCATGTCAATACCAAAACCATGGTTTAATTCACATGAATTTCTATAAACTTACTATCAACTTAGCTCTATCGTGAATAACGAGAAAAAGCATCGAAAAAAAAACCTGTTGCTCGGCCTCCTCTAACAAAAATCATAAAAAATGCAGGCAAAATCTCAAATGCGGTGTTATGCCATATCCACCATATTGGTAGTCGGAATAGTGTAGAACAATTTATCGGGTCACCAATGGGTCAATCAGATCGCAACATTTCCGGACTCAAACAACGAGCAGTATTTTCGAGTTTAAATAGGAAAAGTGCCTTAGAAGTGGGGAAACTGTTTTACTGTTAACTCTTTATAACTGTTATAATATTGTTCTGAAATATTTTTATCATCAATCACAATAAAATAAAGCCGGCTTGGTTCGTGAGGTGGTAAAGACTACAGATCCGCTCATCTACTGTTGCGAAAGCCGGGGGTTTGAATCCTGCTGGTCCATGCTCGTAAATTTATGTTTGTTATTGTTTAATATTTGTGATTTTCCTAGGCAAGAGTGTAAAATCCGACAAGGAAAATGATCCCAGTCACACCAGTAACCAGGTTGGGTCAGACCGGATGTGTTTTGGGATGATTTCTAAGTTTGTCACTTGCCAGTCGGTAGGCTTATTACCTAGGGCCGTGGTTCGGAACCCACGTTAAACAGTAGGTCTAGTCTAGATAAACCCTCGCTGGTAAAAAAGAGATTTAAAGAGGAATTAAAATATATAATAAAAAACAATAAAATGTGTATTTTGTATATCCCATAAGAAAAAAAGATGTGATAAAAACACAGTTATTTTTTAAAAGATTTTCATATGATAAGGTATATGTATTATATATGACACATTGGAAAATAGTATTGATATTTTATTTATCTTTATTATTATTAAACCCTTAGTTGTTTTGTATCGACATTTCTTTTCTTAAAATAACATTGATTTAAACTAAAATAAAAGTGTTTGCATACCAAATCCTTCAATGTATACTCTTTCGTCGAGTAGACGAGTGGTTGATGGATTTAATGGATTGTTAAAATGGACTTTGTACTGTTGTACCCTATGTTGGTATTAATATTTGATTATTACACAAGCTTACAAGGTTTTGGGATTAAGGTAACTTGGGTGACTGAATACAAATCAACAGTTATATTATTTTATTGGTTCTAGTTTTCAAAATATTCAATAAATCCATTATTTTACTATTTTTGACCATTAACGGCCATTTATTGGATTAAAATATGTAAATCAGAAATGATCACAGATTCTGTTTCACTTATTAGGATCGAGCAGTAATAGCTCAGCATGCTTTCGTCTCAAAATCCTTGGTATCGCCTTTCGACACTATATCTTGATGTAACCGCTCTTCCTTAAGTAAATTATTATTATAATGAATATAACCATAATGATAACTATAGGATAACTTACTTATTCACATAAATTCGAACAATATTAAATTGAATATTTACAGAGGAAAGAAGATATATTTATAAGATATATTTTGATTATCACAGGAACATCGTTACATCATGAGCTATTCCGTCATCATATGGAATTAAAAGAAAAAAATTACATTCAGAAGATAAGGAAAAGGATGTAGTACAAAATGTCACTACTTGAACGATTTCGGTTTTTAAACGACCAATTATTCCAACTAATCCTCTCCAAGACCTTATGGAGCATTTTAAAACACTAAATCCCTTCAACGAGTACATAAAAAAACGTCAACTCAAGTTTTTCCCGTTTTTCGCAGTCTTCACGGATCCAGACGAATTCGTGCCGTCAAAACGGACGGTTTATATCGTTAGGATTCCATCGCTCCATTAACTATAACAAACGCGGATCTATTTTAATTCAATTTTCTTATTTTACGACTGGTAGTTTATTATTTTCGCGCAAGATTTGGTCGGCGATATATTTAAATGCCACCGTGAAGCAAAGAACAATCGATTTCCCATTCCCCGCGACGGATATATCTGCCCTCTCCGTTCACCTCTCCCTGTTGGTTTTACTTTTGCGGTTCCATCGGGAGCCCATTTCTTTTCGATGTAATTAATCCCCTTTCGATTTTGTCCTCTTTGTTTTTTTTTTTTTTTTTGGTGCAGGACCACTGGGAAAAATTGTCACCTTTGGCTCGACTTTATTGGCTTTACGAGCGGGTTACACATTAAGAACCTGTTTAGAATTTATATTACTATATTATTATCTTCTCGATCTAAAATAACAATGAACAATAACGTGTCAGAAAATGTCAAATATATTTCAGTTTGTAAAATCGTTTTAATATCATACGGCATTTTTGCTTCTCATTTTATTCTAGTTAAATAAAGATAGAATGCAGACAGACACGTCGACATGTGCCTAATAAGTAGTAGTTATTTCTGCAGAATCCCCACCGGTATTAGGTAAACTTGCGACATTGCTATTTACAAGCATTCAAGAGTTTGAATTCAACGTACTACAACAGCTATTTTTTATTTGATTCTAGAACTGGTGGGGGTTCTGTTTTGTAAGGTTTAGAATTATTTATATTTGTTTTTGTGTTGTTCATATTTTTATTATAAATAGTACGCACTAACGGACAAATCGCCGATTTGTAAATATTGTCAAAAAACTGTTATTACACTTTTAGCCTGAACAGATGTATGAGGACAGACCATCCACGTGCGTATCTATTTCAATTTTTATATTAATATGGCAAATTGGATTCAATTCTAAACCGAATTCTTTATATTTTAGACATAGCTGACCATGCGAAAGTACAAGTACAGATAAATATGATTCCATATCCTTTATGTGAGTATATCTCATGATGAGGAATTTATAACACTGCATCAAAGAGTGGGAGGTAAATGTTATTAAACTCAGATAAAAATATGATTGCAGCCAAACTATCTGCTAGACTTCCAATTCAAGTAGTAGCTTGAAAAGGCTAGATTTACTTATTCATAAAGATTTATTTAATACTCAGCAAGCAAACTCATCGAATTCTACAGGTACAATACCTAAATATAACGATACGAGTTTTGCAGCATAGATAAGTGGGGTCAAAAATACCGTTATATAAACTGCAGTATTAGTTTCTGAGTAACTACCATATTTTAAATAAAGAATATTTTATATTAGTCGTAATAAATGAAGGACAATATGAAATAAATAATGCATATCGATTTGAATTGCATTCTTTACTTTTATTGAATGAATTGAGAGAGGGTTTCTGGTTTTGCATATCGAAGAGATTCGAACAATCGATAGAAAGTGATGAAACAATCTAGGCATTTTTAGTAGTGTGCACGATATATTATTCAATAATTTTAAAAATAAATGGTTTAAACGTTTTATACATTGATAAATAAATTATAGTTACCTTATATGCTGTTTTAATTATCGTTTTCCTTTTAAAAGTAAATATGTATATAAAGGATTAAATAACTTATTTTTCAATAGAAGTATAAGGTTCTATGATATTAGGTTAACTAGCGAATTCCAGATAAATTATTCTATTTATATTATATTCTTTAAATATAAGTATAATTTTCAACCACTACAAACGCTTCAAACTGAAATGCTTCAGCGGGGATTCTTCAGAACTAGACTCTCATACATAATCACCATATAAAAAAACACCTGGTCGTGAAGTAGTGAAATTAGAAAACTTTGGTTTTGCGCTTTACTTATTATGACAGATTTCAAATTGCTACTTAATATTTGTGATAACTTTGATTGAAAATGCCATAGACAATAAATAGTATCAGAAACAATTTGGGCAGCTATTCAGTTAATTTGAACGAGAACGAGGTAATGGAACCGCCCCATGTAGTTACTTTTATATCTGAATGTTCTGTGGCTCTATAAAAATAATGAAATTTTTCTATGGAATGGAATAATTTACCACAAATGTTTTTTTGCCCCACAATCGCTATTTTTGAATATTATACTATAATAAACATACACAATAGAATTTACACATAAACCTAATCATAAAAATCATCAAAAGTATTTCACTATTTATCATTCACAATTTTAATATTTTCACCCTATTTTACATTAAAAATCTTGAAAAATATTCTAAGAAAATGTTATAATATTAATATACAAAATATTGTTATTTACAAGCAAACTAACAAAAATATATAAAACTACACATACTACATATAAATCTATGTAGGCATAAATTGGGTACATTTTTATCAAGGTCACGGCTAGAACCACCGAGCAAGAATGTTAAAAATCAGTCGAATGAAACAAGTAGAACCAAAAATAGTAACTAAAAGTACAACTGTAACGGTCGATAGTAAATAGTAACAAAATCAGTCGGACCGAAAATAGCGAGTGAAAACAGTCACTGGTAAAAAGTAGTAAAATCAATCGAACGAAAAATAGAGACTGAAACAGTCGATAGTAAAAAGTACTCAATTACTAAACAGCCGATAGTCAATTTCAGTCGATAATTCCAAACACTAATATTGAACCTTTTACAGATGATATGGCAAATTCATTAGTAAAAAAAGTTGTCAGGAGTGAAAACATATTGAAATTTTATGAGGGCGCATAACTGAAAGTTCGTACTAAAAAGTCCAAAATCAACTCATCATGAGAAATCGCTTTGATTCAGACGTTGATAGCAAATTGTAATTGTAGAAACAAAAATGTAATAAACTAGTTTTGTAAAATGAGGACGTTTAGTTATATCTCACTATATCCGCGAAAATATATGTGAATGTTTTTAAATGAAAAATCCTATACCTCCTGCCTCTCTACATAAAGTCTTGTATGACATTAGAAAAAAAACACTGTATTCTAATAAGGGTCCATAGTTAAATACTTATTTGGATACCCTACAAAAAACTCACTCAAATTAACTAAAAAAGTCTTTTCGCTCCCTTAAATAGACGTAAATTAATAATTATTTCATTGATACGCATTTATAATTTTTATTAGTTCTGTGCGTCATACAATACACAATAACGTGCAATAACCAGATCGTGTTGTAATGACGAGACATTGTTCTGTCCTAGTTTCCTCACGTTAAGCATATTCATCAAACGGTTTAATGCAAACTTCCCAACACTAAGTAGTTTCCTGTTAATATAATGAGATTAATAACGATGGAATCGAGATAAGTGGAGAGACCCAGCGAGTTAGTTACTATCAAGGGTGTGTATCTCCGAAAGTGTACAGGCCGGATGCTGTGTATTAGCCAAGGATCATCGTAAATTCTCGCTATGTAATCGTAAATTGTTAAATAATTGAATTTTCCATTTACGCAGCACTAAGTTACTCATACTAGGATGTCGGTTTTACGGTCACAAGCTAAACTAGGTAGTCGTAACGAATATTTCGCATAAACTGTTTTCCTTTTC
The DNA here is from genome assembly GCF_030347505.1 of Rhynchophorus ferrugineus. Lineage (NCBI taxonomy): Eukaryota > Metazoa > Arthropoda > Insecta > Coleoptera > Curculionidae > Rhynchophorus > Rhynchophorus ferrugineus. The sequence continues at coordinate 18,995,636 of NW_027472583.1, read as the reverse complement.
GAGTACAATGTAAATGTATAATTTATATAATAAATGGGCTGGAAGCAATTTTAACACTGGTCTATTTTTTTAGAAAATTGATAGATAATATGTGCTTTTATATATTTCATTCAAGATAATATAGAACGTTTCCGGCATTCCTTACTTATTTTTGCATTTGAAGAATTCTGCTGCCGAGGCCTACCAAACACATTTAAAAACGTATGGTGATGTGCTTCCATCATATCCTAATTGTTTATTTTAGTGTTGGCGATTTAAAAATGATTATTTCGATATGAATGACAAAGTTCAACCTGGAGATCCAAATAAGTTTAGAGATAATGAATCGTACGAGTACAAAGAGACATACGATGGGATAATCCAAAAAGAGGAAAAATTATTACCATATGAATTGGTTTAAAATGACATTTCGAACCGTTTAAATATCACGGTTTCATTGTCTTCCATGCTAAAAGCAAGATTTTTCAGTGCCGTATTGCGACTGCGCTTCACTAGGCCAATCCTAAGAGAGATAAGTCTTGATTTCGTCCAGGAGGACCATCTATATTTAATAAGAGCGGAATATTAACAGTCATAAAGACTTACTGTGCATATGATGGAATTAGCTAAGTGTAGTGTTGCTAAAACCGAATCAAGCTATTGCTTCAGATCTCTACCGAAGTCAATTGAACATATTTAGAGGAATTTCGTTGAATATTAGGAAGAGCTACTAACAGATACAAAGTCATCATCTTGCATAATAGCGGTCGACCATATGTTGCAAGAGTTGTGTATGACTGGAAAGAAACTTGAATGGAAATTTCACCACCAGCGTACCCACCTAGCTCCTTCCGGTTACCTCTTATTAAAACAACAATACTTTCCACACCATATCACCATATGGTCGGAAATATCGAAAGAAATTATAGAAAATTATATTGTACAAGTGTTTTACTAAATGTAATTTTAAAGTTAAAAATGATAAATATACATACAAGTACCTAATTTTGTTCCTGAGTATAAGATATAACTACTATTTTAACGAAAAAAACCGAAGAAAACCATCTATTTTATATCTTTTTTTGCTCAAGATATTTTCATTGTCGTAGCTTTAGCAATACGTTCATATAGCCGGCTTGGTCGGCGCCGTGGTAACGGCAACAGAACGGTCCATCTACTCTTCTTATGGTCGCGGGTTCGAATCCTGCTGGGGCATAATTATACATTAATGTTTGTGATTGTTCTAGGCAAACGTGTAAAATCCGACAAGGCAATGATCCCAATCACGCCAGTAATCAGACTAGGTAAGACCGGATGTCTTCTGGGATGATTTCTAAAGTTGGTCACTCGCCAGTCGGTAGGCTTAAGGCCGAAGATCATGGTTCGCAGCCCACGTTAAACTGTAGGTCCAGTTCAGATAAATCCATAGTTGATAAAAGGAGACTTTAAAATATTAAATAAAAATAAGTTCAAGGACCACCATCGAGGATATAATTTCAATATTTATTTAGTTAACGCGGAAAAGTACATAGAATAGTTAAAAAAAAGATTCTTGCACATAAAGGTTTTTTATCATTTGCATGCCCTATGGTATTTTTTTGGCTATAAGTAAAAAATAATCAGTTAACAAATCAGTTAATTAATCATCAGAAATTAATTTCGGAGCTTACAGTATTTCTCTCAAATACTATCTTTAGCAAACAATATTAGAAACTAGATTCAAGTTTGCACACAATATTAAAATGAAAACAAGAAAATTTGTATTTATTTATAAAATATATTTAAAAATGTGTTTAGTTGAAAGAAATATAGTTCTTGCTATTGGACATTCTCCGTTCAGAATTTGTCGACAAAATTTCTGGTAAATCGATTAGAAGAATGTACACCTACGACTATTATAGATAAAAAAACTAGCAGCTGAATAAAGTACATTTTAGCTTTTACTATAACTATTCCTATATTTTAACCTAAAATAATCCCAAATAACAATACAAGCATGAATACCAATAAAGAAAAACCGAACGACTACATAATACAGATTCTCTCGTAAACTGGCGATAGAGGGCCAAATCCTCCGCAAATAAGATAAAGCCGTACCGTAATCTGACACAAAAAGGGATTTTCAACTCCACACAAATTCATCATCAGTTTGTTTTAACTGTTATTTTGCCTTATTATCATTCCGGAATAATAGACTCAGTTTTTTCGGATTTTTATTGAAATGGAGTTTATAAATGATAAAATCTTAACACATTTATTATTATTTGAATTTGAGTGGAATATAAATAGGAAGATCTAGAAGAAATATGTTTTTATTATGAATATTACACTAGTATAGGTATCAAGCGATGTAACTGCATTGGGGAAAGAGTAATTTCGACTCTTAATGGTATTTTAAGCGAATTTCTAATTTTAAAATAATATATAGTCGTTCCAGTAAAACAGACCATGCACGTCATAGTTGAAGTCACTGCCAAATGCAATTTGTAAAAATATAAATTAGTTGTAAAATACGAACGGATTTTTCCTTCTTATATTACCTTAGCTGAAAAGAGATAGAATAATATCTTAGGCGTCAGAACATGTATCCTAATCAATCTATAACATTTGATTGAAATGTGAAAAAATCTGTGAAATGTCTCTTTCGACCAAGACAAAAGCCATTTTACACAACTAAGATAATTTTGCAGAGACCAAACAATGATTATTTAAGTTGTCACAGTAACAATTGTATGTAATATATTTTATTCGATTTTACTCTTTAAATTAGTACCTTGGATTTTTGAGAATACTATGGATATATATATTGCTTAAAATATATTGATATTTTATCTTTCCGACACACAACAGTGTTATGTACCATGGACAAAATTAATTAAAAACTGAATTTCCAACTTTTAAATTTTAGTATTTTTATTGAGTTCTTTGGCAGACTATTTGTCATATGAGAAAGTATATGGTTCTCGTAGACGAATTTTAGTAACATCACATTCAATATTATATTATCAATATTCAATCAATAGTTTGACATCAAACCTTACTTATTATATACTTAAGACAATTCTTTTAAACTTGTAATTGAAAAAATATATATTTATTTATTTTTTGTTATAAACTCTTGGCTCTCCGGCTGATACGCCCTCTAACGAGCATTAGAGAAACTGAAATTAAATTCCAAATTTTTCTCTTGACCGATTTAGATTTTTTTTTCTGGATAATTTAAAACTAATATACTCTGAGATTTGAAACCCTGACCTCCGTAAGAAGGAAGGAAGGTGATCCCATCAACTGAATTTTCTTCGTTCGATATTGGGGTATTTACTTATTTTTTTACAAATCATATGGTTCATCTTTGTTACACCCTTGACCCTTCTAAGGTTTCTGATACTTACATTTTACTTTTATTTCTCTTCCCTTTCCACAGTTAAAGCTGAGGTTGGTCTGTAAATTTCTATTTTCATTCCACTCCCATTGTAGTTTGGCTTAGTATTTCTATTTTATTTATGGAACTATCTGAAGTATAGTGTTTATTGTAACAATTTTGATAAACAATATTGTTCAAGGTCTGAGACCAGTAAGGACAAACTGAAGTTGCTGTGAATTAATATTGTTCTGGAAGATAATCAGAAGCTTGCAATTTAGGGTAAGCGGGTTACAGTGGTAGCTCAGTTTCTTAGTAGTAGATTATTGGAATCTGGAGTCATCAAAGCTGGGAAACATAAACAAAATAAATTCCATTTCAGGAAAATTTCGAATATCTCCGATGGCAAACATTTTTTATTTGGCATTTTAGATGGCATTTTTTATCATCAGTGTTGCTTTGTGTGGCCGTTCAGCCAGTCACCTCTTCTTTCGGCTAAATAAAATAATATTTTCAAGTAAATTTATAGTTTTGATTTTCAAAATCCTTTCACCTAATATATCTTACATATATTTATTACTTCAGTTAACTTAATATATCAAATATATTTCTGATGATGAATATCATATAATGAACATATTCTGAAAACAATTCTTGTTTTTCACTACTAGAAGGCGTAAGACGGGTTGGCCTTTTTTATCATCAGTGTTGTTTTGTATGGCCGTTCAGCCAGTCACCTCTTCTTTCGGTTAAATAAAATAATATTCTCAAGTAAATTTGTAGTTTTGATTTTGAAAATCCTTTCACCTAATATATCTTACATACATTTATTACTTCAGTTAACTTAGTATATCAAATATATTTCTAATAATGAATATCATATAATGAACATATTCTGAAAACGATTCTGTTTTTTCACCACTTGAAGGCGTAAGACGGCTTGACCTTTTTTTTTCATCAATGTTGTTTTGTATGGCCGTTCAGCCAGTCACCTCTTCTTTCAGTTAAATAAAATAATATTCTCAAGTAAATTTATAGTTTTGATTTTCAAAATCCTTTCACCTAATATATCTTACATACATTTATTACTTCAGTTAACTTAGTATATCAAATATATTTCTAATAATGAATATCATATAATGAACATATTCTGAAAACGATTCTTTTTTTTCACCACTTGAAGGCGTAAGATATTCATCTCTTAATATCATATTTCATGTGTTTAAGCATTTCTGTAAATATGCTGGCCTATCACTTGTTACTATTATATTATACCAAAATCTCCTGTCCACATTTTAGTTTTTTCCCACATTTTTATACTATATAATCACTGTGTTATTTATTTGATACTTTTTTATATTAATTCTAATAATTAATAACTAAACAAATATTAATACATATTTCATTCCATTCATATCTTTCTCGATCATTATGCATTGCTTCCGGATATAAAAACAGGCGAATAATGCGGATGGTACTTTACCAGTTTTACCACGAGGTAGCCTCGCAGCGTTGCGGTTTGGGGATCTAATTCTGAAACAATCCGCCGAGAACTTCGCAGCAAAATTGAATAAACAGGCGAGTCGGACGAAAGTTTGAGCGAAGAAGGTAGCGGCAAGGCGAACGAAAATTACAAAACAATTTGAATATACACCTTAATGCGAAACAAGCAAGATTAAGCGCGATGATCTAAAATTTAAATAAGGTACGATGGAATTAATACCGGAACATTTTCAAGTTGGTTGTTTCGAGAAGTTCGGTCTTATCGTCAGAAGCCACTCACATGGTTAAATATATTAAAGGTACAAATAATTCACCGTCCTTCAAATAGTAAGACGCAATCAGCAATTAATGTTACCATTCTCTTATTTAAAATATTATATCGTCATTTAGACATTTGCCAGTAACATAAACTTTGTTTTGCTGTTTTGCCAGCTTGGTAGGCGCTGTGGTTAAGGTTACAAGACGGTCTTCCTACAGCTGCGATAGTCGCGGATTCGATTCCTGCTGGGCTATAGCTGTATTATATCAATGTAAATCTAATTATAATGTTTTTAATTGTTGGCAGTAGTATAAAATCCGACAAGAAAGTACTACATGGGTGGTCCGATAAGTACTTAACTTCACCGCCAGATGACGCCACTATCTCAAGAGAAATAACATTTCTCTCTCCGGCAGCGACCATCAAAAATGCAAAAATTGCTTCAAAGAGTTTCAATATAGTCTCGCGTCGGTTTTGATAAGCTGTAGTGCCTCGTTGTTCCAACAAGCGGCTATCACGGAGAATAATTTGACAAAAATACAGGATTTTGTATTGGCAGACCGCCAATTGAAGGTGTCCGAGATATCTGAGACGGTGGACATCTCCAAAGACCGTGTGGATCATCCTGCATGAAATGTTGGGTATTAGAAAGCTATCGGCGCAATGTGTGCCGCGTTCGCTCACTCTAGATAACAAGTTGAATAGTGACACCAGTGAAGAAAAGAGAACTCTCCCAACATGACAACGCACCAGCTTACACCACCGCACTCGCCAGGGCTAAATCGGTGGAACTGGGCTACGAACTGTTGCTCCATCCGCCGTATACTCCAGATTTGGCGCCGTGTGACTTCGCTTTGTTTTCGAACTTAAATAACTCTCTCACTAGGCAGAAATTTGAGTCGAATGAGGAGGTCATCACTTCCACGGAGGCCTTCCTTGCGGACCTCGAGAAACGGTATTTTTCAGGCGGGTTTAAAAGAGTCGGGGCATCGCTGAGTCAAGTATATCGAGCTGAAACCAGACTACGTTGAGGAATAAATCGCCACTTTTCCAAAATTTTTGTTTTCCTTTGATAGGCTAACTACTTAGTGGACCACCCTAGTCAGTCATGTCAGTAACCACGCTGGGTAAGACCAGCTGAAAGAAAGTATCTAAATTGGTTTATCGCCACTTGTCTTAATGGGAAGTATATTTGTTGCTAAACCACAATAAAATAGTAGCTTCAGTCCAGATAAACCTTCGTTGTGGAAAGCGTGGATTATATTTATATAATTAGAAAATTTGCTTTTTCCACAATTTTTGATAATATGTTTAACATTTGCACATACATTTTTTAATAATCTTTTTTAGACATATACGGCAAAAGATAAAAAAGATAAATAAAAAGATATAAAAGATATATTTGGTATATGGTAACACTGATTACTCATCCATCAATATATTTAGAAGTACATAAATTTTTGTTAATGTTAACTCTTCTAAAACGGTTCCATTATTTTCCTTTTTCTCTTAGATTACAGAATATCGCTTTATTTTCGTTGATTGAAGAGTTTAACTGTTATTTAACCCATCATTATAGGATTTACACGTTTCTGAACGTGTCTTAAACCAAATATATAAAATTTGTATATAGCAGTATTGTAGCAATATAATGATATTACACATATTAGGTGCTTGCATTTAATATGATCGTCTATTCATTCTAAAATGGCATTTACTAACAAATCAAATTCTAAAACTCTTTGTCTCTTGTCTTCATGGCTGTAACGTCGATCAATTTACTTAATTGATGTCGATAGGAATCTAGAGTCCTAGTTTCATCGGATTTTAGCAGCTCGAAAAACACACTGCACCGGGTTGATACCATTATATGCACAAATAAACATGATTGCCATACATATTTCACTTCGGTGTCGATGAGGATAGCTCATCCCACTTCTTGATTGATGAAATATTTCAATTGGGATTGTCTACATTATACTAGACGCGCTTTTCTTTTGTTCCTTTTTCGTGCCTGTTAAGCAATGAAGCCGCAAAAAATGTTAATCATTCCTGTAACGTGTAAATATTTGAAACAGTATGTAAAACAGTTGATTTCTTAATTGTTAAGCCGTGTGATAGTTCCATTTAATCCTGTGATTTATTGCCTTGGAACTTTTTGGGTCATTCAGACTGTTTTTTTTTTTCACTGGCTCACCACTCCAATCGCAAATTTTAAGTTATTACAACAACAACTGTGGAATATGATTGGAAGTATTTGAAGCACTTAAAAAAGCCTATATAGATTATTAGATATAGATTAAATACTACAAACAAAAGAAAATCAAAACACTAGCATTAAAAAAAGCGTTAAGTCACGAAAATAATCTGTTCGACTGGGGTATCCGTAGCCGTGCAAAAAAATCACTCTTCGCAATTTTTTCCAGAAAACGTGGCCACCCATAAATTATTCGGGTAATGATGGTTTGCATATTTTTTGGCCATTTTTCCATCATTTATTTTTTCTCTGCTTTTTGCCGGCTGTGTGATTTATGAGGGGGACTTATCGCTAGCGACTTTCCGATTTGGCCCTATTTTGTTTTTATTTTCGGAGTTTGCTTATTAATGACGATCATTCGGCTAACGACACGTTGTAGAAATAAATCTTCAGTCAATTGATTTATAACCCCATTTATTTTATTAAAGGACATCCTGCTTTTCAGTTGTTCGATATCAGTTTCAGTCTATTATTAATTTGGCTTTTTAATTCATTAGATTTTTTATGAAAGGCTTTTGTGTTGATGATAATTTCAAAATTTCAACATTTTAAAGTGATTTATACATACATAATTAATCAAAGTTATCCTTTTATCATTTCTATACTTATATCTTTCTGTGTCATTCGATGCTTGAGCATTAATCATAATTTATATATATATATATATACATATATAAATAACAAAAAAAAATAAAACCCTTATGAACAATTTCAAGAACAGTATTCAGTTAAAGGAGTTCTACTCTTCATTCATTCTTCCATTCTTAGTAACTGCTTATAAAACCTTATATTCATATCAAATTACTTTTAATGTTTTAATTTTTTTATGACTTGTCTTATTCAAGCTGACGACGAAAACCACAGCAGCTCTAAATATTTAGCACGCATATGCAAGCTGTTATAATCTGCGTCGTTCCACGAAATGGGTTCTTTGGCTGGCCATTGATTATGGCATTTTAATCGTATAACTTTCTTTCTAACGCTATATCTAGAAAAAAACACAGTATCGCAAAATGCACCTTACAATGTTATCATAGCAGAATGACCAAATTTCTAGCTCAAAAAATCAACGAATATCACTGAAAAAATTACTATATTTAGCATATATGGTTCCAGCATATTTCTTTCTCCTTCGAAAACTCACATAACCACTCCGAAGCACCCATTTTTAGGCTACAAAAAACACAGTTTTGTTTGTGATTATTTAACATTTTGTGATTGTTCTTAGTCAAGAGTGTAAAATTCGACAAGGAAAATGATCTCAGTCACGCCATTAACCATGCTGGGTAAAACCGGATGTCTTCTGGGAAGATTTCTAAGTTGATCACTCGCCAGTCGGTAGGCTTTAATGCCGAAGACCGTGGTTCGGAACCCACGTTAAATAGTAGATCCAGCCCAGATAAACCCATAGTTGGTAAAAGGAGAGGAGGTAAAGGTTGAATAAAATGAAACTAATTACATAATTTTCCTAAATGGAGTACATGGGATATATGGAAGAATTAAAAATTATATGAATAATTAAGAATATATTTTAAACCAACATACAGCTGATGAACAATCATATTACACTAAGATATTTAATGACTAATGGGATAAAATATGTACAATTTATTATTTAAAAATTTTGTCAATTATAAATAAATGAAATGTGTTCCTTATCATTTTATTTAATATACAAATATATATTACCTCATTTAGTATGTGCCTCATTTAGGTGTCGTAATTGAAACATATTAATATATTTTTTGATAATGTAACCTAATGGAAATTAGACTTAATTAAAGCTAGTTAGTTCTTGAGATAGTTTGCATATATTTTAATATACATACGATTTTAGTATATGAAATATATCTTTGATCTTGAAAATAATTCCAAAACAACTTTAAGCAATATTAATATATCATTTTTGAATTATTCCCTTCACTCTATTATGGGAGAAATATGATTAACTTAATAAATTGTTGCACTAGTATGAATAAATTCTTTGAAATAAGAATAAAAAACCGAAATAACTTTTACCCATTATAAAAATGCTTTTGAAATTTCAGTTATACTGTTGACAAATAGACGGTACTTCACGAACTTACTTATCTACATAATAAGCTGATATCTCTTGAACAATTAAAAGACCATTGAAAAGACTTATATATTAGGGTTCCTACTCTAAAATGGGGAGAATAATAGAATGGAGAGAATAACATTCGCTTAATTACCCATCTGATTTTCTTACATTTAAGTGATCAAAAACTCCAAAATAATAGCCTTTTATCCAGCAGTTTCCAGCGCATTTCCCTCTGTTTGCCTTTCGATGATATTGTGTTTTTTTCGCAGAGAAAGTAATTAGGAAAAGAAATATCTCCTCGGAACGTTCCTATGGAGTAGCGACAGGAATTGTTTACTTTTCGTCAGCACGCCTCCTTTGATGTAAGAGCCAGCAGCGAACAATGACGTTCAACGGTTCATAACGCGAAATGATAAAAGGAGAGCGTGAAGTTTCAGTAATACGAATCTAATTTGTCTGGACCATTTCCAGGCTCCGACGATATCCAGAAATTAAAATTTCATTATTATTTTATGTCATTTGGGACGATTTTTGTCTTTATTTTATTTTTTTTAACAGTTTTAAATTAATTTCGTGAAAGATGATCGCGTAGACAAAGCTTCCAGAAATCTATAATTAAATCTACAGTTTTGGATATTTATTTTTCGTCGAAATGTAATTCAAGATAATTGACTAAAAGAACCTTAGATGGATAATATCTTTGATTATGTTGTTTGTGTAAACTTAGTTAATTAATTTACGTAATAATTATGGGATAATATTTTGGGATTTAAATGATCCGTCATTAAAGGCATCAGAGCCGGATTGAACGTGATTGTAATTGGGTCCAAAATATGAACTATATGACAGAGGACATTTTCATTGATTATATTATCGCGTACATTTATTGCCTTAAAAGATTATTGAATGCTTAAGTATTGCTTATTTATTATATATATATATATATATATATATATATATATATATATATATATTATATATATATTATATATATATTATATATATATATATATATAGCTATTTCCAAATAACGTCGTGCAACGCCAGTGAAACCTATGCGAGTAGGTTTATTTCACCAACAGTCAATGAAGAAAATTTGGAAATTAAAAGTATCTAGTTGGTTTAAAATAATAATTAAACAAACCCAAAAAAGTACAATACTTCTTTACATTTACATTATTGATATTAATTCTCTAATTTCAAAGTTACTCCAGAAATTATATTATCCAGCAAAACAGTAGCTTCCATGGGACGATATTGACTGAGAATGAAAGAACTTTTTCATTGTTTTCCTGGTTATTTTATACGCAGCAGACGAGAATTGTTTGTCTTTCGTTAGGACATCCGAATAAGAATAACGGGGAATAACAAAAGAAAACGACAAAATCGCAGGAATACGAATCTAATTTCGGGAATTGAAATCGCTTTTTGGGTGATGAATTAAGAAACTCTACTGTTTGTCGTATTCGAGTTCGTCTGTTCGGAAGGATTATTGTAGTCTGTCATGCGAAAATACAAATAAGTACGTTATTTTCTACTTATTTTAAAATATTCATTAATTTCGGGATTCTGTAGAATTTTATTATATTGTGTGTAATGACTCAAATGTATTTTTTAGAAGCTTTCCTTTGTTTCGTTTGCTCTTGCTTCATAAATGAATTATATTTTAATAATTATCTTTAGTGATGTAACGACTTATCGAATAAGCGATAATTGTCGATATATGTATGCCCAAAATATTAAAAAATATTAATTATCCATCTATCAAAACATGTGGCTTATGCCATACGACCACTCAAAGCCGTTGCCGAAGAAAGGCACTATGGGGTATTATGTCACTATTTCAAAAATTGTGCCTAAGGTGAGTTGTGCGATTTACCAATACTTGAAGATAAACTGAAATTAAAAATTATTTTATTCAGCTTGATAATATGTTGTTAGTATTTTCGATATTGCTAGAACCCTAGAGTTACAAAAACCTGCTCTTTAAAATCTCTGCATCATCAGAAAATGGAGGTGAATTAGACTTCTGAAAACCCCACACATCAATGACTCACACACAATTAAAAAGTATATATATATATATATATATATATATATATATATATATATATATACTTTTATATATATATTATTTCAAAGGTAACTATTACTCTAGAAAGTATCCATAGAAGACTTAGGGAAATCCTGTTATTTGAGCAATTAGAAAGTGTTTAAAGAAGTCTAACAGAAATTCCACTGTTTTAAAAGAATACAATTTTTAAAAGCAAATAATAAAAATAACGAGGATTTCTTATTTCGATATGTGTATAGACATATTTCAAAATCGGACATTAGGTCAAGACGCTAATATAAAGACTGTAAAGTTGATGGAAAATGGTAGAAGTTAGAACGATATTGGACTAGGTTTTGTTAATCATAATATTTTTTTAATAATTCATTGCAGATTTATTGTTTTTCGTGCTAGATACAGAAATGGCCTACTTTAAGGCAGTTTCTTTCTCCAAACTATTCCAGAGTTACTACCAACCGTAAGTTTTTTCTTTGGTTAAAAAATCAACCGTTAAAGAACTAGAAGGAAGTATCAATTATTCGTTTGGACAATGCACAGTAGTATAGCTCACTGATAGAAAATATCTCAAAAAGGTGGATTGACAAAGGCTTTAGTTAAAGTATGACTTGCATAACATAAATAAAATTTTGAAAAAAACTATATTAAAGAGTATTACAAACTGTTATTTGGTAAATATAAATGAAATATTTAATTGCGCTTTATGTAATTTACTTATTTTAGCAAAAGGCGTGAACAAAGATACACAGTATATCAGATTGCTGAATTTTTTTTTATAACATCTTTATTAGATACGCTTAGTACAATCTTAATTTACAATTAATTAATTACTACTTTTCCTATGTACTTGGACTAATTAACAAGCAAGACAATTAACAGGATTAATTAACAACAATTAACAATTAAATAACTAATAATTAAATTTACAAGATTAATTAACAATTAAACGAGATTAATTAACAAGAATTATTTATTAATTATTAATTTTTAGCTGTTTGTTACCATAAATGTATACACTTTATATAAGTTCGTATGGTTTGGTTCGCTTAAATCTCCTGTTATTCTGCGCGCTGTCCAGCAGTGGTATTGCGTCTACGTTAGTATGATTTTGTAATCTTCTTTCATGTTTCAAGGGGAAATATTGGATAACTGCGTAAATCCATTTGATTTCCAAGTCATCGTGCAGTTCTTCATTAGTTACATAGCGATAGGTATTGGTAATCAATCGAAGAACCTTGTTTTGACAGCGTTGTATGACTAGTTGATTTCAATTTTTAGTGCAACCCCATATTTGCACTCCATAGGTCCAAATTGGCTTTATAATTGTATTATAGATCAACCTCTTTGATTTTAGATCAGGTTGAGAGTATCTTCCAACTAACCAGTATAGTTGTTTTATTTTGGTTCTTTGGTTCTAATGTGTTTTGCTTTTTGTCTAACGTGATGTTTCCAATTTAAGCTACCGTCAAGATGTATTCCAAGGTATTTAGCTGATTCTGCTTGAGGACTCGGTCATCCATTGAGTGATATAATCAAGTTTAATATTTTATTATTTCGCCTCAATGCAAAATTAACGTGGCTGAATAATATGGCAACAGAGTTTCACGTCTTCTTCCCTATCGCTGCATATTCAATCAGATCATATTGTTATAGGATGTGGTAAAGAATTAATACAATCGACATACAAGTCGAAAAGATAAGTTGTAAACTAGGTTTAGATTGGAAATTGATAGTGTGTTTATTGACATAAATAGTGCCTCAGAAAATGACAGTTAATGAATTAAACTTTCTGGATCTGGGATTAGGATTCAATGGTTTAACTTCAATGACATTTATCAAGTCAGGGTAATGAGAGTGGAGACAACTAAATGTGAGTGTATAATTAATATAAGGTAACTGTAGAAAATCATAATAATCATTAGGGTATAAAAATATCTGTGCATAGATATGTGTGTAATTGTTTAAAATATGCATAAGCATTTAATTAAGATTTTTAAAAAACCTGTTTGACAGATATGGAAAACGTATTGGGAAGAACGCATTGATATAATTTAATCAAGAATGGTATATACAGATAATAACAGAATAAATACAGTGATATTAGAATGCCTTGCCAAGAAAACATAGCAACGCAGGGAACAAGAACTAAACATAAAAAGGTAATTATGATCCCTAATTACAGTAAAATACATTACTTGTATGTAAAATTCTTAATTGGATGGATTAATTCTCGAGATACCACACAGAGTTTGGAACAGATTTTAATGCACATAATAAATATAATAAACCAACTTTTACCTGCAAACTATGTTATTATGGCTGTATAATTAATTGTAGTTTAAATCCTTCGATAATATAATCATTAGTTATATGATAATGTTATAATAAATTATATGTTATAAAATTTTTGTTTCATTCCTTTATTTACATTTGAATAACTAAAACCCAAGGTTAAATATGGCAACGTTGCAATGTTTTGACGTCATAAAATTAAATAACGTGAGCACACTGCTATTTTAGATAGACTATATGCCTTATAGGTTTACGTTCTTTCTATGACTGTAAACATGAAATCTATATAAAATGTATTAAATAAAAGTTATGATTTATTGTTTTCTAAATGAAAATAATTGTTTCATGTTGTTGAATTCGTGCCTATGTTATTCCTCGAAATCTTCTTGTTTGCTTTAATGCTGTTTGGGTTTTTATCGCCGCCCTATATTTTCTATTATTTATTCGTGATTTTTTTCATACTTTTCGATTATCGTTCCATATTTTCCAGCATTGTTTTGATTTTCAATAAAATGGCTTACGTAAATGGTCGACTATACGGGTTCCAAGTAAATTACATCCATATATTCGCTTCGAGTTTAAAGCAAAAAAACGCAATATTGTTGCTGTTGTGATATCGGAGCACAAAAGAAAGCAATTAAATTACGAAATAGGTATGGAACGTGAAAAACGGACATTTAAAATCATAATACACATGTATACAAAAATGGGAATGTTATTGTTGGAAAACAGAGACTGAGAGGACGGTAATTTTTGCGTTGGGTTATAAGCATTTCAGTTTACAAAATATCTTTTTAGTGTATATTATATATTCAAACTTTATATTTTTATAACATTAAAAAAATATATATATTAGTGATATAATATTGGTTGTCCAAAAAATTTTGTCTACCTATAAAAATTGATTGAAGAAATGTGGATGAGAAGTTTGTTTTTTATTTTTATATATTTTGAAGTCTCCTTTTTACCAACGAGGGTTTATCTGGACTGGACCTAATTTTTAATGTGGACTCCGAACCACGGTCTACGACTTCAAGCCTACCGACTGGCAAGCGGTAAACTTAGAAATAATCCCAGAAGAAATCCGGTCTTACCTAGCCTGGATACTGGCGTGACTGAGATTATCTTCTTTATCGGATTTTAGGCTCTTGTCTAGAACAATCACAAACATAAATTTACGACCATGCCCCAACATGATTCGAACCAGCGACTATCGTAAAAGTAGGTGGAGCGCCCTGTCGCCTTTCCCACTACGCCAACCAAGCCAGCATGAGAAGTTTGTGTTTAGCATTTTATATAGGTGTGCAGATATATGGACTATACGAGAAGGTTTAGACCCTACAACAATCAGGGGTTCCAAATTTTCTTTAGTATTTGAATGAGTATTTTGTTATCGAATCCTACAATATTCCTGAATTGTTTCAAATGTTAATAATAATTGAGGGGGTCTACTAGAGATGGAAGAAGTTTGCGAATAAAAACGGATAGTATTTCAGTTCAAATATAATTTATTTTTAAATCTTACAAGAACATATATATATATACTAATAAGCCATTATGAAAATAGTTAATGAAAATTAAATATCAATTGTATTAAAATACAATACTATATATATATATATATATATATATATATATATATATATATATATATATATATATATATATATATATGTTTTAAATGATATGACAACACCCCATAATATTTTTGTAACATTTATAGATATTGTTACCGTTTAATGAGTTAAGATCCAAAATAATTATTATAGACCAAATCAGTTTTAAACATTTCTTACAGGATTATGAATACTGATTCAGTAGACGTAACTTTGGTGTGGGTCCTGTAATAGTGATGTTGAGTTACAACTAAAAGAATACGTAACCAGAGAAGAAACACTGATTTTCAGGAATTCCTGAAAACAATATCCTGATTACAGTTTTTCTTAAAAATCTATTGGCTATTTGCATATTTCAAATAACCGAGACAAGAGTTAAATTTTATTTATAGCCATTTTTTTTACTTACTCCAACCGACTGATTAATGACCAATTTAGAAATAAGCCGGTCTTATTCAGGTCATTAGTATAAATGTGATGGTTGCTCTTTGTCCGGTTTTATATTATCTAGGTCTAGAGATAATCAAAAAGGGGTAAATAATATAATAAGAAAATTCTAGTCATATCTTACAGTCATCTTTATTATAATCAGGAGAATATAGGGCTAATTTTAAAATACATAATTGCAACATTCCTATGTTCGTCTATACATATTAATGACAAGTTCGATAACGTAAATAATGAACAAGGAAATCATTGCGCTACTATAAACACATAACTCGTTTATTCGCCATTTAAGACAGACTGAAATTAGATATTTTTTTCTAACTGTAATTATCTCTGTTCAAATATTTGTTCAACTTGTTTATTACGCCTAGTTTTAGATATCTCGAACTAACGAAAAAGCCACAGGGTTACGTGGCCACGAAGCTATTGCCCCATCCGGACAGCTTATAGTCCTAATAAATGTATGCTTGAGTATCACCTATACTTCCGCCCGCCAATTTGTACTTGAAGATCTTTAAAATAGCATTGTTTCTACTCAAATTTCCATGGTGTATATGTCCAATTTATACGGGTAAAAATCTGAGCTACTACAGTTCGCATTTGGTGGGCTTTTACCTCGAACTTCAAATTTCTGTCCAAGTTCCAATAGCTTGTGTTAATTAACAGCAAATTAAGCCCGCCTTTGGTGGTCTTGCACGTTGAGTTGTGATGCGTGTGCAAAGAACCCTAGGCACATAGGCCAAGACACCCCGTCTTTGAAAGCTTGAATATGCGTCTTTGATCACCTTTAATCCACCTTTTGTGAACTTATAGTATCATCTGCGATACTTTTCTCCGAACTCCACTTAGCTACACCAAGGAATGCTGCTAGTGACTGCGAAACGATTACCAATCTAACATCAACCTGTATTATTTTATTAATAATTAATTTGATTCCTGTTGATTATATTAACTGAGATGAGAACAGCCTTATGATCTCCCTGAGACCCTACAGACTTCACCAGTTATAATATCTTAATGGGTTTAGAATCAACTATAAATTTACTTAAAAAAACTTTTTATTTAACCAAATTAGAGGCTCCTAGTTCAACGGCGATAAAAGCGATACTGAGAGTAAAAACAGGTTAAAACCATCCCGATGTCTACTTTTAGATATATCATTCGTAACACCGTTCAAATCAGATGGTCCAGTTCCCAGTCCAGTTATCAGTTCGCAGTGCAGTCCGTATCCGATGTAGTACTAGTTCCATAATATAATATATATTATCATATACAATCATTTTATTTTCTTTTAGTCATTTAATTTTTAATTTATATGTAATAATTTTATCATATATAGTTATTAATCACTTCATTTAATAAAATTTTTAAATCTTTAATCACATTAGTTATTGCAAATCTTTCAATAACGCGAACTACACTTTGAATTAGTTCACATTAACAAGCATCTGCTGTATTCATATACAGTAATATTTTTCACCACGCAAACGATGTGATTAAAATATTTGGTTATAGAAATTTAACGATTTCTTAATATACCCAACTACATTAGTCCAATAATATAACATAACATTTATTTAGCATTAAAATTGCGAATATTCTGACGTATTAACACGCCGATGAACTATTCCAACTTGGAGATTATAATGAGGTGTAACAAAAGAGACTGTTTGACTGCAAGAGCACGAATTAGTGTAGCGTAGCGTTCCTTAACAACGCCATAAAAGCGGTATTTGTTTTTCATAATTTTCCTTCGTTAGAGAAAATTTGCGGTATTCGCCCAGGAAACATGAACTCCCATAAATTACTTACGCTAACGATTGTTTACAAGCTCTCACCGTCATTGCCTTCTATTTATTTTTACTTATACTCGAAGGTCCGTTTCTATTAGACGGACTGACTTGTGCATAATTAAAACAAATAAATTACTGATTCCTTGTGTATATAAAATTGTTACCATCTGTAATAAATTGTTGAGAGAGACATCTATTTTTTATTTGATAGGTTATATATACAATAATATGTATAGTCTATCCAACGTAGCAGTAAAGTCACGTCATCAAGATGTCGATATTGTCTATTGCAATTTTTAAATTAGTTCTAATACCAGACATCCTTCTCGTTTTATACACAGATACAACGATGTCTCATACGTTCGAATAAAAACGAATCATCCTGCGAAATCGTTCGGTTGTCAAATGTCTGTAAAATTCTTTAAAACATTAGTGATAATTGGTTATAAACCGACCATTGTTGTTTTGACGCTTTGCTTGTTTTGATAATTTTCAGATCCCTGCTTAATATTTTTGATTACTCTGGTTGAAAATGCAGAGGCCGAATTAACGGTCAGCCGTTCTTACCAGTAAAATGCGTTAGAGAGGTAAGTATTGATACTATATTTAATAGTATAATTAGCTGGCTTGGTGGCGCAGTGGTAAAGGCAATGGGACGGTCCTCCTACTGTTGCGATAGCCGCGGGTTCGAATCCTGCTGGGACATGGTCGTACATTTATGTTTTTGATTGTATAAAATTTGTGAATGTTCTAGGCAAGAGTATAAAATCCGACAAAGAAAATTATCCCAGTAACCAGGCTGGGTAAGACCGGATGTTTTCTGGGTTGATTTCTAAGTTGGTCACTCGCCAGTCGGTAGGCTTAATGCCGAGGACCGTGGTTAGGAGCCCACGCTAAACAGTAGGTTCAGTCCAGATAAACCCCTAGTTGGTAAAAGACGACTTATACGAAAATATATTTTAGAAAATATTTGTGGAATATAATCCAATTCATGAATTTATAACGTTAATTTAAACAATAGAAATAGAAAAAGAGAAACGAACTATAAACGCATTTCCTATTACGTTTTTTTCATAAAATAACACGTCTAAATTTACTACCTATAATGGATTTTGAAATAACAAGTTGTGTAGCAATGGTAATTTTGCCTTGTTAATATAACCATTCATCCGAAATTGTGTTGAGTTGCTTGCTGGTTTTTGTTCAAAATATGACTTTGTTTCAATGACAAAATGTATTTATTCATTATTACTGAAAGTACATCATAGGCTATAATTTGTAACAACATAATTACTGGATATCGGCCCATATTTCTAGCATACCCCATACTACCACCTCAAAGACATTGAAATCTATAATTTGTTCGAATATCACCAATGTGAACGTTCCAGAAACATAGATTAGAATGGTATGGACATATTTCTCTAAGGATTATCCGAAAGCCATTTTAGTTGCAATTAATTTAAAATGTTCTATTCAAAATAGCTATTCACAATTAGTGAACCCTAACAGGCACCGTATAATTGCATTAACGGTGTTTATCAAAACATTACAGAGCATTAGTACATTTTTAATACCATGCCTGATGTATAATTATATATATATATATATATATATATATATATATATATATAACCTACGCATCAAAACCCCAATATCAAAGCTAGTTTTGTTGGAAGTTCAGCAAATTATTAGCTCCTCTAAAGGGAACCATATATATAGGGATAAAAAACAACAAAAAAATATCACCCAATAAATATAAAATAGTGGGAAGAAACAAGAGACAATAAGGGCCAAGACAAGCGAAGCAACATAACCTTAATAATTTATGAGGGTTCATGTTTCCTTGGTGTGGAAACTACAATTTTTATTTAACGAGACAAAGATATGAAGGAAAAAACACCATATATATATCGTAAAGGTTCGTTACATAGAAAGCTATATATTACACACTCTCATTTACTATATATTTTACAATATTTTATGCCTCTATATAATCCCAGGTAGTTCATGTATACAAAGTTTTTAATATAAAAGTAAAAATGAGCATGCTTTTTTGTTATACCTCTTTTTAAGCTTGAAATTTATTGATAACGCTATTTTATTTACTAAAACAGAAAATATATTCGCAAACAGCTCAAGCAACATCACAAGTATTCTATATTTTATTTTGTTTTCTGGCCATTTCAACATTTTTAGACGGTTTTCGGTTAAATTCATTGTAACCGATCTTATTTTATGCATGATGGCTTTGTCTCCCGAAACAATTCATTGGTAGACATTTTAACAATTGCTTTTTGTATTACTAATGTGGTTATTTCTTTTGTTACAGTTGGTCGCACTGAGCTAATTTATCTAAATAGAAAAATATATTTATTTAGACGCTTTAGTTATTATCATATCAGTCGTTAATTGGATAGTAATTCGTCGTAAAAGTTATTAGTTACAACGTGGGGCATATACAAAGTAGAAAGCAGTAGATTAACAGAAGCAATAGGAGGCAAATTAACGGCAATTAAATAATTACTTGCATGGAAAAGATTCCTTATTTATATAAAATACATGCAACAAGAGGTTGAAGCAAATACATCTACTGTCACGAAAAAATTACTGCTACTGTTTTACATATCGAATACGAATATATAAGCAACGAACAATGAATATTACTTAAAAAATTATAAAAGGTAATATAGGTATAGGGAAAGATATTATTCTTTTATTTAGTATTTTATATTTCTTGTTTTCAATATATTTTAAGTGAAAAATATGGATAAGATAAATATTATATGATTACATAAAATAGTATGTAGCAGTTAAAATGAAAAGAATTTGTATAGATGGAAATCATAGGACAAATGGAAGAAATTATGAATTATTAATAGTAATTTTGTAAGCATTTTAAAGCATCGATAAATATTAAGGTGTTTAAAAATGTATTCAATGAGACCAACACATCCTTTAATATATAACAGGTCAATAGAAAAGTCCCCGGCCTACCATAGTAAAACACATTTTTTTGGCAAAATCAGTTTTTTTTATTCAATATAATTCCCTTTAAGGGTGATACATTGGTTATAGCGGTCCCCCAACTTTTCAATACCATTTTTGTAGTACGATTTGACCTTTTCTTCAAAATAGGCCTCAGTTTCGGCGATGAGCTCTTCATTCGGCGAAAATGTCTTCCCATCAAGCATTCTTTTGAGATATGCGAACAGGAAATAGACGCTGGGGCCAGATCTGGAGAATACGGTGGACGAGAAACCAATTCAAAGTCCAATTTCTAGTCACATATCGACACAAAAACTCGGATTTATTATGCTTGATCATCTTCAAACACTGCTCCAAATAATCAACTCGTCGTTGTTTTTGATCAAAAGTGAGCTCGCGCGGCACCCACTTTGCACAGAGCTTCCTCATACCTAAATATTCGTGAATGATATGATCTACACGTTCAGTGTTCAATCTTTAGAGTGTCTGTTTTTTCATCCAGTTTCAATTTACGATAATTCAAAATCATTTTGTTGATTTTTAAAATATTTTCGTCGGTAATAACTCCTTTTGCCACGTCCAATCCTTGATGGTTGATTTTCCTGGAGCAGTGTCCGGAAACTCGGCATCAAGCCAACTTTCTGCTTCGACTCTATTTTTTCTCTTCAAAAAATAATATTTTATCAACACGCGAAATTCTTATTTTATCATTTTTTTTCAAAATAACAAAGGTTGCTTCACTCAAAATGCTATAATTCACAAACTAATGATCCGACAGCTGTCAAATGTATACACGCATCTTTTGAGGTTTAGGGCTAACTAAAAACATATAGATTTAATTCTAGAAGCGCCATCTATGTGTCAGGCCGGACACTTTCCAATTGGCCTCGTATTTCTATATTAAAAAATACGTTACCTAATTTTATTCGTTATTGTTTTAATATAAATGATTTAAATAAATACTATTTTAAAAAGTTAGTGAGTTTTAGTTCTTGACGGAGTTTGTATATATGTTAATATATTGTAATAGGGGCATATTTTTCTATATATATTTCCTGATATATTCCCTACCTTATGTTGAAAATGCTTTCAAAACATGTTTTAAAACTGATCATGACATATCATTTTTCTAGCGATCATTGGAATTATATTATATTTTTAAATATTAGTTAAAAGGCTTCAATTTACTTAAAAGTTTACTAAAATATAATTTATTACAAATTCATCATAATCGCAAAAATACTAGTAAATATTTAAACGATCACAAGAAAAATAATTAAAAAAAAATTTTTATCTTGCAAAATAATGTATTCCTTTAAATGAGAAAGAAAAACAAAAATATGAGGAACAAATTCACTTTTTGCGGATCTCCGGGAAATGCGTCTGCCTACAAATTAGATTCTCACTTCCGCGGTAGCACGATTTTTATTCGCTATACCCCGTTATGATCCGGTGCCTTGGAATTGTTCCCTGTCTTTGCGCCGGATATTCTGCTGTTTCATCAACCAAAATAATCAGGAATATTTCTTCAGCTACGGTTCTGCAAGGATATATTCCTAATGAAATTATATATAAGGACCGTGAATTAACATTGAAAGATTTTGATGAGAATAAGATTTTATTATGACAAATTCTACACATTATTATTTTTTTAAATATTATTTATATATCATTAGTTGAACATCACATTGATGCAAGTAAGGGTAGTTTAGTTTAGTTGGTTCTATTGATATTAGTCACGTTAACCCCTTGGATTTTTTAGTGACTGGACCTACAGTGTAATGTGTGCTCCGAACCACAGTCCTCGGCATTAGGCCTACCGACTGGCGAGTGACCAACTTTGGAAATCATCTCAGAAGTTATCCAGTCTTACCCAGCCTGGTTACGGCGTTATTCGGATGATTTTCCTTGGCGGATAATAGTTTAGTTTATAATTTATTTAAACTAATTTAGTGATAATATATGCTAGTGTTGAGAACTATCGACTGAAAATAGTCAAAACAGTCGATAGCCGCTAAATAATCGATAGTCAAACAAGTAGACGAATTACTAGTATTAGTAATTACTATTTTAGTCAAATAGGTGCCTTGACCGTTTTTCTATTCATGAGCTATACGAATTCCGCCCCGTATTAGCGGAGGAAAGGAGCTATATAATTTCTTGAATATCTCTGCTTAGATCAAGTATAATAAGATTAGATTACTTTAAATAATTTCAAATTGGCAAGTACTAATGTGATAAAAAGGAACGGAATAATGATTTCAAATATGTATCATCATATTTTAATATATGGAAAGTAACAATGACATAATATAATTAAAGTATAAATGTAGGTTTATATAGGTTTATCTCTATTTCATTCCAACATGCGCTTCGGAATGTTTTTTCAACCATAAGTAAGACGGAGATTTACGTAGCCTTCTCGAATTTTCTTTGGGAAAGAAAAGGAAAAAGGAAATTTCTGGAATTTAAGAACAGTTTAATTTTGAATTATGTAAAATTATTTTTAAATTTATTATATTTCATTTGATTGTAAAGAGTAATAGAATACTGACCCCTAAATATATCGTATTTTCCCAATAAATTGTTTTCAAATATTTAACTACCGCACTCTTCTCAAGTAAAATAACAATTTTATTTATAGATAATCAGAAATATTCGTTATAAGATAATTATTCGTTGAAACTTCAATGAAAGAAGTTTTAATAGCAAAATAGTTTTACCATTTATCAATCAAAATGTTGTTAAACGCAAGCTCCGAACCATGGTTCTTAGCTTTAAGCCTACGGACCGGCGAGTAACCAACTTAGAAATCATCCCAGAGGACATCCCTTCTTACTCAGCCTGGTTACTGGCGTCACTGGGAACACTTTCCTTGTCGGATGTTACACTCTTGCCTAAGGACAATTACAAATGTTAAACAATCACAAACATACGTTAAGCAATAATTCCATTCCAGATAAATTATAACTTATAAAAAGAAGATCCTAAGGTTATTTGGTGTTAATTAGTATTTGAATTTGGTGCTAGTGGAATTAAACGTTCATATTTGTAGATAAAATCCGAATAATTACTCGCAACAATTAAAAAGAGTATTAAGATGCCCTACGTCCAACTTTCAAGATTTACTGTAACAGATTATAATTATAAAATCAAATTGATATTTCGGTTTACCTTGCACTGAAATTAAATTGATAGATCGAATACACACACTCGCATGTGATAAAAATTTTAAATTATCAAATAAGTGATATTTCCAGGGAACGCAAAACTGGATCTATTTGATGTATTTTGAATCTATTTATAACAATAATCAATAAAAACCCAGATTCTATACTATGATATAATACAAGAATTTCTTTTTAACAAAAATATGAATCGATAATATCATAAACACAAATTGAAATATATACAACTTGTCAAACTTTCTATATAAAAAGTTTTGAATTTAAAAACTGATATAGATATCTATTTTAAACATATATATTCGCGTTAGTATATCAGACCGCACTGGAGACTGATATTTGAAGCATCATTAAAAAGATGTCTAGTCTGGCATGTACTTTTTTTTGTTATCTGTCAGACCAGCGCAAAAAAAACCGAACTGAACATTTTCATTTTATTCTGTCTTTTCTGTAGAGAAGAAAAAAAACCAATACGTATTGTTAAAAATCACAATATTAGAAAGGACATAAAATTTGTTTATATGTAGAATTTTAGTTGTAATATTACAGATAATTATTTGTAAATATAGTTGCAATATTTAGTTAAATAAAATATGAGTATATTACGTTGTAGATTAATATATACCAATATTGCAAATATGATGAATGCGGATTACAAATTTGAAACTTTCAGAAAATTGGAAGTATATTTGTTTATTTGAACTTGAAGAACCAAAGATCTTCTAGAAAAAAAGTGGTTTCGAGAAAAACGCCTATAATTTCGTTTATACAGTTACAGATATATCTACGAAATTAATTTAAATTTAAAGAGATCAACTTAAGAGATTTTTCTCAATCTCAATTATGTCATACACTTGCAGTCTGAAAATAAGTTTTGGATATCCTTTTACTAATAATTGTACTTAATACATACAAAATAATTTTACTAATAATAAATAAATATTAGATGGATTTAAAAATAAATTAAATCCTCTACATTTTCACCTGATAATTCTAGTGTAATTTGGTGTCGTTCCATATAACATACGACAAGTATAATCTTAGCATAGATATTAATTAAAAACGGTGCCTTGCATTTAAAGATGATTTTTTCCGCAATAATAAAGTAATAATAAAGCAAATAACAATAAATCAATAATAATAAAGTTTCATCAATTGTACGTTCCGTTTAATCTTATAACTCTGTACAGCTGTTTGGCATCTATAACTGCATAATAAACAATAAACTAGATACTCCCAAATAAGCAAAATTGTCGAAATTAAAAAAAAAATTATATAAAGGAAATACATTATAATCGAATATTTGTATCGATTAAGTGTGACCCAAATGTTTTGAAAAGTATGAAGTAATTGTTTTAGTATTTAGTATTAGTATCCAAACAATCCAAGATCATATCAACATCAAATGTTTATTACATTGTTATGGAACTAAATGTCCACCACAAAACTGATTTAAATCAATGTCGTAAATTTGGAAACTGAAAAACGATATGTGGGTTCTACATGATTTAACCTAGTAGGGTAAAGTGATATTAACTGATGTTAAGTATCTAATATAATCAACTGTTCGACAATGACCAAACCATCAATTCTCTCTCCACTGTCAACAAAACGAGTGAAGCAGGTGATTGAAAGAACCGACAGAATATATTAGTGATGAAGGGCATTACAATCCATTATGACAATGACTTAACACAAATGTATTTAATGTCTCGATAAAATTTAAGAAAGAATCAGAGAATTATTTTTAGCGTAGCTAAGTTGACCAGCTAGAACTGATTAGTTTTAATTTTATGTAATAGTTTTGTGGATGAAAGTGAACCTGGGACATGACTGAGATTTTTGCTGCTGTATTTTATTTATCTACCATGAGCGATGAGTGGGTAGGGCTTTAATCAACTGATTATGACGTTGCGAGGTACCTAGGGAAAACTTCACAATGGGTATGTTCGTGAAGCTTTACACGAACGGGATGTCTGATTCGAGATGGGTCCTCACAAAGAATGGGGCTATTTTGTATTGGAACATTTGTGTAAGTTGTAAGTTGCCTCTAGGAAACGTACTTCTACCAAACTTGTTTTTCAAAAACGCAGACTTATCGGACCAGTATATGAAACAGTCACAATTTTTGACCCCTCAATGGGCATGTTCGTGAAGCTTTACACGAACGGGATGCCTGATTAGAGATGGGTCCTCACAAACAATGGGGCTATTTTGTATTGGAACACTTGTGTAATTTGTAAGTTGCTTCTCAGAGACGTACTTGTACCAAACTTGTTTTCCAAAAACGCAGACTGATCGGACCAGAATTTTATACAGTCACAATTTTTTACCTCACAATGGGCATTTTCGTAAAGCTTTACAGGAACGGGATGCCTGATTCGAGATGGGTCCTCACAAACAATGGGGCTCTTTTGTCTTGGAACTTGTGTAAGTTGCCTTTCAGAGACGTACTTATACCAAATTTGTTCTCCAAAAACGCAGACTGATCGGACTAGTATTTTATACAGTGTCGCTTTCTGAGGAATTGGAAGTTTACTTTTTCTGCAGAGTAGTGGATATAGCAGGCTATACACGCCATTTCATTTGTAGATTGCAATTGCAGATTATTTGCAGCCGAATTGAAGACCGAGGTATAATACTTTCTGAAGCCAGGGGATAGGAACTTTATCCATTTGAAAGTGATATGCACTGAACTCCTTCCGTCGATGGAAAAGAATAACCTAAGCTTGTTGTACCACGCGATAGCCTGATTCTGGAGTGTGTTCAAATGGCATCGGGATAGTATCCAGTGATAAAAAACACTGTGTCGTCTGCATAAAATGCTGTGTTTGAATGCGTAGGAAGTGGGAGCAGAGAAGTTTTGATTCGTCTAAGGTATAACCCTAACTTTTTGCCGTCCAACTACCATTGCTCAAGCTCATTGCTTGCATTAGCGGTTAAATCAAACTCTCAATAAACATCCAAAAATGGTACATATATTATTTGATAGTGTTTGAAACCTATACGAGTAAATTCGTTTTGAAAAACATTGAAAAAGCACAAATAACTCTGTCCCCAACACATTATATGGAAACACTCAAATAATGTTAGAGCTTACGACTGATGAAGATTGCAAAAATTGGTAAATTAATAAAGAATTGTATATAAAGATAGAGGGGTATTTTTAACACAGGGTTCATCTCTTAAACAAAACATCTGGAAGAATAATAACTATAGCCAGTTTAATTAAACAAACAATATACGTCGTATATGACGTCGAAGTGATTGCCAATTTCAGTGTGGAAACTATTACACTGAACATGTAACTCAATAATATACAAGCAAAAACTGATTGGATATATAGAATGAAACATATATACGATAATGCTTTTAGACTGGATAAACCATATCATACAGACGATGGGGCTAATGCACTGATTAAAACAGAAAATATAGAGGATAGCGGTAGAATTTTGCGAAAAAAAATACACAGGTGGTTACAGAATAAATTACATAGAAATATAAATTAACTTGACAAGGAAACACAGAACGAAACAAGAACTAAGCCTAAAAAGGGAAATATACTCTACAATAAAAATAAAATATATTACTTGGATATAAAATCCTTAATTAACTGGACTAGGCCTACAGGAGATATAGCTATCTATAAAAAACCTAGAAATAATAGGTATGGACAAGACATTAATGTAAATATAATAGAACAATCCTATATTACAAACTGTTGTAGTTTACTTATTTATTGTAGAATTGTAGATAAAGTCAAAATAAACTAAAAGTTAAATTTGATACAGCAACATTACTACGGGCTGACATTACAAATTTAGGTTTTTTAATATAATTTGATTTTAACTAAACCACCCGCAATATAGAAAACAAGTCCTGACAAACATCGGTACTCCAAACACGAATTTTAATACATTAGAAAAGATAACCGTGGACATTTAATTGAGCGTATATTTTCCGAACACTGCAGCCAGGAAAATGATGAGAAATGAACCGGAAAAACCACGCGCCGCTCCGTAGAAATCCGGCCTGATTTAGGAAAATAGCCCGCCAATTTTCCATACGCGACACGCGTGAAAATACACGAAAATGGAAAAACTTATTCCTAGGGAAATTTACGCCCGACCTCTCCTTTGATTTATTTCGCGCGGTGGAAAAACAATTTTCGGTCGTTCCGACGCGGAGGTCGATTTGAATTTTCCCGATGTGGGAAGCGTCTCGGCTTTGGGGTCACAGACATAGTTAAATTTTTGCTAGGAGGGTTTGAACTGATTTAGTAGAGACAACGGCGAATTGCGCGGAAATAAAAAAAGGTTTATGAGGCTAATACAAAACCTTTCGAAAGTGACACACGAATTTTGAATACACGTGTTTTTTGGGAAAAATTACATGAGCTGAAGCTTGAATTGCCCATATATCACATCAAAGTCTTCTCTCAAAATTAATGTATTTATAGACTGTTTAATGGAATGTATGGGCAACATTCTTAAATATGTTAAGGATGTTCTATTCCTACATAATATTCTATTAAATACCAAATGATTGCTTGTATTTTGATCATTTCTCGCTTAAAAAACATGTTTTTTTTGAAAAATATTGGTACAATTTATATTAATCAAAATGGTTTCCTTTATTTTCTACAAATTATTCCCATATTTCTGATTCTTTGTCAAAATAAGGATAAAAATTTCGAAATCGTATGCTGCACCGATCTGATCAAAAGCGATCTATATCTGGTGAGTACACTGGGTGCAGTAGGACTTCCCTTCTAGATGTAACAGTGTAACCTTCACAACCATTGCAATGTATGGGCCAGAAAATTAAATAAATTAAAGAAGGAATATAATGATTATTCAAATGTTATATGTTTCCAAATTAGCATCGGTATATGCTGAATAGTTCTAAATGGAAAACTGTTGTTTTATGTGGAAGAATATAATATTATATATAGGAAGAGAGGAATATATATAATATTGTATGTTGCAACTTTATTCAACTTTAATTTTTCTGGATCAAAGTTTCATACCATTATATCAATATTGTATCATTCCTTATCATTAGCAGCATATCGACACAAAGACGACTTTTGAAGTCATTGAAATAACGTTTGAATCATGCAAAATTGTCCTTTAACGTATCGCCTTCGTTAGGAATTAAAATACCTTGCTTTCGAATCGTTCCAATGCCCTTCAAACGGCTGAAAAATTATTAATTAATCAGAGAATATTGACTATGCACGTTTTTCTTGTATCTAGTATCAACTTCATCCAACAACACCAAACCCTTCTAATTATACACTTATTATATATCATATTTTCAAGGCTGCTCTAAAGATTCCAGTGTTTTATATCATAATGATTACTTTTAAAGCTTCAAAAGCAATATTTACAGATAGTTTCAAATAAAATATACAGATTTTGGGCAACAGCTTTCATCAAAAAACAATAATAATATTTACCAAATTAAAAATAAATGGCCCTTTGAATAATATATTGTTGACTAATAATATGATATTTGTATAATATTATTATTAATTTATATATAATATAAATAATTTATATATAATAAAATATTAACACTATAAGACAAAATTTTTATCAAGTCATAACAAAAACAAATATATTTATAATAATGGGAAGGACTTATGTTTATTTATTTTAATGTTTGGATAATAGTAGACTGTCCCCAAATTAAACCATTATTTAAATTATAAAGAAAGCACACTTATTTTTTAATACTATAATATTTTACAGTGATTAAGCTTGCTCTTCAACATGTCGCTGTAAGTTAATTGACAGAGATATTTGCCTTCAAACACTACCAAAATTTGATTGGAATTGGCCGTATAATAAGTTTGTCAATTTATTACCATTAATTCATCACCAAGTGATATTGTTTTCGAATAGTGTGATCGCCATACTTATTTCGTTTTTTAAATATATTATTCAAGAATTAAAACGCATTTTTCTTCAACACCTTTATATCCTGATGTTAAATCGACTAACTAAGTTGCCATGGTTTAAAAATAAATAGATAAATTAGAAATGTAAACTAATATAAACTTACCGTTCACATCAAGACAACCCTCTTGAGTTTTCACTGAATTGGTGTTCACTTGACAGAGGTAACAACCTCTGTCGGTCTCCTTAACTTGTTTAATCTTGATCTGCCATGTATGTAGATTGTCGTAGATGACTGAGATACGGCTGTTGTGAGTCACAACTTTAGTACCGATGCTCAAGATCGTTTGGTCTTCGGCGCGAACCCATGCCACCTTAAATAAATTGAAAATTAATGGTTATTAAACCAGATTTTCTTTCGGTAGACATGCATAAAGAAGGTTTCCGATACAAATATAATACATGCATTTTCCAGAGTAATTAAATACTAATAATCATATTTTTATTCTTCAATACATATAGTTTGTTTCGAGAAAGAGACAGGGAAAAGGATAATAGATGGTATTATAACATTAAACAAACAAACATAAAACAAATAAAACTTAAAGTCAAACTGAAAATATTCTGATATAAAATATATTCCTATTAATAGAGAGTCCAAAGAAGAAAATGAAGAATGAGAAAATGTCTTATAATGCTATAATTATGTAGCGATATGCTATATTATATATTATAATTTAAATAATATTGTGATGGTTATTATTTTGCGACTTTATCTCACTGTCAATCTCATATAATAATATTAAAATATTATTATTAAAATATTTTAATTTTAACTTTTATCAATTTAATCGATTAGAAACCTCACTAAACAGTCCAGAATATCAAGCTTCACCAATTTTATAAAATATTAATTTAATAAGAAAATAATTAAGGCCTGTTTATTTTAATAAAATCCGACAAGACCAAGATCGTTGTTAAGATACAGACCGGAGTATCTAAATATATTCCGTGAAAAAAAAACCTGATTTTTGTTAATTTTTGCCTCCTCTTTTGGTCCCCTTTATTGTGAAATACGATATTGCTTTGATTTAACAGAGCAGCATTTTCCCTACCTTCCTAATTTTCTCGAGAAATTTATCCTATAACCAGAAAATTTTTCTTCGCCATTTCAGCCACGTTTCGTGTCCCTTTCTGGGCTATTACCCCAGCTCCTCGTCTACCAGGGAACGAAAAAAAATCGCATTCATCAATAGAAATGATTATGGAATATTAAATTTACTACAAGCCAACCACTTACTCAAAAAATTAGTTTGTAAAATATTATTTTAAAGGTAGATAAATATTGTAGTGTCATGTAAAAAAAATATATCATTAAGAAAATTTAATTGAAATAAAACAAACAAAAATACATGTTATATTTTCAAATATCATCAATCTGTATCATCAAGTATGAAGACTAAAGAGTAATGGCTAAGGTACTTTTTTGCTTAATTACATCACCTGATCTGAGAGAGTAAAATGAATTTATAAGTAAAATTGAGGAGTAAAATTCAATAATGCAGCCAGTTTTTTAAATTTGTTCTAGTTTCGTAACATGGCTGTTAATTAAATTAAAAATTATAAATCAGAAATGGATAGAGGTTAAACTAAATCTTTTATAAGTAAAAATTCTTGGTATCGATTTTGGCTATATGTTGGTGTACCCTTCTCGTCTCTCGTGTTGCCCAAGCTTTCGAACAAATATAACGACACCACATTGAATGGACTTTGCAACGTTGTCTCGGTACTTTCATACGTTTCGAAGCACAATTACAGCACAAAAATAAGTTTCAAATGAATTTTAATGCAAAGTTTTTAGCTGATAACCGTCATAAGAAAGCAATGCTGCCACCATGCGTATCTTAGAAAACTTGAACTAATCTTGAAACACACGGATTGAAGATCTCAGTTATCTCTGTTAGTGGCTGAGTCATTAACAATGCACTGGTAATGTACTACACACTTAGTTTCAAATAATCAGTCTTAGATTAACACAAAGAAAACGTTTTAAAATAGAATATGTACGTAATAATCGTTGTAAATGAGTGTAATAAAAAGTTATATTTAGTTAGATTTGTTGTGTTCCTAATTTAATTTTGTGTTTATGACACAACATTATATTATAATTTTTCTATTGTTTGAGGCCACATGTAACCCTTATGAGGAAAAACAGGAGTAATGAAACAATTTTTAAAAATAAGGAACGACTAGGAATGATCTGACAAATGTTCTAACCGAACTGAAAAAAAAGTCATTACCCCCGTCGGGAATCGAACCGCCGACTTCCCTGTGTGAGCTGAACGCTTTAAGCATCACAGCATAGAAGCAACCTACTGTGTTTTTATGGCTAGTGCTTAAAAAGCAAACTGAACGTTTTTTACATTGAACCACTTCCGAATTTCCATCACACCAGTTCAGCAATAACATTATACACCAATATCTGATTATTTTGGGTAAAAAATATGTGAAAACTTTGTACCAACTTTTAACCACCTCCGGAAGTCCATTCTTTCGAATAAAATAATTATTTTCAAAATCGGTCCATAATTGCCGCAGAAATCAGGGAACATACATAAAAAAAATAAATATATATACAGCCGAACAATAGAACCGGCTCCGATTTTGAAGTCGGTTAGCCCCAGCAACTATTTAATTGAACTATTTTCCATAAATAATCAGTCTTAGAGCAACAGTAATTACAAAACATTATATTTACAGGTTAAGTTTCAATGGTATACGAATTTCAATACTTGCTTGCAGTAACTTCCATTTCTGTTTTGAATGTTCCTTCCTGCGAAAACTTCAAGATCCATTCCGACATATTTTGCTGTGTTATTGCTATATGTAATTATAATATTATTTTTTACCATTACTATCTATGTGGTCTGATTTTACGAGAACTACATATGTATATATTTACTTTCTTTCATTTGTATTTTCTTGTTTTGGGTCAATTTATTTATATTATTATTTTCCTGTTGTAATTTTCGTGCGGCTTAGTGTGGTAGAGTAGGCTTCCTCTTGTTTTACGCTAAACATTCTGGCTGTAATGTAAAGCTTTAACAGATCAGCGTCTTATTTCAGTGCCATTTTTTGTAGATTATGAACGACCTTATATGAACTGCCATATCGAAGGTTTGTGGTACAGCTAAGAATATAGAATACGAACCTTTGTATAGAAGAATAATACAATAATAATACCGTCACAGGTTTTATCAATTACATTTATTATTATATGCACCTGGCAATTGTTCAATGTTTGTTAATAATACCAAAATGGCATGTGGATATTAGGTATTATCTCCCTCTCTACATAAAATGTTTTAATATTTTAATATTTATATATAACGCAAAAAGTGTACAACAATAGGTCGTTCAATTTGTTCCCTTGATGTCGGATCTGCAATAACAGTTTCAGGAAAACTTTATGACCTTGAATAATATTCTCGGGTGGATGTAGATAGCTCTACTGGACTAATACATGACTTCTTGAATTTAAGGTTTTAAGTTACTGTTAATTTAAGTAATGAACTAGCAGGACCATGGAATTGAGCACTTAGCTAAGCTTATATATGATATATATTGTATTTATTATCAAAAAGTAGGAAATTCCGGATTTTTTCAGGGGAATGTATTATTTAGCATGACATTAAGTTACCTTTTGTTACTATACTAAAGCAAAATATACATTACACTTTCAAGAATATAAACTATTTCATGAATATCTCCACAAACGTACCCTTTGAAATTTCCAGCAAATAAACGTATAACATACAAAGAAAAATAATGTTTCTGATTCACATCATGTTCAAGTATTACTTGTTTTGTTTGTTATATCTGCCCCCTTTCCCCTTTTGTGCCATTTTAAAACTCCGCTCTTTTCCCTTAGAGCAAATTTTCCCGAATCAATAGGAATTCCTGTAGGTTTCGGTAACGTTTCATATACAAATTCCTTTGCGAATTTTTCTTAGTAATAACAATAAAGTGGAACGATATACGCAATGTTTGTTTACTTCTTCACAATATACTTTCAGTGGAGTCGGAGCTAGTTTATTTTGCTACAAGGTAATAGACGTAAAAATGGGGAGAGATAATGCAACATGAAGGAAAAAGTTTTTACAAACAAATTTTTTATTATAATATTTTATTACGCGAAAAAAAAGCGAATGCCCGTATATTGTACTTTCCTGGAAATTGAGCTTAATTTATATTCATTCCATTTTCTCAAGCTGTATATTTTTCATATTTGCGTTTCGTTCCATATATGTATTTCGTAAATGTGAGCTCTTATTATGCCTTTACTTTTGTTTATTTAGTTTATTGATTAAGCAATTCGTTGTACATTTTGTCTGCAAACATAATTAATTCAGCTTTCATATTAACATCTATTTCTTTATATATCTCACTGTTCTTTCATATTTTTTTCTATATTTGCCTATTGTCTGTGGTTGGTTTGGTAATTGCGGTGTTATCCGTGAGTTCAAATACCGGCTCTAAAACAAAATATATGTTTATGATTATGTGTAATTGTAATTGTACATAGACAGCAATTTAAAATACAAAAAACAACCATTGACCAATTGACAAGAAAATACCATTGCAATCATGTATGCAAATTGGTTACTGACTAGATATTACTGTATTCCTTCTAAGTAACTTGATCAATCGCTGATGAATAAGGCCCAATGCTAAGGATTCTGGTTGTGGGTTTACCTGCATAACAATAACATCTTGCATTGTTACCAATCGATATCGCTAATAAACATATAACAGTTAAGTGAACACGCTAAATAGCATATATCAAAATCCCTACAGATATAATATAAATATTTGGTTAATTTACTAATAATTTGTGCCCCATACGGCGAAATTAATTAAAACATTTATGATTATTTCTGGCCAATAAAAACATCGAAAATAAAACTATTTTAATTATGTGTAGAAAAATACTAGAAGTTTACAACGACGTTAATAATCTCATTAAGGAAAAAGTGTGTTCATTAGAAGATTATCATATTTTAATACTTTAATAGAATATTTATATAATAAATCATATATATCACACGTAGTGATTTACTAGAACAACGTTTCCCACACATGGAATATATAACATAACCGCATCTTATTATTGCCAAAGAACAGTCGCAGATATATAAACACCCCGTGTTCTCCGTGGAAGCGAACATTAAAGAGTCACCAACAGAATCGAGAATCTTCATTAATGATGGATGAGGCGCCATAAAGTTTGTAGTAACAATTTTACGGTCTAATTCTGGTGTAATCTAAACCTTCGCAATGTAAGTTTAGATTACTACGTGATGAAACTTAAATCAGAAGTTGTATGTACCATATTTATTTAAACATGAGATCGGATAAGTATCTGACCAATATCAAAGGGAGCAGAGCTGGGTTTTAAAAATGATACATTTGTCAATTTATCAATTTATCTACTCATAATAATACTGTCATTACAGGGGCTTTTTTTTATTAATCTCCTAAAACGTCAACAATCCGCCAATTATTATATGATTTTCGTTATATAATGTAACCATCCTGACACATAACATAGCAGATTACTTGAGTAAGTGATCTGCTGTACAACTTATAATCTAAATCTCATTCTGGATACTAATCTAACTTATTTTAAAGTCTATCCTAACTTAATTTAAAAACTATTCTAGCGATTATTAAATCTCCTTTGTAATTTGCCTTTGAGGCTATGCACTACACTGTCATCGGGCATAATTAGCTGTTTGGCTAGTGCATTGGCATGCATTAATAGTCTTTTAGAGTACTTCGCACTAATACTCCGAATTACACTCGTTATGGATTTACCAAGACCAAAACAATCCTGAAATAAATAACATTTGGCTTAACTCTTTCAAAAGACTACTACAATAATCAAAACAAGCCTTTGAAATGTCAAAAATAATGTCCCACATATTTTACCACGCTGTAAAGCCAATTTCAATTTGGTACTTCACAATGTTGTTCGTGGAAACCATATATCATATATATGATAACAACATATGCTGCTGACACTGCTATATGCTGCTAAAAATCTTTAAGTCTATCTATATCATTTTTTCCTTCAACA
The DNA here is from genome assembly GCF_030347505.1 of Rhynchophorus ferrugineus. Classification (NCBI taxonomy): domain Eukaryota; kingdom Metazoa; phylum Arthropoda; class Insecta; order Coleoptera; family Curculionidae; genus Rhynchophorus; species Rhynchophorus ferrugineus. The sequence goes on along the minus strand of NW_027472583.1, from coordinate 18,959,778 downwards.
ATTTACTTGCAGGATAGCCGTCATGAAAGCGACTTAGTTAGACGCAGTCTGAACACATTTTAACATATTATATTCATTACCAAAATATATAGCTATGTAATTAATGAAGAGCTCGAATAAAACTTCTATAATAAATGGACCCAGGAAGTTATCCAAGATTTAAGAAGATTTTAAATTTTATTCCAAGATATATTAATTTCATAATTTTTATTTAACATTAAACCAAGTATATCTAATATTATGTTGACTTCAGATGACGAGATCACAAGATCTTTATCAAAGCAAACCAAAGCAAAATAGCTGACTTGGTTGGCGTAGTTACAAGGCGACAGGACAGTCCTCCTACAGTAACGCTAGCCACGAGTTTGAATCCTGTTGGGGAAGGTTTTTTGGCGTAATCATAAGAAGTGAAGCGCTGCTTAGAGATATAACGACTCATATATCGGAACAAGTAGTAATCAGAAGGTGCAAAGTCAGGAGAATACAGCAGATGAAGTAGCACTCCCCATTTTAATGTTTCAAAGTATGTTTTCACCTATTTTGATACATGTAGTCGATGTTGTCATGCTAAAGAATAACATCGTTATGTTTTTGCTCGAATTCATTACTCAAATGCATCAACTGTGGCGGATAGTGATTGATTGATGGTTTGGTCGAGTAATGCTTTCAAATTGCCGTCTTTAATTTTGTTTTGGCTGTCTAGAATGCTCTTTGTTTTCGGTGTCCAAATCACTACTTCTAAAACGTCGAAACCAGTACTCACATATTGAAATCGTGAAACCTTCAGCTGCTATTTTCAACAAATCAAAGTAAAAAGTCAAAACTTACCGCAAGTGCGGTTTACTCGGCGTAAATTTAAATATTTTCAACTAAATTTCGTTTTTTATTGGCACGACGAAATGACACATACTGAAAAGTGAAACTCATCAATCAGGTTCTTGAAATGGGACAGAAATGTACCCGATATGATGAATGCACAGTAACACTATCTGTTGTAAATCCTTTAAAATTAGCAATTTAGCATTTAAGTAGCAATATTATTAACAAATATTGTGAGATATAGACAAATTGAAATATACTTCGTTGTTAATGTTTCTCTATTCAAACATAAATTATATCGTGTGAACTTATCTTCCTAATATATGACGCAAATTAAAATGCTCTAAATACACGTCGGTCAAACGATACAGGCTGGAAAACTGAAAAATTCGTCACCGTTTATGACTCAAAAGATTCATTTATCTGGACGCGTTATCAAGTCCTCGCCAGCATCTAATGAAATAAAGACGCCGATAACCGGCGGCTTTCGCTAGAGGCAATGTCGGGGCTTAAGGACTTTACAACAACTTTACCATAACTAAATTAGTCCGCCACGTAAACGAAACGACAACGAAATACCTTTCGAAGCACCTACGTCATCAAATTTGCAAACTTTACTGGTTACCGAAAATTATCGATATTACCGAAAAAACAATTTTATTGTAACATTCTTTATAAAATTCAGTATAACAGAAAAAAAGAACGATGTGTACGGACGATTTTATGATAAATGATGTTGTATTAAAACAAGAAAGGTGCCAAGAACCCAACCGGCAATGGAGAATAGAAAAAAAGTGTCGTGAAACACAAGCAAAAAGTACCATTCATCCGGGCGCGTTAACAATTTTTTGCCAACGAATAGTGGAATAAGAGGGCCAATAACCGGGGGTGACGTCACAGGCAGAACGGCACGTCGAACTTGAGCTGCTTTAGAACAATTCCATCTTAAGAAAATTAGTTCACCAAGAAAAGGAAACAATAATCTGTCATATAACAATGGAGAACGTATACAAAGTATCTAATTTATTATTTATTAATACCTTAACGATGAAACTCTGGAGATTTTGAAGATGAATGAAAGAAGTATAAAACTTTAGATAAACCAAAATATTTATTTAAAAAAACAAGTTATTAGAAAATATTTGTAGCTGAAAAATATTTTTATTTATCAATATCTACTTAAAATCATTTGTGCTTGCGCTTGCCACCAAGTAATGTATAAACGTACATTTATTACATTATTTAGTTTTGGGCTGCATATACAACCGATGAACATAACAATATGTAAATACAAGGAGAGAGCATAATATTTAAACATATGATCATAATTATCATAATCAACATTAACCTCCTCCATACACATTTTGTTTTCAATCGTTTCCTGGCGATTTACATTTTTTCCAACTTTTGATCATTAAAACTTGTCTGCTTGCCCTTAACTTAGCAAACTAAGACTTAAACTTAAACAACTTAACTATTAACTTAACTTAATAGCAAACGGGAAAAACCAACTAAACGGCCCTATACCGTGGATTAGACAGTGACAAATTGTGGTCTTCTTAAATAAACATGTTGTTGCCTCGACGACCTCCTGAAATTTGTATCATAGAAACCAAAACATATTTCGTTAGTTCAACCAAACAAAGCAGGAGCAGATAAAAGGTCAATTGAAAAGAGGTGGCGCTACTAGAATTAAAACCATATGTTTTTTAGTTAGCCCTAACCCTCAAAAGATTCGTGTATAAATTTGACAGCTGTCGGATCATTAGCTTGTGAGTGCCACTTTTGTTATTGTGAAAAAAATTGATAAAATTTATGATTAATAAGGAATTTCACGTATTGATAAAATATTGCTTTTTAAAGAGAAAAAATACAGTTGAAGCAAAAACTTGGATTGATGCCGACTATCCGGATACTGCCCCAAGAAAATCAACTATCAAGGTTTGGTATGCTAAGTTTAGATGTGGTGAAATGAGCACCAAAAACGGTGAACGCAGAGAACGCCCAAAAGAGCTTGTTATCGACGAAAACATTAAAAAATTCAGAAAATAATTTTGAATGACCGCAAATTGAAATTTAATGAAATAGCAGACATTCTAAAGATATCAACTGAAAGTGTACATCATATCATTCACGAATATTTGGGTATGAGAAAGCTCTATGCAAAGTGGGTGCCGCGCTAGCTCACTGTTGATCAAAAGCAACGACGAGTTGATGATTCGGAGCAGTGTTTGAAGAGGATAAAGCGTAATAAATCTGAGGTTTTGCGTCGATATGTGACAATGGATGAAACATAGCTCCATCATTTCACTCCGAAGTCCAATCGACAGTCATCCGAGTGGACTGCACACGATGATGGCTGGCAAGGTCATGGCGTCTGTATTTTGGGATGCGCATGGAATAATTTTCATTGGTTGCATTGAAAAAGGAAAAACCATCAACCGCGACTATTACATAGCGTTATTGAACCGTTTGGTGGACAAAATTGCCGAAATACGTGTACCGTGTCACAAGTCAGTGAAAACGATGGCAAAAATCCATGAACTGGGCTTCGAATTGCTTCCTCATCCACCTTATTCCCCAGATCTGGCCACCAGTGGCTATTCCTTGTTCTCAGATATCAAAAAAAGATATCAGAATAAAAAAAGAATGCTCGCTGGGAAGAAATTTTCGTCGAATGAAGAGGTGATCGCCGAATCTGAAGCCTATTTTGAAGCAAAGGGCAAATGGTACTACAAAAATGGTATCGAAAAGTTGGAGGGTGGCTATAATTAGTGTATCACCTTTGAAGGGAATTATGTTGAATAAAAGAAACAAATATATTCAAAAAAATGTGTTTTACTATGGTAGGCCAGGTACTTTTCAATTGACCTGTTACACTTTATCAGACTAGATGAGCAAATGCTGCATTTAACAGCCTTTAACTTGATATCTGCCAAACCTGATGTATGGTCATAATATCATTAAGAACAATAAGAACTCCTTGATCAGAAGAAAGTCACTCTAACAATATGAGTCAGCACTGTGCGCAAATTCTTGCGCTCTGTGCTTCTGGCGATAAAACTTGAAATTTAGACAAATTTCAGGTTTTTATAAATTATGTAGATTTGTCAAACGTACAACAAAAAAATTATTAAGTTTAACTAAGACTAATTTAATGCATTAATTATCATTAAGAATAGAACATATGCATCAATGGTTTTTAGTTTTCAGATGGGCCGAATTCCTATATTGATTGTTATTTCTATAATAATTGTTATTAACTATTTTACTGCTGTTATGAATGTAATATCATCTACATTATTCACCAAATAATAAAATTTATGAAATATTTCTATTTTACTATTAGAGAAACTTCGGTATAGAAATTATCATGATAAATATGTAGCACATATGGCTAAATATAATAGCGATTGCTAATGTCATTACTAATAGTCAGATTCAACTCACTATTCACCTAATAATTAGAAAATCTCTTCGGCTAAACAGTAGAGTTAATTAAAGCAAATAACTTAACAATAACGTCTATGACTATCTATCCCGATTCGTCCTAATTAATAACACTAATTATATAACACTAATATAGATTAAATTATACGCAGTTTTACATAATTCCATCTTAGTTAGATATATTTTATTATTCTTCTTACATTTCAAAATTACTTAATATATTATAAATCATATAAATATTTCATTACATATTTCAAAATCTTAAATATTAAAATTATTATTTTCAAGCAATATCTGATTAAATTATTTCTTCTTTTTAATAATAGCATCATCTGCTGAAAATCACCGAGTTTCACCCAAAATAATTTAATAAAGAAAAGATGCCGAAATAAGAATAAGCAGTTGCCAAATTCGATGACGCGGTCTTTCCCTCCCATGCCGTTTCATCTTCTCGGTGACCTAATTTAATTAAGGTAAAGATGTTGTAAAGCTGCTTAAGGTTTTGCGAGTCACCTTTGGAGAAATCCGTCATTTCCTTTCTTATTTCGTCAGCAAAAACCAACTATTACTGGCTAACCATCAGCGTTCTTGTATATAATCTTTAAACGTTTTTATTGTAATTTTTAAGTCACGCCTACGATTTCTACCCACAAACATAAATATTGTGAAATATACATGATTTTAACTGATATATTTAAATATTCTTGATAGGTTTAATGTACAGAAATTCATTCAATTTCTCTTGGCCGATATTTCGTAATAATACAACAAAATGATTTTCTTAAATATAAAGAGTCTCCTCAGGTTCATGGATTTTATGCAAATAAAATGCAGCTATATAATAAATATGATGGTTCAATAATGTTGCATTTATACCATTTTTCATTCGATCTTACATTCATTGAACACCTCCGACTCTAGCAAACAATAACTCTCTACAGCACAATTAATAATCTTGCATCTTACAAATTCACGAACGGTGGTTTCCGCAAAATTACTAAGAAGCTGCGGGTTTAGTAGACCGACGTTTTATCTACATCACTAGCTTTAGTGTACGAGTGCAAATATGCTCCTTTTGTGTTAGTGTGTATGATATATTTTATTAGTATTTTTATAAAATATTCTTGTCTGGCAGTTTAGTTAACCCCAATACATAACCCCAAAAAATATCTTTATAAATCATCATTAACAACAACAAACATCATATGTTGGTATATTTGTACAATAATATCAATTATTTTATTAAAGGCTCTATAAAGATTTTCAAACACGCAAACAAAATAACAGAGTGTATATGAGTAATTGCACATCAGTTATCTGGATGTATTTTAATCCGCAATATCTATTGGAGAAGTCAAATCAGAAGGAGAATCAAAATTGAAAAAGTTCTTTTAACAAATATGTATAGAAACTATCTATAAATTTCTGATTTTGTTTAAATAAGATGCCTATTGTGAAAGATAAAAAATTCTTATTCAATTCAAAATATTCTCAAACGCTTTCCATTATTTTTTCAGATATTTATCAGTTTTTTACAGATAACATTTGAAATTCTGCATGAAACCACTATGTCAAGAAAATGTATCAACCCAAGGAATATCTGGTATATATGGCAGGTTAGGTCTGGATTCCCAGTTAAGACTCTTCACGTTTATTTTCAGAGATTTTGAAAGATAATCCAAACAAAATTAGCCTAATCATACTTCTACAACTACAGTATTTCTCTAATTTGGCTGATTTTCTTGAATATTTGACACAAAAGTATCAATTTCAAATACCATAATGATTTAAACTGAGCTTCTAACTGTTTTCTAAAAATAATTAATAAAATTCTATCGAGAGATGCCCAGCAATTTATTTTAAATCAATTTTGATTTGATATAGACAAGAGTCATTCTTTTAAAAGAAAAATCCCCACAACTGTCACTCAAAAATTGCCAGCATCATTTGAAAGGAATCGTCTCTCGGTGGGAACATGCAGAGTCAATGTGCGACGGAATGATTAATGATTCCGGTTAGCCCCAGGTTAGGCCGAAGTGCCAAAGCAGCGATGGAAAACCGAAAGAAAAACGTCTATTGTAGGCAAATTGGACCCCTCATCTTTACCGCATTAATGCATTTTTTTCGGCACATAGAATAGTCATGTAAAAGGCAACGTTGAGTTTAAATGGTATTTATAGTGTACTAATTTTGCTATTATTATTAACATTTGGTTAATTAGTAGTTAGTTGATTTGTTGAATAAATGATTTGTCTAAACGGTCAAGGCATCAAGACAATCCAGTTACGAATTCGAATCCTGCTTTGACATGGTCGTAAATTTATTCTTGATTGTACAAAAATCAAAAGTGCAAAATACCACACGGAAAATGATCCAAGTCAAGTCAGTAACCAGAATGGTTAAAACCGGATGTTTTCTGGGATGATATCCAAGTTGGTCACTTGCCAATCGCTAGGCTTAATGCCGAGGACCGTGGTTCCTAGCCCACGTTAAGCAGTAGGTCCAGTCCAGATAAACCTCAGTTGATAAACAGGAAACTCTAAGATATAACGAAAATTATTAATAAGAAACTATAAATTTGGACTATTTTTTGGCGCTATATCGTTGTAAAACCAAGAGTAGTATTTGAAGGTAACTGATTTTTCCGCACTAAAAATAATTAATAATATAACCTTATAAAAGTTATTTTATATATAATAAACAAATAATTTTTTAATATTTTTCATACATATATTTAAAAAAAACTTGCATAAAGTCACTACATTCTTGTGGAAGTTGAAATATGCTCTACCACTTGTGAAGATTGGCATGACATATCATAATTTTAAAATGAATGCCACAATGCCTAGACGAAGGTGGTACTGAATGAAGCACTTTTAGAAACTTATGGGATTCCAATAAACAATGTATTGTAACTAATATAGTTATTCATATTGTTATTGAAACAAATCCATGTTTTCTTCAAAAAATATAGCTTCTACAAACATATAATAACCAGTAAATTACCCAGTTATTAATATGCAATAAACTGCTTTTCTATAAAGAAATTCTAAAACTTGTATCTCTGAAAGCGCACCAAAAAAAAATCATAAAAATAATTAAAATAACCCATCGGAATTTGATGATAACAAATTATTCAAGAACAAATGCATTTAATACAATCACATGGACAGTTTTTCTAAAAATTAAGAAAAGCTATTATATATATTATAATTCCAATACTCAACAATTATATAGTGCATCTATAAAAATATCATTATATCACATATATACACTCAATATATATGGTAATGTTAAAGAAATCGAATGTTATATACTGGGATAGAACACTTCTTGTTTCCAAAAATTAAAAAATAACACCCGAAGAAACAATCATAGAGATACAAACATTGGTGTGTTGAAGCAGTCAAATTGCTTGTTTTAATGGCGTATTTTTAAACACGACAGATAGGCTTTTACTATACGTAAAGTTTTGACTATATTCGCCTTGTTGTTTACCACAGTTGTAGTTAGAAGCCATTTTTAAGTAAATTTTGTATTTATATTTTGTTGAGGTTATATAATTATTTCATAGTCAAAATTAGCGGCAGATAATGCGAAAAAAAAGTGTACTATAAGGTATGAATTATTAGTAAAACTTTATCATTTTATAATACTAATTGTGTTGATTATTATGGAACAAATGGTATATTTTTATGCTAAATAATATGGAAAGAGGACTTGTTTCAAGATCATAGTAAAGTTAAGAATGAAATACGGTCATGTTTGTATAAGTTTTCGGTCTATTTATTATTATACTTATATCTATCTGATTTTACAGATATTTCAAAAGATGAAAAAAGGTAAATGTTTAAATGAAGTGTGATGAATTTTCAGTATAGCGTAAATATAAGATGCATGTACTTAATAGAAAGTGGTTGGAATAAACTGATACCATAGGATTTGAAGCTTCGTGAATTATTATTTCCTTCGGTTAATTATATTACCACGAATTGTTGATGCCACGATACCATAGCAAATTACATAAATATTCAACAGGTTCAAATGACAAAAATGTTTTTTTTAATAATATTTTCATTAAATTCGTTAAATAGAATGATATGGACCCGATGTTATATGACTCATCGGAGCAGATAAATAATGCCGAAATATTATAGTATTAAACAAATGTTATCACTATAATTGTAATAAAATAAATAAAACGTAATCTAAGTACAATTAGAGACATACCCAAAAATCATATAAATAAAATATTATAATAAAGATTTGAATCAAAATCACTTATCTTCATTTTCCTTTCGAATAGCTTCTTGTTAAAATATCTTAAGCATCATGTCTATGTTATTAACAATTTCGATTTTAGATACTTTAATGACTGATTTCGAATCTGTAGATATATTGTCTATTCGGAGATGAGATCTTATACACTTATTTTCACATCATCTGCCGCTAATTATGCCTATGAAATAATTATATTACCTTAACAAAATGTAAATACAAAGCTAACCTAAAATGACTTCGAAGTATGACTTTTACTGTCGTCTTATTTTTAACTTGCTTCTTATTATTCATTCATTGATGCCACGACACCATAGCAATTTACATAAATGTTCAGCAGGTTCAAATGACAAAAATGTTTTTTTAACAACATTTTCATTAAATTCGTTAAATGGAATGATATGAACCCGATGTTATATCATATACCAGCAGGACCACGCACAAGTACATCAGAGATATTGTAAATTGGACCACTCGGATCCATACCCTCCTCATATTTTAGATTCCCCTTTTATCTACTAATCTTTACTCAACCAGACCCTTACGTAGGCTTCCGAACCCCTGCTTTCAATATTATGCCCACCAACTACTCCAGAATACATTCAATCTTAACCATCTCCATTAATGACGTCACCGATATAATTATTTTTAATAGTAGAAAGATGGTACCAAGGCTTTAACCACTACGGTCACCAAACCATCTAAAGGTGAGTTGTTGAAATACATCTAATATGATTTTTTGTTATATTTTAAAGACCCCTTTTTACTAATTAGGATTTACCTGGGATCCAAACCACGTTTCTAAGAAATTAAGCTTACCGACTAGCGGGTGATCAACTTGGAGATTCTTCGCAAAAGTCATCCGGTCTTACCTTACCTGGTTACTGGCGTAACTAGGATTATTTTCCTTGCCAAATTTTACAGTCTTGTCTTTTGGATAATCGCAGTTACAAACAATCACAAACATAAATTTAAGACCATGCACCAGCAGGATTCGAACCCGTGACTGTCGCGTAGGAAAGGTCCTGTCGCCTTGGCCACTGCGCCAATCAAGCCGTCTATAGTGTGTTTTAATTGGGATATTCGTTTATAATATGAATACTTAATAAAACAGCAACTACATGTGTGATATAATTTCATTACAAAAGAGAAAATGTTAATAACAAAAAAATCCATCAAAATTCGTATTTAATTATTGAAAAATGATGTTCTTCCTAAGACGGTACGTCATCACATTTGCAACACACTTTGTTGCGGGTAAAAAGGGTCTTTGCCCGAACGCATTAACAACTTTTTGTTGCTGCCTAATGGAATAGGCAGGCAAATAACCGACGGGTCCTTGCGAGAGGTAATGTCGGGTCTTTGGCAGCCTTACTTTAAGTAAATTAGTTTGCCAAAGAAGGGAAACGGCACTAAAGTTTCTTTTATGGGAAACGGCATTGTCCAAATTGCAGCCTAATTGCTATGTATTCAACGGTTTCTGGAAGGTGTTTATATGTTGGAGATTATTATTTTGGTTTATCGAATCTGTCATAATGAAAATAACCACGAGGGCAAATTGAATGGACTAATAGGTTACTATTTAGCTTGTATAAAATACAAAAATTAGTATGTTTGATAACAAAATCACATCTTAAATATAACGGACTTGATAAATAAAGTTTTAAAAAACTTTCTCGATAATGTATTATAGTCAAGCATTCATTTAGGCATATCGATGGTGTGTGGATCCTCAATATAATAATACGTTGGTTAAAATTCCAAACAAATTGTTTATTTTAATTCTAATGGAGAAAAAAATGTGACAAAGATAGTTAAGTCTTGCAAGACAAGAACCTGCAGATATACCTTCAATATTGGTAACTACTTATATTTCATACTACTTTAATTATATCAAAATTGTCTTATATTATAGTAAAGGTAACATTAATTTATATACCACTGTCTATTAAATTTAGCGTTAAGGCTCATTTGTTTTATTTATTGCTTATGACTTCCTAATAATTTTGATCTAATCTCAGTTACCACAAATAAGGTGTAAGAGATGTCATTAGGCTTAAGTATGCAATGTTATGATTTTACATACATCTCATTTCATTCTGCTCACACCAAGCTTCAAAGCTATACAAAGCGAGTTAAAATTTAGTAATATAACACCGTCATAGATATATACATTGGAAGCATCACATTAGACAAAAAGCAAAACACATTAGAACCAAAATAAAACAACTATACTGGTAGTCGGAAGATACTCTCAACTTGATCTAAAATCAAAGCGGTTGATATATAATACAATTATAAAGCCAATTTGGACCTATGGGGTGCAATTATGAGATTGCACTAAAAATTCTAATCAGCTAGTCATACAACGCTGTCAAAACAAGGTTCTTCGATTGATTACCAATGCCTATCGCTATGTAACAAACGAAGAACTGCAGGATGACCTGGAAATCAAATGGATTTGCGAAGTTATCCAAGATTTCGCCTTGAAACACGAAAGAAGATTACTAAATCATACTAACGTGGAAGCAATACAACTGCTGGACAGCGCGCAGGATGTCAGGAGATTGAAACCAACAAAACCATACGAACTTATATAAAGTGTATACATTTAGTGTCAACTATAGCTATAAGTTAATAATTAATAAATAATTATAATTTTATAATTGAGGAATACATACTGGTGTATTTTATCGCACTCGTCTTGCTTGTTAACTAATCCAAGTACATAGGAAAAGTAGCAATAAATTAATTGTAAATTAAGATTGTACTAAGCGTATCTAATAAAGATGTTATAAAAAATATAGATATATACCTTTATGAAACTCTATGTGAAACTACAAGAGTTATATGATGAAGACTTAGTATTAAATGTGACCCAAAAAACGACAATACCAATAGACTTATTTCGTTTTTATTACAATCTTGAGAAACTCACAAAATTTCTAAGTCTGTGGCTCCTATCTGTGCCGTCTGATCATTTTTAATATGCCAAGAAATATTTATACGATATTATTAACACTTCTGAGATGATATATAACTCTTAAATATAAAATCTAGTTCCTAATACGTCCTTATATTATAGATACTAATACTTTAATAATATTTTTTCACTTATTATGTAATTAATATATTGTTCATTCGACGAACAGGTTCATAAACAAAAATATACTGTTTTATAAACGCTGTTTCAATAATGTATTATGATAAATTAGCTTTAAGATACAAGACAGCGACTTTAACAAAAATTCTAGAAAAAGGTTGAAAAAATATATGTTCATTGTATCTCATATAGATAGATATATTATCCGTAGGTTTAAATCTACAGAAACACATAAGGTATCATATGTTATTTTACAAGCTACATTTTGTATAAAAAATTATCCTCTAACAAAAAAACACGATATGTTATTATCTACAATTTTGAACCCCCATTTTCGTACTTATTTTCTCGCAATTTTTCTCGTAGGCGTAACATGAATTATTGGCTTTTCTTTTGCGCTTGCAATATTTCCAGCAGTTTTTATAATCTGCCATTGTCGTTTCTTTTCCAATATGTGTCCAAACGACCAGTTTCCCTTTAGATTTGTAGATTTTTATACATATTCCTGTATAGCTTGGGATGCATCGATAAAAAATTATACTGTTTGATATTTGAAGAAGTCATAATGTCGATTTCATTACCACAGAATGACCTGGAGAAGTAGAGAAAAATTAAATATCAGTATTAATAAAAAGAATGATAATATGAGACATGGGGTTTAAAAGAAGGAGTAAAACGAAAACTTATCTGAGATAAGATGTAATGTTAAATGCTTATATGTATTTTGATCAGCGATCCATTGGCGTAAATATAAGGTATTAATGTAGTCAAATATTCTTTAAATAACCTAATATTCGATGGTTTTAGGATTTCCTTATATGAAACAACAGTTTTCTATTTAGTAATGGAACATTCAATACTGCATTTATGACACTCATTACTTTTGCCGTTAGATTTGACGAAATCTGCACCAGAACTCCATCAAACACATTTAGAAACTTATGTTGATCCTTCCTCGTCTTATCCCATTGGTCTTTTTTGGTTTCAACGATTTTCAAAGAAGATCGAAGACTCACACAGCTTAGTTATTGATGAATCAATTATTTCCAAATATTTACATACAGAAATGTTTACAACAAGAAATGTCCAAAAGGAAGCAAATATTATTGCTGCCACACGAACTGCTTACCAGGCAAGAAAGAAAATTAATGTAATGTAATGGATTGTGACTGGCGATGAAAAGTTAATCTACTACTACAACACTAAGAGAACAAAGTCATAAGTTACGACAACGAATCTAAATATGCATGGCTATATGGGAGTTTCTAAAACCAATTGAAACTGTTACGGTGAAGGTTTTCCGACATCATTTGAACAAATTGAATGAAATGTTGTTGCAAAATCACCAGCAATATCGATTACCAGGCGCAAAGTCATCATCTTGCATGGCAACGCTTGACCACACGTTACAAGAATTGTGAAGTATACATTCATGCAGCTCGACTGGAAATTCCTGCCGCATCCACCTTATTCACCAGACATAGCGCCTTCTGTTTACCATTTATTCAGATCGATGCAGCATGACGGCTTAATCGCCTGGTATAATATTATAGAAGGTCATTTTTTGATTCAATTAGCCCAAAAATAAAAAATCAATCAGAACATTTCATTACATTCAGAGAAAAAAACACCTGAATAAAAACTAGAACTGACAGAAAAAAATCCAAATTAAAAAACAATAAAGAAACGGAAACCAGTAACAGGCGGGCATTAATTAATAATGTTCACCCACCTGTCACTTAAAAACCACTCACGATACAGGCCAAGCCATGATATGCGACGTCATGATAAATGATACGGTTCAGGCCGTAACCGACAGCCATCGCACAAATCACGAAGACAAGAAAAAAACGCCTTTCGATATCGACAAAAAAAGCTCTCCGCCAAGGCACATTAACACGTTTTTGTCGATGTCTAATGGAATAGGTAGGCAAATAATCGACTATTTTGATACTTTTTCCCCCTAAACTTCCCTTCCGCGACTGAACTAAATTAATTCGCGCTCTGAAGGAAGCGAGCATACCGAATACGAAATAGTTTAGTTTTGTATAGTGTGGAACACTTTACATTATAGAGTTTCATCAAATTGTGATACTCTCCCAAACACTAGCTGTCTTTTTATACGATTATAAATCTACGCACCATATATCCAACGCAAATTTACATGGAATATACAACTGAATACAGTATACAACTGAATCAGTATACAACAACTGAATCAGTATACAACTGAATCAAAGCAATACCAGGTTGGTTTAAAAAAAATTAATCCACCGTCGATTTCAAGGCATTACTCGATGAAACCATCATTGGGAATTGCAATCTGATGCGTTTGGGTCGAGCACTAGTCAATAAACGGCTGGAATATCACCAAAAACATAACAATGTTATTCTCCATCATGAAAATATATGGAGATTACTAGGAGACATTAAAATATGAGAAGCGGTAGCATTACTACCTCCTGTCCTATTACCTACCCCACCAAACCTAGCTCCTTCTGATTGCAGTAACTGGTCAATTGAAAAGTCCCCGGCCTACCATAGTAAAACAATTTTCTTTAGCAAAACCAGTTTTAATATTCAACATAATTCCCTTCAACTTTTCGATGCCATTTTTGTAGTGAGATTTATCCATTGCTTCAAAATAGGCCTCAGTTTCGGCGATCACCCCTTTCTTCGACAAAATATATTCCCAGCGGCCATACTTTTGATCTGGAGAATACGGTGGATGAGGAAGCAATTCGAAGCCCAATCCATGGATTTTTGCCATCTTTTTCGTTGACTTATGATACAGTGCATTGTCTTGGTGAAGCAGCACTTTCTTTTTCTTCAAATGCGGCCGTTTTCGGCGATTTTGTCCTTCAAAGGGTCCAATAACGCTATATAATAGTCACTGTTGATAGTCCTTCCTTTTTCAAGATAGCTCATTGGCTAATTATTCCATGGGCATCCCAAAATATAGACGCCATATATTTGCCAGCCGACTGTTGCGATTTCCCACGCTTTGGAGTGGGTTCATCGTGTGCAGTCCACTCGGATGACTGCCAATTAAACTTCAGAGTGAAATGATGGAGCCATGTTTTATCCATTGTCACATATCGACGAAAAAACTCGAGTTTCTTACGCTTGATCACCTTCAAACACTGCTTCGAATTATCAACTGGTTATTGTTTTTCCTTTCCTTCAAAAAGAATATTCTATCAACACGCGAAATTCCTTTTTGTCCATTTTTTTCACAAGAACAAAAGTTGCTTCCCTCAAAATGCTATACTTCACAAACTAATGATCTGATAACTGTCAAATTTATACACGCATTTTTTAAGGGTTAGGGCTAAGTAAAAAATTTTTTGATTTAATTCTAGTGGCGCCATCTATATGTCAGGCGGGAGACTTTTCGGTTAGCCTGTTACTTATCTATAATATCAAGTTAAGTTAATAACAAAATTTACTTTGCCCATGAAATTTTTAAAATCGTATGTATTTGGAACTACTTAAATAAAATAACATAGTGTAATTTACCAAATTAAAAACGAACCATATATATAAAAGAAACAAAAAAAAACAATAACAATATTACATCCCAAAATATATGGATTTAATTCTAGTAGCGCCATCTATGTGTCAGGCCAGACACTTTTCAATTGACCTGTACTGTGTTAATTCTACCGACATACCAAACCAACCGGGATTTGTTCTCAAAATCCCCTCCATGCATTCCTGTCGAACAGATAATAATCTATGGATTTGCTTCAATTGATCTCAATTTGATTGAAGGATTAGGATAATGCTTTACATTGAATAAATTACACAAAAAATGAGATTTTTTTCATCCTTGTTTTATTTATGTTTTAACATTTATATCTTCAGACAGAGAGCTAACACGCCAGAAAATAAGTCTTAGGTCTAGCATCTGAATGTATAAAGGCTTGCAATGTTGATTAGTTGTTTTTTTTTTGGATGGGAAAAATAATTATAAAATCAAACAGTGGTCATTGTTTGATAATTGATCAGATACATTGAACTTGCATTCTCGTGAGTTTTTAGTGAATCATTTGAAATTGTTGTATACTTTTTGTATTTTATATAGTTTTGGCTTTCTTGGAACGTCAGACCACCGTTAACTTGTTCTAATTATATTGTTGAACAGGCAATATATTTGAAAGATTCATTATTACCTTTTAGGGTCGATTGTGTTTCCAATAAGTAATAAAATATGTAGGATATAGTATCCTGGAGAAGTAGACTCACCCTCATTCCCGATATTTAATTCACAGTTTAATAATAACATCTTAGTTCTAACTCCCATAAGCTTCATTTTACCTAATGTATCAAGTAATATCCATTAAATATACGATTGTAGGTCCAGGGGATTCACATGAATATCAAATGTTCAATCAAAGATACTACAACATAAAAATTTCAAAAAGCTTGCGGTCTGCACCACAAGGCAGTGTAAGTTTGTGATTAAACGTCGATTATGTCAATATTCCAGCGCACTCAAGCCAATACATAATAGATATGCCCCGATGGTTGATATTAAAACTTGGTAAAACTATCACAGAATAAATAGACAGTATCTCTACAAGAATATAATATCGAATTGAACAAGTTAAAACTCGAAGAAACAATGTCTGGTGAATATGAAGCATAGAGTAAGACTTTACAATGATGCATCACGAAATTCTTCTTTAGTTGTTTTGTAACTCGATGTTGCCATAGGATAAAATTCCAGTACTTCATGAACACTTTATAATTTTTGTGGACACTAAATAAGGGTCAATATATCCACTAAAACAAAGACCTAGTCGCCCACAACTACTTGCAAAAATATATAATTTCAATATTAGAAAGCCTTTCTCACTTTTTTGCTTATTGGAAGTAAAAACACTGAGTCAACTGAAAAGTTAAAAATAATTATTTTCAAAATACTAATGCTGGACAGAAAAATGACCCATTAATATTATATAATTATATATAGTTATATTTTCTTAAATTTTTGGTTCCTTCTTTTAGTTTCTGAATAAAATTGATAGAAATGAATTCGGCAAGATAAAAATCTCCCCAATTACAGTATACATATGGAAATATAAATAATGACTCTTTTATATGTTCTTTTATTTGCTTTTGATTTGACCTCATTATAGTTAATTTAAATAAATATAGATAGAACACTACCCAGAGATATAATGCCACTAAGCAAAAGATAGAAAAATTAACCCATTTATTTTTACTTATTCGATAGACGTCTACTAATATATTCACATAGACAAAATACACGTATACTTATTATATTTTCTTATCTTATCAAATATTGGTGAACTTAATCATAGGGTAATATATAAACTAATATGTATAATAAATGTAATGTATTATACAGTAAACTTTTTTACGATATAAGATCATATTGAAATAATATTATAATAATTTATCCTATATGTTTTATGAATTGTAAATAGGAATGGGCTGAGCACAATACACCGTTTTGGTACAAAATCACCTTGCCACGTGGTTTCTCTCCTTAGTACATTCCCCCTCTGACACAACAATAGTTTATTTGTGAATTGTACAATTGTATTGCCTTCTTTACTGATTAACTCCTTGTGGAATAAATAAATAATGTGACTGAATGTATACTCTTTAGAATATATTGGCATAAATTATTTGAAAGTTATTTTCCCAATATAATTGTTACAGAAGAAGATTTATAGGGCATACCATAAGCAAATGAATAGATAAGAGTATACGCTGCACTTGAACATTCGAATATTCTGCGAATTTATTAGAGTATGGATCCCATTTAGTAAAAAGCCTCAATTTGATACGCCTGTATAGTGATAAGTCGATTTATCTGACAGAAACTAAAATCTTCGATACAAATGATTATGGAATAATCTATCAACAAAATAACTACACCACAGGGGTCGATTCTCATCAATAACCAGTCACTTTAAAGAGAATTTCCATTCAAATCCATAGACAACCGAATGTCAAATCAAAACGGTACATTCTCGTCACCGTCACATCAAATCACCAGTGAGGTCGTGTCGTTTCGAATTGAGAACGATAGATTTGTATAAAATTCTTCACAATTTGTACTAATTTATATCCAGATACAATGTTATAATTATTGTAGCTTTAATTTAAGTTGCACCAATTCTCTATCTTTTACTCGTTTCATTTTATACCATTAACTTAATTGATTTTAGTAAATATTTGATGCCATATGCTAATGCCAAATCACTATTACATACGATAATCAACGAAAACTCGAAGAAACATTGTCTGGTGAACATTAGACATAGAGTAAGACCTTAAAATGATGCATCTCTAAATTCGTCTTTATTGGTGTTGTAACACGGTATTGTGATGAGATAATATTCCAGTAATTTAGGAACAACTTTTTATTTCTATAGACACAAAATAAGGGTCAATAAATCCTCTAAAACAAAGACCCAGTCGCCCACAACTACTTGTAAAAATATAAAATTTTAATATTAGAAAGCCTCTCTCACTATTTTGCTTATTGGAGATAACAACACTGAATCAACTGAAAAATTAAAAATAGCTATTTCCAATATACCAATACTGGACAGAAAAATGACCCATCGATATTAATCAAAATAAATGAATGTATATCAAGTTTATCTACAAAAGAATTCAAAATGTCCCAAGGAAGTACAGTCAAATATCTTGGCATGATCATTGATGTTAAACTCAGGTAGAACTGAAATACAAAAATTTACTTGTTATTGGGTAGATATTTGGGCATGTCAATACATAATAAGCTTTTGCTTTACCAAAAAGTCTTGAAACCAGCGAATAGTGTTCAACTCTGAGGTTGTACTAACCAAAGCAATAGGAATATCATACAAATATTCCAAAATAAGCAACTAGTAGCGAGGTATTGTTGATACTCAGTGGTACATTCATCGCAACAATCTGCACAAGGACATAAAAGTAGAAACTGTCGATGATGTGTCAATAATGGCTAAACCTAACGACATGAACAAAATCGGTCCTAGATAATCAGCTAGTC
Source organism: Rhynchophorus ferrugineus (assembly GCF_030347505.1). Lineage (NCBI taxonomy): Eukaryota > Metazoa > Arthropoda > Insecta > Coleoptera > Curculionidae > Rhynchophorus > Rhynchophorus ferrugineus. The sequence continues at coordinate 18,941,092 of NW_027472583.1, read as the reverse complement.
AGAACATCAAGGAGATTAAAAACATTTGAACTAATTCACTATTGTTATAAATAAAACTCAGTAAATATTAAAATCAAGGACATAAATAATAAGCCTAAAATGTATTCTGTAGAATACATACTTTATAATTTTAAAACCATAGCAAGCAAAGCTAAAAACAAACAGCTTATTAGTGTAGCTTTACTAGAATGCTATAATAAATATATAGTATAGATCAGATTTATGATTTCATTTGATATAGGTGACTTGATACATCGCAAGTAGCTACCCCCTTTCACTGTTCAAAAAAATTCAGTGCCTATAAAATTATAATACATGCTTAAATATTGTAATGTGCTCCTGTAAATTATATATTGTATTTTATTGAAAAACACCTCACTCTTAAATTGTAATATAAATATCGATTTGCTAAACGAGTTTACCTTATATTCAGTTCCTTGGCGGCCTTAAGCGAATGTACCATAAGCAAATTTTGTCGTCAAGGAAACAGAATGACAATGGGATACCTCCTAAGGGAGCTATGTTACCAAATATGCCACTTTAGCTTCTGTATTATTATGAATTCGGCAGGAGTGTTTGGTGAATAGTAACAAACATTTTATATGGGAGTGAACGCAATAAAAATTTAGAATTATATTATACATCCTCCATGGCGAATGTCCTTTTATTCAAACTGTTGTTTAATTCCCTTTTTTATTGTTATTGCAAAAACTGACAGAATTTGACTAATAATGAAATAACTTAATTCTTAAGTATTATAAACATGATATTAATTTTAAAAAATATTACATGACAATCGATTCCTTATTGCGTTTACATCCGTACAATAATAAATCTACCATCTTTATGATAATATTCTGTTGTGAACATTGATTATATTCGACTTTAATCATCTCCTTCAAGAGCGATACATGCATCAATCGCACTAAATTTTCGGATTTTTTGAACAAACATTCCTTTTCGATCGGCTTGGGCGACTTTCAGAGACTACGGTCGATCTTTTTGATTCATATATATAGTAATGCCTCTATTTTTCATCCATCTCATACAAGTTCTTTCATTAAAATTGCTGAAAATTATCAGCTAAAAATTGGAGCGCTATAAAGTTTGATATATACCTTTTGCAGTGTGATATGTGACACAGAAACTAACCCGATAAACATTTTTTAAAAGCCCGTTTTCGATATGACGTCTCATATTAAAACTATTGGAAAACAAAATTGAGAAAATAATTGTAGAATGCCTTTCATAACATACTGTTGCCTTGTTTTGTTATCTAACTATTTTTATAACTAACATTATTATTAGTTAAGAATACTCAGGTACATATTGAAAATGTCTCTGTAATTTCAACATCTGTTCAAGTGTTATCATTTTCTTATCGCATTTTTGCTTGCTCAATAATCGTGCACCTTTCAAGTTGTATAAGCTTTTGACCAGGTATGACGTTTCGAATTAATTTACAAAATGAGCAAGTTGCTACCGTGGAATTACTGTCGACTGGAACGTTTGCCGACCACACAGCTATTAACTAAATACCTTAGCATCCATCTCAATGGTAAGTCAAATTTGAAACATCATGTTATAAAAAAAAAACAGAGCAGATTACACTCAAAGTCAAACAACTGTACAGTCAGCTATTAGTCAATCGTAAAGCCAGTTTGGACACAGGGCGTTCAAATAGGGGGTTGCACTATCACATCAAACCAACTAGTAATCCAACGCAGACAAAGCAAAATTCAACGATTAATTATCAATGCTTATCGCTACGTAATCAACGAAGAGCTGTACGATAACCCCGAAATTAAAAAAAATCATGTCTAAATTAAGATTGTACTAGGCATATCTAATGTAAGATGACATAACAAAACTAAAATAAACTAAATGTCAAAGTTAAGTAGGGCAGCATTGCGCCCTATTGACGTCGTAGATTGAGATGATGCGAGTTCCCTGCTAGTTTGGTTTCTCAGTATTATAATCAATAAATACATGCACTAATTACTTACATATATAAACAAGTATTAATGTTTCCTGTTTTTCTACTTTATAATAACGATAGTGTTAGTAAAAAAGAAATATATTTACCTGATTTACCTTGTATCTTCCCGTTATATTAACTATACAATTAAAGACTGCTTCTCTACCTGCGGTCACGGTGAGATTCCCGATGGATAAAGTGGCATTGGGCCTGTTGGAAATCATCCAGTCCACTGAAAAAAAAACAAACAAGATAAAGAATAAGTCTTGCACCTGATGCGGTCTCAGTTGGCGTAGCGCTCGCATTGTTTTTATTTCGCCGGCGGGTCTCCGTTTGCTTCTCGATCTGCCGGAAAACTTTATTTTATTTCCGGGGAAGCAAATAAGTTTCAAGATCGATTCTATTATATCGCGCTGGATGGTGGTGTAAAGGAGCATCTACTTTCGAGAGTAGTTTTCGAAATTTCTAGATCTATTTTATTAGATCGCAGTATCCAATTTGGTATTTTGATTTTTAAATTGAAATATCAACATCGACTCATAAAGAATGGTTAGGTGGTTAGGTTCTTCGTGTGACGTATGTTAATTAACAATAGAACTAAAATATATATTTGTATTGGATATAGATTAGTTTTAAGGGTCTTTTGTATTTTAAAGCTTTATTGTGAAAAATATATACCATGTAATTTATTTCAAACACTGTCCCTCGATAGCCACTACATGTTTCGGATAATTTACGGATTCCATCTTGAATAACGATGTATTTACTGAGACAATACACGCATGGACCCATTTTTTGGTATCTTCATAAGAACTAAGCCGAGATTCATCCAGATCAAGCCTAATATGTCGGAATAGGTAGTAATCAGAGAAAGAACTGGAGAATACGGCGGGTGGGATAGCACTTCTCACTTGAATGTTTACACCGCATTTGCAACATGTGGACGGGCGTTGTCATGCTGAAGAATAAAATTGTCATATTCAAGCTGTTTACCGAGTAGTGCTCTATTCAAACGCACCAATTCTAGTTAATAGCGATCCCCATTATCGATACCTATATATACATCGTGTAATGCCTTCAAATATTCATCTCGTTGACCAACCAAGCCATGAGACATCAATTAAAGCAGTGAGAACCAAAAGTAGCAATAATAGGTTAATTGAAAAGTCCTCGGCCTGACACATAGATGGTACCACTAGAATAAACTCCATATGATTTTTAGTTAGACCTAACCCTCAAAAGATGCGTGCGTAAATTTGATAGCTGTCGGATCATTAGTTTGTGAATTACAGCATTTTGAGTGAAGCAACTTTCGTTATTGTGAAAAGAAATGGATAAAAAGGAATTTGGCGTGTGAAGTTTAAACATGGTGAAAAGCACCGAAGACGGTGAACCCAGTGGACGCCCAAAAGAGGTTGTTACCGACGAAAATATTTAAAAAATCCACAAAATGATTTTGAATGGCCGTAAATTGAAATTGAATGAAATAGCAGAAACTCTAAAGGTATCAACTGAACGTGTACATCATATCATTCACTAATATTTGTGTATGCGAGAGCTCTGTGTAAAGTGGCTACTGCGCGAGCTTACTTTTGACCAAAAACAACGACGAGATGATGATTCGGAGCAGTGTTTGAATATGATCAAGTGTAATAAACCCGATTTTTTGCGTCGATATGTGACAATGGATTAAATATGGCTCCATCGTTTTACTCCGAAGTCTAATCGACAGCCGTCCGAGTAGGCTGCACACGATGAAACCGCTCCAAAACGCAAGAGTCAGCTGGAAAGTTTATGGCGTCTGTATTTTGGGATGCGCATGAAATAATTTTAATTGACTACCTTGGAAAAGGAAGGATCATCAACAGCGACTATTACTTAGCATTATTGGACCGTTTGAAGGACGATATCGCCGAGAAACGGCCACATTTGAAGAAAAAGAAAATGCCGCTTCACCAAGACAATGCACCGTGTCACAAGTCAGTGAAAACAATGGCAAAAATCCATGAATTGGACATCGAATTGCTTCCTCATCCATCGTATTCTCCAGATCTGGCCACCAGCGAATATTTCCTGTTCTCAGATTTGAAAAGAATGCTTTCTGGGAAGAAATTTTCGTCGAATGAGCAGGTGATCGTCGAAACTGAAGCCTCTTTTGAAGCAAAGGACAAATCGTACTACAAAATGGCATCGAAATGTTGGAGGGTCGCTATAATCAGTGTATCACCTTTGAAGGAAATTATGTTATCTAAGGAATAATAAGTTACATTTAGATTTCATATTTAGGAATTTATTATATGAAAAAAATATTTTCTTTAAATTTGAAAGGAACAAAAAATTTCAAAAAAAATGTTTGGTATACTCGCCATTATGATATTGAATGTTATTCAGTTATGGATAACTATTTTTGAGATAAAATAATTTCGTATTTTCCTGGCTTGAAAATGGTATAATCTCTAGTAACATTTATTAAATGAAAAGAAATATTTCGATCACCATTTCGAAAGGTTCATTTTAGATATAAGGGTGGTGTCGTCCATCGGCACTATAACTGCTAAGAAAGTGTAGATGTGTCCACATATTTTAAAGGTATTTTTAAACAACGCGAAAATCACTTTCAGTTTTTTTTCTGAATTGTTATTTTATTAAAATTTTTATTTTTTCCATTACTAGTAATGGCCCGGTGATCGAAATTCGACCACAACGCATTAAATTGATAATTTTTGTCTCATTATAGCGTTAAAGGACATACTTAAAATAATATCATACTAACATTTGTTTTCACAGTATTTTCAATATAAGATCAGAAGCATAAGGGGGCATCAGATCATCAGTATACGTGATATCTTTTTAATTTTAGTTTATAAACATTAATATGCAATAATAAATGGACATATGGAATAAAATAATTGTGAAATTGATAAAGTAAATAATCCACTTAATTTATCCAAGGTTCAAAGAATAAATTGCCATATAGTCCCATATCGTATTGCATTAATGATTAAACTCCTTAATAGTTATCAATGCTATATAATATTTACAAATGTATATAGTCTTCTATTATAAAAGATTAATTTATTTACTTAACTTTTTAAATAAATTGCATTGTTCTTTGGTTATTTATTTCGCTCTCCGATCTCGCCCTTGTAGATAGCTTATTTTTAGATTGTCTTCTTGGCTATCATTTATCTATTGTTTTCGACTTTGTTTTATGTCCAATGTATCCCAATAAAAATTCTAAGGAACTATTTTATAACTGTTCATATTCTAAGCAATATTCATTTTAACTCTTGATGCACATATTAACGTATTTATTAACTTCAATAATCGGTTCTTAGCTTGGTTCTAAAATTCACAGAAAAATCTTAACAATCTTTAGAATGATCTTCAGTGCAATGATATACTGTGTCTCCAAGATCTTATAAATTAATAACTGTCCTTACATGCTTGCAACAAATATTACTATTAGGTCGTATATCTATATATTAATCGAGAGAAAGAAAATGAGGGCTGTTTTTTTCAGAGAGGCAAAATGTTTGCTAATCTGATTAATATATAGATATACAACATCTTAGCCATATTTGGTTCAAGCATCATTCGAATATCTAAAATAATTATTTCCGATTGTCCAGAAAGTTCTGTGATTTGGCAATAATAAGCAACAAACAGTTGATATACGAGAAAGGACACAATAATGTTATTTTTCAGCATAAAAACGTTCGACCACATATTGCAAAACCATTGAAATCATACTTTTCCGTATTCTCCAGATGTTGCCCCTTCTGAATACTATTTGTTCTGATATGTGAGTCGGGACCTGTCAGAAATACATTTTATCGACATTTTGCAATAAATTCAATTTATAGTGCTCAACACTAATTTATAGTGCTAATATTTCTCTTGAAATAGTACTACATTTTTATAAACGCGTATGAAGCTTTATGTAGACCTTAGTATGTTCTTATCTATAGTATCAAGTTGTATCAGCTCCAATATGTATTTTACTAATAAATTTTAATTGAAAATTGCCCATGAAATGTTTATAGTCTTTTTTTAACCTATTTCGGAAATATTTAAATAAAATAACATAGTATAATTTACCATATTAAAAACGAACCATAAATGTAAAGAAAGAACAAAAAAACATCAACAACAATATTGCATCCCAAAATATCCTCATTCGTCGATTCCCATGGCGTATTTGTTTTGCCATCAGGCTTCTCTCCGATTTACGATCCAGTTGAAAACTTTATTTTACCGAAAGGCAAATAAGTTTCGAAAGTGGTAGTATTATGACCAGCGAGAATGGTGCAAAATAGGAACTTTCCCGTTTTCTTTTGTTTTGATTTTTCTGTATAGCCTTATTCAACTATTTTGAATTTCTTTATATGCATATTCATACGTTGGAACCTACAATAGACTCCTGAATTTAAAATGGAAATACATCTTTTAACTAAAATATATTTATACAGTCAATCTTGTTAATTTAGAATACTTTTCTATGTTACTTTTTTATAAAAAATATTATTTTTAATATATTTTTTTTCAAAATATCATGAAAATATTGCAAAAAAATCAGAAACTATGAAAACAGAAAAAATAGTGTAGTACAGAGATGTAAACTAACAAACATTTTTAGTGCTTGTTATAGAAAATCCACTGGAAAACATTACATATTGTATATTATACTTTGGGGTAAATAGATATGGCTCAGTGAATGGAGGTAAAACAAAATGAAACAGTGCTGCTTACATTATGTGACCGTTATTTATTGAAGTAATATAAAATATGGAAAATATGGAAAATACAAAATAGATAAAACGGAGGGCAACGGTATTACCTGTTGCCGAGGCTCAGGCAGTCGATGGTGGCACGTCTAAACCAAACGATAGTCGATAGAGTACTGAGTCGTTCGAAATACCCTTCAATAACATCCCGGATAAACGTCTCGGAGTTGCCAGCTATTCGTTATCGTGTTCTAGTTGGCGTTGCTGGCACCCCGCTCGTGTTCAACATCTGGTATTATATTTCTGGGTACTTTGTTAATCGTTACTCCATGATGTAAAATTCGACATGCCTCAAGGTCTACAATACTACTATAATACTGAATATGTTGAGCATTGTTGGTCACTGTTCATTTTTATCCTACTATCAAGATTTGAATTGCTACCAGGAATTTGCGACTGTCGACTGGAACGTTTGCCAACGACACAGCTATCATAGCTATCAGCTGTAGAAATGGTACAAGTAGAAGTCAAGAAGATACAAAATACAGCTTTATAGCTCCCAATCTCTTCCGTGTTAATTTTCCGTTGCAGATAAAACAAAAATATAAGTACATCACTTGATCCATGAACGATTCTTCAAGCAGAATAAGCTAAATGCTTTCATACTAAATTATTCTAAATAAAAACTAAATACTAAATTGTAAAAATCATGTTGGACAAAAAGCAGATCAGGTTAAACTCAAAGTCAAGCAGCTGTGCTAGTTAGTCGGAAGAAAGGGCCAATGGAAGAATTAGTCAATCATAAAGCCTATTTGAACCTAAGGGGTGTAAATATGGTCTTGCACTAAAACATCAAACCAACTAGTAATCCAACGCAGCCAAAAAAAGTTCAACCATTATTATGACCAACGAGAATGGTGCAAAATAGAAACATTCCCGTTTTGTTTTGTTTTGATTTTTCTGTACAGTCTTATTCACTATTTTGAATTTCTCTATGTGCATATGCATTCGTTGGAACGTTCAATATACTCTTGAATTTAAAATGAGAATACATCCTTTAACAAATATATTTAGTCATTTAATCGATTCAATATTTAAAAAGGACTTTAAAATATAAAATATAAAATAGACAATGCAGGCAGCAAAGCCAATCTAGAGGTACGGCATTCAACTATAGGGCAGAATAAGCAACAGTAATATTGAAATATTGGAAAGATTCCAAAGCAAGTCTTTAAGGAGCATGAACAATATTCCTCAAAGCACAAACAACAAGTATATATTTCGGCATGTGAATAGTAAGGCAGGAATATGTTAGTATAACATAAAGTATCAGCAGAGATTGTCTAACATACACATGAGCTGGCATTTTTGCGCTGTGTGTAATAGTAGGAAAACAGCCGGTGACGCTCAAAAATTGCTACCGAGAAATCCCGATCAACGAGATAAGTACAATAATGCAATTCTATGACTGTCTGGTGAAATTGAAGATTTTTCATCTACATTGATAATGAGCGAAGAAACCCACTTTCTTCTCAGTGACCACGTCAATAAACAGACCAGTCGGTTTTGGCGAACACAAAATATTCAATTAACTCACGTAACATCATTGCATCCACTAATAACAACTGTATAGCGCGGCATTCCTGCTGGATATATCATTGGTCCCTATTTTTTTGAAAATGACTAAGGTGTTGCAGTTACTGTTACTGCTGAATGCTACCAAGACATGATTCGAAATGTTCTCTTACCTGAAATGGAAGAGCAAGGACTAGAGAACATGTGGTTTCAGCAAGATGGGGCCACAGCACACACAGCTCGTTCAACAATTCAATTATTGAATGATATTTTTCCACGAAGACTAATTTCGCGAAGTGGCGATTTAGCATAACCAGCCAGATCTCCGGATTTAACAACAACCGACTTTTTATTATGGGGTTTCTTACAATCAAAGGTTTATGTGAATAAGCTCCGAACGATTCAACATCTTCAACATCAACAAACCAAACCAAACTTACTTATTAGACTTATCGTTTCTTTGAGCAAAGTTATAGTGAATCAAAATAGTACCGGGACTTTTGCTCCACGTTGTATGATTATTCACGTTCAAGAAGTCGAGTTGAGAAGACCTTGAAAAACTATCGCCTTGATTCACTTTAGTGTACATAGTATAAAGCTAAGCTATTTTCTCGTGGTATTGTTTAAAAAGAGCAACATTTAGCTACGTCTAGCTACCTTTTATCTTAATCAGTGGCTAACATAAAATGTGTCGGAAAAAGAAAATTTATTTTACTTAAAAATCATTAGAAATTAATTTTAAGACCTAAATGAATATGATAATAACTATGAAAATTCATACAAACTGTTACAATCAGAGTTATAACATATAAAAATTTATAAAAAGTGTGAAAGTATCTACCAATAGTGAATCAATATGATTAAAATATGATGAGAATATGTTAAAAATGTACATAAAATCTGCTTATTACTAAAATTTCCCTAGACAACGATAGTACAGAAAATGTAGATGCTGAACATAGATAATTAATAGGGACATAACTTATATATATAAGGCATCATATTTTAAACGATCAAATTCCTGGTAATTTATAACCTCCTATAAGTATTTAACGAAATATTTTGCGCTATTGAAGCATAACAGCTATACGAAAGCATTTAAAGCGTTAAGGCCCGTATTAATTAAATTGTTGTCAATAATTATTTAAAAAAAAAGTAAATTCTCGACAAAAGAATTATTTTTATCAGTAAAATGAGCTCTTCTATCGCCTTTTAATATTACATCATCTTTTCTATCGGTATACTTTATCATACCTTTTCTTGTGGAACTTTTCTTTGTCCTTACCTTTCACCAGGTTATATAAGGCTATAATTTCTCAATTTGTCTTTCTGAGCCATGTGTCTCCTTATCTAATTCTAACATATAACCTATAAAGGATTTATTGGTGCCGTATTTCTAAACGATGTGTATTTTTAAGGGTCAGAGGCCATATTTCATAACCACGGGTTACTTCCGGTATTACGACTTCTTGAAAAATTCTTCGCCTGATATTAAGTGGAAGGTGCCTTATCCTATATAAGTCTCACTGCCGACATTTTTTTAAAAGAAATCTCAGGAAAATAGTAATGCGCTGTAGGTCTTTTTACACCGAGCTACACTCAAAATTGTAATCGGATAAGCACAAATGAAAAAATGTACGAATTTAAAATATAATTTACATATTAGGCTACCAATAAATTTATTTAGCTTTCCTTGTAGCTATTTAATTTTATAGAAGCTTCATACGTCGAAATATACAAATATACAAATTAGTTTATATCAAATTTAAAAATAATTTTAACTTAGTGTTCAGTTATTCACCTTCAATTCTTTAAAACAAATTGTAAAATAAAATCACTAATGTACTATTATATTGAGAAAATGCTAATTTTAATTTATGCAAAGTTTTTTTTATTCACTGTGTACTATGAGGTATTGTTATCACATATAAAGGCTGCAAATTAATAATGAATAATTTTCGTAAATTAAGGAGTTACTGTGAAATTTAATATATATTAACATTTTTCAAAATATTCATCAGCCTCATAGGCACAGATCATAATTCCATATCGAACTTCCAAATAAGAAACTTCATCCCAAAGACAAAAAATGTTAGAGAATATGGTTAGCCTTGCAAGAACAACGCAAACAAGCTGGTACTGTTTAACCATCGGTTAATTATTCACTGCAATAAGACCAATTTAATGTTAGTATTAACTATTTTAAATACCGTTAATTATGCATTTAGTAATGAATCCGTAATAAGTTCGATTTTTTTTTGTTACCAAATAATATAGAAAACTATATTTAATATAATGATTGATATAGATTTAGTCCTATAGGTATCCATGAAGCCAGTAATAAATATATTTCTAAAAGATTCAAATAAAAATTTAAGAGAAGAAAATGGACTTCTGTCTGAACTCACGAGACATTCACTGCTGTTCATTACTGAACCATCACATATTCTCAAAATAGAAAAAAAAGTTAATTAAATTCAAGGATTTAACAAGTATCAATTAAATCCTATCATAGTCAGATTGTAAAAATGCAAAATCGTATATCTGGTTTCCTGTAAATCAAACAGTTCGATTCGCTATACTTCACCAGGTTAACGGTAACTGATATTTTTTCACCAAAGTTGGATTAAGGGTCCTTAGCTATGATCTATCATTAGGAAACATTCATATTTTTAAAAAAATACCTTTGGTCCATAGATTCCTAACACAAGTATTACATTTCAGAGTACAGGATCATAAAACTTGAACTTACTGCCTAAATTACTGAAATTGTGAGCAAAAACTTGCAGCTTAGAGTGCACAGCTACCAAAGGCAGTCCGCAGTAGCTCAGTTTCATCAAATTCCGCAAAAGAGTGCATTTCAGAACATCATCAGAAACAATCTGGAGGATGAAAGGGCAGTAAATAATCACAAATAAATTTACTAAAATTGTAAGCTATCCAGACGGGCAATGATTTCGTGCATACCATTGTTCGCTTCTTAAGGAGGAAGGTACTATATAGCACGTAAAATGGAGTATTTAGTAATAAATAAAACCTTTGAAATTGCCTTGCCACTAACTTGCGTTAAAATAAAATATTTACCTACAATACAAACAACCTAAAATAAAAACAACTTGTATTTTTTACCAACTATGAGTTTATCTGGACTGGATAAATTGGACTGGACTGGACTATTTAACGCGGGCTCCGAACCGCGGTCCTCGGCATTAAGCCTACCGACTGGCGAGTGACCAACTTAGAAATCATCCCAGAAGACATCGGGTCTTACCCAGCCTGGTCACTGGCGTGACTGGGATCATTTTCCTTATCGAATTTTGCACTACTGCCAAGGACAATCACAAATATTAAACAATCACAAACATAAATTTATAACCATGTCATAGCAGGATTCCTGTTGCCTTTACCTCTGCGCCACCACGCCGGCTAACTAACTAACTTATTTCACAACTTGTATTCCTACTCAATGCTATATATTGAAACTTTAATTTTCAACATACGATTAAATTTATAATTTATAGTGCTAATATTTACAGAAATATAATTTTATTATTGTTTCTATACGTATTCAGAATTAATTAATGTATATGCAGTATTTATTAGTCGAGTTTTATAATCCACATATATTATTTATAATACAGTATTCGCACCGTAAATGATCTGCGTTCGATATTGACGTTAGTTTTATACCTGGTAACTAACATATCAAATATAAAATCAAGCTGTAAATATAGCTGTGTGTATATATATGGTATACGGTTTTTCAATAAGGGCGTATCGATGTTGAAATGGAACGAAAAAGCTGAATGTGCAGTATTGACTTTTTTTCTCATTTTGAAAATGTTGGTAAACCTTTATATATATAACCCGTTGAAATATCCATTGCGATTTTTACAGTGATCTAATTTCAAAAACAATTTCTTAAAAATCCACTTCAAATAAATGGGTTGTATCAAGTTTACCTTTAGGACATCGATCAATTGCGATTTATTAGAACGGACCTCATGAAATCCATTTCAGAAACCAGAAAGAACCACAATCTTATTATCTAGTTCATGTTACCTATGAGAGAAAAAACCATACGTTGAAATCCTTCTCGAAGAATGTTCATCGTGGCGTCTACTGTGATGCAGTGTCTTGCTGTAACCACATGATGTTCCATGTCGTAATTTCCAAATGCAGTACTAAAACACACCCTTCGAACGTAGTTTCAGAAAAAGTACAAGTCAGTTATGTCGCCAGTACAAATTATCGAATCTGAATGATTATTCCCGACTTCATGTTCTTTGCGTTATATTTTACGAAAATACTTACACTTTTTATGACAGCAGCCTCATAAGAGCAATCTTCTTGACTCTCTATTTCCAACAAAGTGTATAATCATAGTCCAGCACCGCTTAATAACATAACTATAATTTTTAAAGTTCAAACAATAAATTCCACGTTTTATATAAATTAGGATGCCCTCTCAAAGAGTAGCATATAACAAGTTATTTGAAAAGTCCCCGAACTAACACATAGATGGCGCTACTAGTATTAAATCCATACATTTTTCATTTAACCCAAATCCTCAAAAGATGTGGGTATAAATTTGACAGCTGTCGGATTATTAGTATGTGAATTATATCATTTTGAGTAAAGCAACTTTTGTTATTGTGAAAAAAAGGGATAAAAAAGAATTTCGCGTGTTGACAAAATATTGCGTTTTGAAGGGAAAAAATACAGTTGAAGCAAAACCTTGGTTTGATGCCGAGTTTCCGTACACTGCCCCAGAAAAATCAACCATCAGGTATGCTAAGTTTAGACGTGGTGAATTGAGCACCGAATACAGTGAACGCAGTGGACGCTCAAAACAGGTTGTTACCGACAAAAACATTTAAAAAATTCACAAAATGATTTCGAGTGAGCGTAAATTGAAATTGAATGAAATAGAAGACACTCTAAAGATGTCAACTGAACGTATACATCATATCATTCACGAATATTTGGGTATAAGAAAGCTCTGTGTAAAGTGGCTGCTGTGCGAGCTCACCTTTGACCAAAAACAACGACGAGATGATGATTCGGAGCAGTGTTTGATGATGATCAAGCGTAATAAACCCGATTTTTTGCATCGATATGTGACAATGGATTAAACGTGGCTCCATCATTTTACTCCGAAGTTTAATCGACAGCCGTCCGAGTAGGCTGCACACGATGAAACCGCTCCAAAGCGTGAGAAAACGCAACAGTCGGCTGGCAAGTTTATGACGTCTCTATTTTGGGATGCGCATGGAATAATTTCAATTGACTACCTTGAAAAACGAAGAATGATCAACAGCGACTGTTGCTTCTTGTTATTGGACCGATTGAAGGACGAAATCGCCGCAAAACGGCCGCATTTGAAGAAAAAGAAAGTGCTGATTCACCAACAAAATGCACCGTGTCACAAGTCAATGAAAACGATGGCAAAATTCCATGAATTGGGCTTTGAATTGCTTTCTCATCCATCGTATTCTCCAGATCTGACCCCCAGCGTTTCAAGAAAACATTTTCAGAAAACAGGAACAGCATTTCCTGTTCTCAGATCTCAAAAGAATGCTCGCTGGGAAGAAATTTTTATCGAATGAAGAGGTGATCGCCGAAACTGAAGCCTATTTTGAGGCAAAGGACAAATCGTACCACAAAAATGGCATCGAAAAGTTCCAGGGTTGCTATAATCAATATATCACCCATGAAGGGAATTATTTTGAAAAAAAATTTGCTATAAAAATATGTTTTAGTATTGGTAGGCCGGGGACTTTTCAATTGACTTATTGTTGTTTAGATTCTAGAAATAACTAAAGATATTAAGAAACACTGATGACTCATTGGTCAATAAGTTCATAAACCCAATCACTATAACGTTTATAAAAGGAACTTCCGGCCTCAAAAGTAATTCAAATCAAGTCATTATTTTTCTGTTAATTAATAAAAGCCTTTGAGTTTTACAGCACAGTATTAATTGTTTCAGTTCAGATTCGAAAAAACCAGTACTATAAAAATAAATACTTATCCTATATTCATTATAATATTACAGCAATATCATCATATAATATAAAACATAATATTAAAAAAGCTAGACAAAAATTTTTAAAAGAGGAAAATACCTTTCGACTAACGCTGATGTCTAGAGGGACCACCTACCGATTCTCTCGAACTGAACTTGTCGAGAATCATTCACTTGGCAGGCCAAACAAGGAGGTCATATTGCACCTGATGCGCTATTATTCGTACATTTTCGTCCAACTTTTATTTCAGATAGAAAACGGAAGACAGTTCCTTTTTACGACCGACATAAAACATGATTGTATTTTTCTGTTAAAGACAAGCGAAGGCAGGAAATACGAACGGTGAAATATATTTCACATTGCTACCAACTGTTGTTGATTATTTGAATTATATTTATGACATGTATTTTATAATTAACGGGGATTTGCAAGCACGCAAATCCAAAAAAAATACTGCAAGGATCATCATATGAGAATAAAAGGCTCAAGGAAAAAATTAATAATGACGAATTGGAAAACCAATGAATCCTCTTTTTAGACCGTTTGCCGAACTCACAATAATATGGTCCTGTCTCATTAAGAGCCGAAAAAGAAATTAGAAAAAACACCTCTTTATTATAATATATTTAATTCTTCCATATTTGTGGCTACGCAATATTTTAAGTTATTCAACTATCTGTAAAGATATAGAAATACTCTACAAACTCTATACAACAACAAATAATATTCTATGCAATAACAATTTGCTACAAAAGATTGCTCCTTATTCTTATTATTAGTTATAGCTATTTTTCACACAAAATATTATGATGGAATGGCAAAATCATTGTTCTATCAATATTAGTTACCATCATTCTCTTTTGATTTTTATATAGATATATGCATGATTACAGTGAAAAAAGTTCAAAGTATGAAAAATAAAAGTAAAGTATCTATTGTATAAAACACAAAAGACTAAAAAAGATATAGTGCCGACTTGGTAGTGCGGTGATTAAGGCGACAGTCGCGGGATCGAATCCAACGGGGACGTGGATGTACGTTATGTTTGTGATTGTAATTGTAAATTTCTTTATAGGCAAACAATTTTTTCAACAATCAAATTTTTTTGCCTGAAACCGATTAACCATTTTTAATAAAAAATATCGATGTTTTTTATCCTTTTACAAAGTATCGGTATTTTAATTAAACCTTTAAAATTAAAACTTTTAAGTGTCGAAAAATCTTTAATTTTTTTTAGTATCAAAAAAATGTCAAACTAACGATATTATCAGTATTTCAGTCAAAAACATTTCGATATTGTTTTCGCCACCTCTAGTGTGTTATATGATTATATAATACATGCTTATTTATAGTTCTTCACAACTACTTACTTATTACCTCCGACCACAACAATTATGAGTTTTATTTTTAATTAATAATAAATTAACATTAGAGAGGGATGAACATTATCTGTTGCAATATATCCAGCAGCCTTTCAAACCTTCAAATTCAATACTGGTTAATGGTTGGCACCTTTAAAGTAATAGCCCTTGAAGCATTCTCTGCACGTAAAAACCATATGCAGTCCTTGAAAGAATTTTTAATGTTCGTTTTTAACATCTGCTGCTGTGATGTTAATAATATTACCAAAAGCTAAAGCATGTTAAACTAGATTGTTCAATATTTTAGTGGTTCGACTATATTCCTGAGTTTTTTACATAGAATAATCTTGTTAGGCAAGTTGAAATCATGCTATCGTTGCATTCAATGCTCGGTAGAGAAAGGTTTATGATACTGACACCAGAATTTCAAATACCAGAAATATAAAATACAACCTAACATTCTACACTTACTAAATCTCAGCAGTCTCGCCTAAGTTATGCTATTTATAAGATTCGTGAGACTAAGATTTCACGAGATCGGAATTACTTTCCGTAGTATTCTGTAAGATTCCAACCATTCTAAATTCACTATTACATAGAAAAATATTATTACACCAGAAAATAAATGTTTTTAGGAAAAAAGAGCGTTAGTATAGAGTTAGAAAACAATCAGCTTTGGATGCGGAAGCATTCAAATTAATCATATTAATTGGCGTGATAATTATAAATTATGAAGTGGTATAATATGATAAGTTACAGAACTGCAGGTAAAACGATGAAACGATAATAAAACAGATTTTTTTACACAAAACAAAATGATGTTTGCATCTCTGAAAGGACAGACTTGTTGAAAATTATTCTATACCGAATGTTGAAGAGGCATCAAAATAGATATTTTAAATAAACCATTTTCTAGAGATTTTTTAATAATTATATATCCATATTTTTCCGTTTCCTACATTTCTATTGCACCCATTAACACACACTGGTGTAATTCTGTTTCATTGGATGAATTCAATATATTTGTTATAGTTAATTATTAACATCTCCTCAATGTCTTAGCTGTATTGATCTTCTGATTTTCGTTGATGTTTCTAAGACTGTCGATTTATAAACAGTCTATTCAAAATGAAGCAGATGTTGCATTGTAAATGTACTGGATTTCAGAACATCATCTTGCTAATTTCTTGGGCACTCGTCGGTCTTTTTCATGGCACAATTAAAATTTCCACAAGAATGTACATAACGCTGCAAACAACGTATTGTATACAACACAGAGGATATATAATCCCTTCAAAATAACAGTGAACTCGTGTCATTAAAATGTACGATATCACAACGTCAATATTTTATCGACTTTGACTTCTAGTTTATTTACAGTCAATCAAGGGAATCACAAATATTAAGCGAATTAAAATATATCAAAATAAGTAAGACCCCAAAAAAATGTTTACTTATATAACATCTAATTATTATCAATATTTTGAAAAAAATTAAAACTGAATTTATAAAAACTAAAATAGAATGAGAAGGAATATTGTCTGATTTTATATATCTATTTTGTACGGAGTATAGGCATAAAATATAATAATGTAAAAGTTTTAAAATATATTTTACAGTAATAAATACTAATTAAATTAAAAATTAACTCAATATCTAAATTATAATTTAAGTGCAATATTCAATAAACAATTTGGAAAATTGGAAAACAGGAAATATTTAAGTTTATAATATTCAGAAGTATATAGAAACAAACATTTTTTTTAAATATTTTTAATTTATATGTCTGTAGAAACTGTACTGTTTATTCGAAAGATACCCTCAACTTGACCTAACATCAATGAGATTGGTTTACCAGCTAATTATGAAGCACCTTTGGACCTATGAGGTGCAACTATTGGGTTGCACTTAAACATCAAACCGACTAGTATTCCAACTCTGCCAAAACAAAGTTTTATGATTAATCACCAATGCTTGTCGATACGCAATCATCGAAGAACTGCACGATGAACTTGAAATCAAGTAGATTTACGAAGTCATCCAAGATATCAACTTAAAACACGAAATAGGATTATTAAAACACAGCAACGTGGAAGCAATGCAGCTACCAGAAAACCGGCAGGATATCAGAAAATTGAAGCGAAATAAACCACACAAACTTGTATAGTATACAAGTACTACTATTATCTTTAGCTTAAGTAGTTCGGTTTTATTTTAATTTAGGCAATACATACTGATACATTAATCCCATATTCGTCTTGCTTGTTTATTAATACACGTACAACAGAACAATAGTAATAAATTAATTTGTAAATTAAGATTGTAGTAAGTAAAAAACGTACTAAAAAATATATTAATCCATTGAAATTATATTTTAAAAAACATTTAAAATGCATTAGAAGTGTTAAAAGTAAATAAAACCGTAAGAACAAAGACAATGTCAGGGATGAATATCAATTTCAACAACGGAGAGTGAGATTAGCTGTTCGTTCACACCATCCGGCCATCCGGCAACATAATAAAGTTCAACGGAAAGCATTCCATCTTTTTCCCTCTCATTTTCCATCTTCGTTCCACTTTTGCGGGAAAAATCGAATAACGTTTCATGTCGATCATAAAAAGAATGATTTTCCACCCCCGGGGTCGCAATAAAAGCGAAAAGCGGACGACCAAACCGCATTAGGTGCAATACGGTATCTCTTTGTTTCATCCAGTAAACGGGACGATTCAGAATCGATTCCTGCCGTTCGTTGAAATCAGAACAAAGTAAATCGATATTATCGTTTCATCTTTTACAAGAACATAGATTCTAATTAGTATTTTTCATCGGATACACTTTGGTTGAAGTATCAAGTACGCAAATATATGTATTTTTGACGCATTTTATCTTTCCTTTTAAGGAAAAAAAAATTATAATATTTACTTCCTAATATACTACTCTAAAAAAAGTCTAATTATGCTACATAACCCAACCATTTTTTTACTATATCTTACATTAAATATGTTTACTACAATCTTAATTAACAAATTAATATACTACTGCAGATTTTTTTACCGGTGTCAATACAGGTAAGCAATACAGGTAACAAGCAATACGAGTGCGGCGTAAGTTACGTTATGTTTTATACTTTATGTATGTGATTGTAATTGTAAATGCCTCTATAGGCAACAGTGGAACATCTGACAAGGAATCCTAGTCATGCCAGTAACCACGCTGGGTAAGACCGGATGTCTTCTGGGATGGTCTCTAAGTTGGTCACTGACCAGTCAGTAGGCTTAATAACGAGGACCGAGGTTCAGAGTCCCCGTATAAAATATGGGTCCTGTCCAGATAACCCCTCGTTGGTAAAAAGGACAATAAAATATATTAAAAACATTTTTAAAAAGTTGAAAATTAAAAATAGTATAACGCATTTTGTTTATCCAATTCAATTTTTCAAAGAGACCTAAATAATTTAGATGATATTTATAACTACTGACTGGCAAAAACACAATAGAAGTAATATTCTATCAAATGTAATTTTAGAAGTTAACTAATGCATCTGATGCGGCGTTGTACTAACATTTTTCGGCTCCTTTTATTCCAACTCCGGAGCAATAGATCGTTGCTTTTTACGATCGACATGAAATTTTATTTTTCCGGCAAATGTACAAATGAGCGAGAATGCGAGGTGGAGAGACAGTTTCAGAGAAGAACAGAGAAAAATAGATACTTTAAGTTTTATAATGCCGACGAATGGGGTAAAGGAACGACTAATTTGCTACTATACGTCGGTATTGATTGTCTGTGTACTTTATTCTATAGTCCTGGAGATAGTAAGGAAAGCTTTAATATCTTTAATCTACAATGTTGTTGGTGGTTAAAATTAGCTTAGAAATAAAATGACAAATTTATTCGAAATTAATGGTACATATTAAAAATATTGACTATATAATGTATCTTAGAATGTATTCCAAATTTTATACGTATTATATATATGAGCATCCATCCTATATCACAAGAAATAGCGATAATAACAATTTGAATTGGTCTTTATAAATAGTATGGTACTTCCCATGAGATAAAAGGTTTTTACAGAATTTTGGAACACCCAACACTAAACGAGAAAACACCAAATCCCCGCCTTCAACCAAGGACCCAAGGATTTTATTCTTATTTTATTCTATAGTCCTGGAGATAGTAAGGAAAGCTTTAATATCTTTAATCTACAATGTTGTCGTCGGTGGTTGAAATTAGCTTAGAAATAAAATGACAAATTTATTCGAAATTAATGGTACATATTAAAAATATTGACTCTCGTTGGATACTAATTTTCACCACTTTTAGGACAAAATCAAAATGTTGCAGTGTTCATAAAAAGTATACTCCCATCCCAACAAACCAAGTTCTATTGATCAAAAGAAGTGTTCATTAGCAGGTTTTTTTGTTAATAAAGTATACAGAAAATCAAATTATTGATTATTTTTTCACTTAAATAATAAATAATGAATTATGAAGAAATAGAAGCTTAATAGTAATTGTTTTATAAGAAAAGATTATTAGAGGAAATAATTTAATACTGTTTAATTAACCTATATATAAAAGTTATTCATGTGTCAGAGCTTTATGGAATAGCCAATTCTTATTCGTTTAAAAATCTCAATCTCAATCTTAAACCATTAAACGATTCATTTCATTTCAAAATTATACCTGGAATAGGAATTAAATTAAATTAAGATAAAAGGATGAGGAAAGTAATTTCGGTTTTCCTAACAGATGCCTTTAAAGTTGCATTATTATTTTTTTATATAGATTTTAAAATCTCATTTTTACCAACGAGGACTGAACCTACTATTTAACGTGTGCTCCGAACTACGGTCCTCGGTATTACAGCCTACCGACTAGCGAGTGACCAACTTAGAAATCATCCCAGAAGACATCCGGTCTTACGACCATGCCCCAGCAGGATTCGAACCCGCGGCTATCGCAACAGTAGGTGGACTGTCCTATCACCTTTACCACTGCACCAAATATGCCGGCAGTTATTAAATTAAAACTTATTAACTAAAAGCCTATGCACTATAGTGGTATATGTAAGACAATTGCTCAAAATGATTTCGCTTTGAAAGGAACTATCCCAGACATCTCATTCATATAACATTTTTATTTCTTACTACTGAAAATGACAATGCAACGCAGACCTATCGAACAATGCGTGGTGTTTATGATCATAAGTGTTTAAGGGAATTTCCGAGTAGGTTTGTCCGTTTCTTTAACAGTGAAAAATTTGAAAACCAATATTTCTGTTTATGAATCACTGCAAAGATGAATAAAAATAGAGTTATTTTGGAAACTAATTTTACAATATATGAAAAATGCAATCAGTTATACAATAATTTTACCAAAAAATTGGTAAAATATTATCTATTATTATTAGAGGGTTAACCATTGTTAGATAGAGTACTTAGTTATAAATAATTGTGGTTTATAAATATGAAATGACTCTGAAAAGTCCTAGTATCATATTGGCGGAAAGAGAGATAATTATAGGCTTAATTTAAAGTTAAGCTTAAGTTAATTTAAAGGTATTGACTTCCCTTAAATCAATCTACATACTCTAGTCTAGTAAGATACTCTAGTTTTTTGAGTTTTCATAACATCTGCTTAGATGCATTGTTAGCAAAATAGTCTTTTTAACCATTCATATTGCATAACTTATCAACACTTAGGAAAGGTTACATAAACGGTTCCTGGACAGAAACCGTCTTGATTATTAATGTATCTTAGAATGTATTCCAAATTTTATACGTATTATATATATGATCATCCATCCTATATCACAAGAAATAGCGATAATAATAATTTGAATTGGTCTTTATAAATAGTATGGTATTCCCCATGAAACAAAAGGTTTTTACAGAATTTTGGAACACACAACACTAAACGAGAAAACATCAAAGCCCCACCTTCAACCAAGGACCCAAGGAAGGAGCTGGACCCCGTCACATATACTCGACGGCCTCTTCTTTCTCCGGGCTCCTTAGAGCAACTGTGTCATCAACTGTAAATTGTCAATCACTCGAGTAAATCATGGATAGTCCCGTTAGTTTCTATCACTTCACCACATGTCCATCCTCAATTCTCATGTATATATTATATGTTATAGCTTAGTAATCCTTTCTATCAAAATATAATTCATAATATATGCATTGTTACAATATTCAAATCATTGAACAAACATACTTTCACACTAAAAAACTATCGATAATTCTAAAACTAAGTACTTTTTAAAACAAACGGCGTTATATAGCAGTCAAATATAATAGAACATATCAAAGAAATCGGAACAAAAAATAACAGAATTGAAACTAAATCCCGTCAATGTGGATTATTAAAACGAAAAGATATCTCCATATTACGTAGCGCATTTCCAGACAAGGCTGACATAATTCTGTTAACTGTTCTATTTTTAAAATGTTGAAATTCGATAGAAACGTTGCCGAGTTGAATGAGATACAATTTCAAACGAAGAAAACATCGAGCATCTGGGAAGAGATTTATTGGTCAGTAGATCAGGTCGTAAGGGAGCATTGACTAAATTTAAATCCTAAAAGGAATAAAAGGACGTTTAAATATTTTTCCGCTTGGTATTTTGTTGTTGGATATTTGATGGTTTAACTTTGATATTATAATATATTTTATTACAATTTTGGCTAACTAGGGTTTAGTTTGAACAAAAGCTAATATTATCAAAATACCTGTATTATCTAAATATCTCAAAAATCTAATCAAGGTTTTTCTGATGATAAAATAAATTTCACTTGTATACTTTAGTAGTCAACAAACCTTCAAACATAAAATATTTTTAATAAATTGAATTGAACCGACCTCAAAAAATAAATAAGGAATTCACCAAAAACCAAAAAATAATATTGTATATGGTAGTAGTTAAAATAATATTGTAATATAGATAAATAGGATTCAGTGCATATTAAACAAAATTATGATTATTTTTATTTAGTTTTTACAACGATTATTATGTACATATTTTATTTTACAATATTTTTTGTGTCAAATATACAAATTCGATATTTTTAAATTTTCTTATTATTTTTTATATTATATTATATTTATATTATATTATATTTCTATTTACATTATATTATTATCTTATATTTCTTATTAATCTTCTCCTTCTTATTTATTTCTTGAAGTCAGTCCTATTTTTTTGTTAAAAATATTTAATTTTTCTCTTTTCTTAGTTTTAGATGTTTACACACTAAAATACGCAGTTATTTTATTTAATATTACAATGGCTAGGACAAGGAGTAAAGCGGCAGCCGGTATGAGGAAAAGTAGGAATAAAAAAACAATGATTGAAAATAAGGACCTAACCCAGGTGATTTGACAAATGTTCTAACTAAACAACAACAAAGGTTATTGTCCCCGAGGGGAAACGAACCCACGACCTTCGTTTGGGAACTAGACGCCGTTAACCGTTACACTATAGAAGCAATTGTCTACAATATTCCTACGATGTCTTATATGCTATAGTTAGTGCGTAAAAAGCAAACAGAATGGCTTTTGCACTGAACGACTTCCGATTTTCCGTCACATCAACTCAGCAATAACATTATACTCTAATATCTGATTATTTTAGATAAAAAATATGTGAAAACTTTATACGTGCTTTTGAAATGTGAGCGTTTATCTCAATTTCCTCTCTCTTCCCCCCGACAGATCCTAATTTGGTTCCAACGAGACTACCTCGGAGATACAAAGACAAGCTTTATATTTATAAGCAAAACTTACTAAAGCAATATTATATTATTGGTTCAAAATTATTCACAGCTGTAAGCTTTAGCAGTTGTGTTCAGTTCAACTCAAATAAGGAAAAGGAGTGCGTTAAATACCAATAAGACTTGAAGATCACAGATTAGAATCTGTTGAAACGTTGTCAAAACATTAAAGGTCCTTCTCGGAACCCCATATGTATGAAAACTTGAAAAATTACTTCTACCAGTGTTGTCTATACTATAGTGTGATTTCAACAAGTTGTCACTTCTTTCATTTAAAATATAATAGTGCTCTACTAAATTAAAAGCTGTTATTGTCGACTTGGTTAGCGCAATGGTCAAGGTGACAAGAGAGTTCTCCTAATGTTGCGATAGTCGCGAGATTAAACCCTGCAGCGGTATGTATGTCCTTTATGTTTGTGATTGAAATTGTACATGTCTTTATAGGCCACAGTGGAAAATCTGACAAGGAATAACCATCACATTTATGACAGCAACTAGAGCTGGGTGAGACCGGATGTCTTCTGGTATGGTCTCTAAGTTGGTCACTGGTCAGTCGGTAGACGTAATGCCGAAGACCGTAAATCGAAACCCACATTAAACAGTAGGTCCAGTCCAGTAAACCCTAGTTGGTAAAAAGGTGATAGCGCTGTATTCACTAATAGGGACGTTGTTGCTGCTAACATTATTTATGATATTGTTTGCTCGGGGGAACCAGATGGTATAAAATGGTATATAATGGTATATAATGAAGAAAAGACAAAGTCCTGACAACTGATGGTTCGCTTGTTATTATAAATCTCAATTAGAGTAAGTGCATCGATTTTAGATGCCAAAATCATAGAAAATTATCTGATGAAAAGTTAAAACAACAAAGAAAAGTTAAAACAAAGTAGAAACCAGTAAATTAATGAAAGCCATAGAAGACAAATTAAAAGTGAGGTACCTAAAAGCACGAGATTTCGGAATATTGCATAAAATAATAGCTCTAAATAAACAAATACACTGACTAGAAAAAAATTTATAACAAAGTATGGCAACTACTGTTTCAAAGGTCGACGAGTGAAACAACTAAATAAAGAACAATGCATTTATTTCAAAACTAAGGTAAAAAAATATGATTTTTATTACTGTCATTCAATGTATATTCTATATACATTGAAAGGTATGTATCATATCATATTTCTCACCTATATATAAGGTGAGAAATATGGACCAAAACAGAAAGATTATGCGAAAATGTGAGTGAAATGTAATGAAAGTATGTAGAAAATGATTAACGCTACATAATGTGCATAGATGGAACACATGCGACAAAGAGTGTTTTTTAAACTGCTGATAAATTTTAAGGTGTTTAGTGATTAATGCAATAACTATAAGTATAACCATTATTTAATATAATTTAGTTTACAAGCTTAAGCATAGCTACAGCATTAACATATATTAATATATATTTCTAAATTGTAAAAACGTGCCTAATTATGTTCATTGCTATTGTAATATACGGGCAAGAGTCAATGATTAATTTCAAAAATGTTTTATCCATATATTCTTTAATATTTTACATATTCACTTTTATCCTATTAATCTTCCAATAGTTCATGAATTAGTAACTTAAGTGGTCATTCATTGGTTTTAAACTCAATTGCTGTAATATCCTTTTTACTTTCTAAACTGTGAAAAAGAAGTTCCTATCTTTTTGTTATAACAATCATTTTTAAATTATATTTTTCACTCTACTATGAGAGACGCAGTATTCACTTAATAAATTGTTGTTGAATTTCGGCCACTGTGCGATCACTATTAATTATAACCCTTTCTAGACCAAATCCTCTGTAATTCTTATAACAGGCAATATTTAACACAAAAGATGCATTGTACCTTCGAACTCCATTCGGCCTATAGCGTGACTGGGTCACCGATCCAGATCAAACCTCGCTTAATTGAGAATTCGACTATTGCAAATCTGGAATCGGGTCGATCGGAAGATCATCCGCTCGAGTGGCGAAACAAAGAGAGACCCGATGCGGAAAAATGTATATTGCACCTGATGCGGTCTTGTTCGGCCGTTTTCGTCTTTTTATTTAGGCCTCTGGAACGAAAAACTGTTCCGTTTTACGATCGACGAAAAACTTTGTTCCAGTTTCCGGCAACGGCAAGAGACGAAAGGAGAAGAGTGAACTGGTTACGTACGACTTAGTTTGGTTCGGTTACGATGATAGCGGGAATGAACAGTTAATTTTACAGCAATTTAAATTTTAAAATAGTCTTTTTTACTTCATGGATTTAATTGAAGAAAGTCCAAATATTTATGGAAACTATATACTTATGCGCTTGCATAGAACGAGGTTAAATAACACATTTAAAATCATCGATATTAGGATGAAAATGACACTGTAGAAGCTAGATTTCTGTAAATAGTTCGGAATTTTTGATGAAACTCTACCACCTAGTTGTGACATTATAAATTCTCGAAATATGCCCTATTAGCGTTTTATTGCTTATAGTGACAGTTAATACAGTTTTATTGACATCGCATTCAAATGGCTCAAACTAATATCTATATGGTTTTTATCTTATTGTTTCTTCTTCCGTTTTATTTTTCAAAGAACCAAATATTTTTTTCTATTCTTACATTTCCTACGCAAAGGAATTCCGTAAATTATTGACTATATAATGTCTCAAGAAAACAATTAGTCTATATATTATAAAATATACTCACATGTCTAGAAATAAGTATATATTTTCACAGGTTGTTTACAAGAATATTTACAAAAACGAATAGCACTAAATGGTGTCAATATGTAGATTATTATTTGTATCTTCCAGGAAAGCTATTGTATTGCTATTATTTCCACAATAGCTTTACCAGGTTTGCCAGGTTTTAAGACAAACTTGCCAATAAAAATTAAGTATTTTCGTCTTTTAGTTAATTTAGTAAACACCGTAATTAAAATTTCCAACAATAATTTACTATTACAGTGATTAACGAAATGAGACCTTATTATTTTATTAGTAAGGTTAATTAATTGACTATAATCTATAATTATCTAAACTATATATATTTGACATACAATATAAAAATAATGTAGAATATAAGTAGAAGGGTGAAGAAGTATTCTTACTGGAGTTAAATGAAGTTAAATGAGTAGTTCATGTTGAATTAATATGTTGAGACTTATCAAAGAACTTATCATACTAATTGTCTAAATAAACATCTTCTAAAGGTATATGCTGAAATTATTACAATTACATGAATTCTTATAAATATGCGTTATCCTCTTATTAAAATAAAACATATAATATAATTATTATACAATTATAATTTGTGCATTTCATTCACACAAATATTACAATGTATACACTAGATATAAAGTGTTTTTCCTCACACTTACTAAAAAATTGAAAATATCAAGCATAAGTTATTAATTTCAACTATCTTATTTGTGTTATGGTTACTATAAAGTGTGTTACAGAAACTCCAAATACGATTGTATTAACATCTATGTACTACATTTCCTATTAGATTTGTCCTCTCCTCCAAGATATTGGTTACCAGTCGTTAACGGTTTAGAGGTAGAGGACCATTTCCTTGGGTTTGGTCTTCCTGTTGCGGAATTTGAATGCACTATTTCTAAATATGCGGACGTATTCCATATATTTGGTTTTGTCTCAGAGTACTCTTTTGTGGTATTGGGTTGGCCTGGATTGGTGTGTTGGTAATTTCGGCAGTTCGTTGTTTTTCCAAGTCATCCTCACTACATGAGGAAACAGTAGAGTTTACATCCTTTTCTCTTCTATGGTGCCTTAAGAAGTTTTGTGTCCCATCTCCTAATAGTTCGTTTTCTCGCGTGAACTCCTCATTAAGGGCCTGTATTTACTGTATCAGTGCGCATAACTCTGAGGCATGCTTACTCATGTCTTGGACGGCTTTTATCCTTCCGTCTTTCCGTGTAACTACATTGAGTGGTTTGATTTGGAGCTTTAGTAATTCACTAATTGTTTTTGTAGTTTTGTAATTTTTCATTTCGAAAAGAGTAATCTGCGATTTTAATAATGATTCCCATGTTAAGGTGCTGAGTTGATCGTGCCATAGGGGTTTCGGTTTCCACGGTTTATTGCGGTTGGGCCATTTTTGTTCCTTGTCCTTGTCCCTTATTATTCCTTTCAAAAAAACTCTTCATCTTGGGTCATTTGTTGACTGGGCCTTTATTGAATAAATACTTTGATTGAATGGCAATCATAGCTCCAGACACGGCTGATGACCTTGAACACTCGACCACTATAAGTGTATTTTATGTAAATTATATAATCTTAAGAAATGCTTATTGCATACTGGCCAGATTGCTCAATCCCTAAAAAAATCATTATAAAAAAAGTAAAAAAAGAAATGACGATTTTCCAACGCACTATTTTTTGGGGAAAAATATTCTGTTCGATTGAAACTAATCACTCCGGATTACAAAGTAATATCCGCCGAAATGATTAGATGTACCTCGAATGAATCAGCTCGGACTAATCCGATTGCGTATTTGGAATCGGGGATCGATTAGAGATCACTCGCTCAACGGATAACAAAACAAAGGGAGGCCGTACTGCACCTGATGCGGTCTTGTTCTGTTCGTTCGTCTCGTCCTGCTTTTATTTCGGCTCAGGCACGAAAGACCGTTCCTTTTTACGATCGACATGAAAGTTTATTCTATTTTTCCGGCGAGGGCCAGACAGAGACGGGAAACCGAAAAGCGGAAAAGATCGGTTTACGTTAAGTTTTATTGTGTTGCCGGATGGTGTGTAGGAATAACCATTTCGTTGATATTCATCCGCGGGTCTGGGTTTTGTTCTTCCGGTTCTGCTAAAAGCCTTGCAATCGCAGCTACTTTTACTAATTAATATCAAATGTCACAAAAGCTGGAAACTAAAATTCTTTTTGATATTTCATATAATAATTTATATGTCTTATCTTTCCACATTTGTTTTTTCTTATACACTCCAACAGATGTTCAGTAATATGAGGTATGCCCTTTATATTTCGGGATTAAGCCAGCCTACAGCATGATATTGTAGGAATGTTCGTCGGGTCGGTCGGTCGGTCGAAATGTGTGGCTGCCGCTGCGATTATTTATCAGAACACTCACTACTATTTTTGGAAGGAATTTGCACGGGAACTAAAAACACTGGTTGAATCAAAGTTGTTTATTTTAACTTGCCATTGATACATGTGGTCGATGGGAGGATTGACAGGATATTAGGTTAAGGTGAAGGAAGTACGGTAGCGCTGTGGAAGTGGTACTGTTACAGGGGGACGGTGATAAGAAAAGAGCGCGAGACGTCGTCCTGATGGTCTTTTATACCCTGGAACTGCATGGTACCAATCCACCGGCGTTGCCAACCTTTGTAGTTGTTGATGGTGAATTGGTGGTGGCCTAAAGGGTCGTGGCGGTCGCCACAATATCATGCAGACTACAAATGTTTTGACGAAAGAACGCTATTTAGTATAGTCTATCCAAAATAGCAGTGAACTCACATCATCAAGATGTATAGTGTATTACCTATTGCAGTTTGCAAGTTGGTAGTTTTAAAATGAAACAGACTAATTTAGTCGAATCAGCGTACAAAATTCTTCCAGTTGTTAAGTACTTGCAACATTATTCAAAACATTAGTGATAATTATTACTGGTTGCAAACAGGCAAACGTTGTATTGGTGCTTTGCTTATTTTCATAACTTTCAATTCGCCGCTTATTATTACTCTGATTGAAAATGCGGAAGCCAATAAATAGTCGATTAGAAACAGATTCCATCTCTTGTCAATAACTTCAAACAGCAATGAGGTAATGGGAGCCGCTTATTACCAGTAAAATACGTTAGAGAGGTATTAATTCCATTAGATATTAGTTACTGGACTTTTTATTGAAAATATTTTATTGGGTTGCAGCTGACTTGAATATTAATACTAAAATCTATCAAAAAAGAAAAACAATATAATATTGGATTCACCGAAATGCAAGCGTCTACATACATCTAAAAACTGTGAGTTGCTTCGTCAATGTGAACATAATGTGTTACAATTATTTCAGGAATAGCTCTATAGGGGATGTAAGTCATTTCTTCATACACTGTCAGGAAACATAGGATTTAAATAATTTAAAGATAACCCACGAAGTGGTCTAAAACAATACCCAAACATTACTTTAATAGAATACAATTTTTAAAAGCATATAATAAAATTAAGGATAATGTCTTATTTCAATTTGTGTACAGAGATATATATTTCAAAATGGAGCACACTTGGCAGAACGTTAATAAAAGAGCATAAACACAACAAAAGTTTATGGAGAAAGGTAAAAATGAAAGTAACATTTCATTATGTTTTGTTAATAATAATATTTTTTAATAATTCATTGCAGATATATTGTTATTCGTGCTAGAAACAGGAATGGTTTTATTCCTTGAGTAGAGTTTATGTTTTCCTCCAAGTCCAAGAACGACTAGCATGGAGAAACATACCCTAAGTTTTTGCTCTGGTTTCAAAATCAGCTGTCAAAGAACTAGGAGGAACAATTATTGTTATGGATAATAAAACATGCCATAGCACACTGGTGGAAAATATCCCAACAAGTTCAACATCGGCTAAGACTTATTAAGAAATTACTTGCATAACATAAATGAAAATACCCTGTAAGAGACTGATATGTTTCAAATTATTATTTCATAAATATAAATGAATTGCGTTTTATACAATTCAGTGTTTTAGAAATAGGCCTGAAAAAATATCTACTTTGTCAGATGGCTGAACAATATGGCCATGGAGTGTAACGTCTTCCTCTCTATCATTGCATATTCAATCAGATCGAATTGTTATGGGGTGTGGTAAAAATTAATACAAGGTCGAGAAATATATACATGCAGGAACTGTTTCGATATGTGGAAACAAGGGCTGTCTATAACATATGAACTATGTTCATATGGGAAATTAACAGTGTAGTTATTGACTTGAAATGTGACTCAGAAAGTGACAGTGACTGAATGAAAATTTCTGGATGTGGTATTAAGATTCAACGCTAACAATTACCAAGACAGGGCGACGAGAATGGAAACAACTAAAAGTGAGTATATAATTAATATACAATAACTATAGAAAATTGTGTTGTAGGGTGTAATATGTGTATGTGCATAGATATGAGTGTAATTTATCAGAATTTACATCAACATTTTCTTAAAATTATTGAGAAGGGAATTAATACCGTTTTAGAAATATATCAAATGCATTAGCGAGAATTAAATATCATTTTATCAAGAAAAATGTACACGGGTAGTAACAGAAGAAATACAGTGATTTTTGAATGACTTGACCAGGAAACACAGAATGATGAAAACATTAAATGTACTATAATGTTAAAATAAGTTATATTTTATAAAAATTTTGCTCCGTTATTTTTTTATATTATAATGTTATATTTTAAAGCCAAAATAAAATAAAAGTCAAAGTTAGATGCGCCAACATTGCGACGTTTTGACGTCATACATTTTGATGACGTGAATTCACTACTATTTTCTTATAGACTATATATTGTCTATGTGCTGTGTGCCGTAAGTTAAAAGTATCTTGGATAACATTTTGCAATGTTTATTGCATATAATTTTCGATAGAAATTAACTACTCAACAAAAGTATATCAATCCAGATTTATTATATTCCATTCTAATATATATATTAGTCAACTTCGTCATCAGCATAAATTCATAGATGGTGATCGAGGGGGGTGTCTATTTCATATCTACACCAATAAGTTACTATTGATGTTGAGGAATATTCTTCACGAAATATTGCCACATTTAGAAATCGGCCCCATCTGTTCTGCCCTCGGACAGTCTGATGTTTTTCAGATCGCTTCCTATGTCTTAATCCATGTCTTTTCCGAAACTATTGGGAAAACCTTTCACCCAAAAGCCCAATTTTTCCAAAGAAATTTGTAAGATGTAATTCGACAGACATGGCCAAGCCATTGCAATCTGCGTCTCTGAATTTGTCCCTCAACTCTGCAAACATACAGAATTTGCTTTAAGCATTGCATCTAAAGGAACTCAAGTTTGCATATATCAGAGTATCTATAACTGTGTAATTGATAAGATAAGCGTTCGAGATTAACAATATCATCAATTGACTATCATGACTTTGCTATTTTCTTCATTAACTCTCAATCCATATGATTTACGGTGCGAATCAGACCATGAAGAACTCTAGAAGCCTTAACGTCCGTATCAGCGAATATAGCCCTATCCTCAGCAAAAATCAGATCGATCGATGATCGAGTTTGTAGAATCAAGTTGAATTCCATGTCTATTTTTAAAAACATTTCTCATAATTGCATCCACTATTATGATGAAAAGCATTGGAGAAACTATATCTCCATTGCGAGCACTGCTTCAGACCTCAAATGGATTTCAAAATTCATTTTGCACTTGCACACAGCTCTTGGAACCATCGTAAAAGATCTGAAGAAGTTTAATAATATTTAGCAGAACACGTTAAGCAAGTCTAAAAACAGTTATACGCTCTGCACATCTAACACGTTCCTCCATTAACTAGCGTACTGGGAAAATCTTACCTATGCAACCTCGATTGAGTTTGAAACCCGTCAGTTCTTCTCGGCACCAAACCTGGCACATAAGCCAAATATTTATTTTATTGCCAAGTATATCCGGGAATTTGTACAGTCAATTGGTTCAAAAGATTACGGTAATAATCCGTGTTTCTTTTTTATCATTCTACAATTAGTTCATCAAAAAAATCAAATACAGTCCATCATGGTATATCAGTACTCTAATCTGCAGTGATGAAGTGACGCGTTATATAACATTTATAGTGACACTAAAATCTGTTCTTGTCCCACTGTGAACGACTACATCATCCATTTTGCATCCCATTTGCAGGACATTATCTTTATTTAGCAGGTTTAGTGATGTATGACTTTTTTATTTTTCTATTTTCCAAGCTACAAAAATATTTTCTAGCAATTTCTTAATTGTAAATGGTTAAAATGCAATTGTTAACAAAAATGACTCCAGAAAATTTTATAAAATGATTGTTTAAAATTTATATTTTATACCATTTGTTAAAATTTATAGATAGCCTCCGTATATATAACAGTGAATCATATAACAACGAGAAAATAAGAAATAAACTCGAGAAAAAAAAAGGCATCCAGTGGCTCCTATTCTCCGAGTTTCTCTCGTTGCGGCTCCTTTATTATCTCCATTGAAAGATGTTTTCAAGCCGCGCTACTTTAGTGATCTATATATATAATATCTCCAGAGAACAGACTGGCGACTTTGAAGGCAATCCGTGTGAATATTTCCTGAATTTTTCAAAGGAACGAAAAAAATAGATTGCCTAAGGGACGTAGTTTGTGTCACCTTTATTTGTATAGCAAACAGAATCATGTTGTTTAACTAATGTTTTGTCGAATCAATCTTCAATTCATATTCAATGGTTTTCGTTTATAATATATTATACAATAATTGTAAAAAATTGCCCTGTGACCACAAATATATGCTATGAAATTACTTTGTGTGAAATACAAATTGGTTAAGCGCTCAGTATTACATACTACTCCAATCATATATCTGAATACATCAAAATATTTCGATACATAACATTTTCTGGATAAATTATTTTCTGCAATTTGTTGCAACTATAAAGTACAAAAATATTGTTGGAATTACTCTTCATATAAAAAGTATATAACATCGAATATAATCATTATGTCCATTGTCTCCAATAATCTCTCAGGTTATATTCAAATATCATCGTGCAAGAAACTTACAGCCCTCGAGGTTTTAAGTCATTTTAATAGTAATGGATAGCACACATAAATCTACACCGATTTCATATTCTTGTGCATATTCAAATATTTTCGAATTCCTGCCAGTCATTTCCGTACTCAAAAAATCAGTTTTGGTTATAAAAATAAATTAAAACCACGTCAAATTAATAGTACTAGTAGTAAAACTGATAGCCAAATATACCCATTTAAGTCGATCGATTCCATTACCGATCCAATTGAAGTTATCAATTTTCCAACGAAATTTCCAAATTCTTTGATTTTGCCAATCAACCAATGCACTGAATGAAACAATAGTGGCTATTAAAATAAAACACGTTATTTAAAGTTTCTATAATACCAAGAAATTTCAAAAGCGAGGATACCTTTTCCAATAATATTATTAACCCCAACTAAGGTTAAATTTAAATTTGCTGACGATCAATAAATAAGAAGACCAATCATAGCAAATGTGTGGAATAGATCTTCAATTACAGTATTTTTCACATGGGCATACTCGATAATTAAAAAACCGTAGATTCTATTTATTATCTCTCCAGAAGAAAAACAGTTAGTAGTGGCTAAGTCTAGAGAATCATAGCCGGCATTCCGTAAACTTCGGTAGACTCCGCCTGATTTTGTGACGTTAACAATTATAAGTAATCAAACAAACAACAACGACCATGTTGGATTTGACCCTACCACTGATAACAGATTTTTTTGTAAGGTTAGGAATATTGTTGATAATTTGTACTTGTACAATACACAATATATAGTATATTTGTACTTGTACAATATTGTAATTATACAATATGATTATAAATAGTAGGCCGTAATGGATAAATCATCAATTTGTGAATATTATCAATTGCAAATTATCGAAATCAATAATTAATTGAATTCAATTTTGTACCAAATTCATATTTAGGCATAAGTGACTTTGGGAAAGTAAAAGTACAGATAAATATGACTCGATGCCATATTGAACATAAAGATGACTTGAAAAAGATTAAATCAATTATGATCATATAAAAATATGATTGCAAGCAAACTAGCTGCTAAAATTCCAACGGATGATATATTGGATGAATTATTAACAATTTTAAGAGACTATATATATAGAGTACTATATTGTATACTGTGAAGTATAAATGTGATGATAAAAGTGCCCTGTACCTCTACCACTAAATGAGGGACAATATATTTTTAAAAATAGATTAATTTGTTGATACAACGCAATTAATCTTATTTAATATAACATAATTTGCAAAATATGGCAACGTTGCAAATTCAAGTCCTTGTACGCATGCCATAATTCTCCAGAATTAGACTCTTGTGAAAGAGTAATGTACAGTAAAAATCATTGTCACTTCACGCATAAAATATTATATAGAGGTTTAACTTAAAACACCGAACAAATATTTTTCGAGGTCCCAACATTATCTATTATTATCTACTATCAATTGACATCACTTTTTTTGATTGGCTCATTTCTATAACGTATAAGAATACATTCAGCATTTTTGTAACTTCATTATAATCACTATTATACAAAAAAACGAGAGCTTGTCATCCCTGCAAGAAACAGCCAGAAACAGAAAAGGAATTTAGCTAGATTAAGGATGTATGAGTCATACACAGTTTATTAAAATTAAAGTTTTAATTTATAATTTAAATATTAAGTTGCCTTTTAAAACGTGTTTGTGCATGTTTGAGTTAGAGCATGTTTAAAGCAAGTGCCATCAATTGAAAACTTTGTTTAGAATACTTCAAATAATTAATAATTTGCCTTAAGGCTACATAACCGAGATAGGTGGAATTTTTTGGGTCTACACATGTAGTCAGAAACGTTCATTATTCAACAAGTATTTTTAAAATGTACAATTCAAAATAAAATTCCTAGGCCAACATGTTGAGACTAATTTTATAGACAAAACAGTTCCTCATAATTGTTTTATGATATTGTTAATAGATCTCAACGCCTTCTCTACTAAGACCACACAAAACAATCCTTATTAATATGTATTAAATTAATACTCTCTACACTATTGTATGACTTCACTTCATTGTCAGGTTGTAATGGGAACATTGGTCTCATTCTCTTCATCTGTACGTCGATACGAATATAGTTTTAAATAGCGTTGGGTACTATCGAACGAAAACAACTATCGACTGTTTAGTAATTGACTACTTTTTACTATCAACTGTTTCAGTCGCTATTTTTGGTTCGACTGATTTTACTACATTCTACCAGTGACTGTTTCAGTTTGTAATTTAACATTTTTAGTTTTATAATTGTTTTAGTAGTTTGCTTGTAAATAGAAATATATTATATATTCATATAGCAGCATATTGGAACGATATTTTTCAAAATTGTCAATATAATAGGGTAAAAATATTAAAATTGTGAATGATAAATAGTGAAATAGTTTGACTGTTTTTATGGCAACAATAGGTAATATTTAGATTACTGTCTCTATTTTTATTAAAAATATTTCCGTTCAATAATAAATAAAGCATTTACTTTATTTAAAAAAGCTGTAGTAGTTATTGTGCGATAATTTTTAATTATGTCATGGATTAGTTTTTTATTTAGTATTTATGGTTATTGTACATCTTTAGTTCTTAAGTTTTGTTTAAGTTCTATTGTATTGTTTATATTTATTATAACATATTGTTTAAAAATAGAAATTAACATATTAAAATACGGTAAAACACTTTTGGGGTATTATTCCATTCCATAGAAAAATTCCATTCGTTTTTACAAGTCTACAGAACATTCAAATATAAAATAAGTAATTATCCTTTGTTTAAAATGAATTTACTAATTGCATGATAATAGCATTCAGTAATTATTTTTTCCTTTTCTTTTTTAAAGTTACTACCTGAAGGAATATGTACATCTCCGTCCCGCTTATACTGCCGTTGGAAAATATGAGCGCATATAAAATTATGTAAGGTCAAAATAATTATCACCGTCCCTCTCACAATTTATACAGGAAAGGGTTCGTACATCTTCGTCTGGCATCTCGAATTGAAAACGACAGTCGAACCCTGCCAGTAATTATTATATTTAGTTGCTAGTTTTTTGACTATCGACTGTTTCGAGTGTTTCGCGACTATCGACTGTTTCGGTTATTTTCAGTCGATAGTTCAAAAGACTAATTTTAAGTAAAAATTAAATATTAAGTTAAAAAATTGTACAATTTAAACTAATGTTATGATCCGAAAGAATAGAAACAAATTTACATAACAAATATCTTTCCGCATAATCTCTGACGATAAAACCTTCTAGAAAAAGAACTGGAAACACCGGCGTTATCTGATTACAAGCGAATTAAAAAGACGAGTTAGTGATGATCCAGTCACATGTAACCCGGTGCCATTCTTATAATGCTCCGGTTTCGAAACTGTTTAACAATTCACACAGGGTGTACGAACGAGCCGAATTCAATTGCGATTCTTCTTGTGAATTTTTAAAATCGTCGTCGGTTTCCGCACGTCAACGGCTCTTTCCGTTAATAATTCCTACGTTTTCAGTTTTGCTATTGCTTATGCCTTTTCCGTTTTATTATTCATACAAGTGGTTGTTTCGCGAGAGTGTTTTCTTTGGTTGTTAATTTACTTTTGGGTGTATGTTCTGAAATCTATGTATTAATCGGCTTAGTGAAAATTTTGCCTTCCCTTCTCAAGAAACCGGGGGCACCTGGGGGCGTGAAATTTGGCACGGTTAAGCTTATATCGAGGAATAATTTTTAGCCTAATATTTTTATGTAATATGCGCTACAAATGAATATAATCCAATAAAATGAAGAACGTTAAAATCAAGCGGCCTGGATTAGCCTTCAGATCAACGATACAGAATATATGAACAAATCTAGCGGGTAGCCTTGCGGCTAAGAGTTTAACTTGCCGACCATAACGTACTAGGATCGAATCTCACTTGGGGTTAGCGTGTTTTATTCTAAGTTTTTAAAATAAACTAAAGGATAGTGTTCGTTAAAATTAAGAGAATATTTATTTTTTACATATGAAACTATATTGAAACGGAAAATAAATAATTAAATATTTAGGGTAAATGATGTGGCTCGGTGAATGGAGGTAAAACCAAATTAAACAGTGGTGTTTACATTATGTGACCGTTATTTATTGACTATATAAAAAAATGTGAAAAATACAATCAGATAAAACGGATGGAAGCGGCGTTACCTGGAGACGAGGCTAGGGCAGTCGATGGTGGCACGTCTAAACCAAACGATGGTTGAGCACTGAATGAATGGAAATACCCTTCAATAACATCCCAGACAAACGTCTCGTGGTTGCCAGCTATTCATTATCGGGTTCTAGTTAGCGCTGCTGGTACCTAGCCCGTGTTCAACATCTGGGATTATATTTCTGGGTATTTATTAGACCGTTATTCCATGATGTAAAATTCGACATGCCTCAAAGTCGCTACAAGTCATTACTAAACGAAGTTAACGTATTCGCTAAGCAGCTAAATATGCGACGTGATAGTGAAGTGCGTAGACTAAAACGTTTAACACCACCATCTGATTACTGGACATATAAAGACCTTAGAATAAGATTAATTAATTAAGGTAATATTTTATACAGGATATCGCTTAATGAAGTGATGTTCATGCGATGTATATATAATATAGACATAAGACACACTTATTGCCTGTAGGGCAGATTGTGGAATCACAAGGAGTAAAAAAAAAATAAACGAAGTTTTTTAATTTTAAGCTAATTTCTTTTAAGCTAAGTATTTGCTAAATTTAGAGTTACTGATCAAATAACCATTACCACCCATTCTGTATGGGCGTTAATGTGTGCTGTTTGTATGGAGCCTCTACTTCGTTATGGTTGGGTTTGTAGTTCTGTTTTTGTGTTTATTTTAATATTGTACATACACTGTATAGTCACAAAATGACGACACCCGTCAAATCGATCAAAAAATATAAACAATATCTTGTGCTACTTTCGGTTATTTACGTATTTCTGAAATTATTAAATGCTTATGGCTAGTTTGAATAAAAACCAATTAGAATACTATTCTCACGTAATGTTATATTTTACATTTTTCGCATAGAAATCAAATTAATATGCCCGCTGTATGTGCCCGCACAGATGATGATATTCTCTTATTTTCATATCGCTACCTAGGCTTTTCATCGAAGGATTTTTTGTGCTCCTTAAAACTTTTGTCTGTGTTTAGCTTAAACGAACGTGAATACAATAGACCAATTTCACAAAAGTCTGAAGTGCGCACATCTCAATTGAATAACATTATTTTTAATATGATATGATATGTTTCTAAGAGGGTTGCTATTTATTTTTATCCTTGAAATACTAGTGTTGTTATATATCTAACGTTTCCAATTAGATTAACATTCATAACCGTAACCTTCTTCAAAACGTTATTTTTTAATTCAATTTGTAAAGCTTACACTTACCTGACTTGAATTATGTCTCCTTAAGTGAAAAATGGAGTTGCTGAACAAAATTTTTATGACTTTCAGTAACTTTAGGCAATAAAACTATACCTTTGGCTACTGGAAAACATTGATAAAACCTTTACATTTTCGAAAGTCATGAGGATTTCCCTAAATTAATTGTTGTGGCAGAAGACATTTATGCTGTGTGCAAAATGATGTTGCAATATCATCATTTGACTTTGAGCTTGAGAACGAGTCATCATCCTTGGAAATTAACATGACGAGTTGGTGCATAAAATATCTCAAATATCTCAAAATATCAAACATCTCAAAAAGGTGCTCGTGTCAATAGGTGCTAAAAATGTACCAAGAAATACAATCGCGATGAATCAAAAACTCTGTCTAACCTCTACATAGATGATAAATCTTAGATTAATACGCATGAACTCCAAACAAAACTACAATCCACTGTATGGACAAGATGAAACAAATCCGTCTGATGATGCACAAGTGATACTATTGGAGCAGGTAAATGTCGAATGTCTGCAAAATTCTTTAAAACATTAGTGATAATAGTTTGACCAACCAAAATTCTAAGTTGATGCGGCAACATTGCGGTACGTCACAAATTTAGAAGATGGCTGTTTGATTGGACAGAGTATATAACATTCCTAAGACTGACCTAAGCTTAATCCCAGATTATCCTCGATATCAGCTATTGCAATTGTTTTCACTATCGTTATGCCATATATATATGTATCTATTCTTGTTACTGCCATTATGCCCATTGAGGTAACTAGCAAGATTAATTGACAAAATATTATATCGTCTGTGAATAATTTTAAAGGATATTATTGGATATTATTTAGACCCTTATAGAGTGATAATTTAGGTAAAACAAAAAGACATATTAGACACAGAATTACTATGATCGAAGACCTTGGCCGTTTAAGTTTTTAAGAGAATATCTATTCAAAATATTCTATTATGGATTTCATTCCAGAGAGAAAGAATCCAATAAAAGGGCTTGATAACCAACTGGCATGTACAAATACAAACAGTTTAATTGGGGATACAAATGTAGTCCATGCGACCGCTTCTAAGCCTTCAGTGTATACGGCGTCATATTTTTTTTATTCGAAAAAAACGTACTAAATTTGGTATCGATAACTTTTCTTGATGTTCCACAGCAAATAAAGAACACACCCAAATAAAAGGTTTTAAAAATAGAAGCTGTTTAACTGTCACCGGTAATTTATTATTATCTATACAGTAAACTAAAAATAATCCACCAAAATGTGTTTTAAACCATCGCTTTTATCACCTTTGGAGCCTGACAATCCAACAGAAAATCCTTTTTAAATGGGCTGAGTTTTATCGCTTAGTAGATTTAAAATAATGTGTTATTTAATACCACTTTTTAACATTGAGTAACTATAACAAACAGCTTCCAGTAAATTTACGAACAAGATCAATGATGTTTTCGAATATAATATTTTTTTAATCTAACATATTCAATGAGAAGGGAAAAATTGGTAAAAAGTTTCTCCAGATAGTTGATAAATTTTTTCCTAAACATTCCTCAAAATATTAGCTTCAACTAAATTTTAAAATTATTAGACCGAGAATATTCATCATCAATTTACTAAACCAAAAAAATATCCATAAAATTGTATTTCTGTACAAAACTATCGATTTTACTGCAGTCTAATCTAAGCAGAAAATCTGATGAAAATATATATAAACAGAATACCTTTTATCTCTCAATAGCTCAAAAATAAAGTATTCGTTTCACGCAAATATCTTATAAAGTTCATATATTATAAAGTATCATATATTTCCATATAGTATTATAAAATTGTTCAGTGTACGCAGATGCGAATAAAATCCACCAGACACTTTTATGATGAGACCCATGATAATGATACTCCATTATATACAATATGCCAACTGAAGCTCCCAAAGAAAACGTTCATTCAGCTTAACAATTGATGAATCAACTCCCTGATGCTTACATGAGAGAGGAAATGTCTAAAAGGAAGGAAAAATGGTGCCATACCAAAACCAAAATAGAATTCCATTTCGAACCGTTTCAACATTACGGTTTCATTACTAGCCTGACAAAGAAAGATGAGCTTTCCGTGGAGTTTTGAAATTAATTAGCTGAAAAAAACCTTACTGCTCAACAGCAAAGCGGGATATTTATGGGCAAAAAATTTTCCTGTGAATATGGTGGAATCAGCAGGGTGTATTGTATAATGAGCTGGAAAAGTGAATAAGACAGTTATAGCTAGTTCTATTAATAAACACAAAGTCATATTCAATAAAAAAAACCTCGTCAATAACAACTGATCAGACTAAATCTTGCGTCTATTTAAAAAAAAAAGATTCTTTGTAGGTCATCACACATACAATTTCTATTCACGTACGAATCCTCCAATCTAACTAAAATAAATTGAAATTAATAGATTTTCTTTATTATATCGCCACTAAGACAGGTTATTTTATTGAATGCCTTTTATTGGTTAAACATCAGAAACATATGTAGTGTTATTGCTGTCAAAGGTCATGGATTTTGCAACAATTATAATTATTTACAAGAAAAAATATATTTATTTAAATCAATTGCAGCAAGTATTTTCTCGTATGAGTTTACCCTGAGGATCATATTCCATTCAACTTACTGATACACTAAAAAAATTCAACAATGACTCTTTTTATAAGACCTCGGTATGTCTCACTTACATACCAGGTGTATCGGAAAGTAATTACCGGTTTTTCAAGCAGATGTAGCTAGTTCTAGTATGCATTGACATGATTTGACACATATAGGAAGAGTTATTGGATGAAGCCACAACCCAAAAGGAAAAACAATAAGCAGAAGCGTTAAATGTGATCCAAGAAATGATTACGAGGAAAATGGGAAGATGGGTGTCATGACAATCTGTGAAATGATGCTTCAAAGGTATGATCGGAAATCATTTCTGCATCGAATATTGACGGTTGATGAAAAGTGGATTTATTTTGAGAAACCACTAAGCGGAGATATGAAGCTTATCACCTCGCGAAGCCGTCCGATCGTTTTCAAGGCCAAATCGTTTCAGTCGATCAAGACAATGTTTTGTGTTTGGTGGGACCAGAGTGGCATGACTGTTTAAACCTTTCGTTTTGTTTTCGATTGTTCGAAAAACGTCTGAATGGGCCCAATAATACGTTAAAGTGATTTTAAAGTACGATGACGCGACGTCTTCTAAAGCAGAACCGGTCAAGGAAGCGTTGAAAGTACTTGAATGAATTTGTTCAACTGTCAATATTTCGCATCAATGGGACACGCATTTGCAGAGCAGCACTTCGCCAATTTCACAATTAGAACATAACTCGATGAATGGTTTTACTCATAGGACAAACAGTTTTCTTTGAGATGGTATAAATTGCCTGAAAGATCGAAAAAATGTATAGAGCAGAATGGGCAATACTTTGAATATATAAATGTTTCAATTTTCTTTAAAATTATGTATTTTTTTAACCCGGTAATAACTTTACGATATGCCTCGTAAGTTACAAAACCTACAGGGTTTAAAATAACCACATGTTTTCCTTGAAAACTATTTTATTTTTACGGGAGGGATGACGACTTCGAAAGTACTATACGGAAAATACTACTAAGCCAGTTTTGTTTTAATATAAACGAAGCTCTTCTAAAGACCTTATAACAAATATATAGAGCTTATATATAAGAAAAAAATCAATAAAAATTATATTAAATATTTTCCATTGTTTTTTTCATAGTAACGTTGTATAAAGTCTATAACAGGTACTGTATGTTTATAAGCAAGTCTTAAAATGAAACAAAACCGTGAAAGAGTAATAAAATCATCGTTACTACTAGGAGGAAACACCTCAGACATTTATTAGCTTACTTTAATTTTATTATGTCTTAATCTTGAAACAAGTCATTATTGATGACAGTTATATAGCAGTCACGTCTAACACGTCTTAATAAGTACTTGCAGCTTGAGGTTATTTATGATCTTAAAGAGTTTCTGCCGCCACGTAATTATACTGAGATCCGCAGTTTATTGTTAAAGTTCTTGTAATTTATGTTACAATTTTTATTAATTTTACTATTTTTAAATTAAACTCGATTGAAATATATTCCAGCATTTATGTATACGAGTGATATTCGACCACAATTTATTAAGTTAATCACGTTTCACTCATTATAAAGTAATAATAATTATTGGAAAATGACATGTTATCACTACTAAAACTTGTTTTGATAACATTTTCAATATAAGATCTGAAAAAAATTTGATATATAACATCAATTATACTGACAAATGTTTTTATATTAAAATGTATGCAAACTGAATAATCAATAAATCAATCACAATATTGTTGTAGCACTATTTCCATCACCGTTAGTTTCAAATATGATCTAATGCCTTCGAGCTTTTTCGACGTAAAAATACAAAGCACAATAAAATTATGTGCGTAAAAAATGAATAACGATACTTTTATAGTCCATCCAATAAAACACGACGTCGAATATATGGCAAATGCATTTGGTAAAAATTCAAAATACCTTTTATACTCAGAACGGAATTACCTTCTCATTTTATCTTAGTTAAAAAAATATAGAACGCTGTCTGATGCGTCGGTAAGTTGGTACTGCTCGGCTCTGTTGTCAAATGTCTACAAAAATCTTCTATACATTAGTTATAATAGTTAAAGATTATAAACCGGCATTTTTAGTCAGTTACTTCGAGCAGCAATGACATGTCATTTCGTTTTAAACTACGTTATAGAGGTATATAAACATATAGAGGTAATATTGATACTATAAAATATAAAGTTGCTAAGCAATAACAGTTGCGAGGGTATTAATTGCAAATATTTTATCGTGTTGCAGCTGCATTGAATATGAATACAAGCTCTATGGCTAAAATTAGCCAAAAAATTAAGAACGATATATTACTGGATTAACCAAAGAGAAAGCAAGATTATCCAAAATCAAGATCACCTTGGTATTAAAGGTAATATATAAAGAAAAATATCTCTATTAAAGGTCAAGTGTAAAAAGACAATTACCAATTTTTTCGACATAAACATAATTTAATAAAATTATTTCAGAGAAAATTGTTAGCTCTGACTAACTAACTAAGTGACCTGAGAAAAATTAGGAATATGCGGGTCCTTAAATGATGTACATCATTCCTTCATACACTGTTAGGAAATAACTAGACAGAAACTAACTAACAGAAATAGAATAACTGTAGAAAATCACCTTATAGTGTGCAAGATTTGTGTGTATAGATATGTGCGTAATTGTTCGGAATATACGTGAGCATTTGGTGCAAGTGTACGAGGAGAGAATGCATACTAATTTCCAGATGCTATCTCAGACACATTGGGGTTATTATTGAGGTAATGCACTGATTATATCATAAGATATACATGAAATCGATAGGATTTTGTCAAAAAAAGTACACAGGTAGTAACAGAAGAAAATAACGAGATATACAGTGATATTCAAATGTCTCGACAAGAAAATGTAACATGAATACACAGCAATGGAAAAAACATTATTTTTCTTTTATTATTTCAAAATTTCAAATTCAGACTCAAAATTAACCAAAAGTCAAATATGCGAAAGTCTGAGTGAATTTTGATGGCGTGCATTGTCTGTTTTATTAGATGAGTGCTACGGAATTGCTTCAGTGAATAAAAATCAATAGAGATATACAACTATCAAACCATCTGTATTATTAAGAAAATCAAAATTATCTTTTCCTTAACCATCTTACGATAACTGTTGGAATAAATTAGTTAAACATTATTGAGTAGTAACTCTCACAATACCCACATGAAAGATATAGGAATACTAATTATAAATAAAGCCCAATACGAAATCCTATGTATTTTACAACATGCTATATTTTACGCGTGAAACGAATACTATCACAAATTTATTACTTTAATTAGTATATCAATTATTTTGCTTAAACGTATTCTGTTATAGGACAGTTTGTTCATTGATACATGAGGAAAATGTAATCTAAAAACAATGC
Source organism: Rhynchophorus ferrugineus (assembly GCF_030347505.1). Taxonomy (NCBI): domain Eukaryota; kingdom Metazoa; phylum Arthropoda; class Insecta; order Coleoptera; family Curculionidae; genus Rhynchophorus; species Rhynchophorus ferrugineus. The sequence goes on along the minus strand of NW_027472583.1, from coordinate 18,896,315 downwards.
ACGCATTCGTAATTTGACATCGATTGGACATTTTCCTCTAGAAATTTCGTTCCAAAACAACGCCATCCAAATATAATTAAATTGCAGATTGGATGATTCAAAGGTACATATGCACGTATCTTTTTATCATAGTTCGGTTAATTTTTCGAAAAAAAAAACCAGTTTGCACTTATAACATATTTAATACAGATTAGGCCCATTGATATAGCTATTACTATATGATCTTTGTTGCCTCATACCTCTGATTTTTTATGGAAAACCATCTAAGTTAAATGGCTGCCACGGCTGAGTCAACAGCGGTCTATTTTTTATCCAATTTTTGCAGCACAGTGTCAAGTATTTGAGGTTTTATTTAAATGAATCCATGTTATTTAATTAGACGAATACTATCATATCATAGAATAGTTCCACGACATTCATCAATCATATCGCATTAATACAAAATCATACCATTTCAATCTAATCAAAATTAAGTAAATATTAAGCTAATTAATGAAATAATCCAATTCATAAAATAAGATATTTTAATTTCAGTTTTCCTTTTTAAATAAAGAGTATTTTTAAATCTTGTATATGTTTTATCATTTATCAAAAATGTTTCATAGTAATAAATGCGCGCACAATATTAATTAAGATTTTAATCAATAACATTAGACTATAACTTTAAATAGTAAAACAAAACATTATCTGTTCTTCAATAATATTAATCTTATTTAATACCAAAAGAATCTTGAATAAGATCTGCAAGTTTTCAAAACAATATTTGTGAAATTCCATTCTATTTTTGAAACACAAAATAGTTCTTCAATAAAACTATCCTTAATGTTTTGAATTTCTGAGCACTATATAATGTTGCTTAATAGTGACTTAAGCTGCAGCATTGAAAAAGTATTGTTTCCAATATTCAAAACGATGACCTTCAAACTTACTTACTATTTATTAATTTTAATTATTTTAGGTGTCCGTGTTTTGAGTTTTTGAAAGTAAAATTAAATTCAACAATGTCAGCAGATTTTTCAAGTTCTTGAATGTAAAGGATAAGCTTCTGGAATCTAAAATTTTGAAAGTCTTATCAAAGTCCATTTCTCTGCATTATTTGATTATCTTCTGAGCCAAATGCAAAAGGTTATTTGTATATATACATATTATGTCACTAGGTCATGATGGAAATGAGTGCATATATTTCGATCCTTATAATCTATTAGTATCAGAAATTTTAGACATTAAAAAACGAAGAATATGAACTTAACTAGGTATTTAACGAAAAATAATGATGTAAGAATGACGTATTTTCAAACTGGTAAAATATTAAATTAAAAAGATATCTGATAAGCATGAAGAATCTGCACTATTTCGTCAATGCAAATTTCTATTTATGCTGTAGTGTTAGTATGCGAAACGTAAACAAAAAACCAAAGAATAATTTCCACATACGGTACACTTGCTTCAAAACGAAATGACTCTAGATTATTAAGGTTTAATAAAACAAGTCTTATCTGTACACAAATTTAATAATTCATTTTCATAATTCTTTGTTCACTTAAATATTGAATAAACATAATTAATCTGTTAGTAAAGACATAAAGGCACTTCTTTACAATAAAACAGATTTAATTTAGTGTTAGCAACACGTTGATTTATCAAAATATCCTGATCGTATTTCAAGAAAACATAACAACATTACAAAAACAAAAGACCTGTTAATGCCGACACAAAATACTTAGAGATGAATTAGACGTCGAGCCGTTTATTAGCCGAATAATTTACACAAGAATTTCATTTCCAGGCGTGAGGGGCTAAACGCTTAATGTATTCAAGATTTCATAGCTAACATATCCGAGAATTACCCTGTAAACACAAAGCAAACTATATAATTTGGACCTAGCAAAGTAAACCTTAATCACCCTATACATACCCTGGAAGGTGTTGGATAGATAAACACGGTACAAAAGCATCTATCATAGCAGGAGAGTAAACTGTGGCGTCATCTACATTTTATCTTGTTGGCGGGCGCTCAAGTTTGCACATTACTATGCATGCTATGTCTGACGAAAAATGCAGTAACAAAATGGTAATAGTTGGTTTGAATGCAAAATAACAAGCTATTATTATTTAAGTAAGTTTCCGCAACGATGTAAATTATTTGTTTCACTCCCATCATATTTCATAGACAACAGGCTAGATGACTTTTGAAAAACTACTTTATAACGATCTACGTTTTTATATCAGTGCGTGACGTAGCTGTTTTGGTCACACTGAACGTCTTGTATTGGTACAGCTCTTATTCATACATTATTTTAATAAATGCGTGTTATAATTAGACATGTATGGATAGTGTGAGGGTCGCCAGACGGACATTTTCAAACAGAAAAGAGATGCAAGAAATATGGCAATATAAAAAAATATAAAAAAGTACATTTATATATAATGTTATGAGTTTAGTCATATAAATGTGTATGAGGTCAATATATATGTTATGTAATAGGGCCCAGACTATACGGCCATCTGTTTTTCTATCTAACTGGTGAACTAGTGAAACGGGTTAGTCTGTTTTTACCCCCAGTATCGATATGTATCACCGTTCAAGGCGCCCTCCTCTTCTTTTCTTGAATAAATCTGTTTTAAATCTGTAGAATCTGAAGTCACCAAAATTTCTAAAACAATTTCATAGAGAGGTACGATGGAAAATTGGGTAGAAAGAGTACCATTTCAAAGATCTTCAAAGGCAAACTGGCTGACAGTATAATCGATGAAAGTCCGATCGATGGTCAAAAAAATGTATAACTTTTAACTCTCCAGAAGAAATAACACCCACATACCCTTCTGCGGCTGTTTCCTTAGGAGGGAGATATATGTAATGCTGGTTACGGCGGTGACTATCGTGGTCATGTGTCGCTTTATATTGCCAACAAGTACCCTCCTATTTCGTTAAATAAAATAGCACTTTAAAGTAAATTTAAAATTTTATTGATTTAATCATATTTTATAATTTATATTGCTTCGGTTCGGTTGCCAAAATGACAAAATAACATGGGCTTCTAACTGAATTCACTGAACATTCACTGCCGTTAGTCAGGATCTGGCACTAAGCGACTATTAACAGTACCTGTCCATGGCAAACTATTTTGATGGTGAAAAATGAATCTCAAGAGAGGGTTATGAACTATGACTATCCCAGCTTTTTTAACAATAGGAGCAATGGCATATTGGAATTATCTTCAAATCAAAAACCATAACGACTCACATAGGACTTAAATCGGTTCATTCTAAATATGTTAAATGAATCCTTTAATTTCAATGGATTTTTTTACTACACGCAGTACATATTTATATTTTTACTAATCCTAATAAAATAGTCAATTACTGAAGAACTGAATGAAGTATACTCGAATGGTTAAGGTTAGACATACAGATAAAAATCTCGTGCTTTGAATATCACTGATTAATACTTATTATGTGCAAACACAACATACTGATATTAAGTATCAAAATGCATAATCATCTCCTTCACGTTCTCATTAACAGATTATTCCGCAGTTACTTGAATCTGCAAAGGTACAAAAGGTGAATTGAGAGTATTCAAAAACTTCTAGTCAACGAACAAACTCTATAATAATTCAAGAGTCATAAAATAAGGATAAATATAACTTAAAATATTCAAAACTGTTTTACTACTATATACATATTTCCATTTCATTTCAAATGCATGAAATAAAATTACAGACACCCTTGCTGGTAGAGCTTTACAGGGTACGTAATATACTAAAACCGCGTTTAATTTCATCTACATAAACTGTAAAACGTTGCATTATTCCCTTAATGCTAATATATCAAAATTAAACAATACCAACCACTGAAATGAAACAATAACGACAATAGCATCTAAATCAAAAAAGGATATTTAACATTTAAATATACTTAGATATAGAATATAATAGAATTTTACTTATCCAATACAACATCATTAACACAACATACTGATATTAAGTATCAAGATGCATAATCATTTCCTTCACCTTCTCATTAACAGATTATTCCGCAGTTACTTGACTCTGCAAAGGTACAAAAGGTGAATTGAGGGTATTCAAAAACTTCTAGTCATAAACTACTAGAATTAAGAAATATTCATACTTTAAAAGACCACTAGTCATATATCAAATACGGATGGAAGCTGCTGTTTTAACATAATCTACTGGAATTCGGGCATAAGCTTGCAGTATAGGGTCTACGGACACCAAAGGCGGATTTTAGTTATTAATTTTTTCAGCCATAGACGTAGCCGAAATTGCTTCCTGGAGGAGGCGTTATGTCACGCAACTACTCGGAGATGTGATGGGTGAGGTGTCTAGATATAAGGGTTTTGTTTTAAGGGATTGAGCTAACAATAACCTCGGTTAAATAAGTCCTCAATGTTTCCTGCAATACAATATACATTTAAATACAATAAATATAAATATATATATATATATATATATATATATATATATATATATATATATTGTATATATATACATATGACTAATAAAGATAAGAATGAATTTTAAAAAATGTTAGAAGCATGAATTTATTCAGATTTTTCTCGTTAGGAACAACGGCAGGATTTCCATGTAAAAAGGGCAGAATAGAAAAATTCCTCGACCAATTTGAAATTCAAAATAGGATTTTCCTACTGCCTTCTAATTATACTTGCATGCCGCTATGACATCACTTTTCGATATTTCGTTGCGAAATTACAGATCGATTTCATTCGCGTTACCATCGATCTATTATTTTTAAATTAGTTTCTTGCATGCTGTTCGGAACACATTTTCAATGCAGTAAAATTGTGAAAGTGCTTGCAAGTTATTACGTGTGTACGGTTTGTTGGTGAAAAAGTAATGATAATCGGAAACAAAACAAACTCAGTTTTATGCAAGGGATGTAAAACTGTATGGGGTCAAATTTTATGGTTCTATTCGAACCCTGGCTAAATGTCACGTTTAAGATCCTATTTTATTTACGCTGGGTAAATATTGTACGACGGAGGTTTGAATCAGAAATAGGTGAATCAAATTTTATATTAATATATAGTAGATGGACCTTATTATATGATGTGTAAAGAATTTTCAGTTCAGTAAACGAATATAGTTATATAAAATCTTTGATTTTACGCATGTATTCTGTCCATTTTTTCAATTTATATATTTCGTAAATTTATTGAAGAATATCAATGCATTGAAGAATGTACTCATATTAGGCCTATAAATTAGCCTTAAAGGATTTACAAGAGATGGTATTACTTTGTATGTAATCGCATCGAGTACATATGTAACAAAATTCATGTTGAAGCCTTAATGACAGGTTTTATTATTCAACATGTGCCATTTCCTCGAAGTGTGAACATAAATATTTTCTGTGCGTTAAAAATGCTTGTAACTTATAACCATTATATATCAATTTGAGCATGTGAGTATTGGTTTCCAGGTTTTAAAAGAGGTGATTTTAACAACGAAAATATAAAGAATTCTGGATAGTCAAAAATTGAAGACGAGGATTTGAAGGCATCACTCGATGATGTATTGGTAAAACACAAGAAGATTATGAAGAATTTGTAAGAACCATCTCCAATAACTTAAATAATATGGCAATGTTCCAAAAGCTTGGATAATTAATAAGGGCTGCTTAAAAAAGCCGAACATCCGAATATCCGTGGCTCCAAGCTAATGTCCTGGATATTTTTGATCAGCTTCGTGTGGTATACTATTAGCTATTAAAACCCAACTGGACCAATAATGGGGATCACTATCGATGACAATTGGTGCCTTTGAATCCAGAAATATGTAAATAATGGTCGGAATACGAACAAGGACAGAATAATGTTATTTCTCCAAATGAAAATAGACTCACCGTCGTATTCCCCAGACTTTACACCATTTGATTGTTACTTGTTTCAACATATCAGTCGTGACTTGTCTGAAATTGCCTGAAATATAGGAATAAGTAGCGGATATCGATAAACAATACCAATAATAAGATACATTATGCCGATTTTTTACAATAAAGCATTTACAAATATCCTTTAAACCTAATTTCTAGGCCTCTATGTATTTATATATATATAAATAAATATATATATATATATATATATATATATATATGTATATATATAAATAAAATATATATATATATATATATATATATATATATATGTATGATGATGATACATATAAATTATTATACATATTTTCGTTTTCTACTTTCTCTTGTATTTCCGTAAACAATACCAATAATAAGATACATTATGCCGATTTTTTACAATAAAGCATTTACAAATATCCTTTAAACCTAATTTCTAGGCCTCTATGTATTTATATATATATATATATATATATATATATATATATATATATATGTATATATATATATATATATATATATATATATATGTATATATATATATATATATATATATATATATATATATATATATATATGTATGATGATGATACATATAAATTATTATACATATTTTCGTTTTCTACTTTCTCTTGTATTTCCGTCAATATGATCATACCATGCCGAAAGAACAATCTTAGTTTGACAGCAATCCAATCATCAATACATTTTTGCACATTTAAATCGTGCACCAGCCATATCGATCTGAATAAGTGCTAATGATAAAAATCTAAGGCTGATGAGTACGCCGAGTACGACAAATCATTCAATTTGAGATGCAATATAGTATGATGACATTACATGTATTACTGGTTATTACTGTTATTTTTTGCATCAATACGCCCTTATAGTTGTTCAACTGACGTCAGTGGGCATCTGCAGTTATAAATTTATTCAGCTTTAGCAGCTTATAATATATTACATTCGACAGAAAAATGTATGGCTACGAATATTGCCTTGTGTCGATGTTGATAGCTGACCTGAGCTAACCCATTATGTTTGTACTGGAGATTATCCTAGTAGGTACATTTTTCATCATCAGTCGCAATACACTGCTTTAAAGAAACAGAAAATGTCTTTCTAAGTAAATGTTTTCGAACTGTTTTAAACAAGACACTTTCTGAAGACTTCCATGAGTTAGAACATTAGGAAACAATTACCTTGACATATAGAGATAAAGCTGTTACGTTGAGCTTTTTTTCAAGTAAAATCAAGAAACCTCAATCAGTATAAACAAGGTGTAAACAAGTGCTCATCGAAAATATTTTGGAATATAATAAAATTCCCCATTATAAAGGATAATTTTCCTATTATCATTCACACTATGCGATCATTACTGTAAACATTTTAAACTTTATTAATTTTAAAATAATCGAACTGGATACATTATATTAAAAAAATTCACAATTATATTCAACAAGTTCCCCAGTAGTTAAGTTGTTTACTCATTCAAGAATTGTTTACCATTTATTTTAAAAAATAGAAATTCAACCAGCCTTATTTCATTTATTATTTACATTTTACAGATTCATAATTATTTATATATCCAAGCTATGGTGACAATTTACTCATTATTTTTTATTTTTTCATATTAGTCTAATACTATATTAAAAAAATTAAATTATATTAAAATTTTCGATTTAGTTACAATGGGACCCTCAATGGGATCATAATAAATCCGATGGAACTGAGTCAGGTCAATTGGACGGTTACATAATAAATTCAAGTTTTGATAAGAATAAATAATAAACCACTTTTAGTCAAAATGTTAGTTTATCTCCTGTTTCAATCAAGGAGAAGTTAGAAAAACTACTAAACGAACAAACTCTATAATAATTCAAGAGTCATAAAATAAGGATAAATATAACTTAAAATATTCAAAACTGTTTTACTACTATATCCATATTTCCATTTCATTTCAAATGCATGAAATAAAATTACAGACACCCTTGCTGGTAGAGCTCTACAGGGTACGTAATATACTAAAACCGCGTTTAATTTCATCTACATAAACTGTAAAACGTTGCATTATTCCCTTAATGCTAATATATCAAAATTAAACAATATCAACCACTGAAATGAAACAATAACGACAATAGTATCTAAATCAAAAAAAGTATATTTAAATGTTCAAAATAGGATTTTACTTATCCAATACAACATCATTAATAAAAAATATAAAATAAAATGCTGTAGAACAATTTTTTATTAACAGTGAAATATCATTATAAATATATGAAATCAGAAATATCATTAGTTTATCAAATTAATTTTCTTAAATTATAAATAAGGTTATAAATTATGGTCGAATCACGCAAGGAATTTATTATTATAATGTTTTTTCACTAAACCAAAATAAACTTACTAGGACAAGACTGAATTGGAAAAAAAGCAGAAATGTTGAATAGATAGATAGCTTAATGTATTCAAATCCCCGTACCCATATCATATAAATACAAGTCGAGCTCCATCCTAATATACATAAGATAAACCTATACATACCCTGGAAGGTGTTAGACAGATAAACACAGCTCAGCAGCTTCCATAGCGTCGCCAACACCGTAAACTTTGAACCCATACACATTTTACTTCAGCTGCGTCAACTCAAGTTTGAACTATTCCCATCAGTCTAAACTATTTCACAAACAGAACGTTTTTTCCCTTCAATTCGAGTCAGTGGGGTATAAAAATACAATTTAAAAATTATCCGCCCAAAAGCAATTTAGCATCAATTAGCGAAATTTACCGACCAAAAAAAAAAGCAAAACTAACCCGAAACCAACATGCAAATATAATTGCGAGCCGAAATAGGAAACGACTGTTTTGAATTTCAAATCGCCCGAATATTTTTCTACTTTATTCAAATTAATTTCGGATTTAATTTAGCAGGTAACAGGGAGAAACAGGTTAGAATTAATTCGGGGGCAGCTAACCGGTCGGATTTTTTTATTCAAACGAGGGAAAACGACGAGGAGAGATCGCGTGTTTCGCGGAGTTATTCTGGCCGTCGTCTTCTTCGGCGTGGTTCTGGATATGGACTGGCTGACTTTCCAGACGCGTATCCACGACAAGCGTTCGCTCGGCAGTGATTTTGGGTCATGCGCCCCACGTAGCAACCCCTAAAAGCGCGCATTTGTGTAATTTTTTATGGTCGCATGCATTATTCAAGCGGCCTCGTTCTGATGAAGGTACAAATGAAGAAATCGCCCGTTAAAAAATGGTGATAAATGGAATTTTTGCCCGAAACCGATGAAACATAGTAGATATCGTTAGAACTTTATTCAAATGAAATAGATGAGGTTTTATAATGTTTTAGCGGTAAAAATTCAACTATTTATTATATTAACACAGTCTACTATATTTCATTTAACGTATCCTGTAAACTGAAGTATGTACCTGCATGTTGGAAATGAGCGAAAGGGATTATAATAACAGGACAATTGGAAAGTGCCCGAGTTACCAGATTACCAGAGTAAAAACATTTTTTGGAAAAATTATTTTTTTTTATTCAACATAATTCCCTTCAAAGGTGATACACTGATTATAGCGCCATTCCAACTTTCCGATACGATTTTTGTACTACAATTTGTGCTTTGCTTCAAAATAGGCCTCAGTTTCGGCGATCACCTCTTTCCAGCGAATTATTCTCCCAGCGAGCATTCTTTTGAGATCTGAGAACAGAAAATAGTCACTGGGGGCCAGATCTATAAAATACGGAGGATAAGGAAGAAATCCGAAGCTCAATTCATAAATTTTTGCCAGCGTTTTCACTGACTTGTGAAACGGTGCATTTTTTTTGGTGAAGCATCACTTTATTTTTCTTCAAATGGGGTCGTTTTTCGGCAATTTCGTCCTTCAGACGGTCCAATAACGCTATGTAATAATCGCTGTTGATGGTCCTTCCTTTTTTAAGGTAGTCAATGAAAATTATTCCATGCACATACAAAAATACAGACGCCATAGCCTTGCGAGCCGACTGTTGCGTTTTCCCACACTTTGGAACGGGTTCATCGTGTGCAGTCCACTCGGATGCCTGTCGATTGGACTTCGGAGTGAAACAATGGAGCCATGCTTCATCCATTGTCATATATCGACGCAAAAACTCGGGTTCATTGCGCTTGATCATCTTCAAACACTACTCCAAATCAGCAACCCGTCGTTGTTTTTGGTCAAAAGTGAGCTCGTACAGCACCCACTTTACACAGAGCTTCTTCATACTCAAATATTCATGAATGATATGATTGCACACATTCACTTGATATCTTTAGAGTGTCTGCTATTTCATTCAATTTCAATTTACGGTCATTCAAAATAATCTTATAGTTTGTTTTAATGTTTTCGTCGGTAACAACCTTTTTCGGGCGTCCACTCCGTTCACCGATAATTAATTTTCCTGGGACAGTGTCCGGAAACTCGACATCAACTGGATTTTGTCCATGCAAATAGCAATATTTTGTCAACACGCGAAATGCCTTTTTGTCCATTTCACAATAAGAAAATTTGCTTGACTCAAAATGCTGTAATTCATAAACAAATGATCCGACAGCTACCAAATTTATACACGCGTCTTTTGAGAGATAGATTGATAGATTTAGTTCTAGTAGCGTCATCTATGTATCAGACCGGAAGCTTTTCAATTGACATATTATGATATGAGGAAACGACTCAATTAAATCCGCGATAATGAATATATATATATATATATATATATATATATATATATATATATATATATATATATATATATTTAATTTGAAATTTTATTGTAAAATGTGGGCGCACTTTTTTCCATCTCTCAGGCATTTTGCGGGTTCTATCTCAAAAGAACAATGTACCTTTTGAGACTATCCAAGAAGCGACCCATTCCTTGGCAACTTCATAATAAGTGAAGGGATCGCGGACAGGTCACGATTCCTATGTAGGATCAGATAGTTATCAGAGGAAGCAAAATCTGGAAAATGTGACGGATGTGTATCGTTTCCCAGTATGTTTTTACCGGTTTTGCAACATAGGGTTAGACATTTTGATGCTGAAGAGCAACACTGTTGTATCTTTGCTTGTATTCGAAAATGTAACAACATTATGAAAATCAATGAAAAACATCAAATAATTCCTGGAAGTAGTAGAAATAACAGTGCTAGCAAAGAAGATGGGTATTTTATAGTTTTTGTTTACAGTGGCAGTGGTTAATCACAGACATGAAAAATAGAGTTAGAGTTAGTCACATTCCTAAACTATTGAAACGATTTAATGCCAACTCCAAACCGCAAGGGTTACCAACCGCGCAAAATATAAAAAACCTTTTCATAAAATATAACACAAGTTTGTACTCATCAAGCTCTGCAGAAACTTTATTTCCTTTAACTGACTTTCGTTCATTTCCCAAGAGGCTGTCTGATAGTGCAATTAATAATCTAGCATTTGTGAAAGAAAAATAAACTTAAAATATTTTGTATTTCATATTTTAAATACATGCCAGATAGTATTTTTTAAGTGGTATGTTAATTAAAGCAAATCATGTATCTTGCCTAGCTCTGGCTATAGTAATATGCTTTTAATCAATGTAAAATAGAATAACCTCAGACTAAAGACGTGAAAGATAATGATAAGAACTCGAGCGCCGGCTATGATTGATGATGATAGTGATAAAATTGAATAACATTTTAGGGAAATGGGTTTATGCTGAAGAACACATTGTTGTCTTTGCTTGTATTCCCGCCATTTTTAGCAAAATACTTGCTTCAGTGCTTCAATACAGGCCGATGGCGATAATCCTTGATGATTTCATCAATAAGTAATTCAATCCTTTCAAATTGAAGTAAAATGTTCTGCCCAAACTTCGACGAAATGAGGATACCGAAAAATTAAGCCTGACTTGAACATAAACTTGAATGCAAATGTATCCGATGCATTCGTAATTATTTATCTGTTAAATCCTATCAAACTGGGTAAAAATTTGCTCATTATATTTTATTTCTTCGCACAGATCTAATTCGATTGAGTTGCAATTTCTAAAATTCTACAACAATTTATCGATTTCCAGTCTGATGGAACTAAGTCAGCCAAATAGGACTATCACTGAATGATATTTTTTTAAATTATTATTATACTTTTAGCATTCAACAATATTACCAGTCGGCAATAAGTATTTGACAGGATTTATATCACACAATGACAGGCAAAACGTCGCTTCAATAAGTAATCTGCTATACAAAGTTATTCTATGTTGTTCTAAGAACTATTTCATGTGTCCGTTAATTAAGTGGGATGGTGGTAAACGTTTTAATCAATACACTCCACTGACATCTCCCGCACTTAATTGTTTGGTAAGTACATTCGAGTGAACTGCTAATCCTCCGGCGTACTTTACACTGACACTTTGGATCACACTCGTTATGGCTTCCACGAGAAAATCGCGTTAAATTAGTTTATTACAGGTATAATATGGAGCGTCAACGATGGCAACGATGTCAACGATGACACTCGGAATATCTGAACTTAGTAGTACCTTCTCCAAAGTTCGATCCCATACGTCCGTATGTCATATGCCGTCCATTATTCACTTATACAGCAATAGCTGAAAGTCCAAAGATAAATGATACATAAGTATAGAAAATACTGAAAGTAAAGTTTAAATGTATTAACCTCTATCACCTCTACTAACCAAGCAACCACACACCCACCACCGGTCTGGAATTTATATGACAGCACTATGCCATATGAGAATAGCACCAGATATTTAAATATGCATTGGTTATAGAATTAAAATAGAAGGATACATGTCAAAGAGTAAAATATAGACGACTATATTGGCTTTTTGGAAGAAATTCCAAAATGTCAGTACATAATAAGTTTATAATTTAAAGTTAGCTACTAAAACTTATATGGTATACAACAAAATCAAAATATTCCAGAACAATATTTACGTAACGCAATAATCACACCTTGGTATATGAAAATTACTGTGCCATATGGTGATTTTCTACACAAAAAGATACCGCGCAAACACGATGCTAATAACATCGAATCGCTCTTATTGAAAAACTATGTGTTTAATGAAACATAATATAAAGAGAGGTCCGCTAAAAACTGTCAAGAAAAAAAGAAGGTGAAAAAGTCAGATAGTAGAGTCAGGGTTCGATAGTATTTGAATTACTTGTTACTAAAATACGTAATTGAGATACAAATACATTTTTCATTCATTTGCATTTTCTAGTTCAAGTTTTCAAATATGTATTGCGCCAAAATGCATTTAAATGTAAATACTTTTAGCTATTATACATAGTTGCCTTCTGCAGAAAATAACTAGTAAGACACTAAATAAGACAGTCTTTAAAATATGTCAATGCTGAAATATGTACTGAACATTATATCATCTGTACAAGATTTTTTGAAACGTACGTACATTATTAGTAGTTTATTAGTACGAATGTTACGATGACTGTTGAAATTCACTCGACATGTACGTCTACGATGCAAGATGATGGTGGCTATGGAGTGTTGTGATCTATGCTGTGACGTATCCGCTAATTTTAACTTGAGGAAAGTATTGTGTTAAATGTAAAGCTACCATCAAAAGTAATTTTCTGAAGATTTGATCAGTTTTAAACTTATTACTTGAAATTCCTGATTACCTGAAATAAAGGGTATTGTCGTCATGCTACCACCCTAGTTACAGAATGCTTTGATTGTCAGAAATCATCACCACAGATGAACGGCAAAGAATTCAAAATCCTGCAATTAACTGGAAGTAGCAGGAGTAGCAGTACTAACAAAGAAGATGAGTATTTTATTGCATTTGTTTACAGGAACAGTGGTCAGCCACAGACATAACAAATGAAGTTAGGGTTAGTCAGATTTCTAAACGATAAAAACAAAAGCTAACCATCCTTAAACGCTATCCAAATATAAAGAATATGTTCATAGAATATAATACAAGTTTGTACTCATCCGGATCTATAAAAGCATTATTTCCTTTAACAGACTTTTGTTCATTTCCCAAGAGGCTGTTTGAAAGTCCATCTAAAAATCTAGGATTACTGATCCGTTTACTGATTTATAGGTTGGGATGAATTAGTTCTCTTTTATATTATTCATTTTAATTTTTTAATCTTAACAACTCTTTGTTATAGTTTGTATTTTAAATACATACCTTTTATTATTATTATTAATACATGTGAAATTGTATTTTGAAAGTTGTATGCTAATTAAAGCAAAGCATATATATGTAACATAGCTCTGGCTGAATTTATATGCTTTTAAACAATTATGTTAATACTAAAATAGAATAACCTCAGTCTAAAGAGGTGAAAGATAATGATAAGAGCTCGAGCGCCGGCTATGGTTGATGATGATGGTGATAAAATTGAATAACATTTAACCGACTTAGGTAAATGATTGTCTAGATTGAAACATGTGTTTAATTAACAATTTTTTTAGTTTAAATTGGATTTGTAACTCGTGCATTAAATGTACTTTAATATCGAGTACATACTAGAAAACAACATAAAATATAAAAAACATAAATAAAACACATAAAATAAAAGGCATTGCTAACAAAATATATTTGAAATATAAGGAAAATAGTTTAACCGTAATTTTATTTTACCATTAAAAATATTTTTCCTACAAAACATTATTAAATGTTGTTTATTTATTAATAAAATATACATCAGCAATAATATGAGGTTATACTTATTTATATGGCACATTTATATTACAAATATTATCATGAGCTCAAGAACTTTTGGGTCTGAGGATAAAATATTAATGGACCCATGAATATACCGAGAAATATTTTCTATAAAGTGTCAAATTGTCAATATCGTTGACGTTAAGTAAACCGTTATCAATATAAAACCTGACAAGGGAGTCAAAGATATTCAGTTCAAATTTTCGTTATATGTAAAGAACCTTTGAAATTGAGTTTTTTTAATTCCGAAATATATTATAGATGGCATAGTGAATTTATCCAGGTCTAGTCTTATTTCAGAAAATATTACTTTTACAACTGCTGGAATTACATTTATTTTATCAGGCCCATAAATTAATTTAAAAGGATTTATAACAGATGATGTTATTGTATTAAATCGTATCGGGTACGTTTGAAACCAACATGGTGAAGGCTCACTGATAGGCTTCATTTTTCTATACGTGTTAGTTCGTAGTATTTCGTATATTTCGTAGTAAATCGCATTTATGGGAAACTTAAATATTTTACTTCAATTTGGAGAAAAGGCGGTCGAAGGTTCATTGAATGCTCTGTAATGCTTACGGTAACCACGCTCTATGGATTACAAACTGCGAATACTGGTTTCCACATTTTAAACGCAACGATTTTGATGCCAAAGGCAAAGAGCGCTCTAGACCACCAAAAACAAGCTGAAGGTGAGGAATTGAAGGCATTATTCGTTGAAACTATCCATGGGGATCGCTATCGACTACAACTGATGCGTTTACTATATATTATATTAATTAATAAAATTATTCTTCAGCATGACAATGCTAAAACACATTTTATAAAACTGGTGAAAACATACTTGGAAATATTAAAAGGAAATGTGCTACTAACCAGCCGTATTCTCCAGACCTTCTTCTCTTACCCCTTTTTCTTCTCTTGAGAAAGATCTCTTGCACCTTTTGATTTTTACTTGTTACGACATGAGTCGTGACCTGTCTGAACAAAGCCTCATTTCTTATGAAGACATCAAAAAATGAGTAGAATGGTGACTAGCCATCAAGAGCGTGAAAAGATACATCGCTCTTTCGAGATGGAATCCACAAATTACCTAAAAGATGGGATGGATAGCACCTTCTATCGATGGACAATATTTTGTATAAAATACACTGTACCAATTTTCCAGAATAAAGCTTCAAATTTAAAAAATCTTTTAAAACTAATATATAGGCCTAATAGTTGTTCCAAAAATATCTATAATTAGTACGGAGAAATTATCGTTTATTTTTTATTCATGTTTTTCGCCATTCGGTCAATTTTGAACTTCATTTACATTAGTTGTTAATAATAACGTATCGAATTAATGGTGGAGCCAGATTCGAACAGTTCTTGATGAACAATTCCAGTCCCACCAAGCACCTAGCTTCACATTCCTTTGCGTCAATATAGCCTTTCCAACTATTTGTTGCTTCTTTGGGATTCGATTGCTGATTGCACACATTATTGTCGTATATGATTAATTTTATGACATATAACCATTAAACCAATTAAAGATGAGAACTATTGTTCAATAACTTGTAATTAAATTGAAACCCATGTATCTGCTTTTTTTTGGTTCAGTCACTTTGTGAAAAATTGTTCCACGGTCGATGTCCACACGTCACATTATTCAAGCAAAATATGCAAGCGGAATATAAGAAAATATGATCACATTTTGCACAAACTTCGTTACTTTTGAAACATGATTTTTTTTATGCAATACCAATTAAAATGCGTTGTTCTCTAGTATAGTGGAATTTTAATAGCAGTCAGTATTTTTCAACATTTTACTACACATATGGTAAGAAATTCAAATAATGGTATATATTTTGGTGCCCCTAACAACAATTCCATACAACAGGATTACAATTATTTGGCTGTCGTTGGCGTAGTGGTCAAGGCAATAATCCTGCTGATGAGATAGTCGCGGGTTCGAATCCTGCTGTTGCGTGGCCGTAAATTTATATTGCTTAGTGTTTATAATTGTGATTATCCAAAAAGGAAGACTGTCAAATCCGAAAAGTGAAATGATCCCATTCACGCCAGTAAACAGACTGGATATGTTGGGCTGAATATCTTCCATGGGATGGATGATAATTAATAGAAAAAGGCTCTAAATTATATTATGAAATAACGTCTCACAATGGAAACTATAGAATTCATTACCTTATGGAAGAATTAGCGAATATCATTCAAAATTAGTTGCAACGAAGAAAACTTTACTAAGACACCCGCATATTTTGAACCAAATTAACCACAAGACAATACTAACAACTGTACAATAATAGCTTCAGACAGACTAACTTTGAAAGACATATATTCCACGTATACTATTTTTGAAGTTTTAAGTTTTAATTTACAAAAAATCCGCAATCAACACATGGTCCTTTAAAAGTTTACTCTTTTTACTACTTACCTGTATTTTTCCTGTAAATAGTAATTATATGATCAACAAATATGACATGGTGTCAAGATTACTAACCAGGAAACAATCGAGGTAATAATCGTATCAAACACACAGTAATTACTACTTACTTTTATCTATTTACTTTAATCAAGGATACGTGGGATTTTTTCATTAAATAATATATAATAAGTTTTTCGTTCACTTTATTCTATCCCTTATTACGAATCTAAAAATAAAGACTCTTCTATCACGCAATCAGACTAATGTATCAATCATTACATTATATGGTTGTAAACGTGAACCGCAATAAACTTTGTATACGCTCAGCTTTTTATATAATTAAGGCATGTCTTTGAATTCGTAACTAATTAAATAATATTTATATAGCATATAGGTTTTGAGTATGCTCACTCGTAATCATTTATTAATGGAACAAATCGAGTTGTATTTCTAAGAAAGTTAACCTTCATAGGGTATACTATTTATTGATAATAAACGATCAGGATATTTATTTATTTTTAATTCTTTAAATAGTTTTAAATGCTTAAAAAAATATATTTATGTTAATAACTGTTTCCAGACGTTTATATGGGACGAGAGATACTCAAAATGAAGGAATATGGCTACCATACAGATAGTCAACTTTAACATACAGTTAAGCTAATGAATATTCTTCAGGTATTTCTTTATTGCGCATTTTATGGCATCCCAATTGTTTAGAATTCCTTTACCACCCAGGATTTATTTGGACTGGACGTACTGTTTAATTTGGGCTCCGAATGACGGGCCTCTGTATTAATTCTACCGACTGGCTAGTGACCAACTTGAAGATAATCCCAGAAGACACCCGGTCTTGCCCAGCCTGGTTGCTGGTAAGATTTAGATCATGTTCTTTGTTGAATTATTTTGCATTATTTCCTTTCGAACAACATATTTGAGTAACTGAACTTCAATAGTCGCAATTATAAATAATCACAAGCATAAGTTTTCGACCATGCCTCAGCAGGATTCGAAGCACTGGGAGGACTGTCTTGTCGGCTTGTCCACTCCGGCAACCAAGCCGGCGTAGAGTTTGTAACCAGAAATCAATGTTTTTTCACTTAAATGTGTTATATTTTTTACGCATATTCTGTATGTCATAACCAATTGCATTACTAAACGCACCAATCTGCCATTATCGCAAATTACTTTCCAACCAATACGTTTAATAGTTTAATTTTCATAAACTATTATGGTTTCGTTTACAGTACAATACTTTGTTAGTAATCCTTGTTACACATCTTCAAGAATATAAGTCCGGAATACCCATATTTATCATAATTAAATATTATATATCAACATATATACTTCAATAACTCTTAAATTGACTTTCATTTGATTTATTAAACGTTGTGAAATAAGCGTAATTACCAGCCATCAATTCGTATTATAAATCAAACTTAAAACATCACTTACCGTATCTAATATGTTCATTAATTAATCCGAAGTAATAAATAATTGTCCCGTCTTGTTAAATATATAAGAAATATTAGGAGTCATGTTTAATTTTACAGGTATTTTTATTTCAAATTATTATTGTTTATAATTAAAACTTAATATCATGTTAATTTGCGTTATTGTTGGGTGGTATGTGGTAATAAAAATTAATATGAGTTAAAATAATCTAATTTTTTTTGGTGACTAATACTATATTGATTAAATCATCATCTTCATCAATCCATAACTTCCATTCGCGCAGTGGTCACGGTGACAGGGCGATAGGGGTTTGAATCCTATTGGGGCATGGATGTACTTTATGTTCGTGATGCAGGTCTCCAAAAATATTCTTATATTTCACTATTATTACTATTACTAAGAAACTTGACGTTTTAGGTAACCATATCAATAGACAATGTTTCTCACAATATGATAAGAAAACACGTAATCTTCTTCCAAATCTTCTTAATCGTAGCTGTGCACTGATAGTCGTATGTCAAACGAAATTACTTGATTCAAATAAAATTTTACAATAACGATCTGTCGAGACGAAATAACGATCACAACATTTTTTTTCATTTGTTTAAATCCTATACAGCGTTTTTTATGAAACTTTAGCGCTGTATTAATGACTCTTAAACGTTTTCCATTTGATTATAAACCGAAATTAATACCTATATATGGAGATAAATACATAACATAGCCTAAATCGATATTCAAGACATAAACAAAGCATCATTAAATGAATGAAATTAGAAGAAACCAATAGATCAGGCCTTTGTCTAATATCATGGCGAATACAATTATATCAAACTATATTAACTTTAACTAACGACATTAATGTTTCATCTAAGATTATGAGAGATTACATAAATTAATATCGCATTAATTTATATTAATTCCTGACATAACTTGCGTGTCCGTTCATCAACAACTCCAAATGTCCCGCCAAATATGTTCCTGAAACCTACGCCATTCTTCATTTCAAATCTAAAAATAGAAGACGTCTCGTCACGACATCGTATCAATAATAAAGAAACAACGTTGCAAATATAACAAACAGTTTTTTTCAGAAAAGAGCAAATTATTTATTTATATACAATAGTATCCTACAAGAGGAATTCAGGCAATCCACCATTCCGATATATTCCATATATAACGGTGCATCATAGTCTTCAAAACAAATATTTACTTGCCGGCTTGGTGGCGCAGTGGTAAAGGCAATGGGACGGTCCCCCTTCTGTTGCGATAGCCGCGAGTTCAAATCCTGCTGGGGATGGTCGTAAATTTATGTTTGTAATTGTTTAATATTTGTGAATGTTCTAGGCAAGAGTGTAAAATCCGATAAGGAAAATTATCCCAGTCACGTCAGTAACCAGGCTGTGTAAGACCGAATGTCTTCTGGGATGAAGTCCAGATAAACCCATAGTTGGTAAAAGAAAACTTTAAAATATATAAAAAAATATATATTTACTTCTGCTGCGAGTTCATTAAATAAAAAAATATGTACAGGTACAGTGGATCGATCGACCAAATTTATGAATTTTTGATATTGAAATAAATATCTGGATGGTTTAGTAAAAATCATTTTCTTCTTTTAATATTTTGTTTCAATATGTCCAATAAAGCTATTAAATTGTATCTGTTAATATATAATTTATTTCAAATAAAACTCTTATATTGAAGTAAAAATTAATCAATGCTTATTATCCAAAGGCATTGACGGTGACTTCTTCAAATCATGTGATCACATGTTTTAATAAGAAACGTCCTGATTATCCTGAAAAAAAGCTTTAATAACTGTAGATGAATTTTCTTGAATTGCTTGAGAGACAAAATATGTATATAGTCTGTCCAAAGTACCAGAGAACTCAAGTCATCTCACTTCGAGACGTCAAAACGTCGCATTATCGTTGTATTTAACTTTAACTTTTAGGTTATTTTAGCTTTTATATATTACAATATTCTAATAAAAAATTCTAATAAAACTAACAATTGTTTGCTACCGATGTTTTCTCTGTTGAATCTCCTAAATAGCTCTCGTAGTCTACCAGTGTATATATATTCCCATATAATTCGCCATACCCGTCAATAATAAATAATTTCCATAGTGCAGTGTCTAAATATCGATGATCAAACTTGTGACCGCAACAGCATCTTCAACAAAAAGGGAATGTTTAATCAAAACAGGAAACTATTTTTTAATATACCTTAACAATTAATGTGAATTGAAGTAATTCATAACTTTTATTTTGAAGAAATCAGCTACCTACATCCCCTATCAGTCCTATCAAACACCAAACTTATTATGATTCTACTCCTTGATATCATCCCAATTGACGGTGTTGATTTTGACGATTTAATATTGGTGATTTTGATGTAAATCATAAAAAAAATCTGAAAAAAATTACATTTTAAAGGAATGAAATAAATTTTAAAAAAAATTATTTCTCCCAAAATACTATTTTAATCACAGTAAAATAATTATTACACATTTATAGAATAAAATACAGCATTTGTTAATCACATATGTTCTTTATTAATAATTTTAATTAAATTTTTGACCATATACACAAAAATGATATATTATACAAGAATTACAGAAAATAATTTAATGTGAACCATAAATGAATAATAAATATAAGGAATGAATTATAAATTAACAATTTAGTATATTTACATAATTACAAAAATATATATTTCATATACATCAAGTTTTTATCAGTTTATAAAACAAAGGTCGACCGCATTTAATCATTTTAAACACAAAAATGTTAAGGAATGGATTATTAAGAATATACAAAGTTAGTTTTATATCAGTTGCTGAGACTTTAGACATAAACTATATATTGTTGTTAGCGTTGGAAATTATCGAACGAAAACAAACGATAGTTGCAAAACATTCATACTAAGCCTCGGAAAAAATTTCGATATATCGATATTTTAAAAAATACTGACATATCGACTTGAACATATTTATTAGAAATCGAATATATTGATATATATCGGCCAACCGAGAAAGAATATCAAAATTTCTTTTTAACAATATCGATGTTTCTTCAGCCCAACCCTATTTTTCCACGCAAAATTAATTGACCGATTAATGACCGATGAGGAGAAATTTATAAACAAAAGTTCGATACTCTGCTTGCAAAACTATAGGTTTTCGAATCGCCATTCCTAATTCAGACCATTAGAACGTTAATTATATGGATGCATACGATTTTTATCTCACCGTGACACAATGTTCTAATTTTGAGAAAGAAAATGAAGAAAATACTTGTTGGATTTTCTGAGTTGTAGAGAACAGTTCATTTCAAATAATTTTAAACTGACAAGCTGCAATGTAAAATTATATTAATTATATATATAAGTGCTATTTTGGCCTCAAATATTTTAATAATTGAAATTAATAACGTATTTTTAATATAATAAATTAAAAAAAGAACTAATATTGAACAATATTCTGACATATTACAATTCGATAAGTTAACTTTAATATTAAAACTTCTAAAATTAAGATAAGCATTGAATCTGATGAAGTAATACCGAACAGTTTCCAAGCTAACATAAGAACAGTCTTTATCTACTTATAAATCCATGTTTTGTCATATATACCTATATTATATATTGAAAAACAGTCTATCTATATTAACTTAACAATTTTTTTGTCTGTACAAAGTAGTGTACATTCCACCAAACAAATGTTGTCTCTTGATCCTTATGCACTAATAAATAGTCCATGAAAAAGAGTTCCTAAAAGCCACTATATTAATATACATTATTAATTATCATAAAATAAACGAAACAGATAACTATATTTTAAAATAAATAGTTTTTAAAAAGTAAGGTTACGTTTACTAAATGGTAGTCGTCTAATAATTTTTATTGTTCTTAAATTAGTTTTAGTAAATTCAAATTTTGCTTCAAATATTTGGGAAACAAGAAAGATGGTAAAAAATATTACTAAAACCCACAAAAATAAATTAAATTCAACATTGTGTTTGTCAAATAAATCACGCATCTAAGATAGTTCACATCGACTTTCTCCATGTTCCAACCATTCAAAGTTCCCACCAATCTCAGCTTGTCGCAGTGGTTCATGAGCAAGATCACAGAGTCACTAGATAGATTTCGAGCTAACGATAACCAAAATTCCTCCAGATATTTCAAACATCCCATTTCACAAACCGTTTTTAAATCTTCATCGGTTAAATCAAGATCACTCGATGAGGCAAACCTTTGAAGCATATCACAGTGCTTAAAAAAACTCAACACCACTTCCTTGTTAATGTCGCAGTCGACCAATTCGAGAACACGCAGGTTTTTAAACATCGTCGGTTTGTAGGATGAGTCTATTAACAGACAATGTTTCAAACTCAAGGTGTGTAAGGTAATACAAATATTTTCCATGTCTAAATTAACATTCTGAACTTGAAGCACATCCAAAGTCAACTTTTTCAAATAAACTTCCGATAGGGAACCGCAAAATCTTCTTAGTTTTAGTTTCTTTAGGTGTGGCAGTTGTTCAAGTTGATGAAAAACGTCAGGTTCGGGATCATCCAATGTGAGCTCCCGAAGACATGGACAGACTGCTATAATAGTTTCTAAACCTTGACGGGAGGTAAAGCAATCTGATATACTTTGAAGATTGGACACTAACAGTGGCTTTATGGTAAAAATTGCCTGACCTGTATAGTTGTATGTCCTGATTTCTCTTAGATTTGGTAGTTGAAACATAAGTTTCACTAAGATATGGTAGTTCTCGGTGGAAGAATTTGTAAGAGATCTGGTTAATGGTACACCAATACTAAGAATTTGTAAATTCTGATTGTTTATATAGTCATAACTTTCAGTTGATACCTGAGTATTTCCACTAATGTCCAAGAATTCTAATTTATTTAAACTGCTTATTACCTCAAGGAGTTCATCTGTTGCTAATCCTGGTATTACCAAAGATTTAAGCGACCGACAACGTTTTATAACCTCACTAATAACTTCACTAGATACTCTTGCGTCGGCAAGATTTAAATGCAACACATTTGTCAATTTTTCCACAAATTTTTCTTGATATTTCGGTGAAACCTTACGTGCTTCAAATTTCGAACAACAACAATTTAGAGCATTGAAGATAATCCATTTAGCTTGCGAACTCAGTGGATTTATATCTAAAACACTGAGTAATAGATCGTCGCCAATTATACCGGGTATTTTTTCATAATATTGTCCAATAGAAAGAATGTCCTTTTCACTACAAACTCTGGCCGCCTCCACTAGATGCGACGTAACCCTTTTCAAACACAACACTTTCAATCTCTCAACAGGTTTCTTCGGAGACATATTAGAGCAAAAAAGACGCAAGTTTTACTGTTCGCATTTCACTGGGTTTATTTTGAGTTAGTGTCGGTGGCAAGTTGCCAGAATGACGTATCCGTTTGTTTTATATACCGATGGTTGTTAAAGATGAGTTCGGGATATTCCGTCAGCGAAAAACTTCTAAAAATAGCTGAACATACTTGTTGAACGATTTGTATATTTTCTCTTTACGTGCTATGTTTTTTTTTCGCTCTCTTTTATAGCAGAGGAATATAATTATCAAGTAGATATATTTCTCTGAATCTTTTATATCTCTAAGTAATCGACTTATTTCATCATTGCTATTATTAGACTATACTATATAAGAAGTATAGTAGGTAAATATAAACTTAAATTCGCCAAAAAGAGACCCTCTTTATGCGAAACGGGTAGATCAGCTGTCTCAAAAATCAAATATACGAAATGTATAAAAACAGTAAATAATTTTTCAATCGAAACATAATTTTATATAATTATTTTAGAAAAAATGTTTAGTCTGGAAAGTATCCATAAAAATCTGAAAGATATGCAGCTATTTGAGGGATGTAGAACATCCCTTTATACACTGTCGTATAATATAGTATTTAAATGGTAGTTCTTCACGCTAGAAATGAAGGAATGGCTTTATTCCTGGTGCAGAATTAGTGTTTTCCTCATAGTCCATCTATAAGTCCAAGGGTGACTACCATGAATGATTGAGAAATGAACCATAACTTGTTTTTGCAGTGGTTTGAAAATCAGTGTTTAAAGAACTTGGAGGAACCATCAGTTATCGTTATGTACAATACACCATATCATAATACACTGGTGGAGAGAATCCCAACAAGTGCATCAACAAAGGCTGCTATATTAGGAATGGCTTAAAATACATAAAATAAGTTTCAAAGAAACCATGCTAAAGAATAAACTATTTTAATATAACTATTTCAGTAATAGCATTTTATGTAATTTACTTTCTTAGAAATAAGCCTGAGAAAAGATACATGGTAGATCAGACTATTGCGTTCAGTGGCCATAACGTTTTATGGCCACAGAGTATTACGTTTTCCTCTCTATCATTGCATATTTTTAATCCAATTGAGTTGATATCGAGGGTATTATGATGGGTATTGCAAAGAATTATTGCAATAAACATTCAGGTCAAGAAGAATATTAAAACCAGAACTGTCTGGATTTATGGAAAGAAGCATTGTCGAAAATAACACCTTCATCAATCAGACACATTGAAGAAGAAATTAACAAATCGTGAAATCGAGCAAGTTTTTGAAATATTGTAAAAACAAGTAAATACATTACTCAGATATACAATTGTTAATTAGGTTGATTAGGCCAATGGGGTATACCACTACATAAAAAAATCCCCTAGAACATTATCTATAAAAGTAATAAATCACCTAATAAATAGCATTGGCAACATCATTTTTTATTGATTGGTATAATCTTTTGAGATTCCGGAAATATATAGGCTAATATAAGCAATAAATCGAGAGATAGTTTTCTAGTATAATGGGGATTTCTTTCAAAGTGTCACAATATCGCGTCATAATATAGCGTTGCATTTAAAAAAATAGATAAGTCTGGGCATTACGAATTTAATAATAGTAAAACACCGCTAATTGGTCTAACAAACAGTAATGCATCTGCTTGAAAATCTGTTTATATTTATAAGTTCGTTCACTACTCGATATATTTTAAGATATATAATTCAACACCTACATATTATATAAAATACATACTATTGTGTGAACAAAAATAGTTTTATATCAAAATGTCCGGACCATTTTTAAATAGATTTTTTAGCGTATGAAGATTATCGCGTATAATATAACACAAGCCTTAAATAAGTTACGCCATTAGAATCAAATAAGAGGAAGCCTACTCCTACTAAAAGAAGCTAAAGCAGGTGTACCACAAGTAAGTGAACTAGAACGGATTCTTCACCAACTCTGCGAGCGCGAAAACAAATGGAAATATCGCGACGGTTACATTTTCTGATGACGCTGTAATTATTGCTGACAGTATAAATTTTTCTACATGTACAGTTCACGTATAATCAACCTGGACAAACATCAGAAACATAAAATAATACTGTTATTCCATAGAGCAACATCGGTAAATATCTAAGAATAAATGTTAATGCAAAAACCATGCTCTATGTCTGAAATAATTAATATTAGAAACTAACGACAACAAGTCATCACTTTGAACTGTGCTCTGATCAATATATTTCCATAATACTTATGATAAAGTAATTTTGTAACATTTCAACGCTCCGTTTCCTACAGCAAAATCAATCAAAGAAGCTCTGAGGTCACTTATTTAGACCACTTCATCTTGGCTCCATCCGAACACCAAATCGATAGGGCACGCGCCTGCAGAACAGCATTTCGCCGATATCGAGAAGGTTAAACAAATGTCACAAATAATATTCTAGCTGTGTGAAACTGTTCTTTTTAAATGGCATCCATAAATTGGAAACAATATACGTAATTAAATAGCCAACACTTTGAATAAATAAAATGTAACTATCTATTGCAAACAACGTGTTTTCTTTAGAAAAATAAGTACAAAGAAATTACGATACATCATACCTAGAGGTAATGATAGGGTGCCAACATATAGACAAACAATGGCAACACATATTATATTTTTTAGCGCCATGTAAATATTTTCTTGGTAAAATTGATAAGAACGGATTTACAATTAGTTGCAAATGCAGAGTACTTGACAATTCTAAAAATTGACCATGAACATTACTGATAATGATTGAAAATTATGCCTGGGTATGGTTTGAATTATATGAACATCATTGTTTATGTATTGATTTTTCAAAGTAAAGTTTGGTTTGATTTAAATAAATAAATATTAAATATTCTTTCTCGATTTTTGCATACAAATGTATAATATATTCCTATATGGGCTCTATATTCTTCATGAAGCACGAAGGTAAATATGCACAGATTATCTACCAAGCAACGTAATATAAATCTCCTGAAGTTTGATTCTTCCCTAGGTTTGATCTTTTTAATTATACGAACAATTTTCTATCCTGTCCCCTTCATATTTCCCGGCGACTTGCTTTTTCTTCTGTTGCTTTTCTTTCTCGATGTAAGTGCGTGGTTCATTGCGTACATACTAATGATACTAATAAGACAGAAGAAGGTAAAAGCCATTACGTTACGCAACAACTTGTTTTAAAATATTTGAATATTTCTTATATATTACTGTCCCAAATACAACGCCATGATGGTATTTCTTATAACCATATACCATATTAGTTTTAGTACATGACTAAATTTAATAATATCATGACATTTTGGACTTTCTTCCAAAAATCTTACATAGTTGTCCATATTTTGTCTTCAGCTCAGAATTTTTTTTCTAACATGCTCCTTCTCTGCCAGTTTAATATCCAATATCATAGCTGAATATTTAGTACAACGCTCATATGGTAAAGGAAGTATAATTTAAGTTCAAGATCAGTAGGTTCTTTAGTATTTTGTTGGTGAAGCCGTACACTAATCCGGCCCTCCTGCATGTTTTACCGCCAACTCAAAATATTAATTCTAATATAAATTGCTTACAATATTTTCCTTAACAAAACATTTATGATAAAGGTGCGGTTTTACTTTTAGACTAAAGATAGTTTATCACATAAGCGAATTAAATTAGGTTCCCAGTAGCTTCCAATAACATTTAAATAATATAACATAATAGCAGAATCATAAAAATATATCTAACAAGTATTGTATTTTCAGTTTTCCAACCTCTCAATGTAGTTCTTTTGAAAATAATATATTTGTACTTATTTCTAATATTTTTTAAGATTCCAACTAATAACTAATATTTAACTTGTAGCCAAATATAAGTGAAATTATCTGTGAATATACACATATTACGTATTGCAGTTCAATTATCAATGTAGATTTTAATGAAACAAAATCATTAAAATTACAATTGGAAATTGCATCTTCAAGTCAATAACTAAGCTGTTAATTTTCAATCTATGCAACATTTGTTCACGATTCCAACATTTTTCAGTTTCTTCTTAAATATGTCTGATCTAGTTCATCCAATCCGAAGGTGTTATTAACCATTCTTGCTTCCAACACGAAGAACAATATTTCTGCAATGAATTATTAACAAATATTATGACTAATAAAACCTAATCAATTGTTATTCCAAGATGACCATTGTAAATTGATCCCATTCTGAAATGTCCATCTAAACTCATTTAGATACACAAATTGAAATTGAAACAATTGAACAATTCAAAAATTGAAAATTGAAAGTCTCCCTTTACTTTATTACATGCTTTTAAAAATTGTATTATTTTAAAGAAGGACCATTAGAAGGAAGTTCCATTAGAGCTCTTTCTGGGTTAAATTTAACACCATATAAGACTTACTGTATGAAAAGATGTGTAAAGAGCTGCATATCTTATCTGCCTTCTATACATACATTTCAGACTCTTCTGAAATAATTGTATTAAATTGTGTTTATATTGAAGAGACATTATACATTTCATATTTGATCTCTGATACAGCTAACATCAAGTTGATCTTGATTGATGATACGTCACCCGCTTGGTATGAGGACGATTTCTTTCCAGTGAATCTATAATTTCATTTTTAGTTTCTTGAGATATTTTAGTGACCGTGTCCTAACTAATATTCAGTGCAGCTGCAACACACATAATATTTTCAATAAAAACCACAACACCTTATTATTTAATAGTAAAATTGCTTACCCATCTAACGAATTTTTGCTGGCAAGTGGAGGCCTCCATTATCTCGTTCCTCGTTCGAAGTCACCGATTAGAGACTCAATCTGTTCTATCTGGCTTTGACTTTTTTAATCAAAGTGATAATAAGCAGCGGTTTGAAACTTATCATAACAATCAAGGAGTTAAAACAGCCTTTGTCCGTTTATAACCACTTATAACTAATACTTTGAAGAACTTTGTATGCATTTGACAACCGAATGACTTTTTCAAGCTCAATCAAGTTACATGTTCCAAAGTATCAAACAGCATTGTATCTCCTTTTAACTAGAATAAATTGTGAAGGAAAATATTGACTGATTCTAAAAAGAATTTACAAATTGTGAAAGGAGATACATTAAACATCTTGATGACGCGAGTTGACCGCTGTTGTGAATAAAAAATATATTTAAAACCAATATATTATATAAGCTATTAAAAGCTACTGAATATGAGTAAGAAATAGAACCAAAAGACTTCACAGCATCTCTATTGATTAAAATGTATTTTACTACATAAAACTATACCATAAGAACATATTAAAATCATCACAAAATATATAATAAAACAAATCGATTTTTGTTTTGTCGTCTGCTAACTACATGAAAACGTAGAAATCCGAATCAATATTTATACACGCTGGTGTTGAAGTTTCTCGATTTCATCTGTTCGTCAATCCAATTTATAAACATGGGCACGTTGACGTACACCCCGGGAGTCATGCTACCCCCGCAACCGATGCCCCAGGCCACGATCCCCATCTGAAAATACCTAAAAACCCGAAAAGAGGCTTATAAACTATTCAGGGCGCGTTTACCGCCAACTGACCGGTTGCCTTTCTGCGGCCCGGCTTCCCTCATGGGACAAACTAGAGGACTGCCGCCGTCGCCCTTGCACGTGTCTTTGTTTTGTTCGCCACCGGCGCAAATGAAACTGTCGTGCAGAGTGTAAAAAGGTCCCAGACGAGTGTTCCTCAAGGCTCTTTGACAATCCGCTCTGGAAACCAATGGCAAAGAGATTTTTTTCAGTATCGAGGAATGTCGGCCTTTCTTGAAAGCGTCTTTTCCCCATCCTCCCGCCATACAACGGCCATTATCTGTAAGACGACACACAGCAAATTACTTAAAATCATTTCAAGAGAACTCATTTACCTACATTTATCTATTAAGCCCATACATTTTGCATTATAGATTTGTAGATCTGATTTTTTTAAAAATTGTTTAATTTGAATCTTTATTGTGAAAAAATAAAAATCGATACTATCTATTTTATTCAAAGTATTATTCATCGAACTTCCAACATAATTTTATTGAAACTATAATCTATCCAGAGGGGATGACGTCCATGTCCATATCTGTATGGCATAACTGATAAGTCAATAGTTATTTGTAATTTAAGAAAACACAGCACTTTTATATCACACTTAGAGATGTAATCATAGTGTAGTATATAGAGTGTTAACTTAGTAAAAATATTTTCAGAAATATTTTGCGTGGTCTTAACAGAAAGGCGCTGAGAACGCAATATCATTAGTTATTTTAAATTACTATTACAAACACCCGTAAAGAAAATATTTTATTAGAAAGGCATCTGACTGGTTGGAGATTTCATACGTATGACATAACTAACCTCTGACATCACATTCTACTAACTAATTAAACTTGAAATAAAACCGAAATATAATTACTCCAAAATAAATTATAAAAATTAATTAAATATAAATATAAAAAATCTGCAACCTAATTAAATTAAACCCAATAAAATTAAAAATATAATCAAAATTGTCATTAGACCTTTTAACTTTTTCATATTCTTCTTTAGTGCTATTAATTTAAATAAGATATATAAAAGTTTGTTCCTTTATACTGAAACCAGACTAAGCCTATGTTTGTTAATATTTTAATTAATTAGTCAACACAAAAATATATTGAGGTAAGATATAAATATTTTTACAATGTTATTATGAAAATGGGGGAACGAATAAATATTAACGATTAAATATACTTCAAAATGAAGAAAACATACCAAAAAATACTACAGCAACAGCAGCACAAGAGCAGCAACAAAAAATTGAAATGTATGATATATACAATATTTACTACTATGCTTTATTGTGGTAAAATCGAGGCCTTAAAGAGATAGCTTAAAGATCTATTAATAATATAATAAATAAAACAATTATGAGATACTATATTGTCTGTAAAATTATCTTATATTTTATTAATTTATTTTTTTTAAGACATTTGTTTAAGAATTTGAAATTTTTCTGACTCCTTATGTTAACCCAAAACTGTCGCACCTATCTCGATTAAGTATCCTCAAGCCAAAATATTAATTATAAGTATTTCAATCAATATATATTTATTTAAGTAAACCTGTTCAAAGTAATTAATTTTTTTAATTAATGGCACTTTACAAACAATTTTTTAAAGTACAAGAAAACTTGTCACTATATATATTGAAGGTCTTTACACTAAAATTGTTCATGTAATATAATCACAGTTAAATTCAATGTAGTTTTGCCATCGCCCCATTTGAACACATTTAGTTTAAACTGTGAGCAATATTTTCATGATTTCTTCTGTTATATTCCTCTAAAAGACAATATACATTGATGTATACTATCTATAAATACATAGAGCATAAATAATTTTATATGTACCAGGTAAAAACAATGTTATGTCACAAATATCTTTAATCTAGTTAACTTGGCTATTACTTCATTATTTCCACACATACACTAGATACACAGCATTTTTGAGATTGAAGATATATTATAATCAAAAATAGTGACTATAATTCAGTCACAAAAATTCTGAACGTACTCTATAATAGGTACGCAAAAATAGCGACATAAACAAACTGAAATGAGCCAATAAAATGCCTTTGTCAAAACCAATCGAACAAGTGCTGCTTTCAGTGCCTGCATTAGTGGCTCCACGCAAAATATTTCCTTGGTTTTGCATGTTTAACTTAAACTTCTATATAATACTCTATGGATGTAAAGAGGTTCGATCGGATTCGACGTATTAATGAAATAAATCAAAACATAGCCGAATTCGCTACGCACGCAGGCGTTTTCTATGAAAGCGCCAAATGAGCTCGAGCTGAATACTCAGATTTGTACCTACCATAAGAATTCCGTTTGCAACTTCATCCGATAATTCGCTACTTATCTTCGTAAGATAAAATTCAAGTTAAAAGACATTCAAGTTTTATAGCTTATAGGCCTTTCCAAGACAAACCTCAAAAAAGTAAATTCTAAATCTATCTTTATCTACAGCTACTTTGAATTAATAGTATCAATCCGAACATGGATAGTATCTTTTAATTCCCCTAGACGTGACTTTTTTGGACTTTCAAATTTTTATCCTTGATTTTTACGTAGGTAGATACACCATATATTTATATTACAGTATCAGATTTACTCAGCTAGCTATTGATAGATTAGCAAAAAATAAGTCATATTATTATTTCATGATAAATTTTCATGACCCAAAAAAGAATGAAATGTTGAAATAAAAAAATCGGCGATAGTGTGCATTTTTATAAGATTTTTTTCATATTTGCCAACAAATATGACAGCTTATACATTACAGGTAAAAAAATTGCATTTTAATTTAGTAAAAACCAATCTTAAAATGTGTTGGAAAATCGATGCTATGAAAAGTTGGGTCTGTAAATTTTTTTTCATAAGGCTATATCTTGACAACTTAATAAGTATTTAAAAAATAAAAAATACTTTTAAACATATATTTTACTTATCTACCCACAGTTGTCTGTAATGCACCTTATTTTGAATCCATATCACACTCCATCTTCCCCCTTACACCACGCCTGTGACACTAAATCTTATATACAAAAAAGTGGACTACTCTAGACTGTTCCTTATCACTTATATAGAAGTATCAAAACCTTCGAATTTTAGGTTGTCTAACCGCTGAATAAATTGATACTATGCATTTTCATCAATAGAGTACAATCTAATTCAAATTGCTGATAAAAATACGTGCCAATATGTAATAATAATAGACAATTAAATACATAATAATGAATAATATCTTACTTAGCTCCATTCCATATGGGGGTAAACAAATAATACCGACATTTTCCATCATCAAAAATTCCTCAACAAGAAACAACAATGCTATATCGTTTTTCATGGAATTCTCCTACAAACAAACTTGGTAATTTTTGTAAATTATTTAACGTAGTATATTTTAACTACAAGACAAAATACTCAGTAACTAAAAATGTATTCATCTATATCACTTTATATAACTTAACTAACATTAAAATGTACATGGATTACTACTTCTTCAACTTTCAGATCTTGGTGAAATATGGGCTCGTCCACAGACTTGGTATCCCATTCGCCAGCACGCACTAACAGCCTGTTCAGATCCAGAGTGTGTACACAATGAGCTGCCGTTAATGCCACCTGAAATAAATCGAAAAATCGCCGCAAATTAATACGCTTTATACTGGACACTTACTTGTGGATGAATGAGGGAACCTCCGCACTTGTAGATCGGTCTGTCGCTTTGATTAATATCTCTAAGTAATACCACGACTGTCCATGGCAGTTCGGCGAAATGAGTTTCATCAGAATCGGCAGTTATTCGTTTCATAAAGGAAATTGAATTTCTATATCCACATTCTAAAAAGTGTCCGAATCGATTATGTTTTTTTTTTAATTTTTATTATCAATTTTAATTTTTAATTTTGAGACTTATAAATTAATTTTAAAGGATTTGCAACAGATGGTGTTACTGTGTATTAAATGGCATCGGGTAAACCTATAACCAACTTCAAGTTGAAGCCTCACTGCAGACTTTACTCAGTATGTAGCACTTCGTCGAAATATGAAGAAAAATTTGTTTCACTATGTTGAAAACTTCTGAATTTATAGTGAATAATGAAACTTATAGCAACCATGCTCCATCGATTTCAAAGTGCGAAAACTGGTTTCCACGTTTTAAAAGTGATAATTTTGATATCGATGGCAAAGAGGGTTCTGGACAGACAAAAACAAGTTAAAGAATAGGGTTTGAAGGTATGATATATGTAAAACGCAAGAAGAATATGTAGAATTGTTGCGACTAAAATAAGAAATAATTCCAAACCACTTGAGAAACAGAAATCTTGGATATTTTGTGCCGTATGAATTAAAGCTATCAATGATTGTTGGCGACGAACAGGTTTTTTTCAGCTGGATCCATTACGATAATCCAAAGCAAGAAAATCATGCGGACCACCTGGTCATACATCAACATTATCATCAACGGCTAAGCCGAGTGCTCATGGCTCCAAGCTTAGGCTATATATTTGGTCATATCAAATTAGTGTGGTGTACTATGAGCTGCTAAAACCTAATAAAAACATGAATACGGATCATTATCTGGGAACTGGGTACTGCGCCAAAAACGAATTAAATACAAGCAAAGATACAACAATGTGATTCTTCAGCATGACAACGCTCGACCACATGTTACAAAATCAGTGATAACATATTTCAAAACATAAAAATGTGAAGTTATATCCCAACCACCGCATTCTCCAGACCTCGCCCCTTCAGATTACTACTTGTTAAAATATTAAAAAACAATTTGATCGATTTTTCACAATAAAACTACAAAATAAGAAGCAATCCTTTAAAACTATATTATAGGCATAATACAAACACATATTTATAACAGATTTTTATGGGTATTGTGGCACAATTTTTTCCCATCTATCGAGCAAGGTATGAACTATGTATAAAACTTCTATAAAATTTTGAAGAAATCCACCATTATCCAATCTATTTTCTCACACGAGATCGAAGCAACTAATAGCCAAAAGTCAATAACAAAACTTCTTTTTTAAATGTTTATTGGAGTTTTGACGGATTTTGCAGTTTGCTAAACATAAATTCTCTTGTTATCAAATGATTTGGACGCATTTCTCTTTTTTTATCAGCCTATTATTTAAATTTGCTTATAACAATTCCATTTCTTTCCTTTTCCCACACTTCTAGCATCCCTTATCGTAAAAATCACGATTCTTCAAGAACTGTAATATCTTTACTGTAGTATCTCACTAATAACTTATAGTCTGGCATACATGAATATTACAGCAAAGTAATATCAAGTTGTTCAATATGAAAAATAAAAATCCATTCAATATCAAGAATCTGGTTCATAAACTGGTATCGAAAATAACTTGCATATAGACAGAAATGATATAATGAATATATGAGGGTGTGTTGACAACCATCCAATCCACTATCAAATTTTACTTAATGGCGTATATTCTATTTAGCTCAACCACTGCGGATGTACAAAATTGAACACGTATTAACTTACATAAAACTATTCAATAAACTCCGAAGACAACAACAAAGTTGTTCTAAAATCAAAATAAGGAACGAAAATCTTCCCATAAGAAATGTCCTTCTTCCTCGCTTATTTTTAAAGAGTTCCGTTAATATAATGTATTCAATGTTACGATTCAAGCAAGGTTAGGTCTATATAAAGTATTATAACACATTTTACTAACTTTTAATTTCCTGTTTTGTGATTTCATTTTTTCTCTTCACGTTTTTACAACAAATATGGTAATAATTGGAGCATATAGTCGACATAAAAGACCTACGATAAATTACTCATACAAAATAGAACACATTTCAGTTAAAAATGCGTGAAATCATTGTACCTTACATCTAACAAGCCTACTCCATCCAAAATAGGATTGTCCTCGTCCAGACACAGATAAACTGGTACACAACTGCAGTTTTTATCCAAGCTATCACTCACATCTAGCGTTCTTGAGAACAGTATGTGACAATTAACGACAATCAAAAGCGTGAAGAAAATAAAGGACACGTTTCGTATGAACATTTCGCGAAAATATTGAACAGACAGAAACACTTTAAATTCTTCGACGGTGTCGTTAATGTTCGATACTGATTGAAAATATTTTGAAGCGGAAATACTAAAACAAAGTAATACTAACGACTAATACTTTTTTCTATGTAGATAAAATATTTCTGCATCTACTCCAAGAACAAGACAGAGTATCATATGTCAGTATAATTTACATTGGCGCATGTGTAGTCCACCACTCTGAAGCTACAGGGGTATATCCATCATTTCAGGTACATATTTGGAGTATTTATCTACTAAGCTATTAAAAAACTATTGGTTTCAAACAATCTATCTAAATTAAAAAAAAAATTTGCATTTCTATTTTTTTAGACTATGATATCTGAAGTTACTCAGACAGATAGTACTACAGAATGACTCAATATATACTAAAGGAGACAAGTATGGAGGGTGAATATGGCAGGTAGAATAAGCTGGGCCTTTTAAACCTCTCCATGTATACGTGATAGATTTTGCAACATCTGCTCAAACCTTATCATGTTACAAAATCACTTTATCCCTTATGTTCTAAGAAAAATTGTTTATTCTTTGAATGGTCAAACTTACAATCATTATATAATGATCCACCAAGACGGTTTAATTCAAATATCTATTTAAATAATTTAAGGCTACAAGATGTTGCCAGTTTTCTGAAATATTTCACTATTATTCTTGACTGTTTTACATTTCTTAAATTAATCTCTTAGAACGTCAATCTGCCCGTGGGCAATAAGTATTATTATATGATTTCCGTTGCATAATATAACCATCCTGACATGTAGAAGATCACTTCAGTAAGTGATCTGCTCTACAACTTATAATGTAATTCTTATTCTAGATACTATCCTAACTTAATCTAAATAGTATTCAAACATATTCTAGAGATTATTAAATCTCACTCTATGTATCTATTAATTCAGTTCGTATGGTAGTTGTGTTTGAGCCTATGCACTACATTGTCATCCCGCACATTTAACTGTTTGGCGAGTGAATTGAGTGAATTTAAATCAACATTGTTATTACGTTACGTCATGTCTCCTTGTTAACTTAGGTAAAAATTTTACGTCAGCTTATTAAAAAGTATCAGGACAAAGTATCAAAAAAACATATATAAGAGATTATATTACTTGGGTTATAACTATATGCTGTGCTACCAGATCTCTTATAATATGATATGGTAATTCCATTAAAAAAGTGTTAGTTTAAATATTTAATTTTTTGATCAAGAACATGACTTGAATAAGTTCCATTTTCCATTTTCATTCCTTGATAAAATTGATTCCGTTTCTGGAATATTTCATATATTCCTTTGTTTGGTTTTAATTATATCTATAGATTCAAATGAAGCTCTTGTAGGGTCTTTCAGTTCAGGTTAGTATAATGGAGCCAAATCAGGTAAACAGAATTCAGTTGTTCAACTTTTTCGATCGTAATATATTTTAAAATTTTAAATATAGAGTTTTTAAAATATTTTTAAGGTTATCAACAACTGATTTCTTCAAATTAAATAACTATTTTTTCGCATTTCAAAAAAAAACTGCAGAATAATTTATTGAAAATATGTATGCTGATACTACATCAATCAAGGAAATACTCTACTTCTTCTACTTTCAGATATATACTACTATTATTAATAGTAAACAATGCGTTCCTAAACCGTTCGTCTGACTGTGAACTATGAAGGGTTGCTATGTCTGCAAAGATTCTTACTCTGAAAAGTCTATAATTAGAATTGATATTGTGGAATATGAGAATAAAAGCAATTAAAAAGAGATGACAAAATAACCTCTACAAAATAGATAGGCTTAGAGTGTCATTTCCCTATATAAAGTTGTAAGCAATTATTTTTTATCCGAACCACCTGATGGCGCACAGAGCAGTTTCATTCTCTACAGGTGGTAATAAAAATTAGGATTGAAAAATATTATTTAAATTAACGGGGGAAGGTAAGAAATAGCATTTTAATTTAAAAGCTAGTTCGCATTTGTATAAAATATTTTCAAAATACATCAAAAAACAACATCTAATCTGACAACTAATAACTTATTTTCTAATTATCCAGCGTTATTACCCTAAATATCATAAAATAAAAAATATAAATTAAAAAATGTATTTGCCCAAATACAATCAAAAATATAATATTTGAATTTACTGAATACAGTAAATACTTGTTACAAATTTGATTACGAAACATCATTTTCTTGTTTATTATATATTTTTATAAATATTATGTAAAATTTTCTATGTTTCCCCTTTGAAATCCTATTTATTTTTATCATCTATCATATTGCTCTGTACTTGGGTATGCATATTCTTTTGTAGTAAAAAAAATTGTTGAAATAACTTCTCACAAAGACGAATTAAAATAGGTTCCTGGTACCGTTAAATCGTTTCTGTTCGAAAACTTCTTATGATTTAGGTTTCCTGAAGTTTATCATCATTTACTTCTAAAAACAGTATCTGCGTCTTTTTCTTAAAATAACAGTCATATTATATTTTAGCATATCGACCATCCCAGGAGTTCGAACATTCTTCACTAATTCTCGTCTCACTTGACGATTTCCTATAGCTATTTGGGGCTTGAACAATCCTAATCTATAGCTTTCAGCTCGCTTTCCACGGTCTTCCTCTATATACTTAATGGTGTTATTCTTCACGTCTTCCACCCAAAAATCGTTGAGCTTTCATTCTATAGGCATGTCGAAACTATTGTAATATGTTTTTTACTAATTATATCTTCCATTAGATATGCTTAATACAATCCTAATTTACAAATTAATTTAGTACTGCTATTCTGTTGTTCTCGCATGAATAGACAAGCAGAGCGAGTATGAGATTAAAACGTTAGTATGTATTTCTCATATTAAAATAGAACTATACTAATGCAGTTTTAGCTAAAGTTACGAATATACTTATACACTATATAAGTCCGTATGGTTTAGTTCGCTTCAATCTTCTGATCTCCTGCTTGAGGCCAAGCATCTGTATTGCTTCAAGGTTGCTGTGATTTAGCATCCTCATTACATGTTTTATAGTGAAATCTTGGATCACTTTGTACATGCATTTGATTTCAAGGTCATTGTATAGCTCCTCGTTACTCACGTAGCGATGGGCGTTATTAATTAATCATAGAACTTTATTTAGGATGCGTTGGATTACTAGTTGCTTTGATGTTTTCGTGCTACCCCATATTTGCACTCCAAAAAGACCACAATGATTAATCAAACCAATCTCTTTAATTTTCGGTCGAGCTGAAAGTATCTGCCGACTAACCAGTATGGTGCTTGATTTTGAACAACAAAATTTAATAATGCCTGATATACTGATTTATTATATTTAACAAATTAGGCAACCAAAGACTATTATGGCATTTGAACACATGCCGGATACCTGTAGTATTTAATTAAATTTTAAGAAATGTATATTACGGTAATTTGTTTCTGTATACACATTGCTTAACTGAACACTTTAAAATAAATCCTAATTAGAAGCAAATATTACAAAAATTGTAATCTCCTAAAAGAATTAGTTATTAATTTTAAATGGATTAAAAACATATTAGTTCACATTTTTAATTGTTAGAAAATTCGGATATCAATTAATCTACAAAATCCTTGTAATATTAGCTGAGATATATTAATCCATGAGGTGCATCATTTTTTATCATAATATGGATTAAAAATCATTTTGAGATCAACCAAGGATTTCGTACCATTCAATTTAAAGCCGCAATTCGACAAAAATAAGGTTTCAGTCTGATATCAACTGTTAAAGATGTATTTCGTGGTATTAACATGTTTGATTTTAGTCGCCTTCGCCAGAAATGGTGTTGCAGCAGATGACTGCGGTATGTTACCTTTGAGAATATTTAAAATTATTTATATTCTCTGTGCATTTTCAGATATAAAGCAGAAAGTTGTTTGCTATTTCGGTAGTTGGGCGTATTACCGAGATGAAGAAGGCCAGTTTACTACTAATGATATCGACCCAACACTTTGCACTGATATAATATACAGTTTTGCCGGATTAAACTTAAACTTGGAGGTGACCTCGCTTGACTCTAACGTCGATATCACTAGAGGTAATGGAAAAATATTTTAGTTTAGTTAAGAGTTTTTCGTGGTATCGTCTTTTATTCAATTATTCTTTATAGGTCAAGGTAATTTTTGCTAGAAATAGAGTATCAATCAATATTTGGAGTGAAAAGTTTTTATATATTTCATGCGTATTGAATTAATAAGTATGCTTAGCAAACAAACTAAATGTTTATGTTAAAAGAAAATTATAACATACCAAGTTTAAATTCCATAAATATTCAAGCATATGGTATATGTCCTAAAGCGCATCATATTAAAAATATATTCATTGCAAGATGTTTTTTAAAAATAAATTTAAAGGAAAGCCCAGTTTTTCCTCAATAGTTAAAAACATTATGAATTGTACAAAATTGTATTAAAACCATGAATCACGAAATTCAGGAAGGATACGACACTGTGATCACTATGGTCCAGATATCCAATGATTTTATAATTCTGTGGATAAAAATATAATCCATCATTGCTGTATCCTTACCCACATTGTTGAAAGAGTTGGATATATACAAAAGTTCTCGCTGTATAACATTTATTCAGCACAGTAAAAGCATTCATCTTGACATGTGAAGGCTAGACGTAATTTATTTGGTAGTCAATGCCTTTAAAATCTTCCAAGTTCCTTGGTAAGTTTTTACCAAATTTGCTTTAAATTTCTTTAATGGTCACTGCCACTCTTAGTCTTCCACAAGGAAATCACCGGTACATTTTCATTCAGTACGCCTGTCGCCATATATCTCCATTACCATTTCACACGTAAGTTAATAATCAACCGTAATCTTCAACTGTAAGTTATTTTGCAATTAAAACAATTCTCAAATCTAACGAAAAGGAATTACGTACAACAATTTTTCCTGAACATCAAATTCCCGTTCCCCGTTTTCGGTCCTCTTTTCCCATGGCAGCAACCTTTTGCAACAGTAAGTTTCAATTAGTGCGTTTAAACGTTTTCAGTCTTCTATGTCAAACTTATCAACTTTGAAGCATCATAACAAATATCTAAAGGTAGTTGCAAATAGTGCCTGTTATTCACAAAGTTACACAAATATACGGCGACTTTCTGTGACAGTTGAATTAATTGTCATTGCGAATAACTTTTAGGAATCATCTGATGTCAAACAACAAAAATTGCGGCAATAATTATAGATTATATATAGTGCCAAAATGATTTTTATTTTAATTATATAAATTTATATCTTTATATAAATTTAAACAATTTTTCTCAGCTTTGGTATGATAATATTTCAAAATTATTTTTATCCTAATAGAATAATAATGTATTTTGATCTAGGGGGATACACCAACGTTACAAGCATAAAGGATAATTACCCTTGCATCAAAATACTGTTGGCGATAGGTGGATGGAATGAGGGCTCCATAAAATACTCCGTCGTAAGTTATATGTAGTAGTATTGATCCAATTATGGGTTGTTTAATAAGTTCGGGCAATCAAAAATGAAAGATGTATTCATAGCTGTAAAAATTGCTTTGCTTTTTTGTATGAATTGCATCTCTAGTATGGTTCTAAATAAACCGTTCCAAGAAAATCCCTTTCCACAAAATACCTTTTTCAATTCAAAAGGACAATTCTTCTTTTAATTCATTGATTCAAATAACAGTTTTTGTTGAGGTTATGTACAATGCTTTAATTTAAACGTTTTCTTGTTTGGATCGGTGTATTTTATATTGCTTTTCAAAATAATTAACCTGGAAAATATCAATATTTTTCTGATATGTCAATATTTTTCCAGACCAATGAACGTTTTTTATCAGTATAACAAACTTAAAATATATTTATATTTTTTGAAAGTTCTGCCTATTCTGTCTACGTCTATTCCTCTATATAAACAGAGGCTGTATTACAATTTTTATTTTTAAAAGTTTATAGCAGAAATAATCTGAGTTTATTGTTTTAACAGTGTGGAAGCAATCCACGAAAAAAATCCCTTTGTATTCCAGAAAACTACACTAATCACAAATTTGGTTTGAAACCGAAGATCTAGGTTCACGTTCACGTGCTTTGCCTTGATTTAAAATAATGGTAGTAAACCCAAATATATAGTCTACTCAATAAAACAGCCAAAGCATGTCATCAAAATGTATGATGTCAGCACTTCGCAACGTTGCCGCATCAAATTAACGTAACAAAATGATAATGTAATTAATTTAATTAAACAAAAAGAGCTTTAACTATGGCTAATATTAATAAATCATACAGCCACAATAATTTACAGGTTATTGTTGTTTTATTATATTGAAGATTTGATGTCTTTTCCATAGTACATATGATTTAAAGTACTAAGTGCAATTTTTATGTAGGTGTAACCCCTGGAGGTCTAATCTAAGGTCACCGAATTAACAATTATTTATCCAAATAATATATTATACTTTTATTAGAGAGAATATTTACATTTTTACGTTTAACTCTTGTTTCTTTCATTTCAGTTCGTTCAAGTTTCTTTTTTACTATCTATGCACCTTCTTCTTGATACAATTTGATTTAATCACTGCATTCTCCCTAATGCATTGGTCATATCACCAAAACATTTAGTGTTCATTCATCACGGCTAAGCTCCCCCTTTTCCAGGCTGAAACGACCTCATCTGTCCTTGCAGTCATAAATTTTGCCCCCATGCGATAGTACGTGTGTTAACTCAAGTTCGCGAATCAATAAAACCGCCGGGTCCTCGTATCCAATAACGGCTCCACAAACAGCGGGTGC
Organism: Rhynchophorus ferrugineus; assembly: GCF_030347505.1. Taxonomy (NCBI): domain Eukaryota; kingdom Metazoa; phylum Arthropoda; class Insecta; order Coleoptera; family Curculionidae; genus Rhynchophorus; species Rhynchophorus ferrugineus. The sequence continues at coordinate 18,853,947 of NW_027472583.1, read as the reverse complement.
CATGTCCCTAAATTTAATGCAGTAGCAGTAGCGATCCACAGAGGTCAACTGCGAGGTGGTTTCGGTTTAGTGTATCGGTAAGCCCAGAGACTGTCCCAAAAAACCCGGTCGAACTTGTCACTCCAGGGCAAGTCTCCGCGACCAGGTATGCGTCATGCATTCCACCGCCTGGTTTTAGGCCAGAACAAAAAAAATTACTACAGTTATCCTATACTGATTATATACTTACCTTTAGTATTTCCCCACTGATGTCATGGTAACTAATTAAGTAGTAATAAGCCTTGAATCATAATCCCACTTTCTCAAAAGATTAATTCAGTCACTGTCACTTTCTGAGTCACTATTGTAGTGTGTGATGGAGTCCATCCAGACTAAAGATGTTACTATAAACAAAGTTTTTTCCGCATATCCAAACAGTTCTTGTTTGAGTATCTTTCTCCTCCTGCATGTCCATTTTTGTAATTCTTTGCCACACTCTACATACATTCGATTGGATTAAAGATGCAGTGTTAAGGAGGAATACATAATACTCTGTAGCCATATTGTTCAACCATCTGATATAAAGTGTATCTTTTTCAGATAACAATAACTGATAGTTCCTTCAAGCTCTTAACATTCACCCTTGGAGAAAAAGAACAGGATTAGTACCAACACAAATATAAGTTTAATGACTGTCTCTATTTTAACTAGGATACTTTAAATAGTAAAATAAGAACCAAAAATCCGGTCCAAGTTTAAAACGCATATTACAGTTTCACTATTACTATTATTTTTACGATACATTTGCCAGTATACTTGACGTCATCTATAATGTGCATTGGCTGTTTTATTGGAAGGGCTCACGTTATAATGTATGCTTTAGGTAATTCTTTAATTAATTTAATTTTACACCTATTTCTGCGTTATATTCCTATGAAGATTTTTAGCTGTACTATTAACGAATAGAACTCTGAACTTATTGAACATTATTAAAGTATAGTAAGCCAATGGAATAAAATTTTATAGGCTGCAGCAACAGAAGATTCCAGGAAAAAGTTTGTTGATAGCGCTTTGCGATTTGTGGCCTACTACAATTTCGATGGAATAAACCTGGACTGGGAATATCCGACTAGTAGAGGCGGCGTAGACGTCGATAAGGATAATGTGGCTACTCTTGTGCAAGAACTGAAAGCTGCCTTTCAACCATGGAATTTTCAAGTATCTATGGCAGTAGCAGTAAACGCTGATTACTACAACATAGAGAAGCTCAAAGAGTAATAGGTTTTAAAATATTTCAAAATTATTATTATATATTTATATATTTTTTAGCTCTGTTGACTACGTATATATCATGGGCTATGATTTGGTACATAGTGATTCGGAAACTACGGGATTACTAGCTCCTTTCACTCCCATCGTAAGTTGCCACTAAATATTTATAATAGATCAATGTATGCTATAAAATTTCGTAGAAAAGTTCTTTGCAATCATGGCTTGATAAAGGCTTACCGTCTTCAAAGCTAGTTCTTGGAATTCCAGCTTATGGGCGATGTTTCAATTTAGCTGACGCTAATAATCATGATATTGGCGCACCTACGACAAAAACAACATGTGGAGGTGCTTATACAGACGAGGACGGGTTTTTAGCCTTTTACGAGGTATTTTTGAAATATTTTTATATATTGTTTATAGATAAAAATTAATTTATGCTCGTTTGTCTCGCTAAAACTCGAGATCGGCAGGATTTATTGAGCTAATTTTGGTTTAAAAAAAACTATAGAAGTTCAGAGATGGTTTACATGATAAGAAAATATGAAATAATTGCAAGGGAAATAGTAAAAAAAATGTTTTCCCATACAAAGGATCACTGTCACTGTCATCATTAGCTTCATAGTCACAAAGGATCGCCATTGTTGTCGGTTATCAAATATGTATGAGTGCCTTCGAAAATTTATTTTATGACTGACTATAATAATTTTTATTTATTTTTATAAAAATATTGAAAACTGATTAAGACTACCGGCCACTATTTATACTCTTGAAGATACATAATGACATATATGTCAAATATAATATAACTATAGTCTAACCAATTAAATAGTCAATATCATCATCAAGATTTATGAAGTTAGCACGTCGCAATGTTGCCGTATGAAATTGAGCTTCTGGTTTAAAACGGTTGCTGGTTTATTATCTTTAATTATTATCACTAACCTTTTGAAGATTTTTATAAACATTTGACAACAGAGTTGATCAGTGCTAACACAAGTCGAATTTCATAAATTGATTATGTCACATGTTCCGATGCATCAAAAAGCATTCTGTCTTTTTTAACTAGGGTAAAATAAATAGGACCGGAAATAACCGGATCATGGTTCGAGTTTTAAACAAATTTTGCATTTTCACAAACTGCATTTGGCAGTATATTCGAAGTTATCTATGACGTCAATTGGCTGTTTTTTTAGTTAGGAAACGCTATATGTGCTAATGGTAATTTCAATCGTATTTTAATTGCGTTCGAGCAAACAGTTACCAAGAATAGAAGTGACATATGTAGCGAGTATTATAGTAAAGCATACTTTGTAAATATATTTAACATTTGGCCCCAAATTTAGTGCGCCAGAACTTTCTTTGCTTTTATTATTTACAATGTCAAGGAGAAGATGACCTGACATAGGTCGTCGAAGTCAACCAAACGTGTGATGATCTCACATGCTAACCCTAATGACGACTAGCAAGAGACAGATAATGATAATAATCGCATTGCTACCAAGATCGAACAGCATTCCACAACGATTCTAAAATAAATTATGGTGACACCAAATCAGTTACCATTGGAGAAACATTTGTTAATGGAAAAGCAATTCCTGTCATTATAATCATTAATTTAGATTAATGCCTAAAGATGCCAACAAGTTTATAAATCAGATGTAAATCAACCAAAGCAACCAAAAATAATTATGGTGTTTTTAGAAAAATACTCTTACAATAATAAATAAAGAATGATATAAAGAATTTGAATGTTTCTTTAATTCTTCATTACTATTTTTGGTAGAAAAAATTGTTTTCTGAAGATGTTTTGTTTGAAATGTGTGGTAGCGGAAACACCGGTTTGCCAATACCACTCGCCCCAAAAAAAAATGCTCAAAATTTTCGATACATAAATGTGTATATATATAGACTATATTTTAACAGATACATTTTAGTAGACAAGGGACTAACTATTTCGAGAATTATATCTAATATTACATCTTGAATAAGTAAAACTTCTAAGATTTACATATAATATATATAATATTACCTAAATCGGATGACATATAATACCTAAAAATAGTTCTTAACTAGACCTTTAATCTGAAGTATTTTACAGATCCAAGTGCTACTCACAAATGGATTATGTGAGGGTACAGTCGTTTCTGATGACAACGCTTATTCATGGTGTAACAACAATGAATGGATTACATACGACAATGAAGAAACAATCGCTACTAAGGTAAACGCCAGAATTTTATATTTTTATGTTCACTATATAAGATTAATTATGTTTTATTGTAAATGTAGGCGCAATATGTTCGTGATAACAACCTAGCGGGAATAATGATGTGGTCATTGGATACTGACGATTTCTTGGGAACCTATGGCGAAAAATACACGTTACTAAGAACAGCTTACAATACATTAACTGCATAAGTGTTACAATTCTTTTCATAGAACTAAATACTAATACATGCCTGTTCATTAATATATTTACATAATTAATATGTACTTTTTTTTATAATTCAAAACATCTAAACGATCTATTAACAACTACAGGCTCGAAGAATAAACTGACAATAATTCATATCGATAATCGAAATAAAAATAAATATTTCCAAAGATTCATTTTTTTGGAGCCAAATTTTCATTAGGTGAATAATAAATTCTTCAAACTTACTCTACTCCACGTATCGATGACTCCATCCACATATTTTATGGTATATCAACTTGAATTTTATTCAGCTATAAGATAAAAGATTTTAAACATCTCGTTGTGGCTTTGATGTGATTATGAATACTCCCTAAAAACATACATTGTTGCTTTTTACAATGAAAATGAAACTTAGAAAAGAATAATAACCGGACATATGTATCATTTTTTGAACATATATCTTTTAAATGTATAAGTAAGGTCCGGTTCATGGTGGTATTTTTGTATTGGTAATTTTGATGCTACTGATATGTTTCTCAAGACGATCTAAAATTTAAACTAATGTTAATAATGTTAGTAATACCTAAAATTAATATTATTAATATTTACAAACCAAATTTCACTCTGGTCGTTAGAATATTTAAAATACTGATATGTAAATAAAGGAAACACAAAGAAATATTATCCTATACTATTAAGAGGCGGAAATAAACATCCATAGATAGACACCTAATTTGACAAGATGTGCTAATTTGAATAACCGACAAATTTCACTATAATCTATCCAATAAAATAGTGAACTCATGTCATCCAATTTTATGGCGTCGCAATATTAGCGCGTTTAACTTTGGCTTCGATATATAATAATATTCTAATGTAAATAAAATTAGGAAACAATTAAAATTGAAAATATTATCAAATATAATTTATTTTAACTTTATAGTAGATCTAATGCATATATTATAAAAGAACACAAACCACCATTAGTATTACAGCCACAATAATTTGTAGGTTACCGTTATTTTATTATATTTACATTGAAGTCTTTTCAAAACTACCTATGGTATCTCTTGGAGACTTAGCCTACTTTCATTAGAGAACATATCTATCTTTCTATATTTGGTTCTTGATTCCTTCGTTGCTATGTTCCCTTTCCAAGTCATTTCGATATCAGTGTATTTCTTCTGCTACTACCTGTCTATACTTATCTTGATAAAATTAGATTTAATTACTGCATTATCCCTAATGCATTTGCCAAATCTGCAAAAGGTGCATATTCTGCAAATTAATAAATCGGCCCATCAATGTTTTTGGACAATTTAAAAATAAAGATAAAGTACCCAAAAATGTATCTTTAAAGTATATAAAATAAAAATATCTTTATTTTCGAAAAATATCGGTCAACAAAAATAGCTATATATCGGCCAATTTTTTAATAAATATCGATATTTTTTTGGACATCGCTAGTATCAAGACATTTTTAAACATTAAAGAAATTTAATGTACTAAAATATATATATTCTTAAATATCACCAACAAAAATATCGATATATTGGCTAATTTATATATATCCATATCCTTAAAAAATCATTAAGATTAACTCCAAAAAATAACGACATCTTTAAAATCATGATCATCATATCGGGTAATTAAACAAATACATTTTTTTATTAATTACATCTTACATTAAATATGTTTTTTCTACTGTTTTATTATACTTACATTAATATACAAGCAGGGCGAGTACATAATTAATACATCAGCATATATATCCCAAATTAAAGTAAAACTAAACTACTTAAGCTACTTAAGCTAAGAAGATACTTATACACTATAAAAGTTAATTCATTTATGGCACCCGAAGACCGAGAAACCGTTTTGGGACGCGAGAGCCCTGTGCGGGTATTTAGTGCCGTTAACACAGCAGTGGAAAGTTTCGCATTTTTTGAAGAATGCTAAGTGTAGTGGATTTCCAGGTGTGATAGCCGTGACGGTGTAGCGGAGAGTTTGATGAGAGGTAATAAGAACGCCGTTAAAAATATATCGATATCTATAATAAACTTTTATCATGTATCAAAATATATTTTTTTTTAAATCGCCAACAAATATGTTTCCAACAAACCTAATATTTTAAAAAGTATAGATATTCCGAATAAATATTTAAGGTTAAATACACAAAACTTTAATTTAAAAGTACATAAAACAAAAATATCTTTATTTTTTTTATATGGAAAAATATCGGAAAAACAATCGACAAAAAGAGCGATATATCGGCCTATTATTTTTTAAATATCGATATTTTTCGATATGCCTAGTGCAAAACTTACTCTTTCATAACAAAAAATAAGAATAAAAATTTAATTAAAGCCTCACTCAAACCTTATTACATTCTTATTCTTATCACAATCATTTCAACATCGACGCTCCTTTATTGAAAACACCTACACTTTGCCCTTGCGGCAACGCATTTTATAGTAAGGTTTCTATCAATGATTATATTTTGAAACAAGTTGGTAAACAGGCCAAGAAAACATTAATAATTTCAATTAAAAGAATCCATAATAAAGCGATAAAACGATTGTTCGAACTAATAGCAATCCACTAATAAAAAAAAACGAAAATAAACCGTTGCTAATTAACAGCGCATTGTACCATTAAAACAATGTCGTACCCCAGTCTAACGACTTCGTCCAAACGCGAAATGCTAAATATACCAGCACCGTGTCTATATTTACATCAGTTACCGTGATCGATTCGTCAGCAGCTGATCCGTTTATCTGTTATTGTCGTAGATTAAATAGTTTATCTCGAGTGCGAAGTGAGATATAACGTGCAGTCAACGATGCCATCGAAAAAACATTTCTTAACGATATGTACGGATCCGGAAAAGTTCTAAAAGGTAAGAATGACGTGTTTTCTTGCCTTTATTCGCCCCATTGTGATTATTTCAATCCCCCACACTGGAGCCGCTTTAGTTTTTTAGCTCATCAATTGTTAAAATGCCTCCGAAAATACAACCGCCAAGTCTGAAAGATATCAGCACCAGAACAATGGTACTGGTTCTAATCCACGCTCTCTTAGACGAAAAACATTTTGACATTTTACGCAACTACCTGACGATGACCTCCTATAACATCCTGGAGATGCTACAAAATGAAATAATGAATATCTTAAATCTGGACGCCAGCATCAGGTTCAATTCCCTGCAGGTCCTGCTCCGACACGACGTCAAACAACTCAAAACAGGAATGTTCCCCAGGTTTTACTACGATCAAATTTTGAGTAAATAGACCGATTTTATAAACCATGAACAAGTTTGATTCCGTCTTATTTTTAGGTATAATCATTGAAAAGGGAAAACGACTACAGAAACTTAATTTAAAAGGTGTCTGGGCTAGAGATTATCCACAATTATTAGCTAGTATTATTGATAATCTTACGGAACTGAGATCATTGGAGATACCTCATATGCCAGATGATACTGTTATAAGTTCGATTAACAATTTGAAGTATTTGACTTTGTTGGATATATCTGGAGAAGGCGGATATACCCGTGAAGGTATAAAGTAAGTGAATCTTTGTTATCTAACAACACATACTACCTAACAAGAAAAATATGTTTTGCGTTAAATAAGTTGTTTATTTACAAATAAATATTGGTGATTCAACTAAGAGATTTAACAAAACATCCAACGGTGTTTATCGCTGAGACCAATAACAACATTAATATACGCGAGAGTTGAAATATTACGTGTTACCTTGAGATTAATAGAACAGGCCATTGAAAATACAAGGACGGAAATAGCTCTATTAGCATATGTACAAAATATTTACTATAGTATGTTCGGTTCATTTGAAAGGATTGGTTTGTTGTTTAGTAATATAACCTTAACTAACTTGCTATATAATAATATTATAAACTTGCTATAAATAATTTTTCTGTACTTGAGACAGAAATAAAAATAAAAATCTTGTTTGAAATAAATAAATATTAGGTAACTCCTTCAAAGACGAGTGTTAACTTTGTTAAGTAAGTCAACTTTATTTATTATTTGATAAATATTTCGTTAAAATAACTGAATTGTTCGATACTTCCTTGGACTCATTAAAAATATAAGATTAATTCTTAATAACCTATAGTGCAAGAAAAATTATAATATCGGTTTTGTGACATAATCTTTATGTTTTTTTGGGTGTAATGAATCCAAAATTGACTCACTTTTTGTAATAGAACACAACGTTTGTTGACAGTTTGTTCGATGATTTATTCCATTAAAATAAAAGAGAATATACTTTTAAATAAATATTACTTTTAACATTGTTTTGACGTTTAATTTATAGTTAGGGCCTTTATTATTACCTGAAAATCCTCTGTAGCTTCCTTGTAAGCAAGTCACCCTTTTTTTGAGGATCCATCATGGTCGTGAGTCAGCCATAAGCTGTCTAATGTCTGGTCAGATGAAAACAAATTCCTTCACCTGTACTTCTGAGAGATTTAGAAACTATGTATTTGAAGAAAGCTCAATCTTTGGGAAATGATTTTACAAATTGCTCCATCAATACCGACTTCATGTGCAGCAATGATAAAAACTTTATATGAAGGTACCAATGTCCCTTGGAGAACGTTCTGTTTGCCAACTTTAAACTTTTTATCAAGAGATTTGGTCTGTTTCTGCTATGTCATAGATGCAAAAAGCATAGTAATAAACACAGCCTGTTGTTCGCGCATTATGCCCAAAATGTTGAAATTGCCACACACCTGCTAACCATAGTCTTCATATTTTAATTTGCGAAAAACCAATTTCAAGTTCTTGTAGGTTTCTTTGAATTGTACCTAATGACCCACAGAAAACCATAGAAATCGCCATTTTGAATCAAAAGTGCTTCATTTTTATGAATCTGTGAAAAGTCATCATTGAGGTATATCGTATTTTATCTTAATTCATCCTCTTGTACAAAAGTAAGTAATGAACTCTTTCTCACGATATCTAAACAAGGTGGAAGACAGTATAAGTTAAGGATTTTAAACTTTGTGCCAAGCAACTCTTTGGGAAGATTAAAATCCTGAAAATGCTGAAGTCGTGCAATTTTCCCATGCAATTCTCGTTTTGAGCATACCAAAATACAAAAATATTTAATTTTACTAGTTTAATTTAACCAAGGCAACCAAGGTCACTCAATATAACACATCATTTGTAAAGAAACGACCACAAAGATGTACGTTGTCGTTTGGAGCGTTTACAGTTGTAGGCACAGTGCTCATAAGTATCACCTGTGCTTTCGTTCCGCAATTTTCTGTCGAAGTGCCTGTAGACCATGTTAGTTCACATTAATTTCAGTCAACCTTTCAACTTTTCTTGAAAATCTGTTTCTTTTCTTGATAAATAAGTTGATCCTGATTGATTAAATGAGTTCAAGGGAAAACATCTTTATGATATGTACTTATAAATCTGTTAACATCATAATCTTGAAATTTTGTAAAGCTGCATCATTTACAAGAATCAAAAACTGAATTTAATACTTGACTTCTTTTAGATGTAAACTGTATTTTTAGAGGTAAAAGAGAAGTATAGAGCTTTAAAATAAATCACCAATAAATAATATATAATAAATTTCTGTTTTTTCATCGGATTTTTAAATACAGTCCATATGATTCCACAAGACACATTAAACAGTCAACTGTTCTGGATATATAATCATTACTAAAAAATATTCTTTTTTAAAATCGGAATTAAGACTAATCTCGTTTAAATGCAAAATCTATACATCGTATTGGAACCTTCACACCATGGAACGGTACTTCTTTGTTTTGATTCTACATTAAAATATATCATTTTCTATGACACTAAATAACTCTATAATTCTGAAAGCTGCTTCATATTCAGGTAATGAAGCAGAACTCGAAAGAAAATCTAATATATTTAATAAATAAAATGTACTAAAATAGTAAAATTATTAATAATAATTAGCAACTTTCATTTCGATATCAACTACATTCTATACATGATTAAATAAAACAATTTATTTATTTTAGGGTTCTAAAGAGTGAGACCCTCAGAATTCTGGATATCGGCAGCTACGGAAAAAAAGACTTATGCTTCGGCACTGAAAGCAACTTCGAACTGATGGCCGACATAATCGAGAACCTTCCCAATTTATCCATAATCAAAACGTACTCGTTTACGGGACATGCTCTCCATATCGTATCTCAAAGGAATCCGCATTATATATCGAAGCTTACGTATATTTACGATACGTCGACTACACCCGAAATATTTGACTCCATTGTTAATACATGTCCTCTATTGGACCACGCTCATTTCAGCATTCCCGCAGATGGGGTAGTCGAACAATTTTATCGCTTGAAGAAACTTAATTCTTTAAAATTAACACAAGGTAATAATTTTTCTATTTACTACGTTGGCAATGGTAAATGTTTAGATTATATTATAACCCAATTTTGTGAAATTTTGGCACTATTAGTTTAAGATCAATGAATTATCGAACGCTTAAAGACTCTTAAAGGGAAAAGATTTACCTCGGTTATACATGAATCAAATAACTCACTATTATTTATAGTTTAATATAAAAATAATGTCTGATGGCAGAATCTTATTTCCTTTTCAAGAATATAGACGATAAAAAATGCGGTACATGTTACTACATGTAATATAGTCTACATGTAGTATAGTCAAATTAATAGTAAATAATATTAGGTCATTCAGTAAATTTTACCGCTTTCATTATAAACTATAATCTTGCTAAATTCATGGCACTTGGTGTCTTTTTCTGATGACCAAGGTCATGCGTTGTTGAAAATGAGACGAATGAACGACCCATTGTTATCCATTATCCATTATCCCTTGAACAAAACCAGCCAACGAGCCATTTTCTAACTTCGTAGAAATTGTCGAAGAGCTGCTCTGCAAGCGCGTGTCTCATTGATGCGAAAAGTTGGTAGTCGGTTGGTATAAGGTCTGGATAGTAGAGCTGGTGCGATAATATGTCCCATCCAAGTGCTTTCAACGCCTCCTTGGCCAGTTCTGCTTTAGGAGAAGTCAAGTTATTGTACTATAAAATCATTTTACCGTATATACGAGTCGATTCTAAAAATTGACCAACTCTTGTCGGTAATTGCAAGTTGTAAGTTTTGTGACCAAGAAAATTTGGTCTTAGAGTCGATCGGCCGGCTTTGCTAGGTGATAACTATGATTTTTTGCACTCAGGTTTTCGAAATAAACCCACTTTTTATCACTCGTCACTATTCTATACTATGACTTCCGGTCATATCGTCGAAGCAGCATTTCACAGACGATTTTTCGATTTTCCATTTGCCTGTCACCATTACTTGTAATCGGTCGCTAATCGTTTGTTGGACTACATTTAACTTCTCTGTTAATTGATTTTGAGTTTGATTTAGGTCTTCATCGAATAACTCTTGCAGTTTCACATATTCAAACTCTTTTGGTCTACCAGAACTTTCTTTGCTTTTTACCTCAAAATCACCAGTATTGAATTTTCGAAACCACGCCTCATATGTTTTTAAGTTTAGAGCATAGTCACCATGAGCTTCTGTCAGCAAACGATTTTCAGCGTTTTGATTTTGATTAAATAACAAAAATAATGCGTGTCGCAAATACACGTTTTTGGGCACGAAATTTGACATTTTTTCAAAGGGTTATAAATTGATGCCGGTGTTCCTTTCGCAAAATATAACATATATAGATTTGAGGCTTAATGACAGTAGAATAAAATGCCATAACAGGTCAATTGAAAAGTCCCCGGCCTGACACATAGATGGCGCTACTAGAATTAAACCCATATGTTTTTTGGTTACCCCTAATCCTAACTAAACTAAAGATGGGTATATAAATTTGACAGCTGTCGGATCATTAGTTTGTGAATTATAGCATTTTGAGTGAAGCAACTTTTGTTACTGTGAAAAAAATGGATAAAAAGTAATTTCCGTGTGTTGACAAAATATTGTTTTTTGAAGGGAAAAAATATAGTTGAAGCAAAAACTTGGCTTGATGCCGAGTTTCAAGATACTGCCCCAGGAAAATCAACCATCAATGATTGGTGTGCTATGTATAGACATGGTGAAATGAGCACCAAAAACGGTGAACGTATTGGACGGCCAAAAGAGATTGTTACTACGAAAACATTTTAAAAATCCACTAAATGATTTTGAATGACCGTAAGATGAAATTACATCATATTATTCACGAATATTTGGGTACGAGAAAGCACTGTGCAAAGTGGGTGCTGCGCGAACTCACTTTTATACAAAAACAACGTCGAGTTGATGATTCGGAGCAGTGTTTGAAGATGATCAGGCGTAATAAACCCCAGTTTTGCGTCAACATGTAACAATGGATGAAACATGACAATCGACAGTCATCCGAGTGCACTCCACACGATGAATCCGCTCCAAAGCGTGGGAAAACGCAACAGTCGGCTGGCAAGGTCATGGCGTCTGTATTTTGGGATGCTGATGGAATAATTTTTATTGACTACCTTTAAAAAGGAAGTACCATCAACAGTGACTACTATGTAGCGTTATTAGACCGTTTGAAGTATGAAATAGCCGAAAAACGGCCACATTTGAAGAAAAAGAAAGTGCTGCTTCACCAAGACAATGTAGAGTGTCACAAGTCAGTGAAAACGATGGCAAAAATCCATGAACTGGGCTTCGAATTGCTCCCTCATCCACCGTATTCTACACACCTGGCCTCCAGCAACTATTTCCTGTTCTCATATCTCAAAATATTGCTCGCTGGGAAGAAATTTTCGTCGAATGAAGAGGTGATCGCCGAAAGTGGGACCTATTTTGAAGCAAAGGACAAATCGTACTACAAAAACAGTATCAAAAAGTTGGAGGGTCGCTATAATCAGTGTATGACCCTTGAAGGGAATTATGTTGAATAAAAAAAAATAATTTTGCCAAAAAAATGTGTTTTACTATGGTAGGCCGGGGCTTTTCAATTGACCTGTTATATTTCAAATCATAACATTGCATACTTAAGCCTAGTGACGTATGTTAATAAAACCGGTAATGACTTTCCGGCACACCTGATACACTTTTTTAGCCTTTACATGCATTACTTTTCTACTCTTAGTATCTAATGTATGTCAATAGTTGTGTAGCTCATAATTTTTTATTGGTACTCATTGCTACTCATTCTGAATATAAAAAATTCCAAAAATATTATATAATATTTAATCTAAGCTTCCACTCTAAAAATAAAAATACGGTTGTTTTTCTCACGTTTTCCATTTGTTTCTGTTATAAAAAATACTATGCACGTCAATTTTAAACAGCTACAAATATACAAAAGAGATGACAGATCTATATAACGCTTCTGACGTGTTTATAAAAAAAATATATCATTTTTATTTTTAAGAAAACATAACGCCATTATTGAACGACAAAAGTACCTATATTATTTTTAGCTCATTCAAGGCTTCACTCATTCATATGTAATCTAATGTATATAGCAGTTGTTGCTATTACATTCGTATCAAATAACGAACGGTAGAAAATAGCAAGGGTGTCTCTTTATATCTCAAGAAACTTCTTTAAAGCGTAAATACACGCCAACAGTATAATTTAGAAAGATATTAAGTTCTTTGTCATCGACAGCTTCGCATCGAATCGGCAAAAAACAGCTTTGTTTATCGATCTAGACGTTATTTAATATTTTTGTTATTTTCAACAGGAACCAAAACGGAAATCGTGTCCTTCCTACAGAAATCTGAGAACAGGATGGAAATTTTACAACTAAATCACAATAAAGACGACACTTTAGATATCGGAGACTTCTGCCGGTACGCACCAAACCTGAGAAACTTGGAATGCTTCCAGATGAGTTTGAAGTTCTCCCACCCGGAAAAATTATCACTCCATAGATTACAAAAAGTACAAATATTATACTGTGATATTAGCGATAAGGACGTCATAGCATTGATCACTAATTCGCCCGAAGTAAAATCGGTCACAATAGGATCCAGCTTAAGTCTGACTGACGACGATATCATTACGTAAGTCGCTCCTAAATAATAAACGCTGACAATAGCGTCGTTCATTGTTGTTTCTTTTCAGGCTAGTTACCGAGCACAGTTTTCCACAACTGGAAGAGTTGGTGTTTAGTTTCGCCGAGAATTTAACGGTCGTGTCGGTAGAAGTTTTATGTGCAGCATGTCCTAGTTTACGAGTGTTAGGTACGATATCAGAGTGGGCTGTGACAGAGGAAGAATTTATAGAACTGAAACTGTCCTGCCAAATATCGAATACGGACCTGACGTTACTTCCCGTGTTTTAATTAGTGTTAGGTGATTAGTGAGAATTATATATCAAAAGGCCTCGTGCTGAAATGGAAGTACAGTATGTCCAGTGGGATAGTTCATAATTCAGAATTTTATAAATTAAACCAAAGAAATTGGAAAGGGATAGTTAAATTATGAACGAAAACTACTTTATTTTAGAAGAAAGAAGTGACGACTTGTTACAATGTTGATAATCCAATCCTATTTTAATATAAACAAAAGGTTTACTAAACATGCCTCATGGATAAATATTTCCGAACAACCATAAATATTCTAAAGAAACAAACAAATCAAAGATATGTATGTACGTGATGATTGACCAGTCCGGATAACTCACAGTTGTAGTAAAATTATTTATGAGTATCAATTTTAGTACCTACATCCTCCAGCTTGCCTTTGATGATATTCTAAATATCAGTATTTTACTCAAATTTTCATGATATAGACTGAATTAAATGGTTACCCAAGTTTAATGCCATGTCCCCTTCTTCCGATAGTCCACGGCTGAACTCCTTTAATGGTCATACACCCTCGACTACAAGATTCTACCTATATCTCAGTAGACTAAGTTAATTCCCAACAACTTCTGCCAGCAGAAATCCATGGATTAGGTGTTGATGAGGAAATCATGGATGTTTCCTTTAGTCCATGGCTGGGTTTACCCCAACACCACTAAATTATATCAAGAAATGATTCTTGATAAGTAAATTGATTCAAAATAAACGCTGTAAAACGTGTAGGATTTAAAATTAAAACTTTTAATTTGTTTTCACGCTATGTTATTCTAACTAAAAGAAAGAGTTGTTAAAACCTGTTCTGTCAATTCTAGTTTAATAAAAACTAAGCTTATATTTCTCGCAGATAAATTAAAACGAAAATCTTGATCTTCAGAGTCAGTCACACTATAGTAATTTAGAGTAAATTATATAGCTCGGTGAATGGAGCTAATACGAAATGAAACAATGGTGTTTACGCTATTGTTACAATTATGTGACCGTTATTTATTGAAGTAATATAAAAATATGAAGATACAAGTGGTAAAAAAAGGCAACGGTGTTAAGTGCTAACGAGGTTTGGGCTTGGATCATTGCGATGGTGGCACTTCTGAACTGAACTATGGTCGTTTACAGAATAATCAAAGTACCCTTCAATAACATCCCAGATAAACGTCTCGAGGTTGCCAGATAATCGTTATCGTTTCATAGTTGGCCTGCTAGCACCTCGCCCGTATTCAACATCTGGGATTATATTTCTGGGTATGTTGTATACAGTTATTCCACGATATAAAAGTCGACATGACTCAAGGTCGCCTCAGTAGCAGTTCCACATCAGAAAGTTTTACGTTTTGCAAAAAATACCTCCCTCTTTTTCCTCCATTCCTACACTCTCCTCTAATTGAAAGTCTACCAAAAAGAACTCTATAAAAACATAGAGCATCCCAAACAATCAAGTTTCAACAGTGTAACAACTTTTTGCGCTTTTTATATAGGTTAATTGTGGTGCAATATTTGCACTTTTCACCATCGCCATCGCCTAAATGAAACAAAGTCTACTTTATTGAATATTACTTTATTTACACTACGCTGCCTTGGAACCCATTATTGTTCATTAAAGCTTACATTAATTTAATTTTAAAAACAAAGATGAAAATACAATCTTTCATCATTAAGTGAACTGTTGATTTAGAAATACTAGAAAGGGTAGACCAGAGTTATATCAAGATAGAATATCAGAATCAAGTATTCAACGTCAGTTTTCTTGTAAAAACACTTCATGTTATTTTTAATATATTATTTTTAATATGAACTCGCCTAATGGACATCCTGTATATAAGGTTGGAATGGCCTTGTATAACTATTGTGTTACTGTATCTATTTTATTGAAAAATTGTTTCAATTTTGGAGCAGAGATATATTTAAGTACCTGCAATTTTAAAATATAATTTTAAGTGATTTTTGTTCCTTATTTAAAAGAAAACGTACATAACCTCATTACAAACATTTAATTTGAAATTCTGAAATGTAAATTACAGCTATTTAGTAATTAGGCGTTAGAATTAATTCGTAGCGTATTCCTTTATTTCGATAATATATTTAAGATAAATTTAGGAAAGCGTATTTTTACTGTTGCCTTTTTTTGAGAAACTTTTGCGTCTTGTTTGGCAGGAATTGATTCCGACGCCTGAACTCTTCACCTTTAGATCTTATACATAACCCATTTTTGCAATTTTTTAAGTACTATTACTCTAATATCTATTAATAATTTAATTTAAAATGATTAATATTAATAATTGAAGCAAGAAACGTCTGAAGAAGACAGAGTGGGGTAGGACTGATTAAATGTTCTGAATGGACGATTTGAGCGTTATTGCTCGCAGAGGTGACGTCACAGATACCAATTACCTATCAAGATCGTACTTTTTCACCCCGCTAGACTTGTTGCCATTAAGTTTTTTGAAAAAAACAGGAATATTCTAATCGCAATCGAAAAACTATGCAAACATTTTAAAAAATTTCGTTGGGGGATATTCTACGAGTAGTTTAGAAATTTGAAAATATCGATTTTTCCCATTTTACAATATTTAAATTATTTTCAGAGATTCAGCAAACGTTTTTACGGTTGATATGATATCTTATATTCTACTGAACCGATTTATTTGAAATTTGCAATACACCTTCTTTATATATTCTTGTATCGTATCAAACTAAAGCTATAACTACAAATATTGGGATAATTACTATCTAAAAAAAATCGGAAATATTTTTCCAAACAGCCGTAATTTAAATAAAAATTTTGGTTTGATTCTTGTTGACTAAAAATCGATTACTTCAAATTTCTGGACTAGAATACTGGCTTTATTCATTACACAAAAACAAGCCTGTTACCTTTCATTACAACATAAACCTTCCCTTCCTATGATACCTAAGCCTGATTTTAATGAGATTTGAAACATAGAGACGAGCACATGGAATAATTTATTTGTCCCATATTTCTAGGTATCCCGTTCGATTATTCTTGGATATATGAGCAATCAGTCGAGTTATGGTAACTAATAGTAATCTCTAGTTATTTATCCATTTAGTTTCAGTAATATTTAATAGATCAAACCTTTCTCATGTCACCAAATACCCAAACTAGACTTGGAGAAAAAAAAACCATTCCTTTTAATGTTGAAACAGCAAGTCACAAAACCAAAATATGCCAATGTCCTTGAGTTTTTAACTACATCAGTTTATTTCTTCATTTATCTTCCCTAAAAGTTTTAGGCATGTTTTAAGTAAAAATTAGGAATAAACACATTATTTGTCACAGCACAAAAAAAATGTACTAAAACAAACAATTAGTAACACTTATTTTGCAATAAATAGATTAGTGCAGGGCACATTTAATATTAAGGTTTAATTCGAATAGTTAAATTCCATAATATAACATAGAACTAAGAATGAACTTTGGGAAACTATTATAATGAAGAAAATGTGAGGCTTCATTCTCATTCTCAATAAGAATATGAACATATATACAAATGCACAAGTATTTTTTAGAACGGCCAGGTTTTATAAAATATTTAAAATACTCCCCAAACATCACAGTTGTAAGAAAAAACATTCCCAGTTTTACGCCAACCCAATGCTGGTTTATGAGGAAAGTTGAGGCGTGCCTTGGCATACATTTTAACTTGTCAGGTGCGCTTTAGTGGGCCATATCGCAAGAATTTTCCACCGTCCGACATATTAATTGGATATTTTTGTCCAGCCAGAGCCGATACCGTATTCTGAACACTCTCTCGTCGACCTATTTTCCTCGTAACACAGGATAAAATGCAGGATAAGCGAGTGCATAATGCATGCGGCTTCTTTGTTGCAGGGTCTTCTGTTTTACAGTGTTATTAATCCGTGTTGATGCAAAGCGATACCTTGGTTTTTGTATTATATCCATAATTAGGCTGCAAATATTTTGTTTCCAATAAATAGACATATATTTACATTAAGTCGCATCAGGTGAGAATGGCCAAAAAATAACGAAAAAACATCGATATATCGATATTTTTTCAAAGAAATTTCGATATTTTTGGCCCATATTTTTTTGATCGATATATCGATATTTTCCTATAATTAAAAAAAAATACATTTCTTAAACACTATAAAAAAACCATTAAGTATTTTTGTAAACTGTTTAAATTGGTCCTTAATTTTAAATATCTTGTAATTTTTGTTACTTCATTGTAAGGGTTTTTTTTTCTCGGTGACCAACACCCTAGGCATCGGGTACATTTGTAACCGACTTCATGTAGAAACCTCACTGACAAGGTTCACTTTGGAGTATGTTATTTCATCGAAATGTGAACAAAACAATTTTTCAGTGCATTGAAAATGTATATTTGTACCGAGCAAATCGCATTTGTAAGAAGTTTCAATTTACAAAGAGACGATAATGTCATTCTTTAGCAGGACAACGCTGGACCACATGTTGCAAAACTAGTGAAAGCATACTTGAAGTCATCCAATTCGTATTCTCCAGACCTTGCTCCTTCTGACTTTAATGCTTTTAAAAAATACACTGTCCCGATTTTTCACAATAAAGTTTCAAATTAAAGAAAATCCCTTAAAACTAATTTATAGGTCCAACATATTATTTTAAATGGCAGTAGTGGCCACTTGCTAAAACTACTATATGAATCATTATTACCGCCTATTAAATCATATTTTAATGAAAACCCTCATATTTTAAACAAATCAAACGTCAAACACTACCCTAATATCAATAGCATTGTATATCACTTCCCATCTGGGGAAAAGACTAAAAAATCTACGTAATTGTTGTTCAGCTTACAGTTGAAGTAAAAGTTAGTTATTTAAGTGTATTGAATGTATAATCGATCATCATTTAGCCTTTTTGATCCTCTGAGTGGTGCTCTTTGAACTCTTCTCATATTTTTTCAACGTTCGCAAATTCCAGTAGTCTACGACTACTGCAGAATATGAATATCAAAGGATCAAAGGTCACTTTCAAACTAAGACAAAAACAAGTACATCAATTAATTATCAATAAAGAATAAATTCACATAATTAACTCAAAAATGTACAACTTAATACTACTCTATGTAGTGTGAATAAAAATGTATTATTTATTATTGATGATCATAATCTTGTATAAAGTGCAATTTTCCCGTCATAAATATTTCATAAATAAAATAAACTGTCTACTATAGCACCAAACGAAATATTTAATGAAAAATTTTATTAAAACTGGTTCATTTAGAAAGGCAGCACTCACTTTAGAAAGGCAGTGGTTACGGACGGACAGTCCTCCGTTACGTTGGTCGCGGGTTTGAATTCTGCTTGAAATCGTGTCCAAAAATCAATAACACAAAATCCGACAAGTAAAATGATCCCAGTCACGCCACTAACCAGGCTGTCTAGTATTATTCTGGTATGCCAATACGAATTTAAAACTAAAATGACCTAAATTCAAAGACAGCGTCCATTGATAAAATATATTATTGCGATAACATTTTACGTCAAACCGACACCCCGTAAACTAGAGGAACGAAGCAAATTACCAGGCAGAGCTTTGACACGATCTTACTTTCTAATTAACTCTTTTACAAATTACCATTTATTTCGTAGTTTGCAAAGGGAATAAAACATTAATAAGAAGAGGTTGAAAGGTCCATTACCAACTTTATATTCCCAAAAGACTAAACCCCTTTTAGAAAGGTACTACCCAATTAAAACTGCGTCAGCTAAAGGTCAGTCAATCAACTGATGCATATTTAAATCGTTTTGAAACAAGTTTTGTTTATGACTAGTAATAACAATGTGTCTAAGTCCCTTCACCATTATGTCAAGATTTTAATAAAACCTTAAATTCAATTTAAATATTTAATGTACTGTGAGGAAAATATATCATTTTAAGTATTGTATGGTTTCTTTCATGCCAGTTTATGATCCATTAACTTGAACAATAATTATTTGTTGATTTGAAATACTTATTTGAATTCAGGGACGTTATATTAAACATTCTGAAATATGTCATATATACAATTACAGTTGCAGTTCCAAGTATTTTTAATTAATACTCATATAAATGATGCTATAAATTTTCCTTTATCATCTTCATCAATCCACATTTTCTACCAAGTGCTGCTGTTAGTACTATTCATACTAACTTTCTTCACTGAATTTCGCTACAGTTGGCGATCAGCTTACAAGTTCTGGCATAAAAAAGTCATTTTGAGGTCATTTTCTATCATTTTGATATATGTCTTTTCAGAGCTGCTTGCTGCGACTATACTTGGAACTCAACTCTGCACTGAATGTTGCATATGAAACGAGTTACTAATTGCTTACAGATATGAGACTGGAAGAGTATTCAAGTATGAGAGCCATATAAAAGTATTATCAAAATCAGCGTTCGAAACAAACGAATTTTGATATGTATTACAATGTTCCCTCTCTATCACATGTACCATCATAGAGAAACAGAAGCTTCAGCAGCTTGACCCATTAGGCTTATTATTGGATCAGTATGTGGCGCTTACTTCTTCTGTATTACCGATTCCAAATATTTGAACGTCCTTTATCACTACTTTGGCCTTTTTTTATTCATTTTAAAGTCATGTGGCTATGGCTGTAATGCTAACTATATCGTGAAAAGTGCTAGAGGTCTCAACAAATGTATCAGCAAAGATAGCGCTATTACCTGCAAACATCAAATCTCTTATGAAGTTTATAGCATCCTAGTGAATATCATGTCTGTTTTAAAAACATCCGATATAAAATACTGACCTTGAAAAACATAATCAAGAGACGACATCTTGACGAACACCAAATCAAATAAATTTGACAAATAACGTGACATGTTTTGTCAAATTCGTTGAATTATTTGCCATAATCTATATATAAATCTACATTAAAATATTTGCAAATAGCTACAATAGTTTATTTTATACATTTAATTTAAAATATAAACAAATCAGTAATATTGTCAGCATCATTTCTTATTTTAAAAATGAATTTGTATAAGTAAGGTAAAACAGTATTTTCATCCAGACACTTTTAAAACTAATATACTCATAAAATAAAATTACAATGCAGAGAAGTCTCTCTTATATGACTAAAATTACGGTATTATGTATATAAAGTTGCATAACTACAAATCCTTATCTTTCATAAGATACATAGAAATAATTCTTCAAACAATTTATTAAATATATGCCAATATTCTAGTAATTATTTCGCAAAATAATATCAAAAACTAACAAATCAACAGAAACAAAAATATTTTGCAACTATCTATTTTACATTCAGCATTTTGTAATTAATATTTAAGACCTGATTTATTTTAAGCTGATCAAACATGAAATATTAAAAATAATTTTGAAAATAATTAGTAAAAGTGGTATTAACTTATTGATAATTGACCTACTAAGAAACATCAAAAATGGGGATTTAAAACATTAAAACATTTAATTATATATGTTTTTCCTGATAATATATTACTCAACATATCATACCTCATAAAGATATAAACCTATTAATAAAAATGTGAAAAATAAAAATCCTGGGAACCTTGAATAAACTTAAACAAAAACAATCTTAAATCTATTATGTCGAATTATAGTCATTAACACGAATTTATTGATTGTAGTTTTTATTACCTAATAAACACAATAATACATTATTTGCTCACTAATATACTTTTATCTCTATTCGTATATCTTTAAAAAAAATATAATACATCATATATAAATTCAATGTTAAGACAGTGATAACCACTCGTTGTACAAGATAAAGAGGTACTGATTGATTCTGATTTAGGGAACACTACTTTTTAAATAACGGGTCTATTGAAAAGTCTCCGGCCTGACACATAGATGGCGCTACTAGAATTAAATGCATATATTTTTAGTTAGCCTAAACCCTCAAAATATGCGTGTATAAATTTGACAGCTGTTGGATCATGTGTTTGTGAATTTTAGCATTTTGAGTAAAGCAAATTTTGTTATTGTTGAAAAAATGGATAAAAAGGATTTTCGCGTGTTGAAAAAATTTTGCTTTTGAAGGTATAAAATACAGTTGAAGCAAAAACTTGACTTGATGCCGAGTTTCCGAACACTGCCCCAGGAAAATCAACGATCAAGGATTGGTATGCTAAGTTTAGACGTGGTGAAATGAGCACCCAAAACCGTGAACGCAGTGGACAGCCAAAAGAGGTTGTTACCGACGAAAACATGTAAAAAATCCACAAAATGATTTATGGCCATAAATTAAAACTGAATGCAATAGCAGACACTATAAAGATATCAACTGAACGTGTACATCATATCATTCACGAACATTTGGGTATGAGAAAGCTCTGTGCAAAAAAACTAAACTAAAAATAACGACGAGTTGATGATTTGGATCAGTGTTTGAAGATGATCAAGCGTAATAACCCCAAGTTTTTGCGTCGATATGTGACAATGGATGAAATATGGCTTCATCATTTCACTCCGAAGTCCAATCGACAGTCATCCGAGTGTATTGCACACGATGAACCCCCTCCAAAGCATTGGAAAAGGCAACAGTTGGTTAGCAAAGTTATGGCGTCTGTATTTTGGGATGCGCATGGAATAATTTTCATTGACTACCTTGAAAAAAGAAGGACCATTAACAGCCACAATTACATAGTGTTTGGATAGGCATTGGACCGTTTGAAGGACGAAATCGCCGAAAAACGGCCGCAATTGAAGAAAAAGAAAGTGCTGTTTCACCAAGACAAGGAACCGTGTCAAAAATCAGTGACTATATCCAATAGAACTCAAAATAATACTCGCCGGGAAGACATTTTCGTCGAATGAAGAGGTGATTGCCGAAACTGAGGCCTATTTTGAAGCAAAGGACAAATCATACTACACAAATGGTATCGAAAAGTTGCAGGTTCGCTATAATCAGTGTATAACCCTTGACGGGAATTATGTTGAATAAGAAAACTAATTTTGCCAAAAAAATGTGTTTTATTATGGTAGGCCGGGGACTTTTCAATTCACCTGTTATGTGAAGCTACATAATGTGAGAAGTCCACACACTCATAATAATTGTCCCTATGCCTTGTTAACCTATACTCATCATTGTCATGAGCAGCAACGCCACATTCTCTCTAATTTATATTTGGTATTTACATTTCAATTATTTCTTAAGTACCACAAGGCAAAGAATATAAAATCTTAAAATTCTTAGTGCTTGATAGTAACAGGATTAGCAGAATTAGCAGGAAAAGCAAGCGTCTCTTTCGAGTTGGGATACAATTTTCAACATGGCTGATAAAACAAACTTAAAAAACGCGTATTAAATATGTTTATTTTGTTAATTGTTTTTTATAGTTTATTTTTTTGTTAAATTCGTATGTTTAAATTTGAATAATTTTATATGGTCGATAAAAGGAGTCAATTTCAAGCTTACTTACTTAATCATGTCTTTAGAGGAAAATAAACAAAATAAAGGTTAAGTGCTGCAGTCAGGTCTTCAGTACAACTATTTTTTGGCCTTTTGAGGGTTAAATGTAATCATTATGTTAAATAAAGTGTAATTAATATCTTGTTAACCTGACCAGCATACCTCTCTAATAATTCCTACCATTTATTTCAGAGCATCCAGGCCATTATCCAGGATGACACTATCGACATTGTATTATTCGTATTATTTTTCCATAGATTATTTGGCACTATCAATTTATTTAACAAACAAGCAATAACAATCTGTTCTATTTAATCCCCAGATTATTCACTTAAAACTGATTTGAGACTTAACTTATCAAGTGAATTTAGAATATTTTATATAAACAAATGAATGTGTTTTTAATGCAATTAAATGTATTGAGCATTCTCAACCAGATGTAATTATAGTGATAATTGTTTGTTTTGGTAAGTAAGAAATGTCAACAAAACCGCAAAGTGCAAAAAATGAAACATTTTTTATTGCAACATCTATATACAATTCAACTGATATGGATGGCGTTCAATTACATACTTGCAATTAATATATATCAAAGAAAAAATTTTAAAATAGATGGTCTTCAACATAATATATATTGTCCTGTATTATGTATTTAATTCAGTTGTAAATTTGTATATTTCAAAGTATAAGTTCTTTTATGTCGATTTTTTTTATATTATGTTTTAAATATTAATATATTGTCATTAAAAATAGAAAATTCTATAAGTTCCTCTTTAAAATAATATTGCTATTGTAGAGGAAAATGTTTGCTTAAAATGTTAGACATACTTAGCTTACTATTATTATCATTATTATTATTATTATATTTTAAATTTTCCGGCACTCATATTGACACTCATATGCCCCCTGATACGAAAAAGACTAAACTTTTTCATTACTAATTCATTGGAGATTCTCTTCTATACGCTCGTTCTATACTCTATGTTTTGCGAATTAGGAAAAAACTTTAAGGCACCATTTTATACCAGCTATGGAACTTAAAAACAATAACTTTTTTTTTAATATATTTTAAAATCTCCTTTTACCAACTATGGGTTTATCTGGACTGGGCCTAAAGTTTAACCTAATCATTAAACCTACCGACTGGCGAGTGACCAACTTTAGAAATCATCCCAAAAGACATCCGGTCTTACCCAGCCTGGTTATTGGCGTGACTGGGATCATTTCCCTTATAGGATTTTACACTCTTGCCTAGAACATTCACAAATATTTAACAATTACAAACATAAATTGACGACCATGCCCCAGCAGGATTCGAACCCGCGGCTATCGCAACCGTAGGAGGACCGTCCCATCGCCTTTACCACTGCGCACCAAGCCGGCTAAAACAATAACTTTGATAGTCTATTTCTATGTAACCCGTTTCATGAACAAGATGTATCTGTTTATTACTTGCTTGTTCAATGAATTTTCAATATATTGTAAAATTCATAAAACTCATAACGAAAAATTTGTTTTTATTATGTTAATACATGAAATTTAGAAAATATTATATACGACAAATTGTGTAACTGTATTCGTGTTGTGATTAATTGTTTTCCATGGAGAAACCTTAACTAAATATAATTGTCATCGAAATACAGACATTGAACCGAATTCAAAAAATAAATAAGTAACTCACTAAAAATTAAAAAATAATCAAACAGATTTTTAACACAAAAAAAATATTTTAAGGTAAAATATGTACATAATAATCGTTGTAACAACTAAATAAAAATAATCAAAAACCTTATTTAAGCTATCTACTACACGTATTTTATATTATACTATATACACACAATTTAGCTTAATACCCACCTATACCTATTTATGTATTTACAATATAATATTAACTGCTACCAACTAATCAGGTGGAAGTCGGTGCCGAGCAACAAATTAGATTTATTTTGTTCGTAATTTAATTTTGTGTATATGCCCCAAAATTATATTAATATTTTTGTATTGTGAGTTCTCGGCGCCGAGCTAAACGCTTTATCTAACAAATCATAGAAGCAGTTGTGCGTGAGCAAGAGAATTGAGTTGTTTACGGAAGTCGAATTCCCCTTTATCTTCCGAAGATGTAGATGATATTGATGCGGGTGCAGATTTATATTCTGAAATAATGTTTTTCATTCTTACCATCGCTTTTACTCATACGTCAAGTTTCTTAAAATGTAGGATTTGCAAACAAGAGTTTAATATTATCGAAAGTAATCAAATAATGTGTTATTCAGGCTAGGGAAACGCCTTTTTATGTCAAGAATAACATTTAACTATTTAAAGTATTGGTCAATCGCACAAGTCACTATAGGGACAATTTTTGAAAGAGTGACATAATACTCAGCAGATTCCTCTCTCGTTGTGTCTTCTAATGGTCACATAACATAATGATCTTTTGATAAATATCGATATTTTTGGGCGTCGATATATCGATAATTGTTGGTTGTGCGTTATATATTTGCATCACTAGTCACTGCAATTCAATGGATTTACTAATGATTTAGTAAAGTAATCTTCTATATGTACTATACATGACATAATTATTGTAAGAAATGCTTATTGCCCACTGGGAAGATTGTTGATTCACTAACGTTGATTAAGCTAATTAAAAAACATAATATAAAATAACTCGGATATCAGACAAATCCCGCGTGGATGTTACTTCTTCGCTTTAGTACACAACAATAAATTTGTTTTTTTAATTTAGTTATTGCATTGTTACTATTCGTTGCCGACTAACCTACAATTGGTCTTTATATTAACTTAAATCTAGGTATATATCTAGAAGGATCCATCCGCCCTATCTTAGTCTCTGTTATAATAATGTTTATGTATTAACACTGTTTTTCTATTAAATGCACCTCACTATACTACGCTACACAAGATCAAATGGTTTAATTCTTTTTAGTCTGTGACCTGTTCTGGTGTTATCCAAGAATTGTATTACTTCGACTTTGACATGGGTACAATATTTCTTAGGACTTTGTTCTGAAAAACTTGTACTATATTTATATTAGTTTTCGTGGAACATACCTATAATTTAATTCCATATGTCCATATTGGTTTCAATACTTGCTTATATAGTAGTATTTTATTTTGTACTTATAATTGTGATTTTCTTCCAATTAATCGATACATTTTCTTATATTTTAACACCAGTTCTTTCCTTTTTCCTTTATATGTTCCTTCCAGCGAAGTTTCTATATAAAATCATATTATTATCTATTGTTATTGGTACTTGTGCCACATGATTACACCTGAACTGTACAGGCACAGATTTACAGGTCTAAGTCTGAATCCAATTGTTTATATTCTCACTCGCCTGTTGTAATTTTTGGTGTGGCTTCTTCACTATTATCTCCGACTGCAAGAATCGTAGTATCCATTTGTGGTATATCACATGTGTAGAGTAGGTAAAGAACTGGTCCCAATACACTTCCTTATGGTACACTTGCTCTAGCTCCTTTTATTATAGAGTAGGCTTCATGGTGTTTGACTCTAAACATTCTGGCTGTAACATAAGATTGCAATATCTCAATTTATTATTTAAGTAAAACTTTCTGTAGCTTATAAACAAGGCCATCAAGCTATGCCTATCGAAGAGTTGTACCATATCTAAGAATATAGTTGAACATACCTCTTTACCTTCATAGACACAGCAATAAATAACAGAATAACGTATAAATCTACACATTTTCTGAAATATCAAGTATTCAACTCAATTTTAGCATTGAATTATTAGAATTAGACCTCCGTGTTGATGACGAATAGATGGCGCTCCACGAACTTATCGAACAACCTAATAAATATTTACAAATTAAGTCTGATCTCTTTCTACAACTGATTATATACATTCCAGTAAACCATATACTAGCATCGCATAAATACAGAGACGGATTTATTCGTTTGTTTGAATGCCACCATAACGCCAATTACGACAATCCAACTCGGCGAGTACAGTTACCGAAGCCGAAGTGACTCCGTGCATGGTCACGTCAGGCCGTCTTCGTGACCGACGACGATGACGTCGACGAGAAAAAATCGAGACCCATCTCTCGATCGGGAAGAAGAATTGAACGTGGAAATCCGTGAAAATTAATCGCCATACGGCCGAAGACGAACGGGACCACGGGTCCTTCAGGAATGGGATATTTCACGTCGCGTCCCACGAGACCGTCAGCGTCGCCTGGTCCACCAGGTCCAGGGGAGATGGCGTAAATGGCCACCGGATTAGGCAGACAAATGGGCCCCTTCGAGACCGACAAAATTAATATTCGAACGGTCGACAGTAGCCTAATCGCCTTGATTGATGCAAGGAATCGAACGAAGGAGCCCGCTGATGGTGCCGGCCGCTAGGTAGGGATGGAATGGGGGGGGGCAGTTTGGTTGACGGGTTTGAAGAAGAAGCGGGGCAAGGCGATTATTCTAACCCTGTCGTGGACGATGGTCGATATTCGAGATGAGACATCTCGCAAGTTCTCACCCTCTGAAACATTATTACAGTCTCATTTTACGCTCTCTGGTCACATGTTATTTTTAATATTGTTTACAAAATTTAATTTTTAAACTAAAAATGTCTTCAATTAAGGACATATTTTTTTATATTAAACAATTTTATTTGAATAATCAGAAGTTATAACAGATTAAACCAATCGATGCGCTAATAAAACTAATCCCATTTTCATGGACTTCAGGCTCTAAAAAATCTTTAATCAATGACAAAAACATATTTTTATATTAAACAATTTTATTTCAAAAAATAAGAAGCTCTAATAGGTTAGGTTTGTCGAGGCGCCAATAATACTTGTCCCATTTCCATGATCTTCAGACTATAGAGTTCGTCCTCCGAAATATTATTATAGTCTTATTTTACACCAGCGGGCCACATGTTCGTGTTAGTATTAGTTACCACATTTATTTATTAAACTGATTTGAAACACTTGTATTTTATAGTCAGAAACTCTAAAAATGTCTTCAATCAAGGATGAAAATAGATTTTTATATTAAACAATTTTGATTCAAAAATAAGATGTTAAGACTGTTTGAATCCATCGAGACGCTAATAATACTAGTTAAATTTCCACGCTCTTCAGGCTATAGAGTTCACCCTCGGAAATATCATTACAATCTCATTGCATGCTGCCTCACTACATTTTTCAATTATTTTTTTCGGAAATTTAGTAAATTAATACAAATAAGACATTTGTTTTGTTTGTAATCTTTACGGTTTTAAAATTACAAAATAATTATTCAATGATAGACACTTTGGGCATAATATATATGTCACTATTTTTAATGTTCACTGCGTTTTACTTATAACTTCACTGGACTAGATCAAACGGTTTTGTTCACTTTAATCTTCTGACTAAGCCACCATTATCTGGGGAACCTAACCAATGATATGATGATGGACCCTCTGTTCATGTCTTTGGGCATAGTCCTTGATAACGTTATCGATAGATTCTACCATTAGGTCCTTATGCAGATTGTCGTTACGAAATTTACCTTGGAGCTTTAACAGTGTTGTGTATTTTGGATTCTTTGTATAACATTTCTATTACACGAAAAATTTAAGTTAATTTTAGATTAACTTAATAGAAAAATTTAATTTTAGAAAAAGATAGATAAATATATTAAATATAAATTAAAAAAATACATTTTTCATTAAATTTTGGCCTTGTTATTTTTAATTAGGTGTTTACAAAATTCTTTCTGTTTATTAACTTATTTAAATATTCTGGGTCCAGTGTCTGCTATTTACCTTGTAAGTAGTCCCACAAATGGACTCGATGGCTATCGATTCTTCACTTTTCAATCATGTTCATCCCATACTAGTTCGATAGGAGAGACGTCTGGTGATTGTGATAGCAAATTCACAATTTCGAAATATTTCATCGTCTCGTTTTTGCTCCTAACGAAGAAAAACCCTTGACGAGTGTTTGATAGAGAAGCCTTTTTTTTGTTGGAACAAAACTTCGGATAATTAGATTCACTCCAAAAGGAATCGCACTTTCCTGAAGTATTTTCGAACAACTGTTTTTCTTCAGTTTTCCATCAGTTTTAATCATATGCCTGAACATATACCAAGCATCCTCAAACCTTTACATTACGATCACCATGCTTAACAGTATATTTGTACTATGAGTACTATTATATTTAGTCTAGGTTCTTTTGCTGATACGAATCATCTCAGGTCAGCAGAGAGTAGATGTCTCTATATATAGATGAAACTAGCTGTTTTCGTATTTCTTCCAAAGTAGCGGTGGTTTGAGGCGCATTTAAACGTTTATATCGTTTCGCTAACTTTATAACAAACGCATCTTCCTGATTATAGACTTGGGACGTCCAGATCTCTTCCAGGCATGATTCAGTGGTCCGTTTTCGTGTAAGAGTATAATGTACCCTACTCCAACATTTCAAGAGATTCATATCAAGAGAAATTTGTTTCCATTTTCTCATTTTATGCTCTTATGAACTGTTGTAACTATTACATGAACGTCACAAAGTACGCTATAAACTAATAGTTCTTGAAATTGAACCCAAATTTAAGAAACTAAACTATATTCAAATTAAACGCAACGTTAAAACCACCAATTTTAAGAAATCAACAATTCAACAATTCACGGTGTAGTAACTTTTGTGGTTTTAAAACACATGTGCGATATTTCTTCAAAATAAAGGACAATTGATAAGAAATTAATAATTTTGTTAATTATTTTTATAAACACAGTCGCAAAAATCATAAACTCCAATACTAACATATATTCAATATTTAGTCCCATAATACATTTTATGTTAAAAAGCAATTGTATGGAATAGTGACAGTGATAATTTGTCATTTCTTAAACTACATTACATGTTGAATTTGCTACGGCATACATTACAGGTATTCTAATGGAACCAGTCAAATATATCAAAGCAAACGATTCAAACAGCACTTGCTAACCAAAAAGAAAAAACGCCCGCTGCAGCTAATAACCCCATAAGTCCCCACCTGCGGGAAAAATCCACACTGACCCGTCATGAATGTATTTTAATACCTAGCGGATTAATTCAAGCGTACAGAAGAGAGAATTCCTTCGTGGAACATTTTTTGAATGAATGGTGAAGCCGAGTACGTATAGGGACTGATCATTATGCATAAAACATAGTTAAAATAGAGTATTAATTATCATATTAATAGCAATGTAGTAAAATTAATAAATAAATGTACAGAAAAACATAAAGAATTACGGAAAGTAAAAAATTGGTATAATTTTCTGGTCAAAAAACATTTTAAAACTTGAATAGCAACTAGAATTACAAGTATTTATTTAAATTCAATTCAACACAACGCATAGCGACCAATAACAGATTTAAACTGGTATCATAGAGTAAATATAGAGGTTTAACTTAAATAGGCAAAATCCAGGAAATGTTTTCCGTGGTCCTTTCAATGGCGACTCTGAGACCACTTTTTTGATTGGTTCATTTGAATTGGCCTACGAAGGCATTTGATTGATTCATTTCTATAACGCCATTGTTTGTTTCAGTTTGTTTACGACGACATTTTTGTTTGTCTAATATAAAATACGATTAGCATTATTGTGTCTTAACTATAATCACTATTATTCACGATTTTAATGTTTCTTCATTCTCAAAAGTGTTGTGTATCCAGTGTTTGTGCGGAAATAAAAACCGGACGTAATTTTCCTTGAAAGAAACACGCCAAGTTAGCAAGATTAAGGATTTGTGTGACTTAGCACTGCTTTTACCTTGTACGTATACAATTATTTATATAAAGCATTTTGTTCATATATATTATTATTTACAGCAATATAACAGAAGAAATTATGAACATATTACCCACCCTCTAAATCCAAAATGTGTCCAAATGAGGCAATGGTAAAATTACATTGAAGGTAAATGTAATTATACTACATGAAAAGTTTTTGTTACCCTTTAAAAAGTTGTTTGTAAAGTGCCATCAATTTAAAACTTAATTATTTTGAAGGGGTTCATTGACTTAAAACAAATGTATATTGGTCACGATACTTATAATTAATATTTTGGCTCCTTAACCGAGATAACTTTTTCAACAAGGTTGGCTTGATTTTATAAACAAGAGATTATCATACTTGTTTACTTATATTGTTAATAGATACCTAAGCTGTCTTTTTAACTCCTCGATTTTACCATAATAAGAGCACAGCAGTAATTTTGAAATATATCATGTTTTAATTTTTTGTTGCTGTTCTTTAAAGTATTACTTTTGGTATGTTTTCTCCATTCTGACGTATATCATACGATTTAACTGTTTTAATTATCCATTCCATAATTTTCGCAATAACATTGTAAAAATAATAATAACTTGCCTCAATACATTTTTGTGTTGAACAAGTAGGTAAAATATTAACAGACTTTCAGCTGTACTGCTTTGCGTTCAGTATGAGCGAACAATAAGATTGAAGAAGAAATTTTAATACTCTTATTTGAATTGTTAGCACTAAAAATATATAAAAAAAGGGAAAGAGCTATAGATAATATTGATTATATTTGCTGAGATATGTTATTTTTTCAATTAGATTGCAGGCAATTTTATATCCACATTTAATTATTTTTTATTTATATACATTATATATATTATATATATATATATATATATATATATATATATATATATATATATATATATATTCTTATGTTTTAGCTTTTTGATATTATATAATATTTCTATTTGTACAGAATTTTATATTAATAAATGGTTTTGAAAAATTACATTTTGGTTTTATTTAAAATTTAATTGGTCAGTAGAATGTGACATCAGAGGTTAGTCACGTGATAGGTATGAAATCGTCGACCAATAAAATGCTCCCATTATAAAATATATTACAGGTTCCTGTAATGATAATTTAAACTAACCAATGAAATTCAGCGAAATGACGTTTCCAGTGCCTTTCTGCTGAGATCACGCAAAACAATTCTGAAATTATTTGTATTAAGTTAACACTCTATATATTACTCTATGACTGGTATATACCAGGAGCTAAATGATGTAAGGTCATATTATATGTTGAAATTTATTTATTACATTAGTACTAGTCGTTGCCAACTAATCTACAATTTGTCTTTACAATAACTTAAATTTAGATATATATCTGGGAGAACTCATAGGCTCTATCTTAGTCTCTGGAGTAGTAATGTTTATGTATTGACATTGCTGTTTTTCTATTTAATGCACCTCACTATACTACACTACATAAGATTAAAAGGTTTGATTATTTTAAGCCTGTGTCTTATTCTCGTCTTATCCAACAGTTGTATTACTTCGATTTTGATATGAGACTGAAGTCTGTTCTCATGTCTCCCTCCAATTATCTTGATTTTCTGGATGCCAATCGGTAATCAGTCCTTAGTATCTCGGTGCACTTACAATAGCTTGTTCTGAAAAACATGTATTGTCTTTATATTAGTTTTATAGTATATTATATTCGTAGAGTTAATAAATAATTGGCCCCAATATACTTCCTTGTGGTACACCTGCTTTAGCTTCTTTTATTATAGGGTAGGCTTCCTCGTGTTTGACTCTGAACTTACTTGCCGTAGTGTAATATTTCAATAGTTCTGTGTATTGTTTCAGTAACATTTTCTGTAGCTTATAAACAAGACCGTCATGGCATACCTTAACGAATGCTTGTTCAACATCTAAGAATATAGCTGAACATATTTTTTAACGTTCATAGGCTTTTTCAATTATATATATTATTCTATATATAAACCCAAGCTGATGTAGGTATTAAGTTTTTTCTCTCTATATGTCTAACATGATACAAAATTAAGGGTACTAGCTTTAAATTCTTAAATTCGACAGAAGGATTTATTGTTACATCTTACATTAGATATGCTTACGTACGTATAATACCGTACGTATAATACGTACAATCTTAATTTACAAATTGATTTGTTACTATTGTTTAGTTGTACTTGCGTCAATACAGCAGGACGACTGTGGGATAAATAAATCAGCATTTGTCAAATTAAAATGAAATTAGACTACTTAAGCTAAATTTAAGCTTAAACCTATACGCTATACAACTTTATGAGGTTTGGCTCGCTTCAATCTTATGATTTCTTACACGTTGCTCAATAGCTGTCTTGCTTCTAGATTCCTATGGTTCAGTAACATTCTTTCATAATTTAAGGCGAAACCTTGGATAATTTCGTAGGTCCGTGTTTTCCAAGGTCATCATATAATGCTTCATTGGTGACGTAGAGGTGAGAATTGGTAATAGATCAAAGAACTCTGTTTTATCATCGTTGGATTGATAGTCAGTTTAAACTCTATAAGTCCAAATAATCTTTATTATTAACTGATTCTGATCTTGTGTAGTGTTGTATAGCGCGGTGCATATATTAAAAAATTCAGCGGTGTCATGTATAAAAATTATTTCACCAGAGGTTGAGATAGGGCCGATGGGTCCTCCTAGTTATATATCTAGATTTAAGTTATCATAAAGACAAATTGTAGGTTAGACGGAAACGACTAGTAACAATATATTAATTATATAATAAAAAATTAACTGATAAGTCAATCAGTTGGAAGTTTTTCAACTAAACGGACTACAGTTATTTACCTTTGAGTCTGATCTGCTCAACTTTTTCTCGAATATGGTGTTTCCTTACTTTCATACCATGTAACACAACTCTGTCATCCATATAGATGCCGAGGTATTTCGCTGATTTAGTTTGATGAACTTGTGGATCTTGTTGTCCACAAATTTGTACGTTTTTCACAGGCAGATATATCCTTTGTCATAATGAATCATCATCAAATGTTCCAACTACTATTGCTTCTGTTTCTGAGAAACAGCAGCCAAATTATAATTAAATCCTATGATTACTATACCATGCGAAAAGAAATTTGCGTTCGAAAATATACGATTCCTGCAATATACAACAATTCCGCAAAAACAATTTGTTAATCTTATGGACTATTTCCAAATGCCAAATCCGCAGAAGAGCCTTTGGCATCCAGCAATATTGCTGGGCAGTATGTCGAACAAAATATTAATGCACTAGTTAAGAAATGTAAATTTACATCATTTGAAAATGTATATAATAAGATTGGTGGACTTTCAACAAAACAGCCTACAAATCTTTAAGATTGTAATGAGATTTTGTAGCAGTTCTATTCGAATTTTAAGGCGAGTAAATTTCTAGTATAAAGAACTTTTATTTTATATGCGACACAAATTGTCTTTAGAAACACATGACAATACTAACTTAAGTGATAACTTAATGACGATAAATATGTTATGATAAAGTTATCATAAAATGTCAGCATAGGCATGGATACTGCAAAAGAAGCATGTGCTTTATTACCTCAATAATTTGAATTTTACTTATGGACTCTTGGGCAAAAGGTGCAATAACAGGCTATGTAAAAAAAATATTTATTCATATTTATATAAGGAACGTTGAACGTCTTTGGAAGCTTTAACAAATAAAGAATGTATTTCAATCGCTCTGCTCTTACACCTTATGTGTTCACTACTATAGATATACCCATATGAACTAATGAAAACATTTTCAATAGGAAATTTTTTTTGGTGTTATTGAAATTGCTGTAACCTATTCTACTGGAATTTGAACACCATCTTGCACTTGAAGGCGTACTGTCACCAAAGGCAAATTACAGTAGCTCCTTGAAAAAGATTCAGACAATATGAAGGTACGAGCAAGTCATTCCCTTCCATGCAGGCTACAAATAGTGCAGTTCAGAAGATAATCAAGGGCAAACTGAATAGAATAAAAAACTTTATTAGCAGAATTTGAATAAGATAAAAAAAATGTTATTGGGGGCAAAACACGTTTTTCATAAGGACTTCTGTCTCCAAACTATCCTAAGGTATTTAATAAGTTCGCAGAACGGAAAAACGGAATTATAATAAACTTATAAATCCCATCATCATTGCATTTTTCTGGAATTCAGGTGATGGCTTCTCTATAGCAACTTGGTGTGATATGCTATGAGCTGCTAACATTTGAGATGAGCGTGGCGCAAACGACCGATATACGACACAACAATGTTATCCTTCAGCAAGACAACGTCCGTTGATAGCCTCATAAGATACATCGTTCTTTCGATAAGGAATCCATAAATTATCAATGGACACTACTTGGAATAAAATCCATTGTACTGATTTTTCACAATAAAGCTTCAAATTAAAAAAAATCCTTAAAAACTAATTTATAGGCCTAATATATTTAAATACAGTGGAAACAGATATACATTTTAAAGACCGACTGATAACGATGAACCATCGATAATAACCAACATCGAAAGACATGATAAATAAAATGATTCAGATAACATAATCTACGCAGACCCCCATAAATGTTGGAACATCGAAAAAAAAACTTCAGATAAATAATCAGTTCCTAGGAAAAATCGAAGAATAAGAAGACGATAACGGATTGAGATGGAAACACCAAGACGTATTTTTATTAGGCTTTAATTTATGGTCGGTCGTAGACTGGACCAGGAACTAATTACCACTGAGAAAATTGGTTATTAAAACGTCCCGAAGCGGTCGGATACCCAGCAGCGCGGATCGTGCGGCAAATTTTTCAAGAAACATGTACCGTTGCGGGGCACGCTCGCCTCCCGATTTATCGTAACAATCAAAACGACAAAATCCTACCGGCATCACCTCTACGACCTAGATTTCCCCATTTTTCTAGATAGAATCGACATAATATTTCGAGAACAACCTCAAACCAACCCCGAACGACACCGGCGGACGTGTTGTCGGCGAGAAATCGGTCGATCCGGCAACGTCGCACTAATCAAGCGACGAACGGTCATCGCCGATTTGATTTGCCTACTCCTACACCTCCAGCTAGTCTTTCCGTAACTTTTGTTTTGATCGGACTTTGTCTTGTCAGTAGAAGTGATACAAGCGCACTAAAATTTTCGAACCCCCATAAAATCATCCTACTTGACCGTTGAATGAAGAAAGTAAGTCAATTTTGAATTAAATTTAAATTATTTGTATTTTTAATTTTTATTATTAAAATTTTTTATTTAATTATATTTTATTATTTTTAAATTTTATTTTAATGTAATATTACGATGTTATTTTATATTACTAGTAAAAAAAATTAACATGATCTGATTTATATTATATTATGTTTTATAATATAGATACAAATTAATTTTAAACAATTATAAAATTATTATTAAAGTTAATCAGGACCGTCTTAAAATTATGACGCTTTCTGGTTTCTTTATCGCGACTTATATTGACCAATAGGAAAAGAAGTCAGTGTTATTCATTATTATAAACCAAACAAGAGCACATTGTTTAGATAATAATTGGCAATGTGGAAATGAAAATACATAACAACATTCAAAGTTACTAGTTATACTGCTCTACGTAAAAATTTCGTTTCATGATTGTTTGTTTGGCCCAGAATTGTTAATCAATATTTTATTATTATTATCAACTTAGCAACAACCGAATTATTACAAATTATACTTAAATGTTATAATAAGAAGACATTTGAACAACTGATGACATAAAGATTGGCTATTCCATGTTTTAATGATAACTTGATGATATGTAACTTTATGAATGAAACAATGATAATGTCATTTATATTCTTCCACTTAAAAGCATTTCTGACCATTGCCCTGCAAATATTTTATTCATTTTCATTTAGCACTCATTTATTATGCATTCATTTATGCACTTTTCAATTCTCTTTCATCGCCCATCCAGTTAAAACCGTTGTTGTATGAGTTGTTTTTGCGTAAATATGATGAAAAACATTAGTCATTTACATCAACTAGGTATTAAGATTTTGGTAATATTTGCCTTTAGCATTAGTTTAGTGTGGTAATATTGTTTAGCATTAATAGTTAATAATAAATAAATATAAAAAATAATTATCACTTAGACCAATATGTAATATAAAAGTTGAACAGATCGTTCAGTTAAAAGAAATCAGCTACAATGCTTCACTGTTCTAAATATATTTGTGTGAACTGTGTTTCACAATTATCACATTTTCATTATTTAGAAAACAATGAATATCTGAGTTCAATGATAATATGTTATGAGCTCTGGAGTTAAATTCAGTGTTCTACTACCATCTACTAATGATAAATTTCTTAACACTTCTTTCTTACTTATATTTTCTTTTCGATATATTTACAGTAAACGCTAAAAAACGAAATTCAAGACATTAAATAACTTAAAATCATTAATGAATACTGTTTAAAAAATACATTACTTAAAAACCTTTACCTATCATTTAATAATAAAGCTGGTCACTCATTATTAATAAAATAACATGCCCGATTAGATTTAATTATTCTTTATGCAATTAATTGTACCACATTATCCTTACTTATATATTATTTCATATTAAAATATAAATATTAAATTAAACATTACAAAATGAAAATATATTCTTTTAAATGATAATATAAGAAAAATAACAATATGTTACAGAATTAATGTTGAAATAATTATCTAAAAATAACTTATCTAAAGATAAATAATACTTTATACAAATGAAACCACAAAGAAAAGAAGAAACAAAATATAATGAGATTATCAATCATTATTAGAAATAATATGGCCAAGAAAAATAATCCATATAACTTTCTTATCTATAATGAATAATGTCACTATTTAGACTAAACATTTCAACAACCCAGATGGAATTTAAATGTTATTTTTGACACTTCTTGATACGTTGAATTCTTGAAATTAAATTAAATCACTTATATTTTGGAATTGTTGATAGGAAATGGACAAAATAATGTGAACACCTGAAATAATATGAACTTTTATTTATAATTGCTGTAATTGTTCCAGGAATATGTTCATATACTGTCTGAATAGTTTCCAATAGAATGTTGTTTCATTATTTGATTTGATTGATTTGATTTGATTGATTTTGTTGGGCCTATACATATGGGTTAATATCATCTTGGAACCGTTGGAAAGTGTTTGGCAGCAATATGCTATAGAGATATTCAATTGTAGAAATCCGTGATGGTCAGTAATGTGAATGAGAGCTGAATACCGCCATTTTGCCGTTTAATTCTTTTGGAGTTCTCCATACATAAATCCAAACGTAGGAAACAATATAAATGGCGATCAATCGGACCATTTTACATTTTTCCAATCATCAAATGTCCCAGTTTTATGATCGTTAAGAGTTTCGCAATTATAACTCTTCCATGATTTGTGGAGCTTACGCCGTACTGTTTTTGTTGCAAAAGCATTACTCAAGTGAGTGTTCTAATCATCGCATAATAAAGCGTGTTATATACACTGGTATATACACTGAAATATAACCTACGCTTTACACGGAAACAGTATTGCCAACATGCAACTACTGTATTGTACTATATTATATAATATTATCTATCTACTAATATATCCCTTTCAACAATCGATCAACTACACAGAACAACTGCGGCTATTGAAAGAGCGTTTGAGGAAAAGAAATACAGCCCTGCAATATTCCTGGACGTCTCACAAGCTTTTGATCGTGGCATTTGGGATTAATCTCTAAGATGAGCAAATTGTTACCGCGTAACTATTGTCAATTGCTTGAGTCATATCTTTTCGGAAGAAAATTTAGAGTATCGCACGAAATGACGTTCTCGACATTTAAAACTATTTCTCCTGTATCTGCTCTACACTCTTGACATTCCAACAACAAAAGATACACTACTTGGAACCTTTGCTCACGACACAATTATTATGGCAAAAGATATATCTCTGTTTAGGGCAATAGAAAAAATGCAAGTGGCAGTCAACAAAATCTACAAATGGACGAAAGATTGGAAAATTCAACTTAATAGCTCCAAATCTGTCCATGTTAATTTTGCATTGCGGCGAAATAATAAAAACTTAATTATATCACTCAATGAATGCCCGATTCCTTAAGCAGAATAACCTAAATATCTTGGAATCCATCTTGACAGTAGATTAAATTGGAAACATCACGTCAGACAAAAAGCAAAACACATTATAACCAAATGAAACAACTATACTGGTTACTCGGAAGATATTCTCAACTTGATCTAAAATCAAAGAGGCTGATCTATAATACAATTATAAAGCCCATTTGGACCTATGGTGTGCAAATATGGAGTTGCACTAAAAATTCAAATTAACTAGTCACACAACGCTGTCAAAACAAGGTTCTTCGACTGATTACCAATGCCTATCGCTACGTAACCAATGAAGAACTGCTATAAGTTGTTATAATTTTATAATTGAGGAATACGATGACTGGTCTTGCTTGTGAATTAATCAAAGTACAAATGAAATTGATTTACGAAGGTATCTTATAAAGATGTTATAAAAAAAAACAATATTTCGCCTTGAAACACGAAAGAAGATTAGTAATCATACTAACAGGAAGCAATACAACTGCTGGACAGCGTGCAGGATGTCGAGATTGAAACGAACAAAACCATACTCAAAATATTTTTTTTTCTTTGTGAACTTATATAAAGTGTATACCTTTAGGAAACACTTTCTTTCAGCGCAAAAGCATGTTGGATGCAGAATCTATTCTTAACATCGAAATATAATAAAATAAATGGGTCCAAGACCAGGACTATAAGGTGCATGACTCAACGAATCAAAGTTATGTGCATTCAATGTTCAATGTGTTCTGTGCAACCTGCTTGAGTAAATTTTGAGAGCTCGCATTGTCTTAGTGGAGAATAATCTACTTGTAAAAATGAAACCGTGCAAAATTTATTGATTAGATTAATAGATGTTAATTATACATCACTCATCATGCATCTTGCTTGTGTATTGATACCTATTGCTTTTTTATCACAACAACAGAACAATAGTTATAAATTAATTTGAAAATTAAGATTGTCTAAACATGTCTAATGTAAGTTATAACAAGAAATGAATCGAGGTTTTCGAACTACGAAGAAGTTTAAAGTGCCCGCCTCTAAGTGGTTAATCAAGATGAGTTTTCTTGAGAAGCTGTAAACTGTAACTTCCTGTGTATATATACCGTAAAAAATTTTAAACTTTATGTTTAGTACTTGTGCACCTATATTTAGAAATAATCTAAATCATATATCAAGAAACTCGAAATCAACAATATTGCATATTTCAACATTATTTTAATGCTTCACATGATTTTATTTTAATATTAATTCTCATAAATAGAAATGTAAATATATAATAGAATAATAAATATATGAGGAGTGATTAATAAATGAATATTGCTTATATTAATCATATTTTTATCATTGGTATTCAATAACATTTTATTATACAAGGACGCAGATAGTATTTCATAATCACAAATAGTTGTTTCTGTAAACCGCCAAAAAATGTAATAACAATTTCCTTAACAGAATATCTAAAACAAGAAAATAATTAAAATAGTAATAGTAATAATACAACTTTTAAAAGGGCTCTTAGGTTTCCTATTCACGAAATGTAATTTTTTAATGCAACAAAATACCACCAAATAGGTTTTCAAGCTGACTCATGGATGCCATTAGAACTCTTGGCGCATATGATTTCTACAGTTGAAAGATTATATGACTATGCACGCATCATATGAAGCCCATAAATTAATTTTAAAGGATTTAAAACAGATTTATATATT
Organism: Rhynchophorus ferrugineus; assembly: GCF_030347505.1. Taxonomy (NCBI): domain Eukaryota; kingdom Metazoa; phylum Arthropoda; class Insecta; order Coleoptera; family Curculionidae; genus Rhynchophorus; species Rhynchophorus ferrugineus. Next base: position 18,812,826 of record NW_027472583.1, on the reverse strand, counting down.
TGTAACCAATTTCTTGTTGAAGCCTCACTAATAGGGTTCATTTTTCGGTATGCATCATTTCGTCGAAATATTAAAAGCTTTTTTCAGAATGTTGAAAATGTCTGAATTTGTAAATTCTTACTTCAATTTGACAAAAAGGCCGTATTCCTCAGATCTTGCTCCTTCTGTTTATTACTTATTTCGACATAAGATTCATGACCTGTCTGCGCAAAGTTTCACTTCTTATGAAGACACCAAAAAATGAGTCGATCGGTGGATAGCCCCCCGATAGCAGATCGAATCCACAAATTTCCTTATTTCCTGTAAAATAATTAAATATATAATTAAATCCAATCAAATCAAAATTAAAAAACCTTCAGAACTAATTTATAGGCTAATATTTATACAAAAAATATTGTTTAACTCTATGAGAATAAGCTAAATGATGAGACACTCCATCTTCAAAGTTACTAACTGACAAGTACCTTTATTATTCTGAAAAACAAAATCTATATTGACATCAACTATATGCAAATCATTAACAAACGTTATTCGTTTGTTCATTGTATTCGAAAACGAAAAAAATATTCCTATTTTGAAAAAGATTCATATCGCACGAATAAATGAATAAGTTTGTATGATAATTTTGACAGCCCCAGCTGACTGTACGTCGATCGTATCTCTTTGACTCCTTTAATATGATATGACATTGGTTATTATGAAAATAACAATGAATAATCCGATTTAATATGCTACTTTTAATGGCTTAGATTAAAAATATTATATTATTATACCTGTCAAAAAAATCCACTTCGTGGTTTATTTATTGAAAGCTTAATGTAAAATACACATTAATATTAAGTATGTGAAAACATTATTGACGTTTTTATATATATATATATATATATATATCTATTAAAGTCCGAATTTTCTAGAAAAGGTTTCGTTTTACTTACTGTGCCTATTAGTCTAAATTAATCCCGACTGTTTGGCGTAAATACCGATCTTTTGTCAATAACCAAGCTAGAGTGCTAAGAAATGCCTTGACGTGTTTGTTCATTGTTTCCCTCTATCTCATATGGTAACTTATCTGTGGTAGCAAAATCTGGGACTGTTTTGCCTCTATTATTATGGCAAAAGACATATTTTATCTATAACAAGGACAACAAATAAACTAGAGGCTAGGAAATACAGCCAATTTTGTTAATATATTGTCAGTTTTGCGCTGTGGTGAACAGAATTAGCAAAATGTTTTATCAAACATGTCGACGTTAGATTAAATTGGAGACATCACATTAGACAAAAACTGATTAGATCAGACTCAAACAGTGTTTTCTACTGTTTAGTCGAAATATTGGTCAAGAATTTGATCTAAGTTAAAGGAGATTCATTTATCTCTCAATTATAAAGTCTATTTGGACTTAAGGGGCATAAATATGGGGTTGCACTAAAACATCAAACCGGCTAGTCTTCCAACGCTACCAAAACAAAATTATTCAATAAATTACCAATGCTTTTAACTGCATAATCAACGAAAGCATAATAACCTTAAAATTAAATGGATCCACGAAGTTATCCAATATTTCAAGGCATGAAAAAAGTTTACTGAATTACAGCAACGTTGAAGCAATACAACAGCTGAGCAATACGCAAGAAATTATAAAATCTTACTATTAACTTTAATCTACTTTAATTTTAATTTGATAATTATATATTGATAAAGTTACCCCGCAGTCTTTGTTCTTGGAAATTAATCCAAGAATCAAAGAAAAGCAATAATATAGCAATGTGTCGCGTTGATTGGCATAATGGTCAAAGCAACAAGACGGCATTTCTACTGTTGCAATAGTCGCTGGATTAAATCCTGTTAGTATGTGGTCGTACATACATGTTTGTGATTGTTTATACTTTTGAATGTTCAAAAGGCAAGAGTGCAGAAACCGAATGTCTTCTGGGATGATTTCCAAGTTGGTCACTAGCCAGTCGGTAGGCTTAATGCCAAGGATCAAACGTACGATCATCTATATTGGCCTTTGTTAGACAAATCTGGGCTAGACCCATCAGGTTAACAAGTCTCATAATATAACTCACCTACTCTTACTTCACATTTTCATATTTTCCGTCTTACATTACCATTAGATCAACAAATACTGCAATTTGATGCTTAATAATCAAATAATTGATAATTATGGACCATAACGTTTTGTTCTCTTCAGTTAATTTATGTAATAACTGTTTATTGAATTATTTAATAAAGTTTATGGTGTTTGAATGTTCTCTTACAGTTGATAGATCATTAGTTAGTAATTATAGAGACATTTAATTATTATATGGTCAAACAATTTATGAACGTTAGAGGCGATAAAATTATCACTATATTCCTTATAATAAAACAGCCAATGCACGTCATATACGACTTCTAACAGACTGCCAAATGCAGTTTGTAAATATACAAAATTCGTTTAAAATATATTTCCTTTTCATTTTATCCGAGTTAAAAAGAGACAAATACAAGAGACACAGAAAAAAAGAAGACAGAAAATGCTGTCTGATGCGTCGGAATATAACCGAATTAATCTATAAAATTCGATTTATGTTGGTACTAGTCGACCTTGTTGTCAAATGTCTACAAAATTCTTCAAGATGTGAGTGTTAATAATTAGAGGTTATAAACCGACAAAAGTTGAAAACGAAAAATCCAATTTGATGCGACGATATTGTGACGTGCTGGCGTCGAAATATCGATACGTCGCTTTCGATATTCTTTTCTCTGAACTTTAATAAACCGATATTTTTTAGTTTATTATGCCGAAAAGCAAGGAAAAGGTCATTGATCCCGAAAAAATATAGGATTGCTAAAAAATATCGATATATCAGAATTAAAAAATCGACCAAAAATAATGATATGTACTTTTTCAAAAACCGTACTGAAAATGGCCATGTATCCTCAAGCTGTTACAGTTTGGTGCTAGCTTTTGAGCCGGCAGTGTCATACTTTTTCATTTAGGATATGGCCATTTGAACTAAGAATGTCAGTAGAAAAACGTATTTTGAAAAATATTGATATATCAGAGAATAAAAAATACGAGAAAACCCGCTAAAAAATATCAATACTTATTTTTAACAATATCGATATTTCCTTGCAACAGCCCTAGTTTTTGAGACAAAAACTTTTTGAAGACCGAGGGGAGAATCATGAAAGAAAAATTCAATACTCCAATAATACTTCAAATCCTTTAAGTTCTAATATCGATTTTTCTTCAAAAAATGAAAAAAGAGGGGAGAAAACTGAAATTAAAAGTTGGATACTCTATTTTAAAACTATCGATACTTTTTTGAAAAAAATATCGATATATCATAAATCTTCATACCTCTTCTTGTAAGGTTTTTTTCGAAAGTTAACACCTTACAGTTAACACACCCCAATATCAAATTATCACATTAGATCCATGCAGCAAAATCATTAAATATTGAACCACTCGGATTCAAACCCCCAGGGAAATACGTAACGAACATTTAAACTATATTACATTTTATGCACAATGACAAACATGGGATTTATAAATAAAAAACAATTAAGTTAATACCTCACATCTCATTTCAATATGGATAATTGCTAACAGCTTTATTTTTATATTTACAAGTTTATTTTTATTTAAATAAGAAGACAAACTCTATTTATTCACTAACAAAAATCTAAATAATAAAATAACATCTGACAATTTTAAAATATTAAAACTATTTTTAACTTGAAACAAATAAAAAATCAAGTCGTCAAGATAACGTCTTTAAATAGTTATTATATGTCATTAAGGCAAACTTGATTTTCAAACAATCTGGATCTGTTCCCGTTCTATCGCTTCCAACCATTAACATCATCCGAATAAGAGTTATTTTCAAAACCTATCTCGTCACGGAATTATCATTATTTATGTTGCGTAAACCATAAATAATTCTTGGCTTTATGAAGAACGTTATCAACTACGGCGACAAATCAAAATTAGTTAGGAGCATTCAATTTTAGTAAACACCCAAAGCTTTTAGTGCAGCTATTTATATTTTATAGATTAAATTCTTCAGTTCATAACAAGAAAACATAACGACGATTATATTTTGTCCTGTTTTTCTACAAGAACTATTACACACGGATCATATATAGAGAAAAGTTTAACATAAATTCAGTATTACAATTAATACAAGGAAACGTATAATTCCTATTGACTCAAACGTTCCTTTAATATTTTCCATAAGCAAAATATACCAAAGCCTCATAAAAACACAATTTTGTCAGTTACAGATTTATATTGATATATAGTATATTGAAATTTTAATAAGATGTAAGAGGAATAATTCATATTCAATTCATTCGCTTGCTTCATTTGCTTCATTCAACATAGAAAATTATTAATGCTTTTCCGCCATATCACAGTTCTGAGTTCTCATTTCAACGATTTAAAAACGTTTATTTTAATAGCCAAAAGATTGTCCAAAAAAAATTCGAAACCTACAAGCAAAATCTCAAACTTTAGCAGCTCAGTAGTTGATAAATCAACAGTTTCCAGTTGTATTAATGCGATGGGAAAGACCTGAAAGGAGGAAAAGTTGGCAAAATGGCAACTGCCTCAACATCGCGATTTCATTGCTTGCCACACAAAAACAAAAAAGCCAAGTTTTCTGTAATGTATTATAACTAATGATGAGAAGTGAATCTATAGTTTATTCAAAGTTATTTTGTATATACGTCATTTAAATTTGCGAAGTCAACACGTCGCAATGTTGCCGCATCATTTATAAATTCGTTTTCGAATTAGACAACAGTTTCCTTCTCATATTATTCTAATTAAAAAGAGACACAATGCTATCTCATAACTTCCAACACGTAAACAAATGACCCTGTCAAAGTCGTCCGGTTGTCAGGCGTATGCAAAATTCTTGAAGGCAATAGTAATAAGACATTATAACACTAACCTATAAACTATTGTGGCTGCATAATTAACTGTAGTTTTTAGATGTATTATGATATTAAAATAAATTATATTGTTGTTGTTCTATTTGAATTTTGTTGCTTTGACAGCCAAAACTGAACTAAAACTCAGAGTTGATGCGGCAACACTGCGACGTTTTGACGACAAAATAACTTTGAATAGACTATATCTAATACTTGATACGTTTTCATCTTACAATCCATCGCTTCTATCAAAATAGTGATATAGAATGAGAGGCAGTAATTGAAGCTTCAAAATTAATTAATTTTCTAGTATTTAAGAACAGTTATTTGCAGAGATCATAATTTAAAATTACTAACATGTTACTAGATACCGTACATAAGGCAGATGTGTAAATTATCTATGCCTATTTCGGAATTTAAAGAGAAAATCTATAGTGAAAGTAAACAATCGGATTGTTTCTATTCTAGGACCATCGTACAAATTAAATTTAAAAATGCGCTTTCTTATTTTGTTATTTGCTTACTTCAAAAATTATTTCATTTTCGCATTAAATATATATGATTCATGATTAATTAATTAATAAACGGTTTAATAACATTTTTTTTATTACTCTTAGTGGTTCCACAATCTGCCCAATAGGGAATAAGTATTTCTTATGTTTATATTATATATATACATGGCATGTAGAAAATCACTTCATTAAGTGATCCGTATAAAATACTATCTTAATTAGTCTTATTCTAGAGCTTATTCTAAAGTTCATATATGTCCAATAATCAGATCAGATGGTGTTAAACGTTTTAGTCTATGCACTTCACTATGACGTCGCATATTTAGCTGATTAGCGAGTACATTGGGATGCTCTGACACACTTTCGAAGTACTTCACACACACATGTTGAATTACACTCGTTATAGGTTCGGAATATCGCGTTGAATCACTTCATTTAAAACATAGTACAGAGCATCATCAATGGCAAGCAATACTTTATTTTAGAACCTTTGAATGATGGATATATTAGATTTGCTAGCGGTATCCCATAGTTGGATTTCATATGACCAAATAGGCTTGAGTACATACTCATACAGAAATACCTTGTTATCTAATGATAACTTGGATTTGCGCCCGATGAGCCAATACATTTGATATAATTTAAGTCCAAGTTGTTTTCGTTTAACGAGTATGTGCTTCTTTCAGGTTAGGTGTCAGTCTAAATTCATAACAAAATATTTAACAGCCTCTGCTTGGGGTAGTTGACAATGATTGACATTCATTGGTGGACATGTTCTTCTACCCAGGGTAAAAGTTAAATGGGTAGATTTATTAATAAAAATAATAATAACTTATTTATTTTAGAAATTGCTTTCAAAACTTTAAAGTAGTTTTACTAGTTTTGTAAAATAAAATAAAATTATTAAGATCAATTACTAACTAAAGATTTGTAACGTTTCTACTTCAATTCTTTTTTCAATTGTTTTAAAGTTATCATAATTGGTTAAAGTGCAGTAAGCAAGTGCAGTAATCTATTCAAAGTAGCAGTGAACTTACGTCATCTTAATTTAATACATCAAAACGTCGCAATGTTGCCGCATTTAATTTTGACATTTTACGCCTTTTAGTTTATTTAACGTAATATAACTATTTATTTGGCTTTGGCATTTTCAACCAGAGTAAACATAAATATTAAGCCCCGATATGAAATGTATTAATACAAGCAAAGCGCCAAAACACCGTTTGCCGGTTTATAACATCTTATTATCAATAATATTTTGAATAAGTTTTTAGACGTTTGACAATCGAATGACTTTTGCCGGCTGATTCGGTTACATGTTCGAACGCATCATACAGCATTGTATATCTTTTTAGCTAGAATAATATGAGTAGAAAAATATTGTCTGGTATTAAAACGAATTTATTAACTACAATCGGCAATACATTATATATTGGTGACGTGAGTTCACCGTTACTTTGGATAGACTATACCTATGGTCTGTTCAATAAAACACATTGGACTTTTGGTTTACAACATTTGCCAGTTTATAGTCACTAATTATTATCACTAATGTTTTGAAGAATTTTATAGACATTTGACAACAGGGTCGACCAGTACAAATACAAAACGAATTTTATAGACTGATCGGTTACTTATTCCGACGCATCAGATTGCATTATGTCTTTTTTTAACTAGGATAAAATGAAAAAAATACAATTTTAAATACCAACTGTGTTTGCTACAAATTTATACACATTATTTAATATAATATATAAATAATAACATTGGTTTTTACATTTTAGTTCTGAAACATGGTTTTGGTTCTAAATGGGGTACTACAGGAAGATTGTCCAATTGATAGCAGAACACTCTACTTAAATCATCCTGTCTATAGAGAAACTGCGGCTCAGTTACTGTCAGTACCTAATAAAGTCATTGGACCTGTTGGACTTCTGTATGTGCTCCAACGAGAATTGGCAGCTACAATACCGCATGATAGTAAGTATCTAAACAGTGTAATAGGTATATAACTTTATTTTTATTAAGTTTATTAAGACCATTTTATTATAGCACCAAGTCTGGTGAATTCGCGTATGCAGAAAGCTTTCCATCTAATCGAGATAATATTCTGTATTGCGTAAAAAACGTGTGGTCAAGTGCTGTGATATAGTTATAGGACTTAACAGGTCAATTGAAAAGTCCCCGGCGTACCATAGTAAAACACTTTTTTTGGCAAAATTAGTTTTTTTTATTCAAGATAATTCCCCTCAAGGGTGATACACTGATTATAGCGACCCTTCAACTTTTCGATGCCATTTTTGTAGTACGGTTGGTCCTTTGCTTCAAAATAGGCCTTAGTTTCGGCGATCATACCTCTCAAAGCAAGCATTCTTTTGAGTTCTGAGTACAGAAAATAGTCGCTTGGGGCCAAATCTGGAGAATACGGTGCATGAGGAAGCAATTCGAAGCCCAATTCAAGGATTTTTGCCATCGTTTTCACTGACTTGTAACACGGTGCATTGTCTTGGTGAACCAGCACTTTCTTTTTCTTCAAATGCGGCCGTTTTTCGGCGATTTCGTCCTTCAAACGGTCCAATAACGCTATGTAATAGTCGCTGTTGATGGTCCTTCCTTTTTCAAGGCAGTCAATGAAAATTATTCCATGCGCATCCCAAAATACAAATGCCATAACCTTGCCAGCCGACTGTTGCGTTCTGCCACCCTTTGAGCAAGTTTATCGTGTGCAGTCCACTCGGATGACTGTCGATTGGATTTCGGAGTGAAATGATGGAGCCATGTTTCATCCATTGTCACATATCGGCGCAAAAACTCGGGTTTATTACGCTTGATAATCTTCAAACACTGCTCCGAAACATCAACTCGTCGTTGTTTTTGGTCAAAAGTGAGCTCGCGCGGCACCCACTTTGCACAGAGCTTTCTCATACCCAAATATTCGTAAATGATGTGATCTACACGTTTAGTTGATATTTTTAAAGCGTTTGCTATTTTATTCAGTTTCAATTTACGGCCATTCCAAATCATTATATTTTCTGACCGAATTCTTCACTCAGTTTGTTCAATTATTGTGTTCAAAATGTGCTTTTTTGTGTATTAAGTTCATAATAAAGCACTCCGTCGTGCTAGCACCAAGAGAGCTTTCTATCCATATTCAGGTTTCTCGAAATCTACGTAGTTGCTACGTTTGACATTTTCATAAAAATATACTTTTCATATCCGTCCACAATAAGCTCTTTACTGTTATCAAGTCAAGTCAGTGAAAGACACCTGGTACGCTAAGTTTTTGAATATTATCAAATTGATTGAAATGCTTGAAAACACTCTTGCAATTCTGCCTCTTCAAAATTTCGATTCTGTCGAAGACAGCAAGAACACGACAAATTGATTCTCATGTAGAGGTACTTTTTTCGTATTGGAATTTCTATAGAATGTAATGTCGAATGTGTTGCTTATCAGTTGCTGTCGTAAACTCTGTTAATCTGAAAGATTATGGAACTCATAAACTTCAAGCTACAAAAAAATAGTTAAAACATTTTTGAAATAAGTATAAACTCGAAAAAAAGTAAAACATTTTCTATACATCTAATATTTATGCCTAAAAATTAATGTTTGTTCTAGAAAACGTGAGTATACTGGGTTCAGATGATGTCACTACTTGTTTGATTGTTGTTATAAGGCATTCGGGTAAAACCATGAGAAAAAAATGTAGCTCACTTTACTGAATACCTGAATCTTACAGGATCTGGAGCAGTAGCTCTGGCGCATTTAGATGGATCTGGAACCGACGAAGCAGTCTGTACCATGATACAAAGAGTCCAAGAACTCGCTCTAGGCTATCCCGAAGGTCGAATTGAACTACAATTGGTTGGGGGCTTTACTGATCCTCACAGTTATTCAGAAGACTTATTTTTTACAATAATGAGTAAGTGAAATTAAATTCAGATTTACAGTTTTGATATAAATATGGAATACTTATGGAGGTATACACTCGCTCAATATATAACATTCAATTTATGCAAGTAAAACTTCTTTAGACAATATAAATACACTATTATGTTTTGCAAATGTATGTATATCACGATATTAACACATAATAGCCCTACACACTTTCGATTATATTTTAAAACCATATCAACCAAAACTTACAATTGATATAAATTCATGTTGTTTTCAAATTAATTGATTCCAAACATAACTAAAAAAGCGACATTAAAATATACTATTTTTAGGCCACCAGAAATTCGTTATTTTCACTGTCACCTATTGGTCATAATCATAATTTAATATCATTAACAAATTCAAGAATTTTCATATTTAGTTAAAGTTTAGTACTTAGTAAGTTTTAGTAAAAAATTGCAACAAACATGAAACATACCATTGAAATTCGAATGAGAATTTCTCACCAAACTTTGCACCTTCTAATTACCACTTTTCAGATCCATGTCTTTCAGACTTAAAATCGACATCATTCTATTTGCACAATATCACTATGTTGCTAAAAGGGTGGTGTAAGGTGTAGTAGAAAACGACAGAATATATTTAACCGAATCTTTTTCAATCAAAAAGACTTTAACAATGAATTGTCGATTCTAATACATTCCAACGAAGCAGCACTTGTGACAAGAGGAAACTCTCTTGTTGATAATGCCTTACGATTAATACATCTATTGATTTCAATATAATAGTTTAGAAGTAGTTAAAAAACAACAGATAGCCCAACCTATATATATTAAATAATTAGTTGAATTGTTGGGTAATAATTCCGGCAATTTAAAAAAAGCTATTTATATTTTCTGATAACACTGGGACATTAAAAGTATATACATGAAGAAAGAATTAAAATAAAGTTTTTTGGTCACGCCATATAAAAGAACTTTGTTCCGCTTTATGAAACCGATTAGTAAGATATATAAATAATAAGAAGAAAAGATTCTACTACGGCTCTTCATTTTATTTATTTCATTAAAAATGCTTAATTAGCTTTCAACAAGTTGTTAAGTTTTTACTGATGAAGACACCACTGATGCAAATTATTCTACTTTGGAACAATTAAACAAATATATTAGGTGTTGAGCTATAATAACCTGATATAATAAACTTATAAGAAAAACAAAGAGTAGTATCAAACACTGCCTTTGTGATGTAAGTCATCGTTTATTGGATCTGAAAAAAATAAAGAGCAATTTATAAAAAAAAATGCTTTAAAATTTCTTTACCCACGGAAGTGTAACAGCAATAAAAAGATATTATTCATTTGTAAAAATTTAATTATTATATTAATTATTATTTTGTTATTAACAGATTCATTTCACAAACATCCTGTTGAAATTGATCTAACCCTTGCTTGTGTCGGAGAACTTAACACAACAATTAGAGGTGGAATACATTGGCCCATAATCTATGGAATTGGAGTTAATATAAAAACTGGAGAGATATTTCCAGGGACATTTCCAGATAAAGGACCAGATCAACCTTTACGTTGTGCAAGATACCTTACTGGCATTCCTCAGGTACTTTTAATACTGCATTGTTATTTATCATATATCCCTTTCAGTATAACCATTAGTTTTGATAAATTGTAATTATTGTAATAAGTAACTTAAGGACTTGTTTTAGGTATTGGATATTTATGACTGCAGCTTAGGACTCCTACGAATTGGGCCTTTTAATTACGAGCCTTTGCGGGGAGTAGATTTATGGTTAGAACAAAGCGATGAATTCATCTTGCAGCAACTCTCCACCACCCCCGAGGTACAGCCACCACATTTTGTGATGCAGGTATCAGTCGTATCTTGGACTCTGGTATAATTATACTCAATAGATATTGTTTCAGATTAGGGCAGCCCTAAAATATATTCAAAGCAATCAGTTTCCCGCTATAACGGTATTTAGGGATAATCGGGCGCATTACTTTAGAAGAGACGACCATTCAGGTCTATGGGCCCAAGTCCGTTATTGATGACTGCATTTTTTAATAAGTTAGTGCTGGGCGTTGATGTCTTAAGAGGGTTTCAAACATTATACACAGTTATTTATAATTCCTACTTTTATTATTTTCTGTTATATAATTTGTAATCTACAAACAGGTATATTTTCTCTAATGCTTCTTAAATCGGTACACCATCACACTTAGGATAAACCTATTAAAATTTCAAGAAATATACTTCTTGTTAAATGATACTTGTTAAAAAATAAAAATTAACATCAAAGTTGGATTAATTAATTTAATGTTATGTGACCCGAAACAATAATAATTTAACATATTTTCTAGTGACCTTGTTAATTAAATTCATTATCAACAATTAATCGAAAATGCACAGTACTCTGTTTGAAAGCCCTAAAGAAAATAAATTATTTAGAGTTTAAAAAACTATTGACTTGATATTATGCTATCACAGTAATTCAATGATTTATGTAAAACAAAAACACTACATTATATCTAAATCAGGCACATAAAATGGTAAGTTATATTTGCACACGAAAAATATCATCATTTTATTTAAAATAAGTGACGTTAACACAATAAAATATATTTATCTAAAATTTCACAATTTATAAACTAACATTAATTCTTAAATTTAATTTATAGAAGCAACAAATGGCTATTAAAAAGTTTCTGTTATTATGAAAACCCATCAAAAAAATTAAAACCTTGCTCCTATATTTTAAAGTATCCACCTACCTAGTAACACCTATAATACTAATGAATGTTTAACAAAATGTGTAAAATGTATATATGTATATCAGGCTAGATCAAATCAGTCAATGTTGAAGTCGGTGAGTTTTGGAGCAGATAAAGAATGTTCACTCACAATCAGATTCATCTGATGAAAGCAAAGAAATTACCTGTAACAAAAATATTTCAAGAACTTCAACAGAATAATTAAGTTAAATGTATTGTAATTATTTTGATTATATTGTGGAAATAATATCATCTAGATGTATCATCAAAGAAATATAATTTGAAACATACATAAAATACATAAAAACATACTATTATATATATATATATATATATATATATATATATATATATATATATATATATATATATATATATATAATAGTAATCAAATATTGCATTATTTGTTAAATGTAATGATATGAACATAGTTTTACCTCTGGTTCATGCTTAATCTTGATTCCATATTTTCTTTCAACATCTGCGAGGCTATAATATTCGTCATCACTATCAGTCTCTTGGCCACTACTCTGTCCAACTTCTTCCTTTTGTAACTCAGATTTATATAGTTTGGTATCATCTAATGGGTGCTTCTGGTTATCACTGTCATTTTCCAATATCATGTTTGTATCACTATTATTCAGTTCATAATTTTTCCTTTCAGTATCTTTCACAGACTCTTCACATACTATTTCACTTTTCTGCCAGGATTCAACTTTCTTATTATCATTAATATCATTCCTTATAGGTTCATCTTTTGTAGTCTCTGTCATTGCTTCATCTCTTCTAACTCTGGCCTTCATAGTTTCATTTATATTCATTGTATTTTTCAACGTTTCGTTATTATTCTTAATTTCATCCTCTTCAACCGCCATATCCATATTTTTAGATGTTTGAATATCATTACTCAAAGTTTTATCATTTTCTATGAAATTAAGCTTCTCAGACAGAGAACCATTTCTGGTGTCTGCTTTTTCCCTATTGTCATTTAATGGAATTTCTTGAAATTCATCATCGCTAGTATCGCTATCTGACCTTAAAAAAGCCAATTGATAATAACCTCAAGAATAAATAAATAAAATAAATAAAGGATAAAACATAAAATACTTACGTGACAAAAATAGGTGTTCCTTTTAAATGCGCAATATATTTGGCAACTTTTTTATCTAGTTTGGTCCCTAGAAATTCATTATTAGCAACTTTTACCGCTCGTACTCGCAAATATTGCCAAGCCGATTTGAGATCCTTTTCACTTGCAAAGATATCATAATTTCTATGAACAAAATAGAAACCAAAACAATATTTAAATACTATATATAAATTAACTCTGAAATTTACTTTTTACCTTGACTGCTCACACACAATTTTCCAATTTATTCGTATATGATTATTTGAAAATTTTGTTTCCCCATATTTTTTAATTAGCCGGAAAAGAATTGTCCTTTCCTCCCTACTCCAGCTCAATCGTGACCGACGAGTACTGTAATAGATATAATCAGATCTCATTTTAAATTTCATTTATATTTTTAAATAATAAGTTTCTATTTATAACTTATTATGTGAGAATGTGACAATACAATAGTACTTCAATTGTTTACGAATAATAACAATGTTTTGTCAAACGACAATGATTTTTTAGTAAAATATCATGAATGCATAAAAATATTGACTTATTGAACTAAAAATTCGGAATATTTTTAAAGGCTATAGAGGATATACACATCTATAAAGGTAAATAATATATACCACATATATCAAATGTGGAACTGAAATTACCAAAACTGCCAATTTCAATATCAAAGGTGGCACAATAAAGTTCTTTATCGACTTGACAATTATGAAAGAATTATGTCAAAAATGAAAGGAGAACCTGAATATCAGTGGAACATTTTGTATAATGAATATGACCATCCTGTTTAAAGATAGTATAATAAAAATAAATAAACAAGCCGACATTCATGTAAATAAATATAAAATCCAGATAGTAACAAATAAATAAAAATATATAAAAGAATATACTTAAAGTAATTCTATGTAGAACTTTTTAAAGGCTTTTTTTTATTAATATGTCTAATGTTCATAAATTGAATTATAACCTAAAAATATACTGTATATAAAAAATAAATATCTAAATAAAATCTTAAAATATATTATGTACTACAGTGTACTTAGAGCTTCAAGCAGATAAAAGTATTTAAAACTAAATAGAAAATGTTTAATTTTTGTTTGTTAAAAAGTAATGTAAATTCAAACACCTAATATAATAATTTTTAATTACATTAATATCATAAAAAGAGTAGGGTGGTCTCATATTTCATTTAATTTAGTAAATAATACAAAAAATATATTATATATATATATATATATATATATATATATATATATATATATATACCAATATTACCATTTTTCAGGAACAGAGACTTTTGAAACAGGGAATCTTTTATTATTTAAACTTTGGGTGGCAGGTGATGACATCCGTACAGATTGCTTTTCAGTTGAGATAACATCATAGCACTTTACCTAAAATACATTTGTATTAAAAAATATATTATATAGGATATAATTGTATTACTTGTGGTAACAAAACAGATGGTGTGGAGTTAATTTTTAATTTTTTCTTATTACTTTTGTCTAAAAATATATCATGTTCCTAAAATTAAGTCAAATAATTATATGTATAATATAGAAGTAAGCGAAATAGGCCTCCAATGTACATACATCAAAATGATCTTCACACACTTTTAAATTATCTCCATCTTCTGCCAAAATAGCCTTCAACCATCTGGTTCTGGCTCGAAGTTCTGCTGGCAAATCAAAATATTCCTTAAAGCAACCTTCTCCCATAGTTGAACAATTTGTACAATCTGGGACACAACATTTTTTATTAAACCAGTAATCTTTCATATCAGACATGTAGCCGTTATTTTTACCCTGTTAATAAATAGTAACATTTAATAAAGATCTTAATAACAAAATATGTTAAAGTCTTGTTTATAGAATAAATTATCGTTAAAAAATATACTTTCATTTACATACATACCGTTCTAATATAAATTAAAATGCTTTAATATACATAAAAGATAAAGGGTATATCAAATAATTAGGAATAGCATTTTTCAACTACACTTTTAGGTTATGTTTTTAATGTCATATAAACACAATATCAATTATGGTTGCAGTTGTTTTATTAACATGAAACATTAATTAAAGATGCATTTTCAGTTAAGGTTTTATTGTTATTTTCTACCAATATATAGTGTAATACACTTTTCCGGCTTTTAGGACATTTTTAACATTTGGGGGAATTTCCTACTCAGGTATGTTGAATTACATTAGAAATTTAATCGGCAATGCCTCAATCTCAGTTTTTGTTATAAATCTATATTATCTATAAAAGTAAAATCTTTAAATTTTTAAATTAAATTTAAAGAGATTAAACTAGGGGGATCTCTAATAAATACTGAAATTTGGCAACATTGATTAAACTTTTCTAATTTGTTGTTTCCACAGAAGAATAATATGTCCCATTATTCTGTGTTTATTTCCATCTTTTTATATATTATTATTTATTTTTTTATTTTAAAAATTTTTGGATTTTAGAGAGTATTCTTCTTAAAACCTCCTTTAAACTCTGCTATGAGATTGAGCTATTTGCTCCACTGGTTTTTGAGTAATTTTCTTCAAATATCAAATAATGTTATATGTTTAAGTTGCAGTTACAAACTTAACAATAATATAAATTTGTAAAAAAGCAAACAGTGATACTCTTCACAAAAATATGAAAGAATGCTGTAATGAGTATGTGGTTAATTAATCAACTTGTATGGTTGTTTTTCTTTTGTCAAAAATGTTTTAAATAATAAGGAATTCTAGGTAACTTAAATATGCTATTTTCACAGTAAAATTATTTGTTATATAGGGCAGTTTTATCTTTTTTATATCATTATACAAATCAGCCATATTTTCTCCAAATAAGTCTCTGCATGTCCAACTGTATATATTCCTCATATAACAGGTTGCACAGGCGTCTTCCTTGGATCCAAATAAATTAACTCCCCAATCAGAAATCCATTAAGCTTTGTTTAAAAAAGAAATTGTTCTTGATATATAAGATCTTGATGTGAAGCTGCTTGAGATCAATAATTTAATGCTTCAATAGTATACTGTTTAATAATTATTCATACCTTAACTTAAATAATGCTATTATTTCAATAAACTAATAGAGAATAATGTAAATCCAAAGCATTTTGTTTAACCATTGCTTGTGGACAACCACTAAATATTGAGTTCTTTATCTTTATGCTCAAACTCATCAAGAAATATAGAACATGCAGAAAGGTAGGATCATGGATGTAAATTAATATCTTTAGTAATGATCATAATTATTAAAATTTAAACCACAAAATATAAAGAACTTTCTTCTTTATGTTTTGTGATCGAAACTATAGCAGTTTTTTGCATTTAAAATGAAACAAATCTTGAGGTATAAAATTTATTTCTGAAATAAGATATGTTTTAAGTAACATACCCTAGGGAACAGTCTGGTAAATGTCATTATTTACAATAATGGCAAGTCCTCTGTTAATATTATTGTTGATGTTTTTTGCCCTTGTACCGCCAGTCGTATAATCGGAGTTTGATGAATTAACTTTAGATCTGTTGCGAGATAACTTTTTAAGAATAACATTAATCAGAGGATGGACCTCTGATGAAGGTTATTGGGCTTGGTAGAAAAGCACTTGGAGAAGCATTGTTAATGACAAGATTGTCTTAAATTTTCTTAGTTATTCTTTTTAGCAGTATAGAGTGCCACCCATATTCTCCAACAGTTGTATCTTGACAAAGCTGGCAATCTTTTCGGGTATCGCCAACCGTTTGACGTCTTTCTCGAACTCCTCAACAGTTCCAACACCTGCAATGTAACCATTCAGCTTAGCGGCTACCTCTGACGTTTGCAGAAGTTCAGGTGTCAAATTCAACTCTTCTGCTATCCAGCCATGCTTTTGCAGACGATATTTCTGATGATAACTAAAATCAGCAACAATAGATATTTACATTTTAATATAGTCTTCATAGAATGTCGGTCAAAAGAGTGTGTATTGATATAAGGTCAGCTTTTAATTAACATCTAGCATATTAGTAAAATAATAATATAGGGTTGGAGAAAAAGGAATTTCGAACTCCATAGAACATTCAATAATTCCATTGAACAGAAGAGTCACAAATATTTTAAGAGTAAGAGATAATTGATTTGCTCGTTTTCGTTGGAAAAGTTGATGATTTGTATTGATATAAAACTAAAGCTCAAAAGAAGGTTGAAAGTGGTTATGGAACTATGGTATTACCAGAAAAATTATATAAATGTATCTATAGAGATATATAGGAGCATTTTGTAGAAAATGTATATAAACTTAAATTTTAAATTAAAAAATGAAAATTTTAATAAACCAACCAATGTTAAAATAAAGCTGTGCTAAGTTGTGTACATTTAAGTACAGTTTAAATAAAGGATTTGATGTTATATATAGAGTATACAAAAATTTATAAAAATATTTATAGGAATATATTTGAAGTAACTCAAAATTATAATAAATAGAAAATATTTTCACAGATATATACTAATTTTAGATGTATAATTATACTTACTCTTCTGCAGGATAAAATGGACCAGCTGGAGCAAGTTCAGTAAGTAACTTCTCATTTCTCTTCCCAGCTTCGATTTTGATTTCAATTTCAGCGATTCTTTTTTGATCTTCGTCATGATACAAAATCAACGACATGTACTAAAACGACAGATAGTTCAAATGGTGCTTTGTTAGTACCAAAAACCGAAAGAATTTACCTGTCTCTTAATGACTGTGGTGAGGCCGTACTCATGATTATTCCAGAAAAGCTTCAGAAGATCATGATAGCTGATAATATTAGGGTCATAATCAATCTCGATTACCTCGGTATGATCTCCCCTGAAATAGAATTTCAATGATTAGAAATTAATTTATTTTAAAAGGGTGGGAAATTTGTTTAACAAGCGAATTGAAAAGTCCCCGGCCTGACATATAGATGGCGCTACTAGAATTAAATCCATATGTTTTTTATGGAACCCTCGTTAGCCCTAACCCTCAAAAGATACGTGTTTAAATTTGACAGCTGTCAGATCATCAGTTTGTGAATTATAGCATTTTGAGTGAAGCAACTTTTGTTAATGTGAAAAAAAATGGATAAAAAGAATTTATCGTGTTGATAAATTCTTACTTTTTGAAGGCAAAAAAATACAGTTGAAGCAAAAATTTGGCTTGATGCCGAGTTTCGGGACACTGCCCCAAGAAAATGAACCATCAAGGATTAATATGCTTAGTTTAGACGTGGTAAAATGAGCACCGAAAACGGTGAACGCAATGGACGCCCAAAAGAAGTCGTTACCGACGAAAACATTTAAAAAATCCACAAAATTATTTTGAATGACCGTAAATTGAAATTGAATGAAATAGCAGACAGTCTAAAGATATCAACTAAACGTGAACATCATATTATTCACGAATATTTGGATATGAAAAAGCTCTGTGCAAAATGGGTGCCGCGCGAGCTCACTTTTGACCAAAAATAACGACGAGTTAATGATTCGAAGCAGTGTTTGAATATTATCAAGCGTAATAAATCCGAGTTTTTGTGTCGATATGTCACAATGGATGAAGCATGACTTCATCATTTCACTCCGAAGTCCAATCGACAGTCATCCGAGTGGACTGCACACGATGAACCCGTTCCAAAGCGTGGGAAAACGTAATAGTCGGCTGGCAAGGTTATGGCGTCTGTATTTTGGGATGCGCATAGAATAATTTTTATTGACTACCTTGAAAAAGGAAGGACCCTCAACAGCCACTATTACATAGCGTAATTGGACCGTTTGAAGACCGAAATCGCCGAAAAATGGCCACATTTGAAGTGCTGCTTCACCAAGACAATGCACCGTGTCAAAAGTCAGTGAAAACGATAGAGAAAATCCATAAATTGCGCTTCTAATTGCTTCCTCATCCACCGTATTCTCCAGATCTGGCCCCAGCGACTATTTCCTGTTCTCAGATCTCAAAAGAATGCTTGCTGGGAATACATTTTCGTCGAATGAAAAGGTGATCGTGAAACTGAGACCCATTTTGAAGCAAAGGACAAATCGTACTACAAAAATGGTATCGAAAAGTTGGAGGTTCGCTAATCAGTATCACCCTTGAAAGGAATTATGATGAATAAAACAAACTAATTTTGCCAAAAAAAACGTGTTTTACTATGGTAGGCCGGGGACTTTTCAATTGACTTGTTATGGTGAATGCAGATAAGTTATAAATATGAACATTATGTGGAAACAGGTCTATATCTTATATCCTATCTAGCAAAGTATATTTCTTTTGTCTGAATGAAACTGAAATAACAATAACTGCCACCAGATTAACTCCTAAATAACCTATGGTTACGAGAGATGTTACCAATATAATAATACTATATGTTGAATTCATTCTACCTCGGATTTTCAGTACTAGTACTGGGTTTTGAGTCAGCATCCACACCACCTGATGTCCCCTCACTAAAATTATGAAAGCTTTATCAAAGAAACCAACATAAACAATTTAATCAGAACGGGGAAAATTAAAGGATCTAGTACATTATTACAAGAAAACAAGCGAAACACTAACATTGTTATATATAAGTACAATATATTGATTAAGATATTTTCTACAACATAGAAAGCTGTGATGGTAATGAGCTATATGAAAATTACTAAATTTAATCAGGTTTTATCTAATTTTTTTGTTTGATTTTAAAAAAATTCAGTGTATTAATTGTTCTATACGTGTTATAAATAGTATTTTATTTTGAAAATAATTAAACTTCTACTTACATACTCTTGTAAACTGGATTCGGCGTGGTACCACCAGAATACCCAACCCTTGTTCGTAAAACACCTTTTTGGGCACCAAATAACGCATCATTTGCCCAAAAGCAACCCATTCCAAAAGTGGCTTTCTTAAACGGAAGACCTTTTTCGAGACTAGGCATTTTGATTTTTGTATCTGAAACAATACACAATATAAGCCACACATTCAAATAATATAGACGTACTCATACAAAGGATTCTTTCACAATTATCAGACAAGAAATAAAACCATATAAGACTCACTAGTTTCTTTGCTGATTGTGATAATGGTTCGCTCTTTGAGGTCTTTTATTATATTTATTCTAAATTAATCCTTATGTATATTTGCCACACACAAGTCGCAACAATAGATTAAAATTTATTTAAGGTTCAAATATATATTAACCTTTTTATTAGCTTTCGAAGATCTGTAAATATCATATCTAGTGTGTTATGGATTAGTGAAAATAACACGATGTAGTGTCAGATAAAACCATAACAATGAAAAAATATATAATTCTAGGATTAAACGATAAAGTTAGACACAACATTACACTAATATTTCGAAAATATGTCTATGAATTTAAAATTTAGAGGACTAAATTATTTAATAAATCTACCATTAACAGATCAATTGAAAAGTCCCCGACCTACCATAGTAAAACACATTTTTTTGGCAAAATTAAGTTTTTTTTATTCAACATAATTCCCTTCAAGGGTGATTACAGCGACCCTTCAACTTTTTGATAGCATTTTGCAGTACGATTTGTCCTTTGCTTCAAAATAGGCCTCAGTTTCGGCGATCACCTCTTCATTGGACGAAAATTGCGTCCCAGTCGTCCCAATCTTCTGAGATCTGAGAACAGAAACTAGTCACTGGTGGCCAGATCTGGAGAATACGGTGTATAAGCAATTCGAAGCCCAATTCATGGATTTTTGCCATCGTTTTCACTGACTTGTGACACGGTGCATTGTCTTGGTGAAGCAGCACTTTCTTTTTCTTCAAATGCGGCCGTTTTTTGGTGATTTCGTCCTACAAACTGTCCAATAACACTATGTAATAGTCGCTGTTGATGGTCCTTCCTTGTTCAAGGCAGTCAATGAAAATTATTCCATGTGCATCCCAAAATACAGATGCCATAACCTTGCCAGCCGACTGTTGCGTTCTGCCACGCTTTGAGCAAGTTTATCGTGTGTAGTCCACTCGGATGACTGTCGATTGGACTTCGGAGTGAAATGATGGAGTCATGTTTCATCCATTGTCACATATCGACGAAAAAACTCGAGTTTATTACGCTTGATCATCTTCAAACCCTGTTCCGAATCATCAACTCGTCGTTATTTTTTGGTCAAAAGTGAGCTCGCGCGGCACCCACTGTGCACAGAGCTTTCTCATACCTAAATATTCGTGAATTATATGATGTATACGTTCAGTTGATATCTTTAGAGTGTCTTCTCTTTCATTCACTTTTAATTTACGGTCATTCAAAATCATTTTGTGGATTTTTTAAATGTTTTCGTCGGTAACAACCTCTTTTAGGCGTCCACTACGTTCACCGTCTTCGGTGCTCATTTCACCACGTCTAAACTTAGCATACCAATCCTTGATGGTTTATTTTCATGGGCAGTGTCCGGAAACTCGGCATCAAGCCAAGGTTTTACTTCAACTGTATTTTTGCTCTTCAAAAAGCAATATTTTATCAACACGCGAAATTCCTTTTTATCCATTTTTTTCACAATAACAAAAGTTGCTTCAATCAAAATGATATAATTCACAAACTAATGATCCGACAGCTGTCAAATTAATACACGCATCTTTTGAAGGTTAGAGCTAACTAAAAAACATATGGATTTAATTCTGGTATCGCCATCTATGCGTCAGGCCGGGGACTTTTTATGTTGGATATATCTAATACATTAGGTTTAGAAAAAGAAATATTATTTTTCCAAAAGTTGTATTTCGTGTTATATATTATGCTATATCATTAGAAATATCCATATTTGAAATAATTAAAATATTGATATATCAAAGTAAGAAAATATCGATATTCTCTAACATTTTAACAAGTAATATTTTTAATAAAACTTTAAAAATAAGTACCATTTTAAAAGGTTTATTAAAAATAATTAAAAGGTTTTTAAAACGTTTAATAACTTCAATTATTCTTTGAAAAAATAAATTAAAAATATTGGCTAACAAAATTATCCATATATTGGCCAAATTTAAAAAAAAATGTCAATGTTAAAAAAGTCTTCAGTCTCAAGTGTTCTGTATCCAGTGTATGTGCGGATAAAAAAAAACAAGACGTCATTTTCCTTAGGAGAAATTTTCAGTTCTATTTCAAAAATGCATTGATCAAGCCAAACAGCAATGAGTTGTCCAATGTATTCTCCACCTAAACACAAGAAGGCAAAACAATACGGTTTCTTTAACACGCTGGGTAATAGATTCATTGCTGGAGGAGACTACAATGCAAAACATGTAATGTGGGGTTCTAGATTAATAACACCAAAAGGCAGAGAATAGGTCAAGGCAATGAAGGCACATAATTTACAGCATACCTACAGTTACCAGAAAGATAAGAAATAATTAATGAATGGTTTAATGGAATGTGAAAAGTGAAAAAATGATTAGACTACATGCAAGCACCGAATGAAAAGTTATATTCCATTAAACTTACGGAATACTTGTTGGACTAGCACTAACGTATATTCGAAATGCTGTATAAAATATATATACACATTTATTCTGTTACATCATTTATGAATATCAAGCCCAATATTTATTATCTTTTATTTTTATGCGTGACTTTTAATATTAATGTATTTAAAATTGCCTCAGCCAGTTTATGTAACATCCTTGGTAAAAATTAACTTAAGCAATTCGCAGTTAAAACATGTTTTATTCTCTAGTCGATATTATAAAAAATAAGATGATTTTATGCTTAAGATAATTCATTTCAGCTTCATATCAATCTCTTTTATATAACTAATGAACGGATAGAATACTCTAGGAATAAAATTTCCTGTTAACACAATGTGTCATACCAATGTTATCGACGCATTATAATATACCGCTAATTTTAACAGGTCAATTGAAAAGTTCCCGGCCTGACACATAGATAGCGCTACTAGAATTAAATCCATATGTTTTTAGTTAGCCCTAACCCTCAAAAGATGCTTGTATAAATTTGACAGCTGTTGGATCTTAGTTTGTGAATTATAGCATTTTGAGTGAAGCAACTTTTGTTACTGTGGAAAAAAATTAATTTTACGTGTTGATAAAATATTGCTTTTTGAAGGGCAAAATACAGTTGAAGCAAAAACTTTGCTTGATGCCGAGTTTCCGGACATTGTCCCAGGAAAATCAACCATTGGTATGCTAAATTTATACGTGGTGAAATGTTTACCGAAGAAGGTGAACGCAGTGGACGCCCAAAAGAGGTTGTTACCAAAGAAAACAAAAAAAATCCACAAAATGATTTCAAATGACCGTAAATTGAAACTGAATGAAATAGCAGACACTCTAAAAATATAAACAGAACGTGTACATCATATCATTCACTAATATTTGGGTATGAGAAAGCTATTTTGATCAAAAACAACGACGAATCATCAAGATTCGGAGCAGTGTTTGAAGATGATCAAACGTAATAAACCCGAGCTTTTCCGTCGATATGTGACAGTGGATGAAACATGGCCCCATCATTTCACTTCGAAGTCCAATCGACAGTCCAATCCGAGTGGATTATACACGATGAACCCACTCCAAAGCGTGGGAAAACGCAACAGTCGACTGGCAAGATTATGGCGTCTGTATTTTGGTATGCGCATGGAATAATTTTCATGGAGGATTACCTTGAAAAAAGAAGGACCATCAACAGCGACAATTACATAGCGTTATTGAACCGTTTGAACGACGAAATCGCTGAAAACGGTCGCATTTGAAGAAAAAGAAAGTGCTGCTTTACCAAGACAATGCACCGTGTCAAAAATCCATGAATTGGGCTTCGAACTGCTTCCTCGTCCACCGTATTCTCCAGATCTGGCCCCAAGCGACTATTTCCTATTCTCAGATCTCAATCGAATGCCCGCTGGGAAGAAATTTTCGTTGAATGAAGAGGTGATCCACGAAACTGAGGCCTATTTTGAAGCAAAGGAAAAATCTTACTACAAAAATGGTATCGAAAAGTTGGAGAGTCGCTATAATCAGTGTATCACCCTTGAAGGGAATTATGTTGAATAAAAAAACTAATTTTGCCAGAAAAGTGTGTTTTAAATTAACCTGTTACCTGTTCTTTAACGCACTAGAACCTCCCAAACCGCCAGTCAATTTATTATTAGTTTGTCTTATGATGATCATTCTTAAGAAAATTGACTAGCGCCCTGTAATAATCTTACAACATTTACCATTAGCAAAAAGCCTAAAATCTTGGTACCTAACCGACACTTAACTAGAAATTAACTTTGACAGAATTACATTAGATGATGCTATGCTGCATTATGTAACTATATTTATGTCAAAACCGTCTAACTTTGTTGACAATTTTTTTTCAGGTTTGAAAATATCAAATTACATTTCAATAAAATACCATTTCACTTCAAAATTGCTGCTTAAACTACTGAAACATGATTTGATTATAATAGGCTAGATGACTGATTTTGAAAAACTTACTTTATGACAATTCTATATATTTATTTTACTCGTAATAAAAGTTATTTCTGCAAAACAAATGGTTTTGAAAGAAAACGCTCTGGACAGCTTGCGTGGTATAGGTCAGATATCTAATAATTTGGTGTTATAAATTGGGTTGTGAGGGTTCTTAATGTAACTATATATCTGTAAAAACTCGGAACAAATACTTCCATGGGCTATACTTCGCCAAGTTAATGGTAACTGATCAGAAATGTCTAAACACAGATTTTGTAAAGTACCTGATTGCAGCTGCATGTGCTTAGAACTTTGTAAGGCTATTATTAAAATAAAAAATTACAATTTGTGCGTTTTATTTATCTAAATATTACTGAAATCTGAAAATTACTGATAATCTGAAACAATATCGGATAAAATTTTGCACAGAACGGCTTAATTTAAGAAAATCAAACTTCCATCATCAAATGTATATAATTTAAACCCTTTTTGTGTTGTACTTACTATAAACTATGTAAAATTAACACTTTGGTAACCCTGTTAAATACATTGGTATTTGTATCTTCAAATTATCATAATTATTTTAGTAGGTTTATCATCGATATTATTTTGATTTGTCTTGGCTTAGATTAGTATTCTTTTTAAAATTGTTATTTCCTTTACAGTCATATAATACGGTCACCATCGACGTATCGTTTCTGTGCAAATTTAGATTATTTGCCTTGATACATACCAATTTAATTTTTTCGTTTAAATTTCCTTCTGTTGGTAACATAAAACCGATTTTTTAATTACCATATAATATAACATACATAATCTAAATAAAATAAATAAAATTGATTGAAACACGCTAAAAGTTTTAAGCGTTTAATGCGGAAATGATGATTAGGAAACGTTACGTGACGTCAATGTTTCGTAACCCTTCTGATCGGTGTTCGACTTAATCTGGCGAAATTTTGAATTTCCTGCTTTCGTTTATATTAAAATCTTAGTAATCGCACTTGTAATTTAAAAATAATAATCATTGCCAAGCTACATGTTACAAAATCACTGAAAACTTACATGGAAACTAGTAACTTACTTATCGCTAACTTGACTTATCACAAAATCTTTCTGAATATTATCTAAAATTCGTCTCATTAATATTAATTTAATTTTTATTACTTAAACCATGTAGTAAAATCTTATTATAAAAATAAATAGAAGTTATTAATAATACTTAATAATAAACTATGTCAACTAATTTCAATGTCAACTAGTTTATATCAATGTGGAAAACATATCCAGAGATTAACGTGCTATTTGGTAAGATTGTTTTAATATTCAATATTTTCGATGATGGCTTTTAAGTAGGCAAAGTATTTTAAGGTCAGGTAGTTCTTAAGTTGCTGGCATCGAATTGTATAATATTATAGGTTATTAAGATTTAATATATATAATATAATATATAACATTTCCCAAATATTTTTTATTTTAAATTCGTATATTCGTATTCTTTATTTTCGTGACTGTAATTGTAGTTGGCCATAAAAAGTATAGAATTCAGCAAAGAACAGTCGTCACAGTTAGATAAAAAGTAAAAAAAAACTAATCTTTAAAATATAATAACAATAATATTAAATTCTATTTATACTTATTTTATAGTTTTTGTTTAATATTTTTTATATAAAATTTAATTATTGTTCAGGTTTTTTTGCCTTTATAATTATTTAGTTTATTACTTTAAAATACAACTTTAAAAGTGTAAAACCACAAATTAGAATAAACTTTTGGATGACTAATACCAAAAGCGGAAGTACAGAATTTCAATTAAAGAATGATTAAATTTTATGGTACATTATGTGTAATTTTTTAAATTAAGTCAAATTATTATTAAATTATTGAACCAATCACATTTGTATACTAACATATATATAGAACATTACGTCAAAATCTATAAAATGATATCTTATCAATCACCAAATAAAATAAATATTTTATGGCTCTATGTTTTATCAGGTAAAGCAGGTTTCATAAGGTGCATATAATCGAGATATATTCATATAGTAAAATATATCATATATTAATTATAATGGTGATTTTTTATGATATATAAATCTAGTTTTAACTCCGTCCAAATCATAATTAGTCATTGAACATTCAAGTAGTTTATACATACTTGTAAAAACAAAATAAAACATAATTAACGGTCACCTATATAAATCATAATGTAAATAAACAAACAAAAATATATATCGACATAAAAAAAAGAGTTAAATCGTCTGAAAAATATCATTTTTTCAACAGGAACTGGCAACACTGGTAGCGTCTAACCTATATCTTGTAAACTGTAATTTCAGTTTGTTATGATACAGTGGTTTTATTCAGTTAAATTTAAATTACCTGGGTTATTTTTCCATATTGTCCATTGTCCTATCCATGGTATATCCACGGTAACGTCAGTACAAAATAATGAATTATCGTGTTTAAGGTAAAGTCCGAGCAAAATACTGCCCACTAAAATTAATGTAGTGAATAATTTAGCATATACTGACATGTTTTCGTAATAAATAAAAGCACTATTATCACAGTTAAAGTAGTGGTTAAATCAAACCGACCCGTTTACCGATTTAATTGATAAATAAACTTCGTGAAAGGCATCTGAATACTGCCTGTGTCTCATCGAAATTTCTTTTTTATGCGTCTAGGGTATACCTGTTACTATGCACCACGTATCTCTCAAACTTTCCCGTTATATCGCTAAGTTTTCAGAGAAATAACATGACAACATGCACGTAGAGGGACGCTGTTATGAACTGGCGGAGTTGCTGTCAAATTTTGATTAAATTACAGTAAATTGTCATTCAACATCCGACATGTGAGTGAGTAGGTTGATTATGAACAATATTGTAAATGTACGTACATGTTAATATTTCGGTAACTGAATGTATTAAAATTATTAAGGAATTATAATTAATATAAACTATAATGAGGCCTAATTAAAAATAAACTTACCAAGAGGTTTTCACTGTCTGATTAAAAACTGATTTAACAGCAATTAATATTCTATTTATTTTTAATACAAATTTAGAAGGTAACTAGAAAAATATCAAGGTTACTAATTGATATGCATAGTTGAGTCTCGCCAAAACTGGAATAATAAAAAATGCAAAATTGCTAGAGAAAAAATACAAGATGAATTAAATATATTGTTATTGACCACATGCCGCTTAAAAACATTTTTTTTTTCAAAATTATTTATTATGTTACACTTTTTAATTAAGGTAAATATCGTATTTTTAATATAAAAATGAATAATGAATCTAATGAGATTTGAATTAATTATTTTTAAAACATTTTCATAAAACTGAAAGTGTTTTGTGCATAGATAATGACCTTATTGGCCAAAACAGTAATTTGTTTGTCATAATATCGTGTACATTATATTATAAAACTATAAACTCTTCAGACGGGACGAGCACGTTCATCCTATTGTCGTTTCTTCGAGAGGGAGCTGTTGCGTATCGAACTATTTTAAGATTTCTCCCCGTTGCTCAAGTGAATTTTTGGTGGAGAGGTAGGGTTGGAGTTAAGGAATATCGATATTATTAAAAATAAGCATCGACATTTTTTTCTTCGCAGGTAAAAAATTAAAAAACTCTTATTGAAAAATCCTAGATTTTCATATCGAAATTATTAGTAAATTCGATACTCTCGCTTATCTCTACGCTCTAATTTTAACTATTGATACTTCTATGAAATAAAATATCCAGATATATCGGCTCAAAATATCGATATTTTTCCTATATATTGTATATATATTCGATAGGTAAGGGAATCATCAAGTGAATTTTGCATGATTTGGTATCGACATTTTTGGCTGACATCCCTAAGCGAGACGTTTAAAAATTGTCATCGAAGAGATGTCATCGAAAACGACTTTCGATTGTTTAGCAATTGATTACTTTTTACTATCGAGTGTTTTAGTCGAGTACTTTCAGTCGCTATTATAGAAAAATCGCTATTTTCGGTCCGACTAGTTTCATTCAACTAATTTTTAACTCAGTTTTAACGTTGCGGCTTTATCGTCCTATCCGCGATCTTGAAAATAATTTGTCGAATTTATTCTTACATATATTTATGTGTAGTATATATGGTTTTATGTTTTGTTGGCGGTATGATTGTAAATAACAATATATTGTATATTAATATAGCAGCATTTTGGAACTCTATTTTTCAAGATTATTTATTAGAGTATTAAGATAAAGGGAACAACATTTTGATTAATAAATAGTAAAATAATTTTGACTGCATTTATGTTATCTTGTCTTATTTTTCAATTTTCTTAAATTAAATGGAAATCTCTTAATATTTGTTCAAGCCTTTTGGATGTTAGAACTTCTTTGATTGTTTGAATGAATAATAATCTTAAAATATTTTTGATTTCCTTAGCTATAAGGATCTCTTTTATTTTTTTATTTCTATGATTGGTAAGTTTAAAGGATGTTTACAAATGACGTCCAAAACAAAATACAATCTATATTCATGTTTCCTACCGTCTTGATTAAATGAAGCGATTTTTTCATATTTCAATCTAGATTTTATAATCACATTTTAGCATGTGTCCAGCTAAGTGGGCGGGTATCAGCTGGTAACAATATATGAAGAATTTAATATGTCAAAATTACGATTCTCCCAACATCTATCAGTACGTGCTTATCCTAAATATTTTGTTTTTGTCATTGTAGATAATAACGGCTTAAAAGTATTCTTAATGCTATTGCATGCCATTACGGTATTCGACGTCTACATTGACTTCATTCATCCAAGAAATGATCCTATATTGGGAGGAACACGCATTTTGATACAAAAGTTTTATAATTTACAGATACTGCTTTATCACATAACTTGCCATGATGATTTGACATTAGAGATGCGTGATGCTAAAAATTCGATTTGTGTTGGTGCTAGTCGGCACTGTTGTCGTATGTCAATGTAAATATAATAAAACAAATCTAACGAACAAACTACTGGGGTTGTTTAATTAACTGAAGTTTAAGTCCTTCAATAAATATGTAATACATGTACCATAATGTTAAAATAAATTTTATTTTATAACGTTATTTTTGTTTCATTATTTTATTTAAACTTAAAACTTAAGTTACATTTTGATGACGTGCATTGTCTCTTTTATTGGAAGGACTTTACTACTCTGTGATGGTGATTTAGCAGCATGACAACCATAGACTGCCAACTGCTGAAGCGATTTATTATATATAATTTATGATTAAGTGTAAATTGTTAAATTAATTATTATTAAGTAGCGTAAATTTAATTTAAATTACACACACACTATTTTATTAGATGTTGTTCTTTTATAAACCATCTCCTTTGTAATTAGAGTTTGAGATATTTTCAATTCCTGTAATAACATTATTATTTTGACAGCTGATAGTTTTTAACAGTTCTTTGTACAGTTATTGTATGGATTTTATTGGATCATTTCTATAAAGCGATTTTTTATTTCTATGGTTTGTTTCAGTTTACATTCTTAACTTTGAGAAATCATTTTTCTTTGAAGAAACATCACAAGTTAGCTAGATTAAGGATGTGTTTGTGACTTGTTTAAACCTGGTACTTATACAATTATTTATATAGAACATTTTTTTTATGTATTTATGTATGTATATATGTATATAGATGGAATTTTTTTGAGTCTACGCATGGAGTCAACAAGAGCAAAAAAAATGCATTAATATAAAATAAAATAATACAAATTCGTAGACCAATAAGTTGAGACTGATTTTATAGACAAGATAGTATCTCATGATTGTTTTATTATATTGTTAGTAGATCTTTATCGTTAAAAGCTGTGTCTTTAATTCCTCGATTTTACCATAGTAAAAGCAAATCAGTAATTTTGATATATATCATACACTTTAATTATTTCTTTTTGGTATGTTTTTCAGTTCTGACGTATATCAAACAATTTAACCGCTGTAATTATCCGTTTCACAATTTTTACAATAACAATTTAAAAATAATTATAATTTTCCTCAATACATTTTTGTGTCGCACAAGTAAATAAAATATTATAAATAGATAGATAAAGGCGCTCTAGACCTATTTGCCAGAGTAGAAATGTTGTGTTCTCAATTAGGTTGCAACTTTTTTTATATTTACATTTAATTATTTTTTATTCACATATTCATAGTTTTTATTTTTACGGTAGTCGACAGTGACCGTTATCAACAGTTACTTTACGAATATATTTATGATAATAACTCCACTGTTCTTATTTTTTTGTAATGTTATTTGGTAATATAATATACTATTATTATTTTAAGATAAATATACAATTATTTTAGCATAATATATGTTATACTGTAGTGTAGAATGCATAATGGTATATTAATCTATGTACCGTTCACAGTGAGAATATTATTGAATAAAACATATACATAAAAATTATAAGCAATTACTAAAAATTAAAAAAAAATTGGGATTACGCTAAAACCTAACATGTATTCTCTCTGAAATTGTCTAAATTCAATGTTTACGTTTTTATACGTTAAAAAGTATTATAAAAAATATAAGAATATCTAATTCTTTAATCAAACTTACTTAAATTACTGTTATTTCTGTCAGAATAAACCTGTATGACCTATCGTGCACCTTTCGTTGAACCTCTTCAACCACAGTGTACTTCTGACGCTTCAACTTTCGCAGACACGAGTCTTCAAGGTAACTGAACTTGATATTATGGTCTGCCCTGAATACCTAGATTATTGTTACGTATGTATAAATACATTTGCAAACTCATTGTGTATCTTAAGGATAATTTCTTATCAATGATTACATAATACTTCTAATATGGTTCTAGTAGAGTAAATACAAATTATAATGAGGTACGGTTAAAATTACAGCAATCATTATACATAAATTTACTGCCTACCTTTGGAAAATCGAGAGTATTATTTTCAGAATTCACTTTCAAATTTTATTTTGGTCTACAACGTGTGCGACAATCATAAAAGTAGTCATAAAATATCTCGAAAATTGACCAAAGTCTACCTAGCCTCTTTGTATAATCATCTAAAATTATATTTTACAGATATATAGTATATTATTTTTTCATAAAATACTAAAATATATGTTTGTATCCAATAATTTATAAAAGTTCTAATTTTTAGTATATGCAACCAGAAAATAGCAGAGGACATCTTTAAATGCATTTCATGTTAGGTAACCACGAATACATATATGCTTCATAGTATATTACAATTATTAATCGACAGGTTTTGCAGTCATGGTAGCAATTTGAAAACCGCGTAGAATGACTTTACATGTCCGTGATTGTTTATAGAATTATATACATCAATAACACATAATTTTTCACTTAAGATAAACCTCGGTTGGTAAAAAACCTATACAAAATACATATATATAATTACTACGGACTTTTTTATTATTTTTATAATTTAAGTGTTTAAAAATGTAAAATATTAACAGACATTCAAAACACTTAATAATATTATAAAAGTGTATTCTTTGTATAAACAATGCTTAAACCAGAAATGAAGAAAAATAGAGTACTGAATATATTACAAGATTCTACGAATTAGCGATGTGATATTTTCCTGTCGAACAGTTTTATTATTCAAGTCCAACCTCAGTACTTCTTTATTTATCAACTCAAATAGAGACAAGATGCTAAATTCGTTTATTATATTACTTATTTCTTATTTACTGGCGTCAACAAGTTCCCAAAAAGCTTCTCGTCCTAATGAATTAAATATATCTATGACAGGTGAGCATTATAGACTATGTTATGTGTCGAAAAAATATCAATACACCTATGTTTTGGCCGATATATCCATAATTTTAATAATTTACTAATTTTAAAAGTGTTCAGGGGTGTTTTGGTATTTAATTTTAGAAATTTATATTTTCTGGTACTTAATTTTAGATGCTTAAAAAATATCGATATTTTCTTGGGTCGGTATATTAATTTTTTTTCTCATATTTTTTGAAAATGTTCTGTTATAAAAAATATATATTTAGAAAGAAATATCGATATTTCTTATTCTCTGATATATATAAAGTAGCGGATATTTTATTTATCGAAATTTTATTAAATATCGATATATCAAAATATCTATAATTTTCTCCACGTCCGACATTACTAATGTATATTATATACAGACTTAATCGTTGTTGCAAAATTATCAATATTATTGTACATTTTTAATGATAAAATGCAGTTAATTTACAGCCTTGAAGATCTACAAACAAAATTAAATTGTTATAAACTAATTTTCAATCAATGGCATAACTATAACTTGTAGTTATTTCTATTGAATATGTTGTATATTATATTTTATTACAAAGAAAATGACAAATCCTTAGTATTCATTCTTTATTAATTAGTTCCAATTATATATACTAACTAATTCTCAGAAAGAGTATATAGGAATTTACGCTTATAATGTTTACTACAAGAAAATGATAATTATTCAGTTTTCTTTTACTGTAAACAGGCGGAAATACCAGTAATTGGTTTTTTAATTATTCCTTTGCAAAAAACAACTACAATTGTTAGGCGTTTTAAAGTATTGTTATTTTCATACGTAAAGTAAAAATGCGACAAGGAAGAAGTATGGTTAAAGTTTATATGGAGAAGTACTGAAAATTAATTTGGTTATATATAATATGCCTTATAAATAACGTAAATATTTACCGTGGCGTCTTCGCCATTTTCCTGAAATACTTAGGTTTGATAGCATTAGTCAGATATAGCCGTCGATTGTCTTTTTGATTGATTTTTTAAGATTTTGTAAAGTGTATGTGAAACTCCCTGTGTCTCTCGGGATCATTTAATAAATAGAGATATTCAATTAAGATGCTACAGTCATTACAGTGCATAGTTGAAAAACAAACCCAGAGACGCAGATTATGATGGTGTGAACATGTTGACTGAAAGTTGAATAAATTCCTTCTATTTATTTCGTGAAGAATATTCAACACGAATATAGAAGTCTCGCGGCTCCAATAGTCGGATAGTCAATTAAAATAGAAGAAGATACTCCCCTGAGTGCCAGCTATGGATTGAAAAACAAGACAAAACAACATTGATGATTATTTTTAAGGTTGGAGGTAGTAACGTTAATGACAGTGGTAAACAATTTGTTGCAGCGACAGAATAAATAGTCCCTAATTACGAGTATAAATACGCATAAGAAAGTCTTTCCTCCTGCCGTTATAGAGGGCGCGGGTGTACTTCTCACAGGGAGTAAATGATTAACTTTCTTCCCTGTTATTAGGGACGAAAGTACGTACTTTCGGAAAGTATTTTTTTTCATGCAGTTAATGAAATTGGAAGTCACCCGGTACAAATGTTGTCTTTCAGGTTTATGCTTAGTCTGATTTAAGTCATCAAGTTTCTACTTTAAGGGGCTTTTAGATATTTAATAAATATTGCGTCAATAAACGTTGTATTCGAATGGGTCCCTTCACGTGATTTGATTAACAACAAACAAATTATTCATTACGACTTATCACATGACTATAATATCTGTGAAACGCAGTCAACTTTATATGTTTAGAATTTGTTTTATTTTGCTTTTAAGAAAAAAGACAAGTGACTTTGGATAGGTTTTAAAGATAACTGTATATTCGTACGAAAATAAAATGATCTATTTCTTACAAAGAAGTTGTCATAGACCTAATATTACAAGCCAAAAACTCTTCTATAAATCTCGCTTCATCATCACTCCGCAACTGCCCTATTCTCCTAACTTAGCTCAGTCAAAGCTCTAAATATTTCGTGTTATTGAAGAGATCTGAAAGGTCGAAATAAATTTTTAATAATAAATTACTTACTATTATTTGACCGCTATAAACATATTCATTACACATTGGTATCAAACGAAATAAAAGCCTATATACCTATATCACTGCTGCCAGTAATACCTAAGGTTGTTAAAAAGCTTGTGTTATACCATAAATGGAGAATATTACGATGGCTATATTTGCTGATGATACTGCGATTATAGCTGTCGGAGACAACAGGGAAGAAGCCTCACGAAAATTAAATATCTCGGAATAAATCTTGGCTGGAGGGAACATATAAAGAAGAAAAGAAAAGAACTGAAATTGAAATATAGGAAAATGTACTGGCTAATTGGAAGAAAATCGCAATTATCAGTACACAATAAAATGCTATTATATAAGCAAATACTGAAACTTATATGGACATACGGAGTTTAATTATGAGGATGTCCAGCAAAGAGTAACATAAATAAAATACACATTTTTCAAAACAAAGTCCTAAAAGTTATTGTGGGCATAACCAAATACTATAGGATTGATTACCTACATTGAGACCTTCAAATACTCATTATCAGTCAAGAAATCAAGAGAAATGTAAGGGGGCATGAGGAAAGACTCCATTCTCATGAGAATATTGAAGTATTGCAGCTTTTGGATACCACCATAAGGCCATGGGTCCTCCTAGTTATATACCTAGATTTAAGTTATCACAAAGGCAAATTGTAGGTTAGACGGAAGTAGAGACGTAGGAGATGACTAGTAAAAGTTGGACACATCAGAGTGTGTTTATATTGAGCAAATTCTTGAACCTTTACTCTTATGAGAGCTTCAAATATGGATTTTATTACCGGGGATGAAGGAATTTCGGCTTTTTGTAATAAGTAATAAACTATATGGAAGTTATTATAGTCAGCGCGTTTGAAGGTAACAATCTATAGAATATTCTAGATATAAAAGTATAGTCGTTTTCGGGTTCGTTTGCTTTTTTATTCCGAAGTAGCAAAAATGCAACACAGGTTGATCGAAAACTGTATGGTATTTACATGGTGATGAGTACTCAAGTGAACGTCAGTATCAGAGTAGATATATTTGTATTGATAAATATTAATATTAGTTTAGTATTACAATATCGTTATATTTGCTAATAACACACAAACGTTATTACACAAACGTTATATTTGCTAATAAGAACTGCGATAAGATTATATTTTTGTACGGAATTAGGTTTAAATTCTACCACTCTAAGTCCCCAACCACAAACCACCGCCGATTCCAATGTATGCAACGTTATTGTAACATGTTATATTTGCTAATAAGAACTGCGATAAGACTCTATTTTTGTACTGAAATAGGTTTAAATTCCACCACTCCAAGTCCCCAACCACAAACCACCGCTGATTCCAATGTATGCAACCCAACTAACACAACTGTCAACGGAAAAGCAGCCTGCAAGGGTCATTTGATTTTCGACAGCCGTTTTGATCAGTTTAGGTCCCAAAATGACACGTACTGGACTATTCAACGAAGGTTTGCTGGAGCTCCGGTAAATTGAGAGAGATCTGAATTGAATGCAAACGATTAACTCTGATTTATTTTCTAGGATTACGAGTTTGTTGTATACGATGGTAGCTCTAAAACATTATCCATAAAAGATGGACACTTAATTATAACACCTACTTTGTTAGAGGACATATATGGGGACGGCTATGTAACTAATTCAGATGGTTTGGATTTAGGAAAAAGGTAAAACTTGTAAAATGTAGTTAACATTTTTGATATAATATTATGGTTACTATCAATTATTTAGTTAATTTTAATTACAACTATAGCTCCATTAATTTTAAAAGATTAACAGATGGTGTTACTGTATTAAATCATATCGGGCATATTTGTAACTTACTTCATGTTGAAGCCTCACTTTTCAGTAACAGGTCAGTTGACAAGTCCCCGGCCTGACTCATAGATGGCGCTACTAGAATTAAATCAATATGTCTTTTAGTTAAATCAAAAACCCCCAAAACTCAAAAGATGCGTGTCTAAATTTGACATCTGTCGGATCACTAGTTTGTGAATTATAGCATTTTGAGTGGAACAACTTTTGTTATTGTGAAAAAAACGAATAAAAAGGAATTTCGCGTGTCGATGAAATATTGCTTTTTGGAGGGAAAAAAATACAATTGAACCAAAAACTTGGCCTGATGCCGAGTTTCCGGACACTGCCCAAGGAAAATCAACCATCAAGGATTGGTTTGCTGAGTTCAGACGTGGTGAAATGAGTAGCGAAGACGATGAACGCAGTGGACGCCCAAAAGAGGTTGTTACCGACGAAAACATTAAAAAAAAACCACAAAATGATTTTGAATGACCGTAAATTGAAATTGAATGAAATAGCAGACACTCTAAAGATATCAACTAAACGTGTACATCATATAATTCACGAATATTTTGGTATGAAAAAGCTCTGTGCAAAGTGGGTGCCGCGTGAGCTCACTTTTGACCTAAAACAACGACGAGTTGATGATTCGGAGCAGTGTTTGAAGATGATCAAACGTAATAAACCCGAGTTTTTGCGTCGATATGTGACAACCGAATGGACTGCATACGATGAACCCGCTCCAAAACGTGGGAAAATGCTACAGTCGGCTGGCAAGGTTTTGGCGTTTGCATTTTGGGGTGGGTATGGAATAATTTTCATTCATTACCTTGAAAAAGGAAGGACCATCAACACCGACTATCACATAGCGTTATTGGACCGTTTGAAGGACGAAATCGCCGAAAAACAGCCGCATTTGAAGAAAAAGAAAGTGCTGCTTCAGTAAGATAATGCACCATGTCACAAGACAGTGAAAACAATGGAAACAATCCATGAATTGGGCTTCGAATTGCTTCCTCATCCACCGTATTCCCCAGATCTGGACCACAGCGACTATTTCCTGTTCTCAAATCTCTCAAGAATGCTCGCTGGGAAGACCTTTTCGACGGATGAAGAAGCGATCGCCGAAACTGAGGTCTATTTTAAAGCAAAGGGCGAATCGTACTACAAAAATGGTATCGAAAAATTGGAGGGTCGCTATAATCAGTGTATCCTTGAAGGGAATTAGGTTGAATAAAAAAATAATAATTTGGCTAAAAAAATTAGTTTTACTGCGGTAAGCCGAGGACTTTTCAAGTGATCTGTTATTTCTCAGCGGTAATTTTAAAATCTTCGGAATCTTTGTTATTGAGAACACGCTTGCCAGTGGTCCTAAAACTAAGGTGATTATATTGATTTGCTTTTTAAATTGACCCAAAATAATTTGTTTGTTTATGTTCTGGACTTAAACAATCTTCACAGTTATCCAATTGTTCGATATTATGTTACGTTGTTTGTGGTAAATAATTTTGCAACCATTTTATCTGAACAGTTGTACTGGTGTCCCTGCTTCGATCGATTGCCAGCAGCAACCCCTAGGATGGTTTATCCTTCCACCTGTTGTGTCGTCCCAGTTGACTACCAAAGGAAAATTCTCGTTTAAGTACGGAAGAATTGAAGTAAAGGCGAAACTACCAAAAGGAGATTGGTTATACCCTGGTAACAAATCCTAAATATACTGCTAGGATTTGTAAAGTCATCCTTGTTCATTTCAGAACTCTACCTGAACTCTGAAAGTGAAATCTACGGACCTAATTATGAATCTGGTCAAATTAGGATAGCATTTTCAGCAGGAAACAATATGTTCAACCGAAGATTGGAAGGTGGGGCAATTTTAGGTGGGAAAACAGCAGCTAGGAATTATGCTACCAAAATATGGGATGGAAAATCGCCCTGGGCTGATGAATTTCACATCTATACTGCTTTATGGGAGCCAGGTATGAACAAGTGACAATTAGCTTTCATTAATTAAGTTGGATTTCCAGTCCACTGAGAAAAATATTCTAATCTAACATATATAATATTACTAATGACGCGTTGATTAATTAATAGCATTATATTGGTTTATTCTTTTTTATTTCTTTAATATTTAACTTAATATTTTTAACTTAGATGGAGGGTTCAAGTTCCACAAAATTTTAAAAGTGTTGAGAGTTGAAAGTCTAAAGTCCAAAAGTCCAACATTTTAAATATTAGGAAGAGTAGAATATTGGAAAAAGAGCAACACAACATTGAAAATGTTGCCACATATTTGACAAAAGGGTTAATATGAGCCATCAATTTTTTAAAATGATATTTGATATGACTTGAATAAGTTAATATTATTTATTTCATGGAATGTTTTTCTTCTGTGTTTTTCATAACAGGTCAATTGAAAAGTCCACAGCCTACCATAGTAAAACATTTTTTTTTGGCAAAATTGTTTTTTTTTATGCAACATAATTCCCTTCAAGGGTGATACACTGATTATAGCGATCCTCCAGCTTTTCGATACCATTTTTGTTGTACGATTTCTCCTTTGCTTCAAAATAGGCCTCAGTTTCGTCGACCACCTTTTCATTCGACGAACATTTTTTCCCAGCGAGCATTCTTTTGAGATATGAGAATAGGAAATAGTCCTGGGGGCCAGATCTGGAGAATACGGTGGATGAGGAAGCAATTCAAAGTCCAATTCATGGATTTTTGTCATCATTTTCACTAACTTGTGACACGGTGCATTGTCTTGGTGAAACAGCACTTCCTTTTTCTTCAAATGCGGCCGTTCTTCGCCGATGTCTATTTCTACTATCTATATTATTTCTTTTGTTGTTGGAATATCAGCAGCGTAGAGCAGATACAGGAGTAGTGCCAAGACACTACCCTGGGAAACTATTAAGAATGCCCCTTCATGCAAGACTATAAATTTTCTTTCGAAAAGATATGATTCCAGTGATCGACAATAATTCCGGCGTAGCAATTTGCTCATTTTGTAAATTAATGCCATACCCGATTACACCAACAAATGTCCTGCTGGTTATAATTTATATCTACTCAATAGATATTATGTACTTTTTCATAATCTTAATTGAATTTGAATATTTTTCAGAACAAATAACTTTAAGTGCTGATGGCACGGTGTACGCAAACATATATCCACCAGAAGGAGGATTTTCAAGTCTTGCAAGTTACTTGCAGATAGATCATGCTAAACGATGGAAGAATAATTTTTCCCCATTTGATGAGGAGGTAAGTTATGTGTTATGTTTTTTTCAAGTTGCTTCAATATCTTTTAAGTATCAAATCTCAAATCAAGCCTCTTCAACCTTGTGTTTAATTTATAAGGGTGAATTGGTAGTTTTAGTTATAAGTTAAGAACTGTTAGTTTTGGGCCTAGTGTACTTTGTGACGTTTATGTAGAGTAAATGTGGAGTAGATGCTAACCTTTTTGAAATAAGTGATTAATATTCAAGAGTCGGCTTGGTTGGCGCAGTGATAAAGGTGACAGGACGGTCTTTCTACTGTTGCGATACTCGCGGTTTCGAATCCTGTGGGACATGGTCATAAATTTATGTTTGTGATTGTTATTAGGCGAGAGTGCAAAATACGAAAAGGAAAATGATCCCAGTCTCGCCAGTAATCAGGCTGGGTAAGACCGGATGTCTTCTGGGATGATTTCTAAGTTGGTCAGTTGCTAGTTAGTAGGTTTAAAATATTTAAAAAAACATACAAAAGACTAACATTTAATAACCCTGTACTTTAGTTTTGGGTTGTATACTTATTAAGGAAGAAAATAATTGGGATAATTTAATATTATTTATTTATTAACAAAATAACAAAGTCCTATGTACGATGATAACCTACTGTTGAGGGAACCCACTTCTCGTGGTATAGTTGCACTGAGGAAAAAATATGAATTTTATTTTAATTTCTTAGTTTTGGTTTCGATGGTCCATTCATATTTGCTACTTCCTTACTTTAGATCCACTTTTATTAACATAAATTGTTACAAATTCTTATTCAGATCCCTATTCGTTTTTATTTATTTTACGTATTGTATTATTTTTATCGCTATATAATAATATTTTTTATAAGTTATCTAATTTAAAATACAAAATTATTTTTTTTATTTTTAGGAAATGTCTTAACTTCAATTAACGTCAGCTAGATGCCACAATCGTCTTTGGTACTAATTTCAAATACTTATTATCTTAAAAATAATCACAATCTCCTTCCAGCCACTTCTTCCTTATTTCTTTTTTTTTTTTCGTTTTTTCTTTCTGGCTATATTAATTTTAATTTTTAATAGTCATTTTTTTCAGTGCGCAATTTTAAACGTTAACATTGACATACAATAGTCCCGTACATTGTGCAGGTTTCTCATTCTGGGATGAATACGACTCATTTAAACGAGTTTTAGCTCTTTGATTGAAATCTTCACCTATTTGTTTTGTATTCTGTGTTGTTGTGTATAGATGCCAATATGGGCATCACCAAAACTGGACTCAAATCTATCTCTTATCGTGGTGACAGACGGGCCACCGAAAACTAACTAAATACATCCACTAAATAAATCATTTTAGAAATACAATCATATAATTGCCTTTATTTGATACATATATAGTTAAAAAATACAAAAATATAGGATATAGATAGAAAATATTCTTTATAATAAAAAGTTCCGACCGCATAAAGAGTCTCATAAACCTAAATCCTAGAGTGTTGGAGTGTTGTCCCGTAAAAGGGTTAAAATGGCAACAACTCGTGATAACTTGGTTCCAGCGAAGTGTCCAGCGTTGACTGGAGGTAAGCAGAAGAGTACAGAAGTTAAAGGACGTTAAGAAAAAACACCTATATTCCATATTTACCTTAATACGCACAACAGTTCATAAGCCTTTTCTTCTGGAGTGAATTTAATTGGCCGAAGTTGTGAAAGAAACTGCGTGATCGTGCAAGAACGTATCTGTTTTATTGTCTTTTTTATATTACCTTATAGTTTTCCAAATTTTGAACGGAATTGTAGCTGATAAAATATTATTATTGTTATTTACTTCCTAATCAAACTGCTGTCAAAGGATATAATTTTTTTTTCATCACATTTACATGAGTTTTATTTTCTGTTCTATTTTAATTTAGATGTATATTTTACTGGGCGTTGGAGCAGGAGGTCACAATTTTGAAGATCGTCCAGATGGTACTAAGCCTTGGAAAAATAATGAAGTTGTTAGTCAAAAAAAGTTTTACAAAGCAAAATCATCCTGGTATCCGACCTGGGGTCCAAACTCCAAACTGGATATTGAGTATGTGAGGGTTTGGGCCTTGTAATTGCTTACATTTTATTTCAGCAACTAATGATGGAATATTGTTGAAGATTGTAACATATTCAATAAGTTTATAATTTTAATGTTATAATATCTATGCATTTATTTACATTTATACGATAGTGGTCATAATAAAACCTTCGAGTTTTACAAATTATTTTTATAAGCTTTGCCTAAATTCCTTACAACATAATAATCATGTAACATAATTACAGTTAGATAAATAATAAGTTTTAGTAACATATTTTTTTCTAAAATAACGTTTGTTCTGTCCAAAAACTAAAAATTGTCGAAAGTTAATAATCCATTATTTAGTTATAAACCTTTTTTTGAACTTGGAAGTATTGATTTAATTAATTGCATAATAATTATAGGGGACTCGCAAGGAAGGACTTTGCCCAGTTCAAATCAATATTCTAAACCGATTTACTACACCATTTATATCTATATAATGTATAAATTATGTTTTTTACTGAGTTAATATATACTATGTATAAGAAATTATGTTTTGACTAGTGCTGGGAACAATCGACTGAAATCCACTATCGACTGTTTAGTAATTGACTACTTTTTACTATCGACTGTTTCAATCGCTATTTTTGGTTCGACTGTTTTTACTAGTGACTGATTTCAGTCGCTATTTTCGGTCCGACTGATTTTATTACTATTTACTATCAACTGTTTCAGTCGTTTATTTTAGTTACTATTTTCGGTTCTACTAGTTCATTCGACTGATTTTTAACAATGTAGCTATATCCTCCTGGCCGCAATCTTGAAATTAATACGCCGAATTTATGCTTATATAGATTTATATGCAATATATGTGCTTTTATGTTTTTTTGTAGTTTGCTTGTGAATAACTATATATTGTAAATTAATATAGCAGCATTTTGGAACGCTAGTTTTTGAGGGCAAAAAAATGAAATTGTAAATGATGCATTGGAAGATAGTTTTGACTGGTTTAATAGGTAATACTTTGGGCGGGTATAATAGGTCATACTTTTTTGATAAACTTTCACGATTTTGTCCAAGCCTTTTGTTTGTCAAAACGTTTTTGCTAAAATCTTGAAAACTAAAATTAGGTTCCAAAGGTTTCAGAAATTGCATCGATTCCAAAAGATTTGAAGAATTTTTTACAGTAGCACTTGTTAAATTTCTTTTAAAAACATTAACGGTAAAGAAGTGAATAAAGTATATTAAATACATTTTCTGATAGGAAAACTCTACTATTTAACAATTTATTTTGATGGCTATTAAGAAGGGCACCACAGTTTTTATTTGTTAACGAATGGACTATCTTAACAGAATGCGCTCAACTTTTAAAGCCCATTGAAATAATGACCACCAAGTTATCTGGTGAAAGATATCCCACGATGTCTTTAATTCCATCTAATCCTGGATTTTAA
The DNA here is from genome assembly GCF_030347505.1 of Rhynchophorus ferrugineus. Lineage (NCBI taxonomy): Eukaryota > Metazoa > Arthropoda > Insecta > Coleoptera > Curculionidae > Rhynchophorus > Rhynchophorus ferrugineus. The sequence continues at coordinate 18,769,720 of NW_027472583.1, read as the reverse complement.
CAAGTGAATGGTGAAAAAATACAAAATTGTCTATTAGATGTCATTATTAAAAGACTGGTAATTTTAGAAATGAACACGATATGCGGGAAATCCACATTTTCAGATCCTAGATTTAAAAAAGCAGGATTTGGTATTGCAAATAATGCTGAGGCGATACAAAAAGTTATCACAAAAGAGGTATCTTCCATTCTAACTTCAAAAAGTACAAATATATTTCCACAATTCGAAATTCAAGACATAACTACTGACCAAGAATGTATTGACATTTGGAGATATTTTGATAAAAAAATGATTTTTGGCAAGCCCATAAAATGACACTACCTATTATATAATTATATCAGCTACACGTAAAATATTCCTCTATACCCTCAACATATGTCCCCTCGGAACGAACTTTTTTAAAATCTGGGCAAATAATTAATGATCGAAGAAATCGCCTCACGGGAGAAAAGCTGAACATGGTAATATTCCTGAACAGTAATTTAAAAATATTTCTGTTGAAAAATAAATAAAACTTTTATTTAAAAAGGGTCTGGTAGTTATTGTACGATAATTTTTAGGTTCGTCATGGATTAGATTTTTCAATGATTAGGTATACGTCTACATTTTATTTAGTAGTTATGATTATTGAACATCTTTAGTTTTTAGGTTTTGTTTAAGTTGTATTGTACTAGAAATTAGTTTTTTTTTCCTTTTCTTTTTTAAAGTTAGTACGGGAATGAATATATTTCTGTCTCGCTTATACTACCATTGGAGAATATAAACAAATTTAAAATTAACTGCTCCAAGCATTTATCTCCGTCCTTTCCTATCTCACAATTTATACAGACAAGAATACCTACATCTTCATCTGACATCACGAATGGGAAAAACAGCCGAACCGTGCATTTAAGTGAAAATAGTAATTACTATTTTCATTCGTTATTTATTTGACTATCGAGTTTTTTGCGACTATCGACTGTTCGACTGTTTTCAGTCGGTAGTTCCCAACATTAGTTTGGACCATTAAAAATTAGTACAATTCTTTGTAATATCATATGAATTATTACTATTATTTAATTTGTTTTTTTATTTACCTATAAAGAGAGTTGATCAAGTAAATAAATTTAGTTAAAAAAATAATATAAGAATGATAGTAGTTATTCTAATTAATTAAATTATAACAAATCAGTTTCTATAGATAAAACAAGCTGAAATGAGTTTATATAATTTTCCTTCACCATTTGGCCATATAAATACTTATCACTAGAAAGACGTCTTTAAAACAATGTAATAATAGTGAATTTCTGTATAATAACTATTTACAATACTTTAATACTAAAATAATTTTGAGTTAATATATAATTAATAGTAGTTATCAACAATGTATCCACTTGAATGACGGCTTAAAAGGTTTGTTTAAATAACAGTGTAAATATTTGTTTTAGAAGAGGGACTCTAAAATGTAACAAGGAAAGCTGGAATTTTAAAAAGGCAAATAATAATAAAAATCGTGTCATTTGTTAATATATTTGATAAAAAATGTAATGCTTACAATATTTCTTCATTATCTCTAATGTCAACACAAAATTCTACTTATGATTAAAAAATAATTACAAAATGCTTAAAACTATAAGGAAGCCTTAGCTACTTCTTACGAGGCTTATTCTACATATTAAGTAACATAAATATGTTGTTAGCATATAATATTAAACATGTTATTTAATATAAAAGTTGATATCAGCAGTAGTGGAAATCAAAATAATGCATATAGGCAACCAAAAAAAATACGTTATTGTATAGCAGTCATGTATTCTTTTTCATAATAGATTACAACCATACAATCATTAATATATGTGTCATATTTTCATTAATAATTTTTTTCAGAATTGGCAATGAATTTTAATGTATAGGTAAATATATCAAGACATATCGGGTACCCATAGTCCAAGAGTTGATGTTTTAAATAATAAAATTTAGGAAATATTTATAACTTTAAAAATAATTAAATTAAAAATATTTGCGATAGAGTTTTATGATAATAATTTAAAATTATTGGGTTAATACCATCATTATGTCTTGTTAATATAAACAATCGTTAAGTAATAAACTAACGTAGAATGACGAATGTACTAAAAGTTGTTTCTCGGGATTAACGATTTCTGGTATTTTTCTGTTCATCAACTCTTATTCGATTCTAACCTCAGTACTTGTTTATTTATCAGCTCAGATACATGTAAGATGTTAACTTCCTTTATTGTGTTGCTTCTTGTTTGTCTAGTAGCGAAGACGACTGCTCAGTATGAAGTACCTGAAGCAACCGTTGAAGCTTACTACCCCAAGGGTTTCAAAGTATCTATACCAGGTGAGTATTCCTATATAAATATAAAAAATGTATTAATTCAATTGCTGGAAATTGGTTGATGTTATTGTTGTAAAATAAGGTAAATAGAATAATTTTATTTAATAAGGTAATTTATTTAAATTAGTTTTGTACAACCTTGAACACAAAAATAAATTACAGTAGTCAATTTTTAAGCATTTTAAAATATGATAGATCTGCATTGTATTTCTTAAAATTATTGTTGATTATTATATTACTTTAATTTTATTATTATATACTTACAGTATATTTTTTTTAAATCCTGATACTTTGTAAAATGGTTACTCTGATATTTATATGAGTTTTATCCCTGTTTTTTTTTAAATCTAAAAAATGGTAAATGATTTAATGGTATTCATTGTTTTTTCATTAGATATATCAACTATATGAATTAATAAACAATATAATTCTAAGAAATAAATAGGTAGGATTTTACGTCCACGTTGCTTTTCGCAGAATTAATCATTGTTGGGGTTTAGTTTATGTATATGTTAATTTTAAATTGTGGTAAACGGAAGGAAGTGCAGACCATGGCATAGATATAGTTTAATTGCTATAGATTTCCTGTAACCAATTGCATAAAAACAAAGAATTGTTTTATCAGAATTTATTATTTATAATATGTTAATATAATATATGTCGTCTTTAATTATCTTTTCTGTTGCTTTAAAATTTATCCAGGCAATTTGATTTTAAGTTGATGTTAAGTTAGTTTTTAATGCATTTTTCACATTTTCTACTATCGAGGTCAACCAGGACGACCGTGCCGTTTTTCAGGTTTATGTTTATGTATTCAATGTGCATCGGTTATTCTTCTTGTTTTTGTAAAAGAGTATATGAAGATGCCCAGTTTCGTTATTTCGAACGATTTTCTGTTTGGAGATTTTATAAAACTGCCAAGACGGAATAGCCTTTTAAATGAAAGCTTATTTTAATGAAAATATTTTTATTGAAGATGTACAAGGCTAGGACATTCATTAATACATTTAGCAAAGGACAAACAAACAAGATAGCATTTTGTGGATTTAGAGCTATTATATATGTGTGTTTACGGAATATTGAATGGGCAAGTACAACAATAATATATATTTATTATGTACATTTTTCAAAAAGACCTCCAAAATGATCATTAAAAAATCTGCTTCAAGGGATTGTCCAAATTATTTTTGTCGCTAAATTGGCGTAACTGTCCTGTGTACTGACGTAGAATTTAAACGTCATCAGTCATTTAGCTTGTTCACGGTGTTCGCTCATGACAGGTGAATTTTGTCAATAATACATTTAAGATAAAAATGGAATGGATTTTCGCAAATGGTTGCCTGAGAACCCGATGAAAATGTTTCAAGAGACGTATAATAGGTGTAGTTTTATTGATAATATCAAAAACACGTCCATATGATTATATATATATATATATATATATATATATATATATATATATATATATATATATATATATATATATATATTCCCCCGATAAGGTCTAGTCATTTAAAAGCGCCAGTTTTCAGCTCATGGTCAGATAAAGTCGATTTCAGAAAATGCCTTCAAAAAATGTTTAGATCCTTGGATTTTTCGTAAGGATTACTAAAATGTATTATTTTACTAATTTACGGCGCTCTTTTTGAAGACTGTAAATCCTTGAACCTTTAACTTGAACAATTGTTTTCGAACCACCATATTGTTTCAGATAATTCATGACTAATTTTTTATTACAAAAAATATTAAGATAAATTATATTAATTGTTTATTTAATGGAGCTTAGAGAAGTGTCTACTTAGATTTGAATCCTATTGAATATTTGTGTGGCCATTTGGAATACTCTGTTATAGAATAGTGTTAAATTAACTAATATAGAATTGTGCAAAATAGAGCTAATATAAGTTGTCTCCAAAACTATTCAAAACTTTAATTAAATAGAAAAAAGTTTTTTTTTGAAAATTATAAATGGGTTAAAGCATAAAATACATAGGATGACCTCCACAGCTTTATATGCATGCGCCTACTATTTTGTATAAATGTAGTCGAACTTTGGCTAATAGGGCACTAATTTTAAATAAAACTTGAAGTCCAGATAAACCCCCGTTGGTAAATAGGAGACTTTAGAATATATATAAAATAACCAAACTAATCCTAGATCCGCTACTGCAAATAATTCCATCATCATGTAGTATTCATATAAGTCACATGATCTAGGAGTGCATATCTAATCAACGAAATAACAAACTAGAAAACCAGGTAGTGTTCCATGCAGTAAGTTAATTATTTTATGGTTGGTATGGCAAGTGGCATCGTCTTCTCGAAACGACATTCAGTCCGTATCGATATCAGACAATTCATTGGTTTGAACTTGTTTTTCAACGATTCGATGTGACTTTTACGAACTCAAAATGCACAAATTTCGATGATTAAGAACTTCGTCGCTTAGGCTGAGCCTAAAACTTTAGAAGAAGTAAACAATCAGCTGTCAACCTGTGTTGTTCATTTGCTTGATAATATTTTACATTACATATTGCGGCAAATTGATTATTGCTTAGATTTGAGCCTATATATGTACGAGTACAGATAGTTAACATGCCGCATTGTACGAGGTTTGGAGCTAATTTTTTGATGTATGTATATGGTATTAAGTAGATTGATTGAACCAATACTACAGACGCGTTAGAAGAAGAAATTATTAGTAATTATTGAAATTAATAAACAACATTACGTCCAAATTAATGGAAAAATATTTCTTCTTTTTCTTACCGTAATTATTATTTTTTATCAATCAATAATTTATATTGATTTACAAACGAATCCAGAAAAAACCATTTAAATACAATTTTGAAATGTTTGTGAATTTATTACTCGTATTGTATAATTTGCTTATACAATCCTAATGTATTCTATTTCTCTCGACAGACGAAGAAGGAATTAAACTGTTTGCGTTCCATGGAAAAATTAATGAGGAAATGAACGGGCGTGAAGCGGGTACATTCTCCAGGGATATCACCAAAGCCAAGGACGGAAGATGGACATTCATTGATAATTCGGTTGGTTTCTTTATATTGTTCATGTTAATTCAATGAAAAAATAACATAGGGATATTTTTCAGTCGAAACTAAAAGAGGGAGACATCCTTTATTATTGGACCTTTGTAGATTACTTTGACGGAGAAAGAAAATTAGGTTATGTCAAAGACGACCAATCGTTCACAGTAAAAGGTATTTATATATGGGTGTTAGTATTATGATTTTAAGAACTAAATTAACATTAATTGTGATTCGCGGATTTTTTTAACTAAAATAAGTAATTATTTCTTATTGTCAGGTAACTTAAAATTTTAACATAATTTCCACTAAAAATGTTTTTATATTATCGAACATATTAAGTTACTGTAATTTTAGCCTGTAATACGTAATTTTCAAATGAATTAAATAAAAATTGTGTATGAGATGATATGCCGTCGTTATCAAAAAGATTTAGAAACATCAAGAACATGATTAATTTTTTTTTCGATTAGTTTGTGCAAGAGGATATTTATATATTTATTTTAATATTTACAGTTAAATGATGTTTTTATTATTCAACATTTGAGGTTCAACAAACTATAATATTTAACCCATTTTAAATCTCTCTAACGAATTAATAATTAATTTTTTTATAAATCTAAAATTTCTATTTTTGTTTTTATATCACGACAGTCGTATATATATTCGACCAATGAAACAAATATAGCTAAGTTTCTGTTTTAATTTAGACATGTCACAAATTTTAGCATGTCAACTTGTGGACTAAGTTTTTCAACAAGTTTTTTTTTGTTTTGGTGTTATTAGGTCTCAATTAGAGATAATCCAGTGCTATTTGAAGACTGTCTTAAATCATAAATTTAATTTTTTTTTGCTATAAAATATGATACGATTTTGGTAGTGTGACATCCTACATAATTCATCTGATAGTCCAATAGTATTATTGAACCGCAGCTACCAGCTATTTCGATTTTAAAATAGATTTATAGTTTTGACAATTAAATTATTTGTTGTCATAGTTACGTCATAGTCGTCAAAGCATAAACATAGAAGAAACAGACATAAAATACGATCTCCCATGTATAAAGTTGTAGCCAAGTTTTGTTGGTCTAAATAACTAGAGGGCGCACCAAGCGGGCTACTACAGTGGGCAATTAAAATATAAGTTGTAATAAAATATTTTATTTAAATAGTACTTAAGGTTTCTATAAAACATATTGAAAATACATAAGAAAATTTTCTGACTATATTGTCTTAAATATTATAAAGTAAAAAGCTATAAGATAAAAAATAATATACTCAAAATATACTTAAAAATACAATATTTGAATTTACTGATTATAGTAAATACATGTTACAATTCTTATTACGAAATATCTTTCCCTTTTTTATATATTTTTATAAGTAGTTAGTTGGACACCATCCATTGTAGTATCCATATATAACCATGTAAAGGTTTTAATGTTTGCCCTTTGCAATCTCATTGATTTTTTTATTCACCCGAACAAGCAGTACCTAATTATTCTATTTTTTATTATATTGCCTTGGTTCAGGATATTGTGTACACTTAATTATTTTAAAAACCATTATGATTTTATATTACCTGAATGACTGAATGAGAATTTTCGTTAAATTTGGTTTTGTACATTTTTTGACAATAAATAAAAAGTCTAGAGATAGTTTCGCACACAAACACTGAGTATGTAGCTAAAGGCACATATTCGTCTGTTTCAAACATAAATAACATAAATACTTTTATATTTACTTGTTAACACCAGCAAGTATCAAGTAAAAACACTGATCTATCTTTGTTGAACAAATGCAACAGTTTGTTAATATTTATATGTTAATGATCCAGTTCATATGTGACTCTTTAGTTTATAAATACTAACAACTAGTTCAAAATATTAGGCCTATAAATTAGTTTTTAAGGATTTTAATTTGAAGCCTGATTTAAAACAATTGGTATAATGAATTTTATTTAAAGTATTGTTCGTCGAGAGACAATATTTTTTCCATCTTGAAAAGAACCGAATCTGTAAAAAACGTTGTATTTTTGATGGTATCCATGAATCGAACCATTTTTGGGTACCTTTATCAGAGTGAACAGTTGTTCAAACAGGTCACGATTCATATTCATTTGTCCCGATAAGTAGTAATCAAAAGGAGCAAGGTTTGGAGAGTACGGCGGGTGGTGTAGAATTTCCTGTTTTAATGATTCCAAGTATGTTTTAATCGGTTTTGCAACATGTGGTCTAGCGTTGTCATGCTGAAGAATAAGAGTGTTGTGACTTTGATCGTATTACAACTTTATATCTAGTGGTGTTCGGCTAAAACGGATCAACTGTTGTCGATAATGATCTCTATTGATGGTTTCATTAGGTTTAAGTAGCTCATTATATATTACACCAAGTTGATCCCACTAAATGCAGAGCATGGTTACTCGGCTTTGACCTTGGTGTTCATACACTGATGACACTGGTGGTTTTCCTCTTTTTTTTTCATTTTGGCTTATCGTAATAGAGCCACTTTTCATCATTAGTTACAATACGATGCGTTTCAAAGAAACCTTTCCAATTTTGCCGTTGAAACAGCCAACACCTTTCAATGTCTCTTAGGTTCAATTCATACGGCACAAAATATCTACTAAATAGAATTTGGATCATTACCAAATATTTCAAGCGATTGGAAAGGGTTTCTTGTGTTATTTCCAACGCTTGTGCAGATTCTTCTTCCGTTTTACACTTTATGACATCATTGAGTAATGCCTCCAAACTTTTTTCAGTACTATTAAAATATTGAAACCAGTATTCAGATATAGCATTCGATGGAGCATGATTGCCATAAGCTTCACGCATCTTCCGATAACCTTCATCTGTCTTTTTCTTCAATTTAGAGTAAAAAGATAAAGTAAAACTTCCCGAAAATGCAATTTACTCGGTACAAATTCAGATAGTTTTAACGTATTAGAAAACATTTTTGTTCACACTTAGGTGAAATAACATATACCGATCAGTAAAATATGTGAGGCTTATATATGAAGTTGGTTTGGTTTGTTGTAAATCCTTAAAATACTAATGTATAGGCCTGATACCTCAATAAATAAATACTGTTAAAAATCTCTTTTTAAACAGAATTACTTCCTAAACCTGGTGCAGTTACAACTCCCCAACCTTCAACGCCTGCTGATCCTAACGTTTGCAATCCAACTCAGACAACAATAAATGGTAAAGCTGCCTGTAGAGGTCATTTGATATTCGATAGTCGGTTCGACCAGTTTGGTCAGAATAAAGACAAATTTTGGACAGTCGAGCGGAAGTTTGCTGGAGCTCCGGTATGTTGTTGCCGGAATATTATGATAAATGCCTAATTCCGATTTACGTTACAGGACTATGAGTTTGTCATGTACGATGACAGTGAAAAGACATTATCTGTAACAAATGGTCACTTAGTCATAACGCCTACTTTATTGGATAACATATATGGAAACAATTATGTAACTAGTGCTAATGGTTTGGATATCGGAGAAAGGTAAAATTTACATAGTATCGTTTTATTCCAAAATTTATTATTTAATACTTGTAAAAACTATGGGTTAATTTCTTGGTGAATTATTATTGACATTTCCATTCCATTTATTTTTATAATAATTTATTTATTACAAAGTGTGGTTCATCAATGATTATGCTATTACATTTTCGTACATCTCAGAACATTTTTTTTCCATTTTGAAAAATGTTTGATGCTTAAACGATCTAAGGAACTATTTTTGACTATTACGAAGGAAATGAATCGATAAGTGTAAGCAATCAGAAAGTGTAATGTCCGGGTCATACGTCGGGTACCTTAAAATATCTCACTTTTTACCACTTTTGTAGCAAAATGTTGAATGTACACTGAATTTGCTCGCATTTATTTATCCCGGTTAAATCTAGCTGCTGGCTATACAGGAGATGAACAACACAAGATTAACATTTGACATATACACAATATTTATTTATTTATTAATAAAATGTTCAGCCATTATTTAACGTTAAAATATCTGTAATTCTTCGCCGAATGGTGTCTAAATAGTTTCCAATGAATTGTTGTCCTATTCTTATGCCTACACATTCTCCATTTGTTTCAATAATTATTTATAGTTTCGACAATTAAATTAATTATTGTCATAAACGTCAAGGCATAAACATAGAATAGACAGAAATGGAATACGATCTCCCATGGCCCAGTTTTGTTCGTCTGAACCACCAGAGGGCGCGCCAAACGTGTTTATTTACTACAGGGAGAAATTAAAAAATACAATTTTAGTAAAACATTTTATTTAAATACTAGTTAACATTTCTATAAATCATTTTGAAAATACATAAAAAAACAATATCTAATATGACAACTGATAACTTATATTTTCTGATTGTATATTGTTATTGCCTTAAATATTATAAAGTAAAAAAATATAATTAAAAAAAAAATCATTTACTCAAAATGTACTTAAAAATACAATGTGTGAGTTTACTGAATACATGTTATATTTTGATTACGAAACCTCCTTTTCTTTTCTATATATTTTTATAAGTAGTTAATTGGGCACTATCCATTAAGTCTCATTTATTTTGTTATTCACCGGAACAAGCAATACCTAGTTATGATATTTTTTAATACATTACCTTTGTTCAGGATGTAGTACACAGTTAATCCTTTTCAAAAAATCACAATTTGCTGACATAACTATAATATTCGTTAAATTTGGTTTTGTACATTCTTTGTTAGCTGGTTAAATATCATTTAGCATGGTTAAATCTGACATAACATATACACAACATGTATTTATTTATAAATAAAGTTAATTTGTTTTTATTTAATTCTAATTCTATTTATTCTAATTCTATTCTATTAATTCTATTTAATTTTCAAACATCTGCAATTCTTCGCAGAATAGTGTCTGAATAGTTTCCAATAGAATGTTGTCCCATTCTTGTGTCTAAACATTTGCCAGTTGTTTCAATAATGTTGTGGATGGCTAGTTGGGGTGTTTATTTCGAAGGCATTAAAGCGTTTAAAATGTGACAATCACTGAACAACCGAGGAAGGAATCCAAAAACACATAAACCCTGATTCCTGTGGCGAAATCGACAGAAAATGGCATCAATCATCATCGTCAACAGTGGCGAGACGTGCTAAAGAATATTTTTAAAGTACCATTAGTAGCGTATTAACTGTAGTATTGAAATAGATTCGCTTTCCTAGAGCCCTCTATGCATTGATAATGATGATGACTTTAGTTCAAGAAGATCAAAAAGTTAACGCAAAAATACCGTGACCTAAAGTATTCCCTGGGTTTTGAATATTATCATCCATGAAATTCTTCAGAAATTGATTTTACACATTTTAAGATTTTTATAATAGAGTCCACCTTTTTATAATATGAATTATCTAGTATATAAGCCAAATAGCAATTTTTTCCTCGCATTTTAGCAATCTTTCAGACGGCACTCATCCAGGTCTCTGAACTCTACTTTTATTTAAATTCCTCAATGGTGTTATTCCAAACTTTTCAATACCGTTCGGTATTATTTAGCTTTAATGTTTATGTTTATAGGATATTGCTGTTGATATTGTTTGTCGATTTATATTCACCACAATTAACCAGCCTTTAGTTTTATTGCTATATCCAAACGGTGAACGCCATTTGTTCATTGTAAACAGTAGCACATATTTATTAGTCTACGTGCTCTGCGATCTAATGAGCGAATTCGAAATGAAGATCGACATCAACAGGGTAACAACTAATCGATAATCTTGGTTTTATATTTTTTTGTACTTTAATTTAAAAAAAATTGTCTTTAATTTGAGTCTTTGTTTGTTGTAATTAGTATTTTCTAAAAATAATGATAAATAATTTCTATCGGTGTATGTATTGTTTACGATGTTCATTTAAAAAGTTTCGCACGGCTCATTAGAAGCTTTCAAATTGAACCGAAAATCTAATCTTAGATTTTCATAGAAATCGTTAGCTCCATTTACAAAAATATATATCTTTTATTTGGTATAAATTAATGGTAAAAATTTAGGTAAAAAATAATGGCTGGTAAAAAGCCAACGTAAATATATATATATATATATATATATATATATATTTGATCATGTTTGTTTTCATTATTTGATCTGGACCTTCAGCCTACCGACTGGCCAGTGACCAACTTAGACATACCTTGTCGGATTTTCGACTGTTGTCTGGCATGCCCCAGCCAGCAGGTTTCGAGCCTGCGACTATCGCAATAGTAGGAGGGCCGTCCTGTCGCCTTAACTACTGCGCCGTCATACCGGCATATATATTTATATTACAATAAAAACGTATATTTAACAACATATTTAACATTAAAAGTCAAAACTTTCTCTAATTATAATTTGATCATTTTATTTCATTATATGGTTGTTTCAACCATAAGGAATCTCAGAAGAAATTAATTAATTTTTCTTTTAATTCCATTAGAATCAGATTTATTGAAACATATCTTATACGTGCCACTTAATTAATGCCAGATCATCTAAAATTATAGAATGGAATTTGGCTTTTCTTAACACACATGTATTATGTAAGTTAATTTTTCAATAATTTCTAATAGTAACTTAGTACCAATGATTTGTTTCAGTATTAATAATTTTTTGAGCAGCTGTTTCAATATTTATAGAAACTTTGTCTGATTTCTAGGCATATATTTTTTAAAATTATGTGAATTCACAAAGCTTCAACCTGATGCTTCTAACAATAAAACGAATCCGAAAGTTTGGTAGAAAAAATGTAAATTTCACTGAATTGTTATTCGCAACCTGCTCTGCGTTATTTAAAATTCGTTTATAAAATATTTTCGACCAGCATCATCGCAAACAGAGGGGAACTTGCTTTAACAAACATCTTTCTTCTTTAACATTTAAAAATATTGACTGTAATACTGGATCTGTATTGAAAGATTAAAAGTAGTTTCCATAGATGGCTTAAAATTATTGTCCATTTTATATTATCCACTGCTAGTTATTGTCTGCGTATGATTCTTTAAATTTTCATCTTATATATACTTTTGGGTTTTCTTCTGTGGTTTTCGTTTTACATACTATTTTTATTTATTTATTCATAACATTGTTACTAGTGGTTACCTAGGAGGACCCATGTGCTCTCTCTGAGTCTGTGGTGTAATAATTGTGTTTTAACACCGCTGTTTTTCTGTTAAATGCATCTCACTATACTACACTACACAAGATGAAATGGGTTGATTCTTTTCAGTATGTGTCTGGGTCTGTATGATCTTCTCTATTCATCGGTGTCGGTATCTGAAGGTTTCGGTGTAAATAATCAGTCCTGTAGTATCTGGATGCACTTATAATACTTCACTTTGAACTTTGTTCTAGCAAATCTGTATTGTGGTTATATTATTTTGCGCGCAGCGTCTCCATAACTGAATTTCGTATGTCCATATCAATACATGCTTGTATAATAGACATTTATTATGTACTGATAATTGTGATTTTCTTCTAATTAACCAATACATCACTACATAGTATAAAACAAAGTCGCCTTTTCTGTCCCTATATCCCTATGTGCGCTTAAATCTTTAAAACTACGCAACGGATTTTGATGCGGTTTTTTTTAATAGATAGAGTGATTCAAGAGGAAGGTTTATATGTATAATACATGCATAATATACTGAGGCAACATTGCTAATTTTAGAGGTTTCTAACGTGATGTCGTAAATTAATCTATTTTTTAGTGACATGGTGCATGAGTGACATAGGCATATATATTTTATGCCCGTGCAAAGTCCGCTATGTTTTTATATACAACGTTCATATTTTTTTCTGTAGTGTATTTAATTTAGTATCAGCATTGCACCCCTGCGAAGCCGGGGCGGGTCGCTAGTCTCCTTATATTTGAACTTCAGCTCTTTTTATAGGTTCCTTTCAGTGAGGTTTTGCGTCAAGATTCATTCCTAGCTTAGATATCGCGTGGTTATTATATGGAATGATAGTATTATTTATTGTTATTGGTGCTTGTACGTGAGACTCTTATTATATATACGTCAACTGCATGTGCACAGATTTACTTTTATTAATTTTTATTTTCCAGGATTGAGTACAATTATTTATGTTGCCACTGGCCTGTTGTAATTTTCGTGTGTTATCTCCGATAGCAAGAATAGTAGTAGCCATCGTGATATTTTCCATTTGTGGTATATCATATATATATATATATAGAGTAGGTAGAGAAATGGTTCGAATATACTTCCTTGCTTTCATACTATTACCCAAATAGACAATATCAAAAGAAAAAACAATATACAACATAAACTTAGACTTTTTATTACGAAATGTGTCACACTTTATGTTTGTTTTATTGATAAATATGGATTAAACATTTATTTATAGCTTTGAGATAAAAATAAGATAAAAATTGCATCTTATTTTAGCAGAAATATCTACATATAAATTTGGATTAGGGAATCTCAATGCATATTTCACTGAATGTTATATATCGAATAGAGTCCGACATTTCTATTTTAATTCCATTACAATCTGCTATCTAACTGGACGTTATTTCGCATATAACATGGAACAAAATTGGCTGTGAACTAATAACCTTTCAAGAATGTCAGTAAACAGAGAGATATTATTTACTCACAACAATATTTCTCATTATTCCTAAAAAAGGACTTTAGACTTTCTCTTTTATTTACTCTATTGCATATTTTTGCATCCAGTTGTTCTAAGAGATTACAGTAATAATAAAATCACATTTTATTAGGTGTTGCATGTAATTCTGGTCAATTTTTCGCTTTAAAAGGCATTTATTGAGAGAATTTTGTACAATATATATTAATCAAAATATGTTTTGCAACTTTTTTCCATTTTTTACGGCAATATCGTGTCAAAGAACGATATTGGTTTGGCAAAGATCCATTAATCGACCTATTTTCACACTTCTTCGCATTTCGAAACCGTGTACCATCCAAACCATGCTGCATTGATCAGAACAAGTGGTAATGAGAAGGCACTATGTATGGTGAGTACGCGGGGTACAGCAAAACTTCGTACTTGAGTGATTACGGCCATAGAGTATTATATAGAGTCCCACCAATGCAAGCTCTGAGATCACGTTTTCGAGGCGTTTTTTTTTAATTACAATCACTATTATTTGGTTGTTATGTATTTTCAGTCTCAAAAATGTTGCGTATCCAGAGTTTGTGCAGAAATAAGAAAATAAGACATAGTTTTCTTAAAAAAAAATTCCAGCTCTATTTAAAAAATGCATTGTTCAACCTAAACATTAGATTGGATTAGTAGATTAAGGATATGGGTATGACTTGATGTGTATGACGTAATGTTAAACACAGAAACAGGAGCAATAGAAAAAATCATGATAAATGTGTTCAAATGGCACTATTACAACTGTAAAAATTACATTGAAAGTAAATGTGACTGCATGAAAAGTTTTAGTGTAAAGTTATTCAATATATTGCCCTTTAAAAGGATATTTGTAAAGTATCATTAATTAAAAAAAATATTTTGAAGGGTTTGATTTTTTACTCCAGCAAATGTATTTTGGTTAAGATACCGAATCAATATTTTGGGTTAAGGCTACAACCGAGATAGGTGTGATTTTTTTTAGATCTAACGCATGGAGTCAGATACATTCAATCTTCAACTAGTATGTTAAAAAAAAGGAACTTGATGCTCTTTTTTGCATTTAATTATACATTAATACAAAATAAAATAATACAATTCATAGACCAACAAGTTGAGACTAATTTTATAGACAAGATAGTAACTCATGATGTTACATTGTTTTATTATATTGTTAATAGATCTTTCTCTAGAAGCTGTCTCTTTGATTTAACCTTTCGATTTTACCACAATAAGAGCACAGCAGCAATAATTTTGATATATATCATACATTTTAATGTTTTGTTGCTGTCCTTTAAAATATTACTTTTTGGTATGTTTCGTCCGTTTTGATATTTATCATATATATCATAAAATTTACCCATTTTATATAGAATTTTATTTTAATAATTAAAAAAAATCACATTAAGGTTTTATTTTAAACTTAATGGGCCAATGGAATGTGATGTCAGGAAACCATACCATAGGAAGACTGTCAGTCTTTTATACTAAGGTGGTCTCTTATACTCTACCGCTATGATGGTCCATACGTCGCTAAATGTATTCAACTGTTGATAGACATCTGCAGTAATAGTTTTATTCGGTTTTAGCAATTTCACAATATCTAGGCTACTTCACGATTTTGTGTAACCATATTTTGTATTGCGATGATTTCTGCCCTTGATGCCGACGAAGGTCAAATATGACTCACAACACGTTATTATTGACAGAGTAGATTAGCTTAGCATATTTAACACTTCCATAGTTTAGTAGGTTTTAGTAGGTTTAGTCCTTCCATTCTTAAAAGCGTCATAATTCCTTAATCGCAAAATGCAACTTAACAAAAAATAATTGACTAATAATTTACCTTTTTTCCTTTTTATCTTTCATTTTACCTTTACAGATGTACCGGTATACGCGCCTCTGCAGAGTGCTACCAGCGACCTCAAGGATGGTACATTATTCCACCTGTTTTGTCATCGCAACTGAGTACTAAAGGAAAATTCTCATTCAAATTCGGGAAGATTGAAGTAAAAGCGAAACTACCGAAGGGAGACTGGTTATATCCTGGTAAGATACCGCAAATATCTCATGAGGATTTATAAAGCCCAATTTTTTGTCACTGCAGAATTGTACCTGAACCCTGAAAAAGAAATATACGGTCCTAATTATGAATCTGGTCAAATAAGGATTGCTTATTCGGCTGGAAACAATATGTTCAACCGAAGATTGGAAGGTGGAGCAATTTTGGGGAATAAAGCTGCCGCTAGGAATTATGCCATTAAAGTGTCGGATAGAAACTCACCCTGGGCAGACCAATTTCACACCTATACTGTTTTATGGGAGCCTGGTATGAATCAGATTCCACATATTCCTTCATAAAGTTAATGAAGCAAGCTATATAATGAGGACTAATTTATAAATACTTTTACCCTCGCTATTTATCATCATGTTTTACACATTACACTACATTGGAAGTAATCTACACATAAAATTCCTTCTGCATCTCAAAAATTAAAAATACTCTAATTATATCTCAATGTTAATTTAGCGCGAATCAATTTTTATGACTAAGAAGATAATAGGTGTAACAAGCTTGTATAAACTATTTTAATGATACTAGAAATCTATGATTAACTAAAGCTAAAATTTAACATTCAGTGTTTTTTATTCTCAGAACGAATTACTTTAAGCGTTGATGGTATGGTATACGGAATCATTTATCCACCAGAAAGAGGATTTTCAAGTCTCACAAGTAATTTGCAGATAAATTATGCCAGCCGATGGAAAAATACATTTGCCCCATTGGATGAGGAGGTATTTTTTGAATTAAGTACCTAATTAAATGTTCAGTTACCAACTTTTTTAATGCAATTTAGATGTATATATTATTGGGTGTTGGCGCTGGTGGTCACAACTTTGAAGATCGTTCTGATGGTACGAAACCCTGGGTGAACAAAGAACCGATCAGCCAGAAGAACTTTTACAAAGCAAAATCATCCTGGCTCCCAACTTGGGGTGCAGACTCTAAGCTGGATATTGAGTATGTGAAGGTGTGGGCCTTGTAAGGGATTGAATGCCATCCCAAGCTATTAAAGGAACACACTTAGAATTAGAACGACTGATTTTTTTTTAATTCTTTCGCTTTATGTCTATATATACACATATATTTTATATTTTATAAAAAAAAATTATAATAAAAAATAATTTCAATTATTGCCTTAATTTTTGTTATTTTCTTTGCTTGTATAGGCATTTATTAGTTTAAATATTTTCCATCATTTCCTACAATTTACAATTTTATGCTGTGATGTGCTTATATTATTTTAATGTCACCTTCACCATTTTATCATTATTTCCTATATCACATATAACAAGGGAGAATTCTAACGAGCATATAATATATACGTCACAATAAGTGGTATTAATGAATTTAATACGTCTCCTTTCGTTATGATTTATTTTCTTTATCTTTTATGAGATCCAATCAGAATTGTTTCTTTCTTTTAAATATGTATTCATTTTTCAATTAACTTTGTATCATTGCATAATATAATTGGCAATATTCATAATTTTGGCATACTTAAAACAAATGAGTGAAATTTTATGTAGTAATGTAGAAAATAACAAAAGAAAATGTCATAACATATATTTTATACCGACCGAATTATATTTGATTCTTCAATTTTATTTAAATATTTACCTTTCATAGCTTAGGAAATAAAGATTAAACTGGCATAATAATTTTAATTCCATTCGGAAGACAAATACCTAAATTTTATATCTGAAACGATATTAAAACATAAATTCAGTGTAAAATCTTATTAAACGAAGTTATTTAATTTTCAACAATGCTACTTAAGATTGACAACGTAGATTAACAAAATTTAGGAGCAATTTTACTTAAACATTCTACAATATATATTTTAACTGAGAAATATGGATATAAAGACTAAATATATAAATGAAGTAATCAACATATGGAGTAGTTAAAATAAAATTAACTACATAAGTTGTATGTATAGAACACAAAGGAAAAATAAAAGAAATTATGAATTACTCAGTAATTTTGTAAATAGTTTAAAGCATGGATAAATAATAAGATGTTTAACGATTAAATTTATAAGATATGTGTCTATTTTATACCATTTTATTGTTCGAACTTATTACAATTATTTTCATTATCACTTTATAAACTTAAATCCTCAAAAATCAATAGTTAATTTAATGATTGCAAATACATTCCTATAATATACATTTCGAAATTGTAAAAAATAAATTATTTACTTGTGTTCCGTATTGTTTTAATATACACAAATGCATTACTTCATTCATTATTCCATATTTATGTTTGTAACATAAACTTAAAGAAAAATCATGTGCCGCTCTGAAGTTGTTGCAGTTCTGAAAATAATCTTATGATACTTTTGTTTCTGTTGGAATTGCGGAATTAAGAACTATACAAAAGCATTACTTTTAATTAAAGCGCATTTTTGTGTAAATATTTGAAGTCTATTTCGCCAAGTCATTTCATTGACAAAGTTTTACAGACACAAATATACATCATTATAAATCCTATATGAGATTTATATTTCACCAAATATTATTTTAATTGAAATGTTTCAGTTGACCTTTTATATTTGGTTTCGTTTAGGTATCATAATTATAATTTGAATACACTTCGGTACTATTTTATTGCGTGTTATTTATTATTGAATAAAATATTTTAATACCATAATTTAATCTTAAATATAAACGTGGCTTACCTATATCATATTGTTGACAACAACAGCTATATTGTCATCATATCTGTATGATGTATCGCATATTTTAAGAATAATTGGATCTATCGTAAATGATGTCGATTAATTATTTGACCCAGTTTATTTAAACTGACTGAATTGTTATAGTGATAAGAAATTAGTTTTGACCTTATTTGGATTAAAAAGAGTTTTAAAATAAATTTATTGTCTGGTAATCTTCTTAGCAAATTTTTATCACCAATAACAAAACAAAACAAATATAAAATTAGGTCAACATAACTATTAAAGTATATATCAGTGGGTTTTAAAATTTGGCTAGCGGATGTGCTTTTATAACAGGTCAATTGAAAAGTCTTCGGCTTGAAACATAGATGACGCTATTAGAATTAAATCCATATATTATTTATGTTATTTAGTTAGCCCTAACCCTTAAAAGATGAGTGTATAAATATAATAGCTGTCGGATAATTAGTTTGTGAATTATAGCATTTTGAGTTAAGCAACTTTTGTTATTGTGAAAAAAATGGATAAAGGGGAATTTCGCGTATTGATAAAATATTGCTTTTTGAAGGGAAAAAATATAGTTGAAGCAATAATTGGCTTGATGCCGATTTTTGGACACTGCTCCAGGAAAATCAACCATCAAGAATTTTTATGCTAAGTTTAGACGTGGTGAAATGAGCACCGACGACGGTGAACGCAGTGGACTCCCAAAAGAGGTTGTTACCGAGGAAAACATTTAAAAAATCCACAAAATGATTTTGATTGTTGACCAAAAACAACAACGAGTTGATGATTCGGAGCAGTGTTTGAAGCTGATTGAGCTGTGAATGATCAAGCGTAATTAACACGAATTTTTGCATCGATATGTGACATGGATGAAGCGTGGTTTCATCATTTCACTCCGAAGTCCAATCAACAGTCCTCCGAGTGGACTGCACACGATGAACCTGCTCCAAAGCGTGGGCAAACGCAACAGTGGGCTGGTAAGGTTATGGCGTCTGTATTTTGGGATGCGCATGGAATACTTTTTATTGACTACCTTGAAAAAAGGAAAGACCATCAACAGCGAATACTACATAGCGTTATTGGACCGTTTGAAAGACGAAATCGCCAAAAAAAATGGCCGCATTTGTACAAAAAGAAAGTGCTACTTCACCAAGATAATGCACCGTGTCACAAGTCAGTGAAAACGATGGCAAAAATCCATTAATTGGGCTTCGAATTGCTCCCCTTCCACCGTATTTTACAGATCTACATCCCAGCGACTATTTCTTGTTCTCAGATCTCAAAAGAATGCTCGCTGAGAAGAAATTGAAGAAATTTCGTGGAATGAAGAGGTGATCGCCGACACTGTCGCGTCTTTTGTAGCAAAAGACAAATCGTTCTACAAAAATGGTATGGAAAATGAAATCCATGAAGGGAATTATGTTGAATAAAAAAAATTGTTTTATATTTTCAAAAATACTAAGATTAATACTAAGGAATAAGGTTTGTAAATAATGTAAAATGATTTTTGATTAATTTAAATGAGTATAACTTCCAAGTATTATAAAAAAATAATGTCAGTAATAACTGCTAAGATTGTCTTGGTTGTAGACTATTTTTTAAACCTTCTTTTCAAAAGATTGTATAATATTTGTGGCTCTGTTCCACGAATATTTTGATAAACATTTGATTGCTTTATTTGTTTGTCGATCGTCAAACCCTATCATATTGGTATCAAACATACCTAGAAATACAATAAAGGCACTAAAACTGAAAAAAATATGTTGATATTATTGATAAATATCGACATAATATAGACCTAAAAACTAGCATCAGAAAAATTAAAAATATCAGGAAAGCTACGTTATTATTACCAAACAACAATATTCTACAACTTGCACTAAACAATGCATTAAACTCTCTTATAAATCATTCGGCATAACGCTTTTTTATCACATGATGGCAGATATAATTATTGCAAAAACTAAAGTGCAATTAATGTCATTGTAGTAATCTGTTTATTAAGAAATTGATAATTGGAACTTTCTAACAAAACAATATTCGCGTTACATTTATTCTGATAGATTGTGCAAGCCTACTCTGAGTGACACATATCAATTTCATCAAGCCCTGGATTAGGTACCAATTAATAACCGAAGTTATGTTACACAAAAACAATAACAGAAGTAATGCCTGTTCAGAGATAGTTCTAGAGCAGATGTTAACGATTGCCATACAAATGCATTAAAATTAATTTCTGATTATAAATAAGACATCACTCAATAAGTCTTAGGTTTATTTCGATTAACTAAACTAGTAGTCCTAAAACATCGTCCTTTTAGTTATTTTAGTTAGTTATCAAAATCCATCGATTCTTTATCCAGCGTATTGATGAAAATATTGATTAGATCGAATTAATTGAGGAGTTCACTTTCACAATTCACTTTCCACCACTTTGCCACTCACTTCAAATACAAATACCACTAACAAATGTACATTCACGTTAGTGTACCGATGCTGTTATTTATACCATATTTGATATCAACTTTGATTTGTCTCTTTCGTTTTCATTGACGTTCTTCATAGCTCAACTAAAAACTTTTATTTGTATTATTTTAAGTTATTGAGTGAAGAAGAAAAGTATATTAATAAATTTTAGCATTATGTTGCTACTATTAAATATATATTGATACAAGTTTGAGTTGGCTTAATTCTATTCAAATACTGGATTTAATTCAAAACTGGCTTAATTCTTCAATATAATCTCCATCAAGGCCACACAATCATTCCAACACCACTCTAACATTTCAATACTAATTTTATAGAACGGATATATCAAAATACGCCTCAGTTTCAACGATAACCTCTTCATTCAAGCGCCGGGATTCAAATCTGGCGAATACGATGGATGCGGGAGCAATTCGATGTTCAATTCATGTAGCTTTACCATGGTTTTGATTGACTTGTCACATGGTGCGTTGTCTTGATGAAACAAATTTTTTTTTGCCGTATGCGATCGTTTTTTACTTTATTTTGGCCTTCAAACGTTTCAATAACTAAACTTTTTAAAATAGTTGATGAATGTTCCACCACGCACATCCCACGAGGCCATTACCTTTCCGGCCGATTGTTGTGCTTTCGGGCGCTTTGGACGAGGTTTACCAGTTGTTGACCACTCAGATGACGGTCGTTTTGATTCCTGAGTGAAGTTATGGATTCATGTTTCATCCATTGCCACATATCGGTGCAAAAATTCCGTTTTTTTACGGTGAAACATTGCCTGGCATTGCTTAGAATTATTAATACGTTCTTGTTTTTGCTCAATAATGAGTAAACGCAACACCCACTATGAACAGAGTTTTCTCATAGTCAAATGCTCATGCAATATAAAACCAACACGTTCTTTTGACATCTTTATGATGTTAGCTAACTCACGCTACTTCACTTTTCGATCATTCAAAACGATTTTGTGAATTTTTTTGACGTTTTCTGGTGTTACCACCTTATGTGAACGTCTACTGCATTTAGCATCATCGGTGTCTCTAGGACCACGTTTGAAGTCAGCAAACCAACGTTTTATTGCTGTTTCTGATGAAGAGGTGTCCTTATAACACTTTTGAAGAAGCAGTGTAAAATTGTATTTGGACCAATATAACAAAAGTAGTGTCACTCTTAGCACAATAACTCACAAACTTATATTATACATAACATGAAATTTTTTATAAAGGTTATTATTAAGTGATAAAACGCTGAATGCAATAAAACTAGCGCCAACTATATGTTAAACCCGAAACTTTTCAGCCCATGTGTTAAATATATTCGTGAAATTTGGAAATGTAAACAATGAAATCGTTAAAAAATCACTACTTAATTGTCAAGAAAATGAAAATATGTATTAATTCAAAGTTTGGCCATTTGATTCCAAACAACTGTTTGTTCATTGAGCAAAACTATTTATCGAGTCATTTTCTAACTTCTTCGAAATTGGCGAAGTGCTGCTCTGGATGCGCGTGTATCCCATCTGACCGGTTTTGCTTTATGAGATGGTGCTTTATCGTGCTGTACAATCACTTTACCGTGAACTTCTTCGGGACCATTTTGGACGTTTCGTTAAAATTGATCATTTGTAATACATCAGTTATGTAATATACCACGCCGCGCTTAGAGTTTTCAAAATAAACCCACTTTTTATCACCTGTCACAATTCAATACAGAAATGACTTCCGATCATACCTTTGAAGCAGCATTCTATAGACAATTTTTCGATGTTCGATTTGTCTGTTATTCATTTGATGAGGCACCTATCTTTCCATCTCTTGGATTTTCCTTGTTGCTCATAATCTGTCGCTAATAATTTTTTGGCCTATATTTAACGCTTCTGCCAATTATCTTTGAATTTGGATTGGGTCTTCATCCAATAACTCTTGCAGTTACGTGTTACGGCATACCTACCGTAAGTTTGTACCAGCAATCGATGACGTTCGGTGGCTATTTTCTTTCAATTAAATAAGAGAAGTAATACGTGCCGCAAAAACACATTTTCAGGTACGGAACTTATGCTGAGAGGTTAAGCTTGATCTCAGTAGATTAAAATGACATATGTGTCAAATCATAACATTGCATACTTAAGCCTACCGACATTTATTAGAAAAACCGGTAATTACTTTCCGGTACACCTGGTACATGTATGCTGCTAACGCCATAGATTATTTGATAGCTATGTAGCGTTTGCTTGAAGCTCTGTTCGTCTCCAGAAACTGAATTTATGACCCGATAGCTCTTTTATTCTGATTGCAATACTTCCCTTTCGCAAATCAAGATCTCAATACATATTATTCCCCTGATTTAGCACCCTCATCTTGCTTTTTTTAATCAAGTTACATACGTAATAGAAACGATCCTTAACGTTCCTTACGTCTTGACTTACGTCTTAACTATGACGTTATTTGCATACAAATGAAAATCTTTTTTTTTTTTTTTGATAAAATATCAAAAGCAAAATCAACAAGGAAAGTTTCTGTCTACCGGCGGAACTTATAAACACAAATAAACTACTAATTTGTACAGCTAGTTATACGTATACAGGAAACTTAGTAACAGTTTTTATTAGTATGTAATAAACGGTAATAATCGTTCGTAAACACTTTATTTAAAACAAATTAGAAATAGACAAGAACGTGACGTGCCGATTGTATAATCACGAAAATTGATAATTCCCACTATTTATAATGACACGATTGCATAAAAAAATACGAATTTAACAACTTTTGATTGTGTATCGCCATTTAATATACATGCCGATAAAATAACCGGTATATAATCCTAATCGGATCTACTGGAGAATTAAAACGGTTTGTTCAATGTAATAATCGCGAGTCTATCAATAATGTATAGTGCAAACGCTTTACTACTTACTTGTATGGTGATGATATGGTCAGGTGAAGCGAGTATATCGATTTGGCCTCATCGACATTTGATATTTAATGAAGAATTTGATATATTGGATCCCTACGTATGGAATTATGATCCCAACACTGTAGAGGTATGTACAAGACATGGAGATGAATTTATAATAGATTTTTTATGTTTATTTATTAAAATTTGAAAATGTGCAAAAGAAAATTGGAAAAAAAGTTCATTAAATATTCTAAATTTGCATCTATTTTTGTATTATTGTTAAAAGATCTGGCGAATACGATGGATGCGGGATCAATTCAAAGTTCAATTCATGTAGCTTTACCATGGTTTTGATTGACTTGTCACATGGTGCGTTGTCTTGAACCAATTTTTTTTTGCCTTATGCGATCGTTTTTTTACTTTATTTTGTCCTTCAAACGCTTCAATAATTAAACTTCTTAAAATAGTTGATGAATGTTCCACCACGCACCTCCCAAAATACCGAGGCCATAACCTTTTTTTTATGTTTATTTATTAAAATTTGAAAATGTGCAAAAGAAAATTGGAAAAAAAGTTCATTAAATATTCTAACCATCAAAAAAAAAATTGATTGAAAATGTACAAAACAAAATTTTCAAAAAATTTCACTAAATATGCTTGTTGAACTAAAAACTTCTTGTAAGCAAAAGAGGAAAAACTATTTTCCCTTAATGTTATAAATTCAATTACTTGAATTTTTGTTGTTAGTTGTTAGGGTTCGAACCTCCTGGGGCATGGTCGTAAATTTATGTTTGTGATTGTCCTAGGCAAGACTGCAAAATCCGACAAGGGAAATGTCAGTCACCTAGTAACCAGGCTGGGTAAAACCGGATGTCTTCTGGAATGATTTTTATGTTGGTCACTCGCCAGTCTGTAAGCTTAATGCCGAAGGCCGTGGTTCGTAGGCAACGTTAAAAAGTAGGTCCAGTCCAGATAAACCCCTAGTTGGTAAAAGGAAAAAAATATAAAAATATAATAACTTTAAAATATAAAAAAATTAACATTTACAGTTAAAGTTGAGTTTTTTTAATTTTAAAATTTATATATTTGTATATTTACATTAAAATTTTAAAATTTACGGATACACTCTATGGATAATCAAGAAAAAAACCCTATGGCTATTCATTATTATCATTTTAACAAAAAATCGAACAAAATTTTGATATAAAAAACAATTAAAATCAAACAATTTTTCCAAAAGTTTAAAGAATCAATGCTTCTTTAAATATACAAAAAAAACTATAACCGATAAAGTAGGTAACATAAATAATAAATAAAATCAATATCAAATAGGTTTTCTTAGATTAAATTTTGTTTTTGTTTAGAACATCGAACAATCAGTTGTTTACTTACGAAAAACTGATTCTAATAAAACATATCTTATCTAATATTATCAACATGACTTTTTATATATAATTCTATTGCAATAATTCTTTACTATATTTATGTTTAACATAGACGCTTGAATATGCGATAAAAAATCTTCATATAGAATAAGAACAATCTAGTTGACTGTAAATAATTGAAAATAATTTTCAACTGTTATTGGAGTTATTTTATTGCTTTGATGATGTTTAACTTTGAAGTAAATTTGAGTTTATTTTTATTCTATAAAAATGTGTAAATTAATATTTTTCAAAATATTATTTGATAGTCAGTTTTTTTAATTTTTTAGAAGTATTTGTATTCCGCGTCAAGAAAAGATTAAATTTTAGGAGGAATTTTTTTGGGTACCGTAAAACGATTGCAGTTTATTTGGTATATATCAGGCTATATTATAATAGAATGTGTCACTCGATTGTTGATGATATGTACATGGTTTTTTTTAGTTGTCCAGTGTTTATGATTATTAAAGATTTAAGTATTTTAAAAATTCCTCAATACTTTTGACAATCTATATATATATATATATATATATATATATATATATATATATATATATATATATATATATATATATATATATATATAGAATAAATTATAAATCATCCCAGAAGACATCCGGTCTTACCCGGCCTTGTTACTGACGTGACTGATTGAGCTTAGTGCGTGATGTCAAAGAGCAATTTCCTTATGGCAATGCTCGGACGTGTTCAACCAGATATGGGCAATTAGAATCTCTAGTGCAGAGTGCCATATAAACACAGGGGTCTAGAATCCTTGCTATACATTTGCAAGTAGAAGACTAGGTATGGAAAAAGAAATGGCCAAGGCAAAACATAAAGGCCAAATGACCAGAAGAGTTGTATAGTTGACCATAGTCCCAACGAAGGACACAGGTTTATCCCTGATAGACATAAATCACGATAAATGGACGATTTGAGGATCCTGATTACTATTTGGTCCAGATTCTCTCAGAATAAAAAGAAATATTCCCACAAAAGGTATATGGGCAGTAATCTGAGGAGATCTGATGATATAGACATAACCTCGTTGGGACGGTCCCAGAGAGATTTTCAAGAATAACACGAGTGGTTTGTTCAAGGGCGAGAGCCTGATGTTTGATAAAGTCTTAATTATTAAGCAAATCTCGAGCGATTGAGCAGGTAATCTATGAAAATGTTTTAAGAAAAACAATATAACAAGAAGAAGAAGAGGATATACTGGTAATACTAGAGCAGTATCCGATACGATGTGACACAATGGTT
Source organism: Rhynchophorus ferrugineus (assembly GCF_030347505.1). Taxonomy (NCBI): domain Eukaryota; kingdom Metazoa; phylum Arthropoda; class Insecta; order Coleoptera; family Curculionidae; genus Rhynchophorus; species Rhynchophorus ferrugineus. Next base: position 18,742,860 of record NW_027472583.1, on the reverse strand, counting down.
AAAAGAGGAAATGAAGTGGCTCTTTAGCAGTTAAAAATAGAAAATTATTCCACTTCAGTAAAAATATAAATCATACCGTATCATTAACAGGGCCTTCTTTTAACATTTTTCCACTCCAGTTAAAAAGTAAATTATATCATGTCAATATTCCTCTCAGTTCCTAAAATTCCGCAGTTTATTCAGTTATCCTTTTCGTGGTAGACCGATAAGTTTGATTCATTTTCGCGCGTTTAATCTTACTTATATGTACACTAACTGATAAGGTGCTTTAGTTATGAGTGTGCTATGTATCGTGTTTTGGGTATCATCGTTCATAGGTGTTATAACGATTGTTATACACTTATACAAAGTGAAAGTGCAAAAAAAATTGATATTTGAGGATGATTTTAACAGTTTTAATAGGAACATTTGGCATCATGACCCTAATACAAAAGCGGTAAGAATAGGTGTATTTTAGTTAATAATTACCATCATAATTATACTGTGGTATTGACTTGTTATATATTGATTTATTTTTCATTCTAGTATGTGATATATATTATTTATGTACTATGTGTATTATGTATATTAAAATATCGATTGTATGGATTTAGTTGTAACTAAATAATATCTATTCACAGATATTGTACACAAGCTTTGTACTGGTTACAATACCGTTCATTGTTCGGTATTATCTATATTTCATATCATAATTAGATTAAATATATATATATATATATATATATATATATATATATATATATATATATATATAAATATCTGTTATGATGTGCGTGGGAATTTTCAATAACAATCAGTTCTATCCTTAATCCTCAATATTATAACAATATGAGACAAATATATTTTTAATTAACACAAATAAGCTATTGGTTTTTATCCTAATTTGCTAGGGTTTTAAAATTACAAATTAACTTATTCTACTATAGATACTTTGGTTTTAACATCTATGTTACTGTTATATATATATATATATATATATATATATATATATAATATATATATATATATATAATATATATATATATATATATATATGTATATATATATAATATATATATATATATATGTATATATATATAATATATATATATATATATATATATATATATATATATATATAATATATATATATATATATATATATATATATATATATATAGATTTATATATATAAAAGATCAATCAATGATCAAGTGTATAAAATTTGCTTGCGTTAGTTTAGTTTTACAAAATTCGGAAGAAAATTGTTTCAAAATACATTTTATTCAAAGTCTGTTATCAAAAATAACTTTCAGATAATGATTTACTATGATGTGCGTGGGAATTTTCAATAACAATCAGTTCTATCCTTAATCCTCAATATTATAACAATATGAGACAAATATATTTTTAATTAACACAAATAAGCTATTGGTTTTTATCCTAATTTGCTAGGGTTTTAAAATTACAAATTAACTTATTCTACTATAGATACTTTGGTTTTAACATCTATGTTACTGTTTCTAATATGAATTTTACAGATAAATTCACTGAACTAGATTAAATGGTTTTACTCTCGTTAATGTTGTGGCTTCATTATCTAGGAGCTGGAGAACCTCAATATTGATGTTCTGATCAAGTTCATGTCCTTAGTCCTTGATAACGTTATCCACAGATTCTATCTTCAGGTCCTTACGCAAATTATCACTACGGATGTGCCATGAAGTATCAATAATGTATTCTATAAGTCAACACTAGTTTCAAGACTTGATAGTAAAGCCAAAAGTTGTTATATACTGCCAGAGCCGAATATCTATATATTAACTAGCCAATAACTAGTATATTATTTTGTACTTTTGTTTTAGTTCTTTTTTCTTAACATGTGGCTTCCATCTCAGTTTAACATCAAGGTTCACGCAAATATATTTGGGTGTATTTCTATACGGGACTACTTACACTACTGATTTATATATGCTGACTTGTGTCACTGACTTGTGACAATGATTATTTTGTTAGTGAAATTAATGTGCCCTTATTTATTTTTATTCCTTTTGATGCATCATTTGTCTATCCATCATTGTTTTTCGGTAAGAACTCTTTGAAATTTTTCATTGAATGTAGGCAAATTAGTGCATACAGCAGTTATAGAACTGGTCGCAATACACTTGCCTGTGGCACACCTGCTTGTATTTGCCTCAAGTCAGAAGAGGCATCCTATTGTTTGACTCTGAAGTATCGGTCTGTTATATATGACCCTAACATTTTTGAATATAGGTCAGCGAGAGTCATTTTAATCTCATGTTTTATACTCTCATGCCAAACTCTATCTGTCTGTGAACCTGGTGATCTTTTTCAATAGAAGTTTAAAGGTGACTTTCCTAGTTTAGGAATCATAATTAGTTCAGTCACCTTCCACAGTTAAGGGAGATATTGTCTGATTGAAGTATTTATTATGTTGATGATTTTAATTAGTGCTTTACTTCCGAAGATCCTTTAATATATTCCCGGTAATAAGGTCAAAACCAGAAGCCTTTTTGAGTTAATATTATTTTTTATTTCTTTTTAATTTCGGGAAAAGTGACGAATTGGTAGAATTCAATGGCAAAGTGGATGTTCATCCTTTCTTATTTTATGGCACAAGGTCATGATTTAGCGCCATCCACTATATGGGGCTGGATTACTCTCTCGAGGTGGCCTGCAAATCTTTTAGACATATATTACATATGACAAATATAGATAGCTCAAAATTTTAATTAAATGAATGATAGTATGAATGAATAATGAATATTAGTATAATAATATTCATTATTCTTCTTAATTACAATATTACAAAGTTAGTTACCACTTGGTAGATTTAATTACTTACTAAATTCTAAAGATTGATGTCATGATAAAATTAGCGGATGATTTAGATATGGAAAATCTAGATAGAGAAGCAAGTCCTCGGGTGGCTTAAGTAGGTAAGAATTGACACAAAAATATCTTTTTCAATAATGTCGAATGAAAATATATTTATTATCTTAGTTAATAAAAAAATTGTTTATAATGTTATTGATCAAATAGACTATTTAGAAATAATGTTTTAAAAACTATTATTCTCTGTAAGGTAGATATTTAAATAAGATATTCTGATAACATAATAAAATAATGTTCTTTATATTTAAATAAATTATTATGATATTACTTGAAAGCAATATATGTCATTATATTGGCACTATATTTTTAAATAATAAAAAAATATATAAAGCATTAATTTTCTGTTGGATACCCTAATTATCTTATCTAAGTATCGATGATAATTTAAATTCGTAATCTAATTGTTTGCAGTGTTATGCTACATTTATGTTTCTGCATCATAATTTGACATGAGCCGTACATCACAGTCGTGGTTTATTGGAATTTCGGTGATTGAAAATTATGGAAGGGTATATAAAGTTTTGTTTTGGTTTCAAATGTACTATGCGCCACTAGTATAACTAAGTATTTAGTGCCTAAGGATATATTATTCATTTGTTCCTTTATACAAGAATTCCTAAGAATATAATCAAACATTTTCAGTGAAATTTAATTTTAATAAAAATGTTCAAAATACAGCAAGTTATTCAAAGCACTCACTAACAATGGAACATAAAGTATCGGGTATGGCTATGAAAATTATTTAAAAAACTGTAAAATGCTCAGTTATATAATCTATATGGATCTGTTATTTCAGAAATTATATCGAAATATATTTGCGACACTTAGATATTGTATATCGAACAACACTATTCTATTTAGCAACTAGATACCCCGTAAAGATGTTACCTATATTTATTTTACAGATTTTCTCCGACAATAAGACTTATAAAATCTCCATTTTTACCATATCTTATTTTAAAATCTATATAGCTTCACCGAATAAACATTAATACACATATGGGGATTTAAAGCCATATATTAGGAAAACCCAAAACCGGTACAATCTGGTATCACATTAATCCATTGATACGGTATAAATATGGCAAATACATACTTGTGACATATACGATATAGCAAATAAAGACAGCTGATTATTGAAAATAATTATTAACATAATCAATCAAGTAATATTTAGATACTTTTTTCTAATTTGTCTCACTTCATTTTATTCAATCACACATTAATTTGCTAATAATCTGATTTATCTTTTAGCATACCTTAACATATATCATATAACGCATGGCATTCAATTCTAAATAAAGAATAAAGGATTATTTTCATTACGACGTCATGTTTAAATCCTTCCATCAATTTTATAGAAAGTAGATAAGATTATCAATATTTCGCCTTCAGTATTTTAAATATTATCGCATAAATGCATTATTGCTCATCGAGGTAAAAATGTATGCTATAGAACTAGCAAAAGTAACATCAACTAGTCATAGTCAGTTAAAATCATAAAAATATGTTGCAACAATTTAATAATTTCTGCAGCCGTTGTAAAATATTAGGGGCAGATATTAAATTGAAATATACAACATAACTAATGAACACAAACTCTTAAACCGTTAATACATTCTTACATATTTTCTTTCCCATCTAGTGTCATTCTATGGTTTTTAAACGAATCCTTGAATATGCTTTATAAACATATTTCCCATTAATACTGTAAACATAAATAGATTTTTACGATTATATTGAAGAAACTAGCGGTTTCTAAAGGCGTCTTTGCTACAACCGTTTCAGCTGAAGCCACTAGGCTTATACCTGAATTATTTGTTTTTTTTTGCATTGCATACATTTTATGTCATTTTATTTATTTTTTTTATTTTGGGTTTATAGCTTCGACTACAAATAAATACCATTTGGTTACCAACAATGTCAGTTAATTAATATGAATTTCTGATTCACGCAGTCGATACAAATGAAGTGCCGAAAAAAATAAAACACTGGAGATTTTTTTATGGTTTATTCTAGTGATTGATATTTTACGACTATTACTGATTAAACTACTTCTTCGACGGTAACCAGTAGTTTTCCCCGTTGGTCATTAGTTCCAAGATTAAATTTGTTTCTTCGAAGTGACTACATGGTCTCCTTTCTTGTCTGGAAATACCCTCTCATATATATAGGATGTACCAAAATAAAGTCATGATTTGAATTACATAGCAATACAATACAATTACAATACCATTATTTTATTAAAATCTTCTTTTGTTCGAGTTTTCCATGATGATTCTTTAGAAATTCATCGAATCCGTCTTATTGAAGCACACGATTAGTGACATAGACGTTTGATATTAAGTACCATACCAGAGATTACCGTAACCAGAGAGTACATGAACAGGAAATATATCATGCTTCATGACATGTGACATGAAGTTTAGTTGAAAGTTTTAAAGTTCCAAAGTTTAGTTGTTAGTCTTATTGAAACTGAATATCATCCACATTAGCATTATTTAATTAATGCAAAATCTAAAAAATTGGGTACCAGTTACAGTCACTGCAATATTAGCGTTATATGCCAAGCTATATATTTAGTTACTCAAATGTCTTATATTCGCTTAGCCTACTAACTTGCCTTTATTTATTTCCACTCCCATCACCCTCTCTCGGTAATTGTCAGCTTTAGATCATAAGTTTCATTCAATTACTCTCACATTCGGAATAGCTATTCAAGTAAATAACTGACCCGCTAATTTACAATCCATCTAACACTTGTTCACGATTCCACTATTTGTCTATTTTTTCTTCGGTGTGTTTGACCTGAACTCGGTCAAAGTTCAAAGGGTTCAAGGGGTTATTTTAGACAATGATTTAATATATTTTGTCAGTTTTTGCCTGTATATCTTTTTTGACCTGCTTGTTGATTGTAATAAGTCTTTGCCACACCCCATATCAATTCGATTGCACTGAATATGAAATGATAGGGAGGAAGATGTAACACTCTGTGGCCATATTGTTCAGCCATATGATTTACCATGTATCTATTTTCAGGCCAATTTCTAAAAAACTAAATTACATTAAGCGCAATTAAACTTTTAATTTATATTTACCGAGTAGCAATTACACAGCAATATTACACGCCATTTTTTAATTGCAACCTTCTTTAAGAGCTGATTTTAATCATATTAGATACTATTGAACAGAGAGGAAAACACTAACTAATTCTGAGGAAAGAGTAAAAGAATTCCTGTTTCCAGCATGTATATATTGTTTGCAATTAATTATTAATCTTATTACTAAAAACATCTAATCAATTGTTATTACAATATTTATTTTTTCCATCAACTTTTGTTGTCTTTACACTATTTTGTTTAATATCTTGCCATGAGTGAGCCAACAGACAATTCTGAAATATCCATATCTCCTCTAAATACACAAATATGTATAAAAAGTTTTGTTTGATTTTATGATATGCTTTTGAGAACTTTATTTTAAAAAATCAATGTCTGGAAATTATATTAGGCCTCTTCATGGATTACTTTACACCATGTAAATCCAATCTTACCCAACAATGTATGAATCTTCTACAGCCTCTAAGAGCTATATATATCTAAGTTTTCGATGGTTAGGTTCCAGACTAACACTTTCTTCTGAAATAATTGTATTGAATTATATTTGTATTCAAAAAACTACTTACTTTTTATATATTTCATATATTTGTCAAGAGGGGCCTCTATTATCTCGTTCTTATTCAAAGTAACTAATTAGAGAAGCAATTTGTTTCTAACTCTGATTATTTAAGTGTTTCAGCATTTTCAACTAGAGTAATAAAAAAAGCGATTTGAAATCTATCAAAACAAACAAGGCGCTAAAGCAACGTTTGCTTGTTGATGACTTGTATTTATTATAACTGATGTTTTGAAGAATCTTGCAGGCGTTTCACAACTGGACTTTTGTAGGCTAATTCGGTTAGATATTCGGACTTATCAGATAGCATTATATCTATTTTTAGCTATAATAAAATGAGAAGGAAAATATTATTTTTTGTCTGAAAAACAAATTTACAGATGTTAAGTTGAATAGACAACATATTCAGTCAATTAATCATAGCAGAAAAATCATATTATATTATTGTCAGATATCTTCATCATAAACTTATTTTACTTTTCAGCATGAGATGGAATTTCAACTATACACCAGTAGTGTTATCAATAGTTACACTGAGGACGGTATTCTCCATATTCGACCGACAATCGAACTTGATCCCGAAGAACTGCACAATGGTAGCACAAATTTTCATCCCATTCGTAGCGCCAGAATCAGTACACAATATTCATTCGCCTTCACTTACGGTACAGTGGAGATAAGGGCTAGAATCCCGATCGGAGATTGGTTATTTCCAGCTTTGTGGCTGATGCCGAAACAGAGCGTTTTTGGCAACTGGCCATTGTCTGGAGAGATCGATATCATGGAAGCTAGATGTAATCGCAACTACACCAACAGCATAGGGGAGCCAATAGGAGCGAACCAAGTCGGGGCTACATTACATTTTGGTATGAATAGTTCGACGGATGCTTGGAGATTTGCACATATGGTTAAAAATAGCGATTCATATTATAGGTAATTACACTGTCTTTTTTTCCGATTTAATGAATACGTCGGTTAATAACAATCTTTAATTAATAAGCAAACTTCTAGCTTTCAAATGACTTTTTACTAACAGCAATTATACCACTCCAAGGTTGTTTATTTTAATACCAGGACTTGATGTTAAGTCGACCAAAAATGCTGCAGAATTTCATAATGATTACGTGATATTTAATTTTCATAAAATTTATCTACTACTGTGTTTTCAAAATAGTATATAACGTCATTGATATAAAGCGCAAACAGGTTATTTATTCTTCCCAACATGTTTCGTTCCCTTCAAACTAATTCTTAATAAATACCAAAGGCTTTTTTATTTTTCGAAATAGTTCCTGAATTCAATTAAATCGGGATTGGCCTTTAAAACTTCTCAAAATGATTGTTTTTTTTAGTTTGTGGTTGGTTACTTCTTTTAATGAAATGTTAAATAAAGGTCCATTGTTGTGATAAAAATATTAAAAGTTTTTCGGGGTTTTTAAAATAATTCAGAATAATTCGGGCCCCTTGGCATGGATCTCACCAAGGAAATGAAGCATAACACTCTAATCTTGATTTTTGTCCCGCAGAAGAATCTTTTTCTATCCTTTAAGAACAACACTTCAACAAGTCAAATTATAAATATTAAATAAATGTAAATAGAAGATTGCCAATATAAGAATCTTTAGAATTTTTGTTTCATTTTTTATAATGTCTAAATAAACGTATTTGATTTTCAGAAAAAAAGTATAAATTAGTAAATTTAAAAAAAACATCAATATTTGAAAAATATTTAAAATTCATATTTTTTTTCAACTTTTCGCATCTTTCTGACAACATGGCGATATCGTTTCAGGAAAACGATGTAGCTCGAGCGTCGATCCACTTTTACACTCGCTGATCATTCAAGCCCGTGTGCCAGCCAAGCCAACCTAATCTAAAAAATTGGTAATCAGAAGGCTCTGAGTATGGAAGAGCTTCACCTTCATCTTGTGACCGAGCGTTGTCATGTAGGAGGATGATTTTATGTCTTTTACTCACCATTGCTGGTCTTTTTTTGTAACAATACGTCGTTCAATTTATTTAATAGATGTTGGTAGGGATCTGTAGTAGGGATGCCGAAAGAATATCGATATATTGATACATTTTGAGAAAAGCATATCAATATTTATTACAGTATATAAAAAAATGGTACTTAATTTTAAACGTTTATTAAAAATATCAATTTTATGGCTGTGATTTCGCTGTAGTTTGGCATAATGTTGGAATTTTAGCTAAGAAATATCGAACTAAGAGTAAAACATATTAAAGAATTTTTTTTAAAAATAATATAAAATTATATAAATAATTTTTAGGATTATTATAAAGCAATGCGTGGCTTTTTCTAAATTTGTATCAAAACAAAATAATCTGAAAATGGAATTACCAAGGCAATGTTCATTTCATACATCGAGGATTAATAATCTGCTGATAATAAACGTCATCGTATAATATTATTGAAAATTGTTTAAATATATTGTGCGAGTCCGTTAACACTGTAGTTAAGGCTACGGAACATCTACTGATGTTATAGCTGTTGGTTCGAACATCGTTTAAATTATTAGTGTATTTAATTTATGTCTGCAATTCTCTATAAAAAGGGATATTTATAGATAATTAGCAACAAAACAAACATTCTTTCAAAACAATCAGGGTGGCATCAGTCGCGCAATATAAGACCTCCCTCCTGAAGGAACGGTCCATTCGTACGTGGTTGTTGTCCACGCTAGACAGTCTGCATTTGTAGTAAAGTTATTTGTATCAATTGTTCGATGACTTATCTTAGATTGCCCCCTGAATTGTACCGATTTTACGCAAATTTTCATAGTATAGGGGTGGTTTTCTAAGTTTTAGTGTCTCCAAATTCCAATAGTCCATCACTGAGCAAGTTAATTGCAATGCTTGTGCATACTGCATGAACTATAGATATTTTTGAAAGCATGGATGAGTCTTAATTTTAATACTCCATGACTAAAGGACTTTGAGCAATTTCAATGAAGATCTGAAGCGATGATTTTGCACAACCTTCAGTAAATTATATACGAGATGCTTTGAGTAATCGCGGAACGATTAATAATACAACACCAACCTGTCTTGTCTGTCTTGTATGTCATCAAATGTTACTTTAGCGTTTATGAGATTTTGGACCGTTGCCATTAACTCAATGGGAAAATATTTTGTTTTTATAATAAAATGAAATGCCATAAAAACTAAAATTTATTGATTTAATTCAATTCACTTAATTGAAATAAGATTGTTAATTAAAGATGAAGTGGTTTGATTACTTATTTAATGTAAAATCAAATATATTTGATATATGATTATTGAAACTGATAATTAAATTTTAGTTCCGATTTTCATGTTTATAAAATGGTGTGGACGCCTGAGAAAGTATCATTTTACATTGACGATGAGGACATGGGACCGGCCATTGAACCTTTAGACGGTGGCTTCTTTTCTTTGGGCAACTTTTCCTCCAGTGAGTAAAAATTATAACTACTTTGTTTACATTTATGCGTCTACTGACTATATAAATATAATGACTAATTAAACAATTTAGATTAATTAGCAATTTGTTTTAACAACCATTTTAACACTAAACAATCGTGTAATTTAATTAATACATAAGGTAAATATAATTAAATTCACTTATAGGGGAATGCCCCATAGTTGGGGACACCTCAAGTTTTCAAAAACTAAAATAAATGTTTTATTGATGAAATAATCAAGCCATCAAATAAATTAAGTCGACTACGCAAGTAGTTTCTTCTATGTTAGGTAAATAAGTTCTAATTTATTTGTATTACTTTTATTTCTATTTCTTGCCTTGTTCTTTATACATTTCGTTTATTTCCCTTTAATTTATTGCCTTAGTAGTTCAATAATCTGCCCGGTGGGCAACAAGTATTTCTTATGATAATTATTATATACATGACATGAACATTATTTCATTAAAGGATTTCCTGTGTAAAATATCTTATTCTAAATTTTACTCTAAAGTATTTACCTGATTGAAATTATTTATTGCTTAAATATTTATATGATCAACAATTATATTGGTTTGCATTAATTCTCTATCGAGGTAATAGCGGCCCTTATATGTTCTAGTCTGATTCTTTCACATTCTTCTTCTCACTTTTGTCGGTTTAGTATTTGGGGTGTGGAGAAAATTCGGCCGTAGTCACAGAATAAAATATGTCTACCTATATCACGGAAACTGTAAGACATAAATTCGCTTACCAAATTCGTAAATAGGGAGCCTTATATGTTATGTGAGCTTTTCTGGAGAATCCATATCTTAGTTTCGCGAATTTAGAATTCTGGAATGAAAAAAATCCTAGTGTAGTCATAGAATGAAACTATAAGAGATAAATTGTAATTGAAATAGATAGACAAACACGTTTAGATTCACGCTTTTTATGGGAAACAAATAAGATGTAGTATATGATAAAATGGTATATTTCTATATCAAAGTAACACCTTCAACTTTGGATTTCGTTCATTGCATACCACCTATGAGTGTCTTGAACAGTGTCTTCTTGAGTGAAAAGTCTTGAGTAAATGCATCTTGTAGATCTGGACTTTTCTCTTGAACTTTATATGTTTCATCTAGGAGCATCTACATTATTTGCATGGTCAATATATGTAGCATATTGTCGGCAATAATGTCAGTATCCGTAAATTTCTTATATATTTTTATCAAATGTACATACAATTACGCTATCGTTGAATTATACAAATGTAACATTCCCTATCAAATAGTGTTAGATAATTATTTAGATTTAAGATTCTCAGTCACCATGTGAGCTTTAAAAATTACCCTATCCCGGTAATTTGGTTGATATCTAGAATATATTATGATTTTTGTTTATATTTTAATTTTAGTTAGGATTTTCAGTGAATTTTACACTGGCAATATATAATACATATATCTACTGGGGCTAATATATATTTATTGTGTAAACTCAATTTGTTCATCTACGTTATGATTTTTTAACTTCCTTTATTATTAATAAAAAACGGTATAATTTTTGTTTGAATTCCGTCAAGTTTTTACAGTCATATATAACAAATTAATATATAAGTAAAAACATAATCACGGTATAAGTAAATAATAAACATAACCAGAAGTAGATTATACTAAAACTTCTTCATTTCCATCTAGTTCTGCTGACGTTTGCTTTTAGCACTTTTAACAGAATGGAGTGTGTGTCTTTTTTTAAAATTTTTTACATATTTTTAAAGCTTCCTTTTACCAACAATGGGTTTATTTGGACTGGACCTACTATTTAACGTGGGTTCCGAACCACGGTCCTCGGCATTAAGCCTGTCGTCTGGCGAGTGACCAACTTAGAAATCATCCCAGAAGATATCCGGTCTTACCCAGCCTGGTTACTGGCGTGACTAGGATCATTTTCCTTGTCGGATTTTACACTCTTGCCTAAGACAATCACAAATATTAAACAATCACAAACATAAATTTATGACCATGCCCCAGTAGGATTCGAACTTGCGGCTATCGCAACAATGGGAGGACCGCCCTGTTGCCTTTACCACTGCGCCACCAAGCCGGCTGAGTGTGAGTTTTAATAAACGGACATAAATGCATAGAATAATAAAATATTGAACTGGATATAAATATTGAATAGTAAAATAATAAGAGTTGGCCGTCCTGCTATTTTCACTGTCATTGATCAATTTTATAATAAACCTACAATTTATATACTGTGACAAAAAATTATATTGTCAGAAAAAGTTATTATTGATAATGTGGTAATAAAAAAAGATGTTTTAAAAGTGAATACCAAACCAGTACTACGCTGCAAAAGACTCATTTTATTGACAATTAAAATGCTGAAGATTTCTTATCTGAACCGAACTATTTAACTGCTCATACAACATTGGATATATAGCGTTACTATAATATTCAAGGATACTATAATATTATAATAACTTATTAGACGGTCTGGTAATATTGGTTCATATATAGCTTCATTGTAATAGATAAGCAGTTGTCCTTGATCATGTTTCATTGGCAAACGCCATATTTAATTAATATACATAGCACTATGTTGCTAATCTGCGTCGAGATCCAATCGTTTGTAAAAAATTAATCTCTAAAAAATGTTGACGATTTAATTCCATTTTTTGCGAAGATAATTTTTTACTGCAAATAGAATAAATAGACATAAAAATGTTTTGAATACGCCTACTAAATATTATAAAATATATAATATATAATACGTTTTTAGGTAACAATTGTTTAGGTTTTGAACTATTATAGTAAAACGAATCTACTATAAATACATACACAGAAAACACTTACTATCTTTAACACTGGATACTTAATTTGATACTAACTTCAATCGACAATTAAATAACTAACGATGGGAACTATCAATTGAAAATACTGGTAAGAGTCGATAGTCGCAAAATAGTCAAACTAGTCTATAGTCCAAAAATTAGCGCACAAAAAAGACTCATATTAATGTTGACAGAGGAAAGGACGGATATAATGTTTTTTAATATATTTTAAACACTCCTTTTCACTAACGATGTTTTATCTGGTCTGGACCTACTGTTTAACGTGGGCTCCGAACCACGGTCGTCGGCATTAAACCTACCGACTGGCGAGTGACCAACTTTAGAAATCATTCCAGAAGACGTCCGGTCTTACCCAACCTGGTTATTAAATAAAATACTCAAACTTAGATTTAGGAGAATATAAAATAAGTGTAGTAGATAGGTAAAATAATGTTTTTGTTTTTATTATCATTTAATTATTACGATTATTATGTACATATTTTATTTTGAAACTTTTTTTTTGTGTTAAAAATCTAAGTTTGATTATATTTTAAATTTGAAAGTGAGTTCCTTATTAATTTTTTGAAGTCGGTTAAATTATTTTGTTAAAAATATTTTATGACTAACATAGGTATGTGCGAGATAAAAACAATATATTCTCTTCGAATAATGTATGTATAGTTATCTCAATTTGTTTTAGATATAAACAATCCATGGATTAATGGATCAAATATGTCTCCATTTGACCAAGAGTTTTATCTCATCATCAATTTAGCTGTTGGCGGCGTCAATTTCTTCTCGGATTCGAATATAAACGAAGGCGGCAAACCGTGGCTTAACAGTGCTGTTAATCCAGGATTAGACTTCTGGAAGGGAAGGAGACAGTGGTTACCGACTTGGAATATGGCATCAGATTCTACACATTTCTTAATAGATTACGTCCGTGTTTATTCGTTATGAATGTTAAATTATAGATTAAATTTAGTATATTTATATGTCTATTTATTTATTCAGATTAAATAAAAAATAAATTTATTTTAACAGTTTGTATAAATGATTCAATAGAGTTAATTTTTTCTAATAATTTTTTTAAATTATTAATTTATATTAAATAAGAAAATGTTCATATAGGCGAGTAGTGAAGTCTACATTTTATCATTAGATAAATTGTAGTCACAGGCGAATATAATAGAAAATTATTCAATAAGTCCCGGCCTTAACATATAAATGAGACGTCCTAATCTTCCTACACCGTACTTATAATTTCAGGACAATTTTTTTTAAACCATGTACCATGTCGGAAGTCGATGAAGATGAAGACGACGGTAAAGTTGAACGAATTGCTTTGCCATCCCCCTTATAGTCCCGATCTGACTCCTAGCAACTACTGGATATTTGCAGATATTATAAGAATACTCCAGGAAAAAATATTTGGTTCGAGGTAAATGAAAATCTTAAATTGATAGTAAAAACAAAGCAAGTAAGAGAAAGCTTTTTAAAAATTAGTGGGTCCAGACTAAATGTACCTATTCTGAAGAATGAATGAATTTTGAGTAAAACTTGTTTTATTAATTAGGCTTCCGATTTATTGAAAGATAACTATTATATATCAAAAGTCGCTGTAATATAATGTAATTATTTTAATAAATATTTTAAAATAACGACTCATTGGGAAATATATTATGTGCGAATTATTATTATAGGCCAATATAAAATCATTATCATCTGGAACAATATAAAAATTATGTGGGGCGAGAGGAACGTGCCGGAGTTCGTTTTTATCTTACTGCACAGATTAACATGAATTTTAATTGTAATAAGAGAGTCTAAAATTTTGATTGATTTATTAATAGTTAAACGAAAAAAATGGCTTGAAGATATTTTCTAGTTTATTCAGAAGAACCTTTGATTAATATTTTAGAAAATTCATAGTTTTATTATTTATTTATTAAAATTTGTATTAATTGATAAATCGTACCAAATATATTTCTACACAAATTTGTATCAACTTTTACTATCATAATAAAATAAAAATAGTAAATGAAAATTAAGAAAGTACTGTCTCTCATCAAACCGCAAATATGATATGATATGCCCTCATGTTATTTTCAAATTTACCTAACTAAGCATGTGTTCTTTTTCAACAGATATTGCAACCCATAATTTGAAAGGGTTCTAATATGTTGTCAACTATATAATGTATAACTATATATGTTACAAACTACTTAAAACTTTAGATACGAATCTTTCAAAACTGTCGAAACGTTTTTGCTAAACTTTGAGTAAGCAATTCTGGAAACTGTTCACCTGCAATTTTTTTTAAACTGGCGACCAACAAAAGCTCCAGCTTTAGCCTTTGCTGACGGTTTCGAGATTCTTAAAATGTAAACGCTTCAGATCTTTGTACTTTTTCAACAGCTATTTCACAAATCGTTTTAAAAGTCTTAACTATATGTGTAAAGGCGGCATTAATACATTTTCAGATTTAGCAATGGATTCACATTTAACGTTTTGTTCCTCTAGTCTCATTGAAATCTTAAAATCCCCGGTAAACTGCCACTTATAGTCCTTGTATCTCAAATTTTCGAATAAGATTTTAATACTTTTATAATTTTCTTTGATGAAATTGTTTATGAGCTTTTCGTCCTGCCGCCAACAAATACCGCTCATTGGGAGCACAGGGCGTCCCATGTATGTGAAACAATCCTGTGATGTCTTTAGAGTTATAGCGACCTTGAGGCACGTCGAATTTTACATCGTGGAATAACGGTGTACAGAATACCCAGAAATATAATCCCATATGTTGAACACTTCGGGGTTGCGTTACGTTTATCTGGGATGTTATTGAAGAGTATTTCCATTTATTCAGTGCTCAACCATCGTTTGGTTTAGACATGCCACCATCGACTGCCCAAGCCTCATCTCCAAGTAACACCGCTGTCATCCGTTTTATCTAATTGTATTTTTCACATTTTTTATATAGCCAATAAATAACGGTCACATAATGTAAACACCACTGTTTCATTTCGTTTTACCTCCATTCACCGAGCCACATCATTTACCCTAAAGTGGTGACCCCGACGTGATCTTTCGCAAAATTGGGTTCCTTCTATATTACATTCATTCAAACATTTGTTCCTCATTACATTTTATTTTAGTGCTGGAACAATGAAGCTTCAATTTCATTTCATTATTTCCAATTAATTTTTTTTGTCAAAATTTTCTTTCACAATCTTTTGAACTCATAGAAATGTTTACATCACTGCTTAATCATCAGCGCCTTCGCTAAACATTTCTTTCGGCGCTATGTTTAAATCATAATGTCTTCCTTCGCTCGCCGTCTCCGTCATAATAGCACATTTTGATTTGAAGGGCTTTGGGCAGCTTCGGTCGGATACCGTCGTTATTTGTTTTTTTCTGAATTATCGTAACGTATGTGACTACGGATTAGTCACAGAGCAGCTCCAGAAGTTAGGTACCGATTGCAGTCACCGTAGACTCGTCATGTCTTCGCCGAGGTACCAGAACTGCTAACGTCTCGTCATCGAAGAAAATAAGCTACCACGTCGTCGAACAATCGATCCTCTCACAGCGTCGATTACAGGAGCCCTGTCCGAAAAATAGCTTGTTCTCAACGTCGTCGATGGACCACATTCAAGTGCCAAAGCGACGATGAAGCAACGGTATCCGTAGGACCGGAAGATATCAACAGCCGCACCAGTTCACAACCGTACCAACTACAACCGTTTCGATTTATCATATTTTTCAAAGCCCATTTCATGCAGCACATTTTGTTTGGTATATAATTTTTTTTGTATTTGATATTTTTTCATATATTTTTGTATTTTTGTTGCTTGAAGTAATTTTATGTAAAATTCTGGCAAGGGAGTATTGTAACGACCTTGAGGCATGTCGAATTTTAAATCGTGGAATAACGGTCTACAAAATACCCAGAAATATAATCCCAGATGTTGAACACGAGCGGTGTTCCAGCAGCGCCAACTAGAACCCGATAACGAATAGCTGGCGGCAACCCCGAGACGTTTATCTGGGCTGTTATTGAAGGGTATTTCCATTCATTCAGTGCTCAACCATCGTTTGGTTTAGACGTGCCACCATCGACTGGCCAAGCCTAGTCTCCAGGTAACACCCCTGCCATCCATTTTATCTAATTGTATTTTTTACATTTTTTAATATAGCCAATAATTAACGGTCACATAATGTAAACACCACTGTTTAATTTCGATTTACCTCCATTCGCCGAGCCACATCATTTGCTCAAGAGTAACAAAGCCCATCTTGTTTAGTTAAGAAACTGTTGCATGCCGACTTAGTTTATCTGTTATTTTGATATCAATAAGCATAGACGTAAGATGGCTAACATGTTGATTAACATTATGAAAAATGAATATCACATGAGATTATTAATTGAGCATATGGTAAGCAATAGGTTTAACAATAAGTATCTTAACTGTTGTCTGCGAGAAAAGTTTTATTTTATTTTGTTATGGTAGCTTTTATTATTTTAAGAATCATTTAATCAATTAATTGGAATAAATTATTGAAAATAAATAGGTTAAAACTTAATTGATCCTGATAGGCCAACCCACGTCCTGTCTCCTCCTCTTTGAGGTCCACTGATATGTTGTTTCCATTCTCCTCGTACGTCATGATTCTGGCCGTGCTTCTCCAAGATCACGTGTGATCCGGTATTACCTCTCTGATCTCTGGCTATGTCTGGTCGAAGTTCCCACTGTTGATTGGATTTTTGTCCATTGAGATGGTTTCTATCAACGAATCGTCTGTATCGTAATTGATCACCTTCGGGATATGCAGTTACGTACAGAACACAGCATGTTAGCACAACTACAGTGTACAACGACATTGTTTAGTTACAGTACTGCTTCTACATGTGTATCTAGACGACTGTTATTACATATTATATTTTATATTATTTATAGAGGCATAAAAATCGATTTAACTGGGTTTCACTTTCCTTGTGATCCCCCTTGTCGCATTGTATTACTGTATTAATCATCAAAGGTTAACGTTATCGCTCCAGGTTAGAAAACAGTAATTTTATTTTGGTCTGATTTAGATTAGTTTACAACACATCGATTGAATATTACCCATAATAAAAAATGGGCAAATGTTAATATCTCAGCATCGGAGCTTATTAACATCGACTGCTATTTATTGAAAATCTTTACAGAATCATGCATATATATCGTCATAATATATACGTCATATTTGTGTTGTAAAATATTTAGATATACGGGGTTTGTTTGCGAACAAATATAATAATAACATCAGATATAATGAGTACGATTTGAAGGTAAAGATTTATTTACTAAATAATATTTATTTTTTTAATAATTTTCCTTAACTTTAACTAATAATTGTAATAGGTACAGCAAATCTCTCAAAACAAATTGATCCCTTTCTTACGTTTTTTTTTATACTTAAACAGAATGTTTCATGAAGACTTGTTATTCAAAGTCTAGCAAAAGAAATATTGTTAAATTTGATGACATATGTCATGACAACTTGTTCATTTTTATGCAGCATAAATACAATATAAATAGTTTTAAATACAAAAACGTGTGGGGTTGAAAACAAGAACAATATACGTTTATAAAGCTATTTTAATTTATCGGAAAAAAGTAGTGCCTTCTTGAAACGACGACACAAAATGCATTGTCAGTTCAATCTTATTGTAATACAAACGTAACTCTTATGGTGTAAATATCATACATCACTCATTCCATCGTCAGACATTACACCTATTTCTTAGAAGTTCTAGTACTGTATTAGTTACCCTATATAACATCTCCTTGCTGTCCTTCCTGATATAATACTGCGGGGCTGAAATAAGTTCTTTGGATAACAGAAGAGAGTTAGAGAGAGACTCTTTGTAAGGTATGATAACTCACTCTGGTTTAAGCACAACCTGCTCCATCATAAGACATTTCATCGATTCCGGGATACTAGAAATGGACTAAAACTGACCCATGCCCGTGCCTTTATCGCTAATAACAAAATAACCTCATGAGCACGGTCAAATATTTATACTAGTCTATCAATGAAAAGATTCCCCAAGGGTGACATCAACCCGCATCGAAGCGATTACGTTGGTTCGCCACTTACGAACTTGGTGCAGGAGCAACACTTTAGCAAATATAGTAAATCATAAGAGTTCATTCAGAAAGAAACCTACAATATCTTGTAATTGTCATAGGCCCCATGAGCTCCCTCAAGAACCTTAGGCTGGAGGAGATAGTTATTGTTAAGATTAATCATTAAATCACGAATCTATTTCATTTACGTGGCTACAGGACGGATATATGAATCATTAATAATGAATATTTTATTTTTGTATAAGGACCCAGACGCTCATACGTTGGAACTGTATAAAAGGCTCGACCAGCACTCACGGTAAAACATATTTTAGGTGGATGCAGGAAAAAAGCTAATCAAATAATAATAAAATAAATAGTTGATATTTTTTATAATTGATAGCTAGAGGTCTCGGAACAATTTCAGTTGACCTTTGAGGACATCAACTGCGATACCTTATAATTACATATCACGTCATCAAATATCATATCAATTTAATTGATAATAAATTGATACCTAATTTTTTTACATAAAAGTCATTACAGGAATTATATGTGCCTCAGAGTGGATCCAAAAAATCATTAATATTTATGATAAATCTCTATGGTTCTAATATGATTAATTAGTTTGCTAAAATAATAGAAATATAACTATTATTCTATTTTTTATTCTGGCTTACCATCTCGTGATATTGATATAATCTTCTTTACTGTTAAAATAAAAACTTCGCTGATAAAGATATGGGAAACACTGAATGATATAAAAGCTTCACCAAAACATCTTTTCATTCTTTTATAGACGTCCAGCAAAATTAACATATAATACTGGACGGTGTTAAAGAATTGGATAAAATATCGACGTTGAAATAAAGCAGTATTAAAATAAATTTATGATAATAACGAATTATGTAAACAACTATAATTATATAATATAAAACTATATATCAATATAGCATGATTTGTAAATATATGCTTATAATTGTGATTCTGGAGTGATGATCTTTAAGTTGGTTACGTTAAACAGTAGGTTCAATCCATATAAGCTCTAGTTGGTAAAAGAGACTCTATAATATTAATTAAACTCAATGCATTAGCTCATTTTGAGTCTAACCACAAAAACAAAAAGTAAAAAACAAGAAGGAGATGTAACCCTTACTATGATTTGACACATGTATCATTTTATTCTACTGACATCAAGCTTCAAAGCTATACATGTTATATTTTTGAAAGTAATTCTTTGAAAATGTCAAGTGTAGTGCCTGAAAACGTGCATTTGTGGCACACATTACCTTTATTGTTTTATCAAAAGAAAAAATCCGCTGAAAGTCGCCCTTTGCTGGTAGAAGTTTAAGCCGATAAACATAGATATAAAACTACGTTAAGCATTAAGCTATGCTTGGTAAAAACGAAACTTACTATAGAGAAAATTCATTTTAAAAAATTGATACAGTTTAAAGTTAATAAATTATTAAATATAACATTTTGTAATACTTTTGAAAACATTGACTAAAACGCATGAGTCTCTATTAAAAAATATATTTACAAATAAAATAAACTTTTATAATCATTACATCTACCATCTGAATGAACCGCCAATATGCCATGCTTCTGAATGTTTATCGGGTCCTCTAAACGTTTGACCGTATTGAGCGTTTATATCATAGTCATCTCCGTGTTTTTCAACGCGAGCTTCTCCTCTCGTGTTGCCTCTGTCATCTCTACTTAAATCAGGTCTAAATATCCAATCATCATCAGGAGACCTCTTAGAACGTATGGTAATACTGGGTCCTTTATTTGCGTCCTTGATAGTTTTAGAACCATCACTTGTATGAATAGTAATTGTTTTAAAATCAGGTATCACTCCAGATGAGCCAGGGTATGGTGAAGCTGTCACGTACATGACCAAAGCCACGATGAACAGAATTAATGTATATGGTGACATCTAGAATCAAATATTAATATTAAAAAACATTGATGCAAAAAAAAATCAGAGGTTTTTTTCTTGTTGTTCAAGTAAACTTTTGACTATCGTTTGAAGAAGTTTTAGTCTAGAGACTTTTTTATTGGGTTAAAACTTTTCTTCAATATTTATTACAGGAAATGCATTAGGATCGACGTTTGGAATGGAAAAAAAACATATAGTGACATAACGCAAACAGCTTATGGTTAAAATAAACCAAATCTACTGGCATAAATCTAAATTATCATTAGATAACAAACTTTTGCTGTATAAGTCAATACTTAGGCCTCGTTTGGGCCTATGGTATTGAACTGTGGGGTACTACTAGCAAATCCAACATAGATATCCTCCAGAAGTTCCAGAATAAGGTGTTGCGAGCCATCGGCGATACCCTATATATCCCCTTAGAACTCATAACGAATGGGATTCGGAGTGTTAGTGCGAACTAGTCTGAAAGATTATTAGTGCATCCCAATGTTTTGCATAGGCTCAAACACAAACTACAATAGGAACTGATTAATAGACACAACAACAATAAGTTAGAATAGTATTTAGAATAAGATTTAGATTATAAGTTGTACAGCAGTTCACTTACTGAAGTGATCTTCTTCATGTTAGGATGGTTAATATATAACTGAAATCATATACTTATTACCTTCTTACGTATCTAATTATCTTCAACATCTAATTATTTTCTAAATGGTTCACGAACTATAAGCAAAAACTCAAGGGAGTGATCTAAGATTTATAACAAAGCTGAATTAGTGAAGTAATTACCAATAACTGGGGTTCGATTCAAAACCTTCAAAAATTATTTGCCAATACTATGTTGTTTACAAACCCAAATAATATTTAGAAAAAATCAAAATATCACTATATAAATAATTTGATTGATAAAATGATTTGATTAAAAACTCTTTTTATTGATTAGATTTAATGTTTCTATTATAAGTATTGGTTAATAATACAGCAACAATATTTTATATAAACTTTCTTACCTTTTGGCGTTAACGTAAAATCAACTTAATAATTCAAAACCAGTTCCAAAACTTTTTATAGTAAGAAGTCAGATGTACCATGGTTTTTCACCAGTTGGTTTTACCGTATAAACATGTATTGCGTATAAGCGTTCAACGACTTATCAGAACCTTTCTCTGAACTCTATTTATAAAAATAAATTCCGATTAAGAGTTATTGTTATGTTATTGTTATAATATCTGAAAAGTAAACATGGATATTTGTGGCAATGTTTGTTAATTTTGGAAGAAATAATTACAAAATAAAAAGTTTGTAGTACAAATCATAAATAGTTGTTTAGCTAACACATTACGGAATATGTAATTTTCATAATTAAGTGATACATACAACTTTTGTTTTTATTGAATGAAGCCAATACTATATCAAAATGTGAAAATTAAAATTAAAATATGTTATATTTATAATTTAATAGTAAATACTATCTAGTTAATTATGTAGATGTCAAAGAATATATTATAAAATAGATAAAAGTAGGGAGGAAATGAAGAAGAACAAAAAAAAGTAGAGTGATAAAGGATATAAAGTTGTTCACAGTAATATATCAAAAATATCAATTTTGGCTGATATCTGCATTTATTTTTGTATCATACGACTGTCAAGATGCACTTGATAGAAGATTGACTATAAAAAATATTGTACACAATTTAAAACAAATTTTATATGTTTTTTATATATTTCATTATTATAATTATTATATATTAAACTGTTCCTTTAGGAAATTCGGAAGAATAGTATTTAAAAAATAACTATAACTTAATAGCAAGCATTATCACGAGTTTACTTTCGAAATAATCATTTATTTATATGAATTGAAAATTTGAATATGAAAAAACTGACCGACTGACCGAATATTGATTATATTGATATCACTTATTGATTTATAATAAATAAAAACTACTTTTTTACGTTTTATATTTAATTAAAGCTGAAGTTAAAGATTTGCTTCAACCCGTTTTATGTTTTGTTCTTCTATTTACTAATAACATATTTGCTATCGTTTATTTTCTATTATTTGGAATAAGGAATAAGAAATATATAGAGGATAATATTCATGAATTTGAATTTTGCTGTTTTTGAAAAACTTTTTGAGGTATCATTTTTATTAAATTTACATTAGTAAAAAATTGTTGTGGATTCTAATAGGATATATTACTGGTATTGAATTATGAAATAAGAAATGGATTTATAAAGATCATAGGAATCAAAATTCCATAATGATAAAATTATTAATTAAAAAATTAGAAACCAAAAAAAAATTGAGATGAAAATAGCACGAAGAAAGAGAATTAAAAAATGTTTTTGATAAAGGAAAACTGTTCAAAAGAATGACACTTTAAAGATTTTTAATTAGGTAGTAGTTAGACGAAACTGAGGTAAGCTTTGGAAGTTTGAGTTTAGTTATATCGAACCAAAAACAAAAGTTTATTTAATTAATTACATCGTATACTAAATATGCTTAATATAGTCTTAATTTACAAATTAATGTATTAATACTGTGTAAACCCATATTTACACCCCATAGGTCCATTATGTCTTTAATTTCAGGTCAAGTTGAGAGTATCATCCAACTAATCAGCAAAGTTACTTGACTTTGGGTCTAATCTGTTCTGCCAGATGATATATCCGATTAAACCTACCAGCGAAATGTATGCTGAGGTATTTAGCTGATTCTGCCCGAAGAATCGGGCATTCCTCATATGAATATATATCGGCTCTTTGATATAATTAGGTTTTTGTTTTTTCGGCACAACTCAAATTTAACATGGAGAGATTTGGAGGTATTAAGCTGTATTCCTCAGTCTCTGTTGAATAGAGACTGGAAAGATGAGACATATAGAGATGTAGATCTTGTTGATTGTTACTTGTACTTTTTCTACAGCCTAAGGTAGAGATATATAGTGAGAGATATCTTTTGGTTGTTGGGATATCAGCAGTATAGAACAGATACAGTAGTGGCCCTAAGACACTACCTTGGAGAACTCCAGCCGAAGTAGGTTAAAGTATTGTGAATAAGAACAACTATATGTTAGAAGTACATAAAACATTTGTATCATTGATATGCTGAAATAGATAAAAGATGGATTTACAACTATAAACTGACATGAAAAGGATCATCATATGGATCAGGCGGTAAAAACTGGCCAAAGGAAACAAAACACATTGCTTTAGAAAAAAGGCTTTGAAAATTACAGAAACCTTAGAACGAATATGTCGTTTTTAAAGATGAGTATGTTGATCAAGAAAATCAAATTAACACAAAGTCGCTAAATAAATTAGACAGATAAAATAAGTTATATGTATAAACTTTCTAGCGTCAATAATCGAAAGTAATTTTTAAGCGGAGAATAATTTACTTTTTCTCATTCGTAGTACGCACGGTTTTTTACCGGTAACCGGTTTTACCGAATAAACGTTCATTGAATCATTAGAAACCCTGACCTCCGCAGTAGCATTGTGTTTATTTTCATATTTTAGTTGAGACAGCGGTACTTCTCTGACGTTTTTTGTTTACCAATTTTTAAATTAATAATTTAATTTCTGGAATTTAATTTCGCTTTTTGGGTTCGTCTAAGTAACACAATTCGATGTAATACAATAGTTTAATAAAAAATATAAAGACTTTTGAGATAATGTTTCAAAGTAGTTCCCCATGGATACTAAGAATTTATGATTTATACAATACAGTTTCCCAGTGTTCGAAACTGTTATTAAATTTTTGTTTAAAGTTTCTCAATAGATTCAAGACGATATCCTTGAAATCATTTTTTGAATTTGGGAAATAACCAGTCTGAGACATCTACTAAGCGATTTTGAACGTGAAATGAAGGTTGTTCTAAAAATATATTGAAAACCAATGTATGAGGACGTGTTAGTGTTATAACAAAATATTTCTATCAAAAAAAATTGAACCGACTTCGAAAAATAATAGGGAACTCACTAAAAAGTAAAAAATAATCAAACATAGACTTTTAACATAGAAAACGTTTTAAAATTAAATATGTACGTAATAATCGTTGTAATAACTAAACAAAAATCAGTTTGAAGTCGGTACCATGCCCTAACACTTATATTAAATTAGATTTGTTATGTTCCTAATTTAATTTTGTACTTATAACAGAAAATTATCTTATTATTTTTGTAATGTTTGAGGGCTCGGTACCGACCTCAAAATGATTTTTATGCCGAACATAGAACCTCCTCCTTTTTTAAAGTCCATTAAAAAAAGTATCGGTCACAATTTCAACCTCTTATAATGAACATATTGACATCAAAACATGCTCGTGACATAAAACACTCGAATTATATTCTTTCTAGACTGTCTTATTTTAAGTAATATAAGAGTAACAGAAAAACGACGATATAAAATACTGTTTTAAAAATTTTAAGCATGCATTTTATGCTTTTTATGCTTAATTTTCTGGAAACCGTGATCATTGCCAACAAATTACATTTTGGCTGCTAAATTATGAAATAAAAAATGTATGTATGTAATACATCAAACGCATAAAAATTCCCTATCTTTCTGACAATTCATTTATAAGTTAAAGTGATATAACGGGTCAATTGTAAAGTCCCCTGACCCATACTACTAGAGTTAAATCCATTTGTTTTTTACTTAGCTCTAACTCAAGTATGCGTGTATAAATTTGACAGATCATTAGTAATTATAGGATATTATAGCATGTTGATACAATATTGCTTTTTGAAGGCAAAAAATACAGTTGAAGCAAAAACTTGGCTTGATGGCGAATTTCTGACACTGCTTCAGGAAAATCAACCATTAAGGATTGGTATGCTAAATTTAGACATGGTGAAATGAGCATAGAAGACGGTGAACGAAACACTTCACAAAATTATTTTGAATGACCGTAAATTGAAATTGAATGTAATAGCAGACACTTTAAGATATCAACTGAACGTCTATATCATATCATTCACGAATATTTGGGTATGAGAAAACTCTGTGCAAAGTGGGTGCCGCTCGAGCTCACTTTTGACTAAAAACTACGATAAAGATGATCAAGTGTAATAAACCCAAGTTTTTGCGTCGATATGTGACAATGGATGAAATATGGCTTCATCATTTCACTCCGAAGTCCAATTGACAGTCATCCGAGTGAACTGCACACGATGAATCCACTCTCAAACGTGGGAAAACGCAACAGTCAGCTGGCAAGTTCATGGCGTTTGTATTTTGGGATGCGCATGGAATAATTTTCATTGAATACCTTGAAAAAGGAAAGACCATTAACAGCGACTATTACATAGCGTTTTTAGTCCGTTTGAAGGACGAAATCGATGAAAAACGGCCGCATTTGAAGAAAAAAAACTGCTTGACCAAGACAATGCACTGTGTCTCAAGTCAGTGAAAACGATGGCAAAAATCCATGAATTGGGCTTCGAATTGCTTCCTCATCTACCGTATTCTCTAGATCTGACCCCCAGCGACTATTTTCTATTCTCAGATCTCAAAAGAATGCTAGAAATTTGGATGGAAGAATGGAAGAAATTGTCGTCGTATGAAGAGTTGATCGCCGAAACTGAGGCCTATTTTGAAGCAAAGGACAAATCGTACTACAAAAATAGTATCGAAAAGTTAGAAGGTCGCTATAATCAGTATATCACCCTTGAATGGAATTATGTTGAATAAAAAAAACTAATTTTGGCAAAAAAATGTGTTTTACTATGGTAGGCCGGGGACTTTCCAATTGACCTGTTAAGTAAATCCAAAGTGGCTTTAAAAACCGGATGGAAGAAAAATTGGACACTGTTTTTGACGGGGAAAAACCTTTGAAAGGAAATTACTTTAGTCCAATCCAATATGAAAATACTAGGAAAACCAAGTATTAAATGACCCCAGCAGCGGGACTATTTTCTAGTTGCACTAAAGCAATAGCTGAAAAATTAATATTTAATATGTTGTTTCCCTTTTTCACAGTATTCAAATATTAGTCTTCTGAGATTAAATAGTATTTTTTATAAGTTAGTCTCTTATTTAAAAGCAAGATTTAAATTATAGGAAAATATAAAATATAAAATCAAATTATTTTATAACAAATTTAATACGAATAAAGACCAATTTTTATTAAAAGAACATTATAATACTTACTTATTTAGTAAAGTTACTAGGTTCGATTTCAAGGAATGATTTAATTGTTGTTAACAACAATTGCAGCAAATAATTTCGTAACATTTACTGTTTTTATTACTTTTTAAATATTTTTCAATAAAACTGTAAATATAAATAATTAATTCAATGAATTTGTAAGATGTTCTTAATTAAAACTTATAAGTTTAAGGTACTTCATACTTCTGTTTAAGTATTCCGAAACTATTTAGGTGCACTTTTTCCAACGTATTTTTGGCGACCGCCACGACCCTTTAGGCCACCACGAATTCACCAATAAGTATAAAGGTTGGCAACGTCGGTGGATTGGTACCATGCAGTTCCAGGCTATAAAAGACCATTACGACGACGTCTCGGTCTCCTTTATTTTCTCCATCCCCTTGTAATACTACCACTTCCACAGCGCTACCGTACTTCCTCTACCTAACCTAATATCCTTTCATTTCTCCCGTCGACCACATGTATCATTTAATATTGAAATAAACAGTATTTCTTCAACCAGTGTTTTCAGTTCTCGTGCAAATTCCTTCCAAAAATAGTAGTGAGTGTTCTGACAAATAATCGCAGCGGCAGCCACACATTTCGACCGACTGACCGACCCGACAAACATTCCTACATATTAAATAGGAACAAATTATTGCAGCAATGTAGACTTAACGTCAAGTCAAAGTAAACGAACTATTTTTGATAAATTTTCATACTTTGACTTTTTAACATATGATTCACAAGTATGCTATCATGTGAACTGAGGAAAATTAATTAATGAACAACTTTCTAGGGTGAATATATCCCCATCCTTCCCATTGATATAACTTCAGCGAATATGTCGTGGCAATTTAAGATGTTAAGATACTTAACTATATGCAATCAGCACGAGGAAAGCCTGGAATGAGATTTCGAAGTGTATGGTTTAAAATTGGAAATTAATTATTTCTCAAATGGATTATGTGATTTATGTTGCCTATTCTAAGGCTATCAAATTTGACCCTATATATTACTACAATATAACAACAGAAATATTGTACATCATACTAAATTTAATATATTAAAAATCAATGTACTTAAATCTGAATAAATGATGCAATTTGACCACAACAAAAGGTACAGCCAAATTATCAAAATCTCATTGTTATTTACATTAACAATCATAGGAAATTTTCTTGTGGAAAAGTTTTTGTGGCTTTATATTTTAGATTTTTTGGAAGAAATAATATAAACCATAGATAAATTATTAATAAATATATTTATTATAAAAATAATAGAAACATATAGAATATATCACTACTATCTACCACCTGAAAGAACCACCGACGTGCCAAGTTTCTGAGTGTTTGTCGGGTCCTCTGAAAGTCTGGCCAAATTGAGCATTAATATCGTAGTCGTCGCCATGTTTTTCAACAGTGGCTGTACCTCTGGTGTTTCCTCTATCATCTCTACCCAAATCTGGTCTAAAAATCCAGTCGTCGTCAGGAGACCGTCTGACTCGAATGAATTGACCACCACTGCCTGGACGATAAGTTGGGCGAATTATTGTCGGTCCTCCTCCATTAGGTTTGTAAGTCGGACGAATAATTTTAGGTGGATTACTAGGATAATAAACAGGTTCCGGATCCGGAACTGCTGTTACATAGATTAATAATCCAAGAATAACGAAGACCGGGAATGGTGACATCTGAAAACGGAAATTAAATATATATTATATGTATTCTTTAGAGTATATCTAGAATATTACCTTAAAGATAGAAGATTTAAGACTATATTTTTGATAACGAGTGCACACCAATTTATAGTTCGGCAGTGTTATTATTTTTTATCTTATCCAAAATATGTTTACTATAATTTTGTAATATTATGCATTATTTACAAGGTCGATAAGATAGTGCGGTATTGTTTGCTTAATTTCAATTTCAACGAACATCAATGGAAAATACTAAGAAATTTATAATACAGTGAAATACCGTAATTTCATAATTAACTTAAACAAAGGATATTAAAAGTTAACGTCAACCTTTGCAGTGGCGATAAAAATATTATTTAGAAAAGTACAAAACATTTATATTATTTCTCAAATATCCTATGAATATATTTTATCCTAATAAATTTAAAAAACGTAAAAAGTTATTTTAATTATATTTTTTTAATTTAATAGTTTTCTGTTATATTTTATGTTATTATTTCGTACTTCAGTTATATTATATGTTTTGTTATATGATTAGACAATCAAGTATTCTCATAACGCGAAAAAATAAACGCACGTTAACAAAATATATTATAGTTTTCAGAATTTGTTACTACGTTACTCTTTATTCTATATACCGTTCCCCCTTTCACGAATTTTTGTATGAAATTGACCCAAACCCACTTTGGTTTTATAGAAGACTCATTCTTGACAAGTTAGATATTGGCATTAACTCCTTGCGAAATCCATCTATAGGGCCTACATGATCATGGCAAGATACCCTAGTTATTAAAAATAAACAGCGCATAAAACATTTAAAATAATTTTTTATGCTTATAATGTGATTTTGTTCCACTACCATCGTATGTGGCTCCAATTGTTGACACATTTTTTTTAAAGAAGAAGAAAATGTAGTTAAAACATTGCCGTACTTAATGAAATATATAAAGTTTTCACTAAATCTCCTCCTGACAGTTGATGCTTTTCCAGAACGACTTCTTGTGGCGTCTTCTGGTATTCATACAATATGTCGACATATTTCACGTGATTCTCGACTTCAATTTTTGTAGAAACACTTTGGAACTTACTTGTTTACTTATAAACTTTTATATTCGAAGAGAGATTCAAGCCTCATTAATTCACGAAGTACTTTGATCACTTCGCTCAAATTCATGTCCTTATAAAAGATGAAATTTTAACGTTAAAGATATAATTAATCGATATTTAAATGAGTCATATGAAATGCACGAAGCACGAGGCTTTCCATAATTGTGGAAACCAGCCCTGTAAGTTAAACAAAATCTACGAAAACAGTTATTATAAATAAAAAAATAAAAAAATAGGGATTAAAATAAAAAATTAACAAAGCTCAATCGCCCAAATTGTTGAACCTTCAGTATATACCTTCATTATTACATATATATATATATATATATATATATATATATATATATATATATATATATATATATATTTATATATTATATTCATAAGATATACAGAGATATTCACCAAGTATTATCATAAGTCTTTGAGGAAATAAAAAGAAGTTTGGTTCAAACTAAATCCTATATAAAATAAACACGAAATAAAAAAATTAAAATCACTTTTTTCGTTTTGCAGACTGTTTTTTCCATTGCCATTCTATTTTTACAAATTTATTGCAATCATCTCTATAATATTTTTTATTAATATGCATTTGCTTTTTTGTTATTTTCAGAATACTTGATTAAACTACGAAATATTTAAAAAATAATAAGTTATAACAGAAAATTACTAAATTATATTAAGTAAAATATAACTAAATTAAAACTGTTTATTAATATTTTTAGAGCATAAAAATTAAAGCATATTTTGTAAATTATTATTATTATTAGCTAATTTGTAAATGATCTCTTATCGCCATGATAAAATGTTGGCGATAACTTTTAACTTCTTTTGATTAAATAAACGCATTTAATTATGAAATTACGGTACTTTACTATGTCATCATTTTCTTAGTATCTTCTACTGATGTTCGTTGAAATTAAAATTAAGCAGACAATACCGCACCATCTTATTGACTTTGTTAATAATGCATGATATCACAAATGTATACTAAACATATGAAGGATGAGATAAAAAAATAACACAACTGAACATAAATTGATGTGCACTTATTATCAAAAGCATAGTCTTCAACCTACTCTCATTAAGGTAAGTTTAAGTATATACGTATACATAAATAGATATTTTAGATATATTCTATATAATGTATATAATATATATTTCTATTCTCAGATGTCACCATTCACACCCTTGGTTTTTCTTGGATTATTCCTCTATGTAACAGCAGTTCCGGATCCGGAACCTGTTTTCAATCCCAGTAACCAACATAAAATCCTTCGTCCGACTTACAAGCCTCATGGAGGAGGACCGACAATAATTCGCCCAACTTATCGTCCAGGCACTGGTGGCCAATTCATTCGAGTCAGGCGGTCTCCTGACGATGACTGGATTTTTAGACCAGATTTAGGTAGAGATGATAGAGGAAACACCAGAGGTACAGCCACTGTTGAAAAACATGGCGACGACTACGATATCAATGCTCAGTTTGGCCAGACTTTCAGAGGACCTGACAAACACTCAGAAACTTGGCACGTCGGTGGTTCTTTCAGGTGGTAGATAGTAGTGATATATTTTCTGCTTTTCTATTATGTATATAATTAATATATTTATTGATAATTATATATATGTTTTCATTACTTCTTCTTAAAAATCTAAAATATAAAGCCACAAATTGAGTATATATTATTTATAAACCAAAAAATGAAAATAATACAGCAATGATAATTTATTTTCTTGAATTACACCATAACATCGAGTATCACATCTCTTTTTAGCTAAATTTGGGTGTACATTTTTAATAGGTTGAATTTCATATGACTGATTGTTACTAATATGTTGTGTGTGCAGTGATAGGTATATAGAGTTCAGTATGACAACCTTAGAATATATAACATAAATTAACATAATAAATTTTTTAATTTTATCCCTGAACGTTCTTCGTACTAAATAAATATATTTGATAATCTTAACATCTTAAATTGAAACAACATATACCTTAAAATTGTAAGAAGAGTTAAGACCTAGGTTAGAATACAGATTAATGAAATTGATTCTATATACACCGCAGTGAAAATTGCTATAGGTCCGAAGTAAACTAATATTAAAAGAATATCTTTAAGATGGGTTATTTTAGTTTTCGGTTAATTAGAGGTTATTAAAATTTCTTTGGAATTAGTAAAAGGAATCGGAAAAATATTTGACATATGCCCTGTTCCTCAATCATCCTGAATCAGCTAAATACTTCTAAATATATCTCGATGGTAGGTTTAATTAGAAATATCACTTTAGACATAGAGCAGAGAAGAAGACCGTCAACTTGACATAAATTCAAAGAGATTGGTGTATGTGTGTACTAGTAATCCAACGCAAACAAATACAGTTCTACGAATAATTACCAATGTTTATCCCTACGTAACCAATGAAGAGCTGTACGATGACTTCGATATCCAATGGATATATGAAGTCATCCTAGATTTCGCATTAAAACATGAAATATTATTGCTTAATCACAGCAACCTGGATGCAATAGAGCTATTGGATAACACACAGTAAGTCAGAAGATTGAAACGAATCAAGCTACACGAACTTTTTACTCGCCTTGCTTGTGTATTAATGAAAGTACAAGCAGAACAGCAGTAATTAATCAATTTATAAATTAAAATTGTACTAGTATAAGTAATACATAATAAGTGTAAGTAATAAAAAATATTGTCGTACATTATCCACTCTTATATGACTTCATTAAATCACTTTGCTTCCAGCCATACGTTACATTATCATAAAAATAGTCAACTAAAAAAAACAATGCACTTTGTAATATAATATCTAGACTACTGATAGAATCCTTCTACTGATACAATAGTTAGACTTCGAACCTTGCTTAGGGCATAGATATTTTTAGTTTAGTAACTACCTTAGCCATACAGGCCAGATATGAACATTAAGGTTCACGTTATTTATGTGCCAGATATTTCAGCAGAATATCATCTGCCGTATTACAGTTGCGTTATATATATATATATATATATATATATATATATATATATATATATATATATATATATATATATATATATTATATATATATATATATATATATATATATATATATATATATATATATATATATATATATATAATATTGAAGGTATATACTGAAGGTTCAACAATTTGGGCGATTGAGCTTTGTTAATTTTTTATTTTAATCCCTATTTTTTTATTTTTTTATTTATAATAACTGTTTTCGTAGATTTTGTTTAACTTACAGGGCTGGTTTCCACAATTATGGAAAGCCTCGTGCTTCGTGCATTTCATATGACTCATTTAAATATCGATTAATTATATCTTTAACGTTAAAATTTCATCTTTTATACGGACATGAATTTGAGTGAAGTGATCAAAGTACTTCGTGAATTAATGAGGCTTGAATCTCTCTTCGAATATAAAAGTTTATAAGTAAACAAGTAAGTTCCAAAGTGTTTCTACAAAAATTGAAGTCGAGAATCACGTGAAATATGTCGACATATTGTATGAATACCAGAAGACGCCACAAGAAGTCGTTCTGGAAAAGCATCAACTGTCAGAATTTCATTTAGTGAAAACTTTATATATTTCACTAAGTACGGCAATGTTTTAACTACATTTTCTTCTTCTTTAAAAAAAATGTGTCAAGAATGAGTCTTCTATAAAACCAAAGTGGGTTTGGGTCAATTTCATACAAAAATTCGTGAAAGGGGGAACGGTATATAGAATAAAGAGTAACGTAGCAACCATGTTTTTACGATTATAGATGCGTTTTTTTTTTCATTTCCATTCAAATTCTGAAAACTATAATATATTTTGTTAACGTGCGTTTATTTTTTCGCGTTATGAGAATACTTGATTGTCTAATAATATAACAAAATTATTGAATATTAAAGTACGAAATAATAACATAACATATAACAGAAAATTATTAAATTAAAAAAATATAATTAAAATAACTTTTTAAGTTTTTTAAATATATTAGGATAAAATATATTCATAGAATATTTGAAAAATAATATAAATGTTTTGTTATTTTCTAAATAATATTTTTATCGCGACTGCAAAAGGTTGACGATAACTTTTAACATCCTTTGCTGCCAATTTAATTATGAAATTACGGTATTTCACTGTATTATAAATTTCTTAGTATTTTCCATTGATGTTCGTTGAAATTGAAATTAAGCAAACAATACCGCACTATCTTATCGACCTTGAAAATAATGCATAATATTACAAAATTATAGTAAACATATTTTGGATAAGATAAAAAATAATAACACTGCCGAACTATAAATTGATGTGCACTCGTTATCAAAAATATAGTCTTAAATCTTCTATCTTTAAGGTAATATTCTAGATATACTCTAGAGAATACATATAATATATATTTAATTTCCGTTTTCAGATGTCACCATTCCCGGTCTTCGTTATTCTTGGATTATTCCTCTATGTAACAGCAGTTCCGGATCCGGAACCTGTTTATTATCCTAGTAATCCACCTAAAATTATTCGTCCGACTTATAAACCTAATGGAGGAGGACCGACAATAATTCGCCCAACTTATCGTCCAGGCAGTGGTGGTCAATTCATTCGAGTCAGACGGTCTCCTGACGACGACTGGATTTTTAGACCAGATTTGGGTAGAGATGATAGAGGAAACACCAGAGGTACAGCCACTGTTGAAAAACATGGCGACGACTACGATATTAATGCTCAATTTGGCCAGACTTTCAGAGGACCCGACAAACACTCAGAAACTTGGCACGTCGGTGGTTCTTTCAGGTGGTAGATAGTAGTGATATATTCTATATGTTTCTATTATTTTTATAATAAATATATTTATTAATAATTTATCTATGGTTTATATTATTTCTTCCAAAAAATCTAAAATATAAAGCCACAAAAACTTTTCTATGATTGTTAATGTAAATAACAATGAGATTTTGATAATTTGGCTGTACCTTTTGTTATGGTCAAATTGCATCATTTATTCAGATTTAAGTACATTGATTTTTAATATATTAAATTTAGTATGATGTACAATATTTCTGTTGTTATATTGTAGTAATATATAGAGTCCAATTTGATAGCCTTAGAATAGGCAACATAAATCACATAATCCATTTGAGAAATAATTAATTTCCAATTTTAAACCATACACTTCGAAATCTCATTCCAGGCTTTCCTCGTGCTGATTGCATATAGTTAAGTATCTTAACATCTTAAATTGTCACGACATATTCGCTGAAGTTATATCAATGGGGAGGATGGGGATATATTCACCCTAGAAAGTTGTTCATTAATTAATTTTCCTCAGTTCACATGATAGCATACTTAGCAGATCCAGTGAATCATATGTTAAAAAGTCAAAGTATGAAAATTTATCAAAAATAGTTCGTTTACTTTGACTTGACGTGCTTTAATTATGCTTTAATTAAAAAATTAAAATATGCTTTAATTTTTATGCTCTAAAAATATTAATAAACAGTTTTAATTTAGTTATATTTTACTTAATATAATTTAGTAATTTTCTATTATAACTTATTATTTTTTAAATATTTCGTAGTTGAATCAAGTATTCTGAAAATAACAAAAAAGCAAATGCATATTAATAAAAAATATTATAGATGATTGCAATAAATTTGTAAAAATAGAATGGCAATGGAAAAAACCGATCTATAAACGAAAAAAGTGATTTTTATTTCGTGTTTAATTTATATATGGTTTAATTTGAACCAAACTTCCTTTTATTTCCTCAAAGACTTAATCGTGATAATACTTGGTGAATATCTCTGTATATTTTATGAATATAATATATATATATATATATATATATGTATATATATATATATATATATATATATATATATATATATATATATATATATGTATATATATATATATATATATATATATATATATGTATATATATATATATATATATATATATATATATATATATATATGTATATATATATATATATATATATATATATATATATAATTTACTAATAATATATTACTCTAAAACTTCACCTAAAATGTTGCTTTCTACACTTTTTTACAAGTTAAATATATCCCACCGGAACCATTTTATGTAGCTCAATATTTTGTATGTGCACTTTTAAATCAATCTGTCTGCTTATAAATAATTTTATTTGAAACCATAAAATAATATAGAACTATAAAAAATCTGCTATTACTTAGCAAATTTACTTCGATGTAACTTTCAAAATATTCAACGTTTTTTTCATTGACGAAAGAATGTTAATACCTTATAAAATATGAAATATGAATATCAAAAACGCAATTATGGGGTATCCAAAAGAGCCATATTAGAGAGAGAAAAATACCTTAGACATTTTAATCTTAGATATGGCATATAACTGGTTACAAAATCAACAAGAATTGCAAGAAAAAATTAATTAAACGTTATGGCGATCACTAATGACCCAAACAAAAATCAGCCAATTTTTATCTCCTTTGGTACCCAATAGTTCTACTCGCATAACAAGAACTAGATTAAAACAATCTTGAATATGGCAGATTATATACCGCATAAACGACGAAATAAATAACATCCATCAAAGAAGGACCCTATCTGATTACTAGTATGGTTAACAATGTTGCTCTACAAACAAAACCTAAAATAATTCATGTTTTGAATAGATTTTGAATCTGGGACAGTTGTATAATAACTATTCTATAAATATTATATATTATACTCTAATAAAGCACTGTTGTTTATTCGTATTGACGATTTATATAAAAACGTAACATATAAGGTTGAGAAAAAAGGATACCTTAAAATAAGATTTAATAAATACAATTAAAAGCTTGAATTTGTAAGTTTGTTCAGTTTTATTTTTAGTAATATACGATTCTTTTTTCTAATTACTTATAAAATCATAATAAAAAACAGCATTAGTGAATTTTTAGTTTAAATGCGAATGAATAACTATTATGGATGACTATAAGGGTTGTGATAATTAGCTTACTTCGGGCCTTGACTTCTAGGGTGTAGATAGGATCACATTATTTACCTTATGCAATGCTCTAACTCTTTGTTGGCAACGACAGGTAGACTCCTTGTAAAATAGGCCAATTCACTCTGGTTCAAACCAAATCTATCGCAGCGCTAGAAACTCTTGTCTAATTACACCACCTACATGTATTCAATAATAAAATATCATGACTCTTATCATCAAGTCCCTGTGAATTCGATATCGAACCTTTATCTTTTAGTTCCAGTCACAAAATACCATCATAGTCCCGTCCTATTCCTCAAAGGATCAAAATAACTCGGAACCTGCTCAAATACTCCTACGAATAGTCCTCTTCAACAAGCTCATTTTATTGATCAACAAATATGTTTCTTTCATGTGGCTGATATCATTTTTCTATTTTAAACAGTTGTGAAAGGTTAATAGAACTCACCAGCGCTCAAACCTGGCAAATATTTCGCAGCCGCCTAAAAATAGATCTGCAGGATGATAGCCTATTAATATCTTTTGAAGGACCATCCACCTCTATTTTGTATTGAATGCCCTATAACTCCGAAGATCAAGCCTATTCTACTTAAATAAACTTAACAAAGTAGTAATTTGGATTGAGGACATTTTGAAAGGTTATATTAGTGTATGAAACCTGGACAAATTAACATCTTTCCTGACGTTTATGATCTGCCTGTGAAGTGATATCTACTGCTCTGAATTGCTTTAATGTTATTTATATAATCGTTGATACTATAATCTGCATTTTAACCATTTATCATATATTCATTTTGCTTTTGCTATTCATTTTAATTTTTAGTAATATTACTGAGATATTATGTAATTTTTTAAATGAATACATACATATATATATATATATATATATATATATATATATATATCTTAACTTTTGTATAAAAAGATAAATTTATAATTTAATTTTTATTTAAATACGGTACTTTACTATATTCGATTAATGTTCGAGGAAATTGAATAAGACAGACAATATTGCAATCTCAATTGACCTTTATATTAATTCATATTGTGATAAAGTTATTTAGATAAACATGTTAAATTAAAAAATGCAATGCTACTTAACTATAAATAAGCGGGCAGTGAGTATTACGGCCATACTGTTTTAACGAAACTCAAAAAAGGTAAATTTAATACAGAAATTTATAGTTTGTCGTGCATACTAATAAAATATGTAATTTCTATTTCCAGATGTCGCCATACCCAGTGTTCATGTTTCTTGGTTTATTCCTCTACGTAACGGCAATTCCAAATCCCTAACCTGTTTATTATCCTAGCAACCCACCGAAAATCATTCGTCCTACTTATAAACCTAATGGAGGAGGACCTACAATAATTCGCCCAACTTATCGTCCAGGCAGTGGTGGTACATTCATTCGTGTCAGGCGCTCTCCTGACGATGACTGGATTTTTAGACCAGATTTGGGTAGAGATGATAGAGGAAATACCAGAGGTACAGCCGCTGTTGAAAAACATGGTGAAGACTACGATTTCAATGCGCAGTATGGCCAGACTTTCAGAGGACCCGACAAACACTCAGAAACTTGGCACGTCGGTGGTTCTTTTAGGTGGTAGATGAAAAAGATGTGTGAATTATTTTATTTATAAATATATTTTATCCCGATGTATATAGCGTTTTATTTCTTTTTAAGAATCTACAATATAAATATTCCAAAACTTAAATAGTTTTTCATTGATTGATTGGATTAACAGCTATGCTAACAAGTATAATACGTATAATAATAATTACTACTCTGAAAACTCTTTCTATGAAATCATTACGTCAGTACACAGTAAACATTGAATATTTCCGACCGCAATTGCAAAAGTGAAACTTTATCCTCACATTAAATCAAGAAAACTTCTAATAAAATATTTGTTCACGCCCATACAACAACTGAATCTTAGGCTTGTTGAGAAGCTATCGATCTACAAAATATCGATTTCTTTCTGAATATCGAAAATATATCAAACATGATCTTTTTCAATGCACCCACATATTTTCCAGATCAAAGACTCTTTTTGGCTCGGAGTAGTAAATTTACAGTATATATTTTTCAATTATGGTGTATCTCTGTTACGTTCATCACATCGTGGAAGCTGTCGTAATTCACCCTTATTGATATTCATCGCAGTTTGCTATACTTCCTGAATTATCTTAGCAAATAAATTATCAATTTCGACAACAATTGATTAAGCTAATTATGTTTCTCGAATAAGACAGTAAAGGCAATATTTTAAAAATAATATGTTACTAAAATTTATTTCCAATATAAGATCAGAAATTTATTTCAGATATAACATTAATTAAACTAATAAATGTTTGCATATTAAAATATATTAAAATAATCATCTCAAAAATAAACACTCACTAACCTTTTTTAAATGGAATTTAATTAAATATAATTTTCATTATGTTTCAATAATCATCCAAGTACTGAAACCACTAAAACATTATAAGAAAGTAAGAACAAGGAATAGTTAGAACATTATCATAAGTAATATTATTTTCTGAACTGTAACAACTTCAGAGCATCAAACATAAGTACACATGATATTTCTTATTTTTATGTTATAAACATAAAGATGGAATAATGAATGAAGTAATACATGTTTGTATATTGAAATAAAGAATATATGAATAAAACAATTTTAAAATTGATATATTTTTTAACATGTATAACAATGAATACAATTAGATAAATTATTTTTTACAATTTTGAAATGTATATTACAGGAATGCATACATGAATACATGAATACATTTTTCACAATCATTAAATTAATTATTGATTCTTCAAAACTGAAGGTCTCTAAAGTAATTAATCACATTAATCGTTAAAAACCTCAATATTTATTAAAATGTTTTACTCTTTTTAATTCATAATTCTTCTATTTATCCTATGCGCCCCATCTATGCAAATAATGTAGCTAGTTTTATTTTATACATATTTTCATTATTTCATTTATGTAATTATATAATCTTTATCTTTAGCCACATATGTCACCTAAAATATATGTTCCAAAAATAATAAAAACACGATGCTGTTAAAATAATAGTTTCTTTACTTAAATTTTTAAATAAAATTGCATCGTTCTTTAATTCTATCTTTGCTTTATCTTATGTCCTACGTATGAAGCTATTTTATAATTGTCAATATTCTTTGCAACATGCACTTTAACTTTTGTTGTCCAAATTAACATATTTATTACGTGAAATATTCGGTTTGGGCTTTGTTAAGAAATTAATTTAGTTAGTTTTAACCTCTACTACAATGATATACTATGTCATCACAACCATATCAATTTCTCTCATTCCTTAACCAAGAATAATTTTTTTAGCAGTTTCACGTTCACCGCCAAATTAAATCAAAAAATTATTTTGAAAATCAAAATATCTTATAATCAGAAAAAAGCAAGCCAGACGGGACAACAACCACATAAATCTCTTTAGCAGTTTCTTTAGGAAGGATCTGTTATATCGTAAGTTTGATATAACCCTGATTACCAAGAGAGTGAATTTATGTTAGCTTGAAGGGTCTGAGGAAAGAGACATCATGGTATAGGCTTCCGTAAAATTAAACAGTTAAAAAATATATAATATCTTCAAACTCTTCGTTGACAAGACAACAAAAATCCCAAAAAAATTACATGCAATACAAAATATTTTTGAACGATTGCCATTGATTTTAATAAGTAATGTGATACAGCGGCTAATTGTAAACAAATGAGATTGTGAAAAACCGTGTAAACTGTTTTACTATAAATAACCGAACTATTTATCTTTTAATCATACTGTCTTGACCAGCTGACCAGCCGATATATTACAAGGTATGCGTATTTTAAGTTTAATTATTTTCTTAATAATTCTCTAATTGATATTATTGGATCATTTAATAGATGTTACTTTAGATGTTGTTTAATTTTCAGATGACTTGTGTTAGTTTATTATTATTTTGTGGATTATTCCTTTGTGTTACTGCTATTCCCGAACCAGAGCCCGTTTACTATCCAAACAATCCGCCCAGAGTCATCCATCCGACGTATCGTCCAAGTGAAGGCGGCAGAATAATTCACCCAACTTATAGACCAGGCAGTGGTGGCCAATTCATTCGAGTCAGGAGGTCTCCTGATGACGACTGGATATTTAGACCTGATTTAAGCAGAGATAATGATGGTAACACTAGGGGACAAGCTACCCTCGAGAAACACGGAGATGATTATGATATAAACGCTCAGTTTGGTCAAACTTTCAGAGGACCTGAGAAACATTCTGAAGCTTGGCACGTCGGTGGCACCTTTAGATTTTAATCACTTGTAATTTTGTATGAATATATTTATTTTGTCTATTTATTGGATCTCTTCTTATTATGTCCTGTTATATCCTATTGTTATATGTAATCTACTTGTAGTTAGGATTTTAGGCTTAAGTTAATTAGGCCGAAATTAAATAAAATAACATTAAAAAGTAACTTCATGAGGAGGCGGGATAACCCTTATCTCAATAGTCTCAAGTTGGTTAAGGGAATCTATTAGACGCTTGCATGTCTTCTGATTTTCTTCTTTCTGTTTTCCACTTTTAAAATAACTTTATTGTGAGAAATTGGTGCCATATTTTTTTATTATTTAACTATTACTTTGTTACCGGTGTTTTGACGTCGAGAATCATATCGTCAAAATTTCTTATAAAGTTAAATCTCTATTTCTCCATGTATATATTGTATTTTCATTAATTATTTATGAAATACAAAAAAGGTTAGAAAACCCGATACTTAAGTATCGGGTTTAGTATGGGTATTGGGACCGTTTAGGCGTTACAGACCATTAACG
Organism: Rhynchophorus ferrugineus; assembly: GCF_030347505.1. Lineage (NCBI taxonomy): Eukaryota > Metazoa > Arthropoda > Insecta > Coleoptera > Curculionidae > Rhynchophorus > Rhynchophorus ferrugineus. The sequence goes on along the minus strand of NW_027472583.1, from coordinate 18,701,102 downwards.
ATATTTCAGATCACAACTACAACCTACTAAATTACAGTTGGTAAAATATCTCTTTGCCAGTTACAATATTGTCTTCCCGGGTATCACCTGAGTACCAAAATATTGAAATTTATTTTAAATGCGCTAAACATCACAGATATTTAATACTCTGGCATTTGTAACACAATGCGGCAAGACCTGTATAACAAATGGGGCAAAAGTGTAGCTACCATTTTGATTGCGCGTCATCTTGGTTATGTGACGTTTCGCTTTAACCACTGTGTTATGTATACGTCCAAATATAATTATGGAGGCGAGTTGCGTACAGTAAAGCAATCTTAAGGCTGTCTGGCGAAATTGAAGATTTTTCGGCTAAATTGATAATAATAATAATAATAATAATAATAAGAGATGAAGCCCATTTTCTTCTCAGTGGTTACGTCAATAAACAGAACCGTGCATCCACTAAAAACAACTATATGATGTGATATTAATGATGGAAACATCATCGGTCCCAATTTTTTTGAAAATGGCCAAGGTGTTGCGGTTACTGTTACTGCTGAACGGTACCAAGACATGATTCGAAATTTTCTTGTGCCTGAAATGGAAGAGCAAGGGCTAGAAGACTTGTGGTTCGTTCAAAATGAGGCTTTTCCACGAAGAATAATTTCGCGAATATAATAAGTTGCGAATTAGCATGGTCAGCCAGCATGATCAGGTCTCCGGATTTAACAGCACCAGAATTTTTCTTATGGGGTCTTTTTAAAATCAAAAGTTCATGTGAATAAGCCCCAAACGATTCAACATCTTAAAGACGATATTCGTCATGAAATTGAAGAAATTCTCCCTCAGATTTTACAGGATGTTATGAAAAGTACTGCCTTAAAAAGAGCCGAACTTATAATTTTAAATTAAAATATATATAAATTTTTTAAATCATAACAAAAACAAATGTAAAGACCAAACAAAATCTTTATGAAAACTAAACTTACTTACCTTTTCTTTGAGCAAAGTTATAGACAATCAAAATAGTAGCGTTACTTTTGCCCCACATTATATTATATTATTTTCTGTCTTTGTTAATAAGTTCATCTTTTATTCTATTCTTAATAATATATTTAGAAAATAGTTATATAACTTTATTAGGATTAGGACCAATTTTCGGATTCTGAAATTTATTATTTCGGTTATACCTTATGTCAAAAATTAGTATTATTTTAATTTTACAGTTCATTTCAGATCAAACAAAGACATAAATATAAAACAAACACTTTATTTCTAATAATACAAAAATAATCACAGAATCAGAATTTAGAATCTAAAGGTACCGCCGACATGCCATGTTTCAGAATGTTTCTCTGGTCCTCTGAATACCTGACCAAACTGAGCATTTATATCGTAGTCGTCTCCATGTTTCTCGAGGGTGGCTTGACCTTTGGTGTTACCCTTATCGTCTCTGCTCAGATCAGGCTTAAAAATCCAATCATCAGCGGGAGATCTCCTCAACCGAATTATTTTTCCACCACTTCCTGGCCTGTAGGTGGGTCTGATAATTTTTGAACCACCACCACCGGGTCGAAAGGTAGGACGGATAACCTTAGGAGGATTCTTGGGATTGTAGGCAGCTTCTGGATCAGGAAATGCTGCCGCTAACAGCAGACATCCAGCCAATACGAAAATTGTTAATGGAGACATCTGAAATTGATACAAAAAATTAAGAGAAAATATAATTAATACACAATAATAAATAAGTACCTTGATGTTTTTCACCAGAGTTAAAAGCTTTTTATAATTGATAAAGGTTCTTTACCTGAAGAAGTATTTCAAAATACTATAATCTCAACACCAAACCTACATATATTTATACAGATACTGTAACCAGTTCTGGTACTTCACATATACCTTCATAATAATCAACGTATGAATTTTACATATGACTTTTTAGGAGAAAGAGTTTTATAATAATTCGAAGAATTTGTCGCTTCGCTCGCCATAGAGTAGCGCAGTCTGGGGAAGTCCCATGTAAAAATATAATGTACTTTAAGAATTTTTATATTATTCGTTGATAGAGTTGATAACTTTTTATCACAAAGTGACTAATAAATTAATATTATAAATAAGAATTATTTATATTGATATTGAAAGAAAGAAAAGACCAACACTCTCAAAGTTTTTTATTGATTATTTTACAATTTTGACATATATTTGAATATGTTTGGATAACTATTTTTAAGTATAATATTATACGATTGCAATATCTATTGGTTAATATGCAAAGCATTAATTTAAACAAAGTTAAACAACTTAATCGAACTGCTATATTCGATGGTTTTAATATTTCTCTAAATAAAATTATAGTTTACCATTTAGAATTATTGACATATTCAGTGTATGTAAATCATGGAATGGTCAAGATTGTATTTTCGACATTCATTTATTTTTTGTTTGGAGGCATCTGTCATTAGTAAAGTTTCAAATAAATGTAATATTACTACTTTTAATGAACGCACAATAACGTACAAGAATTACTCTTGTAAATTCATTAAATTAAAAAATCTGATTATTTTGAAACTTATTAATATCAGTTAAGAATATATCAGGAAATAGTAATCAGGAACTGTTTCTCGATCGCCAATGTAATTCATATGAATCTGATCATATAGATAATTTTATATTAACATACAGTTCTCTATTATTTTACCTTACAAAAAAAGAAAACCTTAATTGTAATCCAAGCTCAATAAAAATTATGTGGTGTTTAATGAGTTGATGATGAGTTCTAAGTGAAAATCAATATCATATCATAATTGTTTTGCTCGTTTTTATTCAGGAAAATAGTTAAACATTGTTATGAACATAAAAAAGAGATTTCGTACTATAATAATATAAGAATAATATTGCAGTTGAAGCCCGGAGAACCTTCACAACGATAGCAAATCCCACCTAGACGTTAAGTAGGTGTTAGGTGAAAGTGATGGTTGATAGATCTAGAAACGTGTTGTACATCATGAGCTGTACGAACCTGGCTTACAATTAACACCAAATGCGATTAGTCAATGGATTAAATATTCAGACAGTTAGACTTGATCAATAGGAAAGGCATTATCTTTCATCAAATTTCAAATATGTGAGGATTTCCGTTGCATGTCAGTTAACTCTTTAAACCCAATTAAAAAACAAAGCACCAATTTCAACAGAAATACTACAACATTTATTATTAGAGCGATAGTTTCGCCGTCTATAATCAACAAGATTATTTAACTTGCTAGATGCACATTGACAGTTAACAGGTTTGCCAATATTGAAAAAGGATTTCTGATAAACTGAAAATTGGAATTGGTGAATTGGTATTGCTTATGGTGATTCAGGAGATGGACTATTCGTTAAATTTTTTATTGACATCAGCAAAATGTAACAATGAGTGACTTCGACCGTTCAATGGTTCAATCGATCTAGTTTACTGAAGAAAAATAGAAATTTGTATCAAGACAACTCATCTTCTCACAAATCTCAAAATCACATTGTCAATCAAAATCAGAAATATATTTATATTGTTGAGCTATTGAGAGTTTTTTATTTATATATTTATTTTATATTAACTTTATTATCTCTGAAAATACCGTTTACGTTTACTTTTCCTAATGAATTTATTTTAAAATTAGTACTCCATAAGTAATCAAGTGCTGTTTAGAACTTTTTGTTAACCTAATAGTAAAAACTGGAGACATTTTACAGACATCTTTTTTGGAAAAAAACTTCGGTCAGCTGAAAAAGTTTGGAATTAGAAAATTGGGTACTCAAACCAAACAAAATTATCGTGGAAAATCGTTATTGAACACATAATCATCCCATATCCTTCCCTTCAAGCTGTACTTTGTGCAAAGCTTAGAATTTAATTTCTATTTATCAGATTTTTCAATAAAACAAGGTCCATATTGAATGGCATCAAACAGGCTGTGTGTGAAGTATCAACGAAATTATTTTTTATTTGAAAGCATCAAATGTCTTTTGAATCATTCTGTACTCTATCTGTGCATGCTTCAATATTTTAATATTTTAGTCTCTAGTGTCTCCGCGTTGTTGTTTACGAGATTAGTAATTAGTCGTTGACATATCGAATCCGAATGTTACAATTTTCTGTAGCGCTGTTTCATATAAGGGCAATTATATATATATGCTTATTAACAGATATTATTCATCCAAGTTAATCAAAAAAGCGACTCATTGCTAATAGTGATTTTTTTGACAAATTACGTTAAGTTTGTGTTGGACCTTCGTGTAACAATTTTTGCAAATTTGCATCTTTAATCGTTTTCAGCCTATTAAAACATTCTAATCTGGAGCGTTGAAATCACCATATTTTAAATAACGGAAACTATATCTCACATGTTCTTATAGTTAAAGCATGCATGACTTTCAGTGGCCTTTTTCTTTTGATGAAACAGGAGAAGTAATGAGCAAGTAGTAATTAGCAAAGGGCAGAAATTATAATAAATCCTTTATTTTTCACAATAAAACCTTGACTTTGGAAAAATAACCTTCAAGAAAATAAGCTTTTTTCTGGTATTTTTATTAAATTAAATACACTATATTATGTGATTATCAAATATATTTTAAGTTGACAATTACATACAGTCAAATACAAGTAATAACAATAGTTAATAATATACCGATTCCGGATATTTTAGAATCTAAAACTACCTCCCACATGCCAGCTTTCTGAATGCTTTTGGGGTCCCCTGAATGTTTGTCCATACTGTGCGTTTATATCGTAATTTTCTCCATGTTTCTCAAGGGTGGCTTGACCTTTGGTGTTACCCTTATCGTCTCTGCTTAGATCAGGCTTAAAGATCCAATCATCATCTGGAGATCTCCTCAAGCGAATGAACTTGCCACCGCTACCTGGCCTGTAAGTAGGTCTAATTATTTTTGAACCACCACCAGGACGATAAGTCGGACGGATAACTCTAGGAGGATTTCTGGGATTGTATGCGGCTTCCGGGTCAGGAAAAGCAACGACTAGAATCAAACATCCAGCAAATACAGTTAATGTTAACGGAGACATCTGAAATTAACAAATATAATAAGTCAAGTGTTTAATAAAAGTAAACATAAACCTTGCCTTGAAAAATATTAACACAATATATGTTATACTGTCTAAATATTCACAAATATATATGGTTTGTCGTTTTCAGCTTTAGGTATTTCACAGTTTTAATACCACAATCGGTATTGTTCAAGACAACAATACCCCATATATATTTTAGTTACAACCTTTCAAAGAATTTCCAAGCGTATTATCTACCCTCAAACAACGAGCGTATTGGGGAAAGTCCAAGTCACCGCTATGCAGCTATCAATTCCGAGAGAAAGTCATTAATGGGCGAATATATCAAGTTACCTTTGGTGGAATCGAGCGAAAACAATAGAAAATAATTATACTTTATTGGGTGATACTATTCTTTATTCAGGTAATAAATATGTTAACCTGAGCATCAAAAGTTAAAATGAATGTTGGAAAGAATATTGACAATTATAAAATAGCTTCATAGATTTTTACTTTTTTATTTTTCGGTGAATTATTAGTACCCAAGTGAGTCATAAGACAAAGTAGAAAACAGTAGATACGAAATCCATAAAAGGCAAATTAAAGATGACTTATCTGCAAGAGCGAGACTGAAGAGTGGAATTAATAAAAAAATGATGCAGTTTTTGTTTTTAATTTTAAGTCCAACTCACCGCTATGCAGCTATCAATTCCGAGAGAAAGTCATTCATGGACGAATATATCAAGTTACCTTTGGTGGAATCGAACGAAAACAATAGAAAATAATTATACTTTATTGGGTGATTTTTTACTATATTTAGTAAAATAACTTGGTAATTTACTGTTTCCTGTCATAACAGATATAATTACTTAAAAGTTTATGGAACTATTAATTAACTAAGCAATTATTAAATAATTAAAACATTAACAGTATATCATCATAGTTCTTATATTTAGTATAATTTGTATAAATGAGAGTAGTTTTATTTAAGACATGACATTATATTTTAAATTTCTTGAAGAAAGAACAATAATGGGTTCGCTTTATCTGAACAAAATTCGAGGAAAACAAAAATCGTCTGTCCTCTTTATTTACGAGATATTTAGATCTATATTAATCAGCTTTTGATTTAATTTAATGTTTGGTGATCAGAAAACAGCTCAGAAAAAAAAATTTACTTAAGGACTGATAATTATTGACATGGTTCAGCAGACAAAGTATATAATTAAACTAGTGGTAATTTTAAGGTTTTATAATAATAAGCATTTTTAATAAGCACTAAGTAAAACTTGCAGGTAATAAATATGTTAATCTGAGCATCAAAAGTTAAAATGAATGTTGGAAATAATATTGACAATTATAAAATAGCTTATAAAACAGTTATTAGTACCCAAGTGAGTCATAAGACAAAGTGGAAAACAGTAGATAAACGAAATCCATAAAAGGCAAATTCAAGATGACTTGTCTGCAAGAGCGAGACTGAAAAGTGGAAAAAATAAAAATATGATGCAGTTTTTATTTTTAATTTAGGTAAATAAATTATTTTTCTTAATAAGCCTGCTGTATTTATTGCTTAACAATATATATTTTAGGTGAAAAATATCGATGAAATATGAAGACTATATGAACACATAAAATAAATAATGAAAACATGTAGCAGTTAAAATGAAACTAACTACATTAATTAGAAACACATAAGACAAATTGAATAATTTATGAATTATTAACTTTAAATTTGCAAACATATTAAAGCATTGGTAGATGTAGTAATTTAAACTTATCAATATCTTGTTAATGATTGAAATTCGATAGATGATGTGATAAAAATTAATGATGATTTAATGAAATTTCATTGAAAAAGTGTTAGTTCTTGAGATAGTTTGAATATATTTTGATGTGTTATAATATACGGACCTTCATTAATTTAATCAATGATATATATTAAATACACTTCTGATCTCAGATTAACATTACATTTTTTTAAAAGTTTTGAAAACATATAATTTTTCAATGATTTACTTTATTCCGTTAGAAACATGATTAACTTAATAAATTGTGGTCGAATTTCGATCACAGGTATGTTGACTGACTATGGCAATTTTATGTAACCATAGACCACTAGTACGTTAATAATATTCTGTAAAAACTTAATAATACTGACTGAAAAACTGTTTTATTTTATGTAACGAAATATCAAAACCACTAATTTTCACTAATAGATCAGGTTTATGTAACTACTTGTGTTAACTACTTGTTTACACCGATAGATTGCATTTTCACCAATAGATATGACTTATCAAAGCACTTAAACAAAGCACTATAAGCACATGTAAGTTATTTCATGAATGTCTCATCTTGTTTAGGTACTTCTTCGTCCTTTTGTTTTACACTTTGTACATAAGATTCATTTAGGTGAATTATACAAAAAAAATATTGGTAAAAAATTTATTCCAATATATATTTTCTCGTTAACCTTAAAAGTCTGATATCTATTAATCTGGTTACAACATTCCATCAGTCATATTCCAAAATCATATTAAATTTCAACCACAAGAAGCCTGTTTCCATTCATAATTAGTTTTAGCCGATGAAATTCTACTACCAACTACTACACCTGCGTCACGTTGTGTTACTCACCTCATAAAAACTGATGGAGTTTATAGCTCGAAGCCAACATTAACTTGTAGGTTCAGGCAACAAATAACCTTAGAGATTCGCATGATTTAAATCAATAGAAATACGCCAAAAACTATTCTTATATGTAATTTACAACCAAAAACAAACAGTTTCGCCTCGCAATTCCAAAATATTTCTTAACAATTGTATTGTAATTAGTCATTTCAATCCTGAAGCATTAACGGTTATCTGTGACTGGTTTTAAACTCATCAAACGACAATATTGGTACGGGTTATCCACGAGATAACTGTTTCGATCTATAGATGATTAGTGTTACTAGTTGACAGACTCTGATATTAATTATCTCCGTGGGGAACTACACATTCATTGTATAAAAGGCTTGACAAGAAATTGATGGAAACAGTCTTGTTTTGAACACCCATTTGAGCAATTATGAAATTAATATCGTTATTATTAGTTACGGCAGCTACTACAGCGTTGCCTTATGCTGAAGAAAAAAACAATGGAATTTATGAAGAAGTAATTGTGGAAGATGAGGATGGGCAGCAGTTTTACTTGCTACCTTTGGGAAGATCTAAAAGGTAGTTATAATAATGATTCAGCGGCTTGCGTAACTTATTTTGTGATATTATAAATTGAAACATTAAATAAACTCGTTACTATTTTCAGGCAAACTTCTTGGCAAATAAAAAATCCAGGCATAGCCACGATCAGTCATACAGGTACGATTTTAAACAATCCGAATCATTATGTTTCTGGAACGGGTTACTTATCAAAAAATTTACGAGGCGGTGGTTTTGCACCTGAGACATATGGTGGTAATGTTGGATATATTCATAAACCAACGGGTTCTAATTTAGGAGTAGGTGCAGATCATACCCGTGGTTCAGGTAAACTATTAGTATTATAAGAGAATATAATGTAATTTAAGTAAATGCAATTAATTTTCTTAGGTACTAACGTTCACGCCTCTGGTACTTATAATTTCCTGAAAACTAAGAATGGAGCGTTAGGTTTAACTGGTGAATATGGCAGGAATCTCGGCGGTCCTGGTGGTAAACCAAATTGGGGCGTTTTTCTTGGAGGAAAATGGAACTTTTAGAAGATTTTAGTATTTTTTATACTTGTTGAGTTTAATATAAAATTATATAAAAATTTAATTGTTTCTATGATAACTCATTTCCTTAAAATGTTTATAGTAGTAAAGTGAAGTAATTTTGGGGCATTTCAAATATTCGGCGTTACTTATGCCAACCGTAAGTTATGATGTGACATCACTACCAATCACTATCAACTAAAATGATTATATATAGAAAATAATTCATTCAATGTATTTAGTAGAAACTCATATTCCATAAAATTATTTAGAATGCACATGCTATTTAACAAGTTAGCTTGGAAACTATCAAAACTCAAGATGATCGATTCAAATGGGTCACGATTTTCTTTAAGTATGGAAAATTGAAATTGAATATATAATAAGTGCCAGCCAACCTTCAGGTCCATCGCAGGATGGTGTAAATATATTGGTAATTCTAGATTGGACAAAAGAGAGTCAGGAATTTTCTAAAAATGCAATAGTTATTCCGTTACAGGAAAATATTAAACACGCCTATCAAAATTAGGTAATATACAATTTTTGTTCATTTATTTAAAATGTTATCAATCTGATAATTTTTCTTTATTCATTTGGCTATTTCAAATAGTAAATATAATAATTCTGTTACTTTGAATACTTAATTATATTATTAATTTATCATCGAAAATTCACAGAATTTAGTGTATCTTCATAGAAAATTTTAACAGGTATATTCAGTGGGTTACAAAAAAATTATTTAATACGAAAAACAATGTCAAGAAAAATGAAATCTATTTTATCTTTTTAAATAATAAACTTAATTAAGTAATTCAGAATTGATACTTTATGGATGTTTTTAATTATTGTTTTTTAATTTGACTCTTTATTTGACAAATTCTCTGTCAAAATCGCCACCTTTAATACGTCAAAACCAGTATTCAAATGTCGAAATCGATAGATCATGATTAGCATAATCTTTACATAGCATTCTCGCTTTTTCCTTCAATTTGAAGTTAAAACTAACAATTTAAAACTTTTCGCAAATATATGATATACTCGGTACGAATTCAAATATTTTCAGCGCTCTGAAAAAAAAAATTGTTTGTACCCGATGCGATTTAATACATATTAAACATATCATCTATTGTAAATCTGTTAAAATTAATGTAAAGACCAGATAATAGGACTTTGAAATACCTTATTCATGTACGACCTTGCCTCTTTGTATTGATCATGCCTCTTTAATTAATATTTTAATAACATAAGCAGTACGTTATATTTAGTACTGCGTTATATTTGACATTGTCAACATTATCAGTTTTTCGATAATACTGACGGTACGCAAAATTAACGACTCAATTATAACTTTAAAATCACGTAGGGTAAAATTTAAATTATGTTTAGAGAAAATAGGAATAAAACAACTTAACATCCCAAACAAAGAAAATAGGGTACTTAAGGAATAAGGAATAAATGTAAATAAGGAACGTAAGGTATAGACTAAAACTAAAACTATTTAAACTATTTAAAAAGCCCGAGATTTTGATGTCAAAATAGTCGAGTGATAGTTTCAATATAAAAACTGAGTAACATAAGTAGCTAATTTTCATGGACAATGCTTCATTCAAAACATATATAAACTATAGCAATAACAAATAAAAGCACTAATAATTGATTACAATGATAAAACCGCCAAAATGGACAAGTGACACTGATAGTGGGTATGCAATGTCTACAAGGGAAGAGAAACACTCCCAATACCTGATGTTAGTATTAACTATAATGGGCGTGCAATGGGTATAGAATTATTAGCAATAACACTGATTTATCTTCGGTTATAAAATAGTTTACCAATTAAGAAAATTATGTTCAAAACAAATTGAGAAAACTTGAATACTCTATGAGCAAACCAGCCATATTAATATACATTTTTTAAATTGACCACAGAAAGCAATACAGTTCTAGTCACCATTAATAGGTGACTGTTTTTTAAAAAGTGTAAATAACACAAAATAAATTTTAAACATTAAATTACCCACTCCTGTCCACCGACTTACAGATACCATAAATATTAAAATTACAATTGTCCGCATTTTTAATGTCCTAGAATATGTATATGTGTGCTTCAATATACCTTATTTTAATTTTTTCATTTTTAGTGGGTCTTTTCACGCTAAATGTTCCTATGATATGACACCATCATTCAATGCTGTCAGTTTTCAGGAATGCTGTTCCAATATTTAATTTGAAACTTACATGCGTAAGCAGAAGGTAAAACAGTTGAAATGAGCTTTGGTGGGACCAGCTTGGATGAAGGAACTTATATTTAATAATATAATAAATTTCAAAACAGAATTTCTTAACCAACCATACTTGGCATATTTCAAATAGTGAGATCGATAAACAACAATATTAATTATCTTTAATTATTAATCAACACTTTATATATTACTATTTTCGTCAAAATAATAAGAACAAATTAAAATAAGGGTTTCAGGATATAATTAATGAAATATATATTTTTTACATATAATTTATGTATAACTAATATTTAATTTATATACATACTTAAACTATAATATGTTAAAATCTGTATTGCCCTCCAAGAAAAACGCCCCAATTGGGTTTTAGATTACCTATTGGCGTATCTATGACTCTGCTGTATTGACCTGTCAAACCAACATCTGCATTCTTCGAATGATATATATTGTAGGTAGCGTCAGCATGTAATTTAGTGCCTAAAATATTTATTTATAAAGCCTCGGAAGCAGCAAGACTACAAAATGAGCTTACCAAATCCTCTAGCATGGTCAGCTCCGATTTTTAAATTAGATTCAGGGGGCTTGTGGGTGTATTTAAGACCACCTCCAAAAACTTCAGGTTCGATTCCATGACCTCTCAAATTTTTTTGTACATAACCCATCCCATCTAACTGATGTTTGTTGTTGTCCAAAATAGTTCCTTTATGACTTACGGTCAAAATGCCGGGACTTTCAACTTTCCAATCGGTTTGCGGCTGAGTGTTTTTCTTCTCAGGCTCAGATCTTAATTATTATAAAATTATACCTAAGGTAAAATTGGTGATTCAGTATGTGAATTACTCACCTCTTGGTTCTGCTCAAAGGCACTAAATAGTATTGCTGTCCTGCCTCGTCTTCCACAATAGAGTCTTGCCTATAAATATCTTCTTCATCTTCTATCGTATACTGCTGAGCAGTAGCTACTGCAACAAGAAATGCAACAACTAAAAACGATTTCATGTTTTCGGTAAGTCGTTCAAAGTTAATTTGACTGTAGCACTTTGTTAAGTGGTTATTTTAAACGTGGGTCCGACAGCTTTTATAGAGGTATATTGAATGCGGTAAATCCCATAGCAGATCAATCTTGATATTGAGATGTAATGTTAAAAGTGATTCCCAATGGAATACATGGCTAGGTTAAAATTCTAAAAATCATGAGTAACATACGCTTCCTCAAAAACCTTAGCGATTTTTGTTACAATAGATTTTTCATTTATTTTGTTTCGTAATAACTGTGTACCAATTTTAAAAATCATTAAACGACTATAAGCACTAATCCCACCCATAGTGTGGAACTACCTAAAACTCATATTCAAAAGAGTACAAAAAGAATATTACTTCTGCTTTCGATAGTTGCACAATTTTGTAATATTTTTGGTTTGAAAAATAAGTGGTAAAAATAAAACATTGACAAACTGTCTATGTCGAAATAATTACTTATGTAAGGCAATGTAAGGTAAAATTAGTGAATTTTCTATAATATTAAAAAAAATTAAATTGAAAAGATACTGTACTACCTTAGTACCACTACTAGAACTTTCTATATGTTAAGATTATAATTAAGACTTGCTGTTGCTATAGCTATTTAGTTTTTATATATTACAATGCCTAGGATAAATGTGTGATTATAAAAACACCTCTATTCAATAATCAGTTAGTCTATTATATACAGAGACAATAATTATTAACTATTTGTATCTATAGTATCCCATGATATCACTAATTAAACTATAACAGAAATTAGTTGGTACTTAAATAAACTTTAACTTATATTTCTATTTAATTCATGTAAATGAAGAACATTAACACCAGCATTGTGGACATATTAGCACACGGCACACCTATTACAACTACCTATTAATTATCTAGTAAGTTTTGCTTCATTCGGTACAATTTTCATACATAATAATATTAATTCCAAGGGTTTTTACCTCATCAACTTCTGGGTATGTCCATTATTGTCGAGCAGTTGTAGAACTTCGTTTTTTTTGTGAAGTTTTTGTGATCATCTTCCTCAATGCTTTTTTCCTTTTAATTAAACTTAAAATTCGTTTTAATTTAATTTTTTTAAACCTTTTAATTTCTTCACTGATAATTAGGGCTCTTAGAACTTTGTAGGTGTCCTCATTTCCAATGCACTATGGGACGTTAAAACTGTCAAATTTGGTCCATGTTAATATTTGATTTCTTTCTGCAACCTCATAACTGCACTCTGTAGATTCACACAGATCTGCTTGTATATTAAAAGTTTAATCAGTTTGGGTTTATTAACAAGCATTCAACAATTGACTATCCACAGAATAACAGATGTTATTGAAAAAGCATACGAAAGTAAAACAGTATGCTCAGCTATATTCTTAGATGAAGCACAAGCCTTCGATGAGGTTTGTCATGAAGACCTTGTTCACAAACTACAGAAAATGTTACCAAAACAACACACCGAACTATTAAAATCGTACATTAGAACCAAAATGTTTAGAGTGAAACAAGAAGAAGGTTACTCTACAATAAAAGAAGTTAAAGCAGATGTACCACAAGGAAGTGTACTGAGACCAATGCTTTATCTACTCTATACTTATGATATACCACAAATGGAGAATATTACGATGGCTACATTTGCTGATGATATATGATGCGGTTATAGCTTTTGTAGACAATAGTGAAGAAGCCTCACGAAAATTACAACAAGCAATTGTCAATATAAATAATTGGACACAAGGTTGGAAAATAATAATTAATGAAAGTAAATCTGTACATGTGCAGTTCACCTATAAACATACCGTACAAGCAACAAACAATCAATAACATTAAATAATATTATCATTCCATATAGCAACAACGCTAAATATCTCGGAATGAATCTTGATGCAAAATTTCGCTGGAAGGAACTGGAATTGAAACATAGGAAAATGTACTGGCTAATTGGAAGAAAATCATAATTATCAGTACTTAAAAAATTACTGTTATATAAGTAAACATTGAAACCTATATGGACATACCGAGTTTAATAATGGGGATGTTCTGCAAAGAATAACATAAATAAAATACAAAATTTTCAGAACCAAGTCCTGAGAGTTATTGTGAACCCACCTAAATACTATATTACTGATTACTTACATCGAGACCTTCAGATACCCAAAGTCAGTCAAGAAATCAAGAGAACTGCAAGGAGGCATGTGGAAAGATTCCATTCTCATGAGAATATTGAAGTATTGCACCTTTTGGATACTACCTGAACACGACAGATACTCAAAAGAATCAAACCATATGATCTTACGTAGTATTGTGTAGTGAGGTGCATATAATAAAAAAAATACAGCAGTGACATGTATAAACATTATTTCACCAGAGACTGAGGGCCGATGGGTCATCCTAGTTATATACCTAGATTTAAGTTCTCATTACTTATCATGAAGACAAATTGTAGGTTGGACGGAAACGACTAGTAGCAAGGTAATAATTAAATAATAAAAAAATTAAATTTATTATGGAGTATTAATTTTTATTTTAGTTTATTTTATAACATGTAAAATTACAGATCCTGAAAGATCCCTTCATGAACCATAGCCTTTAAAATGAATTCCATGTAATATCCATAACTACCATCATTACAAAGTTTTTACACAATTTGGAGGAGTGTACCCTGTTGATAACCCAGTCTCTTAAATGTTCCATATTTGGGAAGGACGAAGCTTGAACTTCTGCATTTTGAAGAAGAATCCATTAATTTTTTTTTTTTTTGGAATTAAGACGACCAATATTATTTTAAAATATTTTACCACATATACAGTACAGGGTATATTATTAGGACAGCCTCGGCAAGACGACAGGTCAATTTATTTAAAATTAAACGAAAAAAACTCTTTTTGATATTTGGTTTATAAGAGCTCCTTGTTATTCTTTATCAAATACAAATGTTTACGTATGTACCGGAGTTTTCAACATGCAGATGTAGTAGCGTCTCACTACAGCTAGATCTAGAGATTTAAAAATATTTGGACGCACCCTGATGCATGCAAAACCAATACATTTTGATGTCCGATATATAATCAAATTGACAAACATTTATCTGCAGTGCTGAAATGAGCCGAAATATCACTCTTGAGTTGCCCAATCAATTTGCATTGTAAAAGTAATTTATTATTTAAGCAATACTCCTATTTCGTAACCTCATCATTGTGATGCTTTACAAATGTCTGCAGAATACCTCTTCCTCTATATTTCACGAAATTGTTTTCAACAAAATAAATTATGAATGTTTTTAAGGTCTGTGTACATATAAAAATGATTTGTATCTATTTTAAATTATTAAAATAAATGCTGCTCCGTGAAATTATTGAACAACTTATATTATACTTACCTTTTTTTATCATAGTAAATAATATCATATAATATATTATGGTAATTGTAATTATTTTTTTCTGAAATTTGTGTTAGTAATAAATTATGTAGAATTTTAACTTTGAGATATAATTGAATGGGAATCACCTCAAGATTAAGACTTATCTGAAATGGGATTTACCACAGTCCACTATAAAAGCGGAAGTGTTAGTGTATAAGGCCATCACTTAACAAATTGTTATAGTCAAATAAACTTTGTAATACGTTACAGACTAAACATGAAATCGTATTTAGTTGTTGCATTTCTTATAGCCATAGCTGCTGCTCAACCGTATCCGATTGAAGATGAAGAAAACGCCTATAGACAAGATTCAATTGTCGAAGACGAAGAAGGACAACAGTACCATTTAATACCTTTAAGCAGGTCTAAGAGGTATTTAGTAATATTTTGTGTAAGTTATATTTTCTCTAATTATATTTTCCCTAAGATCTGAACCTGCAAAGAAAAACACGCAGGCACAGACTGATTGGCAAATTCGCAAACCAGGTATTTTGACTGTAAGTCACAAAGGAACTATTTTGGATAACAAGAATCATCAGTTAGGCGGAATGGGTTATGTACAGAAAAACTTAAGAGGTCATGGAATCGAACCTGAAGTTCTTGGAGGTGGTCTTAAATACACCCACATACCATCGAACTCTAATTTGAAAATTGGAGCTGATCATGCCAGAGGACTTGGTATGTTATTATCATTTTAGACTTCCGAGGATGTCTATAATAATTTAATTCGGTTTTAGGTACAAACCTAAAAGCTAGCGGTACCTACAACATTTATCACTCGAAGAATGCAGATCTAGGCTTAACAGGTCAATATAACAGAGTTATAAATACACCTTATGGTAATCTCAAACCCAACTGGGGTGTTTACCTTGGAGGGCAATATAGATTTTAAGACAGTTTTTTTTGTATATTAGGTCAAAATTTTTGTAAATAAATTATATAATAAAATTAATAATGTGTTTATACATTATTAGTACTTCACTTCATATTCTCACCTATTGATGACAAGTTAAAACATATTATTTATAACAGGAAGAAGTATTTTATATTAGATATATTCCATATATTATTAGTAAATCTGTATAGGTGTCCATTGTAATAAAATTGATAGTAATGGTGTGTTTACCACATCTCTTGCAATAAGTGATTAAGCACTGTTGATTTACATTGCATTAACATGACATATGGTTTTAACTCTTCTATTCATAGAAAATTAAAAATACAGTAAATATTACTACAATAATTATTAAACCAATTCGATTTGAAGATATCAATATCTTGAAAAATCTTAAAATTAATTATGTCACGCCAGATAAAAATGAGGGTATAGTGGAATCATATTAAGCAACCGCACTGTTACCAGTCAGACTTTTGAAACGTTCAAAATTAAATATTTTAAAATATTAGCTAAACTCTTCCGCCGGTTTGATCTTGACATTGAACGACTGACAGGTACATACGGCAGATGTCTGTAAATTTCTTAGATCTAGCACATGGATTTGACAAATTATGATAAAATACACTGTCATAAAAACGGGAACTAATGTTTCCTAATTAATATTATCTAATATTATAATCATACTTGCTAATAAATCCACATTAACCATTAGATAAGAAGATGACGATTTAGAACTTTAAGAAATACTACGAAAACATCACTCCAAATATCGAAAGCGTGACATAGGAATACTCCTAAACCTAACCGCATAGTTACAGATGTTTTAGTGAAAATACCTTTTAAATTTTAATACAATAAAGGTTGCGAATTGCTTTTCGAGAATATCCGAAAAGGTGTTGTTTTATTTGTTATGCCTATAAATATACAACGAATGACAGCTTGGGATTTTCTATCCATTGCAAGGATACAACCTGACGACATAGTGAAGTATGATAAAAGAGGCGCATTAAGCAACGCGCATTTTTAAAAATGACTTAATTTCTAGTACTGGGTGCTGGCACACGGAGCGAAATCTATCAAGAGCTGGGAAATAAACAACAGTTAAAGAACAAGTAATGTTGGCCAAAACACTCCAACTGCCCCAACAGTTTCAAGAACTTAAGATCATTAAGATCACACCAAAATATATTGTAGCATTTTGCTAGATGAACTGAATAATTTCTAATTCTAAACACTTCTTTTTGAAACGAAGGTCTTAATTATTATTAATATAAACGACTTATTTGTAGTGAATAATTTATTTATATTAAATTTTTAATTCAAATGAATAATTAACAAAAAATTAGAATCTGTATTGGCCACCAAGAAAAACACCCCAGTTGGGTTTGAGGTTTCCATAAGGTGTATCTATAACTCTGCTGTACTGTCCCGTCAAACCTACATCTGCATTCTTGGAGTGATACATGTTGTAGGTACCGCTAGCTTTTAGATTTGTGCCTAAAATCAAATCAAACTGTTGTAGAGAAATTAGGAAGTCTAAAATGATAACAACGTACCGAATCCTGGGGCATGATCAGCTCCAATTTTTAAATTAGATTCCGACGGTATGTGAGTATATTTAAGACCACCTCCAAAAACTTCAGGTTCGATTCCGTGGCCCCTCAAATTTTTCTGCGCGTAACCCATTCCTTCTAACCGATGATTTTCATTATTTGAAATAGTTCCTTTATGACTTACAGTCAGAATACCGGGATCGCGTATTTGCCAATCAGTCTGCGGCTGCGTGTTTTTCTTTTCGGGTTCGGACCTTAAAGAAAATGCATGCATAGAAAATATATACTTTCAATGTATGATTTTCTTACCTCTTCGCTCTGTTTAAAGGTACTAAATAATATTGTTGTCCCTCTTCATCTTCGGTAATGGAGTATTGTTGACTTTCTTCGGCTTCTGTCGCATATTGTTGGGCACTAGCTACGGCCACAGAGAAAGCAAAAAGTATAACTAAAAAGGCTTTCATGTTTGATAATATAAAGTTGTCTTAATTGTAGTAATCTGTTAACTGATTGATTAAGCACTATGTTCTCTTACTTTTATAGTTGAACATAGTAATTCCCACTTCTGATTATTTTTAAACTTAAAAGAAATTATAAGACGTGAATCCCATTATGATATCTGATACAATTAAATAAACAAAAGACCTAAATAACAAATATTGCGTTATATATATATATATATATATATATATATATATATATATATATATATATATATATATATATATATATATATATATATATATATATTTAGTGGTGATCCATTTTATAGATATAGTAAAATATATTGAGAAGTAATAAACATAGAATATTTGGATTAAAAAAGTAATATTGATGATTATAAAATTAAGCTAGAATATTTTTTTTTCCGCACTATATTAATGAAACCTTTATTGTTCACATAGCTTTGTGAAACCCAACATTTCAACCAAAATATAGATTATACCGCCTAATATTCCCTACGGCTTCTCCTAAACAATATATTTTGGAAAAAAATTAAGTTTGAAATAAATCATGATGAAAACCATCAATCAATGATAAAGGTGCCGTTCTCTCTCACTTTTCTGACAGAACCATATATTCTCCACTATAAAATTTTTAAACTTTTTGAGCGCAAAACTTAACCAAACCCTCAGAAATCATCAAGCTTTGTAACTGTTTGATCTATTTTTTTCCTTATCAATATACTTTGCACTAATTTCAAATTAGTTGAAAATCTACAAGAAACAATTTAGTAAAAAAAACACGAACTTAATATCTCTGTCTTAGTGGACGGAAAAAGTTATTAATTAACCTATTAATATCGAATAAAATCCAGTTTATATTTGTATTGTCGACAGGAACATAATATTTGTATTATAATTATATTAGACATATTATATTTTCATAAAAATTGTGTTATTAAATATCTTTTTGGCAAACCGATAACCTGAAGGATTGAAGAATAGTAAGCGAAATTCGACTTAGCTCCCTATATAACCAGAGAGTAACACTCGATGAGCATGTTGAACTAAAAACGCCCCAGAAGGAACTCATATTCTCCCACTGAACAGAATCTTCTGCCAGTAAAGTGGCACATCATGAGTATACCCAAGTTGAACTGACAAGATCAATATGTTGTTAAATAATAAAAGATGTGAAATTGATGAGTTGTGTTTTATGGGTCAAAATGTATTGTTCTGACATTTTTTCTTTAAGCGTCTAATAGCCGATTTGATGAGAAGCCACAAGTATTGAATATCAAGAAGTGTTTGTGGATGAACCTATGATAGTTGTACCCATCCATTAATTGCATTTTCGAGACATCATTGGTGGATCGGATGTAGCTGAATTTCCAAGAACCACGAACTCAATTATGAGATTTCAAACAACTTGCATAGATACGATTTTAAAGATTTATAGGTGTTTAAAAGATAGAGAGAGATAAGACATAGAGATGAAAGAACAAACAAATCTCAAAAGGATTCGATGACGATGACAACAATGATGATTATATATCGAAATAATAAAATAAATAAAAATTAACACAGAGATGATCTAAACAATAAGTTACTTTATTAATCTCAAAAGATAAACAATATATTATATTAAATGAATGCATGTTGATACAATTTTAGATCATCGAAAAATCATTTACACAATTAAAGCGTTAATTTTGGCTTCAATATCACATAGGGTAATGTATAAATTATATTTAAAGAAAACAATAATGAAACATTTTAACATCCTAAACAAAGGAAACAAACAAACATACACAAACATACAACAACATAAAATATTAATAAACAAATAAATAACATCTAATAAAATATATGTTCTCCAATCCTCTCTACAATCTTGACTCACTTCATTCATTTATTTGTTTTTTTATACTAACAGTATTTTTTTCCAATCGCCAAATATACTTAAACACAAGATGAATCAGTCTCAAGAAGATTTTCCCATTAATTAGAATTAAATATAGTTATATAATAAAATACAATTCAAATCATAAAATTTTTCATTTATTATCAAACGAACGTTATAGAACCTTTAAAATATTAATCATTTATTATATTAATGCACTTGATTATTTTAGTTAAAATAACGTACAAATTATCTTAAATGAGGGTTTTTGAATATTATAATGAAACATATATTTTTAACGTACAATTTACTTACAGCAGATATTTCACTTACATACCCATTAACTCTGTAATTCATATTCATATTAGAATCTGTGTTGCCCTCCAAGATAAACACCCTAATTTGGTATTTACTTATTGATGTATCTATGAATGTGCTGTATAGACTTTTAAACCTTTTAAACCAATAGTCTAGGTAGAGTCAGCATGTATATTAGTTCATAAAAAATATACAAATCAATGTGAAAGTAGCAAAATTACAAGATGTGCTTGCCAAATGCTCAAACATGGTCAGCTCAGGTAAGCAAGCCGATGTTTACAATAGATTCAGACGCGTTATGGGTGTACTTAGGACCACCTCCAAAGATATCAAACAGGCACAGTTATTTTGGTGCAATTACTTCGAATTACTCTTAAATAATTTGTAAAAGGCTTTATTTTCTACGATTAAGACTTACTGAGTAATTTTAAACTATTTTACCAACAGGCAGCGTTTAAGCAGTTGGTATTATGTATCTATGGTATGGATGCAATCTGATTATACAGTACGAAAAAAGAAGAAGCAACAAGCATTGCAAATTAAGTTCCAAAAAATGTTTTCACTTCCGTTAATGGCTGCTGGCACATATAGCGAGCATAGGGAGTTGCAACTGTAACAGATATGACAAGATCTGCTATTAATTAAGTTCAGCACAGCTGTATAACTATTATAATTTTAAGACCAAAACATAACATATTTTTGCATTTTGCTGGATAAACTTTAGGGACTTCTTTGTGAAAGGAGGAATCTTAATTGTTATTAATATAGAAGACTTATTTGTAGTGTATTATGGTAATGTTTATTTATAATAAATATTTAATTTAATTGATTAATTAACAAAGAATTAGAATCTGTATTGGCCACCAAGAAAAACACCCCAGTTGGGTTTGAGGTTTCCATAAGGTGTATCTATAACTCTGCTGTACTGTCCCGTCAAACCTACATCTGCATTCTTGGAGTGATACATGTTGTAGGTACCGCTAGCTTTTAGATTTGTGCCTAAAATCAAATCAAACTGTTGTAGACCAATTAGGAAGTCTAAAATGATAACAACGTACCGAATCCTGGGGCATGATCAGCTCCAATTTTTAAATTAGATTCCGACGGTATGTGAGTATATTTAAGACCACCTCCAAAAACTTCAGGTTCGACTCCGTGGCCCCTCAAATTTTTCTGCGCGTAACCCATTCCTTCTTACCGATGATTTTCATTATTTGAAATAGTTCCTTTATGACTTACAGTCAGAATACCGGGATCGCGTATTTGCCAATCAGTCTGCGGCTGCGTGTTTTTCTTTTCGGGTTCGGACCTTAAAGAAAATGCATGCATAGAAAATATGTACTTTCAATGTATGATTTTCTTACCTCTTCGCTCTGTTTAAAGGTATTAAATAATATTGTTGTCCCTCTTCATCTTCGGCAATAGAGTATTGTTGACTTTCTTCGGCTTCTGTCGCATATTGTTGGGCACAAGCTACCGCCAGAGAAAAAGCAAAAAGTATAACTAAAAAGGCTTTCATGTTTGATAATATAAAATTGTCTTAATTGTAGTAATCTGTTAACTGATTGATTAAGCACTATGTTCTCTTACTTTTATAATTGAACATAGTAATTCCCAGTTCTGATTATTTTTAAACTTAAAAGAAATTATAAGACGTGAATCCCATTATGATATCTGATACAATTAAATAAACAAAAAACCTAAATAACAAATATTGCGTTATAACATGTCCTTTATAATCTATTTCTTGTATCTATATTTGCTTTATTCGCGAATTTAATAAAAGCTATAATATATATATATATATATATATATATATATATATATATATATATATATATATATATATATATATATATATATATATATCGCAATATATTTTACTATATATATATATATATATATATATATATATATATATATAAAAAGGATCACCAATAAATGTATATATTGAGAAGTAATAAACATAGAATATTTGGAGTTTATTGAAAAAGTAATATTGAGATGATTATAAAATTAAGCTAGAATATATTATCATGTTTTTCCAAAGTATATTAATAAAATCTTTATTGTTCACATAACTTTGTGAAACCCAACATTTCAACCAAAATATAGATTATACCGCCTAATATTCCCTTCGGCTTCTCCTAAACAATATATTTTGGAAAAAAATTAAGTTTGAATTAAATCATGATGAAAACCATCAATCAATGATAAAGGTGCCGTTCTCTCTCACTTTTCTGACAGAACCATATATTCTCCACTATAGAATTTTCAATATTTTTGAGTGCAAAACTTAACCAAACCCTCAGAGATCATCAGCTTTGTAAATGTTTGATATATTTTTTTCCTTATCAATACACTTTGCACTAATTTTAAATTAGTTGAAAATCTACAAGAAACAATTTAGTAAAAAAAAACACGAACTTAATATCTCTGTCTTAGTAGACGGAAAAAGTTATTAATTAATATAATCCAATAATCCAATCTTAATAAAATCCAGTTTATATTTGTATTGTCGACAGGAATATAATATTTGTATTATAATTATATTAGACATATTATATTTTCATAAAAATTGTGTTATTAAATATCTTTTTGGCAAACCGATGACCTGAAGGATTGAAGAATAGTAAGCGAAATTCGTCTTAGCTCCCTATATAACCAGAGAGTAACACTCGATGAGCATGCTGAACTAAAACGCCTCAGAAGGAACTCATATTCTCCCACTGAACAGGATCTTCTGCCAGTAAAGTGGCACATCATGAGTATACCCAAGTTGAACTGACAAGATCAATATGTTGTTAAATAATAAAAGATGTGAAATTGATGTGTTGTGTTTTATGGGTCAAAATTTATTGTTCTGACATTTTTTCTTTAAGCGTCTAATAGCCGATTTGATGAGAAGCCACAAGTATTGAATATCAAGAAGTGTTTGTGGATGAACCTATGATAGTTGTACCCATCCATTAATTGCATTTTCGAGACATCATTGGTGGATCGGATGTAGCTGAATTTCCAAGAACCACAAACTCAATTATGAGATATTTCAAACAACTTGCATAGATACGATTTTAAAGATTTATAGGCGTTTAGAAGATAGAGAGAGGTAAGAGATAGGGATAATAGAACAAATAAATCTCAAAAGGATTCGATGACGATGACAATAATGATGATTATATATCGAAATAATAAAATAAATAAAAATTAACACAGAGATGATCTAAACAATAACTTACTTTATTAATCTCAAAAGATAAGCAATATATTATATTAAATGAATGCATGTTGATACAATTTTAGATCATCGAAAAATCATTTACACAATTAAAGCGTTAATTTTGGCTTCAATATCACATAGGGTAATGTATAAATTATATTTAAAGAAAACAATAATGAAACATTTTAACATCCTAAACAAAGGAAACAAACGAACATACACAAACATACAACAACATAAAATATTAATAAACAAATAAATAACATCTAATAAAATATATGTTCTCCAATCCTCTCTACAATCTTGACTCACTTCATTCATTTATTTGTTTTTTTTATACTAACAGTATTTTTTTCCAATCGCCAAATACACCTAAACACAAGATGAATCAGTCTCAAGAAGATTTTCCCATTAATTAGAATTAAATATAGTTAAATAATAAAATACAATTCAAATCATAAAATTTTTCATTTATTATCAAACGAACGTTATAGAACCTTCAAAATATTAGTCATTTCTTATATTAATGCACTTGATTATTTTAGTTAAAATAACGTACAAATTATCTTAAATGAGGGTTTTTGAATATTATAATGAAACATATATTTTTAACGTACAATTTACTTACAGCAGATATTTCACTTACATACCCATTAACTCTGTAAATCATATTCATATTAGAATCTGTGTAGCCCTCCAAGATAAACACCCTAATTTGGTATTTACTTATTGATGTATCTATGAATGTGCTGTATTGACTTTTAAACCTTTTAAACCAATAGTCTAGGTAGAGTCAGCATGTATATTAGTTCATAAAAATATGCAAATCGATGTGAAAGTAGCAAAATTACAAGATGTGCTTGCCAAATGCTCAAACATGGTCAGCTCAGGTAAGCAAGCCGATGTTTACAATAGATTCAGACGCCTTATGGGTGTACTTAGGACCACCTCCAAAGATATCAAACAGGCACAGTTATTTTAGTGCAATTACTTCGAATTACTCTTAAATAATATCTAAAAGGCCTTATTTTCTACGATTAAGACTTACTGAGTAATTTTAAACTATTTTACCAACAGGAAGCGTTTAAGCAGTTGGTATTATGTATTTATGGTATGGATGCAATCTGATTATACAGTAAAGTACGAAAAAAGAAGAAGCAACAAGCATTGCAAATTAGGTTTCAAAAAATGTCTTCACTTCCGTTAATGGCTGCTGGCACATATAGCGAGCATAGGGAGTTGCAACTGTAACAGATATGACAAGATCTGCTATTAATTAAGTTCAGCACAGCAGTATAACGATTATAATTTTAAGACCAAAGCATAACATATTTTTGCACTTTGCTGGATAAACTTGAGGGACTTCTTTGTGAAAGGAGGAATCTTAATTGTTTATATTATTAATATAAACGACTTATTTGTAGTGAATAATTTATTTATATTAAATTTTTAATTCAAATGAATAATTAACAAAAAATTAGAATCTATATTGACCACCCAGATAAACACCCCAGTTGGGTTTGAGATTTCCGTAAGGTGTATCTATAACTCTGCTGTACTGTCCCGTCAAACCTACATCTGCATTCTTGGAGTGATACATGTTGTAGGTACCGCTAGCTTTTAGATTTGTGCCTAAAATCAAATCAAACTGTTGTAGACCAATTAGGAAGTCTAAAATGATAACAACGTACCGAATCCTGGGGCATGATCAGCTCCAATTTTTAAATTAGATTCCGAGGGTATGTGAGTATATTTAAGACCACCTCCAAAAACTTCAGGTTCGATTCCGTGGCCCCTCAAATTTTTCTGCGCGTAACCCATTCCTTCTAACCGATGATTTTCATTATTTGAAATAGTTCCTTTATGACTTACAGTCAGAATACCGGGATCGCGTATTTGCCAATCAGTCTGCGGCTGCGTGTTTTTCTTTTCGGGTTCGGACCTTAAATAAAATGCATGCATAGAAAATATATGCTTTCAATGTATGATTTTCTTACCTCTTCGCTCTGTTTAAAGGTATTAAATAATATTGTTGTCCCTCTTCATCTTCGGCAATGGAGTATTGTTGACTTTCTTCGGCTTCTGTCGCATATTGTTGGGCACAAGCTACTGCCACAGAAAAAGCAAAAAGTATAACTAAAAGGGCTTTCATATTTGATAATATAAAGTTGTCTTAAGTGTAGTAATCTGTTAACTGATTGACTAAGTACTATGTTCTCTTACTTTTATAGTTGAACATAGTAATTCCCACTTCTGATTATTTTTAAACTTAAAAGAAATTATAAGACGTAAATCCCATTATGATATCTGATACAATTAAATAAACAAAAAACCTAAATAACAAATATTGCGTTATAACATGTCCTTTATAATCTATTTCTTGTATCTAAATTTGCTTTATTCGCGAATTTAATAAAAGCTATAAATATATATATATGTATATATATATATATATATATATATATATATATATATATATATATATATATATATATCGCAATATATTTTACGATATATATAAAATGGATCACCACTAAATGTATATATTAAGAAGTAATAAACATAGCATATTTGGATTTTATTGAAAAAGTAATATTGAGATGATTACAAAATTAAGCTAGAATATATTATCATGTTTTTCCAAAGTATATTAATAAAATCTTTATTGTTCACATAACTTTGTGAAACCCAACATTTCAGCCAAAATATAGATTATACCGCCTAATATTCCCTACGGCTTCTCCTAAACAATATATTTTGGAAAAAAATTAAGTTTGAATTAAATCATGATGAAAACCATGAATCAATGATAAAGGTGCCGTTCTCTCTCACTTTTCTGACAGAACCATATATTCTCCACTATAGAATTTTCAATATTTTTGAGTGCAAACCCTCAGAGATCATCAGCTTTGTAACTGTTCGATATATTTTTTTCCTCATCAATATACTTTGCACTAATTTCAAATTAGTTGAAAAATCTACAAGAAACAATTTTTAGTAAAAAAAACACGAACTTAATATCTCTGTCTTAGTAGACGGAAAAAGTTATTAATTAACCTATTAATATCGAATATATATTTTAGGTTTATATTTAAGGAATATAATATTTGTATTATAATTATATTAGATATATTATATTTTCATAAAAATTGTGTTATTAAATATCTTTTTGGCAAACCGATGACCTGAAGGAATGAAGAATAGTAAGTGAAATTCGACTTAGCTCCCTATATAACCAGAGAGTAACACTCGATGAGCATGTTGAACTAAAAACGCCTCAGAAGGAACTCATATTCTCCCACTGAACAGGATCTTCTGCCAGTAAAGTGGCACATCATGAGTATACCCAAGTTGAACTGACAAGATCAATATGTTGTTAAATAATAAAAGATGTGAAATTGATGTGTTGTGTTTTATGGGTCAAAATTTATTGTTCTGACATTGTTTCTTCAAGCGGCTAATAGCCGAGTTGATGAGAAGCCACAAGTATTGAATATCAAGAAGTGTTTGTGGATGAACCTATGACAGTTGTACCCATCCATTAATTGCATTTTCGAGACATCATTGGTGGATCGGATGTAGCTGAATTTCCAAGAACCACGAACTCAATTACGAGATCTTTCAAACAACTTGCATAGATACGATTTTAAAGATTTATAGGGGTTTAAAAGATAGAGAGAGATAAGAGATAGAGATGATAGAACAAACAAATCTCAAAAGGATTCGATGACGATCACAATAATGATGATTATATATCGAAATAATAAAATAAATAATTAATACAGAGATGATCTAAACAATAACTTACTTTATTAATCTCAAAAGATAAACAATATATTATATTAAATGAATGCATGTTGATAGAATTTTAGATCATCGAAAAATCATTTACACAATTAAAGCGTTAATTTTGGCTTCAATATCACATAGGGTAATGTATAAATTATATTTAAAGAAAACAATAATGAAACATTTTAACATCCTAAACAAAGGAAACAAACAAACATACACAAACATACAACAACATAAAATATTAATAAACAAATAAATAACATCTAATAAAATATATGTTCTCCAATCCTCTCTACAATCTTGACTCACTTCATTCATTTATTTGTTTTTTTTATACTAACAGTATTTTTTTCCAATCGCCAAATATACTTAAACACAAGATGAATCAGTCTCAAGAAGATTTTCCCATTAATTAGAATTAAATATAGTTAAATAATAAAATACAATTCAAATCATAAAATTTTTCATTTATTATCAAACGAACGTTATAGAACCTTTAAAATATTAATCATTTATTATATTAATGCACTTGATTATTTTAGTTAAAATAACGTACAAATTATCTTAAATGAGGGTTTTTGAATATTATAATGAAACATATATTTTTAACGTACAATTTACTTACAGCTGATATTTCACTTACATACCCATTAACTCTGTAAATCATATTCATATTAGAATCTGTGTTGCCCTCCAAGATAAACACCCTAATTTGGTATTTACTTATTGATGTATCTATGAATGTGCTGTATTGACTTTTAAACCTTTTAAACCAATAGTCTAGGTAGAGTCAGCATGTATATTAGTTCATAAAAAATATGCAAATCGATGTGAAAGTAGCAAAATTACAAGATGTGCTTGCCAAATGCTCAAACATGGTCAGCTCAGGTAAGCAAGCCGATGTTTACAATAGATTCAGACGCCTTATGGGTGTACTTAGGACCACCTCCAAAGATATCAAACAGGCACAGTTATTTTAGTGCAATTACTTCGAATTACTCTTAAATAATATCTAAAAGGCCTTATTTTCTACGATTAAGACTTACTGAGTAATTTTAAACTATTTTACCAACAGGAAGCGTTTAAGCAGTTGGTATTATGTATCTATGGTATGGATGCAATCTGATTATACAGTACGAAAAAAGAAGAAGCAACAAGCATTGCAAATTAGGTTTCAAAAAATGTTTTCACTTCCGTTAATGGCTGCTGGCACATATAGCGAGCATAGGGAGCTGCAACTGTAACAGATATGACAAGATCTGCTATTAATTAAGTTCAGCACAGCTGTATAACTATTATAATTTTAAGACCAAAACATAACATATTTTTGCATTTTGCTGGATAAACTTGAGGGACTTCTTTGTGAAAGGAGGAATCTTAATTGTTATTAATATAGAAGACTTATTTGTATTGTATTATGGTAATGTTTATTTATAATAAATATTTAATTTAATTGATTAATTAACAAAGAATTAGAATCTGTATTGGCCACCAAGAAAAACACCCCAGTTGGGTTTGAGGTTTCCATAAGGTGTATCTATAACTCTGCTGTACTGTCCCGTCAAACCTACATCTGCATTCTTGGAGTGATACATGTTGTAGGTACCGCTAGCTTTTAGATTTGTGCCTAAACTCAAATCAAACTGTTGTAGACAAATTAGGAAGTCTAAAATGATAACAACGTACCGAATCCTGGGGCATGATCAGCTCCAATTTTTAAATTAGATTCCGACGGTATGTGAGTATATTTAAGACCACCTCCAAAAACTTCAGGTTCGATTCCGTGGCCCCTCAAATTTTTCTGCGCGTAACCCATTCCTTCTAACCGATGATTTTCATTATTTGAAATAGTTCCTTTATGACTTACAGTCAAGATACCAGGATCGCGAATTTGCCAATCAGTTTGCGGCTGCGTATTTTTCTTTTCGGGTTCGGACCTTAAAGAAAACGCATGCATAGAACACAGAGTTTCAATGTATGATGTTCTTACCTCTTTGATCTGCTTAAAGGTATTAAATAATATTGTTGTCCTTCTTCATCTTCGGCAATGGAGTATTGGTGATAAGCACTTTCTTCGGCTTCTGTCGCATATTGTTGGGCGGTAGCTATCGCCACAAAAAATGCAAAAAGTACAACCGAAAACGCTTTCATTTTTGATGATGTGAAACCGTTTTAATAGTAGTGATCTGTTAAGTGATTGATTAAGCACTACGTTTTCGTGCTTTTATAGTTGAATATAGTAATTCCCATTACTGATTATTTTTAAATTTAAAGGAAACTGTACGAAGTGAATCCCATTATGATATCTGACTATTTAATAAACAAAAGATCCAAATAACAAAATATTGCATTATAGCGCCTCCTTTATTATCAATTTCTTGTATACCACTTCGTCTTATTTCTGAATTTAAAAATAGCTACTACTGATTACTTGATAATTTTCCATATATGAATATTTTGAGATAGGAAAGAAAAGAAGAAAAAAACCCACAATTTTAAACTTGACTTTACTGATTTTCGTAACAGCTTTTTAAGCTATATAAAATCTAGTTTATTTTGATATGATCTATGCAAAATATTACAATAATGTTCAAACTTGTCGTTTTACAAACTTGGAGGTAATGGACATAACATTTCCTTTTGCATCCAAAAACATTTGTGCGAACTTCTATGACCCTAAATAGATTCGAATCAACTTCTTTTTTTATGTTAATGATAAAGATAAATGTGGGCAAAATTATGTTCACAATTCATGCACCAAAAAATTTTTTCCTATGTTTTTCGAGCTATTTTTAACAAATATTGCTATTCATGTAGTTTTCTGAAACATAACATATCAGCCATTGCTCATATCCCACAAAACCATATTCATTTTTAACGTTTCTAAAATTAATTTATTGATATAAATCAAAAACATCGATCAACGATAAATGTACAGTTTTGCAATTTCCTCTAAAATTTTGCCTTCGAGCGGATGAAAAACTGAAGACAGCGCCTTTTCAATGTTGACCTTTTTTTGTAAGAGACTATTTCAATCTCATTAGTATCTGGCCAGGTTCAAGCAGCTTCAATTTCACGAAATAATTACCATCATCTGTCTTGAAGTCAAAGCGGAATTTCCAAAAGTTTGGGACGCTTTCAAATATTTCTACCACGATCTTTTTCGCACCATTGTTATACATTTTTTTTATAACATCTTTATTAGATAGGCTTAGTACAATCTTAATTATTATTATTATTACAATTAATTTATTACTACTTTTCCTATGTGTTTGGATTAATTAACAAGCAAGACGAGTGCGAGAAAATACATCAGTATGTATTCCTCAATTATAAAATTATAATTATTTATTAATTATTAACTTATAGCTCTAGTTTACACTAATAATACACACTAAATGTTCACACAGGTTCGTATGGTTTTGTTCGTTTCAATCTCCTGACATCCTGCGCGCTGTCCAGCACTTGTATTGCTTCCACGTTAGTATGATTTAGTAATCTTCTTTCGTGTTTCAATGCGAAATCCTGCACAACTTCGCAAATCCATTTGATTTCTAGGTCATCGTGCAGTTCTTCATTGGTTACATAGCGATAGGCATCAATCGAAGAACCTTGTTTTGACAGCGCTGTATGACTAACTGATTTGAATTTTTAGTGCAACCCCATATTTGCACCCCATAGGTCCAAATTGGCTTTATAATTGTATTATAGATCAACCTCTTTGATTTTACATCAAGTTGAGAGTATCTTCCGACTAACCAGTATAGTTGTTTTATTGTTTTATTTTGGTTCTAATGTGTTTTTTTGCTTTTTGTCTAACGTGATGATTCCAATTTAATCTACCGTCAAGATGGATTCCAAGGTATTTTGCTGATTCTGCTTGATGAATCGGGCATCATTGTCATACATGAGTTTGTTTAAATGTTGAATTTTCCCATTATCAACATATATCATATACATATCATATCATACCATGACACTTTAATTTTGAAGAATTGAAGGATGTGGGATTGGGAGTTCCTATTCTAGAATCTATCATATTTACCATAAAAGTTGCATTATATTGAAATATTTCTGTTTGTATAAGAATATGAAGAGTTTGAGCATTATTTAAAATTAATTAATATATTTCAAAGTCATTTTTTGGGCATGAGCTGTCTTTTATACATATTCGCTCTCAGTTTTTTTTTAATATTAGTACATATTAAACGTAAATGTAATTTAAAAACTTTTGACTTTATAAATCCCTCGACATTAATTCACGGTCATTAATTTATTATATTCCTATAAAAAACAATTCAATATATTTATAAATAGCAATATTTTTTGCCGCAAATAGCTTTTTAACAATTTATTTATAAATAAATGTTATTTTGATTCATCCTTTATCTCAAATCGCAATATATACTAAGAATTCTCTCATGTAAATTACATTGGCATTAATCATTATCAGTACCAAGAAACGCAACATTGAACGCTCGATTTTACAGCATCACCATTTATGCCCTGACGTGGGTTGGTGTCCATTCATTTATTTTATCCTCTCTTATCCCTAGACTCCCCAATTAAAAATGCTTTACGACGTCCATTATTGATTTCCTTTTATTTTTCCTGTTGGTATTTATTATACAAATTTTCCAATATCAATATCGTTCTAATATTCCATATTTTCCGTTTCCCTGTTCTTGATTGCTTCCTTCTGTATTCTTTTCCTTTAGGGTTTTTTGTCATCATTTATTAGTATTCAGTTTTAATTGATTTTTGAGTTTGTTCTTGGTATTTTTTTAAGTGTCTGTGAAAATCGATATCACTAATTATTATGCGGCTTAAAGTTAATTTCTTTATTAAATTTTCGTTTTTTTACTAGTATTAGAGTGCTGCATAAGTATTTATTATTTTCCTTTATTATATATTAATTATTTAATGCCATTTTGTTGTTTTCTTTAATTACAGTTTATTTTACCAACTATCATAGTCAAAAATATCTCATGAATTATTCAGTAGCATAATCAGTTCGTTTGAATAGAAACATACGCTAATTTCACAATTCAGCACTTTCTTATACGGCTTAAAATAAGATTAATTAAGAAAGTTTCATTATCTCTTCTCCGAAGAAGATCTGCGGTTTATCTGAAATATAGTAACGAATTTGTGTATTAAAAAAAGCTAATTAATCGGTATTTTACAAAATCACTATCGTTTTGGGGAACTACCACAACTTTTTATAAAAAATCAACGTCTTAATATTTTTCATTTAATATTTTATCATCAAATCAACAAATAGTCAAAAATGAAATGGCTCTATATTTTCATTGTATCCTTCGCCTCATGTCAAGGTTTTCCTGGTTTAACCAAGCATTCAGACGAAGAGAACGTGTATATACATCCTTCATTCGTAACCGATACGTTAACAGACCCTCATTTACAAGACAGATTGATTCAAGACGATAAAAATGACGAAGATATGTTATCAGTAAGGAAACTTAGAAGGTGAGGTTATTTTTTTTCGTACCTTTAATTGACAAATTGTATATAAAATAAAATAAATTCCTTCAAATATATTTAATTTCTAAATAAAATTCATTTTTTGTATTATTATCCGATTATTAGATAATTTTCAATACATTTCATTAATTGTCAGTCAGTCTTTTATATTGGTACTATATTTTTATTATATTACTATATATATATATATATATATATATATATATATATATATATATATATATATATATTTATTTTCATATTTTGAAAAAATATCGAAGAATATCGCCCAAAAATATTGATATTTTTTTTAATATAACAATACTGGTAACACAGAATTAGTTATAGCTTTCAATGAAGTCCTTTCAAAGTAATGCATACTATCAAGAACAATAACATTGGCCTGTCCTATATTTTATAATTATATAGTTTGTTAAGTTTAAGAATTATTACTGCTGATTACTTCAACAATCTCTTACTGCGTTCCTCCTAATGGTTTTATTTTAATGTAAATTTTAGGGAAACTACGGTTCAGTTAAAAAGTCCTGGTATTGGAACACTTAGTCAGAAAGGAACAATTGTGGATAACAGAAGTCATCAACTAAACGGAATGGGATTTGTAACTAAAGACTTTACAAGGAAAGGATTTGCTCCTGATGCGTTCGGCGGTAGTCTAGGATACGTTAATAAACCAACTGGCTCAAATTTAGGTATTGGCGCCGACAGCATCAGAGGATATGGTAATATTAAATAAATCTTGATTGAATCTTCTTGTAATGAGAAATTCCTGTAGGTACGGATTTGTCAGCTAACGGGAGGGTGAACTTGTTCCAATTACCTAATGGTAATTTCGGTATTTCTGGACACTATGGTCGACATTTCGGTCATCGCCTCCCAACAAGACCTAGTGATTGGGGAGTTTATGCCGGCACAGATTTTTGGTTTTAATCAAATTGATAAAAACATTAGAAAAAAGACAAATAAAATATATTTTAGTTAAATCTGAGATAACATTGTTCATTATTTTTAGCGTTGGTATTAACTCATAATATTTTTATCAAAAAATGAAATTAGTTATAAAAATATTTCCCCTTTGCCACAAACTATTTTGCGTCATATTTTTAGATCTTTCATTTTGTGATTCAAATTTCATAGTGATTCAGAAAATCTATTCAAAAAAATAACGTTGTCTTTTTTTAATTCTATTGTATATAGATCCCAATAATGGTTTCATCAGGTTTTGCGCTTTACAGTAGATCCAAGTCGAATAACACATACTAGATTTGCAATTCATGAAATAGTACGTCAAATACAAACCATGTGTTAACTTCTCTTGGGAATGTGGTAACAGATCCATTTTTAATAACCGGTATTAATTTGATGCAAACATATCTTTATTGTTTTCATTGAAACCTAATAAAATATTGTTCATATCTAGAATTCAATTCTTTAGAAATTCAATTCGATTTCCTTTATTTAAGTTTAACACGTACCCAGCTACTTATAAAGGCCAATTATTTATAATAAATATTTATAATCAATAATAATAATATAATAAAGTTCGCCAGATTAAGTCACGTCCATAGAGTAATAGAGAATGTAAGAAAAATATTTTACTGTGAAGACATTTGATTGGCTCATTAGTAATGTTTGGCACGTGACAGACCTGACGTCATGTCTAATTGACCAAGGAAATTTAAATAAAAAATAATTTTTTTCTAAAATAAATTTATTAAATTAAATTCAATTAAACATACATATAAATATAATATTTAAAAATAAGTAAATATAAATATAATCTGTAAAAATAAATAAATATAAATATAATCTATAACAATAAATATAAATTTATAATGTAAATTTATCTACAAAATATAAATATAATATAAAAATAAATATATCTATAAAATATAAATATTATATACACATATATAAAACCATAAGTAAAAAACTTTGGTGCATTGCAAATGAAAGTTATCTCTTCCACCTCTCCGTCAGTACTTTTAATATTTTATCCGAAAGATCATTATGGAATGTAAAACTGAAGGGTTTTAAATTAATTTCCTTTTTTTAAACATAAAAATTTTGTTATATTATCGACGTGGCAAAATCGCGGAATAAAATAAGACATAGCTCAAAGACTTACTGACAGTATATTAAAACAATTTTGTTAGAGTCTGGGGCACGAGATATTGTCTTGCCTCTATAAAATCAGTCTCAATTTGTCGGTCTACTGATTTATTCATAATTGTATGTAAACAAAAATCATAGTTAATTTCTTTTTTAAAAAGTTTTACTAAATAACCTGAGTATACACTACAGTTCAACGTAAACCTTTTGTTTGCTCTAATAGGAACATCTGGACTGAAGTTTTAGTCTAGTAATTAACACTAAGAATGAGCAGAAAGGGGGATACTGGCTGAATGAATACAAACTTTACCATTTCCTTCTGGAGTTTGTTCCAATGTCAATGATACTTGCTTCGAACACCCTGGTTGTGGGCCTGGATTGATGGAAATAGGCACTACAGATATAGTAAGACAGTTTAGAAATTAATGGTAACAATTATGAACAAAAATGTGACTGACTCCTTCAATTTACCTTCTATATAATTTTGATTTTGATTCACTTCCCTTTGTACATATTCTGGGCTTGTGGTATTATTTTTACTATCATTAAATTGTTCACAAGTACTTAAAGGAAAGTTTAAATGTATCACAACCATGTCTCACACGGTAACGATCATAAATCAGCTTCATGTTTAACCCAACCAGTTTAGGATTTTTAAGGTTTTCTACTCATTTCTTAAAGATCGCTTTTTTATTGGAAAACGATGATGCACTTCCTCACTATCTGTGCATCC
Source organism: Rhynchophorus ferrugineus (assembly GCF_030347505.1). NCBI lineage: Eukaryota > Metazoa > Arthropoda > Insecta > Coleoptera > Curculionidae > Rhynchophorus > Rhynchophorus ferrugineus. The sequence continues at coordinate 18,665,184 of NW_027472583.1, read as the reverse complement.
GGGCACACAACACTTCCTAGAACCGGAATGCATTTCAACTACCGACTTGTATATATTAATACAATAAAATAATAATTTAATGTATAAACGTTATAAAAAGCTAACCACACTGTTCTCTATATGGGGCAAATTGAAAATGGCGTACAAAATAAACAAACCATAGAACGAAATGAACCAATCAGATTCCGTCGCGGCTCTTAGCGTAGCGAATAAAACAGGTAATGTGTTAAAGGGTAGCGACATCTAGATGTTGGACGTCGCAAAACATTTCGCCAAAATTTCCTATGAAGTTAAACATCTATTTCTCTATGGTCACATCCGCTCAGTTAGAGCATTACAATAAAACAATGACACCAGAATACAATCAATGGACATACAATCCTGAGGAAAAAATCATTTAGACTTTTCTAAATAGATATAATAGTAATATTATTTCTATTAATACTTATTGTATGAAGCTATATTATAATGCGTCTCAAAAGTAGCGGCCCATAGAATATTGTAGATATAAAAGTACCTTCATTAATTGACTCAGTCAAAAGTTATCTGTCACTTTGAATGTAGAGATGGCAGAAAGTCATATTTGTAACATTTTAAACAAGATAAAATGCAATGCTGTTTCATAGAAAATAATATGGTTTTTATGGTGATGGATGGTGAATTGAACGATAAGATCAACATTTATTTGTTCGTTTTGAATGAAGAAACTTAATAGTCCGTTGGAAAACCTTCACTAATACCAATGAAGTTGATGAAAAATACTTTGTAAAATAGTGTTTGGTAGGATTGCAAAGAAATTCTTGATCGTGATCTGCCAGAACTTAACTAAACTATTAATTCGATTCTCTACTATAAAGAAATGATGCGATTTTTTTTTTGGTTGTCCGGAACACTTTTTGTCTTCTGTATCAAAATCAACAGCTTTAAAACCGGGAAATCAGTATTAAAATGTTGAGATCCATGTAGCGTGATTCCCGTAAGCTTCACACAGCATTCGATGATCTTTAGCTGCCTTTTCTCTCAAATTGAAGTAAAAAAGTAAAACTTTCCGGAAACTGCTTTTGTTCATCACACTTAGTTGAAACGACAGATACTGAAAAGTGAAGCCTCTCAAAGAGGCTTCAACGTTAAGTTGGTTACAAATATACCCGATATAAGTCAATACACAGTGATGCAATCTGTTAGAAATCCTTTAATATTAATTTATAGGCCTAATAGCTTAATTTTCCGATTATAGGTAATTATTATAGTGAATTGTGATACATAATTTCGTTTTTTAGGTTTTTTAAGCGAATGTATTCAAATAAAATTAAATACTAATCGATGTTATATGTTCTGCTTTGATTGATGACCTTTTGCCACATTTCTGATAAAACCACAATCATCAGAATATCTGAGGTTTCTGAGTCAAGAATTTATGTATCTGATATTCATAAATGCCTATTGAAACCAGTTTTACTCTATCAAGAGAGGTTTGCAAACTTTCATAATCCGTTTCATTTTAGAAGAGATTCACAAATGCAAACTCAATCCATTATATTTTTCAGTTTTTTTCTTGCGAATCCCAAGTGTCGAGTCTCATTTGCTGTTATCCAGTGTTATGTAAATGGTTCAAAAGTGGTTTATGATCTATCTTTAGTTTCGTAGTTCTTTATATAAAAAATGTAGAAAATACAAAATAGATAAAACGGATGGCAATGGTGTTACCTGGAGACGAGGCTTGGGCAGTCGATGGTGGCACGTCTAAACCGCACGACGGTCGGTTACTGAATTAAATACCCTTCGATAACATCCCAAATAAACCTCTCGGGGTTGCCAGCTATTCGTTATCGTGTTCTAGTTGTCGCTGCTGGCACCCCGCCCGTGTTCAACATCTGGGATTATATTTCTGGGTACTTTGTTGACCGTTATTCCACGATGTAAAATTCGACATGCCTCAAGGTCGCTACAATAGCATACATATATAACTACAAACTAATATGTTTATCTCCCTTTTAAGCCTCCTTGGTTTTATCTTGAAACCAAATTGTTAACTGAATATTACTAATTAAAAAAGATTGATTAGTCGGCATATTTCAATACAATTATCGCGTTTGGGAACTACCGCAACTTCCTATAAAAACTCAACGTCTAAACATTATTTAGATAAACCAACAGTAACCAGACATGAAGCTCCTCTTTGTTTTAGTTGTGACTATATTCTCATGTCAAGGTTTTCCCAGTAAAATCAAATATTCAGAAGAAGAGAACGTTTATCTACAACCCCCATCTACATCAGATGATATAGATAATCATCAAGGACGAGAAATAGAAAGAAAAGTCAATCTTGGAGATAACAAAGGTGAAGATTCGTATCTATTACCACTAGGAAGAGCTAAAAGGTGAGGCTAATGTGTTTATAATTTGCTTTGTAGTTTTTATAATTTTTCAAAATATCAATATGTCTTATTTAATAAAATAAAATGTAAAATAAATAGTTCAATATAAGAAGTACCTTCACCATTTTATCTCTATTATATTAATGGACATAAAAATTAGCTGATATTGATGATATTGACAATATTATTTTGTTATTTATAGACAAACTAGCGTTCAATTAAAGAGTCCTGGTATCGGAACACTTAGTCATAAGAGTATAATTTTAGATAACAGAAATCATCAATTGAGTGGAATATATGATGATATCATATGATATGGTAATATTATCATATGATCATATTATCATATATTACCATATCCTCTGATACTATCAGCGCCTATACCTAATTTTGAACCAGATGGTTTATTAACGTATCCAAGATTGCCTCCAAGAATGTCAGGCGTAAGCCCTTTCCTGGTAAAGTCTTTGGTTACAAATCCCATTCCACTCAATTGATGATTTCTGTTATCTAAAATTATACTCTTATGACTAAGTGTTCCGATACCAGGACTCTTTAATTGAACGCTAGTTTGTCTATAAATAACAAAATAATATTGTCAATATCATCAATATCAGCTAATTTTTATGTCCATTAATATAATAGAGATAAAATGGTGAAGGTACTTCTTATATTGAACTATTTATTTTACATTTTATTTTATTAAATAAGACATATTGATATTTTGAAAAATTATAAAAACTACAAAGCAAATTATAAACACATTAGCCTCACCTTTTAGCTCTTCCTAGTGGTAATAGATACGAATCTTCACCTTTGTTATCTCCAAGATTGACTTTTCTTTCTATTTCTCGTCCTTGATGATTATCTATATCATCTGATGTAGATGGGGGTTGTAGATAAACGTTCTCTTCTTCTGAATATTTGATTTTACTGGGAAAACCTTGACATGAGAATATAGTCACAACTAAAACAAAGAGGAGCTTCATGTCTGGTTACTGTTGGTTTATCTAAATAATGTTTAGACGTTGAGTTTTTATAGGAAGTTGCGGTAGTTCCCAAACGCGATAATTGTATTGAAATATGCCGACTAATCAATCTTTTTTAATTAGTAATATTCAGTTAACAATTTGGTTTCAAGATAAAACCAAGGAGGCTTAAAAGGGAGATAAACATATTAGTTTGTAGTTATATATGTATGCTATTGTAGCGACCTTGAGGCATGTCGAATTTTACATCGTGGAATAACGGTCAACAAAGTACCCAGAAATATAATCCCAGATGTTGAACACGGGCGGGGTGCCAGCAGCGACAACTAGAACACGATAACGAATAGCTGGCAACCCCGAGAGGTTTATTTGGGATGTTATCGAAGGGTATTTAATTCAGTAACCGACCGTCGTGCGGTTTAGACGTGCCACCATCGACTGCCCAAGCCTCGTCTCCAGGTAACACCATTGCCATCCGTTTTATCTATTTTGTATTTTCTACATTTTTTATATAAAGAACTACGAAACTAAAGATAGATCATAAACCACTTTTGAACCATTTACATAACACTGGATAACAGCAAATGAGACTCGACACTTGGGATTCGCAAGAAAAAAACTGAAAAATATAATGGATTGAGTTTGCATTTGTGAATCTCTTCTAAAATGAAACGGATTATGAAAGTTTGCAAACCTCTCTTGATAGAGTAAAACTGGTTTCAATAGGCATTTATGAATATCAGATACATAAATTCTTGACTCAGAAACCTCAGATATTCTGATGATTGTGGTTTTATCAGAAATGTGGCAAAAGGTCATCAATCAAAGCAGAACATATAACATCGATTAGTATTTAATTTTATTTGAATACATTCGCTTAAAAAACCTAAAAAACGAAATTATGTATCACAATTCACTATAATAATTACCTATAATCGGAAAATTAAGCTATTAGGCCTATAAATTAATATTAAAGGATTTCTAACAGATTGCATCACTGTGTATTGACTCATATCGGGTATATTTGTAACCAACTTAACGTTGAAGCCTCTTTGAGAGGCTTCACTTTTCAGTATCTGTCGTTTCAACTAAGTGTGATGAACAAAAGCAGTTTCCGGAAAGTTTTACTTTTTTACTTCAATTTGAGAGAAAAGGCAGCTAAAGATCATCGAATGCTGTGTGAAGCTTACGGGAATCACGCTACATGGATCTCAACATTTTAATACTGATTTCCCGGTTTTAAAGCTGTTGATTTTGATACAGAAGACAAAAAGTGTTCCGGACAACCAAAAAAAAAATCGCATCATTTCTTTATAGTAGAGAATCGAATTAATAGTTTAGTTAAGTTCTGGCAGATCACGATCAAGAATTTCTTTGCAATCCTACCAAACACTATTTTACAAAGTATTTTTCATCAACTTCATTGGTATTAGTGAAGGTTTTCCAACGGACTATTAAGTTTCTTCATTCGAAACGAACAAATAAATGTTGATCTTATCGTTCAATTCACCATCCATCACCATAAAAACCATATTATTTTCTATGAAACAGCATTGCATTTTATCTTGTTTAAAATGTTACAAATATGACTTTCTGCCATCTCTACATTCAAAGTGACAGATAACTTTTGACTGAGTCAATTAATGAAGGTACTTTTATATCTACAATATTCTATGGGCCGCTACTTTTGAGACGCATTATAATATAGCTTCATACAATAAGTATTAATAGAAATAATATTACTATTATATCTATTTAGAAAAGTCTAAATGATTTTTTCCTCAGGATTGTATGTCCATTGATTGTATTCTGGTGTCATTGTTTTATTGTAATGCTCTAACTGAGCGGATGTGACCATAGAGAAATAGATGTTTAACTTCATAGGAAATTTTGGCGAAATGTTTTGCGACGTCCAACATCTAGATGTCGCTACCTTTAACACATTACCTGTTTTATTCGCTACGCTAAGAGCCGCGACGGAATCTGATTGGTTCATTTCGTTCTATGGTTTGTTTATTTTGTACGCCATTTTCAATTTGCCCCATATAGAGAACAGTGTGGTTAGCTTTTTATAACGTTTATACATTAAATTATTATTTTATTGTATTAATATATACAAGTCGGTAGTTGAAATGCATTCCGGTTCTAGGAAGTGTTGTGTGCCCGGATGCACAGATAGTGAGGAAGTGCATCATCGTTTTCCAATAAAAAAGCGATCTTTAAGAAATGAGTAGAAAACCTTAAAAATCCTAAACTGGTTGGGTTAAACATGAAGCTGATTTATGATCGTTACCGTGTGAGACATGGTTGTGATACATTTAAACTTTCCTTTAAGTACTTGTGAACAATTTAATGATAGTAAAAATAATACCACAAGCCCAGAATATGTACAAAGGGAAGTGAATCAAAATCAAAATTATATAGAAGGTAAATTGAAGGAGTCAGTCACATTTTTGTTCATAATTGTTACCATTAATTTCTAAACTGTCTTACTATATCTGTAGTGCCTATTTCCATCGATCCAGGCCCACAACCAGGGTGTTCGAAGCAAGTATCATTGACATTGGAACAAACTCCAGAAGGAAATGGTAAAGTTTGTATTCATTCAGCCAGTATCCCCCTTTCTGCTCATTCTTAGTGTTAATTACTAGACTAAAACTTCAGTCCAGATGTTCCTATTAGAGCAAACAAAAGGTTTACGTTGAACTGTAGTGTATACTCAGGTTATTTAGTAAAACTTTTTAAAAAATTAGGTATAGGCGCTGATAGTATCAGGATATGGTAATATATGATAATATGATCATATGATAATATTACCATATCATATGATATTACCATATCATATGATATGGTAATATTTGTAATAAAAAATATACATAGGTACGGATCTATCAGCTTCTGGAAGACTAAACCTGTTACAGTTGCCAAATGGCAATTTTGGTGTTTCGGGGCACTATGGTCGTCATTTTGGTCACCGTCCCCCACCCAGGCATAATAACGAGTGGGGCGTTTTTGCTGGCACAGATTTTTGGTTTTAATTAAACAAATGTAATTTAACAATCAATCCTAACAGTATATTTTTAATTCAACGTAATATAATATGTATTTATTGGTATGTCCCGACACAACATCATTCAAGATGGAGTTAGGTTATTATCCAATAGATCAAAACAAGTAACAAGCAGAGATGGATAAGTTTGATCAATGTGTTCACTTAATCTGTTCTGAATTATATGCTTTTTTTACCTAAAAACAACAGACCGAACTAATTTGTACTCCCAATACTGATATAGTTTTACCTACTTGGGGAATACTTGTTGTTGAGTATTATTAAAGCTTATTAAAAATAATAATGTTACTTATTAACATTATTATTCTTAATATTCTACATTTACCTCTGATAACTACATCTTAATCTTAAGTCTACCTTATAATTATAAATTAATAAATGTCTTAATTTGGCGAAGGCGCCGAGAACTGTTTATTTTAACAAATTTTTCGATTAAATATTAGATTTTTACATATCACCTGATTATTAAGATTTTACCTGGTAAATAAAGCCGATGGAGTATTACAGCTGTCCTTCGAAAAGAAGTTGTCTGCCTTATTACCTTAATATGTTTTCTAGAAGGATAACAGGTTATCCTGAAGACAAATTTTAATATAATTAAGAATAATTTTTTGAAATTCGTCATATCTCATTATATAGCATCTAATTATTTTATTTATGATGCATTCAACAGAATTATCAATTGTCTAGTTTCCTGCCGAGATTTGTTGGTATTTGCCGAGTTATCTTATTGTAGGCCAGCTTGGTCTACTTGAATTGCTCTGACAGATATTCGAAAACCGACAAAAAGTAAATCTTCTGAGAAAATGCCGAATGCATTCAGTGACTTCAGTAGGCTATAACTTTTACTACCACCCGATTGATTAAGAATAACAGGATAGTAATTAAATTAAACACTAGTTTTTAAGTTTGTACATGACATCACTTATTGAAGACATATTCAACATATCATTTTATAATATACTTATACTCAAATCCTAATTTGACAGACTGTAGAATGGTCAGAGAATATTTTTAAACTTAGGATTCGTATGGTGTTGCTGATCCAACTTGTAGAAAAACGACAAATTTGGAATCAATCGGGAGTCAGCTACTTAAGGGATGAAGATATCTGATTGCTACTTATTAGAATAAACTCACGACTTAACGCTTAAATCTCATAAGAAAAAAACTACTACTATCAAATCCCAAGATTTGGTGGATTAACATCAATTCTGCAAAAGGTAACCTTAACACAATGCAAGATGTGTCAAGCGCACGGGCACACAAAGACTTACTGTCGCAAATCATATAGATGCGTAAAATGTGCAGAAGAACACAAAACAGAAGATTGTACTCGTAAAGTTCGTGATGAAAAAGTGAAATGTGCTAACTGTAGCGGAAATCAGCCAGCAAACTACAAGGGTTGCGCAGTTCACAAGCAACTACAGCAGAAACGCTATCCTGCCTTAAGAGAAAAAAAGGCATCAACAGCAACAAAAACAATCCACACCTCCCAGTTTACCCACCAGACCAAGTCAACCAGACATAATTTATGCCCAAATGGTTGAAAATCGTTCAGCACAAAATCAAGAAACGACATCACAACGTACTGACACTAGCAGCAACATTTAGATTAGAATATATGATGGCCAAGCTAATGGATCAAATGAGTACGATGCTTGGTCTACTCACAACCGTCGTCAGCAAACTTGCCTAATGCCTGAAACCAATAGCTACAAAATCGCCGTCTGGAATGCCAATGGGCTCCAACAACACGCCAGGAAACTAAAAATGTTCCTAACTGAACAAAAGATTGACGTTATGATGATTTCCGAAACACATTTTACGGACAAACATTATTTGAAAATTCCCAAATATAAACTTTATCATACAAATCACCCTGATGATAAAGCACATGGAGGTACAGCCATAATAATTCGAGATGATATAAAGCATTTCGAAAAAGAAAAATTCCGCAAAGACTACCTGCAAGCCACCAGTATAACCATAGAGGAAGTCCATGGACCACTAACGATGTTTGCGATTTATTGCCCACCCAAACATAATAACAAGGCAGAATACTTTCAAGAATTATTCAGTACTCTAGGTAATCGATTTATAACATTTTATCAAAACATTTAATGTGGGGTTCAAGAATAATAACTTCAAAAGGTAGAGAACTGTTAGAAGAAATAAAGACAGATAACTTACAACATATATCTACTGGTGAACCAACATATTGGCCTTCAGACAGAAATAAAAAACCAGATACTATAGATTTCTGTATTACAAAAAAGATTGATACAAAAAAGTGTCATGCATATTTCGACTTGTCTTCTGACCATTAACCAATAATAGTAACAATTTCTTCGAAAATTACCATCAAAGATAAACCCTCTTCTCTGTGCAATAATAGAACTAACTGGTCCTCATTTAGAGAAAACTTAGACCGACATCTCTCTAAACTTATCCGTACTAACCGTATACTACTATCCATATAAATTCTTACCGTTACAAACTGAAATGGATATATAAATAGTAGCAATAAACCTTACAAAAAATATACAGGAAGCAGCATATTCCGCGACCCCTAACAGTGAAAAATTTCCAAGAAAAAATACACATATATCATGTACAATACAGAAAAAAATAGCAGAAAAAAAGTTACGACGAAACAGCAAAGGACTGCAGAGAATAAAAGAAAATTTAATAGGGCAATAAAAGAGCTGAAAGAACTAATCCAAATTGAACAGAACCAAGGCATTCAAGACTACCTCGAAAACTTGACACCAACTGAGGCTACAGACTATTCGTTGTGGAAAGCAACAAAAAAGCTTAGGAGATCCCAGCAGCATAACCCACCTATTAAAACGAACGAAAATAATTGGGCTAGAAGCAATAAAGAGAAGGCCGACATTTTCTCAAAACACTTAAAAATGTATTTACACCTTTCCAGTCTCAGCTACATACATACTACATACTCAGAAAAATACCAGAAGATGTGATCCTACCGAACTATAAGTTTATTACCGATAATCTCGAAAGTTTTCGAGAAATTATACATAATCAGTTTGGCTTTCGCAATAAGCATGAGACTATAGACAAAGTGTATAGACTTGTAAACAAACTAGACACTAACCTAAATGCCAAGATATTGTTCGGCTGCTTTTCTAGACCTATCTCAGGCTTTTGACAAATTATGGCATACGGGCTTGCAGGTTAAACTAAAGAAACTTCTCCCTCATCCGGACTATCAATTACTAAAATCGTATCTTACTGATAGAAATTTTACTGTAAATCAAGGTGATGAACATACCGAATTAAATCCCATATATTCAGGAGTTCCGCAAGGTAGCGTACTGGGTCCAGTACTGTATCTTCTGTATACGACCGATCTGCCCACCACAAAAATAACTACTGTGGCAACATATGCAGACGACACCGCAATCTTAGCATCCCATGAAGATCCAGTCACAGCATCAATAAACCTACACACCCACCTGGAGCAGATACAATTATGGTTCAAGATATGGCGCATTAAAGCCAATGAAACAAAATCCACGCATGTAACGTTTACCCTGCGTAGAAGAACATGTCCACCAGTGAATATTAATCATCGTCGACTCCCCCAAGCAGAGCATGTTAAATATCTTGGTATGCACTTAGATCGACGCCTAACCTGAAAGAAGCACATACTCTCTAAACGGAAACAACTTGGACTCAAACAATATCAAATGTATTGGCTCATCCGGCGCAAATCCAAGTTATCATTAGATAACGAGGTATTGCTGTATGAGTCTATACTCAAACCCATTTGGTCATATGGAATCCAACTATGGGATACCGCTAGCAAATCTAATATATCCATCATTCAACGGTTCCAAAATAAGGTGTTGAGTGCCATTGTTGATGCTCCGTACTATATTTCAAATAAAATGATACAACGCGATATTCCTCTAGAACCCATAACGAGTGTAATCCAACGTGTTTGTGTGAAGTACTTCGAAAGAGTGTCATCCAAAAATCAGCTAAATATGCGACGTGATAGTGAAGTGCGTAGACTAAAACGTTTATCACTACATGATCTGATTACTGGACATATGTAGACTTTAGAATAAGCTTTAAAATAAGACTAATTAATTAAGATAATATTTTATAGAAGATTGCTTAATGAAGTGATTTTCTATATGCCATGCACATATAATATAGACATAAGAAATACTTATTGCCAATAGGGCAGATTGTGGAATCACGAAGAGTAATAAAAAAAGTTTTATTCTGGAGTAAAAAAATAAAATTAAAATGGCCAAGGTTATTAAAATTTTGTTTGGTTAAATCTATATCAGATATCAAATAAAAATAAATCAAATTTGAAATATGACCAATAAATGTTTTACACACTTTATTATTTTATAGAATAAAAGTTCTATTAATTATTATTTTATTATACATTAGTTCAATACGAAAAATATTTTCCAAAAAAAACTTTGTGTCGATCTAAATCTCCTTTTTTTTTTTCATTAAATACAATTTGAGTCTTCTTAAATCAGGTGAAGTATATGTTTGTAATTTTGATTATGCAGACATAAGAGTGATACACTTGACAAAAATCTTCGAACCCAAACACGCTAATAACCTGGCTGGCTACTAATTTGTAGCCTCAATGCACAGAAGTATGTTTCAGAGATCACGTTAAACAGTGCATACACTTTAGATAAATCCGATTTAATAAATCCATAGAATTATAACAAATACAAACAGTAAGCTTTTATAATATGAATGTGAATATATTTACGTACATGTAAATACATATTTCTCCTTATAACTGCTCGAAGCTAACCTGAACAAAAAAATAAATAACTAAATATTTTCAATACAGTTTAGTCGATTTAATCTCCTGAACGCCGTTAACGAACATATTATAATACACCAACTACACAATATATTATATTGATATACCTCGATATATTTCCAATTAATTGATATAATTTTATGGGTTGTTTTAATAGAATTATATCAAAGGAAACAGATCACTAGTTCGAAGAAATACAATTAGTTAATACCTTAAGACAGTTCCCACCGAACGCTTTCAATTTATATCTGATCTGACAGATTAATAGACCAGTCCTCGGCATTCTTTTCAGGTTTTCATAACAATTACGGGAAAATAAAATGGACACAAGAGTGTTCAGGAACAAATATGTATTTATTGTGAACTTGGGGAAAATTTTTTGCGTTTTTCCTATTCAACAAACTAACAAAATAAGGTAAGTTTGGTACGTAAAAATTTAAAGATTGCTTTTTTGCCATTTTTTCCTTTTTAAATAACTCTTGAAAAAATACAAACATCACATGCAAAAATATAATTATCATTAAATATTGAGTATTTAATAGCAATTTGCATTGTCTTGACAATTGCAAATTTGATTACGTCATACATTCAGTAAGTTTGCGGCAGCAAGTTGCATAGATAGCTAATAGCACTAAAAATTATTTTATTCACTCATTAATATCAATGTGGGCGTTATCAGAAGTTTTTTTTCTTACTACAAGAATTGTTACTCTTCTCTTCATGAAAAACGTTTTCTATGAACCAAATTTTTAAGACAGAAATATTTAAAAAATATCTTTTTCTGAGAAGAGATAATGTATAGAGTCAGTATCTGAAAAAGGAACATAATGATTTTATATAAAAAAATAATTTGTCGATAAGAATGATGAAATAATGTTACGTTACATTTATTTAGAAAAGTTGGCACAATTCACCAAAATACTACCCTTGTAGAAAGAGAGCTGTTGAAAGAAAATTACTTCTTCAAATAGTAATTAGCACTATCTCTGGTGCGTACGCTGGGTGGCGCAGAATCACCCAGTCGAACTGCAAAAGTATATCATGCAAGAGGATGACTTTACTTCTTTTGTTTACTATTTCTGGTCCTTTTTCAAAGATATGTTTTTTAATTTGTTTAATTGCCGACGGTAGATATCTGCAATAACAGTTTCATTCGATTTTAGCACCTTGCTAATCCCTTCATACGAGTATACACAGTAAGACCTTAGGGACATGAATATTGGGGAAATACCAATATGAGATTTTGAGCTGACCTTTTATCCATTAAGTCTTACATTTCATTGTCTTCGAAGTTTTTAATACTCCAGATCATTATTTATCATAAACATCAAAATAACCAACTTAATGTTTTAATTGAAATCAAAGTCGACTTCTAAAAGTGTTTGATGGTCTTCGCCGGCAAATTTATTCAAATGAAACAACAAAAGCATTGAATGTCAAACTTTATAATTACGTTTAACCTGAAGAAATATGAGATTGATAAGCATCGATCACAATATATTGTAGCTGATTCATTTAAATTGATAATTGACAGAAAAAACGTTTCTAAGCAGAAATATAATTAAGTGATTTTTCAATATCACAACACAAGCTGTAAAATCTATAAAAATCTACATAGAAATGCTTAAATCCTAATCTTTATTGTGCAAAAAACGATTAACAAAATTTAAAATAAAACATAATGTTCCCACAACTATAACCACTATTAAACTACTACTAAACATTTTATGTACTATTTCTGGTCCTTTTTGCAAAGATACGTTGTTCAATTTGTTGTAGATATCTACAATAACAGTTTCAATCGATTTTAGCACCTTGCTAAACCCATCACACGGTGGGTTTAGTGAGGCTACTTTTTAATATTATTAATTTATTCCAGAAAGACATCTCAATATTTCTACGCTTTCATCCATTTGAGTTTTCACCTCTTAACATACATGTATGCGTTTTTTAAAAAGAAAACGTTGATGTTCGGTAGTCTTTCGATAGAAAAGTTGACTGATGATGTAACCCATCTTTCTCTAACGTTGAGCAATATATTTAATATTGTCACAGTTATTTTCTATAAGAGCGGCGTTATTCTAAAGCTTTTGGACGATCTTGATCATGTTGATGAGTGAGTATTTAGTTACAGATTAATTCTCTCGTTGAACTTTCTATTTTAGGATATTGAAATATAAACCAAAACAAAGTTGTTATAAAAATAGAGCAAACATATTACAGGTCTCTGCCATTTTGGTATTTTTTGCTGATTTAGCGTTTGGTTTCCATGTTTTAGGACCTAAATTATATTTCTATTTGGCATTGCCGAGGTAAGTTAATGGAATTTATTAGATGTGTGCATGTATTCTAATCACGTTTTCACTAGTGCAATATAGAATATGTTGACTAAAACATATCCCATCAGTTTATTTAATATTTTCCCTACGTTCCAGCAATCCAATCATTTACCAATTTTCATACTTCTTCAGCATTTTAAAGCCACCTCAGAAGGCGTAATCTAGCTGCAACTTGTAGCCAAATTTTGTGATATAAAATAATTTCTGGGTCTGTTATTTTCCACTGCTGGTATTTTTTTACAAAAATACGCCGTTCAGTGTGTTTAATTAATATCGATAAAGTTTGATTGTACAGCAACACTTTCATTCGGTTTTACCAGCTTGTCATTCTTCAACCATGACTATCTGTGCTTGGTATCATCGTAGTACATCCACTTTTTAGCAGCAATATGATTCATCAGCTGCTAAGCTGCTTAAATGTTCTTTAAGCGTTTGAACTGAGTTTTCAGTTCCTCAGTTCTCATAAGAATATTTTTAGTCCTGCAAACCATTCTTTCATTAGCATCAAAATCATCACTGCCAAAGAATTAACATATCACTGGGAAATGCGAAACTCAAATATTCAGAAATTTTTACCCCAGGATATTTTTGTGGAATATTGTGGATTTTGGCAAGTATTCTGACAAAGACAAATTTAATTATTTTGGAAAACGTGATGAAGCTTGAACCGACACGATCGAAACGTAAAAGGTATAGATAAAACAGAACTTTTACATGAATTACAATTTCTGCAAAATTGCGATAAAAATGACGTCGTCTGTAGTACTGTTTCTACTTCTACCATTATGTCTTGATAAATAATATAACTTACTCTTTTCCAAATCTTCCTGTTGCACAATATATAATAATAACTATACCAGTTTCTGTAGATATAATAATAGTGTTATTATTTTATTACTGTGCAATAAAAACTTTAATAATACCATTTTGTGAGTGTATTTACTGTCCACCTCAACTAAAAATAAATCAGCAATTAAGTAAATTAAAGTAGATTAGTTCGGAAGAATTGCCTATATAACAAGTAGTTGAAGCATTTTACGAAACATCAAGGAATTCGTAAAATCTGTATAGACTGGTTGATTCGAAAAATAAGTAAGTTTATGCCAATAAAGTCGTAAAAAGTATGATATGTGTATAAAGATACTCTAGAAATGTTTCAACTAAATCAGCAAATCAAAAAAACCGCAACGATAAATGGCAATTCATATTAATACTTAAATTTGGTAACTCATCAATAACATTCAAGTACGACGCATACTTAAAAGAATAGAAGCCGATCGTAGGTAGGTGTATTTAACAGTAAAAGTATAACCAAGTTTCAATTAATACGTAAATATGATTGCTGTAAAGACTAAGACTGTAAAGACCAATGAGTTCTACTATACAAAGACCTAGTGAAAAATAAATTGTAGATTAGTTGGCCATTAGAAGACCAATAACAATTTATTTCTAAAAAATATCTAACGCATTATCTCTTTCATATTACAGATACTTACAAGCAAGCCAACTGAATGCCATGATCTTTATTGTAGCTACAATCATGAAAGAAATTACGAACAGATTTCATACACTCAATAAATATTTAGAAGAACTAAAGGAACTTAAATGCGGTGATGATGATGATATATTTAATAAACCCTTCGTTAAGAAGCAACATAGAATGTCAATAATTTCAGATGTACTAGTCAAGAAAAGTGAATGAGACTGACAATATTTGAAACATATGCTTTTTTCAGGTTTTAGAGGATGAGAACGAAATGACCAATAGATGTCCATGCGAGGAGGTACACAAACTGAGAAAATGTCATGTATATCTTTGCGAGAAAGTCGACGAATATAACAATATTTTTGGAACGATTATTTTGTTGTTACTCTTCGTCATAACAGTAGTCTGGTTAGACTGCACTGTATTCTTTGCTTCCATATACATGTTACGTACAAATTCGAAGCCGCGGCTTCCCGTGTATGACGGCTTATTATATTTTATCCTGATTGGGATATTCTGGATAGCTGGAGCCGTGGTAAGGCATTAATATAATAAAATTAATTCTACTATTAACTAATATAATATACAAAGTAACATTTTATTTTAGATTCAAGCTATTGCCCTGGCCTCAACAGGTGAAAAGTTACTAAAAGAAACAACCAAAACATCCCGAATCTCATCAGCTTTGTTGACTCACCTACCTCTATCCAAAACGCCCGATGTAGATCACTGCTACAAAAAACAATTGGAATTATTAAACCAACAGAGCTCATTTAAGAAAATTTGCGTATCAGCAGCTGGATTCTTTGATGTCAACAATAAAATGCTGGGAGTTATGGCAGCAAATGTATCTTCATATTTACTCATAATTCTTCAATTTCTCACACAGAAAGACGATAAGAATAATGACTAGTTATAAATCAGTCAAGTAATGTCTGCGTAAAGTGTTTCGTCAGCACTTCGTTGTCTTCTCTATAATATCACGGTCTGACCCACCCAGGTTCCACATGGCTACTTGACTGAGGGCCTTTTTACTGATTTGCTTACAGAATTATTTTTATAAAGTACTTATTCTACAATAGACATTTTGGGATTAACATCTATGTGCACTGAATTTTACTTATAACTTCACTGAACTGGATGAAATGGCTTTACTCTATTTAATCCTCTAACTAAGCCATCATTATCTAAGAGCTAGAGAACCTTGACATGACAACATGAACATATGCTGATGGAGCCCAACAGTTTCTAGCTTCAAGCCTTTATGTCATTAGGCATGTACCATGGAGCATCAATAATACCTCGCAGCACCTTGTTTTGAAATGTTTATATCATATTTATATCACTTTGGCTGGTATAACGCTAGAATTGAACACCATAGGTGCACACCGATTTCAAGGTTTGTTAATAAAGCAAAAGCTTAGTATATACTGAAAGAGTTCTTTACATTTTTTCTTAACATATGGCTTCCACATTAGTTTAACATTAAGGGTTTTACCAAGATATTTGGGTGTATTTCCATAGGGGACTACTTGTTGATTTATATTTTATACTATCTTGAACTGATTGTTTTGATGCGAAATTTTTCGGTCCAGCATTATATTTCGACAATAGCTGTTTGTAACTTTTCGACTGATTCGGTATTATGTCCAATGACTAGCATTGCAGTGTCATCTCCAAATGCAGCAACAACATTTTCATGGAATACATGCAAGTCTCGATTGTACAGCAGATAAAATACTGGTCCCAGAACATTTCCCTGTGGCGCACCTGCTTGTATTTTCTTCAAGTCAGAATAGGCATCTTTTTTTTAACTTTTAAGTACCTTTCTTCTTTATATATAACTCTTACATTTTTGAACATTGGTCTGTGAGAAGCATGTTATGATCCACAATAACATTTTTTTATTAATTACATCTTACATTCGATATGCTTAGTACAATCTTAATTCAAATTCAATTCACTGAAATTAATTTATTACTACTCTTCTGTTATACCTGCATTAATATACAAGCAAGGCGTATACTGGATTAATACATCAGTATGTATTTCCCAAATTAGAATAAAACTAATCTACTTAAGCTAAAGTTAAAAATACACTTAACGGTTCGTGTGGTTTGGTTCACTTAAATCTTCTGATTTCCTGCATGTTAACTAGTAGTTGTTTGATTTGATTCCGAGGTCTGATGCTCTTCGTTGGTTACGTAGCGATAAGCATTGGTAATTAATCGTAAAAATTTGTTTTGAGTGCGTTGGATTACTAATTGGTTTGATGTTTTAGTGCAACCCCATAAGTGCAAATAGATTTTTGATTGACTGATAAACCGATCTCTTTAATTTTAGATCAATTTGAGAGTATCTTCCAACTAACCAGTACAGTTACTTGATTTTGATTATAAATTCTCAATAATAAGTCTCACATGATGTTTCCAGTTTAACCTACCATCGAGATATATTCCGAGGTATTTAACTGATTCTGCTTGAGGAATCGGATATCCGTCAAGCGATCCGTTAATTAAGTTATTGTCAATTCGTCGCAACGCAAAATTAACATAAACAGATTTGAAGCCATTATGCTGTATTTTCCAATTTCTAGTCCATTTGTAGATCTTGCTGACCTCTACTTGTACTTTTTCTACGATCTTAGACAGAGATACATCTTTTGCCATTATAACTGTGTCGTCAGCAAATGTTCCAAGTACTGTATTTTTTGTTGTTGTTAGGATATCAGCACGATAGAGCAGATATAGGAAAGGTCCCAATACACTACCTTGATGCTCCACAACATGGATAATAAAGAAGCGTTCATGAAAATCTGAAAATCAAAAAGTTGATTTGGCAACAGAAACATAATATATTAAAAACGCATATATGCCTGTTAAATATCATTCGAATAACTGCAATCACTACTATATTGAAAATTAATAGAGAAGCCTTGAGAAATCTCTTTGGCAAGTTCAAATCTCAAATAAATTTGACAATTCATTTTGTAATCGCTTGCAACTAATAGAATAGTATTTTTTTCGAACATTTTGCTGCGTCATTTGTAAAATTTTCATATATACTTTCACGGCAGTTTTTACTATCTTCATTATCTTTTTCTTTGAATATTGGAAGAATTATTGCCTCTTCCCATACTGACGGTACTTTTGGTCGATTCCAGAGGTATATATAATACTAATACAGTTTAGAATCTTAACCAACTTAATTAAGTTATCTTCCAATCGAAAATGCTAAATTAATATTACTATTATATTATCTCATTATTATCTAACGTAGTTATTTCATATAGTCATTGTAGTCATTTGTTCGTAATACTATAAATTCATCATGATAAATAAATATTGATAATGTCAAGTTCAATAAGTAAAGTATTTCTATTTTATGCACAATAATTAAATGATTAACTACTACTATCATAATTAAAATACCTAACAATATCGAATTTCGAAATGTAATTCTACCATGAAAGTAAACCATCTGAAATATCTAATTTGGAGTATCTATTTGATGAGCCTAAGATAAAAAACATATCACTCACTTGTATGACGCTTACCATTCTGTCACAAAATGAAGCCTTTTTAACAGTATATTTTTATATTTTGATATATGATCAAAATTTATTTGTCTTACAATAAATTTAACTCAACATAAAACTTAACAAATATCGCTTAATTTTCGAAAAGTACCTATCAATTATTGTAATTCAACTTGGGTTTTCAAGTCTTTCTTAACATGTGGCCTTATTACACCACATTAGTGTCATGCCAAGAGATTTGGCTGTATTTCCGTTCGGGTCTACTTAATTTGGTTTGAATAAAATCACTAAATCTTTTAAAAAAATGTTTCTTTTCGTATATACTAAAGCGCTTTATTAACTTATTTTATCTTTGGAATATTTACTTCTAAGCTTTATAGATTTTTAAGCTCAATCCAATACAATGCCACCATTACAGTTTTCGAATCAGTAAAGATCTCTTGAAACAATTCAAACTGACATCTGGAGGAGATTTCTAAGATTGGGGAATAATTACAAGTTTATATGGAGCTAAATCAGATGAATACGCTGCTTGCTTGTTAGTTACCAGAAGGAATGTATAAAGGACAACACCAAGATTTGATCTCACTATTTTTTATAATAATTAAACTTTATTGTCGTCTTTGATGCTTAGTTAGTAATGAACTTTACTAATCACGAAATTAAATCAAAAAATAGGAATGCTCCTCTATATTAACAGATTCAACATATTGTATAAATATTGCATAAACATTTATCAATCAAGGATGTCCGCTATCCCAGTGAAAACTTTCAAAAATTAACTTTTGGCTCACAAATAAACTTTTTTTTTCTTCCCAAACTTTGCTGACAGCAAATTAAAACATTATTTATTTCAAAACTTTTGAACTTAGGAGTATCTCCAATATTCTTCTTAATTATAGTTTATTTATTATTAAACCGAATCCTTTGATTAAAAAATGGTCCGATATTAATAAATCTTCTTTCGAATTTGTTATTTTTATTTTTCGAACATAATTAAATATATATTTTTAAAAAGAAAGTAATCATGAAATTCAAAATTAACTAGGGTCAAATATGTGAACTGTAAATTCAAAAACATCAAAAGAAAATAATTTTTTATACTTATTTTGCTTTAAATAAATTTTAATTTCGCCTTTTGAAATTAATGTCAATATGTTTTAACCATTTACTGATAAGAGAGTGATTGGTGATTAGAATAACTCTAGGACAACTAATATTTTATATTTATTTATCTAAACACAAAAGTGTAAAGCATGACTTTCAACAACCATCTCAGTCAATGCTGGGTAAGACCGGATGTTTTCTATGATGGTCTCAAAAATCGACATTCGCTAATCTCTAAACTGAATGCCAACGACCATGATTAGAAGCTTATGTTACACAGCATATCCAATCCCGATAAACTCTAATAAAAAAGATGGGACCTTTAATTATGTTAGTGTTACGGCTATTTTAAAACCAGGGAAATCGATTAATTTGGTTATAACATCTTAATTATATCTTATAATCATTTGAATTTTTATTAATACAGTTATATTAACTGTCTTCTATTTGTAATATTCTTCCCTATTAATCCAACCAGTAGATGTTTAATTTGGTTCATATTCGCTTAGTGGATTGATATTTGTTCAAAAAGTTGATAAATTTAAACGTAATTATTTTTTTCTTGATTAATTAAAAAAAAGTGATCGAATGAAACAAAACAATTAAATTAAAAATAAGATAAGGAAATAGTTCTTGTTTCCTTAGTAAAAGACTTAATTTTAACAAATGTATCCTACTAACATTTTGTAAAGGTATTAAAATAAAGAGCAAAATATATATAGATTAATTATTCAATGGAAATGTTAGGAGTTTATATTTAATTTAGTAAACTGGTTAAATCTTGAATCCTGCTGGTCCCTCTCTCAGTCGCAATTCGGTAAAATGAACGGAACCGTTTAATTAACTTTAATCAAAAACGAAAATGCGATAACAGTGTGACTGAGTCATCGCCTTTTACGTGAGATTTTAAAATAATATCTAGATATCTGTAAAATTTGTTGTTTTGTGATGATTTTAAAAGCCTCTTGATAAAGTCTTAGCCACATAGTACATTCAGCGTCCCAACATAAGAACATTTTAAGGTCTTTATTTTTTATAGTTTATTTGAATTTGCTGGCTTTCAAAATTCAACGACACTGCACGGAGCCCTCGAAAAAGGGTCTCATGACGAAAAGCATAGAATAAAGGTACATAAAAGGCAATCTCCTATACATAAAGCTCTAACGAAGTTTTACCCTTTTATTAGAGAAATCTAAAAAAAGAGTTTACTTAAAAATACGTGCTTAAAGATTATTCAAGATTTGAATATTTCATTCATTTAAAAAACACCCTCCAATTATTGCGTTTATCAGACATACAAAATTAGCCCAATAACATAATTTCTAGCATTGGGAACTATCGACTGAAAACGACTATTTTACTACTTTTTACCGGTGACTGTTTCAGTCGCATTTTCGATCCGACTGATTTTATTACTATTTACTATCGACTGTTTCATTTACTGACTGTACTTTTATTTACTATTTTTGGTTCTACTAGTTTCATTCGACTGATTTTTAACCTTCTAGCTCTGTCGTTCTAGCCTCGACCTTGACAAATATGTACCCAATTTATGCTTACATAGATTTATATGTAATATATATACAGTTTTATGATTTTTTTGGTAGTGTGCTTGTAAATAACAATATATTATATATTAATAAAGCAGAATCTTAGAAGGCTATATTTCAAGATTGTTAATGTAATAGGATAAAAATATTAATATTGTGAATAACAAATAGTAAAATACTTTTGACTCTTTTTATGGCAATAACAAGTAGTATTTCGATTACTCTCTCGATTTTTGTTAAAATATATTTCCGTTCGATAACAAATAAAGCATTTACTTTATTTAAAAAAAGCTCTAGTGGTTGTTTCATCATTTTTAATTATATCATGGATTAGTATTCATTCGATTTCTATGATTAGGTATATGTATAATATTTATTTAGTAATTAAAGTTATTGTACATCTTTAGTTTTTAGGTTTTGTTTAAGTTCTATTATATTGTCTATATTTATTATAGCATATTATTTAAACATAGCAATTAACATATTAAAATACGAGAAACAATTTGCGGGGTATAATTTCATGCACGGAACATTGAAATATAAAAGTAATTCTACTTCTTTTGAATTGAACTTATTAATTGCATATTAATAGTATTCAGTAATTGTTTTTTTCTTTTCTTTTTTTAAGTTAATACATGACGGAATATGCACATCTCCGTCTCGCTTGTACTACCGTTGGTAAAAATAAGCACATATATAATTAACTGCTCCAAGCAATTATCTCCGTCCTTTCCTCTCTCACAGTTTTTACAGAAAAGCGTTCGTACATCGTCTGACATTACGAATTAAAATCATCAGTCGAACCGTGCATTTGACTGTAGTAATTACTATTGTGACTATCGCCTGTTTCGACTGTTAGGCGACTATCTTCTGTTCGTGACAAATCGTAAGTATATGTTGTAGCACAAACAGTCAAGCATTTGTGATTGTCTTGATGTGACAAGAGTGTAAAATCTGAAAAGGAAAATGATCCCCGCCACGCCAGTAACCAGACGGAATAAGACCAGATGTCTTCTAGGATGACTTCTGGGATGTCTTCTGGAAGTTCTCTTACTGTCACTCGCCGGTCGGTAGGGTTAATGCCGAGGACCGTGATTCGCAGCCCACGTTAAACCAGTCCAGTCCAGATAAACCCTAGTTGATAAAAAGGAGACTAAAATATATAAAAAAAATATGAAATATGTAAATCATACCCCTTTCATTTCACGTCAGTTTTCTATTTTTATAACAATATTTATATGAACATATATGTAAAATTGCCCTTTGAAATTCTATCGATTTCTCTCAATCACCAAAACAAGAATCAGTTAATTATTATTTTTCTTATTACAATTTACTATTGAGAATGAGTTTGGTTCCTATTCATCTGAAGTTGAAGGCACATATTCGCCTATTTCAAAAGAATCTGTAGAAGAACACATGTTATGATTTTAAATTTACAAACATCTCAATTTAATTAATTTGAAAAAAATATTCGTACTTTTAATTATGTTAGGAGATTTTAATGTGGAATGAACAACTTCTGCTGATTTCGGCATTGAACCCTATTTTCCTTTCCGATGGATTAATGTAAATTATCTGTGAATAAACGTATTGGTTATTTATTTAAATTCATTTGTGTAAATAGGGTATAATGAGAGACTATTAAAATTACAGTTAGGAATTGCATCTTCGTTAAAAAATGCTTCAAATATCCGGTCTGAAACACAAAGAAGAAATCTTCCTGTACTTATGTACGAGGTCATAGGATTCCCTTAAATTTATTATTGTTTACTTTTAAAAATCATTTCTGGACTAACAAATAATTTTTAGAATAATTGTTATAAATTTAAAATAATAAAAGTAAATTTCCTTAAAATTATACACAACAATTAAAATAACAAATATTACCAAATATATCCTAAAAAAAATTAGGTCAGTTGTTTTCAACGATCAGTTGATGTTCGGCTGTATATATTTTTTTAATGTATGTTTGCCGATTTCTCCGTCAATAATGGGCCGATTTTCAAAATTCTTTTTTTATTTGAAAGAGTGCACTTTCGAGGTAGTCCCATTGGTTAGGATAAGATGGGAGAAAGCAGGGAAATCGAGAAAAAGCTTAAATTTCAAAGGCATGTACAAAGTTATCACATATTTTTTATCTAAAATAATCAGATAATTGGGAATAATATTATTGCTGAACTGATGTAGTGAAAAATCGGAGTAGTTCAGTGTAAAAGCCATTCCAGTTTGCTAGAACGTTCAGCTCACATGCGAAAGTCGTTTCTTTATTCATAATTCTCCTCCTGGCCTGCGCCATGACGTGGCCTACCCATTGTAATACTTAATAAAATAACTGCGTAATGTATTGAGTAAATATCTAACACCAAAAAGAGAAAAATAAAATTTGTTAAAATTAACAACAAAATTACGCCGATTTCAAAAAATCGTTTGCTCGGCATCAACTTCAAATCAATTGGTAGTAGATAGTAGATAGTAGTAACATAATATAGATAAATAGATTTAGGTAGATATTAAGTTAAATTATGCGTATGTTATATAGTAGAATAAAAAATACGTCTAGTAGATAGGTTAAATAAGGTTTTTCTTATGATTTTACAATTTACAACGATTATTATGTAAATATTTTATCTTAAAACTTTTTTTTTGTGTTCAAATCTTAGTTTGATTTTTTTTACTTTTTAGTAAATTCCTTATTTAGTTTTTGACATCGGTTCAATTATTTTTGTTAAATATATGTTATTATATCTCCGATCCTTGTAGTAGTAACATAATATTGTAAATAGATAAATAGATTCAGGTAGATATTAAGTTAAATTACGCGTATGTTATATAGTAGAATAAAAAATACGTCTAGTAGATAAGTTAAATAAGGTTTTTTTTTACGATTTTACAATTTACAACGATTATTATGTACATATTTTATCTTAAAACGTTTTTCTTTGTGTTCAAACCATAGTTTGATTTTTTTTACTTTTTTATAAATTCCTTATTTATTTTTTGACGTCAGTTCAATTTTTTTCTTAAATATATGTTATTATATCTCCGATCCTAGTAGTAGTAACATAATATTATAAATAGATAAATAGATTCAGGTAGATATTAAGTTAAATTATGCGTATGTTATATAGTAGAATAAAAAATACGTCTAGTAGATAAGTTAAATAAGGTTTTTGTTACGATTTTACAATTTACAACGATTATTATGTACATAATTTATCTTAAAACGTTTTTTTTCTGTTCAAATCTTAGTTTAACTTTTTTTGACTTTTTAGTAAATTCCTTATTTATTTTTTGACGTCGGTTCAATTTTTTTATTAAATATATGTTATTATATCTCCGATCCTCTGGTAGTTTAAAGTACACCCAGCAACATGATGTTTAAGTTCTATGATGGAAAAGACGCAGACGTTATTGATGGTGAAGGTTTCAAAAAACAGCTGAAACAATTAAAGTGTTTAGTAGAGATGTGGAACTGGATGCGGGATTTTATGCTTAATAATATATTTTTCAAAGTAATTCTCGAAGGTGCCTTATATTATGATCTACCAAAAATAAATGAATACTATTTGCATATTTTGGTATTTGTAGTATAAAAACATACATTATGTACAAATACGTAATTTTTTTAATTTAGTTTTAAGTGCAACTCGTTTAAAAGGTATTACATAACATTATCTCCATATTATAAACACCGGTCTATATTAAGCTATTACTCATACCGAAAATTTTAAATGTCATATTGAAAATATGTTTTCATTAAAGTTATCTGAAATACGATATACGTACTCAATCTGAATGACAATCATAATGTACTAATTAATGACCGTTTACGCATAACACATATCGTTTGCTTATTGAATGGACTAAAACGTGACTATTAGTTTTAAAATATTGCAACTAAACACTGTCATCGAGATAGATACTAGGGTGCTTAATAAATTCGCAATATGGAAAGGAAAAAACGGATTTGTGATTGTGCACAAGATTTTCTTCAGTTTCAACGCACTAATTTTACCGACGTTCCAGTGTATCGATCACATCGCTGTAGTGGTTCTCAGGAGGTCTGAAAAATTTCTCCTCGTTTTTCGTTTTTCCCAATTTGGAGATAATTGTTTTACCATTTTTACAAAATTCGTACCACTCCATAGACCCTTTATTCTATTCACGATAATGATAATAAGCCTAAGTTTAATCCAGAGTAATGAATTAACTGGCAAAATTATTTTTTAAATGTTCTTAATATTCGGGTCGCATTCGAATATATTTTTGTCGTATTATTAGCGAAATCGGCACCAACTGTACACATAGTTAAAAAAAACTTTACTTATTATATACAACTTTACATATTAACACATTTCCCATAACACTTTTACCATATAATACAATATTCATAGCCTATAAGTCGTATTTTAATAAATTATATATTGGTATTCAGTATTTCCCAATATTAAAATATAGATTCAGTTGCTTAAAATCTATGACTGAATTGACAAAAATAAAATGTTCGTATAATTTCTTCTATGTTAAAAATTACACTGTGGGTAACGCTTCAAACTACGGTCTTCGGCATTAAGTCTACCAACTGGCCAATAACCAACTTGGAGATACTCAGTACGATTACTAGAATGACTGCGCTAGTTCTTCTTTTCCAGTTTTTTTCAGTGTTGTCTATGGACGCCTCCAGTGGTATTCGAACTCGCGACTATCGTAACTAATAGAGGGACATCTTATGATCTTAACCACTGCGGCTACCAAGTGGTTGTTTCACTGTTGACGAATAGATCGAAAGCGAACTTATTATATACTTATATATACAACTTAGTATAATTTACATCTATCAACAATAAATTAGTTACACAAATTATGTAACAATAAATATATATTTTGTTAAATTCTACAAATACACATTAATGGTTCTAATTAAATCGTGAAATGGGGTTAAAAAATTATGTATATGTTGATATATTGTTCACAATTAAAATTATTTTTTGTAAATTCTTATAAATAGTATAAACCCGAGAAAATATCGAACCAGAGAAATCAGCGAAATCCAGACAGAAAATTATTTACAGTATTTTTTTGAGGAACTACTCTCAATAAGAGGAGTTTAAAAAAAACAAAGCTTATTTTATGAAAGCTATTGTAAACTATATATACCATATACATAGAATAAAGAAACTATAATTTAAAATAAATTCTTTATTCTATGTCCATATACCATATAAGGTGACATGACGGTTTGACATGTATCGTTTGAAGGTTAATACTGTCCAGAAATTGTGTCAGTCTGTCAACAATGTTTATACATAAATACGTTTCTGTAACTGACTATTTGCGTTTAAAAAAAGTTCAATATAATTTAATATTTCTATTGGATATTTCTGTTTTCCTGTTTTTGGGTTACACGAATAACATATTAAAGTTAATTAATATATTATGTAACACTATTATAATATGGCTTGCAATTAGATAAAAAAAACATATCAGTTTTTGATAACGAACATCATGCAACAATGATTTTATATTGATGTGTGTCTCTACTATGTATTTATCTTAAAACAAAACAAGTTGGTTATATATAGTATATGCTTCAATTTCAACTAAAACAGCTTAGTCATCAGTGGTGCAATTATACACTTATATTAAAGGAATATTGAAAAAAATTAATTGGTGGCAGAAATGTACAAGAACAGGTTCGAATACCGTTGATTACCACAAAAAGCTCTAACAGCACATTGTCATATAACTTAATTTGATATATTTGATTTTATTTATAACTTTCTTAATTAATAAAATGGCTTCGAGAGAGAGACCGCCAAAGGGATTTATGAATAAATGCATTTTCTTAATAGTCAATTATATTTTCTTCTGCTAACCAAGCCCTTTATCATAAATGTTTGCATCCAAATTTCCTAAAAAGTTAGAGTCACAATCCAAATTTATATTTGCTATAATAGATTTGCTAGATAAAGTATAATATCTAAGATAAGTTACTCATCTAACGTGGATTATTCTATTAGATTCGGCCACAGACAACGAAAATAAATTAGTTAATGCGGACTCACTTGAATTATTAAAATGTATTGTGAAATTCAAACTGGAAGATAATATGCCCAATATTATAATAATGCTTCGAATACTCTTCACAATTGTTGTAGGGATGCAAACTATGAAGCATTAGCAAAGAATTATAAGCAAATAAAAATAGCATTAGAAGCATTTCAAAATTAAAATTCATAAAAAGTCTTGCAAAAAAATTCGTTTCATTCAGAATGCATATATGAAGCTATATGAATCAGAGTGTTAAACGTATTTCGAAAATTGATTCACATATTACTCAGATTCATGGAGGATAGGGTTATAAACAATTAAATCACACTTATAAATAATTAATGTCATTTACCTCCTGTATTGTCAGTATAATTTTTCCATTCGTTAGAGAACCGATCAATAAAAATCTTAACAATGGGAACTATCGACTGAAAACGAGTGAGACTGAAAAAAGTGTTTAGTAACTGACTACTTTTTACTATCGCCTGTTGTATTTATTTATTTATAAATAGTTTTTTGATTGTTTTGGTACAGTACATACAAGATTAAAATTGTGAATGGTAAATAGTAAAATTCTATTGTATTGTTTATATTTATTATAGTATATTATTTAAAAATAGCAATTAACATATAACAATAACCATAAAACATTTGAGGTGTATTATTCCGTTCGATTCCATTCCTTTTTACAGATCCAAAGAACATTCAAATATAAAAGTAATTCTACTTCATTGGAAATGAAATTGTTAATTGAATGTTAATAGTATCCAGTAATTATTTTTTTCCTTTTCTTTTTTAATGGTAATACTTGAAGGAATATGTACATCTCCGTCTCGCTTATACTACCCTTAATAAATATAAGCACATATAAAGTTAACTACTTCAAAAAATTATCTCCCTCCTTTCCTCTCTCACAGTTTATACAGAAAGGATTCGTACACCTTCATCTGACATCACGAATTGAAATAAACAGTCGAACCGTGCATTTGACTATAAAACGAAATATTAATTACTATTTTCGACTGTTTTGCGACTATCGACTGTTTCGACTGTTTTCAGTCTATAGTTCCTAACGCTACTTAACATTATATTAACATTAAAATATTTCTTTATTCTTGTGATTGACTTTTTGAAAATTTCAGTATACAAATTATTCTGCTATGTATTTACATATCAGATGCTGTTAAGGAAATTATCAATATCACCTAATACAAGAGTGAAACGATCACACAAATCTTTATAAATATTCTACTTTATAATCTTACTGGAGACTATAATACAAACAATGTATGGAAATAACCATATAATCAACACTTAAATACAATAATTTAATAAGCAATTTAATTGTTTCTTAATTCACAATTAATTAATTTCATTTTTAATAAATTTATAGAGTAACTATATTCTAAATTTGTGATAATAATAGCATAGTGGGTAAACACTTATAATTAGTGAGAACAACAAAAAAAATGCTCATTCATTTTAATACGTACTACTAAATTAACAATGACAAGAATGCGTTTAATTGTTGATAGTAGAAACAAATAGGTATATAACAAATATTGATAAAAAAAACACTTAATAAATTATTCCATATATTGACTTTAAAAACAAGATATGATCAGTATATTTGAACAGTTGTGCTCTCTCAATTATAATCTCAACTAGTCGAGTATGTGTGGTATTTAATTACTAAAACAAAAACGTGAATAGATATTAGTGATCACGCTTAAGACAAACGATTTGTATGATTCATGCATTTACTCAAAATTGTTCAAATACTTGTGCACCAACTATTTAAACAATTACGTTCATCATTGTTACATACTTATTTCGCAATATTTACAATATTTTTTTTTAAAGAAAAATCATTTGTTAAAGCATATGTTGCACTGTTATATCTAACAAACCTACAGAATTACAAGGATAGTATTAGTTATTTGCATATATCTTCATCAGCGATACCTAGTGCTGAAAATATTTTTTATAAAATTTGTATTAGATACGCTTAGTACAATCTTAATTATACATTAATTTATTACTTCTTTTGTACTTGGATTAACTCACAAATAAGACAAGTGAGAGAAAGTACATCAATATATATTCCTCAATAACAAAATTATAACAACTTATAGCTATAGTTTAGACTAAAGGTATACACTTTATATAAGTTCATATGCAAAAATAAAAATACCAATGTAAACTGCAGTTAAATAACCTAACCATTCCTTACCAACCAGCCTAATCGTTTCATGGAAGGCTAAAAATTGTATTTTCGACATTCATTGGTTTTTTAATTTGATTCGCTACAATCGAAGCCTATCAAATATTTTTTAAAAATGTATGGAAATGCTAGTATCAACTATTTAAATGGCGATTTCGAAATCAATGACTAAGAACGATCTGGAGAATGAACAAGTGAATTGCAAGATTTATTGGACGAAATGCAAGCTCAAACATTCGAAGAACTTTCAGACAGACAATAATTAATGAATCAATTGTTCCCAGAAATTTACATACGATGCAAATATCCAAAAGAAAAGAAAATAGCTACAATAAATTGACTGAAAATGCCACTTCGAAAAGTTTTAACATAACCGTATCATTACTATTGAAAAGAGAACAGTTTTCTGTTGCTTGTGATTTGTTATAACAGCAGATATACTACGACAACTTTAAACAACGTCGAAGTGGAATGAATATACATTGTTATAGTTTTTAGATCAGCAGGGTATAGTGTATCATGAGATGCCAAAATCGAAGGAAACTCAATCGAAGTAGATATCCACCGACATCAACTGTCTTCAATCTCTTCCCAAAATCATTTAAAATACCTAATATTTCGAAGTTAATCAAAGCACGATTTTAATATTGATAAAACAAATGAAAATAATTAATTAATTTTTTAAGTAAAATCACTATCAAACATCTGTCATTACGACCCCTTTCTTTTAAATATTCGGTTCACCCCTACTAATTGTCTCCTATGACTTGTAGTAATGTTTAAATTTTTGTTTATTAACTTTTCGCATCTTTCATTTTAACTTAGTATCGACGTAATAAGCGACAAAGTTATACAAATTTTCAACAAAAAGTTTTACGTCTTCTACGTAATCATATTCAAAGTATTCAATCATAATCTAAGTATATTCGATAACAAAATAAAGGAAAAAATCATGATGAAGTCAACAGAACATATTTACAACTAAAGAAAAACAATTTAGGTATTAATCAAAACTATGTTACCTTCTAGACATTATTATCGATAATTTTAAACTGTTTTAAACTTTTAAGGCTCTTAAAAATTATTTGTATTATTGATTCATATTCATTTGATTTGTATCTTGATTCAACAAAACGCTCACATATTACTTTCTTGAACTCCCAATGATCTTGGGCGAAATCAGTATTTTAATTAATCTATAAAAATCATAATTAAGGCAAAAACACCTTGAATAGAAGCAAATTGTATTCAAGATGACAGGTGTTTAAATAAAAAATAATTATTAAATATTTCTAATGCCATCTTATAAATTTTACTTCAACTGTTTGTTTTTCCAAAAATCAAAGCTTTGTTTTTAAAGAATGGTTATATATTTATTATATAAAGTATTGTTCATTATTTTACGCTATATTTTGCCCTTTTAATTGGGGTCATATACAAATTCAATGTTGATTTTTTTTAATTTTCATCATAGAATACATACATGTTAGTAATAGTGCCTATTTGGCATTAACTTTTTAGTCAAGTTTTTTGAAATTTTTTACTGAGACTTTTAATGATTATACCAATTTTTATTTATTAAGTATCTCGGAATGAATCTTTGCTGGAAGGAAAACAAAACTTTGCTGGAAAGAACACATAAAAAAGAAAAGAGAAGAAGTGGATTTCAAATATAGGAAAATATATTGCTTAATTGGAAGCAAATCACAACTATTAGTACATAATAAATTGCTATTATACAAGCAAGTATTGAAACATATATGGTCATATGGAATTCTATTATGGGAATGTTCCGCAAAAAGTAATATAAATACTATATAAGTTTTTCAAAACTTATCCTGAGTCCTGAGAAGTATTGTAGGTGCACCCAGAGACTGATTACTTATACCGAGACCTTTAGATACCGACTATCACTCATGATGCCAAGAGAATTGTAAGGAGAGACTACATTCCCATGTTAATATCAAAGGAATATAACTCTTGGATAATACCAGAACAGGAGACAGACACCATTTGAAATTGTATAGCGTGGTGTAGTGAGATACATTTAATAGAAAAACAGTTGTGTTACTATATAAACAATATTAGAGACTAAGATAATAAATAAATAAATGTATAAATAAATTCTTTAATAACTTCGATATTTAGAAAGAAAAAAAATATCGAAAATATTTTTGCAACAACTAGGAAAAATATCGATTTTTTACTATTTAAAAAATTAATCAATAAAAATATTGATATATCGGCGCAAAATATATTGCTATTCTCTAAATCTTATAATAAGTAGCAGTTCAGTTCCAACCTTCGTAGGGTGAAGACGTATTTTCAGTACGGTCCAAGCTATAAAAAGATACCTTTCTTTAAAAAAAACCCAGTATTTTATTACGGTTATTTAATTGAGTATTAAAAACGCATAACAGATACGGCTATCCGTCTCTCAGTGGACATAAAGTGTAGTGAATACGTGTTTACGTGACCAGACAAAAGGACTGCATCTCATTTTTATTAGTGTTTAAAATTATTTCATCTTATTTTACAACAGTCCTTTTGAAATTCATTTATAGTATTATAGTAAAAAACTAGTGCTAAAATAACGTAAGTGAAAAATGAAGTGCGTGAAATAAACAATGTATTTATTTCATTTTTTTTATCCTCTGGAAGTAAATTAAATAAAATATTAAAAATTAAAAAATGGCAAACCATAGCGATTCAACCAAATCACCTGCACACTTTGATATAAGATTAGAACAAACAGCAATAACGCAAACTCCACCATCAGAATGGACTACAGTCATTAACAAAAAACGATTGAGAAGTCCAGAAGAAGAAATCGCGAGGAAACAAACAAGAATCAGTGACTATTGGTTGCAGAAACCGATAGAGACAAAAAACAGTTTTAGCAACCTGTCGGAAGAAATTGAAGAGAACATACAACCAAGCCCTGAAAAAGTTGTTCCCAAACCACCACCAATAACAGTCTATAAGGTAGGAATAATAAAAAATATCCATGATTTATTGAAAACCATTACTACGAACTACACAATTAAAACAGTGAGCTATGAAACAATTAAAATCCAATTGTTCGAAGCGGATCACTTTAAAGTTCTTATAAAAGAATTAGATGAAAGAAACACCCAATACCATACATTCAGGCCAAAATCCGAGAGAACATTTAAATTCGTATTAAAAGGATTACATCACGGGACGGACTTTAACACCATCAAGGTAGCACTAGCTGAAAAAGGCCACGAGGTCGTAAATATTCACAATATACGACATCACACGACAAAAAAACCTCTGCCTATGTTTTATATAGACATAAAACCTAATGGAAATAATAAGGCGGTGTATGAAATCACCAAATTGGAAAATAATATTATTAAATGCGAACCACCACATATAAAAAGAATTATACCACAATGCACAAGGTGTCAAGCGCACGGGCACACAAAGACTTACTGTCGCAAATCATATAGATGCGTAAAATGTGCAGGAGAACATAAGACAGAAGATTGTACTCGTAAAGTTCGAGATGAAAAAGTGAAATGTGTTAACTGTAACGGAAATCATCCAGCGAACTACAAGGGTTGCGCAGTTCACAAGCAACTACAGCAGAAACTCTATCCTGCCTTAAGGGAAAAAAGGCATCAACAAAAACAATCCACTACTACCAATCTACCACTACCCACCAGAACAAGTCAACCAGACATAACTTATGCCCAAATAGTTGAAAATGGTTCAGCACAAAAACGAGAAACAATATCTCAACCTACTGAAACTAGCAACATCTCAAGATTAGAAAATATGATGGCCAAACTAATGGATCAAATGAGTACGATGCTTGGTCTACTCACAACCGTCGTAAGCAAACTTGCCTAATGCCTGAAACCAATAGCTACAAAATCGCCGTCTGGAATGCCAATGGGCTCCAACAACACGCCAGGGAACTAAAAATGTTCGTAAATGAACAAAATATTGACGTTATGATGGTTTCCGAAACACACTTTACGGACAAGAATTATCTGAAAGTTCCTAAATATAAGCTTTATCATACAAATCACCCTGATGATAAAGCACATGGAGGTACAGCCATAATAATTCGAGATGATATAAAGCATTTCGAAAAAGAAAAATTCCGTAAAGACTACCTGCAAGCCACCAGTATAACCATAGAGGAAGCCCATGGACCATTAACAATTTCTGCGATTTATTGCCCACCCAAACATAACAACAAGGCAGAACAATTTCAAGAATTCTTCAGTACGCTAGGTAATAGATTTATAGCAGGAGGAGATTATAATGCAAAACATTTAATGTGGGGTTCAAGAATAATAACCTCAAAAGGTAGAGAACTCCTCAAAGCCATAAGGAAAGATAACTTACAACATATCTCTACTGGTGAACCAACATATTGGCCTTCAGACAGAAATAAAAAACCAGATACAATAGATTTCTGTATTACAAAAAATATTGATCCAAAAAAGTGTCAGGCAGAATCATGCTTCGACCTGTCTTCTGATCATTCACCAATAATAGTAACAATTTCTTCAAAAATTACCATCAAAGATAAACCCCCTTCTCTGTGCAATAATAGAACTAACTGGCCCTCATTTAGAGAAAACTTAGACCAAAATATCTCTCTAAACTTACCGTTACAAACTGAAATGGATATAGAAATAGCAGCAATAAATCTTACAAAAAATATACAGGAGGCAGCATATTCCGCGACTCCCAACAGTGAAACATTTCCAAGAAAAAATACACATACATCATGTACAATACAGAAAAAGATAGCAGAAAAAAGAAAGTTACGACGAAATTGGCAACAGCAAAGGACTGAAGAGAATAAAAGAAAATTTAATAGGGCCATAAAAGAGCTGAGAGATCTAATCCAAACTGAACAAAACCAAGGCACTCAAGAATACCTAGAAAACTTGACATCAACTGAGGCTACAGACTATTCGTTGTGGAAAGCAACAAAAAAGCTTAGGAGATCCCAGCAGCATAACCCACCTATTAAAACAAGCGAAAATAATTGGGCGAGAAGCAATAAAGAGAAGGCCGACGTTTTCTCAAAACACTTAAAAAATGTTTTTAAACCTTTCCAGACTCAGCTACATAAAGATGACGAAAATAAAATTACTAGCTTTCTAGATTCGCCATTTCAAATGGATTTACCGCACGAGAAATTAACGGTCAAAAAAGTTAAACATACAATAATGAGAGAGATTAATATTAAAAAAGCTCCTGGTTATGACTTAATTACTGGCAAAATTTTAAAAGAACTATCAGAAAAGGCTATAAAACTATTAACATATATATTTAATGCTATGCTACGAATTAATTACTTCCCTAGTATCTGGAAAGTAGCTAAAATATTAATGATACTTAAACCAGGAAAAATACCAGAAGATGTGACCTCCTACCGACCTATAAGTTTATTACCAGTAATCTCGAAAGTTTTCGAGAAATTATATATAAAAAAACTAAACTATATAATAGAAAAAAGAAAAATTATTCCAGAACATCAGTTTGGCTTTCGCAATAAGCATGGGACTATAGAACAAGTGCATAGACTTGTAAACCAAATAAACGCCGACCTAAATGCCAAAAGATATTGTTCGGCTGCTTTCCTAGACATATCTCAGGCTTTTGACAAAGTATGGCATACGGGCTTGCAGGTTAAACTAAAGAAACTTCTCCCTCATCCGGACTATCAGCTACTAAAATCGTATCTCACTGACAGACATTTTATTGTAAATCAAGGCGATGAACATACCGAATTAAATCCCATATATTCAGGAGTTCCGCAAGGTAGTGTACTGGGTCCAGTACTGTATCTTCTGTATACGGCTGATCTGCCCACCACAAAAATAACTACTGTGGCAACATATGCAGACGATACAGCAATCTTAGCATCCCATGAAGATCCAGTCACAGCATCAATAAACCTACAAACCCACCTGGAGCAAATACAATTATGGTTGAAGACATGGCGCATTAAAGCCAATGAATCAAAATCCACGCATATAACGTTTACCCTGCGTAGAAGAACATGTCCACCAGTAAATATCAATCATCGTCAACTCCCCCAAGCAGAGCATGTTAAATATCTTGGTATGCATTTAGATCGACGCCTAACCTGGAAGAAGCACATACTCTCTAAACGGAAACAATTAGGACTAAAATTATATCAAATGTATTGGCTCATTGGGCGCAAATCCAAGTTATCATTAGATAACAAGGTATTGCTGTATGAGTCTATACTCAAGCCCATTTGGACATATGGAATTCAACTATGGGGTACCGCTAGCAAATCTAATATATCCATCATTCAACGGTTCCAAAATAAGGTGTTGCGTGCCATTGTTGATGCTCCGTACTATATTTCAAATAAAGTGATACAACGCGATATTCCTCTAGAACCTATAACGAGTGTAATCCAACGTGTTTGTGTGAAGTACTTCGAAAGAGTGTCAGTGCATCCCAATGTACTCGCTAATCAGCTAAATATGCGACGTGATAGTGAAGTGCGTAGACTAAAACGTTTAACACCTCCTGATCTGATTACTGGACATATGTAGAGTTTAGAATAAGCATTAGAATAAGACTAATTAATTAAGATAATATTTTATACAGAAGATTGCTTAATGAAGTGATTTTCTACATGCCATGTATATATAATATAGACATAAGAAATACTTATTGCCAATAGGGCAGATTGTGGACTCACGAAGAGTAATAAAAAAAAAAAAAAAAAAAAAATAATAAGTAGCGATATGTTTAATGGTATATAAAATTAAGTACCAAAATGCACGTACAAAGTACAAATTAAGTACCATAATAAAATTAAGTAATAATTTTAAAGGTGTATCAAAAATAATTTAAAAAAATTTTTGTTTAAGAAATATTTTTTTAATTTTTTTTTTTAATATAGGCTGACAAAAATATCGATATATCGGTGAAAAAAATTTCGACCAAAAATATCGATATATCGATATCTTTTCGGCATACCTGATGTACGGCCCTTTGAGCGAGCGAGCCCAGCACCAGTTCTATGAATCGTATTTTCGTTGTTTTTAAATCCATCTTTTCACATGGCATTTAGTGTCATTATAGGCGGGAAACTGGGGATCTAATTACCACCCCCCCGTAAACAATTACCACTTGACACGACGACTCTCCCCCACCTCCAACTCTAATATTATTTTTCTAAAAATAAAATCGTGTCGACGAGGCTTCGGATCATCTCCGTTTCATCTGTAATAAATAAACGGCAGCGGATTGATTCTAGTGCAGTGCGGGGCACAAATAGTTAAGCGGACGTTTGGCAACGCTGCATGGTACCAAACGAACGGTTATCAAGGTCCAAATAAATTCACAGTACCGCACCAACCGCTGCTCGTGAGTACAGGCCGGTAGTTAAAAAAATCGATTAAATGTGCCGACTATGGATGAACGTTTTCAAGTGTTCGACAAGAGTTTAAATATTTTAATTCTGATCAGAAAGAAGAAAAAGCGAAAGCTCTGATTGGAAATTTTCTTTAGCTGAAAAGACTACGTTTTGTTATATATATTTTTTTAAATTTTCACGACAGTAGTTTCGTGTATCTTTCGAGGAAGATAAATTTATTCGGGTGATATTATATTTAGTGTAAGAAATATC
Organism: Rhynchophorus ferrugineus; assembly: GCF_030347505.1. Taxonomy (NCBI): domain Eukaryota; kingdom Metazoa; phylum Arthropoda; class Insecta; order Coleoptera; family Curculionidae; genus Rhynchophorus; species Rhynchophorus ferrugineus. The sequence goes on along the minus strand of NW_027472583.1, from coordinate 18,627,949 downwards.
GTTAAACAATGAACGGGACAAACGGTAACACTGCGTACAGTACTGTTTTCCAGACAGAGAACCTCCAGAAAAAGAAGCAAAAAGGTAAGGTGCATTTGTTTACTTATCTGAATAAAATCGCCAAGTATATCGTCATTGTGGTTTTACACAATCCACTTTCCGTTAACCGATGGAATATTTTAATATGAAATACCATTAATTAACTAGTAAATATTCAGTTTTTCCTCATTTCATAGTTTAGGTCTTGCACCGCATGCAAGTGACAACAACGTTGCCGATACTGCCACAAAGCACGTGGTGAGCTCGAAACAGCGGGAATGTTAAAAGTCCCGATTCTTGATCTTTGCCTTCTGGCTGTTGATAATTTCTTCGGATATATTGCGTGATTATAGGTTTGAGTGACGAAAAAAACCTATTATTACAGTAAACTTTGTATAGGCTTAATGGTTGTGTTAAGTTAAACAACGATTACGGGTTTAAATTTATAGTTTTTTTTCCGGAGACAGACACGAGATTTAAACGTGAATTTTAAAAGAGTATTCTCCGAATTTATACTCCAAATAATTGATGCTTCCTGCTAGTTATTATCCAAATAAATCCGGTTATGACATAATAATATTATTCGTTACTAGTCTAAGTTTTAGAAAAACAATTGGTTAATATACAAATAAAATATTTATGACCCTACTATAATATTGGTTTAGCATTGAAACTGATTAACAAATATATTATCTAATAACTGGTTTGTATCATATTTTGAACAAAATAAGTCCTAGTCGCTAGATGCAAACAATTTTTTACAATATTTAGGTTGTAAATTCTTGTCCCAATAAGCACTTACAATTATATACAATTAATGGGAATAAGAGTAGAATGAATGCCTCCAAACATATATTGACCGAAATTGGGATATCTGGACGAGCATTGCCATCGAGAAAAATGTTTTTTTTTGTATGTTTTTCATATTTTCGCTTTTTCCCGCAATGTATGATTTAAGAGTACTAATTGAAATAGGTAGTTTAATTTCCTTTTAGTATTTTCGTATACCAAACACACAAATTGAAACTGTAACTGATGTTAATGACTCGTCAGTTCATCAAAGATGATAATCCAATGCAAAAACTTAATTTTGATAATTTAAACAACCATTCACTAATCAAAAACACTTGGAAATATCTGTAGATTTAAATTCATAAAAGATTTTTCCTTCGTCATCAATTTCTAATAATTTAAGCTTAAGAATTCTATAAATGTTTTTCCATCATTTTAACGCCACTTTAGAATTAGTTCACGACTTCTACTAACTAGAATTAGTGTTGTTTCGTTATACGATCAAATGTAAATTTAAAAATTTAAAGTTAATTATAAATAATAAAAAATAATACATAAAAGTATAATGCATTGAAACATTAAATTTTGCATGGTGATTTCTATATATATTCAGTGATTTACAGATATCGCTTTCTATCTCATGTATATATGTAAGAATATAATAGGAGCAATCGAGTTTCTGGAAGAAAAATTCACATTTTTTATAGTAATTTAAATATATTCAATAAACAGTTTCAATTTAATATACATTGGTTAAAATATTGTATATATAATATTCCAATGTACTACTAGTTCTTAAACATATTTATATTCTTAAACGAATATTATACAAAATTATATTAAATTATTTACTACCAAAAATTCATATTCATATTAGGTTAAATAAAATTCTTAATTTTAAATCTAAAATCATAATTTTAATATCCAATTGATAGTTATGAATCTTAATATACTAAAGAGCCTGCTTAGTTGGCGCACTTGCGATAGTCGTGGGTTCGAATCCTGCTGGGGAATGGTCGAAAATATATGTTAGTTAATGTCCTTAGGCAAGAGAGCAAAATCCGACAAGATCCCGGTCCCGTCAGTAACCAGGCTGGGTAAGACCGGATGTCTTCTGGGATGATCTCTAAATTAGTAGCTCTCCAGTCGGTAGGCTTAATGCTGAAGACCGTGGTACGTGGCCCATGTTAAACTGTAGGTTTAGTTCAGATAAATCCTAGTTGGTACAAGGGGACTTTAAAATATATATAAAAATACATGTTAATGTGAAATACATAATAAAATAAAAATATTTTTATAAAGTTCAATGCAAATTGCATATCCCTAAAATACTAGAATTATCTCTATTATTGAAAAGAAAAAATTGGTCGATTATACCCATCACTAATTAAAATACCACTATTTTCAACATGTTACACTTTATATTTAAATAGTGAAGTTAAACTTAATAGTGTCAAGCCAAATAAAATATAAGCTGTCGTAGATACTTCATAACAGGTATTTTGTAGAAAACAGATTTTTGCTAAGATCAAGCAAGATTAATGTTAATACGATACATAAAAGATATGATTCCCTGAATTATAAAAGAGAGCGACACAAAACGTATTCATTTAATACCTATATTACTGTTGCAAGATAGGTAAAGATAGGTTAAATATTTTTATTCATAAAAATCCCGAATGAAATCACTTGATATTTTACATAAAAAATTAGTAAATAATGAACGATTTTCCAAAATTCAATCTTACTCGTAATTGTATTCGACAAGTCAACAAATAACTAAGTGAAATCGCTAATTGTTTGTACTTGTTGACCGTGAACTAAATTCTAGCGGAAAAATCATTGCATCGTATTAAAAGATAGTTACATTTAAAGACCCCAATAAGCGGTAAAAATAAAGTTTGCTACTTAATAATAAAGGTTCTGTATATTATTATGACTATCTATTATAATATTTATTATTAAATAAAAACAAGCCATTTCTTAATGTCTTTAAAGCGTTTTTAAGTACTTTATCAAATAATTGTACAGAAATCCTTACTTTTGTACTTTCATTCAAAGAAAAATGGAGGGAAACTCATCTCTTTATTGAAACTTACGGAAGTTTCAGAACTGATGATTTCAATGTAGTAGTTAAAGTTCTTTTGAGTAAGTTAGTGAATAATGGTCTTAAACCAAAGATCTGTTTTAAACTTGCAATAATATTAAATATTTATCGGGTAACTTTACTAGAGATAGTTTTCTGTAAAATAAGGTGGAACCAATGGTTACCAAAACAATTAAAAGTTCGGACGGAATAATAATTCCTTCATTATTATAAATATCGGTTATTTCTATGAAGATATGCTTGAAAATTAAATAACTCAAGAATATATAAAATTTTGTAGAAATAAAACTTTTATGAAAAGTATCAAATAATATAAAATTAACAATATCTTTAGAAAATTATAAATAGTGTATAGTATATGAATGCGTAAATTAATCATTATTACTTAGCTCAATTCTAGCTCTAAAATGAGATAAATAGAATGATGAAGAAGATAATGTCAAACAAAGGGAAATCCTATAGTGTAGAGCTTAACAAGTATTATATTATGCTTTATAATTAATTAAATATAATTATTGTACCTGCCATCAAAATGGAATTAGAGTTAGTAATGTTATATTTGTATTTTTATATTTCTTGGCTTGGTTGGTTTGGGTTGCTATAAAATAAATCTGTCTGGGATTCGTAAAATTGCTGTCTTAAAATGTGTCAGTCATCCGGTGGAAGTGGTTGAATGCCGAAATTGTATAAATTTCGATAAATTATTTAATCTGGAACCTTCTTGAATATACTATAACTATAAATTTTACGGTCATATAATTCCCACAGTACCAGTTCAAATTGTACTATTAAAATTAAAGACTTGACTATGCTTAACTTGTAACAAGGCAATAAATTCAGGTCATGCGCTGGTCATTATCATATAATATCAATCAAGTCTGTTCGTGGAACCGTCTGAACCATAGCTCAATTTGGCCCTTTCGAAATTTCGAAAGAATTCTTCTCGTTCTTATGTGTAGATCATAAAATAATCCTTAGGAAGTATTTTAATGTAAAGGCATGAATTTTAGCTATTTTTTCAAATGAAATAAAAAACAAGCAATATTCTTACTATCAATTTTTTTAAAAGATGTTTATTGAGGCCTAAAGAACACACAAAAGGAAAAAGTGAAAAAATTAAAAATCCAATTGGCTGATAACATTACTGGTCTCAAAAAATGACGCACTCTTGTTGATACGATTACAGCCTTCTTCGTAATCCGAACAATACAATATTTTTAACAAAAAAATTGAACCGACTTCAAAAAATAAATAAGGAACTCACTAAACATTTAAAAATAATCAAACTTGCATTTTAACATAATAATATCATTTTAAAATAAAATATGTACATAATAATCGTTGTAATCACTAAATAAGAATACATATATAAACGATTATTATGTATATATTTTATTTTAAAATAATTTTTTTTGTACTCAAAATCTAAGTTTGATTATTTTTTAATTTCTTGGGAGTTCCTTAATTTTTTTTTGAAGTCGGTTCAATTTTTTTGTTACAAATATTTTATTTTTCTCTTTTTAATGTTAAATGTTTACTCAATAGATTACGCAGTTATTTTATTTAATATTACAATGGTTATAATGGATAAGTAAAGGTGCAGCCCGTATGAGGAAAAATAGGAATAAATAAACAATGATTGAAAATAAGTAGCGCTTCAGGCTCCGGGGTCCGCTACCTAGCCTAGATGATAAATGTTCCAACTAAATAACACAAAATGTTATCGTCCCCGTCGGTAATCGAACCCACGACCTCCGCGTGTGAGCTGAACGATCTAACCACTATACCATAGAACTAGTTGTCTATACTATTTCTTCGGCTTCTCACATAATAATAGTTAAGAGCTTAAGAGCTTTTGCACTGAACGACTTCCGGTCTACCTTCATGTCTTTAAAATTTGAGCGTTTCCCTCGATTTCCATCCCATTCATCCCCCCAGATGCTGATTTGGTTCTATGTGACTACCTCGGAAGTGCACTCTTTCGAATAAAAAAAGAATTTTGAAAATCGCCCACAACAGACGGAGAAATCGGCGAACATACATTAAAAAAATATACAACCGAACATAGACCTAGAACCTCCTCCTTTTTCGAAGTCGGTTAAAAAAGGAGACTATTTTTAAAACAGAAAAGTGCTGCTATCCTACAAAGTTAAAGAAATTGTTTTTCGCCAAATTATGGCCGTTCGAAAAAACGAAAAGTATTTTTTCCTACAATAGTGGTTGTGACAATTTTTATATTTATTTTGAAGATTTCTTTCTTTAATAATAAAAATATAGCAAAGAATCCAAAGTAAGATTCAACTAGCAGAAATGAAATACGTTAGGACAAAACTAATCAGAAGGAAGTGAACGTGGGAAGGAGACAGAAAGAAAGACACGAAACATAACACATCTACACCACTAAGTACTATAAAAGGTGTTTACTACATTGTGTTATGATAATTAAGGGAGAAAAATGGTTATATGAAATAATCTTAACTTGATTTAACTTTGCCGTTCACTTAATTCACTTTTTCAAATTTTTCGGAGAGAAAACTTTATTGAAAAATAAATCATAAAAGAGTATTTCCTGTAAGTTAGCTTTTAAACACAATTCTTAAATATTTTACGAATTTAAGTCAATAAACTAATGGTAGAAGGATGGAATCACGCTAGAGTAGTGTTGTAGCGATTATAAAAATATATTTAAAATTAGTAATAAAATATGTCACTTAGACAAAACCAAATTTGATACAAATAATAAAAATACATTTTTATTAAATAGTTTTTATTTACTACTAGAGTATTTTTGAGTAATAATTAGAGGAAAATAATTTAAAATACTAATATTCATATTGATTGTGTTGACTTGTGTTCATTTGTTATAGAATACCTTTGTCAGTGACTTTACCTCCTGTTAAAAATAAGTAAGATGGATAAATACAATTAAAAAATTACAAATTTTAAAACAAATTATTTTTTTGCAAATTGTTTCTGTTGATACGTTTATCCATTGTTTAAAATCTTAAAACCGAATTGAGATAAAATGACAAAAGAGTAAACAATAATAAACAGTAAAAAAACAAACTAAGCGATATTCAAATAATGCGTCAGTATAGAAGATAATTCCGCCAACTAAATGATCTGGCACATTTAACATTAAGTTTAATTTATTTAATATATTTATTATTTATTTTTTGATTCATATACTTATCAAATATTAGCTTTTACCTCAAACTTACCTTGATATTTGTTTATTTTGTAAATTTGTAGATCATATTAGATAACTACCATATTACTATAAATATTTAACCACTTTCAGAACTCAAATGTATACCATAAATATATTAAAAATATTAATTCAATAATATTGATCTTGAAAAGGGTACTGTTCGAAAATATATTGTATTGTTTTTTAAAGAAAATTAAATTATCTTACCTATGAAATAGATACATGGAATAGATAGATTTTGGAGCATTGCCTAGATATCTAGACATTTTTTTATATTATTTGTCAGTTTATTTTGAGATTTTTGGTCGTTTTGGCAACTCGTCCATGTTGTTGATATAGTTCCATGCAATATATTAGTTTAAAGTATCTGTTTGGAGTAACGAACTGCCATGTGTTTGTATTCTACAAAATAATTCTGTTTTGGATGTTCTAAATTTATCCGAAGCGACAGAGACATATAAATAATTATTTGTAATTCGTATGAATATATTTAAATAGAGAATAAGGCTTTTTTTAATAAGAATAAGGGTGGATTAATGTTGTGACTGTATTAATATTTTTTGTTAATTTGAAAACCCCATGTTTGTCGTTCTTTATGGAATAAAGGTCGTTCAATGACATCAATTACTGAATAATAAACAATATGTTAGACAGACTCGTCACAATTAAAAAACCCCTATGTTACTTTTTACAATAACCGAACTTAATCTCACTTATATTTGAATATCAATTGCCATAATCCCATATTAAGGATTTTTTAAAGCGCTTAATTTAATTAAATATATTAATACTTATCAAGTAAAGGAACTCTTATAAGCTTATTTAAAATATTAATGCATTATCAAATCAGATTCATATTGAGTATACTAATTAGAGTCAATTTATTTCCTTCTATTACTACTATGCAGTTCGTTATTAGATAATTAGATAATGCAAATTAGCTTCGTAATTAATTACTTATATCCTAGTGATCTTCTGTTGACTTGAATTTAATTATACAAGATGTGAAGACCTATTTTTATCACATTTACAAAAAGAAAACTTTTATAGCAGCAAATGCTTTGATATATTTATTTTATATATTATTATTTATGCCATATATTTATGTGTATAATCATAAATATGTAAGTATACATCATATATCAGAAAGTATCTGAAATTAGCTTACAAAATATGTTTATTTTATTATTTTAATACTTTATTATTTTATTTACAATATTATTGTATTTCCTATATTATTGTATTTTAGGTAAAAGTATATTTATATATATTTTAAAGTGTCCTTTTTACCAAAGAGGGTTTATCTGGACTGGACCTACGGTTTAACGTGGGCTCCGAACCACGGTCCTCGGCATTTAGTCTACCGACTGGCGAGTGACCAACTTAGAAATAATCATCCCAGAAGACATCCAGCCCGGTTATTTCCCGGCGTGACTGGGATCATTTTCCTTGACGGATATTACACTGTTGTCTAAAACAGTCCCAAAAATTAAACAATCACAAAAATAAAATTACGACCATGCCCCAGCAGGATTCAACGCCGCGACTATCACAACAGTAGGTGAACCGTCGTCCTATCGCCTTTACTACTGCTCCAACCACACAGACATAACATTTATTTGAAACATAAAATATTTTAATTTAATATTATAATTATTCATTTATTAAAAATAGTTATTATTTATAATCAAAAACGGATTTTTATTGGAATAGTAGTATTGCCAATTACTATGTATATTTCACAATTTTTACATCGACAAATTTTATGGTAAAAACATTAAATATTCTTCGAAACAATCCAGGTTTCAATTCATTTTTTATTTGTTAGTAAGGCTGTATAAGTAGATATTGGACTATTGACCAAGAAAATAGTTGTCATAAATTAGAGTCAGATTGGGTCCATATGGTAGCTGATGTAGGACAAAAGTATTTATGATGAAGAATTTAATCAGTTTTTCTATTAATTCTGAGGATTATAGCTCTATCATGCTGAAAGATCATGCTATCATCATCATATTATCATCTCTTTCTGAATATTTCGCTTGTTCTTCCTTCAATAAATCGTTCAACGCTTTCCTTTCCAGTTACAATGGTTCGTCATGGACACATTTTTTTCTAGAATTATTATAATATAACCATTATGATAAATAGATTTTACATAAATCATAACGCACTGTAAAAATGCACTTCATTTTGTCGTCGAAGTAATAGGTTACAAGACTGAATATATTTGAATTTCAATTCCTAGAACCAATTTTCTATTAATTCAATAGTTTATTATTCCTTTAGGCATTTGTGTATTACTAATAGGTCTAGACACCTAAAAAGCAACGCAAGGAAATTACCTTCATATGTTTTCGGGATATCGTCTAATCATCTTTGTTTCAAATTCGTTACCAGCGTTTAATGACTAATAAATCAATATGCACTTCTCTAATATATCAGCACTCCTTGATAATGCCTACTTATTACCATATATTATAGCAATGTAACATTACGGGATAATTAACCCCGTAATTTAGCCAATATATCATACTAAATGGTTCATTTAATCCAAAATGCAAGATGTTTATTTTACTTTAAAATAAGGTTATTTGTTACAAGAACAGAACAAGGGTTTCGTACTATTTTTGACATATATACTCTACGAAATAAGTATCATATATTTGGCAGTATGAAAGTTTTTGTTTTGTTACAATGTTGTCAATGCAGTATTATTATTTTGTATTTTTTGGCATTTTTTAAATTTACTACTTGACTATTAAGTTATATATTTTTAAATACTGCATCTAGTATTTTATCTAACATATATATTTAATACTTTGTAGTTCATAATAAATAAAATTAAATAATGTTGACGCTCTAACCAATTATCAATTTCATAAAACTGTAACTAAAACATAAAACTCTTCGACCTTTGGACCTAGTTGTATTTTTATTAAACAATTGTTTATATATTGATATTGACTGATCCTTGTGAAATAAAAAAGTCCTGCCAGCCTGATTGGTCAAATATAGAACGATATGCGTCGTGCAAGATAACATTCAAGTTGTCCCACAATCGCAAATATGGCAACCAATTAATCTGTTATTGAAAATGTAGTTAAACAACAAAATATCGAGTTCAACGAACAATTAAAAGGTCCTTATAAACTAATGGGCTTTATTGTAACAACGAATAACATTTCAATGTATATTTATATTTTAATTGATCAATAAATTAGATGCTGCTACTAATCTTATTTAAATGTTTAAGATCAATTTGCACCATAAGATTGCTTTCTTTTTATTAAAAAATATTCTGATATTATTTAATTATGTTTAGTAGGCACTTCCATACCTTCAGTGCTATGAATCATTTTGTTATAATGAACAGGTCAATTGAAAAGTCCCCGACCTGACACATAGATGGCGCTACTAGAATTAAATTAATATGTTTTTAGTTAGTACTAAGCCTCAAAAGATTGATGTATAAACTTGACAGCTGTAGGAGCATTAGTTTGTGAATTATAGCATTTTAAGTGAAGCATGTTTTATTACTGTGAAAAAATGGATAAAAAGGAATTTCGCGTGTTGATAAAATATTGCTTTTTAAGGGAAAAATACAGTTGAAGCAAAAACTTGGCTTGATGCCGAGTTTCCAGATACTGCCCCAAGAAAATCAAAAAAGACTACAACTCTAAAGACATCAACTGAATGTCTACATCATATCATTCACGAATATTTGGGTATGAGAAAGAAGGAATAGTGTCTTTAAGATGTTGAATCGTGTGGGGCTTATTCACATTCAACACTTTGATTTTAAAAAAACCCATAAGAAAAAAGTTTCGTGCTGTTAAATCCAGAGCTACTTATACTAATTCGCTAAATTAGTCTTCGTGGAAAAACGTTTCAAACGTTCACATGTCCTCTAGTTCTTGCTCTTCCATTTCAATCACAAGAAATTTTCGAATCATGTCTTGGTGTCGTTCAGCAGTAACAGTAACGGCAACACCTTCGTCATTTTCAAATAAATAGGGACCAATGATATTTCTAGTATAAATACCACATCATACAGTTGTTTTTTGTGGATACAATGATGTTTCGTGAATTAATTGAGTATTCTGTGTTCCCCAAAACCGACTGTTCTGTTTATTGGCGTGGCCACTGAGAAGAAAATGGGCATTGCTCATTATCAATTTAGACGAAAAATCTTCAATTTCACCAAACAGTCTTAAGATTGCATTACTGTACTCAACTCGTTGATCGGGATCTCTCAGTATCAATTTTCGGACTAATTGAATTTCGCACTGGAACATTTTCAAATCAGTTTTCAAAATTCACCTTAAACTGCGTGCAGAAATGTGTAACTGGGAACCGCGTCTCCGAATTAATGTTTCTGAAGACTCTGCAACGCTATCGCGCCTCAAAGCCACATTTTCAGCGTTACTAGACGTCCGTTGTTTTCCAGAACGAGCAGCTTGTCTGCTGTCGTACTGTACTGTTGAAAATTCGCATGTAAACTACAACTTGTGGTTTTGTGAGACACTGGACGATTAGGATATTTTTGACGTAATTTCCGCTGAATGGCAATAATGGAACGATTATTTCAATAAATATTGTCACTATTTCTGCTTGTTCTTGTGGCGTATATTTACCCATAATAAAATTTGGACGTCCACACAACACAATGGTCAAAGCGAAACTGATCTAAACATCACATAAGCAAGATGGCGCGCAATCAAAATAGCGGGACTTTTGCCCCACCTGATATATAGAAAAATTAAAAAAGCTGGTGCTTCTAGTTTTTCGAAAACACCTTTGAGGCTATATATACATACAAAATAAAATTAACATCCATATAATTATAAATCAAAAAGAAATGTTAGAAATTGTTCTTACAGGACGCTGTATTCAAATTTGTGCCTTTTTCTGTTTCAGGATGGTTTGGTACACGTCATTTTGTGACATTTATGCTGGCCCTCGGCATGGCCAACGCTTACGTGATGAGGACCAACATGTCAGTTGCTATTGTGGCTATGGTAAATCACACCGCTATAGCGATAGACGACCACTCTGACACCGATGACGTTTCTGTGACTGAATGTGGAGTACAAATCAACAGCTCTGTGGTAGTGACATTTCTAACAATCTTACGTCAAGTCTGTAACATAGCCCTTTTTTTTGTAGAACCAGCATGACCCAGAAGCCGATGGTGAATTCGAATGGCAAACCGACGTCCAAGCATACGTTCTTTCCGCCTTCTTCTACGGCTACGTTATCACACAAATTCCAGCAGGAATCTTAGGCAAGACCTACGGCAACATCTATTTCCTGGGAATCGGAATGCTCGTCAATTCTGTGTTCGGACTTCTTGTACCTGTTGCTGCTCATTCAGGATTATGGTGGTTGTTGATCGTGAGATTTATTCAAGGATTGGGCGAGGTAAGTAACAATATAAGGCAAGTCTTTACGAAAGAAGTCGATACTGGAGTTGGTTGTTTTTTGTAAAGACAAGCCTGATCACGAGGGAAGCAATGTCATCGATGTCCGTGAGACTTGAAATGTAATAGTCACTTATCATTTATCTATACGTATTACAACGAATTTAAAGCCGTCAAATTCGTCTTATCTTTATCTTGTTTTATATATTTACAACTTTCAATATCTTAGTCAGCATTACTATTAATGATCTATTACCAAGTACACTTATTATAATAGCAATCTATTATCTAATAACCTTAAAATTGTTTGAACTAGATAGAATCTTAATTGATATCATATAAATGCGTTTTAAAGGAAAACTACGTGTACTAATAAAGTAGAGATTTTCAATAAAACTAATCTTCTTTCGTGCACATTTTAAAAATTATAATTAAAAAATGGTGTATAAAAGTATAAATAAATTACACTATATTAATTGACATAGTACACTATAACTTAATAATATTAATTGCAATTTCGTAATTCAACATGTATAAAAGATTATGTTTATGAAAGAAGTCTAAATGTTAGGTGTATGAATTAATTTAACAGAATCTTCTTCTAACTTCGGTATCGGTATTAACATAAAAATATTGTTGCCGCCTTATATAGCTTTGAAAGAGACAGATTTAACCTCACATTATTTAACCATTATATTATGTCACTATTAATATTGAGGAAAATGCGATGCTTTTTACATTTCTCTGCATAAAATTACAGTTTTCCATTTAATATTATTGACTTAATTAGTGTATACAGACGCTAATATTGGAACGTTCAAAATTGCTTTTGCTGCATCCATTACTTTTATTGTTTCATTTGAAAACATCTTTTGCAGATTTGGAATTGTCGTTTTGGGTTTCAACGATTTAAAAAAAAGCGGTGATTCTGATATCAACAAAAAGACACAAAAATGTTTGGATGTAAACTAAACTTAGCTTAACAGTCTAAACAAGACAGGCAACTAAATGTCCTTAAAGTCATTCTCTCTACATAACAATTCTTGACCACACAACATCCATATGCTGCCAGAAATATGAGACAAAGCGTTAATAGAGAAAGTAAAATAAAAGATAAGAGAAAAATAAAAGAAAAACATTATATATTGCATAATATATATTGCCTTTGGTTTATTAACAAGCACGCAACAATTGAGCAGGTCCACAATAACAGATATTATTGAAAAAGCCTACGAAAATAAAAAAGTATGCTCAGCTATATTCTTAGATGTAGCACAAGCCTTCGATAAGGTTTGGCATGAAGGCCTTGTTCATAAACTACAGAAAATGCTACCAAAACAACACACCGAACTGTTAAAATCCTACATTACAACCAGAATGTTTAAAGTCAAACAAGAAGAAGCTTACTCTACAATAAAAGAAGCTAAAGCAGATATACCACAAGGAAGTGTACTAGGACCGATGCTTTATCTACTCTACACTTGTGATATACCACAAATGGAGAATATTACAATGGCTACATTTGCTGATGATACTGCGATTATAGCTATCGGAGACAATAGGGAAGAAGCCTCACGAAAATTACAACAGGCAAGTGACAATATAAATAATTGGACACAAGCTTGGAAAATAAGAATAAATGAAATTAAATCTGTACATGTGCAGTTCACCTATAAACAAACGTAAAAGTACCAATAACATTAAATAATACTATCATTCTATATAGCAACAACGCTAAATATCTCGAAATGAATTTAGATGCAAAACTTCGCTGGAAGAAACATATAAAGAAGAAAAGAAAAGAACTGGAATTGAATTATAGGAAAATGTACTGGCTAATTACAAGAAAATCAGTACATAATAAATTGCTATTATATAAGCAAATATTGAAACCTATATGGACATAGGGAGTTCAGTTATGGGGATGTACTGCAAAGAATAACATAAATAAAATACAAATTTTTCAGAACAAAGTCCTGGGAGGTAATGTGGGCGCACCCAAATACTATAGGACTGATTACCTACATCGAAACCTTCAGATATCCACAGTCAGTCAAAAAATTAAGAGAATTGCAAGGGGGCATGAGGAAAGACTCTATTCTGGCTTTTGGATACCACCAGAACAGGACACAGATCCAAAAAGATCAAACTATCTGATCTTATGTAGTGTTGTGTAGTGAAGTGCATATAATAAAAAATACAGTAGTGATATGTATAAGCATATCACCAGGGACTGATATAGGGCCGATGGGTCCTCCTAGTTATATACCTAGCTTTAAGTTATCATAAAAACAAATTTTATGTTAGACGGAAACGACTACTAACTAGGCACTGTATCTAATATAATTTGTAACAAAGAAGAAATGATTCTGAAATACGACCATTCTGTAGTGTTATCCATACAAATGTTTGAGCACTTGGTATTTTTTTAAATATGCAAAATGACAGTTTCTCTTAGATGAAGATTTCAATTGATTGCGCCAAATGAAAAAAAAATAAAAATAAAAACCTAAAAGGTGAATCCTATCTGAGTTGAAAGAGCAGATGTCTTAATATTTTACGAAAAAAGCCAAGGTATAAAGAAAGATGGGAAAAAGCAGTGAGTCAGCATATCAGTTCTAAGACAACCCAGCATATTACCACCAAAAGATGAGAAATATGAAAAAAGACATTTTTCCTGTGTATAAACATGAAAGAAATACTTTAGTACAAACTCTCGGAAAGTGGTTAGACTATGATTCAGAATCGCCAGAATCATTCGCCAGGCTTAGTTTCATGGAAGGTATTTGCAGAAAAATCTGAACAACTTAAATCATACACCTAACTCGATATATTAATATGTTTCTAATGACTTTCTTCCTAATATTTAATATATCAATAAGACAATTTCAAACAAGTAACGCATTTTTCTAATAAATAAGCAGAGCTATTTTAAATATTTGGTAATAAATTCGGAATAAGTAACGACTGCTGTCTGTATTAAAAACCTAATCTAACATATGGTGGTTTCGAAATGATTTGACTTAATATATTTCGACGATAATGCCTCCGGACTACATATGACATAGCTTCTGCCCCTCACCGTTATTTGACGTGTTCCTGTTGTCGGGCAGGGCCCCATAGTGCCATGCAGTCATGCGTTGCTAGCAAAGTGGATACCGCCTAACGAGAGAAGTCGAATGGGTTCATTCGTATACGCAGGTACTAAATTACGTATGGCATTTTGCGTAGGAGATGTGTTTCACTGTCCATATGGTCCATATTTGGTTCTAAGTATATTTTAACTAATATTCATGCATATATTAAAAAAGATATCAAGTAAGTAGTTATCAATACCAGCAATTAGTAACCAATACAGTCAGCTACTCTGAAAATAAATAAATAAAATGGTCAAAAAAGTAGAATTAATGGAAATTATACTCAGCAATAGAAATTATATTATATTTTAAACCATACATATATATTTATGGGTTTTTCTAAAAATAACTATATATTCTATTTCTATGTCAATTAATTATTTGTCTAGCTAATTCGAATCAATACAACAATTTGTTTAAAGAATGATATATGTTGTATATAATAAATAAATATTTGCTTATTTTATCTGATTAAACTAAGTCAAATATTTGTCTCCGAAAAATCTGAAAAACAATCTTATTTGATCAGATCCACCTGAATAACTGATTCAAACCAGGCAGGCGTTCGTCAAAGAATCAATAATTACTTCATGAAATTTTCAAAACTGAACCCTTGAAGAATATGCCCTTAAGATTTTTAAAAATTTCAATTACATTCAGAGATAAAGCAGTTTTAGTGACGTAGTATCGAAAAACACAACTTAAACGCGTTTTTCTCGAAACTACTTTTCTCTAGATTTATATTTTTGGAATGAATATATTGGAGAAGGTTCACGCCAATTTTAAAGTATATCGGTTCATTAAAACTTGAGATATCATATGAACCGTATAAAAAAAAATAGTTTCTGGAGAATACAGTGGATGAGGAAGCAATTCGAACCTCAATTCATGCATTTTTGCCATCGTTTTCACTGACTTGTGACACGGTGCATTGTCTTGGTGAAGCAGCACTTTCTTTTCCTTCAAATGCAGCCGTTTTTCGGCCATTTCGTCCTTCAAACAGTCTAATAATATCTATGTTATAGTCGCTGTTGATGGTCCTTTCTATTTCAAGGAGGTAGTCAATGAGAATTATTCCGTGCGTATCCCAATATACAGACGCCATAACCTTGCCAGCCGACTGTTGCGTTTTCCCACGCTTTGGAGCGGGTTCATCGTATACAGTCCACTCGAAGTGAAATGATGGAGCTATGTTTCATCTATTGCCACATATCGACGCAAAAACTCGGGTTTATTGCTCTTGATCATCTTCAAACACTGCTCCGAATCATTAACTCAGCGTTGTTTTTGGTCAAAAGTGAGCTCACGCGGCACCCACTTTGTACAGAGCTTTCTCATACCCAAATATTCGTGAATGATATGATGTACACGTTCAGTTAATATCTTTATATTGTCTACTATTTCATTCAATTTCAATTTACGGTCATTCAAAATCATTTTTTGCATTTTTTAAATGTTTTCGACGATAACAACCTCTTTTGGGCCTCCACTGCGTTCACTGTCTTCGGTGCTCATTACACCGTCTAAACTTAGTATACCAATCCTTGATGGTGCTTCATTTTCCTGGGACAGTGTCCGGAAAC
The DNA here is from genome assembly GCF_030347505.1 of Rhynchophorus ferrugineus. Classification (NCBI taxonomy): domain Eukaryota; kingdom Metazoa; phylum Arthropoda; class Insecta; order Coleoptera; family Curculionidae; genus Rhynchophorus; species Rhynchophorus ferrugineus. The sequence continues at coordinate 18,611,657 of NW_027472583.1, read as the reverse complement.
TCGGCATCAAGCAAAGTTTTTGCTTCATTGCTGTATTTTTTCCCTTCAAAAAGCAATATTTTAACAACACGCGAAATTCCTTTTTGTCCTTTTTTTTTAAACAATAACAAAAGTTGCTTCACTCAAAATCTATAATTCATAAACTAAAGACCGACAGCTGTCAAATTTATACACGCATCTTTTGAGGGTAGGGCTAACTAAAAATATACGTCAGGCCAGGGACTTTTCAAATGACCTGTTATATCAGCGAAAATAATTTATATTTTGAAAAATCCTCTTAAGTGCATACCGTTAAAGGACTTAAGAAATGATATTTCAAATGCCTAGATTCGCTATTTTGGATTCTGGTGTGTAGTAGTAAAATTGCAATTTATTCCTTCTACCAAAAATTAAACATAAACTCTTTTTTATTGTACTTAAATTTAGTTTTACATCATCAATGACCGATCGGAAACTTTTTAGTACAATAATACACTACTTTTATGGCACATTATGTACTTAGGTTTTAATTATCTATATAGAAACTTTTACTTGCAAATATTTACATAAATGTTTTTATTTAATGTTTAATATTTAGACGTAAAATTTACTTATTAGACAATGATTTAAAGTGTACAGATTAGGCCGAACCTATATAACTCATACAATTACTATCTATATTTACTGAAAATTATTTTCAAGATTAAAGTATAAAATTAGCAATTTAAAGAAAAATAGTTCAGGCTTTCATGTAAATCTAATATAATCACACAACAAACACAACTAGGTATTTATATGAACCAGAACGACCTAAACCATGTGAGACAGGAAACACTTTCTTAACTAACACGTGTTTTATTAAATAATTTTGCTATGGAAGATGATATAAATACTGTTAGTGCAAGAAAAACTACATAAACATTTATATAAATAATATATAATGATATGGACATTCGCTTTTTTACAGATATTGTATTACGGATATTGTAATTTATAAAGAATTTCTAGAAATTAACTACTTACGTTACTTTACGTTAGTTTAGTTTATTGTCTGGATTATGTTTTTACTGGCAATGCATCAAAGATAAATTTTATTGTGGTATAAAAAAGTTGAATTAATGTTGTCACTTTATACTCGTCTAATGACGAAATTAATATTGGTCCATTTTCCTAGTACTGATAATACTAGGTGATTCGGTAAATTCATGGATAGACGGTAGATCTAAATATTTGACGTCATTTCAATTTTCTTCTATCATAAGAATATATTAAATTATATGTACTTATGTACTGTGAAAGTAAAACAAAGGAAAATAGAGATGTGCATTTGATCTACTTGGATCTACCACCGTGATTATAAAACAAGACAACATGTTAAGAAGTAGAGTGAACCTTCGGCTTCAATTCGGGAATTTGTGTTCAGAATTTTGGAAAAAGTATCAGTATCAGTCTTTTATGTATAAAAAGAATGCAGTTGGTAATTTATCTCCAAATCGATTAAACAATAAACTCGTTATGATATAAAAGATCGTTGTTTGTTGAGGCCGTTGAACGATTGTAATTGAATGCAATATTCCGTGAAAAAAAAAGGAAGCACACAAGCTCATGGATATCAAGAAATCCATAGTTATATTAAAAAACTATTATTAGCCAAATTTAGCTTTTTCTGTTTTTATTAAATAAAGAAGATAAGACATGACGGAGTACAGGTCAAATAAATATATTGAGGTTATTCCATATATAGCGATTTTTACAATTGTAATACTCCTTCCGGTAATTTTCGTTTTATATATTAAATATTGAACACTCTAGTAAACAACTGATCAACAACTGGTCAAATAATTGTCATTGCCGACTCCTACTGTTGCGACAGACGCGACCGCATTCGAATTCCACCAGGACATTGATATAATGTATGTTTTGATTGTGACTATAAATGTATCTATGCAGAAATATAAAACTCTACATGGAATGACCATCCTAGTCAGGCTATTAATCATACTGGATATAATAAAATTTCATTAATTTCTTTTCTGAAATGTTTTTGGAAATTGTCTTAAGGTTGGGCCACTTTTAATGAACCCACAAAGTCGTGATCCTCTTCCTAGTTTACATTAAAAAAATCAAGATCATGCATATGAATAGACTAAAAATCATTTTCGTAATACTTGTTATCGTTAAGGTCACGAGGTCAAGAATAACGAGTGCTAATTTGCGTAGAATGATTTCTAAAATATTTGGTTCCTATTCCGATTGGTAATATAAACAACTTTTTTTGGTGAAAAAGCTAGATTAAGCTGGGTATTGTTTGAGCTTCATATTAATAAATACAAACGCGCTAAAAGCTAGTTGAAATTGTATATGTACAAATATGACGATTTTGATTTTGGTTTGTATGCTGATAGTTCTGTTTACAGTCTGGTAAATATGGTGTCGGAGGTGTCATTTCTCACTCTTGCTCATCCAAGTAGTCCAAGTATTTTCAATAAGCTATCGAGCTATACTAATCTTCATTTCTCATATTTAAATATGTGTTAATGTATGAGGTATAATTTTTCTTGTGAATTTAATGCATCAACAGTCATCGGTAGCATTTAATAGCAATGATTCCAGATGGTTTTAGTACTGAAAATAGATGACATATTTCTGATTCAAATAATTTCAAAGCGTCACGTGTGAAAAATGAATATCTCAACCAGCTTGACCAATATTTTCTTATAATATAAGGTAGCGAAAATAGTATTTCAATATTTCCTAATAGCCGAAAATTTTCTAATTGGCCTATCTCTGATAATACTAAGTATGACTATAATATTTTTTATATTATACATAAATAATGTCATTCATTTATACAGTCAAAAATTATTACACTTTAAAAAATGAATACTTTAAAATGCCATTTTCGTCATTTTTCTTTTTTAATTCCGAAATCTTTCCGACTGTATTTCCACAGTTGAGAAACAAATCGGAGACGCAAATTGTAATGATTTCAAAATGTTTATGAAGAATGAAAGGTGAACAAATTCTTCATAGACCTTTTCGGTGCAAGACACAACAGCTCCGAAAAAGACATAGATCAAGATCATCGAAAACAATCTGCGGACCATCAAAAAATCCTTCGTCACCAATAGCAACGTATTAATCGAGAAATAGATACTTTCCTCTAGCGTTGTCTGTGGATTGATGATGATGATGATTATGATGACTTTCGAAAAGGGCAACGCAGCGAAAATAGTCGGGTGTTTGTAGTGATAAATCATGGTCAAAAATGAACCTCGCTCTTAGGAAAATCAACGGAACAAAGCATTGGTTCTCAAACATTTATGAGATCCTCAATGATGCTAATGGAGATGATAATAAATGTCTAATGGATTTGCAAAGGAATATTTCATCATAAACTAGTCAGATATCAAGTCTACTACTTTACTATCACATCAAAAAATACCAGGACTTATCAATAACAAGAAATCTGTCTAGAAACGTTGGTATAACATTATTTTACATCATGATAACGCTAAACCACCCACTTCTTTACTTATTCTCTACAAAATGAGAGAGATTAGATGGGAGGTTAAATATACATCTACATATGATAACCTGAATATTTCCCCGTCAAATACTATTTTGCAAAAACCTGATAATGGTGTAATGCTGACTTCAAAAGAGGCTTCTGAAAATCACTTTATTCCGTTTTCATCCAAGATGTTTATTCTATAATAACGGAATTATAGCTCTATCAAAAAAATGGCACATGGCCGTCGATCAAAATTGCACATATATCATTTATTAGTGTTTGAAACATATGGTCTGCCTAATAAAACAGACAATGTACGTCGTAGTTGACGTCGAATATAGTGGTAATTGCAGTTTGCAAAAATACAAAATTCTTAACTTTTTATCCTAGTTAAACAGAGATAGTACGCTGTCTCGCCCGCCGATGCATGTAACGTAATTAGGATGTTATTTGACTAGGGTTGGTTCTGATGGGCCATGTTGTCAAATGTCTACTAAAGTTTTCAAAACATGAATCATTCTCGCATTCTGTAAAGGGAGTAAAACATACTGATGAGAAATATTTAGTATTATCTAACATATATTATAACAACACAAACCGTGTAGTATTTCCAAACACTTAACAAATATAAACACAGTGCAAAAAGCAAACATTCGCTGTTTAGTTGTTTTCTTTTTTATTTCCTTAGAGATATATTTTACAATATTTATTAAAATCACTCAAATCTTTATAATCTACAAACTCAGATTCATCGAAATAATTACTAAATTTAAAAATCAGTCAAATATGATGACCAGTTATTTAAAATTGAACAATAACATTCAATTTATTTACTGAATAACGTTCAGACCTTGACTGTTGAACATCATAACAATCAATCCGTTTTACATATAAAAATATACAATTATCAAAAAAAAAAACAAATGTAATTGAAGAGGATTTATTTTGAAGGAATAAACAGTATATGTAAAATTTTTAATCCTTTGAATGCGAATTAAAATATTTTGCATGTCTAAAGGTAATTTGCGAATGTCCATTCATTATACGTTTAACTATATTTAATTACATATAATAAATCGTTGAAAGAGTGATGGCGATTGAAATAATTATATGTTTTATTTGTTTGTTAGGTGCCCAATTTGGTACGGTCATTTCCTTGCCGCTCAGCGGTTTGTTGTCGGTGTCCGAATGGGGCTGGCCTTCAATTTTCTACGTTTTTGGAGCAGTGGGTACAGTTTGGTGTGTCGCCTTCTTGATATGGATCAAGGAAGATCCAGAATCAAATAGGAAAATGAACGGAGATGAACGAGAATATATCCAAAAATCATTGGGAACCGTTGGAGGCAACAGTGTAGGTTACTAATAAGTTTAGGGTTTTTCTCCCTCACATAACATTTAGTAGGCGTTAATAACAGTCCTGTCACTTGTTCAAATCAAGGAAAGGTTAAAGAATCAAATCTCTCGACACGTATTGCTGAGTTTCACCAGTATTTTTAATAGAACTGACTTAACTAGTGTATATATGAAATTTCCTTACAAGACCAAACGTAAAGCTTGGTTAGTGCAGTGCTAAAGGCTACAGAATAGTCCTCCTGCTGTTCGAATACTGCTGGGACATGGTCGTACATTTATATTTGTGATTGTTCTTAGATGCTTGTTCTTTAAAAGGGCAAAATCCGACAAGGGAAATAAGCATAGTCACGCCAGTAATCAGACTGGATAAGACCAGATGTCTTCTCGGATGAGCTCCAAGATGATTACTCGTCAGTCGATCACTCGTAGTTGATCAAAAAGAGTTTCTCAGATATGTATAAAAAAATTGAATTATTATTTTAATATTGATAACGTTAACAGCAGCTACTGTAAACAAACTGGTTGACAACATGTTACAGCACTTTCATCTCGCAGAAAAAAATAATACAAACTTTTTAAAATACTAGTTTATCACATTTATTTAGCGTAATATATGCTCATAGTTTAGAATAATTCGGTAGTTCTGATATTTAATGTTGTTTTTAAGAAGAAAGATCTTTAAATATTAAAATAATACCAATACTTGCGATGTCATTGATTTAAAATAATGTATAATAAGCCAAGGGGGAAAAATTAATAAATATGTTTCAAAGATTTAATCCCCACGTATCTGTAATTGAAAATGAAAACAATTCTGGAAAAAATGTAATTTATTTCAGTATTTGTATTTGTAACTGAAATTCTTATCTGTTAACTCTTAAAAAAAATTTAATTTCTGAAAAAAACTGTTATAACCTTGAATCACTTCTACTTTATTTTAACGAAAATGATGATTTATCTAAAAAATGTTCAAGTTCAAATAGATTTGCAGAAGTTTTGCAAGAAGTAAATGTTAAAAGGTAAAATCGTTTTTATGCATCAGAATGTTGCAACCCCTTGTTAAAATGATAATTCATTCAAAGCTAAGCACAATTGCACCGAATTCAATCGGTATCAATTCTCTTGGAAGATTTCGTTGTTTCAAGAACATATTACATACTACACTTAATCCCTACAATCCCACCAAATGCAGAACAAAAACTTCAAATAACAGATATTCCACTTTCATGATAATGGCGATGTGAAAAATATTATGCTGTGATATTGTGTGCATAGAATACATTAAGGGTATCTGCGTAACATTTATGAAAGTTGACAACAAAATGTACTGACGTTATATTTTACCAGCTTATATCTGCGCACTATTGGGTTGACAATGTTCTACAATCACAAAAATATTGTATTTAATATATCTAATGTAATCGATTTAATGGGTTTATGAAAATGCATTTATTTTCGTATTTAGGTCGAGATTAGTAATTTATTTAATAAAATATATACAGAAAACACAGCAACGGGCCATGATAACATAGTTGAGCACCAATCAAAGCGCATTACGTCAGTGTTAAGTGACGGGCACTGTAAGGTTGTCGAATTTTCGAAATGTCGAAAGATGTATTTTATCGATTTTATAGATATAGTAATATCTCTTTGATTTATACACAACTACATACCACTTATTCACTTGTAGACTAGATATACTTATTAGAATTTATTAATAATTTATTATTAATATTCAAAATACATTATTTTGAAGTTTTTTCTATTTTTCTTCGGTGTTTATTTACTGTGTACTGACGTCATATGATATCGACAAGTTTTTTGGTGCAAATTAAAATCTTAAAATGGAAAAATATTTTTCTAAGAACTAGTAAATGAAATTATCATTACAATTACCTTTTCTTATTCAAATAGGAAGTACTTTAATAACGATATGATTAAAATAACATATAAATACGAGAGTTAATATTTATATTTTGAACCTTAACAGTCCTAAGTGTTGTTAAACTCCATCTGACTTTATTTATTATTAAACTCAAAATATAAATACCAACCGTCATACTTTGACAAACCGCATACTAACAGATCAATTGAAAATTCCCCGGCCTACCATAGTAAAACACATTTTTTTGGCAAAATTAGTTTTTTTTTATTCAACATAATTCTCTTTAAGGGTGATACACTGATTGTAGTGACCCTACAACATTTCGATACCATTTTTGTAGTACGAATTGTCCTTTGCTTCAAAATAGACCTCAGTTTCGTCGATCACCTCTTAATTCGACGAAAATTTCTTCCCAGCGAGCATTCTTTTGAGATCTGAGAACAGGAAATAGTCGCTTTGGGCCAGATCTGAAAAATATGGTGGATAAGGAAGCAATTCGAAGACCAATTTATGGATTTTTCCATCGTTTTTACTGACTTGTGACACGGTGCATTGTCTTGGTGAATCAGCACTTTCTTTTTTTTTTCAAATGTGGCCGCTTTTCAACAATTTCGTCCTTCAAGCTGTCCAATAACGCTATGTAATAGTCGCTCTTGATGGTCCTTGCTTTTTCAAAGTAGTCAATGAAAATTATTCCATGCGCATCCCATAACCTTGCCAGCCGACTGTTGCGTTTTCCCACGCTTTGGAGCGGGTTTATCGTATGCAGTCCACTCGGATGTCTGTCGATTGGACTTCGGAGTGAAATGATGGAGCCGTGTTTTATCCATTGTCACATATCGATGCAAAAACGGGTTTATTACGCTCGATCATCTTCAAACACTGCTCCGAATCATCAACCTGTCGTTGTTTTTGGTCAAAAGTGAGATCGCACGGCACCCACTTTGCAAGGAGCTTTCTCATACCCAAATATTCGCGAATGATATGATGTACAGGTTCATTTGTTTGTTTTTCATTCAAAATCATTTTGTGGATTTTTTAAATGTTTTCGTCGGTAATAACTTCTTTTGGGAGTCCACTACGTTCAGCGTCTTCAGTGCACATTTCACCACGTCTAAACTTCACATACCAATCCTTGAAGGTTGATTTTCCTGGGGCAGTCTCCGGAAACTCAACATCAAGCCAAGTTTTTGCTTGAACTGTATTTTTTCGTTTAAAAAAAAATTTTATCAACACGCGAAATTCCTTTTTATTCATTTTTTCATAATAACAACAGTTGCTTCTCTCAAAATGCTATAATTCACAAACTAATGATCCGACAGCTGTCAAATTTATAAACGCATCTTTTGAGGTTAGGGCTAACTAAAAAACATATGGATTTAATGCTAGTAGCTCCATCTATTTGTCAGCTCGGGGACTTTTCAATCGACCTGTTATCTCTAATATTTACATTATTAAATTGATCGTGTCATTTTCAGGATATTCCACCGACGCCATGGATGAGTATAATAAAATCGGGTCCTTTCTGGGCTATCTTGTTAGCTCATATGGGTTACAATTACGGTTATGAAACCTTGATGACCGAGTTGCCTACCTACATGAAACAAGTGCTTCACTTTAGCATTAAAGACGTAAGTATATGTTTACTTTACTATCTTAATATAATATCACACATATTACTTTGTTGATCTTCCTCGAACAGCCTTCTGGTAAATAACAAGATGATAATTTTTTTTGTCAAGAGAAATGAAAAACAATTCTAATTACTAACAGCAAATCGTCGAGTTTTTGGAACAGTATAAATCTGTTCGCATAAAAACAGTCTGATAATAATGTTGAATAATTGTTCAAATACGTTTAGTGTTCGTTTTCTGTAAACAAAACAGATTAGAGCTGTTCTAAAATGTAGTTCATGTTCTATTAATAAAATTGCATTAGTTATGATAAATGAAGCAGATGTATTTGATATATCTCAGTGATTTGTTGCAGTTTAAAATTTTCCAACTAACAAATTACATAACTACAATATAGAATTTTCTTAAAACTAATCTTATATCATTAATACTAGTATGTTCGAAAAATAGTAAGGCTTTTAAAGTAAAAAGGGTTTTTTATTGGGTCTCAAATTGCCTCTTCTTCGTAGTCTATTTATATCAACGTTTTCTCGGAAGATATTATTACAAATACACGTATTTTAAAATTAAAAGTGGGATTACTAAGATTTTATCAAAAATAAAAACGCAAAATTTCAAAATTCGCCATGTCAATTAAAATATCTATCCGAAGTTCTACGAAACATTGACGTCACTTAACCTTTCCTAACATCGTTTCCGCATTCCAACATTTAAACTTTTTAGAGCGCTAACTCTAAATAGTACCCAATAACAACTGTGGGAACTGTAGCAATAGTATTATTGAAATCAAGTGCCCTAAAATTGTATCGATAGCATCCTACTGAAAAAAATGTGATAATGATGAAAAAAAATGATAATTTGAAGATTCAGATGGAAATATATTTGACATGCTACCAAAATATTAATTTTACATAGTTGATAGTAACTACAACACACAAAAGTTTAAGTTATATACATTTGATCATGGATGTTTAATTTTCTCGATATCAAATTACCTTGTAATATTTGGGCAAATAAAATGCACAAGTTGTAATTTTGAAGTTCATTTTAATTACAGCCTTACAATATTACATTCATGTGAAACTACAATACTTCACCAAAAATCTTTGTTTAAACATGCTTTAGGATATTAGTTTCTCATATGAATTTTTAAACTAGATCTCTGCTCAGTTTCTTTTACTTTACTTGACTTTGATGACAACATTTGGTACATACATTGTCAGCAAGTAAGCATTGTTTGAAATATTTCAAACTTATGTTTGCCATAATATACATACGAGGCTGTGAAAACTTGATAACATCACAAGGTATGCGTTACTTACTTATTTAATGTACAAGTAAGCAGATATTTGATATTGTTCTTCCGCAATCTAAGCATGATGGGATTTGATTGACACTTGTTAAAAGCATCAAGCTTTAAGTTAATATTGATTGAAATTAGTTATTAATATTATTTGGTAACTGAAAAAAAAACGAAGTGATTAGGAATTCATAATTATACACAATAAATAAAATGGCCTAACCTCAAATGTTATAAACGGTGTTATTAACCTCATTATTACGTTAATTACATTTTAGATATAATTAAAGGCCCTTAAGATAGTTAATACTTGCATCGTAATGAGCTTATTGCTGTTAATAAACAACTTCTATTCAAACTATACTAGTTGGTTCCCGCATTTCAAGATTTAATCAAATTTTTCTGCTTGGAACGAAAATATACAACTTGTTTAAAGTTTTTAATGATCTATAGTTACATTAGGAACCTTGACGCCATCGATATACGATAGAACGTCTAATTATTTATTTATTTAAACACAAATGTATTAAAATAGCGTATAAATTAGACCGTACCCTTACAGACCGTCCAGTGTGACCAAAATAACTGCGCACGTGTAGATTTGAAACCTTTTTGCGCGCATTTAAAATGTCACTATTTCAAATGTCAATTTTTCTTTTATATCGATATTTTGCGGAAATAATTTTTATTACGGATAAAGTAAATGCGTAAAATTGTTATCAAATAGTTTTTCTAAATTAGTCATCTAACCTAATGTTGATTCTTTATTTCCTCGTTCGTTAAGAGTTTAAAAAAAGTCTATTGGAGGTAAATAAATCTTATAGAGCACTGCGCAATGAGATGAGTTAAATTTGCCATGAAAAAGTATCGAAATCATCGAATTCGTACGGTAATTAGAAAATTCATGTACATTAATAAGACATTGATAAGTCGGATTGGTTGGCGCAGTGGTCAAGGCGACAGGACGGTCGACCTATTATTGCAATAGCCTCAGATTCGTATCCTAATGCCGCATGGTAAATTTATATTCCTAATTGTCCATAAGGCACATGCAAAATAAATTTAGTCACGCCGGTAAATTGGTCATTCGCCGGTCAGTTCAATGCCGAGGACCGTGGTTCAGAAGCTACGTTAAGCACTAGTTCCAGTCCAGAAAATCCGTAGTTGGTAAAAAGGAGACTCTAAAGCATAATAAAAGTAAATTCCTTTTTTAACCATCAGAAATTTACGTAATATCTTTACGCAACAAAATTTTGTCCGGTACAGCTTTAATCTGTTGTTTTTTTTATAAATTCATCGATCCGTGTAATATTAAATATGATATACATACATTGAAATTTCTTTCTTGTTAATAAAAAATATTTGCAGACATGTACTGATAATGTAATAAATAGTCATGATAACAGAATGGTACACACTGGGTCACTGTCACTAATTAAACATTAAACAAAGATAAATACGTAAAAAGCATTTTATTTTGTAATTAAATTTATATTTTCTATGTCTGGTTTTAATAGTAGACTTTATGAGACTTGATTTTATAGTATATATTTAAAATATTTATTACGTATCCAAATATTAATAGTTTTTTTAAACCACAAAAATATCGATATCAAAAAATATCAAAATTTGTTCTACATACCTATTGCAAGTGTCAACATAGGGTCGTGTGTTAATTAATAAATTCTTACGAACTTATAGTTGCACTAAAATAAAGTGTGATCTGATATATGAAGTGGGCGCCGAACTAACTAGACAATATTAAACTTCATAAAACAATTAAATTAAAAAAATATGTTAAAATTTAATCGTAGGTCTATGCTACATATTTATATAATTAATTAATAATTTTGAAGCAGCTATATGCATATTATTCATTATTATGTTACTTCACTTTAGTATGTTTAGACTCATTCCATTTATCAGACAGTTTTTACTGTAGAAATATTACTAAATCACATTTAGTAACTTTTACCATGATTATTCACGAAATTTTTAAAACTATATGATACTTTTTTCCTCAAAACGGCATATCTAAGCAGATTGCTGTTTTAGTTAAATTATTTGTATCGCCTGTACATCTTTCCACCAATTTGTTTTTGACGATATTCTCAATAGGACTGTTTTATTAGGTATACTCGTATCAAAAACTCCAATCTAGTCTGAGCTGAGCTGTCTTTGATAGCTAATGCAGTACTTCAACATATATTTGATATTAATGTAAAGTTTGTATCTTGAAGAATTAATAAAGCTTCATTATATGATCCAACGTCCTGTATCCAATTACAGCAAATACATTATTGATTGATTTTTAATTTGCAAATTGCTTTACGACATTTGATTTATATGCATGTGAATGATTTTCAAATGAAATAAACGTATAAAATAGTCTACAATTCCTATGACGCAACATAATTAATTTCATTTTATCTAGATCGCAATTTGTCTTTGTAAAGAAAATTTTAATATTTATAAAAAGTAATGATAAAAATGGTAATCGCAAAGCTCAACATGCCTATTCCACGTGAATTATATATCGGTCCACTTAAACTATCCTCATAATTCTTACTATTGGCCGCACAATAGTAAGAAAACTAAATGGCACAATAAAGAAATTAATCAATGAGTTCACAAACTTTTTGAAAGTTTAGCGTTCGATGAGTTTTTGCCGTTAATAATAGAAGTTTCAAACATTCCCTAACGATTTGCCATTTCATTTAAGTGACCAGATCGTGACTAAGTCCCATCCTAACTCAATTTGCCAGATTACGTCCGTTACAGTTAGTTCAATAATCTGCTCAATGGGCAGTAATTGTTACGATTATAATGATGTCATATAAATGACCACTTATCCTTATAAAATTTATGTAAATAATACCGTAAAACTAATTTGTCCATATGACAAGAAAAAACGTGGTGTTCGGAAAGGTTTAGATTTGGCATATATGATGAATGGGTTGAACTTCCCATTCTGTATTTTCCATACAGTTCAGTAGTAGTTCTTAACATGGTCAATCATCGTGACACGTTCTTTTGTTTTGTTTCTTTGGTTTCTAAAGAACTTTCAAACGCCAAATATTTGTAAAATATTTAAGTAGTCAACATTTGCTTATCTTCCTATGTTGTATCGAATAGCATCTTTTTGAACAAAAATTCAAGAATTCGTATATGACTATCCAATATATATTCAGGCCACTATTTTAATTTTACACATTTTTAATATTATCCCTTTCAATATATTAAGTGCTTACATGTATCTTGACCAGCAAAATCTATTAGTAAAAATGAGAAGTATTAATGTTTGCAATTATTAATAAACCTAACCTAACTGTTAAATTCGATGGTTTTGACAGTTATCTATTATTATTGAATTATTCGGTATATACAAACGCTAATCACAGAACTTCATAACGACTACTTTATTAGATCTAAAAAAATCAGCTGTCGAAGCCAACTTCAGAAATTCATTACCTTTGAAAACTTATGGTGATGCTACTCTCAATTGTAGTGTATTAGAAGCTGCTAAAGCCGAATGAAAATGTAACTGCGCATATCAACTGGAGCCAACCAAACAAATTAAAGGACTTATTATTACAAAAAGACCAGCAATAGCGCGTGACAGACGAAAAACGATTTTCTTGTTGAAATCGATGCAGCATGTCTGGCACACGGTTTCAAAATATTGAGGAACTTATAAAATGGATCGCTGCAAAAAAATGATCAAAACATGCAAGAACTTCTTCTAATTCAAACTCTCTTCATGTGAATTTGTTCCTCCTCTTTGGTATTATTTTATTAATATTTATATAGAATGAATACCACTTATGTTTCTTCTTGAGCGAACTGCAATATTAAACATGCTTAAAATCGTATAGAAGGTCGTTCTCAACACTTGAAAAATTACAAATGAAAGTTAATGGACTGGAAAATATAGCTTAATAATCATATCACTTAGCGTATGCCCGATTTCTCAAATTGGAAATGACATTTTAATGGAAAAGCAGAGCAGATAAGATTCAAAATTAAGCGACTGCACTGGTTAGTGGGAAGATATTCTCAACTTAACTTAAAATCAGTACACCTTGGGGTGTAAATATGGGGCGGGCCGCACTAAAATATTGAGCCAACTACTAATCCAACGCTGGCAAAACAAAGTTCTACGATTAATAACCAATGCTTAGGCATTATATAACTAACGCAGAGCTAAACGATGACCTCGAAATTAAATGGTTTTATGATGTGATCCAAGATTTCGCTTTAAAATATGATATAAGATTGCTAAATCCCAGCAAAGTAGAAGCAATACAGCTACTGAACAACACCCAGGAAATCAGAAGACTGAAGTGAACCAAATCACACGAACCAGTTTGGTGTATAAGTGTATTTTTAACTGAACATAATGGAGAAATAAAATATTAAAATTTTTACACCATCTCTGATTGATAAATATAATTATCAATCGCTAATAATATTATTTTCTCACTTAATTATTTTGAAAATAGAGACACATTCCGCAATAGTAAATTAAAATGTGTTGTTTGTTAAACTGAACTGTTAATTGTTGTAAACAAGTCGCTGATTAAATTTTCCTCGATTAACTAAAACCCTAACGAATAATACAAAATTAAAGTGGCAACAGTGCAAAACAATCTATGTATGACAATTACCAAGTCTAATATAAAATTGTTATTTTTCATACAAAAATAACATATTCGCTCTAAAAGTAGATAAACAACACCAAACAGATTATCCAAATCGTGAGCGCAAAACGAGATATTAACGAAATAAAACAAATTTACACTTTTAGTTAATAGAGCGTGGATAATGTAATATTGTGTTAGTTGATTAACGTCATAGTGTTTAAATTATCGTAAATTGAATGGATAAAAAATGTCATCAGTTAAATAGTTATACGAACACATATGAACAAGAAGATAAATATAGAACAGAACACGTAAATTGGATTGATTTACAATAATTGTCTCTTGTTTCGTCCCGATATTTCTTTGAAAACTAAACCTACAAGATAAGTACATTGAAATGTAGTCTCCATCAATTTACAACTAACCAAAAACATTTTTCCCATATTATATTGTTACATAGTTTGTTTGTTAAATAATATTTCACATGGTCTTGGTATGTGAGTTGCAATATAGATTTTACTGACGAATAAAATTACAGCTTCTATTAGAAGATATTAGATAAATAATTTTATGAATCATGACAATGACTTAAATTATTTTATAACTATTATATTATTTGTTTCTTAAATAATCTTTTAAATAGTTTTAATATCAGAATTATAATAAAGAATAAAAGTTAGAGCTTCTATTAGTAGATCTTCAATGAATAATTGAATGAATCATGAGAATCATTTAAATTCTCTTATAACATTATATCATTTGGTTTTCAAATAATCTTTTATATTGTCTTAATATCTGAGTTTATATATGAATCTTAATAATGAATAGAAGTTACAGCTTCTATTAGAAGATACTCAATAAATAATTTTTTGAATCATGACAATGATTTAAATTATTTTATAACATTATTATATTATTTGTTTCTTAAATAATCTTTTAAATAGTTTTAATATCTGAATTTTAATAAAGAATAAAAGTTAGAGCTTCTATTAGAAGATCTTCAATGAATAATTAAATAAATCATGAGAATGATTTAAGTTCTCTTATAACATTATATCATTTGGTTTTCAAATAATCTTTTATATTGTCTTGATATCTCAGTTTATATATGAATATTAATAATGAATAGAAGTTACAGCTTCTATTAGAAGATATTCAATAAATAATTTTATGAATCATGACAATGATTAAATTATGTTATAACATTATTATATTATTTGTTTTTTAAATAATCTTTGAAATAGTTTTGATATCTGAATTTTAATAAATTATGTCTCAATTTCTTTTCAATTATTTTCAAAGTTATAGGCTTCTGTTCATGGAGACGTTGTCAGAGTCAGAGGTTTCGTAAAATGTGTAGTTTGGAAATGTTATCTGAATGCAACTAATAGGACTGTTTTACATTACATAGATGTTTTATTAATAAATGAACCTAATTATAGAACATATTATAGAAACATATATAAAACTGGCATGTGAGATATGTTTAAAATACTTTTTTTAGTTTTGTTATTGTGAATTTTGAAAACCTGAAGATACAAATAAAATAATTGAAATACTTATATAAAACATGTGGATTTAAACAGTTTATTACGATTGGAGCAAATATATTAATAATATTGATTATGAGTAAAATTATTAGGCCTATAAATTAGTATTATAGGCTTTTTTTTTGAAGGCTTCATTGTGACAGCCGCTAATTTTTCCCATCGTTTAAACAATTTACAGATTCCGTCTTTAAAGAATGATGTATTTTATGATTTTATCTACGAATAGGTCAATTTTTTTGATATCAAGGAGCAAGGTCTGGAGAATACGGCGGGTGAGATAGCACTTCCCAATTTAATGTCTCCTAGTATGTTTTCGCCGGTTTTGCAACATGTGGTCGAGCGTTGTCATGCTGAAGAATAACATTGTTGTATATTTGCTCGTATTCCGGCCGCTTTTCGCGCAGTGCTCCACTCAAACGTATCAATTGTAGTCGATAGCAATCCCCGTTGCTAGTTTCATCGAATAATACCGTAAATTTTTGGTTATACAAGACGCTCTTTGTCTTCGGTATCAATGTCACCACTTTTAAAACGTCGAAAACAATATTCATGTATTGAAAACAATGGAGAATGGTTGCCACAGGCATTACACAGCATTCGATGACTTCCAGTCACCTTTTTCTTAAGTAAAAAAGAAAACTGAAAAGGACGCATACTGAAAAATTAAGTCTGTTAGTGAGAATTCAACGAGTTGATTATAAATGTAACCCATGCGATTTAATACACATCAACAATAGGTCTGATATTATAATTATTTTACTTCCTATAATACCTTTACTTCTAACTTTATTTAATTTCAAAAATATTTCATTATGTTTTTTGTTATAGAATGGATTTTTATCCGCCCTTCCTTACCTTGCCATGTGGATATTCTCGATCCTAGTGAGCCAAGTAGCCGATTGGATGATGACGAAATCCTACTTCTCCACCACTCTAGTCAGGAAACTCCTCAACGGAATCGGACAGCTTGGTCCAGCCGTATGTCTGTTTGCAGCTGCATTCACCGGATGCGATAAATGGCTGACGGTGGCTTTACTCACGATCGGAGTGGGTTTGAATGGTGGTACCAACTCAGGGTTCAGAGTAAACCATCTAGATATATCACCACAATTTGCTGGTATCCTCATGTCATTCACCAACTGTATGGCGAACATAGTCGGACTCTTGGCGCCTATTTATGCTGGTTTCATGATTAAAGGAACTGTAAGTTTTAACACCTAATAAATCAAAGGGACAGAATAGTAACCTGTCTATTTTCAGCCAAGTATAGCTAAATGGAGGATAGTTTTCGTCACAGCTTCGGGTGTTTATGCCTTCTGTTGTACGATTTACTTGATGTTTGCATCTGGAGAACGCCAACCATGGGATCAACCAAAGCAAGAAGATTCCAAAGATAATGAGCAGAAAGAACCGATGGTAGTTACCACTAAACCTTAGTTCAAATTATTATAGTGTTAAAAAAAAACAATGTATTTGTTAGGTCACCATGAACCTTTTTTTTGTTTTAAAACATATGATAATTAGTAAATATGGGTAAATATCCACTAATGTACAATAACCATAATAAACCAATAAACTATTCAAATGAAAACCATGTCTGTCTAAATATCGCAGTCAAATGCGGTGGGTACGATGAATGTTAGGGTACAAATAGAGCAAAAGAGTGATTTAGATTGTACAAAAGTAAAAATAATTTCAGTTCCTATTGGCCTGTTACCATTATCTTATAAGGATGGATGGTAATATTAATGTCACATATTACTTTATTGTGCAGGTTGAATTGTTTTGCAAATAAATATTTTTATAAACTTTTCAGAAAATTTGTTTTATTTCTCTTTGTTTGTTAAAAATTGTTTTTTCGAAGTTTATTCGCAATATAAATTAATCAAAATATTTCCACCATATCCTACGTCTTCATGACAACGTTGTTAATAAAAAAAAACTAGTTCTATCTTCGTCGTTGGAGAACTACTCGATAGCCCTCGTAGCAAACTGCCTGTAGATTTCTTTATACGTTTATTGTTGCTGATTCACTTTGCGTCCTGGTTGCTTATTGCTGACGATTTGAGCTAGACTTGGATGTAAGTTTCTAGGTTTTTTATTCTAGGTCTTCTCAACTCTACCTCTAAAACATAAATATTTTACTGTTATATTTTCACCCATGTATGTATCATATTACATAACTATATTGCCCCATTATAATAAAGCTCTCTAAACCGTTAAAAAGTCCCAAAAAAAATTTGATACAGTGTCGAAAGCACCGATCCAGTCAGTAATCCCTTTTCGCACTCTTTCAACATTAGGAAACTGTTTGTAAATCAAACCATGTTGGTAAAGAAAAAGCGCCTTGTCTGAGGAGTACGATTGAACTTCACATTCGAGCTACTAAAACGATCATGTCTACATAGTCTACCCACATAGGATAAAAAAATTCGACGATTCGACAACAATATTAATCCAGGCTATGACTTAATAGCAGGACAACTGATGTAAAAAAAATCAAGAAAAGGAATACCTACACCAATATGAGTTCAACATTTAACAATTGATCAGGAAACAATACATTGAACTATTAAAATCTTATATAACAGCCAGAATGTTTAGAGGAACATTACAGAATAAAAGGAACTAATGCAGGTGTATCACAAGGAAGTGTATTGGGGTCAATTATTTATCTACATATGTGATATACCACAAATGGAAAATATCACCATGGCTCGATTGGACTCCGCAATTATTGCTGTTAGTCACACGAAAATTACAACCGGCAAATGAAAATATAAATAGTTGGGCACAAAACTTAATTGACAATTGAAACATTAATTGAATTTGTTCTCTTAACGAGACTACTAGTTCTTATACCACTTATCTGATATATAAAACTTTGTATTGTTGTTCATTTTAAATCTAATTTGAAATATTCCGGAGAAAGCATAATCTTAATTTTAACAACATATAACAAAGATTTATCCATTTCATTAAATTATATATTTTTAATTATTTTTCTCCCTCTAAGATCAAATCGGCCCAAGACACTATATTAAAATATATGAGATATAATTTTTGATTTATTTCTTTTAAAAAAAGTTCCTGGTGTTTTTCAAATATTACACCTGAGGCTCAGATTATTTCTGATATTTCTTGCCCATTTTCGTCATATATCTCAATATAGAACACAAGGGACAATAATTTTATTTTTTACCACCTGTTTGTCCAGTTTTTTTTTTATAACTGCCCGTTTGTAGCAATATCACTTATTTTCCATCAATACAATACAATTTTCTTGTTTTTTCTACAATATGAGAATGTATATAAATTGATATAAATTCAGTTTAAATTATAATATGTTTTTTATTCGAAAGTTAATATAACGTATAAATAATATAATAGACATTTCTGGTATATATTTGTTCTGATGGTATCTATGTAGAAAAATCGAATATAATTTATTTAATGTTTTAATGATATATCGAGCCTACAAACTGTTTATCACTTATCAATTAACAAGTAACAATAATTAGAGTTTAGGGAAAAGAAAAAGGCAAGTTTACTGAAACCATGTCGGGTAAATACGGAGGTTGTGGATGCTATTTATTGAGATTGATTTCGACTAGAAATGTGTTCAAATTATAGAAGCTTTGTGAGCTTCATTTTAAATATATTAACTCCTGTTGAAAATATTATTTATTTAAAAACTACTTATTACATGCTATTATCGTAACTAATTTATTCATATATTAAATTGTATCATAATATACATATAATAATAAATACACTATAACAGTTTAGGCCAATTGAAGTGATTTCCTTTATAGGTGTCTTTAAAAAACAGGGCTCGCTCAAATAAAAAATATTCACTGCATTTTCTACTTATGATTTGTACTCCAAATTCGATTTTTAATATTATTAAAGTGTACCCATTGTTTTATTCTTCGTCTTCTACGCCGAAACTACTAATAATGTATAATTAATGTATACAAATAGTTCATTACTGTTGTTCTGTTGTACTTGCGTCAATATACAAGCAACACGAGTGTGGAATAAACACATCAGTGTATATTTGCAAATCAAAATTAAATTAGACTAGTTAAGCTAAAGTTAGATTAAACACTTATATACTATGCAAATTCGTTTGGTTTGGTTCGCTTCAATCTTCTGATTGCATGTGCGTTGTCCAGTCGCTGTAATTTAGTAATCTTATTTCGTGTTTTAGGCCGAAATATTGGAGAAATTCATAAATCCATTTGACTTCGAGGTCATCGTAAAGTTCTTCGTTGCTTATGTAGCGAGAAGCATCTTTAATTATAAAGAACTTAATTTTGGTACCATTAAATTACTAGTTGGTTTGATGTTTTAGTGCGCCCTTATATGTTCTATACGCCGTATTCTCCAGAACTTGCTCCTTGTAATTACTACTTGCTCCGGCATATAAGTCGTGAACTGTCTGAGCAAGCGTTTCAGCTCTTATGAAAATACCAAAAACGGTTAATTCGTGCATAGCCAGCCTCAAAAATATTCTTTCTTCATTCTTTTGAGATGGAAACCGTAAATCACCTCAAAGAATCTATATATTTATAGAAAATACTTTGAATAAAATATATTGTACCGATATTTCATAGTAAAGTTTAAAATTAAAAAAATTCTTTAAAACTAATTTATAGGGCTATAAATAATAAATATGTAAAATAAAACTATTAAAGTCATTCTATTAAAAATAAAAATATTATGAACTAAGGTTTTTGCAATATGACGGACACTTGACAGTGATGACACTTGTATTTATGACATTATTAATTTATTTATTTATCTCATATCTAAATATTTTTCATGTTGTTTACTTTTCAAACGTGCTTCCATTTTAAGTGTTATTTTGATAATGCATAATCATTTAGATTTTATTCTATATACATTCTATATCGTCGTCATTTATCCAAAGTAAAATATATACATAAAGTGAGTAAGTTATTAGTTACACGCAATATTCTATATTCTAAAATGTACAACTTAACTAGTAAACCCATTAAATTAAATGAGAATCTATTATGCCCGTTGTAACTCAATTGTTCAATGGAAAACAATCATTCATTATTTTAGAAAGAATAAATCGTTAGAAACAATTACTTTAAATTAAAAACTTGTTAATCTGATTACGTCTAACTATAAATAAGAAACTAAGTAATTTTAGAACACACTGATATAAGTAGTCACCATGAGAACTCTATTAACAATTTTATTACTTGTATGTTGCTATAACAAAGGCACTGGTAAGTAAAATATCAATTATTTAATGTTTACTAACATAGAGATTTTTCGTAGAGTGGTAGGGTAGGTCATCATTATTTAATCGCTGATGCCAAATCGATTTGTAAAATTACACAATTGGGCAGTATATTCAATTATTTTCCAATGTTACTTAATTCTATTTCAACATCGATACTTTTTATATATTGATACATGTATCACTTTGATCAAAATAATAAGACGTTTGACATCTTGGCAATAATTTTCACACTCTTATAGTTATAGAGTTGAGTTTCTAGAATGGTCTTTAAAAATACTCAAATAGCCCGAACCACACTGGTTACGGAATTTTATTTATGAAAGAATTGCAAAAGATAATGGTATCACTATTTCTACGTATTTTTTGTACTATATCTCACCATATATGTTAAAATTTAAATTCTCAATAATTCTAGATATTTTAAATATGTTCCCGCTATAACATATATTAAGTTTCATACACTATTAATAGGGTTTTCCTTGGAGCACCTGCAGGAAATTTTAGTACGAAATAAAAGGTATGCTTACACCCACCCTGAACCATGCGTCACTGATGGAGTTACAGACAATATTTGTTTTTACGGTTCACAAGTAAGTATTTTGTACAAATTGATAGTTTTATAAAATTACATTATATTAATATTAACTTTGGTCATATCGGCTCATGGTTTAAGAATTAATAAAGAAAATATCAAAGTATTGACAACCGAGGAATCGCCTTCAGAAATAATTGCTTCCTTGATGTTTAATACAAATTCTACATGGTTCTCTCAGAGATCATATTAGAAATTTAGTACATCGATTACGGTGCGTCAATCATTTCTC
The DNA here is from genome assembly GCF_030347505.1 of Rhynchophorus ferrugineus. NCBI lineage: Eukaryota > Metazoa > Arthropoda > Insecta > Coleoptera > Curculionidae > Rhynchophorus > Rhynchophorus ferrugineus. Next base: position 18,589,694 of record NW_027472583.1, on the reverse strand, counting down.
AGTTAAGAAACAAATCCAGAGTCACAGATTAACAGGTCAATTGAAAAGTTCCCGACCTATCATAGTAAAACATATTTTTTTGGCAAAATTTCAAGGGTGATACACTGATTATAGCGACCCTCAAACATTTAGATACCATTTTTGTAGTCCTTTGCTTCAAAATAGGTCTCAGTTTCGGCGATCACCTCTTCATTCGACGAAAATTTCTTCCTAGCGAGCATTTTTTGTGATCTGAAAACAGGAAATGGTCGCTAGGGGCCAGATCTGGAGAATACGGTGGATGAGGAAGCAATTTGAAGCCCAACTCATGGATTTTTGCAATCGTTTTCACTGACTTCTGACACCGTGCACTGTCTTGGTGAAGCAGCACTTTTTCTTCAAATGCGGCCAAATTTTTCGCCAATTTCGTCCTTCAAATGGTCCAATAACGCTATGTAATAGTCGCTGTTGATGGTTATTCCTTTTTCAAGGTAGTCAATGAAAATTATTCCATGCGCATCCCAAAATAGAGACGCCATAATCTTGCCAGCCGACTGTTGCGTTTTTCCACGATTTGGAGCGGGTTCATCGTGTGCAGTCCACTCAGATAACCGTCGATTGGACGTCGGAGTGAAATGATGGAGCCTTGTTTCATCCATTGTAACATATCGATGCAAAATCTCGGGTTTATTACGTTTGATCATCTTCAAACACTGCTCCGAATCATCAACTCGTTGTTGTTTTTGTCAAAAGAGAGCTCGGGCGGCACCCACTTTGCAAAGAGCTTTCTCATACCCAAGTATTCATGGATGATATGATGTACACGTACAGTTGATATCTTTAGAGTGTCTGCTATTTCATTCAATTTCAATTTACGGTCATTCAAAATTATTTTGTGAAATTTTTTCATGTTTTCGTCGGTAACAACCTCTTTTGGGCGTCCACTGCGTTCACCGTCTTCGGTGCTAATTTCACCACGTTAAAACTTAGCATACCAATCCTTGATAGTTGCTTCTCCTGGGGCAGTATCCGGAAACTCGACATTAAGCCAAGTTTTTGCTTTTTTCCCATCAAAAAGCAATATTTTATCAACATGCGAAATTCCTTTTTATCCATTTTTTTCACAATACCAAAGTTGTTTCACTCAAAATGCTATATTTCACAAACTAATGATCCAACAGCTGCTAAATTTATACACGCATCTTTTGAGGGTTAGAGCTAACTTAAAAAACATATGGATTTTATTCTAGTAGCGCCATCTACGTTGTACATATCCGTCTAATGAATGTTGAACGAATTTCTCACAGACCTTTGTGTCGAAACCGACCTATTGGACAGAACAGGTTACGTATAGCTTCAAAAGCTAATAGATCAATATATAAGAGGTAGACATTGTCTTCAGACGTGGCCAAGCGTCTACAGTGGCGAGATTTGGTTTGATTAATCAAAGATTATTGTATTGGGAAGACCGAGGATGATGATGAATATGAATTTTGACTGATGATCAGAATTGCTCATACAGTTGCATTAAAGAAAATTTGTTGAAAACTATATCAGATTAGATTTTCATGCAACATGAAATATTCAATTTTCTTTAGCAGATTGTATTAGTTATTTACAATAAACATCTGAAATAATAAGGTACAGTCGCTAAATACCGTCCCTTCTTTATAAAAAAAACGTAAAAAATTACAGGCAGAATAACATATAAAACTTTAAAATTACTCCTTTATTCTTGAAAATTATTGACGTTAAATCAGTTACAAATTCTGCAAAGACAGTTTTAACAACAAAGTACAAAATCTAAACGTATTTTTAGGCGTCTAATTTCGAGAACGATATTGAAATCACAATAATCAGTACGTGACCTTAAATTATATTCATAATAATTATATAAAATTGGTGCCTTCAGCCATTTTGTGAATACTTCAGGCTGAATCCCCGTAAGACCCGCGATGGTGCCTGGAGGTGCTCCATAGAGTAATTCAACCCTTAAATTTTTCTTGGAAACACCATCATTGGAGGAATAAACTGACCAGTAGTTGACACACAAGCAACTAATGCTGCCTTCTCAGTAGATGATAATTTGTGAACAAGATCAGTGCTGATTCCTGTTTCGACATAAAATAGAGCATAGAAAACGAACTCGTGACAATGATTTACGGAATCACACATCAGAATCCATAAATAACTTTATCTATTTTTTCCTACTTTCTTTTCAATATGTAAAAATAGGTGTGGAAAATTATTCCTAATAATCAATTAGAAAACAGAATGTTCAATGTTTCATTATTTGTTTTAAATCATAAATAGTGACCCCATAATAATTATTCCATTTATCCATTTGTAAGCTATAGTTTACTAGCTCCTCTTCTACCAGTTTTAGTGACAAAATTGATTTTCCCAGAAACTACACCTTCTACAGATTTTTTAGAATCTTTCACATAATCTTTCATAATCTTTTCTTGGGGCGTAAAATAACTTTACTGTTTTTTTATAACCCTTTATATTTCTTTAGCTTTTGCAACTTTGTTTCCTTCAATATGTCACAGCTTTCTCTTTGGCATCTAAGGAATAAAGAAAAGTATTAAATACGTATAAGTTACATAAATATTAGCATTGGGAACTACTAGACTGAAAACAGTCGATAGTCGCAAAACAGTGGCACTAGTTGCTAATAAAAAAAACTAGCGACTGAAAATAGTATGTTAATTACGAAGGAGATGTACGAATTCCTTCCCGTATTAATTGTCAAAGAGGAAAGGACGGAGATTATTATTTGATTCCTTGTGCTATATAGATCAGTTCATTTGGAAAAATAATCTCAAATATATTTCATCGTATTTTAATATTTGGAAAGTAACAATGACATTATATAATAAAAGTAACTACTTTATTTCTATTTCATTCCAACATAATCTTACAAATGATTTTTTTAACCGAGTAATAACTGAGACGGAGAGGTATGTATTCTTTTCGTGCTTTCTTTGGGATAGGAAAGATATAATTACTGGATTTAATTACGTTCAAAGAACAGTTTTATTTTTAATGATCTAAAATTTTAAAAATAAATAATTATAAATACATTTTTATATTTTGTATATTTGACTTGATTGTAAAGAGGAATGGAGTAATGGCGACTAAATAATTGTATTTTCTCAATCTTTATCAACTATTTAACCATATAATTGTACGCAGAAATTTCAATGAAACAATTTTTTAACATTTAAAAAGCCAAGGTAACAAATGCAGTCTAAATTAATTTTATTTTTCAATCAAAATGTTTGTTCTTTTTATCCTATTACATTAACAAATAATCTTCGAGAATAGAGTTCCAGAATGCTGCTATATTAATGTACAATACAATGTTATTTACAATTATATTACAAGCAAAAATAAAACTATATAAATTACATATAAATCTATGTTCTGGCATAGATTCGGCATATTATTTTTGAGGTCTAGGCAAGGACTTTTAGCCCAATCGAATGGAACAAGTCGGACCGAAAACTGCGACTGAAAGTACTCGACTGAAACAGTCCATAGTAAAAAGTAGTAAAATCGGTCGGACCGAAAATAGCGACTGAAACAGTCGATAGTAAAAATTTGTTACTAATTTACTAAATTATTAGCAGTTACTAAGCAGTCGATAGACGTTTTCAGTCGATAGTTTCCAACGCTTCTAAATATCGCCCCAGGGACCACATAGGAGGACGTTATTAAGAATTTTCTAAATGTTTCAATAAATATCCATTCAACCAAAACACATGTCAAAATATGATTTTTTTTCTATCGTTTTAAATCATATGTAATAATGTTAATATTGACAAAACTTTTGTTTCAATAAGCAAAGGAAGTATATTTTAGTAAGTCACTTTGAACAGTTTTTTCCTTTTTTTTAATAACTTGTAGAAGCGACTTTTCCTCGCCACTACTTTTGTTTCGGGATATGAAAACTAGATGGTGTTAGCAGAAAACTCGGAAATGAAACTTAGCAACTGTACCTTAATACCTTTTAAACAACTAATCTTTCAACTATATAATTCATTTATACCGAGCTGTTTGTTATGTTAAATGTGTTGTGTCATTAAATATTCCGAATATTGGTTGAACTAATTTTAATTGAAAATATTTGTAGAATATTCCATATCAAATGGCATTAATAAATGTGTCGGCAGGAAGTGGAATAATAATAGACAATATGCGTCAAAAAGTTGCAGTTATTGTGAATTCGGGAAAAGCAGTAATTTTAGACCATAACAGTCACAGTGGAGTTCGATGCAATATGTATAACTTAATACATTTTACTGTATTTAATCATAAAACTATAAAATGCTATTTTACAGGAACCCTACAACAACTAAAGAATTCCCAGATGTTGTGAAAAACTTTAATATCTCAGAGTCATTTAATAAGCACCAACCGAACAACTTTACTTACGACGAATATGGATTGAGTGAACTTCTTGCCCGTAAATATGAATTAAAATGAATATTTTTTATAGAAACGATGCATTTTCTCCCAATTTTTAACTTAAATTTAGGCGAAAATATATAAAATATCTTAGGTATATGACTTAATTTTTCAAGTTATATTTATAATGACAAATTTTTTGACGTCTTTTGCAATTTTGAGAGAACGCGATATTCCAGAGCACAAGTATACTTGAATTAACTAACAATTCAGAACAGCACATTTTATGATGGAAATTTTATTCTCCACTATATTCTATTAATCCAATCTATAGTGCCATAATTGCTTCTTATGAGATGTACTATTATTGATATACACGTTCTAAAAACGGCAAAGTGCGAAAAATCGAAATGATTTGCTTTGCTTTGCTTTGCTGGATGAAGTTTCAACGCAGACGCTAGAAGATGTTGCATCCCAGCTAGGACCTCACTATTTACTCAGCAAAAAACTATGACGAATAATAGCAAAATATATATTAACTGAATTTTAAAGTAAAAAATCGTTGATACATCCTGAAAAATCCAGCACAATAACACTAAATATATCCTAAACCTTAAAATCACGTCTATGTATCTGATGTAGCGATGTCGAAAAAAAAATTTTGATCCATATATCAATATTTTTTTCAGTCGATATTTTTCGATATTTTTTAGAAAAAATTAAAGATATTTTTCAAACATTATAAAATTGGTGCTTAATTTTAAATAATTTTTTTTAAATATCGCTGTTGCAAAAAAAATTCGATTTTTTTCCTTCGATATAACGATATGTCAAAATTTTTTTAAATAATGAAAACGCATTTTTCATTTTTTTTAAATATCGATATTTTTCTCGCCAGCTGACACCACTAATCTGATGAGACATGAAGTGGGTGTATTATTAAGTGCTCCTAAAAGTTGATCAGTTAAAACGAAAACACAATAGTCAATAATTAAACAACCTAAGCGGCAATATTGATATGAAAATTTACTGCACAAGGAAGTAGGCAAGTCATACTTCTACATGACACCGCTCGATGTCACGTTGTAGAAAACCCTCTTGAAATTGGAACAGAAAGTTATTCGATTATTATTTATTCAAATCAAAGCAACACGCGCTCAAAATGTTGTAACTATTTACATACATCCATGATTACACCTATCGCTACGAACCTTACAAGTTGCTTTTGAGACATCAATATATTGAAGAAGATTAGAATGAAAGATGTATTAACTAATGAGAAATATTTACAAACAATTTTTACATATTTTGCATATTTTACATATTTACATTTATTTATATATTAAAATAAATATACTAAAAAACAAGTAAAAGTTAAGTCATACGCCCAATACTTCACTAATATATTTTCTTTTTAGCAAATGAAACTAAAGATAACATTGATAGTTTTCTGTTAAAAACGATACGGACATTTGGACCTGAATTTCATGATTATATCAATGAAATAATAGGTTCGTATTTCATTAATCTTCTTAATATACTCTAGAGCAGGGGTTCCCAACCTTTTCTTGGCCAGGGAACACTTTTATATTATTCTAGCAGCCACCACTATATAGGTATATTAAAAATAAACTGTAATAATAAAGCTGAAACTTTAATTAAGTCCTTATTCACATAAATAAGTTAAATAAGAGAAAACGATTCTAAGCTTTGTATAAGAAATTGTTTTTGTACACCAAAATCAATTAAAGTGAACTCGATTTAAAATAATCCTAAAAGTTTCTATCATTTTGGAATTCAATGAGTTCTTCCAGATTTCCTTCAGTAACTTCACCAGCGTCCATATTTTTTGATAAACTACACCTTCTTATATATATTCGGTATATTCTTCATTGACGATTGAATTCATCAATCAACATTAGTAAATGAGTCTTGATGTTTTCTTATATAATTGCTTTACTAGCGTCATACTTTGTCTTTCACACATGCTTTTTCCACAAATGTTGAAAACGCAGAATAATTATTTTGTTCAATTTTATGTAACAACTGAAACTTGTAAATAAAAGCGCGAAGTTTTTCTTCAAAATGAATATATTTGCAACGTTTTCCAACTGTTTATTTCCGGTATCTTGCAGTTACATATTCAATTTATTTAAGTATATGAAAATATCCACAAGGGAAGGCATATTAATTTGACATGCCTGATTAGTAAACTGTTTCAACAAATCGTCCATTTTTTTTGTCAACCCGATAAATATCAACCTCTGCTCTCAATTCATGTAATCTTCTCAACATATTAGCTTTCAATAGCTCTCGGAGCAACAATTCGATAGGTAAAGTCGCCAGCCTGGAACGTGATGCCAACATTGCCGGAACATCATCAGTACAGAGGGCAACGAATTTATCCCACATAAAATTATGTTTCTCAAAATATTCCGATATTGAGTTCATGACGTCGATACCTTTTGATGTTTCCAGTTCGCGTTCAATAGATTCCTCTTTAATTAAGTTGTCGTCATCTAAAAAGCAAACAAATACAGGATGTTAACAACAATTCGAAAGGTCCATCACACTGTAAAGCGAGAAATGGCAACATTTGATTTTTGAAACAACTTGCTCCTCTATATAATTGTTTCCTCTAACCTCTAAGATCATTTGCATTAAGTTCTTTTCGCTGCTCGCTAGAATAATTCGCGGACCATATTTTTACATCTGCGTTGGGAACCATTGTACTAGAGAGTGTAATCTCTTTGATAGAGTTATTAAAACTACACCTTATAATATTATTGAATGTTTGTTGCTTGGTCAGTACCACTATAAGATAATGCATCTTCGCATTATTTATGAAACACCAGTTTTTGACATTAACATATATTAGATGCTTGCATTTTAGACACGTTTCGCTTTCAAATGATATTTATTGACAAAAGTTATAGGTCAGTAACTTTAAGCTAAAGATTGTTATTTATCACCAGTCAAAATACGCCACATAAACTGTTCTTTTATATTGTTTGCATTTTTGATATTTTTCAGTCAATTCATATGATAACCATTTTCCCTTCTTTTGGATTTTTATCCTATTACGTAAAAAATTGCAAACCGTTTATTTGTCATTCATGAGCAGAGTTTTCGTCCAATAAATCTTGCAAGTAATTGTCTTCAAACTTTTTTCGCTATCCAGGTCAACATTGAAAATAAAACTAAAACTGCAAATTAAACGTTTCATGATTAATGTCTGTATATACTGAATAACTCAATAATACTAAACAGAAAACTGTTATTTTTATATAAAAAGATGTGAAATCATCGAATTTAATGTGTAACAATTGCTTACATTTATATTTTCACCAATAATAGATATCTGACATTGGGGAGTTCGCCATCTAGAGTGATTTCAAATCACGTTGTTGATTTGAGAATATTTCCACATATTACTCGTAACTAATATATAATTCCATCTTATTCTAGAACATTTACTAGATGGATGGAAAATTTTAGACAATTACCGTCCTCTAAACGACTAACCAATTAATATCAACTGGATTAATTTTTAGGACTAGCTGGTGGTGTAGCCTCTTCCATTATGAAAGCCTTCCACGATATTATGAAGCATTTATCCGTCGTTTTGGCCCCGATCGTCGTCTTAGCAACAAAAGGCTTTTTAGTTCTAAAAGCCGGTATTTTGGGTATCCGGAGAATTTTTAAAACTCTATCCAGGTTTGCCATGAAAGTTGTTGGAGGAGTGGGAACATTAATAGCAGCCGGTATAAGGTATACATTACTTCCATTAACTTCATTATAAGCAATTAACATTTGTATTTCAGTTTTCCTTTAGGAATAATTATGGTAGGGTTGAACGGACTGACGTCATTCTTCCTAGTCCTATACGAAATTTCAAAGAAGCTGGCACTGGCCGATGTCGTCAAATTTTTACTGGTCAGTCCGCTCATCGTTTACGAAACTATCGCTGGTTTGGGTGGGATGATACTTCATGGAATCACAGGTTAATAATTTTTATTAAAGCAACATATAAGAGCAACACATCGATTCGAAAGTTTCTAACCAGTTAAAGATATCCATCACTGGAAACGATATTTATTATGGTAAAAATAATAACACTCCCCTATGTTGATCTTCCTTTGAAATTACTTCTTAAATTATCTATTTGGGTGAGATGTCCTTTACTGAAAGCACCTTCAAACCTTCAAGAATAAATAATAATTGTTCAAGATCAAATATGAGAAATACAATCATCAAACCTCAGTTCATGGAGTCACAGGTTAATAATGTTTAATTAAAAGAACATGTAAAACCAACACTAATTAAAGAGATATATATGTTACACGATTGGAAATAATTTTATTGTCGTGAAAATAGCATTCTCTTTGGTTAAAATCACTTTTTAAATTACTATCTGTTTACATAAATTAACATATGTTCAAGATATATTTTACTGAAAACACCTCCTTACATTTAGGAAAAAAAACCTCACTCCATGCTCACTCAAATTATTTATCATAGCCATAATATACCGCTGAAAACCGCTATTGTTTTTCAAATTTTGTTATACTTTATTACACATTTATATACTCCTTCCAATAAAATAGCCAACGCACGTCATAAAAATGTATAATGCAATGTTGCCGAGTGAAGTATTAGTTTTGGTTTGTTTTGAGTATGACAACAAAATACTAATGCGAATAAAACAATGGAACAAAAATAATGTTAGAAAATATAATTTATTTATTAAATATAAATATCCACAATAGTTGATTGATTAGAGTTGTTTATTATATTTACATTTAACTTGCGTATTTATCGAGGCACATTTTTTTATGTAGTAATATGTCCTAGAGACCTAATCTACCTAATTAACAATTGTACGTTATATCCAAGTAATTTATGTTACTCTCATTAAAGAGAATATTTATTTTATCTATCACTCTATATTGGTAATTATCAGCATTGAGCTATAAGTCCACAATGAAACAAAATGTTTCATTCAGCCTCTTTCCTATCAGAATTACTGTTCAAGTCAGTTTTTCTCTCTGTCTGATGGAATTTATCCAAAGCAAGTGTTATTGCGTACAGTTTTATAGCTTATTTCTAGAGAATATCTTTTTTCAAGCATATTTCTAAAAAAAGTAAATTACATAAAACACAAACCTTTAATTTTTTACAAACTGAATTTGGCAATATTCGACGGCATTGATGATGTGTATTGACTGTTTTATTGGAAGAATTATATATAGTTTTTATAATATATTTATTCGGGTAAATGCTGTCCAGCTCTATGGTTCATATTTCGGGTAACACGGGGATCCCTCATCGATACAACTGCTCTTCTTCTGATGGGATCCAATAGTGAGTACAGACCTGAGCATTCGGCTCGAGCTGATTCGGCGCATTCACAGAAAACACATGTGTGTGCAGCGAATTCTGTATTCAAATTTATATCCACCATAAGAATTGATGAAAATTGGACATCTTCAAAAATAAGCCTTCTTTTTAGCTTCAGTGTTTCAAAATAAGTTTTAATCTTTTGAGTCACATGCGCATGAACACTGACATGTAACAAAATATGACAAAGTATTATTTCCTGGTGTATATTTATCTTTTGGTGTCTGGTTCAAACATAAAATTTAAGTTCGATATTGAATTACTGAAAACGTTTTATCTAATTTTAGCTACTTGTAGTACTCCACGCCGAGTTAGACAAGACCTCGTCATGAATATTTAGCCATTTTTTATCGCTATGTGTACTATGATGCTAAATTTTCTTTTTTGACATGTAAACAAAACTGTCATTTGGGATCTCTAGGCTTCACTCTCATATTCACAAACTCATATTCCGGTATTACTTTTGAACTATTCGCACGACTTTTAATCCATAGTGTATATTTAATCCACGTAATGTAATTAATATGTAATTAAAATTTGTATTGTGAATGTAATTAGCAAAAATAGATAACTAAATATCAGTTCCATTCATTCATAAATCCCGTTTGCTATTTTGAGTACCTCTTCAACTAGCGCCATCTCTTGTAGAACGGCGGGTTTAAATAGGTACTCCCAATAAATGAAATACTATTATCCTAACTAAATATATTTTAGGAGTCTTTACTATTGTTTACCATATAATCAAGATCGTGTCCAAGGGTATACTTAACGCTATCAAATCTGGAGTGCAATCGATCACCAATCTCGTTCTCCGATTCTTCGGTGTCCGAGCTACAACTAAAGAAAATTATAAGGAGAATCTACAAGAAAGCGCCGGCTTACTTCTAGAATTGTTGAACAATCAAACTATAACGTACGTAGTTTTTCGTATTTATTTCAAACTACTAATAGTTTTTCTTATATATATATATAGGGGCGAAGATTCATTAGGACCACTCATCAATTTTGCTGAAGGAATGACCAACAAAAAAGCGTTAATTGTATTTGGTATTAATGTCAATGAAGTTATTCAAATTCTGACAGATCCCAGCATCGAAAATGGATTTGAAATGGTGTCGGCCATTATTAAAATATTTTTCCCGTTTAAAATTCCCAATTTCCTAAGCAAGGCCATGGCGGACATATTCGCCAACAGCGTCAGTTTACTCTCCAAAGATAACGATTTAAGCTACGTTCAACACATTCTACCTGGAATAGTTCCACCACCGGAGGGGGTATTTAGTAAGTATCCTCATATTAGTAATAATATTATTAAGTTGGTATTGTCCATAGTTTTAATTATACTGTCTAATAACACTACCTATCAAAAGAAATTATCGACACATCAGTTCTTACCAATTTTACGTTAATAAAACCAAATATAACTAATGAAGAAAACTCTAACTTTTATGATATATGTTATAATATATAAAATATAATTATTTTTTTTATAATTGAATTAGTAAATACAAACACACTTACTAGACTCATACACTAGAATCACTGGCAATCCGCAAGCATTATTTCATTCCAACGTTCCAACACTGTGTCTCCATTTGATCACAGAAATACTATGACGGAATTCTTCTCAAAACCTCCTGCTGACAGATCAAGATCAAGAGTGGCAAAAATGGATTTGTTCCATTCAAGTTGATGGCATTTTTATTCTGTGAACAAAAGTGTGTAGTGTGAAGTTATTAGCTCTTTTGTTCTAGAAAGCTTCCTACATGAATGCAACAAATTTCACTCAACAACATTTCAAGACAAGATATCCCACATTGCTTACAACTAAATAGTATAAAGTTATTCAACATTAAATAATATTAAACCAACGAAAACGTGAAAATGACAAAAGTCTAATTCTGGCGAATCATGCCAACAAGCTTTTTATTTACAACGTTGCCAGTTCTTGCAAATTATACGTAAATTTGAAGTCGTAAATGATATAATCTACACGTTCAGTTGATATCTTTAGAGTGTCTGCTATTTCAGTCAATTTTAATTTACGGTCATTCAAAATCATTTTGTCCATATTTGTAATGTTTTCGTCGGTAACAACCTCTTTTGGGCGTCCACTGCATTCACCGTCTTCGGTGCTCACTTCACCACGTCTAAACTTAGCATACCAATTCTTAATGGTTGATTTTTCTGGGACAGTTTCCGGAAACTCGGCATCAAACATCATCTTTATCCATTTTTTTTCACAAAAACAAAAGTTGTCTCACTCAAAATGTTATAATTCACAAACTAATGATCCGACAGCTGTCAAATTTATACACGCATCTTTTGACGGCTAACTGAAAACATATGGATGTAATTCTAGTAGCGCCATCTATTTGTCAGGCTGGGGACTTTTCAATTGACCTGTTATATATAATATATTTGTAATAAAAAATTATCGATTATTATTTGAAATAGCTAAAAATAAACTGATAATTATTACTTACAATTATTTTACCTTTCCAGGCATTTCTTCACAAGATCCCTCAGTACTGGATCTCCCAACCTATCAATTAATTGAAAAGATACCAACATTGCATGCTGTCTTTGTTTCTTTGGAGAAATATAGCAAGAGCTATTATAACGTCAGCCTTATTAAACAGCTTGAGACAGATCCAGAATTTAACAATATGATTAACCTGGGAATCAGAAGAATAGCAGCATACTAGAGTATATTGTAGTTAATATCATAATGGGTATAAAAATACTAAATATATAATATTTATAACAATTATGATATAGTCTCATAGATATATTTTTAATAAATATGGCATCATTCAATTATAGTTTTAATTTCCCGTCATTAATGATTAATTATTTGCATTTCAGTTACTTCTGTAGAATTAACAAATATCAAATTAACAACACAAGAAATATTAGTTTAGCGAGCTGCTAATTTTCCCCCTTTTTAAGAAATATTCATAACAAATGAACCGCTGCTTCGACGTCTCAAGCACATCAATTTTAATCGATGGTGATTCTCATTTATGATTTCGTTCTATTTTAGCAGTTCAGAATCCCTCTTTCTGATTCAAATCGGTAGATATGAGTGAGTAGTTAGCAGGAGTTAACAGGTACATTATGAACTTAGACCCATGTAAAATTTCATCCAATATTAATTTAAAACGGCGGGTGAGACATCTTAAACCTCTCTCATATAATTAAAAAGTAAAGTAAACTTACTCCGCACAAATCTAACAAATATTGTTTTAACTAAAATGTATGCATAATAACAGCAAATTTGAGAGGATTACATTATTTTATAGAACTATAAAATATGTATTACATAACGGATGAGGCAAAAGTCGCGCTACCATTTTGATTGCGCGCTATCTTGGTTGTGTGACGTTTAACTCAGTTTCGCTTTAACCATTATGTTGTGTAGATGTCCAAATTTTATTGTGAATAAATATACGCCACAATAACGAACAGAAATAGTGATAATATTTATTGAAAATAATTGTTTCATTATTGCCACGCGGCGGAAATTTCATCAAAAATATTCTAATCGTCCAGTGCCTCACAAAAACACAATTTATCGTTTACATGCGAATTTTCGACAGTACGATACGACAGGAGACAGTCCTCATTCTGGAAGACAACGGACGTCTCGTAACGCTAAAAATGTGGCTCTGGTGCCCGATAGTGTCGTAGAGTCTCCAGAAACATCAATTCGGAGACGCGGTTCCCAGATACACATTTCTGCACGCAATTTAAGGCGAATTTTGAAAACTAATTTGAAAATGTTCCCGTACAAAATTCAATTAATCTAAAAATTGCTACCGAGAGATCCTGATCAATGGGTTAAGTACAGCAATGCAATCCTAAGGCTGTCTGATGAAATTGAAGATTTTTCGTCTAAATTGACATGACATGATTGATGAGCGATGAATACCATTTTTATGTCAGTGGCCATGTCAATAAACAGAACAGTTGGTGTTGAAGAACACAGAATCTTCAATTAATTCATGAAACATCATTGCATCCACTAAAAACAACTGTATGGTGTGGTATTTATGCTGGAAACATCATTGGTCTATATTTTTTTAAATTACCAAGATATTGCAATTACTATTACTGCTGAACGATAACAAGACATGATTCGAAATTGTCTTATGCCTGAAATGAAAGACCAAGGAGTAGAGGACATATGGTTTAAGCAAAATGAGGTCACAGTACACACAGCTCGTTCAACAATTCAATTATTGATTGACGTTTTTCCACGAAGACTAATTTTGCGAAGCGGCGATTTAGCATGGTCAGCTAGGTCTCCGGATTTAACACCACCAGACTTTTTATTATGCGCTTTTTTAAAATCCTTCGGAATGTTTATGTAAATAAGCCCCAAACGACTCAACATATTAAAGATCTTCAGATGTTGCAGGATGTCATTAAAAATGCCTTAAAAGTGCCGAAAGTTGCATAGCGAATCGCGGTCACTATTTAGGCGATATAATTTTTCAATCATAACAAAAAAGAAATGTAAAGACCAAATAAACTTTTTATGGAAACCAAACTTACTTATCTTTTCTTTAAGTAAAGTTATAGGCAATCAAAATGGTATCGGGACTTTTGCTCCGCCTTGTATATGATGTTTTGTAAATCATTATTAATTTACAACATTTTTGGAGATAATATAAATTGTTGGCTTATGGCAAACAGTGCTTGTGTCAGAGTTAGTTTACTTTTGCAAGCTTAACATAAAAAGAATAAATACAAAAACTAAAGTCTAAAACCTGACGTACCTAATGATTACACGCGCTATATAGTTCAGATCTTACCTCCAGAAGCCTCTGGACTTTTAGCTCAAATAACGAAGTGACTTAGTTCAAGTTTATTTTGAAAAAAAAGACGAATAGTTCTAAGATAAAATATAAAAAAAATTGAAGACTGCTGGACTGAATGTATCACTCTTGAAGAACACTATCTTAATGAATAAAGTTGAATTTTCTCTAAAAATTGTGGGTTTAGACTAGTGATTTATTAAGTGATCTTTATAAGTAATATAAACAATTTTCTTTCTTTTTGTATCCTCTGTAGGGAAAGAATTCTTTAAATAACAGATAGATAACCAATATTTTAATAGATCATCTGATTTCAACATTGATTTTATTTTTATAAAAATTAATATACTATCATTTTACACCATCTGTTACAAAATTAATATAGTACATTTTCTAGCGTTTCCAATTTAGTTATACTACAATTATATTAAATGTCCAACTATTTATATCATTCTCAGCAACAGCACACATAATCCCGCTCTTGTTAAGCAATGCGTACGGAATTAACAATTAATAACTGGTCACAAATATTTAGTGTAAAGAAGTCAAGTAAAAATATCTCAAAAAAATAATTGAACCGATTTCAAAAAATAAATAAGGGACTCATTAAAAATTTTAAAATAATCAAACTCAGATTTTTAACTCAAAAAAAAACTTTTCAGAATAAAATATGTACAAATTAATCGTTGTAATAAGTAAATGAAAATAAACAAAAACCTTAATTAAATATTATTTAACCAATCTACTACACGTATTTTATATTCTACTATATATACACAATTTAGCTTAATACCTACCTAAACTAAAATACCTAACGTCGATTCGTTTTGTTCGGAATTTAATTTTTTGTATATGTCGCAAAATTATATTATTATTTTTGTATTGTTTGGGCTCGTCACTAACTTCAAACTGATCAGTTGGTAGCAATTAAAATAATACTATAAATAGATAAATAGGTTTAGGTAGGTATTAAGTTAAATTGTGTATATGATATTTTCCCTGGATTTAATCAAAAACCCATCTTATTTTATGTTGTTTTAAAACCTGACGAAAATATACACAAATACACCGAATAAAACTATTCTTAACTCTTATATCTTAAGACACTCTTAAACAATACATTAGCTATTTTTACAATATAGACTTATATACAATATTTTGAGGCTGCTGAGGCCTCAATGTTTTGCATGATAGTAGTTTTATATCGCTATTGTTCTTATTATATCTTGCTCATCTCATCTGGATTATTCTACTAAACTGTAAATTAAAGAAAATGGGACGCGCAAGTTTTTATTTTTTTATTTGGAAATTACTTTAGGTTATAAACTTTTTCGTTATTTTCTGTGAAAATATAAAGATTGCCATGTAAAAAGCAATCTATCTCTATATCTAAAATAGACAATTCTAAGGACTCTTCTAAAGATTGAACTTTGATAAAAATATATTCAAAGCAAAGATTTACAATGAACTATCAAATGTATCTAATATAAAATCTTCAACGTTGAAGTACCATCAGTCAATGCTGTCATACCTTTGAATCATGATATCCGTATCAATGAGTTTCATTTTTCAATACAGTTATTCATTTCAAGAATATTTGAATATCATTATCATGCAATTATCCAGTTAGGCGCTCACTTCAACTATCATCGCCATTAATGATGAAATAGCAATGAATAGGTACTTTTTAGTCACTGTTAGCATCTCCTGTTCACTCTATTGAGAAGGTAGCAGACCTGAAGCTAAAGGATGAAATAATATATCAATTCTTAATGTACGCTGGTATGTTACTTCCCTTACTACTTTGATAAATTTAAACCATCTTGTTCCGTTCCTTATCTATTTCTAATGCTCGTTATCTATTTTGTTCGTTTGTTGAGGTCAATTATTACTTGCAGAATTTAATTTTTTGATAATTAAATAGCCGAAATCTGCGATTTCGTTTCGAATATTTATATTTTCATTCCTATGAGTTTATTAATATTTTATTATATTTTCTCAAGATTTTAAAAAGAAAAACCGATTAACCAAAGGAAACGATAACAATTAGCAAATATATAATTACTGAAAGGCGATAAAACTGTCATAAAAATTGTTTCGACTTTACGCATTTCAAAAACAATGGAAGAATAAATAATAATCGAACGGCTATTATCGAATATATTGGATTATAATGTTTTGCCATTTCGGTTTATGTCTCAATTGTATACACCGGAAACAATTATCAATTAATTGATTAATAGTACCTATGACGAAAAGAATCTGTCAAAATCCTAATATAAGTACAGACAGAAGCCATACCGACTCCAATTCAGCTAGCACCAAGGAAGAATCATGACTTTCTTGAGAGCTCTAGCGTTTCTTTTATTTTTTATTAACTGTGCATTTCTATCAAATGGTAAGTAAAACTTAATAACATTTACTACTTACAATTTAAAAATAAAATAACAAGTTAACATAAAACGAAACATAGTGAATACATTAAACACATGTAAACTCTTTGTTTTTTTTTATTAATCTCTTAGAACTTCAACAATCTGTCCGTGGGTAATAAGTATTTTTTATGATTTCCGTTATATAATATAACTATACTGATATGTAGAAGATCGCTTCAGTAAGTCATCTATTGTATAAATGCATAATCCAATTAGTATTCTAAGATATTCTAAAGTCTATCTTAACTTATTCTAAAGACTATTCTAACTTTTCCTAAAGATTATTATATGTCACCCTATGTCGATGAATCAGTTCGTATGGTAGTTTGCGTTTGAGCTTACGCACTTCACTGTTATCGTGCATATTTAACAGTTTGGCGAGTGGATTTGGATGCACTAACTGTCTTTCAAAGTACTTTGCACTAATACTTTGAATGGTTCCAAAGGAATATCGCGCCGAATTAGTGTATTGGAGATGTTATATGGGCCATCTACGATGGCTCGCAACACTTTATTCTGGAACCTCTGAAGAATAGCAACGCTAAATTTGCTAGTAGTACCCCTCAATTCAATACCATAGATCCAAATGGGCCAAATTGACTTATACAGCTAAACCTTGTTATCTAAGGAAAATTGGATCAGTCAATATATTTGGTTTAGTTTCATCCCAAGCTGTTTACGTTTTGTCACTATATATTTATTCCATGTTAAGCGTCGATCAAAATGCATTCCCAGATATTTAACATTGTCTGCTTGCGGTAATTCGTTATTATTCATTTTTACTGGGGACAAATCTTTTACTTTAATACGCAATGCTTTCAACCACAATTCGCCTTTGTTTAAATGAAGTTGGAGGTTTCTTGTAGCTGATATCGGATCCTCGTATGTTGATAACGCTGCTGTATCATCAGCAAATGTTGCAACAGTATTGTTCTTGAGGTCAGTAGGTCATCTGTGTACAATATATATCACAATGGAATATAACACCTGAATATATTGGATGTAGATCAGTTTATTCGTCATATTGTTTCGCATTAATCTGCTTGTCTATGAGGTATGATTTTAGAAGTTGAAAGTGCGTGTAGAGCAATATCTCTTTGTCTCTTAAAAACTAATACTAAACTATTAGTTTACATTCTCAAAGAAATTTAAAAATTCCAAAATAATTAAAAAGGATTTTTATTAGATGTTTTTTTCTAACGTTATTTTTGGAAAAATGAGTGACTAATATTTACGTTGATAATATAATATTGAATCCCAATAATTCTATTCTATATTAACACAACAGGTATTTCACTGGAACGGTTACAAGACGTGGTACTTCGAAGCCGTCGATATGCCTATCAAAAACCGGACAAATGTGAACTGGATGGTGTTAACGATAACCTATGCTTCTATGGATCATCGGTATGTAACATTCACATAGGGATTTAAAAACATACGCTCACCGTTAATCCATGTCTCAATCAGAAAGTCCCTTACCAAATGGCCATACTAAATATAACGAAAGGCACCGGATTTGTAGTCGATAACATTGGAAAAAAAGTTGCCATATTAGATAAAGGTGGTAATGGCGTTATACTGGATAATGAATCAAACACAGGAGTGCAAGTCAACAGGTAGATCAACAAAAAAACCTCAATCCTTCTCTAAGTTTGTTCATTTTAGCCCTCCAACATCAAATTTAGAGTTTCCGGACATCCTTGCTGAATATAACGTATCTCATGCTTTTGAGAGGTACAAGGACAACAGTTTTAGGTTCGATGATTATAATCCAGAATACAACCTAGGTTAGTATTCAAACATGATCTCAATTATCAGTCATTAAGTAAATGTAAATCTTATCTAACTCGATTGCGTAACATATATAGTGGCACGTAATTGTATTTTATGATTTATTATTTTTCAAGCTCGATATTATGCATCGTAGAACCCAATAAGTCCCAAGCCCAAATAATAAGACAGATAACCTTTAGGAAAGATTCAACATTATTCATGAGAATACTCTCATTCAAGAGTAGAACGAATCAGTTCAGTGCTCTTCTATGTTTAGCTTTCTCGTAAAACAATTTGTCATAGCTTTCAAAATAGGCTTCAATAGCTGGAAGTTACTGTGACGCAGATGTGGACTACGGTTGAAGCAATATGGCTTTGCATTGAACACTTTTCTTTTCATTTGGGGACTTTTTTAGATATTTCACCACCCAATTAACTATTAAATAGTTTGCATTTTTCAAGACAGTTAATGAACAAAATCCTATGCGCATCTCAAGATACGAACGCCATACCAGTCGACATTTGAGTTTTTCGTCACTTTGAAAAGTCCAATGAATACTAAGGATCTGCTAATATACATTATAATTAATTTAAATAGATCAAACAAATTGATTAAACAAAAAAAAACAAACTTCAAAACAAATTGTTATGGAAACAAATTTCGAAGCCAGTGTAGATCTACGATGTACAACTATAATATTGCCCAAAGAAATCCACTATCAATATGATTCAAACTTAATAAAACAAAATTGTTCAGAGCATTATTAACGTCCCATTGTATATTTGAAATGCGGAGAAATTAAAAGGTTTGAGGGAAAATGTATAAATACTATACCTCTAAACCTACCTCTTAACAACAATAAACTTATCCAAAGATTGAGGAGACAAAAATCCGTTTAGTGTGCAATATAATTTTGCGATGTACATTTAGAATATTGTACTATAGTAAACACAATATTCTATATTCAACTTGACTGTTTGAGATCAGATTAACAATAACACAATATTACTAATCAAAAAAACACAAAAAAATATATTACCAAATTTTGTGGCAAATTAAATTAATTTTCTAATAATAAACCAACAATAAATCAATTAAAAAGTATAGCAACTTTGCTTGGGGGAAAATGGTTTGGACAAGCATCTATAACGAAACTGACTTTTAGGATGGACATGGGTCAAACCACAAAAAGGATATGGATTAAAATTACACGGAATTAAAATATCACACAAAACAATACACAGAAAGTTTAACAATATCCAAATCCAGAACAGCGGTGACCGACCAAAGGCTAACATTTTATGATGATAATCATGATAATTGGAAATAAAAGAAAATAACAAAAACACTTAAACAAAATCACACAAAAATTACTTGAAGCAAACATCTAAGAGATAACAATGTATAATAACTTTATATATTGTATAAAAGTAAAAAGAATGTAAGGAATGAAGTTAGGGACCATCGCAATCAAGAAACTACCACAACTAGACTAAACTACTATTATCGAGAGTAAAATTTATAGTGTATCATTATTATATCGTATCATGACTTTTTAAATATAAAATAAATATTGTTATGTATGAAAAATTATGATATCACTGAAAGCATTTAAACTAAAGTGAGTGAAGAATCAAACTAATCACTTTGGACATTATTAACAAGTTAACCTTTTATAATACTGTCTTAACTAAACAATTATTTTCATTATTTGTAGGAAATTATAGAGGAAACTTTAATCCTAACTTGTTTCTTCGTGAAGCAACACTTTCTTTCGGAAACGATTTTGCTGATTTTGTAAACGAAGCTGTAGGTAAGTACTAACACATTTTAAAGATAATAAATATTACTATATAATGCACGATGGTATATTATATTTACAGGTACAGCAGGATCTCTGGTCTGGGGAGTTATGGCAGTATTTCTTGAACTCATGAAACCTATGAGTATGATTTTGGCACCATTCGTTATTTTGGCTACAGCAGGATTTTTGGTCGTCAAAGCCGGAATAATGGCGATCTGGAAAATATTCAAGACCCTCGCTAATTTCGCCCTGAAAATAGCTGGAGGCGTAGTAACTTTAATAGCCGCTGCTATATCGTCAGTGTCATATGTTTTTTTTTTAGTTGACAAAAAAATACAAAAATATATTTTTTAGGATTCCATTGGGTCTTATCATTGTCGCTCTGAATGGACTCATGGCGTTCTTCTTGGTATTATATGAAATCGCCAAGAAACTAACTTTAGCAGATATTTTAGGATTCATGCTGGCATCACCTTTCATTATTTTTGAAATAATAGCAGGTTTAGGTGGAATGGTACTCTTCGGTATAGCAGGTGAGTTAGACAATACACATTTTGGAAGACTTTATATAGAAATTATATTAATTTTGCGACAATCATAAAAAAATAGTTTATTGGCACTCACTTAACTGCTACTTTATTTATTTATTTATACGCACTGTCATGTTAACTCATTACTCACATATGACTAACAAGTATAATATGTCAGTGAAATTAATGTTTTGGTAGTTTTGATATTCTATTTATTATAAAATCATGATCCTCTATTAATATGTTTCTATTGATAACATATGCTTTTGGAGTTAACTTATAGTTTATTGTTATTTTTAATTATTTTTACTGAAATCTTGTATATTAAAGTATATTCTTAAAACTTCTATTCACTTCAACTATGGACAAGGGATGGACACTTTAAAGAGCATTACTATTCCTTTTAAAATGCTGTACTGAAAAATTGATAATTGGCATTTCACAGACAAATGGCACTTATCGAACCAAATTCTTAGTGTGCATTTTAAGAGTCCTAAAAATATATCACTAACGCCACTGTCACTCTATTTAATGACCGAAATGTCGAAAGATTGTCAAACTATCTTATGATAACCCTCTGTCACAATTTTTTTTGTTCTATAACATTAAATAGAATGGCTTTTTTGTCAAATTGTACCTGCTGAACACAAAAACTTAAACGGATTTTTCTAACACGTATTATTTGAAAGTTATGATAAATTAAAGTGCTATACATAAATAAAGCCTCTATGAAAATTTTAAATCATATTTATTTATATATATTATTAATTTTATAAAGACATAGTAATATATATATTATAAATAGACAATTGAACAAAGTAGTCCAGGTTTAAGTTTAAGAAACAATGAGCCATATATTCTGAAATAAAATGACGTAATATTAATAGACTAATGACTCTTGTGAGTAGTAAAATGTTCTTTCATTACAAACGAGCAGTACGAGCGTAAACATTCTTCTATCCGTTTTATATTAGTGAAAACGTTCACCTTCTTCATCACTCACTCCCTTACTGCAAGATTAGGAGGGAAAAATTGAAATGAGAATACAAAAAATGTATTTTCTTGCTTTAAATTTTTGTAACACGTCATTCACTAAAAGCTCGGCATTTTTAACTTAAAGATTGCCTAAAAATCTTTGAATTACTTTCTTTAGAGATTACCAAACCGAAAAGGTGGAAGATTCACATTTCTTGTGGAATGCGAGGTTTATATTTAACGTTTGATTTATCACAAATAAAGCCTGTTCTTTTTGGCCAATCTTTAACTTCATAGTGGTTTTTAATAACATTAGAATACTAACCAAAAACCACAAAAAATGTATTACCGAAGTTTGTGGCAAATCAAATTAATTTTCTAATAAAGAACCAACAATGAATCAATTAAAAAGTACAGCAACTTTGGTTGGGAGACAATGGTTTGGACAAGCATCTATAACGAAACTGACCTTTAGGATGGACATAAGTCAAACCGAAAAAAAGATATGGATTAAAATTATACGGAATTACAGTTGTTACACGGAAAGTTTAACAATATCCAAATTCATAAGAGCTGGGGTCGATCACAGCCTGACATTTTATGATGATAATCATGATAATCGGAAATAAAAGTAAATAACAGAAACACTTAAACAAAAAACAAAATCACACAAAAATTATTTGAAGCATCTAAGAGCTAACAATGTATAATAACTTTATATATATATATATATATATATATATATAAATTTATAACATCTTTATTAAATACTCTTAGTACAATCTTAATTATAAATTAATTTATTATTACTTTTCATTTGTACTTGGATTAATTCACAAACAAGACGAGTGCGAGAAAATACATCAATATGTATTCCTCAATTATAAAATTGTAATAACTTATAGCTATAGTTTATACTAAAGATATACACTTTCTATAAGTTCGTATTGTTTGGTTCGCTTCAATCTCCTGACATCCTGCGGGCTGTCCAGCAGTTGTATTGCTTCCACGTTAGTATGATTTATTTAGTTAGTATCTTCTTTCGTGTTTCAAGGCGAAATCATCAAAAAAAGGATAACTTCGCAAATCCATTTGATTTCCAGATCATCAGATCATCGTGCAATTCTTCGTTGGTTAAGTAGCGATAGGCATTGGTAATCAATCGAAGAACCTTGTTTTGGCAACGTTGGATGATTAGTTGATTAACTTTATATATTGTTTTAAAATTATATCAAAAAGTAAAAACGAAATAAGGAATGAAGTTAGGAACCATCACAATGAAGAAACTACCACAACTAGACTAAACTACCATTATCGGGAGTAAAACTTATAGTGTATCATTATCATATCGAATGACGACTTACTAAATATATAATAAATATTTATTTTTTAAGAATGGGATAAGGAATTCACAATACGAAATCTTATTAATGTTATAAAAACGCGGTGTAAATCATAATATTTCATCATATGATTTGAATCATATGAGTCATATGATTAATACTTTAAAACAAATTGCA
Source organism: Rhynchophorus ferrugineus (assembly GCF_030347505.1). NCBI lineage: Eukaryota > Metazoa > Arthropoda > Insecta > Coleoptera > Curculionidae > Rhynchophorus > Rhynchophorus ferrugineus. The sequence goes on along the minus strand of NW_027472583.1, from coordinate 18,566,038 downwards.
GGTGTTTTTACCATCGCTTTCCACATCGTGAAACTCGTAGCAAAAGGAATCATCAGCGTGATCAAATCTGGTATCCAATTCATCACCAACATGGTGTTGCGTTTCTTCGGCCTCCGCGTGTCTGTCAAAATCAGTTACAACGATCACATCCAGGAAGGATCTCAACTTTTACTAGACCTATTCAATAACCAAAATCAAAAGTAAATTTTAGACAGATTTAATAAATTTATATAAATCGAACTGAATCAAAAGAAATAATTAAGTTTCTGTAATATTTCTCATTTAGATACCGCAGAGGCTACGAACTACAACCACTAGTTGATTTTACTGAAGGCATTAGTTATCGTAAACCGTTCAAGATTTACGGAGTCAACATGGGACAGGTTATCAAAACCCTAACTGACCCGACCATCCCAGACGGTCTTCGTATGGCATCAGAAATCGTTAGTGTCTTTTCACCGTTCCAAATTCCAAGATTCTTTAATAGGGCGATGGCTGGATTGTTTTCCAGTAGCGTAAGCTTGCTGGCCAACGAAAGGGATCCTGGTTACGTTAGAAGCGTTATACCGTCTGTAAATTTGCCACCAGGAACAGAACTTCGTAAGTTTTAATATCATTTGTCTCAGAGTTGACTAAAATTAAGTTGGTGTTAACTAGAGTTAACAAAATGACTCAGGAATAAGTTTTTATGAAATAGTGATGAGATACTAAAATTATTATTTATTACAGAATTACGGCCAAATAACGCACCACCGTTGGAGCTTCCAACCTACCAGCTCATCCAGCAAGTGCCCCAGCTGGACGCCGTATTCAAAACCTTAAATGACTACTCAATGGCTACCCGCAATATCAGCCTCATCGAACAGCTGGAGCGTGATCCTGAATTCAAGAACCAGATCAACATCGGCATTAGGAGAATTTTGGCCGCATAATTATGTTGTAGTTAGTAGTTAGATACATTTCAACGAATAAACACAGCATTAGAATTATTGTTTTTATACTAATATAATTTAATATGGACATTGAGCAAGTTCTCGATGTTCTACTCTATCCAAACGAAACCATCATGGGATTGCAATTGATGTTTGAACCGAGCATTGAAAGGATCTTTAAAACTGAAAGGTGGTTTTTATACAAAACCTATAAAAACCTAATAGGCTATTACGTTTAATGTTAAATTCATTGATTATGACATTTCTCTATAGAAAATAACAGTTTTCTGTTTAGTATTATTGAACTGTTCAATGTACATAGACGCTAATTATGAAAGACTCAAAATTTTAAACATTCATTACATTTGTTGATTAATTTGAAAATGTGATATGACTGTTGAGTCATATCTCAATTGTCGATTTTTGGTTTCAACGAATTAACAGTTGTGATTCCACTGTCAATGACAAAAACCTCCTGGAGGACCAAAATGTGCAAAGACAATGAATTTCAAGACATTCAACGAGAATTCAGCTCAAACTCTCATAGATTTTTCAGACAGATAAGTATTTAATGAAACAACTGTTTCCATACAATGGAAAAGACCCAAAATATGGGACAATTACTACAAGAGGAATTAACTGAAAATGCCATTTCGAATTTTAACAGCAGTTTCATTGCTTGTCGGATAAATATATAGTTTCATAAACATACATCCCAACATACTTACACAAGCGTATGAGTGTATATGAGGCGATTAGGGAGGTGTAGAGTTGCAGAGAAAAAGCCAATAATAGCTAATAATAGCCAATAACAAACGTACCATCATTCTCTTATATGATAACATTCAGCCACAGGACGCATCCAGGGCTACTCGCCAAGAGTAGCGCCTTCTGGTTATGACTTTTTTCTCCATAAATACCTTTTGAAAATGCATAAAATAATAAGAATACATTAATTAAAACGCCTATATTATTTGAAATGAAAATTGTAACTTTTTATTTGTAAATTTCTATGTTTTCTTCTACTTCTATCTATTTTCGTATTTGTAATTTTAACCAAACTCTTTTCAAAATATTGATATCATATTATGATGATAAAAAGTATATTAATTCCGGTTTCAGCACCTAGAAACATATTTTGACTACATTACAAGACAGATAAATTGATATAAAATGTTAAAAATCAGTTAACATAAATGTGTGCATAAAGGTTTCACAAAGCATTCCCTTGTATTTTAGCACCAATTTATATATAAATAATGTTTCTATTTGATCATAAATATAGGCTTTATGATATTTAATCAACTATTAATGTTGAATTTACTTTAGAAAAAGGAAATATTTATAATATAGAAATCCAAAACTAGACAACGGACGTTTATAAATTTCGGAAAACTCTATAAAGGCAAGTAATTAAAACATTAATTGACTCGGCAATACCAGATGGTCTTCATTTGACATCAGAAATTGTCAGTGTTTTTCACCCTTCCAAATTCCGAGATTCTTTGATAGGGCGATAGCTAGATTATTTTTTAATAACGCAAGTTAGCTAGCCAACGAAAGGGATCTTGATTTTCTTGGAAGCTTTCATGGAAGTGACTGCGAATTACTCATGAATGTTATTAATTAATAACCAATTAATGTGTTATTGTCTGACATGACAACAACTTTTGTTACTTTCAAAACAACGGATAAAAAATCATTTCGTAAAAATTAAAATTCTGTTAGCCGAACAATAACTTGAGTTTTATTTATCCCTTTTAAATTCCGTTATGACAGAAAGATATAAAGGTAAGATTAACCTTAAAATTTCCTTAAACATTACCAAAACTTACCTTTGTTCGTCTTCGTTATTTCATAAATGATAACATAAATAATAATTTATTAGTAAAAGATGAACAGAATCAGCAATCTGAAATTTTACTGGCAAAACAAAGTTTGTGCGGGTTCTGCGCATGCGCAAAGCCTAGAAAAGTTCCTACAGTTGTATACTGTAAACTGTAAAAAACACCTAAACCAACTAAAGCTATAAGGTTCCACAAAACAAACATCGAAAAGTTGGAATGTATGTATCTACTCTCTATTAGGGATGTCGAACGCGGAAAAAATATCGATGTTTTGATAAACCAATATTTAAAAAAGTATTGATATATCGGCAAACCGAAATTGTCGATACCAAACCACGTAAAATTCACTTGTTATCCGAGTGGGAGAAATCCCATAACAAAAGTTCGATACTCTCCTTCGAAAACCCTAGGTTTTTAATATCGATATTTTACTTTGCAAGTAAAAGTTCAATACTCTCATTTACAACTATCGATATTTATATGACGTCCCAAAAAATATTAATCTATCGATATATCGGGCAATCAATAACGAAATTTTTTTAGTGTCCTTATTCTGTGTAACAAATGCATTCTAAGCTGAAAACACCAAAGAAAATATATTTGCAAGAAGCCAGATGTGACAGACGATGAAAGAAAAGTGCACTTAGACATCTCCTGTTATAATCCGAAATCAAGTAAACCCTTTAGTAATCCATTGTGTTAATTATCTGCATAGATTAATTTCACCCGTTAATACAAATTTTGGCTTCATGCCAGAATAATCAAACTTGCTCCAAGCCGAAATATTAAAAAGAAATATGGGTGTTATAATAGAGAGGCATATATATCCGAAAATCAAATTAGCTCGGGCCAATTTGGATGTACCAACGTTTATACGTAATCGCTACGCAAGCCGTCTCCGAAGCACGAAGGGCCTTAGAGCGCAAGATCGACGCCTCACTGCGTCGCTGGCAGCGACGTTCGTCAGTTTAGCGTTGCCGCGAACAGCCGTCGCGACGCCCGATATGCGGCATCCGAATCGGATGCTGGGCAACACGTCCGAGCCATGGAGCTCCACGCATCCCAATCGTCTATCTGTCCCCCCATTCAGCTGCTGACCCAGTGTCCAAACCGACCTAGAACACCAGTTTCAAAAAGGTATCGAAACGTATCAACATATTTTAAGAGTAAACGAAAACGTATGTCATACGAATTAATATACCGGTTTTTCTTTATTTCATAAAATTTCAATCACATAACATAATTATATTACATCACCGCACTTGTTCTATAATTTTATAACAAAAATAACGACTTCGTCAAAATATAACCCGGAAATTTGATATTAAATCATTTTTACATGCAAACGTCAAAATATTGTTGCATAGGTTACGTTTTCTCCTAAACAAAAACCACCATGATTATAATATACGTTTCCTATACGATATAATTGATATTTACTTTATTTCAGTTCAATAATAATGATATCCTTTTAATGGTATTGAGCTCACCCAAGAAAATATCAAAATTATTATACCATAATGTTGTTAATGTTTGAAATAATTTATGTTTTATTTACATTCGATAATTTTTATTATTATTTTTTATTATTTATTTGTCGTATTACTACTAATCGTTGTCGACTAACCTACAATTTGTAAAGAAGTTTGTTTTGTATATATATATATATATATATATATATATATATATATATATATATATATATATATATATATATATATATATGAAGACCCGAAGACCTATCGGCCTTAGTGTAGGTAACTGCTGTTTTTCTATTAAATCCTTAATCCTTCTACTAAATTAAATTAAATACACTACACTATACACGAGATCAAATGGCTTAATTATATTAAGTATGTGCACTGTTCTGGTGTTATCCAAGATTTGTAATACTTCGATATTGACATGAGAATGGAGTCTCCCTTTCTGTCTCCTTGTCATTCTCTTGATTTGGTGAGTGACAGTCTCTGAAGGTTTCGAATATTGAAATGAATGAAGATATTATTATTTATTGTAATTGGTGCTTGGGCAGTTTGGATAATACGTGAACTACAAATGCAGAGTTACAGTATCAGTATCAGACAGTTATCCAAGAGTTGTAATTCTTCGATATTAACATGAGAATGGAGTCTCCCTTTCTGTCTCCTTGTCATTCTCTTGATTTCGTGAGTGATAGTCAGTATCTGAAGGTTTCGAATATTGAAATGAATTAATGAATTCTGAAGGAATACTTGCTTGTATAATAGCAATTTATTATGTACTGATAATTGTGATTTAAACTCCAGTTCTTTCCTTTTCTGCAATATAGAATGATATTATTGTTATTGGTGCTTGGGCAGGCTGATAATACATGAACTACTATGTTTTCCTTTTGTTAATTTGTATTTGCCAGGTTATATATATATATATATATATATATATATACTTGCCTGTTATAATTTTCAAGTAGGTTCACTATTGCCTTCGATTCAAATGTATGAAAATATAGATATTTTCCACTTGCGGTATAGCAGCACATGTGTGGAGCAGGTAAAGAATTAATCCAATACACTTCCTTGTGGTACACCTGCTTTAGTTTATTTAATTGTAGAGTAGACTAGCTCTTGCTTGATTCTAAACATTCTGGCTGTAATGTAAGATTATAATACAAGGCCAACACGGCCGTTATACCATACTTTATTGAAAGCTTGTGCTACTTCTAAGAATATAGCCTTTTTACTTTCATACGCGTTTATTACATTTGTTACTCTGTTCACCCGGTCACCTGTTGAATACTTGTTAATGAACCCAAGCTGGTATCTAGGTATTAGGTTTTTTCTCTCTTATAATCGGTAATAATAATTATTTTGGACCTCGATTTGATGTAAATGATTTATTCATCTTTGGACTTTCTTCATCTAAGGACTAAAACTGTTTCGTTTTATGGCTAAGGGTGAGACTTGCGACACCAATACAATAACAAAATAATAAATTTATATTATGATCGAAAATATTTGTACAATATCAACTTACAGGAAGAAAAGGAACATTACAAGTTCACAAATTGGAAGATCGTTGAAATAGGTGTCATTTTTTGGCCAGACCTGGAAATAAATTAATTATGCAAATTCAAAGATCAAATCAAATGAGTCAAATTTTCACCAACAAAAAAGGCACCTGTAGCCAGATAACTGTGAAGGGGCACCACGGTACTGCAGGAGATAGATGTTTATTGTCCATCTAGCCTCGCGAATCAACGGAACGGAGTATTTAAATTAAAAATGAATGTACAACTGGAATCTAGAAGCTAGCAGAAAAATAGCTAGGTCTGTCAGCTCATGAATAAGTTTGTTTTCTGAGTGTCTTAACTTTACTCCCACCGAACATAGGAGTTCTTAACGAATGGTAGAACATTACAATTGTTTCAGCTAAGAGGGTCAGGTTTGTGGTTCGACAATCTGCCCAGTGCAATAAGTTAAGCAATTTCTTATGATAAGTATTATGTACATAACATGTAGAAAATCAATTCATTAACAAGCAATTGATTAAGGCTGAAAGTCTGCTGGTTCTGCAGATTAATGAGTTCGGCATGCTGGCTATCCCATTAACTTTTTAAATGGCGAGCCAGATTTACATACATAATATTTTCAGTCTATATTACGGTGATGTTCTTTGACTCAGTCGCGAAACATGCTACATCTGAAAGATGATGACCTGGAAAACCCTATTAAAGAGGTTGGAAGTCCACCAAGAAGAAATTAAAAAGGGTAAGAACACTATATTCAGAGAAATGAACTTAGAAATTACTCGTCATCGTACTATTGTGTCAGATTTTCAAATCGACATACTGAAAATTCATGTTTAAATAGGGAAATATTTTAGCGTTAATTAATTAACTAAATATGTTATAATATCAATATAATTAGCGATAAAATAACAATTAAATTTAATTCAGAATTTCATAATCAAGAGATAGCAATGACCCTTTTCAGTTTTATTGGATTAACATTATTTTAGGGGTATATTAAATTAATAATACGAGTGTTGATGGTTGAAATTCTTGAGTATTAATAAAATAACGGGTAACAGATAGAATAAACATTTAAATTATTAATTAGTTAATAAATATTTAAAATAATCAATATATTTAGTCAGTGTTAAGCAAACGTATTTGTCTAATTTGCAATTTGTAACTTTAAGTCCTTAAAACGTAACATTGCTTTGTTAGTTTGCAAAGAAACAGATATATGCTCTAATAACTAACTGCATTCGAAATAACATTTGTTGAAGGATAATTCATATTTTTATTAATACATTGTTATTAGTATTCGCTTTTAACCCAGAATTTGTTTTTCACAAAATAAACTTAAAAATTAGATTCCTTTGTTAGAGGTCTAAATAGAGTCTCCCCTTACAAATTTTTTCAATAATCTTGATTTCTTGAGTAACAGTAGACATCTAAAGACATTGGTAGCATCTACGATATTTCTTAGGACTTTGTTCTGAAAAATGTGTGTTTCGTTTTATATTTTTCGCGGAACATCCTCACAATTGTATTACGTACGTATACATATAGGTTTTATAATTTGCTTCTACAAAAGCAACTTACTATGTCTGTATAATTGAGGTTTACTTCCAAGTTTTTGACAATACTGACATTGAGAATAATTTCCTTCTTTCTTCTACAGTCCTTGGATATTTACCAATTACTTCTCTACTGATTATTCTGTTGCAAAATATACTTGTTTTTGGTTCACAAATCCTCCAACTTTTTTGAGATTCTCAAACAAATTTACCCGAACAGAAATGGCAAAAAGCAATACATATTTTTAATTAAATATTACTTATTGAGATCGATTATTACTTATTTTTAACTAATGATTAGTTATTATCACAATATTATGGAACGTATTTACCAAAATGATATCATTCACCAGTAATGTCATCTATTAGATATTTTTATATGATTTTCTAAGTAAAATATAAAATAAGACACATGTAGAAACGTATATCATATGCTATTAAAACGTGTAATAACAATTGAAGTAAATAATATAATAATAATACAGTATACTCAACGTTCTATCTAAATAATAATGCAAGATTATAAAGAGGCCCATTTTAAATCTAACAAAGGATATACACGTGCCCTTAATGGCGGTAATAATTTTCGGTCAAAGAAATAAAAAATAACACACCTTTTGTCAGTCTAATTTAAAAAAATATACAGCCTTAATAATGAATAATGTAACGCACAGTGTACAAAACACAAAAAAGCTTTTTCGAATTTTGCTTATTTAAAGGCGAGTCCTTCCTAGCTGATAGAACAGATTTTTCGGAATGATCCTTTGATATTTGGAATATCTATTCAGTTTCTGAAAAACTCTAGACAAAACTATAAGGTTTTTTGTTAAGGACGAGTTGGTGGTGGCAGTCTTTAGTGATTATGTCATTTAGGCGCTGTCTGTTTAACCTACTGCTCGTTACCCGGTCCGGTTGTGAATCTAAAGCATTCTCGATCCCACATAAAACACACAAGGAATTTCTTGCAACTATTTATGGGGAATTCAGTGACATACACACGGACAAAAGAATTATATAACACATAGGCTAAAAGCCTCGGGCGTAAAAAAGGAAACACGTTTTCCCTGTTCAAAATAAGCTTTATTCATCAACGTAATCTCCATCAAGAGCCACATAATAATTCCAGATCCGGTCCAACATTTCAATGCTACTTTTGTAGAACGATTTATCTTTTACGTGATAAATCCCTGTTTCATCCATTGCCGCATATCGACGCGAAAATTCCGGTTTATTACGCTGGCTATATCAAACACTGCTCAGAAACATCAACACTTTCTTGTTTTTCGCCAACAGTGAGCAAACGCGGCACCCACTTTGCACAGAGCTTCCTCATAGACAAGTGCTTAAGAAATATAAAAGCAACACATTCATTTGATATATTTCTAATTTACGCATCTTCACTTTTCGATCATTAAAAATAATTTTGTGGATCTTCTTATTGTTTTCTGGTGTTACCACATCATTTAGACGTCCACTTCGTTCTGCATCATCGGTGTCTCTACGACCACGTTTGAAGTCAGCAAACCAATGTTTTATTATTGTTTCAAATGGAGAGGAGTCCTTGTAACACATTTCAAGCCATTACTTCGCTTGAACGGTTATTTCCCATCAAGAAGCGGTGTAAAATTTAAAAAAAATACACGAAATGGTTTTTGATCTATTGTTTTGAAAATAACAAAAGTAATATCACTCTTAACACAATAACTTACGAAGTTACGAGTAAAATGTCATGAAATTTTAACAGTCTTCTTTTGAAGGTAACTGCTAACTGAAAAACGCCATCTATGTGTTAAGCCCGGGACTTTTCTGCCCATGTGCTATATAAAGTTTACCAGACCCGACAAACGTTGTACTGTTCAAACATTATTTTTCATTCAGAGTGATATGTAATCAAGTTAATCAACGATTTTAATTTTTGTTTGACCACACGTTGCAGTGATATCATGGCATACAACCAGAAAAAATATAAATATTTTACAAAAGATATATCGATAAATAATAGTCGATAAATAATAAATATATCGATGAATTTTAAACAATTTTAAAGGTATATTAAAAATAATTGAGGAAGGTTTTCTATAATGTTTGCAAAAAAACTATCGAAAAACATCGGCTATCTAATATATCTATATATATAATATATCGATATATATATATATATATATATATATATATATATATATATATATATATATATAGTTTTTACTATAGCATGGACGCTTATGACATGGAATAAAATTTTATTGGAATAAAATGAAATAGTTTTTATTTTATTATTTCCATTCAACGGCGTCTATCTATCAAAATTATTTTTCAGTCCTCCCACATTTTATAGCACCAAAAGAATAAAACAATAATATTCTTTGTCGTCCTTTCTTTTAGAAGTAGTTTGCAGAAATCATTTGTTTTTACGACTGCGGAGCTTTAGCCGTCATATAAAAATATACCGGTTAAATAAGCGAGCAAAGCAAAGAAAAATATCACTTTGGCAAATGAATTTTTCAAGCATCCTCCATATGTTTCACAAGAAATATTTCTGTATTTTATCTTTTAAATGTCATGTGTTACTCATTACTACATTTGATTAAATTGATTAAATATTGGCAAAGCGTCACATTTTCACGAAGCTTAGAGAAAAGTTGTTTAAACATAAATATCATAAAATCAATATAGTGGCATAAGAGACATTGGCAAATATTGAGAGATTTTTTTAATTGGCTTCTAAATATAAAGGGACTCAATTTAACCAACTCAACATTTTTAAATTAAACAATTCTACTAAATAAATTAAAATTAAATAAACATAAATTAATACACAAACGATCTGAAAATAATATTTATATTATAAATTAGTTTTAAAGTATTTTTTGAAGGATAATTCGAAGTTTTATTGTTAAAAATCGATAATAACAATATACTTTGTTCAAATATGTGCAATACTATGCGCCGATATCCGCTACTCTACCCATCTTTCAGACAATTTACGATTTCTAACTCGATATTCTACTCGATAAGAACGATATATCTCCTGAGAATATCCACAAATTGGCCCAATTTTTTGTATCTTCATAAGAACGTCACGACTCCTATGTAAGAGCAAGTAGTAATCAGAAGCAGCAACATCTGAAGAATATGGCAGGTAAGATAGCACTTCCCAATTTAATGTTTCCATGTATGTTTTCACCGGTATACGATATGAGTGCAACACGTGGTCTAACGTTGCTGTTCTAAAGATAACATCGTTGTGTTTTACTCGTATTCTGGTCATTTTCTGAGCGGTGCTCGGGTCAAATGTTTCAGTTGTAGTCGATAGCGATCCCTATTGATGGTTTCATTAAGTTCTAGCAGCTCACACTATACCACAGCAAGCTATTTCCGCCAAATACAGATTGTTAGCTTGCAGCCATGAATATTCGACTTTGACGTTGATGTCGATGCATGACCAGATGGTCCAGATGGTGACTTTTGGATCATTTGTTTCTTGTGTTACTCGCAACAATTTTGAATATTCTTCATGCGTTTTACACGGATCAAGTAATGCCTTCAAATCATCGTCTTAACGTTTTTTTAACTCTCCAGAACGCTCTTTGTCTTCAGTATCAAAATCATTATTTTTGAACCCAATAGCCATCGGTTGAAATCGATGGAACATGATTGCCAAGTTTCACACAATATTCGATGACCTTCAGCTACATTTTTCTTCAAATTGAAGCAAAACGGTTCAAATTCTCAAATATGCGACTTACTCAGTTCAAATTTACATATATTCAACTCACTGAAGAACTGTTTTGTTCATACTTTGATAAATATATCAGATGCGAGTTACTAGAATATTCGTTTTATTCATATTAAACTTAGCAAAATGTTCCTCAGACTCATTTTATGTTGATTTATAATATAATAATTATTCGGAATTAAGCAAATAATATAAACGGTCTAAGTATTAAATTAATAAATTACTAACTTACTAAGTTACTAAAATACTTTAATCATACTTCCATAATAAACTAAATATCCTCCTAAAAGACATTACAAAAAAATCATAGATCTGAAATCTATTGGATATTATGCACTATCGACATCAAAATATCAAGAACAAAAGCATGTTAAGCAATTCTTTGAACGCCCCACTTTTTCAAACATCTTTACCATAAATCCTCGACATTTCTCGGTGTGAGTTTATACGACCTTCTTTTCCAACCAATAAATAATTCAGCAAAACAACGCGGAAATATGCCTCCACTCCGATATAGATGAAAACAAAAATGGCGAACATTTTTTTACCTTAAAATAACTAAATTTTCAAATAACATCTCAGCCTACATCGCTTGAATTTATCCGTTTCTTGGCCGGAGCTTGTTTTCGTCGCTCTCAAATTAAAGATTGAATTACCTGTTGATAATGAAAGGTAAGGAGAAGTTATTTTTAGTGTGATAGAGTAAGGGCGATTTGTTAAAGTAAGAAAATGCCGACTAATGGATCATGCTCCATTATTCTAGATGATTGCCTGATGGAAGAGGCGCGATTTTCGATTACGTGGTAGAAAAAAATTTACGGCTTCGCCATCGATTAAATCAAGGAATCGCATAAAAGAAGCTAGTGAACTGAAATAATACTTTTTATATAAAATCAAATAATATTCAGAAGTATTCCGATTTATTATTCCTGATTATTTCATATTTTCATATAAAAACTTCTCATCACACTTTTTTCACTCACGAAGTACTTTTTATTGATATATTTTGAAGTCTCCTTTTTACCAACGAGGGTTTATCTGGACTGGACCTACTGTTCAACGTGGGCTCCGAACCACGATCATCGGCATTAAGCCCTACCGACTGACCAGTGATCAACTTAGAGACCATCCGAAAAGACATCCGGTCTTACCCAGCCTGGTTACTGGCGTGAGTGGGATGGTTATTCCCTGTCGGATTTTCCACTGTTGTCTATAAAGATATTTACAATTACAATCACAAAAATATATTATATCCATGCCTCAGCAGGATTCGATCTCATGACTATCACAACAGTAGGAGGACCGCCCTGTCGCCTTAACTACTGCGCCACCAAGCGAGCTACAAAGTACTTTTACAGTAATTAGGCAAAAACAGTTCTAAGTTATTAAATTTAATAAAGAAATGTTAATTGTAAGATTTTATTCTTATATTGTATTTATATGACATATTTATACGTATATGATTTATTAGTATATTCTTTCAATGATTTTATTCTGAAATATGAAGTCACCATGAATATCTTTATTTTAAATATATTACAGCGCTTTATCAATGTTCCGATGCATTTTATTCGATATATATGAAAATATCCTATTGACTAAACATGACACGCTATGTTTTGTCAATATACCAGGTGCGTCAGTAACTGATTTCAGTTTTTTTTTCTCTATAGAAATCCCATTATTCATAATAGTTATATTTATTTATTCAAAGTATCGGCTATTTCATTGAATACGTTTTACCAATCTCTCAGGCATTTTATAAATTCCATTCCCAGAGAACCATTTCTCCTTTATGCTAAAGCTTTATGCTTTGCTGACTTCTTCGAAATTGAAAAAGTGCTGCTCTACAAGAGCGTTGCTCATCGATGTGAAAAGGTGGTCAGATGGAGCCAGGTCTGGAGAGCACAGACGGTGTGAAAAATATTCTCATCCAAGTGATTTCAACACTTCTTTGAGTGGTTCGGCTGTATAAGAGTAATGCTGTATAAGGGGTGTTGTCACTCTGCCCAATCACCTTTTCATGTCTTTCACCGCATTGTGGACGTCTTTCGATTATTATTTGCTGTTAGTAGAGATCAGTATTTACTGTTTGGTCAGGTTTCAACAACTCATATTCAGCTTAGTCAAACCAGACAGACAGCATGGTTTTGCTACCAAAGCGATTTGGCATCGCAGTCCAGGGGAGGAGTTCTCCAGGTGATAACCATGATTTTTTCCTTGGGTATTTCGAAATGTTCTAACGCTACTAATAATCACGCGTTTCTTATCGATCCAGAAATAACTTACTTTCCTATCTTTGAAGCAACATTTCCCCTTCTTCCCATCTTTTACATCACTTGTAATCGTTCAGAAATTGCGACTCGACTAACTTTAAAATTTTCTCTTCTTTCTTTTTTTTTATTCTGAAGAATATCTGATCTATTTATATATCCTTATACTTTAATTGTTAGAAAAGCGCTTTAAAAGCGAATAAAACTAACAATTGACCAAAAAGAATTTACTTTGATGAGAAGCTTAATTAGTAAATCAAAATCTCTGATTCGCTGTTAAAATCAGGAAAATTCACTCATCATGTTAGAAGAAAAATGTGGTAGAAAACATATTGCATAAACAACGGTCCAAATTGGTGATAACCAAATGTAGACACGAAGAAATATTAACAGCGGATCAAATACTAATTCTATGTATGTTTTAGACTTCTTAGTTCAGCCATTCAGTCGGCAGAGCCTCAAATCCCCGTCCTTCCGAGCGCTCCGCATTACCAACCTAGCCGGAAGCGCGAAGAAGCCAAGGTCCTGCAAAACCTAAGAAGACGCCTGAATGCCGCCAAAATTGTACAGGCCAATAGACCGGAACCAATAGAAGCACGCACTGCTGTCAACAACAACCTTAGTCCCGAAGATATAGATAACAGGCCCTATCTTCTTCAAAAAGTAAGATATTCAAATAAGCTAAATTGTTAATTTGTTAACAAAAAGAAATAGTTTAAAATCAACTTGATATAATTAAATAGTGAGCGTGACGGCACTCTCAGGCAAAATCGGTTTGTTTAATACTTTTCGTCCTTCAGGTGTAGATCTACCAACTGATTTAAAATGTCCATCACGCAATGTTTCCTTAATTTCCATACCGTTAAAACCCCGAGTTTAGGACCCTTACTACAAGGATGCACGTAAAATCACTATTAATTTGCACAAGCACATAATGTTTAAAAATGGTTTTTTTTCGGTCCCGAAATACAAAAGTAACAAAATAAAATAAGCGTGTGTAACAAATATTATTACAGTCTAAAAATTCACATACGTGACCAAAATATTAACAAATGTAGTGTAACTGTTAATACTAAATAAAAAGCCTGTTCAAATAAAATATTTAAAAAAATTGAACCGACTTCAAACAATAAATAAGGAATTCACTAAAAAGTAAAAAATAATAAAAATTAGATTTTTGTATAGCGTTGTAATAACTAAATAAAAACAAACAAAAAAAGTATTTAACCTAGATAGGTCAAACAAGTCAATTGAAAAGTCCCCGGCCTGACATATAGATGCGCTACTAGAATTAAATCAAATTTTTTTTTAGTTAGCCGTAATCCTCAAAAGATGCGTCTATAAACTTGACAGCTGTCGGATCATTAGAATATTATAGAATATTAGAACATTTAGATGAACCCTCTCCAAAGCGTGGGAAAACGCAATAGTCGACTGGCAAGGTTGTGGCGTCTGTATTTTGGGATGCGCATAGAATAATTTTCATTAACTACCTTGAAAAAGGAAAGACCATCAACAGCGACTATTACATAGCGTTATAAAGGCCGCTTAAAGGGCGAAATCGCCGAAAACGGCCGCATTTGAAGAAAAAGAAATCCTGATGTCCTGTGCTCAGATCTCAAAAGAATGCTCGCTGGGAAGAAATTTTGGCCGTGGCATTTACCTGAATATGTAATTTCACTTGGGAGGTGATAGACACACGATCGTTCTAATCTCTTATAACCTCTGACTGCTTAATATCAATCGTCGCATATTATCAGACTCTAATTCTTCGTAATGAATGTACTGTTGCATATAGGTTGTAATAATCAATATACTTTCAGCTGGCTTGGTTGGCGCAGTGGTAAAGGCGACAGGACGGTCCACCTACTGTTTGCGATAGTTACGGGTTCGAATTCTGTCTGTGATTGTTTAATATTTGTGATTGTCCTAGGCAAGAGTGCAAAATCCGACGAGGAAAATGATCCCAGTCACGCCAGTAACCAGGTTGGGATGTCTTCTGGGATGATTTCTAAGTAGATCACTCGCCAGTCGCTAGGCTTAATACCGAGTGTCGCGTTTTGAAACCCACGTTAAACGGTAGATATAGTCCAGATAAATCCTTGTAGGTAAAAGGAGACTGGAAAATATATTTTAAAAATATATACTTTCATATTTATTTGAATAAATCAAACAAAAAAAAACATAACTCCTCATAAATCAAATATTTAGATTCGCTTTTAGAATATAAAAAATTATACAAATCAGTACCAAACCCATAGGTTTATATTTAATATGCAAACATAAAATAGCCTATAAAACCGTATACCTCTTAGATAGCAATCCATAAATGCAAATATGCCACTACTAGGATTAAAATAAAGCAAAAAAGGTTTTACGATAGGAATTCTTGAAGTTGACTTTCAGGACCAATGGCCTCTCGATAAAGTTATCTAAAGGTCAAAGTTGAATACATGGTAAAAGTTACAAGGGTATTGTTACCCATGATTTTAAACGTATAGTGCATTTAAACGAACAAATTTTGTTTTTATAATTTACGACCTATTCCACAATTAAAACAAAAATTATAAAATCATTTACGTTATTAATTATTAATATTTAAGTTATTCTTATAATATATACTATGGATAAATAATATATAATACAAGTTAGCTTAAAAAAGTGTATTCTGATAATTTTTATCTTTCAAAACGAATTATTGAAAAAATTAAGTATAATAGAAGGTGGGGCAAAAGCACCGCTACCATTTTAATTGCCTATAATTTTGGTCAAAGAATAGATAAGTAAATTTGGTTTTCATCAAAAGTTTACTTGGTCTTTACATTTTTTTTTCATTATAATTGAAATTGTATATAGGCTAAATGGTGACCGCGATTCGTTTTGCAACTTTCGACTCTTGTTAACGCATTTTTCATGACATCCTGCAACATCTGAGGCTGAATTTCTTCAATTTCGTGACGAATATTGAAGATGTTGAATCGTTTGGGGCTTATTCACATAAACTTTTGATTTTAAAAAACCTCATAACAAAAAGCCTGGTGCTGTTAAATCCGAAGATCTGCCTGGACGTGCTAAATCGCCATTTCACAAAATTAGTCTTCCTGGAAAAACCTCATTCAATAATTGAATTGGTGAACGAGCTGTGTGTGCTGTTATCCCATTTTGCTGGAACCACATATCCTCTAGTCCATGCTCTTCCATTTCAGGCACAAGAAAATTTCGAATTATATCTTGGTACCGTTTAGCAGTAACAGTAACTACAACACCTTGGTCATTTTCAGAAAAATAATGACCAATGATGTTTCCAACATGAATACCACACCATACAGTTATTTTTAATGGATGCAATGAAGTTTCATGAATTAATTAAGGATTCTGTGTTCCCCAAAAGCGACTGTGCTGTTTATTGGCGTGACCACTGAGAAGAAAATGGGCTTCATCGCTCATTATCAATTTAGACAAAAAATCTTCAATTTCACCAGACAGCCTTAGGATTGTATTACTCTACTAAACTCGTTGATCAGGATCTCTTGGTAACAATTTTTGGACTAATTGAATTTTGTACGGGGACATTTTGAAATCAGTTTTCAAAATACGCCTTAAACTGCGTGCAGAAATGTGTAACTGGGAACCACGTCTCCGAATTGATGTTACTAGAAACTATCGCGCACCAGAGCCACATTTTCAGCGTTATGAGACGTTCGTTGTCTTCCAAAACGAGGCCTGTCGTACCGTACTGTCGAAAATTCGCATGTAAACTATAAATTGTGGTTTTGTGAGGCACTGTGCGATTAGGATATTTTTGACGTAATTTCCGTTGAGTGGCAATAATGGAACGATTATTTTCAATAAATGTTGTCACTATTTCTGCTCGTTCTTGTAGCGTATATTTATCCATAATAAAATTTGGACGTATACACAACACAATGGTTAAAGCGAAACTGAGCTAAACGTCACATAACCAAGATGGCGCGTAATTAAAGTGGTAGCGGGACTTTTACCTCACCTGTTAACTAGTGAAAACATTTCCGTCATTTTCTTCAATTTTTTTTTCATCTTTCTGGTAAAATGCCAAAATCGCATTGAAAGAAAGATATTTGTTTTGCTCCAATCGTCGTTACATTTTCAGAATTTCGAAATTGATTCGATTTTTTTGCATCAATACGTCTTCAGTTTGTCCAACTTTGTAGATGTTTATATTAATAGATTCATTCGGCTTTGACAGCTCGTAACATACTGTAGCTTTCTGATTCCTGAGTTTGCACAGCAAGATGTATGACGTTGTTAGCTTCAAACTATTTTAGTCCTCCAAGCTGTTCTTTTATTCATTGTAGTTACTCTTTGTTATGCGTCAAAATTGTCAGTTTTAAATAATAAGAAACAATTCCTGCAATTGGAATATAACGCTCTTCACTGGAGAAACAGTGATAAAGGGCGAGTAAGAAAAAGCAAAACTAAAAGGAAAAATGATCAGTAATTTATGAACTAATATGGGATGTACTCGGTAAACACATGCAATGTAAACTCTTGAAAATAGCTGTCTGGATGATTCCTAGTTGAGCTGCAAACTGTTGTAACATTTGCTTTGAGTATTCATCGAGCAAAGCAAAGCACAGTATTTCCAAAAAGTTTAAGGGGTCAGTAAAATCGAAATCAAATCTTATAAAACGTTTATACTGATAATAGTATTATACTAATTAATAATTAACACACTATTAATAGTACTAAATACTAAATACATTTTTCCTAATTCGAATTCCTACAATATGTATTGTCCATATTACAACCTGAGATTTCAAAACTCAATTCTTTCAAAAGCACTAAAAACCCCAAAATAATTGCGTTTTAAACATAATTTTTGAACTCAAGGAAAAAATCCTGTAAATATTAGGTCGTACACCTAATATATAAATAAAAAAGAATAATTAAATTATTTTGACGATAAATATCTAGAGTGTATAATAAAAAGTGGACGGACTATTCTAAATCTTGATATTTTCCTTTGTTAAAAAGTACACAAAATTTGCACGCATTTCCGCAATCCGTTTAATTAATGGTTTCTTTAGCATGGGGAGAATCTATTTATAAAACTCACACGTTTTTTGGAATAATATGGGACCAATTTGTAAAATAATAGCGGTAATTTGAATGTTCAGTTGCATAATATGTAATAAATTTATAAATTAATATCAATAAATAAATAAAATAATAATAATATAAAGACTTAATATAACAGAATTAAAATATCCTCTATCAAATGTGCGGCAGAATTAACTGCGAATTTTAATTTAATTTAATTTTATAATCAAAACACTGATATACCTGACTGTTACAATTGATATATTATAACAATTACAAGCACAGAGATGGATAGTCGTCAACCGTCACCATCACTTGCAAAGCAAAATATTGACAGATCCAAGCTGATCCGGCTCATCTGGTAATACTATAAAACCATAAATGGATTTAATTGTATTATTAGCATAACAATTACTGAATTTGAACCCTGAATTTAAGGTAAAAACAAGTGAAATATCTCGAAAGTTACAGCAAAATAGGTTTACTGGCCATTTTATCCAGATGTCAATCCATTCAACTACCGCTTCTTCCAGTAACGTGCCTGCGCTAGGCCTGTCGAAAAAAGAGTTTTTGAACTTAAGAAACATCCCTTGATACATTTTGATCGTGAGACGTGTTAGATTGTGTTCAATTGCTTTCCCATAGACCATACAATTCTAAATATATAATTTCTGACTTTATATGGTAAATTGAACTACGAAAATCAACCGAACTAATTGAACTAAAAAATATTTTTTAATTGAACCGACTTCAAAAAATAAGTAAGGAATTTACTAAAAAATAAAAAATAATCAAACTTATTTTTGTGTATATGACATGGTTGATATGATGTTCAAATAATATGGTTAGTGTTTAAAAAGCAAACGGCTTTTGCATTGAACGACTTTGGTAAGCAAACTCTTTCTAAAAACTCCTAAAGAAATCCTGAAGAGTATAGCGGTTCGGTCCCTGCTTTCATCATCAGCTTAACTAAATAACTTCAAACTATACAATTAGTTATCTGTACATCCCGATAATATTTAAAGAAATATTCTCTAACTCCTAACCATTGAAGAGTTGTGTCTTCCGTCACATCAGTTCGGCAATTACATTATACACAAATATCTAATTATTTTAAATAAAAAATACGTGTAACCGTTCATACGTCATCTAAATTTGTGACGTCAAAACGTCGCAATGTTACCGCATCAACTTCAAGTTTAAACTCAATTTGGCTTTGACATTCAACAAAATTCTAATCTAAATAAAATAATTTGAACAAAAATGTTATCAAATATAATTTATTTTAACATTATATGAGATCTAAAAAGTACAGTTAATTATACAGCAACAATAGTTAATAGCTTGGAGTTATAACCTCCTATAACTATTGCTTTCAAGAATTTTGCATACGTCTAACAACCGTATGACTTTGACAGGCTCATTCGTTTATGTGTTCGAACTAATGAGACAGCATTGTGTCTCTTTTTAACTAGAATAAAATGAGAAGGCAAATAATGTCTGATCCTGAAACGCATTTACAAATTGCCGCAACCAATACATTAAAATACGTACATTACATCTTGATGACGTATGTACAAATGTAAAGCCTTGAATAGACTATATACACTATAATCGCCTCCGCCGTTGATCGCCGTTTCATCGAAGGTCAACGAATGTTCGGTATCTTACGCCGAATCTCAATCGTTGTCCTTCGTTGGCCCGGTGTGTACTCAGTATACAAGACAAATATGATTAATTTAATACAGTGCTGTCGAATTTCGACCATAGACCCACCACTAATTATGTATTAAATCCCATCGGATACTTCTATAACCAACTTCATGTGCGTAAACAAATAATTTTTTCAATGCGCTGAAAATGTCCGAATTTGTACCGAGTAAATAACATTTGCACGAAGTTTTACTTTTTTACATTAATCTGAAAAAAAAGCAAGATCATAAAAAACTACCTGGAAAATGTTGGTTGAGAAGTATACCCTCCTTCATAACAGGTACGGACTGATATAGAATATAAAATATACAAATGTCAAAAAAATTCATTAAATATTTTTCTAAACATTAATTACTAATAATAATCATAACGATGTAAATGAATTGGCAAAAAAAATCGTACTGACAACATTTAATGCAGTATTTTAACGCAACGATTAGTTAAGGGTGTGTAGAGAAGGAAGGGGTTCAGTGTAGTAAATGCCAAGGTCTCGGAAGCACGGTTCGGGAAATGCCCCCAAAAGATAAAACATAAATGATGAGCTTGCCAGTCGTACACGTGAAACGGTTACAAAGAGGACCACTAGATTTGCGATGTAATTCCACTGAGGTCGATGAGCTTAAAGGGGGCTAAATGAGAAAATTGGGAATTTATACGGTATCACTCCGAGAAAGTTTTCCTTTCATTCGGATTATGTTACTTTCGTCCTTTTTAAAATCTCATCTATCACTTTCGCCTCCATCAATCATATTTAGTAATGATTATCGATTCAAGATAATGCATTCTCAGGATCGGCAAGAATGGAAACTAGAATTTTCGAATAGAGACGAGTTTTTATCTTTTATATTTGAACTGTTATTAGATATTACGTAAAATGTTATTACAATTATAACAAAAAATTTATTCATATTTCGATAATAGATGGATTTGGCGTAAGTAGTCTATTCAAAGTTTTGTTATACATACGTCATCAAGATGTTTAATGTATAACCTGCCGCAATTTGTAAATTGAGCCTGTCAAAGTCGTCCGGTTGTCAGACGTATGCAAAATTCTTGAAAACAACAGTGATAAGAGGTTTTAACTCTAACCTATAAACTATTGTGGATGTATAATTAACTGTATTTTTTAGATGTACCATAATGTTAAAATAAACTATATTGGATAACATTTTTGTTCAATTATTTTATTTAGATTAGAATTTTGTTGTATATCAGAGCCCAACTGAACTAAAACTCAGAGTTGATGTGGTAACATTGCGACGTTTTGACGTCACAAATTTAGATGACGTATGTACAATATAACTTGAATTAATGAATTAATTATAAATGAATATACTGTATATACGAAGGCAATCCGATAAGTACTTAGCATCACCGCCCGTTGGAGCCACTATCACAAGAGAAATTTATAATCGTCTTCATTCTAGTAGACAGCTACAGTCGACATTTTAACACAAATGGACTTTCGAAACTCACTCACATCTCAAAAACCGAGTGGGTCAAATCCTGCATGAAAATCTATACACGAGAAAGCTGTCATCGTGATGGGTGCCGCATTTCCTCAGTCCGGACAACCAGCGCAACCGTGAGTCCGCTTCAGAGCAGAATTTAACGCTGTTTAAGCGCAATTCGAAGGAGTTTTTACGTCATTTCCTGACTGTTGCTGAAACGTGGATCCACCGGTACACACCAGAGACCAAGAAATACTCGACATAGTGGACTCCGCCGACGAACATGCTCCAAACAGGACGCAGACTGTCCCAGCGACCGGAAAGGTGTTAGCCACCACCGTTCTCTGGTTTTCACAAAATGTCATCTACATCGACCACTTGAAGAAGGACGAAACGCCCTCATTTGGTGAACTCTTTCTTCGAAGTGCTCTTCCACCTTGACAACGCACCGGCTCACACCTCCGCATGCGCCACGGCCAAATTGGTTTAATTGTTTTTCATTCCATCCACCGTATTCTCCAGATTTGGCCCAGTGTGAGTTATTTTTGTTTCCGAACTTGATAAAGTCACTCGGCAAATGTATACATATTTTTCAGACAGTTCGAAGAAGTTGAAGCTCCGCTAGATCAAGAGTATCACGCTAAAAAAGAACTGTTGAAAAATAAATCGCCACATTCCCAAATTTTTTTTTAAAGCTAAGTACTTATCGGACCACCCTTGTATATAATTGTTCGTTAGTCTCGATATGACTCGAAAATGGTCGGATCAATTTATCTAATGTTGGTTTTAAAATGTTTATGGAGGTCCAGGGAAGGTTTATATGATGAGAAAACATGGAATAATTGCGAAGAAAAAGGACAATTGTGTTTTCCCGTATTGTGTCACTGTTACAAGTCATTGTGTCATTGAATACTGATTAAAACTACCGGCCAATATTATTAAACCACCATTAGTATAGTGTATTAAACATAAGAAAATCATTTTCAGCACCGGCCGTATAATACTTTACACAACGCACATTTATATGTTCAAATATATTATGTTCAAAATTGCACGCCTATTGAAACAAACGAAAATAATTGGGCTAGAAGCAATAAAGAGAAGGACGACATTTTCTCAAAACACTTAAAAAAATGTTTAGTCTCAGCTACATAAAAATGAGGGAAAAAAATTACTAGCTTTCTAGATTCGCCATTTCAAATGGACTTACCGCACGAGAAATTAACGGTCAAAAAAGTTAAACAAACAATAATGAGAGAGATTAATATTTAATAATCTCCTGGTTATGACTTAATTACTGGTGACATTTTAAAAGAACTATCAAAAAAAGGTATAAAACTATTAACATTTATATTTAATGCTATGCTACGAATTAATTACTTCCCTAGTATCTGGAAAGTAGCTAAAATATTAATGACTCTTAAACCAGGAAAAATACCAGAAGATGTGACCTCCTACCAACCCATAAATTAATTACCGATAATCTCGAAAGTTTTCGAGAAATTATACATAAAGAAGCTAAACTATATAATAGAAAAAAGAAAAATTATTCATGAACATCACTTTGGTTTTCGCAATAAGCATGGGACTATAGAACAAGTGCATAGATTTGTAAACAAAATAAACACTGACCTAAATGCCAAAAGATATTGTTCGGGTGCTTTTCTAGACATATCTCAGACTTTTGACAAAGTATGGCATACGGACCTGCATGTTAAACTAAAGAAACTTCCTCCTCATCCGGACTATCAATTACTAAAATCGTATCTTACTAATAGAAATTTTATTATAAATCAAGGCGATGAACATACCGAATTAAATCCCATCTATTCAGGAGTTCCGCAAGATAGTGTACTGGGTCCAGTACTGTATCTTCTGTATACGGCCGATCTACCCATCACAAAAATAACTACTGTGGCAGCATACGCAGATTACACAGCAATTTTAGGATCCCATGAAGATTCAGTCACAGCATCAATAAACCAACAAACCCTCCTGGAGCAAATACAATTATGGTTGAAGACATGGCGCATTAAAACCAATGAAACAAAATCCACGCATGTAACGTTTACCCTCCGTAGAAGAACATGCCCACCAGTGAATATCAATCATAGTCAACACCCCCAAGCAGAGCATGTTAAATATCTTGGTATATGCACTTAGATCGACGCCTAACCTGGAAGAGGCACATACTCTCTAAACGGAAACGACTGGGACTAAAATTATATCAAATGTATTGGCTCATCGGGCGCAAATCCAAGTTATCATTAGATAACAAGGTATTGCTGTCTGAGTCTATACTAAAGAATCCAACTATGGGGTACCGCAGTAAATCTAATATATCCATCATTCAACTGTTCCAAAATAAGGTGTTGCGTGCCATTGTTGATGCTCCGTACTATATTTCAAATAAAGTGATACAACGCGATATTCCTCTAGAACCTATAACGAGTGTAATTCAACGTGTTTGTGTGGAATACTTGGAAAGAGTGCAGTGCATCCCAATGTACTCGCTAATCAGCTAAATATGCGAAGTAATAGTGAAGTGCGTAGACTAAAACGTTTAACACCACCTGATCTGATTACTGGACATATGTAGACTTTAGAATAAGCTTTAGAATAAGATTAATTAATTAAGATAATATTTTATACAGAAAATGCTTAATGAAATGATTTTCTATATGCCATGTATATATAATAGAGGCATAATATATACTTATTGAGAATAAGGCAGATTGTGGAATCACGAAGAGTAATTAAAAAATGCACGGATGGCATCTGACCATCTCATATAGTCAACAAATCTGATAAAATTTTTGCCGGTGAGCACGCGAGAAGGTTTAATTCTAGGTGGTGTAACTTCAGTGGTACGCTGAAAACGTGACGTTTCATTTGTTAGATGGTTGTGTAGAAACCTGTACGGAAAATACTTTGTTTTGATTGGTACCCCATTTCACGTGATTACTTTATGACTTCACATTTACTCACAAATGGTGCTCAAATTCAAACCAAATTCAATATTTAAAATTAATTTATTAAAATAAAATCCAATACGAATATAAATGAAAATATACATAAATGTAAATAATATAAATATAAACGCATAACTATATAAAACATATAAACAAAAGGCAAAAATAAAGAAATATAA
The DNA here is from genome assembly GCF_030347505.1 of Rhynchophorus ferrugineus. Lineage (NCBI taxonomy): Eukaryota > Metazoa > Arthropoda > Insecta > Coleoptera > Curculionidae > Rhynchophorus > Rhynchophorus ferrugineus. Next base: position 18,541,293 of record NW_027472583.1, on the reverse strand, counting down.
GTATAGAAGTGTAAATGAAAAAAAATTCAATACTAAATATAAAATTATTAGATACGCTTAGTACAATCTTAATTATAAATTAATTTATTACTACTTTTCATTTGTAGTTGGATTAATTCACAAACAAGACGAGTGCAAGAAAATACATCAATATGTATTCCTCAATTATAAAATTATAATAACTTATAGCTATAGTTTACACTAAAGGTATACACTTTATATAAGTTGGTATAGTTTGGTTCGCTTCAATCTCAGTTATATTGCTTCCACGTTAATATGATTTAGTAATCTTCTTTCATATTTCAAGGCGAAATCTTGGATAACTTCGCAAATTGATTTGATTCCCAGGTCATCGTGCAGTTCTTCATTGGTTACGTAGCGATAGGCATTGATAATTAATCGAAGAACCTTGTTTTGACAACGTTGGATGACTAGTTGATTTTAATTTTTAGTGCAACCCCGTATTTGCACCCCATAGGTCCAAATTGCCTATAAATTGTCATAAATCAACCTCTTTGAATATTACATTTAAAGATAATGTTTATTAGTACCAATTATCCGGTTATCCTATTTAATTATTACCTTCTTGGAAGACTTCTTTATATGATGAAATCACATCAATTTCATCAAAATGGTGATTGACAATATCTGTTGCAGTGCTACTTGCACTAAATAGTAAAAAGTGTTTGATTAAACAACCTCTTTATTGATATGTTTTCGTATACACGTTATTTTTATTTCTGTCCGTCGGACGCGTACCCAAATAAGACGAACTGTGTGTATGTATCTAACAATATATATTCAGCATTATATACCTATATAGCATTATCAAACGAGTAACAATAATTTTAAAATATTTTGTGGTACCGTAGATTCAATATCATTAAAAAGAAACAAATATAAGAAACCCGCTTCGTATATTGAAAAATCATCCTGTAAACCACAAAATTTCAATAACACAGTTTCTATATTTAATCAATAACATAGGGAAATTTTAGAATCTACAATCACGTCAAATCATTTACCGCAATAAATCTTGACAATTTGACATATATATGCATAGCATGTTACTTAAACTACGTCAAAAGCAAAATTAAAATACAACAAAGGAAAGAAGGATCAATTTATAATAAGAAAATTGGCTTGATTGTCAGTTGTTTCGTTTTGTTAAAGAAACCTTGTTAAAAAATGCATCCCACTCCAGAATTTTAACATTCTCTTATCAAAATATAACGCTGCTTTTTTTTTGTTTCTCAATTGTTTTATTATCTATATACATCAACGCTGTCACTTCGACGTTGGGGTTTTATTTAAATATTTTTATCATATCACCTAACGATTAAATGTATTTAAACATATGTTATTAAATTATAGTCGTTCCGATAAAACAGCCAATGCACGTCATCAACACCGTCCAACGTATGGCTAATTTCATTTTATAAGAACGTAAAATTCCTTTTAAACTCGAAGCATTTTACTATTTAGCATTACTATAGTTAAAAAGACAGAATGAAGTCTGATTCGTTCAAAAATGTAATAAAATCGGTCTATAAAATTCGATTTGGATTGGTACTGGTGGACACTGTTGTAATATGTCAATATAAATATAATAAAACAACACTAACCTACAAACTATTGTGGCTGTTTAGTTCTAATCTAAATAGTTTTTCTATGGTTCTAATTTAAGTAAAGGTAACAAAACATCATTTTTATCGGTAATAGAGGAAATTAAAAAATTATAGAGAAGACTGTAATATACTATACTGTATATTACTGATACAAAAATGCACTCAAAAAGTAACTAAAATTAAAAATATTAATAAAAACTATAATAATAATACATAAATGCTACTAGATGGAAATTAAAAAATTAGAAGAGAAGATTCTACACATACAAAGAACATTTATAACATAGTAGTAGGAAAAAAACATATTCAAAAGAAATACATACATACAATAAATATATTATATTTGACATAAATTATATTTTGTTTCGTTCGTTTTTATTCATGTTTTGGATGCCTCTGTTAAAAGCTTTTATTTATAGTTCTTTAATGAAGAAGAAAGGTACATTTGTATATTTGAGCAACATAAGATGTCACTATTGATACAAGTTTGATTTTTGTTCCACTTTCAATTCCATTAATTTTCTTTAAATTATTTCTCAACAAAATACATGTAAACAATAGAAAGGTCCAGCATAACCACCATATTTACACCCCGTAGGTCCAAATTGGCTTTATGATTAACTGATAAACCAATCTCTTTGATTTCAGATCACGTTGAGAGTATCTTCCAACCATTTTCTCATTTTGTAGATTAATCCAAAATACCATACCCGGTCAAAATCTAGTCATTAACATCCATAAATATTGCAGGGCAGTATTTCTTTTGTTTTTTCAAACTGGAAATCTGGTATTTATATAAATGGTTTAATACATTTTAACAGCAGTTTCTCAAATAATTTTGATATCGCAGGTAACAGCGAAACAGGCCTGTAAGATCCGACTTGTTCTAGCGGTTAGTCAGGTTTTTAAGCATAATTATTCGAGCAACCTGAGGCATTCCGGAAAATGGTTCAGTCTCAAACAGGCATTGAATATGTATGTGAAATATCATTGTTTGGTTGGGAAGCTTTTTTCGGATTGAAGTTGTTGTTAATTTCGGTGACAATTTCCATTGAAGTAATCACATTTACAGCTACATCGGGATGATAAACAATAATTTAAACGATAATTTCTATCTATAGTAGATTCTATATCATTTGGTTGAATAATTATTTAACTAAATGCTGTGGGAATAACTTTTACAAATAATGATGTACATAATTATAGCAGCTAATAATTTACAATACTTAAATATTTTAATTACTTTTCAGATACTTCACAACCGTCCAGTTAGCATGATTTTAGACATATCAGAAATCAGAACCGCTTGGCAAGATAGTGACTTCATCACTGACTGCTTGTGTTGGCATAATGTTTACAGGCAGAGGCACAACTCTCCGCCACTAACGATGTCTCCAGAGGTGAAAATTATTACATTTATTCTATAATAATATCAAGATGATTTTTTTTGCATTAGTTGTGTCATTTGGCACAGACCTGGGCCAATCACCTCGCTCACACTAATCGATTCTACTACAGAAACGACAAAGATATCGGACAGAATCTCTTCTGTCGCATGACAAACGTTATAGTGACCGACGTTACTGGCCAGGAAATAACGACCTACTGGTACTCTGCAGTAAAACAATATGATTTCCGAAATGAACCTGACAGATTAAGAGCAAATGTGAACGCCGGTAAATATTTTAATAGATATTCATCTTTGTGAGCACTCATTGTTGTTTTGATTTTTTTAGGGCATTTTACCCAACTAGTTTGGGCCAATAGTAGACATTTTGGACTCGGTAAGGCTCGGTCACGATCCGGAAAGATCGTGGTGGTTGCTCATTATTCTCCAGCAGGTAACATTCCTGGAGCTTACTTGGATAACGTCTTCCCCCCTTGTGAGGATCTTCCACGGTAAATTAAAGAAAAACACGAAATAATTAAATGTCAAATGATATTTAACGTATACATTATAGGGTACCTCAGCCTCTTCCTGCAAAGTTTATTATGTCAAGTAGTTCAGCTAGTGACACAGACAGTCACACAACAGCTAGTAGCACCTGAACGAGGACTTCCATTTAATAGGATTAACGTCAAAATTTTTATATTAAAATGGGATGAAGAGCCATCCAGCTGTTTATAGAAAAAGTCATAGGACTTTTTAACTAAACAAATAAACGAACTCTGAAAAAGTTCGCCTTTAGTACGTAAACTTAAGAAAAAAAAATGCAGCTACATTACGGGCTTTAAAAATAATGTTGTGATGCTAATTGATTTAGTTTGTAGAAGAATTTATATACATATTTTGTTATGGCATTCCATAATAAGTCCATAACAACATATTTCATAAAAAATTGAAAGGATCTATAATAACATATATCAAAAATGTAATTTAAACATCGCTTTGAGTAATCAAAAAATATTACTAATATTCATATTTATACACCAAATTATATATCATTCAGTCAGCAATATTACAAAGAACTATCGAGGGCAAGACAGGGTCCCTAGCTCCTATAATTCCTAAACCAGATTTATACCCGTGATTTCAAAATTCAGACAAAATAATTTTATTTCAAGCTACTAACTTATTAAAAAAAAAACAAAAATATTTCTTTGTCAGTAAAGCAGTTTCCTATTTATGCTTCTGTTTTAATTCCATACGTTCTAAAATCTTTATACTTGACTTAAAACAATATAAAAAGCATTTAAATGCAGTTTTTATTTTAACTAATACTTTAATGAAATAGATTATCAAAAAAATATAACATATATTTTAATAATACAACTAAGTACTAATTATAAGTCAGATGAATTAAATACTTGGCACATATTACCTCTATTATCTAGATACATGTTTGTCATCAATAACTATTTAACCATATTAACATTTTAGTTATGGAATGTCCTAATAGAATATGAAACATTAATGAAATTAAATCATTCTTCCAATTACAGGTCATCAAATCGTTCTCAAACAATCTTTATTCAAACAATCAAAATTAGGCTTAAGATTACTGTACGTCCATTTCTAATCATTTTTGGTTGTGTCTTATTTAGAACAAAATTCAAGACTGATTTATTTGTTAATTATTAACATTTTCTCATTAACTAATAATAACTATGAGTTGCAAATAACGACAGCATTAAATTAATACATAGGTGTAAAATAGCTTTTCTAGCAGCTCAATAATGCAGCCTACAATCTTTACTGTCAATGACACGTAAATGGGTGTGAAAATGTTTATACAGTGCCTGTATAAAATTAAATTGCAAATGTTATTTTCAAGGCAATCATTAAATATTTTTAAGTGTTGCATGTGCCTAAATGTTATACAAATATGGTATACAAGTAGATATCACAGAATGCCAAAAATATATGTCATAAAGTAATTAGAGGTAAGCTGGTAATACACCATGGCTATTGAACATACAATGCCCATATTAATCTATAAAAATTGATCTCAACAAACTGTGATGATTTTTTATGAATGTATAGCGATGCCATACCATCAAATAATTCTGTATAAATACCAACAGAACTGTGTTAAATTAATGAATATAATATAAATCAATAAAGTACATTTTACAATAATTACTTGAACTAGTAATTGATAGCAAGAAGTAACCTAAATAACAAGATAATATAATTTGATTTTTTAAATATATAATAATTCCAAAATGTAAAAATTTAAACTTTGAATTACTTTAATCTGTTTATTCATTAGTGAGTGCACAATGGTAATATTAGCATTGTATGTTCCTTCACTACAAATAAACTGTTCAAACAGGCTGTAGAAAGATCAAATCATCTTGCAGTAAAAAAGATTAAATTAGTGTGCTTGATAGACATACATACAGTTTCACTGTCTGTAGTTTTAAGATCTCTAATCAGATGCTCAAGTTTATATACATATATATTGTTCATCAAATAGATGTTATTTACAAGGCATTGTTTCTTTTGCAGTAATTAATTGAGAATATATCAAAAAAACATGTTTTAAAATTGCAATAAATGGACTTAATAAGATGTTAATTGTTATTGATGTTATTAATAAAGGCTTTTGTTACTTGATACAATGGATTTTTTTGTGATTCTTCATAGTCTAAACATGAGAATTTATAAAGGAAAATATTATAGGACACAATAATTAAAACTATACTATTTTTCTTTTAATATGCATATAATATACTAATAAATATTTTATGACATAAACTCATATTCAGAAAAATATTAAATTGTTAATTTGGACATAAATTGACTCGTTATAAACTCAACATCACCATCATTATATACAGGTTCAACATTTTCTTCCCAAAAATCAACAGGAACAATACTCAAATCATTAATTGGAAAAAAATGTAAGGAAGTGTCATTAAAAACTTCAAAAAACTTAAAATTATTGACCAGTCCTAACTCCAACGCATATGGTGATATCTTTGCTATATATTCACCAGATATACTCAGTTCTTTGATAGTATGATCTTCAACCACTTTATTGATACTATTACTTATTATAATACAACAACTTAATGAAAGACCCCAATTAGCCCATAATAGGTTATTTAACAATTGTTTTGGACAATGTGGTAAGTAAAATAAGGTTGTTTTATTATCAGTTACTAAATATTTACCCTCTATGTTTTTACTTTCAACAATCATTCCAAAATACTTCAATACAAAAATATCATTTTCATTAAATACTGGATCATATAAGAGTACCTCTAATTTATATAGTTCTTTTAAACATAATAATAGAACAAACTGATAACGAGATATGGTCAACTCAGACACGTGTCCCAAACCAAAACACACAATCTTACTAATCTTAGGTTTCTTTAAAATCGTCAAGCCTTCGGTTAGAAGGGCAGTGAAAGATTCATATACTCCAGTTGCAAGAAATTCTTCTTTGGCCACTACTATTCGTCTACAATAAAATACATTCCAAAAACGCATTCGAACTTATTTAAAGGCTATATTTACCTAATTATTTTATCTTTATCAATGAAGGTAGTGTCACAATTATCAAATGTATAAATATTAGAATTTTTATTTATCTTATTTTTAATTTTTCCTTTTCTTTTATAAGACACTTTCGTAAACACATCGTCTAGGTTAGTAGCAGTTGACATTTTAGCAAGTGAATGTAGCAATAATTAAAAACCAAATACACCGTACGCATTGGAGCTTAATATACGAGGTGATACTAAAAGTTATTAAATTATCTAAAGTATCTTAAGACTGCTGTTACACTTATTTAATCTAAAACTAATTGATCCATTTCAATTTTACCTTCATTATCTTGTTTATTTTGTACTGAATCTGAAGTAACTTGAGACTGATAAGATTTAGATTGCTTAATGGCTGCGTACAAACAAAATAACAAATGCAAAGATTGAATTTTGTTTTTAGCTATTGGTATACTAAAATACCGACATACTGTATCGACATAGTCAATAATAGACTCGGAATCAGATGGTTTCGGAAAACCATCATTTTTTAATTTTTGTTCCATATCTTCTGGCCATTGTTCCATTAATGTATCCAGATCTGGCATTGGTCTAAAAAATCATATATAACACAATTCTAAATACGTCTAAATAAAACTTACTGGGAGTAATGAACAATTGGTGATGATTTACTTTTATGCAAATGAGAAATATCTTTTATCCATTTATCTATAACTTTTCCACTTTTTTCTAAGTTATCGATTTTTTTTACAACCTAAGGAAGTAATTCTTTATATATATATATATCATAAAAAAATAAACCTACAATGCTTTTCTGTTCATTTGGACTTATTATACTATCATTAGCAGCTCTCAATTGTAAATGTAGGAGTGCTGGGTCACTTTGATTTGATGCAGGTTCATCCAACACCAAGAGGCCGAGTTGAAGAATATTTTCGTCAAAAATTTCACCAGAAAGTGTTTTTTCTGGTGGAATTACTTTAAGAAATGCATCGATGTCACCAACAGCCGGTAAAAATTCTGGTATAAATGGTTTAAACTTGAATTCAGTATTCACATGTTGAGGTGTATATCTGCAATGTAATATAAAATAAATATTTAGATACAAGAGCAATAAAAAAGTATCTTATGTTAAAACATTTACTTCTGTATATATTGAAATAACTCCTTAATTTCAGCATCAACTTCCAAGTTTTCAAATTGATTAGGATCATATTCTCCTGTTACTTTATTTTGGCCGTCATTTTCACTTTCATCACTTTCACTGGAATTGGAAATATTCCTATCACGATTTAGTGAATTTTTCAATGTTGCTTGAGGCAGAGCATCTGGTTTTCTGCTTATTTTTTGAGGTAAATTGCTTGGATTAATACTTATATCCTCGGAATCTGAGCCCGACACATTTTCAAATGTTTCAACTTCATTTTTGTTGAAACTTTTATTGCCGTCTAAAGTATCATCCTATAAAATAACTATAATAAGTTATAACATATACGTATGCATATATTGTATATAATACATCAACAATCGAAAATGATCTCTGCATCTCTACTGCAACGTATATTATTTACAACTGTGTACTGTACAGTTTGTATATTTCGTAAATTACCATTGATTTGTTGTAATTCTTCGTTTCTAAGCAACAACTTAACTGTATACTTTCTATTTATCCCCCGTATGTAAAGTAATCGCTAAACAGTTCACAACTCTGAGGACTTTGGTTTTCTAATATCATCAATTGTGAAGTTGACACTTGAGTTAACCTTACAAATGAGATGAAAACAAAAATATAAGTGATTTTTTAAAATGTGGTTTTTTACATTAATATGCTACATAGCAATATTAGTGCAAGTTATATTTATTACTATTTCTATAGGTAACTTTTGTTGTTTAATTACACATACCGAAAGAATGTGCACATAATTAATGTAACTTTCAGCTGCTGGTTTATATTATTTGGCAGAATTAGTCGAAGAGTACACCACTTATGCAAAAAAAATTATTTGGTGGATGAACTCTGTAAGAGGCTAGCTATATGGGTCTTATCATTTTTACACAGTTAATGTTTTTATTGATTTTAGATAATTACAATTCTATATGTACTCATATGGATGCTAGAAGGACTCCCAACTTCAATGACTGTGTGTGGAATTCTAGCACAATTGTGCCATTTTGTGATATTAGCTAATTTTCCATTTGTTGCTTTTTCATCGCCATTTTTTATTATTGGAGTAATATTTGTTATTGTCAATCACTATTTAGCTTTTAGTTATTTTTCAACGACATATCATCCATTTTCAGAAGTAAGTACCTCGATATGTGAGTCTAATCTTTAAAAATTATTGTTATTTTTTCAGGTAATTGCATATTTTACATTGTATTTGTGGTTAGTACCATTTGCACTATTTGTGTCATTATCTGCAAATGATAATGTGTTACCGACAACTGCAGAAAGATCAGGTACTAAAAAATATTAAATATACCGATGATTCTGTGAAACAAAATGAGATATATCATGTATATAGATCTGTATTGTTGAATTATTTGTATTCATGGTTTTTGTAAACTAATTTATATATTTCTACCAATAAACATTTAATAAAAAACATTTTTAATCATGAAACAACATATATTTAAATAATTGACACAATATTTCTAAATTTAAAAACTAACTACATAATTTATACAATTTCATGATTGCTTTAACATTCTTCAAATCAAATACCTTTAAAAATTCCTTAGACTACAATAATAAAGGTTATTTTATTTTTACAGATATTGATGTTGTTTCCAACTACTTATCAAAAAGGAGCAAAAAATATGGATTGTTAACATTATTTACATATGCTAAAGAATCCCTTCTTCCAATACGAACAAAAAAAGGTTTTTAAGTTTACTACCCAATAATTAAATAAGTGTATTAAGTATAGATTGTACAAATTACATATTAATTTATTTCATTTGTGAACCGAATAAACGATGCATAGCAAATATCTAATTTTTCATTGTTTATATTCAAGTTGTGAAAGGATATTCCCTGTACATTATTCAACTAACTTGTAAATTAAATATCTATTTTAACAGAGAGTATGTTTTGACAAGTCTATAAAATATTAGTTACAACTAAAAAAACTACATATTATTAAATAACAAAAATTTATTAAATACTTACTTCATAATACAATGTAGATATATATTTATAATAGACAATAAAAAATATTAATATGACTGAAGATAATTTAAAAAAAAAACACCGTCAATGTTAACGCGTTCACTACACACATAAGACTACTCTCACCTCCGTAATCTGAACACAGGATCATACAATTTCCTAATTATCTTTTTGACGCAGAACAGATCACCATGTTCTAAACGATTTGTTAAATAGCTTAAAATTGTGTCATTAAGATACGTTCTGAAATTGTTACTAAAGTTGTTACTGATCTCTGCGTTCTCTAAAAAGCTATACATAGATTTTAAAACACATATCACAGACATTTTGGTTTTTGCCAGCATCATAGGCGAATCGTATTTAACCAGGGAGTCCAAAATGGTCGCGGTAACGATTTGAGTCTGTTCTTCGGGGAATATCGATTTGTCTTCATACGAGAGACCTTCTGGAAGCGTCCACAACATCTTTATCAGCATTCGTGAGCACACATCAATCAACGGGGTATTTTCCGCGTACTGATTCAGTCCACCTCTCTCGAATATCTGCTGAAAGATAATTATCTGATAACCAGGATACTTATAAAGTGTAAATGTTAAAAGTAAAGTTACTGGATGAACATGTTTAAGAAGCATTTGATTGTATGTAATATTTATATTACTTCTGGACTAACCTCTGACGGTTCAGAGCTAGGATCAGGGAAATATCTGCAAGCCCATGAGAAAATCAAACACACTGCCTTTTCTTGGGGCAGCAATACTGTCATTAATTGGATCAGATCTTCTTTAGCTTTCTCCGGAACTACTGGCCACCTATGCCCCGATCTAAATAAAACAAAATTTATTTAGTAAAATATTACTATAGGCAATTTTGAAAATATACATTGTTTTATTGAAATAACTATCTGTCTTAATCCTCAGCTTTAATGAATCATAATTACTCATTGCGTTCCGTACATCCAGATCTTCATCTTCAAGTAGAACCATAATAATATTAATGGCCTTACACAGCTCTTCATCTAGTAAATATAAGCATTTTAAATAAATTGATTATAAAAAATCATATTAGGATTAAGGTCATAGGCTCAAAATATTTCCTGGTTATATTACCTTTCAAAATAGGATCCGCGTTATAATATAAAGCTGCGTTTTTACAAAGAAAGTCACATACTGCCAATCTCCGATGAAGGGCAGCAGCAGGAGAAGCTGACTTTGCTAATACTTCCAATAATTTATCATACCTGAAATAAATATGAATCATTGATGTTAACTAGAAAAATTCAAAACAGCACTTACTTTAATAGAGTGTAATCAACCTGTATCATAAATGTACTTATACAGCCTATCACAGCACTTATGATCTCTTCATTATCACAGTCACAGTAACTCAGCAATGTGATGAGTGTTTCCTGCTTACTTAATCTTAAACATTTAATAGCGCAAAAGTAATATTTCAACAAAATAAATAACAAAACCCTGTCTTCAGTCTGGATGTATTGTTGTCGTTTCACTTCTTCAATAAGGAAATTTTTCAAGTTTGAGTGAATAGTTCTTAATATATTTTCAATTGAATTTCTGTTAAATGTTGCAACCAAATCAGAAATTGAAGGCCTTATTTCTATGTCTTTTGTATAGAATAAGGGATGATTTTCTTTTTCTGGTTCAACACCAACCTAAAATTGAAATATACCATAAATATATATTATTGTTCTAAGGAAACCTCAGAATTTACAGCTGCCTGAAATAACAATCAATTGCTTTAATATTAGTCGCTTGCACATATTTTGATCATGTTTTCACTTTAAAAAGGAATTTATTGAGAAAATTTGGTTTTAATTTTAGTCAATTCGTGTGGTCGGTCGTTTCCCTCCTTTAAGACCTCTGAAAATTAATTTGATTTGATTGAATTGATTCGTGAACTATTAAACTACCTGAAAAATTGTTGAGACTATGAGCTGGTATTATGTCCAACGAGTCTAACAATTCAATGTCTTTAAAACATTTTGGTCCTTCATACCATTTTTTTAAATCGTTTTAACCGATTAGTTAAATTGTTGAAATCAAAGACGAAAACCGAACTGAGACATGACGGAGTAGTATAACCTTAAGTTTCTAAAGACGCTTAATGAGCTATAGTCACAGATTGACTCATATAAAACATAAAAACAATAAGTGTGATTTTCAGTGTTCCATGATTAGCCTCTGTGTAGACTGAATAACTCAATAACACTAAATGAAAAACTGTCATTTTATGTAGAGAAATCCCAAAATATGAAATTTAATAGTTAATAGATATCACCGATTAAAATACGTGAAAGCACCTAATGTATGATACATTTTCTGTCTTGTAGAACATATTAACGTTAATGAATAGATGATGAGAACTAGAAACTTTCACACAGCTTAAATCCTGTATGATAATGATCATCTGTCACTAATAATACTAACTATTTGTATAATGGTTTGATCTGAACCATTGTAAGATAAGTGCTTTTGGTTTAAACAAATCAAGAACTCCAGGAAAAATCGTTTCATTTGATTGTGGGGTCCATACAAGTACGATATGATTTCATTTGTAATGGTTGAGTATGTTATGTCAGTCTCTTCAAATTTGTGAATTATTATGTAATACGCTAAAATAGTTTTGGTAGCAACATAGTTCTCCTGCCAAGTCAACGGTATGTCGTTTCTTCCGTTATTTGTGGGTTTGGAAAGTACCGCGAGCAGAGTTTTCAGCCAGTTCACGTCACTAAATTCGGTGCATCTGATTAGTTTAAAAATTTCATGGTTAATAATAAATGTACCGAATATTTTACGACATACGTACATATGAAGCATTAAAGTCATCAACTCGGTGTAAAGATTCACAGTCATATGACTAAATTTTGTTCCTGCTGATTCCCACAAGTGGCAACTCCTAGCTATATAATTTCCCAATGGTAAATTCTTAATTGGATGGTGTTTAAATATATAGTACAGCTGGAAAAACAAAATTTATATCAATATTAAGTAAATGACGTAAAAGTAAAAGTGACGGAAAATAAAATATTAATTAAAACTATTCCAGGTCCTGATATTTAACAAATTACAACTAGGTTGATATTACTATCATTTACCTGTAACAAAAGGCCATGGCATTCATTGTCACAAATTCCCTGATCACTAATTTTTATGAAACTCATTTCAATATGTTCTTGAATATTACTGAAATCAATAAATGCTATAGAAGCTTTGGCTGCTGCGTCTCTAGTTTTATAGACAGGATTTGATAGGCAAATGTTAATGTATGGCAAACATTCAGACATCTAAAATCAAATTATTGGGTCAAATATACATGCATCTTAAATATAAGAATATAGGAAAAATTACCTCGCAATTGTCGTCCTCAAAATTCGAAGGATATAGTCGGCCTAATATCATCAGAATTGGGTGCAATACTAAACTAGAGTTATTTCGACACTCATCAGCGAGAGTGTTCAAAATGAAACTATAAAGTACTTGATATCTCATAAAAAATACTCTGACGGTGAGTTTATTTTTTATACACATCTTATCTTCATCTGCGGTTCGCTGCACACCAAATAATCTCACCATCAGCGCAGAGAACAATAATGTAGATGAATTTCTAATCTGAAATAAACGTTAAGTTGTATAAAATGCCAAACTCAATTTTCCTTATCTTACGCCCCAGGCATCACTTTTAAATCCTCGAATTGCTAAAATCACACCTCGACCGACATAAGGCGTTACCAATTCTCCTAGTTTACTATGTCTAAAAATAGCACGTAAAACATTTAGGCAATGCATCTTCGTTTCGTTAATGCACTGGTCATCTTCTGCTGTAGTAAATAAACTTGATATTGTGTTGTGAAAATATGTAGTATCAGTAGTTGTTGTTAAAATAGAGAGTATTAAAAATGGAAGGCCTATAAACAAAAAAAAATGCATATAAATATTTCGCAACTAGTTTAGTTCTAAATCAGAATATGTTAACACTGAATAAGAATAGTTCATTTTACTCTATGTCATGATATCTGTTACTGTATTAGAAAATGTTTAAAAACATACCAGCACTTCTTCTAGTAGCACAAAGGTCATCTGAGTGTTTCTTCCCTGTACAAAGTTCAATAGCTTCTTGCAGCCACTCCTTTGGAAATGCATTAATTTTTGATCTCGAAGATATCCAAAAATGTTCAGAAATTATACTAAATCCCACATATGCCTGCTCAAAAACGCCTCTGTGCTTACTTTGAACAAAAACGTCAACAAAAAATAGCCCTATCCTTGTTAATAGATCTTCAGAAAGCATTGGAAGTTGAATTTCTAATTTAATGGACTGCTTGACAACTTCTGCTAAGAGCAGAGCCATTTCCTTCATTGTACGCCATGCATAAACTACAAAACAAATGAATTGAATCATTTTATAACATTAATAATACTCACCACTAACCTAGTATCATTTGTGCTTTGGGGGACTCATCATTTTCACAAAAATCTTCCAGAGATTCTGGTAAGTAACCTTCTGGAGAAGGATTGCAAACTATTGGTTTAATCTTCTCAGATATTTTAAAACAGGTGCTTACCAACTGGTCAAAGACACCAGCATACCTTTGATTATGTTGGCTAAAATTTTTATTAAACATTATGTTTATGCATATAAATAGCAAAATAAATAACACTAACCTTATATCTCTATTTTCAAGAAGATGTCTTACACTTAAAATTAAACCATACACTGATGATTTTGCCATGCTAATATGATCAATTGTAATCTCTTCACTCTGATTTATAAACTTTTTTGTTAATACATCAATCATGTCCAACGTGGGATCATTCAAAGTATCACTTTCGCCGCGCTCTGAATGTACAATCTCATTAAAAAATGGCGAATATGAACATATGTCAAATAAATAAGCTGCCGATAAGGTTTTGCTGGGTTTCACATCAAGTGCCAATTCAAAACTTCTCTGCATATATTTAAAAGTGAAATTCACGTTCTAAAATAAATTAATCAATATTATTAGGTCTGGACACCGTCATTATATAACTTACAGTAAAACCTAGATAATTAGGAGGTAAAGTTTTTAACAATTTTACGATCATTTCCTTATTACTTTCATACGAATCGAACAAAATGTTATGACTGTTCTTAACGTCATCTTCGTTCCAACAATTTTTCCATTCTTCTGGAGTCAAAATATTTTGTATCACCAGTAACAACTCCAAACTGGTCGCCCTTCTAGGATAATTTGAGTCGTATGACAGATTCCCTATAAATATTCTGGTTAAATTACAGATGAATCTCCTATACGACTTTTTCAACTCTTGATACAAAGATAGAAACTTTTTGTGGTCTTTCTCGTCGATGTTAATCTCTATAGCCTTTGTCATATTCGTAATATTTCTTTCTATCACTTTGTATCCGGCGTCATATCGTGTTAAAATTTTCTTGTAGTATGACACGATTTGTTTTCGTACACTTGGAGATTGTGCGGTGATATTGTATCTAATATAATTAATTAGGAAGATGAATTCCCAATCTAAATATAATTCTGTAGATTTAAGGCTTTCTGTTAACGAAGCTAATACTAAAAGTCTAATCTACAGGATAAATAACAATTAATTATTACCCAACAATAACAAACATATAAATCAAAATGGATACCGCAGGTTTTATAGTTAAAACAAATTAGTTAAAACGTCAGAATCGTCCAAAATAATATACATTACTGGGGTGAAAAAAAATGGCTCCTTATGCCCGTTCCGTATTATACCCGTAGTCGCAGAACTACTCCATATATTAAATAATCCAGTGTTTATTATCAAAACATCGACTTTATGTACTGTTGTACAATTTATTGGCGCAACTTGATATGAGTCCTTTCAACCAACAATATAATTCAACAAGAAATTCGAAACTGCAATCGGAACTCGACAATTTAAACGCCACTATCATCAACAACTGAAAAAATGGAAGCTGCAATATTATTATGTAATTAATATTGTACCTAGAATGTCATTCTCCATAAGAAATACCTTTTGGTAACAATAGAGGAATCTGGCCATAAAGGAATGGAGAATATGGAGAATTTAAACAATAATAAGGACGATCAATGAATTCAAGATAAGACGATCATTGAATATTCTTAAAATTGTAGAAGCTGTATCTGCAAAAACCAACAGAAAATTATCTGTTGCTGCTGTAACTAATTAACTGCTAACTGTAAATATAAAGATAGAATAACTGTTTATTGCGGTGCTGTCGGCATATACTTTTACAGTCATCTCAATTAAAGCTGTATGACTTCCATAATTCCCCCATAACATAATGGAGTCTCTATCGTTAGACATGTAGAATTTATAATGGGCCATTTTAAAATATGGAAGAAGGCAAGAAACTTTGGACGTTATGGATTTAAACCAAACTCTTGTCCTTAAATTAACATTAACTTGCCTTCGTATAAACAACTGGTTTATATGTAAGAATATAATGAGTAATTTTGCAATGATTAAAGTTCTAAATGCGTTCATCGAATTAATTTATTTCGTGCACCAAAATGCGTTCATCCAATTAATTTATTTCGTGCATCACTAATGGCTTCGACCAGACCGTCACCATTTGTCATATATTTTAAATACACAAAATTATTGAATGATGTAGTTTAAATATTTCTACATAATTAACGCCCATATTAATTGAAATAACACACACTACAACCCTATTAAAGTAAAATAAAAGATGTATGAAATAAATCGCTAAATTAAGGTATGAGCTGTATAGTTGTATGGTAATTATAATAACACACTTTAAACAGTAATATAAAAGGGGCTAAGGGCCTCAAGCCCTACTTGATAGTGAAATCCAGCTCCTCCCAAACCAGCATTCTGGATCCACTGTTGTTAAATAATGTAAAGTAATATTGATGAAATATCAAAATAAAAATATTTTTGTTCAGCAGAAAAATGTATCCATTTTGATTTACATCACTATTAAACATTTCATACCTCTTCACTTTGATGGGTCATAAATAGTTCCATTTTCTGTTTGTCTATTAACCCTCGCCAATATGAAGTACTGTCCTTTTCAACACTTAGTTCTATACCATTTTTTCTAGCATTATGTAAACAATGTAAAAGTACTTTGGACTCTTCTATGGATCCTAGGTAGTCATTTGGAAATCTAAATAATTTTAAAAAGATATATCATATTAGCAATAAATAATAATTATGAGTGTATACATTAAGCACACACAAAAAATAAATTTATATATAAACTGCAACATATTTAATATAAATTAATTAATATCAACCTACATAATCCTTAATATAGCTGGTTGCAGTTTAAAAGCCGTACTAATAACTCTTTGGCAAAAATTTTCAATTTTATTTCTTGACCTAAGAAGACCTATAACTGGTATTACCCAGGTTTTAATCCAGTGATCTTCATTTTCTCTAGAAGTAAAACTTTTTTCTAGCAGCATCTGGTAAGTTTTGCCTACCTGCATTAAAAGTTCTTTAATATATTTACAAGTAGTAGAAACATATACTCACTTGTTCAACAATAGTTGTATTCTCAAGAGATTCTAACAAAACAAGTGGTAACTGCTTGAATTCTTTTAGTAAAAATTCACAACCATAGTACTTAGCTATATACTCATAGGAATAAAATCTCATAGTGCCTTCTTCGGGTATTTCACCAAATTTTCCAACAAGAATGTTTGTTAATTCTTTATGATCTTAATTTAAAAAATAAACTATCAAACAATAAAAATAACAAATAACTCTACAAACCATTAGAATGATGATATGCAGCTAGCTCAATTAATTCTTCAAAGAATGTTTTTGTATAGTTTCTGACACTGTCAATAAAATAATCAATATGAGATGATACAAAATACAGACCATCCAGAAACATATTTTTAACTAAATCTAAAGTAACATTTTTAAACTGTCTTGCTACAAGACACAAGGTTTTGCTTGTTTCTATTATAATAGCGGAATGTCCAGGATTTCTAAACAAAGAATAAATGAAACATACATAAACAATAATGTATGCATTTTACCTTCTAGAGGTTTCCAAAACGCCTTCAAATAAAACACAAATTAACTTCTTTCCATCAACTGTTTCAGATAACAGTCTTTCCTCAGGTAAAACACTAACTATTGATGAGTAAATGATAATATGATAGTCATCAGGTTTGTCTTCATTATTTGATGGATTTATAGATAACTTAAAAGGGGAATTGTTTTTACTTAACTAAAATTGTAATAAATTTGAAACGTGTTTGAGTCCAGATTTAACAACTTACTAGTTGTGAGACACTTATAGTATCTCCTTCAAGAACATTAAATGCATAAACAAACATAAGGCAAACTTTCATTCTCAAGTCAAAGCCAATTTTATCATTAAATAAAAGAACATAAGAGTACATCAACAATGTCTGTAGATGCTCTCCTTTAATCTCTTCCAGAAATGAACTATCCTTAACAAATACTGGCAGTATTTGTTTTAAAACTGCATTCATTAAAACATTTAGGCCCTCAATTTCAGGTATGATGTCTTGCTTCACTTGACTAAAAATAAATCAAAAAAATTATTTGATTAAACATTTTTTAAAATATCTTCACCTACCTAGCATAACTTGCATAGGTATCAAATAAAGAGATATACAATGGAAAAAGAGGTCTAAAATTCACTTCATAATTATACTTTGGAGATGTCTGTAAAATGGACACAAAATGGAAAAACTCATTGGACTCCTTCAAGTCACATGTTTTTTGTGTTTTTATTTTATTTAAAATATCTTGAGCTGTACTTCTAATAATAGGTTCTCCCAGGTTTTGCTTGATAACAAGGTCTTGAATATACTTTTTTAGATGTTTTTTGCCATTGAATCTTGTAAAAAGTTCTATAATAATGGTTCTGGCTTCGATATGCAACAATTGGTTATCCCTTGAAGTTACATAAAGATTAACCTAAAAATCCTGTATTAAAAAAGGGAAGTTATGATAATTAGAATATTACAATTTCCTTTATAATCTTCTTAACGTCGTTCTCATGACTGGCGGCTCCAAGTTCTTTTAAAAAATTCTGTAATAACGGGTTCCTCAAATTGTTTCCAACAATATTTTGAAATTCTATGGGCAGCAAGCTGCATGGCCTAAAATCATCAGAATTTTCGGCCATTCTAGCGCCATAGGTACTTAAACTACACTTAATTTTAACTAAAAAATAGAAAATTCGCGCTCGTGCTATTTCATTCCATGCTTTTTGATTAATCTTGACATACGTCTATTTTGCCGACAAAGTGTCAATGTGCTTTTGGTAAAGGAACTTTATTTTTACGTAAAACTGTAATTATTATATGCGATCTAAGAATTAAACAAATGAGACTAACTTCAAATTTGTAATATTTTATTTCAAAGTATTAACAATGATTTCTAGTAATTTCAATAACTTATATGTACACCTATATAGTGGGTTGCATAATAACCGATGAAAAAATATTATTTATATATATATATATATATATATATATATATATATATATATATATATATATATATATATATATATATATATATATATATATATATATATATCACTATCACTATATGTATATTATATCGCTATAAAGTGATATATTATTATACTTAAGAAATTGTTAATAATTTTCCTAAATAATTTTACCTGTTTCTTAATTATTTTTTAATATGAATGAACTAATAACTATAAATCAGTAATTACATTGTTTATACTAATTTAATATGTTTTTTTAATGGGAGACTGATTAGGGTAATGTCATAGTGATTGATACCTAACCTTCAAACAGATATCATTTTCATTCTTCTGTTCTTAGTTTTTGTCTTGTCTTTTCCGTGATCACAAGAAACTGTAAAAATGAGTTCCAAAGTAGGAGGTTTAGGCAAAAAACTTGCAGAACAATTAAAATCTAAAGAATTTCGAAACTATTTGATGAGGTAAGTAAACAAGGTTATGAAATTCAAAAAATCACTTTAATAAATGCCTTTTTAGTACCCATTTTTGGGGACCTGTTGCTAATTGGGGTATTCCTTTGGCAGCTATTGCTGACTTTAATAAAGACCCAAAGTTTATTAGCGGAAAAATGACGTTTGGTTGATATATATAATATTGTTTTGGTTCTTAATTTTATTACATAATGTTTTTAGCCTTATGTCTTTACTCTGCCATGTTTATGAGATTTGCCTGGAAGGTACAGCCAAGAAATTTACTTCTTTTTGCATGTCACTTTACAAATGAAGGAGCGCAGTTAGTTCAACTCACAAGATTTGTTAACTATAATTATGTTTCGGAAAAAAAAGAAGAAGAGTAAATGTA
Source organism: Rhynchophorus ferrugineus (assembly GCF_030347505.1). Lineage (NCBI taxonomy): Eukaryota > Metazoa > Arthropoda > Insecta > Coleoptera > Curculionidae > Rhynchophorus > Rhynchophorus ferrugineus. The sequence continues at coordinate 18,521,181 of NW_027472583.1, read as the reverse complement.
ATTAAATTTTGGACATAAAAATCAGGGTACTAGATGAATATTCAGGATATAACTATTAAATTGTATATAAAATACTCAGGGAAGAATGTTGAACATTCTTACATTTAATTGCTCAAATATAGATTGACTGCACTAAACATTTTTAATTGTTATATAGTTTTTACGATTTAAAATTTTTAAATTTAGTGCCTTTGATATTTATAAAAACATTTCCAATTTTAATGAAAAGTTGATGTTGTAATATTTTATATTATTGTTACTGTTCCTAATAAAACTAAATTATATTTTTGTTATATGTAGATTTTTATTTAATAGGTCCCAGTTTGCCACTTGTCATCTGTTAAAATGCGATATTTATACATAATACTTACAGTATATATCTGCACTTTTCTCATTTTATATTTAATAGTTGTTTCCATTTTACAATTTGTTTTTGTATGGTTAGAGCAAAACGAAGCAAATTTTTAAAAAAAGGTAAAATTTTACTCGATCGTAAGTATATTTATTCCTTTCTATATAAATATTTACATGATTGACATGCACATTGGTAACATGGCAATTTTTATTTTAATTACACGAAAAAAATTAATTTTGTAACGTTGCCTGGCACCCATTGTCGTTTGTCATTTTTGTGAAGTAAAAACTCATAAGCCTATGGAGTTTGAATTATTGTGAATTTCCAAAAAGGTACTGGTCAAAAACCATTATTATATTACCCTAAAATCATAGAATATCAGGGATAAATTATACAACTAATAATTTTTTATTTCAGTTTTTTGAACTATTCGGCAAAACTACATAGTGATTCTGACATCATAATCTGGCGTATAGTGATATGGTGGTTTACTGTAAGTACCGCATTTAACAATTTCTTGATTAGAGTATATAATATTGAAAGGAGTGAAAACATGCAAATTAAATGAAATGGGGAATGTAAAAAAGTTGTTTATTTAAAATTTATTTCACAACATTTAAATATGTATATCAAAAATCTATAAAACGGTTTAACTTATATTAATTATAAATTGAGGAAATAATATGGACGGATAAGTTTTTAAACAAGAAACAATATAAAATATAAACATTTGCGCTACAACATGCATTACAGAAGGCTTGGTTTTTTTTTGTTTTATTGCTTTTTAAAATATACAATTATTTAGTTCAAAACGACTTTTATGTGTAGTTTGAACGAACACATTAAAAATTATAATCTATTCTTATATGTTGTACAATATACTTATATGTGAAACAATAATGGAAAAAATCCATTTAAAAACAGACGCTATTTTAAAGCAAATTACAGCAAAACAAATTCTATCTAAAGTTTGTAATTGACTGTGTCAGGGATTTTTATTCTTTTGAAAACGTAATTCTATTTCTAATATTGTTGGTTCTATAATTAAGTATAATTTGTAAAGCTTACGCAGGTCAGTTGAAATTTGTTTTATAGTCATATTCGACATGGTTCTATATTATCATATTAAAACTATAATAGTAATAATGGAACAGTATTTCCTTTGGACGGGTTTTTGGTAATATACAGGGTTTCCTAAACATATTAAAGAAGTGTCCACAGAAAGGAAAACCTGTACAAAGATCACTTTTTACAATATATAAAGAGATTCATTACTATTCACAAGGCACAATAAAATAAGGCCCATATTGTAGAAATTTACAGTCTTGTCATATTTTATCGAATCCCGTGGATTCCAAATACCAGTGTTAATAGTACAACAATTAACATTAAAATATTAGATTGCAAACCAGCCGCCCCAGCTAGACGACAGCGAAACATGTTGAATCTAGTTTCATTATTATCGATTAGGTTTGTAAACTCAGCTTCAACTAACTGACCGTCATAATAGGTGATCGGGTCTTCAAAGGGATATTCAAATCCTTGTTTACATTCGCATTTGTATCCTCCGCTCTCGAAACCTCTACCCAAAATAGGTACGCACTGAAAATAAAAAAATATATGTATTAGGGCGGTTGAAGACGCTGCTCTATTGTTTTGTTTTATTAAAGTGAGATTGCTTGTATGCTGTTTTCTGTAGTAATAGCAAATATAAATGAACGGTTGTCAAAATTGTTAATTTTAATTTAATCAACTGTATTATGAATCACCATTTAGCAAGAATTAAATTAAGTTTCACAAAAGACTAAAATGGATCTTGTGATTTAAAGTTAAAGGATAAAATATCCAGTACTAACTGCTTTGAACTCCATGTTAGTTTTAAAAAATATATATGGGAAAACATACGTACGACCGTGCGCATGGCACTTTTAAATGACATTACAGAAATACTAAGGACAAATTTAAAAGAAAACATGCGATATCTTTTTGTTCGACTGTGTATATTAGTATAATTGTAAAATTTTAATTGGTACTAAAATAAAATAAATCTCTTATATTTTCAAAAAGCTGGAGTAAACAAGAAATTGTGTTATCATCACGTTATTTATACAAAACCGATTTATTTTCTTCTAATTTACTTTATTTGTATCACTAATGATAACATGTAACAGTCCAAAGTAATAGGTCAGATTAATAATTTAGATATTTTCTATATGTATTCAATTTGAAATAGATTTTTTAAATATTTAATCCGCAAATTTGGTTTATATAAAAAATAATTGTATCAATTATACTATAATTCTTAACAAGACTTCAATATGTTTAGAATCAAAGGGTCTCAGAATATACTTACATATGAAGTTCTTTGATCACATTTGTGTGTATCTTTAAACGCATTAGGCACATAGTACTTGTCAGGACATTGATTAATATCCAACTTAAGCATATCCATGGTAACTGCAACAACACCCCTGTAACAAGATGTTTTAAAATACTATAAATTATAGTTATAATTAAGTTTAATTGAATTATTTGTTGTTAATTCATTCGAATGTTTAAAAAACGTATTTATAATTTCACAAAACCTACGCCACCTTCGCCTTAAAGACATCAATTTAACTCAAAAAGGAGCTTTCAGTAAGGACAGTGAATAGTTAACAGGTCAATTGAAAAGTCCCAGGCCTGACACATAGATGGCGCTACTAGAATTAAATCCATATGTTTTTTAGTTAGTCCTAACCCTCAAAAGAAGATGTCGGATCATTAGTTTGTGAATTAAGGCATTTTGAGTGAAGCAACTTCTGTTATTGTGAAAAAAATGGATAAAAAGGAATTTCCCGTGATGATAAAATATTACATTTTTAAGAGAAAAAATACAGTTGCAGCAAAAGCTTTGCTTGATGCCCAGTTTCCGGACACTGCCCCAGGAAAATCACATCAACAGCGGCAAAATTGCCGAAAAACGGTCACATTTGAAGAAAAAGACAACTGCTTCATCAAGACAATGCACCACACAAGTCAGTGAAAACAATGGCAAAAATCCATGAATTGGGCTGCGAATTGCTTCCTCATCCACCGTATTCTACAGATCTGGGCCCCCAGCGACTATTTCCTGTTCTCAGATCTCAAAAGAATGCTCACTGGAAAGAAATTTTCCTCGAATGAAGAAGTAATCGACGAAACTGAGGCCTATTTTGAAGCAAAGGTCAAATTGTACTACAAAAATGGTAGCGAAAAGTTGAAGGGTCGCTATAATCAGTGTATCACCCTTGAAGGGAGTTGAATAAAAGAAACTAATTTTTCCAAAAAAAAATGTGTTTTACTATGGTAGGCCGGGGACTTTTCAATTGGACTGTTATGTTAACCATCATGAATGACCTCAACTTACGCAAGATTCACTAGATAGGAATGCATTCACAAAAAGTGACAGTTTTTGGTTACTACTGTTCGTGCGATTTCTAGTCAATATATAATAAAAAAGAATTTCCTTAATAGGTCACTCATTGCTTGTTTCATTTCAACCTTAAATTATCCTTATATAATAACCCTATTGAACTTATATGAATGTGCAATAGATGCAAGATTGCATGTATATTATTTTTTTAACTTACTTGAATTCTAATTTAGCTTTGAGGCTATCCCATCCAAAGAATGGGGCAGCATACTTTATTTTCCACATGGGTACTTTGCCATAACAGTCATAGTATGGGGCAGTCCAATATCCATGATTCAGATTAGCTCCATGATAAAAATTTGGAAAATGTTCGTATTTTATAGTAGTTCCACCCGTCTCATTAAATCTAACACGTATCTTCATCCAGAACTTTTCCAAACTATCGAAATTTGATGCGAATCGATGTTTAAGAAAGTTGAACCAAGGCTTATTTAAGTAAACTTCACTAGGTTTATCTAAACGTGCCAAGTCTTCTACATTATATTTCCTGGTGTTAAGTATTTTCTTATAAGCGTACGGAGCGAACAGGGTGCGATTAGTGAACTTGTTTCGTTCCCAGTACGTTCCTGCTGACCATATTCGACTATTGCCCAATATAATTGCTAACGTTTCACCAATCATCTGATCTTCCGTTAGAGGCTTATCGGCTACACGTTTGCCTGAGTATACTTCTTGAGGATCAGAAACTTGAAGGAAAGCACTAATAAAATTGGCTAATCTTAAGGCCATTTTTGCTTCATTCTCGAAAAATTCTTCTGCGCCTGCCATCACTCCTAAATGACATTTATATAAATTTAGACATGAATTTATTTTAACTGTAAGTTAATAGAATCATACCTCCATGTAATGTAAGATGCTCTGGTTTATACTGTTTACAATTTTCTTTATTCATGCCCAGAATAAAATCCAATACCGCGTGAACATTGATTCGTTGCTGGTTAAGAGATTCAGGCCCTTGGACTGGCGTTACATACTCTGGATGCTGATCCATAGTAACTGCTCTCACATGCCAAGGAGCTCTTTCCCATTTTACCGGCAATTTTTGAATCCCTATAAAACAGCAATGAATAGTCACACAATCAAGTAAAATAAATGTACACGATATATATTACATACATCCTATTTTTTTACAATCAAAACCACTGTAATATTGTTCTTCGGTAGCACGTTCCACAATTTCTCCCAAATACGGACGCCTAACTTGAAATGGCAGCCGATAACCTGGCCGACACCGACACTGGTATCCTCCTCGCCTGAAACCCCAACCATGAATTGGTTCGCACTAAAACAAATTTGCAGAACATACAATGTGTGGGTTTCTTGTTTGTACTGTAGTTTACCTCAGTAGTTTCATTTTTGCAACGGGCTGTATTAGCGAATCGATTTGGTCCCTTATTTCCTAATCCTTTTGGACATTGGTTAATATCTATACGTTCAAACTCCATTTCTACTACAGAAGCTGCTGTGTATCTTTAAAGCAAAATAAATTACTTTTTATTTCTACTTCTCGGTTATGATGAATTATAAAAAAATGTCATAAAATATTTTTAAATGGTTTCCAGGCAATACAATAAGACTGTAGTATTAAAAGTTATAAAATTTTATTTGAAAGAAGGGTGTAGGATATTAAGATTCTTTTTTCTAAATGTAGGTCACGTTTTTGTTAATTTTACTTGTTTGTTAATTATACTTGTGCAGAAACGCTTCGCTAATGTTTCTAAAATGCTATATTTGTATTCGTACAAAAGCTCTACATTAATTACTGTGTAAAAAATAATCTAAATATAAAGTTAATAAAAAAGTCTCAATCGAAACTTGTCAAAAATGTTATAAAACTATTTTGCGATAAGTGACTAAAAAACCAATGAAACTAAGAAAATGGTGCTTGAAAACCATAATATATAACTCAAGAGGTGGACATGTCTTGGAATGCATTAAATCGCTTCATAATATTGAACATGAAACAAGCGTCATCGCTTTACACCTATTTCCAAAGAGCTGAAATGTGTGCAACTTTTTTAAATGAAAACCAGCTGCAATGATGCGCCAAGTACAGTACATAGTTGATTTTTGAGTCTAAATAACGAATTCAAAGAACACCCTTTATGAGTTTTCTCTACTAATACATTTTAGTGAATAACTTGTTTCATGTTCTATTTATTATTAGTTATTCGTTATTATTATTATTATTTAACAGTTTCAGATAGATTTTGACATTCTTATATAAAATAATAATATTCTTAGATAAACGTAAGAATAAAGTAGGACATCCATTACCATAACGTTGAATGGAAAGGGCGCGCCTGAAGGTTTAAGTAATCTAAACCGCAATAAGGGGTAATAATGGCAGAGGGGTGAGGTAGTTTTACGTTAAACCCCATAAAGCCATTATGACTGTAATTGCCTTTGGAGACCCTTTTTACAAAACTCATTATTATAATTAAGAACAGCATAGCATAGGGGACTGGGGGAATGACCTTTTGAATTTGAATAGATATTCCTTCATCACAATTACTTTTCCTGTAATTTATACGCTCAACTAAATAATCAGTGTAACTAATTAGGTAATATAGTTATAATTATACAATGAAAAAATACTATAATCGGTCTCATTTATTCAGTGTTTGTTTTTTATTTTTTTTTTCTTCAAATTGAAAACTGAAAACCTTTATTATTCACTAAGTTTACCAGATAAGATACCTCTATTAAAATTACTGCATGTACATTGATAAGTTTTGAAAGGCATTTATGGAGAAATATATGTTTATAAATTTATATACAATATATTAATAAAAATATTTTCCATAATTTCTACAAGATCTTTCCATTTTCTGGCAACATGGCGATACCGTATCGAATGAATGATGTTGATTTTCCAACAATCCTATCATTGTATTTTCACACTTCTTCAACATTTCATTCTGTAATTATGTGTATGCGAAGCTATGCACGAATAAGTGAAAATTAGAAGACGCTAAATCTGGCGAGTATGCTCGATACAGTAGCACTTCCCATTCAAGTTTCAACAGTGGGTCTTGACAACGTACTGGCAAACATTCTTATGTCTTTTGTCTTTGTATCGTTTAATTTTTTCAATTGGTGTAGGTAGAAATCCGAGGGCAACAGCGTCATTCGGTCTGGCTGGTTCCACATATACACAGAAAAACTTTACAGTCTATTAATTCCCTCTTCGGTGACGATGTGGGTGGCTCTGCTGGCTAGCGCCTGTATTTTTGTGCTTGGGATAATCATAGTAGCTTCATTTTTCATTGACATTCACAATACGCCACAGAAAATTCCTCTTTTTTGGCTGGAGAGCAATAAAAAACCACGAAGTTGAAACGGTTCGAAATGAAATGTCTAGTCAATTCGCACAGCAGCCATTTTCTCTCCTTTTGGAGTTTTCCCATCGTAGGACGTTTGTCTAAACTGTCTGAAAGTTCTTTGAGAGTTTTGGCTGGTTTCGTCCAATAATATTTTCAATTCTTTGTCTCTGAACTTTTTGGGGATAGGCCTCAGCAAGATTTCTTTAAATCGATCAATAAAAGTAATAAATTTCGCGTATACTGATTAAATCAATAACATTAGATAACTATTATTTTATATGAATAACTGTCAAAATCATTGAATTTAACAGTTGTTTACATTTCTATTTGGTATTTTAACCAAAAGATATCGCTGATCAAAATACATGCGACCATCTAATGTGTCCATTAATTTAAAAGCGACATTGAAAAATAAGTACCACATCAATTAACTATTGAAAACAAAAAATTAATTTATTCAATTAATAACCATATATAATAACCATCATATTGGGTAATTTATTGATTGAATTATTATATGTCGCCTCAAATGTTTCATCAAAAATGTGCTACTCTATAATTTTGATGAACTTTTTGAACTTGACTATGGGTAGAGCAATGTAAATCAACCGGAACAATATATAAAAAGGTCTACATTCAAATAAAAAAATTCCTCTTTCTACATGGAATATTGCATACGGCAAAATCATTAACTTACAGTCTATTGGTGCCGAGTGATGTCTGTTAAATAGAAAAGATGTTTCGTTACGTCATGTTTGTTACATTTTCGTCGCATTCGCCATATAGTCCAGATATGTTTATATTACAACGTTTACTTCTGCACACGTCTAAATAATTAGCAATGAGTTATAATGAGAATAGTAAAACCGACTAACTTGTTGCTTATATAGTTAAAGAATTATTATGTATTATTTCAAATATGATTATATGACATAAATGCATTCTCTAGCCAATAGAATATATCTATTATCGTAGTATAATAATTAATACAAAATCGATATTATACTCTTAAATTATAAAAGAAAGTTTATTACTAAAATTAACTTACGTGGGATATTCGATATGTCTGAACCCTGTATGCCGAGGATAAATATCAGCTATAGGTACCACGGCGGCCACTAGCCAACGATTTGATCTGCCGCAGTCAAAATAAGGGCGCGTCCATTTCACAGGTCCCGGCACCTCGTCTGCCCCCGGAGGCCCGTGAAACGTAAATGTTTCATTAGTATTATTTGCATATCTGATCTCCACCTATTTCACACGCATGATAATAGAACAATACAAACGGGAACGTCACTATCTTTACCTGATAAGTGGTTTTAGTATCATGCCTAGTGTTGACCTGATCGGGTAACCATTTTTTATACCACTCATTTATTCGAAAATATTCCGAGGTGTAATCCGAGCTGGTGTCCGGCGGAACTGCACCTAGGTCTTCCACCGTAAAGGTGTTCAGCGTGGAAATACGTTCCAGGTGCACTGGATCGTTGAAATCGTCAGCTCGAAAAGTTCGTGGAGCGAATCTTTAAATTAATTAAACACTTGAAATATTTTGTTATAATTCTTTATTTGAACTTTATTCAAATATTATTAATTAAACTCTGTTGGTGTTCTATGATTCTTGCTAGAATATTGCGTATTAAACAAAATGTTTATTCTCTTTTGTAAGTACTTAAGAAGCGTTTAATTATTACTGCACTAGATGCTAGATTATTTAATTGTAAGTTGAGCCAAGTTGTTTAATTTTAACATGATTCAGATAATAATTAAATATTTATATATTAAAGAAATTAGTTTGACGGAATAAAATGTCATAACAATATTATCTAAATGCACCTTTGGCAAATGTCTTTTTAATTAAACATAATTTAAATTTTCTCTTAGAGAACTAATACTCCATTAAAAAACCCATTGCCTAGTATAATTGATCTCAGCCTTTAACAAGCTTTATTCATATATTTAATTAATAATATTACTCTTGCTTGTATGCACACATTTAAAAAACAGATTTTCAGCAAAGGGAATTTTGAATAGAATTAAATAGTAATAAAGAAAAACATTAATAAATGAATTATTTAACATCTGTTTTTAAGGTTAATATGCCTGTTATGATCCGAAGAACATTGTTCGGCATGCCATAACGATGACTAATTTAAACCAAAGCCGTTAAAGTTTATCTGTTCGTATTGATTGATTAACAAACTCACCTGGGAAATGTCTTATTGAAGAAACCCCTATAAGAGCTTGAATATGACATATTAGGGGCGAAATAAATTGCACTGGCATTAACATGTTTATCAGTGGACACATCCGCCACCGTAGACAACAGGTAGTACATCATACCCGGGTCATAAGTATCGTTTATAGCCGGCCTAATAAATCGGCTTTGAAGTATGTAAGACCAAAAGAATGCCCTATTCAATGCTATGTTGTGTATGTGTAACAACTGGGTCCTGTTGGGAAAGACGGGGTTGATGTTAACATCTTTTATGTCGGGCAGGTGACTGATTGAGTCTTCGGGCAGGTATAGATCAGCGGTGTGTTGGACTTCGCAATTGTCTTTGTTGACGGCTCGAAAAGACCGCATCACTTCGTCAAAGGCATCGTGACTTTGCCATTCATATTGGCCCCGAACGGCCAAAAGATAAAACAAAATTAACAACACACGCCACATGATGATATACATCGCGGAGATGATTTTGACGATTCAGGAAGACATACCGTAGGCGGAAATCAGAGGAATACTGGTTACTCCGCGTCGTTAGTTTTGTCAGCCCAACCCAATCCGTGGATGCGGACAGGTAGTATGCTACGTTGCCAAACCAATACACTTCGAAAGGATATTGTGATAATGGGACAAATGGATAACGAATTAAATGGAATTCAATGGAATTCAATGGAAGCTAGCATTATAATTAAAAATAATTTTAATAGTTAATAATTAGACGTAAATAATTAACAAATGGAAACATTTAAATCAATTATGTATATCAGAACACCACAAATGTATATCGCATGCTATTATAAAAATTTCACCAATAATAGTATTAAACAAATGTGATTATAAACTGAACTTATTATTTTTTTGCTACATTTATTTCAAGTCAGTCAATAGAGTTAATACAATTACTTTTATTATTTCTATTGTTGCAACAATAATTTTAAAAATTGTTATAAAAATATTAAATGTTACATAAACACTATTTAACACTTAGTGATATTTACACAACAAATAATGGTATTAGTCTTCACTGATATTTTATATGATAAATATTTTATTATAAGGAAAAAATAATTTGCTAAATGTATTAAACTACAAATAACATAATTATAAACACTTTCTAGCTTGTTTAGATTCTTATGACAATATGGCAACGGCAATGGGCTCATAATGATCTATATCAAAATTTAAATTTTGTTTGTAAATATCAACAAAACAGGCAACCAGTCAATGTTTATTCTGTTTCACTGGTTGCTGACATGTAAGAAAATAATTTATTCGAATCTAAATTATTTCCTTTTATAAACTTTTGTTATGTATAATTTAAGAATTTCCAATATTTATACTTTTTTTATGTGTTATAATAAAATTATACATTAAAATAATCAATGGTTAATATTTTTATAATAAAAAAGAGTTCTGCCAGAGTGGGCCCCGTTCTGTTGTCTCAAGTGTCCGAGAAAACCTGAGATTCCGCATATACCTGTGCTATGACGAACATCGCGTAACTACCGCTGCTGCACCCTGCAGCTATCGGAACATTACGTCGACTAGCCGATTACGATCAGCGGTACTTTCTACCAGGGGTCCGGGGACCTTCCTCTGAGTGGCTTAAAGTCATTAAAACCCCGTATGTAACTCAGATAATTGGACTTAGCAGAACCCCCGGTAACTTTAAATTCTGTAGTTATAAGTAGATAATGTCCATCGGAGTAGGTAGGTAAGTTATTGTGTGTATAAATGGCTGCCTATGAACAGACTATTCAGTTTAAAAATATATTTATTCTAATATCATAAGGAAGAGTAAAGGAGAGGAAATAGTGTTTACCCGGTAAGCAGATGTTGCCGGGCAAATTTATATATTTATTCCGCGTGACAGGAAGTTCAGCGACAAATTTAGAGTTGTGCAAGAGAAAATAGCCCATTGTATGGGCGATTTGTTAATACCCACTCTTTATTACAGACCTCAAGGAACGACACAGCAGTGCACGCCACTGTTTCGCCTTGGCAACTGACTTTTGTGCAACTGCACGCACGCACACATGTGCACTTTCCGCGTCCTATTTGCACATATTGCGAAGGGGATCGATGTAGACGAGCGTCTGAGAGGTGCCTTAAATATTAAGCGTACGATTATGCCTTTAATGTTAAAATATACTGAATGATGTTTTATACATATAACACTTTAAATGTCTCTACTTATTAGAAAAGAACTAGACCGTTATTTTGAGACGTAATGACAATCGATATTTTTAAAAAATAATTTGAAACAGTTAATACCAATTATTTATACAGGGTGACAAAATGATATTGTTATTATTGTTGTATGTGGTTTTATATTTAAAATAACGATAAAATTAAGTTAATTAACATTATAACAATACGAAAATACACTTTTAAATATATTTAACTTATAGGAAACTATATTATCGGTAAATACCATATTTTAACTTCCTATAAATAAGTATGGTTATCCATTCACCTAAAGAGTAGAATTCGATGACATTTATAAAGTTGAAATTACCGGTGGTGATAAACGTGTAGTACTAACATGCAATTGTTTTGAGTACAACATATATAGATAAAATCATAAAACGAGAAAATAAGTTGCTAACAGCTAACGTTGATTTTTTGTGGTATTTTTAGCTAGTGGCAAATAAGACGTAGATTTTTTCTTTTCAGTTTAAGATACCGGAATTACCTGGACGATTGCTATCTTGTATAGTGGTTATGTAGGTTTGTAAATTAAGATAAGTGACTTGATTTGTATTATAATTCCTAAAAGTCTTTAACTATTAATTTATAACGAAAAATTAGTAAAAAGTACCGCATATAGGAGTAAATGAGTTTTCTATCTATTAAGTAGGAGTTTATTATATAGGTAAGAGTTTATTTTATTTATTGTTACATTTTGAATGGAGAGTGTGACAGAAGATTTAATATAAGTATAAGAAATTAATACGCGTTTATTACGTAATTAATAAGTGTTTATATCGATCATTAAGTTTAGTTATTTTATGAAACGCACTCGATTTTTACTTACTCGTAAATTTAATGTATTAGTGTGGAAATAATTTTACCTGTTTACATAACAACCACCTTACGCAGTCTCCCATGATGGTTTCTGTTGGTTTCAAATTTTAATTTATTTATCTTTCAGTTTTTGGTTGATCAAGTCAAATTTTATGGAAATCACTACTTTATTCTGATTTTCAGTGATTGAGTTTGATTGAGAAATAAAACTTGATTGCTTTACGAGATTTACACTATTCCTTTAAACTAAACAGAAAATGTTAAGCTATCTAGAATACGTGTTTTGTTGGCTTGAAAAGCGACTTCTTTGGAATTCAGGAAAATATGTTTCGTTTACGTATTTTAACCGTTTAATAAAAAATGTAACGTTAAACGTAACGTAAAAAGTGTAACGTTAATAAAAATGTAATGTTAAAAAAAAATATAACGCCCCAAGATTTGACCTTATAGAGCCCGGCGCAGAACTAAGCGAATAATTTAGGAAAGAAGAAAAAGAGATGCCATCAGAACGTCTACAATTAGGGAAAAAATTCTAAAGGTTGATAAAGTCGACAGATATAGGAAATATCATCTAATAGGTCAAGTGCAGAGTTCCTGGTCTGTCACATAGATGGCACTACCAGAGTGAAATCCATATGTTTTTTAATTAGACCTAACCCTCAAAAGATGCGTGTATAAATTTGACAGCTGTCGGAGTACGTTTACACGTGGTGAAATGAGCATCAAAGATAGTGAACGCAGTGGATGCCCAAAAGAGCTTAACAACCGGCGAAAACATTAAAAAAATCCACAAAATGATTTTGAATGACCGTAAATTGAAACTGAATGAAATAGCAGAAACTCTAAAGACATCAACTGAACGTGTACATCGTATCATTCACGAATATTTGGGTATGAGAAAGCTCTGTGCAGAGTGGGTGCCGCGCGAGCTCACTTTTGACCAAAAACAACGACGAATCAACGACGATGATCAAGAGTAATAAACCCGAGTTTTTGCGTCGATATATAAGAATGAATGAATCATGGCTCCATCATTTCACTCCGAAGTCCAATCGACAATCAGACGAGTGGACTGCACACGATGAACCCGCTCCAAAGCGTGGGAAAACCCAACAGTCGGCTGGCAAGGTTCTGGCATCTGTATCTTGGGATGCACATTTAATAATTTTCATTGACTACCTTGAAAAAGGAAGGACCATCAACAGCGACTATTACATAGCGTTATTGGACCGTTTGAAGGACGAAATCGCCGAAAAACGGCCGCATTTGAAGAAAAAGAAAGTGCTGCCTCACCAAGATAATGCATCAGGTCACAAGTCAGTGAAAACGATGACAAAAATCCATGAATTGGGCTTCTAATTGCTTCCTCATCCACCGTATTCTCGAGATCTGGCCCCCAGTGACTATTTCCTGTTCTCAGATCTCAAAAGAATGCTCGCTAGGACGAAATTTTCGTCGAATCAAGAGGTGATCGACGAAACTGTGGCTACTTTGAAACAAAGGACAAATCGTACTACAAAAATTGTATCGAAAATTTGGAAGGTCATTCTAATGTATGTACAGTGTATCACCCTTGAAGGGAATTATGTTGAATAAAAAAACTAATTTTGCCAAAAAAATATGTTTTACTATAATCTGTTACAATGTCCTAAAAGTTCCGTTACATGCAGAGACTCTATTGCAGAAATATCTATTGTCCAAAGAATTCCAGTACATGTTAGCTTATTGTATGCCAGTATACCTTACGAATATTAGGGCCAAAACTGGAACGCTATGTTTTGAAATGCTTAAAAAGCGTGAATGGATAGTTTTTTCAACAAATTGTCTATGTTGCCAGAAAGATGGAAAAAAGTTGTAGAATATTTTGTGAATATTTTTAATGGGCACAAATCTTGCTTCGTTAGTACATCTTGTTTTATTTCATTTCAATATCGATCTACATAATACGTTTCATATTAACGTACCACTATATATTATGTATATATAAAGGCTCATTATATTAATTTTAGCTCATTTTTCTAATTTATCAAAGTGGCAGATCTCAGAGTTGCTGTTCTAATATATTATACGCTAGGTACTAAACCATTCGTTGGTTCTATTTATGAGAACATAAAAATAAATGTGTAGGATTTATAGCCCTAGGTTATGCTCAACTAGGTTAACTGATGATTGATGGCTAACTAACCCAGCCAATGGACTGTCGGCTGAATAACGATCGACAAATCAAAATAACAAGAAACATCCAACAAGCATCTTCATTTTTAACAAGTTGGAACGGAATAAAATGTGTGTTTTCTTTACGTCACTATTGATTAACGTTTATTATTTTATGTCATACAGTTGCAAACAGGCACACCTTCTTACTCAGAGATAAGGTTATTCGTTATTTATTTTGAATGTTTGTTATTTAACTGATATCGCTCTCACATAGACCTACATGTGTTTGTACCACATAAACGATGACTCCGTGTCGTTCTTATGTAGTTCTATATTAAGCCATTTTTTTCTATTCCTGGAATGGGATGTACGTGATCGATAGAGATCACTATTGGTGTCGATCCAACAATTTGGTTCCTCCCACAAAATACGTACTACCTACAGAGACTTGTTACTTTTATCTTATTGTCCAATAACAGGGCGAAATATTTGTGGGGTGTTGAGTGATCGACTACCTGATGTTCAGGCTGACATTTTTAAAATTTTTGGGATTCATCCATTTTGTAAAATAAAATATGCTTATGGTGAACCTAATACATTACACAATATATTTAAATTAGTATTGTACTGTGAAGAAAAATTTACATTTTTAATAATTCTTATTTCCGTTTCTATTTCTTTGAAAATTCTAGAATTCCTATTAAGTTCTTGCATGGATTGTGAACATTTTTTCGTTTTAAAAAGGCTTTTATTGAGAAAAATTGGCTCTATATGTAGATTAATCAAAATATATTCCATTTTCCCAAAATTCTTTCTGGATTATAATTTCATTATAAGTTTCTAAAAGAAGTTGACGGGCTTTAATAGCAGATTTCAAATCAACATCAAAATAAATGTTGAAAATTGTTATTCTATGAAGAGGAATGTTAAAACCGTCGATTTAACAGTTACCTTAAGTTGTTTAATAATTGTTTGCATTGAATCTTCACATTTTTGCCGATAAACGAGGTAGAAAGCTATTATCCCGATAAAAATTTAAAAATTATAGTGACTTGCATATGTCGGAGACTGAAACCTAACGGTATCTCATGTTATCAATGGCAAGTGATATGAATCAATAAAAACACCATTATAGAAATAGAAACAGACAAAACGGACAATAAAATTATTTTGCCGGTGTAAATCCGTGAAAATGCAGAGTAGGAAGTTCTGGGGTAGTATCAGACAAAGATGAAAAAAAGTTCAATATTTTTCAGTCGTTTTCTATCAGCTTACACGTCATTTATTACACTTGGTCGTCTTGATTGTTATTGGGTAGATAGGTTTCATCGTTGTCGTGGTTTTCTAGATTGTCGTTGGTGTGAAACAGGTAAAAAAGGGTCTAAGGGCGTTCCCATATAGTATGGAACTTTTTAAAGCCGAGTACTGTTGCCGAGCAACCATGTTTATTATATTTTAAAATTCGAAAATATAATGATGTTAATAGTTGTTTATCATTTAGAGTTCCATCATATATTAGGCATAAAATATTAGTCTTCATTTTTATCTAACAATGATTGTTTTCTTAACTGACTCCCAAATCTAACCTATTTTAACAGCTCTTCTACTGTTTTATATATTTAATTCCTTTATAATTTTTTGAGTAGATTTTATATGATAAACTCTTTTAGTTGTCGACTAGAGATTACCAAAGAAAAATTTAGATCTCATATGAGATTTCAATGAATCTCTGACATCGAATATTATAATATATTTTTTTAATTAATTACATCTTACATTAGATATGCTTAGTACAATCTTAATTAACAAAGTATTATATATTAGTTATTATTACTGTTTTGTTGTACTTGATTGAATACATCGGTATGTATTTCCTCGGTATTAATTAAAATAAAACTAATCTTAAGCTAATGTTAAGAATACACTTATATACTAAACAAATTCGTATAATTTGGTTCGCTTTAATCTTCTGATTTCCTGCGTGTTGTCCATTATTTCATGTTTTAAGGCGAAATCTTGGATGACTTAATTTATCCATTTGATTTCGAGGCCATTGTGTAGCTCTTCATTGGTTACGTAGCGATAAACATTGGTAACTAATCGTAGAACTCATCCTATATGTCCAAATTGGCTTCATAATTGACTGATAAACCAGTCTCTTTGATTTTAGGTCAAGTTTAGAGTATTTTCCGACTAACCAGTACAGTTGCTTGACTTTGAGTCTAACCTGCCGTGTTTTTTTCTAAAATGTTTCCAGTTTAACCTACCATTGAGATATATTCCGAGGTATTTAGCTGATTCTGCTAGAGGAATTGGGCATCCATCAAGTGATTTAATTAGGTTTTTGCCATTTCGCCGCAACGCAAAATTAAAATGGATAGATTTGAAGCTATTTAGCTGTACCGTCCAGTCTCTAGTAGATTTGTAGATCTAATATTTAAATAATGACAATATAATAATGTTACGTTAAGTCTGCTGCGGTTCTATATTCCAATGTATCATTTGTTTCTCCAATTCACCCAATCCAACAAAATATGATTTTAGCGTGTTATAAGTGTAATCTCAAATAACAATATGCTAGCAAAACTGGCAAAAACAAAAGTGCATAAATATTAATCCGTAGATCTAAGGACACAATTAAAGAAATAATGCATAGCGAAAAGTGCGGCTTTGCAATTCGAATTTCGATTTCGAAAACCTACAAAGAAGTCCAGTAAAGCCTAATCCTTTTAATATGTCTTATATCTGTGGTAAGTCATTGTTGCTCTTCATCCAAGGGAGTGAGAACGACTTTTCACTAAATCTGAATCATGTATACAAATCAGATATATTTCATTAGATATATAAAATCAGAAGGTATTCAAAAAAGATTATTACCTTGTTATCATAAAGTATACCGCATTATAAAACGCTATATTTTTTTATCTCTCAGTATCTAGTCAATAATTACAATTTTAATCAAAAGCTGCCGAGTTTTTTTTATTAGGAAATAATTCCCGTTAATGAAACATGATAATGATCCACTATAGCAGTGTAATTATATTTATAATAGACCAAACAGTTGAAAATAAATATACTAGGTTGTTCAATAAATATGTGAAGTGATTAGTATTAAGGAGATTTATAGTTGAAAAATGATTACTGAATTATGGACCTCACCATCCCTCCAGTTTCGGTTTATTTCATTATTTCTTAAAAATGTAATCGGTATTTCAAGTACCTGACCCTGAAGTATTTTGTAGTCTGTATTTGAAATGCTTACGGCTTCACAATTCTTTTGAATATAAACATATGTAGTGATCTTATCTCGATAACTTTCATAACTAACACTGCACTTGTACTGTATACCAAATTGGCAAGTACGAGGGCCACTATTTATATTTCGAGAACAGGAAAAAAACAAATCGTTAAGCTGCGAATATATTTTTTATTGTTTTTCAAAATACTCGTCACGATGATCGATATACTTTTGCATACGCTTAAACCAATTTTCAAAGCATTTATTCCATTCCGAATGAGGTATCTTAAAAACATGATTTTTAAACGCTTCAATAGCTTCTGCGGACGATGAAAATCGTTGACCACGCAGTTTATTCTTTCCGGATGGGAACAAAAAGAAATCATTGGGTGCCAAATCAGGATCCTCTAGAGGCACTGTTGCAATATGACTAGTTTTCCCAAAAAAACAGGTCACCATTTTCTTTGAAGTGCTTCGTGCGCGAACAACTTTTGTTGGATTTGGTTTATCTTGGAACACCCATACAGTCGACTGCTGCTTACTTTTTCGAGCTCATACGAATATATCCATGATTGGACACCTGTCACGATTTTATAAACGTCTTTCGAAGCACCGTGATTGAATTTCTTAAGCATTTCTTTGGACCTATCGACATCAGCCTTTTTTGAGTGATTGCCAAATTGTGTGGGATCCAACGCAAACATAACTTTCGCACAGCTAAGCCTTCATGTAAAATCGCTGGTGGAACTAATGCTTAGGGATGCTTCAATATCACAATAGGTGACATGACGATTTTGCTTAATAATTTCGCACACAGCATCGATGTTTTCTGGCACAACAGCCGATTTTGGATAACCTTCACGAAACTCGTCGGACAGCGAACTACGACCACGATTGAACTCACTAAACCAGCGATACACGGTGGTTTTTGATGGAGCTTCATCGCCAAAAGTCAAATTAAGTTGACTGACTAATTAAGTTGATGCATTCTTGTTGTGATAATCCACGTCAAAAATCGTAAAAAATCATCGCATGAAAATGTTCACGATTCAGTTCCATTTGTTTGCCGAGACGAAACTTTCAACTAAACATAAAATAAACAAATAGCGTCCGTGCGACAAAATGTTATGAGTACGTATAAAAGTATCATAACAGATGCAACAGAAACCTTGCAATTCATGCCTTAGAAGCAAATTACAAAATAATGCCTGGGAGTAACAGGAATAGTAGTACTAGTAAAGACGATGATGATTTTATTGTTTTGCGAACAGGGACAGTGATCAACCACAGAAATCAAAAATGGAGAGAGTTAGTCAACTTCCTAAACCATGAAAGCAAAATGCTTACCATCATTCAATATGTGCTAATACAACTTAACACAAGTTTATACTAATCAGGACCTACCTTTAGAAATCTAGGATTCATGAAAGCAAATTCTTCTTTTACTGTTTAATAGGCTGGGTTGGATTAGTTCTAGTATAGTTGAAATATTGTATTTTATATTTCAAATACATGATTTAAAAATATTTTGTATGTCGTATTTTAAATACATGCGAAATATTATTTTGTAAATTTTATTTTAACTAAAGCAAATCATGTATTTTGTTTTCAACCGTGTGATCAAGCGTGTTGTGTGACGTACACTTTGACGGAAAATTATGTTTCATTCTGCAAACTAGGCCAAATATTTACATTCAATTGGTCTGATCTGATTCAATCTGATTTTTTAAAATTAATTACATCTTACATTAGATATGCTTAGTACAATTTTAATTTACAAATTAATTTATTATTGATTAATACATCAGTATGTATTTCCCAAAATGAAAATAAAACTAATCTTCTTAAGCTAAAGTTAAGAATACGCTTATTATATACTAAACAAATTTGTGTGGTTTGGTTCGCTTCAACCTTCTGATTTTCTGCGTGTTGTCAACTAGCTCAAATGCTTCCACGTCGCTATGATTTAGCAACCTTCTTTCATGTTTTAAGGCTCAATCTTGAATAACTTCATGTATCCATCTGATTTCGAGGTCATCGTGCAGCTCTTTGTTGATTACGTAGCGATAAGTCTTGATCATTAATGGTAGAACTTTGTTTTGAGTGCATTGGATTACTAGTTGGTTTGATATTTTAGTGCAACCTCATATTTACACCCAATAATTCCAAAGTGGCTTTATGATTGACTGACAAACCAATCTCTTTGATTTTTAATCAAGTTGAGAGTGTATTCTAGCCAACCAGTACAGTTGCTTGACTTTGAGTCTATTAGGCTCTGGATTTTATCTAACATAATATTTCCAATTTAACCTACCATCAAGATGAATGCCGAGGTATTTAACTGATATTTCTTGAGGAATCGGACATTCTTCAAGTGATATAATTAGGTTTTTATCATTTCTCCGCAACGCAAAATTAACATTAACGGTAGTTATAACAGGTCAATTGAAAAGTCCCCGGCCTGACACATAGATGGCGCTACTAGAATTAAATCCATATGTTTTTAGTTAGCCCTAATCCTCAAAAGATGCGTGTATAAATTTGACAGTTGTCGGATCATTAGTTTGTGAATTATAACATTTTGAGTGAAGCAACTTTTGTTATTGTGAAAAAAATGGATAAAACGGAATTTCGCGTGGTGATAAAATATTGCTTTTTGAAGGGAAAAAATACAGTTGCAGTAAGCAAAAACTTGGCTTTATGCCCCAGGAAAATCAACTATCAAAGATTGGTATGCTAAGTTTAGACATGGTGAAATGAGCACCGAAGACGGGGAACGCAGTGGATGCCCAAAAGAGGTTGTTACCGACGAAAACATAAAAAAATCCACAAAATGATTTTGAATGACCGTAAATTGAAATTGAATGAAATAGCAGACACTCTAAAGATATCAACTGAATATCTGGGTATGAGAAAGCTCTGTGCAAAGTGGGTGCCGCGCGAGCTCACTTTTGACCAAAAATAACGACAATTCAGAGCAGTGTTTGAAGATGATCAAGCATAATAAACCCGAGATTTTGCGTCGATATGTGACAATTTATGAAACATGGCTCCATCATTTCACTCCGAAGTCCAATTAACAGTCATCCGAGTAGACTGCACACGATGAACCCGCTCCAAAGCGTGGGAAAACGCAACAGTCGACTGGCAAGGTTATGGCGTCTGTATTTTGGGATGCACATGGAATAATTTTCATTGACTACCTTGAAAAAGGAAGGACCATCAGCAGCGACTATTACATAGCGTTATTGGATCTTTTGGAGGACGAAATCGCCGAAAAACGGCTGCATTTGAAGAAAAAGACAACTGCTTCATCTGCTTCACCAAGACAATGCACCACACAAGTCAGTGAAAACGATGACAAAAATCCATGGATTGGGCTTCGAATTGCTTCCTCATCTACCGTATTCTACAGATCTGGCCCTCAGCGACCATTTCCTATTCTTAGATCTCAAAAGAATGCTCGCTGGGAACAAATTATCGTCGAATGAAGAGGTGATCGCCTAAAGTGAGGCCTATTTTGAAGCAAAGTGTTTTACTATGGTAGGCCGGGGACTTTTCAATTGACCTGTTAATTATGTCGTCAGCAAATGTTCTAAGTATTGTTTTTTTTGTTGATGTTGTGATATCAGTAGTGTGGAGCAGATACAGGAATGGTCCCAAGTTACTACACTGACGAATTCAATCTGAATGTATTATTTTACTAATTCAGAGGCAATAACAAAATGCTTTTTGTAGCCCAAATTGTTAGGTTGTAT
The DNA here is from genome assembly GCF_030347505.1 of Rhynchophorus ferrugineus. Taxonomy (NCBI): domain Eukaryota; kingdom Metazoa; phylum Arthropoda; class Insecta; order Coleoptera; family Curculionidae; genus Rhynchophorus; species Rhynchophorus ferrugineus. The sequence goes on along the minus strand of NW_027472583.1, from coordinate 18,499,639 downwards.
TTCTGATTCTTATTAGATCAATTTCCGAACATGAATCCCTTTCGAAGGCGAAGAGACGAGTTCCCACCATTCGCTTTATCATTAGTGATGAAATAAGGTACACAAATTCTTTCAATCAATTTTAATGTCACAATCCAATGTGTTTTGTTCCATTGTCAGCGAACGCGGCACCCATTGGATACACAGTGAATTGTGTTATACAGATTAAATTAAATTTAATCACGAGTGGCATATAGGTGGTTTTTCGTAAAATTATTAAACGACCTATTTTGAAAATATTTCTAAATATTACTGTAATATAATAAAAAATACATATATTTAATATGATTACGTCAAAATAAGAAAACAATAACTCTCCTTAAATATTCTTACAGGTTTTTTCAAATTTGAATGATTCTTTAAGGATGATTAATAACAAAATAAAAGTTTGTGTAACAGTACGACTAAAATGGTCATGGTCAAGGTCATAGTTGCGAATTTTTTACCATTTCCAAGAATACGAACGAAATAATCCGACAAAGCAATGCATGCAACCGTTTAGAACGTAAGAATTAGACGTTTTTTTTTGTGGGCTAGTAGGATATTTATGAGCGGTCGAAAATTGTCGATGTTAAACAACCTTTTTTTTTGCGCCACAACGTCCGTGCGAAAACGAAATAAAAACGGCGAATATAATTGGACACTTAACTTAAATGTTTATGTAACTGTTCCGTAATGTATGCGTTATTAAATGCAGCAAATGTTCGAAGTGAACGTTTCGAAACCCGTAGCGGCTCCGTTCGGGCGAATTTCGCTGAGCGACGGCACGCCACTGGCAGACGGATTCGCGACCGTCGCAAGGAGGCCGCTCGAGCCGCCGCCACCGCCGTCGTCTTCTGCGAGACCGGCGAGTTCGTTACGAGGTTAACGGACTGAACAGAGACGGGAAAAAATTGCGCGCAACGAAGAAGAAGGAGAGAGAGAGGAGGCAAACGGTTGCGTCTGGCTCGCAGAAGAGGCCGGCCGGTCGGTCGGTCGGATGCTGATGCGGATGTGCCGGGCCGGGCAGGATTCCGTCTCCGCGCATTTTGGATCAACAGGTCTCGGACGAGGCGAGAGAAAACGCCACGGGGTAGGGCCACCAGGTGGTCAGGAGGGCCTATCCAGGCCGTATGTTATTATCCTCGGGTCCTGGCGTGGAAAATAAAAATGATTTCATTGTCGGGAGGGTAACCATCTGTCAGATTTGCTTAATGGAAGCGGTATTACGAGCGTACGGTTTTTCTCTCAATTTACGAAACGTAATACAAGCTACCGTATTATAAAGCTTTCACGGTCACGTAGTACGGTCACATAAGCCTAAAAAGAAGGCTCGGTTGGCGCAAAGGTTAAGGACACAGGACGGTTCTCCTACTGTTGCGATATTCGTGGGTTAAATTTATTTTTGTGATTTCCCAAATTGTCCAAGGACAAGGGTGCAAAATCCGAGAAAAATCCTATAAATTGATACAATCAAGTCAGTAACCAGACTGGGTAAGACCGAGTGTCTTCTGGAATGACCTTCAAGTTGGTTATTCTCCGAGGACCATTGACTTGGAGGCCACGTTAAGCAATAGGTCCAGTTTAGAGAAGCCCCAGTTGGTAAAAGAGTCTTTAAAATATAATAAAAAAAGAACGTTAACTTTGAAATGATGAGTAATAAGCTGAAAATTTGTATAAACCTTTTGTTTTGGCATTTTAAACTATGTGTCAAAAGTCTGATGTAACCTAGGTTCCGTATTGTGATATTAAAGGTCAAAGATCACAAAAATCAAAGCTTACCGCTCAAAGCTCCATCCAAAAAAAGAACCAATACACGTCATCAAAATTTATGATGTTAGTACTTCGTAATGTTGCCTCATCAAATTGGCCCCTTGACGTTTGCTTATCACTAACGTTTTGAAGATTTTTTGAAGACATTTGACAACATGGTCAACAAGTACAAATATAAATCGAATTTTATGGATTTATTCGATTATACGTCCCGACGCTTTTTAACTAGGGCAAAATGAGAAGGAAAAATCAGCTCCGAGTTTAAAAGGAATTTTACATTTTTCAAACTGCATTTAGAGTATATTCGACGTTGTCTATTTTAACCAGCCAATTAGCGTCATTAAAATTTATAATATCAACATGTCGCAATTTTTTCGCATCAAATTGGACTTTTTGTTTACAGCGTTGGCCAGTTTATAACCTCTAATTATTATCACCAAAGTTTTGACGAATTTTGTAGACATTTGACAACAAGGTCGGTGTACAAGTACTACAATACAGTAGACAAGTTGATTTTTTATATAGTAATTCGGTTACACGTTCCGACGCATTAGATAGCATGGTGTCTTTTTTAACTAGCGTAAAATGAGAAGGAAAACTTCGCTTTCAGTTTAAAACAAATTTTACATTTTTCCAAACTGCATTTAGCAGTATTTTCTACATTATCTATGAACTGGATTAGCAGTTTTATTGTAAGGACTATATGAAGGGCAGAATACTTAATAGGTTCAGAAAAGCTAAAAGCGCTTTTTATATATATGGTGTCAACTAAATATATTTTGGTATTCTGAATACAAAAATAACATTTCCAGGATGTCAGGAATTCTTACTATCATCTAATACTATACAGTATAAAGCCGTATTTTCATAAATTCATCAAGAAGAAGACTTTCATTCATCAAGCAGCTTCGCTTCAGAATGGCGGTCTTTATGCTTTCAATCCTGTAGGTCACTCCGTACATCTCAAAGAAACCTTCAGGAACTTAAAATATGGAGACTATGACCGGAAGGTGTGCGGCGATTTTAAATTTTTTGCATATTGCTACGACAACAGGCTGGGTTATTTATCGAATTTCCTTGTCGAAGTTTATGTGATAGCAGAGATTAGAAAAGAATATCCTCCAAGAAACATTGGTACTACTGTTGCACATAAAGTTGGGATTGATGAACTTTGCAAAATCACTTCCCAAAGATACAGATTGCTTCAAATACACGGTTTCAAAATGTCCACCTTCAGTCCTCTCAGAAGCAAAAGTGTCTTCGTCGAAGTAGACATTAGACCCTAACTACAAACAAATCGTCAAAAGAATCCTAAAAGCACTTCAAGCTTTAGGCCATCTAATGAGTCTAAAATACATTTTTTTCATTCCCACCTCGGCACTTTCCGGAAAATTTGGTGGTAAGTGAATAATTTTACTAGGACATTAAAGAGATGGCGAAAAAATGCCAAAAAAAGTCATCAAACTTCAGAAAGATGTTCCGGATTTTTCCCATAAGCGTGTAAAAAGTGGAGCTTCACTGTGATATTTTAATTCAATAACTCGTTGTAAAACATTTTTTCGCAGACCTGTGTAATGATTTGGAACTATTAAAGGCAACTAAACTCTCCTTCTGCCTAACAAGAATACTCTAACGGAAAGAAATCAATAATATAATCAGACAATTATATCGCAGGTCTGTACAATCATCTTTCTTATACATCAATTTCTGCTAATGTTATTAATGTCACAGCGGCATACATTGAAAACAAAGATGAATTTGCCTTTTAATAATTTGCAAACGATTTGAATTTAAGTTTGGCAGTTTATGTAAAAGCCAACGTGATTCTTGAAGAGAATTTAAAGGTACGAACATGTCCCGTTTTGTTTGTAACGCTAGAGCCACTTATAAAGAAAGGAATGGATTTCTATGACTATGGAGAGTGCTTCAAGGGGTCAATTTTTACAGTTCTCTTGTAAAAGTTTACTCACGCTGGCGGTAACTATTGTTGAGACCGAGAAAGTATTTTCAGCTGCTGAGTATATAGCTGTCGGGCCACATGATCAGTATCCTTTGTTTTTTTAAGGAGTTGTTGCCAAAATCAACCATAGGGCTAGTATTTTAAATAATAGAGGCGGTTATTGTGTTTGTTAACAGGGCAAAATTAGTTTTTTTATTCAACATAATTCCCTTCAAGGGTGATATACTGATTATAGCGACCCTTCAACTTTTTGATACCATTTTTGTAGTACGATTTGTCCTTTGCTTCAAAATAGGCCTCAGTTTCGGCGATCACCTCTTCATTCGACGAAAATTTCTTCCCAGCGAGCATTCTTTTGAGATCTGAGAACAGGAAATAGTCGCTGCGGGCCAGATCTGGAGAATATGGTGGATGAGGAAGCAATTCGAAGCCCAATTCATGGATTTTTGCCATCGTTTTCACTGACTTGTGACACGGTGCATTGTCTTGGTGAAGCAGCACTTTTTTATGTACACACAATTTATTATGTACTGATAATTGTGATTTTCTTCCAATTAGCCAGTACATTTCTTATATTTCAATTCCAGTTCTTTTCTTTTCTTTATATGTTCCTTCCAGCGAAGTTTTGCATTGAGATTCATTCCCAGATATTTAGCGTTGTTGCTATATGGAATGATAATGTTATTTAATGTTATTGGTGGTTGTACGGACTGTTTATAGTTGAACTGTACATGTACAGATTTACTTTCATTAATTCTTATTTTCCAAGCTTGTGTCTAATTATTTATATTGTCACTTGCCTCTTGTAATTTTCGTGAAGCTTCTTCACTATTAATTATTCAAAGTAACAAGTTTTTTTTTGGTCAAATTTTTTATAAGTCCTTAAACGAAATACGATATATTAGTTCTGAATTCAAGATAGTGATAATTACACATCATATTGTTCATTTTTATATTATATATAAAATTTTGATATGACTAACTTACAAATAAAAATAATATTCGTCGTAGAGATAACAGCAACAGCGGTAGTTTGTATAATGATAAATGTTGCGTAACGACCTTTGCATTTTTTGATTTATTTCTCCCATTCTTGATATTGGTACGTTGAACATTTATATGATCGGATCATTTTGTACTTAACCCTGATTTTCTTTTTAGTAATAATATTTTATTTATATTATAAAATTAAGAAAACAAAATCCATTTTGTACTTTCTTATACCCATTAGGTCTGGCTAGTGAGGAAACTTGTTCCTCACTCTTCCTTGTTTTCTCTAATTTCTGATAAATTGATTATTTGTTATTGTATTCGATCGTAGGTTTTACTACCTTTATTAATTAATGTATTATTTATTATAATATTTATTTTATATATTTATGGTGATTCTTTAAGATTTTTAACCGTCTTCCAAAAAGGAGGAGGTTCTATTTCGGCTGTATATATTTTTTTTATGTTTAGGTATTAAGCTAAATAATGTATATATAGTAGAATATAAAATACGTGCAGTACATAGGTTATATAAGGTTTTTACTTATTTTTATTTAGTTATTACAACGATTATTATGTACATATTTTATTTTAAAATGTTTTTCTTGTGTTAATGATCTAAGTTTGAATATCTTTTATTTTTAGTGACTTCCTTATTTATTTTTTGAAGTCGTTTCAATTTTTTTATTTTAAACTATTTCTGAGTATAACAACATATTACAACAAAATCACTATCTCATATCTATATCTATATATCATCAAAACAAAAAGCTAATGTTCGGGCAGCTCAAAGTCTGTTGGTTTCGCTATTATTTTATAAAGCTGAAATATCTGAAACCTGTTGAACAAAGAAGCAAATTTGATAGATATTATGTAAAACTTTCAGGAGGCATATAATTTTTTTAATTTATGAATGATCCTGTCGATTGGGGCACTACTAATTTAAGAGAGGCTGTCAGATTTAGAATGAACTAATTTATAGCTTTATAGATTTAGAATGTATAGCCTAATTCACTGATTTTAGCGGCAGTTTTGAACTATGTCAAATTTCTCTTATCTCGTAAAAGAAAAATCAGGCCTTGTTCCATAAATTTCAATATTCATTTCAATAGTTTGAAGGTAATCTATGTACAACATTTCTCTTTCACTGTCCCAGCTCTTATGACACCAAATATCTATGCTTCTGGATAATTTCTAATGCATTTAAACATGTTGTGATTCGTTTTTAAGGATTCAGTAATTCATAGCCACCTTCGATTTGCTCTAGAACTTAAAAAAAGCGTCTATTATTTTGAAATTCTATATGACCTTTGAACATTTGTTTAACAACATAGGACATTTGTTTTAAAATAGTCTGATATGTGAAAAGTAAAAAAGAACACATCAGATGATGAAAAATTTAAAACTACTATAAAATGTATTTTCCGAGAACATTTCGTGGACAATGCTCGACCTGCGTTGTCGCTGCGTTGCAACCACCTGGTGGTCGGACAACCCCATGGCAAATTCTTGCACCTAACACTTGGACCGGTCCCGTAATATGGAGGGGTTAATTTTTTGCAGAGCGAATTTGCGTGTGAGGGTTGTCTATCTCATGGCGTTTCATTGAATAGAAAATGCCATATCAGCGATGTTTAAATAAATAAATTATATTAATAATTTTTCCAATTTTTTTGTGAAAAAATTGTTAATTTATCGTAACTGCAAATAACTGTGAATACTTTTGTTTATAAGTTATTTTTAAATTTAGCATATGTAAATTCAAAAAAAGCTGTAGGTAATGAGTTCTTCGAAATTGACGAGGTTTACATGCTATATCTTTTGAAAATCTTGTTAGAACCCTAATTTATATGTATCAAACAAGAAATCAGATGTATGTGGTCAAGTTTGCGAATTTAGATGGCCGTAATGAAAAATGGCCTAAAAATAATAATAAATAATGTTTTTTTATATATATTATATGTTATTTTTACAGGTATGGAACGTATTGTTGAAACATTATGCATTCTAATACTGTGAAAATATTTTAATTTCAGTATAATATTGCATATAAATAATAAGCTTCTGCTGAATGTTTTCCTCCGTTTGTTTATCATTGCATATCTGGAATGATTGTTGTTGAATGCGATAATAAGATGGAATATGATGATAACAGCTTGATTATTGTTTAGTTAGGTTATTCGGTACTGAAGTGTACAATTGTTTGAAGAAAAGTTAGTTGGCATAAGTAATAAAATTGATGTGATATTTACATTAAATGGCACTAGCTGCAACTTGAGCTTTTCCCACCGGTTTTGTTTTAGCGACTTGATTAGATTGTTCTTATTGCAATTATTATAAAAGATTCAATCATTTGCATTAGATTAGATAACGCCTCAAATATTTATCTAAAAAGAGTAAATTCAGTTTAAATATGTTTTCTTCAGTTCTAAATACAAGTCAACCAATTACAAAATATCATTTGTCTTTGAAAAAGTTTTCATTGTTTGTTCAATTGAAACAAAAGTAACCCTAAAATTTATGGTAAATGTAGTTTGTTGATAAATATACAATATAGAAGAGAATGGAATAGAATGTTATTTTCATAAAGTTATCGGAGAATGCCTTGGTCAATCGAAAAAATTGGAAAGTAAAGAGGTGGTAAGCCCAAAATGAACATCATAATTATGGGAAATGGTTATAAATTCAAATTTAAGCGCTTGAAGATGAGTATTGAGAGAAAAATACTCGTTAGAACTAGCAATGAAGCAGTTGCAATATGAGGTCGAACATAGGAGGCCTAATCGAGTTGATGATATCGGCAGTGAAATAATATGCAACAGCATCTTGATGCTTCACAGTGATTAAATTTATAAAAACATACAGCAATCTCGAGTTTTTATATATCTTCAAATTAATGTTTGTATATAACGTGCTCTTTTCTTGAATCTTACGATCACGGATGCATTTTTGCTCATTACAATGATATCTGAGATGAAGGGTATAATAACCTATTTAGATTTGACTATATAATCTGTTTCGGAAATATTTTTCAATATCACATATTACAGTTTTTCAATAAACAATAATAACAACTTAACATATTTAGTATTAATTCCATAATAAATATAAGTCTTTATGATTATTATATTTGCTTACATGTTTTTTTGGAATATCATTATTTTATGTATATAGTATTTTATCTACCAGTTTTATTTACTATTTGTTAGTCACTATTTAAAAAGAATATCGATTATAGAAGAACATATAATAGATTTACGCATATAAATACAATGCCATATATATTTTATATATACATTACAAATATTATTAGAAAAAAATGCTTAAAACAACTTGCTATACTATATGTGATGTTAGTTAAAACTTTTACATTTTGCAATGCAATGGTATGATTACAATCCTTTTTCAACTAGTGTTTGTTTGCTGGTAAAACCCAGGCTATGTCATTGTTGTTGGTATTCTTTGCAGTCCGTTAGGAAGAAATGTTTCACTGTTACCGCCTGTTGCATGCTGTACAAAAAGGAGGCTCTTTAGGCGCATCACAAATAATAGTATTTTCATAGGGCATTTCATCAGGGGTTACATATCTTGTTTTATATTTCGCACAGTTTGTTTGTTTTTACAAAATGGAATGATTTAAATACAATACTTCTATCAGACCTGCCATATTCAGTAGAGATTTGTTTCATAACGGAGTGGCACGTAATTTATGAAAAAGCCTAAAAACGAAGATATTTTAACTCGAAATTCGTATGAAAGATGGGGAAAAATCGTAGCTAACTTTGAATAACATCCATTATACCAATTTATCCGAATAAAACTTCCAGGTTACAAAAGACCTCCATAACATGTTGGTACATCCTATATATTTGATACTATTCGACTATTTTTCGTAACGTCGACATCTGTATAATCGAAACCGTACATTTTCTTAGTGATTTATTTCATTACACCAAACTCCAGTGAACTTTTATCTAAACAATATAAAAACGTTTCTATTGAGAGCGTACTATTCCCATCTGCCCTCTGGATTTTTCCCAGAATTGCGAGCTCATCGAATGATACACGCGAAAAAAAAAACACATTTCGTAGTTCTATTCTTCGCAAACGTGTACACCGTAGGGAGAATTATTAAATCAACAAGTTTCGATTCTGCGACTGGCCAAACTACCGTGGATGTGGGTATGTGGATGGTCCACCCCTCGCGAAACTTCACTATGCGAAAATTGACCCCTCGCCCGGCCGACCGGTCCGAGAAATGCTCTGGTGCAAGAATTTGCGATGGGGTTGTCGTGGACACCCAGGTGGTCGGATGGGGGTATGGCGCAGGTCATTTTTTTTGCACGACAGTCTGAGAAAATTAATATATGTCCGTTCAGCAGTTGCTTTAGTCTCGTAATTCAAATTAGGGGTAACATTTGGATTCATCTCCCCGCTCGATGACGGGTTATGCTGTCTACTCTGATTTCATATTGCTTGAGCATTTTCAGAAAAAAAATCGGCCTTCTTGAATCGATCTCGAATTTATCTAATGAATATTAAAAACCTCGAGAGTACTCATGGATGATTTTGTATATCAGAGGGTATATTGGGAAACATTGTTTATATTTTTTTTATCAAGCATTTTCCACTTTTCTAGCAGGATTTCAAGTGTGTGTCTGTTCATCTTGTGTATGTTGATCAGGTAGACTATATGCGATCAGAGTTAGTGATAATCGAAAGTTAAACATAATCGAAAAAAAAAACTGATATGGCAGGTGTGCTTGGATTTTTCATTGAAGCATATTCAGCAGGATCTTACGGATTATGAATTACATAACCCAACATTTGAATTGTTTGTATGATAATCACATTATCTGTAATAGAATGTGATTTCTTATTATGATCTTGTTCACTTTAATCTCTCTTATTTTAAAACCTTTTAAACAAGATTCTCTTTGTTCAATTCTTGATGCTCTTTTCTTAGAATTTAACAGGAAAAGTGAGATTTACACATTATATAGAGGGAGCTTTCAGAGATTTTTTGTTGTATCGCTTTAAAGGTTCAACAATTATTTTCAGTTGACAATAGGCATTTGAAACGAATATAAATGACACGTAAAATCCCTCCAGCAAGTGATATCCTGTATGAACTAGAACTTAAATTTTATTCTACTCTATCGGTCCATTAATCAGATCGGATGGTCGTTTACATTTTAGTGTACGCAATTTATCGTTATAGGGCTTATTTAACTGTCTGAACTTTTTCAGAGAATTCATTAGATATATGGGACCTGGCATTGACTCAAATCGACATCAAAATTAACCTAATGAATATTAAAAACCTTGAGAGTACTCATGGGTGATTTTGTGCATCGGATGGTGTATTGGGACACATTATTTATATTATTTATTCTGCTCAAGCATCGCTAGTTCCCAGCATTTTTCACTTTTCTGACAGCCTTTGGAATTCAAGTATGCATCAGTTCATCTTGTGCGCATTGTTCAGGGAGACCGTATGCGATCAGATTTAGAAATAATCGGTAGGGTTCATATCTGATATGGCAGATGTGCTAGGAATTTTCATTGAAGCATTTCCAAGCAGGATTTTACGGATTATAAAGTATGTGACCCAATATTTGAAATATGTTTTCTACTTGTATAATGATCACATTATCTGTAATAGAAAGTTCATTTTAATATCCCTAATTTTAAAGCCCTTAAACAGGATAATCTTCGTCCATTTTTCGATGCTGATTCGATTTGATTCGATTTCGATGATTCTTAAGAGGAAGACGTTAAAAAAACTTTTTGAACATTGTATATTGTCCTTTCAGAGCTTTTTTATTGTAACCCTTGAAATGTCCAACAATTTTTTCAATTGGCAATAAGTATTTGAAACAAATATAAATAGAACGTAAAGTCATTTCAGCAAGTGATATACTGTATGAACTAGAACTTAAGTCTTAACTGAACTGGAATCTATATCCATCCTTTAATCAGATCGGATGGTCGTATACATTTTAGTCTGTGCACTTCATCGCTATCTTGCATATTTAACTGTCTGAACATTTTCATGGAATTTCATACATTGAATTAGGTCGTGTTAAATTTCGTATCAACTCATTAAATATATGGAACCAAGCATTGAACCTATTTTGTCCTTATTAGACAGTTGCAGTTCAGCGTTCAGCAATTAGGAGTAACATTTTCATTCATTTCCCTATTGGATGACGGCTAATACTGACAACTATAATTTCATTTTAGTTGAGTATTTTTTGAAAACAAATTGATCTTCTGAAATCAGCCTCGAAAAGTATCTAATAAATATAAACATTGAAAGTACATTTTGAGTAATTTTGTCCATCGGATGGTATATTGGGAATAATTATGTATATTATCGTTTTTTTTCAAGCTTTATTTTTACTTTTACAATATTTCTGAATTTTGATTTATTTATTGGTAGGCAATACGCATCGTTTTGGTATATATTTTTTAATACATCTTATATTAGATGTGTTTAGTACAATCAATTTAGAAGTTAATTTAGCAACACTGTTTAGACATAGGTATATATTTCCTAAATTAAATTAAATTTAAATTAGATTACTTAATCAGAAGTTACGAGTAACACTTAAATATACACTACCCAAAATTGACATCTTGGATAACTTCGTAGATTCAGTTCATTTCGAAGTTATAATTGGTCAAGTATTGGTAAATAAATTAAATTACTTTATTTTAGTAGCGTTGGATGGTTGCATGCAGTCGGTTTGATGTTTTAATGTTTCATAAAGGGCACTAATATAATATAAATCTAATGCAACTGACCATGGAACCGACAACGTTATGCAGGATTTTATTTTAAAACATCTCTCATGTTTTCCGAAAATGTTATTAGGCTTACTAATACCCCAGTTGTAGTACACCCCAGTTGTAGTGTGTTATCTAAGCATAGCTTTGATTTGCATTTGATAGTCTGTCTTAGCTTGAGATTCATGTAAAAAATCTTGTTGTTGCCTGCATTTCAACAAGGTGAAACTATGACAATGAAACCATTATTCTTTGATAAGAGGTTTGATAATCATTATTCTTTGTACACCCCAGTTGTAGTGTGTTATCTAAGCATAGCTTTGATTTGCATTTGATAGTCTGTCTTAGCTTGAGGTTCATATAAAAAATCTTGTTGTTGCTTGCATTTCAACAAGGTAAAACTATGACAATGAAACCATTATTCTTTGATAAGAGGTGTTCTTTACTATATAACGTGCATCTATTTTGCATTCATTGATAAGCCTTCAGATTAATTTATAGTCTTATAGTTATAGAGTTAATTCATAGTTAAAGATATACGAAATTCCTTTTTATCCATTTTTTCACAATAACAAAAGTTGCTTCACCCAAAATACTATAATTCACAAATTAATGATCCGACAGCTGACAAATTAATACACGCATCGTTTGAGGGTTAGGGATAACTAAAAAACATATGGATTTAATTCTAGTAGCGCCATCTGTGTGTCAGGTCGAGGACTTTTCAATTGACCTGTTGTCATAAGTACATAAATTACGCATTATAATTTAGTAAAGGATCTCGTATTACGTTATTTAAGAAATAAACTTAGTTTTAATCCAAATTACTAATGTAATAAATATATTTAATGAGCCAATTTAAAAACTGTAAGTAAATTAAGTTATAAGCGAAAATCAATCGAGATATTACATATTCTTGTAAGAAAGGGGCGACTGCGGATCCGACCCTGGATTCTTTCTCTTCTTTTTCTCTCGCCGTCTCTCTGTCTCGTCGGCTATCTCGCTCCTCTCCCGAAAACAGGTTATGCCAGCTTTCGCGCTTGACGTTGGCAAAAAAGCGTCCGAGTTCGTTTCGCCGTGGAGGCGGTTGGAAATCTCGCAAACGGGTTTGTTTCGTCGTACGGAACCCTCGGACGCGGTACGAATCGAACAGGAAAAAAATCATTCATTAGACCGACGTCCCGTCTCCTAACTTTTCCGTGGGAAATCCGGGAAAGGGCCGAGCAATTAAATCGCGACGATTTGATTTATTCGAGCTCTGAGGGGCGAGGGGGAGATGGTTTCGGTACCGGCTAGACGGTGAACCGAAATGCGGATGTACCCATAATGTCTTTTATTCGTGGGAATATATTTTATTTAGTTTAATTTATTTTGCGAGTACTGTTGGCGAGTTATATACCATAGTAATCAAAAATAATTAAGACGTAGAAACCGTTGTATTATTCATTAACGTAGCATGTATAACATAAGGTATGGATAAAATAAAACCCAACATATACATATTTATCTATCATTTTTTATATATTTCATAACCCTTCCGTTTATAGGAAATCACATTCTTCTAACCATAAAGTGTCCAGATTTTAAGGCCCAATAAGGGGCTCATTATTTCGCAGCTTAGCATTGGGATTCGAAATCGCAGCCATTTCATGAATGTTAACTTTGTTAAGCTCCGTTCTACTGTCACTTTTGTCGCGGTAGTTTTATGTTGTGTGCCCACAATCCTTTTTAATATTCGTCGGTCTTTGTCAGTTAATTTTGGGTTTCGCCTATTAGTTTTCTTTGTCCATGATGTTTTACAATGTTTTGTGTACGTTGTCAATACTGTGGATACTGTGGTTCGTGAAACGTTAAACAATTGAACTGTTCTCATTACTGACGCGAAGTTTGAGAGATCACATTTGACCAATTGCTGTATGTTTTACCGTCGCCGGACAAAGCGTATAATGCACTGAAATATAACCTACAAGATTTGGCAACTACATTCTCGTCCTATTATTTACACGGAAGCAATCTTGCCACTATACAAGATGTACCACATTACATGGTGTTCATATAATTTTCATCTTCTATAATTTCAATGTGACTATTCGTTTTAAAAGGTCGGAATTATGTGCCGACAATAATTTGACGACTCTCTTTGTTATATCTTAACAATAATTATTTTATCAACAACTGCAATAGCTCTATTCGACGTATCTAAGTCCATCGAAATTCTCAATAATTCTGTAGCGATCTTGAGGCATGTCGAATTTTACATAGTGGAATAACGGTCTACAAAATACCCAGAAATATAATCCCAGATGTTGAACACGGGCGGGGTGCCAGCAGCGCCAACTAGAACCCGATAACGAATAGCTGGCAATCCCGAGACGTTTATCTGTGATGTTACTGAAGGGTATTTCCGGGGATTCAGTAACCGACCATCGTTTAGTTTAGACGTGCCACCATCGATTGCCCAAGCCTCGTCACCAGGTAACATCGCTGCTATCCGTTTTATCTATTTTGTATTTTCCACATTTTTATATTACTTCAATAAATAACGGTCATATAATGTAAACACCACTGTTTCATTTCGTTTTATCTTCATTCACCGAGCCACATCTAATTTACCCCAAAGTGGTAACCCCGACGTGATCTTTCGCAAAATTGGGTTTGGATTCGTGAATGGAGGGTACGTGGAACATGGTGTATTTTACGTGGCCTTTATATTTTTTGTTTCAACGTTTTCAATATTTTTAAAACTATTCTTCTTCGATTTTACTTTTGTTCGTTCAGCATTACATTCATTCAAACATTTGTTCCTCATTAAATTTTATTTTAGTGCTGGAACAATGAACCTTAAATTTCATTTCATTATTTCCATTTCATTTTTTAAAAAACTTTTTGTCCAAATTTTATTTCTTTCACAATTTTTTGAACTCTCAGTGATATTAACATCACTAGTTAATCATTAGCGTCTCAACTAAGCATTTCTTTCGGCACTATGTTTAAATCATAATGTCTCCCTCTCTCGCCGTCTCCGTCATATTGGCAGACATTTTGATTTGTAAGGCTTTGGGCAGCTTCGATCGGATACCGTCGTTATTTGTTTTTTCTGAATTACCGTAACGTATGTGACTACGGATTAGTTACAGAGCAGCTCCAGAAGCTAGGTACCGATTGCAGTCACCGTAGGCTCGTCATGTCTTCGCTGAGATACCAAAACTGCCAACGTCTTGTCGTCGAAGAAAATAAGCTACCACGTCGTCCAACAATCGATCCTTCCACAGCGTCGATTACGGGAGCCCTGTCCGAAAAATAGCTTGTTTTCAACGTCGTCGATGGACCACATTCAACTGCCAAAGCGACGATGAGGCAAAGGTATCTGTAGGACCGAAAGTTATCAACAGCCGTACCAGATCGCAACCATACCAACCACAACTGTTTTGATTTATCATATGTTTCAAATCAATTTTCATGCAGCACATTTTGTTTGGTATATCAGTATTTTGTATTTGATTTTTTTCCTACATTTTTGTATTTTAATTGTTTAAAATAATTGTATGTAAAATTCTGGCTGGGGAGTATCGTAGCGACCTTGAGGCATGTCGAATTTTACATAGTGGAATAACGGTCTACAAAATACCCAGAAATGTAATCCCAGATGTTGAACACGGGCAGGGTGCCAGCAGCACACACTGTTTCATTTCGTTTTATCTTCATTCACCGAGCTACATCATTTACCCTAAAATTCTAAAAGTAAAAAAAAACACTGTTTTGATGACACTTGAACCGAACTCGGTACATTTCAAACATGACTGTTTCGAGGGTAGAAAAAATGTTTTATTTCTAGAGTCTTGTTTCTTTTTCGGCACAGTAGTTGTTGGAACTTTTCTTAACAACTCATGAACTTTATTAACTAATTTAATGAATGTCTTATGTACATCTTACATCATTTTTACCATATCTCATTTAACTCAACTTAACCTGTTTTTTTTTTCATCAAAATATATCAATCCTTATATATTTAAAAACGCCAAGGACATACCTTGCAAACAAGTAAGATAACAATATTGCCAATCTAACTTCACTAATAATAATAAAACGTCTTTTATATCTAAATACGCGACAGCAATAAATAACATTCAATTAAATATGATTTATGATAATATGATTTAATGATAATACTGAATATATATGGAGACCATTGATGTTCATGTCTCTAGAGCACTAGTGATTATTAGGGAATATATCTATTAGGCATATTCTTTACTAAAATGAGGATATGAAGAACGTTTTTTTGAGTGTAACTGTTGCTTTGTTAATTCTATACATAGATAATAATAAATAATGTTTGAGATGCTAGATTTTATATTAAACTCATGTAAAAATGATCAGCGTTATAAAAACAATAATTTCGAAAGTGTTTTTATTCAACAATTTACCAATGCATGGAGATAATCCAGAAATATTTACATTACAGCCATTATTGTTCGAAATATCTGGGCTGAACGGTAGATGCAGTAAATGCTCCAATTACAGTTTATAATAATTATTTATAAGGTCCGAGGATGTTGAAAGTCAGAGTAAACTGTGGGACGTCCAACTTATAATTCATATTCCTTCCTTTTATTATTGCTTTTAAAACGGCCGATCCAATATTTAGTTGTATCATTAGTCACCGTGTTTTCGCCAAATGCATTTCTAAAATTACATACGGCTTCCGTTGCTTTCCAATCGTTTTTGAACTCCTTAACTAAACTTAACCGAATAACGACAATTGTGAATACCATTTTCAGAAACCAATATTAAGAAACAGATATCAAATGTTATTAGACATTAAAATTAGTTTTTCAAAGGTATCAGAAAAAATAGTGAAAAATTTAAAAAATTGAAAGACGTGAATTAATTTTTCAAGCGTCTAAATTTCGTTTGCTGCGATCTGCTTTCATAATTATTTTATATCTCTTGGAGTGTATCCTTTTAAATAATATGTAGGAGTAGCTAACTTAGAGATAGGTAGAAACTCCAGATATCGGGTCAGGATAGTCACATATTCATATCAGGTAGTCAATAGTCAGTATATCAGTCAGTCAATCAATCAACTTTGTCAAAATTTATCTTATTACACTTTTCATGGCTTTTACAATTTGGTTATAGGGAAGTTTGTTCAGTATCGACTAAACTGAAACTAACATAACTAAAAATTGCATCCAACAAAACAGTATATTTTTAGACATTTGATGTTAATTTGTTTACGTTTACTCATTACCCATGTTTTCCATAAATTTAGCTTAGGTTAATTGGATCGGTGCATTTTATTTTTATAATTATTTTTACAAGCTCATAAAGCCTATTTGTAGTTGACTAGATGTGTTGATTAATAGAAAATAGGACGGTTCTTTCTTTATCTTTGTATCATCTTCTTTTAATCTGATATTTCCTTTTGATCTTTTCTTTATAATAATATTCAAATTCCTTTAATATTAATTAATTATTATTTAAGTCTTATTTTTATACAATTTTACATAATTTGCATTACTTCAAGAAATACATCAAGAAACAAGAACGTCCTTATGCATGTGTAAATTGTTTCAATTATTGGAGAATATTTTAAATATCAGTTGCTTCCATTTGAGTTAGTTTTTATGCATTATCAGTTTAACATAATTGATATAAAAGTTTCCATAACTCGCCAGTCGGTGACCAACTTTAGGGACCTGAAAGGACCGTGGTTCGGAGCCCACGTTAAACTGTAGGTCCAGTCCAGATAAACCACTAGTTGGTAAAAGGATACTTTAAAATATGTTTTAAAAAAATTGTTTAAAATGTTATACATTATTAAATATGAAAAATAGTTTAATATTACATTACAACTTATATTGCAATAAATAAATAGTAAAAAATCAAGAATTTTTCAAACAAACTTATATAAATTATTAAATGGTTAACCATAAAAAACTTGTTTACACTTATTCAAGATATATATCTTTCCTAAAATCGCGTGTTTTCCTAAATTCAAGGAAATATCAACTGCGTTAATTATAACATACTCAATAAATACACACATAAAGAGTATGAGCCAATTTTGGAGTATTTATTCGTTAAATTTAATATAAGTTATTCAAGCTTATGACAAACTGTGTATAATATTTCTATGTTTATTTTCTAGTAGCATTTGAGTTCATTGTTGGAAAAATTACACGTTACTTGAGGTTATATTTTACGTCAAGTAACCGTATATTTTAAAATCCAATGATTAACAATATATATTAAAAAAAAAACTTAGTCATACAGTTACATAAAGTCTACATCATTCCTGAAATCGCGTGTTTTCCTGATATAAGTTACTTTTATTATTAGTTACATACTCAATAATTACTATGAATGAGAATGTCAGATATAGAGAATGAATTATTTCAAGTTTGTGTAAATTATGTGTATGCTTTTTGGCGTCACTTTAATTTCAAGTTCAAGCCTTTAGAGAAATGGTTTTTGAGGTTAGTGGTCTTGACAAGAAACAACAATTGAGCGTTTCTTCATAATTGTGGTGTTGTCACAACTCTTGCAACGTGTGACCAAGTGCTGTCATGTAAGAAGATGACTTTTATTATTTAATATTGATGGTGTTTTTTTACAACTATATATATTTTAATTTGTCTAATTGATGTTGGTAGTACATTACACCTTAATGTTACCACCATATATACAGAAATATTTTATGCATGTGAATATTTTGTTTAGGTGTCGATGTTAGTAACTCTCCTGGACGAAGTCGTAATACGTTACATAAAACCTTCTTTTTCACCTGGAAAGTAATAAAACAGCGATGTTGAAACGTCTTGAAATGGCATTTCCAGCCAGTTTGCGTGGTAACGTCTGGAAGCTCAAATAAGTCTTTCAATTAATTGTCTTCGTATCTTTTTTATTCCTCCAGGTTGTTTTTGGTTATTAACCTCAAACATCTCCACTTTTAAATCGTTGAACCCAAAATTGACAATTGAGATATGATGGAGTGGTCTCAGGAGGATTTTCTAAAGTTTGCAGATTTCTTCATGGCTTGGGTCTATTTATACTGAATAAGAGAGTTAAACTCATTGTATTTAACAATTAGGTTAGGTTGTATTACAGTTCAAAATAATATCTACAATTTCGACATCTTTAAATGTTTAAACAATTTCTCATAAAGATATTCCACAGACTGAACAACTATCCGATCCTATCATATTCGAAAAACACAAAACCGTTGATATTAATAGATTGCGCTCAAGGAGGATGCTTTAAGGGAGCGAAACAAACGAAAAGTAAATGATCCATTTTTATTTTATTCTTAGAAATAAAATGCCTTTTGGCTTAGTGAATAAAATTAATTATGTTCCTTTTAAAGTGATTCATTAGTCATTGTAATTGCAAAATAATTATGTAACGTTACAAAACCGGTCTCTACTAAATACATTTAACACGTAGTTTATTCTACCTTTTCAACCTCATTGTTAATTCAAAGGATGTTTCGCAGTGGATGTAGAAGCAGAGAACCCACTGCCAATTCTATCCATGCGAAATCTACGTTCATATAATTGTTCGATTTTATTATTTAATTTTTGTACAATTTTTTAGTGGAACAGCACCAAATGTTTTTCGGCTGCTTTCGTGACTAAAATCGGCATGTTGGATGACTTAAATTGCTCCTTTGCACTTGTTTCGTGGTTTTTCTTGAAATATGTAATTGGATTGTAGTACGCCAAATGGTATCGGAGGGTTTGGTTTTATAGCACGGTATAACAAGGATACAGAAGGATATATATACACAAATTAAAATAAAATTTAAGACTAACACTTTATACTATAAAAGTTCGTGCGTTTTGGTTCGCTCTAATCTTCTGATTTCCTGCGTGTTATCCAGTAGCTGTATTGCTTCCATGTTGCTGTAATTTAGCGACCTATTTCATGCTTTAAGGCGATATCTTTGATAACTTCCTAGCAGTAGTCATAGTACGGTAATTAACTGTAGAACTTTATTTTGGCCGCAATTACATATATAGGTCTAAACTGGTCTTATGATATGATGACTAATAAATTAATCCTTTCGATATTAGATTAAGTTGAGAGTATCTTCTAACTAACCAATAGAGTTGCTTGATTTTGAGTTCGATCTGCTTTGCTTTTTATCCAATATGATGTTGATTTAATATGAAAAATTCTGCCTTAACAAATAGATTATTTTTAAAAGTCAATAAGTTGTCTTTATAGTATTACAAATTAAACATTATTAACGTCAAAGACAAAAAGATAATATGTAAAGCCAAAAATCTACGAAGACGTGAAAATGAAATGTTTGATTGAAGTATTGAAGAAAAACGGTCGTTAGACAAATACAAGACGAGACTGTCATATCTTGCCTTGTCATATAGAAAATCTGCATGAAAACGCTTAAACTGAAAACATTTAACCATTTTTTTTATTTTATAGGCATATAAAGAGCTTTTAATTTACTTTAAAACAGTTTATATCTGACTGTACTATTTTTACTCAATTTTTTCATGATATATTTTGTAATTCTCAAGATTTGAAGATTCTGAGATGAGCTACAGAATCCGCTTTGGAGGCAGTATAATGAACTTCAAAGATCTCTCTAATTTCCAGTAGACTGTGTTAATTTACAATAATTTCAATCCGCCATTGGTGGCCTTACAACCTAAACTATGCTGCTTATGTCAGAAATCCAGTCAAGGGGTGTTTTTCAAGGCATGGATGTTTCCTAATTCTAATAGTTTATGACTATGAAACTTTGAGCATCTTTAATCTACCTTACAACTTACAACTTTGTCACCTTACAACTTTAACCACGATACTTTTGCTTCGAACTACTCATAACTATATCAAGAAATGCTTCGAGTAACCGTAGAATGATTGTCAAACCAACATCAGCCTCAATATATATTTTTCTTGATAAATACATACGTATTAATTTAGCTTATAGTTATATAAATATATTCCTTCTTGTGTATGATCCAAATACGGTCTACATTTAAATAAGTTTGAAATTTGAAAGATTTTGCGAATTTTACAATCACATATTTATCTCGTTTCATTACTTCAAAATTAATAACTTACCTAAATTACATTCTTACCGCACATGAATATTTGTTGAATAATGTTGATAACGCTGTTCGTTCATGTCCCCGGTATTACAACTTTATCAGTTTTATCTAAAAGAGTATATTAATTAAAATTTAATGTGTTTTCAGAATGATTCTTGATTCATTTTTGAAACTTAAACATTTTATAGATCAGAAATATCAAACATATAACCAATCAAACAACCAATTCTGGAAAATATCTGTTGATGTGAAATTGAAAGGTTTGAAAAATGTTGCTATGTATCTCAAATCGAACAATCACATGCCACTACACAATTTGATTCGGAACATTGATTTAAATCCAGATTGTCGAAATTTCCTTTAATTGATTACAATTAATCATGGGTATTTAAATAATAAACCTTTTCAAAACCAATTTGTTGATATGTCGTTTTGATCGATTACCTCTTAATACTTTTATGTCCTAGTGTTTTTATGTAGTAATTTTATTTACTCATTATATCATAATTTCGTCACTGTAAAAGTTCTAAGATTTCTGGGCGAAAAACTGAAGGAAGTGTTTTTCAGAAATCTGTTTGAAACTAGTTTTATACTATTAAGAGATTTTTCCCGAGATCGGAAGAAATGGATGGATGGATGCATAAAAACTATTCAACCAATATCTCTCAGCCGAGTTACTAGAGATGTCTGCAGCCTAGCGTAGTCGTGACGGAAGACGGTGCCTTTCCTTTTACTAATCCATCGTCCGTAATTAGTATTTTCAAAAATGGTTTATTTAGTTTAATTTCAGCAAAAATTTCCATATAGAAACTCGGCCCATTAAGTATTTCATTGTTAATTCATTCAGAATCCTAGTATGGAGTTTCTTTTGGCGATCCCTTAAGCACTAAGAAGAGGATTAACGAAGTGATCCAAGATTTCGCCTTAAACATGAAATAAGGTTGCTAAATCACAGCAACGTAAAAATACAGCTATTGGATAAAATGCAAGAAATCAGAAAATTGAAACGAACCAAACCACACGAACTTGTAGTAGTGTGTAACTTAGTGTATTAGTGTATTCTTAACTTTAGCTTAATTAGATTAGTTTTATTTTAATTTGGGAGATACTTACTGATATATTAATCCCGTACTCGCTCAGCTTGTATATTGAAGAAAATACTAAGCACATCTAATGTAAGATGTAATTAATAAAAAAATACAATAAGTTTGTGCAAGTTTGTGCTCATAAGTCACTGTAAAAAGATTCTTTTCTTTAGAATGTTTTACTCATTCTCCAATAAGATGCACATGAAAGGAAATTCTTTTTTAATGATCTAATACGATGGGCTGGATTAGTTCTATTTTATTTATCTAATCGTGACTATATTTTGTTTGCATTTTGTATTTTAAATAAAATTAGTTAAAATACTGTATATTATATTACATAATGTATGTAACAGGTCAATTGAAAGGTCGCCGGCCTGACACATAGATGGCGCTACTAGAATTAAATCCATAGTTTTTTATGTAGCCATAACCCTTAAAAGATGCGTGTATTATATATAAATTTGACAGCTGTCGGATTATTAGTTTGTGAATTATAGCATTTTGAGTGAAGCAACTTTTGTTATTGTGAAAAAAATGGATAAAAAGGAATTTCGCGTGTTGATAAAATATTGCTTTTTGAAGTGAAACAATACAGTTGAAGCAAAAACTTGGATTGATGCCGAGTTTCCGGACATTGCCCCAGGAAAATCAAGCATCAAGGATTGGTATGCTAAGTTTAGACGTGGTGAAATGAACACCGAAGACGGTGAACGCAGTGGACGCCCAAAAGAGGTTGTTACCGACGAAAACATTTAAAATATCCACAAAATGATTTTGAATGACCGTAAATTGAAACTGAATGAAATCGCAGACCCTTTAAAGATATCAATTGAACGTGTACATCATATCATTCACGAATATTTGGGTATGAGAAAGCTCTGTGCAAAGTGGGTGCAGCGCGAGCTCACTTTTGACCAAAAACAACGACGATTTGATGATTCGAAGCAGTGTTTGAAGATGATTAAGCGTAATAAACCTGAGCTTTTGCGTCGATATGTGACAATGGATAAAACATGACTCCATTGTGTCAGTCCGAAGTCCAATCGATAGTCATCCGAGTGGACTGCACACGATGAACCCGCTCCAAAGCGTGGGAAACCGCAACAGTTGGCTGCCAAGGTTATAGCGTCTGTATTTTGGGACGCGCATGGAATAATTTTCATTGACTATCCTGAAAAACGAAGGACCATTAACAGTGACTATTATACAGTGTTATTGGACCGTTTGAAGGATGAAATCGCCGAAAAACGGCCGCATTTGAAGAAAAAGAAAGTGCTGTTTCACCAAGACAATGCACCGTGACACAAGTCAGTGAAAACGATGGCAAAAATCCATGAATTGGGCTTCGAATTGCTTCCTCATTCGCCGTATTCTCCAGATCTGGCCGCCAGCGACTATTTCCTGTTCTGAGATCTCAAAAGAATGCTCGCTGGGAAGATATTTTCGTCGAATGAAGAGTTGATCGCCGAAACTGTGGCCTATTTTGAAGCAAAGGACAAATCGTACTACAAAAATAGTATCGAAAAGTTGGAGGGTCGCTATATGAGTGTATCACCCTTGAAGGTAATTATGTTGAATAAAAAAACTAATTTTGCAAAAAATGTGTTTTACTATGGTAGGCCGAGGACTTTTCACAAAATATCACTTTAAATTTACAATGTAAATTTTCGCGCTGAAACAAACACGACAGACAGTTCCTCTGCTAGTTAAATTTATTGCTGAATGAGCAAGAAACTCTTTCTGTCATGAACAAGAATGTTGACGTATTCGGCATACTATTGATATTGTACGTGTCCCGAACAAAAACAAGAGAGCGCTCATTCATTTCATTCATCGAGTATTTAATTTATCGCGATACCTGATATCTGCAGCATTGTTCGCCGCGCTCCTTACCAAACCGACCAACAATCGAATATCGTAATCCGACCCTGCACCACCCCTGAGAAAGACCGACCGAACAACCATGCGGGGGGGCGGCGGCCCCACGGCATGGGCGCGCGGAGGACGTGGCGGACCCACCGGTCGCCGTACACGAACATTTCGCAATCCGAGGCGTCGCGAAACTTAAATCAACACCTTTTCATCGGGACACAGACAGCGGACGGCTGGCCCCCGGGACGGAGCCGCGCAGCCCGTGGGAACCACGGGGGTCGTTCTCTCTCTGTGTGTGTGTATGTGCGCGCAATTATTCGCGGCCCCGTCGGCCCGGTTTTTTTTATTATTATTTTTGCGACACTCCCGGGGCCCCGAGGGGAGCGGGGTAACGCTGGCGCATCCTGGCCATCCGGGAGAGATTTAAATGGCGAATCTTCGGGCTAGGAATAATAGGACGTTCTCAGGCTCCGACACTCTCCCTCTGCTCTTGCAATTTTAAACAAAAAAAATCTATATATATATATATATATATATATATATATAGAGCATCGTTCCGATGTGGTTTAACTGCTTTGCATTGTGTCGCCATATTTATATGGAGATTAGAGCGCATCCTGCAGGTCTCTTTGAAAGGGTTCGCGATTCCTATAAGCAATCTGGAATCATTACACAGTCGGGATTATTTATAGGACCGCTATAATGCATCTTTGTTCGTCACCTTCGAATAACGTTATCGCTTTTTGCTAGGGTGTTTTGTTTATCAAGTCGTTGTTCGTCATAATATTTAATTAATTTGACCGACATTTCATTATATTTTGTGTCTCACACTGTTCTTGTTTATTTATTTCTGCAGAAACGAATTAAGGATATTGAAAGTTCTTGGAAATTTAATCATTTTGTACAACCTTGTAGTGTAGTGTTCAGTCAGTTCAGTGTCAATATGAATACAGTCAAGGACTGGCTGTGCACACATTTTATGGTTAGTTTTGACGCCAGTAAAGATCTGTAGTAACAGTTTCTGTAATTAACTTTTAGCAGCTCATACACTACACCCACAGTATGCACAGGAATTCTTTATGTTGTTTATTTTTTATGTTTATATCAGTCTGCATCAGACCAACAATAAGCCACTTCCATCTTTCTGTGGCATGTCTTATGTCGTATCACGTGCTGTTCTCCTATTCGACTCAACGCCAATGCCAGCTCGTTTGTATATTTCATGCCATAATGTATTATTTCCTGTTTTAGTGCTCGCACACCGATACCGAAATACATATACTTGTTGCTTATGCTTCGAGGAATATTAAGTATGTTTCTGAAATCCTTGCTATGCTTGTGTCCCATAATTGAATATCGTATATTCAAATTGACTTGATGATGGAATTGTATACCATCATTTTGCTCTCATTGCTTAAATGGGAGTGACGACATGTTAACCAATTCACACTATGGAGCTTGCTGTCAACTTCTTTCCTGGACTGATCCATGCACTTTTAAGCTTGTAACCTGTCGGAAAGTTCTTTGAGAGTTTGAGTTTTTGTTATCGTCCAGTAAGTCTTGCAATTTATGGTGTTTAGATTTTTTGATTCTCTAGGTTGACCAGCATGGCCATATGCCCTCACCATCTGCCCAGAGGGCAATAAGTATTTGTTATGTTTATATTATATATACATGACATGTAGAAAATCACTTCATTATGTGATCTCCTGTACAAAATACTATTTTAATTAATTAGCCTTATTTCAAAGCTTATTCTAAAATCTATGTATGTCCAATAATCAGATCGGATGGTGTTAGACATTTTAGTCTACGCACTTCACTGTTACTTCGCATATTTAGCTGATTAGCGAGTACATTGGGATGCAATGACACTTTCGAAGTACTTTACAAAAACATGTCGAATTACACTCGTTATTGGTTCTAGAAGAGTATCGCGTTGTATCACTTCATTTGAAACATAGTACGGAGAATCGACAATGGCACGCAACACTTTATTTTGGAACCGTTGTATGATCGGTATATTAGACTTGTTAGTGGTTCCCCATAGTTGAATTTTATATGACCAAATAGGCTTGGGTATAGATTTATACAATAATATCTTACTATGTGATGAAAACTTGGATTTGCGCCTGATAAACCAATATATTTGGCAAAGTTTAAGTCCAAGTTGTTTCTGTTTGATGAGTATGTGCTTCTTCGTGGTGGACATGTTCCTCTACGCAATGTAAAAGTTATATGACTGGAATAATACTAAATGAAAAATAGTTTTTATATGAAAAAATACTAAATCCATCGAATTTATTGGTTAAATTTGATTTATTTAATAATTGTTACTATTACAAAATACATGTAAGCACTTAATACATGTAAGCAACCTGTTTAGTATTTTTGCAAGTATTAATAACTATGATTCCTCCACAGAAATGAATCGCCTACAGGCTCCTCCTTAAAGCTTCGATTATCCATTCACGATTATCCTTCATATATACCTTCATTAGTATACTTACGACACGAAATCATGTAGTGATTAACTATCAATATTATTATAATTATCATAATTACCATATATAAAGTAGTTAGACAAAAGCGCCTAAATTTGGAAAAATATTAGTTTTTAGAAAAAAAATCAATCATTGATATTACTGATCTACATATTACGTAAAATCAGAAAAAAATTAGTAATTCAAATTTGTATATGCTAGAAACTACTTTACCTAGGTCTTCTATACAATCAAATAAATTTCAAGGTCAAATAGTCAAAAATAAATAAAACCAATTTAAAAAAATAAAAAGTATATAATGGTTACGTTTAACAAAATGCAATATTGAAGATAAGCGATGATAAGATACCTAAAGTAAAATTAGCTAAATCTCTAAAATTTAGAAGATTGTTCCTGAGGTGAAACAGCTATATGGTAAATTAATCAATATGATAACAAGAAAAAATACTCCAATAAAAGTTATTTTAAAATGAATAAATAGGAAGGAAAAGTATAACTGAAATAAATATAGTATTTTTAAAACTCTGAATACAATACCACAATATTTCTTCATTATTGTCTTGGTATGTAGTAGAAGTTTTTTAAGTATGAAAGGAAGATATTTAGATTCTTGGTACGTTTCTTTCAATATTGCAGTTAAAATAATAAAATACAAGTCTTGGCTGACTATATATTGTGTTTAGTTGGGATTTAAGATTAATATTTCGGGTATATTTAACATATTTTTAAAAATACCAATGTACTGATATCAGACGAAGTGTCAGTCACTCTCCATCTTGGTTGATATTATATTCGATAAAAACGGATAAGGATTTTTGGTCTCTTAATTGATTAGCTATTAATAAAACCAACTGAGATTTTATGATGATTTTAATCTAGCGTTTGTAAAAAAATCTATCGTCACATGTTTCGAATGAAATTTTATTCAGGCTTATTCACTAATTGAAAACTAATTGAATTAGTATCAGTAATTACTAGTGTACTTATCATATAAATCAATAATATCAATAATAATATCATTACTTTAAATTTACATTAGTTATTTTTTAATTTTTTAAGTATAATCAAAGATTTCAATATGTTGTGTCTCTTGTTTCAAGATAAAAACTCGGAGGTACAAAGGCAAGGCATTTAAAAAAACCTGTCTTTGAAAACGTCGCTACACCTGCTCGTTTTCGTCTTGTCGTAATTGTTTATTTTGGGCATTAATTTCAACGAAAAGTTTTAATTAAATGAACAATAATTGAAATTTACATTATTTTCACATTTTTATATAATTTGAATAGAAGAATCTGAATAGTAAACGCTCTGAGACTAGCAGCTTGAGCATTGATATAAAATGAAAACATGAAATCATAATTTGAAAATTTAGGTTTGAATGCCGTTGGATAAGGGTAACCGTTATAATATGAACATTATATATATTAGATCCTAGAAATGATTTCATTTCACGAAAGGAACTATATTCTATATATTTTCAGTACTCTGATAATATTAGAGTAGAACAACAATCATTCTTGGACGATCGTCAGAAAAATCGATCTTAAGTTTATTTACTGGCCACGATTAGAGTAAATCATCCATAAAATGTGGCCCAGTTAAATGTACAGAAGTACTTGTTCAGATAATTTTCTCAAATTGCTGTATAAAATAAAATACAAATCGCGCTGGTATGTCATAACCAGCTGAGTATTTTGAATTTAATTAAAAATATTACATTTTTCTAATTTATCTAAAGTTATTTTGTACATACTTCATCGAAATTTGTGACGTCAAAATGCCGCAATGTTGCCGTTTCAACTCAGAGTTTTAGTTCAGTTTGGCTTTGACATATAACGAATTTTTAGTTTAAATAAAATAATGAAACAAAAATGCCATCAAATGTACTTTACTTTCATTAGAGAGCATATTTACCTTTTTACGTTTAGTTCTTGTTTCCTTCGATGGTGTGTTTACTTGTCAAGTCATCTTGATATTACAGTATACGTCACTTTTATTTCTTCTGCTACTGCCTGAACACCATTCTGGATAACATTAATCACTGAATTCCCCCTAATGCATTTATCATAACTACAAAACAGTTAGTATTCATCCTTTCCTCATACATTCTAACCTAATGCTCATGTATAATTCTGAACAATTGGAATCATATCTATGCACACAAATCTTTCTACAATACCATTTTCTACAGTTATACTCTATTAATTATATGCATAATTTTAGTTCTTTCCACTCTTATCGTTCTGTCTTAGGAATTTTCAGCGATTAGAGATGTTAGTCACAGTACCCACACTAATATTCAGCGCAGCAGCAACCCGTTAAAACACATTTTCAATAAAATTATAGCAAATTATAGTATTTAATATCATCAATATTTACCTCTCTAACGGAATTTACCGGCAAAAGGGGGTCTTAATTATCGCGTTCCTGTTCGAAATTACTGTAGTAATTATAACTAACATTTTGAAGAATTTTGCATATGTTTGGCAACAGGACGACTTTGACCGGCTAGTTTGGTTACACGTTTGAACTTATCAGGCAGCATTGTGTCTCTTTTTAACTAGAATAAAATGAGAAGGAAAATATTGTTTGATTCTGAATTTACAAATTGCGGCAGGCAAGTAGTATTTACAAATAAACTTTGGATAGACTATATAAAGCATTGATTGTAATGGAAGCAACGGATCCAAACTCCGCTTGGTAGAGCTATTATTACAAAACCACGTTGATTATGATTAAATATTGTAAGTTGGTGTCTTTCATATGGCCTCCGCCACATTTGGGTAAAAATTGGAGTGCGCTCATTTTATTTCGTCGAATATCTCGCGAGAGATTCTCTGGATTCAACAATGAAAAACATTTTATTTTGTAAGAATGACTTAGTTGATCCTACTATCAAGCAATTGAATTCCGATTGAGAATTAGCAACTGTAGGATAATCCAGGGGTTCCTTTTGAAAGTATCTCCAGCCTTCAAAGTCCACCACAGCCTTTATGCTTCTAATTAATTGACAACACATTCTATTTGAGATTATTTGTAGCATTTACCTTGTATATATAATTAATTTATATAAATAATTGTAGATACTATAGTTGACATTTAATTAACAAAAAACAATCAACAAATTCTTTTTCAACAGCAGTTTTTCAACAAATTTTCAAATATCTTCTTGATTATGTCTAGAACACTCAATGAATAGCAAGCAGTCTAGAACAGCAATGTCTTTTAATAATTGTATGTATTATTACTTCTCTATATTGATGTTATATATATTACATACCTCATGTTAGACAAAAAGCAGAGCAGATCAAGCTCAAAACCAAACAACAGTACTGGTTAGTCGGAAGATACTCTTAACTTGACTTAAAATCAAAGATATTGGTTTATCTCTCAATCATAAAGCCTATGAACGTTCAATATGTTCTTGCACTAAAACATCAAACCAACTAGTAATCCAACGCAGCCAAAATGAAGCTACAATTAATTACCAATACTTATCGTTACGGAACCAACGAAGAGCTGCGCGATGACCTCGAAATCAAATGGATATACGAGGTGATCCAGGATTTCGCCTTAAAACGTGAAATAAGGCTACTAAATCACAGCAACGTGGAAGCGATACAGTCCACAGTACAGATTGAAACGAACCAAGCCATACGAATTTGTCTAGAGTATGTGTTACTTTTAATCTTGGCTTAAGTTAGTTTTAAATACACCTTCATTGTGTATCGATCGAAGTACAACTTAAAAGTAGTAATAAATTAATACTATCTTAATTTTATAAATCTATGTATGTATATTTCCTATAGCCAAAAGCACTATAACTATATGAACTTGTAAATTTGTATATATTTACAGAGCAGAATTTCAATCGAACACATTTTTTTCAAATAAATTAATTTTATATATTTTCTTATTATATCTACCCAGATACTGCCTTATATTTGCGGATGCTCATTAGGGATGATATTTTTTTGATCCTTATATCGATATTTCTTTCTGCCGCTGTTTTTTATATTAAAAAAAAGATATTTCTTAAACACCATGAAATGGGTACTCAATTTTAAATATTTATTTAAAATATCGCAGATATTGCAAAAAAAATTTCGATATTTCTTTTTTCCTCCCATATATCGATATTTTTATTTAAATATCCGAAACGATAAGATCGATATTTTTTAAAATATCGATATTTTTCTCGCCGGCCGACACCCCTAATACTCATATTATTTATAGTAACAAGTATATATTGTTTGTTTTCTGTTTAGTTTCACTCAGCTTGATCACTTTGTCGGTCGTCAGCGAATTTTATTTAAAATTACGATTTTCAGTACCTATTAAATCGCTGCAATGCTTATTCACAATAGCGTGTGTATTAGTTCGATCGTTATTAGTCAACTCGAACATGACCAATCCAAAAATAAATGCTTTATTTGCATTTCGGTGCGTTTTGAGAAAATGTGCACATTGGTCGAGATCAGGATCGGGCCAGGCGAAGTAAAATACCAATAAAGAGGGTCAAATGGGCCAGGTTATTCTGTCGGCATGAAACCGTACGCGAAAGAGGGAGACGGCACGACAAAATCGTCCGATCAACGGCCGACAATGCGTCTCTGGTCGCCATTAACATTGCAGACATTCTTCTATATTTATAGCGTCGACGCGAAATCCATGCGCCCCGTGCAAAATGCACTTGTGGGAACGGCCCCTGCCCCAGCCCCCTCGCAAACGACGTCACTGGTTTTCGCGAGTGCAACTACAGCCCACGCTGTACTCCGCCCCGGCCGGAGATAGCGCTTGGAAAGATTTATATTTCTTTGTTCTGCCAGTTTAAACATGTAGTAATTTGTTATTATCATATTTGATGTATAAGTAATATTATTAATACTTATTTAAAAATAAAACATTATTCCATATATATTAAATTCATACCCTGTTAAGAATTATAGGATTTAATGCTGTAAAAATAACTGATGAAGAGGTCTAACGGAACTTGGCATTGCTTTTAAAGAATACAATTTTTAAAAGCATATAATAAATAATAAAATTTGTGTATAGACATAGATATTTAAAAATGGAAGATGCTTATAAAAATAGCGTAGAGCCAACAAAAGTTGATGGAATAAGATAAATGTTTTGAAAATACCACGTTAAAAAGTGAAGTAAGTTGCCACAAATTGCCACTAGAATGTTAAATTGTTTTGTTTATTTAACTTTGCTTTTTTAGAAATAGGCTAGAAAAAAATATACACTATTACTACATATTTAATCAAATCGAATTGTTCTGAGTTGTAAAGAATTACTAGAATAAACGTGTAGGACGAGAAATATATACTAACGGTTTTTTAGATATGGTAAATTCATTAGTGAGAATACAGGGATTAAATCTAATTTTATCAAGATAATTACACAGATAGTGACAGAAGAAACAAAGGAGAAATATAGAGATATCAAAATGACTTGACAAGGGAAGACAGCAACGAAGGAAACAAGAACTAAATATAAAGAGGCAAATATGCTCTCTAATGAAAGTTTAAAACATCATTTGAACATACAATTGTTAACTAGATATATTAGGTCTCTAGGGGATACCATAGGTGGTTTGGAAAAGAGTTCAGTGTAAATATAATAATATAACTTTAATCGAGAAACGATTGTGGCTGTATAATTAATTGTAGTTTAAGTTTTTCGATAATATATGCATTAGATGTACTCTATAAAATTTGATGATAATAAAATGAAAAAGATATTAAAATAAATTATGTTTTATAAAAAAAATCACTATTTTATTTATACTAAAATTTTATATACCAAAACCAAGATTGATTGAAAGTCAAAGTTTCAATGGGAAATTTTCACGTCATATAATTGGATGATGTGAGTTCACTATTTCAATGGATAAATTATAGTTTAAATTTGATTAATAAAACTTCATGTATTGTTAGAATTAAAAAGTTAATGTTGATATATATTTCTCCGATCGTAATATCGTACTTGAACTACCACAAAGACTGAATGAAATCTAAATAAAGAATTGTGGGATAGGACAGAGGGGTGTTTTTTGTCGTTGGGGTCTGATCGTCGGCCGATGCCCGACGATAGTAGGGCCGACCGGCTCCCTACCGCGGGACGCATGCGCAGCATTTTCGCCAGCCTTATGCACGGTCGGCGGCTCAGACGGGCTGCAGAACACGATCGTTGCACCCGTTGCATTAGTGCGAACGCCGCGAGAGCCGGTACATTGACTACGAGATAGATCGCCGCCAGTAACCAGATTTACTTGTTCACACAGATACATATTCTGTTCGATTCGCACTCACACTCGCACAGGAAGAACAACGCACTGCGAACGTTCCGAGCAAATACGGTCGATGCAACAACTGCGATCCGCGCCGTCTTCGATGTCGTTGTTCCGCCATCGTAACCGGCAATTTCGCCATTGAAGTCCGGCTCGGCGACCGCCATGATCGTCGCGTTCCCTCGCGGGTCTTGTTACTATTATAATCATTGTTGTTATTGTTGTTGTTGAGTGAGTTCGTGTTTATTTTTCGTTCGCGTTAGTTAGTCCGTCACACCGTCAAATCAGACTAGTGGTAAGTCGTAAAAAAAATTGTGTGTGTGTCCAACTTTGTGCGATATTGGATGTGTCATTCCCGATTTTCTGTCGTTTTGTCATCCGCTCCCTCCCCCTCACGCCGCCGTCCGACCCTGAACCGTAACGGACGGCGTTATTTTTTGATTTTTGCGAAAGTGCAGTCCGTTGTTGTCGCTACCGCCGTTGCACCGGGCCGGCGCGACCAATAGGCAACCACGAATTCGCGTTCAGGTGTGTAGCCGGGCGCGTCCTGGCCGTGAGGCTAGAGCGGGCTCGCCCTGTTGCCGGGTTTAGTGTTTTGACCGATTTTTTGCGAGTTTTCCCTCGTTCCCCGGTGCGGCTGTTGTGACCAGACAGGTATGATGAGTCGCTTTTTCTATTGTCCCTAGTCCCAACATGTTTAACTGACCGAAATTGGGGTGATGCCAGTCTGTTTAGGGTAAAGTTTACAGGTTTAAGTGTGATAATAGTTGAATAAATAAATAGTAAGTGGTAATTGTGTCGCGTTAGGAACGCGCATTCTATTAGTTTAGATTAATTCGAAGTTTCAGCCCCTTTAAAACGTTAAAATTAGTCTTGATGGTTGTTTGTATCATCATCATCATGTTCTATAATTAATTCACCAAAATCTTGATAAACATTGAATTATGCAGCAATAATTTGTATTGTTTTGTATAGATTTACCACTAAATTCAAAATAAAATTGATAAGTTTTAAATTGCTTATTATTAGTTAGGCATAGTTTTTACAAAAGTATTGTCAGTTTGTATTTAAATGTGCGCTATGAATGCTTTTTGGTTGTTAATTAATTTATTATATTTACATATTATCTTGTTATAACATCTAAATTACTATTTGTTTTATTTTGATTTTAATTTCGAATCAACAGGAACAATGCTAAATTAAGATATATAACTTTGAATTTCCATTTTTTTTTGGCATAACTACGAACCATAAAAACCTATAAAATATAAGCAAATCAGAGTGTTATTTAAATTAATTCGGATTTTCATTATCGTTTTGATGTCCGATACGTTGTAAAGTAATTGTGTGGTGAAATTATAATTCACGCCAGTTACATATATATACATATTCTATCGGTATTGGCCATTCATGAAGTCAAAATCGCCTTATTTAAATACAATACTGTTTCATTTATTGTTATGGAAATTCAGCGAAAATTGACGGGATTTTCAGCCTAACAGTTACAATTTTAGCCAACATTAACCGGTTGATATTTGTTTTTCCATTAAATATCCTTTCGTAATGTGAGAAATCCATTATATATTGAACTTTTTTTTGCTCTAATCTTGTGTTCATACGAATGCATTAATAATATATTAATTCAATAATAGTAGTATATATATGAGAAAAGATACCACATATTCATATGGTTATATATGCGAATAAATGGAACATTCGAACAGCTTAATGATATTTTGTTTCAACATAAACATTTTAATATGTGCAATAAAAAATTAAAATCACAGAAGAAACCGAATTTATCACTGGGCCATAAATCACGACTATATAATGGACATGGTACTAAATATAGAAGCTATAAACAAGCAACAAACATCGAGTTGTAAATTATAACATTTGCAATGATTTTTAATGTGTCTAATGTATAATTATAAACTTTTGAATTGGAAAGATATATATTGTGTAAAAGGTATATTTTGTATAAAAGGATAAATTATTGTGTCGATATAATAAGTGAGAATTTTTCAAAGATAAATTAAAAACACGCATCTTTAATAGCGCGGAACTATTAGATCATTGATCTTGATGAGAAGAGATTGTTAAATTTTAGTTTAAAACATGTGCTTATTTAAAACCTTGTACCAACTATAGTTAAAATGAGATAATAGTTCTTATATACCTCATGAGTAATTTGATCAGTTTATTGTTTGTTATTTTTTATAAAGCCGTTTTATAATAGTTGCGTTTCAGGCTAATGTAATTTATTTATTAGGAACTACAACATGTACTTTGTTTAGACTTACAGCGTACGATCAACAAACTTTACTTGCAGTCGCCGAGATTTTTAAATATTCGCAATTTGGCAACGCCGAACCGTTGGATAGGTCGCCATTTTCTATAGGAACCCGGTTTCGCGAACGTGTTCGATGTTTGACGCTGGCCACGTCTGGTTAGTCGCGGCACAAAGGCGACCCGAGTCCTCGCTCCCTCCCGCCCCTCGACTTTGCAAGCGAAAATTATCTTAACGTACGTCCGCTAGGTTCGCCAGCGTTCTCGGGGGACTCGCGGGCTTTTTCGTTGCGAAAGTTGGCGGAGGCGGCGTATGGCGGCATTGCCATAGCGGCGGGCAGGTGGTCGTTCGGTTGTGGTAGGTTTTTGCGCGGGAAAGACGGTCCGGTTGCGGCGGATTTCCACCGGAAAATTTAGGTTAGGCGCGGTGTTCAGTGGGGAAGATGCCGGTAGTGCATTCGGTCGGGTAGACTATGTATCGATTTTGGCTGTGCTGCAGGGTTGTGAAATTGATAAGATAGTGGTGACAGTGGCGTTACTGCAGCTCCATATTGATAGTTATTTCGGGAAAACTGGAGATTTGTAGAACTTTTAATGTTTTGACGTTTCGATATCCACTTCAAATAGTTAGGTTAGTAAACGTATATTGTTTGATTGATTCGGGTTTGAGTCATTTATTCGATACTATTTGCAGCCCACCTACGAGGCTGTTTGCAATTTATGATATTTTGTACAATTTAGTTTAGCTCACACTACTTCCGTTCTTTAAAATGCCCATGTGCAAGTCTTTTAATATATAGTTATTCTAATATGATAATAATAATTTCCGATTATCAGATTCTGGAAGAAATTATTCTATAATGCTATATTATTGTGGTTCAGTTTGCATACAATCAAATCAAAAAGTGGGTGTGCTTTCTTACAATTTATTAAATAATTCTTTTACTATTTACTTTTGTTACATGTTCTGATAAATGTAAAATCACCGTATATTGGTTATAGATATTTTAGTTATTTTTGCAATGTTATAATTATTTTTATTTAAGTAATAATTGTGAGCTATAGGTTGCTATGTAATTCATGACTTTTGTTAATTTAATTATTCCGGAATTTAAACGTCTGGAGTTTTTAATTACAATAAATATTGTTCTCTATTAATCATAAATGTTGAATTTCTTAATAAATGCATTATATCATAATTGATTTCCAAGAGCTGTGTGCGATAGGTTTGATTAGATCATCGGCATCTTTATTATTATATGTGAAAGTAAAGTATCCACAGAACTAATCTCTTTAAACCCAAATATTGGCACGTGATCTATTATAAAATAAACATCATGTTCTTACGAAAATCAAAAAAATATTCGCCCTAAAAATATTTAAAGGTCTTTAAATTAATTAAAAGATTAAAGAGGTTATTGGATAGTTTATATAGCTTAGATTTAAAAAACTGAAATTAGTAAAACTTTTTAATTTAAAACTAGACTACTTTTTTGATTTAAGGATGGTGTTTAGTTATAAATGTTTTATAGGACTTCTTGGATGCCCATATTTTAGTGATATCAAAATATTTATAAATTGGACGTTTTGTTATAAATATTATTTAGACGATATACGTTAGACGTTTTTATGATATCAGTCTATAGAAATTAAAATAATGTTTATTTCAACTGAACAACTTTTAAATTATAATCAATCGAGAAGTGACATCCGACGAAGGAGATAATTCAGAATAGTGATTTTTTTCTATTGTTTTTTCATAAAGTCATATAAAATTATGTTTTGTGCAATTATTTTATAGTGAAGAAATGACCAAAGACTCGATATAAGATCTAGTTGAAATAAGAATGAAGGTACTAAATAAAGAATATATTAAGCTTCTCCATGGTAAAACAGCTCTTCACCCAGACACTTGAGGAAAATTACCCAAATCACTTCACCATTTACACGGATGGTTCTGAACGAGAATATTTCGTCGGTGTCGCATACACTTCAAGTCTATTTATTAGAGGAGAACTTTTGGCTTCCTACTATTACTAGCATTTTTTCTGCGGAGCTTTTGGCCATTTACAAGGCCCTATCTGCCTTGGATAGGTCATGAATCGACGCATCAATACTTATAATATCGGATTCTGAGTTCTCTGGATAGTCTGATTTCAGTAAAGACCACATCCTTCTAGACTGTAGAAAGCTTGAAATACTAAGACAACAATGCCTCGGGATGCCAAGGACATTAGAGCAACTGGTCCAATCCAAGCAGTTGGACATGTTCATCAACTTTTTGACGGCCGATTTTTTTATTTATTATTTTAACTTAAATGTCTTTCGTTTATATACTTTATTTGAATACTATTCTATAACCCGACCCTGAATAGCCCAAGAGGCTGATAGGTTTTTAATACATAAATAAATAAATAACTTGAAATAACGCTGAATAGAATCATACTAAGAAAGAATTAGGCGAACCACTTGAGTGACTTCAGTGGCTGGTAATGAATAATGTAATAATTGCATTAAGTAATATTTAAAATTAACATATTTCCACAAGTATGAAACAATTTCGATTGTTTCACTTGAAGCTGAAGAAGGACGTAATTACTAGTTTACTTATACGAGTTGAAAGTAACTGAAAAATAGATTGGCTAGTTTAACATATATGGTTTCGCACGTTCGACTACTCGATAAAATTTAAAAGATTATTAGTTTTTCGATCACATGTATTATTGTTTCAAGAGCCTGTATTAATATAGACACTTCAAGGTCGAAATCCAGATAATAATATATGAGTCTGGAATTTAATAACAGTAAAAAAATCGATTAGAATATCGAGCCAAAAGTGAAAGCTAACGAATTGGATTCAAAAACTAGAACTGGTTTAGTGCGATATAAATCAAGAAGATAACATTTCTGTGTACTTCGTAACTTTTCGAATATTTATGTTTCAATTAACTATTCGTTCTCTTTTTTTATTAAAAACTTTTATTGAATTATATAAGCGTACAGGGAATACTATAAAGTCAACACTAACTGGATATGCATAAATAGATGGTTTTATTGTATTTGTATCAATCTGTAATGGTAAAGGTATGGTAACCTAACTGGGTAACGGTTGAAATATATTAAATTTAACGCACTTTCTTCCTTTATTCTTGTTTCTCAATTAATTGAGAAACTAAAAAAATTGATGTTCGACCAACGAAAAGCATGAGTGATTGAAATTGCCTGAAATAAAGTCTAATCGTTAGATTTGACATATGTCAATAATATAACCGTGAAATGCTAAAATATCGAATTTTGATTGGGAGAAGTGCCACCAGTAAAAGCTTTGGTTTTGCCTTTTTAATTTGAATAAATCTGCAGCTGATGTGCATCGATTGCTCGAAAAAAATAATATTAAAACTGAATTAAGAAATTTTCAGAACTTAAATAATGTGTATTTGTTGTAGGATACGAAAAACTTGGAGGATAGTGTATGAAGATGTCATATTTGAAGCATTATTTAATGAATTGCATTTAAATGCTATATTGATGAATGCGATATTGCACATATATATAATATATATATATATATATATATATATATATATATATATATATATATATATATATATATATATATATATATATATAAATTTATTGGATTTTTTGCGAGGTTTATTTAATAAGCTAGTAATAGATTTTATCAGATTGAGGCCGAATGGGCGATTCCATAGTTTTATTAGCATGAAAGATTTTTTTCGTTTACCCAACCCTTTTGATATATTTGAGGGCGTTGACGGCTTTTCTAGGGCGTGTTTTTTCCATACTTTACATTAAAATACTTTGACGAATACTATATTTTGAATTAGCGACAATTTTTTATTACAAACAATATTTGATTAATTGCTAAGAACAATTACTTTTTTTAAAAATTTAAAAATTATCTTTAATGATATTTATTTAGAATAACAAATGTTAATTTATCATTGAACTAATCGAGTGTAGCTTTTTGCACGGCTTAGTATTTTCTTATGATTTCTAATTATATTCTAACATCGTTTTTTTTATTCAATTCATTAAAGACGTGGCCTCTTATTAATATATGTTACTCCAATATTTGCTAATTAAGGATTGATTTTTATTAACTAAACTGAACCTGATTTTTTTTCATATTTTCCAAAGCAAATTCAAAACATTTCAAGCACCAATATTATTCCATTACTAAAAAGCGAGCTGATTTTCAGAAACCTCTTTTAAACCAGGTTTACATCATAAAGAGTTTTTTTAGAAACTTGGAACAAATAGTAGTCGAACAGGGCAAGGTCCGAGATATACAGTGGATGCATTAAAACTTACTAGCCATTTTTGCTCAATTTTTGCCGAGTTATTAGAGATATGAATGGTTTAGAGTTGTCGAGATAGGTAACAATGGTTTTTATTCAGTTGGGGCTTTTTGTTTGCTTTTTGTTGTTTCAATTACGTTAGTTGTTAACAGTAGAGTGTCTAATTAATATATTGGATAGGTTTGAGGAGCTCATGATGAACAATTCGTTTCGTATCTTACGTTCTTCGTCGTCAATACGATATATATGACCCACTTTTTATGCCCATTAATCAGTCGTTTTAAAAAATGGCTTAATTTCATTTCGTTTCAGCAGCAATTTACAAGTAGCAAATAGGATCATCATTGGAACGAGATGAAATAAGTAAGTCTGCCTCCATATTTTAAATCATTTCTTCAATTTTTAACGTCCTTAACATTGAAATTTCTGAGTCTTCACTCTACATAGTTTCAAAACACAGCCAGCACGGTTTCTGTCTCTTCAACCTCTGAGTTAGTCCACTATTGTCGATCAATTGTAGTTATTGTAGGGCGTTTTTGTGATCACTCAATCTTGATGTTTTTTGCAAACTTTTTGATTTCTTCGCTGACGGTTGATGCCCTTAGATCTTTGTAGGTTTATTAATTTTTAATGTACCACGGAGAGTGTTAACAATGCTGCGGAAAACTCTCTTCTAGTAAGTTTGGATCATGTTAGTTGTCTTCAAGATTTGCTTGTATAAAAACAGTTTATTGTGGATTCAGATTATATATAATCCATTTTCCAGCAATCATCATTTTGAAGCAACCACCATATTTTTTTGAGCCAGTAAATTAACGACGTTAGTTTTATATCAGGAAAATTTTGTGGACTATTACTTTTGAAATTCGCTGTGGTATAGTTTCATACGTATTACTAAAGTTATACCATCCGCTTTTAAAGCTAATTGATAGGAAAAAGTAGTGAACAAATGGGTGAACAAATATAATATATATATATATATATATATATATATATATATATATATTAGTTCATTCGTTTTTTATTCTTTTTGAGTAGAAAAACTTTTTTGCTTTTCCCTTTTTTCTAATTTGGAAATGTCAAACTCTGCTACATTGAGCACACAAGATTGGTTCAGAAGTATTTTTGTTTTGGAAGATAAACAATCGAGAATTTTGCCTGCCAATCACTGATTCTTAAAACTCTTGATGCCCTAAATGTAACAAAAGGTACCTATATTTTTAGCGCCTATAAGCACTTTTTATTCAATAAAAACCCTTTAAAATTAATCACCATACCGTGTCATATTGATAATTCAACATGCAGAACACGTAAGGTTTTTAGATGTTTCAAGTTACTAAAATACATTTCAACCCATTCACAAGTTTACATAGTAATACCTTAAAATAGACATACATGGATTATTCTTTTATGATATTGTGGAATAAACTTAATACTTATACAGCTGTTAACCAGCTCTAAATTTATTATTCTAATATATTGGCTAATATTGTAGCAGCTGGGGTTTTCAAATCCTAAACTGAAATTGATTTTCGGGAATTTTTCAATCGGATATTTTTACAGTTCTGTCTGGCAGATTTTTCAATTATTCTCGCGGGTACTGAATAGTTTTTGATATGTAAGTTATTAGATAACTTTATTATATAATTTTAAATGCGCGGGATCCCATAAATTTAAATAGATTTATAAGATTTAAATTTGCAACTATTTGTGTGGTAGTATTGACACCCCAAAAAAATATAGCATTATAGATGACAGTTAATTCATTGAACTTATTTATTGAACCTTTACTCGCTTTAGTTGTTGATAGAATACAATGGAAATAATGATTTGTCCAGATTCGAAGAGCTTATGATGATTAATTCCGTTTCAATTTCACCAAAGATATTATCTTCCTTGGCGTCAAGACGGTCTTTGAAACCGTTTATGAAGTTTCTCTTATTCTTATATTTTTCGCATATTGTTCTTAACCACTTTTTATCGCCTCTAATCTTTTGTACTCTAAATACACTATTTCGTCCCGATCTAGGTCCAATCAAGCTGTAGTAGTTACGAAGTACTAACGGTAAAGCATAGGGATTGATGCTAGGGTACAAGATAGTAATATCGGTGACACAATAAACCATTGAGTGACATTTACGTGTTAAATGATCTTTTTAATCACTCGACATACTGTTGGAATTTTTGTAGTTATGTCTTTGGTTTGATGTATAATCACTTTAACTAAAATTGGTAGTTTGCTGGATCTAGATAAGAGTAGGA
Source organism: Rhynchophorus ferrugineus (assembly GCF_030347505.1). NCBI lineage: Eukaryota > Metazoa > Arthropoda > Insecta > Coleoptera > Curculionidae > Rhynchophorus > Rhynchophorus ferrugineus. Next base: position 18,458,388 of record NW_027472583.1, on the reverse strand, counting down.
ATAGCACTTTCTTTTTTTTACACAGGATTATAATGTATTCATAATCCTTAATAGCTTGCTGGCTTTTGATTTTAATGGAAATAACAAAGCCCAGAAAATTAAAAAGTTACTATACCAAACCCAACAAAATAGCTAAAATCCTGTTTCTGATTATGGGACTGAACTTTTTAAGACATTCAAAGAATGAAATAACATGATTTTGAGAATAGAGAACGAAAGAGCATAACTTGAATTGCATAATTAAGAAGTGTGAATCTTTTTTAACTTATGAAATTGTTTTATAATATGACCTATAGCTGATCTATAAGTTGAGTTACACTTTGACATTTTGACACCTTTAGCTTTACTTATTTTTCGTTGTTTTAAAATAATAAAACCAACAAAGTAATAATATTTCATCATGGGCATCGTATTTGAATTATTTTTTAATGTCCACTCTTTCTGGTTTATTTTAATAAAAAAATTATGACAATCTTTTTTTATTTATATTTTTTGTCGTAAATTTGTACCTCATGATACCTAATCTGGACGATATTGCTTTATTATTTCTATAGCTATCTACAAATGGTACCGAATCATGTCGTTTACACTAGATGGTTTTTCTTATGAACCATGTCCTATTGCACATACATTCACGTCAAGGTTCTGTCATTATATTTTGGAAGTGTCCGTAAATATTCCCATTGATAAAGGTTATGTACAGTGGTAAAGAGCGCTGTGATCAATAAAAACATCATGGAAGATTGTTATCGATTAATTTGCTGGGGCAAATCTATCAGAATTAGCATGGGTCTTCTATTTATTCCCTGATTAGGTTAATATCGTATGATCTTGCCGATCAACACTTCCATTTTTTCGTATATAGATTCAAATTTAACCAGCAATGGCTAGTGATTTTGCAATAAAAATTTGAATCTTCATTTGTTCTAAAATTTCATTCATTAATTCATTCGCAGTAATCCACACATTTCTTCGGGATCAGTATGTGTTGACTGTTCATAGTTTTACTTATTAAACTCTTCTTTCATTTCTCTAGAGAGTCAATTGGCATAACACTTCTTTTTACTTTTATTGCTTTGCACATTTTTTTCTCACCAGCATAAAAAAAGTATATATATATATATATATATATATATATATATATATATATATATATATATATATATATATATATATATATATATATATATATATGCTCTTTTTACCAACTAGAGATTTGTCTGTACTGAACATACCGTTTTTTACGTGGGCTCCGAACCACGGTCTACTTAACTGCATTAAGCATTAAGCCTACCTGCTGGCGAATGACCAACTTTAGAAATCATCCCAGAAGACATCCGGTCAACGCAGCCTGGTTGCTGGCATGATTGGGATCATTTTCCTTGTCGGATTTTACACTCTTGCCTGAGGACAATGACAAATATTAAACAATCACAAACATAAATTTACGACAATACCCCAGCAGGATTCGAACCCGCGGTTATCGCAACAATGGTAGAACCGTCCTGTCGCCTTTACCACTGCGCCACCAAGCCGGCGGATATATTTTGAAACGTAATATGTTAGTGTTTTTTTAATAGAAGAGCATACTGAATGTGATTGTTAAGTAACAGTATCAACATAATTGTTTTTATGTTTTCTTGAAAGGATTATACGTGGAAGGAGAATAAATATATATAGGAAAATAAATTTATGAATGAATTCCTATATGAAAATTTAATTTAATTAATAATATTGATCCTGTGAGGGATGTCTATACGCGCTATTTGTTCAATATAATTTGCATTTTAAATAAGCTTAAACCCACGACAAATATTAAGGTTAAGGTTAAGATGTCGTAATAGTTGGAATAAATAAACAAAAGTTGACGATATTATTTTTATTCTGCAATTAATTGTTAGATTTATTACGATGTCCCAATCGTTATTATCCCGTTTTCATACAGAAAATCGTGAAAATAACACATATGTTTAATATAAACATTCAATGCGCCTCATTAGAACCAATTTGGCCATTCTTTGTCTAGATTCGCGGACGGATTGCTTTTAAATTTCGGACGCCGTTGTCTAACAACAAATAATAACAATAACAGCGGGGAGAATTGGCAACGGTGCAGTCTGGCAGCCTTGGCAACGTTTGGTGGAACCGTTGCCATTTCGCGATCGAGAACGTTCGACGTGCTGAACCGACCCAGATATATTCTAGTTTTGCTTTTACTTTTTTTTTGTGCCGATCCTCGCGTCTGCGGCACCCGTTGGGGGCACAGCGGGAGCGCTAAGACGACCTGGGGGAGTAGGAGGAGTGGTACCGGTGCTGTAGGGGGGCGAGAGGGGCAAGGTATCGGACGAACGGCGAGATTTGGGAGAGTGTCAACGGCCGATCGTGTCAACCAAAACACTGTGGAACAATCCGTCTGCTGTGGTTGCGAATTCAAGGTCAAGATCGTATTTGTATCAGCGTAATAAAAAAATATATCCCGGACCGCGTGTTTCGTCGAGTTTTGTTGTATTTTGACGACGTCCCGTCTGTTCCGACGCGGTCCTGCCTGTTTGTATAGAATGTTTTTTATATGGAAGTAATTAGTAGCCCTATTGGTATTTAACACTAGTTACTCTCCATAATTTTTTAACATTTTCTCAGAAGTTCAAACTACATAATTTTTGTTATAACTTATATAATAATTTATTCATAAAACGCGGTATAATTCAAAACTAACCTTATTTTTATAGAAAAAAGTATAAGGCTATATTTAAAAATGGCATATGTAGAGTTTCTGTAATACATAGTAGAGGTTGTTGTGTGTATCATGTCTAGTGTAAGAAATACTTTTATTTCGTAGTCAATAAGATGCAAACATTCAAAAAAAACATAATAGTCACTCTCCTGACAATATACAAGTCACTACAATGGCGATTAGAATATCTTTTGTCTATCAATTACGCCAACAAGATGCTATTCGAGAGAGTCTAAGAAAGTATATGTCAATTCAGCATTCATAATTTAACAAACAATCGACCTTTTCCTTCAACAGAATTTTCACGTAGCTATTGCAAGTCGGTCAGTCGGAACACAACAAATCCCAGCGTCATTACATTTTTCTTTGGAATATCGATTCGAACGATGATCCTGAACTCTACAAATGAAAAATATAGCTCTTTCTTTCACTTTTCGTGGAACATCAAACTGGATAGTCAGTACAGGCTTAATATCAATAGTAATATCGATATCTTAACATTTTAAATTCGGCTAGTAACAAGTTAAACGAACAAGAATATCACGCATTGTGCAATTTCCTAATATTCATTCTTCAATCAAGCACAGTCTCGGTCTCGCCTCAACATCTTGTGATTTCCTAACAGATATCGTGGGTACTACACTTTTCCACATGTCAACTTGTGCAACAATTAGATAACATTGGTATCAATCCGTGCCCTCCCAGGTCTTCATATGTAAAACTTCAGTAACCAATGTCACACGTCTTGGCTCAAATAACGTACAGACAGTCTCGCTTGCTATTAGTCTTAGGCTAAGCGCCTTGCGACCTTTACCAACGTCTTCATAATCTTAGGACATCAACATCTTCGATCTTCGTCGTAATCCAATTCTCAGTTTTGTTCACTGAAACTGTCATATGTCCACATCAACTATAGCGGCGTCCGTCTTGATGGTCTAGTTCATCTCTGTCACTAAACATTACTTTCAATCACTATTCTGAAGAGTTCTTTCGGATTTCTGCATCAATTTTCACTTGCCTCTGTAGCTTCAATAGTTCTCATTGTAACGTCGTTTTTCTTCTTTTATTTTTTACGTCTATGTCGAAAATCTATTTATTCCTTTCAACATATTATCTAATCATTTTAACAATATGTTTTCAATAAAATCTTCTATAGTAACAATACAACATATTCACTATGTTCTCATTATATCGTCAATTTCCGTAACTAATATTCCATAACTCTGGTTTCACTGCTTGCCAAATTCACTGTATTCGCCATATCTTCGTAAAGTATTTGCGATAAATGTACTTCTATAATGACCAATTAACTAACACTCGGCATCATCTTCCTTGAACAGCTTCTTTCACAATTCATTGGCAGTATAATCGAACAACAATATATTATCAACTTCACCTTTTCTAATTTTATTTCTTAAATTGGTTTATTTTTCTGATTGAAATAACCAGTTACTGGAGAACTATTCAATATAAAGAAAGGAAGAGATATTAGTATATTTTGTAGTACCCCATCACAATATCGTCAATTTTATTAAAGTTTGATGCGTCATATGCATCTATTCCCATAAACTATTAGCTATGAAGCTATTCCAAAGTTGGCTCATCACATATTGTAAATAGTTTACAAGAATACATTTAAATACCTTCGGTAGATATGTGTGTCCAGTTTGACACATGGCCAGTGAGCTCAGTTTCATCTCTCATCGTGTGTAGTAGATATGTTGAGTGGATATCTCAACCGAGAGTTTAATCTTTAACGAATGGATTCCTTCCCAATCATACTGAAATACTCAGCAATGTAACATGGTTAACATAAATCAGGATCTTTTTCATATCAATTTCAACCATCCCCTTTATTATATTTTTAAAAATAACGTTTCTCTATGACGAACATGATATCCGAAGGTCTGGCTGTAAGTAACTGTTCCCGTGGCATTCATAATATTTCGTAGGACTTTATTTTGAAATAAATTATTTTTTCTGAATTCCAAATATCCATATAGGTTTTAGTATCTTTAGTATCTGCTTGTACAGCAACAACTTATTATGAACGGGTAATTTAGATTTTCTTCCAAATAATAAATACATTTTTTGTACTTTAATTCGGGTTATTTTTTCTCGTTTTTGATATGTACCTTTCATGATTTACATCATTATTGGTATATGAATAGTTTGGTTGTAGGTTAATTCAATATGCACCGATTTACTCTCCGTGATTTTTATTCTCTGTCTGGGTCTACTTACTTATATGGTTTACAGGTGGCTTGTTACAGTATTATGATTGCTTCTTCGCTATTGCTTCCAATGCTTAAAAATAATGCTAAATTATTTTTAGTGAACGTTCAATCAGTGTTGATAAGATCAATTTAATAAGAGTTGAATGAAATTTTCCAAAAATTATTAAAATATTATATAAATATTTTTCAATGATATTCGCACTTCAGTTGATATTGCCATTTTCTGTAGTTTTTGGTTTACTGTTGTACCGGTAAATTTTTTTCAGTTATTCTAATAATAGTGTAGTTATTCATTCTAAAATACGAGAGTTTATATTCTATAAAAATTATTCTACGCTAGTGTAAAATTAAAACTTTATGGTACGTTTTGTCATACAATCATTGTGTGTTATTTGCGGAATAGAAAAATATCCAGGTTAGACATTGAATTAAATAGCGTATGGTTTAATGTAATTCGACTTGTGAAAATGAAGAACTAGTATACACATGATTTGGCCATAACGATGGCCATAGTTTGTAGAAACATTTCCTGAAAACATTTAAATCTACTGGGCCTCTTATTAGATAACGATGTTATATTCCAGATGAACCAGATACAGTTCGACAAAGCTGTCAGGTTTGGAATTAAAAGGTCGCTTCTTTTTTTTATCGAAAAATAAGATGTGCCGTAAAAATTCTATTACAGGAACGTAACCGATCTTCCACGAGGTTATTTATCACTTAAAATGTGCGAAGGTTCAAACATGACTTGGGGAATGTAAACGCCTATTTTCCTAGGTATCCGTCGTATAGTCCTGATTTTGGCATCCAACATTTTAGAATAAAATGCGGAAACAAAAATTCTTGGCACCTGAAGAAGTCCTTTATTAGATTTAAAATACGTATTTTTTTGGTGGTTGTCAAATGAATTCAAACGTCTGCCTGATTATTTAATACTATTTAATAAATAAATAATTGTTTTGGTCTAAACATTTCACATATAATAGGCCACGCATTTAATACTCGTTAATCTACTAAAAGCATGTAACACCTATCAATATGTGTTATCTTCACGAGGTAAGATATTTACGCGATAATAACATTCTCGGTAAAAGTAAACAATAGTCCCTTGATACAATGGATCTTCATCAGTTTTAAAATGAGATAATGTTATTTTTAGACATTTTTGCTAATAATATTTTCATGTCTAAATCTGAGTCAGTGGAGTGGGCGTTTATTTTGATACTTTGATCTTGACATTTGAATATCTCTGAAATCCGACCAACAAGTTCGTTTTGTTCATTTTGTAACGCTCTATTTCCTAAAAAATGTGATATCGCAGTGTAAATTTTATCAGGGACCGAATAGGTAAACGAACGAAATATCCTTTTACCGAAATAAACGCGTTTATTCACGGTTTTGAAATTATCTAGTCCACAATCCTTTTATACAACATTATATAATGTTATCTGCTGGGTTAGATATTCACTCGTTTCCTCTTGTAAAGTGTGGGAGCAATCTATAAATAGTGCAATATTGTATGAATGGATGTTTTTTTCTCTTTGATCTTGATGAGAGGAGCGACACCCAGACAGAATTTAGAATTTAAAATTTAGAATTTTAGAATATACATATATACCTTATATCGACAGTTTTTTTTTTGAAAAACGATATGTAATATCCTCTTATCAAATTTGTTTACCCTGTCTGTTTATTTATATTGAACAGTTTCCTTGCATACTTTATATGTGTCCTTTATTATTAACTTATATATATTTTTTAAACAAAAATCTGACTCACCTTTCACCGTATTTATATATTTGTTTTCTCCATCCGAGTAAACATATACTGGAGCCATTGCCAAAATGTGAATCATTCCCGCTGGTTTTTGATGGAATGTATACTCCAGTCGATATTTAATTAGTTCATGTCCGTTTCTCGTATTATTTTATAAATAAAGATCAGAATATATTTTATTTTAATTTCAGTAAAGTGCATTAAATAGTGTTAGATGTTGGAAATAATTCATAGCGTATATTTTTTCTCATGTTTCTGGTAATATGATGATATCGTGTTAAAAGAACGATAATCTTGCATTTGGTTATTTATATATGCTATACCTTGCTGACCCCATCATATGCACAGCAACATTTTATGGGCATGAATATCCCGCTTTGGTGTCGATTTGGATGGCTATCCTGGACCATCCTTTGACTTTTGGGATAGCCATAGTTTTAGATTCACTTAAATTCGAAAAGTGGTAACCATTTCTCCTCCTTTTGGATGTTTTCCATAGCATGTCAACGTTTAGAAACAGTTGATTCATCAACTACTAAGATGTCTGAAAGTTTAAGAGTATGTGCTTAAAGTTTGTTTAATCCACCAGGCTGTCATTTATATTTGACATCAAAATCAACACTTTTAAATTGTTGAATCTAAAACCAATAATTTATAAACCATAAGCTTATTTTATTACATAAAAAGTAATGAACGTCGTTATACATGAATAAATGAATTAATGTTATTTCCTGAGTAATTCAATATTACTAAATGGAAAGTCATTTTTATTAGCGAAGTGTCAAAACTATCGAATGCAATAACATCTAGTTTGTTTAATAGTTGTTTACATTGATAGTTCACATTTGTCTAATAGATATCGGTGATCAAAATGCATGCAAGCAATATAAATAAATAATAATAATAATAAAGCAAAATAAAGTGTAGTGGAGATAATACTTCCCATTTGTATTTTGAAATATTTTTTAACCCGTTTTAAAATGTTTGGACACGCATTGTCGTGCTGAACAATGAAATATGTTTTGAATATGTTATGAAACTAGGTTTCAATTCGCAAAGGGGTTAGTTTCCTTTCTACTTTACCATTTCCAAGATTTTTAGGCGTTCTACCGTTCATGTTGGGTTGCAGTATTTGATACGAATCTTCATTGATCAATTTCCAAGCCTTGCATGATTGAATATTGAAGAGCGGTTTGATGATTGAAGCGCGACTTTCACTAAATTACGATGACTGTAAACAGCTTTTTTTCTTTTTGAAATAGTTAAACAATTAAACCTCTCCACAAAAACATTTTATTCGGTATAAAAATCTATATATTTATTGTTTTTAATTGTTGAGGTTTATTGTTAATTTTTTAATATCTTATAATAAACTAATAAGTAATTCTAAATACATAATTTTTACTTACAGCTATGGCAGAAGGTAATGGTGAGGTTTCAGAAGAGCCCATGAAGATAGAAGATTCCGAAAGAACTCCAGATTATCAAAAATTAATTGATTATGGCCTCGATGAAAAGGTATGTAGTTTTTTATTACTAAAATACATTAATGCATACACAGTTCAATACACAAAGGTATATATTTGTAATTTAATAAAATTGAATTTGGATCAGTGTTTTTTTTTATTGGCCTATAAATTAATTTTAAAACATTTACAACAGATGGTGTTACTGTGTATTAATTCGCATCGGGTACATTTGTAACCAACTTCATGCTGAAGCCTTACTCACAACCTTCACTTTTTAGTATGTGTCATTTCGTCGAAGTGTGAGCAAACCTTTTTTCAGTGTGTTGAAAATTTCTGAATTTGTATTGAGTAAATTGCATTTGCAGGAAATTTAAATGTTTTACTTCAGAAGAAAAAGGTGGCTGAAGATTATCTAATGCTGTGTGAAACAACCATGCTCCATCGAAGTTAACACGTGAATACTGATTTAGACCGTACAGGCAAAAAATGTTATGACCAGAGTTTGAAGGCTTTACTCGGTAAAGCATAAATAGGGATCCCTATCCACTACAATTGACAACTTGAATTAAGCACTGCGCGAAAAACGACTGAAGTACCAGTAAAGACACAACAATGTTATTCTTCAGCATGGCATCGTTCGATCACAAAAGTGTCATGACCTGTCTGACCAGCGCTTTGTATCTTATGAAGATATCAAGAAATGGTCCGTTTCATGGATAGCCTCAAAAGATACATCGTTCTTGTGAGATGGAATTCGTAAATTGTCTCAAAGAAAATACATTGTACCGATTTTTCATAATAAACCTCCAAATAAAAAAAACTTTTAAAACTAATTTATAGGCCTAATAAGGATCTATTTCCTTTTGATTGCTATTAATTTAGTTGTTACTTAGTTAACTTGTTAATTTAGAGATGTTATAAACTGTGAATTATGTCTCTTCAGTGTTGTGGGTAAAGGTTTTCGAAGATGTATCATGTTGTATGATAAGAATTCTAATATCACAAAGTGAGCAATTATAGGCAGCACTGTTTCTTGACAGGTTGCTTCCAAATTGGATGAAATTTACAAGACCGGCAAGTTAGTTCACCAAGACTTGGACGAACGTGCATTAGACGCATTGAAAGAATTTCCCGTCGACGGGGCGCTCAATGTTCTGGGGCAATTTCTGGACTCCAACCTGGAACATGTCTCCAACAAATCGGCCTATCTTTGCGGCGTAATGAAGACGTATAGGTCAGTTGAGTTCGTGTCGCTTGGTGCCTTTAGCATTGATCAATCGTTGGTTTCAGACAAAAAAGTAGAGCGGGCTCCAGTCAGGGATCTGCGGCGCCTGTCCCTATTCCAGCCAAAGGGCCAGATGAAGAAAAAATTAAACAAATTTTGGATAGAACAGGATATACTTTAGATGTAACCACAGGTAATCACAATATATATATATATATATATATATATATATATATATATATATATATATATATATATATATATATATATATATATATCTTATTTAATCTTTTTATATTTATCTATATTAGTAGAACTTATATATAGTCCAACAAAACAGCCAATGCATGTCACAGATGACGTCGAATGTAGTGGCAATTGCAGTTTGTAATAAGAACGTAATTCGTTTTAAATTCGAATCGGATTTTTTGTTCTTGTTTCATCCTAGTTAAAAAGAAATATGTATCCGAATCAGTTTATAAAATTCGATTTGGTTTGGTACTGCTGGTCCGTGTTGCCGAATGTCTGCAAAATTCTTCGAAACATTAGTGATAACAACATTAATGATAAACTACCTTGCGACATGCTGACATAAATTTTGATGACGTGCGTTGGTTGTTTTATCGGACAGGCTATGACGTATTTCTTTAAACATCACTCAGTAGGTTTTCGGTTTAGTTCAGAAAATCATCCTTTTTAAACATTCGATCTTACTTCAGGAATTATACATTCTGACGCTCCCCCGTTACAGGTTTTTGAATCCGGCATACTAATTAATAATAATTATTTCTCTAATACCGACTGAGAGACTTATCAAGCACCAACTATGGTTAATCAATATTTATATCAGTACATTGGCTTCAAAATAATGAAAGTTAACAACACAGTTATTCCATCACAATAATATATTTTTCGTTTTTGTGAGGCTATTTGCTCAAAGCTAGTCAATTCTAGACATATACCAACTTTGAATAATGGTCAGAAAAAGACATTGTACATAGTCATCTTAAATATGCCTTCAATGAAGGTACACTTCTCCACGGATCTACGTCCTTTAGTATTTATATCTTAAGGCAGCATTACCTTCATTTGTCTTATTCTCGTTTTCATTTGTCCTTCATTCAGTCCTTCATGGTCGTTGCTTTTTTTTAATACTAAATATTTTTTTGGTCCATTTAAGATTATATCTGTCATTCTTTCTCAATTATAAGGACTGTGAATGACAAACTTTATGTGAATATAGCTACAGATTCTAGCAAAATTAAGCAGTAACAAAATAGAATAGAACTGTGTTACAGTTCTTACATTTTTTTTTCGGATATTTAAAATTCAGGCTTTACTTCTAAATTCGTTATTAAAGCAACGTCTGTTATGTGAGTGAGAAATCAGTCATAGCCCCTTTCTAATTCTTCATAAACGTAATTATTTAGACCACCAGTTCTAATTTTCTTCACATGCATTGGTATACTTTACTGTCGTTATCAGAGTTTGTTTGGTTTAGTCTAATTATTATTTGAACATTTCCATGGAGATTACTGTGCTAATGAACCACTAGACATTAACAATATTTTTATACTTCATTCATAATTGTCTAGATGATTAGAATCTATACTATATATATTTAGGCCAGTTAATGATATTTTTTTAACAAATTTATATAGATTTTTTGGTTATTCATCAAATATTAATTGCAGTTGTTCTGTTTATGAAGTTGACTCAATATTAATGTTTTATTTACTATTTTGATTAAATGTTTGTTGTACATGGTATCATACTATTTTTGTTATAATCAAGTTATGTCACTGCTGAGTGCTGAGGTTTTTAAAAAGTTTTGCAAAAAAGAAAAAAGAAAAGCAAATCAAGGCAGTACCAAGCTAATATAAAAGAAAATATCTATATCTCTTCTAATATCATGATTGTTAAATATAAAATTATGGTAATACATAATTGGTTTTTTTAAATATCACTGTTATGTGTTATGTTCTAGATTTATTTTCTTTAAAAACTTTCTCTTACATTCTTGCTCTTATTATTTTTTGTTCGCAAAAATATCGTTTAATATGTTTATTTTAATTCATTTAAATAAATTAGATGTAGATATCGGTCAAGGTGTTAAAAATAGTAAAAAATACATCTAAGCCTAAAAATTAAATATTGATAAATGTTTATGTCAATATTATCTAATTTATGTATTGATTTTTATCGTATTATTTTATTTTTAGACGATTCATGATTAATTTGATTTGGTGATAACTAAGTGATATTAATTACCAGGAATGTTTATTGATAAGGGAATTATATAATATTACTATCAGACACTTATAAACATTTTTAAATGTTTTATCTTAACTTTGTAATTGAACTATTATTTAGAAATATTCAAGGTCACTTTTCTCGTGATGGATACATTTTTAGTTATACTAATACCACCTGGTTAAGGTTGGATATAGGATTGTTCGATAAGGACGGGTCGATGTAGAAAATGGAATAGAGTTTCTGAGATATTAACTGAATTATTTATTTATTTGAAATGATCATGTATTATACATGGAATGTAATACCGTTGAAAGATCCGCTTTGGTTTCTTACTCTGGATTATGTTGACTCTAAGAGCATTGGTTCATTATAGCTTACTTATTATAGGCCTTAGACTTCAGGGAGTTCTATAAGAAAAAGTCTATTGGAATTAAATCACATACTTTTGACCGTTAGGCGCGATTTATCTTCCTCATTGATACGATAGTTCCTAAACTAGTATTCAGATGTTGAAATCGACTATTGAAGTAAGAGATATGGAGGGGGCCATGTTTGACGAGTATGGCGGTTGGTCTTTCCATTCAAGTTTCCTGAATGTTCTCCTTTATTATGCTATATGACGTTTGGCACAGACATAATTTTTTAACCGAAGTTCCATAATGTTATCCTTTTTTTTGCTAGAATGACGTGTCATCTTTTAATCAGGTTTATTTTTTCTTAATCGAGTTCCATTTGAAGTTTATTGTCATAGGTGATATATGGGTAGAAATCTGAATAAACCCATGTGCTTACGAATTAAAAAGATAAGGAGTGTATTTTACACGTTTATTATTAATATTTTAATAGAATGTTGTTACTGTGGCTTAATTCAATTTATATGCTTTAATATATATTTTTTAATTTAATGTTTGTTTAGGCCAAAGAAAGTATGGCGGCCCACCGCCTGGTTGGGACAGCAGTACGCCGGGTACTGGCTGTGAGGTCTTTTGCGGTAAAATCCCCAAGGATATGTACGAAGACGAACTGATCCCGTTATTTGAACAATGTGGAACCATCTGGGACCTCAGACTCATGATGGATCCGATGACCGGTACCAACAGAGGTTACGCCTTTGTCACGTTTACGACTAGAGAGGCGGCACAAATAGCCGTTCAAAAGGTAAGAGGGGGGCATGAGTAGGCCATCACCTGTCATTCCGACACGTCACATTGGGGGCACCGCCAGGGGCCTTCCTCTATATTCATCTATATTGGTTATTTTTTTAAAAAACGTAATAACATTGACAAGGGGGAATTTTTGTTGTATCTGGAATAAAGGCATTGGTTTTGGTTTTCAAAAAAATAATGGTGTGGGAAGGGGGGTATACACAGTGGTATAGAAGGACCAGCCGCGGTGACTAGATGATATTTAGGTTAGGTTTGAGTGTTAAATTAAAAGGTGAAGGGTGCTTTTTCCCACTGATCAATCGAACTGAAATTAATTAAATTTAGTCAGTCTGAATATGTCTGAAAACACCTGCTCTGTGAAATTAATTAATTAAAAATGTTAATCATGTCATCTCGTAATAATACACAATGCAAATCATTATAAACAATATCTTTATTTTTAAAATTTTGTAATTGTTATTATGTACACGACGTTGTTGAATATTTATTTTATAGTGTGTTTTATAAGTATAGAAACAAATAAGAGATATTTCAGAGAGATAAATACTATTTTATTATTGTAAGGTATCGCCATGTGAATATTTGAAATTTTAAAATATCCTGACACCTATACCAGGTTGGTCTAATCACGAAAGTATTTCAATTATTTTATTTTTCGTTTCAGTCTAAAAATATTAAATGTTTTTCTTATAAATATAAGTCGAGATTAATATTGTCTTGGGTGCGTTTTATATTCCATTGAGTTTTGTTCTTATATTAGGAATTTATTAATGATTTGATTGTTGTATAGCGATCCAAATATTTTAAGCTATTGATATATTAAGTAAACTTTTAATAGTCATCATCTTTTGTGTGTTTAACTTAATTTAGTATTTTGAATAAGTTCTAACTGTTTTGGTAATATTATTTTTTAAAAAAGGATTTAAAAAATGGCATTGAAAGCGTTAACCAAAATACCTGTAGTGATATAAGAAGCAGAAACAAAATAATGTACAATAAATAAAGAAGTAAATCAGGGTGATGCTCTATCAACTATTAATTTCAACATATGTATATAATATATAGCAAAAAATATAAAAATATAGTTAGATTGACTTAATTGTAAGTTATAATAACAAAATTATTTATACTACATATATAAACTTTTACTAGAAAATATACTAGAAGTAATCATACAAGGATTAAAAGGTTAATTAATACCAAGACAAGTAGAAAATAAAAAATAAAATATCTTGGTGTCTGATCATAAGATGACTTAATATGACTCTATCGCAACACAAATGAAATCTTCTGGGCAAACGCAATTATTAAAGAATACCTAACAAGAATGGATTATACTATAGAGAAAGAAATATAAGTAGATTTACTAAGAAAAATAAAACAACAAAGAGTAAAATGGCTAAGGCATATGCTCAGAACCGATGAGAGAAATTAGTTTGATGAAATGAAATGCTTTGTTGGAGATAAGAATAATAGAGGATGCAATAAAGAAGAATATAATTTGAAAACAAATAAAATAAAAATCAGAAAAAGATTTATTCTTTACTGCTTTACTTTGTTTTAAGCAATTCATTCCTTCAAAAACTTTGAATTATGGATATTGGGCTTTATCAATGATGTTGATGCAAAATCGAGTATACCCCAGTCTTTTATGCTTAGTTCAGCTTCTAACAAATTTAACCAGCATCTTCCTGAACTAGTACCCTTAATTATTCTTAACCAAATGTTTCCAGAGCATTTTGTTATGTCCAACAAAAATATTATTTAAGCGAATAGGAATTCTTAAGAAATAATTAATTTCCTAATGACTAATATCCCAGCATGGTTATAGAGTGTTATATTTGAAATCACACAGTCCTGCTAATGCTATCTGTTGTAAAATAGCAATTATTTATTTGAGATCCCAAAACTGTTTATGAACTATCAATTCTAAACTTAATTAAATTATCTATTTTTTAAAGAATTAATCGCACGTTATCTTTCTGTAGTGAAATATGAGTTTCTTACTAATGAGTATATCAATACATAAAATGAATACTGTTCACTTCATTCATTTCACGTCATTTCGTTCTTAATTTTCTGGAATTACTATTTGAAAAAATATTTGTTTATGGGACCCACAACTAAGAAAGTAGAGTATTAAATTTGTTTTTAACACATGTCTAATTACTACTACAAAGTAGCTTTATATATTTTTATAGTATATTTATAAAGGTATTGTTGTTTAAATAATTATTATTGCCCATATGTGGGTTACTTTTGAAGATTTAATTTTTAACCAGTGATTGTATTTTTTTGTGCGGAAATGCGACTAAAACTAGTATTATCCAATTTGGTTTTAAAAGCTTTTCAGACGTCTGCCAGATGTGATCGTGACAAAATTCGAATGAAAAAGCACCCTTTCACTTAACTAATTGGCGATTCTATTATAGATCTGTCTCGACAGCTGTCGTCACAGCCGCATTTTTTTTGAGTGTATGACTTTTGTTGCAGCGGAGCTAACACACTGACAGTCCCTGTAGCTTCTTCTACTTCTTCATCTCTCCTGCACACTGTTTTAATTAAAAAATATTTTTGTTTTAAGTTGATTTTCGTTTCTAAAAAAATATATTTTCGGTGAAAACCGGAGCCCGAGGGGCGTCTTTAAAATTTTGGTGCGGTCGATTTTGGCTCAATATTAGGCACGTTTTTCGATAACCACTAGTAGAAGGTCTCCTCTTTGCAAAAACTATCCGGCAGCTTCGAGACGACAGACACTGATGTAGATGGTGGCCTTTAGGAGCACAACTCGTTAAACCCACACATACGCATTCGACTAAACAGTGTCGATTTTGGCTTAGATCTTGGGGAGGTTGGACGAGTTGTATTTAGTTCTCTTTTTTTTTCTAATGCCTATTTTGTAGTTTTGTATGCTGATTTGGCTATCGAAATTTTATAAATTCATCTCGCCAGTTCCTGAATATCCGAAGCAATTCATCTTTGATTTTTCATTGTTATGTTGTTTCGCTGAGGCTTCTGATATTCACGAACGAGAAGCGAAGGTGGCTTCGGCTAGGGTAGCCGAAGTAATGCCACGTATAGTGTATCTGGTTTGGGTTTGATCTGTATCAAGATATTTATACATTACAAATCGATTTCTGAGATATTTTTAACATTTTCATGAAAAAGTGAAATTTTTCAAGTTACGACGTTTTTTGACGTTTTTTAATCAACGGAAAATGTGGATTTAAAAAAAAACATCAAAAACATGTAGGCTAAACACATTACTGAATAAATATCCAGTTTGGTACATAGATGGTATCACTAGTGGCAGACCCATGTGCTTTCTGCATAGTGTGGATATGTGTCAACATTTTTAAAACAAAGGATAAAAATAATTTTATATATTGATTTAACAATATTTTTTGGAGGGTAAAATACTGTCTAATCAAACTAATCTACAAAATACAATAATACAAGATAGTTTTGGAAAATTGTGGCGTTGTATGAGTTAACTGACACCTTACACATATCAGAAGGCAGTGTAGTTACAATATCACACAAAAATTTGAGCATGTGTGAGCTGTTTTCGGAATGGGTACTTTGTGTGTTCACATTTAACCAAAATGATTCAGAGCGTTGTTTGGAACATTTTAAGCCGAATAAATATGATTTTTCTTCAGTATGTGACGTTGGATGAAACATGAACTTACTACTACACACTTCAATCGAAACATAGTCAGCCAAATAGACAGCAAATGCGGAAAGACGCAAAAATTTGGCTGGCCAAGTTATGGTATATCAGTATTTAAGACGCGCATGTCTTTTTTTATATATAGTATATATGGCGCTATTGAATCGATTGAAGCAATTATGAAAAAAACAGCCTGATGTATATAAGTACTGATTTTAATGATGGTTAAACTGAATGAATTGTTTTATATCTTCCTCTGGCCTCAGAAGTTCGTTTTTTGCACAACTTAAAAAGTGATTCAGGACACGCTCAAATAAGTAACTCGGATATAAACGAAGATTTCGAAATAATTTTGAAGCTATTTTGGGGCCAGACAAATTCTAAATGCAAAAAGTTCAAAAAACATGAAGAATTAAAAAAAAAGCCGGATATTTATTGAGTAATGTATAATTTCGAGCTAAAAAATGGATATGCTGAGCAAATATTGTATCTGGTTTGGATTTGAATAGTATCAAGATATTTTATAATACAAATCAGTTTTTAAAATATTTTTGTTTCAAATTTTATCCTTAAATGATATGAAAGTTCAAATAAACTAGTAGTATTTTTTAGTATTTTATTTTGCAAATAAAAAGCTGCATAAATAGATATCTTGGTACACGAAGTAATATTGAACGAATTCTGATATATTTTGATTTTGTTTCTTTTTGTTTTGTTTTTTGTGGTAATATCGAACCAATTGATCAAAATTAATCCGTTTTGGAACTAAATTGCACCCGTTTAGTTTTGAAATGGGCCTCAGTTCAAAATTTTCTTTTTTTTTCTTTTCGGCGCAGTTCGACAATTACGAAATCAAGCCGGGCAAGGCGCTGAAAATTAACATAAGCGTACCGAATCTGAGGCTTTTCGTTGGCAACATACCGAAATCTAAGGGCAAAGAGGAGATTCTGGAGGAGTTTGGTAAATTGACAGGTAACGTTGAAAAAGTTCCGACGCTTGACGGACAGCGACGTCTGTCGGCGCGAAGTCAGGTTTCGTGATGCCGTTCGAATTCGATCTTTCGTCGAACACATTGATGTTCATTGTTTTGTTCATCCTAACGTTCTGACTGAAAGCTAAAGGTCCCTCTCACATTATTTAACCCTTATAACTGTTATTTTACATATATATTTTCTGCAAAAAAATATCAGAAGTTGTTAAATAAAATTCAATATTTTTTCTTGTTAGATTATTTTAGTACCTTCAAAGCGGGCCATATGCCAGTTTTGTGGTTTCACTGTACTCAAAAGATCCACCACTGTTGCCTTACGTAATTTGTTTATTTATTCATGACTTACATTTTACATGATCTAAATTAAAATTCACATTAAGTTATATTAATACAAAACTGTACTCAATTGCAAAGGAACGTCCAGATCATTTGATTGAATGTTCTCCCCCGAAATCAGTTATCCACAATTTCTCTGTTGTTTGCTTAGTTAGGGTTATCTCAAATTAATATTTGTACATAATGGAGACATGGAGCAACAATGTCCGGTTTAAAGAAGTTTAAGTACTGATCACACCCTGTCTGGGCAGTTCTGTTTCCATAACTCCCATAAGATTTAGACTATTAAACAAGCAGCAAAGGCTTCAATTTCTTTCAGTTTGAAACCTATATCTAATTAACATGGTTAACTTACGTTTATATATTATAACAATTAAAAGAAAGCACCTTTGCTTTATTTGTCAATTTTGGTATTATCTGTTCAGTTTTTGAATGTAATCCTTCCTATTGAATCAAGGTTATTTAACTGCAATAGTATTTTTTTATATCATCTTGAAGCGTCTTTAAGGTTGGTGGTTAGTTCAACATTGCTAGACAGCGTGTAGCAACAGCACAGTGAAAAATGCAAATAAATATTTCATTTTAGTTCAATGTAGACGCTTTGCGAGCTCTTGCCAGTTAATACTTGCTAATTTAAAAAAATATCGATATGCAAGAACTCCCCCATCATTTCTCATATGAGGTTTGTAAAGATGAAATACTGATATTTAACCAGTGACTTGGGTTGCTGTCTTGTTGAATATTAAATCGCTGATAGTAACGGTGACTTATCAGGGTGTTGGCGAAACTAACAAGTAACACAATACTGGTCATCCTTATTGCATTATACTTGAGTACCTATATTTCGCTGTGTTATATGTCAACGCTGGTGTACCAGTATGTTGTGTTTTAGCGCCAACCACATTCAAGATTGTAATTTCTTCCCAATTTCATTTAAATATTCCTTGTATTCAGATTTGATGATGCATTAAAATAGGAATATCAAAGAATCCGCTTGTATTGTGAGCGAATTTGATCTGTTTTATTCGGTTTGGCTGGTTTTTGGCATGTGTTCAAATGCCTGTTCACTCATAAACCCTACATTTATTTATATGTTATGATGGTTTTTATGATTACAACTTCCTATATACTCAGATCCACCACTCATATATGATCATAATTGGCGAAGTACATTACTAATACGCTTGTCTTGTCCAAAGCTGTTTATGAAGAAAGTTTTACTTTTTTAATGCCAACCTATGTTCAGAATATCTCTTAAAAACAAATGAATGATATCTTGAGAGACATTTTCGAGCAATGTTAAAGGACGACTACAGTTTTATTTATTTTTTGATAATTTCGTCGGTTGCAGAAATTGAAGGTCATCCAAAACGTGTTTTTTACAGGAGCATGTTTCCTCGGCCGCCATTGAACCCGTTGTACCACTCGTAAGATCAAATTTTTGATAAGACTAATTTACCCAGGCCTCTTCTAGTGTTTTAGCGAATCGAGAAAGTTTCGTTTAGAGAGTTGTTATTTATGATATATGAAGATATTATAATCTTCCCAAATTAAAATAAAACTAAACTAAGCTAAAGTAACACTTACACACTATATAAGTTCGTGTGGTTTGGTTCGCTTCAGTATTCTGAATTTCTGCGTGTTGTCCAGTAGTTAGTATTAAAGTCTCTAAAATAACAAATTTTCGATACTTTTTTGACAGAATATATATCTAAATGTTTATATTAGCGGGATCATATTGTGTTTAAACTTTCTATGACATTGACTTTGTTATAACGATGTTACCGGTGCGAGGGAGCGCTATTATTCGAACAATCTTGTTTTAGTTTTCATTGATTTTCATAGTGGATCCTGTCGTGGATCGAGAGAAATCGTCGGCATCTCGAAAGACTTCGTGCTTTTGCAAAATTAAACGCTAAATTGTTTATCGAAAATTTTGGCGTCCGATCGACGGGCTCTCGTTAACAAAAATGAAATATTGCGCTGAGAAAAAAAATGAATACGACACATCCAACCATATTCATACCATACTACACACATCATACCATGCCACGTCGTTACACGAGAAATGTACACGGAATCATCGCACGTGAACCTCACCCATCCCGCCGTCACTCGCATACATCATCGTCGCATACACACACACACTCACACCCCCTCGCCTTCCCATTCCGTACACAACGCCCGTTCCCTCCCTCGTTCTCTCTGAGCCCCCCTAGCCCCCTTGCCCGAGGCATATTATGGCTACCCTTCCACTGTTCTTGCAGCTGAACGATTACGAAATACGGAAAGGCAAAAAGCTTGGCGTGACCATTTCATATAACAACCACCGGTTGTTTGTTGGCTATATACCGAAAAACCGAGATCGAGACGATCTCATGGAAGAATTCTCTAAACATGCACGTAAGTTGAGCCTGCGTCAAGCGAAACGCAACCACCGCAGGGAATCAGTTTTGTTTAATTAAGTTTACCGATCCGTTGGCGAGGCTAGCAGGGAACGCTGTTTTCTGGATTTTGTTTGTATATGGGTATATATCAAGTAACAGAACAATTTTAATAACTTCAGGAAACCACAAATAACTCGATGTATAATGCAACTAATAGGATTTAAGCAAATATTGAAAATGGAGCGATTTTATTGTTATTATAAATATGAGAGCCTTTTTTTACTAAAATATAGCTATATATTTCATGGAATAGAATATATGTTTGTATCGATACATAAAAAAGTATCCTGAATCGGTATATCAGTAAGATATATGCTATAAATATAATGAGTATTTTAATATTTAAAGTCAAAATATCAACAGCTTGAAACAAATATATCAAGAATGTAATAACAATTAATAATAATAAAAAATCATGACAAGTCTATCTTTTAGTTGACCTTCAAAATATTGATGTATAACGTTGAACATATAATGATGCTATACAATTGTACGTAAAACATGAAGTTATCAGTTGTCATATTTTAAGAAAAACAAGTACAGAATCCATACTTTATCTTTGTCAAAAGGTAGTTTTTAAAAATTAAAATTTTTAAAAATGTATGATTTAAATGTTGAATTAAAAAGATTATTTTAACTAAATGAATTTGAAGAAAAAAGTTTAGAGTTGTTAAAATGTAATACCTTTTCCTGTATAAATTGATTAGTATTTTAATTATTAAATTCAAAATACGAACAACTTCAAATAAATATATAAACCAACAATATAGTGACAATTCATAACACTGTGAGAAATCATGGCAAGTCTATCTTTTAGGTGACCTGGGAGATCCTAATGTTTCTTTTCTTCAAAGAAATTAATAATTATACAAAAATATAGTTCATGCTGTATAACGGTCAGAGAAAAACTTAACGTTATTGCACAATTCCATATTTTATGAAAAACAAGTACAGAATCCGTACTTTATCATTGATAGACATGGCGAAGAATTTAATAAATTAATGGTTGAAATTTTGTATTAAAAATGTATTTTAATTACCTTAATTTAAAGAAAAAAACATTTAGGTTGTTAAAATTTAACACCCCTTCCTGAAAAAAATGATTATTTGAAATAAAATCAACCAAAAAATATTGGTTAAAAATATGGAATAATGTGAGCCACAATTTGAGCTGTTATGATCCGTAATAACAGATTTGTTCCAGAAAATATCAAAATTATAAGTTCATTATAAAATATTAATTAATGTTCAAAATGATCATCACAGAAAATTCAACAGTTAAATTTAAATTGGTGTAAGATTTGGTTAAAATATATTTTAGGTGAAATCCGAAACAAACAGCGTTTCAGCTTAACTCATCAATGATCGCGAATTTCCCTGGTGGGCGAAACGATAACTTTTCTGTTTCTCATTTTGGAATGCGTTAGTCTAGAGCCTGTGAGCAAATGGGTAGGGCTGGGCTGCCACGCGGTTATGCGCTGGGGACCCAGTGCTCGTGATAAGATTTAAACACCTAACCCGGTTACTGACAATGGTTAAATTGCTGCCACTACTGGGATCCCAGCCATTGCTCGCTTTTCCAAATTCCAAATTTCGTCGCGTAGCGACTGTTGCAGTGATGCTACCACTGTATGAGTGCTTGCCCCTTTTTTCTAACCCGGGGTTATTATGTTTTACTACGCAGCTGGTCTCATCGAAGTCATCATCTACAGTTCGCCTGATGACAAAAAGAAGAATAGGGGATTTTGCTTTTTGGAGTACGAGTCGCACAAAGCTGCTTCTCTGGCGAAGCGACGTTTAGGAACTGGAAGAATAAAGGTGGGTGGTTCGAATAGTCGATCCAAACGAAGTACTTATGCTGTACAACTATTATAGGTGTGGGGTTGTGATATAATTGTGGATTGGGCCGATCCTCAAGAAGAACCGGATGAACAGACCATGTCCAAAGTTAAAGTGCTTTATGTTCGCAATCTTACCCAGGAAATCACCGAAGAAAAGCTGAAGGAAACGTTTGAGGCATACGGAAAGGTCGAGCGAGTGAAAAAAATCAAGGACTACGCTTTCATCCATTTCGAGGATAGGGAGAATGCTGTTAAGGTAAGGCGTTATCAGTGTTACTTAGCAATGAACAATCGTTGGTTTATATGATGGTGGTTTACAGGCTATGGAGGAATTAGACGGTAAGGAAATGGGAGGATCTAATATTGAAGTGTCGTTAGCGAAACCACCTTCAGACAAGAAGAAAAAGGAAGAAATTTTACGTGCAAGAGAAAGGCGTATGATGCAAATGATGCAAATTAGAGGAGGGTAGGTATTAAGATAATTAATGTAATGAATGAATGGTTTAGCACTCAAAGAGTTATTTTAAAAAAGCTTTATAATGAATTCGGTGTTAATGGATCTGTCAATGGAGTCTGGTTTTTATTCTATTTATTTATACATTTTCAATTACCCCTTCTTCTATTTTGACTTTCTCCCCTCAAACTTTTATTCCCTTGATTTCAAACCCTTTCGATACTCTGAGCCCTTCTTCCGCCTTTTCTCTTCCTTGTTTTTCTGTCCCTGCTCTTCTCTTTTTTACTTTCATTCCTACCAAATTTTGTTCACTCTCAATTATATACAGTTTTGGCATTTTCCTATTTTTTTGCTTTCTTTATCTAAATTGTTTCAAATTGTTATTTTCCTTTTTTATTTTTCTTCTTTGTTGTAATCCTTACTTTCTTTTTACTACAATTTTTAAACTATTATATATGAGCTGCAGTATCTTTATTGCCGAAAAAAAAAGATATGTAAACAGTTGGCTAGCGATGATAATAGGAATGATAGAATATGTTTTAATGTATATCTATTTTCAGAATGATGCCAGGCGCTATGGCACTTCGTGGGCCACCTGGTACCGGACCTCGAGCGGGACCTGGTATGCGAGGTCCAATGGGTAGAGGTGATTACGGTAAGTACTTTACCCTAGTCTCCTCTCCGATCCTTTTTTCCTCTAGCACGACACGATTTACAGTCCTCAGTCCGCTTGTTGTTGTTTTCTTTTTGAATGATGAAGCAACGGCGAACCATAAAGATGGAACGTTGATTCTCCTAATGTTAGACCTATTAAATAATTGTGTGCCTTTGTATTTGTCAAAAAGTTTGTCACTTAAATTAACGTGACGTTTCATGTTTCTGATTCACTTTTGCTTGTACCTTCTCTATGCGATACTAACGCATCCCAGGATTACGCTGTAGCGTTTCTCTAACCTCAGATCTAACCAAAACGTATCCAGAAAATAGTTGTCACAGTGAGCATTGGAATTGATTCTGTTTCTAATTTGTTTGTCAGCACCAAAACGACTGGGACTTCGTGCTCAAATCATTTGTCACTAACCCTCATTTTTTCCAGGATTGAATTTAAGGATTAACCATTAAATTTTCGATGAGCCTTTTTTAATAGTGTTCTAATAGTTGTTTTAACATGTGGACCTATACTTATCAGAAGTTGATTATTAAAAAGAGTTCATCTTAAGTTTGTGTTTCAGACGATTCGTGTTGTTCTTGTTGTAGAGTTTTAAAATTAATTAACGAGTGCGTACCAAGTTATTTATATGAATCAAAATGTATCTATACTGATGTTCAAAACACACAAAAATAAAAAGTTAGTTTCTATATATTAACAGGCGATTTGGTTTATGGTTTTAGAAATGCGTATGTTGAAATGCATTTAATTGGTGAATTAGTTAACTGATTAATTACACATTTGTGAAACTATTTATACAAATACATCATTATTATAAAAAATGTGTTAATTTGTTCAAAATTACAATTCATCATTCTCATATGTTTTCAGTTATTAATATTGGAGAGCTCATGTTATGGGTTTCACTGTAAATGATAAAGTAAAAAGTCACATCAATTTTCCGTTAATACCATGTTGGGTATATCTCCTGATGTTTGTTGTATGAATCTGGATTTTGCTCTAAATTTAATTAAATTACAATACCTAATTATCTGTGTGGTAAGCCTGTCCAATATTTTGTTTGGATCAATGTTTTGTTTCAACATTTGTGTTCACCAACAATATGTTATTTTTAGATATAATCTAGATTTTAGTTGGATATATTTAGTATAGTTTTCTGGAAAATTTTCAATAGGCGCTGAAACTTGTAAATAAAAGTATACTGCAGGAACGTATCATAATTTATGGAATGTGGCCTAGTTTAGTCTAAATAAAGTTTAAAGCTTAAGGGCTTATACTACATTGGAATCCTGAAAAATGAACATTTTCCTCTAAAACTACTCAATGTATTTAAATGAAAGATAGATTATTATAGAAATATAATATAGATTTAATAAAAATTTTGAGGCTTTAGTATATATGTCTTCACATACTCAAACATAGGTTCCATAGTCGCATATCTCTATCTATTGGATTTTCTAATATATGTTGCGTCATTCGGCAAAAAATTTGATTCATCCATTATGTAGCTTGGACTTCATTCATATTTAACAACATATATCATTGATTAGTTTTTAAAATATGTATGAATAAATTCACTTTGATTACAAATTTTGCAAAAAAAAATTACTTTCGTCCAACTCATATTTAAAAAAATTATAACTAAATAGTTTAGGAACGCCTCAGAATATAATGATTGGATTTTGATTATAAACTTGAATACTAGAAAATAAAAGCCAAAACCAATAAATATAAAATGTTATTTTCTTCAAATTCTTTATCATTAACATTTTCAATGAGTATATTGTATTTGACAGTAAATAATAAGAATTTCGATTTTTTTAACCAAATTAGATTTTGACATTTATTTCTTCAAAATACGTCTTTGCAAAAATAAATTCCTCAAAAATATATTCATTTCGGAATTTTTTATAAGTTGATTTATTTAAAGATAACAATGAACGGTTGTTTAATAATAAACGTGATATTATTGATATCGTTGATATATCAATGAAATTTTCTTCCTCGAGGATGTGCGGTTTTACGAGATACTATTGTCTCGCCGTACATATTCAGCGATTTAATATAATTATGTCCTAATAGGATCACACATAAACAATTTATGAATATATGGTTTTGCTTAGTATGGATGTTATCGAAACTGTTGTGGTTTGTTACTTTTATTGATTGTATTTACAACTATAAGTATATAATTTGGCTCTAATTTATTATACTTCATTAATTAATTATTAACAGCTACTGTATAAAATCTTACATTTTTAACATAATTTTATTGTATGTTTAATAGTTAATGGTTGTAACTTAATTATCTTAATATTTTAACAAAATACACCAAATCACTGTTACAGAGTAATGGGCATCACGTATAGATATAATTTGACGTTTAATCTACATAATTCAAAACATTCTCATTCGAGTACGAGACACGAGTACAAGAGATGCTCTACATACCAAAAATAATATCTCCGAAAGTAACCAGCAGGGGCACCGCAAGAGGCAGAAGGGCAAAACGTAATCAGCATACTGCACGCGGCCTTCAACTGTTTTTGTTTAACATGCATGCATCTCTTTGTCTTTTGATGGCTCCCATCCCCGTTTCCCATTGAACCTCCGTCTTCTTCAATTATCCAGATTTTAGCCAGCTACAAAATCAATGCCGTTATAGTGGACCAAGGAAGGTAAGTACACGCCCTCGCCCCTCCCACAGTACGTCTACCTTGTCCCCGCCCTCCGTTCTTTTTCACCCAACCTAGTACAGAGCTGTGGTGCAGGGATGGATCAAGACGTGAACCACTTCGGAGTAACGTTGTTGGACGGGGCATCTCGCTCCGTCTTTAAAGCCGAGCAGGCGTGTAACGACGGAACGGGATCCTCCTATTTAACCGAATTTATTTTAGCTAGTAATGGTAGAGTAAGAGATTTGAAGCTCGAGATTTTTAATATATTATTGGTAGCTTGAAGATCAGTTTTATCGATTTTTCAGTAAATACATATATTTAACTTTTCCCGGCATGCTCATAGTGTATATTTACTTTGGATCATTAAAATTATGATGTTTAGAGAAGAATCTAGGCCTTAAGAAAGTACTTTAATTAAAGTTAGGCGTCCTGGTCCGTGGTGCTCTGATTTGTTTCTTTGTTTTGTCCCGAGGGGACTTCGAAGAAACACTTCGGTGAATCACGGCTGAGTAAATTACGTAACAACTCTCTGGTATTACATTTGTCTCTTAGTGTGATCACATTATCAATCGGAATCTCAAGTTGAGAAGGGGAGAGCACCATCGTTAATTTGGCGTTGCGATGTTTTTGTTTTTATTTTTTTCGGTCAGATGTAATACTGGATAGTAGAACTTTGTCTCTTTTTGTAGATTATGATTATGACTATTACGGTTATGGGGACTATCGAGGCGGCTACAATGACCCTTATTATGACGACTTTTACCGATATGAAGATTATTATTATGACTACCAGCAGCCGGCTTCCACGCAGGCCTCCGCGCCCTTGGCGCAGGGGCGTGGTCGCGGGGCACAGGGTCGACCGCCCCTTCAGCCGGTGGGTTGCGATTTTCTTTACCGAAGCTCTTTCTTGGCTAGGTTGTGGCGGGGAGGGCGGGGTCACCGCACGGTCACGCCTCCCATTTAACAGGTGTCGGTGTCCCGCCCCCTTCGCCACTTTCTCAATAGTTTTTTTTCAAAATTATTCCAAAATAACGATAGGAAAGTGCGATTTGCAAAAGTGTTCCTGCTTGGTGTGGTCTTTCTGTCTGTTTCTTCAATAATAACCGAACTAGTGAATAACGTCAAGTCATCCTCATCACTCTTTGGGCTTATGATGTGTCTTTTTCCTAAAATTATTAATTCATTATTTTATTTTCATTCGGTAGTTTTGTGTTTATGTTCTTTATATAATAGTCAGTCGATGTTAGAAGGGCAGATCTATTTATTTTTTCGAATTATTTTTTTATAGGATAGTTTTAAGCTTCTATTTTATGTAATTCGAGTTGATATAAATATAGTACCTGTAAAAAGACGTGTCATAAGCCTGAATTTATTTCGTTTGTACCGCAGCTTATACCAGTGACTAACTGATCCGTAGACGCTTATCATTTTACTTACGTCCCATCATTAACACAACTTTTATTAGATCGTAACGTGCATTTTATCCCACACCCCGGACGATATGCTCCCATTAATGACGAGGGGAGCACTTTTGCAAATCGCCGATTGGTACACACGGTTTTTGACTGTGGCGGTGTATCGACTGTCGGAACTAACCAGAAACCTGCAAACTGCGCATATTAACCCAATAAGTTCCCTTGAACGAGAGACGGCCGATCAGATGCGTCTAATTAATTTACCCTGTACGAATGTGTCGCAGGAGCAAATGGAGGGCGTGACTTGATTGAACAATCCCTTTTTATTTTTAACCGAGCTACTAATGTTTACGAGCAATTAAAAATACCTACAGCAACTTATGCGCATAGTCGAGCATTCGCCACACTCAAACGCCATCATATCTGAGTCAGATTCATCAAAATTTACCACAGAGCCGGGAAAAGTGAGTCAAAATTATTAATTTCTTCTATTTATTCATTATCGTCGCGTATAAATGGTACACACTCATAGCGGGAGAGGTCACTGTGTTGTAACGTGGTTGAACAGAGGGAAAGGCGAGGCGCGAGCAAGAGTGTTAAGAACAAAATCTTATAGTTAGAGTGGGAGAGAGACAGATGGAGGGAGAATGCGCTGGCTCAGATATGATGTTGTTGAGGGGGGCATCTGGGTTGCTCGTTTGCCCCACACTCGCCGTTGCAGGGTTATCCAAAAAAAAAATGGGACGAGCCACGCAGATCCACACTAACCCATCGAGTCTTAATTGTTATATTTTTATGTTTATTATTATACTTTTTTTAATCGTGGAAGCTGTACTATTTGACCGTCTAGAATGTTTATTTGCAATTTTCATTTCAGTAATATGAGTTAATTTAAGTCATGAGCTTTCAGTATGAGAACTTTTTATTAAACTGAAGATTGTGGCAACTCAGTCTCGCTTAATTTCTTCTAATTTTGGATATATTTTTACATGTTATGAAATATTCAAGAAGTAAACTTGTTATTTGCTAATATATCAATAATTCTTTCCATATCAGAAAGTTGTCCTCAATTTACAATTCATCCGCTTTTAAATATTACAGCTTTACACGAGGTGCATTAATGAAAAAAAATTTGTTAACTTTTTTAGGTTGCTTTAAAGCAAAGTGTCTAGTCATTCAGCAGCTTTAATTTTCTTTTTCTTTTTATCAAATCAAGTTATGGCGTTTTGTTTATGTACATTTAAAAACGATCAAAATTTGGTGTTTTTTTTGTTGACCCATTTAATTAACTAATATGTTATAAGAATTATTTTTATACTTTTATATATATGTAGGGCCGTAACCAATTCTTTTGTGTTCTGTTTTTGTTGATTTATTTCAATATTGTTATTTTTTTTATTCCCCATACCCGAGCTTTTCGCCTCTTTGTTTAGTTCTGCTTTTAGATTGCTTTGCTTTTGCTTTTTGCTTGGCTTTTTTTGAATGTGCACTTGTGATTTAATCTATAATATATATATATATATATATATATATATATATATATATATATATATATATATATATATATATATGCAAAATTTATGTGCGCTTATGTACTCTTTTGTTTTATTTATTGTTCGACTACAATCAAATACCGATGTATACTTTTGGATAACCCTTTATTTTTTTTTCAATTCGCGGTATAGAAGAAAGAAACCGATGCTTTCAACACGTTTCACTCAAGTCTTTTCACTAATTATTAAAAATCGTTCACACTATCCAACCCATCGTTGCCGGTGCTTAGGTGTTACATTTTAGCTGCGACTAATTTTGATTTGTGACACTTAGGAACTGGATGAAAACGGCTGTCGTTCAGAACTTTTTTTTAGTGAACGGAACGGAACCCAGGTTTGTTGATATTCTTTCTACTTTTCCTTGTTTTTGTCCACCTTTTCCCATCCTTAACTCCCGTTTAACTCAAGCATGAAGTTATTTTTATTACCATCTATGTATGCATTTAGCATAATCAAATTACTAGAGTGTTCAATAAGTTTGCCGAAATTAAATTACGGAAATGAAAATCGGATTTATGTATTTATGTCCTTATTTCTAATATTAAGAGTTAGAAGACTAAGAAGATATAATATTAAGACCTTAACAATGGTGCGGAGAACATTGTTTTGATAAGTTTGGCTTATGTTGATATTAGATTTCTTTTTATAGCCCCTTAATTGTATACCCTTGGTCGACACCGGCTGCAAGGTTTGCTATGTTACTATACTCATAATCTATTGTGCAGTGTTAATTCGTATTGTTGTCTGAACAACCACCACATTTTTTGATCCTTTGACATAGTTCTGCTCGTACCTTTTTAACATGTATAGTTGTAAAGTTGATTATTATTTTTCAATATAATCACTCAATTTCAATACACTTATTCTGATGATCTTTCTATTTATGTATCCACTAATGGAATCACTGATGTGTTTTTCGAAGACTTGCAAAATGTCTTTGAAATAAGGTCAAAGAAAGTGTAAAATAATAGATCATCTTAAGCCATGGTTCTTGAGACAATTCATGGCTTAATTTGGAGATTTTACGGTGTTTCTTTGAGCTCTGGCAACAGGTCCGTTAGGACCTGGCGTAGGCCTTTCAATAAAACAATGAATTACAAGAAACTGTATCTTAAAAGCACTTTCTTGTGTGTCTTTTTTTGTTGTCTATTTGTCTTCTAGCCGATTCCTAAGCACAAACTCACCTCGGATTCGGGTTCACTCCACTCGTTAGTCTTATTGATTCAGGATTTGTCTATAATGATGAAGCGATGCGCAAAATCCTATGTTGTAATTGTTAGCGAATACAGCAGTAGCCATTGCGCATCCATTAAATTTATTTTATAACATTTCGATTATGTCCATCCTAAAGATAGAATATTAAAAGGCGCTCCATGAACTTATTGAACAACCTAACATATACATACGACAACACTAATATTTGTTTCGTTTATTCATTCTAAATAAAATTAAGACCGTTTTGTACAGTTGGGTCTAGGAATAATTATTGCGTTTTTTAATTAAATGGAATTGTTATGATTTTGTGAGAACAACATTTTAGTATATTGTTAGTCATAAAAAATATTTATTATTATTTGGGTTTATGTTTGTATTTGGTTATGTTTGTATGTTACCTTATCCCATCAAGACGAAAACATTTCACCAAAATTTAATTCTCAAGAAAATAAGTATTAGGAGCTTTTTTTGTCACCTTATTCAAAGTCCAACAATGCTTAATAAAATTAAAAATATATATTAATTCATTGCTTTAATAGACATTTTGATACAACCAATTCGAATGATCATTTTCCCAATAAGATCTTTTAGAGTTTATTATGTTTCACTATCACAATTAAAAAAACTATTATAAAAGAATCCCATTAATTAAACTCACGCCCACTAACCATGCTAACATTTACTCTCCACCATCCCCACTAAACCTTTTGGTAGAAAGGATATAGCCGTTAAGGATGGGTTTTAGAAATATATTTTCAAATAGTTTCGGAGAGCCTCCTTGCAATATATGTAACATAGTTTTAATTTGCCTCGAATTTTCTATAATTGTAATTTTTTTAATGTTTCTTAACTCTTTGATTTGATTTGATTTTTATCTCTGAAACTATTCGAAACTATTGCAGGATATTATTTTATTTTTGTATTATTTTTTGTAGTATCTGTTTATTTTTTTTGCCCGACCATGAACTAATTTTCTTTCTTTTGATTCTCGTTTAGGCTGGCCGTGGACGTGGGGTGGCGGCACGTGGCCGGGGGGTCGGTGGGCCACCGGCCCGTGGAGCGGCATCGGCGGCCCGAGCGGGACGGGCCGCGGCCGTGGGCCGTGGGGCGGTGCGCCCGGTCGCTCGTGGAGCGGGCCGAGGCAAGGGGGGAAGTTTACCAGGTAGGTTTCACTTTTTTCCTTTACTAGAACTTTTGTTTTTATCTACTTTTCATTCTTTCAATTAGAGAACGGTCAAGTTGAATACTTTTCGTTTACTTAGTTCAATATTTAATCAAAATGAGGCAGACTATTTTTTGTTGAAATTACCTTTGTATAAGTAAAGGAGATAGACGTTGTCGTATATTGAGAACACTGCTTCCGTATAAATTTGTATTGTTCAGTTTGAACAGCCAATGAACTTTATCAAAATGTATGACGTCAGCACGTCGCAATGTTCCGCATCAAGTTGGACTTTTGGTTTATTTTGACTCTGACATAACAAAATACTAATGTAAATAAAACTCTTTTTCTTTTGAGATCTGAGAACAGGAAATAGTCGCTGGGGGGCCAGGTCTGGAGAATGCGGTGGATGAGGGAGCAATTCGAAGCCCATTTCATGGATTTTTGCCGTCGTTTTTACTGACTTGTGACACGGTGCATTGTCTTGGTGAAGCGGCACTTCCTTTTCTGCAAATGCGGCCGTTTTTCGGCGATTTCGCCCTTCAAACGGTCCAACAATGCTATGTAATAGTCGCTGTCGATGGGTCTTCCTTTTTCAAGGTAGTCAATGAAAATTATTCCATGCGCATCACAAAATACAGATCCAAAACCTTGCCAGCCGACTGTTGCGTTTTCCCACGCTTTGGAGGGGGTTCATCGTGTGCAATCCACACGGATGACTGTCAATTGGACTTCGGAGTGAAATGATGGAGCGATGTTTCATCCATTGTCACATATCGACGCAAAAACTCGGGTTTATTACGCTTGATCATCTTCAAACACTGCTCCGGATCATCAACTCGTCGTTGTTTTTGGTCAAAAGTGACCTCGCGCGGCACCCACTTTGCACAGAGCTTTCTCATACCCAAATATTCGTGAATGATAAGATGTACACGTTCAGTTGATATCTTTATAGAGTGATTATGATTTTTTAAACGTTTTCGCCGGTAACAACCTCTTGGGCGTCCACTCCGTTCATCGCCTTCGGTGCTCATTTCATTACGTCTCAACTTAGCATACCAGTCCTTGATGGTTGATTTTTCTGGGGCAGTGTTCGGAAACTCGGCATCAAACCAAGTTTTTGCTTCAACTGTATTTTTTGCCTTCAAGAAGCAATATTCTATCAACACGCGAAATTTCTTTTTATCCATTTTTTCACAATAACAGAAGTTGCTTCACTCAAAATGTTATAATTCACAAACTAATGATCTGACAGCTGTCAAATTTATATACTCATCGTTTGAGGGTTAGAGCTAACTAAAAAACATATGGATTTAATTCTAGTAGTGTCATCTATGTGTCAGGTTTGGGTCTTATGAGTCTCCGGTCATAGACAAACGACCTATGAGTTACAGGTCTAGGCGCTTAGTGATATCCCCTGGAGGCCTAATCCACCTAATTAAATATTATATATCCAAATAATGTATTTTACTTTTATTAGAGATCATATTTATCTTTTACGTTTAGTTCTTGTTTCTTTCGTTACAGTGTTTTATTGTAAATTAATTTGGTATCACTGTATTTATCACCTTAGTTTGTTCTTTTACTACTAGTATACATCATTCTTGATAAAACTAGATTTAATCACTGTATTCTCCCTAAAGCATTTGCCATATCTGCAAAACAGTTAGTATTCTTTAATGAAGTTAAAGAGAGTTAGAGTTAGTATTGTTTACACATTTTTAACCAAACTTTCATGTATATTCTGAACAATTACACGCATATCTATGCCCATAAATCTTTCATGCTCTAAAGTAATATTTCCAAGTTATCGGATATGAATTATATACTC
The DNA here is from genome assembly GCF_030347505.1 of Rhynchophorus ferrugineus. Classification (NCBI taxonomy): domain Eukaryota; kingdom Metazoa; phylum Arthropoda; class Insecta; order Coleoptera; family Curculionidae; genus Rhynchophorus; species Rhynchophorus ferrugineus. The sequence goes on along the minus strand of NW_027472583.1, from coordinate 18,425,259 downwards.
ATCTTTAGTTGATTCGAACCTGCGACTGTCGCAACAGTAGGAGGACTCTCATTTCGCCTTAACCACTACGCCAACCAAGCCTGACTGTTATTATTAATATTTTGAATAATTTTGCAGATGTACGACAACGGCGTCGACCGAACGCATGAGGCTTCATTATATCTCTTTTTAATTAGAGTAATGCTAATTATTATGACTAAGTAACTGAGTAGTTGTACTATGACTATCACATTGATGTTATATTCCATTTGCTGCATATTTGATAATGTGCTCATAAATACAACTAAAAATGTTCACTCTTGGTTTAAGGAGCACCAGAATATCCTCAAATATCATGGACAGCACAATCGCCAGACGTCAATATAATTGAATCGTTATGTATTCGTCATATTATCTTGTTCATCCCCTGTACATCTATATTATTTAAATAACGCTATTAACATTATATCCATAAATATTTTTAAATCAGGCTATTTTCAACCACAACTTTCGTTCAGAATCAAATATCCAACAATCTCCACTAAATTGTTGCTGAGGTTGATTTGACAGTTTATAATAATCTTAATCTCAGTTTGTGACGGTATTATTCATATTGTAACAAAGAGCTTAATAAAGCAAGATCGAGGAATTCTGACCGATAATACAACTTTATTAAGAAGAATCCAAATACGCCTGGCTACAGCTATTGAGCAATGAATGTTTCCAAAATAACTGATAACCTGCTTTGAGTCAAAGGTGGTCTAGACATTTATGGCCACAAAAACTCAGTCTATTAATAGTTTACTTCGTACTGTTTTTTGATTTGGATGGAAATAGGGACCGATAATAACTTCCTTATATCACTAATAAGTATCATATTTTCAAGATGTAATGGTCCCTAATTTTCTTAACGCAAAACTTGACATTTCTGTTTGTATAAGTAATATTCAAGATTACAATTATTTGCTGTATTTTTGCTGCTCTTTCAGTCCAGAAAAAAAGTATATTAAATTCTTAGACTATGCAAATGTCGATTCACTTTGGTGTCTGAACTCAACTATATCTTTAATCATGAAGTGGTACACAGCTATTTTAAAATGGGTCTCTACTTATATAGTAGTAATTTTTTCAATGATCATTTCTATATGAATTGCATTTGCCAACTCTTATAGTTTAAATCAATTTAAGTAACCACTAATGATGTAAATTTATCTGATCTATCTTCAACATTCAAATAATTATTTTTAAAGGGTATGAACCATTTTCTGTTGTTGCTTTCGACAGAGCTTAGTTATGGTTAGTCTTAACAAGAGTTAATTTGGTGTAAGTTACACATTTTTGTAATGACTATCCATATATTCTTATCATATAAAATTCTATATGTACTATATAAAGTTGTTTTCACTTTTTAATCAATATTCATATTCTATTTTGCCTCTATTTAAGTTCAAAAGTACGTCAATTATTCAATTTTTGTGTGTGTATTTATTTATTATAATTATTTGAAGAGCTAAAATGACTCCCAAGTTTGCATTGAAACATTGTTTCTAATAAAGTGGATAAAACACAAAAGTTTGTTATGTTGGCAAGAGATGCAAAAAAGTTTTGTAAGGTGAAACAAAACGCATTTTTCACCGAAACAAGAAGTTGTATAGAATGCTGTTTATTGTAGATTAGTCATTTGTGTTTTAATAATGTGCCATTGGAGCACAGACTTTTAATTCACACATTCACATTAATGTCAAATATCCTTAATTAAGAAGGAGATCTTAACTACTCTCCAGATTTATAACTTGGGTTTTATCAATTGGAAAGAATATGTGAAAAAAATATTAATATTTTATAAATATCGTTGATACAACAGCGACATTGATGTTTATAATAATATATATATAATTGTGTTTTAGGTAGACAATTTTTTATAGCCAGTAGTTAACTTTGTTGTTATATATCAGGAGCCTCTATCAGCCTCAGAATTGTAGTTCCTATTATCTATAGAGAAAAACCAAACATCGACAAGAATTACCCAATATTTCAAAAGTATCCATAATTATACAACACTGGCTATCATGGTATATGATACAACCGCCCACTAGAATGACAAGTTAATTAGGTTACAGTAATATTCAAGAAACTTCAATAAATATATACATATCGGTATTATTGATGTATGTAATGTGGTCATAATATGATGTGTGTAATTTTGATCAGTTTTACATGTTTTCTTTCCTTATATTAAATTTAAAAGGGTATTAAAATTGATAGACATTTCGTTAATCATATTAATTTTGCGACTACGTAGTTTTGTGCCGATCAAGTACAGGGTTATCAACTGACAAACCTTAACCTGGTTTCAATAACATCGGGAAAGTATCGATTTATCAATATTATTATGCTATGATAGAACAGACACGTTAATTGAACACATGTTGCTGAAATTCCATATTGAATTAATTATATTGACTATGTAAGATCAACAGTATATAATTTTTGAGGGTGAATATTAAGACTGATAAATATTTTGTTGATACCTTTTACAAAATTGAACTTACTTTCTTGCCAACCTAATATTACATCATATCTCCAGTATATATTAGCATTTCGTTTTTGTTGCAGATAGTTAGTAGATTTTTGATATTGTCATACCCAGCGACATCTCCCGATTAACCACACTTACCAAAATCCTTTAATCGTTTTCCAGTTTATTGTGTGACGGTTGCCTAATACCTTTTACCCATGTTTGCTTCCTTCAGTTCCATGTTCCAGTTGAGCTGTTTGTATGACGATTTTTTGTTGATACGTGTATGTCCCCATTTAAATCAGTTCTCAATGCTAATGCATCGTTTTTTTTGTAGCAGGTAAACGGAAGTTTGACGGGGGTCACCAGAACCAGGGGGAGACGAAGCGACGCTTCCAGAGCGGAGGCGGCGGCGGGCAGCAGGGGGGCTGGGGCGGCATGCCTCTTGCACAGCAGCCCCTCGACGCCAACGGCGACCAGTGGTACCAGGACTCGTACGCGACCTGGAGCTAGAAGGTGCGCGAGAGGCGGGCTAGCGGGGGACATGCCACGCCCCCGGTGATAAAAGGCCACGCCCGCACCGACTATCGGTGTCCCCAACTGCCAGCAGGACTGTCTGCGTTCGTTTTTGATCTTTTTTTTCTCATTTCAAAAAATATATATAATTTTGTATCACACACCCATTTGTGAAAAAACTTTGTTATTTGTTTTTGGTTTCGTCTCGGTTTCCGAAAAAAAGAAAAAAATGAAATAACAAAAAAAAAAATCTGTTACGGCCTTTTTTAAGTTTTTTCCTTGTATACAATTAAATTGTGCTATCGAGTCTCGACTTGTCATTAATGTTTTATTTTTATTTCATTAAGTTTTGTTTGTTTTCTAAGTTGTGAGTCGTCAAAGAGGGGTGAAGAACCGCGGAGCGTCCCGCCCCCTCGGCGACGCTTGTTTTTATTAATACTTAAAAAAAGGGTGCTTGTTGTGGAAGAGCTCGGTCGGTCTACCACCATCTCGTTCGGTGTTGAATTTTTTGGTAATTGGTTAGAAATTTATTGAATTTTATTCGAAATTGTTTCCTTCATGCTTTCTTGTTAAGTTTGTAAAATGGGAACGACGATGGGGGGAGCACGGGCGGTCCTCTGGCCATCTCGACGCCCAACGGACTCTTATCACACATGGTTGGAACGACACAACTAGTGCGAGTGACATTTTTTAAACTGTATAATAATAATAATATAATTATTGTATTTTATCATTTTTTTTGGTGATGCATTTTTGCATTGTGATGTATTTTAGCTGTAATTTTAAGGAATCAACTAACATACTTCTGTTTCTCCCCTCTCCATCCACCCGAACAAAAAAAATGAAATATACTAGGCGAAATGAAAAGCTACCCCCTCTCCCGTTTTATGGAAACAGTCAAACGATTGACGTGACCCACCCGGCAGTTGACAGAATCAACACATTGCAATTTTAGATACTATTTTTTTTCCATTATTAATTCATCCTTATTATCATCGTGTTTTAGTAATTTGTCCGTTTATATCTCGCTTCGTTTTAACATCAATTTCATTTCCTTTCCTATCCCAATTTCTCCTATTTCACCTTCCTCCGTTCTGTTTTCGTCATTTCTTTAGTGTGATGTAGCTAATAATTATGTTCTTTGACTTAACTATTAAATAGAATTGTACGCCTCTTATTCACTGTGTAACACTTTTTTTAATTTTTATTTTGCAATTTTACTACAAGTACTACTACAATCACTGGAACCATACTACTGTGACGAAGGTTGTGGAGGGGAGGGCATGGCCCCTCGCTCCCGCCCTTAGATATGTCTGTATTTTATTGGTAATTTTTCGGTCGGGGTCTTGTCTCCTACCGCCCAAGTTGTTCAATTTTGTCTTATCAATAATTGACAAGAGGACTGATGATTTAATATGTCTCAATAAACAGTTGTATGTGTATTACAATTTTAATTATGTGTTTTATTTCCTTATACTGCTTGTTAAATTCTTCAATTGTCATAATTTATTCACTCTAGTATAAAATACAAACGTAATATCTTACAAATTATACACATTTAAATAATTGTTCACAGGTGGACAAGTTTTGATTTTATCTATGATCACTTTTTTTGTCTCTTTAACTGGTTAATTAAATGAGGAATGTTTTTAAAATTATCTTGTTGTTTAAGAAACTGTACTTTCTGCATATACACGTAGAAACAAAATCAATTAAGTAGGTTGTGTAGGAGTGAACAGCTAGAACTTGTTTAAAAACAGTGTATCTGCTAATTGTAGTGAATATTCAACTATGCTATTATTTTTAAGTAATAGTTTCATTTGAAGCTGTATCTTTGCATTAGATGTAATACTAAATAATATGAAAACCATTCAAAAATTGGTAATATTTTATGATTTTGTTAAAAACTCAAATATAGGTTTAAGTAAATTTAACACTAACGGGCATTAGTATTGCCTCTGGATTCTATTTAATCTATAAACGAACTACTTTTTAAAAAAAGATTTCAAAAAAATTGACAAGAGTTGAATAAGTATATGTATGCCTTGATTTGAATATATATTAAATTATGATTGATATATGTTAAAAAGTAGGCTATTGTGATATTCCAGAATCAGGACTCTAAGTGTATGCAAGAAATTGTTTGTCAAAAATAATAGAATAATTGAAAATTTAAAACTGATACTTTTTTAAGCTTATAGTACAAGCAATTAATTCAGCAATATTCATTTAAATCGAAGCAACAGTAGTTACATATCTAATTTACTGTAATCTGCCAATTATCTATATTTTTGTTAATTTTTTAATAATTTTAGAGTTTTCAGATTACAAAGATATCTAGAATCTAGTATAGGAATAACTATCGCTATATTATTATAACTGTGACATTGTGACATGTTGTAATTACACAAAATGTATAGGATTTAACAGAATACTTTAAATTGTAGTTAACTTACAGTAGTGTTAAAATGATTATTTTACAAAATATTTAGATTGGAAAACACAATATCTCTTTAACTCAACCAATATTACTTAATTTTAAAAACCCACAAATTAAATGATGTAAACAAATTTTATCAGACCACGTTGATCAGTTTACTATGACGGACGTTTATTATTGTCTTTAGAAATATAAATAAAATGGTTTAAAAAATTGGAAGATTAAAATTGATAGGTAGAAATTAAAATAAAATATTAAATAATTCATCAGTCATTTTTAATATACATATACTGAGTTTTATTTACGCAATGGTTTAGAATAGATAGTCAAGCTCGGTATTGAAATAGGATTTGTGAAATATTTCAAGTGAAAATTTAACATTTATAAAATACTTTAAAAATAAGTCCCTTATATATCTGCAACCTAACAAACAAGAAAACTGCAATCTAACCCCATCGAAATAATATAACTTATGCATCAATATCATTGTCTGATGCATATTTAAAATCATCTTATAAAGACATGTAGTTATATATTTCTGATTAGTATGGGTAATAAATACATTAATACTTTTATTTTGTTGTATGTATAATACGTAAAATACAAAAAAAATTAAAATATCGTACCTAAATATGACACATAAGGCATATTACATTACATACGATATATTATAAATTACGGAATAAAAATAATAAGTTGTATTAAATGGCTAATGTAGTTCAACGAGAATATATATAAAGAATAATGTATACAAACCAGTAATGCATATATAGGCAACCCAATAAACTTAGGGTCGTTTAAATGAAAGAATTTTCTTAAAATATGACTTTTATTTTCACAAAAATAATAAATTTAATTCTAATTGTAAATTTTTATTGCTAATAGTGTTATATGTAATTCAGTAGAATTACTAAGGGTCATTAATACATCATATCAAATTCATCAAATCATATACATCAAATTCTTGCTAACCATCGAGCAAATAAACGATTAAAGTTTTTGATATTAGTGATCGATTGCTGAAGTGCTTGTGATAATATTTTTTTTGGGTAGATATAGAATAGAAAATTATAATCTGAATAAGACAGTGTTTAATTGCTATGCTATTATTTACAAAATAACAAAATTCCGTGAAATAACTGTAAATTAATATACTATATATTTTTTACATGTGCCCTGTTGAACCTTGAAGCTTTTGAGAATTTCATACATATATTTTATTAGATATATCAAGTCAGATTTACAGTCATTTTTATCTGAAACATATTTTAATTATATTGTCATTCTGTTTTGGTCATAGCTTATTAAAATTGTATAGAAATCATAACTGAATTAAATAGTTTATGTCCTAGCGCTTGAAACCGTTGTTTCAAAAAAAAACAGACGCAAAATAAAACGCTGGGGGCCCAAAAATTAGTTCTGAATAAAACATAACGGTTTTCGCCCCGTTTTCCGGCATCTGTTTTCATCAGAAATTATCTGTTTCGAGAGCGAGCCGCCCTCACTGAGAGACTCGCCCTCTACCATCGCCCTTACGTCTCTTACCGAGCTACATCTCCCTCCCCGCGCGTCTCCCGAACCGATTATTATTTCGCGACGTGTCGTTCCAATTCTGAGTGCCGCTATAAAGCTGGGGGATCCGAAAATGGGTCAGATTGCGATAACCCTCGTATAATCCGTCAGGATTCGACGAATTTCGAAGGGACTCGCCCAACATTCTCCTGTTCTGGTGCCGCTTTCGGCATCTCCGTGCCCAGCTCGTAGAAATGAAATGCTTGCCTCGTGTTTGAGTTGAAGTCGGAGTCTGACGATTATAAATTTAAATTGAAATAATCCGCGACTGTATAATGCATTGTAAATATTAATACATCGAAACGTCAAGATTCGAGTCTATTTCTGAAATACGTTGCTTATCTATCAGGCAGCATATAAGGCAAGATTCTGGGATTATTTCCGGTAATTAATCGTTCATTTAGAGTTTCAGTTATATTTTCTACTAATTAATGCATCTGTGTAATAACATACCCCTTTGTTTTGTTATTTTTATGGTAATAATTGTTAATTAATATAATTACTGAACTATTTCGTTTGACGATATTCTATTTTTATCATGTAGACCTTTTACTTTTTTTAGTCGCCAGAAATAGTCATCGAACCGTGGACTTGGTCACCTACTAATACGTCAATTGAAAAGTCACAAGAAAGTGCTGCTTCACAAAGAAAATGCACTGTGTCACAAGTCAGTGAAAACGATGGCAAAAATCCTTGAATTGAGCTTCGAATTGCTTCGTCATCTACCGTATTCTCCAAATCTTGCTCCAGCGAGTATTTCCTGTTCTCAGATCTCAGAAGAATGCTCGCTGGGAAGAAATTTTCGTCGAATGAAGAGGTGATCGACGAAACTGAGCTCTATGTTGAAGCAAAGGACAAATGGTATCGTAAAAGTTGGAGGGTCGCTATAATCAGTGTATCACCCTTGAAGGGAATTATGTTGAATAAAAAAAACTAATTTTTCCAAAAAAATGTGTTCTACTATGGTAGGCAGGGGACTTTTCAATTGACCTGTTATTACTCTAAAATGTTTTATTATTGGCCAGAGAGAAGCATTTTAATCTTGTGCTTCAAATCACGCCAAACTTTATCGAAAGCTTGATCAACATTTTAGTTTCTTGTAGTATTTTTTCTATGACATTGGTAATTCTGCGAATCTGTTCAATCGTGGATTGTTGTTAAGTGAAATCAAATTGGTGATCCGGAATAAGATGTTTTTCATCAATGATTGGTTTTATCCTTTTCAATAACAGTTTTTTCAAATAATTTGCCCGCATATTTGTCGGGTAAATTATCTTTATTAGTGCTTATCTTGGAAGTTCCTTTAATATTTTCTCGGTAATAAGGTCAAAACCAGCGGCCTCTTTTGCGCTAATATTATCTTTTATTTATTTTTTAACTTCAGCTAAGAAAAACAAATGAAATTTTCGTCCTTTCCTATCCAATGACACAGTATAATTATTTAGCGTCGTACACTGTTATTACCGCTTAGTTTTCTTCTGATTTCTGGGCTATTTTTTACGCTGGGTCTTGAATATCTTTGATCAACTTCTCCATCTCAAAATCCAGCTCTTCTTCAATTTGTATCTAGTCTCCTAAGTTGATTTTTTCTTCTATATGTTATTCTAAAACTTATCCAATCGTTTTTTTTATTAACCAGATAGGAATTACTTGGCTTTGATATGGTGCGAGTTAAGCGAATAGCTTAAGGTCAGTACTATCGGTGAGTTTAGTTCTAGATTTTCTTCAATTTGGATATAATTGCTAAAAATGTTTGTAACGATGGAGAAACCCAGTGTATCTGCCTGATGACCATATGATGTTTCGCATTGTAGTCACCGCCATAATTTAGTTTAAAAAACTGTTTGCATCTTTCAAATAAGATAATGTGTTTTGAGTGGCTATATAAACTAGCTACTTTAGTGGTGCCATTTTTAGATATAATATTCACAGATCCGCTTGAATATCTTCTGATTTTCATTTAATTTCCTCAAAGTGATGAATATTGTCTTTTATTATTACTGCACTTCCTCCTTTTGCTGCGTTTGCCGGATGATTTGTGCAGTATGTTTTATAAGCTCTGAATTTTAGCAAATAATTCCTTGGTATATCTATCTTATTTATATCAATAGTTAAGATTATTAAGTTAAGATATGAAAGATTTTATAATTAATGAAAAACTAGTGAGTTCATATCTTTAACCACCCTTTAAATAGTTTAGTAAATAAAGCAGTTTTCTACTTAGTTTTATTGAGTTATTACTTATGTTATTTCAATTGAAGAATCCTGCTGCCCAAGTCCATATTTCTTTAAATTAAATTTTATGATGCTATTAAATCATTTCCCAAGTACCGCTTTTGATTTCAACGATTTAAGAATGATCAGTGACCGAGAAAATCATGAAGCACTAAAATTAAAAATTCTAAGACAGCGAACTGTAAGATTTGTTGAACGAAAAGGCGTTTTAAACTCTCAAAGAACTTTCTGACAGCTTAGCAGTTGATGAATCAACCCCCTCCAGACATGTTTAAACATACGATAGGACAGATACAAAAGCAGGAAAAGTAGCTATCACACGAATTAACTGAAAATGTCAACACAAATGACAATAAAGGCCCTTTCAAAGTAAAATTTGATCAGAATACATGCAAGCACTTAATATAAGATAATAAGGTAATGTCAAGCTGTAATAATCAAGTATGCGATATCAGTTCCCTATTAAATTCCTATAATTTTCGAGAGAATTGTTTGGAATGTTGAATACAATATGTATTGAAGTTGTGGCACATATTATGTGGTTTCTTATAAATATGTTTGTAATGTCACGAACATTACAATAATATAATTTTTTATGTGAATCGATTTTGACGTGAAAGATTAAAGCTACAAAATAAGAAATAATATACAAGAACTACATAAAATGAACGTGGCTTACGTACTTTAGGATAAGAAAAGCTAATTAATGCTAAATACATAAATGTTTGTGGATGATTTTTAGCAATGATTATTTTATACAATTGGCATTGATTTAAACTACTTTGTGAAGGATAAAATAGTTTAAAATATTATTGCGTAAACATACGGAATATTTTCAATTATGCTGTAAAATCGTCCGCCATATAGTAAGCCATATACTTGTTGCTCATAGCTTTGTTGTTAATTTATAAAATGGTTACCTCAAAAATTAATATACGCTTTTGAAAAAATAGACTGTAGCAAGCAAGTTGTTATTATAAGCATAGTTAGTACCAGTTTATGCTTACATAGATTTATATGTAATATATAGTTTTATGATTTTTTTTTGGTAGTTTGCTTGTAGATAATAATATATTTTATATTAATATAGTTAAAGTAATAATGTAAATATATTAAAATTGGGAATGATAAATAGTAAAATACCTGTTGACTGTTTTTATGACAATAATAGGTAATATTTGGATTACTATCTCGATTTTTGTTAAAAAATACTTCTCTTAAATAATTAATAAAGCATTTACTGTATTTAAAAAATCTCTAGTAGTTACTGTGCGATCATTTTTAATTATGTCATGGATATGTTTTTTTATGATTAGGTACATGTTTAAATTTTATTTAGTATTTATGGTTAAATATGATAAAACATTTGTGGAGTTTTATTCCATTCCATTCCTTTTACGGATTCACAGAATATTCAAATATAAAAGTCTACTTCGTTTAACATGAAATTATTAATTGCATGTTAATTATATTCGGTAATTATTTTTATCCTTTTCTTTTTTAAAGTTAGTACGTGAAGCACATATAAAATTAACTGCTCCAAGCAATTATCTCCCTCTTTTCCTCTCTCACAATTTATACAGGAAAGGATATGTAGATTTTCGCCTGGCAGACATCGTGAATTGAAAAAAACAGCCGAACCGTTCATTTGACTGAAAATAGTAATTACAATTTTCAATCGCTAGTTTTTTGACTATCGACGGTTTCGACTATTTTCAGTCGATAGTTCCCAACGCTATAATATATATGTATAAAAAACATATTAATTAATTAACACACTAATTAATAAAATCGCTGAATGTATTTATGCTCAAGATTATATATAATAAAATAGTATTTGAAAAATTAATTATAGAATGTATCATATGTAATGTCAGGTAATTGAAACACAAATTACAAATTTAATTATATCAGCCATTATTGTGTCAGCCACGAAAAGCAATAATCATATTGACACACACATACACACACACAATATATATATATATATATATATATATATATATATATATATATATATATATATATATAATGTCTTAAATTTGCTTAAATAAGTATGCTTAAAAAACCTGACAAACCGGCAGAACAAGTTGGATCTTATAGGCCTAATTCCCTGCTAACTGCTGAGAAACTGCCCTTACAACGTTTCTCTTTAACGAGTTTCAGTTTGGATTTTGAAATCACTACCCGACGCTAGACCAAGTGCACAAATTAACAGCGGTTGTTGAAAAGGAATTCGACGAAAATAAATACTGCCCTGCAATATTCGTGGACGTCTCACAAAATGAGCAAATTGCTACCGCGGAATTACTATAGATTGCTAGAATCATATCTGTTCTAAAGAAAATTTAGAATCTCGCATGAAGGGACACTCAACAGTTAAACCTATTTCTCAACATAAAAAGAAAAAGTACTTGAAACATTTTCTGACGACACAGTTATTATGGCAAAAGATGTATCTCTGTCTAAGGCTGTAGAAAAAGTATAAGTAGCGGTCAACAAGATCTACAAGTGGACTAGAGACTGGAAAATACCGCTTAATAGCTCCAAATCCAGCTATGTTAATTTCGCGTTGCGGTAAAATGACTAAAACCTGATTGTCTCACTTGGTGAATAACCGATTCCTCAAGCAGAATCAGCAGTTAAATTGGAAACATCATCTTATAATCAGATAAACAGCAACATATATAAAGCAGAGCAGATTAGACTCGAAGTCAAACAACCATACTGATTAGTCGGAAGATACTCTCAACACGACCTAAAACCAAAAAGATTAGTTGATCAGTCAATCATAAAGTCAATTTGGACCTATGTAGTGCAGATATGCGGTTGCACTAAAACATCAAACCAATTAGTAATCCAACGCACCCAAAACAAAGTTCTACGATTAATTACAAATGCTTGTCGTTACGTAACCAACGAAGAGCTGCACGATGATCTCGAAATTTTGCTTTAAAACATAAAATAAGGTTGCTAAATCACAGCAACATGGAAGCAATACAGTTACTGGACAACACGCAGGTAATCAGAAGATTAGAGCGAACCAAACCACACGAACTTGTTTAGTGTATATCTTAAATTTAGCTTAAGTAGTTTAGTTTTATTTTAATTTGGGAAATACATATTGATGTATTAATCCCGTACTCGCCTTGCTTGTGTATTAATGGAGGTACAACAAAACAGTAGTAATAAATTAATTTGTAAATTAATATTGTACTAAGCATATCTAATGTATGATGTAATTAATAACGGTCAATTGAAAAGTCCCTGGCCTGACACATAGATGGCGCTACTAGAATTAAATCCAGATATCCTTTAGTTAGCTCTAACCTTCGTGTGCGTGTATAAATTTAACAGCTGTCGGATCATTAGTTTGTGAATTATAGCATTTTGAGTGAAGCAACTTTTGTTACTGTGAAACAATTGATAAAAAGGAATTTCACGTGTTGTTAAAATATTGCTTTTTGAAGGGAAGAAATGCAGTTGAAGCAAAAACTTGGTTTAATGCCGAGTTTACGGATACTGCCCCAGAAAAATCAACCATCAAGGATTGGTATGCTAAGTTTAGATGTGGTGAAATGAGTCCCTAAAACGGAAATGTGAATGCAATGGACGCCCAAAAGAGGTTGTTACCGACGAAGACGTTAAAAAATCCACAAAATGATTTTGAATTACCTTAAATTGAAATTAAATGAAGTGTCAGACACTCTAAAGATATCAACTGAACGTGTACATCATATCATTCACGAATATTTGGGTATGAGAAAGCTCTGTGCAAAGTGGGTGCCGCGCGAGATCATTTTTGACCGAAAAGAGCGACGAGTTGATGATTTGGAGCAGTGTTTGAAGAAGATCAAGTGTAATAAACCGAAGTTTTTGCATCGATATGTGACAATGGATGAAACATGGCTCCATCATTTCACTTCGAAGTCCAATCGACAGTCATCCGAGAGGACTGCACATGATGAACCCGCTCCAAAACGTGGGAAAACGCAACAGCCGTCTGGCAAGGTTATGGCGTCTGTATTTTGGGATGCGCATGGAATAATTTTCATTAACTACCTTGAAACAGGAAGGACCATCAAGAGCGACTACTACATAGCGTTATTGGACCGTTTGAAGGACGAAATCGGCGAAAAACGGTCGCATTTGACGAAAAAGAGTGCTGCTTCACCAAGACAATGCACTGTGTCACAAGTCAGTGAAAACGATGGCAAAAATCCCTGAATTCGGCTTCACCGTATTCTGCAAATCTGCCCCCAGCGACTATTTCCTGTTCTCAGATCTCAAGAGAACGCTCTCTGGGAAGACATTTTCGTCGAATGAAGAGGTAATCGCTGAAACTGAGGCCTATTTTGAAGCAATGGACAAATCGTACTACAAAAATGGTATCGAAATTTGGAGGGTCGCTACAATCAGTGTATCACCCTTAAAGGGAATTATGTTGAATAAAAAAACTAATTTTGCCAAAAAAATATGTTTTACTATGGTAGGACGGGGACTTTTCAATTGACCTGCTATATATTGTATTTTTATTGTTCTGAATTAGTTTTGGGATGGTTACTTTATAAACTTTATTATTACAATTTCAAACACCAAATAAATAAACAACGATAATATTAATAATAGCGTTTCATAATTCTCTACTCTCCCATTAGCAAAAAGGCAATCCGGAGTATCCGGCAAATCCTGCGATTTTGTTTTTGTTCCCTATCCACTCAAATTCAAATTGGAAACTAAACGAGACGCGTTGAAAACCAAATCGCTCTGTTTTATGATTATTTACGTTTTCCCCGTTTCCACGAAGCAAGGGTCGAAAGTGGGTCAGATTGCGATAACCCCCGTATAATCTCGCGATGCCGTCAGCCTCGCCCAACGTTCCTTCCTAATGCGCGATTTTCCCGCTGTTTTTGCGCCCTCTGGTGGATATCCCTGTCGAATTTGAAACGGTCGGATTTTTTCCCCGAAGACGATAGCGTTGCTGGTTTCTAATTTTAATTTGCGTAATTGGTGTTTCGCTTTCCTTTTCGATTAGAAAAGTCGAAAAAAATATTTTGATTGAATTATTGTAAATGCCGAAGTAATCATATAACGGCTTGTACGCAAACGAAGTTCATAGTGTTTTGTCTTTTGTAAACTTACCCCGTCCCTCCCTTCAGTCTACGCCGTGCACTTCTATAGAACCAACGTGTTAAAAGTTGTTGTCACAAAATCATTTTAAGGGACGACAGAGTGCTGAATTTAGGTTTACGAAAATCTTATGCGCCCGGAACCTTTGATATCAAAATATAAGTACTTATATTTTTGTATTTTTTAACTATATAACAGGTCAATTGAAAAGTCCCCGGCCTGACACATAGATGGCACCACTAGAATTAAATCCATATGTTTTTTAGTTATCCCTAACCCTCAAAAGATGCGTACATAAGTTTGTCAGCTATCGGATCATTAGTTTGTGAATTAGAGCATTTTGAGTGAACCAACTTTTGTTATTGTGAAAAAAATGGATAAAAAGGAATTTCGCGCGTTGATAAAATATTGCTTAATAAAAATACAGTTGAAGCAAAAACTTGGCTTGATGCTGAGTTTCCGGACACTGTTCCAGGAAAATCAACTATCAAGGATTGGTATGCTAAGTTTAGACGTGGTGAAATAAGCACCGAAGACGGTGAACGCAGTGGACGCCCAAAGGATGTTGTTACCGAGGGAAACATTTAAAAAATCCACAAAATGATTTTGAATGACCGTAAATTAAAATTGAATGTAACCTAAGCAGATACTCTAAAGATATCAACTGAACGTGTACATTATATCATTCACGAATATTTGGGTATGAAAAAGCTTTGTACAAAGTGGGTGTCGCGCGAGCTCACTTTTGACCAAAAACAACGACGAGTTGATGATTCGGAGAAGTGTTTGAAGATGATCAAGCGTAATAAACCAGAGTTTTTTCGTCAATATGAGACAATGGATAAAATATGGCTCCATCATTTCACTCCGAAGTCCAATCGACAGTCATCCGAGTGGACTACACACGATGAACCTACTCCAAAACATGGGAAAACGCAACAGTCGGCTGGTAAGTTTATGGCATCTGTATTTTGGGATACGCATGGAATAATTTTCATTGACTACCTGCACCGCGTCACAAGTCAGTGAAAACGATGGCAAAAATCCATGAATTGGGCTTCGAATTGCTTCCTCATCCACCGCATTCTCCAGATTTGCCCCCCAGCGACTATTTCCTGTTCTCAGATCCCAAAAGAATGCTCGCTGGTAAGAAATTTTCGTCAAATGAAGAGGTGATAGCCAAAACTGAGGCCTATTTTGAAGCAAAGGACAAATCGTACTACAAAAATGGTATCGAAAAGTTTGGAGGGTCGCTATAATCAATGTATCTCCCTTAAAGGGAATTATGTTGCCTATGTTAATTAATTTTGCCAAAAAAATGTGTTTTACTGTGGTAGGCCGGAGACTTTTTAATTGATCTGTTATTTTCCTTGATATTAAAGATAATCCTGGCTCAAAGAACCTGATGTCTAGTTTAACGAACTAATATAAAGAATATTTTAATTAAATGTGTTTCTCTTCAAAGATTTTTAAACGCATTTCGAAATACAGTGCCACAGCACCATCTATATATGGAAGTTTCTGTGAAGCTGGGGTCGAAAGTGGGTCAGATTGTGATAACCCTCGTATAATCTCGCGAACCCGATAGCCTCGCCCAATGTTCTTTTCTAATTCCCGCTGTTTTTGCGCCCTCTGGCGAATATCCTTGTTGATTTTGAAAATTTTGAGACAAATCCTTCATGGGCCACAACGTCAGGGATCATTGGTTGCTAATTTCGCCGCGATTGTCTGATGTTATTGACATTATCCGTTTTCTTTTGCGGAACGAATTCTTTCGCGCGATCTTAGGAGGTGTTTGTGCGTTTTCCTTGACATCTAAGATAATCCGGGAGACGTGTCAACGGGGATGATAACGGGACGAGGACGCAGGCGCCGCCGCCCGATGGAATCGCCGCCATCCGACCGCTCCCATTCCGCCTTCGCGCGCCGAGCTTCTCGTCGCCCTGAAACCGAACCCGCGAAAGAGCGATCACGATGCGCCCGGCAGGGGCGGGGCGACTGCTGGTCGCCCTCGCCTGACAACCCGCGATGTCGCGAGTGCCGCCCCAGCAGGGCAGTTGAGACGGTAAATATAATTCGTAACGTTCCATGTCGGCCGCCACGCGTCCCGACCCACCAGTGTTTTGACCTCTACGCTCCGTTCGTGTTTATCCATCGGACAACAACTGGTCCGGATACCGCCCCGATAGGGGCGACCGTGCGTCAGGTGAACCTTGAAACCTTACTCACAACAAACCGCTCAACCCATCACCGAAACAACGAGGACAACAGAAACATCACTCGACAACCTCATGACCTTATATTATCCCGCCCTCCCCCTCTCTCCCGTACACTTCTCATACCGAAACCGTCGCCCCCTCGCCAGCAACAACAAACAAACGAAATGACAATCAACATTTTTGTCCGTGTGTATATGGCCCACAGGTAAATAGAGGTGTGTCAAATAACACTTAATTGACAATCGCTTGGTTTCGCGTTCACTTGAGCCAGTCTGGCAACGTCGCGCGCCCATTCATCCTTTTTTAAAATCATATTTATTTAATAAACAATTTCGAAACAAGTGGGTTGCTTGATTACGTTAGGTCCGCGGTATCGAATGGGTCTCGGCTGGGGGTCTGGTCGCGGGCATATGGCAACGTTGCGGCCATCGAGGTCCTTTATGCCCATTTTAAGGTGTTGTTTTGATTTGTAGCTGTTGTTCGATATCGAATTATCCGTCGACGCGTATAAAGCCAGTGTCAACATTCCGAAATATGGTCACTGCCGGACGAACGACACCGTCTGGAGACGCTGACTGAGGGTAAGTATCATAAATCACCAGACAACCCTTCTATTGAAGCCAGAATGAAACAAACTCTTTAGGAACTAGTTTTTGCTTGAAATACTCTAATTACAATTATCTATATGATAGTTAACTGATTTACACCCATTATATATATTATTGGTTTGGATATATGCAAAAATTCACAAAACTAAAGAAAAACCATAATAGATTTTTATTTACCCAAATGGAAATTGTTTATAACTAAGTTTCTGCCTCAAGGAGTACACTGTCTCGACATCGATGATCTTCAGCTGCAATACCAGAATGTAGAAGGTCCAAGAAAACAACTTCTATATTTCTTCCAACTGTGCAATAATCAGAAGATATTCCTTAAATAATCTATTCTTGTTTCCTTTTACAATAAATGAAAATGTAAGATGATATGCTAGGTGACCTTTGTCACAAAGAAGAACTTACAAATAAGATGTTAGCTTTGTATAATTAGTCAATAAAAGTGTTGTGATGGAACCAATACATCCTTAATGGACATGAAACAAAAAAGGACAGCTCCCAATAAGTTTCTTATTGTGTCAGTATGGCCAGTCAGCATAAGTGTTGTGATACTAAACTAAGATACTAAACACAGGCAATGCAAAAAAAATTGTATACAAGAGCTACATATTTACAGCGAAATTTTGCAGCACTTAGCAAGTAAATTAATTCAATTTATGCCTTGAAGATGCTAAGAAGTAATAAAATATAAAGGTTTTGTTATCAAAATATTAATTTTATTGGTTGTTAGATATAGTAAATATTATAAGTGAAAATAATTTAGATAATACAAATCTATATTATTTGAAACATTTTTATGTAAGTTTAAATTAAGAAGATTTATATAGATTGAATGAAGAATTATTTTTACACATGGGCGAAGAAAACTCAAGAAAAAGCTGAACTGATTCTTATTTATCTCAAATGAACATTGTTTATGGTAACTAAGTTTTTGGGCCATGGAGTACATTGTACCATCTTCAGCTGGAATACCGGAGTCTTGAAAAGTCTAAGAGAACTACTTCCATATTTATTCCACCCGCGCAACAATCTGAAGATATTCCCTAAAGAATCCATTCTTGTTTCCTTTCACAACAAATGAACCTGTATCAATTTTAATTTTTATCAAATGGACAGTGTGAACTGTTCTTCTCTGTCACAAAGAAGAACAGCTACCAAATAAGTTCCTTATTGGGTCTGCTTGGTCAATCAACATAGCTGTTCTGATACAGCGAATACATCTTTAAGGGAATTATCAGTACTCAATATAGAAAATGAATTTTTAAATATAGTGGTGGTAACATTTTGGCTTTGAATGCTATATTGCCTATGACAGGGACCATAAACATATAGACAAAGCAAAAGCAGTATTTGTAAGAGCCACATGCTTACAGCGAAATTTTGCAGTACTTAGCAAGCAAATTAATTCAATTTATGTCTCGAAGATGCTGAGAAGTAATATAAAATAAAGGTATCGTAATCAAAGTATTAAATATAATAATTTTTAAATCTAGTAAATATTATATATTAAAAGGTATATTTTAGAGTTAAAATTCATTGTTATATAAGATTTTTTTTAATTATATAAGTAACATGGTTAAAGAGAAAATGTTTTAGAAAAAATAGTATTGAGATTTAACAAACTCGTGAAAATAATAAAATAGTTCTATAACTAGTCTTCTAATAAAAATCGAATGTGTTATATTGTCTTTATCCATATAAAAGAAAAAACATTAAAAATGTAACGACTGGTAAACATTTTAACAATTTCGTAGCATTATTATTGGCAAATATTGTTTTAATAAAAAAAATATATAAGGGGACTAATTGTTGATTTTTCATGTTTTAAAATAAACATTAAAAACTAATGAATATATGATAACTGATGTCTAAAAATAATAAAAATGACCAAATTGGAATGTAATTTGCTTTAATATTAAATAATTTATCTTCTACAATTTACAACAACCTCCTTTCTCTGCAGTTAATTTAATTTAATAACATTTCAATATATTTTCAAACATTTCAAGGTCATGAATAAAACTGACCTTCCATAAACAGCTTGTTTTATGTAGGTTTTCGCTAAAACAATTTTATACCTTAAACCTTTGATTGCCTGGTCCCTTTTTTCAGATTAATTTCAAGCTACACTACTATGAATTTTACAGTACTCCCACAACAGTTTTAGATGCCTCTGTAGCCCTTTCTAGCCCTTGTAAAATAAAACCGACGAATCCAAGATGCATAATCCAACCATTGTTGATTGTTATTCTTCTTTTTGTTCGTTTTAATTTACTTAGAAAGTTAGAACAATAAAAAGGAGGGGTTTGAGGATTTTCTACGATTTGGTTTTAGCTGTATTTGATGGAATTCTAATTAATTAAGGACAAGACTCCCAAGGATGTGTTAACTAAATCGAACGAACAAGTTCAAATACGTAGTGTACGTTATTCTAATTGTAATCATGACGTGGTGATCATTTCATGATATAAAAGTTGTTCAATAAGTTTTGTTTATATAATTGAAAGTCACTCAACTTTATGGATCTCTGAACTGACAATTCCAAAACGTCAAGATGCTCTGCGTTGCAGTTATATCTTCGTTTGATGAACAAGGCAAATCAGTAAAAAAATGAATAAGTGAAGCATTTGCAGATTAAGTCAAAATCGACTGAGTTATTTTAGTGAGAAATCATGTTTTATTCTGTAAACTATGTTTTTTCTTATGAAGTTTTACACGGCTTCCCTAAAACGATAGAATATTAATCTCATGTTTATTATTTTACTAATTTAGAGGTAAGTCGCAAACAAAATTCGTTTTGAATCAACAAATTAGTGTTGATGTATTAGTTTTCTTTTCTAATTCGTGTCAGAAGTGGAGTGTTTAAATTACTATTTATATTTTTGTTTCGATTTAAGTAGTATATCTAAATATTATCCTAAATACTGCAATTATGATATTACTATGTAGTGATGAAAGGACGAAGAGCTTTTATCTTTCATACTGCTATGTATTAGTATTTTGTTGTTAGCCAATTTTGAAACCTCGAATATCGGCCAAAATAGATGGGCAGCAATTGAACCTAATTTCTATTGATAAAGTTTCAAAATTTGCTGTGTTAAGTCAAGCACAATCAAACACAGTCAAGTTAATCAGAAGAGCTACGAAACATTGACGTCACGTACCGTTTACCGAACTTTTTGGCGCGTTTCGATTTTATTTGAATTATTTATTTTATATTTCGCAGTTAAAAATTGATTTTGTGTAACCAACGGAAAGAAAAGATAAAAGAACCAAGGAAAGTAACCTAAATTTGCCAAAAATCGATTCCATAATGTCTGTACTGCGTTACCCTAACTGAAATAATAATTTTTAAAAAATACCAGAACTTTTATAGAATTGAGGTGAGTATTCCAGGCGTACTAACCACGAAATGTGGTAGAATATTGAAGAATATTAAGTAAAAATAATAAAAATACTCTCAGTATAACGGTTGAAAAGAAAACTAATACATGTGAGTAATAGGCCTAACAATTACCCAATAATAGCACAATCGCCAGATGGGAACTGTAGAATAGTATTAAAATTAAGTGTCCTATATTCGCTAAGATAAACTAAACTTTGATCGACGGCAAATAGTCTTGACAGGGCTAACAAAATATTCATTTTACATAGTTGATAGTAACTACAACACAAAAAAGGTTTAAATAATCTATACCTGATAATGGATGTTTGATTTTCATATACTTTTAGCAGCTGTGTATTGTATCAAATTACTCTGTAATATTTGAGTGATTAAAATGAACAAATTTTAATTTTGAAGTTTATTTTTATAATAGCTTTACAATTTAATAGTCATGTGCAATTACAGCACTTCATCTAATACTTTTTAAAGTCTATGTTTAGACATGTTTTAACGTAATGAGTTCTCCTATGAATTCTTAAACTAGATCTCTACTTAGTGTCTTTTACTTTACGTGACTTCAGTGATAACATTTTAAATGTTTAAAACTTCTAATAAAATTGATAAAAGCACATTTTTCAATCAAGTATGTATAAAATAAAACCCGATATTTGATATTGGCTTTTCGTAATCTAACCATGATGGGATTTGACTGACATATGTTTAATGATTGAATGTAATTAATTATTTTCTTTGTATTTTGAGAATAGGTGGCCATTCACTAGTGAACAGCAGTCAATGTTCAATGAATTCAATTAGAAGCCCATTGTCTTTTGTCTAGTTGACATTCGAATCTTGTAGAAATATATACTGACTTCGTGCATACTTGTACGATTAAACCAGTGATATTATATTAAATATAATGTTCTATATTATTTGGTAAGTGAAAACAGAATTAAAAAAATATTAGGGAATTATTAGGGACTCACAAACACAATAAACAAACAAATGAAGCTTAAACTCAAATGTTATCAATAGTGTTATTTACCTCGATCTTACGTTAATTGCACTGTAGGCATAATTTAAGAAATGTAAAATAGTAAATACTTACATTAGAGTGGCATTATTACTGTAAATAAATTACCGATGTTCAAACTATATTATCATATCATATCAATATATCTTTTTCTGACTTCGAACGAAAATACACAACTTGTTTGTAATTTTTACCGATGTTTAAATATATATGGAGTCTTCACTCATTCAATACACATTAGAGTGTGTAATTATAACATAAAATTATTAAAATAATTTACATAACAGATCAATTGAAAAGTCTCCGGCCTACCATAGTAAAACAATTTTTTTGCAAAATTAGTTATTTTTTATTCAGCATAGCCCTTCAAGGGTGATACAATGATTATAGCGACCCCAATAACATTTTTGTAGTACGATTTGTCCTTTGCTTCAAAATAGGGCTCAGTTTCGGCGATCACTTCTTCATTCGACGAAAATTTCTTCCCAGCGAGCATTCTTTTGAGATCTGAGAACAGGAAATAGTCGCTGGGTGTCAGATCTGAAGAATACGGTGGATGAGGAAGCAAGTCGAAGCCCAACTCATCGATTTTTGCCATCGTTTCCACTGAATTATGATACGGTGCATTGTCTTGGTGAAGCGGCACTTCTTTTTCTGCAAATGCCGCCGTTTTTCGGCGATTTCGTCCTTCAAACGGTCCAACAACGCTATGCAATAGTCGCTGTTGATAGTCCTTTCTTTTTCAAGGCAGTCAATGAAACTTATTCCATGCGCATCCCAAAATACACACGCCATAACATTGCCAACCGACTGTTGTGTTTCACCACGCTTTGGAACGGATTCATCGTGTGCAGTTCACTCGGATGACCGTTGATTGGACTTCCGAGTGAAATAATGGAGCCATGTCACATATCGACGCAAAAACTCTAGTTTATTACGCTTAATGATCTTCAAACAGTGCTCCGAATCATCATCTCGTTGATATGTGTTTGGTCAAATGTGAGCTCGAGCGGCACCCACTTTGCACAAGGCTTTCTGATACCCAAATGTTCGTGAATGATATGCTGTACACGTTCAGTTGATATCGTTAGGATGTCTGCTATTTCATTCAATTTCAATTTACGGTAATTCAAAACCATTTTGTGGATTTTTTAAATGTTTTCTTCGGTAACAACCTCTTTTGGACGTACACTGCATTCACCGTCTTCGGTGCTCATTTCACCACGTCTAAACTTACCAATCCTATAGATAGCATACCAATCCTTGATGGTTGATTTTCCTGGGGCAGTGTCCGAAAACTCGGCATCAAGACAAGTTTCTGTGTCAACAGTACTTTTTCCCTTCAAAAAGCAATATTTTATCAACACGCGAAATTCTTTTTTCTCCATTCTTTAGCAAAAGTTACTTCACTCAAAATGCTATAATTCACAAACTAATGTTCCGAGAACTGTCAAATTGATATACGCATCTTTTGAGGGTCAGGGCTAACTAAAAACATGTGGATTTAATTTTAGTAGCGCCATCTATGCATCAGGCCGTTGACTTTTCAATTGGCCTGTTAGAGGACCTTTGCCCCTACAAACATAGAATGTCACCAAAAGAACTATGCCACGCGCAGCTTTGGAGCCTTTTGGCAAGCATTTAAAATTACACTAATTCAAACATCTATTTTTCTTTTTAACTCTTTCTTTCTCTTTTCTCTTTCGCGTAAAGTAAATACGTAAAATTGTCATAACGCAGTTCTTTAAAAATAGTTTTCTAGTCTCTTATTATTTTCAGTCGCCTACCTTTTAGCTTATCGACTAGTTCGACTATTTTGCGACTATCGACAGTTTCGACTGTTTTTAGTCGATAATTCCCAACACTAATACTAATCGTAATATTAAACAATCGCCACCGGACAATATTTTGTTACTGTTGCGACGTTTCCAATCATCAGTGTCTAGACGAAAACAAAATCGTTGTCGTCGGAACCGCAATTTTCAAAGTGGTAGCAACAAATAAGGAGACTACTTAAGGGTCAGAACTTACAACATTAAATTCAATTTTACCCGAACCTACCACTTATTTCAAACTAAGTCCCCTAGTTATACTCCCCAACTTTGGCGCCTCGACCAAGAAGTTTGCCAGGACGGATGGGGTCGATGGGGTCAATGGGGTCCTTGCTTGAGTAATGATCGGACTTTGTTCGCATCCAACTTCAAACTAGAACACTGACCAGAGTTAAAGAAAACGTTACTGGTTTGTCCCACGGCCTGAATACGTCTTAATTAATGTTGAATGGTAATATGTAAAGTTGAGGATTAGAGGCGCCCAACTATTTAAGTCGCCTAGTTCGTTATTATTTATCTTTATTTTATGTAGTAGTTTACAGGGTTATTTTCAAAAATAGTAATTATTTAAATTTATGAGGGTATTCTAGTTCAGAAGCACGTATTTTAGGAATTTTTTCAAGTGAAACATTGGACAAAGTACTTATTAATGTTTAAAGAATAGATAAAAGAAAAAAATAGTGAAAAAATTAATAATTCGAAAAGCTACAGGCTGATGAAGTGGAGGTTGTTAAGAAAAATGACGCGCCTTTGCTGATATGGTTGCAACCTTGATCATTTGTTCGCTTCACAAAGATGTTTATTGAGACAAGTGGGTATCTTTTTCCCATCTTTGAGACCTTTTGCACGTCTTTCCATCAGTGAAGCTGAAAACCCCATTCGTATTTGTGAGTGCATGAAATCACCTAATAAGTCTATCAATATTTCACATTTTTTAATTATAAATTATCAATGTTCTAATTATACAAAATTTATTGACCTGAACTATATAAGGAAACGAAAAAAGAAAAACATTAAACGAATGACGTAATGGTTTTTTTCAAACTTTATAAAATTCTGCCCGAAAGTCTGTTATCGTTTCCTTTAGATCGGTCGCGACATTATTCCTATAAAACGTAAACTAAACCTTTGAATTAATGCCGTTTAAGCCGCCCTATATCTCAAAAAAGGACAAAAGGGGAATATTAAACATCGTCGATTTCTTTTTCTCTTTCGGCCGACGGTGTCAAAAACAAACTTTGCCAATAATGATGGAGATTACGAGTTCGGAGCAGTTCGATCGCGACGTAATTTTGGCTCGGTACCAGAAAATTGAACTTGTGCGGTTATGCCACGTTAGTCCGCCATATCAATTTATATGACTATCATATATACTTTTTCATAATATATTTTTATAGATGATTTATGATGGGCGCGATTTATGTTTTGGGATTTGGCATCATTAAGTGCTGTTGGGCGCCATCTGATTTTCCCGATTGGAAATTTGACATTTTTGTTCGAAACTTTCTTCAGAACGTTTCATCATTTTAACAAAAAAAGAACTTGTAAACATTTTCATGCAAAATCGTATATGTTTTATTAATAAAATGAGATTTTATAACTCTCTTATATCACTTATTTATTTTTAAATTGATTATCCATATATGACACATATTATTTTTTCAGAAACTATAAATAGTACATGATTTCTACATATATTTATTACAAATCAACTTTTGGATCTGAGGAGATGAGAATGATTCTTAGCGTTGATGATGACAACTGTTCTCAAAGATGCGCATTTGCAGTATTTTGGTTTTGCAGTAGTAAACACTAATAAGCTATGGATACTGAAATTGTTTTGCAATATGTGGAGAACCAAGTCGTAAAGTGGCCACTTGGCGAAAATGTATATTTTTAATTTTCTGGCCAAATGTTATGGGTTATCTCCAAAGAAAAATCGTGTAGATAATTATTACTTTTGATCGATAAATAACGTCTGTATAAATGTAAAATAGCACAGTATAAATATCCTGATGAATCATCAGTAGTGATCTATTGTCAATTTCGTCTGGTATATGTACAAAAATGAATCGAGAATTTGGTTTTCATCACCGGCGAGTAATAAGATCGATTTGGTTATGGAAGGAAAGCAATTAATTATTCCAAGTGAAATGAGGGATTGGAATTTTTGGAAGCAAAAAGCAGAGTTTTTATCGAAACGGGTGGAGGAATGGAAACAGCTTGATCCTAAAACATAAGTCACTATATACAGAGCTAGAAATCACGCGATTTTGCCGTTCTCCAAAAAAGAAACTGGCTGAATGAATGGTGATCAGTACACCATAGAGTTATTAAGAACTTTGTAAAGCGCTCAATCCAGAAAGACTAGTTAGTCTTAATGGAAAGTTTCCAGTACTTAACCAAGTTGTTTCCAAAACGTAAAAAACAAAGAAAGAATATTTGTCGAACTTGATATTCGAAAACTAATGGCTGATGGAAATTTTACAAAATATTAAACGCGCGATTTTAGCACTGACAATTTGTTGCAAAATTATTACAAGATTTGAGCCAGAATGTTTCTCAAAAAAACTTTCTACATTAACATCTCGAGTTTTTTCTCAAAACTTGGGCGATACCAATTGCAATTCCAGATTTTGGGACAAAGATATGATCGGCGATTGCTGTTGGACCCTAATATGTGAGACTCGGATTTATACAATGATTACAATTACAATTTACTGAATATTGTGAAACTATATCCAATTAAAAAAAACGGGCTGCTGATTTGGATTCAGCCCCCCATTTGATGAACATATTTTGGTTGAACATATTCAAAAGCGCTGAAATGTTTGTGTAATTATTGTTATAATATATGAACTTGTTTTCTTATACTTATTCACTAATGAAAGTAAGTAGAAGGGCGTTTTCGCATCAAGAACTTCTCTATGTGGAAGATTTTTTCTACTGTTTTATTATTTATATAGTTCGAAGAATTTTAATCCTTAAAAAATTAACGTCAACTTTTTACAATAATTAACGTAAATTTCATATAATATTGAATTAATACATATAAATTATTGTATTAATTGTAATTTCAGCTTAAAATAACGAGACCATAACGTTTACAGCTGAAGTTTGATACAGACTGCTGTCCAGTTTTCGTTCCGTGACGAAATCGAAAAACGAATGACGTTTCCTACCTCACCTACCACAATCACAATAAATTCCGGTTCGCTTAACTAAAATCACTATAATTGTTAAGTTAAACTCTAGATACCACAATATTTTAACACGTGTCATGTCAAACTCAATACATATAAAATGATATGTTAGGAAGCTTATTAGACTTTAGAAGCTTACTCTAAAATGGAAAAATCAACAGCGGGAGTAGCGCAAGGCAGTGTTTTGGGTCCTGTTCTTTGTATCTACTCTATACATGTGAGGTATCATACATATAGAGGTTACTATGGCTACATTTGCTGATGATACTGCGATACTTGTTATTGGAGAAAATAACGAAGAAGCAACCAGAAAACTGTAACATGCAAGTAATATAATAAGTATACTCAGACCAGTGGAAAAAATATCGACGAAATTAGATCAGTGCATATTAAATTCACTTACAATCAAGCTATTCTTTTAAGCCAATAAATATGAATAATACTATTATTATTATTATTATCCCATAGTATTATTCAGTAACAAAGCAAGTACCTTCTAGTGA
Source organism: Rhynchophorus ferrugineus (assembly GCF_030347505.1). Lineage (NCBI taxonomy): Eukaryota > Metazoa > Arthropoda > Insecta > Coleoptera > Curculionidae > Rhynchophorus > Rhynchophorus ferrugineus. The sequence goes on along the minus strand of NW_027472583.1, from coordinate 18,398,077 downwards.
ATATTGACGTGAGACTTGTGAGAAGATGTGAAAAATGAAGAAAATCTAATTTAACTATATATATAATACGTTACTGATGTACAGTCAAATATTAAAACCTATATGCACTTATGGAATTCAATTATGGGGATGTTCTACGAGAAGTAATATCAATATAACATAAGTATTTCAGAATAAATCCCTGAGAAGCATTGCGGATGCACTCAGATACTACAAGACTTTCGGATTACAACTGACATAGAGGAAATTAAAAGATTAACATCGAAGTACTGCAACTATGGAACAACACTGAATTAGGACTCACTGAACTGGACTAACAAAGCCAAAAAATAATGGTAAAAACACCGAAAAATGTTAATAACTTTTATTTTATTAGAGACTAAATAAGCAAGAATGGGATTTCCTAGATAAAAGTTTTCCTAGCTTTCCTTTCCTTCTTTTTAACTTGTAATAAAAGATATTTTCAAACTTTGATTTCAAGCATTACTTGAAATCATGCGTTCGTATATTCAACTCAATAATTATACTTTTCATTTCCGAATTTAAAAAATAAAACTCACGTATACAGAGAGAATATTGTACTATTAATTTTTAGATATTTCGATTTTATTTTCAATGATTGGTGATTGATATATGTACGTATGGAAATATATGGATAATATATATACTTAATCTAATAAGAACGAACGTTCGCAGTAACACAGTTTTGCTTAAATGCAAAGGATTCGATTTAAAGCAGAGTAAAACAAATAAAATAGAACATCAATGAAGCAATATTTCTCCTTTTGACTCTATCTATATGGATCCTATTCGAGTGGAGAATGCTGCAGCGTTATTTATCGTGTTATACCATCTTTCCTTTTGAATAGGAAACGGCGACGAAAGTTTCTCCTTATGGCACGATCTCTTCCATTATCGAAGTTCGTTGAAGTTGTTCGGGAGTGTACATTAGACAATGCAATTCATACCGATCTGAATAAATATTGGTTATTGGCACAACGTCTCATCGTCTTTTACACGAAATGACACGTTTAATTTAATCATTTACGTTTCGATATTCTTCAACGCTAATTTCTTTAGGGTAATTTACGATAAAATTTAAATTTACATACAAAATATTTTTAAAATTTTTTTAAAATATATTTTAAAATCTCCTTTTACCAAATATGGGTTTATTTGGATTGGGCCTAAAGTTTAACGCGGGTTCCGAACCACGCGGTCCTCAGCATTAAGCCTACCGACTGGCGAGTGACCAACTTAGAATCATCCCAGAGGACATCCGGTCTTACCCAGCCTGGTTACTGGCATGACTGGGATCATTTTCCTTGTCGGATTTTAAACTCTTGATTAGAATATTCACAAATTTTAAACAATCACAAACATACATTTACGACCATGCCCCAGCAGGATTCGAACCCGCGGCTATCGCAACAGTAGTCCCATCGCCTTTACTACTGCTCTACCAAGCCGGCACATACAAAATATTATTGATACTCAACTACTGTTTTCTATTTTTAGTGTAATAAGCGAAATCCGAATCTGAAGTAACTCATGTTCTTAAACGCAGTGTATTAATATCCGTTATTTTTAAATAGTTGGAATCATCTAATTTAGGAAACAATATAAGAATAATGAAGAATAGGGCCGTAAAAAAATCTTAAGAAATTTGTTAGACGTACATATTTTTGCGTTAAGAGAAAATAAGAAGAAAGGATATAATAACTGAAGAAAAACAAAAAGAAAAATTAGAATGACTAAGAAATAAAAAGAAGAAAGTAGATATGGTAGTAAAAAGGAAACATCATGAGAGAAAATGGAGTACCCGAATCATGAGATAGGTCACTCTTTTGCGACATCTGAGGTACATATATTATTGTAAAGTGATACTTTAGCCTATTTTTTCTCAGATGAAGAGCATGCAATGGTCGTTGTTGGTTTCGAACATATAACGCAATCAGTGAAACCTTCAGACCACCTTATTAACTTCAGACCATTCGCTGGGTGACATCTAGATGACCTAATGAAATCTGCTGTCAGAAAAACTGGCCAATTTGATGAAAAAACTTATTTTCGAGTGCTGAAAGCATGCAACCGCAGTGCTTCAAGATAATTTGGAATCATTGAAGAATAAGAAGACTTTTCATTTGTTTAACGAATGCGTGTTAAGAAAAAGAAATTACACGATTATATCGTAGAGCTGAATAACCATATCCTCCTCTACATCATTCGAATTCTAAAATCTATAGTAGTAGAAATTGAATTTACGTGATGCTGCTTAAAAGATAACACAAATATTCAAGAGGAATTAAATGAGGATTTAAGAGCATCTGACTATTCTTTGTTCGGATTATCTATAACAGGTGGGGCAAAAGTCCAGCTGCCATCTTGACTGCGCGCCGTCTTGGTTATGTGACATTTAGCTCAGTTTCTCTTTAACCATTGTGTTGTGTATATATCCAAATTTTGTTATGGATACGCTACAAGAACAAGCAGAAACAGAGACAATATGTATTGAAAATAATCGTTTCATTATTGCCACTCAGCGGAAATTGCGTCAAAAATATCCTAATCGTCCAGTGCCTCACAAAACCACAATTTATTGTTTACATGCGAATTTAGAATCGACAGTACGGTACGGCAGCAGAGTCCTCGTTCTGGAAGAGAACGGACGTCTCCTAACGCTGATAATGTGGCTCTGGTGCGTCATGGTGCTGCAGAGTCCCTATAAACATCAATTCGGAGACGTAGTTCCCTGTTACACATTTCTGCATGCAGTTTATGGTGAATTTTGAAAACTGATTTGAAAATGTCCCCGTACAAAATTCAATTAGTCCAAACATTGCTACCGATAGGTTCTGATTAACGAGTTGTGTACAGTAATGCAATTCTAAGGCTGCCCGGTGAAATTGAAAACAATTTTCGTCTAAATTGGAAATGAGCGAAGAAGCTTTATTATCAGTGGCCACGTTAATAAACAGAACAGTCGGTTTTGGAGAACACAGAATCCTCAATTAATTCATGAAGCATCATTGCACCCACTAAAAACAATTGTATGGTGTGGTATTCATGCTAGAAACAGCATTGGTCCCTATTTTTTTGAAAATGACCAATGTATTGCAGTTACTGTTACTGCTGAATGGCACCAAGAATGACTCAAAATTTTCTTGTGCCTGAAATGGAAGAGCAAGGGCTAGAGGACATGTGGTTTTAGCAAGATGGGACAGCTCGATCAACAAATTAATTATCAAATGACGTTTTTCCATGAAGACAAATTTCGCGAAGTGGCGATTTAGTTTATCCCGCCAGATCTCCGGATTTAACAGCACCAGACTTTTTCTTATGGGGTTGTTAAAAATCAAAAGTTTATGTGAATAACCCTCAAACGATTCAACATCTTGAAGACATATTCGTCACGAAATTGAAGAAATTCAGCCTCAGATGTTGCAGGATGTCATTTTGCAGGATTTTATGTCAAATGCCTTAAATTATTCTTACTCTATTATTCTTTACTCTATTATGAATGAAATGAATTACAGGACGATCACCAGTCAAAATAAAATACCGTCTTTCGGAGAGCACCAACAGTAGCCATAGACATTTAAATGGGTGATTTTAATAATAGCATTCTCAGGCATCCAGTTTTGTCTTTCTTAATTTTCATACAATAAAATAAATAATTTTTACTAAATATTACATATTACATAACATATTACTTACATGACTACTTACATATTACACGATATTAAATCAGTGGCGGTTTATTTTTTATAAAAAATAGTGAAGATTAACAAAATTTTCAGTATTTCGTTAAAAAAAAACATTATCATATAACTACCTTATCGATGTAACTGATATAAAGAACATTTTGATAATCAACTTTTTTTAAATGGAAGGAATTGGAAAATAAAATTCAATCAAAAGCAGAAATGAATTCGAAATGAACAAAATTAAATTAAATAAAAATATGGTAATATTTTTGCTAACATTGTTCTTTTTTAGGTGATTTGGAGGTTTGGGCCTATCGTTTACCTCCAGCCCTTGCTCCTGACTCAGACGATATGGTAAGTTTGTTATCAATATAGATATATATAATAGAAGCAACGACTCCAAAATTATAATATAATAAGTTGTTCAATAAGTTTTGACCTTTGATATAACTGATTGATTCATATGTTGACAGATGACAAGGTTGACATGTGACAGTGTTTTTGCAATGAAAGACTGAATTAACATCGGGTAATAGAGAGAATACTCAATAGGGGTCTCTGGGGAAAAGTTTTGCTTTGGCCAACAACAACTTTGGTCAATTTAAATCTCCATTGTAGGCGCTTGTAAGGGAAATACTTTGTTGTGAAGACATTTGATTGATTCTCTGATAAAGTCTGGCACGTGACAGTTTTGACGTCACGTGTTATATAAAATTTAAATAAAAAGCAATTGAATTTCTGAAATAAATTTATGAAATAAAATTCAATAAGAAATATATATATATATATATATATATATATATATATATATATTTGTATAGATATGTATATGATATAAACATAAACTAAACTATAAACTATAGAACTAAAAGTATATAGATGAAAGAAGGAAGATCATTATGTAGTGTACGTGGCAATATCGTGGGATAAAATAAAACAGATTGCTGAAAGACCTACTAACAGTATAATGAAACAATTTTCTGGGGCATGAGATATTGCCTTGCCTCGCTTGTTAGTACAGGAATATCTGAAACTCAGAGTATAAAGTCAAGTTGCAACTTCTCAACTCCTGGTAATTCGTCCACCATTAGTATTAAATGTACTGATGATGAGCACTTTAAATGATTTTTCAACCATACTAGCTGAAGGATCTATATTCCTGAATTTACGAGCTCTAATAGATCCAAAAAATTTCAAACTATCTTGGTTAAGTGGTTTTAAGCCAGTATATTTATTGGTACAATTACACAATGTTTTTTTCATTAATGCAATGAGGGGGTAAATTTTTGATGGCACTTTAACAAATTTGTTCCTGAATTGCTTTGCACCAAAATTCCTAGTGTATTGAACTTTGGTTAATCATCTCTTAAAAGGTGTGCATTCAGTAGCCATTATTTCAGTGGTTGTTGATCAAATAATTGGTCCAAGAATAAAAGTATATCGCCGTTTGTATAGCTTATTTTGGAAGGGGATTAATTTCTAAAATTAAAAAAAAACATTTTATATGGTTATTAATGTAAATAAACTTACCTCAACTTTCAACAGAATATGCTGTAACGATTATAAATGTCTTTGGTACTTAATCCAGCCAGTTTGGGATTTTTAACATTATCAACTATTTTTAACACAGACAGCCAAATACTTTACTATGTGTGCATCCGGTTACACAATAATTCCTAGTTCGAGAATTCACTTTACTTATTGTACTACCGACTTAGGTATACTAATGAACTAAACATTATAAAAATCTAAAAGCATTATTCCTTACGTCAGGCATAATAAATATACAATAAACGCATGTAGAAACGAAGTGAGCCAATCAGATCCCGCCACGGCTCTTAGCATAGCGATTAAAGCAAGTAATAGATTAAAAGTAGCGACATCTAGATGTTGGACGTCGCGAAACATTTTCCCGAAATTTCCTATAAAATTAAATCTCTATTCCTCTGTGACAATGCATATCATGAGCGATTAGTGTAGTACGAGGATTGTTATTTAAATTTTGATCCCAATAATGACAAGAATAATTTATTAACGAAAATGGCTTTATTATTTTTCAAAGTATTCTCCATAACGATCAATAAACTTTTACGTGCGCTTGAACCAATCCTTGTAATATTTCTGGCACAACAGTTGATTTAGGACGATCTTTATTACTTGGTTTTTGTTGAAAACGTTCCCGAGTTAGCACCATTTTTCACTGAAGTAACATTTTCAAGTCACTATAAACAACACAAGCTGTGCTTAAATGATAAAACGTTCTGAAGAAGGTTATGGCAATAAAGGCCAAACCTCAAATTGGAGACGTCAGATGGAGACTCACAACAGTTAGTACCGACAAAACTTAAAATATAAATAGAAACCCTCGTATAAATATATGTTGTAATAACGCTACATATTTATTTCTCCTGATCTATGGTTATTATCATGTCTCGATTTTCTCTGAAGGATTAGGTAGCAGCGGCTGAAGTATGCTTCCATACACATATCAACGATATAATAAATAAATTAGATCACAGCTTTTGTTAAATAATAAAATCTATTTCAAATGAGAGAATCGTTTTTTTCTTATAGAACGACAAAACTTATTGAACAATATGATAATAATGCAATATTTTATATTAATATAACAATGAAACCTAATAAATCTGTGTTAATTTGAATTATGTATGATACGAATATAGTAAAAATATTTGAATATTTAATAATCTGATCATCAGTAAATATATTGTTGAATATTTCAGAATCTAATGGATATTTAATTATTTTACGGACATTACGAGAATTATGCTCGTTAGCGAGTTGACAGTTCTTTCGGGATAACATTAACTGAAATTTTATCGATTAAACATTGAAAATGAACTCACAGCATTCAGATTTTGATTTTAATTTAAAGGTCTCATTATACTATAATTTTGTGAGAATTACTGTACATTTATTTAAAGCACTATAAGGGCCAATATATATCTAAGTATAAGCATGTATTAGACGCTTGTATATATTTTGATCAGCGATAACTATTGGTGAAAATTTGAAGTATCAATTTAAGCAACTTAACCTAACTTTAAATTCGATGGTTTTGACATTTCTCGTTATAAAACGACAGTTCTCCATTTTCCATTTCCAATATTATTGAGTTATTCATTTAGTAAATAATTGGAACGTTTAAAACCGTATTTTTGACTTTGTTTTTTGATTTGAACAAATCTGCTGCCGAAGCCCACCAAACACTTTTAGAAACTTATATACAAAGTATCATATGTAAGATTCTTTTCAGAACAGTAATAACTTCAGAGCATCATAAATATCAATACATATCATACATCATCATACATCAGTATATGATCTTTGTTTACTATTATGTTATAAACATGAATATAGAATAATAAATGAAGTAATGTTTGTATATTAAAACAGAGAATATATGAATAAAACAATTTTGAAATTGGAATTTGAAAATGTATATTAAAGGAATTTATTTACAATCATTAAATTAACTATTGATTTTCGAAAACTTAAAAAAAAAGGTCTATAAAGTAAATAATCATAATAATTCATACAAGTTTCATAGAAAAAAAATGTCATATAGTCACATTATATTATTGCATTAATCATTAAACACCTTAATATTTATCAATGCTTAAAAATGTTTACAAATGTACTGTTAATAATTCACACTTTTTTCTATTGGTCCTAAGTGTTTCATCTATGCAAATTATGTAGTTATTTTCATTTTATCTACATATTATAATTACTTCATTTAGTTTCCGTATAGTTCTTATGTTTTATACATATTTCTCACCTAAAATATATGTTACAAGGACAATAAATACATCAGGCTGATTATTCTTTGCTTATTTATTTCACTCTTTGATCTCGCCCTTGCAGAAAGTTCATCTTTAGTGTGCCTTCTGTGGCTTTTCTTTTATATTGCTTTCACCTTTGGACCCCTACCGCGAATCAAGAAATGAGGAATTAAAATTCTATGATACTATTTTTTATTTTATTTTATAAACTTAAAGACAAACCTAGATGGCGCTACCCACATTCGATCCTAATAGGTAGTCTCGGCGAGCTAAACTCTTAACCCTCAAGGCTATTTGTTGGCGTTTATCGTTTTATTGGAATATATCTATTTGTAGAGCATATTGCACAAAAATATTAGCCCTAAAAATTCTTCATATAGAGGAGCTTTAACCGTACCAAATTTCACGCCTTCAGGTGCCTAAGTTTTCTTCAAAAAGGAAGGCTTAATTTTGACTAAGCCGATTTATATATGGATAAAGTCTCAAACTACAAGCTGTTAAAAAGAATGAGAAAAATAACAATAAAAAGTATTAGAATTGTATAGTAGTAATATATTATTGGACAATTATAAACATAATTTAATAATTAAAACTTTTTAATTAACTTAGATTAACTAAAATTTCCGAAAAAGTGGTTGTTTCCTCTTTCACTTTCAATTTTTTTCTCCTTGGCCCAGGAAAGGTTTTAATCGCAAAGGCCAATGCAACGGGGAAATTTAAAATAATGTAAATAATATGTAAAGTAATGTTCTAACGAGATCTAAAGTTAGATTAGCCACGTCCGATGCGAAGCAATTGCGAACTGTAAGTTGCAGCTTCGGGATGGCGGTGAGAGAGAGAGAAGTCAAAGCCCGGCAATCTAAATTTAAATGTGCTGGATAAAGGGCCTGACTAGTTGAGGGCGGCCTATTAAAGTTGGGTTTTGCCGATGGTTACTCTGCCATATTTATTGCTTTAAAACTGTGGTGTTAAAATTATGCTGTCGGGACGGAGTGAGCGAGATAAAGATAGGTATAGTGGAGGCGTTTTCATCTCAGATAAGCATAATCTCCCCGAGCGTAAGATATAAATTATATAACTACAGATTCCTCAATTTCTGTTATCGTTAATATCTAGGTTTTACCTTTCTGAATCTCAATCTATCTCTATCAACTTTGTGGCTTTCTAATGATCTAATATAACTAGTCTAATATACTATTTCATTCAGTACATTAATTGATCTAAACATTCATAAAAATTAGAACTAAAGATCATCACTAAAGTGTTATTAATTATTACATGATAATGTATAGGGTATAGCAAATAAATTGAAAAAACATATTTTTTGGCAAAATTAGTTTTTTTAATTCAAAATAATTCCCTTCAAAGATGATACACTGATTATAGCGACCATATTGAACTTGATGTGGAACGTGACATGGTGTCTTGGTTAAGCAGCTTTCTTTTTCTTCAAATGCGATCGTTTTTCGGCGATTTGGTCCTTCAAATGGTCCAATAACGCCATGTAATAGTTACTGTTGATGGTCCTTCCTTTTCAGTGTAGCCAATGAAAATTATTCCATACGCATCTCAAAATACAGACGCCCTAACCTTGCCATCCGATTGTTGTGCCTGTCCGATTCATTCATTGTCCCATATCGACGCAAAAATTCGGGTTTATTACGCTTGATCATCTTCAAACACTGCTCCGAATCATCAAAACGTCATTGTTTCTCGAAAACAAACGTTTGCCAAAAGTGAGCTCTCGCCGCACCAACTTTGTACAGAGCTTTCTCATACCCAAATATTAGTGAATGATATAATGTACGCGTTCAGTTGATATCTTTAGAGTGTCTGCTATTTCATTCAATTTCAATTTACGGATTTTCAAAATCATTTTGTGGATTTTTTAAATTCTTTCGTCGGTAACAACCTTTTTTCGGCGTCCACTACGTTCACCATCTGGCTCATTTCACCACATCCGTATTCTTTCCCTTCAAAAAGCAATATTTTATCAACACGCGAAATTCCTTTTTATACAGTTTTTTTTCACAATAACAAAAGTTGCTGCACCTTAAAAATCTATAATTCCCAAACTAATGATCCGACAGCTGTCAAACGCAAAGATGCGTGTAAAAACGTCAAATGTTTTTACACGCATCTTTTGACGGTTAGGGCTAACTAAGAAACATATGGATTACATTCTAGTAGCGCCATCTATGTGTCAGGCCGGGTACTTTTCAATTGACCTGTTAGTAGTCTAACACAAAAACATTTTGGAAAAGAGAATATTCTCACGTTACAAGATTGTAGCATGGCCATAATTATCATATACTGATATTTTAACGTGCGTGTCAACACTTACGAAATTATAACATATACGACTACATTTAGACTGGATTAATATGACTTAGTTATATTATAAATTACTATAAATATTACTTAAATTATAGAGTGCCCCAAAATGCACACAAGAATTGAATTAAATAGAAAAAACAATTATTTGTTTCATTGAATTTTGTATTGAATCATCACTTGATTTAGTGGATTAATTTTGATTATCGAAATAACACACACAGTAAATATTTCGTGGAGTATTTAAATTATCATGGACTGTATAGCATGTGATATCGTCTTGTTGAAACCACATATCGTGCACAGTAATTACATAATAATTTAGGTAGAAAGTACTTGGTTAACATATCGCGATATTGACTAAGAGTCACTGTTAGGATTCAATGATATATCTTACCAGTAAGAGTTTTTTGATAATCACATATGGGTTCTTCGAGCAATTCGAAAATTTTGACGATTGATAGTCATCAGTGGGTTTTATCTCTTAGGATCATTTTTCTCAAAAATCAGCATACATCGATGTTCCGTAACCGATATTAGGCTTTAATTCTTGGGCCAGTGAAGTTTGAAGGTATATATATAAGAAGCTTTTTGAAATGTACACGTCTGCAACGCCAATTGATTTTTGAGGACTTTTACTAACACTTTGCGCACTATTTCGATAATAACATTTGAACGGTTTGTTATTGAAAGACCATTGCCTTTAGTTTTATTAATTGATCCAGTCTTCCTAATCTTTTTTCTCGCGATTCTTCACAGTTGACGAAGTTAAAATAACATTCCAACCATATTTTGTACGAGCTATCTCCCCTACAATTTTAAAATATTGTTCAACAATTAAAATGTTTTTTTTTAAGGTATTTAGAGCTGTCCATGTATTTCAAATATGGAAAAAATTTAATTTTTTGAAATATATTTTTAAATAAAATTCAGTGAATGAAATACATATAATCTGTAAAAATAATTATATCTATAAAATATCATATACATACAATAAATTAAAATTATCTGTCGAATGATGTATAGTTCTAAATAAATGAGCTCTAATAGATCCAAGAAAAATTCAAACTCTCTTGGTTAAGTAGCCTGAAGCTAATATATTTATTCGAATAATTATACATTTTTTATTTAATGAAATAAACCCACTCAAAATAGTTATTACATTTTTAATTGATGGTACTTTAACAAATTTGTTCTTACGTGGCCAATAAAATGTAAGCACTATATAAGTCCCGAATCGCTTTGCACCAAAATTCCTAGCGTACTGACCTTCGAATAATCCACTCTTAAATAGTTTGAATTCAGTAGGTATTATTTTAGTGGAGTTGCAAGTATCAAATGATTAATCCAAGAATATAAGTATATCGTCGATTGTATAGCCTCGTTTGGAAGGGGATTAATTTGTAAAATTAAAATATAAATAAATATAAATATTTAATATTTTATATGATTCTTAATATGAATAAACTTATCCCAACTTATAACAAGGAAACGTTCGAAGGAAAACGATTTTGCATTTTGTTGATATCTGTGTATCCGGCTACACAACACTTCTTAGATCGATAATTCACTTTACTTATTATACTACCTTTTTATATTCTAATGAAGTAATAATTTGGACTCTAAATGTTATAAAATTCTAAAAAGACCGTTCCTTATGTTAGGCACACTGAAAATCACGTCCGAAACAAATAAACAATAAGTGCACCATTGAATCGAAGTGAACCAATCAGATCCCGTGGCGTCTCTTAGAATAGCGATTAAAACAACTAATAAGTTAAAAGTAGCGACATCTAGATGTTGGAGGTCGCGAAACATTTCTCCAAAACTTTCTTTAAAGTTAAATAAATTAAAAAGGAGATTTTAATCAATCTATTTATCTCTCAAATGTCTTTATAATTGAACAATATTGTACCTATCTTTGGAGTTACAATAATTTGGCTTTTTTGTCAGATCTCTTTGTCTTGCTGCGTGTTTTTGACAGCGATATTAATAGCACGAGGTTGCTGCATACGCATCCAGAAAAAAGAAGCGATCGCTCGTCTCGCGATCAGACCATAAATTCTGGCGCGTATTTATCCGGACGATATGAAGATAAAAATGCGAGTCTTATTGCCGAAATATATCTTGCTTTATTCAAAACGAACGAACAGAGAGGCAGGACCGCGGCGGCAGGCAGAAACGGCGGCAACAGTAGCAGTAGCAGCAGTAGCGGCGGCGGCGGCGGCGGCAGGAACGAAGACGCAACGAAAAACAATGCAGTGTTTCGGTCAATTTGGTCCCCAGGGCTCGGGGGGTGGGGGTTGTTAAGGAGCTACGGAGGGGTTGAGAAGAGAGAGGCGAGGGGTGCGACGCTAGCAGGGGTTTGTGAGCTATTGTTGCCGTATTTTAACGGCTTGTTTGCGAAGATTAATTTACTTGCTGCCGCGGCGGTGTTGGAAAAATCGCTCTGGGTTTTGAAGTTGGAGGTGTGCTGGATGCACCGCCGTAATTAAGGACTTTTGTTGAAAACGTTAATGAGGAACACTATCGTAATTATGACGGGATTTCTTAATGTTATGGGGGCGCATCAACGACAACGATATGCATTAAAATCGATATGAATATATCTACACCTTCTAACATAATTGGCTTGAAATTATTAATTATTGTCGTTTATACTCATTCAAGTGTTAGAGTTAATTTTATGTAATTTTAAAATGATCTAATTAATACATTTACCCCACTATAATGTAATTATACATATGATTATTTTTCCGGAATACTTTTTTTCGAAAACTATTAAGTGCATTTAAATAAATTTTTGAAGCTTTAATGTATATATGTTCTGAATATTTTGCATGTTATTTCGGCATTCAAAGGTAGAGATAAAGGAATAGGTATGAGGTAACTGGAACACATGTCTTTCCGAGAAAAATATACTGTATAGTCTATCCAAAATGCCAGTGATCTGTGATGGCATTTGGATGGATAATCTATATTAGATGATTGCTACTTTTGCTCGAAAAATGTCGTCGTATAATTATTCTTTCATATACTCTACGTACACTGACGTCGCAATGTTGCCGCATTTAACTTTAACTGACTTTTATTTGGTTTTGGCTTTTATGTATAACACCATTCTAATGTAAATTAAATAACGAAACAAAAAATTTGTAAAATATAATTTATTTTAATATTATAGTACATCTAATGTATTTTTATGTATACTTACACTACAATTAATTTTACAGCAACAATAGTAGGTTAGAGTTGTTTTAATATATTTATATTAAACTCTTTTAAAGTAATTATAAGTGTATAACCAAGTAATGTATTTTACTTTCATTAGAGCATATTTACCTTTTTATTTTACTTCTTGTTTTCTTTGTTGCTGCGTTTCCTTGTTAAGACATCCTAGTAACGCTGTATTTCTTCTGTTCCTGTCTGTGTACATTTATTGATAAAATTATCAATATCACAGCGTTCTGCCTAATGCATATTTGCAAAACAGTTAGTATTAACTCTCTCACAAATCCAAACAAGTCAAAACACTTCCCTGTGGCATATTCTTGTTTGGATTTTTAGTATGGATCTGTTATATGTGACTCTAAAATTATTGAATGTTGGTCAGGGAGTGACGCTACCTATGATTATTTTAAATTTGAAAATTGTCAACAGTTTAATTCTCCAAATCTACCCTAAATTGCTTATTATAAAAATATGATAAAATATACGTTAATAAACATATTTGTTTTTTGTTTGGCAAGCAGAACTTACCATTCGAGCTTCAACCATATATCCTACACAGTCCTTGTAACGTGTGGCCGAATTTTGTCATGTAACAGGATGTAGTAATAGTTTCATTTAGTTCTCGCAGCTTTTAATACACTATATTGTGCTCGAACCAGCTATATGAACAGCAAGACCTCATAACTTTTTTCTCTCCGTATTGTCACAATAGATCTACTTATAACTAATTATTGTTTCTCAAGTTTTTTGGTCCTCCAGGGCTTTGTTTGTCAACTTTTAAAACGTTGGGTAGAAAACGGACAATTGTTAAAATACTTTTCATAAGTAGTTATTAAATTTTCTAAAACTGCTTCGGTAACATATTTTTTTTAAATCAAACCACATAATTAATATAATTAATATACACTGAATTAGATATGCCGTTATTTCTATATATCGATTTCGATGTAACGAACCACGCAAAATTTCCTTGATGACCGAAGGGCAGAAATCTCAAAATAAAAGATCGATGCATGTATCGAACGTTTTCCCACTCTAGTCCTACTTTTCCACGAAAAACTCAGTTGTTGGCCAGGGGGCGAAATTCCAAAACAAAAGTTCAATACTTTTCTCAAAGCCTAGGTATTTACTATCGATATTTTACTTGGTAATTGAAAGTTCGACACTCTCATTTACAATCGATACTTCTTTGAAAAAATATCGGTAAATCCGGCCCAAAAATATATACTGATGTATAAGACAAAACATTTTATATACCGAAAAAATTATCAATATATCGATATTTTTTCAACATCCCTACACTGAATAACTTAATAATACCAAATTGGAAACTGTTATCTTATTTAGAGAAATGTCAAAACCATCAAATTAAAAGGTTAGGTTATGTTGTTTACACTGACATCTACATCTGATCTGACTAACATCTAGGCACCCGATAATGACCTTTTCAATCACATACTTTTCTTCTTAGCCTCTTTTTAGGTTAGTTTTCATCTGTATTAATATTGAGTTAATAATGAAATGTTAAGAATATAAAGGATTAGACATTTAAATTTTCGTTGTTATTCTTGGTAAATCTTTCAAAGCAATAGAATTTTAATTTTTTTTTAATTTCATGGATCAAAAAATTATTTAAAAAATTGAACTAAATTAGATATTCGCGTTATTTAAAGTGGCACGTGGCAGCCTTTGTATGTTTATCGTTAGTCTAACAGTCATTATGGCGTCAGTGTGCTTTCTTTAAGATTTATTGGTATAATGAATTTAGGTCGGCAAAAACTAGGCGGAATGGCTCATTAAATATTAAATTAGTAAGGAGATAGTAATTTTCCTCTATTGGATACTATTTAGGGTAGGTGTGTAATTGTTAATTTATCGTATATGTTCTAATAGTGTGTAAAAATGGTCGATTTTGTTCCATTTCGTTTTTGTTATTTATGTTTAACCGAACAATAAAATTAAACCGTCATCAATTGTTAACCAGTTTCACATCAAAAACATCAAAAAATAGGACAAAGCTTAAAAATAATAAAATAATTATTCTAGGTGCTTGCATGTATTCTAATTATTTTGTTATATTAACATTAACAATATATATTCATTAAAATGTTTTTCATTATTTTCTACAAGTTTTTCCTATTTTTATGGCAATATTCCGATAGCGTATCGAAAGAACGATGTTGGTTTGGCAGCGATCCATTTTCGTATTTCTTCAGCATTTCCATATAAACAAGTGGGAATCAGAAGGCGTGATATTTCGTGAACTTCCGTTCGATCTACAACATTGTATCCTTGCAACTCTTTACTTGTGTTGACGATCATTGTCATGTAATACAAGGCATCATTAATTTGTTCAGTTGACGCCAGTAGGCATCTTTAATAACAATTTCATACGGTTTTAGCAGCTGATAATACACAATATCCTGCTGATCCTAACTTATACACAACATGACTTTCTGGTCATAAATATTTCCGTTTCAATGTCGATGTGGACAAACTTATATGATTTTTTGCTACAGGATTATCGCAATACATCCGCTTTTCATTGCTAGTCACAAACCGCAAATTATTTTAATGAATGACTGTAATTTTTAGGTCTTTTGGTAATGAGATCTTCTTGTCGTTGTTTTTTAATGTTTTGGTAACTAGTTTTTTATTTTTATTTATCATATGACATTAAATGATCAACTCTATTCAATAAAACAGTCAACCTACATTATCAAAATGTATGACGTCAAAACGTTGCAATGTTGCCGCATTAACTTTGAGTTTTAGTTTATTTTGGTTTTGGCTTATAACAAAATTCTAATATAAATAAAATATTGAAACAAAAATAGTGCTCAAATATATTTTATTTTATCATTATAGCACATCTAAGACATATATAATCGAAGAAATTATGCTAATTTGAGCTAATTATACAGCCACAATAGTTTGTAGGTTAGAGTTGTTTTATTATATTTACATTGAACTCTTGTCTTGTATATCCAAGTAATGTATTTTACTTTCATCACTTCATTCTCCCTAATGCTTTTACTATATCTACAAAACAGTAATCATTCTCTCTTCATATAACCAATTGCTCATGTATATTCTAAACAATTACATCATCACAATCAAATCTTTAATAAGCATCACCAAATATTTTGTTGTTAAAACTATTAATTTCCAATCTATCTAACACTTGTTTACGATTTGATCATTTCTCAACACCTGTGTGTCTGATGGACTTATTTTAGATAATGCTTCTTTCCACATATCCAAATAGTTTTTACTGATATATCGGCCTTGATTTGCATATCCATTGTAGTAAGCCTTTATTAAGTTGGTCTGATCGGCCATCTTATATATTTCGGATAAATTAGGCAGCACTGTATCTCTTTTAAACTAGAATAAAACGAGTAGAAGAAATACCGACTGATTTAAAAGCTAATTTACAAAGTACGAGAGGCAATACATCCAACATCGTAATGACGTCAATTCACTGTTGTTTTGCGTTACACAACAGCATATATTAAATTCGTCTACTAATGATTTCGATTAAAGCAAACATGTAATCAGACCATAAAATTCGGTTTGTGTAGACTCTGGTACTGGTCGACCCTGTTGCCAAATGTCTACAAAATTCTTCAAAATATTAGTAATAACAATTAGAGGTTATAAACCAAAATTATAACTTAATAGGGCAACATTGCAACATTCTGACGTCACACATTTTGATGCCGTGCGTTTGCTGTTTTATTGGATAGACCATATACCAAGATAAATTAAATGCATAATTTAAAATTATTGTGTAAGAAAAAAATAATTTTACCTGATCACGTTTCGCCATAATGTTTCACACAAAAAATACGTATTTTTTATTATACGCATATGATTTTTTTCATCCGAATCTTTCACCCTCTTCATTCCTAATGAATTCACAAATAAAACTATTGTTTGTTCTGCCGAACGAGAATTTTTTATTACTGTTTGTTCAAAGCGGTCCGGATTCTGTCTCGGTTTATCCATCGTTAGGGAGATGTCGAAACGTTTGCTCCCATCTAATGTTCGTCTAACGTCGTATTTTTCCCGCGAATCCCCTTTATTTAAATTTAATATTTTTCGGTGCTGATTTTATGATTTCGACATTTCGTCCGGGCGATATTTTAATATTATAAGGATTGTGAATTAATTTTGAGGATTTTTTTGCTATATTTTAGAATTTGGCCTAGTCTGAAAACACAAACTGGAAAATATACCAGAGCTTCATTAACACAGAAGAACAGTTACATAAAAATATATTTACAGTCGAAAACCTTGAAAAAGCCGTCGAGGAAGAAAACGTCCATCATCAATAGAGCCGCATAGAGCAAAATGAAGTCATTCGATTAAGATGCGACAATTAGTGCACAGTTGGGGAACAAATCCGGAGATACAGAGCGCAATGATTTGAATATGCTTGCGAAATCGACATTTTGGATGCGATGCAATGAGCAACGCCAAAATAAGTAATGAATTAGGATGACAGAGTGTGATCTGAAAAATAGGAGAGTACTTCTTACAGTACTAACATTAGAATATTGGTTGATAATAGAATCGGCAGAATCCAAATATATACTTGAGCACAATTACTCCGATTTCTATCAAAGAGTTGAGTGAAACTATGATCATGCAATGTTGTATTTTATATTATTTGTAAGGACAAGAAATATTCAGGTTTCATATCAATAATATTTTTTTTTTTTTTATTATTACTCTTCGTGAGTCCACAATCTGCCCTATTGGCAATAAGTATTTCTTCTGTTTATATTATATATACATGGCATGTAGAAAATCACTTCATTAAGCAATCTTCTGTATAAAATATTATCTTAATTAATTAGTCTTATTCTAATGCTTATTCTAAACTCTACATATGTCCAGTAATCAGATCAGATGGTGTTAAACGTTTTAGTCTACGCACTTCACTATCACGTCGCATATTTAGCTGATTAGCGAGTACATTGGGATGCACTGACACTCTTTCGAAGTACTTCACACAAACACGTTGGATTGCACTCGTTATAGGTTCTAGAGGAATATCGCGTTGTATCACTTTATTTGAAATATAGTACGGAGCATCAACAATGGCACGCAACACCTTATTTTGGAACCGTTGAATGATGGATATATTGGATTTGCTAGCGGTACCCCATAGTTGAATTCCATATGTCCAAATGGGCTTGAGTATAGACTCATACAGCAATACCTTGTTATCTAATGATAACTTGGATTTGCGCCCAATGAGCCAATACATTTGATATAATTTTAGTCCTAGTTGTTTCCGTTTAGAGAGTATGTGCTTCTTCCAGGTTAGGCGTCGATCTAAATGCATACCAAGATATTTAACATGCTCTGCTTGGGGGAGTTGGCGATGATTGATATTTACTGGTGGACATGTTCTTCTACGCAGGGTAAACGTTATATGCGTGGATTTTGATTCATTGGCTTTAATGCGCCATGTCTTCAACCATAATTGTATTTGCTCCAGGTGGGTTTGTAGGTTTATTGATGCTGTGACTGGATCTTCATGGGATGCTAAGATTGCTGTATCGTCTGCATATGTTGCCACAGTAGTTATTTTTGTGGTGGGCAGATCAGCCGTATACAGAAGATACAGTACTGGACCCAGTACACTACCTTGCGGAACTCCTGAATATATGGGATTTAATTCGGTATGTTCATCGCCTTGATTTACAATAAAATGTCTGTCAGTGAGATACGATTTTAGTAGCTGATAGTCCGGATGAGGGAGAAGTTTCTTTAGTTTAACCTGCAAGCCCGTATGCCATACTTTGTCAAAAGCCTGAGATATGTCTAGGAAAGCAGCCGAACAATATCTTTTGGCATTTAGGTCAGCGTTTATTTGGTTTACAAGTCTATGCACTTGTTCTATAGTCCCATGCTTATTGCGAAAGCCAAACTGATGTTCTGGAATAATTTTTCTTTTTTCTATTATATAGTTTAGTTTTTTTATGTATAACTTCTCGAAAACTTTCGAGATTATTGGTAATAAACTTATAGGTCGGTAGGAGGTCACATCTTCTGGTATTTTTCCTGGTTTAAGTATCATTAATATTTTAGCTACTTTCCAGATACTAGGGAAGTAATTAATTCGTAGCATAGCATTAAATATATATGTTAATAGTTTTATAGCCTTTTCTGATAGTTCTTTTAAAATTTTGCCAGTAATTAAGTCATAACCAGGAGCTTTTTTAATATTAATCTCTCTCATTATTGTATGTTTAACTTTTTTGACCGTTAATTTCTCGTGCGGTAAATCCATTTGAAATGGCGAATCTAGAAAGCTAGTAATTTTATTTTCGTCATCTTTATGTAGCTGAGACTGGAAAGGTTTAAAAACATTTTTTAAGTGTTTTGAGAAAATGTCGGCCTTCTCTTTATTGCTTCTCGCCCAATTATTTTCGCTTGTTTTAATAGGTGGGTTATGCTGCTGGGATCTCCTAAGCTTTTTTGTTGCTTTCCACAACGAATAGTCTGTAGCCTCAGTTGATGTCAAGTTTTCTAGGTATTCTTGAATGCCTTGGTTCTGTTCGATTTGGATTAGATCTCTCAGCTCTTTTATGGCCCTATTAAATTTTCTTTTATTCTCTTCAGTCCTTTGCTGTTGCCAATTTCGTCGTAACTTTCTTTTTTCTGCTATCTTTTTCTGTATTGTACATGATATATGTGTATTTTTTCTTGGAAATGTTTCAATGTTGAGAGTCGCGGAATATGCTGCCTCCTGTATATTTTTTGTAAGATTTATTGCTGCTATTTCTATATCCATTTCAGTTTGTAACGGTAAGTTTAGAGAGATATTTTGGTCTAAGTTTTCTCTAAATGAGGGCCAGTTAGTTCTATTATTGCACAGAGAAGGGGGTTTATCTTTGATGGTAATTTTTGAAGAAATTGTTACTATTATTGGTGAATGATCAGAAGACAGGTCGAAACATGATTCTGCCTGACACTTTTTTGGATCAATATTTTTTGTAATACAGAAATCTATTGTATCTGGTTTTTTATTTCTGTCTGAAGGCCAATATGTTGGTTCACCAGTAGAGATATGTTGTAAGTTATCTATCCTTATGGCTTTGAGCAGTTCTCTACCTTTTGAGGTTATTATTCTTGAACCCCACATTAAATGTTTTGCATTATAATCTCCTCCTGCTATAAATCTATTACCTAGCGTACGGAAGAATTCTTGAAATTGTTCTGCCTTGTTGTTATGTTTGGGTGGGCAATAAATCGCAGAAATTGTTAATGGTCCATGGGCTTCCTCTATGGTTATACTGGTGGCTTGCAGGTAGTCTTTGCGGAATTTTTCTTTTTCGAAATGCTTTATATCATCTCGAATTATTATGGCTGTACCTCCATGTGCTTTATCATCAGGGTGATTTGTATGATAAAGCTTATATTTAGGAACTTTCAAATAATTTTTGTCCGTAAAGTGTGTTTCGGAAACCATCATAACGTCAATATTTTGTTCAATTACGAACATTTTTAGTTCCCTGGCATGTTGTTGGAGCCCATTGGCATTCCAGACGGCGATTTTGTAGCTATTGGTTTCAGGCATTAGGCAAGTTTGCTTACGACGGTTGTGAGTAGACCAAGCATCGTACTCATTTGATCCATTAGTTTGGCCATCATATTTTCTAATCTTGAGATGTTGCTAGTTTCAGTAGGTTGAGATATTGTCTCTCGTTTTTGTGCTGAACCATTTTCAACTATTTGGGCATAAGTTATGTCTGGTTGACTTGTTCTGGTGGGTAGTGGTAGATTGGTAGTAGTGGATTGTTTTTGTTGATGCCTTTTTTCCCTTAAGGCAGGATAGAGTTTCTGCTGTAGTTGCTTGTGAACTGCGCAACCCTTGTAGTTCGCTGGATGATTTCCGTTACAGTTGACACATTTCACTTTTTCATCGCGAACTTTACGAGTACAATCTCCTGTCTTATGTTCTCCTGCACATTTTACGCATCTATATGATTTGCGACAGTAAGTCTTTGTGTGCCCGTGCGCTTGACACCTTGTGCATTGTGGTATAATTCTTTTTATATGTGGTGGTTCGCATTTAATAATATTATTTTCCAATTTGGTGATTTCATACACCGCCTTATTGTTTCCATTAGGTTTTATGTCTATATAAAACATAGGCAGAGGTTTTTTTGTCGTGTGATGTCGTATATTGTGAATATTTACGACCTCGTGGCCTTTTTCAGCTAGTGCTACCTTGATGGTGTTAAAGTCCGTCCCGTGATGTAATCCTTTTAATACGAATTTAAATGTTCTCTCGGATTTTGGCCTGAATGTATGGTATTGGGTGTTTCTTTCATCTAATTCTTTTATAAGAACTTTAAAGTGATCCGCTTCGAACAATTGGATTTTAATAGTTTCATAGCTCACTGTTTTAATTGTGTAGTTCGTAGTAATGGTTTTTAATAAATCATGGATGTTTTTTATTATTCCTACCTTATAGACTGTTATTGGTGGTGGTTTGGGAACAACTTTTTCAGGGCTTGGTTGTATGTTCTCTTCAATTTCTTCCGACAGGTTGCTAAAACTGTTTTTTGTCTCTATCGGTTTCTGCAACCAATAGTCACTGATTCTTGTTTGTTTCCTCGCGATTTCTTCTTCTGGACTTCTCAATCGTTTTTTGTTAACGACTGTAGTCCATTCTGATGGTGGAGTTTGCGTTATTGCTGTTTGTTCTAATCTTATATCAAAGTGTGCAGGTGATTTGGTTGAATCGCTATTGTTTGCCATTTTTTAATTTTTAATATTTTATTTAATTTACTTCCAGAGGATAAAAAAAATAAAATAAATACATTGTTTATTTCACGCACTTCATTTTTCACTTACGTTATTTTAGCACTAGTTTTTTACTATAAATACAATAAATGAATTTCAAAAGGACTGTTGTAAAATAAGATGAAATTATTTTAAACACTAATAAAAATGAGATGCAGTCCTTTTGTCTGGTCACGTAAACACGTATTCACTACACTTTAGGTCCACTGAGAGACGGATAGCCGCATCTGTTATGCGTTTTTAATACTCAATTAAATAACCGTAATAAAATACTGGGTTTTTTTAAAGAAAGGTATCTTTTTATAGCTTGGACCGTATTGAAAATACGTCTTCACCCTACGAAGGTTGGAACTGAACTCTATCAATAATATAAACATTAATCAAACCATTATATCTGGTGAATTCAGAATAACTAAGAAAAATTGCTTTTGTTTAAGAACTGGTAGCAATCGGTATGGTTCCAGTTCAATTATTAAAAATAAAAGTAAGATTTTTTAATGCTTTTCTGTAAATTGTATTGTAGTTTCATTACTAAATGCATTTGTTACAAATCACTAACCAAATATTGCAAATAATAAATATTTAGGCAGGCATTAATCTGTACATCACGAGTTAAAATGGATATTGTAAGAATATTAGCAATTATAAAATAGTCTGTAGAATTGTAATTCCTCATATCTTGGTGAGTTGTTACTCTCATATAACAGTATATTATGTTTATAACATAAAAGTAAAGAAAGCTGATATATACTTATATTTGATGCTATTTGATGATATTTTTATTGTGTTCACTGGTGTAGTAATTTAAACTTATAAATACTTTGTTTATTATTGAAACTTAACAGAAATTAGGTTTTATTAAATAACATTTAAAATGGTTAGTGGGTATTACTTTTTTTAATGCTATAACATATATTAAATATATTTCTGATTTTATATTGAAAATATTCTGGAAACAAATTATTCTCTCTTTATTTTATTATGAGAAAAACATGATTGAGAAAAATAAATTGTGGTCGAACTTCGACCATATGACGATAACTGGTTATTTATTGTTATTTTAGTAAATATCACTGGGATATTATCTCAAGAGTTATTAAAAAAACTTTTCCCAATATCCAATAAATCTTTTTGTGTCCTTGTTTCTTCATCTTATATAATCCTTATATAAATGCTTGAAAAGACACTTTAAATTCAATCCGACTCTATTTGCTAAGCATTGGCCTAGCTATTAGAAATACTTTTAATCAGTTTAAAAAATTATGCGTTATTCAATTTTCTAAAAATACATTTTAAACGTTTTAGGACACGTAAACAACGCTTGTACAAGGAGAAATGCAACCGCCTGGATACCTTAAGGATCTTCGTTTTTATCCACAAAATGTGGGCGCCAATATATGCAAACCCCTTTTAGATAAAATGTTGATAGCGATATACGTTGTGCGTCGGAGATATCTAAAGCGAGAAAAGACCGAATAATAATATTGCCGCTGTATCCTACAGGCGCTGGATGAACAGGGGGAAACGGCGGCACGAGGAGAACGAGGAGGATGGGGCCGAGGGGGTGAAAGGGGGGAGAGAGAGGACGTCTGGATCGAGGGTGTGGCCGAGGGGGGGTGATAAATTCCGTTGTGGAGATAACCTGTCTGCCAAACGAATTGAAAAATAATAGTGGTGAATAATATATTACGCATTATCATTTAAATGGTTGGTTTTCTTAAAACGAAAATATAATCCTCCGGAGATTTTTGTCAGCGTTTCGATGTTCTTACTTTCATTTTCTTTTATGGTAGACGGTTATTTGTTAACGGAGTATCAGAATAACTTCGGAAATATCATTTCCTGTCCATTTTAATACGCATAATAATATCCAATTTACTAGCTGAAAATTACAATGGTTTGACCTATAGATTGTTTGTCCATAACAAATATACCGATACGTCGAATATTCGACGTATTTCACAAAGATTGCAAAGTTAAAATGTTGCTATATTACCGCATCAACTTTGAGTTTTGCCGGCTTAGTGGCACAGTGGTAAAGGCGATAGGACGATTCTCCTACTGTCGCGATAGCCGCGGATTCGAATCCTGCTGGGGTATGGTCGTAAATTTATGTTTGTGATTGTTTAAAATGAGTTATTGTCCTAGGCAAGAGTGTAAAATCCGACAAGGAAAATGATTCCCGTCACGCCAATAACCAGGTTAGGTAAGACCGGATGTCTTCTGGGATGATTTCCAAAGTTGGTCACTCGCTAGTCGGTAGGCTTAAAGAGGACTGTGGTTCGGAGCCCACGTTAAACTGTAGGTCCAGAAAAACCCATAGTTGGTAAAAGGAGACTTTAACTTTACTGTGAGTTTTAGTTTATTTTGGATTTGGCATATGATAAAATTCTAATGTAAATAAAATCATATTTTCATATATAATTTAGTTTTAATTGTTTGAGTTGTTTTATCATATTTACTTTAAACGCTTTTCCATATCATCTATGAAGTTTTTTAACCACCTACTTAATGATTGTACGTACTTTTTACTTAATTGCTTGTTTCCTTCTTTGCTGTATTTTCTTGTCAAGTAATTTACTGTAGTTCTCCTTAGTTGCTTCTGTTATTACCTGTGTATATTTATCTTCGTAAGATTAGATTTATCTACTTCATTATCCCTAATGCATTTATCGTATATGCAAAACAGTATTCATTATTTCTTCATACAGTCTAGCCGAATGCTCGTGTATATTTTAAACAATATAATCACAACGAAATATTTAATCAGCAATCACCAAATATTAAAAATATTTAAAACTATTAATTTCCAGTATTATTGTATCTCATTACTTTAATTTTCTTATTTGGCAGACGGTTTGTTGTTAACGGAGTCTCAGAATAACTTCGGAAATATCATTTTCTTTTAATTTTAATACGCATAATAATACCCAACTTTTTAGCTTAAAATTACAACGGTTTAACCTCTAAATTGTTTGACCATAACAAATATATTGAATATTCAACATAGGCAGAATATTCGACGTATTTGATAATGTATAAATAAATTTTATTTACTCATTCACCAAATAGGATCGTTGTTAATCGATATTAGAGAACATTGAGTTACAAAGGGTTGGATGGTTTTTTATTTCTTAAATATTGGGTTTTATTAAATGATTCTATTAAATTTAAAAACCCTTTTTAGGTATATTCTGAATTGATAGATTCAGATATATAACTTAATAATACGAATGGTATAACTACATATATATACAAATTACCATTAATATATTACAAATAATAAGTTCGAAATGATATTACATTTATTTCGTTTATGAAAAATGCTTGGAAAATAGACTTTAAAATATATATTTTTTTATATTGTCAAGTTGTCTTGGTGTTAAAAAATGGCACATATATCATGATGCTTGCATATATGCTGATCATTCTTTTACTTTAAAAAGTCATATAATTTAAAATAAATTATACGATGTATATTAACCAAAATATTAAGTAGCAAGTAGTAATCAAAAGGAGTTATTTATGGGCTGTATATTAAATGAGGTAGAACTTCCCATTCGAACTGTTACCGATCGTTATTATAGAAGAGGATGGTTTTGCATTTGTTACTCGTTAATGCTGGTATTTTTGGTTACAATATATCATTTAATTGTCCAATTAACGTCGATAGTCATCAATGACTACAGTGACAGTTTTATTCAGTTCTAACAACTCGTGGTATACTAAACCTTTTTTATTTCTACTTTATTCAGCAGAATACATAGCAAGACTTTACGTTCTTAGGTTTGTTCTATATATTCACTTTTCATTAACAGTCACAACAGGCACCAAAAATCTCTTCTTTTTTTGCCGGGCATCAATGAAACCGCCATGTCGAAACGGTTCGAAATGGCATTTTGAGTCGCGTGGTAAACATTTCTTTCTTTTTTGGATCCTTTCCAGCACATGTAAAAGCATGGAAACTATTTATTCCTCGTCTACTGAGCTATCTAAAAGTTTTTATTTTAACTGGGTTTTTACTTAATAAGTTTTGCAGTTCGTTGTGTTCAAATATTTATGATATTTATCACTTCGATTTTTATTCAATATTAATAATATAAAAGTTTTAAAACTCTTTACTATATAATATTATTGGTATAATTTAATGCTAATGAAAGGATAGTGCCGGTAGAATAGGAAATAGTTTATTTTAAGTGTCGTGGCTCACTAGAAAGTTCTCAAAGTCTGAATTACTTGCATCATATGGTTTCACTTTGCTTGTTGATTAAAGCAAATAACTATCATTTGACTCTCAGTAGGTATAATATAAAATTTCTTTGAAGTTATGATAAGTTCCTACGTAAATACACCGTACTTGTTAGATTTCGTCACGAGTATTTTTTGATAAACTTAAATATAAAAAATAGCTTGACGGATAATGAAGACCATCGCGCAAACAGCAAGTTATTTTGCAGTTCCTTAGAATTTGAGTTTTTAATTGAGTTAAAAACAGTTAACATATAAGTTAATTTCAAAGGATTTACAGCAGCTAGTGTTACTGTTTATTAAATGGCATCGGATACATCTCTAACTAACTTCATGTTGAAGCCTCATTTACAGGCTTCACTTTTCAGTATGTATCATTTCGTCAAAGTGCGAAGAAAACATTTTTCAGACGTTGAAAATATCTGAATTTGTACCGAGTAAATAGAATTTGCGGGACATTTTATTTTTTTATTTCAATTTAAAAAAATGCTGAAGGTCATCGAGTGCTGTGTGAAGCTTATAGTAAGCATGATTCGATATCAACATGTACTGGATACTGGTTTCCATGTTTTAAAAGTAGCGATTTTAACATCGAAGACAAAGGGCGTTCTGTATAACAAAAACATTTTAAATACAAGAATTTGAAGGCATTAATCGATAGAATCTACAAAGAAGGTGGCTAAGGAGAATGCAATTGATGCGTTTGAGCTGAGCACTATGACAAAAACGATCGGAATATGAATAAATACACAACAGTGTTATTCTTCAGCATGACAATACTCAAACACATATTAAAAAACCGGTGAAAATATAGTCGGAAATATGAAAATAGTGCTGCCAAGGAATGAACGATGGTAAAAAGTAGCTGCTGTTGATGGACGATACTTTGAATAAAATACATTGTGCGAAATTTTCACAATAAAGCTGCAAATTAAAAGAAAATGCTTTAAAATTAATTTACAGGCCTAAAATACAGCTAAAAGGAAATTTTGTTAATAGATGAAAAACAATCTACTTAAAATAATTTGATATCATATAACAGGTCAATTGAAAGTAGTCAATTGACACATAGATGGCGTTACTAGAATTAAATCCATATGTTTTTAGTTAGCCCTGGCCCTCAAAAGATGCGTGTATTAATTTGGCAGCTGTCTGATCATTAGTTTGTGAATTATAGCATTTTGTGTGAAGCAACGTTTGCTATTGTGAAAAAAATGGATAAAAATAAATTTCGCGTGTTAATAACATATTGCTTTTTGAAGGAAGGAAATACACTTGAAGTAAAAACTTGGTTTTATGCGGAGTTTCCGGACATTGTCCCAGGAAAATAAACCATAAAGGATTGTTTACGATATCGAAAAGAGGTTGTTACACAAAATTATTTTTAATGACCGTATATTGAAATTGAATGAAATAGCAGACACTCTAAGGATATCAACTGAACGTGTACATCATATCATTCACGTATATTTGGGTATGAGAAAGCTCTGTGCAAAGTGGGTGCCGCGCGATCTCACTTTTGACCAAAAACAATGATGAGTTGATGATTAGGAGCAGTGTTTGAAGCTGATCAAGCTTAATAAATCCAAGTTTTTGCATCGATATGTGACAATGGATGAAATATGGCTCTATTATTTCACTCCCAAGTCTAATCGACAGTTATCAGAGTTTACTGCACACGATGAACCCGCTCCAAAGCGTGGGAAAACGCAACAGCCGGCTTGCAGGTTTATGACGGCTGTATTTTGGGATGCGCATGGAATAATTTTCATTGATCACCTTGAGAAAGGAAGGACCATCAACAGCGACTATTACAGAGTGTTATTGGACCGTTTGAAGGACGAAATCGCCGAAAAGCTGCCGCATTTGAAGAAAAAGAAATTGATGCTTAACCAAGGCGGTGCACTGTGTCACAAATCAGTGAAAACGATGGAAAATATCCATGAACTTAAAATTACCTTCTCATCCATCGTATTATCCAGATCTGGCTCCAGCGACTATTTCCTGTTCTCAAATATCATTCTAAAAATTCATTCAAAAGAATGCTCGTTGGGAAGAAATTTTCATCGAATGAAGAGGTGATCGCCTAAACTGATGCCTATTTTGAAGCAGAGGATAAATCGCACTACAAAAATGGTATCGAAAAGTTTTAGGGTCGCTATAATCAGTGTATCACCCTTGAAGGGAATTATGTTGAATAGAAATAACTAATTTTGCCAAGAAAATATGTTTTACTATGGTAGGCCGGGGACTTTTCAATTGCCCTGTTATTTTTCTAAGGCCTATTCTATAAAATATAATTTATGTGGTTCAAATATTGATACAGTACAGCAACCGTTATTTTCTCGACATAATTGAAGAAAAATATGCATGGTAGGATTAGTTAGAGGTTCGTAATCGACTTTCAAAGTGTAACGCCAATTTACGTCAATAAAAAGTAAGTGTTACGAATTAAAATCTCATTATAAAACATCTGGTGATGAATATTAACTAAAATTGGGTTAGGAAAAACGTCGTCCCAGTCGGCGACTCTCTTTTATTATCTGGTAACTGTTTTAGCGATATGTAAGGAAGAGGCACGACAACAGATTAAAGAAAAAGAAAATCCCAATATCAAAAAGGAAAATTCATCTGTTCGAGTAAATTCCCATTTAAACTTCGACCGTTCGTCTGGAAATTAAGTTTCGCCAAGACAAAGGGCGACGTTTCATTAAAAGCCGCCCCGATTTGCATACGGACGGAGGAGCGATGGGAGCGAGCTGGGAACTCCCGGCCCCCCACCGCGCCTCCTCACTCTCTCTCCCTGTGTGCGGCCCATCCGCCGATCCCGTTATATAACCCTCAAGCACCATCCTCGTTCTACGACACTTGGATTGACAGATTTGTTTCGATACAAAGCAAAAACTAAATTAGCCGCCGAGATTGATAGTTGTTCTTCGTGGTGCTGGTGTTTCATTAATTCTTTTTGCTAATATTTAGGTTTGGAGATGGAATATTTTACTTTCATTCACGCCCCGGTGTCCTTTAATGAAAACATGTGATAATTTCCACCGTAATTCGTTACAGTGCTTTGCAATGTACAATAACACTACAATATATACAATAAGTTTACAAAATCGGGTAAAATTTTGAAGTCGAGCAGATGAGAACTATTCTTAACCTTATTCATGTCCTGAATTCAGATCTTCAATCTATTTCTCAAGAGTGGTACTAGTTCTCGAGTTCGTGTAAGGTGACAGCGCTGTGCATGCGTACTTATTCCAAACCAGTTTGAAATTTTACAGCTACGTGTTGCTATTTTGAGACTTGTGATTAGAAACTATGTTTTAGGTGCATTTTATGTTTATATATTTTTGAGGTAATATAATTCTTTGTAAATTATAGAGAAAATTAGCAGCAGGCAATACGAAAATATATGTAACAGATCAATTGAAAAGTCCCCCGCCTATTATCGTAAAACACATTTTTTTGGCGCAATTAGTTCTTTTATTCAATATAATTCGCTTCAAGGGTGATACACTCATTATAGCGACTCTCCAACTCTTCGGCGCTATTTTTACAGTACGATTTGTCCTTTGCTCCAAAATAGGCCTCAGTTTCGGTGATCACCTCCTCATTCGACGAAAATGTCTTCCCAGCGGGCGTTATTTTGAGATCTGCGAACAGGAAATAGTCGCTGGGGGCCAGATCTGGAGAATACGGTGTATAAGGAAGCATTTCGAAGCCCAATTCATGGATTTTTACCATCGTTTTCACTGACTTGTGACACGGTGCATTGTCTTGGTGAAGCAGCACACTCTTTTTTTCAAATGCGGCCGTTTTTCGGCGATTTCGTCCTTCAAACGGTCCAAAACACTATGTGATAGTTGCTGTTGATGGTCCTTCCTATTTCAAGGTAGATTCCATAACTTTGCCAGCCAGCTGTTGTATTTTCCCACACTTTGGAGCGGGTTCATCGTGTGCAGTCCACTCGGATGACTGTCGATTGGACTTCAGAGTGAAATGATGGAGCAATGTTTCATCCATGGTCAAACGCAAAAACTCGGGTTTATTACGTTTGATCATCTTCAAATACTGCTCCGAATCATCAACCCGTCGTTGTTTTTGGTCAAAAATGAGCTCGCGCAGCACCCACTTTGCAGAGAGCTTTCTCATACCCAAATATTCTCGAATGATATGATGTACACGTTCAGTTGATATCTTTAGGGTGTCTGCTATTTCATTCAGTTTCAATTTGCGGTCATTCAAAATAATTTAATGGATTTTTGAAATGTTTTCGTAAGTAACAACTTCTTTTGGGCGTCGTTTCATTTTCTTTTATAGCAGATTTTTAGTTGTTGACGAAGCATCAAAATCACTTTGCAAATATTCAACTTACTAGGTGAAAATTACAATGGTATGATCTATAATTTGATTGTCCATAACAAATATATCGATACGTAGAATATTCGATATTATATGATAAAGTATAAATTACTGTTATTTACTCATTAGCCAAATAGGATCGTTTTTAATCGATATTTATCCGAGATTGTTTACTTTATTAAATATTGGGTTTTATTAAATGATTTTATAAAATTATTCTGATCATCCGTTTTGGTGAAAATTAATTGTATGTTACAGCATTAAGGCTGTAAAATTTCAAGTTGCTGTGTTAAATTTGAAGGAAAATATCAGAATAAAACAGAAAATGTAAATGTTAATCAAATTTGTGAGAACAGTTGTAAAACACTATATTACAGAGTATGTAAAATAGATATGTCCATAGCTGCGCAGAGTATATGAAAAGACGTAAATTTCAAAAATATTAATTTTTATTACATACAAAAGGAACAAACCGAACAAGAATAATTTCAACAAAAATAGTGATTCAAAAGAAAAACTTTTTTTAAATCAAGATGACCCGCTAATACCAATTGCTCTTTTGCTGATATCACTTCGGGTTCGGAGAATTTAATGAATAGATGGCGTGCTGAATTTGTTCCGACCACTAAAACCTTAGGTCGAGAGAAGTGAATAACTTGAGTTTTACTCGGGTTGCATTGTAGTCGCCAGAGCTTGCATCACGCAACCGTTTGGTTGAGTTGGTCTTGAAGTCTGTTTTGGGAGACATCGGAATAATATCCGGTGGTGAAAAACACTGTGTCGTCTAAATAAAATGCTGGAGCTATTAATGCTATTAATGGAAAATGTTGTGAAACTCTTGCGGAGATTTGTTTCCTAGAGGAAATTCCGTCACCAATCTTTACTTGAATCTTCGAATTACGAATGAATTAAGAATACTAGATCACCTACTAAAACTAGTTTTTTGGTTTTAAAAATTAAACCGTCGAGCCATACTTGGTCGAAAACTTTAAAGACGTCTAGAAAGATGACTCCAGCTCTGCGATCTCGACAAACAGACTTATGGATGGTAGCTGAAACGTGAGTAGCTTAGTAAAGGTTTGAGAGTTTAGCACGGAAACTGAATTATTCGTTGGGGATTAAGTGAATTTCGTCAGTGAAACCATTTAAAGCGCGCAGTATCTCTTTATCGGCAAGTTTAGAGAGAATTGGTCAAGCTGATAGCCCTATGGTCGGACGGAATGCTTTAACCTTAGTCCTCCATACCTCAGTATGGATTTTATAATATTTACAAGCTGTGAAAGTTGCTTCCTGGTGAGGTTTTTTAGATGGTTTGCTCTAACACAATCTGGACATGGAGATTTTTTTTGTAGAAAGATATTTAACTGAGAGCTGCAGGTCTCTGGAAGAGACTAAGCTTTTTAGAAGACGTTCAGACAAGCATTTGTCTCATGGGGGGAGGTGGTAAGCGAAGGAATGTATTTCATTTGATTTTCAGAGTTAGGCTTTTTCTGGATTAATTATCCGCAAAGTATGCGGTCTTTAGAGAGGGAATAGAGTGCGCGATGGTTTGCCAGGAGGTATGGTATTGCCAGATTTTGAAGAAATTATTCTCATTTCCTCTCATTCATGCGCACTGAGCCTCACGTTTATTCTCTCGATCCTGTGTTGCATGAGCTCTTGTGGCTAAGCGGTTCTTATGCCTGATTAGTTCTTTGATTTCTCTTCCTACATTCCTGCATTTTCTCGAGCCATGGAAGATCGGGTTTGAAGAATTCGTATTTCAAATTCTGCTTACGCTCTACCTTAGCCTCGTTGACACGCACTTACTCCAACAGATAGTCTTCTTGGTGTCATTTTCTTAACAATGTAATAAACCAAGACTGAAGGCAATTGAGCCATTGATAACACACTGAGTTCTACAAACTACTATTGCTGGCATTGAGAAAAAATGTGGGTAGCATATAACGTCAAGTTCTTTGCATTTCTGTGCTATTTTTCAAACATTTTCTTTCATATAAACCTTGTTCTGACAATTATATGCACAACAAAATAAATCAGCCTAAGAAACTAACATATTGTTGGTGCCTTTTTGAGAAATTCTAGTCATTAATATTCAGTGCAGCTGCAACGCGCTAAAAATAATTCCTATAAAAGCGTTAGCAATTTAATATTTAATAATGTCAATAAACTGCAATTGGCAATACATGCGTCGTCGTAATGACTTGAGTTGTATAACAAATAACAGTATATTGTTATCTGTATATAGTCTGATAACGCAAAAGCAGGATGTACGCCTCGGATTTGTTGAGTTTCAGAATAAGCTAAAGAATATGAGAGTTGCTGTTTATATTTATGATCTTGGCAACGCTAAATTTTATTAAACACAATTTGATGTTTTCATCAGAAACTTGGAATTATTTTATCTCGGGCATTAAATAAAAACAAAGTCTTCAAGACTGGTAGAAAATGTGGAGAATTCATCGGTCTGTTGGAGATAATGATATCAATATTTTGTAAGTAAGACATCGTACAGTAACTAATTCAATACACGGAATTAATGTAGCTGCTTCGATAATCTATACTTCTTTCGCTATTATTTAAAAATTTCTCGAATTTGCTCCTTGAATTTCACTGCTTCAGCCTGCTGTTTCTATCTCTTGCAACTCTACAATAGTTTTTCACGTGCTTTGTAGCTATTATGAAACTTATAACGAGAAGGACAAATTAAAATAATTGAAGATGAATCATGTAACTAACGCGAGTGAAAGCTCGGATTATGTAAGCGTTAAAAAAGCTTTGTTTTGTATATAAAATAGTACTCTAATTTTTTCTAAAAGTACCGTTTTTTCTTATTGCCGATTAAATAAATTTTTCATTGTCGAAAATATTTACGAATGGTGGAAAATTGTTTTCAAATTTTCTGTTCTGTTCACTAAACCTTGTGACTTATGTGTATGTTTTTAGCATTCGGTAAATTCGAATAAAGGAATTTCGAACATGGAATAAGAACATTCCTAAAGTTCATAATAACCATTGTTTTAAGTTGAATCTCTCGCATTTTGCGGTCCACATGATGGAAACGTGATCGACCCATAATAGAAAATAAAAGATACAAGATTTTCATTTGAAATTCAGGTCTAAAATAAATGTTATTTAAATGGATACAGTTAGGGAAAAAACAATAAGAAAGTAAGTTAAAATAAACGTTTAACTTATTACAACTATATAATATTAAGAATGCGTCTATTATTTTGGACGACACTGGCAATAACACGAACTTATATCGAAATATGTAGAGAGCAGAAAAACCTCTATTAAAATAATAAACAACGGAAACAACTCCATACAAACTCCAATACTGACTGAAATCAATAAAGGAAACAATATGCGGGGAATCTTTTCTGAATTATTTTACTGCCCTTATTCGATATCGATTTTCTGTTCGAAGTGTTGGTTAAAATAATCTGTGCTAAAATTCGAGGATTAAATTATCTGT
Organism: Rhynchophorus ferrugineus; assembly: GCF_030347505.1. NCBI lineage: Eukaryota > Metazoa > Arthropoda > Insecta > Coleoptera > Curculionidae > Rhynchophorus > Rhynchophorus ferrugineus. Next base: position 18,364,079 of record NW_027472583.1, on the reverse strand, counting down.
TATCTATATTTAAACCTTATAATTGGGGTATTTCGGTATTTAAAAGCTGTAATTTGTGTGCTAGGTTAAAGGTTTTAATTTATAATTTAAAACGTTTCTATTTAACAAATATATTTCAGTTGAATATTAAATATATTCAAAAAACAAATAAACCAAGTGGAAATAAATGCATTTGTATTTCTATATATATAAATTTCTTTTGATATTAAATTTATTAGAATAAAAGATATTTTTATTTAAAATATATCGTTTAATGTGTTATTTTTATGAGTTATGATTTTTAAAATTTTAAAAGTACATGCACAATCTCATAGCTATTAAAGGAGAACTATCCAGCACAATTTTCTCTTGATATTGTTTGTAAAGTCCAGATGTAAGATATCAGGCTCCAAGTGCTACGAATACTCTACAATAGTGGATTTGCCAAGAGATAGAAGAGACAAAAACCTTTTGAACTAGTACAGTTAAGCCACGTGTGAAAACAGTGCCATGTCTTAAACTCTTGTGGAGCTTTAAAGTCTAATCTGAAATCTTAGATTAGAACTTTAGTGTTAAGTTGCAGTTTTAAGGAAAAATTATTACCTGGTACATAACTAGTTGTAATATGTGTACTATAGGTTTTTTATATGTTTACACTACCGTTCAAAAGTCTGGATACATCCTGTTTTTAATTAACATATAAGATACTGCAATAAATATTTAAATAAACATGTTGATATTATAGTTTATTATTTTTACTGCGTTGTTAATAACAATAATTAATAAAATTACTAGTTGCTTATTAATATTTATCCCTTATAGTGAAAAACGGATGGATTTTATGAACACAAATGTTACTAAACCGAAAGTAGTTGATATCTTATAATTACAGATCGCCATTTTACAGTAAAACAAGGTGATGAACATAACGAACTACATGCTATATATTCAGGAGTTTCGCAAGGTAGTGTAATGGGTTCAATACTATATTTTCAATACACAATTGATCTACCTAAAACAAAAGTAACCACTGTGGTAACATACGCAGACAACATGGCAGTCTTAGCCTCTCATGAAGATCTAGTCATAGCATCAATTAACCTACAAACACATCTAAATCAAATACAAATGTAGTTGAAAGGATGACGTATAAAAGCCAATGAAATATGAACACCCGCAAATAGAGCATACTAAATATCTTGGTATGCAGCTAGATCGACGCCTAAGTGGGAAGAAGTACATACTCGCCAAACGGAAACAACTTCGACTTACACCCTACCAAATATATTAGCTTATCGGGCGCAAATACAATTTATCATTAAATAACAAGATAATATTCTATAAATCTATACTCAAGACTATTTGGTCATATGGAATCCAACTATGGGGAACCGTTAGCAAATCTCATATATCATACAAGGGTTCCAAAATAAAGTGTTGCGAGCCATTATCGCATGCTCTGTACTATGCTTCAAATGAAGTAATAAGACGTGATATTCCTCTAGAACTAATAACGAGTGTTCATGTGTCAATTCAATGTGTTTGTGTGAAGTACTGCGAAAAAATTTCAATGAATCCCACTGTACTCGCTAATGAGCTATATGTGCGAAGTGACAGAGAAGTGCATAGACTAAAACGTCCAGCACCATCCGATCTGATTATTGGACATATAGAATTTCACATTTTATAAACTTATATATTAATTTTCATTTAATATTAAGTCCGACAAATATTCTTTAATAAATTAAACGTTTTTCTTCCATAACAAAATTAGCTTTTAATTAGCTTAAATTAGTTTTTAGCCGAATTTGTAAACTTGTGTTACAGAATCTATATATTTATCGGCTTAGCCTAAATTTTACATTTAAATCGATATTAAAATGGAAAGTGAGTGGTTTAAACATTATTAAACTAAGTTATTTAATTTTCAGAAATGTTATTTAAGATTTTGTGTTGAAAGAGTTATGGCAAGTTGTATTCCACATTTTTTTTAGAGAGAACAAATTAATGTGCCCTCTTCATCGGAAGGTATAAACTTTGTATATAGCTGTGAAAGAAAAATCCCACATATGTGAACATTTCTTCAAAACATAGATTAAAAAGTTCGAGAAAAACAAGAATAGATTGATCTCTTTGTTTACAAGATATTTAGCATTGAGAAATCAGATTTTGATTTAATTTGAGGTCTGGTGAACAGAGATCAGCTAAGAAATATTGTTCTTGCTTAAGGATGTAGGTGAGTTGTTAGTTCCTATGTAGGACATGAGACAAAGTAGAAAGCAGTAGATAAACTAAAGCAATAGAAGGCAAATTAAAGATGAGCTATCTGTAAGTATTAATATTGAGATTGAAGAGAAAATAACGATGCAATTTCATTTAAAAATGTAGGTAAATAAATTATTCTTTTAATCAGCCTCTCGAATGTATTGTTTTTGCAATATATAAGTTTGGGGTGAAAAATATGGAAAAAAGATAAGGCCTATATAAATACATAAATGAAGTAATAAAAATATACAGAAGTTAAAATGAAACTATCAACATAATTTACATAGATGGAACACATATGACAAATAAAAGAAATTATCAATTATAACAGTAGATTTGTAAATATTTTAAAGCATTAATAACTACTAAATTGTTCAGCGATTAATATAATAAGTTATGTGACTGTATGACATTTTATTCTTTGAGCTTCGTATCAATTATTTTGATTATTTACTTTATAGACCTAAGTTTAAAAAAATTAATAGTTAATTTAATATCAATTCAAATTGAAATATAATTTATAAAATTGTTTCATTTATATATTCTCAATTTTAATATACAAACATTTGTTATTTCATTTATTATAACATATTTATGTTTATAACAAGGAAAGGTCCTGTATAGTTATACTTGATGCTTTGAAGTTGTTACAGATTTGAAAATAATCTTGCTTATGATAGTTGGTTATAATCTTCATTTCAGGGCAGTTAAACTTGATATGTTATTGCTATGTTTATTGTTAATGTTTTGACGCAAATGTTTTGTTGATTATTGAAACTTAATTGAAATTAGATGTGAGTAAGAGCCATTTTAAAAAGGCTAGTAAGTATTATCGGTATTGAGATAGTTATTTTAATATACAGAAATTATTTTTTTTTAATTAGCGTTATACATGAAATACATTTCTGAAAATATTGTGAAAACAGGTTTTAGTAATATATCATACATTAGTAACAAATATGATTAACGTAAGAAATTGTGGTAAAATTTTAAAATCACAGGGTGATCAATAGTCATTTTTAAACTGTTTAAAAATATTTATTATGGGGACTAGACATAAATCATTTCTTGTATCACCCCGTGCTAACACCGTTAGTATGTAAAAAAATAACTATACGCTTGAATATGGTAATTTGAAGCTTTAGGGTAATTAAATTGAAAAACACTCGATTTCTTTGATAAATTCTTTAAAAGTAAGCAAATATACAGGGACAAAAATAGAAATTCATCAGTTCGAGTACATTCCCGTGTAAAATCCATCCGTTCGTTCGAAAATTAAGTTCCATCAAGACAAAGGGCGACGTTTTATTAAAAGCCGCCCCGATTTGCATACGGACGACGGCGATGGCGACGATCTGATACAAACCCCCCTCCCCCCACCACCATCACTCCCGTTCTCATCTTGCCCCTCTCGCCCCGTCGCCGCCCGCCAACACTCGGATTGACAGATTTGTTTCGATACAAAGAAAAACTAAATTAGCCGCCGAGATTGATAGTCTCGCTTCAGTGGGGTTTCATTAATTCTTCTTAAAAATAATAGGCCCGAACGCCAGGGGGTTGGGGTAGTCCGGGAAAATATTTCCCTCCCCCGCTCTTCCAGCCCGCTCGCTCCTTTCGCCGCTACACCATTCCCATCCATTCCAGTCACTATTGGGGTTGTTTCTGTTGTTGTTTCTGGCGGAGCGAGGAAGTCCGGAAGAGTAGGAAACGGATTTGATGGCTTCCGTTGACATAATAATTTATTATACGATAAAAAAGAAAAGTTTAAACTCATCTTGTTTAGTTACTCGGATGCTATGAAGATATATGATCGGAATTAATTTTGCACGGTGTTTTAAAACGGTTTTCTCACAGGGTTGAGGAAAATACAAAATAACAGAAAGAATAAAAAAGAAAAGAAAGTGCTGCTTCACCAAGACAATGCACCGTGTCACAAATCGGTGAAAACGATGGCAAAAATCCATAAATTGGGCTATATACCATAGCTACGCCCATATTCTCCAGATTTGACCCCCAGTGTCTATTTTCTGTTCTCAGATCTCAAAAGAATGCTCGCTGGGAAGACATTTTCGTCGAATGAAGAGATGATCGCCAAAACTGAGGCCTATTTTAAAGCAAAAGACATATCGTTCTACAAAATGGTATCCAAAAGTTGGGGGGTCGCTATAATCAGTGTATCACCTTTGAAGAGAATTATATTGAATAAAAACAACTAATTTTGCAAAAAAATGTGTTTTACTATGGTAAGCCGCGGACTTTTCAATTGACCTGTTACATTTCTATTGAATGCATTTAATAACTAGATAAACCGACTTGGAGATCCTCCTACGGTTAAGGTAGTGGCGAGTTCCATCCCACTTAGCCAATCTTATGGCATTAGCCAATCCCAAACAGCCAATGCACGTCATACAAATTTATAATGCAACGTTGCCGCACCAAATTTAAATTTTAGTTAAATACACAAAAATAATGAAACAAAAATAACTTTATCAAATATAACTTATTTTAAATTATTTTTAATAATTTAATTAAATTGCAGTGAATTAAACAGCCAGACTAGTTTGTAGGTTGTTATTATATTTACATTAGACTCTATTTCCACACTATCTATGAGGTATAGTTCTAGGCACGTCTTTTTATGTAGTGGCATCTCTTGGAGGCCTAATATGTGTATTTTACTTTCATTAGAGAGCATATCAACTTTTTACGTTTAGTATTTATTTCCTGTATTTCCTTGCTAGTCTTTTAGATATCTCTCATGAGACTTTTCTGTTACTGCCAGTGTACATTTTCCTTTATAAAATCAGATTTAATCACTACATTCTCCATATCTGTAAAACAGTTATTCCCTCGCCATAAATTATAAACTAATACTCATGTAAAGAACTATACAAATATCTATGCACATGCATATTTTACACTCTACAATATGATTTTCTATAGTTATTCTATATTAATCTGCTTTTGTCGATCTGTGATGGTAATCATCAGCATTGGGCTAAAAGCCTACAACAAAAAAGTTTCATTTTGTCTCTTTCAGAATCACTATTCAAGTTAATTACTAAAGTGTTAATTTCTAATCTATTCAACACTTTTTAACAATTCTACTATCTGACAACATCCTTTTGTCCCTATCTGATGGAGTTCATTCAAAACAAAGATGTTATTGTATAGAATCTTCCTTTCTACAGTCTCTTTTTTCAGGCTTGTTTCTGAAAAAATTAAATAATACATACATTTAAGTGAAAGTCGCACAGTTGTGTGTGACATTAACACTGAAAATGTGGCGTCTACACTGTGTCAGTTCTAGAACGCGGAAATATTGCCATGCTTACCATACCTTGATCTTAACCCAATCTTATATGGGAACCATGAAAATGTTACTTTGTAATAAAAAATTAAGACATATTCAGAGTGGTCAAAAATAACCATGGAAAATGATTGGAGGGTAATGGAACATTCCGCAGTATTATTATAGTTGGCGTGCTTACCGTATCACCTAGATCTATCTTGCAGATGTTTTGTCAAGTTTACGATTACGATACGTAGTATCAATTACGATATTACAGCTGCCATATGGCATCTGAACCATTTACATTTTTAACAGTTTTACCAAATCGTTGTTTTGATGAAGAAACCTTTTCAATTCTTGAACTGGATCAATTGTCTATCAATTTCTATATCTGGATTGCCTGTTGTGTATAGATTGGCCCGAACTCGTTGGATTCTAAGCCTATCTATTTAAGTTCCAGTTACTCGAATGTATTTGTGACATACCAATACGACTATTATCAACTTCTCTCTCTCGCTGGTCATGAGTGCGGTTAGCACGTGAGGTATCTCATCGTACATTTGATTGAAGTCAGGATTTTCACGTTATCCAATCGATTTTATTATCAGAAATACCTACATTTGTGTGAAATACAAATCGTGGTAAAGTACTAAAATGTCAGTGCCGAGAAATAATCTTGAATCTTTAATAAATTATATATACTAACCTAAATAGTTCTAGTCAAAATTTTTAGTCCCTAAAAAATGTCCAAACCGATGCATAAATATTTGGCAATATTCAACAAGAATGTCGATCCTTTGTGACTCTAAAAGTAAAAATTGATAAAAATGATATATTGTCAAATTATCTCTGTCAACCATAACAACAATTACTTTATTCAAGAGCTTTTTACTATATGGATCATTATATGGATATTATATTTAATATAGGAAAAATTATATTAACTAGATTTAAGATACCAAGTGTGTAATTAATCTATTTTTAGGTACTTTCCATTTGTAAATATAATTACTTTTGATGATTTAAAATATAAGCTAGTTCAGTAGTTCAAAACTCACTACATCTTATTACAACTGAACATTTTATTTATATACGTTGCATGTTGTGGTTCTCAAACTGCTGAATTCTCTTCATATGCGTTCGAATTGCAGAAACATTTTTATAAGGTGTGTTTTCCAGTGATGTCCAGTCCAGAGTTGTATGCGTGTAGTACTAAACTTCACATCGAACAAAAAAAGCTAGGTGAAACCAGGAGTTTTCTCAATATATGTTCATGAGTATAAATGGTGAAAAATAAGGAAATTGGGTTCCGTATAAACTCAAGATAAAACACGTCGGATTCCGTTTTCTCATATATGGACTACTGTTTCAAAAACATTATCGAAGGTTTCTTTGCATTGAGTCTTGCTGAAGGACCAGTTGGATTCAGTATGGCAACCTATAGGGGCACAGCGATAATGACATGATAAAGTGATCTTAAAGCTTGATAACGCACAGTCATATAATGCAAAAGTTGTTTAGGAAACTCTTTCAAACCACCATATTTTCCAGTCCTACAAAACTTGATCTTACTGTTATGACAGAAATGGTTTCTCGTTGTCAGACTTTACATTTTACAGCCGCAAATGCAAATATTCACACATATTAATAACCCATCCAATAAAACAACCGATTTACGTCATAAATGAAATAGAAATTGTAGTTTGTTAAAATGAGAATCCGTGGCCGATTTCGCTTTCTCATTTTATTCTGATTGGTTAAAAATATATAGAATGCTCTCTGACACATTAGAATGTATAATCGAATCACTCTATAAAATTACATTTGTTTTAATATTGGTGGACCATGTTGCCAAATGTCTTTAAAATTCTTCAGATCATTATTGATTATAATTAAAGTTTATAAACTGGCAAATGTCTTGGTACTATGCTTGTTGAAATTATATCTATAAGGAAATAATATAAATTTTGATTACGTCAGTCAAAGTAAACTTCTATATATATATATATAACAACCATATTTTTCCCGTCCTTGTGGTTATTGGAGCGAGTTCAGAAGGGTAGAGGAAAATTTGCCCCGTTGGCAAAATAAGAGGGAATCCCTTTGATAAACGAATCGATTATGATTGGTCGAAATCCTTTTATGGAAAAGCTGTTTTTCCAGCTTTTTTTGCTAGATTTTTTTATATAATTTGTGCGCGCTTGTGTGCGTATGTGTGCGATTCCTGAGATATCTTTTCAAAATGGGATCGGGATTTCGGTGGTTAATATTTATGATTTTTTTAATAAAATTCTATTGAATTTATGCGAAAGTAAAATATTAAAAATTTTGCGACAATATATTTTTCATCAATGCTTTTATTGGGTGCAATAAAAATATTGGAAATTTCAGCAGAAAAGCTGGAATTAGTATAATACTTTCGAGCATTTCCTCCCATCAATTTTAATCCACTAAGAAAATCGATGATATATTATTATGCAGATTTTGGTATTTTAATTTTTCTATATAAGGTTCGGCTCTGCTATTTGAGCTATTTCAATACAAAGCAATTTGCAGTTGTAAAAGATTTCGAAAGTTTAAGCATGGTCAATTAATATCAAGAAAAGAGACGATAACTTAATATCAAAGTAACAAAACCATCATAAAAAAGAGGTATATATTACAATTGATGCGTTCGTATCAAACATTAGAAGTGGAACAGTCGATATATAAAAGAAAAAATAACTAGTGAGTCACATCAAAATTAACAACAAAATCCATGGAAACCTTACACGCAAATACCTAAATTTCCAATTTTTATTTATTTTGATTAACGGCACAAAGTCTGGTTGATAGCAGTTACATAATTGGATCAATTTCTTTCAAAGAGGCATGAGAAAAGACTCCATTCTCACAAGAATAGTGAAATATTACAACTATAGGATACCACCAGAACAGGACACAGACTCAAAAGAATCAAACCATCTGATCTTGTGTAGTGTTGTGTAGTAAGGAGCATATATTAAAAAATTCAGCAATGACATGTATAAACATTATTTCACCAGAGACTGAGATAGGGCCGATGGGTCCTCCTAATAATTATGTACCTAGATTTAAGTTATCATAAAGACAAATTGTAGGTGTGACGGAAACGACTAGTAATAATATATTAATTAAATAATAATGAAAAAAATTCTTTAAAAAGAGGAATGTCAACGTTGTGCTATATATTACAGAAAATACAGAATATTTTCACTTTACATTATTGTAATACGAATGAAAATTTCTCGAATACCTAACGTACTCACCAGATTTAAGACCCTCTAATTACTTGTTGTTGTATGTTGTACAGTAATTTTCGACAACTTTTTTCTCTCTAGCATCATGGCAATTTTATGTCGAAAGAATTATGTTGATTTAGCGTTATCGATCCATTTTTGCACTTCTACAACTTCGAATACGTTCGTCAGCCAAACTACAGTCTACTTAAAATAGCAGTGAACTCACGTCATCTGAATTGATGATGTCAAAAGTGGAAATGTTGCCAAATCATCTCTGAGTTTTAGTTTATTTTGGCTATGATATATAACAAAATTCTGATCTAAATAAAATAATTAAACTATTGTAAATAAAAAATATAAAGAAATACATTAAAAACTACTGTTATAAAATATAATTGATTTTAATAATACAGTACATCTAATCCATATATTATCAAAGAACTTACGACTACAATAGTTTTATTATACTTACATAATTATTTTTCCATACAAATCTATGAGTTCTAGCCACGTTTTTTTATGTAGTAGTATCCCCTGTAGTCCTAATCCACCTAATTAACAATTATATCCAAGTATTATGTTTTACTTTCATTAGTGAGCATATTTACCTTTTATGCTTAGATATTAATGCCTTCGATATAGTGTTTCCTTGTAAAGCCATTTTGATATCACTCTATTTCTTCTTAGTTAGTATTCTTTCTCTCCTCACACATTTTTACCAAATGCTCTTGTATATTCTGAAAAATTACACACATATCTGTGCACATAACACTTTCACACTCTACAATAAGATTTCCTACAGTTATCGTATATTATATCTCACCTTTAGTTGTTTCCGTTCAGATAACGTCTGCCGGTTTATAACCACAGAATAACTAATACTGTTTTTGTAACGTAGAAATGAAAATTTCTTTATTTTGTGGTTTACAACCTGTAGTTATTTTAATCAATATTTTGTCGAATTTTGCCGATGTTTGACAACCGGACGACTTTGTTAGGTTGATTAGTTTAGATGTTCCAACTTGCCACGCAGCATATTATCATCATATTATTATCTTTTTTAAATGGAATAAAATGAGAAGGGAAATATTTTATGACTCTAAAACGAATTTACAATTTGCGACAGGTACATATTGATGACGTGAGCCCATTGCTATTTTGAATAGACTATATATTGCATCGATCTATAGAAGTAGAATTGGTAGATGCTATATTTGATGAGTACGCTAGGTATACTTCTCCACTTTTGCAAAGTGTAGTATTGTCATACAAGAAGATAACGTTGCGCCTGCTGCTTGCTATGTAGATCTTTTGTTTAACAATATGTCATTCATTTCACTAAATTCACGTTAGCAGGCATCTGAAATAATAATTTCATTCGATTTTAGAATTGTTCGGCTTCGGGGTTAATGTGGATGGACCCATACTTATCACAATACGCCACAGAAAATCCTTCTTTTTTTACCACAGTAATCCTGAAACACTTGATTCATCAGCTGTTATGCTATTTGAAAGTTTTTTGACAGTTTCAATAATTATTTGTTTTCGAACTCGTTCGTTTTCTCACACCATAATGTACCATTAACACAAAAATCATCACTTTTAAATAATTAAGAGCAAAAAACACATGAGTTTTTAAGGGTATTTAATGGGATTCGACAATACATTTATTCAAATTGACAAACGTATATATCGCCAATATATTAATACATATTATATATTCAAAATACATGAAAGTACCTAGTATATATATTCAAATCCTTATCATTTTATTGTACAAGGCTTACAGTCGCTTGTTCGCGAAAACAAAAGCTTAAAAAAAGAATTTTGATTTTAAATATGAACTTAGGCCTACGATATGTAGCCTAGTCAGAGAAGCTCCTTTCGCTATTGATCAATTTAAAAATCGTTCGTAATTATATTACGACGTTTCGAAGGGGCTTTCAGCGACCGTTCAATGATAATTTGTCGATTAATTGATTAAATTATGATTGGTGTCGGCGTCATCCTGAAAACGAAGCCTATTTTATGCGACAGTTCCACAGCGTTAACGTCCGCTCTTATCGAAACATATTAATTTAAAATATCGGTTCTATATTTTTCGGTATATTTTATTCGATTACCACCAAAGCCCGGGGAATATTTAATAATTTTTATATCCAAACATAGATAAATTTTAATAAAATTGTTCAAATTGGTCTTTTTTTTAATAATACAAAAAATTTAATACAAGGAATTCTTAATACAATACTAGATTTTAGTTTTATTAGTTATAATGGGTTAGAATTTGCACTTATTGTAAATTGTTTGCATTTTTGTTGATAATGAGATTTAATGATGCCTTGCATTGTCAAATCAAGAGTAACATCGTAGCTGCCATTCTTTAATGCTTTCTTGGACCTTTATATCCAAAACTGTGTGGAATCTTACTGTACTTAAATAATAATAATTGACCATCGACATTGAAATTGAACTAGATGATTATGTACAACCTATATAAAGTTATATTGTGAGTTTAAGGGAATAAAGGGGCCTTTATAACTGCCGAAACCGAATATTAATATCACCGTCAGTTGATTTTAAATATTTATAGTAAACATTTGTATTATTGCGAAAGGAGCCTTCAATACTCAACTACACAGTTTTTGACATTCATTAACCCTATTTTATTTTATATTGGCTTTATATATATAAATTAACATATAATATTAAAGATTATAATATTTTAAAAAATTCTTTTAATTATTTGTTTTTATTATATTATTAAGCTCCATTTTAAAGGAACGAAAGCTTCCGGTGTTCTGTAAAATTCTACCGACTCCAAGTAATTGCACTTACTCCAAATGGATGCCTGAGAGTTGCAATAGCTGTTCCTTTCCACAGCTAATGGGACCAACATAAGGTGTCTGAAGGAGTTTAACAATTTTTGGTCACACATTTCAACTTCTAAGCGTGTTAAAGTGAGGATTAGCGCATATAGTCGATAGCGAAGATCAACAAAATTATCCGACATATATTTTTCAGGTTCATTATAGGTTGCTTCACACAGTGACGAGAGAAGATCTTATCTATATAGCTGCGATTCACTCTAAATCCTGCTTGCACTTCTCGATTGGGCTCTTCAGCAACATTTTGAGCAATTTATTGAAGACTCATTCTATTACTGTTCATACTTCATTCACTATTGGTTCATCGTCAGGAAATGAAATTCCTGGAATACCAATTTGGATATATATATATATATATATATATATATATATATATATATATATATATATATATATCCAAAGAACCTTTTTTGCATACGTCATCTAAATTTGTAACGTCAAAACGTTGCAATATTGTCGTATCAACTCCGAGTTTTAGTTCATTTTGGCTTTGACATACAGCAAAATTCTAAATAAAATAATTAAATAAAAATATTGTTATCAAATATAATTTATATTAACATTATAGTAAATCTAATGCATAAATCTAACGCAGTTATAATAGAATGTAGGTTAGGGCTGTGTTTGAGTGTATTTACTCTTTTCAATACCATCTATGAGTAAGAGTTCTAGGCGCTTTTTGTATGTAGATGTATCCCTTGGAGGTTTGATCCAACTAAATAAGAATTATATATTCAACTAATATATTTTAATTTTATTAGGGAGCGCATTCACCTTTTACGCTTAGTTCTTGTGTCTTTTAGTACAGTGTTTCCTTGTAAAGACATTTTGATATCACTGTATTTCTCATCAGTTTGTTCTATTAGTACCTGTATACATCTTTCATGACGAAACTAGATATAATCACTCGATTCTCATTAATGGATTTGTCATATCTGCAAGACAGTTATTATTCTTTTTCTCCTGACACATTTTAACCTAATGCTCATTTATATTCTAAACAATTATACATATAAATGTGCAAATATATCTTTTTCACTCTACAATAACATTTCCTACAGTTATCATATATTAATTATATACTCACCTTTACTTGTTTATCATCTCATCGCCCTGTCATAGAAACTGTCAACATTGAATCATATCATATTTAAAAAGCTTCATTCAAGGGAATAACTAAGCTATTAAATTCTAATCTAACATTTGTTTACAATTAAATCATTTGTCAATTTCTTCTTCAATTTGTCTGGTCGAGTTTATGCAAATCGAAGGTTTTATTAACGAATCCCGTTTCCAGCATGACGTACAATATATCTGCAATGAATTATTAATAACTGTTATATACTTCAAGTATTAAGTACTAACACAATACCTGAAATATTTAATCACTATAATCTACAAAAATAAAAAATGATTTCTGCTAAAAAGGTTTATTTTAAAAAATAATTCTAATTATGTTGACATTACAAATTATCTTAACATACTTAACAAAAAGATACAGAGACATCATTGACAGTATTAATAATAGTTAACATAATTAATTTGATTTATAGATTAAAATTAAATCTTTTTACAAAATTCATCTAGAAACTATATCGACTATTTTCGCGCAATTGTAAATTCATTCTAAAAACGAATTTGCTGAAGATAATCGAAACGGAATAAAAGAAATCCGTTTTTATGAACCCCTTTTTAACTATCCTTAATGAAGTTTCGGAATATCCAGTCAATATATCCACAAACACTCTTTGTTGATTGGACCAAGATATGACGAATCAAGTTAAACACGACAAAATTTACTTTTTTAAATAATATATTACGCTAACAAAGCTTAAATATGATTACTTGAATGTGAATGTGAATGTGGATGTCAAACTTGATTGTATGGAGTTTGTTAAAAAGAAACAAGCAACAATTTGTATTAGACCATAAAAATATGATGGTGGCTTAAACGGCCATTCGAACTATTTCTACATAATAGGTTGCTGCTGAACATGTTTGGTAAGTCTGTAGTGGTTCACAAATGATGGTCCAAATCGCATACGTACACCCCAAAAACAAGACACATAAAATAATAGTATGTTTGCTGCCATGCTGTTTGTTTTGTCAAAATTACCGTGGCAAGTTAGATGATTGAATAGCATGACTAAATAATAAAACTTGGGTGTTTTATTTGTTGATGACGTGTAGACTTTTTGGATATATAGTTTTTTTAATAGCTATTCGTCAACTGAAGATCCGTGAAAACCAATTTCTTTCAATGAACCAAATTGAACGACATGCTATTCCACCACATACGGCTTAATATCATATAGCAGACGCAACGATGGGTTATATGCTTCAATGATTTGAGAGTATTGTTATCTCTAGTAAAGGTGAAGTAAATTAACCGTAAATATTATACAATTTGACAATTGATCGTGGTAGATATTTATTGTGGGTTTTTTAAATTAAGAATATTTAAGCATCCACAAGTATTTTACGGGACAAAAAATATACAGCCAAATATCTTTATACGGCCTTTTATGTTCAATTGATGAGGTGCAAGCCACATGTTGCGATCAAATTTAAAGAATTCAGGCAATGAAAATGAAATACAACCAATGTACTGGTTATTCTGTAGATACTCAGGGCTGTCGGCATATAGTAAGATTTTACTCTACCAAGAAGTTTTAAAACCAGTGTGAAATTATAGTGTTCAACTTTTGGGTTGTACAATCTAAATTAATTAAAATAATACACAATGTTTCCAAAATAAGGTATTGAGAAGTATTGTTGATGCCCCATGATACAGACGTAACAATAATTTGCATCAGAAGGTAGAAAATGTCGATAACGTCGAGGACTATGTCCAAAGACATGAACAGAGCTCCTAGATAATTATGGCTTAGTCAAAAGAGTAAAGGTTTTACGATTTGATCTAGTTCAGTGAAGGAAGTTGTTAGCTATCCTAGAATAAATACTTGTTCATTCTATATCTATTTTAATTTCATATCTTATATTATTTTATAATAATAAGTAACTTGTTTATAAATAATTTACTTAAAACAAATTATGTCTTTGCGCATTTATTTACGTAAAGAGCAGAGAATATACTTTCATGTTCCTATATTTCACCATTAAAATAATATGAAAATATCGAAGTACTACAATTACTTTATAGCAGTGGGCTAACTCAGAGGCCGGAATAATAATTAAGACTCTTGTTATTAAGCAGGAATTAACAAGATCAGAAAATTCGTCCGAAGGAGAATAAACGAGAGCGGCCGCGATCGGCAATTTCAATAAAGAAATCGTTATCTTTGAGGTTTCGGTAAATGTTTTTTTCTTGTTACATTTCTGAAACAATAAGTCCGCCCGTTCGGGCCTTAAGCAAGCACGAAAATTAGTTTTTAATCGATCGGGTGGCCGTTTAGAGCGCTCTTCCTCGATATTTTAATTACTGGAAGGTGTCAGCGAACGATTTCCGTTTGAAAAGCGCGGAAATCGATCCTTAAATCGAAACCGAACTTTAAATGGAGTTTAATAAATGTGTTCCGCGCTCCATTCGGAAGTGGGTAACAGAAATTTTTAATTAAGAAAGTGGTGAAAGCCGTCACAGAAGTTATTGAGGATAATGACAATTTTCTTGAATTGAAATTCATCATCAGAACATGTAACCGAATTGATCTATAATATTCGGTTTGTGTTGGTACTGGCCGACCTTGTCAAATATCTACAAAAGTATTGGAGATAATAATAAGAGGTTATAAACGTTATGAAACAAAAGTCAAAATTGGCGAGGCAACATTGCCACATGCTGACGTCATAAATTCTGATAACGTGCATTGGCTATTTTATTGGACCGACTATATATCCTCTTCTTAAACGGTTGGATCGATTTTGATTATTTTTTTTATGTGAACCCTTTCCCGCGATATAGTGTATGTTCATACGCAGTAATATATCGCGTAATCAAAATTACATTGGCAGCATATGACAATACTTTCAAATATTGTCATTGTCAGTTTTTTTCCCAATTTTCTGTTTCTAATTTTAATTTAAAAGGTTAATTATGTTTATTTGTTGTGTAGCTACTTAAACAACCTACCACGTTTTCGAGGATGAACGGGAAATATAGGCCGACGTACACATAATGCAGAAATAACCTATAACTATCTATTGTATAGAACTATAGAGGAAACCTTAGTAATAACAAAAGTAGTCATCGGAAATATAGAACAAATTTAAACATTGTCATTGATACAAAAGTGTCATTAAATGCAAAAGTGAACAAGAAGAAAGGTCTCTGCTGCGCATCAGAAAACAATTATCTTCAATTGTTTAATAAGCCACTAAATATATTGAAAACACTATTAACTTCATACTATGAACTTAAAATCGTTCAGAATGAGGATGGTCATAATTTTGAATCAGCATCAACATTCAGAACGATTTTATGGCTAACGAAAGCTGGCAAAAATTAGTACATGCTATCTATACGATCACAATGAGCAGATAGAGGAAAGAAAAATTGGGGGACATTTTCAAAATAATAATAAATTGGTCAAGTTATTCAGCATATTATATTTCAATAGATTATAAAACGACAATAATGTTGTTATCGTTACACCAGACAATGTACCATTGGATGATTATTGGAGTCTATTCCAGTTTATTCCAATACTTTAGTGCAAAGCCATACTTTAGTATGGCCAATATTTAAGTCTGCAAAACCATTGTCAAATTAAAAACTGTTGTACTAGCTAGTTGTTGTACAGTTAACGTAAAATCTCAAGCGGTATAAAGAAAATATCAGTTGCTAGATGACATATTTAGTTATTCAAAGAATATTTATTCCCGATATATAAAAGTAATTCGGTACATACGTGTATTATTTAAACATTAGTTAAGTATTTAATATTGTATACCAGTAAATCTGTATATAAATAAGCAGAAGGCTTATTTTATTGAGTTATCCGTAATTTTCTTATCCAATATATATTTTCTTCTCTGATCTTAATCACTTTAATGTACTAGATTACTACACATCAAACATAACACAGATAACTTTAGCTCAATTTGATATTTTTTACAATTTGATATAACATACGTGAGATATTGCGTTATTGTGCTAAAATCTTGAGAGCTTTGAGCTATAAAATCCTTTGATAGTAAGTTTTACTATATTCACCATATGGTTAAGACATTTTCCAATTAATTATTACTTATTTCTGTTATTTAGCTAATAAACATTAATTATGAGAAAACCAAAAAGAAGAAGTTGAAGTAGATTCTTAAACGATTGAACGAAAATTGGTTTTCCCAATGATCACTCAATAAGTTCTGGGTATGATATATACATAATATCACATTCTAACTTTTCTAAGCCGAATTTAATAGTTCCAACCTTCCAATGATAAACATCAAAGGTTCATGACAATCCGAAATTTATTTTGAAAGTTGCAATGTTTTTATTATTTATTTTGGAAACTAAAAATAAAAAGAAATTTTGTGTATTAATCAATCGGCTTAGTTCGGTGTAGTTAGGTGAAGTTCATCAAAGAGTATCGCATCTAAAGCAGTAAGATCACAAAACGTAGATTGAAGGTGCTTAAAAATCATTTGCTATAAACCATTACAAGTAGGAAACAGTTCATGAATTCCTGAGTCAAGCATGACAGTTCATGGTGTGAGGCTGTCAAAGGTCAAGTGAAGTTGCTGTGAACTAACACGGTCTACAGGAATTTGGTTAGAAGATTTCACTTCAAGTTAAAAGACCACCAAAGGAGGATATGGGAAATTATTATTATTACAAAGATGTCATAGAAAAGTATACAGTCTAAACAGTATCAATCAGAAGATCAACAAATGCAAAAATGGCGGACGAAGTACAAGTTATTTTGAAAAAAAACTATAACTATAATTTGTCTAGATGGAACAACGACTAGGTGTAGTAATTTCTCTAAGAAGCCGGTGTTACATCACGTCACTGCTATGTCACTGGCTAAGAGCTACACTGTATTTGAAGAATTGCGGCCATATATAGGGGCCTTGTGTTTTGACACTGAAGGTAAAACTAATGAGGTAGGTTTGATCTGTTTTCTAATAGATAAAAATCCTTAGTATTATTTTGTATCATTGTTCAACAAGTCGTCTCTTCTTTCCGTTAAATACAATAATATTAATAAAGTAAATTTATTGTTTTATATTTTAAACCTCTTCACATTTCGTAACTTTTATTTGAACTCTTAGCGTAAACGATTTCTATAAACGCAAAACTTCAAAAAAACGTTATCGCGTTATTAATTATATTTATGTCGAAAGTTGCAAGTAAAAAACAAATTAAAAGTTCCGGAACCGTTCAAAATTGTAATATTAAAGTTCAGTTATCTGTTAGAGCTTTTAATTTTAATGTATGCTTGCTATTAAGCTAATTATGCATTTTCCGTTGCTATAACTCTTAATGTGAATTATGCAACAACCATAAAATCATATTAACTTTCTACCTTTATGAATACGCTGTAATGAAAAAGCTATATTTCTAAATTTATTTAAAGTTCTGTATGATAACATTACCTTATGTAACAGTGTAATGATATTATTAAACAATATACTATTTCAATGCTTGATAAAAAATAATTTTATAAAAATGTTTTTGATCTTCATTAGTACATTAGGTTTCATCTACTGAAAACTCTAGCATCATGAAAGGAGAGTGAGATAGTAAAATATAAATGAATTATTTAATATGTTAAACTTATTTCGTTTCCTTCAAAATTATATTTTTTGTATAAAAGTTAAAGCATAGCATCAAAACTATTTACCTTACTTTACCTTCAAATATTAGCCTTCTTTTCTTTTCTAGCACGAAGGCGATACTGGATGCACAATATAAAGCGGACTAACAAGAGGGTACAAGGAAAGATGATTTAAAATATAACTATTATATATTTCCTTATGTGGTTGCACTGGATACACTTATAATCCTTTACTAATAACTAATACTAATAATTCTAATCTCTAACACTAATATCCTACAAAAATATATAACATTCATAATCTTAATCAAATTAATTCAATATGACGCCCTAAGAGTCAAAGTTCAGAGCAATTTAGACAAACCGAAAACTAATAGTGTTATAATGTAATAAAAGAACGTTCTCGCCCAACAAAATAATCTCTCACAAATCATCTCTAACTGAAAAGTCGTATTATATAAAAATGTCCCATTATGAAATGATGTCCTACCATGGAACCTTGTGGGCAAACGATGTTTTTAGTCTACTTACCAGAATGAAAAGAGAGGCTTACCTCTATTGAATTATTGACAACTTCAAGGAACCTTTAGGGTCTGACTAGGTCACGTTTCTGTAGGAACTGAAATCAATGAATCCGAGGTATCGGGTACGAATATTTTGAGAGATACAGGACAAAAGGACACTGAGGGTTAAATCTATTCAAACACAAAAAAAATCTAGATATTTCGCTCATCATTACCATTCAGTCTTAACAGAGGCACCCCGTTTACATACTATTGATTTATGCCAACATCTTCTCAATTTTGAAATAATTATTGAGTACTTTTCGTTGAATAGCCTTAAAGCCCTCTTCGATTTGATTTTAATATCCTCGAATGACTGAAAACGATTTCTTTGATGAGTTTTTTAATTACAAAGGAATTCATTCAGGCGAACAATGTGGTTACAAAATAACGAGTTCTTTCTTCTAATAGTGTCGAATAATAAATGCAATATATGAAAACGCATTATTGTGAACGAAAATCTACAGGATATCGGCCCATAATTCTTGCGTTTGATTCGACTCACTGTTCATATTTGCCTCTTAATAATTTCGTTCTGCTCAAAATTTACATCTTGCTATTTCATCTACTTAATCATAGTAGTACACCAGTAGGTTTCATTTGAACTAAATTTTCCATTCTGAGATCATTGAAAAGTCTGTAAATAACAAATTAAATGACAGCCAATGCATATAATCTTGTCATCTTGTATTAAAATATTACTTTTAGACTCATATTCACATCAGATCTAGATCCAGACATTAGATTCACGTCTATAATCGTAAATCCGTAATCTATTATTTATCACAAAACGAGTAATGTTTTGCTTGAGATTCTGGAATATGAATACACAGTATTTTGAGTTCCAAACAAATTTTTTCCGTGCACAGATTTTTATGTAATAAATACTTGCCCATATTATAAAGACGCACATAGTCCATTCAAAGTTATTTTGTACATAAGTAATCTAAATTTATGTATGCTAAGTTTAGATGTGGTGAAATGGGCACCGACGGTGAAGTGGACGCCCAAAAGAGGTTGTTACCGAGGAAAACATTAATAAAATCCACTAAATTATTTTG
Organism: Rhynchophorus ferrugineus; assembly: GCF_030347505.1. Lineage (NCBI taxonomy): Eukaryota > Metazoa > Arthropoda > Insecta > Coleoptera > Curculionidae > Rhynchophorus > Rhynchophorus ferrugineus. The sequence continues at coordinate 18,344,031 of NW_027472583.1, read as the reverse complement.
AATGACCGTAAATTGAAAATGAATAAATAGCAGACACTTTAAAGATATAACAAAACCTGTACATCATATCATACACGAATAATTGGGTATGAGAAAGCTCTGTGCAAAGTGGGTGCCGCGCGAGCTCACATTTGACCAAAAACAAAGACGAGTTGATGATTCGGAGCAGTGTTTGAAGATGATCAAGCGTAATAAACATAAGTTTTTGTGTCGACATATGACAATGGATGAAACATGGCTCCATCATTTCACTCCGAAGTTTAATCAACAGTCATCCGAGTGGAATGCACACGACGAACCCGCTCCAAAGCGTGGGAAAACGCAACAGTCAGCTAGCAACGCTATGGCGTCTGTATTTTGGGATGCGCATAGAATAGTTTTCATTGACTACCTTGAAAAACGAAGGACCATCAATAGCGACTATTACATAGCGTTATTGGATCATTTGAAGGACGAAATCGCCGAAAAACGGCCGCATTAAAAAAAAGAAAGTGCTGCTTCACCAAGACAATGCACCGTGTCACAAGTCAGTGAAAACGATGGTAAAAATCCATGAATTGGGCTTCGAGTTGCTTCCCCATCCACCGTATTCTCTATATCTGCCCCCAGCGACTATTTTGTGTTCTCAGATCTCAAAAGAATGCTCGCTGGGAAGAAATTTTCGTCGAATGAAGAGGTGATCGCCGAAACTGATTTTGAAGCAAAAGACAAATCGTACTACAAAAATGGTACCGAAAAGTTAGAGGGTCGCTATAATCGGTGTATCACCAGTGAATTTAATTTTGTTAAATAAAAAAAAATTATTTTGTCAAAAAAAATGTGTTTTACCATGGTAGGCCGGGGACTTTTCAACTGACTTGTTATGTTAATATAATTTACCTTTATCTCCGTTTTTCTACATAATTATAAATTATTGTAATAAGCAGTTACTCCAACAAAATATATAACACATCATTACGATAATAAATAATAACGAAATCAATATTCCGCAAGTGCAGATGATTTTTTATATTGGACGATATCGTTTTTACCGTGAAAACACCGCAATAATCGTTGGTGAACGCCTTTTGGTGTCATTTAAAATCAACCAGACTGACGCCGGCTTTATTTATTGTCAATAAAATATAAATTATTACCTTTTCACGTCGATACGATGAATAATACTCGTAATATGTACATATTTATATGTCTGCTCATTTTATAGCTTGCTTTTATCGGTTTGTTATTTTAATTGTACTTTTGATGTCGCCTATAGCTGTTCGATATTGCGAATTTATTGTCATAACAAGATGTCTCATTTATGTCATTGTGATTGACATGTTTTTATAGAATCATATCGTCAATGTTTATTTTGTTTGAGAATGGATTTTGATTTTTAGTAGATAAGGTCATTTTTGTAACATCGACACAGAATCTTAATGAGGATTTACGTCTTATAAACTGTAATAATCCTCAAGTATAGGGTTTTTCAATTTATGCATGTTGATATTGGCAGCCCCTGGCAGCCATGTTATTTTAGTGTTTTTTTTTAGCCACTTCCTTATCATTCAGTCTCTGATATCCAATCACCATGGAAAGTTAGTCGATTGAGGAGGACACCTAAATGATAAAAACTTGTTATGAAAATAATATTATAAATAAATTTGATGTATTAAGCTATCTAGAATATCTTTAAATGTTTGAGCTGGTTTTTTGTCCAACAAGTCTGGTCACTATATACGAATTTTTTTCGTTCTCCAGATCTATAAACAGATCATTTAAACCAAAATCTACAATTGAGATACAACAAAGCAAAAGCAGAATTAATTCATGTTTTAATGTTTATTTTTCATAAGCTGTCATGTTTCTCAATCATGACGTTTTTTAGGCACGTTGATATTTTCAGCCTATAACGATCATGTATTGTGAGGGCCGTTCAAATAAAATCACTTTCGTAGGTAAGACTATTGAACAGTACATTTAATTAATATAACGTTGTTATGAAAATAAGTTATTAATGAATCAATCCAGCTCTAATAATAATTCGTATTTTGGTTGAGTAGCTATGTTAACAAGCATAATAATGATATATGGAATGCTGCCATCCCATATGAAATTCACTGGGTGGCAATTTAATAGAGAAAGATAGATAAAGAGAAAATGGTAAAAATTTTAAATACTTAAACTAATATCAACATAAATACTTAAACGTAAATATTCAATTAAAAATAATAATTGTTAGTAAATTTATTTGGCCGAAGATGGTGTTGAAATAATACTGGTCTGAACTTGATAAGGTTTGATAAAAATGACCTAATCTTCAATCAAAATTCATGCTAAATCCAAGATTAGTTTGCTCAATTGTTTAGTTTTTTTAAATATTAAAGTCTCCTTTTCTCAACGAGAGTTTATGTTCTCGAGGGTCGACAATCATCCCAGAAGACATCCGGTCTCACCCAGTCTGCTTACTGGCATGACTGGGATCATTTTGCTTGTCAGATATTGCACTCTCACCCAGGGTAATCACAAATATTAAACAATCACAAACATAAATTTACGACCATGCCCCAGCAGGATTCGAACCATCAACAACTCTTTAGTATTTATTGAATAACTGCTTTAATATGCTAACACCTTCGGACTTGGGAACAATTACAGAAACATCACTTCAGATTTTAACCGAAAAGGAAACATGTTTGCAAATGGTTAATACTTCGAAAATGTATAATATAATTATTTAATTCTAATTAGTAATTCTGTAATTATTTTTCTTCGTTTTCTGCATTTTTCAAATAATTTGGTGTGATTACGGTTCTTACTCAGTAATTTGATGACTATTCGAGTGAAATAATTACGAGATTACCTGTTCCACTAATTAGTATCAAAATAACTTAATTATTATAATATTAGATGAAACGGTTTTGGAATGTGTCTATTAGGGAATCAGATTGTTGATCACTTTAATGTTATAATGCTGCTGTTATAATGTATTCCAAATTAACGATATATGAAGTTATTTTCTAATTAGAATTATTATTACGAGCCTCATATTTGATATCTAAACTAATGATATTGCTTTTACAAAGGCATTTTTTAATGAAATTATAAGTTTTTCTAATCTTAAAATAGTAATGTACAGAAAAGGCCCGCAAAAATCTCTTTATTTCACTTATGGGTTTAAACTAATTTAATGTATAAGAAGTTCGAATAATGTATTACTAATTAAGTAGTTAAAAAGTCAAAAGAATTAAAACTATGATCATCTAATAACAACTACAATTATTTATAATTTAAAAATATATTTGTTAGTATTTATTCACAATTCTTTGGAATATGATACCCTGTCTTTTATTCTTTTTGTTATAACTTACAATTAGAATTTTAATCTGTTAGATCTTATTTCTGTTTGATCTATAAATATTTTTAAATGATTTTTGTTATATTATATTAAGATGAAATCGTCGGTTTCACAAACATTATCTATTTTTAATGTTATTTGTTCCAATATTATGGGATAAAAGCCATTTTTATGCTATTACTCGAAGATGAGTCTGCTAGGGTGTTTCAAATAATGTGTAATTTTTCGACATCAAATCCATTTATATGAAAACTGTATAAACAATCACCAATTTTTAAGAATATTTCGTGGTCTAGCCCACGATCTAAATATTTCTTTTGATTAATTAACACTTATAACGAATTTATAATATTATTTTCATGATTAGTCAACACTCAAGGAAAAATTGAAGTAACTACCATACCTAAATCCTAATATTTTTGGTAATTTTGGATGTTTTCACTAGTTGCTCTCCACTCAGCTGACTTCAGGAATGTTGAGCACAGATTTCTATAAGTGGATTAATTATATATCATAATTTATTATATGGTGATAGACAAAATAAACTTCAGCATAACCTCAAATCATTCATGCGGGCTTCTGCTGGATGACACGTAGATAATATCAGTGACCACTAGCCACCGATATCTCTATCGTTCAATTTGAGTCCAAGACATCGTTCCGTAGACCGCGTTGGTTATGATGGTCATATTAACTGGACGTAGTGCCCACTTTCCATCGTTTCAATAACTAAATATAACCAACGGATTACAGAAATTCCACCAAAATAACTTTGTCGACCCTTATCCATACTAGTTAAAGAAGCCCTACTATATAACGTTTTAATTCACCTTACTAGAGAATAACAATTGGCTTCCTTAGTGCAGAGTATCCAAAAATCTTCTTTTATAATGCGTAATATTCTATAATGATTATTAAAAAATAATATCTGTAAAAATACTCACTGCACCAAAATGGATAATTCCTTTATTTCGTGTTTTCGTTATTGCCAGGACAAGTATTGCATAAACAAAGATTTTTTTTTAATATCATTTTATCTTAATTATTTGAACCTTTACACTTTCTATAAACAACACTCTTATTATGCTGTTGCATTTAATCAAATAATATTTACCTTAAATGTTACAAAAATAACATCAATAACGACACAAGAATTTTCTTTAAAATTATACATAAAAATAGAAAAATACATACATAACCTAAGAAGTCTTACAAAATATAAAATCGAAAGAAATAAAGGAAATTTTTCGTCTTTTAACTATCGACTCTCTAGTGATTTAAACGCACAGTATGTGCCTATCAACAATGGTGCTATGTATTTCTCAAACTAGATACTAAGATAATTAAGGATACTTACTATATGATTAAATTAAATAATCGCTATCGCTGCTGTTCTCGGTTAACCGAATTGAAATCTATTAAATTGAAGCACTCAGGACTATAATGCTAGAGAAAAAAGTCATATTCGTTCATTTTAGACTTGCTTCATCAACGTTGAAAACGTTGGATTTATTTAAAAAACCATGAAAACGTAATGGGACAAAATCGAACGAGACGATATTCTTTAGCGGGATCGAGCCGTTATCCCAATTTTGGGTGCCGAGTTGTGGGCCGCGTCCTGGAGAGGCTGATGACCCTGACGCGCATGATGTTGCCGAGACGCGAACCGCTGTTACGACCACGCCTTAAGGCGCTGTCCCCCATCATCCCCCAATAAGCTGATTGCATCCACTTTGTTTACGTTTATTGTTATTGTTATTTGTTCCATTCTCATCCAGAGCAGTTGACTTTTCTTTCGGCTTTTGTCTATGTGTGAAATTTTTACCTGACATTTCTTTGTTCTTTTGTCTGATTTTATTTTGCTGACCTAGAAAGAAACGTGCAAGTGTATTGCATTAAAGTAAATTGATTGAACTTTAACATATTCTTCTTCATTTTAATATAAGCTGACAGATCAAAGTAATTACCTTGATATAAAAGAGTTTAATTTTACAAGACTTAATTTCAAGAAAAGATTATTAACGGCCTGTTAAACAAATTGTTAAAATTGTAAAATTACTGTTCTGTAAAAATTGTTCAACGTTGGTTTCACTTTTATTCATATTGCTGTGCTGCCAAAACTATCTTGGAATTAAGCTAAGATAGAAAACCCAACAAAATTGTTGATTAAAGCAAATTATTGTCAAGAGAGATGAACTAACTGTTTTAGCCTTTTCTTGCAAGTTTTAATGAATTTTGCGACCTATTAGGGAGTTAGTATTCACTTGCTGGAAAAACTATTTGTGTGTTAACATCCACATTCATATTTTTATTAATATTTCAAGCAACCAAGCAAGATATTTCTTATATAATTATAAGGTATAAGTAAGATATAAGCTCCCAGTAATATTCGATGCAGTAATTTCCTTAATTTGATCTATTTATTTTTATTTTGTTTATTTTGTTTGTTTGTATCAATTACTGAAATTATCTTAGTCTATCAATAAAATAGCTAATTTATGTCATCAAAATGTATGAGGCCAGTACCTAATGTCACCGCATCTACATTTACAAGAAGAATTCTGCAGACATTTTGTAACATGGTCCAATAGTGCCAATTCAAATCAAATTTTGTAGTTTGATTCAACTATATGTTAGGACGGGTTAGAGAGACTTCCATCCCTTTTCAACTAGGGTAAAAGGAGAACAAAAAATTCGGTTCCAGTTCAAAACGTGTTTTACGTAATTTGACGTAATCCGTAACAACTATTGGTTGTTTTATTGGAAGGACTATATGAATTTTAAGTTTAAATACCGCACACCAGAATTTTCAGAGCATTTTCTGAAAGAATCCAGAATATTCCGATGGCTTTCATTGGCAATATTCTATAAATTTTGGAAATTATCTTCAAATTATTACAGATCGAAAACATTAATAAGGTCTATGAATAATAAGTTTCGTTACTATTCGAATCATGTACAAGCAAGAGAAATTTATGTGTAATTGGCTGTACAAATATATATCTACTCATTTATTTAAAATTTTCTAATCACATCAACAACAGTCATATCTTTACAGCGTTTGTTGGTTGATATTTATTTATTATGTGTTATAAGTAGGAGATACATCATATGCCACTAACTATTTCTTCTCACAAAATAATAGTAATAGTACAAATCTAACCACCCGTATTTACCTATTTTTATTGAGAAATGTATTTTAGCTAACAATACTATATTTTATATGGCTATTCTATTACTATTGTAATATGGCTAAGTATAACTGTTAAATATGTATAATGTTTATATAACTTTTAAATATAGTAGCAGTAACATTATTATTTAGAGTTACTTCTTTAGCTTTTAAAGATCCTAACTGACCAGTGTACCATTGAAACAACTTGCCTTTAATATAATAATATGCACAAGACGATTGCCCTTATATCTTGCTTAATTGGCATTGATTTAAACAGTAAAGAACTGTAATGTAAATGCACTGAAAATGATATAGAGTCAATTGGAATGCTCTCTTAGGCAAAATAATTGAAATCAGTCCAGTAAAACTGAACTTAGAGTAATACATTCACAAGTAAAAGTAACTTACATGGTGTATTGAAATTTTGAAGTTTGAAACGCATATTTTTAAATCATTTTTTAATCATGTCTGCCACGGGCATTTCCAAAAAATATCGACTTTGAGGAAAATGAATCAGTCAAATTGCGACTTATTGGGATAGATATTATAAAAATAAGATCAAAACATATTTTAAAACCATATATTTCACCTCCTCGAAGAATAATGTAATGGGATATGACGTAAAAGCTAATTATAAAATAATAAATTAATAAATAAAATAAAAATAATAACGCAAATGGTGGGAACAAATAGACACAAATAGAACTCAATAAACACAATGATAAAAAGAGACAACCAAAATAGAGATTCTATCCAGACATCGCACATCAGCACCCACACCAAAGTTGTAATGGTTATTTAGACAGCGACATTTATCTCAGTCTTATAGCCCATACATAGCTCTAATCTGGGTGAATCGTGGACAGTTGCCTAGTATGTGATAGACTAAAGTAAGGGCAATTGGATCAAAACAAATCGGTTATAATAGTTCCGTTGTATTTTGCCATTAACACTGAAAGTAAAGCCAAAATCCAAACTAATTAAGAATGTTTTCTGCATTATAATTTGGTTAAGTTCATATTGGTTGGCGCAAATCCGAATTATGCTTATTAACATGCATCTTGATAAACATGATTTTATAGTCAACATTGGCATCATTTACTAAACACTCGAAAGTCCAGTAGGCGAATAAATTATGTTGTCTTCATAACGGCATTAACTTTAGCATCCTTTGTCTGTTGTGTCTTATATGTGTATTACGATATTTCTACAGTATAGTACAGTATAGTACAATATTAGTACTGTATTTATTATATGTGCGGATGGCTAATTTCTTATGTACAAAGAGGAATCAATTATTATCTGACTTTCTTGACTTTTATCTTGACTTTCAAGGACAAAGGTAATATTCTCAACCGGTAGGGTGTTTCTTTCACGCATGAGTGTTGGCTGATTCTTTAACACATCAATTATTTCAAATTTGGTCACCAAATGTTGCAGAATCAGCTTCGAATGGCCATTTCGTCAACTGAGAAATGGACAAAATACCTACGCCAACGAAATCTCAATGTAAAAATAAAGTTTCATTATTTAGACTTGTAATTTGCCATGGTGATTTGGCATCAGTGACCGAATAATAAATAACAGATTAAAGGGAAGCCGCCAAACCAACATTGCCGCTACAGACTATCAATGGCATTTCTCATTGGATTGGAACTCACTCTCTCAAAAATCCAAGGAAAATAGTTATGGATTCTAATGACATTAATGTTACATTACAAATAAATTAACAGATTCAGATTTCATTTACTATTCATCTGCAACGGCTTAAATGCACAAAGCTTACATCAGCATTATGCATCTATTAATTTCCATACAGGACTGATAATACGTCATCATCTCCCAGAAGAAAAATGATGCTGCGGCTGTCCGCAGCGATTATCTGTAATATGTTTTTAAAATTTCCTGTGTCGTTTTTCTAGACGTAATTTTCGGAATTATATATCTCGCCTCGCAGGCTATCATTATTCAAATCCATCGCGAAGACGATTAATGTTTTCTTGTCGCGCTACCGGCGATCGCACCCGACCGAAAAAACGTAACCGGATATTAACAGATGTCGTGTTTTTTAATTAAAACGAGATTTACGTCTCGTAATTCTGATAAGCGTCGAGTCGGTTTTTTGTCGGCGTGGCTTATAATTTGATGCGGTTTCGACGGAAACAACTAGATACGCGAACAAATGACATTTTTCTGGGAAAATATTATTAAAATATTCGTAGTATGGCTTTTTTTTAAGCTAATAAAATAAAATAAATACTAGATGACCTGGTGAAACTCGTATCATCTAACAGGTCAATAGTAAAACACATTTTTTGGCAAAATTAATTTTTTTATTCAACATAATTCCCTTCAACTGTGATACACTGATTATAGCGACCCTCCAACTTTTCGATACCATTTTTGTAGTACGATTTGTCCTTTGCTTCAAAATAGGCCTCAGTTTCGGCGATCACTTCTTCGTTCGACGAAAATTTCTTTCCCAGCGAGCATTCTTTTGTGATCTGAGAACAGGAAATAGTCGCTGGGGGCCAAATCTGGAGAATACGGTGGTTGAGGAAGGAACTCGAAGCCCAATTCATGGATTTTTGCCATCGTTTTCACTGACTTGTGACACGGTGCATTGTCTTTGTGAAGCAGCACTTTCTTTTTCTTCAAATGCGGCAGTTTTTCGGCGATTTCTTCTTCAAACGGTCCAATAACGCTATGTAATAGTTGCTGTTGATGGTCCTTTGTTTTTCAAGGTAGTCAATGAAAATTATTCCATGCGCATCCCAAAATACAGACGCCATAACCTTGCCAGTTCATTGTTGCGTTTTCCCGCGCTTTGGAGCGGGTTTATCGTGTAAAGTCCACTCGGATGACTGTCGATTGGACTTCACAGTGAAATGATGGAGCCATTCAAACACTGCTCCGAATCATCAACTCGTCATTGTTTTTGGTCAAAAATGATCTCGCGCGGCACCCACTTTGTACAGAGCTTTCTCATAGTTGATATACGTATCTTTAGAGAGTCTTCTATTTCACTCAATTCCAATTTACGGTCATTCAAAATCATTTTGTTGATTTTTTAAATGTTTTCGACGGTAACAACCTCTTTTGGGCGTGCACTGCGTTCACCGTCTTCGGTGCTCATTTCACCATAACTAAATTTAGCATACCAATCCTTCATGGTTTCTTTTCCTGGGACAGTGTCCGAAAACTCAAAAAAAGTTTTTACTTCAACTGTATTTTTCTCTTTAAAAGTCAATATTTTATCAACATCAGACAGCTGTCAACACTTTTACGCGCATTTGTTGAGGGTTTGGGCTAACTGTGTCAGGCCGGGGACTTTTCAATTCAACATCTATAATCTATTCAAAACAATAATGACCCAAGTGATCTGAATTGGTGACGTAATGTTGCCGCATCATCTCTGAGTTTTAGTACATTTTGACTTTGACATTTAACAAAATTCTAATCTAAATAAAATAACTAAACAAAAATATTATCTAATACAATTTATTATAACATTATAGCACATCTAATGCATATATTATCGAAGAACTTACAACTACTTACAATTGATTATACAGTCACAATAGTTTATAGGTTAGAGTTCTTTTATTATATTTACATTTAACTTTTTTTACACACAAATATAGGTAGATTTCTAGGAGCGTTTTTTTGTAGTGGTATCCCAATTTTATGTAGTGGATTTTTTAAAACTTAGATCTATAAAGTAAAAGATTCCATAAAGATTCTATAAAGTAAAACATAAAGATCACCATGATATCTTGATTCGTAACCTGTGTTGTTTTGTGCTGATCTTTGTATTCGCCCGCTCTCAATGCTTATATTATTATATTAAGCGCAGCTGTGATACGCTAAAAATGTTTTCAATAAAACGACATTAACATAATTTTTAATAGTATAATCACTTGCCTCTCTAACGCATTTTACTGGCAAGAGGACGGACCCATTATCTAGTTCCGGTTAGAAGCAACCGATTGGAGACGCAATCTTTACAAATAATTAGACATGTGTAAAACAAACACCAACAGAACGTTTGGCGGTTTATACTTGATTATCGTCTTTGATGTTTTGAATATCTTTTCACACATGGTGTTGACCAGTACCAAGACAAATTGAATTTTATAGACCGATTCGGTTACATGTTCATAAGAGCGCTGCGTTTGCGGAATAGATCAAGTTCATTGTGTCATGTTCGGTATTATTGTGTATTGTGTTTGATGTGTACGAACTAGTTGCATTCTAAGACTATCCACTTCATTTCCGGAGACTTTCGAACCCAACATATCTCTCGCTGGTCATTAGCGCGGTTAACACGTGAGATAATTCGTCGCACATTTGATTGACTTTGATGGCTTGAGACAGGTCGTCTTGTTCTTGGCATTGTTAATAGTAAGAGTAAGTAAGTAAGAAAGTCCTCGCGCAGTAAATTTGTGACTAAATAAAAATTTGTAATAAATAAACTTTAAATAGATTTACAAACTATGCTTTACAAATATATAACATTTTTAGTAATAAAATACATTTCCAGACGCACCCATAAAATGATAACAACATTTGACAACTATGTCGATCTTCTGAGACACTTATTAAAACAGAATTATCAATTCTACAATTATTCTCGCATTTATCCCATATTTATTCACCATATAAAATTTCTTGGGCTTCCAAAAAATGTTTTCGAACGGGAATTACGCAAATCGCAACTAATTTATTTGGTCTATTAACTAAGGCAGAAATTTATTTTTTATATAACTATAGAAGATTTCTCATTTCGAGTTAGTTCTAACTACCGTTTTCCCATTTTCCTTATAAGAAACAAATCCCATGTCGGAAAAACTAATTGTTTTTATACATAAAACAATAAACATAACACACCTACAAAAGTTTTTTTGATTATAGTGTATATAATCTCCTGAAGAACATAAATCCTGACACTGATTGATTGCTATCAACCATAAACATTACTCCGTCACAATTTTTATTTATTAGCGACGCCATATTCCCAATTTTGTATTTGATTTTATCACTTGAAAGCTGCAGTAAATTCTCATCATGTTTATTTCGGCTTTACGATTATTAGCGGTCTGACGTAATTATTTGTATTACTGATAATATACTTTTATTCATCACAATTTTTATATCCTTATTTTTCTTATATTTATAATAACATTGATAAGGGTACAATATACCTTAATAATAACTAGACTACTCAAATTAGTCAGGAATTTGCGGGTAATAAAATGATGCTTGATATAGATCCGTAGTATTGCATCCTGTCGTTGAACGGTATCTGCAATTTCGGGTTAAATCATTGCAGGATCTTTCGCGATCTCTGGATAATAATCCGATGCTATTACATAGATCAATATCATAAACTAGGATGTTAAATGTTAGATATATTTGGTCACTGTTTGCGCACAAACTGCGCATTTTCTAATATTATTTTTGTAATCTTATAAAAGCTGTACATATTTATATGTTCAAAATACATACCATCTGCTATTTATTTATGTGGTAAATTATATGCATATTGTTGAAATTACCGACATATTTTTTGAGTAGCATTTCCATTTTAAAACAGTACATAATGAGGAACGTATATACCAATTAGATAAAAGCTTGGAATCAAAACCTTTCGTAGTAATTAACATAGGATAATTTAACAGTAGTTTCCATTTAGAGAAAATGTTAAATGTAAATAATAATATACAAAGATACATTAAAGTCTGATTAAGAAATACAAAAAACCACTATCTTGTCAAGTTATGATGCCGAATTAGTTATTAAAAGTAATTTTGAACATTGTGTTACATTAGAATAAATTTATAATAGGGTAAAAATAACAAGGTTGTACTATTTATTTTGTAGTAAACGAATTACTGTTATACCTTAACCTTAAACAGATTCAGTCTATGCAATTATGAAAAATGTATTTGAAGGGCTTGAACAAGAGAACAGCTTCATTATCAACGATAAACTTCTTACAATACTTCTTTCTTCTTATATTCTAAGAAATACTGTTGCAATCAGTTCAATCTAGTTAAATAGCAAGTTTTATTAATAAATATATATTGATGACTTGTTTGAAGCAGTGGTAAAGGGGACAGGACGGTCCACCTACTGTTGTGACAATCGAGCTTTGGACTCTTGCTGGAGCATGGTTGTAAATGTATGTATTTGATTGTTAATAATTGTGATTGTCTATAGGGCAAGATTGCAGAATTCTGAGATTATATCTATGTAGGTCATGGTTCAGAGCCCACGTAAAACAGTAGACTCTTCTATAAATAAAATCCAAGTCTCCTTTTCCTTTGTATGTCTATGTACCAATATAAGACAATTCCAACGAAAATCTCTTCTGTCGATTTAGGTTTTGATAAAAGAGGGTATTTTTACACACAAATATTTTAAACAGTCACCAGTTTTATCCAAAGATTTTACAAATTTTCAAATTTTTTCGTTAAACTTCCCACTCGCATATAAAACAATACAACTTCCTAATAATCTTGCGTTGGTCAAGGAGTTTGGAAACCATCTTTAAATCTATGCACATAATCCAATAAAGAGCCATATAGTTAATTTTCTACAAAATTGTATTAATAGTATTACAAGTTTTTTTATGGACTGAATGATGAGCCTGCAAAGAAACATAAATATTTCCATTATGTAATAATATAACTTTTAAACTAGATTTAGATATTAAAATATTAAAATGCGATAAGTCACATAAAATAAATAAGTAAAAATATGCAAATAAAAAAATATAGAAGTAGTTACAGCTATTAAAAATTTTCATCATTGGCATGTATAGACACAACATTTCTTTTTGAACAAAGTATTGCCTCCTTAAAAATATTTATTCGGGATAAACCACAAAGAAGCTTTAACCGAAGGATTTTAAATAGTCAGTTTAAGCGACCTGACTAAATTAATAAGGATTTTTAGTATCAACTATTTACCTATTTTTGGATTTGCATTTTATGACTTATTATATAATAACTTAATCGATATAGTGGAGTAATAATGTAAACTTTCTGACAAAGACCTATTCTAATGCTAAATATTTAATACCTTTATAAAGACATTTGCATTTGGGATTTATACGTCAACACTTATCATATTAAGAAGTGGCCTATAATTTTAAAATTAATTCTAGCAACGCCATCTTTTGGAAAGCAGCAAAAACTAATTCAAAGTTTCGCATAGCAGAATACATTTAAGAATTAATTTTAATAAAGGGCTATATATATTATTGTTTTAATAAGGAAACGTTGGCAGTAAATAAATGTAATATTCAATAGGTCACAATTTTCGAAGGTGTGATACTCACTTTATTAAGCTAAAAAAATAAATTTTAACTTAACCTCCTTTATACCCCGGACAAATGGATATTTATTTAGAAAATATTAATTGTTCTTTCCCATCTTTTTTTCATTTATTTTGGCTGAAGGTAGAATATATGCTAATGATTTTTTTCGAAACCAAGAAGTCATAATTAATATTTTAAAGTTTTTTTTATTTGTGCACTAGGGTTTAGAACCTAAAATGGCATGCTTTTTTGGACTCACCAAAATAAAATAATAATAATGTAATACGAATATTTTGTATTGATGTAAATGTAAACAGCGTTTTTTCCTTTTCCATTAGGAAATATTAATATATTTTGTTAATAGTGATAATTCGATGATTGGTTTTTTGTTAAAGGGATTATTTTGTTTGCGAAATAAAAATAATTGGTCTGTAACACATATAAGTTCTGTAATATATTATTTTCGTAAACATATTTATAATTTTTTGCGATTTTCTTATTTTTCACACATTATCTACTCTCTCCCAAACTGAAGTGGTCAGTGGACACCGCATAACATAATATTCGTATGTTGAAATTGATTTGTAATATTTAAAATTGTTTGTAGGGGATAATGGGATTATGGAAGTTAGTCGTGGCATATCTCTCATACAAAGTAAGTCACTTATATATAACTGTCATCTTTACATTAGGGTATATCTGGCTTTAAATCAATTGGGATATTACCTATGGATCTATTTGCCTGTACAGATTTTATTGCTCTTTACCAAAATGAACATGGCGACAAAACAATTAACCATGGTGACATATACAGTTCGACAGTGCTGGACCGTCGAAAACAATAGCTACTTCAAAATAAGTAACTTCTTCTCAAAGGTCACTGCAAAACCATCCATGATCCACCGTCCCCCCTCCCTTCAGCACACCAACAATCACAGAAAGATGTACAAGGAAGAGATTCTCCACAAACTTCAACAAGTTTTACTGATGTTTTAAATATTAAACTCTTCCACTACAAACCTTAATGAAATCTACATAGAGATACAGAAACAAGCAGCATTCAGGAGTTTTGAGTAGTATCCCTATGAAGACAGTTTTCGAGGAGAAGGGAAATAAAAAGAATAAATTGACAATAACGAAAATAAACTAGGAAAATCTACATCAGTTATCTAAGTGTACTATGTTGGATATTAATAAAAATCATCTTAAGAAAACATAGACAGCGACTAGAATGTTGTTCGAAAATAATTAAGGAATCCTCCGTTAATGATACAATATATGTAGGATGATTCTGAATATTCAGAGGGAGACAATGCTTGATATGTATCGATATTAAAAAGTCCAAGTTCAAGTTCCTGTTATGTGGATAAACATAAGTATACTTTTGTTTATTATTATATAATGACTCGCATTATAGATATGGACGTTTTTTGGTTCTCATTACACTAAATTCTGAATATTCTAAATTATAAATGATTGGCCCACTCCCCTTTATATGTTTGATATGTTCAAATTTCTGTTATATGGATAAAAATAGGTTTACTTTTGTTTATTATTATATGATCACTCTTATTGCACTTGAAATGAAACAAAAATCTTTCATTTCATCTTATTCCCTAAAATTATAAATGATTGTAGCCTAAACTGATATGTTTTTTACTTCTTCTTACATGGCTCCAATTTCTCCACTTTCCACTAATTGTAAATTTCATAACTTTTTTCTGTTTAAATGTACATAAAGAAATAATTGTCATTATATTTTTAAAAAGCCTATAGAGTAAAGAAAATATAAGAAAAAAATAAAGCTGAAGTTCAAAAATATTTCCATAATACCTGTTAAAGGGATACGTTGATACATGAAGGTTTTTTAGTTTCATCGCTCTAACCAGGTCTGCTTACGGCATATCGGAATTTTAATGAAACATCACTTGAAAATCCGAATTTAATTTCCTTCTGAGCCACGTCAGAATTGAAAGCAACGCGAAAAGACTTGACGCTAATCAGAATTCCGGAATGTAAATCTGGTTTTAATTAAAAATCACGACATCTGTTAATATCCGGTTACATTTCGGGTTGTTTCGGTTGCCGGTTATACGACAACGATCCATTAATCGTCTCCCTGATAACTCGGGGACGTGGACATGAATTTAGGAAACTAGGAGAAAAAGCAGAAACGGTCGTTGACTATCTAATATCGATCTTGCTTATAAGAAAACGATGATGTAGCAGCTAATATTATAAGTAAAAGATTAAAATATATATATATATATATATATATATATATATATATATATATATATATATATATATATATATATATATATATATATATGTATATATGTAAAGACATAACTCTTATATATCTCAAGACATAATTCTTTTCTTGTGTTACAAATATTGTAAAAAAAACATTTAAATGATCTAATATATATATTAGCGTTGTATTTGAAAATACTGGTTCCATATGACTTAGCATACTATATTACCTAATATAATAAACATTTGTTATACTGGTTGTTTTAATTTTCTAGTTAAATCCAAAGTGCCCCTGAAAGTGATCGTACGTTTCCAAAATGTATATTGAATGTATTTTATTATTTTCATTATCTTAATATTGATTTGGTTTCTGATAATTAATGAAATATATTAAATTGAAAACTCAAACTTCGACTCAAAAAACGGCAACAAGGAAAAATCGTCTTAGTCCTAAGACAATATCCTGTGTTTCAATTTTCTCAAAAATCATATAGTCTTTTCTAAAAGAACGTGTACGTAATATACGTGTAATTTTATAGACTCATAAATGAATATTTTCTTACTTAGATTTCACTAAAAGCTAAGCAAACCATATATTATAGTGATCTACGTATAATGGTCACTCAGTAGTCAGTAAGGATGATAAAAATATATTAGTTAATTGCTATGACTATCATACAAGCAGGTGTTAAAACATATCTGAATGGAATTCAATTATAGGGTTGTGTGGATAAAAATAATATAAGTAAAATACGGAATATACGTTTTCCGGAATAACATCCTAAGAAGCATAGTAAGAACTCAAATACTATGGAATATTACGGATATATATATATATATATATATATATATATATATATATATATATATATATATATACGTTATATGATATATATATATATATATATATATATATGTTATATGATATGTTATTGAGTTTCTATGATTTTTTGCCTTTTTAATTAAGTATAATTAAATTAAAGTTGTTTTTAAATTTATTTTAATTCAGTGTATAAAATTGTCATTTTAAATTAACATTACACAAAGGCCATATAACATACATTTGTTTATTTCAATTTTCATATTAGTTTCAATTAAGTTTTAGCATTCCAGATTTAGCTATATAGTATATTATTAATACTTCTGATGCACTTATGTTATATGTGATACCATTTGAACAATCATCACTTTGCACTGATATATAAAAGATATGTGCTCACTGATATTGCAAAAGATACGGGTTTTCTGTTAATATATTAAATAGTAGATATCTGTAGTCTTATGTTATCTTGTTAAAAATATTTAGACTCAGCAATTATTTTATTAATGAGTTATTACTATTACTATATTCCTCCAAAGAGTCTATATTTATATAATGTTAAAGGTAACCTGAAAAAAATACTTAATTGAATATTACATAGATGGCGCTGCCTACAGTATAATATATTTATTTTATTTCTTTTTATATAGTAAAGTGGCACTCATACATTATCTAATTATGACAAATATATATTTTATATTCGAAACGAGCATGAAACTTTTATATTATTTTAAAAACGTCACCTTAAATTAGATGCGAATAAACGATTTCTACTTTTTCAGCTTGATTAATCCGAATGTAATATCTTTAAATCTCGATTCGGGAATAATACATTTCCGTCACTTAAAAAAGGTCCGAGGCGTTAGAAATGTGACGTTCGAAATTGGGGAACCTATCAGGATGAAAAAATCGATAACGGCTCCAGCACCCAATCTTCCTTCTAATTCGTTCATCAATCAGGGCGCCAATTGCACCTTCGCCATTTCCGGGACGGCGATGAATACGTCACCGGAAGATTACCGAATGAACCTGCAAAGTTGACGCCCGCTCATCGCCTTCTTTGTCTCTTAATGTCTTTTTAACATGACGACGATCGAAACGCTTCCCTCGTTTATCGAAAAATCGCCTTAATCCTAGCATTTAACGATCTGAGCAGCGCCATCCGACGAGCCGACGCCGAACTATATTCTCTTGCTTGTGATGCCTTCCGTTAGGTGGCGCACTATGCACGATTTCGTCTTAAGAGCTACGTTGCCATATTACTAACCTAATTTGCCATCACACAATAATATTTAATAATATTATTTTATTAGTTTTCTCTTATTTTTACCGTAAATCGATTTAGTTAGTTTAGTTTTATGTGAAAAATTGGACGAAAAATTAAATATTTTTGTTATATCCAAATAAAACTTGATACGATAAATGTTTATTAATTATTTGTTGTCTGGCGGGCATATCTTTAGAGGGGAATTTTAAAAATATATTTTTATTTTATTTAATTGTTATATATTAGAGTCTCTTTTTTAAATACTTTAGTTGGGGTTTATCTAGAACGGACCTACTGTTGAACTTGACCTGCAAACCATAGTTCTCACATTAAGCCTACCGAGTGTAGTCAACTTGGAGGTCATCCCAGAAGACATCCGGTTTTACCCAACTTGGTTACTGGCGTAACTGAGTTCGTTTTCCTTGTCGAATATTGTACAAGCAAGATACGAACCCGCGACTATCGCAGCAATAGAAACACAGTCCTGTCGCCTTTACCATTGCGCCAACCTAGCCGGCTATTAAAAAAATATATTTATAGAAATATATACATAATGTTAACAAAATAAATACTATTTAATAATTGAATAGCAAATAAAATCAAAAAACAGTACATAATTTGACAATTTGCTTTTAAATATATTTACTTACAAATATGTTTAACAATTTTTATTATGTCAATAGTATTATTTTAAATGGAAATGTACTAAAAATTTTATATTATACTGGAATAATTGAAGATACTAAATATTATATATGTAAATCATGTCTCCTTCAGCCAAAATTATTTAAAAAATGTCTGTTTTCGCAATATTTCATATGAATAATATGTAATTTGGTTTAGGAAAATATATATCTTAATTGTACATTGTTATTGTCCTAAGCTTAATACAATATTTTGTTATTCCTTAAAATACTAACACATCAATGTAATATCCATAAGATATATTAGAATTACAAGTTACAATTATTTATAGTGTAATTTCCGTGCCTTGCAAAAGTATAATGCCTCAATAAAAACACTTGAAGCCTTAGTATACTTAACTGAATAATATATTATGGACTTGAATTGAACTCAACCATTTTCGAATAATTTCGGTTAAAATCCCCTGATTTACTCCCTTAAAAAAGAATTTAACTAAGCTTTTGATCGTTTTGGTGTTATACTACATGCTCTTTATGCTTCCTGATATTGAAAGTGCAGCAGATTATTCTGTTATCATATAATCTTTATAGGAAGATATATTACATTTTTCGTAGACCAAGAATTTAACTAAGCTTTTGATCGTTATGGTATTATACTACATGCTCTTTATGCTCCCTGATATTGAAAGTGCAGCAGATTATTCTGTTATCATATAATCTTTATAGAAAGATATATTACATTTTTCATAGACCAAGAATTTAACTAAGCTTTTGATCGTTTTGGTGTTATACTACATGCTCTTTATGCTCCCTGATATTGAAAGTTCAAATTTCATAAGAAAGTGCAGATTATTCTGTTGTCATATAATATTTATAGAAAGATATATTAGATTTTTCATAGACCATAATATACATAGACCATAATGAAAGACTTACCATCTGATTGAGCTTTTATTAAGCAATGCTCTTCCACATCTGGGTCTATAGCCAACCAGGCTGAAATTCAATAAAGAAACCCCACTTAAAAAAAGACATTACAAGTTTATTTATTATTTATACGACCCTTCAGTTCATCAAAGTTGACCTTTAAAGGCCATCTCTGGCTTAGAGCAAACTCTATTGGAACCCTTACATACTGGAACGGAACATATTTGTTTCGTTTTTATATTTAAAGATATAATTTTTCAGTAAGTTTGATTTATGATAATAATGATATAGCAAACAATATTTGTGGCTACTTAAAGCTACAAAATTAATCAATATAACTAAAATTAATAAATATAACAGAATATCGCAAAATTATAAACAGAATTACAAAAAAAACACAGACCGCGGAAATGTAACTCAGACCAAAGCATAAGACAAAAACCAACAAATCAGTCCTCTGGTGTTTCTAAAGCATATCTAAACCTAGTCCCAAGGTCAACCATTTCAGATCCCATTCTAAGTATAATTTTCAATAATCAATAGTAGCAATTTTCACACTAAATATGTAAAGCACAATAAATCGGGACCAAATGAATTTACAAGTTCTCGTGCTAAAATTTACATGCTATTTTTTTCGGTTAACTAGACCGCGTTCAAATGCGAAGCGTTTGGTGCTCGTGGGAAATTAGAAAGTTTTAAATTGGGAGTGTTTTGGCGGACGAAGAGGTTGGAGTCTCCAGTTTGGATATTAATCGGGCGGTTTTTGGACAAACTGCTTGCTCTTGCATGTTCATAAATATGTTACAAGTTTACATATAGAATGTCGCGTTATTACTATGCCTAAGTAAATGTTATAATCATGAATTTAAATCCAATACTGTCTGTAAACTTTTTTCTAACCAATTCACGTGATTTAATAATTGAATTGAATTAAAATGTATTTATCATATCGTATATCCCTGATGTTGAAGGTGCAGCAGATTCATGTGTTATCATATAATCTATATGTAAAGGGTCTATGAATAAACACATAGTGTATGTTTCAATTCAATATACATAGACTATAATGAAAGACTATTTGTTTGACCTTTCATGAAGCAATGCTCTTCCACATCTGGGTCTGTAACCAACAGTAATAAGTAGAATATTTTAATATATCTAAAATAGCGTTGGGAACAATTGATTGAAAATGGTAAAAATATTCGATAGTCGCAAAACAGTCGAATCAAACAGTAAAAAAATGTCTAGTCAATACTAAAAAAATTAGCGACTAAAAATAGTAATTACAATTTCAGTCAGTTGCAAACACTTTGACTATTTTTCTTTTCGTGATAACAGACGGAGAGGTACGAACTGCATCCCGTGCTAATTTTGAGAGAGGAAAGGGCGGAGATAATTGTTTGATTTTCTGAGGTGTACAGATCAGTTCATATTAAATAACTTTAAATTGGCAAGTACCAATGTGAAAAATGGAATGAAATAATGATCCCATATATATTTAATCGTATTTTTATATTCGGAAAGTACCATGACATAATATAGTAAAAGTAATTGGTTTATTTTTATTTCATTTCTACATTTGCTTACTTTTTTTTTCAACCAGGGCATGAGTAAGATGGAGAACTACTATATTTATTTTCGAACTTTCTTTGGAAAATATAAGGAAAGAGATAATTGCTGTAATTTATTAATTTCAATATAACTTTGAATAATTTTAAATAATTTAAAATTATTTTTATATTTTATATATTTGACTTGATTATAAAAAGGAATCCACATCCTATACCGCTTATTTTTCGCTCTCCATCAATCTTTATCAGCTATTTAACCATCATACACTTTTCATATAAAATAATAATTTTAATTATCGTTAATTCATTATTAAGAATATTATGGATTGAAATTTGAATGAAAAAGGTTTTAACACTCAAAAGACTTGATGAAATATCGACAGACTTAGAAAATAGAAAAAAACCTATGTAATAAATCTATGTAAACATAAATCCGGCACATTATTTTCAAAGTCGCGGCTAGAAGAACAAAGGCAGAATGTTAAAAATCAGTCGAATGAAACTAGTAGGTCCAAAAATAGTAACAGAAAATACACGATTGACATAGTCGATAATAAAAAGTAGTTAAATCAGTCGAACCGAATATAAAGACTGAATGTAGTTGACTGAAACAGTTGATAGTAAAAAATAGTAAATCCAGTCGGACCGAAAATGGCGAATGAAATAATCGATATTACAAAGTAATCAATTACTAAACAGTGGATAGTCATTTTCAATCGTTAGTTTCCAACGCTAATTTAAAAGATCATACGACCAAATAACTTTTTGTTGAGGAAACATTTGAATTAGTATTTGAATACATTTTAATTAGTAAATTAGAGTAGAACTTTTATTTATTTTTATTATGGTGTTTCAGAATATGTGGTAATTTTTTTCTTTCTATAATTTTCTCAGAAATGGTACTTGAGAATATGTTTGGGAGCAAGTTTATGCTTAAGAACTAAAGTTATTCCTCTAATTACTTCCCAAGGTCTTCTTTTTAAAAATAACTCAGAACATATCCCAGCCTGGTTACCGACATGACCGGTATGCTTGTTTATTGATGGATCTTACAGACCTACATACAAAAAAGGACCATTGTATCGCTTTCTACCAGAGCCGACATACACAGAAGCTATTAACGGCGCAGTTATTAATTTATTGAATTAAATTCAGCTCATTTTAATTTGCTTATATTGGCAATATTTATACACTATATTGCCTATATTAAAGCTTAAAACCAAATTAAAACTGTCTATAATTGCTTTAAACTGGTTATATATAAATGATTTCTGTAGATATTCACATATTCGACACCTCTCTTTTTTGTATTTTGGATGTCAGAAGACGGAAACATTTTGACGAGATCCTTGAGAAAGCACCCCCCCCCCATGCAATGTAAGAAGGTTAATGACTTGACTACTTGTATATAATGAATAATAGGTTGTATAAAATTTTACTTTTTATATATTTTCTAATATTCTCCTTTCGTAGTTTATATTATGCTTTTATAAACAAAGTTAAAATATCCTAAAAACCCATGATCTGATCTCTTTTGTCACATTAATTTTGACATAATTTAACACTCTTAACTTAATCTCATATGAAGGGATATAATGTATTTATGTCAACGTATGTTCGATTCTTTGAAGCAATTGCATTTGAAATTTGAATCGGCTTCTAGCTCGGGTTTAATATCTTTAATATAGTTAAAATGAAGTGCTCGAAGCAATTTTTTTGGTTTAGCGAACATCCAGTTAGAAAATAGAAACTTCAATAGAGTTAAATAAGGTGGTTATGGAACGAATGACTTGAATTGCTGAAAATGTCGCGAAGAACCAAAGTTGGGCCAGAAGATGGTTTATTTCCGAAAAATATCCAGAATAATCTTTTGATTTTCTAAAAAAAAATATTAACATAGCTTTTCTTCAACTTGTTTTAACACCTGAGCTATTTTTTAGAACAATATCCGTTTGAATGATTAAACGTTTTCAGATCATATGCAAGTCAATTAAAAATCCTTACTGTGGATACAGTATCATCATAAAACTATTTATTTATTATTTCAACTATGGATGTCAAAAAACTATTTCTAAAACAAAATGCAATTTCTTTATGTAATTTTTCATCTAACGTTAAAAATCTCCCCTAATAAAAGAAAAAACTTTCATATATTGAACGCAAGCGATCTCTATTAATTGCTGGCGTTGTTAAATCCTCAAATTTGTTACAGATTACAGTCTTGTTAATATAAGAAACATAGTTAATCCGATTTGGACATGCGTTTTAAACGGCGACGATTTAAATTTTTTGATGACTATAGTATATCAAAATGAGATAATCTGACAATATTGCTTGTAAATTCCAATGTATGCTCCAGAAACTTTCATCGAATCTCTACAAACTGAACGCGTTAAATTTAATCGTGTAAGTTCGGTAGCTGAAATCCCGAAATATTAGAATAAACGGAGAATATTTCAAGCAACAATACGCGTTAGTTATGTTTGTCTTCGTTATTTGGCAAAACTTTAGCAGTGATTTACATAGTTTATATTTCAAGCATATACATCGTAGTTGGCGTCGTCAGGTCGACAAAGACAGATTAGAACACGATACGTATACAACTCAAATATTTAACTTGGTTCAAAAAGGGAAGTGGAGGCGGACTGAGGAAAAAAATACTTTGCAGCTAGTAAGGTTTCTCACGTTTTACCGTTTGCTTTTGCGACTGCCAACACAAACATATCCCGAAATATTATTAAGCATATAGACTCTGTTAACTGCCTAGAATAGTTACTGAGTTTGTCTATTTTGTTCTGGGATTTATAGATGGGGATAGAGCCACTTGAATAGGTCACGTCATATATGATATCCATTTAATATAGTACATTAAACTTGTTAGCGAGGAACAATGAGGGACGAGAAAGGCCCGGAAATATTTTAATGCAATTTTGCCGGTTTGTTTGATAAATAACTTTCTCATGGAAATTATAATTTTATCCTAACTATATTAATAAATCAGCGCTTTATTTTAGAAAGGACCACATCAAACAGGACCCAAAAATCAAGTGTTTGGAATGTCTGTCTATCTCCTTCCAGCTCTCTATCTCGTATTGTCTTTCTCCTTCTGTTCCTCTTTTCCTTCCTTTTCTCAGTTCCTTGAATTTCTTTGTTATAATAGAAATAAAAATTTAATAAAACTGTGATGCTAAATTAGAAAATATTTCCATCATTCTCAAGAACTTAATTAATGTTTACTAACTTTTTGATGAGTACAATGTATGTGAAGTTCGTATTATAGCCTATTTATTATGACTACCCATTTTTATTAATAGATAAGCATTGTCTTAAAAGTTAAAGTAATTTTGAAGTTTGTCATCATTAGCTTATTATACGATGATGACACATTTTTATTATCATGTTTTTATTAAAATAGATTGCTATTAACGTCATAAGTCGTATTGGTTGATGCAGTAGTAAAGACGAAAGGACAGTCCTCCTTCTATTGAATCGAATACTGCTGAGGCATATTCGTAAATCAATTTTTGTGACTGCTAAGCATTTGTGACTGTTCTTGGGCAAATGTGTAGACACCGACAAGTAAAATGATCCCATTCACGCCAGTGACCAGGCTGGGTAACCACCGGAAATCTTCTGGTATAAGCTCCAAATTGGTCACTCGCCAGTCGGTAAGTTAAATACCTTGGTTCGGAGTCCACGTTAAACATTAGGTCTAGTCCAAAGAAGCCCTAGTTGGTAAAAAGGAAACACCAATACATTTAAAAGACAATGTCATACATTATTTATGTTATGCCATATTATCAATATTATTATGTCACACATGTTATTAACATGTCAAATTTTAGTTCAGCGAATTTAAATGAGGCGATTCTAATGTGAAAATGTCATCAAGCCTGGACAAACATATTATAATAAAATAATAGAAAATACAGTATATAGCGGTAATTACTATTACTTTTTCTTATTTATTGCAAACAAAAGACTAATTGAATCATCGCGTGAAATGAAGGAAGCAATTAGTTTTTAGATATTGCAGTATAAAGCAAGTTTTAGACGTTCCTTTGTTAATACATCTGGAAGTGATTACTATTAAATTGTGTAAGTGTTCTTATATAGAATATCTGAGATAGAAATTATTACAAAAATTTAATAAAATACATAAAGCAACTGTATTGAAATTACATATATTATTGACAAAGCCTGCTACGAACTTTAATTAAATTATACCACTAAAGTATTTTGTAAAGTATTTAATAAAAGATAAACTATATCCAAGTGCCTCCTTCATTTTTCGAAAATATCAAATTAAACTTGATAGCGCTATCCGGCCCGTCCAAAAAATAATCTTGGATCAACAAAGTATAGCAGAGTATTACTGAGTATTGCTATAGTTAAACTGTCATCGTATATAACAATACACATAGCGTTTAATATGATGCTACAAACTCCATCAAGGATAAATTTGAATTAGTAATAAAGGAGAAGAAAGTGGCACCTAATGGTGAATTAATAGGCCTAATCGACCAAGGTGCAAGAAAGTTGGCTTCCTTAAGATGGACTCGTGTGGAAGAAAGGAAATATTAAAATCAGGACTAAAATTCGTCTATTTATGCTTATTGCCAATTCGTTTGCCACCCCTGAACTTGAGATCTGATTATGCTTAAGGCAAATTTTAACAGGTCAATCGAAAAGTCCCCGGCCTGATATATAGATGGCGCTACTAGAATTAAATCCATATATTTTTTAGTTATACCTAATCCTCAAAAAGATGCGTGTTTAAATTTGACATTTGTCGGATCATTAGTTCATAGTTGATCATAAAATCGTTTACATCATATCAATCACGAATATTTGGGTATGAGAAAGCTCTGTGAAAACTGGATGCCGTGCGAGCTCACTTTTAACCAAAAACAGCAGTGTTTGAAGATGATCAAGCGTAATAAACCCGAGTTTTTGCGTCGATATTCACTTCTAAGTCCAATTAACAGTCATCTGAGTGTACTGCACATAATGAACCCGCTCCAAAGCGTGAGAAAACGCAACAGTCGTCTGGCAAGGTTATGGCGTCTGTATATTGAGATGCGCATGGAATCATTTTTATTGACTACCTTGAAACATGAAGGACTATCACCAGAGACTATTAAATAGCGCTATTGGATCGTTTGAATGACGATATCGCCGAGAAACAGCCGTATTTGAAGAAAAATATAGTGCTGTTTCACCAAGACAATACACCCTGTCACAAGCCAGTAAAAACAATGGCACAAATCCATGAATTGGGCTTCAAATTGCTTCATCACCCACTGTATTCTTCAAATCTGCCCCCAGCGACTATTTCCTGTCCTCAGGTCTCAAAAGAATGCTCGTTGGAAAGAAATTTTCGTCGAATGAAGAGGTGATCGCCGAAACTGAAGCCTATTTTGAAGCAAGGAACAAATCATACTACAAAAATGGTATCTAAAATTTGGAGAGTCACTATAATCATTGTATCACCCTTGAAATGATTTTGTTGAATAAAGAATATAGTTTTGGCAAAAAATTGTGTTTTACTATGGTAGGCCGGGGATTTTCAATTGACCCGTTACTTGTTCGTCTCCGAGATAGTCAGAAATGAAGTCACTGTCTTAAGATTACAATGGTTTAGACATATCTGTCGTATGAAATGTGAATGAATTTCTCACAAGCTCCTATGATGAAATCCATCTTTATTGAATCAAGATCATAGAAAGTAATAAAGATCAGAACGGTTGTGGTCGACCACCAACTGGGGGAAATTTAGTGAATAATATTCGAAAATCTGCGAAGGAACAGCAGCGTATTGGATGAGAAGTAGACACTCTCTCACAACGCTGATTATGGATTAATGCTAAAACCAAACGATGAAGCAATACCAGCCATATAAACTCATCTCAGCAATCTTCCGGATTCTAATTTCAAGAAAAGAATTCGTAAATTGAAGGATGACTGCAACAAATACATCAAAGTTTAGGAAGGCTATAATAAATACACATAATTAATGTATTTCAAACCTTGAAATAGCGTTTTCTATTCATTAAAATTCATTGAAAAACCTAAAATAAAAAAATGCTTAAACTTGAAAGAAAGAAATGTTTGTGTGACATAAAGTGAATTTTTGTGGATAAGGAAGGACGATGATTAATATTATAACATTATTGTCAGCCAAAACAATGAACACATATTTTCTGGCTTTTTTTGCCTTATTTATAATAAGATCAAATTAAATAAGACATTATATGAGAGTATAAAATCAAATAGTATACATTTTACTAAAATCAATATATTTTGTCAAAAATTTCTATTGTTTATTATTAGTACAGATTTAGTAAAATATATTACCAGTTATACTGAACTTATTTAATTAATTCTTAATTTCTAGGACACAGTATGGCCCCAGACAACCGGCTCATCTCAAAAGGAAGACTTGTACTGTCGATTCTCTGCCTTCAAACGATCTGTTTCCAGTTTACCATTGGTAAGTATTGATTTATGTAAAAGAGAACAACACAGAACAAACATAGATATAATTTAAAGTAAAATACTTTAATCATATTTGTTATCACATAATATTAAACATATTTCTCACCTAATAGAGTGAAGAGGGAAATTTTAAAATATAATATACTAAAACTTCGTTTGATAATATTTTCAACATACGATCACATTTATTAAAACATATTTAGGCACATTTCTCAGAGTTTAGAGGTAGAAAGAATATTAAAGTAGGGGAACTTATAACCATTAAATGATCTAATATCTTATTGATTGGTGAAAACTTGAGAGTAAAATGGCATCTATAAAATATTTCGTTATATTTCATATATTCATATATTTACTAAAATTCTGTGAACTAAAGCACTATATATGATTTATTTTAGGGAATATATGCATAAAGCAACTTTGAAATTATACTTTGACTTTAGTATGTATATTTGAATAATAACGGATACAATTAGACATTTTACTTTTTACAATTTAGAAATATATATTAAACGAATGTATTTATTATCGTTAAATGAACTATTGATTTTTCAAAACTTAGGTCTATAAAGTAGGTAATACAAATATTTGATAAAAGGTTTAAAAAATAAAATGTTATATTACATATTTCCTTAAATTTTATCAACTAATAATTCATAATTGATTTTAGTTTTCTCTATCTTTGCAATGTATATAGTCGATTCAATATAGCAGTGACACGACAGATGGCTCTGACATATAACAAAATTTTAATATAAATAAAATAATTGAACAAATATTGTATTAAATATAATTTAATTTAACATTATTCTTGTTTCTTAAGTTCTTGTTTCTTTCGATGCAATGTATCCTTGAAAAGTTATTATGATATTTCTATATTTCCCTTAAGTTTTTCCTATTACTATGTGTATACATCTTTCTTTATAAAACTACCTTTAATCACTGCATTCTCCTTAATGCATTTGCCATATCTACAAAAGAATTAGTGTTATTTCTCTCCTCATAAATGTTAACCAAACGTTCATGTATATTCTGAACAATAACACACATGCTCATAAAGCTTACACACTTTATAATACAATTCCCTACAACTAAAGTAATTTGTTACTGATCTAATTGCATCCTGATCTTTAGTGGTATGGTAAAGGTTTATGGTAATCATCAGCATTCTTCTTCAATGTGTCTGATCGAGCTCACACAAACTGAAGGTGCTATTTTCAACAATGCCTCTTTCTATTAATCCAGACAGTTCTGGTTTGAATATCCCCTCGACCTGCATAATAATTCTTTGCAATACCCCGTATCAAATCAATTGGATTAAAAGTGCAGTGATAGGGATTAAGACGTATTAATCTGTGGCCGTACCATTCAGTAATCGATCTACTATGTATCTTTTCTCAGGCTTATTTCTAAAAAAGTAAATTACATAAAATGCAATTAAATATTTCACTTATATTTAACAGGTAACAATTTGAAATAGTTCATTCTTTAACACGATTTCCTCGAAACTTATTTTATAAAGTACGTAAAATAAGCCATTCCTTAATTGCGGCCTTTGTTGATGAACTTGTTGGGATTTTCTTCACCAGTGTACTATATATATATATGGTAGATATTATGTATTGTAAATAACAATAACTGATTGTTCCACCAAGTTTTTAAAAAGCTGATTTTCAAACTACTGCAAAGAGAAGTTATGATTCATTTATTCATGGTAATCAACCTTGGACTTAGAGAAACATTCTGCACCAGGAATAAAACCATTCTTGTTTCCAGCATGAAGAACTATATATCTGCGATAAATGTTCTGACTAACAAAACCTAGTCGATAGTTATTCCAACATTTACCGTTTTCCATCAACTTTTGTTGTATTTACACTATATTTATTATTATCTTGCCATGAGCAACCCAATGCACCATTCTGAAATATTCATGTCTCATTTAAATAAATAAATTGTTATATTTCTTCCTTGATATTGTTATATGTTTTTAAAAATTGTATTCTTTTTAAAATCTCTGGAAGTTCTATTAAACCCCTTCGTGGATTATCTTTACACCAATTAAATCCTGTATTACCCAACAGTATATGAAGGGATGTTCTACATCTGTATATGTTTTGGCTTTTTATAATTGTATTAAATTATGTTTCGATTGAAAAAAACTACTTACTGTTTTTTACATTTCATATATTTGATCTCTGATACAGCTAACAACAAACTGACAACATTCTCCGAAATAATTGTATTAATTTATGTTTCGATTGAAAAAACTACTTATTGTTTTATACATTTCGTGCTTCTGAAACACCAAGCTCATCTGCTGAAACACGATTTCTTTTTGGCGAATTTAAGGTTATATTTTTTTTTGAGATATTTAAAAAAAAATCGTAGCGATTTCAAATTTATTTAAACAAAGAGTTAAAACAACGTTTGCGGGTTGATAACCCGTAATTATAATATTTTGAAGAATTTTCAGACGTTTTGCAAACGGACAACTTTTGCTGGTTTATTCCGTTACATGTTTGAACTTCTCTAACAGCACTCTATCTCTTTTTTAATAGAATAAAATGACAAGGATAATATTGTCTGACTGTAAAACGAATTCACAACTTTAGACAGACATATATTGATACTCGTGTCATTGTTTCTTTACTTATTGGTTCCAATTTTCGACATTTAAAGCAGTAGTTATCATATTTTATTCTTATATTTTTGTCAGTAAAATCTTTGAAATTAATTATTTTATGTAATTCATGGAATCTCAGCCTTGCAGTTTTTACCAATGAAACCTGAAAATATTTATTCAATATTAATTAACTTTACAGAAAAATGCTCTCAAGCAAGAACAATTTCTCTTAGCTGTTCTAACATCTATTTACCAGACATTACATTAAATATACTTAAATTTAAAATAGATTAATTAATGTTTATATTATGAATCTGAAACCGTTGCTTGCTAAAGTGTAAATATACTGTAAACAATAAAATTTTCACATTCAAGCATGGGGAGGTCCTATTGTGATAAGGGCGACAATATCGCGGTATCCAGCTAGTCGTCTCATTCAGCTAACTTGCCGGATTAGTGCAAATAAATATCTCGGCATTTTCAATGATGAATTTTTTACTATGTCTAGCAATATTGCTGCAATAACATGCCAATTGCAAAGTATCCGGTCTAGCATAGTAAAACATATTTTTTGGCAAAATTAGTTTTTTTTATTCAAAGTTTTTTAATTCATTTTTTATCTCATTATTCATTTTTTTCAAAGTTGATACACTGACTATAGCGACCCTTCAACTTCTCGATACCATTTTTGTAGTAAGATTTGCCCTTTGCTTCAAAATAGGCCTCAGTTTCGGCGATTACCTCTTCGACGAACATTTCTTCCCCGCATTCTTTTGAGATGCGAGAACAGGAAATAGTCGCTGGGGTCCAGACCTACAGAATACGTTGGATCATGAAGCAATTCGAAGCCCAATTCATGGTTTTTTGTATGTACACGTTCAGTTGATATCTGTAGAGTGTCTGCTATTTCATGCAATTTCAATTTACGGTCATTCAAAATCATTTTGTGGAGTTTTTAAATATTTTCGTCGGTAACAACCTCTTTTGGACGTTCATTGCGTTCACCGTCTTCGGTGCTCATTTCACCACGTCTAAACTTAGCTTACCAATCATGATGGTTGATTTTCCTGGGGCAGTGTCCGGAAACTCGGCTTCAAGCCAAGTTTTTGCTTCAACTGTATTTTTTTCCCTTCGAAAAGCAATATTTTATCATATTACGCGAAATTCCTTTTTATCATTTTAACACAATAACAAAAGTTGCTTCACTCAAAATGCTATAATTCACAAACTAATGATCCGACAGCTGTCAAATTTATACACGCATCTTTTGAGGGTTATGGATAACTAAAAAATATATGGATTTAATTCTAGTAGCGCCATCTATGTGTCAGGCCGGGGGATTTTCAATTGACCTTTTATATTGCCATATTCCTACATGATGATACGCCCGTACTCAACCAAAAAGGGTTCAGTTTTCGTTGAAGGAGCGTTAGAATATCTTCAAGCATCTTTCTTGGTGTATGTATATATGTACTATGTAATTAACTATTTAGATTGAATGTAAGACCGAGACATCCACCAAATTGAAATCGACGTTAATCAAGATTCCAGTCCTTCCCCTTGCTTTTATACAATTAAAACTTCCCAAAAATTAGCCGAAAGATGACCTAAATACCTCGAGCCGTCACTATTCATGTCCGCACGAAATAAATCCAATCTGGAAAGGCCCCGAATGAGCTTCAAAGGGCATGGGCGTCAACTAAACTTTGCCGCAAACGGCTTTATCTCCTTTTCTCTCCCATTCTCCATCTCTCTTATCCGATGATTTACCATCTATACGTGAGCGGACTCTTTGTTAACCGTCTCCCTCTCGCTCTCTCGTCCCCCTTCCCCCGGCTTCGGTCGCCCCGCGCCCTTTTATCCCACAACCATTCCGGCACGCTATTTGAAATCTTCCACTTTTTTTCATTTGTTTCGAGTGCAAATTTTCCGAAAACTTTAAACAATCCTTTGGCATTTCAATGAGGGAGAAATATATTTTTATCTGTTGGAAAAGCCAATTTGGTTTTTGGCGGTTTTGTTTTGGTATATGTTCGTGGGCCAGTATAAATTTACATAGCATATATAAAATTTATTTCAATATCTATTATTCCGAATAGAACTTTTGCATATGTGTAATGGTTATAAAACATTCATTAAATATTTTTATATATATTATTTATTAATTACTGTGTCTCTTTTTACAATCCATATATTATTATGTATACATAATTAAATTTATTATATATTAAATACGTATAATAATAATGAAGTTTAAAAAAAGTTATAATGAAACTAAAGAACACATATTAAAATACAAATTAAGTAAAGTGTGAAAACATTTATACATTTTATGAAATGGCTAGACCGATTCATAGCCAGTAAATTTCAGTATATAGTTGATTTTTTGAATAGCCCAATGCAACTAGGCTTATTCTAGAAAATTACTAGAAAATAGACTTATATTTTACAGCACTTCATGTTTTACAATGCAAAAACAACCCCTCAAATCGGACAAGAAAATTATGAATTATTTTCGTAAGAGTTTCTCTTGAATTGGATTCGAATTTCTAAATATTCCATTTCAATTACTACAATGTGATTAGTTTACCAAAATGTTCTGTCACCTGTCTTACTACACGCATAATCTTGTCTAAAGTGTTAATAATGAGTCATATAGGTTTTGCATTTACAGATCTTTTCCATGGATATTTCGTAACAGAACTCAACAAAAAAATCTTATTTCGTTGTATAGACTAAAAACCCATAGTATATTTTTCTGTAGAATTGTAAAATGAAGCAAATTCCCTGAAAACAAGATGTGCAGCCCTTAATTAATAGATAATTAAAAAGAAAATTTTCACTATTAGATATCAAGTTAACCAAGAGTTAATAACTCCTGTTTAACTTTTTGATTAATAATAAGGGAATAATTATAACTAATCCTCAAAATCAAAAATTGTCGAAATTACAAATTTTATGAAAGTATATAAGATTTTTATAAAATATAACATGCCTTCCACATAATGTTCTTTCTTCAATATATACTAAGATAAGAGGATTATTTAAAATTTTCATTAAAAATTGTTTACTTGCTGCTTCTCTATTATAAAATGAAAATGAAGATTTATAGAAATCAGGGCAAATATTCCGAATCCATTCATTATTTACTGTATTCTTGGCATAAAAATATTTCAAGACACTCACACAAAACATCATTGAGGGAGAAGAATATTGGACGATTCCCAAAGTTAAATGACAGAGACCAACGAAAATTAATAAGTATTGTAACCAGATAACGTAAAACTATCGCAGAAAAGTGACAGTACCAGATTAAAAAGATTCAGTCCTAGTTTGAAGAACAACAACATTTCCAGGCCTCAGTACAATTGAACCATTACTTTAGAGCCGATAGTAAGGATTAGATTTGCATCTCCAATATACTTTTTTTATTATATTTACATTTATATATTACATTGTTATTAGTCGTTGCTGACAATTTCTCTTTACATTAACTTAAATCTAATTATATATCTAGGAAGACCCATCAGCCCTACCTTAGTCTATGGTGTAAAAATGTTTATGTAATAACACTACTGTTTTTCTGTTAAATGCACCTCACTACTCTACACTACACTACACAAGATCAAATAGTTTGACACTTTTGTATCTGTGTCCTGTTCTGGTGTTATCCAAGAGTTGTATTACTTCGATATTGACATTAGAATGTAAGTGATTAGTCCTTTAACATCTCGGTGCATCTATTATACTTCTCAGGACTTTGTTCTGGAAAACTTGTTTTTTATTTGTGTTAGTTTTCGCGGAATATCCCCATAATTTCATTCCGTATGTTCATATAGGTTCCAATATTTGCTTATATAATTGCACCTTGTTATATCCTGTTGATTGTGATTTTCTTCTAATTAGTCCATACATTTTTCTATATTTTAACTCCCGTTCTATTCCTCCTCATTCGACGAAATTTCTTCCCAGTGAGAATTCTTTTGAGATCGGAGAATAGGAAATATTTGCGGGGGGCCAGATCTGGAGAATACGATGGATGAGGAAGCAATTCGAAGCCCAATTCATGGTTTTTGCCATCGTTTTCACTGACTTGTGATACGTTGCATTGTTTTGGTGAAGCAGCACTTTCTTTTTCATGAAATGCGGTCGTTTTTCAGCGATTTAGTCCTTCAAACGGCTCAATAACGCTATGTAATAGTCGCTATATATATATATATGAAACAGATAAATTTTCAATGAACTCTAACATTTCCTTATGTTGCCGTAAATGTTCATATAGGTTCCAATATTTGCTTATATAATAGCACCTTGTTATATCCTGTTGATTGTGATTTTCTTCTAATTAGTCCATACATTTTTCTATATATTAACTCCAGTTCTATTACATCTCATTCGGCGAAATTTCTTCCCAGTGAGAATTCTTTTGAGATCGGAGAATAGGAAATATTTACTGAGGGCCAGATCTGGAGAATACGATGGATGAGGAAGCAATTCGAAGCCCAATTCATGGTTTTTTGCCATCGTTTTCACTGACTTGTGATACGTTGCATTGTTTTGGTGAAGCAGCACTTTCTTTTTCATGAAATGCGGTCGTTTTTCAGCGATTTAGTCCTTCAAACGGCTCAGTAACGCTATGTAATAGTCGCTGTTGATGGTCTTTCCTTTTCCAAGGTAGTCAATGAAAATTGTTCCATGCGCATCCCAAAATACAGACGCCATAAACTTGCCAGCCGACTGTTGCGTTTTACCACGCTTTGGAGCTGGTTCATCGTGTGCGTCCACTCGGATGACTGTCGATGAGACTTCGGAATAAAATGATGGAGCCATGTTTGATCCATTGTCACATATCGATGTAAAAACTCGGGCTTATTACGCTTGATCATCTTCAAACACTGCTCCGAATCATCAACTCGTCGTTGTTTTTGTTCAAAAGTGAGCTCCCACTTTATATATATATACCCCACATATATATATATATATATATATATATATATATATATATATGGGGTATATATATATATATATATATATATATATATATATACCCCATATATATATATATATATATATATATATATATATATATATATATATATATATATATATATATATATATATATATATATATATGTATATATGTATATATTATTGCTGAAATAGATAAATTTTCAATGAACTCTAACATTTCCTTATGTTGCCGTAAAGTAATTTGTCTGAAAAGACTCGTCTCTCTGAAGTAGGTCACTTAAAAATGAAACAATCCCCCGCCCCGCCGCAAATTCTCCAACTAAACAGCCTTTGCACGTCTCCCAAAACGGCCTCGTTTACACCACTCCCCGGCCCCGCCGCCGCCCACGGTAGCCCGTCTTCGGGCGCTATTTTTATCTCAACTTGAGGACGAGCGCTCGCCGCAAAGGCCAATTTAAATGGAAAAGCGCATCTGAACACTTGTCCATGCCGCTTCCGGGGAACGTTCGCGACCGGCTGTTTAAATTTAAGAAAATAAAAGAGAAATATCGCCGTCAGAGTGAGCAATAACCGGTTAACGACAATGTCACCTATTGCTGGAAGGAGTTCATTATTTTTCGACTTCATTACAACTATAGTCCGTTTAGTAAAACAGTTAACTCACGTCATGTAAATTGATGACGTCAAAACGACACAATTTTTCCGCAATAACTCTGAGTTTTAATTAATTTTGATTCTGACATAACAAAATTCTAATGTAAATAAAATAATTAAACAAAAATGTTATCAAATATAATTTATTTTAACATTATAGTACATCTAATGCATATATTATGGAAGTACTTACTATTAAACTACTATTAATTATACAGTCATAATAGTTTGTAGGTTAAGGTTGTGTTTGGTTTTCTTTAAATTTTTTCCAAACCTCCTCTAAGGTTTTTTTTATGTAGTCGTATCCACTGGAGCCCTAATTCATCTAATTAAAAATTGTATATCCAAGAAATGTATTTTACTTTCATTAGAGCATATATACCTTTTATATGAAATTCTTGTAATGTTTCCTCTTATAGTCATTTTTATATCACCGTATTTATGTTTAGTTTGTTCTGTTACTATCTGTATACAACCCTTGATGAAACTAAATTTAAACATTTTCTCCAATGCAATTACAATGTGTGCAAAACAGTTAGTATTCTTTCTCTTATTGCACATTTTAACCAAATGCATATTTATATTCTAAACAATTACATACATATCTATGCACATTAAACCTTTCACACTCCACAATACGATTTCCTATAGTTATCTTATATTAATCATATACT
Source organism: Rhynchophorus ferrugineus (assembly GCF_030347505.1). Taxonomy (NCBI): domain Eukaryota; kingdom Metazoa; phylum Arthropoda; class Insecta; order Coleoptera; family Curculionidae; genus Rhynchophorus; species Rhynchophorus ferrugineus. The sequence goes on along the minus strand of NW_027472583.1, from coordinate 18,307,287 downwards.
AACCTTTAGTTGTTTTCACTTTTCACCCAGTCTTGGAAATTGTCAGCATGAAATCATAATACCACATTCCGAAAGTTTCATTCAAGTGACTAACCAAGCTGTTAATTTCCACTCTATTTAACACTTGGTCACGATTCCATCATTTCTCAATTTCTTATTCAATATGTCTGATCAAGTTCATACAAACCGACCAATACATGTGCAATGAATTATTAATAGATGTTATAACTATTAAAACCAAATCAATTTTTATTCCCAAATTTACCTTTATACAATAAATATTATTACTTAAACACTATTTTTTATTATTATCTTTCCATGACCGATTGTCCCATATTAAATTATCAATGTCTCGTCTCAAAACGCAAATTGAAATAATAAGTATTTCGTATTTTTAGATATGCTTTTAAAAATTATATTCTTTTAAATGCATTGTTTTGGAAGTTTGATTAGACCTCTTCGTGGGTTATCTTTACACTATTTAAATCTTATATTACTACACAGAGTATGAAAGGATGTTCCACATCCCTCAAAGAGCTGTATATCTCTCTAAGCATTAAAAGATTAAGCTATGGATACTTTCCTAACAGTTTCGTTTGATATAACTGCATGAAATTATGCTTATGTTGAAAAAATTACTCACTGTTCATATATTTAATCTCTGGTAGAGCTAACATCGAGCTGATCTTGATTTGTCATCCGCTACGTATGAGGACAGCTTATTTTTGGTGAATCCAAGATTATATTTTTAATTTTTTGAGACACTTTGGTGACTGTGACCATACCTATACTTAGGATACCTGCAAAACGCTAAAAAATACTACTTCCCGCATAAAACTTCCCGCAAATGCTATTTGCTCGGTACAACTTATCAAATGACGTACTGATAATTGAAGCGTAAGGCTCCAGCATGAAGTTGGTTACAAATGTTCTTGATTATAGACAGTAAGACAGAAATGTAGATAACATATGAGAAATGTAGTAAAGTTCAATGATATAATTTTCTATTATTTATAAGATCATCGATTGACTAAGATTTATTAATTATTTTACCGTATTCACAGTCATTATAGTTGATACTTTGATTTACAACCATGAATAAAAGAAAAAAGGCCAAGGAATCCCTTCTCTATATTATCTCCAATTAAAAAACAATTATATAATTTTGATTATGATTATAAACTACCCATAATAAGCAACAATGTCACCAAAATTACGTGCTTTAATAAACCGCTGTTATTATTTATACTTAATATTATCGAAAGAATAGGCTAAAGAGGAGAATAGCAGTATTTTGACATTCTTCTAGATTTTTTGAATTGAAAAATCATTACTGATTAATACTGGTGATAGAACACTGAATGAGGCAACACTGGTGACGCAAACGTATTAAAGTTTAGAGAATTGGTTAGATGTCTTTTAATATCCATCAAAGTATATTTCAAACTATAATTGGAATTATTTATCTCAAAACACAACTTATTAAACAATTTCGTATATACCTTGAATTCTTAACTCGCTTTTGTCATCAGCTCATGAATTGGCAATTGTTAAAAATATTTAGATTATTAAATACAATCATTTTATTTTAATTGTCATACTTGATAATAATGAAAAAGGGTTTCATACAATAATAAATTATGTAGATCTAAATGGTTTAAGCATCGTTGTATAAAATAGCGAGACTTTCTGTTCCTATTTTTGAAGAAAATAAGTATAGTTAATTTCATACCGAATTATACATTCAATTAGTATTTTAATTCCTGAAAAAAAAGCATGTCACAGGAGGAACTTTTTATTTATTTCAGTTGTGAAGTGATTAGAGTCAGTTCAAAATAGCAATGACATGGGAAACGTCACATTGTTGCCGCAGCTACTACATACAAAATAACAAAATATTAAGATAAAAAAAATAATTGAACAAATATTCTACTAAATATAATTTTTTTTACATTATAATACATCTGATACATATATTATCGAAGAACTTAAAACTACAATTAATTATACAGCCACACTTATTTAATGGTTAGAGTTGTTTTATTACATATACATTAAACTTTTTTCCACACTAGTATAGGTAGGGCTCTATGCCCGTTTTCTATGTAGTGGTATCCCCCGAAGGCCTAATCCACATAATTAACAATTGTATATCTGAGTAATGTATTTTAATTTCATTAGAGAGCATATTTATGCTTTATGCTAATTTTCTTTCGATGCAATGTATCCTTGTTAAGTCATTATGATATTACCATATTTTTCTTTAGTTTGTCCTGTTACTATCTGTATACATCTTTCTTGATAAAACTACATTTAATCCCTGCATTCTGCTTAATGCATTTACCATATCTGCAAAACAGTTACTATTTTTCTCCTCATACATATTAACCAAACGTTCATGTATATTCTGAACAACATTCATGCTCGTAAAGCTTTCACACTTTATAATACAATTCCTTACAATTAAAGTATATTAATTGTATACTGACCTTTAGTGGTTTCCTCTTTCATCTCCATGTCTTGATAATCATCAGCATTTAATCATAAACCAACATTCATAAGGTTTTATTCAATCTTTGTCACTTTCAAAAACACTAATCAAGTGAATAACTAAGCTGTTTATTTTCAATCTATGAAAAACTTGCTCAAGATTCTACCATTTGTCAATTTCTACTTCAATCTGTCTGATCGAGCTTACACAAACCGAAGGTGCTATTTTCAACAATGCCTCTTTCCATAAATCCAGATAGTTCTGGTTTAAATGTCCACCTCGGCCTGAATATCTATTGTAATAGTTCTTTGCAATAACCCATAACAATTCAATTGGGTTAAAAATGCAGAGATAGGGAAGTAGATGTAATACTCTGTGGACATAACATTCAGTAATCTGATATACTATGTATCTTTTCTCAGGCTTATTTCTAAAAAAGTAAATTACTTAAATTAAATTGTTAAAAGTATAATAACATTAAGTTAAATTACTGCAATTAAATATTTCACTTATATTTACCGAATAACAATTTGAAATAGTTCATTCTTTAACACGATTTCCTCGAAATTTATTTTATGTACTTTAAGCCATTATTGACTTAAAATTAATTCTTAAACTTAATTCCAGCCTTTGTTATTGCACTTGTTGTGATTTTCCCCACCAGTGTACTATACATATTGTAGATACGGTGCATTATACATAGCAATAACTCATGGTACCAAGTATTTTAAAAATTGATTTTCAAATTACTGAACGGATAACTTTTACAGGCTCATTCCTTTACATCTTCGAACTTCTCTACCAGTATTCTCTCTCTTTTTGATATTGTCTGACTGTAAAACGAATTTACAACTTTAGATAGACACCTATTAACACTCGTGTCACAGCTATTTTGAATTAACTATATTAAATATCATCCTATGTGTCTGATTTCAGATATTTAGTGAGAAAGTATATCATGTAATAATTAATAATAATTTTTAAAACTACATATAATTAATTGTTAATAATATTGATGCTACTGTAACAAGTATAATATTAAAATGCAATATAATTTGGAACCATAGAAATGTTGATTTGCGTTTCTTACAAATATTCTTATAATGTAGTCACATTTGCCTGATTTTTTTGAAATTGCTTCACCTGAACAAAGTTTGGGTTTATATTCTAGCTTATCTATTTTTAACAGCTTAATACTTTTTTCTACACACCCACTTACACTTCTTTGAATCAATATGAATTATAACGAACTCATTTTAATTTATATTTGATATTATATAAATTTAATGTTATAAATTAATAATATTATAAATTTAATATTAATATTATAAATAATAAAAATACACTGTCCTTTACTTCTGCAGTCAGAGAATGGCGATTAAAATATAAATAATCGCACCATAGTAATGAAATTAACAAATCAAATGTCTTCTCAGCTCTCTTTCCCCAAAATTAATAACTTAAAAAAATAACTTGAAAGTAAAACGTTTCATTCATACTGACAATTATATAATTATGAAAGAGACACTCTCATTTACACCATTCTTTCTGAGTTATTTTTACCTAGAGTTATCAACAAAAATATCACCGAAATGACCAGTTTAGATGGAAAAAAGCGCATCTGTACACGTGCCGGAACAATGCCCGAAGGGCACTCGCGACCTTATATCTATGGAGAAAAAGCTGTAAAAATTAAACCTCCAACTGAGCAGTCACCGTCTCCAATGGGCGGATGGTGACATGCCTCGAGAACTCATCGACCTCTCCTCAGCCTTAGCGATGTCAAAATGTGCACTTTTTAATTGGAATTGGTGGGTTCCAGCATAGTTTCGGAGGAAATTTATTAGAGAACGGTATCTCCGGCACGACACAAAAATGTTAACGCTCTCGGGCGCACCCGTTAACTTACGAACATTCCGGAATTAAAAGATGTAAAACTGCGCAAAAAATTTGATTTATGTTACAGGAAATATTTATCGATAATGGAACGTGAATAAATTGTATACATTTTAATAAACATATTGCACTAATATAGTAATTTCTATATATTCTTAATATCCATATTATGATAGAATAATATTATTAATTAAATTTCATGTTACATTAATAATGATATATTAGTCATATATCAACCATATATTAATCATATATTGATCATATATTGATCATATATTAGTCATATATTAATCATATATTAATCATATATTAATCATATGTTAATTATATATTAATCGTATATTAATCGTTTATTAACAAATATTCTTTGATATCTACAGAAACATCAGCAACAGCAATTTTTTTACATAGCCTTTCATACTAAAATTCACTTTGTGGTTAAAGTTGATCTTTCGTTTTTTAATTTTAATTTTATTTTATTTGTTTAATTTAAGTTTTATTATTTGATCTTGTTCCGGCCGGTTTGACCAGCGAGACCTTCTCGGTTGGTACTTGTATCGGTAGTATTTGTATGTATGTATTTATGTCTGCAAAACTTGCAAAGTTGATTTTGTTTAATTGGTTCATTTGAAAGTATAAAACATTAAAAACTAGATAATTATTAGACCTAAATTTAGACCTATTAATTAATTTCAAAAATGTATAAACATGGTGTTACTGTATGTTAAATCTCATGGGGTGCATTTGTAATCAACTTCATTTTGCAGCCTCACTGACAGTTTAGACTTCACTTTTCAGTATATGCCATTTAGTTGAAGTATGAACAAAAATATTTTCTGTACGTTGAAAATGTTTCAATTTGTACCGAGTAAATGTCATTGGCGAGAAGTTCTGAAAGCCATCGAATGCTGTGTGAAGTTTATGGCAAACTTGCTCCATCGATATAGGAACTTGTTTTGATGTTCTGAAAATTGATTTTAATGATATGAGTGATGACACTGAAGACAAGGAGCATTTTGGACAACCAAACATATTTGAAGACGATGATTTGAAGGCATTACTCGATGAAACTTTAAATAATTTTTAAAATCACTTCGTCGTATCTTAAACGAATGACTTCATTTCCAACACGATCTCTGCGAAAAGCATCGAGAATTTGTTTCGAAATTAAGGATCACCATATGGAGCCATATAGAAATATTTTTGATAACCTAAACATCATAAATGTGTCGTAGAAGTCTGAGTACCTTACACTTCAATTTTTTTTTGAGTAACTATTATATATTCTTCTGGCAATTCTTATTTGACAATAATCCATATCTAAGCAATCGAGCAACTTCAACGATCCCCTTAGCGGATGAATTTTCGAAAATACAAGCCTTCTGCTCAAATTAATATGACTACTTACAAATTTCCAAAGATGGTGTTCTCAAATTCTATCGATTAGCAACTAAAGATACTTGGAATAACTTCAAACCACTCACCGTACACCTTGAGTCATATTCGCCTGTATCGTTATTTTGAAATTCCAGAAATCCATAGAGAAAAGCTTTCACTTTACCCAATTCAAATAGCTAGTTGCTTCTGCCCAAGTTACAGTCGTCTAGGTTAAGGGATGCTTTGGATCTAAGTAATTTTGAGATATGTTACTAAGCAATATATTTTAATTTCATTCGAGAGCATATTTACCTTTTACGCTTAGTTCTTGTCTCCTTCCTTACAGTATTTCCTTTTAAAGTCACATACTTCTTGTAAAACTAGAATTAATCACTCTGTTCCCCTAATTCATTTGCCATATCTGCAATACAGTTATTGTTCTTTCTCTACTCACGCATTTTAACCAAATGCTCATATATATTCTGTAGAATTACACATAAGTCTGTTCACATTCTTTTACACTCTACAGTAAGATATTATATACCCACCTTTAGTTGTTTCCACTCTTATCACCTTGTCTTGGAAATTGTCAGCATTGAATAAGCTGTTAATTTCCAATCTATGTAATATTTGTTATGATCATTTTTCAATTTCTTCTTCAGTAGTCTGATCGAGTTCATATAGACCGAAGGCGTTTTTAACCATTCCTGTTTCCAGCACGAAGAACAATATATCTGCAATAAATTGTTAATTAATGTGGTTACTAATAAAACCTAATCAATTGTTATTCCAAAATTTTAATTAACTTTTGCTCTCTGAACACTATTTGTATTATCATCCTGCCATGAGTGACCATAGGGTATATTGGCCCCATTCAGAAATATCCATGTCTCATGTAAACGCACAAATTGAAATAATAAGTCTTACTTGATTATATTATACGCTTCTTAAAATTGTAATAATTTAAAAGTAATGTTTGGAAGATCCATTAGACCTCTTCGTAGGTTATCTTTACAGCATTTAAATCCTATATTATCCAACAGTATATGAAAAGATTATCTACAAACCTCAAAGAGCTGCTGACCTATAAGCTTTCTAAGGATCCTATTCAGACTAATAGTTTCCTATGAAATAATTATATTAAATTATATTTATTTTAAAAAACTACTCAGTGTTTTTATACATTTCATATATTCAAACTCTGATAGAGCTAACGTCAAGATCCTCATTCGCCACCCGTTTCGTATCAGAACGGTTTCTTTTCAGTGAAACCAAGATTATATTTTTCATTTCTTGAGATATTTCTATAACCGCGTCGATACTAATATTCAGTGCAGCTGCAACTTAATATTTAACAGTAAAAATGCTTACCTCTCTAACGAATTTTACTGGCAAGAGGTGGCCTCCATTATCTCGGTCCTGAAGTAAGTAAATAAGGATGCAAACTGTTTTGTCCGGCTTCGGATTTGAAATTTATCACAACAAGCAAAGCGTTAAAATAACGTCTGCCGGTTTATAACCTGTAGTTAATACAATTAATATTTTGAAGAATTTTGGAGGCGTTTGACAACAGGACGATTTTTGCAGGCTCGTTCTATTACATGTTCAAACTTAATATAGAACACTGTGTGCCTTTTTAACTAGAATAAAATGAGAAGAAAAATATTCACAAATTGCAGAAGGCAATATATTAAACATGTTGATGTTATTTTAAATATATTATTGCTGGATAAATTATTAATAATATCCATTATCATTATTTGCAAGTGATGGAAGGAAAAAAAACAACAAAAATGGTCCCCGTCTTATAAAACACCTCCACTAAATATTTAAAATAAAAACGGTGCCATTTTTTCCTAGAATTCCGAGTTGCAGCTTAAACTGCCCTCTAGCAGACGTCTCAATTCACGTACTCGTCGGCCCCTTATCCCTACTCTCCGCGCCTCGTCTACCCTTTCGACCCCACCATCGCTTTTCGCCTAGTAGGCCTCCTGCAGCCGCCCGCTGATCAATATTTCAAGCGATAGAGGCGACGCGCGCCTCCTCCGACCTGCCATCGCAAGCACCGGGAGTCCAGTGCTTGCCGTCCACCGTGCCGTCGTCGACATTACGTTCTCCCGCTGTTCCGGTTTGATAATCCAGCGTTCGCGCGTACGTCCCACCGGTAATGAGAGCCCCGGCATGGCCATGTCCGATATTTTAAACCGGTACTCCGCAGAACCGCACCGCTCGCGATCCGGACTCGAGCGAGTCGCTTTCGAACACCACCAAAAGGTCGTCGGTTTGGTCCAGTTCAGTTTGTCGGATCGTCGGATAACGAGAGAACGCCTGATCTGAGCCAAGGACTTTCAACGAGCCCTTGGGCGAAGTATGCTGTCCGCGTCCACGTCACCATCAGCTGGTTCTAGTCGAAAAGGTGAACTTCCCTTTCTAACCTCAACCGTCGAGCTGCAGATTCGTCTCAACCATTCAAGATGGTCGCCGTAGCCGTGTGCTGTATCCTCGTGTTCCTGGCCGTGTTCATCGTCATCATAATCGTCGTGGGCCAGAGCGTCGGCGATCAGCATGCTGACGATTGAACGTATAGACGTGAAGCCCGATGGAAGCGCGTCCGAAACTTGACCGGACCGTTCTCACACCCCGTCACTGCATACGCACAAACATGAATGCGAGATTTTCTCCGCAACAATGGAGAAGATGCTGGCCTTGGCCGTCTGCTTCATCTTCCTCTTCCTCGTCGTCTTCATCGTTATCATTGTCATGGTGGGCGTAAATGTCCATTGACTATCTAGCTCATTATCCATATCAGTTGTCTGTTTTCTCTAAATGACCAAGCGAACAAGAAGAAGAAAAAGAACGCAAGTCAATACGTAACTTGGGAATCGGAATTTTCCCCGACCCTCATACTATCTCAGCCGGTACGTTTCCCTACCTAGAAAATGTTGCTTCTTAACTGGCACCGCCATTCACCATATCGAAAGCGTACTACCACCAGCATGCTTCTCGTGGCAGTCTGTTGTGTATTTGTGTTCTTAGTCGCGTTCATCATCAGCATCATCGTCATCGGACAGCAGAACGGCGGCGTCAGAGGCAACCCCCGACAGCTGAGCTAAGTATAGTGCATTCAATAATCGAGAGAACGAAGAACAATACCTAATCGCTTTATTGTTTTGGGTGGGTTTTTGTACGAAAATCATGCCCACCGATCCTACGCGCAATAATTTCATTTCGCAACATGGGAATTGATTAAAAACTTGTAATTTCAACTGCCAAAATGATAGCAAATCTAAAAATAACAATCGGTATAACCATACAAATAGATAGAAGTCTGATCAGTTCTTTGTGTCTCATTTGGCAACGCTGCAAAAGAAAATCAATCATTCTCACACTATTTTTACTTGTAGTTAAGTAGCGGGATAGTTAAAAGAAGGATATCTCAAATGCCCATAACAATTAAATATTCCAATAACGATCTTCCATTTTAAAACAATTTACTATCAGGTCGGATTAAAATTTTAAACATTTTGAAAACATTTTTAAATAAATGCAAGTACGGTTTTGGTAAATAGTTAATTATATTTCGAAGATTAATTTTTAGTAGTATTTTAAGAATGCACGTGCTAAAATGTGTTAATCATTTGTTAACAATTTAAACATTTACCATGGTGGCTGTTGTGTGTCAACCATTTTAACTTATGGCTTACATAACAGTTTGCTAAATACATTAAAATAATAACAAAGTCATATAATATATTTACATGCATTTGTATTAAATATTGGAAATAATATCAAAATTAGCATGAAAAACTTCCAAATACGTGCTTCTATCGATGTGAATTGTGAGATATCCTTAGCTTATCGTGTAAGATTAAAAACTAGCACTTGATACAAAGTGAACAAAACAAACCAAAATAAATCTTAAATCGTGGTGAAAAAAAAAGTCGATTAAATCGTTAACGCGAATTGAAGCTGATGTAAGTGATTAGGAGGCTGTGGAAATTCTAGTCGAAAAAAAATAAAACAAAACACTCTCGTGCCTGTTATTTTGCTGCCACCTTTCAGAACCGAAGCAAAACAAAAACGAAACAAATCGACCAGTGCCAGGGTACCTTGATTTGTTGATTCTCTACCGCTCAAGTATTTATACGAAGTACCGTTTCAATTTCAATGCTAATGCCGCCTGCTTCTCTCATTAAAATTCTATTTGAGCTGGCTTCGATTAAATTTCCGTCTAAACCTTGGAAAGGTGCTAATTTGAATAACACTTCAAGCGACATAGTTGCTCAGCGGAGTCTCCGAAACCCTTTATATTTTCGTACAAAAACCCAACGATTTATATTACTTCGTTTATCGCCGCGATGTCGGGCATTATATTGTTTTTTCGATTAATTAATCTACTTAACTGTATCTAATAAGTGTGTTTAAAATAATGTAATCGAAGGAGAATACAGTATACTTAATTGAAGTTATTTTTTAAAGTGATTTTCGAGCTGAAGCAACAAAATTTAAAAATGAATGGAGCAAACAAATTCCAACTATAACATTTGTATATTCCTGTAAACTAGATCTGTTAACTGTTGACATTATATTAATCTAGCAATGCCATATAACCTAGAAGAAAAAAAAACTAATTGTTGTTGTTTGTTATTAACTGATGTCGTACTATATATAGACAAGTGTTATTAAATATTTAGTGGCTTAACCAGACAGACTTAGACTTGATGTTTAGACTGTAAAACGACAGGTGGCGCTCGAGGCGGGAGAAGAGGGCTGCATAAGCGGGTTTAGCGAGTGTAATCGCCAATTTTTTTTCCCTTGATATATATACACGAATATATTTTTGCCATCCGATTCGACATAAGCTTTCGTCATCGAGCGACACGCTGGCTATAAATGTTATTGTATTATTTATACGTCGACAATATAGATTGAGATATATATGTATATTTATATTAACGACGACTGATTCGTGAATGTTGCTTAGGATTAATGATTTATCTGAAACAAAAAGAAAATCGACCAGAACGCTTGTAGAACCGATTGGTACAGTATCATTGCTCAAATGCTAAGCAAAACAAAAAAAATGGCGCGTTTATTTTCTACGGGTGTTGTGGTTTCAATACGTGGAACTAATATAAGATGTCGTCGTCGAACCTAGAGTCTGACTTTCTCAGTATAATTTGTATATTTTATATTTGTATGGATATATAAACACATAGGTGAAAAAAAATATAATAAAAATATTTTGTAGCAAAAGTGGTATTTTTATTTTTACCCCCATAGTTGATTGTATATTTTGAAATAAGTGTATTAATGGAATCCATATCAAGGAATGGAATAGGTAAGAATATAAAAATAAATTTTAAAAGCAAAGTAAAAAATAATTACACATTTTTAGGTATTTTAAAAATGTTAGAAATTACCCACGTTCGAAATAACATAATTGTGTTGGGAAGAATATAAATAAAACGCTATTTTATAATTTTTTTACATTATTACTAGTCGTTGCCAACTAACCTACAATTTATCTTTACAATAACTTAATTCTAAATATATATCTAGGAGGACCCATCGGTATAAGCCTCTGGTATAATAACGTTTATCTATTAATACTGCTATTTTTGTAATAAATGCATCTCATTACACTACACTACATAAGATTAAATGGTTTAATTCTCTTGAGTCTGTGTCTTGGTCTGGCCATATCCATATCGTTTTAACACTTGGATATCGACATGAGCATACTCATGCCTCCTAGCGATTGACTTGATTTTCTGAGTAACAGGCCTCTGAAGGTCTCAGTATTACTAATCAGTCCTATTAAGTATTTTCCCATGACTTAATTCTGAAAAACCTTTTTGTACTTATATTACTATTCATGAAACATCCCCATAATTGAAACCCACATCACCTTATAAGTTTAAATAATAGCTTGAAAATTAAATATTTATTATGTAATGATAATTGTAATTTTCTTTCACTTAAGCAACACATTTTCTTATATTTTAACTCCGATTTTTTTTTTCATTTTTTTTTTGTTCCTTCAGCAATATTTTACACCAATATTCATTCCGAGATACTTAGCGTCGTTGCTATATGGAATGATAATATTATTTATTCTTGTTGACGCTTGTGCGGTCTGGTTAAATGTGAACTACACATGTACACGTCCAGCTTGTGTCCAGTTGTGTACATTGTCTCTTGCCTGTAGTAATTTTCGTGTGGCTTCTTCGCTATTATCTCCAACAGCAAGGATAACATCGTATGTATAATGTAGATAAAGAATTCGCCCCAAAACGCTTCCTTATAGTTGTTTTAGTTTCTTTTATTGTAGAGTAGATATCTGATTGGCGATATATATATATATATATATATATATATATATATATATATATATAGCGTGTTGTTTTGGTAACATTTTCTGAAGCTTATAAACAAGTTCATTATACCATAACTTTATCGAGGGCTTTCGTGGTACATCCAAAAATATAAGCAACATATTTTTTTTACCTTCATAGACTTTTTTAATTACATCTGTTATTCTATGCATCTGCTGAATATATATTTCTAAATGAATAGATCTTTTACTCCCTTATGAAATTTAATTATATCAGAAATACTGTTCCAACTCAAATGCCAAAAAATCTAAAATGAGAGATTTTTTACAGAAAATAGCATCTAAGCACATAAACGATTAGTTTAACGCAATATTTCAAATGTATCTACTATAAATTGAATAATGAATGAATAAATGAATAATTATGTTAGTTATACACTACACGTACACCTGAACTAACAGTATAATTCTAATAAAAAAATACAAAGTTCAGCATTGTTAGTGCAGCTATTTATATAAATCCAGAAAAATCAGTTTCCTTATTATTATTTTAATATTCTTTAAATTAAAATGCATTGAGAAAATTAATATCGATGCGTTCTCTAATGTACTGAACAATTTTAAAATTATATATTATTATGTTATAAATTACTATTTATGGCAATGTATCTAATTTACGAAAATCCTACAAAACACGTTATTATAATTTAAAAGCAAATTATAATATTCAGCATAAAGATATTAATTATATTAAATACTTATGAATGATAACTAATATAGTTATTTTACCAATTTAATATTCATAATTATATTTAGTTACATATATTTAAATAAATATGCATCATAGTTTAAGATATTATGAATTTTTAAAAATTATATAAATAAACGCATTATACATTATACACATACATAATTAATAACGTTAAATAAATAAAATATTTAATTTGCATTAAATTTTTAATTATCTATTGATAATAAATGCTGATATAAAATGGCAAGTTATATTACTGTATATTTTATATTACAGCATATTATATATATTAAGAGTAAGTAATTTTTACGTATTTTACTAGCTGGAAGTCGTTACTATTTAATTTTTTTTTAAGTGGTAGATTTAATTTTTTAAATATTTTAATTAAATAAATTACAATTATATTTCAGTTTTTCCACCGATGCGCTGGTGACAAGTTATTTAGAGAAATCATTTATATCCGCAACTCTCGGATTAATTGTTTCCTTATTCTATCTTTCTTTTCTCCGAGCATTCGGTGCTGCTGTAAACATGTATAGACTATTATAACCTCAAAGAAATATCATGGCTCAAAAAACAACAATCTAGTAGAGTATTTAGAATTAGTTGCCTAAGAATCTGAGAAAGATAGACAAATACTGTCTAGCAGCTTTAAACTATACCTAGTATTATATATTAAATTGAATTTGGTTCAAAGCGTACCTACTATGCGCCAATCTGATATGGTCTGATGGACGAAATTTTCGAAGAATCTGTCTTTTAGAATTTTACTCTAATCTATTTAATATTTTCGAGGAATATTCTAGACATATTAAATCACTATTTTATTATAAATAAATAAATAAATATAAATAATTAATAAAAGCGATTTTTTGAAATTTTAAATCTTCAAACTTATTTATATTACATATGCTTAACACAATCTTGATTTATAAAATTAATTAAGTACTATTTTTCTGTTATAGTTGCATTAAATACATCAATATTTATTTCGTAAATTATAATTAAATTAGCTATAGCACTTGCTGTGATTTAGTAACCTTATTTCATGTTTTAAGGCAATATCTTGGATAGTTTAGTCAATTAGTTTGATTTAAGATAGTTTTGCACTTTGTTCGTTGATTACATAGCGATAAACATTGACAATCAATCGAAGAATGTCGTCTTAGCATCACTGGATTAGTAGTTGATTTGATGGTTTAATGCAAGTCCGTATCATAAATAAATATAGAATTTTGTAATAGACTGATAATAGAGCCAATGTCTTTGATTTTAGGGCAAATTGGAGATCATCTACCAAGTGACTAGTACGTTTCTGTGATTTTCAGTCTTATTTGACATGTTTTGGTCAAAGTAATGTGATGTTTCCAATTTAATCTACCATAGGGATAGATGCCGAGGTATTTCACTAGTTCTGTTAGAGGAATCGGACATACTTCAAGTGATGTAATTAGGTTTTAAACATTTAGCCGCAATGCAAAATCATTTGCACATGAGCACATGTTTAAATATAGATATATTGCGAAAACCAAACAAAACTCTAGTTTGGCGTCGTTGAAAACTTTATTCGTCGGTGGACTATCGAATCGGACGTTTCGGGCCGACATTGAAGCGGCAAATCGCCGAACCGCATCAAAAATGAATGACAAAAAAAACAGCGGCGCAACGCTCGGACCTCCGACCGTGACTCCTACAGGCCGTTCCCATTGTATTATCGATGCCACCTGAAAGGCACGATAAATTTTATGGGCCGTCCGCCTGTCAGGCTCTCCTGCCAGGTCGGGATATTAATTATTCCGGACGTCTCTGAGTGACAGTCGAATGGAACAGAAAAAAATTGTATCGGGAGTAAGTCCGACAATCGGGGAAGCGTTTCCGACGGGGCAAAAGGTCGAGGGTGTTGCTGGAATGAGAACTTAATAATGGGGCATTGTGCCAGTCCGGGAAAAACTTTTATTTGGAAATAATTGTAAACTGAAAAATTCTATTAGGATTTTTTTAACATTTGGTAGAGCGAGTTCTGGTACTGCCTATGATATCAGACACATTAATTCAAAACAGTAATGACACACGTGACCAATATGTGTCTGTCAAAAGTCATAAATTTGTTTTAGAGTCAGACAATATTTTCCTTCTCATTTTATTCTATTTAAAAAGAGATATAATGCTGTTAGAGATGTTCGAAGATGTAACCGAAAGAGCCTGCAAAAGGTGTTCGTTTGTTAAACGTCTGAAAATTCTTCAAAATAATATAATTACGGCTTGTAAACCGGCAAACGTTTTAATAAATTTGAAATCGCCGAATAATTGAATAATAAATTTAATATTAGTACGGACGCGGTCACTAAAATATCTTAAAACATAAAAAACTATATAACCTTGAATTCACCAAAAATAAATCGTGTTTATGTGAATCATATGACGAATCAAGATCAGCTTAATGTTTCAGAGATCAAATATATGAAATGTATAAAAACAGTAAGTATTTTTTTCAATCGTAACATAATTTAATACAATTATTTATATACAAGCCAAAAGATATACAGCTATTCATATCCGTTCATACATTGTTGGGTAATATAGGATTTAAGAGATGTAAAGATTACCCACGAAAGGGTCTAATGAAATATCCAGACTGTACTTTTAAGAGAATACAAGTTTTGAAAACATATAACAAAATCAGTGAAGAATTATTATATCAATGTATATATTTAAATGAGACATAAATATTTCAGAATGGTACATTGGGTTGCTCATGGCAAGATGTTCTTAGATATGATCAGTTCTTAGATGCAAGATAATAAATGCAATAGATATACTATAATGTTTAAATAAATTATAATACATAACATTTTTGTTTGATTATTTTAGTTAGATTAGAATTTTCTTATATGTCAGAGCCAATATGTACTAAAACTACGACGTTTTAACAGGTCACGTGTGTCACTGCTGTTTTGAATAGACTATATACAAGTAATATGCATTAAATGAATCGGGAGAGTGAAGAAAATAAGTCACCATTAGTTTAGTCTCCTCTCGGCATTTGTTTTGGATGTGAATGCGTAATGTTGCAAATATGGTGCCAAAAGTAAAAAACCTTGCTTCACTGAATTTTGTGATTATGACTTCAACGTAATTACTATCAATGGCTTCAGAATGGATATTTAGTTATTTAACATTGTTGATAACGAGTACGAGTTCGTTTATTTAAATGAATAATATAAAAATATATAAAATGAAAATTATTAAATGGATACGTAATGGTGAAAAGAATTATGAATTGGATGGAGATAACTTACAAATCGTCTCTCTGGTTGGCTATTACTGATCGGACCCAACTGATGATTATACACACAACATATTGGAATTCTACTATTCTGATCTTAATCCTCTTACTCGGCTATCCTTATCTGTCCTGTAAATCTAGCTTTTCTTAACCGGGTGAATGTTGTTTCTTACACTTCCACTTTTTCTCCGTTTCTCACTCACACTCACTCACTTTCTTCTACGGGTTCTTGGTTGTGGCTGAGAAAGTTGGTTCAAGAAACCCTCTCCTGCATTCCGGTTCATTCAAATTATCGGGGCGGGGAAATCTCTTCCAGCTAAATCTGTTTTATTTCCTCATCAATATATTATATATTATTATTTCCGATTATCCTTGTTAAATTTCATACTGCAAGTTAAGAAATATTTTAAAACGTACTCGAAAATTAGCTTTTGAATACCCTCAAAGGCTAATGACAATATTTATAGTAACGTATTATTTTATTAATTTTCAAAGACTAAATATCCCATTTTCGCCAGAAAACAAACACCTATATCTTATTCAAGATTCTTTTAGTTACTATTCCTTTAGTCTATTTACTAACAGCTTAAAGATAATAATGTTATTAACATGATTAAATGAAGTAATTTTCACACACTGATCTAAAACTTGGCACATTCAAAACCGTCTTTAAACATCCGCCGACGCCTTTAGGAAGGCCCCTTAATGTATCCCTTCGCAGAAACCGTTCCAGATCCGACGATAACAAAGACGTTTTCCAAATGGTCCATAGATAGTCATCTTTAGCCCGGTTAATTTTCCAAGAATAACGGGACTATTACTGAAATACCGCCCATTCTGCAGGACCGGCCTGAAATTTTATCTGGTTATGGAAATTGATCCGCGCCTGTTTTTATAGCACCAGAATAAAGCCAAATCCCTATGTTGTCATCAGTTAAATCAGTTAAACATAATTTATATTTAGAGACTTAATGTTAATTCACTACTATATATTAACGGAAAAGTTGATCAAAATGACAACACTTACAAAATAACAAAGCACAGTCGAACATCCCAAACTTACTTATCACTATTGAATTTTTATGTTTAGCAAAGAAAAAATTATTTTTAAAACTGAAAATTCAGTTTAAGATCTTAATTCTTCTTCAAATGCAAACGATTTTTAAAAATCACATTTAAATATTTCATTTTCTCTTTGAGTGTTAACACAGGCCTGATAAACCCACTCTGAATATCCTAAAAACTGGATCCTTTTTGTATAAAGTCGAAAAAACGGCTCGATATAAAATTTGACCTTTTCTTCTTCTTCTTCTGACGTTAAAAAAATCTGCTCTTTAACCATTTTAGTGATTTTGGTCTAAAATATTTATTTCTTGTCCTTAATAAGGTCATATCTTGGTTATATATCATGAAAATATTATGAAATTATAAATATGTTGCTTCTATAATATATGTATGATTCATTATCTTCTAGTATCTACTATTATATTTGCTAGGAAGTAAATAGTTATCTTTAAATTGTCATAAATAGATTGGTTATTAGTTTTAGAAGTCTGTATTAATTAAAAAGAATAGAGCCAAGAGAATAGAGCTAATAATAGAGAATTCCAATATTTAGCGTTGCTAGTAATTAAGTGAATATAGTTGTCAAAGTAATCTATAGCTGAAACTCATATAATTCTTCTTGAGACTTATGGCAACCACGTTCTGTTGAAAACAATAACAAAATGTTGAAGCTGCATTAATTTTATTAAGGAAGATACAACTGGGATAAACTATCATAAAAAGATTATTAGCCATTACATTAGCCCTTAATCAGAAAGCACTATATCAACTAATTAAGCTGGGTGTAACAAAACTTACTATTCGAGCTGCATTAGCAAATTCTTCAAAACTCTTACAACGTATGGCCGAACGTTGTTATGTAAAATACATTACCAATATAGGTACTGAATTTGTAAATATGTATATATTTGATGACTTTGTCTCTTACTCGCTATTACTGGTATTTTTGCAAGAATACATCATACATCATATCTATCAAGCATTGTTTATAGATCACCTCCAAACTGTTAAAGTGACAAACACAGATAAGCTTTTGAACCATTTTTTTTGATGATATATAAAATTTTGTAATAAAAATAAGCGGTTAAAAGGTAATAACTGATATAGAGGAGAATATTATAATCACTCTAGTGAAATGAATCCTAAATTAGAGAATCGTTATTATGTTTTCATTTTTACATCTCTAAAATCATTCTTTTAGTTGCTTTTCCGGAAATATCCCTTTCATCTCCGTAAGCTGTTTGAATAAACTACATTGGATATTTTAAAGGGATATTATTTAATGAGAAAACTTAAAATGATTTTGAGTTTTGATAATTTGTTAACTCTACCCATAGTGTAGTTTATGGACACCTATAAAAATATCTTTATCTCCGGTCACAACACGCCACTCAAAAATCTCTATTGCCTTGGAAGTAATGAAACCGCCATGTTGAAACGATTCAAAATGGCATTTTAAGTCAACTAGTGTGATCGGTATTCATTTTCGATCTTTCCTATTGCATGTGAATATCTAGAAATGGTTAATTAATCACCTGCCAAACAATAAAACTTTATCAAAATTAGGACTGAGTTTTCATTCAAATTAACATTTAAATTAGATTGTTTAAAAATTGTTTCTATTAACCTTCCATAATTGTCCTATCAAAATGAATGCAAATATCTAATAATTTAATTATTTAATAAATTCACAGAACACAATCTAATTGTCAAAAATTTAACGCCATTTAAATACCACCCATAAAATATAACCTTATTCCGATCGAACAATTCGTTCTTTGTACAGAAATAAAAATTGAGTATTGTACAGTTGTTAAATTATTTAAAAAATATATACATGAAAGCTGCAGATAATCATACTGAATTTGTAAATATGTTAGGCGAGTCTTTGACAAAAATTATTATTTGCGGGAGAGCTAATTCATTTGAAAGTTATCACGAAATACTTAAAGTTATCTACCTGAAAAGCTTCCATAAATTGCGTGAAAATTTAAACTTAAAGATGAGACTCAGAGAAGTACCATAATCGGTTTTGAAAGATCATCGATTTACCCACAGAAATTCGAAAGTATAAACTTTAACCCATTAATAATATATGTATACCATAAAGTAATTCTCCATATCAATTTATTTTCTCATTTTAGGCTTTAATTTGTTGCTTGAATATCGATAGATTAGCAAATCATGAAAAATTACAAATATGAAATATCAATGCAGTAATTATTTTATCTCGAAAATAAATATGAAATGATAGATAAACCTAAATTTGCCTTGAAATCTAAAAACGGAATGTAAATATTATATTAAATTATTATAAATTGTAATTAAAACGTTCTGATTGAGCAATGGAAGAAACAGAAACTCTCCAGCTATTGCTGCTTCTTGCTATCTATTGTTTCAATTGGTGGCACAAGGCGTAGTTTATTATAACCTCCGATATTACGAACAACAAAATATTTACTCATTGATGGTTTCTCATAATTTTATAGCGGCGGAAACAAAATTGAACATCTAATAGAGATTGTGTAAAGGGCATCGCTTGTAGAAAACAGAATTAGATTTATAATACTGACGGTTTCTCCATCGACGATTAATCAAATAAATATTTATTCAATTATGATTATAATGAAAACATACCAAAACAAGAATAAAGGAACACGTAATGGCGTGTTCTCGTGGAGTTTAAGTGTTTCCGTACACTATAGAAAATCTCGATAATATCGTTCGAGTTATTTCCACCTGTTTGGCCGTTTGCATGGCTAAATATAAATTTGCGTGAGCAGAGGAAAAAAACCACCCTAATGGGTTTACATCGGCCCGAAGGCATTAAGTTGAATGAGTGACATAATAAATTAGACGAAATCGACGAAAAAATCATGTCATCGTCCATTATGAAAGCTTTAATCGCTCCATTATAAATCACTCGGCGAGAAATAAAATATAAAAGTCGCGTGATATTTTTGTTGCGTTTATTTCAGGAACGAGATCTTTAATAATTTATTAAAACATGATATTCGTAGGTCTGTTTATTGTAGAAAGTACTAATAGAAAATATGTCTGTAAAAGTGTAGAAAGTACATCAATGTCATTTTTCACTTCTCTATTCTGCGCCGTGGTAATATGTTTCAGAAAAATAAGCCACTGTTTTGTTTATCTCAACTGTTTATTATTGTGCTTTTTAATGCGAGAGCTTCAATCTGTGGATCCAATTCCCATAAATCTGTTACTGGGACTGGAGGTGTCGCATCTGGTATGTCAGTCTCACGTGCTGTCGCCCTCCTATTTCACAAGCCTCCCCTTATATTTTATTCAATATCATATTATTTCCTGCTTTACTTTCGCACTTCTAGATCCAAATATCTGTTGTTTATGCTTTGAGGTATATTGAGCATATTTCCTAAAACTTTGCACTGGCATCTTTCCAGTATTTCTATATTACAGTTACTTTCTATACCCAATTGTTGAGTTTCGTATGTCCAGATTGGCTTAATGATGGATTCGTGCACCATTATTTGCTGCACTGCTTAAATAGGAGTCGCGATCTGTTAACCTATTCTCATTACTAAACCTTTTGTCAAGTTGCTTACGTATGGCCCAGACGTACCTCTACCAAATTAATTTACCGACGGACAGGTTTCTCTTCTCAGAGTGTAAGTTAACATAAGTAGACTTACAGAAGTGGGACAGCATGTTATATGATTAATAATTTATTAAAACATGATATTCGTAGGTCTGTTTATTGTAGAAAGAACTAATAGAAAATATGTCTGTAAAAGTGTAGAAAGTACATCAATGTCATTTTTCACTTCTCTATTCTGCGCCGTGGTAATATGTTTCAGAAAAATAAGCCACTGTTTTATCTCAACTGTTTATTATTGTGCTTTTTAATGCGAGAGCTTCAATCTGTGGATCCAATTCCCATAAATCTGTTACTGGGACTGGAGGTGTCGAATCTGGTAAGTCAGTCTCACGTACTATCGCCCTCCTATTTCACAAGCCTCCTCTTATATTTTATTCAATATCATATTATTTCCTGCTTTACTTTCAAACTTCCAGATCCAAATATCTGTTGTTCATGCTTTGAGGTATATTGAGCATATTTCCTAAAACCTTGCACTGGCATCTTTCCAGTATTTCTATATTACAGTTACTTTCTAAACGCCATTGTTGAGTTCCGTATGTCCAGATTGGCTTAATGATGGATTCGTGCACCATTATCTGCTGCACTGTTTAAATAGGAGTGGCGATCTGTTAACCTATTCTCATTACTAAAACTTTTTTCAAGTTGCTTACGTATGGTCCAGACGTACCTCTACCAAATTAATTTACCGACGGACAGGTTTCTCTTCTCAGAGTGTAAGTTAACATAAGTAGACTTACAGAAGTGGGACAGCATGTTATATGATTAATAATTTATTAAAACATGATATTCGTAGGTATGTTTATTGTAGAAAGTACTAATAGAAAATATGTCTGTAAAAGTGTAGAAAGTACATCAATGTCATTTTTCACTTCTCTATTCTGCGCCGTGGTAATATGTTTCAGAAAAATAAGCCACTGTTTTTTTTATCTCAACTGTTTATTATTGTGCTTTTTAATGCGAGAGCTTCAATCTGTGGATCCAATTCCCATAAATCTGTTACTGGGACTGGAGGTGTCGAATCTGGTAAGTCAGTCTCACGTACTATCGCCCTCCTATTTCACAAGCCTCCTCTTATATTTTATTCAATATCATATTATTTCCTGCTTTACTTTCGCACTTCTAGATCCAAATATCTGTTGTTTATGCTTTGGGGTATATTGAGCATATTTCCTAAAACCTTGCACTGGCATCTTTCCAACATTTCTATATTACAGTTACTTTCTATACGCCATTGTTGAGTTCCGTATGTCCAGATTGGCTTAATGATGGATTCGTGCACCATTATCTGCTGCACTGTTTAAATGGGAGTGGCGATCTGTTAACCTATTCTCATTACTAAAACTTTTTTCAAGTTGCTTACGTATGGTCCAGACGTACCTCTACCAAATTAATTTACCGACGGACAGGTTTCTCTTCTCAGAGTGTAAGTTAACATAAGTAGACTTACAGAAGTGGGACAGAATGTTATATGATACTGAGAAAAAAAATTTAGGCAATTTCTAACTCAATCTGTTACAACCACAATAAAATTTTGGTACTAAATTATTTTTTATTAATTATTGATTTAATGTTATAATCAAAAATCGTTTATAAATCAAGCGTTTTTAAGTAAATACAAATTTAGGGAACATTGAATTGAATAGAAAAGGTGAATCATAACATGCATAATTATGTTTTATCTCTGATATGACTTGAATTCCATTTCAATCAATATATGGTTATATAAAATATTTAGAAAGCATTTATATGATTTCTATATATGGGTTACCTAGTTATAAATTAATAATTAAAACGAAATTAGTTTTCACGATGTATAATACAGAAAAAGTATTGCAAACAGTCAATTCTGATCCGATAAAATTATTCTGGGAAAACAATCGATCTTGCTGTGGCTGGATAATCGGGAAACCCATATGACATACGTCCTGGAAATGTTTATTTCGTATTCTGGAAACAATTTGCATGGAATCAATGGGGATTGAATTATGGTTCGAAGAATCGAATCCCGCTGGCAGTATCTAAAATTAGATCCTTTGAAACATTCCCGATACTAGGTAAATATTTCAGAAATGAGTAATAGATTATGTTACGAGTGTGTCTGAAAGTATAAACAATATTAATTATTATTTTATTATAACTTAATCTTAAATATTTCGCAATAAGTTGAAATAAGTTTAATAAGAATTTATCAAGAAAAAGAAACTTATTAAAATTTAGTAATCCTACAATTAATTATTCCACATATAATCATAATTATATTATAAAATATATGACGTCACGGCGTGCAAATATTTCCGTATCAGCTTTGATTTATATTTTATTTTAACTTTGATATATAGCAACATTTTAATGTAAATGCAATAATGAAACGACAATAATGTTATAAAACGCAATTTGTTTTAACATTATCATAGATCTAATGCATATATTATCGAAGGACATAAACGACATAAACATTGTAGCTTAGGATGGTTTTATTATATTTACATTAAACTCTTTTCCATTTCACCTATGATGTAGATTTCTAAGCGCCCTTCTTATGCAATGGTATTCTCTGAAGGCACAATTCTTGTCTTTTATGTCTTTTATGTCTTTTATTTTCTTTAGCTTCTCACCCTTAGTTCTTGTGTACTTCCCTGGCTGTGTTTTCGTCTTATGTTTCATTGCCAAATGATTTTATATAAGTATATTTCCTCTTATTTTCTTCTGTTGCTACCACTCTACATTTTATAATTTTTTTGCAAGAAAATTACACTAATTTCGTCTTCTGATTAAATCGATGCATTTGCCAAATCATCTGTAAAAGGGTTAGTTATCCGTTTTCAGTTTATCCATATTTAGTTTAGTTGTTTCCACTCTTACCACTCTATTTTAATAATTGTCAGCATTGAGCCATAAGCCCACATCAGTAAAGTTTCATTCTATCATTTTTACTAGATCACTGTTCAACTCAATTTCTAGACCGTTAATTTCTAATCTATCGAACATGGTGCACAATTTTACCATTTATTAATTTATTCTTCCGTGTGTGAAGTTCATCTCAAACAATTATTCTTTGCATAACACAAACTAGTTCTTCATTTTATTTTTCTCTCCACCAATATGTCTATTATAATTATTACTTTCTAGTTCCCATATTAATTCAATAGAATTAGATATAGGATCATAAGAATGAAGGATGATAGTGATACTCTGTGAGCATATTTTTCCACCATCT
Organism: Rhynchophorus ferrugineus; assembly: GCF_030347505.1. Classification (NCBI taxonomy): domain Eukaryota; kingdom Metazoa; phylum Arthropoda; class Insecta; order Coleoptera; family Curculionidae; genus Rhynchophorus; species Rhynchophorus ferrugineus. The sequence goes on along the minus strand of NW_027472583.1, from coordinate 18,283,224 downwards.
GATCTATAGTGCAAGCTCTTCAAGCTTATTTCTAAAAAAGAATAAATTACATAAAACACAAAAGTTTGATTTATATTTATTAAGTAATAATTTGAAATATTTCTCCCTCAAAGAGCTACATTTTCCTGATTTTCATAAAACATAAAACGCTTTTTGACAGCTCCGTATTCTTTTATGTAATTAAGCATATATTTATATGTACTTTTCAATGAACCTTTAATTCATTCGAATATGGATCATAGATTTTTTTAAAATTATTATTGACAAAGCAAAAAAACTTTAAAGGTTTCAATCGTCGAATGTGGATTAATAAAACAGAAACAAACAAAGGGAGATAAATTATCGATGTTTGGAAATTCATCGTCGATATCAATTAGGCCGGGACAATAAATAGCTTAAAACTGATGGTCACAACGAATCGAACATGTTCCCTTTAAACTGGGGATGTATGTCAGTTCCGGGTAGCGAAAAAACGACCGAACCTTTTCCGACACATGAAATTTTATGATCTGTCACGGTGTAAAGCTCACTGACATTCATTATATACCTTCCAAAACTGGTCATGAATAACAAATATAGGTCAAAAGGCGAACATAGTTCCCATTAAAGTACGTCCTCTATCAGTTTTTGTGATGTTCATGACATGCACGCAGTCATATTTTCGCTCGACAACGAAAATGTGACCACATAAAAAATATCTCGTTCATAAAAATGTTATGTCTTTATTGCTATTTCTTAACAAAGGTTTTTTGGAATCGGATAATTATTTTCGCTAACGATACTACCAAGCGTTATTTCAATATTGTACCAAAAATAATTTGAAAAACAGTTTGGAACACTCTTTTATTATATATAAAGTGGCTCAATTGTATATCATTTCAGCCTCTTGATAAAAATACACTCAAATAATATTCCTCAATGATGGTTTGTTCCTCTTGAGAGATTGTTTAGATTGTTTGGTTGTTTAGTTTAGATTGTTTTTGTTTAAACCTTTTTTTATTTATTTATAAAATACTATTAGTCGGTACCGACTAACTTACAAATTGTCTCTCCATTGGCAAACTTAGTCTCGAATAAAATAAAAGTTAGAAGCACTATTCTTTGTTTTACTATTTGCTACACTTCACTACACAGCAAAATAAGATGACATGGTTTGGTTCTCTTGAGTCTGCGTTTTAGTTCAGTGTTGTCCTAGAGTTGCTTCAGTGTTAACATGCGAGTGGATTGTTTCCTCATGTCTTGTTACACATCTCTTAATTTCCTTTAAAATAGTTGGAATCTAGTTATTTCGATAATATTTGGGTACATCCACAATACTTCTCAGATCTGTATTCTGAAATACTTGTATTATATTGATGTTTCTTCTGGCAGAATCACTTCATAAATGAATTCGCTAGGTGTATATAGGTTTTAATATTTGCTTGTATAGCAGAAAGTTATTATGTACGAATAATTTATATTTTCTTCAAAACTATCAATACTTTTTTGTATTTTAATTCTAGTTCTTTTCTTTTCATTTTGATATGCCCCTTCCAACGAAATTTTACGCCTAAATTTATTTCATCACACTTAAGCATTTTTACTAAATGGGATTATAATATTATTCATATTTGTATTTATTTTAAGTATATGATCAGTTTGATTGTAAGTAAATTCAACATGCACTGATTTACTCTCGTTTCATGGATGTTACACTATTGATGAGACTTGAGTTTCCACTCCTACAATTTGGGTCCTCTGGAAGGTGTTCTAAAGAAATGTTGTCCATAGATTACCTTCTAACTGTTAATAATCTGAATAATTAATTCAAATTATTGTTGTTACTTTTACAAATAACTAAATGCAAAAATTCCTAAAAATATACAAATTCATAGGTTTCATCAACCAATGAATCAAGTTCATAATGGCAATGACCCAACGGCAACGACGATACAATATGCCATAGCTCTATGTCATTTCTAGCCTAAATATAATTTGAAACAAGCTAACATAAGTACACTACAGCTTCGATTTGCTTCAAATTAATTGCTTCTCTTTTAGATATATTAAAAGTTTAAATCAGCAAAGTTTATGAACAATTAAATAAGTATATATATATAACAACTACATCTAGTTTTGATTTTATGTTTCAATTTACATTAGCGTAAAAATGAAAAATGTGACCTTAATATATATAAAGTATACAGTGAACAGACTCACATATTTTTTTGTATTTCAAGACATAATGAAATTTCGTATTATTTTAAAATTCAAGATAAGAGATAACTCTTTCAGTTTACGTAAATGTGAACATGGAATTAGAATTAGATTCATCGATTTTTGTCACCTTATCTATATTAAGCCCATTCTAAGTCTAATAAGTATTTCTATAGTATTCTATTTATTCTATATAAGTATTGCTAGTCTAATAAGTATTTATAACACATAACGAAACTTCGTATTATTTTAAAGTTCTGGATATGAGGTAACTCTTGACTTTATGAAAATGAAAACATGTATTTTATCTATATTAAGCCTTATTATCTATACTAAATATTTTCTGATGATATATCATTCACAATATCTAATTTTAAGCAAAATTTTCCCGGGCATATTTTGACCAAATTTTATTTAAAAATCTTTCATTTTAATCAACTTGATGAAAAGTAATAATTGCAATTGCTGTTTTTTAATATTTCTTGATGATCAAAGAGATTTGAAAAATATCGATTTTTCCAGAGAAAAAATAAATAACGCTCTTCAATAGTTTATGGTATATGGTATACTGAAAATATACCCTCTTGAACAATATTTACTCGTTTAAAACAACGAGTTGAGCCTTAAATATTATATAATTCAAAAATATATTAGTATATATTCTGAATATTTTTGTAGTTGCCATTTTGATATAGAAAATACGTTAATAAATGAAACACACATCGGCCATTCTTATTAACATGAAAAGATCTTCAGCTTAGCCAAGATCAATTCAGCGAATTTTAATATTAAACTTATCAATTCGGCCCTTTGTATTACGAGAAGTTGTAAAGGGCTTTGTTGGGCTCAAAGCCGAGAATGATAAAAGCATTGAATACTTTCCAAACCTTTCTGGAAACCATTATCCGTATCTGAAAGATTTGCATCTTCATCAACGTTTTGAAAGATGTAGACATTGCTACGAATCGGACGGGACCACGTTCATCATTGCCGTTTAATATGTTCTTTTTTGCATTACTCAGGATGTTTACTTCAGATAAAAGAAAGAAAGTAAGAAAGCAAATAGAGATAAAAATTATTATTAACTTCTGACGGGATTCTTTTTTGATGATAAATTGACATAAAATAAACATATTTATTTCAAAAAATTGAACCTTAAAATGAAATATATTATGTTTTATATATGAGCGTATATATAACTAAACCATATAAATAGTATAGAAACTATTTTATGGAAGACTTGCAGAGTTCTTCACTACTAGGTCTATATAACTAAAGGAACAAAGCCGTTTAAATTATATATTTCATGCAACCAAAGTTTTATGATTAAATTTAAAAAATCAGTAGCAAAATATATTTGAAAGAGAAGATTAAGAAGATCAGATTCAGAGACTTGAACATACCACTCTTGTTTCTCCAGAGTGTGTTCGTCGTCAGAAATCGGATTAAAAATCGACATTTTTTTGGTATTTAAGAGGAATATTGTCAATGTATTACCTCCTAGCTCTTATTTGTATTTAACGCCTTTATGATTGCCTTTTTGGGACTAATTTAAATAACAAGATGCATAAAAGCTTTTTGTAGAAGAAAAAGGTATTTTTTCATCAAGATTTGGCACATACTGCTGAAATCAGTGATTACACATAGCTCCAATATCCAACTTAACTATTAACCAGTCTTCACCACCTCTAAAAAGAGTTATTCAACATTACTTTTATGATAACTGAAAAAACCGTCCCGTAACGGTCAACATAGAACGATACATTACGATACTACAGAATGTGTTTACCAAATTATCAGGCTTCGACCAAAGTACCAATTTTCAACGACAATAACCCATTGACAATTCATGTCAGACTTTCAATAATTCTTTCGCGTGATTCAAGCAGTTCGTAAACATGTTTGCAAAAAGTTATTTAAAAAAAAGAAATATGCAATAAAATTCAAAATATTTTTTATTTACTTAGAATGTGTCAAAATCTTTCTGAAGTGTCCAACAATAATCTGACATCATTGAGACTTTAATATTTCCTGACCATTTTCCCTTGTATCTCCATATCTTTAGTCATATTTCTCAAATTTTCAGGAAGTAGTCGAATTGGAAATGAAGAAAATATAGTTTCGGACTCATTAAGCAATCTAAAACTTGTAATTCTTTTAGCATTCTATTGGCGGTTTATTTATATTTAGGACCTTTATAATTACCTAAAAATGTCTCTATGACCTTCCTAAAAGCAGTCCATTCTTGTTTTTAATGATCCGTCATGGCACTGATGAATTGTGGATCAGTCAAAAACAGTTTATGGTCTCGCCCGTCGAAAAAACTTTTGATTCCAAGAAGTCTGGAAACTTTGAATATATATCGGGAAGCAATCTCCATCTTTGAAAAGTGATTTTGCAAATTGCTTAATCAATTCAACCTTCATACGCAGCGGTAGCTAAATAAATTTGTATTGAAGTACTAATGATCCTTGGACGACGTAATTTTCACCAACATTGAGCTCCGTAAGCGGCCAACTCTTTTTGATCTAGTGATTTTTTTCACTCTCTGCTATCCTATAGACACAAAAAACAAGACAATTTGGTAAACCCAGCTTGTTATCCCAGCAAGACGCACAACATTTCAATATTTATGAGTTTCTTTAACATGTACGGAATGATTTACCGGAATGAAGTGATAAAATCCACCGTTGTGATGCAGAACTACCTTAAGACTTCCTTTCGGTTTTTAATTAATTACATCTTACATTAGATACACTTTGTATAATCTTAATTTACAAAGTAGTTAGCATTTGTGTCAATTTACAAGCAAGATGAGTACGGAATAAATACATCAGCTTGTATAAGTTAAGACTAACACTTATACACTATACAAGTTCATGTGATCTGGTGCGTTTCAATCTTGTCTTGTTGTCTAATAAATGTATTGCCTCCACGTTGCTGTGATTTAGTAACTGTATTTTATGCTTTAAGGCGAAATGTTGGATAACTTCATAAATCAGTTTGATTTCGAGGTCTTACTCGGGACTCTTAGTTGGTTATCTAGCCATAAACATTGGTCGTAGAACGTATTACATAATTGATCATAGAAATTTGTTTTGACTGTTTTGTATTACTAGTTGACCTAAATTGGCTTTATTATAGACTGGTCTTTTTGACGAATCTATGAAAAGATGTTATAATATGGTATTACATCGTATTGGAACTTAAATGCATCCACCAATGGACCAATCCCTCAAATCCTGGCGACCTGGAATTATTTTCATTACTCTCATTCTATTATTTTCGTTTGCAACATACCAAAATGCATAAAAATCTGTTGAAAATACTCAAACAACTTCTTTGTTGCGGAGAAAAAATGTTGAATGATTTTTGATCTATTTAGTATAATTTTCTTGAATATGAATGATATTGTAAAACAATAAAACCACGTCCCTCCGTAAAAGTCAACAGCGACACAAACACTCTTTACGCTCCGGTCAGATTGCAGGAATCACTTAAAGAAATAAAAAAGGATAATGATATTCTCCCGGCGCGCGATAAATTGATTACAGCGTCGTTCGTATCGACCTTTAATTGGACCAAAAAAAACGATATTGGATATCTGCCCGCCCACCATTTGTTCCAGGATGACCTGACGGTAAAAACACGGATCATCGATCTAAATTGGACAGCGGGAGCGCGGCTTGAAATCTGACGTTTGTATCCTGGGTCGTCGCCTACCGTGGCGCATCGTTTTTATTTATTCATTTCGGTTTCGGTGTGGCTCAAGAATAACAGCAGACCCATATCTATTTTTATTTCCAATCGATGTGGTTCGTAAATATTTTGATAAAATTTTAAATTCTTTATAAGAAAGTTCGATTCGTTTGTATTCCAGTTTCACGAGGAATACTGTAGTCTAAGAGTTAGTCAAAATTTGAATCAAACCGAAAACATTTTTTATACAATAGTAATTGTTCTTATTGAATTAGTAAGAATTATATCTAGAAAGATCCCATTTTACGTATTGATTTTAATGTTCACTCATTAAGTCATCGTCATCAATCCATAACTGGTGACCTGGGAGAATATCTACTACTTCACCAACTCTCGTTAGAGTTCATTCACTAACGATAAGGTATAAACAATTTGATGATAACAGATGACAGTTTACGATTACCAAAACGTAGTACTACATAGAACATATATAAAAGTTCATAGACTAGGTAATATTTTATAATTTTATTAAAAATTGTTATTAAATTAACCAAACGACATCATTTGGAAACAACTATTATATTTCTGGATGTGGGTCAAGAAGTGGTTAGAATAATTTCCCATCTCAGAAACTCTTGAGCGTAATGGATCTAGTAGTGGGACCAGGAGAGCCAAATGTTGCTGTTCCATCGGCACTACATAGCTATTCATAGATTCACCGCTGTTTTTTAATGGCGTACAATATTGACAAACGATTGTCATTTCCCCAATTATAACTGATTTGTTAACATCATAATCATAGACTAATAGAGAGACAACTCAATATGGGACTCCGGAGAAAAGTTTTGCTTTGGCCAAGATCCAGATGGGTTTGAATCGGGTATTTAAGTAATTTGAAAGAAAACATTTTACTGCGAAGATATTTGATTGGCTCTTTGATAAAATTTGGCACGTGACTGGCCTGACGTCACGTTTAATGGACTAATAAAATTTAAATAAAAAACTATTTAATTTCTGAAATAAATTTATTAAATAAAATTAAAAGAATGAAATCAATATAACCTGTAAAAACTGAAAATTTTGTATAAAATATAAATATAGTATAAAAATAATTATATCTATTAAATATAAATATTATCATCAACAAAGAACTTTGGAACAAATCTAAATTATATCTTTTTTTTCCCTTTCTCATATTTGTTTAGGGCCAACAATTAAATGGGATCTATTACAGTTATGACTTTTTGTTTTCTTGTACTGAAAACAAACCTTGAGTCTTTCTCTGTTAAAATTCTGTTTACCTGTGTTATTCAAAAGTATACGGTGCATATTATTTTAACATTCTATCTGGAAGATTATTAAATATACAATTAAAAGGTTTTTAATATATATATATATATTTTTGCGATGTTTGGCAAAAAATATGTTATGGGTGTGACAATATCATAAGATAAAATAAAAAAGATAGCTCAAAAAACTACTAACGTTATAATAAAACTATTTTATGGGGTAAATGATATTGCCTTGCCTCGTTTTAGAAGTTCCTAAAGGTCCAATGAAATGAAAAAAATAACTTATAAGCACTTTAAATGATTTGACAAACATATTAGCCGAAGAATGTACATTCTTCAATCCATGAACACTTAATAAGACTTAAACCAAGTTGATGATTCGGAGCTGTGTTTGAAGATGATCAAGCGTAACAAACCCGAGTTTTTTCATCGATATGTGACAATGGATGAAACATGGCTCCATCATTTCACTCCGAAGTCCAATCGACAGTCATCCGAGTAGACTGCACTCTATAAACCCGCTCCAAAGCGTGGGAAAACGCAACAGTCGGCTGGCAAGGTTATGGCGTCTGTATTTTGGGATGCGAATGGAATAATTTTAATTGACTACCAGAAAAAGGAAGAACCATCAACAGCGACTATTACATAGCGTTATTGGACCGTTTAAAGGACTAAATCGCCGAGAACGGCCGCATTTGAAGAAATAGAAAGTGCTGCTTCACCAAGACAATGCACCGTGTCACAAGTCAGTTAAAACGGTGGAAAAAATCCATGAATTGCGCTTCGAATTGCTTCCTCATCCACCGTATTCTCCAGATCTGGCTCCCGGCGACTATTTCCCGTTCTTAGATAGATCTCAAAAGAATGCTCGCTGGGAAGAAATTTTCGTCGAACGAAGAAGTGATCGCCGAAACTGAGGCCTATTTTGAAGCAAAGGACAAATCGTACTACAAAAATTGTATCAAAAAGTTGGGGGTAGCTATAATCAGTGTATGTATCTGTGAGGGAATTATGTTGAATAAAAAAAAACCAAAAAAATTTGTTTTATTATGGTAGGCCAGGGACTTTTCAAATGACCTGTTATATTTTTAATAAACAAAAATAGGGGACGTCACATCTCAATGTAATGAGCCAATTTTAATATTTCAGTTCATACGATGGGGAATAACGAAAATAATTGTACATCAATTGTCATTTAAATTCCACTACATTGTTCAACCTATTATACATCGGTTTTGAGGCATGTGCTGTCCAATACAGCGTTTAAGCCTCGACGACTTCATAAATCCGTCAAAACCCAGCCAGTTATCGCGTTCCAGTTCCGGCTAGGGGGCCCGATAACTTATTTAAAGGCTAACGAGACCGAGGCGACCCCTGGCAGCTTATCTACGGCCCTAATTACCACCCCAAAATTGTCGATAATTGAAACGTTACAGTATATTTAAAAGTAGGTCGATGATAGCGTCCCACTTTGAAAGGGTTAATATTCGGTTTTAGGGAGGGGCGGGTGGATCTTTACGGGGTTACAGATCGACGTTTTTCTTTTGGGGTGTGTCGTAAAAAAGAACGACGAAGAAGTTATTTCTTTGTTTTTTTTATCCTCCCCTTTTTTTGGACGGATATAGGGTGGTATTGATTTTGCCACGTCGCTTCGTAACCTTGATTTTAATGAAAAATGTCTCTCTAAGGTTTTGATGAGTATATTGCCTCAAAAAATATTATTAATTAACATTAGATATGAGTTTGATTTTAAAGCTTTTTATAATTACGAATAACTGTTGGTCATCAGAAAATGAATTTTATTGATAATCATAGGCCAATTTTTACATTTTTATACGGTTGCAAATTCAAGTTTTAAAAATAATCCTCAAATATAGCAAGGTTTGGTGAATGCAGCAGATAAGTAAGATTTTCACGCAAAGACCTTTTCGTGAAGTTTACTAAAATAGTTTTTACTTCTGTTCTTGATCTAAAATAACACTGGGACTGAAAAGTCCCGAGTGTAACAAAGAAAACGCGGAATTTTTGATCAAAATTAGCTTTATTCATCAATGTAATCTCAATTAAGAGCCACACATTCATTTCAGCGCCGCTCTAAAACTTCAGTACCAGCCTTGTAGAGCGATTTATCTATTGGCTTAAAATAGGCCTGTCACCAGTTGCTCCATTCAGGTGAGGATCGTTTTGATTCCGGAGTGAAATACTGGATCCATGTTTAACCCATTGTCACATATCTATGCAAAAATTCCGGTTTCTTACGTTTAAACATGGCCAAATACTGCTCAGAATCATCAACATGTTCTTGTTTTTGGTCAACAGTGAGCAAACCAAGAGCAATATAAAACCAAAACGTTCTCTTGATATCTTTAGGATATTACCTAGCTCACGCAATTTCACATCTCGATCATTCAAAACGATTTTGTGGATTTTTTTGATGTTTTTCGGTATTATCACCTTATTTCAACGTCCACTGCGTTCTGCACTATCGGTATATCTACGACCACGTTTGAAGCAAAATAACCTTTTATTTTTGTTACTAATGGAGCGGAGACCTTATAATACTTTTCAATTACTTCGCTTGAACGGAATTTTTTTCCATCAAGAAGTAGTGTAAAATTAAAACACGAATTTGTTTTTAATCCATTGTTTTGAATATAACAAAAGTACTAACACTTTTAACACAGTAATTCACAAACCTATTAGTAGAATACTATGAAATTTTAACAGCTTTCATTTGAAGTTTTGTACTAACTGAAAAAGTGGTGGATGCAATAAAGCTATTGCCATCTATGTGTTAGGCGCGACACTTTTCAGCTCAGTGTTAGTTCATTGTTATTTATAACAGTCGGCTGTAATAGCTTATAACTGCAATATCAAGTTAACGCCTCACTAAATAAAGCATATATTGTAAATAAATTTAGATAACGCTATTTGTTTACATTATTTGAGCTGTCCGTCCATGAAATGTTATTCATGTAAAAGAAGCTACTGATATATTTCATATTATTTTAGGAAAATTGATATAGGAAAATGAAAGTTTATGGAAAATTATTTTATTGACAAAATGTTAAAGAAACCTAAAAAATCACTAGCATGGTGCATAATCAGTTTTAATAAAAGAAAAAATTGAATAATAATTGGCTTATTTGTATTATGTGCTTAAATTAGATATATTAGAGTATAAATTATAAAGGCATTAGCAGCCTGCGGCGGCTATATTTTGAAGGGTCCTACTTATCTTATTAAACCCAACCAGTGAATTTTTACATTTGGTGAATAGATCCAGAGCACTCGTACTAGAATGCAAATAATCCAAGAATTTATAATAAATAATAAATAATTATAGAAAATATGAAAATTTATTCTTAGACTCCATAAAATGTTTGGTACGAACATTGATTAATGCCGTCCAACAACAAGCGCTACAAAACTTTTTTAAAATCAATTCATTTCAGCACAAGTACAAGCACAAGCACAAGCACAAGTTGAATAATATGAGGGCCATATGTAGCTCCAATAGGGCAATGTTAGATATGTATAATATATACGTAGCAATGTACTACTAAGCGGGCACTACCATAGACACACTTCATGGACAATATCGTGTTATTTGATATCGCTATTTGTAAATACAAGAGTCTATATAAAATTCATCTTATGGTTAACATAATTCATTAAAAAATTATGTTAATAATTCATTAAGTCATTAAAAATTTAATGTACTAAAATTGTTTGGAACAAATTGTTTCTTTTTATGCATATTGTATTGTATTTTGACCATGACTATTTAATCATTCTTCATTATATTCTTAATTAAATCTTTACAAAATATTTAAATAGCATATTCGGAGCTCCAAGGGGTTTGGCCTAAATGAAGAAGTTTTAACAAAGTAAAATTATATTGCGAAAGCAAGCATTATATTCCATCCAAAATGTTCATTTTACTAAAGAAGTCTGCGAAGAATTCCTTCACCTATCATTCGATAGCCATGTAATAAATAGTAATTGAACAATGTAATTTCTAATACGATCTCGTAAACGAAAACCTCAATCTTGCATATATAAGATGAGGCAAAAGTCCCGCTGCCATTTTGATTGCGCGCCATCTTGGTTATGTGACGTTTAGCTCAGTTTCGCTTTAAGCATTGTGTTATGAAGACGTTCAAATTTTATTACGGATAAATATACACCACTAGAACGAGCAGAAATATTGACAATATTTATTGAAAATAATCGTTCCATTATTGCCACTCAGCGGAAATTGCGTCAATGGTAGCGGGACTTTTGCGTCACGTTGTATTAGATTGTAACAGTGCCCAAGTCTCGGGGATATACAGAAATATTGGCAAGATAGACGTTCAGAAAAGTCATTACTTCAGCAGTAGATGCCATTTTCTTCTCCAGTATTATATATTTCTACAAGTACTCGGAGACTCCTGAGATTTAAATTAACAAGCGATCCGTCAATTGACAACACTTTGGCCTTTTTTCAGTAATTCTTAAGCCATGTTGAATCATGAAGCCACCATGAAGTTAAAAACCTCAATATCTGTATAAGTGCAGGTCAAGGAGTTTGAAGCATCATATTGAACGCCATGTTTGCTTCTAAAAACTTTTTTACAAAGTTGTATTCACCACTATATTTAAAAGTGATCGAGAGAAATAAAGAAAGGAGATTACCTTGATGAACAAAGCTGGGCTTAGATTAAATGTTTTGCTTTATTAGGTAGTCCCAGGAATAATTGAGTGATATGTTAAATCCGTATTTATACTTTTATACCAAATGGTTAAATACCATATCCGTCAAAATATTTTAATTTAAATCAAATTTAACATCATAATTACATTTTATCCAAATAATTGCATGATATATGTATTTGTTTTGTTTCAGGTTGTCACCAAACGTTTGTAAGCAGACCAGGAGGTCCTATGAACGGCACTTTCAACGGGCCTGAATTCCTCAACCCCAAAGGGCTGACTATCAGTTGCGTGTACACGTTCCTAGGCGGTCCCGGTCAGCGGGTCCAGATCACCTTCGACACATTCCGTCTGCGTGGCACACCACCAGAGTAAGATAACCGAATGCGCTGCTCGTATGAGACATGATAAATATTCTTAATTGAGATGCAAACTATTAGAGGGCACTTAGAGTTTTATGGAGTTGCTTGCCAGACCGATTTAAGATACCGCATCAGTTGTATCTTTACAGTTATTGTTTGCGATTGGTTTAAACAAATACAGTGACATTTTTCATTGAACAAATAAAAATATTCCTATAAGTTTTCCATTATATAAAATACATTTCCATATATGTAAACAAGAAATGACAAGATATAAGAAAAATAAAGATTAAACCATAAAAATGAGTTTGTTATATGAAGGCAAATACGAATGGTTTGATTTAAATCAGGTAATTTATGAAATTTAATTGAATATTTAGCTGTATAATGACATTGGCGTTCTAACATAACGTATTATAAAGTTATGCTTATTTAGTTACTATGCCTTCCATTATATCAGATGCTTAGATATATCTTGATCAACGATATTTACTTTTGAAAATGCGATGTACTAGTACAAGCAACTGTTAGACTGTTTTACCGTTTCTATATAAATTAACAGTTTTCCTTTTAGTAGTAACTAATTTAGTATAAAACTTTAGGAGATGTTGAAGTTGAAGAATCAAGTGTTTCCAAATGTTTACATGTTATGGGAAAAAGGAAAAATTACTACCACACGAATTAACTGGAAATATTTTTTACAATCGTTATACATTTAGAAACGTTCCAACATTGCAGTTTCACTGCTTCTCAGGTAAAAAGAAAAGTTTTCTGTGTTCTTTGTGACTGAGGACGTAGTATGATAAATCCAAGAATCTACCAAAGCAACATCGTCCTTTCGACATAGCGTCGCCATGTTGTTAGAAAGATGGAAAAAGTCGTTGAAAATTATGAAAAATATTATTATCAACACATTAAGGTCTTTTAATATTAATAAATATAAGAAACTAATATAATATATCTTTTCTGAAGCCTTATTAAAAATCTTGATTTTATTAATGCAAATTTGATCTTGAAACACGAATAAACGTCACATAGCTACTATATATTTTATGTTATCTCGCTTATTTATTGTGATGATAACACAATAAAATATTGATTTCTTATCACAATACATACACCTTTTTCTAATTTTTAGAGCAAAGATATCGTCATCTAAGGAGATTTTTGAGACTAGACATATTACCCACTGACTGATTATATATCTCTTTTTGATGTGGTGGCAGAAAGCAACCCGCGACTTCAATTTCAACGTTGGGAAAAAATCTGCATGTTATTGAAAAAAAAGTTGTAAAAATTCATTAAGTTACTAATATTTTAATTATACATAGCCCATCATAGCAGATTAAATTATGCAGGGTTAAAAATTAGTTTTTATTCTAAATCGTTCACATAATATTTTAAATCCTATTTAGAATTTCCACAACAATTTTGTTTTTTAAAAAATTTAAAATACCGAGAGAGATCTCTTTTCACGCAACAGCCATTGTTTTTCTTCTAAATAACGATATTAACGAATATGTTGTAACAAAATTCTTATTAATTAAAAAATTACTCCTTCTTTATTACACATTTTGGACGTGAACATTTTAACATGTGGATTTTTGACTAAATTATTGGACAATACAAATAATAGGACTCCCAGTACTAAAAATGTTTTACTATATGAATCACATGATTCTGTTTTTACTGTTAACATTTTAGTTTATTTAGAAAAAAGGTAAACACTCAATGAACTCTGTGTCTCTTTTGTGAACTGATTAAACAGTATATTTAAGATAATTAACATCAAAAAAGATTAAATTTTGGTTGGTTTAAGTTCACATATGTTATCAACTATTGTAAAGTTTATGTAAACGACAAATTAGGGCTGTTCGAAAAAATGATAATTTTTTTGCCATTTTCCAAATATTTTAAAAATAGTACAAATGCATAAAAAGGTTTATACGAAATTTCAAATAAATCGGTTCAATAGACTTTGAGATATCATGTCAACCGTCTCGAAAAGTATTCTAGATATTTAATAAATTGAAAGAAAAGTAGTAATATTAGAAAAAATCAGCGTTTTATATGCCACCGCACTAAAATAGCTATGTCTCCAAAAATAATTTATGCCGGGTTTTCGCACAGTGGTAAAGTTGATAGGACGGTCCCCTCACTGTTACGATAGCCTCGGGTTCGAATCCTACTGGCGCATGGTCGTAAATTTATGTTTAAAATTTGTGCTTGTCCTAGGCAAGAGTGTAACAATTTTTTTAAATTTCTAGATTATAATACTATTAGTTTCGGGCAAAATTACATGCCGGTTTAGATACTATATCTTCGAAAATAATTGAAATTTTAACAAGTACTCTGAAGAGCATATACTTAAATGGTTAAGATTTGAAAACATGAACAAAAATAAATTTTTTCAAATGTATAGACTAGAATTTCCGCTTAAATTCAACATTTAATAAAATAGATTTAGAAAAATGGCACCATTCAATTCAGTCACAAGTTTACTTCAAACCACACATATTAAATAATAATTCAATATCAGTGTAAAATAAAAATGTATTTAATCGCTCAAATTTATTTTTGAAAAATATCACTGTATATAACAACTAAATTATAGACAACATCAAAATATGAGTAATAATATTCTCATTAGCGATATTGTCTATACCATAACTGCATTCAAATAAAATGGCTTTATAACCCATTGGAATTGCGAAACAATAGTTTAGCTGAATTTAATACTATAAAAAGTATGTGTAGTAGTAAAATTAACTTACGTTTAAAGTTTAGATATGTTCTGTTACAGCATCGACATCTTTACTGTTAATGTACATTTAGGTATGAATAATTAATCATAGATCGAAAGAAATGATTCTATAGCTGTTCGGAAATATTATATACCTAAAAATGTTTAAGAGGAAATGTGAACACCAATTGGGATAAATTAATAATAGTTGATTTCTCAATTTCGTTATTTTTTCTTGTGTATAAAATGATTAATTTAAAACTTATAAGAAAATATTCTTTTCACTTTTCGATATCCTTTTTGCTATTATTTTCTAGAAAATTTGATTTCAAAAATGCCTTTGGCGTTAAACATAACCTTAATATAGATGATGTCATATTTTTTTGTTTATACGGTGTGTTCATATTTCTGTTATTTTGGAACTGGTACAAAATCATGTTCTTTACTGAATTTTGTTGATATGTTTTGACTGAAACTTTATGTTGTCTATCGCAGTGGAGCAGCAGTCGGGGACCTCCCCACGTGAGTAACTTCTACCCCACCTGGTTTAATTTTATTTAATGTCATCTTCTTCTCTTATCATTTCAATGCATGTTCCTTTCATCAAACTCCTTTACATTGATATGTCTTCCTCACATCTATTTTTTGTTTATTCAGTTAGTTTTATATATCGTTTATTAGTTTATATTTCAGTTTTCCCCCTTCATTTTACACACGAGTGCTTTTGCTTCAATTATTGAGCAAATAAAAACAATGAATGTCAAAAAATAGTTAACAAATATGGTATATCAGAAAGTCAATACGATATATTTTCATTTATGAAATTAGCACATAAAAATCGAATTGAAAATTATATGCTTAATTTTGGGCTTATCTTTGGATTTTATTTACTTTCAGCAGTCATAACGACATCATAGAGACTCAAAAAAATGTTTCTTTTATTTCCCAAACTATCTTAATTCTATTTAGCTCATTTTAACTAATTATGGACAGTACGTTTAACCACCTGTAAAAATCTACAAGGAGAGGCATCTGATATCCTATGAAAATAGCAAACATGAGGTCGATCTATGCTTTAAAAGATTAACCTTCTTCGGAACCGTATATTAACAGAAAAATGGAAAAAAGTACTACTTATTGGTCAGTAATATCTTAAATAAAGCATGAAGTTCGATTCTTTCACAATAATTCCTCACTTTTTAATAAAAATGGAGACTCTAGCAAATACACTATCGCTCGAAAGTTTGGAAACAATGGTATTAAAAAATGACAGAAAAACAGATAAATTATGATTTATTACACTCAAATCTTCAATCAAACTTGAGACTAATATTTAGTTAAAACTAGTTAAATATAATTCGTACAAATTAAAAAAATTGAATACACTGAGATAAATTTCGGCATCGTCAAAATGGCTATATTTGTTTTGAATTAATTATTCACAAACTTTACTCATTATTTTTATTAACTAATATAAGTATTCGGAGTACAATATCTCCATTCCCTTTGTAATTATACCACAATTTTTCTGAGCTCGATGGGCAACGATTCTTCGATTTTTTATCAATTCATCCCATGCCGATTCAACTGGAGACCTTCTGATGGTTTTCTTTATTTAGATTCTAACAATTTTAGTTATATGACTGCACTTATTTTTACACTAGTTTCTAGAAACTACCACGCCGCCACCACCATGTCTTAAATAAATCTGAAATTTACGCTCATCCGTACAGTTTTCATATGTTTTAGCCAACTACAGTCTGTTTTTCTGTATTGGTTAGTCTTGATTTACTGGCTCAAAATACAGATTTTCAAGTGAAATCTGCTTAATTTTTACCATTTTATGAGGTTATGTAACTACTACATGGGCTTTTTTTCTAATTAACTAAAAATAGGGTGTTTCCAAACATTTGAACGATATTATATATTGATATAATAACTTGTTTTGTCGTCAGCAAAAATTATATGTATTCGTCGACATTATAATGAACACTAGACCTAGGAAACAAATGAAATTAGAAGAAGCGAGTCACTACAACAGTAAGTTTTTTTTTAATTTTTATTTATAAATTTTATTTAACTAAGGAACTAAATAATATTGTGTATAATATTCTGTCTCCCTGGTAGCTAAACAGAATAAGATAAGTAATATCTAAGAATTTCACAAATAAGCAATATATGTCGGGCAAAAGTAGTGAATGCACAATGATCGCGAAAATAACAAATCATTAATTTGAATTTTGAGAATTACTTGCATAGACCTACTAGGGGATAATATATGTGGGTAAAATAGTTCCACTTAATGGTCCATAGTATATTGTCGTTCTCGATCAAATCCTACTCTAAATAAATTAGTTTATTTGTTTTAGATTATTATATATTAGTATATGTTATTTATTTTTCTAAGGTATAAACTCCAAGAAATTAAAAGATATTGTGCCATATCTTTTAACTAGCAATAAATATTGGAAAATGGTTGCCAACTGGTGAAAATTATTTTAATCATTGGAATTTGTTCTCCCTCTTAATTAAGTACTCCAATTCGATCACCTTATTTATTTTGGATTTTATAATGGGGAAAAATATCCAGTATATGGCAGGTAGCCTAGTAACCTAGTGATCTTCGTTCCCACTGAGCCCCATACAAGCAGCCGCTAAATATTGTAAATGCGGACGACCACTGAAACTGTCAAAATTATAAATGTGAAAATATATGCTAATTTATTTCTTCGCGCAAATAAACATGTGACTAAAATATTATTTGACATTCATTATCAAGCGAGCCTTGGCCCCGGAATGCTCGATGTCGTAAATGTTTAACGAAATATCGATCGCGTTAGTGATCATTACCCGTTTATTTCTTCCCGATAGATGCGTACACGAATATATGGACATCTACTCAGAGGTGACCCAACCGGACCTGGCCGAATTGGTCAACTCTCCCTTCGGTGGCCGATACTGCGGGCCGATACCACCCAGGACGCGATTGTCTCTCTATCGGGCTCTCGCTTTTTCTTTCCATTCGGACAAGAACGCATCGATGCCGGATTTGTTCAGCGGTCGATACGCCTTCATCAACGACTGTAAGTATAATTTAATCCGACCGCCGCTCGGAACAATTGGCGGGCTAGCCGTCAGGAGCGATATCTTAAAATAACTGTCACGAGCATTTCTGAAGAAAAAAAATGGAATCAATATCGTCTGTAATTTGTGTCAAAATATTTTTGCTTGATAAATGTAACTTTCATGTAGATTTTGAAAGGTTTCAGATCAAATGATTTAATAACAGATTTATAATTTTTTAATGTTAAATTACATATACTCTCATCCTACTTCAATCGAAAGAGATTCATGTTTAAATGTAATGATGAATATTCTGCTTTTGCTCTTGCACGAAATACTCTCGGTTGTCTTAATGGACAGCAGCGTAAGGTAGGAATAAATCAGCATAGCATAAAGTATCAAAAGAAAGAAGAGGCAACACACAAATGAACTGGCATTGGCGCTGAGTTGAATAGAAGAACAGCACATGAGGCTTAAGAGATGCTACATCTCCAATCTCAACAACAGCTGCATGTAGAGGGATGGAATCTACGTCAACTTTGCTCTATAGTTAAGAAAAATACAATAAACAAACAGTTTAGAAATTGGACAACACAATGGCTTGTTGCTTTGAAACAAATTGCCACGGAGCAGAACACAGGAGGAAAAAAACGTTCAATTATAATAAAAATTATGAGATGTTCGGTGTCTTTTTTACATCGAACTTAGTCTACGTAAGTTAGAAGCTGTAATTTCAATATAAGTCATTAACAGAACCTAAACAGCTTTTCTAAGAGCTTGCAGTAAAAGAGAAAAACTAAAACAAATTGAAATGTGTGGTATGTAACGACCCCGTATGAATTTATGATTATTGATTATCCAGCAACAAAATAGAACTATTGGTGGAAAATTGTGATAGGTGATGATAAGTATATATTTACACAAAATCTCAAATATATATAAAGGACAGTTCCTATAACACCCAGCATATTCTGTATATTTGTCCTAATCCCAATACCAATAGTTTGTTTTGGTAAGTACAAAAGAAAAGTAGATATAATAGAGTAATAAAGAGACAACTCAATGGGGAGATCTAGAGAAAAGTTTCGCAACATTCAAAAATTAGATAGCGTTTTGAGCCACTTTCGAGAAATTTGATCGATTAGTTTAAATTTTCATTTTAGACATATGCAAAGAAAACTGAAAACTGGAAAAACATAAAATATATGGACCCACTACCATACACCTGAAGCAAAAATATCTTAAGCTATATATATATATATATATATACATATATATATATATATATATATATATATATATATATATATATATATATATATATATATATAGCATAAAAATAACCCTGCCCCGTCCAATAAAATAGTAAATACACGTCATGATTACGTCGAATATATAGCCAATTGCAATTTTATATTACAATGTTATATTCATTTTAAACTGGAAACGATTTTCCCTCTCTTATATAATAATTATGCCTTATCAATCGGCAAACGTTGAAAATCAAAATGTTAAGTTGATGCGGCAATATTGCTACGTAATGTTATTATAAATATTGATGGTGGGTATTGGCTGTTTTATTAGACGAAGTATATATAAAATCAGCTTTCATATGTCACTGGTCTCCTCTTAAACGATCGGACCGATTTTGATTACTTATGTTTTGTGTGTTTAGATTCACAACCGGATCCGACAGGTGACGCTACTACCTATGTTTTTCATGTTATAAATATTTTTCGATTATAAGATCAAGTCACAACTAAATCCCCAATTAGATGTTATTGAAATTATCTTATAGTATTTTTTATATTGCCGAAATAAATTATTCCATCCAAACAAAAAATCCAAAGTTCGGCCAAGAAAATGTCTGATGGGTCCGCTAGTAAATATTTATAACACATTCGCATAAATAGAAATGATATGTGACAGACAACATATAAGAACAATAGTCTATAAAACAGCTGGTAATGAAGTGACACTTTAAAGATAGTAGTTTGATAATATATTAATACAATTTATACAATTAATTTATTACTATTTTTCGGCTGTACTTGCATCAATACCAAGTCGAATGCTGGATGGATACATTAGTATACATTTCCCAAAAATATGAGAATATAAAAATTGCTTTTGCATTGGATTTCGAGTTTTGCTCACATCACACCAAAATAAGAAATCAGTGATGATTCTAAATGCTATTTGGAACTGTTTAAGCTGAACTTAAACAATCTTACATCAATATGTAACAATAGAATAAATATGGGCCCACTACCATACACCTGAAGCCAAAATACCTTAAGCTGTATACTAGGCAATAAAAGCCGTACAAAAAGATTAAAACAAATGCTTCTACAAAAGAAGGCATTAAGAAATCAGAAGATCGTTGATATAAAAGTATCACTCTTGAAGAAGAGAATGTTGATATATAAACACGAATTTCTCGATGTATACTAATATATTTAATTAACTGATGTTCAAACAGCTAACTAATGTTAAAGGCTTAGTTTACTACATGGTTAAAATTAATATAATTCTATTGTTACTTGATTAAAATCTGTTAAAAGTAAATCGACTCATCTTATTATATTAATGTTCTTTCAATTTTTGTTATAGCTGAGTACGAAGTGGGATTGCCTACGGGTACAGGACCTTGCAATTTCTTAGTGAAGGGCTCCGTCAAGCATACGGGTAATATAGTGTCGCCGACTTATCCTGGAGCGTACCCAAAAAGCCTATACTGCTCGTATCAGTTCCTGGGGGCACCTGGTGAACGCATCCGGTTGGAGTTCAGAGATTTTGATTTGTTTTACGGAGGCCAACAGTAAGTCTACACGATTTTTTCAGTAATATATTAACGAAAATAATATAAAAATTAAAATACCTTATAGTCTAAATTAAAAATAGTTCAAAATATTTAAACGGTATGTAAAACCAAAAGATTTTTCTATAATCAAGAGTACTTCAAATAAAGTATTCAAATGTTTTAAATAAAATTCAATGAAAACCACGTAATAAAATAACAACGATTTTATTTCAATAATATTTTTAATGACTATGTAACTAATTAGATGCTTACATGTATTCTGATCATAATTTCATTTTAAAACTACAATTATTGAGAAAACTGGTACAATATACATTAATAAAAATATTTTCCATCCCTTTCTACAACTTCTTACAACAATGTTACTTTGGCAGCAATCCAATCATCCATCTCTATTTTCACACTTTTCGAAACAGTATATCATCCAAGGTATGCTATATCGGTTGAGACAGAATTAATTCACAGTCCTATTATAAAAATTGCGTGCGTAGGAACTATTAGCTCTAAAAAAAGATTTGCTTTTTTTTCAGCTGTCCATTTGATTACGTGCGAATCTACGACGGCCCTGATAATTCCTCAGCTATTATCGGTACGTATTGTGGCCAACAACGTAATTTGGTCGTTTATTCGTCGGAATCATCGCTCTATGTTACTTTCGTCACCTTGAGACGCACTGCCAACACTCAGAATAGAGGTTTCAAAGGGATATTTGAATTTTCTAACTCTTTTACAAAATTAGGTAAGTCCTTCTGGATTATTAACTTGCTGTGGTACTATATTGAGGGACTGTTTCAGATTTTATAAACAGAAATGATGGCGAACACATACGCGGCACTGAATGCGATCAACGCATCTTCAGTAAAAAAGGATCCAGCGGCTTTGTCTACAGTCCAAACTATCCATTTCCCTATATACAGAAAGTGGTTTGTAGATATTTCATATATGGAATGCAGAACACCCAACATCTGGAGCGAGTACGGCTAGAATTTTTAATGTTTGTCATTCCAAAAGGAAAGAAAGGAGAGTGAGTAAATAAAATTGTCCTATTATATTAGACCTAATATAGGGTGGGGCAAAAGTCCCGCTACCACTTTGATGCAGAAAAAATATCGATAGATTTTCTAACCAATGTGTTGTGTGGACTAGGGGTGCAGAAAAAATATCGACATTTTTGGCCGACACTTTTTTGGCCGATATATCGATATATCGATATTTTCTAAGCTGATATTTTTCGATATTTTTTCAGATTAACTTAAATACAATTTTTGATATCCCTTTACAATTAAATAATTATAAACTAAACTATTTATTTTAATTTATAAATTTATAATTTTAAAGGTTTATCACTATTCTTTAAGAAGTTTAGAAAATATATATATTTTTCTAGCCTAATATTTCACTATTTTTATTTTTCCTTAAAAATATCGATATATTTTTTGGAAAATATCGATATTTTTTATACTTATTACAAAAAAAATATTAAAATATTTTTTCCTCCGATATATCGATACTTTTTTAAAATATGTTTTAAATCCTATATTTTATATGAGTATTATCCATTGATATCTCCTACTTTTTCTACTACTAAACTACTACTACTAGTACTAAAGAACGATATATCTTTTGAGACTATCCACGAACAACCCATTTTTGGTATCTTCATAAGAAGAAAACGCTCCTTAAACAGGTTCACGACTCATATATCGGAACATGTAGTAATCAGAAAGAGCAAAATCTGTAAAATTCGACTGGAGTAGCACTATTCATTTTAATGATACCAATCATAGCATACCGCACCAAATTTATCCCACGAAATGCAGAGGAGCTTTGAGTAACCTCATCGTTTTTTCTCTTTGAATTATTTTAATCGACCGACTTTTAATCACTAGTAATAAGACAATGTAAGAAACCTTTCCAATATTGCCGTTGGAGCAGCATTTTACACATGACCAACCGTCTTTCAATGTATCTTGCTTTAGTTCATACGGCACAAAATATCCAAGCTTATGAATAATTCTCCTATTCTTCAAGCAATTGAAAATGGTTTCTTGTATTACTCCCAATTATTCTTCCTATTTCTTCCTCTATTTAACACTGTTCGAGTAATACCCAGAAAGCTTTTTGTCTTCGGTGTCAAAATCACCACTTTTAAAATATCGCAACCAACAATCACATGTTGATTGTCATGAAGCATGATAGTCAAAAGTTTCAAACTGCCTTTTTTGACCTTCAGACACCCATTTCTTCAAATTGAAGTATACTATTTTCCTTCAATTTTCAGCTTCCCGCAATTGCGATTTACTCGATACTAATTCAGAAATATTCACTGCCCTGATTTTTTTTTTTGTTCACAATTCGACAAATGCACCCGATGTAATTTAACACATAGTAACACCATATGTTATAAATCATCTAATATTAATTTATAGACCTAATATTTATGCAATAGGTAGTGCAAAAAGTAACTTTGTTTTATTTTCCTAATATATAGCTTTAAAAGTCGTATATCTCTAGTAATTCTTATTCAAAGAACACTATAGCGCATTTGAAAGATATTATATAACATTCTAGATATTCCAGTATCATTTGTTTACTCTGTTCAAAGTTGTCGCGCTTTGAAAATCGAAATTCTGGATCATTTTCATAAAATTTTGCTTTTTTTATTTCCGAAAAGGAACACATGCAGGAAACATATGAGCACATGAGTGAATACCAATGTCAGAAATGATTTGCTTGGTTTCGTTTCGAAAACTTCGATGTTAAAGAAGCTTTAGACAGTCAATTGTTCAAAAATTTTATAAAGTTCTTGAAAATAAAAGACTGGATGGCAAAAGGAGACCGATACTTGTGTTGACCATGATTTAACAGTGAAAAATTTTGTAAAACGCTGCTGAAACAAAATGACATTGAACCAATTGTGCCACATAAGTAAAAAGTGAAACAGACACGACAATAGCGTGAGGAAAATGCAATGGTCAAAGCCAGAAAAATTATCACAAACGGCTGCAAGCAATTGTGGGATTCCAAATTGTTAATCATGAATTCATCATTTGTTCCAATATCTGGAAAACAATCTTAATAATGTAAATATAACTATGTATATAGACTGTGTAGATGAACCCTGAATAGATATTGACTACAATTTAGAAACAAAATAGCAAAAAAGGAGAAAAAATCATATATAATATTAAAAGAAAATATAAAAAACTAGAAATTAATAAAAAAATTATGCTACAAAAATGTAATACTTACTCGAATATTATATCTCTAATAAATATTATTTATAACCTTTTTAATTTCAATCAACTTTTCTAACTGTCGGTAAAACATATATACAATATCAATTATTGTAATATTCAACAAGCTATTTTAATTCTATTATTTATACTATTATTTTTATAGCTGTTCTGATGGGTACTTGAAGATCTACTTAAAAGGCCAGGAAACTATGGATGCATATGATAAATTCGATCATGAGCTATGCGGCGAGGAGGCCCAGCCAACCAGCATGGTTTCGGATGGACCCAGGTTACTCATGGTTTTCAGTTCTGGAGAGCAACAAGGCCGCGGCTTTAAAGCAAACTATACATTTGAGACTGGTAAGAAACCCCATCTACCATAATTTGTAAAATAAACTGCCTTTGATTATATTAATTAAACGGAACTGTGAATAAAATAAAATGGAGCCGGCTTCGTGGCGCAGTGGTAAAGGCATTAGGGCTGTCTTCCTACTGTTGCGATAGCCGCGTGTTCGAATCCTGCTGGCGCATGGTCGTAAATTTATGTTTCTGATTGTTTTAAATTTGTGATTGTGTGTGTGATTGTGATTGTTGTAGGCAAGAGTGTAAAATCCGACAAGGAAAATAATCCCAGCCACGCCAGTAACCAGGCTTGGTAAGACCGGATGTCTTCTGGGATGATTTCTAAAGTTGGTCACTCGCCAATCAGTAGGCTTAATGCTGACGACCGTGGTTCGGAGCCCACGTTAAACTTTAGGTCCAGTCCAGATAAACCCATAGTTGGTAAAAGGAGACTTTAAATATATATTTAAAAAATAATAATAATAAAAAAAATTAATAAAAAATAAAAAACTAAAATGGCTTATTAACAATATCTTTTATCTAATAATAATGTATGTCTCTAGTTAGTTCACATCTCACTAGTGAAAATATTGCATTGTTAATTGTTAATAAAAAAATGTTAAAATCACAGATTACTGTAAAAAAGTATTAAATAATTAAGCTTAATTACATGTGCAACACGACAATAAATAAATTATTGGACCCAAACTTGGAAAATAAAAATTAATTAAAGTAATATCCGCATGTTCAGTTTCAGCCATTGTTGGTTACGTCTTGCAATTTATATATAGGACATAGAGGTATTTCTAGGACGTTATTATCATCGCCAGTGTAGTTATTTCACGGAAAATATTTCCAAGGTTTATATGTATTTACTGGGAACATTTATGAACCTTACTTGATGAAGTAAGGTTCTTGGATACGGAATATTATCTCAGGATGGGGTCAATTCACACTCAACATTCAAGAGGTCGAAGTGAGAAGACCTAGACAAACCAATGACGAATGAAAACCATTGCCTTCGTTCATTTATTGTAAATAGAATAATTAATAAATTAATTGAATCGTACCGTGAGAGCTTGTTTAAGTCGAAGTCTAGCTGAAATCAGTCAGCTGTGAGTAGTCAAGGCAAATTGAAGAATAAGCCTGTAAATCACTACGGATCTATCGAAGAGGTTCTCCAATATCGGCCGGAAAACAAGTGTTATTAACTCTATATAGCAAGAAGGCTAAGTGTCTTGGAATCTTGACGCAAAACTTCTCCGAAAGGGACATGTTAAAATGAAAAGGAAAGAACTAGACTTGAAATATAGGAAAACGTATTGGTTAAATGTAAGAATCACAGTTACCTATAGAGAATTACGGAATTCAATTATGAGGATGTTCCGCGAAAAAGAATATAAATATAATACAAGTTTTACTGAAATCCAAATAATATAGGACTAATTACTTATGTTACACCGAGACCTTCAGATACCGACTGTCACTCAGGAAAACAAGAGACTCATGTCAACTCCATCCTCATGTTAATATCGAAGTATTGCAACTCTTGAATAATACCAAAACAGGACTCAGACTCAAAATAATCAAACCATTTGATCCTGTGTAGTATAGTGTACTGAGATGAAATTAACAGAAGAAACAACAAAAACATTATGAGACCAGAGACTAAGTTAGGTCTAAGATCGGGCCTAATTTATAACTGATTACCAGATGTACCGGAAAGTCATTACCGGTTTTATTAACATGTGGCTAGGCAATGTTACGATTTGGTATATATGTCATTTTATTCCACTGACATCAAGTTTCAAAGCTATATATGTTATATTTTGCGAAAGTAACACCATCATAGATATATTCCACTTTGGAAACGGTAAGTTTCGTGTCTAAAAGTGTGGATTTGCACGCCTTAATTTTCTTATTTAATTAACAGAAAAAAGCCGCTGAAAGTCATCGTTTGCTGACAGAAACTTACGATGAGGGTATTCTGGTAGACCGAAAAAGTTTGAATATGCGAAACTGCAAGAGTTACTGAGTGAAGACATAATCCAAACTGAAAAACAATTGGTAGAAGCGTTAAATATATCCCAAAAAACGATTATAGACCGATTACAAGCAATGCGAACACATTAATTGAACGACAGGCAAATAAAAAATCGAATATTCGTCTGTGAAATACTACTTCGGAGATACTATCGGAAGTATGATCATTTCTGCATCGAATAGTGGCGGGTGATGGAAAGTAGATTTATTTCGAAAACCCTAAGAGCAAAAATTCATCACCTAGCAAAACCGGCCGATCGACTCCAAGGCCAAATCGTTTTGGTCGCAAGACAGTGCTCTGTGTTTGGTGGGCCTAGAATGACGTGGTGTATTACAAAATGTTGAAACTTGGTGACTATATGATATAGAATCAAATGACCAATAGTTGGAATAAATAACTTTTTCCATTTTCTTTAAAATGATGTAAATTTTTCCGAAAAAAAACGGTAACGACTTTCCGGTACACCTAATATAACTGGTGAATAACTAAATTTAAGCTATCTTAAAGACAAATTATAGATTAGTCAACAACGACTAGTAACAATGATATAAATAATTTTTAAAAAATTAATTATATTTTTTGTATAAAAAACAATGCATTACTGATTCACATTTATTAAATTATAGTTGAACAACAATAAATTTCAAACACAAAAAACAAGGTATTGTTTTCGATAAAATTATATCAATAAAAATGTGTGTATTTAACAAGAAATTACCTTTATGACTATCAATATAGCTAATATCAATATACAACGGATAACCTATTGAATTATACGCTGTTAACATTTTATTGATTAATTACTAATATTAAGCAAATGATAGGATAATCTTTATAGCCAATAAAACCTATTAATCCATCCGACGAATATTTATTGTTCAATACATGTTCGACTGGATGACTTTATGGATACAATAAACATAAAAAACACGTAAATGTCGTAGCAAATATTAAATCTGGATGATGCGGCTTAATATATTACAATTAGTGCCAGTCACGACATCGACTCCTCAGGGTAACATAATTGGAAATCGAGTTTGCAAGGCCATAGAAAACACTTCTTCCACCACGCAATTCTGTGTCTAAAATAGAATGAAAGTTTTTTTTAATCTTTCTATTAGTCCATATAATTCAAACATATTAAATATTTATTTAATAGGATAGTTTTAAAAGCATTATACTAACAAAAAAAATTACTAAATATAGAGTTTCTTTTGAGTGGAGAAATGTAGAGCTTCTTGAAATAGCCACCAATCTCTGACCTTTTTCTTTTTTCATTTTAAAAATAATTAATTAATTTCTAGCTAACATTTTATATAAAAAAGTTCAACATTGTCAGCACGTAGAACGATCGATCTTCTAATTTGGAAACGATTAGTTTTTAATAGATTTAACAGTTTTTGCACCTCATGGTCCTTGAATATTTTAATAAGATATTTAAAAAGACAGATTTTTATAGATTAGAATATAACTCGGTTTTAAGATGACCAATTTCTTACATATTAATAGATTTACTGAGGACATTCACTCTTGATCACTACCAAATAAGTACTAGGCAATATAACAATTTAAACATCATGAATGACTAGTTAAACTGAAGTTGAATAATGCTAAACACCAACCATCTGTATGTTAAGTCGAATTCGGTCATTTTAGTAATTTGATGTTTCGAAAATTATAATCATACTCATACACTTTAGTACCATCAACAACTACGATGCGTTATACTTCAAAATATGTTTAAATTCAATGAATTGTAGTGATAAAAGACTTGTATAAATAGATAGCAGATTAATGAATCAAAAACAAAGAAAAACTATCTATTACAATAACAACAAATAATGATGTGACATTAGTACATCGGCGTAGTCATTGACTCTTTTAATCTCTTTGAAGAAGAATAGCGATAAAGCATTAATACGCTAATCTACATACCACAAAGATCTAAGGATACCTCATCAGTCAACGAAGAAATAAATATTTCAAGAAGAAAGAAAAGAAGATTCTTATTTCAGTGATATTGCCTGAACATAAAAACAACTGGACAGAGGTTGAAGAGACAAAAATCCTTTGAAGTAATAGAGTAAAATAATGTGTGAAAACTGTGCCGTATTTTAAAACTATGTATAGTACTCCAGTGGGAAACACCATCAATCCAAAATTGAAAGATAGTAGATTTGTGATACTTTTTTATTCATCTGAAAACAGACAACAAAAATCCTGTCCAATTTATTTGTAATTTTGGGAATAGGTTGCTGCCTTCGTTGAAAATCACAGCAGTAATTTCTATTGATATTAAAACCAGAATGTGGGTGCTTTGAGGATAATTATTGGTTACTATCGCGTTAAAATTTTTTAAACTTTGACTACCCAAGCATCTTCCATGGTTAAATTTTCTTAAATTGGTAGGAGATAGGATGCTCTGTGATATTATCACCAAACAATGGAGCAATACAATTGTTTAGATTTTATTTTTTTGTTTCTAAATGTAATGATAGCGATTAATGATGAATGATCTTTCTGTCGTTTACGCCAGCTGTTGCTTCATGTTAGGCAATATGATTTTTTTTGTTTAAAGATATGGGAATTTTTTTTTCTTATTTTCGAATAAATATTTTCGAACAAAAGAATATGTATGAAGAAAAATGTATATGCTCCGATGCAATAGTTTCATAAATAGTATATATTTAATAATTTTTTTTTACTAATATACCCTCGATATGTTAAATTTTTGAAAAATTGTAAATCTTTTCCCACTTAATCTAGAAATCCTTGAATTTATAATTGAATTTAAGTTAATGATTACTTTTTTTGTATCTTTAAATATTAAGGGAACATAGTTAATGAAACCTATCGTTTTAGAAAAGATGGCACCAGTGGAAACGGGGATTCTAAATAGCGAACGGGAATTTATAGTAAACACAACTAGTAGAAATGTTGCTTTTTGGGTTGAATTGGGTTTAAAACCCCAAAATACTGCATTTAAAATGAATAGAATGACATTACAGGTATAGGCACAGTAATAGGTAACACTAAAAGTAAGTACCAGAAATAGTTCCAAGGGTTCAAAGAGATTCAGACCGTACCGGAGTAGTAAAGAGCTTTAAGGTAAAGCACGCCGAATTAGACGAACTGCTATACGACGATTTCTAAGGACCAACTTGGCGAGCTAATATCGAGTAAAACGATCGATGTTGAAACGATAAAATGCATTCTTCTACCTCACCCACCATATTCTTCATATATTGCTTATTCAATTATCATCTATTACGATCATTAACATAAGATCTGGCTCTGGCAAGATCAAAATTTGAGTTGAATGTTGGATGTCCTCCAAAGAAGAAAATTTTACGAATTACTATCGGCTTTGTTGGCGCAGTGGTCAAGGCGATCTGGCAGTCCTCATATCATTCCTGTTAGGGCATGATCGTAAATGTATGTATGTATGTGTCTGGTTGTTTAATATTTGTGGTTGTTGTTAGACAAGAATGCAAAATCCGAGAGCAAAAATGATCTCAGTAACCAAGTTAGTTAGACCACATATCTTCTGGGATGATCTCCGAAGTTAGTCACTCGCCAAACGGTAGACTTCATGTCAGGTCCAGTCCAGATAATCCCAAGTTGGTAAAATGGAGACTAAAAACATAACAGAAAAAAAAATTACGAATGCTACCTACAACACATAAAATTAAGTATAAGGGCGCTTTTAAATTTGTAGCTCTAATATTATTATTAATATTATATTTAAAAAAATTATAAATATTATATTATTGTCATATTTTAATAATACTATAGTGATAGTGCAGTATTACTGTCCCAAAAATTATTTAAAATTGAAATTGCATTATTACATTCACTTTTATTGATCAAATTATATTCCTTTTAGAATATCGTATTCCTGGGACGGCGGCTCCGGATGGAACTTGTGCTTTTACCTACCGCAGCACATCAAAAAAGAAAGGTGAATTCAACTCGCCGCGTTATCCCACGAACTATCCAAGTTACACCAACTGCACGTATCATTTCCTGGCCACCGATAACGAGCAGGTTACGCTCGTATTCGACAATTTTAAAATCAGAGCCGATAATGTCAACAACACCATCGGATCGTACGGGTATGTATTTCAGTTATGAATTAAAAATTGGAAAAATAGCGCCGAAAGTGTTTCGATATTGTTTCTTTACCGACGCGTATTTCAATCTAACTGTAAACTGGGTTTTAATAATAAATCCTTGAAGAATACTAAACAGAATAGTTTGCTTCAGCTGTGTCATAGAAAAAAATAAGATCACATGTCAATGTGAAAATATGAATTGCAAATCATGATGAAATATCGCAGCCTTTAAAGAATGTTTCTAGATTCTTAAATGTGAATCAGCCTCTGTCCGAAAATTTTCTTTGTTTTCCTATACGTCCTAGTATTTTTGACTCTCTTTTTTCTCTTTTTTACAGTTTTACTTGATTATCTGTTCGATCTTATTGCCATTATACGTTTTCTCTTTCTAATTCTTCCAACTTCCATCTTCAATCATCATCTATTTATTTTTTTTTATTATTTATTATAGCAATATAGCAAATGAACATTGTTTTTCATGTGCACTGAGCCTTATTTATACGTTCTGGTCAAAGGAGCTGGAGAACCTCAACATAGATGTTCTGATGAAGCCTGTTCATGTATCAGCACAGATTGTCTTTATAAATTTACCATGCATCAGTAAGACCTTGCTCTACCTTGTTTTGAAATCTATATATGATATTTCTAGTATTTTGGCTGGTACAACACCAGAGATAAACAACATAAGTCCACACTGCTTTCAAGAGTTGTTGGCAGAGTAAAAACTAATTATACATTGATAGGACTGAATCTACCCAATAATCAGTACATTTTTTTGTATTTCAGCTTGAATTCTTCACATTATTTTTAACAAATACTTTCCGCCTGAGTTTACATCAAGAGTGATGCCAAGATATTTGGCTGTATTTCCATATGAAACTACTTGCTGATTTATATATACTGACTTGCCTTTGATTCATTCATTGATGAAATCAGTATGCACTGATTTATTTTGGACACCATTTTTTTATCCAGAGTTGTATTTTGACAATAACTGCTTGTAATTTTTCTGTTCATTCAATGTTGTTATCTCCAGTGGTTATGATTTCGATGTCATCTGCATATGTAGCAACAATATTTTCATTAAATATAGACAAGTCCCGATGTACAACAGTTAGAAATGGTCCCAATATATTTTCCTGGGGCACACCTGCTTGTATTTTCTTCAAGCCAGAGTAGTCATCTTATTTGGCCCAAAAATACCGACTGCAAAATTTTTTAATAGTAATCATGGAGTAGCATTTTAATCTTAGGCTTTAAACCCTCATTCCAAATTATATCGAAACCTTGAGCAACATCTAAAAATATTGCAGATCAAACTTTATTTTCTTCTAGTGATTTCACTTCAATTTTCACAATATTTCACATTTCCGTTGTTTTTAAATTGTTTTTGTACTTCTATCCTTCTTAAATTGACTAGGCTTCATTATTGCTTATTTTTAATCCTTTCCTTTTTTAATTTCTCTTTTGATTCTTCTTCTCATTTTTTCACTTGCCTTTTAATATTTATTCTCCTTTCTTCTTCAATTTATCCTATTTCATTCATCATTAGCCTGATATCTTCCAGAACTGAACTTAATAACAGCATTATTATTATGTATTTAGTATTACTGAATATTGATGCCGGAATATTACCAAATGACTAATAATATCGGATATGGGGTAATGTGATCCTTCTAATTCGTCATTGCCAAATATTTTTTAATAATTCTCTTCAATGTGGTAAAATAAGAATTGCAAAAAAGATATTATATATAATCCTATAAAAACAAACAATTTAAAAGCCTATTGAAATGTACATCCTAATATTTAAAATTACCTTTCTTAATTGATTAATTTCTTGTTTTTAATGTGTTTTAACTTGACTTTTCAGCGCTGATATATGTCAAGAAGATTGGTTGGAAGTCTACAACGTTTACAGAGATGGAACGGAAATAATCATAGGAAGATACTGTCATATGTCAGCGCCGGGTCCTATCGAATCGAACAGAGGTGCTGTGGGTCTCAAGGTTATTCTACATTCAGATGAAGCCCACGTGTCCAGTGGTTTTAAGGCGCGGTATAGTTTTGAAGTGGCTAAATCAATTTTTGGAGATTGTGGAGGTATATATTATTTTTTTTACTAAAAAATCGTTATTACAGTAAACATCTTTTTAAACAATCTAACTTAACTTAAATTAAGTTTAAGGGTTTTCATATTTCTCGCATAAAATAACAGTTTTCTATTTAGTACTGAGTTAGTTATTCAGTGTTAAACCCAAATAAAACTGCAGATGTTTATAAACCCTAGTAGAATAAATTGAACGATGAACTACGGGTGTTAGCCTCAAAGAAAAATATCGATATTTCGATATATCGATATTTTATAAAAGTACCAAAATTAAACTTTTAAAATTAAGTACCAAAATTATTAAATGATTTTTTATAGTGTTTAGGAATATATAATTAATTATTTTGAAATAATATCCTACAAAAATATCGATATATCCATATGTCAGTCAAAAAAATTTCGGTCAAAAATATCGATATTTTGTTAAAAAATACGGATACATAAATATTTTTTCTTCATCCCTGCGATGAACTGTTTCAATAATGATAAGCAATAATATATTATACCACTTTTATCCATTAAAAGCAGCTTTAAATACAAGAAAATACCAAATATTTAATGTTTTGACTGGTTTCACATTCTTTAATTTCATCATTGTAATATATCGACAATCTAAGAGAATACTAGCGTATCTTATTCCATTTGAATGATCATCCGTATGAATGAGAAAATAGACGAAATCAAGACACAACAAAGTTATTCTGGATGACAATGCTCGGCTTTATGTCCCAAAGTCATAAAACATTATTTATAGCACACTAGCCTTAGAATTTTTTGTAAATAAAGTTTAATTCAGTAAGTTTTAAATAAAACAACGCGCCATTACAAGATTAATATATAAGATATTCTTTGTTAGAGATATATTTTATCTAATTATTGCCAAATAACCTAACCTAAAACCTAAAAGAACTTCTTTTTGCAATGACAAAATAACCATAACTAACACAGTGGTTATACGATAACTGATTATGTAATTGCAATAGCTGATTATAAAATATGCAACGTTTCGATACCGTTTTTGTAGTACGATTTGTCCTTTGCTTCAAAATAGGCCTCAATTTCGGCGATCACCTCTTCATTCGACGAAAATTTCTTCCCAGCGAGCATTCTTTTGAGACCTGAGAACAGGAAATAGTCGCTGGGGGCCAGATCTGGGGAATATGGTGGATGAGGAAGCAATTCGAAGCCCAACTCAAGGATTTTTGCCATCATTTCACTGACTTGTGACACGATGCATTGTCTTGGTGAAGCAGCACTTTCTTTTTCTCCACATGCGGCTGTTTTTCGGCGATTTCGTCCTTCAAACTGTTTGTTTCAAAAATGTTTAACTACTACGCTTGACGCGTAAACACTAATAATAGCCGAAAACTGTACAGGGAGTGGGAGAAGGCTTATTATTTGAGAGAAATAGGAGACCATCTTCGTTGTCATCTCTACTTCGTGCAATTTACTGGGTGAGAAGTGACACCGGTAGACACATGGAGGGGATAACTTACCAAGTGATAATAGTTGATATTATCGAGCGGGATAAAAAATAATTTGAATGTTTCTATAAAATAATTGCTTCAAAATATTCTTTAATTGAAAACCTAATTCGTTTTTACCATTTTAGCTAATGTAAGTAGTTCAGATAGCGGTCAAATACTCAGTCCCAATTTTCCGAAAAATTACGATGCCCCAAAACCGAACCAAGCGTCCAAGAGCTGCAACTGGTACATCAGCGTACGTCCCGGACACAAGATATTAATCATCTTCGACAAGTTCGCCATCGAGGGTGAACCAAGTGGTAGAGGTTGTTCGGCGGCGGTGCTAAGACTGTGGACTGATATTGCGGCGCCTGGAAAAGAGTTGTGTGGAGAAAAACCGCTTAAGGAGAAATGGCAGTACGTTTCAACGTCCAATCAAATGAGACTTAGGTATGTTTAACTTTGTTATTGTCAATAATGAAGTTCTCTTTATTAATTTATGATATTTTTAGTTTTATAACTGCCGATAAAGCAGTGGGATATGCAGGTTTCAAAGGCGTTTGGACGGAGGTCTTGAACGGACCGTCGTGCGATGAATTTCAGTGCGAAATCTCCTTATTTTGTATACCTTTCCACCTCAAGTGCAACCAAATCCCTAATTGTGGAGTCGCCGATGACTCGGATGAAAAAGACTGTAAGTACCGCGATAATTACTTAGATATAGTGGGTAAAAGTGTTGTGACATTATTTCTCTGATATACTTGGGTGAATTTGCTTCGTAATGACATAATCAGGAAGTATGGACTAATAAGAACTAAGTAATATTTTTAATCTATGAATAAAAAAGAATTTTTTATATATTTATATACCAATAATTATGTAGGGATTCAGTAAATAAAAATGTTGGTATTGAACTATTAAAACTACAATATTTTCCTCATGAACACCTTAACAATTTCACTTTCATTAGCTCAAATTAAGCTTACTCATTGAAAGTTTAAACAATTATATTTCAGTGCTGAAACAAGTGTGTTGCAATCGAGAAAGGATTCTTTCATTAATTCATAAGTTATGATCTTTTTCTGGTATTCTGATCCATCTAATAGGTTCATTGTCAAACATGTTTAGTGAATATGAAGACTAAAAGTAAGGTATCCCAGTCATTATAAACGTTTATCTACATCTATAACAATTAATTCTAAGTTGTTCTTTATTTGTCAGAATTTTCATTGAATAATTACAACGGTTACAAACGATTTTCATTTTCGATTTAGAAAATCAACACTTTTTAATCTTTTATTTTCATGGTACTATTAATATTTAATTCTTTACACATAGCTTTCTCATACCCAAATATTCGTGAATGATATGATGTACACGTTCAGTTAATATCTTTAGAGTGTCTGCTATTTCATTCAATTTCAATTTACGGTCATTCAAAATCATTTTGTGGATTTTTTAAATGTTTTCGTCGGTAACAACCTCTTTTGGGCGTCCACTGCGTTCACCGTCTTCGGTGCTCATTTCACCACGTCTAAACTTAGTATACCAATCCTTGATGGTTGATTTTTCTGGAGCAGTGTCCGGAAACTCGGCATCAGGCCAAGTTTTTGCTTCAACTGTATTCAACTGTTTCCCTTCAAAAAGCAATATTTTATCAACACGCAAAATTCCTTTTTATCAATTTTTTCACAATAACAAAAATTGCTTCACTCAAAATGCCATAATTCACAAACTAATGATCCGACAGCTGTCAATTTTATACACGCATCTTTTGGGTGTTAGGACTAACTAAAAAACATATGGATTTAATTCTAATAACGCCATCTATGTGTCAGGTCTAGAAGTTTTCAAGTGACCTGCTACAAAAGGAAGCAAGGTCTTGCCAGAACTTTGCATCTATGCTACGCTACAGCTGGTCTTGTTTTGAATCTATGTGTCATTCAATTTATTGAAATGTCATGGATATACATCTGCAATAACAATTTTATTCGACTTTAGCAGCTCCTAATACACTAAATTTTGCTGATCTCACTATACGCACGTCAATACATTATAACCATAAATATTCCGCTTCGATGTCGATGTAGATCGCTGTCCTGGACCAACCCATTACGTTTACACTTACGATTATCATAGTAGATCTACTTTTTATCGGCAGTCACGATACGCGACAGAAATTCGAATGCTAGTCATTGTCCTTCTTTTAAATGTGGATAATCGCATGTAATCATTTGGAAACAGTTTATTCATCAACTACTAAGCTGTTTAAAAGTTTTTTGTTCATTTAAGCTGGGGTTTTGTCCAATAAGTTTTGCAGTTTATTGTTTTCGAACATTTTTGGTCTTCCAAGGCATTTTTTGCAATTTCACTAACATATATAACTGGTTAAAATGCACCAAAGCACATAATATATTATTAACTTTAACATTATTATCAGGGCATGTAAAATAACCCAATTTTGGATTTTCAAATGATATGAGATTCCTGCCTAAAGGAGCCACGTGACATACATTTCTTATTAAACTCTTTTTAATAGGGTATAAAAATATCTAGCGACTCAAACTAAGAACAATTTTGCAATTTACAAAATTACAAGGCTCTTGTTTGAAAGTTCCTATTATTCGGTAGTTCCTGGTGTTCATTTGAAGCGAAAGAACGGTGTCAGTGCTTGTGTATGTAGTTTAGACACGCAGAAAGTCTGAATTTCTAAAATCACTATCGTTTTAAACGGCAATCGTATATTGTTTCTGTTGCATTGCACGCTCTCAACGAGACGAGAAAAATAACGTAAAATTTTGCTTACGTTATCTTTCTTGATATGGCGGCTGTGTCAGTGGCGGCGTCCATTTATTAATTCAATTTAATTATTTTATTATTAATTTTAATGGTTATATATATATATATATATATATATATATATATATATATATATATATATAGCGCACAATTAACAATATAGATGAACAATTATAAGGTTATTTTTGATATGATAAAAAAATTAAAAAACCAAATGCAGTTACCGTATAAATTTAATAATAACAAAATTAATATTCTACTAGGTATCTCAAAAGAATGTTTATATATGGATTAACCTGGATCTTTAGTGACTATAGAACGTTTCTCGGGATTGGGCCTCTCATTTTGTATGCCAGAATTTTACAGAAACGGTGAATCGGTGACTGTATCACGTAAAGAATTCTCTGATATTCGCGATGCTTGACACTCAAATCATGCGTCAGGCTTCACTGTCATGCGTAATTAAATCAAACTGAAGAAACGAGTCAACATTCTGGACCCTTGATAATTTACGTCACATTTGTGAACTACCGATATCCTCAAATAGTGTATCATAATATCAACTGTGTAGTGTGTAGCGCCATCCTGGTGAAACCACATGTGGTCATTTACCACGTTCATCATTACATATAGCATCTTCAGGGCGGAAGCTTGATGATCTTTTTTCTGTCCTGTTTTGGGATGACCCACAAATGGCTTTGGATATATTACATTTTAACGAATCCGCTTTTTTGGGATCGAAGAATCAGGTCATGATATATTTTATGTGACTTGAGGATAACGTGTTTCCTTAGTACCCTGCGGCAAGTAAAGCTTCAAGTAAAGCGGCCTGTGGTTCCTTGAAGAAACAAAAGAGCTAGCAGAAGTGAAACTTTTTCGGTATTATCCTCTTCTGTTTCCCTCTTTAGGGCGTATAAATAAGTTTTAATTTTTTTATATCGGTATTTATTTTGTTTAAAGTATTGTTTTTCGATGACCACAACTTTTGCTGTCTTTCAAGACCATTTTTTGTATCTTCATAGAAAGTGAAATGCAACTTAGACAGGTCACGACTCATATATAGGAACAAATAGTAACCAGAAGGACCAAGTTCTGGAGAATATGACGGATGGGCATTTTAATGTTTCCAAGTATGTTTTTACCGACTTTGCAACATGTGATCGAGCGTTATCATCATGAAAAATAGCACAGCTGTGTCCTTGTTCGAATTCCGGTGCTCGACTCAAACGCATAAATTGTAGTCGATAACGATCCCTAGCAATGGTCTTATTAGGGTTTAGTAGTTCAAATACAGAGCATTAGCATAGAGCCATGGATATTCGGCTTTGCCGTTGATGTTGATGCATAACCAGATGGTCTCCATGATTTTCTTCGTCTAATGTTTAAATGTTTTATGCATACAATTAACAAGGGAATTGTCTACAATTCCAAACACGGTAGAATATTTTAGTGGGGTATTAGCTAATGCCTACGTGAAGTTAGAAAACCAACTAATGTGACCATCTATTGGTTTAAATCATTTTTAAAATAAGAAATTATATCATATATGAAACATATTATATAAAAACAATTGAATCGGTTCAGTAGAACTTGAGAAGTCATGTTAATTATCCCAAAAAAAAAGTAATTTCGAGAAAAATTCATTTAAAGTTTCGTTTTTAGATACCGCGTCACGAAAACACCTATATCTCCGAAAATATATTGAATTTTAAAAAATCTTCTTGAGAGCATATTCTTAAAGCTTCAAATTTTGAAAATATGAAGAATACCGCCATTAAATACCAATTCAATTATTAATGATATTCTAATCAAAAAACCTTATAATCACGAATGTAACGATTACGATCGTGCTGCCATCTACCGTCATGAACGTTGCCGTCTATATGTATGTGCAGGTGGCGCGGCGTCGCAGGCAGAGGCGGCCGCGACTGCGGCGTCCCGGCGGCGACGCCCCACCTGGCCGGGCGTCGCCCCACTAGCCGCGCTGTTGTCACTCCTGCTGTTCCCGTAACCGTCCGACCGTGTCCTTACGCCCCGCTCGCTCATCCCGCTCTCGACGTGAGTCTTTTCTTCTTCTTTTTTTGACGTCAGTCTGCGTGCTGAACCGAACAGTTCTCTTTCGTCTTTTTTTGTGACTCGACTAGCTGCGCATGCCACGCTTTTCATTATTCTAACATTGTTTCGGCTTTTGTATATATTGACTATATTGTAGTTTGGTAGTAATGCATCTAGATTATTGTCACATCTTCTTTAACTCTGATAAAATATTCTCAAAAATCACAAAACTAAATAGACATTGACAATTTACAAAAAATGGACAAAATTTTATGAACACCTAACATATACAAATATGTATTTATTAATAAAGTATTGGGCCACTATTTTCTTTTAAAACAACTGCAATTTTACGCATAATGGTATCTGAATAATTTCCAACGGAGAGTTGTCCCATTCTTGCGCCAATAGCTTCAGTGCTGTTGATGATGGAAATCTATTCTCTGCTCTCAATCTTTGCTCTAAAACAACCCATAATGATTCAATTATATTGAGTCCTGACTAAGTGTTTTTCATTTGGTAAAAATATGTTAGTCATAGTAAGTCATCATTTAGGATCTCGCAATATTCACTCGCAGTAATCAAATCATAACGGAACCTTCCCCGTGCTTCACTGTCGAAGACCGACAGTCCAGATCGTAAGCTTCTTTTAGGGTTCTCAATACATAAACCGGGCCTATAGGCCTATCTATAGAAAATAATATAAACGATGATTCAACGAACCATGCCTCATATTTCCAATTATCAAGTGTACAGGTTTTGTGATCTTTATACTTCTTTCACAGCTTACTCTATGGTTTCCATTATGAAAGGTTTCGTAGTCGCAGCCCTTCCATGAATTTTAGGTTTGTGGAGGTTGCGCTATAATGTTTTCGTCTAAATTGTATTACTCAAGTGAGTGTTAAGTTCTGCTTATTTTTAATGTTCGTCGGTCTCTATCAATTAACTTTGGGTTTCGCCCACTAACGCTCTTCGCCGATAATGTTTTTATCATATTTTATTATGAATCGTCGCAGTATCCATGAAAGAAACTTAAATCAAAATCTGAGAGATCACATATTTCACCGATCGCTTGCTTTAACCATCGCAAAGCAAAGCCTTGAGATAACCTAAAAGACGCTATGTAAACTGAGCAGTACATACCCATCACAATTTACACGGAAACAGTGTTGCCAACACGCAACAGGATATACTATATTGCATGGTGTTCATATTATTTTTCCGCTGTTATGTTCATATTTATATAATTTCAATTTTCATCAAATATATCACAAATAATATACTTACATTATATTGGCCAATGCATAATATTAATAGTGTAGCTTTTATATTGACAGTACAGACTTATTTCAGTCTTTTTCAAAATATATCAATGTGTCATCATCGGAAAGACAAGCCTAAAAATTGTAAATAGGGAAAATTTGAAGGAAAATATTTGAAAGTAACGCTTAATCAATATCATATTAATAATGTTGTAGGTTTCGACACAACTAGTTTAAGTATTTCTTTACGAGTTGAAACAGAGACAGGTTGAAAGGCGATTTTTCATTAGCAAACAGGTGATTCCACGACCAAAAAGGAAGGTTTCTTCATACACATTGTGACTGAATATGAAAATGGATAGTCTACGATAACTCCAAGTAAAAACATTATGCT
The DNA here is from genome assembly GCF_030347505.1 of Rhynchophorus ferrugineus. Classification (NCBI taxonomy): domain Eukaryota; kingdom Metazoa; phylum Arthropoda; class Insecta; order Coleoptera; family Curculionidae; genus Rhynchophorus; species Rhynchophorus ferrugineus. Next base: position 18,242,521 of record NW_027472583.1, on the reverse strand, counting down.
ATTTCCGGTCAATCGTTACCATCGACCTAAATATTAACACCAAAGTCATGCTGTGTCATCTTGTAGAACTGAAAGTTTAAAGTGTTATAGGCTACAATTAAACCATTTGAATAGTACATGATGAGAAAAACTGCTAGAAAGCGATGCAAAACATGACAAAGTCGTCTTTCTGCACGATAACGTTGGTCTCATGTTAACACCAAAGTCATGCTGTGTCATCTTGTAAAACTGAAAGTGTAACGTGTTATAGGCTACAATTAAAACACTTGAATAGTAAATTATGAAAAAACAGCTAGAAACCGATGCAAAACATGACAAACTCGTCTTTCCGCACGATAACGTTGGATCTCATGTTAAGAAAGTCATAAATATCCCAAGAGTGATGTTTTACCAAACCCACTATATTAACTGATAAAATGACGTATTGTTGTAAAAAAGACTGTCAATAACGAATAATAAACACAAAGCCATACTCTTGCATAACAATACTCCGTCACATGTTGTAAAAGGATACACTGTTGCAGCTTAAATGTAAGTTATGTCGTACTCAGCGTACTCACCAGACATAACACCTTCTGGTTACTATTTAAGCATGTTGATGATGACTCCGCCGGCATGCTGAATGCTGAATAAGTGCAACATGCAAGCACCTAATAGAATTAAAAAAGAAAGGTCAGAATAACAGAGGGAAAGAAGCAGTAGCCAGCAATATTACTATTCATTACTGTTCCTCTGAAATAAATTGATGTTTAATCACAAACAAACAGAACGTATATGTTTTTCAGTTGTTTATACCAAATTAGAATCTCTATATATAGTCAATTCAAAATAGCAGTGACACGAGAAACGTCGCAATGTTGCCGAAGCTACTCTGAGTTTTAGTACATTTAGGCTCTGACATATAACTAAATTTTAATATAAATAAAATAATTGAACAAATATTCTGTTAAATATAATTTATTTTAACATTATAGTAAATCAAATGCATTTATTATCGAAGAAATTAAAACTACAATTAATTTTACATCCACAATAATTTATATGTTAGAGATATTTTATTATATACATTGAGTTTTTTTTCCACACTAGTATCGGTAGGGTTATAGACGCGTTTTTGTATGTAGTGGTATCCCCCAAAGGCCTAATCCACTTAATTAACAATTGTATGTCTGAGTAATGTATTTTACTTTCATTAAAGGGCATATTTTTGTTTTACGCTTGGTTCTTGTTTCTTTCGATCCAATCCTTGTAAATTCATTATGATATTACTAGATTTGTCTTTAGTTTGTACTGTTACTATCTATATACATCTTTCTTGATAAAACTATATTTAATCACTGCATTCTCTTATGGCAAATACACTGCTTAGTGTATTTGCCATATCTGCAAAACATTTAGTGTTATTTTTCCACTCGTACATGTTAACCAAACGTTCATGTATATTCTGAATAATAACGCACATGCTCATAAAGCTTTCACACTCTGTAATACAATTCCTTACAATTAAAGTATATGAATTGTATACTGATCTTTAGTGGTTTCCTCCTTCATCAAGCTGTCTTGATAATCGTCAGCATTTAATCATAAATCAACATTCATAAAGTTTTATTCAATCACAGTCATTTTTAGAAATACTAGTCATGCTGTTTATGTCCATTCTATTAAAAACTTGCTCAAGATTCTACCATTTGCCAATTTCTTCTTCAATGTGTCTGATCGAGCTCATACAAACCGAAGGTGTTATTTTCGACAATGCCTCTTTCCATAAATCCAGACATTTCTGGTTTGATTATCCTCCTCGATCTGAATATCGTAATAATTATTTGCATTACCCCAATAATGATAGGGAGGGAGCTGTAATACTCTGTGGCCATAATATTCAGTAATCTGATCTACTATGTATCTTTTTTCATACTTAAGTCTAAGAAATTTATATTTACCATGTAATAATTTGAAATAGTTCATTCTTTAACATGATTTCCTGGAAACTTATTTTATGTACTTTAAGTCAATCCTTATTTGCAGCTTTTATTGATGAACTTGTACCTTTGTGGGTTATCTTTACACCATTTATATCCTATATTATTCAACAATTATGTTAAAATTATGTTTCGATTGAAAAAACTACTTACTGTTTTATACATTTCGTATATTTGATTTCTGAAACGCGAAGATTGATCTTTGATTGATTCGTCACCTGTTTTGCAGAAATACGGTTTCTTTTTGGCGAATTTAAGGTTATATTGTTTTTTTTTAGATATTTTAGTGACTGAGTCCGTGTTAATATACAGTGCAGCTGCTAGGCGCAAAAAATATTTTCAATAAAAACCCTGACGATTTGAAATTTATTAAAACAACGTTTGCCGGTTTATAACCCGTCATCATAATATTTTATATAAGAATTTCTAGACGTTTGGCAAACGGGCAACTTTTGCGGGCTCACTTCGTTACATGTTTCAACTTCTCTAACAGCATTCTATCTCTTTTTAAATAGAATAAAATGACAGGGATAATTATTGTCTGCCTGTAAAACGAATTTACAACTTTAGACAGACATATATTGACACTCGTGTCACTGCTATTTTGAATTGACTATATTAAGAAATTCTATTTAATATGTTTGATTAAAAATCACATTGAATATATTATCACCTCGTATACAGCCAAATCAATCAAAACCCTCATTTTTTCATTAAAACCAATTATTGCTTTGTATGAACAAACGACAATTAGACGACACATCGTAGCATGATATGGCATGAACTTCATTTTTCTTAACGCGATAATACGTCAGAATATTCACCGCTTTCGCTAGTTTAATCATAATAAGTATCGTAGCTGAATACTTGATGCATCTACTATACAACGATACTAACTACGCGGTTTTTTTACAGGTTTGCCATCAGAAGAACCTCAGAATCCCTTTCGAATGTCCTGGGTGGTTATCATGGGCGCCATTTTGTTAATTTTAATCATTCTCTGCGTCAGTTGTCAGCGGAAACGGCGCAGGCGCAGGGAAAGGGAGAGAGCGATGCGTCGCAGCATCCACATACCGGTAAGAGCTTAACTCGGACCTTTCGAAGGTCTGTAATTTTTATCAAATACATTTAGTACGGTTAAAGCTTATATGGAGGATGCGCTACAAATTAACAAACTCGAAATACGGCCAAATCAAGCAACCATGAATAGCCGTCAGATCGATGATATAAAATATGTATAGTCTCATTCAAGAAAACAGTGAACTCACGTCATCTAAATTTTCCAATGTTGCCGCATTAACTCTGTCTTGTAGTTCATTTTGGCTCTTACATAACAATATTCTAATCTAAATCAAATAATGAAACAAAACTTTTAACAAATATAATTTATTTTAACATTATGGTACATCTAGTGCAGATATTATCGAAGGGCTTAAAACTATAAACAATGAAAGAGTCGTAATAGTTTGTAGGTTAGGGTTGTGTTTTATTAAATTTACATTTAACCATTTTAAAGGTAGAGTTCTAGGCACATTTTTTTATGTAGTGGTATCCCCTGGAAGCCTAATCCATCTAATTAACAATTGTATATCCAAGTAATATATTTTACTTTCATTACAAATCATTTTACGTTTAGTTCTCGTTTCTTTCGGTGCAGTGTTTCCTTGTAAAATCATTTTAATGTCACTATATTTCTCCTGAATCTGTTCTATTACTACCTGTATACATCTTTCTTGATGAATACTAGATTTAATCACACAATTAATATTATTTCTCTCCCCATACTTTTTAACTAATTTCTCATGAATATTCTGAAGAATTACACACATATCTATGCATATAAATCTTTCATACTCTACAATGGATTTCCTACAGATATCATATATTAATTATATATTCACCTTTAGTTGTTTCCACTCTCGTCACCCTCTCTTGGTAATTGTAAATATTAAATCATAATCTCAAATTCAGAAAGTTTCATTCAATCACTGTCACTTTTGGAATCGCTATTTAAATATATAACTAAGCTGTTAATTTCCAATCAAACACTTGTTCAAGATTCCACGATTTGTCAATATCTTCTTCATTGTCTGGTATATCAATGTATATATATGTCGGGATCATCCAATCCGAAGGTGTTATTGTAAACAATGCTTCTCTCCACATATCCAGACAGTTCTTGCTTGTATATCCTTCTTGACCAGAATGTCTATTGTAATAATTATTGACACACCCCATATAAAATCCATTCCTGTTTCCAACATGAAGAACAATATATCTGCAATAAATTATTAATAAATGTTATAACTAACAAAAAATTTACGTTTTTCTATCAACTTTTGTTGTTTTAACACTATTTTTAATTATCATCTTGCCATGAGTAACCCAATATCCAATTCTGAAATATCCATATCTCATCTAAATACATAAATTGATATAATAAATCTTCCTTGATTTTGTATATGTTTTCGTAGGTTATATTTGCACCATTTGAATCATATATTACCCAAAAGTGTATGAAGGGATGTTCTACATTCCTCAAGGAGCTGCACATCTCTAAGCTTTCTAAGGATACTTTCCAGACTAACATTTCCCTCCGAAACAATTGTGTTAAATTATGAATATATTGAAAAAAGACTGATTGTTTTTATACGCTTTTAGGGTAATCTGATATGGCTCGGTGAATGGAGGTAAAACGAAATGAAACAGTGGTGTTTACATTATGTGACCGTTATTTATTGGCAATATAAAAAAATACAAAATAGATAAAACGGATGGCAGCGGTGTTACCTGGAGACGAGGCTTGGGCAGTCGATGGTGGCACGTCTAAACAAAACGAGGGTTGAGCACTGAATGAACCGCAATACCCTTCAATAATATCCCAGATAAACGTCCCGAGGTTGCCAGCTATTCGTTATCGGGTTCTAGTTGGCGCTGCTGGCACCCCGCCCGTATTCCACTATGTAAAATTCGACATGCCTCAAGGTCGCTACACATTTCATATATTTGACCTCTGATAGAGCTAGATTATATTTTTAATCTTTGAGATATGTTGGTGTCTGTGTCCATTTTACTATACAGTGCAGCTGCGACACCCTATAAAAAGTTTCAATAAAAATCGCATCAACTCAATACTTAATATTAAAAATATTAACCTCCGAAACGCATTTTACCGGCAAGAGAGGACCTCCATTATCTCGTTCCTGCTCGAAATAGCTGATTAGGGACGCAGTCTGTACTGCCTAGCTTCAGCATTTTCAACCAAAGTTATAATAAGCAGCGATTTGAAATTTCTCAAAATAAGCAAAGCGTTAAAACAACATTTGCCGGTTTATAACCGGTAGCTAGAATAATTAATATTTTGAAGCACTTTGCAGACGTTTGGCAACCGGACGACTTTTGTAGGTTGATTAGTTTAGATATTCCAACGTGTCAGACAGCATTACATCTCTTTTTAACTAGAATGTATTGTCTGATTCTAAAAGTAATTTACAAATTGCGGCAGGAAATACATTATCATTTTGATGACGTGAAATCACTGTTATTTTGAATAGAGTATAGAAGATGCTGGTTTAACTCACGAAAAATAACATTTTTTAACCAAATAGCATACGTTTGCGCAAATTTATTTTCCAAGTTAATTGTTTTCTTAATTGCAGGTAGCCATTCCAGGAACATCCAGACAACAGGTGCCCCATTTTTGCGACGAACTAGGTGAACGATTCGCTTCCGTCGACAGCGTCTGATGACGGCTCATATCGCCGACGGCGAAACGTTGGCTGTGGCGATTTCTTTCCGAGACCGCCCGACCGTATATCTACTTGCCGAAAACGACCGAATGGTTAAACGAGCGCGTGCGATTGTAGATTCAGTGGACGGCGCATCGGCACCGATTCAGATCTGCGCAGTGTGCTCCTCTATCTTGTAAGACCGAGAAATTACCCGGTTCCAATTAATCGGTGACAAATGACAATGACTCGTTAAACAATTCGCAAATAACTCGGGTGGATAAGACGCGTGATTTTTTGGATCTGGCAATAATCGATATTCCGCTCGCGAGACTGAATCGACTTAAGCAAATATACAGGGTGAAACCAACGTACTGTTAAAATTAAAATACAACTGTTAGTTGACCTAGAAGCGTTTTTTTCGTTGCAGTAGTAGGACAATCACAACACCCTCTATATTAGCACCGCCACTGAATTCGGCGACGGTCGAGACATCTTACGGGTAAAACTAGAAACAAACCGTGCTCCGATTGACTGAAGTGCTGGACTGAATTCCGGATAGTTGCCAAGTGAGAAAAGACATTTCCATATTGTTACACGTTACGAGTGACATCATAACGGACGTTGTTAACGCGCGAGAAATGTTTTCTTTTAGTTTTTCGTTATCATGATGAAGAAAAACTTAACTATTACGTTCCAAATCACTCGAAAATGCAATAATTATGTAGAATTGCACTTCGCACAAAATAATATTCTCCATAATCGACAATTTCAATCCGTTCGACAGTTGTGTCCCGTTCAGAAACTGTTTTTTTTTTGTTTTAATGGGGATACGGCAAGAGATCGCTAAAACAATATTTGGTTTAATGTAGTATTTTCTTCGGTAATAACAATACAAAATATGTTTAAGAATGTTCAAAATAACGTAACAATTCACACTAAAGCGTAGAAGATTTTAAAACTACATTAATACCAGAATTCTTATTCTATTAAATTCGCATTTGTGTAAGGTAAAATTTCAAGAAGACTCAAGTTGAATCTATATTTATCATTTAAAATCTAAATCAGACTTTTTCTAAAATAATCTATACACATTCCACAAAATTATTTGTAATTAATTGTAAATCTTCATCGCCAGTACACTAAAGGCAAACTCCGCTTGTCAGATAGCGTTAATCAGCTAGCAAAAGAGATTGGAATATTAAATAGATTTGCTGGTCCTTGTTTGTTATCCCAGCAGGTTTTATAATGCATAAATAACAAACCATGTAATAACATTTATTTTTATCTCACCATGCCATTAGCAACCTAAATGATATCTATCACACAACAAATATTAAACACTCTTTTTTAATTTAATAATTTAAATACCTTTCGAACTTATATAACTCAATAAATAAGTTTCGGACTTGTTTTGACAGTTTCTATATTTTAAGGTTAATGTATACTTGTACATACTAGACGTATCGTATTTTTTCTGTACTTTAAGAAATTTAGAATATAGCGAATAATATTTTTACTCCATTTGCCTGACATCCAAATCTACATACATTTTTCGGTTATTCGGTTACATGTTTCGATACGTCAGGTAGCATTCTATATAAAAAGATATAATAAAGAGAATCCTGAAAGAGAGGAAAAATCCCCAGATTTAATACGAATCTTACATTTTTACGTTCATTAGCTGTTTTATTGGGCAAGCTATATTTGACAAACTTGGCTGTAACAATTTTATTCGGACGTAGTTAAATAAATTGATAAATTTATCTAATCTATCAAAAATCTAATAGTTAATCAAAATAATATATGTCAAAAAAAATACGACCAGTCCGATGAGTATAAGTACATGCTTACCTTTACTAAAAGCTATATTATCAAATACTTCAGACTTATATCAAACATTTAAGTATTTAACATTAACTAAAACTGTACCATTGTTAACTATACTATAATTGATATAAAAGCAAAACAGATCATTCGATCTAATCACTTGATTTTAATAATTAATTACCTTTAAATAATTAATTTTCAATTGGTGAATAAATAAATAGGTAAATATATATTTATTAAAATATTAACTTGTAAGCAATATTTCCAATATCTAATCTGAGGAAATGCACCACAAAAGAATCAGTGGAATCGATGTCTACAATTCTATTTAGAAAGCTTGGAAGCCTTCGATGCAAGCATCCTGATATCACAGATTTTTTCTGGCGAAGGATTTAATAAACATTAATTTAATGATCTATAGTAGCTTTGGTCCTAATAGTGAATCCAATCCATCTTCACAAATATTACTTTAAATCGTGTATTGCTAGTACTTTAAAACAAAGAACAAATTATTACTGGCCTAATAATTGGTCTGCATCACATTGCTTTACTTCTGAATACTTGTACGGGCACAAATGAACATCCATCACTACAAATTATCCAGTGCCTTTAATTGCCGCATAATGAATGTATATTCATTTAAAGTCGGGATCGAAATCTTTCATATCATGTGCCTCCAACTAGTTCAACTAGTGCGTGACAATTGAATCTACAAAACTACCCTACAACCTATCAGCTGTGGAGAGCTAACTCCGTAGATTTAAAATTCAGCAATATAGAAAAGAAATAAAATATTAAACAACCGATGAAAATAAGAGTTAAACGATGATAAAAATAACTATAAACCAACCTAGAGAAGAGAAATTTGAAGTTACCCATCGAAAGCATTCTTAAACATATCGATATTGCGTCAAAATACCTTAAAACCATACTCAATCCAAACGAAAGGGTATATAATTCAATATATTAATTCTTATTTTCGAAACGCCATCGCTCTACTACCTCACAAACTCGCCTGTTCTTTCACAAAACAGATCTCTTGTTCCCCCCCAACAAATGACTGTCGAACCAAATCGGGTGCTTAAAAAAAGTATAAATTATAATTTTGTTTTCACAACGAATGAATAATCTTCCTTAATGAGCATGAGTGAGATCGAAAATGTGATGCCGAAAGAGTGCGAGAGAGAGAGCAAGTGAATAAAATATATTTAAAATAATATTATACCGATTAAAAAATGAAAATCATACTGCCGTGTTAAAAAAATGGACATTGCTTAAAGTAGTGATTTGTGTTATTTAAAAATAAAGGAGAAAACAAACGGAAAATATAAATTGACGTGTTGTTAATTATACTTAATATAATTGAAAAAAATATTGACTTTAAACAATTACATCTTGATTAGTGCAGTTATTATTTAAATTAGTTATCTGGGTCGTCTGAGGTTTAAAAGAAAAATTATAACACTGCAAGAACAGGTTTATGTTTATAAAACCTGACAGTTTTTGAACAAATCCTTACAACAAAACATCAAACATGACTGTGTCAAAAACTGTCAAGTTCTTCTTTCTATTTATTATCTATCAAAAATGTGTTGATGCGTTAAGTTTTAAAAGTGTAATTTAAGGTGTCTGTGGTGAAAAAAAATATGAAAAAAGCACAGCGATAAAAATAACATAATAGAATTTGTATTACAAAAATACAAATTAAACTAAAGAGAATTCAAAACATAAGTTAAGCAAACTATATATATTTATTTCAACGGTACAATGTCATCCGTGTTTCGGAAAAACTCATCTAAAAATAATTACGTATATGTTGTATTTAAAAAAAAATTAAATTAATGGGTCTTGTCAATGTGTTATTTTTTAATAACGTATAATATATCATCTTTAATACTTTTACCAATATTTGAATATATATTTTCGTATAAATTTAACTGAAAAGAAGGTTTAATTAACTTATATCACCATGATATTAATTAAAATATATGACTTCAATTTCTCTTAATTTTGGACAAGACCCTGAAATACGTGAAATAGTTTGCGGCCTTAAAATCATGTCCACAGTTTCGTTTAGGCCAGCTAAATAAGCTATTAAACATAGTTTAAAAAAAACAAAACACCAAGTAAATAGATTTAATGTTAAAAAGAAAGATTATGAAAAACTATGAAAATTGAAAGTCTTCCCGACAAAACGTTGTGTTTACTCTTTAATTTGGATTATATATCGTAGCTCGTAATAGGATCGAGATATATCTCTTTTTACAAACGCGCCACCAACGATAACTGGAAAGGATTGATGCCATACCACGTATCTTTAATTTCGATATGGTAAGCTCAGTTCCAATCGTCTTGGTGTGTGCCAATCTGTGCCACAATGTTTCGTTTCAAATTCGAAATCTCTAAATAAAAACAGGGTAATTTATGTGAACAAGTGATGAACCTTGTGCAGTAATCAATGTGTCAAATGTTTCCCGAATAAATCCCAAAATTCCAAAAAATAAAATGAATCCTTCACGCTTCTATAATTATTTTGAAACTTTGTATATACTCGCTGATCCATCGATCTGACACTTGGTTGAACCATCGAGTATAGAATTTGTCGAAATTATAAATTAAACATACCCTGTATATTACACGGTCTATATCCATTCATATATTTTAAAAATATGAGCAATGATTAAACTACAATTAATCTAGATCATGCATGCTATATCTCCGTATATTGCATTATTACTTTAACTTACGTTCCACAAAAACTAAATACATATATTCCACTGACAAGATAAGTTAATCTTATTTTTTAACTCAAATACTGAACATAACAGATTAGCATTTATGATCTACTTAGTAAAAAGCACAACCGTTTTGTACTTCAACAACTTACCATCAAAAGTATTCTTTAATACTACTATGCGTTTAGAAGGTTTCGTTGATTATGGCTTCGGTGACATTTCAAAACAGACCGTGTTTTAATGTTTTTAATCCTCTGCGAGAAACCGAAATGCAACGGCTTACAATAGACCCTGTACAATCGTGATTTTTTTTAACAGACTTAAGACAAATCGATAAATTAGTAGCCCTATTTTGGGCCTAATATTTCTTGCTAGATTTTAAGAAATAGCATTAAGACGTCTTCTTTCGGGAATTTTCAGTTTTAAACGGACTGACATGTCCAAATATGTTGCATCAACTCCTGAAGAAACGTTTGCTAGAGTAACCCGTTGCAGATAACTAGAAGCCTAGTTGCAAACCATATGGAAATTCCCCTAAGAAGGATTTAGATTATTTTTCACTTTTTTATACACCCATATTGTATAGAAAACAATTCTTGAGATCTAGCAGTTTTACGCTACGTCTATGTCGAGTTTGTTCGATATGGACGGTTGAGTTCTTTCCCGAAGAAGGTATCAATATTATAGGCTAAAATCCATGTTTGTTGTTATAGAATAAAAAACCTTTTTGGCCTGTGTCCCTTTCCTCGGGAAGGAGCGTCGGAAGATACAATATTATGTTATTGTATTCCGAACAAGAATACTCCTCATCTCCATATGTTATTTGTTAAATTTAATGCTGTTAAGTACTGTTAAGATTTAATATAATCGGTCGCGATCTGTAACATACTGTATCAAATGCTCACATGCGACTAGACGATTAATAAAAATGTAATTCCATAGTAACAACAGAGTTTTATTTTTAAATGACTTCAAAATAAAAGATAAATAAGATTTTCTTGTCATTTACATTAGATCAATTAAAATAAAATTACTAATGTTGTAAAGATTTAATAAAGACAATAAAAAGCAACAAGATCTAATAAATATCCAAATAAATCATATAATATTTGCTAAAATACTGGGATTATCAGCAATTAAAGAGTTCATCTTAAGCTATTTTATAACTTACATAAAAAAGTAATTAAAAAGGATACAGTAGTCACATTTAAAATAAATTTAAGTTATACAAACTAATGTATCTCTAAAGCATTAACAATAGAAAATCAATATAAATCATCTTGAACCAGATCTGCATTTACTTGTAATCCACGTTCTTTTAAAGCTTTTGTTATAAGACGTTGCTTCTCTATTTGCAGTTCTTGTTCTTTTCTCTGAGCATCTAATATATCATCAACGGTAACTTCTGTTAGAGGTACTTTGTCTTCCTTTTCTGGATCCTATCGTACAAAAAGCATATCAATTTCATTGAATATCCCAAACTATATTCCAGTAATAACTAAAGTAACTCTGATATGTGTTATGTGATTAAATACATATATAAAAGAATTAATAGTACAAAAATTATTAAATTTTTAGGTTTTTCCAAATATTTATATTTTATACATTATTAATAAAAATGATATATAGAAGTTATGATTATAATACATACTATTTCGCCCAATAAAACGACGTTTTCTCCTCTGACGATAAATATACCTCTTGGAATATCTCCATATTCTTTTCCAACATGTATTCTTTCAATGGTTCTATGTAAAACTAAATTAGCAAACTGATCAACACTGCGTAAATAACCGATAAGTGTTCTACCATCTCTCAACAAAACCATCAACTTTTCTACAAAAAATATTTAAGAATCAAAATAGTATCAAAATATTACTAAATTACTTACTATCCAGTTCATCTAATAAATGAGCTGTCCCTTCAAGTTCCACAGGTTTATTCATATTTATCATAGAAATAAAATATTTGTTTAGAAAAACTTAACCTTTAAAATAAATAGCGTTGAGAACTATATCGATAAAAAATATCGACAGTAAATACTTCGACCTGATAAAAATTCCTAATAATAGACGGAGACATCCTTTCCTTACAATTCCTTCTTTGAGAGAAAAAAGGACGGAGATAATTGTTATTCCCTAAACATATCTTTATTTTCAAATATTTCCATTATTTAAAATTTCATCATATTTTAATATTTGGAAAGTAACAATGACTTCATATAATAAACTAATAATAATACCTAATAACTAATAAAATAATAATAATATATAATTAACCAATTATTCTATTTCGATTTAGAATGTGTTCTTAGGTTTCTTTCAACACTACCATAAATGAAACAGGGATATACATATTCCTTCAAGAATTAATTTTGGAAAAACATTGATAGTTATAACCATAGAGTAATAGTATTTTCTATGGTTACAACTAATAACTGTGTTTTACGCGTGTGAATCACTAGAGGGCGCGAGGTAAAAATATGACAGATTTCTTCCTCAATTTGAAAAGTTCCTAGTTTTTTTTGTATATTTTTGCTTATAATTATAAAGTAATTCGTTGTTACGGCGATATTTTGGTAGCATTTAAGATAAACATTATTTATTTAAAGCAAAATCGTAATGTTATTTTCCAGAACGATTCGGCTCTAGCCTAGAAATAATTTTTAAAAGTAAATAATGATAAACTTCAGAAAACCTTTTGATCTCCTACATAAAGTTTCAAAACAGGAAGATTTATTCTTTCCCTATTTGAACGAACAGATGATTTGCTAAGATTGCTTAACCAAGATATAATGTCTAACTGCAATTTTAATAGTAAGTCTTTCATTAAAATCTATATCGATAATTGAATTGAAATACATAATATGTGTATATTTACAGATCATTTTCCTTAATCTATCAAAGTGAAAAATATGGCTACAAGTTAAATATTGGAATCAGCACTTGCTCAGCCCACATTTGAATCTTAAAAATAATCAGAAGTACAAATATTTTTAAGTAGTAATATTTTAATATTTTTTTCAAAGGTAAAAAAGTAATTTAAAAGGTTTGAAAACTGGAAATTATAACAATTGTTTCCCTATAGGTGCTTTTGAAACAGATGAATATGTGCCTTCAACTTCATGTTGATAAGAACCATACAGTATAACACAAAAAAGTCTAAGAACTAAGTGTATATGAGGTAATGTTGCTATAAATGGCAAAAGATGTACAAAACCAAATTTAACAAAAAATATCATTCAGATATTGTCAGCAAATGGTGATATTTTTTGGGATGCAGAAAAAAATCGTTATATAGATATTTTCTGAAAAAAATATCGATATTTGTTTAGCCGATAATTTTTCAGAACAGTCTCCTTTTACCGACTATGGGTTTTTCTGGACTGGACCCACTATTTAACGTGGGCTCCGAACCACGGTTCTTGGCTTTAAGCCTACCGAAAACAACATATCGATATTTTTTTCGGTCACCAACACTCCCAACACACAACAACTATTTCAAAACGCAAAAAAGAAAAAAGCTTTTATAATAAAAATATTATATATAAGTATATTTTGGACAAATAATTTTTATTTTATTGTGTTTAATTTTATAGCATAATATAACATTTAAGGCAATAACAATAAAAAATTGGAAGATAAGTTATTAGTTATCAAATAAGATATGTTTTATTACGTACTTGAATGTGAATGTTATCTAGTGTTTAAGTAAAATATTTTATGGACATTTTATTTTTTAATTTCCCCCTGTAGCAAGTAAAATAAAGCCGTTTTGTGCGCCCTCTGGTGATGAAGACGAACTTTATTACTGAGAGATTGGATTCGAAATCTGTGATTTAATTAAATTGTAAAATTGAGTTGGCAGAAAATATCGATATTCTTTAAGCATACCTAGCACATCACTTTCAAGGTTAAGATTAGGACGGTAAAGCCATAAGGTCTTTTTCTATGATAAGGTCTAAGAATCTACTCAGTATAAAACTATTAACTATTTTTCGCAAAAAAACTGTCGAATGAACTAGTTATGAATGAAACAATCGGAAGTAAAAACTAATCAATTACTATACGGTCGATAGTTCCCAACGCTAAAAATATGTGCCCAGGCAATGAACAGAGAATGTTGCCAGTTTGCTGGACATTTCATGCTGTCAATTAGTTTTATTATTAAAATAAAAAAAATCTGACCAACTATATTTTTTAATCTATTACAATACAATTATTAAAATAGACAATATGTTACTTTAGACTGGGGTACTGATAATGTCAGAATATTTCTTAATTTTGCTAGCAACAGACATATCTACATATCTGTCACCAATGGAAACAACCATTCCACCAATGATGGATGGGTCCACTTTGGTGGACAGTTGAATGGATTGGCCAGACTTCAGGAAAGATTTCAATACACGTTGGAGATTTTGTTTTTGTTCAGCATCTAATTCTCTGGCAGTAGTAACTTCACATTGTACCTATAGTAAATAGTATTATAAACCTGTCATATTAAATCACTACTATGAAAAAAGAATTTACCTCTCCTCTATGGGCAGCCATAATAGTTTTAAAAGCAGTTATAACACCATCCAAATTCTTCAATCGTCCATTTTCTGCCAAGGCTTGAAGCAAATTAGCTGACTCTGGCTTTAAGGATATTTTTGAAGAAACAGCTTTAAGAGCTTCAGATTTTAAGTTTCTTTGAAAAAGAGAAATTGTATTAAAAACTTCTAAAATATTAACATCAGTACCTTTTAATAGTGGGGTTTAGAATGAATTCTCTGAATTTTAAATCTTTTCGAAGAGACTGTTGTAAGCTAACAAGATCTTTTTCAACAGCGTCCAATGTTTTTTGCTTGCTGGCAGCAGAGTATAAAGCTGTGGCATAACGTCCTTCAATACCAAATATTTGTACTGGTGGCTTTACTAACTGGCTAGCAACATTGCTTGTGCTGAATTGCCTTACCTAAATTAATGGGACGTTCAAATGAACAAGTGATATAACCTCAGAAAGATTATATAATATACGATATTAATTTACTTTCAGTTTCATAAACCTTAAAACGTTATAAAACTACTTACGGCCATTGACAATTTCTGAGATGCCATTTTAGTAAAGTCCTGCTGACTATATTAAACTCTGCTCCTAAAAAAAACCAGCAGAAAAATTAAATCTGTCAAAAATCAACATACAATCCTGCTCACTTTTTTGAACTGAGGCTACTTATGCTTAGTTGCCAATAATAATGTAGTTTCCATTATACAAATGGAATATATATCTGAAAGTTAAATATATTTTATTTCGAAAACCTGTGGTTCAATTTGAATGCTAAAAAGTATATTTATATAAGTATATGAAAATGAAAATGACATTAGAAATTTGTAACTATTTGGCAACATTGCCTCCAATGACAATTTTTACAAGGGCTGTTTTGTTGTTGGGATTCATGGGGCAGAATAAAGGATTTTTATAATTAATTTGTATAAAATACCTCATAAATATGACCAGTGAATTTATATTTTCTTTATAAATGATGCTATGTGAAGACATATCAGTAAAATTATATTATTTTTTATTTACGTAAATATATTTAATAATATACCATTTTAACCTCAAAATGTTAAAGGTGAGTCTTTCTATGTTTTTATTAGATCTTTACCAAACAGTTATTATTGTATAGGAAAAGGGACAATTGAAATTTGAGGATAAATGGCCTCACATGCGCCCTATTGTTTTAAAACTTTTAAAACAAGAACCAGTGTCTCCTGCAGAGTGGCATGAACTTTTTTATGATGTACATTTAGTTTGTTTGTGGGATGAAAAAGGACCTGCGAAGCTTCGTGATCATCTACACGAAGATATAGTCCAATTTATTAAACAAGCTCAGAATAGAGTTTTAGCCCAACGACAAGAAGAGGCCTTACTAAAAGCTTATATTGCTGAGTGGAGAAAGTTTTTTACCCAGTGCAATTATCTACCAACTCCATTTAGGTATGCTGTATGATTTGTCTAAATTTTTTATGTTTAAATATGTCACCTATATAATTTCCTATTTATTTTAGACAACTGGAAAAAAGTTTACAAGGCAAACCAGCTTCTGCTAGTTCCAGTACACAAGGTAACAATAATAAAAAAGGACCTATTGAAGAAAGTATAGTGAGAAATCTCATGTTGGATAGCTGGAATGATAGTATTTTTAGTGATATTAAACATAGACTACAAGATAGTGCGATGAAATTGGTGCATGCAGAGAGAAATGGGGAAGCTTTTGATTCTCAGCTTGTTATAGGTAATTTATTAATCCTTTAGTTATTACAGTTTATGTATATTGTAAATAATAATTTGTAGGTGTAAGGGAGTCCTATGTTAATCTCTGCTCAAATACAGAAGATAGGTTACAAATATATAGAGAAAATTTTGAAGCAGCTTATATTCAAAGCACAGAACTATTTTATAGAATGAAAGCTCCAGAACAATTAGCCACCAATGGAGTACAAGCTTACATGAGATATGCAGATGCTAAATTACGTGAAGAAGAGGCAAGAGTTCAAAGGTATTTAGAAGGTAATTGCAAATACAATTAGCTGATTTATTGAGATTTGAAACTGGTATTTTTAGCTGGAAGTAATGGTGTTATTCAGTGTTGTGTAAAGGTTTTAGTTGGAAATCCTCTGCCAGTTTTATTGGCTGAATGTGCCCCATTAATAAGAGCTGGAGAAACTGAAAGACTGCAATTAATGTTTAGGTATATACTTTAATATTAAATATACAACAACAATGTACAAAATTTTATTTAAGATTGTTAGAAAGAGTCCCAGAAGGTGTGCAACCGATGCTTAGAGAGTTAGAAAATCATATAACTCAAGCTGGATTGGCAGATATGGAAGCTGCAGCAGATATAATAACACAAGATTCAGAAAAATATGTGGAAAGACTGTTAGAATTGTTTAGGTATTTTTTTTATTAGTTCACATTAATGAATTTCTTGTACATGGCATAAAATTTACAGAAAGTTTAGCAAGTTAGTTCATGAAGCCTTCTCAGATGATCCTCGTTTTCTCACAGCCAGAGATAAAGCTTTTAAAGCTGTTGTTAATGACACAACAGTATTTAAGTGAGCTTCTTTGCTTTTATTTTTGCTTTGAGATTGTATTATTAATTTGTAGATTAGAATTAGGTACGGGGAGGAATATTGGTGGGAGAATTGTAGCCCCAGAAAGTAAATGTCCAGAATTGCTAGCAAACTACTGCGATATGTTATTGAGAAGGACACCATTGTCAAAAAGACTAACCAGTGAGGAAATTGAATCAAGGTGAGTTAGTGTAGTATACTAATGTTGGGCTACCAAAACATATAGTTTTTCCCGTTAGATTGAAGGATGTTCTTTTGGTACTGAAATATGTTTCAAATAAAGATGTTTTTATGAGGTATCACAAGGCACATTTGACGAGAAGGTTAATTTTAGATGCTAGTGCTGATAGTGAAAAAGAAGAAGATATGGTAAGGATTAAGGGTGTTACATTATATATCTTCATTATTTTAATCTGCAAGGTATCCAAGATGTGATTTAATGTATTTTTATTTTGTGATGATGTAAATGAAATTTAATTTGTTTAGGTTGAATGGTTACGCGAGGTGGGGATGCCCGCCGATTATGTAAATAAATTGGCTAGGATGTTCCAAGACATAAAAGTAAGTGAAGATCTTAATGCTCAATTCAGGACTTCGACGGAACGACATGATGCTATAAACATCAAAATTTTAAATGCCGGTTGGTTCATAGTTAATATATTGATATATTGTTTGATTTAATATTGCTCGTATAGGTGCTTGGGCGAGAGGCTCTGAACGAGTTACTGTAAGTCTTCCGGTTGAGCTTGAAGATTACATTCCAGAAGTGGAAGAGTTTTATAAAAGGAAACACAATGGCAGAAAATTACAATGGTGAGTTACTTTATTGTAAAAATGGTAATTTACAACTATGTATTAATATTGTATCTTAATTCCTTATTTTTAGGTACCATCATATGAGTAATGGTACAATTACCTTTGCAACCAATGGTGGAAAATTTGACCTAGATGTAACTACATTTCAAATGGCGGTTCTGTTTGCATGGAACCAAAGGCCTCATGACAAAATTACTTACGAAAATTTAAGGTAAAAGTATTTATAAAAATTTCTTTTGTGTATGTTATTTTATTGTAGATTAGCTACAGAATTACCAGATGGTGAACTGCGGAAAACTTTATGGTCCTTAGTAGCGTTTCCGAAATTAAAACGCCAATTGCTCCAATTCACTCCACAGGCTACTGCCCCCAAAGATTTTGATGAACATACAACATTTTGGGTTAATCAAGATTTTGCTCTTATAAAGAATGCTAAACCACAAAAACGTGGAAAGGTATATATATCACATACTTTTATATATAATTTAATATGTAATTTTTTTTACATAATCTAGGTCAATCTAATAGGACGTCTTCAATTGAGTACTGAAAGATCTCAAATTGAAGATAATCAATCTATAGTACAGTTAAGAATCCTTCGAACGCAAGAAGCTATTATAAAGATTTTAAAAATGAGGAAAAGGATTTCAAATGCTGCTTTGCAATCAGAACTGGTTGATATATTGAAGAACATGTTCTTACCATCAAAGAAAATGATCAAAGAACAGTTGGAATGGTTAATTGAGCACAAGTACATGAAAAGAGATGATGATGATATTAATACTTTTATTTATATGGCGTAATTTGTTAACTATATTAAGAATAAAACGATTGTTACAATTTTTGTTTCATTTCTAACAACTCTAATTCTTTGCTTCAGCTCTGGTAGTATAATTGATTAGTCACGCGTTATCAAATTTGGCAAGTAAGGAAAATATATAATTTCTTAATAAGCAAAAGCACTAATGCTGTTGTGGATTCTACTTTCTTGTCATATATTCCTCTCGTCAATTGGCAACTTTGGCGTTTCTTTTAATGCAATGAGAGTTATATTGTGAACTGCTTAACACCTCAGCTAATATCAGATCGACGAAGAAGTTTGTAGCATCATACTGTATGCTATGTCTTTGAGTACCTTTCGCATGATTATACCATGCGTAATTGAAAAGTGGCGATAATACGACATTCATAAACACCTACTCGGATCTTAAACAAATTTCAACTGTGTGAACATTCACAGATAGCTAATGAAACCATCGCAAGTTGCCTGAACAAGCTATCTATTTTTAGGGGGACTAATTCAGCTTCATTCAATTTTTGAGGACTTCTCAGTAAATGTGCAGAAATATTTGACAGTGCAGTGCATTTGATGGTTTTGTCATGTTGTGTGTGTAAAAACATGTCGTGGTATCGAAAGTCGAGCCTAAAGCGACTACTCACTCACGGACGAGGAACTATGATATCTTGAATAATTCGGAATTTCAAGCTATGTACTATTATTTTACATAAATTAAATATTGTGTACACCGTAAATTTTCTCGTGTAGTAAGTGACGATATCAGTGCTGAAGAAGACGCCTCTGGGGACAATGAGAAGCCAATCATTAATTCTACTGAAGGTGAAATGAATAAAATCCATCAGAACTTGATTGTGATAGTAGATGAAGAAGAAACATTGTCTGATTCAGAAGACGATTAAACTCCAATCCAATAATGACGGTCCTGAATGGAAAATCCCACAAGGTAGATAGCCAGTTAATAGATTAATAGGCATATTTTATTAAAAATGACATATTGCATTAAATTTTGTGGAGCATTAAAATTGCCTCTTTGGGGACATGATGAGAGCGATACTTCCCAGAATCTGGGGATATTTCGTGGACTTATAAATTTTTAGGCAGTACTAGATACAACTCTAAATGAGAACCCTAAGAATGCTTCAGCATTTAAAGGTATCTCCACAGAAATATAGAACGATCTGTTACAGTGTAAGCTTGAAGTTCGTCATGAACAATTGATGATGTTAATAATTCTTTATTTTTGGCGATCATGGCGAATAAAACAACTGACGTTGCTGCAAAAGCTCAACATGCAGGAGTTTACACATTAATTGAACGCACAAATTAAATTTGATTATGTCACTTGTGGCTGCTTCCACAAGTAAGTAAATAATTGTTTTTCTGGCAATCTACAAGACGTTCCTGACTTTTTTAATAATTCACCCCAACAAGTAGAAGTGTTGAGCAAAATTATGAACAGAAGGATCCCCCACGGCGCTCCAATCCGTTGAAACTTTACAGAACTCTAGAAACTATTAATATTGTGTACGAAAATAGAAACCACCTCATTGAGTGTGTGGATGAAATTGACGATCAATTCTCCAGCAACATAATTTGTAGAAGCCTCTATTCACCGTATTTGAAATAATCCGATCTTCAAACTTTTCTCTATCATGTGATGTCCCACGTAGTTAGACATAATTTTGAACCAACTACAGTAAAAAAAATCGAACCTACTAAAAATCATGGCTGGCGTGTAGCGAGGAACTTGAGTAGGATTCGAACTTACTGTAAAGGATGTGAAGGGGATCCTCATCTGTGTATTATTATTAAATTTTAGTACCTATGCAGAAATGTTACTTTTGAAAAAATTGTTAACAGTATTTGTATTTTTTTAATAAAATTATAAATTTATTTAGCTTTTTTTATATTTCAACGTCTCCTTTTTACCAACGAGGGTTTATCTGGACTGGACTTACAGTTTAACGTGGGCTCCGAACCACAGTCCTCGGCATAAAGCCTGCCGACTGGTGTGGATTGACCAACTTACTGGCGTGACTAGGAACATTTTTCTTGTCGGATTTTACACTTTTGTCTAAGGACAATCACAAAAATCATAAATGTTAAACAATCACGAATACAAATTTACGGCCATGCCTCAGCAGGATTTGAACCCGCGACTATAGCAACGGTAAGACAACAGTCCTGTCGTCTTTACCACTTCGCCAACCAAGCCGGCTAGTTAGTGTTTGACGATAATAAACACTGCCTTTTTTAAGTATTTTGTACTTTTACATGCTATTTCTTTGACATTAAATTTGTACGCAAGAAACTAGCGATGCGCAGAGTTTCCTGTAGGACAGCTGGTCACTCTACATGGTTAAAATCTAAACGAAAACACTAATTCGGTCATATTGACCAACTCGGCATATATAGTCTATCCAAAGAAGCAGTGAACATACGTCATATTAATTTATGACGTTAAAATGTCGCGATGTTGCCCCATCAACTCTGAGTTTATTTTGGCTTCGATATATAACATAATTCTAGTCTAAATAAAATAATGAAACAAAAATGTTATTAAACATAATTTATAAACATTATAGTAGTTAATTATACAGCCACAACAGTTTATAGGTTAGAGTTGTTTTATTATATTTAACTCCTTTCCACGCCACCGATGAAGTAGAATTCTAGGCGCATTTTTTTTTATGTAGTGGTATCCTCTGGAGGTTTAATCCAACTAATCACCACCAATTACATATTCAAGTAATGTATTTTACGTTTAGTTATTGTTTCCTTTGATGGTGTGTTTCCTTGTCAAGTAGGTTTGATATCACCGTATTTTTTCTTGTGTTACTACCTGTCTACACCATTTTTGATAAAATTAATCACTGATTCTCACTAATGCATATACCATAATTACAAAACAGTATTCACCCTTTCCTTATACATTCTAACGTAATGCTCTGAAATGGTTTTTATTTTCGTACACAACATTAATAGTCGTATATTAAAGTTCCAACAGGCTGGAGCGCAGTGGGTGATCCTTCTGTTCATAATTTCGTTCAACACTTCTACTCGTTGGGGTAAACTATGTCAGGAATTTCTTGTAAAGTGCCAAAAAATAGACGTACTTTCTTATTTGTGGAAGCAGCTTTAGAGATAATCAAATTTAATTGGTACGCATAACAGTGTACATAGTGAGCAAAGGGATACTTTTTTAAATTAATGTTAATTAACGTCTGCGTGTTGGCTGTTCATCACCACTGCTTCATCATAAGTTTGTGTGATCAATTTGTTGGTCGAATTTTGAATTACAGAATCTATAATACTTAAAACTATTTTACTAAGCGTTTCTGCATCAAATTTTTTAGGAATTAAGTAGTTTTAAAAACGTTCAATTGGCCCACCGTTGCGAATATATTTAAAAACAACTACAAAGGTGCTCAAATTTTTGAGAGTTGCATTCAGTTCAGCCCAAAATTGTATAAGTCCACGAAATACCCCCGGATTCTGGGAATTATTGCTCTCATCATGTCCCTGACATACCTATTCTTTAACACATTTTCATTATGTCTTTGTATATTTATCCAATACACAAAATCTAATTGAGCCATAGTTTTAGTTGACCCTAGTAATGCAAATTCCATACAATTATGAAGATTAATCCTATTTCCGCCTAAGATTTATAATCACCAAAAAGTAGGAAAAAGAGTAGAACGCATTTTTTTACATCCACAAATCCATTTATTTTTTAAATAAATGTCTCTATTAAGTTTACTTTTCTCTCTACTAGCACCAGATTTCTCAATAATAACAGGTCAATTGAAAAGTATCCAGCCTGGCACAGGATGGTGCTACTAGAATTAAATCCATATGTTTTGTAGTTAGCCCTAACCCTCAAAAGATGCGTGTATAAATTTGACAGCTGTCGGATTATTAGTTTGTGAGTTATAGTATTTTGAGTGAAGCAACTTTTGTTACTGTGAAAAAAATGGATAAAAAGGAATTTCGCGTGCTGATAAAATATTGCTTTTTGAAGGAAAAAAATACAGTTGAAGAAAAAACTTGGCTTGATGCCGAGTTTCCGGACACTGCCCCAGGAAAATCAACCATCAAGGATTGGTATGCTAAGTTTAGATATGGTGAAATGAGCACCGAAGATAGCGAACGCAGTGGACGCCCAAAAGAGGTTGTTATCGACGAAGACATTAAAAAATCCACAAAATGATTTTGAATGACCGTAAATTAAAATTGACTGAAACAGCAGACACTCTAAAGATATCAACTGAACGTGTACATCATATCATTTACGAATATTTGGGTATCAGAAAGCTCTGTGCAAAGTGGGTGCCGCGCGAGCTCACTTTTGACCAAAATCAACGACGAGTTGATGATTCGGAGCAGTGTTTGAAGATGACCAAGCGTAATAAACCCGAGTTTTTGCGATGTAACAATGGATGAAACATGGCTCCATCATTTCACTACGAAGTTCAATCGACAGTCATCCGAGTGGACTGCACACTATGAACCCGCTCCAAAGCGTGGGAAAAAGTAACAGTCGGCGGGCAAGGTTATGGCGCGCAAGCAAGGTATTTTGCGATGCGCATGGAATAATTTTTATTGGCTACCTTAAAAAAGGAAGGACCATCATTGGCAACTATTACATAGCATTATTGGACCGTTTGAAGGACGAAATCGCCAAAAAAAATAGCCGCATTTGAAGACAAAGAAAGTGCTGCTTCACCAAGGCAATGCACCGTGTCACAAGTCAGTGAAAATGATGGCAAAAATCCATGAATTGGGATTCGACTTGCTTCCTCATCCACCGTATTCTCCAGATCTGGCACCCAGCGACTATTTCCTGTTCTCAGATCTTAAAATAATGCTCGCTGGGAAAAAATTTTCGTCGAATGAAAAGGTGATCGCCGAAACTGAGGTCTATATTGAAGTAAAGGACAAATCGTACTACAAAAATGGTATCGAAATTTGGAGGGTCGCTATAATCAGTGTATCACCCTTGAAGAGAATTATGTTGAATAAAAAAAAAATAATTTTTCCAAAAGAATGTGTTTTACTATGGTAACCCGGGGACTTTTCAATTGACCTGTTAATATCTGTAATGGTGTACCTTTTCCTTTAAAATAAAACTTTTCTTCGTAAGAATATTAAAAAAAATTCACATTAATTAAATTAAAGATCACTTTCATAGTCATGGTTGTTAATATTGTTATTATTAACTAGCCTAAGTCCCGTAAAATTTCGGTACACAAGATGCTGTACCAAATGCGACGAAATCGTCACTTAAATATCGGCCTTGTTTTTAGTTTGGTTTAAAACGAGTGCCGCGCGGGTGTTTGAAGGACCTCACAGAGCATGATCGTGTAGCCCAGATAATTAATAACGATAGCATGAGTGAGTCGCCTACTGACGGGAGGTTATTCCACTGGTCCATGTTACTTCGTGGCTGGCATTTTCATTGCAGTTTTTTAACATTTATTACAACGAGAATTGTCGAATGCTAAGTGCGATTTGCTTTTTGGTAAATGATAGAAAGATGTTTTCTGTTCATCCAAGTTATGTAACCTTATTCCTCGTTGATTTTGTCCTATTATAGGGGTTTCCTTCTATATTAATCTATTTTTGACAAAAGTGATTATAGTAAAACTGCATATAAGTCCGACATCATTCAACTCATATTCAAAATCATAAATGGCAAATCATAAAATAAAAATCATGTTTAGGATTAATTTTTTATTCTGGGGTGGCCAAGATATTCAAATACAATAATGCGAATATAAAAACACTTACAACGCTGGTAAATTATTTAATTGGCGTACACCACATTGTCTAACTATACAAATTACAATTATTTTATTTTTTTCTTTGTTTCAAGTTTTTCAATTCCCTGTTGAATAGCATGTAACCTCTGCAACAGCGGAGGATGTGAATAATGCCATGCTGAGTATAGCCAATCATGCACTGGGAATCCTAAATTATCCTTATTCAGTTTCAATAATGCTAGTTTTAATAGTTCTCCTTTTTTTAGTTGAATTGCAAAATCATCTGCTTCAAATTCAAATTTTCTTGATAGCACAGTCATCACAAAGGATAATAAGGAGTTATAGGGCATCATTACACATTGGAGCACAACATATAATCCTACTAACACTGGTTGAATGTTATAAAAACCTACTGCTCTATAAAGCAACTCATATTTAAACATAAACGAGAATACTAAAAATAATAGGAACAAATTAACTTGCATTATCACTAAATTTTTAATAGTATGATTTTTGCTCCAATGGCCAAGTTCATGAGATAATACAGCAAGAATTTCATCATTTTGACATCCAGTGCCATCATCTTTAGCTAATAATGTATCGAATAGAACAATTCTCTTAGATTTAAATAATCCATAAAAATAAGCGTTACTATGAGAAGATCTTTTAGAACCTTCAACTACATATAATTGTGTTAATGGAAACTTTAAACTAGAAGCTAATGCTTCTATATCTGTTCTAAGTTCACCTTCAGGCAGTGGAGTATATTTATCAAATAATGGGGCAATGATCGCAGGATATATTGTTAATAAAATTAAACTTAATATGCATAACACAAGCCATAGCCAAACAAAGAAATAATCTCCGCCATTCTTAATTATGACAATTACAATTGAGGATACCATTGCAGTAAGTAACTGAATCACAATGAATGCTTTAATATTGTCCCAGATAAAAAATCCAGCTGTCTGTTTGTTGAATCCAAATTTTTCTTCAAGAACAAATGTGTGGTAAACAGAAAATGGCAATTCCATCATTTTTGACAAGAATGAGAGAATTGTAAGCCATAAACAGCTGGTCGAGACTTCATCTAGAAATGGATTGATACTTTCTGAATACTGCCATATAACAGCTAATAGGCCTTGATGTAAAACTACAGTTGTTAGGAGAATTAAATACAAATCCTTTATAAATCCAAATCTTAGTTTTGCTAATGCATATTCTCTGGCTTTTGAATAATCTTCTTGGTTCATAAAACTTCCTAACTCGGACGGAACTTTGTTTGCCTTATTAGCAATGATATACTACAAAATAAAGAAGCAAAAATATAATTTATCAGAAAAATATAAATTATAGTGTACCTGGCGAATCGAAAGATACGTTTCGAAGATATATTCTATCCATAAAAACAATATTATCGTATTTCGAACTAAAAACTCGTCTATAGTAATCATGTTTGTAAAATGTGTTGAACCCCGCTGAATTCCACTACCGAATTTACGATAACCTATTCTAATAATATAGAAAATCTAATAAACAAAATTTTGACAATTCTTGATGTGTGCTGAAAATGTCACTACCATTTCTTCAATTTATATTTAAATCAGACAATCAGTAAATAGGTTTTGATGTAATGATGAAAAATATATTCTGATTTATTAAATAAAAAACCATTTCAATACTTACAGAGAATTAAAATAGACAAGAAAAGAACATTTATCATATATAATCTTGGCCACCTAGAAAAATATTTTTCCATATATATCGGTAAAAAAATTTTCGTTACTTTTTCGCTACGAAAAATTTTGATAATTTACGAAATGTATATCGATATTTTAAGAAATATACATCAATATTTTACGAAATATATATCAATAGATTATTATTAATAACTTTGAGATTAGTACTTAATTGTAAAGATTATCATATATATATATATACAAATATCAATATATATTGCAAAAAAATATGGATGTTTTTTTCTCCGGTATATAGATATTTTTCTAAAAATATTATATCGAAATCGATATTTTTAAGACATTAATTATCGATTCTTTTCTTTGTGGTTGGCACTTTTTCTCTAAATATTTTAAAAAGTAGTGATATCTTCAGTAAACCTTTAAAATTGAATACCAATTTTGAAGGCTTGTTAAAAATAATTATGATTTTTTATAATGTTTAAGAAATATGTATATTGTAGTTTTTTAAGTATGGTAAAATATCGACTAACATCGATATCTCGTGATAACGGCCAGTTTCCTTACTTTAAACTTCTCATTTATTGAACATTGAGGTTAGTTTTTTCAAAACATTTCTAACCTATGCTTTCTCGATTTTGCACGTGAAAAAGTATCAAAATGTCCTTCTTTATAAAAGGAAAACAGTTATCTGGAACGAAAAGGGCAAAATTCTCTACCCAGAAAATAAAAAAACGTAAAGTCCAACCGAAACCATCCGCGAATGATGAAATAACCAGTAGCGAAGATGAAGATTTAGTGGAAGACAAGACTGCAGATATAAGTGATTCCGAAAACGAACATGAGACTGCTCAAGAGAAAAAATTGCGATTAGCTAAAGTATATTTGCAAGAAATTGAGAAGGAAGAAAAAGCTAGACTTGAAAAGGACGAGATAGATCAAAGTGTTCTTTCAAAAAGATTGAAGGAGGATTATTTAAAAGAGACTGGAAAACTTAGGTTAACAGTAGCAAGTAATTATAAACGAGTAGATACAATTAATATAAAGACGTTAAAGTGTAAACAACAAAAAAATACTATTACCTGCATATGCATTTCAAGTGACAATAATTTCTTATTTAGTGGTAGTAAAGATGGACTTGTAGTAAAGTATTCTTTAACGGACTATAAGAAAGTAGGATGTATCCCTTTCATTAGACAAATAGGAGAAGAAGTTTTAGGAAATTCCAGTGAAGTGTTATGTTTAGCTGTTTCTACAAATAATAAATATTTAGCAATAGGTGATAAAAATGGCAAAGTGAACATTTGGGATCCAAAAGGACTAAAA
The DNA here is from genome assembly GCF_030347505.1 of Rhynchophorus ferrugineus. Classification (NCBI taxonomy): domain Eukaryota; kingdom Metazoa; phylum Arthropoda; class Insecta; order Coleoptera; family Curculionidae; genus Rhynchophorus; species Rhynchophorus ferrugineus. Next base: position 18,214,720 of record NW_027472583.1, on the reverse strand, counting down.
CATATAAAGACATTAATTGGGCACAAAAATGCAATTCTTGGAGTCTGTTTCAAAAAGGAATCTCATACTCTTTATTCGTGCAGTAGAGACAAAACAATTAAGGTTTGGAGTTTAGATGAGATGGCTTTTGTTGAAACTTTATTTGGTCATCAAGATATGGTTGCTTCAATAGATAGTCTTTATAGAGATCGTGTAGTTACTTCAGGTGGACATGATTTAAGGATATGGAAAATTACTGAAGAAACTCAGTTAATATACAATGGTCATGTAGGAAATATAGATATTGTGCGATTGATTAATGAGGAACATTTTGTTTCTGGCAGTGATGATGGCCAAATATGTATATGGAGTGTTATGAGAAAAAGGCCCCTTCAGTGCTTGCAAAATGCCCATGGTAAAGATTTGTTTAATAACCAACCAAGGTGGATAACAGCCCTTGCTGCATTGATCAATACTGATTTAATAGCATCTGGATCTTATGATGGATTTGTAAGGTTATGGAAGCTGGATAAAGATTTCAAGAGTTCTTTAGAAGTAATGAAGATAAGAGTTCAAGGTGTAATTAATTCATTAGTATTTACATCAGATGGGAAAGCTCTTTTGGTTGGAGTTAGTCGTGATTACCGATTTGGAAGATGGCATACAGTAAAAAATGCTAAAAACTGTATACTTTTTATACCTTTTGTTATAGAATGTTAATATTTTTGTAAATAAAATATTTTTCGAGATTTGTTTTATTTTTACTTATTACATTATTATATTTAAAAAATGCACACTGAGCTTCACTTCTCTGATTTTAGTTTGTATTACAGCAAGTTGATTATTTTATAATAAAAATTGTGCTGATAATGTTCAAATAATCTAATCTGTATAAATTTAGTTCAAGTAGGGTATACACATCTGTTTAAAGTATCACTATTACAAATTAATAGCTAATAGTACTGTAATATATTTTCTCAAAATGAATCCACCCTTTCTGTATTTATATTTAGTAACATTGTGTTCAATTGTTTATTGTACCGACGGGTGTAACCTTTCACAAGATGTTATTAAAGATATACAATCATATCAACCGATCGTCAACAATATAATCGATCTTGTTACAGAGGGTAATTTGAAGGTAAAAATATATTAGACTAATATCTTCGTAATAAATACAATTTGTGTACAATGTTAGAATTTTTAATTACATTAATGTAATATATGTTAATAAAATTTGATTTTTTATAACTTTTTAATGATAATTAATAATAATTTATAATTTTAATATTATATTATTATTATTATTATTATTAATATTTTTATAAATTAATATATTTAATAATAATTAAATTATTTAAGGGCAAACTTTATAAAGATCTTGCCTTATTTGTTGATAAATTTGGCTCTAGACTTACCGGTACTAAAAATTTGGAAAACTCAATTGACTATTTACTGGAATTAATGAAAAGTTATGAAATTGATAATGTCCATGGAGAAAATGTAGTTGTTACCAGGTGGAGAAGGTTATTGACATATATTCTTGTTAAAATGCGTACATTTAATAATATCTGAAAGTATTTTTGCAGATTAGAAGAGTATGGTGAATTATTAGAACCGCGACGTGATACATTGCCCGTTATGGCTTTAGGAAGCTCTATTGGAACATCAAATGATGGTCTTGAAGCTGAAGCAATTGTGGTTAGATCATTTGATGAACTGGACCAGAAAAATATTTCCGAAGCCGCCAAAGGACGGATAGTAGTTTTTAATGAAGTAAATTAAGTTTTATTATAAAGGCTGTTCATTATGGAGCATTCTTTTGGTAAATTCGTTGGTAGTCACTGCATTTTTTTATACGTCTTTAATTGGTCTTCAATTTATTTTAAACAAACTTACTATAATAAACTTGCAACAAAAATGTTGATCTTCTGTGAAATATATTGACATTTATTATGAATTGTTCAATATTGATTCACATTTCCAGTATGTTAAATAAACTTGTGTGTTCCAATATATTTTGTTTAAAACAGGAATGGACAAACTATGATGATGTATATGCCTATAGAAGTCAAGGGGCAACCGAGGCGTCAAAGAAAGGTGCTGTCGCCGCTTTAACACGTTCCTTGACACCTTTTTCAATGAATAATTTGTATACAGGACAACAAACTTACCGTGATAATGTAACTAAAATTCCCGCTGCAACCATTAGTAAAGAAAATGCTCAAATGTTACAAAGGATACAGGTAAGATGTCGCCCCTACTAATTCAAATTTACAAAACGGTTTGGATCTTTCTCAATTTAGGATCGCGGGGAAACAATTAAGATACGTTTAAATATAAAAACTGAAACATTGGAGAATGGTACTTCTCGAAATACGGTTGGAGAATTAGTCGGGCGAGAAGATCCTGAACACGTTGTAGCTATTACTGCACATACAGATTCGTGGGATGCTGGCGTTGGTGCTATGGACGATGGTGGCGGTGCATTTATGTCAATTTATTCTTTAATTATACTTAGACATTTAGGATTGCAACCCCGAAGGACTTTAAGGTTTGTGTAGTTTTTTAATATAAGTACGTTAAATGAGATTGATAATATAATAGTAAGAAATATATTTTAATTTTATTGTAGTTCTATTTTTTTATTCTACAATCGGTTGAGTACTGATATACATTATTTAGTGACTTCGTTTGAATATCTTAATAGATTTATGAAATATTTAATCATTGTTTCATACGTATATGTTACGTCCATGAACTTATCGCAATATTACATTGCAATAATTAAGATGTAAAAACAGATTGATTATTTTTTGTTAAGGACAATTTTATTATCGTGACACTTAATTGCTTTTAGAAAATTGGTATTTTATTTTTTCTAATGGTGATTTTTTTAATAAAGTATTTCTGAACACATTTTTTATTATTAATTACATCTTACATTAGATGTGATCAGTACAATATTAATTTACAAATTAATTTATTACTACTGTCCTGTGGTACTTTGATTAATACACAAGCACGGCGAGTACGGGATTAATACATCAGTATATATTTCCCAAATTAAAATAAAACTAAATTACTTAAGCTAAAGTTAAGAATATACTTAATTAGTAAACAAGTTCGTATGGTTTGCTTCCCTTCAATCTCCTAATATCCGTGGGGGTCCGCGTTGCTGTGATTTAAGAAATTTATTTCAAGTTTCCATTTGATTCCGAGATCATCGTGCAGCTCTTCGTTGGTAACGTAGCGATAGGCATTGGGAATCAACCGTAGAAATTTGTTTTGGGTGCGATGATTACTAATTGGTTTGATGTTTTAGTGCAGCCCATAGGTCCAAATTGGCTTTATGATTGACAGATAAACCAATCTTTTTGATTTTGTGTCAAGTGTCAAGTCATCTAAACAGTACATTTGCTTTTTGTTTAACATATGTAATACGTTTCCAATTTAACCTAGCATCGAGATATATTCCCATGTATTTAGCTGATTCTGCTTGGGAAATCGGGCATCCGTCAATTGATATAAATAAGTTGTCGTCATTTCACCGCAACGCAAAATTAACATGGACAGATTTGGAGCTATTAAACTGTCTTGGATATTTTCCAGTCTCTAGGACATTTGTAGATCTTGCTGACGTGCACATACACTTTTTTTACAGCTCTATACGAAGATACATATTTTACCATGATAACTGTGTAGTTGGCAAATGTTTCAAGTACTGTTTCTTTTGTTGTTGGTATGTCAGCAGCGTAGAGCAGATACAGGAGTGGCCACAAGACACTACCTTGTCAAATCCAGCCGAAATAGGTTTAAGTAGTTCCGCGGTAGCAATTTTACCATTTTGTAGATTAATTTCAAATGCCAACCCCGGTCAAAAGCTTGTGAGATGTCCAGGAATATTACAGGGCAGTATTTCTTTTCTTCGAATGTTTGTTCAACAACTGATCTTACTCTATGCACATGGTCGATGCTAGGTCGATTGTTCAGCCGATTTATTATTTTTTTTAAGGATAATTATTCAAGCAACCTTAAGACATTCCGGAATATACTTCAATCTCAGAGAGAAATTGCATATCTATATTAACATGATTATTGCTTTTCGTGGCAACGCTTTTAATAACGCAGATGAAATATTATCAATTCCAGGGGCCTTTTTAAAATTGAGGTTGTTGTCAAATTCTGTTGCAACTTCTATAGGAGAAATCAGATTTACAGCTACATCAGGCTGATAAACAGTATTTATATCTATTATAGATTTCATATCATTCGGTTAAAATACGTTAGTTAAATGTTCTGCGAGTTATTCAACTCTTTCATCGTTGCGTCGTATACATTCATATGGATCATTTTTAATAGGCGGCACTCTAAGAATTGGTCTTTTAAATCTCCGAGTTGTTTTACATCAATCTTTGTTTCCGGGCATAATTCGCCTACATATTTTTTGAAAAAACTTTGTTTATATTTGTTAATGTTTTGATTTGTCTGATTACTAATTCTATTAAATATTGTTTTCTATACAGCATTTCTAGTTCTATTCCCTAATTTCAAGGGGATTTAAATTCTGATTTCTTTCTTGATATCGGGGTAACGTCTTTTGCAGCACACCGAATTTGTTCAATTATATTTCGGGTTTGTAGCTCAAGACCGTCTATACTTTTGAGTTTTACGTTCAAACTGATTTGTTCGTGGATTATAAGTCTAAATGTGAGCCAGTTAGTAAATTTGTTAGTAAGGTTAGGCTTCTTTGTTTTTTTTTCGGATTTGTCACGTCTAGTGTTAATAATACTGGAGTGTGATCGGATGATAGTTCTCTCCTGATATGTATTTGATTTGATGAAATTTCGAAATGTAAAAGTCCAGTAGGTTTGGCGGTTGTTACGGTCGGTGGCCCAGTAAATGGGTTCACGCCTTGAATGATAGTTACAATTAGTAATCTTTTTATTGCGAGTAATTTGTTTCCTTTTCCAGGTGTTATTAGTCGTGAACCCCAGGCTGTTTGTTTAATATTAAAATTCCCATCCAATAGTAAAACTTGAGCCTAATTTTAAAAATAAATCTTTGTATTGTTGTGTTATTTTGTCTCTTGGAGGACAGTATATAGCTCCATGTTTATTTCAGCGCCGTTCTTACCAATTTCAACTATCGTAGCTTGTACTTCTTTTTTCATGTGGTCTTGTTTTAAATGTCGTATATTTTGTTTTATTATTAGAGCTGTTCCGCTTTGAGCGCACATTCACTGGGATGTTCTTCCCAGTATGCATCATAACCCCACATTATAATGTAATTTTCTTTCAAATAATGAGACCTACATCTATGTTATTTATCCTCACAAATCGTTCTAGTTACTCATTTGTTACTCGTGTTTCAAGACGAATTACTCATTTTTGTTGTTGTTTAACTTGTTTTGGGATTAAAAAAAATTACCTTATTTGGTAACTGACTGAAATTATATCGTGTTTCAGTCTGAAATTGTACAAATAATATTTGGTGCAGATTTTGCCATTTTTAATTGTTCTTTTCTTCATTTTTAGAACATTATTTTGTGGAAATGAAGATGCAAAATCTGAAATTTTTTAAAATATATTTTAAAGTCTCCTTTTACCAACTATTGGTTTATCTGGACTGGGCCTAAAGTTCGACGTGTGCTCCGAACCACGGTTCTCAGCATTAAGCCTACCGACCGGCGAGTGACCAACTTTACTAATCATCCCAGAAGACATCCGGTCTTACCCAGCCTGATTACTGGCGTGACTGGGATCATTTTCCTTGTTGGATTTTGCACTCTTGCCTAGAACATTTATAAATATTAAACAATTACAAAAATAAATTTACGACCATGCCCCAGCTGGATTCGAACCCGCGGATATCGCAACAGTAGGAAGATCGTCCTATCAAATATTTTTAAATGTGGATTATTTATTGCACAAATAATATTCAGGGCAGATTTTTGGTAATTTAATTGTTCTTTTCTTAATTTTTAGAATATATTATATTGTAGAAATTAAGAGAAAACTGATACTAATATTTTTGACTGATTAGAATGTACATTCTAATGGTGAATATATTTTTATTAAAGCATATTTGAAAGGAAATGCGAATTATTTTTTGTTAATATTTTAACTAATATTCAGTGCAGATTTTTTTGTCATTACTAATGGTCCTTTTTTTTATTTTTAGAACTATTTTATTTACTGGCGAAGAACAATGCTACTGTGGGGTTAATGATTATGATGCAGCGCATAGGGAGGAACTTAAGAAGTTTATTTTTGTTATGGAAAGCGACGAGGGCTTATGGAATCCACTGGGACTTAACTACACCGCTGGTGAAAAAGGTGGATGCATTTTAAAGGAGATTTTGCAGTAAGCTATTACTCAATCCTGAAAAACTAACCTTTAATATAAACTTTTCATTAATTCATCAGGCTTCTAAAGCCTTTGAACGCCACCCGAGCAGATTACGTCGAAAATGTCGGTTCGGACATTTCTCTCTGGACTAAATCTCGAATCCCCGGTGCCAGGTAAGTATTAATTGTCGTTCAAATTATGTTATATTGACCGGACGGACGGTTTTCAGCTTGATGAACGAGAACGGTCGCTGGTTTTGGTTTCAGCATACTGACGCCGACACTATGGACGTCATGGATTCAGACCAGATGGATCGGGCGGTTGCGGTTTGGACATCTGTAGCTTACGTTATCGCTGACATGGAATTAGAGTTTCCAAATGAGTTTCAATGATATATTTTACATACATTTATTTTCAATTATAACATTTTGGTAGTTTCTGGCTATTTTGACGTTACTATCGTCTTTAGAATGCAAAAAGGTGAACAGTTCATATTCTGTACGCATGCTCGTACATAATTAATGAAATCATACTGTTAGTGAAAATAAAATAATTTTAAAATAAATTAAAAGTTTTTACACACCTTTACATACGCCTATACATTTTATTTATAATTTATATACTTTTAAGTGCTTCTGGTAACTTTTAACGAAGTCTTGTTCTTTGAAAGTTAGTCTTAAGATCTAAGTTTTAAATAGACAAATAATCCGTTTTTCATTAAATTTAAGGATCACCGATGTTTGATATTCTCGTTACACAGCAATAGAGAGTGTTGTTGATTCTTATTATTCAATTTGTTTTGTAAGTATTACTTCAAAATGTTTGAGATCAACATCATCTTTCAAAGATATGTTAGAAAATATTGTCATAAAATCTAATGATTCACAAGTAAAACATTGGTGATTACAATTTTGGACTATAACTTTTCAATTCTTTAAACAAGTAGTTCAGTAATTAGGCCTATGAGTGCTTCGTTTTGCATATAACAGAAGTAGGGTACCAGGTTACACTCGTGTGATTGATGTTGGTAGTACTGATATCTTACAGTAGTATGCTCTCGGTTCGCAAGCAAGACACTTTTATCTAAATCTTATATAATATATCTAACCCATCCAAATTGCATCTTTTTTTGTTAGACATTACTTTAATGAAGCAAAGCACATTAATTATATTGAAATATAATTAATGTTTGACCTATAACACCTAAAAAATAGTGAAAGCAATTGTCACAACCGATTTTCTATAATCGATTTGGTGAAGGTGTTTCGGCAATTAAAACACTGGATTCAACTGAGTTGCTCTGTATTTATACTTTACAAACAACTCGGTTAAAACCACAACACAGAATGCATCAAGATGGAGGGATCTTCATCCTGTCCGGGTAGCTTTAATAAGATCATGCGCAGTAGCGTTCATACAATTTTATATTTCAAGGCAACTACTCCAACATTTATTTATGCAACCATGTATATAAGCGCATTCATCACAACAAAATATTAAAAAGTAAAAGTATTATCTAAAAAACTGCAAATTTTTCATAACTATTTTCAAGACTAGTGGGTCATACAATATAATGGCTTATATATATAATATAATTCGAACTCAGGACCATCACTTGACTTAAAATATTGGTGATAATAAATAGGGACTATAAAATGACAAATCTTTTAAACCAGATTTTTCATTTAACGTTGCAACTTTGCGACGTGCTAATTTTAAAAATTTTGATGACGTGCATTGGCTCTTTAATATATTGATTTTTTTTCGAAAATGACAGTGACAATGACAATATTTAGTTTAAAGGAATTGGGTTAATGAAATTAAATTAGCGAATGTTTACCCTTCACATCTGTATATAGAGGAGGCTTGCATGCATTTAGCATGTATTTTTCAGAATATCGATATTTCTTCATTCCAATCTTACTTTTCCACGTAAAATGTATTGCAAGACCGTGCGAGAGAAAGCTTAAAACAAAAGTTTTATAGTTTGTTTCAAAAACCCTATGTTTTAATATCGACATTTTATTTACAACTAAAAGTGCGATATTCTCATTTATAACTATAGGTAATTTTTTGAAAAAAATATCAAGGAATCCCTAGCAAATATTGTAAAGGCTCATATAAGGAGTGTTTGCTGATTACTATGTTACTTGTTCAAATTGATGCGGTATAGTTTCCTTGAGGAGCGCTTTCGAAAGGCTGAAGAAGTAAAAAAATTGATCATCGTTTTTTTATACAATTTTGATATTATTAACGCATTTTGACTAATGTAACGGGCTTCAATTTTTTCGATAAATGCCTTTTATAAATAAAAAAAAAATGAATACGTATACGAATGTAATTTTGTGTCAAAATTTTACTACAATATTTCAAAAAATTACATTTTTTTTTATATAGGTTAAGTAGTGCATATAATTCCTTCATTTTATTAGGTATAACAGGTCAATTGAAAAGTCCCCGGCCTACCATAGTAAAACACATTTTTTGGCAAAATTAGTTTTTTTTATTCAACATAATTCCCTTCAAGGGTGATACACTGATTATAACGACCCTCCAACTTTTGATACCATTTTTGGTGTACGATTTGTCCTTTGCTTCAAAATAAGCCTCAATTTCGGCGATCACCTCTTCATTCGACGAAAATTTCTTCGCAGCGAGATTATTTTGAGATCTGAGAACAGGAAATAGTCGCTGGAGGCCAGATCTAGAGAATACGGTGGTTGAGGAAGCAATTCGAAGCATAATTCATGGATTTTTCCATCGTTTTCACTGACTTATGACATGGTGAACTGTCTTGGTGCACCAGCACTTTCTTATTCTTCAAATGCGCCCGTTTTTCGGCGATTTCGCGCTTCACACGGCCCAATAACGCTATGTAATAGTCGCTGTTGAGGGTCCTTCCTTTTACAAGGTAGTCAATGAAAATTATTCCATGCGCATCTCAAAATACAGACGGCATAACCTTGCCAGCCGACTGTTGCGTTTTCCCACGCTTTGGAGCGGATTTATCGTATGCAGTCCACTCGGATGATTGTCGATTGGACTTCGGTGTGAAATTATGGACCTATGCTTCATCGATTGTCACATATCGATGCAAAAACTCGGGTTTATTACGCTTGATCATCTTCAAACACTGCTCTGAATCATCAACTCGTCGTTGTTTTTGGTCAAAAGTGAGCACCAGCGGCTTTCACTTTGCATAGAGCTTTCTCATACCCAAATATTCGTGAATGATATGATGTACACGTTCAGTTGATATCTTTAAAGTGTCGACTATTTCATTAAATTTCAATTCACGGTCATTCAAAATTATTTTGTGAATTTTTTAATGTTTTCGTCGGTAACAACCTCTTTTGGGCGTCCACTGCGTTCACCGCCTTGGGTGCTCATTTCACCACGTTTAAACTTAGCATAGCAATCCTTGATGGTTGATTATTTTGAGGCAGTGTCCGGAAACTCGGTCCCAGGCTAAGTTTTTGCTTCAACTTTATTTTTCCCTTCAAAAAGCAATATTTTATTAACACGCGAAATTCCTTTTTATCATTTTTTTTCACAATAACAAAAGTTGCTTCACTCAAAATGCTATAATTCACGAACTAATGATCCGATAGCTGTCAAATTTATACACGCATCTTCTATGGGTTAGGGCTAACTAAAAACATATGGATTTAATTCTAGTAGCGCCATCTATGTTGCAGGCCGGGTGCTTTTAAATTGACCTATTAGGTATACGTACTTTAAATTTGATATATTCGTTTAAAAAGATTAATGAATGTGTTTCGTATAGTGAGTGGTTACGAACAGGTAAAATTCTGTTATGTAAAAAGGTGTAATTCGTCTGCTGTCGTTCCGTTGTTAATTTAGGCTCGTCAGTCGTATGTGCGACCGAAATCGATTATGTCGAAACCGCCGGTTCCTGCATTTCTCTCCGGATTCCTGGAGTCGGACTATGGATTAGCTCTCGTCGGGCTGCTAATATTTTAAATAGACAAATGCTTTCAGCTTAATGACCGAAAACCGGTTGCGGTTTTAGTACACTGACGGCGATATCACCAGCATTATGGATGTTCACCAGATGCGACCAACATTCTCAATTTAACGTTTGTCATTGGCCGTCGAACACATTGTCGATGTTATATTAATTCATTTCATTTTAGAATATTTACCAGGTCTACCAGAAAGTGATTACAAGGTTTTTTTTCGAGAAAGCTACTTAATTTTCAAGAAAATTAAAAAAAATATATTTATTTAATATTGGCCATTTCATTGTATACATCTTACACATCTTACAGGCAAGTTATGGATGTCATTCCAAACAAACTGTTTGTCGTTGATCAAAATTATTCATTGAGCCATTTACTAACTTCATCGAAATTGGTGTTCATATGGATTGGCGTTTCCCATTGATGCGAAAAGTTGATAGTCGACAGGGGCAAGATCTGGAGAGTACGGCGATAATATGTTCTCTCCAAGTACTTTCAACGCTTCCTTGATCGATTTTGCTTTATGAGACGACGTGTTATGACGCTGTGAAATCACTTTTCCCTGTTTTCGGGTTCATTCTGGACGTTTTTCGATCAATATATGGTTCGTATTTATCATTTGTTGTCAATATTGATCACTATTAACCGTTTCATCAGGTTTCAAAGGTTCGTAATGCACCGTGCCAGTTTGGTCCCACCAAAGACAGAGCAGTGTCTTGCGATCAAAACTATTTAGCTTTGAAGTCGGTCGGCCGCCTTCGTCAGGTGATAATAATTATTTTTTGCGCTTAATGCTTTCAAAATAAATCATCTTTCCGTCACTATTCGATTCAGAAATTACTTTCGATCATATCTTTGAAGCAGCATATCGATTTTTTGATTTTCTATTTGCTTGTCATTCAGTTGATGTGTTTACCTTCCTCTTTTGGATTTTCTCCACTGCTCATAATCAGTTTCTAATCGTTTCTTGGGCCACATTTAACGCTTCTGCCAATTGTTTTTGAGTTTGGGTTGGATCTTCATCTTATTTTTTAACTTTATCTTATAACTCTTGCAGTTTCGCATCTTCAAACTATTTCGGTCTACCAGAACGTTTTTTATCTTGAAAATCGAAATCACCACTTTCGCATTTTCCAAATCATCCCGCATATACTTTTGAGGTTACAGCATGTTCACCATAAGATTCTACCAGCAAGCGGTGACTTTCAGCGGGTCTTTTGATTACAAAAGACAAGTAATTCGGGCAGGCAGCAATGCAAATGCACGTTTACAGGCAGGAAACTTGACATTTTCAAAGAAATATAAATCTATGACGGTATTACTTTCGTAAAATATAACATGTATAGGCTTTGAAGCTTGATGTCAGAAGAATTAAATTACATTTCTGTCAAGTAATAACATTCCATACTTAAACCTAACGACGTCTGTTAGAAAAACCGCTAATGACTTTCTGGTACACCTGGTACTTGGGCTTATTTTTTCACATAGTATTCAGAGAGTACACTAAGAAGTTATTCTAGTTAAGAAAATTGTAAAAGGCGATTTATTTCTCATATTTTCAAAAGTTTCGGGTTATTTACGAAATAGTTTAGATGCCGAGTTACTAAAAGAGCTGCAGTTGCTGAACTCGGATGTAACTACATATCAAGAGGAAAACTAAGTTATTGATCGGCTGATCCAAATAAAACTCCAAACCTATTAAATTTTTTCATAGCCAGAAATATATCTAACTATATAAAGTTGAAGAAAATTTTAACCTAAGCTCAAACCCAACGATTCTGATTCTGAGTGAAAACATAATAAAAAATAATAAAATCCTACACTAACAAAAATTCAAACAGATTGGAAAGGATTTGCAGAATAACTCGGCAATCGTATTAAGCTCAAAACAACCGAACAATTCAACTTAGAAGCTGAAAAACTTGTTATAGACATCCACGAAGCTGTTTGCAATGATACCCCTGAAATTAAGAGAGAAACTAAAGGAATCAATTATCCCAAGGAAATTAAGCAAATAGTTTATGAAAAAAAGGAAAACTACGAAAATAAAAATAGGTTAAATAATATAACACAAAGATTGAAAATCAATAATGAATCTATAAATAACTATCTGCGAGATCTAACAGATGATAAGGAAACATACTATTGACTAAGGCTAAGCGACTAAGGCGAAGGCTACTAAAAATCTAAAGCATTTATGTTTGCAGAGTCCACCAATAAGGGATTTGGGGGGAAATTTGTCATGCAACAATCAACAAAAAGCATCAGCGACTGTGAAAATGTTTTTGTTATACCAAAGAAGTTTTTGAAGTTATAGAAAGTGACATCAATCCAAAAAAAGTACTAGTTTATGACTTAATAACCGAATATGTGCTGAAAGATCTACCAAGAAAGGAAATTATAAAATTCTCCAACTGGATTAATGTAGAATTCCAATCATAATATGTCCTCAATACAGTCCTGAATAAAATAATTCACAACTGTGAGGGGCATTATAAATTTTAGATTGATTCATGTGATATCCGGTTGTCAAAATATTTCAAAAAAATCTTAACATGGCTCTTGAATACCGACACTTTAGTAATTTAAATGGGTTCTATATAGTTATTTTAACATTTTCAAAATATTATTTTTGCTGTATTTTAAAGATTCCTTCTTATTAACGAGCGATCTATTGTTTAGCGTGGGCTCCGAACCACGGCCCTCGGCATTAAGCCTACCGACTGGCGAGTGACCAACTTAGAAATCATCCTAGAAGACATCCGGTCTTATCCACCCTGGTTACTGGCTTCACTAGGATGTTTGTTCCTTGTCGGATTTTTCACTGTTGCCTATAAAGACATTTATAATTACAATCATAAATATAAAGTGCATCGATGCTCCAACAGGATTTGAACCAAGGACTGTCGTAGTAGTAGGAGCCAGCTCTAAAATAGTTGCTCATGGAAATTTACTTTCATAAAATACTACTAAAAATCATGAATACGTTTTCGCACACCTTATGGATACAAAGCAAAGAAAATGAACTAACAAAGTACGTAAATGCTATTTAAGGGAAAAGGTGCAAGAAAACTTATTACTTTGTCTTTTATTATTGTTCTATCAAAATCTTGTTATGAAATTTTTATTACTCACTAAACTAGGTTATAAAAATTTTACGTTTATTTTATATGCTTCAGTTGTGTAGTTTCACATTTCAAGGCTTAATACTTTAGTTTCTAGTATCAGTTTTATTACGGAACCTACTGGCAGAAAAGCGAATTAAACCGGATATCTATTATTATCACATATTTTAATTGAATTTTGCAAAAAAGTCTAATTTTCTTAATGAATAGAGTGTACATATAGCTATTGTACATAAACATTGGTAGATTAAATATTAAAGATAAGAATTAAAACATTAATAACCAGAAAATATATTTGAAGCCGATTCGTTCGATGATCTGACAATCTCAAGTATCTTCTAATTTTTCGATTCTAGATCCAAACCTAGATTTAAACTCGATCGGAATAATGTTTATGTGAAATAAATAATGGTGTTTTTATATGCTCCATTTATAATTTGACAGCGGTCTTCTACCTAATAGTTCTTAAAATTTTTATTACCTTCTTTTTTCAATATTGAAATAATTTTTACCTTTTTCCGTACTGACGGTCATATCTACAAGGTCTACAAGTAGAATGTGAAGCCGTTAAAATGTCCCACCGGCATTGATATCTCTTTGGTTTGCTTCAGTGGTCTTGCCATACTTTATTGATGAATTGTTGTTGTTGACTCGTCATCAGTAAATTCCTGGAATATCAATTATTGGTGGATTTGGTAAATGCTGTGGTGGGTCATGAGGCTGCGTGAAAAATGTGTAGCGACCTTCAGGCTGTGAATTTTACATCGTGGAATAACGGTCTACAAAATACCCAGAAATATAATCCCAGATGTTGAACACGGGCGGGGTGGCAGCAGCGCCAACTAGAACCCGATAACGAATAACTGGCAACCCGTAGACGTTTATCTGGAATGTTATTGAAGGGTATTTCCATTCATTCGGTACTCGACCATTGTTTGGTTTAGACTGCCACCATCGACTGCCCAAGCCTCGTCTCTAGGTAACACTGCTGCCAGCCTTTTTTTATCATTTATATTTTTACATTTCTATATTACTTCAATAAATAATGGTCACATGATGTAAACACCACTGTTTCATTTCGTTTTACCTCCATTCACCGAGCCATATAATTTCCACTAAAAATGTATTCATTTTAGCAACATTTTATATCAAAAATACTAATTTTCTTGAATTATATTTCAATTTTGAAAATATCAAAAATAATAGAAAATAAATCGAATTAAAATTCACAAAAATTTATTGGTTATTTGGAAGAAAGTCTAAATTATTTGTACAAAATAAGTTGCTGCTTTACAAGCAAATACTAAAACCTATATAGACCTATGGAATTCATTTATGACGATGTTCTGCAAGAAGTAATAACAATATAATATAATTACCTTAGAGTAAAGTTCTGAGAAGTGTTGAACATAATTACACACAATAATGAGATCTTCGGATTCCAACTATCATAGAGAAAATTAAGAGATTCGCAACAAGATATGTGGAAAGATGTTAATATCGAAGTGCTCCGATACTTGGATGACACTGAACTAGGATGTAGATTCAAGAGAACCAAACTGTGTTATCTTGTGTAGTTGTATAGTGAAGTGAACTAAATAGTAAAAACTAACTTGTATTTTATTTTATTTCATTAGAGACTAAGTAAGGGCCTTCCTAAATAAGTACCTAGATAAAGTCAACTATAGAAACATATTGTAAATTAGTTGACAAGGACTATTAATATTATATTAATAAGTAAAAAAATAATTTCATATACATATTTTCTTTTTTGTCAACAAGCAACTAGATTATGAGTACCAGGAAAAAATATCTAAGATTTGGTAAAATTGATGTAATTGAGACAGTTGTTCTTTATCAAATTTTATACCTTTTTTTATAAATAATCACAAATTACTTCCAACATAAAGACACTCACCCCCAGCGGGATTCGAATTCGCGTTTAACTACTAACTAGTACTAGTAGATCAGGCCAGCGTCAATTTTTTTTACAAATATTGAATAGTGAATAAAATCATAAATTTGTTATCTATCTTTTTTCAAACACCTCATAAAAGAAAAGATACATTTTTGCTAGATACTTGATATTAAATAGGTATTTTTACGAATCCATTTTCGTATAACTGAACTTAAATTAAAATGACAATAATACGATGGTGCTATTTTATTTTTTTATCCAACTACCCGAAATTGACTTATTTCTATACACTTAATATTTAGAATATATGATTTTAGGGGCTCTGATATCTAAACATTTAAACTTATTTCATACACAAATAAAATTAGACTGTACATCGACATATTATTCCAAATGACATTCTTCAATGCTCCTCGATTGTCGTCCTCGTCTTCATCTCACCTCGCTTGTTTTAGAGACTCTTTTCGTCCTCCGCTTGTTGTTTTCAGTGTCCTTTGATGAAAGGAAGGGGAATGATCTGAGGGATCACGGGATCAGAATCGCTCTGATCCTCAGGCTCTTGTCAGCTCTCTACGTCCACGCTGAACGAATGAACGTGGGTCAGAGCACTCCAGAGAGGCGATCTGAAAATAAATGTATTTATTGTTATATTGTAAGGATTGGTATGCTAAGTTTAGATGTGGTGAAATGAGCACCGATAACGGTGAACGTAGTGGACGCCCAAAAGAGGTTGTTACCGACGAAAACATTAAAAAAATGCATGAACTAATTTTGAATTACCGTAAATTGAAACTGAATTAAATAGCAGACAATCTAAAGATATCAACTGAACGTGTACATCATACCATTTACGAATATTTGGGTATCAGGAAGCTCTGTGCAAAATGGATGCCGCGCGAGCTCACTTTTGACCAAAAACAACGACGAGTTGATGATTCGGAGCAGTCTTTGAAGATGATCAAGCGTAATAAACGAGAGCTTTTGCATCGATATGCAACAATAGATGAAACATGGCACCATCATTTCACTCCGAAGTCCAATCGGCAGTCATCCGAGTTGACTTCACATGATAAACCCGCTCCAAAGCGTGGAAAAACAACACTCGGCTGACAATGTTATGGCGTCTGTATTTTGGGATGTGCATGGAATAGTTTTCATTGACTACATTGAAAAAGGAATGATCATCAACAGCGACTATTACATAGCGTTATTGGACCATTTGAAGGACGAGATCGACGAAAATCGGCGGAAAATTTGAAGAAAAAGAAAGTGCTGCTTTACCAGGATAATACACCGTTTCACAAGTCAGTGAAAACGATGAGAAAATTCATGAATTGGGCTTCGAATTGCTTCCTCGTGCACCGTATTCGCCAGATCTGGCCACCAGCGACTATTTCCTGTTCTCAGATCTCAAAAGAATGTTCGTCGAATGAAGAGGTGATCGCCGAAACTGAGGCCTATTTTGAAGCAAAGGACAAATCGTACTACAAAAATGGTATTGAGAAATATCTATATATCATTGCTATAATCAGTGTATCACCCTTGAAGAAAATTATGTTGAATAAAGAAAACAACTTTCAAAAAAGCGGTAAATTAATTGTAGTTTTAAGTTCTTCGATAATAAGTGCGTTAGATGTTAATTTATATTTGATAACAATATTTTTGTTTCATTATTTTATTTAGAATAAACTTTTGTTGTATGCGAAAGTCAGAATTAACTAAAAATCAGAGTTGATGCGGCAACATTGCGACGTTTTGAGTGAGTTTACTGTAATTATATATGTGCATATTATATTAATGTAGTTGGTATTAGAATAGTCGACAATTTGGCAGACAAAATGAAGCACTCACCTCTCAGAACACAAGTCCCTCTTGATTCCGTGCTATCTCTTCTCCACCGCGCCATCTTCCCTGTCGGGCGTCATCATTTCGACAACAGTCTGCTCGGCTTCTGGTTCGGAACGTTCCTCGATCACCGTGTCCAGCTCCAGCGACGGAAAACCTCTACTCATCGCCCGTTCGGATCGGAGACTAATCGCCCTGGATCGTCCTGTGTAAATCGACAAAAAACACCGTCAGTAATTGTCGGAGGTGATTATCGCTCCACGGCCGGTCGTTACTGCACCACGTATCCCCGCTCGTAATAATAGGGACTTCGGAAATTAATTTTCTACATTCGGCCGAGCCCCTCGGAATAAAGTACCCGCTCTACGAGAGCAAGTTTGGACAGGTCGGTAACAAACGACGGCCGCAAAGTTTTGATTAATTTTGGCGTTTTTATTGGATATTCGGCTAGATTGAGTCGAGGGGTTACAATAAGAGAGTGTTGATTTGTTGCAAATTAACGGAAAAGTTGTTAAATAAATTGGGAAAGAAGGAGAAACGAACAGAACGCAAGTTACTATCGGTAGTTCCTATCAACAAATATTTGAAATGAATATAAGCTTATTTTGAATAAAGTTTAATAATTTTCATTAATTTCGTATATACTTACTTTCGTTTTACTGACCTAGCATCTAACCCGCGGCTTTTAAAGACGCAACGTTTAACGCCTTTTTCTCGACTACGTTTTTCGAGATAATTGACTAAAGTGATATAATTTTGATCACTTTTTTTACATAGTAAAAATCCAAATTTTGCGATACTTTGATACGATAAAACAGGGAATGAAGAAGGCTCACACCTCATTACAATTATATCGATTCATCACAACTTTAAACATCATGTCAACAGTCTTGAAAAGAAGTTTCGAGAAAAAGTCCTTTAAAGTTTCGTTTTTAAAGGCCGCGTAATTAAAATAACTATATCTCCGAAAATAATTTATGTTTAGAAAAATCCTCTTAAGGGCATATTATTGTGGGGTTAAGCTTTGAAAATAAATTTAAATTCATTATATTTTAAAGAAAACTAAGCCTATCAAGGAAAGAGTTCAGAAAAAATATTATTTGATGTTCTTTATGTAAGCATAAGTCGTCAAAATCATTTCATAACATTAAAATTGAGAATGAAACATTGAAATTTAAGATAACTAAATATTTTGAAATGTGATATAGAATATTATTTTATTTGTAGATTACTAATTTTTAGCAAATTTGGATTTGCGTGCTATTGATCAGATGTTTAAAAGAGTACCTGAAAGTGTGAGTTGTATTTAAAACACCAGAATAAAGTAAAGGCTCATTGCCCAGCTAGTATAAAACTGACATAAATTGGAGGGAATATGAAGTAGAATACATTAAAGCACATGTAGAATATGAAAATTGCTTGGTTAATATATTTCTATCAAAATCAGATAATTGCAGTTAATATCAAATGACTGGTGCTATAAAGGTTGAGGAATGATTGAATTACGTAATAGTGGATAGTGTACACTTACATAAATCATAATCTAAGTTCGTGGAAATTTAGTATTTTATATTTATATTATTTAAATTATTGGTATAATGAACAAACAAAATTTTAGTTAAAAATGATATAATAACTAAAAACCTTTTTGAATCTTTTCTTTTAAAATGTGCATTCAAAAATATTTATTAATATTGGCATCATTCGAGAAGCTTAAAATCGTATAAATAAGTTTTCTGTTATTTATTATTTTATCCCAAATGTGTTAAATGAATTTGTGACACAAATAAATTTAATGTGGTGAATTGTACCTTTGAAATCTACATACAATTTACAGGAACTGGCAATATAGCAAAATAATGTTTAGAAGAATTGTCTCAATACTACTCTCTGCTTTCCAAAAGGATTGGAAATGGTAAACAAGGAAGAAAACAGTTGTTCTTGCGTGTTGAAACATATGATAGTGAGAGTAATTTTTTAGCTTGTGACGTGTTTCTTCCAGGACAAAACAGATGGCAAAAGGTAATGATTAATAATGGACAATATTTTACAATTTTTAATTTTTTTAAAATAATTTTAAATTAATAATTCCATTTTTTTCCAATTGTTATTTCAAATAAACTACTTTTGCAAATTGAAAACACTACGTATTAATTACAATGCCTAATATAGTTATTATTATTTCATAAATATTTAAAATTAGAAAGAATTAATATATAAAGAAAATGATATAATTACGTAATAATCGAAATTGACTATCGTTTCAAAATTTTAGAAAGGTTGGTCTTCGAGTAATTAAACTATTAAAGAAGATAATTAATTTGTTTACATACACTTAATTGCACAATTAAATTGTACAGGAAATAGCTGCAATATAGTCATATGTATTTAGAAAACTTGTTTAAAACGGTACTCTCAAAATAACAGTTAAGAGTTGATGAAAACGACTTGATAATCATCAATGGCATTTTATTTTCCTGCATAGCGAATCCACAATCATATTTTAGTATTATGGAATAATAAGGCATATTGATAGAATTTTAAAGTCATAAATCTAAAAAATTAACATTTGTATTTTGAAGTGATTATTAAGCATCTTCAATAAAATTATAGCCGAGATCCTATGATACCACATAAATATAATATTATACTTCGAATAATACTAGTTTACACTGTATATAAAATGTAGTAGATAATTAGAAATATTTCTCAACGAGCACGCTATAAAATATTACTAGAATATATGCCTTTTTAATTTTTGTTGTATATTTATATCTTATACTGTTGGGTTCCTACTTCTTTCCAAATTAAATCAGAAAAAAGGTGAAAGTAATGTGTAAAGAACCAAACCATAAAGTTAAACGAAACAAAACCAGTGAGGAAACATGAAAAGCAAAAACTAAAAGAGAGCGCAGTAGTTACCTATGTAGTGTAAAGAGCTGAACCTGACAATAGAGAATGTACCGTGATCGTAATCCCCGGCGCGCCTGCGCGCTTGCTCCCTCGCCAGTTTTGCCCTTCTCCGCAGACAGCAGATGACCAGCAGCGCCAGCAACGGGAAACCGAAGATGCACGATATGATCGGGATGACAACCGTCTCTGGAGAAACTTAAAACAAAAGAAATTAGTTAGATCGTGCTGTTCATAATCCACCGCTAATATTATGTATACAAATAGATTTTTTCCGTTTAATAAAACAAGACTATCGTAAGATTGAACGTTTGTTCACAATATAGCCTTCAAGTGTTGATTATTTTGTATCAGCATCACACAGAGGACAGATGAGACACACTGAGTGTTTCTAAAGGAGGAAGGCCCGAAGTGTAAGTAGACGCGTTATTAAAAGTTCTACACCATCTACTTTTTTACTAGGCAATGCTTATTTTCATTATTATCATCATAATTCCACAGCTGGCGGTTGAGTTTTGGCCGCGGACAACCTCAGTATCCTATTTTTCAGATCACTTTCGAGGATTCTTAGTTCATGTATTTTTTGGAGCTGTTCGTTGTATCCTCTATTTAGAAGGTAGATTTCGCTACCGAAGTCTGTGAGGAATTCGTTCACTTTTTATTCCACAGACACGTTCACCCCATTGTAAACTGCGTGTTTGAGTTTGTTCCTAAATTGTGCACTGATTCTTGTATCATAATGAAGATGTATGACTTTAAGACTAATACGATCTCGGACAGAAACATGTAGCTGTACGCATCGCATTTGAAAGATATCAAGCTTGCAGATGTCAGATTGTAACAGTAATTATATCTCGGAGCCAAACGAAGGATTGGCAAGATAAGTGTTCGAAAGAGGTGGATTTTAGCCTGTAAAGGTTCCTGTAGCTTATCCGAGGCTCAACGTCTGTATAAACGTCAACGTAACTGCTCAACGTCTGTCTGTCGCTATTTTTAATTACCACTTTGAGTTGATTATTCAGGTTGTTGACTTATATTAATACATTCAACAAACTATATTATTCAATACACAATACACAATTTCTTTGAATGAAACTTTAAAGCTGCAAAATTATATTCGAGGCATATTTGTAGCCACTATATCATAAGTTATTTTTACCTGTGGGATAAACCAATATAACTGGCCGTTTGCTGTGAGAGTTGACTTGATTTGTAGTTACGGTGTGAGAACCACCATCCGCATGCGTGGACATCGTTGCTTATTAATCGAAATTATCTGAAAAAAATATTAAAATCAATTCTTTAAAATAGTAATAGAATACATTTTCCATGAAACCGAAACATCTTATTTCGTTATAAGGATTCCGATATATTCCAGACGCATTTCATAAACATTCGTCTTGGCGAACAATATCGATTCCAGTCAACTGAAATAAATTGTCCCTGTATTATTTCAGAAGGTCTATATTTAATCGTGAAAGGATGAATACATTGGGTGGGTAATAAGAAACGATTTGCATGCCCATCAAACATCAGACGGAAGAAGTACCCATAAAGAAAATTTAATCTTTCGAAACAAGAAATGTTTCTCGTTAAGAGAAATAATAATTGGACGTGTTATTTTTATTTTCAGTTATAAGTCGTTAGTTAATAGTCCTCCTTTCGTTAATTTACACATTATATTATTGTAATTTTTATTATTCATATTATTAATTTGAATTTCATGTCAGAACTACGTCAAACCAAACATGTCTACTAAGGCTATCTAAGAGTTTATTATATCTTACACAAGATATACTTAGTACAATCTTAATTTACAGCTAAACTTTTACTAATGCTTTGCTATAGTTGTATCAATATACAGCCATATGCAAGACGAGTGCGGTATAAATACAACACTTTGATTTTAGCAAAATTAAATTTAAATTAAATTACTTAAGCTAAAGTTAAATTGACACTTATGTACTATATTCATTGTGGTTTGGTTGGCTTAAATCTTCTGAGTATCTGTGGGTTGTTCAGTGGTCGTATGTTTTAACGTTACTGCAATTTAGTAGCCTTATTTATGTATTTAGGCTATAGCAAAATATCACGAGAATTTAATATAACTCACAAGGAACAACCAATTTCGTCTCAACATAGTCCATTTGTCCAGAAACATGGCCTATTACGACAAATTAGACTCTACTCATTACAGAGTATGTGACGTTTATCTGGCGTAAAACGTATTCTAGTAAATAATCAAATCATAAATTCCTGCAAGCAGAGAATGTTAAATATATGGGAAAACATGTGTGAATGGAACTTATACTTGGAAGAAAGATGATTTAATAAAACATAAACAATTTAGGTTTAGAACTTAACTAGATCTATTGGCTTATAGAGAGTAAGTAATAAATTGTTGGATGATAAGAGAATTTAAAAAATGTTAAAACAAGCTGATATGATAATAAATAGAAAAACTTTGTTTTTCCAGCGCTGGATTACTAGTCCGTTTGAAATCTAAGAGGCTCATTTCTGGCTCATTTTTGGATATTTTCAGTCAAACCATGTTGCTTCGTTGCTAATCTAGATCACAAGGATTCATTATAATTTTTAAGTAATTTAATAAGAATGATTAGGTAATAATAATTAGTATATTAATAATAATGAATAACGTTTTTTGGATATACTTCGTGATAAACACTTGTGGTCTCTAAAATAATTCTAAAGTAATAATGTTTATATATGTTTTTTTATTTAATATTTTTACAGAAGTATTATTTAGTTCCTTTATAATTCCGGCAATATTTAATATCTACAGGACCGATATATTTAAAGTACAGAAGATTTTGAGCTTTACAACAATACCTTATTTTAAGTGTCAAACTACAAGACCAGTAAAATGTAACAGTTAAATATCTTAAATATTGGAAGCTGCAAATCAATCTATAAAAATCTGGAATTTCTCTATTTCATAGCTACAAAAAGCTCATACCTATATCTCATCATAGTAGCACAGCTATATATAAAGACATCGAGAAACTTTATTAGCATCAATAATTATTTAATTTAATTAATAATAAATATAATTTTAAATAGGTTAATTAATAGTTTAGAACAGTATGTCGATTGGTAATTGATAAAGTCTTTGTTGCATCCAGTAATGCGAACTCCACACTCTTTGATAAATTACATATTTCTCAATGATGATAAAACTATTAATTTGACTCTTTACTGTCAACAGCTAATGTAATTTAAGCAGGCGACCAGAAAAAACGACCAAAATTGGTCAATAAGAAACAATAATTGTCTTCTATCACGACAATGCTTTTACTTGTTTTGTTGCATACACCGCATAGCCTGGACCAAGGCCCGCCTGATAAGTTTTGGTTTGTCCAAAAACCCTTAATGGTTTCAAACAACGCCTATGAATAATCGTATCATCATTTATGGTTATACCACAAAATTGACAGCAGGTCATTGATTAAAACGGCACATTATGGAAAATTATTGTTTAACTAACCTATTATAATTAAATCTATATATAAATTAATTAAATAAGCTGCAATAAAGAGTTCACCTTTTCAAAACCGATACATGAGTCCCTTTCTGTTGCCACTGTTGATAAATTTTATCTAAACCTACCAATGATTAATGATCTGGCAGTGTTACTAGATAAAAACGTAATCTAATGAATGGAAAATAATTAAGAGCAACGTTAATTAATGGACACATATGCTTCTTTATACAACTATGTTAACTATATAATTATTTAATTGTAACTGTAAATGTTTGTAACCAGCGGCCTAAATTTTGAAAGAAACATTCGTTCCATTTTCGCCAGTAACTAGGCTGGGTAAGACCGGATTAGTTCTGGGGTGGTCCCTTAAGTAAATGCGGAAGTCCGTTGTTCGGAGTTCACGTTAAACAGTGGACCCAGTCCAGGTAAACCCTAGTTGGTAAGAGGGAGACTTTAAAATATAATAAAAAAAATTACTTGAAGCTTTACTTTTGCACTTACATGTACTATACTTGCGATACATATTTTAGTTATACGTTAATACTTCACTCTATGGTTTATGTTTTACATTGATTATAGTCATATAAATATGTTAATTCAGATTATTAGTAATTATAATATTACAGAACGTATTAAAAGCATAAAAATATAAATAAAATTTACCTGAAAGCCAAAAACAGAAACACGTGTATACACAAATGTATTTTTAAAGGCTTTTAAGCTAAACTGTAGGTTGTTTTGACCTTTAGATGGGAAAATATAAAAGTAATGTATAAATAATTTGTTTCGGTAACCCTAAATGTCAGATTAGAAGGTTGTTAAAATGTTTTTTCTATGCTAACGTGCAGCTTATATTTTTTGTCTGGATTTATTTTGTATATGCTTTTTTAATTCACTATAATTGATAAAATAATCTCTAATATGAAATAAATATTTTATAAAAATATTTTACTAAACATATAACTATATAAAATATTTTATATAGGGCTTCTCATAGGGACGAGTCCACTTGGCAGTATGTCACAGTGTATATTTAACCCGTTGTTTATTATTTAGAGACTGATGCTAAATTATCGTCGCTACACAATTGAGTAGCTCGTCTGTTTTGCGGATTGAGCAGTTGGTCATATTTTTTAACAGTATAAAGTTATTTATTGTTCAGTCACAGATTGTAAATCACCATGATATGAATCAAATAACGTTTAAATGATAAAATAAGCTTTGTAAAAATTGCGCGCACTGAACCAATGCTATGACAGATCCGGTAGTGTCTTGCAGTGTTGCAACAAGCACTCTTCAGACTTCGTTCATTATCAGAGGCATATTGCTTTAAACAATTTTTACACTCAATATTGTGCGTACGACTGAAAAACCTGTACGAATTCTATTGATCATACCAGAAAATACTTCCACTGAATCTACCAATCGAATTCTTATTAATAAGAGATCAATTGAAAAGTCCCCGACCTGGCACATAGATGGCGCTACTACTAGAATTAAATCCATATGTTTTTTAGTTAGCCATAACCCTCAAAAGATGCGTGAATAAATTTGACAGCTCTCGAATCATTAGTTTGTGAATTATAGCATTATGAGTGAAGCAACTTTTGTTATTGTGAAAAAATTGGTAAAAAGGAATTTCACGTGTTGATAAAATCTTGCTTTTTGAAGGGAAAAATACAGTTGAAGCAAAAACTTGATGCCGAGTTTCCGGACACTGCCCCGGGAAAATCAACCATCAAGGATTGGTGTACTAAGTTTACATGTGGTGAAATGAGCACGGAACATGGTAAACGTAGTGGACGTTCAAAAGAGGTTGTTATCGACGAAAACATTTTAAAAAAATCACAAAATGATTTTGAACGACCGTAAATTGAAATTAAATGAATTAGCAGACACTCTAAAGATATCAACTGAATGTGTACATCATATCATTCACGAATATTTGGGTATGAGAAAGCTCTGTGCAAAGTGGGTGCCGCGCGAGATCACTTTTGATCAAAAACAACGACGAGTTGATGATTCGGAGCTGTGTTTGAAGACGATGAAGCGTAATAAACCCGAGTTGTGACAAAAACTTTAAAAGTAAACAAAAATATTTTGTTTAAGGCTGTTTGTTATTGAGAAAGAAGCAACTTATTAAGAAAAAAAATACAGGTTGACGTTGCATTGTCAATCGTTTCACAGCTAATAGAAACATTTCTTGATATAATTTAATCGAGTTCAGGCAAAAATATTGCAGTTGTATAAGCTGTAAGGTCACAAAAGGTGGAATGAAGGTGGTGAAATCTTCTAGCTCACAAAACCCGTTCATGTTTTGAATATCAGTGAAAGCACAAGTATCGTAGCACACATATGTGACAGGGAGATCAAAGACTACTCAAATTTGGTTAGAAGTTTACAGAGTACTGAAATTTTCAAACAGCAAAACTTGGGAAACGATTCCATACAGAACATACCATTGAAATTTGGGTAGCAACAGTGTCTGTCCGAAGATCATCAAAGACAAATTAGAGAACCATGATATTCCTGGACGATTTACTCAAATAATTTTACTAGAGTGGTAAACTGTCCAAATAGGACCACAACCTCTTCATTTGTTACCTTTTTGCTACTATGATTGATAAAAATCAGACTACAAATTAAAGCCTTTATGTATATTTGTCAGACTTTTGAGTGAAGTGTTTAGAATGAAAGGTTTTTTTATATACAAATGGGGAATTCAGTTAGTAAAATTGTGTCTGTCGATTCAAGAAGTCTTAACACCCTACTCCCAACTCATTTTTCAAATTCTGTATATAAATATTATTTTAGTATTTAAGGCCCTTTTATAACTTATGGGATGCTTTATCATGTTACATTTAATGAACAAGATAAAGAGGCAGTAAAGCTGATATTACCAAAGAAAAGTAGAGACCATAGGATTTTTAATATCGTATTATGCTTTTATTAGGATATTTCAAAATGCGGCAAATGCTATAAAATGCCTTAAAATATGCAGTGAGCGTATAATATTTCATATACATCAATGGGAAGATTTCCATTTCATATGTAGAAATTAAAATTTCATTTTAAAAATGTTTAAATTTATTATTTTTCGAAACGCTCCTTTGTAATAATTTACTATGAATTTACTGAAAGTATCCTTTCAATTTTTAACGAGATAAAAACAATAATTTTGTTTTGATTTTTTTAAAACTTTATTAAATCATCAACCATATTGCTTCATTGATTTCGAATTTTAATGATATCTCATTCCAGAAAAAGTATGTAAACCGAATGCCATTGTCCTTGCGTGTAATTTGATAATTTTTGTACATTATTAAGGCATTTATTGAGAAAAGTTGGTACAATATATATTAATCCAAATATGTTCTATGTAATCTAGTAATCGATTCATTTTCGAAATTGGATGCCAGCCATGCTCGAGTCATTAATCCGAAGAAGTGGTAATTAGAATATTCTATGTCTAGTGTATACGATGGGTTCACAACTCTTACAACATATGGCTGAGCGTGACCATGCAAGAGGAATAAATCATTAAATTTATTCAAATGACGTCGACCTACATCTCCAGTGATAATATCATTTGGTTTTAGCAAGCAAGACTCTTTGGTAATGAATATTCCGCTTCCGTGTCGATGTGGATGACTATTTACGTTTGAGATTGTCGTAATAGATTCGTTCCTCATCATCAGTCACAAAACACCACAGACCAAACTTGTTTTTTGTTTTGAAATCAATGAAATCGCCATGCTGGAATGGTTCGAAATGGCATTTTTGGTCAATTTGTGTGGAATCCATTTTCTTTAATGTATCTGAAAGTTCTTTGACATTGATTAATGATTCTTGACTAGCAATTAATTGTTTTCGATTTTTGTTCTCCAGGTTGATCTTTGTCATTGGAATCAAAATTATCACTTGTGACAGAGCAGTTTCTATGGTTGTCCCTATAGTCTTAATCACGGCGCTATCAAGCCCACCCGTTTATTATGGATTTCTCATTTTTATCAGAATATCCTGAACAATACGTTTAATTCCTATATATATTAAATTTATAACAATACAATTATGTTTAAATTTATTAAATATATACAAAAAAAAAACAATTTATAATTTCAATTTAGATTTCCAAATATTGGATTTACGCTTCAACTTTTTCACTCGATTGCGATTTTTATATTTAATTTGATCGGATAAAACGAAATTTATTTATATAATGATTTTAACTACCTTTGGGAAAAATACGTAAGAAAATGTCGGTTGTTTTCTTCCAATATAGTTATTTCGTTGATTCATTGTAAGAAACTGCTCGAAATTGTTTTCTTTTTCTTTGAGTCGTCGTAATGTTCTCGATTATATGGCTGATATACACAACGGCCTGTTTATATAGATAATTAGGAATTTTCTATAGAACACCACAATATAGTTTTGACATGTGTAATTATTTTTATAGATTGTCATTTATAGCTTTATTCGTTTTTAAAAATCGGTTCTTACAGAGCATTAGTTACATATTATTTATAACATTATTATTGTGACTTGTTAAATGGTTGAACAATTTGTTACTAAATATGTCAGTATTTATCTTTTTTTAAATTTAAATTTAAAAGATTTATTAATACCTAATAAATAATTCATTCGTAATACTTTATTCAACATTTGAAATTCAAGCATAGATCGTTTTAAATAATTTTAATATTGAGTAATAGTTCTAATATTGATTATGAATAAAATTATGTATAAGAGATTGTGGAGAGTAGAGATGTCCGCCACGGAGAAAGATAATATCGATATACCGGAGAATAAAAAAATACTGATTCAATTTTTTAAATATATAAGATTGGAAAATAAAAATATTCGGTATATCGGTTAAAAAATCGATGTTTTTAAACAAAATAAATAAACATTTAAAATGAGGTACAAAAAATTAATTTTAAAAGTTTATAAAAAATATGGATAAATTTTAAAACGCTTAAAATATACCTTTTATTTTCGATCCATTTATCGATATATCGATATATTTTCGGTATCCCTAGTAGAAAGTTTGAGAAGAAACTAGCCAAGATTAGCAAACAGGATTGGGATGAAATCTCAGTTGTATAACAGCTGAATTGAAAAGTCCCCGACCTGACACATAGATGGAGCTACTAGAATTAAATCCATATGTTTTTTAGTTAGCCCTAACCCTCAAAAGATGCGTGTATAAATTTGACATTTGTCGGTTCATTAGTTTGTGAATTATAGCATTTTGAGTGAAGCAACTTTTGTTATTGTGAAAAAAATGGATCAAAAGGAATTTCACGTGTTGATAAAATATTGTTTTTGAAGGGAAAAATACAGTTGAAACAAAAACTTGGCTTAACACCGAGTCTCCGGACACTGCCCCAGAAAAATCAACCATCAAGGATTGGTATGCTAAGTTTAGACGTGGTGAAATGAGCACCGAAGACAATGAAAGCAGTGGATGCCCAAAAGTGGTTTTTACCGACGAAAACATTTAAAAAATCCACAAAAGGATTTTGAATGACCGTAAATTGAAATTGAATGAAATAACAATCAGGACAAAGATATCAGACACTCATCAGGAGACAAAGATATCAACTGAACGTGTACCTCGTATTATTTACAAATATTTGGGTATGAGAAAGCTCTGTGCAAAGTGCGCCGCGCGAGCTCACTTTAAACACGAGCAGTGTTTAAAGATGATCAGGCGTACTAAATCCAAGATTTTGCGTCGATTTTGCGCGCGAATTTGATTACCTTGAAAAGGCAAGGACAATCAACAGCGAATTTTACATAGCGTTATTAGACCGCTTGAATGACGAAATCGCCGAAAAACAGCCGCATTTGAAGAAAAAGGAAATGCTGCTTCACCAAGACAATGCACCTGTCACAAGTCAGTGAAAACGATGGCAAAAGTCTATGAATTGGGCTTCGAATTGTTGCCTCATACACCGTATTGAAAAATACAGTTGAAACAAAAACTTGGCTTAACACCGAGTTTCCGGACACTGACCCAGAAAAATCAACCATCAAGGATTGGTATGCTAAGTTTAGACGTGGTGAAATGAGCACCGAAGACGCACTGGACTCCGAAAAGAGGGTGCTACCGACGAAAACATTAAGAAAGTCCATAAAATGATTTTGAATAGCATTAAATTTTCTTGACAATGAATTCAATTTCTTTGACCTGTTATTCAATTTTGCGCTACGTAAGTTTATGAAGATGAGGAATGTGTGAGATTATCGATTTTATCGACTTTCCTTTAGGCTTCAATTCTAGTAGAGGTATGCAAAAAGCTTTGAACATTTTCAGAAATATTATATTAATGAATGTTAGACCATGGTTAGTTGAAAGTACTATATTAGTAATATATCAATATGACAATGCAAGGTCTGTACCTATCTGATATTCTCTGAAGGTAGCTCTGTATTTGTTAATATAGATGTTGAAATTTGGAGATTTTTGATCATATAGTTTACAGTGCATGCGAATTAAGAATGATTGATTTGTTTACAGACCTCAGGTGCGATAGCGAACTTCTTAATAGAAGAACAGTCCACAAAGAATATTGAAAAATCTACTGCTTTTCTGATGATGACTATGATGATGAAAAATCATCACAAAAGCACTAATCATGTATTTTTGGTTCTTTTTAAAGGAGCATTTAGATATATTCGAAATTAATGGATCGTAATGTGCCTTAAACATAGCGGAATACAAGAATAGTGGAAACTTTCTGTCATTTTAATAAGAATTGAATAATTAATTGCTTTTATAAAATTGTTTAAAATGCACGGTTATAAATGTAAGGTATACGTAGTTCTGTATTTGTATCTTGTATATTGTGTATAATTCCGGGCGCTTTAATGAACTAGTCTTAATTAGTTTCTGTTGTTTCGTTCTTTCAGATGTAAAAAGTTTTATTACTCCTTCATTACTTCTGCTTCCATTAAAATGCTTATTTTGTTTCACAAAGGAAACGCTTGGATTTATACATATTCCTGAATTATTCCAGCATTATACTTTCTACTGGAACTACTATTATACAAGCTAATTTTAATGAGTTAAATATTGACAATTATGAAATTTTAGGATACTCATAGGATACAAATGAATTTAAAATAAATTATTACTTTTATATTACCTACATTTTTATATATGTACATTAAAAACAAGATCTTCACAAGCTGTCACATTTATTGTGATTTGCTAAAGCTACATGGGATTTTAAAGAGAAAATATAAAAAGAAAACAAACATGACCTAGAAATATATACTATTCACAATGATATATGTTAAAAATTTATTTTGCTCAAAATTCCGTCCATATTCTTGCCTTTAACATTCATTTACATATCTGCTATTAGACTGGATCAACAACAGGAAAAATGAACAGTAATAATTATGTGATAAAATATATCAAAATGAGTGACACTCAAATGTAAAACATGGCACCCAAAATTCAAAATAGTACCTTCAAATAGACTTTGCCTTCACAACCTTATCCTACCAAATTCTTAACTTCAAAATAATCGAATTTGAATTCTTTACATATCGACATCGAGAACAATTTGATTTTCTCAGCCAACAAACCGAATGGATTATGGGTCATCTTTAAGAATACATTTAGTGCTTGGCTACTCTATTCAGAGTCAATGAATACTATTTAGGTGGTCGGTGACATATCTCTTCACCACCTAGTGGCATTCAACATTTATGATGTATATCATAAATTCATAAAGCTTTCATTGAAAACGAGAGA
The DNA here is from genome assembly GCF_030347505.1 of Rhynchophorus ferrugineus. Taxonomy (NCBI): domain Eukaryota; kingdom Metazoa; phylum Arthropoda; class Insecta; order Coleoptera; family Curculionidae; genus Rhynchophorus; species Rhynchophorus ferrugineus. Next base: position 18,183,339 of record NW_027472583.1, on the reverse strand, counting down.
GCTGATCAAATGTCTAAAGAGTCAATATTAAAAAGATGGATAGTTAACAGGTCAAATGAAAAGTCCCCGGCCTACCATAGTAAAACACAGTTTTTTGGCAAAATTAGTTTTTTATTCAACATAATTCCCTTCGAGGGTGATACACTGATTATAGCGACCTTCCAACTTTTCGATACCATTTTTGTAGAACGATTTGTCCTTTGCTTCAAAATAGGACTCAGTTTCGGCGATCACCTCTTCATTCGACGAAAATTTCTTCCCAACAAGCATTCTTTTGAAATCTGAGCACAGGAAATAGTCGCTGGTGGCCAGATCTGGAGAATACGGTGTATGAGGCAACAATTCGAAGCCCAATTCATAGACTTTTGCCATCGTTTTCACTGACTTGTGACAGGTGCATTGTCTTGGTGAAGCAGAATTTCCTTTTTCTTCAAATGCGGCTGTTTTTCGGCGATTTCGTCATTCAAGCGGTCTAATAACGCTATGTAAAATTCGCTGTTGATTGTCCCTGCCTTTACAAGGTAATCAAATTCGCGCGCAAAATCGACGCAAAATCTTGGATTTAGTACGCTTGATCATCTTTAAACACTGCTAGTGTCTGATATCTTTGTCCTGATTGTTATTTCATTCAATTTCAATTTACGGTCATTCAAAATCCTTTTGTGGATTTTTTAAATGTTTTCGTCGGTAAAAACCACTTTTGGGCATCCACTGCTTTCATTGTCTTCGGTGTTCATTTCACCACGTCTAAATTTAGCATACCAATCGTTGATGGTTGGTTTTCCTGGGGCAGTGTCCGGCAACTCGGTATCAAGTCATATTTTTGTTTCAAATGTATTTTTTCCCTTCAAAAAACAATATTTTATCAACACGCGAAATTTCTTGTTACCCATTTTTCACAATAACAAAAATTGCTTCACTCAAAATGCTTCACAAACTGATGATCCGACAGCTGCAAAAGTTATAAATGCCTCTTGAAGGTTAGAGATAACTAAAAAACATATGGATTTGATTCTACTAGCGCTATCTATGTGTCAGGCAGTCGACTTTTCAATTGATGTTTTATTTCATATTTTCGTTTTATTGTATAATTATTCTCTCTTCTTTTTATTGTTGTTCTGATTAGTCTATTATATATATTTATTTATATCTTTTTGATATAATGTGACCTTCTAACAATGCTTTGCTTGGGTAGAAGACTTTAGGGTTTATCTAATTTTATCACATGTCCCTAGGTTTTCATTGGGATTAGATGCTTCTGTCGACATGATGAGAGAGTAAACTAGACTATCATAAGATTTAAAAACCCATGGGAACAATAACTCTATAAACATATCAGTAAAACCAGAAACAAGGAAAACAAAAAAAAACTTAAGATCAGAAGAAGCTCGGAAGTTATAGATATACTTCAGCTATACCTAAGTGAGATTGAAATTTATCAAAATACTAATACAAGTATAACATTTTTAATATATGTTCTTTAGAGGACACCAATAAGACCATAATAAAATATTTTCTGTGTAACACCTTTCAAGACTGACTATTGATTGGTGCTCTTCGAACGCAGTTGTGACCTTTATCGTAACATTTTAAGGATATTTAATGGAACTAGCACCCTTGTAGTCGTCAAGCTTGAAAAATTCGATAGAACTGCCAAAAACAAAATTACCTGAAAGGTTTTTTCTGTAAACGACCTTTATCCCTTTTATGAAAGACCTGCCTGGTTAATGAACTGAATGGAATACATTTTTAATGATATTGTTCTTGTTTTTGTACAGGTCTTAATGAATTACCTCCTGATAAACAATGGATGATCATTTTCTTTTGGTTATTCTTGCGATATCTGATTACGACAACCCCGACAAAGGCCGCTCAGCCGAAAGATATCTTGTTAATCTTAAACGTGATTTGGCTTCAAAAGAAACCTGATTTTAATATAGAATAATATCCCCTTTTTGATACTTATAATAGCTGTTTGGGATTATGTCTAACCCGGTTTCTTTTTTGATTAGGAACATAATTGAGACTTGTGTACTTTTATTATTAGATATGGTCTAGATTATACAGTAAAAATTGAGTTTATATAATTTATACCAAAACGTTTGTTCTAAAGTGTACTCTTCCTTATATTATATAAATGCTTGGTATTTTTACAAATTTAATTATATTAATAAATAATATAATTTATATTAATAAATAAAAGTTAGGATATCTACTTACCTTAAGTTATATAATAAAATACGTTGTTGTTGTACAGCCTTCTATACTGATTTATTATTGATTTGTTCCATCATAACAACTATGAATAAAATGTTCGAAAAACTATTCTAAAACACCATGTTTCTGCCTAAATAAAAATTTCTTGGGTATGTTTTTTATATATAATAAAACTTTTTGTGATAATCGGATAATAGTGATTATTCTGTAAATACTATAAATCACCTTAATTATCAGATGAATTAATTATTATTGCTTGGCATGGAAATGTAAAATTTAAAAATATGTAAACACATACTGATGATGTTAGACTGATTATCGTAAAGTAGCAGGTATTTCGGAAAACATAAAAGAGTCAGCGTTACGTGGATCCAGTGTTATGTCTTTTTTGAAGTAGTTGTTCATACCTGACGAAACAAAATATCTTGTATCAATTAAACAATTAAATGATTGACAATTAAATGATAAAAGACAGACCGTATCAAGGAAAAGGTATAGAAAATTAGAGACGCTCTGTACTGAAGGTTGATTACTCTTGAAAGAGAGTAATTGTTGTTATTTAATTTCCTAGGGTTGAGACTTATTGAATGAATGTGTTATGAATATAGTTCTTACCTATTTCAATAAAAAAATAGTTTTTTTAAGACAAAATAACAACTTGATTAGTAGTTCTTCGCATTTCATCTATTAGGATTAATAATTTCACAAAAATGTGGCATTAAGTTTGAATAATATCAGTATACACGGTTTCGGACCTGAGCAACCAAAAGTTCCAAAATGAAATCATATCATCCCGCTTTTTAAATTGGTTCTATCTTTCGAAATATTCAATAAATTCATAATTTTATTATTTTTGACTACTAAGGGCAATTTATTGCATTAAAAGTATAAATTAGAAATTAACAGAGATTGAACTGAGTCTTTTATATAGTTTGGGATCTGTTTTACGCATTAGGCTTTAGCAGTAATCGCTCACCATGCCTAAGTCCCAAAAATCTTGATTTGCGCTATATGTTGGTGTAGCTCGTCGTTCGTGTCGCCCAAGCTTTGTGGGAACAAGAATCAATACGTAAATGCAGAAAATGTATTTTGAGAGTTATTCAAGCTACAATATTTTGGTAATTTTGCAACAAATTGTTGATTATCGAGAAAGTTCTGAACAAGAGCTGTTAAATATTTTGTCTTGGAAACTTTGCGTTAGCCATTGGTTTTCGAATACCAGGTCCTTCAAATAGTTCTTAATAAACTAAATGATTTTATTCCATAAGAAAATGCTTCCATTGCTCCCAATGATGAAGACCAAATATGTTTTGCACGTTTACGTGGACAAATTGGCCAGGGATCACTATCCGTATGTGGAATTAGCTTCGACAATGATGATGCGTCAGGATATTTATACTGTGCAATTTTTTTGCACTTATACCGACGACATTCATCGAGCGAAAGTAAAAATCATTTACATGATTTTTTTATTCTTTCCATAACGTTGGCACGGAAAATAAAAAATATACATTTTTACCAAGTGATTAGTTGTACAGTGTTGTTCTGCATGCGTTACAAATTAATTTCGGTACCTATGGCTTGTCAGTGTTTACTATAGCAAAACCAAATTACAGTAAACACGCACCTTTGAGTGCATTTGTCATGATTTTTCCACTTTTATCTATCATATAACATCCACAATCGTAAAAAAATATTTTGACTCGATATTTCAACGTCGCCTCTGCTTTTTACAGGTTTCGAAGTACAATCAAAGTACAAAAATAAGTCTGAAATGACGTTTAATGCAACGTCGTCAGCTGAGAGCCGTTATACGAGTACATTGCCATAAGCAAACCTAAAAACTACTATCAATTTTTACCCACATATTGCAGATTTCAGTTCACGGCTCCAAATAACGTTGAGATTCGTTCTCATCTGCTCGGATCTAAAAGTTGACTCAAATTTGTAAACTTGTGTTTTGTCTATTGCTGGTTTGGCTAAGATAATGAATTTTATGAACAATACCAGTATTAACAGGTGAATTGAAAAGTCCCCGGCCTGATACATAGGTGGCGCTACTAGAATCGAATCGATATTTTTTTTTCAGTTAGCTCTAACCCTCAAAAGATGCGTGTATAAATTTGACAGCTGTCGGATCATTAGTTTGTAAATTATAGCATTTTGAGTGAAGCAACTTTTGATATTGCGAAAAAAGGAATTTTGCGTGTTGAAAAAATATTGCTTTTTGCCGAGTTTCCGGACACTGCCCCAGGAAAATTAACCATCAAGGATTAGTATGCTACGTTTAGGCGTTGAAAGAAGAGGAAAGAAGAGTAAATTAAAGAAAAGAGGTTGTTACCAACGAAAACATTTAAGAAATCCACAAAATTATTTTGAATGGCCGGAAATTGAAATTGAATGAATTAGCAGGCACTCTAAAGATATCAACTAAACGGAAAATCATATCATTTACGAATATTTGGGAATGAGAAAGCTGTGTGTAAAGTGGGTGCCGCACGAGTCCACTTCTGACCAAAAACAATGAAGTGTTGATGATTCGGAGCAGTGTTTGAAGATGATCAAGCGTATTAAATTCGAGTTTTTCTGTCGATATGTGACAATGGATGAAACATGGCTCCATCATTTCACTCCGAAGTCCAACTGAGGAATGCTGCTTCACCAAGACAATGCACCGTGTCGTCACAAGTCAGTGAAAATCGTGAGAAAAATCCATGAATTGCGCTTCCAATTGCTTCTTCGTCGCGACTATTTCCTGTTCCCAGATATCAGAAGAATGCTTACTGGGAAGAAATTTTCATCGAATGATGAGATGATTGCCGAAACTGAGGCCTATTTTGAAGCAAAGAACAAATCGTACCACAAAAATGGTATCGAGAAGTTGGAGGGTCGCTATAATCAGTGTGCCACCCTTGAAGGGAATTATGTTGAATAAGAAAAAAACTAATTTTGCCACAAAAAGTTTTTTGCTATGGTATTCTGTGGAATTTTCAGTTGACCTGTTGTAACGTGTCTTATTATATCGTGTTCATAGTGGTACGTATTGCTAGAAGCAGACAAAATGTCCATTAAAATATTCTATTTAATAAACTCGCTAAAATGTTTCCATTCAATTGGATCGATGTTAACAACAAACGATGGCTCAGTTCGTCGAGTAAATTTAAACGCCGTACCTACATTAACAGAGATCAAGACATTTTCCGGAAAATTAAATTTAAAGTGGCAATTTCCTTATAGAACTCGCGCTTTGTTATCAATCAATATTTTCATCTGAACTTCGGCGACTACTGGTCCGGGGAATTAAAAGTTTTCTTAATAAACGATGAACGGTTCGAACTCCCTGTTCGTTGGTTATTTTTAAAGTTTTTGTTCAGAGCGATGGCATAATATTTGTCACCGTCTTTGTTCTTAGTCCTTATGATTCGAGTTGTTCGAGCAAACATTGTTAATTACGACGTCGAAAGACAGTTCGAGCAGAGTGCTGTTCGTTTTCAGGATATATTTTCATCGTTGGGGAAGGATTAAGCATATTTATAACGCTGTTCATGAAGCGGTAATAATTTTATTAGGCAGGTAGATGCCTAATTAACATAATGATATTTCAGGATGGATAACATGGGTAATATTTAAATAATCCCAGATGGTGTTAGCGTTCTTGTCATAAGTACTATATCGATCATATAATATTTTTGTTATAACAGAATCCGACTAAATTTTATATTAAAAAAAATTAGAGTCTTCTCTTTGCTAATTAGGGTTTATCTGGACTGGGTCTGCTGTTTAACGTGGGCTTCGAACCACGGTATGAACTAGGTATCTTAGGCTACCGACTGGCGAGACCCGGTATTACCCAGTCTGGTTACTGGCGTGACTGTGATCATTTTCCTTGTCGGATTTTGCACTCTTGCCTGAGGACAACCACAAACATAAAGTTACGATAATATCTCAGCAGCCTTCTTTATTCTTATTATCATTCTTGCTCAATATTATCGATACTGGCCTACTGCCCTACATATTACCGACCGAGCCCGTATTTTGGTTCTGCCCAGATAACATAACTAAAGTGTACTAGCTTAGGTCACCATCAATACATCAACCAGCTGTGAACTTTAATATTGTTCACCAGCTCCAGTGTCGTTTTGTTCTCAATGTTAAACGTAAACGTATCAATTACTATCGCTAGCTTTCTTCCGTTACATACAGTTTTGTTCTTGTTTTCGATGTTAAGTCAATTGTTCTCAAATTTTGAAAACATTTATAATAACTTCACTACATACTTTTGCAAATAATTTATGCTTGCCAACTATGGTTTTTGCAAATAAAGGAAAAAAATATGTTGATGCATTATTATCCTCATTTTTGTATGTCTAAAAAACCGTAACCGCATTATCCTACATTTTATATAGAGTGCGGTAATTAAATAATTAATAAATATATTATAGATTCATTATACGTTAATTTAATTATTTTTTATTATTTTTTTATAATTTTTAAGTTTTTTTAATTATGTAGCTTATTTGTTTATATTTGTTTTATTTATTATGTTACATTTTTAAAAAATTGCTATAAATATTATATAAATATATATATTAACAATATAAATGACTATATAAATTACAAAATATTTGGGCTCATTATACCATTCCTTTCTTAAAAATAGAAAATGAAAATGAAAACTATTCTTTGCAAATTGTAGAAATGATATATATATATATTTTTTTTCTCTCCTTCTCTTATATAATAATCGGCTTAGCGAAAATTTTGCCTCACTTTCTAACAAAAACGGAGGAAATTTATATATATATATATATATATATATATATATATATATATATATATATATACTTTTTTGAGTATCGGATGGTTGGAATGTTTTGCGATTATCAAGTGTTTTCATTCGTTTTATTTCGTTTTCAATGCTCGAATCACTTTACTCACATATGTTTTATCAACTAAAAGTTTTTTCTAACAAGCCTCAGTTCTTTACAAGTAATCTCAGTTAGTTAAAACAGCCATAAATAACAACGATAACTTAATAAGTAATTATACGACAATAATAAAAACGGTAGAAGTGACTCTGAGAGCTCTGACATTTTTCTTTCCTGGACACCAGATGGTAATGACGTATTACGCAAAAGAAATATTATGCTCATGCACCCTTTTCAGTTTTGTAATTGACGTTTCTTGCAAAGCGGCTCGACCTAAATTGTCTTAGAGACAAGGCAATTTCTCAGTTGACAAATATTAAAACCGTCACCGACTGAAAAATATTCCAGATACTAAGTTGTTGGTTGGCAGGTTTTTTTTCGGTAATTTTTCACGGAATTGTCGAGGAATTTTGGCGAAATTTATAGATTGATAACAAAGTGTGAATCTTAAAGGGAAATTGCAATTTTAAATTGGATTTTCTGGGGCGCGCATTATCAAGTGTCGACCCATCTGATCTTGTCAGAATGGGGAACTAGCTAGCACTTAGGACTATAAAGTTGGTAGTTTTACTATCATTTAGTTAGTAGAAATTTTTAGAAAGAGAAACTTTGACATTTTTTTTAATTCGTTTAAATTCAAAGTTAAAGGTTACAGAAAATTTAGAAGTATTGTTAAATTGTGTTAACTATAATATATTATAATATTTAAGGAATTTTATGCAATAAATCAATTAAATATATTTAGTATACGAATAGAACGCATCTCTTTAACAGTAACAGCAAATATTTGGTTTGATATAAATACATGTCAGTATAAAATGTAATATAAATGCTAAAAACACATTGGAATAATTGTATTTTCCCTTAGATAAACTGAAAACTTTTTTCTTGATGTATTTTGGAAATTTATTAGAAAAATCGCTTGGATTGTTCGACAAAAACGATATATTTAGTATAGCTATGAGATGGTATGAGTGTTAAAATTAAAAAGCCCAAACATGATATCTGTATATCGATTAGTAATACAGATAATTATAATTATAATTAAATATGTGCCGGGAAATTCGACAAAGGTTTTTCATTTCAAGAGTGAAGTATTTAGAATTAAATATTTAGTTTATGTTTTTTTTGGTATAATGTAGAGTCTCTTTTTTCCAACTAGGGTTGGGCTTACTACTAAACGTAGACTCCAAACCATGGTTCTCAGCAGCTTACCGACTAGCGAGCAACCAATTTAGAAATTACCACAGAGGGCATCCAGTCTTAACCAGTCTGGTTACTGGCGTGAGTGAGATCATTTTCCTTCTCAAATTTATAAACATCTTCTCAAATTCTTCTCAAATAATAATCACAATTATAAAAATGGTAAATATACAAAATATATGACCATGTCCCAGCTGAACTTACAGCTTAACAGCTGATTATTGATTGTTTTGACCACTACGCAAATCAAACCCTCTAGTAACTAAAAAAAATTTATGTATTTTTCTCCTTTGAATTCAACAAATTTATCGGAAGCAGTTCACTTATCAAGAAAATAAATAACTTTCCAAAAAAATAAAACAAGTTGATACTGGATAATTTAGTGAGGTTCTGATGAAAGTATCGCAGTTTATTCTATAAGATGACTAAATGTAGATTGAAGGTGCCCAAAGTCCCTTAGCCACGATCTTTTGGAATTAAGAAACATATGTGCTTTTAAAACCTAATCTTCAGATTCCTTCAACTGTTTGAATATTTATTTATTAACCGACTTCGAAAAAGGAGGAGGTTCTATTATGTATGTTCGCCGATTTCTTCGTCTATTGTGAGCCGAGCACTTCTGAGGTGGCCCCATTGGAACTAAATCAGGATCTGTTGAGGAAAGGGGGGGAAATCGAGGAAAATGCCAAAATTTTATACATACAAAGTTTTCACATATTTTTTATCTAAAATAATCAGATGTTCATCAGTGTATAATGTTATGTTGAGCTGATGTGACGAAAAATAGCAAGTCATTCAGTGCAAAAGCCATTCAGTTAGCTTTTTGAGCACTAGCGTTTAGCTTCCAAACGGAGGTCGCGGGGACAATAAATTTTTGTTGTTGTTTAGTTATAACATTTGTCAAATCACCTAGGCTAGGTAGCGGAACCCGGGGCCTGAGGCGCTCATTATTTTCAATCGTTGATTATTTGTTCCCCTTTTTCCTTATACCGACTGCAACTTTTCTTGGCCTACCCATTGCAATATTAAATAAAATGACTGCGTAATTTATTGAGTAAATATCTAATTCTAAAAAGATAAAAATAAAATATTTTTAACAAAAAATTGAACCGACTTCAAAAAATAAAATATGTACATAATAATCGTTGTAATAACTAAGCAAAAATAATCAAAAACTTTATTTAACCTATTACATGTATTTTATATTTTACTATATAGACACAATTTAGCTTAATATCTACCTAAACCTATTTATCTAGTTACAATATTATTTAATATTATAATATTATTTGGAGGAAACAAGAACTAACCATAAAAAAGTTAAAGAGTTTTATTATACTTATAGTCAATTTAAAACAGCAGTGACACTATGTGTCAATATGTGTCTCTCTGAAGTTGTAAATTCGTTTTACAGTCAGACAATATTATCCTTATCATTTTATTCTTTTTAAAAAGAGATAGAATGCTGTTAGAGAAGTTCGAACATGTAACGGAATGAGCCTGCAAAAGTTGCGCGTTTGCCAAATGTCTGAAAACTCTTCAAAATATTATAATTACGGGTTATAAACCGGCAAACCTTATTTTAACGCTTTGTTTGAATAAATTTGAAATCGCCACGGCTTTTATTGAAAATATTTTTTTGCGCATTGCAGCTGCACTGAATATTAGTACGGACACGGCCACTAAAATATCTCAAAAAATAAAAAACCATATAACTTTAAATTCACCAAAAAGAAACCGTGTTTATGCGAGACAGGTGACGAATCAAGATCAAACTGATGTTTCAGGGATCAAATATACAAAATGTATAAAAGCAGTAAGTAGTTTTTTCAATAAAAACATAATTTAATACAATTATTTCAGAGAAAATTGTTAGTCTGGAAAGTATTCATAAAAAGCCAAAAGATATATCTATTTATGGTATTTGTTTTTGCAGTAGTTTGAAAATCAGCTTTTAAAGAACTTGGAGGAACCATCAGTTATTGTTATGTACAATGCACTATATCTACCATATATATAGTACATTGGTGGGGAAAATCCCAACAAGTGTATCAACAAAGGCTGCAATTAAGGAATGGTTTAAAGAACATAAAATAAGTTTCCAAGAAATCATGTTAAAGAATGAACTATTTCAAATTGTTACTAGGTAAATATACATGAAATATTTAATTGCATTTTATGTAATTTACTTTCTTAGAAATAAGTCTGAGATAAGATAGATGGTGGATCAGTTTACTGAACGTTATGGCCACAGAGTATTATGTTTTCCTCCTTATTACTGCATATTTAATCCAATTGAGTTGATATGGGATATTGTAATAGACATTCAGGTCAAGAAGAATGTTCAAACCAGAACTGTCTGGATTTCTGGAAAGAGTTGTATGAGATTGTGTGAGCTCGATCAGACACATTGAAAAAGAAATTGACAAATGGTAGAATCTTGAGCAAGTTTTTGATATATTGCAAATAAACAGCTTAGTTATTCACTTGATTATCGTTTCTGAAAGTGAGTGAATAAAACTTAATGAATGTTGATTTATGATTCAATGCTGACAATTACCAAGACTGGGTGATGAAAGAAGAAACAGCTAATGGTCAGTATATATTTAGTATACTTAAATTGTAGGTAATTGTATTATAGAGTGTGAAAGTTTTATGAGCATGTGTGTTATTGTTCAGAATATATATGAACATTTGTTTAATATGTATGAGGAGAGAAATAATACTAACTATTTTACAGATATAGCAAATGCATTAAGGAGAATGCAGTGATTAAATGTAGTTTTATCAAGAAATGTATGTATAAAGATAGTAACAGGATAAACTAAAGAGAAATACAGTAAGATCATAATCACTTTACAAGGATACATTGCATCGAAAGAAACAAAAACTAAGCGTAAAACATAAATAAAAGTTTTTCGTAGTCACATGCATACAACATTTTTTACGCATTCCTAAAATATTGAGTGCCAATTCGGTAACTCAGCAAAGACCAGTAAATATTTAATAAAAATCCTGATTGAAAACAAAACGCATTCCTTCGCATAAAATTTCCGTTTTAAATTGAATTTTTTTCTAGAGTGCTTTGGAGAGACGGGGAGCCTGCGATCTTGTCAGTTTATAGCGTTCAAGGATGCTTGGCCCCACTCTTTTCGTCGCATTAATGTTTTGAACTAATGGAAAGAGGAAAATCATTCGGGCATAATATGAAAACGCTATTCTCGCTTTCCTCACATCGCATAGATCAGGTTTCTGTATTCGGATATTTTTTTTTAAATGCAGTTATGTTGAAAAGTGTTTGTAACAAATGTGTAACAGTCTTAAGTTGAATGAATTCATAGTGATATTAAGTGCTTCGTAATTTTATAACATGTAAGTGACGACATGTGAAAGATTTAGAATAACAAAAGTTTTTCTTTTTAAAAATTATTTCATTTCATAGAAAAAAGCCGGAACATTCATGCCCATAAGGGCTTGCTGAGTATGATTGAGAATCAGAGAAAGGTCTATTGATGTTAGTTAAATAAATTGAAGGACACTTGCATATCAACGCTCGGTCACACGTTGCAATTGTTGGGAGTGATATACGGATCTACTAGTTCGAGTGGGACTTATGCGCCTTCTCCTTACTACTTATTCAGATCGATATATAGCTTGGCTGGTGCACGATTTCGTTCGTTCGTTCGTTCGAAGTTATAAAGAAATGCGAAAATTGATCGATGAATGTACCATTGCCAGAAAGATGAGAAAAATTATAGAACGTTTTTTATTTATTGATTATTTAGTACTTATAGACTATCCCTTAAGACAGCCGGTCTTACCCAGCCAATGGGCAAGCTGAGTAATATTTTTTCTTTTATGGGCTTTGCAGCACTAGGAGGACTGTCCTGTCGCCTTGACTACCAGTATTAACAAATTAAGAAAGGAGTATACTGAAATGATGAATTAATGCAAAAGAAATGCAGCAAAATGAAAAATAAATGCAGACAGTAATTAAATATTCCTTATTTAACAAAAACTCTGAACAACAACGTGAAGACATCGCTATTAACAGAAAAAAAATGTTTTTCTTGTCAGCGATGTTAGAGTGAATTAAAAAATATCATGGAGAATAAAGACATCTGAATTCAACACAATATTTAGTCAGACAAGTCTCCATAATCCCGGCATAATTATATAACGGAAAAAATAATAACAACAAACATTAATTTAAACTTTGGCCCTATCTTCTGACATGGATTTTTTTTAGACATAAAAAATAATAAATATTACAGGAAAAAAACTCTAATATTTCACTTAACGTTTTAAAAACTGTCAAACGTAATAACCGGAAAGCGATCAGTTTGAAAAACTTTTAATTCCCCGAATGTTCGCCATGAAAGTTTGCTAGAAAATTGATTGATAACAGATGGGGGGGACTGATATTTTAAATTGAAGTTGCCCGAAAAATATTACAAACTGCCGGAGTTATCCGATGTTGTCAGTTTGCCGTTGAAGGTCGTTTACAAGCATTTATTTCTGCTTGACCTGGTTAGCAGTTTTTTTTCCTGCTGAGTTGGTCCCAAGGGAGAAGGGTTTCGCTCGAGCGGTTGTTTCGTTAAGGTTTAGTTTTATTTTTGGATTTCTGTTTCTTACCGAACGTGTTATAGGTTAATGATAATAGGCTAGATAGAAACATTTGAGACAAAAATCAACTTTTGAAATAGTGTAATTTTAAATGCGTGCTTAAATGCTCTATAGCTGTGTGTGAGGTCGCCCTGGACGGTTTGTATGAGTACTAGATTTAATTATGCATTTTTTCCAAAGCAGAAACAAGTTAGAGAAATGTGGTTAAATCTAGCAAGGTACGAACAAGCCGGTATAGTTTGAACATCGGTAATTACTTCACAGCAATAAGATCGTTCTCATGGAAGTATTATATTACTATTTCTAGTAATTTAATGATGCCTAAAGTATAATTAACGTAATACCGAGGTAAATAACACTGTTGATTTGAGTTTAGGCCTGATATATTTTGTGTATTGTGTTTATATCAGTTCCTAATATTTTTTTTCAGTTGCCAAATAATATGGAAAATTGTATTTAATATAATATTATGGGTTTGGTCGTGCAAGTATACATGAAGTCGAATTCGAATGCCAACCAGACAAGAAGAATATTAATTTTGAACTGAACTCACACAACATTCGCTATAGTTCACTACTGAACCACCATGTATTCTCAACATACAAGGAAAAATTGGTTAGATTACAAAAACCCAATATTACATATCTAGTTTTTTGTACATCATATGGTTGGTGTAGCCCAACCAGTTCACCAGATTAAGGGTATCTGATACTGATATGATATTTGATTGAACATTGCCAGTTTATGAAGTTTTAACAGACTGATATGTGTATGATAGTCAGTAAAGCAAAAAAAAATAAGTAGGTAATCTACTTTAAGAATTCATTGAAAAACTTAATATATTAAAGTAGGTCTAAATATTTGCAAAGATTTTGCGTTGTTATCAACGTATCATTTCTGGACGAATTTGGATTATTTGCCTTGATACATTCCAATTACATTTTATCCTTTATCTTTTCTCTCCGTTGGTAGCATAAAATCGATTTTTAACTATGAAATATAAGATATATAATACAAATAAAATTGAAGCGCGCTGAAATGTCCAAACGTTGGAATGCGGAAATTATGGTTAGTAAAGGTTAAGTGACGTCAATGTTTCGGTTAATGATTTTGGTTTATTGTTTGACTTAATGGCGAACAGTTAAATGTTCTGCTTTTATTTGTAATACAGTTTTAGTAATTTGCAATTTTAAATGCTTATAGCTTAAATAATAAAATTTAAATAAACAAATCCTTATTTAGAGTATGTTATTAAAATATATTATTTTTATAAATCAATATTTTTTAATTATATTATATATTTTTACTAGACGTTTCTTAAACATTAAAAATTATTTTTATTGGTTGCGTTTTTGTGTCGCCGTTGTAATAAAAAATGTATAAAACATTGCAATTTATCATATCAATACTTTATGATTGGTTTATTTAACATCATAGATATTTTTGAAAATTATTTCGTTGTTTCGCTTGAATCGTCATGTTAAACCTTTGAAGATATTTGATTGAAGAGTATATTCAGCGTCTTTCTTTTACATTTTTGCGGCTAAATAATTATCGAAGGACTACAGATTACAGAAAAAAAAAACTAATTTTATAGAAGCAGAACAGCATGTCATTTAGGTTGCCTTATTATATTGTTGGTAGACCTTCGAACTATATTTGCTATTTTATTAGTCGGTTTTATAATGTCAATAATGTCCCAGTATTTTTACATTTTATGCAAGAGATATATATTAAAAATGTAAATTTTAAACCTTCTTATTTTAAAATACATATCTGCTTTTAAGATAAAATGTTACAAATAATGATATTATTCCAAATATCTTCTTATAAATATCTTTAAAATATTGAAATATCTTCAGTAACACCATTTTCAGCTTATACAGATTAATAAAACGGTTTCCAAAACATAAAAACATGTTGGCATACATTAATTTTATTCAAGAGTGATTACACAAAATAAATTTGAAAATATAAAAATGTATTAGACATTCTTATTATTTATTCATCACTGTAGGATATAATTTTTTAAAATATATTCTATTGAATAAACCCATAATGTGAAGTTAACTTGGATTTAGCTGGATATCCTTTATGTTATAATTAGAAAAAATATTACTAGATAAATGTTATATTTGCTGTCTAAGACCAGATACTACCAGAAAGTGTAGTAATTAAAACGCTATGAAATGTATAAGATCTGTTTTTTTTAATTCTCGGATCATATACAATTATAACTGATCTATCATTATTATTTGGTGTGGGTTTATTTGAAAAACACCAAAATCATTTGTTATCGATGAAGTATGTTAAGGTAGTTCAATTTTTTAAATTAAATAAATAAAATCAGTGGCAAATGGTATTTGAAAAATGATAACAGAAAAGATGACGTAGAAAGCTAAAACTGGCGCCAAATATAGTTAAAAAATTATTCACATGAAAATAATTCCTCATTATTGGTTTCTATTCGTAGTACTTAAATATCGTTATTATATATACACGTAAATATTTGTAACACAGAGTATACATGAGCAAGAGTTTAGAGACAGAGAGCCGAAATAGATATCAAAGATAAACTACTGTAATAGAAAATGGGTTCACATATTATATTTGAGTGATGTTCCATTTTCCACTAATTTGAAACACTAATATGGCGAAAAAGGACGAGGTTAGGCACCCTTCGATGCTTTTAACGGCTTTCAATAAACTAACAAGGCGAGAGCACCATCACTTTGTTATAGTTTAATTAAAATTTAATTCCAAATCTTTTATGCCTGTTTTTAAGGTTTAGGTTTATTAAAATGTTGTTACATATTTTAATTTATTTCAAAATAATATAATAATATAATATTAATATGTTAATTTTAACGTACTAAATATACATTATGAGATATTTTAGTCAAATAAAACGTAATCTGACCAAAAATATGTTAATATTAGATATACAAGGAAGTATGTTCTATTAAACCAATAAAATAACCAATGGTTAAGCAAAGCTATTTGAGATAGTACGTCTAATCATAACATCGGATATCTATGAATAACATAATATACAACTGTTATTGATATTGTATCAGAATTACATATATTTCTATTCCTCTATCAAAATTTTTAAGCCAATAGATATCATATGAGTAAGGGAAGTTTACATTGTTCTTTAATTTGAAGAAATATGAAGAAGAGACGAATTGATTGCTTTTATAAGTATACTTAAGTGGAACAACTTGTAGAAAGTGGTTTCGCAAGTTTAAGGATATTGAATTTGACGTCGTATGTAAGCATAATAGCTGAAAGTTTAAACATCATCTCTCATACGAGATTTTAATAAATAGAAATACCCTTGAGTCAAGCGTATTTAAGGAAATATTTTTAAAAAACCAAAAGTTGTAGCAAAGTATGAACAGGCATTTGAATAAAATACATTACATTAATTTTGCTGTACACATTTTCAAATTTAGAATAAAAAACAACCATCAAAACTTATTCTTAAGTCTTATTTATATCTACATAGGTTTTATTTGAGTTAAATTTACAGTTTAACTAAACCGACTACCTACTCCAATTTTGGAAAAATGGGGCCAACTTTTGTTCAGTGGTGTCATTGGTTTGGTACCTTTTCATCTCTCAATGGAGTGTGTTATAGAACAATAATATGATATCGGTAGGTGCCAAGTGGTTGCAGCAAGAGTGACTTTCTGCTAGAATGACTTTTTTGTTATGTTTTAGTCTTTTTTACCAACTAGGCTTTACCTGGATTGGGCCTAATGCTTAATATAGGCTCCCAACCATGGTGGTCGGTACGGTGGTAAGTCCAGCGACCAGCGAGTAACCAATTTACCCACTACCTGTGGCACTGTCTGAAGTCAAAGCGTTACATAATATATATCGGTACAGGATAATGGTTAAAAAATGGCTAATATTTTACATTCAGAGTGATTTATTCCATTTTAATATCAACACACCCTTGGGCAAAACCACCAAAATATGCTTTTAGTATACTGTAACAATATCTAATGAAAACTAACAAATCTAATCATTATCATATAGTATAATCATAGAAATAATAATACCATATTTTAAAATAAAGTATGAATTTTAGCAGTAATATAAAAAAACGATGACTTTCGGTGTATATTTCAATGATATATATTTTTTGAAATAAGGCGTCACTTTTTTAACAAG
Organism: Rhynchophorus ferrugineus; assembly: GCF_030347505.1. Lineage (NCBI taxonomy): Eukaryota > Metazoa > Arthropoda > Insecta > Coleoptera > Curculionidae > Rhynchophorus > Rhynchophorus ferrugineus. Next base: position 18,166,183 of record NW_027472583.1, on the reverse strand, counting down.
GTATAGCGGCAATTCGGCAATAAACATTCTATTTAAAACATACTGCATTTTAAATCGCTACAAATTGCTGTCTGTCTATAATTTATGATGGCTTAAAAGTAGTTTTCAATATATCGCAGCATATTTTATGTACCACACTACTGTATTCCAAAGCCGTGAATAGGTCATAAATTCGAAAGTCAAGGCCTTATTGCCTTTCAAGTAAAGTTATCCTCAAAGGCTACGCTCTTATTTGCTAATATAGCTGTATACTAAAACTCCTCAGATCTCTAATAAATGATGCATGCATAAAATGAAATCGATAATTTAACATGCCTGACATGCAGTGCAACACAATCGTAACTTTGGTTATTAATCATAGTTCTTGAAGCATATACGAGACTAGTACGTGCTTCTTATTGTGTTGAACTGTTGATACTTTGTGATTGTTTAAATAATATTTTTGGGGAATATCTACAAGAGTAAATTTATTTATATAGCCATAACCAATTATTATGAACGAATTTATTTAGATACGAAAGTTACACCGTTAGTTAATTATGTTATTTGATTTAAATAACACATTATAAGCAAATAATAATTTTTAATATAATCCCTGAAATATTGTAAATCTTAAGCTATAATACCAAAGCTTGGAACATATAGAAAAATAACAAATTTTGTTTGAAGATTTACAAATATACTGAAACATACAGCTTAATTCCGCCAATTCTGTCCATGTTTATTTTGTGTTGCGGCGAAAAGGCGAAAACATAATTATATCATTTCATGTATATCCCATTTCTCAAGCAGAATTTGTTAAATGTCTCGCAATACATTTCGATGGTTGGTTAAATTGGAAACATCATGTTAGACAAAAATCAGAGCAGATTAGACTCAAAGGCAAACAACTGCACTGGTTAGTCGGGAGATACTTTCAACTTGACCTAAAATCAAAGATATTGATTTATTAATTAATCATAAAGTAAATTTGTACCTATGAGGTGCAAATATAGGGTTGCACTAAAACATCGAACCAACTAGTAATTTAGTAAGTAACTAGTAAAAGTGGGGAGATCAGTTAATATCACCCTTGTACTAATGTTGAGTATAACTAGGATGTGGTCCGAGCTTAAATCGATCTATGTTTCCATGTTTGTGAAGTTCTTGTCAACATTGTTTACAACAGAAAATCCAGCAAATCAAGAATTTTTTTTTCACTTGGCCAGTAAGTAGAATTGCTAATGGAGAGCTGTTCAAGCTTCCTTTTTATTACTCTTGGCTTAAAAAGCCGGGAGCCCCAGTAGCCACATAAATCTGGACTGGTATTTTTTCTTTTCAATTTCCCCGGGGAGATAATGTGTGATATTGTTTAATGTTTGTTAGCCGATGGATAGTTCGTTGTGTTCACAGTCTAATTTTAATATCGAACATGAGATTTAGCTGTAAACCCCGTTTCAGATATTAGAGCTATATCATGTTATCGGTTCTATTTTGAGGAAGGTTTCTAAATCCTTCCGTCAAGTCTTTGGTGTTATAATGAATATTAAAAAATAATAAAAGGGATTCTTCCAATTTAATCTTTAAGATTCATTTTCGTCAGATTTCTAGATTCAAAAACTGATTTACTATGTCTTGATCACAGCGGAAATTTTGTATTTAATTAGTATCTATTTGATTACGTAATTTAAAATAAATATTCCACATTTTAATTAACTTTGTGCCGTCAGACCGAAAATATTTAAGGCACTTTGGAGTAGGCAAGGGAAAATTCATACGGCAAAATATATCCAAACTTTTGAATTATTCCCATATTCTTCAAGAGATTGGAAATGGTTTCTTGTATTATTACCAATTATGGTGGCTATTTTCGCGCAGTGCTTCTATTAAACTCATCAATTGTAGTTGAAATTAGTGATTTCGTAGAGTATTGCCTTCAAATTCTCGTCTTCAAATTTTTGTTTGTTGTTCAAAATGTTTTTTTCTTCGATGTCAAATTTTAAAACGTCGAAACCAGTATTCATATGTTGAAATCGATGAAGCATGATTCCCATAAGCTTTATATAGAATTTGATAACCTTCAGTCGCCTATTTCTCCAACTTGAAATAAAAATGTAAAAATCTTGTGGAAATATAAGTTATAAGTTTAATGTTCGTAAAAATTAAATGGGTGTGTTGAAAGTCGCTAAAATAACACAGCATTATGCAGAGTGGCCATTAATAAATAAAAATAGTATTAATTAGTGATTTATATTAAAAGGCTTATTATTTCTTAATCACAGTGGTAATTTCATGTTTAATTAGTCTGTATTTGATTATATAATATAAAACAAATATCCCACATGTTAACTAACTTTGTGCCATCAGATTGAAAATGTGTTCTTATAACATTGTAGTAGACAAGAGACAATTCATGCGGTACAAAAACTTTGTCTCCGGTGTCAACGTTTAAAACGTTGGAATCAGTTTTAATATGTTGTAATCGATGGAACAATGTTGTCATGAGCTTAATAAAGCATTCGATAACTTTCAGTCTCTTTTTTTTAAATTGTAATAAAAAGTAAAACTTCTCGCCAATGCAATTTATTCGGTAAAAATGCACAATATTTCGACCTTTTGGATACATGTTCAGGGCAGTCAAAAAATTGTTGATACTTCGAAGCAATGATACATACTGAAAAGTAAAGTTTGCTATTGAGGTTTCACATATTAAAAATACTAAAAACTAGTATATTACTGTTTTAAATTGTTTTGTGTCTATTCAGGTGAATAGAATAAATATTTTGAACACTGAAAAAAATAATGATTTGTATGTAAACGGTTGGAAATATTCGTTCGTAATTTATATTAAAATACTTATTATTTCTTAATCACAGTGCTAATTTTTTCTTTAATTATTCTGCATTTGATTACGTAATTCAAACAATTTCAAATTTTTTTTAATTGTCCAAAATTCTTTATCTTCGTTTTCAAATACAGTGTTAACGTTTAAAATGTCCAAATCGGTTTTAATATGTTGAGATCGATGGAATAATGTTGCCATAAGGTTCCTAGAGCATTCGACAACTTTCAGTCATTATTTTTTTTTAAATTGAAAGAAAAAGTAAAACCTCTTGCAAATGCAATAATCGGTAAAAATGCACAATATTTCGACCTTTTGGACAACATTTTCAAGGCAGTAAGAAATTGTTCACACTTCCAAGTAATGATACGTACTGAAAAGTCAAGTCTGCTAGAGAGGCTTCACATAAAAAAAACTGAAAACTAAAAGGAAGGAAATTGCTACCACACGATTTGGCTGAAAATTCCTATTAGAACCGTTTTAATATCGTGGTATCATTACGTACCAACTTTTTGCTTTTTGACGAATTATGCCTTGTGAATTGTGGAAGTGTTGCTAGTGAAAATGACCAGTATACATACATGCACCTAATATTTTGTTATAAATTCATCAAAATGTATTTGTATAGTACTAGTGAATAGAATAAATATTTTGAACATTAAAAAAATTAATGGTTTGTATATAAACGGTTGGAAATATTCGTTCGTAATTTATATTAAAATACTTATTATTTCTTAATCACAGTGCTAATTTTTTCTTTAATTATTCTGCATTTGATTACGTAATTCAAACAATTTCAAATTTTTTTTAATTGTCCAAAATTCTTTATCTTCGTTTTCAAATACAGTGTTAACGTTTAAAATGTCCAAATCGGTTTTAATATGTTGAGATCGATGGAATAATGTTGCCATAAGGTTCCTAGAGCATTCGACAACTTTCAGTCATTATTTTTTTTTAAATTGAAAGAAAAAGTAAAACTTCTTGCAAATGCAATATAATCGGTAAAAATGCACAATATTTCGACCTTTTGGACAACATTTTCAAGGCAGTAAGAAATTGTTCACACTTCCAAGTAATGATACGTACTGAAAAGTCAAGTCTGCTAGAGAGGCTTCACATAAAAAAAACTGAAAACTAAAAGGAGGGAAATTGCTACCACACGATTTGGCTGAAAATTCCTATTAGAACCGTTTTAATATCGTGGTATCATTACGTACCAACTTTTTGCTTTTTGACGAATTATGCCTTGTGAATTGTGGAAGTGTTGCTAGTGAAAATGACCAGTATACATACATGCATCTAATATTTTGTTATAAATTCATCAAAATGTATTTGTATAGTACTAGTGAATAGAATAAATATTTTGAACATTAAAAAAATTAATGGTTTGTATATAAACGGTTGGAAATATTCGTTCGTGATTTATATTAAAATACTTATTATTTCTTAATCACAGTGCTAATTTTTTCTTTAATTATTCTGCATTTGATTACGTAATTCGAACAATTTAAAATTTTTTTTGATTGTCCAAAATATTCTTTATCTTCGGTCTCGAATACCGTGTCAACGTTTAAAACGTCGAAATCAGTTTTAATATATTGAAATCGATGGAACAATGTTGTCATAAGGTTCATACAGCGTTCGATAACTTTCAGTCATTATTATATCATTATATCTAATTTTTTGTTATACATTCATCAAAATGTATTTGCATAGTACTAGTGCATAGAATAAATATTTCGAATATTAAAATATGAATGTTTTGTATGTAAAGGGTTGTAAATATTCATCCGTGATTTATATCAAAATACTTATTATTTCTTAATCACACTGGCAATTTTATGTTTAATTAGTCTGTATTTGATTACGTAATTTAAAACAAATATTCCACATGTTAACTAACTTTGTGCCGTCAGACAGAAAATATTTTCTTATAGTAAGGCACTTCGGAGTAGGCCAGGGAAAGTAAAACTCCGAAGAGTTTACCCGCCCGGCTGTTATTAAATGGCAACGTCAAAGTTAGCCTCAGAGCAATTTTTACGGGTTCCCCGTTATTGCAAAGAGGGATCGGGCGATCGCGGTAGGAATTCACGAAAGTGAAGGGAGTAAGAAAATTAAATTAAACCGCCAAAGTGCGTGAATGCGAATAAACCCGCCCTAATAATACTAATTGGTATGTTTTATGGGGCGGTCTGGCCGATCCAGAGATTTAGATATTCATTTTGCCGCATCGCGTCCTGTCCCTAACACGATTTTGACGGGATCGGGCCGAAAGGCAAGCCGCAAATTCAATTCTGTCGGTAAATTTGCTCTTCCTAGAATCTCTAAGAGGTATTGTGTCGCTAATTTGATTTTACAGGATAGCCGTCGAGTTCTCTCTCGAGTATAATATGGCGACATATGTGAATGGGCGCTCTCGATTTTATATTGATAATGTTTAACGGAAACCCGAAACATATTTTTGACAGTTATCATGTGGGCATATTTATTAAATTAACATTTCTTTCATAAATTCAGCTCTTTATATGGTTTAATATACCCTATTTAACAAACAATTTAATATTGCAATATGCCATATCAGATATCTTATGTTTTGAAAATTAAAACAAAATGAAAAGAGAACCAACCAGAATAAGTTCTCTCAGCTGTGATTCAGTGATTCCTTCTTTAATATAGGGTTAATGTATAGATCTAATTATTATTCCTATAAATTAGTTCTAAAGGTTTTTTTTTTATTTCAAACTTTATTGCGAAACATTGGTTTATAGTATATTATTCAAAATATCCTGTCCATCAATAGCCTCTACTTATCCTATATTGTGTCCTACATTGTTAAGGTATAGGTCTAATTATAACGCGTATAAATTAGTTTTAAAGGTTTATTTTCTAATTTCAAACTTTATTGCGAAAAATTGATATATAGAAAATAATTAAAAATATTGCCCATCAATAGCCTCTATCTTTTGAGGTTATCCACAAATAGAAATCAGGGATAGATGTAAATGTAGGATAGTAATTATGAGATAGATGCTAACCTTTTTGAAATGAGTTATTAACACATAGAAGACACACATTTAATAATCCAATACTTTAGTATTGGTTTGTATACTTATTAAGGAAGCAAATAATTAGGATAATTTAATATTCTTTATTTTATTTCTTTACTTATAAACAAAATGAAAAAGTCCTGTATACCGGGATAGATGCCTAATGCGTGAGTTGATGGCTCAATGATATTTGATTCGTGGGATAGTTGCTCTGAGAAAAAATTTATGAATATTCTGAGTTTCTTAATTTTAATCGATATTAACCAAATTGGAAGATAAATGATATAATAAAAATAATCATATATTTTTATAATTCATGTATTTGACGATACAATATTTTGATTTTTCAGATGGCATCATAATTTTTTTCTTGTTTCTAGGAAATGTCTTAATTTTAATTAACGTCAGCATGGCACAATCGTCTTTGGTACTAATATCAAATATTTATTATCTTAGAAATAATCCCTTTCCAGTTATTTACTTCTTGATTTTTTTCTTTTTCGTATTCTTCTGGCTATTTTAATTTTAATTTTTAATAAACATTTTTCTCAATGTGCAATTTTAAACGTTGACATTGTGCAGATTTCGTACAGCTATTTTTACAAGATACATTTTTGACAAGTTTCATTAAGAGAACATGCGCTTTGTTTCAGCTCTTCAAAGGCGGCTAATAGAGCGTCTTGAGTCTACACACCTCGAGTGCGTTAATTAATAAGCAGCATTAATATGAATAAGAAAACAATAATATAGGTTAATTATTAAGAATATTATTAATTAAGTTCACGATTGCGATGTATCGAGAAATAGATGCCTCAAAGGCATCTATAGTCATAGGTTTTTATTATTACTTTATTGGACTCATAGATAGATTTTTCGATATTCGATTTACTCGGCACAAATGCATTATATATTGATCTTTTTGACACATTTTCAAGGCAGTGAAAATATTTATTGTTGCATATTAATATGCAATTAAATATCCAGTAACACTTTCTGTAAATATTTTAAAATTAATTTATTGGCCTCATAATAAGTTCGATGTTAAAATAATTCCTACGTGAATTAACTAGCATTTTTTGTGTAATGTGAACAGGTGTTTTATGTTCATGAAATTCACTATTTCGTTACTTCATAGTTTGAAGATAATATATGAACAAAATTCTTTTACATCCCAAAAACTGAAACTAATATATCATTGGGCTATTTTTGGAATAGGTTTCGGCCGAAGAACTAAAAAAATTCAAAATTATTTTTATTTGGTATCTCGATGGTAGACCTACGTCCCATTCACAGTGACGAAACTATACATACAATTGTTCGAAATCTGTTGATATACCGAAATGTCTAAATGCATACAATTTTGTGTTACATGAAAGATAGTGCAAATAAAATGCAGCCGAATTTTTATTGTATTTACTGAATACTGATGACGAATAGGTGGTGTTGTCCGAACCGTTTGAAGAATTTTGTTTAGTCATAAGTTAAAATATGAAATCAATTAAAATTTGAAAATAGAACAATCCAAACAAAAATCAGTTTAGTTCCAAGTGTAATTTTAATATAAAATGGTAAAAACTATCTACAAAACATTGTAAAATTGCAATTGTTCCAAATAAAATAATTCACATTTATATATTTTTTTGTATAAATAAATAGAAAAAAAAATCTAATTTAAATGTATTTAATATGAACATATTTTACTGAACATAACTATGTCATATTATAATTTCTTAACTTACTCAGTAAAACTTACTCAGTAATACCATTTAAATAATGACAGAATGTCCTGAACATGCCAGGAAGAGCAAATTTACTGGTAGAAATAAATTTACAGGTCGAGTTTCCATTACGTTAAAATCACATCACGGATATTATTGGGTAAAATGAATATCTAAATATCTGGCTTTCTCAGACCGGTCAATTAAGATTATTAAGGTCGATTTAATAAGGCTCATCTTCATCTGTATGTTCTTTATTCTTTCAGCTTTAATATTCAATTATACAGGGTGAACCAAAACGGCATTTTAAATACACTTACAATAATGATGAATTAAATAAATCAAGAACTATTTATTCTATTGTGCATATATTAGAGTTCAACGTTTCAGTTTAAAGCCACTTAAGTGAGAGTGTTTTATTGATTTTGACACTCTTGTAATCTCGTTGTATATGTTTCATTTTTAATTTTTAATAGACTTCGAATTTGTGATGTAAACCTTACTTTTAAGATATCCACTCAGGGAAATGCTTATTAGGGTAAAAGTTAGGCTGCAGGGTGGCCAGCTAATATCACCTCTTTTAGTTGTCAGACTGATCAAAACCTGATACTAAAGGTGTTGTTATACTAATATATATACTAATAATATAATATATTCTTTTAATATCGTAAGCCGGCATATTTTCTTCCTAACCATGTATCTAGTGACGCCACAAAATAAATAAACACGTTTTATATTATATGATTAGTTCAGTTTATTTCCATTTTATTCAATGGTTATGTTGTGTGTTCTTTAGTGTTTCGTTACTTAAAATATAAAAGGAAATGAATTGATGTAATAATAGCGAAATGAAAAAAATATAGCTAGGCTAAAATGACAAATTTATGAAGTTTAAGAAAGATATACATAAGGCAGTAATAAATCATTGCTTTTTAAAGAAAATAATATGGCCTCTGATATTTTTTTGAGAAAACCTAGTTTATACATGATGGCAGATCCTGTAAAAAGTTCATGATTATCGAACACTGGCAGAGTATCTTAAATTTGTATAACAGGTGAATTGAAAAGTCCCCTGCCTACCATAGTAAAACACATTTTTTTTGGCAAAATTAGTTTTGTTTTATTCAACATAATTGCCTTCAAGGGTGATATACTGAGTATAGCGACCCTCCAACTTTTCGATACCTTTTTTGTAGTACGATTTGTCCTTTGATTTAAAATAGACCTCAGTTTTGACGGTCACCTCTTTATTCGACGAAAATCTGTTCCTAGCGAGCATTATTTTGAGATCTGAGAACATTTGTGGATTTTTGCGATCGTTTTTACTGATTTGTGAGACGATGCATTGTCTTAGTGAAGCAGCACTTTCTTTTTCTTCAAATGCGGCCGTTTTTCGGCGATTTCGTCTTTCAAACGGTCCAATGACGTAAGAGTCGCTTTTGATGGTCCTTCCTTTTTCAAGGTGCACAATGAAAATAATTCCATACGCATCTCAAAATACAGACGCTATAAACTTGCCAGTCGACTATTGCGATTTTCCACGCTTTGGAGCGGATTCATCGTATGCAGTCCACTCGGATAACTATCAATTGGACTTCAGAGTAATATGATGGAGGTATGTTTCATCTATTGTCACATATCCATGCAAAAACTCAGGTTTATTACGCTTGGTCATCTTCAAACATTGCTCCGAACCATCAACACGTCGTTGGTTTTGGCCAAAAGTGAGCTTTCTTAGCACAGAGGTTTCTCATACCCAAATATTCGTGAATTATATGACGTGTAGTTCAGTTGATATCTTTAGAGTGTCTGCTATTTCATTCAATTTCAATTTACGGCCATTCAAAATTATTTGTGGATTTTTTAATGTTTTCGTCGGTAACAACCTCTTTCGGGCGTTCGCTACGTTCACTGTCTTCGGTGCTCATTTCACTACGTCTAAACTTAGTATACCAATCCTGGATGGTTGATTATCTTGGGGTAGTGTTCGGAAACTCGGCATCAAGCTAAGTTTTTGCTTCAACTATATTTTTTCTCTTCAAATATCAATATTTTATCAAGACGCGAAATTATATTTATCCATTTTTTTCACAATAACAAAAGTTGCTTCACACAAAATGTTATAATTCACAAACTAATGATCCGACAGCTGTAAAATTTACATACATCTTTTGAGGGTTAGGGCTAACTAACTAAACTAACTAAAACATATGGATTTAATTTTACTAGCGCCATCTATGTGTCAGGCCGGGGACTTTTCAATTGACCTGTTATATCAATACTTATGTCTTTGTCCATAGTGGTCCAAAAATGTTATGTGTAAGCATATGTATCAGATAAGATACTAGGTCAGGGTAGATCAATAATATGTAGTTACAAAAGAAGAATTCTGACATATATGCTATATTTAGACCTCATAGGTGGTTAAAAAAAAACAAAGGAAGCGATATATAAATATTTTCGATACTGTTACTTTGATGTTAAAATATATTTAACATCAAACTTATTTTATTTCATACATTTTCATTAATGTGACTACCAACTAAATACTTATTTAAATGTAAATTTAAATAGCAGTATTTAAGTTTATTTAAAGTTATCTATTGCGGAAATCATGTAATAGTAAATTTAAATAAGATGATAAGTATCCACTGATTCAAGTTTAAATTTTTTTGGGTTGTTATGAAGTTTTCTAGCTTTGATTTTCAATAGTTATCCTAAAATATTATAATCACAAGTACATGTAAAACAGAAACATATTAATTAATAATATAAATAAAATAATCCAAATATAAAAAAATTAAAAATTTTAACGCGTATGTGTTTAGTGACTCAATCCGTAGCACATCATCTTTATTTGGATGTGGTTTGTTTAGGAGGCTTTTCGAATACTAAAAGACTATATATTAAGAGACATCCTCTTGATATCCATTAAACATAATCTCTAAAATATGTAATCCATTTTTATTGAGGTTAATGAATAGTGATTATTTCAGAAAATATTAATCTTATATAAACGAAATAAAATTCGTTGTTTGTATACGAAACTCTGCCAGTAAACAGTAATATTTACATAAAATATCCATCAGGACAGTTTGTGTTGCTTACCAACTTTTAGTTATATAAACAGTATAATGGCACATAACTCCGAGAACTTTGTTTTGAAACCTATTCCTCCGGAATAATCAAATATAAGTTTCCTTTGAAATTTTAAATTCGCTCACATCAAGATATATGTATTTTTATTATGTCAATAAACAGGAAAATATTAGTGCGATTCGTTTAGATTTAAATTATCTGATTCTGGATTATAAATTTACTAGTTTACACCAGAAAATTAAATTATTGTTACAATTCGCGACAAAACTTTAGCATAATAAATATTTTTTATTTCCACTCTTATTAACACTATATTTTTATCGTTCAGATTCTACTATTAGCGTAAACATTACAAAAAGATAGATTACGTTTACTTATAGGTTCTTTATATTGAAACCTAGAGTAAACAATATATTTGGCACAAGAACGCTGCGACAAAACTATAGCACGGTTAGAAAATAGAGAAGTGATCAATATTCTAAATTTTTATTTCAGTAATAGCGATCCTCCTGTATTTTTCATAACTTTAATCATTTGCCTAGGCAGCGTTTCACATAGGTTTTTAACAGAATCTTGATCTAACTTTCTCCATTGCTAATTTTTTAGCATTTGAGTATACAACACGTGCTAGTTGGCTTACCCCAACAATTTTCACCACTATTTAAATAAACGCAAAATTTGAAAATTGCGTTCTGAAAACCAGTCTTTAACGAATTTCGCAATATGAACAGCAATTGTCTTGCTAATAAATATAATTCTGACCGTAATGTGTGTTCGATATTTGGCTAAAACTGTTCTTCGATACATTTATTGTAACTTATGCTATTAATTTCTAAGAAATTAATAGCACATGAACACTTATTTTTCTGTCTTTCTTGCAAAACCAATAACAGCTCAACACATAACATTTCCTTTACCTAATTATCTGCGACTTAAAATAATCTTATGTTTCATATAATATCATAAGAATAATAAGGCTCAAGAATAATTACATATCTAAGTGTGATAAATGATTATATAGTCATGTCAAAACATGTAATTCACGTGGTCATGTGAAAACACTTCAATACAAAACTATATTATTAAAAATTTAATTTCAGCTTGTCTCAAGCAGTTAACTAGAAGGATTTAGTGTCAGAAACTGTTAACTTTTGTTAATTTTTATAGAGTACATATTTTTGTGACCATCCTTTTTAAAGCTTCCTTAATTATTATTAATTTCTTATTAATTAAAGTATACAAGATAGTGAAAAGGCATCTTGGAACTTTACCAATATATAAACTTAGATATTATTTATATAATACTCAGTAATAGATTTCTTGTAAAAGATATTTAAAAAAAGGTGCTATATGATTTAAATATAAGAAAGTAACAACCTCTTGTTATTATTGTAGTATCTATAAAGATGGTTTACAATAAGAAAAGTTGCATTATCGTTATTAAATTTATAGAGTCGTTTTATATATATATTTCCGGGATTTATTTGATCCGAAAGGTACCGAAATAAACCGGGCTGGAAATAAAAGGAATTTTATCAAATAAAATCGTAATCCGAATCTGGAAACTTGCCGAACAACAACTTGCAAAACTCTGACAAAAATTCCAACAATAGAAAAGCAATAATGTGAATAATTTACATTCTATAGGCCCGTCCTCTTCGTGATGCGTTTTTTTTCTCGTATTTCATTCCTCGTTTTATTTGGTGGCTGGGGAAAGAACGACACGCCAAAGTTGAAACAAGAACCCTTCCATGGAAAAACTTTACCTTTAGAATTTTCCTTTTCCGTATTCTCGCGTCGTGTAGGTAGTTTTTGGGTCATAACTTTCTGTTCACCAGAGAATAAATCTGTGCCATGGGCACGTATTCTGTTCGTGTAGGATTGAACAGAAAAAAAGCCAAATATTTTCTATTGCTGGTTTGTTTTAAAAATAGTTTATTCAAAGTTATTTTGTACGTAAGTCATCAAGTTTTTTAATGTATTACCTGCCTAAATTTGTAAATTCGTTTTGTAATCAGACAATATTTTCCTTTTCATTTTATTCTAGTCAAAAAGAGATACAATGCTGTCTGTACGAAGTGCAACGAAGTACGAACGTGTAACTGAACTAATCTGCCAAAGTCATCCGGTTGTTAAAAATATGCAGAATTCTTCAAAACAATAGTGATAATAGGTTATAAACCAGCAAACGTTATTTTAATGCTTTGCTTATTTTAATAAATTTAAATCACTGCTTATTATTACTAGAACAGAAATCAGTTTCTTCGAACATGAATGATAAACGGAGGCCCTTCTTCCAGTAATATTCATTTGAGATGTAAGTATTTTTACTGTTAAATATTAACTTGCTGCGATTTTGGTTAAAAATATATTTTATCGCGTCGCATCTGCATTGGATATTATTCATATAAGTATTTTTCAATGCAAAGTTTGTCAATACAAACATAATTTATCGCAATTATTTCAAAGGGAACTTTTAGTCTTGAAAGTATCGAGAGGAGTTTTAATGGAACTTCTGGATATTGCTTTAAAATAATACAACATAATAAAATAATGCACGACTAATTATTTCAATTTATACATTTAGATGAGGCATAGATGTTTCAGTATGGGACCGATATACCCAATGCCTCATGGCAAGATGATCATAAAAATAGTGTTATGACAACAAAAGTTGATGGAAAGAATTGCCAATTTCGAAGACAGTTGGATGAGAGTGGAAATAAGTAAGGGGGAGTTATAATTTATATATGATAACTGTAGGAAATTTTATTGTAGAGTGTAAAATATGTATATGCATGGATATGGGTGTAATTATTCAGTGTATCATTTCAGGAGGGAAATAATAGTAACTGTTATGCAGATATGACAAATGATTTAAGCAGAATGAAGTAATTAAATCTAGTACAGTGATATCAAAATGTCTTTACCAGGTAAGACTGTACCAAAGGACACAAAACCTAAGCGTAAAAGATAAATATGCTCTCTAATGAAAATAAAATATATTAGTTGGATATACAATTGTTAATAAGGTGGATTAAGCCTCCAGAGAATACAACTAGAAATGCGCCTAAAACTCTAACTCACAGATAGTATGACAAAGTATTCAACGTAAATATAATCAAACACAACCCTAACCTACAAACTGTTGTAACTGTGTACTTAATTGTATTTTTAAGTCGTTTGATAATATATGTATTAGATGTACTATAATGTTAAAATAAATTATATTTGATAACATTTTAGTTTCATTATTTTATTTAGACTAGAATTTTGTTATATGCCAATGCCAAAATAAACTAAAACTCACACTTAATGCAGCAAAGTCGTGATATTTTGAGATCATAAATTGATATGACGTATGTTCACTGCTTCTTTGGATCGACTATATATATATTTTTCCAAACAATTCTTTAAAGTGAAAAAATAATCAAAATACAAGAACTTAAGGACTAATTTTACGTAATAATTACGTGTTTACTACAAATGAAATATTTCATGAAAAACATTAATACTATTATACATATCTTCTCATCGCTATTTAATAAATTATCGAGTAATGTGTACGAACCTATTCATATAAACTTATTTGTTATTTCTCATTGTTGTCACGACCAGTTAATATTTCACGAACACCATTTTCAATAATTAGTTGAACACGCAACTTTCATATACTTGGAAACCAATTTCATTGTAGATTTGTACGGTTTCGGTTGGTATTCCGAAAATGTCCCGAATCATTCATGTAATAGAACGTAATACAAAAGATGATAAACCGTACGAGGTAAATGACCCTCTTATTTTGAAAGCAGTGATGAAATTAACTGGATATAGATATTTGCCTGCGATAACTCAGATTGTGTTGTTTTTGCTTCATGTTTTAGGATTTACCTATTCCTTATACGGAAAATATTCGTGGCTTTATAATACCTTGAAATTTAATAAACTGGTCGTGAAAATAGTTGACTGTACCGCAAATTTATTGTTGATAATTGTAAACATTTTGGGTTTGTATAAACTGACCTTTAAGGACGTATTGCAGAAAACAGGATTGTACTTGACTAATACCAAATATGGCGCAAGTAGTAGGAGTTTTTGGATTAAAAAGAGTTTACTGGTACTGAGTGTGATGACAATTTTACCAATTTTTATCAACATTTATATATATACAGAATATTTCGGACTTGCGATATATCAATTTGTCGTGTGTTCGGACCTGGAGTTCTATTTATGCAATTTAGTTTGTTTTACCATAATCTACGTACCGCAAAAAATCCGAGAAAAGGTAGCTGAGCTTAATGGTTGTTTTACATCCATAAAACCCAATAGGTTTCAATCGCACAACATTGTGAAAACCATTAAAGACATATCCGGGCACCACAACGATCTCTGCGACGTTCTGGATAATTACACTTCGTGTTTTAAAGTCGTTTTCAGTATATCCGTGTTATGTGTACAAATGCAAATTCTACTTTGTTGTACCATTTTTATCGAATTCGGAACAAAGGAAAAGCGCATAAATAACATTGACACAAGGAATTATGTTCGTTTTATGTATGGCTTGAAGATTGTTTCTGTATTGGTGAGTACTGAAATTTAAAATATCTAATGACATGTCAACTGAAAAGTCCCCGGCCAACCATAGTAAAATACATTTTTTGGCACAATTATTTTTTTTATTCAACATAATTCCCTGCAAGTGTGATACACTAATTATAGCGACCCTTCAAATTTTCGATACCATTTTTGTAGTACGATTTGTCCTTTGCTTCAAAATACGCCTCAGTTTCGTCGATCACCTTTTCATTCGCGAAAATTTTTTCTCAGTGAGCATTCTTTTGAGATCTGAGAACAGGAAATAGCCACTGAGGACCAGATCCGGAGAATACGGTGGATGAGGAAGCTATTCGAAGCCCAATTCAAGGATTATTCCCATCGTTTTCACTGATTTCTGACACGGTACATTGTCTTGGTGAAGCAGCACATTCTTTTTCTTAAAATAGGGCCGTTTTTAGGCGATTTCGTCCTTTAAACGGTTCAAAAACGCTATGTAATAGTTGCTGTTGATAGTCCTTCCTTTTTCAAGGTAGTCAATGAAAACTATTTTATGCGCATCCCAAAATACGGACGCCATAATCTTGCCAGCCGACTGTTGCGTTTTCCCATGCTTTGGAGCGGGTTCACCGTGTGCACTCCAGTCGGATGACTGTCGATTGGACTTCGGAGTGAAATGGTATAGCCATGTCTCATCCATTGTCATATATTGACCCAAAAACTCGGTTTTATTATGCGTGATTATATCCAAATACCGCTCTCAATCATCAACTCGTGGTCAAAAGTGAGCTCACGCGGCACCCACTTTGCACAGAGCTTTCTCATACACAAATATTCGTGAATGGTATGATGTACACGTTCAGTTGTTATTTTTAGTGTCTGTTATTTCATTAAATTTCAATTTACGGCCATTCAAAAACATTTTCTAGATTTTTTAATTGTTTTCGTCGGTAACAACCTCTTTTTTGCGTGCGCTGCGTTCACCGTCTTCGTTGCTCATTTCATCACGTTTAAATTTAGCATACCAATCCTTGATGGTCGATTTTCCTGGGGCAGTGCCCTGAAACTCGGCATCAAGTCAATTTTTTGCTTCAGCTGTATTTTTTCCCTTCAAAAAGCAATATTTTATCTACACGCCAAATACCTATTTATCCATTTATTTCACAATAACAAAAATTGCTTCACTCAAAATGCTATAATTCACAAACCAATGATCCGACAGCTTTGAAGGTAACTAAAAAACATATAGATGTAATTGTAGTAGCGCCATCTATGTGTCAGGCGGGGGACTTTTCAACTGACTTGTTACTGAACGTGGACTCTCAACGCAGTCCTCGGTACTCTAGGTTGGTTGATGACATTTTTTCTAGCGGATTTTACATTCCTCTTTGCAGATAAAACAAAACAGTCAAAAAACAACTCAACCATTGTTCTACGAAGCTATTGTGATTTAAATCACTGATCTAATAACTATTTCTTGGATAATTTTAATAGTGTTATTATTCTTTAGTTTTTGTGATAAAGTTTAATAGTTATATGATAGTAATGATTATAATTTTTCAATTTTTTTAAATAAATATATTTAAATTGGTAATTAAAACATAATAATTAATTTTTATTCTAAAATTAGGTCAAAAGTTTCCCAAACATTTTTATATAATATTTTTTTAGTTCTTGTCGGCAGTTGGTGCATACATTGGTGAACAGCTAACAGAAGAAGGAAATTTGGTTACAAGAAATTGCTGTAGACTCCTGACCCAATTTCCCATGCAGTGCCGGACAAAAAATGAACGATTGGCCAGGAAATATTTGAAACTTCTTCTTGAGCAAAATAAATCCAGAAAAATCAGTCTGAGTTATAATGGGTATTTTGATATTAACTGGGGACTGTTTGGTAACATTGCTTCAAACGTGGCGATTTATTCCATAGTTATCATACAGTTTTTACAGTAAAATCCTAATTTTTTTATTATTCCATAGTATTTAAATGATGTCGTATTAAATATTTCTTAAAAAATTAAATTAAAATGGCAATTTGAATACCCAACTAACTTTGATGAATAGTACAACTAGATAATATTCAATTTAACTTAGTAACAGAGGTAATTGTTTCCATCATATATGTGAGCAGAGTTACACTAGGAGAATGTGAATAAATCTAATTTCTAGGGAACATACTAAAACTATTATCAAAGTTTACTTCATAGGAAAGATAATTTTAAACTCATTTACTTCATTTGCATTATATTAAAATACATACTATACTGTATTAATGGAATAATTTAATTTTCTATTTCCTTTAACGCAAATTGGTTCTTAAAGTTTTGAATACGTCTTTACGTTCAGTATTGTATACTCATTTCAATTATTTAATTATTATGGGTATAATTGTCTAATTGCTTGAACTTATCTGATCAAGGAACGTGTTGTGTTATATGTAAATAATGTAAAAATACTTTACTATATTTTATATCAGTTTTATAAAAAAAATAATTGTTCTACATTAAAACTTTTAACTACTAATCTATGTAAAAATTTGAATAAGCTTAATACGGTTAAGGTTTTAATGCTCTTAAAAGGAATTTCTCTAGTGGTAGCTTTTTTCTATATATCTATTTATTTCTATATATATATATATATATATATATATATATATTTATTTATACCTATATATATATATATATATTTTAAAAAATAAAATGGCGATGCTTCGGTTTTTTTTGTCACTGATATAAGTGTAATAACATAGAAATTTGATAAAAAATGCTTTATTCAGCTCATAGATTCTAGAATCTTACCTCCATGGTACTTATATTGCTGGCGCAGGAAGCCAAAAACAAATTTGTACACAGTAGGCATGTCAACCGCCGAGAAAAATGTCGATATTTGAAAAAATGTTATTTTTTTGCAATATATATTAATATTTTTAATAAACTTTCACAGTATCAATACACATTAAACCATTAAAATTAAGTACCAAGTTTGGGAAATATATAATTTTTTTGAAAAGATATTGTATCGGTAACAAAAATATCGATATAAAGCTATAAGGATATGGGTCAAAATTATCGGATATAAGTATATATCGATATTTTTTCGGTATCCCTATATCATAGTAATATTTTCAAGTCTTTCCAAAAATAACTGTAAAAATAACACTTTTTTGTTGTTTAGTGGCTTAAGACGAAGATTTGTTTTTAATAATCTGTATAAAAGTTAAGTTAAATTATAATTATTGGGTAAAATATTTATATTAAGCACGAGTACTATTTAAACGAAAATGGACAACTACATATTGTGAGTCTGATGGGAACGCTTTATATTTATAATTAAATTTTCGGTACGTTATCCTAAATGAAAAAGTTTTCGTTGTTTATGGTCCTAAATTCAGAAACCGCAACGCTAGTAAACAAATTAGAATATATAAATTAGTATATATAATTAAGACTTTCCATGTTCTCACTGAATTGTAAAAATAACGTCGGGTTTATAAAATATGACTTTCACCTTATATTTTAATAAAAAGTTGTGAGAGTTAGAGATTAAGCGAGTTATATTTGTTTTAATATAAACTGTATGTTATGAGTATTTTTTTTAATTACCCATTGATATTATTTTTATATAGAAAGTAATAGTCTGGGAACTGGTGATATTAATATTATTACAATTGTATTAATAATCATATTATCGATTATTTCAATCAGATAAAATGTCATGGTGTAACTTTGAAATATTTATTGGTAGTTTGGAGAGGAGAAGATGGATATAATTTAAACATTAAACAAAAAATCCAATGTCGGGAATAACACATATTTTATTTGTTTGTTATTTATTTGTTATATATATATATATATATATATATATATATATATATATATATATATATATATATATATATATATATATATATATATATATATATATATATTTAAAATATTTTAAACTGTTCTTTTTACTAATAAGGGTTTATCTGGACTGAACCTAAAGTTTAACGTTTGTTTCGAACCATGATCCTTGGCATTAAGCTTACCGACTGACGAGTGATCAACTTAAAAATCATCCCAGAAGACATCCGGTCTTACCCAGCCTGGTTACTGGCGTGAATGGGATCGTTTTCCTTGTCGGATTTTACACTCTTGGCTACGACGATCACATATATTAAATTCAAAATATTAAACATAAATTTACGGGCATGCCCAGGCAGGATTTGAACCCGCTACTTTCGCAACAGAAGGTAGATCGTTCTCTCGCCTTTACCATTATGCCGACCAAGCCGGCTCATATAATATTATATTTATAATTGTTGATTTTTGATATATAGTGTCTGAATGCATAATACTTGAACTGATAAATACTAGTAAAATGTTGTAAAATTGTGTGCTAATTCATTGTTAAAACTTCACTATGAAAGCAGTTTTTGCAGTTAAATTTTCAGTAGTTTAAACGGAAATAAATGACGAGAGCCTGTCCAAACAGTTTAAGCGTTTACTAACAAACTTGACGAAAATTAATTTATCTATAGGAAAGTTTTAAAAGTTTTGCGCAAAAGGATTTTCTCGAAGATTACGAACGAATTCGAACGAAGCAGACAGGTTGACAATGAAAACTATTGGAAGTTATTTGTCTTTTAATGTCGACAATAGAAGTGCGCTTTCAGAAATTATAAAGTAGAAACATCCTTTAGAGACAGTTTTGCAGTAAATTCATTCTAAAATAGTGTTTCAAGTTCATTTAAAAATTGAGATTTGTTCATTGTAAATGTTACAAATCTTCTCGAAAATCCCGGTATATATTTATGTATTATGTATGGTAATACAGATAATGACTTATAGTTGTATTATTAATTAATTGCATAAATTGTATAAGCAATTAACAATTTCGTAAGATTAAATGCGATGAAAGTCAAGTGTTTCAAAAACATTTATTAGGTTGTATGTAAGTGGTAAGGTGTAGTATATTACCAGTTGCTAATATTATTACCGATATTTACTGGTATCAGTTCAATAAGTTCAATGACGCATTGTTGCAAAGAAGACCAGCAATAGCGCCAATACGCATAATAAGTACCTTGCGTCATGTTACAAGACGCAAAAGTTCTGCTGCACTCAACGGACTCACCAGACATAGCATCTTCTGGCTACCACCTGTTTAGATATTTGCAAGATGTGTTGATGCTTGAATAGCCAAACTATTATTGTTCTTTCGACACAGTAGCGCTATTTTATCAGATATACGGTAAATACTATGGGAAAATGATGGAAAACACTTTGAACAATACACTTAGTACCAATATTTCTCAACGCTTTTTGAAAATATATGTTATCAATGCAGCATCTAACAAAAAGAGCGAATTTTTATTAATTTATTGAACAAAATTGATTATACAAAATATTTAAACAATAATTAAAATATTTTTGCCATCAATAATATAAATCAGTTTGTACTTCCATATATTTTAATATTTTTATTTAATTTTTTTTTATTAAAATTAATATTAATTTATTTAATATTTTAATATTTTATTCACCATGGTTGAGTAATACTGATCATTCTGTAAACGTTATTAGTCGAGAAACTATATAGTTCCAGTATAGCACTCGTATATACTGTTACTGTTAGGAGTTGTTATATTAGTTCAATTACTTTCTATTGTTAGTGCACAAAATCACGTTTACAAAACTAATCCCATCAATATGTTCGACAAACAGTTCTGATACATGGAGATGATTTATATATACCTGATTTAGATTATAAATAGCAGGATTATCGATTAGTCGTGGAAGAGGGCTGTTGGATGATCTAAGTAAATGTATCTAGTTATACTCGTAATTATCACCAAAATCAGTTAATAAATTAGAAAAATAAGTTCAGGTTATATAGATTTGTTGTTTTTATATTGACTTGAATTATGTCAAAACATGTCTAGATTAACAAATATCGTTATTTGAAACTGAAAAATATCATGAGAATTAATTTTTGACCAAACTTTGAGGTTAGAAAAGTGTGAAATACTATTTGCATTACTTTAAAATGTTAAGTTACGTACCTACCATACTACCATAGTAAACACATTTTTGTGGCAAAATTAGTTTTTTTTGTTCAATGCAATTCCCTTCAAGGATGATACACTGATTATAGCGACCCTCCAACTTTTCGATACCATTTTTGAAGTACGATTTGTTCTTTGCCTCAAAATAGGCCTCAGTTTCGTCAATCACCTATTCATTCGACGACAATTTCTTCCCAGCGAGCATTCTTTTGAGACCTGAGTACAGGAAATAGTCGCTGGGGGCCAGATCTGGAGATGCGGTAGATGGATGGATTTTTGCCATCGTTTTCACTGACTTGTGACATAGTGCATTGTCTTGGTGAAGCAGCAATTTCTTTTTCTTCAAATGCGGCCGTTTTTTGGCGATTTCATCCTTCAAACGGTCCAATAACGCTTTGTAATGGTCGTTGTTGATAGTCCTTCCTTTTTGAAGGTAGTCAATAAATATTATTCCATGCGCATCCCAAAATACAGACGCCATGACCTTGCCAGGCGACTGTTGCGTTTTCCCTCGCTTTGCAGTGGGTTCATCGTGTGCAGTCCACTCGGATGACCGTGGATTGGGCTTCGGAGTGAATTAGTGGGGCCATGTTTCGTCCATTGTCACATATCGACGCAAAACTCGGGTTTATTACGCATTATCATCTTCAAACACTATTCCGAATCATCAACTCATCGTTGTTTTAGGTCAAAAGTGAACTCACGCGGCACCCACTTTGCACATATCTTTCTCATACCCAAATATTCGTAAATTATATGATATACACGTTCAGTTGATATTTTTAAAGTGTCTGCTATTTCATTCAGTATCAATTTACGGTCATTCAAAATAATTTTATTGATTTTTTAATATTTTCGTCGGTAACCTCTTTTGGGCGTCCACTGCGTTCACCGTCTTCGCCGCTCATTTCACCACGTCTAAACTTAGCATACCAATCCTTGATGGCTGATTTTCCTGGGGCAGTGTCTGGAAACTGGGCATCAAGTCAAGTTTTTTCTTCAATTGTATTTTTTCCATCCAAAAATCAATATTTTATCAACACGCGAAATTCCTTTTTATCCATTTTTTTCACAATAACAACAGTTGCTTCACCAAAATGCTATAATCACAAACTAATGATCGGACAGCTGCCAAATTTATGTACGCATCTTTTGAGGGTTAGTGCTAACTAAAAAACATATAGATTTAATTCTAGTAGCGCCATCCATGTGTCAGGCCGTGAACTTTTAAATTGACCTGTTAATAATGATCATAAGATATTCTTATTGCCCACTGGGTAGATTCTTAAATCATTAAGGGTAATAAGTGAAATATATTTCCGCATTTCAAAAAATAATGATAAAGATAATTTAACTAAAACAAACTGCATGTTTAACGTATTTGATTAATTTTTTATATATGGAGGTCGACAATATCGTAGTTGATAATGATAATAAATACTTCCTACTTTATTGTCTATAATTTATGTCTATATTTAAGGTACTAAATTAATTAATCCATTTACTCTAGCAAATGTTGAATACATTTGCGTTATGAGTTAATACCATTAGACCCGTTATTGGTAACATTTTAATACCGCCGGGACTCATTTCGTTGTTTGTATATTCATTTCTCACCTTGCCGCTACTAATTTCATATCTAATAGTCAAATTATGTAATTAAAACATGCAAACAGATGACCACTTAACAAATTGACCCGAAAGTCAAGGTATCTTTCATTCTTGTTATCGTTGCGTCGTAAAATGGCTGATAACATTCGGTTGCCAGAATGTCCATTGCAGAGTGTCGTTAATCAGAAGACATACGACCGTTCAGATCCGATCATTTTGAAGTGCGTAGTGTTATTACAGAAAAAGAGGGCATTTTCTTTGGTGCTTCAAACGGCGTTGATTTTAGTTCACGTGGCGGGTTTCGTGTACTCGACTTACGGGAAGTTTTCTTGGTTGTATCAGGCTCAAAAGTACGATAATGCCGTAGTGAAAATTACCGATTGCGTAGTGAATATTTTGCTGGTTTTTACGAATATATATGGCCTCATGAAACTGTCGATGAATCATTTGTTACGTGACATAACCTTGTATTTAACAAACAAGAAACTGGAAGAAACCCGTCATGACACGTGGTTTAGAAAATGTATATTACTTTTATCGATTTCGGATCTTGTACCGATTTTAATTAATTTCTATATGTATTCTACTCGTATTGGAATGGACGTGTATCGACCGCTGGTCGCCACAGACCTGGAATTTTATCTCTTCAATTTGATTGTGTTCGCAGTACTTTGCATTCCCCAAAAAATACGAGAAAAACTACATGAAATAAACAAATTGCTAGTTAAATGTTCTGATGTAAACGTAGCTGCTAACATAAGCGATAAAAATGAAAAGTTTTATATAGCGACTTATTCAGCGTACGCGGAAAATTTGAAGAGCATAACGAAAAATCACAACGATCTCTGTGACTTATTGGATAAGTACAATAAGTGCTTCAAGCTGATGTACTGCTTGATTATACTCTCGATTAAATCTGCCGTATTATTCTGCTGTACCATCCTGATAGAATTTGGAACAAAAGAAAAAAGCGTTAATGGGGTTGACCCAAAAATATTTGTTCGTATTGTATATAGTTTATTTATTGTTTCCTCCATGGTAAGTATTATTAATATCACCAATTATAATCATAGATTGATGTTGAAAATATTTCAGCTTACAGCTGGTATTGCCGCATGCGTTGGGGAAAAGATTCATGAAGAAGTAGATGGCATAACAAGAAACTGCTATTATCTTTTAAATAAACTACCGGTCTGTTTCAAAACGGATTATCAGTATGTTATTGAAAAACAACTAACATACCTGTTGGATCAAAATAAATCGAGAAATATAGGATTGTGCGTCGGAAGCATGTTTACTATCAATTGGAGTATAATGGGTTGTATAACATCCACAGTAGTGACTTATTCCATAGTGATAATTCAGTTTTTGTTGTAAAAATTTTCTTTGAGTATTGCGTTTACGTATCTGTGAGAATATTGTATAATTATGTTGTATAATTAGACTGTAACTAATTATATCGCCACATGTTATTTCTATTATAAATATAACTATTACTCCGCAATAAATTTATTTTTTATCTGCTTAAGTTGTTCATTTATTAATTAACGGTTTTAATATTAAGTAACGTTTTTGTGGCCACAGCAATGTGAAGCTACTTATTACTAAAAAATAATTTTAACAAAAAATGGAACCGACGAAAATAAATAAGGAATTCACTAAAAATTAAAAAATAATCAAACTTAGATTTTAAATACAAAAAAAAAATATTATAGAATAAAATATGTACATATCAATCATTGTCATAACTAAATGAAAATAAAAAAAGCCTTATTAAACCTATTTACTACACTCATTTTATATACACATAATTTACATACCTAAACCTATTTATCTATTTACAATATTATTTTACTAATACTGTTGTTGGTAATTTAATTTTTTGTATATTTCACAAAATTATATTATTATTTTTGTATTGTTCAAAAATTGGCCTACAATTGATGGAAAAATCGTCGAACATACTTAAAAATATATACAGCCGAATATAGAACCTCCTCCGTTTTCGAATTTGGTTAAAAAAGACAGAGTCGCTAATATTTATTGTTTGTTGATATTTCCTACGTTGCTCAGCTTAGCTCAGTTTGGATACTATGTGATGATGGTTTTGTAGTTAATAGTTTAATAGTGAACGCGTGTGAGTTTCAGGTTGAAGATATTTGTTTAAGGGGGATCAATCAAGAGCACTGACATTACTGGATATCCTAGAAAATGTCTCTTTTAGATGGATTCTGTTCAGATCAGTGATATAGCCAGATGGCGTCAGTTTCTAGGTTCACTTTGGTTGATTTAGGTAAAGTTAGTTAAAGTAAAGGAGATTTTAAAATTTAGCATTTCTTGGAGACTACAGTACAGTAAGAAATGTAATCAAAAACTAAATGGTTTGTATATTAAAATTTCCAAACAAATAATAGGTAAAAATGTATTGTTTAAAGGGGTAAAAGTATTAATTAAACTGACATAATAAATAGTAAAATAATGAACAAAAACAATAATACTTAATAGTATATAATAAAATCAAATTTCAAGATTCCAAAAACAATTTAAGAGTTAAAATATGGGAGGAGGTCATAAATTCTTACAGTCACTCGGTTTGAATTATGATGACGTAATGAGTAAAGAAGCACTGTTGAGTCAGATATCTGTGGAGCTTTGCTTATATGTGTATCTTATATAGACATCTAGAGAAGAAAAGAAGTCTTTCATGAGTCTCTAAAGCTTGTTAATTTCCTCCAGCAGGTCTCACTTCACGGTTACACCACCTCAAAATCGGCCAAAATCTAAAGGAGGTCGTGATGATTATTGTCTTTTTGATAGTAGTTCTGTTTATTGGGTCTATGCTCCTCTTAGCTATGAACGGGTCAATTGAAAAGTCCCCGGCCTACCATAATATAACACATTTTTGGCAAAATTAGTTTTTTTTTAATTCAACATAATTCCTTTCAAGGGTGATACACTGATTATAGCGACCCTCCAACTTTTCGATGCCATTTTTGTAGTACGATTTGTCCTTTGCTTCAAAATAGGTCTCAGTGTCGGCGATCATCTCTTCATTCTACGAAAACTTCTCTCCAGCGAGAATTCTTTTGAGATCTGAGAACAGGAAATAGTCGCTGGGGGACAGATCCGGAGAATATGGTGGACGAGGAAGCAATTCGAAGCCGAATTCATGGATTTCTGCCATCGCTTTCACTGGCTTAGGACACGGTGCATTGTCTTGGTGAAGCAGCACTTTCTTTTTCTTCAAATGAGGTCGTTTTCGGCGATTTCGTCCTTCAAACGGTCCAATAACGGTAAGTAATAGTTGCTGTTGATGGTCTTTCCTTTGACAAGGTAGTTAATGAAAAGTATTCCATGCGCGTCCCAAAATACAGATGCCATAAACTTGCCAGCCGACTGTTGCGTTTTCCCACGCTTGACGGATGACTGTCGATTGGACTTCGGAGTGAAATGATGGAGTCATGTTTCATCCACTGTCAAATATCGACGCAAAAACTCGGATTTATTACGCTTTTTGCTCACTCAAAATGCTATAATTCACAAACTAATGATCTGACAGCTGTAAATTTTATATGCGCATCTTTTGAGGGCTAGGGCTTACGAAAAAACAAATGGATTTAATTCTAGAGCATCATCTATGTGTCAGGTCGGGGACTATTCAACTGACCTGTTATTAACCCGTACTTAAGTGAAGAAATATCTAAAAGGGAATCTTATTGATGATATTGAGGTTGAAAATAACGTCATGAGGGGCAGAGCACGACATATAAATTAAGAATGTCATACTTCATACTAGAATGAGACAGTATTTTGTATACGAATGCAAATTTGCAAATAATTTCATTTGGAATAGCAAAAAATAGTTTTTAATTACTCTATAAGAATTGTTTTAAAAGACTGTTAGATGAGTATATTTTAGTTATTTATTGAGGATAGATTGAAAAGTAATATATCAATAGTTCCCAGTCATGACAAATATAATTTATGAATATTTCTTTCAACGATTATTACATTTTTTATTCGATTAGTGAAAATCTCTTTTATTTCTGATATGCTAAATGTTATTGTTTATAAGAAAGATTATAAAATACATCAAGAGAGCATAATTTTGATCACTTCGGAATATATGTTGATTTGTCCAGATAAAACTTAATTGGTAAAATGAAGAACTAATTTATTTTTAGCAAGCATTTCCGTCACCATTATGTTGAAAATGAACTGCATTAATTCGATTTTAATCGACCTTCTGATTTTACGATTCCGATTACTGTATATTGATCTTTAAATCAGGAAAATTCTCCCAATAGCGCCGTTACCTGAAATAGAAATAACATTTCAGTAAATTCATATAAAAATTTGAGTTTATATATTGCGGGCATGTTTGTATACTATGAAAGTGCGAAAGAAATGAAAATGAACTTGAAATATTAAATAATAATTATCTTGTGATAGCGGAAAGTATTTATTCATTAAATTACTTCATAATTAATTAATGTGGCATTGCAATGTTCACCGTAATATGATAATGAGCAATGATTGCAGTTCATCAAACTTCATTATCTTCTTCATCAATACACCTTGCTGATAATAGTCTAGCAAGATTTTATAGATAAATATCAATATTCTTCTTGCGTATCGATGCGGATGGTGCTTCTGGACTGGTTTTGTGACTTTTTGCGCTTGAAATTTCTGTAGTAGAATAGAAAACTTTTCTTTTTTGCCTGGCAGGCAATGAAACAGCGATGTTGAAATGGTTCTAAGTGGTATTTGATTATCGGTTCCTGGGATAGCAATTTTGATAGTTTTTTCTCATTGCATGCAAATAGCTGGCCACAGTTTATTGTACAACTGCTCATCTGTCTGAAAGTTACTTTTGTCCAATAACTCAGTCCATTGATATCAATATCACTACTTCTAAATCGTCCAAACTAAAACCGACAATTGGGATATGACGAATCAGCACTACCTTACGTTCTTAAAAGTGTTTCATATGTTTCGGAAGCAGATTTCATCAAATCAAAAACAAATCCATTGATTGTCGAAAATTTAGTTTTGAGCGTTCTATGATTAGCGTCTCTATAAAAATTAATACTAAATGCATAATTTTGATCACTTCGGAATATATGTTGATTTGTCCAGATAATACTTAATTGGTAAAATGAAGAATTATAAAGGCTAATTAATAAAAAAATCTCTTAAAATTAAATACCATACGTAATGTGATTAATGAACTATGAACCAAATTATGTCGCTGAAATATTTGATAAATTTGTTATATCAGCCTGGAGCCACAACAAATTGACTATAAATTAATCTTTGTATTAATTATAAGTTGCGGATACTTCTGCAGGGAGAAAAGTTAAATGGAAGATTCCGAAAATAAACTAATTTATTTTTAGCAAGCATTTCCGTCACCATTATGAAGAAAATGAACTGCATTAATTCGATAATTATTCTCGAGGAAATCGTGACTATCCAAAGTTGTTAGAACTTCCCGATTGACAATTTAATTCGCCCGGAAGTTCTCAAATTACTGAATTGAATTTATATGAACGGGACTTTTAATCTTTCAAACAACAACCAACTGATTTGGAATGCCAATTTAAATAATACACCTTTAATTTTTGATAACAGTAAAATTTTATAGAAATAAAATCATCAAATCAAATGATAGAATAATCAATGCCTGAACCGAGTACTTAAGAAAAGTGGTTATTGCAATGTTTGAAAACGATAAAGGAATTTGTCCGAAATTATTCAAAGTGTAGCATTTTTTTGAAGTTTGCAAACAGCCAGTAATCACTAGGGAGCCCATCTGGTCTATACGGTGAGTGACAAAAAACAATGTTTAATCAAAACACTGAATTATTGAAATTGCGCTTTGTCATTAAAATTGGTGTAATATTAATAGTTATATATATAAATAACGGGTCAATTGAAAAGTCCACGGTCTACCATAGTAAAACAAATGGCAAAATTAGTTTTTTTATTCAACATAATTCCCTTCAAGGGTGACCCTCCAACTTTTCTATACCATTTTTGTAGTACGATTTACCCTTTGCTTCAAAATAGGCCTCAGTTTCAGTGATCACCTCTTCATTCGTCGAAAATTTCTTCCCAGCGAGCATTCTTTTGAGATCTGAAAACAGGCAAGTCTGGAAAATACGGTTGATGAGGAAGCTAACCTTTTGGGCGTCCATTTTCACCGTCTTCTGTCCTCATTTCACCAAGTCTAAACTTACAATATTTATCCTTGATGATTGATTTTCCTGGGGCAGTGTCCGGAAACTCGGCATTAAGCCAAGTTTTTGGTTCAACTGTATTTTTTCCCTTCATAAAGCAATATTTTATCAACACGTGAAATTCCTTTTTATCCATTTTTTTCACAATAACAAAAGCTGTTTCACTCAAAATGCTATAATTCACAAACTAATGATCCGACAGCATCTTTTGAGGGTTAGAGCTAACTAAAAAACATTTGGATTTAATTCTACTATCGCCACCTATGTGTCAGGCCGGGGATTTTTCAACTGACCTGTTAAATCGGAAGAAACAAGGAATCTGGTAGCGTTAATATCACTATCCGTAAAAACTGTTAGTGAACTTACAACTGAAAACTGGGACTGCGTCATCAATATGGATTAATATAGTACCCAGAAGAGGAAATAAATCTGGTGATGGACTTTCAAGAGGATTTCAAGTATCGCAAGTTTGGTTCAATTGCATAGCATGATATTAAAATTGTAGAAGGAGCTGCATCAGGAAAGATCAACACAACAGAAGAATATCCCTGGGAGTTTTTTTTAACTTAAGTAATGATTGGTAAACAGCAAAAAATACACACTGGTTATATTACATTGCTGTTTTAATGGAATCGAGATATTGTGTTGTACAGCTACCATAACTTTATAGATTACTAGCTGACCCGGCAAACGTTGTTTTGCCATGTAAATATATTCTACAGAATTTCTAGTGCAGAAAAAAACTTATTGGAAGTGGAATATGTGGTATATGAGTGAAAAAGGCATGGACCGCTGTAAACGATGATGGAATATAAAAATAACAAAACACCCAACATTAATTTTTTTACATTTATTTTAATTTATTTTAAGTATAAATTATTTAATCATTAATTCATTACATAATATTAATCTCTTAATGCTACAGCATGAAAAATATTTGTTGTTAGCCCATCTTTAGCTAATACAAACAAACCTGATGGTTTACGCACTCGAGAGCATGCAACGTATAATTGTCCGTGTGAAAAACATGATGTGCTCAAATCTAAGCCGCAAACAGACATTGTTTGGTCTTGTAAAATATTAATACACATTGCAAATGTCAATCTAATCGGAAATTGAATATGCTTAAATTGAATGGGCATATCTCTGGGTATAATAGGTATTAATAGGTTCGTGGTATTAATATAGTTTCACCCCGAAACTTGCAATTTAAAATGGGCTTCGATAACGTTTTTCACTATTTTTTTTAATGACTGCGTCCTATGCTGGAGACCGAAAAGTATGGAAAATTCTTGAAAATTAAAATTATAACTGCAAAAATTGCTCAAGTTGCGGATGTAATAGGACGCTGTTACATCCTTGGGTATTATTAAAAATCTATTTTTTATATAAATACATTTTATATTTCTCTTGTCTCATTTGCAGCCAAGTCTAGTTTACGTTTATAGTGTTACTTTTCGTGAAATTATTTTAAATATACGCCAATGCTGTTTCTGTAGTAAGTAATTAATTTTAAAATTTTCAGAAAATCTAATGGAGTTTTTATCCCCTAGCCTATCTTTAGCTAATACAAACAAACCTGATGGTTTACCCACTCGAGAGCATGCAACGTATAATTGTCCGTGTGAAAAACATGATGTGCTCAAATCTAAGCCGCAAACAGACATTGTTTGGTCTTGTAAAATATTAATACACATTGCAAATGTCAATCTAATCGGAAATTGAATATGCTTAAATTGAATGGGCATATCTCTGGGTATAATAGGTATTAATAGGTTCGTGGTATTAATATAGTTTCACCCCGAAACTTGCAATTTAAAATGGGCTTCGATAACGTTTTTCACTATTTTTTTTAATGACTGCGTCCTATGCTGGAGACCGAAAAGTATGGAAAATTCTTGAAAATTAAAATTATAACTGCAAAAATTGCTCGAGAAGTAATGTTTACGATGAAAACTATCCCATATAAGTCCTTTACATCCTTAGGTATTATTAAAATCTATTTTTTACATAAATACATTTTATATTTCTCTTGTCTCATTTGCAGCCAAGTCTAGTTTACGTTTATAGTGTTACTTATCCTGTAATTAATTTTAATATACGCCAATGCTGTTTCTGTAGTAACTAATTAATTTTGAAATTTTCAGACATTCTAAAGTTGTTTTTATCCCAAGAGAGTGTATACGGCAACTCTTATTCTAAAAATGTATGATAATAATATTTTTACTATGTGTTGTATCTTATATATACAAAAATACTATATTTTACCTTCTGATTTTACGATTCCGATTACTGTATATTGAGCTTTAAAGCAGGAAAATTCTCCCAATAGCGCCGTTACCTGAAATAGAGATAACATTTCAGTAAATTCATATAAAAATTTGAGTTTATATATTGCGGGCATGTTTGTATACTATAAAAGTGCGAAAGAAATGAAAATGAAATTGAAATGTTAAATAATAATTCTCTTATGACAGCGGAAAGTATTTATTCAGTCAATACTTCATAATTAATTAATGTGGCATTGCAATGTTCACCGTAATATGATAATGAGCAATGATTGCAGTTCATCAAACTTTATCATCTTCTTCATCAATACACCGTTCTGATAATAGTCTAGCAGGATGTTATAGATAAATATCAATATTCTTCTTGCGCGTCGATGTGGATGGTTCTTCTGGTTTTGTGACTTTTTGCGTTTGAAATTTCTGTACTAGAATAGAAAACTCTTCTTTTTTGCCTGGCGGGCAATGAAACAGCGATGTTGAAATGGTTCTAAGTGGCATTTCATTAACAGTTGGGACAGCCATTTTGATAGTTTTTTCTCATTGCATGCAAATAGCTGGCCATAGTTTATTGTACAACTGCTCATCTGTCTGAAAGTTACTTTTGTCCAATAACTCAGTCCATTGATATTAATATCACTACTTCTAAATCGTCCAAACTAAAACCGACAATTGGGATATGACGAATCAGCACTACCTTACGTTCTTAAAAGTGTTTCATATGTTTCGGAAGCAGATTTCATCAAATCAAAAAAAAATCCATTGAATGCCGAAAATTTAGTTTTGAGCGTTCTATGATTAGCGTCTCTATACAAACTAATACTAAATGCGAAATTGCTGTTTCATTTAGAGAAGCATCAAAAACATCGAATTTAGCAGTTAGGTTGGGTTGTTTAACATTGCATCAATAAGCATCTTATTACGTATACATCTTATTAGGTATAACTTTAATACTTATATTTTTTTTATAATTTAAAGTCTCCTTTTTACCAATGAGGGTTTATCTGGACTGGACCTACTGTTTATCTGCATTAAGCCTACCGATTGGCGAATGACCAACTTATATACTTATAATGACGATACTTATACATTTTTGCTTCGAACTTAAAATTACATATATATATATATATATACATATATATATATATATATACATATATATATATATATATATATATATATATATATATATATATATATATATATATATATATATATATATATATATAGAAACATTTTCGGCCTCTATAATGGTTTCCAAAAAGCTCTAAGTAGTCCAACGTCTACGAATTTGACATATTACGACGACATTAAAAAGTACGTATATTACTATGGTGCCGAGTTTGAGTTTTAAGAAATGTGTCAAATTATTTCTCAATGTATTTTTGTCATTTGTAACATCTAGCAGGTATATAATTTGCAGCTGATTCCTCCTTAAATTAAGTAAATCTTGAAAACGAGTATCAATAAATAGAAACAAGAATTTGGATATAAAAAATTAAAAGAACGCTATGCAGCAGCTGCCTTGAAATCCTAAAATCTCGCTCATGTTGAAATATAGTGGATAAATGGAAAATCACGTCACGAAGCTGAATTTAATTCCGGGAAACGCGGTAATTAACTATCAAATTAGAGAATCTGGAACACGAGGTTCATCACTAAGGCACGTCCGAATGAAATATCTGCTGCTTGCGAAACGATAGCAACTCTCGTTTAATTCCTGATAGGATTCTTAAGAAATTTACAAATCTAGTTTGCCTCAAAATGTTATGATAGTAATTCAAAATAAATAGAAACATGATATTTACAACATGCCGGGACCGTTTTGTCGCCTTATCCACGCCGGATGCCGAAGATTGTATCATGAAATAGCTAGATTAGTGTTGTGTATGGAATGATACACCAGCCAAATAGAATCGACTGCTACCTGATCTAGTGGAGTAATTTTGATCATCAAAGCTAGTGGAAGTTTGTTGTTTCAGTTAAGTTTCCCGGTTTGTAATCCATCCAATTTAGACATACAGAACTCGTTCATCACGCTAAGTCTCAACTTAACCAGGTTAGAATGACTTCGCTCAAAAAATCGGTATCAATTTGTCAAAATCTAACAATCAATGAATTCAATGAACTCTCTTTGTGGCGTATTCTAATAAGACTTGTAATGATAAGGCATGTAATCCAAATATCTTCTGAGTATATAGCGTAAAAAACTTTTTGAAATATAATTTCTTGCTCACAAGGCCAAATTTACGTCTTTGGTCATTGACCAATGTTTCCATGTGTAGTCGGTCTAAAATAGTTATGAACTCACGTCATCACGGCGTCAACTTTATTGCCAATTGCAGTTTGTAAATTGCTGTCTGATGGGTCCTAAGATGTAACCGAATATGACTACAAAATTCAATTTAATAATTGTCTGCCACACTCTTTTAACATTAACTGTAATAATTAATTTTGCATATATTGATATATTCCAATCGACTCAGAAACAAATTGTGTCTCTGATCAGCGTATTGCTTCAGCGTATTGCAGTGCAGTGAATATTAATATGGGTACTGTGATTAATATCTCTCAAAAAGAATAATATAACGTTGACCAAGACAGTTCTTGGTATTGGATCTATTGTTGGATATAATCGTAATTTAATACAGTTATTTCAGTTTCAGGAAAATGTTAATCTGGGAAGTATTCTCAGAAAACACAGGAATACCTCCTTGAGGGATGCAGATCACCCCTTCATATACTAATAGGATACATAGAGTTTAAGTTGTCTAAAAACAACCGACGAAGAGGGTTGATGGAATTTCCATAAAGTAGACAATGTTACTATACTCTTCCCCAAGTGAAGCCGCTGCAGAATGTGCCTTTGTGGGTCTGAATATTATTGAAGGCTCTTGCAACGACATAATTAGTGGCCCCAGGAAGTGTAGAGGTATGAAGATTCGACCGTAGCAAGGAGTATTATAACTCTAACTACTATTATAACATTGATGCTGACTTTATACAAATTATTTATAATTTTTTTATTTTGTTTTAATTAATATAAATTGGGAGGCAAAGCATTGGCTGATGTGTATAAGAACATAATGAGATCTTAGTTCTAATTGATTTATAATAACTATATGTCCTAGATTAAAGTTAAGTCCACATCATATTCTTATGATTTTAATATTTTACTGTGAATGGCGTTTTTTCGATTAAAACTTTTATTAAACTCATAACTTCAGGTATTTTATGAATGCAATTCTAAAGTTTGTTTTTATTCCTAAAATAGAGTAAGTAAAAGTGGCATATTCCCGTAAAATATTTATTGATCTATTGAAACAGGTAGTAGTTATAAGAAGCTAGGTCTGGATTAAACAGCGTATCGGATAAATACTGTGTAAGGCTTACGTTACTTTAATGAATAGGGTGATGAAAAAATTACTTTTTTTTTGAAGATAACACTAAATATAGGACATAAAAACGCTTTCCAACGTCTTCCGACTTCAAATTATATTACACATCATTTCCTTAATTTTTTGAATAATTTCAATGGCTTTTAAGCATGTGGAGTTGTCCATTGATCACTATGTTATATTCCTTCCTTCTTATAGGCCTTTCTTTTGTATTTGGCATATATATTTATAATAAAACATGTTTTGTGCGTCCGAATCACTAGCGGGCCGGAGGTAAGAAGATTACAGATTTATTTTTATTTTCAATTTAAAATGTTGTGACATCTTTGTGACGGGTTATATTTGTTTTTTTTCTATTTTTGTGTATAATTGTAATGCAAATTCTTATTATGACGTTATTTTTGTAACGCTTAAGATATATGTTTTTTTGTTTACACGCAAAATCATAATATGACTGTTATTTTAGAGGATATGAAGGTTCAAATAAAATTAATAATTTTTCGAATGATTCGGCTGTAATTTTAAGACTAAGTCTTTCATTAAAAATCTACATCAATAATTTCATTTAAATGCGTAATAAGAGATCAATTGAAAAGTCGCTGGCCTACCATAGTAAAACACTTTTTTTAGCAAAATTAGTTTTTTTTTATTCAACATAATTCCCTTCAAGGGTGATAGACTGATTGTAGCGACCCTCCAATTTCTTTTTGTAGTACGGTTTGTCCTTTGCTTCAAAATAGGCCTCAGTTTCGGCGATCACCTTATAATTCGTCAATGAGGAAGAAATTCGAAGCCCAATTCATGGATTTTTGCCATTGTTTTCGCTGACTCGTGACACGGTGCATTGTTTTGGTGAAGCAGCACTTCCTTTTTCCTCAAATGCGACCGTTTTTCGACGATTTCGTCCGTCAAACGGTCCAATAACGCTATGTAATAGTCGCTGTTGGTGGTCCTTCCTTTTTCAAGGTAGTATATGAAAACTATTCCATGCGTATCCCAAAATACAGACGTCATAACCTTGCCAGCCGACTGTTGCGTTTTCCCACGCTTTGGAGCGGGTTCATCGTGTGCTGTCCACTCGGAAATGTCCACTGTCGTTTGGACTTCGGAGTGAAATGATGGAGCCATGTTTCATCAATTGTTACATATCTTCAAACATTGCTCCGAATCATCATGTTTTTGCTTTAACTGTACAAAACAAAATTTGCTTCACTCAAAATGCTATAATTCATAAACTAATGATCCGACAGCTGTCAAATTTAAACACGCATTTTTTGACGGTTAGGGCTAATTAAAAAACATGTGGATTTAATTCTAGTAGTGTCATCTATGTGGCAGGCCGGGGACTTTTCAATTGTCCTGTTATATATTTACAGATCATTTCTCATAACCCATCGAAAACCTGCCCTCAATTTGATATTCTTATATCAAACAGTATAACACCAAAAAGACTGAATACTACCAAATGTACAGGTAACATTGCTAGCAAGAATTATTATATATTTTTTATTAATAAAATGTTATATTATTTAAATATTATTGAGTGGTGTTATGAACCTATTTTAATTCAATTAAATATAATAATTATAATAAAACTGATGCTATATAATTGATTGTATATATTAATAGGTGTTTGTTTGTGGTTTACAGATAATTGAAAAAGTTTTGGAGTGGAATAAACTAGAGTATCTTTCCACAGAAGCGAATTCAATCTAAGAAACCGTTTAAATTATGTAGGAAATTAGAAAATCTAGAACAAGCATGACTATCCGACGTGGCAATAAAATAACCGCCTTGTGAAATGGTGGAACTTGGACCATTTAGGAAAATAATCTACATCAAATTGCAGGGATGAGAACGCCCGACTTTCTAGCGGCTGGCTGAAAATTAAATTCTGGAACTTTTATTCGAAAGTCACGCTGGAAATACTCTATTGGGTATTGTATTTCGAAATCAGAAAACATTTTCGAAACTCTTAAAAGTGGATATTATAATAAATTCGATATACGAGGGTTGATGAAATATATGTTTTAAATTTTAGTCGAATTAATTACGAATGTGTTGGTTCGAGAATATTTGGACTAATCGACGTGTTGTAAATTAATGTGTGTGGTGTTACGAGAAGGATATTAAACAGTTGTTGCGATCCAAATTGTCAAAATAATAATATAAAAAGAAGAGGGAATAGTTCGATGAAGAAATCAATAAAAAATTCATGATGACGCATACAGTGGTCGATTTTTTACTTGGAGGCCTAAATTGCAAGTTTTAATGCTTAGAATTTCTGAAAAATAAGTTATAATGCTAAGAGCTTTAATAACAGTCCCTTTCAGGTCGTTAAACTTACTTGTTACACGATGCGTTCTTCTAGTTTAGAATCGTGAGCATAATGGTATCCGATTCAAGCAGGTTTTTCAGGCTTTGTCCTCCTGTGATTGATAAAATGCGATATGACGAATATTACTTGGAGTAAGTATTTTATTTTGACACATCGATATGAGCATTTAAATGTGCAGAAAGAGAAGAAGAAACAAAATAAGTGTTTAGAAGTGTTGTATCACTTCAATCAAATTAATATTTGAATTTGAACATGAGATGAAGTAGCTGTCCACTTTACCGTCTTCGAACATTAGTTCTTTTACGAAAATACAGCTAAACGTTTAACTTAACTTACGACAGAAGAATTTTCTGCCCGTTTTTTGTTCCATTAAATTGCTAAGACATTTTTCTTTGAGCATATAACCCCAAATTTTATTCACATTTGCATTTTTTTTGTAATAAATGGGTATTTCTGTATATTTACTTGTGGTACGTATATGTTTTACAACTCCTACAACTTTACAAGGTTGATTAATTTAAAAAAAAATAGTCTCCCACTATATTATAGCTTGACTCTGAAAGTTACACAATGTTGATTAGAGATTATGAAATCAGACCCACAGTGTCACGAGAAGAACAAGTTCTGTGGATTAATATGTATTGGAAAAATTGCATTGATTTAATTAAAATCTGTTGCTTTTGTTAATTTAATTTAATTGACATTTTTGTAAAGTTCACGTTGTAACTTTAAAATGTTGCTCATTTTAAAAACAATAATCTTTCAGTATGTTGTCGCTTAACTTTGAAAGTTACAGAATGTTAACCAGAGATTATGAAATCAGAACAACAGTATCACGAGAAGAATAAGTTTTGTGGATTCATATGTATTAAAAATATTGTTTTGATTTAATTAAAATCTGTGGCTTTTGTTAATTTAATTTAATTGATTTTTTTGTAAAGTTCAGGTTGAATAGAATTAAACGTTTTTAAATCTTCATCCCTCTCTCTCCGTGCAAGGAAACGTTTGGTGGACAAATATATTTTTCGCTTTTTTGTCTAATTGTCAGTAACATTAATTAGTTTCTGACTCCTGGTAGTTTTCAGCATCCTAATATTCAATTCATCATGGAAATTTTAGACAATGAGGTTGAATGCTTATATACATGAAAGGGAAAGAGTAAAGATAGGATCAAAAAGGTTTTCCTGGTAGTACTGCTGTTTTTCCTGGGAACAGCATATCGCATTAGCAAGACCATCCAGAAAATGTACTTATGATAAATTATAAGAACGATAAGTACATGATTAAAAGAACATTATTGTTGCGTGATATATAAATATAGGAACTAGTCAGAACTGCTTGAAAACAAGGTGAATACTGAAAACCGCGCAAGTCTCAGTCTCTCAATTTCAATTCAGCAGGCACTCAAATACTATATGCTAATCATTAACATGAATTTTCTTGGTATGGAAACTGGTTATTCGTAACTCTGAATTTTTTTGCAATCTTCTTGATTGTAATTCATGTTTTTATTATAAACTACCTCCTTTCGTCTTCGATTTTGCTTGATAAATCAGAGCGATGTTTGTATTACATACATATATTACTTATGTGGTACATAAGGAAAAACTTTGTTACTAGAAATTTCTATAAAAATTAAATGTGTTTCAGTGGTATTATTTCCAAAATCGAATCAGAAAATGTAAACTTGATAACATAACTAACATAATTGCCAAGTGTCTAATATATGTGAAATTGGCTACCTTTTGAACATGTTGCACTAATTTGTACTTTTAAATAGATAATTTTCAATAGAAACTTCTAAATTTCCTCTTTTTGATGATTTTATTTTAATGTATATAATAATTTAATAGTATTTTAGATGCAGCAACAAGATTTTTATCAATCCTTGTTATTTGAAGAAACTTTATGATTTTCGTCATCCTTAAAAGTAATTTGATTGTCATTTTAATTTACTTTTAACAATAATCATTTATAGAAGATATTCTTAATTAAACATTTAGATGTGATAAGAAAGAGAATGTTACGATTTAAAAATTATTAGTTATTTAGAGCTTATCAATTTCTAAATTCTGTAAAATCGGTATACAAATTGTTGTTAATTAAAATACCCATATTTGTTTTCATTAATAACCTATTAGCCAATTTAATTGGTATGTTTTAAATTTGTGTTCGCTTTTAAGCTCTCATATTGCGTTTATATATTATATTTTATGGGTTTTAGTAGTTTGAAATTAACATTTTTGTAATATGTTCTTGCCATTTTCAGGCTTATATTTGTTATCAAGTATTTGATAATCGATATAGAGCTTTAATCATAAATTTATTATGATATAGTTTTATTCAATAATATTAAAGGTTTATATTATAGTAATGCAATTGGTACGTTTAAAATATAATATTTTAGCAATAGTGAATTATATTTTGTCTCAATGAAAATTATATTTTGAGAAGTATTATTGTAATTTTTCCAGAAAATAATGTCGAATAGATAAGGTTACCAGAACTGTAAGTACAACAGATCATTAATACACAAAGAAGCCTTTAGAGTTAAATGTGTAGTTTGAAATGAGGGATTGGTATGTTCTGGTTACGGTTTATCTAATTAACTCAATTATTGACTAAATCATTTTAATTTTAATTGTGTTTGTGCGAGATTTGCGCGAATCGCTGTATTTTGTAATAGTCTAATATATATAAAAAAAAATGCATTTTGTTAGCATCTTGTGTTGAGTATGGAAATGAATATCAGTTGTAAAAATATATAACTGAATTACGAAAAAATACTAAAGTTTTAATTTGCTAAGCTTGTTTAAAGTAATAATAAATTAAAAAATAATTATTTCTTTATTAAATATGGAAAAAAGGAAAGTTAAAGGCAAAAAAATCCTTTAAGGATAAATACATTGATGTATTCATTAGAAAAACTATTTTAGAGTAATTGAACGAAGTGAAACTAACGATAAAATTGGTTAAAGTAGAATTTTTATTGATCTAAAAAACGTTACAGGTGTATG
Source organism: Rhynchophorus ferrugineus (assembly GCF_030347505.1). Taxonomy (NCBI): domain Eukaryota; kingdom Metazoa; phylum Arthropoda; class Insecta; order Coleoptera; family Curculionidae; genus Rhynchophorus; species Rhynchophorus ferrugineus. Next base: position 18,126,004 of record NW_027472583.1, on the reverse strand, counting down.
TTATCGTCTGCAGTTAAGCCCATTAGTATTGAGCAGGTCCACATAGTGCAAGTTTTTATAAACTTATTTGGAAATATGAACAATTAAAAAGTGCTACACTACCCGACTTATGCAGCAGAAAATTGATCTTCTGATCACCGGCATAGTCCATCTTAGAAGTATAATTATACTTCTTTTATTATACTGTCTTATTATTATACTATAAAGAAAATGGTAAAACGTTTGAATAATCTCGAAAAACAAACATTTTTTCGTCATAGCTAACAAAGTACATTACTTTCAAAAATGCGCCATTTCATTAAATAAGTATTAATAATCACAAAACAGCTGTAACTTATCCACGATACACTTATACTCGATTGGTTGATCTTACAATACTTTTTTAATAATAAGATATTTTTGTTAATTTTTATATTATAGATTTTATTAATGAAACTAAATTATTGTCTTTTTTTCTTATAACTACTAATCTATATATAACGTGATAATAATTACGAAATATAATTTAATATTAACTAGAACAAAAAACAAAAACAAAAGAAAAGTATCGCTTTTGTTTTATCGTAATAGAGTTTTGTAAACCCATTAGCTTTAGTTCATTCAGGTCTTGATTAAATTTTAATAATAGATTTTGTTCAATTTAAGATACTAGATCTTGTCTAATCTTTTTGAGATACAAAAAATATTGCTCCAGAAGGTTTATATATCATTAATGGAGACGTAAATCAATTTTCAAAAACGGGATGGTAGCTAAATTAATAATCTCAGAAATTATTTGTTCATTGTCGAATGCATTATTAGATTCTTATAAAAATATACATGCAGAAATGAAATAATTGTTCAGTTAAATTACAAAGGAATAAGAATCTGTAACTGCCAATTTTATTGAAAAAATCTTGGCAATAAAAAATTTGGACATTGAATTTAAGCGGATAAAACCATTTAATTAACTTACAGTTCACAGAGTTCAATACTAATCCCTAATCGCCACAGTTCGTTGCCTAAAAAGTTCTGTTGTTTAATGAAGATGCCGCCCGGAATATAAATCGATTTAATTAAAATTGGAAATGGCGAGCAAATTTACGATATTATATTAGAACCTATATTTAATGTATATTTTTAGTTTTATACTTGTTTTATATTTTCGGTTCCCGAAAAGAAAATATTTGACTACAAATTAAATTTTTTAATTTTGATTATCGCCCGTCTAATAAAACTAATATTTGGAAGAATTTTGTAAACTTTTTAAAAATTAACTCTAGCCTATTCAAAGTTTTTTTAGTAATGCATCATGGATATTTGTGACGTCGAAATATTTGCAATGTTGCCGAAATAACTTTGAGTTTTAGTTTAGATTGGCTTTGACATACAAAAAAATTCTAATCTAAATAAAATAATTGAACAAAAATATTATGAAATATAATTTATTTTAACATTATAGTAAATCTAAAAACTACAGTTAATTATACAGCCACAATAATTTATAGGTAAGAGTTAAAATTTCTTATCACTATTGCTTTCAAGAATTTTTCATACACTGAGATCCGGTCGCCGTCTGGTTGTCAGATGTACGCTAAATTATTCTAAATATTAATTATAATTACATTATTTTAGCCCGTTGATTATTTTGATAATTTAAGTCGGCTTTAATAGGTTATTTCGAAAAGGAATGAGGTAATGGAGGCCCCCTTTTGCTGGTAAAGTTTGTTAGAGGGATAATTATTGATGATATTAAATAATATAAGTCCCTACAATTTTATTAAAAATGTTTTTTAGCGTGTTGCTGCCGGGCTAAATATTACTGTGAGTACTGTGAATAACATCGCTTACAAAATGAAGAATAATAAGTTAGATTCACCCAAGAAAACCCGTCTACATACAAAGTGGGTGACGAATCTTCACCATCTTGATATTGGCTCTATTCGAAATCAAATATACGAAATGTATAAGAACAGTAAGTACACAAACTACTTTATCGATATAAACATAATTTAATAAAATTATTTTAGAGAAAATTCTCTGTCTGAAAAGTATACATAAAAGAATTAGGGACAGGCACCTTTCTGTAAGGGAGGGATGTAAGACATCCTTTTATATACTCTTACAGGGTATAGGATTTAAATGGCGTAAAGATAACTCTCGGAGAGGTTTAATAAAACTTCCAGACATTATCTTAAAAACAATTAAATTTTAAAAGGCATAAAATAAGACCAAGGAAGATAAACTATTTGAATTTGTGTATCTTGATGAAATTTGAATATTTCAAAATGGTTCATTGTGGCACTCTTGGCAAGACAGTAACAAAAAAAATGTAAAGACAACATAAATTGATGGAAAAATGTAAAAATTACAATAGCATTCGATTAGGTTTTGTTGATCATTATATTTATTAATAATTAGTTGCAGATATATTGTTGGTCGAGAAGGATATTTCATCAAAAACTGTTAACTGTGTAAACTGTGTGGATATCTGGAAAGAAACATTGCCAACCATAACACCTTGGGTTTGGATGGACTCGATTAGACATACAGAAGAAGTAATTGATAAATGGTGGAATTGTGAACATGTTTCAGATAAATTAGAAATTAATAGTTTAGTGAGTGAATTGAACAATGAGTGGGAAAATGAAATTGACAGAAAGAAACTTTCAGGATATGCGAATAATGCTGTGTAAAGCTAGAAGTTCCTGAGACAGACTGATGAGAGTGGAAACAACTAAAAGTATGCACATAATTAATTGAATATAACTGTATAAAATGGTATTGTAGATCGTGAAAGATTTATGTGCACAGATATGATTGTAATTGTTCAAAATTAAACATGAGCATTAGGTTACAACATATGAGGAGAGAATGAATACTAACTGTTTTTATTTTTTATTAGACATAATTCAGTGATTAGTTTTATATATCACAGATAGAAGAAGAAGTAAAATATACAGTGGTACCAAGATGACTTGACAAGTAAATACACCATTGAAGGAAACAAGAACTGAACAAAAAAAGTAAATATGCTCTCGAATGAAAGTAAAATACGTTTCTCAGATATACAATTGTTAATTAGGTGGATTAGGCCTCCAGGGGGATACCACTACATAAAAAACGCACCTAGAAACTCTACCTCATGGATGGTGTGGAAAAGAGTTAAATGTAAATAAAACAAATCTAACCTACAAATTATTATAGCTGTGTCTTAATTGTAGGTTTAAGTCCTTCGATAATATATATATTAGATTTACTATAATGTTGAAATATATTATATTTCATAATTTTTTTGTTCAATTATTTTATTTAGATTAGACTTTTTTACCATGTCAAAGCCAAACTGAACTCAAGAGTTAATTCGGCAACATTGCAATATTTCGACGTCACAAATATCCATGATCCATGATGCATAGACTATATAGAATTCATGTCATCAAAATGTATGACCTCAAAACGAGGCAATGTTGCCGCATTAACTTTGAGTTTTAGTTTAATTTAATTTTGACATACGACAAAATTTTAATGTAAATAATATAAAAAAAAATAAAGATAACTTATTTTAACTTTATAGTATGTCTAAAGTATATAATATCAAAGGATTTACACTATATTTAATAATTTGTAGATTAGAGTTGTTTTATTGTATTTATATTGAACTTTAATTCGCACTATCTATGATATGGAGTTCTAGTCCCATTTTTTTAGTTAGTGATATCTCCTGGAAGCCTACTTTCGTTACCGTGCCTTTCTAATTGTTAACATTGGATCATAATCCGACATCTCAGTTTTAATGAGTCACTATCAATTTCTGAGAGACTATTCAAGTTGATAAATAAGCTTTTAATTTCCAATCTATATAACACTTGTTCACGATTTCAGGCATTTGTCAACTTTTTCTTTGGTTTGTTTATGGGGTTCATCTAATTCGAAGTTATAGACAATATTTTTCACAAAACCTTTTGAGAAATTTTATTCTAAGTGCTCGTACCAATATTCAGTTCAGCTACAACATGCTAAAATATTTTCAATAAAACCGCAGCAACTTAATAATTAATTATATCAATACTTACCTCTCTAATCAAATTTGCTGACAATATATCCTTCCTGTTCGAGGCTACTAATAAGAGATGCAATTTGTTTCTGACTCTGACTATTTGGCTCCATCATGTTCAATTAGACTAACTAAATATATTAAGCAACAATTTAAAAGGTATTAAAACATGAAAAGTGCCAAAATAACGTTTTTTGGTTTATAACCAAGCGAATTTTACAATGTACAACTCCAGTAACTTTTAATCAATGAACTCATATGATAGCGCGTTTGAAAGAATCTGTAGAACAACAGATCGCATCTATAGATCATTGTGGATATAGAGAGTCGTTCAGTTGGTCTTAAAATGCTTCGAAAATGGTGACTTCAGAATGTCATTTTTGTGATATGTCGTATTTCTATTTCCAGAAAGGTGAAATTCATTGACATACTTGTGGTGATGAGTACTTAAGTTACGGCATGCTAGACTGATTTTATGCATTTTCGTTTAGGAAACTATTTCATCTCTCAACATCAGTATGAACTAAACATCAAATATCACTTCATATAGTGACTCATAGAACACAAGATACCAAAAGCATTTCTTTATGTTATTTGATATTGAATAACGTAATGAATCTTGGATCACTGTTAAAACGAACAGATTTTTTTGAACGAATGCATCGGTGCTATAGAATTCTTCATCTGATCAAAGTAGCCAAAGTCATTGATTTGACTATATTCTAAACAGCTAGTTCAATTCAAAATAACGGTAAAGACTTGATTTTGAAGACTGAAGAGTGATATTTTCAATTAATAATAAGTTTTGAGCACACATATTTGTTGTATCTTGGCAAAAATTGAGGAAGTTTAGCTACTGACTGGATTGACTATCGGGAAACCTTCTTTAATTTGGGAAATACAGTCAGATGTATTTCTTCCGTGTTCATTTTGTTTGTATGTTAATGCAAGTGAACAACCGTACAGTAGTAAATTAAATTGTAAATTAAGGTTCCTTTAAGTGTATCTAAAGATGTAATTAATAAAAAATCTTATTTATTTTAAAGACTGTTCTTAATTTTGCAAAAATTAATTCTTCAAACTATGGACTGCCTATTTTCATTTCATTTTATTTTAATGGCTTACCACACTAATGTTGCAACATTATTGAACAGTAAATATTTTCCAAAATAAATATAAACGTCATATTTCATAATATTTGTAAAGTTAATTAAACATTTCCATTTTATTCTAGTAATATTTGAATATATAATAACTGACAATTTCAGATTACATTTATTGTAACCTAAACTTAATAATCACAATAAATTGTAATAACACTGGGCAATATTTTTAATTTCATTAATTAATATAGAGTTATTTGTTATAGGTTTTATAAATAATCATATATGCCATTTGAAATATTATATGAATAAAACACTAAAATAAACATATTCGAAAGTTTCGATTTACATTACTTATCTCTGTAGAACAAAATATATATGTTTCGGAATTAAATTGTATTTGTTCTACAAATACTAAAATAGGTAAACACATTCCTACATTAGTACATTTTATATGTGTTCAAGCGTATTTTTCTTGACTGGCAAAGCAAGGACTACTTACAAAATCATTGCTGAACAATAAGAGGAGTTGATCCCGAAGAACTTTTAAAAGAGTAAGAATTTGATTTTTATATTCTCGTTTCTTACTTAAAAGATCCATGCATGATACATGATTTTTAATGAAAATTATTATTAGTAATCGGTATATAAAAAATTATCACAAATATTTGTGATCCAACTATACTTCATATGTTGTTATCATATTTTTGTTTATAGAGTAGGCGGTCTTTTATACCATTCTATACTTTCAATTTATTTTAGAAGTAGAGCCATAATATAACAACTTATTATCTAAGACAAATCCTCAATAAACTCACAACAGCACGTTTATTTTTTATGGTCAGTAAAAACTGGCGTAATATTTTATTGTTTTGCATTATTGAAGGAAAATGAATATCCCAGATGTATCCTTGTTAGAGAGAGACATTGTCTAGCACTTACAGATAAACGTTCGTGTCTCTTATCACAAGATTAAATATAAAACTTTCACAACTTTAAGGGTTCGACGTCTCCAGAATCTTCGAATGGGCAAGAGAGTCGATTTGAAGCTGATGTTCCGAAATTACATTTATAAACTTTCCGACAATAAATATTTATTGTTTTTCGTCTCGATGTTGGGATAAGTGGGTTTTGTATTAGAAAGTTTGTAGGAAAAAGTTATTGTGTGTGTGGAGAACTATAAATACAGAGCATTAAAACTTTGTCCATAGTGGGTTAAATAATAAGTATATGACACTAAAATGTACGGTGTCTAATTATAAAGAATATTTAATAGAGGGTGTTACTAATTTTTTATATTAATCTCTTAGAACTTCAACAATCTACCCGTGGGCAATAAGTATTATTATGTGATTTCCGTTATATAATATAACTATACTGACATGTATAAAGATCGCTTCAGCAAGTGATCTGTTGTACAAATTATAATCTAAATCTTATTTTAGATACTATTCTAATTTATTTAAAAATCTATCCTAACTTATTCTAAAGACTATTCTAACTTATTCTAGAGATTATTAAATCTCACTCTGTGTGTCTATTAATCAGTTCGTATGGTAGTTTGCGTTTGAGTCTAAGCACTACACTGTCATCGCGCACATTTGACTGTTTGGCGAGTGTGTTGGTTTGCACTAATAGCCTTTCAGAATATTTCGCATTAACACTTCGAGTCATACTCGGTTTGGATTCTAAGGGGATATCGCGCTGAATCAGTTTGTTGGAGACGTAACATAATATGGGGCATCGTCGATGACTCGAAACACTTTATTCTGGAACCTTTGGAGGATAGCTATGTTAGATTTGCTAGTTATACCCCACAGTTTAGTACCATAGATCCAAATGGGCCTAATTATTGACTTATACAGCAAAACCTTGTTATTTAATGATAATTTAGATTTACGGCCTATCAGCCAGTTCATTTGGTTTAGTTTTTGTCATGTCAAACGTCGATCAAAATGCATTTCCAGATATTTAACGGTGTCTACTTGTGGAAGTTCATGATTATTCAATTTTACTGACGGACATGTTATTCTAGAAAAGGTGAATTTCACATGGGTAGATTTTGTCCCATTTGCTTTGATACGCCACGTTTTCAACCACAATTCGACTTTGTTAAGATGAAATTGGAGGCTTCTTGCGGCTGATATTGGATCCTCGTGTGATGATAAAATGGCTGTATCGTCAGCATATGTTGCAAGAGTTGTGTTTCTTGAGGTCGGTAAGACAGTTGTATAAAATAGATATAACAGTGGGCAAAGAACAAAGAAAGGAATACCTGAATATATTGGGTGTAGGTCAGTAAATTCGTCACCCCGTTTGACAAAAAATGTCTGTCTGTGATGTATGACTTTAGCAGTTGAAAGTGCAAGTAGGGCACAGGTTTTTTCAATTTAACATGCAGTCCAGTGTGCCACAACTTATCGAAGGCCTGAGATCTATCTGGAAATGCAGCAGAGCAATATTTTTTATCTTCTAAGTTTTTGTTAATTTGGTTGACTAATCTATGTATTTATTCCGTTGTTCCGTGTTTATTACGGAAGCCAAATTAATGGTCTGGAATAATATTTCCTCTCCTCTGCGATTATTTTGAGTCTCTTAATGAATAGTTCTAAAAAAATTTAAAGATCACAGGTTACAAGCTTATAGGACGATAAGAGGTGGGTTACTATTTTTGAGGTGTGTTTAGCTTCCTTTTATGAGCCACACAATATGTATAGCACTTTGGAGAACAGTGGCATATATCAGCGATAAAGATCGTCTCTAATTATAACTCATTAAGTCTTATCAGACCTATAAATTAATTTTAAAGTATTCAAAACAGATGGTTTACTGTTTATTAATCGTATGGGGCACATTTGTAACAGCTTCACGTTGAATCCTCACCGACAGGCTTCACTTTATAGGATGTGTCATTTAGTCGAGGCGTGAACAAAATTTTATGTCGGTTGAAATTGCCACATTTGCAATTTTACTTTTTACTTAAATTTGAAGAGAAAAGGTCATCAACCATGTTCCATCCATTTCAAATGTGTATACTGGTTTCGACGTTGACACTGAAAATAAAAAGCTTTTTGGACGGATAGAAAATTGAAGACAGAAAATTTAACCATTACTCGATTAAATCATCACTGGGGATTCATATCGACCACAATTTTGAGGCATTTGAGGTAACTGGCAAAGATACAATAATGCTATTCTTTACCACGACAACACTCGACCATATATTAGAAAACCGGCGCAAAAATGCTTGGAAACATTAAAACAGGAAGTGCTACACCACACGCCGTATTCTCCAGACTTTGCTCCTTCTGATTATTGTTTGTTCCGACATATGAAACGTGACCTGCCTGTCCACTTTTTATGAAGATATCAAAAATTGGTGGATTCGTACATATCCTCAAAAGGTATATTATTTTTTTCCATATGGAGTGCGTAAAACACAAGAAGGAACAAAAACAGTGGAGGCTACCGAGACAATACTTTGAATAAAATCTGTCTAATAGTTCTTTGGGAGTTTGAGCTAGGTTTTCATTCAATAAGTCTTGAAATTCATTGTATTAGAACTTTTTAACCATTTTAAAAATTAGCAGTCATCGCTGATCAAAATATATATAACAATCTAATAAAGTGTATCCAATAAAACAGCCAATGCACGTCATCAAAATTCATAAGATCGGTACTGTTGCCGCATTACTTATTATCACGGTTTATAACCTTGAATTATTATCACTAATATTTTGAAGAATTCTCGAATAAATATTGAATTTTATGAACTCATACGGTTATAGGTTTCAACATATCACACATCATTTTGTCTCTTTTAAACTATGAGTGTATTGTTTGTTTTATTGGAAGGACTATAGTGTATATGTAATTGTTGGAAATAATAAATAATAATTCAATGTTAATGTTAAGGTTTTCTTAAAATCTCAAAATTACAGCGTAGACAGGAATAACTAATTAGATATTAAATAATAATTATAAAAAACAGCAATTGTAGTTAATATAATAATTCAGGTTTTAAAAAATCTAAAAGAATGTTTAACTTGATATTTAATTCAAATGATCATACTAAATTAATTATATAATGGTAAATTAATGATCTACATATCATATTTAAGGTAGGAAATAAAGAAAGAGTTAAGGCTCCTGTGGGTCTCTTGTTAAATAAATTATATTTATTGTTATTCTCGGGACCATTTCCTTCGTAATTCGAACTTTTTCTCATGCAAGCAGTGCTGCCTGGATCTCGGCCTCGAACTCTCCAATTTCCGAGTTAATTAAATCGTTTTGCCCGGTTGGGTCTTGTATTGTCGAGAAGTATTTTCATATTTTCGTTTGTAGAATTTTTCATCCGACAGATTAACACGCAAATTATGTTTTTCGTCGCACCAAATAAAATTTTATTTTGAAAGAAATTTCGTGAAAACAAAATTGTTTTCTATATTTACATTTAGCGTTGGAAACTATCGACTGTTTCAGTCGCTATTTTTGGTTCGACTGATTTTACTATTTTTACCAGTGACTGTTTCAATCGACTGTTCTCAGTCGCTATTTTCGGTCCGACTGATTTTATTACTATTTACTGTCGACTGGTTCACTCGTTTGCTTTTAGTTACTATTTTTGGTTTACTAGTTTCATTCGACTGATTTTTAATGTTCTGGTCCTGTCGTCCTAAACCTTGACAAAAATGTACCCAATTTATGTTAACATAGATTTATATGTAATATGTATAGTTCTATTATTTTTTAATAGTTTTATGATTTGATTGAAAACAGTCGATAGTCGGAAAACAGTCGAAACAGTCAATAGTCAAAAATAGTAATTACTATTTTCTGTCAAATGTACGATTAGACGGATTTTTTCAATTCGTGATGTCAGACGAAGATATACGAATCCTTTCCTGTATAAATTGTGAGAGGAGAAAGGACGGAAATAATTGCATGGAGCAGTTAGTTTTATATATGCTTATATTTTCCAACGGTAGTATAAGTGAGACGGAGATGTACATATTCCTTTACGTAACTTTAAAAAAGAATTGGAAAAACATAATTGCTGAATACTATTAACATGCAATTAATAATTTCATTTTAAACGAAGTAGAATTACTTTTATATTTGAATGTTCTGAGGATCTGCAAAAAGTAATGGAATTTTTATATGGAATGGAATAATTATCCACAAATGTTTTATCATATTTTAATATGTTAATTGCTATTTTTAAATAACATAATATAATAAATATAGACAATACAATAGAACTTAAACAATACCTAAACATTAAAGATATACAATAACCATAAATTGTAAATAAAAATTGAACATATGCCTAATCTTAAAAAAAACTAATCCATGACGTAATTAAAAATGATCACACTATAACTACTAGAGCTTTTTTAAATAAAGTAAATGATTTATTTATTATTGAATGAAAATATTTTTAACAAAAATGGGAAGTAATCGAAATATTACCTATTATTGGCATAAAAACAGTTAAAATTATTTTACTATTGATCATTCACAATTTTCATATTTTTATCCTATTATATTAATAATTGTGAAAACTATAAATTACAAAATGCCGCTATATAATATATTGTTATTTACAAGCAAGCTATCAAAGAATAATTTTAAAATTATATATATTACATATGAATCAATGTAAGCATAAATTGGGTACATTTTTGGCAAGTTCGCGGCTAGAACGACAGAGCCAGAACGTTAAAAATCACTAGTAGAACCAAAAACAGTAACTAAAAGTACACGACTGAGACAGTTGATAGTAAATAGTAATAAAATCAGTCGGAACGAAAATAGCGACTGAAAACAATCGACTGAAACAGTCACTAGCAAAAAGTCGTAAAAGTAGTCGAACCAAAAATGGTAACTGAAACAGTCGACAGTAAAAAGTAATCAATTACTAAACAGTCGATAGTCAATTTCAGTCGAAAGTTCCCAACGCTAATTTTTAAGTAACTGAAATATAAATATAAAATATGTGTCTGTAGTTCAATTACCTATTTAATTAAAAGTAATTGAAATAGTACCCAACTTTGATTTTCATAAAGGTGTCACTTAGTCTGTGTTATACAGATCGGAATAAATAATAATCAAGAGAGGTAATGTCTAATAAAAACGGCATATAATACAAGTTTTCATAGGCTTTATAATATGTAGTCAAGCGATGAAGTACAACAATTATGAAATACCAAAGCGTTTATGAAGGCATTGTGTGAAGACAGATAGAAGAGGCAACTTCTTGACCGGCGATACAAAACCACGCTGAGTGTAAAAGGTAGAAATTATCGCAACATTTTAGATCTAATTCGTAACGATTATCAAATATATTTCTGATTTTATATGGACTATATTGTTAAAACAAGTTTTAGTAATATAACATATAATGATTAAATTTCACTTTACCCTATTATGAGATGAATATGATTCACTTGATAAACTCGAGTAGTAGAATAGATAGAATAGAAGTAGGTAGAATTTTGATCATTGGGCGATCTTAATTAATTATAAATAATTAATCAGTTTTCTATTTATTAAATATCAAAATGTTTTATATATAACATTTTTTATTTCGCTAAGGTTAAAAGCAAACATTTCTCTATTTACGTGCTCTGGTAAAATGAAAAATCCTACAGATGAAAATATGAAGATATTCTCCGACCATTCCGGATTCCGAATATAATTAACTCGCAAATTGCACAATTCGATCTGGGATCTAGCCGCCTCAGCTGCCGGCGAAAAAGTTCGAATTTATGAAGAGGATGCTTTGCGGAATAACAATGCTTTTAATTTATGGCAAAAAAATTGAGACTAAATCAGATCCTCGGGTAGTGAACGAAACCGAACGAGTTTTTTTATTACTGTCGGATTGTTAAGAAAAAAGTTGATTAAGCTTTAAATGAAAGCTTATTTAAAAACAAATATTACTGTGAATCGTATTTATAATTAAATATTTTAGTTACTTCACTAAATAATTTCTTATATTTTGCAGAATTATATTACGTAGTTGCACGAATTTCGATCATATTTTTTATTTAAAAAGGCATTTATTGAGAACAACAGGAACAATATATATTCTTCTCCATAATTTTCTACATATTATCCCGTCTTCTTGACAAAATTGTGATGCCGTATCAAAAAAAAAGATGCTGGATTGGCAGCGATCCAGTCAAGTATTTATTTTCATACTTCTTTAGCATTTCAAAACTATGTGCCAGCCAAGCCATGATGCTGAGCTGCGTAAGTTGTAATCAGACGGCACTAAGTATGGTGAGTATGTTGAGCGCGGAAGAACTTTCCACTTGAAAGGTAACAGTTCATCATTCACAACTCTTACAATGAGTGGTGGAATGCTCTAATGCAAAGAGATGCCTTTACATCTGCTACTCGCTATTGCTATTTTTTTGCAACAAAGTGTAATAATTTAATATAATACACTAAGTGTAGTGTATTAAAAGCAATTCATAGTGACGCATTGTCTTTGAACTTGAAAACAAAACCGATAATTGGGATATGAGGGAGCAGCATTCCCATAAGATTCTGAAAATATTTGATGGGAAATTGTCTTGTAGATGTTAATTATTTCCTTTGTCCGAAAAATGAGTAAATGTTGTGTAAAAGATGAGTGAAGAATTAACACAGTCACTGGACATTGTTTTAATAATACCAAGGGTAAGAAAATGGAAAAAAACCCAAAAACTGTGTGTACCTTGAGCAAACTAATTCATCGGGACATTTTCTAACTTCTTCGAAATTGGCAAAGTGATGTTCTGAAAGCGTGTGTCTTATTGATACGAAAAGTTGTTAGTCGGATGGAGCAAGGTTTGAAGAGTACGGCGTACACCCAAGTGCTTTCAATGCTTCCTTAACCAGTCTTGCTTTATGAGACGGCATGTTATCGTTATCGTACTCTAAAATCATTTTACTGCGTCTTCGGTCACATCCCGGACGTTTTTCGATCAATGCATGGTTCAAACTGATCTTTTATTGTCTGTAGCTATCACTATTAACTATTTAACCAGATTTTAACACTTCATAACACAGCACGTCACTCTGGCCCCACCAAACACAGAGAATTGTCTTGCGACCAAAACGACTTGGTCTTGGAGTCGATCAACTGGCCTAGCCAGGTGATAATTATGATTTATTGAGCTAAGAGTTTCTAAAATAAATACACTTACATACCACACCATACCATACACTTTTAGTACCCACCACTATTCGATGGAGAAATGACTTCCGATCATAACATTTCACTGCCAATTTTTCGATTTTCCATTTACTTTCATTCAATTCATGTGGCATCCATCTTCCTTTGTATTTTCCCCATTGCTGTTTTGTTTTTTGCTAAATTTGGTTTGGTTTTGAAACCACGCCTCACATGTTTTTAAGGTTAGAGCATGATCACCGTAAGTTTCTTCCAGCAAACGATTACTTTTAGCAGCTTTATTCTTTTAATTGAATAATAAATGTAATATGTGCCGCAAAATGCACGTTTGCAGGCACGGACATTTTCAAAGAAGTTTAAATCTATCGATGGTCTTACATGCCGTACTTTTATAAAACATAACATGTATGGCTTTGAAGCTTGATGTCAGTGGAATAAAATAAAATATGTGTCAAATAATAATATTTGATACCATAGAACAAATAGAAATTTCACGGTATAGGCGACCTTGGGAAATGTTTTGTTTAGTTCAATCAACGGTAGCGCTGCGATCGCAAATTGTGATTGGCTAGTTTAAATTCCTTGTGCCGCCACTAACATGGAATGTGATTGGTTGATCAAATTGTGTGAAGTCGGGGTTTTCTATGGGCGTCCATTTTTAAGATTGTTGTTTGAAGGTTTTGGTTTTTGTTTAGATCAAGAAATCTTCGTTTTCCGTTGTGCATATTTTCTGTTTTACATTAATTATTATGGAGTAATAATATTAAAATTGATGACAATGCGTCAGTGTAGTAAAAGATGTAGTGTATCGAGGTAAAAATCTACTACGGAAATTAGACATTGTTTTCCAAAGAATGATCTCGCTCGTTTCCAAAAATGGGTTGATCAAGTAAATAGTAGTAAGTTACCTGGATAAACCACAATGCAAATATATCAACGTCATGGTGTCTGTCACGGACATTTTAGTGAAAAATTTAGAATTACCCTTCCTTCACGAACATGTCTTAGGGTAAATGCTTATCCAACATTGTTTTTATCAGGTACATATAAAATTATCTGTCTACTACATGTCTGTTTATATATTGTTTGTTTACAGAAAATCAAAACTGTCAGTGTGATGTCTCTACATAAAGAAGTCTTACAAGAAGGTAATAATTAAGATAACTGGATAATTAGTAGTAATAAATACTACTTTTAATTGTAAAATATCCCTAAAATATGTGTAATATTTTTAACTTTTTAGAACAATCAGTGTTTAATAATTTTATAGTAAAGCTATTCTATATTTAAATTTGATTGCCTTGTAAGAAAATATTTGTTACGGTGCCATCAATTAAAAATTTAATTGTTACTTTTAGGGGATTTATTACCATAAAGAAATTTATTTTGTCTAAATTTACAAATACCTACATTTGTTTAACAAATCTTAACCAAGATTTCTTAAAGAATTTTGTTGGATCTATTAGAGGTCAAGGAGGTAGAAACAGCATCCTTCACCTAGTATGCTCGAAAAATCTATAAAAGAATCTTAATTTTAATCTTTTAATCTTTTAATCATATCATCACTTCAATTTTTTCACATCATTCTCCCGGAGGAAATTGTGAAGAAGATGAACATGTTAGATAATTTATATTTGATTGCCTTGTAAGAAAATATTTGTTACGGTGCAATCAATTAAAAATTTAGTTGCTACTTTTAGGGGATTTATTACGTTAAAGAAATCTATTTTGTCTAAATTTACATAAAATTACATTTTTTTTCTTTTTTAACGGGAGATCTACTACCACTTGAGGTTCTCAAATCACCAGTTGAGTCTACATTTTCAGTTCCAGAGGAACAAGAGTCCAATATTGTATTTTAGTCTTAATTCAGGCTATATAACAAAACTTCTGAAAAAGAGACAATATGCAATATTTGTCTACATTCTATATTAAGTAGTTCCACAAATTAAATATTCTAAAATCTAAATATCTTTAAAAAAACACATACATTTTTAGAATTTCAACTGTCCAATCCATAATGATTTTCAAGACCAATTTTTAAAAGTTATTATGAGGTGTGATTGTATTTTTGGTTTAATGAAGTTAATGCAATATCAACAGGGAAGGATTTAAAGTTTATCTTCAGTATAACAAGATAAGTTAGAACTGTAATAGATCCCATAAAATTTATGGCACTAAACAAATATGGGAAGGCGTTATAGAAGAATTATAGATATTTTAATATTGCCTAGAATAGAGTTCTGAATCGTATGGGGCATATTTGTAATAGCTTCACGTTGAATCCTCACCGACAGGCTTCACTTTATAGGATGTGTCATTTAGTCGAGGCGTGAACAAAATTTTATGTCGGTTGAAATTGCCACATTTGCAATTTTACTTTTTACTTAAATTTGAAGAGAAAAGGTCATCAACCATGTTCCATCCATTTCAAGTGTGGATACTGGTTTCGACGTTGACACTGAAAATAAAGAGCTTTTTGGACGGATAGAAAACTCAAGACAGAAAATTTAACCATTACTCGATTAAATCATCACTGGGGATTCATATCGACCACAATTTTGAGGCGTTTGAGGTAACTGGCAAAGATACAACAATGCTATTCTTTACCACGACCACACTCGACCATATATTAGAAAACCGGCGAAAACATTTTAGGGTAAAATGATGTGGCTCGGTGAATGGAGGTAAATCGAAATGAAACAGTAGTGTTTACATGATGTGACCGTTATTTATTGACAGTATAAAAAATGAGAAAAATACAAAGATAAAAAAGGATGGCAGCGGAGTTACCTGAAGACGAGGCTTGGGCAGTCGATGGTGGCACGTCTTAACCAAACGAGGGTTGAGCACTGAATGACCGAAATACCCTTCAATAATATCCCAGATAAACGTCTCGGGGTTGCCACCAGCTATTCGGTGTCGGGTTCCAATTGGCACCCCGCCCGTGTTCAACATCTGGGATTATATTTCTGGGTATTTTGTAGACCGTTATTCCACGATGTAAAATTCGACATGCCTCAATTCGCTACAATACTCCCCTGCCAGAATTTTACATAAAATTACTTCAACAAAAATACAAAAATGTTTGCAAAAAATATCAAATACAAAAAAAAACATATACCAAACAAAATGTGCTGTGTAAAATGGGCTTTGACAAATATGATAGTTCGAAACGGTTGTGGTTGGTACGGTTGCGATCTGGTACGGCTGTTGATATCTTCCGGTCCTACAGATACCGTTGCATCATCGTCGCTTTGGCACTTGAATGTGGTCAATCGACGACGTTGAAAACAAGCTATTTTTCAGACAGGGCTCCCGTAATCGACGCTGTGGGAGGATTGACTGTTCGACGACGTGGTAGCTTATTTTCTTCGGCGACGAGACGTTAGCAATTCTGGTACTTCGGCGAAGACATAACGAGTCTACGGCGACTGCAATCGGTACCTAGCTTCTGGAGCTGCTCTGTGACTAATCCGTAGTCACATACGTTAGGTTAATTCAGAAAAAACAAATAACGACGGTATCCGACCGAAGCTGCCCAAAGCCTTTTAAATCAAAATATCTGCCATTATGACGGAGACGGCGAGCGAAGGAAAACATTATGATTTAAACATAGCGCCGAAAGAAATGTTTAGCCGAGACGCTGATGATTAAGCATTGATATAAAAATATTCCAAAAGATTGTGAAATAAAAATTTTGACAAAAAAATTTTTTTTTAAATTAATTGGAAATAATGAAATTAATCGGAATAAAATGAAAATGAATCTTGAAGGTAAAATTGAAAAGGAATCGAATTAAAAATATTTAAAATTTTGGAACAAAAATAACGGTCACGTAAAATACACCATTTTCTACGTACCCTCCATTCACGAGTCCAAACCCAATTTTGCGAAAGATCACGTCGGGGTCACCACTTTAGGGTAAAATGATGTGGCTCGGTGAATGGAGGTAAATCGAAATGAAACAGTAGTGTTTACATGATGTGACCGTTATTTATTGACAGTATAAAAAATGAGAAAAATACAAAGATAAAAAAGGATGGCAGCGGAGTTACCTGAAGACGAGGCTTGGGCAGTCGATGGTGGCACGTCTTAACCAAACGAGGGTTGAGCACTGAATGACCGAAATACCCTTCAATAATATCCCAGATAAACGTCTCGGGGTTGCCACCAGCTATTCGGTGTCGGGTTCCAATTGGCACCCCGCCCGTGTTCAACATCTGGGATTATATTTCTGGGTATTTTGTAGACCGTTATTCCACGATGTAAAATTCGACATGCCTCAATTCGCTACAACATGCTTGGAAACATTAAAACAGGAAGTGCTACACCACACGCCGTATTCTCCAGACTTTGCTCCTTCTGATTATTATTAGTTCCGACATATGAAACGTGACCTGCCTGTCCACTTTTTATGAAGATATCAAAAATTGGTGGATTCGTACATATCCTCAAAAGGTATATTATTTTTTTCCATATGGAGTGCGTAAAACACAAGAAGGAACAAAAACAGTGGAGGCTACCGAGACAATACTTTGAATAAAATCTGTCTAATAGTTCTTTGGGAGTTTGAGCTAGGTTTTCATTCAATAAGTCTTGAAATTCATTGTATTAGAACTTTTTAACCATTTTAAAAATTAGCAGTCATCGCTGATCAAAATATATATAACAATCTAATAAAGTGTATCCAATAAAACAGCCAATGCACGTCATCAAAATTCATAAGATCGGTACTGTTGCCGCATTACTTATTATCACGGTTTATAACCTTGAATTATTATCACTAATATTTTGAAGAATTCTCGAATAAATATTGAATTTTATGAACTCATACGGTTATAGGTTTCAACATATCACACATCATTTTGTCTCTTTTAAACTATGAGTGTATTGTTTGTTTTATTGGAAGGACTATAGTGTATATGTAATTGTTGGAAATAATAAATAATAATTCAATGTTAATGTTAAGGTTTTCTTAAAATCTCAAAATTACAGCGTAGACAGGAATAACTAATTAGATATTAAATAATAATTATAAAAAACAGCAATTGTAGTTAATATAATAATTCAGGTTTTAAAAAATCTAAAAGAATGTTTAACTTGATATTTAATTCAAATGATCATACTAAATTAATTATATAATGGTAAATTAATGATCTACATATCATATTTAAGGTAGGAAATAAAGAAAGAGTTAAGGCTCCTGTGGGTCTCTTGTTAAATAAATTATATTTATTGTTATTCTCGGGACCATTTCCTTCGTAATTCGAACTTTTTCTCATGCAAGCAGTGCTGCCTGGATCTCGGCCTCGAACTCTCCAATTTCCGAGTTAATTAAATCGTTTTGCCCGGTTGGGTCTTGTATTGTCGAGAAGTATTTTCATATTTTCGTTTGTAGAATTTTTCATTCGGCAGATAAACACGCAAATTATGTTTTTCGTCGTACCAAATAAAATTTTATTTTGAAAGAAATTTCGTGAAAACAAAATTGTTTTCTATATTTACATTTAGCGTTGGAAACTATCGACTGTTTCAGTCGCTATTTTTGGTTCGACTGATTTTACTACTTTTTACCAGTGACTTTTTCAATCGACTGTTCTCAGTCGCTATTTTCGGTCCGACTGATTTTATTACTATTTACTGTCGACTGGTTCACTCGTTTGCTTTTAGTTACTATTTTTGGTTTACTAGTTTCATTCGACTGATTTTTAATGTTCTGGTCCTGTCGTCCTAAACCTTGACAAAAATGTACCCAATTTATGTTAACATAGATTTATATGTAATATGTATAGTTCTATTATTTTTTAATAGTTTTATGATTTGATTGAAAACAGTCGATAGTCGGAAAACAGTCGAAACAGTCAATAGTCAAAAATAGTAATTACTATTTTCTGTCAAATGTACGATTAGACGGATTTTTTCAATTCGTGATGTCAGACGAAGATATACGAATCCTTTCCTGTATAAATTGTGAGAGGAGAAAGGACGGAAATAATTGCATGGAGCAGTTAGTTTTATATATGCTTATATTTTCCAACGGTAGTATAAGTGAGACGGAGATGTACATATTCCTTTAACGTAACGTAAAACGGAGATGTACATATTCCTTGTACGTAACTTTAAAAAAGAATTGGAAAAACATAATTGCTGAATACTATTAACATGCAATTAATAATTTCATTTTAAACGAAGTAGAATTACTTTTATATTTGAATGTTCTGAGGATCTGCAAAAAGTAATGGAATTTTTATATGGAATGGAATAATTATCCACAAATGTTTTATCATATTTTAATATGTTAATTGCTATTTTTAAATAACATAATATAATAAATATAGACAATACAATAGAACTTAAACAATACCTAAACATTAAAGATATACAATAACCATAAATTGTAAATAAAAATTGAACATATGCCTAATCTTAAAAAAAACTAATCCATGACGTAATTAAAAATGATCACACTATAACTACTAGAGCTTTTTTAAATAAAGTAAATGATTTATTTATTATTGAATGAAAATATTTTTAACAAAAATGGGAAGTAATCGAAATATTACCTATTATTGGCATAAAAACAGTTAAAATTATTTTACTATTGATCATTCACAATTTTCATATTTTTATCCTATTATATTAATAATTGTGAAAACTATAAATTACAAAATGCCGCTATATAATATATTGTTATTTACAAGCAAGCTATCAAAGAATAATTTTAAAATTATATATATTACATATGAATCAATGTAAGCATAAATTGGGTACATTTTTGGCAAGTTCGCGGCTAGAACGACAGAGCCAGAACGTTAAAAATCACTAGTAGAACCAAAAACAGTAACTAAAAGTACACGACTGAGACAGTTGATAGTAAATAGTAATAAAATCAGTCGGAACGAAAATAGCGACTGCAAGCAATCGACTGAAACAGTCACTAGCAAAAAGTCGTAAAAGTAGTCGAACCAAAAATGGTAACTGAAACAGTCGACAGTAAAAAGTAATCAATTACTAAACAGTCGATAGTCAATTTCAGTCGAAAGTTCCCAACGCTAATTTTTAAGTAACTGAAATATAAATATAAAATATGTGTCTGTAGTTCAATTACCTATTTAATTAAAAGTAATTGAAATAGTACCCAACTTTGATTTTCATAAAGGTGTCACTTAGTCTGTGTTATACAGATCGGAATAAATAATAATCAAGAGAGGTAATGTCTAATAAAAACGGCATATAATACAAGTTTTCATAGGCTTTATAATATGTAGTCAAGCGATGAAGTACAACAATTATGAAATACCAAAGCGTTTATGAAGGCATTGTGTGAAGACAGATAGAAGAGGCAACTTCTTGACCGGCGATACAAAACCACGCTGAGTGTAAAAGGTAGAAATTATCGCAACATTTTAGATCTAATTCGTAACGATTATCAAATATATTTCTGATTTTATATGGACTATATTGTTAAAACAAGTTTTAGTAATATAACATATAATGATTAAATTTCACTTTACCCTATTATGAGATGAATATGATTCACTTGATAAACTCGAGTAGTAGAATAGATAGAATAGAAGTAGGTAGAATTTTGATCATTGGGCGATCTTAATTAATTATAAATAATTAATCAGTTTTCTATTTATTAAATATCAAAATGTTTTATATATAACATTTTTTATTTCGCTAAGGTTAAAAGCAAACATTTCTCTATTTACGTGCTCTGGTAAAATGAAAAATCCTACAGATGAAAATATGAAGATATTCTCCGACCATTCCGGATTCCGAATATAATTAACTCGCAAATTGCACAATTCGATCTGGGATCTAGCCGCCTCAGCTGCCGGCGAAAAAGTTCGAATTTATGAAGAGGATGCTTTGCGGAATAACAATGCTTTTAATTTATGGCAAAAAAATGGAGACTAAATCAGATCCTCGGGTAGTGAACGAAACCGAACGAGTTTTTTTATTACTGTCGGATTGTTAAGAAAAAAGTTGATTAAGCTTTAAATGAAAGCTTATTTAAAAACAAATATTACTGTGAATCGTATTTATAATTAAATATTTTAGTTACTTCACTAAATAATTTCTTATATTTTGCAGAATTATATTACGTAGTTGCACGAATTTCGATCATATTTTTTATTTAAAAAGGCATTTATTGAGAACAACAGGAACAATATATATTCTTCTCCATAATTTTCTACATATTATCCCGTCTTCTTGACAAAATTGTGATGCCGTATCAAAAAAAAAAAGATGCTGGATTGGCAGCGATCCAGTCAAGTATTTATTTTCATACTTCTTTAGCATTTCAAAACTATGTGCCAGCCAAGCCATGATGCTGAGCTGCGTAAGTTGTAATCAGACGGCACTATGTCTGGTGAGTATGCTGAGCGCGGAAGAACTTTCCATTTGAGATGTAACAGTTCATCATTCACAACTCTTACAATGAGTGGTGGAATGCTCTAATGCAAGGTGATGCCTTTACATCTGCTACTCGCTATTGCTATTTTTTTGCAACAGAGTGTAATAATTTAATATAATACACTAAGTGTAGTGTATTAAAAGCAATTCATAGTGACGCATTGTCTTTGAACTTGAAAACAAAACCGATAATTGGGATATGAGGGAGCAGCATTCCCATAAGATTCTGAAAATATTTGATGGGAAATTGTCTTGTAGATGTTAATTATTTCCTTTGTCCGAAAAATGAGTAAAAGTTGAGTAAAAGTTGAGTGAAGAATTAACACAGTCACTGGACATTGTTTTAAGGGCATTGTTAATACCAAGGGTAAGAAAATGGAAAAAATCCCAAAAAAACTGTGTGTACCTCGAACAAACTAATTCATCGGGACATTTTCTAACTTCTTCGAAATTGGCAAAGTGATGTTCTGAAAGCGTGTGTCTTATTGATACGAAAAGTTGTTAGTCGGATGGAGCAAGGTTTGAAGAGTACGGCGTACACCCAAGTGCTTTCAATGCTTCCTTAACCAGTCTTGCTTTATGAGACGGCATGTTATCGTTATCGTACTCTAAAATCATTTTACTGCGTCTTCGGTCACATCCCGGACGTTTTTCGATCAATGCATGGTTCAAACTGATCTTTTATTGTCTGTAGCTATCACTATTAACTATTTAACCAGATTTTAACACTTCATAACACAGCACGTCACTCTGGCCCCACCAAACACAGAGAATTGTCTTGCGACCAAAACGACTTGGTCTTGGAGTCGATCAACTGGCCTAGCCAGGTGATAATTATGATTTATTGAGCTAAGAGTTTCTAAAATAAATACACTTACATACCACACCATACCATACACTTTTAGTACCCACCACTATTCGATGGAGAAATGACTTCCGATCATAACATTTCACTGCCAATTTTTCGATTTTCCATTTACTTTCATTCAATTCATGTGGCATCCATCTTCCTTTGTATTTTCCCCATTGCTGTTTTGTTTTTTGCTAAATTTGGTTTGGTTTTGAAACCACGCCTCACATGTTTTTAAGGTTAGAGCATGATCACCGTAAGTTTCTTCCAGCAAACGATTACTTTTAGCAGCTTTTTTCTTTTAATTGAATAATAAATGTAATATGTGTCGCAAAATGCACGTTTGCAGGCACGGACATTTTCAAAGAAGTTTAAATCTATCGATGGTCTTACATGCCGTACTTTTATAAAACATAACATGTATGGCTTTGAAGCTTGATGTCAGTGGAATAAAATAAAATATGTGTCAAATAATAATATTTGATACCATAGAACAAATAGAAATTTCACGGTATAGGCGACCTTGGGAAATGTTTTGTTTAGTTCAATCAACGGTAGCGCTGCGATCGCAAATTGTGATTGGCTAGTTTAAATTCCTTGTGCCGCCACTAACATGGAATGTGATTGGTTGATCAAATTGTGTGAAGTCGGGGTTTTCTATGGGCGTCCATTTTTAAGATTGTTGTTTGAAGGTTTTGGTTTTTGTTTAGATCAAGAAATCTTCGTTTTCCGTTGTGCATATTTTCTGTTTTACATTAATTATTATGGAGTAATAATATTAAAATTGATGACAATGCGTCAGTGTAGTAAAAGATGTAGTGTATCGAGGTAAAAATCTACTACGGAAATTAGACATTGTTTTCCAAAGAATGATCTCGCTCGTTTCCAAAAATGGGTTGATCAAGTAAATAGTAGTAAGTTACCTGGATAAACCACAATGCAAATATATCAACGTCATGGTGTCTGTCATGAGCACTTTAGTGAAAAATTTAGAATTATCCTTCCTTCACGAACATGTCTTAGGGTAAATGCTTATCCAACATTGTTTTTATCAGGTACATATAAAATTATCTGTCTACTACATGTCTGTTTATATATTGTTTGTTGACAGAAAATCAAAACCTACATATGAAGATGTTAGTAGTAATAAAATTCTGTTAATCTACCAAGTTGTTCGTACGCTGTCAGTGTGATGTCTCTACATAAAGAAGTCTTACAAGAAGGTAATAATTAAGATAACTGGATAATTAGTAGTAATAAATACTACTTTTAATTGTAAAATATCCCTAAAATATGTGTAATATTTTTAACTTTTTAGAACAATCAGTGTTTAATAATTTTATAGTAAAGCTATTCTATATTTAAATTTGATTGCCTTGTAAGAAAATATTTGTTACGGTGCCATCAATTAAAAATTTAATTGTTACTTTTAGGGGATTTATTACCATAAAGAAATTTATTTTGTCTAAATTTACAAATACCTACATTTGTTTAACAAATCTTAACCAAGATTTCTTAAAGAATTTTGTTGGATCTATTAGAGGTCAAGGAGGTAGAAACAGCATCCTTCACCTAGTATGCTCGAAAAATCTATAAAAGAATCTTAATTTTAATCTTTTAATCTTTTAATCATATCATCACTTCAATTTTTTCACATCATTCTCCCGGAGGAAATTGTGAAGAAGATGAACATGTTAGATAATTTATATTTGATTGCCTTGTAAGAAAATATTTGTTACGGTGCAATCAATTAAAAATTTAGTTGCTACTTTTAGGGGATTTATTACGTTAAAGAAATCTATTTTGTCTAAATTTACATAAAATTACATTTTTTTTCTTTTTTAACGGGAGATCTACTACCACTTGAGGTTGTCAAATCACCAGTTGAGTCTACATTTTCAGTTCCAGAAGAACAAGAGTCCAATATTGTATTTTAGTCTTAATTCAGGCTATATAACAAAACTTCTGAAAAAGAGACAATATGCAATATTTGTCTACATTCTATATTAAGTAGTTCCACAAATTAAATATTCTAAAATCTAAATATCTTTAAAAAAACACATACATTGTTAGTGTTTCAACTGTCCAATCCATAATGATTTTCAAGACCAATTTTTAAAAGTTATTATAAAGTGTGATTGTATTTTTGGTTTAATGAAGTTAATGCAATATCAACAGGGAATGATTTAAAGTTTATCTTCAGTATAAAAAGATAAGTTAGAACTGTAATAGATCCCATAAAATTGATGGCACTAAACAAATATGGGAAGGCGTTATAGAAGAATTATAGATATTTTAATATTGCCTAGAATAGAGTTTATAATTGTTTGTTTTGCTTTTTGTTTCTATATATTTATATTATTTACACTTATGTATATTTGTATAAAATTTTATTTTAATAATTTAATTTTAAAAATTAAATTTGATTTTTATTTAAATACTATTGGCCAATAAATGTGACGTCACAGAGTAATCAGGCGAAATGGCAGATCAATCAAAGCAAAGTATTTTCCGTACAGGTTTCTACATAACTATTTTAAACTAACCAATCAAATTTACGTTGTCAGCGCCGCCAATGATTGAACTAAGCGAAACATTGCCCCACTACTTACCATTGGATTTGCACACCCCTGTTAGATACTTAAGCCTAAGCCTAGCGACATGAACTAGGAAAATCAGAAATGACTTTGGGTACACTTGGTATTTTATTCAATTTAATTTTATATGAACTGTTAAATTAAATTGTGTTGAATTAAATTCAACCACTTAATTGATTTTACTACTTAGCTTCGAAAACTAGAAGTAAATTAGAACCGAAAAATAATGTTGGGTCTTTGTTTAATATAACCTCGAGTTTTATTCATAAAAATTTCGAAAAGTTTTTGTCTAAGGGACCCTACCTGTGCGCAAGGAATATAAAATTCAATTATGAAATAATACCTCGGAGAACCAACGCTAAATATTTATGTTCGAAACCATTAAAAAAGTACTCGCATTTCGACGTCATTTTCAATTCAGAACTGTTCCTTGGGGTCGGCCCTTTCCTATAGCTGTTTTATTTCTATGTTTCCCCAAGGCGTCCGATTCCCAAATTTGCCAAAACTTTTCTATTTAATCCTTAGATAAGAACTTAGAACTTACAGCTCTCTAATTGTGCTCGTAGAATATCCAAGGCATTAACAGCCTTAATCCAAGACATATTACCTGAATTTACTGAACATGTTTTTTTCTACGTTATGCTGTTGTATTTCTAGAACTTTATATGAACAAATATTTATACTTTACGACTTTTTTATTTTATATTTCATAAGAAATTTAATAACTGATTAGTAATTACTATGTCAAATGCACGGTTTAACTTTTTTTTTGAATTCGTGATGTCAGACGAAGATGTACAAATCCTTTCCTGAATAAATTGTGAGAGAGGAAAGATAATTCCTCGAGGCAGTTACTTTTATATGTGGTTATATTTTCTAACGGTAGTATAAGTGAGACGGAGATGTATAAATTCCTTTAGGAACTAACATTAAAAAAGAGAAGGAAAAAATAATTACTGAATACTATTATAATAAATATACATAACAGGCAATTTATAATTTAATTTTAAACGAAGTAGAATTACTTTTATATTTGAATGTTCTGTGATTCATTAAAAAGGAATAGAATTTTTCTATGGAATGGAATAATAGCCCACAAATGTTTTATTATATTTTAATGCATTAATTGCTATTTTTAAATGATATACTATAATAAATATAAACAATACAGTAGAACTTAAACAAAACCTAGAGATGTAACATATATTTAATCATAGAAAAAAAAACTAATCCATGACAAAATCAAAAATGATCTCAATGAAATTATATAAATGTTTATTTATTAATGAACGGAAACATTTTTTAACAAAAATCGAGAGAGTAATCCCAATTTTAATCTTTTTACTCTAGTACTTTAACAATCTTGAAAAATATCGTACTAAAATGCTATAATATTATTATACAATATATTGTCATTTACAAGCAAACCAAAAAGAAATCATAAAACTACATATATTACATATAAATCTAGGTAAGCATAAATTGGATACATTTTTGTCAAGGTCGCGGCTAGGACGACAGCCAGAACGCTAAAAATTAGTCCAATGAAACAAATAGAACTAAAAATAGAAACTAAAAGTACGACTGAAACAGTCGATAGTACATAGTAACAAAATCAGTCGGACCGAAGATACCGACTGAAACAGTCACTGGTAAAAAGTAGTAAAATCAGTCAAACCAAAAATAGCTACTGAAACAGTCGATTGTAAAAAGTACTCAATTACTATACAGTCGATAGTCAATTTCAGTCGATAGTTCTCAACACTAATTATTATTAAATTAAAAAAATAGGAAATGTTAGAAAAATGGTAAAAGTCTCGTTTTTTCGAACAGCAGCAATTTGGCGAAAACATTTTGTTTGACTTTCTTTACTTTGTAAGAGAGGAGTACTTATCTAGATTACGAATCTTCAGCGCGACATTTTTTAGAGACTCTTGCCTCCGCCTGTGACTTTTAGATTGTTGCTTTTATCATTTTATGTATACTTCAGGCATTAATAAATAGCCAGAAAAGGTTTTAAAGGAAATTTCTTTATCTCTGAAGCTTTATTGTCAAAATCGTGAAAATTAATTTTATTTAAAGTTACTTTTATACAGTTTTATATAGTTACGATAGCCGCTACTTTTAACCATCGTTCAAGCAATTTACGCGTTTCATCTCGACATAATGATGTATGTTTTGGGACTATTCACGAATTGACCCTTTTTGATATCTTCATAAGAGGTGAAGCCTTGTACAGACAGGCTATGACACATATATTGGAATAATTAGTAATCAAAAGGAGCAAGGTATGCTGAAGTATAACATTTTTGTGTCTTTGCTTGTATTCCGGTCGATTTTCGTGCAATGCTCATTGAGTAATTCCTTCAAATCCTGGTCTTGAATTTTTTTATCTGTTCACAACGATCTTTGTGGTCGGTGTCAAAATCACCACTTTTAAAACGCCGAAACCATTATTTAGATGCATAGATAGAGTATAGTTGCGATAAGGTTTACACAGCAAACTTTTCGCCACATTTTTCTTGAAATTAAAGTAGAACATTAAAAGTTATTCGCTGTCTGTTGTTGGCCCGGTTTGTTCGGAGCTTTCGGCAGCTATGATATCAGGTTTACAGGAAACCCATACAAATGGACATATACCAATAGATGGTCACGCCGACACCTATATCAAAATGATCGGATGTGAATTCTTGTTATCTCAATTTACGTGTATTCATCCTATTCGAATTTAACTCATTTGATAATGAACTTAATCACTCAGATGTGTTCTTTCTTTGAATTACGAAATGATGAATTACACTAATATGCTACAAGAAAGGAAAAGATTATAATAAGATCAGAGAGATTTCCTTAAAGATTTTTCTGCTTTTTTAGGAAACAATAGACCGCAGTCGTAGTACCCTACCATAAAGAAACACATTAACGTCATATTCAAATGACAAAAGAAGGTGTTCCTTAACACCAAAGTTAAAACGATCTAAAGATAATAAGAGTGTATAAGATTCCTCTGAGCCAGTGTAAAAAGGGGCAACAGAGATGAACATGATGGAAACATACGATATCGGAAAAAAATTAGAATGTTTGCTAAGCATCGTATTTGAGCTCCAGATATTAAATGTCAGACTGTAACAATGTTCTAATCTCAGAGCAACAATTGCGAACTTTTATTTTAATATATCCTCTCTTCCGCACGCATTCCTCTCTTCCATCAAATAAGAGAAGCAACGTCTTTTGTGGTTTAGCCGATTTGGCTTATAATTTCAGCAGTAAATGCTACTTTCTTTTTATGTAATACTGGTCCCAAGAAGTTGAACTCCGGCACTTGTTTTAACTAGATTCATTGATATTTACAATAGCAGGTGATCCCTCAGTTTTCAATAATTTTAGGCTTTTTCTTCATTAGTTTTTGAACTATAAGGCTTCACGTAACGACTGCATCATGAAGAATACTGTCTCAACATTCAAGAATGTGAAGAATTTATATTTTTGTTGAATTACCGTCATATGAATATATTTTGAAGGATTTGTATTATATAATGATGTTACTGTTTACTAATCGCATCTGGTACATTGCTAATCAGCTTCATGCTGAAGCAGTACTGACAGGCATCATATTTCAGCGTTTGTCACTTCGTCGAAGTGCGAACAAATTATTTTTTCAGTGTGTTGAACATTTTTGAACAACAAGTCGCTACTATTACTTTTTTAACTTATATTTGAAGAAAACGGCAGCCCAAGGCCATCGAATGCTATGTGAAGCTTATCGCAACTTTGCTCTATTGATTTTAATATATGAATATTACTTTCGAAACTGATTATTTTGACACCAAAGACAAAGAGCGTTCTGGACAGGCAAAACATTTTAAAGGCGGGGACTCGAAAGCATTACTCGATGAAACCATCAATGGGTTTTTTTCCAATCAATCGCTATCAACTACAATTCTGCAATAGCTACCAAAAATGGTTGGAATACGAGTAAAGACGCAAGAATCTTATTCATCAGCATGACAACGCACGATCAAAACCAGTGAAAATATATTTGGAATCATTAAAATGGGAGATACTACACCATCAACCGTTTTCTCCAGACCGTGTTCCATCTGATTACTACTTGTTACAATATATGATCAACTACTTGATACTTCGTTTTTTATATAGAATTCGCAATATAATGAAATGTAATCAAAAATGGGATGATAGCAGCAGTAATATAGATATAGATATAGATATAGATAGATAGCAGTTGTAAATGGGCAGTACGGTGAATAAAATTTTCACTATAAAGGTTTTATGTCCAATTTATGCCTTTATATTTATCTCTAACCCTAGATATTATCTCTAAAATGAATACATAAATATATCAGTTATAACATATTTAGTTCAGAAATGTTTTATAAAAAAGAAAAGCTATTTAATAATAGTACAATTGGATTACTTTATACTATACACCAAATGTGTTGTTTCTTTTTTTGTGAAAAAATAAACACTTGTTCGTAATTCGTATATTGTTTTCAGACCACAGACAACTTTAATCTTCGGTGGACTGAGGGAAATTTTGCGGGCGTTGCTAAACGATTGTGAACAGCAGGCGCTAAATAAGGGTAAAATGGGCCGAGATTAGCAGAAAACCTTTAAATGTTTGTTCAAGATGTTCGGAATCCTACAAAACAAATGATGTGGTCTTAGGGTCCAATTATGAAAGTTGTTTATCCTAACAAAACTGGCTGATGGTTTATCTGCTACGATGATATTTATTGTGGGGATCATTAATTTTAAATGACGCGAAACGGAATTATTTATAAATTGGGTTTATTAATAATTTATTTTCGAGGGGGGAAATGTTGACGTTAACGTGAGTAAAAACGTTATCGTGAGTTCTTTTGGGGTGATATTTTTAGTTACACTTAAAAGAAATGAAAGAAAAACACGGATACCAAATTTCTGTAAAAACAATGTAGACAACGCTTATCAGAAAAAATGCCTGTTTGTTTGGAAACAGTATTGAACAATTTATTAATGAGAAATGGAGATTTGTAAATCGTAAGAAGAGAACTACGAGGGTTGTTATTTATATTTTGAGCCTAATAATGAAAAGACGGTAATTTGTCAACGAAAATGATTTTATGGTTTATAAAATTATTCTCCATGATAGTTTTGCATCTGATATTTGGGTATCTAAAAAAACCGAACACATCGACGGCTTCTTCAGGCACCGAAAAACTTTGTTCTTGTAATTCAGATTTGATTTTTTAGAATTTCATGAAGTACTTGTAGTAAATAAACAATTCGTACCATAGTACGTTGCTATAATGATACGGTTGCTACCTGCCCAGTTATTCTGAAGAAAGAGGCCATTATTTGCTTCAGGGTACTGTGCGCACGAATCATTTTAGTCGAATATATCTTGTCTTGAAAGACCTATTAATGTTTCAATTGGGACTTATACGAATATATCCAAGATGTATCACCTGTATATTATCTATAGATTTTAATACAGAGCGATTGTACTCTTTGAGTATTTATTTAAACTTTTGTCCAATTATGTGGAATCTAACGTGAATAAGTATTTTTTACAGCAAAATTTTCAAGCAATATATTGATTTTCATCATACTAATGCTCCAGGATGGCTCAATTTCGCGGTTAGTTACATGATAATACTCGCTATACCAGAGCTTCCTAGTGGTCAAGGATTCATCGCCAAAAGTCGAAGTAAGTCGAACTTTGCTCTTCTGTCTTTGAAACCACGTTGAAAGTTGTTATAATTCATTACACGAAACGGCTCGTCAGTTAACACACACCTTTTCACTGAGACAAAGATTTCAAGTCACTGCAAGTGTGTGCAAAAATGTTCTGAAGAATTTTATTGTTATAAATGTCAAACTTCCAGTTGGGAATGCCAAAAGTAGCCTAATAATATTCAAAATATAAACAATAAGCCACGTATTTTAGTATAAAAATGTGATATAGTTGTTAAAATGATATTTAGTTGGTAATTACAGCAGTGGCAGCCATGTAGTTTGGGCGTCCTATTTATATTCAGTTACTGAACACATTTTTGGAATAATGACGATGTTAATGAGTTTATTTGTCAATATCATACAAAAATGTAATGTGTCTACAAAAAGTTAACGTTTAGAGGTGGGCTTTTTAAGTTCAGCGACAGAGTTATGCCACCATTCGTGATATTTGAACGATGTTGTATCATATATATAACTACATATAAAATAATTTCGTTGATATATCTTATATTCCACTTCAACATCGACCCGTTCTTATTGAAACATGTTATGTTAACTAATATGATATCATAGATTGCTCCATAATATTATGCTTGAAATTAACACACGTAAGGAATGCGAGCAGTGACACCAAAGCCGTTTAAAACGAAGAAGTGGTAACAGGGAAACGTTGGTCTAAAACGATATTCAAGGGATAATTTATTTAACATTATCGAAGAGCATAGACGTGATCCGATCAACTATACAAAGGTAACGCTGTTACCAGTTTTATCCTTATAGTTTAATAACAAAATTTGTTTTTGCGTATACTTCTAGAAAATGAAAAAGAAACACCGAGGCCTGAGAAATAACTATGTAAAGAAGAAGTAGAAAATAATCATAGAAAAAATCTTAAAAGAGTTTTTTTTAAGATACCATTATCTTTATAAATATAATTCAAAGTTAACGTAAACGTTTTAACAATTGTTTATTTTTTCTTCACTCTGGAATATCATTGAATTTACGTTTGATAAAAAATAATGAAAATAAAAAGTATCATACTTAGTCTTTATTACGACGAAACAATTCAACTGTACTGTATATTGTAAACACGCGTTGGATTGAAAAATGTAAGTGCATTTCTCTGCAAAGACGTATTTAATTTTAGAACATTTATTTATGGACTTAAATTTCAATTACAAATTTGGAATATACAGGATGAGGCAAAAGTTCCCCTACCTTTTTGCTGACGTTTAGCTCAGTTTCGTTTTAATCATTATATTGTGTAGACCCCCAAATTTTATTATGGATAAATATACGCAACAAGAAAGATCAGAGATCGTGACAATATTTATTGAAAATAATAGTTCTATTGTTGCCATCCAACGGAAATTGCGTCAATGGTAGCGGGACTTTTGCCCGTATTTCTGTTATGTTTATTCTAGAGCAAATATTTAATATTACTCAAAGGATGAGCAGCAAATATGTAGTAAAGCACGAAATAACTTAAGGCATAGCATAACGTATCAGAGTCATCTCTAGTTTCAGCAATATATACACGTAGAGGGTTGGGAGCTGCGCCAACAGATTGAAGCTGTTTAATTAAAAAAAAAAAAACAAACAGTGACCTATCAGAACAGAGAAGGATAAACTATTTTATACATATTAATATTTTGCTATGTGTCAAAATAAAATTTGACGACGTCCTGACGTTATAAATTTGGATGACCATCATTTGCTCTTTTATTGGACAGCCTATATAAGTATTTTAGTGTCGTCAACCTCCTGAATTTTTTAATCTACCGATTGACAGGTTACCATATTAGAAATCTTGGATAGCTTATTCTGGGACAGAAGTTGTCGATCACAAACATAAAGTATGTTTATATACCGGGATTCGAATTGGCGACTCTCATAGCAGAACGTGGACCTTTTAGCCAGAGGTACATAATAAAAACTATTTTACTCTAAATCCAGTTATAGACAATATGGATCACCGTAATGCCATTATAACAATATCCAAACAAAAACGCTTTGTTTAAAATAGTGGTTATTTTTAAATTCGTGTAAATCCAACTGTATGCAGAAATCCTGGACCGATGGTAAAACTTCCTGTGTGAATTGGAAAATCCGAGCTCAAAATGCAAATATGCACTTTCGGTATTGAAAAAGTTGTTCGGTGTTTGTGGACATAAGCGAGAAATTAAATGAAAGGATTGAAAATTGCCTTTTTTGGCGAGTTAAATCATAAATATTGCATCATGAGACCAAACATTTTTAAATAATAATAGTAAATATAGCTTAAAATTGATTTTAAAATAATAATTTGCCTAAATCTAATTTCAGTAATCGTACTTAATCGATTTACATTCGGTTCTATTCAATGGTTGTTAAAACTTTGTAAGTTGGTTTAATTGAAAATTAGATTCACAAATGTGCAATTCGTGGGTGTGGTTGATTAATAAAGTTTCTGTTAATGGAAAATTAAATTAACAACTTTTTATTGGTTTGAATCAAACGAGAAAAAGCAAATTCTATTAGAAAAATATTAATTGGAAATTGAAATATAATAGTTGTGTTTTTAAATTTAATTTGTTTTATTTTTGTTAATATATTGTCTAGTTAATTTAATTTTTAATGTTTAATAATTTAAATGAAAAAAGGAGGTTTTTCATTGTTTTTGTACATGACCATTACATATTTATTGGAAACAGCTAAATTTTCATGTATTTGTAATTTTCTAATTTTGTCCCGCATTGTTATTTATAACACTTTTTTTTTATTTATAACACTCATTTATTATAGTCATTGTGTTTATGAGTTTATAACAATTGTGTTCTTTTTTCAGTTACAAAATAATATTGCAAATGATATTTAATATAATATGATGGGTCTAGTTGTACAAGTGGACAAGTTGAGATACGAACCAGATCGAATAAAATGGCATTCTAACTGAATTAAATGAACATCACTGCTGTTCATTAAGGCATGACCATATATATTCCGAATACAAGGAAAATGTTAATTAAGTTGGAGCCTTTTATAATTGTCAATCCAATTTGATCATGGTTACATTACAAAATGCCAATATCAAACATCTAGTACTTTAAATACTGGTTCATCATCTGATATATCAAAGAGTTCGATAGGCTATACCTCACCAGGTTAATTGATTATTATTGAAGTTATGTAAAACAAAAGGAAGGAAGCACAGATATAGCTTATAAATTTATAGGAGATCTTAATGTGTTTAAGTATTCTTAAGTACAAATTATGTTACCAATTGGTGATTTTGCTGCTACTCGATACTTAGATATTTAGAGTTATTACCTGAACTTATTAGTTTCAAAGTTACATTGATAATATTTTTATTTATTGTTCATCAATATTCTACCACATTCCATCGTTCGAGTGTCTGAGATTCTCACTCATTTCACTACTATAAAAGTTCCATTATTCATTTTATAATTATTATTTCAGCTAGAGTTACCCCTATTCAGGGGTTGTATATTGGTATGTATCGTTCTTATTATTACAAACAAATGACAAACTTGGGTTATTTGCCTTGATGAACCCTAGTTCATTATTTCTGTAGGTAACAGATTTTTTAACTCTGAAATGTATGACAAATTATCCAAATATAATAGAAATACTCTAAAACGTTAAAAGTTAAGTGATGTCAATATCCCTTAATGCTTCTGTTTTTTTTTTATATATATTTTAAAGTCTCCTTTTACCAACTCTGGGTTTATCTGGACTGGACCTACAGTTTAACGTGGGCTCCCAACCACGACCATCAGCATTAAAGCCTACCGACTGCCGAGTGACTAACTTTAGAGAAATCATCCCAGAAGATATCCGGTCTTACCCAGCCTGGTTACTGGCGTGACTGGGATCATTTTCCTTGTCGGATTAGGAACAGTAGGAGGAAGCTTCTGTTTTTTGTTCTTCTGACTTAATATAGCGAATTTTTTGCTTTTATTTGTAGCTTAGTAATTACTAGATAGATATGCTTAGCACAATCTTTATCTTTATATATATATATATATATATATATATATATATATATATATATATATATATATGTATTTAATTTCGAAGTAATCATGCAGCTCTTTGTTGGTTACGTAGCGATAAGCATTGATAATTAAAAGTAGAACATTGTTTTGGGCGCGTTCAATTACTAGTTGGTTTCATGTTTTAGAGCAACTCAATATTTGCATACCATTGGTCCTAATTGTCCTTATCATTGACTAGTGCACCAATCTCTTTAATTTTACGTCAAGTTGAGAGTATCTTCCGACTAACTAGTAAAGCTGCTTGACATCGAGTCTAATCTAGTCTGATTTTGGTCTGACATATTGTTTCTATTTTAAACACTATTCCGAGGTATTTAGCTGATTCTGCTTGAGAAATCGGGCATCTGTTAAGTGATATAAGTCGAGTTTTGTCATTTCACCACAATGCAAAATTAATTTACACGTACAAATAAATCTATCGTCGACAAATGTTCCAAGTACTGTTTCATTTGTTGTTGGAATATCAGAAGTATAGAGAAGATACAGGAATGTTTAGAAGACTAACCTGTGGTTTAGTCGAAATATATTTAAGTGTTGAGAATATCCCAATAATAATAATAATTCAAAAAGTTAAGAGTAATTCCGCGGGATCAATTGCCTCATTTTATAGATTAATTGCAAGAGCTATACCCGGTAAAAAGCTTATGAGACATCCAGGAATATTGCAGGGAAGTATTTCGTCTATTCGAATGTCGTTTCAACAACCGCTGTAACTTTGTGTACTTGTACGATTGTCGAGTGGTGATTTCGAATTGCAAACTGTAAATCTAGTATTTCTATAAATGATTTAATAAGATTTAACAACAGTTTCTCAAATAAATTTGATATGGCAGGTAGCAGCCAAATTGGTTTGTAAGGTCCAACTTGTTCTGTCAGTTTGTCAATTGTCCTTTAAGCAAAATTATTCATATCAGTCAGGTTTTAAAAGGCATCATACATATATGTCACGATTAGTGCTTGTCGTGGCAGCTCTTTCAATAACCGAGGTGATATTTCATTAATTCCAGAAGCCTTTTTAGGATTGAGATTGTTGTCAAGTTCTGTGGCAACCTCCATTGAGTGAATCAGATTTACAGCTACATCGAGCTGATAAACAAGATTTATATCTATTGTATATTCTATATACAATATTCGAGTGACTTTCCTTAGCGATTAATCTTTGTCTGCTTCCGGTCTTAATATACTCACATATTTTTCGAAGCAACTCTGTTCATATTCTTTAATCTTTTGATTTGTTTGATAACTAATTTTGTTAAATATCGTTTTAATTTGTTTGATAACTAATTTTG
Organism: Rhynchophorus ferrugineus; assembly: GCF_030347505.1. Taxonomy (NCBI): domain Eukaryota; kingdom Metazoa; phylum Arthropoda; class Insecta; order Coleoptera; family Curculionidae; genus Rhynchophorus; species Rhynchophorus ferrugineus. The sequence continues at coordinate 18,089,720 of NW_027472583.1, read as the reverse complement.
TTAAATATCGTTTTATCTGCAATTTTAAAATATGTCTAATACATTATTATTATAAAAGGATCATTTTATGATTATTATAATTATTATACCTATTCTAATCGTATTAAAAAAAAACAGATAGTCAAATGAATTCGGTCATTGTCTATGAGTTTTTCCAGTGATAAACTATTGTAATTAGAAATACGATGTAGCTATAAATGGTATTCAGTAGCTTTTAATTGAACTAGTTCGAATTGTAAAATCCAATTTACGATTTAAAGGCTTTTTCCAGATAGTTTATTCCCGTTTCAACGTTCGCGTTGAAATGTTTCTAATTTTCGCTCCATTCGGATAGACTGACACACGTATTGGATTCTGAAAAAAGCTATGCATCGACTATTTATAGAATCTAAATTAACCGGGCGTAACTTCAGAAGGGTTCGGCGAATTCCCTTTTAATTTGAATGGTCTTTTATTGAAGTAGCACTTTGCGGCAACGTAGTTTTATAAAAAACTTCAATACTTGATGCGTTGTTATTGAATGTCATGTTTATTTGTATTTTCGATTATGTTACAAGAACTAGAAAGAAAACACATTCACGAACTCTTTTGGAAGAATGCTTGACTAAACAAAACGTCATTTTCAATTTATTATAAAAAAATAAAAAAGTTTCTATTTTGTGTGACTTCGTTTCATATTCGATTTTGTACTCAGATCACATCGAATGTTATTAAGCTTGCAGTTGTGAAAAAATATATTTATATCAATAAAAACTCCTTTATTTTTCAATGTAAATTTCCCCAAATCAATACATTTCTTTAACGATTCTCAGTTTAAGGAATCCATATGGTATTTTCGTTCTTTTCCAGAAGTTATCAAAATACCACTCTCTAAGAAATGATGAACTATTTTCTACGAAATATATTTTTTTGAGTTTTGACAAAAGTTAGAAATCCAAGGAGGATAAATGTGGCTTAAAACATGGGGCTGTATACGTTTTAAAACTTGATATATATAGTTTCTCAAATAACGTATCCGTAGACGTACATTGGGGTGTAAAGATTGACAAATAATTACGTTATTTATAAACATTTTAAAATAGTTTTTTTTCAAAAAATAAGGAAAAGAACTGCAATCAATTTGCGTAATTTCAATGTAACTTAAGGTAAAACATTTTTTAGTTTCAGGTAATGTATACACAAATTTGTTACAATTCGCTACTGCTACGGATCTGTTTACGAAGAGGGCCATGCTTTTTATTATTATGGTACAACGAGTGGGATGTCCAAAAAAATACATCTTTGAGATATGGGTTTTTACCTGTTTTGTAATAGATAAAACCTTCAGCGTCGCTTTATAGTGCCTTTCAACAACTCGCTTCTGCTTTCCATAAAATAAAATAGTTTTTCAGGAAAATTAAATTTAAAACCCTTTATATTTATTAACTTATATTTAACTTGAAGACGTATCCTATAGTCTAAAATTTTTTTAAACCACTGTACTAAGTTTTTGATATATTCCAACGCACTAGAATCACTTTGGGAGTAATTGTAAAATAATGTTTTAACGAAAAGGTTCACTCTAGCTACTTAGTACATCTAAGAAATATTCAAAATATGTGAAATTAAAACTGAGAATGATGAAACTGAAACAGAATATTATGTAACGATCAGTTGGATGTCGAATCTCGGAATAAGTTACCAGAAGGAGCAACTATGATTTGACAAGTTTTGGATGCTTGAACGTTGTCATTCTGAAGAATGACAATGTTTTTCGAGCAGTGCTCAAACATATCAATTGTAGTCCATAGCAATCCCAATTGATGGATTCATCGAGCAATGCCTTCAAGTTACCGACTTCAAATTTTTTGACTCTTCAGAACGCTCTTTGTCTTCGGTGTTTATATGTTGAAATCAATAGACATTGGTTGCTATAAACTTCAGACAGTAACGTACTGAACAATTTTTTTGCCTGAGACTTCAACACGAAGTTGATTACAAATATACCCCATGCGATTTAATACTCAATAAATCCATTTGCTGTAAATCCTTCGAAATTAATTTATAAACCTGAAACTATCTTGTACTCTGATACTGTTTGTAACTATTTTTATGATCAAATGATTATGAATCAAATTTTTATGATGAAAAATTAAAACACGATAAACAATTTCTACATATCGAAATATATGAAACAAAGGGGATATATCGAATTTCGTATAGATATAGAAATATAGAGTTAATTCGATATAATCGGCTTAATTAATCAATGATTGATATAATTCAGTAATATGATGTTAATAGAGCAGTGTAGATGACAAGTGGTTTTAGATAGCAATATTCTAGATCAAATATATAGGGTAATTTTGCATGTCAAGGTTTTCAAGTACTCTAAGGAGTTTTTCTTAAGCTGTCTGAATTAAGAAGTGCGGTGGGGGAAATCAGGATCAGATATCAATATGGTGATAAGAGTGGCATTCGATTTGTATGTGAAGTACAAAATTTCGAAGAAGGAGAGTCTACCCTCGGTAGCGTGAGCTGTAAATTTGCAATGTCCTAGCATAATGCGATAATGGTTGATCTTGTCAAGATCTGCGTTTGGAGAGGATAATGAAGGAGAATAAAGGGTTTTCTATTGGTTACAGTTTATTATTACATTTCTTTTCGTTTTCTTTTGTAAATTTTGTCAATACCAGGTGGTGGAATACATGACATATACTTGGTCGCGGAGACTTGCCCTGAAGTGACAAGTTGGACCGGGTTATGTGGCACTGCCTCTGGGCGTACCAATACACTAAACCGAAACCGCTTCACGGTTGACACCTGTGGGTCGCTACTGCTACTGCATTAAATTAGGATATATAACACCCGCTGATCGGGTAGCCGTTATTGGGTACGAGGACTCGGCGAAATAACAGATAGTGAAACTAACTATTGATTTGCGAACTTGACTTAACACACGACTGGATACTGTCCTATGGGGGTAAAAGTTATGACTGCAGCGATAGATGAGGTCGTTTCAGCCTAGAAAATAGGGAGGTTAGCGGTGACGCGGTTCAGAAGAACTTGAGCTGAGTTGTTGATTGTGGTATTACTATGATATGAAGTGCCTGATTTCTGGAGTGTCAATTTCCCTATGAATTTGATCATTTCTGACAAACCATCGCGCGTTTAAGATTCTCCTAATGAGGTTATTTTGGAAAACTTGAAGCCGTTTCACCTGTTTGGGTGTAATAAGCTTGATGTAGACATTAGATCCCTATAGGAGTACGAACCGAATTAACATCTTGTAAAATAAGGATTTGAGGGAGATGGGAATTCTGTTAGAAGGCAGATCAGAGAAGATAGCAGGTTTTGCTATCCCCGAACCTTTCTGGATTTGGGAATGCTAACCGAACCATCGGTTGAAGTCGAGTCTAGGGTACGACACGTTATCCAGCCATGGAATTGTTGCGTTCTCGATTTTAAGTATTATATTTGAATTGTAAGATGTGTTGATTATAAAGGCTAACTGAAATGACACCTTTGGTCATGAGAAAAAACAATCTCATTTCTCTTGTAGCGACCTTGAGGCATGTCGAATTTTACATCGTGGAATAACGGTCTACAAAATACCCAGAAAAATAATCCCAGATGTTGAACACGGGCGGGGTGCCAGCAGCGCCAACTAGAACCCGACAACGAATAGCTGGCGGCAACCCCGAGACGTTTATCTGGGATGTTATTGAAGGGTATTTCGATCATTCAGTACTCGACTAGCGTTTGGTTTAGACGTGCCACCATCGACTGTTCTAGCCTCGTCTCCAGGTAACACCGCTACCATCCGTTTTATCTAATTGTATTTTCACATTTTTTTATATAGCCAATAAATAACGATCACATAATGTAAACACCACTGTTTCATTTCGTTTTACCTCCATTTACCGAGCCACATTATTTACCCTAAACTCTTAATTCCCTTATGGCTGGGAATTTATGGAAGGCAAATTATGTTATCTAGTGCAATAAGTTTCTAAAGACAGATTACTAGATTATTATATGAGTATGATTTGATTTTACTAAGTGCGCTGAGGAAACCCGTGCAAATCAGATATTCATCAGGGCCTCTTTTCACAAAATTCATCCATTATGTTTCCTTGCCCTTAGATAAAATTGAAAGATATGGTCATGGACAAGATGTGGTTTCAGCAGGATGGCGTTATAGCCATGATGAATCGCATCTACAAGTTCTATTCCTTAACTGTGATTAAAAAAAAGTTTCATGTTCATTGATAATGTTTTAAATATCGTTTGGATTAAAACAGCTTACTTACGAAAGACATACCCATAATTCCCCCGCTATAAAACGTACGATATGACAGTGGGAGTAAATCCGACAGATTAAATCCAGTTCAGTCGGAGAAACAGAGGAACAACACGAGGATAATCTCCTTTCAATCGACGTCGAAATTGATGTAGGACAAAGAAACTTATATTGTCATGGATTTTAAACGATATTCCTCCATTTCCAATTCCGGCACGATTCGATAGCTTGCGACTGCTTTTATAAAGCGAGATTAATATGAAGCGCCACCAAGCGAAAACTTATTGGTCAGCAGGCTCCATATATCCGATTTAATTGGGAACTGATAATGGAAACCGAATGTCAGGAATGTTTTCGCATAGTTCGAATAGTATTAAATGTGAAAAAAGGACATGAGGAAGTAAATCAGGTTTAAACTTTATTTAATTTTATTAAAAAAAAACTGTGTTCATTAATTTTAAAGCGTTATTACATAAGGCTTTACTGACTGATACTGACGTTCTCCAGTTTTCAATATGTAACACTTCGCCGAAGTATGAACAAAACATTTTTTTGAAGGGTTGAAAGTAAATCGTATTAGAGGGAAGTTTTAAGGTTAAGTAATGAAGCTGAAGGTCATCGAATGCTGTGTGAAGCTTATGACAGCAGGGTTTAACGATTTAGATTTAGATCGGTATTGAAACACTGTTCGAGATTTCAAATATTTTACCATGCTATAAAAATAGTTTTATAACTTTAAATAGATATGTTGAAATATATTATATAGTGTACTTAATGTTGCAGTGAGAATCTAGAATAGTACCGACAGTGATTTGCTTGATAACGTTTTTCATGCATGAATTATTTTATATGTAAACACTTTGAGAAATTAAGCCAACATCTCAACCATTATATTAGAATAATTTTTAAATTCGTTCAAGCTTCATTGAAAGCGAATATGATATCTACAGTACTCAACACTTCAGATTAAAAAATATTTAATCAAATCAATGTAATTAATATATAAAAAAAAATAGAAAGTTTTATTTTATTCTCTTAAATAAATCGAACAAGAAACAAAAATCTACCCGCGTAGTTTCAATACCACCATCAAAAGGACACCAATCGAATAACCCTAGAATTGTTTGTTGAATTATATCAATTATCAGCGTAAACTGTTTACGTAACCGGCTATTATTAAATTGTCTGATGTTTGATTCGGTTTTATTGACCTAGAAAAGCGGGTCGCCCGTTTTCCGACTAGATAAGTTTATGAACCTTAATTGGAAATTGATTATAGAGTGTACAGGTAATATTTCAAAGCCGATAAATTTAATCGTTGCTATACATTATTGAAGTGAAGTCACGATATATTCTTTACGCTCATAAAATTACATTACAGCGATAACTTGAATGCTTTGGATTGATTCCAAGTTTTTTAAATTGTAAATTACCTATAAAACGCCAGTATAAATCAATATAGAATATGTAGTATCAGTATAGTTGATTTGATAGCATATTATGATAATAAGTCAATTGAAAAGTCCCCGGCCTACCATAGTAAAACATAGTTTTAGGCAAAATTAATTTTTTAATTCAACATAAAACCTTTCAAAGGTCATACACTGATTATAGCAACCCTCCAACTTTTCGATGCCATTTACAATTGGTAGTACAATTTGTCCTTTGCTTCAAAATAGGCCACAGTTTTGGCGATAACCTCTTCATTCGACGAAAATTTCTTCCAAGCAAGCATTCTTTTGGGATCTGAGAATAGGAAATAGTCACTGGGGGCCAGATCTGGAAAATACGGCAGATGAGGAAGCAATGCGAAGCCCAATTCATGGATTTCTGCCATCGTTTTCACTGACTTGCGAAACGGTGAATTGTCTTGGTGAAGCAGCACTTTTTTTTTCTTTAAATGCGGCTGTTTTTCGGCGATTTCGACGGTTTTTCAAACGGTTAAATAACGCTATGTAATAGTCGTTGTTGATCGTCCTTCCTTTTTCAAGGTAGTCCATGAAAATTATTCCATGCGCATCCCAAAATACAGACGCCTTGCCAGCCGACTGTTGCGTTTTCCCACGCTTTGGAGCGGGTTCATCGTGTGCAGTCTACTTGGATGACTGTCGATGGGACTTCGGAGTGAAATGATGGAGCCATGTTTCATCCATCATCACATATTGACGTAACGACTCGGGTCTGCTATTACGCTTGATCATCTTCGAACACTGCTCCGAACCATCAACTCGTCGATGTTTTTAGTCAAAAAGTAGCTCGAGCGGCACCCACTTTGCACAGAGCTTTCTTATACCCAAATATTCGTGAACGATTTGATGTACACGTTCAGTTGATATCTTTAAAGTGACTGATATTTCAGTTAATTTCAATTTAGGGCCATTCAAAATCATTTTGTGAATTTTTTTAATGTTTTCGTCGGTTTCAACCTCTTTTGGGAGTCCACTGCGTTCACCGTATTCGGTGCCCATTTCACCACGTCTATATTTAGCATACCAACCCTTAATGGTTGATTTTCCTAGAGCAGTGTCCAAAAACTCGGCATCAAACAAAGTTTTTGCTTCAACTGTATTATTTCCCTTCATAAAGTAATATTTTATTAACACGCAAAATTCCTTTTTATCAATTTCTTTCACAAACTAATAATCCGACAGCTGTCCAATTTATACAGGTATCTTTTGAGGGTTTGGGCTATTTAAAAAATATATGGATTTAATTCTAGTAGCGCAATCTATGTGTCAGGGCAGGGACTTTTCAATGGATAATTGGATAGATTTATATTTAAGCTATAACAATGCATATATAGTGTAAGTGATCTATTAGATAACAATATTATTTATTCAAAATATTATCTTGTGATCATTTATGAATGCTAATTTTAATTTAAAATTTGTAATTGTATATCAATTTATTAATCATTGAAATAGCATGGGTATTTAACAAATTTTTATAATATGATAATAGTCCAATACCAAAAATGGCATAATTGTGACCAACAATAAGATTTCCGGAAAAACTAATAACACTGTTATTTAATTCAACTTATAGAGGTCGACTATCTGCTCGATAATTATGTATATTACGCTATCCTGTTGAAATTATAGTTGTTGATTGTTGTAGTTTAAATTATCTACTGAGGACCACAAACATTAGTCAGCCATTTAATGTTTGCATAATTATTCCCCAATTTATAAACTACACCAACCAACTACACTTTCAAGACGCCTTAGAATTTCTACTACTACCTATCCTATTATGAAATCCGGAATCGATGTATAACTTAAATCAAAACGAGATGTGTCTTGCTAAAAAATGGTTTTGATACAAAAATTCGTTAATATTCAAATTTAAAATTTTTTACTTTTGTTTTCGAGTAAAATAGACAAAATAAAATTTAAAAGTGATATAATAAATAACATAGTTAAATAACAATTGATTGTTGTAAGTAGTTATTGTAAAAAATGTTAAATTATACTTCCAACTAAAAATACTATAGAAATATTGTTAAATGAAAATATGAAATATCCGTTTACACGTTAGTTTAATGTTTTTAATAAAACTAAAATTAATTTAAAATAAATGCTTATTTTTGTTTGATTATGATGTATTCGAATTATAATCTAATCTTTTATTAAAGATAAAGCACGTGCTTTATCATTATAATATTAAATAATATTATCATAATTATGGAAGAAAAGAAAACAGAACATAATAAGATTGAATAAATAATGTATTTTGATGCATTGATAATAAGTTTATTAGACCAAAAAGTTATTAGAAAATTTCGCTTCAAATATTATTACTAGTGGGTTAATTTTAAATTAGTTTTTATTGATTTTAATTCAAGTGCTGTTCAAATTATCTTTGTTAACATGTGGAATAAGCTGTGATCAAATATTTTTTAGAGAACACTGGAATATACATGTTCCTCGACACAGTCGTTTCAGTCGTTTTTTTATGGAATAATTAACCATGATTATACTCACCGTCTAGATTTATTCTTCAAAGCTATTAAAAGACACTCTTGCGTCTAATTCAGCGCATTCTAATTCTAATATTTCGGAGTAACTCCTTAAATTTCACATTAATATAGTGAGTTATAAAAAACGTAATTGTTATCATTTCCTAGTAAAAATAATGGGTTTATAGTTTACAAGGCTCACTTTAACTTCAGATTAGTTGTATTGATGCTTTAAAATACCAACAAATTAAGGTATTAAGGTTAGGCATTAAAGCACCTGGCGCATTTTAAAACTACAATTAGATATTAACGTTATCACTAGGTGGAACTTAACCTTACTTCTATTACTGTCAAGTTATTATTAAGAAATTGTCATAAAAATAACTTACCATATTATCAAATAATATAAATTCTAGTGATTTTCTTAAGCATCTACAATGAACGCATAATTAATGGGTACCAACCAGGACCTAAAACCTATTCCTAATGGTTTGAAGTTTGTATTTGGTGGCAGCGCAGGTTAGTTATGCTATCTGAATTAACGTCATATTTTTACATGTTCTTTAAACTTATCTTTAAGCTTTAATACTTTAAAATTAATACAATTTTACACTAACAGGTCAATTGAAAAGTCCTCGGCCTACCATAGTAAAACAATTTTTTTTGGCAAATTTATTTTTTTTTTGTTCAACATAATTCCCTTCAAGGGTGATAAACTGATTATAGAGACCCTCCAACTTTTCGATACCATTTTGTAGGACGATTTGTCCTTTGCTTCAAAGTAGGCCTCAGTTTCGGCGATCACATCTTTATTCGACGAACAATTCTTCCCAGCGAGCATTCTTTTGAGATCTGAGAACAGGAAATAGTCGCTGGGGGCGAGGTCTGGAGAACACGGTGGATGAGGAAACAATTCGAAGTCCAATTTTGTGGATTTTTTAAATGTTTTCGTCGGTAACAACCACTTTTGGGTATCCACTGCGTTCATTGTCTTCGGTGTTCATTTCACCACGTCTAAACTTAGTATACCAATCCTTGATGGTTGATTTTCCTGGAGTAGTGTCAAACTCGAAATTGGAAACTCGGCATCAAGCCAAGTTTTTGCTTTCACTATATTTTTCCCTTCAAAAGCAATGTTTTATCAACACTCGAAATTCCTTTTTATCCATTTTTTTCACAATAACAAAAGTTGCTTCACTCAAAATTCTATAATTCACAAACTAATAATCCGACAGCCTTCAAATTTATAGACGCATCTTCTGAGGGTTAGGGCGAACTAAATAATATATTGATTTAATTCTAATAACGCCATCTATGTGTCAGATCGGGGACTTTTCAATTGACATGTTATTTTTGCATGATTATTATTTTAATTAGTACTAGTAATTGCGCTGTGGTTCAAATTCGACTACAATTTTTTATGTTAATCATATTTCTCTAATAATAGAGTAAAGGGAATAATTTAAAAATGATATGTTAATATTATCAAAATTATTTAATATTTCCAACAATACCGGAATAACTATAAGTGATACAAAATCTTAGAGGGTCTCCACAAGTCACTCTCCATGTTAATATACTTTCAAATACAAAACGCAAGAACTTCTGATTCAAAATCGCTGTGTCGGTATTTAGCGGTACAGCGCTGTCAGATTTATGTCACAATGTAGTTGCATTATTCACGTACAACAGAACCGGTGAATAATATAATGTATCAGAATTGGAGTTGGCAGCGGGTCGGCCACGTCCAATAAAAGTAGTGAAAATGTTTGTTTATATAGTCTATTCAAAGTTTTTTTGTACATACGTCATCAAGATGTTTAACGGATTGCCTGTCGCAATTTGTAAATTCGTTTTAGAGTCAGACAATATTTTCCATCTCATTTTATTCTAGTTAAAATGAGACACAATGCTGTCTGAATAGTTCGAACACGTAAACGATTGAGCCTGTCAAAGTCATCCGGTTGTCAGAGGTATGCAAAAGTCTTGAAAGCAATAGTGATAAGAAGTTATAACTCTAACCTATAAACTATTGTGGCTGTATAATTAATTGTAGTATTTAGATGTACCATAATGTTAAAATAAATTATACTTGATAATAATTTTGTTTAATTATTTTATTTAGATTGGAATTGTTGTATGTTAAAGCCAAATTGAACTAAAACTCAGAGCTGATGCGGCAACATTGCGACGTTTTGATGTCACAGATTTAGATGACGTATGTACAAAATAACTTTGAACAGACTATATATTTCGTTTCACCGATCTGACGGCTATTCCTGGTTGCATGATTTGGATATAGTTCGTTATATTGGAATTAATTTATTTGTAGGGCTTATTACACAAATATTTTAGATCTAAAAATTACTCCTCAATATAAGCTTCAATCGTGTTGAATTTCACGCCTCCCGGTGCTCCCGTTTTCCTCAAAAAGAGAGTAGTCCTTCGAATATTGACTAATCGTGTAATGTTAGTTATTAAAAATATTTTTTGCTTATATAGTTTTTTTCTAAATTTCCAGTCAATAGTTTACATTATTCAGTTTAATTAATTTGTTTTGGTGGTATTTATGATAACGTCAATTAATTCCAATAATTTACAATACCGATGAAACAGAATTATATTAATTATCAATATGAGTATACTTGATTGATGAGAATTCTCTCGGCTCTCCTGTTATTGTACCCAGATTATTGATTTATACATCGGTTAAAGCACAAACCACTGTCACAGAGAGAAACTGATAAGGATATACAACTGATAATTGTAATTTTATTTCGTAGACTGATTTCATATCTAAATATTTAAATGTTTTCTTTATAGAGAATAGTCTTTGTTAATACCCTTTATTGTATTAGTACTTGCTATTTAATTGATAGGGAAGTTATTTTGGTTTTTGTCATATGAAATGTGAATTTGTTTTTTAACCGACTTCGAAAAAGGAGGAGGTTCTATATATATATATATATATATACTTTTTAATGTACGTTAGCCGATTTCTCCGTCAACTGTGGGCCGATTTTCAAAATTCTTTTTTATTCGAAAAAGTGCCTTTTTCTGAGGATCTCGGGGAAACGCTCAAGTTTCAAAGGCCCGTACAATGTTCCCACATATTTTTTATCTATAATAATCAGATATTTATGTATAATGTTATCGCTGAGCTTATGCAATTTTACTTGGTCTATCCACTAAAAAGAGAAAAACAAAATTATTTTATAAAAAAAATTGAACCGACTTAAAAAATAAGGAAGTGGCTAAGAAGTAAAAAATAATCATGCTTTTTAGCCACTTCCTAATTTTTGAAGTCGGTTCAATTTTTTTGGTAAATGTATTTTTATTGAGACATTAATTTTATAGTAGAGTAATTTAACCAATTTCCTATAGAACACTTTTACTGTTTAAAGCAAGTTGAACAACATTCAAAAACACCTTTTAATTTTTTCTTAATAATGATAAATTAATTAAAGTTAAAAGTTAAAGACGAAAAAGTATGATTCGGTTATTGGAACGAAATTTAACACCCAAAAGAAATAACTGTCCTTTGGAAAAAGTTTGTAATTTGAAATGAACCCAATATCTTCGATTAAAAATAATCTGGTAAAATAAAGTTTGGAAGAACCGACAACGATTAATAACTCCTTGACGACTCTAATGGAAAAATAAAGTTTTTCTCCACCCAGACGACAGGCAGAAAGTTTAAATTGAAATATGAACATATTTTGTAACTAAACCGAACAAGTAAAAAGTTTGTGAATGGAGTCGGCTGATTAAATTATTTACTTTTTGGTGTGACACCACGCCGTTACAGGGAATTTCAAACTTAGCCTTTTTTCAAAATGAATACATAGTCTGAGAACGTTACAACATAACTCATATTTGATATCATTCATTTTAGCGGCCGAAAAACTCGTATCGACAAAATGTATCACATCGAATGGAAAATTTTAAAAATCATTACAGGGTTAGAGTAGCTAAAATATGAATATTAAGGTTTATTACTTCATATGAAGGCTTACATTAATAATTAGATCAATTCTTGCTTAACCGTCCGGTCATTGACCAAACTTTTACTATTCGTTCAACTACCGGGTACCAGGGTACCCACCTATAGCGTGGCAGATGTGCAAGTCAATATGATGCCAATACTCAAGCTCAGCCCTTGGAGAATGATAAAGCTGCTCCAATACGAGACGTTTGTTGGACAATGTTGAATAGTAATTTAGCAAAACATTATAAGCCAACAGAATACCTGACAATTGACGAGCAACTTTATCCATATTGAGGTCGAACTAGATATGGAAGTAAAGTATGGTGGATATGTGATGCTGAAAATTCGTATCGACTTACTGGACAGCTTTACAGTGGAAAATCGAAAGATGGTCGTGAGTAAAACGTTGGTGAAAGAGTTGTCAAAGACTTGGTGGCTCCATATGGAGGAACCGGTAGAAACATTACAATGGATAATTTCTTCACTGCTCTTCCACTGGCAAAATTTTTACTATCTTGGAACTTGACAATTGCTGGCACCTTGAAGAAAAATAAAACATACATTCCACCAGCAATGGCTGTATCGAAAACGCGAGAAGAGTTATCGACTGTGTTTGGCTTCCACGTAAAACTTACCCTATGTAGTTATGTGCCAGAAAAATCAAGGTAGTAATTATTCTATCATCAATGCATCATGAAGCTAAAACTAGTGGTAGTGCAAAGAAAAAACCCGAAATTATTGAGTTCTATAACTGGTCTAAAGCTGGAGTAGACACTATGCATAAAATGCTTGGTAGATATACTACAAAAAGATCAACTCAAAGGTGGCCTCTAGCATTTTTCTACAATATTCTCGATATTGCCTGCCCTGCCTCATATATTCTGTATTATGAGAATAATAAAATGACTGTTAAAAATCGTATGAACGATGATTATTTTATCGGCAATTGGGCAGAGAGCTATGTACTCCATTCGTTGAAAGTCGTTCGAATAATGCACAAATTATGAGGCATTTCTCAACGAATGTGGCGATTGAATTTCTTCTTGGTCGAGCTATCATCATGTATCATCTGTAATATTGACACTTCAGACGCAGCTCGATTCAACTGGGAGGAAATAGATTACTGGTGTATGCTATGAATGTCTCCAAAGTGAATTTAGAAAACGTCGCAAATCTAGAAAAATATGTTCGGTATGTGAGAACCCTATTTGTGACGAACACTGTATTACAACCACAATAAGTGAAGGATGTACGAAATAATTTAATGTACTTCAATTTTTATATGGCACTGTATCATAATAAATAAAATAATGAAAATAAATAAATAGTAAATATTAATAAAATAAAATAAAATAAAACGGACTTATGTATTTCTTACTTACTATTTTTGTTATTGTTTATAATAAGAATTATTGTTTAATTATTGTTTACATAAAAAAATTACAAACTATATTTTCTATTATCAACTTAAAAGTCCAATTAACTAAATACTTTAATAAGCAGTCTCTTAAGTGTGTATAAACTTGTCGTTCATGTACATTAATCTTAGTGGGTACCCGGGTACCTGGATATTGAACTGGCGGGGTATCAAGTTTGATAATAACTTTTATTAATTAATTGATTGTTAAAAAATGTGACGAAAAATGGGTGTCAATTTTGGGGATCCAGACGACCATAAAAAATTTAAGGAGAATTTTACATATTTTACCTGCGGATTGAAATGGATACCCGTGTGGTTAACTGGCCGAATTTAAGTGTTTCCGATAAAAGCTCTTTTATGTTAGATTGAAAATGAATCTATGCCTTCTGTCTACAAAATTTAATTTTTTTTGTTTTGAAAGTAGCATATAAAAACCGTAAGTGTATTAATTATAAGTCAATGTCCATGTACATAGTACATAGGAACAGAGATGAAGACACACCATTTAATCAAATTGGGAGTCATGGCTGACTATATTTGTTTTTACTTCTGATGGAACAAGGCATTAGAAAATAATCTTTCAAAGAAGACTGTCGTTTCTGCCATTTATTATGGTACTATAATTTTACTAAAAATTACTAAACAAAACGTATATTTGAGGTGTTGAGTACTTTATATCCGATACAATTATTAAGTGGTAGTTATAAAACAGTCAATAAAAAATCGAAACTTATACATATAGCTAGAACTCAAATTCTATAGAGCAAAAAATTAATTTGAAATACTATTACAACAAAAACTATTTTATCTAAATTTGAAAACTTTTTCCATCCCTTCGGTAAGGGTTTTGTATTGGCAAAAGGTTCCAAGTTAATAAAAACACTATAAAATAGAATTTCAGTTGGCAAACTCGCACGATTGTGTTTATATTAGGACAAGCGTTAAATTTTACCCTTACAATGTAGCAGGACACTAAAAATAACTTTTCACATGTTAGGGTTAGTTATATTATAGAATATGATCATTAGTCATTTTCAATTTCATATGTCAACTATGGCTAGATAAAGTAATATTTATACATTATGGCTCTTAAAGGCCACCCTGTTACGTTTGTTATTTTTTAAATATTTATAATTTTTTCTTAAATGAATATAATAATAACAAATTCAAAATATTTAAGACGTATACAACATCTATATTTCATAATATTAATCATGTTATTAGAAGATGCAATTTAAAAAAATTGGAAAACTAATATCATATTTGTTATGTGTCATATTAATATATATATATTTTTATTAAATATAATAGTTACAAATTCTAAATATTTAAGAGGTATACGAGTATTTATGTTTCATAATATTAATCATTTATTAGAAGATGCAATTAAGAAAAAATTAGGGAAACTAATATCATATTTGTTTTCAGGTATGATGGGTACCTGTGTGGTACAGCCTCTTGATTTGCTCAAGAACCGAATGCAAATGAGTGGGGAGGGATCCAAAACTAGAGAACATAAAAGTTCTATTCACATTCTGACTAGTGTAGTGAAAAACGAAGGTTTCTTCAAACTCTACAATGGTTTATCAGCAGGACTGCTACGTCAAGCTACCTACACTACCACCCGATTAGGTAAACATAATACTATTTTTATGTATATGTAGTTTTATTTAAGATTAGCTGGTTAATTCTGACAGCCTATAGTCTACCACTAAAGAAAATTACATGTTACTAGCGATCACTTTGCAGTCGAAATTCGATCAAAATTTATTAATCATATTTCTCACATAACAGAATTATTAAAATACAATATGTTATTAAAACTTATTTTCGCTCTATTTTCAAGACAAGATTAGAAATATATTTGATAATTTACATTACTTATAATAATAGTACATATCTGTAAATTAAAACGTATTAAAACAGCTATTTCAAGAACTAACGCTCACTAACCGTTTTTTAAAATTCATTTAATTAAATCTGACTTCCATATAAGATTCAATAATCAAGTATTAATTAATTAGTTAGTTAATAAATTAATTAATTATATATATATATATATATATATATATATATATATATATATATATATATAAATTGAAATTAATTAATAAATTAATTAGTTAAAATAACTACTTAATTTTGCTAATAATATTTGATTTACTAATAAGTAAGTATCATAAGATTTTCAGGACTGTAACAACCTTAGAGCATAAACATATAAATATGCAAATATGCACGATTTTAAATGAAATAATACATATTTGAATATGAAGATAGGTATACTAAAATAATAATAAACATAATTAGATTAATTTTTTTTCAGAATTCAGAAATGTTTATTAAAGGAAAGTATTTTCAACCATTAAATTAACTATTGATTTTTCAAAACTTAAGTAAATACAGCAAATAATCAAATAATTAATAAAATGTCAAAAGAATAAAATGCGCTTCATCTATACAAATTATGTAATTACTTAAATTAGATAACTTCGTTTAACAGTGTTTTAACATGCACACTTTCCGTTTTATTATCGTTTTAAATATATATAAATTAGATATTTGTTTTCCGATAAAAAATTGCCTGTCAGCATTTTGCGGTTGATTGTGAGATTCTCCGATAAATCCACGTTTATTGAGAGGCTTATGCTGAAATGTATTTTAATTAAAAAACTTTTTCTTAACAATATAATTAAATATTCCTAAATAAGTTAAGTCAAGAGAGTAAGAAGTTACAAAATTGCCCGATATTGAATTTAAAAATTACGCGTTCGTAGGTGAATTATCTTCAACAGAAACAACTAATAATCTACCTTATACGAGTTGGAGTTGGCACTGCATCGACCAGAACCTAAATTATGTGTTTATATGTTTTGTCACCAATCTGATGGCTATTCCTGGTTACTTGATTTGGCCGTATTTCGATTTATTGCAATATATTTACTTGCAGCGCATATTACACAAAAGAAATATGCTTAAATATTCCTTCTCTATATAAACTTTAACTGTGACAAAGGTAATGTCTCCAGGTTCAATCGTTTTTCTCAAAAAGGCAAGCAATATTTTCGCTAAGCCGTTTAAACTAAAATAATAATTTTGTTACAGTTAACACACAGCTTATTTCATATTCCATTCCATCAACACAACAAAATTCAAAAGGCAATTTTTCTCGCAAAAAATTATTAGTCTGAATTGGTTTAAAGTAATTTATTTATGAACAACTTACTTATTATTACAAATACAAAATAAGATATATATATACAAGACTAAAACAGTTAAATAAAGGAAAATTAAACAAAATAATAATTAAAGTTAAAAACTAACAATTTAATAACTCTAACTTGTAATACTCCCTTAATGAAAAGCTCTGTATACTCGATATTTGGGTGAGTCATTAGATTTCATATAAATAAACAAAATGTTATGAAAAGTGAATTCGTAATTTGAATAGAAGATAGGTGATGAAGGTTACAGTTTAGTATGTAGGCATAAAGTCTATTTAAATGAAAATATTTTTTATATTATTAAAAAAAACTTATTGCAATTTCAAAGCATTTATATATTAACGAACTAAACTGAATTAAATCTAGAAAAATTGTCTGTAATCTTGGTTTATAAACGGTGCGAATCAGTTTTATTTTTTGTTATTCTTGTTAACGAGGAAAAAAATCTTTAATTACCTTCCAGAATTTATTCCAGAATGTTAATTAAAATTTCTTTCTGGGCGAATATAATTCCATAATCCTCTTGCGAAATATTCTTAAGTATTTTTGGCGCTATGTCTGTGAGCCTTGACTTCAAAACATTTTAGTTTTTATGCTGCTTGTTTCGTTAGTTAATAATTATGTACTTAAAAGTTCTTTATGTCTATTATTTATTTACTCGACACTCTCATCTTTGAGAATTCATAACTTTAAATTATATATCACGGAAAAGTACTGTAATATAATTTTAAGTCAAAGGTAATTGCCTTTCATTAAAAAAGTACTTTAGGCCATATGAGCATTTAATGTATATGAATGGTCGGTCTGGACACTTATAGTTATTAGCATTAAGGGGTTTAAATTGTCGGTTTCTTGCGTTTTTTCTTAGATGCCTTTAAATGTCATATTTCATCATAACAAGGTCCGCTAGGATATGTGATTTAGCATCCGTGTCAGTTTTTTTCTGTTTTCATATTATCCATGTTGGTATCGAAGGCATATTTCGTATCGTTTTCTTTTAACCGATTAAAATAATTTCTATTACTGAAACGCTCTTTCTTTATGGATTGGTACAATTATAATCAATCATAAACATAAATTTATAACCATGCTCCAGCTGGATTCAAACCCGTGACTATCTGAACTACATGAGAACCGTCCTGCCGCAATGACTACTGTACCAACCAATCCGGTTTGTTATAATTCTGATTAGACAGACTGAAATAGTGCTTCAATAGCGAGAATAAAATAATGCTCTTATCAAATCGATTTTGGTCATAAATAAATGACTGAAGCGCAATCTGTATCTGGAGAAAGTAACAAATATATTTTCTTAACTGCCGCTGTTTTCCATACGATTTGTATTATCAGAGGAGCATTATATCCTTGCGTCATGGGGTTTAATTCGTTTATGATATTAAAATTTAATGAAATAATAATTTTGTATGTATCTTGTTTTACTCAATAGCACTTAAATAGATTATACTTTTAAACCCGGGATTTCGGGATTATGAACAGATGATTGTGGGATTTTGGAATAAATCTGTGCATGTTAGCAAACTGCTGGTTATAAAGGTAATTAAATATTCGTAAACAATCAATCAAAAAAGAACGAAGTTATAAAATATCGTAAAAAAAGCTTTTGGGCATAAGACAATGCTTTAAAGTTCTAAAAAAAATTCTAACAGTAACCCAATTATATTCTTGCAACAACCTTATTTTAGTATAGAGATCAATAACTTTTTTAACAATTCAATCAGTATTTTCACAATACTCCTGCGAAATATCGCCCAAAATATTACATTAAAAATAAGTAAATTTAATGGATTTAATTTGAATAGATTCTTTTAGAAAATCGATTAATGTTTCAGTTATCCATATCATGATTGATATATAGATGGATATTAAATCGAATATCAATTTATCAGTCCTATCGGGTTTGCTCAAATATGTACGTTTAATATGAGTTCGAAATTTAATTGACTATTGCGATGTATTCAATATGCACGTACAGGAAAATTAATTGATATTAACGGTAATATTTGATTTTTTAATTTAAACTTAAGTTCCATTATAAAAGAAAGGTGAATCATATACTATGAAATTATGCTTACAAAATTAATTATATAAGAAATATGTTACATTTTACATATACATGTTACATGTGACATTTTATGTTTTTTTTTGTAGAAACATAAATATCAAACAATATATACATTATAATAAACTATTACAAACTAACATTATTAGGCAATTGTTGTTTTGTAGAGATCATTTCACATTTTAGTGATTCCTTTTGTCATGTCACATTACATTTCTGACTTTTCTGATGTTGCTATATAAGACTACGTTTTATATATTGAAGATCGTCAAAGCATTAAAACATATTATTATAAATTCGTTTGTTAAGAGATTAAGTTAGTTTTACCTAAACACACAGTAAATAGTGATTTCTGTTTGGGTGATCTGATTTATACTAGCATTCAACGGCCTATTCCTCATGTTGGAATAAAATGAAAATATGGCGAAATATCAGTATCTATTAGTAACTCATCAAACACTAATTGACGATGAAAGGGTAATTTTACACCAATGCCAACGTCTACCCCTTATTTGGAAACGTTATTTTACAACTTGTTTCCTATTATACTCTTTTCATATTGACATTTTCATTAGTTAATTATCTACCCGAATGCATCAGTTTACCTCACGACTATTCATTTTGATTAGTCAGCATTCCGATATTAGTTTAAAGGAAATCTCATTTTCGTAATGACGTAAATACTGAAATATATGTTATCCTGGCATAAATCGCTAATAACTCTATTATATTAGGAAATGTGTTCAAATGTCGACTAGTATATCTAATAGAACTTAATCCATATAAAATACTCAGAGTACACAAGCACCACTAAAATATCTGTGATGTAATGTTTAAGGATAGTCCAGTTATTATCAGTTAAGCGTTTACTAACAATTATAAATATCACTTTAATTGCTCTTGTATTTATGGAGGTTCTATCGACCTTCATATCGGATCAAAGTCGTTTATCATATCCGCGGGTAACCATTAATTACATATCAGTTATCTAGCTATTCCATATTGCATACGCTGCATATATTTCTGTAACAACTGGTGATTTAATTGAGCTGTTCTCATCCATCGTTGGATATCATTGGTTGTTTCAGTTGAAGTATGGTAGTGGAATAGTTGAGAGCGAAAGAGAGGCGTAAATTAAAAATATTGGTTTGTATTTATAAATCATTACCACGTCTAAAACTTCTAATGCCACTTTTACATGTAATTTTTCCCAAATCTTGTGGACGATGATCTATACTTAATATTACAATATATTATATATAATCAAAAATATATTTTATGTAATACAATCCTATGTAATGCGGAATAAATACTGTTATGTATTTAAAACCTGTTCAAATTTATTTACAAATATTTTAGAGTAATTTCAGTTATGTGAATATTGATCTTTTCCGAACTAAAGTTTACAAGGTTAAAATTAAAGATGTTTTTTTAATAATCAGCAATTAGTTTCTTAAGTTAGTTATATATCAATATACAACTGTAAACAATATTCATTTGTTTCACTACATTAATTCTATAAGTTTTGCCTTTTGCGCTTAAATGAGTACGTCTGTTATAAAAGGATTTTCCATTTTTTCTTTTTTCATTCTTTCCCTTATGAGCTAGTTTCCCAAAATACAGAAAAAATTCGCTCAAAATATACAGTATATTCTGAAGTTGGTTTATCAGCTTTGCATTAGTTAGCGACTAAATAAACCGGATGTTTGTCCTTCATGGTGAAATACCCTATGGTGATAAACTTGTGTTTTTTCTGTTCTTCTGTTAATTCAAAAACTCACTGCGATATCCTTGTATATTTATAGCTACAGGAACCATATATATTGGTTTATTTTTTAACTCTAAGCAATTAATGAGCCAAAATATGGCGATCTACTATAAATTTCATTCATTATATATCAGATAATCAATTATTTCGAGTATGCACGTTTAATATCAAATTGTGATTTAATTAACTATTGTGCCATGTTTCATACGGATCTACTAATAAATGCACAGACATTTTATTTACTGTTAGATGTTTTAGTTGATTTTCGAATTTAAATGTCAGTTGGAATTGTTATATATTTGGAACAAAATAGGCCCCTAAATATATTAATAAGAATATTAAACTAATTAATAAAAATAAGTTAGTAATATTATCATGGGCACTTGCAAAGTGAAAATGGTTACTCTTATCAGTTATTTTGAGGATGCTCGTTGCAGCTGTTTTTTGAAGTATTTCGACTGTAACAACATTTGTAATCAATTTCAGGTTGAAGCCTTACATGTTGAAGCATGTTTTCAATGCGTTGAAAATATCTGAATACGTACCGAGTAAATTTAACATTTTTAGCTTGATATAAAGGAAAGGCGGCTGAAAGTTATTGATTGCTTTGTGAAGCTTATGGCAACTAGCAATTGGTTTCTACTTTTTAAAACTAATGATCTTAACGGCGAAGATAAAGAGCTAGGATAGGTAAAAAAATATTGAAGAAGAGGGTTTGAAGGCAATGGACCTAGAACAGTGAAGGCAACACGTTCGGCCATATCTTGCAAAACCGGAAAAAACACACTGGGGAACATATATAAATGGGAAGAGCTACCATACCCGCCGTATTCCCCTTGTTCCTTGTGATTACTATTTGTTCCCACAAAATGTTGAGCTGCGGCTGAGACAAAGTAAATATCAATAGATTCTCCTAGATATCGTTATATATCACCCCTCTTCCATTGGGTAGGCACAGGCAATAACCTAATAGGTAGGTCCCATCCTCTTGATGGCGATTACATTAGATCTCGCCGTTAGTTCTTCTTTTATACATATTCTGAAGCCTCCTTTTATCGACTAGTGGTTTATCTGGACTGGACCTACTATATTTGACATTAAGCTTACCGACTGGCGAGTGATCAAGTTAGAAATCATCCCAGAAAACATCCGGTCTTACCGAGCCTGGTTATTGGCGTGACTGGGATCATTTTCCTTGTCGGATTTTACACTCTTGCCTAGGACAATCACAAATATTAAACAATCACAAATATAAATTTGCAACCATGCTCTAGCAGGATTAGAACCCGCGACTATCGCAACAGTAGTTGGACCATCCTGTCGCCTTTACCACTGCGCCAACCAAGCCGGCTATAAACATTGTTAAGTGTTAGCAATTTTATAAGTAGTTTGTAAATAATATAGATAGCTATACACTCAATGATTAAATACGAATTTTAAATAATAAGAACTGGACTGTATGATGGACTGGATTAGGTACTAGACTATAAGAAAAATATAATATTTGTAATGGAAACTTTTTATATAGCGCTAATGCTTCTTGCTCTATTTATAATTAAGTACCATAGTTAATATTAATGCTGAATCCATCAATTTTCACCTAACTGCAGTAACGCAATTGTTATTCAGCGTTTTGTGTTTCGATTATGCTCCTACATATTTCAGGATGGTACAAGATAAATTAGGTATTGTCGTATAGTTAGAAGCTGTACTAGCCGATAGAATAAAAATAGCTATCGATATAGATGGTTGCATATTGAATGCAGAGTCGAGAAAGAGTCAATTAAGTCACAAATTGCTGTTGAAATGCACGCATCCGAGGCAATCGGAAATAGCCGGCAAACTGATATGTTATTGATGGAGGCTCGTGTACGTGATAAATGAACTTTTCAGAAAATCGATGCAACAATACCGGTTGAGGTCGCCATTATTTAAAAAGTTAAAACGGTACAGCAAACCAAATGCTGATTAGCTTTGGTGACAAATCGCAACTTTTTTATATTCCATTTTGAACAAAATTTCTGGTTTTCAATTAAGTGATACCTTAATATGGCAAACCAAACCAAAAAAAAAGTCGTGGTAATCGGCAAGTATCGATAGTTGTAAATGAGGGTCTCAAACTTTTAGTTGCCAAGTAAAATATCGAAATTAAAACCTAGGGTTTTGAATGAGAGTATCGAAATTTTGGTTTGAGATTTGTTTTCCTCTGGGCGTCTTGAGATTTGTTTTCCTCTGGGCGTCAAGTAAATTTAACGTAAATTTAATGAAAAACAGGATTGAAGCGGGAAAGAGTTCGATTCGAGAACTTTTGCTTTATCGTTTATTTTTTGTTTTGATATATCTATATTTTTTCAAAAATATTAACAAATCGAAATATCTATATTTTTCTTCATGGCTGACAGCCCTAGTGCACTCTTGAGGATATAAAAGTGCCTATTTAATATTTGAAGAGCTATTGTTTCTTTAAATTTGGAAATATTGTTGGACTACACGATTTACTCAATCAAGATTCTAAAAAATATATAATGTAAACAGAACATATTGAATTTTTTTTTTTATAAATTTTCGATATTATTAAGACACCATATACAACCATTCCACCATAAATTTACGTACGCTCAATGAATTAGAGTATAAAAAGATGATGGCTTCCATCTATTTATTAAATAACAGTTAATCTTACTAAAAGTTTTCCCGTTGTAAAAAAGCCTCTTGTATTAATACGAGGGTTGTTATTTATATTTTGAATTTTATTCATTCTCTGACAGTAATTTATTGAAGCGGCTTCAAAACGTAGTTTTTCAATGCATGAACGGATTCTTCAAGTAGCGAAAAACGTTAACCATGCAATTTTATGCTTGATATGCAGAAATAAAAAGATTATTTGGTGCCAAATATAATATACTGTGATCTATAAATTCGACCTACTCATCGTTAAAATCGGCAGTTTAATTAAATCAATGTGTTTACATCTTTGAAGAATGATCACTCATTGATGCTTCTTTCTTGGTCCACGAAAGGGTTCTGGTAGACAAATGGTTATGTACGATTCACAGTTCACCACTATATATGATACTCTAATGGTAATAATGGTTGTCACATATCCAATTTTTATGTCACAAACAGGCAACCGATCGTGCATGAATCACTTTTGACGAATTTAGCTCGTCTTGGAAGGCTCATACAGTGGATTGCTGTTTTATTTGGAGCTCTTACTCATAGTTTCAAGCTTCGTCACCTGCATGTGTATTATATACAGCTTTGGATGCACCGCGATTGTATTTCTTAGCGAAAATATGTACGAGCATCTTTCTAGAATTTTTCAAATCTTATTGATGTTCGTCATTCTAAAGCTCAAGGATAACTTAATTTTACGTCATTTCATTCACAGCAAGAGTTTAAAGCACAATATTTGAATATTTGAATATTCTGAACCACCTTTACGACTTTCCTCTCTCGGCGAACTGCGACAATGAATAATTTCGTTATACCAACATTTCACTTGTTCAGCTTCTGTGAGGCTTCATCACCAAAAGTCGAAATAAAGTGATGAACTCTAGTCCTAATAATTCACGTCGAAAGCCATAACGAACTATCGCTCGAAAATGTTCACGTGTTAACTCCATTTTTTCACTAATACAACATGTTCAAGGCACTGCAAACTACACAAGTTATGTTTAAATGACGAGACGTTCTCTAATAGTTTCCAAAATATAAATAACACCGTTGTATTATGGGACCTAACTTTTACTTAATTAAACTTTATAATTGAGTCTTTTAATATATCATAAATGTTATTCTGATTTTCTTTTTGCTTGAGAGTTGATAATTCGTAGAATATGCTAGATATAAATCTAGTCTTCGTTTACTCAGTCAACATTTATTGCGCTTTATACAATGAAGATTTCAGAAATTAATTTTCGTCAAGTTTTATTTTTTACTTCCGAAAAGAGAAAAGTACAACGTAGGCTTACTGAAAATTGATCGAAACCTCGCTCTAAGCAGCCAATCGTTAAAAAAGCCTTAAAAATATCTCGGTAATCTTATCCGCATCGATATGGAACTATATATCGACTATACAACAGTACTGAACCGTTTATGTAACATTGCATACTAAAAGAAGCTCGATAGTTTAGTTTCGATATGAATTGTAATTAATTGTAATATTTTAATTCTTTGATAAAGTATTTGATGTGAACGGAAAAGAAGCTTCTAGAACCTGATCAAATCATTCATTTGATTATCTGTTGACAATAAAAAATGCTATTGGAGTAGGAATTTAGAAGACGATCAGAATTAATGAATAGGAATTGTATGGAGTACCTGACAACGCTAGGCTACACAAAAGTTGAGAGAAATTGTTGCATTCACCGTATAGCCTGGATCTTGTTCCGTCTGACCACTATTCTTTCTACTCGCTTTGAAACAGGCTTGTAAAAATCACATATGTCAATTTTTTGACAAGAAATCCCACAAGTTTAGTGAGTACGATTTCAAAAGAGAAGTGGCAAACGTTTTTCACAAAATTCGTCATGTCACAATACAAATACAATGATAATAATGAAATATAATTATGTAATTATAATTGTCATTAATATAGTTCAATTTATTTTTATCATCAATCAATATAACAATTGTACTTTTTAATATTACGTGTTATTTAATAAATTTAAATGTTTAAAAAATTGTTTTCCAGGAATATACACATACCTATTGGAATTAACCACAATTGACAAGAAGCCTCCGAGTTTTGCTTTGAAGGCTCTCATGGGTATGTTCGCTGGAATTTGCGGAGCTTTTGTCGGGACACCATCTGAAGTAGCTTTAATTCGTATGACGTCGGATGGCCGTTTGCCGCCAGAGCAACGTAGAAATTACAGGAATGTCTTCGACGCTCTGATAAGGATTTATCGCGAAGAAGGTATAGCGACATGGTTTAAAGGCGCAGTACCTACGATGGGTAGAGCTATGGTAATTTTTAAAATTATTTCAAATAGGTTATATAATACAAGTTTTCTAAAATACTGTTTTTTAAATGATTTACATATACATTTAATTGCTTTCCAATCAATATCATATTACCATAATACGCAATCACTTTTAGTACTACTAAATGGTGTAAGTGTATTATGGTTAGTGTCTGTTCTCTTTTAATCAGTATATACATTTTCTCCATTTCTTCTGTGTATTTTGTCTTCTTAATTTTGTTCTTTTAATCCCTGATACATATCTCTAATATTTTTTAGTTCGACACTGATTAAGCATTGAGGTCCCTTGCTTTATCTTTATTTTTCATCCAGTTCATCTTTGTTCTGTCGCTGATTCTTCTGAGGCATTTCATTTTTAGTGTTTATATATTGAGAAGTACGTCTCACAAGCGTATGTTAGGGATTGTCTATATACAGTTTTGTACTCCTCGATTTTCGTTTGGCTTGATGTTTCTTTTATAGTTTATAAATTTACCATATAGAAAGAAGCATAAATTGTTTCTTTTTAATTATGGCACTCATTTTCTTCTCTTGACATATTTACGTTAATTTAGTTGTTTTATTTTTACATCTTTAATTTGGACATTTATTTCATCTGGCTATTAAATCAATATCATTTTCGGTTTTACTTTATTTGTTATCATTCTATATTCTTTTAGTGTCATATTCCATTTATTTTAGATGCTTTGTAGGTTGGCTGGTCTACAAGTTATTATATGTACATCATCCGTAAAACCTTTAACCGACATTTGTACTTTTACATATTTCATACATTATGTCTTGCTTTTTCTATTTTAATTTCTTTAATATTTCATTCGTTAATTTTATAAATAGGGCTGGACTTAAAGCTCTGCCTTGTATAATTTCTTCTTGGGTTTTGAAAATGTCTTTTTTATGTTGTTTCAATGAGAGCATTGATACTTGTTTCATATATTTGTTGAATTCTTCTTACAGTATTATATTCTATATTATAGTAGATTATAGTATTTCTTTTTCTCTATGTCGAAAGTTTTTCGTTAAATCAATGCATGCTCTGTATATCTGTTTTTTTTTTGGATATGCTTTTTTGTTTTAATAATATTAGTAATATAGTTAATATAAATTAATAAATTGCTATATAGAAATATAAGGTGTTACCAAAGTTGGCGCAGGTTTGTTTTTTTTGAATTATAAAGTACAGAGCTTAATGATATGGAATAACCCACTGGGCAAATTGATCCCATAACTTTGCCGGTGTAGACGAGTAGCATTTCTATGAATTTTGTATAAAAATGTGACTAAATTTCGTAGTTGCATTGCAAACTATTTTTTTTCATACCTCGGTTGAAAGTACGTACTTTCATCCCTAATAATAGGGATAGTTGTTTTGAATGTTGAAATAACGTACTTTCGACCGGCTATGAGAAAAAATCATATACACCACACGGGCCAAAAGTTGAAATCTCAGTCCTGTCAGAAAATTCCGCCCTTCTTTTGGCCCTTGTGGTGTAATGTACTATTCTTCCCTACCTCGGTACTTGTGGCAAATTACCTCATATAATTAGATCAAGTGGTATTAAATCACATTGTATAGAAGGTTAATTCTGATCACAAAAAGGAAAGACTATAGAACCAGAAAATTGAACCTGACGAAGTTAAATAGGGCCAATAGGGAAGTTGCTGAATTATATAAGATACATTGTTGGGAAAACGTAACTAAGAGCTGATGCTACGAGAGACGGTACATTATAATGATGAAAAAACATATATAATATCCAAATAGCACTACTATGGATTATTTAGTTAAATAATAACAACTCATAATTAGCAAGATTGCGATTTTTACGTCTCACTACAGCTTAATCGATATAGATTCAAAATATTTAATATAATTTGAATGAAATTTAATTAATAAAAAATATTTCAACCTAACCAATGTAGGTATAAAAAGCTTTCTTACTTTTTTACGCGCGCCACGTTTAATCTGTAACAGATAGGATGTACCCTTATGTGTTGTTAATAACAAATGGCAATGTTGATAAGACACGTTATCTGATAACATAAATAACGACTGATTATATAGGCTTCGCCAATCTTTATTGTGCAACCGAATAAAGGCGAAGAGTTTTTTTTTATAGGGGACAAGATATTTCTTTTTTGAAATGGTAGATCTATAGGCAATTGAATACGTTCCCTAAATTGCAAAGGGTCCATTGAAAACTTATCTCAGAAAAAAGTGCTTTTACGTTAAAAAGAATCCTGACCCAAAAAGTAGGGGAACATCGGAAACTAAAAACACTACAAATATTTTTGTATTGAGATGAAATAAAGTTTAAACAGTTTTGCACTAATAATTATAAGTACAGATATAAAATACCGATATTTATACAGGGATTTTTGCATGCAATAACAGTTATTTTAATGTTTCTTCTTTCTCTGCTATATTTAATTATTTTATTCATTAAAATGAGGCTTAACCTAAGATCTACTTCCAGATTATATTTTTACTGTGATGGTCGTTCTGTGATGGTAAGAGTACCTTAAGTAATATGATAATGAAGGGAATTTTACAGTTTATCATTTAATGATAAATTCGTTCGCGAGCAATATTTTTTATCATATAGGTTCTATTATTGTGAACATTCTATCATCATACATTCAAAGATATCTGGCCAAATGAAGCACTTTTGTTTCTTATTCTGTAGTGAAATTATTTTTATTGAAATAATGGTGAATTATAAAGAAATATTTTAGGGCATTGCGAAATAATGGTGGGCTTAGTTTAATTAGTTGACATTACTAAATGAAAATAATTTGGATTTTCCTGATAATTATTAGGTTTTAATTATTAGAACGAGTTTAAACTTTAGTTCCTAGCTATATTATATTAATCACTCTTCTAAAGCTCTGCATTTTCTGGTAGCTCCATGCATTTACTTCATTCATTGATCATATTTATTTACATTTTAGATATTAATTTTCAAACAGTGGAATATATAAGTTAACAGGCTCTATTTAATTGGGCCCAGTACATAAAAGATGATAATTGTTATTTCTTCATTGGACAAACTCTAAACATATTGGAAGGATATATTTTAACCAAATCAGAATTATATTAACTGCAATGTAAAGAAGTTAAGTATTACTTTGAAACAATTTTAACGGTCTTATTTTAGACTCTGTAGACTTTCTTGGGTTGAATAAAAAATAATGTGTAAAATGTAAATTTGTTAGAAAAAAATTTCATAAAAAATATGAAAAAAGGTCAATAAAAATCAAAATTAAGTAAAATTATATGCCATAACCTACTATATATTTGTTAGATTCTAATAATAAAGTTTGTTATATACTGTTCATTAAAGGAAAAATAATCCTTAAGAATGAGGAATCCTATTTCTAAAGAAGTACTTGATTTCGATGAACAATTTTTATCAATTGTTTTATAGCCTATGATAATTCATAAATTTGCTAAAAAGTTGACAGAGAAATAAACTATAAAACATCCAGTGAAAATAAATATATGCGGAGATAAAACTAAACAATTTTGCCGGCTTGGTGGCGCAGTGCTAAAGACGATGGGACGGTCCTCCTACTGTTGCGATAGCCGCGGGTTCGAATCCTGCTGGGGCATGGTCGTAAATTTATGGTTGTGATTGTTTAAAATTTGTGAATGTTCTAGACAAGAGTGTAAAATCCGACAAGGAAAATGATCCCAGTCACGCCAGTAACTAGGCTGGGTAAGACCGGATGTCTTCTGGGATGATTTCTAAAGTTGGTCACTCGCCAGGCGGTAGGCTTAATGCTGACGTTAAACTTTAGCCCTAGTCCATATAAACCCATAGTTCGTAAAAGGAGAATTTTAATATATACTATTAACCTATACGTTTATATATAACTATACACTTACGCACTTATTTATAATTAAAAGATAAATAAAATGAAAACTTTAAACTGTGAATTAAATGAACGGTACACATTGAAAAACTTCTAATAACCAAAAGTTGGCGAAGGACTTTTCTGTAAGAAATTAATTTAGTCGCTGAAAACACCAACGAGAGTACTCTAAGGATATTTTTCAATTAAACTTTCTAAAAGATATTTCTGAAAAGTAACTTTCCAATGTTTCAACTATGAGGAAATAAGTTTTGTTCTTGTAATAAAATATTTTTTTATTAACAAAAAATTCTTAATATTATCTGAAATGAAATATTGACATTATAAACATAATAATTTCTATTTCTGTTTGTGATATATTTGTTTTGTTTACTGGACACAATGGAAATAAATTTGGGTTTAATAATTTAGTTTTTAGTGCGCTTGTAGATTATAAGCATTATAAGCATAGAATGATAAAAGGTTTTGTTTAATCTTCTATTATTCCTTTCGGTAGCTTGAGGGTTTAGTATTTAGGGGAATTTTTATTTGCTGATAAGTTTTCAATGGGCCTTTCGAAAATGGAGGGAAATATTGAATTTCCTTTTGGGTCCAAGTTTTTTTCCCTCATATTCCGTTATACAATAAAGAATGGTCGAGTATATATATAAGTTGGTTTTCGATTATTTATTTTTTTCGGTGAACAGCATTTTTTTTCTCGTGAGACTATTTATTATTTATAGCGTTTGATACGAACAATTGTTTGGGTTTGTGAATTTATTTTTTTATTTTAATATATACTATAGAATCCATTATCTATAATGGACTGGCTGATTATATTAAATGAGATTTAAGTTATATTTCATTCTGCGTTTTTTAGTTTTATGATAATATATATTAATTATATTTATCCAATATTTTATTGGTTTACTGAAAGAGTGTTTTAAATATGTTTTCAGTCTCAAATACTAGAGTGTGGTGAATAAAGGTTTATATCCAGTATAGTTTAATTCGACTGCAATACACTTATTCAAAAGATTATTCAGTTTATTTTTGGCCAGTATTAGGTTGCAAGAAGAGCTACATGCCGATAAGGAATAACTCTGGTCTTATAGATAAGCTGTGAATAAACAACTTGTTCTATAACCGTGGACTCTCTCAGGGACCGTTGCTTTTTGTTGGTGGATGGACTTTCATCTACATAGTCCTTTTTTATATTTTAAAGGTTTCTGTGCTAGTTTGTTGGAATTAATCCAAGTAAAAAATTGCATTATGTATGTTATATGTGTACATAACGCCATCAATTATTCTGTATTTTTGTTATGTAGCGTGATTGATGCGGTAATTGTTGTCCAAATACAAAAATGGCGGCTTTAGATTTGACTGTAAGATATGGTGAGTGAAGTATTAATGTTATAATAGTTCTATTTATGTTAAAATACGATTGACAGTACAGTGTGATCTGTACAGTCGTTTCAATAAGTCGCTACATTTAAACTTTTTGTGTTGAAATAAAATAGTTTCCAAATAAACTAAAAGCTATTTTAAGTTCTACGCTTTTCATACCTTTTTTTTACTCTTTGTGATTCTACAATCTGCCCTATAGGCAACAAGTATTCCTTATGTCTATATTATATTTACATGGCACGCAGAAAATCACTTCATTGAGCGATCTTCTGTATAAAATATTATCTGAATTAATTAGTCTTATTCTAAAGCTTATTCTAAATGCCCAGTAATCAGATCAGGTGGTGTTAAATGTTTTAGTTTACGCACTTCGCTATTACGTCGCATATTTAGCTGATTAGCGAGTACATTGGGATGCACCGACACTCTTTCGAAGTACTTCACACAAACACGTTGAATTACACTCGTTATAGGTTCTAGAGGAATATCGCGTTGTATCACTTTATTTTTCATAACTTAAATTATCGTATTAAATTGCGTGTCTGTATATTTTTGGAATATGTGTCATCTATACTGATGATGAGATTTTAATAATGTAAATAAAAGAAATGATCAGGAAATCTAATATTGCCACTTGAATTTGAGTTTAAGTAAAATGTTGTTGGTGAATGAACAAATGATCATCTTTAACTTTTTTGCTAAAGCCCTAAGAAACCAGAACATCAGCGATAAGAGAGCTTAATACCAAATTAGAAGATAATATTTCTCGGAAAAGTTCCACTTTTTTGTCATTGTTACAAATAATGAACATCTATCATTTTTAATTTCTTTTATATCAATAAGAAGACACTTATGCGAGCAGAAGCAACTGGCTAAGAAAACTTTAATTTCAACAAAGAGTGCTTTTTAAAATGCGAAAAGTGCATTTTTAGTGGGTCATAGGTAATTGTTGGCCCCATTTGGGGATAACTTATATTTAATATATATTTGAAAATGGTGCGTTTATATTTTTTAAATATTTTAATGTCTGCCTTTACCAACTATGTGGGTTTATCTGGACTGGATCTACTATTTAACGTGGGCTTCGAACCATGGTCCTCGGCATTAAGCCTACCGACTGGCGAGTGACCAACTTAGAAATCATCTCAGAAGACATCCGGTCTTACCCAGCCTGGGTACTGACGTGGCTGGGATCATTGTCGGATTTTGCAC
This sequence comes from Rhynchophorus ferrugineus, assembly GCF_030347505.1. Classification (NCBI taxonomy): domain Eukaryota; kingdom Metazoa; phylum Arthropoda; class Insecta; order Coleoptera; family Curculionidae; genus Rhynchophorus; species Rhynchophorus ferrugineus. The sequence continues at coordinate 18,057,541 of NW_027472583.1, read as the reverse complement.
TCTTGCCTAGGACATTCACAAATATTAAATAATCACAAGACGTATTTACGACCATGCCCCAGCAGGACTCGAACCCGCGGCTATCGCAACAGTAGGAGGACCGTCCTGTTTTCTTTACCACTGTGCCACCAAGCCGGCTGTTTATATTTTTATTCTTCTACGCTTATTTTACTGAAAAGGTAGAATTTCAGAGGAACCAGTTTTCAGGGCTTGGGTCTTTCAGTTATTGCAATTACTTTGTTATTATTAGCAGATATTTTAACAGCATATAAATAGGAATTATGACCAATGGAAATGTGTTGATGTCAGATACATACAAATTTGAATTATCTGTTTCAAATGATATAAAGGGGATAAAATATCTAAGGCACAGTAGAGTGAATTCTAAAGATACAAAATCAGCTTTAAAATATGATGATGACATCATAGTTTGGTGGTACTTTTTCAACTATGGAGTAACACCAGTGGCAATGTATGTATTAGTCATGGGTTTAAGTATTTTAATATCCTCAGGAGTAGAATTTATGGAAAGGGAAAGTTTACTACTAAATATTAAGTATATTAAATTATTTTTAATTAAGTTTATCTACCTACATATAAAAATAATAGTAGTTTTTGAGATATTCAGTAATGCTTTTGAAAAATATTGGGTTTGTTTGATTTATACTATTACTATTACTATTGATTTATATTATTATTCTACAGAGTTGAAAAAATGAAATTAAACATATACCTTGACATAATGAGCTATTTGTGTGTGCCTAGGTCTAATAAGGTGTTGTAACTTGACATTTTATGAAGAACTACATTCGTTATACTTAAACAAAATATGTCACCCGCCATTTAAGCAATAAAACGGATTTTTACCCCATTCGTTTTTTTCGTGTATTAGAAATACATAGAAAAAAATCCAGTTGTGGAAATGTAAAGATGCAAATCTATAAAATGATGTTATTATAATGCCTATCTAGAATAATTTAATTCTTTCAAGAACATGTTTACTAGGGATTTCTCCGGTAATCGGTATAATTATATAGGTCCTATTAAAAAGAAACAATCAGTAATAAATCTTATTTTTGAATTTTAAACAGATCTCTTTACTTCTGAACAAGTAATAGTGTTTTATCTTTTTTGTATATAGAATAATTTGACGTATTTTGACACTATACTTTTAGTTTAACAAATATCGTTATCAAATAGTAATGAATCAAACAGACTGTTGACAAAAAGGGCAGGTGACAAAACAACCGATAACCTCTGTTCGTGCATATCCAACGACATCGAACCATAAATTCAGCCACCATTACACAGAAACGAAGTTTTTTTTGTTTTAACAGCTGAATAATCGTTATTTATGGTGTTCAAGGGCGCAGGTATTTACATAACAATGCAAAAAAAGAAATATTTTTAAGGCTACTAAAATCGATACCGTCTTTCCATGTCTCGAGGTTATCCTTGTTGTTAGGCTTATTAGGGACTTATTTTAGTTTATTACGCCTGTGTGGCCAGCATATGGTTGTTAGGATTTCGATCAAATATTTGTTTATCTAGATAACAATGATTTACCCCTAGTATGTGGGTAAATTCTACGGTTTGATTATTTAAAGGAAAATCTAGGTCATGTGTAATAACATGTCTCTGCTAGGTGAAGGGATTAGACACGCTCTAAACTTATATGCGTAATAATTGCACAAGTATTTAAGACCTAGGGTGGCCAAACGTTTCGATAAATTCTGGTTGAACTATATATATAAACAGGGTAATTTAGAAATATGCTCCAGATTGTCTTCTTCTTATAGTCAAGCATTGGAGAGGTTCAGTTTTGATATGGACAGCGTTATAGTGGTATTCACTTGCTCCTGATGGATTACACAGTCATATTTGAAGATGATGATATATCCATACGCACAGTTAAAAAGGTTCTGTCTTAACTTGAGGTGCATCAGCATATCATCAAATAACAGGTGGGGCAAAAGTCCCGCCTGTTACCATTATGTTTAGCTCAGTTTCGTTTTAACCATCGTGTTTTGTATACGTCCAAATTTTATTATGGATAAACATATGCGACAAGAACGAGCAGAAATAATCACAATATTTATTGAAAATAATCGTTCCATTAATGCCCCTGAGCGGAAATTGCGTCAAAAATATCCTAATCATCCTGTGCTTCACAAAACCACAATTTATCGTTTACATGCGAATTTTCGACAGTACGGCATGACTGAAAATGTGGCTCTGGTGCGCGATAGTGTTCAGAAACATCAATTTAGAGACGTGGTTCCCAGTTACACATTTTTGAACGCAGTTTAAAGTGAATTTTGAAAACTGATTTGAAAATATTCCCATATAAAATTCAATTAGTCTAAAAATTTTTACCAAGAGATACTGATTAACGAGTTGAGTATAGTAATGTAATCCTAAGGCTGTCTGGTGAAATTGAAGATTTTTTTAATCTAAATTGATAATAAGCGATGAAGCCCATTCAGCCATCTCAGTGGCCACGTCAATAAACAGAAGAATCGGTTCTGGGGCACACAGAAACCTCAATTAATTCATGAAACGTGCAATAAAAACAACTGTATGGTATGTTATTCATGCTGGAAACATCATTGATAATTTTTTTTTTTGAAAATGACCAAGATGTTGCAGTTACTGTTACTGCTGAACGGTACCAAGAAATTGACCTGAAATGGAAGAGCAAGAACTAGAGGATTTGTGGTTTCAGCAAGATGGTGCCACAGCACACACAGCTCGTTGAATAATTAAATTACTGAATGACGTTTTTCCACGAAGATTAATTTTGCGAAGCATCGATTTAGCATAGCCAGCGAGATCTCCGGATTTTACAGCATCAGACTTTTTCTTATGGGGCTTTTTAAAACCAAAAGTTGATGTGAATATGCCCAAAACGATTCAACATCTTAAAGATAATATTCGTCATGTAATTGAAGACATTCAGCCTCAGATATTGCAGGATGTCATGAAAAATGCTTTAAAAAGAGTTCGAAAGTTCCATAGCGAGTCGCGGTCACCATTTAGCCGATATAATTTTTCAATCATAACAAAAAAAAATATTCACTTGCTCCTGATGGATTACACAGTCATATTTGAAGATGATGATATATCCATACGCACAGTTAAAAAGGTTCTGTCTTAACTTGAGGTGCATCAGCATATCATCAAATAACAGGTGGGGCAAAAGTCCCGCCTGTTACCATTATGTTTAGCTCAGTTTCGTTTTAACCATCGTGTTTTGTATACGTCCAAATTTTATTATGGATAAACATATGCGACAAGAACGAGCAGAAATAATCACAATATTTATTGAAAATAATCGTTCCATTAATGCCCCTGAGCGGAAATTGCGTCAAAAATATCCTAATCATCCTGTGCTTCACAAAACCACAATTTATCGTTTACATGCGAATTTTCGACAGTACGGCATGACTGAAAATGTGGCTCTGGTGCGCGATAGTGTTCAGAAACATCAATTTAGAGACGTGGTTCCCAGTTACACATTTTTGAACGCAGTTTAAAGTGAATTTTGAAAACTGATTTGAAAATATTCCCATATAAAATTCAATTAGTCTAAAAATTTTTACCAAGAGATACTGATTAACGAGTTGAGTATAGTAATGTAATCCTAAGGCTGTCTGGTGAAATTGAAGATTTTTTTAATCTAAATTGATAATAAGCGATGAAGCCCATTCAGCCATCTCAGTGGCCACGTCAATAAACAGAAGAATCGGTTCTGGGGCACACAGAAACCTCAATTAATTCATGAAACGTGCAATAAAAACAACTGTATGGTATGTTATTCATGCTGGAAACATCATTGATAATTTTTTTTTTGAAAATGACCAAGATGTTGCAGTTACTGTTACTGCTGAACGGTACCAAGAAATTGACCTGAAATGGAAGAGCAAGAACTAGAGGATTTGTGGTTTCAGCAAGATGGTGCCACAGCACACACAGCTCGTTGAATAATTAAATTACTGAATGACGTTTTTCCACGAAGATTAATTTTGCGAAGCATCGATTTAGCATAGCCAGCGAGATCTCCGGATTTTACAGCATCAGACTTTTTCTTATGGGGCTTTTTAAAACCAAAAGTTGATGTGAATATGCCCAAAACGATTCAACATCTTAAAGATAATATTCGTCATGTAATTGAAGACATTCAGCCTCAGATATTGCAGGATGTCATGAAAAATGCTTTAAAAAGAGTTCGAAAGTTCCATAGCGAGTCGCGGTCACCATTTAGCCGATATAATTTTTCAATCATGACAAAAAAAAATTAAAGACCAGATAAACCTTTTATGAAAACCAAACTTAGTTGTTTTTTCTTTAAACAAAGTTATAGACAATCAAAATGGTAGCGGTACTTTTGCCCCATATTGTATGTGCCTTGAGGTGTTGTTGTATGAGGAGTAGATTTCCATCTCCAGCATCCTTGAAGCAATTGGCGGGTATTTTTATGTAAGAGTGGAACAATGTTCGATTGGAAATTATTCTACCACAGTTTACAAATATATTCCGCAAAGAATTGTAGTTGTTTTAAAAAGAAATGGTGGTTTAACATCTTACTAATTAATAAATATTTTGTATACATCAGATATTCATATTATTTGGTCCATATATTTGCCGTATGTTGCCGAATTTTGAAAATTTTAAATTAAATGTTATTATGAAATAAATTCAAATGACGACGAACAGTTCCTAAAAAACGAAGTATTACGGAAAACCAATTTTTATGATGGGTAATCAAGTGAACGTAACCATCACGTATATTATACACCATTCTTTGCGTCCATTTACTATATATTCTTGATTATGGAATTACCGAAATTATCAGCATCAGAAAAAACAACTGCTTCTGAAACCTAGGATCTGAATTTTATTATAAATATGTGAATCCTAACAACTTAATCATTCCCTTTGCAATCATCAACTGACTATTCGCATATTATGGATAAAACAAATTATATTCTACACTAAGTAAAGCTTTATAACACTCAAAGCCTTTAATTAAATTTGGAGCCGTTCCCCTGTTTTTGCGTAGATCCGACAATATTAACTCCTTATTTGTTATGAATTCGCAATATTAACATCAAACAGCCACCCGCTACTTTAAACATTTTTTTTTCAGTCGTCCGCCACCAACATAAAAAGAAAACGAAGCACATATAGTATTAGGAATTTTGCGTGTATAGGGGGAGAATATTATAACGTCGAGTACATTTTAGATGATTGAATCTTTCCCATATTTGTATTACAAAGCAATTCCAGCGAAAAGCCCCCAGACATTCTGATGGCATGGAATTTTTTTAGAAGCCAGATGGAATTTTGTTATTATCTTTCCTTGATTCTGGACAAATTATTAAATAGAATTGCTATTACGACATTTCTGGGTAATATTTTTGTAATAGAGAGCGTGTTTCATGTCGAAAGTAATTTTGATGGAAAACATGTTTTAATTAAACATTTTATTGCTTGTGTAGTTTTATGAAAACCATGTCAGGTCGGCCTTCTTGGGTCTGCTAGTGCATATACACAATTGTTATTAACATTTTGCCATGAGTGTACCAAATAAATTTGACTAAACTTAGTTAATATAGTAGTCAACTTTTTTTTTGGTACTGAACTTTGTTATATTACAGATACTCATAAAAATTTTTCCTAACCTAAATACAATATCTTAATCTTATAGAAAATTACTCCTCGGTGCTTTACACCCATTTATACTAATATATGATTTTGAATTGTTTATTAGAGGATGTTTTTAATACCACTTAATTTATCTCTCAATATTAATTTAAGAAATCGATTTTTTCATATTCACAAATTTTAACCCTTTAAGAATATGTCCCCAAGGCGATTTTTCAAAATTTAAAGAATTTTGGGAGATAACGATAGCTATTTTAGTGAACAGGCATCTAAAAATGAAACTTTAAACGCGTTTTTCTTTAAACTACTTTTTTTGAAACAGATGACATGATATCTCAAGTTCTATGAAACCAATTTACTTAGAATTTGGAATGAACCTTTTCTATATATTCCTCTATCGTATCGTATCACGTCACTAAAGAGAACACTAAAATCTCCGAAATTGATTTATTTTTTGAAAAATATAGGCATATTCCTAAATGGTTGTTATGATTTTTTTTTTGCAAATTTATGGACTGGAATAACGCTTTAATGAGTAACAAATCTTTATACTGGATTAATGGAAATGATTTATCTGGTTAATTTTAATTTGAAAATTGTAAAAAGTTTCTACATTATTTTAAAAATATTTTAGTCAATAGTGAAAACATATTGTTTTTTAGCATTGTCCTCTATTTTTTATAATTCTGAAATATTATCTCAAAAAAGCAACATACCGCTTTTTTATTGGCACGAATTGATTTGAGAATTTGACATGCAACATCATCATCATCAATCCATACCAAGTATTCAAGACGAGTATCTACTTCTCATCCAATATGTTAGTTCTGAAATTGCTCTCTATAATCTTAACCAATCTCTTTTTGAAGCTGTTCGATGCGTCTTCATTCAACAAACACATCAAAGGCATTAGAATATACGTATCTGGATTTGCTTAATTTGTAACACATCACTCAATAAATATCGGGAATGACATATAGATCTTCTTCAACCTACTACCGTCCTAAACTTAAGTTAGTAAAACAACTTCCAATTTTAATTTTTTAAAAAATTCATCGTAACTTTAATTTCTTTTTAATACACTTAGTAGTACCACAATCTGCCCAAAGTATATATACATATGCTATACATGGCATGTAGAAAATTACTTTATTAAGTGATCTCCTATTTAAAATACTATTTTAACTAACTAGTCTTATGCTAAAGTTTATTCTAAAGTCTATATATGTCCAATAATCAGATCGAATGATGTTTTAATCTACGCACTTTCGTAGTACTTCATACAAACGCGTTGAATTACACTCGTTATTGGTTCTAGAGGAATATCGCGTTGTATCAGTTCATTTAAAACATAGTACGAAGCATTGGCAATGGCACGGCAACACTTTATTTTGGAGCCGTTGTATGATGGATACATTAGCCTTGCTAGCGGTTCCCCATTGTTGGATTCCATATGACCAAATAGGCTTGAGTATAGATTTATACAATAATATCTGGATATTTTATGATGACTTGGATTTGCGCCTGATAAGCCAATACATTTGGTAGAGTTTAAGTTCAAGTTGTTTCCGTTTAACGAATATGTGTTTCTTCCAAGTGAGGCGTCGATCTAGGTGCATATGAAGATATTTAGCATTCCCGGCTCGCTGGAGTTGACATTTATTGATATAGACTGCTTGACATGTTCTTCTATGGAGCGTAAAAGTTATATGACTGATGGATTTGGCTTCGTTGGCTTTTATATGCCATATTTTAAGCCACATTTGTATTTGACTTAGATGTGTTTGTAGGTTAATTGATGCTATGCTTGGATCTTCATGAGAGGCTAAAACTGTCGTATCGTCTACGTATCTTGCCACAGTGGTTATTTTTGTTTTAGGTAGTACTGGACTTACGGAACTCCTAAATGTATTTCGTGTAATTCGGTAGGTTCATCGCATTATTTTTGTAAAAGGACAATTCAAATGAAATGAAATCCGAAGGCCCGTATGCCATACTTTATCAAAGGCCCGAGGTATGTCTAGGAATGCAGCTGAATAATATCCTTAGGCGTATCTGAATATTTTGATTTTGATAGGTTACATCCAAATACGAGAGTGTCTTTATATATTTATAGTGCAAGTTTACGACCTGTGAATGATAAATCATTGATTTGCTTTAATTAACTTTTATTCCCCATGTCCTAGTCCATTCACCTTAGAAGATGCTTGAAGACCCCTAGCCGTAAACTCTTCCAAATAGGAAACATTAAGGCTTTGAGAAACACCCTCAGTAAGTTGATTCTCGGGACAAGAACTGTGAATTAACATAGTCTACTAGAATTTAAATCTTCTGACAAAAGCTTCATATGAGCTTCCGGTTCAGGCTATGTGTATGTACCATTTCGAAGATCTATAAAAGCAAACTGAGGGAAGAATAAACAGGCGGTATTCAAGGACCGTTTAGCAAGTCGTTTCTTCTTTTCGAAAAATAAAACAGTTTTTCTGTTTAAACCTTTTCGTATTTCCTAACTTACTGTGATGATAAATGCCGTAGATAATGTTGACCGAAAGGTTTATTGACGATTATAAATAATGGAGATTAATTAGTATTGGACGTGATAATTAACAGGTCAATTGAAAAGTCCTCGGCCTACTATTGTAAAACACATTTTCTTGGCAAAATTAGTTTTTTTCATTCAACATAATTTCCTTCAAGGGTGATATGCTGATAATACCGACCCTCCAACTTTTCGATACCATTTTTTGTAGTACGAGTTGTCCTTTGTTTCAAAATAGGCCTCAGTTTCGGCTATCGCCTCTTCATTCGACGAAAATTTCTACCCAGCGAGCATTTTTTTTGAGATCTGAGAACACGAAATAGTCGCTGGAGGCCAGATCTAAAGAATATGGTGGATGAGGAAGCAATTCAAAGCCCAGTTCATGGATTTTTGACACGGTGCATTGTCTTGGTAAAGTAGAACTTTCTATTTCTTCAATTGCGGTGGTTTTCCAGCGATTTCATCCTTCAAAGGGTCCAATAACGCTATGTTATTCCGTGCGAATCCCAAAATACAGACGCCATGACTTTACCAGCCGCCTGTTGCGGTTTGCCACGCTTTGGAGCGGGTTCATCGTGTGCAGTCCACTCGGATGATTGTAGATTGGACTTCGAAGTGAAATGATGAAGCCGTGTTTCATCCATTGTCACATATCGACGCAAAAACTCGGGTTTATAATACTTGAATATCCTTTAAACACTACTTCGAATCATCAACTCGTTGTTGTTTTTGGCCAAAAATGAGCTCGCGCGGCACCCACTTTGCACAGAGCTCTCTCACACCCAAATGTACGTGAATGATATTATATACATGTTCATTTTATATCTTTAGAGTGTCTGCTATTTCATTCAATTTCAATTTACTTTATTCAAAATCATTTTGTGGAATTTTTAAATGTTTTCGTCGGTAACATACACTTTTGGGTGTCCACTGCGTTCACCGTCTTCGGTGCTCATTTCATTACGTCTAAACTTAGCATACCAATCCTTGATGGTTGATTCTCTTGGGGCAGTGTCCGAAAACTCGGCATCAATCCAAGTTTTTGCGTCAACATATTTTTCACAATAACAAAAGTTGTTTCACTCAAAATGCTATAATTCACAAACTAATGATCCGACAGCTGTTAAATTTATGCACGCATCTTTTGAGGGTTTAGGCTAGTTAAAATATATGAATTTAATTCTAGTAGTGCCATCTGTGTGTCAGGCCGAGAATTTTTCAATTGACCTGTTATCGGCCTTGTTAAACTAAGATTGTTATTTGGATTACAATTTATAATTAAATTGTAATACACGTTATTAAACTAAAACAGGATTCTTAAATTTTTATTTAAGAATATTTTTAATAAATTAAAAAATTTTAATTAAAATTTCAGGTCGTCAATGCTGCTCAACTAGCAACCTATTCTCAAGCCAAACAGCAATTATTAGCGTTGGATTTTCATGACGGCATATTCTTACATTTTATGGCATCCATGATATCAGGTAATATATTACCCATCATAAAAATATTTCATAGATAATTTCCGTCGTTCTCAGGATTGGCGACCACCATTGCCAGTATGCCGGTGGATATAGTTAAAACTCGGATTCAAAACGCTAAATCAGGTGGAGGTAAAGCGAGCCTCAATTTTGTTAGCGTTATGGGAGGAATAATAAAAGATGAAGGAGTGCTGGCTTTGTGGAAAGGGTTTTGGCCTTACTACTTCCGGCTAGGACCACATACGGTTTTAACGTTTATCTTTCTGGAACAACTTAACAGCGCCTATAGAAGAATGTCTAAATAAATATTCCGGTGTATTAAAAATTGCTGAAATTATTTAAGAGCGTATACGAGGAATCAACATTAATTGACTTATTAAATTTAATTATGCCTTGTGTCTTCTTTGATGTATTACGTATTTATTTTAACTTGTATTAAAATAAACTGGATTACATAACTCTAACTCTTAAATAATTACTTAACGAGTACTACACAAAAAGAATAATTTCTGAAATATTTTTATTCACCTAAATTTATAGTCTATTCTATACATCAATGCACGCCATCATAACTTATAGCGTCAGCACGTCGCAATATTTCCGCATCAATTTGGAATGGTTGGGTTTGATTTTTAACCAAACATTTGCCATAACATAATGTTGTAGACATTTGGCAACATGGTAGCACTAGTGGGCCAACCCAAATCGACTTGTTGCATTGATTTGCATATTCCGAAACATCAGACAGTTCTGGTTTTTTTTTAGCTAGGGTAAAATAAGAAGGAAATATTTACTCGAAGTTTAAAACAAATCTTAAATATTTACAATCACCATTTTGTTATTATATTCGACGTTATCTATGACTTGCCTTAGCAATTTTATTGGAAAGGCTATATTATTATTTTATTATTAATATAATTTTGGTCAAACTGACATTAAAACAGTATAATGTTTAGGTTGTCATCGGAAGACGATGGGTTGCAACTTTTTATTTGTTACACATGCTTTAATAGAACAAAATCAAATTGGTGATGAAAAGTTGATATATTACAATAATATTACGCATAAAAGATATACGGTTAGCCTAGCTATACTTGATTCAATAAAATAAATTTCATATCTTTGTTTGCACATATATAATCAATTGGCGATTGGTGTAAAGTCTGAGTATTAAAAGAAAATCGACAAATATACTAGTGAAAATCATTACCATCCATCTTATTTAAATGAAATTGATTTTCATCATTTGGTTTTATTCAATTAAATATATAACCTGTAAGTATAACCCTGTAGTCTATCCTGGTAATATTGTATAATGGTAACGAATAACCTTTTCAATCTTATAAACATAGTTAAACATGTGTTAATAAAAGTAACATGGTCTGAATACTATGTCATTAATAATGAGCTGGAAACGAATAAATCACATAAAATTAAATTTAAAAGTATTAATTATTTTGAACAGATTCTAATGTTTGTTTAAATTAAAATGTTGAATAAATTTAAACAATTAACAAATTCAATGCTTCGTCCTGACCATTACTTTTAATGTTTTATAATATTTTTATAAAAATTTAATTCATGTATATACGGAGACCTGAAAATTATAATCAAATTTGATCCGATACTCCATCGTACCAACTAGGATGCCAGTTGTAATTTATAAAAATTCAACAAAAATGCAATATATAACACCTTGACCATTTTCAAAAAAAAAAAAAAAAAGGGACCAATGGTGTTTCCGGCATGAATACCACACCATAGAGTTGTTTTTAGTGGATGGAATGACGTTTCATGAATTAATTGTAGATTCTGTGTTCCCCAAAACCGACTGTTCTGTTTATTGACGTTGCCACTGAGAAGAAAATGGGCTTCATGGCTCATTATCAATTTAGACGAAAAATATTCAATTTCACCAGGCAGCCTTAGGATTGTATTACTGTATTCAACTCGTTGATCAGGATCTCTCGATAGCAATTTTTTGATTAATTGAATTTTGTACGGGAATATTTTCAAATCAGTTTTAAAAATTTTCCTAAAACTGCGTGCAGAAATGTGTTACTGAGAACCACTTCTCCGAACTGATTTTTCTGGAGATTTTATAACACTATCGCACACCAGCGTTACCATACTAGCGTATTCAGCGTTACCATACTGTCGAAAATTCGCATGTAAACGATAAATTGCAGTTTTGTGGGGCACCGGAATAAATTTAAACAATTAACAAATTCAATGCTTCGCCCTCAATATTACTTTTATTTTTTTATGACATTTTTATAAACATTTAATTCACATATATACGGAGACTGAAAAATTACAATCAAACTTGATCCGATTCTCCTTCTTACCAACTAGGATGCCAGTTGTAAGTTATAAAAATTCAACAGAAGAATAATATACAACTATTCAAAAACGTTAACTGAATTAATGAACATACGATCATAATTTACAATAAAAATTTAATTAAATATTAGACCATATGGAAAAGTTTCTGTTACACAAATAACTAACTTATGCAGCTTCCACATATCGTGCTTAGCGACAGCGACAAATTGAAAATATCATTCGAAATTGTTTTACTTAAATTAATAGAATTTGCTTTTAGTAGTAGTAGTTGTTTCCTGGAAACTACCAGCGAACACGCAAATAAATTTAAACTCGTAATGTTTCAATGCCAGTAAGTTATATACATGTTCTAGAGCAATCTAATATTTCAATATAGTCAGTTATACTTAAATGAAAAGCTTTAGACGGAAATGGAGGTATTAGTTAAATTGAGCTTTTAGCTTGAATAATATTTATTCTTGGGTAAAAATATGTAATTTTTGTTTAATATTTAATAGCAAGTGTGCTATTTTGACATATTGTGTGCATATCAATATTGGTTAACTCTTGTTACTACTGTATGAACAAAACAATTTTTTATCCAGAGATTATGTTTTCCAAAGAAAACGTGGGGCAAAAGTCCCGCTAACATTAACGCAATTTCCACCGAGTGGCTATAATGGAACAATTATTTTCAATAAATATTGTCACTATTTCTGCTATTTCTTGTGGCGTATATTTGTCCATAATAAAATTTGGACATCTACGCAACACAATGGTTAAAGCGAAACTAAGATAAACGTCACATAACCAAGAGTAGCATTTTTATTTAGTTTTAGCAACTCGTAATAAATTATATCTTGGTGATCCTACAACACGGACCAATTCATAACATTTGGCGCTCAGATTTATTGTAGTAGATCGAAACACTTTTCATCACCAGTGACAATACGCCAAAGAACACTTTTCTTTTTTTGGCAGTTAAGAAGTGATAGTGCTGAGTTGGAATGCTTCTAAAGGGAATTTTTAATAAATTTATATGGTAGTCATTTCCATTCATTAGGATCTTTCCCATTGTATGTAAATGTCTGAAATCCGGTGATTCATCCATCAGCTAGTCAAACGTTTTTTATCCTCTAAGCCGTCTTTTGTCTTTGACACTAAATTTTCCAATTTTACATCGCTGAAACTAAAACCAACAGTTGACAGGTTTGATGCAGCATCAGCAAAAGTTTCTTAAAGTGCCCGATGGGTTTCGGGAACAGATTTATTTAAATTAGACAACAAAAGTAACGAGTGTCCAAATTTTTTTGAGCGCATGAGTGCATGAACATCTATAGTAGTAGTCTGTAGAATGTATAACATTAAATAATACTACAACGTGCGGAAAACGTCCAGCTACCATTTTGATTACCTATAACTTTGCTCAAAGAAAAGATAAGTAAGTTTGGATTTCATTAAAAAATGTTTACTTGGCCTTTATATTATATTTCTTGTTATGATTATATCGGTTAATGGTGACCGCGATTCGTTATGCAATTTTCGGCTCTTTTTAAGACATTTTTCATGACATTCTGCAACATCTGAGGTAGAATTGAGCCCAATGATGTTTCCAGATTGAATACCACACCATACAGTTGCTTTTAGTGGATGCAATGATGTTTCATGAATTAATTGAGGATTCGCTGTTCCCCAAAACTATCTGCTCTCTTTATTGTCACGACCACTGAGAAGAAAATGGGCTTCATCACTCATTATCAATTTAGACAGTGAAATCGACAATTTCACAAGACAGCCTTAGGATTGCATTAATGTACTAAACTAGTTGATCAGTATCTCTCGGTAGTACCTTTTTGACTAATTGAATTTTGTACGGGAACATTTTCAAATCAGTTTTCAACTTTCACCGTAAACTGCGCGCAGAAATGTAACTGGGAACTACGACTACGAATTGATTTTTCTGGAGACTCTATAACATTGTCTTCCAGAAAGAGGCCCGTCTGCTGGCGTACCATGCTGTTGAAAATTTGCCTGTAAACGATAAATTGTAGTTTTGTGAGCAACTGGACGATTAGGATATTTTTAGGATTAAGACACATGTTCCGCTGTGTGGCAATAATGGAACGATTATTTTCATTAAATATTGTAAGAATTGTTGATCATTCTTGTGGTGTCTATTTATCCATAATAAAATTTAAAACGAAACTGAGCAAAATATCACATAACCAAGATGACGCGTAGTCAAAATGGTAGCGGGACTTATATGTCTCTTGTTACTAAATACTAAATATCATAATTAATTAAACATTTTTATGTTAATAAATGTCAAAACCATCGTTCTTAAGGGTGAGGTTATGATGTTTAAGAGTTTTTTATATTGATTCTTTGCATTTCCGTGGGCAATAGCAATTAGTAGATACCACTGATCAAAAGATACGCAAGTCCCTAATGTAATATGAAATGCTGCAGCATCTATAAATATATTTTGGAGACATTATACCGATGACGATAGCACAGATCACTTAGTTTGTGGAGCCAGATATAGTCCCCCCAAAATAGCAATAAAATAAGAACGTCGAATTTATTGACAATTACGGTTTGTAAATTCGTTTCAAAATCAGACCGTATTTTTCCTTCTTATATTATTATAGTTAAAAAGAGATACAATGCGGTCTAATGTCTCCGAAATATCGAAAATGCCTGGGAAATTCTTAAAATATTAGTGATAATAATTACATAATAATTATAAACCAGCAAATGTTGTGCTGGTGCTTTGCTTGTTTTGATATATTTCAAACTTAATACTTGTGCTTGCTCTGATTGAAAATCCAAAGCCAATAGTCACAGTTAGAAACCTATTGTAACAGATGTCATTGTATACGTTTTGTGTAAAAATTTTTTTTGCCTTAGTATGAAAAAGAAAATAATATCCTGCCAAACCATTATAAAAAACTAATATGAAGCCGGTTTTCAATTTGTTAATAAATCTCTTTTAAATTGAAAATATTCCCATTTAAATTTTTGTGGCGTTTATTACTAAATGTTATCTATGGAAATTTCATGGAGGCTTAAAAATGGAACGATTAAATTTTACACAGATGGTAAAAATTCCAGTAGAATACAATAAGCTTCGCATCGCCGACACATATATTCACAAAATTCAGGGAGGAGGAGAATATCTTTTACTATCTTTTATAGCTATCGGGTTTATTTGAAATTGAAGGTGATGTGAGAAATTTTCGTTCTGAATTATGAATTTTGAAATTTTCGGGTAGTAAAGATTTTGACCTAGACTTGCAATGACATGAAAATATAGAATTATATTTTTAATCAAAATTGACTGATATCAACAAAATATAACACAAATAGGTCTGTGTGTGTTTTAAGTATGCACAATACATATAAGTATACATTGGGTTATAATAAGTACTTTTGGTGATTGGTGGGTAAAACAAAAGACAAAATTGTCGAAGGTTCAAATAATTCTCAGAGTATTTATTTTCGATATTATTTAGGCAATACAACTGCAATGTCTTTACACCAAATAACAGGTTGTTGGCTCTAAGAAAGGTGATATTGATAATGGTTACTGTTTAAACGTTTAGCTAGATGAATTATCAAATATTAATACTCAAGTTTTGGGGTAATTGTTGGCCGATGTCCGTTAGGCACTATATTTAAAATTTTGTTGTGATGTTATTTATGAAAACTTAGTAAAAATTAATCCTTTGAATTACTGCTGTTTTTATTGAAAGTTCCTCCTGTGAAGTAAAATTTATTAAGTTATTAATTGTATTATAGAGCAAACTTATTCATCTATAAGAAACAAGTGTGGTTAAGTTACAAGTAGTGATAACAACTCATTAATTTTATAACAATATTAAAATGCTTAGTCAATGCATTAGTCAATGTTACATGTCATTGTTATATTGAGGATATTGTGAAATTAAAGAGTATGACATTTAAAAACGAGCTGCGTTATGAATTGTAACAGAGTGTTAGAAAAGAAACTTGAGGCGAATAAAAGAGAATAAGACAGAATGGAATGAACGATTGAGAAGTATAAAAAAATATTAACAATGATAAACCACAAGAAATCAATACGAGTAAATCACAAATTAAAGAAGTTAAGCCATCTAGCCATTTATGCAAGGTTGTCAATGCCAATTTATCAAATACCCTAATAATACAAATGAAATTCCCCAAAGTAGGAAAAAAATGCAGATGCCCCTCAAAATTATTTTAGGAAATAAAACAAGTTTCAACCGTTTAAATAAAATATATTTTGTATATTTTCAAAATATGGAAGGTCTTACTTTTTTCCACGTTTTTTTGCAAGCTTTTTCTTTGATAGGTTATACTTGACACTGCCCCTCAATTTCTTAATCCCTTTCATTGCTGCCATGAAAGACACTACAGTATGTGTATTCGATTGCGGTTCTATAAAATCTCCGCGGTTTTATTTAAAATATTTTTAGCGTATTGCAGTTGCACTGAATATTAGTAGGGGCAAGGTCACTAAAATATCACAAAAAATAAAGAAACAATATAATATTAAATTCACCAAAAAGAAACCGTCTTTATGCGAAACGGGTGATGAAACAAGATCAGCTCGATAGCTGTATTAGGGATCAAATATACGAAATTTATAAAGACTGTAAGTAGTTTTTTTTCAATCGAAATATATTTTATTATAATTATTTCATGGAATAATGGAATAATTCTGAATATAATTCTATTTGAGGGATGTAGAACATCCCTTCATGTACTGTTGGGTAATACAGGATTTAAGTGGTGTAAAGATAACCCATGAAGGGGTTTAATAGAACTTCCAGATATATATTTTAAAAGAATACAAACATTTAAAACAATTAAGGAAGAATTATTATATCAATTTGTATATTTAAATGAGACATGGATATTTCAGAATGGTACAAAAAAGGGTAAATTTTGGATTAACTATCGATTAGGTTTTGTTAGTCATAACAATTATTAGTAATTCATTGCAGATATGTAGTTCTTTATGCTAGAAACAGGAATGGCTTTATACCTGGTGCAGGATTAGTGTTTTCCTCTAACTCCAAGGGTCAAAGTATATAAAACAAAACTTGAGGAAACAATGTTAAAGAATGAACTATTTGAAATTATTAATCGGTAAATATAAATGAAAAATTTAATTGCATTTTATGTTGTCATTTACTTTTTTAAAAATAAATGAGAAAATCTGCATGGATCAGTTGAACGTTATGACCACAGGGTATTTGGTCTCCCTCCCCATAACTGCATATTTAATTAAATTGAGTTGATATGGGGTTTTACAAAGAATTGTTACAATAGACATTCAAGTCGAGAAGGATATTCAAACCAAAACTGTCTGGATTTGTGGAAGGAAGCATTGAGAAATGGTGGAAATGTGAGCAAGTTTTTGATACTTTGGAAAAAACTTTATGAATATTTGTTTATGTTTGCTGTGCAATGCTGACAATTACCAAGATAGGGTGATGAAAGAGATAACAACTAAATGTCAGTATATAATTAATATACTTTAGCTGTAGGAAATTATATTATAGAGTGTAAAAGCTTTATTTGCATATGTTTTATTGTTCAGAATATACATGAACGTTTGGTTAAAATGCATGAGGAGAGAAATAATACTGTTTTACAGATATGGCAATTATATTAAGGAGAATATAGTGATTGATATCAAAAATAAGGAGATATACAGTACTATTAAAATGACTTTACAAGGAAACATTGCATCGAAAGAAACAAGAACAATTTTTTCGATAATATATGCACTAGATGTACTATAATGTTAAAATAAATTATAAAACATAATAGTTTTGTTTAATTATTTTCTTTAAATTACTGAGAGTTGATGCGGCAACATTGCTACATCAATTGAGAAACGTGGGTTCACTGCTGTTTTGAATAGACTATATGTCGCTAAAACGTACGATATTTCTCAACTAGTTATAAGGAAAAATATGCCGAATCCTAAGCAATTGTCGAATATCTTTACATTTACACAGACACTATTTTATAAGAGCTCTTAAGCATGGGATAACCAACCAGTGAGTACCCTTCGAGAGCGAATTCGCAAGTAACCGTAAGAATATAACGAAAATTCAGCTAGGCGGACGAAATCCCTTAGAAATACGTACGTATTTCTGCCTATTCGCGCCGAAATACCGATGTTATAAAGATTCAATCACGAAAAATATATATGATTTCCTTTTTGCACGTATTCGGAATTAGACGTGTTATTAGGTATTTCGTTTCTTCTATATAGCCTTATATTGGGGCGGTGTGGAAAGTAATTTTATAAAAGATTTGCGTTCAGGTCACGAACCTGTAACGTCTTTATCATGGTATTACGAGCTAATTTCTTTTGGAACTGGGTTGAAATGATAAGGAAGGCAGGAAACAATGGGAAACGTAGGCGATAATCCTAGTAATATATGATAGTAATCGATATATTTTATATTACAAAGGTTCAATCCTCCTAAGATTTCGGTTAAAAATATATTAAAATAAATTTTGTGCGCTTTTTTTTGAAAATCCAATGTTCCATTTTGAGCAAAACCGTGCAATTCTGGGAAATTTCCGGAAAACCGATATTAAAAAACGTTGTAAATTGCATAACATACATTCTACGAAAATTGTTTATTGCGACAGATCTTTTTGGGCATAAGAAGAACCATATATCAGGGGAAGATAAATTTATTGGAAGGTTTATCTGACCTAAAAGATTATTATTGTAATCTGAATTTAATTTTTTACTGGTTTATTTCTAGTTTAACTTTACTTCCATTTATATTAGTAGTTCTATAATATAGGATAACGTACCTTCATTTTAGTTCATTTTGAAATGATGATTTTTGAGTTCTTGTCTTTGAGATCTTTCTGAATATGGGATTATTATTCAATGCTGACAATTTCCAAGAGAGGCTGATGTCAGTGGGAACAACTAAGAGTGAGTATCTGAGTGAGTAGGAAATTTTATTGTAGAGTATGAAATATTTATATGCAGTGATATGTCTGTATATATGGATATGTAACAGGTCAATTGAAAAGTCCCCGGTATGACGCATATATGGCGTTATTAGAATAAAATCCATATGTTTTTTAGTTAGCCCTAACCCTCAAAAGATGCGTGTATAAATTTGACAGCTGTCGGATCATTGGTTTGTGCAATTTTTGTTAGTGTGAAAAAATAAAAATATTAAGATAAAAATATAAGATATAAAATATAAAATATAAAATATAATATAAGATAAAAATTTTAGACGTGGTGAAATGAGCACCAAAGACGGTGAACGCACTGGACGCCCAAAAGCGGATGTTACCGGCGAAAAGATTTTAAAAACTCCACAAAATGATTTTGAATGACTGTAAATTGAAGGTGAATGAAATAGCAGACACTCTAAAGATATCAACTGAACATGTGCATCATATAATTCACGAATATTTGGGTATAAGAAAGCTCTGTGCATTGGGGATGCCGTACGAGCTCATTTTTGATAAAAAACAATGACAAGTTGATGATTCAGAGCAGTTTTTGTTTTTCCATCATTTCACTCCGAAGTCCAATCGACAGTCATCCGAGTGGACTGCACATGATGAACCCGCTCCAAAGCATGGGAAAACGCAACAGTTGGCTGGCAAGGTTATGGCGTCTGTATTTTGGGATGCGCATGGAATAATTTTCATTGACTACCTTGTAAAAGTAAGGACCATCAACAACGACTATTACACAGCGTTATAGCTGTTTGAAATAGGAAATCGCCGGAAAACGGCCGCATTTGAATAAAAAGAATGTGATGCTTCACGAAGGCAATGCACCGTGTCAAAAATCTATGAATTGGGCCTCGAATTGCTTCCTCATCCACCGTATTCTTCAGATCTGGCGCCCATCGACTATTTCCTGTTCTCATATCTCAAAAGAATATATATATATATATATATATATTCTTTTGAGCCTTTATATATATAATATATAATAGCTTTTCATCAAAAATGGCTATCAATGTATTCCTTCATTCCCATTTTTCTATTCCTCTGCACTCTTCAACAAATTTTGAAGTAAAACACATTTTTCGTAAATCTCCTACTAAATTAACCTTGCGCCCTACCGGCATTTGTTTCTATCCAACCATAGAACCGACACACGCTATAAACCACGTTAATAAACTAAAAGAAAATTTATTGGCCTTTTACACTTGAAAAACTTACCTTGAAAGCGTGCCGTGCCGTCAATTCCAAAACAAAACAAAAATCGCAAGACGAATGGCCCGATTCGTCGGCTTTTTTTCGACGTCGCGGCGCTCGTGGTCTTGATGTAGCGTCGCAACCAGAAGGCTGCGCTGTCGAAAGAGCACTAGCGGCAGCATTCAAGTTCAGTAGTTTAGCAGGATCCAAGGCCGGGCCTCTGGCGTTCTTGTGCAGGTCATGCGCTTATTTTTCGATCATCTGACTTTTACATTTTGTTTAATAGAAAAATATGCTAGTCATATATAGAGAAAGTGTTAACGTCTATGCATTACTTACAATTGATATTAAAAAAAAATAAAATTGATGATTAAATAAAAAAAAACATTTTTAATCAAATATTTCTTAAAAATGTATTATTTCTGTAGAAAATAAAGATTTTACGAGAAAAAGCGAACCTTTAAATTCGCACTAAATCGAAAGTAAAAAAAGACTATTATCTTTCAAACACGCTCTAATACGGTATTATTGTATAACTAAAGGTCTATTATGAAAAAACAATATTATTTTATCTCTAGCCTGATATATAAATGAATATTTAGACATTTTTAATACATAAAACATGGGCTGAAAAGTTCTGGGCGTAACAAAGAAAACGCCTTTTTTTTAAACCGCTCTAACATTTCAATACTACTTTGGTAGAACGATTTATCTTTTGCCTCAAAATAAGCCTGCCACCAGTTGCTGTCCGGAGCGAAGTGAAGGATACATGTTTCATTCATAGTCACCTATCGACGCAAAAATTCCGGTTTGTTACATCTCAACATGGCCAAATATTGTTCAATATCATCAATACGTTCTTGTTTTCGGTTAACAGTGAGCAAACGCGGCACCTACTTTGAACAGAGCTTTCTCATAGGCATAGAAAAATAGAAATTTCACTGTATAGACGTCCTTGGGAAAATGTTTTGATTAGTTCAATCAACGGTAGCGCTGCGATCGCAGACTGTAATTGGCTAGTTTAAATTGCTGGAACCGCCACTAAAATGGAATGTGATTGGTTGGTCAAATTGTCAATTTTCTATGGGCATCCATTTTTAAGTTTGAAAGTTTTGGTGTTTGTTTAGGTTAGGAAATATTCGTTTTACGTTCTGCATATTTTCTGTTTTACATTAATTATTATGGAGTAATAATATAAAAATTGATTACAATGCATTCGTGTAGTGAAAGACATCGACATCGTTTCCCAAAGAATGATCTCGCTCTTTTCCAAAAATGGGTTGATCAAGTAAATAGTAGTAAATTATCTGGATTAACCACAATGCAAATATATTAACGTCTTCGTGTCATTGTTTCTATTAGGTACATATAAAATTATCTATCTACTACATGTCTGTTTATCTATTGTTTGCTTACAGAAAACCAACCTATTTATGAAGATCTTAGTTGTAATAATGAGAATATTAATTCAATTAATCTACCAAGTTGTTTGTATGCTGTCAATCTGATGTCTCCATATAAAGAAGTATTGCAAGAAGGTAATAATTAAGATAACTGGAAAATTAGTTCTAATAAATACTATTTTTAATTGTAAAATATATTTATAATATTTGTAATACTTATGTAATACTTTAACTTTTTAGAACAACAATCATAGTGTTCAATAATTTTGGAGTAGATAAAGCTATATGTATATTTAAATAGTACCAAATTTTATTTCCTTCTTAAGAAAATATTTGTTACGGTGCCATCAATTAAAAATTTAATTGCTATTTTTAGGGGATTTATTTCCTTAAAGAAATCTATTTTGTCTAAATTTACAAATAACTATATTCATGGAAGAGGTATATGTTATGCATGCTTGTTTTTATGTAAACAGGGTTGGAACTTGAACTTCAGAGGTTCCAAATTATGTACTACAATAAGGCGAAGTCGTGAAACTGTAGGTATAAGAATATAAAAAAAATGAATAAAGATCTAATTTTTATTTTAAGGAAATTTACCTACTGTTATTAAAGCTTTTTTTTCTTTTTTTTTGTTACTTTTATATCCATAATCGTCATGACCCTTTCACCTTTAACTTATTAAACACAATAGGGCTTATCATATAATAACATTAAAAGCCGTAATTATTCAACGCACCAGTAATAAAATACTTTGTTTTATTTGCTTTTAACTATTTTGGTTTCCGCTGAAAATATTTGTTATGCATTTTATTTCCCGCAGTCAGTATGCAGTCATAAAAGGTTTTGGTTTATGGACCGACTGTGTAGCTCGAAAAGAGCGTAACATTTTATGGTTCTTCAGTGTAAAATTAAATGCCATTCAAGATTAATTTTTATGCTGTTTGAGTTTATGTCCCCATAGTTAAGGAATATTTTAATTTAACACTTGGGTGCCTTAGTCCGCCATAAATTGTGCTAGGTAAAATATATGTCACGCTAAGCTTGAAGTATATTGCGGTATTTTTATCAAAATAATTGTAGGAGGTATTCCTGATTTATTGCTTACGGTTAATTACTACGTTATAGTTAATACGTGATTAACTTTAGTAACTAAAGCAAAATAGTGATTCCCAATTATTTTTGTATAAGGGTAGACTATGAACTTTTATTTTTTTATGCTGAATGTTATTTAGTATGTATTGTCATCTGTACGGTGACATCATTGATTTACCCTCCATTGAATACTTTAAAATTGAAAATAATCAGCTTGCGCGCTATTTTGTGAGTTATTCATTAAGAAATGACTCTTGACGTCACCACAATTTATTGTGTATTTAAGTCTCTTTTTACCAACGATTGTTTATTTGGACTGGACCAACAATTTAACATGGATCTCTCTGATCCACGGTCCTCGGCATTAAGCCCACCGACTGGCGGAGAAGATATCCGGTCTTACCCAGCCTGGTTACAGGTGTGACTGAGATCATTTTCCTTGTCGGATTTTGCACTATTGCCTAAGGACAATCACAATTTTAAAACAATAACAAATATAAATTTACGACCATACCCTAGCAAAATTCGAACCCACGACTATCGCAACAGTAGGAAGACCGTCTTGACACCTTTATCACTGCACCAACCAAGCCCCCTTTTTTTTAATTTAAGGCTTAATGCAGGGAACTGCGGCAATAGCTTTCTTTTAAATATTATCTACCGTTATTTACAATTTTTTTTTCTATTCTTTCAGGTAGCATAGGTTTTGAAAAACAATCAACGAAAATTGACATATTTGTTGGCTTCGAAAAAGTGGCAGCTGGAACATAGTAACTGAGGCTTGGCAAATGTATCTATATCAATTTATAATTTCTCATAATGATTTAGTTCAATTTAAAGTTTCTATTCCATTCTATTTTAATTTCTGGCACTTTTTGCCTTTGACGCCAAACTTTGACCAAAACTTTGTGTATTTATATTTCCACAAATTGAAGAAGTAAAATAACATTTATCCGCAAATAACCTTTACTTGGCTAAAAATTTAACTAAAAAAAGATAAAATTGTATTTATTGCAGATACAAAATTGCTGGTACCGGCTTGGTTGACGCGGTGGTAAAGGCGACAGGATGGTCCTCCTGCTGTTGCGACAGTCGCAGGTTCGAATTCTGCTGGGGCATGGTCGTAAATTTATATTTATGATTGTTTAACATTTGTGATTGTCCTTGAGCAAGAATGCAAAATCCGAAAAGGAAAATGGCTCCAGTCACGCCAGGGGTAAGACCGGATGTCTTCTGAGATGATCTCCATAGTTGGTCTTGAAAGTCGGTAGACTTAATACCGAGGACCGTGGTTTGGAGCCCACATTAAACAGTAGGTCCACTCCAGATAAACTTTAGTTAGTAAAAAGGAGACTTTAAAATATTTTTTTAAAAATCGCTAATAGTTAAAGATTATGTTGCTGACAGATCTCCTCAGATTTGTCTACCTAGTATGCTGTATTAGAATTTATTATCTTGATATTTTAAAAAATATATGAATAAGAAAATTTAGGTTAATAATTATTCTTCAATTAATTTGTTAAAATAACAAAATAATACTTTAGTCAATATTGAAGATAATGTGAGAATACATATATTAACTGAAAAAAATTGTAAAGGAATATAATATTATACCTTTGTAAGACCTAACGGTCCAATTGACTTGTTTCCATGTTGTCGTTAAAGAAATTAATATTTCTCTCATAAGTGAGTATCTGCAAGATACTTTCAATAAATTAATTTCAGTAACGTATGGGTAATAATGTAAACTTTATATTGATGTATATTCGAATATACTATCTGCTGCAGCAAAATATGCAGTTATTTTAATAACTCTCACTAGATAGTTTTATAAGACCAATTTAAAACATAGAGAAACAAGCTAAGATGATAGCTGGACACTCTACATTTAAAACTTTTTTGACAGAAAATGTTAGACAATATTATTATTTTTTAATACGTTAGTAGAATACTAGATTTAGATAGATAGAGGATTTTTTTAGATATGCTTTTGATGTGAGTGAGTACTAAGAATTCCTACAGATATGCTAATATATTAACATTAATATTTTTTTGGAATATTTATAAAATTAATATATTATAATCATTAATATATTATTAAGGTTCTGAACATCTATTTATTGTTTACAATTCAAAACGTCTAATAATTAAAATTCGGCCTGATAAATAAACTTTGATGGTGACGTACTTTTGTTTTCATTAATGCTTATGGAATTATTTATGATAAATAAGCAAAAGGAAAGATTCTTTCTTCAATTTATTAAAATTATGTCATTATGCATGAATAAGATATTTGTTCTGTATATAATTATGTTCCTTGACTGGCTCTTATTCCTACAAAACTACTCTCTGTTAACTATTAAAATATTTTGTAACGGCATCTTACGGTATCTATATTTTAAACCAGCAATGTTTTAAAGTTTGAATATCAAATTTAGATTGTCTACTGTCATTTTTAAATGAATTGTGAAACAACAAAATGTAATTGTAATCTGTGTCATACATTACCTCTCAACGAATGATATATTGGAAATGAAAAAGATGTTATTTTGATACAGGAAACATTTTTGTGCTCGGTTTTAACTTTTAAAAGTTTATTAGTATATGTGCTCCGATTATTTTTTGTAAATTAAGTTCGAAAGAGGGAGAAAATTATAACGTGGGTATTCTAGTTTAGAAACCTGAAAAAGAATTTGTTCATATTTGAAATGTATATTTTCGAGACTGTTGTCATAAAAAATCGATTTTTTCAAACTTCTATAGTAGAATGCCACCTTAAGAAAATGCAAAATTTAGTATAATATGGTGGCAGTTTATTAATTAAATCATGTTTTAGAGTAATGTTGGCAGTGATGGTAAAACTGGTTAGCGATAGAAACGAACAGTATCCAATTTGTCTTTTTATTACTTTTTGTCATAGTTGAATGTGTATGCATTAAGTTCAGTAGATAGACTTAAATATAAGTATTACTTCTGTGAATGACGTACAACCGATGGACTTAAAGAAAATATCCATAATTTTATATAATATTCATGTTGATCTGAGTAGGCAATATTAGTTCCATTTCAACCTTCTCCTCATTTTATACAGGCGAGAATATATTGTTTATTTCCACGTTCTCGTAACTTTAAAAGCTTTGATGCCTGGTTCAATATATCTAGTATAAAATGCACTTTTTAGCATCTATTTTAGTAAAGAGAATGACATAAATTTAGTCGCTGAAACATGACCTATCTCCGCCGCTGCCTTGGGTATTCACCCCGTCAGCTCTTTCATGAGATCTATTTTTAGCTTCATTTGCATTCAACTTCCTACGTCAGGTTAAAATTCTTGACAAGGAGGGTGTTTCGAAATATTCACTCCTACTATACTTTAATCAGCTCAATGCGAAAATTCTAACGAGTTTTTTTGACTCCTCTGCCTTAGCAGCTGTAAAATATTATATTTGCCATTTATTTTGGAAATATATTTATTAAGTTTCATTTCTTAGAAGATGTTGTAATCAAGGTCAAATATTTAATATAATGTAGTCTTCTATATTTGCCTTTAAATAGATATACTCTATTTAATTCGCAGACGAAAACATATAAAACACAAAGTAACATTTATAATAAATAAAATCAAAATTACTATGACTTGTATATATTAAGTAGCATATTTTATAACATGTTTCTGTATGTTTTTTTCTCACAAGTTAAGTGTTTTAAGTAAAATTAAACCATTTAACTTCACCATTAACACCTATCTTAAGTATTGATATATTTACTAATTTAATATATACGAAATATATATTTTTTTAATATATCTTAAAGTCTCCTTTTACCAACTATAGGTTTATCTGGACTGGGCCTAAAGTTTAACGTGGGCTCCGAACCACGGTCCTCAGTATTAAGCCTACCGACTGGCGAGTGACCAACTTTAGAAATCATCCCAGAAGACATCCGGTCTTATCCAGCCTGGTTACTGGCGTGACTGGGATCATTTTCCTTATCGGATTTTACACTCTTGCCTAGAACATTTACAAATTTTAAAGAATCACAAACATAAATTTACGGCCATGTCCCAGCAGGATTCGAACCCGCGGCTATCGCAACAGTAGGAGGACCGTCCCATCGCCTTTACCACTGCGCCACCAAGCCGGCCTATACGAAAATTTAATTCTATTCTAAAATCTTAGCAAATCATTAATTATTTTACCTGCAATAAAGATATTCTATTTATTGATTGACCTTTATCTTTCCATAAAAACTTTTATTGGCTCAGTAAATTGAATTTTCACGCTTAAAGAATATTGCAGTACTAAACGGATTATGACGACTTAATTTTATTATACATGTTTTATATATAATGTAAGACGTGATTTTTATTAAGTAGTATATTCAGTAATGGCCAGAATGGAGAAACTTGCAAATAATATAAATTTAATTATAAGATTTACTAATAAATTTATATTACCAATATAAGTGCATGTACTTTCCTGTTGTACTTATTATTCCTAGAATAATTGCAGACGAAAACAAATTAGAAGGCGCGGATTACAATTATATGGACATGAAAAAAATTAATGAAAAATGTTGAGTTTTTCCTATAAACTTTTGTGGAGAAATTGACTTTTTGAGTGAAAAAAAAGACATGGATCAAGATCATAGAAAGCGATCGAACAATTTCTGATACAAAAATGATTACAACCAACCGACAATCATTTCGAGACTTAGGGGCAAAGGTTAGACTTCCGTTAGACCAAACACAGTTCATCACGACCATGACGAATCCCCATAAAGAAAGATGGACTGCTTTTCAGGAGGTCGTAGAGAAAACCTTTTGACAAAACTACATTTTATTCATTTCTACTTCGACTGCTTTCCGGAAAATTTGGGAGATGTGAGTGAAGAGCAAGGTGAACGACTTTAGCGAGAGAAAAGATGGATATCAATGATGCTAGACTACTATTGTAGACGCTTTAGAGTTTCCAGATTCTTTCCGCAAGATTACAGATTACATTAATTTTTTTGAGCATATGTGTAATTTGCTTGTTATATCTAGTACTTAAAATTTAATTCTAATGTGATCCTTATCAGATTTAAATATGGATTTCAATAGTGATCATGTAAAGGCTGATACGCCAAAGGTAGTAACCTTACGTAAATTTTTTAATACTCTAATCTTATACTTTTAAAAGCCATACGCTTTATGACTCATATATTATACTCATATAACATACAAGAAATAATACTTGAATCACATATTTATATACAGTTACTATGTCTAAGTGTTATATATAATGACACATAACTGAAACAAGTTATTCTTCATACATGACTAGTACATTTAACTGGTGTATACGATAAACAGAATGTACGATGATGGAATTAAAGTCGTCTCTTTATAGTTTTCCAGATAAAGCGATGCAGCAAAGCGATAAATTGCCCATTCGAAAAAAAATGGTCCATGAAAATTTTTTCTAGGCAATCTGAAATTTAATTTTAAATTTAATAAAAGAACAGATGATGGTTAATGTACGGATTTGCTATAGATGCCTAAAATTGCCAGAGAATAACGCGAGAAATTTAATATACGAAAAACATAGCCCAAACGCGGATAAATCCTATTAGAATTTTATATTGTTATGGGCTTTTTCACTAACCATCTTTCAAATGCAGGCGGCCGTAAGTATAATAAAATGCAAAGCTTTGATATTTATGTTGTTCAAGGTTTACTAATTAAATATAAGATGATATTATTAATTGAAATAAAGGTAATATACTTTTAGTACTTCGTTATACTATTATGTATTCTACGTTATATACAGGCCTTCCAATAAAACACCCAGTGCAAGTCATAGATGACGTGGAATATAGTGTCAAATACGGTACAAATTTCATCCTTAATTTACCTTAGTTAAAAAGAGATCTATAAGTATTTGTATCGGTAGCGCTTGTACTTAGTACCATAATGATAATAATTAGATGTTATAAACTCGTAAACGTCGTAAAACAAAAATCCAATTTAATACGGCAACAAGTGCAACATGATAAAGTCATACATTTTGATGACCTACATTGCTTGTTTTATTGGAAAAACTACATAAAGAATTTTTATATTTCATTGATTAAGTGGAGAAAAAAACATCGTCGTCGGTGTTGAATCTTTGACCTCCGAGGGCTGCTTTCAGTGATCAAACATGTGGTAGTCGCAGGGTGATAAATCCGAACTGTAGGCGAGTGTTCCAGTACCTCCCACCCTAATTCCGATATTGTATCGAGCGTGAGACGCGAGCAATAAGGGCGCGCGTTATCCTGGAGAAGAATCGCACTTTCTGCTGGAATGTTCCTCCATTTCGAGCAATAAGCGGGTTTCACGTATGTTTCCAGAAGGCTAGAGTAGTATGCAGCATTAATGGTACCTTGCGTAGGAAATGGACGTACAGCACGCCACGCCGGTCCCAGAACACCGTACACAGAACCTTACCCGCGGACCTGGTTGTCTTCGCTTTGACTGGCGCCCTTTCCTCCTTCTTCCTTCTTTTCTTTAGACGACATCTTGCTTTCTACACTCTCGAATACAGACGAGACATGGGTACACAATAGTGAAAATTCATATTAAAAAACGTCCCCCTCCGCCTCGTATCGCATCAGCCAGCGGCGAGAAATTTTCAAACGCGTAAATTTTTGCTCGAAGTTCAACAGTTTAGGAACCTATCGTGCCGTTATTTTGCGATATTGAAGGTGTTCGTGGATGTTAGACTCGACACTACCAATACTGATGCCCACTTCAGCCGAAATATCTCAAACATTCATCCTACAGTTCTCCAAAACGAGTTGTTCTACGCGGCAAATATTGTCTGGTGTGGTGGTGGTTCGCGGTTGACGATCATGCGGCTCATTCTCGACGGTGTTGCGGCCATCCTTGAATGCTTTGACCCATTTAAACACGGCAAGCCTACTCAGGCACTTACTACCGAACTGATTTTGCAAACTCCGAAAAAATTATGTCTTTTTAACGCTTTCTCACACTAAAAAACGAATGAAAATACGTTGCGCTACGGCGGTCGACACTTGACGTTCACTCATGGTCGTAGCAGGCGCGTGAAATGTGTGCTCCCGACGAAAGCCACACTGTTCGAAAGGGACACAGCCATCACATACTCAAGCCACACCCTCCAAAACATACATGCGCGCCATCTACATCGTTTCTCCCCATCATATTTGAGCCACCCTCGTATCAGTGCTTTCTGAAATCTTTCTCATTGACAAATATTTATGCGCCATAGTTCCGGTATATTTAACTCCTTATCTATTTCACAAAAGAGTAACATTTAGAAAACACATACTTGTTTTAATTCATTGTTTTGAAAACAGCAATACTCATAAAATCACTAAAACTAATTCCCAGGTTTATATAAAATGTTTCTACATGTCATTTGAAGAAATAAAGAGTTTACTAACGTTAAGGGGTGTCCACCCTAATGTTTTATTTTATTTATTGGATATTTTTTTAAATATTTTTTTGTGGCCTTAAAAATACATAGAATCCTAAATTTTGACTTTTCAATCACTTTTCCAACAGAGTTTTTGAACTCACTGGATTTGCCAGGCATGCCATCGCATAACTTACAATTGAATGTTGGATCTCCAATTATTTTGCTTCGTAATTTGAACCCGCCACGGCTATTCCACGGTACGCGATTAGTCATTAAAAACTTAATGAAAAACGTTATCGAAGCCACCATTTTAAACGGCAAGATTCGAGGTGAAAAGATATTAATACCACGAATACCTATTATGCCCACATATGGGCCAATTCAATTTAAGCGTATTCAATTTCCGATTAGATTAACATTTGCGATGACTATTAATAAATCCCAAGGCCATGCAATGTCTGTTTGTGGCTTAGATTTGAGCACACCATGTTTTTCACACGGACAATTATACATTGCATGCTCTCGAGTGGTTAAACCATCAAGCTTTTAGAGCTCCATGCCTTTTTCGCTCATATACCACATCCTTACACACTTCCAATTAGTAAGTTTTTTTTTTCTACAGTATAAATTCTCTAGAAATTATTTACATCGCAAAACCGTGTTTTCGGGTCAGCTAATAATAAGGTACCACTTACCATTAAGATCCTAGCAAGTATAATCATTTAAATAATTACACAAATTATTGAAAAAAGTAGAAATAAACAACCAATAATTAAGCATTTAGCAGAACATTGACTTCTATTTCTTTGAAAATAAAGAGATGATACATCAATGCATATTTAGAATATTTAATTGTTTTATTGTTATTTATATTTTAGTACAATGACATACTGCAACAATAGATTTTAACAATCTAATTATAGACTAAAGAATTGTTTTTCCAAAACTGACAATATTCGTTCCGATAATCCACTAAATTGGGGAATTACATCGAATTGCTATTGTTCTATTGTTACCGTTTTGGTATGTGTTTTCACAAATCTGTCCCATAATCGATAGAAAGTACAAAGAGTGTCATATAATAGAAAAAAAATTATAAACAGATATATTAATATATATATTACTATGTTGAAACGATTTGAAATTTATACATTTATACATTGACATTTTTATGAATTTGCTCAATTATTCATGTTCTCTCTCTTTAGACATTTTCCATCGCATGTTAACTTCTTGAAACAATTCATAAACTACTAAAATATCTGAAAGTATGCGATTAATTGAGAGTTTCAGATGTAATTTGCAATTCAATACATTCGAAGTTTTTCAAGGTTCCTGGCCTTTCTTTGTTAAAGACATCGAATTCACCACTTTTAAATCTACAACGATCCAACCAAAACCGAAAACTGGGATATGACGGCATCGCTATAAGATCCTAAAAGTGCTTGATGGACTTCAGATTTATTTATACAAAACAGTAAAAGTAAATAATGAAAATGGAATTTTAAGCTTGGAATGGAAAACTCACTGGTTATCTCAATAGCATAGTGGCCAGAACCCTAGGCCGATTACTATACTATCCCTATTTTTTATGACTACCTGACTCGTCTGATGAGAATTTTAATACAAAAGAATACATTTTAAAATAAAATATGTATATAATAATCGTTGTAATAGCTAAATAAAAATAAACCAAAGCCTTATTTAACCTATCTATTATGTTATATCCATTTTATATTCTAACATAATATATACACACAATTTAGCTGTGGTGTTAAACCTACCTAACCTTATTTATCTGTTTACAATATTATTTTAACTGCTACCAACTGACTACTTTGAATTGAAACAATAACCAAGTCGGTTCCTCCTTCTACTACCTTCTGACTGCAAAGTAGTCAGTTCCTAGTAGTTAAAATAAAACTGTAAATATATAAATAGGATTAGGTAGGTATTAAGGTAAATTGTGTGTATATAATAGAATATAAAATAAGTGTAGTCGATACGTTAAATAAAGCTTTTGCTTATTTTTATTTAGTTATTACAACGATTATTATATACATATTTTATTTGAATGTTTTTTTTTGTGTTAAAATTCTAAGTTGATTATTATTTAATTTTTAGTGAACTCCTTGTTTATTTTTTGAAGTCAATTTTTTTGTCAAAAATATTTTATCATGATTACTTTCTGTTTATACAATAATATCTAAAAAATAATTTTTATTTATACGAAGCGAAAATATTCCTTGCCAATCTAGTGTTTATCTAATACAAATATTTATTTATATATGTATTATCTGTTTCAATTACTCCGATGTTTATATATAATCTCAAAAGTAATCCCGAACATATTCCATAAATTTACTATAAATACCATTACAGTAACGTCGAGTATTCCCCGGGGTCACAGGACAGCAGGAACCGAACGAAATTCTATAATTTACGGGGTAATCGGGACTTATTTCGGTTATTTTTATTCGGTATCCGAGAGAACAAAAAATTCTATCGATCGCACTATAACTATTTTCGGGGCCGCGAAAATTTAAATAATTGAGCGGAAAGGTAAATTGGAGATTCTACGTGAACGAATCGAAAATCCACAATGGAATCGGTTTGTTTCGGTTCGATTCTTATTTAATTTAAAATTTATTATTGGGTTTATGGGCGAAAATGAAATATTTAGTATCGGGATCGTTGAATTTTTGTCACGACGACTATTTAATTCGTTGTTTTTGAGGGATACGATTTAATCAATAAGCTTTAAATTCTTTGATATAGTAGTAGGGGGCCTTATGCATTTATTTGGGCATTTATTTTGTGACAATATATTCAAAATTGATTAAAATTAAAGAACACCCTTATCAAACTGTGATTGGAATATATAAAACATTATCATACATTCTATTTCATACAATGTTGGCATACAAAATTGTTTTACTTCATCAAGATATTTGATGTATTTCCCGTCGCAATTTGTAAATTCGTTTTAGAATCACACAATATTTTCTTTCTCATTTTGTTCTAGTTAAAAAGAGGTACAATGCTGTCTGATTTTGTACAGGAACGATATAATGCAGTCCTCTTCTTGCCAGTAAAGTTCGTTAGAGAGCTGAGCATTTTTACTGTTAAATATTAATTTGTTGCGATTTTTATTGAAAATATTTAGAAGGTGTTGCAGTTGCACTGAATATCATATGGACTCGGTCATTGAAATTGTCAAAAAATTAAAAATATAATCAGTATCAGCTTGATGTTTAATATCAGAGATTCGATATTTGAAATCTATAAAAACATCAGTAGTTTTTCAATACAAACATAATTTAATAAAATTATTTCTGAAATATATCGAAGGGGTCAAATCAAACATCCGGATATTCCTTTCAAAAGTCTAAAAGTTTAAAACTCTAAAGATTTTTAAAGGCATACAATAAAATGAAAGAACATGTGTTATGTGTTATGACAACAAAAGTTGATGGAAAAAGGTAAATGTTGGAATAACAATTAATCAGGTTTTATTAGTCATAAAATAAATAAAAACAAAGAAAATCCTTATTTAACGTATCTATTACACGTATTTGATATTCTTCTATATGCACACAATTTAGCTTAATACCTACCAAAACCTATTTATCTATTTACAAAATTATTTTAGCTACCAACCAAATACTTTGAAGTCGGTGCCAAACCCAAATAGTTATATTAATATCAATTTGTTTTGTTGGTATTTTAATTTTTTGTATGTCACAAAATTATATTATTTTTGTATTGGTTGTGCTTGTTCAGATGAAGGCAGTATAGCTAGGATAGCACACGCTTTTGAAATGGTGAAAAAGAATGAATACGGATCGATGATTGGATGATCGTTCTGAGTTATCAGAGAAATATTTTAATTCCGAATTATTATTATTTTATTTGATGTTTTTTCAAGATTCTCGTAAATGCTCGTTAGCCCTTTTTGGAGGCTATTTATGAAAAACATGTTTAAAATGAAAACAAACTTCAAGTATGACAAGTAATATATTAAAATGTATGGTGTAAAATAGCAAAAGCGACAATAAAATTATTTTAATGAATTAATTGAAAACAAACAAATAAATAATATTATATATAGATAAAAGGCAATATAAAAACAAACCTATGTAGAAAATAAAATAGAGTTTTAAAACAAATGCTAATTTAAAAAAAAATCACTTTTAGTTGAGTTAAATAAACTATACTTTCTCATAGTGGTAACCTAAAAGATCTAAAAATCAACCAATAAATAAAACAGTAACCGGAAAGGTAAAAAATCAATACATTTGTAATTAATCTCATCAGGTCATAATTATAATATTGCCTTTGTCCTACTGTCTCACATATGTTTATATTTTAGGGTGATTTTATCATACTAAAGTATATATTTAAAGGTTATTACTATAGCCGAAATAGGTATACTGAAACATATCTTCTGTTATTTCATACAATGCAAACACCATATATTAAATTTATTGTACTGTTTTATATATTACCCTTCGCTCTAATTAGCATTTATCAACTGTACTAAGTAAACAAAGCATTGTATTCTGCTTTTGTTCCCTTGGTAATGAATATTTGACACAAAAAATTCAACATATAATAATACAGGATGCTTGACACATATATCTGATGATATATGAAGTTTTACGGACTACGAAAATACTGCGGCTTTTAGCGTTATATTTATATATTTTTAAAAAATAAATCGACTTTTTATCCATGTTGATAGATGATTTTTGCCTTACTTCGAGGAATAAGTCACTTATACGCCAGTGTCAGCTTAAAGCTTTCAAAGGAGTATTTTAAACTGTTAGAAAGTTATATTATATATCATTTGATGAATTTGCTAGAAATATCCAAGGATCCCGGGTTACGTCGCTAGAAATATGAAATAATACTGAAAGATTTACAATATATATATATATATATATATATATATATATATATATATATATATATATATATATATATATATATATATAATGTATGTAAAGAAATTGAGAAACACTTCGGTATTATGAGAATGTTATATCAAAACATATGATGGGCAATTACTCATAGCATTTTAGTGAGCAACAAACTAATTTGACAACAAGCGCTACTTTTAAATGATACTTTTTACAAGGAATTTACAAGGAAACACCGTACCGAATGACACAATAAATAAGCGTAAAAGGTAAATATGATCTCTAATGAAAGGAAAATATATTACTTGGATATACAACTGTTAATTAGGTGGATTAGGCCTCCATTGGATACAACTACAGAAAGAACGTATTCAGAACTCTAAATCATAGGTGGTATGAAAAAGAGTTCAATGTAAATATAATCAAACAACCCTAACCTACAAACTATTATAACTGTGTACTTAAGTGTTGTTTTAAGTCCTTTGATAATATACCCATTAGATTTACCGTAATATTAAAATACATTATATTTGATAACAGTATTTTTGTTGGTGTAACAAAAATTGAGGAACGCTTCGGTATTATGAGGATGTTATATCAAAAAATATGAAGGGATATTATTAATAGACTTTTAGTGAGCAACAAACTATTTTGACAACAAACCCTACCTTTAAATGATTAGTTAACAATTAGTTGACTAATTATTAACTGAAGTTACTTTTTCCCTATCTATTGTTTAATATTTTGCTATTCTTTTTATAGTGTTGCCGATTCTATAAGAATTAGTATGTAATATCAAATAACAGTATTTGATTTCGCAGGAGTATGATGGCAAATATAATCTAGCTTATTCAGTATGCTTAGCTCCCTAAAATTTCTGGTTCTGTTTGCATCTCAGTAAATTCGTTAAAAGAAGTTATCCAACGAAGAACGGCTATTCTGTAGATCCACAAAAATATTATATACTAAAGCGTTAAGATCTACAAAAGAACTTAGTCCATTATTATGTTACATGCCATTTTGCAGAATAAGTAGCATAAGTATATTCTTTTTGGGAATACCTGTATAATTGCTAATGTATTATAATTGAGTTGTTTCAATAATTTCTTCTACAGAATATTTCAACAACAGAAAAGCGATAAAGTGTACATTAAAATAATTTATGTCTGGTTCGGAAATGCGTAAGTTATGTTCTAAGAAATAAAAATTAGTGTTACATAAATATTTTTGAACATACATCACAGCAGATCTGAAGGCACCTACCGCGTAAAGTATACAAATTTAGCAACATCTCATGCCATCAAAGATTAACGTGTTACACTTCTTTGAATAAATTCATTTTTATTTTGGTTTTGTAAGATTTACAATTATAGTTATGAATTAATTATTTGAATATAAAAAGTAGAAAATAAGGTTAAAGAAATGTTGTTGATGTTACTTGGCATTAAGTAGACAAAATTTATAGTTATGGTAAAAAATGGTAAAGCATTTGAAATAATGACTAAGTAGATATTTTTTAATTTCCTTCATCACATCAGTGTAGTTAGCTTCAACTTAGTTTTAATGTTTTCAAGCTGCTTAAAATGATACCTTCTTGAGGGTAATTATCAAAAATACAATGGAGCTAAATTATATAAGTGGGATTGTGTGACTATTTGATTTGATTTATACGACTTACAAAAAGCCGCAAAAATTAATGTTGTGTAAGAACGTTATCAGTCATCTTAAAAAATATTTATCCCTGAGAAATGTTGGTGTAGCAGTATTTGTTTTTTTATATTGCTGGTAAAATTAAATTAGAAAAAAAATAAAATGGCAACCATACAATTTGTGGGGAGTTTAGGTGCTGAAATATAGCGTAGTAATTTGGACAGGGCAAGCATTTTATTTTGTTAATTACAAGAACTTTGTCATCCTAAAGGGTTTTATTCCCACTAAGGTGCCCTGTCCTATCTAATAGAGAAAATATAAACCCTTTAATATAGCTAATATTCCTGTTACAACAGCGGAACTGTTTAATTATCCAGGAAAGAAAACAATATTTTGAGAAAATCATCAGAGAAAAATCAGATCCTTTTAATTCTGTACAAATAACATATTATTTATCGCAGTCGAAGGTCCACTCTTTGATCGTAAGTATACTCGTTTAGTTCCAACATAAAACGCTGATAGACGTCAATATTGAATAGCGATATGAATATCACACAAGCAACGCTTTCGTCGATAGAAGAGGTTTAAGGATGAGGAAGCAAAAGTTAAAATCATTACAGGATGTTACTACTGTCAATACTGCTAATCTTTTAGTTGATTATTGGGGAAATAAAGTCACTGTACAAGCACATCATCATTAATCTCAACAGTACATCATTATTATCTGTTCTTGAAGGCCTCGAAATGGTAACCCAGAAATTAGCAAAATAAACGTTCGAAATATTTTTGTCTCAGTTCCAATGTTATTCCTTTTGATAGATCTAATCTCAAAAATATTGTTTATCAATCACTGTCTATCTAATTTCCAGGAGTTTGTAATAATGTAACTCTTGATATCCCATCATGTCTATATGCTGGTTTCGGTTAGTTCACCCACGACTTTTTACATTTATAACTCTTGCCAACATATATTTCTGAAATCCGATCACAATTTTCTACAAAAAATGTAAGGTTTTAGAAAATTTTTATTTGTATCTTTTAACCCCCGAGTAACAAATTAGATTTGTTTTGTTCCTAATTATTTTGTATATATGTCACAAAATTATATTATTACTTTTGTGTTGTTTGGGCTTCTATTGGTTGGTACTAGCTAAAGTAATATTGTAAATAGATAAATTGGTTTAGATCGGTATTAAGCTGAATTGTGTACATATAGGAGAATATAAAATACGTATAGTAGATAAATGAAATAAGTATTTTGTTTATTTTAATTTAGTTATTACGATTACTATGTACACATTTTGTTTTAAAACGATTTTCTTTTGTGTTAGAAATCTAAGTTTGTTTATTTTTGATTTTCTGGTGAGTTCCTTATTTATTTTTTGAAGTCAATATCCTCTTCTTAATGTTAGATATTTACTTAATAAATTACGCAGTTATTTTAGTAAGTATTACAATGGATAGGCGAAGTATATGTGCCTATGTCCGTATGAGGAGAAATAGGAATAAAGAAACAATGTTTAGAAGTAAAGAATATTTCAGGCTTTGGGGTCCGCTACCTAGACTTGGTGATTTAGTTAGATTAGTTGCCCCTGCCGGGAATTGAACCCACAATCTCCGCATGTGAATCAAACGCTCTTATCACTACACTATAGAAGCAGTTGCGTGCAACATTTCTGTGGCTTCTCATATGATAGGATTGGCGCCTAAAAAGTAAACTGACCGGATTTTGGTCTTCCGTTATATCAGTTCAGCAGTAACATTATACCCAAATATCTGATTACCTTAGATAAAAAATATGTGAAAACTTTGTACATGCCTTTGAAATTTGAGCTTATCCCTCGATTTTCCTCCGTCGCCTCATCACATCCTGACTAGGCTTCAATAGGCCTACCTCGGAAGTTCACTGTCTCGAAGAAAAAAATTGTTTTGAAAATCAATCCATAATTAATGGAAAAATTGGCGAACATATAATTTAAAAATTATACAGTCGAACATAGAGCCTCCTCTTTTTTTGAAGTCGGTTAAAAAGAGAGGAAATTAACAAATGTTTAAATCAAAAAAAAAATGCATTGAAATAAGAGACACAAAATATGTATTTATTCAGTTGAATTATTATTTACCTACAACGGGAATTATGTTTTTAATTTCATTTTGCTCTGCAGGTCACGAAAAATGTTTTCATTCTTTTGGCGGTTTGAATAATTGAGATGTATTACGAAAATAATTTTGCAGCCGGATCCGATTTGGTCTCTGGCGAGTAA
This sequence comes from Rhynchophorus ferrugineus, assembly GCF_030347505.1. Lineage (NCBI taxonomy): Eukaryota > Metazoa > Arthropoda > Insecta > Coleoptera > Curculionidae > Rhynchophorus > Rhynchophorus ferrugineus. Next base: position 18,018,563 of record NW_027472583.1, on the reverse strand, counting down.
TCGGAAGTTCGTCCTTGGCGTTGTGTTAATTTTACTTGAGGTATTTCCAGGCAAATATTTTCAGCGTCCTTCGTCTCGGTGGATGTACAGCGGCAGTTTTAAAAATGAAGATGTATGCTCCGTATATATCGCCTGCGTTTATTTAAAAATATATTCGTTTCTAAATGTTATATTACTTCCCGGTGTTAAAATATAGATGGTCGCATTTGTTTCTGTATTTGTTTGTCAAATACATGTTAAAAACAATATTTAATTATTAGCATTTCGATTGAATTATTGATATATAAAAAAATTTGGAAAATTGGTGCCCGCTGCATATACATATATAACATTTATATATATTATATATCTCAGATGTTGAACACGTGCGAAGTACCAGCAGCGATGTCCAGTAAATGTTAACGAAGATCTGACAACCTCGAGATGTTGATTTGGAATGTTATATATATAATGTATATCTATATATATATATATATATATATATATATCTATATATATATATATATACATATATATATACATATATATATATATATATATATATATATATATATATATTAAAAAACCCCATGACACGTAAATTACAATAAGCTACTCACATCTAGTGAACTATCTAGTAATCCTTCCTTGATATTTTTAGCCCGGGTGTAACATTACAGAACGACACTTATTTGGTGTTTAATATTGTGGTGGTTGGTACTCCACATAAGGGTAAAACACGACACAGTTTCAGAACTCAAGTATACTAATTCAAAGGTATTATTGTCTCTTTAACCTCCGGATAGGTTTACTGTTGTCAAACAGTTGTAGTTGTTCAACACTTTTATGTTCACACGACTTCACTTGGTGTATTTTTGCAAACCGTTTAATATTTGTGCTTACCGTTGGTACCTTTAGGTAGGTCCTTGGCTTGGTCCTTTGTTTTGATAAATTTGGGTAATATTGATAGTATACAATATAGTAGCACACAGGTCTCAAAATTTGTTTTTAATAATAACAATTTATTATGAAGTAATAAATCGGATTGTTGTCCAAGCAACAACTTGTGTAATTTGTTTTGAACCTCATATAATGTTCTACTTATTGGACAAAATTGTAACCAATATATCTTGATACTTGCTAGCAATATAGCGATACCATGCAATTAGTTGATTTTGTCTTTTCAACATCCATTCTTCTATTTTGTATGTATGCATCAATATTTTGTATTTTATTTCGTCATTCCATTATTCTGCTGTGTAAATAACCAATAAACATAACTTATGAATGATATGCTTCGAGTTATATACTATTATCCAGTGATACCAAAAAGCTTACAGTTCCTTTATCTAGAATTATCAACTCAATTGATCCTTTGTATTTTATAGTATTATTATTACTGATAATTTATATTTCTTCTACAATATGAATTGAAGACTAATAGCTGAATTTAATAGTGTTGTAAATGCTATAAATATTTTTAACGTCAAGCTTTAATGTGTGTGTGACTTCCTTTAAAAGTAAAAGACAACTCAGAGAACTATCATTCTTAAAATAAAGATTTTTGACTATTTAGAAACGCCTTGAGTGAAAAAGTTAAAAAGCATTAATTAAAAGCCAGATAACATTCACATGGAATAAGCGGCCATGCAAAATAGAACGAGTTATATTACAAAACGTTGCCATAAAAATACGCCTTCAACTTCCTGTGCAAAGTATTTTACCGACTATAGTATATATATATATATATATATATATATATATATATATATATATATATATATATATATATATATATATATATATATATTATACCGACTATAATTCTTGTGATATACATTTTAATATTGACATCTTAATTAATTCAGCATTTTTAGTAAAACATGTTCAAGATTTTGGAAGATGGCTGAAATTATGGCGCCAAATTTATTAAAACCGTAAACTTATTTTTCTGCTTTCAATAATTGTTAAGGTATTAAAATGTACCATTCAACAAGTGATATGTTACATTGAATGATAGAGGTCATTTAAAATGATCTCGAATATTAAAACAGTCTGTTGAGTTATATTCTTAAAAGTAATTCAAATCTCCAACTAGTTAACTTAAAGTTCGTTATTTTACACATGTTGACATAAACATTTTGCCATTCGCCAAGATTTTAAATCTGCATTTATAAGCAAATTAGTGTTGTCTCCAATTGGCTATCATTATATATCAACTTAGATCAAAAGATTTTTTGAAACTGAAACCCTAAAATGTATGTATGTTAAAAAGATTATTGATATACAAGTACTAATTCATTTAATATTTATTGAAGTCAAAGGAATACATTTAAACACTTGAAATATAATTATTTTATTTTATTGTCATCGAATTGATAAAATTAATTATGATTGCCGTTCTTTTAGAGCATATTTTAATATGTTTGAAATATTAATGAACCAAATACCCGAAAATTGCAGCAACTTATTATAAATAATATAAAATAATGATATTTTAGTCTCTTAATGGCTAATCTCTAAGTATTCCATTCTTAACCATGCATGTGGTAATACTAATCATATATGATGACACTACTTATATGATCTTTCTCAATTCTAAAAGACATTATTTTTTATAAACTTGATTTATATGTCAATAACTGTAATCCTTGTTTTTATAATTACTTTAAATCTTAAAAAAAGAAACGAATGTTCCTTTTTATTATTGAAATAAAACGTTTTTAAATTTTAATTTAGAGTAAAGCTTCAAATGTAAGAATAAAACATAATTTGGGTGAAGTAGATCTGTCAGCGACAGCGCGTAACTCATAAATTAATCCATTAATATTTCCCCTCGAACCTAATGTAAAAATGAATCCGTTTTGCAAATGTTAAATTGATTATCCCCAAAGATAAAGAAAAGAGTCTTTAATAATCGCTATTGATAAAAAAAAACGAATTTTGCGGATAGTTTTATCAATTCACAGTTAATATATCTACTCTAATTTTAATAATTATTTATGTGATATTTTAATTTTTAACAGACTTCGTAAAAGGAGGAGGTTTTATGTTCAACTGTATATATTTTTTATGTATGTTCACCAATTCCTCCGTCAATTGTAGACTGATTTTCAAAATTCTTTTTTTATTCGAAAAAGTACACTTCCGAGGTGGCTAAAACGAAGTCAGGAGAAATGGAGCACATACAATGCATGTACACCGAGCCCACACAATACAAAAATAATAATATCATTTTGTGTCATATACACAAACTTAAATTACCAATAAATTAAATTTAATTTATTGCTCGTGCCGACTTCAAACTAATCTGTTGGTAGTGGTTAAAATAATATTGTAAATAGATAAATATATTTAGGTGGGTATTAAGCTATATTGTGTGTTTTTACTAAAATATAAAATACGTGTAATATATAGGTTAAATAAAGTTTTTGTTTATTTTTTTGTAGTTATTACGATTATTCTTTAGTAATTTATAATATTCATTATTAGTTCCTTATTTATTTTTTGAAGTAGTTTAATTTAAAAAAAAAATATATGGTTCGTAATGCGAAATTAACCTGTTTCAAAATTTTGGAGTAACTTGAAATAACAGCAAAATTAACAAAATCTGATTAGAACGTAGAATTAATTCATAAAAATTTTCAAATAATATTTTTAAAAAATGTTCAATGTTGCGTAACTTTACAACAGTGGCTGAATTTAATTTGAATTTTGGCGATCGAGTGCCAATTAAAGTAGACTATTTTGCATGGCCATCCAAATGGTTTTATAGTGGCACAAAATATATTTCCATTTCTGGAAATTAAGCCAGCATATATTCAATACAGATATCATACAACAATATTTTCACAAATTGGATCAAATATGTAAATTGTTTTAACATTAAAAACTTAATTTTATATTTTCATATCTTTCATTTGGAATTTTGATTTGTTATACTCATGATTTATACAAATAATTAATCGGAATAATATTCTATGATATCTGAAGAATCTCAATTCTTCAATTAACATTTCTTTCAAATGTTTTCAATCACTTGCCCACATAGATTAATAAACTGGTTTAATATTCCAGATTTTTGTCCATTTGATTTCTGGCTTCTTATCGTTAAAGGATTCTCATCAAACGAAGAGATAATAACACATGCACCATAGTGATGGGATTCATGAATTGTAGAATGGTTGAAATAACTATCTGAACTTGAAGGAAATTGTACATTAAACTAAAATAATTACTACAACCATATGGATTTTCATTTCGAAACACGCTTTATACATGATATGAAATAATCAAATATGTATAATTCATTGTTGTTTACTTGTACAGCATTTTAACAGAGCAGCAGAAGGACATATAAAAAATTAACGTAAAAACGATAAAGCGAGAGGTAATAATGCAGAGCAAGGATTATATATTCACAACACTCGCGTAATGTGCGGAGATAATGTAATAATGAAACGAAACTACCCCGGGGCTTAACATTTGCCTTCTAAACAGGTTAAACAAGAACACATTAAAACCTTATTATCACCGCTCTCCACTAAGAAATAGCCTCTTTGGTTTTATATTTGGGTTCCTGTAAAAACGTATAGAGGGTGTTGTGAAATATACTCGTTATATGAATTTATGTGTCGTTTATGTGTGGCTTTCCTTACGTGTCGACAACCCATAAAACAGCAATAGGAATTAGTAATGATAACATGAGTTAATTTCTGCGTGAACTTGCAATAATTTGCTCTGGAGAGAAGTGAACAGGACTAAAAGGACCTATCATGCCTCTGATAAAAAAATGGGGATGGGTGCTGGGCCAGATATTATCAAAAGGCTCCTTGTTTTGACTCTATTATCGGGAAAATACCAAAGAAACAGCCAAGAAAAGCATTAATTAAGATCATCATCTAACAAATGCTTTCAGATTCAGAATTCAGATTACGAAATGTGTTACAACTGTGGAACGTCGATTAAATAATCATGATTTCCAAACCAGAAAAGTCACCCCGTGAAGCAGCGTCATACTGACCAATATCACTATTTCCGACAATGTCTAAACTATTGGAAAATTTTTGTTAAAAACAATAGAATCATTGACGAAAACATTTTATCAAAGATAAACAATTTGATTTCAAGACACAAGATTTCACGATTGAGCAGTTTCGCAGAATAACCAAGTAATAGAAAAATGTATTGTCATAGAATAGAAGAAAATAATAATGTCATCGAAAAATGACTGGAAGGAAATAACACTTGTTTTGTGATATTGTAAGATGTTGCTCAAGATTTCGATAAAGTTTGGTATAAGAATGTATAGCTTAATATTAAAAGGGAAATATTAAAAAAGATTAGAGTCAAATTAACTGATCGATATATCAGAGTGAAACAAGAAGATACCTATTATAACATGAGGTAAATACAAACAGAGGTACCACAATGAAGTCTACTCGGACTACTCCTTTATTGCCTTTATTGCTTGCATACGTTCAACAAAATCATTGTTACTGTATCTGCTGATGTCATAATAATCCTAACCATTCAGGATAACAACATTGAATCAATCGAAAAAGCACAAAAAGCTATTGCTGAAATACAATGCTGGATAAAAAAATATAAAAGATACATTCGCATGACCTCTGATGTTAAACTAAGGTGTACGCTACAGGTTAAGAAAAAAATCAAAGAACTCAAACTGCAGTACAAAATAATGTATTGGTTATTGGGCAAGGTATTGCGAGGTATTGTTGATGCTCCACGATGACGTTATGACAATCTACATAAAGAACTAAAGGTAGAACCTAAAGGTAGCTTCCTCAATACATTAATGTCAACGTTCATGATGTCAAACGAAGATGTATCAATCCTTTCCCGTATAAATTGTGAGAGAGGAAAGGACGGAGATAATTTCTTGGAACAGTTAATTTTAAATGCGCTTATATTTTCCAACGGTAGTAAAAGCGAGACGGAGATGTACATATTCCTTCACGTACTAACTTTTAAAAAGAGAAGGAAAGAAAATGCTCAATACTATTAATATGCAATAAATAATTTCATTTTAGATGAAGTTGAATTACTTTTATATATGAATGTTCTGTGGATCTGTTTAAACATAAAAATCAAAATAAATAATAAAATCATAAAAATATAAAAAACACTAAGCCATGACATAATTAAAAATCATCGCACAATAACTACTTGTGTTTTTTTAAATAAAGCATATGCTTTATTTGTTATTGGACGGAACTATTTTTTAACAAAAATCGAGAGATTAATCGAAATATTACCTATTATTGCCATAAAAATTGTCAAAAGTATTTTACTATTTATCATTCAGAATTTTAATCTTTTTACCCCATTACATTACCAATATTGAAACGTATCTAAAATGCTGCTATATTAATATAGAATATATCATTATTTTCAAGCAAACTACTAAGAACTACTTTTCAAGAAACTATATATATTACATATAAATCTAAGTAATTATAAATTGGGTACATTTTTGTCAATGTCGTGGCTAAGACGACAGAGCCAGAATGTTAACAATCAGTCGAATGAAACTAGTAGAACCAAAAATAGTAACTAAAAGTACACCACTGAAACAGTCGATAGTAAAAAGTAGTAAAATCAGTCGAAACAAAAATAGCGACTGAAACAGTCGGTAGTAAAAAGTAGTCAATTACTAAACTTTCGATAGTCAATTTAAGTCCATAGTTTCCGAAGGCTATTTATTAGTGTTTATTTACCAGTTTGCTAAAATAAATTTAAGGAGAATCCTAAAGAGTGATATAGAAATTGTGTTATACTTGGCATACTAATCAATAATTTATCTTTAAATTTTAGACCTTTATTTTATCACCCTTATTACTTTATCAGCTATTAATTCAAAAAATACATACAATGCTTATAATTTTATTTATTTTTTAAATTACATATTTCAATACTGGTTTTATTCAAATATTTAAGAAGATCAGCTGAAGTGGAATGATTAGTCGTAACTCCGATTGTTAAGAAATGATTAATCAAGTCGATCGAAAACGGCAAGGCAGAAAATGGTGCAGCTATGGGAAGCGGTTCTTCATTTTAAAAGCAATAATGCTCCTTTTCGTCTCCGATTTTATATTCCGCCCGGAAACGTAACGGTTCAAGCGAATAACCCAATGTTTCTACTTGTTGGGGACTTGATTTAACCTGGGGTGAATTTCGTTAAACGTCCTGCTCGCCGTTAGTATTCTTACAGTGACGTATATTACCATTTGTATGATTATTAGAAAGTTATTCAAACACGCTGCATAAGTTGCTGGAGGGTTTTTTTTGTCAGTGTTATGCGAAGAATATTGGAGTTTAGATCATTAAAATGGCCCCATTGTTGATGAATTATGTTTTCCATTACACCTTTTCATCTCATTATCATGTCTTAAAGTTTATATTAAGAACATTTAAAGCTTAATATCCCAGAGAGTAATCGGGAGTTGCCATTATTATGTCTAATTTAAATAAAATTACTGTAGAAATATAATAGTCCTTTAAACACTTCTGGAATGGGGGAATTTAATTTTTAAAATATACTGCCCAACGATAGACTAGAATGATAATATTTATAAAACGTTTATAAATTTAATATCTCACCTTTTGCAAAACTACAGTAATACCTTGAAAATAAAACTGTTTTCATCATAGCAGTGTACGAAACTAATTAGCTAGCTAGTTGGAGTTATCCTCCAAGAAATATTAACGTTTAATAAAACACTTTTAATGAACAATTAATAATATTTGATTCAAATTCTAGTTTTTTGTTTACTCATATATTTGTATTACTAATTTGTGTTTGGCGCTGGGGTGGTGTCTTATGAAACATATAGTACAAAAGTTTTAAAAGTTGTATTTTAGATCTTCGCGTTCTCGACATCTTCGAAAATTTGAAGATGCGCAATTGTAAACTCAACAGCAAGAGCTTACACCTCGGCTTACAATCAAACAAACTAGGATTGCTGAGAAAACTAGGACCATTTTCCTTGCCGCATCTATTACACGGTGTGTCTATTTCCCCCCTTGTGAAGCCTCAAAAATGATATATTTTTTTGTTTCGTAAATTGATAAAAGTACTATTCAAGAATATACTCTAAAACTTTCAAAGCAAGATTCCAAAGCATTTAATAGTTATAGGTGTTTTAGTGAGCGTCCTCCGGTCTTATGGGTATAGCGCGTTACGTAGTACGGGGCGGTATTGGAAGAATCCGTCGTTTCTTTTAACAATAGAGATTTTGGAATATATAGAAGTATTAGTGATCCAGCAAGGACATTTCCCACTTGAAAATCAGTTTAAACTTAACGTTTAGAGCGTGCGTTTCATTTATACAAAAAATGTCTGTGTATCCTAAAAACGAGCGTGGTGAAAGAAGAAAAAAAGAAAAATGAAAAAATCAAGATATATCGGGAGGATATTTACTCGAAGGATATTTAGGCGGTCATATTCCAAATTCAAGTGAAATCTTCAATTCTCCAAATTGGCGATTGGCTCCATTTCTCAATATTTGCATTCTGGTTTAAAAAATTCTCGGCATATTTGGCAGCGTGTATTTTAATGTTCTTTAGTATTTTTAATATTCTGAACAAGCTTAATATTACCATTGGTAGCAGAAGCTTCAATTATGCCCAAGAGGCATAATCCGACAAAATCGATGCAGCTCTCTGGAGTGTAAAGAAATTCGAAAAGAAAAGTAGCAAGTCGAAAAAGACACATATAAAGCTGATGAAGGACTGCATATAGTGCTGAGATAGCTGATTAATTAGTAAGTTGTTTAAATTAGTTAATTACTGCCATAAACTTCCCTCTACTGCTATTCCAACTACAGTTCACATAGAAGAGACACTAATAATTTTTGTTTTAATTTATTTAATTAATTTAAGTAATAATTTGTTTAAAAAAATGTGTTTCAGATGAATCTTGTGAACTATAGAATGTAGACTAGGAATGATGAAGACACATAACGCGCGGCAACCGATATCTATTGTATGATTCAAAAAACTTTTCAAAAATTTGTTTATTATATATAAAATTAATATGAAATATAAAATATGTAAATTGATGTTGAAAATTTGTTTTATAATTTGAAGAACTTAAAGCAATGTCCGTCTTTAGGTATTATTTCTCCCGATGTTTCGAGCAACATTTAGATTCCACTTCAGTAAAAAGACACATTTCTTCGAGACTATCCGAAAGTCGGCTAACTTTACGTATCATCGTAAAAATGGAAATATTTTTCAGCCACAGCCGGAGGGATGAAGCTAGATTTTCACCTACTTTGCAATATGTGACCGAGAGCTGACATGTTATACATTCACTTCACCACATTCATTTTTGTAAATTATTCAAACCCTTCAATTACTATCAGTATCGTTATTTTCTTTCAGTTTAAGTTTTCAATATCTTTCATCCTTTATACCAATGCCGCCATATTAATTCCTTGTGAAAAATAAACAACAATCATTAACACAATCAATATGAATAGTATTCAACAATAAATGTATAGATTACGTAATATATTTAATTTTATATAAAAATACAGTTTATATTAATATTTCTTTATTTCAAGTCAAGAGAAATTTAATATAAAAAAGTGAAAAAATTAGTTACTATTATATTTAAAAATTATTTAAAATTGTCAAATCTCAATTAAAATATATATATTTATTTGTTGTTATTTATTTGTTGTAAAAATATAATATATATCTTGGAAAATAATTAATATTCAGAATATTTAAGAATATCATCAATATATAATATCAAAACATTCAGGACAAATTATTTCATATTATTGCATTTTTAAATTGGATTAAGATTTAGTTGACACATTGTATGTCATTGTAGTCAAAATATAAAAAATAAATTTAAATAATACCTTTTTACTGTACACATCAATAGACAAAAACATAATTAAAATAACATTTAACTGCTCATGCAAATCCCTAGTATGTTAAATAGATATTTTCATACAACAAAATAATTAACATCCAAACATTATAATGCATACATGTTTGTTAATAAGTCCAATTAACATATATATATGAACCCATAAATTTTTTATCAAAATGTAATAAACATATAACAAGAAAATGTTTGAAAAAATATTGCTATTTAAATACAACTTTTAACGTTTTTTACGGTATGTGAACGGTATGTTAAAATACATTATAAATAAATTTAAAATATTAAAATGAAATGATTGTTGATTGTCTAAATATATCTCAAATGAAATTAGGAGAAAATTAAATTAAAAAATTGTAAAAATATATTATATATGTTCAATTAGTTACTGTAGTATTAACACTTTTAAGTTATATTAAAATTAATTAATGAATTATTAAATTACAGTTAAAATGTATACAAATATAATATATATCTTGAGATACTATTAAATAAAAAACTTTATCGAAACAGAATCGTCATTCAAGTCAAGAATATTTCATATTAGCAAATTTTCTAGTTGGAATAGAAATGTATACAACATGTTAGTCATGATCAAAATATATATAGTAATGAAGCCTTTTACTGTAGAGACGTTTACAACATGCGAAAATATAATTGAAATAAATTTTAACTGCCAATGTAAAACTCCAGTATGTTAAGTAGATATATTCACATACCACAATAATTAACATTATAACATTATAATACTTAAATGAATATTAATAAATCTAATTTACATAGAAAATAGAAAATGTTAGGATAAAATATTTCTTTTTTAACTAAAACTTTTAAATGTTATGTATATTGTTGTTTAATAGTCTCTCTTAATTTTTGATCGTACGTAAATGACACGTTAGAATTCAATATAAAAAATATTGTACCCGCTTTAAAATGAACTTCAGCGTAATATTAATTAACACTGTTAATATGGATAGAGTTCAACAAGAAATGTATGGAATATTCAATATATTTAATCATTGTACGTAAAAAAATATTTTATATTAAACAGTTATTTCTGTCTCAATATAAATAACAGCAAATTAATTAATATAAGCTTGGAGTGTAAAAATATATCATTTTAAATTAGTTACTGCCATAATTAAAAATTATTTCAAATTGTTAAAACTCAATTAAAATATATAAAAATATAATATATATCCTGGAAAATAATTAATATTCAGAATATTTCGGAATAACTAAATAAAAACATTATCAAAACAAAATTATCATTCAGGTCAACAATATTTAATATTAAATTTTTAATTTTAGTGGAAAATTAAAATTATTAATAATATATTAATCATAATTAGAAAATATCCTTTAATAAACCTTCGTACTATAGAGAGCAACAGAGGAAAATATAATTAAAATAAATTTTAACTATCTAACTATGCAAAACCTAGTATGTTTAACAGATATTTTCTTCTGTTTTTCTTAATTTCTTATCGTACGTAAACGACACGTTAAAATACAATATAAAAATGTTGTACCTGTTTTAAAACGAATTTGGGCTCATCACAACAACGAAGAAATTGAAAAACATTACGATTACGTCGACGCGAATATTCGGCCGCTGGCAGACACGGCCAGAAGGGCACGCAGACGATGGAAAACTAACGTCCGTACACAAGTTCACTAGTTTAGCAGGGCGCCAGGACCGACCAGCAGCGTTCTTGTGTAGGTCATGCGCCTATTTTGGATGGATCGGTAGCCCTATAAAAATGTGATGACAAGAAGTTCATAACTCACTCAGTTCACAAAAGAGCCTCTATAAGATAATGAAAACATTGTTTTCCCAATAAGGACTTTCTCCTATAGTACACGTATGTCCATATTTATGAATAAAAAAATATTTTTTTAATATTCGAATATTCGTTTAGATAGGCCTATTATTATTTTTATTATAATGTATTTTACTACAGCCACTTTAAGACACTAATAATTGTTAAGGCTTTCTGAAAATCCTGCATATAATGACAGGAAAAGGTATAAATTAAAATAGGAAATTGCTAGCACATGTCACTAAGTATTTTAAAAATTCAAATTATAATATCATTTTATAGGCTATGATCTAGAATGAAGATTCATATATGTCCTTCTTTTTTTATTTCATATTTCTAATTCATATACTTTACTCACATACAACTACTCTGATTGTTTTTCTACATATATCATACATTATTTTTGATCGTTTTGTATCATTACTTGTTACATTTTCTCCAAAAACTTGGTTTATGCTTGGCACATACACATATTTGGCAACTATGATGTTGTGATAATCACAATATGTAAAATAATATAAATATTATAGAGTAAAACATTTACATACATGAGTTTGTATAACAAAATTGGTGATCAGATATAATGTTGTTATTTAAAAATGTCAAGGAATGAAGCTTAGGTGGGTTTTCTCAGGTGGACAAGTTTAACAGACAGTGAGGAAAGTTCGGTCGAAGAGTCCTGAGTTAATTCTAAAGGTATATGACATACTGAGTGTGGAGAGTCACATCGAGGGCATTGAGGATGAATGAATTTAAAATGTCCTAGCATGAGTCGGTTAGGGATAACTCGTCAGGATCTGGATTATTAAGGGAGAGTAGAGGAGAAAATTGGCATAATTTACTGCTCTCTTCCATTAGGTCCCAACTCAGTTGGGTCATGCAATTCAACCAGGATTCAATAGAAGGGAATATATCTATGTATTGTGTGGTACGTTGATAGTAATTGTCAGTTAAAATAACCATGAAGTTAATCATTTGGTTTCCTTTATGAATGGGAGAACAGGCAAAAGAACTCAACTCGCGAGAACAAACAACTCAGTAATGAATATTGAGGGGTTTTACGGGAAGCTGAGATTGGAAAGTGGATGCAACTAGAATACCCTAGGAGCACTTTAATAAAGCGACGTAAAGTTCTATATAATATTTTAACTGGTTCATTACCGGAATAGTATCATGTATAAACATAGAGGTTATTTGTATTTTATACAAGCGATAATTTTCATTTTTATTTATAGAAATATTTGTATTTTTCATTGATTGAGATCCTGTATTAATTCATTAACGTTCTTAAGATCTTAGTTATGATGTTTTATTTAAAAACCATTCCAAAATAACTATAATGTTGATGGTTTAAATAAAGATTCGCTCTTTCTTAACAGAAAAAGTTGGCATATAATCAAAGCCCTAATGCATTAATAACATTATAACATAGGATTTTGTAAACTCTTTAATTATATTTGGAGTAAGGACTCATTTAAAATCTGTTTGAAAAAAATTGCATAATCATCATATTTTTTATTTAATTTGTAGAAGTCTACTGCTGAAGATTATAAAAAACTTTTAGAATTTTATAGTGATACTGTATCATCATATTCCAATTATAGGTTTTAGTCTCAATAATTTAAGTAATGATTTTGATGTCAATAACAAATAATAACCTGGATGATAAACAAGATGGAGAACACCTTTCGGACGACAGCTTAGTAATTATTGAACGGTTTCCATACGATGAAAAACAGCTAAAAGAAGGGAAAATGGCTACCGCAAGGATTGACTGGACATGTAGTTTCAACAGTTGGAACAACGTAGATTAATTACTTGCCAGGAAAAAGGATAAAATGGCGATGAAACGTGGATCTACTATAAAAATATATGACCAATATGTATGAATGAAGTTCATGAGAGTCATCCGCGTCAACACCAAACTGGAATATTCAAGGCCATAAAGTCTTGCTGTGTATATGGTGAAATCAACAAGTTGTAATATATTATGGGTTGGCAAAACCAAATGAAACGAAGACGAAATGAAATAGCAAATCAGAGACGTGACATAATCGATTTCCACATGACAATGTCTGGAAACGTTACAAGAGTTAAAAAGAAATGTACACTAACATTCATGTCCATAATGTCCACGTGACTATTGCAGCAGCAAACGAGATTTAAAAACATTGATACATATAACAATGAACGGTCCAGATTGGATTTGATTGAAACAAATTTAATTAAGTTAATTTTATTGTACAGCACGCAGGCAGCCACAAACAAAATCACGCAGAGAACAGTTTAATCTGGTGGATCGATATAAAGTTCAGTTCATTGTCTACTTAACACATAATTAGGCAAATTATAACGCAGGACTTTCGGAGAAATAAAATCTTACGTGATTTTTTTTCTTTCGGTCATTTATTTCGCTGAAATAAAATATCCTTAGGGAGCGCAATCAAGAAAAGCCCAAGTATCCTAAAGAAAATAAAATTTACGACCAACAGAAAGAAAAAGCAGTAAAAGAAAATACTGTCCCGTGAAATAGTGAAGAGACATGCTTACAACATTGTTGTTCAGGTCAGGTGCAGATTAAAAATGTACTATGACACCGATGCCCTTAAAAAGAATTAATGTAATTGAGACTGGATTTCATGATTGGATGTGGGAACAGAACGTGTGGTTTCACAATTTATCTGATGGCGATGATATTGCAACTATATATTAAAAATAACATATTTAAAAATAAGGCCTATACATCAATTTTAAAGATTTTACCACATATGGTGTTACTGTTTATTAAATCGCATCGGATATATTTGTAACTAACTTCATAATGAAGCCTCACCGAGAGTCTCCACTTTTTATATGTCATTTCGTTGGAGGGTGTACAGAATTATTATTCAGTGCTTGGAAAATGTCTGAATTTTTCCACAGTAAATCGAGTTTGCGGGAAGTTTTACTTTTTTACTTTAATTTGAATATAAAGACGGCTGAAAGTCATTGAAGGATGTATGAGATTATGACTTTTAAAAGTAGTGATTTTGACATTAAAGAATGAATTAATTATCATATTAAATGAATTACGCGATGAAACCATCAATGGGGATCATTATCGATTACTATTAATGCGTCTGAACCTAGCATTGTGAGAAAAACATCCCGAATACAAGCGAATACACAACAATGTTATTGTTTGGGCCCGACCACATCTTGCAAAACTGATGAAAACACATTTGGGGACATTAACATGGAATGTGCCACCCAGCTTGTCGTATTTTGTAGAACTAGATTCTTCTGATTACTACTTGATCGTCATATGAGACGTGATCTGTCTGAATAGCATTTCAGTCCTTATGAAGATAGCAAAAAAATAGAAACATTTATGGATAGGTACATCGTTCTTACGAGATGGAATCTTGCTTGAAAGATCAGAAAAACTTGCGACTATCGATCAACAATACTTTGACCGATTTTTTACAATATAGCCTTAAATTAAAAAAAATCCTTTAAAACCTATAAATGGATTGGCTTTAATATACACTTATTTTTATTATTTATTTCTTATGTGATTTTTTATTTAAAAGTAGTGATTATATAATAATTTACTGTTTATTTAGAATGGATCCAGTAACCTGGCAATAGTAACCTACTACTGAGGGTGCATATCAAAATATCCAGCCTGATTTGTTTGAAAAATAATATTTTTAATTTAAAGTCCAAAATCCTCATTAGAATTCAACATACTTGAGTCACTGCTTTGATTTAGATGATATTGATTCGTCAGTATTTTCGGTTTACATATTTCCATATTCATTGATTCTAACATCTGGAATGCAAATATCAAAGCAATGTACCTGCGAGACATATGGAAGTAAATTATTCATGTTTAGCAAGTTTTTTAGTGGGTTTCACTTCTGTTTGCCGTAGTTAGCTTGAATTTAGGTGGCTTATTACATGCAGCTTCAATATTCCTATATTGCTCGCTTTCATCTTTATGTATGACAGGAAAAAAATATGTCTCTAAAAACTGAGGTTTTATATTATATTTTTTCAACGCTTTCCGTAAGTATAGAAAATATTTTGTTAAATAAAAATAAAATAATAATAGTAAAATAATATATTACCTTTTACCTTATCAATAACATAATTATTACTTATAAATTAGTGAAGGCTCTACTTTTATATAATATTTATTAAGTTTTTGTTTAGTGTGAAATATCCAAAAAAAAAAAAATTTAATTGGCTAGAAATAATTTTTAAACCTTGTTTTGAATTTGACTGAACATGAATGAATTTTGACACACATGTTGCATTTCACAACTTTATAAATAGAAATTAGTCACTAGGTGTTTAAGAAACAACTCTAACTTCTAATAACAATCCATGCTAATTATTTCGCTTTATTTAACTGCATGTTTGAAACTGATCCTTTCATACGATACCGTGTATGTCCGAATACAAAATGTTCTTCCTTTAATTTCTCGGTGAATATTCCTTAAATTTTGTTACGGTACTGGAATTGTGAAGTTGTTTATATGGATGGTTTTAAGCTCTCTATAGGAGTACACATTGTTGGCCTAAAAATAAATACTTTACACTATATTTACAGCTGAAATGTTTGCCACTAAAAAAACCGTATACCTTATAGTATCATTTAATGCTAAATCCAGCCTTATATACTCAGACTTACGAATCTCGCTTCATGCTATGATGATTATTTTTCCTCAAATCTGCTAGTAGTGCAAATCCTTCAATTGCATGGTCCGGTTATGTGTCGACGAAATTCGACAGATATCCGGTCACATGGGCATATGCACTATTACGAGTGGACAACGAATTGTAAATATTTTAAATTATAAGGTTCTGTCCCCGCTTATAGCTCATAGGGTAAATAGCTTGTTAAAACTTGAGTGGGACTTATTGGAAGAGGAAAACAAGCTTTGGTCAACTAAAAAGATTTCTCTTCCTCTGCTACCTCTTTAGAGAATAGAGATTTACAATGGTCTGATTGCACACTGCCAATTAATCAATTAGTTAACCCCTAAATGAATTGAACTGAGGGATCTCTGTGTCCCAATTCTTAGAAACCAATGTCAATCTGCCAGGTTTTAATGAAATGTATAAATGTATTAAAGGTCGGAAGAACTCATGGCTTACTTGAATCATCGAGATATATGTTCTTGCCTCAAAACCTGCCTATATTTTTTAACTTTCTCAAAAAAATCAGTCTCTATTTTAAAATATAATTTTGGCCTATATATAGTTCTATTTCATTATGATTTTTATCTATACACAATTTTATTATTTATTTGTTTGTCCAGATATTTGTTTTGTCTTGATGTTTGTTAGGTTTGGTTGCTGATGTATCAATACTACTTTTAAAATTCTAAGCATTATAGCTGTTTATTGGCTTATTGTTTTGAAATTACTTGAAACGCGCAGCTCACAGATGGCATTTAGCGTCTGTTTACCTTAAAAATTTTTGGTTTGTGTTGATAGTCGGTAAGAAATGTTAAAGATTTTGAAAGCCTTCTTTGTAGTCACTTTTTTGCTACATAATATTTAAATATTAAACTTAAATCTTTTAAATCTTTTGATCATCAATATTTTCCATTCTTGCAATATTATCTACGCGTACTAATTCAGTTCCTTGTTTCCTCTACTATGATAAAATCAGGGATAAATTCGTGGATCTATTTGATCATCTTGCAGTTTTTGAAAGTTACGTAACAATAAGCAGTAATTAATGTAAGAACTTTGGAAGCATTTAAATAAAAAGAAATTGGTGTGATGACTTTGTGCAACTCTATATATCTTCCCCATAATTATAACAGACATTATTGAGGACTAATGAGTCAATATCTTTGAATTTAGTTCAAGATGGGATTATTTTTTGATTGGTTACAGTTGTTGTTTTGAGTCTCATCTGGTCAGATTTTTGTTTAACACGACATTTTTGTTTTAGTACACTATATTCTAAATCATAAACAAAATATTAATTTTCATAACAAAATCAGATAACATTTATTGGATGTCTTAATATATAGTTTACTCCATGAAAAGTTAAAACTTAAACTGCCATTTAAAAGGCACTTAAAACTTAGATAAAAAAAATGTAAGGCAACATTACTTTCAACTTCAATTTTGCTGTAAAACGTAAACTTGCTTTAGTATTACCCCTTTCTAGCCGGTTCGCCAGGCTAAACAAACACGATTTGACTTCAAAGGTCTTTCAAAAACTTCCCAAAAGGGCCTTAAACTAATAGCCCCTTAAATCGTTTTGCATTTAAAATATTTGCAACGAGTTTTTAAAAGTATAAAGTCTATAAGCGTTCCATCTAAAACGTTTCGTGCTACATGGAACTTGAGAGAAATTTTGTGGTTCAGTTATATAGCTGATACACCGAAGTTTTCTAAATTACTTTTAAGGGTAAACATAATGAAGAAGTGATCATAGATACAAGCCGAAGTGTAAAATTATACCTCTACATATCTATTATAATTAATATATATTCTCGTTTTCGTTATATCCTATGCTTATCCTCACTTTCTATTAACAGTTAACAGTGACAGACATTTTATAATTTACTAAATATACCTAGTTGTAATTCTCTGTACCTCCTATGTTATTCCGGAAGATAGTTTAAAGATTTTGGTTTCATTAGCTTATTTACGTCAGTGAGATTATTTCACATTGTAGGATTTTATATGTCCAGAGAGAAATTTAAATTCGTGGCTACAACAGCGGTATTCGATATCTTAAAATGTATGTATATATATCTCAGGTTGGTGAAAAAGTAATATATAATAGATAGTTTCAAGTATAACTTAATTTATTTTTGTCATTTTTTACTAATTAAAATATGATCCAAAAAACTAAAAAACAATAGAAGATTTTGACGAAAACCAGGTCATTTACCAGTGATTCTGACTGATATGGAAAAAGAGAACAAAAAAATAACAAATAAGCAAATAGATTGGGAAGGATTTGCAAAAGAACTCGGCAAGCATAATTATCTTAATATATTACTTAAGACAACCGAGCAATTAAACTTGGAAGCAGAAGAACTGGTTGCAGATATCCAGCAAGCTGCTTGGAATAATACCTTGAAATTAAAAGGAATACTAAAAGAACAAATCATCTCAAATAAATTAAGCGTAGCTGAACAAACTTAGGCTACATAAGAATTCTTAAAAAAAAACACTTGAACACAACGATCAAATTTGAACAATTGGGCACACAATAATCAACAAAAAGCTGAAACATTCGTCGACCATTTAGAATAAACTATCAAACCTAACGAACATAGCTTTAAACACCAAAACAAATCTCCAAAGTTATAAAAATAAACAATACAATCCAAATAAAGTAACATGGTATGGCTAAATAAATGAACAAGCGCTAAGTAATCTACTAATATAAGCAACTATAAATCTCATAAACTTGATTACTAAAGTATTCCGATTAAAACAAAAAATTTCTGAATGGTTATCATAATTCCATGATGGAAAATTTTCATATGAAGTAAACTAACTACCAATAACATCCAAAGTATTAAAAAGCTCCTATTAAAAAGTTAAAACCAATACTAGATAGAAAAAATCTGATACCTGCACATCAGTTTGGATTTAATAATATACATTCAATAATTGACAATGTATATTGAATCATAGATTTTATTGAAAAAAAAAACTACGAAGAGAAAAGAGTTTGCTCAACTATATTCTTGAGCATAGTGCAATCCTTTGATGAAGTATAAGATAAGGGACTTTATTGTGAATTCCACGAAGTGTCACCAAAGCAATACACTGAACTCTTAAAATCCTACACCTGAGCCAGGATATTTGGAGTTAAATAAGAAGAAGCTTGCTCAAACATTGACAATAGCAGGTGTACCCCAAGGTACTTTTACTTAATCTATATGTGACATTACACAAATAGAAAATGTTACTATGACTGCCTTTACTGATGACATTGAGATACTTGCTACTGGGGCAATAGTGAAAACGCAACCGGAAAACTATAAACCAACCAGAAAAATAATAATATAAATAAGTGGTCTCAGATATGATGAAAAAAAGTCAACAAGAGTAAATTAGTGTACATAATTCACCTACAACCAATCTGCTCACGTACCAATAAATGTGAATAATGTTATTATCCGATACAATACCTATGGTAGTATCTTGGGATAAATCTTGATGCAAAAGTGCGTCGGAAAGAACATCAAAAAGAAAAGAAAAGAACTCGAATTAAAATACAAAAGTGGTATTAGTTATTTGGAAGATAATTTAAATTATCCATACGTAAGGGTTTGCTGCTGTATGGGCAGATACTAAAACCTATATGGATCTACGAAATTCAGTGGTGGAAATGTTTACAAGATTTAATATCAACGTCCTACAAGTATTTCAGAATAAAATCTTGAGAAGTATCGTGGATGCAACCAGATATTATAGAACCAATTACTTAAACATTTAAACCAAATACATTAGGAATGACACCACAACTTGAATAACACTAAAGTAAGATTAGACTCAAGAGAACTAAACCGTGTAGTCTTGTATGTATTCTAATTTATTGTATACAGTTTTATTATATATTTTATATATAATATAAAATATTATTTATTTATTTATTAAGTATATTTATTTTCGTGGAGCTTAAGTAAGAGCCACTTATTATTAATAGGAATTGTTTAGTTTTAAATCACAACACTAGTATCAAAAATTTTATATAATAGCTTTGATCTTTTACTTTCAAAAAGCGAAAAATTCTCAGTATATGTAAATGTAAATTGTAATGAGGCAATGATATTCTTAAGCGTATCTCAATACTTAAACAACATTTTATGTGTATTGTCATTTTTTAATTAAATGAGGATCAATGCCATGAATCGTATGAATGAATTGAATGAAATAACAAATCGTATGAATGAAATATCGAACTAAGGCTCGATTTAAAACGTGTATCGCTCAAAACAACCCCGTGAATATTAATGATAGTCATTTGAACGAAAACAATTGAACCGATATTTTCAGCTTAAATTACCGCTAAGATGAAACTTATACTCGCCGGAATAATAAGAGAAAAATCAACATTTCCAATACGAACAACTAATTTAAACTTAACCAGAAACTCTCGGGAGAACATGTCGCCAATAACGAAAGTTCCTCAAAGCTTTGGCTGGAATATTCAAACAAAATAGTGAGCCGAGAGACGTTTACGGACGGGGTGACAATCGAGTTTCGCACCCCCACACCCTTTTAAGCTCGGTAACCAAAATTCGTATTAGTTAATTTATTTCAATGGGATCGGTCCTGTGCCGTAACCATGGTATTGACTTTGCGATAACGTACGGGATACGTCCGAATGTCATGTCGAAAGCTCGCGGTAAAAATACGAAACCAGATGTGGCATCTACATCTGAAGATGTTTTAGTTACTGTTGAAGCTCAGGGGACTAGTCCTGATACGTTACCTTTTGCGGAATGGAGCGACCAAGAAATTAATTTAGAAAAATGGGATACGACTGCTGGTAAAGTTAGTAGCAAACATATTATTCATTCAATAATATCATAAAATAATCAGGCTGATAAATATAAGACTAAATGTTAGTATATATTTCCGATTCTAACAGTAAATATATCGCCCTATTGTTAACACGAACAAAATATATAAAAGAAGATTGTAGAAATGTGTGAAAAAAGAGGTAGAGTCCGTTCAGTAAAACAGTTTAAATATATTTTACTAGGCGCGTTTTTTATATAATAGTATCCCTTGGAGCACTAATCTACCTAGATAACAATTGCTTATCCGATTAATGTATTTTACTTTTATTAGACAGCATATTTACTTTATCCATTTAGTTCTGAGTTCCTTCGGTACAGTGTTTCCTTGTAAAGTTATCCTGATATGACTATATTTCTCCTTAGTTCTGTTACTGCCTTTATATATCCTTCTTGATAAAACTAGATTTAATCACTCCATTCTCCCTAATGAATTTACCATATTTGTAAAACAGTTAGTATTCTTTCTGTCCTCACACATTTTCTGAAATGCAGTCAACAGACACTTTTCTCGGCACATAAGATCTTACGAGGGATTCCCTTTGGAAATCTATACGTCTTATTGGAACCTGCACATCTTTGAACGGAACATTTTTCTTTAATTTTTACACATAAACATATCACTTCTGTCTACTTATCTATATAATTCCTGAAATACCTACACCGTGCATAAATTTTGCATACACATTTTAATATAATAACACCCTAACAAAGAATAATTTATTAGTAAAAACTACAATATCAATGGTAAACAAATAAAGTTTTAAACACTTACGAAATATCTCAAAATTATAAAGCAAATAGAAAAAAAAAGCTAATGTCACTACAGATCTTTATATCTCCAATTTAAGATGGCATTCTAATTACAATTCTGAAAAGCGAAAATGTGAAAATTTGAGAAAATTTTAAGAGCAATTGAATATAACAATTATATTTTACTGTCGTTGTATTTATGATATCTTGTGAATTAATTTCAATATCATTTTCAACTATTGTGTTTGCTTACTAGGCTCAAACATCTCTGAGTTTGTAAATGTATATGACATTTTTTAAATTATTATATCTCATATGTGCTTGTGACAGCTTACAGTTTGTGTGAGTTCTACCTAAGTATTGTTAATAGGATAATTAAGGCACATGCTGAAAGTGTTGAAAAGTATAGACAATGCAGAAGTGTTCGAAAGTATTAGATTAAATATGTATGTCTAAGATAAAAATGATTGAAGAAGTCTCTCACCAGTTCATTATGAGTACCAATTCAATATTTAAAAAAATACTTTCCTAGAAAGCTTATTTTAGTCTTATATAGTCGATGAATTAATAGCAACTGGGGAAGTTTATTTCAACACACAACTACAATTCTATGATAATTCTACTATTTCAGATGACGTAATTCATAATCCAGGGATGTTGTGCCTGCTTTTATATTCTTTTATACATGAAAATCCCTTTTGGCTTTAAAGATGTGGATAGAGCTTGGCTTGTAATTGAATTATAACAAGCTTGAGCCTTCTTTGTTTCTAAAAATTTGCTTTGAATAGAAATCATATCTCAGTATCTTCACCCTTATGGCTATTTTTTGTAGGCAACTGGATGTTCCTGTTCAAAATAATTACACAACATTCGTTTGCCTGTAACATTCGAATTATGCTCCATTTTAACATTTTTCAATTTCGTTTTTTAATGTGAAGTAATATTTCTTTTACTGTTTGTTAAGGAAATGATGAAGCATACCGTTATTACAAGTAACTTACTCAATTTACATTGCTGTGCAGATATTATTTTTCTGGTAAAAGTTATTTTGATACAACAAATTCAAAAACTTACTGTCGCAACATAGGGGTCAGACATCAAAAACGTATAGTGCAAATGTATAGAGTATGGGCAAGTTATCTTCTACCTAAAGTTTATTTTTATTAAGACAACATCAATCAGCAATAACACGTATGGGGTATTTGTTTATTAAGCGAAAAAGGTCTTCATAAAATAACTACTTCCTCTACTACTGCTACTACTATCATCATTACAAGGAGTTTCCCAATTCGGACACTGACTGCCATGTTTAAGCAGAGGATCTTATTACAGCAGTAATCATTTATAATTGGTAGAATAATTTATTATAATGACTGATATCAAATCATCATGGAAAACATTTAACTGTAAGTGCAAATAATAAAACTGATCCATTATTTAACGTTACATTACACCCGCAGATCATACTAGATCGATCAAAAATATTATCACTATGTCTATTGTGAAATTCCACAAAACACAAGGTAGCTAATTTCTGGCACTACACAAGGCCCTCCGCAATATTTAATTTGGCCAATTTTGAATTGCTTCTTGCACCTGCACTCAGAAAATCTATTTGATCTAGAAGCTCAAAGTTATTGATGATAGATAAGGTTGACTGGTCAGTTTTGGTCGAAAAATTATTCGTAGACACCAAATGCATTTTTGGATTAATGACATTAATAATCATAATTGCCACATATGGATAAATGCCAACAACAACGGCATCACATCCCCAAAAAACTACAGTTACAATTTCACACAAATATATCTTCATTCCATCAAACATTTATCTGACTTTAGCGAGAAACCTAACATAACCGTATAAAAGGAAAAAAACTTAACTAAATGTATGAAAAGTGGTTATATAACTGATTATTATATCATATAAATATTGTTATAATAGATTATATTATTTACAAACAGAAGTATTTCAATTAATAAAAATAAATGTTCTTGTTTTAATTGTTACATTTTGTGAATGTTGAAATTGGTTTAGTTATTTTAATATGCAAAATTTATTATGGAATAGAATACATCAAATGTAGTCATGTGCCAGCTCAACTATAACACGTTAAACGTAATAATATAAAAAGAACTAAAATATGCGTGTTATATATATAAAAAAACATTAGTACCTTCTCGCCTGTGGCAAGTCCTTGGCAATAACATTAAGAAAACATTCACGATCGTAATCTGTCCTCGATCCGCTTCATAAATCTGATTTCACATTCGGAAAAATGACTGAAGATTTACGACAGGTCCTAATGCATCCAAATGCCGAACTCCGTCCGCTTTTGCCAGGCATTAAATAATCATTTGTGGAACATTTTGCATATATTGCTATTTTATTTTAATACATCTGTTTTCAATGGAACGTTTAATAATTATATCACGATTGTTTTAGGATAAAACGAGTCACTTGCAACAGAAAATATTATTTGAAGACACACAGCAAGTGCATTTGCCTCCTAGTGTAAAGGTTGATTGTTGGAAGCGATGTTCTGAAATATTTCCAAATGTAAGTATTTCTATGAAGTTATTTTATACTGAATTATGAACGTTGAGTTCTTAGCGTTATATTTTATCACCTATGAGTTCAATTCTTTAGTCAATGTTATCAATAAGTCCAGTAAGTCCCGTAATATTCGTGATAGAGACTATTCTAATCTTTAATATTTCAAAGATATTTGATCTTTCAACTCATTCTTTGTTTATTTAGGCTACTAAACGTTAACGTAACAACATCTTTTCAACGATAAATAAATTGTATACTGTTTAATTATTGATTATTTTGAAGAAAAGTATATAAGCACTATTAAAATATTGACTATTGAATTCACTAACGAAATGGTAAATAGGTGAATTTGATTCTTCAAAAATAGTTTGTAAGTAAACCGATTCTTTTAAAAGTGACTGTAAAAGCTTTCAAAGAAACAAGTGGAGAAAAATATCTAGACATCGATACTGTAATCGGATTTGATGTTTTAAAAATATACCAACATATCGGAGAATAAAACATATTGAGACTTAAATACTTACTCTTAATAAATATACCGATTTTATTGCAACAGCCAGATAATATACCTATATTTTAAAAGAAACATTGGAAAATAGAGGCCCTGATATATAGATTTAAAAATATATTATTACTGATAACATTTTAAAAAGAAACAAATTAATAAACTTTTACAATGCCGAACCCTTATTTTCATATTTATTAAAAACTTAATATTTAAAGAGTACCTAGAGACCATAATATCGATATATTTTCGGCATTCTCAACTTGAATATGTGAAAGGTCCAAAATCATGTGATATTCTATCTAGGATATAAAGTTGTATTTATCTAATAATTAGACTTTAACTCGCATATCTCTTATATTTATTTAATGAAGCCATCTAATTTGATGAAGCTATTCATAATTATAATTAATATGATAATTGTATATGACAGTCCCTTTTCGTAATATATTACAGTTTCTTATCCGGGACAACGGAAAAGCCCAACGCAAGCTGATCGAAAATGATTGTTCAAATCAGGCCAGTGCCATTATTGTTATCTTATTATTCGTTTCAGAAGTTTCGTTGAACCTTGGGTTGACTGATGAAAAAAATCGGTCACGAACTCGATAAGGTTCTCAAACATATCGACGTAAACTGATATACTTCATCTCTCGGTGTCACTACTAAACTAAACGTCAATCACCAACAAATGTCGTGAGTTGTCATTTATGAATCGTTGCTCAAATGAAATGAAATCGAGACATTATTTAAATAAATTCATACATTTGATGTTTTCAAACATCAAGCTGACCTTGATTTGTCATACGATTCGTATAAGGATGGTTTCTTATCTCTGAATCCAGGATTATATTTTTTTTTTGTTATATTTTAGCCTATACCAATATTCAGCGCATGTGGAACACACTAAAAAATATTTTCAATAAAATGTGCCGCAGTTTAGTATTTAACGATAAAAATACTTACCTCTCTAATGCATTATCGTGGTAAGAGAAAGTCTCCGTTACCTCATTCATGTTCGAGATAACTAATTAGTGACACAATCGCAACACGCGACAAGTGTATCAATGTTCAAAAATATCAAATAATTTTTTACCTCTTAATGAGACGGCAAAATTTTTCTGATCTTAAAACGCATTGCATGGGGCAATAGGCATTACTTGTTGCATAGGCAATATATTAAACATCTTGATGACGTGAATACACTCTTATATATTGGATAGATTATAGGTAGTATTTTCAATTTATTATTTATATACGCCGCTTGTATTATAGAAGGTTCTCCATATCTATCCCGTATACATATTTATCTTTATCAGTATATAGAAGTGTCGCACAACTCAACTCTATATCAGAATTAATATACTTTTGTTGACCCTACTTTTTTCTTTACTCTCTCATACATTAAAAAAGCACAATGGCTTAAAAATGAGCCGCACAAAGGGTTTTTCTCATCCGTGGGCCTCACCACAAGAGCAGACGGTCGTTAAAGTAGCTCCAATCTCCCAGGCGTGTCTTGTACGAAATTTATCACTTACGGGCCCCTCCCGCGCTTCGGTCCATTTCGGTTTCTCGTCCCGTTGAAGCAGTGAAAGTCACGAAAAAGCCTCGCATCGTTTTATTTACGCGAACTTGGCACGAATAGCGTCTAATTGATAAATGTATTCGCGATAAAAATAAAAACTGTTTAGGTCGAAGTCCGATACTTAAAGAAAATACGTCAATGATGTAAACGATGATCAAATTATTAGTATTGGATTCATCACCTATGTTATACATATATTCCATAGGTAATATAGATTCTAAAGTTATTATAATTTATTAAACTCCCATAAAACAAACATTCGGTTGAAAATATAGTTTCATTATAATAATGAAATATTTGACATTGAAGTATATATATATATATATATATATATATATATATACGACATATAATCTTCCATTTTAGCGCTTCTTTAGAATTTCGAAACAGTGTTCCAGACATGCCACATCGAGTCGATCAGAATAAATGGTGATCAGAATGCACTACGTCTGCTGAGTATGCTGGGGGTTTCATAACTTTCCATTTGAGCTTTAACAGTGTCTCCTTCATAAGTTCTACTATTATTATATTACTTGCTATTGTTAGTTTGTTTAATTTGGTTAATTGACATCGGTAGACATATGCAGTAACTGTTTCATTCACATTTAGTAGCTCCTAGTACACTATACCTTGCTGATTCCACCATATGTATAAGGATTTATGACTATGAATATTCCTTTTTGCTGTCGATATGAATGGCTCGCCTTAACTAACTTGGAATTGTACTTTCCAATGCCAGTCATAATACGCGTTAAAGGCTTCTTCTTCCAAGAAAGTGATGAATCTGCGACTTTGAATCAGTTCGATTAATCAATTGCTAAGTTCTCTGGATGTTGTTTGAGTTTTTTAATTCTCTGATCTTTGTCATTGACCTCAAAAGTCAATTAACAACAAAAGTAGTAAATTTCAAAAATGCAGTTGGAAAAAATGCAAATGGAAAACTGCTGTTATGTTAATATACAGAGAAAATTCAAAACCATCGAATTTAACAGTTACTTATGTCGAAATTTCGCATTTTCACAAACAGATATCGCTGATCAATATATATACAAGCACTTAATATAATCACACGCTATCTTTAATTTATTCAAAATACGAGATTTTTTCTCAAGACAAAATTTTAAAATTTTTATGGAGGTGAGAAAAAGCGGAAAAAAATTAGAATGATATCTATAAGACAATATCGAGCTATTTTTAATAAACTATATAAAACGGTAGTAAATTAGATATTAGGTAGGAGGGAGAAAAATTATATTGACTGTTCTGTAAAAAAAATCAACTGAAACGCAGAAACTGATATCAGAAGAAGATATATGAATATTGTAACATCATCTTGTATATTTCATTTTAATCTATAGTATACAATGCGTTACGTCAACAAAATAGCAAGACAAATAATTTGGCGCTAGAAAAACGTTCTAATAGCTTCTTTTTTAAATATATATTTTAAAGTCTCCTTTTACCAACAAGGGTTTATCTGGACTGGACTTACAGTTTAATGTGAGCTCCGAACCGCGATCCTCGGCATTAAGCCTACCGATTGGCGAATGACCAACTTAGAAATCATTCCAGAAGACATCCTGTTTTACCCAGCCTGGTTACTGGCGTGACTGGGATCATCTTTCTTATCAGATTTTGCACTCTTGCCTAGGACAATCACAAATATTAAATAATCACAAACATAAATTTACGACCATGCCTCAATAGGATTTGAACCCGACTATCGCAACAGTAGGTGGGCGGTCCTGTCGCCTTTACCACTGTGCCAACTAAACCGGCTTTAAAAACTTTTATATCGTAATTGCTTTTAAAAACGTCTCCGGAAATACACTTACCGAATTAAATGTATTATTGTTTTATATGTTAATCAAGAAACTTTTTAATATTTATGAAAAAACCGATCCTATTTTCTTGGATTATATTTAAGCCAAGTCTGTTTACTTTATCTTTTTTAAAACCTTTTCCGTGTTGTTTCGCAGGCGAATGAGATTTTCGAAATCTCCCTTTTTTTGCCGAGAATTATACTTCTTATATATACGCGGAATTACAGGCATTAAAGCAAGTCGACTTAAAATGGAAATTGATAAATTGGTTCATTCCTCCGAAATTGAAACGGAATTTGTTACTAATGAGTTAACCAATGATTTGTAATAGAAAAGTATTGACTTTTTAATTCAGATTGTGCTAATTTTATAATAGAAATACGGTTTTAGTTTTTATCATTCTCTATACCATGACAATATAATTGTTGGAACTTTTGTGTTATTTTTAAAATGTATAGATATAAAATTTACCGGTTTAGTAGAGATATCGGTAGTTTTTCAATAAACCTATGATGAAAATGTCACTTTGTTGATTCAAACTTCGACAAACTCTGTTTTTTTTCCACTTATACATTTTAAAATTCATAACAAAGGATAAAAAATTATCTTTCTTCTTTGTCGCATAATAAAATTCCAATTTTTAAGGAATTCACTAAAAGTTAAAACACAGTCAATCTTAAATTTTTAAAACAAAAAAAACATTTTAAAATGAAATATATACAAAATAATGGTTGGGATGACTAAATAAAAATACACAAAAACTTTATTTTTAACCTATCTACCACACGTAATATATATTCTACTACATACACACAATTTACCTTAATACCTACCTAAATCTATTTATCTATTTACAATATTATTTTAACTACTACCAACTGATCAGTTTGAACTCGGTGCCGAGGAACAAATTAGATTTGTTTTGTTCGTTATTTAATTTTGTACATATGTCACAAAGTTATATTATTACTTATAAATATATTATTAATTATAAAACTGCTCAGAGTGAGGGCCAGTGTATACAATCAATAAAAGATAACAGTAATAATTGATTATTTTACTAGAAAGTATAATCAAATATAATGTATGCTCCATTCTGTGTATTATATTAAATTACAATAGCACATAGCAATATTTTTTAATTAAACAGAATCAAACAAATGAAAATGAAATTTGGTAACATACTATCTTCACTAACTCTATCCTGACATCTAACATGTTTATCAAACAAGATTACAATTTCTCTCTGGTAAAATATTTAGTTTCACGTTAACGTTTTCTAAAGGGAACGTTTCGATTATGCGGCCTATTTCTCCAGACGTCTAGATGAATTATATACACTAATTTCAATGTTTCCTTCCATTGGCTTAGTTTCCATGCTATTCTCCTCCGATGTCATTTTCCTTCTTTCAATTAAAATCGCGAGGATTTTCGACACAGTTGTTGGTTTGTCATGTTTTTTTAATCTCGGGATAATTAATTACGTAACAATGTGAAATTCATAATTGGAAATATGGATCTTTCTCTTGGTTTATTTTAATGATTTCATTTAAGCCAGAGCTACAGGATTGCACTTCACCCGATCCTAGCCAACAGAATAATTAGCTATTGTGTTTAGTTAAGCTGAACTAGACGATACTATCTTAAAATAATACAATAGGGTTGTTTAATCTTTTATTTATTATTCCGTTACGTGTTTAGAGATTATGCGTATTTTTGGGTGAACAGGAACAATAACAACAAATTTAATAAGCGTAATTTCCTTTCCGTAACATATAATGACAACAAATGGTAATGCATCCGCTAACTATTACTGTTTGGTGCGGATTTTAAATGTGTATAAAAATATATAGAGCACCTTTATTTCTTTTAATATTTTATCTGAAAGATCATTATGTAATGTACAATTGAAGGATTTTAAATTTACTTTTTTTAAACATTTGACAAAAATTTTGTTATTATGGACGTACTGTAGAAATAAAGAAATAGCCTACGGACAGTATTTTGATTTTATTACCCTTTTGTATAGAATGTAAATATTTAGAGCCCTCATGTTCATCCCCATCGTAATTACCTAAAAGTCAATGAGATGAAACTAATTAACTTATGTTGAGCGCTTAAAATTATTTCTAAAACATACTAGCCAAGGATGTATATTCCCGAATAGCTAGATTCAAAACAAACCATCTTGGTTAAGTAGGCTTAAGCCAATATATTTATTTGGATAAGTATACTATCTACCACACGTAATATATATTCTACTACATACACACAATTTAGCTTAATACCTACCTAAATCTATTTATCTATTTACAATATTATTTTAACTACTACCAACTGATCAGTTTGAACTCGGTGCCGAGGAACAAATTAGATTTGTTTTGTTCGTTATTTAAGTTTGTACATATGTCACAAAATTATATTATTATTTGTGTATTGTTTAAGCTTATCTAGTATTTAAGCTAAATCCTGTAATCAGAAATCAAAACAATTTCTAATATAAATTGCAATCAATATAGCATTACGATATGAAATTCGAAAGTAATTAGGGGAAATACTAAATGTACTAACGAGTTCTGTTTAATCTCATTTTTTTTCTGGTTTTATACTGTGCCTGAACACTGGAGTATGATGAAAACAGATCAGTAAAAAAAGTAAATGGCTGAGTTTTTTTTTCGTTTACTAGAATGACCAGCTAGAACCAAATGGTCATCGGCTGATATCACTCTAGGTTCGGGATATGATTGTTTTGCGGGCGACACAGACCCTGGGTTACGACTGGGACTGTAGTAGTTTGTTTACTACTGGGATTTGTGGACGGGTATCGTAAAAACGGTAATAAAGATACATTTAAAATTTGAATGTACTGATTGCATGGTATATTGCTTATGCATATTAATCTCGGCTTAACCGATTTCGTTTATATAAAATTTTATATAGTTCAGGATTACTTTGAATATATTTTCTAAAAGTTTCTCTATGTATTTCATGAAGACGCTATAGAGTATATCTTCTAGGTTCTTCAGTATGAATTTTGTGATATTCTGAACTTGTTTCAATTATTTATTCCTAACTTTATTTATAAATATCTTCTTCCTTTTTTCGCTCTTTCCCAATCAATTTAATTACAAATATTTCTCACTATTTTGATTCAAACCAATTTAAGAAAATTGTCAATCTGTCAATTTTTTGTCAACTATCTAGATATTATGATATTTAATTGTATAAAAACATATCTGTGAGCTTTTATTATTTTTATTGTGGTACTATTTATTGTAGCTCCTGTTCTCACAATAACGAACACAAACAATTTATATTATTTGAAATGATGAGAGTACGTTTGGGATGGATGGGAGCCTCATCGATTAAGTTTTGTTTTGTTGGCCAATTTCTATACATTAACACGATGTTGAGACAAGTTCAGAACCCTGCTTAAATATTGCTCGTACTGTTTCTGATTTGTCTTCTACTAAATATCTTTTCTTCTACTATATTAAACTAATGTATAATTGGATCATCAACTAAAATATCTGTTCACCATCCACCATCAACCATCATACTAATAATCAAACTAATATTAAAAATATAACAAAATAAAACAGATTAGTATATCTCCGTCAAAGAACAATATCTGTTGACCAAATTTATTTACAAGCTCTCCTACAACCACCGTATTAAAATTAATTTAAACATTGGAGTTTTATATGTGCATCGTGCAGTTTAATATTACGATTCTCGTTTGTTTATCTGACAGTGGTTTCTCCGTTAGCTGTTGTTAAGTTGCTGCGGATAACAAACAGAAGCCCGCACATATATGCAGCAGTTCTATTTATATATCAGTTTTGTGTTATTGTGGAAGTTAGTGAATACCTTATATTTGAAATACTATTTCTATTTTATTTAATGGCTATTCAACGTTACTGACATATATATCCTGAAGTTTTCATTAATGTGTAATTGCCATGAATATCTTAAAAATATGTTAATTGAAATACATAACACAATTACAATTTTTTTTAATATAATAGGTTTCGTGAATTAGGCTATGACACAATAGTCCGTGAGGATTTCGTCCACTTTTTATTGGACTTACATGTTCGGACCATTGTAGTCTACGTTTCTGAATTTATCCCTAAACCGTGCACCGATTGTCGCGACTTAAACGAATAACTTCATTTCTAATATAATTTTGCAGAGAAATATTCAGAATTTGCCTGAAGTATTGTATTTGAAAGGCCTCAAGTTTACAATCAATAATCAGTTTGTAATAGTGTCGAGGTCTCGAAGCTAATCAGATTTTACTCTTCATTGTCATATCGGCTTCTTATTTCAGCTGTAGATGAAAGTAACAGGAGACGCAAAATGTTTTGCTCAGTTTCGCTTTAACCATTGTGTTGTGTAGACGTCCAAATTTTATTATGGATAAAGATACGCAACAAAATCGAGCAGAAATAGTGACAATATTTATGGAAAATAATCGTTCCATTATTGCCACTCAGCGAAAATTGTGTCAAAAATATCCCAAACGTCCACTGCCTCACAAAACCAGAATTTATCTGTGACATGCGCATTTTCGACAGTACGGTGCGACACCAGACAAGTCTGGTTCTGGAAGACAACGGACGTATCGTAACTCCGAAAATGTGGCTCTGGTGCGCGAGAGTATTGCAGAGTCCGCAGAGACATCAATTCGGAGACGTGGTTCCCAGTTACACATTTCTGCACCCAGTTTAAGGCGAATTTTGGAAACTGATTTGAAATGATGAGATCCATTTTCTTCTCAGTCGGCACTTCAATAAATAGAACAATCGGTTTTGGAAAACACAGAATGCTCAATTAATTAATGAAACATAATTTCATCCACTAAAATCAACTGTATGGTGTGGTATTCACGCTAGAAACATCGTTGATCCCTATTTTTTAAAAAAGATCAAGTTGTTGCTGTTACTGTTATTTCTGAACGGTACCAAGACATAATTCGAAATTTTCTTGTGCCTGAAATGGAAGAGCAAGGGCTGGAGGACATGTGGTTTCAGCAAAATGGGGCCACAGCACACACAGCTCATTGAATTCAATACCTACAATTCATTGATTGAAAGACGTTTTTCCATGAAAGCTAATTTCGTGAAGTGGCAATTTAGTAACCAGCCAGATCTCTGGATTTAAGAGCTCCAGACATTTTCTTATGGGTTTTTTAAATATCAAAAGTTTATGTGAATAAGGCCTAAACGATTCAACATTTGATAGACAATATTCGTCATGAAATTGAATAAATTCAGCCTCAGATGTTGCAGGATGTCATTAAAAATACCTTAAAAATACCCAAAAGCTGCATAGCGAATCGCGGTCACCATTTAGCCAATATAATTTTTTAATCATAAAGAAAAATAAATGTAAAGACCAGATAAACTTTTTATGAAAACCAAACTTACTTATCTTTTCTTTGAGCACAGTTATAGACAATCAAAATGGTAACGGTACTTTTACTCTACCTATTAGTCGCTATTAATGGATCTCGTTGAGATTTAAAGTAGCAGGTGATCCATCAATTGTCAATAATTTTCATTCCACATGGCTCTGTAGTGCGAGCTATATCATGAAGAATACTAGAAGTCTCAACAACTGTATCAGGGAGTATAGTTCGAAAACTGCTCAGGGTGAGGGCCAGTGTATACAGTCAATAAAAGATAATAGTAACAATTGGTTATTTTACTAGAAAGTATCATCAAAAATAATATATGCCTCATTCTGTGTATTATATTAAATTACAATAGCACATAGCAATATTTTTTAATTAAACAGAATCAAACAAATGAAAATTAGATTTGGTGACATACTATCTTCACTAACTCTATCCTAACATCTAATATGTTTACCAAACAAGATTACAATTTCTCTCTGGTAAAACATTTAGTTTCACGTTAACGTTTTCTAAAGGGAACGTTTCGATTATGCGGCCTATTTCTCCAGACGTCTAGATGAATTATATACACTAATTTCAATGTTTCCTTCCGTTGGCTTAGTTTCCATGCTATTCTCCTCCGATGTCATTTTCCTTCTTTCAATTAAAATTGCGAGGATTTTCGACACAGTTGTTGTTTTGTCATGTTTTTTTAATCCCGGGATAATTAATTACGTAACAACGTGAAATTCATAATTGGAAATATGGATCTTTCTCTTGGTTTATTTTAAGGATTTCATTTAAGCCAGAGCTACAGGATTGCACTTCACCCGATCCTAGCTAACAGAATAATTAGCAATTGTGTTTAGTTAAGTTGAACTAAACGATACTATCTTAAAATAATACTATAGGGTTGTTTAATCTTTTATTTATTATTCCGTTACGTGTTTAGAGATTATGCGTATTTTTGGGTGAACAGGAACAATAACAACAAATTTAATAAGCGTAATTTCCTTTCCGTAACATATAATGACGTTAATCCACAACAAATGGTAATGCGTCCGCTAACTATTACTGTTTGATGCGGATTTTGAATGTATGGCGTTGTTGTAGAAACATATACTAATTTCGTGCATACTTGTACGACCAAGCGAGTGACAATACACTTAATATAATTTTCTATATTATTTGGTGAACGAAAAAAGCACATAATTATTAGGGACTCATATATACAATAAATAAAACAAATCAGACCTAACCACATAGAGTAATAGAGATGTAACTCAATAGGGGACTCTGGCGCAAAGTTTTGCTTTGCCAAACATCCCGAGGGCGCCATAATTGGATATTCAAGTAATTTTATTAGTCAATTTAAATCTTCATTATAGGCACCTGTAAGAGAAATATTTTACTGCGAAGACATTTGATTGGCTCATTAGTAATGTTTAGCATGTGACAGCCTTGATCTCATGTTTAATTGACGAATGAAATTTAAATCAGAAACAATTTTTTTTCTGAAATAAATTTATCAAATAAGATATAAATAATAATATAATATATAAAAATAAATAGATATAAATATAATCTATAACTATATACAAATATAAATATATAATGTGAATGTATCTATAAAATATAAATGTAATATATAAATCTTATATACATATATAAACCGTAAACAAAAAAATGTGCTGCATTGTAAATCAACATTACCTCTTCCGTCTTTTTTCCTTTTTCATATTTGTTTAGTGCCATCTATTTAACAGGATCTATCAGAGTTATGTCTTTTTGTTTTCTTATACTGAAAGCAAACTTTTGAGTCTTCCCCTGTTACTCAAAAATATATAGCGCACCTTGTTATTTCTTTTAATATTTTATCTGAAAGATCATTATGTAATGTACAATTGAAGGATTTTAAATTTACTTTTTTTAAACATTTGACAAAAATTATGTTATTATGGACGTACCGTAGAAATAAAAGAAATAGCCTACGGGCAGTATTTTGATTTCATTACCCTTTTGTATAAAATGTAAATATTTAGAGCCTTCATGTTCATGCTCATCGTAATTACCTAAAGGTGAATGAGATGAAACTAATTAACTTATGTTGAGCGCTTAAAATTATTTCTAAAATATACTAGCCAAGGATGTATATTCCCGAATAGCTAGAGTAGCTAGAGCTAGATTCAAAACAAACCATCTTGGTTAAGTAGGCTTAAGCCAATATATTTATTTGGATAAGTATACTTTTTCTATCCTTAATGAAATGAATCCCTCAAGGTAGTTATTAAATTCATGACACTTCAACAAATTTGTTCTTACTTGGCCAATAAATTTTACACCAAAATTCCTCGTGTGTTGAATATTGGTTATCCCTGTCTCAATAGATTTATCTCAATAGTATACAGGAGCTATTATTTTATTGGAGCTGCAACTGTTGATCCAAGAAGAAAAGTGTATAGCCATTTGCTAGCTTTTCTCGGAAGGGGATTAATTTCTAAAATTAAGAAAATAAATATTTGATATTTATATATATATATATATATATATATATATATATATATATATATATACCACAGCATACACAGCTCGTTGAATTCAATACCTACAATTCAATTATTGAATGACGCTTTTCCATGAAAGCTAATTTCGCGAAGTGGCAATTTAGCATTACCAGCCAGATCTCTGAATTTAACACCTCCAGACTTTTTCTTATGGGTTTTTTTAAAATCAAAAGTTTATGTGAATAAGGCCTAAACGATTCAACATTATATATATATATATATATATATATATATATATATATATATATATATATATATATAGACAACATATATATATATATATATATATATATATATATATATATATATATATATATATATATATATATATAATAACAACTTACAACAACAAAACATACTGTAATGATCATAAAGTCTCTTAACAGCCAAATACTTCTTCGAACGATTCTGCATTTCTTTACTATCTGTGCATCCCGGTACACAACAATTCCTAGACCCATAATTCACTTTACTTTTTGTACTACCTACCTATATATAATAATGAACTAATAATTTAATCTCCAATTGCGCTATTCCATATGTGAGCCATACTGAAAATGGCGTTAAAAATAAATAAACAACAAACGTACCATAAAAACGGAAAAAGCAAGTAATAAGTTAAAAGTAGCGACATCTAGATGTTGGACGTCGCGAAACATTTTCCTAAAATTTCCTATGAAGTTAAATCTCTATTTCTCTATGCCTAACCACAAATGTCATCAACAGTGTTACCTACCTCGATATTACGTCAGTTACACTTTAGACATAATTAAAGGTACTTAAAGTAGTAAACATTACTTTAGAATTACATTGTATATTGTATTGTATAATTATGTATAATATGTGTTGTATAATTACCTTAGGAGCCCTGACACCTGACACGGTAGAATATCAAACAATAATATAGAATTATTATAAGAGCATATATATAAATAACACATTTAAAACATCACTATTTCAAACGTCAATTTTTCATTCAAAAAGTAGTTTCCGAAAAACAAATTTTAAATCTGTTAAAGTAAATACGTAAAAGAGTCATAAAGTAGATTTTCAAAAATAGTAATCCAAACTACTAATAAAAATATCTAAATATGTTTACTCTTAGGCAGCCCCAACAAAAGTGTCTTTTTTAGTAAGAATTTCAAAATTTGCCAGAAATGAGAGATAAAAAATCGAAAATAAAACCAGCGTAGTGAGTTCAAAGTGATCAGTTAGCACTAGTTAAAATAATATTGTAAATAGTTAAATAGCTTTAGGTAGGTATTAAGCTAAATGGTGTGTATATAATAAAATATAAAACACTTGTAGTAGATAGATTAAATAAGGTTTCTGTTTATTTTTATTTAGTTATTACAACGATTATTTTGTACATAAAATTTTTAAAAATATTTTATTTTCCTCTTTTTATTGTTAGATATCAGTTCAGTAATAAAATTATATTCAAATATCTGATTATTTTAGATAAAAAATATGCGAAAACTTTGTAGGTGTAAAAAATACAGTCGAACATAGAACCTCCTTCTTATTGAAGTTGGTTAAAAACCAGATATAACCTTTGAGTTAGCCACTTGGCTTAGTAAATTAACGTCGATTGGTTGTTAAAAAGGAAATGCTAAAACAAAATAAAAAATTGATAACTATTTTATGCAATTTTATTAAAGTGGAATATCCTCCAGTATAAAAATATTGGGTTTCAAGAAGGCCCAAAAAATCTTGTAATAATGTCAGATCGTGGATGGGTAAATACCAAACTGAAATTGGATAGAAAAACTTGACTTGTTGGCACTCGTCTTCCATTTCATTCGGTGACCCTTTCTAGCGCGGTAGCCGTTATCCTCTTTTATTATGAATGGTGCATTCAATTGTACAATCGATTAAACATTTACACAATGCGCCATCTATATTTAGAAATTTGAAGGCTTATTTGTGAAAAATAAGAATACAAATATGAGAGAATGAATATACATATTTAATTAAGGTAAATATATTGCATATTATAATAGGAAATAAATATTAAAGTGCAAATATAGAGCTAGAGCATATTTACTGAAACACTGTTTATTTTCAGTAACAGCTAGGTTTAAAAATATGTTTTTTCTATGCAACAAAATAAGACCCTATCATCTAATTATTGCAAAACATCTAAATTCCCAGGCAAATAAAAGAAATCAACTCCAATTTCATCACAATTGAAGCTAATTTTATTGAAGTTCCAAAAATTGAAAGATTGCATAAGTTGTGTTAAAGAAAGAAGGCCGAAAATATGTGAAGATATTAAATTAATACCTCAAATTAATATATATTATAAAATGATAGAAGAAAGTAATCATAATAAGTTATAAAAAAAACTCAAGACTTCATATGTTGACCTATACGTCCTGTATTATTTATAATTACAATATAGTATGCTTTAATATTAGAATGATATCACCATAAAATTGATTGGTATATGATAAGAATGTTTCACAATTAACTTAACTTAAGGACTTAACTGTATATCTAATCGCACTGAGTACATTTGTAACCAGTTTCATATTGAAGTTTTACTGACAGGCTTCATTTTTCAGCATGTACTGTTTCGTCATAGCGTGAACGAAATTTTTTTTCGGTCTGTTTAAAATGTCGATTTCAATATGTGAATACTAGTTTGCACGTTTTGAAATTGGTTAAATTCGAGACAAACTTCATGTAAGATCCAATAAGGATATACAGAGCTGTTGGGAGTAACGCAAGAAACCACTTCCAATTGCTTGAAAATCTTGGAAGGGCCCAAGAGCTTAAAAATTGTTGTTCCATATGAATTGAAGCCAACAAACATTGAAAGATTTTGTCATGTTTGAAATGCTCTCTCAATGGCAAAATTGGAAAGATTTTTGCAGCTTACTGTTACTGGCGTTGAAAAGTGGATCCATTATAAGCCAAAGCGAAAAAAATCACGAAGACGACCCGGTCATGGATCAACATCAACGTCAAACCCGAATATATATGGCTCCAAGTTGATGATGGTATGTGTTTGGTGCGATTAGGTTAATATGGTATACTATAAGCTACTAAACCATATGAAACCATCAATCGAGGACAATTGACGTGATTTAGCCTGCGTGAAAAACGACCAAAATACGAGCAAAGATATAACAGTGTTATTCTTCAGCATGACAATGTTCGATCGCATGTTGAAAAACCAGTGAAAATATTCATGTAAACATTAAAATGTTTAAAATGTTGCACTATTGTAAAATACTACTTTTATAGTAATATAATATTACTTCCTAACTACTACTTGTTGCGACATGGGTCATGATCTGTCTGAATCAAAGAATGGGTTAATTCGTGGATATCCTCGTTCAAATACATCGTTCTTTCGAAAAAGTAGCGGCTGTCAATGGAGAATTCCAAAAAACAAGTTGTATCGATTTTTCATAATAATGCTTCAAATTTAAAAAATCTTTTAAAACTACAGGTTACTATAGGACAATATAATCTGCAATATCTATTGGTAAAAAATGCAAAGTATCAATTTAACAATTGCCAAATTCCATGATACTAACATTTCGCTACAAAATACAAAAACAGTTTTTCATTTAGTATTATCAAGTTATTCAGTGTTCAATCAGAGAACATCAAATATGCATTACTTTATATTACAGATATATCTACATGAGATTCTAAGTTTATCAGACTTTTAGAAACGTATAATAATGCTGCTTCATTATATCCCAATTGTATGTTTTTGTTTAAACGATTTAAAGGTCTTGATTTTGATCGAATGACTGCCATTTAGTCTGAAGTCTTGCATATGGTGGGATTAGTAAAATGTAGTGTATAACGGGCGGCTAAAAGTGAATTACATTGTTGAGCACGTTGCAAGAGTTGTGAAAATACACTGTCGCAGCGATTTGTGATCATTCTAAGCACTAAGCAATTTTTGATGAGATTGTTTTTTGACAGTAAAAAATGCAAGTAAAAAAATTGACTGATTAAACTACCCTCTAGTCTACTTTTAACTATTTAGAATATTCTATGAGTTATTCTTCTGTGCAATCCTTCAAATACTTTATAATACGGCTTCATCCAGTAGATGTCACTGGGCATATCATTTTACTACCATCTTTTAAATATGTTTTCAATGTTTCGAAATAATACTATATGGATCTGTAAGGGTAATCTCTTAACTATATGTATAAATGTTAAGATTTAGAATGAAACAATTTATTATTTTATAATCTCAACATTTAATAACATGCAGAATGTTGCATATATAACATATATAACGTATAACATAAAAATGTAGTAAAAAATTAGCAATCTTTATAATATGTATACTAAAACTGTATTACTTTGTTCATATAAAAAAATATTATCAAGATTTTCTTAAATTTATTCTAAATAACGATCTTTTTTATGTATCTTTCCTTTATATAAAACCAAACTTGTAATATATTTTTTCCGGAACGCGAATTACACTTAATACCACTTTCTTCTCCTTCCACTACTTAAACTTCGCTTTTTCAAGTTTTTTCCATTTCGAGAAATCTAAGCAAAAGCCAGAATTAGCCTCATTTTCCATCTGCCGCGGAAGATAAATATATTTCGCCGAATTTGTTTAACACGATATGACAAAATACTATAAAATTGTTTTCCGTTCGTCCGCTTTAGTGGCGGGAAAGGTTAAAGGTTATATTTTTAGATAAGAGTGTCGGATAATATTTTGTCTTGCGAATTTACACCGAAATGAAAGAAAAATATGTTCGGGCTATAAATATGTCGTGGAAATATTTAACTTCAATATATCTTACTTATCTGGAATTTCTGAGGTGTTAATACTATAAAAATAACTATTATTTATATTCAGATAATTGATTTTATGCAAAGGAGACGTTTATTGTTTACATAATGATAACAGATGGATGGTATGGGTTTTCAAATGGTTTTTGGTTTGCCAAATCGATAACAGATCAATTGAAAAGTCCCCGTCGAATCAAATGAAAAATCGGCCTACCATAGTAAAACACAATTTTTTTGGAAAAATTAGTTTCTTTCTTCAACATAATTCCCTTCAATGGTGATACACTGATTCTAGCGACCCTCCAACTTTTCAATATCATTCTTGTAGTACGATTTGTGCTTTGCTTCAAAATAAGCCTCAGTTTCGGTAATTACCTCTTCATTCGACGGAAATTTCTTCTCAGCGAGCATTATTTTGAGATCTGAGAACAGGAAATAGTTGCTGGGGGCCAGATCTGGAGAATACAGTAGATGAGGAAGCAAGCGAAGCCCAATTCATGGATTTTTGCCATCATTTTCACTGACTTGTAGCATGGTACATTGCCTTGGTGAAGCA
This sequence comes from Rhynchophorus ferrugineus, assembly GCF_030347505.1. Lineage (NCBI taxonomy): Eukaryota > Metazoa > Arthropoda > Insecta > Coleoptera > Curculionidae > Rhynchophorus > Rhynchophorus ferrugineus. The sequence continues at coordinate 17,976,753 of NW_027472583.1, read as the reverse complement.
GCACTTTCTTTATCTTTTTCTTCAAATGCGGCCGTTTTCCGGCGATTTCGTCCTTCAAACGGTCCAATAAACTATATATAACTATATAGTAGTCGCTGTTGATGGTCCTTCCTTTTTCAAGGTAGTCAATGCAAATTATTCCATGCGCATCCCAAAATACAGACGCCAAACCCTTGCCAGCCGACTGTTGCGTTTTCCCACGCTTTGGGCCGGGTTCATCGTGTGCAGTCCACTCGGATGACTGTCGATTGGACTTCGGAGTGAAATGATGGAGCCATATTTCATCCATTGTCACATATCGACGCAAAAACTCGTGTTTATTGTGTGAACTCGCGCGGCACCTACTTTGCACAGAGCTTTCTCATACCGAAATATTCGTGAATGATATGATGTACACGTTCAGCTGGAATGGGAATTATGTTACATGAAAAAACTAAATTTGCCAAAAAAATGTGTTTTACTATGGTAGGCCGAGGACTTTTCAATTGACCTGTTATATATTGTACCAATTTTTCTCATTAGATATATTTTTAAAGTGAAAAAATGATCAGAATATATGCAAGTATCTAATATTTTATTACAGTAGTAACAGAATACGCCCAGAATATATGCTTATTGATAACCCGTTTATTTAGAATATAAATTTATATCTACCACCCTCGTTCTTGTACTGAATTACATCAAAATATATATAACTTTGCGAACAAGGATAAAACAATTTCCAACAAGTTTGAGAAAATACACTGAGAACGTTATTATGATTTACATAATGCGTATTTTACCGACTTAGAATTTATGAAGAAATATCTACAAACGTACTAATCAATCCAATGATCTTTCTTTACTAATCACTGGAGAAGCATTAATATAAATTAAGACCAAATTCAAATGTTTCGTTAAATTTTATTTGTAATTTTATAATTTTATTTAATTATAATTTGAAATCTCGAAAACGTGTTAAGCTATATCCACTCGAGCAACATTATTACAGTCATCATATATTATGAATAAAGGTTTAAGGTTTGTAAAGCTTTATTTGGATAACTTTGAATTTATTATTACTTTAGAAAAAGAAATTCATTATTTTTTCCATGGTCCGATAGAGATCTAATATACACTGTTTTGTTCGATAACTTACATAGGAGTTATCGAACAAACATAGAAGACAAGAGGCATAGAAGAGTGCGTTTTCACTAACACTGCTTGAAACCCTTTTTTCTATTGCAAAATATTTCGGTATGGACAGGAACAAATTACAATCACTTTGTTTTAAGTTTAAACTATAAAGTGGATGCATGAAACCGACGAAACAAAACTCATAAAGCTTCTGCCGAGACACTATTAAGATATGGCCTGGTATTGTCTTCATGAAACACAATTCCTGTCCAACTGGCCACAGTTATCCGCTACCGGGCAATTGCTTCCCTCAAACAGTCCAATAGTTCACAGTACATTTTATATTATATAACGTTAGATGCTGTTACTTTTCATCGCTGTTCACCATTTGCTTCAGATATCGAAGGGGTTGAATTTGTTGCGATTCAGCAGCTACTCTGAGATGCAAATTAAGTCCCTAAGATTATTTTTTGGTTTAAGTCGTATGCTACCCATATATCCAGCTTCTTTTTATATAGTATTTTCCAAATATCATTAAATTTTTCAAATTATTTAATCAAAAGACATCGTGTGTCTTTAACATACATCGAGATTAGTTGGAAGAAATGAACGAAACCAAAACTGCACTTGATTGTCTTTTATAATATCAGAACCATAGAAGCTATTTTCATTTTCAACAGCCTGGATTGATTGTTTTTCACCTTTATAGAAGAAAAATTGCTTGCGCCAATATTTGACATTTTTTCAAATATAACTAACGCAAATATTCGCAAAATCGACTGTTTGAGTCCTATTTTAGACTGGATGTATTATTGAACCTTAATTATTTAGTTACTACAGGCACATTTTTTCTCCATCTTATTTATATATTTATTTATTTATTATTTTTTTATTCTCTTATTTTAATTCCCCTTGATTTTTATGATGTTATTCAAAGTTAAAAATTTATGCACGCAACTATCAATGCGCAATAAGTTAGACTTCAACAATTAAACAAAAATATGTAACAGACACATTTTGATGTATATATAAAGGTAAAGTAATAATTCATAATATGCTATAAACTCACACTAATAGCTAACACTAAATCGTTATTACTCCAATAACTAAAATATCACACTAACAAAGTAACTAATAAGTAGTACTTCAACCATATAATTTATATCTCTGATGTTATATATTTTTACGCGAATACATATTACTTCCAATAAAGTTTAATTGGCAATTAGGTTCTGTAAATATTCTAGTTGGTCAATTTTATATTTAATTAATATTTTTATGCATGTAGAGTGGTGTATTTAACTGAAAATTAATGATGTCGGTTCAGATTTACGCGCTTATTTTTCATATATTACAATTTGAGTTTAAGTTTACTTATATTTCAATCTTACTATTATCTAAATTTTATTTACATTTTATCGCATTTTTAAACCATTAAAATCAACAAAAGGTCTTAATAAACACTTAAAAATGGAGGACCATGTTTTTGGTTAAATTTACTTAATAAACTTATTTTTCTTCTCTCGAAAGTAAAAAGAGGGCTATAGTGAATGTTTTCCTTTTCAAGCTAATATAAAGATTTATTTTAAGAAGGGTCCCCAAATAAATCTATTTAACAGCATCTCTTAATAGGGTATATAATTCGTAGATGTTGTCGGTTAGTTGGCATGCAATAATATATTAGGTAGAACATATATGAAAAACAAAAATAATTAGCTATTGATTGTACAAATATTTTAATAAGAAATATAGGTTATATATATATATATATTAAATTACAAATATTTCGCTAAACCTTTATATACACGAAAATTCTCTTCATTATAAAAAGCATCAAACTTGAAACTAAATGACCATTACTGAGCCCAAATCACAGGTGATAAAGCATAGAACAATGTCTGATATAAATCAAGTTTCTCGGTCATATATTAAATTATCCCTTGGAGAAAAAAACCGCTTGTTCCCTGCTGATGAATGGAAGAATGTGACAGGCAAATACATTTTTCTTCACGATATAAATATTTCATTGCGCTACGCACAGTAGCACTATCCGATTGATATATTACTAAGAAAATATTGATAGCTAACCTAAATGTATAAGTTGGTGGTGACTTAAATCTTGGACATTATTGTTGAATTGAATTATTTGATTGAATTAGTTGTTTGATTAAATGGGAATTAACAATTCATAATGGCTACGTTTTTTTGTGGTAGTCTCTTAGAAGTATATTAAAATTAAATTGAATACACAAAGCATGATATTTACTTCAAACAATATTTAGATTGTTGGATTCAGATTCATAGTTATTCATAAAGTTAAGCACATTTTTATTTAAAACGTTAAAAGTTATCCTAGTTGAAACTAATTGAGAAGTCAATTATTAGCGAGACGAAGTGTATCACTAATATTTCGGTCGCACGACATCTGTTATTTGAAATTTTAAAAAATATCTCCATGGTAATGACAATATACATGAAATATGGTAAACCATCATCGTCGAAAAATAATAATGGGCGAAATTAAAGTTAACTGACAGAAACTGAAAAATACCATTTCGATAAAAAAGTACGGATCTTCACATTCATGGGGTGGCTGTGATTGTAAATCAGCTTAACGGAAGCAAATGCTGAGCTGCGAAAGAATTTGTGTAACGATCTTAAAACCTGGACACTTGATAACTTGAAAATATGGTATTGTTTTAAACGAAGCCTACGATCCGAATTACCTACTTCATACAGTCAAGCATGGGGAAGGTTCTGAGGATACATTACTCCACAACATCTCTGGATTTAGCACATGCGTACTATCCGGCATATGACGAACCATAGAAAAGTATAAACTATATTGACATCCTTTTCTAATGGCAGTCCACTCTTTTCGAGTCCATCGGTACGATCGATCAGGCCAAAACAATAAATAAATCTAGGATATTTAGATTTTGTGTTATATTAATAATTCTATAGTAATAATAATAAATTTGTTGTATTATTCTTGGTGGTCTAACATACATTAGTTTTAAAATATGGATGTACAACGATAAGTGCATAATTTAAGGTTAAATTTTTAAAATTTATAAAATCCAAACACCAATTTTAGCTGCCAAATTTATAACACATCATTTTCAACGACCTGGAATAGGTATCAACATATGCCAAAATTTAATGATAACAAGAACAGAGAAGAAAATGATTCCTGTTGTTTTCGAAGTAGTCAAATTATTAATGAGGTTTGTCCATCCAGAATAGTAGCAAAAGCTGTAGTAACTGGTAATAATTAGGCATTTATTTTAAACCTAATATATTTTAGTAATGATTTAAATTTTATTTTATAAGTAAGATGTAGATTAGAATTTGTTGAGAGTGAAAGTCGAAGAATGTGAAATTCAGAGAAATAGAGAAAAATAAATTAAACAGCATTTTGCTAAGGTGTAAGAACAGTGTACAGTGATACTTTGAAATAATAATGTTAAAATAATAAATGTTTTGAAAAAATAATGATGTATTGACAGATATATTTTCCAGATTTGAAATATGATCAATGATGATGAATGTACAATATGTTAATCGAAAGCTCGAGGTAGTTAATTCATTAATGGGGTTTGTGGATCAAGAACAGTAGCGATAATATTTGGAGATTTTTACGAAAATTTTACTGTTTTCATATATAGTGGTGGCCTTTTCGTTTGGTTTTATCTATATTGGCTGTGTTTGATCTAAACGATTTTGGTCGTTTTTAATGGTTAATTTTATGGTAATATTTATTTATATGGCTCTTGAAGTTTTTGTTAATTGGTTAAATATATAAATTTATTTAAATATGGTGTTTTTATAAAAATTGAAAGGCATATAGAAATTATTTTTATAATCACATTTTATTCAATATTTTTTTAAATAAAATGTGTTATTTTAAAAAAATTTCAATGTTTATTTCCGTCCTTATATATAGTTTCAACACTAAATCAATTATTTATCATATTTGTGTATTTTTATTTATAAAAAATAATGATGATGTGTAATATAATGTTTTTATAAAAATAGAATAGCTGGACATATATCAATTATATTTTTATTAATTCGTTTTATTTAATACTTTTTTAATAAAGTGTGTTATTTCTAAAATTTTACCATTTTTATTTGCCTCCTGAACCTATTTACCTGCTTAATATATTCGGCATTAAATCTAATAATCACGATAAAAAAATAAGTAAATAAAGCTGTATGTAGGCATGCGCCAAACTCGGAGTATTCTCTGTAGAGTAACGTATCCTAAGGTTCTATCATCGTGGTATTTAGTTGATCCTCTTTATAATATCACTGGTCAGATTACTGCTTATTATTGTAATGTTAAATATTGGTTTGTGGAGCATCAGAATATCATCAAATATCTTCTTTGGCCTGCACAGTGTCCAGACCACAACTTAATTAAACCATTGTTTAGTAGTTTATTTAGAAGTTTTAGAGCAGATGAGGAGTAGATTTCTATCAAGCAATTGTTTACATTGTCTTTTTAATAAAAATGAGACAACATATCAACATTATAGATTTTAAAATTCTGATCCCACTTTGATTGAAGGCACTTCTGGAAGGTAGTCGAAATATCGAGTTACAGCCATATCGAATAAGTGGAGACCTTAATGAATAACAATAATTTTTTTTCTAGAAAAACCACAATAAACTTTAAATGTACTAACAAGATCACCACTCTACATGAGTATTCCCTAAATCATTGAAGATTGTCTAGTTAGTTTACGTAGGATAAAAACGATTCAACACTTCATAAATACATTCGACAGTACACCTCTTAGTTAAAGTATATCATTAAAACTCAGTTATTCATTTCGAAATCTAAACAATTATAATACGAATTCATTTAACATGAACTGAAATTTCTATTTATCGGAATATATATAAATCTTTCTGACCCCTCTAAACTCGAAGATATTTTTCTCACCCAATTTATGACCAAGTTAGAATTAAATTAAACAAGAATAATCGTAAGCGATAAAAATGTGGGGCTACGCAAAATATAAATCACGCAGCGGCAACATATATATTAAATCGTTCTCTAGAGGAAATAAGAATGGCGTGTCCTATTGTGATGAAATGTAATAAAGTCGCTTATATATATTTCATTCTTTTTTTCAGGGAAATTTGGTGATATTTATTAATAAGAATAGTTATCCTGATTTGGTTAAAGCAAATGCTCACCTGCTTCACAGTAGTTTTTATAGAAACTTCATTACATCTATCGAGATATTGTTATATTTGGGTTGCACCCGACAGGTTCCAGAAGAATATGGCGGTGCTGGATTTGCAGCGTCACTGAGTCGTTCTTGGAGACCGTGGCATCATATATATTCAAATTGTAAAGTAGTTAAAACTCAAAGTGAGCACACACCCTTGTACAACTCAGCAGGTAATTCAATTATCAATAATAATGTTCATTTCGGGTTAAATTAAGTCTAGAATACAAAAAAAGTTTTCTAGGAATTCATTAATTGTTGTTTGTTTGCTGCACTTGCCGATACTGTTCCATCATATGCAAATTATAGGGTTTGATTTAAATTATTTAAACGAGGTTATCAGGTTGCAAATCCAGTTAAAAACAAGACATTTCTGTGGTGTATATGACTAAAGGTGGATCTACTGCAATAATATTTTGCTTTAGTTTAGAGAGCCATACACATCGAAATCGAAGTGGAATATTCATGGCCATAAGGCTTTGTTGTGCATATCGTGGAATTAGCAAGCTGTAGAGTCTTATAAACTGCTAAAATCACATCAATTGAACATAATGAAAGACGTATTGATGGAATAGAAAAACAGCAACAGCAAGTAATACACGAAATTGCAGCTCGAATGGAAAGTTGGACTGCATGTGAACAAGGATTTTAATTTGCAACGTTGCCAGTTGTTAAAAAAGCAAGGAATGCAATTTTAAATCAATATGCATTAAGCCTTTGTGTAGAAAAAACACGTATACATTCCTGGCTATATTTTAACATTTCTTGTTGCCATTCAATTATTATGATTAACATAAAATATTCTTCCTTTAAATTAGGATAGGTACCCAAAAACCAAAATTGTGACTGTGTGACCTAATTTACCCATGCTCTCAACACTTGTAGCGTCACTTTTATGTTTAGTACCTGCGAAATTTAATGGGTGAGCTAGCTGAATATAATATAAATTTATAATCAGAGTCAATAAATCTAGATTTTTTAAATTGCAACTACTTAAATTAATTCCTGATCGATTGTGCTCAAATTTAAAAATAACCAAGAGCCAAACTTCAATGTTTCTCCTTCAATTTTAATACTGTCAATTGACTATTTCATCAACCAGCTGTGATTTTGTTGGGATACTCACATAAAGGACATCGTATCAAATTTATCTGTACTTTTACTTTCAAAGATTCAACTATGCATAAAATATAATTAATTTGGTTTAGAATTGAATCCAGATTGCAAAAGTGATAAAGGTGTAGTAGTTTTTTGACACAGTTCACAAATCGACGACTTATCCATTAATACGTACCATTTACAATCAACGTATGAACAATAGAAGAACAAAGAAACTATAAGCAACAAAATTCTTAAACCTTTATAACAGATCTCCTACCAGTACTAGGGTGAAATTCAAAATAGCCGCTGTAGTTCGTTGGATTCTGCCTCTTCATTACTTATAAATGGCAACGTTGCAAAACCAGACAGAAACTACCGAAGTATACCGAATGCCGATTGGGATCCTCCAGAAATAGCTACCACTAGCATATCCACCAGACAGAGTCTTCTCGTTACCATTTGTTCCGATCGTTGCATCATGGCTTGCTTGGCCCAAGATTTCGAACTACTGAACAAATGCGATAATGGATTGATGATTGCTGCCAAATCTTATTTTAAATTAGTTTTAACACGGTATAGCCATATTGACAGAAAGATGAGAAAAGTTGCAGAAAATGATGATATTTTGATTAATATATTTGTACCAATTTTTATGAATAAAAGTAATTTTAAAGCAGAAAAATTAAAGCACCTAAGGTTTAAAGATATAGATAGTTTAATAATAAATTTAAAATATTTTTAAATTTTCAGTAATTCGGTTTCATTTTAGTTAAATTTTTTTTTACGAAAACAACTATTACAAACCAATTGCGGTATAGTTTAAGAAACAAACAAAACTATTTTAATAGTTATAACACCCATTATTAAGAGCTATTAAACATCATATCCTCTAGACACTTTAATGTTATGCATAATCTTCTGTGAAACCTTTTCCTAACCTCGTTACGAATTTGTAATGATAAAACCGATTTACTCTGTAAAATGGGAAATGCGGTCTAAAACCCTGTTAGCCATTACAAATCGTGACCATTTAAATGCCTAACCCTCAATGTAACCTTTTTCTGTCCCAATCCCATCCCGTCTTCTACGGTACATGAACATAAATGGCCAAAATCCTATTTTACGTTATTCTAAAAGTGTTTCCATTAAATACAGTGTATATATATATATATATATATATATATATATATATATATATATATATAGTGTATATACAGTGTGTGTGCTTGTAATGTAAGCAAAACAAATTGAAAACTATTTTATTCTAACGGATTTTATCATAAATTAATAGTAATAAACTTTTACAGGTATCTTGCGAAGTTTCCATTAGCTGCGCGTTGAGTTGTCCAAAATATCCAACTCGGTGTTTGCCAAGATGTCGTATTTCCACTATCTTGGCCTTGACTAATCTAATGTCACTATTGATAGCGCTATAATTGGCTAATTCAGATGTTAGTACTTCTTTGCATTCTTCATTATTTAATGTACATTTCTGGAATATATTTGCAATTTGTTATATGTTAGAATCAAGATTAAAATAAGCCTCTTTCGAATGCTTATCTTGTCAATACTATGTGTTTCCATAACTTGGACTTTTTAGCAGTACGGACTTCTGTAAATGTTTTATGCTAGAGATTCTTTTATGTAATGCTGGATCACATACCCGCACTAGATTCAGATAATTTTGGATTATGAACCTGGTAATAATATTTTTGAAATATTATTAGAACATTTCATCCATTGAAAACTATATTTCTAACGATATTTCTAATCCTTAGTTTCCACATATCCGAAACCAGAACACTTCCTAGATCGGGGATGCATCAACTAGCATTGATTATAATGCAGTCACAAAATCATAAAACTTCTGAGGTTAAACCTGCAAAACGTGTAATCAAATGCGTCATTCATAAGAATCATACCATAGCTTCGCCGGTCTAACATTTCGAAAAGGCCATTATAGTGACATATGAAGAGTAACATTACAAAACAGGACAATTTTCCCAGGACAATTTAAACTTCTATTTATTTTATGCCTATAATTTACATTTTGCAGAAATTCGCATGATACAATTTCTAAATTCCGAAATTTCTGGATCACTAACGAATTACTAATACTAATATAAGCTTGTCCAATAAAACAGTGAACACATGTTATCTAATTTTATGTCGTCAGGACGCTGCAATATTGCCGGATTTAACTTTGACTTTAGTTCATTCTGACTTTGATATATAACAACATTTCATGCGAATAAAACAATTTAAAAAAATCTAATACATATATTATCGAACGACTTAAACTAAAGTTAATTAAACAGCCACAATAGTTTGTAGGTTAGTTACCCTTGGAGGCCTAATTCACGTAATTAACAATTGTAGATCCAAGTAATCTGTTTTATTTTTATTACAGAGCATATTTAACTTTTTATGTTTAGTTCTTGTTTCCCCCTTTGCTCTGTTTCCTTGTCAAGTCATTCTGATATTGTATTTACCCTTTGTTAATACCTGTGTACATATTTTTTAATGAAATTAAAGCTAATCACTGAATTATCCCTAATGCATTTACCATATGTGCAAAACATGCAGAATGTTTCATTCAGTCACTGTCATTTTCTGACTATTCACGTCAGTAACTAAACTGCTGATTTCAACTATAACACTAATTCATAATTCCACCATTTGTCAATTTCTTCTACCGTGCGTCTGATGAAGTTCATCCGAATCGAAGGGTGTTATTATAGACACTCCTTTCAACGTATTGAAACAGTTCTTGCTTGTTTATCTTTCTCGACCTGCATATCTTTTATAGTAATTCTTTGCCACATCCCATAACAATTCGATTTTGTTGAATATGCATTGATATGAAGACTATATCGTTATTATATATAGAATTACGTTAAACACGCAATTAAACATTTCATGTATATTTATGGTATCTTAGAAAATAAGTTTATGTTTTTGTTGTTAAGACCTTTTTGTTGGATTCCTGTCTCTAGCATGAAGAACAACATATCTGCAATGAACTATTGAAAAATATTATAATTAAAAAACCTAATCAAATGTTTTTCTAACTTTTACCTTTTTCCTGAAAATATGAAATACTTATGTCACACAAACTGAAATCGTCTACACAAATTGAAAAAAAATTTCCTTAATTTTATTATATGCTGTTAAAAAATGTGTTCTTTAAAATGCAGTGTCTGGATATTGGGATCCTATGTTTCCTAACACTGTATGAAAGGTTGACTTACTTCCATCAAGGTGCTGCATATCCCTAAGTTTTCTGGGGGTAATTTTCGGGCTAAGAGTAGGCTACATTATGTCATATCTGAAATAATTGTATTAAAATATGCATAAATTGAAAAAACTATTTCATAAATTTAATTTCGAATAGAACCAATATTAAAGTATTTGTCTTTTTAGTCAATTCACAATTATACTATTTTTGTTTTTTGAGAGATTTTAGTCAGAGTATCTATATTAATATTTGGTGGATCTGCGATTCAATAAAAATATTTCCAATAAAATCTCTTAAGCGACTTATGTAACGATCAATCTAACGCATTTTACTGGTAAGAATGGATCCCAATTATCTCGTCCCGTTCGAAGGTATTGATTAAAGAAGTAATCTGTTTCTGACTTTGAATTGAATAATTTTTGACAACTAGAGGTATTTTATAGGTTGACTCGGTTACATAGTCGGATGCACCAGACAGCATTGAGCATATTTTTACTTGGAATAAAATGAGAAGGAATATATTTTCTGATATTAAAACGAATTCAGAAATTTCGATAGGAAATATATTATTCTTCATGATGACGTGAGTTCGCTGTTATTTTGGATACACTATAATATCGTTTTGAACTAAGTATTGTAAAACCTTCATCCCCCCTTTCTTTTACGATATTTCACTTCGCTAAGAGATAATATTTTTAAATAAATCATAAATATTAACATAATATGAAAGAACACGTCTTAGTTATAAAATGTCATGAAAACATTTCAGGAAAGTATGCGGTACGCTTATTTTGGATGGGTACATGGCGAAAAATTTACGTTGACGATATGATACCTATTGACAAAATGGGAGATATATTGTTACCATCCTTACACGCGGCTAAACAGGACAGCGAACAGGTAGAACCCGTTAAGTCTCCAAAAACAACAAAATCAAAAGGTAGCAGCCCATCTAGGAAAGAAGCAGTAGAGATTTGGTCACTTATTCTTTCAAAGGCTTTGCTGAAAATAGCCAGTCTCAGTTGGAACTCTTCGAATGAACTGAACGACTTCGACATCATACAATGCCTTACCGGATGGGTACCAATAAAAATACGAACGAAGGGTTATTAATCCAGGTACCTATAAAAAGTACTAATTTCATGAATATCTGTTTTTAGATATAACTTCGAATGAAATATGGGAGATTTTGCAAGCATATGTTCATTATTTTGAATGGGATGGTGATAAAAAAGATGTCACAGCAAAGAAGAATAAGGGTTCAAAGAAAGCAGACTCAAAAGCAGGTAAAAAGAAAAAAATGGTAATTCCCAGTGGCATTGAGAATATGCAAGATGGCGATTATTTTGTAATTGCTTCCTGTAAAAATTTTCAGTAAGTATTAAATATAAAAGCTTCATATTGATATTACCGTTATATTTCGTACTTTAGCCTATCTACAATGGTAGAGCAAGCCGAGAGAGTATCTCATGATGTTGTTATAGGACTGGTTCGTGATATCCCTCTGGTACAACCACCGCCTAGACCAGGTAATAAAGTTAAAATCTAATGTCATATTTTGGCATATTGCATCCTGGCTGTAATGTAAAATGAAATTGGTTAAATTGGTTTAAATCAAGAGAATGACGAACAGTTGCCGGCGACACAGTTATGATGGTAAAAGATGTAGTTATTTCTGTTTAAGGCTGTAGAAAAGTACAAGTAGCGGTCAGCAATATCTACAAAGGGGCTTGAGATTGGAATATACAACTTAATAGTTCCAAATCTATTCATGTTAATTTTTCGTTGCGGCGAAATGATGAAAACCTAATTATATCAATTGATGGATGCCCGATTCCTCAAGCAGAATCAGGTAAATACATCGATATAAATATCGATGGAAGTTAAATTGGAAATGTCATGTTAGACAAAAAGTAGAGCGTATTTGAGTCAACTTGACTTAAAATCAAAGAGATTGAGTTATCAGTCAACCATAAAGCCAAATTGGATTTATGGTATGCAAATATGGGGTTGTACTAACATATCAAACCAACTAATAATTCAACGCACCGAAAACAAAGTTCTACGATTATTCACCAATACTTATCCCTCCTAACCATCTAAGAGCTGTACGATAACCTTGAAATCAAAGGAATTTAAGAAGTAACTCAAAATATCGCATTAGAACATGAAATAAATTTATTAAATTACACCAACGTAGAAGCAATACATCTAGTGGTCAACACGCAGAAGAAAATAAAAGCTTGAAGCGAAAGAACCACACGAACTTATTTAGTGTATATTCTTAACTTTATCTTCCGTAATTTTATTTTATATAAATTTGAGAAATATATTTGGAAATACTGATGTATTATATTAATCCTCTATGTTACTCACATTGCTTGCTAATGCAAGTGTAACAGAACAGTAGTAATATATTAATTTGTAAATTAAGATTGTACCATACCTAGGTATATCTATTGTAACATATCTAAGATTTAATTAATAAGAAAACCTTTAATATCAAACAAGGTGGTACTGTACGGCCGTTTAAAATTAGCATAGAATGATGCCTAGATAATAGTTGCAATACAACACTTTCTAATATGTTGCTTAAACTGATTTGATCACCTTAGTTAAAAAGAAACGTAGCTTTTGTAGTTTCATGTGGATTTTTATGCCATTTCTAGTGTTGGAAAGAAGACCTTTGCGGGCGATAAAATGATTTAAATAGTGAGCTATTTTAACACAAAATTATTGTTATCTGTGTTAATGTCAAAACTTAGCTTCCAGAATTCGACCATGTAGGTGTTAAGTCCCGGTGAATTTGTAACCATAACCACCGAGGACCAAGTCAAATTTAATATATCTTAATAAGAAAATAAAATTGACTGACTTTGCTTGATGTTGACCAGTCCTCCAAAAGAATAAATGTATCAGTTTTACTGATATCACAATTTGTTAAAGGCCTTTTTGAGGTCTAGAGGCTTAACTTAGAATGGCAAAAAAACACGCGGTTTCTTTCGTTTTCTAACATCTCAGCTTGGAACTGCATAGTTGTGTATTTGTCTAAAAGTCTAACTATTCGTCTTGCATAATTCGTTGTCAAAATTTTCCTGGTATAAGCTGTTTCAAAATTTTGTGCAAAAAAGAAACATTTTGATTATTTAAATTTAGACAATTTAAAGTAGGATCTTTAAAATTTATCTGATTACAAAAAAATTACAAAACCTATTTAACAGGCGATCGAGCATGAATCCGAGCCAATATTACATTTTAGGCAGCATCCAGCACAATAGAACGCCTACAATGCTAATAAGACGCCATGACAAATTATGATTCATTTAATATCCGACGTCGATTAATTTCTAAGATGAATGTTGTTTTCTTACATTTCATGAGATTAATCTTTCGCGTATCAACCCCATGGTAAACATATTTACCAAATGAGTTAGAATATTATCTTTAGGAGAATCAGGAAAATCTGATTCGGTTCATCAGTTAATTATATTGTTTTGATAACAAAGTTGTTATAGTGAACAGAATAAGCCATTTAATCAGATGTTTATTTGGGTAGTTTATGATATTTCTGAACAATATAATCCTGTTTAGTCTCTAATAAATAAAATACATTATCTTAGTGACAATTTGCCGAAATAAAAAATGTAAATACTTGTTTTTTTGTATTCTACAACTATAGAAAATATACAGTGGTGTAATATTTGAAGAAACTTTAATACCTGTGTTTTTCTTTTTTTTTTTGAAATGTTTCATGTTTGTTAACTATTAATATTTATTGCAATAGAATTAGAGAATGAGCAATAGACAACTATCAGACGTACAAATTAATTTTAGTGGATTTACAACAGTTGGCCTTATTGTGTATTAAATCCTATCGGGTGGCTTTTGTATCCAACATTATATCGAAGCCTTGCTGACAAGCTTGACTTTTCAGTACGTGTCATTTCATCGAATTGTGAACAAAAGTTGTTTTCAGTGCAACGAAAATGCCTAGATTAGTATAGAATAAATGGCATTGGCGGGAAGTTTTACATTTTTACTCCAATTTGAATAAGAGGCAGCCATGCTCCATTGATTTCAATATGTGAATGCTGGTTTCGATGTTTTAAAAGTTGCTAATTTGCTTCCGAAGACAAAGGGCATCCCGGACAGCCAAAAAACTTAGAAGACGAGGATTTGAACGCTCGACCCCATATTGAAAAAGCACTGAAAATCTATTTGGAAACATTAAAATGTTATACAAACCTTTTTCCTTCTGATTACTACTTGTTCACACATCTGGCGCTTCACTTCTTATGAATGATGGTACTAAAAAGAGGTTGATTCACGGATATCTTCAAAACATACATGTTTTTTTTTCAAGAGGAAATCCGTTAGTTAAATGAAAGGTGGAATTTTTCCCAATAAACCTTTATATAAAAAAAACCTTTGAAACTAATTTATAGGCCAATAATATACAATATATGTAAGACTATCAATGCGAGATTCAGTTCTGCTTCAAATCTGCTTTATCTTCCACCAAAACAATGCACGACGTTTATGTTAGTTGAAAAATGCCAAGGAGAATTAACAAATCAACACCAGTGACTCAATTTTACATAAATTCATTCGGACCGTAGTTGGTTGTTAAGTTATATGAACGTAAACAGTATTTAATGTAAGCTTTTTCAATAAGGGAGTTGCAGAAAGTTGCAGTCTCTAGAGGCAATATATTTTAGCTCCGTCTATGTAACCGGTAATTCTTCATTAAGTAACTGATACCAAATTACCCCTGTACGCCCAAACTATAAATCTTAGTCCCAAAATTAGTATTCGTCAGGATCTCAACTTTGTATACCTTAATCAAGTTAATATGCGTCTAGTTTCAACGCCTATTTTTTTCCGAATTGTGTAAAGCTTTATCAAAAACAATATATAATTAAAGCTCACAGAATTCTCTGTCAGTAACAATATGCAAATACACACTTAAAAATATCACTAATAATATAATACATGTCATTATACAATATCACATATAATGTTGATTATAAAAAAGGGTCTTTGAAAAATAAAAAATTTGAAGAGATTGAACTGAAAACAATGTTTCAGAAAAGCTCGAACCTTCCAATTCCAGTAGCAAATATTTTAAACATGTATGTTTTTTCAACTTGGATAGTTTGTCCTATTGTCTTTTCTTGGTCACTACAAAATTACAATAACCAATTTCTATTGTCCCAAATCAAACTAATCAGGATTAATTAGGATTGATGCATTTAAAACTAACATATTCTTGAAATTAGATTATTGACTTGATTCTTTTGATTGATTTAACACTTACGTTCATATCACTATGAGAAACATGTGCGGACATTATAACTTTGTTATATTGCACCCATAACAGTATAAGTAGAAACAAAGGAAACAATTTATTTAAGACCTTACAAAGCTTCCTTCTTTATATAATATGGGAAATGATTCAATGATGTACATTTAGAAAAAATACATAATTTTTGTAAAAAAAAAACTCCAGTATAGAATATTATTCATCATGTGAAAATAATGATAAAATAAATGTGCAAATATGATATTTAACGTTTTATACAATACATGGTGTTTATATGTTTTTGAGATGCAACTGTAGATAACTTTGATCGTTTTAGATCTAAACGCTGATTTGTTCCTACACAGACCATTATTTGTTGAAATAAACTGAAACAATATTTATATTTTGACGTAACCTTTTGTTTAATACGTAAACGTAAATAATGTTTTATTTGCTATAGTTTACTGTTCTCCTGTCCAGTCCTGTTGCTTGATTTTGAGTTAACTTTTTAATCACACAATATTCCCTATTTTTGTTCAAACGTATTCATAAATCCAAAGCGCGCTTTGTTCTGAACATTTGTTGTTTGGTAATTTGAGCGTGATTTTACATAATTAGCACTCATTTTTATGATTTAGATTTAGAATTTTGGAAAACATTTCGATATGAAGAATGGGCGACGGAACAAGGAATACTGCCCCCCGATATTAAGAAAATGAACATAAAGTCATTGAATATAGTCAGTCCGTTTCAAACTCTGATACAAAAAGCGAGTATTGGCGACGATGCGAACGAATCCACCGAGTTAGATAATACCGGTACAGTATATTTCCATGTAATAATATAACGTTCTATAGTTTAAAAATGTCAAGTATAATTTTTAGATAAGAAATCGGAAGTGAGTTCGAAATCTTCCAAAAAATCGTCCAAGTTAAAAGGAACTAAAAACATTTTGGAGCCCGATCCTTCATTTTGGATAAATTTCAGCGAACTCCAAGATACTTTGGAAAATATTACCATCTATTTCCAGCCAAGAATTTTCAAGAGCAAAGCCAAGATTTCCGACATTAATTTCTTGCATAAGACGGACGCTTTCAAACAAATAACCAACCCTATTGAATTGCACCAGTCAAGAAACGAACCAATTTACTTGTTCAGCGATTCTATTGACGCAAAGTTTATTGTTATCAACTACAGTCAAGTGGGGAATGTTGCGTTATTAGAGATACAAAATGGTAAGAATATTATTTGTATTTAAAACATATATTAAAATACGATTGCATGGCATTAATATAAAAATGTACTGATCATATATGGACGTATGAAATTTTAAATATTTTCATTCTAAAGTAATCTTTTTTACTTATAAATTTAGTATGTTGGATATTGGATGTATGCAAACGTTATGCAAATAGGGTTTATATATGGAAATGGATAAAATATGAAAGCTATAACATTTTCGGCATTCAATCCCAAAAGAACGTCTCATTTTTTGATGCTAAAAACGTATGGAAATATTTTTTTATACTATAAGTGAAGTAACGTATTTCGCTCGGTTATTTTACATCGATCAGCACAGAGTAGTAATCAGAAGGGTATGACGCGTGAGGCAAGACTTCTAAGCTTCAGTTTTTCATTTTTTTTAACGTCAAAGTAGTTTATTTCCCAAAATGAGTTTCAATTTTACGAGATTTTGTCGAATATTACTGGCACATTGCCTCTTCGCCGTTGATTTTCAAATTATTTCGATCTCGAATGTTGTAATATAATCCATTCACAGGACCGGTACACATTAGTTCCATTCTGATCTTCTTATATTATTATTGAAATAACAATTAGTTTACCAAAAATTTTATTATAACAAAAATATTTATAATTTTTTTCTACAAATGTTACCCATATTAACACTATTTTCTACAACGGCTCCACCATCAACCAATTTCCGCATTTCATCAGAATTAGATGAATAGAATGATAAATAGAACATCGATCGATGAATAATGACAATGGGCGGCTTTGTGTCTGTTGCTCTCTATTAGTGGTCTTTTTTACAGAAATAAGTTGTCCAATCTGATCAATTCACATTGGTAGCTATCAGCAGTAATATTTCTAATCGGTTTTAGAAGCTGGTAATACACTACATCTGGTTGAACCAACCATATCGACACCAATAACTTCATGGCCATGAATATTGCGTTTATGCGTCAATGTAGACGCCAATCACAATATGTCAATTCTTCAATTTTTGCCTCAAAAACAAGCAATGTTCGAAAGGACATTTTCAGTAATTTTGTGTGGTAGCCATTTTCCTTCTCTCTTATATCTTTCGAATCATATATTAACCTCTGGAAACAATTGGTCAATCGTCCGCTAAACTGAAAGTTTGAGAGCCTAAATCGAATTTTTTTTGCAATAACTCATGCAAATTATTGTCTTCGTACTTTTTTTGGTCCTCCAAACCGTTCTTTGCCAATCACCACTTTTGAATTAACTAAACCAAAACTAAGAATTGGGATACGATAGCATCCCCATAAGTTTCTCTAAATCAATAATAGCTAGAATAGCCTCTGTATGCACCGAATAACTCTATAATACTAAATGAAAATAATTTATATGATATTATTTTGCAGAGAAAAATTAAAACTATCGTATCTAACAATTTGGTTTTAAACAGTGGTATACATTGATATTTTCAAGAATTGATATAAAATCATAGAAGCATCTAAGTAGTAAGTATTTGTAAAAGAGTTCCTTTTTGGCACCTGGCTGATTGTAATAGATGCAGATTATTGGGCACACGGGATTAAGATATTTATGTATAGTTATGGATTTAAGCCGCACCAATCCTTTGTATATAGGCCGTCCGTTTTCGGATGAGCTTTTGAGTATTTCATTTGTCGAATTTCTTCTTTTGTTTCCCAGGACGAAGTTCCGTCGATCGCATATACTTATTTTAGGAATTCATTTTAAAATATGTACTTTACTTATAACAATAATTTATAAAAAATTATTTAACGATATCTATGGGAACATTTCGTTGTATTGATTATTGAGAAAAAATGATATTAAATAATATCATATCCACTTGTTTTTTTGCATGCAATTAGAAATATATATTTTGTGCAGAAATATTTATTTTGTATTTGTATGAATACTTAAATTAAATAATACAATAACCTATATGTATATTAGGTGTATACTTGCTCATTAAAATATTGTAGACGAATATATTGACAAATCAGTAAAAGCTAGATTACTTAGACAATTGAATAGAAATGATGGTCATATTTGCTGGGTGACATGTCTGCTTCATATAATTCTATCATCAGAATTAGTATTTTATGAATATCAAACCAAATTTGTATAAGTTCATTTTAAACCACCTTCTTAATTTATTGAACTGAACACATCTGTGTATTAAACATTAAAAATGCCTAATGATATCTTAAAATATTTAAAATATTCCCCATCCAAGGGAAGCAGAATGTCTCACGATATTAAATGCTCAGTGTAGCAAGTGTGTGGATTAGGGATATTGGTCACAGAAAAAAATTTCGATATACTTTTTGCGACAAGTATAACAAATATCTATATGTTACGAAAAATATATCGATATTTTTAAGAAAAAATAAAAATAGTGAAATATTCACCTCAAAATTAAAAAATATTAAATTAAAAAATAAAATAACATCGATTAAAAATAATATCGATATATCGGCCAAAAATATCAATATTTTTTTCTGCACACTAGGGAGATCATTATTTGTCCTATGATCCAGAATGATGTATAAAATTCGTTAATGTGAAACATATTTTCAAATTGCAAAACAAAATATTTTCTAGATGAACTCAGTCTCCATAGTGAACACAATGACATTAATGATCTCGATGTCTGTGTCAATATCCTCTTGAAGAAAACCAGGGAAGATATTTCTAAAGACCAGAGTCAATCAAAATTATGCGATACAGCATCCGTTCAGTCTTTTAATTTAAAATATGTCAACTTCCTTATGGAACAATATAATTGGAAGTCAAATTCTTTCGGACGAGCAATCGCCAATATACAAACTGTTGGTAGCAAAAGTATAATATTGGAACTAAAACCTGGAAGATCGGCATTTAGGTAAGTTTGTCAAAAGAATCATTATATTGGGAAGCACATATAAAATAAAATAATTAATATTTATACTATTTTTCAAAAAATTGAAAATGTAAAATGTAAATAATGTTTGTCGTTTTTTCGAATGTATTAAGTTGCAATAAATATCTGAAGTCTTCTGTCGATATTCTAGAGAAATTGTTAAATATGTCAGAATCTTCTTCCGCTGCTAACTCCTTCAATAATCTAGTCCCACTACATATATATCTGCTCCTTTTTTTTTCTTTCGTTTTTCGCGCTTAAATAAATCGTGAATTACGATAAATGCCGCACTTGCACAGTGAAAATCACCATCTTGATCAGCCGTACTTATTTTGTTAATTTTATTTAACTGTTTGTTTCATTTGCTCGTTGTAAAATACGGATTAATTGCGAATTCGAACGTATTCCCATTGGTTTGGACGCAAGGCGAGCGAGCACAAGCAAACATCCCAGAAGAAGAACGAATGTTTGCTTTTGTTTACTCTTTTTCGCTCTTTTGGTTAGTACCCACCTTAATGTCACTTACACATTACACATTAGTTCATTAGTGTAATATAAGTCGGTATTATAATAAGTATAAAGCATCATCGATCTAGGAAGTGTTGTATACTCGTAGGCGCAGATTGTAAAGAAATTCAGCAACGATCTCCTTTGAAAAAGTATTCGACAGTCTTTAAAAAATATGTTGATTACATTAAAAATAGCAAACGATGAAAAAATACGTGTTTTTTTTCAGAAATCAAATAATTTTTTATTCAAATTTCATTGGTCAATGAAACGTGACGCCAGGGCTGTCACATGTCTTTGCTGCAAAATGTCTCCCTTACAGGTGTCTATAATGGAGTTGCTAGCTGACTAATCAAAATACTTGAACTGGCGATTATAACCCCATCTAGATATTGGAGGTGACGAAACTTTTCTATAGAGACCCTTACTCAGTATTCTCTCTATTACTCTATGTAATCACACCAAATTTCAAGTAAGTCGGTTCAGAAGAATCTGAGATATCATGTCAACCGTCTCGAAATAAGTAGTTTCGAGAATAACAGCTCTATCTCAAAAAATATTCTGTTCTATTCTATTAAATTTTGAAATATCCCCTTAAGGGTGTGTTAAGGGTGGATTAATTTTTGAAAATGTGAAAAAATAAATCGATTTTATCAAATTTATAGACTAAGATACTCTTGTAAGTCAATGAATTCTTAAAGAGAGTAAGTCATTCCGCGTTTGCCTGATTTCGCTTTTGCTCTCTTTTCTCTTGTTATTTTATCCGGAATCACCGAACTGCGCCTTTTCCTGGGAATTAAGGTGAACGGAAACGATTTGGAATTGGGGCAACTTGGGGTGATATCCGGAGATACGTATACACAGTAAAAGATGCCGACCGGTATTTGTTATATGCGATGGGTATAGAATAATCCATGAAAAAAGATTATGGTCAACGTTCGGCAGTTGCTGCGCCAGGATTTAATGGCTAATATATTTTTATTACCTCGTTTGGTATTGGATCGAAACTGCTACCTAAATTATAATTCATTTTAAAAATCAAGAATAAAAAAATATTAGGGTAAAGTTTTTAATATAAATTAAAATGTATTTATAAATTACTGACTTTTTATTATTTAATTAATAGATTGTTACTAGTTATTTCCGTCTAACCTACAATTTGTCTTTATGATAACTTAAATCTAGGTATATAACTAGGAGGACCCATCGGCCCTAACTCAGTCTCTGGCGAAATAATGTTTATACATTTCACTGCTGTATTTTTTAATATATGCACCTCACTACACAATACTGCACAAGATCAGATGGTTTGATTCTTTTGAGTCTGTGTCCTCTTCTAGAGGTATCCAAAAGCTGAAATATTCTAATATTTTCATGAGAATGGAGTCATGCCCGTTGCAATTATTTTGATTTCTTGACTGACTATGGGTATCTGAAGGTCTCGATGTAGGTAATCTGTCCAATAGTATTTTGGTGCGCCCAAAATAGCTCTCAGGACTATGTTCTGGAAATGTGTATTTTATTTATGATACTCGTTGCAGAACATAATTGAACTCCGTATGTCCATATAGGTTTCAGTATTTGCTTATATAATAGCAATTTATTATGTACTGATAATTGTGATTTTCTTCCAATGAGTCAGAACATTTTCCTATATATCAATTCCAGTTCTTTTCTTTTCTTCTTTATATGTTCCTTCCAGCGAAGCTTTGCACCAAGATATTTAGCGTTGTTGCTATATGAAAAGATAGTATTATTTAATGTTATTGGTGCTTGTACGGTAACTTCATGGCACGGTGAACTACACATGTACAGATTTACTTTCATTATTTCCTATTTTCCAAGCTTGTGTCTAATTATTTATATTGCCACTTGCCTGTGGTAATTTTCGTGAGGCTTTTTCACTATGTTGTATCCGACAGCTATAATCGCAGTATAATCAGTAAATGTAGCCATCGTAATATTCTCCAATTGTGGTATATCACAAGTGTAGAGTAGATGAAGCATTGGTCCCAGTGCACTTCCTTATGGTACACCTGCTTTAGTTTCTTTTATTGTAGAGTAAGCTTCTTCTTGTTTAACTCTAAACATTCTGGTTGTAATGTACGATTTTAATAGTTCGGTGTGTTGTTTTGGTAGCATTTTCTGTAGTTTATGAACAGAGTCTTCATGCCAAACCTTATATAAATTATTGGTTAATGATTCATTATTTAGGATAATAAGGTTCCAAACCAGTTATTAATTTACCTTTAAAGATGTTTATCCATCACATTTTCTTGTTAAATGTTCCTTGCATAAGGAGACTACAGGCAACTAGCGACAAACTGATAAACTGGACCAAACAATTTTACCAACAAGAAACTAAACCACCCACTGGGTTTGAAATTGAATGGTGTTACAGTACCATATGTGAATAGTGTTAAATATTTAGGTACATGTCAAATTAAAATGGAAGGACCATGTCAAAAAGAGAGTAGCCGAACACAAAATAAAATATAAACAGTTATGTTGGCCCATTAGAAGAAAATCCAAAATGCCAATTCACAATTATATATGCGACAGGACGATCCTCCTAATATTGCAATAGTCACCGGTTGGAATTCTGCTGCGGCATAGTCCTAAAAATTATGTTTGTGATTGTTTAATATTTGTGAATGTTCTAGGCAAGAGTGTAAAATCCGACAAGGAAAATGATCCCAGTCATGCCAGTAACCAGGCTGGGTAAGACCGGATGTCTTCTGGGATGATTTCTATAGTTTGTCACTCGCTAGTCGCTAGGCTTATTGTCTAGGGCCGTGGTTCGGAGCCCACGTTAAGCTGTAGGTCCAGTTACTAAAAAATCCAAGAGTCAATCTCTTGAATAAAATCAATAGAACTTTACTTATATCTTTATATATTCTTATTTCATTCCTCTGGTCATGATATAAATTCACTTACTCTATTACAAATTTCACTATAGTTTCTTTGTGATATTTTGAAATAATCGATCTAACCAATTCGAGTAAGAGCAATTGTAATTTAGGGATTTTTAATACAATAATCCTGTTTATGACAAAAATGCCAATTAGCTTCTTCAATTATGTTCACGGAAGTTAAAGGCTTTATTTTTTTAATTTTAATGGAATCTTGCTCAAATATAACCTTTTTGTTCACATATTTCAATTAATGAATTATCTTGTTTTAATTGTAGTATGTAAGTAATAATAGTAATAATAAGTTTTTTCATATGTTATCGGTACCTCATACTTATAACTTTTATTATTTTTAAGTGATAAATTTTATTGGAAGATATAATTCATATGTATAATAAAATTAACATTTCTACATTATCTGTTTTTTTTAACATTTACTCTTATAAATATTTCAGATTATGGATTTCATCACATTGTTCGTACGTTCTCCAGATATTCTCGGATACGCCTATGACCGTGGGTTGTTTGGAGGAATTTTATTCTGGCTGTGCGATCGAATCGCAGCTCTTGACTAACAAATGCTTCGAACTATCCAGTTGTTTCGGTAAGATAAGATTCTTGTAATGATATCTTATAAGGTTAATGGTTTTATACACGTCATTGTATTGCCTGAAATTAGATGTAGTTATGCTAATGTAATCGTAACACGTATGTATGGAATGTATCGCTCTGGAATTTTCTTTATTAAGCTGCTGGATATATGGAATAATTTAACCTGGCTTGGAATAAATCAATTGAGGAGGTTGCCGGTGAATTAATACTATTTCTTCAACTTATGGTTTTCCATTCTTTTCTCATGGTTATGTGCAAGTTGGTCGTTCGACCTTCGTAGAGTAAAGACGTGTTTGGAGCGACGGTCAGTGTAATAAATTTGAAAGTGTACTACCTGTGCCACAAATGCGATTTTAAAAAATAAGTAAAAACCGTGACGACAATAACAGTGTTAAAACTGCGCGTTAAATGTTTAGTGAAAATGTGTTTAAAACGATGGTCACTGCAATAAAGTAACAAAGGTAAAATTTTGGGGGCTGTTAAGGGTCGGAGGTGCATCATCTGTACCACAAATGCGGCGTTATAACGGTTCTGAAACAAATACCGGTACTGAAATTTTTGTAAAAACGTGAATTAAACTATTCATTAAATAAAAATGATTAATAGAGAGAACCAGAGACTAAATGAGATGGAAACACAATCCTCAACGTCAGGTGAAGCTTATCTGGCACAACAGAATCAAATCTTTTGTCAAGAAAACCATAAGAGAACGCAAAATGAGCAAGCTCTCTATAATGCGTATATTAACGAAAAAACAGCCCGACGGAATCTGGAAATTGCACTAACAAATATGCAAAAACAATTAGATGCACTACAACTCCTAATAAAAAACCAAAACACATACAATCCAACTAGCATTCCCGTAGTGAACCAGTGCACTGAAAACAAATTGCCTGTAAACTATGAAACAGACGAGGAAGAATTGCAAAAAGAAGTAGGCTGGATAACAGTTAAAAGAAATAAGAAACGAAAAGCAAACTACACACCTGAAGCTTCACCACAACAACCAAAAACCATTAAAGCACAAGAATTGAATAAAGAAATAAAAGTGCCGAGACCACCTCCAATTATAGTAAGTAATGTCACAGACTTTGACTTGCTATATGAAACAATGAAAACAAATAATATACTATTTAGAGCAACAACATTAAACAATGGACAAATCAAATTAAACGCCGAATGTCGTAAAACTTTTACGAAAATTGCTGAGTGCTTGGAATTCCTAAAATTACAATGGCACTCGTATGAAGATAAGCAAACCAGAGACATTAAAGTAATGGCAAGAGGGCTTCCACCGACAGCTAAAACTACTAAAATAGTGGAAGAGTTAATAAAAAATGGACTTAAATGTACTGACGTCACAAATATCCTGAAAAAAGAACGAAATAAAAATAACAATGGAGAAATAGTTGTCCAGAAGAAGCCTTTACCACTGTTTATGTTATCATTCCAACATAACACGGACATAAAAGCAATTTATGAAATTAAACAAATTCTAGGAGTCGAAGTAAAAATAGAACCTCTTAGAAAGGCAAATCTTGTGCCACAGTGCAAGAGATGCCAATTACATGGACACACACAAAAATTCTGTAAAAGGGAACCAAGGTGTGTAAAATGCTCAGGAAAACACATCACGGGAGAATGCAAAAAACCCAAAGGAACAAAAGCGAAATGTGCGAATTGCAATGAAGCGCATCCAGCAAGCTACAGAGGATGCGTAGTTGCGAAAACATTCCAAGAGAGAAGAAATAAAATCAGTCAGGCTAAAGAGCAAAAAACAGTGACTCAAAATAAACAACCAAAAATGTACAACGAAATCAACGATGAAATGACCTATGCTCAAAGCATAAACCAAACCGCTCAAAAAGAAACAAAAAAAGAAGACGTTACAACCAACGAACTGCTATTGAAACTTATAGCAAAGCTGGACAACCAGGAAAAGATTATTGAATCGTTTTCTGAAAGATTACTTAAACTCGAAAACAATAGGGCGGTGGCCTCAAGAACTAAAAATGGCAAGTAAAGACATCCGCATCGCAATTTGGAATGCTAATGGGATTCAGAAACATCACGCTGACCTACAAGTATTCCTAGAATTGCAAAAAATAGATATTTGCTTAATATCTGAAACCCATTTGACAAAGGAATCCTTTATTAAATTTAGAGGATATTACTTTTACCACACCATTCATCCAGCTAACACAGCAAGAGGAGGAAGTGCAATAATAATAAAAAATAATATATGCCATCATCAAGAACCCGGACTCAGTTTAGCAGAAAATCAGGTAACGGCAGTAACTGTTATATCTAGCAAATACAGGGTTACATTAGCTTCCATATATAGCCCTCCAAGATACAACCAAAAAAAAGAAAATTACTTGAATGTTCTAAACAACCTAGGAGAAAAATTTATAATCGGTGGTGATTTCAATGCTAAAAATACAAGATGGGGATCTAGAATGACGACAACTAAAGGTAATGAATTACATAAAGCAGCTGCTGAGCTAGGGTGCAGTTACATGTCGACAGGAAAACCAACTTATTGGCCTACCGATCCAGAGAAAACTCCAGACCTGTTAGACTTCTTTATAGCCAGAAACATAACCACTAACTACATGGAAGTTGAAGAAAATTTTGACTTAAGTTCAGATCACACACCTGTGATTTTGACGCTGAGTGAAAACATTATAAGAAAACAACAAAATCCAACATTAACCAACAAGAGGACAGACTGGGAAGGATTTGTTGAAGAAATAAACAATCGAATTCAACTAAATGTTCCCCTTAAGACAGAAGACCAATTAAATTATGAAACCGAAAAATTCGTTGCAGACATCCAACAGGCTGCTTGGAATAACACTCCAGAAATTAAAACTTCAACCAAAGGAATAAATTACCCGAAAGAAATCAAGGAAATGGTAGCTGAAAAACGAAAACTACGGAAAAAATGGCAGCAAAATAGAACACCTGAAAATAAGAATATCTTAAACAACATAACACAAAGGTTGAAGAGGGAAATTTTGGAAATTAAAAACAATTCCATAAATAACTATCTACGAAATTTAACAGATGACAAGAACACAGACTACTCGCTCTGGAAAGCCACTAAATACCTAAAACGATCCTGTCTACATAGTCCTCCGATAAGAAACATGCATGGAAGTTGGGCACGCAGCAACCTGGAGAAAGCAGAAGCATTCGCTGACCATTTAGAGAAAACTTTCAAACCAAACGAAAGTGAAATTGAACATACTTTACCGGACATAGACGGCGAAAATTCGACAATTCAATTAACAACTCCGAAAGAAGTCACCAACGTTATTAAAACTAACATCAAGCCAAATAAATCACCAGGCTATGATTTAATAACAGGGCAATTGCTGCACAATCTGCCAAGAAAGGGTATTATAAAGCTCACTAACTTAATCAATGCAGCATTTCGACTGAAATATGTCCCAGACGTTTGGAAAATGGCTGAAATAATAATGGTTCCAAAACCTGGAAAATCACCAAATGATATAAAAGCTTATCGACCTATCTCACTGTTACCGATGATAGCTAAGGTATTTGAAAAGCTCCTCTTGAAAAGATTAAAACCAATTATAGAGAGAAAAAACCTAATACCAACACACCAGTTTGGGTTTATTACCAAACATTCAACGATTGATCAAGTGCATAGAATAACAGATGTTATTGAAAAAGCCTATGAAGATAATAAAGTATGCTCAGCTGTATTCTTAGATGTAGCACAAGCTTTCGACAAGGTATGGCACAAAGGCCTCGTCCATAAGCTACAGAAAATATTACCGAAGCAACACACCGAACTATTAAAATCTTACATCACAGCCAGAATGTTTAGAGTGAAACAAGAGGAAGCTTACTCTACAATAAAAGAAGCTAAAGCAGGTGTACCACAAGGAAGTGTACTGGGGCCAATTCTGTACCTACTTTATACATGTGATATACCACAAATCGAAAACATTACAATGGCTACATTTGCTGATGATACTGCTATTCTTGCTGTCGGAAACAATAGCGAAGAAGCAACCCGAAACCTACAACAGGCTACTGACGCTATAAATAAATGGACCCAAATCTGGAAAATACAAATTAACCAAAACAAATCTGTGCATGTTCAATTCACCTATAAACAGGCCGCGCTTACACCATTGACCATAAACCACACTGTCATACCATACAGCAATAATGCTAAGTATCTCGGAATGACACTTGATGCAAAACTACGGTGGAAGGAACATGTCAAAAAGAAAAGAAAGGAACTTGAGTTAAAATATAGAAAAATGTATTGGCTAATTGGAAGAAAATCTCAATTAACTATACATAATAAATTACTTCTATATAAACAAATATTAAAACCTATATGGACATACGGAATACAATTATGGGGATGTTCCGCAAAAAGCAACATAAATCTAATACAAGTTTTCCAGAACAAAGTCCTAAGAAGCATCGTAGGTGCACCCAGATATTACCGGACCATTTATTTACATCGAGATCTTCAGATACCGACTGTCAATCAAGAAATTAAAAGAATTGCAAAGAGACATGAGGAGAGACTTCACTCTCATGTTAATTTCGAAGTATTACAACTCTTGGACAACACCAAAACCGGACGCAGACTCAAAAGGACCAAACCATTTGAACTTGTGTAGTGTGTTGTAGTGTAGTGCAGTGAGGTGCATTAGAAAAAACTCAAAGTGTTAAAACAATTATTATTATGTTAGAGACTATGTAGGACTGATGAGTCCTATTAGATATATACCTAGATTTAAGCTATTATAAGGACAAATTGTAGGTTAGTCGGCAACGACTAGTAACAATGTATATAATTATAAAAAAAAAAAAAAAATGTGCAAGTTAACGATATGGAGATAACAAAGCCCAGAATTTGATCATAGATCAATTATTGGATTACTGAAAGTCAAAAGAATATGTGACGGAAATTGTAAAATTGTGTGAAAACAGCAATTTAACTTTAGGGTAAATGATGTGGCTCGGTGAATGGAGGTAAAACGAAATGAAACAGTGGTGTTTAGATTATGTGACCGTTATCTATACAATTAGATAAAATGGATGGCAGCGGTGTTACCTGAAGACGAGGCTTGGGCAGTCGATGGTGGCACGTCTAAACCAAACGAGGATTGAGCACTGAATGAATCGCAATACCCTTCAATAATATCCCAGATAAACGTCTCGGGGTTGTCGTCAGCTATTCGTTATCGGGTTCTAGTTGGCGCTGCTGGCACCCCGCCTGTGTTCAACATCTGGGATTATATTTCTTCGTATTTTGTAGACAGTTATTCCACAATGTAAAATTCGACATGCCTCAAGATCGCTTCATAACTATAACGATAATCTAAACTTCTATTATTTAAAATATTATTTACTGTTAACTATTATATTGCCCTTTCATATATTTCTGATAAAATATCAGAACAAGGGACATATAGATTGAGTAACATCTAAGAACATTATTGAATTCTCTTGTTAAAGGTATCTCTTATAAAAGATTAATTATATTACTATATTATATTTTAAACAATCTAAAATACAGTAGAACAAAGTTTAGTAAAAAAGTATGTACAGCTAATGTATTTCTCACCTTTCTCTTCCGAGTATTTCTTCCCTTTCGCGTTTATTTGAAGCTACATTATCCGATCATAATCATGTCACATCAATGTATGGTACTAGTGATGAATTCCTTCAGCAACTAATAGGCACATCGAAAGTACTAAATGACTATATAATCATTTATATTTAATTTTGCTAGTTAAATATTTATTAATGTGCCTGGTTTCTCTATTTCATAGTTTTCTTGTTTAATTAACACTAAATAATACAGCTTCGGTTTTTCTTTTCAATTTTTTGTTTTAAATCAATTAATTTTCGATTAACTACAGCGTAAACGAATCCAGCCCGATAAAATATATGTAGGAATTCAAATAGTTAGGAGCAATAATACAGAAATTATCTAACTCTGTAAGTACTAAACCGAATCGGTCAAGCTACAGAAGCTTTCGCTAGTCTAGTAGTGCGTATGAAAGAGAAGAAAAACTATAATCAAAACTGAAATCCGGCTCCTTAATTTATCTTTGTTACAGTCTGGCATCCGTAAGCTTGAGGTCTTTCTAATTCGATGCTTAAAACAAATTCTACATATTTCTTTATCACCCAGATCATATAAGATGCGATAATCTGTGCACAATTGAAGAACAAATTCAACGACGTAGATTAAATGGTTTGCATGCATTAAACACCTCTAAAAAAACATAAATCATAAAATATTGTTAACAAAAAGTTGAACCGACTTCCAAAGATAAACAATAAACTCACTAAAAATTTAAAAAATAACAAACTAACAACAAAACGAAAAAAAGTAGAAAAAATGCAAAACATTCTATACTGTTACCATGAAATGCTTTAAGAATTTTAATCTAATATTTTGGCTATTCTCATCATACTTTACGATTAATTATTATTTTGAAGATCTCATTATAAATTATACTGAGAATATTTAAATAATTGAATATTACTTAAATATTTGCCTCTTTATATTAAACTTTTGTCTTATCCATCCAACCAGATAAAATATATGTATGAGTTCAAGTAGTTAGGGGTAGTAATAAAGGAATTATCTAACGCTGTAAGTAATAAACCGAATCGGTCAAGCTACGGGAGTTTTTACTTCTCTATGATAATTCGAATGAAAAAGAGGCAATACTATAATCAAAATTGAAATCCTACTTTTTAAATTATCTTCGTTAGAGTCTGACATCCGTAAGAGCTTCAGGCCTTTCTAGTTCGAATCTTAAGATAAATTCTACATATTTCTTTCTCACTCAAACCATATAAGATGCGATAATCTGTGCGCAATACAAATTCAATTCGAAGAACAAATTCAACGACGCAGAACAAAAAGGTTTAGTTTGGTCGACTTTTTCATAGAAATCAATCGGAAAAATAGCTTTTTACAATCACTTTTTACTTTCGTTGGCATTTATCAAGGAAAAAAAAGTAGAAAAAACGCAGTTCTTCCGAACAATCTATTCATTTAAAATAAAATGCATTAAAAAAATCGATTATTTTGCCTACTTTTATTACGTTTTGCAACTAATTATTATTTTAGAGATCTCGCAGTTTTCATTATAAATAGTACCGAGAATACTGAAATCATTGAATATTACTGAAATATTTACCCTTATAGGCTTATTGCTAAATGTTACTATTTATAGGTAAGCTGATCCAAGCTTTCGGTTTACCTGACTACCCAAACGCTCTCCGAAACTTCTATCGTGTCTACAAACCCACCACCTACCTCAACAAAAAAGATTTAATACTAATGCACAACGCATTTCTGACCAGCCTTTTCGAAACTATAACTGACAACTCCAACACGTCGAACGGAGTGGAATGCGTTAAGCTTTTGCTGCTTCAGTTAAAAACGTTCGATTATGTCAGCCCCTATCTCGACGACGCCCCACATCTGTGCCCCAGCGCTTTTGAAAGGGATGATCAAATTATTTACGCAAAAACTATGGAAAGGGCCGCTATCAAGATTCAAGCTTTCTTTAAAGGTTTATATATAAGATTGCAATTAAAGAAAATGAATGAGAAGCATAAGGAGTATATGCGTAAGTTTACTTCAATTAATTATATTCTTTAATCCTACTAAATATACAGTCAACAATCATCTATTGTTTGTCCCTGTGATTTATTCGATTTTTAAGTTATTTTTTGTTCTTGCTAATTTCTCTTCCATCAAGTTGCATCTCAATCATCGTACACTCGATATGCTTAGTACAATCTTAATTAACAAATTAATTTATTACTACTACTCTGTTGTACTTGCATACTATTACTACTATTCTGTTGTACATACATGGAAGCGTGTACGGGATTAATACACGAGAATATCTTTAACAAATTTCTGTTATATATGCCTTATATCGTTTTTTATATATAGTTTACTCTGCAACCACGTTTTATTTTCTTTATTTTTTACTCTCAGTTCAGATCTTCCTTTGCTTCTTCATCTTTTTTTCATCTTTCCTCCTTCTTAATTTCCCTTTTTTATTCGTTCTTTATTTTTCTCGATTTCCATCTCCATCATCATTAATGGTCAATTTCTTGGTTATATCGAGTTTTAGCAAATTTCTGAGGCCAGCAGTTTCTGTGCTTAGATATTTTCTGATTTCCTATTTAAGTTCTTTCGAATTTTTCTAGTTTTTAAAAATATTTCTATTCTAATTCTATGTGTGCTAAACGGATTGATCTATTCTTTTGTCTCATAGTATTTCTCGTCTTTTTTATCATACCTATTTCAATCTTCATTTTGTCATTCTCCTTATAGTTAGAGATTCTGTCTTCATATTCTCATTTTTCTATTTGATTAGTTGGTTTTATCTGTTGAGAGCTCATATCATAATTTCTATTGTTTTTATTAATTATTGCATTAACTATCTCAAAGTATATATCTCGATTTTTTATTTTAACTATGTTGTGAGATTAGATGTACTACTGTGGATTGGGATTTTACATTATTATCTCCTCTTAATATATTTATTACTTAGTAATTTCGTAAACTGGTTTCTTTTTCAACCGTTATTTTCTTCATTTGATTGTACACTATACTGAGTGTATACAGAGGTAGTGTAATACATTTTCAAAATACCTTATATTTTTAAGACTGCATTAGAATTACTGGAAAATTTAATTTAATTGTTTTTTATATTATAATTATATTTTTTAAATAAAATTGAAAATAGAACCAACAATATTTTTTCTATCCTTTTTTAATAATTATTTATTAATGTTTAAAAAATATATAATTAGGAAGTGAATTACTGAAAAATTAAAGCAATTAATATGTAACATTGAAAAAAAGTAACTTACACTTATAAATGACTAGAGTAGAAAAATTAGACGAAAAAAAGCAATTTAGTTTGTCCGCAATATGTTATTAATTATTCTTATTTATTAATGCCTACAGGTGTCTTATTCATTCAAATAAAACACCTAATGAGAAACATAGTTATTAATATAACATAGAAAATTATAATATAAGACAGACAATTATATTCTGATATCAATTACATTCTGTAGATAATATTCACCATTCGGAAAATGATCCTTTGTTGCCATTCAATATTTACATATTTTTTACTTGAATCCAAAGCCAATTTCCAACTATAAGCCAAATAAATTCAATCTAATAAAGTATTATTTACATTGGTAATATATCGTTTATAGGCAAAAATTGGATTGCTCTGAATAATAGATTCATTTGCAAGATGTATCTAAAAATTGTAGATATATTTTTTGAAAATTAATGACTTTATGGTCTTTATATACACATAAAAATAAAAAAGATTATTAATTTCATTAATATAATATATTTTATAGAAACGTTGGTGAATCGTTAGTGATTATAATTTTCTGAAGTAAGCTGATTATTAATAATTGTTGAAATTGTTCTTTTAGTAGATTAAATACTAATCTTTCCGACGATGTTTTCTACATCATAAATATTTGATTATTTATCTAGCCATAATTATTTATATCGACGCCTAGATAGTTAATTTTGATGAAATTGCTGAAAAATATACTTACGCATTTGAGAAATATGGTGAATGCGCCACGATCTATTGAAAATTTAATAAAATCACAATACAACACAGCATTGTCGAACGACACAATAAGGTGCAAGAAAAACTATATCTTTGAATATATTATAACTTGTCATTCTATCAGTTATATACCTACTATGTTATAATATGTATATTATTATATATATTCAACTAATATATATCTTTACAATCACCTAAAATAAAATTAATTTAATTATATTTACTTATTTAATTTTTTAGGTATATTTGAAACTCTGAAGAAGATATACGGCGAGATATTCTCGGCAGATAATCGATTAACTTTTTGCTCGAAAATGTATCGACAGTTTTTCGAAGCAAATGATATGAATTACATCAGAGACAAAATGGATTTGCCAAGAGATATCGAATCGGTTTTCCAAACGTTCTATTTCTCCGACACCATTTCCCCGAATTCAAATGAACCATGTTGGTTGCTGATATGTCGATACGACTTTCACATTAATTCAGTGAAGGATATATTTATCAAAATTAATTTGTTTTCCAATCTGAGTTCATATTTCGTCAGAGTGTTCGATAACGATACCCAGCAAGAAGTTAAACGATATACGAACAATGTGGCGGTTCATAAATATACCAGTAACATGAACGGGTATACGATTATCTGTTACGCCTGGGTCGAAAATATCACGAAAGTTACCTGGAAATTGGCAGTAGTAACGCAGAAAATGTCTAAATCTAATTTAATCATCTTTCCCGGACTTTCCGTTAAATCCATATGTTTGAGAAACAATTATATGGCCACCTACGATCAAATTATTTGTCGAGTGAAAATAACAATATCATCGGATGCATTTCTTACCGCCCATATCACGACATCCTACGATCTTGCCCGAATATCGTTTAAGTTATTTGACACCAGTGGAAAAACAATTTCCGAAGGCATCGGTGTAGGAAGTGTTCTGCTGCCATTGTTATATCTCAAATGCATCGAAGCTACTGATGCCGAAAATCCATCAATGACACTAGTGAAGAAAGTTTTTAAAAATAAACAACCAATGGAAACAAGTTTAAGTCAGATTACTTATAGCAAGCTGAACAAAAAGTATGGATCTAGTGATAGCTTAAGATCAAAAAGTTCCAAAAGGAGAATGAGTAAAGGAAGTGTCACCAGCGAGAAAGGTATATAATAATAATAAACAATAGTATATTTATATAGAAATATTTTAGCTAATATGGCGATACATGCTGAATCAACGTCATTGATTTAGCAACGATAAAATTATCGATACATTTTCGCACTTCTTTAACGTTTCGACATTGTGTGCCGGTCAAGCCATACTTTATCAATCTAAACAAGAAGCAATCTAAAGGCGCTATGTCTGGGCAATGCGGTAGTGCAGTGGAACTTTTCGTTCGTGCTGCAGTCTATCACTTGGTAATTTAGCAGGTCGCTATACCTATAATATGCACAGCAAGAGCTGGCGTCGATGTGGATGGTCTAATCCATGACCTTGTGTACTTGGGCTTATCGTAGTAGATTCATCAGTCACAATTCGCTGCATAAAACTCTTCCTGGAAAGCCACAAAACCGCAATATATAAAATAAAAATATATAAAAATAATATATATAAAAAATAAAATATATTTGAAACTACTATTTTCTATAGAGTTCATCGTAATAGTCATAATGAATCCTTTTGGATCTTTCCATTCACATTCTGGATCTAATGCCTGGAAATAGTTTATTGACCAACTGCTAACCTGTCTGAAGGTTTTTTCAGAGTTTAATCTATGCCTTAATCCGATAAATCTTGTAATTCAGAGTGGAACTTTGTTAGTTCTCCAAACGTTTCAGACCGATAAATAGGAAATAACATAATAGCATAATTACAGTTTAAAAGTATTTTATGGACTTCGGCACCATATCCCTTCAAATCAAACCCAAAGAACGTAATGAATGTCGAAAAAGCAGTTTTATGTTTTCTATGTATATTTAGAAAGTATATTTTTGAAAAAAGTTGTTTTATAAAATCTCTGTAACTTGGAATTGAAAATGCAAATAATAATAGATTTTAGTGTCACTTATCAAACATATGATTTATTCAATAATAGTGCCATCTATGTATCAATCCGAAGACTTATTGAGAATATTGTTTTCGCTTTTCTTTCCAGAAATCAGAAAACGTACAGGTAGTCAAGAGAATTCGATAAAAAGTGATGCAGCTAGTGAGAAGTCGTCAAAGAAAAGCTTCACAAAATTGAAATCTGCTGAAAAACTAGCTCAAAGGTCTAAACAGAGTTATAGAAATAACCTTTTACTTATAATTAATTAGATTAATTGTAGGTCTTCAATCCGATCACGTAACCGGCAAAGTGAATCCTTGTCCAGGTTAATTGAAACTGTGGAAACTGAATACGTACTTGAAGCAAAAGTAGTTAGTATTTATATTATATAATAGTATACATAAATGCTGCAATAAACTAAATAATGCTAAATGCAAATGCAAATTAAAATCCAGATAATTCGCAAATTAAATTCGATTTATTTTTTATTATGTGTATGAGGGCGTAAAAAACATTAATCGGTTAACCGAAAATGCTGTGCTACTTTTGATTATCTCCTTGTTAATGGAATAAAATATATTTAAGTACAGTACGATCACAAAAAGTTATATTTTACATTTTTGTAGAAAAAAAACAAATTGACATATGCGAACATTTCATTCCAACATGGATTACCAAAATTCGATAAAAACATGAATCGTCTGTCCTATTTGCTCATATGATTGATGTCTGACGAACAGCTGAGAACAATTGTTCTTGCTTAAGGACCGATAGTAACTGATAAGGCACTAGAAAAAGCTTATTAAAGAAAATCTTGTGTACGAAAATCTTGTATTTTAGTGGCATAAACTTCTGATTAATTTCAAGTTTCATAATTTACAAAGTACGAATACATAATATATATATATATATATATATATATATATATATATATATATATATATATATATATATATATAACTGATGCATCAAGAGTTCAAATGAATGTTGCAAAGAATATTAACAATTATAAAATAGCTTCATAAAATTTTGATGATCTTTAATTATCCATTTTCCTAAAAATTCATCATTCGTTGGTGGGTTGTTAGTTCTCACATGAAAAATGAAAATGAGATAAGAGTCTGAGAGAATCAAACACTAGAGAAAGTAGAAAACAGCAGATAGACAAAAACTACAAACTACATAAAAGATTAAAAAATTAAAGGCTTGGATTAAATAATGGAATAAATAAGTAAATAGCGATCTAATTTTAATTAAAAATTTAGGTAAATAAATTATTCTTTTAATTGGCCTGGTGTATTTATTGTTTTGCAATAACAAGTCAAGTCCCCGGCCTGACACATAGATGGCGCTACTAGAATTAAATCTATATGTTTTTTAGATAGCCGTAATACTCAAAAGATGCGTATATAAATTTGACAGCTGACGGATCATTAGTTTGTGAATTATAGCATTTTGAGTGAAGCAAGTTTTGTTATTGTAAAAGAAATGGTTAAAAAGGAACTTCGTGTGTTGATAAAATATTGATTTTTGAAGGGAAAAAATACAATCGAAGCAAAAACTTGGCTTGATGCCGAAAATCAACTATCAAGGATTGGTACGTTAAGTTTAGACGTGACGAAATGAGTACCGAACACGGTGAACGCAGTGGATGCCCAAAAAAGGTTGTTACCGACGAAAACATTTAAAAAATCCACATAATGATTTTGAATGACCGTAAATTGAAATAAAATAAAATAAAAGTAGGCACTCTCTCATCATATAATTCACGAATATTTGGATATGAGAA
Organism: Rhynchophorus ferrugineus; assembly: GCF_030347505.1. Lineage (NCBI taxonomy): Eukaryota > Metazoa > Arthropoda > Insecta > Coleoptera > Curculionidae > Rhynchophorus > Rhynchophorus ferrugineus. The sequence continues at coordinate 17,939,099 of NW_027472583.1, read as the reverse complement.
AGCTCTGTGCAACGTGGGTGCCCGGCGAGCTCACTTTTGGCCAAAAACAACGACGAGTTTATGATTCAGTGTTTCATTCAGGAGCAGTGTTTGAAGATGATCAAGCGTAATAAACCCGAGTTTTTGCGTCGATATGTGTTGCATACATACGAGTTTTTGCATACAAAGGATGAAACATGGCTCCCTCATTTCACTCCGAAGTCCAATCGACAGTCATCCGAGTGGGATGCACTCGATGGCCCCGCTCGAAAGCGTGGGAAAACGCAACCGGCTGGCATAAAATTATAGCGTCTGTATTTTGGAATACGCATGAAATAATGTTCATTAACTACCTTGAATACTACTACCTTATTGGACCGTTATTGGAGGAAGAAATCGCCGAAAAACGACCGCATTTGAAGAAAAAGAAAGTGCTGCTTCACCAAGACAATGCACCGTGCCACAAGTTAGTGAAAACAATGGTAAAAATCCATGAATTGGGCTTCAAATTACTTCCTCATCCACCGTATTATCCCGATCTGGCCTCCAGCGACTATTTCCTGTTCTCAGATCTCAAAAGAATGCTCGCTGAGAAGAAATTTTATTGTTATATCGAAAAGATCTTATATTGAAAATATTGTTCTGAAAATAAAGTTCCTTGGAGAGTCTGAGATCGGAAAATACAATCCACCCTCTTACATATATAAGAGAGCTGCACACAACTTTTGAAAATAAGGGTGTAAGGATTACATACTTCTGGGTTCACTCTCATGGAGGAATACTCGAAAATGAAAAATCCGACTTTTTACCGAGCAGGATAGAAGATTCGACCAAACCAAATGTGCTATTTTGCAATAAAGATGCTAAAATACACATGAAAGCTTTCTTTAAACAAATAGACCAACTAAATTGGGACCTCCATTCTGGAATTGGGTAAAGAATAATAAGTTATGGGAGATCAAGAGGGTCTTTCACTAGCTTCCAGATATCAATAATATTAGCAGACTTAAACTGAGTATCTTCGCTCGTCTGCGGATAGGGCATTGTAGACTTACTCACGAATATTTGTTAAAAGGACGAGGCCCACCCCTATGTGATCAATGTCAGACTCAACTGAGCGTCAGGCACATCCTACTAGACTGTCAGAAATATATAGTTCTAAGGCAGCAACTCGTGATGCCGAGGCCATTGAACTCCAAACTGAGCAAATAGACTTGCTGATGGACATTTTGACAGCCACCTACCTGCTCCAGCACTTATAACATTCACTGAGAAATGAGATATTTATATAATTTTACGGTTTAATTTGTTTTTCTAAATGTTTTGCCTTTAACTTATTTTATATTTTATTTGTTCTATACATTGTTAGCGTTGTATTATATATATATATATATATATATATATATATATATATATATACATATATATATATATATATATATATATATATATATATATATGTATATATATATATATATATATATATATATATATATATATTTTTTTTCTGTATGGTATAGTATATTTAAATTAAATACTACATTGTAATCGACCCTGAATAGCCCAAGAGGCTGATGGGCTCTAAAAACAAATAAAATTAAATTAAATAAATGAAAATACTGTGAAAACAAGTTTTGGTAGCATATAATTTTAAGTTATTTTCGTTACTCTATTATGAAAGAAACGTGATTAACTTAATAAGTTGTGGCCACACGGCGGTCACTAATTAATATTAATATTTAATAGAGGAAGTGGTAATTCTTTTAATATCTTATTGGTTTTGTTTTGGAAATTTTCAGATATTTTTAGAATGCTGTTATTACTAAGACAATAATTGCTTCCAGATCGGAAATTCGTGGCCTTTGACCGCATCCGAATGGAGCCATATCGAACATATCCGTGAATCCCAGTATATTTACCCTCCTGATAAGACGTAAGACATCTAATTCACTATCGAATACACAACATTGACGGACGGTTTTTATCATTCAGCGTGTCGAAACATAAACTGAACCCGAAAAGACCTCCAACGACAACGTGGACGTTAGAACGACCCTTCTGGGTGTTAGACCTCGTGCACGGAGCGGAAGAATCGCTTGAATTCCTCGAGGACACGTCGGTGAGCGAGACGAGACGCGAAAAGAAACTGAAATGGTTCGGGGAGGACAAAGAGCGATACACAACGGGGATGGAATTGAGGTAGGAATAAATATAAAGGGAAGGGTTCGTAGATATTTCCCAAATGTGTCCTAACGTTTCGCCATTAGCCGCTTTTGAATTCGGAAATGTGACGCGTGAGATGAATTTTGGATGGAGGCCTATTAGTATTTTGAGTTTTAACTAACCACTTATCAGTTATGTTGCAGTAATAAATCAATAGGCTAGATAGCTGTAATAAAGAATCAAAAATATATTGATTTATAATTGTAATACTTCAGGTACAGGTTATTAAAATTACATTTATTTTAAAACTAAAATCGGCATTACTAATATTTATCAATAACGCTACGAAACATTAGCGTCACTTACAATTTTCTAACCATAATTTCTGTAATCCAATATTTAAATTTTTTAACTTGTTTCAATTTTATTTGGAATATTTATCTTATATTTCAGAGTCAAATAAAAAATGTTTTGTGCAACCAACAGAGAGAGTCAACTGGGATTTATCAATGCAAATAAACAAAATTTCCCCACAAACAATTCCTCAATAATGACTACACTCTGGAAAAACTAACCATGGATTCAGGTAGAATATATACAGGGCTACCAAAATATTCATTTTACATTGTTGCACAAAATTATTAAAGGCTCATATACATAATAAACAAAACAAATGAAGCCCAACTTCAAATGGTATCAACAGAGTTATATACTCCAACACGAAAAAGTTTAAATTATATACATTTTGATGATGCAGGTCTATATTGTATAAAATTACGCCGTAGCATTTGAGTAAATAAAATTCACAAATTGTAATTTGAAGTTCATTTTAAATAATAACATAACCATCTTATAAGCATATGCAACTACTACAATTCATGAAATACTTTACAATAAATTTATGTATATTTGTTTATAATTGTAATACTTTAGGTATAGGTTATTAAAATTACATTTATTTTAAAACTAAAATTGGCATTACTAATATTTATCAATAACGCTACGAAACAATAGCGTCACTTACAATTTTCTAACCATAATTTCTGTAATCCAATATTTAAACTTTTTAACGCGTTTCAATTTTATTTGGAATATTTATCTTATGTTTCATAGTTAAAAAAAATGTTTTGTGCAAACAACGGAGAGAGTCAACTGGGATTTATCAATGCAAATAAACAAAATTTCCCCACAAACGATTCCTCAATAATGACTATACTTTTAAGTTTTATGGAATTGAAGTGAATGAGTTATTCTGGAAAAAACTAACCATGGATTCAGGTAGAATATATACAGGGCTACCAAAATACCATTTTACATTGTTGTACACAATTATTAAAGGTTCATATACACAATAAACAAAACAAATGAAGCCCAATTTCAAATGGTATCAACAGTGCCATATACTGCAACACAAAAAAGTTTAAATTATATACATTTTGATGATGCAGGTCTGTATTGTAGAAAATTACGTCGCAGCATTTGAGTAAATAAAATTCACAAAATGTAATTTGAAGTTCATTTTAAATAATAGCCTAACAAGCTTATAGGCATATGCAACTACAATAATTCATGAAATACTTTACAATAAATTTATGTTTTGGCATGTTTAATAGATCAAGGTTTCGTTCTGATCAATTCTTCAACTGGATATAACCTTAGTTTCATTTACTTTACTTAATCAATTTCAGATCTTAACAGCCATCATCTATACATTTAGTCGATTGTGAATCTTTCTTTCGTAGTATTGGTATCTTTATTTAGTCATATTATTACTTTTTATCAGAAAGATATTTTGTACATAATGACAAAAATGGGCAATTCAAACAAAAAAGAAATTCGTTAATGACATTATGGAAATGTTGAGCTTTAGAAACAATCCTCTATATTGGCCTAAAGATCCATTCCATTTCATTTTGCAACATGACAGAGTTTCCTATTGTTGCACAATCGAAAGCGAAAATGAACTTGAAATTTACTGCATACTTGGATTAAACTTGCTTATTCTGATTACTAATTATAACAAGTAAAAAAAAATTAGTGTTTTTTGAATAAATAACCGATTCTTCATAAAAACAAAAAAAAGGCTTTTTATAATCCGAATTATTATTTTTTCATAAATGTTAATATGATTCAAGAATTGCCAAAATTAAAATTCTAAACGTTATAAACAGTAATACGTCGAAATAAACATAAAAGAATTGATAGAATGACAAAAATAATTGAAGAATATGAAATAGAAAATGAATATATGAATATATGAATATGAAATAATTGTTTTATTATATTTGTTATATTAGATTCTAATTAATATTTCAAAATCAAATAATTGTATGTAGTTTACATACTTTTATCAGTAAAATTTTTTATAATAAATGCATAAATCTATAAAAGTTTATAGCTATTGTTTATAGTTTTGCTGACAAGTATGTTTTATATTGAATAGTTCATCCAATAATCATGAGAAGTTAGTCAAATCCATGTTGATTCTGTTAAGAATGTGATAACCAAGTTAGCGTTGGGAACTATCGACTGAAAACGACTATCGACTATTTAGTAATCGACTACTTTTTACTATCGACTGTTTCAGTCACTATTTTTGGTTCGACTGATTTTACTACTTTTTACCAGTGACTGTTTCAGTCGACTGCTTTCAGTCACTATTTTCTGTCGGACTGATTTTGTTGCTATTTACTATCGTCTGTTTCAGTCGTTTACTTTTAATTACTATTTATGGTTCTACTAGTTTCATTCGACTGATTTTTAATGTTCTGGCTCTGTCGTCCTAGCTGCAACCTTGACAAAAATGTACCCAATTTATGCTTACATAGATTTATATGTAATATCTATAGTTTTATGATTTTTTTTGGTAATTTGCCTGTAAATAACAATATATTGCATATAAATATATCAGAATTTTGGAACGATATTTTTCAAAATTGTTAATGTAATAGGGTAAAAAGATTAAAATTGTCGATGATAAATAGTAAAATAGTTTTGTAAAATAGTGTTTTTATGGCAATAAAAAATATTTGACTTCAATAATAAATAAAGCGTTTACTTTATTTAAAAAAAAGTCTAATAGTTATTGAACGATCATTTTTAATTATGTCATGGATTAGTTTTTTTTTCTATGATTAGGTATATGTTTAATATTTATGGTTATTGTACATTTTTGATTTTGTTTAACCTCTATTGTATTGTCAACATTTATTATAGCATATTATTTAAAATTAGCAATTAAGATATTAAAATGCTATAAAACATTTGTGGGGTATTATTCCACTCCATAAAAAAATTTCATTCCTTTTCACAAATCCACACATCATTCAAATATACAAGTAATTCTACGGCGTTCAAAGTGAAATTATTAATTGCATGTTAATAGTATTCAGTAATTATTTTTTCCTTCTCTTTTCTAAACTTAGTACGTGAAGGAATATGTACATCTCGGTCTTGCTTATATTACCGTTGGAAAATATTAGCACATATAAAATTAACTGTTAACATAATCTCCGTCCTTTCCTCTCTCACAATTTATACAAGAAAAGGTTCGAACATCTTCGTCTGCCATCAGGAGTAAAAAAACACTCGAACCGTGCATTTGACTGAATATAGTAATTACTATTTTCAGTCGCTAGTTTTTTGACTATCGACTGCTTCGATTGTTTTCAGTCGATAATTCCCAACGCTAGTATAATTGTTCTAATGCAGGCCATCTCTATTTTACCTTAAACATTTTGCTATTTTATATTAAAAACAGTAAAGATCAATGATCAAAAATAAAGCATCAATTTATTATATTTATCATTTAAGACGTATTCGTTATAAATTTTTTGAAATTATTGAATTTTATTAAGGTAATAATTACAATATTAACTACAACATATGCTATATATTATACTAGAGACATTTCAAGATATATTTATTAAAAACAGCTAATTTCTCGGTGCTGATGTTTATGTAGACTTGGACGAACTCTGGCTAGCCGGGTCTGGTTCTTCACAGTAAGTCTGAATCTCTTTCAATTTACAGGGCTTCAAACAACATTCTATTGTTGGATTTGTATCCCTCTTCATACGTAATAATTTGTTCGCATTGGATCTCATTACAAATGGAAATGGATATCGTTGTTCTTCGGTCGGATAATTCTCATATATATAATCTAAGTATATATTTTTCGGGTGCCCTGTAAAACATCGATATATTGCTGTCGTATTATGTTATAATGTTTGTTGATATAACTTACGGTACTTGCTCTTTTTATCTGCATGATGGTACATATCTTGACATACTAGGCTGCTTATGTCTGGAAATCGGTCGCCACAATATCGAACTAACGCGTCGGGATGGGGTAAGGTCACTCGAGACATACAATGTACATAAGCGAGGAATACTAAGTAAAGGGCTACCCAAACCGTTTTGAAATCCATCGGGAGATAGACCAGGATCATCTGAGAACTGGAGGGAGAACGGAAGTCGTTTTATACTGATCGTGGAGGCCCTTATTTAAATTTTATATAAGTTGAATGTAACGTTGATGTTTACTAAATATGTTAATGAATGTACGTCCAGACAGCTGTCTAAAGGTATATTCTCGTATCAGGAATAAATAGTTCGTGAATGACTAGGAAACGAGACATTTTTAGACTTACTTAGAATATGCTAAAATTAAAGAATAATTAACTTATATATAACAAATAAAAATTTAAAATAAAATATCTTATCAAAATATTAAGAACAAAATTTTAGTTACCTTAAAATAAGTTTACGTTTTTTAAATTACAAAAACTATCAGAGAAAGGTGTAATATTATTAACATTTATATTCAATCCAATATTACAATTGAATCACTTTTCTAGCAATTTGAAAGTAGCAAAAATAATAATGATTTTCAAACCCGGAAACTGAAAAAGATGTTATCTCCTACCGATCTGTAAGTTTGCTACCGATAATTTCGACATTTTTTGAGAAATTATATATAAAGTAACTCAATTATACAATAGAGAGACGAAATATTATTCCAGAACACCAATTTGGGTTTGTGTGATTTGATTTGAGAGGTATATAGACCTGTAAACATGATAAATTTGTACTTATATAGCAAAAAATATTGTTTAGTTACATTTTGGACATATCGTAGGCTTTTGATAAATTATAGCATACAGGGTTGCAAGTTAAATTAAAGAAGTTCCTACCTCATCCTCCATTTCAATATAAAACAATGTGACGAACTTACTGAATGTTATCCAATGTATTTAGGAACTCAAGTCAGTCTATTGACTCTGATATATACACAACTTACCTACCAACCACAAAAATCACTACAGTTGCAATATAAGCAGACGATACAGCCACCTTAGCATCCCACGAATGTCCAAAGACAGCATCAAAGAACCTCCAAACACAGCTGATAAATTATAACTGCTTTTGAAGAAACAAAGTTTATCATGTAACATTCATTTTACGTAGAAAAATATGTCCATCAGTAAATATCAATAACTGTCAACATGCCCAAGCTGAAAATGCTATACATCTTGGTACCCAAACCGACGCCTAACCTAAAAGAAGCATTTGCTTGCTAACCGAAAACCATTTGGACTTAAACTATATTAAATAATTAGAAAATAAGGTATTGCTATACGAATCAATAGATTAAAGTCTATTTGGCCATATGAAATCCAACTATGGGGCACTGCTGTTACACTTAAGCTGTATGATGCTATCTTGCCCACTGGGCAGATTGTTAAACCACAGAGTAATATTTAAAAAAAAATGTTTAAAATTTTTGTTACCCATCATTCTCTATTAAAAGCGTTATATTTCAATCATCATAATAATCACCAGTTTGTCACGAAATCTTAAAAAATGTTCTTTAGTTGGTTCTGAGGACTAAAGTTAACATGCCAAGATAATTCTTATCCAAAATTCTCAGAAATTGCATTACGTCAAATTGTGATGGTTTTATCTAAATAACCAATGAGAAATAAATATGTTATTGGGAATTATTAAGTGATTTCATACATTCTGATAATGTCTTCGCTTTGGAAAGGTATTTGTTGCGAAAAATGGTACAACATATATTAATCAAGAATATCTTTCTCACATCTACATAAAAAATAATTCTAAGGCAATCATAACATTAGCAATTTTTTTGCTTACAAAAACATGTATTCAATCAAGTCATGCACTGTAATTACACTGACTAGATCAATTAATTCACTTGTTGCTGTTAATTGCTACATCATTAACAATATCGTTAACGGATCCATTAACTTTAATATAATAGTATTTGATTTAGTTTAGTAATGTGGGTTGAATGTAAATATAAAAATTAAATGAGCCTATTCGTTGATATCAGAAAACGTATCGCTTATTGATTTCTTGTATCGTATAATGCTCATATTAATTCCTTTAAAGGATTGTATAATTAATCTCATATCAAGGAAGCCATATTTTAACTAAGAGTCTCGCGATGGCCTACACTGTTAAAATCGATTATGTCTCTATACCTGCGACAAAATGCAACATTTATTTGTATTTTACAAATAACAATGAATCTCCCCATTTGAAAAATTTAATTTAAAATTTAATTTTAGGCCAACATTATTTTTGCATTTGACTGAAAATGTTTTTTTTCACACAAAGGAAAAATATTTTTTACATTTATATCATATTAAAACAACAACAGAATATTACAACAACATCATGTCATATCAACATTCAACACCTGCTTCAGTTAACGGTGTTCCTTCTCTACTATGGGTCATTCTAAAGAGTAACACATTTTTAAGCTAATTTTTAAATCCTATTTGGTTTTAAAGTATTTTACTATATAGATTACAAGATGGATAGTTCACAATTCACTGTATCTCTTTTGTTCTAATCTTACTCAAAAAAAGTAAATGAGCATTCTTATAAATGAGGATATAAAGTTGTGTATCCTTATGGAAATCAACAACTAAACCACTTTCTCAAGATACCAAAGGTAGCAAATAACGTAAATAATACTGAATTGGAAATGAACCATATTTAGCACATCAAGTTGAACTGCATTATTTACATAGACATAAAATGTGTTTAGAATTCAAGCTCAACTCAAACTCTTAGATTTCAGACTTCAACGATGGAATTACATCCGAGTATATTACGCCGAAACCATCTATCATATAATGATAAGACAAGGAAAATGCATTAAAAAATTCACTCCTTTATATAAGGTTAAATTTTGATTGAAATATTTTAATAATGATAGATATTAATTAATCTCCTAACTTACTATACATACATACTCTGTCATCTAGTGTCATTAAACTACTATTGCGATCAAAATTAATAAGATTTATGAAATAAACAATTACTTATATTAAAATATTTCACATAAAATTAAAGTGTTATATATTGGCTTCATTGTTGTTGTTTATTTAGTGTAAATTATTTTTACTAACACATATACCCATAATAGAGTATACAGTTAAGCATTAAGTTAATAAAAATTTATTTTAATCCACAATATTGAAGACTATTAAGCGGAACTTGAATGTTGTTCCCTCAACTATTCTTTTTTTTTATTTTTAATATTTTGTTGAAAATTGCTGTAAAACTATGTTAAATAACAACATAAATCAAACACATTACTTAATATAATTACTATTTATGAGTATTAATATGATTATAAATATCAATAATTTCGCATGTTTAAAAATATCTTTATTTTTATAATTAAATTGATCTATTATTTTTAAAAAAAGTTTAGTTAGAATTAATTTTATTTTTATTTATAATAAGGGTTCTTTTATTAAACAATAGCTGCTATTTTAGTTGCCGTAATTCATCGATTCTTAAATATATAAAATAACTAGTAGTTATAATAATAATTATTATTACCTAATAATAATAATAACGTTGCTACTGAAATAATTCTCCTTTTACCAGCTATGGGTTTATCCGGACTCGACCTACTATTAAACGTGAGCTCCGAACCACGGTCCTCGGCATTAAGCCTACCGACTGGCGAGTGACCATCTTAGAAACCATCCCAGAAGACACCCGGTCTTACCCAGCCTGGTTACTGGCGTGACTGGGATCATTTTCCTTATCGGATTTTACACTCTCTTGCCTAAAACAATCATAAAGTTTAAACAATCACAAACATAAATTTATGACCATGACCCAGCAGGATACGAACCCGCGGCTATCGCAAAAGTAGGAGGACCGTCCTATCGCCTTTACCACTGCACTACCAAGCTGGTTGAAATAATTCTTATTTTATTAATTATGCTTGATGTCAAAGCATATTTTTCACACATTCTTTATTTTAAAAATGTCTAAGTTATGATTTAAGCTAATGCTTGTAGTCGAAAATATATATAAAACAATATTAAAGACCAATAATTTATTATAAGTATTATTATTATTATTAATATTAATAATTTTATGTTAAAAATTATTATTTTTAATATTATTATCTCAAGACTTGCCAAATTAGACATCTAGTGAAACTAATAATAGAATTCATAGAAAAAATGCTTATTTATCGGGATACAACCGATATATCTAAAATTAACTAAATAAATTATAATTAATTATATTGTATGATTATAATTAATAACATTATGTTATATTTTAAAAACTAAGACAATAACAATAAAAGAAAAAATAATATCTTTCTTTTAAAAATATATTTAAAAAATTATTTTTGCCAATTTATAATAAATAGAATTAAAAAATTTCACGTAAATTTATTTAATAATGAACCGCTTATAAGTTTCTAGGCGTGGTAGTCGTTGCAGCACAATAAAACTCCAACTCGCTAAAACTACATGATTTCTCGCAACATTCGGATTCAGGGTTATCTCTGCTAACAGGAGCCTCGCTAGTGAATACAGTTTGTGATCTTTTCCTGGATATAAAGGGAAATCGTATCTCTGGTTTCCATAGTTGGAGAAAACCTGCAAAATATGGAAATTCCACCCATCCCATTAAAATTGTTTATAACAGAAATTTCTACAAACTTACGTAAGCCATTTCTTTTCCGAGCTGGTCCGTTATACGTTCCTCTACAAATCAGTTCTAGTATCTCGATAAATTTAGATCCACAATATTTTCCTGGATCTCGATATACGGTATGTTGAACGGATTTACTGGGAAAGATGGCTAGAATAGCTGCAATAGTCAATAAGACTGTGGTGATTTTCATGGCTATACTTAAACTGATATTCTCACAAAGTAAGTAACATCTCTTATAAAGGCTATCAGTAATATGTAATAGTGGTGCGCAGGATAACGTGGGAAGATTAATTCAGAATATCAAGCTGAGATAGGGCAAGCTACAAGCCTACACTTACACGCTGTTCGCATTAATTTGTATATGGTAATTTTCCGTAGAAAACAAATATTATCCAACGCAAGGTACACTAAAATATGCAGACATTATTGATCTTACCAATTGCCTATGAGTAAATAAATAATTTCGTGTCTGCTCTATATATTAACTAAGATGTGGAACTATGTATATATACGATATAATAGGTCAATTGAAAAATTATTTTTTGGCAAAATTAGTTTTATTTTATTCAACGTAATTCCTTTCAACGGTGATACGCTGATTATAGCGACCCTCCAACTTTTCGATACCCTTTTTGTAGTACGATTTGTCCTTTGCTTCAAAATAGGCCTCAGTTTCGGCGATCACCTCTTGGTTCGACGAAACAGGAAATAGTCGCTGGGGCCCTGATCTAGAGAATATGGTGGATGAGGAAGCAATTCGAAGGCCAATTGATGGATTTTTACCATCGTTTTCACTGACTTGTGACACGGTGCATTGTCTTGGTGAAGCAGCGCTATGTAATAGTCGCTGTTGATGATCATTTCTTTTTCAAGGTAGTCAATGACAATTATTCCATGCGCATCCCAAAATACAGACGCCATAACCTTGCTAGCCGACTGTTTTCCCATGCTTTGGAGCGAGTTCATCGTGTGCAGTCCACTCGGATGACTGTCGATTGGATTTCGGAATAAAATAATGGACACATGTTTCATCCATTGTCACATATCGATGCAAAAACTTGGGTTTATTACGTTTGATCATCTTCAAACACTGCTCTGAATCATAAACTCGTTGGTTTTGGTTAAAAATGAACTCGCGCGGCACCCACTTTCTCAGAGCTTGCTCATACTCAAATATTCGTGAATGACATGATGTACACGTTCAGTTGATATCTTTAGAGTGTCTGCTTTCATCAAATTTCAATTTACGGTCATTCTAAATCATTTTGTTGATTTTTTTATGTTTTCTCGATAACAACCTCTTTTGAGCACTGCGTTTACAGTCTTCGGTGCTCATTTTACCACGTCTAAACTTAACATCCAATCTCTGATGGTTGATTTTCCTGGAGCAGTGTCCGGAAAGTCCGGAAAAAGTTTTTGCTTCAACTGTATTTTTTCCCTTCAAAAAGCAATATTTTATCAATACGCGAAATTCCTTTTTATCCATTTTATTTTTCAGAATAGGAAAAGTTGCTTCACTCAAAATGCTATAATACACATATTAATGATCCGACAGTTGTCAAACTTATACACACATCTTTTGAGAGTTAGGGCTAACTAAAAACATATGGCTTTAATTCTAGTAGCGCGATTTATGTGTCAGGCTGGGGACTTTTCAATTGACCTGTTAGTATTAAAATTGTCATCGACTTATTTTTGTAAATCCAACTATACCATTTTTTGCAAATTAAGAAAAAATATATTATTTAAATATAGGTAAAGGTTCTTTAAAGCTGTTTCTTCATATTTAGTGTTACTCCAGGGTTAATAATATCATAGCTACGATACCAAATAATAATGATTTTTAATAAAACACATCGCCAGCAGAACATGTTGGGACTATGTAGCATTTTAACCGATTTCGAAAATGGAGCAGGTTCTATGTTCGCGGCTGTATATATTTTTTAATGTATGTTCGCCTAATTCTCTATCATTTATAGGCGGATTTTCAAAATTATTTTTTTATTCGAAAGAGTACACTCACTAAGGTGAGACACCGTAGGAGCCAAATCAGTATCTGTTGAGGGATGTGAGTGGGGTGGAAATCGAGGGTAAAGTTCAAATTTCAAAGGCCGTACAAAGTTTTCACATATTTTTTATCTAATATTATCAGATATTTGTCTATAATGTTATTGCCAGACGTTCTGTGCAAAAACCATTTAATTTGCTTTTTAAGCACTAACTATGTCATATAAGAAGTCGTAGAAATATTGAATACAACTGCTTCTATGGTATAATGGTTATAAGGATAATAACTAATATAACAATAAGGAAAATAATTTTTGTCGTTGTTTGGTTAGAACATTTATCAAATCTCCCTAGGCTAGCTAGCGAACCCCGTGGCCTGAAGCGCTTCTTATTTTCAAACATTGACAACATACCCTTTTTTCTTTATTCCTATTTTTCCTCATACGGGCTCGGCACCGACTTCAAATTAGTCACTTGGTAGTAGTTAAAACAACATTGTCAATAAATAAATTTAGGTAGATATTAAGCTAAATTGTAGGTATATAGTAGAATATAAAATACGTGTAGTTAGGTTAAATAAGGTTTTTGATTATTTTTGTATAGTAATTACAATGATTATTATGTACATAATTTGTTTTTAAATGTTATTTTTGTTTAAACTCTCAGTTCGATTATTTTTCAATTTTTAGTGAGCTCCTTATTCATTTTTTGGAATATGTTCAATTATTTGTTAAAAATATTTTTACAAAATAATAACATGGAACATACATTATTAAGTTTTTCTTTACAACAATCTAATCCCAAGTAAAAACTTGTTTTTATGAATCTAATTCAGGTCAGTTAAATAAACTTAATTAAGTACTAAATATTAGTAATGTTATTAGTCTATTACTCGGTTCCATCACCATTTGCTCCAGTAAATTGCACATGACCTGTCAAGACTGCAAGATGAATAATTATTTTGATATAGGATATATCTATTGCCCACAAGATAGAAAAAAAAGAAGGATCCATAGAAAGATTTTAATATTTCCTCACTCCCACACGCATCCATTAGAGTAGCAAAAACTCCTGCAGCTCGACCAATTTGGCTTATCATTTCAGTGACAGCAATTTTCTTTTCCGATATTATTAATCTCAAGTACTTGAACTTTTACAGTTGCTCTAACAGGATCCTGTGGGGACTTGCACCAGCACCAATCCGTCAGTTGTCAATACATTAGTCTCTTCTTAATTATCAAGTCATATTGCTCGGCAAGGCAAACTATTTATAAATAATGGTAGAAGCCTCAAAATCCGTATCAGCGAATATAGCGCTATCATCAGTGAAAAATGGAATGGTCAGCGAGTTTGTAGAGTTGTTCTTTTTCAAACAGATATTTAGATTTTTACAAAATTTACAAATCCGGCTTTATAATCATTTATGCCAATCAAATTAGGACACTTTGTTAATCACGGAAATATGTATGCAAAAGTATAATGTATAAGCACTAAGAACAATTACAAATGTTACTACATGTATTCTACACGATATTTAAATTGTTAAAACCTGATGAAACTACTTCAACCCATCGTAATAAACGAAAGCATTCGCAATTTTGCACAAGATTCAAGCACATTTTCGTAATATTTAACATATGATAATATAGGATAATGTGTAATTTCTTGCAGGAAAACTGTCAATTATATGCTGGCGAAAATCGGTATGTGAAGTTACTAAAAGATCTAAGACCACATATGACTAATATATAAATTAGATATCAAACTTTAATGAATAAACAATTAGAATGAAAATGTATAATTTATTTTCATTAATAAGAGATAAGTTTTCTTACTCTCACTACTTCGTAGGCTCCATAAAACATCGGACATTAATATATGGACTTGCTACAATATCACCATTGGCGGATATAATTCTATTATTTTTGATACTGATATAACTTTTTATTTCTATCAATTCATTGGCATTTACGAATACGAACATGTATTTTGCATTAATATTTTATTTATAAATTTAAATTATAGTGAAAGAACAAATGAACTGGACAATTGTAAACATAACTTTCTCTTTTCAGAAATAAATTTTTGGAAGAAGTTATTGTAAACCGGGAGCCTCCCATTTTGGATAAAACTATACGCTCTAATAATCCTGAAGACTATTCAGACAAGACAATCAAGGAATTTTGCATGGAAAACTTATTTACAAAACCACCAGAAAATATTGACGATGATACATGGTATGTTATGGGTTTTTTTCGTTAACACCTATTACTAGTATACAATTAACTGTTATTTAAGCAAAATCAAAACTGCTAATGATTACGTAAAAGAAGAACAAATGATTGAGGACACTTTACAACAATACCAAAACGAAGAAAAAGTTGTTGAAGACAATTTATATAAACTAATTGACAGTCAAATAGGAGATTTAGACACAATGACAACATGGTTCAACGGTAATATAATATATACTTTATATATTTATATAACTTCATTATACAAAAATAGTTATATCTTTAATCAGGGAAATACTAAAATATAAATAACAGGTTATATAAAAGTCCCCGGCCTGATACATAGATGGCGCTACTCGATTTAAATCCATATATTTTTCAGTTAGCCCTAATCCTCAAATATGCGTGTATAAATTTGACAGCTGTCGGATCATTAGTTTGTGAATTATAGCATTATGAGTGAAACAACTTTTGTTATTATGAAAAAAGTAAATAAAAAGAAATTTCGCGTGTTAAACAAATATTGCTTTTTGAAGGGAAAAAATAAACTTGAAGCAAAAACTTGGCTTGATGCCGAGTTTCCGGAAAATCAACTATCAAGAATTGGTATGCTAACTTTAGGCGTGGTGAAATGAGCACCGAAGACGGCGAACGCAGTGGACGCCCAAAAGAGGTTGTTACCGACGAAAACATTAACAAAATCCACAAAATGATTTTGAATGATCATAAATTGAAACAGAATGAAATAGCAGACACTATAAAGATATTAACTGAACGTGTACATTATATCATTCACGAATATTTGGGTATGAGAAAACTCTGTGCAAAGTAGGTGCCGCGCTAGCTCACTTTTGATCAGAAACAACGACGAGTTCATGATTTGGAGCAGTGTTTAAAGATGATCAACCATAATAAACCGGAGTTTTTGCGTCGATATAAGACAATGGATGAAACATGGCTCATCATTTCACTTGTTCATTGTTTCACTCACAAGTACAATCGACAGTCATCCGAGTGGATTGCACACGATGAACCCGCTCCAAAACGATGGCAAAAATCTATGAGTTGGGCTTCGAATTGCTTCCTCATCCACCGTATTCTCTAGAACTGGACCCCAGCGACTACTTCCTGTTTTCAGATCTCAAAAGAATGCTCGCTGGGAAGAAATTTTTGTCGAATGAAGAGGTGATCGCGGAATCTGAGGCCTATTTGGAAGCAAAGGACAAATCGTACTACAAAAATAGTATTGAAAAGTTGGAGAATCGCTGTAATCAGTGTATCACTCTTGAAGGGAATTATGTTAAGTCAAAAACTAATTTTGGCAAAAAAATGTGTTTTACTATGGTAGGCCTGGGACTTTTCAATTGACCTGTTAATAATAAAGTTCGTCTGCTTCCTGGTTGTTCCTTATGTCATTGACAAGTTTTCTTCTCTATCACTTTCAATTCTACCGTTGAAGTAGTTACTGGCATATGAAAAACGCTGTTCAAGACTCCCAGTTTTTGATTCATATAGTAGACGATGTCATTCTTTTTGTTTTATAAAAGTTTTAATGGATGAGAAACGGATTGTTGAGTAGCCTCTAATCAGTGGACATGTTCTTGCTGAGTTTCATAACCATTCTCGTCAAGCAGCTCCTCCAATTACATGTCTTCAAACTTCTTTGCAGTTCCGGGAGGTACTTTGTCTTCCTCGTGGAAATCAGCTGATTTGAATCTCTGTACAGATGTAATATGTCTCCTATCATTCTAGTTGCTTCAACTGCAGTACTTATGCAATTAAAAGCTATACTTCCTACAAATGGTACTTGTTTTGCTCCAAACTAGTAATCTTTGCTCAATAAATATATATCACGCTATGTCTAATTAACAAATGCACTTACAACGAATTGTGAACTAATATTAGACATTAATATTTAAAATTTCTATTCCACATTCCTATTAATATGTATAACAGTGACAAGTCAAATACTCATAATTTAGATATTCGTGCTGATTCTGAAATGATGCTAAAAGATGTTATGGACCAACAGCAAAGATATTTGAAAAAAATGGAACAAGAAACACTCAATATAAAATCAGCTAAAAAAGACAAAGATTTAAAAAAGAAAAAGAAAAAATAACCTTAATACATATTTTGTATTACGGTTTTGGATTTGATAACTGTGTTACTCAATATTTTTTATATTATTTTTAACCTGGAAAGTAGTTTAATAAAACTTTTTTAATTATGCGTTATTCTTCTATTTACCACCCAGGATTTGTCTGGACCCGACCTGCTACTTAAAGGTTCTCGACATTAGGCCGGCCGGTAGATTTGCCAACGGTAGGTCACTTTACAATTTTATCTGTTCATTTAAAATTATAAAATAAAATCACAAATATAACAGATCAATTGAAAAGGCCCCGGCCTACCATAGTAAAACATTTTTTTTTGCAAAATTAGTTTTTTTTATAATCAACATATCAACATTCCATTCAAGGGTGATACACTGATTTTAGAGACCCTCCAACTTTTCGATACCATTTCTGTAGTACGATTTGTCCTCTGCTTCAAAATAGGCCTCAGTTTCGGCAATCACCTCTTCATTCGACGAAAATTAATTCCCAGCGAACATTATTTTGAGATTCGAGAACAGAAAATAATCGCTGGGGGCGAGATCTGGAGAATACGGTGGATGAGGAAGCAATTTGAAGCTCACTTCATGGATCTTTGCCAACGTTTTCACTGATTTGTGACAGGTTGCTTTGTCTTGGCGAAGCAGAATTTTTTTATTACTCAAATGCGGTCGTTTTTCGGCGATTTCTTCCTTCAAACGATCCAATAACGCTATGTAATAGTCGCTGTTCATGGTCCTTCCTTTTTCAAGGTAGCCAATGAAAATTATTCCATGCGCATCCCAAAATACAGACGCCATAGCATTGCCAAGCGAATGTTGCGTTTTACCATGCTTTCGAGGACGTTCATCGAGTGCAGTTCACTTGGATGACTGTCGATCGGAATGCGGGGTGAACTGGTGGAGCCATCTTTCATCCATTGTCACATGTCGACCAAAAAACTTGGCTTTATTACGCTTGATCATCTTTAAACGCTGCTTCGAATCATCAAGTCGTCGTTGTTTTTGGCCAAAAGTGAGCTCGCGCGGCACCCACTTTGCACAGAACTATCTCATACCCCAATATTCTTTAATAATATGATGTACATGTTCAGTTGATATCTTTAGAGTGTCTGCTATTTCATTCAATTTCAATTTACCATGATTTAAAATCATTTTCTGGATTTGTTTAATGTTTTCGTCGGTAACAACCTCTTTCGGGTGTCCACTGCACTCACCGTCTTCAGAACTCATCTATGTGTCAGGCCCAGGACTTTTCAATTGACTTGTTAAGGTACGTCAATATACTGCGGGATTCGTGTACGCGATTATCTCAACTATAGGAGAACCGTATTGCATTAACACGGCTTAATAAAACTTTTAATTAACATATTGATAAGAGAAAACATCTATGGTAGAAAGATAGTTTGCAGAGAAGAAGAAAAGCAGGACAGTTAGTTGGGAAACAGTCAATGAAATTAGTGGAAGCTGACCAAAATTGTAGTAAAAAAATTGTAATGTTTTAAATATAAATCAGATTCGTTCACGATTAAATTTCGTTTCCGCAAATTATTTATTAATCTACCAATATATCGAAATATATTTCAGCCAAATTAATAGTTTTAGTAAAAATATGCTATACGTCAACACAAGTATCACAAACAATACAATAATGTTGATATAATTTTGTGTCATGTACACAAAATTAAATTACGAACAAAACAAATTTAATTTGTTGCTCGTACCGACTTCAAACTGATCAGTTGGTAGTAGTTAAATAATATTGAAAATAGATAAATTGGTTTATGTAGGTATTAAGCTAAATGGCGTGTATATAGTAGAATATAAAATACGTGTAGTAGCAAGGGTAAATAAGTTTTTTGTTTACTTTTATTTAAATATTACAGCAATTATTATGGACGTATTTTATTTTAAAACGTTTTTCTTTTGTGTTAAATATCTAAGTTTGATTATTTCTTAGCCTTTCTTGAGTTTCTTATTTATTTTTGCAAATAGGTTGATTTTTTTTGTTAAAACTATCTTATATTTAGTATTTAAATGTTTAATAGTATATATATTGTTATTATTACGTATATTTTTGTGTAAAAATGTTTACTTAAAGTGTGTTTTTAAATTAGGTACAAAAGATATTTACTAATTTAGTCACTACTATTTATATGGAAGATCACCTCCTGTAATAAAAGCAACATAAATATATAAAATTATATATATGAAAGAATAATAGATACATTTTTTATATTAACAATATTCTTACCCAACGCTATTAAAATCTGTTGCCTTTTTATTCAAAATATTATTGTAAATTAAATATAATCTGCAAAACAATAAATAATGAATCAAATAAAATGATCATAGAGATTTCCAACCGTTTTATCTCTATAAGAAAACGTTGAAATAAAGCAATAAATCCAAGTAATTAAATTAACTGCAGTTTTCTAGGTTTGTGTGGTCGCTTTCATTTTTCTTTTACGACAAACGGAAATAAAATACCATTTCCTATAAAGAACAACGAAAATACGCGACAACCAACCCGAGAGAACAACAACTAAAAGAGAAAAAAAACCGTCGGAAATTTCTAGGAGAGCCACAATGTTTCCATAGTCATCGTGTCTTGCAAGATATTAATGGATCCACGTCCTCGGTAATGAAAACATATGAGTTCGATAATTTCAAAAGCGTGTTACACGAAACATGAATAAACGGTGAGAAATAGGTCGCAAATTTACTCTTCCAGGGAAAAATATCGTGTAACACATCCGACGTTCCAATGCCGTTCTTAAACAAAGGTGAAATTATTATTTGTTTAGTTAAAAATCCTGTTGAATTTTGATACTAACGATGTATTTCATTTTCAATTAACATGTTGCTTTAATTGTTAAGTAATAACAAGTTCACTAGTAATCCATACAATGTACCTTCACCATTGTGTCAAATTTTAAATTTTAACATAATTTTATTATACGTGTACTATACATATTATACATATAAATTTTAAAAAATATTACATAAATAATACTTAAATATACGTATAAAATAAAACTATTTTATTAATACAAATATACATATTTGAATCAGAATTTTGATTTTTTTAATAATCTACAAAATAGTTTTAATTAATATAATATGCTACTGATTGGATACATTACGCATTTTCAGACTATTTTTTATTGATAACCACATAAAAAGCAGTAGAATTAGTTGTCTCTTAATTCCTAATAAAGCTCAAAGATAGTTTCTAATTACATATCCTTCGCCATAACAAAGTTATCGTTATAATTAAATTTCCAAAGTTCCAAATTCCTAACATTATTGAAGTTTGACATTAAATAACAAGTTCATATATTCAGTGCAGATTTATAAATAAAATAATTCAGCTAAAACACAATAATGAATAATAATTATTTGTATTTAAATACAAAAGTGTTTCAAAAAATGTAAATTCACGCGGACTAGTCATGTTTAGAATAATATGAAAATAACCAGTAAAAGAAACATGAGCAATAGAATACCGGAAACTCAAAACTTCAAAAATGACATGCAAATAATCACATTCTTCTAAATTTGATGAGAGTAGCACACCAAGAGCAGCATCTGGTGAGTTGAAAATTTGCTACATTTTGGAAGAAAATTCGTTACACCTAAGTAAATATTTAACAATTAAAATTAATGTTTCCAGTTTAGGGGCATGTATTTCATCAGGTTAAATAAAAAAAATAATATTTTTTCTATCCATTGTTTTACTAGATATTTATTGATGTTCTTTAATACATAAAAGAAAAAAATTAAAAAATAGAAATGATGCGTTCTCCTTCACACGATTGCAGCCTTCGTAGTAATTTGAAATAAAAAAATAGGAAATTCTTAATTTGAGAGGCAATGTACAAGAACCAAGTCAGTGTTTGCTAATGTTTTGCCAGGTTACAATTAATCGATAAAAACATTTCTTTTTACATTTTTGACCATTACATCAACACAGAAAATATTTTTACTTTGATACGATAGAAGAATGTATAGAGAAGGGTTTCCATCCGGGCCATAGTAACACATAATCGAGAATATTTTGTTCTTTTTGTTTTAGAGTTTTTATGAATATATTATTTTATATTTTTATTTTTATGAGTTTTATTTTTTTTTATTTAGAACATATATGTAAAAACATATCGATTTTTAGCTCCTACTTCACTAACCTTAATTGAATTTTGGTTTTTTAAAGTTCTAGAAAAAAATTGAAGAATAAACATGTTGGCCTAGACCAATAAAATATGTTTTGAATCTATTTTTAGAGATTTACAATATATGTGTTACAGAAACGTATTTAATTGACTAAAACGCTTGAATATTGGTTTCGGCGATTTAAAAATGTCATTCAATGGCACAGTTTGCTAAAGACAACTCCAATCAACCTACAATGTTTATAACAACAATCGGACAAGAGTGCCTGTGCTTTCTATCATATTCACCAAATATTGCCCTAACGAAGAAAAATTCCAGATATTAGATATATTTCTCGTAGACAGCCTCAAACAATGAATCCTTACTGCTATGTTGTACAAAAAGTACTAATTTTTTTTATAAAAATCGGAAGAAATCTATTTTTACTTCGAATAGGCCTAATTCGTTCAAAGGCCCTATTTTCACATAGCAGTAATCAGTACAATGCCCATACTTTGATAAAACGCATTTAATACAATAAATGTGAACACTCACCAATCAAATACCAGAAAAAGAAATCCCACAATCCGACCGTACCGTCATTATGCCGATATTTCCGTCGCTAACAATATTAACTTCGTTATTCCTGTTTTCTGAACCATATTTGTGCCGCGCGCTCCCCTTTCAAGACGAAGAGGAGGGCCAAAGGCAGCCCGAGTAGCACGTTATCGTACGCAGGAAGGCATTCGGCAGGAATCTGCTTCTGCTCTAAACATGTCGTGGCGTTATCGGCACCCACCATATAGCCAGCAGCAACATGCCTAACGAGTCGTTAAAAGGCCTTCACTAAACTCGATTTCGTCGTCGCCAGTGTTGACACGTCTTCGACATTTTGTACTTGCAGGAAATCGGAGCCTGGGGCTGTACTTTTTCTCTGTTTTGGGAAAAAATAATCCAGTTCTGACCATTAATCGAACAAACTTGTAGGGATATATATATATATATATATATATATATATATATATATATATATATATATACTTTAGAGCATCCACTATATGTATACATGGTCATTCTTTACTTTTGTCTTATAAATATGAATACGAAATATAAATGTAATATATTCTTGTATATTACAGCAATAATGAACACAATTTGGTAATTTATTTTTTACATATTAAACATTTATATTAAAGGAATATATTTACAATCACTAAATGAACTATTGGTTTCTCAAAACCTAGGTTTATAAAGTAAATAACAAAAATGATTCAAAATCAAGATTCAAGTTCAAAGAATAAGTTGTCACCGATATTATTAATTAATATTTATCAGCCCTTTAATTTGTTTACAAATTCGCCGTTAATAATTCATAATTTCTTCTAATTATGTGTTGCATCAATTGAAATTATGTAGTTAGCTTTTCTATTACTATCTACTTTGTCTTATGTGGGAACTAACAACGCACCAACAAATGAAGAATTAAAATTCTATGTCGCATTTTATAATTGTTAATATTCTTTACAACATTCATTTTAACTCTTCATGTGCAAATAAACATATTTATTACCTCCAGTAACCGCATATTGAATAGAGTGCTTTGTTAAGAAATGCACTCACTAAAGTCACCTGAATGTAGTTAATACCTCTAAAAAATACATAAAAATCTTTTAGAATTATCTCTGGTACTTATTAATATCTGGTACTATTATACATCCAGAACCATATCAATTACTATCATCCCTTAAACAAGAATAATTGTTCGTAGTTGTTCTCTGTTCACTAGACATTTAATCAAAAGCTGCTTGCGAAATACCGAAATACTAAATAATCTAAATACTTTGTAAACCAAAAGGGTAGACGATTCTTGTTATGCTCAAAATTTGTTAATCCTTGTTGAGATGAAATTTTCCCATTGTCGAGTATTCCTTCTTCAGCTGTATATATCTTCCGATAAAGCGAACATGTCAACAAAATGAACAAAATGTACGCGTCGGTAACTAATTTACACTTTTTAATTATTAAACACTTTTTCAAAATTCTAGAAGAAGATGCCTATATGTTTTTCTCTATTTTCGTTTTCTGTTACAAATTTAGTGAAATAGTTTCATCAGAAATATTAAATATTCTGATATACTTGAAACTTATATAGAAATAATTATTTTGTAATAAAGCTGATTTTTACAATCCAGATATTTTACAATACATATGAAAGAAATAGTAATTATATAATATTATCAGATAATAAAATAACTGAAAGGTTGAAAATAATCAGGCTAATTTACTTATGAGTACGTCATCTTATATAATCCCACAACGTATAAATGGATACTGCTAATATATATAATTTTAGATAAGAATCAGTGAAAGGAGAATGTTATTATTTATCAGAAATGTTCAGAAATATTTATATGATTACATTTAAGATTAATTAGTATTATAATATATATAAACAATCTTCATTTAGCATTAAATGGTTCTTAAAAGTCGTTTCGCTACAATGATAGATAGGTTGGTAAAAATATCTGGTATCATCTGGAAGAATTTTTTTGTCGCGGAGGTTTCAGTAATGTCATTGAATGGTCTTCACGATGTTGTGTACCAGGGGCTGTGCCAATCTTCTAGCTTTATTTTTGTATATAATATTATATATTAAGAATTCTTTATATATTTAATATATGTTTGAAATATATATTTATTCTAACATATTATTTTCTGAATAATATTAACATTATTTCTCTAATTTCTTAGATCATTTAATTAATTAAGTTGCATTAAATATTATTAAATGTGATTCCAAATGAATTATTTAAAAAATATATAATAATATAATTTAAATTATATTTTATAAGTGTAATCGAAAATATTTTTAAATTATAAATTATTATTATCTGCCTCTGGCTCTTAACGAATTAAAATAGACGATTAATACCATTAATTATTAGGTAGTTGCATGTATTCTCATCATTTAATTCACTTTAGGAAGACTTACTTTAGAACATTTTATTGAGAAAAATGGCAACAATATTTTTCTACCACTTTTCCGTGTGTTTGAAAAAAACGATATTGTTTGATTCAGAAATTTGTATGTCTGGCGAGTGCGCTGGGTGAGATATAAGTTTTCAATTGAGCTCTTACAATGTATCCTTCACAACTCCTGCAACTTAATGCCGAGCAATGAGCAATGAGGACAGTCCAAATACGATAACGCACCTCTCATGAAGCAAAATCGGCCAAGGAAGAGTTAAAAGCATTTGAATGAGACATATTATCGCACCCGTCATACTCTCCAGACCTTGCCTCCTTCGACTACAATTTTTCGCATCAATGGGACACAGCAGAGCAGTGTTTTCTGTTGCTCTATATAGAGAAATGTTAAATGTAATAGTTAAGTGAGCTCGTTTAGCACTTGTTTACATTTACACTTAGCATTTTGACCAATATATATATTGTTGATCAAAATACCTGTATGTACCTAACAAATACTACACATAACCACTAGCAAATAATATTTAATATCTACTTTCTATAAATTTCTTCAGTTTGGTTCTAGTGGCCTATTTAATAGGTTAGTCGCATCGCGAGACAATTAAAACCACCAGAAACAATCAAGAATTGCGTAAAATCCTCGACTTCCGACCAGTTTCCGCTTGTTAGGCAGCGTAATTTTTCTTGTCGATGCAGTCGCTTTCGGCGAAGTCCCGTGAAATTCCCCAACATCCAACCGGTACGTTCCGTGTCCGAGCATAACGAACGACACATCATAATGCACAGGCTCACCGCCTGTGACAAATCGGCCCGGTGTCATGTCGAAAAACAATTCCGCGTACCGTTACGGATACCATCGCTTAATTGTTGCCGTTATATTTCAGATTATTATCGTAAAAATGCGTTTGGTCTCGAGGAAATTCCTGATCTAGCACGTAAACGGTTAGAGATCCAAGGAAGCGACTCCCAATTGTTATCTGTTCATTATCTGAACCTACGAAGTACAAATTATTACTCTCTTATGGGGTATGCCTTTTGTGATATAGTGTTACTCGATTTGTTTATTTTATAACGACTATTAGTAAACTCGATGAATTTAAAATATAGTCCTTCCAATAAAACAGCCATTGCACATTAAGTATATATCAATCAGTAACATCAAATTTAACTTTTGGTTTATTTTGACCCTACTAAAATACTAATGTAAATAAAATAATCATTCAAAAATGACATTATATAATTTAATGTATTTTAACATTATAATACATTTAATGCATATATTATCGATACAAAATACTAGTTAATTATACAGACATAGCCAATAGTTTATAAGTTAGAGTTGTTTTATTATATTTACATTGAACTCTTTTCCACACCACCTATGAAGTAGTTTTTTACTCTTGAGAGGTTACAGTCACAGTGCTTATGTTAATATTAACTGCAGTTGTAGTACCAATAAAACTGCTGCAACTTAATATTCTCTACCTATCTAATGCATTTTACTGGAAAAACAGTTCCTACCTCTGACTATTTAATGATTTTTTCAATCAGAGTAATCTCAAATATTACATTACACAGACATATCATAAGAATGTCGTCCAGTACCTACACAAATAGAATTTTATAGACTGATTCGGTTATATATAGGGACACATCAGATAGCATTCTGTCCCTTTTTAACTAAAGTAATGCGAACTAGTAAAATGAAAAGGAAAAATCCACGAGATTAAAACGAAATTTATGCTTTTACAAGCTTCATTCGGTAGTATTTTCGACGTCATCTATGACGTACATTGGCTGTTTTATTGGAAGGACTATACAGTCTTTTCTATAACTACCAGTATTCTATAAGTTGGCAGTATAATTTCACTCAATTTATGTACTTATTCTAAAAATACAGCAATTTATGAGTCCCATCAATGTAATGGTTTACCAGAAAGTTACATTACATTTGATGAGAATCCTTTTTCGTTCGAAATATTTTTTTGAAATTGAATGAATTGAAATGAAAGAAGATTTTTTTCAGAATGAGAATAAGCGAGTTAAATCTGACGAGGAAGTTGGATTTTCAAACATCTGGTACTATAAATAATAAGTATTAATAATTTTTTTTGAATTTCTTTAATTAGCAGCAAATATTTTTTCACGAATTCTCGCATCCTATTGGTTCATACTCAAATTCGTTGTTTTATTACAATAGTTTAGAATTAATCCCAGTTTTTGTTTAATTTTTAGGGACCTGTAGATATATTATACAAAATATTCTTCCCTCCTTTGAAGAACCCTAGCCAATAAAACTTCCTCATGTTTATTTTTTAAAACTATATTTTTATTCAAATAAAATATATTGGACTATATATTAATTTTAAAGGTTCTACAACACACGGTATTACTGTGTACAAAATGCCATCGGGTACAGTTGTAATCAACTTCATGTTAAAGCCTCATTTACAGGCTTCACTTCGTCGAAGTGTAAACGAGAATGTTTTTATTTTGTTGAAGAGGTCTAAATTTGTACCGAGTAAATCGCATTTGCGGGAAGTTTTACTTGTTGACTTTAATTTTAAGAAAAAAGCGTCTTAAGGTAATATCGATATGTTAAAAGTCCTATACATCAAAATATATTTCAATACGAGGATTTCAAGCCATTACTTAATGAAACTATCAATGAATATCCCTATCGACTATATTTATTTTGTTCGAGCCAAAAACTAAGTGAAAAATGTCCGGAATGCAAGCAAGGACACAACAATGTTATTCTTCAACATGACAACGCTCGACCACATGTTACAAAACCGCTGAAAGGATACTTCGAAACATTAAAATGGGTAGTGCAACTCCACCCACCAATCCTCCAGACTTTGCTCGTGAGTCGTGACCTCTCTGAGCACTGTTTTACTTCTTATGAAGTTGCTAAAAATTCGCAGATACCTTAAAGAAATATATCGTTCTTACTAGATGGAATCCGTAAATTTCCTGAAAGGTGGTAAGAAGTGGTAGCCATCAATGGACAAAACTTTGAACAAATTACATTGAACGGATTTTTCAGAACAAAATTTAAAATTAAAAAAAAAAATCTTTAAAACTAATTTATAGGCCTAATAGAATGTGAAACTAAAAATAAAATTAAAAATATATTTATTCAAATATAAATATTAAATTCAAATATGTTCAAAGAAACGTCCACAATGTAGAGCAAATCTCGTAAAAATAGTACAAGAGAAATCGCAGATATTAACAATATCGACAAAAAAAGACAAACAAAAAACAATAATGATAATGAGCCCCATCAGGTTAATTGGATCGGTGGCGGAAAATCTAGTCTATCGAATGCAGGCCACTGGCTAGAATAAATTACTTAATAATGATTCAGAAGCA
This sequence comes from Rhynchophorus ferrugineus, assembly GCF_030347505.1. Lineage (NCBI taxonomy): Eukaryota > Metazoa > Arthropoda > Insecta > Coleoptera > Curculionidae > Rhynchophorus > Rhynchophorus ferrugineus. The sequence continues at coordinate 17,911,076 of NW_027472583.1, read as the reverse complement.
GAGAGGATGGAAAAAAATCGACCAGTCTATTATTATGCACCGAGTCGGAGTTAGATCGAGACCTAATTGGGTGTTATTTTCCGTATCTTGATTGAAAATTGCGCTTCATTTTTCCACCGGCATCAAACAAGTGATGCATCTTTTTCGAATCTCAGACGACGCGATCGAATTTGAATAATTTTGCATTTTGGAACATTGTTAAATTTTTTTTACATAAAGCAATGTTCATAGTTCAGTAACTGCACCGCTGCCAAGCATCAGCACTTTCAAGTCACAGTTGTTCTGATTTCAATTGTTGTGTCACAGTTTCTATTCGATCCTCAAACTTCGGTTCTTTATGTGTAATCCCAACCATGATTTTTCTTTGTTGTGGCGAATTTTAATTATAATCCATTCAAAATAAAAGTGAACTAACGCCATCAGGATTTTTAATGTATTGCAGTCACAATTCGTTTGAGAATAAGACAATAATTTCTTTCTCATTTTATTCTAGTCAAAAAGAAACACAGTGCTGTCTGATAAGTTCGAACATGTAACCAAACCTACCTGCAAAAGTTGTCCGGTTATCAAGCCTCTTAAATGCAGAATTTTTCAATATATTAATTATAGTAACTACAGATTATAAACTGACAAACGTTGTCCCAAATCGCTACTTATTATTACACTGATTGAAAATGCTGATGCCAGACAGAACAGATTGCGTCTCTAATCTTTACTTCGAACAGGAACGAGATAATGGAGACCTCTACTTTCCATTAAAATTCGTTAGAGATATAAGCAGTTTTATTGTTGAATATTAATTTGCTGCTGTCTTAATTGAACATGTTTTAGCGTGTTGAAGCTCCACTGAACATTATATGGACACGGTTCAGTGGTCACTGAAATATCTCAAAAAATAAAAAATGTTTACTTGGATTCACCGAAAAGAAAAGAATCAAGATCAGCTTGACATTACCTCTCTCAGAGATCAAGTATATGAAACATATACAAAGAGTGAATAGTTTTTCAATATATATAATTTAACATAATTATTTCAGAGGAAACTGTCAAAAAGACATCGAAGAGCTCTAATGGGACTTCCAAACGTTGCTTTTAAAATACTTCAGTTTTAGTACATGAGCATTTGGTTAAAATGTGTGAGGGGAGAAAGTAGAGCAGTGATAAAGTACACAATTATAAGTACTAACATGATAGTGTAAGCCTTTTCTAATAAAAATAATAAGTAATAATATAACAGTAATCATAGTCAAATATCATCTCCCACTGAATGACTGAAAAAAATTATCGAATATCGGATCATGCGCAATAGTAATTATATTATAATAAATATATATATTTATATATATATATATATATATATATATATATATATATATATATATATATATATATATCAAAATTTCATGTACATTTCAATATTCGTATAAAGTTAACACCATTCATAAATTCAATACTTCTTTTAATACTTTTGATATATCCTTTAAAATAAGCAGACTATAAATTTTTTCAACTCAAAACTTTCTTTTTTTCCAGTCCAATAAAGCTATATAAAAAGTTGCGAAGTCAATTGTATAGCGATATAGAACATTTCTCAGTAACAAAAAAGTTTAATCTTTTAGAAACCCTACAAAGATAAAAGAAGAACCGTTTCAGTATTATTTATTTAAGAGCATGATGGCGTCAGAACGTTACAATTAATATTGCAGAAATTAACGAATTACTTGGTTTTATTATCTTTATTTCTTCGAATTCTCAAATTTTTTTAATATTTTACGATACAGTTATTAGGAATTTGGGGTGTTAATAATTTTTTTTAGTTTAGACGGGCTGAAATGAGCACCGAAAATGGTGAACGCAGTGGACGCCTAAAAAAGTTTGTTACCGACGTAAACATTAAAAAAATCCACAAAATGATTTTGAACAAAATAAAGATAAAATCTCTAAAGATATCAACTGAATGTGTACATCATATTATTCACGAATATTTAGGTATGAGAGAGCTTCTGTCAAGTGGGTGTCGCGCGAGCTCACTTTTGACCAAAAACATCGACAAGTTGAAGATTCGGAGCAGTGTTTGAAGATGATCAAGCGTAATAAACCCGAGTTTTTGCGTCGATATGTGACAATGGATGAAACATGGCCACATCATTTCATTCCGAAGTCCAATCGATAGTCATCCGAGTGGACTGAACACGATGAACCCGCTCCAAAGCGTGGGAAAAAGCAACAGTCCGCTGGCAAGGTTATGACCTCTGTATTTTGGTTTGCGCATGAAATAATTTTTATTGACGACCTTGAAAAAAGAAGGACCATCAACAGCGGCTATTACATAGCTTTATTGGACCGTTTGAAGCACGAAATCGCCAAAAAACGGCCGAATTTGAAGAAAAAGAAAGTGCTGCTTCACCAAGATAATGCACCGAGTCACAAGTCAGTAAAAACGATGGCAAAAATCCATGAATTGGGCCTCAAATTGCTTCCTCATCCACCGCATTCTCCAGATATGGCCCCCAGCGACTATTTCCTGTTTTCAGACCTCAAAGGGATACTCGCTGGGAAGAAATTATCGTCGAATGAAGACGTGATCGTCGAAACTGAGGCCTATCTTGAAGCAAAGGACAAATCGTACTACAAAAATGTTATCGGAAGGTTGAAGGGTCGCTATAATCAGTGTATCAAACTAATTTTGCCAAAAAAAGTGTTTTACTATGGTAAGCCGGGGACATTTCAATTGACTTGCTAAATATTATTATTTGCTTGCATTTTCGGACTTGTGTAGATATATTCTTTTTTCAAATTCACTACTGTACAAATAGTAGATGATTTTCTAAAAAATATATAAAAAATATTTCCTCAGAATGTCTATTTATATAACCTTGTATTGTGTGGAATGTAATTTTATACCCGTAAATAGACTTCTGTAGAGAAGATAAATCACAATGCACTGTACTTTATTGATTATTTTATAAGATTTGCCAAAAAAACATTAATATTACATTGAGCTTTAAATGAAACAAACAAATCACACCAAAAAAAATGTTTGTTGGACACTGTTGGAATGCAGTAAACCGATTTATAATATATGGCAATGTAAACAAATAATTATGCAATCTAATTTGAATTCAACGTATAACTCTAAAACAGTTGTTAAGAACGGGCCTACTCTAACAGATGTTTTGCTGTACAGTCTGTTAAAATAATAAGATGTTTGTTAACATCATGATGCTTGTTATGAAAAATGTTTCCATATATCTCCACAAATATTTATATAATGCAGATCCCTAAAAACAATATAATACCGTATTGTCTTTAACATCTATTTCAAATTCCTTAGTCGCTTTATTTTTATGTTTAATATTATTTACTAAATATTTGTAACATTCTTGGATATAAAAATTAACTGAGGCAACTGATATTACATTAGTTGTTGAGATGCTAGAGTAAAAAGTTCAACTCATACACGGTATATACAAGATTCCACTTTGGAAGGTTGTCATAACCTATAGAAGCTATGTGTGATAATAATATTCTTGTTTTATTTGGAAATGTCATGTACGCTATTATGTACGGAATATAACTTGAATATCTGCTGCGGCTTCCCTTAGTCGTATGGATGTATGGCCATCGGTTGATTGAGGATTAAGACTTTTGGCGTAGAATTAAAAATATATAAGAAATAAAATAAAATATACAAGAAAAATTCTAAAAAAATTAAATGGATAATCAAATAATCAATCAATTAAGTACAATATTTGTTCATTGGGAATTTCAATCGTAGCGTAACTGGAACCCAATCTCGTCCGTCCATTATTATTGCCAATATTATTGAATTTTTTTTGCACTGTTTTACAAAATATCCAAAAATAAAAGTCCATTATTATATATACTTATAAATTATCTCAGAGTGGTCCAAAACGTTATTTGTACCTACATTTCAAACTAATTTACGCTAGTATTAACAAGAAATATTTACATATTTCAAATTATATAAAAATTTAAATGATACATGTTGCTGTTTACTAAACATCAAGTCATATATTACGAAGCAATATCGATATATTCCCGTAAAGTGTGTCGTTACTAATAGAAAGTAAGCTATCTGGCGACAGTTTATCTTAAATAATTGAACATCCGACACGGATACATGTGTAAGATTGATTTTCTACAAAACAGACTTAAATTTAATGAGAATTTTCATTACTAAAATTTCTTGAGAAAGTATGATAATGGGTGTTTATAAATCAATATAAAGAGAGACAAAGTTAATATAAAGAACACTACATATCTTGAGATCCTTACATCATAGAAAGTACCTTCTTGTATGAAAATGTAATTAACCCCAATAAAAATTGTATGCGATGATGTATCTGATATGTATGTTAATGCATCTAATATCTAATATTTTTAGTATAGTATCAGATATATAACCTTTAACTGTAAAAGACCTTCTAATAAAATAAGCGAATTACAGAAAGTCATGTAGGTCCAATTTGAATCAATATCTCCCAACCATATTTTTTCTAATCCTTATATTATTGGGCTGCATTATAACACCAAACCATCTTATAATCCAATTATGCCAAAACAAAATTATTCAATTAATTACCAGTGCATATCTCTACGTAACCAACGAAAAAACCATACGGAGTTATCCAATATTTCGCCTTAAAAGGTGAAATAAGGTTACTAAATCACTGCAACGTAGAGTAGAATTTTACTATTTGAACAACATGCAGGAAATCAGAACATTCAAGCTAACTAATAAAAATCACATGAATTTGTATAGTGTATAAGTGCTTAATTTTAAGTTTAGCTTAAGTAATCTCATTTAATTTTAATTTAGGAAATACTGATGTTTATATCTAACACTCCTCATGGTTGTATATTGATTCAAGTACAATGAAATAATAGTAATAAATCAATGTTACAAATTAAGCTAGTACTAAGCATATTTGATATAAAATATAATTGATATATTTTAAAAGTTAATAAGATTAAGTTAATTTAATAAGAAATGTTACAAATTATGTCAGTACTAAGCATATCTGGTGTAATAGACAATTAATACATTTTAAAAGTTAATAATAAGAAATAAAATATATAACGATTCAACTTATATAATAGTATTAAAATTAAAATCACTAGGCAGAACTACATATATACAGAATGCAAATATTAATTCACCAACGCAAAATTTTAGATACTCCAGTTAATCGTTTTAAAAATATGTTATATGACATTTTCCGCATTCCTTCTTGGTGGTCCTCCTAAAGGAATATGTCAGCAAATTCATATTATCAGTCGCCAGTATGTCGCCAAGGATACACGTATTAGTCTTCTGCCTGTTCCTTATTGGCTAAGTAGTGACCGTGCAACTTCCTGTATCATTATTTATTCATCGCAATTCGGAAAAATGCAAGAAAAATGTCTAATTGGCCAGAACCACGATCACTGCGTGGATAGGATTTAATTTTAGTATCCGAAGGAATACGTTTGCCAATGTTGCCGTATTTCTGTGAAATACATACAATATAATATTTGTTGCAAATAAATGTTGGCATATACTTTGATAAGCTATGTTTATTGGTAAAAATGTGAAGTAACACAGCAACTGTTAAATTCAATAGTTGTGACATTAATGTTATTTTCGTTATGTTATTTATAATTTTGTTATTGTTGGTTTTTACTTATTATCATAGATTTAAAATAACCAGCCACTAAAACCCATTAAAAAGACTTGGAGGACTAAAAAAGTTCCAAGACGTGAATTGAAAGACTTATAGAACGATGATTCCGTTCACACCCTCAATAACCATCAGTCAGATTAACAGTTGATGAATAGAATATTTCCAGATGTTTACATGCTATGGGGGAGGTCCAAGAGGAAGGAAAATAGGTACCATATAAAATGACTGAAAATACCAATTAAAACCATTTCGAAAATACGAATTTATTGCTGGCCAGGTAACAAAGGAAGAGTTTTCTACTATGACAATCCCAAATGCAAAAAGTCATAGGTTAATCCAGGAGAATCATCCACATGATACCGAAACCATCACCGAGTACCGCCATAAAGTTTTATTGTGCATCTGGTGAAACCAGCATGGTTTAGTGTATTACAAGCTGCTTAAATTGAATGAAACTGTTCCTGCCGATGTCTGTCGGTACCAGTTGAGCAAATTTTTGCGAGCGATTTATTGTTGCAAAAAAGTTGCAGTCATCCTCTTAAATGTTGAAACTTAGCCACACTTTACTAATGTTGCATCATGGCTTGGTTACTACATGGTTTCAAAATGCTGAAGAAATATGAAACTTAATTGATGATTGGATCGCTGCCAAGCTACAATTCTTCTTTTGACACATCATGACCATGTTGCCAGAAATATTGGAAAAAGTTCTAGAAAATAATGAAGATGATTTCGATTAATAGATATTGTACCAATTATTTTTCATAAATGCATTTTTAAAGTCAATACGTAATATTTCAATGTTATAATCGTATCGTAATGGCAATGGCTGGAGATTTTCAATTTTTGCTTCAACTTGAAGAAAAAGGCTACTCGAATGCTGTATGAAGATTATAGCAACCATACTTCATCGATTTCAATACGGAAATACTGGTTTCGAGGTTTTAAAAGCACTGATATTAGAAACGAATAGAAAAATCGTTTTGGATAGTGAAAAAAAATTGCACACGACGATTTGAAGGCATTATTCGATGAAACCGTTAATGGTGATCTATACTGACTAGAATTGATGCGTTTGAGATGAGCACTGTGCGAAAGACAATCAGAATACGAGCAAGGATACAATATTGTTATTCTTGAGCGTAACAATGGTCGAAAATATATTGCAAAACAGGTGAAATAATACTTAAAAACATAAAATGGAAAGTGCTACGCTATCGCCGTATTCTCCAAAATTTGCCACTGATTTCTGATTACTACTAGATCTAATATATGAATCTTAACCTGTCTGAACAGCGTTACACCTCTTATGAAGATACAAAAAATGGTCTCAAACGAAAGATCCACCGATCTTTCGAAATGATATCCGTAAATTTCCTGAAATATAGCAAAAAGTACTAGCTATCGATGAACGACTCTTCAATATTGTACCGATTTTACACAGTAAAGCTACAAATTGAAAAAAAAATCCTTTCAAATCAATTTATAGATTAAATATTTTTCGGCAAATAAAAAGCAAAATCATACATAAAAAAAAATTTGTTAAATCTATGTTGAAATATCAATATATTCCTAATATTCCTACTTTTTCTACTGTTCTATTTAATTTTAATTTAAAGAAAAAATATTTTTAAAAATAAAATATATTTTATTGCGTATAAGTACGTATATAAGTACTGGCTTGATTTAACATCCTTTGATTTCACGATCTCAAAAAATTCAACCGTGAATACCTATGTTTATCGATCCAGGAAAAATTAAACAGATATGGCTTCAGGAATGGAATCCATAAATGATAAAATCTCTCGTACTTCAAAATTTACTTCATAGTATAAAATATCTGTTCTCATCGAACAACCGAATTAATACCATATATGGAATATAACAGCTTTCAGACATAATCTCTAATAGGTATTTTCTCAATCAAAAGTATGTAATTTTCAGATTTCTGTGTCAATTATCGGTGCCAGACGGACAGCACCCATTTTAATGGAATAAATTATTGTTTTAGTTTCATCGTCGGTTCTTCAAAGTGGACAAAGCGAAAAAACGCACATACTGTTAAAGCAGCTGTGCGTGTAGTCTTAAACCTGCTTTTTCTGCAAGTATCCGACTGACACAAAGACCCAAGCCCGTTCTGCGGCTCAATCCAGCAAAAATGCGGTGACCGACCTACGACACGACAAATTCCATTATATAGCATGACGATCGAACCAACGTTTAGATCGTACGAGAGTTGCAGTTGCAACAGAGGGAACAGCGCCATCGTTAAATGTTCAATTATTGCGAATGATATAAAAAGTTTGCATCAGCCTCGAACCTGTTATAAAGTAAACATAACTTTCTATATTTGAAACGCATAAAAATTAAACTAGGAATTTAAAAAAATATATACAGCTTCATTTAAATATACTATAAAAAATACATCAATACTTGTTATAATATGTATCTATAGCCTATCCAAAGAAGTTTTGTACATACGTCATCTAAATTTGTGACGTCAAAACATCGTAATGTTGGCGCATTAACTCTGAGTTTCAGTTTGGTTTCACTTTGACATAAAATAAAATTCTAATCTAAATAAAATAATTCAACAAAAATACTGGTATCAGAAACAATTTATTTTACGAGGGTCACTAGTTGTATTTTGGGAATAGGAATAAAAACAAATAGTTAAGCTGCGAATATATTTTTATTGTTTTTCAAAGTACTCGTCACAATGATCGATACACTTTTGCACACGCTTAAACTAATTTTCAAAGCATTTATTCCACTCCGAATGAGGTATCTTCACAGCATAATTTTTGAACCCTTCAATAGCTCCTTCGGGCGATGAAAATCGTTGATCACGCAGTTTATCTTTCACGGATGGGAACAAAAAGAAGTCATTGGGTACCAAATCAGGGCTGCACGGCGGATGATCCATCAATTCTATGTTTTGAGTGCTCAAATAGCCTCTTGTTTGAGCCGATGTGTGAGAGCTCGCATTGTCATAATGAAGAACAATCCAGCGTCGCTTGTTTGTTTTCCTTACTTTACCAAAGAATTCTGGTAAACAAATGGTTGTGTACCAATCATAATTTACTGTTCTACGATCCTCTAGAGGCACTGTTGCAATATGACCAGTTTTTCCAAAGAAATAGGCCACCATATTCTTTGAAGTGCTTCGCACGAGAACAACTTTTGTTGGATTTAGTACATCTTGGAACACCCATACAGTCGACTGCGGCTTACTTTCGGGCTCATAGGAATATATCCTTGATTCGTCACCTGTCGCGATTTTATAAACGTCTTCGAAGCAGCGCGATTGAATTTCTTAAGCATTTCTTTGCACCAATCGACACGAGTCTTTTTTTGAGCGATTATCAAATTGTGTGGGATCCAACGCAAACATAACTTTCGCATAGCTAAGTGTTCATGTCAATTCGCATATATACTGGTGGAACTAATGGTTAGGGATGCCTCAATAGGTGTCATGACTATCTTGCTTAATAATTTCGCACACAGCATCGATGTTTTCTGGACCAACAGCCGATTTTGGACGACCTTCACGAAACTCGTCGGACAGCGAACTACGACCACGATTGAATTCACTAAACAAGCGACAGACGCTGATAATTTTTAAGTGTTTTTGTGAATAATTTTCCAGTCTTGTGATAATCACGTTGAAAATCGTAAAAAAATCATCGCAAGAAAATGTTCAGATTGGGGAAGTTTAATGAATTATTTTTTACACAAATAGAGATGACTTAATGTATATTTTTTATACTAATATGTAATTCAACTGTATGTCTATAGGTCCTGGTATTCTTCATATTCATTTAATGGATTCTATTTAATCAAGTTAGATTTATTATTATCCGAAAAAATTAAAAAGATTTTATTTTAACAGTAAAGTGTGGCTTCTCAAATTTTAGACATTTTATATATTAAATAAATCATTAAGCTATGGAGAGATAAGATGCTGATATCGAATAAAGATGTATCCTGTTTCCTCTTTATGTAATAAAACTAAACTTTCACAATAACAGTTAATAATTAACAAATTTGTGGTTTTTATTTTGTAATAAATATTTGCCTGATTTACGATGCAGTCGCTAAGAATAGGAAAAAGTAGAGGACCCTTTAAATTAAATGTTTTTTTTAAATACTGGAACCTTTATCTCGCTATGTCGTCGGTTGAGTTTGTCAAATTTTGATGAACAGTGTTTTTGAATAAGTATCATCGTAAAAGCATCGGAATGTGATTAAAAGTTGTTTGATATGTAATAACATTATGTCATTATTATTGCTGCAGCAAGACGGTGGAAGAAAAAAATTAGTTAACGAGTTACGTTAACTAATTTTTTAACGAGTTAACTTTATCCAGATGCAGCACGACGAATTCAGAGGTAGATAATTATTTATGATCAGAATAAATATCCAGAGAAATGAAAGAAAACAGATGGTTTTTACTCTGTTTAAGTTCAGTTGATTCTGCAAATAACTGCTGATCCCCTTAGCGTTTTAGAACCATTTATAAGACGGCATTACTAAAATGTAAGTCTACATATTCCAAGACCACTACTCCAATTCCTAAGCTATGTCCGGATTCTGTTGTTAATATTAGATTACAGATCAATATTATACAAACATTTATAGTTTATTCAAAGTTTTTTAGTAATGCGTCATGGATATTTGTGACGTCGAAACATTGCAGTGTTGCCGCATCAACTCTGAGTTTCAGGTCAGTTTAGCTTTGACATACAAGAAAATTTTAATCTAAATAAAACAACTGACAAAAATGTTATCAAATATAATTTATTTTAACAATATAGTACATTTAAGACATATATTATAGAAGGACTTAAAACTTAATTAAGAACACAGGTATAATAATTTTAGGTTAGATCTGTTTTGTTTATATTGGACTCTTTTACACAACACCCATGAGGTAGAGTTTCTAGGCGCGTATTTTTATGTAGTATCACTGTATATTTTATTCCTTCTGCTACATTCATTGTGTACACACACCATTCTTCATAAAATTAATCACTGAATTATCTATAATGCATTTACCATATCTACAAAACATTCATTCTCTCCTCATACGTTCTAACCTAATACTCACGTTTAATTCCGAACAATTACAATCATATCTGTGCATACAAACCTTTTACGTCCTACAATACAATTTTCTAGAGTTATATTCAATTAATTATGTGCATATCTTTAGTTGTTTACACTCGCATCACTCTCTCTCAGGAATTTCCAGCATTGCATATCATTATCACATATCCTGAAAGTTTCCTTCAGTCACTTTCATTTTCCCACTCATTGTCCAATTCAATCACTAAACTGTTAATTTCTAATCTGTTTAAAACATGTTCACGATTCCACCATTTATCAATTACTTCCTCTGTATGTCTTATCAAGTTCATTCAATCCGAAGGTGTTATGGTTGACAATGCTTCCTTCCACATATCCGAACAATTTTTGATGGAATATTCTTATTAACCAGCAATATATCTGCAATTAATGGTTAATAAATATAATGACCAACAGAACCTAATCGAATTATATTGTAACTTTTACCTTTTTCCATCAATTCTTGTTGTCTTTACATTTTTTTGTTACAGTCTTGTCAAGAGTGCCACAATGAGTCATTTTGAAATATTCAAGTTTCATCAAGATACACAAATTCAAATAGTTTATCTTCCTTGGCAATGTCCAGAAGTTCCATTTCTCTCCGAGGGTTATTATTACACTATTTAAATCCTATGCCCTGTAAGAGTGTATAAAAGGATATCTTATATCCCTCAAAAAGCTGCATGTCCCTAACTCTTTTATGTATACTTTCCAGACAGACAATTTTCTCTAAAATAATTTTATTAAATTATATTTATATCGATAAAATAGTTTGTGTACTTACTGTTCTTATACATATCGTATATTTGGTCTCGAATAGAGCCAATATCAAGATTGTCAAGATTCATCACCCACTTTTTATGTAGAAGGGTTTCCTTGAGTGAATTTAACGTATTATTCTTCATTTTGTAAGCGATGTTATTCACTGTATTTACACTAATATTTATTGTATGCTGTATTTAGCTTGACAGCGGCCCGCTAAAATACATTTTTTCAATAAAATTGTAGGGACTTATTTAATATCATCAATAATTACCTCTCTAACGGAAATTATAGGCGAAAGGGGGCCTCGTTCCCTTTCGAAATAATTTATTAAAACCCCGATCAATTTTAAATAGTGCATAGATCATTGCAGAAAGAAAGGCAGTCGGAGGCTTGACCTCTCAAATCGAACTATTTTATATAACGAATTTGTTTTCGGATGAGAGTCATTTTGTAAATTCAAAAGTAAAGCGTCAGAAAATCCTTATTCAGCCTATAGATATATCACCTGCGATGTCAATGCAAAAAACAATCGGCTATTACTTTTTTGAAGATGAAATTTATGTTAAAGTTTACATTCAAACGAATCAATATACATTTTTTCAATAGACTTTTTAATCAATACGCTAAGTAAACGCGCTAAACTAAACTTTCTTTTGGGACACCCCATATCTATCTTTGATATATAAAAATATTTGTTAACAGTCCGTGAACGTAGAATGGTAAAATGTGCGACCAGATAAGATAACGAAGTTATTCCGACTGAAAGAAGCAAATTGACCCAGGTTGAGTTTTTGTTTTCTTCTGTCAACCCACTTTATTTGTTTCTATGATACATACTTATAATAAAAAACATTATCCTATTATGCTTTTGTTGACTGAAGCATGTTATTTATCTTTCTATTGCTATTTTATTATTGGCCATTGGTTCGCATCATTATCTGCATATGTATTAATCTACTCATTTATAATACATACCACAAAGATATGACCTTATTAATTTCTTCAATGAAATGGTATGCGGTTGAGATAGTAAAAATTAGATTTAATTATCTTTCTTTAATGATGCATTGTTAGTTACATACATTGTAATTATTGGTTTTGTTAATATATGTAACGGAATAACTGTATTTTGCTAGATATTTTTGCAAATATATAAAATATTCACCATGCTTTTATCGACAGTAATTATTCATGTTTCTGTCAACAATAAAAATTATCAATTTCCTAGACCACGTAGAAATGTGAAAAATCATATTGTTATATAATCATATAATATAATTTGATATTTGTAGAAGTGTTACAGCAAATTATACTAACCTAATCGCTTCTAACCTTATTTAAAGTCAAAAGCCATTGAAATCATCACATTCATATATTTTTTCTAAATAATCAGAACATTATTTACAGAAAGTTTTTTGCGCAATAATGTAATAAGTTTCTGGCAGACTGTCAGCAGGAAATAGACTATGCATTAATTTTCAGAATATATAACACCATAATCAGGGCCTAACTTGATTAAAGCTGCTCACTGGGGCAACACATACGTAGACCGAACATTGACGTCTCTACAATGTTAATAACTCTCATACATCACAAATTGTTAATTTGGCTATCACGAACCTCCACTGTATTGTCTTAACCAGAGGTTTAAATTACCGGCGAACAAGACTTTAATTTTTTTTTAACAAGATAGACACCCAACTAGTATATATACCCACGCTGCTAGCAACAGGAATCTACACCAAGAAATTTGGGAATCCTATAAAACCCAATCAACTCCATCTGAACCCTCGACCTATCCTTTCTTCCACCATTACTAATAATGGGCTTTCATCTAGTCTTTTGTGACAAACTTTCGCCCTTCGTGTAAATAAAAAACTTTTATATTATATAGAAACACTCATATTAAAAGTATCTAAATTATGATATAAATCTAATTATTATATAAATATGCGCTTCAGAAACACAGAGAGCGCCACAAGCAGGAAATATTTTAACGAGAAATTAAAAATATATATTTTTATTGACAAAAAAATTTATGAGTAAAAATTGGAAACATCATGTTAGCCCAAAAACCAAAGCAGATTAGTCTCAAAGTCAAGCAGCTGTACTGGTTAGTCGGAAGCCAACTAACCTCTTAATCTCTTGGTGTTATGCACTACATGCACCTTGTTTATCCGATGTTGAAGCTACAGATTCATCTGTTACCATATAATCTATATAGAAACAAATGTTAAATTCTTCATTTCAATTTTAAAATCTCACATTTTCCTTATCTCTCATATAAATATAAATGTAATTTGGTTTGTGAAATCTTATCTCCTAATTGTAAATTGTTATATGACCTTAAATTTAATATAATAATTTTTATTTTCTAAACCACTAATACTTCAATGTCTAAAAAATATATTGAGAAATACAATTGACTTTATTAAAAATTGTGACCATTTGCTGGTAACAAATAACAAAAAAAAATTCATTTCAATTAAAATATCACACTTTATTTCCTTAAATAAGCAATTCAACTAACCTCTTGATCTCTTGGTGTTATGCACTACAGGCACCTTCTTTACACGATGTTGAAGGTATAGATTCATCCACCATATAATCTATATAGAAACAAATGTTTTTTTCTTGTTTTATTTTATATTTTATAATTTATTTTTTATTTCAATTTTAAAATCTCACATTTTCCTTTGTTTTGAAACATATTATATTTGCACTTACCTGTAATTCAAATTGAAGAATTTAATTTAGAAAGAATTTCTGGTGATTTCGGTATGAGGCTTGGCGCCATGTTTTCCTTTCCAATTCATAAAAATTACGTGTGAATAATGGGTCTATAGTTCTCCAGTCTGAAGAATGATGAACACTATTCTGCCTACATAAAAATCTATAAGGAATTCTCTTCAGTTTGGTATTATTGAATATTCATCATTAAATCTTTTCTGGCTTAAAGAAGGATTCTTTTGAAAACTATGTCTTAATATACTTTGTCACCTTCATATCCTGTATTCACAACTATCAAGAAATCTACCCAATACAATAATACTTAGTATATTTTAAAATAATAATAATCTGACAAAATCAAACGTAAATAAAATCCAGATTATAGGGTGATAGTTGGTGTTTTTTTTTTCACTCAACATTGCTTCTCATTAATTTTATCATGAAACATTTAATTCAAGAAAGCACTTCTAAAATATCGTTTTGATTCAATTAGTCGTAATGGAAAACTATACGCCTTGTTTTTTTAATTACAGTAGTATGATATAATTAACACATTGGCTAACTCGACCTTTTCTTACTATATAAAAATCGAATCGAATCGAATAAGATTAATTACGTTAAAACATAAACAAATGAATATATAGAGATTTACAAAGTATCAGTAAATGTAATGCAGCTATCCTCGATTAAGAAAGTAAATAATTTTCTTTTGGCAATACGACGGCAGGTTTATGTCCTCGGCAAGTATGACAGTAAAAACCAGCTTCATTTACCATTGCAAATTAACAGTATATCTAATTAGATATTCTACATCCTCAAGAAAAACAGTATTCGTGCAATGCAATCAACGACGTCTAACCTCATTTTACTGCTATTAAAGTTGTCAAACTAGACAGCCAGTAATCTTGCGCCTGTAGGCGGAAACCTCTCGACGAAAAGCGAGAAAATTAATGGATTTTCTCATTGAATCGTCTCCCAAGAGAATAAAAATCATTAATAGCCCGACTAGCGCCTGCTGTACTACTTTAAATCTAATTAGTTTGAACAATAAGGATTCTCAAGATTTTTTCCCACCATCTACAGCTTTATAACGAAAACCAAACTTGAATATACGAGGTTATGTCGTATGTTTGATTAAAAACTTTCTATTTGTATTTGTAAATATGATAACTAAAATACGATTTTATGAATTGAATTACATTTAAATCCGATCATTGTGAATCTGTTTTCTTCTTTTTTATATTTCAAATTGTCGGTCGGAGTACACAATACCAAATATTGTAATAAGAAGAGACTAGCAAAATTATGTTTCTTACTCTACTTTGTTGTTACAAAATTCCTTGCAACTATTGATAGTACCTTCGTTGGCCAGTTCGCCTTTAATAATTTTCTAAACTGCAATGTTTCTACCTTCCCATGGTCTTCAGGTTATGGATTTATTCCTAATCATTGGTATTCTCAAATTTCAATAGGCCATAGGTGAGCAACCGAATTATCTATGTTTTATCTGCCTTTGGTGACCGTACACCTCGAACTGTAATCTGCTTAAATTCCGTTAGGTGCTTTTCAAAGAATTATTACGATTGTATTACAATAATTGTAGTGTTTGTTTCCAAGTACCAACATGTTAGGCGAAGAAGTGTTTTTTTATAGCTTCCGATTCATCGCCAACCTACCGGTTACAAAGTTTTGAATTTTTATTGCGATCAAAACACCTTCTTTTTAGTAGTTTTATTTCAAGTATCAGAAGTGGTGTCATATTCTTCCTAGGCGCTAATAATAATCTCGATATATTTTTATTTTAAACTAAACGCTACTAAAGTTCGCTAATTTTAAACAAAAGGGCTAAAATTATGAACACTACCAATAATTAATTGAACAAATTAGTATATCTTCAAGTGACTTGAGATACCTCATCGCCATTTATGTCAAAACTTCTTAAATCGAACTGATAAATATACGATAACCTACAAAAATGCTGAAAAAATGATGCACTATAGAAAGATCTTTTTAGAGACAGCATGGTAGATATTTTATTTTATATAACATCTAAGTATTCAGTAGCAATGATGATGGAGAGATATCAATCTACACGTACAAAATGTAACAGAACCATTCCGTGCAAAACATCTCTAATACTATTACTGCATATATATCTAAAATAATCTGACGCTTTTACCAATTACTATAAAGAAATAGAAGACTTGTAGGAAAACCCTTCAATTAAGAAGAATTGAAATTAAATTTCTAACATGTTATGTATAAGGATAGTATTTTTTTATAGAACCCCCTACTTATTTTTGAAACTTTATTAATATATATTTATGTTCACATAAAATAGATATCAAAAGGATGGATACTATATTATTTTAAACTATTACGGATGTTTGTACTTGTTTGTCAATCAAGTAACCTTTAATATGTAATTTAGATTGTATATTGTATAATGCGTATTTTGCTTGTTGGTAAGTCTGTAGCAATTTACTATTGCTAAATATGGCTCTAAATATTGAGTACACCCTAAAATACAAATGCGGTATATTTTACTATGTAATAAATTATATTTCCTTTAATTAATCAAAATATATACCTAGTTAATTTCTAGACTCTTTCTTCATATTACGGCATAGGTTAGGAGGACATTTTTAATATCTCACGCAGAATAATTCAGCCATTATTATTAATTAATATTCAGATTTTTTCCTACAATAAGGTTTCTTTAGTTTTATAATACTCAATTATTCATTTTATAAAACATAAGCTTTTGTTATTTTTTGTATATTTAAACAATAATAATATTTTTATCAGGAGACTATTTTTAGACAATAGTTGAAATCTTCAATTAGACACTATAGATAAAATCCTAGCAACCCTAGCAATGGTAATAGATTTACTAATACGATAAGGCTACAAGAGAATAATTTTACCTTTTTGTGTTATTCTTAGTTAGACTATTCCTTCAAAACAGATTATTGCGAATTTTAGTGGAACAGAGTGTTTAAAATGTTCACAGACCATCATTCGTCACAAGTTGATCTAAAATTTAGACAACATTTTTATATTAAACTTTAAACATTGACAACATTTTGTGCGTTCGTTCATTACTTTAGGAGATGTGCTGTTGTCTACTTGTAGTAAGTCATCTAAAGTAACGAATAGAAGTATAGTACCTATAGAATCTGGAACCTTAAACATTTTATATTGTCTTGGAAAGCAACATGAAGTAGTTTCTCAAGTAATCTTCATAAAAGTCTATAGTCAATTTAACCCTTAGGAAAAACCTGAATACAAAAGGCGATGAATGGATATATGAGCACAAATTAAAGCAAAAATCTCATGGAACGAATTTCCAATCGACATAATCAAACAAAATCGACCAATTTCTGAAGTGGGCTGTGACTGATGATAAAAATTCCGATCACAACAATATTACATAAAAGCTGTTGTGGTCAAGCCTGGATTGACGGCCAGAAAGTTTTGCTGTACGTTTAGTTAAGTTTGATAAGGAATCAAATACTATCAATTATATAATTCGAAGCTATACTATGAACCATTCGACTCTCTGAAGGAAGCAATCATCCAGAATATATCAATATTGGTCATTAGAACAGCAATTGTATTTAAGCAGACAAGTTTTAACAACGCTAGCATATACTCATAGATGGCGACTCATCAGAAAGTCTAATAGCTTTGTTGGAAGATGCACATGCATCTACCTTATGGTAGGACTTAGTACTAAGTGATAAGTACCTATTCCTGTTGTCTGGCGAAAAATTATCCTCAAGAGAGTCTTATGAAAATTAACTACTTCAATCCATTAACTATAGAGACGAGTGAGCGAGTGTGAAGAAATTACCTTTAAAATACGAAAAGTTATCAAACAAAATTTGGAATATTTGGCCTAAACCTAAAATAATGGATCTAGTTTTACTACATCTAATTTATATATCTTATATATCTTTGACTTAACTAGAGACCATATTAGCGAATTCCTAAAGGAGTGTTAATATAAAAACTAACGAGTTTGATTACAAGAACTGCAAAAAATAATATTACATCAAGAAATCGCAATTTTTTGCTCTAATATCTGATAGAGCAACTGAAATAAACCAACCGAATAATTGTTGATCTGATTATACCGCCATAAATTCTGTATGACGTCATTATTTTTAATTAGGTTTTAGTTATTGCCTATCGTTTCATAAATTTTCGTATAATTTAAAATGATGAACTGATAGATGTAGTGCACTTAATGACGTATTTTTTTATAATTATACTAAAGCCGAAGCCTCGTTATTTAAGTCATTGAAATTAATTAGAACATTTATTAAATATAATTTCAGTAACACTTCAATTTAACATTATCAAGTTGCATTCGATATTCACTAAATTAGTTGTTTAGTTACCATAAAATAATAAATAGTCAAGTTACCAAGTTTTAATAACAAATCATTTATCATTTCTGAAGTGGTAACCTCATCTCGATGATCTTTGCTCCAATCATTAAAATAAGTGAACATAATAGAATATGTTAGGTGCGGAGGGCATATCCATAATTCAAAATATAATGGTCAAAAGGTAGTACTAATAACCCTACTAATGTTAGTATTACAAAAGTATATTCAAATATTGTTGTAAAAATGTTGTATAGTTATTATGTCCGATTCCACTACAGTTTAAGAGCACACTAATCTGTAAAAATTTCAAGGCATCTATATAAAATATAACAGGTCAATTGAAAAGTCCCCGGCCTGACACATAGATAACGGTACTAGAATTAAATCCATATGTTTTTTAGTTAGCCTAAGCCTCAAAAGATGCGTGTATAAATTTGACAGCTGTGGGATCATTAGTTTGTGAACTATAACATTTTGAGTGAAGTAACTTTTGTTATTGTAAAAAAATGGATAAAATGGAATTTGGCGTGTTGATAAAATATTGCTTTTTGAAGGTAAAAATGCAGTTGAAGCACAAACTTGGCTTGATGCCGAGTTTTCGGACACTACCCCAGGAAAATCAACCATCAATGATTGGTATTCTAAGTCTAGACGTGGTGGAATGAGCACCGAAGACGGTGAGTTCAGTAGACGCCCAACAGAGGTTGTTACCGAATATGAAAACATTTAAGAAATCCATAAAATGATTTTAGATGACCGTAAAGTGAAATTGAATGAAATAGCAGACACTCTAAAGATATCAACTGAACGTGTACATCATATCATTCACGAATATTTGGGTATGAGAAAGTTCTGTGCAAAGTGGGTGCCGCGCGAGTTCACTTTTGACCAAAAATAACGACGAATTGATGATTCGGAAGTTTGAAGATGATCAAGCGTAATAAAGCCGAGTTTTTACGTCGATATGTGACAATGGATAAAACATAGCTCCATCATTTCACTCCGAAGTCCAATAGACAGCCATCCGCGTGGACTACACACAATGAACCCGCTCCAAAGCATGGGAAAACGTAACAGTCTGCTGGTAAGGTTATGACCTCTGTATTCATTTCAAACAACCTTCATTAGTAATGGCAGATTTTAAAGAAGAATGTAGAAAATCTCTGCTCCATAAACAATACCATATTGGTTAATATTTAAGCATTTTTTAGTTTTTTTTTCATAACTTAATTATGCACTAAAATTGGCCTCATAAACCACCAATTATATTGCTCCTAACATTTATGAGTTCACATACACTATAGTCTTACACCTGTTTCACTTGCGCAATACTCCACGAGTTTGAGGCTGTTAAGCCTGCTAATGATTTGGTGTTCCTCTAGCCTACACCATAATTTTAGTACGTATTATTATTTTGGATTTTTTCGAAGAACCCAATACAGCTATCGAGATATAAAACATGCATTGTCTATCTGAACTGTCTGCTTTCCAGTCAAAAATTATAGTACTGTACACACATATTAGTGCCGTTTGTACCAACCAAAAAAAAACCAAAACAACTATTAAAAAATAAATTCAAATTCCCCTTTAAGTATGCCACTCCTCTTGATCAGTAAATACATCCAAGAAAATGTTATTTATCATTGATTTATTATTCATCAGAACATGAGGAAGAAAAGCATCTTCGTTATTCGATTCCATTCTCTCCCGTCATTTCCTATTTGATATCAATTTTTAGTAAACGAACCCATCGATTTATTTTACGAGAATGTTCGTTACCATCACCAAGTCCTCAATTGGAAACTTTTCATAATTAAATTGTACGATTACGCAGCTTCCTATAGACCTGCAACCGTAAAAATAATGATCGTTCCACATAGATGTCAGCCGAGAAACCATTAAAATACCTATTTTCTCGCAAGAGTGTACGTTGAAAAAGTTCTCTGATGCAAACATTTATGTACTGTTATCTATAAGTGCTTCTTGTGTGATAGTTTTATGAAATTTGTTAGAAAAGTAAAGAAGGTTTTTATTTCAGTGATAAGAACAGGTCATGAAATTATAGCCGTATATTTCTTGAAGTAATATAAGGAATGATATTGTATTTACAAATATAAATACTTCAAATGCATATATTTGTATTTCAATAATTTCTTGTCTTTATTAAGTTATTTCATTTTCAATGGTGGCTTTAGTTGGAACTATTGATACTATAACTAATAAGTAAAAATTTGCTCTCAGTTTAGTTGAATTAGTATTGTTGACTATATTCTGCATTGAATAAGTAAAGCTGCAGTTTTAAAAAGGTGACATGTTTCGGAAATTTTTCACAGCCATCCCGATTTTACAGGGACACAGAGGCTCTTAATTAACGTAGTTTGTAAATATCACGGTAAAATCGAACACAGTTTCTGTTTTAAAAATGCTTGTTTTACTGTTTTAAAAAAGAAGACAACTATGTATGAACTTTATGATGGTGTTCAATGTCAAGATTAAATAATTGCATTAACTGTGTGTAATTACTATACAAGCATTTTGATTTTAATCATCATACAGGTCGTTCTAACAATTTTTCCTCTTTATAATAAATATCTATATATCTCAGTTCCTCATAGTTTACAACATATAGACTATTTATAAATAATCTATACAAAATAAAATTGAACTCACGTCATTATGATGCCTTGTCTATTCATATTTGTAAATTCGTTTAAAAAAATACAGTATTTTTTATACTCATTTTATTCTAGTTAAAAAGGACGCAATGATATTTGATGTTTCTGGACATGGAACCCAATCAGCCTAAAAAATTCACTTAGATGTCGTCTAGGATAATAAGAGGCTATAAACCGGCAAACGTTGTTTTGGTAAATTTTATATCACTGCTGTTTGTGATGATTCTAATGAAAAGTCGTCTCTCAGATTGTGTTTCTAATCAGTTACTTCATAAAAGAATGAGATAATGGGGGGCCCTTCTTTTCTGTGTCTATTGATAAAATCTCTCAAAAATGAGAAACAGTATAAAGTTGGATTCAAGGAAAAACATCCATATATTAAGCGGATGACGAATCAAGATCACTTTATGATATGCAATTTTATGAAGCCTATAAAAACAGTGAGTAGTTTTTTCAATAGAAACATAATTGAATACAATTATTTCAGAGAAAAATGTAGCAATTAAAAGTAATCACAGAGAACTTGGAGATATGGAGCTCTTTGAGGGATGTAAACTATCCTTTCAAACACTTTTATATATAAGTATACAATTTAAATGCTGCAAAGATAACCCCCAAAGTGGTCTAATGGAACTTGTTTTTCAAAGAATACAGTTCTTAAAAACATATAATAAATTTACGGATGATTTTTTATTTTGAGCTATCTGGATGATATATGGATATTTCAAAATGGAATACTGTGCCACTCTTGAAAAGCTAATAAAAACAGTGTATTAATATAGGATAACTGTAGAAAACCATTTCGTAGAGTTTGAAACATTGGTATGCATAGATTTAATTAATTTAATCAAGAATAATGTCATTTAAAATGACTTGACAGAAAACACAGCAATGAAAGAAACAAGAATTAAATGTGAAAATAAAAAGGAAATAAGCTCTACCAAACTTGGGAAATCATTCTGTATGGGGTATACGATGGAAACTTGGACAGAAACAGTGCTATTGAGAAGATCATCAACGGCAAACGGGCAGACGAAGGTACAAGCAATATTTTTTTTTTGTTTCTCTAGGAAGTTTCTAATACTGCACAAGTAATGCGGCCCTGGCTACGAACACTGTGTACTGTGTGACTACTTTTTACTATCGACTGTTTCAGTCGCTATTTTTGTTTATTGACTAGTGTCATTCTACTGGTTTTTAACGTTCTACCATTGCCGTCCACGACATTGAAAACATTGTGCCGAATTTATGATTATGTAGATTTATGTAATCTAATATATATGTTTTATATTTTATTTATAGTATGATTGTAAATAACAATAGCAATTAAATTGTTGATAAAGGTAATACCAATAAAACACGATACAACTATTTAGTGATCTTTACTACCTTCCTCTTTTTCAAATCAAATATATAAATTGTAAAAATAATCATTCTAAAGGAAACATAATATTAAAACGTTTCGAACTTAATAGAATACATTAATTATCTCTATCATTTTCTTTCCCAAAGAGTTCGAGAACCAGTGCTTACATCTCCGTCTCACTTATGACACGATTGAAAAAAACTTTCGTAATCACACATTGGAATGAAACAGAAATGGTTTACTTAAATTATATTGTGTCATTGTTAGTTTCCAAATAGTAAAATAGATGTAACATATTTGGGATCATCATTCCATTCTTTTTTTCATGCCGCCAGTTTAAGATTATTTAAAATGAAATAATAATAACTGTAATGGTATGATGAGTGACACATCTAGACATGGGGGTTTAGTTTATAGTAGAATAGATCCTTCTGTAAACCCTCAGTAACAGGTTAATTGAAAAGTCCCCGGCCTGGCACATAGATAGCGCTACTAGAATTAAATTAATATGTCTTTAGTTAGCCCTAACCCTCAAAAGATGCGTGTATAAATTCGGTAGCGGTCGAATAATTAGTTTGTGAGTTATAGAATTTTGAGTGAAGCAACTTTTGTTATTGCGAAAAAAAAATTACACACGTGTTGATAAAATATTGTTTTTGAAGGGAAAAAATACAGTTGAAGCAAAAACTTGGCTTGATGCCGAGTTTCCGGACACTGTCCCAGGAAAATCAACCATCAAACATCGGTATGCTAAATGCAGACGTGGTGAAATCACCACCGAAAACAGTGAACGCAGTGGACGCCCAAAAGAGGTTGTTACCGGCGAAAACATTTAAAAAATGAACAAAATGATTTTGAATGACCGTAAATTGAAATTATATGAAATAGCAGACACTCTAAAGATATCAACTGAACGTGTACATCATATCATTCATGAATATCTGACATGAGAAAGCTCTGTGCAAAGTAGGTGCCGCGCGAGCTCACTTTTGACCAAAAACAACGACAAGTTGATGATTCGTAGCAGTGTTTGAAGATGATCAAGCGTTATAAACCCGAGCTTTTGCGTCGATATGTGATTCAATGATTTTATGATATACATGGCTCCATCATTTCACTCCGAAGTCCAATCGACATTCATCCGAGTGGCCTGCACACGATGAACAAAGCGTGGGAAAAGGCAACAGTCGGCTAGCAATCTTATAGAGTCTGTTTTTTGTGATGCGCATGGTATAATTTTCATTGACTACCTTGAAAAAGGAAGGACCATCAACAGCGACTATTACATAGCGTTATTGGGCCGTTTGAAGGACGAAATCTCCGAAAAACGGCCGCATCTGAAAAAAAACGTGCTGCTTCATCAAGACAATGCACCGTCACAAGTGAGTGAAAACGACGGCAAAAATACATCCATCGACCATATTCTCCAGATCTGGCCCCCAGCGACTATTTCCTGTTCTCGGATCTCAAAAGAATGCTCGCTGGGAAGAAATGTTCGTCGAATGAAGAGGTAATCGCTGAAACTGAGGCCTATTTTGAAGCAAAGGACAAATCGTCGAGGGTCCCTATAATCAGTGTATCACCCCTGAACGGAATTATGTTGTATAAAAAAAATAATTTTTCCAAAAAATGTGTTTTACTACGGTAGGCCGGGGATCTTTCAATTGACCTGTTAGTAACTATTTTCAGTCGCTAGTTTTTTGACTATCGACTAGTTCAACTGTTTTCCGACTATCATCCAATCTTTTAGTAGATAGTTCGCAATGGAAGACGGGAGCACTGGTAGGCATAAAATTTGGCAGGGTTAAAGTTTATACGGAGAAAGAATTTTTAAGCCTCAAATATTTGTGAAGTACGCCCTACAAATAAGTAAATTCCAATAAAACGAAATATGTCCAACTCATGGAGACAAGAATAACCGTCAAATCGATAACACAAAATATATAAACAAATATTTTAGTTTCTAATTTATATTTGTAATTTAGTTTATAGTAGAATAGAGCCTTCTGTAAACCCTCACTATTGTTTTGTATTAGTTATTCAATAGTCTCCACTTCTTTCCATAAAATAATATAGTTTTTAATGTAAAATATCTAAGATCTATCTAAGACAAACTTTGTCTTAGAATCTTCACAGTACTATTCACCTTCCTATAACCATTCACATTTCATAGTTTATTTGTCTTACACTGTTAACTAGATTTCTGATTTCCAACAATTTTAACTTAATCCAATCCTCTTATAACATAAATAAGAATATACATCCACTAGCATTGCGTTCTTTAGCAAACAACATTCTTAAATCACGAATCCATTTCTCGCATAAATATCCACAACATATCTAATCGTTTAAAATAAACTGAGCTCGTTTATAGCAAACTGAAAATACCTTCCGGAATGTGACGTGTACGATGACTGCAGCCAACATAGAACAATGACGGAAAAATATGATTTCATCTGAGCTTATGGCCGTTTCTGGTACGACCTCACATTAATAAAGCATAAAATGTGGCGTCGCCTAAACGGTACTCTACGTCGAGAAATTTTGCTTTTAACCCAAATTCGACGTTCAACGGTAATCCGGTACGATTTAACGTACTAACGTTGGCTTTTGCAGTGCTACTAACACGATAATGCAACGGGATTCGCTCTCGAACTTGTTTTTCGGCGAAGGCCGCGCGGAAAAAAATAATTGCAAAAACGACATCAATAATTATAGGGTCGTTGTATAATCGGTTCTCTTTTTAAAATCGTCTTCTAACTGCGACAACTGGTTATTATGTGATTCAAAAATTAACGGTGCTTGATTTTATTAACTTTTTAGATATATTAAGCTCGTAAATATAATTTTTACACATCTCGTTTACATTCTACTGACGGCTCGAAATTATTAGGTTGCCGTTTTCAAGTTACTGTATTTTATTACGTATACCATCATCATTATTTCTGTTGTTATTTTTTCACAATCTGTTTTAATACTTTATATCCTGACACTAAAAAAACAACAAAAAATAATCGTACTATTATTAGATGTCCCGTATACTATTAGTACTAGTATACTATTAGCAGATGTACAACGCTTACGCCATTTTTCTAACAAATAGTGATCGAAATAAAATCTATATTCTATCCAAAGTTGCAGAGTACTACTTCATCTCAATTTTTAACGTCAATACGTCACAACGTTGCCGCATTTCCCTTTAGTATTTTACTAATATTAATTTATTTTAGCTTTAATATATAATAATACATTTTAATATAAATAAAATAATGAAAAACATTTTTACAATTACATTATAATACATCTAATGCATATAACAGGTTAACTGAAAGCTCCCCTGCCTACCACAATATTTTTTTTATTCAACATCCCCTCAAGGGTGATACACTGCTTATAACGACCCTCCAACTTTTCGATACCATTTTTGTAGTACGATTTGTCAGATTCGTCGATCACCTCTTCATTCGACGAAAATTTCTTGCCAGCGAGCATTCTTTTGAGATCTGAGAACAGGAAATAGTCGCTGGGATATTTCGTCCTTCAAACAGCCCAATAACGCTATGTAATAGTCGCTGTTGATGGTCCTTCCTTCTTCAAAGTAGTCAATGAAAATTATTCCATGCGCATCCCAAAATACAGACGCCATAAACTTGCGAGCCGACTGTTCCGTTTTCCCACGCATTGCAGCGGGTTCATTGCATGCAGTCCACTCGGATGACTGTCAATTGGACTTCGGAGTAAAATGATGAAGCCATGTTTCATCCATTGTCACATATCGACGCAAAAACTCTGGTTTATTACGCTTCATCATCTTCAAACACTGATCCGAATCATCAATTTGTCGTTG
This sequence comes from Rhynchophorus ferrugineus, assembly GCF_030347505.1. Taxonomy (NCBI): domain Eukaryota; kingdom Metazoa; phylum Arthropoda; class Insecta; order Coleoptera; family Curculionidae; genus Rhynchophorus; species Rhynchophorus ferrugineus. The sequence continues at coordinate 17,884,482 of NW_027472583.1, read as the reverse complement.
TTTTCGCGGCACCCACTTTGCACATAGCTTTCTTATATCCAACATTCAGTTGATATATTAAAGTGTCTGCTATTTCATTCAATTTCAATTTATAGTCATTCAAAACCATTTTGTGGACTTTTTGCTCTGTCTTCGATGCTCGTTTCACCACCTCTAGACTTAGCATACCAATCCTTGATGGTTGATTTTCCTGGGCAGTGTCCGGAAACTCGGCATCAAGCTAAGTCTTTGCTTCAACTGTATTTTTTCGCTTCAAAAGCAATATTTTATCAATACGCGAAATTCTTTTTTATTCATTTTTTCCACAAGAAGAAAAATTGCTTCACTCAAGATGCTATAACTCACAAAGTAATGAACCGACAACTGTTAAATGTATACACTCATTTTGAAAGTTAGGGCTAACTAAAAAACGTATGGATTTGATTCAAGTAGCGCCATCTATGTGTCAAGCTGGGGACTTTTCAATTTACCTGTTATTATCGAAGGACTTAAAGTGTAGTTAATTAAACTTCAGAGATACAGATAGAGTTTTTTAATTGCAGCATTCTCCCTAATACATTTGCCATATCTGTAAAACAGTTAGTATTCGTTTTCTCCTCGTACATTTTAACCAAATGCTCATATATATTCTGAACAATTATACACTTGTCTATGCACATAAATGTTTCATACTCTACACAGACTCTTACAGTTATCATATATTAATTATATACTTACCTTTAGATGTTTCCACTGTCACATTGAGACACTAATCAAGTCAATAACTAGGCTGTTAAAATCTAACACTAGTTTACAATTTCACCATTTGTAAATTTCTTCTTCCGTGTATCTGATGGAGTTCATCCAAACTGAAGGGTGTTATTGTAGACAATCCTTTCTACATATCCGAGCAGTTCTTGCTTGTACTGCTTGAATATTTTTATCGACCTGCTTGTGTATCTATTATTTGCCACATCCCATTACAATTCGGTTGTTGGAATTTTTTTGTTGGATTACTGATTCTGGCATGAAGATTAATATATCTGCAATGGATTATTAAAAACTTTTTCCTATTTCCACCAACTTTTGTTGCCTTTACACTTTTTTATTAGCGTCATGTCAACGGTGAGCTGATATTGAAATACCTATCTGAGCATAAATTGGACTAACAAGTCTTCTTTAATTTTATTATGTGCTTGTAAAAATTGTATTCATTTAAAAGCAATGTCTGGAAGTTACAGTGGAACTCTTCGTGCGTTAGTCTGCTAGTGCTACTGCATGGATGATACTCGTTCACAGCCTAAAGAGGACTAAACTCTGGTAACAGGATGTAAGATGTGAGAACTGAACTATAGTTTGTCACTATAAATAGACTAGAGTGTGTAAATTGTAATAATAATTATTAGCAATAAATTAATTGTTGGTATATGAAACCAGTTTTAATAATAAATAAATTAAAAAATATATATATTTAGAAAAAAATATAAAAGTCTGCTTTTACTAACTAGAAGTTTATCTGGACTGGACCTACAGTTTAACGTGGGCTCCAAACCACGGTCCTCAGCATTAAGCCAACCGACTGGCGAGTGACCAACTTTTGAAAATCATCCCAGAAGACATCCGGTCTTACCCAGCCTGGTTACTGGCGTGATTGGCATCATTTTCCTTGTAGGATTTTACATTCTTACCTAGCACAATCACAAACATAAACTTACGACCATGCCCTAGCAGGATTCAAACTCGCGGCTATCGCAACAGTAGGACGGCCGTCCTATCGCCTTTACCACTGCGCCACCAAGCCGGCATATATTTATTTTAGAGTTGCTTAAACAAATATAAAAAATAGAATAAAAGTAATAGACCACTTCATAATACAACTTAGAAATTACATTATATTTGAAATATAAACCAAAAACAAAAAAAAACAAAAAAGTTAAATAAATAATTCAAGGAATTTTATGCAGGGAAATAAAAATATGCATCAATTTTAAAGTAAGTTGGTGCATAAAAATCGTAGTATGAATATTAATAGATTCCTTCCTACGTGATAAACTGTTAAACTGTACGTAAAATTATTCATCCAAAGAAATTGGAATTATGGGCGGATAAAATTTTAAATTTTTTTCTTACAATAACAATCTTCGCACAAAGATTTTATTACTCGCGAGTTTTACATCAAGCGTTTAAATCATACCAATAAGCAGTCGCCTGATTCACTTGGCTTAGTTCGCTTGAACGTTTTGCTACTGCTTAAAAACCACTTCATTAACATTATTTTAAGCTAATAATATTAAAATTTTGAAAAGTGTGTCCTATCTTTGAAAAGAGAGAAATAAATAGATTAATAGGTATAGACGTAGAAGATAACTCTAAGTTTTTATTTCATTTAGATTTAACATTAAATACACATTAAAGTAAATACACGTGTTATAATACATTTCAACTAAAATCATATTTCAAAATTTGCAAACCTTTTAAAAAACGTTTTGTTAGAAATGGTTGGTGATTTATATACACACTCTACAAAATAAAAATAACTGTACAAGCATGTAATATAAATATTGCAAATACAAAATATTCACCTATCCAGTTCTTATATGCATATTCAATTCATATAACAGTTATATTATTTTAAGTTGCATGTAATCATAAGTTATAAAATGTTTTTGAGTCACTTCGTGAAAAATTCCCCTGAACTTGTGGATCAATGACCAACTAATGATACGCGTTACATTCCGGTTGGCCTATATGATTCAACATTACAAAATAAACAGAAGTAACATTTATCATCAATAAATCTTTATGGAATATTAATCAAGGTCATCGCGGTTTATACCTCTCTTTAAATGTTTAATTTATGTCTTTTATATGGTATATTTCTTTACAGCAATTTCGGATTACTGTAAATTTCTGTTATACGAACTGCATAACCAGATGTTATATATGCTTGACTACCTGTTGACTACATATTAACGATCACATTTAGTCGTCCCTCTCTCTCTCTTCCTCAGAGGCGTTTACATAAATTGATATTTTACGTATTTTGCATACTGGACATAAGTCTACGGTTATCAAAAATTACAATGTAATATTTAAATTACTGACTATTTTTGTGCCACTTTTTGAAGTTTCCCTTTTCTTTTTTTTTTACTTGTTGAAATGTTAGTTAAGTTTAAAATAAATTTTTAATTATAATATTTAATTTATAATTATTTTTAAATAATTAGGTTGTAGAGGAGGCTACCATACATATATTAAGTCGGTTAATGTATGTTCAAAACTCAGTACAATGTCCCATCTTCCGGGCAATTTACGGATTCTTTCTTGAAAGAACAATGAATCTTTTGTGGCTAGCCACTAATCGACTCACATAAGTAATTGGCGTTGGGAACTATCAACTGAAAACAGTCCAAACAGTAGATAGTCACAAAAGAGTCGAAACAGTCAAATGCACTGTTAGACTGTTTATATCAATTTGTGATGTCAGTCAAAGATGTACGAACCCTTTCCTGTATGAATTGTGAGAGAGGAAAGGACGAAGATAATTGCTTGGAGCAGTTAATTTTATATGTTCTTATATTTTCCAACGGTAGTATAAGCGAACGGAGAGAGAACATATTCCTTTACGTACTAACTTTAAAATAGAAAAGGAAAAAAGTAATTACCGAATAGTATTAACTTGCAATTAATAATTTCATTTTAAACGAAGTAGAATTACTTTTATATTTGTTTGTTTTTATGGATCTGTAAAAAGGAATGGAATTTTTCTATCTAAATTCTATCTAAATAAATGCTTTATCGTATTTTAACATGTTAATTGCTATATTTTTAAATAATATACTATAGTAAATATAGACAATGCAATAGAACTTAAACATAACCTAAAAGCTAAAGAATTACAATAACCATTAATACTAAATAAAAATTAAACATATACCTACTCATAGAAAAAAAACTAATTTATGACATAATTAAAAATGATCACTTTTTTAAATAAAGTAAATGCTTTATTTATTATTCAACGGAAATATTTTTTTAACAAAAATCGAAAGATTAATCGAAATATTACCTATTTTTGCCATAAAAACAGTTAAAAGTATTTTACTATTTATCATTCACAATTATAATCTTTCTATCCTATTACATTAATAATCCTGAAAAGTATCGTTCCAAAATGCTGCTCTGTTAATATACATTATATACGGTATATTGTTATTTACAAGCAAGCTACCAAAAAAATCATAAAACTATATATATATTATACATAAATATATGTAAGCATAAATTGGGTACATTTTTTTCAAGGTCGCGGCTAAGACGACAAAGCCAGAACGTAAAAAATCAGTCGAATCAAACTAGTATCAAAAATAGTAACTAAAGGTACACGCCTGAAACAGTCGATAGTAAAAAGTAGTAAATTCAGTCGAACCAATAATAACAACTGAAACAGTCGATAGTAAAAAGTAGTCAATTACCGTTGATAGTTCCCATCACTGTAAGTAATGTATGTCCTCAAGTATATTTTTGCCGGTTTTGCAACATATGGTCCAGCGTTGTCATACTGAAGTATAATATTGTTTTGTCTTTGCTCGTATTCCGGCCGTTTCTAGTGTAGTATTCGGTCAACGCATTCGATAAAACGCACCATTTGTAGTCGTTAGCGATTCCCATTGGTGGTCTCATTAGGTTTTAGCAGCTCATAGTCTTGTTCGGGTGTCCAGAAAGCTGTTTAACTTCGGTGTCAAAATCGCCATTTTTAAAATATCAAAAGCAGTATTCACTTGTTGAAATCGATTAAGCCAGCTGCCACAAGGGTCATATAGTATTTGATGATCTTCAGCTGTCTATCTTCAAAGTGAAGTGAAAAAGTAAAAGTTCCTGCGAATACTTGCATTGAAAAATGTTTTTGCTCACCTTTCCATGTATAGAAAAGTGAGGCTTCAATATGAAGTAGGTTATAAATGTACCTGTTGCGATAATACTCGGTAACATCATCTGTTGTAGTTCCTTTATAAGAACCTTTATGAGGTGTAGTATGATAAAATAACTTCGTTTGTTATGATGTATGTTATATACGTATACAGCATATATTTTATTGTAACCTATAACAAGTCAACTGTATAGAAATAAAAAATCTCCTCCGGTAGGTAGTTCAAGTTAAAAAATAGCAGGAATTGCGGCTAAAAGCTTTTACATCTAATTCCTCTATATATTGTTAAATATTTTAGAGCTTTTCAGATTTAAGTGCATTATTCGCAATATATATCAGGTTATTTGTAGCTCGGACATGACTACGATAAAATGGCGATAAAACTACGATTTGTTGCCGTTTAAAATGCATATAAAAATACCTTTGATCTTTATTCCTACATTAAAATACATACATAGCTATTTATAATGCACATATAAAGTATTTTTACAGAATAATTTTAACAATAATTAAACCATAATATTTTTTATTTAATTGATGTGTCATTAGTAGCACGAAAAATTATGTTAGCATTCTTCAAAGGTGATTAACAAGTTAAAATAATTTAATATAATAAACGACTAAAAATCAACGTTAATTATTCTGGACGCGCTATAAAAGGGATACCATTTACCTTCGGGAAAAAGTATACGTTATCATTGGTTTAATTATATTGGAGACGGTGAAAATTGGAATAGGCCACGTTTAAAAATATATTGCTACCATCACCAGTGATCTAATTCAATTAATTATTAAGTTAATTATGGTTCATTAGTGCTTATGTGTCTGATTTAAACACGACCTACTGATAAAAATCAGGTAGCCATATCTACAGTTGCTTTTTTGTTTTGTGTTTGTCGTATGGATGTAATTATTGGCATATGTGTTTTTCTGTTTTCATTATGAAATTATTCTAGATACAATCTAAATTGTTCAATAAGTGCGCGGAGACTTATGTGTTTCTCATAAATAGAATTAAATATTTCATACATGATCATATTTTTCATATATATTTTATGTTGCTCGAGATGATAGGGAATAAAACAAGATATAATAGATGATTGGTAAATTTTGTATGTACGTATTTCGATAATCGGCATCTAATTACGTTTATTATTTGTTAATTATATTGTTTTGTTCTTACATACTTGATAATTTGGTATGGTTATGAATATTTGATGATATTCGCAAAAAGATAACAGAACACTATATTTTTATTGGTAACTGAAGACACTGGTGAATAGTAGCAAAGCTTAGACGACAAACCAAGCTGATAAAATTACAAGACAAGAATCTAGACATATAAATTACATTTGGAGCACATAAGTGGTGTGAAAAAATAAATATAAAGGAAATACATCAATAATATGGTAATATAGATAATTTTACAACAAATGAATACATCCACATCCACAGTAATGAAGTTCTTTCTTTGACTAACAAGTCGCTGCCAAACACTGTCATAATCCAAAATTATAATGCACCTACACTAGTCAAAAACTTCACTCTTGGTTTAAAGTGCACCAGAATATCCTCGAACATTTTCTCTGTCAGCACAATCATCAAACCTCAACATAATTTCACCATCGAACCATTAGAGCAGAGAGTGAGAAGTAGATTGCCATCTCCAACATCATTGAATGAATCTCCGCTTGTTTAGCTACAAGAAATGGGACAATATTCTGTTGGTAACTGTTTAAATTCACTGTAACTGTAACTATATAGTAACCAGGTTTTATTGAATTGAAACAGTATTAAAAGAAAATAATGGCTAGGCACCTTATTAATATCTTACAATACAAAACATATTGGTCTTCATTGTATCCTCTCACTTAACATGACAACAAATTAATCATATTTTTAAAGCTCCTAAAGCATCAGTTTAAAAGTCAGAATTCTAACCCCAAAATTATCATTTTCATATTCAAACTCTCTATGGTAACTGAGTAAAATATAAATTCGAATTATCACTTATTATAAATGCTACTAAACCAAATGTAAACAAAAATATAAATTTGGAATAGATTAAAATTGAACCAAGATATATTTAAAGGTTGTTTGAGCAATGTGATTGAACAACTGAATGACTTTCATCTGAATAAAAAATAAAGCCCCAGTAACTTTTAATTCAAATCTTACAAATCATGCAGAAAACACAAAATAATCTTAATAAAAGAATTTAACCGACTTCAAGAAACAAACAAGGAACTCCCTAAAAATTTTAAAAATAATCAAACTTAGATTTATAACACAAAAAAAAACGTTGTAAAATAATATATATATATATATATATATATATATATATATATATATATATATATATATATATATATATATATATATATATATATATATATATATATATAAAATAATCATTGTAATAACAAAATAACGATAAACAAAATCCATATTTCACCCATGAATAGGTTTTGAAATATATAGATACTTATATAGTATACATATATTATATTCTACTATATACATACAATTTAGCTTAATACCTATCTAAACCTATATATCTATTTACAATATTATTTTAACTACTACCAACTGATCACTTTGAAGCCGGTGCCGAGCAACACATTAGATTTATTTAGTTTCTAATTAAATTTTTTGTATATGTCACAAATTTATATTATAATTTTTGTATTGTTTGGGTTGGCACTGACATCAAATTAAATCAATATTGGAAATAGATAAATAGGTTTAGGTAGATATTAAGCTAAATTGTGTGTTTATATAGTAGAGTATAAAATAGTGTAGTAGATAGGCTAAATAAGGCTTTTGTACATTTTAATTTTATTATTACAACGATTATTATGTACATATATTCTTTTAAAACATTTTATTTTGAGTTAAAGATCTAAGTTTGATTATCTTTTAAATTTTTAGTGAATTCCTTATTTATTTTTGATGTCCATTCAATTTTTGTGTTAAAAATATTTTATTTTTTTCTTTTTAGAGGCAGTTATTTCATTAAGTATAACAATGGGTAAACCAAGAGAGGTGCAGCCTGTATGAGGAAAATTTGGAATAAAGAAACAATGATTGAAAATAAGGAAAGCTTCAGACCTCAGGGTCCGCTACATAGTCTACATATCTAAACTAGAATAACAAAAAGTTGTTGCCCCCGTCGGGAATCGAACCCGCAACCCCCGTGTATGAGCTGAACGCTCGAACCAATACACCACAGAAGCAGATGCCGACCCTATAATTATGGCTTCTCATATGATATGGTTAGTATTTAAAAACCAAACTGAGTGGGTTTTACACTGAACTACTTCCGATTTTCCGTCACATCAGCAATAACATTATACACAAGTATCTGATTATTTTACAGAAAAAAATTAGTGAAAACTTTATAAATGGCTTAGTGTGGTTTTCCCTCGTTTTTCCCCCTTACCTCATCTAATCCTGACTTAGTTTCAATGGGACCACCTTGGAAGTGCACTTTCGGATAAAAAATAATTTTGAATATTGGCCCATAATTGACAGAGAAGTCGGCGAACATAGAAAATATATCTAGTCGAGTATGGAACATCCTCCTTTTTTGAATCCGTTTAAATTTCTTTAAAATAAATGCACCACAGCTTTTTATTTTCAAGTAGTTCTATCATTAAATTACACCAAGTGCATTTATATGGTATTATATGTGGGTTTGTCGGCCTCCATAAAGAAAGTTCTATAAACCGTGACAACTATTTTTCCCATATCACCTTTGTATTGCCTAGGCATAAGAAAATAATGAACCAAATGACTGTTATTATCGTAATTACGTCAATAGTTAAAACCTTAAATAATACACGGCCCTGTTTCTCAAAGTTTTTACTTTTATCAACGCAGCTAACTGAACGATGCCGATTTTTGAATCAACTATATTCGCAGTTGCTGCCCCTACAACCTAGTTTCCACACCTCCACTCGCTCTTCTGCATTTCTAGTCGCAAAAATCGTGGAACGACCTCTCTGTACGACGCACAACCGGATTCCACCGACATCATTGTCCGATTTTTTGCTTTTCTACCCTATGCGGCGACATCGAACAGTGGCTGTTCTCGGAGACGATATGAACGATTCAACTGATTCAATTTAGTACGAGGTATGCTCTCGTCCTAGTTATTTCAGACTAAATTAAGGTCGATTGATAGTTATCCGATGGTTTACTCATCTACGAGTTGTTGCAAATAAATATGTGCTTACACGAATAATGCCTTGCATTTTCATTGTTGAACAATATTTAATATAACTAATGATCGCCCAGTTGCCGAAATTCGATCGCAATGTTTTAAATTAATCATGTGTTTCTCATAAAAGAGTAAAAGGATTAATTTAATAATAATATGTTACTAAAAATTGTTTTCACGGTGTTTTCAATATAAGACCTGAAATGTATTTGATACATAATATTAATTAAAATAATAAATGTCTCTATATTAACACATCTTAAAATAGATGCAGAATAAAAATATAGGTATGAAATAATAAATTATGTAATACAGGTTTGTATATTAAAACAGAGAATATATGAATAAAACAATAGTGAAGTTGATTTTAGGCTTTAATATGTAACAGGTCAATTGATATTTTTTTGAGAAAACCTAGTTTATATATGATGGCAGATCCTGTAAAAAGTTCATGATTATAGAACACTGGTAGAGTATCTTAAATTTGTATAACAGGTCAATTTTGAAAAGTCCCTTGCCTACCATAGTAAACACATTTTTTGGCAAAATTATTTTTTTTTATTCAACATAATTCCCTTCAAGGGTGATACACTGATCATAGTGACCCTTCAACTTTTCGATACCATTTTTGTAGTACGATTTGTCCTTTGCTTCAAAATCGGTCTCAGTCTCGGCGATCACCTCTTCATTCGATGAAAATTTCTTCCCAGCGAGCATTCTTTTGAGACCTGAGAACAGAAACCAGTCGCTGGGGGACAGATCTGGAGAATACGGTGGATGAGGAAACAATTCGAAGCCCAATTCCTGGATTTTTGCCATCGTTTTAACTGGCTTGTGACACGGTGCATTGTCTTGGTGAAGCAGCACTTTCTTTTTCTTTAAATGCGGCCTTTTTCCGCGATTTCGTCCTTCAAATGGTCCAATAACGCTATGAAATAGTCGCTGTTGATATTCCTTCCTTTTTCAAGGTAGTCAATGAAAATTATTCCATGCGCATCCCAAAATACAGACACCATAACCTTGCCAGCCGACTGTAGCGTTTACCCATGCTTTCGAGCGGATTCATCGTATCGGATGACTTCGGAATGAAATGACGGAGCTATGTTTCATCCATTGTCACATATCGACCAAAAAATTCGGCAGCTGTCAAATTTATACACGCATCTTTTGAGGGTTATGTATAAGTAAAAAACATATTGATTCCCCCAACTTCCCCAAGCAGAACATGTTGAATATCTTGGCATGCACTTAAATCGACGCCTAACCTAGAAGAAGCACATACTCTCTAAACGGAAACAACTGGGACTAAAATTATATCAAATGTATTGGCTCATGGGGCGCAAATCCAAGTTATCATTAGATAACAAGGTATTGCTGTATGACTCTATACTCAAGCCCATTTGGGCATACGGAATCCAGCTATGGGTTACCGCTAGCAAATCTAATATATCCATCATTCAACGGTTCCAAAATAAGGTGTTGCGTGCCATTTTTGATGCTCCGTACTATATTTCAAATAAAGTGATACAACGCGATATTCCTCTAGAACCTATAACGAGTGTAATTCAATGTATTTGTATGAAGTACTTCGAAAAAGTGTTAATGCATCCCAATGTACTCGCTAATCAACTAAATATGCCACGTGATAGTGAAGTGCGTAGACTAAAACGTTTAACACCACCTGATCTGATTACTGGACGTATGTAGACTTTAGAATAAGCTTTAGAATAAGACTAATTAATTAAGATAATATTTTATACACAAGATTACTTAATGAAGTGATTTTCTACATGCCATGTATATATAATATAAACATAAGAAATACTTATTGCCAATAGGGCAGATTGTGGACTCACGAAGAGTAATAAAAAAAAATTTAATTTACTTTTAAACAATCAAAGGATAAGTAGTGCTCCGTATAAAAATACTTTTGCTATGTTTTTCTACGAATTTATATTTTATTACTGGTTCGACAAGATTACCTGTAATTTTCAACTTCTCAGGATGGGTAAAGCTTTGGATACGTCTCCAAGAAAATATAGAGAGTTATAAATGTTATAATGATAGCAGCTATTGTTGGAGTCCCAAAGTCCGTGGTCAATCGAGTTAAAATTAAAACTGATATTAAAAAGCTTTCCCTGGTACCTTTCCTATAATGACCTGGCGTAATCAAACATTCGATACAACACGATATTGTATATTGTCTCAAGTCATTATTCTTGTCCCATGTCACAAATATTAGAAACAGTTAAATGGACTATTAAATTAGATACCTAAATTATAGGAAAACAAGAAGCATTATACTTTTGTTAACCTAAAACTACACATTTTAATTAAATATAGATAAATGTTGTTAAGTCGTCACAATATGTATTGTATCATTAATTTAATATTAATAATTAAACTTGAAAGACAGTGTTAACAATCATAAAAAGAACATGACCAAAAACTACTGCTATATATGAAGAATATAATTTTACAGAACATAGAATGTATGAAATTGACGAGAGACTTCTATAATAATCTAAATGTTTTATCACTCTCGACTATTTATAAAAATATATAACCACTTTACCGCAGTCAACGTATGTAATTACTTTTTTCATAAAACTAAGTGTTGTACGCATTACAATTTAAACATCATGAAGATAATTTATATTTGTTACTTTTCTTTGGCTAAAATTAACAAGAAAAGCTGACCACTTTGATGCAATTAAAATAAATGTTTCATTCATGATATATGCTATTAGATACATACATATAATTTTATCAGCGATATCTATTAGTGGTTTTTTTGTATTATTTAATTAATATATTGTTACTAGTCGTTTCCGTCTAACTCGGTCTCTGGTGACACAAGATCAACAGTACACAAGATCAGATGGTTTAATCCTTTTGAGTCTGTGTCCTGTTCTGGTGGTATCCAAAAGTTGCAATATTTCAATATTAGAGTAGATAAAGCATTGGTCCCAGTACATTTCATTGTGGTACACCTGCTTTACCTTCTTTTATTGTAGAGTAAGCTTCTTCTTGCTTAACTCTAAACATTCTGGTTGTAATGTATGATTTTAATAGTTCGGTGTGTTTTTCTGGTAGCATTTTCTGTAGTTTATGAACAAGGCCTTCATAGGATTTTTCGTAGGATTTTTCAATAACATTCGTTATTCTGGTCAACTGTTAAGTGTTTGTTAATAAACCCAAACTGGTGTGTTGGTATTAGGTTTTCTCTCCCTATATCTATTAGTGGTAATTTAATATATATATATATATATATATATATATATATATACAAATTGTATCAAACTCTCAGAGAACTTTGCCACTGCCTCTATACCTATAAATACAAATACCTGTAGTTGTACAGATTCAACAACATATTGTCGCAAGACAAAATCATCCTCTAACATGACAACACTCGGCCACACGTTACAAGACTGGTGAAGGATACACTGTTGCAACTTGAATTGGAAGTTCTGCCCCACAAAGTATTTTCACCAGGTATAATGCTTACCGATTTCTACTTGTTCAGAACGATAGTACAAAATGACTTGACTGACACACGGTTTCTAAATAGTACAGAGGTGCAAAATGCAGAGAATCGATGATTTGATCACTGCCTAATACGGCATCGCCATGTCGTTTGAAATATGGGAAGAATTTGTAGAAAATGGTGGAGTATATTTCGCTAATATATATTATACCAATTATTCTTAATAACCGTCTTAAAATGAGAAATAATCAGATTACATTCGATTAATTTTTTTTTGAGATATACACAAATTGTGTACTCAATTGATGCAGCTTTCGCTAACACAATTGAATCCGGCTCTTCGAATCCAAAGCGAGTGATTGTTGGAGTTTGTGAGAGTTGGACAAATTGAAGCAATTGAATGAAGACATTTCTGAAAAATACCGAGTTTATAAAAGAAAACAAAAATATTCCACCAATAACGTGCTAACACAACTGAGGACAAAAATAATTATTGTTAAAATCAGTAAATTAAAGTACCAATTGTCCATCTTATTCGCCAGATTTAGCTTGTCTGACTTAGTGTCGTTCGAGGAAAACAAGTTTCACCAACGAAGACCTCGATATTTGAAAACAATTATAGTGATGGAAGCTATAACATGGAATAACAATGAAATAAATGTAGTTTAATAGGTTTGCAAATTCCTGAAAATATCCTACTTAGTTTTAAAAAATAGATTTCAGTAGTTACATATCTCCAAAGTACACCGATTAAGAATATGACTCGCATTTTGAATTACTTCCATTAGGTTCCCAGATATGATGCATTGAAAACTGATAAATTTGTTATATCGCCGAAATTTTTTGCAATTATTTTACATTCACGTGAAAACTGAAAAAGAGTTGAGGATTTGGGATTTTCACCACAAGAATAGCAGCATATTTTTCTGTAATCAATCTGAATTTCATAGGTTTCTGGATATGTTCATATTCTTGAAGAATATCTACATTCCTCTTGTTCATTTTCTCGTCAAATTTTTCAAGTTTCACATATTTTGTACTGCAAATAGTACACTGATTAAGAATTCAAATTTCATTTTAAATTAGCTCCATTACCTTCCGAGATATGACGCATAGAAAATTGATAAATTTGTTATATCGCCGATTTTGCAATTTTTTGACATTTGCAAAAACGTTTGCACTACAATGTACCCCCCCCCCACATTTGAAGTTTTCACTACAAGGGTAGCAGCATATTTTTCTATAAACAGCCTGAATTTTATTGGTGTCTAGGGATTTTTATATTTTCGAAAAATTCCTGCTGTCCCCACTTTGTTATTCTCTCACCAAATTTTACAAAATAGATCTGTCTAGTTACTTTCACATATTTTGTACTCCAAAGTATACCAGTTAAGAATATGACTCGCATTTTGAATTACCTTGAATAATTGTTCCATTATCTGAAATAGCAAATTTTGTACAGTGTATGTCGTTAAGTCCTGTTGGATTAAAGAGTTGATTACTTATCTAAATGTGAACCTACTACACGAGTAAACAAAGTAAGCAACCATTTCTCAGATAACCGTTCTAACAGGACTGGGTACGCTTATTCTCATGCAGCAGGATGGCGATTTAGGTATTTTCTTCAAAGATTTCAAAGATTGTCGTCGGCATTGTTGGGAACAGCTGTTACATTTTCCTCGCAAGAAACATACACACAACGCTTATGAAATACATCAGTTACATATTAGCATTTTGTTGCTAGCAAGAAACGTTTTCAGACACGGAAATGTTCAAAAGACTATGCGAAACTCGGTAATTTATGGGTACAAAATTAACTGTGAAAATTTACTTAAATAAAGGAGAAAATAATGACCAGAATACTTAACGGCTTTGTCGTTTGCTATTATTCGATTTTATTTTGTAATTTTCTAATTTCAAGAAACGCTTTTAACTGTTGAAATTGCTTCATAAATTCAATGTTTTTAATATAACGGGAATTACTAACATTCCTAAAATATATTATATATATATCCTTATGGGCTTTTGAGTTGTTTCTTAGTTTCACAAACAATTTATCTCTATATATTTATTGGCCCAGCAAAAATATTGCCTCCATTTTTGAGGAAAACTGTAGCACCTGGAGGCATTGAAAAGTCAATAGTCATTTAATTATTGTAAATACATTCCTTTAATATGCATTTCCACATTGTAAAAAAATTAATTACCTAACTGTGTTCGTTATTGTATTAATATACATGCTAAAGTCGAATTTGAATTTAAAAATTTATTTATTCATATATTTGTTGTTTTAATATACAAACATGTATTACTTCATTTATTATTCCATATTTATGTTTATAACATAAAAGTAAAGATCATATGTACTCACTTATCTTTGATGATGTGAAGTAATTACAATTCTGAAAATAATCTTACTTATGATCATTTTGTTATAATGTTAAATTGTTATGAATATAATGTCATAATGTTGTAATGTTAATATAATATTATAACGTGTAGTAATTTAAACTAATCAATATCTGTTGATCATTGAAACTTAGTGGAAATTAGATTTAATTAAATGCAATGTAGAATAGGTTAATGACAGGTTATTAATGATAGGTTTTGGGACATTTTAATATACAGCCATATATTACTTTAACTCATATTACATATTAAATATATTTATGATATCATATTGAAAATATTGTTAAAAGAATTTTAGTAGGTTTTGAGAAGATTTAAGGTTTTTACCACAAGAATAGCAGCATATTACTCTATAATCAACTTGAATTTCTTGGTTTCTGGCTATTTTCATATTCTTAAAATATTCCTACGTTCCCCCCTTGGTCATTTTCTCGTCAAATATTTAAAAATAGATACTGACCGCTGATTTTAGTAAGCTAACATATCATTTTTAAATTATACTCTTTATTATGCGATAAAATAATTCGAGTCGAATAAAAATGATCGTTAAAGCATGATCGTGGTCGAATTTCGACCACTGAGCAATTACTAGTTTATATTAATAATGCTTTATATTTTCTTCTATTACTTATTACATTGTTTTGATTGTTTTAAGTCTATGTCATATTCTGTGTATGGTGTTATCCAATAGTTGTAACACTTTGATATTAACATGAGAATGGAGTTTCTCCTCATACCTCTTTCCAATTATATTGATTTCCTTACCGACGGAAACTGTAGGTCAACATAGGTTTTTAACATTTGTTTGTATAATAGTAATTTTCCTTTTTTTTAACTTATTCCTTCCAGAGAAGTTTTGCATCAAGCTATTTAGATATTCTTAGTGTTCATATATGGAATTATTATTTAGGGTAAATTAGATGGCTCGGTGAATGGAGGTAAAACAAAATGAAACAGTGGTTTTTACATTATATAACCGTTATTTATTGAAGTAATATAAAAATGTAAAAACACAAATGAAAAAAAAAACGGCTGGCAGCGGTGTTACCTGAAGACGAGGCTTCGGCAGTCGATGGTGGCACGCCTAAACCAAACAATGGTTGAGCACTGAATGATTGGAAACACCCTTCAATAACATCCCAGATAAACGTCTCGGAGTTGCCAGCTATTCGTTATCGGGTTCTAGTTGGCGCTGCTGGCACCCCGGCCGTGTTCAGCATCTGGGATTATATTTCTGGGTATTTTATAGACCGTTATTCCACTATGTAAAGTTCGACATGCCTCAAGGTCGCTACAATTATATTCTTGTTTGATTAGAAAAAAATCTGCTACCGAATACCATCAAACATCTTTAGCACGTAAGCATTAAGTACCTAATACCATGTATACAGAAAAATCATTACTGGTTCTTCTAACAGAACTAGCTAGACTAAAAGCGCAATATTATGGTTTGGCACATATGTCATTTTATTCTACTGACATCAAGCCCCAAAGTTATCCATCCGATATTTTGTGAAAGTAACACCGTCATAGATTTATACCTCTTTGAAAATGTCAAGTTTCATGTCTGAAGATATGCATTTGTGGCACGCATTTGTTTTATTAATTAATCAAAAGAATAAACTTATAGCATGCTCTAACCTTGATAGACTCGTAATTTAAATTGAAAAAATTGATATATGTTCGTTTAATTTAAGCGTACATAATTAAATATCTAAAGCACAAGTATTGCCTAGTAATTAATTTTATAGTTAATTATTTTTAGACGGCATGAATTTTAACGAATTTCGTGAAAATCTTAGAAATCCCTATTAAAAGCTACTTTATAATTTAACCGTCTCTTTTCGGAAGGCAATGGTGAAATTTACATTTCAAATTAGTAGGGAGTTCTAAAAGTAAAACTGTATTAACAATTCGACAACCGTCCTAAACCAATAGCCGGTAATGGTAGGCAAATAACACCCTAGAAAACAAAGGCTTATTGAGGAAAAAATGTTAATGTTTATTTTCTAGAAACATAAAATGCACATTTATAAAATATCAGCTTTGTTATGTTAATATTGCTTCTAGCTGCCTATTATTGTTTTAGTTCATATAGATTTTACCCTTATGTTTTAACCAAATAAATTTTAAAATTAATTTTAATACATTCACTTGTTAGTCCTAATGATCAAGACAATAAAATGCTCTGGTTTGGTCTTGCTCTGGTTTAACGATAGTTACAGGTTCGAATCCCGCCAGTGCATTGGATGCATATTGAGTACAATATAAATAAACAAAGAACAAGCATACGAACTATATCAGTAATCAGGTTGGATATCTTCTGGGATTGGATCTAAGTTAGTCACTCGCCATTCTGAGGATACATTAGAAATTATCATGGTTTCGAGATTCGGCTACTTTCGGCACTATTCGGATAATGGTCGGCGCAACATATTTCGCAGAAAATCAAAATGATAAAAAGTTTAAGCTAGTTACTTTACGGATGTAATTTATTTTGGAAAAATTATTTATTTAACAAGATTATTTTAGAACCAAAAATAAATAATCAGGTTAAATATGTTTTGATCATATTTAAAATATTTTTTTACAATTAAAGTTCAGATACATACATGGGACTTATCTCACTCATATATAATAATTTCTTGCCATATTCTATCTATCTAGATTGAGCACTTTTTATTAATCTGTTATTTTTAATTGACTAACTTACGACTAATCAAAACTAATACATCAGTACGTATTAAAATAAAAATCCTATAACGTATAAGGTTATTAAGATATATGAGATAAATCTTGCTGTTTTACTAGTCCCTTTGGTTAATTTTTTCGCAAATCATCATCAATTACAGCCTTATTAGAGAGTACATATCTTCATAATCTTTTAAGTTTTAAATTACTACCGTTATACATGTAAAAACAGCGAATACCTTACAGCTTTATACAAAGTTTGCGTATTATTAATTCAGACTAATAAGATTTCATTCCGTAATTAATGAATGACAATTTTGATCTCAATGTTTCACAAAACCGTACAAAACATATATTGTTATAACATAAATATCTCACAATATTGTGCAGATACCATTTTTGTAAAGCCTTGTTAAGTTAGTAAAACTTTTTACACTAAATAAAACATAGAGTGTGTATGTTCTTTAAAAAAATTTCTGGTTATTTATTAACCTTTGGTCATATGGAATCCAACTATGGGGAATCGCTAGTATGTCAATATATCAATGCAACAGTTCCAAAATAAAGTGTTGCGTGCCATTGCCCCGTACTATGTTTCAATTGACGTGATACTAAGCAATATTCCTCTAGAACCAATAACGAGTGTAATTCAACGTGTTTATGTGAAATATTTCGAAAGCGTGTCAGTGAATCCCAATATACTCGCTAATCAGCTGAATAGTGCGTAGACTAAAACATCTATTTCATCATCTGATTATTGGACATATACAGACTTCAGAATAAAACTAATTAATTAAAATAATATTTTATATAGGAGATTTTCTTCATGCTATGTATTATTATATAAGCATAACAAATACATATTGCCCTCTGGGCAGATTGTGGAACTACTAAGAGTAATTGTCGTCTGTTCCAAGATATCTAATAACATATTTCAATTCTAATTCTACATATACACTACATATGTAAAGAAATCAACTAACCAGAAGGTAAAATAAACTTTTTGAGGATGAAGTAAAATCCAGCAGAAGGGTCTCAAACTCAAACAAGGTATATTTAAATAAATAGTTGCTATAAAGAAATTATATTTGACAAGATAAATATAGCTCAATATGAATCCTGTTGAAAATGTGACTATTGGGGTGGAGTAGTACACAACACTACCTTGTAATATATGTTAGATTTGTATATATCAATATTAATGTTATGACATTTAGTAAAAATCAATATCAAACAAAAATCAATTTCTTAAAGTACATGGAGACTACTAGATCAAAAACATAAATTTACAAAAAAGTGTTCAGGCCTACAAGAACATAAATTATTGATGATTTTAATTTACATATATTTATAATGGTAGGGTTTTATTTCCATGTATTTTCTTTATTTTGGAAGAAAATTATCGATATAAAAAGCAGATAGGGGTCTGTTTCTTTTCATGAAATAGAGACCTGATATGACAACATAGATTGCAAATCCAAAAATATATATCACCAATTTCCACTTGCTTTTAATTAACAGACCATAAATGAACCGAAATAAAGTTGTAAATCGATGGTAATCCCCAGACAGTAGCATTCATTTATATAATCATATAATAATATGGTAATAACCGGTATATTTCATTCTGTTAGAGCCTTTAATTAAAATATCTTCAGCTTTGGATGTCATGTGGTATGCACATACCATACATAAAATTGTTTATACGATTAGTCGTAGGAATATATAAAAATACCTGAGTTATTTATATTTCGTACTTTTAAAATATCTTTTATATTACTGTACATTTTTAAAATATAAATTAATCCAATTAAATAATATGAAATGAATGTATAATGAAGTAGATGTTATTACATAAATATTTCCAAACTCTCGTTTTATGTAATAAATGTATTATAATTATATAGTGTATTTTACAACTAGATTGGCTTTTTATATATTGAGAACTGCGTTTTATTTCTAATAGGTAACATAGCCAAAGTATAATAACGTTTTATTGATAATTTTATTATATGACAAGTAAATAATGATTATTCTAGAATTCATTCTTAACAAACTTATGTCAAAAATTGAGAATATTTCTATATGAATAAAATATGAGTCATTATTACCAAATTAATATTAAATTGCAATAAGACTGACTCTTAATAGATTAATAAAATTTTAAGGATCATAAGAGTGACTCAAATATAATCATCATCGTCATCACGTTGTATTTTGATGTAGGTCTCTTATTTTCTAAATCGCTCGGTAGAATCTTGATTGAAATAAAATAAATAGAAAGGTCAATTATTTTGTTTTCAAAAAGGTAAATTTCCATTGGTAAATCCATCTCCAATCCTTCAGGTGTACAGGAGTCACTACTGATTTCGAGAAAAATTACATAATTTTTAACAGGCAATTTATGAACGCTACCTAAAAAAAAACTGTTTGCTCTTTGAATATGCATCGAGACATTTTCAAACTTTTTCAAAATTGGAAAAGTGCCGTTTTGCAAGCACGTGTCCCATTGATGCGAGAAGTCGATAGTTGGACGGAGCAAAGTCTGTAGAGCACGGCGGCTGCGATAATATGTCCCATCCAAGTGCTTTCAATGCTTCTTTTTAACCAGTTTTGCTTTATGAGACGGTAAGTTATCGTGTTGTAAAATCACTTTCTGTCATTTTCTGAACATTTTCTGGACGTTTTTCGATCAAGGCAAGATTTAAATTAATCATTTGTTGCTGGTATCGATCATCACGCCGTTCTGGTTCCGCCACACACAAAATGCATTTAAGGTTTTCAAAATAAATCCACTTTTCATCACCAGTAACTATTCGATGCTGACATTTCCTCCGAAGCAACATTTGAAAGTACTTGCCTAACTGAAGTGGCACTCATCTTCCCATCCTTTGTCATACTTAACGCCTCTGCCTATTATTTTTGAGTTTGGATTAGGTCTTCACCCAATAAATCTTTTAGATTGACATCTTCAAACTTCTTCGGTCCACCGAAACGCCCTTTGTCTTATACATCGAAATTACCACTTTTGAATATTCAGAACAACACTTCACGTGTTTGTAAGATAAAAAATGTCTATAAATTTCTACCCTCAAACGATGACTTTCGATGGCTTTCTTCTTTGGTTTAAATAAGAAAGGTTAATTGCAAATGCACGTTTTCAGGCACGAATCACTAATAAAGAGGTGCTTCTTTCGCAAAATACATATATAGCTTTGAAGATTGATGTCAGTAGAATAAAATGACATATATGGTAAACTATAACAATGCATACTAAGTCTAGCGACATCTGTTAGAAAAACCGGTAATGACTTTTTAGTACATTTGGTATGGTAGTTTTTTAAATATCACAGAACAATTGTTTCATGGACATGAATAAATTTTCCAGTTGCAAAAATATTCAGTTTATGATTCGATATGAATTTTAATTAGGTATAAATAATTAAATGTTTATAATTTTATCTTACGTTATTAAGTATGAAGCCACTACAGTATTGTAAAATAAGATTTTGTCTATTTGATAAAACAAACTCTCTTATAATAGTATAGAGTATCTTTAAATTAACAGTCACACAAATGATTTCTTCGTCAATGGCCAAAATCAAATTATTTAAACATTAACAGGATCTATTAATCAAGCGCGGGTAAAGCTATCATTTCATCGAGCTATTTTTCTATGTCAGAAAATGAGTTATAATGTGTTAAAGTTGAATCATTAAGTAATTAAAGCTTTTAGTATGTTTTCCACGAATCGTAGATAAAGGAACTTTATAAATGACCAAAGATATTTGTTCCGAAGCTTTTGAAATGCACTGTAATATTACATATAGATTATTTATTTTTCTAAAAAAATGCGTTTATATTGTTATAATAATTAATGAAAATAAATCAATGTCGCAAAAATAATTAGTATACTAATTGGAATAAATGATTGTTATCAATAGTTGAGCATTTACTGTAAAAGAATAAAATCTTATATTTTATTCAAAATATTATGAATCACTATTTTTCAACTTGCCTGGTAGCAAACAGCTGCTATATCGGAAAAATTCTTTATTTTTGAGGCTATACACAAATCGACCCTTTTTTAGTATCTTCATATAATATTCGATGTATCAGATCACAATGGGTAAAGCCTAGTGAATACGTCGGATACGGTAAAAGCATATAATTGCATCTCTATCGGGAAAAATGGTTGTTTTCTTTGGTTTTATCATCCTATTCTGTGTCTTCTATTCCTCGAAATTTTTTCCTCCCTTTTTGATGAAAACGGCAGCACCGAGAGGTTAAAATTAAGTGAGTGTTTGAAGTCGCTAACAAAACAGATCTTCTTAGCATCTGTTACTGGCTATTGCTGATCTTTTTTGCAACAATATGTCATTCATTTTGTTGATTGGGCACCAGTAGATATTTGCAATAACAGTTTCACTCGGTTTTAGCAGCGCGTAATATACAGTATTTTATGGCTTTTGCGCGCATTATTCTTCCCGATTATAAAAATAAAAACTGGCATAGCTAAAATATTTTAATTACACTAAAACTTATTTATTACAAAGATAACTGTGTATACGGGATTAGTGACGACGGCCTTCACACCGTCAAAGTGACACCAAGTGTGCGCCCTTTAACAGATCGATATTTAAACTTTCTGTATTAACGAAGACTGTATAATTGCTGTTAGAAAGATGTTCTGTAAAGACTGCGAAGGTTGTTTTAACCTTTAGGCTGTATGAAGGTTGTTTTGCGAAGACTGTGAAGAATATTAAGATTTTGCGTGAGGATTGTGTTTAATTAGACGGGTACATTGCATTTTAACCCCCATTGACTACCTTGTGCCGTGAAAATAGACTGGCTTAACTATTCCTCTCGCCACATGAGTAGTAGTTATCTATAGAATTATACCTTTCCCACGGATTTTCAAGATAAATTTATTGTTTTCCAACTAATTTTTCATACTCTTAAAGGATCAATATCTTAGAAATTAGCTTTTATGTATAATTTTTTCGAATATTGTCTAATTGATTATTTTATATTTTAAGAGTATTAAATTATAAAGGATTTTCTATGAAGGAAATTTTAAATTTGTAAAAATATGACCAAGGCCCTTTATTAACCAGACACTACTCAATTTTCAAACGAAAACAGTTAAATAAAACATGTGTTAAACTAACAGTAAAACACTTCTTTGATTATCCGATAATGTATTGTAAACACAACGATTTCATTTTAATATACCAAACAATGAATGCAATCTATCACTGATAATGTCGTAATATTACGACGTACCATTCAAGCGGCAGTCAAATCAAACTAATGACCATACGGCGATGAAATTATTTAGAGATCAAAAAGATCTATTAGACAACGGTCAGTAGTGAACAGGCGGAATCTGCAGCTGTTAAGCTATCATTATTTCGAGATTTTTTCTTTCGTTGGCAAAGAGTCAGCTGTTCAATAAATTATACACTTTTGAATTTTAAGTATATAACAATCGTAATCATCTGGGCCTTTTAATTTGTTTGTTGTAGAGGAGTGTATGATGTTAAGTCGACTAATGGTCTGAAAAAGTGTTAAGCCCGAGTCATATAATTTGAATTTAAAGTTAGCTGACGTATAGCTACCGTAAAAATTATTGTAAATCTCTGTCTATTTTTGAAGAAGCTCTGCAGTCTTAATATACAACAAGTAATACAAATGTAACACGTTTATAAATGTTAATATTATATGTTAAGTTGTTGAATTAATACCTACTAAAATATATTTAATTGTTAATAAGCTATCAACGGTATATTAACTTCAATTAAAAGCAAATAAAAGCCTATAATATACGAGAGTGTTCCGATAGGTACTTAGACTACAAAAGAAAAGCGAAAATATTGGAAAAGTAGAGATTTATTTCTCATCCAAATCTCGATGCAGGCCAATAATTCGGCATAGTACAGCCCTGTGACCTTCTCTAGGTAGCCGATGTAGATCCCACCTTGTCAATCCCAGAAAACGCTGACCATCACCTTTCCGGTGGATAGTACAGCCTTCGACTTCTTCGGACCATATTCGCCGAGCGAAGTCCACTCTTTCGACCGTTCGCTGGTCTCTGGTGTATACCAGTGTATCAATGTTTCATCGACGGTGACAAAATGATGCAGAAACGCCTTCGATTGCGTTTGAATATCGTCAAACACGGCTCCGAAGTGGTCCCACGGTTGCTCTTATTATCCGAAGTGAGCAAACGCGGCACCCACCGGGCGGACAGCTTTCTGATGCACAAAATTTCATACAGGATGTGACCCACACAGTCTTTTCAGATGTCCACTGTTTCAGCTATCGGAGTGCCAGGGCTCTTCCTGAGAGGGGGACTCAAACGTCGACCTCAGAAGCGCGCAGTGCATCCTGCGCGGATTATGTCATGCACTGACTCTACCAACGAGACTCTGGCGACCGACTAAAGACGGAATAAACCGATAGAACAGGTACCAGGTCTAAATGCCTGATACCGCAGGCTAGAGGCGGTCCAGCCTTCAAATACTCGACAGATCAAAATTTAAGGGGAAATAGTAATTTCGAATTAAACAAGAGGGGAATATTACTAGTGGAGATAAGACGAAGTGGTAGATTAATTAGTGGTAACATAAATAGTGGTGATGTATTAAGGAAAATAGTGGCCTGAAGAAGTCGAGGGAGTGGTTTAAAAGACATCTGCTGCATGCGATCGCACACGAGAAAGCAAACATCGGGACCCAGTAAGCTGGTTTAGGGTAAATGATGTGTCTCGGTGAATGGAGGTAAAACGAAATAAAACAGTGGTGTTTACATAATGTGACCGTTATTTATTGGCAATATAAAAAAAATGTGAAAATACCAAATAATAAAACGGATGGCAGCGGAGTTACCTGAAGACGAGGCTTGGGCAGTCGATGGTGGCACGTCTTAACCAAACGAGGGTTGAGCACTGAATGACCGAAATACCCTTCAATAATATCCCAGATAAACGTCTCGGGGTTGCCGCCAGCTATTCGTTGTCGGGTTCCAGTTGGCACCCCGCCCGTGTTCAACATCTGCGATTATATTTCTGGGTATTTTGTAGACCGTTATTCCACGATGTAAAATTCGACATGCTCAAGGTCGCTACACTGGATAATAGGAGTTTAGCTCCTTTGAGGGTAAAACCTGTCCGATGGGGACAGGCATGAGGGAACCAAAATCAGGACTCACAACATCAGGAAATAAACCGAGTAGCGATCAAGGTAAGAAGTAGGTAATGTGGTAAACACCTTATGGATTGTTAAGGTGGCTTAATACAGAATGGAAAAGCGTCCTTAGGGATGTTCTCTTTTTTGTTAGGGCAGATGGGTATTGGGATGAATTCCGATAATGCAGCATTAGGCGAACATGAGGGAGAACATCCACATTTTTCTACAAAAAAAAATGAAACAGGGTTTGAACGACAATAAGATGGTTTAAATGCCCATCCCAGCTTCACACGTTATTCACATAATTCACACAAAATAACAGTTTTTCTTTTTTAAGTCCCCTCAACATATGTATTATAGGCCATCTGGCATTTATATACATCAAAAAGTGGGTAAAATAGATCATAAATGTATATAGACAAACGTATGGAACATATATAGATGGAGTAATTAGATACAGTCGTATAATATTGAACATACCAACATATATAGAACGCATATAAATGGAACTGTACGTGTAATGTAAGTATTTAAATCATATTCTTTTTAGTTCCATGATATTAACAGCTTGGACAAATTTGCTGAGATGAATAGGTAAATCATTATGGAAATCGAGAAACTCTCAATATTGTCAAAAACTAACATTCTACGAGACTGTAACACACTCTGTATGGAACGCCACAGTGGGTACATTATGGGGAGAAGCTCCCTGCAGAAGTTACGAGTGCATAACTTTATAGTGTCCCAACATGAGTCGATTTAGAATGATCTGGCAGAAGGTGATTTTGAAGAGGATGGTGGAGGAAAAGAAATTGTGCAACAATTTATTGCTATCTCCAAGTAGGTTCGAGGCCAGCTGGGTCATTATCAAGATCATATCGTTTTCTTTCCTTTGATTCCCTTGTGGAAATCCCGTTATTAGAAACTTAATTATCAGTTATGGTTTCAACGATTTGGATATGGTAATTTTGATACCAATCACAAAAAGTTACCTGTAGGACCAAATAAGATCGAAGACAATTAATTTATTGGTTTGTATCAATCAATAAGTTTCAATCAAAAATCTAGAGTTATGGACCAATTAAATAGCAATACCAAAAATGCACGAAACAAGCTCCTTTGGTCACATGCGAATTCTTTCAATATGATACTTATTTACCAATGTTCAAAAAATTCAGACATAAAAAAATAGGAATTTTTCTAATACTAGTATGTTATTTAATCTGTAGACCTTCACATAACCTAACAATTAATACATTTAATTTTATTTACACGCAATATTCTTAACATAACGAGTCGTACACATTAAGAAAGTTTTATGCACTTGCCGTCCGAAAGAGAAAATAAAATTAAAAATTTACACCGGGTTTTCGCTTTCTTATGAGCCCAAAGCTTCAACTAACAATTACGTAGAATTTTTTAATGTTCTTCTATGCTGTTACGTCGCCATTTATTGTCCAAATTGTTTAAATAACTAAAATATATACTCTAAAATTTATATATGTAATTTGAGGTGATTTATATAAAAGCACATAATAATATAATAAAAAACAAACAAGAGAACATACAGACGTAAACATATGAGTCGCTATTATTTATCATTCAAAATAGCATTGGAGCTTTGATGTACTGCTATTAAAAATTATAAGATAAACACAATTATCTACGCACATTTTTAACATAAAAAATAATTTATTTCTGTTTTGATGCAGATAAACACAAAAATATAATTGGAAATATTTCACAAGAAAAATGTCCAAATCGTAAAACATTTCATTAAGTTTATGTGGATACCGTGCTTTTAATTATTTATAATTTGTTCTTTTATAATTATTTATATTCTATAAATTATTTAAAATTTACACTGTTACACAAAAAAAGCGTATTTTTCATGATCAGCAGTTATATTTAGAAAATGTAAGGGTTACTATGTTAAAAAGGGTCGACAAAGCAATAGAATGTACACAGGTAAGAATAATTAAACCCCAATTGTGAACAGTGTGAAAATAGTGTGAAAATGTATATATGATAATAGTGCTTTATCATAGCATATAATTATTAGTTATTATTCAATTATTCAATGAAGCATATTGTAGCGCGTTTGAAAGATTTTATTCTTATTAATGAGTTCTGGATATAAAGGTATCGTCATTCTTTTACTCATCCAAAAGGCATTTTACTACAAAAATAATGATGCCCGAAAAAATTCGATTAATCTTGTCCTGTCCCGACCATCAATCTTTAAAAAAATTGGTGACAATCTTTAACATATCATAGTAGACCGATATATTAATATATTAAAATTTGGAACCATTTACCTAATTAACGTAAGATATTGTAAATAAGACTGGATTTTAAAACAAGCTCGATAGATGGATTCCAGGTGATCTAATAGTATCAATATCAATCAGTATCAATAGATAACAATATCTGCTATCAACTGTAAAAGCAATTTAAGCACATAATTAAACAACAGTTAAAATTGGTTAATTGGAAGGGCGCGGTCTTCCCTTACGCTACACAATATTAATGAATCCGAAAAAATTGGCTCAGGTTAGTTGGGAAGTTCTGGACTTTGCTTTAAAGATGTAAATCTGTCTTCAAAAGAGGTTTCTAGGTATCACTAGGTCCAGTTTCACTCTCAGAAATCAAAAAAAAAATGCTCAAAAAAATCTCGAAAAGTAGCCAAAGATCGTATATAGAAATATTATGTGTCATTGATTAGTTTTTTGACATTTCTTTGGAAAACAGGAAACACAGAATTAATTTTCTATTGAACACATTGTTAATAAATACCAAGTTAAAAAACAGTTGGCAAGGAAAACTATCAGAAAGAATAGATATACCAGGGCTGAAACTAAAATCAAGGAAATACTTACAAGGAACTATTAAAATCAGAAACTATTAAAATCAGAAGAAGAATATCAGAATCAGAAAAGAATGGACTAAATCAAACAAGATGTTGTGCTGATTGTAATCAAAGAGTTATGGAAATGGAAATGCCTAGACATGGGTGCTCTGTATTAAATCGTCTTCGAATCGAGGATAGCCGTTTTCGTGACATTTATGATGTATTCGAGACAGCATGTGGATGCGGAAACAAAAGACAACCATAACTCATAATATAAGAGATTACTAGATAAGAAAATTTAGTTAAGAAATCAAAGGAATTAATACTGCTACGTCAAAGTGCCTTATATATAAGTTTTCTCCTTTTTATGACTTTAAGAATAATACTTTAATATACCATCACGATTTTATTGATGGAATATGTATAAATTCCCATCAGTTTTGTAAGAAAAATTCGGCTATAAAGAGTTTTAGTTGACTAGAAATAGATTGTAACAAAACTAGCATTATAAAAGGTAACAGAACTGAAGTTAATTGAATAAAATACTCTGAATTCAGGTTATCAGAATAATAATATTCTTAACGACGACATAAATATAAGATTTGCTATATTGGGTCATAAAAGGAAATGCCTAGTATTATTCGAACTCCTTCATAAAAGAACTTGATTTCTTTTCGGTCTGATAACTTTCGCTTTCACGAAATTAAACACCTTTAAAAGGAACTAGGTTTACCACAAAATAGGGAAGTTCAATAAAAAATTTTTTATTGAAAATACGACCAGAAAGTCGCTATTTCGAACAAAAATTTACATTCTCTCTAAATTTCAATGAAGCTTTTACAGAATAGGCTATTAGAGCGAAAAAAATATTTTATAATATATATTTATTATTTCACGTTCAGATGTTAAGTAGTTACTACAATAATATATTTGAAAGCTCATCTTTATATCTGCGGTTGCGTAAACAAAACTAAAAGCTTCCTTTTACAATTCCACACACTACAGAATTTTTCATTATGGATCGGCCAATGCTGATAGGGAGGCCATATTATTTTGGCACCCTGTTTTTTATTATTCTATCACTGATGACAAACCCAGCACGTTTAAAACATTATTACTAACATAAATGTTCGTTAGTACAAACATTGTATTCATTTTATGTCTACGATGGCCATTCAATCTCGACTTTCAAACATTCTAAAATAAATTGCTGAATTTTGTATCCACAGTTTGATCAAAACTTGTGCAAGATTCGGATGATCAGAAGCTCAAATATATCATAAGATTTTTTTTTTTGACCCATAGCAATATTAACAAGAACAACCGGCATATATTGACCACTTAATTCTACACAATTTGTCCATCTTTCAGGCAATTCATGGATGCCATTAAAAAACCTTGAGCCAAATCAATCATCAAAACATTTTCTAATTTCTTCGAAATTGGCTTCGAAATGTGCTGCTCTGTAAGCGCCTGTCCAATTGATGTAAAAAGTTGATAGTCGGACTGGGCAAGGTCTGGGGAGTACGGCGGGTGCGGTAATATGTCCCATCTAGTGCTTTAAGCGCATCCTTGACCGTTTCTGCTTTATGAGCATTATCGTGCTGCAAAATTACTTTACTGTGTATTCGGGCCCATTCTGGACTTCCGGTTTTTTGGTTTTTCGATCAATGCATGGTTCAAATTAATCATTTGTTGTCAGTGGTTGGGCCCTCATTCAATATCTATTGCCGTTTCGCTTTTCAAACCTTTTCGGTCTACCAGAACATTATTTGCCAGGCACATCGGAATCTCCACTATTTAATTTTCGAAACTACGTCTCACATGTTTTTAAGGTTAGAACATACTCATATGTACAACTCAATACATAAACTCGTAAGTTTCTACCAGCAAACTGAGTTTCAGCGGCCGGCTTTTTTTCTATTTACTCATTAATTTTTCGGGCATGAAACTTGGCATTTTCAAAGAGGTATAAATCTATGACGTTATCACTTTGGTAAAATATTAACATGTATCTTTGAATCTTGATGTCAATAGAATAAAAAACATACATATCAAAACATAACATTACATAATTAAGTCTAGCAACATCTGTTAGAAAACCGGCAATGACTTTCCGGTAAACCTGCTATTATAATAGATAGCTTAACAATAAATTATATTGTTAAACACATAATGAAAAACTAAAACAACATGGTTTCATTGTTAATTCTATGAATTTGATATTATTCAAAACAGTAAACATTATGAAGACATATATATAGTAAACCGTTTCTTGTGTATTGTGCTCGGCCGACCACATTATAATCAAAGCCTATACACAAAAAGATTATTTTTACTGAACTTGATATTTCTGTAAAAAAAACTACGATCACGAACCGAAAATAAAAATCCGCCCGATCTCAAACAAGGCGAAGAAGCGACATCAGCGGTCGCTGGAGCAGCAACAGCGGAATCTACAAGGTCGTTTTGTCAATGACCGCCGCCAACATTACTTCCTTGAACTTGCCGCTGACGAGGACGACACGATCCGGCGCGGTTTTGGTGGGAGAGAGACGGGTGGCGCGACGACCGCGACTAGATTAAGTTGCAATGCTCTAATAGTCACCGTTTAGAAGCTCTGTTGTCGGTAATTAAATTAAGCGATAGTTATAAAGCACGGCACACTACGCTTTCGAACGTACGGATATTCAGGTAGACATTGTGGGCCGACCTATCCAGGATAAATTGCACGGGTATTTATAATGGTGATGGTTTATTAGAAATCGCCATTGAAATGTATACGATGCTGGGTCTCGATACGAGTGTCCTCGGAGCAGTTGTTGAGTGACAACACAATAAACATTTGTATTTCTATACAAGAATATTGACTGACTAGATACTATCGACCATGCGTATTTATCAAACTACCATCCTACGTTATAGTTAAGTGATACATATACGATTATTTATGGTGTTTTATAATTTTTGGTTTCATAGAGCATGATGATGCATTCGATCCATCAGCTGGACACGAGACCGTATGTAGAGAAAGAGAATAACCACTGGCTTTCTAACATTCCTGGATTGGTCGAAAAATATTGATATACCAATATATTAATATTCTTGGCTAATGGTTTTTTTTGACAGATTATAAGGAAAAAGAATTTTTAGGCCTAAAATTTGTGTAATATTCCCTAAATTAATTTTTGTAAAATTCGGAAACAAACAACGGGCAAATTTTAACGGGAAAAAAAATGGTTTTTCCACTTCGTTAGCCCGTAGCGGTGTATGTTTCATATTGATTTTTAATATTTTTGTGTATTCTTGAAATACCAATAAACCCCCTTCTAAGAAAATTGAATAATAAAATTGTTCCTTGATTATCTTTTACCTTACTGAAACAGGTCCTGGTATTAGGGATGCTGTATAATGAATGTATGCTGAAGTATAGATATTTTTTATTCTCCGATGTATCAATCTTCATTATCTGCATATTTATGAACGCAGGGTGAAAAAATATTGATAGGATTAACAATAACAAGAAGTACAGTAACAATTTGCTCAGTTTGTTACAAGAATTATTACCAACATTACTTAACCGTAACATTATTTAACTAAATTGAATCATTTATTTTTTTTAGTATTTTTTATTAATCTCCTAGAACGTCAACAATCTGCCCCTGGGCAATAAGTATTATTATATGATTTCAGTTATATAATATTACTATCCTGACATGTAGTAGATCACTTCAGTAAGTGATCTACTGTACAACTTATAATCTAAATCTTATTCTAGATACTATTCTAACTCATTTTAAAGTCTATCCTAACTTATTCTAAAAACTATTCTAGCTTATTCTAGAGATTATTAAATCTCACTCTATGTGTCTATTAATCAGTTCGTTATGGGGTCTATGGGGATATCGCGCTGAATCAGTTTGTTGGACACGTAGTATGGGGCATATACGATGTCTCCCAACAGTTTATTCTGGAACCTCTGGAGGATAACTATTTTAGATTTGCTACGTTAGAATTGAAAGTACCTCACAATTCAATACCATAGGTCCAAATGGGCTTAAATATTGACTTAAACAGCAAAACCTTATTATCTAATGATAATTTATATTTACGCCCTATCAGCCAATACATTTGATTTAGTTTAAGCACAAGCTGTTTGCGTTTTGTAACTATATGTTTTTTCTATGTCAAATGTCAATCGAAATGCATTACCAGATATTTAACGTTGTCTACTTGCGGAAGTTCTTAATTATTCAATTTTACTGAGGGATATGTTCTTCTTCTACAAAGGATGAATGTCATATGGGTAGATTTTGTACCATGGGATTTTTCTTTTTCTTATTTTGTTTACTTTTATTCTTATCATTTAAAAAATATTTGGAGATCCTTAAACCATTTAAACCTTAAAATTTAACAGTCTACTGAATTACAAATTCTCATTTATGTTAAAAATATACGTAAAAATAATCAGATTGCTTTAAATTAACATACATTTAGTAAAATTTTCAATGAAACTATAATGAAGAATATTGAAAATGTAATAGTTTATAGAATAACACTGTAGCTACAGAGCTAGCTGGTAGTACTCTATCAACGGACAATGTTTCTTGAAGACAGGGGTCATTTTCGTTGTTTTTTCTATTCCAAAAAAAAGAGAAAAGCACGACACAGGATGGTGTTTATAAATAATATTAATGGTGATGGGTGTTTAAGTAAACACCAACGTCATAATTGGCTTACTTGTTTTCCCTTTGGGAAGTTCCATTTTAAACATGAACTTCGCCCTAATCCGCGAAAGAGTAAAATTTCGTTTCCACATGAATTAATGGTGAAAAAATTGCCGAATTTTCCATTTGTTGAAACACCATTCGTTTCTGTTGAACCGCTGTTGAAATAAACAAAATCCAGGCACATATAACAATGATGCGCAAAAAATATTGTAGTCAAGCCTTGAAAACCTTCACAACCGATTGTAAAGCCAGGGTTAATGCCTAAGAAGGGTTAATGGTAAGTATTTCATGATATTAGAAAGAAATTGTCTATCACGAATTTCTCGTTAAATGGACTATCAACAA
Source organism: Rhynchophorus ferrugineus (assembly GCF_030347505.1). Taxonomy (NCBI): domain Eukaryota; kingdom Metazoa; phylum Arthropoda; class Insecta; order Coleoptera; family Curculionidae; genus Rhynchophorus; species Rhynchophorus ferrugineus. The sequence continues at coordinate 17,851,645 of NW_027472583.1, read as the reverse complement.
CTAATGGGATTACGGTGTCTAAAAAACCCTCTAAATGTTGTAAAGCTGGCTCAAAAAAAGGTTTGTGAAAATCTCTCGGTTCAAATTTTCGCGCAGAAAAGTTCTGAAGTTCTATAGTGACAGATATATTACTTTACTGCAAAAATTACAAATGGTCATCGATAAAAATGAAAGAAACTGGTTCCAGACTTAGTTCCATAAGTTTTCTTTAACATCAGTCCAACAAACAATTTGTATAAAATTAGCCATAAGCTTATTATGAACGTATTATTAAAGTTAAAGGAACATAAAAAATGGAAAAAATATTACGTGAAGACAAGTGATGAAAATCGCAGGATAAAATTACCCGCATTACTAGAGTAGCCTTTCTACTGCAACCGCCTGATTCTATGGGAATCTGACCCCGACAATAAAAAACGATTCATTTTCTCAGCAATCAGATTTAGATGTACCGTTTGTGTTCAATTAGCATTAAACACTTGTTAAAATGATACGCGATTAAAGGTAGATCTTGAGAAATGATAACGGGTAAAAATAACAATTTAATTATCGGCCATTGTTTTTCTTTTTTTTTATTCTGTGCGTTAATTAATTAATTTTATAATCTGTAAGTAGTTGAATGATAGATATTTCGATAAAAGAGAAGAGCATGAAAAAAATTTCTGATCGCATAACTGTATGTTAAATGACAAAATTTGCCTCTCTTTTTGAGGAAAACGGGATATCTGGAGGCGTAAAATTTGGCAGTGTCAAAGCTTATATCGAGGAAGAACAATAACAACAAAACGTGCTGTATTTGCAAAAAATATATCGATTTTTTTTCTCCGATATATCTCCGAACTACTATTTTAAGAAATATTGATATATCGAAATATCGATATTTTTTAGGTTTACTGAAATGAGATGAAAGAAGATGAGAAAATGAGATACTGAAAATGACGCCCAAAATAAATAAACAATAAAGGCGCCATAGAAACGAAATGAGCCAATCAGATCCGATTTATCGCGATTTACCTGTGATTTGTCTGTAAAGCTTTGAGCTTGAAAAGACTTTATCGCAACCAACGTACCATGTAACTAGGGTGATAGTATGACGCCAATATTGAGTCCATTTATTTCAGGTGACAGTTTAGAAACTTATCAAATCGTCTTTCTAAGTTATTTTTTAGTTGTTATGTTGTTAGTTGTTAGGCAGAAGTTGTCTGTGGTAAAATAGGGTTACCTGAATGTAATCCAAACTTGCAGCAATTAATTTCAATACTTCTATTAATTCCTTCAAGTTTTCTAATTCTATGGTAGAGAAGGTGTTAGTTTTATCTCTTCGATCCGATGGTTAAATGTTTTTCGAACTACGAAGATATTGGACTCTTTTTAATCTTCTAGTAAATGAACAAGATGGACATGTGTTAAGTTTATCCAAGTTAATGTCCTATAAGTCCTTTTCTTTGAATAGCTTGTAAATATATCGTTTATGTAAGCCAATAGATTGTACTAAAGATCGCCATGTGATCGAAATTTAGCCACTATTTATTAAACTAATTTTTTTATTATTTAATAAATATATTGTTACTAGTCGTTTCCCTCCAACCTACAATTTGTCTTTATGCTATCTTAAATCTAGGTATATAACTAGGAGGACCCATCGGCCCTAACTCAGTCTCTGGTGAACTAATGTTTATACATGTCACTGCTGAATTTTTTAATATATGCCCCTCACTACACAACACTACACAAGATCAGATGGTTTGATTCTTTTGAGTCTGTGTCCTGTTCTGGTGTTATCCAAAAGTTGCAATATTTCAATATTAGTATGAGAATGGAGTCTTTCATCATGCCACCTTGCAATTCTCTTAATTTCTTGACTGTGGGTATCTGAAGGTCTCGATGTAGGTAATCAGTCCTATAGTATTTGGGTGCACCCAGAATAGCTCTCAGACTTTGTTCTGAAAAATTTGTATTTTATTAACGTTACTCTTTGCAGAACATCCCCATAATTGAACTCCTTATGTCCATATAGGTTTCAATATTTGCTTTTATAATAGCAATTTATTATGTACTGATAATTGTGATTTTCTTCCAATTAGCCAGTACATTTTCCTATATTTCAATTCCAGTTCTTTTCTTTTCTTCTTTATATGTTCCTTCCAGCGAAATTTTGCATCGAGATCCGTTCCAAGATATTTAGCGTTGCTGCTATATGGAATGATAGTGTTATTTAATATTATTGGTGCTTGTACGGTCTGTTTATAGGTGAACTGCACATGTACAGATTTACTTTCATTAATTCTTATTTTCCAAGATTGTGCCCAATTATATGTAATTGATCAAGTTGGTGAGTTTAATAATTCCCCTTCTTAGTAGTTTTTGCAGTAATTCTCCTGTTATTAAATCGTAGCCCGGTGATTTCCTGGGGTTAATGTCAGTTTTAATAACTTTGGTTAACTCTTTCGGCGTGACTAATTCAATCATCGAATTTTCAGCTTCTATGTACGGTAAATTATGTTCAATATTAGCTTAATATTCAGCAAATGCTTCTGCTTTTTGGCGATTGTCACATACCTAATTCCCATAGGCCCCCCATAGGCCTCTTATAGGTGGACTGTGTAGACATGAACGCTTTAGATGTTTTGTATTAAGCTAATCATATTTCTCTCACAACAGAGTGCAGGGAATAATTTAAAAATAATATGTTAACTTGTGTTCACAGTATTTTGAATATAAGATCAGAAATATATTTGATACATAAAATCGATTGTTATATTATAGTATTGATTTAAATTACTACACCGCTGAACATTATAATAAAGCATCAAAAGTAAGATTTGAATAGAAAGCGCTAAAATCATCCATTATTTTGATATCTCGCACCACCAAAAAATGCTTCTAGGTCTTCTAATAATGGATTTTTTTTTTTGAAAAATGCAAGAAAGAAAATATACACGGATATATGAGATAATTTTATTTCTCGAATTTAATATGTTTCATGGGTCTTTAACCACGAAATGACATACTATACAGTTATTCCATATAGCTTCCAACAGATGTGCAACGAAAGAAATATTTACCATCACTGTTTACGGCCAAGGCCGGGCACTCTTCAACAATGTTATTCAAGCTTTTCAACAATTGTGTTACTGTTAATAAATAATTTAAAAAAATAATCATATTTTAATTATTACACAAGATCCATATAACTGTTTAGTTTTATATAATATCCAACGGTTTATCTATTCTCACACTCTCGTGTTGATTGTACGAAAACACTTGTATCTTTTGAGAAATATCTTTTGTGTAGTCACGCCTCATTTAAATAATTCGTAATAAACATTCCTTATAAACAATACGATGCGTAATAATAATGTTCTTATATCAACACAATAGAACAAATGTTCTGGAAATATTTTTTAAATTACCTTAGCTTTGTTTAATGAAATTGGAACAATCTAAGTATGTTTTAGATTCTACTGTAAAACAAGATATAAATAAGTTATCCACGTGTCCAATGAAATAAGGTTACAAGAAATGTGTCTGTATGTAGTTGATTGAGTTAACCACGGTAATTATTAAATAAATTATAGGCTTATAGCTGGCCAATGGTTAAAGGATGGTCGTCCTACAGTAGCGATAGTCATGGGTTCAAATTCTGCTGGTGTATGTTCGTAAATTTATGTTTATCATTGTTTATAATTGAGAATGTTCAAAAGTCAGCAGTGCAAAATGCGACGTTTCCAAATTCGCCAGTCGGTAGTCCGAGAATGTTTAACCAGTTTAATGTTGATGACATTGATTCAGAGTCTACGCTAGAGTACGTCCAGTCCAGATAAAATAAGTTAATTGTTTGGTCCACTTAGTAAAATGATACTCTAAAATACATCCAAAAAATACTATTACATAATTCTTTTGAAACAAGACGCAAATGAATTATTTATGCTATAAGATGCTAAACCAGCTGAATAGTCAGTTGTGAGACGCGAAGAATCAGTTCTATGCAGGAACTATTTGTAGTGCTGTTATATTAGTATTTACTTCAGAATGAGAAGTAATGAGGAGAAAACTTGTGTAAAGCTTTGTTTGTTAATGAAAAGCGGCTTTTTTCAATAGTACATACGTGTGTCAGAGTATTTGTCTCGAACACATTTGAACGACCCTCGTACATAGTAAATTGATTCGGAACCTACAAATAAGTATTACTATTTTCACTATTTTATGTCAAAATAAAAGTTATACCATTTGAAACCCTTTTTAGCATTTGATACATGGTCTTCGAGTATTAGAAATATATATTGATTTTGATATCGAGAGCTATTTTAACTCAGTATTATCTTACATTTTGCCGCTTGTTATTGAATATTTATAATATAAATAAAATGAAAAGCATCTTAAAGCATATATCAGCTCTATAAATTAGAGATTTACAACAGATGGTTATACTGTGTATTAAATTACACTGAATAAATTTGGTTTTCTTCAGGGCTTCAGTTCTCAGTATGTCATTTCGTCGAAGTGCGAACAAAATGATTTTTTGTGCGTTGAAAATGCCATAATTTTTGCTTTTTTATTGAATACTGTGTGAAACTTAGGGCAACCATCAGCCGTCGATTTCAACAAGTGAACACTACTTCCGACATTTTCTTTTTTTAATTTTGACACTGAAGACAAAGAGCATTATGGATAGCCAAATTTTGAAGATGAGGATTTGAAGGTCTTACTCGACGAAACTATCAATGGGGTCGCTATCGACTACATTTGATGCGTTTGAGCGTGAAATGCGTAAAATACTACCGGAATGCGAGCAAACACACAGCAATGTTATTCTTCAGCACGACACAACGCTCGACCACATGTTGCAAAACTGCTGAAAACCTACTTCGAAACATTAAAATGAGAAGTGCTACCCCACCCGTCGTATTGTCCAAACCTTCCTCTTTCTGATTACTAATTGTTCCGACATATAAGTCATGATAGCGATTCGTAAATAGCCCTCAAAAGATACAACCTTCTTGCGAGATGAAATCCGTAAATTACCTGAAATATGAGAAAAATCAGTGGCTATAATAGACAATATATTGTATCGATTTTTGATAATATAGCTTCAAATTAAAAAAAAAACATTAAAACTAATTTATAGGTCTATTATAAAATTGCGACTGAACCAACTAGTATCCTATAAAATGACAATGTTTTAAGTTCAAACGAGATCATTAGGAATATGAGTTATTTTTATCACCCCTAGATTTGAAATATCTCAGCTAGTGCCGACGTCCTATGCTTAGCGCACATCTAACTGTTAACCCCGATGGAATCTTCGGCGGCCGAAGAACCGTCCAATGGTACCGACTCCTGGTGCTCTTCGTTGCGTAAAAGCGACGACGCGACCTTCTTCGGCTTACTCCCATAGCGGAAGGCCCAGAAGACGAACACCGGGTACCTCATCTGCAGCAAAAACGTCCAGTTGCAACCAACCCAAGCAGCAATTGGTTCTAGCCATTCTGCTTGTTAATTGGCGCGTTTCAAACAACTAAAACAGTATCAGTAGAATAAACTCAAATATCCACAGTGACTCTAACTAGTGTTGGTACTATATTTTCTTGTGTGTAGTGTCAAGTTCAAAAACGTCCAAAGACAATCCGAGGTTTTTAAATAAATTCCTTCTAACTAAAAAGGTAAGAATTAAAGCTTTAATATATATTGTTGTTAAAATAACATTTTATTCAGTATACATACAGGCATATCATTTTTTTTACCTCGAAATATTTTGTGTCTTAGAAAATTTGATAGAAAATACAACATAAAAATGAATACCTAATATTATAATTTTTGAATATTAAAAATACTCTTCTAAAATTTTCTAAAGCTTTATGGGTAGTTCAATATCATTTATTAATACCAATTAATTTTTAAATGAATGAATATTATTATGAACAAATATATCATGTATCAAAAAATGTATATATTTTACCGATAAATAATCAAACTAATGACTCAATCATAATGACATATTTCTATCAAAAAAAAAACATTGCTTTATCATAAAAGTATTTAATTGATATCAACACTTTTATCAGACAGAAAGTAATATTTTAAACGCAACATATACACAAGCTTTATCAAAATGCATATGGTGTACTTCAAGAAACAACAGCCATGACAAGAAACGTGCTACTATGCTTGAAAAGATATAATGAGAAAAATAAATCCAAGAAACCAGACAAAACAAATAAGAACCTATCAACAAGGCCTACAGTAAAAGCATTTTTTTATATTTTAAACCTTAATTAACGTCTATATTTTGTTACTAAAAATATTTGACAACTAAAAAATGTTTAACGATAAAATTTAATTAAACATTCCTCAGATGTTTATCCCGAAATGTAATGACAGGAATTCTATTCGATAAAATATAAAATTGAGTGCTTCAAATACTGCCAATATTTACTTTCCATTATTATTTCCATCGAAATATACCTGAAAATGGCGATAAAATATTAATTTGTTTTGCGATGATGTTTTACAGAACAGCCAGTATTAAATAATCGTAAATTGATATTTGAACAGTTATGCACAATAACATATTTAATATAGTTCAGTTGTTAACCGTACCACAAAAAAAAATAATTGAAAATAATGAAATTAATAGCAAAAAATATTCGACAAAAGATCTTAGAAATATTATTCTCTATTAGTAATTAAATATATATAAATAATTTTATTATAATTTATTAATTATATGAAAAAGATATATATAAGAAATGAAGATATATACTTTTGGATTCCGTATTATGGTCTACGTTACTAGAATAGCTGCAGTTTCCAGGATCTGCTCGGATAATTTATTAAATATAATACGGAATCCAAAAATTTTTTATATCTTCACTTCTTCTTAGTTCTTTATTTTAATTGAGATTCACAGTGCTACCTTCAACAACAGCTTTATGATAATTGTATATATAGTAATACCCACATATTTATAAATTTATTTACGTAAATAATTAATCCCATGTAGGTAAACATATCATTATAGTAACGAATTCATTAATCATGGTAAATGTAAAGCCAAATTTCAGGATGATTAAAATAAGATTCAAAATTCTTAAGATAAGAATAGTTGAACAACGTATCCATCAGAAGTATAAAATTCAAGCCATTCAAGTTAAATAGCTTCTACTTCACTGTGGTACTGTTCCTGTACTGGCTTCTGTTAATGAATTGAGAAAAATTGTACCATTTGAATTGTTGAGTTAACAATGAATGAGACTAAGTAAAACACTGCAGTGATTTTAATTGAATTAAGAGAAAAATAGGAAACTTTTAAGCTCTTGTTATAAAGATGTGTAACCTTTGTAAGCTTAATTTAAGGCTTTTATGCTTAATTGATAGTTAAACTACTGTTAATTTCCCTATTGACTATAACTTTATTTATTCCCTATATCAACATTAATTTCATTTTAGCAAAATCTAGTACCTCACTATCGTCACTCACTAAATATGAAGATCTAGTGTGATGTACTAAAGTGTTCGAAGCATCATTAAATAAGTGTCAACATTAATTTCATTTCAGCAAAAGCTAGTTCCTCAATATCGTCACTCAATAAATATGAAGATCTAGTGTGATGTACTAAAGTGTTCGAAGCATCATTCAATAAGTGTCAAAAATTTAATAACTTTACCAAGAATTAGTTCAAAAGAAGTTCATATTGAAATCGAGTCAAAGCGATTAAACCCAAATCTCTATGAAAAACGTATTTAAAGGTTAGAGCAAAAGAAAGCAATGAACATTTTGTAGTCAGTTCAGTTTCAACCCTTTCAAAGGAATATATATAGATATACGATATGTAGATATATATACGTGTTATGTTATATAAGAGAAATATAAATTTAAATAAGTTCTCAAATCATTAGTCAGAAAACTACAGTTTGATCTACATATTAGGAAAAAAAACTACAAAATTCTACACCTTATGAATGAAATCCTTCTACTACAATATTCCAGCGGTTAAAGGAGGATTTAAAATTAAAATGAAGCATCGTGGATAATATATTCCTATAGCATATTTGCATGGCCGCAGAGAATGTATTGAATAAAAGATAAAATTAAGACCTAAAAATAAATAAATGTTTACTCTGTGTCATAAATTCGACACAAATTATCTGAAAGAAGCTTAATATGAATTTGTTATATATTGTAATTTATCCATAAGGGTATACATATTCATAACACTTAAGAAGATGTCTAGTAAAATTTAATTTATGCATATGTGTGCGTATAATTTTCGGATATTTTTACTCTATAACATAGGTAAGCATCGATTTTTATAATTTCGTCGCTAGAATATGTACAAAAAACCAGATTCTGTCATGTAGATAAGTATTATTTAAATTTTTGGTATCACCATAGCAGCAAGCCATTATTACTAATTGAAGCATTTTCTATTTTAATATATAAATAATTATAATTTTAATTTCATGCGATCTATGACACAGTCTTGATCAACATCCAATATTAGAACAATACACTTGATTAATATCAATCATTATATACACTTATTTATAAATATTTTATTCGGTTTAATAAGACAATGCTCTAGAAAAATAGAAGATTCTGCTATTACTGCCATAGTTTGAATCCTTGAATGAAGATGACAGTATCCCAAACGAAAATCAACATAATAACATCGATAAACATCAAGATCTACAATAAAATTAGGAGGGGAACTACTATTAGCATATGCTGATAATCTAATATAATAGCCAAATGAAGATATATGCTAGAAAATAATGGAATTGAGAATAAAGAAAAAGAAAATAAACCTAATATGAGTTGTAACAAAAATAACAAGAAACAATAAAACGATAAATTGAAAACCAAGAATCCGGATATTTATGGGGTATATAATCATTCGTTAATGAATGATTATCGTATTCATAGGAAAGCGTGAATAATCCCAGTTATGCCAAAAACCAAGTTAGATAAGACTAGATGTCTTCTGGCATAGTATTTAGGTAGGTATAGTATTAAGCAGTGGATCGTAATTCGAAGCCCAAGTTAAACGGTAACCAGTCTACTAATCGTCGTTTGTTAAGTTGTTATATACAACCAGAAATACCAGAAATCTAACTAGGCAAAGAAATATTCTTCAAAATATATAACAATATAAAATATAAAAAGAAGTAAGCAACTTTCTTTGTCATAGGTGGTAAAGCAAAAAATTCTCAACCTGGGACAGAGATGGCGTTTCAATTAGCATTTTCCGTTTGCTTCTGTGCACATGTTCAATTCACATGATAGATTTCAACCCATTATCTCAAAATAATACATGCATATCGTATCTTACAGTCTATCTATACAACTCTGCGTTTTAGGTTAGCTAAATCTTAAGTATATTAATATATTCTTCTCTCTGCCTCTTGCATTTCAGTTATTAAGAAAATGGATACCTGTACCCAAACTTGAAGAAACTTATTTTTGAGAAGTGCTGCGAATGCTATGAAGAATTTAAAAAGGCCGTAGATAAATATTTTCACTCTCTTCCGGACTGTAGGTTCTGAGAAGAAATACTATTGGACCATTTAACTTTTTATATTACAATTTAAAAAGTACGTTACAAACATCCTGACTAGATGCATATGACAGGTCCAGATCTAAGAATTTAGTCCCAAAACTTAATTAGCGTTTGATGGATGTACTCCCATGGTGCATAAAACAATTAAAATGGTTTTTATTTCTTCAACCACCAAGTAGGTCCAGTATTATAACACATAATCTGGTACCCGTAAAGACCATTGGTACCCGTAAGTCTTTGTGCATGTCCTCATTTCTAATATTCTATTATGCATTAACAATACTATGAACAACTTTTTGATAAATCTAGATCATATTAGCTAGCGTTGGGAACTATCGACTGAAAACAGTCGAAACAGTCGATAGTCGCAAAACAATCGAGATAGTTAATAGTAAAAAAACTAGCGACTAAAAATATATATATTATATATGCTAATATTTTCCAACGGTAGAATAAGCGAGACGGAGATGTACATATTCCTTCACGTATTTTTAAAGTTTAAAATAGAAAAGAAGAAAAATAATTACTGAATACTATTAACATGCAATTAATAATTTCATTTTAAACGAAGTAGAATTACTTTTATATTTGATTGTTCTGTGGATCTGTAAAAAGGAATTGAGTTTATCTATGGAATGGAATAATACCCCACAAGGTCTTATCGTATATTAATATGTTACGAAATATGTTTTAACAAAAATCGAGAGAGTAATAGAAATATTACCTATAATTGCCATAAAAACAGTCAAAAGTGTTTTATTATTTATCGTTCAAAATTTCAATATTTTTATTCTATTACATTAACAACCTTGAAAAACATCGTTCCAAAATGCTCCTATATTAATATAAAATATATTATTATTTACAAGCTAACTACCAAAAAAAATCATAAAACTACGTATATTACATATAAATTTATGTAAGCATATAGGGTACATTTTTGTCAAGGTCGCGGCTAGGAGGATCAGTTCAATGAAACTAGTAGAACCAAAAATAGTAACTAAAAGTACACGACTAAAACAGTCGATAAATAGTAACAAAATCACTCGAATCAAAAATACCGACTGAAACAGTCGATAGTAAAAAGTAGTCAATTAGTAAACAGTGGATAGTCGATTTCAGTCGATACTTCCCTACACTAATATTAACATTGAATTTCTCTTTGTAACCCCATAGTTGTGTACCGTAAGCCCACAGCGGCTTTAATTTTTTTTATATAATAATCTATAATAGTCGTTAAGCCACACACATTTTTTAAGCCTCATACAAAGTTCTGTTAGTTTCTTTTTAACATGCACTTTCCATTGGAGCTTGGTATTTAATTCCATGCTCAAAACTAGCCATGTTTCCATACTAAATTACTCTAGCCGGCTTGGCGTAGTTAAGGCGACAGGACGGTCCACCTACTGTTGCGATAGTCGCGGGTTCGAATCCTGCTGGGACATGGGCGTAAATATTTGTTTGTGATTGTTTAAGATTTGTGATTATCATAAGGCAAGAGTGCAAAATCCAACAAGGAAAATATTTCCAGTCACGCCAGTAATCTGACTGGATAAGACCGGATGTCTTCTGGAATGATTTCTAAATTGGTCAATGGCCAAATGGTAGGTTTAATGCCGAGGATTGTGGTTCGGAGTCCACGTTAAACAGTAGGTCCAGTTCAGATAAACCCTAGTTAGTAAAAATGACTCTAAAATATATTTTATAAAAATTACTCTAAAACCAATTACCACTGGCGGGCAATGTATTTTTTCACATGTTAACAATATTAGCAAAAAACGTGTAGATGTATTGAACATATTTATCAAACATAACAACACAATAATTACTTTATTATTTTCCGTCTTGCCTCTCAACAGCTTGTTAATAATATAATAAATAAAGCGTGACAAATTACCATAATATTTTTTCGATGTATTCTCATTATATTCGCCAACTATCTATATGAAATTAATCGACAAGGAATAGAATAAGATAACGCGCGTTATAAAAAGCGATCAACGGACGAAGCGATAAAAGCGCTATTTTTCTACTAACGGATATCACCACAATTAACTCTATCTCGGCCATTAACGTTTAATGCTTAAAACAGCCTGTTCTCCGAAACATTTGATTTGAACGCCTCGATGCAAAATCGACCGTTTTACATTCAATTTTATTGGATCTATAAAAAGTTTTATTGACTAATGTGAGGAAATAAAATGAACGCCGGGAAATGAATGCTCAATAAAAATGACGCTACATGAAGTGCCGTATCTCAGAACTGTGTTAACACAGTGGGATTTTAAATGGCTGGTCAAGGCGGCGCAAGGCATACTTTATATGCATTTTGTCGCACTGAAAAAATGCCATTAAATTTTTACTACGTTTATATCAATATCTTGAAAATACACAATTTAAAAAAACTTAAAATTAAATTTCATATAAATTACACCATAACATGTTAAGTCATCTGAAAATTTAAGAAACCAAACAAAACGTTTTTTTAATACAAATTCGATTGTATTCCATATTGGAGACGTGTTGAGAGACTGAATGTAGCTAAATGTTCCTGAATCATTCTATATTACATCTTCAGGGCACTGAATTTTATGATGTTTGTGGCTAAAATGTTTTTGTTGTTTATTACTACTATTTGATTTGATTTTCTGTCTAGAACAAATGACATATAATTATGAATACCTCTCTAAGTGCTAACGTGCTAAGGGTTATAGAGATTTAAATTGCTAAAGCACATAACGTGTACTACTTTTAATATAAATACGATCAAATTAATATTGGTTAAGTTGGTGGCAAGGTTATGGCGTCTGTATTTTGGGATGCGTATGGAATAATTTTCATTGACTACCTTGAAAAAGGAAGGACCATCAACAGCGACTATTACATAACGTTATTGAACCGTTTGATGGACGAAATCGACGAAAAACAGCCGAATTTGAAGAAAAAGAAAGTGCTGCTTTATCAAGACAATTCACCGTGTCACAAGTCGATGGCAAAAATCTATGAATTGGGCTTTGAATGGCTTCCTCATCCACCGTATTCTCCAGATCTGGCAACTATTTCCTGTTCTCAAATCTCAAAAGAATGCCCGCTGGGAGGAGATTTTCGTCGAATGAATATGTTATCGCCGAAACGGAGACCTATTTTGAAGCAAAGGTCAAATCGTACTACAAAAATAGTATCGAAAAGTTAGAGGGTCACTATAATCACTGTATCACCCTTGAGGGGATTTATGTTGAATAAAAAAAAATTCGCCAAAAAAATTTGTTTTACTACGGTAGGCTGATGACTTTTCAATTCACCTGTTATAGGTGCTCGACGTAACATACCTGAACACTGTTTACAGATCTCAAAATAATTTTCAAGGTAGTGGGGATGGGCTTAAAGAAGTTTTGGACTGAATTTATCATTCTTGTAGAGCGTCTTGATGAATAAAATTTAATTTTGCTAAAAGTTGTTGTATAATTAGGAACATATTGAGTGATAAATACATATTATCTACCCCCGTAAATTCACACAGGTATCCTTAATTTATACTAGTACTAAGACGTTACCATAATGAACAACATAACTTTCCTTTGACGCAATCTAACAATAAAAAAAACAACATTAAAACATTAGACAGCGAAAAAATGCCCCAAAATCTCCGTTTCTTGAACTCATCCGTTTTTTTTTTCGAGTAGCAATTGTTTGATGGTTCACGATCGACGGTTTCACGCTAGTGTGAAATTTCAAATAACTGTTCACCACTTCATTCATTTTTTATTCCGTTTTCCTCCTGTAACCGATTTAAAATATATTTTTAATAGTTTTTTTCAACGCACTAGGTCCGTTAGAAGATCCACTAGCTTCTGAGTATACTGTTCTCTGATCATATTGTTTACTGCCACTGTTAAATGGATATAGAAATTAGTTTCACATGCTTACAAGCACAAAATACTCATTCACTATACGATTCTAATTGTACTATGATAACAAGGTGAAATTGTGAGTCAGATATTTTATAACACACGCAACATGTCGGTTAGACAATTATATAATTTTAATTAAAAATAGTGTACAGTTACTTTTTAAATAAATGAATTTTGATTAATTTTTTTTATTTTGTAAATCGAATTATATTGTTCTAGAAAAATTTATGAACTGTATGATGCTCACTATATTATAACTAACCAATTAAATCTTATTTTTCATTATACATTTATTTATTTTGTGGTTTAGAAGTATTATGAAAGTAAATGTTTTGCTGTTGGAGATTTTTAAAAACACTTGGCTTGGAACACTTTCAAATCAGACATACTCAGATAATCTATAATATATATTAACCTTATTCAACTATGAATTATATAATAGAAATATATATATATATATATATATATATATATATATATTTGATGTGGGAATAAATGCAAGAAATTATTGTAAAACTACATATCTATAAATTCTTATTTAATAACAAATAGAAATAGAACTGTAATATAAGAAAAGAAGACACATACGATATCTCAAAGTGAACACAAGATTTGAATTAAATTAAAAACAGTAATTTTTAATAGTTGAATCGTAAAATTCATAGAATAATGTAATATAGATTAGCACATACGTAGTCTTTTATCCTAAGTTTTCTATTTTTGCAATATACAGCTCATTCTAGGCTTGTCAACATATATATTTGAAACGTACTAAATTACTTTATCTAGGGAGTCAAATAAATATATAAATACTCACAGAAAAAAAGATATGTACACAACCAGGAAATATCTCATGAGTAGTAGAATATATAGAAACCACATGATATGCACATCAATAACATCCATTTACAGAACACCGATCACCAGTACTGCTCGACCAGCTCTTTTTTCGAAGATGCATTGATAGTTGCAGGCCAAAACAGGCACCAGTCACACATTGTGGATACATTTGTTTATTATTCTACAACCCTAAAAACTCGTATGCTGCTCCAATTTTACCAACCCTAATGTGCTATCTGTTCAACAAAAACTTCAAAACAATAAAAAATCATAAAAGATTCCGACAAAAATCATTTTATAAATAATGCAAACAAATTTGCTCTTAATAGAATCTGGTCAGTATGGCTGATATTATATATTATGAATAGAGTTTGAATTGAACAATATCGTATGGAACAAGTAGAAGTATATGACAAAAGAAATGAACAGACACTATTTCTAACCTATGTAGTATTTCTAACCCATTGTTATATAAAGGAATGCATTTATAATGTAAATACTTGTAAAATTAATTTATATATCGTTTTGTTAACAGAAAATATGAACTTCAGCAGTATTCGAACTCGCGACTATCGCAACAACAGGAGGACCGACCTGTCGCCTATCCTAATATAAACATTTAAATAACGTTATAACTACATGTCACTTCTAATAATTAAGCTCTGTAAACTTAATGATGTCGTTTGTTGCTTTACATTTCTATTTGATATCCTTTTGAAGCGTAATATCAACTAAATAACTTCTTTTATAAAATAATTCTATTGTAAACATTCTCTTCTATTGTCTTCTAGTTTGTTCTCTTCAAAAATTCTATTGTAGTTTAAATTTACTTATAAATTCACTAAATTTTATATCTGGGTTCGTTCTTTTATCATCATTGCCTTTATGTTTACTTTGTCTGATTCGGAATACCATATTAATAGTTTATATTAGAATAGAATACATTAAGTGCTTGATTGTAACCTGATCAATTCTTAACTTCACCGGCTTCGTTGGTGGAAGGCGATCCTCCTACCGTTCGAAACGGGTTCGAATCTTGCTGGGACATCGATGTACTTTATGTTTGTGATTGTAATTGTAAATGTCTTAGGCAATAGTTAAAAATCCGACAAGGAATAACTCAGTCACGCCAGTAACAAGCCGGGTAAGACAGAATATCTTCTGGGATGGTCTCTAAGTTGTTCACTAGCCAGTGGGTAGGCTTAATATAGAGGACCGTGGTTCGAAGCCCACGTTGGTCGTAAGGTCGTAGGTCCAGTCTAGATAAACGCTCGTTGGTAAAAAAGGAGACTTTAAAATATCAAAAAAAGTATTCACTTTAAAAAGGCATTTATTTATTCAGAATTTCGTAATGAAAGTGGTAGTTAAAAGGTGTTATTCTTGGTCAGTATACTGAGTGAGGTTGAAATTATTAATTGAGCTGCAACAGTGTATAGTTCACAGCTGATGCCACGTGTAACCCAGCGTTATCATGCAATAGGATGACTTTGGGTTTGTTACTCGCTATTGCTGCACTTTACTTTTTACAACAATACTAGGTTTAAATTATTCAAACGACAATAATAACGATTTGCAGTAACAGTTTCATTCAGTTTTAGCAGCTCCTAATACGGTACACCTTACTGTTCTCACTATATGTACTGGAAGACTTTATGGTCATGAATATCTCACTAACTGATTCTGTTCCTGCAATGCCGTAGAATACTTATTACTGCTAAACACAGCATATTAAAGAAAACTCTTCTTTATTGCCTGCAGGCATGAAAATGTGATGCTGAGACGGTTGGAAATGGCATTTTCTGTCAATTTATGTGCTAGCCATTTTCCCTCCTTTTGGATCTCTCCCCCCCCTTCTAGTTCTTTTTTTGCCTGACAATTTGTCTTGCAATTTAATTCGTTCGACCCTTCTTCGGTTCTCCAGGTTGCTCTTTATCATTGACATTAAAATCACCGCCATTAAATCATTAAAACCAAAATTGGCAATTGGAATATGACGGAGCAGCAAGCTATTTTATTCTATCAATGATTCTTGTACTTAACTCATGATATTTTTTGGAGTCAGCTTTCCATAAATGTCTCAAAACAATCAATAGTTAAAGCCTAGCTTCATATCAATATAGACACTCTTGTAACGCTTATTTTGCAGAACATTTTCAAGAAATGGATGATTGAATATTTTTTGGCCAATATATCAAAATTTTTTCAGTCGATATTTTTTTTTAAAAGTACCGACAGTTGTAAATATGAGTATCGAACTTTGAGTTACAAAATTAAAATGTCGATATTAAAAGCTAGGGTTTTTGAAAGAGAGTATCAAACTTTTGTTTTGGGATTTCTAGCCTCTTTCCTCAAATTAATTTTAAACGAAAAAGTAGGATTGAAGTGAAGAAATATCGATAGTATAAACATGAATTATAATATAAATTAGACTTTATAATTTTTTATCCAGTTGGTCCAAGAAGATACAATAATATGAATTTATTTTTTCATCATTTTGACTGACTGAATAAAATTCTCCATTGAGTATCAAAAAACTAATACTAAACTACTACTTGGTCGATTTTCGGTACCATAACCGACATCCCTACTGTTGCTGCGATTTGTGTTTACCTATTTATTCACCGATTACCACCATTTATCGCAAAAACAGATGGTTTTACTCAAACTCAGTGATATTTAACCTTTACAAAACTGTAGAAGGAACACAGGCAAAAACGCATGAAAAGCAACAGACTGGAATGGAGAATTTTAATCAATTTTCTTGACAAACATCCAATTCATCGAGACAATTACTTCCGTGATGTTGGTTTTTCAAAGTTAATTTTCGCCATCCCGAAGCTTGTGAAGAAATTTAAAGCTTGTTAAACGAGGGACCATAGAACGAACGAGGAATTGACGTTGAAGTTAAACGTAAAAATGAAAATTAACTTGACCTCTTAAGGAGGGCGACAATTTTTGCTGACGACGAAAACTGGCTACGGTTATGATTTAATAAGTAAGACATTCTGATCTGGAAGAATTTGCATTTTTTAATGTGTAACGAGAAGTTTTACGATGGGAAACGAGCATGGCGTCATAGCAGGAACTCGTTTGCGACTACGCCGCTTGAAATTAAAGCAATCCAAGAACGAAAAAAAACCGACTTTATGCAGTGAGAATTTACTTAATTTATGGTAAATAATGTTAATAAAGTTTATTAATGCAAATTTCGCAATTATATTCATAAATTATTATTAATGGCACTACGGAAACGAAGCGGTTATTCAAAATTGCAAATCAGTAGCGATAGATTATTAAAGTAGCATAAGACCAACCAACAAGTAATAAAGTTGATGGACGAAATACAGTAAAAACTCATTATTATATAGGGCAATAAACTATAAACAAGTTTAAATCAATAATTAATAATTAAAACGTTCTTTAATGACTGCCAATAAGCAAATAGCTACCATCTGCAACGCGCACAATTTTATAACTTAATTCCATCGTTTTTAATACAGGCTTTCGTCGATACTAATTAAGGCCTCATATTACAGTTAAAAAATGTGTAAATATGTCTTTATTTATTATAGAAAAAAATTATTGGTATCCAATATGTAATTGCTATAAAAATGCTAAAGATTCCTTTGATCTTTCCAGATTGTGCCAAATTGATGACACATCAAACAATAAATCCACAGCATAAAATAAAGAAACCTAGAGGAGCATCTCCTATGCTAAAGTTGGTTCTAAGTTACGCTCGGAATCCCCGTGTGAGGGCGCGTACGCATGCGCCGCGTGACAGTTGGTTACGGCGGGAAAATTAAAAATGTTTAGCGGGAATATTAAAAATTTTAGTGGGAAATTTAAAAAAATCTTTTAATTTTATTGGGAAAATAAAAAAATTAATATATTTAAATATATTTTATTAAGATATTACAATTACATTAATTTTCCTTGACCATAAAGACATTGATATAGTCACAGAGATATCTACATTACCCAAAATACGTAATCCACTGATATTATTAAATTCAATTAAATTTCAAATAAAACCAAAATGCAATTTTTCAAAAATATTTAATAATATAAAATAATAATATTTGTATTGGTATAGAATAAATACAAATATTATAAAATAACAAAATATTAAAATATAATATATAATTATATGTACATATGTACATAACTAAAAAATAGTGAAATATAAATATATAAATAAAAAATTATTAAATGTGGATATAAAAATGGCTGCAATATAATTGAAAACATATCATATCTCATGGCAAGTATAATCAAAATTGTCTATAGAGCTTTTTCCCTTTTTCATAGTTATTTAGTGCTATCAATTCAAATTAGATGTATTAAAGCTCATATATTTTTGTTCCCTCACACTAAAAGCAGAGCAGCACAGCTGAAAGTCTGTGTCTGTAATTATTTTACTTACTTGTTTAACACAAAAATGTATTGAGACAAGTTATAATTATTTTTACATTGTTATTGTGAAAATTATGGGACGGATAATTAAAACAGTTAAATCGTATGATATACGTCACAATGGAGAAAACATACCAGAAAGTATATACTTTAAAAAGTATAATACTTTAAACAACAGAAACAAAAAATTATGTTCCATTTCAGTAAATAATAATATATATGAGATATATAATAAAATTATTTCATTTAAGACACAAAAATGCTGATCGTAATTTATGTCAGACACATAAAAATGGCATCATCAACCAACTGAAACAATCAGTTTATAAAAATGAGCCAATCAAATGCCTTTGTAGGCCAATTCAAATGAACCACTCAAAAAGTGATCTCAGAGCCAGCATTTTAAATTTATATGATAGGCAGCGTTAAAAAAACGATTTTTAGTTAAGGCATTTGGGCATTTGGTTGATTCTTATACAAAGTCTGCTACGCAAACACGGCACGTGGTACCATAACATCACAGGACATCAAATTTAAATTTAAAAAAATATATAATTTCACAAGCAAACCTACTTTAACAAAATGCCATAAATAATCTCACATAACCTCAAAATAATTTAAAAATAACATAATGATAAAAAATGTCTAACCCATCAGAATAAAACAGTCAATGTACGTCATAGATAACGTTGAATATATTGCCTATTGCAGTATGCAAAAATATAAGATTCATTTTAAATCCAGAGTGGATATTTTCTTCTCGTTTAATCCTAGTTAAAAAGAGATAAAATGGTGTTTGAATCGTTAGAATATAAAACCGAATCAGACTATAATATTCGATTTGGGTTGGTACTACTGGACGATGTTGCCAAATGCCTACAACATTCTAGATTAGAGATAATAGAGTTTATGAAGTGGTAAGAGTTGTAAACCAAAATTCTAAGTTGATGCGGCAATATCGCGACTGCTAATATCATAAATTTTAATGATGCACATTGGTATTTTCATTGGACGGGCTATTTGTAACCCGTAGTTTTAGTAACTACAAATGAACTAATCAAATGCGTTCTAGGATAGCAAATCAAACCAACTAATAAATAATAAACAATTCGAAAAGATAATCGCAATGCCATCTAGTTAGTGGACGCCACGAAACAATTCTCCAAGGCCACCTATTAAATTAAATCTCTATTTATAAATTCTTTCTGTCTATAAATTACAGTGATTGAGTAGAACAACTTTCATTAATATTAATAATTTCCGAAATAATAAACGAACGAAAAAATCGTGTATACAAACATTGCTTTTTGATGAGATAAACTTCAGTTAAAGTTGTTAGCTTACTACTTATTTATAACAGAACATGAATAAAATTAATTCGATGCAAACATTCATACAGTATATTACAAAAACTTGCATAATAGTTATACAGTTTAAACCTGTGCGAAATATATATTAAAATAGTCATATAAGAAAAATTAAATTAATTATTAAAAGATAAGAAACAAGTTTTTATACTTTGAAACAATAATAAACAAATTAAACAAAATCAGAATTGTATGAAAGATAGAACATTTCTAGAAAATTGATTTCTAATAAATGTGAAAAAAACTGCATAATTCAGGTTATTCTTATAGAAAACTAACAAAATATATAATATCAAAATATTATTCAACTAATCAATCTTTTTGCGAAAATAACAAGAACATAATTTAAGTTAATCTTTTATAACATTTAGTTAAAAATAAGTAAATACCTTATTTTAGACTAAATAACTAAGTTTTATAATATGGTGGTGAATTATTTTTAATTCAAAACAAGCTAAATTCGTATTTCAATGCACTTACTTCCGTAATGGTATTTTGAAGAAGTAATGGTATCATTACTTCCGTAATGATTATATTATTGAAAAACATATTTAATTCTATAGTTCAGGTAGTTTCAATTGGAACTCGCTAGTCTAAGAGATATAGCATTTTAATAATAGTCAGACAATAATATGGGTTTATTTTTAACCACCTTGGCCCCTTGAATAAAATTCCGTTTTATCATAAAAAAACTGATGTTGCACTCTGAATAATTTCTGGACCTTAATTGAAATAGCAGATTCACGAAATTCTTTAATCTTTGGTTCTAAAATCATTATGATATTCCAGTCATTTTTAATAATGAGACAAAGCACAAAGTCATTTTTAAAGAATTCTACTATGTTCATATATCGTTGCGACACCTATGATGTTAATCTTCCCTGGCACGTTAGCGAATCATATTTGGCTTCATAAAAAAATTAAATATATGACAGTTAATAACGTTATTTTTGCGAGTCAATATAAATTTTTAAAGGCTTTAACGTCGAATAACACAAATAACTTCATTCAAATCTAATCTAACAGTAACTGTTATTAAATACTAAAACTGTCAAAAGTCGATTTATAAAATGATTTTGCTTTATTTTCTGTTATCCTAATAGTAGCTAAAAATATTGAAAATTAATAGACTTAACTAGAGAATTAGTTGATCTAAAACAGGCCGAATGTGCTGTTAAATCTCTGTTATTATTGTTCATGATTGAGGCGAAGATTTATCGCATTATTGGAAAGCAAAATTTAATACCAATTTCGTACACACCTAGTTATTTTCTTGCATTATCTACAGCTGCGAATTATACAATTTCATTATAAATCACGTTCGCGCCAAATAATACTTTCCGCGAATAAAATTCCATCGAAAAGCGAACCGTTCTTGGTTTCAATGCCTTTGGAGATGTATGCAGACACCGGTAGATGCAAAAAACCATGTAGCACTGCTAACGGTACCGCCGGTACCGTTATCGGACCATAATTATTTATAATTTTATTATTTATTGTTCCAAACCAATTCTAATCTTTCTCATCGAGTCGTGAGCCGACCATTTTAATTGGTCCTCATTGTTGCTGCGCTGGATTTCCTCTGGGAAATCGCCGAGCCAACGGAGCCGCGGAAAATTCATGTTATTATTCCAGACGATGTCTTTTAAACTATTATATGATCCAGAATATAGTTACGGTTATTACATTCTCAGTTTAGAATATACTTAGATTGTTTAGAGAATTAATTGAAGGGAGTTAAATAATTATCCGTTTTAGCCGTTTTATTAGTTTTATTATAGGAATTTTTTTTTAAATTTAAGATGTAAAAACATAATTCATATTATCAGTGGGGAAATAAGTAAATCAGTGGGGGAGGTAAAGAGATTCAATCAACTACAAAGACTATTTAGAGAGATGCAAATATGGGGTTGAATGAAGACCTCAAACCTACTAGTAATACAAAGCTGCTAAAACAAAGTTCTTAGATTAAATACCTACGCTTATGTTTACATAACCAACGAAGAACTGCACGATGGCCTTGAAATCAAATGGATCTATAAAGTTGTCCAAGATTTCGTCTTAAGAACATGAAGGAGGGTTACTAAGGGAATCGGTATACCCTTAAGCTTCAGCTAAGTAGTCTAATTTAATTTTCTAATTAGTTACTGAATTAATTTAGGAAATACCAAAGTATTTATTTCTTATAACTTATCTTACTTGTGTATTAGTGCAAGTACAACAGAACGATAGCAATAAATTAGTTTTTAAATTAAGATTCCACTAAGCATATCTAACTTAAAATGTAATAAAGAAAATATGATATTCACAATAATTATATATTATATTTCTATCGATGATTATATCACAATTATATTGCCCTACTTCTTCCACCAAGAAATCATATCATAAACAAAAGTTCTAAATCTCTTTTTAACCGACTTCGAAAAAGGAGGAGGTTCTATATTCGCCTGTATATTTTTTTAACGTACGTTCGCAGATTTCTCCGTCAATTGTACGCGATTTTCAATTTTTTTTTTTTATTCGAAAGAGTGCACTTCCAAGGTGATCCCATTGGATCCAGATCAGGATATGTGGGGGAAGGGGGGAAATAGACGCAAACGCTCAATTTTCAAAGGCACGTACAAAGTTTTCACATATTTTTTATTAAAAATATACAAATATTTATGTATAATTTTATTGCTGAGTTGATATGACGGAAAATCGGAACTCGTTCAGTGTAAAAGCCATTTAGTTTGTTTTTTAAGCACTGACTATACCATATAAGACGTCGTAGAAACATTTTAGACAACTGCCTCTATGGTGTAATGGTTAAAGCGTTTAGTCCCAAACGGAGGTAGCGGGTTCGATTCCTGTCGGGGACGATAACTTTTTGTTGTTGTTTAGTTAAAACATTGTCAAATCACCTAGGCTAGATAGCGGACCCCGGGGCATGAAGCACTCCTTATTTTCAATAATTGTTTCCTTTTTCCTATTTTCTCTCATACGGCCTGCACCTTTATTTGGCTTACCCATTGTAATATTAAGTAAAATAGCTTCGTAATTTATTAAGCAAATATCTAACCCTAAAAAGAGAAAAAAAATATTTTTAACAAAAAAATTCAAACGACTTCAAAATATAAATAATGAAATAATAGAAGAATAAAAATAATCAAATTTAGATTTTTAACACTAAAGAAAAGCGTTTTAAAACAAAATGTGTACATAATAATCGTAATAACTAAACTAAAATAAACAAAATACTTATTTCATTTATCTACTATTTATCTACAGTGGTAAAGGCGATGGACGGTCCTGCTACTGTTGCGATAGCCGCGGGTTATAATCCTGCTGGGGCATGGTCGTAAATTTATGTTTGTGATTGTTTAAAATTTGTGAATGTTCTAGGCAAGAGTGTAGAATCCGACAAGTATCCCTGTCACGCCAGTAACCGGGCTGGGTAAGACCGGATGTCTTCTGTGATGATTTCCAAAGTTGGTCACTCGCCAGTCGGTAGGCTTAATGCTGAGGACCGTGGTTCGGAGCCCACGTTAAATTGTAGGCCCAGTCCAGATAAACCCATAGTTGGTAAAAGGAGACTTTAAAATATATTTTAAATAAAAACCTATTAATAATTAATTTAATAATCAAACTTAGATTAAAATAAAATATGTACATAATAATTGTTGTAATAATTAAATTAAAATAAACAAAATCCTTATTTAACCTATCTACCATGCGTATTTTAATCAAACAATATAAAAATAATAATATAATTTTGTGACATATACAAAAAATTAAATTACTAACAAAAAAATTCTAATTTATTGCTCGTACCGACTTCGAAATACGAAGTATGAGTTAACAACTGCTAAACAACCTAACCTGACTCTCAAACTAGATATTTTTGACATTTATCTACATAAAATAACATTTAGTATTATTGTGTAGTGTATATAACAATCATGGAATGGTCAAAATTGTATTATCGACATTCATTTGTCCTTTAGTTTGAAGAACTTTTGGCTACCACAGGAATTATCTGAAAATTCCATCTCGAACCCATTCAATATCGCTTGTTTTTCATCCACTTCAATATCGTTTCATTGCTTATCGGACAAAAAAATATTTTGGGAGTATTTCTGTGGAGTATCATGGCTGGTGATGAAAAGTGGATGTACTACGATAGTCGCAAAAGCACAAAGTCATGGGTAAATCCAGGAGAGCCATCCTCAATGACACCGAAGTGAAATATTCATGGTCAACACACTCAAAGTTAACTTATTACATAATAATACTCGGCCACACATTGCAATAATTGTGAAGGACACATTGGTGCAGCTTGAATGGGGGATTTCCTCCCCACTCACTGTGCTCACCGAACATAGCTACTTGTGATTATAATCAGTTGACTCTACCATTCTCGCCAATTTTTCTCACTTCGTTTAACATTACCAACTATTTTCTAAACATTATCGGTAATCTATGAACAGATTGATTTCTTCAAATATATTTTTTTCAAATTTAAGAAGAAAAGTAAATTTTCCCTATAAAATTCGAATAAAAAATGAAAAAATATGTGATGCTGATAGAAAAGCCTCTTATAAGATATTACGACACGTCTTGTCCTGAATATTATCTAAAAATCCCATCATTTACTGCTATTAAGTTAAACTGCTTTTACCACGAATGAAATCACCATTGATCAAGATAAACCGCAAAGATATATAGTATGTAAGGATTATATTTAGACATACCTTTAGTATTGGTTAGACAGATACCATTATTTATTATTCCTGTAACTTAAACTTTTTTTAAAACATATAAGCTTGGAAATATTTTAGGTAAGGTGAGACGTTAAAATATATATGTAATACACGATTATAAAACAAGCCCCTTTAGTGAATTCAATACTTTCTTGAATCGATTCCTGATACATTAAAGAGTTTGACAGTAAAATACTTAGACGGGATTTAATACTTCTATATCTAGATATAGAAGAATATCTTCTGGTAGATATTAAAAAAATGTTATTAAGAAATGAAGTTAAGAATTTAATTGGGATTAAGCACACATATTTTTTGTTGTTATGCAAGAGAAACGATGGGAAGCAACTTAGTTAAATGGGGTACTATATTCCGTGCATACTGAGTTCTTCAAAAAATCGATCAATTATCAAAAGTTTTCCAACATCAATGTTTTATACAAACATGTAAGCAATTTTGTTAATTTTGTATTTTCGATGAAATAAAAATATACATCATAATAAATACCACCCAATTTCTTTACCTACCTTTTCGAAATTAACAAAGAAAAATAGGACGAGAAGATCCTTCTTGAGTGTTCATTTTTAAAACATAATAGCATATAGTCTATTCAAAGTTATTTTGTACATACGTCATCTAAATTTGTGACGTCAAAACGTCGCAATGTTGCCGTATCAATTCTGAGTTTAAGTTCATTTTAGCTTTGACATTCAACAAAAGTCTAATTTAAATTAAACAATTAAAAAAAAAACTTTTATCAAATATAATTTCAAAGGACTTAACAGTGCAATTGTCTGATTCTAAAACGAATGTACAATTTGCGACATGGTAATACATTTAATATCTTGATTACGTATGTACAAAAAAAAATGTTAGAGATTTTAAAAAGTTTATTTAAAAAACATTAAAAATTATGAGTTACTTTCAAACCTCATCAAAAAGGATCACAAAAACCATTAAATAAACAGACCGTTATTAAAATGCCTTAATGATAAAATATCGTTTCGTTTCGTATTAATCATCGTTTCACGATTATAAATTCAAGATGAATTTTAAATTGTTATTACGACATACCGCATTCATTTAAAACTCATAAAGTCGAACCGTCTTACATAATTACCACAACCGTTACGTGTACATGCAAGTTTGTCAACAGAGACGACACCCGTCCTCTATTTCTGAATAAATTGGGAGCTAGTTTCACTAGTCGAAGAGGCCACCGTTCCGCCTTCTTATGCGAATTTAATTGAAACGGTTTCCGATTTTACTGTTAACGAAATTAGAGCCGGTGGACGATTGTTTGTCGTCGAAGCTGTTATTTCTTCGAGTGCGTCCTCGGGGAAGGCGAACCTTCTTGTCCGGTCGAGCTGGGGATCATTTGTCTGTTCACCGTTCGTGAAATTGGTTGTCGGAAAAGATTATTTCGAACGTGGACGGTGCCAGATCGGATCCGACATGCTTTCCGTTTGTCCCGATTATTTAACCGATCTCTGGGGATTCGTTCCTGTTTTGTTAAAAACAGATTGTTACGCTGCGTTTCGTTCAATTGTTTGATACAGTTCAGAAATCGCAATAAAGATGTTCGTCAAAGCCGGCAATGAAAGAACAAATTAAACAAAATCATTTGTTATTTTGATATAAGTAATAAATAAAGATGCCGTAAATAACTACGTACTACTATGATAAAAACTAATAGTAAAATATTAAAATCGTGGCTTAAAATAGGACAAACTATCATCAAAGACCACTATGATTTATCGACTCACTACTTTTAAAATGAGATAAACACAATATTTTTGTAACCAACTCCCGCGTCTTCAGTCTTTACTCCTCCTAAGTTACACCCTTGGATTTGCACTACTTCGTTCATTTACACACCCCTACGCCAATTCTTAAAATAACAACGCTGCGCCTCCCTCATTTGGTACAAGCTTCTTCTCCTTCCTTGGGCAAGAGCACATTCGATGGGCGATGGCTTCAAATACAAAGCGCACTTAACAATGTCTTGGTGGTGGATGACTCAACAATAACCACTGAACTCTTCACAAATTCAAAATACCGGTTTTTTTATCAATCGGGTATTCCATAGAATTATCCTTTTATTTCGGTATCACTTTTCCTTCTTTATTTTCTTATTCTGGATGGTTTCCAGAAAACGCTCGTGAAATTCTCCTCACATGATAACGTTGTTGAACATGAAGGCTGATTACTGCACAACTAAATCCGAGGTCTCCTCAGTAATATCTTATCCTTCACATCACTATGTATATACTAACACTTTTTCCTCCTACCATCCTTAAGCCGAAGCGCTGACGTGTATCCGCTACTTCACACCTCAGTCTCTTTCATAGCAGATGAGTGAACTCGATGGCTGTAGATAAAATGGCAGTGGCTCAATCTCAATCGATTTAGCGTGACATTCTTTCACCACCCTCCCACCTCTATATACGAAAAATTGAACAACTGCCATTTCCTCTGTCTACATCTATCGATGTAGAAGCTTCTTGAATTCCCCAAAAAAAAATCAATTTCCTTTCACAAAATCTAACCTAAACCAAACGCATGAATGAATTACTTATCTAGTTACCAAGCAACTTTTCATTCAAAGTGTCAGTACTCTGGCATGTCTTAGTAGTTGTTTTATATATAAACTTTCAAGTTTGTCACCATTCTGTTACTATTGTTATTGATCCTTGATTGAATTATAACATATTATTAACAATACTCCGGCGAAATGATCACATTCGTCAAAACCGACAAAGAAAAACATCTTATCACTGACTTGGCTTTATAATAGCACTAACCATAAAGCCCTTTAATGTTATCGAGAAACATATAATATTAAATAATTAACATTTTCAATCAAATAGCATCAGAAAGATACAACTTCCGATTACTTATAGAAAATAATTTCAATGGTCAAGGCTAAATAGATATCCAATTATTAGGTTCTTGGATATATTTTGATCAGTGATATTTATTAATGAACTGTTAAATTCGAAAGTTTTGACATTTCACTACGTAAAATAATTTTTTTTTTAATTTTTGAATCGAAATTCAAATTTCAAATCATTTTTTCAAATCTTGAATTGTACTACCCAAGCGCATGCATTACCTTTGGAAATGTATACTAATGCTGCTCCATTATATCCTAATTTTCGGTTTCGGTTTCACAGATTCAAAAGTGGTAATTTTCATAACAAATAACGACCCAAAGGATCAAAAAGACTGAAGGCTATACAATTTAAGATTTATTGATGATTGAGAGCTCAAACTCTAAAATGACATTCACACAGTATACCAAACGCTGAATCAGTTGGTTCCAGAAGTATACATACGATGGAAGTGATCCACCAGAAGGTGGTAATATAGCTATTATGCGAATTGACTGAAAATGAAATTTGAAACCATCTCAACATTGCAGTTTCATTGCCAGATAAGAAACGACGATCTTTCGGTTGCATATTGTGACTGGAGAAAAAAATGGTTCCATTATAAAAATCCCAAGTGCAAAAAGCTGTGCGTAAGGCTAGGAATATACAAACACATCGACACCAAAGCAGAATATCCATGGCTATATTCTGTTGTGAAAGATACACTGTTACAACAGAAGTAGGAAATTCAGTCTCATCCAGCTTACTCACCAGATATAGCACCTTCTGATTACCGCTTGCTCAGACTGATGTATTATAACTCAGGTGATACACAGTTTCGAATTGCTGAAAAAATTCCACAATGGATCGCTTCTGAATCAACATCGTCTATTCGATGATATTTTTTCGTGATGCCAGGAAGATAGCTGATAAAAATCAATAATTCAAACTGACTAGGAAACTAATAAAGTAAGAACTAGATATGATAAATAATAAATAGTAGGAAAACTAAGAAAGAAAAAATAATAAAATTCGGCTTGGTGGCGCAGTGGTAAAGGCGATGGGACGGTCCCCCTAATGTTGCGATAGCCGCGGGTTCGACAGGCAAAATCCGACAAGGATCCCAGTCACGTCAGTAACCAGGCTGGGTAAGACCGGATGTCTTCTGGGATGATTTCTAAAGTTGGTCACTCGCCAGTCGGTAGGTTTAATGCTAAGGACCGTGGTTCGGAGGTTACGTTAAACTTTACGCCCAGTCCAGATATACCCATAGTTGGTAAAAGGAGACTTTAAAAAATAAAAAATAATAACAAAAATAAGAATTTTCACCAAAAACAACAATATTAAAATTAAAAAACAATTTTAGACCACAACTACCAAGTTTATAACACATATTTTATATAAAGACATATAAATCTTGATAGAGATAAATTGACAACAAGAGGGCAATAAAATAAGAACCAGATATAATAACCAGGGCGTCAGACCTATTAACTTGTAGGAAAATTATGGGGCAGTTTAAACGTAATACAAGCCACATAAAAAGCTAAATAATTTATTTGGACGTAATAAAAATGCATTTTATAGAGGATATATGGTGACGGGGACTGAATTTTAAACAGTCGTTTTTAGACAAATATGACATACCGATGAAGCACGGTAAACACAATAAGATATTTATCAAAGTCGCATGGTTAGTGAGAAAGTTCAGTCTCGCCGAACAGCTTTAGATTTATGTTGGTTATTGTCAATAGTTCTTCCACTGACATCTACTTACCGTACTTGTTGAGCTTTTGAGATATTTATGACCATGTTTATGAAAGAACGAAACAATAAAGATGTGTATAAGTTTTGTTTAAAAAAAAATCGGATACATTTTTGATAAGTATAGAGATTGAAATACTTTTTCGTCGTCTAAAAGCATGTATTGCAGAATAAAGAATATCTTGAATGTTAGCGGCAATAACGCAAGTAATAGTAAAACCCATCGGCCCTATTCTTAGTCTTGGTTGTAATAATGTTTATGTATTAACATAGCTGTTTATTATTAAATGCACCTCACTACATTACACTCCACAAAATCAAATGATTTGATTACTTTGCGTTTGTGTCTCATTCTGATATTTAATCACCCAGATATTTTTTTTTCTTTTTACATGCACCTTCCAGCGAAATTTGCCATCATGATTCATACCCATATACTAAACCGTTGTTACTATATGGAAATAGTATTATTCATTGTTACTGGTTCTTCTGCGGTTTGATCTGGCATGAACTGCACATGCACAGATTTATTGTTGTTAATTTCTATTTTGCAGGTTTGGTTCTAATTTTTTATGTGGTCACTTGTTAGTGTATTCGTTTAGCTTCTTCGCTTTTATATCCCTATATATTCTATTATATCCCACAACAAAAATGGCAGTATCATCAGTACATTTAGCCATCATGCTATTTTCAATTTGTGATTATCCCATGTGTAGGGTAGATAAAGAATTGGCCCGAATAAACTTCCTTAGTTTCTTTCTTGCTTTAGTTTCTTTTATTATAAAGTAGCATCATCTCGTTTGTTTCCAAATAATCAGGCTGTAATGTTAGATTTTTATAACAGCAGACACTTGATGATTAGAAGAATGTGAAATAGTCCAATGAATCATAGTTTACATTGTTTTTGACAAACGGGCAATTTTATATGCTCTGCACAGTCAAGCATGGTGGAGATCTAGTTATAATTTGGCGGAAATATTATGGCATTCAACTGGTTACCCTAAATGAATATTTCGATATACTCAATGACAAAATTCTTACTATGAATAGCAATCTTGATGCAAAACTTCACTGGAAGGAATGTATAAAAAAGAAAAGAAAAGAACTGGAATTGAAATTTAGGAAAACGTATTGGCTAATTGGAAAAAAAATCACAATTATTAATATATAATAAAATGGTATTATATAAGCAAATACTGAAACCTATATGGATATACGGAATTCAATTATGGGGATGTTCTGCAAAGAATAACTTAAACAAAATAAAAAAAAATCAGAACAAAGTCGGTCAAGAAATCAAGAGAACTTTAAGGGCGCATGAAGAAAGACTCCATGCTCATGAGAATATTGAAGTATTGCAACTTTTGGATACCACCAAAGCAGAACACAGACTCAACAATGAAACCATCTAATCTTGTATAGTGTTGTGTAGTGAGCTGCATATAATTAAAAAAAAATACGGCAGTAACATGTATAAACATTATTTCACCAGAGACTGAGATAGAGCCGATGGGTCCTCCTAGTTATATTCCTAGATTTAAGTTATCATAAAAAAATTATAGGTTATTCGGAAACGACTGGTAATAATGTAATAATTAAATAATAAATAAAGAAAAGCCAGTACAATTGCCGTACCTCAACATAATTGGGCCTTTATGGAGAATCCAGTATGAGGAGTAGATTTCCATCTCCAACGTTATTGAAGCAATTAGCGGATATTTTCGTACGAGAATGCGACAACTTTCTATTGGAAACTATTCAAATACTATGCTACTATGCAGCTGTCTTAAAGCAAATAGTGGCACTACATCTTGTTTACATATAAATAATGTGTATATATGAGGTGTTCATATTATTTTGTTCATCCCCTATACCTGGCCCAAATTGTGATTCTATTTTAATTGTTAACCCTTTTTATTTTTATTACAAACTAATTTAATTATCTCTGAAGTAATATGATTATTTAAAATAAAATAGTTAATAGTAGCTTTTTATAACAACTCGACATTTCCTTTTATATCTTACCAAGTCTAAGCCTTGATATAACTGATTACATCTAAACGTTAATCTTATCTACAAAAAGATTAACATTCACTATTATCTGATTTCTCCAAGAGTTCGTGAACGCATATTAGATAATCAGATACGGTCTTTGGGTCGATAAAAAGTAAAGTTACTAACAAGATTTTAAGTCAGTATTTGAATGAGATGAATGAGATTTAATATAAGGATTTTCAGGTTTGTTGTTTGCATTAAGTAAAATAATTCTATTGCTTGATGGAACATAACAGTGTGTAATTTAAGTTGATTGTTAACACCGGTTTCTTGTTAGTATTTAAAATCAATGACGATAGGATTGCATATTTAAGCCCCATAATTTCTTATGAACGTAGGGCAAACGAACGTAGAACGTAAGGCGTAAAATATGTAAAATTTAATATGTACTTCCGTAAGGTTTTGTAAATTTCCGACAAATCAGATATTATTCTTCCGTTATTTAGGTCTATGAATATAAAGACCTTACTGGAACTGCTTCACTTAGCTTTCGAAATTAGTATGTTTTATCGTTCTGATATCCATTCATGTATAAAATATAAGTCATTAGAGAATATAAGTATTCAGTAAGTATTAATTCATTAGAGAATATAAGTCATTAGAGATATATTTAGAAAATAGACCTTATTGGTATGGCTAAGATATTAACCTAAACAGAATTGACCTTTCAGTTTCTCACTAATATGGACAAAAGTTATAATATATTGAATCTAAAATTGATGAAGAAGTTCGTTTCAGTTACTTATTATCTGCAACGACGTATACCGAGAAACAATAAATAATATATTGAGTTGGAGAAAAAGTAATTTCGGGTGTTATGATTATCACAGCGAATTTATTTATAACTAGCGACCCGCCCCGGCTTCGCATGGGTGCAATGCTGATACTAAATTAAATACACTACAGAAAAAATATGGACGTTGTATATAAAAACATAGCGGCCCGCTCCGACTTTGCACGGGCATAAAATATATATGCCTATGTCACTCAATGAAAACATGATTAAAATCGATCCAGTATTTTTGGTTCATTCATTACTGCCCTTGGCCTGCACGCATTAAATTTAAAGTAAAACAATTCCTCTTCCCCTATACTTACTATGAAGATTTCCTGCTATCTTTGGAATATCTAAATTCATACAATTTTTATTACATTACACATTTTTAAACGCAAATTTTAAATTTGTAATATCTCCGAAAATATTTGTTTAATTTACATGCTGTAAGGAACCATATTGATCTATATTAATTGCACACTGTATTTAAGGTACTTAATTCGATAAGGATTAATGCCGTATTGCTTAAAATAGCTTCGTAAATAAGCCATTTTCTCACGTAAAAAGTAAACAATAAAAATGGTTAATGTGGGTTATCCCTAAAAGATAAATATATACCATCGCGGACTTTTTTGTAGACCTTTTTATGGTGTACAATACTGTAGTACATTAATTTGATCTAACTCGTAGGGTTAGGCAGCGTTTTTGCTAATTGCTAAATAAGCCTAAAAAATAGGTTAATTTACGACATCACGTTAGAAACCTCTAAAATTAGCAATGTTGCCTTAGTATATTATGCATGTATTATACATATAAACCTTCCTCTTGAATCACTCTATCTATTGAAAGAAACCGCATCAAAATCCGTTGCGTAGTTTGAAAGATTTAAGCGCACATAGGGATATAGGGTCAGAAAAGGCGACTTTGTTTTATACTATGTAGTGATATATCTACCTATCGTTTTCTACAATATAAATATAACTTACCTTTCCAAGTTGCTCGGTTATTTTCAATATTCAAGAGTGAATTTAATGTATGTTCAATTTCTGTACTTTCTAGATTCTGTTAATTCTTCGTATAACTGTTTTCTTATGAGCCGCACAAATGATCCAAGTACTATAATTATTTAACCTGGACAATTTCATAAATTGCAGGTTTATTTTACTGCAAGAACAATTTGTTTGTTCGCCTGTTCGTAAATTGCTCAGATTACCATGCAATTTTAGTTAAAAAATCACCGATTTATTATCCAACATTCACATTTTTTAGTTGTAATATTTTAGTTGTATATTTTAATATAACTAATTGTTATTATCATGCAGAAGAGCTATTTGATAATTAATACGCGTCATTTGAAAATAATTTTATGCACCTATGAACTTTTTCTGAAGTTTAAATAATTATGAAACAAAATGAAAAATGAAACAGCTGTCTTCTTGTTAAAATAGTGTTCTATCGAACAAAACTTATTTCATCACAGAATTTGTCTTTATTATTTTGTTTAGAGTAATAATATATTAATATGAATGATTCCTAAGCTATTTTTCCATGTTTGTAATTTTCAAGAATAATTTTTGTCTTTACTTTCTTGAGATAATAATATATTATTGATATTATTGATTTATAATACGTTTGGTATTAATTTCGATAATTCGAATTTTAGAACATTTAACAGACTATTATATTTATTGACTAATATGTTTATTTTTGTTTTAGGTAACAAGCCAAAAATAATTACGAACAACTATGAGAATTAAGGTAATATATGTTTTAATCTTTATACTCAATATTTATAACATAATTTTAAATAAAAATATATGTTATGAGACATTTATAATGGGTTATTAATTTAGTTTTGAGGGATTAATAACAAATGGTGTTATTAAGACTACTTCACATTTACACATTTGTAATGGTCTGTCAAAATTACAAAGAACGATCTGAATGACTAGCAAGGCTATGAACACGATTTGTTTTCGAAATCCTAATAAAAATCCAAAAAGATGAGAAAAGTTAGAGTTTATTATCATTCACTGTAATACACAGTTTTTATTTTATTACTAAATACAAAAATATAATAATTATTTCACGGAATTTTCAAATGACATCAATGGTTAACTTCTTACTTCGATTTAGTTTGATACATTTCTTTGAATTTCTGTTATGATCTAAAAGGGTTAAGTATGATTCCAGAATGTCAGTTTAATTTTTGATTAAACATTTTATTTAATGCTACTTGACGATATATATTATCGTAATGTAAAAAAATATTTTTACAGAAAAAATAAGTTCATTCTTCATAAATAAGTTGCTAAAAAGTAAGTAATAATCAAACTTAGACTTTTAACACAAAAAAAAGTTTTTAAATAAAAATCAGTTTGAAATCCGTTCCCAAACACTTAAATTAAATTAGATTTGTTTTGTTCCTAATTTAATTCTTTGTTTTATGACATAAAATTATATTATTATTTTTGTATTGTTTGAGTTCTCGGCATCGATATCAAACTGATTTAATTTTTTTTTAATTATTACAGATTATTACGTACATATTGTATTTTAAAACGTTTTTTTTTCGTGTTAAAAGTCTAATTTTGATATTTTTTTATTTTTAGCCACGTCCTTATTCCAAGTCGGTTCAATTTTTTTTGTAAAAATATTTTATATTTCTCTTTTTATTGTTAGATATTTACTCAATAAATTAAGCTGTTATTTTATTAAGTATTAAAAAAATAGGAATAAAGAAACAATGATCGAAAATAAGAAATGGTTCAGGCACTGGGGCACGGTACCTAGCCTAAATGATTTGACAAATGTTCTATTTAAACTAGAGAGAAAGTTATTGTCACCTAACCCCAATAATTAATTTTGTTATAGCAATAATATTTTCTAGGCTCTTAGATTTTATATGTATCCAATAAATCATATTATTAGCCTTTCTTTTCTATTTTCCTGACTACTAATAGTTGTTACACCAATAGTCAGAGGTCATAAACTTATTGAACTACATCCTTTTTTATCTTACTTAACTAAATACTCTACGATAGTCATCCTAAATCAACTCTAACAGTAACCATTTAGCGATAAACTATTGTATGAATGGCCAATCAATAACAGGCAATTTTTTATAACAACCCGATAGATCATATCAAGCCTTTTTATCAACATATAATGATCGAATCGCGCATCAGCTTCATTTAAGCCGTTCCTGATTCGGATCTAGACCCGGGCGGTCTGTGATGGATCGGTTTTGCAATTTGGAAATAAAGGCGATATTAAAAAAAACGATTGGTGCTTTTTAAAGTTGGCCTAGCATGGCAAACGTGATTAAAGTAATACAATGATCGTGTTGATCAGATGATTATTCGATTACTCATATATGTTGAGTAACTGAGAAGATAATTTAATTAGTATTATAAATAAAGGTATGCGCGTGCCTTATGAGAACATATGCATGTCATGGATATCAAGATGATAACTTAACGGTTTTATAATATGTTTATGATTAGAGCTTTTTGCAATAACATAACGGATGTTTTTTTTATTAATTGTTCATTAGATTATTCATTCTTAACTAATTGAAATAATGAGTAAAAAATGTCTTTATAAATCTATCAATTCCAGAAATACGGTATTACAGAAATAAAAATTAAAGAACAGAAATTTTAAAACAAAAACTATTATTTATGTTACTTTAGAGGTATTTTGTTTTACGGAAATAAGTGGCGACGTATTGGACATCAAAAGCTATACTGCCGACTCAGTCATATTCTAATGTAAACAAAACTCTTATTTCAAGACACACCTCCTTCGTAAAGGAACGGCTAAAGGGATGTGTCTGGACATTGTCCAGTATTTATTATGAACCTTCGCCTGGCAGTTTACCTTAGATCATCTTCTGAATGCATTGTATTTGCCAAAATTTCCATGTCTTGCCCTGTATAGAATGGTTTTCCTGGTTTCGATAATTCCGAATTCCAATAGGCTCCTGGCTGAGTAACCAAGCTATTGCAATCCGCATTTGATTGCCGTTCACTTTGAACTACAAACTTCTGTTCCAATTCCGTTAGACTATGTTAATTCACAGCAACTTAAGTCCATCTTTGGTGGCCTTATACACTGAACTGCTCGATATAGATATTGATTAATACTAATGCAATTTTCTGAGAATTTATTTATTGAAAAATTAAACCTGATATATTACCTTAATATCTTATAACTAATGAACATTCACTTATTATAATAACTTTTATGGATTATCATCAGAACTTTTATATATTATTAGAAGAATACTAATATTTTCATGTCGCGAGGTCGTGAAATATCACTGTTACAGATTCAGCGCTAAATAATTTACTAGAATGCATTCCATTCATTATCCATGCGTTGAATAACTTATTTTTACGTGTGTCGATATTCCACTGAAGGAAAAAAAAGCGTTTAAATATAACGTTTCCACGATCGCAGTCGCATTTCGAGCCGACCACCGAAGCAAATGGAACACGATTTTCCGAGCTGGTAAATGCGTAATTTGTATGGAAGTTCGTCGGTACCACCCAGACACGCTCCACAGTTCCTAGAATGGTACCCGCTGGTGCATCTCTTAAATTATAATCGTTTCTTTCACAGAACGTAAGGTTCTCATCCGGTAATGGCTCTGTGTAATTCATAACTTGTTTCTGTTTCCGATAAAGATGGGACTTCATGACTATATTACTGTGTTGTTATCGTCTACGTGTTCGGATTGGAATCCTTTCTTCAAAGTGGTGAAAACAAAACCCAACACTTCCTTCAGTTAGCTAGAAATGATCATACGTACATTTTACTGAGTCCTTAGTTAATTATCCTGTCATTTTGTACTCTTTTTGTAAACTCAAAAATGCAATACAAAAACAGTGATACATGATGTCTGATTAATTACTAATATTAAATTTCGTTTTCCATCAGTAAAACTGAGAAAAAAATACGAATAAGGAATAAGACAATTTGTACCTGTTTTTAACGCCCAAGCTCAACCCATTAACCCATTAACGCAAAGATGATCGCTAGACTCGCTTTAAAATTAGACATAATGAATGTTAAACTTGGCACTTCTAAATAAACGATTTACCAACACAACATTTCAATTAAATTAAAAAATGCGTTTTTCTTAACTGTCATTTTCGCACACATACCTGATCAAAATACACGCAAGCATTTTCTACATAGGATAGGCTTATGCATAGAATATAATGTCAGATAAGTGACATTTTTCACTAGTACTTTATATAATTGTAATTGACTTAATTCAACTTAAGTTAAAAAAACTTTATTCAACTGTTAGATGTGAGCTTATTGGCATATATTTTTAAAAATATATCGAGTGATGATCTAGTGGGTCAATTGTCATACAATAATTAATTTGTTTCATACATGTGACACCATTGCGTTAAAACATCATAAGTCTACTGACGTCTCCAATTCAAAATGTGCCCAAACAATGACAAATAGATGTATTTGTATTTCTACAATCGCTTTACGAAGAGTACAAAGTAAAAATGCGCTTCATGTCTTCTGATGTTATCTCCTATAAAGCTCCACTTTTACTAACCCTAATTGGCAAAGCTGATTTTACTTATTGATATATTCCAAAATTCTAGACTGATAAGATAATTATTTGTATAAAACTATTTTTCTTTAAACATCTTATCATTCTGCTGTAAACATATTGTCATATTATCATTACATTACCAGATCGAAGTAAATTGTGTTGGAAAATGTCTAAGATAGAAAGAACTCCAGAAAACTGAATCAAAATAAGACAGTAGAGAATCATACAATAAGCCAAATTTTTCTAATATTAAAATAAATTTTAATACCAATTTATAAAACAATAACTAAAATATATAACTTCTAGTACAATAAGAACTGTTATTAAATATTTAAAACATAACAATTGATGTGCTAAAAGCACTGAGCCTTAATATGTCAGTGACTTATGCTCTATAGTGATAAAATTTCAGTGGTCCTAAGACTACTGTGACAAATTAACCATTGTAATAAAATATACAGGTGTTTTAAGATCAATTTCTCACAAATATATAGTTTCCTGAGTACCGAAAATATCAGTTCCTGAGGTAGTAATGGAGAATAACTTGAAAAAAGTAATTTTGTTGAGAAATATTTATTTCAAATCTAAAATCCCAAAATATAAAAGGCAACCCCGTATAAAGATTTTTTTTAAAACAAGTCACCTCGTTGCCTTCGAAAGAAAGTACCATTCGAAATGGTTGCGGTACTAAATATGCGTATTAGCATACAATGTTGTATAGGTATCTGGTAAAATAATGGCTATTCTAACTGTTTCTACCTGCCGCCGCCACTAAGATTAGAATTTTTCAAAGCCGATCTGCCCATGTATTATGCATGCCGTACACTTGTTACCCGTTCCCGTCAAATGAGCTATTTTCTGCTCAATTAGGAGAATCGGAATTAGTTTTTGTCGTTACCGAACGGCAGGCCTCGTTAGGAAATGGTGAGAGACACCATGGTCGTTATTTCTTGTATAATTGAGTTGTGCACGTCATAGGCTGGTTCGATACAACAGGACATAAGACAAATAATAAAAGCAAAAAACGTTCACCTATTCATAGGCGTAATACAATTAGAATAGGATACATGTTAACAATTTACGATGATCCAAATATTAAAATTAAACAATTGCTTAATATTTATAAATTAACAAAATTTTCCTCATGTAACTCTTCCTAATTATTATGAAACCTAAAATTAGCTACCCATCACTGATTACATAAAAAAACAACTTATTAAAAAACAGAAAAATAAACACCGAAAGTATGTTAAACTAAAATTACTTCAAATGCCCTTAATTTAAAGAATTTAAATTATTAAAGTTCAACGTCTATTAATTTAAAAGACAATTTTATTAATATTATATAGTTAACATTATAAGATAAATAAAATCAATTATTTCTGAAACCCATAATCTGCATGGTAATCAGTTATCAGAAAGTGAGTGTCATGTTATTACATCAAATAACATCTAAAGTGTTTTATTATGAATGAAATTGTATTTCACTTACTGATTTACATTTAGATGAAGCCTATTTTCATCATTATTCAGCATAATTCCTTATCGACACTACAGTTTACAGTATAAGAAAACTACAATACCTATTTATCTATACAGTAAAGCTTGTACATGTCATATTAAAAAAGAGTGATATTAATGATATAAAGAAAACTGGCTCTTAATAACAAAATCAAAATTACATAAACACTTACGCGAGTCGTTTTTAACCAATCTGAAACAAATCCTTTGAAAATGGATCCAAAAATAAATAAAACATACCTGTTTAATATGCATTTCGTACATCAACCCCGCCTAACCTAAAACTGTCAAAGCAAAATCGAAACCAAATTTTGCGATTAAAAGCATCAATGGCCGTTTTAATTAAAGCAGTCGTGGGCACAATAAATCTCACTCGCCGGCCTATTAATCAAACAAAATCCAAAACTGACTGATTGACACTTGGCAAACAGGCACAATTAACTTGTCAGTTTTTTTCCCACCTGCTTTTCGAGAGATACCGATCGGGCACAGTGAAGAACCGTCAAGTTATGCTAAGTATTATTTTTGTGAGGATATTTAAATTTGTTTTTCTTCGAGCAGATGACTTTGTCAAGTAAAAAATGTGCGTGCTGTATAATGTTTTTTTTTGTGTAATTTAATTGAAGATGATGTTCAGTGATAGTTTTTATCAGTGGCATTTTTTTGGGTGCTAAACGAAAATGCTTTTTGAAGGTTAGAATCACACTATATTTTTTACGTTATTTTTTAATTACTCAAAACAGTAAATAAATAATTAAAAATAACGATTGTGCGGCATTTCTAATATTAAAGTTATTGGGATTATATTAGAAAAATAGACATATAGGTTAGAATCACACTGTTTTTCAGGTTACTTTTTGATTACTCTAAACCGTTACATTTTTAATATTAAAGTTGTTGTGATTATATCGGAAAAATAGACGACAGATATTTTTATATCTCAAATGTCTGGTTATATATCCGTTTACGAAAATCTTACTTTGTAAATAAGCTATTGTTACAAGTTTGCTAAAGCATAGAGACTTTTATAACCCTCGCTTATGGTTTATGAAGAGTACCTTTATGAAAAGAGTCATAAAATTTTTTTTTGTTTTGCGTTTGTTTGTTTCTGGAAGCTGAGTTAATACGATACGAGAACCAATCCAAATTTATTGAGTAATAAATAAGTACGAGAACCTTAATATTTACAGTTTATAGGACACTATGTAAAATATAATCTCCTTATAAGTTTCGATGAATGCAAAGTAAAAACTTGCGTTAAACCCGAAGATATAGTTAACAGGATCGTTACCACGGGAATTATCTTGACCTAGGGTCGAACACAAAACCGTATAAAATAGCTCTGCCCGTTATATATGATGATCAGCGTGAAATTGTGTGGGATAGTCCATTAAGTCTTAGTAATAAATAACTTGAAGGTGTTTTTTTGTTGTTGTTATTTTTACAAGTACCTATATACCAACTGAGGTGAAAAAATATCATTAAAAATTGTAGTAGTGTTGGAAAACAAAAATAAACAACAGAAACAATATATTAAAAATACAAAATAAAAGATTGTTTAATAGGTTTTGTCGTTCTATAAGAATAATGCCGGTTATGATTTATAATAAAACTCGATAACAAAACTACTAGAGGTCAGAAGTAATTAAATTTGTTAAATATGATACATATTAAAACAATTAATTTGCTGAATTTACTGATTAGGAAATTTTTTTGCAATAAAAAATTGCTCGCTTCACCTAGGAACATTCCTAAGGGTTTTAATAAATCTATTTCTAGTTAATCAACGATCAATAAGGAAGAAGCCATAATATTATTAATGTCATCTAAATTATTATTATGTATCTGTTAACTAAATCATCATTAGATTTTGTTAGAAAAATGAGTATTAAGGATATTAAGTTGGTAATAAGTAAGTAATTTTCATGTTTAAATTAACCTCTTAAATATAATTTAAGGATATTAGGTGATTGCATGTATATTAATCATTTTTCACTTCAAAAGGATATTTATCGAATAATGTTTACAATACATGTTAATGAAAATATTTTCCACAACTTTTTTTCATTTTCCTGGCAACATGACAATAACGTGTCAAACAAGTTGGTTTAGCAGCAATCATCGATCCTTGTTTGCATTTCAAGTTTTTTTCAATAAAAAATTACTCGCATTACCTAAGAACATTCCTAAGGGTTTTAATAAATCTATTTCTAGTTAATCAATGATCAATAAGGAAGAAGCCATAATATTATAAGCCATAATGTCATCTAAATTATTATTATGTATCTGTTAATTAAGTTATCATTAGATATTGTTAGAAAAATGAGTATTAAGAATATTAAGTTGGTAATAAGTAAGTAATTTTCATGTTTAAATTAACCTCTTAAATATAATTTAAGGATATTAGGTGATTGCATGTATATTAATCATTTTTCACTTCAAAAGGATATTTATCGAATAATGTTTACAATACATGTTAATGAAAATATTTTCCACAACTTTTTTCCATTTTCCTGGCAACATGACAATAACGTGTCAAACAAGTTGGTTTAGCAGCAATCATCGATCCTTGTTTGCATTTCAAGTTTTTTTCAATAAAAAATTACTCGCATTACCTAAGAACATTCCTAAGGGTTTTAATAAATCTATTTCTAGTTAATCAATGATCAATAAGGAAGAAGCCATAATATTATAAGCCATAATGTCATCTAAATTATTATTATGTATCTGTTAATTAAGTTATCATTAGATATTGTTAGAAAAATGAGTATTAAGAATATTAAGTTGGTAATAAGTAAGTAATTTTCATGTTTAAATTAACCTCAAAAATATAATTTAAAGATATTGGGTGATTGCATGTATATTAATCATTTTTCACTTTAAAGGATATTTATCGAATAATGTTTACAATACATGTTAATGCAAATATTTTCCACAACTTTTTTCCGTTTTTCTGGCAAAATGACAATAACGTGTAATAAACAAGTTGGTTTAGCAGCAATCATCGATCCTTGTTTGCATTTCAAGTTTTTTTCAAATAAAAAATTACTCGCATTACCTAAGAACATCCCTAAGGGTTTTAATAAATCTATTTCTAGTTAATCAATGATCAATAAGGAAGAAGCCATAATATTATAAGCCATAATGTTATCTAAATTATTATTATGTATCTGTTAACTAAATCATCATTAAATTTTGTTAGAAAAATGAGTATTAAGAATATTAAGTTGGTAATAAGTAAGTAATTTTCATGTTTAAATTAACCTCATAAATATAATTTAAAGATATTAGGTGATTGCATGTATATTAATCATTTTTCACTTTAAAAGGATATTTATCGAATAATGTTTACAATACATGTTAATGCAAATATTTTTCACAACTTTTTTCCGTTTTTCTGGCAAAATGACAATAACGTGTAATAAACGAGTTGGTTTAGCAGCAATCATCAATCCTTGTTTGCATTTCTTCAGCATTTCAATACAGTGTTCCAGCCAAGCCATGCTATATAAATCTGATCAAGAGGTAATTACTATGACTGTGGAGTACACTACGTGCGTCAGAACTTCCTATTCGAACTGCAACAGTGTATAACAGAATGACTTTGCGTCTATAACTTGCTATTGTTGTCATTTAATTTGCTCAATTGACGTCGGTAGATATTTGCAGTAGAGGTTTCATTCGGTTTTACACTACAACTTATTGATAACCCGTACTATATCCCACCAAGGCTTTATGGGTATGAATATTTCGATTTGGTGTCAATGTGGATAGACTAACCTATGACTTTTTGCTCTTGGAGTTATCGTAGTAGATCCAGTTTTCATCTCAATATCCCACAGATTTCTTTCCTCAGAATACACCATAGAAAACTCCTTCAGATTCATCAGCTGTTAGTGTCTGAAAGTTCTTTGACAATTCGAGTTGGATCTTGACCTTTGTCGTCCAATAAGCAGTAAATGTTAAAACCAAGATTAACAGTTGGGAGATTGGGATCATTGGGAAGCAGCATCATCAAAAAGTTGCTAAAAATATTATGATATTATGAATATTATTTAAAATATTGGAAGATATACACAAATCAACCATAAGGAATGTCAAAAATGCAGTTTTGAGGTTTGTGTGACATATGTATACCCTGATGACTTCAATAAAATTTAATGAACTACTTTTATTTTATGACCAAAACATGTCATATACATACATGTCAAAACTATCAAATATAACTGTTAGGTTAGACTGTTTAACAGTTGTTTATATTGTTACTTTGCATGTTATTATAACAATATATATCGCTGATCAAAATACGGGCAAGCAAATAACACCGCCCTAAATCAGGGAAATAGGAGGTATCAAAAAGTGGCTCGCAAGTACTGGAAATTAACGCTAATATGTTAATGCAGCCAAATTGAAATTTCGTCCTTGTAAGTCAAACCGCATTTCTATTGTAAGCAGTTTAATCCCGTCTTCCTTAATATCCTTAGGGTGAGACTTAATGTGTTTCTATAGCGCGTGTCCAGAATAAATTACAGCTATTAAATTTTCTTGAAGTTTTAAATGTATTCAAACATTATTCAATCGATAAAATGTGACTTTTTTTATAAATGAGCAACGCTAAACTTTCTTCAACAGCATACACATACGTACATTTAACAGTCTCAAGGTAACGATTAAAGCACTCTCATTTGGTTAATGGAGGTTCCTGTTTTCAATATTGTTAATTGTGCTCATTTAAAATTCTTGTCAAAAGTGATCAAATTTAATTAAGATGGACTGAATACCATATCAACATTAACAGAGATGTAACAAACTAGTGAAGAACAATGAAAAAACTGTATCCTGTGATGTTTTAATAACTTTGATGTTGTATTTCTAGTTATAGTGATTACAAGCTTACAGTAATATAATATAAGCAATATCTTGTATATCGAAAAT
This sequence comes from Rhynchophorus ferrugineus, assembly GCF_030347505.1. Classification (NCBI taxonomy): domain Eukaryota; kingdom Metazoa; phylum Arthropoda; class Insecta; order Coleoptera; family Curculionidae; genus Rhynchophorus; species Rhynchophorus ferrugineus. Next base: position 17,807,296 of record NW_027472583.1, on the reverse strand, counting down.
TCAAAGTAATGTCCAAATAGCAACACAATTATCTGATTTCAAACATATATTATTGTCCGAATTCTTGTTGTATTTCATAAAGTTTCCTTTTTACCAACTACGGTTTTCCTTTTTTTTACCTGGTTTACCTGGACTGAAGTTATTGCTTTTCTATTAACCATTAAATATATATTTATATAGAATAAACACTAACTTATTATAACACAAAGAGAACCTATTAACTAAATATATTAATAAGAAGAATATTCTTTATTTCTAAATCATCAAAAATGTCCATTCAGTTTTTTTTCATTTTAATATTTAATGCGTTTATAGTAAATAATCATGCTTATTATTTGTTCTTCAAACCTACTAGTACTACCACCTTCACTGCAATTTTTGTTCGTGATAATATATTGATAATGAGTTGCAATTATATTTATTTAATTTTCAATCGCACAGTATTACATAATTTGTTAAGATCCAGTAAATTATGATTAAGATGTGGGATTATTTAAGGAGCAAAATAAAAAGACAAGTTGATATGAATCAATGTTTCTTTTTAATTGAATGCCCTACTTTTAACACGCATTTAACAAATTAACAAATGCAGTTCTAGGTATATTTAAGTTTACTTTAGTTGTTATTAACTTATCATTAAAACTACAATATGTAACCAAAAGCCACTATTAACTTAAAAACAAAAATCAACTAAGTATAAAATCCTGTTAAATCCTGTTAAATTTGTGGAAATAACCTAGCTTCTTTATATCAGCGTTGCTGTATTCAAAAAAAGTTATTTAGACTTTAACTTCACCCTGGTAAATCAATATACGTAGATTATTATTGCTTATTTCTGGATCAGGATATATAAAAAAAGTTTACGATAGGAAAATCGTGAAAATCATTAAACGAAAGCACGTATTGCCGTTTGTCAGATTTTTAGACTCTGCATACTTAAAAATATTTGATTAAGAAACTAATACATACAATGTGTTATTACAGGATATAAATCAAAGAACATAATAAACATATTACGTTGGAGAATCGTATTTAGATAGTCTTCCAGATATATCACGAATAGAACAAGATCAATTATTAAATAACAATTATGATGTACTTATTATTGATAGAGTTGTCAATATTTCAACCAATATAAGTAGCGTTGGGAACTATCGACTGAAAACAGTCCAAATAGTCGATAGTCGCCAAACAGTCGAAACAGTCAATAGTCAAAAAACTAGGGACTGAAAATAGTAATTAGTATTTTCAGTCAAATGGGCGGTCCAACTGTTTTGTTCATTTCCTGATGTCAGACGAAGATGTATGAACCCTTTCCTGTATAAATTGTAAGAAAGGCAAAGATGGAGATAATTGCTTGGAACAGTTACTTTTCTGTGCTTATATTGTCCAACGAAAAGAAAAAAATAATTGCTAAATACTATTAACATGCAATTAATAATTTCATTTTAAACGAAGTAGAATTATTTTTATATTTGAATGTTTTGTGGATCTGTAAAAAGGAAAAGGATTTTTATATGAAATGGAATAATACCCCCACAGTTTGATCGTATTTTAATATGTTAATTGCTATTTTCAAATAATATACCATAATAAATATAGACAATACATTAGAATTTAAACAAAATCTAAAAAATAAAGATGTACAATAATGCTAAATAAAAATTAAACATACACCTAATCATAAAAAAAACTAATTCATGACATAATTAAAAATGATCACACAATAACTATTGAAGCTTTTTTAAATAAAGTGAATAGTTTATTTATTATTGAATGGAAATATTGAATAAAATATTACCTATTATTGCCATAAAACAGTCAAAATAATTTTACTATTTATCATTCACAATTTTAATCTTTTTACCCTATTATATCAACAATCTTGAAAATTATCGTTCCAAAATGCTGCTATATTAATATACAATATATTGTTATTTACAAGCAAATTAGTAAAAAATCATAAAACTATATATATTACATATAAATCTATGTACGCATAAATTGGGTACATTTTGTCACGACTAGGATGGCAGAGCTAGAACGTTAAAAATCAGTCGAATGAAACTAGTAGAACCATAATAGTAACTGAAAGTACACGAGTGAAACAGTCGATAGTAAATAGTAACAAAATCAGTCCGGCCGAAAATAGCAACTGAAAACGGTCGACAGTAAAAAGTAGTCAATTACTAAACAGTGAATAGTCGATTTCTATCGATAGTTCCCAACACTAAATATAAGCTTTGTAGCATTTACCCCTCAATAAAAATCAGCAAATTTTGGTAAAACCATACATTAAAATCATATCATCAAACATATATGATAAAATAAAGTCACTTTGATAGAAAAATGTGTAAACGTATTGCTAAAAAAACGGTTATACTTTCTTCTATAATATTATTATCGGTTTATTACATGTTACTTTATACTATCTGGTTTTTCAGTCAAGTTTTTGTCGAATTCTTGGACATTTGGCCAATAAACCATTCTTTAATACGTAACTTGAGACACCGTTCATTACTATTAATGAAGATTTATTTTAACCGTAATGAATGAAAATCACTTTACGGTCGCTAAACTGGTTTGTCTGATAAATAATCATAATAGCCACCGACGACATGATAAAAAATCACATATACAAGATAGTTATAATGGAGAATGACTCACCGAATTTAAAATTGATTCTTCGAAGAAAAAACACGACGATTCGTACATTGAGAGACGCATGGATTCATTGTTGTGTAAAGAGCTTGTTTTTTAACAGGCTTTGATCTAACAGAACCAAATATGTGGTAAAGAAACTATTTGGTTACAAAAAACTTAAATGACGCGTTCACTCTTTAAATGTTTTGATTAGTTTTTTCCAATATTTCTGAAAATAATAAGGGTTTTCTGGGAATCAAATTTTATTAACTGGCTGTTTTTTTTTGTATTTAATTTTATTTTTAGAGTAACTATTTCATAGTAGTAGACAATTTTTTAATTCCTCATTTTGTAAATTTGCTTTTTAAATAAGTTTATTGACAAAGGTATAGCGAAAAGTAAATTTTATAAAGCATTTATTAATAAAACTGTTCGTTTTATTATCCCATTCCTCGACTCCTATTTCCATTATAGTACTTTTCACTCACTTTGGTCACCTGCACTGGTCCTTTTCTACTTGCTTCTTTCCTATTGTTTCCAACAGCAAGTATCGCAGTACAATTTCCATTTGTGATATATCTCATGTGAGAAATTAGGATAGACTTCATCACACTTTCCTGTGATACATCTTTAACTTATTTTTTAGGCTTCCATTTGTTAGTCTGAATATACTAGTTGAGATGCAATAATTTAGGGGTTTAGTGTGCTTCGGTAACATTTTATGAAGTCTCGCATAGTAAACTTCGCCGAAGACTTGAGCTTTATCCAAAAATATAGCTGAAAATATTTTTTATCTTCGTAAGTTTTTACAATAATATCAGTGATTATAACAGATATAAACAGATGGGCAAGCAGCTATCACCTATCTTTCAAACATCTGGAACATAGTTTAATCCTAAGTTTGTAGGTTTTATAAATTGCTTCCTTTTTAAATTTTGCAGCCCTTGTCTGGTTATTAAATTATAACCAGAAGCTTTCTTTGGTTTGATGTCAATTTTTATAACTTTGTTGATATTCTTTGGCGTGACTTCGTCAAATGTTCACCCTCATCGAGCGATTACTTATATTCAAATTCACTTTGATTTTATTTGCAAGTTTCCTTTAAGAGGCAGCTATAGCTGCTTCAAAGCTCGAAAGAAACTCATAACTCAGTTATATTTGAAAGGTATGTTGTATACAGACGTCTAATTAGAATTTTTGACATCAGGCAACACAGTTGGCGACATTTTCTTTTGTCTAAGGGCGTTTTCACATCTGCCGGCACAGACATGAGACCGATATCGGTGGATCCGTAATCTCACGTAAACAAACGGAACCTTTACACACTCGCTGATATGTCGATATCGTGTCGTCGCCGGCAACGGCATGTCGGCGGGAAGCAATCGCTCCACTCGTGTCGACGCCTATTTATTTTCTGTGTACAGAGATATATTTAAGGTTAAAAGAGGAAAATGTTTAGCTTCAAATATGATATTGTAAGACTAATTGAATTAGTAGAATAAAAGTCTTGTATATGAGACAAGAGAGAAGTGAAAATGATAAAAACAAAGTACGGTGTCATGTCGGTGCCGTGCCGGTGACGTGTCGGTACCGGCAGATGTGAAAACGCCCATTGATATATCAAGCACAGTTTTATATTTTTTGTTATATATTATATGTTAACTATAATCTATCCAATAAAATATCCAATGCACGTCATCAAAATGTATGACGTCAGAACGCCACCTTAAATTAGAATTTTGGTTTACAACGTTTGCCAGTTTGTAATATCTTATTATTATTACTAATATTTTGTAGACATTTGACAGTGACCACTACCAATACAAATCGAATTTTATAGTTTGTCACATTACACAGCATTCGGTCTCTTTTTAACGAGGTAACTTGAGAAGGAACAATCCACTTCGAATTTAAAACGAATATTACGTTTTTACAAACTGCATTTGACAGTATATTTGACGACATGTAAATGGCTCTATGCAATTGGGTGTTTTATTGGAAGGACTATACATAAATCCAGTGGTTTCATTTTTTTATGAAAAACAAAAACAAAGTGAAACCAGAAGAGAGTAAACAGAGTAAAAAACGCTCGGAAAATCATTATATTATTAATAAAATAACAATGTTTTTCGAGTACGTCAAGATAACGTTCAATAATTGATATAAAATTACTAAATATAATCACCATATTACTAATGTAGCATCCCTTTAGTCAAATTCCAGGTGGTGTAAAACTTAACTTATGGGACTGGACTGAACCAAAAACTTGGGTTCATGTTCTCCCATATCCGGTGTGTTGTTGCTCCAATATATTGCTTAATTGCCAACTTTACCTAAAATAATTCAAAAATGTATTTATTTCAATGCATGTGATGATTTTACCCTTAGTAAACAATTTTTACATTCTTAATAGTATGATATTTGCTTATGAAAAGATATTGAAAACACCTTGTATAAAATCAAACAGAAAAAATGCATACCGCCTTGTCGGCCGAACAAAAAATACCGCGACATCACCAAGACAAAAAACCACTTAAGTACATCCCGCCTACTACGATACAATCGGTCGTCTCCTCACGACCGACGGTCAACTAGATCAAGTTTTATCCCATGACCGTTCGGTTCAGCGAGCTGAAGATGCGTCCGACATCCACGACAACGAGCTGACCGCGGTGCCCCGGCACTCCCCCCTCCTCCCCGTCGTCGCCGCACCCCTCGCCATGTCGATTAAAATCATTATCGAGCATCAGATTTTTTCCGAACGGTTCTCGTTTCAAAGATGATTTATGTTCAAGGTCTCGTCTCCCTGCACCCCCTTCGAGCCGGGCGAAGATTCCTGCGTGGCACCACTCCCGTACTGCGGAGTACAATTACACCAGCTCTGAACTATTTGTTTGATGGCCTTCTTCATTTTTTTCTTCTCGTTGCGTTTGTGTAGTCTTTTTCATTTTGATGCAGCTCGCGTCAAACAAGATTATGATTTCTTATGGCTTGTTAAGAAGCTTAAGCAAATTACCGATCGATATAATATTGTTGAAAGAGCGAACTTCTTTTGTTTAGTTTCATTTATGTTGAAGACAAAGTGTAAAAATATTTAAAGATCCGTCGACGTATTCATTTAGAGTATTATACTTGGATTTATTACATAATAAAAGCAATAAAAATAGGAAAAACTTAATAAGCTGTATCATTTGGACTTTGACACTCAAACTTGTGGCTGATATTGAAAAAAAGCACAAAACATCTGGAAAATATTTTTATTTTATTTTATTTCAAATACAATTTTAAGTTCTCTTGAGAAAAAAAATATGGCAAAGCTAATTATTATCCTCTAGGAACGAACGCACGAAATAATGAGCGTATACTGACGCCCGAAGCCCCAGCAGCAATTAAAGAAATATATTAAATTTCATTCGCCCCTGTTAAATAGACAATGGTTTGATTTTAATGACGAAAATGAGAAAATGTATTTCAGTTCCAACTTGCAAGCCTCCGAGGCCTCGAACTGCGACTGTTTATTCTGGTTTAATTAAAATGCCGTTCTTTAATATTTGAAGTCCTTTTGCTCTTATTCCGTTACCAGGTACCCAAACAAGTAAAAGTTTTTAAACGACTAGAGACTCTCCAGCTCAACTATTAATTATTTCCATCTCAAGAATTACCTGAAATTTCCCTGGAGTGGAATAATCGCTGTTATTACTTCTTTAGAGTTTTTAATTAGATATCTGATTTAAATATTATATATTTCAGTTTATGAATTTATGTTTTAAAAAATAATGCAAGTATAATTAGGTAATCATAATTATGTATTCTTTGAAACAGATTGTTTCCCTTTAAATAGAAAACAGTAGTTAATATTTCTTTAAAATGTTTATAGGGAAACACTTTTCAATTTTAAAACTTAAATTCATGTCAAAATGTTCGCTCATATAATATGACGTCAATATATAGTTAGTAAAGTCATTTATTTCCATCCTATTTGCCTAATTTAGTAGTCTCAAAAAAACTTTTATATAAACCTATTTTTTTTTCAAAGGAAAACATAATAAGTATCAGATATGTGTATGAATATATAGATATACTAACTATACTGAAGATGTATATCTTAAATTAGAAGATTACTTTTTAAAATAACAAGAGTTAGAAATTATTATAGAAAAATATCACTAAAATTATGTCGAATAATGAAATAAATCCCTCATATATTTCATATTTCCCTATCAAACGACAGAACTTGTTGAACAGGCTTTTAACGAGTTGATAATCTCGTAACATTCATCTTCAACCGTTTTGAAAATTTAATTTTTAAGAGTTAAAACTAATATCACTATTAAAATAATTACATAACATTTCTAATTTAACTTAAAATTATTTCTAATTTTACAATTTATGATTACGTAAAGGTCCTTTTTAACAAAATACTCACATAATAATGTTCTGCTAGAAACTCAATTAGACAACTAGTGTCTCAACTAGAAACTCTATCTTTAATATAACACATATATAAAAGTGTTCTTAAATTAATTTCTATGACTGAAAACAGCATAAGTGACTAACAAATCATTTTACATCAGGCGTTAACTGACCGTGTCAAAAGTGATATAATGTCTAAGTTCTTTATTGTTTTCCGTTATCTATATCAGTTCTTAGTTTTGCAACATTCTCATATTGCCTCATCCGTCTTTTAACATCAACTGGTGGTTTGTGAAAACCAGATTTATGTTCGACGTTGTCATAACTCTTCACCATATCTTCATAATTTATAGTGATTTATTTACTAGTAAAACATCGAGTATTATTTATGTATGTACAGTATTTTCATCAGCTGTAAATTTTATATTAACCAAACGTTTTAAGCATTTGAAGTAATTCGTATATTACTTTTTAACGCGTATTAAGTTCATCAAGTATTCAATAAGTTCGCTGTAATAAATTAGAAATGTTAGAATACTGGAAAATGCCACTCTATAGGATCAATTACCTCCTCAATTAACAAAACGTGTTATTCATATATCACTTTATTAGTTGATTTCTAAAAACGATCTGGAATCGATGGTGGTGAAACTAAACATTACGAACATTGTTAATTTAATACGCTGGAATGTGCTAGCGAATAGAGAAGATACTGTGAACATAACTACTGCATATTTAATATATTCAAATTTAATTTAATATTGAGACTTAAAACGACGCCGACTTTTGTTTTACCAATAACTAAGAGATGGTCCTCAAACTTATTAAATAAGCTAGTAATAGATTACTGACTTAACTTATGACTAAAAATAAGAGATACCTAGTTGTTCATATAACATTAGTGATGAAATACATTCTCTCCAACAATAATACAAGCTCTCCTCGTTCATTTTAATGCATATAAACACTATATTGTCCTGATTATGTACATGTGGCACCTAATAACCTGCAAAGAATATATATACTCATGTATAAAGCTGTCAGCTAGACTAATAGTTCAACACATTATAACTAACGTTGGGTACTATCGACTGAAAATGGTCAATACAAAACATGGTGTATAGTCGCGAAAGAGTTGAACTAATCGATTTTAAAAAATACTAGCGACTTTGTTTTACCAATAACCAAGAGATGGTCCTCAAACTTATTAAATAAGCTAGTAATAGATTATTGACTTAACTTATAACTATAAATAAGAGATACCTAGAATAAAATTTCAAAAGAAAATAACGGATGTTGGTTATGCAAAGTTGGACATATAACATTACTGATGAAATACATTCTCTACAACAATAATACAAGCTCTCCTCGTTCATTTTAATCAAATAATTATTTAATAATAATAATTTTATTTAATAATAATAATTTTATTTAATAATAATAATTTTATTTAATAATAATAATTTTATTTAATAATAATAATTTTATTTAATAATAATAAACACTGTATTTTCCTGATTATGTACATGTGACACCTAATAACTTGCAAAGAATATATATATACCTCATGTATAAAGCTGTCAGCTAGACTAGTAGTTCCACACATTATAACTAACGTTGGGTACTATCGACTGAAAATGATCAACACAAAACATGGTGTATAGTCGCGAAACAGTTGAACTAATCGATTTTAAAAAATACTAGCGACTTAGATATTAATTACTATTTCAGTCATTTTTCTATTAGTGATAACAGACGGAGATGTACGAATTCCTTCCCGTGCTAACTTTGAAAGAGAAAAGGACGGAGGTTATTTGATTATCTGTGATAAACAGATAAATTAGATAAGTCATCTTAAATACTTTTTAATTGGCAAGTTGGAGTGTGAAAAAAGAAATGGAAGAATAATCCCAAGTAAATTCAATCACATATCAATATTCGGAAAGTAACAATGACATGATATAATTAGGGCAATTAGTTTATTTCTATTTCAGGCCAACACGTGCTTACTAGATTTTTTTCAACCATGTCATAAGTAAGACGGCGATGTACATATTCCTTTGCGAACTTTCTTTGGGAAAGAAAAGGAAAGAGAAATTGCTGTAATTTATTACCTTAAAAATAATTTTCATCTTGAATTATGTAAAATTATTTTTATATTTCATATATTTGACTTGATTGTAAAAACCACTAAATATTTGTATTGTATGGTATTTTCTCATTCAATCTTCATCAACTATTAAGCTAAGTTCTTTATCATTAAGAATATTTTAAGATAATTAATCCTTGAAATTTGAATGACAGAAATTTTAACATTCAAAAATCTTGAACAAATATCGAGAATCTTAGAAAATCGAAGAAGTCAAAAAAAAACAATAGTTGCCAAGATAACATAAATACAGGAAAAATAGTTTTTCTATTTTTCAATCAAAATGTTCTTTTTTACCTTTTTACATTAATAAATAATATTGCTATATTAATGTACAATATATTGTTATTTAAAATCATAATAAAAACAAAACATAAAGCCATATATATTATATATAAATCTACGTAAATATAAATTTAATATAATATTTTGAAGGCCGTGAGTAGAACGTCGAAGCCAGAGCAGTCGAATGAAACTTATTAGTCCGAAAATAATAACTGAAACACGACCAAAACATTCAATAATAAAAAGTAGTCAAATCAGTCGGACAGAAAATAGCGACTAAAACAATCGATAGTAAAAGTAGCCAATTACTAAACAGTCGATAGTCATTTTCAGTCGATAGTTTCCAACGCTAATTATAACCATTATTACTAGCTATATGTTTCTATTAATTAGGCATTAAGAGGACGGCACTATTTTACTTCTCATATCTGATGAAAAAAATTAATAAAAAGAGAATATTAAGCTTATTTAATTTTTTTAATTCTTAAGGCTTGGTATGCGTTAATTTTAAAAGAATTACTAATAATACATTTCATTAAAATTCAACATTGCTTATATATATTTATTTAAGAAATTAACTGCGAAAAGTACAGAATTCCCTTGAGACCCTTTTCCAATCATCTCTTATATACAAAGTACGAAATTCGACGCGCTAGATGGTGCTCGAGATTTTTTCAAGCTATTTGCCCGGCAATCCATCATAGTTACCTTCATAGGCGTACAGATGGGATTCTGTGAAAGCGTCAAGATATAACAAGGATTATATGATTTAATTAAATACATATGATCGCATTTGATATCCGTATGAAAACGGCTTTTATGTGGTATAATTTTTTCCTCGACTTCTTAATTTATCACTCAACTCAACGCTTCCTAATATAATAAAACCTCTTCGAGTATACTAAACCATACCGCATTTCTATGTAAATTCTTGTTGCTTTCGGATTTACCAGTTATGAATAAATGAAATAACCAGACATAGTTAACATAACAAGTCACGAATCGGGAATGTAAGACGATGTTAAAATTAAAATATATTATACTTTTATATAAAATATTATTTCCTGAATATTTGCAATTATTCATGAAGTATTTATTGAACCAGTCTACAGGAATGTTGTATAAAATTAAAATATACACGTCATTCTATCCGAAAAACTATAAAAATCAGCGCGGTCACAATTATTACACCGGTCAACATAATTTTTGCTTATGGGACATGTGTACGTAATTTTTCTTATTTTTTTTTAACCTAAATAAGAATAATTTTACGAAGTAAGAATAAGAACAAGAAATAGTTCTGCATTTATTTTTATGTGTGATATAATTCTAAAATCCAACTCAATAAAAATACCTCAATAAAATCAGTTGTACCACAAGGAAGTGTACTGTGACCAATGCTTTGTCTACTCTACACTTGTGATATACCACAAATGGAGAATAATACGATGGTTACATTTTCTGATGATACTGCGATTATAGATCTCGGAGACAATAGTGAAGAAGCCTCACTAAAATTACACCAGGCAAGTGACAATATAAATAATTGGACACAAGCTTAGAAAATAGAAATTAATGAAAGTACAAGCACAAATAACATTAAATAATATTATCATTCCATATAGCAACAACACTAAATATCTCGGAATGAATCTTGATGCAAAACTTCGCCGGAAGAAATATATAAAGAAGAAAATTGGAATTAAATATAGGAAAATGTACTGGCTAATTGGAAGAAAATCACACTTATCTGTACATAATAAATTGCTATTTTATAAGCAAATTCTGAAACCTATATGGACATACGGAGTTCAATTATAAAGAGTAACATAAATAAAATACAATTTTTTCATAACAATGTCCTGAGAGGTATTGTGGGCGCACCCAAGTACTATAGGACTGATTATCTACATCGAGGCCTTCAGATACCTACAGTCAGTCAAGAAATCAAGAGAATTGCAAGGGGGCATGAAGAAAGACTTCATTCTCATGAAGATATTGAAGTATTGCAGTTTTTGCATACCACCAGAACAGGACGCAGACTCAAAAGAATCAAGATGAGGTGCGTATAATTAAAAATATAGCAGTGACATGTATAAACATTATTTCACCAGAGAGTGAGATAGGGCCAATGAGTCCTCTTAATCGGAAACGACTAATAGCAATGTAATAATTAAATAATAAAAAAATCTTGGATTTAAGTCTCTTTTTAAGTCATTGAGATCTTCAAATTTGAAGAGGTGTGGTATTTTTGGTTCAGATACAGATGAACTCCATGATGGATGGCTTCCTTGAAAGAATTGTTGATTTCCTAATACAGGAGGAGCAGGTACAGGTTTTTTTTGTGTGCGATACTGGAGCTGATATCCTTGGTAGATCAGGATAAGATGGTTTCTTTGAATTTTTACCTTTAAATGGATTTACAATTAACAAATAACAATATGTCTGATGGTCTGCTTGGCTCTGCAAACTTCATTGCTCTTTTTTCACCTCTGTACCAGCCGACAATAAAACGTAACAATAAAAAAAGAAAAGAAAATGAATTCACCCTCCAGAACATATTTGCAAAGGTTACATGACACATGCGAAGCCCATCTTTTGTCTTCACTTTTAACAGGTAGATTTAAGTCAACTTTATATGCTTCGAAAATCTTTAGATTTGAATTTAAATCGTACTGTTTTTCTTAGTTTAATAGATCTGCCGCAAATATAACAAAACGAGTTAGCATCTCGTTTACAACTTCTCGAAGCTATTTTGAACTGGTAAAAATGTATGTGAAACACATTATGTCCCTGTAACAAAGAGTTATAGTCTGTTATACACATATTAGCGACACTAGAGACACTACCCCCACTCTTACGTCCCTTTCAACATCCGCAGCGCACAAAGACCAACATTAATTGGGGTCGAAAATCGAAAATGGTCAAATCGCTATAACTTTTTTGAAAGCAAACATTTTCGACCTACAATCGCACTTTTCACATAATTTTGTTCATATATATCAGGATATATTAAAGTAAAACCCATGCACATGGCATTTTTATTTTTCTCTACACCGGTGTTATATTTATGGTATAAAAGTACTTATTAACGAAACCTTTGATAAAATGTTGATCGTATAAGAAAATACTGTGCGAAAAAGATCCTATTCGAAGCCCAAAGAAGCTTCATAAATGATTGCAAAACCCACATTGATACCGAGAGATGTAATACTAAATGTTCAATGATATTAGAAAACATGTATTCATCATAAGTTGGGTAAGTCGAACTGGGTCAAAGTATTAATCCGACTGTACCATTGACGCTGAAAATTTTTTAATAAGCGATTAGAACTTATCTATAGAGAAGGCCAATCTCTCTATTTCTGTAAAACAAGATGTTTTGATGCATCCACTGTATGCCCCGTACCTTGGTCCGTCCGTCTTAATGGCATAAAGAGGTTTGTGAAAATCATTTGAGTCAGTTTATCACCTTGTTTACGTCTTTGTTTAGTGTCTTAAGTTTATATGAGGAAATAAATTTTGAGAAACATTTTTAAACCAAAATACTTTTTCTCCAATCAATTACTTGTTAATTTAATAAACAAATAATATGTTTCATTTTGATTAAAGATATTCAAAGGGTCTGGCTATGCCTGGTTCAGGTTATTAGATTTAAAGAACTTCTGAACAAAGTCATCTATCATAATTTGAAAGTCGTGTTGGAAGTCTTTTTGACGGATAATCTCTTTCGAACACTTCCTTAATTAACCCTATTCAATTAACTCATGTGATCATCATTTGAAATTAATATCTACTTATTAAATGAATTTCCACTTTACCGAAAAAAAATATTTTATCGAAAAATTATCCAGTTGTATTATAAGTAATTAAAGAACATCATTAATTAGAATATTTTAAGATGATATCACGGACTTAATAATATTTTAATACAGAAAATCGAAAATGGCTTAATAATATTTAATGTTTAAATTTAAAGTTAAATGATAGGTGACTTAGAATTTGGTTGATATTGTTACTGAATATGATAGAGCGAAGACATAGATTGTACATTTGGAGGAAACAATTTTTATTAATAAATAATATCTCATTGATATTAGTAAAAATTACAATCTGAACAATATTTACGAGTAATTTTATATCTTTAGGTTCACTCAATTTGTTTACACTAATGTTAACATATACACTAACATTGTACTCTGCGTTTACACTAACAACACAGTTCCCTAGAACAAAAAGCTTAATCTCTAGAGATCGCTATTTCTGAAGTATCGATATATCGATATTTGAGAAAAATCGATTTTTTTGCCCGGTATATTTTTGACAAATAGAGATATTTCTTACACATTACAAAAAAACATTATAAATTGGTACTTAAGGTTTAGTGTATTTTGGTACATAATTTGCTAAAATATCCCTTTTGCTACAAAAAATATTTCGATTTTTATATGACGATATATCGATATAATTTTTTGAATATCGACAACGACACATCGATATTTTCTAAAATATCAACATATCGAAATATCAATATTTTTTTAGCCAACTGACACCCCTACCACAAGACATAAGCAACAGCCCTTAATACTTCAGTTCTAAAACCACGGAATTATATCTATAGTCTATTCAGTTTTTTTGTACATACGTCATCTAAATTTGTGACATCAAAACATCGCAATGTTGCCGCATCAACGAGTTTTACTTCAGTTTGGTTTTGACGTATAACAAAATTCTAATCTAAATAAAGTAATAAAACAAAATTGTTATAAAATATAATTTATTTTAACATTAAAGTACATCTAAAAACTACACATAGTTATACAGCTACAATAGTTTATAGGTTAGAGTTATAACCTCTTATCACTATTGATTTCAAACATTTTGCATACGTCTGACAACCGGACTTTGACAGGCTCACTTGTTTACGTATTTGAACAAGAATAAAAATATTGTTTGATTCTGAAATGAACTTACAAATTGCGGCAGGCAATACATTAAACATCTTGATGACATATATACAAAAAAAGACTATATATTAATTTTCTTGACAAAACACATGCATGGCAACAGATGACATATTTGTCTCATGGTTTTCTTATTCAGTTACCTTTATTCTTCCTTACATGTGCCCTTCAGCTTCGAAGCTCAGCTTCGCCTCCAGAGCCATACTAAATATTTTGTTGTGCTGTGTACACCTGAATATTATTTATTCTGAGGGATGTATTAATTTCTTTTATATGCAAAATTGACATGGAGAGATTTAGTTCTACTTCAAACTGATTCTATATTACTTGGTACAATTGTTAATTTTCTTTGTATTTTAATTACTGCTTCCTGATAATCTTTACCTACAGTCATTATGGCAGTAGTATCCAAAACACTACCTTGGGGCATTCTTGCTTTTATTATTTTAATTTCCGAATAGGCATCCTCATGCTTAACCTTGAACCCATCTTAACTTAACTTATCTTGATAATATCTTGCTTATATTTATAATTTTATTTTTACTTAAGAACTATTAGAGGCAACGTACGTAAAATTAAGCAAGAAAATAAATTGTATATATTTGCCGCATTAAATGATCTGCAACCAGGTACGAATAGGAACGTACCAACGCAACTGAAATGATACGTGTGTGGGCTGCATTGCGTGCAGACACTTGGAAAATCTGCAGTGTTCTCTTTTCCGTCGATTCTTTGTCTGCAAGCCCTCTAATTTAATAGTTAAACGGTTAGGGTTATATAACTCGCCTTTCAAGTCAAACGAAACCAACCTGTAATTAATTGGACCTTCTTTATCATTAGGACGAATTAA
Source organism: Rhynchophorus ferrugineus (assembly GCF_030347505.1). NCBI lineage: Eukaryota > Metazoa > Arthropoda > Insecta > Coleoptera > Curculionidae > Rhynchophorus > Rhynchophorus ferrugineus. Next base: position 17,791,992 of record NW_027472583.1, on the reverse strand, counting down.
TTTCTAAGAATAACAGTGCGTGAAAAGCTATTACAGTAAAAGGTATATCTACGTCGTTTCTAATGGATGGAAATGGTTAGGTAGAAAGAAAGTTAACGTTAAGGTTGATTAAAAGCAATATTTCAAATATACATATAGAATTGAGAAACTGACAATTTCACCCTATATATCTTCCATAATTAGCGTTTCTTAGTTTCAAATCCAATAATTCAATAACTAATATAGATTAACAATTCTTGTTCAAGCAGGCGAGAGAAAGGGTGGTATTTTAATTACCGTCAAAATATGAATGTTTGAGATTCAAAATTATTAGGCCCTTGCATGTATTTTGATCAGCTATGTTTATTTGTAATGCGAAGTATCGGTGTAAACAACAATAAACAACAAAAAAACAATATTCATTGTCATTCTAAATAATCTGACCAGGGACAAGCATCTTATCCTACTGCCAGTACTAAAATATTTACTCTCCATTGTTTTGTTTTTTTTTTAACAAATTACTAGAATTAATTTTAAATATAATTTACATTGTTGTAATTTGAGTTTTAAGTATTTCAACATTTAGTTGTTCCAGTGGATTCCCTTCCATTTTCTAACAACTGGTCAAAGTTTACCTCACCTGTGTTCTTTTAAAGAGACTCTATTCAGATTATACCAAAAAGTATTCACGATCTTTAGAAACTCAACCGCTTTATTTAATACAATTCTACAGAGGTTGTGTGTTTTTGATATTTGCCAAATTTTCTTAATAATCCTATTTTCTTTAATTTCTTGTTAATCTTAATAATCAACACATCTGTCATATGCCTTAAATTTTTGTTTTAATTTCCTCTATTATAATTCCACAATACATACGGTAGTCAATAGTAGTAGTATAGGAATAATAAAGAATAGTCAATCATTAACTCAGATTCCAGAAATCTTTATATGGTTTATTTCGATTTGATATATTTCCACGTTCCCATCGTTAAATCGCCCCAATTAAATTCCTAGCTAATAAATATAAGTACTTTAATAATAATCAAAATAACACAATACAAAATGAAATTGCTTTGACGTGAATATAGATACACAAATGAGGCAGAGATATATATAGATTATTAAATTATGAATCCTTATTAGCAATACCCTTTCGAACTAATTCTCAACCGTTATATTCACTAACAAGAATGCAGACCAATTAAAATAAAACAGATAGTGCATCAATATTTAAAAAAACTCGTAAAGCTTGACGAATTAGTGCCCCAAAAATAGAACCTGAATATTTATCCGAGAATCAACTTAATTATTTCACAAGCTAAATAAACCGTCAGTGAAATGAAACGGTCTTCTTCTGTAAAACTTTCAAACCAGAAAACCCAGTTCACCTATCGGACATTCTAATCGCAACAGCGCCAAACACTGTAACAAAACCAAGAAATGTTCACCCAAGACGTTACAGAAAACCATTCGTCTCAAATCAAGTTTCCATTTGCATATCGGCCACCAAATAGACGAACGAAGACCAAAAGATGGACGCTAGTCTTCGATTTACCTTCATTTTTACTTCCCCTCTCGCTCGTTCGTTCTTAGGTTCCCGATCGTCCTTCGATCGGCGAAGGCCTTGACAATGGCATACGGCGACGGTTCAACGTACCTGCGCTGTTGCAATTTACATTTCACGCAACCGTTGCTTGCACTGATTGGCATGGAGAGGGGGTAACGGATGGATTCGCGGTAGCTTATCAAAGACGCAACCGCGAATGTTTAGAAGACCGTAACAGAACTCGAGGAAGGATGTAAAAATTAAAATGCATATATATATATATATATCTATATATATCTATATATATATATCTATATATCTATATATATCTATATCTATATATATATATATATATATATATATATATATATATATATATATATATATATATCTTGTCTCTGCAGTAGTTTGAATGTAGTAGAACTTGGAGGAACCAACTGGTGGAGAAAATTCCAACCAGTGCATCAACAAAGGCTGCAATTAAGGAATGGCTTAAAGTACATAAAATAAGTTTCATACATAAAATAAAATATAATATAAAATAATATATATATATGTATATATATATATATATATATATATATATATATATATATATATATATATCATCATAAAATCAGCTTTTAAAGAACTTGGAATTGTCCAAATTGGCTTTATAATTGTATTATAGATCAACCTCTTTGATTTTGGATCAAATTGAAAATATATTCCGACTAACCAGTATAGTTGTTTTATTTTGGTTCTAATGTGTTTGCTATATAATGTTTGCTTTTTGTCTAACGTGATAACTTTTTAATGCTTAATAATATTTTAACATGCTCACTTTCCATTTTAATATCGTTTCAAAATTGCTTAGCGGCATTTTGCGGTACAACGTTGCCAAATTTTGATTTTAAAAATTACGCGTCCGTAGTTTATTTTTTATATATATTTTAAAGTCTTCATAATAAAAACTAGGGTTTATCTGAAGTGGACCTACGGTTTAACGTGGGCTCCGAACTACGGTCCTCGGCATTACGCCTACTGACGACGAAAGAAAACATCCCAGAAGGCATCCGGTCTTACTCAGCTTGGTTACTGGTGTGACTGGGATCATTTTCCTTGTCGGATTTGGCACTCTTGTTTAACGACAATTACAAATGTTAAACAACCACGAATATAAATGTATGACCATGCCCCAGCAGGATTCGAACCCACGACTATCGCAACAGTAAGAGGACTATCCTATGGCCTTTACTACTGCGCCAATCAAGCCCGGCATTTGATGGAATTTCAAATAAATAATACAAATATAACTGTTACCAGAAAATTAGTATAATAAAAATTAGGAAAGATCATCTCAAGTTTAAGTAAATTTTGTACATTTTTGTCATTTTGTAAATTGGCCTTTTAAACTTATTAAAGTCTTTTTTATTTCTATATTTCGAACCAGATAGACAATTTTTATGCATATACATTCTTTGTTCCAGGTAAGACAATTTGCAAACATACAATTCATCGCATCCACCATCAGGTAAGAAACCATTACCATTTACATCAACTGCATGAAATCACAAGTACGACGGACCACGACTGTTAAAAATCCGAAACATCATTTCTATTACGGGCAACTATTTGTTTGGAGCGAGGCACAAAAAGGAACGAAATAGAAATAAGTAGACACTTTGAAAAATCGTTTTGAATAATGTGGCAGCGCCTAGGCGCTACCAGGAACGATCTCTTTCTCTTTGCGGTCCATCGCCCTCGATGAGGACGATCGCGAGCCCGAATAAAAATCTCGAGAACGAGATGAGGCGCCTGGAGGCTGACCGCGCGTGTAACTGACCTACGATGAACTTCCAAGGCCGTTGCCTGGTTATTATTAGCCAGCTCTCCAGGCTGGCTGTCTTAATGAATGTCGGACTTGAAGCCGTTGCAGACTGCCGCTGGCGCAGGCCGAGGAAAGGCGAAATTTTCCGATAGCCGACGGGTCATTTCATGGTTGCTTTTTTCGCCGATAATGATTTGCAACCAAATAGGTAAAGCAAATTGCTACGAATACTGCAGAAGCTCTATAAGGAAGAGGATTTTTCTCCGGTATATAATCGACTTTGATTGTAAAAACGTTGATGGACGCAGGAAACATTTTGACGTTTGTTCCTAACAATCAACCAATAAATACCATACATATATTCAAAAAAAAGTATAAAAAACATATATTAGCCTATAGATTTATTTTAATGCTTTAGAACAGATGGTGTCTATATGTATTAAATGATTAACCGATGGATCTGTATTAACCACATCGGGTACATAGGTAACCAACTTCATGTTGAAGTCTTATTGACACATCACACTGCCTTCAGTTTTCAGTATATGTTATTTCGAAATACGAAAAAAATATTTTTTCAGTGCATTGAAAATGTCTGAATTTTTACCTAATAAGTCGCATTTACGGGAAATTTTACTTTTTTACTGCCCCTTGGGGAAAAAGGTGGGTGAAGGTCATCGAATGCTGTGTGAAGCTTAGGGTAACCATACTCCATCGATTTCAACGTATGAATACTGGGTTCGATGTTTTAAAAGTGGTGATTTTGACATAGAAGACAAAGAGCGTTCTGGAATGGCAAACAAATTTGAAGACGACGATTTGAAAGCATTACTCGATAAAACCATCAATGGTGATCGCTATCGATTACAAATGATGCGTTTGAACAGAGCATTGTGCGAAATTTATCCTTCTCCGAAACGTACTTTGAAACAAATGTTCCCGGAATACGAATAAAAACGCATCAATGGTATTCTTCTGCATGATAAAACCCAACCACATATTACAAAACCGATGAAAACATACATGGAAACATTAAAATGGGATGCTACTACACTCGCAGCATTCTCCAGATCTTGCTCCTTCTGATTACTGTATGTTCCAACATATGAGTCTTAACCTGTCTGATCTGCGTTTCAATTCTTATGGAGATATAAATAAATGGGTCGGCATCGAAAAATGGTGTATAAATTCAAGTCGCCTGAAAGATTGGCAAAGTAATGGTTATCGAAGGACAATACTTTAAATAAAAAGTATTATACTGATATTACAGAAAACATAAATTACTGAAAATGATATGACGTTAAAAATATTTAAAAATTAAGTAATTACTCATTGCGAAATCCTATCCCCCTCAAGCCAAACTGTCAACATGTAATATTATTTGCTTGTTCGCGTCGTTAATTTGAACCTATTTTTCCTATGGACCGATAACTTTTGGTTTTCTTTTCACAATTATGTGTCTTCTCACACACTAGTGGTTCATTGGGACTTTTTCAAAAAATTCATTTTATATGTCCATATTCACCTTATTTAGTACCGCTGGATTACCACTCCTTCCCAAATTCATAAAACCGCTTCAGGTCCACCGTTTTGACTCAATCAAGGGGAATTCATCTGAATAGAAGAAAGCTTTAAGTGTTTTTAAATGTTTTGAAAAGTGATTCAAGAAATTAAATTTAACATTGAAAAATCTGTTTCGAAGACATGCACATCCCTATAATTACCTACCATATATACATACTAGTCACTCGAAATACTGTGTACTACAAAGACGGTTTTTCGCAGACTTCAAAAGAGTCTTTTTTAAAGAATTGCATCTGCATAGAAAGACGCGTGGCACAAATGAAGAAATGAATATTTTGAATATTTGAAGCAATCAGTTGAAACCTATTTTGAAACCAAAAATTAATGGAATGTTTTATGGAAAATGCATAAAAAATTATAGAAATGCTGAATTTGACGATCGATCCTCGAAGGTGATGAATGTATTGTTGCTTTAAATAAATATGACACCATTAAGTTTATAAAATTAATAAATGAATAGATACTTTTTTTAAGTTTCAAAAAGCTATGTGTACAACGCGTGTCACATTCAATAACAGTATATTCATTTTAATTAATGATTATAATCGATAAAAGCATAAGGAGTGATGTGAATACATTAAAAAGTATCCAAAAAATGAATCGATAAGATACTTAATTATTTAGAATGAAGAAAAACATTAGTTCAAAATAATAACATCAGCTTATTGTAATCCTCATGATCAAATGACTTAGTGAGAATATGCTTGAATTACATGCGGGAAACTTTTAACACAGTTCAAAAACTCTTAGTGAAAACCAGCATATTAATATACGCATTTTGTAACATCCCTTCAATTTACCACATTTAACCCCCTACGCCCTCTAGCTGTTATGATAAAAAGGAATATCATACAGAGGCGCATTTTTAACAATCTTATGGATTCCTACAAAAATAGAAAATCCTTTTGTGGTAATATATTATGTATCATACTGAATAATAATTTTATACGTCCATATTATTTGATGATTGCGATAAAAATACATGAACCGTATCATTCTCGAAACATAACTGTAAGATGTGTAAATATAATCCAGTATAGAAATTTATTTAGTGGCACTATAGTAATACCAATAATGCCACACCTTAAATGCATAATATAATGACATACTAACGTTGAAGCAGCGACCTTGTTGGGCAGCGACGTGGTAAAATTGAAAATCAAAGTATCTCGGGTCGCCACTCTAAATTATAGGTGTAATTTTTCATCTCACTTATCTGCTAGCAGGAGAGATCTACGCAACTATTAAATTCATGATGACAAATGGCCTTTGAAGTTGGTCTCAATGTACTAAAGAAAGTTAATTCCTTGATAAATTTAACATCTTTATGAGTACATCGTTTCTGCATTGTTAGCCATAAAAATACAAAAGTTATCTATGTATAACAGTATTTTACTATATATCTTGATGTGAATCACAATGTAGTCACGTTAAAGTAATACAACAACATAAACATGTAAGCAGATGTATACAAACCTTTTAACTTACCATTAGGAAAGGAAACATGTAATAGTTAGTTAATTATAATAATTGAGATTACATATAGAACTTGAGAATTTGAAGTAAAATAACGGAATTTTATGTTATTTAAAATTCAAGTTAAAGAAAGTTCCCAAAAATGACATCAAACTCGAAAAGAATAAGAATAATCAAGATATTAACTTGCTTAAACAGTCTTTTCTTCATCGAAAAAATGTTGTGTAACCAAACCACAAAATTCGATTTTAACCACTGACTTGAAAATAACAGTTGTTTCGTTAAAATCACTATTTTCTATATACAACGATTCACAGAACTTATCCTACTCATCGTTAGATATCTGTGTATCAGAATAATATCCAATATAAAATACAAAACTTAATTTCTGCTGTTACAGTTATTGTACAATTCTTTTAATTAAATCTATATAATTAATTATAAATATTACCGTTAATTTGAGGTCAAACTTCATTTATGAAAAGATTATATGTTAAAGTATACACCCAATATTGATTATATTAACACAATGGTTATAAAAAGCAGAAGGAAACTAAAGTTAGTTTATAAACTGTACAGAAATGTAGATTTCAAATGTGTGTATAGTAGCGTTGGAGAACTTATTATTATAAGTACTTATTATTATAGTTACTTAAATAAAATAATTATTTAATTGTACTAAATTGTTGTTGTAAACATTGTATATTTTTTGTATTGTATTGTATTGTAAATAACTACAGTTTATATTGTAACAGTAGCATTAATAGTTATTTAAATAAAAACAGAAATACTGTTCTGCGGTTGCAAGTTAGTTGCAAAAACTATATAATAGATGATAACTTATTTTGGGCTAATATTTTGTTAGTATACAAGCTAAATTGGACATTTGTGATGTTTAGCAAGTCTAATATTATTTGTGTCGAAAAAATAGTGACTCGCAAGCATGGGTAAGAACAGATTGTCAAGGTAGTAGAAGATATCTTCTTCAGATGAAAATGCCGAAAATTGGAATACGTTTTGAAAGTACCGATATTAATATTATTAGGCTGTCTATATAGCTATTCCTGATGGGCTTTACTTAGTTTTATCACTTCCTTTGTGCTTGCCAATATTGTACTGATAACACATAGCACCTGTCACCAAAATAGTAGCATCTACTACAAAACATTAGTTTTAAACCAAATTTATTCGACCTTGTCATCAATACCGCTGCATATGATAAAAATAATCCATATAAAAAGATTTCTTAAAAAGCATAACTGTAACATATCAATTTTTCATCACCTGTGATGACACGGTTCAAACCTTTCTCTCGCTTGAATGGACACGAATTTTAATCGATTAATTCTTCAGTTTCTCATCTTCGAAACTATTTGGGTTGACCAAAATATTTTTTGTCAGCTGTATCGAAATCACTTAACAATACTTACTGGTTTTTATCAATGAAGTATGGTGTATATTCACCGTAAAAAAGAAAGTTGTAAATTACCTCAGAACCCATCATTTTCCAAACTGATAAATATTATAGTTCACAAAACACCTCAATTGTTTTCACTTCAGTAAAATGACATAAAAAACTACCGCTTAATAATAAAGCTTTTATATAAATATATCTATATATTATGATAAGCTTTATTTAATATACTTATTGTTGCCATTTTGAAGGTATTATGCCTCTCTCAGAGAAACTCTTGCTCTATCTTCAAAAAGACAGGGGCCGTCGATTTTTATAAGTGAATTTTCTTTTCGGGATGAACTAATCCACCATACAAAGGAACCAGTTGTAACTACTGGTGCCAAAACACCACAGAGGAAAACTACGATTAATTGGCTATTACAGTATCTAAAGTCGCCAGGCTAGCTTGTTCAATTTTATTTAAAAAGTTATATAGTTATGTATAACTTTTTATAGTTATGTTGTTATAGTTATATATTCACAAAACTGTGTCAAACAACAAATAAATATTACATTTCATAAAACACAATACTGGCACCATGAACACAAAAAAATGATTTTTGTGCATTAGTGATTTTAAATTATTCCTAGTTAAAATTTGCACAAAATATGTTGTTTTTCAATTAACATCGTAAATTCTAAGAGCTATTCTTACCGCTCACATAGACATGTTCTAAAACACTGTGTCTTCTTTTAAAAAATAGAACTAATTTAAAAATTAATTTATGTTTATAATATAAAAATAAAAGACTGTTCCCTTATTAAATAATTAAATGTATAGATTCCATATAAAACCCATATAAAACAATAAACCTTCCAATAAGACAAATATAGATTTTTTCGTCTCATCTTACCCTGATTAAAAAGAGACAGAATGATATCTGATCCATTGGAAACTGTAAGCATATCAGTCTGCAAAATTCGATTTGTGTTGGTAAAGAACGACACTGTTGTCAAATGTCTAAAAAATTCTTCAAATTACTAGTAAACCAAAATTCTAAGTTTATATATAAAAATATCCAAGTTTATGCATGTTAATCTCCAGAGAGCGCACCAAGCGGAAATATTTAGAGCGGGATATTTAATTTAAAACAGAATATTAGTTAACATTTGAAAGGAACATTTTCTAAACACATAAAGATCTGATCTAATCTAAATTATTGTGTTTAACAAATATGAATAAAATCTATTAAAAATACACTGAAATTCATATTTTTAGTTTAAAATTTCAAGTTTTAAATTTTCATATTTTTTTCTCATCCGCCATGGCAAACAATACTTTGTTATTTTTCTTATTGCAATTTCTTCTTTTGGTTGCTGTTGACAATTAGCCATATTTAGAATTGAGAATATTGAGAATTATATTTGAGATTTTCTGATGAAATCTAATTGAGAGTTGTAACTAAATTAAGCAAATATGTTTTTGGTATTTATTAAAAATCAAAATATATCATATTCACTAATGAATTAAAAATAGATTCCCGACAGCGTTAAAAAATAAATCAGTTGTTTTTCCTTTTATATAGCCCCCTGGTGACTAAGACGCACAATAAAAACATAGTTACCATTGCGACTATTTCATTTCCCATTCTATTACTCTATGTTTTGTAGTTTAGAAGTAGAGTATTTTGTTGTCATATATTTTTAAATTGTTACAAACTATATTTCGATGATATAATTCAAGTCATAAATATGTTTAAAATACCATAAGCTGTCAACTAATTATGTCCACTTTTTGTCGAAAGAAGGCCCCACGCGAACAAGAAAAATACAACTCGCGTATTTTATGCAAGCTAGCAGCACCAGACCCGATGACACACTTTGGCCGGCGCTAAAATAAGAATTATTCAACATCTAAGAATTTTTCCATCCCACGAACTAACTGTACCCTGTCCTACTGGCAGAGATCTTCGATATTCAGATTCAGTCGTAGGAGGTTCTTATTTCGGCTGGCCTTTCGCTTGACCGATGAATGATTCTCATCAGGTTGACCACCTTTTCGTGCAATTCCTCCTATTCATACGCGCATATAAGAATTAATCGAGTACGGTGCAGAAATCGCAATATTGACCTACAATGTCGCTATTGCATTAACATGATTAACTAAGCAGAGTTCGAGTTTTCTGGTATGGACTAATTCATATAAGTTCAATTCAATTTTTAGTAATAATATACGAAATAATAAATTTATAATTATTTTAGTTACCGTAGATAATCAAAACATGTATCTTTCATTTAAAATAACTGAGATCTGATGACTTTTATGATAAAAATTATCAGCATCTTTGTAATAAATTATTTAGAACAATTTGTACCTTTCTTTCGATATTTATTGATACACAATTATTGTCTAACATTTTTTTTATTAATCCATCTGTTTTGGTCTGAGATAATGTTAATATTCTATTGTCCAGATATTTATCCATTTATATTTTGGAGCTGATCGTTTCTGTTATAATTTAATTATTGTAAAGGGATTATTCTCGAAGAGTACACAGTACACATAATTGTGTTGTATATTTACAAAATTGATCAATAACAGAACTTCATCAAAATCAGTAAATAGTTTCAGTGGTGGGAAATGTTTTTGCAGCCTTTTAGATAGTTACCTAACATATCAAAATCGAGAAAAAGTTTTTAAGAATAACATGTATTCTGCCAAGAAGTCTATTCTGTAGCCAAAGAAACATTTCTCAAAACATACTTCCTTATTTTTTATTTTAAGATTGAACATTCCAGTACTAGTATTCTTTCTAATCTACATAATCTATACTATCAGAAATTTTTAAATCAAACTTGTCAGTTTAAAAAAGGGTTCCTCGTTTGACCCTCTATTTCCCTTTACGCTACATATTTGTATTCAAATAACACTATAACTTAAATTCAACTCTGAATCGCCAATTTAATGTATATACACTAATGCATTGACATTAGCAAATTTACTCTACTATGATATTTGGAGTGATTTTCGAAAATGTACACACACCAAAACTTGGTTAATTCAGGTTCAAACGTGAGTCTAATTTAACATTTAATTTCACTTCTAAATAAGTTGACTGGATTCCAATTTGCATATTTATTCTGCGAGAGAATCTAAAAATAAAGCCAGAAAAGGGAAACGAACTGTTTGTTTCTGTTTACATTCATTAGTTATTCTTTACGTATTTTGAACAGTCACTTTTTGAGACACGCTTTCCTTAACCGCAATAGTCAATTTATACATTTCTATTTCTGGTTCTATTTTGGGGGACCTCTCATACATATTATAATTGCACTGTTTTGTTTACGTACTCGATAGCTTGATGGCTACGAATAGTTGCAAAACATGTTTGCCGACCTAAAAACTACTTTCCTTGTACTCGATATGCAAATTATCGCAAAAAGTCGAAATATTTTTTGTCCAAGACGAAGTATATTTAACATCAAGAAATCGCTGATATCCCAGAGTGAAAATCTATAGCAAAATTAATTACTATATTATTATGTTGTTAAAATACTTGTAAGATAATTACAAACAGCTTTTCTAAAATGAAAATAAATAAACTGCCAGTTTGTTGGAATTTTGATTCAATAATAATTACCTACCAACAACAATGTTTATTTCAAAAATGAAGTAACGCATGAGGAAGACAATTAAAAGCTAAAAGTTATTCAGGAAGAAAATTGCACCTCGCATGATTAATAAAAAGGCGTTATGATTATATGAGTATTTTTTCTTTATATTTTACAGTCTCTTTTTTACCAATGAGGGCTTATCTGGACTCGAAGAAATTTAATTCATCAACAATCGACGTGTTATTGCTATTATCGGAGAAGATTGTAAAATAGTTGTAGGCGATAAGAAGTTCACTGGGTTATCTAGTTATAAATAAAAGTCTGAATTTAAACAATAGTAATTTCAACAAATATTTAATATTAAGTATAGAGCCCAGTAATTTTAATTAATTAATAAATAAAGAAATTAATTCCACACGTTACTCCTATGGATTACTAAATCCATTTTTAGCTCTATTTGCACAAAATTTTAAAATTAAAATTATTTTCTTATGACATTTTCTTTTTTTTTTATTACTCTTCGTGAGTTCACAATCTGCCCTATTGGCAATAAGTATTTCTTATGTCCATATTATATATACATGGCATGTAGAAAATCACTTCATTAAGCAATCTTCTGTATAAAATATTATCTTAATTAATTAGTCTTATTCTAAAGCTTATTCTAAAGTCTACATATGTCCAGTAATCAGATCAGGTGGTGTTAAACGTTTTAGTCTACGCACTTCACGATCACGTCGCGTATTTAGCTGATTAGCGAGTACATTGGGATGCACTCTTTCGAAGTACTTCACACAAACACGTTGAATTACACTCGTTATAGGTTCTAGAGGAATATCGCGTTGTATCACTTTATTTGAAATATAGTACGGAGCATCAACAATGGCACGCAACACCTTATTTTGGAACCGTTGAATGATGGATATATTAGATTTGCTAGCGGTACCCCATAGTTGGATTCCATATGCCCAAATGGGCTTGAGTATAGACTCAAATAGCAATACCTTGTTATCTAATGATAACTTGTATTTGCGCCCGATGAGCCAATACATTTGATATAATTTAAGTCCAAGTTGTTTCCGTTTAGAGACATGACATTTTCTAAATCAGTTTTTATATTCGTTGGAAAAATTTCTAAAAACTACTTTTAAAAAATAGTACAGCTGACATAAATCCTAGTTGATAAAAATATAAACAATATTTTTAAAGATAATTAGACATGGTAATTTGTTACATTACTACAAAAATAAAGCAAACCATTATTGTTTTAGTTGGTATATTAAGGTGAAAATTTAGTGGTCCAAAAAATAATTTAAATGAATACGTTATAATGGTTAAACGACTGACTGACTTTGTATGGAACGGTTCGGTCACTTCCTGCAAAATTTGTGAAAATCTACATGAAATCGTATAAGTCGATAATCCTACTCCACTAGTTGTATTCACCAAACATTGCCTCTTTTGATTGCCACTTTCTTTAGTGGATAATTCGTGGTCTGACCAAAAATGGGGTCGTTTTTTAACCCATAACTTTTACACTGGCTAAGTCATAGCTAGCAAAGAGCCAATATTTACTCAATAATTACAATAAATTACTAATATTAGGCCTATAAATTGGTTTTAAAGTTGTTTTTTTTAATTTGAAGTTTAATTGTGAAAAATCGATAAAATTTATTTATTCAAAGTATTGTCCACCGACAGCCGCCACGTTTTTCCATCTTTCAGTCAATTTAGGGATTCTATCTCGAAAGAACGATGTATCTTTTGAGGGTATCAAGGAATCGATCCATTTTTTATATAAAATAAATTTTTAGAAATAAAACGCTGCTCAGGCAGGTAACGACTGATATATTGCAACTAGTACTAATCAGAAGGAGCAAGGTCTTCAACATTAATGTGTTGCCAGTATATTTTCACCAGTTTATTTTAGTTCTTGTATCAAGCGCATCAGTTATAGTCGATAGCGATCCCTACTGATGGTCTCATGGAGTAATTTCTTCAAATCCTCGTCTTCAATTTTTTTGACAGTCCAGAACGCCTTTTGCCCTTCAACTATGGAAAAAAAAAATTTAAATTCCCACGTATAAGATTTACTCGGTATAAACTTAAACATTTTTAACGCACTGAACAAAAAATGTGTTCATATTTCGACGAAGCACTGAACATATTAGCAAGTGAAGTCTATAAAAGAGGCTTCAACTTAAAATTGGTTACATATATACCAGATGCGATTTAATACATAGTGATACAATCCGTTGTAAATCTTTTAAAATTTACAGGCCTGATATATTTGAAAAACCAAAGAAAGGAAGCTACCAACTTATGTGCACTTCCTAAATATTTTCTTTACCTTTTTTCATTCACTTTTAGTAAAATTGATGTCTCTTAGTTAATGGATCTTTAACCTCGTTTTAGTTCCAAGATGATACCTAAATATAACGTTTAAACAGTTACGAGCAATTAAAACCAGCAAAATAACTAGCACGAATTTAACGAGAAATACTTCTCGCCAATCTCCGAACCCGTATTTAGCATAATTACTTTGAATCCCACGAAAAGAAATATTTAGGTTAGATTACGTGTCCTCTTCGGTCCGATTCCGCCAGCTTTTCGACATCGGGTCTTCGTGCGCCTCGAACAAAAGACCATCGGATGCCCGAGTGGCCGGATGTATCCGGCGATGGTGGTTCAAAAAATGCAAATGACCCAAGATTGGCCATCTTAGGAGAACGAAAACAGTTACGCGACGCAAATAAAGATCGTTATTAAGGTTAAGTAAATTCCGACGTAACGGATTACGCGAAAGTCGATAACTTTATTGATACATAAAGTAATAATTTGCCCGATAAATGACGAAAAAGTACGTAATCATGGTCTAAAAATTATAATAACGGTTTCGCGGAATTAATTTACTGGCGCCGAGGCTTTTATTCAGATTTATTATGTATTAGAATTTGTAATTAAAGTTATTTCATCGACATGAAAGGTCTTCCTTGTCCTTACAAAAGCCTGAGTACTACGAGGGTCAAGCTACATTTTCTGAAAGTACAAAACCTAGTTAATCACTACTAAACTAATGGTTGTTTATTAAATATTAGTAAAATAATCATTTTAAGTTATGAAATTCTGCTTCCAGTAAAAATCAAGTAAAAATTGTAGAGATATCACGAGAGAACTCATCAGATAGAATTGGGTGTTTGAAAGTATCAGATATCTAAATATCATTGTAAACAACTATTAAATAACCTAACATAACCGAACTATTAAACTCGATGATTTTTATATTGTTCTATAAAAAGTAACAGTATTTTAATTAGTATTATTGACTGTCTATATCAATATATGAAACGCCCAAATTTGCATTTTCGCTATTCATTAATCTTGTTTGTTGAAAATTCTGTTGCCGAAGCCCATCAAGCACTTTTAGAAATTAATGGTGATGCTGCTCCGTCATATCTCGATTATCGGTTTTGATTTCAACGATTTAAAAGTGGTGGTTTTGATGTAAATGTCGAAGAATGGCCTGAAGAGCCAAACAGTTCGAAAATAATAGTTTGTCAGACTTGCTGGAGCAAAAACCCAGCTCAAACTATCAAAGAATTGATAAGATTGCTTAGCAATTCATGAATAAACTATTTCCAGATGGATAATATTAAAGTCTTGAGGGAAAATGTCAATACAAACACTTTCAACATAGCGTTTTTATAGCTTACCAATCAAAGAAAGAAGGGTTTTCTGTAGCGTATTGTGACAGGAGATGCAAAGTGCAAAGTAACTACAACAATCCCAAGCCCAAAATGTCATGGATTAGCCTAGGCGGAATATTCATGACCATAAAGTCTTACTGTGCTTATGGTGGGCTGAGCAAGAGGTAGTTAGGTGTAGTATTAGGAGCTGCTGAACTCAAATGAAATTGTCGCCGAGAATATCTCCTTACGTCAGCTAGACAAATTCAGTGACAAAATTGTTGACCTTAGGATGATGTATTGTTGCCAAAATCATCCTCTTGTATGACAACGCTAGACCACACATTCAAGAGTTGTGAAGAATACTATTGCAGCTAGGGGAAGTGCTGCTACCTCGAAAGGGAAGCGCTACTACATCGAAAGTACTCAACAGATATCGTATCTTCTGACTAAATTAGTTTGAATGCCGCGGCATTGGCAGATTTCTAAAAGCTAAGCTAAAGAAATGGCGAAAATGGAGGTGGAAATATTGCTCTTTCAATGCGTTATCACCGGGTTGCGGTTCTCAGTAATTTTCGGGAATGTATAGATAGTATAAAGATATAGTAAATAGCCCCCTATCAGTTTCTATTAAATCACAATCACTATCAGTAAAATAATTACTTATGCCACAATAATGGCGAAGCTAGTGACTCCCCACAAGTAAAATAAAGGTAAATCGGTTTGTGTCCCATCATCTGGCGGATTAAAGATGAAAAAGTAAATCTGTTGACTGATGAAATAAATAAAATGTATGTTAAAATTGTTAGTAGTTTACGGTTTTAATAATCGCGCTCCTTGGATATTCTTATATTGAAACTTTAAGACATTTTCAGAAAAACGAATCGGATAAATAATATTCAATGACTGATGATTAGCACTAAACAAACTCGTATTTATAGTTTCGATTCTTTTTGCTTACTAGATTTGGCAATGTGTAACTATGCGTAAAAATAGTTTCAATAAAAAATATTTGACACAATTGTCATTCTGATGGTATTGCTCAATACTTACATAATCACTTTTAAACTAAATAAGGTTAGTATAATTAATGTTGAATATTTTATTGAAAACGGAAATTCTTATTATAATGATCTATTTATAATTCTATTTATATTTTATAGTATTTTTTCTATTTAGGATAATTATATTTTCCCCTCGTATTAGTAATAGTTGACTAAGCCAAAAAAAAAATTATGTTATAACCGGCACTCCAAAATTGGTTAACAGTTTTTATTATTTGATTTATTAAATTTTCTTAAAAATTCTAGGAAGGATCCATCTATAAATTTAACAAAAAAAATCTAAGTAAAGTAATTTATTTCCAAAAACTAATTTAGAAAAATTACTAAAAAAATTTCTATATTTATTGTCAGGCCTAACAGGCTTTCCTAAGAAGCGAACTAAATTAAAAAGTCAATTATCAATAAATTATGAAAAACTAAGTATATTAATTGCCGGCTTGATAGGCGCCGTGGTAAAGGCGACAGGACAGTCCACCTACTGTTGCGATAGTCGCAGGTTCGAATCGTGTTGGGGCATTGTCATAAATTTATGTTTGTGATTGTTTAATATTTCTGATTGTCCTAGGTGCAAAGTGCAAGAGTGCAAAATCCGACAAGGAAAATGATCCCAGTCACGCCAGTAACCGGACTGGGTAAGACCGGATGTCTTCTGGGATGATCTCTAAGTTGATCACTGGCCAGGCTCAGTAGGCTTAATGCCGAGGACCATGGTTCGAAGCACAAGTTAAGCAGTGGGTCCAATCCAGATAAAGCCTTATTGATAAAGATAAGACTCTAAAATATAACAAAAAAATCTTTATTTGGTGCTCTTTTGATTATGATACGATCTATTTTCATTAACAGCTTCAGATCTAACTATGTTGAAATGGTTTCTCATTGATAGTTATGTACAAAACATCATGTACAATGCTGATGAGAATCTGATCTCATAAAAGTAGTGACAATTTTACATACTTCAATTGTTTTGCTCGAAATAATATTGGCAAATATGAATTATGTTTATCTTGTCAAATATATGTTTTGTAAAAATTTTTTGCGGACATTTAACCATAGATGTGTACATGTTTTCGATAAAAACAATTCACCGTAAGTTTCTTCAATATTTTCAGTTTCAATGATATGAAATTATATCTACAATTCAAAAGTTAAACCAAAAAAAAATAGCACATTAATTGAAAAAATATTTTGAGGAAAAAATTAAATCGACTTCAAAAAATAAATAACAAACTCCCTAAAAATTAAAAAATAATCAAACTTACATTTTTAACAAAAAAAACAATTTATAATAAAATATGTACATAATTATTATGTACATATTTTATTATACACTATTATGTACGTTGTAATAACTAAATAAAAATAAACCAAAATATTATTTAGGTTAAATATTTAAATTTACTAATTTTCTATTTAGTAAAATGAAAAAAGAATTTTGAAAATCGACCCACACTTGATGGAAAAATAAGCGAACATACATTAAAAAAAAGAATTTTTTTTAAATTTAATTTACATTACCACGCTTAACAGTGACAGATATTTTAGTGTCAAACGTCTAAACTTTAAAACCTGTAATAATGAAGACGTCCGTTTATTTTTGAAGGAAATTAATTTTCTTTTTTGAGATTAACTGAACAAATCTCAAACTCATATCATTGAATTGATTGAATTCATTGAAAATTGAAATCATTGAATTTTAAAGAGTAAATGTTTGATGTTTTACATTTTTTGGAGGTATACTGATGAATCTATTGTGCCTATTATAGACGCATCAAACTGATATCAGGTCAACTAAACATATAACTTACGGAGAGCTGTTGATGCACGCAAAATAAATATCTGAAAATATAATAGAATCCGAAAATATTTATATGTTTCAGAAATTTAAATAAAGCAATAGTCATCTTAAAAACAACTTTTATTGAACAAGTAATATAACATTAAAAAATAAAAACACATGTCAATTCCCCATCTAAAATAAAAAAATATAAGGAAAGCTTAGAAAACATCCGTTATGGTTAGACGTCTAGCGTAAAAAGGAACAAATAATGCAGTCGAATACACAAATTTACAAGCATCAGTGAATGGTATCTACGCTTCAGATCAAAAACACCATCAAGCTTACATATATGGACAACAATGAGGAAGTCCTTCCTGACTGTGTTCGCGGCGTTCTTCGAGGAATTAATGATTTAACAGTACCAGATAGCATAAATATATCCGAGTTTATTAACCCTGTTGCCGGCTGTTTGCTTTTTTCCCCGATTAGCACCTGTTGCTCTTTTTTTTACGAGAAAACTTCTAGAGTCCGAGCAACTACCGGGCCATTTAGACAGAATTAATAAAATCACTATGAGCATGTCGTGTCGACAGGTAACTGAACGGATGTAGCAACTTGTACTGGCATATGGGAGAATGTTTCGTTATCAAGACCTGTTTTAAATTAGTGGACGTTGTTCGACCTTTCAACAGCAAAATTGTATAAACCATATGGCATATGTGTATCAATTTAAAAATAGATATGTCTTTGGTATATAATGGATATTCAAACATTCTAATTCGATGATGACATATTTAATATTTATTTTATTCAAATGTATTCAAATCATTTTTTATAGATATTATCTGTAAACATGTTTAATTAGTTATGTGTAAATAACTATTTATTTACAATTAATGTTTTCAAAAAATATGTTAAAAAGTAAAAGAACTGATAATCAGAGTCCTTCCTCAGCGCCACCTATTGGATCCAATTTTGAATATAAACCACTTCGGGAAACACTCAAACCTACACAAATTTAGGAAAAGTTCAATGACGAACAGTCGTACAGACCTTGTTATGTTTTATAGGTTTAATACCAATTGAATGGAATTACTATTTAAAACTGCCAGCTCATTAACACAGCGAACAAGGTAGACCGTCTAGTTACTGAAACGAAAATCATGAGTTCGAATCCCCTTCGACACCCCCGGATAAAAATATAAGTCCGACAAGAAAAAATCAAGAAGAACAGATGTTTTCTAAATTGGCTATAGCTGTTATTTCTAGGATGTGTCTAGCCTATCCACTGTTAAGTAAGTCGATAAGCTTAATGCGCCGACTAACATGATTTTAAGCCCACGTTAAATGGTAGGTCTAGCTAGCTCAGCTGATCCCCAGTTGATCAAAAAGAAACTATAATACATAAACAATAAAAAAAAGACAAACTAACGTTATATTTTATTAATTTATGGAAAAAAAATTAAAGAAATTTAATAAATAAAAATATATAAATTGCAATCATCATAACATTTTAGTGTCATAGAAAGGTTTCTTAATATGTATAGTTGATAAAGAATACCTTGGACAACCGAAGGAATTGTAGTATAAATTATTCGATGGTCATAGCAGGTAAAACAACTATAGCAAATCACTGTCGATCGTATTGCAAACAAGACAGTCATTGAAACTGAATGTCTGCAATCATCTCAATATTCAACAAATATTATCTTTTCTACCACCTGCTTGATATTTAATAACTCCTGGAAAGACTTAAAAGACGTATATGTACACTGACATGGAATTCAAATGATAGGAGAAAGACAAATAAAACATATCATCATCACTCTAATAATTCAATAAAATACTAACAAGAAGCAAAAAGCATAAAAAAACAACAATAATTAAATTCCAAGTTAAAAGGGTAGCGGTTTATTGTTCAAAATAAAATATTAAACGATAATTTGTGCTAATAAAGAACACACCTATTAAAAGTTTCATTAAGAACACTAAACGTCAAAATCACACTCGTTGGTTCGAGCTGGAGCCTCAAGACGTTATTTTATGGCACAAAAAAGACGCCAAGCCATATTCTGTTCCAGTTATTCGTATTTTATACAATATGTAGCAATACTAAAATGATAACGCTTCTTTTTTATGGTCCAGCAAATAAAAATGTTATTAAAATAAAATCCAACTGTTCAATTAAAGAAAATGCTGTTCTATTTATACCATGTTATTGAATTTCTGTTTATTCTCCAATCATTAAATTATTTTAATAACTTTCAATAAAAAACAGGTCAACATTATTTAAAAAATTTATATATTAAGGTTTGCTTTATTAAATAAAAATATCTATGGCACATTTTCATTGCTCCCTCTTTATTCTTAATATTTGTTTATATAGTCCTAATAAATTAAAGAATATTTAGCATTTTGGCTATTTTGGCATTTGACATCTATTTTGTCAAAGCGATTAATGCTCATTAGATGTAGATTATGTTAAAAACCTATATGAAACGCTGCTGAAAAGTTGTGTGAAAAAGAAAATAGAGAAAGCTTCAGTTTTGTCGCGTCCTTCTAGTAGCCAAAATATTGATTACATATAGGTACCCCGTAAAGAACCTACAAAGGTGTCTTTTTGTAATGTTTACATGAATCGTAGAGTCTAAAAAATTGGAATATTTTTTACTAAAAGTTTAAATAGAATTCCTGCAGTATCTTAAAGTTTTGCCAAGGAGTATATTTCAGAATACAGCGATTTTTTATATGCTGTTGACAGTTGCCTATTTAAACTATTGTTTGCTAATCTGTTATATATAATTTCCATGGAAAGTTACACCATTAAGCAGCATAATTAAATATTAAATTGTTATTATCAACAAGAGTGTTTATTAGGACCCCAATTTTTCGAAGATATTTAGCAACATGGTCCACTAGTACCAACCCAAAGCAAATTTCATAGGTAGATTCGATTACACTTTTACAAACTGCAATTTTATTGGCAAATGACGTGCATTATCTGTTTCATTGAACGGGCACTAACCATTCGAAACCATTTTATGATAATCATGTAAGCATTTCGCAATAAAAAAAAACTTGATCAGTACGTCCACGTCCAATTGCTAACTAAATAACACACTTAATGTGATCTTGACAATAGAAAATGAAACTGTTCGAGGAAGAAAGAACTTTTAAATTAAGAATAAATATATCTGTAAACAAAAAAAATGGTATGACGCAAAGCTTCAAAAAGGCCAAAGATTGCGCAAAAAATATAAGGAAGTTTCGTTTTATATCTTTGTTGAAAATAATAAACTGTTATATACCTGCGTACAAGAAAATAGTTGCAATGTAATGATTTAACCATATAGCGGAGCCGACTCGTTGAGATTTCGTTAATTTTCGATTCTCTATAATCAACGGTTCGTTGAAAGCAGTGGTTATTACTCAAGTCGGCATGTGGTAAATAATACGCCGTAATAGTGGCGATGAGTAGGATTCAATCATATTTGACTCATTCAAAAGCCTCATTCAAAAGTAATATCGTTGCTCATAATGAGGATGATACATTGAAACTGCAATTTATGCAAAATGGGTGTTGCCTATGCACGTTAAGTATATGCATTGGCGGAAAGGTCTCGCTATGAAATATTGACATTATATCCGTTGGAGACTTACGCGATGAAAAACATTAAAGTAGCGGCTTCCGTCAATCAAGACCCTTAGAAGATAAAGTGTTGTTAGCAGGGGAAAAACTTTATATCCTTTATGGGAAATTAATTAGATAAAGATGACGGCAATGATATTTAATAGATAAAAGCGAAGAAATTAATGAATAGGATGGTTACACAGAAGACGTGTATACCGGAAGCGATAATATCAGTGATCATGAAGCTAAGCAGGTTTATATTTATGTTGTGTTTCCATCAGGATGATGAGTATGCATTTTACATTCTTGTTTTTATTACATATGTATTATTATATAAATATTGCTGACAGATAGTGTATCTCATTGTTAACAAACCAATGTTGTTTCTGGATAAAATTAACCTTCAAACAACCTTCATAACTTTACAAACATTAATACACTTAATGTGATCTTGACAATAAAAAATTAAACTGTTCGAGGAAGAAAGAACTTTTAAAATAAGAATAAATATATCTGTAATTAAACAAAAATAATCGAAAAATTTAATTAGAATGTAAGTATAAATGAAAAAATGGTATGACGCAAAGCTTCAAAAAGGCCAAGGATTGCGCTAAAAATATAAGGAAGTTTCGTTTTATATCTTTGTTGAAAATATATTTAATAGATAAAAACGAAGAAATTAATGAATAGGATGGTTACACAGAAGACGTGTATACCGGAAGCGATAATATCAGTGATCATGAAGCTAAGCAGGTTTATATTTATGTTGTGTTTCCATCAGGATGATGAGTATGCATTTTACATTCTTGTTTTTATTATATATGTATTATTATATAAATATTGCTGACAGATAGTGTACCTCATTGTTAACAAACCAATGTTGTTTCTGGATAAAATTAACCTTGAAACAACCTTCATAACTTTACAAACATTAAACAGTAAACGAATGAAATATTACTGACTGCATATATCGCAGGGTACAAAACACGTCCTTTTCATCTGCCATATTGGCGACCATATTGTTTACAACAATCATGTACAATTCGAGGAAACAGATCTTAAACTATTCAAAGAGACTAAATATTGGCCCTGATTAAATTATTCGTAGAAATATTATGTCATTCTGATGCCAATATATGGAGGTCTGACAATTGAGCTTGACTCAAATGATTTAGAGAACTTATAACACAACGTGTTACTGTGTATTAAATCATAATCACACAGTTTGTAATCAACTTCATGATAAAGCGTCACTGCCAAGCTTTACTTTTCAGTATGTGTCATTTCATCGAAATATGAACAAAAAAATGTTATAGTGCGTTAAAAATGTCTGAAGTTTTACTTCTTACTTCAATTTGAAGAATAAGGCGATTAAAGGTCATTAAAAACTTGATATTTGAACTATATATTAATAGAAAAATTAAAAAATTACAAATTAAAAGCAGCAGTATGAGAATTACCCGGTCCCGCATTGTAGGGCTGTGGCCACCGAAAAAAATATCGATATTTCGATACATCGATATTTTAAAATATATCGATATGTCGTTTTCGAATATTTTAAAAAATAATTTCGATATTTTTTTGCAATATATATTGGTATTTTTATACAAACCCTTACAATTAAATAATATTAAGCACCAAAATACACTATAACCCTTTAAAATTAAGCACCAAGATAAACAGTTTATTAAAAATAATTAAATGGTTTTTTATGTTATCAGTACTTAAAAATTAAACTAAAATTAAAACCATTGATTTGACAGCTGCAATATCTGCCCAGGGCATAGATATTTTTAATTTACACTGTCTATGTGTTATTTGTCTTATGTAAAAACATAAAATTCGATAAAAAACTAAACTGTACTAGACCGGATATATTTTTAGATGGATTTTCACTCATTCAGTCAGCATCAAACTAAAAATAATTTAAATAATCACTCACTGGGCTTTTGGTATACTGTTAATTCAAAAAACTTCCTTCCATACACTGAATGAAATATTAATATCTAAATAATTTGCATTTGATTCTCATCACCTCAACGTCAAATCAAACAACGGCAATAAATCAAAAGCGAAAATTGATCTCATCTATCTAACACCGGCAGACCAAAATTTTAGACGTGATCTCAACGAAAAACAGTTAAACGGATGCCTGAATCCGACGTCGAAACTGTTATTTTTTCGTTTTCGTCCATTTTTTTATGACAAATCATTCGAAAGCACCGTAACACCGACGAATATTCTTCCGAAACGTATTATACACTTTTTAACCGACTTCGAAAAAGGAGGAAGTTCTATGTTCGGCCGATTTCTCCGACAATTGTGGACCGATGTTCAAAATACTTTTATTATTCGAAATAGTGCACTTCCGAGATGGTCCCATTGGAACTAAGTTGGAGGGAAGAGGAGGAATTCGAGGGAAAACCTTCAATTTCCAAGGCACCTACAACGTTTTCATATATTTTTTATCTAAAATAATCAGATATTTGGGTATAATGTTAGTGCTGAACTGATGTGATGAAAAATCGGAAGTAGTTCAATGTAAAAGCAATTCAGTTTGCTTTTTAGGCACTAGACATATCATAGGAGAAATCGTAGCAGCTGTTTCTATTGTGTAATTGTTAGAACGTTAAGCTCGCACGCAGAGGTCGCGGGTTCGATTCGGGTTTGATTGGAACATTTGTCAAATTACCTAGACTAGGTAGCGGACCCCAGGACCTGAAACGTTCCTTATCTT
This sequence comes from Rhynchophorus ferrugineus, assembly GCF_030347505.1. Taxonomy (NCBI): domain Eukaryota; kingdom Metazoa; phylum Arthropoda; class Insecta; order Coleoptera; family Curculionidae; genus Rhynchophorus; species Rhynchophorus ferrugineus. The sequence goes on along the minus strand of NW_027472583.1, from coordinate 17,767,691 downwards.
CATTCATTGTTTCTTTATTCTTATTTTTCCTCATACAGGCTGTACTTTTACTTGGGATATCCATTGTAATACTTAATAAAATAACTGCATAATTTATTGAGTAAATATCTAAAACTAAAAGAAGAAAAATAAAATATTTTTAACAAAAAAATTGAACCGACTTCAAAAAAAGATAAGGAACCCACTAAAAAGTAAAAAATAACCTAGATTAACTTAGATTTTTAACACAAAAAAAACGTTTTAAAATAAAATATGTACATAATAATCATAAGAAACTTATTTAACCTATCTACTACACGTATTTTATATTGTACTATATATACACAATTTAGCTTAATGCCTACCTAAACCTATTTATCCTTTTGCAATATTATTTTTGACTACTACCAACTTATCACATTGAAGTCGGTACCGAGCAACAAATTAGATTTGTTTTGTTGGTAATTTAATTTTGTGCATATATTACAAAATTATATTATTAATTTGTATTGTTTAGGCTTGCTATTTTAGACTCGTTTAACTACTTTTTTGTTAAAAATATTTCATAATAAATCAATATGCCATCGTCATCAGACATATGGTACCGATGAAGCTTTTAAATCGTAACTGTAGTTTGCATTCTCAGTTGATACGTTCGCATTTTTTTTCTTGCCGCAACGTTTTACTCCTTAGATGGAGGAGTTAATTAGTTAATTAGTTGTATCAGGTAAACGAGAGGGGATAGGTTTGGAATGTAATTAAGCTGAATGTTGAGGCGTAATAAAAAGCAAGTAGATATTCACTTGCAAGAAGCAGATATAAGGAAATAAAACGGTAACAGTACACCATTCCGTTTTACCATAAAAAGTCGGAATTTATTGTTGATGCTATCTAGTTCAGATCCACATATTTAGCAAGTCTATAGCTCGGTTTTATGTGTTTCCGATAGTATCGATACTATATTATTCTTTTCAATCATAAAATCTTGGCGATGAACTAGACTCCGATTTTATTAGTATTTTAATATATTTGTCGATATTAACACTATTAGAATTTTTGATACAAATTATAAAACAATATTGGTTGAGCTAATTACTGGAATAACTGCTTATTACTATTATTAATTAATTATTACTATTATAACTATTAAACTGAGATAATTTTAACATTTTTCTTCATAAAATAACAGTTTTCATTTATAATTAGATGTATAGAAACTCTAATCACAAAACGTTCAAAATTACATTTTCAATACACATTATTTATCTTATTGGATTTGAAGAAATCTGTTTAGTTGTGATTTTAACACCAGTGAGAAAAGGTGGCCTCGATGACCAAAAATGTGTGAAGACAATGAATACAGTTATTGTACAGACATCTTAGCGGTTCATAAATTAATCAATCATTCCTTCCTTCCTAGTTTTACTATTTCTCAAGTTATAAATGTGAAGTTTTCTGGATCTACTACGACAAACCTAAGCACAAAAACTCAAGCATTACTCCAAAGCGAAATGTCCCCGAAGTCAATAAAATCTTGAAACATATATGGTGAAATCAGCAAAATATGGTATATTAAGAGCTACTAAAATCGAATGAAGCTGTAAATACAAATATATGCCGACATCAACTGAACAAATTGAACGAATGTTACTAAAAATATGGGAAAAAGTTGATTAGTATGAATGATGTTGAACCAATTTTCAAATATTAGAATACATGCAAGCCCTTAATACATTACCAGGTCTAGATAAAAAAAAAGTTTCTAGAAATGCATCTTCAATAATTACATTTTCATGTCAACTTTCCTCTAACTAGTGTATTTTTTGTAGCATTATTTTTCTTTACTATTAAAATAAACCCAATTTTTCTCTGAACATCTTTGAATATCTGCAAAAAATCAGGTTTGCTGGGATTTAGGTCATTCAAGAATTATTATTTTATTTTAACCATTTTGAATCAAATGGGACGTGAAACATTATATTAATGAAATAATACTTTAGAATTAAATTGAATAGAATTGGGATTATTTTTTATTTTGTATGAGTATGAGACCACAGTCAATAGCATGACATTATTGTATGCCATGTCTTTTTCGTACCTATATTGTTTATACCAAAATAGAGATGCGTATGCTTTAATAACCAATTTTTGCCTTAAAAATCAATAGTGCTTAATATTCTTAGTTTAGAAATTCAGTAATTATTACTTAACCCTTGTTTCACAATATTTTCCCATCAAACTATTGCAAGTCAAATGAGTGTGTCAACAATGATGTCATCCATATATCAGACAAAAAAGGTAACAAATATGTCTAAATATATTTTATTACCTGAAAATAGACTTTTTGCAAAAATAATTAAAATAACATTCAAATAATTGATCATTGAAACCATTACTTTCTTAATAAATTTATAACAATAGAAAGTTGTTATATGTTGAAAAATATATAACTAATAATATTGAAAATTTTGCTGAAGTATGATAAATTAATAAATTGAATAACTTTTTCATTACATTGTAGGGTGGTCAATGAACACCATTTTATTTCTATATTCAGCACACATAATAAAGCTGAACAGTTTTTAATTTAAATATATAAAACTACCTTAAGAATTTTTAAAATCCCTATGAATAAAAAGCTTGAATTAATTTAAATAATCTGTTTAATAATAAACACATGAACTAATACATTGTTTGCATATTCATATGAAACAAGAAAACTCTTCATATCGAGAAAACCTAAGTACTTGTTTTAATAAAACACATAATATAGAAGCCATAACTATGACCACAATATTACATACATGGCATTAATTTTCTGCAAACCATTAATCCGAATATGTCAATTCCATTGAACTGGTTTCCATTCGGTCAAATGAATTTAAAACTGTGATTCCTCTATTGTCCGACAAACACTGCACTGTACGATCTGAAGCCATCTATAACTAATGACTATTCAACTAAATTATGCACCTTGTGGGGAAACCGTCGAGAGCTATAAGCACCGCGTAAATTTACTTGCGGATTAGTTACATGGAAATTTGCTCGGAGTTTATAACCTCGAAGCACACGGACATAAAAAGAATAGCTTGATAAATAATTGATGGTGCGTTAAATCTAAAATTTTATCCAATGGATACGGTATTTTTAATAGGTTTTTTTTCTCTTCGTCGTCGTCAATAATTAACACTCGGTTGCGCTTAACGTATTTATAGGTTGGAATATAATATAGAAGCTCTGATCGCTACAGCAACAAAGGAAGTGAAATTCGATATTACGGAAAGGTTGGTGGTGTTTGAAAACGTAGCGTTGGCAAACGCAGAGCTAGACAGTCGTGATATTAATTGAATTGGAGGAAATAACATAAGTCACGTTCTTAAAGCCCATCAAGCCAGATGAGATAAAAAAGACAAAAAAAATGCGTTCAAATATCTGGATTATATTCTTTTTTCGCTTTAAAAGGACATTTTTTAAAAAAATCAACATATTCTCATCATTTTCTATATTTTCCCATCTGCTTAGCCACGTGGCGACATTGTGGTGTGAAAAGAACGGTATTAGCTGTCCAATCATCCGTGCATTTTACACTTATTCAGCATTTAGAACCCTGAACTGACACTGAAAATATACTAAAACAAAAGTCTTCTTCAACAAACAATTTTGAAACGATAAAAATGTTTTCAGTCAATTCGTGTGGAATCTTCCTGTCATTTGGATCTTTCTCATCAGCCAAAAACAATCGATTCATCTAATTTGAGCCGCGTTTTCGTCCTATAACTGTTGCAATTTATTATCCCATATTTTGTTTGGCCTCCAGGTCATTATTTATCATTGACATCTAAATCAACACTTTCAAATCGTTTAAACCAAAACCGACAATTGGAATATGATGACGCAGCATTACCATAAGTTTCTAAAAGTATTCTAAGGTTGATGATTACTAAATAATTACTGCCAAAGTAAAAACTTCGGTTTAACAATAATGTGTTATTAGATTGTACCATATATTTTTATCAGCGATATGTATTGGCCAGAATGCGAAGTATTAATATAAATAATTGTTAAATAACCTAAGCTATGTGTTAAAACCAAAAATTGGAATATGACGAAGTAGCATCACCATAAGTTTCTAAAAGTATTGTTATTGTACTATATTTCTCGATATTAAGTCGCTATATCAAAAAAAAATTCTTTTAAAATAATTTGTATATAATTGGTCGATAATTACTAAAAAAATTCTGCAAAATTAAAAACTTGAAATTGACAATAATATTTTATTAGGTTGTACCATTAGGTATTTATTAGGTACGTCATATTTTATCAGTATATATGTATTGGCCAGAATTCGAAGTATAAATAAATAAAATTCGATAATGTTAAAATTTCTTGATAAAATAACAGTTCTCAATTAGTATTCAGTGTAGACAGATTATAATCATGAAACACTCAAAATTACATTCAAGAAATCTGCTGTTATACTGCTTCGTCCAATCCCACTTGCGTTTTTGTTTCTAAAATTATTTGATGGAATTTGGCAACATATCTCTTTAAGTCAAACAAAAAAAGGTATGATTATGGTATATGAAAAGGTAGAATTTTCCTTGATTACAGTCTGTATACACTGAATTACTCAATAATACTAAATGTATGTAAGTTATCGACAGAAAGATATCATTTAAATTGAAATTATATATTTCTCATCCACTTTTAGGATTTAACCCTTATATTAAAATTAACGTTGAATTTCCATAAATGTAGCTCAAATCAGCTTGTTGCAGGTTTGTTAGCAATGATCTCTATTAATAAAATGTATCATTTGATTTAGTGAGCTAATAGCAGAGTTTCGCTAATTATTTTGGGAGTTGACCTCAAACTATAGAATAAGAAAACAACTGGTACTTCTGGTCATTTTACTATTCTAGCATAGAAGAAAGTTTGTATTTCTATAGCTTAGATTTGCCTTGTTGCTGTAATTCAGTCATTATGGAGAGACTTCCTCAAAAACCACATGTGCATTATTCTTGCATAAATTTTACAAACGCAGCAAATCAATGACTATAGCGCATAGAAGTTTCTGCAAAATGATATAGTAAGCATTCAACTTGAAAGTACCCAATTTCTTCAAATTTAAAGCTTAACATTATATAGAAAAGACAATATCCGGGAGACCACGTTTAAGAAGCACATGGTTATTTTTCACATATACAAAAACTGACACAACAATAAATTCCAGCTGGTGCAAGAAGTACAGCAGACGAACGCCCGTTAAAAGAAGCTTGAACTCGTAAACGAGAGAAAAATGTTTTCTTTTTTTGTCTTCCTTCCCTTTCTGTTTTCCGTTTTCCAACGTTTACCAATATCTTCTATCCAACCAGTACCAACGAGCCAGTGACCAACTTTGAGACCATCCCAGAAGACATCCAATCTTACCCAGCCTGGTTACTGGCATGACTGAGGGTGATTCCTCATCGGATTTTTCACTGTTGCCTATAAAGACATTTACAATTACAATCACAAACGTAAAGTACATATATGCCCCAGCAGGATTCGAACCCGTAACTACCGCAACAGTAGGAGGACGGTCCTGTCGCTGCGCCAACGAAGCGGGCAACATCTTGTATTAATGAATCTTATTTCCACGTTCACGTTGTTAGTGCTGAAATTCATATTTGAATGTGATTTTTAATTTTTTTTTCGAAAAATACACTTAAATAAATCCTCTAAATACTAACTTGCATTTGAAAAACCTTAATATATTAAAAGAATGAATAAATACCACCGTTTTATATTCAATAGGCATCACAATATTAAGGAATATGTTAAAACCAAATGAATGAAGACCTTGAATGAATCAGTAATTCCAATAAAGTCTTAATTAAAATGTGTAAAAGAGAATGGTATTCAACATTATTATGCAAAGCTATTAAAAACAAACAATTTAGTGTTCCATTCAACAGCACTTAGAATTATAGTTCGAGAAAAAGAATAATATAAAATTATATCCATATGTGCATTACTTTCTACTTTTTTCTAAATCTTTCTACCAAAGCAAACGACGATTTTCAAACTTTCACGCATTCCAATATTAATATTAATTCCAATCGCATATGTCAAATTCATATTCGTATTAAAAAAATCGTTCCTTCCTGGCCAATCAAGCACGTTCTTCAGAAGAGGGTTGAAAAAAAATAGAGACGATAAATAAAAAAACAAAGGCATTAAAAATAATCGTTAAAAACTTTCTTTAAAATATGACCCCACTCGGTGTAATGTCTGGTTATCTCGTTTCAATCGAGAACTTTTAAGAGTCTTAAATGAAATTTTTCTACTTTAATGCTCTCTGTAACGGTATCAGTTAAATTTATCGGAAAAGTTTCGAAACTCGGAATGTGGATTCCAATTAAGCAATGCTGACAAATAAATCCCAGCATTTACATGATACGATTTTTGCGTTAGTATTAATTACGTTAAACAATTAGCCGTGTGGGAGATTGATCACGTCAATTGGTTGATTGCAGCGGCAATTTTCAGAGGACTAATTTTAAAGCAACTGTTGCCAGAATGTTATAGTTTATTGTATTCTATAGAATGCACTTTTTTAATTGTATACAATAGGTTTACACACTTAAAGCACTTATTTATTTAAAAATGGTTAAAGTCGAATTTGGTTTGGTCATTTGGTCAAGGATAGTCGTGGTCAACTATCAAATATGGGATCATCAAATATCGTTATTTGATAATATATGGTCCCACTTGTAGTAAGTTATACAATAAAAGAATTTTTTATTTATTGTTTCTGACGCCTAATTAAAAATATTAAATATTGTTTCTGGAAAAATATTTTCGATATATTTTAATACAATAGAGTCATTACTGTTTTATAAGAAAAACTTTTGCAGAAGTAATCGCATTATTGTGAAAGTTTATGAGGAAGTAGGCCTATCTAAAACTAAAAATAAATGTAATGCATATCTAATGTAAGATGTGTAATATATTCCCGGAGTTATACAACCAATAAAATAATTCAAAATCGAAGAAATAAAGTAGTATTGAGAAAGAAATGTCTAAATTAACCCAGATCAAATTTTCCATCATAACTATGTTCTACAGCATGTTGAGCTTCACACAGGCTAGACTTCTGGTTTTTTTCAATCGATAAAATACCCTTACTCTGCAGTCACAAATAAACAATTTTTTTTGGGTTTGCATCCATAAACTGCCTGAAAGATAGTAAAAACTTATATTTTTCAATGAACGATACTCATACTTATAGAAATGAACCCAAATTTTCAGCAAAAATTAGCGAACATAATTGATAGGAAGCTTACCACCCTTACTTCATTTCAAAATATTTTAGTAAATCAAAGCCTTGTTAAAAAGTTTTTCATGTATTTTTATTACTCGATTAAATCTTTGAATATGAAAACATCATGTTTAAGCGTAAATTAGATAAATACAGTTCTAAGCTGAGATCAATTGTTATATCTAAAATAACTTGTACAGAAAATGTAACTGAATCAATAAAATTCGGTATTTAATCAGCAGAGAGTGGTGTGAATATGCGATCAGATTACTGACCAGTCGGCTTGGTGGCGCAGTGGTAAAGGCAACAGGACGGCACCCTACTGTTGCGATAGCTACGAGTTCGAATCCTGCTGGAGCGCGGTCGTAAATTTATGTTTGTGATTGATTAATATTTGTGATTGTCCTATGCAGGAGTGTAAAATTCAGCAAGGAAAATGATCCCAGTCACGCCAGTAACCAGGCTGGGTAAAATGTCTTCTGGTGGGATGATTTCTAAGTTGGTTACTCGCGTGGTTCGGAGCCCGCGTTAAATAGTAGGTCCAGCCCAGTACCTTCGCTTAGCAATTGTTTAGGCAATAGTGTAATATATGACAATTATCACCTCAATACTGCTAATAAGCAATATGGGTAACTCACTAGTCATAGTCGCTATGCTTCACAAATTGTTAAAGATTGATCCAAACGTGAGATAGAATCGAAAACATGTGAATTCAAAGACCACTTTAAACAGTAGATCTAGTAACAAAAAAAATAGCAAAAGGTTGAAATGGCCTAGAAGATTTTTACTAATTAATTAATTGTTTGGCTATTTATAGTTACTAATTTAATAGATTTATTTATTTTTAAATATTATTATTGAATACACGGTTATTATATGTACTAAAGAAATTATTAATACATTAATAAATTATTAATATAACAATAAATTATTAATAACTATTTTTTTAATAATTTTATTTCAAAACTTGTTGTTCTGACAATATTCTTTAAAACTACCATCCATTCAACATATTTAACCAAAACGTTCCCACCGTTTGTTTAAGTGTATTGTCACCCATTAACACATCCCAAACTTTTTTCACCTGTTTTTCACTTCTCGCTACCGAATTTTATACTCGACAACCTGACTAATCTTTTTTTTATTTTCTTTCAGGTAAACAACCTTTGCATGTCGTAAAGAGAATTCATTGTTTGGTAAGACAGATGTAACGTATTAATGACGCATTCAATTATCACTATATCACCAAACATAAGTTTAATTTTTTTTCTGTATTTTTTATTAATAGTTTTATGTAAAATATATGTTTCATTTTTAGTGAGGTACTTGGTAAAAATGCTATAACATTAGAGCAAAATTTAATCATTTGGTCAAAGAATAATTAGTACACTTATTTACGTTTAATTAGTTCTATATTTTTATAAAATATGAAATTATTTTTAAAGTAACTATGTAGGTGAACATGTCCACTGTTTTTTTTTTTGATGTTTCTATTATTATTATTCATAAAAATCTTACTAGCTTAGTAACTTAAATATTGAAATAATTAAAAAAACCCTTATGTTCTTCCATATTTCCTAATTAAGAACTGTAAACAGAGCTGAGCAAAATACTTGCTTGATTCGAATAATGAACTTTTTACAATTACATTTAATTTACATTTATAATGAAGAGTTTAATTTCGAAAGAAATTTATTAAATAAAATTCACTAAGGATAATGATGATATCTTCTTCAAGGGAAAACTATGCTACATTTATTTAATATCTGTGCATCCGACTATAAAACGTTCCCTAAATCAAGGATGCATTACACTTAAATTGTACGACCGATTAATATTATACTAATAAACCAATGTCTAATGATTTAATTACTAAACTGTATGAAACTCTGAACATATTTAAATTAAATTAAAACAAACGCAATATAGAACCGAAACGAATCAATGAAAGGGTTTCATGACTTTAGCATCGCAATTAAAACAAGCAATAAGTTTAAAGTAGTGACATCTATATATTGGACACAAAATATTTCTACAAAATTGCCTATAAATTTAAATATATTTTTCTTATGAGTATAAAAATGATAATTGACAAGATACTTGACCATTTGACAATGTTGAACAATAGAGGTGCAGTGTTGCCATTTTTTAAAGGTCACCATTTTACTTACGAGAGTGTACTGCGCGTAACGTACGTCTGCAGAACGTACTTATTAATAAGATAATAAGGAGCTAAAGGTATTTATGTTAAAATTTCATCAAAAGTCATTACTTTAGAACTAAAAACTAAAACGAACAGCAAGATAGAAAAGTTTAAGAAGAAATAAGAGAAAAAAGAATTTTCTAAAAGTTCCTCAAAGTCCGATGAGTCTTATTCCAATCCATAATAATGGGTAGATTCAAATGTATATATTCTTCTTACTTAATTAATAATAAATTCTCTCATTATAAACACACATTTCTAAAACTAATCAGATACCTATGGACATTGCTGAACCTCTTTTGCTACGATTTTTTGTATCTTTACGACTTGTTCGAACACGTTTAAATTTTCAATAACAACTTTTTGGGAATTTGCTTGCGAATTGCAACTATATGGTTAAATAAACAAGAATACCAGAGAACTGACATCAAAATAACTCACTTCTAATTTTTCTACGACGTATTTGTATTTCGGTTACGTATTTTAATTACAAGTTATTCAAATATTGCCCAACCCGGACCCTAAATGACCTGGCACCACTGATATATTATTAGTCCTAGGAACTATAGAAAAATAAACCGACCTAGATATGAAATTTCATGACCATTTTTTTTTATTTCGCCGCTCCGGCGTTAAATTTCGTTTCCCATCAAAGAGAGGACGCCCCCTTCGTCTCGACCCTCGGGCACTAGACATTCCAAGCACCATCTCCAGCAAATTATACCCGTCACCGAACAACATCATTGTTATTTTAAAACGTAAAACTTCGGAAACTGTTACAACCATAGCTGCACCGGCTCCAGGACAATCTTCCGCGGAATAGCCAATAAAACCTCCCCACCATTTTGATCGTTATTGGTGTCGTTGCTCGGGAAGCAGAAAAAAGAACGCACGGATAAAAATTGCCGGCGAATTCCTGCTGTAATAGGGATGTGTAACTGAGAGGAAATCCTGAGTGAGAGAGGCAATTAAATTGTTCCGTTAGATCTATGTTTTACAGGATCATCTTTGGCTGCTTGAAGATAGATAGCGGTCGATCCTTTGTTTGGTAATTGGTAGTTTGAACAATATTATCATATCATCTGTAGTTTAACTATTTTAAAACTATATATACCAAGTTGTTCAATAATAGGAAAGATTATCTAAAATACATTGTATTATTCGATAAAATATATTTGAATTTCAATAAAACCATTCAGTCGATTTCATTCTTTAAATGTAAATCCTGAAGGGTCTAGATATAGAAACGCCTTTCCCACGCGTAAGATTTTCGAGCTGTAAGAACGAGGAAGCTAAATATGGTTAATAGTGTGGATGTTGCACTAATACGTATTTTAATTCAATGATTTTCTAAACGATTGTTGAGCTTTTTGAGACGGTTCGTTATTTTCATGAAAAATTATTTCTCCTTTCATACATTTCTCAATGATATCAAAGTATCGGATACTAATTATTCCTTGATCTCTGGTTTTCACTAAAAATTTTGTGCAAATTTGTTTTGGTGATACAGCTTCCAAATTAATTTTACCCATAAAACCAAAAATATTGTGACTTGAAAACTTTGAACAGTTGTAAATATACAAATGAACTAACAATTTGTTGCCTGAAACATGATATGTGAGCCTTTATAAAAGTGTGATATTATTGTTAGGTAAATGATGCAATAGAATATTGTTTTTTCCTCAAACTTGGATATATATCCAATAATTTGAGTACAAATTATCATTATTAGCTATTTTAATACTACTAATTCTAAATCCCTAGACATATTAAAAACGACAACATTTTCAGCGACACTAAATATTGCTATACATTAATCTCCATCTATTAGAGACATTCAATTATTAGAGACATATCAGAATTATTTTAATTAAAACTGAACTGAACTGATGAAAGTGACCAGCAGAACGATAATGCTGCTAAGCGGCCAGGCAGCTTTTTGTTAAGATCACTGTGTTTTAGAACCGTATTATCACTTGATATTTTTGGTTATTTATTGAAAAAGGTATAAAATTCCTGGAAAGATGACCTCACGAATTTCCTTCTTATTTGATGTTATTATTTATAAAATTCATCCGATCCATATGCAAGTTAATCACTATTAATATAAAAAAAAAATTAAAAATGGGATAATTTAATCGGCTTACAAGGTAGTTCTCAAAGTTATCGTGTCTATCCATCACATGAAGCCAGAAACTTAATATTCAGGAAAAAGGAAAAAAATCAAGATTCGAGGAGTCATCTTCGAGTTTGTAACTGCTTAAAACTGAGTTAAACCATAATAACCATTACAAAATCCACATTGATTTATCAAAATGTAGAAAAGTATTTAGGCTCTAAACATATTGTAACAAAAATTTATATTAAAAAATTTTTATACTGTACTTGATCTCTATAAAAAAATTTTGCAACAGTTAGGCCAAATCTAACACTAGGTTGGTGATGTCATCTTCGTAATTTTGTCGAGATTCCATATTAATATATAATTATAGGTAAGATACGGATACACTTCTACAATCCAAAGATAAAAATTTAGATCTAGGCAATCACAAGAGGAGAAATCAGACGTCAAAGTCAGTTTGTAATACCATCTACTTGGAAAACCCCACAAAAGTTAACTAGAGTTAACTTTCGTTTGAAAATATATAGCATTCACCAGCTTTGGTAATATTTTGTTTAAAAAAATAGCTCAAAGGGCGAAAACGAATTCAGACATTCACTGAGAAGAATTGTTATATATATTACTCAAAATATGTTTATTTTCTACAACGATTTCCTATCAATCTGGCAACATGTAGTAAGTGGTAATCAGAAGGCGTTATATTCAGTGCAAATAGTATCTCCTTCACAGCATTTGAAACCTATTCTTTCTTTCTTTTACATTTTTTGCCTAACAAGCATGAAACTGTGATGTTGAAACAGTGCTAAATGGCATATTCAATCAAATTGTGTGCTAACCTTTTCAATAGTTCCCATCACATATAACTTCTGAAAAGAGTTTATTCGCCAACTGTTAAGCTCTTTGGAAATTGTTTGTGAGTTTTAACTAAGTTTTCGTGCAATAAAGCTCACAATTCAATCTCTTCAAATGTTTTTTGTCCTCTAGGCCATTCTTTGTCATAAATATAAAATCACCACTTTTATCAATATCACCATGAGTTTCTAAAAGCGTTGTATATGCTTCGGCAGCAGATTTATTCAATTAGTGAATATGAAAAATTCAAGTTTGAGTATTGAATGACTAGCGTCAGTATACTGTAAATAACACAATAATACTAAATAAAAAATTGTTTTATGTGGAGAAATGCCAATATCATAGGATATTTCGCTTATGACCAACAGATATCTCATATTAAAATACATGTAAGCACCTAATTGGAAAATCTATCTAATAATAATAGCTTTGTGTTTTTAACAACGTTTTGAACAACCCTCATATATACAGATATGAATCTCACTAATTGGTTACATGACAAGGGAATAGTATTTTATTTCAGCTTCTAAAAGAAAGAACGATTCCACAATCGTAAATAGCTTGGGAGCCATCTTTCGAGTGGTAAAAAAAACCTTATATAGAACCGCTTTAACATAAACGTGAACAAGATAACTGATAAAGTCAACGGAAATAAACATAAAACGATCGTAAATCACTCCATAAAACGGACCCGAACCTAACAAAATCGCCGACAAAATAGGATCCGAAACAGATTCACGTGCCGCATTTATCCAAAAGAAAAAAACCCTCTCGAACGATAAACGATTACCCGGTAGAAATCGTACCGATAAGAAGGCCGTCGCAAGTCAATCCGAACTGTGGAGAGGAAATATGGATCGGAACGTCCGCGTGACCTCGATGACTTGCCTACGTCTCGGCCTACTTTCGATGTAATCGCCAAATGGCCTCTGACACTCACCGTTGGATAAAAATGGAAATATTCGTCACGAAAATGGCCGATTGGAGCGTTTTAAGTTTACATATATGTCGGATGGGCACGGCATGAGATATTGAGAAAAATCACTATGACCCTTAGTTATGAGAATCAGGAACAGTTACTTCGGTAAGAATAAAACAAAAAAAATACGTGGGAGTTTTTCACGGTTAACGATAATAGCAGGTGTAGATAAAAAGAAATGAATTATTCTTACATGATATAATTCCATTTCAGCTTTATTTAACCTACTGAACACATTAGAATAATACAATTTGGCCTGTTATAAAATCCCTTTTTGGCCTGAAACCGAGAAGAGGAATCCGATTACGCATACCTGGTCGCGAAAACCCGCATGAATAAGCGATTTGAACTGGTTATGTGAAGACTGCTTCAGCGATACTCGCTAAACCCCATGCTGATCATGCTGATCCCATGACCCTAACTGATACCTCTTACTGTTGAATACTAATGATATAGTTTGTCTTCGTAAAATGGTCTTAATGATTTTACGAAGTCAAACAATATCATTCCAGATCAGCAATTCGGGTTCCGCGCCAAACACTCAGCCGTTCATCAGGCTCATCGGTTCTTGGACCTAAACAAAGCCTTTGACAAGATTTGGCACGAAGGCTTAGTAGCGAAATGCATCCGATTAGATCTACCTGATGACCCAACAGCTCTTATAAAGTCATTCCTGTCAGGACGATCGTTCCAGGTGAAGATTAAAGATATTCTCCCTAGCCGGAAAACCATCGACGCAGGAGTTCCACAAGGTTTCCCTCTGGCACCCGCTCTATTTAATATTTTTCTCTCAGGTATCCCTAGGAGACCACAAGTTGCGGTAGCTTTTTACGCAGACAACACTTACTTTGCTTCTTCAAGAGTAGCACCGCACATCCGAAGCGGACTCCAAAAACAACTCGATGAAACGGTCCAGTGGTTACATTTCTGGAGGTTGCAGGTCAACCCGCTGAAAACCCAGGCCATCTTCTTCCACAAGGAGCGTTTCGCACCGAGCATTTCGCGTCTTAAAATCAAGAACGCCGAAATCCCATGGTCAGAAGAAGCCACCTATCTCGGTCTTGTCTTTGATCACAAGTTTAGGTGGAATTTCCACATTCAAAGGTCCCACCTTAAAGGTCAAGGTATTGTTAATTTGCTGTTCCCGCTTACCAACAGGGCCAGCAGGCTTCGTCTCTCTATAAAATCTCTCCTTTACAAGATGCTGGTTCGATCAGTCGTTCTATACGGCTCCAGTGTCTATCTAAAATACGTCTCACCTAGCCAGGTGAAACGTCTTCAAGTCTTTCAAAACAAAATTCTCAGGAGAATATTCAATGCCCCTGGTTCGTCAGAAACAATCAAATTCATAGAGAAACAGACGTCCCCCAAGTTCACGATTTTATATCCTAGGTCTACTGGAGATATTTCTCCACTCTTCGTCTCTCGGACAATAAATGTATTACCGAGCTGGCCGATATTTTAGGCCAATAACTCAGACCACGAATAGCCGGATGTTAATTATTGGCCTAAAATATCAGCCAGCTCGTTAATACATCTGTTATGCGAGTGGAGATATTTCTCGAGTAGATCTCGGATATAAAAATGTGAACTTGGGGACATCTGTTTCTCTACAAACCTGATTATTCCTCATGAAACAGGGCGCATTGATTATTCTTCTGAAAATTTTATTCAGCAAAACTTGAAAATGTTCTAGCTTCACCTTCTCTATGTTCAAACTTGAGACCTGCCTAGATGAAATTTATTTGAGATAGATACTGGAGCCGTCTAGAACGACTGATCGAACCGTCATCTTATACAGGGGAGATTGTATTGAAAGAGGAAGCCTGCTGGCCCGGTTGATATCAACACATATATATAAGAACCAATTTTAAAGGTTTATTAAAAATTATTACATTAAATATGTATTTTGAAAACATATCGATATCATTGATACAGATCAATGAATCAATGTACTTAGTTAGTCAGATCTATAAATTAGTTTTGAGGAATAGTCAAATTAGTCCTGTCCTGTCTTTCAGGCAATTCACAAATTCCATTTCGAAAAAACGATGTATCTTTTGAGGATATCGACGAATCGACCAATTATTTGGTATTCTCATAAGAACAGAACCGTTGACCAAACAGGTTACCACTCATATATCAGAACAAGTAGTAATCAGAAGACACAAGGTCTGGAAAATACGACGGAGGTGGTAGAACTTCCCATTTTAATGTGGTCGTGCGTTGACAGTCTGAAGAATAACATTGTTGTGACTTAAATTGTAGTCCCGAATCTTTTTCTTTTTCTGGCTGTCCATAATGCTCTTTGCCTTCGGTATCAAAATCACCACTTTTAAAACGTAAAAGTCAGTATTCACATGTTGAAATCGATTCAGCATGGCTGCCATAAGCCTCACACAACATTCAGTCGCACTTTGCTTAAAATTGAAGTAAAAAAAAACTTTCGACAAATACTATTTACTTGTTCAATACACAGTAACACCATCTGTTGTAAAATCTCCTAAATTAATTTATAGGTCAATATTATTGCTTTCATTTTGTGACTTTCAATGGTTACTGTACTTAATATCGAAGCTTAAACCTTAACCAATGTAATACTTAACGAAGGCCTCGTTATATTATCTTAATAGCAAAATTTATATAGTTTTTTAAAAGGCAATTTTGATAAACGCGGAATATAAAAAGTTTCAATTGTATGAAATAAACGAAAGCTCAATAGTCAATTTAGAAAAATGCTTTTGAATACGGGACTGATTGGTTTCATTTTATATATGAATTATTTTGCAATTTTTTCCACGAATGTATACAGCCAAAGTGAAATTTTATCGCATTTTTCAAATAAAATTTTATGTTTATGTTTAAAACCATTTGAAACACGTAAAATGAAATATGAATAAATAAAACATTGATTTTTTAAAATAAAACATGTAAAAAGTTAAGATATTTTTTCGACATATGAGATCTACTTTTTTTCAATATACTTTTTTCAATATGGCAATATGACATGATTTTATTTTGCATATTCATTGCAAGCCTTTTTTTATATGTCAGAGTCGGCGATTTATCTGGACTGTACCTACTGCTTAAAGTAGGCTCTGAACCACGATCCTCGACATCATTCATACAGACTCACGACTGACCAAGTTAGATGTAGGACATCGGATCTTACACAGCCAGCAGTCTTCATAGCCATTCACTCACGTGATATGACATATATTTATAATTATTACATTTAGAATATATACAATAACAATATATATAATATTTTTTTGAACTGAAAGAAGTGACGACTTGTTGAATGAAACTCTTAATTTTAAACAATCCTCTCATCACATTTCATATCTAGAAAAAATCTACACTTTTTTAAACAATCAGAGTTGTGTTGACCAATATAACATTAATTTTTCTGATCAACGTGAACTTCAACCACATTCTTGAAGACATGATATCTTACTCTACCATAATATCGATATGGAGAATTTTATAGATTATTTCCTAGCAGTGTTCAAAACAGCTATAATCGTATTAATGAAATAATAGTACCGTCGTTTTAACCACAGAGCTACCAAGTCGAGTGTTCTTGCTTTGTATTCAATGAATGTACTTTATAGCACAATTTTTGTGAAAGACCAATCACCTAAACTTTTCTAATACGTTCCAAAATGCACCATAGCCGCTATTTTATTTTCTTAGTTGATAAGAGGTATAATTAAGTTCGTATTTATTTGTTATGGTTACTAACCCTCAAAACGTTGCTACAGTAACGGATGTAGTATAAAATATTCAACCGAATTACCGAACATTTACGTTTGAATTTACAAAGTACAATTTAACCTATTAAAGTTTGCAATTAAATACCCAATTTCAAAAATTATTCTCACAGCTTCCCATTAACTTTGCTTCCCTTATTTGTACTTGATGCCATTATGATGTTCCTTCGGCTTTGCCAACTTAATTTTTTGCTGCACTAATGAATCCGGTCGAAACAAGAAGCGAAAAGCTCGGCGCAGCATGCAAATTAAACGACCAAATAAAGGCGTACTTTTAATTGCGCGAGTGTATAACAACACTCTGTAGATGTCGGGACTTGGGATCTATATTTTAATAACCGACTCGGTGAGAGAACTCTTTTATGGATATAGCCCTTTGATACACATTTCGAGAAGACCAGAGCAGTGTTAGCAGACTTTCAAATTACTTTCTCAAAGGTAAGAATCAGGAACAAATAAAGAAGGGAAAAGATTTGAATAGAAAAAATTAAAAAGCTCCCTTAAATGTATATTTAGTGGATTAAACTTCTACTGATGATTATCGTTAACTAGTCATTACCAATTCTCCTACGGGGCTTTCTATTTATACTTTGAGCCTAATAATGAAAACACAGTAGTTTTCATTTATTAACAAAATGGCTTACCATTTTTCGTAACATTTCTTCCACTCTGATTGAAGTACCCATAAAACATGGTTTTTCGATGTATCAAAGTTTAGTGCCAAATCAGAACTGTACGGTGGATAACTCATCAATTCGACTTTTTGGCCAGTCAAATACATGGTTTCAGTCAGAGAACTTTCATTGTCATGATGAAAAATGATCCTTCGTTGCCGCGTCTGATAAACAAATGGTTGTATACCATTCAGAATTCACCATTCTGTACTGTTCTAACGGTTGCATATATCGTGTCGTTCTGAAGAAACAGGCCATCATTTGCTTCGAATTGCTAGGCGTACGAGTAATTTTTGGCGTATCTAGTTCATCTCAGAAGACCCATACAATCTATTATTGTCTTGTTTGGGGTTCATCATCTAAGGTTCTTCACCGATGTGGTATAATGTACACCTTTTAATGCACCATAATTGTATTTCTTGGCCATTTATTTGCACCAATTGGCACGGGCATTTTGCCAACTTATTCGGAATCAAACGTAAAGAAGTATTTTTACAACTAAATATTCATGCAATATCTTATTGATGGTTATCATACTAATACTAAATGATAACTCAATTTCGCGGTAAGTCACATGACGGTCTTACTATATTATTTCGCGCACAGCGTCAATGATTTCTGAGCTCTGAGCGATATACTGCCATAAATTCGTTATACCAACGCGTAATATGGTCAAGAATGCGTCTTCAATAATATTAACTAATAGTTAGTCAAATTAACTGGATATTATGTCATTAACAAAAAAATGAATAAATCCTACAACTAAGTTGCACTGTAAAGTTCATATAAACTATATGAAACAAGTTCAACAAGTATCTTGGTTGATAGGACAAGGCCCAATTCTCCAATTTCCAGACACATTTCTCAGTCTAATATCAACCTATAAATACCAAAAGGTAGTCATCAACCAAAAAAGATAATCAGCTAACTTATCAAGAGTTATCAAAAATAAATTATTTTGCTGATCATTTGATGTTATTTGGTAACGAAGTTAGAACATTAAACAGTAAAAAATCCAGGTACAATTTTTTAAAAATATAAAGTCATCAGTTATTAATTGTAACTTTTCTTATTTGCAACTAATATTAGTATAGACTTTGCAAATATTGAATTAGTTTCTAGAAAAACAAGAATTTAAATGCAGTTTAAATATGATTCCATTATGGATCATTAGCAGTGATCTACACGAAATAAACATATAGAAAAAAAACAGAATTAAAGAGATATTGGGCATTTGAAATTTAAATTAAATATTGAAAATAATCGAAACTGTAAAAACAACATCTGCTTATTTAAAACAAACAAGAATTGCCTATAATGGAGATGACACCACATAGTCCCGCCAAATAAATATACAGAAGAAGCCAAATCAAGCCGGCATCGTATATAAATTTTGTAATAAAATATTTAAAACAGCTGAACCTGTAAAAAAACATCTGCTTGATTAAATTAACCAAAGATATTTTTCAGATGTAAATTGAACACTATCAACATGTTTATAAGATGTTTATGAGATATTTAGTGGAAGATTAACAAATAAATCCATCTCAGTCTTGCCAATAACAAGATTGGATAAAACCTGATGCCTTCTAAAATTATGTCCATGTTAAACACCCTTAACTATCTTCTTACCCATTTTATACTAAAAGAAAGCATATCGAGAGTAGGAAATTAAAATATTTTAACAACTAATATAGAAACAACATAAAGGTTTAAAAATCTGTATTTCAATTATAATAACTAAATATGAAACGATTACAACAATTTGTCTGCATATCGTGCAAAAAGAAATAAAAAATGTTTGAATATCAATTGAAACTAAATTCGATCGGAGTTTTTATTTTGCTCGATGCAGGCACAACCTGCAATTTGAGCCCATAAAATTTCACGTACGCTGGTGAAGTTAATATTCATTTATTCAAATTTATCCACGCAGAGTACTCAATATATCCCATCAGATTGAACTGAACGAAACGCCAGCCTCACCGAAACTTATGCGGTAACATCTGCCATATGACGAAGCCGACGTACACATTTTTCGATGAGATGAAATTTTCATAGCCAACAAAAAAAATTGCACCTGATATATATACTAGTACATCCCCATATTTCAATTTCTGTAACAAATATGACAAGTGAATAGGGACAAAATCGTGTATATTCCTGACTTTATACAAATTGTCAATAATTTTTTTAATATAAAGTGACACAGATCATTAATTCTCATTATCATTTGCTTTTCGATGGTAAAGAAATGTGTATTTTCTCAGTATATACTCCCCTCCAATGCTAGTTCTTTAAACCTACCTCAAACATCTCTTTCAAGCAATACTTAAACTAACTTTATAATAGTATTTTTTTACTATCATCATTCTATATAGAGTTGGGAACTATCGAATGAAAACAGTCGAAACAGTCGATAGTCCCAAAACAATCGAAACAGTCTATAGTCAAAAAAATAGCGACTGAAAATAGTAATTACTATTTATACCGAATATCGTATTCATTTCTAAAATTGCCAGTCTTTTATTGATGTTATCTAATAGACAATTTTGTCATTTTTTCACCATCCACTTGTTAAAATCCTGGATTCAATGGGATTTAAAGGTTGAAAACATTCTGTTAAGATAGTCCATTCGTTAACAAATAAAAACTGTGGTGCTGTTCTTAATAGCCAACAAAATAAATTGTTGAATATTAAAGTAGAATTTTCCTATCAGAAAATGTATTTATTACAAATATTTAATATACTTTATTCACCTTTTTACGGTTAATATTTTTAAAAGAAATTTAACAACTACTGTAAAAAAAATTCAAATCTTTTGGATCCATTCAATTTCTGAAACCTTTGGAACCTAATTTTGGTTTTCAAGATTTTAGGAAAAAAGTTTCGACAAACTAGAGGCTTGGACAAAAATCGTGAAAGTTTATTAAAAAAGTATTACCTATTATACCAGTCCAAAGTATTACCTACTATGCCAGTCAAAAGTATCTTACTATTTATCATTTACAATTTAATTTTTTTGCCCCCGAAAACTAGCGTTCCAAAATCCTGCTATATTAATTTACAATATATTGTTATTCACAAGCAAACTACAAAAAAACATAAAACGACATATATTACATATAAATCATAAATTCGGTGCATTACTTTCAAGTTCGCGGCTAGAACGGAAGGTCAGAGCGTTAAAAATCAGTCGAATGAACTAGTAGAACCGAAAATAGTAACTAAAAGTAAACGACTGAAACAGTCGATAGTAAATAGTAATAAAATCAGTCGGACCGAAAATAGCGACTGAAAACAGTTAGTTACTGCTAAAAACAGCCGAACCAAAAATAGCGACTGAAATAGTCGATAGTAAAAAGTAGTCAGTTACTGAACAGTCGATAGTCGATTTCAGTCGATTGTTCCCAACACTTATTCTATAGCCAATGTTTGAAGAAAGTGTGTACTTACTTGATTACAAATCTACTATTTATACTAACAAAGCAAATATTAGGTGCTTGTAGTTTTAGGTCAGCGATATATAATGCTGAAAATTCGAAGTCCCAATATACAAAACTGTTAAAAAATTTAACCCAACTTTTAAATTCGATGGTTTTAACATTTATCCACATAAATTAACAATTTTATTCTATTCAGTATTATTAACTTATTCAGTGAATATAGTCGCTAATCATCGAACACTCAAAATTGTATCTTCGACATTCATCCTTTATTGTTTGATTTAATGAAATATGCTGTCAAAACCCATCAAATACTTTTAGAATCTTATGGCATTGATGTCAATGACAGAGAATTGCCTGGATATCCAAAATATTGCAAGACATATTGGACCAAAGCCGAACTCAAACTCTTAAAAAACTTTCAGGCAGATTAGCAATTGACGAATCAACTATTTGTAGATATTTACATATGATGGGGAAGATTCAAAAGGGTTTCGAAGTACTAAAGAATTGCGAAAATTGGTTAATAATTAAAGATGTCGAACCAACAAGGTTGTAAAAAATGATGGAAAATATTTTGATTGATATTTATTGTACAATTGAATTGAAAAAATTACCAGAGTACATGCAATTCCCTATTATATTCATCTAATATGTTCTCATTACATTAGATTATTCCATATAAAGTCAATTTTACCGATAACATGAAAAGAGAAAACTGTTGAAACCATTGTTTTTGTTTTTAGATATGTATTGCTATATTGGTATTGAATATTGATAGACCTAGCTCATTGTAACTAAATTTTTTAACTTCAAATCACCGAGATAACGTTAATGTTTTACTGTATAATACGATTAACAAAATATGTCACACTGCCGTAAAGCTGGTCTAGTCACTTTCGGCATCCCAATCACGTCAGTTTGCTTAAAATATTTCGTATATCTGGTTGATAATTATTGTTGAAGTCAATGAGATGATGAAACATATTATTTGCAAAGTTTAATCTCAATGCAAACGATACTGGCTTCAACCTATACACTAATTGACGCTTATATGAAATCAATTTCAAATCACAGTTCAATGTTTTCATCAAGGTTGATTCAGACACATCTAGAACAGACGAACATTTATGAAGAAACATTCTTAATACAGCGACACATGGTTCCCTCCATTCACTTCCGTTTCTTATAACGTTTAGAAATTAAGAGAAAATGGATTTGTTTCTGAACCACCTTGTATTACAATAAATAATTTCTATAGTTAACCATATACTATTTCTTATTTCAATCAAGTACATTATCATTGAAAATATACTTGTTAGCTTTTATCAGGTCTACAAATTAATTATCAGTATTTGCAGATAAATAGATGGTTTTACTATTATTAAATCGCATCGGGTAGATTTATAACCAACTTCATGTTGAAGCCTCATTGACAGGTTTCAGTTTTAAGTATTTCATTTCGTCGAAGTGTGAACAACACATTTTTTCAGTGCGTTAAAAATGTTTTAAATTATACAGAGTAAATCGCATTTATGGGAAGTTTTGCTTTTTTACTTATTAATTTGGAGAAAAAGGCAGCTGTATGTCATCCAATGCTGTATTAAGCTTATGGTAATTATTCTCCATAGATATCAATATGTGATTATTGATTTCGACTTTTTACAAATAACGATTTTGACACTGAAAACAACAAAATATGAAGGTATTACTTCATGATGATCCATGTAACATGCACAAAAAGTATGCAAAGTTATTGGGAATAACACATGAAACCATTTCCGAATTATTCAAAATCTTGTACGTATAAACCGAAGCCAAGAGACACTAAAGGGGGTTTGATCATGTATAAAATGCTGCTTAAATAGAAAAATAGGAAAGGTCTCTAACATTATATTACTACTGATGATGAAAAGTAGATCCATTACAACAAACTAAAGCGAAAAAATCATGTGGACTAATAACAAAACCAAATCTCCATGGCTCCAACCAATGCTTGGTGGGATCATTTTGGTATAATATACTATGAGCCACTAAAACTAAATTTAACCATCAATGGGAATCGCTATTAACTACAACTGTAGTTCAACTGAAAGGCCGGAATGAGCAAAGACACAACAATGTTATTCTTAAGCATGACAACACTGGAATATGTTGGAAAACCGGTGAAAATATACTTGGAAACATAAAAATGAGAAGTGATGCCCCACCCGCTGAATTCTCCAGACATTATTTCTTCTGTTACTACTTGTTCCGGTATATAAGTCGTGATTTGTCTGAGCAGCATTTCACTTTTTATGGAGGTACCAAAACTAGGTTGATAAAGTTCTTTAAAATTAATTTGTAGGATTAGTATTATATTCAAATTTTTCCAAAATTACCTTGTAAATCAGCTTTGCATATTTTGTATTAATACGAGCACCTCGTAATCGAATTATGAAGATTAAACTGCTCTTTCATTAAGCTCTTAATAGATCCTTGTATGCGGAATGAACTCGACTACACCCAACAGATTGCGGACAAGGCGTTGATTTTGTTTTATTGTTGACGACGGTTTAGTTGCATAGAAATGTGGCCCGATAATGGAAAAGAGAGGGGATTTGTTTTCCATTAGGAGAAAAGCCAAATCCGAGCGAGCAGTGGATTTTCCTTCGGGTAACGGTGTGAATGGTCTCGGAACGATATTTTTCTAAATGGGAATGTGACGGAAACGATTTATGTTACGCGAATGTTTAGGACAGAGATTCGTAGTTTAAACACTTTATCACTGATAAAGTGGAAAGTTGTTAATATTATTAGTTTTGTTCATCTTTTAACAAACGATACCTTTCTGTTTTTATAAACATCATCATAAGGACACTCACTAATGGCATAATGACGGTAATAAAGAATCACAAAAATGTTGATTTTTAATAATAATTTACAATTAAAAACCATTCGTTAATTTCTTCTTGTGTTTGTTTGTGAAATTTATCCAAACCGATGATGTTATTATAGGCAATGCTTCTTTCTACAATATATCTTTTTTCAGTCATGTTTCTAAGAAGGTAAATTACATAAAACACAAAAATTAAATGTATATTTATGAATGACAAACACTAACTTAGCTCCAGGAATAAAGTTAAGCCTGTTCCACCATGAACAATGATATATGTGTAATGAATTATTAAAAAATATTATGGCTAACACAACCTAATAAAACGTTGTGCTAACTTTCACCTTTTTCCATCAAATGTTGTTATCTTTACTTTATTATATGCTTTCAAAAAGGACTGTCTTTTAAAATCAATTTATTAAAGCTTCGTTAGACCTCTTCGTGGGTTATCTTAATACAATTTATATGCTATGTTGCCTAACAGTGTATAACATCCCCCAAAGAACTGCATATCCCTAAGTTTTCAATTGATCCTTTCCAGAGTAACAGTGTTCTTTGAAATAATTGTGTTAAATTGTATTCATTGTTTTTATACAGTTCAATTAATTTTCAATTTCGAATAAGGTTAACATCAAGGTCATTAGGCTCCCGCTTTGTATTGTGCGACTCCTTGTATTCATCCGCTCTCACTGCTTATATTAATATTAAGCTCAGCTGTAATATGCTAGAAATATTTCCAATAAAACTGCAACAACTTAATATTTAATAGTATCAATACATACCTGCCTAAGGCATATTACTGGCCCCATTATCTCGTTCATGTTCGAAACACCTGATGAAAGACAAAATGAGTTCCTGACTCTGACTATTTAATGGCTTAATATTTTCAATCAGAGTAATCACAAATAGTAAACAGCAGTTAGAAATGTATCAATACAAACGCCAAAACATTTGCCGGTTAACTCTTTAACGTAGTAACGAGTAACGCTAATTTACAAAATGAAAAAGAAAAATCGGCGCCTAGTTTAAAATAAATTTTACATTTTTTGCAAACTGAATATACATATGCTTTTAATATATAATGAAGATGTTACTAGTAGTTTTGTTTATTTCATAATTTCATCACGTTAGACAAAAAAACACATTTGAACCAAAATAAAACAACTATACTGGTTGGTCGGAAGATACTCTCAACTTGATCTAAAATCAAAGATATTGATTTATCAGTCAATCATAAAGACAATTTGAACCTATGGGGTGCAAATATGGGGTTGCACTAAAAATTCAAATCAACTAGTCATACAACGCTGCCAAAACAAAATTCTTCGATTAATTACGAATGCCTATCGCTACGTAACCAACGAAGAACTTCACGATGATCTGGATATCAAATGTATTTGCGAAATTATCCAAGATTTCGCATTAAAACACGAAAGAACATCACTAAATTGTACTAACGTGGAAGCAATACAACTACTAGACAACGCTAACGCTAACGGAA
Organism: Rhynchophorus ferrugineus; assembly: GCF_030347505.1. Lineage (NCBI taxonomy): Eukaryota > Metazoa > Arthropoda > Insecta > Coleoptera > Curculionidae > Rhynchophorus > Rhynchophorus ferrugineus. Next base: position 17,741,983 of record NW_027472583.1, on the reverse strand, counting down.
ATCAGAAGATTGAAGCGAACCAAACCATACAGACTTATATAAAGTGTATAAGTTTAGTGTAAACTATAGCTTAAGTTATTATAATTTTATAATTGAGGAATACATATTGATATATTTATCCCGCACTCGTCTTGCTTGTCAATTAATCCAAGTACAAATTAAATGTAGTAATTATAAAAACATTGACCAAACTGTTATAGCATTGATAATGGAAGGGAGCATTCCCCACACTATAACCATGAAATAAGTACAAAATACTATCATTATAACGCCTGGTAAAAAATTAGTAAATGCAGAGTAATACTGTCTAAAGAGTACCCAATGATAGAACGATCATAAGTTGAGAACTGTAACACTAGTGTTATTGAGATGAAGTATTCTTACACATTGTTAAAATATCTCAAAATAGGCTAAAGGCCTAATTTTTAAAAACAACATAAGGACAATTTACTTTGCCCGAAATAAAAATGATTTCAGCAAACAAATTTATTTGAGAACTAGTTTCATTCAAATATCACTGAAGTCGTAAAGTAAAAGAAACTGAGTAAAGATCTAGTTTAAAAATTCATAGGCGAGCATGTCTAAACACATATTTTGTAAAGTATATAAAGTATTACAGATGCATGTGAGTATAAGTTTATAAGGATATTATTAAAATAAACTTCAAAAAAATTAAACATCCACCATCAAATGTATATAATTTAAAACTTTTTTGTGTTGTAGTTACTATCAACTATGTAAAATTAAGATTTTGATAGCCATTTGAATACATTTGCTTCTGTACCTTCAAATTTTCATCATAACATTTTTCAGCAGGTTTGCCATCGATGCAATTTCGATTCGGTCTTATTAGTAAAGTAAATTATTATCGTACTTACACGAGCAAATTATTGCGTTTTTAGAGTTATAACCAGCACTTATTAATTTTCTTGCCAACCATTATAGTGATAGTATTTTTACTAATTTTTCTTCTATATTCTATAACATTTCATCATTCCTATTTCATTTTATGTCCAGTGTGACATTCACTCAGTGTATTCTATAAAAATTCTAGTATTCTATATAAAATTATTATTTCAGTTACAGTAACCATCAACGTATTGAATCGTTATTTTCCTTGATACATCCCAGCTCAATTTTTCCATTCCAAATGAGTTTTGATGTTATTGCTTCAACTGAACATTGAAATCCTTGAAATCACATTCATTTAAGTATGCATTACTAATCCTAGCCATCTTAAGAATAGGATGGATATACCTTAGTGGCTGATGGTCATTGAAGAAGAATGTTGAGTCAAAAAGCTGCAAACCTGATAAAGAAAACATATACTATAATATAACTGCCAGCTTAAGAAAATTCTTATAACTCCCATTTATACCACTCATTCACTTCTTGATTTCATTCATATTCACGGACAGCAGAGCCAATTTTGATGACACACGTTTTATTATATTTTGTTTTTAATTTAATCTTGAAATTTTGTTTATATTCATACGATAGGTAGATATTAAAATGGCGTCGAATGTTTACTTCTAATTTTGACGAATTGATGATGCTTAACAAACTTATTAAACAGCCTAGCATTATAGTTATAGTATTTTTATTTGTTTATCTTCAATATTATATCACATTTCAGGTCCAGTGCGACATTCACTCAGTTTAATTCTACAAAAGTTCTAGTATTCTATATAAAATTATTATTTCAGTTACAGTAGCCATCAACGTATTGAATCGTTATTTTCCTTGATACATCCCAGCTTAATTTTTCCAAGTCAAATAAAATTAAAAAATTTTAAATTTTTAAATTATATTTCTATTAAAATCTTAGTAATCACACTTATAATTTAAACTTAATAAAACAAATAATTTACTCTAGATTCCACTTTTGACTCTTTATTAGAGTCATCATGCCTATTGTAATATAGATGGCAAACCCGCTGAAAAATCTTATGATAATTTTAAAATACAGATGCAAATATATTTGACAGTCCTACCTGGTAAGTAAAGGTAGCTTTTTGCTTATTTCTTGCTCGAGATTAATTTTTCAAGTTACTGTAAACTGAAATATTCTGCTGAGATTTCCAATAAAAACGTCAAACGATGACTGACACTTGTAGAGTAAGTGTCAGGCCAGAAATATAAACAGCAACCCTCGAGTAGAGAGGGGAAAAGATAAAGGAGGAAGGAGAAATAGAGATACATACGTAGATGGGTATTTTGTTTCAAATTATATAATCCGATATCAAATACAAATCCGAAAGAAGCTTGAAACTAACAATGAAAAATGCATCGGATAGCTCACGATCTCGTTCGGACCAAGGGCCCCAAGTGATTTATGAATCGAACAGCTCCTGCTATCGATTTAAAAGTTCGCTTTCGGCAAGCGGCGTAACAAGAGGCGGATTGTTCTATTTCTGAAAGCCTTCCAAACTAAAAACTATACAATAGTAAGAAAGTTCGTATAAAGATAAATGTTGAAAGTTTCTAGTGTATTTATTTTGCATATAACTTTTGCTTTATTTTAAAAATTACCTCAAAGTTTAATACTACTGTATAGAAAATGTTTGAAAAATAATAACCTTTAAAAATGTAATACACTGTAGAAATATATTGTTAAATATTTAAGAGATTATTGCTTTAGGCAATATAATAAAATCTGTACCAATTATCCCTTATAAACAGTTTCATTGAAATGACTCACTTGACTCAATTATATGTGTTATTGTTTATGACTTTATTTCATGAATAGTTCGGTGGATCATCTAATGATTGTAAATCAATGGAATAACACAACGCAAACAAACACACAACACAACACAATGAAAATTGGCTAGCGACATCAAATTACAATCTCCTTCATGGTGCTTTAATAGTTTTAAAATCTAACCTCTATATCTTCCAAAATGAAAGTGATTTTCTCAAAAATATAATTATGTTCACGGAGAGTTAAAAAAAGCTATCAAAAATGATATCAATAATGATATGTGGTAATGAAAGGTGTGTAAAATATAGCTCCCTATATTACCCCTTTGATGAAAATCATTTTACAAAAAAATATATGAAGCTTTAAAAGAGTCAAAGGTCAGAGAAATCTAAATTTGGTAAATAATAATGTTGAAGCAATTCGTACTTTGCTTTTTGAGCTTTTTGAATATGCAAAAACACATTTATTCTATAAAACCCGGTGTAGAGAATAAAATTGTTTTCACTTCTATCTTTCTCAATTATTTTATTTCTAATTATCCAGAAAGCTGCAATAACGATCTTACTTTACTGTTTTATAAAATTAAAACGAAATTATCAGATAAAATAATTTTGCTCCAAAAAAGCTGAAACCAATTTTGATTCTTGGCCAATTTCTAAATACCAACTCGGTTCGAGTCCAAAAAGGCCGTCTTCCGACCACTTTTTTCCACAAAGGGTCCTACATGGACATAAGAGATCCATTGAACCATACTTTAAATCCATTGACCTCTGAATTATTTTCAGCTCCCCAAGGGAGTTTTGCTGATATTGCTTCAACTGAACATTGGAATCCCTGAAATCACATTCAGTTGAGTATGCATTACTACTCCTAGCCATCTTAAGAATAGGATGGATATACCTTAGTGGCTGATGGTCATGGAAGAAGAAGAATGTTGAGTCAAAAAGCTGCAAACCTGATGAAGTAAACATATACCATAATGTAACTGCAAGCTTAGGAAAACTCTTATAACTCCCATTTATACCACTCATTGACCTCTTGATTTCATTCATATACACTGACAGAGGAGCCAATTTTGATGATACAAATTTTATTATATTTTGTTTTTAATTTAATCTTGAAATTTTATTTATATTCCTACGATAGGTAGATATTAAAATGGCGTCGGACGTTTATTTCCAATTTTGACCAATTGATGATGTTTAACAAACTTATTAAACAGCTTAGCATAATATATCTATAGGGAATTCGAAAAGGACGGTATGTTCAAAGAAATCCCCACGAAACTATAGATTTTAAAATGTCCAAGCAAGTTTTAAGAAATATCTTCGTGGCATAGACATTCATTTGGGTACCGTACGTTTCCGCCTTAGCGCAGCTCGGTCACGGTATCGAGAGCTGTTGTTCACAATTGTTTCAACTGACAACACTCGTGAGACGGCGACGATACATTCGCAGAACGCAAAAACCGCAAACGGATCAGAGATGGCACGTGCATCGCATGGAGAACGGGTCGCTTTTTACCCGTGTGTGCGTATATGTGCTGCTCTTGCTGTCAGGAACCTGCAGACGCATGGAACGTCGAGGAAGCTAGTTTTTCATCGGACAACAAGTGGGTCATTTCGAGATACAGTTAGACCTCCTATTGTCCATTTTTAATGAAGCCAGATGGTTTGCCATTCATATATCAGTTATCAGCTAAACATCAAGGACATGCCATATGGTCTATATAATAAGAAAGTATATTCGCTTTATGAAGTCACACCTAAAATATTCGCAAATGATGAGCTCAGAAATACGGTACTTTTATTGGATTTTTATGATCGTATTATGTCATAATATTACCTAACAGACATATTTAGTGTATTTTGATATATTTGCCTTTTTAAATATAACATTGGTATAAAAACTATTTAAAGATAATTTTCATAGTTATTATACAACTGACAATTATATAAAGCAAACAAGTTGTTCAGTAAAACTAAAACAATACCTTAACAAAATATCAGCCAGGTACTACATTAAAGCTTATTTCCTTTTAAAAAAATTTTAAATAAATAACATTATCAAAATTATGAGGAGAACATAACCAATTACCAACAGTACAAATATAACGACTTAACTTCCAATTATAGTCATTCTAATTAAAAAATATATACAGTCACAAGTTAATCAATAACTCAATCACAATCCAATCAATAACAGTTAGCAATGGTGCATTAAAATACTTACAAAATTAGTCAATAATACTCTTAATCAATCACAATGATTATGATACTTTAATTAATAATTATTTTTGATATTTAGGTTCAAGATATATTAATAATAACTTTCTCCATTTTATTTTAACATTAAACTTAATAAATCAACCATAATATAAATGATTTTTCCAAATAAAGCATTTTAAAACTAATTGCAAAAATGAATTAACGATGGCTATAATGTTACAATTAATAAATTCTTACTAAGTTTCTCTAAAGGTTATTTACAAAAAACTATTGCTTTTAATGGGGTTATACAGTTTATTATATTGAGATATGTTGAAATAGTGTCAACGCCAATTTTGTTCGCCAGGATTAATAAATGAATGTCAAACCTTCAACCTAATACTTGGTAAGTTGAACGTCATTAATAGACTTTTTTATATTCTTGACAATAGACGATATATTTGTAAAATCAACAGCTGATGAACAACAGCAATCAACAGTTTTCTTCGTCATTTTTGAAAGAATTTGATTGAACTATACAGCCACATTCATAAATATTTATATGTCTTCGTTTTATAGTAATAAACCATTGAAAACCAAAAAAAATACTTGAAAGTATGTATATATTATATGAATATACTTGAGCTAACTATAGAAATAAATAAATCATAGTTTCTTGGAAGAAAACTGGAATAAATAATTGCTGTCTTTTTTTACTTTCCTAACAATATCATATCTGTCATATTCATGTGATTTAATGGTTGAACTTTAGAGTACACTGGAAGATAATGAAAAATTCAGCCAAACTTTACAGGATTCAAGAAACCCAATCAACATCATAACAATTAATGGGAGTCACAGGACTTCTAATACTGCAGTAAACATGAAAACACTAACAGAAAAAGATACGTGCCGAATCTCTGGATAAAAGTTTCACTACGTCCAATATTCCACCATTCTAGAAATTTGATTGGTTACTTTAATATGCGTAATTTTAAGTTTTAATGAAATTTGATACCATTTGACTTTGACTTTTCCATACAAATTTTATTATAATATAATCACATTTAAATTCATATTTTTAACACTGTTCCATTTCAACACATTTTGAGTTTATACTCCACTATTTTTCAACCAAAATAGAATATGCTTATAAACTTACAAAAACCCTATGTATATATTTGCGTGCATACCAGGTAATACAATACCAGATAATACAAATGCCATACGACACATGCGCTTAATACAGATAAAAATATCTATCAGCTCTTATTTGAAAATAGGTGCACAATTGACGGAGAAATCGGCGAACATACATTAAGAAAAAAATATACAGCCGAACATAGAACCTCCACCTTTTTCGAAGTCAGTTAAAAATAAAAATAAACGCGCCATAGGCACGAAATAAACCAACCAAATGCATTTGCGACCAAATGCATAATAAATAAAAAAGTAGTAAGTTGAAAGTAGTGACATCTATATATTGGACGTCGCGAAATATTTCCTCTAAATTACCCATAAAGTTAAATCTCTATTTAAAGGAAATTATTACAATATAATCTTATTAACAATACATTTTAAAAATATCTTAAAGCATCTTTAGCCCATCTGAGATACTAAACACGTCAAAACTAATCAACAACATCTATCCTTTCAAACTATCCTCGAAATATTCTAATTAAATGTCCAAATTAAACTGTTTTCGATTACTGAGGGATATATTGAATGAATACGAACGAATCCGAATCGAATGTCAGGTCGAAATCGATGCTGCTGCCATCGACAGTGTTTTGATGAAGGGTCTTTATTGAAACCTATTCGGACGTTTTCGTATACTTCGCCTCGATTAAATCGTTGATTGAAAACGACTCAATGCTCTTTCTATCATTTTGCCCTTAGTCATCTTTAAAAATCATTTTTCATTATGCCGTTTGGATTATTGTTTGTTTGTTCGTACAGAATAAACTGGAAAAGGAAGACGCGATAAACATTTTTTTCTGTCTGGAAATTATGAGGGCTTTTAAATATACGATACGATAAAAGCTTTTTTACGTTGTATGTAATGTTTTGTAATTTTTTTTTCGTTGCGCAGTATGTAACTAGAATTCTGTTAAAATGGTGCGAATGAAAAGATTTATTACATTAAAAGATTTTTTATTTTCCCTGGTAGTTCAACAACCTCCCAATAAACAATAAGAGTTTAAATAATATCTATCAAAAATATAAATAAAAGGTAGAAACTTATTTCAGTAAATTGTCTGCTGTTCTAAGAATAACCTAAAACTTACACTAGAGTTCGTAGCTACGCATTAATCCGACCGGACACTAACAAATTTAAAATAAACGAAAACATTTAACAATAATTCATTTTTAAAAACAAATATTTTCCTATAAAATGACTTAAAAATGTATATATTTAATAACGAAACAAGCTGCTTAAAAAATATTGATTTTTTTATTATTTCAACAACTTGTACCAAAAGAAATTTTCACAAAACCTTTATGTCAAAACAAGGTTCTTCGATTGATTACCAATGCCTATCGCTATGTAACCAATGAAGAACTGCACGATGACCTGGAAATCAAATGGATTTGCGAAGTTGTGCAGGATTTCACCTTGAAACACGAAAGAAGATTACTAAATCATACTAACGTGGAAGCAATACAACTGCTGGACAGCGCGCAGGATGTCAGGAGATTGAAACGAACAAAACCATACGAACTTGTGTGAACATTTAGTGTGTATTATTAGTGTAAACTATAGCTATAAGTTAATAATTAATAAATAATTATAATTTTATAATTGAGGAATACATACTGATGTATTTTCTCGCACTCGTCTTGCTTGTTAATTAATCCAAGCACATAGGAAAAGTAGTAATAAATTAATTGTAATAATAATAATAATTAAGATTGTACTAAGCGTATCTAATAAAGATGTTATAAAAAACCTTTATTATTAAAAATTCATTCTTTAAATAATATTACTTAAATGTTTTCGAAAATGGAGTTTCGAAACAATCACTTTTAGTTGTACTATGATTTCAGTACAATGATTTGATTAGTTCAGTTCAATCCCGTTGCTGTTTTTCGCCGATAGGTCGATTCGTAGATAACCTCGTTTTCGATACATTGTTTTTCGTAAGTTTCCTGAAAGATGGAAAAACGTAGCAGCTATCGATGGACAATACTTTGAATAAAATATGTTTATCGATTTTTCACAAAAAATCTATAAAGGTAATGTATAGGCCTATATGTACAAACGATTATCGATATCAAAAGATTAAAACAACAATTTTAGCAATGTAGATTTACTAACAATTGGCTTTTAACAATCATGTTGATATTATGAATCAGAAAGTTAATAAAATAATTGAATTGAATTTAAGATATAAGTTGTAACATTTTATATATTTGTTATAACTATAGAAAAATAAAATGCAATAAACCTAGCATACTTCCAAATGCAGTGTTTAACAGTTAGAATTTATTAAAAAATACATTTGATCATAATAAAAATGGATTAGAATCACTTCATCAACACTAGGGCATTAAGCAGCCTACTGGGGCTAAGAGAGCAACAACAGAACAAAATTCTATACTCAAGACTGACACTAACTTAATAATATTTGGATGTTCTTAAATATAAATCTATCTATATTGTGTCATATTCTATATGAATTTAAAGGTTGTACATTTCAATGTACACTTACAACCATTTTTTAACTTCTTCAAAATTGGCAATATGCCCCATCGATGCGATAAGGTGGTAGTTGGAAAGAGCCAAGTCTAATGAAACTTCACATCCAATATGAGTATGTGAAAAATGTGTATTTTGTTTATCTTACTCTTTGTAGGACATCCCCATAATTGAACCATATATGTCCATATAGATTTCAGTATTTGCTTATATGATAGCAATTTATTATATACTGATAATTGTGATTTCCTTCCAATTAGCCAGTACATTTTCCTATATTTCAATTCCAGTTCTTTTCTTTTCTTTCCTTCCAGCGAAATTTTGCATTAAGATTCATTCTGAGATATTTAGCGTTGTTGCAATATTGAATGATAGCATTATTTATTTGTTATTGGTAATTGTATTGTACTTGTATACTTGTATCTGATTGTAGGTGAACTGAACTGAATCTATTGGATTATGCACAGATTTACTTTCGTTAACTTTTATTTTCCAAGCTTGTGTGCAATTATTTATATTGTCACTTGCCTGTTATCATTTTCGTGAGGCTTCTTCACTATTGTCTCCGGCAGCTATAATTGCAGTAACATTAGTAAATATAGCCATCGTAATATTCTCCGTTTTGTGGTATATCACAAGCGTAAAGTGGATAAAGCAGTGGCCCTAGTACACTTCCTTGTGGTACACCTACTTTAGCTTCTTTTATTGTACAGTAAGCTTCTTCTAGTTTGACTCTAAATGTTCTGGTTGTAATGTTCGATTTTAATAGTAAGTGTGTTGTTTTGGTAATATTTTCTGTAGTTTATGAACAAGGCCTTCATGCCAAACCTTATCGAAGACGTGCTACATCTAATTATATAGCTGAGCAAACTTTTTTACATTCATTAAAAAATTTACTATTTTGGTGGAACGTAACTTGAAACGTGTAGTTTTGAGGTTAATACCAGTAGAAAAAAATCATATATGTATCAAATTATAACATTATATATTTATGGCTAGTGAAATCTGTTACAAAAACCAGAAAGTAGTTACCTATTCATCTGGTACGCACTAAAAGTTTAAATTAACTCAAATGGTGCTATAAATATATCCGGAATATATTAACGTTAGATAATCAGTGCGTGGGCAAGGCTTGTCTCCAATGATATACGGTTCTGCGCGCTCTTCGACATAACAGATCCTTAGTCGCCATATCTGGAAGGATCTTCTATCGCCCTTAACCCCGAAATGTAAATGTCCGCCCGAAGAATTTCCCAAGTACCGGTCCTGGTATCTGGTCGTGGACGACGCCGAGTACGTTGATCCCCATGGTTCCTTATATGCAATACACCAAGTCGACCTACGACCTCGGTTCAGGTTCTGGGAATGCCACGGGCTGGTGGTGGGTGGTACCGCGGTGCCATTACCGCCGCCTGATGGCCCTAAGCGTTATTCAATTTCGCTCTTTTTCCCGTGTTTTAGAGGCACTAAGCAGGCAGCCGACAACTCTCCACTCTTAGCGCTGTAGAGTCGTGTTGTCATTCGGAGACGTTCGAGATTTTAACGACGTGTAAACGGCTTACCGAAACGTCTGAAACGTTTGAAAACATCGACTGATACTTAACTCCGCTTTAGCGAGAGCTCATCCAGAGCTTCCTCGGTCATTTCGCATTTTAACGGTGTACAAATAATGACCCTTTTATTCAATCGTATTTGCTCAACTAATTCCGATTTTGTGAGAATATTCCCAAGACAAGTCCTACATAAAATGATTTATATACGTTTTGCTTATAAAGTGTTGTTTTTTGATGGTTTATTTGATATTCAATTTTTTTTTATTTTAATAAAAATAAATTGTAGTTAATTTAAAATATATATGCAAATCAAGTTACCAAAGGAGTCAAGCAGACTCAAGCTCTTCAAATAATTGCGTTTATACTTTTGTTGTTTGATTTGAAGGCTGCTCCATCATATCATAAATATCGGCTTTAATTTCATAGATTTTGTAGTTATGATTTTGATGTTATCGTCAAAGAATGGCCTGGTGAACAAAAAAGTTCTAAAACGATGAACTGCAAGACTTATTGGATGGAAACCCAGCTCAAACTCCCAAAGAACTGTCAGAAACCTTAGCATTTATTAAATCAGCTATTACCACCTATTTATAAGCGATGGGAGATATCCAAAAGGAGGAAAACAAAATAGTTAAAACTAATTGACGAAATTACCGTTTCAAAATTGCGATTTCATAGCTTGCCGGACAAAAAAACAAATATTTTGGAAGGAGTATTGTTACTGATTACTGACGATGAAATTAGATCGAGTATGAAAATCTTAAGGGCAAAAAATCATGGGTTACCTCTGAAGGGCCATCCACATCGACACCGAAGTGCATGTGGTGGAACCAGCTGATCAGATGCCCGGGATCAGGAATTACATGCCTCAGTACATACCTTTTTAAACTGAGATGAATAATCAAAATACCACACCTAATATCTAATATCTATATCTATAATGTCTATCACCACCTGTCACCTAATAGAATGACACACACTAATACGGCGCCGATCTTCGGGATGACATTAATAATATGTTGACAAATTAAATATTTATGTTGATTAAAATATTTTAAAATTTTAAAGAAATGCATAGAAAACAAATTTTAAAGTTAAGAGATATAAATTATCTTTGTTCGTCATAAAAAAACTACTTTCTTGTTTACTAACACTTGCTTAGCCCTGAAAGAAAAAGCCCAGGAACGTTAAATCGTAATAAACCATCATTCTTTATGTTAACAGAGTATACGAAAGAACCTGCCTTCGTTCTGATATCTGTTTGAAAAGCACTCGGGACCACTTAAAGTGTTCCAATAGAAGCTGCTAATTGTTCTCGGGGCTATATAGAGCCTCCGACGGTTCGATATTTCGATAGTCTCGTCTCGCCATTGAAATTCCGTCCGGTCCATCACGATTTTTGATTTTCGTGAGGGCAATCGCTCCATGACGTGAGAATTAATCCGATATCCCTTTATAAGCTGTTGGCATCCATGATTGGTATTCAATCCTTTTCACGAGACGTTGCTCTTTCCGTTCAGGTCTTAGTGTCTTATCAGTTAAGATGCAAATCTAACTTTCGCATAATGTTGAATTAAAGCGATCGTAAAAAATTGTTGTCAGGAATATATTGTCGAAAACGCCAAAAAAAATCCATAGATAGTCTAGAACATCAACGAAAAATCAAAATATAATTTTTTTAATAGTATATGAAAAAAGGGATTCAAATAATATAGTCGCAGAAATTACATAATAAAAACTACCTAATCTAATTCATCTCGTACATATAAAGTCGAAATATCTCGATATATCTCTTATGATAACAGGTCAATTGAAAAGTCCCCGGCCTGACACATAGATGGCGCTACTAGAATTGAATCAATATGTTTTTTAGTTAGCCCTAACCCTCAAAAGATGCCTGTATAAATTGAGAGCTGTCGGATCATTAGTTTGTGGATTATAGCATTTTGAGTGAAGCAATTTTTGTTATTGTGAAAAAAATTTATAAAAAGGAATTTCGTTTGGATAAAATTGCTTTTTGAAGGGAAAAAATACAGTTAAAGCAAAAACTTGGCTTCATGCCGAGTTTCTGGATACTGTCCCAGAAAAATCAACCATCAAGGATTGGTATGCTAAGTTTAGACGTGGTGAAATGAGCACCGAAGACGGTGAACGCAGTGGACTGTAAATTGAAATTGAATGAACTAGCAAACACTCTGAAAATATCAACTGTGCGTGTACATTATATCATTCACGAATATTTAGATATGAGAAGCCTCTGTGTAAAGTGAGTGCCTCTTGAGCTCACTTTTGACTCAAAACAACGACGAGTTGATGATTCGGCGCAGTGTTTGAAGATGATCAAGCGTAATAAACCCGAGTTTTTACATCGATATGTGACAATAGATGAAACATGGCTCCATCATTTCGCTCCGAAGTCCAATCGACAGTCATCCGAGTGCATTGCACACGATAAACTTGCTATAAAGCGTGGGAAAACGCAACAGTCGGCTGGCAAGGTTATGCGTCTGTATTTTGGAATGCCCATGGAATAATTTTCATTGACTACCTTAGAGAAGGAAGGACCATCAACAGCGACTATTACATAGCATTATTAGACCGTTTGAAGGACGGAATCGCCGAAAAACGGCCGTATTTGAAAAAAAAGTGCTGCTTCACCAAGACAATGCCACGTGTCATAAGTCAGTGAAAACGATGGCAAAAATCAATGGATTGGGCTTCGAATTGCTTCCTCATCCACCGTATTCTCCAGATCTGGTCCCCCGCGACTATCCTGTTCTTAAATCTCAAAATAATGCTCACTGGGAAGGAATTTTTGTCATATGAAGAGGTAATCGCCGAAACTGAGGCCTATTTTGAATCAATGGACAAATCGCACTACAAAAATGGCATCGAAAAGTTGGACGGTCGCTATAATCAGTGTGTCACCTTTGGAAGGAATTATGTTGAATAGAAAAAACTAGTTTTGCCAAAAAAATGTGTTAACAGAGTTTTATAAACACTGAAACAAATGGTAACCAGACAAAGTAATGTCCCATTGATCAATTGTCGCTGATATGTTATTTAATGGTCGGACCAGGTTTGAACAACTTACGGTGAACAATTTTTCCTGATTTCACCAATTACTAGACACCATCTTCTAGGTATCAAACTCGGTGAGATTTCCAATCGTATATGAAGCTACTCTGGGCTCCATAAATCACGTTCTTTTCTTCACACATTATTGTCATACATAATCTACTTTTCATTAACCGTAATCATTCATTTCAAAAATGGCTTTTGTTTTATTCCACCAGCAATTCACACATGAAAATTCTACCCACTAAATATTTGTGAACATGTGAACCTAAGTATCAATTTTTTTTTAGTATCCATTCATATATAAGCACCCACCTCAATTATTTTCTTTCTTCTTCTTCCTTAAATAAATGTTTTTAGTCTACATATTAAGTCTTTGTAGATGACAAACTTTGTCGAAACCTTGCACTAGATCTAAAAAATGCTGAAAAGTCTAATGTTTGTTAATGTTTTAATCATGCAGAAAACGTTTCTATTCAGAATATTATTTATTACAATTCTTCGTTTACCATAAACTTTATCATTAAATTAACTATTATAGAATGCAGAACTACAACTATAACGATAATTAAACCATAATTTATTGAAATAAGACTTTTACTCTTCAGTGACGGAAATAACATTTTTCATTTGATGATTAAAACTGTTTTATTGCCACCGATAATTTTACCACATAGTAACATAAGAAAACCATAAAGACCTCGTCAATCTTGAAACTATGTCTTCCTGGGTCAACGATTGTACAAAACCGAACGCATGTTTACTTACGAACAGATCTCGGACCTATAAATTCCGAACGTCCGAGAAAACTGGTTGCAGCATGAATTGGATGGACCCAGCTCTCAATTCGACAGTTTTTACGACTGATTCAGGTTCAATGTACCAACCGGGCTCAGTGGGTCAGTGGTGCCAACTGACGGTCTACGGTAACGGCACACATAAAAACCGGCTTCAATATGGTGAGCTCTTCGATCATCCGTTTTGGTTCAGTCTTTGTTTTTTTCTGCGTCGGTGTGGTGGTGTCGAAATCGAACGATCATTAAATCCGATCGGAGAGTGCCGTGATCTTGACCGTTTCGAGGATTCATCCTGTGTTTCAGTGATATTACATTTTTGAATAAGGTACATTGAGCAAAAATGGTTACTTATGGGTTATACTACCTTGTAATATTAAACTTGAGTAAACTTGAACTTGTTTTTTAAGTAGGTCGTGATAATTTTGTTTTAAGAATGTATCATCATTAATAATGCTAAATATTTATAAATTATTGCAAATCAGTAATCAAATAATAATAATTCATTATTAGTATTAAACTTGTTAAGATAATATGTAATAAAATCTAATATTATTTTAAATTAATTATAATTATATTTCATAAAAAAAAATTTATTTTACTATACATATATGGGAAATATAAGTTATAATTATTAATTAAAAAATATTTTTAAAGCTTTAAATTACCTTGACAATTTTAATTTATTTTTTATTATATCGTAATATTATTATAATTTTAATATACATCTTACAATATTATTATAATATTTACCATTAAAGGTGTATAATGTCAAAGTTTGGCCTTAATATACTCTTGAACTTGTTTTTATTAAAATAGTCAATCTAATATAGCTTATTAAATAATAATATGCTTAAAAAATTGTTTAATATAGCAAGTACTGTTTTGCTAATTAATGTATTCTTGTAATGGTATAAATATAAATATATTATTCCTTACACTATATATTTATTATCACAAAAATAAAGAACTGTTAAAGATTATATTATTTCGCCTGAACTACAAGGGATTGGACAAAATAATATAAACACATCACATATGTACAATAATTTTTAAAACAATTGAAATTATTCGCGAAATAAATTCCTAGGGTATCTGAATAATTTATTGAAATGTTGTCCCATTCTCGTCCAAGAACATCCGCCTATTACTTCTATGATGTTCGAGATGGAAATCTACTCCTTACTCTCTGCTATAATGGTTCAATTATATTGAGGTTTGACTCTCTAGATCGTAGAGTTCTTTTGGGGTTCTCCATACATAAAACCCATCGTCAAGTGCCCATATTTTATGATCGTTGCACCACTCCTTTCGCAGCTCAGCATTGATTTCTACATTATAAATGATTTTGCTTTCAACGAATGTTATGTTTGTGGAGCTTGCATAGTACTGTTTTATCAAAATAGTATTACTCAAGTTTAGTTTTGCTGTCACCCTTGAATTTTTACGGCATAAAAAGTATTTGTCAACATCATTAATTAATTACTTCTTTTATATCATCTATGAAAATGCGTATGACTTTGCATTATTGCAACTGAAAACTTTTTTTAATCTAATTGATATTAGACAGATTTTAGATAGTCTTACAAATTTTTTGTTATAGCTCTTGTCATTCATATTTTGGTCATTCTCATTGATGGGTAATAAGTTAAATTGAGTTTACTAATTTTTATAGAACTAAAAAATGTTAAGAACAAATAGTTTTTGTTAGAAGACGACTTAAATAAATCATATTGTACAGCGTGACTTTTGGTATCGTTTATAAGATAGCGTGATGATTCAAATTCTCGATTACCATACACTCTATATTACGACAACCCCCCTAAAAGGCCCGTTTAAAATATACGGCAGACACTCAACTATGTCTGGTAGGAGCTTGAAGTATTCCAAAACTGTCTAGCTACTTGAGAATCTTCATATAGTTGCCCAAGTAATATACGTACAATGTAGATTTTATAAGATAAGGTAAATTTTCACATCCCCTTTTTTATATAATATAATAGTGAAGTAAAACTATCCACAAAACCATTTATTGATATAAAACAATAAATTATATTATTAACGACTCTTTAACCAATAGAATATACTGGCAGACGTTGAATAACAACTGTTTTATGGGAAACAAATTATTGGATGAAACACATAATATTGATCCAAGATTGCTCAGATCCATTTATCATGATTTAATCTCGCTACGAGAAAATGATTTTTGATGTGTAATACAAAGATCGATTAAGCAACGATCTTCTTTACTGGATTGCGATAGTCCCATATATTGAATGACGTCCTGAACAATAAAGCAATGATGGTTATAACGCTGCATATTTCTTCTCGCGCTGATCGATTATTCTGTTCGATATAATTTCGTCTCAGAGCGAAGAAGAAAATGATTATTAATTTCGTTTTCTTTTGTTTTTCAGATGGCCTACGCGCAACAGTTGGTCATTAGTATATTACTGGCACTTTTTGTACACGACTGTCTTGGTAAGTAAACATGTTTGCGTTGTTTGAAAATGTTTAATTAAAACTCAATATTTTGTAGTATCTGATTAATTGATTTTATATTTCAGTTCGCAACTACAATTCGTTAAAGTTAATTAAGTTTTGAAAAAATTGACCTAATAATATAACTCATTTAATTTAATTAATATAGTTGCACTGATATACTTTGAAAGTGTTTATAGAAAACAACAAATTGAATAAAATGCAAATAAAATGCTTTCAAATAAATTTTAATCTGATAAACTGGTGGTGTAGACGAAAAGAATATTCAATGACATTATTTTAGTTTTTGATAGTCAAATCACACTAGTATATTTTAACATATATTAAATTCAATAAATCGTGTATCGCACTTAAATGTGTTATAGCGCTTTCTTCCTTTCCATTTTCGTCAAGTTTTTTTTCTCTATATTTTTTATATTATCATTAAAACTATTAATAATATGGGGCTGCTCTGTTAACTTAAACTAAGCTTAACTTAAAAACTTATTGAAGTTGTACGAGTTATAATCAGTAATAATCAAAATCTCCTAATAATAAAATACAAAATCAAGTAGAATTGTAGAGTGGCTAAAACCTCGACTTTACTGTGTTTTAGTGAATTAAACGAGGAATTATTGAATATTCACCTTAGCCATCTTATTTAGCTTCTCATATATAAAAACTGCTACAGAAAATATATGTATAGTCCTTCCAATAAAACAGCTAATACACGTCACAGACGACGTCGAATACACTGCCAAATGCAGTTTGTAAAACTGTAAAACTCGTTTTAAACTCGGAGTGAATGTTTCCTTCTCATTTCATCCTAGTTAAAAAGAAACAGAATGCTGTTTGATGTGTCAGAACATACAACCAAATAAGTCTACAAAATCGATTTATATTGGTACTGGACGACCCTGTTGTAAAATGTCGACAAAATCGTAGAAATATTAATTATAATAATTAGATTACAAACCGGCAAAAAAAAGTAAACCAAAAGTTAATGCGGCAACATTGCGATCTGCTGACGTCCTAATTTTTTATAACGTACATTGGCTATTTTATTGGATAGATTATGGAAAACATCCAAAGAAATATCGTAAAAGTGTATTTTGACAGTCTACCAGTAAACTAATAAATCACTGACACAAGTATATTAAAGTTCAGTACGTTACGTCAATAACAGATTGTATTTATAGTGTATCCAAGCATAACATTATGTTTTTCTAATCAAACGAAATTTATTTCACAAACCTAACATAACTAAAATAGTATAAAAAATGCTTTAAATTACATTATTCATTTTAAATTACATATTACATAAATTCAATAAATTTTATTAAACTATACAATAAAACTGAAAAATTATGTATTTGTAGGAATATCATTTAAATTCAATAATTAAAATACTAGATGAATATCACTTAAGTACCATTTATCAGTAACATTTTTTCTAAAAATATAATATACTCAAAAAATTATTACATTTTTAATCAAATACTACAAAACAATTATTTTTCTTGACTTATTTTTTAAATAATATTATTAACACAATTAATTCCAGGTCGAATAGCATTTGAGAAACTAACGGACTATGACTACAAAGGCACCACATATTACACCGTCAAGAACTTAAGTCTTTACGAGTGTCAAGGATGGTGTAGAGAAGAGCCTGACTGCCAAGCCGCCGCTTTTAGTTTCGTACTGAATCCACTCATTCCAGTTCAGGTAATATAACCTCCATTACAAAGAATTATGATTAATTAAAACTAATTTAACGATTTAATTATTGTTACAGGAGACGCAGTGTCAGCTTCAGAACGAGACGCAGGCAAATATTCCAACCGCTACGCCTCAACGGAGCGTGAACATGTACTACATGTCGAAGCTCCAGTTGCGTAGCGACAACATCTGCCTGAGGCCGTGGGCTTTCGAAAGAGTGCCGAACAAAATGATCAGAGGTCTAGACAATGCATTAATTTACACGTCGACCAAGGAAGCTTGTCTCGCAGCTTGTCTCAATGAGGTAAGGTCCCGCAAGTATGCTAAAACAATTTCAATAAACAATTAAATGGTCGTGATCGAAATCTAATTGCTGATCAAAAACGAGGTCGCATTTATTTCCTTCAATAACTGACCTCAATTCTTAGAATAATAACTAACGCGATCTTAAAACTAACACGTAAAGATCGTTAAAAGATATTTAAAAAATGAACACAGCAGATTACAAGACATGAAAAATCGACTATATTTAGCTGATATTTAGCAGCATATACTTGGTATTGTTGATTTTTAATTTTGAGCGATAATCAAATCTTATAAATTTCTTTATAATACTCTTCTGTATCGAACTTCTCTGTAATTCACCTTTGATTCCCTGTTTAATTAAAAAATATACTGCTGAAATTCATCAAGTGCTATTGAATACTTATAATGAGCAATACCGCACGGAAACAAATGTGAATATAATTTTTTTATATATTTTAAAGTATCCTTTTTACCAACGAGGATTTATCTGGACTAGACCTACTGTTTAACGTTGGCTCCGAACCACGGTCCTCAGCATTAAGCCTACCGACTGGCCAGTAACCAACTTAGAGACCATCTCAGAATACATCCGTTCTTACACAGCCTGATTACTGGCGTGACTGGGATAGTTATTCCGTGTCCGATTTTCCACTGCTGGCTATAAAGACATTAACAATTACAATCATAAACATAAAGTACATCCATTCCCCAGCAGGAATCGAACTCGCGATTATCGTAACAGTAGGAGGCCATCCTGTCGCCTTATCCACTGAGCCACCAAGCCGACTACTTTAATAATGGTTTTAATGATTCAAAAACTTAGTTAACCAAATGAGGGCGTCACGCCACACAAGATGAATTAAGAATGCAACTGCAATGAAAACTGCATTTGTGAATCGTTTCTGAAACAAAACAGAATGGAGCCACGCGACAAAAAGTGGCACAAAAACAGATGAAACTAAGTACTAGTGTGTGCAACTAAGTGTTAAAAGAAATGTTCACTTTGAACTGCTCAAAATTGGCTCACCCATTAATTTGATGCTCAGCTCACAACAGATAATGCGGTTGAAGGAAACGTTTTAAAAAACCCCTTGAATTGATCAGACCAAAAATCCACCAATTCAATGACGTTGGATATAGAAATCACATCCTCACCCTCTGCTCTAAAACTCTCCATGACGATTCAGTTATGTTGGCGATTGTACTGACCAGGGAAAATGCATGATGATATTTTGGTGCTCCTCAAACCACGACTGAACCTTTTTGGCTATGTATATCATCTTGGGATATAGCAGTGTTTGCCAGCAATATGCTAATCATTAAATGAAGCTAGTCATTCATCATTGAGGATGGCGAGATGTTTAGTCTGAGTAATCCTACCTTGATGTGGATCAGAAAACCGGCTGAATACCACGATATTGCCGCCCAAAACATAACGGAATCTCCTCCATTCTTGACTATAGAAAGCAAGCAGTTCAAAGCATACGGTTCTTTTGAGGTTCTCCATAAACCCGGCCCTTTGCAGTAAACTACGTAAACGATAATTAATCGGGCCATAGCACATTCTTCCTACCACGAAGAATTCATATTTTATTATCGTCACTTCTTTTGCTGCTTAGCGTTGGTTTCTGTCATATAGGGTTTCGCAGTCTACGACTTCCATAAAAGTTGGTTCTGTGAAACTTCAACCATACTGTTTTTATCGAAACAGTAATATTCAAATGAATATTTTATGTTTGCTGGAATTACCATGGATAATCGCATTCATGACGTGAAGTAAAAATCAATATGTCGTATAAAAAATGTCAATTCAGCTGAAGAGCTAGAAGAGATTATTATTCCAGAAAAAATATTTGTTTGCTGAAAAAATATCGAAATATAGTAATAGAAAATAACAGCCAAATATATATATATGATTCAAAAAAGTATATACAAGCTAACAAAAACATAAAGTATAATAGATTCCGAAAGAATACCATCTGTAAAATAGCTTTCAACGTTTAGAACAGAATAAACACTATAAAAACGTTCTCAAATTGGTTTAAATATAACCATTGTTTAAGATAAATTTATTCAGATATGAACGAAAAGATTTTTTCGATAATTTACTTTTTTCGGGCCAATTATATTGTATACATTGTCCATTTTTCATTTAATCATGGGAACAGTTGCATTAAATAAGAGAAGAGGAAAATAAATTACGATATTTTAAAACATAATGAGTCTTCAGCATCCAGGCTACTGCTGGCCGGGACGGTTACAGTTTTAATGACGGTCATTTTTCAAAAGACCTCTTTGCAAAATTAAGACTTGCTGCTGTGGCTGCGCGGCAAAAAAATAAGCAGGAAGAAATATTAGCAATAGAGCGAAACAATTCGTATAAAATGCCAGCAGCCGATTTACGAGGAAAAAAACTAACTGTATATTACCATAAAATGGTAATCTCGTATAGAATTGGAAGAAAGTCTGGGAATTTATTTGGTGTAATGAAAAGTGAACGTAAAATTGTCGGCATTTATAGCCAACGTTACCCACTTACGTATGCATAAAAATCTACGCCATAAAGATTATTTTTATGTTCGTGCGTCTCCTGTATCTTCGTCAGTCGCATGGTGCACGATGAAGGTGGTGCAAGCTATTTGTGTTTGTGTCAAACCACTTTTGCTCTCGTTGCTAAATTTAACTTCCTAACCGTTGTTCTTTTTGCTTATGACATTAGGTGTATGATAGTTTTTTTCACTTTAAAAGGGCATTTGTTTAGAGAAATTGGTACACTATATGTTTGCCTGTCGAAAGAACGATATTAGTTAAACAGCGAACCAGTCGTCATTTTCGCACTTTTTCGTATCTTTCCTATCGCATATAAAAAATCTAGAGAAATTTGATTCATTAATTACTAAGTTGTTGAGCTTGAGCTAGGTTTTCATCCAGTAAGACTTGCTTGTGCAGAAAAAGTGTTTGATGGGGTTTCTTGACACATTTCTTCTAATCAAAAAGGTAAAATTAAAAAAAAACGTAATTAATGTCAAAAATGCGACCGTTCCGTGATTATCGTCTGTATACACCGAATAACTCAACAATACTAAATGCAGAACTATTATTTTAAATAGAGAAAAATATATGGCCCTATCTGCCTTGGAAGAATCACCGATTAGCGAATCCATACAAGTAATATAGGATTCTATGAGTTCTCTAGAGAGTTTAAGATCGGAGGACAGTCCACCCTCAGGTCACATACATCAGAGACTAAAAAGTAAAGGAATATCTGGAAATGAAAGAGCCGACCATCTGGCAAGTAGGGAAGAGGAGTTCAACGAACTGTTCAGCCAAAAAGATACCAAAGTCTATATGAAAGGCCTAAATAGGCAATTGACCCAATTAGAATGGGACTTTCTCATAAAAAACAATAAATTATGGGAAGTCAAGAGGATCTTTTATCAATCTATAGACCATAATAACATCAATAGACACAAGTCAAGCGTCCTCGCACGACTGCGAATGGGGCACTGTATGTGCCAAAAATATGATGATTTGAGGAGACAACTTGAGATGCCGACAACATTGGAACAATTGGTCCAACCTGAGCAAGTGAATCTGCTGATTGACTATCTAAAAACCATAGACCTACTTCAACACTTGTAACATACATTTATTATTGTGTAATTGAAAAATTTTATTATATATATTCTACTGTTTATAATCTACTGTGTAGTATTTTAAGCTGTTAATGTTCATATAATGTATTGTAATTCACCCTTACATTCACCCTTACATAAATAAATAAAATAAATAAATATAAATAGAGAAAAATGAAGATCATCAAATTTAACAGTTAGATTAGGCTGTTTATCAGTTTTTTGCATAGATACTTATGCTCATCAATATATATCCCTAATCAAAATACATGTAAGCACTTAATATTTTATATAATTCCTTTGTATCAACTAGAACTTATTTTAACTCAACCTATTGCTTAACAATCAAACTAATAAAAGTCTTCAGTGTTAAAATTGCCTGGCGACTGACCAACCTATAGACCATGTCCACCTAATCTGATTATTGGCATAACTTTGATAAGTGTTCTTTTAGATATTTTACATTATTTCGTTTAGATAACCACAAACTTAAGTTACAAGCACATACACCGTGAAAGGTATTCGATTGCCACATTAGTAGCAGTACCATCCCGTCGCATTCACCAACTCATTACCAATACAAAATACTAAATACTAACAATACAATTTGTTAGGGTAGTTTGGAGTATAGTTTCCAAGAAAAATAATGTTGCTTTTATTTCGCAGCTCTAGAACACATTAACAAGTCAATTGAAAAGTCCCCGGCCTACCATAGTAAAAGTAAAACACATTTTTTGGCAAAATTAGTTTTTTTTATTCAACATAATTCCCTTCAAGGGTGATTCACTGATTATAGCGACCTTTCAACTTTTCGATACCACTTTTGTAGTACGATTTGTCCTTTGCTTCAAAATAGGCCTCAGTTTTGTCGATCATCTCCTCATTCGACGAAAATTTCTTCCCAGTGAGCATTCTTTTGAGATCTGAGAATAGGAAATAGTCGCTGGGCGCCAGATCTGGAGAATACGGTAGGTGAGGAAGCAATTCGAAGCCCAATTCATGGATTTTTGACACGGTGCATTGTCTTGGTGAAGCAGCACTTTCTTTTACTTCAAATGCGGCCATTTTCGGCGATTGCGTCTTTCAAACTGTGTTGGTGGTCCTTCCTTTTTCAAGATAGTCAATGAAAATTATTCCATGCACATCCCAAGATACAGATGCCATAACCATAACCTCTGTGGAGCGGATTCATCGTGTGCAATCCACTCAGATGACTGTCGATTGGACTTCAGGGTGAAATGATGGAGCCATGTTTCGTCCATGAAGCAAAAACTCGGGTTTATTACGCTTGATCATCTACAAACACTGCTCCGAATCATCAACTCGTCGTTGTTTTTGGTTAAAAGTGAGCTCGTACGGCACTTGCCACGCCATCTATGTGTCAGGCTGGGGACTTTTCAATTGACCTGTTATTTTAACTAGCTATTCTGCTGTTTATGCTATCCAGCAACAAGGTGATGGCACACATTCATTATCTCGACATTTAATATCGTTCTTAATTCAAAGTGAGGTTATTGTAATATTAGATTAGCTTCATTTTTGTACAAATAAATTTTCGCTCAAAGACTTTTAAAAACCTAAGTGTATTGTAATTTTTTTTTGTTTTCAGAATCGTTTCACATGCAGATCCTGCGAATACAACTACATCACGCTTCAATGTCAGCTCAGTGACACAGACAGGCGATCGGCAGGACAGTTCGTACAATTTGTGGATGCCCAGGGAGTAGATTATTTTGAAAATCTGTGTTTGAAAGGCAATCAAGCTTGCAAAGGTTAGTAAACATTATTTATTTTTACACTCACGCAAACATGTTAATTTTTTATTACCACTAGTGGTTAAACAATCTGTCCAGTGGAAATAAGTATTTCTTATGACAATTATTATTTATATGAAATGTAGAATATTACTTTAGCGCATCTCCTGTGTAAAATATTGCTACAAAGTCTATGTATGTCCGTGTATAATAAAATCCAATGATACTAAACATGTTTAACTGATTAACAAGTATATTGGGGTGTAATAAGAGTTTTTTTTTTAACTCTTAACACTAACATTTTCATTTACATACGTGTAGGGTTCTAGAAAAGCGCATATCGCAAGAGCTATATCAATTAATTAGAGGCATAGTATGGACAATCGTCTATAGCACTCTACACTTTGTTTTGGAACCGATGAATGATAACTATATCAGATTTGCCAGAACTACCCTATAGTTAGATTTCATAGGATCAATTGCAGTAATATCATATTATATACTAGCGACCCGCCCCGGCTTCGCACAGGTGCAATGCTGATTCTAAATTAAATACACTACAGAAAAAATATGAACGTTGTATATAAAAACATAGCGGCCCGCTCCGACTTTGCACGGGCATAAAATATATATGCCTATGTCACTCAATGAAAACATGATTAAAATCGATCCAGTATTTTTGGTTCATTCATTACTGCCCTTGGCCTGCACGCATTAAATTTGGAGTAAAACAATTCCTCTTCCCCTATACTTACTATGAAGATTTCCTGCTATCTTTGGAATATCTAAATTCATACAATTTTTATTACATTACACATTTTTAAACGCAAATTTTAAATTTGTAATATCTCCAAAAATATTTGTTTAATTTACATGCTGTTAGGAACCATATTGATCTATATTAACTGCACACTGTATTTAAGGTACTTAATTCGATAAGGATTAATGCCGTATTGCTTAAAATAGCTTCGTAAATAAGCCATTTTCTCACGTAAAAAGTAAACAATAAAAATGGTTAATGTGGGTTATCCCTAAAAGATAAACATATACCATCGCGGACTTTTTTGTAGACCTTTTTATGGTGTACAATACTGTAGTACATTAATTTGATCTAACTCGTAGGGTTAGCGTTTTTGCTAATTGCTAAATAAGCCTAAAAAAATAGGTTAATTTACGACATCACGTTAGAAACCTCTAAAATTAGCAATGTTGCCTTAGTATATTATGCATGTATTATACATATAAACCTTCAAAAGGAAGGTTCTCACTCTATCTATTGAAAAAAACCGCATCAAAATCCGTTGCGTAGTTTTAAAGATTTAAGCGCACATAGGGATATAGGGACAGAATAGCCGACTTTGTTTTATACTATGTAGTGAGTATGACTTCGATTTGCATCAGAAAAGCCAATATATTTTATTTAAGGTCTAAGTTATTTTGGTTTAGCTAGTATGTCTTTGTTCCAAGTTAGACGTCATTGTAGATGCACGCCAAGATATTTACCATACTCCACCTGGGAGAATTGGCAATTATTAATATTCACTGATAGGCAGGTTCTGTGTAAGGTAATAGTCACATGGTTATATTTTATTTCATTAGCTTTAATACAGCAGGATTGTTAGCTACTGTTCTATTTTATTGTGGTGTATTTAGAGTTTCCTTGCTGCTATCATTAGGGAGATGCTAAGGTTACCGTGTCATCTGCGTAATTTTCCACAGTAGTGATTTTTGTGGTGGATAGAACATCAGTACATAGGATATATAGTATGGTTAAATACAATAGTTGGCCCAGTACACTGTCATATGATACTCTTCAATATATTGGTGTTTATCATATATTAGAGTCATATATCATATATTAGTGTGTTCATTATCTTGTGTTATAGCAAACTGTCTATCTGTAAAGTATAATACCACTAGCTAAAAGTTCGGATGAGAAGTATAAAAAAATGCAGCCGAAGAATATATTTTAGCATTTAGATCTATATTTATTTGCTTTACCAGTTTATGTCTTTGTTCTACAGTTCAGTGCTTATTACGAAACCCAAATTGGTATTGTACATTTTATACATTTTTCTTCAAGGTGCATACATTTCTCATATTTCTTTTGATATTACATGTAGTAAGCTTATAGGCCGACAAATGGTAACCTCTTTTGGTTTCTTGAGTTTTAAAACCATGATGATTCCAGCCACTATGTCATAACTTTGCTTTTTGCAATTAATTTTCCTCGTAATTATTTATTTAATTTCTTTGGCAATTCACTTTTTCATAGGGTAGGTCCATTCGAAACAAAGAACAAATAGTAACCTCTTTTGGTTTCTTGAGTTTTAAAACCATGATGATTCCAGCCACTATGTCATAACTTTGCTTTTTGCAATTAATTTTCCTTGTAATTATTTATTTAATTTCTTTGGCAATTCACTTTTTCATAGGGTAGGTCCATTCGAAATAAAGAATTTAGGAAATATCCTAAATAATTTCAAATTATCTTCCCCATATTTCAGACAATTTTAAAAAATCACCTTTATAAATTTAATTATAATTCTTAAAAACCGGAAGAATCATTCTCCTCAGTAATAAAACGAATATTATATCTTCCTTAAAGTCACAAAGTAAAATAACTATTCAACTTTCTTATTTATAAAAAAAACGTATACCAACTGCCTACTAATGTTGTTATTTGATGACACTTTGTGAAGTGTCGAAATTAAGACATTCGATGAATTTATATCGACTTGAAGCACAATAAAAGTTGTAAAAACAATTAGTGTCACGAACAATGGCGGTTTTTATTGAAATCTTTATTACCATAACAGTACATACTGTCATAAAAATGATGCTTTTTCGATGATTATTTTATATATTCTTAACGCAGTTATTTGAGCATGTGTGTTTTAACCATAGACTGTCGGTAATTTCAATTGCCTATTAGTTTAAAATTTAAGACCATAAAATAAAATAACAATTAAATTTCCTACCAAAACAACATAAACCGTTAACTCACAGCTATTTACTAGTAATGCTGCTATTCTATGTCAACTACAAAATTAAAATTAAGGCAATAGACGCATCTATAATGAAACAAAATACGGTAAAAACTAAAACAATAGAGTAATCACCAACCATAAACGATTTTATGACAACGTCTAAAGTTGATATGTTTTTTAACTGAAGTTGTTCATAGAATGTAAGGTTGATTAGCAACAACACTGTATGGGGAAAAATATAAAAACAATTAGGCTGAAATCATCAGTTTCCGTGTTTAAAATGATTTTATAAGGTCTTTTGGGGTGTTCTAGCTACCTTTTTGGTCATACCCAACACATAGATTGGATATAGTTAATTGTTTGTTAAGCTTTGACCATAATAAATATATCAATATTTCACCAACGGTATCTGATGTAAAAAAGAATAGCTTACGTTTTTGTTGGGAAACAAAACTGAGAAAGCGTTCATCTCTGTGATATTCGGTAAACCTATTAATCAATTTACCGAACAAATGTAAGCAGACTTGAGTGAGTATTGGTATCATTGTGCTCAAAACATTCGTTTCTTTTAAAATTACGTAAATAATGAGCAAATATTTTGAAGACCCAACATAAATGAATTATTATCACATATTTTCAGCAAGGCCATAGGTTGAATTCTAAGAAATGTTATCATTTTCAATTATAAAAATACCATCTTTTCATAGATGATTAAAGAAATACGTACATTTTTTTAAATGCTCTAAGAAAATTACAGTTCCCTGCGTATTATTTGCTGCACCATTAAAATTATAATATATAAAATTAAAATTATTTTCTTTTGCAATCCTTTGTGTTTTTTCAGTTATGTTTTAACTATGATTACAGTCTTAACCTCTTAAGTTTTAAGATTTATTATAATATTTACCATTATTTTTCTAATTATCAGATATATTAAACTCACAGTACTTAAATGTTTACTTAATTAAACTAATAATTTTTCATATTCGTCATGAAAAATGCTTATTTTATATTTTTTAATGTTAATAATAAATATTGGCAATCTGAAAGTCCATTCAAAGCACACATACCTACATTTTTATAGTGTATTGTGATTATTATAACTATTCTAATAAAGCTTAACACGACCTGTCAAATTTTAATTTTATGAGTACCTAATTTGTATTAATGATTTAAAACATTCATTTTTTGCATTCACATAATACATATAGTGCACATTGACGTGTCTGTGTACTAACATAACGCTCCAATAAGATATTTTACTGCACCTCTCATATTCACCAGGCATTACTCCTTGTGATAAGTGATTATTTTAGAGGATTCAACACAATTCGACAGATCCCCGGTTCACTAATTTCATATAAATCGACAATTGTCTCCAGGAAGGCAATACAAACTATATTAATTTCATAGATAATACTTTAATAAACTCATTCAATCAACCAATTTGATATATTTTCTTGTGAAATAATTAATCCAAACAATCAGATCGAATTGACTTATGTTCTCTAGCCGGAAACATCTAATTTCATCAAATATTCTTCGATATATAATAAAACTATGATAGCATCTTGGGGCTATTTTTTTTTTGTTTTGTAGGTATTGGATGGCTATCTACTCCGGAAATTATTCAAATTTAGATTTCAAAATAATATGATGAATAAAGGACACCATAAATTTAATTTTGAAGTCTAAAAAAGCATCAAATATTCCGCCAAATAACGAACCGAATTTAATATCTTCTTTAATATAAAATCGTCTAGTTGTATACGCCGCTATTTTTTTTATTCCAATTTTATTGTGAACATTTTCGAATTTCTATCGAGTCTACTCGTCCGTTTTAATTTCCGGTCGCTGTAAAATGACGGTATCGAAAAGAGCATCAACAGAAAACATTAAAATCGTCTTAACATCACTCCCATTTCTATTTGTAAAGAGATGTTTTTGTCTGGGGTTCGAAATAAATCTGTTTTTAATATCATGAAATTATTTTTGACAAAAATGTGTCAGGGAGAGCAGGTTTAGACATTCACATTTTTTTTAAATTGCTAATATCGTCATATAAATGTACTCTTTCTGGTGACGCAATAATGTGTCGATGGAAAATTTACTAGAGTTTCAGGATGTATTGCCAAAATAAATTATTTCATTTAAACTAGACGGACCGGTGAACTAGATCACCTACAGCTGTATTGCAAATTTTCTCCGATAATAACAGTAGCAAGTTCGTCAATTGTCGGCGAATTATCTCTTTCGAAGCTGTTTCCCCAGGTTTGGTCCAATGCTGTTTTAAACATCTTAACTAAATCATTGTTTTGATGAAGAAACCTTTATAGTTCCTACGACAATAGTTCGCTTCACTGTCGAATTGTGAGCAAAACGCCTATCAATTTCCGCATTTGGATTGCCTATAAAATAAATTCGTAAGAATTGACAATCAGTATCTAGCAACAACAACGCTCCTAGTACGTGAAATTGTATCAGATTTTGTTAACATATTTCTGATAAAAAATTGAAAAAAGTGGGTATAAAATTATCCTATATCAATCAATAAAATAAATATATTCCCTAAAACTGCAAATTATGTATAAAATATAAATATAGTATAAAAATAAATGAATCTATAAAATATAAATATTATCATAAACAAAGAATTATCTCTTCTGTTTTTTTCCTTTTTTCCCCTTTATAATTCTATAACTTTTTTTATAATATTAATTACTAGCAAAAATTTGGTATCACTATTTTGTACATAAAAATGTAATTGAGACAGTCAGCTAAGAAATCATATCTTTTATATTAAAGCAAACTTATCTTAAATTCAAGTTCGGTTTTCAAACCATTCCTCATCAGACCTAACATTTGCACATCTTTTGAGTATATCGATTATGCGCAAATTGTGGTATACTCATGACATTATCAGTAATTTCTGGTGTATACGGGTATGGAGACTTGAATTAGAGATACAGATTTTCACGAATTTTGCCGATAGATACAACCAAATGTTCTTTTGTTGCAAAATCACTAAATCTCACTTTTACTTATAGTCCAAATTCGTGTCAAATACACGGCTATTTTGACACCAAACGTTTGAAACCCTCATGATAATGACGCCAATGAAATTACTCTTACTCAGCTGAAAATGTCAATAAAGGGAATGAAAACATATTTTGCTCGTGCAGAATCGCTAAAAATGTAAAGCTATAAGGATGTTGTTGAGAGATATCCAATATTACAGTATGACCCTTTACGCCAGACTATTTTAATATAACTTACTGATGTCGTCTTATTCTCGCGGATCTTTATTTGTACTCTTAATTGCCTTTTTTTTAAATAGAAATTTGTAATAGAAAATGGCCAACATTGAACAAATTATTATGTTTATTTTAGGTAACAGAGTCTTCCAAACACCAAGAATCGGAGTAGCAGACAACAAAGTAGCCCAGTACGCCAGTCTCCACTATTACACAGACAAAGAACTTCAAGTAACGTCCGAAGCTGCGTGCAGATTAGCTTGCGAAATCGAAAACGAATTTCTATGCAGGTCGTTCCTCTTCAAAGGACCACCACAAGTAAAAAAAAACCCATCGAACTCGACAAAAAGCTTATAAAAATAATTATTTCGCTGTTTAGGGTACCCAATACAACTGCCAACTGTTCCACTTGGATCATAAAACTCTTCCTGATGGCCCAAGCACTTACCTCAACGCTGAAAGGCCACTGATAGATAGTGGGGATAGAATTGGATCCTATTTTGAAAATACCTGTGAAAGTAAGTGAACAGTATAATACAAAATATATTAATCGATGATCTAATTAACATATCTACTAAATAAGTCTTAAACTTGATTTAATTATAATAGACATAATCTGTATTTTCAATAATGTTGCATACTCAATTGAATTATTTGCTATTTTAACGAAATCATTTTAGGGCATAATCCAGTAATCCAACTAATTGTATTAAAATAGAATATATCATAAATTAAAACAAAGTTAAAACACTGTAATCTGTTCATATATCAGTGACACAAAATAAAAACAATTATATCATTGTTTTTATGCAATGGAAAATATGAATGTATTTTTGGAAAAAAGTTAATAAAACATTTAAAACTAAAAACAAACATAAACATTTCAGAACCAAAATAAATGTTTATATTATTTGTTTTAAAATACAACGTTGCTGTTCAGTCGTTAATGTTATAAAACTTCTTTAGGAGAAACATTTTAAAGAAGCATTACCACTATTTTTCGTTAGTTGATGTCTCTAGGAGGCTTTTGTGTTGCTAAACATTATGTCGTAAATATTTTTCGCGGTGCCTTATTTCATTCTAGAACAACTTTAAAAGTTGTAATTTGCAGCAGTAAAGTAGTACCTATTTATAAACTGGAATTTTCAAGCCACCGCATATTTTTATATTTCATTGTTTAATAACGAACAAGGGTCATAACTTTAATAAAGCTAAAGTTTGTAAAATGTTATGGAATAATTTTGATATATATTAATGTTAAAATCTATTAGCACACTATTATACGTTTTAATAGGATTAATACAATATAATTCCTATTCTATATGTTAATTTGCTTATTTCCATCCCGCTTAGAATCAACATCTCCGCCGGGATCTGGCGAAAACACGCTTCCAGTAGTATTCGACACATCCGAAGACCCAACCCTCAACAATCTCACTAAAACCGCTGACGTTAACTGCGACAAAACAGGAACTTGCTACGACGGTAAGTCTACCCGAACAAGAAAGGAAATAAAATTCTTCAATTGCGGTTTTATTTCAGTTGCGGTTAACTGTAAAGACACCAAAATCGCCGTCTCCGTCAGAACGAACAAACCTTTCAATGGCAGAATTTACGCCTTGGGAAGATCGGAGACATGTAATGTCGACGTTATTAATAGCGACCTCTTCCGGTTGGATCTGACAATGTCGGGCCAGGACTGCAACACTCAATCTGTAGTAAGTATGCATTCTAAGCATATGAATTATTAAATTGATAGATACAAAAACGCATACTTTAATTTGCCTTAAAATTGTCTTATTTTAATGAAAAAAATGGAAACTTGTTGACGGTACTATCGATACTTCCAACCCTGGCCAAATCTTATTCGAACGTAAACAAAAATCTTATATTATGAATGTCTCATTTTAAAACAGTTACAAGTATAGTTCGTTCAATACAACAGTGAAGTCACGTCATCTAAATCTATAATATCAAAACTTCGCAATGTTGCCGCATCAACTTTGAGATTCAGTAGTTCATTTTGACTTTGACATATAGAACATTCTAATTTAAATAATATAATGAAATAAAAATGATGTTATCAGAGGTAATTTATTCTAACGTTATAATACATTTTAACGCATATATTATCGAAGGACTTAAATTACAATTAATTATACAACCACAATAGTTTGTAGTTAGAGCTCTTTTATTATATTTACATTGAACTCTTTTCGACACCACTTATGAGGTAGAGTTATAGGCGTGATTTCTAGACTTCAGCATTTTCAATTAGTGTAATCACAAATGTTAAGCAGTGATTTTAAATTTATCAAAATAGACAAAGCTCCAATGGAATGTTTGTTGGTTTACTCCCTCCAATGATTTGATCCTCTAATTATTTATTCACTAATATTTTGAAGAATCTTATGGACATTTGACAATCGAGGAGTTTTATAGGTTCGGTTACATGATTCATACATTTTACTGATTCAATTACATGTTCGGACGTATCAGACAGCATTATATCTCCTTTAAACTAGTATAAAATGAAAATAAAATATAGTGCATGATTTTAAAACGAATTTATAATAGGGGATAGGCAACCCGTTTGACATCATGATGACGTCAGTTCACTGTTATTTTAAATGTACTATACACCGATTTCGTCAAATATCCTGTCGCGCTATATAACTTACATGTCACATATAGAAGATGTTATAGAGATTGTTCACTTAGTTTTATATTCGAAATAATCTTAAAAATCTCTAATCTTTAAAACGCTAATCTTTTTTCGGTACGTCGACGAAACTCGTACAACCCAACAATTCATCGTTTAACGCAACTGCAAATTTCAAATGTCAAACATATCATCGGTACACTATACTGTAGGTATCATTTTTTATGTTAACTTTTATTTTCAGACAGGAGTTTACAGTAATACAGTAGTACTTCAACATCACAGTGTGGTAATGACCAAAGCCGACAAGATCTATAAAGTAAAATGTACCTACGATATGTCATCAAAGAACATCACCTTTGGAATGATGCCTATAAGGTACGAAACGAAATTAAAGTATCTTTACAAACCATCATATTTTTTGTTGTTGTTACACCAACACAGGGACCCAGAAATGATCAGCATTACATCTGCACCGGAAGCTCCACCACCAAGGATTCGTATCTTGGATAGCAGACTAAGGGAAGTAGAAACAGTCAGAATTGGAGACAAGCTCACTTTCAGAATTGAAATTCCTGAAGACAGTCAGTATTGTTTTCTATTAAAATTTATATATTTTACACGTATCTTTTATAGCGCCTTACGGGATATTTGCCAGAAGCTGTGTGGCCATGGCTAAAGATGCTAAGAGCACCTTCCAGATTATTGACGATGAAGGTTGTCCAGTAGATCCCAGTATTTTCCCTGCTTTCACTCCCGATGGAAATGCCCTCCAATCAGTCTATGAAGCGTTCAGATTCACTGAATCGTATGGCGTGATCTTCCAATGTAACGTAAAATACTGCTTGGGACCATGCGATCCGGTAAAATAACTCGAACCTTTTGAAATTAA
The DNA here is from genome assembly GCF_030347505.1 of Rhynchophorus ferrugineus. Classification (NCBI taxonomy): domain Eukaryota; kingdom Metazoa; phylum Arthropoda; class Insecta; order Coleoptera; family Curculionidae; genus Rhynchophorus; species Rhynchophorus ferrugineus. The sequence goes on along the minus strand of NW_027472583.1, from coordinate 17,708,248 downwards.
TTCCTACTACATGAACGATTTCTCCTCTAGGCCGTATGTGAATGGGGAAGAGACTCTCTGGAATCATGGGGCAGAAAGAAGAGAAGCGTCCAAAATCAGACTGATGACGACAAGGAAGAGGATATGTTCTTGAGTCAAGAAATCTTGGTATTAGATTACGGTGATGAGAAGCAGTCCGAGTATTTGAAGAGCGATCCAACCAGCGCAGAATTTGGCAAAGACAAAACTGTAACAATCATCGAGCCCTGTCCGACCAAAACATCTGTCTTAACTTTAGGCGTAACATGTGCTCTATTAGTTTTACTTTACATCACCACTTTATTCTGCTACTACATGAAGAAATGGCTCAATCCCAACAAACATTTGGCTTAAGTCTAAACAACTGGAATTTGACACAAGACAATCAAACAAATGACCTAGATGTGGTTGGCATAAGAAACCTGCCTACATACCTAGACGCATTTTCAATTTTTAGTACCTTTTTAATCCATGCAGTGGCAATAAAGGACATACTCATTACATTAGGTATAGATTAGAATAATCAGTCCCATTCCAGACCATTGTTTTTTTTTATTTGTAAATAAATCCAAACACCTTAACTCAAACATCATGGTAAATTAGGACTTTAAAAATGCGAAATGGGAACGAGACTGTTTATGTGATATTTTACACAGTACTTCATTTATTTTTATTGTAAGGACGAAGAAGTATTGTGTAAAAATCAAACCTATAGGGTTATAAAGACCTTAAATCTACTAGATTTTCAAGCAAGTTAATGAAAAACAATTTTTCGGGCACTGGTGATGGTTTCTTCTTGGTGGTGGGCTTTACTTTGAACTTTGCTATTGAAGTAAAAATGAAAACAAAGAAATTTTACCGTTACAGATAGAGACTCAAATCACAAGATGGGGGGACATAAGTATTTTCTCTAATATATTTTGTCCCCTAATCTTTTCCCTTGCTAAGCATTGCACAAACAAAATTATTTGTGACGGTAAGATGCTGCATTGTGCTTCGTATTTTTATAATTTCGGCATTCCATTTTTAAGTTATTTATATTATTTATTGCATTATTTTCTCGCTATTATCAGTTACACTAAAATAATTTAAGGATGTATATAAACATATTTTATATAATAGATTTAATCTGAGGCGTATTTTTTACTCTCCTTTTATATTCGATAAACCAGTTTTTAATAAAAATATTCCATAAATAAATTGCCTTTTGATTACTTAATTAAAAATTGGGAACCATAATTTTTGTATCAATTTGCCAACTATTTTTCTATTGTAATGGTATTTCATTCTATTAATCCAAGTCTAAACCGCACTACAAAACCAATTATAAATTCACTTCTACATATTTTGCTGCAATTTTCATTTTGAAAATAGTAGAGACCAATATTAAATTACGGTTACTAGATGATGAATTTATTACCGACTGACAGGTTACCGCTATTATCAGCTATCAACAACACAGCGACTTAAAAAAAGATTAAACAGTGATTTAAACAACTATGGACATGAAAAAATATGGTTTATCAATCATATTTGAATTCAACAAGTGCTCTCGGATAGCCTAACGGTTGAATATGACATGAAATTGAATATTTATTTGTACTTTTCTTTCTTTTATTCATTCTTTACTGTTTTCTTAGAGACAATGGAATAAATATTGTTTATTTAATATTTATTCTGTTTTATTTATATATGAATGGTAAATCGTAGGTGCAGAAACAGCATAACAATAACTAGAAACCATAGAAAAATAGCAGTGACTTCCAGGTCACTTTTATATTAGTGATGTCAGTAGCCCTCAGTAGTACATTAGTGACCTATAAGTGGATTTTAAGCTGCCATCTACACAAAATACTTAATATACACATATAATTATAAATAGTTATTAATCATGATAGTGAACTTTAATGATGCTAAGCTTTAACACTGCTATTTTATATTACTGTAATAAAGTTAAATTACTAGTAAATTCACTGTAAGCCAGTTTATTTTATTATTGTCAAAATTGTTATTTTAATAATCATGGAACCTTTAGCAGGTAAAATATTTGCTACAAGAATTGAGACGTCAACTAACAGTATGTTGTATAATAAAAACTCATTCACTATAACAATTCGAAATAGAGTTCATAATTTATTAACAAAGTAAAAAACTAACAATACATGGTCATTTCCCAAAGAATCTTAACATATAACTAAATGAAAACTTTAAAATATCAATTTATTATTTAATAAAAAATAAACTTATTGAAATTCGTAATCTTCCAACATATGTATCCTGTGTTGGGTAAGTAATGCAACATCAATCATAGCTTCAGGTAATAATAACTCAGCAACAGAGTATTTTAAAGATTCTTCATATGCAAATACAATGCTAGTATCAAACAGCATCATTTTATTTTCTGCTAGAGCCAAAATGCAATTTCTGGTTCTTGCCATTGCTTCTCTTATATCCTTTGGTATAACCTAAGAAAAGGTGAATAAAAATGTAACAAATTTATAGATATTAAAATACATCACTCTTACCTCATCTAAATTTTGAATAAAACCTCCAACATTTTCATCTTTATTATCTATAGGAGGGCTGATCCATATATATCCATTATTGCCAAGTATTAAACTAACACCAAAAGGTAGATTATGAAAGTGAATTTTACTCTTTTTCACTAAAGAAGGAAAAACTTTAATCAAAATACCCTGACCAAGCTAAAAACATATTAAATAGAGAATTGCTATTGCAGTTAATTAATAACAACCTTTCCATATCTTAAACTCCTTGTATGTAATGATAAACTACCATCAGAAAAAACACTTTGTACTTCAGCACTAATTAAATCACCTTCTTGAAGATATTGCCTCATCATATGCTGATCTTCTACTGACCTTCTCCTCTATATCGAAAATAATTATTATTCTTAATAATCATTAAATATTATCAGCATACCAATTCTCCACCAGGTAAATTAACAGATGACAATTGTAAAATTGAATCTAATCTGGCATTTGTATCAACTTTCCAACGTTTCTGTTGTACTTCAATAATTCTACCAACAAGGACTTCGCCAACTTGCCCATTATACCTACTTTTTAAAGGACGAATTGATATTAACTTATTTACTTGTTCCTTGACTCCTGCAACTGAAGCTTTAAGATCACCATCTTCTTCATATGTTCCATGGCCTCTAAAATAAAATATATTTATAAGAAATATTTTCAAAATATTGCTAGAGTACAAAATCAAACCTAACAAAATTTGTATTAGAAGCGTTTATTACAACTTCCCCGGGGGTAAATATTTTATAACATTTTTGAGTAGTAGGCAGTGGTTTAATTCTATTTGAAGCTGATGCTGTCCGTATGTGAATTTTTTGGGACATCTTATGTTAAAAAACTTTGTGATATCGATAAATTTAAATCTATTGGGGATACAGTATAACCGTGTATACAGAAAATGCCAAAAGTAAGGTTATGAATCTTATTATTATAAAAAAATATGTCAAAATTTAACATCAATTTGGTGAAGATTATAATGAATTAATGAATTTTAGCTGTTCAAATTAATATATCAATATTCTAAAATCATTATTTATATTATTAACTATATTATATACATAAAAAATATTTCAGGCTGTATATATGCAACTAAATATGTAGAACATATTTTTAAATTATTTGTTTTAAAGAATATGTGAACTATAAACTAAAAATAGTACAAAAAAATTAATAAAAAACTTTAATAACATCAAACCTAGATTAGGGAATAAATATAAAGAATATTTTAAAACGCATGTTTTATACATGGTTATGTATAAATATATTTAAAAACAATTTAAATGTCATAACACATATTTGTCAAAAATCAAGTTGTATATATTTTAATATTTCTTCCAAATTTCTGTGATATATATTCGTACAAAAATATGATATCTCTCAAAAATGGATTATATTTTTATCAAGGAAATAGTAAGTTAAACTTATTAAATATCTTAAATATTTAACATATAAATAAATTTGCTTAGATTTTGCCAAACAACTATGTACAAAAGCAGCTAGAAGTAAATATAAATGTGACTTTGGAAGCAAAAAGGCGTTAGGGCAGCCAACTCCTTATACACATCCCCATCTATTAGGAGAAAATGAAGTGACCCCCATGATTAAAAAGGAAGAATATCAATGTCGTAGGCAAAAGTTATTGGAGTTAATTTCAGACTATTCATTAAAGAATAATGCCCCTTCTAAAAATCATATGGTATTTACTACCAACTTATATACAACTAAAAATTATTCTATTAACTAAATTATTCTAGATAGTAGTACCAGCTGCAACAAAACAATATATGTCTGATAAAATTCCATATATATTTCGCCAAAATTCAGATTTTTTATATTTAACTGGATTTCAAGAGCCTGATACTTGTGTAGTTATAACATCTACACAAAGCCCTGGGTAAATTGTAGTACAATGAAAAAGAAGATTTGTTAATGCTGTATTTTAGTGGTCACCGAACAACACTATTTACAAGAGACAGAGATAATCATGCTGAATTGTGGGATGGCCCTAGAACGCACCCAGAAGATGCTCCTGAATTTTTTGGAGTAGACCAAAGTTTACCTATAAGTGAATTGCCAAACTTTATGGCTTCATTTAGAAAATCATCTTCATGTGTTAATTTATGGTATAATATATCAGTTTTTTTTTATGCAGCTAGTTAACAAATATTTATGTAGGTATGATTTTGAATCTAAGGTAAATATGGAGACCGCCAATACAGTTAGAGATTATTTAAAAGATTCTGGGAATAAAAACTTTGATTCCCCAAGAAACTTCATACATAAATTAAGGCTATATAAAAGTCCTGCCGAAATAGCTTTAATGCAAAGATCATGTGATATTGCGGCGAAATCAATAGTAGAGACAATGTCTTTTTCTAGACCAGGAATTGGTATGTCTATTAAATTATATTTTTTAGATTACTTCAGTAGTACATTTATAAATATTAACTATATGGATTACAAATTAAATTAACTGGATAACCATACAGTATAGATGTTTTTAATTTTCGCCTTTAGCTTTAATTTAATTTATTATTTATAAGTATCATTTTAGGAGAAAATCAACTATTTGCTAAAGTTGACTATGAATGTCGAGCCAGAGGTGCTGAATTTCTCGCTTATCCTCCTGTTGTTGCTGGTGGTAATCGAGCTACCATCATTCACTATATTAACAATAATCAATTGGTTTATGGAAATGAACTAGTTCTTATGGATGCTGGTAGTTTTCTAAATATTACTGGCCTCAAAACTTAACATTTAAACATATTTATAATTTAGGCTGTGAATATCATGGGTATGCCAGTGATATTACTAGAACGTGGCCAGTAAATGGAAAATTTACCGATTGCCAACGTGAAATCTATGAAGTTGTATTGGAGGTGCAAAAAGAACTCATCCAATTATGTGCTAAAATGCCCAGTCTGGACACACTCTTTGAATGCATGTGTCTCTTATTAGGAAGAAAATTACAAGAAATAGGTATAGTGGGAGTTCAACCATCAGATAATTATATAATGAAGGTATGTAGTACAGGTAAAACACTGCCGAGTTTTGGGCGTTTTCACACCTGCCTGAACCGACACGACAACGATATCGGTGGACCCGTAATCGCACGTAAACAAATGGAACCCTTTCATACTCGTCGATATCGTGTCGTCGCCAGCAACGGCATGTCGGCGGGAAGCAATCTCTCCACTCGTGTCGGCGCCGATTTTTATTGTGTAGAAAGATATTTTTAAGGTTAAAAGAGGAAAATGTCTAGCTTTAAATATGATATTGTAACACTAATTGAATTAGTAGCATCAAATGGTACAATCATTAGTATTGTAAATGATAAAAACAAAATACGGTGCCTTGTCGGTGCCGGCAGATGTGAAAACGCCCTTTGGGGTCACAATCAAACGGTTAAATATTTATATCACAAAAATTACAGTTATTCATAAAAGGAATACAATAAATTTAACATTATAAAAAAATATATTTTCAAAAATTATTTTAGGCCGCTTATCAGTTGTGTCCCCATCATGTCTCTCATTATTTGGGTATGGATGTTCACGACACACCGTCAATAAGTAGAAATATAAAAATCGAGCCTGGTATGGTTATAACAATCGAACCAGGTATATACATCAGCGAGAAATCTTCTGTCCCAAAACAATATCATGGCATAGGAGTTAGAATAGAAGACGATGTACTAATTACAGTAAATGGACCTGTTGTGTTAAGTAGAAAGTGCCCCAAAGAAATTGATGAAATTGAATCAATTGTATGCGAGGGAATGACAAAAAGTTAAACTTTTTTATGTGTTCAGTAATGTGTCTTGTTTATAATTCATTAAATGTGGATAATTTTAATACTGTAGTTTTATTTGCCTTTTTAATATTTAAATTTTTGGCTGTTCTTAAGTTACATTTTACGTGCCTTGTATATTTAGGTCTAGAAATTGGTAACTTAAATTCAATAATAGAAAACATCACCATTGTTAGTAAAGCTTATCGTCACGTAATTAACGCTTCACAACATGAAATATTGTTACTAAATCACACCGACATGGAAGCTAGAAGTTTGAAGCGGACCAACATCACGAATTTCTATAAAGTGTGATTATTAATTTTAGTGTTAACTTAAGTATTACGCTTAAGTAAGCTTATTTTAATTTGAGAGATTTAACTTTTTACTCAATTTTGGAGAAATGTTTCGCGACGTCCAATATCTAGATGTCACTACTTTGTACCCATTGTTTTAATTAATATGCTAAAAGCCATGAAGAAATTTGATTGGTTTATTTCGTTTCGTTTGCATTTTGCCTTACGTAGAAAAGAGTATGTTTGGGTTTTTCATACAGTTTAGTGATTAAATTATTACTCATTAATTAAGTAATATAATTTTAGTCGGAGTACAACGTAAGTACAATGCATCCTCGATCTAGGAGGTGTATACCCGAATTTGCTAGTTGCAATTCAACCAAATGAATAGCTCCTGAATGCAAATCTTTTAAGATAAGGTTAACCGTAAGCTCAATACAAGAGAAACTTTGATACAAAGCGATTAAGTACTTAAATAGTGCAAAATTTAATCCCCCACCAAAAAACAAATGTCCTACTTGAGGAGGTTTACTTCTTTAAAAAGAAATATTTTATACTATTCGAATAAATACCTTGGCTTGAGTTTATTTAACCAAGATAGTTTGGAAACATTTTCCAAACTATTAGAGCTCATGGATTGCGGAACATACATTCTTCAAACAACATATTTGAAAAATAATTTAAAGAACTCCGCAAAAGTTCAGTTTTTTTCATTTGATTCGCCTTTAGGGAATTGTGGAGAGCTTGAAAATGAATGTTGAGATGATAATGTCTGTGTTTACTATATGGAAGACGTACTTCACTACATAGTATAAAACAAAGTCGCCTTTTCTGTCCCTATATCCCTATGTGCGCTTAAATCTTTAAAACTACGCAATGGATTTTGATGCGGTTTTTTTCATTGGATAGAGTGATTCAAGAGGAAGGTTTATATGTATAATACATGCATAATATACTAAGGCAACATTGCTAATTTTCAGAGGTTTCTAACGTGATGTCGTAAATTAACCTATTTTTTTAGGCTTATTTAGCAATTAGTAAAAACGCTGCCTAACCCTACGAGTTAGATCAAATTAATGTACTACAGTATTGTACACCATAAAAGGTCTACAAAAAAGTCCGCGATGGTATATGTTTATCTTTTAGGGATAACCCACATTAACCATTTTTATTGTTTACTTTTTACGTGAGAAAATGGCTTATTTACGAAGCTATTTTAAGCAATACGGCATTAATCCTTATCGAATTAAGTACCTTAAATACAGTGTGCAATTAATATAGATCAATATGGTTCCTTACAGCATGTAAATTAAACAAATATTTTCGGAGATATTACAAATTTAAAATTTGCGTTTAAAAATGTGTAATGTAATAAAAATTGTATGAATTTAGATATTCCAAAGATAGCAGGAAATCTTCATAGTAAGTATAGGGGAAGAGGAATTGTTTTACTCCAAATTTAATGCGTGCAGGCCAAGGGCAGTAATGAATGAACCAAAAATACTGGATCGATGTTAATCATGATTTCATTGAGTGACATAGGCATATATATTTTATGCCCGTGCAAAGTCGGAGCGGGCCGCTATGTTTTTATATACAACGTTCATATTTTTTCTGTAGTGTATTTAATTTAGTATCAGCATTGCACCCGTGCGAAGCCGGGGCGGGTCGCTAGTCATTAATAAAAATACTTGAATACTAGTTTCGAGAGTTGCTTTTAAGTGGTTCTTAAGTGTTGACATCTGTGACAAAAAACGCAAAGGGTGGTCAGTAATGTATGAAGATGTTAAGTTAAAAGTTATTGAAAGTTCAAGAAATCAAGGCCACCTGTAAATCATCTGTGCCCTTCCGCAATAAATGCTAAATCTAACTTAAACTGGATCTGCTGCTATATAGGAATACATACAGGAAAATATACAAATATTTATTTTTATTTAAATAGATTTTTATATGTTTTAAAGATGACGTACAAAATTTAAGTAGAAATAAATTATTTGGTTTGGCAATAAATCTATATTTCCTTTATATGGTATTTTATATTATAAGATATTAATTTCTATTTATCGTGATGATTTAATATCTTTAGTGTTTAAATTAGTAGATATATATTACATAATCGTATACACTTTTTGATGAAACAATGTTAAAGAATTTTAAAAAGTAACTAATAGAAATTTTGATCTAATTATTGTAATAACCGACAGTTATTAGTACTAAAAAAAAAGTGGAATAGAAATCAGAAAACAATAATTGTAATTAATAACTTTTTTTCAACGTATTTTATGAATTTATTTTATTAAATAAAAATAAATAAATAACATTAACCTATTTCATCTTAACTTAAGCCAAATTTCGTAACATCACAAGAATTAAAGCTTAAAACTAGTATACAACTTAACTACCAGTCTAAATCAGGATTTTTTATCGGTTCTCCTCCTGGATAAACCCCAGTGAGACAAGCCGTACAATGTCCAACTTTGGTTGTACTTTTTGTTTTTAGATCTGATCGCACTGCCTTTATTAAACCTTCGACACTTAAATACTCCAGTGTGTCAGCACCTTAAATGAAAAATATTGTTAATTCAATTTTATGTATTTTGTTAATTATAGTATATACAATAAAACAGCCAATGCACGTCATCAAAAATTATGACGTTTGCCAGTCTGTAACCTCTAATTATTATCACCAATATTTTTAGGAATTTCGTAGACATTTGACAACATGGTCGACATGTTCCGACGCATCAGACAGAAAGATGTCGCTTTTTAACTTGGGTTTGTTTTTAATTAATTACTTCTCATATTAGATGTGCTTAGTACAATCAAAGACAAGCAAGGCGAGTACGGGATTAAGCCGATATGTATTTCCAAAATTAAAATAAAACTAAACAGCTTAAGCTAAAATTAAGAATATACTTATACAAGTTCGTATTGTTTGGTTTGCTTCAATCTTCTGATTTCCTGCGTGTTGTCCAGTAGCTGTATTACTTACACGCTACTGTGATTTAGCTTCGATCACTTCGTATATACATTTGATTTCGAGGTAATCGAGCTTCGTTGGTTACCAAATGATAAACTTTGGTAATTAATCGTAGAACTTTGTTTTGGCTGTATTGGATTACTAGACGGTCTGATGTTTTAGTGCAACCCCAAATTTGCACCTCATCGGTCTAAATTGGCTTTATAATTGACTGATAAATCAATCTCTTTGATTTTAGGTCAAGTTGAGAATATCTTCCGACTAACCGGTACAGTTGTGTGACTTTGCGTCTAATCTGCTCTGCTTTTTGTCTAACGTGATGTTTCCAATTTAAGCTACCATCGAGATGTCATGCCGAGGTATTTAACCGATTCTGTTCGAGGAATCGGACATGCGTCAGGTGATATAATTAGGTTTTTGTCATTTCGCCACAACGCAAAATTAACATGGACAGATTTGGAATATTATCCAGTCTCTAGTCCATTTGCAGATCTTATTTATGCTACTTGTACTTTTTTTACATCTTTAGGAAGAGATATATCTTTTGCTCTGATAACTGTGTCGTCGGCAAATGTTCCAAGTGTTGTTTCTTTTGTTGTTGGGATATCAACAGTGTAGAGATAGATACTGCAGCAATTAGTCAGTTACTTCCAGCCAAAATAGATTTAAGTGTTGAGAATGCCCCTTCATGTGACACTCTAAATGTTTCTTCCGAAAAGATATGATTCCAGTAGTCGATGGTAATTCCACGGTAGCAATTTGATCATTTTGTAGAGAAATTTCTTCGAATGCCTTTTCAACAATCGCTGTAACTCTGTGCACTTGATTGATTATGGAGTGGTGATTTTTAACTTGACTAAATTAAAAATTACTACTTACTATTATACATCTTTTTGGTAGTATATTTGACGTGCATTGGCTGTTTTATTGAAAGGACTATTTATACAAGTCTATTATTATTTAAATTGTTATATATCATATGTACTTTTAATTATCTAGAAGCAAAAATAATTATTTTAATGGAAATAAATGCCATCATCTATTCTAATCATTTTTTTCCCTATAAAAAGGCATTTATTGAGAAAAATTGGTACAATATATCTTGATAAAAATGTTTTCATTCTCTACAACTTTTTCCCACCTTTCTGGCAACATGACAAAACCGAACTATCTTGGTTTGACAGCGATCGAACCATGGATCTATATTTGTACTTTTTCTGCATTTCGAAACCGTGTGCCAATTAAACCAGACTGTATCGATCTGAACAAGTGCGATTATGGCATTATGCCTGGTAAGTACGCTAGTTACGGTAGAACTTTCCATTCAAGCTGCAGTTGTGTATTCTTCACAACATTTACTACCGAACACTATGATCGAGAAAGAAGTATACAAGAAGGTAACTATGCATTTATTATTCCCTCTGCACATCGTGCATTGGCAATAACACATCGTTAAATTTGTTTGAACAAAATTAAAATTGAAATCCCACCATATGCACAAGACAAGATTTTATGACAATGAGTATTCTACTTCGATGTCGATGTCGCTGACTGACGACCGAACTAACCCATGCTCTTGGAATTATCGTAATAGATTCACATTTCATCGCTAGTCGCAATACTCCACTGAAAACTCTTCTATTTATGTCTAGCAAGCGATGAAACCGCGATGTTTGGATGGTTCTATAACATTTTTAGTTAAATTTCCCCCATTTCCATCTCCATATATAGATGTTTGAAGATAGTTGATTCATCAACTGCTATACAGTCTGAAAGCCCCCTGACCGTTTGAATTGGGTTTTCGCACAATAACTTTTGCAGTTCATTATATTCGAACTTTTTTGGTCCTCTAGGACTTCTTTGCCATAAACATAAAAATCGCCACTTTATCGTTGAAATTTAAACCGACAGAAAATTACTTATTAAAATTGGACTTAAAAAATCAGATAAAAATATGATTGCATAGAAGAAATTCGAGATAATTTAGACAATGGCAAAGTTGATTAGGGTAGAGTTATTGACTTATAAAGATATTCAGCTCGCAAATTGTTTGAAATGAACGTATATGGCATATGAAGGTATATGGTATAAAAGTGAAGCTGCAAGCGTTGAATTCGACTTTGATTTGACATTGTAATGTTTATATTATGACATATAAATTACATTTGTTATCTGATACATTGTTTTATTTTCTCTTATTTTCATTCAATATTATTTTAAAATTGAATATGTTTAAAAGAGTTTTCTTTCTCCTTTCAAATTTATTTTAAAAATGAATCTGCTTATAAAAGGTTCTTCATGTTACATATTATAGGAGATGAAAATTGTACTTTTTGTATTATATTTTAACTTGAGTTTCAAGACAAATTTTAAGTTAATTTGTGAATTCAAGATAATTTATTCTGTTTATATTATATTCTTTAAATATAGGTATAATTTGCAAGGGCTGGCAACGTCGCAAATTCAGATTCTTGTGAGCCTGCTATGATCCTCCAAAATTAGACTCTTGTATTAGGATATATGGTGCAAAATCAAACAATAAACGTTAAACAACAAAAGTAATGGATGCTGAAAATGGAATTTTGAGCGTTCTGTGATTAGCGTCTGTATATAATGAATAACTCAATAATACTAAATCGAAAACTGTTATTTTATGTAGAGAAATGTTAAAATCATTGAATTTAACAGTTTTTTACATTAATACTTCTCATTTTCATCTTATTTCTCTTTTCATTTGATCAAAATACATTAAACATCTAATACCATATTAAATTGAATATACTTACCAACGTGTTTGGCCAGTTCCTTGGAATTTAGTTTGTTAGCTACTAATTCTTCTCTTGTAGGTATGTTGATGCCCATGTAACAGGGATACTTCAGTGGTGGACTTGCAACACGAATATGGACCTAATTACGATTAAATGATAATGTATGTTGCTAGTATATGTTAATAGTTAATTTACCTCAGTGGCACCAGCGTTCTTTAATAATTTAATAATAGGACCAATGGTATTGCCACGTACTATAGAATCATCTACAAGAATAATACGCTTTCCTTTTACCATGGCTGAAAGCGCGCCAAACTTTTTAGCAACTAATAGTTGACGTAACCTATTACTGGGCTGTATGAAGGACCTTCCAACATAACGGTTCTTGCATAATACTTCAGCGAAAGAAATACCACTCTGCATAAAACCATTAAATTATATATAATACTTGGAGAACTATGGAGAAACATACCTGTCGAGAGAAACCATGTGCTGCCGCATTACCAGATTCTGGAACGGCGCTAACCAGATCGGCTTCCACTGGATGTTCGATTGCTAGCTGTTTTCCACATTGGAGCCTCACTGAATAAACCATTTGGCCCTCGAATATACTGTCGGTTCTTGCAAAATACACGTATTCGAATATACAAAACGCCTGCGAAGCACCATCAGGCCTTTTAACAATATCAATTGTTCTTATTCCCTCTTTGGTCATTTCTATAATCTCTCCTGGGTATACTTCCCTCACATATTGAGCACCAATGGACAAGAAACCACAGGATTCCGAGGATACCACCCATCCTTCGGCTTCCTTACTTTCATCGCATTCTCCCGCTAATGCTGAAGGTTAAGAACAGATTTATGCTATGTTTAAGGGTCTATAATGAGAATAACTTACATTCATGTAGTGGAAGCATTTTTCCTAAACATAAGGGTCTGTTCCCATATGGATCTCTGATGGCGTAGATTCTGTCCTTGATCATTATTACCAGAGAATAACTCAGAGGTGCCAGATCCATAAAATGTCTAATTCTTGCCGGCCAATCCGGTTCACCGTTTGGTTCACCTTCAGGTGGATTTAAACATAAAGCTTGCGTAATAAGTTCACTATCAGAGTGTGTTGATAAACCTACTCCATGATCTAAAACCTAAAATATTAAATATATTAATAATAAATCAGTAAAAACCGCAAATAAATAGAAAATGTTAATATACAATTAAGTTTATAAATGGTATAAAGCATGCAGTTTTTGTTAGTGCAGAATATAAATATATTAACCCATATTTTTTAGTTTTGGTAAATCAGTTGGTAAAAAATCACATTCAACTACATCAACTTGCCTCAACTGAAATAATTTTCAGACCTTTGAAAACTGAATAAAGGGTGGCCGAAGATTTTAATATTATTCATATAACTCCCCTTTGAATGACAAAAATATAGGAAGATAGTGGGGATGAGAATGAAGAAGATAATGGAAATAATCTTAGTTGGTAACAACTAAAGGCAAAAGCTAATATACAGTTGATAGAAATAAATATGATTGATAAATGAAATTAGGGAATATTTTTCAATGGCTACAGTTACCTTTACCGAAAAGCATTGATTATAATTGCTTCAAATTAATAAAAACAAGACAAAAATTACTATGATTTCTATCGTGATAAAAAAACAAATGTATCTCAAACAACATGATATAATAACTATAAGTTTTTGCAATGATCTTACTACCTTTTAGTCAAATAGATAAATTGCAGAACAAAAAAAAACAAAAAACTATTACAGGTGATATTTTTATACAATGAATGTATATGCAAAAATTATGAAGTCATTAAAACAAGACTTATTATTAGAACAAACATTTTTAGTAAAAACATTAGGCGTAATAGCCTAAAAAATATGATATACTATGTTTATGAACATATGTTGTGTTATTTGTATATATTCATATTGTACAGTTTAATGATATGTATTATTGACATTGACATGACATTGACTACATCACTTGACAGATTCATGTTTATTTATTACTATAAGAACACATACCTGTCTTCTCAAAGTATCACAATTAACTAGTTCCCCATTGTGAGCCACTGCAAGAACTCCATGAGCAGTATGAACCACAAAAGGTTGACAATTAACTTCTTCGGATGCAGCCGAAGTTGAATATCTTGTGTGGCCAATGCCCACACTTCCTCTCAATTTTCTTATTGAATCGTCCGTAAAAATATTGTTGACTAAACCCATTCCTTTTACTACATTGAAATGTTTTGAAGATTTCCCTTCGCTTGTTACTATACCCGCCGATTCTTGACCTCTGTAAGTGTTAATTCTATTAAAACGGTTCTTAATTTCCTAAAAAATACTTGCCTATGTTGTAGAGCTACTAAACCCCAAGCAATGATCTGTGCGATGTCCAAATGTGTCGGCCAATCACCAGTTCCAATAGCTCCAAAAACACCACACTCGTGAGTGAGACCTGACAATGTCAATCCCCTGTCCTTTCTTTTGTTATACCCCACTGTACCCTCTGCTACATCGTATACCACATTATTTTTATTCAGATTTGTATTTTGATCATTTAAAGACATTATGTTTCAGTGATAAATTCTAAGATGTTCTAGTGTACCTTCTCGGAAAGATTTAACAGCTACTTAATCAAAGATCCAATGTTATCCCTCTATATAACTTTTATACTCTTAAGTTTGCACAATTTTCTTATTTGTTTTAATTGCAAAGTGATAACCCTCCAGGGTGTTTTTATTTTAACGTAGCAAATGACCACAATTTCGAAACCAATCAATTCGTGATCATCAGAACTGTTTGTTTATAAATGGACCATAAACTTGTATCAAAACATAAACATAAAATACTGTGCATTTAAATTCCATAAACGTCATTATTCGGTAAAAATATAAGATTACTAAATAGTGTTCGTATTTATGTCGTATATGTACTATTTGTGAGTTTTTGTTGTTAACGTTTCGTTCTCGACATATTTTATCATCGATTAAACGGATTTATTAAGGTTTATATTAAAAAATTGTAGTAGTTTTATCTTGAATTTGAAATAGTATTGAGAAATTTGTTGTCCATGAATCAAAGTTCTAAACAATTTAAAAGATTTTATTTAAACGGAGCGCGGGCCAGTTTAAGACGTTGCGGCGTTTCAGTTGCACACGTGAATTCCTAACCTAATTCTGTTTTTTCCTTAAATTTTAATTCAAACTATATTTTTGTGAGTTCATAAATAAAATTATGGCTAATACAATAAAACAAGGTAAATATATTAATATTACTTTTTTGTCAATGCAAAGTCGAGCTGCTAAGACATATAACATTAAGAAACATCTTTCAATACATAAAATAAGTTTTACATTTTTGAAGACCAAGGACGGGTTTTATTTATATATATATTTTAGTTAAGGAATATCAGTTGGGCAATCTTATAATTGAGGGCAAAACAAAACAAGTATATGATCTTCCCTCATTACCGGGTCATTGTATTTTACTTAGTAAAGATAGAATTACTGCCGGTGATGGTGTAAAAGCACACGATCTCAAAGGAAAGGCTGTTATTTCAAACAAAACTACATGTAAAGTTTTCGAAATTTTAAGTTCCGTCGGTAAGTATTTACTTCAACGTTTAGCGATATATTCACATCATTCAAAATATGTTTATGTTTAGGAGTACCAACCGCGTTTGTTAAATCAGCGAGCGAAAATGCATTTGTTTCCAGAAAATGCGAGATGATACCCATTGAGTGGGTTACAAGGCGATTGGCTACGGGTTCCTTTTTGAAACGTCATCCGGGCGTTAAGGAAGGATATAGATTTGCACCCGTAAAACACGAGACATTTTTTAAAGATGATGCTAATCATGATCCCCAGTGGTCAGAGGAACAGATTATCAGTGCCCAATTTAAAGTAAATGGAGTTTTAATTGGTAAGTTTACTCGTGAATAATACAAATTTTTTATATTTTATTAATATTAATTGCTCATTTAACTGCTTGAATATACAAATCTTGTGTAAGTGTTCAATTTATGGTGATCACTATTTTTTTATTATATTTTGATAACCCATTGATAACCATCTATATATATATATATATATATATATATATATATATATTTATATATATATATATTACACTTCTGAACCCCCGGTTTTATTTATTACCACATTATTTTTAGAAAAATTTAATTTTTACATAATTTGGCAACATACATTTGTTATAACATTACTATTTATTATTATTATATATTACTATATTTTTAGGTGAAAATGAAGTGGACTACATGGCCAGAATATCTATAATAGTCTTTGAAATATTGGAAAAAATTTGGCAAACCAGAAACTGCGCCCTTATCGATATGAAAATCGAATTCGGGGTAGACACGACAGGTCAGTACGACAGAATTTATACGTTTCAAACCGTTTCCAAGCGAATTAGGCTGATACGCCAGTAAATAAGTTTATCGTATTGAAAGGTTTTTTCCACTAACCTTTAACCTGCTTGGACAACGTTCTGACGTTACACATTATTTTTCAGACCCCCTGCTATGAAGAAATTGATAGTGTTATCTTTTATAGTTAATTTCAAAACAATTTCATCAGCTTTGTTATAATTATTGAACCTAATTTTAAAGAAAAACATAATACATAACAATAGCGTGTTGTAATTTGATATGTCTTAAACGTTTTAAATATTGGCTTTGAATATTTTATTAAAGATATTTCTTATTTTTAAAAACTTTTTATTATCAATTGGCGTGGTATTGGACCACCCAAAATAATTCAGAAAATAAATAATGTTATAAGATTGTGTTACTTTGTAAAAACACGCTAATTTTGATTATTAGGTAAATTGTCCAAACTGATTTTTGGTGGGTGAAAACCCGGAAAGGTTTACCCACTCTATTGATATTACACCTTGCTATTGCGGTATATGACTTAAAAATTTTTTTAGTTACCTGACAGTTTTGTTCACTTTGTTTGGTCAACTATGTCAAAAAGATCTATCATATCATCAAGAAGCTATCATTTGCGTCTTTAGATCTGTCTAATACATTCTATCTGATTTCTAATACATTGAATTTTATCATGTCGTTTACACTAGAGTTATTTATTTTCGTTAATTTCTACCAGGTGACATTGTTGTGGCTGATGTCATTGATTCAGACAGTTGGAGACTCTGGCCTTCAGGAGACAAAAGACTAATGGTGGACAAACAAGTATATCGTAATTTGGCCACAGTAACTGAACAAGATCTTGATACCGTAAAAAGGAACTTTGAATGGGTAGCTGATCAACTAGATCATCTTTTGCCACCAAAGTAATAATTCGATGTTTTAAATGCTTTATTTATAATTGATAATCCATTTACATGTTTCAGTGATCACTTGGTAGTTATTATAATGGGTAGTCCCAGTGATAAAGAACATTGCAACAAAATCAAGAAATACTGCGAAGATTTAGGTTTGAATGTTGAAACGCGTGTGTCATCAGCTCATAAAACAACAGAGAATACATTGAAGATCATTAGTCATTATGAATCTCTAAATATTAAAGTTGTATTTATTGCTGCCGCTGGTAGATCAAATGGGCTAGGGCCAGTAATCTCTGGAAATACAGATTTTCCAGTAATTAATTGTCCACCAGTAACAAAAGATGATATAGATAGGGATATATGGTCTAGCTTAAATGTGCCTAGCGGTTTAGGGTGCACAACAGTTGTCTACCCAGAAACAGCTGCTCTAGCTGCCGCTCAAACCATTTCTCTAAATAATTACATCATTTGGTCCAAATTAAGAGTGAGAAGATTAAGTAACTACAAAACATTGCCAAAAGCCGACAGTGAAATAAGAAAAAACTAAAGTGCTTGTTATATATTTTTGATATATAAGTTTCATTATAATACATTTAAAGTTTTCAATAAATATAATCATGAAAAATTGTCATTTAATTATCCTAGTGCTTTAAACATTTTTTATTTCGTTTTAGCGTGGAAAAGAGATTGTTTATGACAATATTAATAGTTCATTATTATATAAATTTTTGTAATGTAGGGCAACCAAACATACACAAATATTTGTTTATATACTGTCATTAATTTAAGGTTATTTGTTATTTTTCGCCCACTCATTGGGAATAACTTTTTGAAGTGTTTTAGGGATCTTTTTAATTCCTTAAAATGGCAGATTATTTTTCAGAAATGGGTTGGAGAGAACTAGCAGATGGTGAGCAGCCTAATCACTTTCTACATTTGGCAAGACTATTTAGGGATTATAACATGTTTGAAGAGCTAAATTCATTGAATGGAGAAAAATTACCGCCTCCAGCATCGAAGGCCTCTGTAGAAGCTTTAATAGATGAGAAAATAACCCAAGATGGTAAATCCCATTTATTACACTACCTATTTTGTAATTAAAAAATATTAAAATTAATAGGTCATCAATGCCCTGTCTGCCTAAAAGATTTCTTAACTGGTGATGTAGTTAAGATAATGCCTTGCAAACACAAATTTCATCCAGAATGCCTTTTGCCATGGCTGTCAAAAGTCTGACTTTAATTTTAATGTTGCGAACAATATGTTACTCTTAATTTTTAGACCAATTCTTGTCCGTTATGTAGATATGAATTACCAACAGATGATGAAGATTATGAAGCTTGGAAAAAAGAGAAAAAAAGAGCAAAGGAAAGAGAGACTGATATTGAAAATTTGCATAATAGCATGTTTTCATAAATATAATATTTATCATTTCAAAGAACATATTTTAAAAAGTATATATGGTTATATTGTATGGTTATAATAAAATAAATTAGCATTAGTTTTAATCTTTATTGATGATACATCCAATCATTTTCTAGTTATCATCACATTTAATAACATTTATATTAGTTTACTTGAAACAAATAATAGCCTATTATCTAAAAGCATTAAGTTACATTGAACACACATGCAACATTAAAATATATTAATTATCTTAAATGAGTTTTATATTCAACAGGCATTCTTTTTATTATATTCAGATTTTTAGGGAAAAAGTACAGATTTATTTTTATTAATTGATTATAGGAATATATAGGTTTAAACTATTTGTTATAGTAGTTAATTATAATAATCTACATCATCTGAATATGTTTAAAAAGAATGTTTAAACAATTAACATTTAAACCAGTATTTACTTGCTCTAAGAATAAATTATTTATTAAAATTTTATCCTTAATATATAATACATTTATCACAAAATATTCATAATTTTTTGTTTTATTTTAAACTCAAGTGGACATAATCAGCTGAAAAAATCATAATTATATTTTTAAAACAAATTCTATATCACAGATAACTTTTAAATGATTTTAAACTTAATATCATCTTTTAAAAACAACACAGTGGAAAATATTTTAATTTTAAAAATATATTTATATATTAGCGATAGAGGGCGTGGTAATATCTTGTAACTACAGTTCAAAATTGCTTAAAATCTTTTGTATACGTTAATAGATTCTATGTTTTGGTCTTAATTTATTTCAGGATCATATATCAATCTTAATACATAGACACATAAATACGTTGGATATAGCTAGGATAAACAAGAATGTGCTACTATAGTACCCATAAAACACAAAAATCCCTTTTTTAAATGCCATTAGTTGCGATCAAATTTCACGAAACATGCTTGAAATTTAGTTAAAATGTCCCACGTTTAAAATATGCCTTTAACCATGACGTTGTTGCCCACCCCCATCCTGGAATAAACGGAGACGGCCTTGGTGTATTGTTAAATAGCCTGATTGGTGACGCAAAGGGTGTGTTTCAAACGCATGTGACTTCTCAACGTATCGATTCTGCTGTATGTGGCTGGACAGTAAGGGCAGAGAGATCTTTGAGGAGTATGAGAATGGAAATGATGCCATCTGTTGGTTACTTCTTTGCTGCAAGCTTTGCATCGCCATAAAAGAATGTTTGACGGTGATGCTTCGAACATGTCTATGTAGGAGAGAGTCCCATTGGAACCGTGAGATAACTGATTAACTTGCGGAACTGTAAAATAAATATTAAATATATAGTATATTATAAGTTTGGAAATATTTAAATAAAAATGTAACTTAAATATAGAATACAATTATTACAGAAGATAGGCAGCCAGTAAACATCTACAGTGAAATCTTGAGTTGCCGCAGCATTACAAGATAAACTCTAAAACACAAGATTAAATATTTCATAAATGAAAACTCAATAAAACAAAATCTGTTTAGGTACTTATTTATTTAAACATAAATACAGTAAAAATTAATATAGATACGTTTAAATTTTGGAATATATACCCTGGTTACGATATAGTCTCTTAAAAAATCTTATTTTATATATTCTCTACTTAAAAAACAAAAAAGAAACAAAAAAAAATATATGGAAACTAAGAACTAAACCCCCTTTTTTAAACAATTCGTATATAAAGTTCCAACATGGTTCCTGAATTTTTGATTATTTTTGTTTCTTCCTATAAACATATACAACCAATTACTTTATATACACATTATTTCAAATATAAAATTGTTGACCTTAGATATTTAATAATAATTTGCACATATATAAATAAAAATCAACAATAAAATGAAAAATAAAAACTAAAGCCCTTTTTAAATAATTTGTATATAAAGTTCAGATGTGTATTTTTTATGAATAAATTCAATTTATATATACAGTCGGAATATACCCAGACAATTTAGATAATCAACTAATTACTTTATATACATATTATTTAAATATTAAATAATTTCATAAAATTAATAATAAATTGCACATATTTAGACTAGTTAAAAAATATTAGGGTACAGTGAATTGTACTGATTTTTTGGCATTTGGATCTTTGGCTAATATTTATAGTTCATTTGTAATTTGACTAGTATATTTTCTTCTTTCGTAAGGTATCCTGTAAACACACTTCAATATCATTGCGTCAAAAATAAATTATTCTACAATAAATCTAAACTTTAAAAACTAATATTGAAAATAGACCAGCAGCAGATTAGGGTGGCTTTAACTTATAAAAGAAAAATATAACGACAGTCGGTTGTTTTGTAAAGCCAACTTAATGATGCTGCAGTTTATGGTAACTGCCCTTTCTTTTGGTACAAAATCATGTAATCACGTAAGACGTGAAACTTGATACTAGATATGATCCTTTCAAAGGAATATATAATAATTAAAAAACTGAAAATACAGATATTCCTCATCTTATCGAATTAATCAAATTATATTTTTCAGAAAAATGTATCTAAATATATATATATGTATATAGTAAGTTGTAGCCAAAAATATGGCATGGCACATGTTTTGTTTAAATAAAATGTGGCACAATTTTCACTGTTAATTCAAATAAGGATAATAAACATGTTATTCAAACTTGACTCACATTCACAATATTTAAGGTAATACTATATATACATTTTTAGTTAATGAATAGTTTTACCCTTAATTGTATTACTAAACCTATTTATACAATATATAAAAAGAATTGACATGTAATTGTTTTAGAAAAAAGTATCTCAATGGTTTTCTTGTTGAATATAATTTACAATGGAAATGCGAGTATTAACAGAAAGATAACAAACAGAAAAACGTATATAGCGAATAATAAAAATTGCACTGTTTAATCCTGGCACACATAAAAAAATCATATAAAGGACTGAGCATTGGTATGAACATTCAAAAGGGCAAATGCATCTTTCTCATAGGTGGTGTACTGTGAATAACACGGGTTTGTAATGTAATCCAATTTCAATGGATTAATACAGACACTTGCTTTAGAATTTGTAATTAATGTGATTATTTAATCTTAATGATTAGTATTCCACTCTACCAAGTAATTTAATAGATAGTTTTTGTGATGTTACAGAGTTCATATTGGTGATGTAAATTGTCCCGTTTGTTGTTGATTTGGATAAGAAATTAAAATCGAGACAAACGTTATGTATAATATAACCTATTTATGATATGGCTTCGCGACCAAACCCTTGTTACACACTATCCTTACCCTAAAAACAGATTAGCTAAGCGATAGTCGGATGTTTCGTTCTCATGTGAAGCAGAAGTGTGTCGCTACGAGTGTATACAGCTGGACAGTGCGCGCACGTGTAGTGACCGGGATAGTGGACATAATAGTGGTTCCTCGTGTTGCTGACAACTTTACCACATAAGATGCATCGTCGTTTTTCATCCATGTTGTCTATACGTTCAAACAACTGAGACACTTTTAAGGCCTTCATGTCTGAAACAATAGAAGTTTGGATAATTTACAAAGACGCAAAAAATATTATCGAGAAAAAACAAATGATAAATATAATTAATTTAAATTTTACAATGTTATTATGAGGGTTATTAACTGCCAATTTAAATTGTCTACAACAAAAATATATTTCATTGTACTCTATAAATACATACCTTTGTAATAATTCTTCTTAAGCACAACATTTAAAAAGCTTTAAATTCTTGAAGAATTAATAAATAAAAATAAAGCCATATTGTTTTTTGAAGATATCTACCGCATCAATACTATGTGTTTTCCTTGGTTGCTATTTACAGCCCAGGAATAGTTTAGGAAAATAAAAGACAACCACTTGAAACACACCATTTTTAATAAAAAATAATAGATTACATAAATGCTTTCCAAAGAATTCAAATAGTTTGGCGTCTTAAGACTAATATAATCGAATATTACAAAGTCAAAAAACGCTGTTATAAAACTTAACTCAGTTTTAAGTAACAAATATTATCTCTTAAAGTTTAATAGTTAAAAATATAATGAACATGTTCAGTGTTAAAAAGCATTAGAAACAGTTTTATATTTTTCTCATTCTGCGAAGTTCCACCGACAAGTGGAAGCATCAAAGAATATTTATTAGGACATATCATGTACATATGAGCATTATTCCTCGGGAAATTAGTTGGCACAAAAGGTTAACTCAGAAGGTAGTATCATAACATTAAACAAACGGAAAAATGACAGTATAGATTTTCTATGTGCGTGAATAAAAAACCAATGAACTTGTCCATCAATAAACAATACTACCATCTGTCCAACAGAAAGGAAATTTGAAAAACAAGGCAAGATTGCAATAATTTTCAAAAACAAAAACACCGTTCAATCTCTAATAATAATTTAGGTTCCTAGCCCGAACAAGATTCAGACTAAAATCGCATATATTGATATAAAAAACTATTTTAAATAAAGTTCCACTTTTATTTATCCAAAGCAGATCGGAAGTATATAATAAAACTGTATAATATAATAAAATATATATATCAAAAAATGTCCGCAACCTTTTTTTTTTCATTAATTGATAAAAACCAGTAACTCCGCGTCGTTAGCTCCAGGAGCTTGTGACATATTTTCAACAATTCAAAAATGAAAATGTAACGGGTATAAAGCTGTAACTAGTTAATATATTTATGTATATATATATTGCACTGAAATAGGTTGCATATAGCACCAATGCTTTCCTAACATATCACATTCCTTCCTAGAGGATTCGTTTTTTTACGTTAATTTTAGTTAAAAACTTTAGTCAAAAAAATATCATATTCGCCAATAGTATTCTTCAAATGCATGTCGACGTGTGTGTTCATAACGCGCCTGGGTGATGAAAACCCAACATTTCTCGGTGAGCCTTGTGCAAGGCCATGTTCGACGATTTCTTTGGTTAAACAATTGACAGAAGGGGCATGAACGTGATATTGAGCCGCCCGATTCGTACCGTACTGAGGACGCAATCGGGTCGCCGAAATACCGACGCCCAGATCGAATCGACGAAAGACCTCAACGGCGAAAATATTAGATATACTTATATTTATAATTTTATATGGGATTTTTCACTGATGCATTTTCTAATAAATAAATGATGAGAAAATTCGTATCGATTTATCATGACTTATTGTGTCGACACAAATATAAAAAATACATTTTTACATATCACTAATCATTAAAGAACGAAGTTACACTTCATCGATACCAACTTTATCATTTTCCAATGTCAGAATCACTATAACGAGCGAAATATCCCATATTGATATATTTTTCTCAAAGATCAATAACTGAATAAACATATATATATTTATATATAAAGCGAAAAACAAAAATATCCCTTACAAAACACCGTTCTTATTATATTAACACCGACTCAAATAGTTTAAAAAGTATTTACAATAAGGTACTATCAGATTTAATAAAAAGTATCACGTGATAAGACCCGAAAAACTCGATACAAAATTCAAGGCCGATCTATCGACTAATTAATGATACTATATAAATGTAGTATTGCACATGGTTTTGTTCTATTCCTTATTTAAAAAACAAAAAAGAAAAACGTACATGGGTCCCAAGCAAAAAATCGTCAACATTTTATAGTACAACTATTTACTGTACAAGTTGTTTTAAAACTTTTTTTTTTGAAACCAATATGGTATCATAAGTAAATTTGTCTATCTAAAAAGGCCGCAAAAATTACACAAGACGTCGCGTGGTTGTTTTTACGTTTATTTCGAATATAATGAATCGGTTTGGGGAGTGAGTGTCGCAGGACGACGTGACCGAATGTAGCAAGCGACGTTCAGGAAAACAGTATTTCCCAAATATAGAATACGAGATTCTTAACCTAACAATTAGTAATAAGTTCTTAGACAATATATATATTTGAGATGAGAGTAACTTGAGGTAATATATTTTTAAAAAATATAAATATAAAATTGCACTTAACATATAATTATAATAATAATAATTAATATTGTAATCATTTAAGAAAACGTAGTTAGTTTTGGCAATTTTTTCTCTCTTAAACGTAAGATTTTTCAAAAACGAAAAATGTTTATAAGGTGAGTCAAGGAAAAAAATGTAGAGAATATTAACAAAAATAATAATAATAATAAAAAGGAATATATTATACTAAAACGTAAGTTTTCTTCTCTCCCTTGAGTATTTGGTTAGTTTTTTTTGAGTCACCCGCTAAAAAATCTCGGACATTGTCATTATCTTTCTCAGCGGACGGGTTCCAAACTACTTTTTCATTTTTTAAAATTTCTCTACGCCCAAATAGTTTTCATCACAGATTTAACTTTTCTTTTTGCTTTTTTAAAAATGTATGTTTTCTTTAAATGCTAATTGATTCTTTACATATATATTAATGTGTCTCACTTTGAAAGAAATGCCGACTGTTGTGATGTTGATCATGATCACAACTGTCGGCTTTTCGGAGAAAATAACATTTAAGTATTAAGAGACATTCGATGACTTCGGAAGCCTCGAACTTTTACAATTAAGAGTAAAATATGTTGATTGCATAGACTAGAATAAGAGTAGATCTTTCTTGCGCTCAAGTAAAAGGTATAAATATATATTTTTTTATCTCTTTACATACATGAAGTGAGATTGTTTTGTGGCAGTTTTTTTAAATGATCTCTCTTCGCCTCCTACTTCTCCGTCATCAATAATAGAGCCAAAATATTACTGACACCGAAGGTCTACAAACCAATTATGCGAATCAATGAAACTATGCACAAAATTACTGCAACAAAAGAACCTCATCAATAAAAGCAAAAAAAATATTGTAGTTGACTATAGCAGCGACGGGACTCACGATTTTAATTCTTGTGTGTTTTGCTTCTTCAACATTCCTTTTCTCCCTTTTTCACTTTCGTTGTTAAGGTTCAGAGAAATTATTGAGCAAATATTTTGTTTGAGCTTATGTTGATTACAACTTTCAATAGAGTTCGGTTGCAATTTAATTTACTAATGAAAATAATCTTTCAATTGTCGTTTATAGCTTGTAAATCCAATTGTATATTCATCATTATATAGTTTCTTCCACAATTTTTTATATTGTTTCTTAATACTCAATGCATTTCAACCAGCACTATATTCAGTTCATGTTAGTATTGCATATAGATGTTATATATCAAGTGCTGATATCCTTACAATAACTGGATTATTTGGAATTTCGTGATATTATAGATATCGGTGCCATGTTGATATAATATTCTGACCAAATAATTATATGTTTGAATAGTGTCTATTTTGGGTAATTGACTGATCATTGACATCGCTTATTATTATATTGTTGTAAGTTAAGATAAAGAATTTTATTTAGTTATTGATTTGAACATCTTCGAATGATATTATGTTTAGCAACAAAATATTTTTATATGTATGACTTTCATATGACTATGTTGTGTCTTTACATTTGGCAAACTTAAAATCTAGCTGATTTATTGAAAATTTTCGTATATTTATAAGTCATATTTATGTGAGATTAAACATTTTATTTTTAAATGATTTTAGCTTTTAATGGCATTGAAGAGTTATGTATGATATTGAACTCATTGAATAAGTTTTAGATTCACATTGGTTAAGTGTTATATAAAAGAAACAGTTTCAAACGATGGAAAAGTTTTTCCTATAATTTGACTCTAAATGGGAAGGAATGTCGAAAATCGACCAATCTGTAGTCAAGTTGAAGAAATCGTAGCAGAAACGCATTAAAGAAGATCGTGAGTCAGGTCGCAGGTGCGCAATCGCTAGGAGTCGCACATGGCCCGATAGTAGAAGTAATAGTAGAGCCAAAATCAGTCGGCTGATGCGTCACCCGCCATGGTAGCTGGGGATGGTGACGCACCCGGCTCGATCTTGGGCACTGTATCGAACTTCCTCGTGTCCGGATTGTACCGGGGATGTTTAAATTTGCAGTGAGTGCGCAGGTTGTCGCTCCTAGTGTATGTAGCCCGGCACAGGGGGCACTCGAATCTGCCGGGGAAGTGCACGTGATAGTGGTTTCGGATGTGAGTCACTATTTTCCCACAAAGTTTGCAGCGGTGCAGGTTGCAACCGCCCGGCAACTTGTCAAAGGTAAGCCGCATGTGCCAGGTTTTTGAACCTGCAATCAAAAAACCACTGGTTACACTACGGCCTGCTCCCGTCTAGTAAGCTTCAGCGCATAGAACGTCACCTCTCTTTCTTATTTAGACCCATCATATCAGCATCAACTCTCGGGCCAAGTCCCATGCGCATCAACCTACCGCACCAAACCATTTTCCTGCCCGCTACGGTCGAACCCAGAGTCGGGTCCGAACTGCAACCAGGAAAATGGTGTCGGTGCATAATTTGCCGGCTTTGTCGTCGAACGACGACAAAGTTGAAAAAAGAAATCCATTGGTTCCGATCAGAATCGGACTCAGAAACAAAAACTTTATGTACAAATCCTGAGCCCTTCCAGTCACGAAACCAACAGCGCTACTATTACGTTTCTCTCTTTAAATAATTATGTTATGTTGTTAATGATTAATTAATTAAAAAAATAGTGACAGTATAGCAAAATAGTGACATAGTGCACCCCACAGCAGAAATAGAGAAAAATGTGTGAATGAAAAAAGAACGAAAAACCTGCTCACTCGCCTGTAAACTCTCACTTTCTTTTCGAGTCGGGATATTTTCAAAATGTATGCGATCAAGACATACGTTTGAAAGACCGTCGCACTGACCAAACGGTGCAACTTATAAATCGGTACACGTCTTGGTTTGAACTCTAAATTACGTTCACTTTGTGACTGATTCGGTAAGACTGGAAAGAAAAGCGATGACGAGCTTGTTCAATATTCTTGTTTTAGTATTTGCGGAGGAAGTAAATGTATTAGAACAGCATGCAAAGCATCTAATTTTGTTGTTTTCATTTCAGGTTAGTTTTACAATCTATCGTACCCTTCACCAGACTTAATAATCATTATATAAAATAACATCACATTTCTATTAATTGTTTTCACATAAAATTATATATGATCAACATAAAATTTATTGATAACACTAGTAATAAAATATCATCTTATTATTAGATTCAGTTTATGAATATATAAACTTTATTTTTTATTATTAAATATGATTTATTTAAGATTATATTAACATTGTTTTAAATTTTCTTCAGTTTAAATATGTTCTAATGTATTCATATAATGTAAATCATGAAAATTCAATAATTATAATATTTAGTTTGATTAGACATATAAAATTAATTTTGGAGTAGATATACGAAAATTGGTATAAAATATAATATTTCAGTTCTGTAAAATAATTGGCTATTATTATTAGTACACATTTATTATAAACTGAAATATAGTTTGATTTTGTTTTAAAAAAAATAAGCACATTTCACAATAAATGTGCGTAATCTCATCTATTAATCTTTGTTAACATTGAGGCCCTTATCTTTAACTTATATCTGATAAACTATAAAAGCGGCAACTTTTATAAAAATTATATAAATATATTATTTGTAAAAATATGTTAAAAAAATAAAGACATGAACTTTAATGTCCAATTTCCTGTTGGCTAGACGGTTTATTAACTAAACCATATCAGACTTGAGATATTATTAAAAACGGCAGCGACAGTTCTTAAAAATTACGAAATTCTCTAAGATAAAAAAAGAATAAAGAAGATAAAATTAATAAAAAATTCTGGACAGGGGTGATATAAAAATAAATATAAAAAAAACCTGCCTGAATGAGTGCATTAGAAGTACAAATTACCATTTTAATTTTTATTCACATAAATTACTGAATATATATTTCATGAGAAATTGAAATCATTTCAGAATAACATTTCAAACACTTTAAAACGACATTTCAGTATTCTATAGTATTTTTACAATTGTTTAAATTATTTTTTAACTAAGTGCCTCAATCTAGTCGCCTTATTTGTATACTTTTTATCACTACTTTAGTAATTTTCAAATATATTACGGGCTTAATTAAGTAATTACTTTAAAGAACATAATATTTTAAATAGAGAAATTCTGTGTTTTAGCATTTACTGACGATTATAGAATACCTAAATAATAAAAAGGTTGGATTTACTAATATATAAATAAAGGTAATAGTCAAATTAAATATTAGTTTAAATTAAATCTTACATTGTTGATTGTTTAAATCCATTTAAGGTACTTGGTTATTATCTTTGATTCTTATTGGGGATTACATTTCTTATCTAAACAGTCATGTGAATAAAATGGTATAAGTGCTTTGTAAACATTAAATACCCTTGAATACATTGTAATAAAAAAAGTACACGGTTAATGTTTTGAAAATAATTAAAAAATCAGTACAACAGAGTATTTTCAATTAAAATATACTATTAACATAAATAATGTGTAGAGTATTGATTATTATCATATTATTATTTATTAATTTTAAGATGAATCTGTCGAATAACAATTCCTGGATATTAGTTTTTGCAGCTCATTATATTAATATGAAAAAGGAGCTCTGGCAAAGAAAATACTTAGAGTATTGCTCGTGCCTCTTAAAAGTAGTGATTTTTATTTGCTAGAAATGGAAAAACTCGGATAGCCAATAAGTTCAATAATGACGAATTGGAGGAATTTCTCGATTAATAGTGACATACATGCATGACATTTAAGAATTCTAATCTACCAGGTGTACCGGAAAGTTATTACCGGCTTTTCCAACAAATGTCGCTAGACTTAAGTATCCAATGTTATGATTTGACATATATGTCATTTTATTCCATTAATATCAAGCTTCAAAATACATGTTATAGTTTGCGAAAATAACACCGTATTAGAGTTTTATTTCTTTGAAAATGTCAGGTTTCGTGCCTGAAAACATACATTTGCGTCACGCATTACTTTTATTATAAATTAATCAAAAGGAAAAGGCCGCTCAAAGTTATCGTTTGCTGGTAGAAACCTACGGCGAGCGTGGTTTCGAAAATTTCAAACCAAAAATGGTGATTTCGATAGATAGAAGAAGTTCAAATAGAATCCAAACTCAAATACAATTGGAATAAGCGTTAAATGTTTGGTGGGACCAGAATGGCGTGGTGTATTACGAACTGTTAAAATAGTTAATAGTGATCGCTACCAATAAATAATGATCAATTTGAACCATGCATTGCTCGAAAAAGGTTCAGAGTGGACTTGAAGACTCGGTAAAGTGATTTTACAGCACGATAACACGCAGTCTCATAAAGCAAAACCGGTTATGGAAGCACTGAAAACTCTTGGATAGGACATATTATCGTACCCGCTGTACTCTCCAGACCTTGCCCCGCCCGACTATCAACTTTTCGCATCAATAGGTAACGCGCTTGCAGAACAGCATTTTGCCAATTTCGAATAAGTTAGGTAATCGCTAGATGAATGGTTTTGCTCAAGGTACAAATAGTTTTTTGGGCATGATTTTCGTAAATTGCTTGAAAGATGGGCAAGATGTATAGAATCAAATTGTCAATACATTGAATAAATACATTTTTCCATTTTCTTGAAAATTATGTAGTTTTATTCCGAAAAAAAAAATTTGACATTTGACTTATCAACAATAGAGACGCGCATGAAAACTTCGGGAATGGTAAATGAGAAACTCATTTTGCACCATGAATTTAAAACTAAGGAATATAGAGAATTATTTTTTTACATTTGGATAGAACATTTTAACTAGGTCTGCTTTTTAAAAGATGGCTTTGGTTTCATTAATTTTTCTAGGTTCTCAGTTTCATCATTTTACATCACTTTTTCGAGTTTCATATAAAATCGCGGTTTTCTATTTTTTATATGTTAAATGTATTAATTAAGCAGCGAGGGGAGTTTTAGTTTTCTGTCTTAAATGGCTGCGATAGCCGCGGGTTCGAATCCTGCTGGGAAACGCTCGTAAATTTATGTTTGTGATTGTTTAAAATTTGTGAATGTTCTAGGTAAGAGTGTAAAATCCGACAAGGAAAACGATCCCAGCCACGCCTAGTAACCAGGCTGGGTGAGACCGGATGTCTTCTGGGATGATTTCTAAAGTTGGTCACCCGCCAGTCGGTAGGCTTAAGCCGAGGACTGAGGTTCGGAGCCCATGTTAAACTTTAGGCCCAGTCCAGATAAACCCATAGTTGGTAAAAGGAGACTTTAAAATACACATATATAAAATATATGTATATAAAATTCAAAGACAAAAAATATTTGAATTAAATTTCTTTCATAGAATTAAATTTCTATGAGGGCAGAAATGTGGTATTCGCAGCCGCTGTAAGAGTCCCATCCACTGTATTCTCCAGATTTGACGCCGTGCTACTTCTTTTGGTTTCTGAACCAATGAGGAGGTCATCGCTGGTACGGAGGGCCACCTTGCAGACCTCGAGAAAACGTATTTTTCAGACGGGTTAAAGAAGTTAACGAAATAAATTGCCAAAATTTTCGTTTTTCTTTTGTAGACTAAGTACTTATCAAACCACCCTCGTATTTTAATTACTGACTGTTCTGACAAAAGCAATACTATTTAGCAGGTCATCGGTCCATTTCTTTTGCAGAGGG
This sequence comes from Rhynchophorus ferrugineus, assembly GCF_030347505.1. NCBI lineage: Eukaryota > Metazoa > Arthropoda > Insecta > Coleoptera > Curculionidae > Rhynchophorus > Rhynchophorus ferrugineus. The sequence goes on along the minus strand of NW_027472583.1, from coordinate 17,676,485 downwards.
TCAAAATAGCCTGAGATTGGAGAAAAAGTAGTAGCCGTCGATGAAAATATTTTTATTAATCTGCATTTATGTACTTTGAAAAGCAGGACAACATTATTTTTCAATACAATGGCAGACATGTCGAAATCAATCAGAAAATATTTCGTGACACTCAATTCTTATCATTTTATATCTACTGATACTTCCGATGATGTTTGAATAACATTTTTTCGATAAAAAGTCGTAGCAAGAAAATGCGAGAATTTCAAAACAGATAATTTAATTTCTTAACAATCTTCTTTTAGAAATAATTCCGCTTTCGTTGCTTTTAATGAAATTCGAACATAACAGCTTTCATTCGCCGATAATTAAAGACGTCTAGAGGAGTGAGATGATTTTTCCTAGTCCAAAAGTTTAACTGAAACAAATTACCGAACGATTTATCTAGTTTTCACGGTCAACGGGAGAACTCCCGATCGTTTATCATCTTTGCCATTTGCTCGTCACGTCACTTCAAACGGCTTATGGAGTTCGCCGGCCTTTTTTATTCCCCCAAGTCCTATATAAACAGGGTGGAAAATTACGATAATTGAATTTTTAGTGATATTTATACGGAAAAGTGGAAAATTATAATCATGCTAACACAATTTAATTGAACTTCAGTTTTACCTAATAGATGATTTTCAAATCACATATTTCTAATAATACTTATTCAATGAATTCATAGATAAAAGCTACAGTCATTTGTTTGCTCAGTCACAAGTTATCGTACTTTATCACATAACGACGCTAAAACTAGGATTTATTACGCTTGATCATCTTCAAACAGTGCTCCGAATCATCAACTCGTCGGTGTTTTTGGTCTGAATGATATGATGTACACGTTTAATTGATATCTTTAGAGTGTCTGCTATTTCATTCATTTTCAAAACCATTTTGTGGATTTTTTAAATGTTTTCGTTGGTAATAACCTCTTTTGGGCGTCCACTGCGTTTACCGTTTTCGGTGTTCATTTCACCACGTCTAAGCGCGTTAGCATACGAATCCTTGATGATTTTTTTTCTGGGGCAGTGTCTGGAAACTCGGCATCAAGCCAAGTTTTTGCTTCAACTGTATTTTTTCCCTTCAAAAAGCAATATTTTATCAACACGCGAAATTACTTTTTAACATTTTTTTTCACAAAACAAAAGTTGCTTCACTCAAAATGCCATAATTCACAAACTATTAATCCGACGCCGTAAAATTTATGTGTCAGACCGGGGACTTTTCAATTGCCTATTAAATAAACACAAGTGTTAAAACTGGTTTGCTTGTTTGGGACATTTCGATGACATTCTTTAAAATATGGAGGTAAACCGGCATATTTTGCGACATCGCTTCGGTTCGAACCCTACTAGGACATGGTCGTTAATTTATGTTTGTGATTGTTTAACATTTGTCATTATCCTTGCAAGAGTGCAAAATCCGACAAGGAAAATGATCCCAGTCTGGGTAAGACTGGATGTCTTCTGGGATAATCTCTAAGTTACTGGTTACTCCTCGGTAAAATACGTCGATAAATATTTAAAAAATAGTCCTGAACCATTACATAAGACTAGAAGAAGCTCGATATCTGGTTTCCACATGAATTAATAGTGAAACATTTCCTGGACTGACTTTCTTTTTGTGAAACGAACTCGAATAATTTTACAAACGGGCGATGGAGATGGACGAAAAGATCGCGATAGAAGCCAGGAGAAGCTCATAAATGGTTGTAAAGCCTGCATTGATGCCAAGAAAAGTGATATTAAGTGTTTGGTGGGATTAGAAAATAATTGTTGCTCGATGTTATCGTTAACTAATACTGTTGAAACAGGTGACTTAAAATAAAAGTCAATAGGAAAGTCGTTGTCTTGCATTGCAACAAAGTTAGATAACAAATGTCATTAGTAATTCGGTAAAAATTGAGAGAGACTGACTGGGAAGTTTTGGTTCAGCCACTGTATAGCACGGACCTTGCTCCGTCCAATTCTCTTTTAAGTAAAATTATCCTAATGATGTAAAGCTGGTTTCAAAAAGGCTTGTGAAAATCATTTGCTTCAGATTTTCGCCCAGAAATCTCATAAGTTTTACCTTGATGATTTTACCAGAAAATCTTCGAAAATTATTAAAAAATGGCCAGTTATTAATATTTAATTTGGATCACTTTACAGTATACACTATTCTGTTTAAAAAAAGTAAGACGTAAAAATCGTGATATTGTCTTCCTTGCAACATGGTTAAGAGGTCAGATTTATGGACAGAAAACCCTTTCTTTTTTTTAAAGCACATTGTTTTTCGGGAGGTTAAGAATAAATAACCTGTTTGTATTTTATTTTATAGATTTTGAAAAATACAATGGCTGCAGCTGCAGTTTGAGCTAGATTTAGGACTACAAAAGCAATAAGCGGTATTACGACATCCATAAGACACTTATAATGTTTCACACTGTCAACCACATTCATCAGATATTGTATTATATTCCATCTTATTTTCAATAAGCCAAACATTGGATAACTTCACTGAAGTTGTAAGAAGATGAATGAAAGTAGCGGCTACTATTAGTAAAAATTGACAATCTACACATTTTTTAATAATAAAATCTTAAATTTACAAAAAATACCCTAACATGAATTAAAAAGAATCCGTTAAAAGTATTAAGTTGTTTCTCCGGCTCTATTATATAACTACTACTAAAAAACATACAATTTTGCAAGCAAGTAGAATAACGTTTACGAACCCTTTGAAGCCATACTATTAGTAATTTTTCGAGCAATCATTAAAATGGTGTTACACGTAAAGGCACATAATTATGCTATATATCGACAAAAATTCTATGAAGAATAATTTTTCGACTGTACACTAACATTCAATTACTTAAATTGCACATTTGGATCGAAATAAAAGAGCGACTTAAATAGATCGTCTTGGTTACTGCATCATTTAAATGCGGGTAAGTGTGGCGTCAAATATTTGAAATTATATTGCTTATTATTATAAAGTTCTGATAATATCAAAATAACACTTCTATTTCGGCAATGGCAATACTACCGTGCTTGATATTGATGAATACATTATTTTAAATTTCGCTGGAAGGGATTGCGCGCTTAATTCTGAAACAACGTTGTGAACGGTTGAAAGTTATTGAAAAATTTAGAGTTATGAAATTTGTTACGTTTATTTTCGCTGCAAATGGTAAAAGTAATGTAATCTTGGGTGCATCCTGAAAGTGTAGCTGCTTGAAGTGTAGGTTTCGAAGTAATGTCATAAAAATGGTAGATAAATAGAAGGTAAAAAACCTGTTAACTGATATTAGACAGTGTACTGCTGTAACTTGATGCTGTGGGACTATTTTCTATGAGGATGTTTTAAGGGGATTGATGGTAACGACAACGACAACGAACTTAGCGATATTTTCATTGAGCTGGGCGTGAAATAGAGCAACAAATAATACACAATCTTTGAAGTAGTTTCGTATAAATAATCCGAAGCTCATTTTCTTGAATAAATCAGAAATTATTTTAAAATCTTTTACGTATATAATTTTAATAACGTTATCCTATGAAGAATTTTACTATTTACAAGTAGAGTGTGCATTTTTTGACAGTGTGACAATTGATTTACTAGTGGCCAATAGGCAGTCAGACCTTTAAAACATTTTTTTATTTAAATTAAGACATTTTAAAATTTGATTCTTTTTTTAAGTTAGCACGGCCTTGGTTAATAATATTCGCTTGGATTCGTCCAAAAAAGTGAGTTTCACTGGTTTTTAACATGAGTGAAAAAATCCAGCGATGAATTTGCATTAAATCTTGTTTTAAAAATAATTTTTGTTTTTCAGGAAATGTTCTTAACGACCAAGCGTTTTTGACTTGTATATATTGTTTAAATGCATACAACCATCAACCTGTAGAGGGTTCAACATTTACCGATGAAAAGCAAATTTGGAATAGATTCATCAAGGGATTAAGGGATGATTAGAAAAAAACCTTGTTGACGTCTCTAACTTCACATTTGAATAAGTCAATCAATTTTGAAACACATTTCGACCTCAAACGATTTTGCTCTCGTTTGCAAATAAAAACACTCCATTTTATGTCAACATGTCAAAGTAAGTAAAAAATAAAATGATTTTCTGTTGATAGTTCTCTATCATCATCATGGTGTTTTTATTATGAACTCCTTTTGCTCTTTATACTAAATATTATGTAGGTGTTTGCGTGAAACCCACTCTTGATTTTTATTATCAAGATAATGGACCTTATTACATAACATTGGATTTCACGGCATTTTCGTTAAAAAATCAATTCATACACTGCCATTCCGCAATAGTTCTGTTCGCCTGATACCTAATAAACTTTTAAAAACCTATAGATTTCATAGAATAAATAACTCGCCCGTGTTTCATTTCAGAAGCCTGCATCACAGTAGGAAGTCCAATAAAATATGCTAGTTAGTAGTACTTTGCCAGAAGTATTTTTTAGCCTCATATAGGACACAATTATTGTTATCTTCATGTATAATAAGTGTTATAAGTATTACACAAAAATCAGAAGGAGCTACGTCTGATAAATATAGTGGGTGGTGTTTCTATGTAAAGTTTTACAAGATTTTCAAAATAAAAAATAACATTCTCTTACGATATTTTGGTTTAGTTTGAGCCTTCGATTTACTACCTTTATAAGTTTTCAAATCTTTTACTGTAGTATTTGCAATAAAACAGTCAATGAACGTGATAGACGACGTGATAGACGACGTGATAGATGACGTCGAAGATAATGCAAAATTCTGATTGTAAAAACGCAAAATTCTTTTTCGGGGAGGATTTTTGCTTGGTTAAAAAAAGACAGAAAGGTGTCTGATTCGTCGGGACATATAACTAAATCAGCTGACGTCATAAATTTTGATGACATGCGTTGGCTGTTTTATCGGATAAACTAGATATGTTTTCTCTTTGATGTCAAATTCCCTGTTCTTAAATTTTTCGTCTCTTCAGTATGCTTATAAATATAATCGTTATCCTCCCCTTCATGCGTAGACTTTTTTAAATCAAAGCAAAATATGTCGACTATTAATGAAGGTTCCAGAATGATGAGTTTTATTTGTACACCTAATAATTAATGAAATAGACTTTCAAATTAAATCATGTTTAATTATCATGCATTCATACGTCATATACCTCAAAAAGTTTTGTGACGTTGAATCTTGAGATTACGTTATGTAAAACATTAACATTTTTCAGTATATGTAGTTTGTGAGAATGCTGAAAAGGTATACTCTGATATTAACACCAATGATTATTAACGTACGATTTTCACAATTGTCGGTGCTTCTCCGTTCGCAAAAGGCGTGGCGATAATTAGAGTAGGCGGTCTTAACTAAAGCCAATTACCCGGAAAAGACAAGAAACCGCCAGCTCCCAGAGACCAAAAAAAAATCAGCGCTTCTTTCGCCATGCCCCTAACTCGATTTGCACATCGTGTCAACAGTTCTGCCGTTCTGCACTAATTAAAAACGTCAGCGCGGCAAAGATGATTTTTCCTAGTCCGAAAGTTCAAACTGAAACAAATTCCCGCACGATTTATCTCGTAGTTTTCACGGCCAGAAAGAAAGAAAACTTCTGAATCATTTATCATCCGAGTCGTTTCCCCCGTTTTCTTGCCGCGTCATTTTAAACGTCTTTCAGTCCGTCATTTAATTTTTACGGACTCTCTGGAAAAACACACTGAAAACACAAAACAAATGCTATCGTGTGCGATATTCCATCGGTTTTGATTACACTCGGAGTAAGTTTCGTACAAATACTTACCGTATATTGTGTCATACATACTTACTTTTTAAGTTAATCTCACCAAAAAAAGGAAAATAAATCATTCATTCACTCGGAATACTGACGAATGGTAACCGCGGAAATGAAGCTATTTTAGTTGTGGAATGATAGCAGTAAGCAGCCTTTAGTTTTATAAACATCCGAACCAAAAAAAAAAATTAAACAAGTAATTTCAACATATGGAAGATGTTTTTAAAACTAAAAACGGTTTATGTACAAAATTAGATAGAAGCCAAGCAATCATTAGTGGTAAAAAGTCAAGCATAGTGCAATAGGACAAGGTAGTAGAAGGGAAGGTTAGAAAAAGCAAACAGATGCAAACGAGTGAGTATATTAAATAATAATATTTACAAAAAACAAACATTATATACATGACATATAGAATATATTCGAAATAACAAACAAGCGAAAAAAATTGAAATGAAACGAAGCAAAAAAAGAAATCATTATAAAAAGACACAGCCATAGCAGAACTAAATAAAATTTGTGTATAGTTTCTTTTTTGTAATACAATAGTACAGTTAACTAGGTCACAATACAAAGGCATCAACTCATACTATTGTACTACAATAATGAGTGTGAAGATTCTCCCTCTTAGGGTCCTGCAACTTACCATCTATCGTGTCGGTCATATCAGGTGGTGGCAAATTTGCCAGTTCATTGTTATCAGGAAGATCTGGTTGACTCGTTAACGATATTCTAGCTTCTTCCTGGTGAACACTCACGCTACCTCCCTGGTCAAAAAATTAATATAAATATAATATATAAAAGTCAAACATAATAGATGGATTAAGAAAAAAAAATTGTAAATGAAACACGATTTTTTCAAACTTAAGTTCCTTTTCATTAGTTTATTATATATTATTTATTATTTAATTTCTTTGATGTTTGATTATCATGAAATCATTAATTTCTGCATTAATATAACATATATTGTCATTGAAAGACCCTCTTTTACAACCTAGGAATTAATTCATAGGTGGTACCACTACACAGTAGTATTTTGATAACAGCCAAGTTTACTTGGGAATGCACCTTATATAATTAAAATAAATTCATGAGGTGAACTAATTTTTCAAAAATTAATTTATCAAAATAACATTGATTTAAAATTCAGCAAAAATATAATAAAAATGTCTCATTATCGTGAAATAAACTTATATTTGGTTTAATTAAACGTTCACAATAAAATACTATACATGTAATAAAAATAATAAAGAAATAATGACTAAGAATAGAATAACATTTAATATAAAACTTTAAGCAACAAGAAATGTATAAAATAAGGGCGTTAAATATATATAATGTATAAATTTAAATTTTAACACTTAAAGAGCTTATATTGATCTCACTAACTGTAACCTTACAAACTAAAATACTACCAACATACAAGAAAAATAAAACAATAGAAAAGCGTCAAGAAATACCCTGAATGCTGTAACAGCAGATAGAGATGCTTTAGACTAAGAAATCTACTAACACTGATATCGATATATATGTGTTACTCTAAATATAGTAAACAAAAAAAAACAATATTATGGCATATTCTGGTACACTAGCCTTGGTTGTTATCATATTTATGTAATATTTAAGAATAGTACTACATAACAAAAAAATGGACCCAATATTTCCATATACGCCCTAGCTAAATTTATAACACTATTTCTTTATCACAAGCATTTATAAAGTATTATATAAATATATAGATTGTGTAAAAATATGTATATTTTTTTTAATATATAAACTTTCTTTTATACGAGGTGTGGCTATAAAATAACGAAACTGATGCTACTACAGATAAACTACGCATGTAAATCGTGTAACCAACAGATAAGTGGAGTAATGATTTCTTTTTCAATTGTTGCCCTTTCTGGTTTTTTGTTGTAGATTTTTTTATATTATAAAATCATAAGTGTAAAAAAACAGGAACAGTTCAAGCTTCATATAAAACGTGTAAAGTTTTTTTTATTGAAACTTATCTTATTGAATATTAGTATATATATTGTTATATTGAAATTGGAAAAATAACTGAATTAAGACACTAAGCTAGACAGAAAATTGGATAACGAAATATGACCTTGAAAGCCAAGTTGTGTAGTGTACGGACAGCAGAGTAAAGGCAGAAAATTATTTGCGAAGTTATAGCATTTTCAAAAGCAGTATAGCTCTGTAGCTTTTTCATTCGATTATCTAGTGAAATATCCACATTTATAACAATTAGTAAAAATTATTTATAAGTATAAACAATTAATTTCGGTGAAAAATATTTTTTTTAACAATCATGTGTACTTCATATTGAAATCGTAATAATTCACAAAGTTACGCAAATTTTGTATAAAAAGCTGTATGAAAAACTTTGAAGGCCTTTGAAAATGATGTAGACTATAAAACATTTCTGAAATTGAATCGGACTTCCAGATTATCGGAAAGAAAAATGATGAGACATCTGTATCATGAGATTCTTGTTCAATTCGGTAAAATGATGAGAGAACAGAACAATGTTACGCGCTTTTCATCAGAATAATGAACTACTGAGATCTACAGTTTGTTTAGACATGTAGGTGGTCAAGTACAAAATTTCTCTGTTTAATTATCTGCTTAAGTTGGTACCATGTGACTTCACATAAAGTTGTGAAAGACATAACGTCGCGATCGAGCCAATACCACTCTCGTTATTAGCCACACCTATATAGGAGAAATAGTTTTACTCAAAGTTTTAAGGTGCTTGAGTCAAACTTACACCATTTAAAACGCCAGGTAACTTGTTTAAAACAAAATTATCCCTCTGTTATAATGTATAAATATATAAAAAGTGTCCCAAAATTTACATGACATTAGAATTTGTCACCAAAAAAGAAAAGATAAATCAGTTTGATAGCTGACCGTTGAAATTTAATGAATGAACGTGAATGAATTGTTGAACAGTATTTCAAAAATAATCCCGGCTTCGTCATTGTCTTTTTTGAGGTTCAGAGAGATATGAACACATCGACAATGTGTTATTATTTGATGTGAATTTTGGGTTAGAGGCATCAGTGGACCTTTCTTTTTGGAAAATGAGGCTGGTCAAGAAATAAACGGTATCACGACATTATTTTTTTCTGGCTAATTGCTTTGAACATAATCTATCCTGCTACAAGGAAATTCAGATATTTATACAAAAGAGATAACAACGCAGTGAAGGTCATTTGCCTGATGTGCCATTCCACATGCTATCTTTATGATTCATTAAAAAAAATACATATTTTCTATTGAATTCAAATATTGCGTAAAATTTGGGACAGCCTATACGTGTAAAATTGTTTTACAAAATATGTTTTATATAGATATGAGTGATAAAAATACTGAATTTTTGATTGGTCGAATCATTTTCAAACAAGAAAATGTCAATTTGAAGTGTTAAAGCTAATTTTGGTACTAATAATGAATGATATGACGAAAACAATAATGTTAAGCTATAAACCGATATTACTTTCGTTATTTTTATTTTAATGTATCTCTTTCGCTACGAAAAACGACTAGAAATTTTGGCTTCATCGGAAAAATGCGCGTCTAGCTTTGCTTTGCTGAAGAATCGGATTCATTAAAGCAACCTGTGGTTGACATTTTTGATCGAACTACCGTTTCCGAGTGGTATTCTCGCGCGACGCACAGCCGATGTGCTTTACACTTATCGTGGTGATTGACGATTTCTAATCGAAAGTTCGTGCTGCCTTCTGCGAAAGAAGTCCTGATATCTGGCATGTCTCCGCTCCACTTTCTGCAGAACTTGCAAAACATTATGTTCTGTTGTTCGTCATACTGTAACCATATGTACGATTCCAGCCACGAGTGTCTGAAACGGGAACCTTTGCGACCGACTTGCGGACGGAAGCCTATGCCCGAAGTCGGCGCCGTTGTTGCCTTTGTGACGGTTTGAATTACCGAACATTCCTGGGAGGTGTTTTTTCCGCTGATCTCCGGCGGAACCGGCAGTGGTACTCGATAGAAACTGGGCATGACCTGCATGTTGGTCATTTCGATTCCGGTACCCGGACAACGAGCGGAAGGCTCGGACATTGCGACGTCTCCTGTTGGGCTATCCAGATATTGCCGTAACGTCAAGTGTCGGTCTTTAGATGCGGTGGTGAGCAGAGCCAAGGTGGTACATTCCCGATCAGAGTAAGGTGACCCGGGTGGCTCCAAGTGGCGGCCCCAAGAGGTAGAAGGCGGGAGGAAAGGGTTAGATGTCGTCTGCGGACAGAGAAAGGGAAGGATATGTGTCAATGGCCGGGTTCCTGTCTTTGTTTGGGTAATGCAACGAATCTCCAAGTCGACACGTTCTCAGAAATCGCCCTGGAGACGCGCATAGCAGTTCCGTACACCCCACGATATACGGAACCTCCACACGTCCTTCCTCCTTCTACCTCTATACGTGGGGACAGACAAAACGCGATCATGTATAAAGAAGAGTAAGAAACTATAAAAAATATAAAATCTAGTTAAAATTCACAATTTATCACAGTAACAAATTTCAATATGCATGACATAAAATATATTTTTATAGGCATTCACCAATAATCCAATAATTGAAGCTTTATATTGGCAAATTAATAGATTAACCAAGTTTCGAAAAAAAGAAAAGTATAACACTGTGAAAAGCATTTCATATGTAAGATCACCTTAATAACATTACCATTCCAGAAACTATTGAAAAGTCAACCAGTCAGTGGTGACCATAAGTACAAGTTATAGTTGTCCTAGTTTTTTTGTGCAATTATTTATATTGATTACCACGAAAATAAAATGATGTTTCATGAAGTGTATTATTGTACCGATACCAAAATTGCACTAGTTAAGATACAAGTTTTTTCGGCATACATCATATTCGCAACATTTAGTACCCAGTGATTAGTTTCTGGTTTGAGGGATTGTGAATTGGATCGACATTTTGTAATTCTGAATGTTCTCATTACTGAACTTGTTTGAGTAAATTGATTGAGCCAGAAAATGCATGAAGAGCATTGAGAATGGAAAAACTTTAGTTGAATTAATACACTTAACAATTTAAGGCGGTAAAAATATAATAAATGGAAAAAATAATGTTTGCAGAAAGATCGTTATCTAAGTGGATACTAGCTGTTGGGGGGCATTATAAGGGACCAAAAACAAATCGAGGAGTGTTGAATTATTTTAGGAGAAAAGTATTATTACGAATAAGGCGGAATATTTCTTTTTGCCTTAAATCGGATGCTTAATGAAGGATGTGTTAAGTGTACTAAAATTCACTGGCCATTATACGGAATTTATTTAATCCATTCATAAGTTTTTAATTTTTTCAAAACAGGTACTACTTACCAGATAACTTAGTATCAATGCATTAATATTTGTATTTACTTAAATTCAGAAAATAATTATCAGTAAATTCTAAATAAGCCCTATTTCCCAATACTTAACAAACAATTATTGCAACATTTATCAAAAATTTATTTATAGTTTCTTACTCTATACGTGAAATTCGCTAAAGAAGTGCATACCGTCATTGCACACATATCCTTTCACATAAAAATCCGTGATTTTTGATGACGTGATGCCGCTACGATGATAAGAAATCTCGAATATAGTTAAAAGCTTTACTAATTACTAGACAATACCTTTTATGTCGATATTAATACATTTCTATTAAGACTAAACTAGTTATTGTAGAGCGTTTTAAATTCAATATCCTGATTGTGCGAATTGATTGATTGAAGCGATGGCGTGAATATAGTGAATTCATTTCGGCTGTATCCATTTAACTGTCCAATTTACACCGTTTGTTAGTACACATGATTTTCATTTTATATTCATACATGGTAATATTTACTAAATTATGTTCCTTAAATGTTTTTTTTTGGGTTACTTGGTTTATACCTATATTGAGAATTCACTAATTAATGTGTATTCGTCATGTTACTTGGTGGAGATTCATATCCACTGTTGAATAAATCAAATTAACTAAAAGTAAATGTAGGTGTTATGATGCTTTTAATTCAATATACTCTAAGAGTTATTTGCTATAAATAACTATTAAATTGTTACTTTATCAAACTGACTCATACATTTTATTAGCATTTCGTTAAATCATAATAGATTTTTTCATAATTCTATAAAAAAAATTGACACTATTCAATTACAGGAATTCATAAAGCTGGAATAAAGGCTGAAAATAGTAGCTTTGTATGGTATCTGTAGTTCTTCGAGAAAAAGTAGATCCGACACTGGAATATGGGTATAAGGGATGTTGCTATGCTATGGTAACTAACACAGTGGCTTTGAATATTCCCAAATAAAATATTTAAACAACAGTAAAGTTACTGACAACAATATACCAATTGCTCTGAGTTATCGTATGCAGATATTAACAAACACCTTCGATCTATCCTTTGGGTTCCCTGTCACCGTCTCTACTACCAACCAATAAATTGCACACTACTAGATCGAACAATGAGATTTACAACAAGGATTATGGTGGGGTTGAGACATATGGAGAACACCTGTTTTGAATTATTTGTATGTCGATTATCATCACATAAACTGGTTAAAACTTCACGCTGGCAGTTATTCAATATTTTTGGAATCAATATCATGATGTTTTTCGTATTTCTAAAAGGCCAATTGAATTGAAATTGATTACATAATTGTTATATTCTTAGTGGTTGAAAAATATAGATATTCGGATCAGTTTCTCAGAAGTACTGCTTATTTTAGAATTTAGTCATTTAATCGCTTTAATAATTTGAAAAATTACTTGTAGAGTCTCGACCCAACATAGTCGTTGTTTATTTTAGATAACTCAAAAATAAATATATCCACCATTAGCAAAATAATTATTCAGTTAAGGAATTAACTGTGGTACATTATTTTATATCAATTTCCATATTTAGGAATTACTTTAAAATCACTCATATAACTTAAATCTATAAAATTGATAATTATTTTGAATATTCATAGTTATTAATGTACCTACTATAAGGTACTCATATTAAATTTGCAACCAGACAACACAGACAAATGTTTAATGTTATTATGTGATAGAAACACTAGTCACTAAGATTTTGATTACATTAATAAAAGTTGACGTACAGCTAATTCTGAGTAATGAACGTTGTTGTTGGGTAAAATTTGACATTTTTTATTGAGATATTCGACACCAAAATGTTTAAAATGGAAGTACGTCCACGTCTTGGAAGTACTTTGATTGGAGAGGAAGGGTTTCAAAAGTCAAATAAGTCATTTTATTAAGCCCTCGTAAAGCAGTAGCGGCTGCAACCTCTTACTGCTGAGATAGTCACGGGTTCAAAATTCCAAGATGGGTATTTTTATAAAAAAAAATAAAAAATATCTCAGTCACGCCAGTAACCAAGGAAGCTCTTGTAAGTTGGTGATTCGCCAGCGAGATATGAAGATTTCACTTTTTGTGTTAACTTGATTTTTCAATTTTTAATTTTTTCGATAACTTCATCTTTGTATATTAAAAAAATATTTTTATACAGATAACATATTTCTGATTTTAACCTAGCAGTCTACAGTAACTATTAAGAAAGAAAACTAGTCGAATAATTTCGATTAAAATGCATTTATTAATATTAATAGAATTTATACGAGAAATATTTAAATTAAGAATGGAGATCTGATGACTGATAACTCCGCGCTTGCCAAAATCGATTTGAGACCATTGAAAACAGATCGTATCTAGAAAACGACCTACCATTACTTTCTGTATTCTGTATTGTGATTTGTTTGTCAGAAGCCAGAGTTTAGCATTCGCATTATTTCTATATTCAAATTAGGAATTATTTAGATTAGACCTACATTGCCAACACCCATACAGAATTCTAATTATCAAGAAGATATTTAAAACCGATGTAAAATATTAACACGCTGTCGCGCTTGTATATTCTGCCACATAATTACTGGCTTGTTTGTTTTTTTTTCGGGCAGTGAACGATTTATTATTTTGCAGGTATCAGTTATGTGTAATACATTTTTATGTTATAAAATATTGCAGATTATTACTTATTTCCCTTATATTTTTATATTGTCGCTTATTATAAATATTTTTTTTGAGGGGAGATGGTTTTTTCCTTTGCAAGGAGATTCTTAATTTTTTAAAGATTCAACATTTAAAAATTTTAAGGTTATAAAAATGGGTTAAAGTTTGATTTCCAAAAGGTTGTGTCACAACATATAGTGGAATGAATTCGTTATCTATTAGTGATAATGCGAAGTATTAATGTAAACAACTGTTAAATTCAATTATTTTTGACATTTCTTGACACATAAAACAACAATTTTTCATTTAATATGCAGTATATACAACTCAAAACTACAACTTCCACATTCGTAACTTTTTTGTTAGGTTTGAAGAAACCTGCTGGTGAAGCCCATCAAACACTTGTATGATGATGCTGCCCCGTCATATCTTAATTGTTGGTTTTGGTTTCAATGATTTAGAAGCGGTGATTTTAATGTCAATGACAAAGATCGGCCTAGAAGCCCAAAAATTCAACATTGTGGTTTCATTGCTTTCCAGATAAAAAGAGGATTTTTATGGCATATTGTGACAAGAAATGAAAAGTGGAACTAAGAGGAAAGAGTTAAAAGTTATTGCAGCTCGAATGGAAAGTTGTGCCGCACCCATGTACTCACAGACATAGTGCTTTGTGATTACCACTTGTTCAGATTGATGCAGCATGGATTGGCTACGGTTTCGAAATAAAGAAGAAAAATGGATCGACGACTAGATCGCTGTCAAACTAACATCGTTTTTTCTACAGGGATTCGTTATATTTCTAGAAAGATTGAATTGAAAATATTTCGGTTTGCTGTTTATTGTAGGTACATTTTTTAGGGAGTTTAAAGCATGCCTTATTTCTGTCTTAGAAGGGGGTGAAGGAAATTTTCATTTTTATTAGGTAGAATGATAAAAATGGGCATAGATTATGACCGCAAAAAGGTGTGTGATTTAAATTGTTGCCTCTATTTCTTCAATTTTTAAAGTTGTTTTAAATTGTCTTACCTGATAAATGAACGGCCACTTAATGTGCACTCTAAACCACGCTTCTCGGTATTAAATATACCGAGTGTCAAGTGAATGTAAGAGACCGTTCCAGAAAACATCGTGTGCTACCATGATTTCTAGCGTGAATAATTTTTTTTGGTCGAATTGCACACCCTTCACTATATATAATCACAGAAACTGTGACAAGTATAAATGCACAACCATGTTTCACGGAATGGAATTTGACACATTTTATTTAAACGATCTATAATAGCTACTTTTTACGTAAATTAAATATAATGTTATTAACAATTGAAATATTTTTGGATATTAAGTCGTTGTAATGTGAAATAATGTTTCTCAACATATATACGGTTCAAGAAAAGGTAATTTCAGTTTTTCCTAATAGATGATAGAAAAATAGACTAGAAATACTTATTTTAGATAGAAGGGTAGTGTAAATCGTTTACTGAATAAAAAATTATTGCGGATTGAAACTAGATATTTTAGCTTTTTATTGCTTTTTTACTTCCGAAAAAGAAAAATGCAAAACAGGCTTTACGTGTAAGAGTGTTTACTGAGATTGAAAAGGAATTGTTGGTTATGAACTGTTCGAACATGTCCTAACCATTAAATTCGACTCGTTACCGTCAGAAAATAACAGTTTTCGAAAAACGATTTTAGAAAAACTACCAGAATCATCAATAGGCAATGCGATAACTTTCATTACGACTAGATTACTATATCACACACATTTTTAGTTATTCGGCAAAAATTCAGAGATGCTGAGACGTTTTGACGCATTATCGCTACGTATATCTCCGATCTTGCTCTGTCCGGGTAATATTTACTTCGGCTTGAAAACGTGTGGATGTGTGGAAAACGTTGTGGTGGATAATTCAAATTTATATAAATAAATTCGCTTTGCAAAACATGAAAAAAAAAAACGAAATTTACCCAACTCATTATAATATCGAGAAAGATATATTAAAAAACAATTAGTTTCATAATTTTAGTGTAATGCCTTAATAGTTCATAAAAACTTTATTTAAAACCATCTAAAATGCCTGGAGGAAAAAATGAATTAATATATCAACTTAAAAGCAACATAATTCCAAAAAAAACTAAATAAAATTCGAAACACATGCAGCAAGTACAAATATTACAGTAACACACAATGGACAGTTATTTGTATACTCCGAAAAGAAGACACGCTATATCGGTACCAGTACTGAGAGTCAAGTGGTACTTACAGTTTGTAATGCTTCGGACATTGAATGGTAAGAATCGACAGGATTGTTGCTGTCGTGGAGTTCCTGTTTTACATGGGGTTCCTGTTTTATGTGGGGTTCCTGTTTAACGTGGAGTTCCTGCTTTACCGGAGCCCCTCCGGAATCCCTGTCGGACCGCCCGCGGTCCCTATCCACTGGCGAATCGGGTACAAAAACCTGCAAATATCCATCAGATTGTTTGTCAACAGTTTTCAGTCCAGATTTCATATTTTTGGAGCAAACTGACTAAACTTTTAATAATCAGCTGTGATTATACATTTGACTTACGCATAAGTCGTTTGTAGTAAACTAAAGTTTGAAATTTTACTGGAAGAAATAATGGATTGAATGGCGATCATTTTGTCATTATTTATAAACAAAAACATGATAAAATGATTAAAATATTTGACTATTTGACACTACAAGATCGCCAGTTGTTTTATGTTTTGTGAGGTAAATCTTGGACCTTGGACATTAGCAGAACCAACATTCAATGTTGTACGAATATTCTGGACTGAAAGATGGAATGGAATTTATTATTCGCCTAAGTAACACGTCATACAAATCTATTGAAACAATATATAGATAGGAGCTCCCAGACCACCAGAAAAAGTGGTGCGCTATATTAGAAAGGGAAGTTTTTGAACAATATGTTAAATATAGTGAAAGTCTGCCTGCATATTTAGAACGTAAATTAACGATACTAAATCAAGTGGTCTTCCAATAACAAACAGTTCAATTGTTAAATCAAAACAGCGTGGAAGAGTATTGGTTGAAGGTTCAGGAACATCAATATGGAGTTTAAATAACAATTGCAACTGAAGACTTCTAAAGATTTGCTCAACCAAAATAATTCATTGAATGGAAGATTCAAATGAATGCTGGCAAAACCATTCTAAGCGGACAAAGCTGAAAGTTGAGTACTTGAAATTGTCATTTGGAATTCAGAGAAGACAAAAGACATTAGGGTTTCGTGAAGAAAATTTTGAAAAAAATAACTGCCTTTTCTATTTAAATAGAAACTTGTGCAAATTTTGAATATATGGCAATATTTATAATATCTATAACACTACATAAAGATATGTTATAAATCGATAAGTGATTCGATCACCGGCTTATAACCTCTAATTATTATTACTAGTGATTTTAAGAAATTTGCAGAAATTTGACAACATGTCCCACCAGTATCAATCCTAATTCAATTTTATGGATGATTGGGTTATATGGTCGGACTGATCAAACAGTATTCTATATCTTTTTAACTAGGATAAAATGAGAAGGAAAAAATCGTTCCAGATCTAAAACAAATTTAACATTTTTATAAGCTGCAATTGAACGTCAAGTATGCCTTCATCGGTTGTTTCATTGGACGGACTATATTATACACATGACCTATACACATACATTGAGTTGGAACTAAAGTAATTTTTGTTTTTTTTATGTTATGTTGCTACTGCTAATTTATTATAAATCATACATATGTGCCGTAAAATTATAATTCCGTCACTGTAGAACTTGTGTGATTTCAACGAGAAAAACTGAATCAAGTGGTTTTCACAAGCGCCCTTTGACGCCATTAAGACAGTATTACAGAGACAGAAACAAACGGTAGTCGATCGGAGCAACGTCAGGCAATACAGTGGACACATCAAAACTTTTCGGTCAATTAATTGTTCAATTGTGGCCTTTTTTAATCATATTACTTGTTGGCAGTAGAGTTGTACTAATGGTTTAGATATTTTTCATTTAATTTTAGTAGCGATTCACGAGTGGACATTAAATTTTTCACTGTTAATTAATGTAGAATCCTTCGTTCTTTTGTTTCCGTAGGCAAGATCGTTGAGATGAAATATAAATTTCAGGGATTTTTATCGTTAGCACCGAAATTTCCGGAACACACGCTATCGAACACTGATGTTCACTTAAGCACTTATCACAATCAACACCGCACAATTTTCGATGACCATGTGCAGAATTTGTTCCTTTTCAAATAACTGATTAAACAGAGCAAGTTATTATATTTCTTACATTTCAAATGCCCATAATATGGCTTCATTCAATTTAATTTAGTGTTGTTAGATATACGCGTCTTCAAAGTCATCTACTGGGATCATTTATATTTTAAGAAAAACCGAAATTACTTTTTTCTCAACTTGATATTTCAATTCCTGCGAAATCTAATTCAGCAAACATGTGGGTGACTATCAATTCTATGAAGTATTTTAATGGTTATGACAGACTATTTTACAATAATTATAATGATGATATGTTGTTAATGTATGTATATTATATGTATATCTATGTATAATTTTAATAAGAACGAGTATATCAAAAACAGTTACAAGACATGTTTGGTAATAATTTTATACGAAAACAAGAAAACAAAACCAGAAGTATGTAAATGAAACATTTTAAAAGTACTACAGATAACCCAACAGGTTTTATCAAAATGTAAACAAGACCTGTGAAGCGTTTGCGTTAGAAATCGGTGGTATTATTTTTGTTATCACTACTCTATAAATATTTGACCCGTTCACGACAAACTTATTATTTGTACAATATCTCAGAAAGTACCAGGAAATATTATATAACTGATGGTACCACCTTTCTTTAATGAAGAGCAATCTGTTTGGTTTGGTTTGGTTTGGTTGATCAGTAATTTGAATAATAAAAATATAGCAATACGCAAATTAGAGATAGAAATATTGATTTAAAGTAAGATTACTACTACGCCAATGGCAATTCGACCACAATCCGAATAGTTTCTTGTTCAAGTCGCGTTTGCAAGTATATTATACGATTTCGTATATGTCAAACTGTGTATGGATATGATATATCGTTTTGCCCCTTTTTTCTTGAAACAGTATTTTATTCAAAGAAAGTGTTTTCTCTTTTATACATCAAATACTTTGTAGGAATGTTCGTCTGGCCGGACGGTCGGAATGTGTGGCTGTCGATGCGATTGTTTGTACGAACACTCACTACCATTTTGTGGAAGGAATTCGCGCGACAACTGAAAACACTGGTTGAAGAAATACTTGTTTATTTCGATTTATAATTGATACATGTGACCGACGGGAGAATGGACAAGATATTAGGTTAGGTAAAGGAAGTACGGTAGTACCGTGGAAGTGGTACTGTTACAAGGGACTAGAAAAAAAAAGAGAGCAAGACGTCGTCGTGGTGGCCTAAAGGGTCGCTACAACTTTATACATCTTACACTTACACAAGTATCTCTTAAATTAGTCTACTGCCGAGTCATCAAAAGCGAAAGAAGTTGCTTAAATTATCTGTATTAATCTATTGGAATTAGGAAATTACCACGCATTGCCTCCTAAGAACATTTGAAGTATCTCATCTGCAGTTTTCTCCAAATTTAAGTAAAATAGAAGTGCAAATGACTTACTCGGTTCAGAACTTGAATCAATAATAATTTGAGGTTATGTTGTTACGGCTTTCCAATTTTACGGTATAAATTTTTAAATTACTATTTGAACAAATGCCTTGGATTAACTTGAAGTATTAATCGATATTTCATTAATATTAAGAAAACATCATTAGGTTATTATTTGGTTATATTTTGGTAAAGGTAAAGTATATAAACATCAAAGAGTTAGTTTAATTGATATTAATTAATTTTAATTCTTTTTGATAGACGATCAACTTTTCTCCTGATATAATTTGAATCCATGTTATTCTGAAAATTCATTAGATGGCTATTATGTAACATTATAGCAGTATTCTAAATAACAGGGTAAGATTAATTTATAACAATGTTACTAGTGCAAAGCATAAAAAAACAATGAAGATATAATTTATGTTAATTAACATTTTGTAGCTGGTATGAACAAAACGGTGTGCAGCTGGGGGGTTGCAAAAAGAAACCTAATATCCTTTTGATCGAATTTTATCTAAACAAAACTCTTCATGTCACTGTTAACGCGCAAGACATAAGAGTATTAACGGTCAAGAAAGAAATTAAGTGGTTTGCCAAAAACACCCAGTGAGATTGCGTGACCATAAAAATGTACCACAACTGCTCGACAATAATGGACCTACCCGGAGGTTGAAGAGACAAAAATCCTTTGAATCCGTATAGTTATGTTATGGGCGAAAATTATGCCGTATTTTAAATTTATGTGGAGAGTATCAATAGGTGGAGAGTATCAATACGGGGGTCATTATTTATATTTCGGGAATAGTAAAAAGCCAAATAGTTAAACTGCGAATATATTTTTATTGTTTTTCAAAGTACTCGCCACGATGACCGATACGCTAAAACCAATTTTCAAAGCATTTATTCTATTCCGAATGAGATACCTTCAAAATTATTTTTGAACGCTTCAATAGCTTCTTCGAGCGATGAAAACCGTTGACCACGCAGTTTATTTTTCACGGATGGGAACAAAAAGAAGTCATTATGTACCAGATCAGAGCTGTACGACGGATGACCCACCAATTCGATGTTTGAGTGCTCAGATAGTTTCTTGTTTGAGCCAATGTGTGGGAAAACTCGCACTGTCATGAAGAATAACAATCCGGCGTCTCGTTTGTTTTCTTTATTTCACCGAAAACTTCTGGCAAACAAATGGTTGTGTACCAATCAGAATTTACTGTTCTACGATCCTCTGGAGGCAGTGTTGCAATATGACCAGTTTTCCCGAAGAAACAAGCCACCATTTTCTTTGAAGTGCTTCGTACGTGAAGAAATTTTGTTGGATTTGGTTAATCTTGGAACACTCATACAGTCGACTGCTGCTTATTCTCAGGCTCATACGAATATATCTATGATTCGTCACCTGTCACAATTTTATAAACGCCTTTCGAAGCACTGCGATTGAATTTCTTAAGCATTTCTTTGCACCAATCGACACGAACCTTTTTTGAGCGATTATCGAATTGTGGGGAATCCAACGTGAACATAACATTCGCACAGCTAAGTGTTCATGTAAAATCGTATATATGTTGGTGGAACTAATGCTTAGGGATGACTCAATCTCACAATAGGTGACATGACGATCTTGCTTAATCATTTCGCACACAGCATCGATGTTTTGTGGCATAACAGCCGATTTTCGACGGCCTTCACGAAACTCGTCGGACAGTGAACTACGACCACAATTGAATTCACTAAACCAGTAATACACGGTGGTTTTTGGTGGAGCTTCATCGCCAAAAGTCAAATTAAGTTTATTGATGCACTCGTGTTGTGATAATCCACGTCGACAATCGTAAAAAATCATCGCACGGTAACGTTCACGATTCAGTTCCATTTTTTGTCGAGACGAAACTTTCAACTAAATATACAATAAACAAATAGCGTCCGTGCGACAAAATGTTCTGAGTACGTATATCGTTAAAAATGTTAAACTTTACGATGGAACCATCAGATGGACTCACATGACAACAGTGTTGCCAATTCCCGAAATATAAATAGTGACCTTCGTACACCCTTCAAACGCTAATTAAATTTGGGGTTGAAATCTTCGGTCCGAACTTTAAGAACAATGTCAATGAAAATTACTAGATAAATGAATGAACGATAAGTGAAGAACTAGTTCTAACATGTGTGCCATGTGATTTTTCTGTCATAAAATTACGCCAGATTTGTAATAAATAGAAAGCACAGTAACTTTGTATAACTGTGTTTTTTATTATATTATAAAGTACATAAGATAAGGTTATATATGAAAGAGCATTTCAGGTAAATTGTCTTAATAACCTTGCTCGTACATATGCACTCTTACTGCATAAATATATCTAAAAGTCGATACCGCAGCGCTGAATATCACAATCCCATTTCTTTCAATTCAAGGTATCACAAGAATGATCTTGCAAACCACCTTTCCCTAACCTGTCAACTGTCTTAGTTGCTAACAAATAGCTGCCACATATTTCATCACGTATATTTTGGGACACTATATAAAACTAAAATTGTTAGATAAGAAATAACAGTTCTAACAAACTTCCGAGTCCAAAAATTTAATAAAACTGTGTAAGTAGTTTATTAAAATTGTATAGGTTTAAATTAACTTTTGACTGCCAGATTTCAATTAAAAACCAACAGAATACTAAATGAATTCCCCCAGTTACCTTCAGATAAAATTCTTGTAGTTTTTAGTAGTTTTAAGTTCCTATTTATTTTTTTGAAATAATCTTGAAGGTAAATTTAGTTCAACTTTCCTATAGTCTACGTTATATTTTATTATTTTTCATTTATAATCTTTTTTATGGATTATCGAACTTTTTTATATTTAATTTATATAAAATATATATCAAATAATATATGTAGAATGTATTCTGATCTATTTCAGTACATCCTGAATGTAACATATCTCAATGATCAACGGATTTATTTAAAACAATATAGTTAAGAAAATTTTAGTGATCAATACACATTCTACGTTCCAGATTCAAAGGGCTTAAAACGTATGAATTCCTTTATTTGGACTATCGACAAATATTTTATTTTTTAAATGCTTTCAAGTGGAATAACGACGAAATATAATATAGTGCTATAGTGTCTGGTTCATGTCCGAATTAGTCAGAGGGGGAATGAGTAAGTTTCTTAATATAAGTATTTTGGTGCAAGTGAAATTATTCATTTGAAATTTTAGTCCTAGAGAATAGTATTAACATGGTGAGTGTTATATATGTGATAATATTAATCTTATCTTCTTCAAAATTGTGATTCAGAAAAAGTTATACAACATATGAGTAAAATCCCAGAGAAAATGTGTCATATCCTAAAAAAGGTTATTCAATTAAGATGATAACGTTGTCAGTGTAAACATAAATTGATGATTGAAAATAAGATTAAACAATGCGAAAATAATTTGTTCCCATTTCCTTCAAATATTACGGAAAATTGAATCCGAAGTTGAAAATGTTTTCTGGGCTAAATGATAATTCTATTATTATTATTAAATCGTAGTTAGGGTTTAGTCCGAAACTGTTAAGGCATGATCTCTATTGTTTTAGTCCAAGCAAAGTTAGTTTTTTATGTCACTGCTCTATGTTTTTTAGAGCCGTGATTTTTTCGTCACTTTCCACTGAATAGAAAGAGTTTGCCAAAGTAGTCTCAGATTTTAACTAAGACCAAGATGAAGTTTAAATTTTTGTTAAATCCTTCGATAGTGTTAGCCCTAAATTCATTGAGGTTTCAACTTTTCAGCTGATTCATCTGTGGCAATCTAGTATTGCAAATAACGTTTTAGATTAATTATTAACACTATTATTAAGGCAAAACATAAAACATTGCTAATATAATTAATATCAATTAACTATAAATACACTTGTAAGTAAAATGTAAATACATTTTCAAGCCAGTGTGGACTTCCGGCGTGCTAAGCTAAGATTTTAGGTTACTTCCAACTTCACAGCAAACAGTGATTAGGTGCTGATGATAGTATGCCGGTTTAAAATAATAAGTATTTTTTAGTAGCGCTCAGGTGAACTTGTTAATAAAATTGTTATTCAGTATCAAAAGGATAATAGCCAAAAATTTAAATAAAATAATTTAAACGTTTTGGTCCCAAGTTTTATTATGAAAAATGTTAAATTATTTATAAGAAGCATTATTTAATAAACAGTAGTTTCTAGGTTTCATAATATTATTGTTCCTTAATAAAAATATATGGTAAAAAATAAAGGCGATTCTGAGATTTACACATGCGCACTTTAATATATTTGTTTAATCCTTTGAAATACCGCAACTTTGATATACTTTTGACGTACTCCAACTTTTGAGGAACCTCAATATATAATGTCACTCATAACTTACTGGAGAGAATAGGAAAGGATTGCAAGACCGAAATAAAAAGGAAACAAACGCAAGATGGAAATACCGTAATAATTTCCATCACGTAATAATAATGAGGTAAATATACTTATTTTTTATTTTTCCAGTTTGTAGAGGAAGAAATGGTACTTTTTTCCTGAAACTTTTTTGTGAATTGTTCCTGTTTCTATTCATATTTCGGCTACGTCACTTTGAAAAAAAAAATTAAATGAAAAATTATAAATTTTATTGTATCGCATAAGTTTAGTTTTGCACTACTCTATTACTTTACTATTTTATTAATTAATGTGTTAATTTATATATTTTATTGCAATTTTTAAGCGACATTCTTTAGTATTTCAGTAAGTTTGTGGAGAACAACAACAGTAGAAATAAAAATGTTACTCAAAAACGCAATGAATTATTAAATTAAATTAAACTTAAATACACGAGTTAATAATGTACTCAAAACAAATTCGAGTGTGACTTAAATGGTTTTAAGTAGTTTCATCAATATGGATGAGAATCAAAGGCTAAAGACGTGTTCAGAAATCGGTCAGGTAAGTGTCAACGTTATTTTTTAGAAATGCAAAAGAATTTTTAGAATTTTGTTTGCTACGCCGATTATTAGTGTAACTTTTTGTGTGTGAAAACACTCTTGACTCACACCCAAAAATTTATTTCCTAGAAAACGATTTTCATCAAACAAAGATGTAGTAATTATCACTGCAGTGATAGAATCCATAAATTACATGATATTTAAAAGGTTGTTGAAATTGTGATACATGTTCTTAAACAATATTATTGTAAATAGAATAAGTAATCTCTATTTTTATGTTAACAAAATGGGAAGTACAATATAAATATAAAGTGAAGGAACCTACTACTCTAATAATAGTTCGTGATAGTTCGAACGGACCCGCGGCTGTGAGATGCCTGATTTATGAGACACTTTTTTAACATCTATTTTATAAAAGCTGCTTGTTCCGTTTGCGTGTTTTTGCGTTAGCTGTGATAAAAGGCTCTTGCTCATCAAACCTTCAAACATTCGTCTTGTAATGTTTATAATTCGATTTTTGTTTATTCGATTCGAGACACCTTAATTTTTTTATGGAATGGAATTGAATGAAATAGTGCCAGAAAGAATGTATAGGTGCTAACTTTTCTACTTTATAAGTCTTAAGAAAATTCAACACACTCTCGTAGAATCGATTATGTATCTTGTGCTGCTATTGTAGGTTTTTATATAACATGTTAAGGATTTTATAATCACATTTATTTTTTCTTATATTCGCTGTAATTTCATCAGAAGCTTAACAGCTACAAATTAAATTATTGGTGCCTTATAAATCTGCGGCAGCATAACATGGGCTTTAATTTCATTGATAATGAATGATACTGGGGTAAAGTGTTTCGTATCAAAAATTCTGCAGGAGAATACTTGTATAAAAAGTAGTTTCATCACCATGGATGAGAATCAAAGGCTAAAGACGTGTTCAGAAATCGGTCAGGTTAAGTGTCAACGTTATTTTTTAGAAATGCAAAAGAATTTTTAGAATTTTGTTTGCTACGCCGATTATTAGTGTAACTTTTTGTGTGTCAAAACACTCTTGACTCACGCCCAAAAACTTATTTCCTAGAGAACGATTTTCATCAAACAAAGATGTAGTAATTATCACTGCAGTGATAGAATCCATAAACTACATGATATTTAAAAGGTTGTTGAAATTGTGATACATGTTCTTAAACAATATTATCGTAAATAGAATAAGTAATCTCTATTTTTATGTTAACAAAATGGGAAGTACAATATAAATATAAAGTGAAGGAACCTATTGCTCTAATAATAGTTCGTGATAGTTCGAACGGACCCGCGGCTGTGAGATGCGTGATTTATGAGACACTTTTTTAACATCTATTTTATAAAAGCTGCTTGTTCCGTTTGCGTGTTTTTGCGTTAGCTGTGAGAAAAGGCTCTTGCTCATCAAACCTTCAAACATTCGCATTGTAATGTTTATAATTCGATTTTTGTTTATTCGATTCGAGACACCTTAATTTTTTTATGGAATGGAATGAAATAGTGCCAGAAAGAATGTATAGGTGCTAACTTTTCTACTTTATAAGTCTTAAGAAAATTCAACACATTCTCGTAGAATCGATTATGTATCTTGTGCTACTATTGCAGGTTTTTATAGAACATGTTAAGGATTTTATAATCATATTCCGACAGACATTACCAAGCGATTTGATTTTAGCGATTCTTTATTTTTTCTTATATTCGCTGTAATTTCATCAGAAGCTTAACAGCTACAAATTAAATTATTGGTGCCTTATAAATCTGCGGCAGCATAACATGGGCTTCAATTTCATTGATAATGAATGATACTGGGGTAAAGTATTTCGTATCAAAAATTCTGCGGGAGAATACTTGTTACCAAACATAAAAATTATGATATCCTTACCGTTGATGCTTTTGTTTCCGAATGGTCGAGCGAAAATTTAGTGTCCTTAAAAATTTAAAAACACAGAACCGGTATCGACTAAATACATATAATATAGTGTCTTTAATATCAACAAAGGAAGATTAAGAAATTGCGTGGCAGTGTATATTTAACCCATCAAGCAAAATGCTTGCTATATTACGAAAATATAAAAATTAAATATTATTCGAACGGTTAAGACTTGTTTCAATTCTTAAAACAATTTTGAGGGGAATCCGTGGAGAATCAGTAAATTTCTCTCCATTTTGGTGAAATTGACAAAAAGGGAACATGGCCGTACATCGTCTCAACCCAGCAGAATATTATTCGCGCTAAAACAGATGGTTATTTTGAAAATCTTCCAAAATTTTACCTTTTAGATAGGTAGCAGAAATGTTTGGAAAATTTTATGGAGCTAAAACGACACTATCTTGAAACTTAAATCTATCTAAAACTATTTTATTTTTAAAAACATATGGTACGACCCTCCCAGCAATTTAGAATTAAAATTTTATTCCTCTTTCAAACAGTATTACAAATTAAATAAGGATCTAGATTGTTTGAAATTTAGTGTTTTGCTAAAACATGTGTACTTTGAGCTGGTTTTAATTTATTATGTCAAATAGGATTGTCGCTTGACCCGAGCATAAGGACGCCCTTAAAATGGTTCTTACTTAAGTCTTACACAACTTATCACGTATTATAACGTAACTTAACACGTATTATCTAAACACTGCCACGTCCGATTATAATTTGATCCGTGACCTAGTTAAAGTCTTTTCATTTTTACTAAGATTCTTGGATAACCGCAAAAGATAGATTTTTGCCGAGGAATTTGTGTTAAGGTAGACGCGGAAGACATATTAGACACAGTCGCTAATTTGACAATTCAACATCATTCTGAAATATTACATTTACCAAAAAAAAAACACTTTTGTACATATCGCACAGGCCCCGTATTATATTAACCAACAATTTAACCATCACTTAATTATAAAGTTTATTCAAAGATTCCAAACCAAGAAAATGTCTTTATTTAGGGGCCCAAAACCAATAAACATAAGGTTAACGGTTAATCTGTGGTTACTTGTTCATATAGCACGCATAAAACTTATCGTAAATTTAAATATTTAATAATAACCCTATTCAAAACGCTTTAATAGCCATTACTTTTTAAGACGGTACGTTGGTTGTTGTTTTTTTATTATTAGAGAACAGTTCGATATTTACGGTCTCCATATGTTCGTGGTAGTTAAAATGTGTTCCATCAAGCACTCACCGACGCTCTAAAGCAAAAAATGTCAGAGGGATTTTTAAGAACTACGAATTTACTGACAAGAACTTGTATATTTTCGTGCAAACTTTATTAGTTTTTTGAGGTGATAAAGGGTACTGCTCGCCAGATCATGTAAATTCTGTATATACTTTTACTGGGAACACGTGTTACAACAGATTTCAGTGATGGAAATAATGTTCTATCGTATAAAAGTTTAGGCACATGAAAAACGTGCACATGTCGTTTAGAGAGTAACAGATGTTTCGTGTACATCTTAGAAACGCTATTCGTAAGCCATGATAACTTACCGTTGTGGTTATATTGGGTGTTAAGATAATAGCCAAAAACCATAATTTAAATGTTCTTTTTGCAGACTAAGCTATGGAGCACCATTGGAATATAAAGTAGGGAATCGTGAGAATGATTTTTAAAACAGACTTAAGACATATCGATTACCTCAATTCGACAGCTTCAATAAAAGCGACAATCATCCCTCTAATTATGGTACATTCGACTTGAGCACACTAAAAGGTTACTTGTTTGTAAAGGGTCTGACATAATTTGAGCGGAGGTCAATGACCGAGATTTGGAACCTGCGTTAAACTGTAGTTTTAGTCGTTAAGAAGACCTGACATGCCTTCTGCACAGAAACATCAGACTTACTCACTCTTGTTATAGTGGTTTATGACATTGAAACCTGATGCACTAGTAATATAATAAAATAAATATACTTATAAATTGATTATTGAAAGCGCTGTACTACTAGAATTAATCAACGATTTGACATAGAAGCAATAATCTTAAAATGAATTTTATATTATTACTCACACTTGCACTTACACGTTCATACTTACACAGAGAATCATTAATTATCATACATTTCCCTATCGAATATCAACGATTTGAGCTTTTTTAAATATACCTAAAAAATTAAAGGCAATGGTGCGAATCGAATCTGACTTTCATTATCACAATCTCTCATATTTAATAACATAAAGAAAACATTGTGGTTTTCGTATAGACTGACTTAAATAAATAACGGAGTCGCAAAACTTCCAAGTAATTTGTTCGATTAGCTATCGAAAAAACTGAATAATTTTTAATTACTTTATACTTTCCTTGTCAGACACTTTGGCACTGACCTACCTATTGAATAAAGCACAAACCGTTATTAGACGTGTTCTATAAATTGATCGAAAAAATCAATACAATTAGTTTAAAATATCGTTTAGGTAAATATAAAAAAACAATAAAATATCTTGCTGGTTTATTTAGTAGCAATTTTGTTGAATTAATATTTTCCAATAGTTTAATGGGGTTTCTTATTTACAAGATCAAGTTTTCAATAGTTTAGGATATCGTGTCAAGCCAAAATAGTATCGAGACTTATAATTGTGTTTAAAACATGTTATCATACATGTTTTTATCATTTTAATTATCTTTTCAGCATTTGCTTGTTTTAATATATTTAATTATGTTTGCATTTCATAAAAAATTAGTTCATCAACAGTTTTTTTAGTTGCGTTCAGAATTTATTATTTATCACAGCTTTTTAGTATTATTATTACTTTCCACTTTCTTATTGAGTGCTTGAACAAGTGTAGTTAACAAAAAAATATGCCTCAAATAATATAAATCAGATATTCCAATTATTCTTATATCTAAAATGTGTATTAAACAAAACATTTGGTTAAAAATGTTCGGGAAGAGTGATAATAACCTAGAATAATTACAATTGTGGCATAAAACAAATTAGGTTTTATATAAAATCCTAATGAGAAACATTCCTCTAAAACACAACTCACAGCTTTAAAATAAGAATTTCTGCATTAAAATTGTTGAAATTACATATTTTATCACTATTGTTTAAGACTGGATTAATGTAAGATAATTAATTTTATTCAATTTATTCAGTTCTTCCGTTATCAGATATCAAACCTATCGTAAGTATTTTATCCGTGCAAATCAATGATTAAAATTCAATATCATCGACAAATATTTTCTTGCAAACTTAAATTCCCCTTCTTTTTAATCATGCAGGAATTGAAAACTGTTATAAACCAGCACATTATTATAATTTTTGATTAAATATAAGAACATAAAATAGGTTTCGTACTTTGATAAGGTTATCTTAGCCCTATAGGGATTATAAAATGAATGTTGCCTTATGGAAGGGACAACAACCGAGTTTATATGCTAAAACAATTAAATGTCTGCCGCGGCTATTTTGGCAGTAGCCCATTCTTAACAGAATTTTGTAGTATAATGTGGATACTATTTCACCAATACCTAAATACTTTTGTTGAAATAACATATACTAACACTATCCCATCAAAGATACAGAGTTGGTGGGTTATGTCACGCTATCTTATTGGAACTGATCTAGGTCCAAGTCTAAATGGAAGTAGTGTGTTTATTATTTCGAAATAACACGATATTAATGAAATAACCCTCATTCAAAATTTTAAATTTCAAATAGTTTCATATGATTTTATCGATATATTTAAAATTAATTCACTGATTTGGCTAAAACCGGAAAT
The DNA here is from genome assembly GCF_030347505.1 of Rhynchophorus ferrugineus. Taxonomy (NCBI): domain Eukaryota; kingdom Metazoa; phylum Arthropoda; class Insecta; order Coleoptera; family Curculionidae; genus Rhynchophorus; species Rhynchophorus ferrugineus. Next base: position 17,646,289 of record NW_027472583.1, on the reverse strand, counting down.
TTTGACTTAAATAGTAGTAACAGTTAACTGGGTCTAAGATCATCCGATCACATTAACGTGGATAATTAAAAGCACGACGTTAAAAATAAATATAAACAAATAATATTTACGAATGTTAACTTCACTGAGTTAACTGAGAGCTTCTTAGAATTTCTATATCAAAGTGCGGAAAGAGGTCATTTTTATCAAACGACCCAAAATTTAAATCGGTAAAAGTTCAAATTCCAATTGAGGAAAGAAAAATAAACATTCCCATACACGCGATATGAACTGAAACTATATCAAAGTAAAGAATCTCTAACCTGTGAGTCAGAATTTCTATCAAGAGAATTCGATGTGTTATCACAGTTGTTATTCGATGCCGTCCTTTTCTTTTTCAAAGCCGGACTGTCCCTTCCTGGTCTCTGCACCTCTCGTTCCCTACGCGGTGGCGGCGGCCTATTCTCCATCATCTCCCTATCATCACTTTGACTGTTCAAATTGTTACTGTCGGACAATCCCCGAATCTGTAAACTCTCCGCCGTCTTCAAGAATGCCGGCAGCAAATTTTGGGACACGTTGACTTCACCCTTGTACATGAAATCCAACAAGGCTTTGACCTCGTTAGGACTGACATCTTTGAGGAATACAATTGGGTGCTTGTTGGGCGTTTGTAAAAATAATGTTTCAAAATATGGAGAACATGCTGACAGTACAATTTGATGAGCCTGAAAGATTAGAAAGCTATTAGTTCCAAGTTAAATCAAGTAAAAATCCACACAAATCAATTAAAAATCACCCAAATACAATTTGATTGCAAGTATATGACTCATTGATATTTGTTTAAGGAATTTTTTTATTTAATGCCAATTATACATAGATATATATACAGGACTATTTAGTTTACGTCTCTATATAGCAGATTTGAAAATTTCCAGTTTCTCTCTATTTAAGGAACTATCAGTGACGTGCTTTCACAATTTAATACCTGCTGATAGGAAACTAATTTATATAATTTCTAACAAAAAAATTATAACTTACTTTAATCAGAATAGAATACGATTTAAAAAATGTTGTTACATGCAGTTACTTCTAGTTAATTTTATTTTTATATGCCCTGGTCATTCTCCCATTTTTTATATAAATAAATACTAAAAATATCAGAAAGCTTCCTAGAAATGATTCAAGTTAAATATAACATAAGAGCATCTAGCCGAAGCAGTTAAGGCTTTAAAACAAAACGATTAATATCGGAAGCCAATATATCGGATGCAAAAAATATACTAGAACTATAATATTAAAATTTTATTATTTAAATAGGAATTCTCTGAAAGAAGAATCGTATTCATAATAGAACAAGCATCAAAACATAGTGAAATATTTGGCATTCATAATATAAAAATAAACTTTCAAAGGTTAAAAATGTTTTGATATTCTACAATTTTTATACATAATTTAACTAAAAATAATAGGTGATCATGTTATATTTAAAGGCAATTTCTATTGACAAAACAAAATTGTGTGTTTAAATAACATTTTTATAAATATTGTTATCATAGTATAAATCATAAATCTCCCTACCAGTAAGTTATCTCCCAATAAAGACTAAAAAACATATGTACTTAAATGTGCATTAAATTATTTTTTGATCCCAGTTGCCAATTCCTCATACAAATGCTTGTGAACAATTTAAAATTTGCTGAAATACTAACAGAAATGCAGCAAATTAGAACAATTAAAACCTATTGGAATGTTTTGTCATGATATCAAAAATGAAATATTGTGTTAATTTTTGGGTACATATATAATTTCTTTGAAATGTGAAGATTTTTACATTTAAATGGTAAATATAAGATTAAATATTTCGGGACGTAGTTCTATTCAAGAATTTTCAAATGAAATATGAGAAAGCCAGTACAACTGATATAATGATTATTAAGAATAAATTTACAACACCATCTTGCAACTTACAGCTCATACATCTGTACTTTCTATTTAAGTAATGAATACCAATAAACGTTGTCAATATAAGATTTCCAATTTTTAAGAATTTTTCCATATTGTTGTTCATTAAATAATTTAATGTGTCTAATTAAAAAACCACTTTAAAACAGATGGCCTTACTTAGCCTCATTATTATTATTATAATACTACAACAAAAATCTCAGTTAATATAGAAATGATATAAAATTGCTAGTTAGAAGGGTTTAGTATCAGTGAAATTAAAATGTAATTTTATCTATTTACATCGTTCTGTCTTAAAGGAAATATTTAAATTAGAAAATTACCTGTGATTCAAATAATAAATCAATAAATCTACTAATAATATAGATAATTAATGTATGTAAAATTGGCTTAATATGAATGAAATTTAATTATAAACTTCACTCAACCACAATTATGACGCGTCTTTAAAAAAAATTCTTTCTTCTTTAATTATTATGTTAATGAAATAATTTGAATTAAAATTATACTTCCACTTGCTTGAGCTTTCTTTATCAACGCCATTCGATTATCATTTGGTATCACAGTATATTTTCTAAGTAATTGAAGTGTTATTGAATGGAAAGGAAAGAAAAAAGAAATTGTTCAGGCTTTCTACAAATCAATTTGTTATTATTAATATGAGTGAATAAGAGTATGAATAAAAAATTCTGAAAGTAGATAATAACGTTACCGATATATTAACGCAAAGAACCGATATGTTACCTGAAACACTTGTCCGTGACTGGCTAGTGTTACATCACATAGAACTTGATCCCTAAGAAAATCGGTGAGCACGTCTGTCAAATTTTTCAAATGGTTATTCCATCTAAGGCAGTATTGTTGGGAGTCCATTTTGGCTTAGTAATTTTGGAATCTGTTAACATCACACACATTATAACACACCGAACATACGTGCTGTGGATATTTTATTGTTTTCACAAAAAATAATAATACTTGAAAGTGACATTAAAAACAAATGAAGATCAACAGCTTGCCATCAAAAAAGATCTAATTTTTGACTATACCCGGCCTTGAATAATCCTAGTAAGCTTAATGTTTGCTTTAGCATAATATTATTTGACAGCGAAGACGCCAAATTGTGATAAATTTAAGCAAAGGGTCAATGATCTAGGCGCTAAGAAACCGACGTATTTTTGCTGAAATTTACCGCCTCGATTCGAACAATTAAAACTAGTACCAACGTAACGAACGGGTAAATTAACAACCGAGAACTAACTTTTGTACGTTTTTAACCTAGAATAAAAATCTGGCAGCCAACACACCATGAATTTTCCAAAAACAACACTCACACCTCGCTAAAGAAACAGACACAAACTAAAAAACCTCGACGCATTTACACAGACTACCGGATAAAATTGAGCCGCTATTAGTTAAAATCAAGATTTGCAAACTGTTCTTAAAATGAGTTATTTGACCTAAAACTGTAACCATGTAGAAAACAACAGTTAAGTTAACTTGAAGCACCGATTCAATTACATAGAAGAATGCATTTCACGAAGGAATCTAACCTCAGTAAGACGTCACGGCTGAAAAAACCGTAGAAGGGCGAACCGCGGTTCGTTGGCACTAAAGTTCTATGCCCTTAAAAGTACATTCGTGTAGGTCGCATCTATTTTTAGATTTATTACTGTTGAATGAGCACATATAAGAACACTATTGGGCGTTTTAAGGTTATAAAAATCAACTGGAACTAGGATTATGATTAGGAGTGACGTCGATTACCACGAGGGCTCAATTTTTTTAAGACGCACTCGCCTCTTAACCTTCCGATAGCCCGCCATTGTGATTTCGACGGTAATGATTTCTTCGAATGTATTTTTAGATTTGTCCACGCGTCCCTTGACCCTTTTCTTCCACTATACCGTACCCGATCTTAAGATTCAGGCCCCATCGGGAGGCTTTCGAGCACTCACGTCACAGAAATATCCGATCAACCAAAACAAACCAGAAAAAAACCTCAAACTTACCTCCTACAATTTTAGACCAAATGATTAGCGATCACAGGCAACTAGATAAAATTTCTGAACTGTTGTTTTTGAATTGATGGGCGGCTTGACAAAAAACTCATAATATAAAAATCTACATTCGGACGATTTGTTTTGTGAAATTTGATCGCGAACTGATGGCGATTTTTTTCGTGTAATGCTTACATTTAGAAAACGGGACTAAAAGAAAAAAACCAAATTACGAAATGGGTTTAGGGTGACACGGCGTTGTCGGGTTTCGAATGGGCTCCATGGGAGGATGGAACTTAAACTCGTACGCGTAATATTCCTTCTCCTTCGAATTATTACCTCGCGCAGTTTCACAAAAACGCACTTAGAACCCATTTTAATGAGGTTACAAGTGAAAAATCAACCTGTTCAGAAAAAAATCGGAAAAAAGTCTCAATTTTTATGAACTGGATTATTGAAAAATAATACGTATGGCAACACCGCGGCCACGTAATAAAAGACGTCTACGTTTAACTGGTTGCATAACAAATCGACATTTTAATCCAATGTTTACTGTTGCGATTCGCCTTAGAATTTAAAAACACAGTGACTGTGTTTTGGTTTCAAAAACAAAACTAAGCGGAACATAAAACTAAACCGAAACGCTATTTTTAAAAAACTTATCAGCGGTACTATGGTCTAAACAGGAGTACAGTTTTCTTAAACGGATAATTTTACCGGATTTAGGAATACGATAAAAAATATCAATGAGAACAAAATACCGTTTTTGCTGTTTCTGATTTCTACACGGGCCGCTTAAAAATATTTGATCAAAATAAAATTTTTATTACTCTTGATATAATTTTATATTTTTTCTGTTTAGTATTTGTTTACATCTTTATTATGAAAAAATACATAGCGTAACAGATACTGCCTGATTAGAAGTATTAGGAAACTAATTAAATTTCTGTTTTCGTTTAGTGTTCACACATAATTATTTTTTTAAATGGTTTTTACCTATTACTATGACAATCAAATAATTAAAATCGTTTGTCAATTTTGGTAACCTATTTGATATTGATATATTTATTCATATTCCTAAATGCATATTTTGTAATAATCAGTTAAAGGAAGAAATGCTTTAAAATTCAACAAAAGAATTAGAGAAATCAATTATAAAATTATTTATTTTAAATCACGGACACTAGTTAAGTATTATACGTGTTCATGTTTCTACTTATGACATTTGCGCATTCGCCATTTGACTTGATTAAGAAAATTCTTTTAAAAAGGTTTATTGTTAATACACAATTGTGAAATATCAAGCAGAATGTGTTATTAGTTAAAGTAACTTATTATTTTAAAACGTATTGGATAAATATTACATTTTTATATTACTACTATTTTATAAAAATGGGTGCGCAAATATTTATTAATACTTATAACAAAGACTATATTAAATTTTTTTCGTTGTTATTTAGGAAAATATTTTTATATAATTTTAATTTTAAAATACTTTTTATTTAATATTTAATTGAATTTTGTTACAATGAAAAAATCTTCTTTTAAATAGTATACTATTATTTAGCTGTAAATATATATTTTTTAGTTTTAACCATTTTTCTTTCGCCAAGTTCTTGTAACAGTGCATGTTCAGGCATTGCAGATAACAACAATGCGGTTATGGGCACAATGGTAGTCAATTAGCAGAAATAATGTGTATCTATCTCATTACAAATAAATAATAGGAGTTATTTGTGCTACTTTAAAAATATATGGATTTTATAACAAACGAATAGAAATAGAAATACAGTGGATGACATAAATAAAAGTTGATTTTATTGATAATTTTAATTAAAAAACTATGTAGTATTTGGGAAATGCATTTTGATCACATTGCCAATAACTTGTTACTGGATATTAGATCCCAGCGATTCGAAAATTGAGATAATTTTTGATATAAAATAGTTATGAATCTGAGCAGTATAGAGTCCCCTTACCTTTAAAGGGTTCTTCCATGTTATCAGCCGGTAATATTTTCTTTTTTCATATATTCATACAGTTACGGATATTTAAATAAACATTTCGAACGGTTTATATTTAATTGAACTTGTGACTGAAAATGATGTTTTATTTAATAAAAAAAATCTTCATTCCTGGTGACTCTTCATCGGATGTATGCTGGCTGGTTAGGATCTTCTTGATTTTTTTCTTCTTGCTTTTTATATTCTTCGTTTCGCTGGTGGCGTTCATTTTAAAAAGTTTGGACATGCAAATTTGATATTTAAACAATGAAGCATGCATAATTGAGTGATGTATTTCAAGATTTTAGATATGGAATTAATTAATGAAATTATTTTTTTGTTAAACATGCATTTTTTTGAAGGTTTATTCTCTGTTCTTCGACATTTTGATACGAATTTTGGAGTTGTGCTAGAAATCAAGACGCCCGATAATGTGTTTACTGTTTACAGATGAGTATCGTTAAGCACCTCCTCCAAAATTCCATCGGATACGGTGGTCGCATGCAAAACTAACTTCCTCGGCGGCCTGGCCCTGGCTACGACCCCCACAATTCAGCCTTGACAGCAATCGATGCGTTCACCTTGACCCTGGGACCTCTTGTTCGGACACTTGTTGCTGATCGCGCGTCGGCACGTGGACGTCGGGTGTCGCGCCGCAGGCACGTGTCGTCTCACGGTGGAGGAGGCACACGTCGCGCCCGTCCGACCTTGATTCCGATTTCCTGGTCGCCGGCGTCTGGATAGGGTTGCGTTGCCTCTGGACGACTGTCGACAACTAAAACAATTATTTAGTACGGTGTGACGGATTACGTGCAATAGTTCGACGCATGTGCAAAGGGCATAGCCGGTGCAGTTGCAACGGTCAACCCCCACACCCCCACGGCACCCGGCGCGTGTACGGAAAGGGCGGAGTTTGGTGCGTTCGGTCGCTGAAGCCTCGCTGAACCTGGATCCCGCTAGATAGTTTTCGGACGCGCCCTGTAACCCGGAATTACGTCGGTCGAGGGTGTGGGGCTTGGCGGGATGCGAAGGCCGGGCCAATGGGTCGACCGGGGGTTGTTCTTCGTCAGTATGATGCGCGGTTATGAATGATGAGCGATGAATATGAATGATTCGGTGCAACTGGGACTGGGTTTTACATTTTTTTTTCGTCGACAGGAATTTTTCTGGGGAATTGATCTGACGCATTATAAATAATTAAAATTGGTATTTAATTTTGCGCTACCATGCTATCCTTTAAGTATAAGTTCATTTTTAACTCATTACATGCATTTTAAACATGTTGGATTCTAAGGCTGGCAACGCTAGAAGATTGGTAACGGTTTCGAGTATAAAAGAATCTTTCCTCTTTATTATTTCATTTCCTTAACACTTCCGTATAACCTTGACCTAACCTAATATTCTGTCTATCCTTCCGTCGACCACATGTAGTCTTTGATATAGAAATAAACTGTTCTCGTGCAAATTATTTCCACAAAATAAAGTCAATACACTCAAGCAAAGAACGAACATTACTCAGGAGCCTATAGTTACTCCTTCTTAAGGATATATAACGTGTGACGTTGTCTAAAATGGAATATGGTAGTCAGTGATTTATTTCGAGTCATAACGCACCACTTAGAATCGTCCTGGGGGCATTCCACACTAGCCCGATCGCCAGTATATACTGCGAAGCAGAGGTTCCTTCTCTTGTTTCAAGACGTGAGGCGTTTTTGATAAAATAAGCTTATTGAAATTCAAGTCAGGGTTATCAACACAAAGACCAACAGAAAGACTAATATAATAAATTTCATACGGTGTGTGATCGCCCAGCTCCGGAATTGCTACCAGTCTACGCTCTCGGCAATAGATCACTTTCCTGGCAACTATCACTTGTAACTGTGGATCTCTCTTCTTCTGGGATGAAGAAATGGATTGGTTGGGAAATAGAGGTAAAACCGTTAGATTTAGGTGGCTTCCTTCATATCTTCATATGAAACAAATATCTTCATCAAAACTCTGCTCTTTAGACAATTGGATCTGCTTGGGTAGGACTTGATGGAAAAAAATAAATTATAACAGGTAAAGAGATAATTTTGCCAGGGCTTTAATATTGCCAACATTAGCAGACGCAAACTGTATATATTTCGAACGTTTTTATTGATTTTTGTACTACTTTCGACATTGGGCAACTTTGGAAGCTGAACATATCCCCTTAAAAATTATTAAAGCTCTTCAGGCGTCTTAGGATGGTTCCATTAGTTGAGACGGGTATGACATTTTTTTAACAAATTTTATGTTAATTAGTCTTACATTCGATATGCTTATATATATGTTGTACTTGCATTAATATACAAGCAAGGCGTGAACGAGATTTAAATTAGAATAAAACTAATCTACTTAAGCAAAAGTTAAAAATACTCTTACACACTAAATTAGTTTGTGTGGTTTGTTTCGCTTCAATCTTCTGATTTCTTGCGTGTTGTCCAGAAGCTGTATTGCTTCCACGTTTCTGTGGTTTAGCAACCTTGTTTCATGTTTTAGGGCGAAATCTTGGACCACTTCGTGTATCCATTTATTTCCGATAGTATGGTGCAGCTCTTCGTTGGTTATGTAGCGAAAAGCATTGGTAATTAATATTGAATTAGAACAATGTTTTGCGTTGCGTTGCATTACTAGTTGCTTTGATGTTTTCTTTGTTTGTTTTCTGTCTTTGATATACCAATCACTTTGATTTTAGATCAAATTCAGAATATTTGCCGACTAACCAGTACGGTTGCTTTACTTTGACTCTAATTTGTTTTGCTCCTTGTCTCACATGATGTTTTCAGTTTAACTTACCATCGAGATATATTCTGAGGTATTTAGCTGATTCTGTTTGAGGAGTCGGGCATCTGTCAAGTGCTATAATTAAGTTTTTGTCAATTCGCCGCAACGCAAAATTAACATGAACACATTTGGAGCTATTAAGCTGTATATCAAGACCATAGAAAGCTATGTGAAAAATAAGAGACTAACATAACATTATCCGAGCTCAGAACGGCTACCAACTTTCATGATATTTGATGAAGAATATATACTGCGGTACCAACAGCAGCGTATTGCTTGAGAAGTGGACAATCTCCGTTTGCGCCATAGATAGCTGATGAATATAATATACGCTTTTAATTATTATGACGCGTTGTTATAAATGTCTCAAATTATACAGTTATACAATGGCTGGTAATAAACATCAGAAACGTGAGACCAAGTAAACAAATTGGAAAGGGCATTTATGCCATATTGGAAGTTAAATTGACAAGGGTTTTGGACTTAGATATTAATCAATAAAATGTTTCTTCATTTGGTAGTTTTGTCGAACCTCAAAATGCTAAGATGATCATATAAATATATACTGAATAGTCCGCCACGTGTGACGAAAAATAGAAAATAAAAAGCAAGCCTGAAGATGGCATAGGTTCTTCTAAGAACCAAATGTGTATGCAAGCTCGGAATACTAACTCAACGTATAACACCCGCGGAAGCATCAGAAATAACACATATACATATGTAATATAAATAATATTATTTGAGGTTTTATAAATTATTATATATCACATCAACAATATTAACAAGAAATTTATAATATTGAAAGTTCCATTAATCTACATCTTATAAATTAATTTTAGAAGATTTACTACAGACGGTGTTACTGTGTATTAAATCTCATTGGGTACATTTGTAACCTACTTTATGTTGATGCTTCACAGATTCACTGTTCGATATTTTAAAAGTAGCGATTTTGACACAGAAGTTAAAACCATCAATGTTATTCTTCAGCATGACAACGCTCGACACAACTGGGGAAAACTTACCCGAAGGTATTGAAATGGGAAATGCTACCCCACCCGCCGTATTCTCCAGGTCCTACTCCTTCTGATCAGTTTCAGTTTTTATGAAAATACCAAAAAAATGGATCGATTCGCGGGTAGTCTCCGAAGATACGATCATTCTTTCGAAGCGGAATCGGTAAAAGGTGGAGTTCCTGAAAGATGGGCAAAAATAGCGGCATCGATTGACAATACCTTGAATAAACTACATGGTAGCGAGTTCTCACAATAATGCTTCAGATTCAAAAAAAAGCCTTTAAAACTATAAATTGGCCTATAACAGGTCAATTGAAAAGTCCCAACCTACCATAGTAAAACATATTTTTTTGGCAAAATTAATTTTTTTTTATTTAACATAATTCCCTTCGAGGATGATACACAGATATAACGAGTCTCCAACTTTATACGATATCATTTTTTAGTACGATTTGTCCTTTGCTTCAAAATAGGCCTCAGTTACGGCGATCAACTCTTCATTCGACGAAAATTTCTTCACAGCGAGCATTATTTTGAGATCTGAGAACAGGAAATCGTCGCTGGGGACCAGATCTGGATTATACGGTGGATGAGTAAACAATTCGAAGCCCAATTCATGGATATTTGCCATCGTTTTCAATGACTTGTGACACGGTGCATTGCTTGGTGAAGCAGCACTTTCTTTTTCTTCAAATAGCATACCTTCATGCTAATCATGCATAATCATCATAATCATAATTCATGCATCAACCTTTATGGTTGATTTTCCTGGGGCAGTGTCCAGAAACTCGGCATCAAGCCAAGTTTTGCTTCAACTGTATTTTTTCCTTCAAAAAGCAATATTTTATCAACACGCGAAATTCCTTTTTATCCATTTTTTTTCACAATAACAAAAGTTGCTTCACTCAAAATGCTGCAGTTTACAAACTCATGATCCGACAGCTGTCAAATTTATACGCGCATCTTTTGACGGTTAGGACTAACTAAAAAACATATGGATTTAATTCTAGTAGCACCATCTCTGTGTCAGGCCGGGAACTTTTCAATTGACCTGTTATATAATAGTATTAATTTATAATTAATTTTTGCATTTAATTGTTGTATAGTAATCGTATTAAAATAATAATGTCAGTTTGAATAAACCCCAAACAATTATTAGTATCAAATGCGGTTCGGAGTCTTGACCATTATTTCACGTAAGATATCCTCTAATACAGAAAGAAACTTTCAAAAAATAGTTTCTCTATGCAATATGCGATCTTCCCGAGCAAAATTATTTCCGAAAACATCTGCCCTTCTTTTATTTTCGATATCCCAAACCGTGCAAACTTTCTTGTTTACTTAATAATTTTGCTTATATTCTAGTCACAGTTATATGGCGTATAAAATATCTCTCGTGCAGGGTATAAAAGACGGGGATTGAATGAGGAATTCAGCCGAATAACTTACATTGTGGAAGGCAATTCTACTCTACAGAACTTTTCTAATACACACGTTTCTTTCACTAAACGTTATAGTTATACTGCAGCTTATAACTTAGACGTTCACTAATAGTTACATTTATTAGTTACACTAATAGTTATCTTTATGTATTAAACATGCATTATTTTTTCGTCGTTTATGTATATTTAACCGACTTCAAAAAAAGAGGAGGATCGATGTTCGCCTGTATATTTTTTTTAATGTATATTCGCCGATTTCTCCGTCAACTATGAGCCGATTTTCAAAATTATATTTTATTCGAAAGAGTGCACTTCGGAGATGGTACCATTGGAACCAATTTAGGATCAGATGAGGGAAAGGGGGGGATATTTTTTATCTAATATAATCAGATAATTGGGTATAATATTATTTGTGAGCTGATGTGACAAAAAATTGTAAGCCATTCAGTTTGTTTTTTTGGCACTAACCATATCATATGAGAAGTCGTAGAAATATGGTAGGCAATTGTTTTGATGGTGTAATAGAACCTCAAAGTTCACACGCGGAGGTCGCCGGTTGACACATTTCATTAGCGATCTCTTTTTAATTCTCTTTGATCAGTTCATAATATTCCCTGTTGACCTTACCAAAGGCAGAACATATCTTTGTGACTACAAATACAAAATTGGAGTTTCTCTGATACTAATTCATAGTAGTTACATTTTCCATTGGCATCGTCAGTTTCCATCAAAAGGGTTTTTTGTTGTTTTGTTCATCGTGTCGATAAAAATTGCATACATTAAACTGATACAAACAACCAAGTCCATTGCAATCATACTCAAGAGGATCTAGTTCCAGTTAACTAATAAAACTTTTGATATAATTTGACTTCATTCTTCAATATTCCTCAAGAGTAACATTCAGATCATCATTTTTCTATTTTTTTTAGTAAATTTTTTTCCAAACAATTTGTCTAAGCCTTCAAAATAAACTTCAGTGTTAGCGATTACGTCTTTATTAGAGCAACATCTCTCACCCTGGAGCATTCTTTTGAGGTCCGCCAAATACCATCAATACTTGGAGGCCAGTTCTAGGTTATTGGCGGGTGGAAAACTAATTTGAACAGTAATTAATTGAATTTATTTTCATTGTTTTCATTAACTTGTGACTCGGTGTGTTGTTTTGAAGATAATAAATGTTGTCCCACTAAAAACATTATAATTTTTAAACTAATTTAGACTTCATTCAGATTGTCATGAAATATTGGAACATATCGTTTGAAGTTTGGGATTACTGGATCAGAAAAGAAAGTCAGAAATGACGTCATATATATGTTGAGTGATGAATTAAGCTGCATATTAAAAATGTATTAAAAAATTTCTTGTCTAATCATTAGGAATGTCCATTAGGGTTATACATAATTATACGCATTAATTATTAAGTGCTAAAATATATAGACCTGTAAGTGTTAAATACTCCTAGAATATTTGCGCTTTATTTCGCTTTTTCTAAAACTATATATAAAAGTTATTAATTTTTTTTTAAGTATCCATTGTGTATACGCTATTGTATTATTTTTTGAATGCTCCAATTTTCATAATTAATTTTGTAATATTTTATTGTAATTAATATGTTGTTATTTATTGGTATATTTATTTTACTCAGGCAAAATTGTTTTTACGATTACCTTTAACAAAATCTAGGTCATAACAATTTATTCATATTCAGAAACTACATTGGTCTTAGGCAATATTAGTACCCCCAACAGATATAACTTTTTTTTAATTTAATTTTAGTTCATTAAGAATTATATTAGACTTCATCAGCAAGGAAATTGATTTTTTAGGAATTTAGAAAAAAGAAATATCTTGTGTTATATAGAGTTTATATTAAGATCTAGTTATTTATAAAAGATTGTTATATTTATTCAATAAATAGATTCTATTAACTATTAAAATAGATGTGAGAAACAAATTAATTATTTGTTAATATGTGTTTATTTTTTATTTTTAGGTATGATTTAATCCTTCAATATACGATTTAGATCAGATATTTTTTTATTTTTATCTTCCAAATAATGTATGAGCGCTAAATCTGGCGAATTTGGTAGATATGAATGTCACTGGTATCCTAAACCAAATTGCTATGCTAACGCATAGATGGCGAGAGTTTTACAGCATTTATCACTTTTTTAGTTAGTACTAACCTTCAAAAGAAAAGCGTTAAAATATCATGATATTCTACTCATAAGTTTGTGAGTTATTCTGCTAAGAGTGACACTACTTTTGTTATTTTCAAAACAATGGATCAAAAACAATTTCGTGTTTTAATTTTACACTGCTTCTTGATGGGAAAAATAAGGTTCAAGCGAAGCAATTATTCTGAAAAGTGTTACAAAAACACTCCGCTCTATCAGAAAAAACAATAAGATGTTAGTTTGCTGATTTCAAATGTGGTCGTAGAGACACCGATGATGCAGAATGTAGTGGACGTCCAAATGAGGTGGTAATACCAGAAATTATCAACAAAATCCACAAAATCATTTTGAATGATTGAAAAGTAAAGTTGCGTGAGTTAGTTAACATCGTAAAGATATCAATAGAATGTGTTAGTTTTATATTGCATCAGCTTTTGACTTTGAGAAAGCTCTGTTTAAAGTGGGTGCCGCGTTTGCTTACTGTTGGCCAAAAACAAGAACGTGTTGATGGTTCTGAGCAGTGTTTGCCCATGTTTAAATGCAAGAAATCGAAATTTTTGCATCGATATGTGACAATGGATTACAGAGCATGGTTTCATCACATCACTCAGGAATCAAAACGATTGTCATCTCAGTAGACAGCAACTGATGACAGGTCTATTTTGAGGCAAAAGATACATCGTTGTGGATTATCAAGCCAATTTTGAACAAAAATAAAAACGCGTTTTCTTTGTTACGCGTAAAATTCACTAACTTGATATAAAACACTCTTAATCAAAATACATCAGTCTGTATTTCTGACTTCTTTACTGATTCACATAAAGTTTTTACGACTGTTTTTTCTTGTACAAAATAAACTTAGTTCTAAAACATTTACATATGGTTATTCGGGTGGTACTTATAATCTTTTTAACGTGTGATGTTTTTGAACTACTAACATCAATTAAATATTACTCAATAAGTATGATTAAATCTCTAAGCTAAGAGAAGTATTTTTTAAAATAAAATAATAATAGAATCATGGGTGAATCATGGGAATGGAAATTATGGGTCTGTGAACAATAGTGTCACTAATACCAAAGACTCATTGAGTAATGTGTTAATTTATTATTGATAATGAAGATCCAGATAGGCATAATTAAAAAAATAATTATCTGTTGGTCCCATTAATTGTATACTCTTGAAAAAATATTGGTGCCCTCTTGGTTGGCGCAGTGGTCAAGGCGGGAGTATGGTCCAGCTCCCTGCTGGGTATGGTGATAAATTTATGTTTGTGATTGTTTATAATTATGACTGTCCAAATGGCAAGAGGGCAAAATCTAACAAGGAAATTAATCCTTGTCCCGCCAACACATTAAAGATACCGAGAGTCGATTTGTTTTTAAGTATCTGATATTTTTGTTACATCTTTTGTTTAAACAAACAAAGAAAATTATATATTGGGAAAACTTTATTTCTAAAATAAATAAATACTACTTAAAATACATTAACTTTGAGCCAAAATCTATATTCTAGAGTTAAATTTTATAACAGAAAATGTTGACTGACCCAGCAGCTTCTATAAGTTTGATTTTTTTCATTGTTCTAACATTTTACCTATAATTCACATGACTAGAATAAGAGAAATACTCGTGGCTCATCGTTTAATGGTCCACACAATGGACGTCCAAGTAAAAAATAAATTATTGCTACTCGAAACTACGTATGGCATATTGTAAATTCGTTATCTACCATATTTACAAGAAAAACTACGATATGAACTTATTTCGTGTTATTATCTAAAGTTGATTCTTCTTCAGCTGGCTCGATACTACTGTTCTCAGTTTCCTCCTCTTCATCACCTTCAGTTTTTTCGGTACTTTCTTCATCGGTCTTGTCCTTGTTCCCTTTACCTTTCTTCTGTTTTCTCAGTTTCTCTTCCATCTCTTGGAATTTCAGTGCCAAATATCTGTCGCATCATAGGAAATTTTCTTATCAAAGGTATTTATTCAATTACAACTATAGTTACTTGTCAACTAAAGGTCCAGTGTAATCTTCAGGGAATTTTGGTGACAGCGGAATGATATATTTGTAAAGGCGTTCGTTCAAAACGTAAAGTTGAGGTGTGGCAGAGCATTTAACGTTGTACCACCAATCGCAAGTGAGAGCCACCTGACTGAAAATAGTACCGTTGGGGCAGAGGAATGAGGCTTGACCACCATTGAGATCGCAGTAATGCCAAACCTGAAAAATTAATATCACAATTAATATAATTTTAAGAATATTGAAGATTATTGTTTTTATACGAAATAATTAGTCTTATTATGATGGTGTGGTTGTTGTAGTGCAATTGTCATTATTTATTGATGTTTATTGAATTTTTAAGCAGGTATTTAGTATCAGTAAGAAACGAAGAATACCATTGTGGTAAAAGATAAGAAGTAAATAGAACATACTCATGACCTGTCTTAGCAACGCTTCATTTTTTATGTAGACACTAAAAAATCAAAAAACGATTTGCAATAATGCTTAACATATATGGGAGAAATAACAGTTATTCGGATCGCTGGATGGAAGAATCACAATATTCATCTTTCGGAACGTCACGCTCTGCCCACTAAATTTTATTAATCGGAAAATTCCGATGTCGGTACAAGGCAAAAGACATAACGGACGGGCCAAGAAATGGTCAAAAATGGTTAAAATTAGATAGAGAACAATATTTTCCACACTTCGAAGATATCTTTGTTACCCCATCCTCCGTATTCTCTAGATCTTGCTTCTTCTGATTACTAGTTGTTCCGACGTATGAGTGGTGACCAGTTTGAGCAATTTTTATGTAGACGCCAAAAAATTGTTTTTTTACAATAAAGCTTGGTTATGACCGAATAAATAAATATTATAGGTCAAAAAGTCGGGCTTTTTTTTCTTGTTCCAGAATAACCAGCTAGAACCAAATGGTCTTTTGCTGAAGTCGCTTCGGGTTCGGGATAGTGGAGTGATTTGCGGGCGACAGGGACCCTGGGTTACGACTGGGATTGTCGTAGTTGGTTATCTACGGAGGTTTGTGGATGGGTAGGGATTTAATCAAGATGTTGTCGTGTTCCAAGGCGCCCATGAAGAACCTTACATTGAGCATGTTCGTGAATCTCTTCACGAACGGGATACCTGATTCAAAGCGAGTGTTGACGTACCTCATAAACCATGGGGCATTGAGTAACGCAAAAATCAACAGATAGTCGACTTTTTGGAAGCAGATTCTTTAATAAATGCTCACCATTTTCATTGATTAAAGAAACTAATTAATAATTAAATGTCAAAGTCCACAACTCGGAAATATATTTGTTAAAAATTATATCGTCCAAATGAAAATTGTATTCTTAACTTTATCTTCAAAAAAGGCCCTACGACCACTTTACGAGAAAGAAATGACATCTGATACTTGCATTTCGGATTCGTTTTACTCCAGTAGCGGCGATTCTGCTTATTTACGTATGCCTTAAGACGAAAATGAATTTCGTCGAAAACAATATATGAAAATAACTCAATCTTTATAAAATCAGGTTGATATATTCGGCCGATAATATTGCAACAAATGGTTCTATATACAAAATATGGAGAAATTAATAGATCACTATTTAGAACAATTACACATTACTATAATGAAATATTCGAATAGTTATAACAGTCTGATTAATATTTTTCAGGCCTTCGATTGCTTTTGGTTTTTCCAATGCTATACCGGTTTATAAGATTATACTCGAATGACTAGAATGGGCACCATTTAGGTGACGAAAACTTCGTTTGACAAATGCATGACATGACAAACACGCGAAAATGTAAAATGCTTGGAGCAGTCATGAAATTCTCAAGAACCACCGATAATAACATTCTATGCCATTTGGAATCACTTCAACAGCGCGGTTTCATTGGTTGCCAGGCAAAGGCAGAAACACGTCGACGTCGAACAAACTAAATGACGTACAGTTATAAAAAATATCAGCTATAGCGGCAATAGTAAGAGACGTAAAGTAATACTTTTACATGATTACACTTTGCAAGAGTTTTGAAAGGCGCACTGTTGCAGCTAGAGTGAAAAATTTTGTCGCACCCAAAATATATTAACCAGACTTAGTGCCCTTTGACTACCACGATGCTGAGATCGATGCAGCATGGATTGCATGGCAATGCAGTATTGAATGTATGTATGTATGTATGTATATGCTTGTAAATAACAATATATTGTATATTAATATAGCAGCATTTTAGAACGATATTTTTCAAGATTGTTAATGTAATAGGGTAATAAGATTATCATTGTGAATGATAAATAGTAAAATATTTTTGACTGTTTTTATGGTTATAATAGGTAATATTTTGATTACTCTCTCGATTTTTGTTAAAAAATATTTCGGTTCAATAATATGTAAAGCATTTACTTTATTTAAAAAGCTCTAGTAGTTATTGTGCTATCATTTTTAATTATGTCATGGATTAGTTTTTTTTTTCTATGATTGGGTGTATATTTAATTTTTGTTTAGTATTTATGGTTATTGTACATCTTTAGTTTTTAAGTTCTATTGTATTGTCTATATTTATTATAGTATATTATTTTAAAATAGCAATTAACATATTAAAATACGATAAAATATTTTTGGGATATTATTCCATTCCAAAGAAAAATGCCATTCCTTTTTACAGATCCACAGAATTTTCAAATATAAGATTAATTCTACTTCGTTTGAAATGAAATTATTAATTGCATGTTAATAGTATTCAGTAATTATTTTTGTCCTTTTCTTTTTTAAAGTTACTGCGTTCTTTCACGTACATCTCCGTCTTGCATATACTACCGTTGGAAAATATAAGCACATAAAATTAACTGCTCTAAGCAATTATCTCCGTCCTTTCCTCTCTCACAAATTATACAGCAAAGGGTTCGTACATCTTCGTCTAACATCAAGAATTGAACTAAACAGTCAAACCGTGCTAGTCTTTTGACTATCAACTGTTTCGACTGTTTTGCGATTATCGACTGTTTCGACTATTTTCAGTCGATAGTAAAACGCTAATAAAAATTAAAAAAAGAAAACATACAAGCGCCTAATTTTAATAGGTGTTTGGAGTGAAATTTGTCGATATAACAATATTTATCAGCACCAATCGACGCCTGTTATACTAATGAGAATAATAATCCATGCCGACACACTGAGCATTTCGAACAAAAATCAGTTTTGATTACGGTTTGGACCGATGGTCTCGCGTACCGGTATCCAAAGGAAAACACGAAATTGACGTTGAATTGCGGTCTTTTCCCATGTCAGCGCCAATTGCTCCGCCTCTGCCTCGTTTTACCTGACAATTTGTGTCCGTGTCGGCGAAAAATCCTTTATAGCGTTGCGTTTTGCAGTTGAAACTGGTGGTCGGTATGCTGGACAGGGCTGGATAGTCGATTCCGGGCTTGCCAGGCGTGCCTCCGGCTGTGGAATCGTACAAATCGACACTCGCCTCGTTGTTTATCTCGGTTTGGTAATCTGGTACCACTATAGGTTTATGTTCTTTCTATAAAAAAATAAACAATGTTTGTATTAATTATTACACACGTATATGATTTGTTAAAGCAGATCTATGTTATTTATAATAATTTTTAAATATTGTTCTCAATATCATCTGAGTCAGTTATATTCAACATTCACAATAAAATAATAAAAAAAATTCGAAAATTTTCTTGAACTAATGTTATTATCTCTCAATATTCACCATCTTCTTTATGACCACTTATATTAATTGCTTAAATGTACTTAATTTAGTCACATTAATACCTTAAACATGAAAACGTATCTCCCCTGGGCTGCCCCTAACAGATTCTGTGGGCGTATCTCTAATTTTAAATATATAAAAATGTATAAAATAACTAAAATCATTTTATATACAAAATAACTCATTGTAATCTAATAAATAAAATTACAAAACATTTCGATTTCATAGAAATAAAAGTTACATCTATATATTTTACATCTAGTCCCCTGCCTTTCTGTATTTCTTTAAAAACAGCGTTTGTTTATGTTGTCGCGGGAAATCATGACCTTGAACAAAATTCTTTGACGTCAAGTTAGCACCAAGCGCAGTCCGAGCTAGCTGCGCAGCCATTTTAGTTACTGGGTATATAGTGATGAATCAGTGAATGTCTTTCCACTGGTAAGTTTTATTTCTTGATCATTTGTCTAAAGATTTTATTTTATTTGTATATTTACAATTACTTGTGCATTAGTTCTCATATTCCTTTTTTAGTTACGCATTCTCAATACCGGTATGATTATTTCTATTTTCTAACCAAAAGTATCTGCTTGTCATATCTCCCCTGTCTCGTAAGATGCTACTGGTCCTTTTTTACTTCTTTAACTTATGTTACACATTTAATTATAGTATAATATGTCTTTTACTTTTGCACATTTTATTGGCTTGATATGCCAAATGAGTTCTTCTAAAAAAACATTTATGCCGTGTCGCTAGAATGACTCATATATTTTTTTAAATGTATATAGCGGGATTTAGATTTTAAGAATATACAAATTTAGTGCTAGAAATTAGTCTAAAAGAAGAACAAGAACAACTTGGACTAAACTGAAAATGTCTTATTGTCTATAAGTCCCACTGAAGGTTATAATTTGTATTAAGCAATTTTGAGGGTGATGAATGCGAATGTAAATTCACAAATAAACGTTACAAACTATTTAAGCAATGTCGTATTCGCTGATACATACAGGAATTGATGTTTCTAGCATTCTTTATAATATAGTTCGTACTGGCTCTATAGATCTCTCGATATGGTTTGAAATTTAAGACCCAAGTATTAATAACTGCCAGATCGTCCATTATTGTAAAACTCAATGGAATCTACTTAGAACAAGTGCAGAAGTTCACGTATTTGGGATCAGTAGTACAGGAGAAGAAACGGGCATATACCGCCGAAATAATAAGCCGAATTGACCAAGAAGCTTTTGCGTCTTTAGATGGTGTGAGTGGAAGAGAGGAAATATGACAATCAATACTGAAGTCCACCTCTTTCGAATGCTTATCAGAGACACCGCAGTTTAAATACGGAGACAAACTTTTGTTAGAAATACTTTTTAAGTTAAACACTTATATGTTGTTTTACTGTTTTGTTAAAAATTGCTTGCTAAGTACGGGCGTAGAAAGACAACAGTAAAGCAAAATAGTCTTTTTTGCTATATCAGGAGATTGCTTCGTAACACCAACCCAGATATAAATTGAAATGTGTATCTTAATATGGATGAATCTGGAACTTTAATGTCATAGGTTCATTTCTGCTTATAAATGGATTTTGGTTGATAAATTATTTTGAGTCAATTCGATGTCAATAATCTAACAAACATTTAAGGAGTTTTAACAAATGTCCAATTACGTTTTACTTTATTTTATTTAATAGCTCCAATTCTTCCTGCAGAACGTTTTATAAGGTAGAAACGATTCAATGTTGTTCTTTTCTACACAAGGCAGTCCAGAAATTTTTTAAAAGCTTATAGTTTGTCTCTCAGTATGGTGCTTATTTATGGAACTTTTTAAAGGTTTAAAAAATAGAAACATAAAAAAGAGGGTTTATGAAATGGTTTAACACTCAAATAATATATCTTCTTGATAGTTACAGTAATGACAGCGGAAATAATTCACAATAAACAAAACTATACTTTTTGTATCTTATTAAGTATTATATATTTACATTTAAAAACTAGAATTATTCATACCTGCTTTTGTCTCAAAACATTTAATATTTTCACCAATGTCTTGATACTATTATCGATGTTATCTGGAGTTAAAGTTTGCGGTAGTGCATTGCTTTCTTGAAGTTTTCTCAGTATATTAGCTAAGTTTTGAGAATTATCATCATTATCCACACTAATATCTGGTGTAGGTGTTACAGCCTTGGTAGTTTCAACACTAACGGATTCATATTGGGGCGAAGCATTTTTCTCTGATATCGCTTCCAGACCATCATAGCTGTAATAACCGAGACCTTGATACTGAGGTTTGGGCGATGAGATTACTGGAACAAACTCAACAGGATGAGGCCTGGGGGTGATTCGGTTTCCATATTCGACTTGCGCGTAACTAGGCGTGGGACTGTGGTTTTCATAATTTGAAACTGATTGTTCTACTGGAGACGGAGTCGCTTGATAATGATGCTCATAAGTTGTTTCATAAGATGGCGGTGGTGGTGGAAGGTTCTGTTGGACGTAAACCGGCCGACGCAGGAAGCTTTGCTGGTGTTTTTGCGGTGTGATGGGAATAAGCTGAAATCAATAACAAAATTAATTCAAATCATTAATCATTAAAATCAAATTAAAATTCCCTAAAACGAATGAACTATCTTCGTGAGAATTGATAGAGTTCGAGGCATATAAATAAAAAAATGATATCAAATGAACAAAATAAGAGCCACGCTTAAATGCTACTTCTATCATTTCTATAGAGATCAGCAACTTGTAACAGGCTAGTTGAAAAGTCCCTGGCCTGACACATAGATGGCGCTACTAGAATTAAATCCATATGTTTTTAGTTAGCCCTAACCCTTAAAAGATGCCTGTATAAATTTGACAGCTGTCGGATTATTAGTTTGTGAATTATAGCATTTTGAGTGAAGCAACTTTTGTTATTGTGAAAAAAAATGGATAAAAAGGAATTTTGCGTGTGGATAAAATATTGTTTTTTGAAGGGAAAAAATACAGTTGAAGCAAAAACTTGGCTTGATGTCGAGTTTCCGGACACTGCCCCAAGAAAATCAATCATCAAGGATTGGTATGCTAAGTTTAGACGTGGTGAAATGAGCACTGAAGACGGTGAACTCAGTGTATGCCGAAAAGAGGTTGTTACCGATGAAAACATTTAAAAAATCTACAAAATGATTTTGAATGACCGTAAATTGAAATTGAATGAAATAGCAGACACTCTAAAGACATCAACTGAATGTGTACATCATATCATTCACGAATATTTGGGTATGAGAAAGCTCCGTGCAAAGTGGGTGCCGCGCGAGCTCACTTTTGAACAAAGACAACGACGAGTTGATGATTCGGAGCAGTGTTTGAAGATGATTAAGCGTAATAAACCCGAGTTTTTGCGTCGATACGTGACAATGGATGAAACATGGCTCCATCATTTGATTCCGAAGTCTAATCGTCAGTCCTCCGAGTCGACTGCACACGATGAACCCACTCCAAAGCGTGGGAAAACACAACAGTCGGCTGGCAAGGTTATGACGTCTGTATTTTGGGATGCGCATGGAATAATTTTCCTTAACTACATTGGAAATGGAAGCACCATTAACAGCGACTATTACATAGCGTTATTGGACCGTTTGAAGGACGAAATTGCCGAAAAATGTCCGCATTTGATAGAAAAGAAAGTTCTGCTTCACCAAGACAATGCACCGTATCATAAGTCAGTGAAAACAATGGCAAAAATCTATGAATTGGGCTTCCAGTTGCTTACTCATCCACCGTATTCCCTAGATCTGACCCCCAGCGACAATTTCCTGTTCTCAGATCTCAAAAGAATGCTCGCTGGGAAGAAATTTTCGTCGAATAAATAGGTGATCGCCGAAACTGAGGCCTATTTTGAAGCCAAGGACAAATCGTACTACGAAAATAGTATCGAAAAGTAGGAGGGTCGCTATAATCAGTGTATCACCCTTGAAGGGAATTATGTTTATTAAAAGAAACTAATTTTCTCAAAAAAATGTGTTTTACTATAGTAGGCCGGAGACTTTTCAATTGACCTGTTATTGACAATTTACTAAGGAAACAAAACATTAAAGTTGTTTTCAAATATGAGTTAAACAGTTTCATACTTAAGGTGGAGTCTGCAGGTTTTAGACATTAGAGTGTGAAAGTCTTCTCTGCGTGAATAAAAATGCATTAGATGCTTGCAATATAAATAACTGTTAAACAACCAAACATAGCTTTTTCAATAATCTCAACATTTTCCTACATAACAGTGCTAGAATTTTAATCTTGACACTATATTTGATATGAAGAAATTTGTTGCTTTTAGAACTGTCTTCACATGTTTACATGCAATGACAAAATTATAAAGGGATGAAAATGGCAACCACATGAATTAATTGAAAATGCAGTTTCGAATCGTTTCAACATTGTGATTTCATTCATTGCCAGTCAAAAAAAGAGTTTTCCGTGATGTTTTGTGACTGGTACGACAATTCCAAGTTAAAAGAATCATGGGTTAGTTCAGAAGAGCAATCCAGATAGACATCGAACCTGAGTATTCCATAAAATGTCTGTGCATATGCCAAATCAATATTGTTCTTTCGGCACGGTATCTGCTACCAAAAATGTATGAAAAATTTGGAGAAAATTTTGAAAAAATATTTTGATTGATATATATTGTACCTAAATGTCTTTTTAAAGCTAAAGGTACATAGAAGAAACGAATCAAAGAACTGATGTGTAAGACATAGAAATACTTTAGATTTTCTCTGCATTTTCTCGTTACATTTTGTTACATTAATGTGGCGATTATTAATGAATATTTGATTAAGTTTGATATAGTGATTATTGTTTCCCAACTTGAAATTTAAATCTATTTAAAATTATGTATAAAAAGTCTTATTAGACGATACACTGATGGATGAAAAACAGATATAGTCTATCCAAAGTATATATGTTTTTTGTACATATGTCATCAAGATGTTTAATGTATTGCCTGCCGCATTTTGTAAATTCTATCTAGAGACAGACAATATTTTCCTTCTTATTTTATTTTAATTAAAAAGAGACACAATGCTTTCTGGTAAGTTCGAACGTGTAACCAAACTATCTTGTCAATGTTGTCCGGTTGTCAAACGTATGCAAAATTCTTCAAAACAATAGTGATAAGAGGTTATAATATGCAGTGATTAAAGCTAGGTATTAACAGAACAAACTAAGGAGAAATACAGTGATATCAAAATGTCTTTACAAGGGAACACTGTACTGAAGGACACAAGAACTTAGCGTAAAAGGTAAATATGCTCTCTAATGAAAGTAAATTATATTACTTGTATATACAATTGTTAATTAGGTGGATTAGGCCTCTAGAGGATACAATTACAAACGCGCCTAGAACTCTAACTCATGAGTAGTATGGAAAATAATTCAACGTAAATATAATCAAACACAACCCTAACCTACTTATATTAAATTTACAATAATGTTAAAGTATATTTAATAACAGTATATTTTTTTAATTATTCTATTTAGATTAGAATTTTGCGACGTTTTGATGTCACAAATTTAGATGACGCACGTACAAAATAACTTTAGATAGACTTATATGTAAAATGTTATAATGAAAAACATATCTTACTTTTTGAGCAGTATAAGTTTCGTCAATCACTGGTATCGGTTTCGGTTTCCTCAGGACAAAGACAGGTTGTTTAGAATATGGTTTCTCTTGTTGCAGAACTATATATGGCTTAACTGGTCTCGTTCTGGTTGGAGGTTTTTTAACTATAAAAATATATATTAAGATGTGGTAACTTTCATTTTGCAACATTTCATTTAATACCTATATTGGGATTAAACACCAATGGTATACTATCTCGGGGAACATCAATAGCTATTTGCTGATGAATAAAGCTTTTTGTTTCACCACCATTGCTCGGCGACGGTTGTTGGTATCTTTGAGGATCATACTGATACTTTCCTCCCCCATTAGGCGATGGGATATCAATGCTGGTAGCTGTAAAGGTCTCGTAGGTTGTTTTTGATGGTTCTATTTTAAGTTTAGGGGTATGTTCATATCTAATTGGTTGAAAGTTTTGTTCTTTTATGGGTCTTTGATAAGGCATGAGTCTATATCCATATGGAGCCTTATTTTGCAGAGTTTGCTGTCTTCAAACAAAGGTATGATTTTAGATTAGTTTTAAAGTAATGAAAAATGTATACCTTAGTTTTAATTGGGCTAGTTTATCATAGATACTACTAAAATCGGGTATAGCTTTTTCTTCCTCTATTGGGTACTTTTGTTCGTCTTGTAGGGGATTTTGATTAACAACTACATATTGATATTGTTGGACACCATTTTGAGATTTTATCATAGGACTACAAATTCATCAATTAGTTATTTTATCAGCAAAACAAATGATATCAGTGGAATTTTGAATAAGCTTCACTGTTCTACAATATGTGATATTATCAAGACTAAATACTAGTTTGAACATAATGCATCTAAAAACAAATGTTATAAGCAAATTTGAAATTAAGTGTATACCATTTTCCTAATATGAATTCTTTTTTATTCTTTATGGAATATATTCTATATATTATATATAGAATGTAATATATTCTTTCCAACTAAAATTCTCTATTTTCCAAACTTATTTCACCCTCTAATATCATGAGATGTAAAACTGACGAAATTATATTAATTAAATTAGTTTTATATCATATTTAAAATTAATTTATAATAATAATTTTATTTAAAAAAATTGGAGTTACTGTTGTTTGGTCCCGTTCTTTTCTTTACTTACATAAATGGCCCAGGTAAGGCATTACTCTCAAGAAATGGTGTGAATTTTGGCCTTTGTTGATAAATGACATCTTTTGGTCTATGACTGGTATTTTCTGTCTTTAATGGGCGTTTTTTACCTTTACTATCTACGTATTGAAAGTCTCTATATTGTTGAGCTGATACACCAGCAAGATGAGGTCTGAAAATAAATAATAATAACAAAATTTAATAAAAATAATGATTTTATCCAATAAAAAAATTTAGAGACTACTAGGGTGTGATATTTGTCGAATATCTTCAAGTCTATTTTGCAAATATGTAGTGGACATCAAAAGCTCTAAATACGGTTAATTGCTATTTTTACATTCTAGTGAAAAACTACTAAATGGTCTTTGGTATTTTATTAGTAATACGACATAACATAAAAACTAAAAGCCGGTACTATATTGAGATATTTCGACATAAATGGATAATTCATGTTTGAGTAGTTTTTACCATTAATAAGTTTACAAGTGATAGTCACGATAATTAAAAATTCGCTAACGACTATTAATTAGTTCATATTATTTGCAGATTATAGATAAAAGAAATTTGCTAATACAGCAATTGATGCTTTGCTTACTGAGTAAGGTATACTAGTAAAATCTGCTAATTATTATTGTGTTTTCTTTATACCTTTTACGGTTTAAGATATTAAAATTCTCAAATTCATTCGTTAAATTTCTCGTCAATGAATGTTTATTAATATATTTTAATAATAAGTTAAATGGTTTTACATGTTAGCTTTTAGTGTTTAGTATTTAATTAAAAAGAATGGACGATTTGGTGGTATGAATTTGTCACCAAGGTAGTGAGATTTGAATCCACTAGACTTTTTCTTATGAGGTTTTCTGAAGTAATATCTCACACATTCATTTACCTTTCAAATAAAAATTTAGTTATTATCTCGTATATAACCTGTTTCATTTTATTTCAATATGGACCCACCTTTATCGAGAAATTCTATATAACAGATATAATATTTAAACTTTATGTGTTTGCTCTATTAAGATTAATTTTTTTATAAAATATTATAATAATTATAAAATAATTTAAAATAAAACTGAATAAATAACATTATTCTGTACATATCTATATTATAAAGAATGTTATTGAAGAAAACAAACTTTAGTAAACTTTCTGAGGGAAAGAATGTTGAATGGGAAAACTCGTTAAAAGTTAATCAATCATAAAATGTAAAGAAGTTTTTATGTGATAAAAGTTTCCTAGCGTTTGTCATGTTGTATTTTTAAAATTCGTTAAATAATTAATGTAAAAATTACTAATATACAAAATCGTCAGTATCTGTCAACAATATAGACTTCTAAATATTTTACTTTTAAACGCTTTTTGACTAAATTTAACTACTGAATATTCTTTTTGTTGTATATTTTTTTATGAAACTGTATATAAATAAATCAAACGTGTAAATGTTGTAAATATAAAAGTATATAATAATAATCTAAAGCATCTTTTTAATGTAGTTACTCAAATAATATTTCTGATTAATTAAAATTGTATCCATCTTAAACTTTTTTCACAATTTCAATTATGAGGCGAAAATAAAGATAAATTTGGATTACATTTTGAAGTTTTATGAACTCAATTTTTTTCATTCAAATATTTGAACCTTGTCAATTAATTGTTGCTAGAAGAACCTTTCTTTCTTAAACATGTTTCATGCAAACTTAAGTATCACTCCAACATAATGAATTTTTATGTTTTTTAGGTTTTAAGTTTGCTAGGTCAGGTATATCGCAACACATATAAATAATTTACGGGTTTTTTGGTTTCTTTGAGACAAAGTGGCAAGGCTTGAGGTCAAGGTCATGTATTTATAAAAGTGTATTAATCAACACATCAAGTTTTGTACTATTTTCATTTGTTTAAGAATTAAAAAACCTGAATATAGCTTTGATTAATTATTTACACATCACACACATCTTTGTGAGTATTTAATTATTTTACCATCAGAGATCAGTTTCTAAAATAGGTTTGTGCTGTTATCTATGATATTAAAACATATCAAATTCTAGTGGCCACTTTGCTAGAAGGTTACCCCCATTATATACGATAATATTGATTGTTGTAAAGTGTGGAGTGTTTTAAAGAAAAATATTTATTACGTTAACATTCTAAAGAAATGTGCAAATTCAGTCAACATCAGTAGACCAGGATAGATACGAAGAAGTTATTGAAGCTTAAATCTACGTTACAATTGAAAGATAAAAACAACCAATGCATTTTTCTATATCTATAACTGCAATTTTTTCAGTCGCTTCGTATATAGAAACAGGATTGTGAATAAAAAAGAAATAGGGAAATACTTGAAATTTCCATCCGATATTACACAATTTCTAATAACTAATTTACACTATTACATTTACAAAGGAAGTAGAAAATGAAGACAGTGTCGGAGAGGAAGAAGAATGACGCTGAAGAAAAATATGATCAGCTGTAAATAATGAGCCAATCAGAACCTTCTCTAGAATGATGCCAGGATTTTTTAATAGAGAAAAACTGAAATAACTTTTTGAAATAATTTGAAGTGTAAAGTCGCTAAAAATTGATAATAACACACTAAATATGGTTATCATATATAGTTAATTAATATATAAAAATCAAAAGAAAAATATATATTCTGTGATAGAATCTAGAGATAATATACAATTTTCTTTATCATATTGATTTTTCCTAACACCAAATCTACAAGAATTGACTCATGAATGGAAAGACATTATGACGAAGTAACTCGAAATTATTCACATGCATTAGAAATGTTTTGAAAATTAATTTTGTAATAAATAATAAAGAAATGAACGAAAAAACTACAGTGGTTTCTAAAAAGTGTGTATTGGCCATATGCAGAAGAGATAGAAAGGTAAACAAACGGCTGATAAGCCGACAACAGAGAATAACTTCATGTTCAAGCGTCATTGACAGGGTTGCCCCCAGTGTCTGAATCCAGTCAAATGTCTGAACTTGTACGGAGTGAATTGCATTTTTGGGAAGTTTGACTTTTTTACTACAGTTTAAATAAAAGGACAGCTGAACATCAGCGAAGAATATCGGTTTCGATATCTTAAAAATGGCGAAGTTGATGCTGAAGATAAAGAGTTTCCTGAACAACCAAATACATTTAAAGAGGAGACTTTGAAGGCATTACTCGATGAAACCATTAACGGGGATCTACTCTATCGACTAAGATCTAATCTACTACAACTGATGAAAATCTGCAACACAAGCACAGGTACAAGAATATTATTGTTCGGAATGACAAAGTGAAAACATACTTGGACGTATTAAAACGGGAAGTGTTACCCTACCTACCGTATTCTCCAGACCGTGCTCCTTCTGATTATTACTTGTTTCGATATATGAGTCATGACCTATCTGAGAAGCGCCTTAGTTATCTTGAAGATACCAAGAAATGAATCGATTCGTGAATAGCCTCAAAATAGACATTTTCGAGATGGAATCCGTAAATTGCCTTAAAGATGGGGTAATAGGGGAGCTTCAGGTTTAGATCTGCCGTTCTGAAGATGCAATCTGTAATGATTCCAAAACGTCGACTAATTTTGTTCAAAAAGTCACCGATAATATTAAAAATCCGTTTTTTTTATGTCACAAAATAATTATAACTACTCACTACATTTTATTTTGTTTCCTTAGTTATATATGACAAAAATTCAAATAATATTAGTTTATTCTTTTTCACAACACATGTTTGATGTATAATTATGTTTACAACTAACGTCAACAACGACAAAAGTTAAAAGCCTGTCTAACACTACACACTCACCTGTTAAAAGGCTGATTGAAATAGAAATTCTCGTAAGGTAACAGCCTCTTATGTCTCTCGATCGGCGATAAAGTGACATTGTAAGCAGTAGCGACTTCTGTAGCGGAACTAACAAATTCCTTGGTCGTTGAAGCGGCAACACCAATGGTTACCGACTCGGGCTTATCGTGATGAACGGTGGTGATTCCATTCCCCAAATACACCGCTGCAAACGAAAAAAAAAACAACTACAATCATCAAAAATGTAATTGCGGAAAAAGGGTACATCAAAACTAATATTCCCCAACGCCAAATGGCATATTGAAACCGCAATTTCGACGTATTATTTTTCGAATGGCAATTTGAAACAATCCGGTTTATGTTTGACACGTATATTTGGCTAATTTGTCCTGTTAATTGTTGCTATTGATGTAAAAAGGGCTCACTAATAAACTCTTGATACGTATCAAAACGTTATGTGTGATGTTACGCATTTATTATGAGGATTTTGTTTTTAATTTTGTCAGTGCCGTTATTGCGTTGCGGGCATTTCGTTTGTTTCGCTAGTGGTTTCGGCATACAGATATTTTTTTCTTTCGATTTTTAATGTTGGCCCATTGTTATGATTAGTAAATATTTGTAGTATTCAAATATATAAATGTTGATTTGTATAAAATCAACAAACTCTTCATACTTTGATTTGACAGATTTTTTACAGAATCGTTAGATATGAATTTAAAAAAATATGTTTTTAAGTTTTAATTAACACAGTTTTGTGATTTTTAAAAACGGGTCACTGTCACTGTTATTTCTGAGAAATTTAAATAGTTAATAATGTGACCATGAATTCACAAATATAGAAACACAGAAAGGGAACTTAAATGGGCACACCGGCAACCATGTTCTCACTGTGCATCTAAAATGGTAAAAAAATGACAGATTTCTTTTCCTTCTTTCGATTTGACATTTTATAAGACATTTTAGGTTATATTTATTTTTTTCTCTGTTTTTACGTATAATTTTAACTACATTTGTTATTATAACGTTATTTTTGTAGCATATAAGCTAAATATTGTTTATTTAAGTGCGAAAACAAAATGAGTTATTTTCCAAGATTCTGCTCTAGGCCAGAAACGACTTTTAGAAGTAAATAATGATAAACTTCGGGAAACGTCTTATAATCTCCTACATCAAGTTTCGGAAGGTTTATTCCTTGTATTTCAGACCGACTAGATGATTATAGACCCAAATGTATCATTGCTTAACTAAAATGGAGTTCGTAATTGTAATTTTAATAGTAAGCCTTTCATTAAAATCTACATCGATAATTGTATTCAAATACTTAAAATGTGTATATTTACAGATAATTTCACTCAACCCACATTAGAATCTTCAAAAATAATTAGAACTAAGTAAAAATAGAATATATATTTGAAAGGAGTCAAAATGCTTTTCAAAAAAAGCAAAAATCTTTTGATCTAGATCTGTCTTCAAATTAATTGCTGATAAGAACCACTCAGTATATCATCAAAAAACCTAAGAATTAAGAAGCGGATATGTGGGAATATTGCAGGCATAAATTATTTGCATATTTTTATGATTTTGCTATTATGTTATATTATAAAATGTTACGGCTAAAGTACCAGGAACTTAATTTAATTCATTTATGTGTGAAGCTATCTCTTGACTTTTTTGCTTATTGACAAAAGAATGTACAAGTAAATACAATAAAATACGCAAATTTATCGAAAATTCTCTTTCAGCTATTATGTCAACAAATCATAATGTTTTTTAAAACCATTAATTTTGTACTCCATCTTTAGCAAAGGCAACGTAATAAGCAAAATAATAATTATGTCTTGCTTGCTCTGGTGGATGAAAAAATAGGGTTACAACGGGCAAAAGTGAAAAATTTTGCGTAGCTATATGCAACATGATTTATGGATAATGTTCAGTTAAGTACCTAAAATATATAGTAAAATATATATAAAAGAAAAGGATGTTTAATCAAAATGGTAACATGTAATGACTATGCTCAATAAATGCCATTATTGGACTTTAAAATATATTTTGGACAAATGATTTTTGCTAGTTTTTTACTTTATAATATATAATATTACTTTATTATATTATCAGTTAACAGATTAGATATTGTTTTTTATGTATTTTGAAAATGTTTTAAACAAATGATAACGCTTTTTTTTATTTCTCCCTGTAGTATGTAAACAATGCTTGGCGCGCCCTCTGGTGCTTTATATTAACAGGCTTACTACTATAACTTACTATAACTTGGCTACATCTTTATATACACCATTTCACATTCAATATCTGTATATTCTATGGATTAATATTATTTCGTAATGTTTAAAACTGTTACTGTCACTGTCATTTCTGAAAACAGTTCTATACTGCCGTAATTTACTTAATACAGCCATTATTTATTGTTATAATGTGTATCTATATGTCTGTATTAGTTCTATTTAAAAATCAGTTAAATATAAGGAATAATCCATTTTTAAACATACATAATTATTTTAGGTTAATATAGACATAATTAGTGATTAATGATTATTTAAAAAAGTATATTGCTGTAGTCATTTATGGTAAATATTCAAATGCAACTTAGGTAAAATGCAAATTTAATTAAGTGAAAAGCAACGGTTATTTGCACTTTTCAAGGATGTTTTCAAATCATTGTCGTGTTATTAATACCGTCGGTGTATTTTTCTTCGTACAACCTTTTGCGGGTAATGTTACACCACAAAGCTCATGTTTTGATGTAATCAAGTCAGTATACTACCGCATAGTATTATTTTCAAAGCATTAAGTTACTCTTAAAACTTTTATGGTCAAAGGCACGATGTACATAAGAAAGAATATATTTATATAAGATTTGTTCTAAACATGAAACATGTTTCATCTAAACATGAAATTAACGAGTTAAAGTAAATTATTCATTATAGGATATATTATATATTAGGAGCGTTGAATTTTCCTCTTTTGGAAAAGACCGGAACAAATTGTAGTCGAATGGGGCAGGGTCTTGGCTATACGGATGCATCGAGACCTCCCAGTATCTTTCGTTGTCGAGATGAAAAATAACGCCTTTTCAGTTCTGATAGTTCTTTTATTACCTTCAACAGTCGTATTTCCAGTTGACAATATTGATGTTTACTGGTTTGAATCTATTAGGAACACCGTTTTTATCTCTTGAACCTTATATATTGGCATATTATGTCAACATTTCCTAATATTGGATCATTAGAAGCGGCCAAATAAATTCTAAATTCTCTATGAGATTTCAGCTTGTTCACGAATGTGAAAACTCTTTGTCGAAACATTTCTGTCGGGAAAATATGTCTATTATGAGAGCGGCAATAAAACTAAACTGTTGCAAAATGAATCATGCTACAGCAGAGTAAGCCATCAAACTCTGACACTATAGAGCGGACGTTACTTTAGTATTTAGCTGAAAACAAAAAACCCCTCGTCGAAGAAAATAGAGAGTGGAGAAAAAAGATACCGAAAAGGTAGAATTTTTTGCAGAACACTTAGCAAATACTTTCCAAATTTTTGTTGCTTATAGTAATACCTTACCTAATCCGAACTTATAACTTCAAAGGAACTTTTTAACGAAGTAATTTAGAACTAAAGTGATATTCAAAAATTCTACAGGGTCTGATCTAATAAGTAACCAAATATTTAAACAATTGCTGAAAAAGGGCATAATAAAACATTCACGGGCATAAGCACACCTATTCAAGTCTACATTACGATTGGATATGTACCTATGCAGTGGGATGTTGCCGAAATTATTATGATCGCTATACTAGGTAAACATCATATGGATCACTGATGATGACTGAGAAGTTGAAAAACGCCTCAAATAAATTATTAGTGAAAAGCAGCTCATACTGGCTCACAAATTTTAATTTGTAAAAAATAAATTTGTAAATTTGTAAATAATCATATTACTGATCTAGATCTAGATATTGTCCAAGCGTTGGACAAAGTATGGCAGGAGGCCCTCGAACATAAATTAGTAAACAAATTATCTAGCCATGAGCCATAATCTCAGATCTTACATTTCTAATTGTTACTTCAATTCATATTCAGAATTCAGAACAAAACAAGATTTAGATTTGTAATCTATCTGTGTATGATCATGTGAAGGAGTAACAATTGACGCATTTGCTGATAATTTCACCTTATTTGCTTCAAGTAACAATGTTAACATAACTGGAAATGCATTACAAACTGCTGCCAATAACATTATTTTAAGAAATTAAAGAAAATATTAAGAAATAACTAAT
The DNA here is from genome assembly GCF_030347505.1 of Rhynchophorus ferrugineus. Lineage (NCBI taxonomy): Eukaryota > Metazoa > Arthropoda > Insecta > Coleoptera > Curculionidae > Rhynchophorus > Rhynchophorus ferrugineus. Next base: position 17,612,262 of record NW_027472583.1, on the reverse strand, counting down.
AAATTTAAATATTACAAATTAATGGAATTCACATAAAAATCAATAGTTTGCCTGTCAGTAATAATTGATTTTAAAATAATTTTGTATACCGACAAAGCACAATATTTGGGCATGGCAGTAGATGCTAAGCTCAAATAGAAAGCGTAAGTTAAGAAGAAACCAGCAGAACTTTGTATGAGAATAAAAAAAACATATCATAATAATTTTTTTTAATGTAAAGCAATTTTGAAGTATCAGTCTCAAAACAACACCTATGGGTATCCAAGGTCAGCAAAAATATTAAACGTATCTGGAAAACACCAAGCGAGTTTCAATAAACATAAAAGTCGAAGTACTACTCGACAACAGTGGGACTTTAAGAATAATATTAATATTACTGATAATAATAGTAGAGTAAATATTACTAGATAGTGAATAAAAGTAGTCCTTTCAATAAAACAGCCAACGCAAGTCATATATGACGTCGAATATACTACCAAAGGCACTTTGTAAAAATATAAAATTTGTTTTAAAATCATTAGTTAAAAAGAGACAGTATGCAATCTGATTGGTCCGAGCAGGTAACCGAATCAGTCAGTAAAATTCTATTTGAGTTTATAGTAGCCGATCCTGTTGGCAAGTGCCCACAAAATTCATTAAACCTTAAAGCACATGTTCAAGCTGCAAAATTAGTGTTAATAATTAGAGATTATAAACGGACAAACTTTGTAACCCAAATATCCAATTTGATTTGGCAACATTGCGACCTGCTGACCTCATAAATTTTGAAGACGTGCATTGGCTGTTTTATAGGATACACTATAGTTGTAATATATAGTCTATTCAAAGATTTTTGTACATACGCCGTCAAGATGTTTAATGTATTGCTTGTTGCAATTTGTAAATTTGTTTTAGAAGCAGACAATATTTTCCTTCTCATTTTATTCTAGTTTAAAAGAGACACAATGCTCTTTGATTAGTTCAAACACGTAACCAAATGAGCCTGTTAAAGTCGCCCGGTTGTCAAACGTATGCAAAATTCTTGAAACCATTAGCGATAAGAGGTTATAACACTAACCTATAAACTATTGCTGTATTATTGTATTCTTTAGATGTACCATGAAAATAAATTATATTTGATAACATTTTTGTTCAATTATTTTATTTAGATTAGAATTTTGTTGTATATCAAAGCCCAACTGAACTAAAGAGTTGATGCGGCAACAATGCAACATTTTCACGTCACAAATTTAGATTATTTATGTACAAAATAACTTTGGTCGGCTTGGTGGCGCAGCGGTAAAGGGGACCCGGACGGTCCACCTACTGCTGCGATAGTGGCGGGTTTGAGTCCTGCTGGGGTATGATATAAATATAAATTTAATATAAATATAAAATAAATATAAATTTACGATTGTTTAATATTTGTGGTTGTCCTAGGCAAGAGTGCAATATCCGACAAGGAAAATGATCCCAGTCATGCCAGTGACCAGGCTGGGTAAGACCGGATGTCTTAATGCCGAGGACCGCGGTTCGGAGCCCACGTTAAACTGTAGGTGCAGTCCGGAAAAACTGCTAGTTGGTAAAAGAAGACTTTAAAATATATCAAAAAAACTTTTAATATACTATATATGCCAGGTTCTTTTAAAATAAGAAAATAACTGTAATTTAACCTTTATATCAGTTTAAAGGGTGTATATATTCATAACACCTCATAGAATGCCAATTAAACTTCCTATCAGAGTAATTATAGCACACCACCAGATAAAGTTAAAATATGACTTCGCCATATGGCGAACAAAAAGAAATAGTGAAGCGTAAAATTAGTTATACCTCAGTACGTCGTAAAAAAAGTTAGCGTTTACGCTTCATTTGAACAATCCATGCCTTTTGCTGATCATTTTATTGTGAAAAAGCCCGCTCATGTTTTAATAAATGCGCGATTTCAAAGGGAATTCCTAAATCGGACCACCGTCTCTATAAATAAATTATTTTTATTGAAATGTTTTACATTGCGAACGAATTACGAAAAAGCAATCCCGGATAAACGATTAATAATTTTCTATTATCTTTTCGATTTATTCTATTTATTCGATTTTATATTTTTTTAAGTCGAGTGCCTATCCCACTTGAAAGGGTTTTAGTTATATACTTTTTAATAATTTAATCATAAATATGGAATATAAACTTTTGTATATTAAAGCAGATAATATTTAAGTAAATTAGTTTTGATATTAATATTGGACTTTAGCATGTATATTAAAACAATAACGAATTCAGTTAGGTAATTTATTCTTTACAATTTAGAAATGTATATTAAGGGAATATATTTACAATAATTAAATTAATTTTATTGATTTTTCAAAACTTTGTTCTGTAAAATAAATATTCAAAATAATTGATACAACGTTTGAGCAATAAAATGTCCTATACTCACATATCTTATAACATTAAATGTTAAACAGCCTAATATTTATCAACACATTAAAATCCTAACAAATTTATTGTTAATAATTCATAATTTCTTCTGTTTGTCCTATATGTTCCACCTATGTAATTTATGTAGTTAGTTTCATTTTAATTGATGCACATTTTCAATACTCTGTTTATGTATTCATATAATCTTTATCTATTATCTATATTTATTACCCAAAATGTATATTCTAAATACAATAAATACACCAGGCTGATTAATAAAATAATTTATTTGCCTAAATTTTTAAATAAAATTTGATCATTCTTTGTTTATTTATTCCACTCTTCAATCTAACCCTTGTAGATTGCTTCCTAAGTGTCTCTTTAAAAGAATACTATTGGTTAATTACTATTGTAGTGTTGTTTATTATTAATTTCTTTGAATGAGACAAGAAGCTAAAACGTTAACAGCCTAATACATTCTTGTTTTTTTATAACGATAATACCTTCTTACGCAGCACTTCTTCAAAAGCTTTGAGGGCATTATTTTTAGTCAACTGGGGAGATTAAAACTAAATTAAAGGCTCAATTATTTAAAGGCCATTCCAGAAATCGAGTTTGACAACTGTTTCGTAAAATTTTTGCATCGATACGAAGGGAGCTAATTAATTTAATAACTTTTATTTCAAAAATCCTACTATTATTTGATCAAAATAATATATGCCATAATTTATTTCAAAAATCTTATTATATTTTGATCAAAGTGGTATGTGATATACAGCATATGATATCAATTATTTAAAAAATCTTGCTCTTTTATGATCGAGGTTGTATATGTTGTATATGTAAAAAATTTAACTTAAATTGTTGATGTAGCTGGTTATGCATTAATAAATTATCTATTCACAATGTTATATATCCTCATGAAAAATCATATAACCACCTTTCTAAGCCTAAAGTAAACAGTCATTTCTTTAGAATAGTCAGAATTTAATGGGTTAATGGGTACCACTTAGAATTGTTATGTAGAAGTTAACTTGATTTACTCAAAACGCTAGTACGTGCATTGTCTGCTACTTGCCTGCGTGTTCTGTAGAAAAATTCATCTGCAAGGAAAGTGGTAATTCAGGTAGCTTGATTTGTTAATGGTATAAATACGAAACGAAAGTACCGGGTAAAATGAGAAATGTTGTTTATAAATCACCTTTAATGTGCAACAATTAACATATTTTGTCCTTTTTCTGTCTTAATCGAATGAGAAAATGAGATCACTCGCATAAAGGTCTTTAATGTATAAATAAATGTATAAAAAATGTATGTGAGGGTTACAGAAACAATAAATAATCATGGTTGTATAGATTGTAAGTATAATTCAATATATTTTAATATTTATGTACTAATATATAACACAATAATTGAAATAAAACATTAATATTGAAAAATAATATTAATAACTTAATATATATAAAAATCAGAATACAAATATAAGTGACCTACAAGACCGACTAAACGTCATGAAAATCTAGTAGGCTGAAATAAAAAAAACTCTATTGCGACGGGATATTACGGACGTGTTTTCTTGTTAATAGCAGGGGTGTGCAACTGCAATGGTAAGTAGTGGGGCAAAGTTTCGCTTAGTCCAATCATTGGCGGCGCTGATAACGCGAATTTGATTGGTTAGTTTAAAATAGTTATGTAGAAACCTGTAAGGAAAATACTTTGCTTTGATTGGTCTGCCATTTCCCCTGATTATTTTGTGACGTCACATTTATTGGCCAATAGTATTTAAATAAAAATCAAATTTAAATTTTAAAATTAATTTATTAAAATAAAATCCTATACAAATATACATAAGTGTAAATAATATAAATATATATAAACAAAAAGCAAAAAAAAACAATTATGAACTCTATTCTAGGCAATATTAAAATATCTATAATTCTTCTATAAGGCCTTCCCATATATGTTTAGTGCCATTAATTTTATGGGATCTATTAGAGTTCTAACTTATCTTGATATATTGAAGGTAAACTTTAAATCCTTTCCTGTTGATATTACATTAACTTCATTAAACCAAAAATACAATCAAACCTCAGAATAACTTAAAATTTTGTCTTGAAAATCATTATGAATTGGACAGTCAAAACACTAAAAATTTATGTGTTTTTTAAAAATATTTATATTTTAGAGTATTTAATCTGTGGAACTACTTAATATAAAATATAGACAAATATTGCATGGTGTCTCTTTTTCAGAAGTTTTGTTAAATAGCCTAAAATAAGACTAAAATACAATATTAGACTTTTGTTTTCCTCAGAGCAAAATTCTTTGGAACTGAAAATATAGACTCAACTGGTGATTTAACAACCTCAAGTGGTACTAGATCTCCCGTTAAAAAAGAATATAAGTTATCTAACATGTTCATCTTCTTCACAATTTTCTCCCGGGAGAATGATGTGAAAAAATTGAAATGATGAGCCCTTTTAAAAATTTCTCGAACATACTAGAGGAAGGATGCTGTTTCTACCTCTATGACCTCTAATAGATCCAACAAAAATCTTTAAGCAATCTTGGTTAAGATTTGTTAAACAAATGTAGTTATTTGTAAATTTAGACAAAATATATTTCTTTAACTTAATAAATCCCCTAAAAGTAGCAATTAAATTTTTAATTGATGGCACCATAACAAATATTTTCTTAACAAGGCAATCAAATTTAAATATATAATTCCTCTACTATAAAATGATTGAACACTGTTCTAAAAAGTTAAAGTATTGCAAATATTTTAAGGATATTTTATAATTAAAAGTAGTATTTATTACTACTAATTATCCAGTTATATTAATTATTACCTTCTTGTAAGACTTCTTTATGTAGAGACATCACACTGACAACATACGCACAACTTGGTAGATTAATTGCATTTTATTACTACTAACATCTTCATAAGTTTTTCAATTTCTGTAAACAAACAATATATAAACAGACATGTAGTAGATAGATAATTTTATATGTACCTGATAAAACCACTAAAATGTCCATAACAAACACCATGACGTTGATATATTTGCATTGTGGTTTATCCAGGTAACTTACTACTATTTACTTGATCAACCCATTTTTGGAAAGGAGCGAGATAATTTTTTGGGAAACGATGTCTAATTTCCGTAGTAGAATTTTACCCCGGTACACTACATCTTTTACTACACTGACGTATTGTCATCAATTTTTATATTATTACCCCATAATAATTAATGTAAAACAGAAAATATGCACAACGTAAAACGAAAATTTCGTGATCTAAACAAAAACCATAACCTACAAACAACAAACATAAAAATGGACGCCCATAGAAAATGCTGATTTCACACAATTTGATCGACCAATCTCATCACAATTTGCGATCGCAGCGCTACAGTTGATTGAACTAAACAAAACATTTCCCCAAGGTCGCCTATACCGTGAAATTTCTATTTTTTCTATGGTTAATAGATTCATACGCCAGTATATTAGGAGAAACGTCAAATTTTGAAAATTAATATTTTTAGCGAGTAGAAATAAACATATTGAGTGCATCTAAAAAATTTGTAATATTTAAAATGAAATTAGGAGAAAGGTGCGCGATATAAAACCCTAATTTTATCGACAAGCGAAAGTGTAATAAAATAACGTGTAGTGAAGTTCTCGTTTGGGTTTTAGGAAAATTTTCTTACATCAAAAAATCCTATTTTTGGTACGTATAATGAAATTTGTTCAGTTTATATTAGAGTAGAACTTGTAAATTAAATAGAATATCAGGATATAATTACATACAAATATGTGATATTTATTTTAATATTTTGATTAATATACAATAATTTAGGTTAATATTTTTAGGTTATGAAACAAGTTAATAGGAACATTAATATCATGTTTATATAGAACTTAATTTTTTTTTATAATACATTTGTATATTAAAATTACGTTTTTAACAATAACATAATAGTTATATTGGGTTAATGGATGAAAGCTTTAATTAATATCGTTAAGCGACATCAAATATAATAAATATAGATAGCGAATATAATCGATAGACAAAATTGACGCCAAATATGTTATCTGGCAAAGTAGAAACTAAAAGATAATCTTCAAACATATATGGATAGAAAATATATTATTTTATATTCTCATGAATATACTATATAATATATATAATATTTTAAAAATATACATAGGTATGTAGATAAACAACTGTTAATTACATTTTAAATATTAAATATTTATATATTGAAACGAAAGACATATCGTATGTTATGGCATGCATAATTTATATTAGACCTTTAACTTTTTTAAGTTTTTTTCAAAGAAATTGGTACTTCATTTTATTCAAGATATTGTTTATTATTAACTAGAACTTTTGCCTATCTCTTAGATTACAAATAAACTGATGCTGCATTTCATTTAAAACCGACTCAAGTTTTGTCTTCTGCGTATGGTGAAGTGGTACTGAATTAGGTCATAAGGTATCGACCGAAACAAGTAGTATTCAATAAAAGATAATAATAACAACATCAAAACCGTGTTAATAATAAACACCGTTTAATTTAATGCGGTTACGGTTACAATTTTCCCTGATTATATTAATTTTTAACAGTTGTATTAGAATGTAGCCAGTTTAAATTATTTTTTTTATATAAAAAAATATCTTACTTGACTTTATATTTAATTTATCGTTTCACTTTACGCGACATTAGTTTTCACAGAGAAATAAGTATGCTATGTGTCGCTTGATCATGATATCTATTTCCACATGAGAGAACATGAAGGTTTCCTTGTACGTGTATCTCTTGTGGGTTATTTTAGAGGCGTGGAATAGTTTTTTCTCAGTATGTACAAAATAAGAGTGTATGTGTGTGTGTATGTGTGAGAGAGAGAACTATGATGCCAAATATAACTTTTCTATGTAGTATAACAATTCCTGTGTAGTATATTCAATTTTATTTTTCATTATTTTCTGTTAATTCATTTTTGTTGTGTATTTTCAGTGCTGTTCAATTATTTTCCTTTATCATTATGACAAAACTTTTTCAGATTCTAGCACCTGATATATACTTAATATTTATTTATTAATAAGGTATTTGCTTTTTGCTTTTGCTTTTTGAAATTTGCTTTTGAAACAACTGCAATTCTTCGTGAAATATTTTCGTAGAATAGTTTAGAAAAATGATGTTGAAAATGGAGATCTGCTTGAAAATGAGCTTGCTTGAAATGGACATTGTGCTCGCCAGAGAAGAATGTAATTCTTGTACTTTTCAAACCAATATTGGACTTTTGATTGAATCTTGATGGCTTGGCTGTGTGTATGGGTGCATTATAATCTTGGGATACAGCAGTGTTTGAGAGTAATATGCTAGTTATAGTAAGAATCGTGAAGTTATAGTTATCGTGAGTGCTGGGATATTTATTCGCCGTAATTCGGCCAGCGGTGTTAATGAGAAGACTATCTAAATACTGTGATATTGCCGCCCAAATCATACCGGAACCTGCTCCATTCTTGACTATAAGAACCAGGTAGTCCGGAACGTAGGCGTTTTTTGGTTTTCTCCATATATAAAACCTGCCGTTTGTAGTAAACAATGTAAAAGATGATTCATCGGACCATACCACATTCTTCCAATCATCAGTTATCCTAATTTTATGTAACGATTGCACGAGTCTGTATGATGTTAGCTTTATGTAGCTCCCGCCGTAGTGTTTTTGTCGAAACGTAAGTGTTGAGTTCTGATGTCGCTTTTGCTCCGGTGGATGTTGTTTGACCACAATCCTTTTTAATACTTGTTGGTCTTTATCAGTTAACTTTGGGTTTCGCCACAAAACACAGAGGTATTAGAAGTGTATCTCCCATATATAACCTGTGAACAAGTTTAGCATTAATGTGCCACCAGAGGGCGCGACTGAAAATTTAAATAGCGGGAAATTTAAAATATTTTATTAATAAAAATGCGATATAAGCTTAAAAATATATTTTATTTAAATATATGTAAAATTTACATTACAATTATATCAAAGGAAAAAGTTCATAAGTTTTTTAAGTTTGTTTTGTCAGCAATGAAAGAGACGCTCTCAAGAAAAGCTTTGTCAAAAAAAATTAAACCGAAATTCTTTGTATAAATCAAATTGTTTCGATAGGAAGCATAGAATTACAAAAAAGTCCAAAATATCCAGTAAATTTTCGATTATTTCCACCAAATATTACGTAAACTATGCCTTCTTATTTTTTACAATAGGCTTCTGAAACCAGAAAGTGTCAAATTTCAGCTTCGCTACCAAATTTATTCGTCGAGCCACCTGGCGGCAAATTAAGTAACTAAAACACTGTATCGCATGCGCATATTTAAGATACCATTCTAAATTATCAATATTTTGTGGATTTCGCCCAGTATTCCTGCTCGCCGATGATGTTTTAGTATGTTTTCTGCATGCTGTCGTTACTGTGAACACTATCATTCCCGAAACGTTAAACAACATATGAGAGATCACACATTTCACAGATCGTTTATAACATACAGAAATAAAACTTACCGGCCTGGACATGAAAGTTGTGCAATATATAAGCAACGCATTATTTACACGGAAGCAGTGTTATTATATTATATTATTTATATAGTTATTATATATTAAATTTTCATAGTTATTACTTTATATCTCCATTATTTCCTATTTCTCCCCTAACATACTCCCAGGACATAACAGATAATGTAAAAAATATATACTTTTAGAGAATAGGAAGATTGTTAATACATAAATATTATCTCACTGAAATAATGTTTAATAACAAGCGAATAATTATAATTAAAAAACAAATATATTTAATATCTAACGAGTTCATGGTTAATAATTTCGATTACCTTAGCATTTAAGGAAATTTGCAGGATGTATAGTATATTAAATTGATAATCACCAGAGGTCATAAGAATTGTTTGGTTGACAATTATTTCTGGTAATAAATTAATCAGGTAACATTTTCTTCTATAGCTATCGGTTCGAACTTTAGACATTTTCATGATATAACTCTCACTGCGTGACATTGGTTCGAAATAGAACTGCTTTCTTTCCTGATAGAGGTTCATTTTTATTATTAAAACACAATACGGTAAGCTGTTTACCGGAAACGCCATAAATGTCAATATTGTTGTAACGATTGAGTGAAGTTATGCAACCGTATGATATATAATGGCTTCGGGTACACAATCGATATGGCGACAATAACAGCTTAGTTGCTGCGTTTTTATAATATTTAAGTGTTCCGGTAGGTAGCGACCGCAGTGGGTTATCGAAATGAATCATTGGCATGTGTCTTGGCTAAATAGAAAGACCAAATCTTTGTTACTATTGTCATGATTCATTATAATTTAATATAAGATAATTTTATAAACTTGGAATTAATTTTAGAATATTATTATGTTATTAATATATTACATGACAGTATATATTATTTTATATATTTTAATGTACTTAAAAATATATTAGAAATTATATAAACATTATTGCCGGAAGGAAAGGAACAATAATTTCAATAAGTTTTTTGTTACAAATTTTATTTAAATAAAATAGTATTGATATATATATATATATATATATATATATATATATATATATATATATATATATATATATATATGATATATATATATAAAAGGTAACTGAAATAAATTATTAGCAGGCTTGGTGGCGCAGTGGTAAAGGCGATGGGACGGTACTTCTACTGTTGCGATAGCCGCCGGTTCGAATCCTGCTGGGGCGCATGGTCGTAAATTTATGTTTGTGATTGTTTAATATTTGTGAATGTTCTAGGCAAGAGTGTAAAATCCGACAAGGAAAATGGGTAACCAGGCTGGGTAAGACAGGATAGGATGTCTTCTAAAGTTGGTCACTCGCCAGTCGGTAGGCTTAATGCTAAGAACCTTGGTTCGGAGCCCACGTTAAGCTTTAGGACTAGTCCAGATAAACCACAGTTGGCAAAAGGAGATTTTAAAATAGATATAAAAAAATTATTATAGATAATATCTCATATTTGAAAATAATTGTATTTTATATATAAAATATAGATATTCAGAAGGTAGTACTTATACTAGATATGATAATAGAAGTTCTAAAATAGTTCAATTTTATTTAGTGAAGTATTTAAAATAAATAATTAAATATATTAATGAATATTGGAATTATAATAGTTTATTTTAATGTTTTTAAATTTAGTATTTATTTAAATTGAAGGAATAATTAATATTGAAATGTGTATATTTGAAAATTAGTATAATTTGTATGTAAAGTATCTTGACCTCAGTTCCATCTCGTATTTCGTGGGTGTTAAAGTAGAATATCTGATTTTACAATGATCATTTTGTTAGGTTATTATCAATAAAATGTAAATTTTATCATATTAATTTCGGACAATAAATATAAATGACTAGGTTATCGGTTTATATTCTACAAAATCGAGGTGACATATTAATATTAGAATTGGTGTCAGAGCCTTTCAGAGCTTGGAGTTGAAAATAGCAAGGCTTCAGTATATTATTAAATATATTTTCGGAAAATTAACTTTTTTCTTTTTTAATTGTTTTAGTTCATAATATTAAGCCTTTTTGTTCCAGTATCATTAAAAGTTGGTCTTAACAAGAGGCTCTAATTTATTCACCACGCCGTAGAGACAATACATTTTATTTTAGTTTATATAATTTTATTTTTTTTATTAATCTCATACTCAAAATTAATTTCCTTTTTCATGTTTAAGACAAAATTTGACATTAATACCACGAAAGAAAAAAGAAATAAATTTAATAATATTGAAATGGTAAATCAATATATATATATATATATATATATATATATATATATATATATATATATATATATATATATATATATATATATACCTTAAACCCTCAAAAGATGCATGTATAATTTGACAGCTGTCGGATCATAGTTTGTGAATTATAACATTTTGAGTGACACAACTTTTGTTATTGGGAAAAAATGGATAAAAAGGAATTTCGGGTGTTGATAAAATATTGTTTTTCGAAGGGAAAAAATACAGTTGAAGCAAAAACTTGGTTTGATGTCTAATTTCCGGACACTGCCCCAGGAAAATCAACCATCAAGGATTGGTATGCTAAGCTTAGACGTGGTGAAATGAGCACCGAAGATGGTGCCAAAAAGAGGTTGTTACGGACGAAAACATTTAAAAAAACCGCAAAATGATTTTGAATTAACATGAATTGAAATTGAATGAAATAGTAGACACTCTAAAGTTATCAACTGGACATGTACATCATATAATTCGTTAATATTTGGGTATGAGAAAACTTTGTGCAATGTGGGTGCCGCGCGAGCTCACTTTTGACCAAACACAACAACGAATTGATGATTCGGAGGAGAGTTTGAAGATGATCAAGCGTAATAAACCCGAGTTTTTGCGTTGATATGTGACAATGAATGAAACATGGCTCCATCATTCACTGCGAAGCCCAATCAAGAGTCATTCGAGTGGACTGCACATGATGCAATGATGAACCCGCTCCAAAGCGTGGGATAACGCAACAATGAGCTGGCAAGGTTATGGCGTCTGTATTTTGGGATGTGCATGGAATAATTTCCATTGCCTACCTTGAAAGAGGAAGGACCGTCAACAGCGACTATTACATAGCTTTATTGGACCTTTTGAAGGAAGAAATCGCCGAAAAACGGCCAGTTACTTGAAGATAATCACAAATGTTAAACAATCACAAACATAAATATACGACCATGCCCCAGCAGAATTCAAACCCGCGACTACCGCGACAGTAGGAGGACCGTCATGTCGCCTTTACCACTGCGATTGATTGAAATTAGTGAACAATGTAGTTACTGACGCATTGTTTTAACACCCCACATCATCGATTCTGAAAGAATCTTTCTAGATCCTTTAGAGTGGATCAGTTTCTATATTTTTCTTTTTTTTCCATATTGATCTCTTACTTTTGATTATTCAGTTCTTTTTTAGTTTTTTATAATTTACTCGAGCTTTTTTTTTTTTGATTTTTTGTTAAAACTTATACTGTCCGTGTTCTTTTTATCCTTTGTGTTTTTAACTGTACCTTTTTATTGTTGTGTATTTTTTTACTGCAGTTTGTATCTACTTTTTACTTTCACGTTTTTGTTTTTTTTATTTTTTTACTTTAAGTTCTTTGTTCCTCTTACCTTCTCTTTGTTCTTCTTTATTTCCATTATTAATTTCTTCAATTTTTCCCTTCTCTCTAACTTTCTCTGCTTCTTTAAATTACATCTAGTCAATATACCCCTCTTCAGTAATGATCACTTTCCTTCCTACAATTACTGCTCGATTTCCTACTTCTACTACAAAAGGGATTTTAATGTATTATAGTACTTGTCTAATCTTTCTGGTTTCTTAATCTACACATTCCTAAATTCTTGTTTCCCTCAGTTCCTTTTTAGCTTTTCTATTTACTTAGTTTTCCATTCCATTTTTTTTAAAATTGACTCTCGTTAATTTTTGCATATTTTCTTCTAGTTTTTGTATTAATTCTAGTTTCTAGAACAGTCCTGTATGATATGTTAAAAATGTTTAAAGTGTATTTTGAAGGAATAACTATTTGTTTTCTCTTTGTATATCATCTATACATTAATTCTGTCTTGCATTAGATGTGAATTGTAAATTTTGGTTGACTTAAGCCGCAAAAAACTTACACAGCGTGCATAATGTCAGTTTAACGTTGCCCTATCTTGGATTAAACTTTCAAGTTACAGATACAGAAACTAGGGCGACTGAGGTATCAAGCTTCCCTTATAATATCTAACTTGGCTTGACAAGAATAATAGAAAGTTACATAGTAATTTAAGATCCAGGTGGCTGGTGTAAAACATAAATATAATAATGCATGAATATGGCATTATGTCTTCGTTTTGACATTTATTTATTTAGCGCAACTTGCGCTACATCTGAAAAATCGACAAATACTCTGCATTTTTAACCGACTTCAAAAAAGGAGGTTCTGTGTTCCTATTCGCCGATTTCTCCGTCAATTGTGGACCGATTTTTAAAAATTCTTTTTTATTCGAAAGACTCACTTCCGAGGTGGTCTCATTTGAACCAAGTCTGGATCTGATGGTGAAAAGGGGGAAATCAAGAGAAAACCTGAAATTTCAAGGGCACGTACATTGTTTTCACATATTTTTTATCTAAAATAATTAGATATTTGGTTATAATGTTATTGCTGAACTGATGTGACGAAAAATCGAAAATAGTTTAGTGTAAAGCCATTCAGTTTGTATTTTGAGCACTAACCATATCATATGACAAGTCGTAGAAATGTTGTAGGGAACTGATTTTATGGTGTAATGGTTAGAACGTCAAGCTCACATGCGGAGGTTCGATTCCCAACAGAGCAGCAGCTTTTAATTCACTCAAACGCAGCACTCAAAATTAAAATAGTAAAATAAACGTTAATAAAATATGTACATAATAACCGTTGTAATAACTGTTGAACAATCTAACCTGACTGTTAAATTCGATAGTTTTGACATTTGTCTACGTAAAATAACAGTTTTCCAGGTAGTGTTATTGAGTTATGTTTATAAACGCTATTCACGTAACTCTCAAAATTACATTTTTGACATTCAATACTTGATATGTTTGATTTGAAGAAGTGTGTTGCCGAAGCTCATTAAGTAGTTTTAGAAACTTATGGCCTTCCAGCGTTTTAAAACAGGTGACTTTGATGTTAAACGCAAAGAACAGCCTGGATGAACAAAATAGTTCGAAGATGATGAATGTTAAGCAACAAAATTATTGCTTATTGGACTAAAATCCCAGTGAAAACTTCAAAGAACTTTCAGTCAACCAACAGTTTATTAATCAATAAACTATTAATATGTGTTTGGAAAAATACAAATGGCGGAAAACAGCTGAAAATGTACCAATAAGGATTGGTGTTGTCAGAAATGAGAAAATTAAATTAAAAATTGAAAAAAATTATAATACAAAATATTTTCATTAATATTTATTACATGAACTTTTTTTAAATAAATCCCTTTCTAAAGTGAAAAAAGTTCAGAAAACATGCAAGTATTACTACATAGTATAAAAGAAAGTCGCCTTTTCTGTCCCTATATCCCTATGTGCGCTTAAATCTTTAAAACTACGCAACGGATTTTGATGCGGTTTTTTTCAATAGATAGAGTGATTCAAGAGGAAGGCTTATATGTATAATACATGCATAATATACTAAGGCAACATTGCTAATTTTAGAGGTTTCTAACGTGATCTCGTAAATTAACCTATTTTTTAGGCTTATTTAGCAATTAGCAAAAACGCTGCGTAACCCTACGAGTTAGATCAAATTAATGTCCTACAGTATTGTACACCATAAAAAGGTCTACAAAAAAGTCCGCGATGGTATATGTTTATCTTTTAGGGATAACCCACATTAACCATTTTTATTGTTTACTTTTTACGTGAGAAAATGGCTTATTTATGAAGCTATTTTAAGCAATACGACATTAATCCTTATCGAATTAAGTACCTTAAATACAGTGTGCAATTAATATAGATCAATATGGTTCCTTACAGCATGTAAATTAAACAAATATTTTCGGAGATATTACAAATTTAAAATTTGCGTTTAAAAATGTGTAATGTAATAAAAATTGTATGAATTTAGATATTCCAAAGATAGCAGGAAATCTTCATAGTAAGTATAGGGGAAGAGGAATTGTTTTACTCCAAATTTAATGCGTGCAGGCCAAGGGCATTAATGAATGAACCAAAAATACTGGATCGATTTTAATCATGTTTTCATTGAGTGACATAGGCATATATATTTTATGCCCGTGCAAAGTCGGAGCGGGCCGCTATGTTTTTATATACAACGTTCATATTTTTTCTGTAGTGTATTTAATTTAGTATCAGCATTGCACCCGTGCGAAGCCGGGGCGGGTCGCTAGTACAACATAACTGTTTTAGCCCAACTACAACAAAAAAAACTTTGAAAGGAACAAAAAAATTTGTAATAATAAATAACCATTACGGTTATTAATAATATGTATAATAGCATATTTCTTGAAATGGCTTTTGATACTTTTCATACAATGGATACCATTTGGTATTTTCTAATTATAGTTATAATTACGAAGTAATTTATATCGCATTATATTTCTTTCCTTCAATTATTGAATTTTTTCTGTTAAATGAAGATGATAATTAAATTGAATCAGGATAAAAAAATTACAAATAATGGTTTTAAAACTTTCTAGAACATTGTTGTATATATATTGGACCTAAATATTCCGGATTAATGTATCAGCCTACTTTTTGTTAATTTATATTTACTTTCATTGGATATATCTTATTATGGGCAGATGGTGATTAAAATCCAACCTTGAAATAAGTCTGCGTTTCTAGTTTTAACTCATATTGTTTTATATATCTGTGAAATGTTAAACCAATTATAAATACATTGAAATAAATCGTACTAAATACAGATGTTGGTGAATATATGATTAGCAATTATCATTAGTTTTGTTGACTGATAGTTGAAATGTATAATTGGTTCTATTTATATATAATGTTAATGCTGATTATGCGGCAATTCATAAAATGGTATATAAGTTATGATTTAGATGTTTGATTTTTTTTTGTTAGATCTAGATACTTCTGAATATAAGTATTGTAGGCATCTGTTATGCAATAATTTAATGAATATGTAATATTTTAGAAGAATGATTAGTTAATTTTAAATATTCAAAATACTTTTTATAGATATAACATATAACTATGTTTAAACCATATTTACTAAGGATACTTTCCGTTGTGATTTTACTTTTTTTTATATAATCTCAATAATTTTTCCCATGATAACTTGAATAGACTTTGCAGAATTAAATAGATATGACCAAAATTACAACAATATTAATAATACGATGGAAATTAAAACCCAGTGATTTCAGACTTTGCAGAATTAAATAGATATGACCATAATTACAACAATATTAATAATACGATGGAAATTAAAACCCAGTGATTTCAGAAATTATCAACTTTAAAAAGATACTAAAAAATAGCCATGGTTATACCAGAGCTTAGATAGAACATGTTAAATAACTGAGCTCAAAATAAAACAGCAGTAGATTAGCTATATTGACTTCTTGAGAAGAAGTTGTTAAAACATAATATGATATTTATCTAACAATTAGTAAAGCTATTACTGCTATATAGGGTAGACACACTTTTAGGATTATAACACATTATTAGGATTATATACCAAATTAATAATAAAAAATATATAAAATAAGTGCCTTTTTATATATATGATGTCTTTGAAATGTATTTGTTCTTCTTTGTGAGGCCCGTAAACAACCAGTAGTTAATGAGGGCCCAATATAAACGATATGATGGATAGTAAAATAATATGAAGCAGAGTTAACTTGAAACAAAAGTGCACAAATGATTGTTTATTCTGATTAATTTGATTAAACAAGTGCCAAATTTGGATGACCTAAGCTTCTAGCGTTATTTTGTATCTATGTGACTGTGTTTAAAGACAGCGAATAATTTCTTAACAGTTGATGAAGAAGAAAAGTTCAAGTAAAATTTTCCAGTTCACCTAATTGCTTAAACAGTATTTATTAAAAAGCGAACCAAATCCTTTTTTGAAATAATTTGATTTGAAATTTTCATTAAGATTTTGCATTGCTTCCAATGAGGTATGTTTTATAAGAAAACATTCTATTTTATTTTTTGTTCATTTTATATCATCGTGTTGTTAATCAGCCCTGGGCTAGAAACGGGACTAAAAAAGTGAGATGAAAGTAAACATGGTCTATGCCATCATTTATTATATATTTAAATCGAGCCAGCGAAAGACATCGAACATGTTTGGCGAGAGCAGCTGATTTTTCGACAACTTCTTCTTTGATTCGGTCTTTTAATTACAAGTCGGTCAATTACAAGTACTAACATTATATAAACAATATTATATAAACAGATTTAGATTATAAACTTAATATCTGCTTTTATAATAAAATCAATACTTTAAGAAAAATGTTTTTCAATATTATTCAGTAATTATAACCAATACAATAACCAATCAGAAAACTATAACACACCGTGCATTAGTAAGTAAATAATTATTCATATCATTGACTTTGAGCAGTGATTAGAGTATTCGAGGATTATAATTCCGCTCACAACATGACTGATTTCAATTAATTCTTGATTGTTTCTATTCTATTCTTTACGCAATGTTCCCTCGATGAACAACCAAGAATTGTTATTTTGTTTCAGCTGTTTTCCGCCATTTGTATTTTTCCAAACACATATTAATAGTTTATTGATTAATAAACTGTTGATTGACTGAAAGTTCTTTGAAGTTTTCACTGGGATTTTAGTTCAATAAGCAATCATCTTCTTGCTTAACACTCATCATCTTCGAACTATTTTGTTCATCCAGGCTGTTCTTTGCCTTTAGTATCAAAGTTACCTGTTTTAAAACGTTGGAAGACCATAAGTTTCTAAAACTACTTAATGAGCTTCGGCAACATACTTCTTCAAATCAAACATATCAAGTAATGAATGTTAAAAATGCAATTTTGAGAGTTACATGAGTAGCGTTTATCAATATAACTCAATAACACTATTCTATTCTATTTTTTACGCAATGTTCCCCCGATAAACAACCAAGAATAGTTATTTTGGTATATAAATCATAATAATCATAATAATCATAATTAAAACAAAATGAAGCTGGTTGTTTTTCCGATAATGTTAGAAATCTCTAGTTTAGAGTTGATTTTTTACTATAGCAACTATCATTTCGTCTAAAATTAGATAATTTAATTTTCAAACATTTTCTGCTGTAGGTACTTAGTAAACATACATTACCAATAAATTTGTAAATGATGAAATGTGTGCCATATTAAATAAATACAATTGTTAATCGATGACATTTGTTAAGTTTTTGGCCAGAAGTTCGTTCACTAATATAATAGTCTTGTGAAATGGTACAGTGTTGCGATTCAAAATTCAAGAGTTTTCTTTCTACAAATCTGGTCTTTTTTCGATGAGTGACACATTTAAATGTTGATTTATAGACAATATTTCCTTCTCTTTAGTGATATTATCTTCAGTTAAAAACGTTGATGATTATGCCACGGATATGTATGCCTTTTTGTTACGAAATTCTATTTGCAATGCAAAATTACAATCAATATCAAAATTTAAGACGAATTATTTGGTCAATATGTTTATCCACTAAGGAAAGTCTCAAAACACAATTGGAACTATTAACTAGTATAGAGGTGTCAGCCGTCGAGAAAAATATCGATATTTCGACATGTCTATATTAAAAAAAATTCATGAATCGTTACAATTAAGTACCGAAATATATTAAACCTTAAACATTGGTACTTAACTTATTAAAAATAATTAAATGGTTTTTTATAATGGTTAAGAATTATATTTAATTTTTTTGAAAAAATATCGGCCAAGAATGTCGATATGTCGATATTTTTTCGGCATCCCTACCATCAATGAAAGATCTAAGTGATGGATGAAATTCAAACTTCGCGTGGGTATATTAATACGAATCAACATAATGACGTTTTTTCATAGATTCATCAAAAAGAAACCGTTCTCATCGCAATGGCGATTTTTATGCTTCCATTCGTGTAGGTTATTCCGTACCCTGAAGAAACCTATAAGAACTTGGAATTAGTTCTTCGTAAATTAAAATATGAAGACCATGGTTGAACAATAAGCTGAATTTACTAAATTACTTTGTTATTTTCTTCACTGGACCAAAATGAATGGGACATAGAAGCAGTTTAAAGCAGGGATTAATGAAGCAATTTGTAAAATCACTTTTCAAAGATGGAGATTGCTTTAATTACATGGTTTCAAAGTTTCCATGCCTCTCAGAACCAAAGATAAGGGAAGGTATTTCTGTAGGACCAAATAGTAGATGGCTTATGACTGACGCACAGTTCATCACAACTATGAGGGATCTTCAAAAAGAAATCTGGATTGCTTTTAAGGAGACCATAGAATACTTTTCTACCATAGAACGTTGAAACCCCAAATGTACATTTTATTCATTCCCACCTCGACTACTTTCCGGAATATTTGTGAGATGTGAGTGAAGTAGAGACGAGGCTTGGGAAATAGATGGTGGCATGTCTAAACTGGGATATGATCAGTAAGTGAATGATCGAAAGTGTCCTTCAATAATCTCCCAGATAAACGTCTCGGGATTGCCAAATATTCATTATATTGTGCTAGTTGTCGCTGCTGGCCCCTCGCCCGTATTCAACATCTGTGATTGTATTTCTGGGTATTTTTAGACCATCATTCCAAGATGTAAAATTCGGCATGCCTCAAGGTCGTTACAAATATATAGAGAAAAGATATCAAGGAAAATGGAGCGTCTTGATGATATTAGACTACTGTCTGACGCTTCAGAGAGACTACCCAGATTCTTCCCACATATGATAAGAAGGAAGCCATTTTCGGATTCAGCACACCCAGAGATATAAAGATGTCTTATAAATTTTGAGACTTGCGTTTGAAAATGCAGGAATTATTTTGAAAATAAACGAGACAATGTTAGTATTTAAAAAATTCAATATTTTCTTAATAAAATAGGTACATAATCTAACAATATATAGCTAGTATTGAAACTCCAAATGTTTTTCGACTTTTTATAAACGAAAATTTACATTTTAAATATAGCCATGTTCATTCCTGCAAGCTGCCAATAGTTTGTGGCTACGGCTATATAGAGAACTGTTTGGTGAATGTACGTTATATGTGGTGTTTTTTTTGTTGTCAATTATAACTCATCTCGTGGCAGGTCTATAGAAATCTATCGTTATATATGCCACCGAAAGGATTGTATAACCAACATTCCAAGTCAGAGGGACCCAGATGACTAGGATCGGTCCGTGTTTTGATCTTTTCCATCATTTTTTATTTAAATTTGGTTTTATTTCTCAACTACCTTATAAAATATGTTCTAGTTTATATTAAAATTTCCACGAATTTAAGTTTATTGATCGTACTTGTTTTGTATCATTCACTGGCGGTTTTTCTACCATTAAATGAAATTACTTTAATACTTTTACCTTTTTTTATGGTAAGTAGAAATCTATAAATAGGAAATGTTACATAGATGATTATAGAAATAATTTAAACAATTTATTTTATGTACTATTTAATAGTAAAAATTAATATAGGAATTTCAATAATTATTATAGTTAATATGCATTAAATTTGTTTGCTTTCACGTACGCATACAGTAATCAGTAGAAACTTATTAATTAGGATATTATTCAATACGCCACGTTATATAGGTCGCTAGTACGTTCTGTGTTAGGGTAAAGGTGGTGAATCTATGGTAATATACGTGTCATTTGTTAAAAAATTGTTTAATGAGATTATACCGTGTCGTGGAATAATATCGTATAATAATATATTTATTGATTTTACTAATTAGGAAATTCTAGAAAGACAAAAAATACAAGAACATGTAAAAAAATTAATTAAAATTATTCAAATATTAAAAATACTTTCACTGCAATGTATTTAGAAACCCCATTCATTTATTGAATTAGTTTGAACATCAATCAGCTAAATTTTCATTTCATCAGTATACAATGGGTTAGTTGAAATAAACTGAATATATGTGAACATTTTTTTTGCCATAGTCATGATATGTTTTATTTGAATCAAATGAAACAAAAATACTTAATCGTGTTCGAGGATATTCCATCAATGA
This sequence comes from Rhynchophorus ferrugineus, assembly GCF_030347505.1. Lineage (NCBI taxonomy): Eukaryota > Metazoa > Arthropoda > Insecta > Coleoptera > Curculionidae > Rhynchophorus > Rhynchophorus ferrugineus. The sequence continues at coordinate 17,591,062 of NW_027472583.1, read as the reverse complement.
CAGTCTACATATAACTAAAAAGTGTCTAGATAATCATTTTTGAGTTAAGTGTTTGGAGCTATTTTGGACGCCATAAAGCAAATGCAAATCTTTATTTTGCATTGTGCATGCGTTTCTGTGTTACATTAATTGTTACTAAAATATAAATCAATATAAGAATTGATTATAATTCATCTTGTGATTAAATTTTGTGCTTCTAAAGCTGCTATAGAAAGCAGACGTTTTTTAAAGTAAATATGTTATCTTGGTTGAACATAATACAAATGTATCATCGTTATCGTGTCTGTCTCACAGACATTTTAGTGGGGAATAAAAAACTACTTGCCTTCACTGACAGATTCTAGTGTAAATGCGTACCCAACATTGTTTTTATCAGGTACTTATATAATTATCTATCTATTATATATTTATTACACGTACATATTATTTTTTACAGAAAGTCAACATACTTTTTGTTAAAACATACATGATAATGGTGAAAATAGTAATTTGGGTAGTCTACCCAGCTCTTCGAAAGATGGATTAATTTTGGAAAGATTAATTAGGATCGATTTAGATAATTAGAAAATATCTGTTACAATACTATCAATTAAAAATGTAATTTTAAATTAAAAATGCAACTTTAAGTGGATTAATTTCGTAAAATAAATCTATTTTGGCTGAGTTTTTAACTCATTATATCTGTTTAAGGAATTATCCAATATTTTTTGGAGATTTTTTTGGGTTTATTAGAGTGCATGGAGTCAGAAATAGTATTTAGCTAGTGTATTTCAAAGTCATTTAATATACTCACCAGTGAATTTTTTCATATCATTCTCAGTTATTTTATTATACTTTTTGTAGATCTTTAAACCATCTCCTTTATTGTATTCCTAGATTTTGCCGTAATAATAACATATCAGTTATTTTGAGAGATATTTTAAAAGACACATACATTTTCAGAAATTTTCCAGCTTGGTAGCGCAGTGGTTAAAGCGACAGCCTTCCTACTGTTGTGATAGTCGAAATAAAGAAAATACCCTTTTATTTCATAAATCCAATCTATTTGCTTGCTAAATAAATTGAGGCTACGCTATATTCAATAAATACCAAAGCTAATAATTATTTATCCTATTTAATTTCAGTTTTTTCCGACCTCTATTGCTAAATTTGAAAGGAAACGGCACTATACAGTTTGAATAAACCGTAATCATGAAACGAATCGTTACATATTGGTATCGTTTATTTCAAAACCGATTGAGTAATTAAATCAGATGCAAAAAAAACGAGATGAAACAGAGAATGTCGGCATGAACGTCAATCATCGTGGTCGTTTTACCTTTCTCCTGATAAGTCTATTACCTATCTATTTTTCCTTTATTTTTTCTAGGGGCATATATGCGTAACAGTTTAAACCACCTACGGTGAGAAGCTCAGTTACGGATGATGCCGAAGAAATACGTAATCAAAAAATTGATTCATCACGCCACCATCTTCCGTCTCGCGGGTTTGGCACTTGCTTTTACTTTCGTTTCAATGTTATGTGGAGCAGGTTAATGCTGCGGGTCATTTATAACCCATCTTGAAACCTGTTCGAGATGTCTCTGTGGAAATACGAAGAGATAACGGTTGTTATTGATTCGTTGATTAATTTCAATGATCAAAGATTGATTATATATTAAAAGATTTTTTAATTTGACGTCTCTGCCCAAGAAAGTTGTTAGATGATATTTTTTTATCAATTTCAACAATGTAACACTGTATAATTTATAGACTATTGAATATCTAGTTTCATTTTGAAATGTTTTGAAATGTTATGAAATCATTGTTAGAAGACATCATTTAGGTTCTAATACTTTTATCATATATGCAACTTGTGGCAATGTATTGCTACAATCAAATTGTGCACATTAAACATCGAACTTCTGGGCATGATTTTAATGATACATAGAATCAGATGATAGGATATGTCTTTATATCCTATCTATAAGCAAAGCCCTTATAATATAAACACATCACGTCACCAGATACTAGGGCAATTTCTTAGCGTGTGTTTTCGTGACTATCGCCAGTACCTTTGTCCGCCAGTTTATTTTTAATGATATTCTTAATAGCGCTCGTTTTACCCAAATTTCTATGATATATCCTGAATGGAATGGTTTACCATATTCTGGTGTTTCCAAATTCTGGTTGACCAGTGTTCCCGAAGAAACAGGCCACCATTTTCTTTGAAGTGCATCGTGCGCGAACAACTTTTGTTGGATTTGGTTCATCTTGGAACATCCATATAGTCGACTGCCGCTTACTTTCGAGCTCACATGAATATATCCACGATTTTGTATGACCTTCACGAAACTCGTCGGACAGCGAACTACGACCACGATTGCATTCACTAAACCACCGATTCACGGTGGTTTTTGATGGAGCTTCATCTCCAAAAGTCAAATTAAGTTGATTGATGCATTCTTGTTATGATAATCCACGTCTAAAGTCGTAAGAAGTCATCGCACGAAAATGATCACGATTCAGTTGCATTTTTTGCCGAGACGAAATTTTAAACTAAATATAAAATAAACTAATAGCGTGTGTGCGACAAAATGTTCTGAGTACGTATATCGTCAAAAATGTCAAACTTTACGATGGAACCGTCAGATGGACGAACATGACAACAGTGTTGCCACTTCCCGAAATATAGTGTCTAATAAATACGTCTTTAGACATCAGAAATCAGAGCGATTTCTTGGAAAATTCAGTGCCATATCAGTCGCAATATATAATATATATTTGAGATTGTATTTGTGTCCCTAAATTTAACTGAATACAATAATATAACTAAGTGGGACTACTAAAATTAAATGTCTTCATTAGAAGAAAGTTAATACGAAGCTTTCAGTCTTCATACTCCTAACTACACCAAACTACTCTTCTAAATACAGAACTTTATAATAATTAAATAACATAAAAAATACACTGTTAATGCCAGTTAGTACTTCAAGCGTAATTGTATGCATTACGTATCACAATTATGCAGTAATTTTAATTATTAACTAAAACTTAGGATATGTAATTTAGATTTAACATTTCCTGTAAAATACTTCTCTGATTTATTTAATTTATTTCTGTCCATATTTGTAATATTCCACCGTGAAATCCAATGTGCTAATGAAGATTATTACCAACCGCAATGCTTAAATTAAATGTTTGTTAACTAGTACTATCATAAAGTTGTGTTTATGATTTTTAATCCTTTCCCTTATTTCGTTTCTCTTTAATGTCTTTTCGTCTAGTGTCTATTGTTTATTTTAGGTCACGTAACTCTCTAGATATAACTGTAACTAATAAATAAATGTGCCATTAAAACGACGGTATATGAAATTTGAAATATACAATCCGTGTTAGCAAATTTTGGCATGCCTAATACATTTGGTTAATTAGGTTATTTTTATTTATGTCATTTTTGTTAACCAATTAGTAATTTAAATTGTAAGATCTTATCATGGCCTCTAAATTAATTTTAAATGACTTACGACAGAAGTTATTAAATCACATCGAGTACTTTTGTAAATTCATGTTGAAACCTAACTGAGAGGTTTTGCTTTTCAGTATGTATCATTTATTCCAAGTCCTGATAAAAGTATCAATCGGGATCGCTCTCGACTAGATTTAGCGCATTTGACTCGAGCATTGCGCGAATTACGATCAAAGATACAACAATGTTATTCTTCAACGCTCGATCACATGTTGCAAAATCAGTGAAAACATAGTTGAAAACATTAAAATGGGAAGTGCTACCCCAGCCGCTGTTTTCTCCAGACCTTACTCCTTCTGATTATTACTTGTTTTTTTTGTTTTGACCTAAAAACCAGGCGGTGGAATGCATGACGCATACCTGGTCGCGAAGACTTGCCCTGGAGTGACAAGTTCGATCGGGTTATGTGGGACTGCCTCTGGGCTTACCATTACACTAAACCGAAACCGCCTCACAGTTGACCCCTGTGAATCGCTACTGCATTAAATTTGGGGATATGGCACCCGCTGATCGGGCCGCCGTTATTGGGCACGAGGGCCCGGTGATTCTACTGATTCGCGAACCTGAGTTAACACACAACTGGATACTGTTGTATGGGGGCAAAAGTTATGACTGTAGCGACGGATGAGGTCGTTTCAGCCTGGGGGGGAGCTTGGCGCTGACGCGGTGCTAAGCTCCCAGCATGTCGACCAGCTCGCGAACAAGCGCGTTTTCAGAAGAACTTGAGCTGAGTTGTTGTTTGTGGAATGATTGAGATATGAAGTGCTTGATTTCTGAAGTGTCAGTTTCCCTACGAATTTGATTATTTCTGACAAACCATGGAGCGTTTAATATTCTCCTGAGTAGATTATTTTCGAAAATTGGAAACCTGGTTGGGTGTAACAAACTTGAAGTAGACATTAGATCCGTAGAGGAGTACGGACCGAATTAACATCTTGTAAAATAAGCATTTGATGGAAATGGGAAGTCTGCTAGAAGGGCAGATCAGAGATTATTACTTGTTCCGACATATGAGTCGTGGCCTGTCTATCGATAGTAGTATATTATAAATAGTGTATCAAATTATAATATATAAATATTCAATATTATAAGGTTTAATAATATTTTATTATTGAGTTGCTAGCTTCTTTTTTTATATAAATTCACTGCTTCTAAGACATCAACTCTTGTAGCCAACGTCCATATTAATGGAGTATATTCATTGGTAAATTTTGAAAAACATTTCAGCAGCCCACGTCTTTGGAACTGCAAATGAAGACAAACAAATTTAAAATTCCCGAAATGGTTATTCATTAATTCAAGATTTGCCATTCTATGCAGTGCTGGGATAATATGTGTTGCTTAAATTTTTTGAAATGCTTAAGTATTGTGGGTCAAAACAACCAACAAATTAAGATGTTATATAACATAATTGTGATTATAAATCACAATTATAAACTTGTCGTAAGAGTATCTTTATTTTCTTATAAGTAGTCTAATAAAATCAACTAATTTCAAAAGGCTTCAGGCACCCATAAAATATTAACGATGTAATTCTTAAGACACTTCACTTGCGAAAGAACTTTAATCATTAAATTTACTTACACATATGTCAAATATACTTTTTCTTTTAAGGAAAATGGATGAGAAGTATGTTTGTAGTTTTATATATTATTACATTATAATTATACAAAATACTGGATAATGCACATTGTTAAATAATTTAAGTATTGATAGGAAGATTTAGAATAAAATATTTTACGCAGAATATTACTTACTGAAGTTATTTTCGACATATATGGATAATAATTTTCATAAGAAATACACATTGTGGGCTAGCCGTGAATATAATCGTGAACATTTACTATATCTTAATTAAATCGTAGTAATATGACAAATTTAATAATAACTTCTTATTAACATTTAATATTCATTGGCTGTGATGCCACCACAACCACAACCAATGAATTTTTGCATTTTACATTTAATTTCATTAAACGAACTTTTACTAATCTATTGTATATCAATTCTAGAATCTATAAAAAAAGGTGTGGTGGTGAAGTAATAAGCTGAATCAACCAAATTCTGATATTTCCTACTTACTTAATTTCAGGAGGTACAGTGTGTGTTAATAAACTTGCAGTTATATCAGCTTGGTGTGGCATACTATGCAGTGCTAAAATCTAATGAAACCATCAATGGGAATCGCTATCGATTGCAATTGGCGCGTTTAAACCGAACTCATCAAAAAACAGCCGGAATACGAATGCATAATAAAACAATATTGCTAACAGTAGACGTTCTATCTTTGAACAACAGTACCAATCTATATTTCAAAAATTCAGTGTATAACTCATTTAATGAAAGAGGCTGGAATCGTAAATGAACATATCGTACACAAACTTGTAATATCATAAAAAAATACCATAAATATGGAAATTCATATAAGAGGTAAATGATATTAACGATTCTTAATAAAAACAATGCAATCATCTTGCCTTTATCTAACAGAACACCATTATTCGCTTTAAGTATAATGAATCTTGACTAGAATCTCCACGACTAGTATATTAATACTGTCTATACATTAGCAAAAAAAATTGCAATCTTAACCATACTATAATATATTTTAATAATAATCTACATAACGCGTAAACGAACATAAATTGTATTTCTGCTAAAAAACTAAGCAAATGGTCAATAAATACCCTAATATTAAGCCAATAAATTAATTTACACCAGATGGCGTAACCGATTTCATATTGAAACCTCAATGACTTCAAAAGCAACAAAACAAACGTAAGAATATTATGCATAATTGTTGAAAGTAATACAAGAAGGTATTTCCAGTCATTTGAAGAACATGGGAATGATTAAAATCGTATAATAGTATTGAATGCAGCTTCCTCTACAAAATCAGAATAGGCTTCTGCATCGTATTGTTGAAAAGTGGATTCATTACGATAATCCAAAAAAAGATCATGTGGACCACTTGGTCATGCAATCAACATCAACAAGAAAGCCGTATATCCATTACTCCAAGTTAATGTTCTTTGTTTGGTGGGATCAGTTTGGTGATGTGAGTTGCTAAAATCTAATGAAACCATCAATCGACTACAATTGATGAGTTCAAGTAGAGTATTGCGCGAAAAACGACCGGAATACGAGCAAAGTCACAACAATGTTATTTTTCGGTACGACAATGCTCAACGTTATGTCGCAAAACTGGTGAAAACATTCCATATTTTCCAGACCTTGCTGCTTCTGATTACTATTTGTTCCAACATATAAATTGTGACGTGATCATTTTGATAGATACCAAAATGGTTTAATTTGTGGATATCTTCAAAAGATACATCGTTCTTTCGAGATAGAATCCGTAAATTGCCCGGAAGATGAGAAAAATAGCGGGTATCGACGGACAATACTTTGAGTAAAATATATTGTACAGGTTTTTCACATTAAAGCTTCAAATTAATATAAAAAAATCTTTAAAATTAATTTATAGGTCAAAATTTAATTAAAAGAAGTATCCGGTATATTTTAACGTTAATCTATACAACAATCGATCTTTTTTATAATTATTAAATTAATTTAAATTAAAATTCCTTTTAAATATTTTGCAATTATTCTGGTATGGTACTACAGTACCTTCCAAGAAGGAACAGCGCTTTCCAAGTTGCATCGGTCGGTGCAGTTACGCAACTGACGCGGTCCGTAAATTTACTAAGTCGGCCTAACTCATTATTTAAGCAAATCAACGGAACCGAACGGTCGACTGCGATTTACACTGCGAAGTTTTGCTTTCGTAACGCTGGAACGCCGCGTCGCATGCACGATAAAAGCGCCCGCTTATTAGCCGTTCACCGAATCGGAGAAGAAACGGGCGCTCTCCTCGAAAACGATCCGAAATCAATTAGGAAAACGTCTTCTAAGTAGATGCGTCCTCTTACGTAATTTTTCACGCTCGGAATGGTCGCTTCTTGCCGCGAAAAGTCTGCGAGAAAAGTTTGTCGGCCAAGCCAATTAATTTCTTAATTGAATAAGGTGTCGGTCCTCACCTAGATGAGGATCAATTTCAAAGTTAGATGAGAACTTGTATAGGTTTTATATAATAATATTATGTGTACTTTTTGAGATTTACGGAGATGAAATATCCTTTTTTTAAATATCAATTACAGTTTCACATATTGATTTAGTTGAGTATAACTGCCTATTATGTTTTTAACAAAAAATTTTAACCGACTTCAAAAAATAATTCCTGATTTATTCAACTCACCAAAATGTAAAAAAAATTAGAACTTAGAACTTAGAACTTTTAACACAAAAAAAAACGTTTGAAAATAAAATATGTACCTAATAATCGTAATAACTAAATAAAAATCTGTTTGAATTCGGTACCGTGCCCATATAGTTATATTAAATTAGATTTGTTTTATTCCTTTTTAATTTTGTGTTTATGACACTATGAAATTATACTATTATTTTTGTATTGTTTGAGGGCTCGGAGGAGATATTTACTCCATAAATTACGTAATTATTTTATTAAGTATTACGTTGGATAGCCTAATTAAAAGTGCAGCCCTTATAAGGAAAAATATCAGTAAAGAAACGATGATTAAAAATAAGGAACGCCTCAGGATTCGGTGTCCGCTACCTAGTCCTAGGTAGCCAACCTAGGTGATCTGACAAATTTTCCAACTAAACTAAAACAAATAAAATTGTTGCCTCCGTTGAAAATTAAAACCACGACCTGATGTTCAAATCGATACACCATTAAAACCGTTACTTTTTTGTTTCAACAACATACAACAACATTCTCATATTATAAGATTAGTGCTTAAAAAGCAAACCGAATGGTTTTTACACTAAATTACTTCCGATTTTTCATCACATCAGCTCAGCTATAGCAATATGAACAAATATCTGATGGTTTTAGATAAAAAATAGGTGAAAAATTTGTGCATGCATTTGAGCGTTTCCCTCGATTTCACCAAACTTGTTGGTGATTCTGAGCAGTGTTTGGCTATGTTTAAACGTAACAAACTGTAATTTTTTCGTCGATATGTGACAATGGGTGAAACATGAATCCAACACTTCACTCGTGAATCAAAACGATGGTCATCTGAGTGGACAGCAACTGGTGAACCTCGTCCAAAGCGCCTGAAAGCACAGCAATCGGCTGGAAACTTTATGACCTCGGTATTTTAGGATATGCATGGTGTTATATTCATCGACTATCTTAATTCACTAACAGTGAATATTATATAGCGTTATTGGCGCGTCTGAAGGCCGACATTGCATAGAAACGACCGCATATGGCAAAGAAAAAAAAAGTTTCATCATGATAACACATCGTGTCACAAGTTAATGAAAACAATGGCAAGACTATATGAATTCAACTTCGAATTGTTCTCACATCCACCGTATTCACCAAATTTGGCTCCCAGTGACTACTGGCTGTTCGCAGACCTCAAGAAAATGCTCATCGATAAGAAATTTCGCTCGAATGAAGAGATTATCACTGAAACTGAGATCTATTTTGAGACAAGAGATAAATCGTTCTACAAAAGTGGTATTGAAATGTTAGAGCGGCGCTGGAATGATTGTGTGGCTCTTGATGGTTACGTGAATGAAATAGGTGAATAAAGTCACTTTTGAACAAATAAAGCGAGTTTTTATTGTTATTCCCGGGACTTTTCAGTCGATGTGTTAGATTACTACTTATATAGTAATCTAATTATTAGTATTAGTATAGTAAAACCTGAATTAGTTAATCTACCATTGTGCAGAAGAATTGCATCTGTATCTATCTACTTCATCAACTATTTTACGGATATATTGTTGGTATTACAAAATAAAACTTGAATCAGAATTTAAACCACAAAACGTTTCAATTAAAAATAACAACATGTTATATTTCTACTGAAGTTGATTCTATACAAATTTTAATTGCTTTTATTTATTTTTGTTCTATTTATATTTTTCTATATCTTTGGGAACCACTCTGTATATCCTGACAAGCATTGATGGTGTTACTTTAGTTTTGAAATAAAAAAAAAACATTAATTTAGTTTTCAGCATAAATACTGTGCTCTCTCTGTTTGGGTCCGAACCGAAATTGGAGAAACGGAAAACGCGTTTGAAAAAATTAATTTCCCTCGGAGATTTTCTGTTGGTACGCCCGGTTAATTAAAATGCAGTTCTGATTGGCGTTTTTCCACTTTCTATCCATCTCCATTTTTCAGCTTGATAAACTGCAGTTTGTTCTTCCAGTAAAAAGGTTGATGTTATAAAGGATTTTGATATAATTAGCGGCACTAAAGTAAAAGTAGATTGCGTTTGGGTTGATGTCGGTTTGTTCGTGATGTTTCTCGTATATAAAACGTTACTGATAAAAAAAGGTTCTCCTTTTGATTATAATTACATGTTTACCGGTTAGTTTTTTATCACAAATTCTGTTTAAAATTGTTTGTAGATTACCAGGTTGATCAGTAAGATTCTGAAAATGAAATAGAAACAGATAATTTTGCCGATAATTTTTCGATATGTCTGAGCAATTTGGTGTAATAAGTTACAATTAGCATCCGATATTATTGGTTTTCCCGTTTAGAGGTAATTCAATTTAGGGACGCAGAAAAAATAACGATATATCGATATATATTGATCTTTTCTGAAAGAAATATCGATATTTTTGACCGATATATCGATATGTATCAATAGAATATCAAGACATTTTAACAGCTTTTTCTTGAAAATTGGTAGTAACTGAAAAAGTGTGAATGCAATAAATCTAGCGCCATCTATATGTTAGGCCCAGGACTTTTCAACCCATGTGTTACTAGGATTAAATCCCACTAGACTAAAATGTTGATTATAAAAGTCCAGTGCAAAATAAAGGATTTGTGCATTCAAAAGTCTTTAAATAACATAAGTGTATTGGAACTACTTGACATAAAAAATATTAACAATAACTTCTATTACTTTTCTACAGCACGTATTGAGGAAACTATTCTATTGTTAATTGAGTTAATTGTTCTGAGGGAGGTTTTATTTATGCTAACTCTAATGGACGTAATGCATGACACATCTCTCGAATACAATGACAAATAATTTTCGAAATAAATCTGCACAATTTACCAGCGTTGTGATCTATTAATAGTTGCCACTCAACTAATGATGAGCCCTTTCAGTTTCTGTCAAAGTAACTTCCATGTTTTCAAAAAACAATATTGTTAAATTAAAATCCTATATCCCTAAAACACCATTTATAGGGGCTATACATTAATGTTGAATTATTTTAAAACTTAAAGACTTAAATATATAAAAGCTGTATTAATTAATTATTCGGACCTCATTGTTATCAAAAAAGGACATATGTTATTTTTACGAAGCTATTCTTTATTTCCAGCCATCATTTCAGATATTGTTTTAAGAGTTTAAAGGTAATTCACTTTAGAGATGCAGAAGAAATATCAATATATCGATATATATATATATATATATATATATATATATATATATATATATATACATATATATATGTATATATATATATATATATATATATATATATATATATATATATATATATATATATATATATATATATATATATATTATATATATATATATATATATATATATATTTTCTGAAAGATTTTTTCGGTTGCTAACACCGCTAATTTACTTAAGAGATCGCTTAAAGTTTATATGAAAAACTTCCATATGATTCTTATTTTTCCATATGATATGAGCAAAATCACTATAATGATTTAGGTGTTTTTTTTTTGGAAACCACTGATAGACGAAGGTCTTGATAAAACTAAAACTAACTTCTGCTTAAAATTATTTAAAACAGAAAAAAATAAAAATTATTTATATATTGTTATATATTAAAATAGTATTTAACTAATATAAATAAAATCACACAACCACTGTAACTGAATTGAGCGCCATTTTAATAATAAACACAATTAAAAAACAAATAATCTATAAAGCTGCTGCATAACTATATTCAAAAAATTCACACCAAACTAATAATTCAGAGCTATAAATACGAATTATATAAAACTAAACTAGTATTTAAAAGTCTTCTATTTACCAGCTAGGGTCTATCTAAACGGGACCTATTTCAGATGTGTGCTATGTTATATCGATATTTTTGTTGACCAATATTTTTTCAAGTTTTTTTCTCCGATGTATCAAATTTTTTTAAAAATGTCGATAGAATATCGAAATATATATGATGAAATGTAGATGTCGAAAAGAAGGGATTATGCAAGACAGCATTAGAAAAGAACGGAAAATGGGTTAATAGTGTGAAAAGTAAAGGAAGAAATGAAGAGCATGAGATATTGCTAAGGAAAATGAATCCTTGCCGCAAATATCCAACAAAAAAGCTGCTTTTCTGACGTATTTACGACGGCCACTTCATCAATGCTCCAGCTTCCAAGTGTAGCACTTAAATAGTTATTTTTAAGGTTATTTCATAGGCTACATGCTTCTGTTTAACATTTGGGTCATTGAATGCAAAAACTTAATCAGTTTTCTAAATATATCTTTGCAAAAATTATATTTTTGAAAGTTACTTTTGATTTAATGATTTTTTTAATTAAGTATTTTATTAATAAAATTACATTTATTGAAACGATTTTTATCTTACCTCCTGAATACCTGTTTCTTAAGTGTACCTCACTAAGACAATCTCGTCTATGAAACTAAACCAAAACTAGAGACGTTGAACCTACCTAAATCTATTAATTTTTTTAAATGACTGATTGATCGATCCTCGTACTTTACGCCAATGCTCATTGATTAATCAGGTTAACAGTTTTTAACGAATAATTGCTGATGAAACGGGTTAAATGAACCGTCACAAAACGGGAATCTAAATAATGAGTTTATGTAAGCGAATGAAATTTTATAAATTGAAAATAATATCAGAAAATTCCGATTAAACCGTTATATAACCGAGTGGGTTTCAATGTAATACGTTAATCATCGCGGCAAATATTTGTGTTAATTAGCAATAAAAGCCAGCGAATAATTGGTATGAGTGTTTGATCAATATTGGTCTCAGTCATTGCAACTTATTATTCAATGGTAACAGGTGTTTTATTCTCAGCATTCTAAGAAATCGAAGATTTTTGATTAGCACAGTTAATAGGCTCGTTGATTTGATGGATTTTTTTCAACACGGGATCAAATACTACGAGGGTTTGTGTAAAACTTTGTAGAATATGAAAAAAAAAAAACAAAATATGTCAAATAATATATTAATATTAATACACAATGCTGAAGATTTAAAATCATATATTTATTTTCAAGATTCACGTAAATAACTTTTTCAGACACTTATCCAGAACTTTATGGCAGCCTCCATCTTATAATTTGGATATTATAATTCATTTAAGAATATAATTGGAGGGCATGCTTTTGTATGAGGCGACAGTAATTTCCAATCAAATCATCGACTATTATGTGATGTTTGTCCTTTGGGCTGGAGGTGTGTTTGACCTCTAGCCCACTTTTTATAAACAATTTTGGTCTCTCTCAACTACAAAAATCTATTACCCCTAAACAACCTTTAAAAGTCTTTGAATCACATGGGGGAGTCCATAGTTAAACAATCGGTAATAATATGCCTTTTAACTCACATTGCCATAACTCTAAAACATGTCTTCATACATCAGTTATTATACATAAAGCTTCTAGACACACACAAGTGTACATAGTCACTATTTTAGTGTATAAGTTGTTTAAATCTACATCAATTTGGATCCGCTTACAGAAAGGAAATGTCCGAATAATTTTTTTTATATCACATTTAAATAAAACTCGTCAGCCTATTAATCGCTATCACATTATCATATGCCTATTTTAGAAATAACACAAGCCAAATCTTCTAGTATTGACTTCTATGTCTAGCCCGAAATTCCAAGAAAAATAACTGAATATAAAGACAAAATAATTATTGTCAGTTAATTCTATAGAAGTAAAGAATTGAAATTTGAAACGTTTAAAGTAAATAAAACAGTTTTATTATTAGAAATCAAACAATATAAATGTTAATACTTATATTATTATTTATTTACAACTATATCATCGATTTTCTAATAAATATTCATTAGTTCCACGATTTAAATAGATATAAAATTTTAGAAAATCAAATAACTTTTATGTTAAGTTATATTTTGATAAATATTTTAAAAATATATGCATTTTACTTTTTAATCAACTCAGGCTTATTTGCAGTGCACTTATTGCTTTATATGTCCTCCGATTTATTATCCTCGCTTTGGATTATATTGCCAAGTGATCATTTAGGGGTCTTACCACAAGACCCGCCATGCTTTATCAAGAGTGGGCTTGATTGAGTTGCTGAATCATATTTTTTGCCTAAAGACAATAATAAATATTAATTCCAAACAATCATGCCCTAAATAATATTCATACTTGCAACTACCAGCAGGAAGACTATTTCATCGCCTTGATCACTACACTGCCAAATCATTTATGGATGTTATAAATAAAAAAAATTTTATATTAAATAAAAAATCAGTAAAAAATATTTTCTTGATGAATGACATATCATAGACGATACGCTTTGATGGCGAAATGTATACTATATATTTCTGATCAATTGCTGGTCTAGCTATATTCATCAAAGTTCTGTTATAAAATAATATTTTTATTTTTTCAAAATAAAATTTGAAATTTACCAAAAATATCTTAGGTATAAGAAGTAATTTGGAGTTCTTATATAAAGTATTCGTTTAAACAGTACATGTGGTATTTAATCATAACTGACCACCAGGTTTAGGCATTTGGTTTAAAACATGGCGTTACTAAGACTTGCAGTTTTTTTGGAAGATTGAGTTTCAATAATGCAATGTTATTTAATGCACAATTGTTAGATAATTACGCACACAATTTAGTCCTTCCTTCGCTCTATGAAATGAATTGATATTTGTTTGATATTTTATTAATATATTTTTGTTTAAGGTTAATACGATAAACTTCCATGTGATGGTAAAGTGATTATAACAATTTGGGTGTGCATTACTAGACGAAAGTTATGATAGCTGGTAATTTTTGCGACTTATTTTCGAAAATATATATTATTCGAGTCATGTTATTCCTTATTTTAGGTCGCTTAACACCGAAAAAGAAGATAGTAGATAACTATTTATATATTATTATATATTAAAATAGTTATTTCACTGTAACTGAATTATGCATCATTTTAACAATAAACACAATTCAATAATATGCAAAACTAAAGAACTACAACGAAAACAAATTAACAAATTAAACAATAATAATACAAACCTACAAATACGAATAATAGTTTATATAAAAGTTTAAAAAATTACTAATAAAACTATTATGAAACATAAAATAAATACAAAATTTTAAACAATAAATAATAAAACAAAAAAACTAATTAAAATAAACACTAAAAGCACTGCACTGAAATAATACAGTAGTAAAATTATTCTTATATAAAATTGTTTGGAGAATATAGTAAGTATCAATAATGCAATTATTAGTAAATTTCATTTAATTTCCATATAAAATGATTATAAATTATACAAAATGATTAAAGTACTTGAAGATTATTTTGATATACCCGGTAACAACGAAGAATACAGCCGGTGACACGCTAAATTGACTCCCAACCAACTGAATTTAATACTAATATAATGTTTTTCCGCGGCAATCTGGTTGGAAAATATACCTCCAGGCCCGATTTCCATTTTTCCAACGGACTGCCTTACAGATCCGCGGTCCCGTTTGATGATAAATCATGAAAATCGTTAATTAAATTATTTTATTTCGGCTGCCACTTTAATTTTAAAATATCGTTTCCCGGCCCGTACTTTTCCGGAAATAATTTTTTTGTCTCTGCGGTGGCGTATATTTTTATTTATTATTATATTTATAAAATTATTTTATTTTCTGAGAAGAGGCGACTTGGTGAACGGCGATACAAAACGACACTCAGGGTTTTCATCTATTACAAAAGAGATTAAACTCCTATCTCGAAGACCTCTATATTTGTCATGTCATCTCACTCATTGCACCATTAAATGTTCACACAAGTAATGCATAAAGTCCTACAAAAAGAAGTTAAGAAGTTAAAGAAAAGTTAAGAAACCAATTAAATTGAATATTGTTGTCAAATTTATAACTTCTTTAAAATTGAAGCAACTTTAAGGCGTCCTCAATATTTTGCGCCTTAGCTCATGATGTATTAGCTCGATGTATTCTTGCTAGGAGTTAGGTAAAATTGTCTCAATTAAAAATGACAAATGTATTATACGTTAGCATATATTTTTATCAGCAGTAGCTATTGGTGAATATGCGAAAAATGAATGTACAAATGTATAGGCAAACAGCGTAACCAAACTGCGAAATTCGATGATTTTGACAGTTGGCAAAATATAATATTTATACATTTTTTAGTATTATTTATTTATCAGTACATTTAGTATTATTGAAAAGGCTAAAGCATGCTTAAACGCTAACCATGCAATGTTTAAAATTTCATTTTCTCATTTTCTGTACTAGGAAATTTCTATTCCGTAATATCTCAATTACCAGTTTTGGTTTCAATGATTTAAAAGTTTATTTTTATAAATCTATAAAAAATATCGACCTGGATTGGTCATCCAAAAATACAATTTTTAATTAAAAATCCTACTCAAACACTCAAGGGATTTTTAGACACCTTAGCAGTTGATGAATCAACTGCTTCCAGATGATGGGATGATCAAGGTATAGTGTAGAGCTGCTAAATCCTAAATAAACCTAAATAAATAAACTACCCACTATTCGCCATAAATATGTGAAAAACTTGTAAATAAATGTATTAAGTATAAAGTTTATATGTTTATGTATTTTGTATGTTTTCTTAAATTTATCTTCGTATCTTAATATGTTGTACTTTGCTTATATTTTCTTTGCTAAAAGAAATTTTAAATCTCTGGCTTGTCAGCCAATAAATCCATTATTTACGATTCAGTTTCTAAATGTCGAAACGTGTTGTTAAATGATTAATTTTATAATGTTTTAATTATAAATGGATTAATAACCAACATCATAAACTTTAGATATCTTTATTACACATTAATAAATAAGTTCATATATAACAATACGTATTCTTTGTCGCAGACTTTTAACGATAAAATAAACTGCACTTTCTCTTGGCAAAAAAAATGAACAGAAGGAACATCGATGCTGTAAGGTCAACTTATTACTGCGACCGTGACTTTAAAAACGATATTTAACCATTTGTCTTTTCTAATGATTTAACGAGATGGTTTCAAGAAATTTTCTTTAATACATTAAAGCTTTTACCAGCTTGGCAAAAGTCATAAAATATATTTTCAGTAATTTCTGATTAACATTAGAATATATTAGTTTAACATTAAAATATATGTAGTATAATAGGTTTTAGTTCTTCAGTAAATTAATATATTTTACGTGATCCACAAAATTATCAAGTTATTGCTGTTGAGCTTGAATTTTCAATTTCCGGAGTCATATATTTTCAAAACAAAATTTGGTGTGTCATATGAAGGACATTCTCAACATGATGAATTCTCTCATCTGGAATTCCACAGAGTGGTGTCTTGGGTACACTGGTGTAGCTACTGCTGATATCTGAACAATAAAATAAACAATACTACAAATATTATATAACAGCAGGCGGCAATCAACAAACATTTACAAATGGACACATGGAAAATATAATTTAATAGCTCGAAATCTGTCCACGTCAGTTTTGCATTGTAACGAAAAGACATAAACCTAACTATAACATGGGAGATATTTCGTTAAACAGAACCATAGAAATATGTAAACATTCATATCGATATTAGACTAAATTGGAAACATTATGTCTGATTAAGTTTAACAGCTATACTGGTTTATCGGAAAATACTCCCAGCTTGACCTCAGAGTCAAAATCAAAGAGATTGATTTTTGTACCAACTAGTAATCCAAGGCACCTAAAACAAAATTCTACGATTAATTACCCATGCCTATCCTTTCGAAACCGACCAAGAACTGCACGATCAGCACGAAAAAAAAAGTCCACGAAGTTATCCAAGATTTTACTATAAAATTGAAAAAGGTAGAATCACGCTAATGTGGAAGTGATATCACTAATGAACAACGCACAGTAGATCAGAAGATTAAGGAGAATCAAACCACACTAACTTAAGGTAAAAAAACGTATAAAGAGTACAAATAATACTATAACCATTAGCTTAAATCATTATAAGTTAATTTTAATTTGGAAACTTGACACGAAAATTCATAACTATTGAAGAATAAATCTTTTGGTTATAAATTAATATTCAAATACTTGATCAATTCAAACTGAATTATAACCTCATTCTTTGTACACTACAGAATCTACAAAAACGTTTATTAAGCGTTATTATTTTATTTCAACCAAAGCCTATTATTTGGTGTAATATTCTGCCATTTTTCATCAACAATAAGCTCATTTAAATATTTTTAAAACCTTAGTAAGTGCTAGGCTAAATTTATTTGTCATTGAATACTATATTGAGTATATACTTACACAGTTCTGAAAAATTGACAGTTGGATATTCTAATAAGCTTCATATTTCGACAATGATTTATTATAACAAAATAGGCCAAATGTAAAAATCATGTTATTTGTAATCTCATCAACATTCAAAATTCCAAATATTTATCTCCTTCGGTTTTTCTAAATACCATTAGATTCACCACAACGGATTGTGAAACTGAAAGAAATATTTTGTTTAAATCAGATCTTGACACGGTCACCAATCCTCATGATGGTATAATTTGAATAATGACAATAACCTACTTTAGCAAATGTTTTGAGAAATCTTGAAACCTGTCAAAATAATTCGTATAAATTTGAATATTCCTCATGAGTAAGGAAATATTAACTATTATTATTTTTTGACATTGTCCTGTATATAAATTTAATAATTTATATTGTAAAATATAAAGATGTTGTAGAAAATATACTATTCATATCAACGTACATTTTTTAAAATAATATATGATTACTAGTCGTTGCCGACTAACCTCATAACTTGTCATTACAGTGACTTAAAACTGGGCAATTGGCCGGAAAGATCCATTGGCCCTTACTGACACTAAAAAATTACATAAAAAGATTTTTAATAAAAAATTGAACCGACTTTAAAAAATAAATAAGAAAGTCACTAAAAATTAAAAAATAATCAAACTTAATTTTTTAACCCAAAAAAACATGTTAAAATAAAACATGTACATAATAGTCGTTGTAATAACTAAATAAAAATAAACAAAAAGCTTATTTTACCTATCTATTAAACGTATTTTATATTCTACTATATACACACAATTTAGCTTAATATCTACCTAAACCTATTTATCCATTTACAATATTATTTTAACTACTACCAACTAACAACTTTGAAGTAGATGCCGAACGCAGAGAGTAATACTAATTTAGATTTGTTTTATTATTATATTATTATTTTTGTGTTGTTTATTAGCCGAACATAGAACCTCCTCCTATTTCGAAGTCGGTTAAAAATACATTTAGTAGCCTTTTGCAGTGTTTTTACTATTTAGTATACAAGATATATATATATATATATATATATATATATATATATATATAAAGAATTACAATATATTGTTTAATACTATATTATAAGTAAATACCAAGATAAACGAAACCAGGGAAAAAGTTTCTCTATTTTAAAACGATTTTTACGCAAAAAGAAAATGTTCGTGAGCCTTCAAGCATTTAGATGGAAAAAATATAACGGGCAGACGCTTAAAGAAACAGAGGAGATAAAATAAGAAGAAAGCGATCACCTATGGTTAGTAAACATCGATTTATATCTCTAGGTTTTTGCTCGTTACGTCTGACACCTGTTGTCGGCCAAAAACGACCGTAAACCATCTTTTCTCATCACATCATATCCGGGTCAGTGGGAACACAAAATACACGCGACTTAAAAAAATATTTCTGTTAAAAATGCGTCGAATATTCGAACGATAATTTTTATATAACAAAATGTACCGGAAAATAAACGGTAGACTGGAAATAACGGATGGCGACTAGCCTCCTTAACATTACTTTTTTTATCAAATATAGAAATGAGAGAAAAAGTAATTTGTAAATAATATTATATAAGAGTTATAAACACTCCTTTAATCTTTACTGATGTTCATATGGTCATATTAAACAGAGTGGGCGATGCCTTTCTTTTTAAGCCAGTATTGATGAATTAGTGTTAGTATTGATGAAGGAAGACACTACGATGTTTCGATATAACACGATTTTCTCTTGAATATCCGTGAACAGTATAATTTTCTTCACCATATCCAAATTATCGGTTTTGATTTCAACGGTTTGAAAGGAGAAGTTTAGAAATGGTGGGAAAATGATTTTAATATCATAGCATTTTTCATCAACTTTATATACAAATGAAAAGCTAATTTGTAATAATAATGAATCACTGATATACAAAAACTTCTTTAATCTTCACCGATGTTCAAATTTTCATATTAAAAAAAGCTGACTACGCCTTGTTTTTTTAAAATTAGTATTGATATGAGTTAGCATCAGTATTGAATGAAGACACTACGGCCTTTTGAATTGATATTGTTTTTTCTTGAATATCTATGAGCAGTTTAATTTTTTTCATCACATCTCAATTATCGGTTTTGCTTTCAACGGTTTAAAATGATGGTTTTCAAACTTTATAAATAATTGGAAAAGGTAATTTGTATTAGTAATAAATCACTGATTTACAAAACTTCTTTAATCTTCACCGATGAATATTGTATTGATATGAGTTAGTGTAAGTAGATATGTTTAATACTATATAAAGACACTACGGTGTTTTGAAATGAATTTTTTTCTCTTGAATATCGGTGAACAGTATAATTTTCTTCATTTTGTCCGATTGTCTGTTTTGGTTGCAACAATTTAAAAGTGGTGGTTTTGATGTCATTAACGAACAGCCTGGAAGAATAAAAAAGTTCGCATACAATGAATTGCAAGACTTATTGAACTGAAATTCAGCACAAACTCTCAAAGAGCTCTGAAGTCTGAAAAGACAGCACTGTTCTCTGTAGCGTATTGTGACTAGCACTGAAAAGTGTATCTATTATTCCTTTTATCTTCTTCTTTATGAAAAAGTCATGAATTTATCAAGGTAAGCCATCCACTTCGTTGCAGGAGCTGAATATTCTTGGACATAAAGACTTTAAGACTTTTAAGATGGTGAGATCAACAAGATATAGTATATTTCAAGATGCTAAAAAACCCAATGAAACTGTTACTGCAGATTTCTGCCGACTTTGATTAGATAAACTGAACGACGTATTATTGCAAAAAAGACCAGCAAGTCAGCTTCTTATATGACAATGTTCGATCGAATGTAACAAAGGTTGTGAAGCTATAATAGGAAGTTCTGCAGCACCTAGCGTTTTCACCCTACTTATAGCGCCTTCTGATTACTACTTCTTCAGATCAAAGCAGCGTGCCTTGGCTGATACATGATTTCGAGATACGGAATAAGAAGCGAAAACAAACTTTCAACAATGATAAGAGATCTTCAAGATATCCGGCCGGATATCAGCGTGCTTATTGGCAAGATTACGATTTTAATATTGGTGCTATAGAACATTGTCATAGGTTTTACAAACGTGGCATGAAGATGATAATAGCATTATAGTAAGTGGACCGCTTTGCGAAGACATGTCAATTGATTTTTCTTGTCATCAGCACCAAATCAATTAATATATTTTTTGTTGTCTTTATCTCATGCCTTCTAAACATTCATTTAAAATATTATATCAAGAAACCATGTTTAGTTGCAGTTATTTAATTTTCAATTTTAATTTTTAAATTCAATATTGCTCTTTATGTTAAGTTAAATGTTAAATATATGCCCTTTTGATGTTACATTCTATTTTTTCTTCTTAATATAATATACATATCTGTTTTTAAGATTGTTAGAGTTAGTAAGGGTAATTTTTTGCGGTTGTTATTTGTGTGATTACATTTTTATTCTGGACAACGCCTTTAAAAACCGATAACATTCAGCCGTACAACTTTCAACGTTTAGAAAGTTTGTTTTATTATGTCGTTAGCGAAAGTTATTTATAGTTTTATTTATATTTGTACTTACTTACGGTTGAATTTAATTATATTAAACTAATAGTAAATACTGCTGGCAATAGTAAAGCAGTTCATTGAGAAAAAATCATGTGGCATTAAATTTAAACATTAAGGTGCTGAATTATACGACAATGATCATTCCGCCATTCAAATATTTCCTAATATCATTCATTTTACATTTTTTGTAACACTATATCAGCGACAATTATAAAAGTAAATGCGGAGATACAGGAGTTATCTTTTCTATTCGGAATCCTGTTGGCTTATTAATACCATCTGTCATCTGATGTTTATGTCGTAATGTTTGATCTTTTTTGGCAATATACGTATTCGGCTCGTTTTAATATATACAATTAAGTAATGTAAAAACGACATATAGTAAGATTGGACACGTGTCATTAATATAACCTTCAAACTTCAAAGATATGGAGTCAGCATCATATATTTTTAAGCGCCTTCGAAAAAGCAGGAGGTTCTATGTTCTATGTATAATGTTCGCCGATTTCTCCGTCAATTGTGGGCCGATTTTCAATATTATTTTTTTATTCGAAAGAGTGCACTTTCGAGGTGATTGAAATTGAAAGCAAATCAGCATCTGCGTAGAGGGCGGGAGGAATCGAAATAAAGCGAGGAACGCTCAAATTTCAAAGGCACGTACAAAATTTGGGACCCAAAAAATACAAAAATAATAATATAATTTTGTGACATATACAAAAAAATAAATTACCAATAAAACAAATTTAAATTAATATAACTATTTGCGATCGGCGCCTGCTTCAAAGTGGTTAGTTGGTAGTTGTTAAAATAATATTGTAAATAGATAAATTAGTTTAGGTAGGTATTAAACTAAATTTTGTGTATATAGTTGAATATAAAATGCGTGTAGTAAATAGTTTAAATAAGGTTCTGTATATTTTTTTAATTATTATATGAATTATGTATATTTTTCATTATTATTCCATATTTTATTTTAATAAGTTTTTTTTGTGTTAAAAATCTAAGATAACCTTTTACTTAATTAAACCTTTTATTTTTCTATTCAGAGTGATGCTGTTACAACCAATGTGTTTTAAAGGTTTCCTTCAATAGCTTTAGTTATTATTTTGTTAAGGTAAGTGGTATCCATTATGCACACCACTTTCTAAAGCGATGTCTAATCCTGCGTACAAACCGGGCCAACGAAAGCCAACGAATGGGTTTGGGAATGTGATATTTTTATTTCTGTTTGGACACTTTGACGACGATCAACGAAGGTTTGTTGGCATTCGCTTGCAATTGCTGTCAAAGTCGGTTCAGTTTTTTTTGTTAAAATATTTTTGTTATTTTCTTTCAATTTTTCGCTGAATAAGCGTAATTTGTCTTTATAGATATATGGTAGGTAATATTGACTTAAGGAAAACAAATTGGTGGAAGTGATTTAAAAATTTTGGGGATGTTGAATTTGGGATCAGATTTAAAAAAACTAAGTTTTCGAAGTGTCTGAAGCGAATTTATTTAATTCTAATTAAATAATAATGAAACATTACTATAAATAGATGTTAGAGTTAAGCATGGAATACGTAATGTTATTATAGTAACAAACATGTGTTTGAAAGGTAAGTACGTTTTTAAAAAATATTGCTGTGATTTTTAGATCATGTTGTACTGATTATTGCTCACTAATTGTATTGCTACTGTCTGCATAACATGGTCTTCTATACTATTGTTTGCTACAAGGAATACAGGCAGCCATATATTTGATAATCTTCAACTAGTTTCAAAATATTGACGTTATACGTCATCTTCATCTATATATGTCATATTCCGTACAATTTCGAATTCACTATCTTTTCTTTAATTTAAAAAGTAAATTTATAAAGAGACTTTTTAGTATAAAATAATCATTTTGAATAAATAACACTTAGGGAAAGATTGAATATTTTTGAAAAATGCTGCTGAAGGCCACCGAATTCTGTGTGAAGCTTATGACAATCGTGCTTATAAATGTGATGATTTTGAATCGAATATAAACAGCGTTCTGGACAGCCAAACAAATTTGAAGACGAAGATTTGATGGCGTTATTCGACAGCGCAAAATCTACTAAAATACGAGCAGACACAAAAATGTTATTCTTCAGCATTGCAATACTCGACTACATGTTCCAAAACTGGTAAAAATATACTTGAAAACGTTAAAATGGGAAGTGCTAATATTCGAAGCGATTGACTTGCTACAAGTTCGAACATTTTCAGCGCATTTAAGATGACTTTATGCCATGAAGAATATAGGATTCACGCCCAATCCAGACTTGATGACTAGTGAGTGATACATACAAATTTGCATAAATGTAAACAGTTATTTTGTGTTTTCGATCTAAAATTGCAATTGGTATTGTTTCCACAAGATGCCGGCACTCACTAATTTTATAAAATGATTTAGTTGATTTCTGGACAACGGGAGAAGAGCTTCAAAGCTGTTCCATCCAAAATAGGAGGAGGTGTGTTGTCTCATAAGTTATACATTTCAGTCATTTATTTATCAATACTACCAATCCTATTAGACACTTCTGAAATTCTACTCCCATGTGCTTTTATTCCTTAGTATATCATATATTGTTCTCTAAAGTTTAGTAAAATAATGAAGATCAAGTGAGTTTTACTGTTAGAAATTTTAGTTTATACAAATACAGATTCAATGACATTGATCAAACATGCCTTCATCTAGAAACAAACCCAACGCAAGAAAAAACAGCGTGACATCACCGTAATTAGTTAATACACGCAAAACGCAAACATATCTGCGTGAAGTAAATAATTTTAAAAGCACTTCGCAGTTCGAATAAATATATAGATAATAAAATATAATAATAACCTGGACCGTCCGTCAGGTGGTGTGTTTACCGAATTCATCCAGGCGAAGGGCCGCCGAGCACAGTTCGCCTATTTACAAATTGCTGAAATGAATATTTATTTGTGAAAATGGGAGCGTCCACGCGTGCCGACACACCGACCGATGCAAATCCGGTTGCGGGTTCCAGTTTTCCCGGATTTTCGGCGCTCACGGAGCCTCTTTCCATAGTCGTGCCAGTAAAAGGGACGCCGATTAAAAATACTTTTATTGGAACATCTTTATAAATTTCAAGGTAACTGATTATTTGCTTTATTTACCTACTATTTTCTAAAATTAACCCGGTTTTATATTAATTGGTTCTTTAATCAAAAAATAGTAAAACATGAAGGTCGTGCTATTGTTTATTATGAATTCTTTTCTCTGAATCAGTCTCCCTGCGATATTGTTCGAGTACTACGCCTTATTTGCGTAAAGTTAAGGTCTTAAGAGGCCGAGTTTATGAGTCAATAATTTCTGGCTCAAAATTAAAAAAGGTTAAACGTTTAATGCTTCCAAGATAAAGAAATATCATAAATATGTTATATCCGTTTGCGAATGTCTTATTATTTTTTGATCATAAGTTCGTATATATAGTTAATTACCATATAGTCATAGTCGAATATTACTAGTCACACTCCACTACAGCTTTCTCAGTTACAATTTTGGTATTAAGACAATATTTATAAATATGTCCAGTAACACTGAAGATTGATCTAATTTAGACAAAGGTTTTATTCCAAATATTAGTTAATTCAAATTCATTTTAGCTCAATTTTCTAATTAGTGCTTTAATTTATTTATATCTATAATTGATTGTCATCGAGCTTTCTTATTTCTAAATGTTCTTTGAAGTATTACTTTTTTATTGTAGATATCAAAGCATCATTTCGGATTTTATGGTGTAACTTGGCAGTACTAAACTTTTAACTAAATTGTTTTATAATTTTCAAATAAAAATGCGTGATTTTCAAGTTTTCAATATTCTTCAGGGGTATTACTACCCTGTTTTCTTAAAATTTTAAAATAACTTTATTTTATTTTCTCTCACTAATAAACTATATCCTGAAGACGGTTTAACTGATGATCATTGGCGTACAGATTTCCACTCCCTAAGCTATATTTTTGCATTTTAGTAATTATTTTTTTCACAGAAATTATTAAAAGAAACGAAGAAAGTTACTGATACTATATTGTAATGTATAATCTATATATATAAAGTTAGTAATTAATCTAATTTTATGGGTCGTTAAAAGTTAACGCTTAAAAAATAGAAGTGAAAATTTTTATTTTTTATTTGTGCTTTCGAATATTCCTAAACTTTTAATATAACAGTAAAATAAAAGTAGATATTATCTACGCTATAATATTACGGAAAAGATAATATCTTCATAAAGATAAATTATCTGTTATTGTATATAAATATTTTTGAAAAAAGTTAGTTATCCATGAGCTTGATTCTTTGAACAAATGATAATGACAAAGCAGATTGCTCTAACGCGTACTTTTAGACGTACTTATAATGTCAATACCAACATACTTAATAACATTAATATATCAATATAGTATTACAATTATTATGATTTTTTTTGATATTAACTAAATGATGATAGATAATTAATTATTATAATGAAAGTATTTTTTTAATGAATGCTAAATAATTTTCCAGTTTATAATTAATTATTTAAAATATTATAAAATTATTAAACATATTATACAACTTTACTTATATTCAACAATTCAGTAAATATTTGTAAATAGAAAGTATAGCCGAACATTTTTGAAACGATTATAAAATGAACAAAAAAAATTAATAAACCTAACTGCTTCAGGCTGTTCAATTGATAGAGTACAAAAACAATCAAAAAAGAAAGAAATGATCTTTGAGCTGCAGCGATATGGATAGGGTAAAGGAAATTATTCTAATAAAGTTCTAATAAATATTAAAAGACTCCCTTAGCCGCTAGATATAATGAATTAAAACCATATATAAACTATAGTATTGCGTTTCACCTTCGAAGTCACAAAATATTGATGCTCGCAAAAAGTATTAAAATTTTCTTATAATGACGCTACCCTTAGTAGTTTAAAATCAGGAGTTAAAGGAGAAAATTGAAGTGACACATGTCTGATTCCCAATCCATTGATTGAATTGATCGGTTTTACAGTGACTATAACGTAAAGAAATTAAGAGAAGACGAATTATGGTAAAATCAACAATTATTATAATTACTATAAATTTAAACTAGAAAAGAGAGCTGCTAGATTGTAAAACGACGTTTTGATAATTATTTTTCATATAATGAAATTTTTTAATAACTTTTCGTCCTATTTACTCATTAGTTATAAACAGCTATAGGGTTAATTATTAAGGAAATAATTAATATTTATTTGAAGGAATTATTAAGATTTTTTAAAATATTCTGCATTAATTTGTGAAACACGTATTATCCTATTATATCAGAAAAAATGCATCAGCAAATAATCGTAAAGAGGGCTAATATAGCGTTTATATTTGTTTTATTACACAGTAACACATTTTATAACAAGGTGTTTGTTGATTCTAAATAGACAACTTTAACTTCGCTTCTGGTTTGGCCGCAATATTATACCTTCGGGGATATTCATTTTTATCTTAGAGAAGACGTAGGAATGATTGTCGAATTTGTGTTTATGCATAGGCACATGCAATAGTATGTCGAAACCTTGTTGAGTTCTTCTTCAACACTGCCTGCATTTTCCACTACTAGTCATACATTTGTTGTCGTGTAGGAACTAGTAGATTGTTTTAGTATGAAATAGGTCGAATAGCAGATGCATAAATAATGATAATTCTACTTTGATAGTCGGATTCAAGAAAAAATATCAGTTTCCTATATTTGTATATTTCTATGTTTGTAGGCACTCCAGCAGACAGCAAAATTCATTGAATTGAATGGTTCAGTGTAAAATGTTTCAGTCACACTCATGATATAACAAATATGTTAAAAATATATGTGTAAAAATACACATGATATATATTAGTACCATAATTGTATTTGTGTGAAAAAAACTCTATTTCCCTAAATGGATTAAAATTGTCTACTGAATCTACACAATTTCGTGGAATGTTCATGACAAAACATAGCCAAACAAGTTACGGTAATCACCAAATTATCAAGTCAGGTCTGCAGATGTAGAATACATTTCAATATCCTATCGCTCTGATTTTCAATCAAAATATTATCAACGGAGCATATTGAGCTAACAGCAGTTGAGTGATCTAATTATAGATAAGGCGGAATTTCTAGAAATTGAATACTTACAGTAATGGAATACTTTTTCTGGAGAAGAAAGAACAACTATAACTAGAGCTACTAAAATTAAAATTCGTTTTTCGTAACCCAAAGAAGAATTGGGTCATGATGCGAAGGAAACATACCTTTTTTTGCTTATTAGTATTATTTATAGCTCTAATATATCACTCAATGAAACTCTGATCTGAGCAATAGCACCGGTAAAGGCATACTCATAATATGGTTTTAGTTTTGTATAGTAAAATTAAAATATATTAAAATAAGAGTGACTAGTATCTCTAGTTGTAGTAAGTAGAAATAATCGGTGATATTTGTGGTGATTTTTTTAGGAGATGAAAATATATGAGAATAGTCTATTTTTCACTCAGTCATTTCATCATTTCATTCACACAGCATTTTCATTATTGGGTTGTTATAATCGACAATGCCTGGAAAATGGGTTTAAAAGCAAAAATTATTGTCCAGTGCTGTGGTAGTCACTTAAGGGAAGCTTGTAAAAAATAACTAAAACAATAATTGCTCCAGTTAGAGGATTTATTGTATTTATCTCCTACATTATTAACACCTTACAGACCTATATTTAATCTCTGATAGTTGTGGCCTTTATCATACATTACAAGGCTAAATTTAATGATGATTTTAGTTATAGGTATTTTCCTATTAATTTAAAAGTGTTTGTTATATGATTATGTTATGTTTTGAAAAACTGATTTCGCCGCAGTTGACCGTGATTTTACATAATTCCCGTTTCTCTTGTTTGACCTTGAAAACGTGCAACGCGTTCTTGCGGAAGTGAACCGGGCGAAAACGGTCGAAGTTAAATAAAGAAACGCACACGCGGACGACTTGTCGACCCTCCGCTGGAAATTGAGCGAAAAAAACCGCCGATACTGAGCCGGCCACCGACGATGGCTTTAAAACAAGAGACGCGTTACGCACGGTCCATTAGGTCCTGCTCGCCCGCGGCTCTCCAGAATTTCACTGAACTGGACAAACGCGCTGCCATTTTTAAATTAACGGCCGTTTTTCGAGTCGAATTGACCGCTCCTGTATCAATCCGTGCCGATTTGCTTGTATAATTTTGCAAATTATGCGATCAAATCCGGACATGGTGGTCAGATTTAGTTCCGTTTGATTTGTCCGGCTCGCATAGAGGGTCAGCGAAGATGAGGTCGTTGACACAATTTATTCGATGGCATATAAATTACAAAATATAGAGAATATAGAAGGAGATCTCAAATAGGCATATATGAAACAATATAAAAATACTCCAGAGATTTATGTCGTCTTTAACAAATGCAAAGTTAATTAAATATTATGTTATTCAATAAGTTCGAGAAGCACCTTACATACGTCTACAGTAGTACTAAAAATTGAATGTAATTTTAGCATTACATTTCTTTTATCAGAAGGATTATATAGATATTTAGAATTGTCTTTTCACCAAGCTCCAAAATTCTAATGTTTACTAAACCTGTGTTAGATATTTTAATTCAACGGTAGAATTGAACTAATGATAATTTCAAGATATGGTACTATCATGTCTTGATGATATATGATAATATTATCAAGAGCAAAGAATATGGATTAATAATAATATTCAACATAAATACTATAGTCTAGCCAATGCAGATTATTAAAATTTATGTCATTACGTCGCAGTGTTACAATATTTGTCGGTTTATAATCAATAATTAGTGTCACTAGACAGACATCATTCTGTATCTTTTATCTAGGGTAAAATGAGAAGGAAAAATCCTTCCTTAGTTTACAACGAATTTTATATTTTTACAATATACATATGGCAGTATATTCGACTGTGACGTGTATTGGCTGTTTTAGTGGAAGATATAGAATGCTCATCTGCGGCTTCATACAAGAAGTAAAGTTATTTTCTTAATTATTATTATTAAATCCCAATACTAAAAAACGTTACAATATCGAAAGCAAAGAATGTTTGTATTTTCTATTCGAAATATAGTAGAAAACCTATACAATGTTTGTTTTCACGTCACCTGATAACGTATTATACATTTTTATTTATTTATACCAAGGCTTGCTTCAATTACCATTTACTAAATGCAATTCATGCTCTTGTTTTCCCATTAAAATTTAACATTTTATGCATACTGAATAAAATTAATAGGTAATTCGCAATTAACTGTAAAATGTTTACTTGGCTGTTATACACACTTTGCCCTTTAGCTACGGCTTCTCACCTTTTAATTTATTGCAGGTGCACTATTTAAGTACTTTTATAGTATTTAATTAATACTCGAGTCCTTAAAACAGTATATCTTAATAAAAGCAATCAGAATACATTTTTCTTAATCTTCCTTCATGAACCAACATACTTCAGTGCATCCTTGAGTAGTATTGGCTCAGCTATTCTGCTGATGGATGATGAAAAATGGTTAAATATATCCAATCGATTCACCAACTGTGATTCTCAGATTCTATAATTAAGCAACCGCTCTACTCACCCGATTTAGCTCAATTGAACTTTTATAGAATTTCTTTAAGTTAAATAAATTGTTTTGCCAAATTTGTTTTAATAATATCATTACTAATATTTTAATATAGCAAATAATCGCAAAATAAAAAATTCAAGCAGGAAGTGTAACAGATAAAAAAGTTATCTACATCGGTCATAAGTTTCAAGAGTTAAAGTACCTAATACAATGGAACTTATACCTATAAGAAAAATTATACCGTGTTTATGTCTAGTTATTATTCTACAAATTAAGAGTAAAAGGTCTTGTAATTCTTTTAAATACTGACAATATAATAAATAATATGTCTAGGTAACTGGGGCTCCTAAAACTGGTTTATGTGTTTTAGGAAAAATGTCACCAACTATTAGGATTTAATAGCTAACCAACTAATCTTAACTAATACGTTATTGAGGCCAATAAACTTTAATAATAAAATACAATGATAACTAAAAATGGACATATCAAACATATACACGTGGAGAAAATCATCTAAAAATAATACCCATACATAATATTCGCAGGTTTGACCGTAACAAATTTATATGATCAAAAACAGAGCTCTTTCTTTATATAAAATCAATTTTAATTTAAATTCCACTATTTCGTTTTAGCGGTTTACTTTTATAGAATAATTGTTCTAATGGAAAAAGATAAAAGAACGCGGTATAAAAGCAAGAAAAACATAATTAAAATTGAAACGGTATTGCTACAGGCTGCAGTATACAAAGGGTATATAATAGGGAATAATTAAAAATATCAACAATGTATATGAAAATATAGTAGATTGACTTTTTATTAATTCATAGATATTTTTGCTAAAACATATTTTGTTATATGTAATCTAGTTTTATATACTTTGAATATGGTAATAAAACATGGCTAAATTATATTAAAATTCTATATTTAAGGCAGTTTTCAATGAGAGTTGTGGTTTTGATATCAATAATAAAGAATGGCCTCAACGACCGAAAAAGTTCAAAGACAATAAATTGTAAGACTTACTCTACAAAAAACAGCTCAAACCCTCTAACCTTTTTCGAATAACTTTGCAACTTCATTGTTGGTCAGGCGAAAAAAAGAAGATTCTGTTGCTTTTGGTAACGGTTTTAAAATATTGAAGAAATGCGAAAATTGATAGACGATTGGATCACTGCTAAACCAACACAGTATCGTCATGTAGCCAGAAGAATTGGAAAAAGTTGTAGATGATGTAAAATATTCTGATTAATATGTATTGCACCAATTTGCCTCAATAATGTTTGCCTTTTTAAACTGAAAAAAGAGTATATTCAAAAACTAAGTTACCATTCGCCCGCTTATAGTTCTTTAAAAATCATTATTATCATGGCGATGATTCAATTGAATTAAAATAATATGAAAAAAATATGAGACTCTCAAAAATGTAAATGGGCTTTTAATTTTCAATTAAAACAGTAGAAGATATGTATTATGAAATATGAGATTTAAAGGTAATCCATGATCAAGATATATATCATGTCTGATGTTTGAAAATCACATCAATACCAGAAATCAAATGATTGTTGATTGGGTAATAAATATATTTAGTGCTTTGAGTTTCCTAAAGCTGTCTTTTAGCACAGCATAGGTTAGATTTGGATAAAATCTTGAATAAAAAGATGGATCAAGGAATGATTTGAATCCATTACTACCAAAAAATATTCATGTTGCAATATGCAAAATTAGTTATGTTCATGTTTGATTACGAAACCAAACTAGTTAAGAAAATTTTGAACAATCTGGATGCCAAAATTCACGATAAAAAGATCTGTTTTATAGAAGAAAATATGTATAATTGGTTTTAAGTGAAAGACTAAAAGACAACGATTTATACAAAAAATTATCTCTCATAAGGATCTCTAATAAAATGATACTATTAGACGTATATTTTATACATATTATTTATATTAATATATTATTGTGGCCAGAGTAGTAATAGGCAAAAATAATGTCAACAAAGAGTATTATTTGGGTGTTATGGTTTGTTTGTCTGAACCTATTTGT
The DNA here is from genome assembly GCF_030347505.1 of Rhynchophorus ferrugineus. Lineage (NCBI taxonomy): Eukaryota > Metazoa > Arthropoda > Insecta > Coleoptera > Curculionidae > Rhynchophorus > Rhynchophorus ferrugineus. The sequence goes on along the minus strand of NW_027472583.1, from coordinate 17,558,697 downwards.
TTCAAGAGGTTGGAAAAATGAGTGGATAACTTTTGAGGTTTTATTCACAGGGGATTGATTCTTTGCAACTACGGCATAAAAATGTCAACTAATATCATTCTGAAACCGCCCTACTTGACTCATTATGTTCCCTTGGATTTCTGATGTCGGATTTACTCGTTCAGAATCAACTATGTATATTAAAGCAGAAACAATAAAGACTTTAAAGACTTCTTTAAAAAGTGTTACAAGGATTGATTTAAAAAAAATTGGAAAAGGAATTAACAAGTTTTTATCTTATTTTAGAAGTTATTATTTATTGATTATATTGGTATATTAGATTTATACTAGGCAATACTGGAATGGCAACTGCAATATTTACCAAAACAAAGTTCATGTTTTTCTGAATCAAAATGAATAAATTTTATAATTTAAATCTATCTTGAAAAAATTATTTATTTAAAAGAAATTTATCTTAAGAATAATTAACACTAACGGATCAAATGCAACTGGTTATGAACTTACCCATAAACAATAGGTACAAATGACTTAGATTAATCATTTTCAACAGAGTTTATTAAATATATATCACTGTATTAAATTGCTATTGTACAACACTTGGCATGATAAAATCACGTATAATTTATTTGGCGCGAGATATGAAATCGGCGGCAATTAATAAACGTACCCACGCACCAAAACAATCTGACGGACTGCGGCAACGTCCACTTCTTCGACGCGAATGGTACAATGGTACCCACCGCTAACAGTTGGTGTGGTACCGAACTGGTGCAATGTCAGTAGAGAGCGATTCGACAGCCTTGGAAGGCCGTCTTCAGTAGTGCGGCGGTTTTCGTGGGCATTTTCTGACATCAATAACTGCCGGAAGAGTTCGTTAATCAGACGTTTTACAAGATATACGATCAGTAGGTGCTAACTGACATTTTGTTATTAGTGTTATGAGGGTTGTTTTTTATATTTCGGAATTCTGGATCAAGCCTTTTTTCCTTTTTTAGAAAACGCTTCGTTAACACGCTTTGAAAGTAACAGCTACTTCTCTAATTATTGAAAATGTGGTACTCGCAATTTACTAAGGTTTTCAATAAGTCCGCGGATGGGTAATAAAAAATCACAATAAAAAAATTATTTTATAATCTCAAATATTATTTGTATAATTACAAAACTTTATATTTCAGTGTGTGCTACAGTGTTGCATCACTCCTATTTATTCTGATTCACATATATTTATTTTGACGCAAGATCAAGTAAGTGCATTTATATGTGTAAGAGTCCATACACATAATATAACAATGACCACTGTATCTAGTTAAAAAACTAGGGCTTCTATTAAATATTTCACGGTCAATGAGCCATCTTTCAAAGCCATATTACAATTTTTGAGTTTTTTCTTGCGCTTTAACCAGTAATTATACCCTTGAAGTCCAACAATTACCCTATTTTATATACGTTAAATGTCTTGTATTTGAAAACCCGTCAAATAATGCACATTACACTAATGTAATATAATCTAAGCTTGCGCAATTTTTTATGATTTCTTGCAGCGGTTATGAAATTTTGTACGGTTCCTGCGCAGACACTCCTCAACCCCCAACTAAAAGGTCTATAAAACCAACCATATCTGGTAGATCATTCTCCTTATTTTAATTTTTTTATTCTTATGTCCTAATCGGCTGATTAATGAGCTATGACAGGCAGTTGTTTAAATAGAATAAGAGCCTTACGAGAACCTCCAAATTTGCAGAAAAAGCTCCAAAGACTCCAAATTTGCAGATCCTGCATGCATTAAATATCTTCACAGAATTACATTATATAATTCCAGATCAACATGCTGCTGCCATCGCTGCCAACATTCATCAGATTCTTTGTAAAGGGCACGTTTTTAGAATTCTACTAAAAATTAGGTTTGTCAAGTGATCTATTATTACTGATACACTCCTATTTAAAAGATAGGTCCTTCCACATAAAAATTGGTGACACAGTTTCATCTCGGAAACAGGTCTCCGCAGGAGTCTCACAAAATTCGCCCTTAGCCCCGGCTCTGTTCAATTTGTACATGGTATATTTTCCTCTTCCTAAGTTCAATCGAACAAAGCATTTTAGCAAGACAACACCACATTTTAGACCACATGATATTGTCCAGAAGCTATCAGAAACTGACTTGAAACTCAACTCTATCAGGCTGTAGTGTGGTACAAGTTCTGGCGACTACAAATTTACCCTATCAAAACTCAGGCTATTCTGTTCCATCGTCGGACCTAGTTCCGTGCGTACCTTCTTCAAGTTGAAAAAGTTCCTATCCCCTGGTTTCAGAAATCCACATACCTCGGACTCTATTTCGATCGAAGGTTCCAGTGGCCATCTCAAATCCACCACGTCATCTGCAGAGGCGGCAATAACAAACTCCCCATAACTTAGAAAGCGACCCTGTATAAATTGCCGGTATGATCAGTCTATCTCTATGGAGCAAAGGTTTGGTATAAGTATATCCCTGAGAGACAACTTGCACCACTCCAGGTGTTCCAATCCAAAAAAGTCTGCGCGTTACTCATGGCTCATGGTTTATGAGGAACTTGAATACTCATCTTGAACCAGGAATCCTGAGAAACCTTGCAATATTTTAACTCTGATTAAAGCCCTACCGTCTCATCATTCGCGGTAGGTATCTAAGAACGGCAATCCCAGTTCCAGTCCAGCTTAGTAAAAATCTTTTAGCTCATGCAACATCAGCAAAAGAGCATTCGGTATTAGCTGGACAACCTGGTTAATCCAAAAATGAAGAGATTCTACTTGTGTAGTTCGTCTACTAGTTTAAGTCAACCAACGCTACTCCAATCTGGAATACCGGAATCCGGAATAATTAACATTATTTATTTAAATATTATTAAATTATTCCAAAAATATTATTAGCCTTGTAAGAACTATCAAAGGAAACTGATTTATTATACGACAAAATAAAGAAGATCTTTACATTTTCTCCGACACCCATGGCTGACGGAGCGGAAAATGTCTCGACGAATTTCCATCAAAAGTGCAAGCCAATTTTAAAGTGCACCTCGTCGACGCCGGCAGCGAGTCGGGTAAAAAAACCGCCCCCGTAACCAAGGTCACGGTCAATAGCTTTTGCATCATCTCGACGGTAGTCGCCGAGCGAATCTGGAGCGTGGTTTCGTAGTCAAAGCCGTTGTCTCTCGTTAAAATCAAAAGAAAACGAAAATTAAAATTACGAGATGGCTTAATTTTAATTGTTTAGACGTTGTTCCATTAAAAAACAATGTTTCGATGTCTTTTTTACTGCTTAATTGGGGCTCTAGTAAGTTTGCAATCAAGGAATTTGTTGAAAAATATTTGGTGGGAGTTCATATCCTATTTATATATAAAATGGCAATCATGAGAATTTATATATTATATATAAATAAAAATACTTTTATTGTTTTAAAAATTTAAAATAACATTAAATAACCATTACCTCGTTTTGTATCTATTGACCATCAACAAAAATTTTGTATAACAAAGAACTTATGTCTTTTTCCTAATACATAAGTTACCTTTTTCTAAAAAACGTATAAAAGTTATAAAGAAAAACTTGTATATGTGAAGACTTCTTTTTATCTTATAAAAATTTTACACCCGAGATTCATAGTCTGTTGCTTAGCGTAAAGGTTTAATTTTATCCTTGAAACTTGAAGGGAAAGTTACATAATAAATAACAAACTGTGAACGATTCAAAAATATCCTCTCAAACTAATTGTTCTCCTTTTTTGTTTTCGTTCACCTTGAGCATACTGTTGCACATCTTTGAAAACATTAAAGATTCTGAAACCACTCATCAAATTCGTTTATTCAAGCCAGTCACATCTGATATTATTTGTTCATATTGAAACAAAAATTGTAGAGTAAGATATAACTTACCGATACATCAGATTCAAACAAGAAGTTGCCTATTTTAACTTGAGGAAAATAGAAACAGGTATGACACAAGTGCATTAGGAGGATTATTAAATTCATATGACAATGCAATCCTAATTATTCGAGCTAACAACACTGAATCAACCGAAAAGTTACAAACAGTTATTGCCGAAATACAATGCTGGACATAAAAGTGATGTTAAAAAACACTTTAAGAAAAAATAGGAAGAACTCAAGCTAGAGTACACGAAAATGTGCTAGTTATTAGGTAGATATACCCTGTCTATATGTAATAAGCTTTTGCTTAACCAACAAGTCTTGAAATCAGTCAGGTCTTATGGTGTTAAATGCTGGAGTAGTACCAGCCAAAGTAATAAAAATTCGCACAAAGTTTCCAAAACAAGGTGCTGCGAGGTATTGTTGATGCTCCATGGTACATTCGTTACTACAATGTCCATAAGGACCTAAAAGTAGAAACTGTCGATAACGTTATGAAGGACTATGCCCAAAAATATGAAAAGAGGCTCCATCATCACATCATTGTTGAGCTTCTCCATCTCCTAGGTAGTGATGGTTTAGTCAGGAGATTAAAACCATAGCAAATAAAGATAAAAATAAATAGCTTATTAATATTAATTTACTAAATTGCTATAATAAATAGTTAATACCTAGAACATTTTTTATTTGTATATGTAAAATATATGTAAACTAAGTTAGAGTAATATACAACTACTGGATAGCTTAGAAATAAATCCATAGATGCAGATTGCAAAGGTTTATGCAGCAGCAAAGGAAGGCGAAGACTAGACTTCTGTGACGAAGTTGACCTTTTATAAGGAAGACACAACGAGCAGTACCAAGAAAAATATAAAAAATAGACACTATCTGAGGCCAGAAAGCAGCTGTTCGTAAGCAACATACAGTGACACTAGTAGCAGCACATTAGATGAGAAATAGACGTCCGGCGCTGGATATTGATTGGTATGATAATATTAACGAAGATGTTGCTTTCTCCTTTTGCTTTGTGATGTGTGGTTTTAATCAATGTCTGCTATCAAGAGTTATTTTAAGGCATTTCTTTGTATTGATACTTCCTGCAAATGAGTATGATTTGTCTCTTAAATTGTAGATCCAGAATAAAGTGTTGCGAGTCATCGTCGATGCCCTATATTACGTGTCCAACAAACTGATTCCATACTGAGTGTGATTCGGAGTGTTAGTGCGAACTACTCTGAAAGACTATTAGTGCATCCCAATGCACTTGCGAAACAGTTAAATGTGTGCGATGACAGTGAAGTGCGTAGGCTCAAACGCAAACAGCCATACGAACTGATTAATATATACATAGTACATAATACATAACACATATACATATACATATACGTATACATAGTACATAACATAGAGTGAGATTTAATAATCTCTAGAATAAGCTAGAATAGTTTTTAGAATAAGTTAGAATAGATTTTAATATAAGTTAGAATAGTATCAGGATAAGATTTAGATTAAAAGTTGTACAGTAGAGTGAACTGAAGTGATCTACTACATGTCAGGATAGTTATATAACTGAAATCATATAATAATACTTATTGCCCACGGCCAGATTGTTGACGTTCTAGGAGATTAATAAAAATAATTGTAGATGATATTTAATAAAGAGCTCAATTTTATTACGTAACATCTATTTTGGGTAGTACCTACTGTGGTAGTTAAATTATATCATTACAGTAAAAGCTCGAATATAAGGAAATTAGACAATTCATATGTTTGTTTCGTTGCTGATAAAATTAAGATATCGCTTTAAAATGTCAAAACTTTCAGTCCAACCTTGTCTGTTATTAGCTTTTTAATATTTCGTATCCTGTAAATGTAGGCAGCCGGTGCTTTTATTATTTGTTGTTTCGGTCATTTTCGAACCTTGAAAAAAGAAATGAAAAGTAATGGATTGAGCAACATGCACTCGAGCATGATCATGGTGATTATTAATTTTAATTTAATTACTAGCGTAATAACATGGAATTAGCAATAAGGTAATGTGCTTGCAGAGTTTCCGACATTTTTTATATAGATTGGTTTACCGGTCATAATTTATGGAAGAATTTAAATTCAGTAATGTTGTACTGGAGTAATCATGTCATGTATCTTATATAATATTTTTTTATTAGCTATATAGTTTCTACAAGTTCATATCCTCCGTCAATTTTGTTTTATTTTTGGTATAAGCTCGGCTAATATGGTACTCGATATTTTAAGAAATCAAAATCTGATGAGGTGACATGGTGACCGATGGGTTTACATTATAATGACTCTATTTACATTAACAGAGGATTGGTTCGGTAGTATTGTTTTGGCGGTGGTTCCAGCAGTTCTTTTTGTTAAAGCAATATAATTTTAAAGTAAATTAAAAGTTTTCGTTCAAAATCTACAGGTTTAGAAATTGGCAAAGTTCTCAGTTGGTTATTTTCATTGAGAATGAACTAAAGCAGATTATCGATAATAACAAAAAGGTTGTCATTGGAAATCGTCCCGAAGTTACTCGAAGCATTCGTTGGAATAGTTAAGTGAAGTTAGCTAAGGTACCGCAATCCAGGTTATAAAGCCACCAAAGGTAGATTCAAGGCGCTCATTGTCCCCTGGCCATGAACTATGAGACTTACGAAGAACTCGTGCTTTGAAAAAAAGTATGGATTCGTGACACAAGCATCACAGTTCGGGCAGTAAAACCACCAAAGGCGGACTGATGTTGCTGTCAACTAATACAAAAAATGTGAAAAAGTATGGAACTTCCGAACAGTCATGATGATCAATAAATCACAAGATCATTGGAAATGTATAGGATACATTTCATATTGCCGTGATTTTCACCTGGAGCTTGTGTGCTCAAGAATCAATCATTGATGTTATTTGTTTTCTCCTCGCAAAAAATTATGATTGAAACTATTTAATTGTCATTTTATTTTATTACACGGTCGTTCTGTCAAAAATATATTTGGTCTCATTTTCTTCATTAGTACACTAGTACGAAACCAGTATATGATAAGATTAAAATTTTCAAGAGTAAAACTAACCTAAACATGTAAGATAATGAGTACTTACAATACATTCAGCAAAGCATAAAGTACAAAAATATTCATAGACATTCATTGAAATATTCTAATTACTATAAGAATAGTTAGGGTTCTGACGTATTGTATTTAATTTATAAAGGCCTATTATTAAGTTTAAAGAACTTTTTTTATATGAGGCTTTTTTGGGAAAAATTGGTAAAGTGTATTTTTCCATCTTTCAGGCAATATATGGATTCCATCTCAAAAGAATAATGTATCTTTTGACGATACCCACGAATCGTCCTTTTTTTGGTATCTTTATAAAAAATGAAACGCAGCTCAGATAGGTCACGACTCATCATCAAAAGGAGTAGTAATCAGAAAGAGCGAGGTCTGGATAATACTGCAGGTAACGCTTCCCATTTTAGTGTTTCCAAGTACGTTTTCACCGGTTTTGCAATATGCAACGTTGTCGAGTGTTACCATGCTGAAGAATAACACTGTTGTATCTTTGCTAGTATTTCGTTCATTTTTCGCGTAGTGCTCTGCTCAAACGTAGCAATTGTAGTCAATAGCGATCCTCATGGTTGGCGAATACTGTGTGAATATTTTATCATATTCATCCGCTTTTTTCTTCAATTTGAAGCAAGAAAGTTAAAATTCCTGTAAATGCCATTTACTCGGTAAAATACAGACATTTTTAAAGCTCATCCGTGAGGCTTTAACATGAAGTTGGCTACAAATGTATCCAGTGAGATATAATATAATTCATCCGTATACATTTGGTTTCTTTGATCTTGTTTTTGTCTAGTATATCCTCTTTCAACTAGTTGAATGGCCTGTGAAGATCAATGGAGTCTAACTACCTACAACTTTGTTAACATTTTGAAATCTGGAAAGCTTCTTGATAATATGTCTGATGACGTCAATGTTACGACAATAATAAAATCCTTTAATACTCACCTAGCGAATTTTAAAACATATGCTTAACGTTTTAAACCCCATTGTGAAGCCCTCCCCTCACTTGATCGGCTGAGAATTCGATCGAAGGCCTGGTTAAGGCGCCGCGGATGATACTTTTCAATTTAATTAAAACCTCCTGTGGAATTAAACCGGGCTGATGGGTTTACGCAAAGTAGTTACCCGACACTTCCGCCGGCATAAAACGCAAACAAGCACAGGTAGTTTGCAGGATGGATTGGGTAACACTTGATTAAGTTAAAATCGCGCTGACAAAAGTGGCCAGCGGAACGGATATGTCAATTGCAGTTCGAGATTTAATTAAATTAGACTTTGTCGATGCACTATTGCTGTACTGAATGGCCGAAATGGCACCTTAGAGAATTTCATTAATATAATAATATGAAATCAGAAATATGGTAGTAGATGGTAAAGTAGTACTTCATTTAATTTAAATAATTTAGTTTAGCAAGTACCTAATAAAAGTTATTTTAAAGTTTGTTAAATGTATAGTTGTATAGTATAAATTAACTTTTATTAGGTTCTTAGAGTACAAGCTCTAATTTATTCTTTTAAGTTTTTTAATATTCATTAAGAAAATTTGGTACAATATATAAAAATTTAAATGTACTGTAAATGGATGTAAATACTTTTTCCTAGTATATTACAACACAAGGGCCGACAGTTGAATTTTCGGCCCTGCGCGTCATGCCGAGATTTCAACTTTTGACCCGTGTGGTGTATACGATTTTTTTCATAACCGGTCGAAACTACGTTATTACTTTAACTTTAAATTTTGATGAACATGCCTGCCCCCGACATCAATAGACTTCTTCGGCAACGTATCTGAAATTATTATCAATTGCGCTTCTGCATCAAAATTTCGCATAACATCTTCCTCGTCCGTGGATTCATTAGATGATAACGTATTGTTCATTGTTTCTGGATTATTGAATCGAGTGACGACAAAACAACATTGATGATTATTTTTAAGGTAGGAACGTTAATGACAGCGGTAAACAGCGCTATAGAAGGCGCGGGTGTACTTCTCACAGCGAGTAAATTTTTAACTTTCTTCCTTGTTGTTAGAGACGAAAGTACGTTCTTTCGACCGAGGTATGAAAAACAGTTTTCTTCTTTTGTTTGCAAATTAATGAAACCGCAAAGTAATTTTTCAATAAATGAAATGTTAAAACGGTTCGAAATTACACTTTCAGTAAATTTGCGAGGTAGCCATTTTACCTCGTTTTCCCATCAACTGTCTGAATGTTCTTCACGTCTAAGTTTGTGCTGTGTTTCGTCCAATAAATCTTGCAATTCATTAACTTCAAACCTAATAATTAATATCAAAATCGTCTCTTTTACATCCTTAGCAACTTCATCATCATCATCATCATCATCTTCATTATCATCATCATCATCATAGCAACATCGTGAGCAGCATCATAATTACGTTTTAAAGTGTTTGATTCGGCTTCGGCAACAGATTTTTTCAAACTAAACTACAAAAATAACCAGTGTCTAAAAAGTAATTTTACGCGTTCCATGATTGGTGTCTGTGTAGTCTAAAAAAAAATAATACTAGATGAAAAAAATATTACTTAAGGTATAGAAATGACATATCGATCAAATTTAATAACTTAGGTGGTTTAACAGTTGTTTATATTAATACTTTACATTTTTAGAACAAATATCGCTGATCAAAACACAAGCAAATACTTAATACATTATGGTGTAAACAACATATTTTTCTTAATTCGAATATACTGAATTACTACCAGCAAAACTGCAATTTTATGATTTTATGATAAAATGTGGTTTGTGTACAGGTTTCAATAATTTTGAAGCAGTAATGTCGGCCAAACAACCTGCTATGTCTAAAATGAAAAACTACTATCATAATGATCAAAGCATACTATCTATAATTATCTTAAGAAGCGTTTTTTTTTATTTAATAAATGTTGATTTGGTTTTGATTGAAATGTGTTTTTCGCCATTTTTTATCTAAATAACAGTAACGTGAAAACAGCCACTGGACAATGCTGAGGAAATCAGAAGTTTGAAGCAAACCAAATCACACGAATTTCTATAGTGTATAAGTGTTACTCTTAACTTTAGCTATTATTTTATTATCTTAAAATCTATCTATTATTTTAAAATCTTACTTTTAAATCTTAAAATTTTTTATTTTAAAATAGGTTAATTTTAATTTCAGAAATAAACACTAATGTATTAATCCGGTACTCGCCTTATTTGTATATTAATGGAAGTACAACAGTAGTGATAAATTAGCCGGCTTAGTGGCGCAGTGGTAAAGGCGATGGGACGGTCCTTCTACTGTTACGATTTGTGACTGTTTAAAATTTGTGAATGTTCTAGACAAGAGTGTAAAATCTGACAATGAAAATGATCTCAGTCACTTCAGTAACCAGGCTGGGTGAGACCGGATGTCTTCTGGGATGATTTCTAAAGTTGATCACTCGCCAGTCGGTTGGCTTAATACTAAAGAGCCCACGTTAAACTTTAGGCCCTGTCCTGATATACCCATAGTTGGTAAAAGGAAACTTTAATATATATATATATATATATATATATATATATATATATATATATATATATATATATATATATATAGTGATATAAGTTGTAGTCGTATAAGTGATAAGTAGTGATAAATTAATTTGTAAATTAAAAATAAATAAAGATTCTACTAAACATATCTAATTTAACATATAAGATATAATAAAGACTATTTTTAAATTTTTTAAAAATACAACTTTAAAATTATGAAGCAGCGATAAAATTGTTTTCTGTGTTTCCATAAGATCTAAAGAGTTGAAGAGGATATTATGTTAAACTCGAATAAGGGTGCACGTGTAAAAACGAGCGCTGTATTCGTGAGGTAAATATAGATTAAATTACGTCAAAATATCTGCGCGATTTGTAAGTTAAATTAACTAATTAATTATTTTAAATTCATAGGGTCGCCTTCAGCAAATTGCTTTTTGTCAATATCAAATAAAACAATAACAATGAAATTATAATATATTTTAAAAGTTTTAGCTTACATTAATAAATTATTTATGAAATAGATTTCAATTATAGTAATACCTTAGTACTAATAAAGATATATAGTCGCTGGGGGCCAGATCTGGAGAATACGGTGGATGAGGAAGCAATTCTATGCCCACTTCATGGATTTTTGTCATCGTTTTCGCTGGCTTGTGACACGGTCTAATAACGCTATGTAATAGTCACTGTTGATAGTCATTCATTTTTCCAGGTAGTCGATGAAAATTATTCCTTGCGCATCCCAAAATACAGACGCCATAAAGACTTTGGAGCGGGTTCATCGCGTGTAGTCCACTCGGATGACTGTCGATTGGACTTCGGAGTGAAATGATGGAGCCACGTTTCATCCATTTTCACATATCGACGCAAAACTCTAGTTTATTACGCTTGATCATCTTCAAAGACTGCTCCGAATCATCAACTCGTCGTTGTTTTTGCTCAAAAATGAACTCGCCTAGCACTCACTTTAGATATAGAGGCCACATAGAGCTTCCTCATGCCTAAATATTCATGAATGATATGATATACACGTTCAGTTGATATATTTAGAGTGTCTGCTATTTCATTCAATTTCAATTTATAGTCATTCAAAATCATTTTGTGGATTTTTTTAATATATTCCTCGGTTTAACAACCTCTTTTGGGCGTCCACTGCGTTCAACGTCTTCGGTGCTCATTTCACCAGGTTGATGGTTGATTTTCCTGGGGCAGTGTCCGGAAACTCGGCATCAATTCAAATGTTTGCTTCAACTGTATTTTTTCCCTTAAAAAAGCAATATTTTATCGATACGCGAAATTCCCCTTTATCCATTTTTTTCACAATAACAAAAGTTGCTTCACTCAAAATGTTATAATTCACAAACTAATGATCCAACAGCTGCCAAATTTATACACGCATCTTTTGACTGTATCTAACTAAAAAATATATGGATTTAATTCTAGTAGCGCCATAAATGCGTCAGACCGGAGACTTTTCAATTGGCCTGTTATATATACGATGTATTTTCGAGTTTTATTTTTCTAAAAATAAGACTCATGAATAATCTTCAAAAAAACAATAAAGAAAGTCCATTAAAAAGCTGCTTCACACAACAGAAATGTATTTTATCAACACAGGAAAAATCTGTCTCAGATTTTATAAAAGTCGCAAAAATAAATAGACTATACAGTTTTGTATATTTTTATTGCATACTAAACAATGTGTAAACGAATTTTTAAAATATTATAGTAATATTCTCAGTTTTAAACAAATTGTTTTATAATTGCAATAGCCTTACTGAGTTATTTTGTTACAGTTGCTAAATAATATAGTTTCTATTTAGTTTGATAGTTTTATAACAAAATTTTCAATAAAGAAATCTTACGTAAATGCAATGGATGTAAATTAATTCAAAAAGGGATTTCTCTTTATTAAACTCATTTTATTATATTGAATAACACAGCAATCAATTAGCAAGCTCTAAGATACCACAGATAATTATATATTAAATGAATTTGGCGTGGAAAAATTATTTGCTATTATTAAAATAAACTAAAACAATATTCATAACATTTTATACTTTAAAATATATGTGTTTACACCCACATGAAACTATAATAATTGACGTTAAAAAGGGCAGTTTTACATGTTTTCGTTATTTTGATTTTAAATAGGTTCAAAGTAATTAGGGCTCTAAATAATACACAATATTTTTTTCCTCGAATTATATAACTCGATATATAACTTTACAACGGACACATGAATATTAGTCTATTTTCAAATAAATATTTAAGAGCTAGATCATCATGATATATCATATTCTATTCATATAAAGTAAAACCTTATGTTAATCTTCTGATATTATTACAACATACAACAGCAGCAGGCTCTATATATATATATATGTATATATTTATATTTTCATATAAAGCTCGTCAACACATTTTAATTGATTTTGTTTTTTGAGAATATGTCAGATGATAAAGGAACTTATTATAAAAAATAATTAAATTAAAATAGTTCTGTAATTTTGATCTTACTAAGATTCAAAAGCAAATTTTGGCATTCAACTATCTTCTTTGCTGCAGCACTATCTTTCTAGTGCTAAGTAGTTAATGAAAAACCAACAGATTTTATTTACACAATCAAGTTACATCTTCGCTCGTAGTTTTTTTAACAGCCGATATATATATATATATATATATATATATATATATTATTTCAATATTTTATGCACGATGTTGATTTCTTCTAACTTGAATAATATTTTCTAGATAAATGTCGAAATATTCATATAATTTATGAATATGTCATACATTACTTTTATTGTCAAGAAATGGTTCTCAATGGAATATCAACCAATTTACTAATTTTAAGGTAAGAATTCTAACAATTCGAACTTGGATTATATTTTAAATCCCATATATTTTCATAATCTGATAAATTACTTATAGAAACGCATTATTGGTTATAAAAGGTTTTCTCAAAAAGTAATAAATAAATCGCAAGATCTTTACGTGTCAGAATTACAAATTTGGTCCTTGAAATATGAGGTCAGCCAAAGGGAATTATTTGGCATTCTTTCAGCTAAAATGGAATATGACACATTTTAGAAGGCGTTTTAATAAATCATCCTATATTATTAAGTAATTATTTACCACAAGTAAGCTATCCTTTTAAATTGAAAAAACTGATGTTAGTATCTTACCGGTAATTTATTTGCGTTTCCTTTGATCTAAATTTAAATAAGGTACTTAATAATAAATTCATCTAAATTAACTCTATAATCCTATATAGAACTTTAGATCAAGATATAAATGGAGTATACAAAGCCACCGTTAACATTTTTCTAACTATAAACAAAAATTTTAAATTTTTGAAAATTACTCTACCTAATATAAGGATAACATTGGAATCTTAAGAGAAGAAAAGATTAAAACATAAAAACATAACATTATCCAAAAGAGAAGCTTGAAAGTAAGCAGTGAAGACCCAGCCTCTTAAGCAAATTGTGAAGATACTTTTTAATATTCGTAGCTTTGTTTAATCTCAAAAATAATATAACGGATATTTATTTGAGTTATTATAAATCGCAGTAATTAAATATACCAATATTAGTTACTAGTATTTTTATAAATAACCATCAGAGACAATTAATTAGCATCAATGACACTTTCAATTAACTAAATATAACAGTGAAAGAACTTAAAATTAATTCATTATCTGGAGCGTAGCATGAGAAAGTATTTCGGCGTAAATTGATACCTACGAAACTGAAACAAGGAAGATAACTTGAAACGTTTGGTACGTTCTTAATTGTAATTGGGTGTAATTATTTTGAGGAAGCATACAATGGAACTTTTTCCCACTTATTTTCAATTTTATAACACGATTTACATAATTCTCATATGTTTATATGTTATGATGCTTTAAAAGCAGTATACATAACAAAAAAAACATTAATTATTGATATAAAATTATTTTAAAACAATATAAAATAAGATATTGAAACTCATTATATATTATTCATTAAATATTCAATAATTTGTACAAAGCCCAAAATCTAAGTTATAAATATAATAGATAAGGTTCAATATAACAAATTTACAAAGTCAGGTCGGACTATATTAAGATTGGTTCTAGTTTTCAGCTTTCCGTATGGTGGCAGCACATTTAGAACTTGTTTTTGTGCTGTGATTGAGCTTCTCAATGTAAAGAGAAGGCTGCAAATTTGATTCGGAGTGATTTTCTTTGTAGAATTTTAATTTTACTGTATTATACACTGACAATCCACGAATATCGAAATTGTTTTGTAACGCGTACAGAACAAAGATGTACAAGTGTTCGCTTGGTGAAAATTTATACCTTTTATTTTCTGTGTCAACATTATGGAGACAACAGAAAAAAGCATGAAGATGATTGTAACTTTTTTGCTCTATTAATTTCGTCGGTATAAATGCAAAAAAAATAGAATAGCATAAATATCTTGACGTATCATCAGTATTCGAAGCAAGTTCTAAGTACGGACAATTATCTATTGCTAATTTTCCAGGTCAACTGACAAAAAATGTCTTAAAAGTAATTAACGAAATTGTTTCCAAAGCTGTTATATATAAAAACCAAAGAATGAATATTTGGTGGACATTCGAAAACTAATGGCAGACGCAAAGTTTACAAAATGTTCAACGCCTGATGAAGCTGCAGCATGGATATAATTTCAAAATGTTGTTGACATCTTTCTGGGAACTACATATTGCCGGATTACAAGCGCTTAATCAACATTTTGCTGCAAACTTAGCACAAGATTGAAGCTTGAATGTATATTAAAATATACTTTCTACATACACATCTCTTGTATCAATCTTACAAATCATTTCTTACCACAAAACTTTGCCGACAGACGCGACGAGCAAAAAGAGCGGGTACACCAAGATCAAAGATTTTGAGATAAAGGCGCTTTATACTCAAGGAGTATAAAAGAATCAGTTCAACTAGAACCTTACCAAATACTTATGCCGCTTTGATAATGATTTTCAGTGATTGGTAAAATAATTAGGAGTTTATATACATATACAATATTTATATCAAAAGTTATAACTGCCTTTAAATTCCATAAATTAACATTTTTAATCTGGATTGTAAACATAATAAAGATCGAGTAATTGATATATAAAGTCGAGATTTTAATAAAAGATCCAATTTTTTCCAACATTCATTAACCTTTTTTTTAACCTTGTAATAATTTAACATTTTTATTTCTAGTCCCTTTTCGCAATTCCGTGACATTGTCTCGATTCGGCGAGTTCTTTAGACGTAGACTCCAAGACCATTTCTCAACCAGGCTGATAAAAAGCCTTAATAATAAGCTTGAGAACTATGGCACTGTGCATAATGAATGGGTCCATTGTTAAAAATATTTGTGTTAATGTCTAGTTAGGGTTAGACAATGATGTATTTGCCAACGTAAGTCTTTAGCGCCAGAATAGGAAAGGTCGTCGTGTAGTCGCGATATAAATGAGGAATGCTTTGAAAACATAATGTAAGTTATAATATATATTTTTATTAAATTCATATACAGACTTAAAATAGTTTTTCAGGTAAATTACATATATGTTGTTTTAAATCAATATTATTATACAAGTTAGTTAAGCCAACTTTCTTTATCAAAAATTAAGCATTTATTGGAAAGAGATGTTTTATTCAAAATTTCGTAAATTGCTAGGCGTTAATTTTGTGATATTTCTGACAGAATACGATTGCCAAGTCGAAAGAATGTAATCAGAAGGAATAATATCCGTCGTATACGGGGGGTAGAGTGAGACGTCAAGTGGATGTTGCAGTCTTGTCAAATATTGTCATGTAACAATGTCATCAGACCGGGTTTCTGCTTAGAAAAATGGTTGCTTCTTTCAACGATCAACTCAAAAGCGTTGTAACTGATGCGAGCTCAATCGTTGAAATGATCAACAACGATCTCCCTTAATGCTTTTGTTCGATTTGAATTTCTAATTCTACGTCTTACACCAATTTCGTTGTTTTTTCTTGTTATATTTTAGAACCTCCTTTTACCAGGTTTATCTGGACTGATCCCTGGATTTATCACAACGGTCCTCGGTATTAAGCCTACAGACTGGCGAGTGACGAACTTAGAGATCATCCTAGAAAACATCTAGCGTAACTGGGATGATTTTCCTTCTCGGATTACTCTTGGGCAAACATAAATTTACAGCCATATCCCAACAAGATTCGAACCCGCGACTATCGCAGCAATGGGAAGTCCGTCCTGCCACATTGATCACTACGCCAAGCAAGTTGTGCCAAGTTCGTTGTTTATTTTTGGACCTTCTTGGTATGCCTTGGGCATTAAATTCAGGATACTTCTACAAGAAATCGCTATTCATCAACCACAGATGTTATGACATTGAGAAACATTTCTAGAAATTATGCATTATAATTTCTAAAATTTAAAAACATTTACATGTTTTACATCCATCAACACTTTTATTAAATCCATTGCTACTCTATAATATCCTATGTTACAATTTACAATTTACAGATCGGTAATCAGCCTTCATAATTGCAGCCATGGTTCCCTGCTGCCATTCCTCCACTCACCAGTAAATTGTACAGTGGAATATCAATGAAAGCTCATAAAAAAATTAAAGAATTATAAACTATTCTATTTTTTAATGATGGCCAAAGAGTGGTTAAAATAATTTCCCATCCCAGAAGATAATGAACGTAATGGATCTGGTGGTGGGATCAACTGTAGCAACGTTACTTTTCCGCCACCAAAGCATAATACAGTAGATTCACCGTTGTAATTTAATGCTTTACATTATGGACAAACGTTTGTTATTTCCAGAACTGTAAATGATTTGTTGACACCATAAACTATGTTTGAATTGTAGTGGATTGATGTTCGTTGCTGGATGAGAAGACCACTGCTTCTGCTGCTCCCTGCCGCAACTGCTGGAGTGGCTAGTACAAGGTGTTTCCTGCTTTATCATAAATAACCACTACATATTTCAACACAATTCTTGGTCAATGTTTACTAAACCAAAATTAAAATATAATTTTAGAACATATAGTTATGTCATATTTGATATTATTTTTGACTTAGTTTTACATTATTGGATCGATATACCTATCAAAAACTATCTACATTCGCATAATATATAAATCGTGGTAAAATACTAAGTAGGCAGTGCCAAGAAATTATCTTCAATATTTCATACATCATATGTAGACTAACGAACAGCAATTCATTTTTATATTGTCTATAGAGATAAATATCACAATGCATACTCTTAAGGTATAACTCCTCAATTTTTCATATATTCAAATATGCTTACAACCGTTTACGCACTCACAGTTATATAATCTAGTCATTTTATTCATTTTCCGAAATTGCGTGTAAGAATGTGAATAGACACAATATAACTGCACGATGTCGCTTGTGATTTACAGTACCGGTATCTAAAGCAACTTCTTATTATTTTTAAGCCATACATAATCGACAAAACAGTGTATTTAAAAGAGTGCAACGACTTGATTTAGTTTTAACTTGATTACAACTTTTACGCAACTAAAACCATTAATACACCGCAATAACTTTAAATCACCTTTTTATATTTTTACGTTGAATGTTGTGAGATATATTCTAAATTATAAATTTTAATAGTTTTACTTTTATAATACAACAATTTACTTTAATTATAATATCACAATAAGAATATATAAAATCTTATATGCATTTATTTTGTTATGATGACTGGTTATTAGAGAGAAAAAAAATAATACCAACACACCAGTTTGGGTTTATTAACAAACACTCAACAATTGACCAGGTCCACAAAATAACAGATATTATTGAAAAAGCCTACAAAAGTCAAAAAGTATGCGCAGCTATATTTTTAGATGTAGCACAAGCCTTCGATAAGGTTTGGCATGAAGGCCTTGTTCATAAACTACAAAAAATGCTACCAAAACAACACACCAAACTATTAAAATCATACATTACAACCAGATTGTTTAGAGTCAAACAAGAAGAAGCTTACTCTACAATAAAAGAAGCTAAAGCAGGTGTACCACAAGGAAGTGTACTGGGACCAATGCTTTATCTACTTTACACTTGTGATATACCACAAATGGAAAATATCACGATGGCTA
Organism: Rhynchophorus ferrugineus; assembly: GCF_030347505.1. Classification (NCBI taxonomy): domain Eukaryota; kingdom Metazoa; phylum Arthropoda; class Insecta; order Coleoptera; family Curculionidae; genus Rhynchophorus; species Rhynchophorus ferrugineus. The sequence goes on along the minus strand of NW_027472583.1, from coordinate 17,540,061 downwards.
CATTTGCTGATGATACTGCGATTATAGCTGTCGGAGAAAATAGTGAAGAAGCCTCACGAAAATTACAACAGGCAAGTGACAATATAAATAATTGGACACTAGCTTGGAAAATAAGGATTAATGAAAGTAAATATGTACATGTGCAGTTCACCTATAAACAGACCGTACAAGCACCAATAACATTAAATAACACTATCATTCCATATAGCAACAACGCTAAATATCTCGGAATGAATATCGATGCAAAACTTCGCTGGAAGGAACATATAAAGAAGAAAAGAAAAGAACTGGAATTGAAATATAGGAAAATGTACTGGCTAATTGGAAGAAAATCACAATTATCAGTACATAATAAATTGCTATTATATAAGCAAATATTGAAACCTATATAGACATACGGAGTTCAATTATGGGGATGTTCTGCAAAGAGTAACATTACTAAAATACAAATTTTTCAGAACAAAGTCTTGAGAGGTATTGTGGGTGCACCCAAATACTATAGGACTGATTACCTACATCGAGACCTTCAGATACCCACAATCAGTCAAGAAATAAAGAGAATTGCAATGGAGTATGAGGAAAGACTCCATTCTCATACTAATATTGAAATATTGCAACTTTTGGATACCACCAGAAGAGGACACAGACTCAAAAGAATGAAACCATCTGATCTTGTGTGGTGTTGTGTAGTGAGGTAAATATATTAAAAAATTCAGCAGTGACATGTATAAACATTATTTCACCAGAGACTGCGTTAGGGCCGATGGGTCCTCCTAGCTATATACCTAGATTTAATTTAGCATAAAAACAAACTGTAGGTTAGACGGAAACGACTAGTAACTATATATTAATTAAATAATTAGAAAAATGATGACTGGTTATGATGACTTGATTTTATTAATTTTTATTAAATTAAGATGACGTTTATAATGTACTATTTTCTGACAATTATGTTTCCTGTTTTACTTCATTGTATTTTCATTTTCTGTTAATCTTCATTTCCTATTGCTTGATGAGGTGCTTAGAAACTCTCTTAAATATTTTTTGTTAATCGATGATTTTTCAGTTATCGTGGATTATCTTTAAATGCAGTTCCACAGTAAGTATATTTTTTACCAGTATATGCATTTCCTACCCGTAGTACGCTTTATATTAGTCTAACGTCTAACGATTTGTACTTGTCGACGAAATGCATACCAGAATGGAGCATTAGACAACCGTAGCAGTGCCGTAAGACGTCACTTTTTCACCGTCAAAATCGCACGAAAGCGTTAACAAAAGAAGAACGAACCAGTTTCAGCTCGATTGTTAAAGTAAAAGCGCCGAAACCTTTCCCTAATTGGTAATTTTTCAAAATCACATGACCGAGAAAATAAAAAAACAATGCCACTTTTACGATATTAATTCAACACTTTGTTATTGTTTTAATATCCTTATCCTGTCTTATGTCAGAAGAATGATTTGTATTGTACCGCTATTGCGTTACATAGGGTACTATTTAATGAGTGTTATACATTTAAGGCTGTATACATGTAAGGGTGATTACATCAGTAAGTTAAGTGATAAAATAAGTATTTAATGTGAATATGTATTGAACAATAGTTCTAAGAATTGTTTAAATAAACTTTTAAAAATAACACTGATCTAAAGCTTTCAACTGAATTGAAATTCGCTTTTAAACATTTATCATCTACATTTATGCGAATTTCAATTAACTGATATATATATATATATATATATATATATATATATATATATATATATATATAAGGAAATTGCAGCAAGAATATAGATACGGCCTTGCAGTATCGTCGATCAACTCTATATATATATATATATATATATATATATATATATATATATATACATAAGACATCAGTCCTGGTGTAGCAAGTGCTCTTTTGGGTTACAAAGGGCAACGTGTAGCTTTGCCAATGGAGTAACACAAATAAATTTGAATGCGTTTTTCAGCAATATTTGACTCTTTTTTTTGAAGTTTCAAGAGGGACACTTAAGATTCTGGTGTAAGTTAACTCAGAAATCTACCAAAAGTAAGTTGTTGGTGTCAGTTATTTAGGAAAAAATAAATACAGATTATTACTTGAATCAATTGGATGCAAACATTTAGGAAAACAGACCCCGTAGTAGAATAAAAATATATCAAGATAATGCACTTTACCGATTAAAAATATATAATATATACAAATGTTTCGATGTACATATAGATTTGGTTTAGATGTATATCAAAATTAGATATTAGATATATTAATTGACTTTATGTTTTTAAATTTTATTAAATTTAATATAACATTTATATAATTAATTAGATGATTAATATAAATTTTTGTTTTCCACCAAATTTGTAAACGAAATGCTCCATAAAAGAAAGTAAAAATGAAACGATACAAAAACGTATAACGAGCAGGAAAGTCATTAATATCTTACACAATCACAATTTTTTTTGCTATACCTCATAATAATAACCTGTTTCTGGTAAGAAAAAGTTGCCTACTACGACCAAAATACTACGTATTAATATACTTTTTATACACAAATGTCAGATTCGTTTCGATATTGACCAACATTATTAAGTTGAGCGGGATTTATTATGACGGATTAAATTAAATGACACTTGCTACAACTCGTAATTTCATAATTTAATCTTAATACCTTGATGATATTAAATATATGATAAAAGTTTAAATTTTTAAAAATGATATTTTGATTTGACCAGTAATGAGGAATTAATGGAACATGTGACATAATGTAAGCATTATCTAAATGATCGGGAACTGATAAAACATCAGATCAACTATATTTCATATATATATATATATATATATATATATATATATATATATATATATATATATATATATATATATGAAAACTATATGGAAAACATATTTTGATCTAAGCTTAGATCACAATATAAAATAACAAAATCCGATGTTAATAAATAAGCGAACAAGTTCCTTAGAATAGCGCACCAGAAATTAAGAAAAAAGGCATTAAGGAAACGCTAGAGCAAAAAACGAACTATTCGGCCTGAAAATCTAACAATGGCCTAAAACAGCAATGTTGTACAAACATCCACCTACAAGAGACCTAGGGGGAATCTAGGTACGCAATGAATTTGAACATAGTTCAATGTTTAGTGACTGCTAATCAATTTGTTACACAAAAATATCGAAAAATATATAAAATATCACATCGATCCAAAGTAAGCACCTATCCATGATTTAATGTGCAGCTTCTACCAAGAGAGGAAATTATAAAACTTATTTATCAACGGGATTAATTCAGCGGTTCCACTAAAATATTCAGTTCCAAATCATTGGTTGAACTTATGATCATCTCAAAATTATAAAATAAACTGAAATAATTGCTATTGTATTGCTACCTATGTTAAAGATGTTTCAAAAAATCCTGTTTAAATATCTGAAATCAGTACCCAGATTTTTGTCTATTTTATTATTTCTGTGATACTAAGAATTAACATTTACAGGGCCTGAAGTAGTTTTAAAGGTTTTTTTTTTAATTTGAAGCTTTGTTGAGAAAAATCGATACAAACTATTTTATTCGAAATAATGTTCATCGATAGCCGCTCGTTTTTCGTTTATTTCAAGCCATTTACGGATTCCATCTCAAAAGAATGATATATCTTTTCATTGTAAACTTTTGGATCCTTCTCATGTTCTTCAAGTGATTGTAAAAGTTTTCTTGTATTACTACCAACAATTTTGCATATTTTGTTGTGTTTTATACGGATCATCATCGAGTAATAGTTTTAAATCATCGTGCTAATTTTTTTGGCTATCAAGAACAGTCATTGTTTCCAATCTAAAATTCACAATTTTTAGAATATGGAAACCAATATTCACTTAATGAAATCAATGGAGCATAAGCATTCTGGACGGAAAATTTAAGATCGCAGTCTATGCCAATAAGCCCTTAACAATTTACTGCTGTCTTTTAGTTCATTGTAATCCTGGAAATCGCACAAATTCAGCTGAATATAAACAGAAAATCATAGAATATTTGAACAAAGTTATGCTCTATGATAAAAGCTTAAGACATATATCTTACTATTTTAAATCATACTTATTTGTACATATAATAGACGCTTATCATTAAACAGTTAGATATATTAACAGCATAACAAATCTTATTAGCCATTTTATTAGATCAGCATCTTTTCTGTCTTTTGTTCTATTGTAGTTTTGAATCCAGTGAGCATCATTATCGGGGAACTTTTATTTCATTTCTTTAATCTCAAGAAATTTATAGTATTTAATATTAAATTTATAGTGGCAAAGTTGACTTAAGTAAAACAATTTGTGGAGTTTGTTTCAAAGTAAAAATACGATTAAACGACTTGGCATCATGAGATTTTTTATCATATGTAAAATCCATAATTACTTCTATATGTAAATATGGGAATCTTTCTCCTATCTGCCTTATTCATCAAATGTCGATCCTTTCGACAATCACTTGTTCTGGTCGACAAAGTTCTAGGCCAAGTAGTCTGTCTGAAACATGCCGTAGAATATAGAAAACACTTTGAATAAAATACAAGTCAGTAATTTATTTACATGAACTCGAAAATTATAAAAACAAACTTATTTGTATGCCCTATAATGCTTTAAATATTTACCTATAATAAAAAAATATAATTCGAATTAAGTTTTGTTAATCAGAGAAATATTTACTTAGACAAAATTACAATATCAATAGTAAAGTGAAAATGTACACATTGAAAGTGAAACCGCCAATTACAAATTTGTGATCGTATCGAATTTTCACATGTTCTTCATCAGCGCTACCTTTCTATTTGTCCTTTCTTCCACCCATTTTCACGCTGGCTTATTAATCTAAACTGTAGCGCGAACTGAATCGTTATCGGTTTCGACTATTGTCGTGATACATGATTATTTTCGACATGCAATTGTTCTTGAACCGATGCGAAACAATAGTTTGCTTTTGCGAAATTGACCCATATTACTTTCTAATCGACCTATGATGTAACTATCAAAATCAATCTGATATTGTGACTGAATTGTGACAATATATTATAATAATTTTACTTCAAGATTTACTTGTTAAGTGTTAAGTAGTAACTGTATATAAACGCATTATTTGCATTAATCTGTGATTATATCTTTTATTGCGTATCATTCTGCTTGTATAAAATGTAAAAATATTTTTCTTCTCTACAAGTACCAAGTTACGAGCCATTCTTAGTTGTATAGTTAAGTAATATAACATTGTTAATTCTATAATCCAGAATAAAGTGTTGCGAGTCATCGTCGATGCCCCATATTACGTTTCCAATAAACTGAATCAGCGCGATATCCACATAGAACCCACAACGAGTGTGCTTCGAAGTGCTAGTGCGAAGTACTATGAAAGACTATTAGTGCATCCCAATGCACTCGCCAAATGTACAAATATGCGCGATGACAGTGAAGTGCGTAGGCTCAAACGCAAACAGCCATACGAACTGGTTAATAGACACACAGAGTGAAATTTAATAATTTCTAGAATAAGTTAGAATAGTCATTAGAATGAGTTAGGACAGACTTTAAAATAAGTTAGAATAGTATCTACAATAAGATATAGATTATAAATTGTACAGCAGATCACTTACTGAAGTGATCTTAGGATGGTTATATTATATAATAGAAATCAAACAATAATACTTATTGCCCACGGGCAGATTGTTGACGGTCCAAGAGATTAATTAAAATTTTTTTTATAATTTCAACATTTTTTCTAACAGATTTTTCAGCATATAAAAATTGACAATAACGAATTTGGTTTGGGGATCTCCTTCATTGTTTTCTATGACCTAGTGCAATCTCTGAATCGCATTATTCAAATGGAACCAAATCTGGTGAATGTACCACATATTAGAAAATTTCCCTTCCTCAACTTACCTGTTTTCTTACTTACCTGTAAATAAGATTCTTTCATTAGGTCATTCACTCAGTTGTAAAAAGTATTTCTGCATTGACAGATGATCAGTAAAAACATAACAAATCAATTGAAAAGTCCCCGGCCTACCATAGTAAAACACTTTTTTTTGGCAATTTTTTTTTATTATTCAACATAATTCCCTTCAAGGGTGATACACTGATTATAGCGATCCTCCAAACTTTTCGACACAATTTTTGTAGTACTTCGACTCTTCGACGAAAATTTCTTCCCAGCAAGCTTTCCTTTGAGATCTGAGAAGAGGCAATAGTCGCTGGCGACCAGATCTGGAGAATACGGTGGATAATGAATCAATTCGAAGCCCAATTCATGGATTCTAGCCATCGTTTTCACTGACTTGTGACACTGTACATTGTCAGCAGCATTTTCATTTTCTTCAAATGCGGCCGTTTTTCGGCGGTTTCGTCCTTCAAACGGTCCAATAACGCTATGCCAGCCGACTGTTGCGTTTTTCCACGATTTGGATCGAGTTCATCGTGTGCACTCCACTCAGATGACTGTCGATTTGACTTCGGAGTGAAATAATGAAGCCATGTTTCATCCATTGTCACATATCGATCCAAAAACTTGGGTTTAATATTCTTGTTGTCTCAAACACTGCGACGAAAAGTGAGTTCGCACGGCACCTGCTTTGCATAGAGCTTTCTCATACCCAAATATTCGTGAATGATATGATGTACACATTCAGTTGATATCTTTAGCGTATCTCCTATTTCATTCAGTTTCAATTTGCGGTCATTAAAATCATTTTGTACAATTTTTTAATGTTTTCGTCGGTAACAACCTCTCTTGGGCGTCCACTGCGTTCACCGTCTTCATTTCACCACGTCTAAACTTAGCATATCAATCCTTAATGGCTGATTTTCTTAGTGCAGTGTCCAAAAACTCGGAATCAAGTCAAGTTTTTGCTTCAACTGTATTTTTCCCTTCAAAAAGCAATACTTTATCAACACGCGAAAATCATTTGTATCCAAGTTTTTTACGATAACAAAAATTGCTTTACTCAAAATGCTATAATTCACAAACTAATGATCCGACAGCTGTCAAATTTATACACTCGTCTTTTGAGGGCTAGAGCTAACTAAAAACATATATATTTAATTCTAGTAACACCATCTATGTGTCAAGCCGGGGACTTTTCAATTGACCTGTTATTTTCATACGTTGATCTAAGTTACATTTGTAAAACTCATATTAGAGATTACAATTATGTATCTTCAATTGTTTGTGTATCTTTAACTGTCCAAGGCAATACTGGTCCACTAAGAACAAAATCACCACTTCTTTGTCTTGAATTTTTCGGTTAATTTGAATTTGTACTTTTTTATCCTATATGATGGTGTAATATAATATTACCGATTGATACCGATTTCAGTATTTGTTCTTATGCGTCTCTCACTTTAACGTAGGGTTTAAGATATTATTTTGCTCTAAAAATATTCCGGAACGCATTCCTTGGGGCTCATTCAATGACATGTACTTTGCCCCACGTTGGGCGCCATTTTTGTAGCCTACTTCTTCAGACTACCAAAATCTCAAGTCAACTCCGAATGGTGCTCTTTGTCGCTGCCTATTGATCGGTCGCGGGTCGATCCAATTCAACGTTTTTTCAGGGGAGTTTTGCTCAATGGGCACCACATGATTCTTGGCTCTCTCCAGTATTCCATGCTACAAGAGGAATACCGGATACACTAAATAAAGGGGACTAATGAAAGCACAGAAAAGGTTACCTCTACCTAGGATTTGACAACTTCAACGAGTCTTTCTCCGTGGAACCAGTCTCCCCTCGAATTATTGTCACCAACCGGCAGATGCCCCTCCCAAGTTATGTATCCGTACGTTTTCTGATCTGATGGTTCGTGTTTCGCATTAAATTCCGGAACGCTACAATCAACCATTTAATGAAAACAATATTTTTGACTACCATTATTTTTTCATATTACAAACTTAATGTTATTAAAACCCATGTTATCATGTTATTGATACAATATTTTGATTTAAGAGCTTAGAACGTTGCCCAAACCTTGTTTTTTTTTATAATATGGACACTTATATCACTATATAGGATCACTATACACATAACTAGTAGCTGCAGTAGTCAAGATAACAAGACGGTCCTCCTATTACTGCTCAAGTCGCGGGTTTGAATGCCGCCAAGACTTGGTTCTAAATTTATGTTTGCGATTGTCCAAGTAAAAATGACTGGACATCTAACAATGTCTGAATGTCTTCTAGAGTAGGTTCTTTCATTTTTTATTCAATTATTTTATGAGGTTTTCATTCCAAAATTCAGGTAGAAATTATACATAATAATCAACAACACTTTAATTGAAATCAAACTCATTTTTAACTTTTTTATCACAGACAATAGTTACTTATAATACATTATGTCCATAAAATTTGTAAAATCAAATATCATTTATAAATACGACAGAATTAAATAAATATATAATTATTACGTAATTACATTATTTAATTTATGACACATTAGACTGACATAGAGATAATCCCGTGCTAATAACTAAATTATCTATTAAAAATGTTTCTTAATTTACTTCTTATTTTTAGACTTAAAAAAAAACAAGTTGTTAATCAAATATGTCCTAACAACAGATTAATCACTTCCATATTTCACTATGAATGGACGTTATTTTCTGTAAGTTATTGCATTTTCTTTATGCAAATTGAAATCGATATAAAATATACGGCACCAGAATTGGAAGAAATAGACCATGACCAAAGGCGTTTTGTATAAGAAGTTGTGCAACAATACTTGAATTGAATTTTGTTAGCTAACTGAACAGTTATATTGTTTATTGATTCTTTATTTCTATGATTAACAATAATTTAAATATTGATCTCTTGTGAAAACACAATTATATTTTATTATTTTTGTTTGTTTGTTAATTATGTTTAACCAATACAATGCCAACCAAAACTATTACAAGTAATAATAAAGTCAGGTGTCTCTAAAGTTTCGCGTATACATATAATTCTAATCATTAATATATATTAAAAATCAGCAAAACTTTAGAAATCAGCCACATCTTAACAAAAAAATACATGAATAATCTAGAAAATCAGTATTTCCAACAAAATAGGTCTAATTAGAATGATCATGACCCAGATATACAAACAGGAATGTCATATATATAGTTCTTTCTATAAGTTATTTCGTACATTAACATTCCCCAGCAGTTGCTCCATATCGTTTCCTCGTTAGTACTTTCGTTTTTTCCACAATGGACTTGTTAATGGCGATTGTTTCAGTTAAGAATGTTTCATTTTGCAATAAACCAGCCTAATATATCCTAACGCTTCAGTAAGCAGCATATCGTAAAATTTTATAGTACTACCGAGTCAAAAAATAGTAGGAAGTAATAATTATAATATTGTTCATTATGACTTCCGTTGGGCCAGGCTGTCAACAAGGCATATTTTTGTAATATGTATGTCGCTTACGTGAAGATGTTGAATTCATGGAAATGGTTCATTTCAAGAATTATGGGCTGATAACAATTTATCTTTAAGATTGTGGCTACATCAATGATATACTATTTAATAATTTAAGAATGATACCAAAAAAGATACGATTTTGAAAAATACATAACTAGTTAATGTTTTATTTCAAAAATTAATAAGTACACAGAAGTATTATGTATGTTAATTTATAGTTAAAAGTTTATAGTTTCATTAGTAACATTATTGATTACACTACATATACTTCCTTGGATTCTATTATATTCTGATCCTTTTTTCTGAAAACAATTTGATTCATCAACTAGTAAGTTGTCTGAAATTTCTTTGAGAGTTGTGCTTTCGTCCAACATATCTTGCATTCATTATCTTCAGAAAAGCATTTTGATTTGAGCAAAGAATGGCTTTGACATTGGTATCTAGACATAGGCAATTACGATATGACAGAGCAGCATTGTTACAAATTTTAAAAGTAAGTATTTGTTAAACATTAGGAGATTTCATTAAATTATTCAACAAAAGTAACGATTGTCGACAATTAATATTTAAGAAATTCCAAAACCACCGAATTTAACAATTAGGTTAGATTGCTTAACAGCTGATTACATTGATCTTCATTAACATTTACTTTTTATATGTCATTTCAGTATTGTTCCCCATCATCTGGCCTGAGGCCTTCTGATTGTTGTAAAAACTATCCCAATCGATTTGTAAGCACAGAAACGATACCAAACAAAGGCTATATGGGAAAATAGTACTATATGGGAAAATAGTACTGTAAATGAAATTGAGAGTAAAATTCTTTATACCAGATCCCGGGTTAGTCAAGAGAGACAAAAATTCATTCTGGTCCAATTATTAATTGATTGTTTTGGAACTTATTTTCGGAGGTTTACAATATAGTAATAACTATATAACGTTACCTAGAAGGTAGGAATTCATAGATTAAATCAATATCGATAGATGTGCAAAACGAAATCAAATCTGAGGGGAACAAAGAAAGACACCTTTTAGTTAATAAGAATCTCACACATCGTCTCATTAAAAGCAGACAGTTGTATATTGGAATATATTTACACACACGAAACAAAATACAAAGGAATGGTCAAACTATTGGATTAAGACTGAGTTTTTTAATTATGTAGAACAATTATTTAATTGACTATAGACATTTCCTGGTTGTAGGTATTTCTATAGATGATCTCACTTTAAATAAGATACCTAACAAGCTCAGAAAACAGTGTTGAGCTAAAATGAAAACATGTTATGAAAAATTATGTTTTTCCGAATGGTTGTTTGTTAGATCAAGCACTTCTCAAACCACCCCGTATCTCTTAATAATTACTGTAAAATATTCATACTATTTATATAGTAGTTATAATTGGTCGTTATACAACATCAGCAAAGGGTAATGATTGATAGATTACATGAATGCGAAATAATATGTCTGACATTAATAAATATTCATAATGAAAATTATGCTTTAGTCATAGCTTTGCAAAAAGCAAACTATACATTCTTTCATAGCCAGTCAATATATTATTAAATCCGAGTTTTATTTATCTTTTTTGCTTTACATTCCTTATATAATTATTAATATTATACATAAAAACGGCTAACACCACCATAGCTTAAAGTTTTAGGAAATATTCGTCTTTGCTCAGACTGTTGCACTAACATAGATGACAGACAACAAATACAGCACTAATACAAATGCGTTCAAACATACGATACTTTGCAAATACTTTTTTATTATTTACTTATTACATTATTACTAATCGCCGAGTAACTAATCTATGACCCTAGGATCTTAGCCCCTGGTGTAATAGTTTAGGTATAACACTGCTGTTATTCTATTCAATGCACTTCACTACTCTTCACTATACAAAGTGAAATGGTTTGACCCTTAAGTCTGTGTTCTGGAGTTATGCAAGAATTGTAATACTTTGATATTGACATAGGCATGGAATTTCATCACTCAAGTCTCATTACGATTCTCTTAAAAAAAGCTAAACTATATAATAGAAAAAAGAAAAATTATACCAGAACATCAGCTTGGCTTTCGCAATAAGCATGGCACTATAGAACAAGTGCAGAGACTTGTAAACAAAATAAACGCTGACCTAAATGCCAAAAGATATTGTTCGGCTGCTTTTCTAGACATATCTCAGGTTTTTGACATCCGAACTGTCAGTTACTAAAACCGGTTCTCACTGATAGACATTTTATTGTAAATCAAGGCGATAAACATACCGAATTAAATCCCATATATTCAGGAGTTCCGCAAGGTAGTGTACTGTACTGTACAGTACTGTATCTTTTATATACGGCTGATCTGCCCACCACAAAAATAACTACTGTGGCAACATATGCAGACGATACAGCAATCTTAGCATCCATGAAGATCCAGTCACAGCATCAATAAACCTACAAACCCACCTGGAGCAAATACAATTATAGTTGAAGACATGGCACATTAAAGCCAATGAAACAAAATCCACGCATTTAACGTTTACCCTGCGTAGAACATGTTCACCAGTGAATATCAATCATCGTCAACTCCCCCAAGCAGAACATGTTAAATATCTTGGTATGCACTTAGATCGACGCCTAACCTGGAAGAAGCACATACTCTCTAAACGGAAACAACTAAGACTAAAATTATATCAAATGTATTGGCTCATCGGGCGCAAATCCAAGTTATCATTAGATAACAAGGTATTGCTGTATGAGTCTATACTCAAGCCCATTTGGGCATATGGAATCCAACTATGGGGTACCGCTAGCAAATCTAATATATCCATCATTCAACGGTCCCAAAATAAGGTGTTGCGTGCCATTGTTGATACCGTACTCCGTACCATATTTCAAATAAAGTGATACAACGCGATATTCCTCTAGAACCCATAACGAGTGTAATTCAACGTGTTTGTGTGAAGTACTTCGAAAGAGTGTCAGTGTAACCCAATGTACTCGCTAATAAGCTAAATATGCGACGTGATAGTGAAGTACGTAGACTAAAACATTTAACATCGCCTGATCTGATTACTGGACATATGCAGACTTTAGAATAAGATTTAGAATAAAACTAATTAATTAAGATAATATTTTATACAGAAGATTGCTTAATGAAGTGATTTTCTACATGCCATGTATATATAATATAGACATAAGAAATACTTATTGCCAATAGGGCAGATTGTGGACTCACGAAGAGTAATTAAAAAAACGATTCTCTTGATTTCCTGAGTAACACTTGGTATCTAAATGTCTCGGTGTCAGTCTTTTAGTATGGTCAGCTACAATACTTCTCATAACTCTGATCTGTAAAAGATGTGTTATACTTATATTACCATTAGCGGAAAATTATAATTTTCTTCCAATTAACCAATATATTTTTCTATATTTAAACTCCAGTTATTTTTTTTTTCTTTTTTACATGTTGCTTCCAGCGAACTTTCGCATTAAGATTAATTCTGAGATACTTAGTATTATTTCTATATGGAATGATGTATTATTTACGCTATATATACGCCAACTGTAGATACAGATGCGCTTTAACTGCAGAAGTTAATATTTTTCTACAAGAAAAGTTAATTTTATTTTAATCAATTAATTCATTAATTATTACAGTAAAAACAATGACAAATTTCGGTTTGAAAAAACATTTTCGAAAACAAAAAGAAACATTTTTACCATTTTTTTGTATTTCCGAATTTTTTAAAAAGTGTGCAAATACTAATATTGTTATAGTTTTAATTTGATAGAAGAATGAACAGAGAAGGTACACACCAAATTTGAAGTGAATTAGTTCAGTAAAATTTAAGATATCATGTCAACTGTCTTCAAAGGAGTTTTTAATTTTATTTTACCTTTAAAGTATTCGGTAATATTACTAAATAGTATTATTGCAATCAGGAGACCTCTTGTTTTTATTACTGCGATAACAAGTATATATAGATGAGCATAAAAATCAATATTATATTAATAAACTCTTGCCTTTATTTGTATGGTAGTAAACATTTCTCTCTCTAATGTAATTTTAGATTAATCCCTCTACCACATTAAGTGTTATTGGAAAATGTTTATCTCACACCAGTAAATCTGGCTGATAATCAGTACGTTAACTAAGAAAATGATCTTACTTGACCACCGGCAAAATAAGTAGTTCTTTAGAACCAAACTGGTAAGAAAACCTTGAATATTACACCAACCATAACATATATTTAAAAAAAAATTCAGAGCGTATTCCCACAATCGTAACATATCGTTTCCATAAACACTCAGTAACAGTTGCCTTTCTATTTATTTTTTTCCCTTCCTCTCATCTACGAAGACAAGGACTTACCAATAGTATCGTGATCTAAATAGTAACCGTTATGAGTTGAAAATAAGTGATGCCTATCGATTTTTAAGATACCAGGTTGGTATTGAACAATGAACTTTTTGAATTCGGTACAACCTATTTCGTCACGGTTCAATAAAACTCTCAAATCAATAATTAATATATAAAACGGATATCAGAATAAAGCTGGTACCAAGATACCATTTGAATATTCTAAAATGTATCGTGGATTTGTTAAGTTTTTGCTATTTCTTTGTTATTCAGTGACTAAGCTCCATTAATATTACAAAGCACTTTTATTATATATTCATCATATTCAAACAAACAACACGGATATATAATGAAGCATGTCAAATTCGACGAATTAACTAAGAAAGGTTTATTTAATACTTTTATTGTGATATAACAAAATTAAGGAAATGGAATAATAATTATAGTAACAGTAAAATTAAAAGTATTCAGGATAAAGTTCGCTTACTTTATAATTACAAATAGAGTAACAGTTAAGTTCTCACTAACAATCTAAGAAAATTTGTGAGGCTATTTTACTGGCCACCGCACACGTTTTTAATAAAGTGTAGCACAGTAGGCTTTAATATAAGCAGAATACTATAACATATAAACCTATTGGGACAATTGTGATTGAAATCTATTTTTGAAAATAGATAAAATAAATTAGAAATGCTCTCATTAACTTTCTAGAAACTTAAAATCGCTGTCAAAAAGATAGCGCAAGTATTTTAAAACAGGAGTCAAGATAACTTTGACTAAATAACTATTATATTTGATAGTTTTGACATAAATAACATTAATAAATAACAGTCTTTCAATTAATATTATATATATATCGAATTAAAATTATTAGGAGTTAAAGCAGTTAAATGAGAAGTTAAGGGAGTTTTATATAGCTTAGCTTTTGATGAATCAACTATTTCCAGACGTTCACGGGCGATGGTAAGTATCCAAAAGTATAAAAAATAGCTGCCACACGAATTCTACTACGACAATTACGAGGCAAAGAAGTAATGAGTTACTCATGGAGAACAATCCACGCCAAGACCGGATGGAATATTCATGGTCGTAAAATCTTGCTGTTGATATGGTGAGATCAGCGATATGTAGTATCCATACATATCAGATTTGTTACCTATTATTTATTTAATTAAAATTTTTCAATAATTTGCGAATCAAACAGGAAACGAAATGAATATTTTCTTATATAATATATCTCTATGGAAAAGTTTTTAAAGTGCGAAGTCAGAAGTCTTTTAAAAGCCTGAAATAAAAGGAAGCTAAATATTCCAAATACAAATACTTCTTCATCTACAGAAAATATGCAGGTAGTCTTAAATATTATAACATCCTCCAATATGTAAACGTTGAGACTCTCTACTCACCGACCACGTCCTAGCAAATAATAAGACTTAAGAGAGAGACAACATTTTAAGACAGGTAAATCAAAAGAACCCGAATTAAACAATTCATTAGATTAGGTGAAGTTATAATTAAATAAAATTACTGCTGATTCGAATTACTGCCATAATACAAATAATTAAGCGAATAATTATTTCAGTCGCTTAACAGTTTAAGATTTTATAGCTTGTTAATTAACAGTAAAATATAGAACTATTGCAGAAATCTCTTGAAATTAAACATATTGATACAAAAATTTCTATTCATGTCTAATAACAAGTATTAGAGATTTTTGCTTTCTTTTAAATTTCGAATTTTTACAAAACAATATTCATCTAATTCATTTAAGTTAAAAAGATTTTTGTGTTAATTTTTTCACGCATCATTCAGTAGCTCATTGTTTTAATAAATTATTCGAGAGTGATATCTTTCTGCGGTATTATTATGTCTATATAAAATGAATTAATTCTTAAAAAAAATAATTTTGAATTATTCGCTTAAGATTTGCAAATGCCGTGTTTGCCAAAAAACGACTGCTCAAGTCTCAAATCTAAGATATGCAATTTTTTAGGCATTTACCTACTTATTTTATTTAGTTCGTATTTTGAAAATAAACAAGATGTTATTCTAGCGGGCTTCGTTGGCGCAGTGGTCAAGGGGACAGGAACGGTCCTTATACTGTTGCCATAGTCGCGAGTTCGTATCCTACTAGGTATAGATGTACTTTATGTTTGTGATTGTAATTGTAAATGTCTTTAAGCAACAGTGGAAAATCCGATAACCATCCCATTCACGCAGTAACCAAGCTGGATAAGACCAAGTGTCCTCTGGGATGCTCTCTAAGTTGGTCACTGGCCAGTCTATAGGCTTAATGCCGAGGACCGTGGTTCGGAGCCTACGTTAAACTGTAAGTCCAGTACCTCTCCAGATAAACCCTCGTTGGTAAAAAGGGGACTTAAGATATTTAAAAACAAGAGAAACATTCTACGCTGAATAATTAAATAAGCGAAATTGAAGAGGTAACGACAAATATACTATAAAGGGATTTTGAGCAAATCGTTTGTATGATAACTCTACTGTTTCGGCAATAATCCAATGTGTGTTTACCATTAATTATTGTGTTCTCCAAAATTCCACTACATATTCAGCACAACATGCAGGCAGCATGGCACATTTTTCCCCACTTTTCTTCAGGTATTGAGATAAAAATAATTTGATATAAAAATGATTTTTTCTTTGATACATAATTGTAGTGTTATGAAAATCGCAAAAACCAGAGAAAGTTACCCGGTCAGAATATATGGCATTATTTTTTGAACATCTATAAATCAGTGAATGATTATAGTGAAATTCTTTGTACCGACACCTAAAAAAAGCTGTTTTTTAACAACAACAATAACACATTCTTGATTCATTATCATAATAATGAAACAATTTTTAAAATCACTTCAAACCATTTTGAAGTAGAACGTGATCGAGTTTTTGTCCATTTTTATAGATTTCTGTACCCATTATCATTAAATTGGTTTTGTTCTTATGCCAGAGGAAATATTAAAATACAATCAAGATAATGGAATTGATTTTTAATTTAGTTTATTTTTATTTAGCTTCAGCTAGCTATTGATCATTCCCCACGAACGTATTAAACAACTTAATGCTGTAAGGTCGAGCTTTCCTCCCTAAGAATATATTTTCCTCTAATTCAAACCAATACTCTCATACTACCCAAAATCGTACTCTAGCCATACCAAAATATAACTATCGATACCAGTTGAATTTGCCCTTTGTATACATTATCAATCTCAAACTTGGTAGACTAGTATAGCTTTTATAAAGCATCAACGTATCTACGAAAAACCTCCACACAAATCACTTCGCATTATTCTTGCTTATTTATATACATAAAAAAATAATTGGAACCACCAGTTGAATGATGACAACAATAGGAAGATCATGTTTATTCATGGTTTCAAATTTCCTATAATAACGACTATTCACACAGCAAATTCATGTTTCATCTATATAAGTATCGACGACCATCAAGTATAATATTCACAAGCTCTTTGCAATCGCCTCAAACCTTATATATAATGGTTAAAATCTGATGTGATATTTGACTGCGAACGTTGATTTTTAGCTCCTTTTAGCTGAACTTCAACCTTTATAACCCATTCTCAAATGAATAACTGTAATGACTAAATTCACTAAAATGCATTGCATCTTTTGTGACACCTTGTATAAAAATATCCTTGCTTAACTAAAACATTAAGACAAGGAACTAAACAGCAACATATTTCGTCAATAATACGAATTATATCCCAAGGCCAACTAAGAACTTCATCAGCATGTCGATTTTTCCCCAGTGGTTTTTTCTTATTCGCTTCATTCTACCCGTAAAGCTACACCAACGGTTGTACCACGATTGGCACGCAAATTCGCTATACTTTCAAATTCCATATGGAGAATTCTCTTTGTTTATGTACGTTAGTCAATCGTTGCCGGTTATCGGATGGTTAATAAATAATTTTTACGAAATCGGATACGGTTGCCTTTTTAATAAGCACGGCTTGAAATTGTAGTCATTTTATTGTAAAAGTGAATATTTTATATATGCGAAAAAGGTATTCCCAACAGATTCATATATAGCTCCAACAAGTTCGGAGCTATAAGTGAAGCAAATACATACTTGTAGACATCAAAGTGTTAAAACATAAAAAAAAACAAATTGGTATTTAGGAAAGCAGTCGCCAGTTACCAGTTATGTAATAATTTCCGACACTGTGAGATCAGAACAATATCTTCTTTTATTTGCAGTTCCCTATCTTTTCTTTTTTATCTTCCCTATTTTTTTTTTCTCTTTTGTTGCATTCCTTAATTCCTTTTACAAGAACTAGTACGAGAAAAAGACATGAAAATAACAGATGCGATTCTGTCGAAATATTCTCAATATATTAATGGATCTTCGGAGAAAATAACACAAATAAAACCCTCAACACTGACTCAACATAATAAATTCTGTCCCTTTAGTATCCCACAAGTGTATCTTGGATGTAGAAGAACACGAGAATCTACCAACAACTGATTACGTTTGAACTTTTTAACAAAAATTCAAAAATTCCGTTCATTCAATGAAATTCAATTCATTCCTAGGTTTTGGTTCCGTTTTGTTAGAACAAGATTTTGAAAAGATAAAATCAGAGACAAGATCGATCAATTAATCAATTCAATAATACAAATCAAATATAATAATCAGTCAATAGCCGCCCATAATTACATGGCATTTCAACAAGGTTGGAGGAAAAATAATTTTGTTTTTTTCTAGTATGTAGTTTTAAAGTCAATGAAGCAATATTGTAACGCCTTTGAAAAGTAACTTTCCTTAGGACGTTCTAGATAAAAAAAAAAGCAGTCATTAGTTCACTCTCTTCACTTTTCAGTACCAGTCACAAAACGCTACAGAAAACGATTCTTTTTTTGCATGGCAAGTAAATAATCCGCGATATTGAAACGAATTTAAAATAGAATTTTCAAAGATTTGTACGGTAGCTATTTTCCCTCCCAGATGTGGATCTACCCCAACGCGTGTATATCGCTGGAAACTATTGATTCATCAACTGCTAAGCCATTTGAACGTTCTGCGAAAGTTTGCGTCCAATAAGTCTTACAATTCATTGTTTTCTAACTTTATTGGTCGTCCAGACCATTATTTTAGATCGAAATCACCAATTTTCACCTTTAAATCGTTGAAACCAACTCCGACAATTTGAATGTGATGAAGCACCATCACCAAAAATGTCTAAATGTGTTTGATGGGCTTCAGCAGTGAATTTCTTCAAATCAACAAAAGTAATGAATGTGACAAATGAAACTTCGAAAGCGTTGAAAACAAGCATGATTAGCATCTAAATACATTAAATAACTCAGTATTACTAAATGGAAAATGGTTATTTTATACAGAGAAAACCATCAAATTTAACAATAAGGATAGGTGGTTGAACAGTTCTTTACATTGGCACTTCGTATTCACACGTTGACGTATTCTCACCAATAGATATCCTTAATCAAAATATATGCAAGCATATAACAAATAAAATTCTATTCTACTTATATAGCCAATACGAAGTAAATATATAAGACATATAGGTGTACCATATAAACAAATATTCCAAACTTTAATGAGAAACAGACTTGATTATGCGACAGGTAGGTAACAAGGAAAAATTCCAGATTTTCCAGACGATTTGCTATGCCCATCGCATTCTCATTAGTTCAAGCTTCTATAAGGTTGATTTCCCCAGAGCCGACTAGTTTAATATAATCGTGAGTTCGGTTTTGCATTGCGGATGAGTTTGTTATTGTTAGTTGTTGTCGGGATGCGTTTTCCAGCCTGGAGAGACCACCCGGTCGCCTTCATCCATTAGTAGTTTGTAATTAGTATTTTAGACGACTCGAATCTGATCAATTGCTTTCGGTTTCGATTTTTTTTTTCGGTTTTATCATCAGGATGCCCGTGATTAAACTTATATCGACAATAGTTGGAAATTCTAGTTCATATTCGACAATAATGGAGTTTATTGAGTTGAATTCTCGTATAATTTTTTTATTTGGTTTTAAATTATAAATTAATTTTTTCGGATTTATGATGCCGTATTTTACGTACATGTTTAAAGAAGTTTGCTTGGAAAACTTTACTCACCTATTTTTGGTCATCATGTTATCATAGGTGCCACATGTTATCAATTGTCAGAAAAGTATTTATGAAAAACATATTAATGGTACTTCAAAGATCTCGCGAAAAAACTGATCTCTCAGGAACTCAGGACTATACGTATAGTCTATCCAAAGTTATTTTGTACATACGTCATCAAGATGTTTAATGTATTTCGTGCCGCAATTTGTAAATTTGTTTTAAAACCAGACAATATTTTGCATTTCATATTACTCTAGTTAAAAAGAGACACAATTCTGTCTGAAAAGTACGAACGTGTAACCGAACTAGCCTGCCAAAGTAGTCCAGTTGCCAAACGTACGTAAAATTCTTCAAAACAATAGAGATAAAAGGTTATAAACCGGCAAACGTTATTTTAATGCTTTGTTTGTTTTAATAAATTTCAAATCGCTCCTTATTATTACTCTGATTGAAAACTCCGAAGTCAGACAGAACAGATTGCGTCTCGAATCAGTTACTTAGAACAGGAACGAGATAATGGAGGCCCCCTCTTAGTAAAATTCGTTACGGAGGTATGCATTTTTACTGTTGAATATTATGTTATATATTAGTATGGACACGGTCAATGAAATATCTCAAAAAATGAAAAATATAATCAAGATCAGCTTGATGTTAGCTCTATCAGAGATTATATGAAATGTAACATAATTTGAAATATAATGTATGAAACATAATTTAATAGAATTATTTCAAAGCAAACTATTAGTCCGAAAAGTGTCGAAGAAGTCTAATGGAACTTCCGGATATTGCTATTAAAAGAATACAATTTTAAAAGCATATAATAAAATGAAGGAAGACTATATGAAAACCCACTAGTCACTCATGACAGATGATGATACAAATAGTGTTATGACAACAAAAGTTGATGGAAAAAGGTAAACGTTGGAATGACAGTTTATTAGGTTTTGTTAGTCATAATATTTATTAATAATTCATTGCAGATATGGTGTACTTCATGCTTGAAACAGGAATGGTTAATAACACCTTCGATTTGGATTTACTCGATCAAATACATTGAAGAAGAAATTGACAAATGATGGAATTATGAACAAATGTTAAATAGATTGAAAATTGACAGATTAGTTATTCACTTGAATGAAACTTTCTGAATGGGGTATGATTCAATGCTGCCAATTTCTAAAACATGTTGATGAGAGTGGAAACAAGTAAAAGTGAGTATCTAATTCATATATGATAACTGTAGGAAAATGTGTAGCAGAGAAATAATAGTAACTCTTTTATATTTGCAAAAGATGGCAAATTCATTAAGGAGAATGCAGCTATTAAATCTAATTTTATTATGAAAGATGTATACAGGTACTAACAGAACAAACTGGGTGGTATGGAAAATAGTTCAGTATAAATATAATCACAACAAAACCCTAACCTACAAACTACTATAACTGTGTACTTAATTGTAGTTTTAAATCCTTCGGTAATATATGCATTAGATTTAGTATAATGTTAAAATAAATTATATTTGATAACAGTAGTTGTGTTTAATTATTTTGTTTAGATTAGAATTTGGTTGCATATCCAAGTCAAACTGAACTAAACCTCAAAGTTGACACGGCAACATTGCGGCGTTTTGACGTCACAAATTTAGATGACGTATGTACATAATTACATTAGATAGGTTGTACATGCTATAGTTGTCGTAAAAGTTATATTTAAACAAACCGGCAGTTTCTCAATTAATTATTTCAAAGTTGTAAATGAAGAAAAAGAATTGATATTAGCTCCTAACACTGAAGTCGATATATTTTTCAGATTTCAGCGATAGAACTTTTACAGGTTAAAGGAAAACGATTTATTTCAATTCTCGCACTCATTGCGAGAGAATACGACCTTTACTGTGCACGCAGAATAAAAGAAATTTCAAATAAGACGTAATTTAATCATTGATATTTTGTTGGTTGTTGATATAGAAAAAATGTTTAGTTCTACTGTTGACAAATAAATAAAAAATGGCTCTTTTTCAAATGTAATTATATATTAGAACTAGTCTCCTAGACTATTAACTTATTCCTAAAATGTGTAAGTTCTCATACGTTTTAGTTCATTCATGGATAAGCCGTAGTTCTGTTCTTTCATTTTACACCCGTTCCCAGGATTTGATCCTCTGTAGTCTGGTATTGTCCTGACTTCGAACATCCCGACGACCTTTTGATTTCTTCTTTGATCATAAAGATCCCTAGGTATCGATGCAAATCTCCATTGCGTACATATTAATATGCATTCACAGAGTTAGGCAACACCTTATTCTGAAACATAAGTTTTTTTTTCTAATATTTCCTAAACTTGTTCAGAGATAAAACGGTATATTAAAAAATATACCAGATAATCTGCCGTATATTAGTATAATAACTACAATGTAGATATCGAATTACGAACCTTGGCCAATAACTACTTCCTACTAATCCTAGTAATTACATTTATATTATGAATTCCTTCTGACGGCTCAAATTATCAACAAGAATTTTTTACGTAAAGCTGTTCGTCTTGAAGAGTTTGGAATTATTGATATTAACACCTGCTTCGAGGACACAAGGTGATGTTGATGAAGTAAATTTTAAAACATATATAATATGTCTAATAAAAATAATAAATGTTTGCGTTTTCTTAACGTCTTACTATTTTTTGATAACAGTAGCATCAAAATATATGGAAAGTATAATAATACCTTCATTCTAAGTTTATTTTATAAAGTTCAATTAAATGATCAATGGCGAAACCTGTAATAACAAACATACTTAACGAACAGTTTACCACTAGGAAATGCCACCGATTCGTGGTCTGTTCCACACACCATCGCTTCTGTTTCTAACACCATGTGCAATTTCCAATTACTTCATTACTGTCCGAAACAGATATCAGCTCCAAAAAAGTACATTTAAGATTTTAACTACTATCAATTTATCAATTAAGACTTAACTATAATTATTTTATTTGTAATTTTCATTTATAATATAAACGGATATAAATAATGGAAATGTTCTTCTTGAATTATATTAATTTGAGACTCGACTCACAATTTGATATTTTGTTGGTTGTTGATATAGAAAAAATGTTTAATTCTACTGTTGACAAATAAATAAAAAATGGCTCTTTTTCAAATCTAATTATATATTAGAACTGGTCTCCTAGACTATTAACTTATTCCTAAAATGTGTAAGTTCTCATACGTTTTAGTTCATTCATGGATAAGCCGTAGTTCTGTTCTTTCATTTTACACCCGTTCCCAGGATTTGATCCTCTATAGTCTGGTATTGTCCTGACTTCGAACATCCCGACGACCTTTTGATTTCTTCTTTAATCATAAAGATCCCTAGGTATCGATGCAAATCTCCATTGCGTACATATTAATATGCATTCACTGCGTTAGGCAACACCTTATTCTGAAATATAAGTTTCTTTATATTCAAGATAAGCGTTCAAAGGAATTTAATCTTAATTGTAATATTCCCTCTCTTCCATCATAGAGATTCACATTCCAAGTAATATTCGGCACGCTAATTACGTTGCCGATTGCCAAATTGCATTATCTCTTATAGTTTCCGAGATATGGGCTATCGAAATTTTACACCTTAGGCTCTGTTTCCAACTTGGGCCAAAATTGTAAAATGGTCTTATGAATTAGCGATTTCGTTCTAAATCACATTCCAAGTAAAATTCGGCATGCCAATTACATTGTCGATTACCAAATTGCATTATCTCTTATAGTTTCCGAGATATGGGCTATCGAAATTTTACACCTTAGGCTCTGTTTCCAACTTGGGCCAAAATTGTAAAATGGTCTTATGAATTAGCGATTTCGTTCTAAATCACATTCCAAGTAATATTCGGCATGCTAATTACGTTGTCGATTACGAAATTGCATTATCTCTTATGATTTCCGAGATACGGACTATCCAAATTTTACAATTTGGCTCTGCTTCTAACTTGGGCCAAAATTGTAAAATGGTCTTATGAATTAGCGATTTCGTTCTAAATCACATTCCAAGTAATATTCGGCATGCTAATTACGTTGTCGATTACGAAATTGCATTATCTCTTATGATTTCCGAGATACGGACTATCCAAATTTTACAATTTGGCTCTGCTTCTAACTTGGGCCAAAATTGTAAAATGGTCTTATGAATTAGCGATTTCGTTCCAATTCACATTCCAAGTAAAATTCGGCATGCCAATTACGTTGTCGATTACCAAATTGCATTATCTCTTATAGTTTCCGAGATATGGGCTATCGAAATTTTACACTTTAGGCTCTGTTTCCAACTTGGGCCAAAATTGTAAAATGGTCTTATGATTTAGCGATTTCGTTCTAAATCACATTCCAAGTAATATTCGGCATGCTAATTACGTTGTCGATTACGAAATTGCATTATCTCTTATGATTTCCGAGATACGGACTATCCAAATTTTACAATTTGGCTCTGCTTCTAACTTGGGCCAAAATTGTAAAATGGTCTTATGAATTAGCGATTTCGTTCTAAATCACATTCCAAGTAATATTCGGCATGCTAATTACGTTGTCGATTACGAAATTGCATTATCTCTTATGATTTCCGAGATACGGACTATCCAAATTTTACAATTTGGCTCTGCTTCTAACTTGGGCCAAAATTGTAAAATGGTCTTATGAATTAGCGATTTCGTTCCAATTCACATTCCAAGTAAAATTCGGCATGCCAATTACGTTGTCGATTACCAAATTGCATTATCTCTTATAGTTTCCGAGATATGGGCTATCGAAATTTTACAATTTGGCTCTGCTTCTAACTTGGGCCAAAATTGTAAAATGGTCTTATGATTTAGCGATTTCGTTCTAAATCACATTCCAAGTAATATTCGGCATGCTAATTACGTTGTCGATTACGAAATTGCATTATCTCTTATGATTTCCGAGATACGGACTATCCAAATTTTACAATTTGGCTCTGCTTCTAACTTGGGCCAAAATTGTAAAATGGTCTTATGATTTAGCGATTTCGTTCTAAATCACATTCCAAGTAATATTCGGCATGCTAATTACGTTGTCGATTACGAAATTGCATTATCTCTTATGATTTCCGAGATACGGACTATCCAAATTTTACAATTTGGCTCTGCTTCTAACTTGGGCCAAAATTGTAAAATGGTCTTATGAATTAGCGATTTCGTTCCAATTCACATTCCAAGTAAAATTCGGCATGCCAATTACGTTGTCGATTACCAAATTGCATTATCTCTTATAGTTTCCGAGATATGGGCATCCAGCTTCCATGACATCGTAGAGAAGAAAAAGATCCTGCAGCTTGGCCAATTCCCCTATTACTGCACCAGTAGATGTCACGTTATTCTCCTGTTCTTTAGATCTCTTTAAGTATTTTATATTTTAAGTATACTCAGATCAGTACGTCTACGGCACTTATAAATTAGTAATAAACTGAAATAAAAAATATAATATGACAAAATACACCAAATTTTAAAATATATATTAATAACAACTAATTTTCATGAGGAAATCTGACCTTAGGTGCTCGAGGGATTTCCATCATCCATTGCTAGTTTCACTCCGGCCGGTCTTGTTAGTTTAGTCTGAAGTCTTGGTGGATATATGTCTATCTTTGTCTTATCTTTTAAATAAAAAATATTTTGTTATTTTAAATTTATTTATTACATTGTTACTAGTATTTTTCTTACTAGTGTTTGTTACTATAGTTCTCGATATAGGTAATCAGTCTTCCAATATCTAGGTACACCTACAATACTTCTCAGGACTTTGTTCTGGAAAACTTGTATTATATTTATGCTACTTTTCGCGCAACATCCCCATAATAGAATTCCATATGTATATATAGGTTTCAATAGTTGCTTGTATAATAGTAATTTATTTTATACTGATAATTGTGATTTTGTTCCAACTAACCAATACATTTTTCAGCTCCAATTCTTTCCTTTACATTTTTACATGTTCATTCCTACAGAATTCTGCATAAAGATTCATTCAATGATACTTGGTGTTCCTACATGAAGTAATAGTATTATTTATTATTATTGGTACTTATGCAGCCTAATTATACCTGAACTGCACTTGCACAGATTTACTTTCGTTAATAGTGATTTTGTAGCTTTTAATCCAATTATTTATTTTGTCACTTAACTGTTGTAATATTCGTATGGCGTCTTCGCTTATCTCGGACATCAAGAATCGCACTATCATCAGCGTGATATTTTCCATTTTTGGCATGCCACATATATAGAGTAGGTGGTACACCTGCTTTAGCGTCTTTTATTGTATAGTAGGCGTCCTCTTGTTTAAGTCTAAATATTCTGACTGTAATATAATATTTTAATAGTTCAGTGTTGTTTCGGTAACATTTTCTGTAGCTTATGAACAAGGGAGTTTTATATCTCTTTTACCATCATAGGCGTAAATATATATAGTAATTTAAAATAGTATTTATATAAGATTATTTATTTCAATTTCTATGCTATACAAAAATATTTTATAAATGTTAAAAATTATATAAGAAAAGCTTCTCGATGTTAGACATCAACCTATTTATCTAGCAAACGCGAATGCTGTATGTATTATTTGCAGCGCGTTTATTCGCCAGGCAAATGTTTTCTTCGTTCGGTCGAGAACCGTTTTGTATTCAGTATCTCGCAACAGTCGAGCCCAACAACACTCGACAAGAAATCAGAAACTTAAATAATTAAGTTATCGGAAAGTTGTGCAAACAGCGATCCGGGACGTGCCGAGAACTACACAATCGGATCCGGCAACGACAAATGCATGAGCATTACTAATTATCCGGCGTGGAGGTGCGTCAAAAACGCTAACTAGTTCGAAACAACCACTTTCCGAACTCGCCACAGCGTCTGGCTGGATCCTTTTGTTGCCCGAGGTCCCAAGTTCTCCACGAGTTTAATAGATTTATTAATTAGACGGGTTCGTATGTGATATGGACCCGCCACGTCATAGCCGGAATAAATGCCTTTGTAAAAATGTTACTTCTCTAGTATTGTATTAATTTAGATTTGTTTTGGGTAAAGGAATTTTTGTTTTGGGTAAAGGCCTGTCAATTGGGAGAAAAATATGTAATCTCATGTAGAAAAGCAGTCACCAGATATTTTTGACTCTATAAGGTCACCAAGTAATATCTCTGATAATGTCTCTCATTGGAATATTCTATTCACACTCTACTTATTTGCTAATTTAATAATATATTTGCTTTATTTTTGTTATGTTTTATACGAATGTTACTGCAAGCAAGTTTATTTCTTATAATTAAAAATAGAAGAACAACGAACTTAATATTTGTTATCTATAGTTTTATATGGACTTGCAACGCATCTTAACTAGCATCTATAAATTATATATTGTCCAGTATTTTGTTTACTAAGTTTTGTTAACTGTTTGTTGAAGCTAAGCTGCATGCTGTATAACAGAATATATCTTCGCAGGTCAAGAGAGTCTTCAGTCACGCTTGATTCTGAAGCAACAGTATGAGTTACTTCTTCCTTGTCTCGTAAATTACTATAATGCCTAACGAGCTTCCAAAAATTCGTAATGAAGCACTCCCTTCCCTAACTTTCTTAGTTTTTAAGTCCACTCACAACTGTTTACATTAAGAACTCTCGTGAAAAATATACTTTCCATTTCCTGTTACAACTTTCCACAAAAATTATTTTTCGTAACTGAATAAATCAGTAAAAATCAGTAAAGTTTGAAATGTTTTTTGATGATTTTGATGTATAGCGTATGTATATCATTCTATACAAAGCGGTAATGGACCTTTTTAAGATCATAAGCGATTATGATTCGCTTATCTACCTAACAAAACAACTATTCAAAAAAGGCACTAAAATAACACTGCCAACTTGGTTGACGCAGTGGTCAAGGCAATGATCTCATCAAGGCAATTATGGCAATCCTGCTGAGGCATGATCTTAAATTTCTGTTTGTAATTATTCATAATTGGGATTGTTAAAAAGGCAAGCGTGCAAAATACGACAGGAAAAGTGAACCCAGTCTTGTCAGTAACCGGGCTGGGTAACACCGGATGTCTTAAGTTAGTCACTCGCCAGTCACTAAGCTTGATGCCGAGGACCGCGATTCGAAACTCACGTTAAGCCATAGGTCCAGTCTAAACAAACCCCACTTGGTAAAATAAAGGCTCTAAAATATAACAAAAAGAATTCAAATAAGACTATGATGAAGTATTAGCTTCATTTTGATAATTTTATTGGAACTATCTCTATAAATATATTTAAATTATTCTTGCATTATTAAATATAATCCAATTTCTGCTTTTTCAACAGTATTATTTCACATTCGTCAATTTTAGACAATGGGCGTATCCAAAAAAAAAATCATTCTAAAATCCACACAGAAGATTAATCAACTCTCTCAAAATGATTCTCTATCAATACTGATGAGTTTGCGAAACCACAAATCGAACAAATCTGTTTGTTAACGTAACCTCCAAGTGTTTCAAATAAAAATATATTTTTGCCGGCTCGGTGGCGCAGTGGTAAAGGCGATGGGACGGTCCTCCTACTGTTGCAAAAGCCGCGGGTTCGAATCCTGCTGGGGCATGGTCGTAAATTTATGTTTGTGATTGTTTAAAATTTGTGAATGTTCTAGGCAAGAGTGTAAAATCCGACAAGGAAAATTATCCTAGTCACGCCAGTAACCAGGCTGGGTAAGACCGGATGTCTTCTGGGATGATTTCTAAAGTTGGTCACTCGTCAGTCGGAAGGCTTAATGCTGAGGACCGTGGTTCGGAGCCCACGTTAAACTGTAGGCCTAGTCCAGATAAACCCATAGTTGGTAAAAGGAGACTTTAAAATATATTTAAAAAAAAAGATAATTTTGCATCAAATTTTTTTTTGTAATATTTCCTAAACTTATTCAGAGATAAAACGATATGAATTACGAACCTTGGCCAATAACTACTTCCTACTAATCCTAGTAATTATATTTATATTATGAATTCTTTCTGACGGGTCAAATTATCAACAAGAAATTTTTACGTAAAGCTGTTCGTCTCGAAGAGTTTGGAATTATTGATATTAACACCTGCTTCGAGGGCACAAGGTGATGTTGATGAAGTAAATTTTAAAACATAAATAATATGTCTAATAAAAATAATAAATGTTTGCGTTTTCTTAACGTCTTACTATTTTTTGATCACAGTAGCATTAAAATATATGGAAAGTATAATAATACCGTCATTCTAAGTTTATTTTATAAAGTTCAATTAAATGATCAATGGCGAAACCTGTAATAACAAACATACTTAACGAACAGTTTACCACTAGGAAATGCCACCGATTCGTGGTCTGTTCCACACACCATCGCTTCTGTTTCTAACACCATGTGCAATTTCCAATTACTTCATTACTGTCCGAAACAGATATCAGCTCCAAAAAAGTACATTTAAGATTTTAACTACTATCAATTTATCAATTAAGACTTAACTATAATTATTTTATTTGTAATTTTCATTTATAATATAAACCGATATAAATAATGGAAATGTTCTTCTTGTATTATATTAATTTGAGACTCGACTCACAATTTGATTTATTTAACTAAAATAGGCCAGTATTTTGTCATTTATTATTGCTTATTTTCCCATATTAATTTTGAATCTAGTATTATTCTAATTACTTTGATGATCAAACAGTATCAAGGGGAAAATAAATAAATGTTTTAAGATATTCAGGTTCAGCCATATATTAGGAACTCCTCCTAAGTAATTGTTGTGTTGAAATAAGCATTGCAATTATTTGTGAGCCGACTAAAAACTTTTTCAGAATTTAGTTTTTAATTATTAATGATTCATTCATAAGAAATTGATATACTGTTGTATAATATTTTATATGACGTTCGCAAACTTAGCCTTCTTGGAATATTTTCTTTTTAATTATAGACCTATAATGTTTTCTCTCTCCTATCTTATTAAGTTAATACATTATCTCTACATTAGGGATGCCAAAAAATGTCGATATATCGGTATTATATTTTTGTTTAACAGCTATTTTTCGATATTTATTAAACAAACAAAACCTTTTAATTATTTTTAATAAACTCTACGTGATTAATCCATTTTCAAGATCGACACAATTTTGCAAATATGAATACATTTGGGTTGTAATTATGCCTGTATTTAGATGGATAATAAGTTATATAGATCTTATAATGCTTAATAATTCAATATATTATTTTGTTCTTGAATATCAATATCTGTTACAATTACTAAGGAACAAAATCACCGAGAGTATTGATATATTAGGTTCTGATCACTAATTGCTTAATTTTTGCAATTGTAAAATAATCGGTTTATATATACCATAAAACAATATTATAAGATATCAAAAATGCGCGACATAAATTTTACACACCAATAATTTATGAAGTTCTCTTGCTACCACTACCACTCGCAAAACAAACGGCATCAGTATGTAACAAAATTAATTTATTAACTAAGTTTCCGCGTCCCAACTTCGAATCAAAAGCTCTAAAACTGCTTTATTTAGCTACGCAAACTGTGTTCTAGTCAAATGCACCAATAAGGAAAGGTATCCTTTATTTTACGAATTAATTTTAACAACATTTACAAAAAAAAGTTTCTAAACCTACGCTAATCTTATTAGTTATATAAAATGGCATCTATATTTCTCCATTTGATATTAAAACGACATTTTAACATCACACAGAACGTTATAAAATTAAAAACAGACGTGACGATGCTAAACCTCTTCGTCATTGAAGATGTCTTCCAACAATTTTTTGGTAATGCTTCTGTGTGGTTTGGTAGGATCCAATTTCGGTCTTCCATATAATCTTGAGTTTATGGCATATAACCTGAAAAAAATGGTGTTATTAATTTTAAAATAACAAAATATGATAATTACAGAAACTAAGTAATAGACGATTTTATTGTGAAAAACTGTGAACATTATTATTTTTAAGTATACACCGCCAACTATCGCTAAAATAACGTATATGGTGAATAAATCGAGGACTAAATTAACTAAGATTAAATTATCTATATTTTTATATACAGACATCATTGAAAGTCTGCTCAGCTATATTAACACAAGGTTTGGAATGGGGAGTGGGCTATACGAGGGTCACTATTTATATTTCGGGAATAGGAAAAAACAAATAGTTAAGCTGTGAATATATTTTTATTGTTTTTCAAAGTACTCGCCACGATGTTCGATACACTTTTGCATACGCTTAAACCAATTTTTAAAGCATTTATTCCATTCCGAATGAGGTATTTTCAAAACATGATTTTTGAACGCTTCAATAGCTTCTTAGGGCAATGAAAATCGTTGTTCACGCAGTCTCTTGTTTGTATTCCTTATTTCACCGAAGACTTCTGGCAAACAAATGGTTATGTACCAATCAGAATTTACTGTTCTATGATCCTCTAGGCACTGTTGCAATATGACCAGTTTTCTCGAAAAAACAGGCCACCATTTTCTTTGAAATGCTTCGTGCCCGAACAACTCTTGTTGGATTTGGTTCATTTTGAGACACCCATACAGTCGACTGCTGCTTACTTTCGGGCTCATACGAATATATCCATCATTCGTTACCTGTCACGATTTTATAAACTTTTTCAAAGCACCGCGATTGAATTTCTTAAGCATTTTTTGCACCAATCGACACGAGCCTTTTTTAAGCGATTGTGAAATTGTGTGGGATCCAACGCGAACATAACTTTGGCACAGCTAAGTGTTCATGTAATCAGCATATATGCTGGTGAAACAGTAGTAGAACAGTAAGCAGTAGCTTAGGGATGTTTCAATCTCACAATAGGAGATATGACGATCTTGCTTAATCATTTCGCACACAGCATCGATGTTTTCTGGCACGGCCTTCACGAAACTCGTAGGACAGTGAACTACGACCACGATTGAATTCACTAAACCAGCTATACACGGTGGTTTTTGATGGAGCTTCATCGCCAAAAGTCAAATTAAGTTGATTGATGTACTCTTGTTGGGATAATCCACGTCGAAAATAGTAAAAAATCATCGCACGAAAATGTTCACGAATCAGTTCCATTTTTTGCAGAGATGAAACTTTCAACTAAATATAAAATAAACAAATAGCGTCCATGCAACCAAATGTTCTGAATACATATATCGTCAAAAATGTCAAACTTTACGATGGAGCCGTATATTTACGCGCAGGTTCTATAGCTTTATGACTCCGAAGCCTTCAGATAATGACTGTTAATTCAGGAAATTATGAGAATCACAAAGAGACATGGCGAAAGTCTTCATTCTCATGTTAGTATCCAGATATCTTGATTAGAATGGAGCAATACACCGACTTACCATTTGATCTATAGTACAGTAAAATGTATTTAATAGAAAAAAAGGATGGGTTGTCCTAGATATATACCTGGTCTTAGATATTGTAGAAACATAGTGTAGATTAACAATACAAAGTACAAACATTAAAAACAATTGAATCCAAAGAGAATTAATGTTAATGATGCAACGATTTATATTTTAGATATTGTATTTTATGTATAAGAGTCGAACTCATATGTTCATACCACGAAGAAAACTTAAGAGTAGAACCTGACATTTTTTATCGACACTTGTTCTGCAAAACAACACAATTTTTTTATTTGTTACTATTGACTATATGGTTCATTTCATTTGTAAACCCATACTATAATGCCTTATTTCATTATTTTTAAATTTTAAGGATTATTTAAGTTAAAATTAAAATTAAAATTATTATTTGAAATTAATTTCCTTTAATTTCTAAATATTTATTTCTAATAAGTTTTAAAATTATAAGTACTATTTGAGCTCATAAAATGTATGTTTAATTTCTAAAAACATTTACGATATCAGCTTACGCAAAATTAATCTGCACATTTCTATAGAATTTAAAAATAAAGTTAAAATATCGAAGAATAATTGGGTTTCCATATTTCTCTTTTTTAAAGAATAATAATAGAAAATAAATTGAATAATTGTAATTAAATAAATTGACGAATACTAACACTAAAGAATGTATCCAAACAAGATGAAATCAAATAATATCATCAAAATCAACTCTTTATCTTACAAACATCCATATGGATCAATAATTATATAATACTTTGAATACTCTTTGGTTTAATTTTAAACTCATACAAGTAACAGAGTTATTTTTACATTATTTTCCTACCTTTTACCTTTGCATTTTAATTAAAGATTGGATAAGTGTATCAAAATTTATTGAGTTTAAAGACAAAGTTAAGCCAAATGTGAAATATTATTGTGCAACATTGAATAAAATAATAAAACATTATTAATAAATCAATGTTTTATTTTGTTCGACGTTTTTTCTGCGTACAAAAGCTGTAAACATCAAATAATTAGAAAACCTTCCCTGCCAAAGTCACAAACACAACCCGACTTTATGATTATAACTTCATTTTACGGGTTTGAAACGATTTCTGTTTGTAGGTATTATTATTTCTTAAGGAAACGATTTTAAATTAATTCTTTGACGTGAAAACGCGAATAAAAGTCCTTTTTATAAAACTGTTTATCGCCAGTTTTATATTAACTACAGCTAAAATAGTATTTTATTAGCTACAAAGTCGTATTTAGAATTTTTTAATTAATATTCCATTATCTGTAATAGGTATTTAAGCGTAGAAAACAATGATTTAATAACTAACCATACATATAAATATATTTCATGATATCAACTATATAGACGTATATTAAATCCAGTAAATTAGCTTATACATGAGAAAACTGAACCTTTTCATGATTCAGGAAATCAAAGATGCTATTAATGTTATATATAGGAATTAATAAGGAAATATAGAAGCTGTCTTAAAGCTCAAATAATATGCTATATAACTATATAATTTACCTCATGAATATTAATGATAATCAATCAAGGAAATATTTAATTATAATGTAACATTTCTAACATTATGCGGTATTTCTAATATTATGCGGTATTAATCATAAAAATACCATGTTTAAAAAGAATTTGTTGAAAAAAATTGGTACAATATATATTACCAAAATATTTTCCATAATTTACTACTAATTCTCATCTTTCTGAAATTAGGTCAATTCGTCTACATCATCCATATATTTTCGTACTTCTTCAGCATTTCAAAACAGTGTCCCGGACAGATCCATGTAAAGAATTAGTAATTCAAATGTGGAAGCCTGATAAGAACGTTGGGTGCAGCAGAACTTCACATTCGAGCTACCACAGTGTATCAACAACTCTTGCAACGTCTAATCGAACGTTGTCATGAAAAATGATAACTTTTCCCAATTGTTGATATTTTTTTAAACAACACATTGTTCACTTTGTTCAATTGTCGTCGGTAGTTACCTGTAGTATAATATATAGAGAAATGACAAAACAATCGAATTTAACATTAGGGTAGGTTATTTAAGTTGTTTACATGTATAATTCACGTTTTCACCAATAGAAACTAACTGATTAATATACATATAAACACCTAATTATATTAAAGAACCCACTGTATAAGCAAATCCTTAAATATATATGGACACATGGCAACAAGGATAATCTCGATATGATTCGGCGGTTGCACAACGTATGTATTAATAATAGTGATGTAGAATGGACACAATTACGTCAATCAAAAAATCAAAAAACTTTTTTGAACTGGTGTAATATGGTACTAGTACTAAAACAGAACACAGTGCAGGTGTAAACAGTGATATTAATGTAAATAAAGTGATTGAACCTAGAGTATTTGAAGGCGAATTCTTTAGTTTTTACTTTATTTTTAGAAATTTAATGCTGTACTCGTTACACAAGCATTGAGTATAGCACTGAGTTATTATTTAATAAAAATAGTTATATTATTAACTATATAACATCACACTATATATCGAAATTCAATCATAACTTGTAATTGCATATTTAACTTTATAATTTCAATTTGTAAAATCGCTTCCCAAAGATGAAGATTACTTCAAATACGTAGTTTCAAAATTACTAGGCCTCTTAGAAACAAAGGTGAAAGAAGATGTTTTCGTGGAATCATTAGACATTATACGTCTTATAACTGACCCACAATTAATCATGACCATGACAGATTCTCAAAAAGAAGGGTGGATTACTTTTAAGTAAGTCATAGAGAAAATGTTAGGCTATCATAAAAGCCTTAACTATATGCAAATGATTAAAAGAAAGCTAAAAGTATAAAATAATTCTATATTATTCTGTAAGTCTATTACCTTTTATTTGAATGTATTAACTCGTTTAAATGGAAAAATAAAGTCATCGTTCAATATTAGAAAAAATGCAATTATTAATGATTGAATTACGACCTTAATTATAAAATAAAATATAATTATATGTTACTAACTTTTCACTAAGTTCGCATCTGACGTTAAACCACCAATCGCATACGAATACTAGCTGGCTGAACTGGGTACCGTTGGGACAAAGGAATGTAGTCTGACGTCCGTCTATGTCACAATAATGCCAACTTTGACACCTGGTTTCCGGATCCGCATAGAATCCTGGATATGGTTGCTCGTCACAATAGAAGTTCGTGTACGGTACCATACCTAGGACCGGGTAATCAGTACCAGGTCGACCTAAACAAAATGATAAAACAATTAATTTTATATTATATATAATAATTTTGTATTGTTTTAAATCATGGATGTAACCCACTCTCATAAGACGTGGCCACGGTTTGAAAACGTAAAATGTTAATATCTTCTAAATTTGTTAAATAAAACAACTAAAAACATTCAGCAAAGTGAACGTGTTTTACACTCTTTAGATTACCTATTACAGTGCATATCTTCCTTAAATATGACTGTTTAATCAATAAATACATTTATTACTATTATTTTATTATTCAAATTCAATTATGTTAATATGTAGTATTTAATACATTAATACAAACATACTAAATTAACATCAGTTATTAGATCAGTTATAGCTATAGGTTTCTATAGAAAAATAACATTTTATAAAGTAATAAGGACACAATACTTCCATAGTCCAAAATATAAAAAGTATCAATATATTACGACATAAATATAAAATGTTAAGAAACTTGATCATAGTTCTAAAGTTTAATAAATGTTCTTTAATTTTTTTCAAGAGTATTTATTATTGGTGGTCAGAGCCGTAATATATAAATGGTATTGAATATAATTTATTTTAATTCGGTTATTTAAAAAACAAATACATATTTTAATATAATACAGATACTCACACAAAATAATGATAAACTGAAAAGACAAAATAATTAAAAGGCATTAAAATTGTACAGCTTTTAAACATTGAACAGGCAGCTATAATATTTACTGACTAATGTATAAATCAGTTTAAACCAGAGGCATAACAAATTAAACCAAACATAGTAATGTATAAAGATAACAAATGAATAATTCATTAAGTAGAACGATTTAATGTTTTTCCGTTATAATTTAACGATTTAACGTAAATGTAGAGCAAGGTGACTAAACAAACAATTTAACTACAAGGTTGATAATTGATCATTAATGCAGCGACCATGTCAACATACTGCAGAGAAATGCGTCTTACATTACAACAGTTAATTTATAGATTCGTTCATCTTTTCCCCGTTACAATGCAAGGATAATTCTAAAAGAATTGTTACTAGAATGATTTAGAATCAATAATAATTTCTATAAACATCAATAATAATATTTAAAAAGCTAATAATGACATATAGTTAGACTTAAAAAGTCTTGTATTCAAATCCATGAAGAAAAACAAAATCCATGATAAGAAGGGATTTCGTTTTTGATTAAAAATTTTTATTCATGGTGAGAAATACTACTGACGTTCAACGATACGATAAGTTGATAAGAAGTCCATTGAGATTGGGTTGAGAAATCAATTATTATTAACTTTATAAAACATAGAGGTATATAAAGTCAAATTGAATTACAACATCAAAAACAATTGACAGATTTATTGTTTTTAACCTCTTTTGAGCTTCTACATAAGGACAGAAAGATTTCTTCCTTAAGTTTCAGACTAGATTATTATAAAACCAGATGTGAAAGAGCATCAAAATACAATTCTAAATCGTAATTTAAATAGTCTTGCACTTTGCTCGATATACATAATTGACCTGAAATGTGTAACGTAAATTAGATATTGGAATCATGTTGTTCAGTTCACTTTAAAACATCCAAAAAGAATTACAATTTCCTTTTTTTAAATGATAATTTGAGAAATTTAAAAACTGAAAATAATATCATGTGTTCTTCCACAGATTATTTTGAAAAAGGGGAATTTCAAAATTCTTTTACAATTTCAGGGTGATAGGAATCAGGCAGTACCTCACCAAACCAAATATAAGAACTGAGGATATATGTGGTAATAACAACTAAGTGTTGTTTGTTTTGGTGAACGAAAAAAATAACCCGAATTTCAAAGAGGAATTATATATTTTTATAGTAAACAGTATTTTCGTATTAATTTTTGCTGTGGACATGGAGAAATGTTTTTTAATGTTGAATGAAGGGGATATGAAATACTTATTTTTAATTTCCCGCTTCTCGCGCCCTGTTGTGGTCCCGAAGGACCAAACTTGGTTACAATTTTATATATATTCTATGTGTCTTTATACTAGACTTAAATGATATAAATAGTTACAGAAAATACAAATGACAAAATAATTTTGACAACTATAAAATAAAGTTACCAGCTTAAAAAATGTTAGACGTTGTCAGCGACTGTGTGGTTATAACATCAGAATACTTAAATTATTAATTGCATAAGAGATTCATTGATATGATAATATAGGTAATTAAATAGCAAACAACTTAAATATAATAGCGCCTTCACCATTTCACCTGACAAAATTATTTTGACAATGTGTTGTTAATGTTAATATCTGTTTCATTAATAAGTATATCAAATTTAGACTGTTAGATGCAGAATTTATGTTATATCGTTATAATACAATAATTATTATAGTACTTTACCTGGTATCGATTTACCCAACTCAAGATATTCTAAAACCGATGGACTGAGAAAACCTTGCGGAACAAAGTTTGTGTTAAGTTCTTTGTTTCTCTCTTCCAAATCTCCATCCACGTCGTTTTCAGGTTCCGAAGGGGGTGCCCTGGGCCTTTTAACTCTCGATTTTTGTTCCAAGCTTTCTAAAAACAAAACAGGTTAATGTAAGTAACTTATATATATTGGTAATCATGTTAATATCTGCTAGTTAAATTACAATAAATGAAGCAATGCACAATAAGTTAACTAAAAACTTAATATGCTGTTCAAATCTCACTAAAAACTAGCCTTTACATTTTGAGATTAACGATCTTTTACAATATTAACAGAACAATATCTTAATGAACTTATGAAACTTAACTAAACTTATTATTTTCATTATTTATTATTTTGCCCCATACGCACTTTCAACTGCTGAAATCGTACCTCACAAACATACATTTTATTGTCAAACAGGGTGACGAATACACTGACCTACACCCAATATATTCGGGTGTTCCGCAGGGCAGTGTTCTTAGCCCATTGTTATGTCTTATGTATACAGCTGACCTACCAACCTCAAGAAACACTACTGTTGCAACATATGCTGACGATACAGCGGTTTTACCATCAAACGACGATCCAATATCAGCCCCAAAAAAACCTCCAACTTCTTCTTAACAAAGTCGAATTGTGGTTGAAAATGTGGCGTATCAAATCAAATGAGACAAAATCTACCAATGTGACATTCACCCTTCGTAGAAGAGCATGTCTCTCAGTAAAATTGAATAATCATAAACTTCCGCAAGCAGACAACGTTTGACATGGAAAAAACATATAGTGACAAAATGTAAACAGCTTGGGCTTAAACTACAGCAAATCTATTGGCTGATAGTGTGTAAATCTAAATTAAATCATTAGCATAAAGTGTTGCGAGTCATCGTCGATACCCCATATTGCGTGTCCAACAAACTGATTCAGCGTGATATCCCCATAGAACCCATAACGAGTGTGATTCGGAATGTTAGTGCGAAATACTCTGAAAGACCATTAGTGCATCCTAATGCACTCCCTCGCAAAACAGTTAAATGTGCGCGATGACAGTGAAGTGCATAGGCTCAAACGCAAACTGCCATACGAACTGATTAATAGAAACATAGAGTGAGATTTAATAATCTCTAGAATAAGCTATAATAGTTTTTAGAATAAGGTAGAATAGACTATAAGAAAAGATTTAGATTATAAGTTTTACAGTAGACCTCTTACTGAAGTGATCTGCTACATGTGAGTGTATATATATATATATATATATATATATATATATATATATATATATATATATATATATATATATATATATATATATATATATATTATATCACGTATCATTTATCAGATACCTTCTATATATTAATCGGCTTAGCGAAAATGTTTGCATTCGTTAACAAACTTTAGTAACATACCTCTTTAAAAGTATTTCCTCTTCTCTGTTATTAGAGAGACTTAATAAATTGTGGTCGAATTTTAACACTAGCCATTTTAAAACGCAAACTGTTCAATATATTGGCTATATCTAAGTTTTATTACATTTTATTCACTTAAAAAAAGAATCCATTAACCAATAATTTTATTAATATCGAATATAAAAATTCCAATTCAAGGAAAATAATTATTTATGATTTATATCAATGATGTTAAACGACGAAAACAACTATTTCGGCCGCAGAATTATCAACAAATTTGAATAAAACGCAATGTTAACCCCTGTTGAGCTGTAATAATCACCACTGACAGTACTAAAACGATTCGTGTGGCCGACAATGTTAATTGTTTAATTGAAAAGCATTAAGCCCGTTCTACGGACTAAATTTATATTGAC
Organism: Rhynchophorus ferrugineus; assembly: GCF_030347505.1. Lineage (NCBI taxonomy): Eukaryota > Metazoa > Arthropoda > Insecta > Coleoptera > Curculionidae > Rhynchophorus > Rhynchophorus ferrugineus. Next base: position 17,500,205 of record NW_027472583.1, on the reverse strand, counting down.
GTGTCAGTATCGCGCTTTTAAACACCGACCCTTTTCCATTTCCCTTCTATTTGTTTTTTGTTTAAATAAATATAAATCGTGGTTTTTATGTCTGAATGAAATCGGTTTTCGAAAAGTATAGAACGGGATTTTTTTGTAAATTGAGGGCATTTATATCACAAAATATATGATAAAATTTAATCGATTTCCAAAAGATGTAATACCGTAAATAATATCGTATTCCGTTGTTTCTCTCTACGATGTATTATCCTCAAAATAAGTATTATCCACTAAGGTCCTTGGTAAACATCTGTTTTACAACCTATTAAATTACAAAATGAAAATTCGATGGTTTTGACATTTCACTGCACAAGTATCAATTTTCCATTTAATGTTATTGAGTTATTGAGTGTATACGGTGAAACGCTTTTAGAAACTTAAGATGATGCTGCTCCATCATATCTCAATTGTCGTTCTTGGTTTCAACGATTTAAATATGGTAGTTGTGATGTGAATGACATGTGGACTATGGACTACACATGGAAGAATGGTCTGGAGAATGAACATATCATTGAAGTTGATATATCAACAGCAAGTAAATGCTTGAAAACCTTGGGAATGTTAAACAAAAAAGAAATCACTGGAGAAGATTGAGAAGCTTTTTTTATTTGTGAGTTACCGTTTGAACAAAAAGAACTACTAAATTAAGCCATAACCGGAGGTAATTACTGAATAAAGCTGATGTGAATTTAATGTCTTACCTCATCAGCTGAAATTTGCAGTCATGTCCCATATTGTTTTATTTAATATCTTGTATTTTTTTTAAAAAGTAACAAATTAGATTACATTAGTACTTTTCAAACTTAAATGTCATAATATATTTGTACCTTCCAACGATACTCAATGACTTTTAGCAACAGTAAAACCCAAACTTGCAGAAAATATTATTTCACTATACCGTAAATTTAATCTGCAAATTTCCATTTCATAAAAAACGAAAGCCTAATTACCGACTTTTGACACAAATATATCTATAGACATGATATAATATATAATATATATAATATATATAATATATATTCCTGACATTATGCTAAAATAAAATAAAAATAAACGTACAAAAGTAATATTTTATCAAAAAATAACAAGTTGCAGTAAATGCAAGTCTTAACTGTTTTTAACAATAGTTACTATTCAAAATACAAGAATAACCCACGTGACTGAAGCCCTTAAATGTTTAGTTGAAAATTATTAACTTGACTCTAGTGACTAATTTGGCCTATCTATTAGCATTCATTTCTTTGATACACTTTTATGCATTCTGTACGATATGATCGAACGTTGACATGTTTAAATATCATTTTAGCTAACAATTTAGTTCAGCTACAAGCTTCAATTTCGCGTCTTCATACACTTTAAGTCTTGCACTACATTTTTGCTTCTGACGATTCTTGAGTTGATTAACACCGGCAAGTTATTTCACGCAAATTAAACTCACTCAACTAGAATAAACTCAAACTCAAAACTAGAATAAAATAATATATTTGTGATATTGATCCAAAATGACTAATCCCGAAGGTTAAGTTATTATGAGATTTCCAATCTTATAATAAACCTATATTTTATATGTTTTGTAATATCATATGTTTTACATAAGATAATTTTACTTTATGCAACTGCCTAACCACTATTGTTGAACGGAAAAGATTTATTTGAACATTTAATATTAAGAAATATTTTTAACTTATTAATAATCAAAATACTATATTAAATTATAATAAAATTAAATGTTACTAGATAATTTCATTCCATCATTTTATGAAATATATAGAATTGGTTAACAATGTTGACTTGGTCATATACCAAATAACTCAAATATTAGTATACCATAAAATTATTAAGAATGTATACACTCACAAAAAATTATACTGTCACAAGTCGATCGGCCGATTTGACGTTAAAGTTTTTCATATAATAATATAATTATTACATCTCAACAATTAAAACATTGTTAAAAGTATGATCTACAAATTTTAATGAATGACGTATATCAATTAATTCTACATCTAATTATATACTTATTAGACATTCCCTAATGATTTATCGGCGAGGTGACAGATTTTCACAATGCTTTAGCAATATCCACCGGCACTATCGAATAATGTAATTGTTCCATCAATTATTTTCGAGGATATTCTAATTATTAGATTCAGGTTAAATAACATAAAACAAAGACAAAAGCATGAAAAGAAACGAAATAGAATCTACCAAACATCACACAAATCCGATCATATCATTAATTATAATTGATATGATATAAAAAGTATCAAAACTGACGTGACAATTGATGATAAAAAGTTACTGTATTAGAAGTTGAAATCCGGTTTTCATTCCAGCCAGAACACTCCAGAGAAAACTATTTTTGCCTAGCAGGCAGTGAAACTGTGATAGTAAAATTTGTGTGGTAGTCATTTCTCATCCTTTTGGATTTTTCTCATCGCAAATGCCTGGAAACAATTGATTAATCACCTGCTAAACTATCTGAAAGTTCTTAAAAAGTTTGATCTAGATTTTCTTTCAATAAAGCTTGAAATTCATTGCCTTCCAAATTTGTGGGTGTTCCAAGTCACTGTTTTCCACTAACGTCCAAATCACTTCCTTTAAATCATTGAAACTAAAATCGACAAGTTCAATATGACGGAGCGGGATCAACAACAAAAATAATAAATATCGAAAATGTACTTTTGAACGCTCTGTAGTCATTGTCTTTATACATAGTACTTTTTTTATGTAGACGAATACCCAAATCATTTAACAGTTATGTTACATTACAACAGGATTCGAACCTGCGACTTTCACAACAGCAGGAGGTATATTTCTCTATAGACAGCTATAATTTATTGTACAATTGTATGCATATATATATATATATATATATATATATATATATATATATATGCATACAATGTATATATATATATGGCAAGTTATTTCACGCAAATTAAACTCACTCAACTAGAATAAACTCAAACTCAAAACTAGAATAAAATAATATATTTGTGATATTGATCCAAAATGACTAATCCCGAAGGTTAAGTTATTATGAGATTTCCAATCTTATAATAAACCTATATTTTATATGTTTTGTAATATCATATGTTTTACATAAGATAATTTTACTTTATGCAACTGCCTAACCACTATTGTTGAACGGAAAAGATTTATTTGAACATTTAATATTAAGAAATATTTTTAACTTATTAATAATCAAAATACTATATTAAATTATAATAAAATTAAATGTTACTAGATAATTTCATTCCATCATTTTATGAAATATATAGAATTGGTTAACAATGTTGACTTGGTCATATACCAAATAACTCAAATATTAGTATACCATAAAATTATTAAGAATGTATACACTCACAAAAAATTATACTGTCACAAGTCGATCGGCCGATTTGACGTTAAAGTTTTTCATATAATAATATAATTATTACATCTCAACAATTAAAACATTGTTAAAAGTATGATCTACAAATTTTAATGAATGACGTATATCAATTAATTCTACATCTAATTATATACTTATTAGACATTCCCTAATGATTTATCGGCGAGGTGACAGATTTTCACAATGCTTTAGCAATATCCACCGGCACTATCGAATAATGTAATTGTTCCATCAATTATTTTCGAGGATATTCTAATTATTAGATTCAGGTTAAATAACATAAAACAAAGACAAAAGCATGAAAAGAAACGAAATAGAATCTACCAAACATCACACAAATCCGATCATATCATTAATTATAATTGATATAATATAAAAAGTATCAAAACTGACGTGACAATTGATGATAAAAAGTTACTGTATTAGAAGTTGAAATCCGGTTTTCATTCCAGCCAGAACACTCCAGAGAAAACTATTTTTGCCTAGCAGGCAGTGAAACTGTGATAGTAAAATATGTGTGGTAGTCATTTCTCATCCTTTTGGATTTTTCTCATCGCAAATGCCTGGAAACAATTGATTAATCACCTGCTAAACTATCTGAAAGTTCTTAAAAAGTTTGATCTAGATTTTCTTTCAATAAAGCTTGAAATTCATTGCCTTCCAAATTTGTGGGTGTTCCAAGTCACTGTTTTCCACTAACGTCCAAATCACTTCCTTTAAATCATTGAAACTAAAATCGACAAGTTCAATATGACGGAGCGGGATCAACAACAAAAATAATAAATATCGAAAATGTACTTTTGAACGCTCTGTAGTCATTGTCTTTATACATAGTACTTTTTTTATGTAGACGAATACCCAAATCATTTAACAGTTATGTTACATTACAACAGGATTCGAACCTGCGACTTTCACAACAGCAGGAGGTATATTTCTCTATAGACAGCTATAATTTATTGTACAATTGTATGCATATATATATATATATATATATATATATATATATATATATATATATATATATATATATATATATATAATAAATGGTCAGGACTAAATGGACTCACCCGTTTTAGTGGATTCCAAAGATGTATTGTTTTAAATAATTAATCTAACCATCCTACATCGTTTTTAAACTATTTTCATTAATGTTTTAAGCTATTTTTGGATATCACACATCCTCACCTACTCTTTAGTGAAGCAATTTAACGAAACTAATATTTATAGAACTCAATGTGTAGTCCTTTTTTAAATTTATGAGTAAAATACTATTAGCATAGTCAGTGTTAATATCTATGTTGAATCTCTTCATTCAAATGACAATAAAGAAGATAGAAAAGGATCAGGACGGTCAGTTTTCAAAAACAGATATATTTGCTCTTAATATGTACATAAAACACATCATATTATTTAGATGCTCATTTGTAAAAATAATTTTAAAGACGTTAAAATGTATTAAAATAAATTCTAAAAACTTATATCTCAATCCAGACACTACTTTGCTTTTATAACTACTTAAATTGTTAGAGTTAAGATCTTAAGATCGAATAACGTGAACGAACAAAAAGCTACATAAAAGTGGATAAAGTTATCTTAAAACAAGTAAGAAAATTATTGCGATTCACATAACAGGTTCCTCGTTAACAAAATGGCAATTTTGTGTCGCAGTGGTAAAGGTGATGGGAGGGTCCTCCTACTGTTGCGATAGCCGCGGGTTCGAATCCTGCTGGGGCATGGTCGTAAATTTATGTTTGTGATTATTTAAAATGGATAAAATGAATGTTCTAGGCAAGAGTGTAAAATCCGACAAGGAAAATGCCTCTCGCCAGTCGGTAGGCTTAATGGACCATGATTCGGAGCCCACTTTAAACTTTCCTTACATTACATATTGTAAAATAAAAAATCAAACAAATATGTAAATTAATCAAACAACTACTTAATTATCATAATAAAATTATATATACAGCAACGGAAAAAAATTCTTAATTATAATACTTCTGACATTCAAAACCTCACCTATCATTATTTAGTTACTATACGCTATCAACGGCCAGTCTACTAATGAAAAAACCGCAGGTATGCACAGCAATTGAAAAAAGGATCTAAAATGAAAGTAATTCGATTAGAACGGCTACGGGAATCAGTGCATAAGATCGAAAATAGCATTTTCCCGGAAACAAATTTAACTTTGATGCTCGTAAAACGGGAATATGAATAAAGCGATTGTAATTTCAGATGTTAATCGGCTTTTTATTCATTAAATACAACAAAAACGACCACTAGAACGACAGACAATATATTATTAGAAAGTGAAATTACAAACGAAGGTCATAGAACGCTTGTTGCGAATTAATAGTTACTTTTTCGGAACGATGATCTGATTTATTTAAAGACTTGACACAGTCTCCGGCCGCCAAATTAAAACAGATACCTGTATACAGTACCGATTATATCGGAGGGCCTTTCAAATTATATAAATTAGTATTATCAGTTCTGTCTAGTTTCCTTTACAGATCTAAGTAAATGTGTAGAATAATTAGTATAATTAATGCTAAATATTCCACAAAACAAGATTAAGTCTGTCCAGAAACTACTAAGAATTGTTTAGGTCTAGTCATAAACGGATAAATTCAAAAATAATTTAATATCTTAGTTGTTTTATAAATTTCCCTTTCCTAAGGCATCCGGTGTTACCCAGCCTGGTTACTGGTGTGACTAGGATCATTTTCCTTGGATTTTACACTCTTGCCTAGAACATTCACAAATTTTAAACAATCACAAACATACATTTACGACCATGCCCCAGTAGGATTCGAACCCGCCGCTATCGCAACAGTAGGACGACCGTCCTATCGCCTTTACTACTGCGCCACCAAACCGGCTATATATATTTTTGGCCAACATTTGTAACCCATATATCTATTTCGATGATCGATATTCTTCGATCGATGTCGATATTTTTTTTCTCCGATATATCGATATTTTTGTTGCGGACCGACACTGAAGACATCCGATCTTACCCAGCTTGGTTACTGGCATGATGGGGATGGCTATTACTTGTCAGATTTTCTACTATTGTCTATGAAGACATTTACAATTACAATCACATACATAAAATACATCCATGCCCCAGTAGGATACAAGCCCACGACTATCGCATTAGTAGGAGGACCGTCCTGTCGTCTTAACCACTGCGCCACCAAGCCAGCAATATTTGACATCTTCGTGGCATTAATTTGATTAATATTATTTTAAACATTTGAAAAATTCGTTCAAAACCTGTAACAATCCAGAAAATAAATCATCATTCTCTGCATGTTATCTAACGAAGAGTTCTAATTGAGCTCAAAGATTTTTCATTGGTTTAAATAACATCGATATTGAAAGAATTATGTTTGTTTACAAACAACACTTTATAATTCAATCGCTTTGCAATGCTAACTTGTCTCCTTCCCGAATTTAACTACAATAATTAGTTTTAATTACATCGATAAATTTAATATGTAAAAGAAAATTATTAGTTGCCTTGCAGTATAAAACAAAATAAATCAAAGAACCTATTATTATATTATAGAAACTAAGAATACTGCAGTAATTTATAATTTATTATATACAAACCACTGTTACTATGTATTAGATTATATCAATTAATCAACTAATATTTCATCTGGGATTTATACAATATTTTAAGCCAACAGTTTTATTGATTAATACCTATACAACAAGTAATTAATTCATATTAATTAATAAGTCGAGTTTATTTAACAAGTTTGAATTAAATTTAAATTATTATTTATTATTTCGAAGGAAATAATTGAAATGCCATAAAGATTTTGCATTTTACTTATTTTTGATTTCCATATTTAAGTGACTTTTAAAGCTCTTTTAATTTAATTATTGTCAAGAAGTTAAATAGTTCGCAAATTGTGTAAACGAATTGTTAACGTAATATAATTTCATAAAATGAATTAAATAGTGTTAGGCTCTTCTGTTTCTTTTATGGTAAGATCGATCAAATCTACCCAAAAATATTGCTTTCAATATGACGATTTAATCAAATATTAGATTGAAATAAACATAGAATAATGCGTTTTCTATGTATGAAGTATTAAGGAATTTATTGTTTGTCTAAAATACCTATGCGTGCTATAAAGTATAAAATATCATTCAACTGCTATGTCCGCTATGTCTTCTCAAGGTGGCATGGATGCCAGTGATCCAATTTTCAGTGACTCTACCGCACAAATTCGACTGAATTTGATAGATGAAGTATCGTTAAATCAACTTATTCATATAAATCAGAAAATCATAGAATCATAGAATAACAAAATATAGTGTAGCGGGGCCAAATCTAACTATATTAATGGCTAATTTAAATAAAAAAGCGATAAGATTTTTTTTTTTTTGAGAGAATAGTTTAATATCATCCAAAGAGACAATTTTCAATCTTGAGGAAATAAGTAAATGTCAGAAAAAGAGACAAAAATAGTAACTTCACATGAGCCCACTTTGTATACATATGTATTGCATTATATTGGAAACGACAATATTTCATTTACTAAAAGAATAGTGAAATCATATTTGTACACCTAATACAGTTATTTGAATCTATGAATCTATTCGCATTAAAAAGAATAGAAACAATCGAATCTATCAATCATTCGAATTTTATAAAATGTTATGGATGTTGTTATATCAACGAATTAAAAAAAAATCTAACGATTTTCAAGAAAAAATAATATATTAACAATCTGGAGATATTTATATTGAAAACACAAATATTACAAAATATATTTAAATAAAATGCTGTAGTTATTTATTAAGTCAAATTTTAATCGATTATGCAAATTAAGCAATAAAAACAATAGTAATATGTGAATGAAAACATCTTAAAGGCGTCGAATAATACGTGACTTTTTCTAGTAATGATGCAAATTATCTTTCCATATTCATTCATGTATGTAGTTACTGTAAATAATTAACAGCAGCTTAAATTAAATGGATAACGTTCTTGTATTTGATAAATGGTTACTGTACAAAAGAAGACATCCATTAACTACCACTGGATATTATCTACATAATCAAAAGGTTAAATCGCTCTTATAAATCACTCTTTCTATAAATCATTCTGCTTTGCGGAAGTAAGAAGAAACTAGAAAGGAGCGTCAACAAATTGATCTTCGTAAATATATTTTACAAGCATAATTGTTTATTTAAGCAATTTGCATGCACTAGGAAAGAACATCATACCACAATTTCCAATGATTTATTATTTGAAAATAAAAATATTTTATTTTATTAACATTATTGTTCTTAGAAACAACTTTTCGTAAGTATGTAAAACAATCAGCAGATAAAGAAAATGATTTTGTAGAATGTATTTTCTATTATGTACAATTCCCTTTTACCATGTTTTAACAAGCTGCAAAATTAATGGGGATGATATATCAACACATTAATTTTATAAGAAGTAAACTTCTAATTTTTATTGTCAATAATTATAATAATTATTAACTGTAATAATATGTACATTAAGTTTGAAATAAATATTTATCTTTACAATATTGGGAGTATAAATTAGTTTGGTCAAACTGTTGCTATTAGAAATTCGTTTTCGTTTAGTTAAGCTGGCTTTCTTTTTTGGCCTTAATAAACTAACTGTTGAATCGCAATTGAAAATCGCTTTTCAAATATTTCTATAAGCTCTGAAAAATTCTTGAAACACCAAAACTAATATCTATGTGGGAGAGCACTATAACAGTAAACTTCAACAAGCAATCAATACGGTTCAGCTGAAATGTTCTTCCAACTAAAGTATAGTAAAACAAATGTCTGGCGCTATTAACGCAGGACTCTAAAAACTATTTCTTCAGTCCAATATTTATTAGTAATTTAGTGGATTCAAAATGAAATATTTTATTTCTTGGTTCATTACATAATTTGTCTCAAAACATATAATATGTCTCAAATATTGGCAACTCAAGGAAAAGGACAGCAACTGACAGTTGTAAACAGTAGTAAACATAACATAAAATAGTAGTGAAGAGAATTTTTTGAATAGATTATTGAATATATGAATGATGATTATTAGTGATCATTATTGGTTCTCTATCTAAATTGCCATTTCTGTCATTTCGCTCAACATAATTAATCGCCTAAGTCAGATGATTTTATATGACTTTTACTTAACACTATGTGAATTCGAATGTATATGTCAGCAAACTCGCAACAATTCATGTATTAAATGAAAATATCTATGAAGATAAAGTTAATCAAGTCCAGATACATGTAAATGATCATGGAAATTTTCATTAAAAGAGAGTCAGCAGGGTGATTGGTCTGACGCACTATTAAATAAACTTATAAAAGCGCAACTTTTTTATTTTAGATAAAGCTTTTTCCTTGAAGCGTTAATATAACTTTCCTAAACAAAATAGGCGTTGAAATTAACTCGTAGAATTATTTTATTAACAAAAATGGTTCATTCATTTCATTTCATTTAAAAATCGAAGTTAGATATTTGCCGGTGATAATAAGATTTCATTAAAAACTAAAAAATATAACAATGCATTTTTGAGGTGATTGTAAATAAGACATTACATAATATTTAAATGAATTGAAAAAAAAATTCAACCCGAGAAATTATACAATTATTTTATTTGTTGTATTTATTGGATTTTCACACTCTGATTGTTTAAGAGCTTGTTACTATAGAATTTAACATCAATTATAAGAGTAATAGTGTATAATATCAATTTTAATAAAGGAATCATAACGCTCAGTGTAGACTAGTTCATAATATCAATACTTTTTTCATGTCTAAAAATACTGGAAAAAAATAGGAATTTTAAAAAATTTTCATTAATACTACTTCAAAAGTCATATGGTCAGAATGTTGCAATAATATACAACTGTGTACAATAGTATAATTTCAATGATTTAAAAGTAAATCACCCCTTTGATAATCATGATGTTAATAACAAAGAAGGGTCTGGAGGATTGAAGACTGTCATAGACAATGAATTACAGAACTTATTGGTCTAGAACCTAGCTCAAAACCTTAAAGAACATTCAGACAGGTTAGCAGTTAATAACGGTCGGTCGTCATGCAAGTCATGCAAGTATTATGAAAGGTACACTCTTGCAACTCGGATGGGAAGTTCCGTCGCCCTTAACATTCTGACCAGAAAGAAACATTTTTAGAAAATGGCCAAAAATATTTTGATTAATATATTGTACCAATTTTTCTTAATAGATGCCTTTTAAAGACAGAAAATAAACAGAGGACATGCAGGCACCTAATAAAATCATTACACACCTACTATTTACACCATCCAACAGCATTTTCAAATAATTGTTATTGATTTCTGCAATACCAACATCATCCAAATACAAGAAGCCTTTCCAATTCGAACGAGATCTAATTGGAAAGAATGATGAGCTGAATGTAACGTTCTTAATACCTTTTAAAGGTGATGTTCTTGACATTTCAACAACCGATGACTTACTTAATTTCGGCCGTGCGAAATGGTTCAATACACTAATTAAAATTTGTTGGAGCTTACATTTACTCCATCGGTTTTTGCAATTTGTTCTTCAACCTAGCACAAATTTAATTAGTCAACTATTGTTGTTCAATCGATTCTAAACAGATTACAGACGATGACATAATATTACAAAGACCGACCACAACAATACTAGTTTCCTACATCGGTCGATAAAAAGTCGATTAAGTTGAGTATTAAATACTATTCGTCGGAAATAAAAGGAGGAACCATGTGAACTTTAGGCATTTACTGGAATAATTCATAAAATCGTTATAAAAATAAGACAGGAAAGACTGTAAGAATTGATCCATGGCATACATATCAAAATATTTAAATTAATAAATTAATAATATCAGGCGAGCTTTAAGATTTATTACGATTGTTTATTGTTTAGAAAGTTTAAATTTTAATTGTGCTTTGAAATTTTTTATTTATTAAATTTTGCCAACATGAACCTAAAGAAATTTTCAGCACTACTAAGGATAACATAATTTTAACGGAAAAAAATGACACAAAATCTGTTTTAAAAGTTATAAACAATTTAAATAATACATACATAATATACTTTTGTATGTATATGCCGTACTTCTGTCTCTACTATCTATTACGAAGAACTTCTTCGATAGCTTCAACTGGAATTTCGAATATTAACCAGAGCCTTACATTGTATCATTTTAAAATAATAATAATACCAAATAAATTTGAAAATTTTTATTTTTTGCGGCATTTCGGATAGCATTCTAATAAGAATTCTAACCCGAAAATTATAAATGGACAGGCCAAAACAAATAAAAAAATTAAACGAACACCTGTCCAGTGTTAACACCTGCATCAAAACATATTTACCCAATGATCTAATCTGCAATGAGCTTGTCTGATCTTGGGGGTAGGCTCGGTTGGATTTGAACAATGTTCTTGGTTATATTGGTCATACCATCAAATATTAATATTCCATGAAAAATGTCCAAAGTGATATCTACTATTAATTATTGTACTTTAATTTTGAAAAATTCGAATAAGTTCGACAAAAATATACAGATAAACTCTATACTGCTAGAAATACCAAATAATTGTTTTCAAAACATAATAAACTTCCAAATGTAAGAAATACTTGTATTTATAGGAAGATTAACCAAACGTAAACTCAAATGATCTTATTTAAAATTTTATTAAAAACTTATAAATGATAAACCCAACAAGTACGAGCTACTTTGATTAAAGAATAGTAAGACTTAAAATGAAACTAAAACCGGTTTTTTCAAATCTATATAGTCCTCTTCAGAGTCAGTCTGTCACCTGAACACAATGTATTTACGTCAATGTTTCTTCAAATCTTCAAAACAGTTGTTGAATTCAACGAAGCTAAATCTGGCCGTTATACAATGATAAAAGTTGAAATTATATCGCAATTAATGCAATTATAAGACGCGTTATCGTGATAAAAACAAAACCTGTTACCGAATTATTGGCCCATAATTCCGACCTCTTGAGTAACATCATAGTGGGCGCATAACACTCAAATGACTTTCTTTATTGACAGTTGATTGAAGAAATGTTTAATGAACAATTTTGTTTTACTATTTTTTAATGAAATAATATTTTAATCAGATTAACAACTATAAGAAATATTTAAGTCTAAATAAGTAAAGCAAGTTGTGCTCAAGCAAACAATATTAAATTTCGGAATAAAATAAATCATCACAACAGGATATTATTTAATTGCTTTTGGATTTAACAAAAAAACTAGATCAGGTTTGACGAATGACTAACGTTGTCTTGTATTTAATCAAATATCAATTATGTTACTAATTAATTCTCTGCTATGTTGAAATCTACAGTGCCCTGAATTACTAAAAAAAAACAGGTATACATTCAACACTAAAACTTATATTAGATAATACTGTAGATTTTTTATATTTTTAAGAAATAAATTATATTTTATACAACATAGCATAAATTGTGCTTATATAACCAAATTGATCCCTCTGGGGTGACTTTTAACACTAAAACGTAAATAGTTAAAGATTCTCCTACATTTCATTAACAAGGCGTTTTTAAATTTTAAATGTGACAAGAAAGTTGCATTAAATTTTGTTTCAAAAACCAAAAGTATAAGTTGTTTAAAGAAAAGATTCGACAGGGACAATACTCGAGCATTATTAACACTATGCACAACTATCCTGAAAAAAAATTCCTACTAGCAATTATACTGATGGAGGCAAGTTCAAATTAATTATAGAGGAACAAACCAGCTTAAATGTAAGACTCAAAACTACAAACGATCTTGATGAACAATCATTAGCAATCACAGCAAACAGTCGAAGCAAACACAAACATATTGAATCAGCTGTAAAAGAAGCTACACCAGTATCAAGAGAGAAATCAGAACATGAAATATATTGTCCATTCGAAATTAGATATGTGATAAAAGAAAGCAGACCTGCTAAAGAATCAGAAATACTACAGACAAAAATAATTAATAGCATCAGTAATCAGACGAGTCTATCACGAAAGGTAATTATCACATTAACGAATATATTTAATTTCTGTTTTAGGCTGAGGCATGTTCCACGATGTTTTAAAATGGCACAAATAATTATACTCAAAACACCTCACAAACCGGCAAAACAAATCGGATCTTAAAAAAAAAGATTGAAATAATAAAATTGAGCGATTAGTAAATTTATTATTACTGAGTATTTTTTTTATTACATCACTTAAAGGAAATTAAAATAATATTTATTATTAACTAAATTTTATTAACCGTTGAATATTACTTCCGCAATATAAGCATGATTTGTAGAAAAATATTTACTCCCTTCTATTATGTAATGATTTTTTTAACACATTAACTTCAATATTTAATTTAGGAAAAAGACTTAATTACTATGTTTACCAAATGCATTGATGTTACATCATTATTTAAAAAAGTCAAGTAAAGAACTTAAAAAACCTGTAAATGTCTTCTCTAATTACGTATTTACTGTATTAAAATCGAATATGTTTCAATCTATTATCAAAGTTATTGCGTTGTGTTTTATGTATTTTATCAATTATTTCCAGTGTGTAACATTCCTTTCTTAGACTTGACACTTACGCGATTGTTCATATTTTTACCATTGGCTTCCAGATGGAAGATCCATTCATTGACCAAAAATTAGCTAACGCACGAATCAGAGTAATCAACCGATTAGGACCCTGTTTTGTCATGATATTTTTCATGATTGTTGAATAAAAATGGTTCGTAAAACCTGATCCTCGGATTTCATTTTCTAACTTATAATACTTACAGGAGTTAAAATATATAAATCTTCTTTTATCAAGAATTTGTGCATTGGGTTTTAGAGAATGGATCAAATACACACTTTAGAGTCAAAAGTGACGAATTCTGTGACCATTCTCCTGTCTTGATCTGCCACTACTTTTACATTTGCCACCTTCCATCAACTAGAATTAAGATTCAGGGTGAATTACTATAGAACCACCATAGTGGACAATAATAGTACTGGGCTGCTGGAATTTGCAGAGGGGATTGATTCTTATTATAATCAAATAATCGTTTGTTTTTGTATCTTCCAACTGTTTGAAGATCATGAGATGTATGAAACAGATCTACAATTCTATAGTCACGAAATGACGATAAGGTCGTCGAAAGTGAACAGAACAAGAAGTAACAGTTGCCAATCCGTATCACATGAATATCTTAAAAGCAAGACGAGAATCTTCCATACCATTCCAGAAGTCTCATTTTAAACCAAGCTCCCATTAATGAGACTCTAAAAAGTGTAACAAAGGCGAAATGTCAGCTAATTTGACTCAATAAATGACATTCCAATCAGGAAGCCAATTGTTCAATCTTTCTTTTTGTTTGTAAAAAATAAGCCTTTACTTAAAAGAGCAAACATAACATACTATATAATGGTCGTTTCATTTTCTATATTTAACTCTGACGCTTTAAAAAATATAACGAAACATCGTCTCTTTTGATTATTTTGATTACTTGTTCAAATCGACGCCGCATGGTCTAGCGTGGTCAACCACTTTCATTTTTTCAATACATAATATCCAATTGATTACCCACCGTTTATGATTATAAGCACATAGATAGATATATAGAATAATCCGTTTTCATCAATTTAAAAACACTTACAAATATTCAATAATACTTATTCAAGGTCTTGGTAATTTGGGCGTATTGGCTTCAACAATTAACTCAAACTCAGTTAATAACAAGAGCACGTTAATCATTTAGGCCAAATTTTCGATTAACTAAAACAGCAATATATATTAAACAAGATCCTGCTATGATGATTCATATCATTCAAAGTTTAAAATATTTTTTGCAACAACATGACTTAATAAAATCATTTAATACAATCGGTCATAATATTTCTGACAAGCCTTAAAATTACTTGCAGAAATTCATTGGATACTGTAAAGATCACAAAAAAAATCGTGAAAAAATTGGTTCTTCTCGCATTCATTTCTGTTATAAAAACAATTTTTGAATCCCAACGGCAGAAATGTTATAAATATGTGAGAATTGTAAAGTTGTGATCAAAAAATAGTCCGAAACTCATACCATTATCATCTTTGCACGGTAGTAATAATTTCATAAAACCACCAAGACATTCGATTGAGTAAATCAGTTGTTATTTTCCTCAACAGAACCATAGAAATGTCTGATAAATATTGATTTTATTTAATTTAATTTGTTCTATCAATAAAAATAACATAATGCTTATGTTCTTTAAGTTTACTTAGGATATGTTTTATATGCTCCTCTAAAATATAATCAGAAATAAAAGTATAATATTGATTTTTAACAGAACCTATTTGGACATATAATTTAACTAATAAAGCTATTTACATTTGATCTTACAGTTATTTGTAAATTAGATCATATTATCAAAAATTTAGTTAAACAAGATCCTGTTGTAATGATTATTTCATTCAAGAGTAAAATGAGTCATTATTTCCGTTACTAAGTTACTTATTGAACAAAACCCAATGTGCAAATATAAAAAATGGTCTAAATCCTTGAAAGGAATTATCAGCAATGTATGAATAAATTGTACAAAATATAATACGTACATAATTATATAATGTTATTAATATTACCAAAATGATTACACATATGCTAATGGCAATAGTACGAAGAGCCCTTATAACTTGGAACCAAGAAAGGAAACCCAAAGAAAAGCCTCAAAACTCGACGTTATTCCATCAGATAAAAGCAGAAATTATTGAGAAACTATGTATGGAAATAACTATGTATACAGTAAGAACTTGACAAAAAATAACTTAAAATAAATTGCCATAATTTATAATAAATTGTATAAAATGTAATACAAGCAGATTCAAATAATAAATTCTATAAAAAAAACTCTTTGAGAGAAAAATCAAACAAAAACAATTGATTTTTCGTAAATATAACTTAGAAGGATACTAAACTAACAGAATACAAATAGCTTAAATAAAAAAAGCTCCAGAAACAGGTGAAATAATGACGAAGTGTAATTGTTTGTGTTTGCAAATAGATTAAATACAACAGCTTGAAAATAATCGATAACCCAAAAATCTAAAAACTATCCGGATATGATTATTATCTTATATATAAAAATGAATCGCAAAATATGTTCCTAAGCGCATAACTCAACAACGCCTGGACCAATTTGGCCAAATCTTTTTTTAAAATGTTCGTTGAAGTTCAGGGATGGTTTTTACGGCGAGAAAAATTAGAATTATTGCTGGAAAAACCCTAAAAATAGCCCTTTTTGTTTGAATTTGTTTCGTGTATCAGTTGACAATTCATCTGTCATCTGTCTGTTTAGTTCGTGATTAGTGAAAAAATAATTTATATTTGATTAGCGTGAAGCGCGAGCGCGACATTCAACTAATAATCGCGCAAGTTTGAATCCAGCTGCTTTCAGTTACGATGTGTCAATTGACTACAGTAACTACCAATGTGTTGTTATTGGTTCTATGAACTTGGTTTGCTCACACTGTAAGGCATTAAAATACAAAAACGAAGCCAATGGATTGTGTTGCGCAAATGGTAAAGTGAAATTGATACAATTGGATCCACCACCAGAACCATTGTACTCATTGGTTTCAGGAATAGGAACAGATTCTATACACTTTTTGACACATATTCAACAATATAACAATTGCTTTCAAATGACTTCATTTGGGGCAACAAATGCAGTTCGGGAAAATTTTATGCCAACTTTCAAGGTATGTATTATAGCAGTTACTCATAATTATTTTAGCGAACAAAATTTTCTGTCACCAAAGTTAAGATGTGTTACTAATCTTCAATTTCTTAATCATTACGAAATATATCACTTAGTCATCATATTATATGGTGATTCAGTTTCAGTGACACTTTTATTATATTTTATATTTGATAGATATTAGTTAAAACTAAATATATACTTTTTAAGATCAAATATTATTTAAGTTTGATCATTGACAATCCATTAATTTATACCACACCATAATATTTTTTTTATTTACAGATACAAGGGCAAATATATCACAGAGCAGGTTCACTGTTACCAGTGTCAGATAGCGACAACAAATTCCTGCAAATTTATTTTATGGGCAATTCACCACAAGAAATTGATCTGCGTTGTGCACATAACAATTTAGTAAAAAGGTCTATTGTAGAACAATTACAAACTTTATTTCATCAACACAATCAATTGATTATATTGTTTAAAACTGCCCTGGATCTGATGCCATCCGATAATCACAAAATTGTAATCAGAGCTGATAAAACACCTGCAGGTCAACATACAAGACGTTTTAATGCACCAACTATTGATGAAGTTGCTATCGTTGTAGTTGGAGAAAACTTGGAATCCCGTGATATTGTTTTACATCGTCGGAATTTTCAATTACAACCTATAAAGGAAACACACCGCTCATATGATGCACTGCAATATCCCATTATATTTTGGCAAGGTGAAGATGGCTACGATTTATCAATAAAAATGATAAATCCCATTACAGGTAACTAAAATATTAGTTTAGCTATGGCGATAATATCTCAGTCACTATATTATGTATTTGAATGTTATTAAAACAAAATCTGTTTACAGGTTCTGAAACCAACAAAAAAGTCAGTTCAATGAACTATTATTCATACCGCCTAATGATTCGGGAAAATGCAGATAATCACATATTGAAATGTCGGCGATTATATCACAAATATGTTGATGACATGTATGTTAAAATTGAAACGGAGAGATTAACATTCATCAGGTTGAATCAAACCAAACTCCGATCTGAAGAGTATATTCACCTTCGAGATGCGATTAATACTGATGGAAATGCACAGAATGTCGGTCGGATGACTATTCTTCCAGCAACATACATCGGAAGCCCTCGGCATATGCACGAATATGCTCAAGATGCCATGTCGTATGTTCGTCATTATGGTACAGCAGATTTGTTCATCACATTTACATTCAATCCGCAATGGATAGAAATTAAGCAGGAGTTATTACCTGGGAAATCATCCATTGATCGTCATGATATTACAGCCAGAGTCTTTAGACAAAAGTTGAAATCTTTAATGAATTTCATCGTAAAACATAATGTGTTTGGTGAGACACGCTGCTGGATGTATTCTGTGGAGTGGCAGAAACGAGGATTGCCACATGCACACATTTTGATTTGGTTGGTTGAAAAGATAAGGCCAAATGAAGTTGATGCAGTGATATCAGCTGAAATCCCTAATGTACAAGTAGATCCTGGATTGCATGAGGTAGTTATCAAAAACATGATACATGGTCCCTGTGGAACTCTTAATCAAAATTCACCGTGTATGATGGATGGTAAATATTCAAAACGATATCCACGGACATTAATATCGGAAACAATTACTGGTAATGACGGTTATCCATTGTATCGTCGCAGATCGACAGCAGACAATGGAAAATCAACAATTGTCAAATTAAATTAACAAGATATTGAAATAGATAATCGTTTTATTGTTCCATATTCACCCATTTTATCAAAGACATTCAAAGTACACATCAACGTTGAATCTTGCCATTCAGTGAAATCGATTAAATACATTTGCAAATATGTAACCAAAGGGAGTGATATGGCTGTGATTGGAATTGGTGCAGAGAATTCTAATGATGAAGTTACCCAATACCAAATGGGCCGCTATGTCAGTAGTAATGAAGCAGTTTGGCGAATATTTTCTTTTCCTATTCATGAGAGACACCCTTCTGTTGTTCACTTAGCTGTGCATTTAGAAAATGGACAAAGAGTGTATTTTACAGCACAGAACGCAGTACAAAGAGCTGCTCAGCCACCATCTACTACATTAACCAGTTTTTTTGAGACATGCCAAAACGATGATTTCGCACAAACATTGCTATATTCTGAAATGCCAAAATATTATACCTGGAATCAATCCTCAAGGAGATTTATACGACGGAAACAAGGAAAACCAGTTCCAGGATATACAGATGTATATTCCACCGATGCGATTGGCCGGATTTATTCAGTACATCCAAGCAATGATGAATGTTTTTATTTACGACTGCTATTAGTCAATGTACGTGGCCCAACATCATTCCAACAGTTACGAACTGTTGATGGTGAATTGTGTGGATCCTACAGAGAAGCCTGTCAACGTTTGCAATTGCTTGAAAATGACGCTCATTGGGATCAAACTCTCAATGATGCTGTAATATCATCACACACTCATCAAATACGAACATTGTTTTCTATAATCATATCTACAAACCCAATTTCATCAAACCCAATTTCATCAAACTTCTCATCAAACCCAATTGATTTGTGGATGAAGTACAAAGATTATATGTGTGATGATATTTTGTATCAAATACGGAATAGAATGGGAAATCCAAATATACAAATCAGTGAAGAAATTTACAATGAAGCATTGATTTCAATTGAGGACATGTGCTTGATAATGTCAAACAAACTATTAATTCAATTAGGCCTGACCGCGCCCAATCGTCCAATGCATGACGCTTTTAACCAAGAGTTGCATCGAGAAAGACTGTATGATCTCAACGCTTTGAAAGAATAAATTCAAACAAATCTTCCACTGTTAAATGAACAACAGAAGTATGTATTTGAAACTCTTATGTAAGTAACAAATGATGAAACTGGAGGGATTTATTTCTTAGATGCACCTGGTGGTACAGGAAAAACTTTTTTTATTTCATTAATATTAGCAACAATTCGCTCACAAAATAAAATTGCACTTGCACTCGCTTCGTCGGGAATCGCAGCAACTTTGCTTGAAGGTGGTCGAACAGCCCATTCAGCACTAAAATTGCCATTAAATATGCAAAGCAATGAAACTCCAACCTGCAACGTTTCGAAGAACTCTGCAATGGCAAAGGTTTTGCAGCAATGTAAATTGATTGTTTGGGATGAATGCACGATGGCACATAAAAAATCTTTGGAGGCTTTAGACAGAACCTTAAAAGATCTACGTAGCAATAATAACCGATTTGGTGGTGCAATGATTTTATTAGCAGGAGATTTTCGTCAAACATTGCCAGTGATTCCACGATCAACGCCAGCTGATGAACTCAATGCATGTCTAAAGTCCTCCAATTTGTGGAAACATGTTAAAGTACTTCATTTAAGCAAGAATATGCGTGTCGAGTTGCAAAATGACCAATCTGGAAACATATTCTCTAAACAACTCATTGACATTGGTAATGGCAAATTTCCTATAGACATGTTGACGGCTTGCTTTTGCTATGACTATAAACAAGTCCCAGGGGCAATCATTAAGTGTTTGTGGTATTAATCTAGAAAACCCATGTTTCTCACATGGTCAATTGTATGTTGCCTGTTCCCGTGTTGGAAAACCATCAGATTTGTTTATCTATGCGCCAGGTAATCAAACAAAAAACATCGTATACCACAAAGCAATATAATGATAATAATAATAATAATTATGATTCACATGATTAACAATAAAGCGATTACTTACTTTTCAATCCTTATATATGTTTTATTTAATTATTTTTTATTCACAACGCCCTATCACCAGGGTGATGGTTCTGTTCAGGAGAATTTTTTAAAATACGTAGGCACAAAAACTGCCACATTACAAATCTTTTTGACAGGACGAAGTCTGTCGGGTCAGCTAGTTAACAAATATAACATTAAAATTCTCGATATAGTATAAGGAGTGTTATTACAAAAAATCATGGACATTTATATTATGAAAAGGTAAGTGAGTAACACATTTTAATAGTTTCATAATAAATAATAGTAAATTCTAAGTCCTGTTTTAAATTGAATTTATATTTAGAAAATGTTTTAAAATATACATTTATCGCTTTGTCATTATAAGTTTTTTAATGAAATTCTTGAGTAATTTATCTTTAAAAAGCACATAAACATATGAAAACATGCTAGTATTGTACAAACTATAAGTATATACTATATGACACCTTTATCGCGATATTGTTTAATAGGTTGCATACGTAAAATTGCATTTTTAATTAACAAATATTAAAATATTGAATATACGTTTATATTTGTTATATATATTTAATTATTACCTATCATTCACTCACATGTTTAATATATAAAAATTATATTATGAAAATAATTGCGAATTTGATGTTAAAGATTCATTAATTCAAAAAATATTTTAAAAGAACATTACAATCAAACGCAATACAAATAAGATAAAAAGTGTATTACAATAAAATGAATTAAAAATGATGTTCAGGAATGAAAGTTTAATTTATAAGTGTCTATAATCTGCTAAAATACGGTTTTATAGGTCGATAATAAATTACATCCCACTCTAGTAAATCTGTTCAACCTCTTATACCACACATATGGGAAAATATGTCTGATACGCACATTCTATTATTTTTAAAATTTTGCAACATACAAAATCAGTTTCAGGAAAGTCCCAAAAAATAAAACAGCAATAGGGTAATTTTTGTATTTGTATTGCAGCAAAATCGTAAGTACAAACAAAAAACTATATATTCTATAAGCGACGAATAAGTGATATATAACAAAAAAGAAGTAATTACTAGCGAACTGTGATAAATATAATTTTAACAGAAAGAAATAAAAAGTGTGTTAATATAATGCAATATCCAATGTCACTTTAGTAGGTTGTAATTAATAACTTTGTATATCTGATACAGTGTTAACATTTCTGACTACAAGCATTTTATGCAATCAAAATTATCATTCATTATTGTCCATGTTGAAAAGAATATATTTAAACCCCTGCGCTACATCGGCATCGTAGGCGTAGTTAATCAAACGCTATATAAATATCCTGAGAAATCTAAATATATAGTCCCAGATAAAAACGCATATAATTTTACATACCACAAATAGTAACATTGACAGGAAAGCAATTTTGGTTCCGATGAATTACAAGCATATTCTAATTATCTTATCAATCATGTTTTGAAAGTTTTTTTTCTCTTCAAATCAATCTTTTCGGTTCTTTCTATCAAATCTTTCCGGTTCTGGAAAAAATTATTTTACCAAGCATGTTTCAAGACACATCAGCATCTTTTTCCTATTGACACTTGACACAAGTAACATTTAAAGTGATTAATTCAATTACTAACTTATACTTTTGGGTTCTTTTGATACATGCAATTTTTTTTGTTATTTGAAACTCTCCTCATAATCATAATTCAGATTTAAATATTGTAAATTGACCTTTTTTCAATCCACTTTTGAATGATTTATTAAGAAGTATTAAAAGCCAGTCATCTCTCTCGACAATGTTCTCAAATTACTGAAATATTCTTCAATGAAAATTACTGATAACTGTCTTTACAATATGAGGCTGTTATTTTAGAATCTTTCTAATCTAAACTTGTCTACATTTATAAGCAAGAATTTTTTATATTTTCTAATTGTTCTAATTCAATTCATTTTAGACAACTATTGTTATACAAAGGCATAAAGTATTTTTATAGAAAATTACTATAAAATAAGGTTGACCTATTTCAATTAAATGATAAAATTTCTTAATTTTTATTTATAAAAATATCTTTTCTTACGTACAGGGCGAATGTATATGTAAAAAGAATATATCTAAAATTGAGAATTGAAAAAAACATGAATTTTTATTGACACTACATTGCCAAATAATTAAATTTAAATAAAAGTATTGTTTGCAAGCAAATACAGTAGTTGCACCATTGTCACATCTATGGGACAAAATTTTTACAGATTTAATTAGTTAAAGCGAATTAATTGAATTAGTACTATGAAGGTGTACAGTAGCTTTGACAGAGAAAAAGGATATTTCTGGTTGTACAAAACAGGTTGTAGAAATCTATATTATTTAAAATGTTCATAATTTATTACTGTTGCTGGAGCTATAGCCTAGTAATATTTTTAAAGATTTGTATAAAAAATATCCCAAAAATGAGGCTAATCTTGGGTAGGTTCCAGCGACGTGTCATCTTTACTTCTTGGAATTCAAATAATGTAAAGCTGACGATAGATCTTTACAATAAAACCTTGAGTTTATTCAAAATAATCCAAGATTATCTCATAATCCTTTATATAGAAGATCACAATACAAAATATGTACTTTTCTTTTATATTTGGAATCATATCTGATATAACAATTAAAGCACGTTAATACACTTTGTCTATAGATTTCAAACAAACAAATTTAATAATTCATTTTTCAAGCTTCATCGGATACATTTGTAACCAACTTCATATTGAAATCTCACTAACAGTCTTCACATTTCAGTATGTCTTGTGAACAATTTTTTTTCAGTGCTTTTAAAATGTCTGAATTTGTGTGGTTTTACTTCAATTTGTAGAAAAAGGCGGGTGAAGGTTATCGAATGCTGTGTGACACTTATGGCAATCATGCTTCATCCAACCAAGTGGTGGGCGGGGTGCCAGTAGCGCCAACTAGTACACGATAACGAATATCTGGCAACCCCAACAGGTTTATCTGGGAGATTATTGAAGGGTACTTTCAATCATTCAATGACTGATCAGCGCTCAGTTCAGACGTTCCACCTTCGAAATCATCGAAAAAGAATAAAGCTCCAAATTAAAAAAAAAAATCTAAAACTAATTTATAGGTCTAATACAAAACTCAGATTTATCTAAAAATTTGCTAATATAAAAACACCTTGTATCGTCCGTCCACCTGTTTTATTTTTAATTCAAGAACAAATTAAACGACGGCAAGTACAAAGAACTAGCCCGTTACATAAACTGTAAATAATACTGGTCAGGACATTAAAATTGTTTTTGTTCTGTGTAATAGATGGTTTCCCTTTTATCGTTAATATTAAAATATATAGCTAGGGATTTGAACTAAAAAAAAGAAATAAATATCATGCTACTAAATAAGAGGATGAATTATTACCGGTATTTTTTCGTGCTCATCTCAATTTGAAAATGTCTATTAATACAACGTCGATTGCCTTGAACCGTGGTTTCATCTTTATAGTTCGACATTTCCGGAACTTGGTTCGAATGGTTCGTGCTGTTAAAACAACGAGTTACATCATCAAAAAATGGTTTAGAATTAGTTATTCATCGAGTGTTGGTGTTTGATAGACGGAATATACGAATTTTTTTTGTTACCTATGCAATTAATACATCTCATACAAACGTCCCGATTATTTAAATTAATATTTTATGATGCACCTTTCGCAAATATTTATTATTTAAACAATCAGGGTCACTTTAAGCAATTTTCAAATATTGTGGACCGCAAATTTTATCTCTCTACGATTTACTTTGGCAATCAAAAGACGTTGTCTGATAAGTACTCTGGAAGAGGCGGAACTTGGAGCTGCAACATTCTACAACTTTGCATCTGTTACACTCTGTTACACACTGTTCAATTTGTTTAATTAGTATCTGTAGAAAGTAATAGTTCATAATAGACTACACTGTACTGACCCCACTATATGCACTCTGCATCCCACCACCACTCGCAGAAACACTTTATGGTCATCAATATTCCGCTTCTTTCTTTACGACTTTTTGCGCTGGGGATTATCGTAGTAATTCCTATTTCATCCACTTTTAATGACATTAAGCAATGAAACCGCAATTTAAAAATGATTCTAAATGGTATTTTTATTCAGTTTTGGGAACGCGGTAGCAATTTTTGGATCTTTCTCATCGCATGTAGACGTCTAAAACCAGTTGGTTCATTAACTACTAAGTTGTTTGACATTGTTTTGAAAGTGAGCTGGGCTCTCGTCCAGTAAGTCTTATTCACCACTTTTAAATCGTTGAAACTAAATCAGACGACAGGATTTTTTTTTAAATTTATTTGTTACATTGTTACTAGTCGTTCGCGACTAACCTACAGTTTGTCCTTACATTAACGTACATCTAGGTATATATCTAGGAGAACCCATCGGTCCTATCTTAGTCTCTGGTGTAACAATATTTATGTAATAAACTACTGTACAATAGGGAATAACGGAGCAACATCAGAATAAGATTTTAAAAATTATTGATGGACCTCAGCGGCAGTTTTTTTTCCAATCAACCAATAAAAGCAATGAATGTAAAAAGACAATTTTGAACTTTCCACTGTAAACACCGAGTATTTCAATAATTCTAAATGAAAAACTGTTATTTCATTTGATAAATGTGAGAACCATCGAATTTAATAGTCAGGTTAGGTTGTTTACATTGATACTTCGCATTTTAGCGAATTCAAGCTCCTAATATTACATACCTTTTGGCGGATTTACACCAAATTTGGCATCCAGTGACTTTTTATTCAAATACTTAAAAAATTACTCGACAATCAACGGTTCATGGTGAAATAGAAAGTGATCATCCTATTATAACGACCTACCTAAACCTTATTTGCTAGATGCCGTAAAAAAAAATAAAGAATAGTCGTTGTAATAAGCTCATAGACCACTTTTGACTGGATTAACTTAATAAAATTACACTACTACCTATTATACTAATGCCTAAAAATATCTAGTTTTATATATTTGCGACTTATAATTCAGTCCTACATTTCTTGCGATTCAAAATTGAATCGATTATCAGACCGCCTCAAAAAATAACGAGCGTTTTGAAAACGAAAAGTTGCCTGAGCGAAAGTCATAGCTCAATGCACCAATTTCTCTGAAAAGGCGTCAAAGTTACAAGAAGATTCCATCAAAACTTATTTGTACACGTTTAAATTCCATTTTTAGTTATTGGATGCAATTAACATTCTGAAGGATATTTTTAACAGAAGCACACTAGATTATTGATGAATGGTGTTGCAGGAGTGACGTAATAACACGGCTTTTCACATACTTGTAACGATATGTTTTTATATTCTCTCGCATCTGTCTTTATATACGCAAGCAAAACAAATGCATTGGTTACCTTATTGAGAGATTTACTTAATTAAATATTACCTAACTTGATTTTCACAATTTTCTGTTTACTCATGTGACAAGATAAATACGAGATCTTTAAAGAAAAAAATATGTTAGCATAGTAATGTATTAAAATCTATCTGCTAAATATCAATTCATTTAACATATAATTCATAACATGGAAATTTTGGTATTATATTTGCATTTATATTAGTGTTGGGAACAATCGACTGAAATCAACTATCGACTGTTTAGTAATTGACTACTTTTTACTATCGACTGTTTCAGTCGCTATTTTTGGTTCGACTGGTTTTACTAGTGACTATTTTCAGTCGCTATTTTCAGTTCGACTGATTTTATTACTATTTACTATCGACTGTTTCAGTCGTTTACTTTTAGTTACTATTTTCGGTTCTACTAGTTCATTCGACTGATTTTTAACGTTGTGGCCTTGTCGTCCTAGTCGCGACCTTAAAAGTAATGCGCCAAATTTATGCTTATATAGATTTATATGTAATATATGTGATTTTATGTTTTTCTGTAGTTTGCTTGTGAATAACTATATATTGTAAATTAATCTAGCAGCATTTTGGAACGCTAGTTTTCGAGGGCAAAAAAATAAAATTGTAAATGATAAATAGTAAGATAACGTTTGACTGGCATAATAGGTAATACTTTTTTGATAAACTTTCACGATTTTTGTCCAAGCTTTTGTTTGTCAAAACTTTTTTACTAAAATCTTAAAAACTAAAATTAGGTTCCAAAGGTGTCAGAAATTGCATCGATTCCAAAAGATTTGAAGAATTTTTTGCAGTAGCAGTTGTTAAATTTCTTTTTAAAATATTAACGGTGAAGAGATGAATAAAGTATATTAAATATTTGTAATTTTTCTGATAGGAAAACTCTACTATTCAATAGTTAATAAGAGGATCGCAACATTCCATAAAATCCAGCATTTTAACAAGTGAGCGGGGGAAAAAATTACAAAATTGTCTATTAGATGTCATCAATAAAAGACTGGCAATTTTAGAAATGAACACGATTTGCGGTAAATCCACATTTTTAGATCCTAAATTTAAAAAAGCAGGATTTGGTATTGCAAATAATGCTGACGCGATACAAAAAGTTATCACAAAAGAGGTATCTTCTATTCTAACTTTAAAAAATACAAATATAGTTCCCCAACTCGAAATTCAAGACACAACTACTAACCAAGAATGTATTGACATCTGGAGATACTTTGATAAAAAAAAACATGGCTAGAATGAAAGAAGTAATTACTCCAAATTTGCGTAATTATATAATATTATTATATAAAAAAATAATAATAAAATTTGATGATATGAGATGAAATTGGAAGCTTGCGGTATATATTTTATTGAGATACTAACCAATACTAACTTTCTAGAAACTTAATTTATTTCTTAATAAGGTGCTGAGTCACGATTTACCTTAAAGTTGCAGTTCTTCACGGAATAGATTCGTAGACTGTTGAATAGTTTCCAACGGAATGTTGTCCCATTCTTGTACCAAAACATCAGACAATTGCTTCAATGATGTTCAAATAATGAATTAAAACTCCCCATAATAGTTCAAATATCTTATTCAAAAGTCATTTTCGCCGGCTTGGTTGGCGCAGTGGCAAAGGCGACAGGACGGTCCACCTACTGTTGCGATAGTCGCGGGTTCGAATACTGTTGGGGCATGATTGTAAATTTATGTTTGTGATTGTTTTGTGTGAATATTTGTGATTGTCCTAGGCAAGAGTGCAAAATCCGACAAGGAAAATGACCCAGTCATCACACCAGTAACCAGGCTGAGTAAGACCGGTAGGCTTAATGCCGAGTACCGTGGTTTGAAGCCCACCTTAAACTGTAGGTCCAGTCCAAATAAACCGTCGTTGGTAAAAAGGACGTTGGTTAAAAAAATATTTAAAAAAAGCCATTACCATGAATTAACTGTTTATATATTAAAATGTACTACACCTAAGGCAGATTCAATTGAGGTTCTAAAATATTATAAAATTAGTTCAAGACAGTTCGGATAAGTTATCAACTGATGCTATCAAAAGCGAACCATTAAAAAACACTTGCTAAGATGTCTCCCGAGATGTGAAAGTTGCCAAAGAACCAGACGAAATTTATTTACACGGCGATGTCTTGGAATTAATTTATTTTATGACTTTTTTTTGCGTAACTGCATCTTATACAAGGCTTCATTGAGACAACTATTTTCTCTTATTTTGTAAAGATTCATATAAATACCTGCACTGAATGTTTCAATTATATATAATTACTAAACGCGTTTTTTTCGTAAGATTTCTTTAGCGAAATTCGTCAGTCGTTGTGTCAACGCAAAAACTTTAATAATTATTTGACGTAAACATTCTTCTGCCGATTAGTCATAAATCTAAAATGTATTTAGTAAATAAAAGCTTGTAGAGTTTTTTATCTATTTTCATATAATCCATCATATTTATCCAAGAATTCGATTTTTATTTTTGTTAATTATAAGTTTAATCATATCTGGTGAAATTGAATTTTTTAAAAATAAAATTCAACTGCTGTATATATAGAATTTTTAAAATAGATATACTTCTCATCATCGATTACTATTTTATATAAAAATATTGACTCCTCTCATTTTATGACATCAATTTTCATTTTTCTGACTCACTATTTGACTTCATACTGTTACAAACTATTTTTGTGTTTTAACTGGATCTTTATCAGCATTCACACATTGATATTGGCAGAACTTATTGAGCTATGAATTTCATGACTTTTGTCTTTTTCAAAGTATTTTTTTTATTTAAGGAATAACCCTTTCTGTCACGCCATTAACCAGGCTCGATAAGATCGGATGTCTTCTGGGATGGTCTCTAAGTTGGTCACTGGCCAGTCGGTAGGCTTAATGTGAAGGACCGTGGTTCGAAGCTCAAATTCATATAAATACCTGCACTGAATGTTTCAATTATATATAATTACTAAACGCGTTTTTTTCGTAAGATTTCTTTAGCGAAATTCGTCAGTCGTTGTGTCAACGCAAAAACTTTAATAATTATTTGACGTAAACATTCTTCTGCCGATTAGTCATAAATCTAAAATGTATTTAGTAAATAAAAGCTTGTAGAGTTTTTTATCTATTTTCATATAATCCATCATATTTATCCAAGAATTCGATTTTTATTTTTGTTAATTATAAGTTTAATCATATCTGGTGAAATTGAATTATTTAAAAATAAAATTCAGCTGCTGTACTTTGTTGTTTTATTTAAAAAAGGTTAACAGAATTATTAGCTAATCATTATATAATAAGTTATCATTATATAACAAGGTGTTGCCGTATGAGTCTATACTCAAGCCTATTTGGTCATATGGAATCCAATTATGGGGTACCGCTAGCAAATCTAATATATCCATCATTCAACGGTTCCAAAATAAAGTGTTGCGTATTATATTTCAAATAAAGTGATACAACGCGATATTCCTCTAGAACCTATAACGAGTGTAATTCAACGTGTTTGTGTGAAGTACTTCGAAAGAGTGTCGGTGCATCCCAATGTACTCGCTAATCAGCTAAATATGCGACGTGATAGTGAAGTGCGTAGACTAAAACGTTTAACACCACCTGATCTGATATACTGGACATATACTAACTTTAGAATAAGCTTTAGAATAAGACTAATTAATTAAGATAATATTTTATACTGAAGATCGCTTAATGAAGTGATTTTCTGCATGTAAATATAATATAGACATAAGAAATACTTATTGCCTATAGGGCAGATTGTGGAGTCACAAACAGTAAAAAAAAATATGAAAGGCATGCTGCTCTGACATGACTTGCGCTTTTATTCGCAATAAGTAGTAATCAGAAAAGAAGAGAAGAAGAAATCAGAATCAGACAGATCACTTTATGTCATAAAAACAACTTTATTCCAAAATAATAAATGTATTTCTGATTAAAAAAATTATTCATATGTTTTAGAACTTAAATCCAACATTCAATAATATCTCGTAAGTGAGCCTGGTCCCATATTTCTAGAAACCAGCATTTTCTAATATTTGCGGATACAAAATCCTTACTAGTTTAAGGTTATATTGCTGATATGTCCATTCATACGATATGACGTTTTACATCAAACAATTTTAACATAATGTATTGTCAGCGTTTACTTTTGTCAGACAACGGAAACAAATAATTTTCTGTCAATATAAAAAATTTAAATAAAGTGTGTATTACAGAAAAACAACTATTATAATATAATATAACAGGAGGAAACATGTTTATTAATTAATGTTGTCACTTAGTAGCATTTTAATATATCGAAAAAATATTAATTAATTTTCAATGTAATATACGAGCTCTTAAATATTTTCAATAACGTTGGTGATAGAACTGGGATTAAATTTGATTGCACATATTCAGTAACTTGATAAATCATTTTCCAGGATATCTAATAACTATTTACTAAACATGTAACACCAAGATAATATATTATTTAAAATATATCGTAATTATAGTAGCGGAACAACTAACGTAATACCGTCTAACAATCTATTATTATTAACTGGTTGTTTTTTCATATTCTGTTACGCTTTTAAAACATTTAGTTACCACGTTGTTTTAGTAATGCAAGGCATGTTGCAGTGAGTATTCGTCAATAACAAGAAAATATGAACGGTTAATAAAATGATCAGTAGTTTCAAGCAAAATATCAAGTATTAGGTACACAACTAAGTTACTTGCATACCACAAAAAAGATCGCCACATAAAACTGTTTAATTAAGAACGTCATATCGTTTGACATCTGTCAAACTCATAACATTAAAATATTGGATATTTTGTATCAATACCCACATTCTTTTATTCAAGTTTTGAACCAATCTACAGATGGTAAATCACCATGGAAACGGCTATGGATTCAAAATATTAAAAAATTTTAATATTTGGAGTCAAGCATTAAAAAAAACTGTCATCATAGAAGTAAAAAATGTGATTTCGCATTTTCGCAATGTGAGAACATACAGTCAGATCTTGCAAAATATTTTTGAAATTAAAATTTGGAGCATAAAAAATTACAAGAAGCTCAGATGCACAAAAATTTTGAAAACTAATATAACAGAAAAAGCTCATGTATATTTCTATAGAAATATAATCTTTTATGTACTATTGTTTGGAAAAACAAAATAGATATTTGGTAAACTAGATACCTCTTGAAGAAACATTACCTTGAGAGCATTTTAGCATATTCAAATTAAATTAACGTTGTTTATAACGATAAGCTATATGAGTTTCAATAACCCATTAAGCAATAATATTATCGTAATTTGTATTTTTTATATATAGAATTTTTAAAATAGATATACTTCTCATCATCGATTACTATTTGATATAAAAATATTGACTCCTCTCATTTTATGACATCAATTTTCATCCTTCTGACTCACTATTTGACTTCACACTGTTACAAACTATTTTTGTGTGTTAACTGGATCTTTATCAGCATTCACACATTGAAATTGGCAGAACTTATTCACGATACAAACAAGCTATGAATTTCATGACTTTTGTCTTTTTCAAAGTATTTTTTTATTTAAGGAACAACCCTTTCTGTCACACCGTTAACCAGGCTCGATAAGATCGGATGTCTTCTGGGATGGTCCCTAAGTTGGTCACTGACCAGTCGGTAGGCTTAATGCGAAGGACCGTGGTTTGCATCAGCACGTATCTCCTAAATTTCAAAATAAAATGAAAACTTTCTGGAAATGGACTATATTTAAGCATAGTAAGAAAGTTTGCTTCTCGTCTGTTTTATTAGCCAAATCATTATTAAGCGCTCCTTTATGATTAAGTACTACACCTAATAATTTGATCTATATCGTGAGCCCCACTCCATATATAACTAATTACAATAAAGTAGTTCTAATTTGCATATCTTAAAAAACAAACTTTCTCAATATCAGGACCAATTACTGTCATACATATTTTATTTCATTCGTCATGTCATAACAAATTTGCATCAAAATATAACGAGCTTATAGAC
Source organism: Rhynchophorus ferrugineus (assembly GCF_030347505.1). NCBI lineage: Eukaryota > Metazoa > Arthropoda > Insecta > Coleoptera > Curculionidae > Rhynchophorus > Rhynchophorus ferrugineus. Next base: position 17,467,790 of record NW_027472583.1, on the reverse strand, counting down.
AATGCAATACTTTCTTCATATTCGATTAGCTAATATAATATGCCACTACTAAAAACGAATCGTTATAATAATTTTTCTATTAAAATTGATTTTACAAAATTGGCGGTCTGTTGTAATACAAAAGGAGTGTATAATATAAGGCGTTATTTAGTATTATCGAACTTTCTATATGATTAAGTGTCATTTGAAAGATAGTAAAAGATATTATCATTTTATCATTATGTTCAATAAAACTCAAGATCAAATAAATCAAGTTCACAATTATTATGAAGAGATTAACACCATAAATAAAATTGATTCATATCAACTTAGATAATTATATACTATAAGATACAATAATCAACAGATAATAATGACAACAAATTCCAAACAAGATATTAAAAAATAATAACTAAAAAGTAACATAGAATAGGCAGATGTATTGGAGTTGTTAATGCAAGGTATCTCAAAAGAGAATTTATAATTTGTTCATTGATTCTAAAAAAATCGTACAAATATAAAGGCTTCGCCACACACGGCGCTCATTAACATTGGTTTTGTTGGCGATAAATGTTGATTTGCAGAAACTCTATTAGATTTAACCAGATCACTTCCTGGAAATGAATTTGGGAGTGAAGTTTTTACAAGCTCATGGCAGAGGTATGTTGACGTGTTTGATGTTACGCCGTTCTCAAAAAACCATGTTTTTTTGCTATAAACAGAAAATTTTTTGCAGTTCAGAAACAAAAAATCAAGGAACCATCAAGAGCAATTGTAAATTCTAATGTACGTCTTTTTTTCATCGTCAAATCATTATTAAAAAATCAACGGTCACCTCAGATGAATGAAGGAGTTTCTTATGCTTATATTTCGGATTCTTTTACACTCCGGTATGAGCAGTTCTGCCTATTTATATGTCCACTAAGTTAAAAACGAGCTGCATCTGAAAACAATACATTTTTTAACATTAAAACGCGTTCATTTTCCTGCTTTACTAAATCAGATATATTACTGGCTTCAATTTTTGCACCAAATTAATTTTGTAGGTGTGCAGTTTTAGATCTTAGAAGGTGCAGATGATCATGAACTTGTTGATTAACACTCCACACTATACAGGGGGCAGAAAAGTCCCGAGCCTAACAACGAAAACGCGTTATTTTGTTTAAAATTAGCTTTATTCAACAACTTAATCTCCATTAAGAGCAACACAATCATTCCAGCGCCGTATTAACATTTCAATACCACCTTTTCCTCAAAATAGGTCTGTCGCCAATTGTTGTCCGCTCAGATGACGATTGTTTTGATTCTGAAGTGAAGTTGATGGATCCATGTTTCATCTATTATTACATATCGATGCAAAAAATTTGTTACGTGTAAACATGGCCAAACACTGCTCAGAATCATCAATACGTTTTTGTTTTTGAGCAATAGTGAGCAAACACGGTACCCATTTGGACAGAGACTCATAGCTAAATTCTCATATAATATAAACCCAACCTCAAACCTCTTTTGATAACTTTACGATGTTACCTAACACACGCAACTTCAGTTTTCGATCTTTCAAAACGATTTTATAGACTTGTTTGATGTTTTCTGGTGTCACCACCTCATTTGGACGTCCGCTGCGTTCTGCATCATCGGTGTCTCTAGGACCACGTTTTAAACCATCAAGACAACGTTTTATTTATGTTTCTAATGGAGATAAAATAAGTCCTTATAATACATTTCAATCCATTGCTTCGCTTGAACGGCATTTTTCCCATCAAGAAGCAGTATAAAATTAAAACAGAAAATTGTTTTCGATACATTGTTATGAAAATAACAAAAGTAGTGTCACTATTACTTACAAACTTATGAATAGAATATCATAAAATTTTAACAGCATTGTTTTGAAACTTAGTAATGCAATCAAACTAGCGCTATCTATGTGTTAAAGGCTAAAGCCAGGGACTTTTCAGGCCATGTGTTAGATACTTTTTAGCCTACTTTGGAATAAGAGGAATGCATAGTGTATCATTTAAGCGCCGAAAATATCCAATATTACAGAAAATTGTAATGTCTTGTATAGTTCTGAATCCTCAGACAAGAAAATGATTTTTACCTACAAACTACAGTCAAGTGACCATGATTAAACGTGATGATGTACTAAATCACATTTATAGCATATCTATAACCAGATAAAATATGCATTTCTATAAAGTAAAATAGGTTTAACCTTGTCTCAGAATAAAAAAATATATGAAATATTGTCTCATGTCAGTTAATGTTAAGATATAATTTAATTAGTGCCCCCGAGATAGTCACCATTAACATATTTTATTACAGATTTCAACATGAGTATTTTTTGGGAATATATAAAAAATACGTTTTCCATTAATATCCGTATATGTGACCTTCGTTAAACAATTTCCTTCTGACAAATTGTGTAATTATTCGTTACTAGACAAGTTACCATTTGTAAAAATATTAATCAACATACAATGTGAAAAATCATGAATTAAGTTCTTACTCGTTTATGTCGTAATTTTTTTTCTTACATGTAGGATTAGAAGCTCAGGGGCATTACTTATGTACGTAATATAGAGTTACTTTCATACAAATGACACTAATTTTAATGATATTGGCACAAACTGTGGTATTCAAAATTATCATGAAAGTGTGTTATCCACCCTACCAGGTGTGTCTATAATTAACTTTGGGTTTTTCTAACGGATCACTAACTATAACAATGAAACGTTATGATTTAATATATATGTCATTTTATTCTACTGGAATTAACCTCAAAACTACAGAAGTTACGTTTTGTCAAAATACCAGAGTTCGTAACAGATTCAAATGTGATGATTCAACGTTGAAGACATGGACATTTGAAGATGTGGAATTACAGAAATTATTGGATGAAGACCCAACATATACTCAAAAGCAATGAAACAAGCGATAGGAAAGATCCAAATGGGAAGATGGATGAACTGATGGTATGCAATTAGAAAATCGAAAAATCGTTAGTGAAATGCTACTTCAAAGATACGAAAGTTAGTTATGTCTACATCGAATAGTAACGGATGATGAAAAATGAAGTCCACTTCAAAAATTCAAGGCCAAATAGCTGGTGTCTGGTGGGACATCTGGTCTTATATATTTTTAACTGTTGAAACCTGAAGAAACAGTTAATACTTGATATTTGAATTATGCATTGATTGATAATGTTCACAATCCACCCAAAGACCTGATAAGGTGATTTTGCAGCATGATAACGCACCCTTCCATACAGTAAAACCGCTCAAAGGAGTGTTCAAATCGCTTGGATGGGAAGTTTTATAGCACCCATCATACCCTTCAGACCTGACTCCATCCAACTATTACCCTTTGGCATCTATGTGGCAGGTGTTTGCAGAGCAGCACTTTGCGAAGAAAATATCTCAAAAGAGAAACTGTTATTTCGGATGGCATCCACGAATTGCCTGAGAGATGGGCAAAATGGCCACTTTAAGTATATAAATTTTTAACTGTCCATTGTAAATAACATGTTTTCAAACAAAACCAAAAAAAAATTACCGATTCTGGCACAGAGTTTTAGCACTTAGTTTCGACTAGTTTGTTTACACAAGTTTTTGCATTAGACATCTTTCGTGTTTTTTGTGTATATGGGTACATTCGAAAATCGTGCGGTCATACAATTCTTTGTTTTGGATGGATTAACCCCTAAGAAAATAGATCCAAAGTTGACAAAGTTTACCAGGGCCGACGAGATCAACCGTTGGATCAGCCAACGAAGTTGAGAAAGATAGCTCAGTCTGTAGAAGTATTCAGAACATCTAACACAAAGAACTAGTAAGGACAAGGCACTGCGATTTAAAACCAGATTACCTTCAAATTGATTTACATCAATCCATAGCCAATGCTCAGGGCTAACTATCGAGTTCTTTACCGTTGGTGCCCCAGAACTTCGATTATGTTTCACCAAAATCTCGTCGGTGTTGATAATCAGCCGAAACTATTGTGGCCTCGGATAGTGTCAGTATCTTGACTTTACAGATCACTCGCTATGTTTCTAATCCACGCGTTTTCGGAAGCTGTTCATTGCATTTTCCATTCAAAAATTCGATTTCGTCAAAAAACGGATTCTACGGATTTGTTCCTTTCACAATTTTTTTTTTCAGATTAACTAAACTAGAACAAACAGCTACTGTCCCTGCCGAGAATTGAACCCGCGACCTCCGTTTGTGAGCTGAACTATATTTCCACTAGGTATTATATGCTATGGTTAGTGCTTAAAAAGCAAACTGAAAGGCTTTTGCACTTTTTGCACTGAATGAGTTCCATTTTTCCGTCACATCAGCTCACCAATAACATTGTACACAAATATCTGATTATTTTATATAAAAAAAATATATCAAAACTTTGTGCGTGCCTTTAAAATTTGGGGGTTTCTTTTGATTTCGACACCCCTTCCTCCTGATCCTGACTTGGTTCCAATTGAACCACCTCGCTAATACACTCTTTCGAATAAAAAGAGAATTTTGAAAATACATTTAAAAAAAACATCTGCGAAAACATTACCATCTGTCAGTTACTAAAAGAATGATTTCGTACCGTCGACATGGCAAGTCGGTCAAGGAAACGTACTGATGCGAAGTTCTGGCGCACCTATCTATTGTCTAGACAAATCTTCCTGTAACTATCGCAGCGTTTTATCTAAAAATCGCTTTGTTAGAAGATCCACAAAAAAAGACATTCACAAAATGACGACCGTTCCGTTTTATGTATCCGTTTTTTTTACTCGTAATATGACATAAACTGATGATTAATTCATAAGTTAATGAGAATACTCGCTAACATATTCACTTATACATCCGTGCAATCTAGGAGAGCCACTGATGGCCAGCTGTTTTTTTTTAATTTATATTATAAGATTAATATCATATGGATATTATTTGATCATTATCATATCGGTCCTACGTTCAAATGTTATCTTAAGAAGGAAAAACTAATTTTACGTTCAAGTTGTTTGACAAATATATATTAACGTATTATAAACGAACTTAATGCCAATAAGATCGAAATCTTCTCCCGCACAGTCGTTCTTTTTACAGCATTTGTTTAAAGTATTGTCAGTGATGCTAAATAATCTCGACAAGTTTTACAGCTAATTAGAACATTCAAATAATATAATGCTATTATCGATTGAGACCTACAGGTGAAAGAAACTTCAAATCGGCCGAGAACATTGCGAGTGTGCGTGAAAGTGAGTTTAAATTCCGAACTACCGCAGACGTCAACTTGGAGAATATTGCGCCAGGATTTGGGCCTGCATACGTGCTGGAAGAATATTTGGAAAAGTATCCCAATTATGGCCAAAAAATTTGCATTAAGCATCATTTGGAACATTGTTCTCTTGCTGCGATTCTAATTCGGAATATGTGAATATGCAGAGAGAACGTTGAAAAGTCGATTCAAAGTATTATTATTACGTTTGTGGGTGTTATATGCTCGGTAACCGTGGAAAAATCATGACAAATACACTCAAAGATGCTTATTTGTAATACTTTGGTTTTCTTGCAGCAAACTATGTGTGCCAAAATTGTTTTATAACTTGAGTGCTACTTTTGCTCAACATAGTATAAATCTCCTAACGTAACGCCAGTGTCGATGCCAATTCCACGTACGGACAGTAGTCCATTGCCAATTTGTCCAAGTACAAGTGCAAAAATGCTTTAAAAAGGCTTTAATTTAGCAAAGTGGACTGATTAACTTAATTCGCGATTTGAATTTATCGAAACAAAAAGCAGAGCTGCTTGCATCACGGTTGCAGTAATAGAAATAACTTGACCCTAAAACACAAGTCATATACAAAAATATAAAAAACACGATTTTACCGTTTTCTGAAAAAGAAAATGACACGTGCTTTTACAATGATATCAAAGGTTTATTTGATGTGATAAATACAGGTGATCGAAGTGAATTCCGTTTGTTGATAGATTAACTTAAGTACAGTTTGAAAGTCTCCACACACACTGGAAATAGAAAACCATCCTTTGTGATCGCTTACGCAGTACAAACTAAGAAATACTGGCCGACAATTTTGGCCGAGATCAAATACGATGGGCATCAACGAAAAATATGTGGCGATCAAATGATTGAGAACTAAATTAACTGTAATGAATTTCGAAATATTAATTGATTTACATGTTCATTATAGGTTATGGTTATTTATTATAATCCATTTGTTGAAATGCAATCTGGATTATACTATTTTTCGTGAGTGTGCAAACGTGCGGTTGATCATTATTGTGTGAAGAAGGCCAAGTTCTTACTCTTTAAGTGAAGTTCGTACTTACTATGAGCCAGGACAACAAAACATGTTCTCTATACGACTTGCGAACCCGCAGTACGTGTTATTGTCACCTCTTTAGATTAAACTTAACCTCATAAAAAACTTTGTTAAAGCGCTCAATTGCAAAGAAATACAAGAAATACTCCATACAAGAAAATCAAAGAATGAATATATTGTAAAGTTTTATTTTTTTAATTCTTTGTTTGTTTGAATTTGTTCATGTCTGATTTATACTTTTTAATTCAATAAATGACCGCTAACGGTCAAAAATAGTTAATAATGAATTTATTGAATATTTCGAAAACTAAAAACAATTTTAAAGAACCGGCTACCGATTTGGATTTACCTCCCCAATTTACCTTATAAATAGCTTTTGGTTGCTAGGGTTCAAAATCGTGAATATGTTATTAAATACTATTTTACATAGTCATCTAGATAACGTAGGTTGATTATAGTTTTAAACATATAGCATCATTTAGACTTGATTTTCTCACCTAAATATATATTATTTTATTTCATCATATCAGGCATTCCTATAAATATTCATGTTAAAGCACTATAAGGGTGAAGAAAAACAAACGATATTCCCTAAACCTTCGGTTACATCCCAAACATTTTTAAGCCACAAACAATTAACGAACCAAATCGAAAAACAGTTTTAAAGTCTAAGTTATATAATGTATTAAAAAGGGATTATTTTGAAAAGATCGAAGTAAATGTGTATAAATAACTAAACTGTTTACCTATTATTTCGAATGTTACCATTCTTTGATCATAGTAGTAAATAGATAAAAATTCTTATTGGTTTCAACGTTTTAGAAGTAATAATACAGACTAAAATAATGAATTTAAAGAAAAAAAGAATCTGCTTTAAGCAACAACAACAACATTTCGAAGATGTGAAATTGGAAATTCTAATAACTATTCCAAAAAAATTAGAATTTGCGAAAGGAAAACATAATTTCATAATTATTCACATAATAAAGTATTTCATAACAAATTTAATAACAATCAAAATTTAACAAACAAACAGTTAAATTGTCTTTAATAATAATACACACCCTCTTCTAAATTATATTTCTGCATTACACAGCAACGTTAAACGATAATAATAACTTACGAATAAGTCCAAATATATATATATAGCAACAAAAATTATAATATTGCAATTAGAGAGTTACCCAGATCCACAATGATTTTATCTGTAACTATATTATACCTATTTTAGTAAAAGTCGTTTTAAAATACTTGTAATAAGTTATGAAATGGTTGAATGACCCTAGCGATATAAACTGTAACAATAATTCTCTAAACCATCTATAAAATTAGCAATATTGAGTATTCCTATAATTACCAGTAATTAAATGTTCCACTATACTCAATAACTCAATTATACTCCAACACATTACTCAACAATTCATTCGGTAAGTGAAACAGGAATAAAGTTATTATAAATAAATATAGTAATATACAGACAGTAATGTGATTAGAATAAACGAAACCAATGACACCTAACATATGGGCTAAAAAGTCCCGTCCTAATAACAGGTCAATTGAAAAGTCCCCGGCCGGACACATAGATGACGCTACTAGAATTAAATCCATATGTTTTTTAGTTAGCACTAACCCTCAAAAGATGCGTGTATAAATTTGACAGCGGTCAGATCATTAGTTTGTGAATTATAGCATTTTGCGTGAAGCAACTTTTGTTATTATGGAAAAAATGGATAAAAATTAATTTCGCGTGTTGATAAAATATTGCTTTTTGGACGGAAAAAATACAGCTGAAGCAAAAACTTTGTTGATGCCGAGTTTCCGGACACTGGCCCAGGAAAATCAACCATCAAAGATTGGTATGCTAAGTTTAAACATGGTAAAATGAGCACCGAAAACGATGGACGCAGTGGACACCCAAAAGAGGTTGTTACCGGCGAAAACATTTAAAAAATCCACAAAACGATTTTGAATGACCGTAAATTGAAACTGGATGAAATAGCACACACTCAGATATCAACTGAACGTGTACATCATATAATTGACGAATATTTGTGTATGAGAAAGTTCTGTGCAAAGTGCGTGCCGCGCGAGCCCACTTTTGACCAAAAATAACGACGAGTCGATGATTCGGAGCAGTGTTTGAAGATGATCAAGCGTAATAAACCCGAGTTTTTGCATCGATATGTGACAGTGGATAGAACATGGCTCCATAATTTCACTCCGAAGTCCAATCGACAGTCATCCGAGTGGACTGCACATGATGAACCCGCTCCAAAGCGTGGGAAAACCGAACAGTCAGCTGGCAAGGTTATGGCGTCTGTATTTTGGGATGCGCATGGAATAATTTACATTGACTACCTTGCAAAGGGAAGGACCATCAACAACGCCCAGACACGCAACAGACAACACTATTACATAGCGTTATTGGACCGTTTGAAGGACAAAATCGCCCAAAAACGGCCGCATTTGAAGAAAAAGAAAGTGCTGCTTCACCAAGACAATGCACCGTGTCATAAGTCAGTGAAAACAACGGCAAAAATCCATGAATTTGATTTCGAATTGCTTCCTCATCCACCGTATTCTCCAGATCTGGCCTCCAGCGACTATTTCCTGTTCTCAGATCTCAAAAGAATGCGCGCTGGGAAGAAATTTTGGTCGAATGAAGAGGGGATCGCCGAAACTGAGGCTTATTTTGAAGTAAAGGACAAATCGTACTACAAAAATGGTATCGAAAAGTTGGAGTGTCGCTATAATAAGTGTATAACCCTTGAAGGGAATTATGTTGAACAAAAAAACTAATTTTGCCAAAAAAATGTGTTTTACTATGCTAGGCCGGAGACTTTTCAATTGACCTGTTACTCTAGTTTTGTGGCATTACCCGCATTTGGAGTTAGTATTAACTTTCATAAGAAAGCTATTAAAATTTCATGATATTCTACTCATAAGTTTGTGAGTTATTGTACTAAGAGTGACACTACTTTTATTATTTTCAAAACAATAGATCAAAAACAATTTCGTGTTTTAATTTTATACTGCTTCTTGATGGGAAAAAATACCGTTTAAGCGAAGCAATGGATTGAAAAGTGCTATAAGAATTCGGGTCCATCAGAGACACCGATGATGCAGAACGCAGTGGACGTCCAAATGAGGTGTAACACCAGAAAACAAAAAAAAATCCATAAAATCGTTTTGAATTATCGAAAAGTGAAGTTGCGTAAGTTAGCTAAAGATATCTAAAGAACATGTTGGTTTTATATTGCATGAGCATTTGACTATGAGAAAGCTCTGTTCAAAGTGGGTGCCGCATTTGCTCAAGGTTGACCAAAAACAAGAACGTGTTGATGATTCTGAGCGATGTTTGTCCAAGTTTAAACGTAACAAAACCGAATTATTGCATGGATACGTGACTATGGATGAAACATGGATCCATCACTTCACTCTGGAATCAAAACTATTGTCGCCCGAAAGCACAACACTCGGCTGGAAAGATTATGGCCTCGGAGTTTCGGAATGTGCATGATATAAATTCATTGCCTATCTTGAGAAGAGAAATACCATCAACAATGAATATTATATAGCGCCATTGGAGTGTTTAAAGTCGAAATTGCAAAGAAACGACCGCATATGGCAAAGAAAATATTTGTTTCATCAAGACAATGCACCGTGTCATAATTCAATCAAAACAATGGCAAAACTACATGAATTGAACTTCGAATTGCTACCACAAAACCACCGTATTCGCCAGATTTGGTTCCCAGCAACTACTGGCTATTCGCAGACCTTAAAAAATGATCACCGATAAGAAATTTCACTCGAATGAAGAGGTAATCGCTGAAGTTGAGACCTATTTTGAGGCAAAAAATAAATCATTCTACAAAAGTGGTATTGAAATGTTAAAGTCACGCTGGAATGATTGTGTGGCTCTGGATGATTGTGTGGCTCTGGAGGCCTTACAAGGTTTAACCGCATATCTCTAGCTTTTTCGTCATTGTTCAGCGTAATTACTGCTATATTATTACATCAAGGGACAACACATCATCGATACACATTATAATGCACAATTATAACTCAAAATAATTTTAAAATGTATGGCCACAAATTGGTAAACAAGCAAACTGTAAAATACTTACGAACCCAAGTGTCACCAATAGACGTCATTACAATTGTAGCGTATTGGCCCACATTTTAAAATACATTATAACAAATGTAAATTTGATTTCATCCAAAAGCTTCCTATACGTAGAAATTAACATATCATGTAATAGTTTTTCAAAATTAGTAATCATGCCCTGGTGGCTGTAATACCAGACCCATACTTCAAAAAAACTTACGTACATAACATAATATCATAGAGATTTGCTCATCCTTGCGTACCTATAATCGGCTTTATTGGCGAATGACAATTGCGTACAATCGAGCTGCGACCTTTTTCAAATTCTTTTACCACCTATAAACCATATATTAGCTAATGATGGTGCAAGATCCAGCAAAGCGTATTTCTCATGCACGCTCATGCCTTTTGCAAAATCATAGTAAATCCATTAACCAAACATTATTTCCTTTTTTTCTATAACAGATGCAAGCAAAATTTTACAAATTAAATTAATATGGACGAATTGATTGCAATATTTCATTAATAACTACCATGTGTACCAGAAGGTCGTTACCGGTATTCCAGCAGATGTCGCTAGGTTTAAATATGCATTGTTTACGATTTGACACATATGTAATTTTATTTTACTGATATCAGGCTCCAAAGTTATATATGTTATATTTTGCGGAAGTAACACAGTTATATATTTATATCTTTTTGAAAATGTCAAGTTTCGTGTCTAAAAACGTGCATTTGGTGAAAATCATTGTTTGCTGGTAGAAATTCAAAAGTGACGATTTTGAGATACGAGACCAGGAATATTCTGATAGACCGAAAAATTTTGATGATGCGAAACTGGACGAGTTACTGGGTGAAGACACAACCCAAGCTCAAAAATAATTAACAGAAGCAATAAATGTAGCCCAAGAAACGATTAGCGCCCGATTACAAGCAATTGGGAAAATCCAAAAGATGAGAAGATAGGTGGCACATCAATTAAATGACAGAAAAATGGTTATCACATTTTCAATCATCAAAAAACTGGTTGGTTTTCAAAAAATCATGGTTATCACTTGGCGAAGCCGGCCGACTCCAAGGTCAAATCGTTTTGGTCGCAAGACAATGCACTGTGTTTGGTTTGGTTGACAGCAAAGTGGTGTGGTGGGATTTGTTAAAATCTGGTGAAACAGTTAATAGTGATCGCTACCGACAACAAATGATCAATTTGAACCATGCATTGATCGAAACACGTTGAGGATGAGCTCGAAGACACGGTAAAGTAATTTTACACCACGATAACGCACTGTCTCATAAAGCAAAATGGTCAAGAAAGCGTTAGAAGCACTTAGGACACAATGGGACGTAATATCAATGGGACACGCCTTTGCATAGCAGCACTTATCCAATTTCTAAGAAATTACAAAATTGTCCGATGAATGGTTTTGCTCGAAGGACAAACAGTTTAGGCAATATCTATAGAATCTAATGGCCTTGAATAGAATCTAATACTTTGAATAAACACATTTCTTGAAAATTATTTAGTTTTTTTTTAACCGACACTTTTCGGTACACCGGGTAATTATTTTCGATATCTTATTAAAAAAAAATTACAAATGGCTCTTATAATGAAAAACAATTACATGTCAATTTTAGATTAAAAATACCAATTGAACACAAGAGTCTTAAAACTATATCACAATCTCCTATTGTTTAATATATGTATATAAGTTGATTGACACGTATATATAAAATAAAAACCATCATGTCATATTCACACCACCGAATAACAATTAATTATTTCATATCAGAGCAGGTTCTGTAAAATAAAATATGATAAAATTCTCCACATGTTAAATACAATGACGGTTGAAAGCGATGTTACTGCATCGGAAAACATGACAATGGAAAATCAATCGCGAAAAACTTTCTTTACAATAATACATACCGACGCGTTTAATTTCAAATGCCTGTTTGTTACTTAACAACAATCATTCAGTCGTCAGTAAATAGCTATGTATTAATATTAAGTATGTCAAAAATAATTAAAGATATTTCTATGGTATATAAAAAACTTACATTATAATTTACACTTTTCTAACCTTTTCATATTTATTAATATAATTATTAATAATTTATTTAGTAAGTTCTTAAACTTATATTATAACAAGAAGCAAATCATAAGCTTAAAATGAAATATTATTAATTATTAATGAAATGGAAAACTTGACGAGCCGATTCCTATTTATCCAATAAGAATTCAATGACAGAAAATGTATTGACACATAGAAATTCACTATTCGTATAATATTCTACTTCTCGACATGCAATTTAATATAAATCCGTTCGAAAATGTTTAGGAAATTATAACGGAAATTAAACAATAAAAGTAGTTTGGAATAATTCTGATATCAACGTCTTAGACTTCATTTTTAGGATAAAACAAGCTGAATTCAGACTTAAATTAAATATAATATTGGAGAACATATAGAGTGTACAAGCATTTAAATTTCCCACCATTTATGTGGTTAAATTTGGCAACTCAAAAAGGAAACAATTTGACAGCTAACCGTTTAGAGTTAGTAAAAATGAAGAGTTGTTATTGTATGCAATAATTCAAAAATAATGAAAATATACTAGTCACAGTTTACAAATTTCGTACAAAATATGGTCGGAATATTGATTAAACTTCAGCAAAATTAAATTCAGGAAAACTGAATAAATTACTATTAGTTACTTCTTACTATCGAAACAATGTAAAAAATGTTTCTAATCCAAATCATCCTAAACGATGAAACTCATTTCCACTTTGATTCAAAAAGGCATTCAGAATATGTCACTATTTGGCGCGAATTTTTAAACGTGTTTGGTGCTGCCAGACCTATATAACGTTGGCGCAATTCGGTATATGAAATGGTAAACACAAAATCAATGTAGCCACATTTATGCAAAATAATTAAGAAAAATTTAGAATAAAAATTGCGTTTGCAGCATGTCACTGATTCGTTGTCATATATGTTACATAATACATAACCTTATTGCATTTACTTTATAATTAAATAAAAAAGTAAATAAACAATTAATTAAATAAAACAATTAAAAAAGTATATTTAATTCAAATTTTGAGTATATTAAAATATGACTTAATAGGTCATTTCTATATGTCATCAGATGTAATTATTTTTAAATACAAATATATCTAATAAATCACTATTATAAAATAATATAATTCTATGTAGAAACCTTAAACATGAAGAAACAATTAAAATATCTCTCAACTTTCACTATATAGCATGCTAAAGAACTACATTCAAACACTATTTTCTAAAATAAAACTATAATATGGTAAACTATCAACAATAAAACGATATTAAATAATACCATATAAATTGTTAACGGGTAAAATATATTGAATAAAGTTGACACAATCACAAATATAGTGCCGTCTATATTCCTTAATATACACTCACTAAAGAGACAAATCTATTTTGACATAAGAATATATCATGAAACATTTGAATAATAATGTATATAATTTTTTTTTGTTAACAAACCTTGTATAATAAAAGGCTTCGTTTTTAAACGGTTGTATTCTCATGTGCTCTTGGAACGTGTATCGTGTCAAGGAGATCATAATTACCATTGAATCATTTTTTTCACAATGGTCGCTTGTGTCATACCGGTCATTGTTTTGATGTTTGCAAAACTGCGTATTGAAAATCCAGCGTTGACATATCGCGTATGGTCATTACCATCTATTTATCGACTATTCGCTTAATTACTAATTACTATAATTTCCTAATATGCTTCTGAGTACATTTTTTAATAGAACTGTTGTTAGGAGTTATTATTGAATATCAAATATAGTTCTCCCAATAAAATAGCCAATGTACGTCATCAAAATTTATAATGAAACGTTGCCTCACCAATTTTAAGTTTTCGCTTATATTGACTCTGACAACAAAATACTAATGTAAATAAAATAATGGTACAAAAATAACCTTGTTAGTAAGTCTAATGCATATTTATTAAAAGGCTTAGACTAAGGTTAATTAGACAGCCACAATAGTTTGTGGACTAAAATTGTTTTATTATATTTATGACATATGACAACGGTCTCGACCAGTACTAACACAAATTGAGCTATATTCACCGATTTGGTTACATGTTCAGACGCATCAGACTTCATTCTGTCTCTTTTTTAACTCGATTAATACTCATTAGTAAAATGAAAAAGAAAAATGCTTTGAGTTTAAAATGGATTTTAAGTTTTTATAAACTGAATTTGGTAATACGTTCGATTGTGTTAATGAAGTGCATTGGCTGTCGAAAGAACTTATACTTTGTGATTTAAGGTATGAAAATGAATATTAATATTACTGTTACTGCCGCCTCTCTATTGTTATTATATCTACTTCTCATTTGAAATACATTTTTGTCACTGAAAGGCTCTATTACGAGATCTCTATCTCGAAAATTCATTAGAATTAATAACATTCATTGAGTTAGGGGAAACTAATAATAATTAAACTTCTTGGCAAAAAACTATCCTATAATAATGAAATCATAATTTTTCGAGTATATATAATGAACCTCTAAATTGAATTCGACGTTCAACATGACCAACAGATTTGTGTACCATAATCAATCATAAGAATATAAAAGCCGACAACCTTGACCTAATGCCCGAATAGGATCGTCTTTAAAACTTATACATCCATATATCACTTATAAGTGAAATGTGACTGTACTGCATGTAGTTACTCCAGCATAACTATTAAAATAATGGTAATGTCAAAAACTGTTGATCGAATCACCGTCTGTTGCCATGAAAAATCCCAAATATAAACAATCATAAACATAAAGTACACCTATGCCCTGAGTGGATTCAAACCCGGGACTTGCTGTTGTAGAAGTACCGTCCTGCCACCTTGAGCACTGCGATTGCAGTTAATATAATATGAATGAATAAACGTAAACATTATTTGGGCCTTTAAAAAACGTTTCTTGTTAAAACATTTACAACAGTTAAAATATTACCAAGAGTCATCTTATTTTCTAGTTTTTACATAAGAAATGCGTCTGTGTATGTATTGTCGATGAATGTTACGTCTTTTAACATGGCGCACGGGTGACAATATTATATTCTGTAAAGTAGTTATGCAAAATATTAAAAATTCTAATTATACCTCAAGACATTACATAACACCTTTTATAAGGTTATTGTCAGTAAATGACAAAAATTTTAATGCTATATATTTAAAATTTAAATATAATGAAGATGCTTCCCATAACTAAATATTATCCTCAATGTTATTTAATTAACCATAATCATCATTTACTCCTAATAATTTAAAAACACAGTTATAATATATGATTTCTTACCACTCTTATATTTGTTTAGTGCTATTTATATCGTGTTTGCAATAAATGACTTTTGAATTTCATTAAGAAATTATTGAATTATTTCTCAAAAAAATTGTAATTTTAAATCTTGAATGAAGTATTAATATAAATATGTAAATATATTAATACTTCATTTTAGATTTAAAAATATATTTTAATACAAAAGGACACATCAGACTATATTATCATAATCATATAATCAATTTCAAAAGTATCATTGATACAATCATATTAAATGACCGAAAATTGGGTTAAGGCTGCGAGTTCACGTTTAAATATATCAAAGAAAAGCCGAGTAGGCTTGGCACTATTCAACTTTCTTTCCTCCAACGAGTTGCTAGACACTGTGGCGATTACTTTTTAATGAGATTAAATCTTTTTACTCTTATATAAAAAGTTACGCGATTTATAATAATAGATAAATATAATTAAATTACATTTCAATATATATTATAATTTATTAATAGCATTAAAAATTGACATCTAATAAATTGCGCATCTTCAACCAAACGCACCTTTCTAATAACCACCTTATAATATTGAATTTTCTTACCAGTCACTAAAAAATATCCAACAATTATTAGTAATAATTTTACACAATTTGTCCTGAATAACATTTTTGGGATTTATCAGAAAATACAACTAATTTACGGAAAATAAACTAATCAACGATAAAAAGTGCGCTAAAATTAAGCGTTTCAAGTCCCCGCATCTCGTTAGTACTGGTACGTAAATACAAAACCTGTAGATATTATCTGTAAAGCTCCTCTAGTGGTGGGATTCCATTTCAAATTTTGGCGCCAACAAAACCGAACCAATAGTAGGTTTACATAGGTAAACAAAGTGGTCTATAGATGGCTAAGATGTACTGAAAGTATTTATTTTTTTAGAGTCTTCCTGTACATAGAAAAAGTCCTTTAGTTGTAAAAATTTAAGCATAAGAATTGATCGAATATTAAAAATGTGGGGTGACCCAACACAATCAGGAATAGCAACAACAGCAAGTTATAATGTTAGTCAAATGCAACATAAAAAGACATATAAACAAAATAAAAATCAGACAATACCACCACAAAATTATAATAATCCAACCAATACAGTCAACATAACAGAACCTGAACCTCAAGGAATTATATCTCCTGATATTTATTTTTGCTTTAAATGCAAAAAAGGATTTACGTGTAGATGTAAGTGTTATACATAAAGAAGTAATTGCTTTGTTGAATTCATTGAATTTCAGATAGTCCTAGTAAAAATATTACTGGAAAAGTACCACTAATTTTACATTGTAATCATACCATATGTCAAGATTGTATTTATAATAATTTAAAAGACTTTGAAGTTACTTGTCCTATATGTAACAGAGCTACCAATTTAGATCAGGTAACATATCTGTTAATTTTAGTTAGCCTATTTATCTGTTTGTTTCTTTAATAGAAAGGATCAATTACTACTCCAAAAGATCTTCAATCTGTTTTACTCCCAAATTATTATATTATTGGCTATATCTTATTTAATGAATCGCAATATACACACAGTATTAAATTTGTATCTAACTCTCTTAAAAAAACATCAACTATTCCACAACTGGGTAGGTATAGTGATCGATATTCAACTTTATTAAGGTTTTTATATATTAAATAAATATAAAATTATTTTAGAAAGTTGGTCATATAGTATCAATATAATTATTTCTCATAACAATAATTAAAATTTTAGCTATTTATTGCCAAGATTGCCAAGACAGTTCTTTATATATAAATACTGAAAAACTAATATCTCATCATCAAGAACCATCAGGAAAACTACCTAATTATTCATTTGAACTTGATTTTTGTATTCATCATTCAAATATGCAAAATGAATTTTTATGCAACGATTGTGACCAGAAAGTCTGCTGTTATTGTATTATTGAAAGTCATTCAACCCATAAAAGGGAGACTTTGTGGAAACTTGTAAGTAACGAGAAGTATTTATTAAAAAGATGTTATAGCTTTTATTGATATTATAACTTTTTATTAGACCAAAACTGAATTAGATGAATTCGATAAGAAAAAAGAAGATGCTATAAAAGTACTGAAGCAACTGCTGGCCTGTCAGAAGGTAACAAAACACTGTAATATATACAATAAATGTTAAAAAAAAACCTCTCTCATAGAAGTTGTCAGAACTAGCTGAATGTAAAGATGACTCTGTCAAAAATCAAATTCATCAATATTTCTGTAATCTTATTGCAAAAATGTCATCAATAGAGAAACAATTATGTAGTGAATTAGAAACAAATCAATGCGCACAAAGGTAAGTTACAACATAATATACCGATGACATGGACAGATATTTTAGTACATTATATTAACAAAATTATTCATTTTAGTGACCTAGAAATTATAGAAGCATCTTTAACAAATCATGTTAGTAAGCTTACAGAACTTCTAATGTGTACTGCTAAAGAGAAAAAGGTCAATCTCAAAAAAGCACTGAGTGAGCTCCGAAATGTTCATGAAATTCCTAGATTTTTAGTATCAGATGATAATGTTAAAAATATGGAGTATGTGGTTATGATTAATGTCAAATAATTGGAATATTAATTAGGTAATTTTATAGATTTTTTGCTGATCCATTAATGGAGAAATATTTAGAACAAGCTTTTACGTTAAATAAGCCAATAAATACCCGATATAAATTGATATCTAAAAATGATTTAGCAAATGATTATGAGGTGGAGAAAATTAATAATGAAATAAAATCACTTATTGGTGGGCTCAGAGACATATTAGGAAGTAAAAAATCTAAGGATGTTAACAAAAACAGTGGTTTGTATATAAATAACTATAATATAAAATTTTAAATAGTTATATTTCCTTCAATTTTTTTTTGTTAAAATTCAGGAAAAGTTATAGTGCAACATATTAATTCAACAGAAAGTTTTTTTGTACACTTGAAAGAGGACCAATCAATACTGCACCGATTGAATGATATAATTGAAAATTATGTTAAAGTTGGGTGTTCCTCTAATGTAAAAGAACCTCTTATAAGTATGAATAAACATATATTTTGAAATATATTTTTCTATATTTAGGCATTTTTCAGATGGTCTTTATTTAGCACTTTATAAAAATACATCTGGACAACAAGAGTTGTGGCGCAGAGCCCGTGTGGCTAATATAATGAACAATGATGACATAAGTTATGAAATGTTTTTTATTGACTATGGAATGAAGCAGACTGTTGATATCTCCAGGTATGATTATTGTGTTAAACTAAAAGATTATTTTCATAAGAAATTTAAATTATATTTAAACTAATAATTCTTTCATCACAAAAATCTCATGGAATACTGATATATAATGCACAATATATTGCATTCATAGCCTCTATAATACTAATTATTATATTTCTTGTTCATCTATAGTATTAGAGAACTTCCTTCATTTCTTGTACTGTGGAAACCATTAGCCATTGAATGTAAGTTGCACAACAATAGGGATATAACTTGGAATAAAAATGATCATTATACATTTGGAACTATCACCAAGAAGTATGTTAAATAATTTGACTGACACTATAAATAAAAAACTCTCACACTACTAATGATTGTATTCTAGTAAAGAAGTTTATATGTTTATCAAATGTATAAATAATGGATTACGTGAAGTGGACTTAATGGTAGATTCCTCAGATGGAGGTATAATTTCAGTAATTGATATTTTCTTCAAAAACAGACAGTTAACACTAACAGAAAATAACTCTACCCAGGATTCTCACTCACTACTTAATAGATCTCCACCTTATAAAGTAACTATAGAGATCCAATAACAAGAACATAATTACTGTTTCTAATTTTTTTAGAACATTGTCTTACAAAGTAAAATATTTCCGAATACTAAAAAATTTACAAAAAATCAACAAGAACGAGTTGTAATTGCTAATATAACGGATCCATATAATGTTACAGTTCATCTGGTAAGTACAACTGAATATTAAGGAAAAAGTAATTTAGGTTTGTCCTGATAGGTGGTATTAAAGTCGCATATCTCTAAACTATATCATTCTATATACTTATTAATAGCACATTCCAATTATAATTCATCAGTCAAAAGCTATTGTGTTTTAAAAATGGCTTTTATGGAAGGTTACATTTTATTTTTCTACTTCCAAAAAAAGACAAATGCAATCCAACTCATCGGAAATTATGAGGTGCTTAAGTATTTGAATAACGAGTATTTATAATGAGTATTTAAATAAACGCCAGCATCAGATTTAGTTTGCTCGTTTTCGTTTCTGGGATTTCGGTGATAAATATATAATATATATATATATGTATATATATAAAAATATATATATATATATATATGTATATATATATATATATATATATATATATATATGCTCGTCCCGGCTAATCAATCGTTGAAAAGTCGATGAAGTTCTTATCACATGAACATATCAAAGTAGACAGAAATACACAATTTACCGATATTACTGCAAAACTAAAAACCGGTCATAAAACAATTCTTACACCAAAAAAAAGTCAATATTTTGGTATAGAATTGATCTATAGAAAACACGTTTTCTTCCAATACAACACAAATTAGTGTTTGAAATTTATATCAGTATCCGGGAGTATCAAAATTCGCTTTGAAAACATTAAAAACCGAAAATTACTTTTTCCAAGCTCATTATATTACTGCTTTTAAGAAGATGAATTGATAATTTATAATTGTTTCATTAATATTAGGAAGAAAATAAGAGTAGTTTTAATCTTATGTGCAAGGAATTAAAAATGTCTTACAATTCAGTTAAAAATGAAGTTTGCATTCCTTTGGAAGGTAAGTAAATTATACTGTAAGCATTAGATGTAGTATTTAATCAGAAATAATTCCCGATAGATGATTATATTAAAATAAGTGGTTATTATAAAAATAATCCTTTGTATCCTTTTGTTGAAAATAGGTATTCTGACATTAAAGATAAAGGTGCTCAGAGAAAGGTCTTTAAATACTGAAATTATTATTAGTATCTAACATACACACATATATTTTGAAGATCCTACATTAAATTAGCCGTACTTGGAAATAAAATCTATTCAAGAGTTTAGCGTAGTGAGAAAATCGCATGCGGACAATAAAAGATTAAATTAAAACTGAAACCGAATACAGTTTTGAATTTCATCGTAACTTGAGAAAAGAGAGTGTTGTTAGTAAAGAAATTAATTGATAATTTGCGTAGATTTTTTTAGTTTAAGCACACACAGTAAGCAGTTTACAGAAAGTCAAAAAGTATGTGATCCACCTTTATAAAATCATAAAAAAGTATATATACTCCATAAAGTTTCTTTTTTTTTTCTTTTCGTTTCATTTTGGTCTTATGCAACTTTTTCTTCAGGGCTACTCCTTTTGTCAGAACCACATTGATATCAATGATATTACATATATACGAATCACCAATATGAAATTAATCACCAAACATCAATATAATCTAAGCATATCAAAACAAAGTTATTGACAAAATCTCAACCTGTGTCAAATTTTATATTTATATGTGGTACGCTAGTGCGGATATCGTCCATCAAAGGCTCTTTAAGTTACGGTTTGATCTTAAAGAACAACAACAAAATTAGATAGAACTGTACATATATTTTAAAGCTTCTTTAAAAATCAAGCTGATTAAAGTAATAAATTGCCAATTGTTACATATAACAATTGCGCTTTATCGTTTTCCATATTTACCATATGTTTTTCTTTCTGCTAAATACTAAATTTTATAAAGATGTCTACAAGTGAATTGTTTCAAAAACATTTTATATTTTCATCGCAAATAATTTAATGTCAAATACTAGACCTAATATATTTACAGTATGTTAATCTTCTTTCTAGTTTATTTTATAGTTGCCTTTTATTATAGGTACTTATGTTATAGCCGAGTATAAAGACCCGATACGGTTAAACTATCATAGAGCATTTATTAAACATACAGATTTAACTATGGATCAAGTGTGTGTTTATTTGGTAGATTGGGGTTGTAGTGTTATTGTACGTTCAGATCAATTACGGCCGCTTCCGCAACAGCTGACTAAATTAGAGTGCCTGGCTGTTAGTGTTAAAATGGCTCACATAGCTCCATACAATAAGGAAAATACATGGCATGAAAGTTCCAATAAGTTGCTGCAATTATACTATAATTCTCAAACACCGTTGAAAATGGTTGTTCACGAATTGTCTCCCCAGCTTAGCGTAGCTTTATTTGATATATCTGATAGTGTAGATTTATGTGTGAACTCCATGATGGTGGAAAATAATCTTGCTGACAGCACTGGGAACATGTAATTATGTTAACATAGTGTCCTAATATAAAGGCTTACATAATACTTTATAGCGCATCGCAATTAGAGTGGCCGCGTTTAAATAGTAGCGAGCCTGACCTTTTTGAAGAAGATTGCTTTTTTACAACCTTACTTAAGAAAGCAATATCAGATCCCGATTCGGAAGACGAACTTGAAAAAGACAAAACCATTGAGCGACGACAACTACAGGTCCTTAAAGTTGAAAGTCCAGACGCTTTTTGGATAAAGTTTTTATCCTTTAGCGAGAGGTTTTTATGTATGTATATTAGATTTTGGTTGAGTATTAATATAATTACGTTTTCAGAGACAGTAAGATGTATAAAGAGCTACAAATTCATTACAATCAAGAACAGATCGAAAAAGAATATTGGGATGTAGACGAAATGTGTGTAGTGGAGTTAGAGAAAGAATATACTCGTGGTAAAATTGTAGAAGTACTTAGTAATGACTACAAAGTCAATTTATATGACAAAGTAAGTAATTTAACATTTATTATATGTTTTATTTAATTATAAAGTGAAATAATGAAAATTTATTGTTTTAATCGCTATTGTAATTTCTATAATTTCCAGGCCGAAGATGTATACTTACCAAAAAACAAAATATTCATATATAATAAATATTTTATGACATACCCACCAGTTGCAATCAAAGGCCATTTAGCAAATATTAATCCGGCGGGCGATACAGGCAAATGGAGTATAACATCTATAGAATCTCTGCAGGTATTTTTTTGTTAATATAATTAGATTAATCTCATAAAATTTCTATATTATTTTTAGAAAATACTACATAAACACAAAAGAATATATGGTACCATTGAAAATGAAACGGACGCAAGTAGATTAAAGAAGAAATCACTACCATTACATTTGTGGTAAGTTTCAGTGGAGAATGTTAAATTGCTTAGAATATATTCATTAGTGATTCAGCTATTATTATGTATTTTTTTTTAATTTATCAATTTTAAAGGTATAGCGAGGTTATTCAAGGAGGACCATTAGATCCTGACATAACCAATTTCTATTCAATCAATAAGATTATGATTAAACTAGGTTTTGCTTATAAAATAGTAAAAACAGTAGCATCACCAAAATTAGCAAAAACTGAAGATCACTCGTTGAAGGTAATATATAATATGTCTTATGATTATATATTATCTATTCATTTATTTTAGAATTTAGAAGAAACTGAAGAACTTAAGACTGAAAATATCACTGGGGTAATTAATACCTGCTGTATAAATTCCATTAACAGCAACAGTAGTGATAGTGAATTATTTAGCACTGAGGATTTGACAATTAATGAAATTGTATATAAAGAAATAATTTCTCCAATAACACAAAACAGTAGTACCACAACAGAAGGGTATATAGATAGTTGGTTACCTCCATTTCAACTCACCAAAAAGGAGTTTTATGTATTTATAGTGAAAGTTAATATAACAAAAATAAATTTTAAATGCCTGTTTTTAGGCTAGAGTCACATGTGTAGAAACAGGAGGTCACCTTTTTATTCGAGATGAAAATATGAACAAATTATATGAAAAAATGCAGGCAAATATAAAAGAGTACTTTGATAACAATCCTCCACAGCAACAAAGTAACAATTGGAAAGCTGATGAATTATGTACTATAAAATATGATGGAAATTGGTAAACTATATAAGCTATTACAATATTGTCCTACTTATTAGAATCATTGATTTAGGTACAGAGGGAGAGTTCTGAAAGTAAATAGCAATTTTAAAATTTCCGTTTTTATGATAGATTTTGGAAGTGATCATGAAGTATCACCAGATGTTCTCTATAAAGAAATTCTGTATACTGAATATAATAGTTTTGCTACTAAAGTAAAACTAGACCAAGTGTATTCAATGACTGATAAATGGCTTTTGTCAGATTATGATAATTTCCATTCTTTGATAACAGATTGGTGTAAAATTATTGTTATTGGCCCCTTAGAAGTTGAATTACCTTTAGTAGATGTTTACACCTCTGATGGAGTATATATTAATAATAAGTTAGTAGATATATGTCCTAATCTATCAAGGTAAGTGAAGTGTGTTATGTTATCAATAAAAATATTTTGATAGCCTAGAGGGTGGTTAGATTCCATATTCTATATTTTACAAGACTAATATCCACATTTATTAGAAATGCCATTTTATTGCCTACACAGAGTATGAAAGATACTGTTGACATAGAGCTTACAGAAACTGAAACATCAATAGGAATATTTGAAGAAAACGAATACAAGTATCTTTCAAGGGTTTATAAACAACCACCTATTCCTGAAGAAATGTTAGAAGGAAAGATGGTAAATTTTTCGAGATATAAATTATAACACAATGAACACAAATTATATACATACAAAATGTTTATACTATAAATGTATATGAAATTTACATATATATTTTTAGGTAATATTAGAAGTAGCTGGGTTTTTAAGTCACAATAAAGTAATTTTGAAAATTCCTGGTGATAATATATCTCCTAATATATTTGATCTGATTATTAAAATTCAAAATGTTGCGGAATTATTTCCTCCTCTTAAAGGTAGTTAATATATTTGTTATATATCCAATACAAAAAAAAAATATCATTCTAGACATTCAGTTAAATCAGCCATGCCTGGCTAAATTTTCTGAAGACGGAATTTGGTATCGAGGACGGATATCTAATACAGATAATTTAAATTTTGAAGAAGTTGATGTACTATATGTTGATTATGGAAATGTTGAAAGATTGGCACTGGAAAATATACGATCAATACCTATTGAATTTTTAGAAGAACCCCAGCAAACTTGGGAGGCGCAGCTTAATATTCAAAATGACTTAGATACCTCCGACCTCCTTGATCAAGTGAGTGTAAAGAATCAATTTGTAACACAAAATTACCGATAATGATTTCCCTCAACAGCTTAGCGAAACGCTGAAAAATACAAATTTATTAGTGAAATTAGTAAGCATATTTCCTTTTACTGTCGATTTATATGATGATAATGGAGAACTGTGTTACAATAATAAATTTCAATAATTATTTGTTTAGTGTATAGACTCCTAAATCAGAATAATGGTTTTGTTGAACTGCATTAGTATTAGTGTATTCTTAAGCCTTATAAATATTATGTATAAAACAAAGTATTAGATAATTAATTTTTGCCTTACCACTTAGTTATAATAAACAGGAATCTTTGTAATATATTTAGATACATTCTTAAGTGACATTCAAATTTGTATTCTATAAAATGGGATGGAATTAAAAACACTTCTCAATAATAAATAGATTTTTATTTATTTTGATGACTGTTACAATAGCATTTTCATGACTTCTTTTTTGTTTAACCCGGTGAACTTGATTTCTTTAGAAATTTTTTACACAAAAGTCTATACAAAAAAACGTGCATGGGCCTAATTTGACGATTATAAAAAAATTCTAATTATTCAATATTCCTCAATATCAAACACAAAACTTTATATTTATATTAAAATGGCCCATAAAACTTAATATATCACTCAAAATAAAATAGATAAAGTCAATTACAGAGGCCCCTAATATCTACAAAAAGACTAATAAAATGATTTCAATAATTATAAAAAAGAGTATTGACAGTTAAAAACAATAAGTTTTAAATAAAAGTTTAAATTATTTTAGTTCTCTAATACAAACCCCATTGTCAACAGTCAACACTCACTATTTAATAAATCTACACGTAATTTGTTAATAATATTAACCTTCATTTTCTGTAATGGTTTCTTCTGTTGTTTGATCCGAATCTTGTTGGCCACTTTCTGTTGGCTCTGGAGGAAGTTCTTTTTCACTTTTTTCTTCAAATTGGACAGCAGTTTCTATTATAGAATTTTCATCTACCCCTGGTGGACCATCTTCTATTATTGCAGGTTGTTCTTCAATAGCTTCATCTCTTAAAGGAGTACCTGCACCATCACCTGAGGGTTTAAATTTATGTTTAGTACTGTCATCAATAATACAAATTTATAAATACCTGTTTCCTCATTAACAGGTTCTTCTATTTTTTCCTCTTCAACATGGCCTTCTTGAGCTGGGTCTTGATGTTCATCAGCGTTTCCCCAACGAGAACGAGTTCTTTCTGGTTTTATTGGTGGAGTCACATCTTCTTGAATTTCAGAAAGTTCTAAGCCAGGAGGCCCATCTCCGAATGGTAGAGCACCCTCAAATCCTTCTGGGCCGCGACCACCTCTGCCTCTAAAGCGGCCAACTCGTCCTCTATGGAACGCATCATCAAATGGAGGTCGTACACCACCCCGTGGACCTCTGAAAAACTCAGGAGGCCCATCGAAACCTGGATTAAATACGCCTGGAGGCCCTTCACGAAACGGCATGCCTCCTAAAAAATATTGTTTTATACATATTTAACTTAATAAATAAAAATACTTACCGCGGCCTCTTAATCCCCTAGGTCCAAAGAATCCTCTTCCTCTTAAAGGTGGTGGTCCTCTTGGTGCAAATTCGGGACCGCCACGCATCATTGGAGGACCAAACTCATCTCGCCCTGGGAAGAAATCTGGCCCGTCCCTACCTCGACCTCTTCTTCCGCGTCTTCCTCCACGTTTTGATCTTGGTCCATCAAATCCGGGACCAAATTCAGGGCCATAACCTGGACCATATGAATCCATGTCATAGGGGCCATACCCTCCATCAGCGAATGGTGGGCCTTGATCCATATAAGAGGGCCCTTCTGGCCCATATGGACCAAAGGGTGGGGGATTATCAAATGGGGGACGTTCACTCATAGGCGGTCCATAAGGTTCCGCGTCACCCATTAGAGGTGGTCCTCGGTATCCTAATAACAAGGAAAAACAGTTTTTATTTAGGGTAAAAACACATATTTTTATCTTACCCATACCGTCCTGAATTAAATCATGAGGTGGTGGAGATTCAAAGGTAAACCCAACAGTATCACCATTCTTTTCATTTGGATTAGACTTTTTCTCATCGGTCCCATCAATGTTTTCTTCTTTACCTGACGGTACAGAGTCTTCCTTGGAACCACTCCGCGTACCTTCAGACAGCTTGCGGTCTTTTGAATTTGGTGGGGGCTCTTCGAACTTCATACCAGCCATTTCTTTCAAACGGTCATTCAAAGTTTTCTCTCTGTCACGCTGATCATCTCTTCGATCATAAAAACCATCGCGTCTATCATGAAGTCCGTCTCTTCGATCAGCCCCATCGCGTCGATCTGTTCCACCCCATCGGCGTTCCCTATCATTACCACGCCTATCACGACTATCTCGATCGCGATCCCTATCATTTCTATCTCTATTTCGTCCAAATTCCCGATCTCTATCTCTTCTATCACGATCTCTACCGCTGCTGTGGCTATCTCTATCTCTAAAATAAATAAAGTATAGACATTGAGCATGTATAATAATTGACTCTATCCAGTATAAACTTAATCAGTCATTTAATCACATTATGTAGATTAACTAATTACCTGTTTTGATCTCTGTCCCGACTCCTACTCCTCCTTCTTCCTCTGTCATCACGTCGTGCGTCTCTAGTATCACGTTTATTGGAACCGTCATCCCGTCTACCACCAAAACTTGATGCTTGTAATGGATCATTTAAAGCCATGTTTTGCTTAGATTCATGATGACCTGGTTGAAAAACAGTTTAATACATCTTAGAGTAAAAAATATGTTACAAAAACAATTACCTGCATCTTCCATTTCAATATCCATGTTATCTTCTACATTGTGCGGTGGTGGGGGCTGAGTTATAGGTGGCATCGTAAGTGGAGGCATCGTAAGAGATTGTCCTGCTAAATTCATTAACGATTCTCCTAAACTACGTAAATTTGCATCCGTAGAAGGTGGTGGCGTTGGTTTGTTTTCCATCCCTGATAATTGAGGAGGTACATAACCAGGTGGCCCTACCAATTTTAAACAAATTAAGGTTATTTACAAGTGAATTTAGTAAGTTATACCTTGGAAAGGTGAATTAAGTCCTAAGCCAAGATTTGGCATCATTGATGAAGCTATATTAGGTGGAGGTACTCCAATAGGTAAATTTGCCATATTAGCCATATTTGGCATTATTCCCAAAAGTCTGTTATTATATTGGAAAGGATTTACAAGAGGTAACAATTGTGGTTGAAGAAGATTTGTACCAGGTATAGGAGGGGGTTGGCTTGTATCAATAGTAGGGGTTGGAACTTTTCCTATATCAACTGCTAAAATATACAAAATTAAAACTAAGTATACAATTATAAATCAGAATTATATACCTCCGCCCATCATATAAGATGATTTATCTGTTAAAACATTTTTCTTTTTGTTCGTTTCTTCAATTTTCATTTGCATCCATGGTGGCATTGTTTCTTCATCAATCATACCACCATCTTCTAACATCTCTAGATCAATGTCAAGCTTGATTTTATTCCATGGAATATACGACACTCCTAAATCGCTTTCCCAATAATCCTTTAAATCTTTACCCTTAACACCTTTGCCTGGAGCCCATGCTAACTAAAAGTATAATAAATGAATTACTTTAAAATTATATATGGTGGCAATTAATGTATCTTACAGTAATTGCTTTTCCATGTAACATGTGATTCTTCAACTTATTAAGACAACGTGCTGCATCTTGCCGCCTATGCATAACTATAAACGCACATCCCCTTGGGGGAATTAAATCAATACTGACAATATCACCAAACTCCCCAAAAGTATTGGATAGATCATCCTGATGTACCAGTTTAGACAAGTGACCCACCCACAATGTAGTACTACAAACTAAAAAAATCATGTAAGAAAAAAAATATTTTAAGAATAAAATAAATCATACCACTAAGATTTTCCTTTTTAACAGCAGGCAATCCCCTTTTTTTCCTTTCTCTATCTCGTTCAGATTCCTTTTCTCTATCTTTTCTATCTTTATCTTTTCTGTCTCTATCACGTGACCTAGATCTATGCCTCCGACCTCTTGAACGAGATCGCGATCTCCTCCTTCTATCCCTATCTTTATCTCTACGATCCCGGGATCTCGAACGACTTCTCCTTCTCTTGCTATATCTATCTTCCGATGGCGAATGAGAATCATCAGGGTCTAATGTTATTACCTATATTAAAAACGTTTTCAATCAATTTAAAATCACGCCCTACAACTTCACTTATCCTACCTCAACATCATTACCAGTTCCACTGTTTTGGCTTCCTCCAAAACCACCGCTGTTATCATGTTGCGAGATCGACATATCATACGCTTGAGACATCTGACTATTATCTCCGGCAGGTGGTATAAACTGAAGACCACCAATCATGGTCGGTTGGGTATTAGGTTTAAACTCACATTCTGATGCAAAAGGCAGGTTAGGAACCGTTTGCGCTAAATGTTTGTCAAATTCATCTTCCTGTAATTTCATCTCTTGTAATTTCTTCAATTTTTCAGCATCTATATCAAGTTGGCTACCAGGCACTGCACTGGCAATAGTACTCTGTAAAGTTTGGAGCTGTCTAAGTACTTCAGGATTAGTAAGAAGATTGGCAACGGAATCCAAGCCTTGCTGGATAGGCCTCGGACTTGGATTCACTTCATCTTCATCATCTCCATAGTCAAAATCAAGCAACTTTTTATTAAAATGTACTTGTTCCGGTCTTCCCGCGTCTGCGCTTTTTTTAAGCAAACGCTGAAGTTGTTGTAACTGATGTAGGACGGGTTCGGTAAGATTCTGAAAGTGAAACAATAAAATAATACAACGCGAAATGTTGAATAAATTAAGGCATGAAATTAAACATTTTAAATGTGAAATATCATTATTCCTAACAGTTGTTTTTTGGAAAAATTAAGCATTCAAAATATTTCATAAAAATATTATGGATTTTGTAATTACCATTAATCATAACTTATATTCACAAATATAAGTTTAAAACGGAATTACTGTCTACAAATACTACTTAAAGTACATTTTCAATATCAATGTAAATGGCATTCTTAGGCTTTGGCTCCAATTGTTCATGACAGTTATATTGTCGCAACGAAAATGTTATAGTAACTTAGCCTGGAAGCTAATTTCTCAAAAGTATTGTATAGTAAGTTAATACATATTTAAGAATACAAGTGATATAAATTAGAAAGCTGGAAAATTTAAGGTCATGAAAAATAATTTATTTTTCATGAAAAGTGACATTAAATTAAACCAACTATAGTATTACATTTATGAATTCTGTACTGGGAAGTTTAAACAAAGACAATTTTAAAAACTATAATCTGACTGCACAAATATCCTATTTCTCTGTTTGAAACGCGCGTCCTTGACTTTTCTAGAACATTAGTTTCTGGATTTTTTTAATTAAAATGAAAAAAATATCTTTTGATATTTTAAAAATATCAAATAAGTGTTAAAACAATATCAATGCAATAGCTCGAATAAACTATAATAATTCAATATGTTTCACTAGATAATAAAATGTAATACTTGTGAAAATATCAGCTAATATTTAAATAAGTAAATAGGATTAATTGCCTTAGATACTACTAATACATCGCAACTCTAGATTTATCATATAACCAGTTAGATATAACATATTTCATAATCATTTTATACAAATCATAAAACTTCCAGACTATCTTTATATAACAATCTAACAAATGCAAAACGATCATCTTGAGATCTTACAAGGTATTATGTAAAGTTATTAATAAGAGTGAAATAAGGGATATTTTCCAATTAGGTGTTGTAATTAACATAATTATGGTCCCATAGTCCACTCTATGTGTCGATTCTAGTCCTTTGAGGTAACTAACCGAACTTGACGCCACTCCGTCGGTCGCTTGGTTCGCCTTGGTCGGGGTTCTTTGCAGTGCGGGTGAACCTATCATGAACAACTGATTTAGAGAGAGCCAAGCCCTGCGCAATGTGCCAAATGGGCGTTTATATAAACATATATGTATATATAAAACTTAAAAATTCCGCCTAAGAATGTCACTTTTTGATGCACTTAATCTACATAATCCAAACTCAATTTTCTATAAAATTACATTACAGTTACATTTTTAGTTACATTCGGAAAAGTGAGTTTGGTGAGCTTAATCTAAAGACTTACCATTAGATGACCCCCAGTCAAGCCTTCCTCCAGCACATCGTTATAAAAAGCTTACCTTATGTTTATTTTGACTGGGGTATAAAATGTGGAAAAAACGAACAATGTAAGCAAATTCATTAACTTAACTCTAATTGAAGAACTATTTCTTTTGTAAAAAACTTAATGGACCAACATTTTTAACCGCTTATTGGAGTAATGCTACTAGTTTTATATTGACACTTAAGTATTTACTGAATATTAAGTTAAACAAATTAAAAATCACATTATTTCACTTAATTTACTAATAATGTTATAACTTCAAGGGCTTAAAAATTATTTCTGTATTTATTAATTTAATGTTATTATTATGTGTTGATTAATGTTGAATAATGTAAAAAAACCATAAGGACATTATAAAAATTCCAAAAGAAACTACACTCAGACAACATCTTATCAAGATTTGAGAAAGTATGAATGCATTTACTTACTGTGAAATAAAGAAATTATTAAAAATGAAAATTATTTAAACTAAATAAATTGAAATATATATTTAACATAATTGTTTAAACATCACACTATAATCACTTAATTAATGGTTTTAATATTTTATTACTAAAATGAATTCCATTTGCCAATTAGCTAATTAATTAATTAACTATAAAATATTACTTAGAGAAAATATTGATGATAAAAATCTACATATATCCATCAACCCAAAAAGAAAAACATTCTATTTCACAAAAAATTATTCATTGGCACATTGCAATAGAAGTTCCTACTAATATCTACTTTTACCAACCTTTTATAGCTGATTGTACTCCAGATCCACCATTACTCTGTTGAATTGGAAGATCTTGCTGTATTTGCTGATGAATTGGATTGTTTGGATCAGCCATATCAAATAACGGTTGAATTACATCAGCTTGAAACACTTGATTTTTTTGCCACAGATTCAAGACTCTAATAATTTTACTCTAAAAAATATATATATGTATATATATAATTACATAAAACTAATTCTAATTTCGATAAATTTCATATAATATACTTTACCTTGTCTTCAGGTGGACACTTGAACAAGTTGATAAAAGTTTGTTGTAAATTTTTGGCAAATCTTGGTGCAAACACATCTTTTTCCGCCCCAAATTGATGCCTTGATTGTCGGACTATAGAATCAATGACATATAGTCCTGGAACTTTATACTCTGGTTTACATTTCAGTATAAATTTTTCAACGCTTTGAACTACATGTTTATAAAATTTAATGGCTTTGATTGCACCCCTTGTGATGGCTGTCATTTTCGCCTTGGAAATAGGAGGTTTCACCTCATATAAGGAGGATAGCTACAAACACATTTTATTTAATATTAAACTGAAATTATTCTAAATAACTGAGTACTAAAATTAGAGATTCAACTTGTTTGGAAAAAAATTGCAATTTTATTTCTGCTAAAAAAG
The DNA here is from genome assembly GCF_030347505.1 of Rhynchophorus ferrugineus. NCBI lineage: Eukaryota > Metazoa > Arthropoda > Insecta > Coleoptera > Curculionidae > Rhynchophorus > Rhynchophorus ferrugineus. The sequence goes on along the minus strand of NW_027472583.1, from coordinate 17,435,116 downwards.
ATAAACTGGCAACAAGGCATAAGTGCTAGTCGAGGATAAAAAAATTATCACTATATATCTGTATCTTACATACGTATTGTAATCGCATACATAAGATATGTTAATCAATAAAGTGAAATAAATAAAAACTATGTTCTTTGAAATCGATTAATATGGTACTCCTCGATTAATATAAGACATAATTTTAGACCAAAGTTTAATCGATAGCGCAATAAATATTTTCTAAATCCAATAATTTTTGCTCCGGTTTCATTCCATTTGTAAAAAATATTATTATAGAGAGTAAGTTGACAATAAGATTTATTAATAGAGTAGCCGTAATGCCTACATGTCACATTACCAAAGCGGCCAAATAAAATGGTATTTACCTCAGAATTAAACGACTTTACCGCCTCCATTTCACAGTCACTATATTATTTCATAAAAATTACACAAAAGTGTTACACTAAAAAGCACAATTTAAACATAATTATTAACAATTCACTTAAATAACTTTAAGATTCGGAATACCGACGCCATTTTCGTACATTTCCACTATAGAGGGTATGCATCCAAATGCCGGACAATATAATGACGTTTCATTGATCATGCGCACTAACGTTGTGCCCTCTATGCCAAGAAAGTTGAAAACGCAGATAATATAGAAAACCTTTAAATATTGGGAATATAAAGTTGGCATAAAAGATTTCTGTTCACAAAACATTGAAATCTGTATATTTTGTGTTTCTGTTTAATAAATTTGAACTAGCTGGAATGTCAAAATTCTCTAACCTCATTCTGTTATAAGAATTATTACTCATCATATTAAGAAACAAAAATAATAAAATATTTAGCATCTAGCTTGCGAGCTCTAAAAATGATAGAGATAACATGTAACGATCGTCTAGGAAAAAAAGTACGTGTAAAATGTAACCCTGATGATACAGTAGGCGATTTAAAGAAACTTATTGCAGCCCAAACTGGAACGAGATGGGATAAGATAGTATTAAAAAAGTGGTATACCACTTTCAAGGATCATATTCAACTACAAGATTGTATCCTTTTGTAAACATAGAAACAGAAAACGAAGTAAAATTATATTAAATCTTTAACGCTATAATAGATGAAATTCATGATGGTATGAACCTGGAGCTTTATTATCAATAAATCTTGTGCAGCAGTAAGAACAATAATGTGAGTGTAAAACATTGAAGTATCCTATTTATAATTATTATGTAAGCTATAATATAAATAATAACAATATTACTTTGTAATTAGTGTTTTATTATAATATAATGAAAACAATTAGGCTTTAATATAATGACAGTAAAAAAGACAGCATTTGGTAAATATATCACAAATTGAAATATCTAGGACCAGGGTTAATCTACTTTTTTAAAATTTAAAATGACATTTTACATAAATGTCAGTAACAAAAACAAGTTAATTAAATTCTAAAAAAAAAACACAGCTTAACAACATATTAGTGATATACTTTTAGCCTAAAATGTGTGATGGGCTCTCAAAAAAAAAGCTAACAGATAAAATAAATAAATAGTAAACTTAAATAACAAACAATAAGAACTCACAAAACTAATGCCTTAGAAATATTGCTATTTTAACATGATTCTATTTTAAAACATAAAAAATATTTCCAAGGACTACATTAATTCAAAATAAGGTGCTCAATGAGGTCTTTTAAATACCCCTTCATTAATCAGGGCGCCTCGTTTTGAAGGAGATTGGTTCGGTGAAAAATGAAGTTTTGAATTAGTCAAAATCCTTTCCTCAGAATTTCGTGGTTTATGGATCAAAATCTCTCTTATATGTTGCACAATAAGGTCAATAGCAACTGAAAATTGAAATCATAATTAGATTCATCGAGTGCACTCAGTGAATTTATTTCAAATTTTAATTTGCATATTAAATACAATAAAATTCATATTAAATTTTAAACAAACATTTTATAGAAAATATTGGATGCTGAAATTTGTTGTAAGAAGTTGATGTAAAATTCTATTTTATCACAATGAAGAAAAATTATAAAATACTAGTTATATAATAATTAATAAAGAGGTAAAAGTGGGATCATTTAAATAAAATGCAATTAGAAATATGAACGATTGAAGAATAATTTTTTGAAATAAATATTTAAATTCATGAAAAATACCAATACTGTTCAGAAATGATACGGTAAATTTGTGATAAATGATAATACAATACAAAAATAAATGTTATATATTTCCTATTGTTCAAAAACATTTTATTTACCATACAAAAGATATGCTAACTGTATTTTTAATGTTTTTTTTAATTTAATAAAGAAAAAAAGATAAAAAATCATCATCTAGAATGTTTATTTTTAAATTTTATTGTTGTCTTTAAAACTGAAAATACTGACTTTAAAACTGATACAAATTATATAAAATATTTTAAAATTATTAAATCAATAATATTTTTAAAAATAAATTATATTTTCTCCAACATCACATTATATTTGTGAAATGATTGAAGTTAAATTATTAACCCTTGCCTTTAATGTTAATTATAACTAAGGCCAATACAAACATATTTTATAATCTGTTTGAATTTGCATGATAATTATCACAACTAAATCCAGTAATTAATACTGTAGTATGATGAAAAGTCATGTACTTCCTGACAAATTAAAATGACTGGTTACAAGCCTTCAATTTATTGTCAGTAAAGAAAACACGGTAAAAATTATTCTTCCTACAGACTTATTTATCCCACAAAAATTATGAAGTGTATTAAAACCAACTTCTCAGTTTTTCAAGGATATCTGAGGTAATCATAAATAGTGATAACTTCACATTTTATATATCAAGAAAATTTGAGAGAATTGTGAATATATTATATTATTGTGTTAATAAGAGATTCAATTCAAACAATTTATTGTCTTACGATTATATTTTCCATTATTATACAGCAACATTGTATATTCAAGACATGATTTTCTTATTGACATAAATATTCGTCACAATCTCATATAAGACACGCGATATATATTGTTGGTACATTTTCTTTGTAAATTGTGCAAATATTACAGTCTCATAATTACAATAAAAGCTTAAATTAATCAATTCGAAAATGACGCCCAAATTGATTATAATCACATTGGAGATACTTAAGATATATGGGAATAATAAAAATAGTATAATACTTATCACTGGTACAGATCCAAAAATGATTTTAAAAATATACCCTGTTTCCATAAGAAAGTTAAAAAAAGGTTTTTTATTTACAGCTAAATAATATGTCTATTGTAGAAATGTCCACCATTACTAATTATGTCAACTATCACAAAGTTGTTGCAGTATTATTAAATCTTAACATTGACATAGTTATAAGACAAAATATTGAAATAAAATTGCAAGAAAGTGATTTTGATTCGGTATAAAAACCGACAAATTGTCTATCAAATCATATCATATATTTTAAATTATTTTTCGAGACACAATGTTGCAACAACACATTTCTAACAGCCCAACATATAACATGCTACAAATACTTGTGTTTATTTGTACAACTGTATAGGCTAAATCAAAACGTATAACTCCAATGAACTGATTTACAGTTGTTTTCAAGAAGTATACATTTTGATTTGTGCCAAGCTGAAAATTAAAAAGTGCTTTATATTGAATTGGATATGTCGCAAACTCCGTTTTCTCTATGTCGCCCTTGTAATATGTCCTTGATGTGGTGAACGATAAGATCAATAGCCACTGCAAAAGAAAAAATCTTGTGAGTGACAGACATGTACATACATGCAATCTTTCACATTTATCTTTATGGGACAGAGTACAAGGTGATCAAAATGGAAGCAAAATTATATTAACTATTATTAAAAACTAAGATGCTACTTTCGTTTACTTCATAGCATAACTTCATTATTTAACTACATTAAATTATTATATTAACTATGATTCGGCACATAATTGAAAATATTGTTAATGACACTGCTATTATAAATACTGTTATTGACATTGTTAATGAAATGCAAATTAGATACAAAACATAAAATTTTATTAGCAGCCTCAATGGTTAACCATAATTTTAACATTTAAACTTTATTTTAAAATATTTTAGAGATAGTTTAAAAAAATCTAGAATTGTCTATTTTATTTTTTCTGCATTATCATATTAAACATATTCATGATATAATTTAATAAATAATATATATATATATATATATATATATATATATATATATATATATATATATATAAATAATGCTAGAGTTCTGAATAAATTTCTAAGAATATACGAAATAGCCCGTCCAATAACGCAGCCAATGCACGTCATCATAATTTATAATGTCGCACGTCGCAACATCAAATTTGACTTTTGGTTTATTTTGATTTGCGATAGCCGCGGGTTCGAATCCTGCTGGGGCATGGTCGTAAATTTATGTTTGTGATTATTTAAAATTTGTGAATGTTCTAGGCAAGAGTGTAAAATCCGACAAGGAAAATGATCCCAGTCACGCCAGTAACCAGGCTGGGTAAGACCGGATGTCTCCTGGGATGATTTCTAAAGTTAGTCTCTTGCCAGCCGGTAGGCTTAATGTTGAGGACCGTGGTTCGGAGCCCACGTTAAACCTTAGGCTCAGTCCACATAAACCCATAGTTGGTAAAAGGAGACTTTAAAAATACATATAAAAAAACAAATAACAAAATACTGTTATTTTAAAGAATTTTGCAGACATTTGACAACATGGACCACTAGTACTAATCCAAATAAAATTTTATGGGCTGATTCTGTATTTTAACTTTTAACTAGAATAAAATAAGAAAGAAAAATCAATTCCGAGTTTGAAACGAATTTTACATTTTTACAAACTGCAATTGGCAATGTATTTGACGTTGGCTGTAATGTGAATAGACTCTTATTAGATGGGCTATAGATATAGATAACTTTTTGTTACAGCTTATAGCTCATAGCAGAATATATTTCAATAGTGAATATACACAAAATACAAAGTACAAATATGTAAATATTTATATTTTATATTACTGCTAGTAAAAAATGGAAATTCCATAATTTATCATAATTATATCATGAATAATATGCTGTATTGAATAAAATAGAAAATGTATTTATATTATGCTTAACCATCTAGTATGAGTAACTTATATATAAAACAAATAACATTAACAAAAAAATATACAATAAATTCTATGGTTTATCATTTCCCATGCTATTTCTACATTAAATCTATTTTGCAGTGACTATTTTATCTTATCACTTAACATGTCTGGTGATATAAATTTTCATTAAATTGTAACTTCCATTACTTACCATGATTATCAGCACCTCTTGGTATAATTACGTCAGCAAACTTTTTTGTCTAAAAAAATATTGTTTGTATAACATATTTTCTTTAATATATATCTAAACTTACAGGAGAGCAAAATTCTTCAAATGCCGGTTTAACAAAATTCATATATTGATTCAGAACCTGATCTAGATCCCTACCTCTCTCATTGATATCTCGTGGAACTAAAAGTCAGGGTGTTTAGTGCCTACTTTATAATTTATAGCATTTTTAAAAATACCTCTTCTGGCAAGTCTGGTGTCTGAATCAGTATCAACAAACAGTTTCATATGAAATAATTTTCTTACTTCAGGAAAGTAAAAAACAAGGATACCTTCAAACAAGACTACATCTGCTGGATAAATAGTAAGAACTTCATCCTTTTTACTGAAAATAAATCAATATTTGTAATAAATAAAACAGTTTTACTATAAATTCATACAGTGAATGATGTCTGTAGTCATAAATAGGAACCTGTACCATTTTACCAGCCAAAATGTCTGTTAATGTATCTTTTATAAGAGTTTCATTAAAAGCATCAGGGTGGTCAAAATTAAATTGTCCTCTTTCAGCTTTAGAAATTTCAGATGGGGTCAGTTCTCTATAAAAACTGTCCTGAGAAATGCATACTACTTGTCTTTGTTTGGAATCAACTTCAGCTTGTCCCAATTTTTCCATTATTCTTTTACAGACTGTGCTCTAGCAAAATCTTCATGTTATTTTCATCTTATATAGATATCAATGCTAAATACCTTTCCACTGGCTGTACCACCAGCAACACCAATAAGAAATGGCGTTTTACCTTCAGTACCATTCATTTTCGATATATTGTGCAGCCTATTATCACTCATACCGTTCTATTTTTAGAAAAATCGATTTAAGAACAATTGAAAGAATACATTTATGTTTAGGTTATGATTGAGTAAAATGACATTCATACGCAGTTGCCAAGTTTTGATCTAAAACCAATAGTAATTAAAAATAAAGGTGATACTAAATAATATTAATTTGCGGTCATCAAAAATATCATAATAATTTATAAATTAGGCAAAAATTTGACAAATTTAGGTATATGATTATATGATTTGGTTGGGAAATTTGACAACTTAACTGACAGCACCTATGTGGAACTTATGTTTTTCAACTGTGCTGTTCTTAAAAGTGTGTGATTGCGTGGAGTTTTTTGACAAAATTACCCAGGATGAGTATCCCAAATGAATATGTATCTAAGGCAGAAGACATTGCAGACCAGGTAATTTGTTTATATTGTTTCAGGGTTTCATTTATATTATCTATTAAAGATTTAATTCAAAATTACTGTTTTTTGGTAAAAACTATTCCGAAGAAAGGTCACGTCAGCTTGAAAATTTGTGTTGGGTTCAACAGGTTTACCTCCACTAAATCTGCATTTTATAAAGATTTAATACGATTGTATTGAATGTATATTTCAGTATCATAATTCCACCAATTTTCAATTCAATTTTGTTTTAACAATATTAAACTACTTTCCCATATGCACAGACTTTTGATGATAATTTGATTGTTTGATTCTCCTTTAATTTCAAAAGTTTTTTGGTGTATTACAATGATTTTATAGTTTCCAAATAATATTCCATAATCTTTAATTTAGAATTTAAAGGTGCATTAGTATATTAACAAATATATACAACTTTTTGAGTTGAAAAGTGAAAGTTTCCCTTTATGCAAATAGGCCAAAAATAACTTTCAATTATCAATAGATATTCAGGTCTTGTATACAATTTTCATTATTTGATTTGAACAAATTAATTTACTAAACACATTTCCCTTCTAATGGTGGTATAGTTGAGACATTTAGGTGAATAAAAACAATTATGTTTAATTTAAGAAAATCATTTGCTAGTAGATATTTTCTGTTTTAGGTTCAAAGAAAATTGAAACATATTCTTCCGACATTAGCGCGTCTTTGCTTAATATCAACATTTTTTGAAGATGGATTACGGATGTGGGTCCAATGGAATGAACAAAGAGAATATATGAATATGTCATGGAATTGTGGCAGCTTTCTAGCTACTGTATTTGTGTTAATTAATTTAATTTTCCAGTTAGGAGGATGTGTGATGGTCATTGTAAGATACCAAGTACCAATTGCTTGTGGTCTATTATTTTTCATTGTAGTTTTACAAGTAAGTAGTAGTATTTATTTTTAACTATATTATGTATTTATATAAGATATTAATTTAATATTTCTAGTATCTGGTAATTATTTATATTTTTAAGATAAACAATAACTCAATATTTTTTTTATTTATTTCTTGTTTTCAGAAGATTTTAAACTTTTATTTATTTATAATAAAATAGAAGTATTTTCAACAAGTAAATATTAATTAGTAAATGTAACTTATTAAGTAATCATTAAAATAAATTACTCAATTGCTCAATAGCCACAATATAAATAAATTAATATTTAAAATATGTTTTTACTTATATGGTTATAAACAGCTTTTTTGTAAACATCTCTCTTAATAAAAATAACATTTTTATTTTTCAGACAGTCGCATATAGCATACTTTGGGATTTGCAATTTTTGTTAAGAAATTTTGCTTTAGTAGGGGCTCTTCTCTTAGTTTTAGCTGAAAGTAAAGGTGAAGCAAAAAGTCTATTTGCAGGAGTACCTTCTTTAGGAGATAACAAACCTAAAACATATCTTCAACTGACTGGAAGAGTACTTTTAGCTTTTATGTTTATTACATTGATCAGATTTGATTTCAGTTTTTTGCAGGTAAACTTTTAATTCATTCTAATTGGCTTGAAATAATCCATTTATTTTGTTAAAGATTGTGCAAGATTTAATAGGTTCTCTTCTAATGGTTTTGGTAACAATTGGATACAAAACTAAATTATCTGCTTTAATATTGGTATTCCTCCTAACACTGCTGAACTTCTATCATAATGCTTGGTGGTACATTCCAGATTACAAACCATTGAGAGATTTCTTGAAATATGATTTTTTCCAGGTAAATGTTATATATTAAAAACATCTAGATAACTAATAACGTTGCTTTCTAGACATTATCAGTAATAGGGGGACTTTTAATGATAGTTTATCTAGGACCAGGAGGAGTGTCGATGGATGAGCATAAGAAGCGGTGGTAAAATTACCAAATAAAGGAGATTGGTGGAAGAAAATTGTAATATTAGTGATCTTGGACAATTACTTACAATTAAGTCTAAAAAATATTCTGCTATTTTGAAGTACAGCTAAATATGTTATTTTAGCAGTAACAACCTCCTGACTTATTGTACTTTTTTATAGAATAGGTATATTTTTTAATTAGTAACCAGTTTCAATTGCCAAATTTGTTCAAAACTTTGTAAATTATTAAGTGACAAAACTGATTTTCCTATGTTTTTGATATTTTATTGTTTTTATGCCATTGTAACTTCTACAGGTTATAATTATTTGAATTATTTATATATTTTTTTATTATTTCAAATTGTGTATATATTTTATTTAAGTTTTAAATCCTGTTATTAACTGATACACGGACCATGATACAAAAAATGACATAAATAGACTTTTTTGTGACAAGCTCAAAGTAACAAAAACTTCCAATTCCTTTACGAATGTATGAAATGAGATTTTACGATAATTGTATAGTATTTGGGTTGTTTAGTGAACTAAAGAAATACATATTTTTTATTAATTAACTATTTTATTTTTTCCCTTGAACTAATGGTTCAAATATATTTTTTATAAAACTTTACCTTAAATAGTGACCTTTATCTCAATATTAAGTACATTAATTATTATTTACTTATTTTATGACTATGTTATTCAAAAAATTATTTATTTTATAAGCAACATTTTTATACAAATCAAATTCGACTGAGCCTGTATTTAAAACTACTGGGACACCTTTGTCCCCACCTATAGAAATTCTATCATTCAATGGAAAACTTTCTAATATATTTACACCAATCTTTTCAGCAAAAATTATTGTATCAGAACCAAAAATTTTTATATTATTTGAACAAGAAGGGCATACTACATTACTCATATTTTCTATCAATCCTATTAAAGGAATGTTCAATTTCTGGTACATTGCTGCTCCTCTTTTAGTAACCTCGAGTGCTGCTTTTTGTGGAGTGGTAACTAAAATAACTCCTACAAGTACAAGAATTGTATATGTATAAATATGTAATTTGAGTTCAATATACCACTTATAGGTAAATTTTGTATTAAACTCAGATGAGTGTCTCCTGTACCCGGTGGTGTATCTACTATTAAAATATCAATATCTCCCCAATCCACCTGTCTCATAAGTTTCTCTAGAGCCTGCATTACCAACAGTCCCCTCCAAATAACAGGAGAACCCTCTTCTATGAGGAAACCGAAAGACATACTGAAAATTATCAGCATTTTTAAAAAATTATGAATCTATATTGAAATATATGCCATTTAACTCCGTAGTTTATAAGCGGTTTCATTAAATTTTGTTTTGTTAAAATGGGTGTTTCATGTAAATTCATCATCAGAGGAATTGTTGGTCCAAAAATATCAGTATCTAGCAAACCTATTTTTTTTTTTGGGTAAACAATCTTTAGTACTGTTGATAAGTTCACTAAAACAAACTATATTTTCTTGCTGCTAGCGATTTTGAAGCTCTTGTACCTGCCGTCGTTGATTTTCCAACACCTCCTTTGCCAGAAGACACCAGAACGATGTCGTTAACTCCTACTATAGGTTTTTGTTTTGGTAAACCCCGTGCCATAATTTCCTTCTGATGTGCTTTTATACTCTCCGATGAATACTTACGAAGGATTTTCACAAACATTTTAAAAAAATGCTTTTTCGCGAACATACCTTACCGGAAAAATATTTTACATAACCTATAGACATAGCTTACACTGAGAAAATAGAGATATAACGTTAAAGTACAGGCAATTTTGTGAAGTCCAATATCTAGAAAACGGTGGCTCCTGGAGGCGTGAAATTTGGCAGGGTTAAAGCTTATATCGAGGAAGAATTTTTAGGCCTAATATTTTTGTGTAATATGCGCTACAAATAAATATATTTTAATAAAACGAAAAACGCAGAATTCAAGCAACCAGGAATAGCTGTCAAACCCAGTGGGTAGCCGTGCGGATTAAAACTTTAGTTGATCGACAATAAGGTCCTAAGGTCGAATCTCGCTAAGTTTTTTTAAGTTTATAAAATGAAATAAAGGATAGTGTTCATTAAAATTAAGCGTGTTTGTTTTTTACATTCATTACAAAGCAATAAATAAACGAAAGCCATCGAAGGGATACTAAAGATGAACCAGATGCAAGATCGAAAAGTGATATAAATAAGCAAAGAACAGTGAAATTTTATTCAAAAATGTAGGCAAAGAAATTATTCTTTTTATCAGCCTGGTATATTTATTGTTTTTGTAATATATATTTTAGGTAAGAAATATATATAAAAGATAAGGACTATATTAATACATAAATGAACTAATGAACATATACAGGAGTTAATATAAAACTAACCACATTATTTGCATATATGGAACGCAGGAAAAATATAAGAAATTATGAACTATTAATAGTACATTTGTAAACATTTTAAAGCACTGATAAATATTAAGGTGTTTAATGATTAATACTAATATAATAATAAGATACGTGACTATATGACATTTTATTCTTTGAACCTTGAATGAATTATTTTGGAAAATCAATCATCAAAATTTTATTATTCCATGCTCGAGTTTGCATACCTTGTTTTATTTCATATAATTACATTGCATATAATATGTATGTATATATGATATGTTTTAATATACATACATTTTAATTAATGTTGTGTATAATTTAGCCCTTTTACTGTATTGCGGAAGAAACTTGATTAATTTAATAAATTATGGTCGAATTTCGACCACAGGGTGATCACTAGTTTTATTTTATTACCGGTTTGGTAGCCGCAGTGATTAAGCCAACAACACAGTGCTGCTTTTTTCTATGAGTGCTCCTACAAATGCGATAATCCCGGACATAGAAGTATATTATTTTTACATAACTCGCTCGGTTGTCAAATGTCCGCAAAATTCTTCAAGATATTAGTTATAACAACTACAGATTATAAACCGGCAAACGTTGTTTTAACGCTTCGCTTGTTTTGATAAATTCCAAAACGCTCTTGTTATTAATCTGATTGAAAATGTCGAAACCAGGCGAAACAGATTGCGTCTCTAATAAGTTACTTCAGACAAGAATGAAATATTGGAAGCCCCCCTTTGCATGTAAAATTCGTTAGGGAGGTAAACATTTTTACTCTTAAAATATTAAGTTCCAACCCTTTTTATTGAAAGTACTTTTTGGCGCGTTGCAACTTCCCTGAATATTAGTATGGGCACGGTTATTAAAATACCTGAAAAAATGAAAATATAAACTTAAATTCTCCGAAAAAAAAAAACGGTCCTGATACAAAACGGACCATGAATCAAGATCAGCTTGATGTTAGTTCTATCCGAGATCAAAAATAGGAAATGTATAAAAACAGTGTTTAATACAATTATTATATATAGTTTATACAAACATAATTTAAAACAATTATTGCAGAGGAAACTGTCTAGAAAGTATCCACAGATGACTTAGAGTTATGAGAAATGGTCTTTAAGGCATGTAGAAGATTCCGTCATACATACACTGTTAGGTAACAAAGGATTTAAATTATGTAAAGATAACCCATGAAGAGCACTCTAATTTTTAAAAGCATAATAAATCAAGTCATAATAAAATCAAGGAAGACTTATTATTTCAATTTGTGTAATTAGACATGGATATTTAAGAATGGGACATTGAGTTACTCACGGCAAGTTGATAATAAAAAGTGTTAAGACAATAAAATTGATGGAAAAAGGTAAATGTTCGAATAACAATTGATTAGGTATTATTAGTCATGATATTATTAAAAATTCATTGTAGATTATTGTTCTTGTTCTTAGAATTTTTCAGTTGGAATGGTTAATAACACCTTTGATTTGGACAAGAGATGAAATCGTGAACAAATATTAGATAGATTGGAATTTAACAGTTTGGTTATTCACTTGAATTAAACTTTCTGAATGTGGGATTATGATTCAATGCTGACAATTTTCAAGACAGGGTGATAAGTGTGGAAACAACTAACATTTCTGTTGATCGAAGATGTGTGTTGGCTCATGTGAGGACGTCTGTTAGTCATGTTGGGAATTCCAGTGTCAGATCGTAAAATGAGATTTGAAACGCGATCGACATAAATTAGGACAATCAGTTCAAACGATGTACCCCTGTTAAACCCAAAACAGAAAGAAGTCTATGATACATTAATTAATGTAATTAATGATGGAAATAGTGATTTATTTTTCCTGGGCGCCCCAGGTGGAACTGGAAAGACATTCCTCATGTTATTGATTTTGGCCACTGTTCGTGCGAGATCTGAAATTGCGGTAGCAATTGCTTCTTTTGGTAATAGCGGCCACGTTGTTAGAAGGATGCAGTACGGCTCATTCAGCGTTAAAATTGCCATGTACAGCAGTTTGAAAATTTACAAACTGCTGTACAACAGACATGCAACATTGTAAAACACTCTGCAATGGCAAACATTTTAGTAGCCTCAAAAATCAACATTTGGGACGAATGCACAATGGCGCACAAACGCGCATTGGAAACTCTTAATCAAACCTTAAAAGGTCTGCACAATGACTCGAAAATTTTTGGTGGCGCAATCAGTTTACTATCTGGCGATTTTCGCCAAACACTGCCAGTCATTCCAAGATCGACTGCAGCCGATGAAATAAACCCTTGCCTTAAACCATCAAATATGTGGGGCTATGTGAAGAAACTTCAACTGCCAGCAAACATGAGAGTAGTATTGTTGAATGACCCATATGCTTAATATTTCTGCAAACAATTGCTAACTATCGGTAATGGCTGTGTTCCTGCCGACGAATCGATCGGATTGATTTCATTTGCTCAGAATTTTTTCAATTTCGTCTCATCGACAGAAGAGCGCATCTGCAAAATATTTTCGAACATCATTGCTAAGCAAACAAATAACAAATGGTTAAATGAGCGAATTTTGGCAGCTAAGAATAAAGATGTTGATGACTTAAACATTATAATTCAGGATCAACTCGTGGGTACTCTGCATTCATTCAAATCTATTGACTGTGTAACAAACGAAGACACTAATTATCCAACTGAATTTTTAATCTTCTTGGATGTCCCTGATATACCACCGCACAATTTACAACTGAAAACGGGTTCGATAGTCATCATGCTTCGACATCTAAACCAACCAATACTATGCAATGGAACGCGCTTGTTGATAAGAAAACTGATGAGTAATGTGTTTCACGCGACGGTACTTAAAGTAAAATTTAAAAATGAGTTAATTTTCATTCTGAAGATTCCGATGATACCAACGGATATGCCCTTTGAGTTTAAACGAACTCAGTTCTCGACTCGTCTTGCTTTCGCCATGACGATTAACAAGGCCAATCCGCGACTGTTTGTGGTCTCAACTTAGAAAATGCATGTTTTTCTCATGGTCAGTTGCGCGTGGCATGTTCAAGTGTCGGCAAACCATCCGCTCTATTTATTCTTGCGCCTGATAAAAGAACAAAATATGTATATCACAAGGTACTTCAATGAAGAGAATTAAACAATTGATATAGCAGATATTTGTACGTTTATATTTTCTTGTGTTATTATCTTAATAAACTACTGAACTTAATATTTATTTTATATTAATTGTGTTAACAGGTCAATTGAAAAGTCCCCGGCCTGACACATAGAAGACGCTGGTAGGATTAAATCCATGTTTTTTAGTTAGACCTAACCCTCAAAAGATACGTGTATAAATTTGACAGTTGTCGGGTCATTAGTTTGTGAGTTATGGCATTTTGAGTGAAGCAACTTTTGTTATTGTGAAAATAATGGATAGAAAGGAATTTCGCGTGTTGATAAAATATTGCTTTTTGAAGGGAAAAATACAGTTGAAGCAAAAACTTGACTTGATGCCGAGTTTCCGGACACTGCCCCAGGAAAATCAACCATCAAGGATTGGTATGCTAAGTTTAGATGTGGTGAAATGAGCACCGGAGACGGTGAACATAGTGGACGCCCAAAAGAGGTTGTTATCGACGAAAACATTTAAAAAATCCACAAAATGATTTTGAATGACCGTAAATTGAAATTGAGTGAGAAAAGCATACACTCTAAAGATATCAACTGAAAATATATGTTACATCATATCATTCACGAATATTTGGGTATGAGAAAGCTCTGTTCAAAGTGGGTGTCGCACGAATTCACTTTTGACCAAAAACAACGACAATAATTTTCATTGACTACCTTGAAAACGAAGGATCATCAACAGCTACTATTACATAGCGTTATTGGACCGTTTGAAGGATTAAATCGCCGAAAAACGGCCGCGTTTGAAGAAAAAGAAAGTGCTGCTTCACCAAGACAATGCACCGTGTCACAAGTCAATGAAAACGATGGCAAAATCCATTAATTAGGCTTCGAATTGCTTCCTCATCCACCGTATTCTCCAGATCTACTCACCAGCGATTATTTCCTGTTCTCAGATCTCAAAAGAATGCTCAATGGGAAGAAATTTTCGTCGAAGAAGAGATGATCGCCGATACTGAGGATTATTTTGAAGCAAAGGACAAATCGTACTACAAAAAAAATGATATCGAAAAGTTGGAGGGTCGCTATAATCAGTGTCTTACCCTTCAAGGGAATTATGTTGAATAAAAAAAAACTAATTTTGCCAAACAAATGTTTTTTACTATAGTAGGCCGGGGACTTTTCAATTGACCTGTTACTTCTATAAAATCATAAATTCTGTTCAGCTAATAAGTAACACGACTAACTATAACTATTTGATAATAAAAACAACTGATTAATTAAAAAGTGCAAATATTTTATTATATGTATGTATATTATAATTCATTAGTACAATTATATGACAAACAAGAATTTTTATGTTGTTTACTATAACAACTACTCATTACGGTTACTTTTTTTCTCCCAATCAGCCCATCCACCGGAATAATTTTTAACGCTAAAATTGAAAAAAACACAATCATAAGTAAACTGTTAATAATATTACGTATTTATTAGAAAACTTTATCAAGGTTTTTGGGAATACCTAAAAAGAAACAAATAATCGATTGTTGCCTCAACTTAGCGATAATAATCAAAAATATATGGTAAAAGACCTTGAAATAGGTGATAGTGCTAAACGAATATCAATTTGTAATAAACAAAAAATTCAACAATTCGAACAAAATATTTTGTTAATAACATTATATATTATATATTACCTGCTATAATCCAAATTTTTCATCAGGGCATACGCTTTCGCACTCCTTCCACCCAATTTACAATGAACCGTTACCGGTTCCTCTTTTTTCGGCTTATTACGACCAAATTTAGTGAAAAACTCTTCATCTGACAAATTTTTAATTACATCTTCTAACTGTCCCACTGAAACAGGTGGAAAATAATTTCAAAAATACATATTTTTTAATATACTTGCAAGGAATGTTAATTGACCCGGGAATGTGACCGGTTTCTTCTAATTCTTTAGGTTCACGGACGTCTATGATTAATTCATTTTTGTTGCTACTCTGCAGAACTTCATCATAGGATACCAGATTTTCGCCTAAACATTAATAAATCTGTGCTATTATCAAATAATAATTAAAATATTATCAATCTATGCAATCTTATCTAAACGTTAGATATTTTCCAATATATTTATGTGACTTTAAACCACGATAAATTACATAAAGTGATTAAATTTTTTAATATGTTTGTTGTAAAATTGTTATAAAATATAATATCTAAATCTATCTTATAAAAAAAAAAAATATATATATATATATATATATATATATATATATATATGTATAATATATATAAATATATATATATATATATATATATATAAATAATAAAATTTCATTATAAAATATATATTTAATAGCTTTAAACAATTAATGTAAACAATCAGTTAATATATTAATAGCAATATAAAAATTAGACACTTACCCATGTTGTTGTTGTTTCCGTCAACAAACACTGATCAAGCATCAAGGAACTTCGGAGCGGAACTGATTGAACGTTTGAACTTTTCAGAAATAAACCACCTCCTAACGTCGAATACCTTACAAAATTATTATCTAAAAATAAATTTCTCGGAATTGTTTTACCAATTTTTCTTTATTAGGTGAAATGAATTAAATATTAACATACTTTTACTGGAAAACTTTAAAAATATTTTTATTCGTATAGCTGGTTGTCTATAAATATTTTATTTTTAGTTTAATATTTTTTTGGGTGTTGGAATACAGCCAATAAAAAGAACTGATCAAGAAATATTTATTGAACTATTAAATGATCTCATTTTAATGTTTACTAAATTTTACAAATTACTAAATTTTTAATGATTAAAGTATATGTAGTATTTTCACCACGCTATTTCACTGCACATAGTTTTATATCTTTACCATGTACCATACATAGTTTCCTTTCCTTCGTTCCCCTTTATTTTGTGTTTTCTTAGAAGTCAAATTTATAACATGAACTGTGTTTATGTTGGTTTTATCTGCTTCCTGGCAGTAAAATAATAAGAACAATTGGGAAATATATACTGAATTATTAAACTCGCCTTGCTTGTGTATTATTGCCAGTACAACAGAACAGCCGTAATAAATGAATTTGTAAATTAAGATTATACCAAGCATATCTAATGTAATTAATACAATAACAAATTTCCAGGCTATTTGAAAAAAAATCGATATTTTTTTTAAAAAGTATCGATATATTTTAATATCTGATAATCGTTTAAGTAGCTATCGATAGTTCCTTCCAGCCCGCATCCCTACTGCAAAATGTATCAATTAGGAGTGTCTGCCACAAAGAGAAATATCGATATTGTTTTAAAAATCGGCGAAAAAAAAATTTCTATATTTTTTGTACTATATACCAATATTTTTAATAAACTCCTATAATTAAGTACCAAAATATACTAAATCTTTAAAATTAACTACAAAAATTCATAAAATGTTTAAAATTAAGTACCATTATAAAAGGTTCGCTAAAATATTTAAATGGTTATTTTATAGTGTCTAAGAAATATATTTATTTTTTTTGAAAAAATATCGAAAAATATTGGCTTACAAAAATATCGATACATTGGTCAAAAAATATTCGCCAAAAATATCGATATTTTTGCAGCATCTCTAGTGCCGATCATATATTTCTTTAAACTTTGTGAATATAACCAAAAAATAGATATAAAATTATTTTATTTTTAGAGCTTTTTCTGGGATTATAACCTGTATCCTTTGTGTATCGTTAAGCCTGTATTATAGAAAATAAGATTTACCATCCCATTTTAGGAAAATGTCGTTATCAGAAAAAATTTTAATGAGAAAAATTAAAAAAAGAGAAAAAAACAAGCTTAAATTAATGAACCAGAATGACAATAACCCACCAATACAAATCAGTGAAGGTACTTATTTATTTTGTAGAAAATATTAGTATCTATAAGTAATATTTTTAGGTGAAGTTGAAAAGGATATCCCTATTGTCAAACTAGGAAAACGAGTAGCAAAATTAGATAATGACCTGAACATAGAAAGTAATTTTTTTGCTTCTACTAAAAGAATGATGATGAAATTTACCATAGTAATTTTTTACAAGTTTTTTTAATAGTGTGTGCTTTACAGAAAAGAGGAAGAACGATGTAGAACCAAATGATAATAACAAAGAGATAGAATCAAATGATGAAGATGTGGAAAAACCCAAGGAAAAATTAGTAGATGTTATAACAAGAGCCTTTACTTCATTAAAGGGTTTTGTTTCTGAAAATACTTTAAAGGCTATAAATGACATGGGCTTCTCTACAATGACTGATATACAGTTTAAGACTATACCCTCTTTGCTTGAAGGTTGAATAGAACTAAATAATATTTATAAATTCCTATTAACCAGTAACTTTTAGGAAATGATTTAGTAGGTACTGCAAAAACAGGATCTGGAAAAACATTAGCATTTTTAATACCTGCAGTAGAATTAATGTATAATCTGAGATTTAAACATAGAAATGGTATGATTATGAACAAATTGTTCTCTTTAATAACAATACATTTCTAGGAGCTGGTGTGATTATAATAACCCCAACCAGAGAATTATCTATGCAAACATTTGGAGTTTTAAAGGAATTAATGGCTCACCATCATCATACTCATGGTCTTATTATGGGAGGGGCGGATAGAAAAGTTGAAGTTAAAAAATTGTCAAATGGTATAAATATATTAGTAGCAACCCCAGGAAGGTATGTGACAAATTATGTTTAATATTTATATATGCATGATATTTTTTAGGCTGCTGGATCATTTACAAAATACACCTGATTTTATATATAAAAATCTGCAATGTCTAATAATTGATGAAGTAGACAGAATATTAGAAATTGGGTTTGAGGCAGAAATAACACAGATTTTAAACATTCTTCCAAGTAAAGACTGATATAAATGTAAAGCGTTGAAATTATATAATCATGTTTCAGAAAAAAGACAAACAATGTTATTTAGTGCTACTCAGAGCCAAAAAACAGAAATGTTAAAAAAATTAGCTTTTAAAAAGGAGCCAATTTATGTTGATGTAGGTGATATTAAACAAGAATCAACTGTTGAAGGTATGTAA
This sequence comes from Rhynchophorus ferrugineus, assembly GCF_030347505.1. NCBI lineage: Eukaryota > Metazoa > Arthropoda > Insecta > Coleoptera > Curculionidae > Rhynchophorus > Rhynchophorus ferrugineus. The sequence continues at coordinate 17,416,062 of NW_027472583.1, read as the reverse complement.
AAAAAATTCTAGTTTGTATTCTTATTTCGTAATTTAAAATATTCATAGGTCTTCAACAGGGATATGTTTTATGTCCTCCAGAATTACGTCTCCAATTCTTATATACATTTTTAAAAAAGCACAAAAAAAAGAAGGTAATGGTGTTCTTCAGTTCATGTACATCTGTAGAATATCACTACAAATTATTAAATTATATTGATTTATCTGTTATGTGTATTCATGTAAGTTAACATCCCATATCCAGCTGGCAGTTAAACAAATACATTTTTTAGGGGAAGCAAAAACAAACAAAACGAACTAGAACGTTTTTTCAATTTTCTAATGCCAAAACTGGAACTTTATTGTGCACTGATGTTGCTGCAAGAGGCTTAGACATACCTGTAGTTGATTGGATTGTACAGTATGATCCTTCTGATGATCCTAAAGAATATATCCATAGAGTAGGTCGTACAGCTAGGGGAGGTATAATAAAAGAAAATTATTAAACTATTCTCTTAATACATATATGTGTACAGGCACCAGTGGTAATGCACTTCTAATGTTATTGCCAGAAGAAATTGGATATTTGTGGTATCTGAAACAATCTAAAATTCCACTTAATGAATACAACATACAGTGGAACAAACTCGCCAATGTCAAACAACAGGTTGTTATTATTAAATATTAATTTTAATGTTTAACACATTTTATCTTTAGGTGGAAAAAGTGGTAGATAGCAATCCTTATCTAAAAAAATTAGCCAGAGAAGCCTATTTTTCATATATGAAAGCATATGAATCCCACCAATCAAAAATCGTTTTTGATATCAATAAGTTAAACTTGAAAAATATTGCCTATTCCTTTGGACTTACGCATTGTCCAAATCCAGAATTGGTAAATTCTAATAATAAAGGTTTGTATTTGGCATTTAACTCAACATTTGAGTCACTCTTAATGGTTTTAGGGCAAAAACGTCCCAAAAATAACCGCACTAGCTACCAAAGGGAAGGAGATTTTAGAAGTAAATTTAATAATTATAAACAAAATAAACCTAATAAAAAATATTTTTAAGATCTTATAGTTTTTAAGTTGTTTTATTAATGTTACACTAAATGCTAATATGATGAACTCATACTATTTTGATATGAAATTTCCTCAAATGTGTTCAATAGATAACTTCAATTCTATTATAAAATAATATTTCATTATTATAAAAATGCATACTTAATTAGATTTTTTATTGTTTTAGAAACTTAGTTTTTCGTAATTAATGAGTATTTTACATTGAGTTTCTGCAAATGTTGAAGTAAATCGAATGGTGCTAAATCGGTTATTGAAAAAATTGAGGATTAAAAATTCTCTTTTGTGATCCCTATTTTAAAAATCAAAGCCCATTAGTATTTGGGCTTAAAGTACATCTCCGCTTGCCATAGCCACCGCTTCGATATTAAATATCGGTACATATTCAAAAAGGTCGAACCGTAATGTTTCAAAATTGTACAACTAGATGACAGGAAAATTCAATTAAGGTTCTAGAGAGAGATATTTGAAATAAATCGTGTTTAAATTTGCAACCGCTGATGTTATTTCTGAGCTTAAAACAAAACAATGACAATAAGCTTAGAATTAATAATTTTCGTTAGAAAAATTTTCACACAAATAAATTCCGTCCTCGATATTTTTATTGAATTATATGAATATTTTATATTCTGATATATCGAAATAATATTTTGAATATCAAAAACAGGAACATTTTAAATTGTTTGTGGCACCCCTTATATTAAACGGGGGCGTATTTTAAGACCAATAGCCTCTTTATATTTAATTTAGTGTTGGGAACTATCGACTATCAATTGTTCAGTAATTGACTACTTTTTACTATCAACTGTTTCAGGCGCTATTTTTGGTTCGGCTGATTTTACTACTTTTTACTAGTGACTGTTTCAGTCGACTGGTTTCTGTCGCTATTTTCGGTCTGACTGATTTTGTTATTATTTACTATCGGACTGTTTCTGTTTCAGTCATGTACTTTTAGTTATTATTTATGTTCTACTAGTTTCATTCAACTGATGTTTAACGTTCTGGCTCTGTCGTCCTAGCCGCGACTTTGATAAAAATGTACCCAATTTATGCTTACATAGATTTATATGTAATATATATAGTTTTATAATTTTTTTGTAGTTTGCTTGTAAATAATAATATATTGTATATTAATATAGCAGAGTTTAGGAGCGATATTTTTCAAGATTGTTAATGTAAAAGGGTAAAAAGATTAAAATTGTGAATGATAAATAGTAAAATACTGTTTTTACGGCAATAATAGGTAATATTTGGATTACTCTCTCGATTTTTTAAAAATATATATTTAAAGAAGTCTCCTTTTACCAACTATGAGTTTATCTGGACTGGGCCTAAAGTTTAACGCGGGCACCGAACCACGGTCTTCAGCATTAAGCCTACCGACTGGCGAACTTTAGAAATCATCCCAGAAGACATCCGGTCTTATCCAGCATGGTTACTGCTGGCGTGACTGGGATCATTTTCTTTGTTGTCTAGAAACATTTACAAATTTTAAACGATTACAAATACAAATTTACGACCCAGCAGGATTCGAACCACCGGCGGCTACCTTAACAGTAGGAGGACCGTCTCATCGCCTTTACCACTACGCCACCAAGCTAGCTTCTTTCGAATTTAGTTGAAAAATATTTCCGTTCAATAATAAATAAAGCATTTACTTTATTTAAAAAAGCTCAAGTAGTTATTGTGCGATCATTTTTAATTATGTCATAAATTAGTTTATTTTTCTATGATTAGGTAAATGTTTAATTTTTATTTAGTATTTATAGTTATGGTACAGTTTCTTCACTTTTAAGGTTTTCTTTGACATCCATTGTATCGTCTATATTTATTATAGTATATTATTTGAAAATAGCAATTAACATATTAAAATACCATAAAACATTTGTGGAGTATAATTCCATTCCATATAAAAATGCCATTCCTTTTTACATATCCACGGAACATTCAAATATAAAAGTAATTCTACATCCTTTAAAATGAAATTATTAATTGCACATTAATAGTATTCAGTAATTATTTTTCCTTTTCTTCTTTAAAGTTAGTACCATAGAAAAAATTGAAAGAATGAAGAATTAATGAAAGAGTGAAAAAATATGTTTTTATATCTCCGTCTCACTTATACTACCATTGGTATATATAAGCACAAATAAAATTAACTGCTCCAAGTAATTATCTCCGGTCTTTCCTCTCTCACAATTTATAGAGGAAAGGGTTCGTACATCTTCGTCTGACATCTCCAATTTATAAAAACCGTTGAACTCTGCAAAGCAATTACTATTTTCAGTCGCTAATTTTTTAACTATCGACTGTTTTCAGTCGATAGTTCCCAACGCTAATTTTGTTTATAACCATTTATAACTCTGGTACAAAATATATAAAATTGTTCTATATGTTTTCTGATCACCAGTAATTTTAATTTCCATATTTTAAGTTTTTATTATTTCAGTGATTTAAGTTTATTCAACATATCTGAACTCTGTATTACTTACAGTTTTGACTCTAACAGTAAGATACATTTAAAATTATGGACTGGAAAAACAAACATATTCCCAACATTTTGTTATTTTATTTCCGTAAGGGGTTGAAAGTTGCTGATGCTCGTAGAGAAATTTGCGAAGTTTACGGTGTTGACTGTATAACAGAGCTCAAGTGTCAGAATTGGTTTGCAAAATTCCGTTCCGGAGATTTTTGTCTTAAAGAAGACCAATGTTCCAATGAATTAACAGAACCTGTTGATGATGATCAAATTGAAACTATAATTCAGGAGGATCATCATATAACTGTACGAGATATTGCAAAAAAATTGAAAGTATCCCACACAACAATTGAAAGTCACTTGAAAGGTCTTGGATTTGTAAAAAAGTTCAATATATGGGTGCCACATGAATTGAAAGAGATTCATTTAACACAACGAATTAGTATCTGCGATATGCATCTCAAACATAATGAACATGATCCTTTTTTAGAAAGAATTGTCACTGGTGATGTAAAATGGGTATACTACAATGTGACTCAGAAAAGATCATGGCCAAAGCATGATGGATCAAGGCGAGATTCATTGAAATCAGAAGTTCATCAAAAAAAGGTCATGGTGTCAGTTTGGTGGGACCATAAAGGCATGGTGTATTTGGAAATGCTTCCAAATAATCAGGCAATTAGTTCAGATGTATATTGTAAGCAATTGGCAAAACTGGATGAAGCATTGAAACAAAAGCGTTCAGACCTCATGAGTCACAAAGGAATTGTTTTTCACCATGATAACACAAGACTACGTACATGTTTTGTTACATGTAGTAAATTATTAGAGCTCGGTTGGGAAGTAATGTCACATCCAGTTTATAGTCCAGATCTCGCGCCATCTGATTACCATTTGCTTCGAAATTTGCAAAATTCTTTAAATGGTAAAACATTCGGTAACTATGATGATCTAAATTCGCATTTAGTCAAGTTTTTGGCTGATAAAAAACAAGATTTTTATGAGCGCGGAATCATGAAGTTGCCAGAAAGATGGAAAAAAGTTATTGCACAAAATGGAGAATACCTAATTGATTAAAGTTTATATTTTTGTAAATGAAAGAATAGTTTTATTTCAAATAATAAAATTAAGTTGCTTTTTATGCCAATCTAATCTTTTTATAACATTTTGAAGAATGTAATACCTTTATCAATTATGAAATGATAACAATAAATCAAAATTTTGTTGTATATTCGCTATTTGATATTTAAAAACAATTTAACCTAAATTATTTATAATGGAAAGGCTACTTCTACAATTTCTCATGTCATTGAGAGATCCAATATTAATGTGCTACCTAATGCCAAACTGTTGTATTCATTTAATTTCTGTATATTACTGTGATGAATAAATCACCGTTAGCAAAATAGTATTAATTTTAAGTAAAAAAGGAGACTACTCATTTTCCCTAATTTATAGAGTATTATTAGTAGCATTAGTGTATAATGATTTATATTATTGCTTTAGATATAAAATTTAAAATATTGTTTGTTTATGGTTAAAAAATAATTAGTACTTCCCTCACCTCTAACAAAAACTGTAATAAATGCGCTTATAAAATATAATTAATATAATAAAATGTTAACATTTAAATAAAGTATATAAATCCAGTTGTTGGGTTATATATAACATTTGCTCTTGAAAATAAAAATTAAATTTTGCTTTGAACATTCTTACTCAATATCTTTTATAAAGTCAATTGTCAGGATAAAATATCATGTCATATTAAAAATTATCTAAAAACTGTCCCAAATAAACAAATTAATAATTAAAAAAATATGATATACTAAAAATTATGTATAAGTACAATAATTAAATTTAATGTTACTTTATAAAAAATCTTTAAAATATGTTCAATTGCATATCCAATTTAATATTGTAATTTGACTTTATGTGAGTTTTGAGTTAGCAGGTTTTTCAAGAAAGTATAACCATTATCTCTTAAGATATTTTCGCTTATTCGGAATATCCACGGTATTAGGTAGACGTCGATTATTATAATCATGAGTCATATATTATAATCTCAAACTAAAACATATTTCTGCTATTTCATCTATAAACATAGGCATATATAATAGGGCAATAATTACCCTATTAACAAAAGAACATTAAATGAAATATTCTCTTTAAAATATATACTTACTAGATACAATAGGAACTTCACACAATAAAACTTTGACTACGAAATTACTCATAATTTTAGTTTAAGGGATTGATTAAAATGAATCTGTTCTTTATCAATTCATACATAGATGAAAACTTTATTTGGTAAAGTGTTCTTTTATATACAGCTTCTCTTCTACTGTTGACCACTTTGATTGTATAAAAACTTTTATAAACAACTTTTTCAGGTGTAGTGATGCCTATGCTGATTTATCTGCTATATCCCTGTAGGATCTTTATGTCCAGCAAACGATAAAAATTAAAATATATGCTTTAACTTAGGTTAATAAGGTATCCGTATCGATGGTTTGAAATGTTCAACAAAGAGTTCAATTCCTATAACAAATAAGTAACTAACAAGAGTTGAAAACGGCATAGCAGATTGTGCCGAAACATAGTTGATCTATTTAGTTATTAGGAGTATCCACTGCCTATCAAAACCCGTAAAATACCTCAGGTAAAATATAGACTGCGTGCCTTGAAATGAACTACATTTCGAATAATAATATAAACAATGTTACAAGTTAAATTTACTTTCCAAAAAATGTACTAGATACCTTTAGTATCAGAATAAAAGACAGCTTTTCAAAAATAATTTATTAGTTACACAAATAGTAATAATTAGTTAATAACATTCCATACAAAAGTACTAACAATTTAAGCGGTTATGCTTTACAAATGATGTGTACTTGCAGATATTGAGCAATGTCCTTGCTAAGAGGAATATCTTGCATATAAGCTTCAAAGGTTCGGCAGATATTAAAAAGACTACGTTTAACCGCTGCTGTCACTGCTCCTTTCATTTGATAGTTAAAATCGTCATAACCAACCATTTTCCTTGTTAAAGCTGGTACTTTGTTTAATTTTTCCAGACTCTGTTTTAAACTTACAAGGCTGGTAATAATTGCCGGTAGATCCTTTTGAACTACACCGAATTTATCTTCTGTCAATGAAGCACTGACTATATCAGCAATACCTTGTGAGGCCCAAATGATCAAGTGACCATTAGCTAAACATTTTCGAACGTTAGCTTGCGGAAGTTCTCCAAACAGAAACTTAATTCCCAAAATCAGTTTTACAAACTCTAGAATATTTGTAAATTTTTCTGATATCTTCGTTATAACTGTAGCGGAGAAAGAAAATTTAGCTAATGGAGGTTTTGAAACTTCTATAAAATTATAATCTTGGTCATACAATGCCATGTTTCGAAGATTTCTAAAACGATCAGGACTTTGGATAAGAGGGGCTTGAACAATTGGTGTATTAATTTTCTTTTCTGGTACATCTATGGTTTTATTTAATAAATCTGTATATTCTTTGATGAGCCTTAATGTATTCTCAACCAAAGAGTTCCAGTTGTGTGGATGTCCTCCAGGATTTGAGAGGGTAAAAAACACTTGTCTTCTTAAATTTGACCATTGCGCTAACAAGTGAAGGTCTAGACATGCCAAATTTTGCACTATGGGCCAATCATAATTTGTAATACTCTCTTGTAATGTTAAATTCTCATTTTGGTTTCTCACTAGTGGAAACTGTACAGGTTCAGTTAAAAATAAATTGAAATAAAATCTCATCAAATTCATATTAAAATAGTACAATGCACTAAAAAACCACAGATCAATATAAATAAAGACACTGGGTTTTTGTTCAAACTCTAACAAACCAAAAATAGCTCTAAAAGACTCTGTTAGAGATTTGCCTTGGATGTAATATAGAATAACAAAATATAATGATGGCCAAAATGATTGTATAATAGAATCTTTTATAAGATTAATTAAATGAGATTTCAGCTGCAAAAATTTTCTTTGATGTATCACTGGGAAACTTAAATTTTTTTCTGCAATATATATTTTAACAAAAAAATAAAATCCAGTCCAAAATCCACTAAGCACTAAAAAAAATGCACCTTCATTTAAGCAGTACACTTTTTCATTACAATCTTCTATCAGACTTCTATACTTTCCACCAGGAACTGATAAAAATAACCAAGTTAATGCTGCTCCTACGGTTATGTGAAGTAATGACAATATTAAATTATGTATTGAAAATGTAGCAATAAATTTTTGAAATCTCGTAGAACAATAAGACGATTTAATAACATAGTCTTTAGCACAGATTAAACTTTGCCCGAAAATTATTGTTAAAAAAGGTATAAGAAACAGCAATGTGCTGAATGATGTTAGCATTCCAAGACTTGAAAATATCCACTTTAACGGATGGAATACATCAATGTTTGTCAAAAAAACATAAAATGATAAAATAACTAATTGTGAAAATATACTGGAAACCACTGCGTACGACAATTTCCTCAAAAGTAAGTCTTTGTAAGTGAAACGTTGACGCACTAGGTTAGAATTCATTCTGAATTTAATCTCGGTTTGAAATCACAGCCACAACACCAATAAACTTTTAGTCACTTGCTTGCTTTTACAACTTTCATTAACAGTATTAACACACAACACCTCTAAATGAAAGTCTTAAGTTTTCACTCTAAAACTTTACCGCCTTTTATATTAAATTTACCGTTGACACTATTAAACATTTAAAAACTATATCGAAATATATAATTAGTGATGAGAATAATCGAATAAAATTATGGACTATCGATATAGTCACAAAATCTTTAAATAACATATTAATCATAGAGTAATCTATGTGATATTAATTAAAAAATTAGAGACAATTAGGATTTTTTTCTATGATTAGGATTTTTTTCTATGATTAGGATTCAACAAGTTTGAGGTAAAAGATAAAACAAATGCTAATGCAAAATTAATAAAATATTTTAGTGTTAATTTGGATTTATTAATGAGAATGGAATAATGGAACCTAATTGCAAACGTATTTTAATAATATTAGTAAGATAACTGATTAAATGATAAAATATAAAAAATAAATAAACTAGGGTTATAGGTAGGGTTTAGTGTTAATTTTTAGTGTTTTAACAATTATATAGAATAAAAGAGAATTTTATTTTTTTCCTGTTAAGGTAAAATATAATCTCATATCTGAATTTAATTGAAAAAGTAATAATTGGATGATTATAGCAAATCCGACAGGCAACCAAAGATAATGTATTATGTTCTATAGATTATATTTATACTGTCTGGGTTACTAAAATTAATGTGTTAATCAATAAAAAAGGTTGAAGTCTAAATCAATCTATGAGTTGAACTGATTTTTTATTCTATTGTGATAATGAGCTTGTATTCCATATCAGGTAATGTCCCAAATTATATGAATATAATATTAAGTTCTAATTTTTAGAATACTTTGATGACTTAGCTAATACGCGCAAGAGACCCAAAAATCAGGATTATTTAAAATTATCAACAGGGGATAATGGATTTGTTGATGCCCAATTTCAATTGCCTGCCCAAAAAGTACCTTGGAAGGCAATTATTTTAGCAACTTTATTGCTAGGTTAGAATTTTTAGACATTAAAATAAGATCCAAAATTACTAATTATTCATCTTTTAGTTGTAGGAACTAGTCTTTTAGTTTTTGGCTCATTAGCTATTAGCGGAAGGATTGTGCTACAATATCCTGACAGGATGTGGCCAATGATTATATTAGGTATCATAATGTTTATCCCAGGTGCCTATCATGTTAGGATTGCTTATTATGCTTATAAAGAAGTTCCAGGTTATTCTTTTGATGACATTCCAGAATTTGAGTAGAAATTACTCTCATAAAGAGAGAACTACTCAAGTAAAAAGTATTATGCTTTAGCACAATGTGCCTTGATATTTATTCATAAGTAGTAATATTATAAGTAAATATTTTATAACAATAAGAAAGTGTTTTATTTAACCATGTTTGTTAACATTTATTTTATTAATCATTATACCAGTCCAAAAATAATAAGCTAAATGACATAACTAATAGGAAAAAGAGAATCCATACTCTTAACCCAGCATTTCTTTGTATTGCTTGTTTAATCTGTTTGTTAGCATCTTTTATGTTTTCAGTAGAACCAACAACAGTTTCAGCAATTCTTTCAATATCCTTTTCTTGTTGTAACACTTTTTCAGTAAATAGTTGTTGTAACTCAGCTATATGGACAACTTTACTTTCCATTTGTTGTACCTAAAATTGTGTTAATCTTAACATTAAAATTGATTAATACATATTTATATTTTACCTCTCCAGAAATATTATTAAGTTCATTAAATAAATGTTCATTTTCTTCTTCAAACATTTGCATATCTTCTGTACTAAGTTCATTATCAAAATTTAATAAGGGAGGTTGTGAAATATTGGTCTCATTTTTAATTGCAGCTGAGTCACCAGATCCAATCATATTACTAGTAACTTTATTTGTATCTATACCTGTTTTGTGAGGTTTAGTTTCTAATTTTGACAACTTGTGTGTATCTATTACTCGCTTAACTCTTACAGCTTTTGCTTCAGCATATATTTTTGACACAGCCTTTAGATACCTTTCTAATGATCCAATTACATTATGATAATGTTCTAGTCGCTGTTCACTATCTGCAATATCGTGAATTTCTGTTTTATAATCACTAATCAAGTTTGTACAAGTACTAATAATATTTTCTGCCATTAAATCTACTTTTTCCCTATCAATTTCTGTCATTGTTTTATTAGTAGATAAATAATTTATTACATTTAAATAAGCAGCTTTATTGTCAAGTAAAAATGTTTGTAAAGTAGTGATTTGTCGTATTATTTCTTTAGCTTTCTTTAAATGTACGTCTTTGTTGCTGTTCTTCAAAATATTACTTTTTGGTACATTTCCTCCAAAGTTCTTATTTGTTGTGATCACAGTTTTAACGCAAGCTTTAAACAGAGTAGTAACATCCATCGTGACAAGAATATATTTATTCTATGAAATATATTTATCACTTTTTTGGTGAACTAATATCATAGAAAAAAACTAATATGCTATGGTCATACAGTAAGTCTATGGTTATCATTGACAAATCAGCAGAAACTATAACCTAAAATTTGAAATATTCGTGTTTAGATGACTACGAATACATTTTCCAAATGTCACCAGTTTGTTTATTATGTTTATAAGGTACTTTCCAAATAAAAACGTCAATATAATCTGTTGGTATTAATATGAAGTTTTGGTTAAAAAATTTTACTAGTAAGAAAATATATTAAAAAGATTCTAGGTGAAAATCAAAAGCTCTGTATTGGAATATAAGAAAAAATTAAAACAAGATCAGTTAATGCACTGATGTCAAATTGAACAAAAAAGCTTCACATATCATACAATTCTTAATGTACACTATTTTAATATCAATCGCAAGCTGCTGTAAACTTGACAACATTAGGACGATGTTCTCCAACTGTGGGTGTTTCTGCGAGCAGTGATATTCGGTAGCGGTGTTAATTTCTCGCCAGTCTATCGGCGGCATTCGAAGGTTCTGGTCTGTAACTTAAATTTGGAGAACCGGGAGTCGGGCTAATTACGGGGAGGTTATTTGCATTACGCAACTACTACCGCCAAAATGCTTAGCTTGGTGTCAAAAGCTGCTTCTCCCTTAAAGGGAGACCTGGGATCGATTCTCAAAGTTCTGCCAGCCGCTACAAATAACATAACCCAGGGAAGAACTTACGCCGAACACGTTATACCTGATCGTCTGCAGGTGGGTTATATTTCATCTTAATATTTATGTTTTAAGCTCATGTGTTATATTTTAAGAATAAAAGTTCGCTTTAGTGAATTTATGGATTAAATGCTTATTTCACAAAAATAAACGATGATAATCGTAACGTCTTATTATAAACACTTGGGTTTTAATAATTTTTAAGATTTTCCTGAATGTTGATTATTGAAATATTCCATGTTATTTATTTTGAAATATATGTCGTATTTAATGAGAAACACACAGACAAGAAAGTATAACAAATGAGTAGAGTCAGTTATAAGTATTTTTTTATGTCAAATTAATGTAAGTCTATGCAAAAAGTGAGGGTTTTACTATAAAGGTTTTTTAAACATAAATTTATGTTAATTAATTTGTTCTTTTAAAAAAATAGAGTGAAACCCAATTTATGTTTTTTGCTTGTAGGAAAAAATCACCTCTAAAACGTTTTAATCCTGAAAATATTGGTGTATTAATTATTTTTCATGGAATATTTAGATTACTGTTTATCCTTTAATACGTGTAGATATGACCATATTAAATTTAATTAATGTCATAATTATCGTAATACAGGACATGCCTGACAACCCCAATCCCCGTTTCTTCGACATGGTGGAGTATTTTTTCCACAAAGCGTGCGTCCTGGTCGAGGATAAGCTCGTCGAGGATCTTTCCAAAGTTAAAGGTTCTAAATTGACATTGGAACAACGCAAAGCAAAGGTAAAAGGCATCCTCACCCACATGGAGCATTGTGATCATATCATTGAAGTGGCTTTCCCGATCAAGAGAGATAATGGCGAGTACGAAATCATCAAAGGATATCGAGCCCAACACAGTACTCACCGATTGCCTTGTAAAGGCGGTAAGTTTATTTTATTGGTTAGTAGTACATTATAATATAATGTTGATATGTGTATCTTACATATTAAGTTTCTTAGCTGTTGAAATTTTAATTCATATATGGCCTAATATATTTTAACTATTTGTTGTTTAATTGGATCATTATCAAATAGTACTATTTTTGAGTTAAAAATTGTTATATAAAAGATATACGCAAGTTGCTCGCAATTCAATTTCATTCATTGTGAATCAAAGTTATGTGTCAAAAGTGTAAAAATTAAAAAAAAATTATACATTAAATTAAATTACACAATTAAATTACAATTCGGCCCAACTAAACCTTGATGTCATTTAGGAAGTAATACACATGTTTGTTGTTTTTTTAATAATGTAACGAGCATATCAATATATTTCGCATCAGAAGTGGTTAGCGCTGTAGGATCGCTATTAAGTTAATCCACTGTTTGAATATCGTTATAGGTGTGAAAGCTTGTATTTGTTTGATGTCAATGATTGATAACTCGTGTTATATCCAAAATCTGCGTTAATTTACGTTCTCAACATCAAAAAGTCAAAGATGTCGCAGTTCAAATTCGATAATATTAGGCCTATGAATTAGTTTTAAAGGATTTTTTTAATTTGAAGCTTTATTGTGAAAAATCGGTACAATGTGTTATTCCAAGTATTGCCCATCGAAGTCACTACTTTCTACATCGAATTCTGTCTCGAAAGAACGATTATCTTTTGAGGTTATCCATAAATTTACCCATTTTTTTGGTATCTTCATAAGAAGTGAAGGGCTGCTCAAATAGGTCACGACTCATGTCTGGAATAGTAATCAAAAGAAGCAAGGCTTGGAGAATACGGCGGGTGGGGTAGTACTTCCCCATTTCCAAGTACGTTTTCACCGGTTTTGCACACTGTTGTGTTTTTGCAAGTATTCCGGCCGTCTTTTATGCAATGAAATCATCGAGTAAAGTCTTCAAGTCCTCGTCTTAATATTTTTGTGGCTGACAAGAACGCTCTTTGTCTTCTGTGTCAAAATAACTTGTTTTAAAACGTCGAAACCGGTATTCACACGTTGAATTCGATTCAGCATAGTTGCTATAAGTTTTGTTACAACATTGGATGATCTTCAGCCATCTCTTCCTTAATATTGAAATGAAAAGCAAAACTTAACCATCTGTAACACCATTTGTTGTAAATACCTTAAATTTAATTTGTAGGCTTGATACAATCATGTTTTATTGAATAGCAGATGCTATATAAAGTATTTTGACAAGTATTATCATTATTTTTTTATAGTTGTATAACATCAACTTATTATTTTGAGACTTATTATATTTAAAAAATCAGTTTAATTGAAATAAATACATACTAGACCGTATATTTTACTATTGCCATACTAGATTTTATACAAAATTATTACATTTTATTTAAAACAGCAAATAATTAGTTTAACGCTATAATGCGAGAATATTTGGGAAAAACAAGTAATTGACAAATAGGTGATAATTTAATTGTCTCCGTTGGTACCAAGACCCCCCAGGGAGATAAAATCAAAAATATATTTATTAGCAGGTATTTTACACCTTCCTGAAAATTGAATTAACGTATCTTGGTGAAAATTATACGAGACCACCTGGGATCATTAGGTTTCCAAGCAAATATGACTTATCGACTGATTGATAATTTAATTATGACACAGATTCGAATAGACATATTATCATAATTTTAGAAAAATATTTTTTACAATGATAGGGCAAAAACATATTTATTTTCATACATGAATGAATGTTTAGTTCATTATTTTTTGTTGACTGTCATCAGAACTATGTTTATCGTTTTATTTTTAAATATTATGTACTCATCATTATCTACTAATGAGTAAAATTTGGTATGGGCTTCTTAAGATACACAAACAGACATTATACAACAGAATTGTTAAGTTTATATTAAACCAAAAAGCGGATATTTATACGTATATATTATTTGAGCTTCTGTCACTAAATATAATGAAAATTCAGAATCCATAAATTCAATTCTAGACATACTAGAAATTTATTAGATTTATTTATGAACATAACTTTTTTCATTTATTTTATTTTTTCTTTTCTATATAATATTCATCTATATAAATAATACTCAATTAAATTACTGGCACTTAAAATTTTAGTGTACTGTTGTACTAATTGGGATATATGCAATTAAGACATAGCATTAAATATTTCTTTATTTTATTTTATATTAGAGACGCTTAGTATAAATTAATTTATAAGTTTACTACTTTTCATTTGTACTTGGATCAATTAATAGGCAAGACGAGTCGATACATTCCTAAATTAAAATTAAATTAGGCTTACTTAAGCTAAATTTAACGGTAATAGTTATAGACTTCATAAAATTTCGTCTGGTTTGGTTCGCTTAAATTTTCTGATTTTCTGCGCTTTCTATAGTAAATATAACTACTTTATGTTTTATGATTTCATAACGTTCTGTCATGTTTTACCCCGAAATTTTGGATAACTCCATGTGACTTCATTGGTAAGAAATTAGCCATAAATATTAGTAATTAATAGAAGAACTTTGTTTTGGTAGCGTTGGATTAATTGAATTGATTTATAACCCCATATTTGCACCCCATAAGTCCAAATAGGGTTTATTGTGGACTGATGGATCAATCTCTTTGGTTTTAGGTCAAATTGGGAGTATCTTAAACAGTACGGATGGTTAATTTTGAGTCTGATGTTATCAGCTTTCTATGTAACATGATGTATATAATTTAGTTTACTATCCAAATTGATATACAGGTATTTGGCTGATTCTGTTTAATGAATTCGACAACCCTCACTTGATATAATTATGTTTTGGTATCTTCATCGTGAGCACATGTTTCGAGTAATATTTCTTTTATTGTTGGGATATCGGCACTGCAGAGTGCGTAATGTAGTATGTGAAACTTCAATCGAAATAGGCGTGAATAATGGATTGCATTATTCCGGCCTTTACTGGTTTATTAAAGAAACACTATTAAAACACAGAACTAACTTATTTTCTGCATGTGCGTTTATCTTCACATATTTACATATTGGTAATAGATACACACTAGTTAGAATAGTATTGTCAACCATCTGTTACTACCTGATAACAGATATTTATTTAATCATGCTTTGGTACACTCTTTTAAACAGCCCATATGTTGTTTTTAAATATATAAGTTGAAGAAAATGCTGCTTGTTTTTCTTCGTTTTTTTTTGTTTTGTGAAAATAATTACTTTGGCTCAGAGCCGGAATTTATTTAACATTTCAGAGAGGTGTGTTTTTACCTTGATGTATACCTCGGAATGCAACATTTTATTTTTTCTAAACGCTGAGTGCCATATTGTTTCATATTTTTTATACTTAACAAACTTAGTATCGCTAATCATTAGTTAACTTATTAATATTTCCTCTGGCATTTATTTTTAACGTATCACGTGGTGTTGTTCAAATAAGTTATTTCTAGATATAATTATGTGATATTCCCAATATTTTCATATTTCTTTTTTCTGATTTGATGATTTTTTAAAATTAATTACATCTTACATTAGATATGCTTAGTACAATCTTAATTTATATATTGATATATTGTTACTGTTCTCTTGTACTTGCATGAATATACAAGCAAGGCGAGTATGGGATAAATACATCAGTTCCTAAGTTAAAATAAAATTACACTGCTTAAGTTAAAGTTAAGAGTAATACTTTACACTATATAAGTTCGTGTGACTTGGTTTGCTTCAATCTTCTGATTTCCAGTGTTGTCCAATAGCTGTATTCCTTCTATGCTGCTGTGATTTAGTAATCTTATTTCATGGTTTAAATCAATCTTCCAACTAACTAGTACAGTTGTTTGATTTTGAGTCTGATCTACTGATAATGTTTCTAATTTAATCTAACATCAAGATGGATGCTGAGCTATTTTGAGCATCTGTCAAGTGATATAATTCGGTTTTGTCCTATTAAGCTGTATTTTGCAATCT
Source organism: Rhynchophorus ferrugineus (assembly GCF_030347505.1). Classification (NCBI taxonomy): domain Eukaryota; kingdom Metazoa; phylum Arthropoda; class Insecta; order Coleoptera; family Curculionidae; genus Rhynchophorus; species Rhynchophorus ferrugineus. The sequence goes on along the minus strand of NW_027472583.1, from coordinate 17,399,839 downwards.
CTAGTCGATTTGTAGGTCTTGTTGACTGGCACTTGTACTTTTTCTACAGCCTTAGGCAGAGATATCTCTTTTGCCACAATAACTGTCATCGGCAAATGTTCCAAGTACTGTTTCTTTTGTTATTGGGATATCAGCAGTGTAGATCAGATACAGGGGAACTTCAGCTGAAGAATGCCCCTTCATGCGAGACTGTAAATTTTCTTTCCAAAAGATATAACGTTACTCCTTAAAATTCTTCTACATCTTTCGAAGTGAATCAACGTTTAAAGTTCTATTGTGAGCAAGTGAAAGGGCTTATGTCTGGATAAATTTGATTTCATATCGATAATGTTTCAACATTTTTCTGACTGAGCCATGTTATGCCATTGATAAAGATTTTTGTGATTTCAAGTTAAAAAACCAAGCCAAATGATTTTCTCTTTCTTGTTTAGAAAACAATCTGTTAGGTCTGGGCTTATAAGGTCGATACATTAAAATTTGAATAAATTGTCACAATTTTTAATTGGTTATCAAAGAAGGGTCTAGTTGAGTTTTACCATGATGAAACACAGCACTTTCTCACTTGTTTTTTGTTAGTTATTTATTTTAATTCTACGTAAGTTTATTATGATTTTGGTAATATTATATGCATTCAACAGTCAATGTAGTTGTTTTTAATTACAAATATATACTTTTAGTATTTTTCTTTTAGTATTCTTTAGTATATATATATATATATATATCGTTATGTTCGAAATAATATATTCGTAAAATTGAATGTTCTTCAGAGTCATTTCTTAGATGGATTGCTTATCGAGATAAATTATAGAAGCTTTATATGCTAAATATAAAGAAAAATAATGGATAATTCAGTCCGGAGTGTTTTTGACAAGTCATTTTAAAAGTGATAATTTGTTTAACAGTTTAATAAACAAATGGCGACTCAATTAGCCATTTTTCTACTTTTTCTATGATTATTATGATTTAAAAAAGTTAGCTTACGTAAAATTTATAATTGATAGTGTTTTATTTTTGGCAATTTTGTGGGTCTTTTTGGCAATTTCCGTGTTAGTCATACCTGCTTTTATTTTGATGTCATAAATTTTCATCATAGATATCCTATAGTTCTTCGACATAATTTTCTAGTTAGCATTCGAATTAAAATAATAGGTTCAAAGTTTAAAGACGATAAATAAAAAATCAGATATTGTCATTAATTATCTACATCGATAGCCTGATCATTAACTGACCGGGTGATATTAACGTTTTCTCTTGAATAATTTAACATTTATCCTTTTAAATTACCATGTGATATTGCGGTGAATTGTTCTGCATAAATAATTTCTAATGGAAAGATTTAAACGCATAATGTAAACAGAGATTACCACTGTCGACGTAAACTTATTAGATGATTTGACAATGAATTATGTGTATTATGGCAATTCCTTCAAATTAATGGTTATACATAGATGTCAATTTTTATAAAAAATTGGTATCTGTGGAGTGGGTTATTTATGTGTCTTCTATTACCAATAAAAAGTTTATATCCACACAAATTTAGTATTTTATTTAAGAACTAAGAAATTGAATTGAAAGATCATGTTCGTATCTTGGAAGACCAATAAATCTCCGCCAATACAGCTCCAGCATCTAAAGTATTTTCAATTGCACTTTTTGCCATTTTTCTGGCAGCATGCGGGGTTATTATGGCAGAGTAATTCTTTATATTGAGACTATATGTATGAATGAATTGTCCCATTTTTGGCATTTTCTGTGATATGAGATTCTGTTCAGACGGGTAATGCACTCTTGCTCGAAATAAGTAGTAATTAGAATGAGCTGTCATGTTATGCTGTTAATAGAATCTTACGATTTAATATTCTTTGGTCAAACAGTAGAAGCTTATTTACATAATGTATGTGGTCATATTTTTTGTGGTCTATTCGATATGTTACAGCTTCTTGGTTATTCTGTGGCATATTGACGTAAACTGGTAATTAACAATTGTGGGGAGCGCTTCTTTGTGGTTTGATACGAATATATCTAATATTACTACTTATATACTTATATGTATGAAATAATAATTAGTATGTTTATACTTACGGGAAAGAATGCCATAATTATTAAAGTGCAAAAATAGAGTCTAATTGCTGACGCCAGTATTTCGTTTAGACGTACTATGTTGTTTTAATTTCATCGGTTTAATTAACTGCATTGTTTCAGGGCTAATTAAGTGGGATTGTTTTATGTGGATCAATAAAAAGAAAAATGTTTTAGGGTCACGTTTATTTTTCATTTTTTATTTCCAAATATTAAAAGTTTTTCATATTAAATAAGGAATAATATGTACTGTTAAAACTTATTTGTGTTAATCCTTTGTTAGATTGACAATAAATTAGTTTCGGTTTTGTGGGGTGAAATATTATTGTAAGAGAAAATAAGACTTTTGAAATAAAACACTCCTGATAATGAAGGAAGGTATAAAAAAGTTTTTTGTTTGTCACGATAAAAAGGAGAGGGATATCTGCATCAGATACTAAAGACGAGAAAGTTTTCTGATATAATATTGGTCTCTTGCCCGAAAGAATGGAAGAAAATGAGTAGCGATAAATACTTTTTTCAGTTTCTTTTTAAATAAACTACGTTTGCATAAAAACAAGCTACAAATAGAAATATTTTTCATATTTAATTGTCTTTGTATGTTGAAGCATGGTTATAAATTATCATTTATCGTTGGTTTGTTGACTTAAATTGCCTCCGTAGTTTGTTTAACGACGAATTTCATTTGCGGTTGCTAATTAATATTGATAATGTACTTTAACTGATACTGCAAGATAGTCACGCGAGTTATTATGAGATTGATCCATTCTAGTATTTCATATTCTATATTCAGTATTTTAGGAATTTCAGCTCAGAACAATACAATCACTAAATTTTTTGAAATAAAGTGACTTTTCGGTAACTTTAAATTCTTCACTCCGCACGTTAAGATTAAATTACGTTAACGATGTTTTGACACGTTTATGGCGAATATTAAAAAAGGATTTTTTACCTTAATGCTGAAATATAAAAGACAATCCTGTCACTATGAGAGATTAATACAGAAGTAGAGTAGACATTCTAAAAATGTGTCTTGTAGTAATTTTCGAACCCAAAGTTTGAAGGAGAAACAAGCAATTATTACTAATTACTTGGATTATTTTGCTAATTATACTTTTTGGTGTATTTATTTTTGAAACTGTGTCATACTTATCACATTTCTGGGTATTATGTCAAAATATCATTTTTAATAGATATCAAAGAATACTTCTGATTGCATTCATATTATCTAACACTTATTTTTTTTTATAAAATAAAATAATTTTCAATTATTTCAAATTACAAACCATATTCTAATAGTTTAATAATATGTAATTGTTTAAGAGGATTAATCTTACTAAAGATACCTTTTTGGTTTATTCTAGACTTTTTACAGAGTTGTTTGTACATCATCATCAATCATTCTGTATATCAATAAATATGTTGCTGTGTATATCGGAACAATATTTTTCTATATAATCTTTTATAAGCTTTGGTAACTCCTGATTTCAATAGTCTACGGCTAACAAACTGAGCTACTGAAATCCGCAATTGGCGGCTGTTCAGCCTGAACTGCAAGCTTCTGTTGAAATTCCAGTAAACTATGTTAATTTACAGCTACTTCAATCGACCTTTAGTGGCCTTACACCTTGAACTATGATGCCTGTGTAAGGAAGGTTATAGTTTAAGAAGTTTGGAGCTAATCTATCAAAATTCCTTTTGAATCTCAAAAAAAGCTTCTTTATATTTTTCTTTTATTTTAACTTATGAATTCTCATACATATCTGATAATATATAACAAACTATAAATATACAGAATCCCCAGTCGTTTTCTCGACACTTTTCTATCTGCTTTGAACAGATCTGACCTGATAACCGAGCAAATATTTGCCAAGCGACAAAAAACTTTCAATGCCAATTCCTTGTTGTAACTAACCAAGGATTTAATCAACGCGAGTGACGTTCTGATTGGCTTGTAAAAGAGGTGTGTTTGTTTATGTGCCAACGTATCAATGACGTCAAAACTTGATATTCCACGCAAAACAACCCAAAGAAAAAACAAAGGAGCACATAGAGAATGATTCGTTGAACTGAACAAACGATAAATAAGCGTTTCTTGTTCGCTTATGAAATAGATTGAATAACAACTGGTATTAGGTGTTTCTGAACTATTACGAATCAATCATCAATTATATCAGCGAATAATGCCTCGTGTTTTATTTTAAACGAACAGCTGGATTGTATTCGGGTTGGACGAAAAAAAAAGCGAGCTGATCAGAGTTGGAGTCTATCCAAAACGCCTTTGTTTGGTTTCGTTTAGTAACTGAATTTAACGATACGAGAGGGACTATTAAATACTTGTTCTGTTGAGATACATTGTATTTTCAAAGATGAGGATTTTTAATTAACTGTTTTTTTGTGCTGTAGCTTATAACTTTATATACGTTTGTTGTTCTTGATAATTTACGTGCATTGTTCGTAACAACAATGGCAGTTTTTGTCGCGGTGTTACAACGTATTTGTTGAAAAGTTCTCAGTTTATTAATATGACTAAACAATTTATTCACATATCTGCATTATATTAGTTTAGCAGTACTCCTTGTGGTAGAGAACACTCCCAATTTTGTTCGCCATATATTGCTTCTTTCAATAAAATTTTTTTATTAAATTGTTCGACGTAAAAAAGGGTTTGAATTTTTTGGTGAATGCTTTAAGGTGGCACAAATAATTATGCTCAACAAACCTGACAAACCTGCAGAACAAGTCGAATCTTACAGGCCTATTTCGCTACTACCTGCAATATCAAAGCTATATGAGAAACTGATATTTAAACGTGTTAAACATTTGGTAATAATAGCAGATTTCTAGTTTGGTTTTCGAAATCACCATTCAAGAATCGATCAAGTGCACAGAGTAACTGCGGCTATTGAAAGAGCGTTTGAGGAAAAGAAATACTGTCCTGCAATATTCCTGGATGTTTCATAAGCTTTTGATCGGGTTTGGCATTTGGGATTAATCTGTAAGATGAGCGAATTGTTACCGCGTAACTATTGTCAATTGCTGGAGTCATATTTATTCGGAAGAAAATTTAGAGTATTGCACGAAATGGCGTTCTCGACATTTAAAAATATCTCGACTGTAGTTCCACAAGGTAGCGTCTTAGGACCTCTCCTGTATCTGCTCTACACTGCTGACATTCCAACAACAAAAGAAACATTTCTTGGAACCTTTGCTGACGACACAATTATTATGGCAAAAGATATATCTCTGCCGGGGGCAATAGAAAAAGTGCAAGTGGCAGTCAACAAAATCTACAAATGAACGAAAGATTGGAAAATTCAACTTAATAGCTCCAAATCTGTTCACGTTAATTTCGCATTGAGGCGAAATAATTAAAACTTAATTATATCACTCAATGGATGCCCGATTCCTCAAGCAGGATCAGCTAAATACCTTGGAATCCATCTTGACGGTAGATTAAATTGGAAGCATCACGTTAGACAAAAAGCAAAACACATTAGAACCAAAATAAAACAACTATACTGGTTAGTCGGAAGATACTCTCAACTTGATCTAAAATCAAAGAGGTTGATCTATAATACAATTATAAAGCCGATTTGGACCTATGGGGTGCAAATATGGGGTTGCACTAAAAATTCAAATCAACTAATCATACAACGCTGTCAAAACAAGGTTCTTCGATTGATTACCAATGCCTATCTCTATGTAACCAACGAAGAACTGCACGATGACCTGGAAATCAAATGGATTTGCGATGTTATCCAAGATTTTGCCTTGAAACACGAAATAATATTACTAAATCATACTAACGTGGAAGTAATACAACTGCTGGACAGTGCGCAGGATGTCAGGAGATTGAAGCGAAAACCATACGAACTTATATAAAGTGTATACATTTAGTGTAAACTATAGCTATAAGTTAATAATTAATAAACAATTATAATTTTATAATTGAGGAATACATACTGATGTATTTTCTCGCACTCGTCTTGCTTGTTAATTTATCAAAGTACATAGGAAAAGTAGTAATAAATTAATTGTAAATTAAGATTGTACTAAGCGTATCTAATAAAGGTGTTATAAAAAAAATGAAATTGTTTGACGTAAAAACAGTTTTTTTCGTGAACAAATGTCGTAATTTATTAATAAGAAAAATGAAAAACAAAAATGTATACTGACTTTTTGTGTGGGTGGTATTTTTATCTCTATTCGGGGTCAGTGATTTTTCAGACAGATATCCTGAAAATAATTTGGAAACATTCATTGTTAAGAATGTATCATAGTTTCGTAAAAAATATTAATGTATGTATATTAATTAATTAAACATTATATTAATGTACGTAATATATTTATAGTCTATTTGCGACTAATATGTGACTATAATGAATATAATTCATTATTAATGTTAATTTATCACCGAAGAATTAGTTAAGCCAAAAGATGTTATATTATGGAGTTAATTCAGTTCGAAAGTGATCAAAGACTATCGCTTTAACCAGTTCACAATTTAATTCAAATATTCATATAAAATTAATGTAAACTTTAAGTTTTTTCGTTCTCCAAAATAACTGTCGATTTTGGGAGATTAAATTGTTCAGCATTATTTGTACATTGTCCGGTAAAAGTCCCGCTACCACTGATGCAATTTCCGCTGAGTGGCACTAATGGAACGATTATTTTGAATAAATATTGTAACTGTTTCTGTTCGTTCTTCTGGCGTATATTTATCCATAATAAAATTTGGATGTCTACACAACACAATGGTCAAAGCAAAACTGAGCTAAACGTCACATAACAAAATGGTAGCGGGACTTTTGCACCACCCTATACTATTTGGGAAATACATACTGATGTATTAATGTCGTACTCGCCCTGCTTGTGTATGTACAACAGAAGAGTAGTAATAAATTAATTTGTAAATTAAGATTGTACTAAGCATATCTAATCTAAGATCAGCCCATCGGCCAATAAAAGTTGATTTCCCTTATGGTTATACTTATTAATGATTATCAATCATTGTACGGCTACAGCATTTTTGTCTATCAAGAAAACTACTGTAATTTGTAAGCATTGGAATGACATTAATTTAGTGCTCTTCAGAAATTATTTGGGCCTGTCAACAATGTTACCATTTATATCTGAAACTGGATAATTATAGAGTGATTACATTGACTTCACTTATCAGTGTGCAACAATAATGTAATATCTATGTAACATAAAATAATAAAATAAGAATACAACTTAATGTATAAGTACAAATTAAGGCTATGACTAATATAAGAGTAGCAAAACAAATCAGTAGATTTTAAATATTAAGAATGTAACTTAAAATGAAATATCCCAAAAATGTGTTAAAATGAATTAAAAAATTTTAAAAATCCACAAAATGATTTTGAATAACTGTAAATTGAAATTGAATGTAATAACAGACACTCTAAAAATATCAACTGAACGTGTACATCATATCATTCACGTACATTTGGGTGCGAGAAAGCTCTGTGTAAAGTGGGTGCCGCGCGAGCTCACTTTTGACCAAAAACAACGACGAGTTGATCATTCGAAACAGTGTTTGAAGATGATCAACCGTAATAAACCCGAGTTTTTGCGTCGATATGTGACAATAGATGAAATATGGCTCCATTATTTCACTCTGAAGTTCAGTAGACAGTCATCTGAATGGACTGCACATGATGAACCCGCTCCAAAACGTGGGAAATCGCAACAGTCGGTTGACAAGGTTGTGGTGTTTGTATTTTGGGATGCGCATGGAATAATTTTCATTGATTACCTTAAAAAAAGAAGGACCATCAACAGCGACTATTACATACCGTTATTGGATCTTTTGAAGGACGAAATCGCCGAAAAACGGCACCGTGCCTAAAATCCATGAATTGGGCTTCGAATTGCTTCTTTATCCACCGTATTCTCCAGATCTGGCCCCCAGCGACAATTTCCTGTTCTTAGATCTCAAAAGAATGCTCGCTGGGAAGAAATTTTCGTCGAATGAAGAGGTGATCGCCGAAACTGAGGCATATTTTGAAGCAAAGGACAAATTGTACTACAAAAATGGCATCGAATAGTTGGAGGGTCGCTATAATCAGTGTATCACTTTTGAAGGGAATTATGTTGAATAAAAAAAACTAATTTTACCAAAATAATGTGTTTTACTATGGTAGGCCGACTTTTCAATTGACCTGTTAAGAGTCATGCCTATAAACACCGCATAATTTTAGATCAGTTTCTGCTGATGATGCTGCAGTTTCGGATTATAAAAGTTAAATATGAACAAAATTCAAGACGCAGTAAACGAAAAATAACAGTAAACCTTTATATCTAGAATGGCGTGTATCATTGAATGAGTAACATAAAACCCAAATTACCTTCTCCCCAACCTAACATTTGTTATGACCTAATATTATTTAACCAATAACGTAAACTGTTTTATATAATATTTTTTGTTATTATGTATATTAGTTATATCGTATATTACTCGATATCAAAAATGACATTTCAAAGCCAACACTATCTCACATAGCATGTCAATTTATTCAGTTTTAATTCAGTAGTAATTTTAAAATGTGAATTATAAATATGTCATCTTCATAGAAAACCCTAATAAAAATGTTTGGGTAATGTTTAAATAATTTGTTGTTAAATTTAATCCATTTTATCGTTATCATTTTGATCCACACCTGTCAAATGAGTATATCAGCAAACATGTAACAAATGCATAGATATGTAAGATAATCAATTATTTATTAATAAATTAAATATGATTATTCGTAGATAGTAGTACTCAAGGCTAGGGGTTGTCAACCGCCGAAAAGAATATAGATATTTTACAAAATATATATAGATATTTTCAAGAAATAATGTTTCTATTGCTATATAGGACCAAAAAAAATATCGATATTATCCAAACATGTTAAAAAGTAGCGATATTTTTAACAAACCTTTAACCATAAGTACCAATTTAAAAAGTTTAGTAGGAATAATTAAAAAAATTAAAAGTTAAGGTTGCTTAATGTTTTATTTAATTCTTTTGAAAAAATATCGAAAGATGTCTGCTAATAAAAATATCGGTATATCGGTCAAAAAATTATCGATATTTTTTTCAAAATATTTAGGCCTTTATCCCTATAAAGGACTGTAATCAAGCACAACTTGAATTGAATCTATTTGAGATTTATAGCTTTGGTCTATTAGGACAGATATCATTTTTTTAATAATTCTTAGGGACATAAACAACGGACAAAATAGTGTAATAACCGGTAATTTTAATTACATTCCATAACGCATGTCTAGTGGTCTAGCGCTTAAATGCAAAATATTTTGAAATAAGTTTTTTTTTTGATTAATTACATCCTACATTAGATATGCTTAGTACAATTTTAATTTACAAATTAATCTATTACTACTGTTGTTGTACTTGTATTAATACACAAGCAAGGCGGGTACGAGATTAATACATCAATCAGTATGTACAACTGCGGATTTTTAAGACAAGAAAATATATGTTCGGAGCCCACGTTAAACTGTAGGTCCAGTCCAGATAAACCCATAGTTGGTAAAAGGAGACTTTAAAATATATATAATATATATATATATATATATATATATATATATATATATATATATATATATATATATATATATATAATTTTGTGACATATACAAAAAATTAAATTACCAACAAAATAAATCTAAATTAATATAACTGTTTGGGTTCGGCATCGACTTCAAAGTCAAGGATTATTATTACATATTTTATTTTAAAATGTTTTTTTGTGCTAAAAATTTTTATGTTAAAAGTTTGATTATTTTTTAATTTTTAGTGAATTCCTTAATTATTTTTTGTAGTATTTTTTTGTCTCTTGTCGATGTTCTTTTATCCGTGTACTTTATCAGTTTCCCAATTTCTCCTATGTACACTCTCTCACTCTCACAGGTGACCTTGTATACACCTGTTACTTTTTCCAGGAAGCCAATAATAATTCAGATACGAAGGACCGCGTAAATCGCAGTAGCGATACATCTTTTATTCTTATGTTATATTTACTCTTGGCATTAAAACATTAATTTTGGTAACGATAATAAATCTAAATCTCTTAACTCTAATCTCAAGTATATTAATAATGCTAGGAAGCACTTAGAAACTATAACTTTTACCCAGAAACAAAACATAAGTATATGATAGTATAAGGACCACTTTTCTATAAGTGTTATTCAAACTATCGATTTTGGAAAGATACAGTAAGTTCATCTCAACAAAACGACTTGTTATCAACAACAATGCCTTCAGTCAATATTTGTTCTATTCACTATACAATTATTCGAATAGCAAATACTGAAAAGTCATGCCCCCCACGGTTCCACGTGATCGTAATTTTTACAATTAATATCAGCAAACGTTTTTGGATCTGGCTGATAATGAAGCATATATTTGCCTGGCAACCAAACGTTATAAATACGACATATATTTGTGTGTCGTCATGTCGCACCGTGTAGTTAGTTTTGTTATAAGCAGCGCAAGTTAGATTTAATCAGCTCTTCGTTTGATTTGTGTTATTTCTGAAACATAATGAAAAGCGTCATGAAAACGTCAACAGAAAGTAATAATATCTGATCATAGTTGTTAGTTTTGCACCTTGAAGTAGGGGTGTTGGCACCGAGAAAAATATCGACAATTTAAACAGTTTATAAAAAATTATTAAATGGTTTTTTATAATGTTTAAGAAATATAATTACTTTTTTTGAAAAAATATCGGTTTACAAAAATATTGATATATCGGTCAAAAAAATATGGATATTTTTTTCAAGAAATATTGATATATCGATATTTTTTCGGCATCAAAACTTCGATGTTGCCAAATTCCACTGGTTTTTTCTATGGTTCATTTCTAGGGATACAAGTTATATGTTAGCGATATTTCTTTTTTCAAGTGTAAATAAACCCAAAAACCATTTTAGCTGTATAAAAGGGTTCCTCGATTATTTACATTCGTATCTGTAATAGATCAGTAAATAGTATTATAAAATAAAAAATACGTTTTTATTGTTAAAAAAAACTAAAAAAGCCCAGTATTTTGTACCAGCCTTCGAATTTATAAACAATATTTTGGTCTCTACTTTGAGTTATACTGAGCCTTTGAAAAAACTGACTCATTTCAACTTTAAACGGTTTGGGATATACACCTTGCATCTCTTGCTACGTCTCGAGAACGTTTACTTTTAGAGCGCTTACAGGTGTAGCATGTTATAAAGTAAGCTTATCAACGCCGTCCGTTTTTTTTACTTTTTATTTGTGTGTAAGCAAGAGATTTGTGGTATTTTTAGAAGTTGAATTCACCTTTATTTTCATCCTCTGAGGATGTAGATGAAACTGATGTAGCTGCAGATTTATATTTCTAAATAAAATTTCTAATTTTTGATATCGCCTTTGCACATCATCGTCCAGTTTCTTAAATTGAAGGTTTTTGAAACGAGGGTTTCATATCAATATCGTCCATATATCGATAATTATCAGTTATCCAATATATCGTTGCAAAACTTTTGATATTTCGCTTCTAATTCTAGTGTGCCTTTGATGTCTTTTTCACCATGAACTGTTATACTTCTGTCTAAATTCCAGTAAACTAGATTGAGGGGATGCCTGGATGTACCTGGTTATCAAACGTCAAGCTTTTTTTATTTCTTGAACAGTTGTTATATAAATGAATGAGGGAAGTTGTGGTTGAATAAATTTACAATGAAATTGTATGTAATCGGAGTAATCTTATGGGTTTCGGGAAATTTGTTATTTCAAGAGAAAGATGTGGTGACGTATTCTATCATCCGTGATAGAAAAGATATTGACGATTCTTTCTACGTAACATATATAATATGTTGTATAATTTGTTATAAGTGGTAAGTTAGATTTAGTCTATGTTTTGTTTCGTCTAATTTGTGTTATTTCCGAAAAACAATGAAAATGTCTAATTCTTATATATTAATTCATTGAAATAACTCCACAAAGGAAATTGCTTGTTGCGGTTCATCGAGTAATTTATGTAACAAAAAGTTGCGATATTGTATACTGCCTCAGCTCTCTAAAGCGACCAATTACATCATAGTGTGAATGTAATTTAAACAAATAATAATTTAACTGTATTTTTTATTAAGAATTAGTTGTACCCGACCATGTCTCACTCTGGATAAATTGAAATAAAAAACATCTTTCTGGTGATATTAGATCCTGATTTTGCATTTATTGAGGCAAATTTTTTACCTTTAATGTTTCATTAATCTGCCAAGTATATTTTATGAGAATTATTATATACATAACATGCAGAAGATCATTTCAGTAAGTGTTTTCTTGTGTAGAATGTCTTATTGTAAATCTTGCTCTAAAGTCTATATTTGTAATAATCAGATGAGATGGTAATAAACGTTTTAAACTACATGTTTCAGTGTTATCACCATTGATGTTAATATGTCAAATTTTCAGCAATAGTAGTATTATTAAAACATTAAAATTACAATATTATAAATAGTAATACAAATTAAAGTGTTACAAAACTCAAACTGATATTCAAATTAATCTCTTGATGATCCAAACGATTCTAAACGATATCTGGCTCTAATGTATGACGAAGAATATCAATAAATTGTATAGATTGATACGTGGACATTTAACTAAAGATAAGATCAGTTTGTCATATGAAGTAATTTCTTTTATTTTAGATATATTGAAGATAGGAAATATATTGTATTTTTCTGGTGACAAGTTGATCTAATTCTTTAATAATAGTGGAATAATTATATTGTGATTTTTAATGCAGTTATAGCGCTTAATACACCCAACGATTTTTAAATTATTTTCAGTTATCTTCAATGGTCAATTCGAACTTTTATTAAAACAATATATCTTATTATTGATTTTAAATGTATCCCAAAAGCCTCGAGATTAAAATTACTTTGGCAACGGTTATTAGTTAAATAAGTGCCAATAACACGATCAAGGATGAACCAATTCAATTTTGAAAAGGGTCATTGTCTCATTCCCATCAATATCAACACTGTTTCTATTGAGAAGCGTGCATTTTCGAAAGCGTGATATTAATAAGAGATAGTTTGTGAGTCCCAAGTCAAGTGGTATAGTAGAGTATTTTGCTTATCTTATCTAGTGGGAATTGTGTTTGAAACATATATCAACTGTTTAGAATGAGTGATACGAGTCAATGTCGCAAGATTAAATTACAATAACTTCCTCATGTCTGTAAAATATATTAGATAAAAAAATCGACGTTTACATATATCTTATATTACACATGTATATATATTATATGTATTTATAGGGTTATTCCATAATTTATTTATATTTTTCGTTAACACGTTTTATTTAAAAAATCAATGATTAATTACCTGTCACTTCACAATACTAGCCTTTCAATCAATTTATTAATCCTATTAGATCAACAACTTTCGGTATTCTAGGGCTTCTGTTTAAAATTATTAAGCGTTGGAATTAATTTGTAGCGTTTTAAGAAGGTGGCGACGATACGGAAAGAGATACAGGATTTCTTTTGTTTTTTATTCCCCAGTTATTTATTTTCCAGAAAACAACTCAGTTGTGAAATCAGAATGGTGTAGTTTACTAACTGCTATAAACAACTTTGGTTAATCAAATACTAGAAAGTATGGAACGAAATTCACGTCATTGGAGATTGCTATAAATTGGAACCATATATTATTACCATATAGTATTAACGATATATTGCCCCTCTCGTTGGTTGGTTGAGCAGCATTATTCAAATGCTTCAGTTGAATAGAATTAAAAAGACAGATTGGACATACAGAAAAAGAATAATTCGTCCTCATCATAACTATTAGCGAAAATCTAAAAATAACATCTTACTAAAATGTCTTTATCGAAATTTGACAAAACTGCAGTACTACTTCTAGAGTTCTTCTATATTTAAATATTTAAAATATATATTTAGTTTACTTTATTAAATGGATAGCATTATTTTATTTTAATTCAAGACTAGGCTGATTTTAACGATAATAAATCAGTAAATTGTTGCCTAATTATTCAAGTAAAGCAAACCTTCAAATGCTATCAGAAAAATAGAATTTACAAAAAAAAAATCAATGGAAATTAATTCACAGTATTCATAATTTTGGCTGGAGAGCTTCTAAAAATAATATATTATTAAAAAGTTAGTGCACATTTAAATTTGATAGAACTATAGTATTACTACTTGATAAGTAGCGCTTTTTACATTAATTAAATTATTCCTAGGACAAACTAAATATATTCTACTAAAAATACATTTGAGAAAACACATTAGCATTCTAAGAGTTTCAACGTTAAATTTCTGATTTTTTAAGCAATTAAAAATTATTCTTTTTCATTTTTAGGTTGAATTATTCAGCTATTAGAAGTTGGCCTATTATTTATTACTATATCCTATCTCCAATTTTAACGGTTGTTGCTTTACCAAAATGGCCATTTTTTTCTGAGTTTAGGCTTGTATGTTAGAAAAACTAATGTTATTTTTTCAGTGAATATGCTAGGGATAGAGTAGTCAGCTTGCTCTCTACTAAGGCGCCAGAAATTTGAATATGGAGGAGTCTTGAATTTTAATGTTTGTTCAAGACAGGTAGAAGCAGATAATATATAGTCTAATAAGTAATAATATTAATCTCACATGTAATCAGGCAGAGTTATTTTTCATCGGATTTCGTCCAATATTATTTAGACATTTGTCAGTCATAAACTGGTTGGCTAAGAATCACTATTTAAAGTATCTGCCTAAATAAATAATGCCAATCTATAATCTAATAAAACTAAATAAAATTAATAGAACTCTTGTTAGCTCAGGGATCAAGGGAGAAGACAAACATTCCTATTGATATGAAGGTTTTTAAATCAGTGGTCAGTAGCCAGACATACTCTACTTTTTTTTTAACCAATTTTTTTTTCGTTGTATTTTAAAATCGCCATTTTACCAACTAGGGTTTATTTATAGTTAATAATTCTAACGACAGGCCAGTGATGACTTCGATATGTATTCCTTTCTGATTTTACACTCCTACCTATGGACGATCACAAACATAAATTACATTCATGTTTTGGCGGTATTCGTGTTATAACATTTTTATTGTTTTAATATACAGGATCAATTGATAAAATACGAATTTTAAAATGAATTAAAATAATTGAGAGAACATTGAGAAACTATTCTGATAGATCTGTAGCCAATTATCTTAATTAGTCGAAACTAAATGTTATTATTAATTGGGCAACGTCCTTATAGTGATGAAATAAATCGAAAGAAATAAAAATGAAAAACGTTTTTGACCCAGGGGTCAACAATAATAATACGCGGGTTTGCAATAACTGGATCGTTCCTTTTATTTTTCCTAAATCCGTGAATGTGACCTGCGTTAACACTATGATTTTGTTGTGTGTAGCTCGCATTGTGTAAATCTTGAATATCTGCCAACGTTTTCACAAGTTACGATATGCACGATACATTTTCGGTTTCCAAAATAGTACTGTGTACTAGGTAAATATGTTTTTGGATAGAGCGACGCTAATTTTCATCATGAAATTTATTATTTATTTTATAGAAAAACATGTTTTTTTGTAACGTCCCCTTTTAACGAGGATAGGTGTAATCCATTAACTGAGTGACGATGGTCACGTTTTGTTTTTCTCTCCTGGATAAATAATCTTGGATGTAAGTTAGAATGTTATGGTAGAATTTAATTTAATAAACATTTTCTATTTTCTATTTATTTAGTGCCATGATTTCTTAATCGATGTCTACGTCAAGTTTTCTGTGTCAACTAAAATTACTAATGTCTATAATTCTAAAATTAATTTTATTTCAACCAACATTTTTTGTTCATTTAGACGTTAAAACATTTCGTATATTTCACTCATAGCCAACTTTTCTTAGCATACGCTATGATCCGATCAAGGTCATTTTTATTTTATAAACTTTTGGAAAATGTTATTTCAGGATTTTTCAATTCATTTCTGGACGAACCTATTTATTGAACCTCCTTGACTTTCTAACGTGTTACTAGTAGTTTAGAACTGTGTCAATTGAAAATGATCATGTTTTGATTTGATTTATAAGTTATTCGTTATAATATTATTATAATTAACATTGTTAATTTTAATGATTGTGCTTATCCCAGAAATTAAACTGGAATTATATTTTTACTGTCATACGTATCACATATTGCGATCTGATTTTTTGTAAAGATTGATAATATAATTATCAGGCTCATAAATTGGTTTCAAAGTTTTTTTTTAATTTGAAACATTATTGTGAAAAATCGATAAAATGTATTTTATTCAAAGTATTGTCCATCGATGGTTGCTACATTTTTACATCTTTCAGACAATTTACGTATTCAATCTCGAAAAAGCGATGTAATGGCCTCAAAAGCCATTCACGAAGTGACTAATTTTTTGCTATTTTCATAAGGAGTGAAGTGCTGCTCGGATAGGTCAGACTCAGACTCATATGTCGGAATAATTAATAATCAGAAGGAGCAAGCTTTGGAGAATACGGCGGGCGGGATAGGAATATGCTGCGGGGTGGTGTACATTACTTTCAGCCGCTTCTGCCGTGAAATTAAATTCTTCAATTAAAAAATTAAGTAAAAAAGTTAAACTTGCCGCAAATGTGATTTATTCGGTATAAATACGGAAATTTTTAACGCAATGAAAACATTTTTTGTTTACGCTTTGTTATAAAGAAACTATAAATATATTTAGGATGTTAATACTTTAGCAATTAATATTAACCTATATTTTGTTATAGGTATGCGTTTTTCACCTGATGTAAATAAGGATGAAGTCAAAGCCTTGGCAGCTTTGATGACCTTCAAGTGTGCCTGTGTAGATGTACCTTTTGGTGGTGGCAAAGCCGGTGTAAAAATTGACCCGAAGAAGTACTCAGAACACGAACTGGAAAAGATCACCAGGCGTTTCACTTTAGAATTGGTTAAGAAAGGATTTATTGGTAAACATAATCTATCCAACCTTTCTTTGTTCTGCTTTACAATACTTGTCTTTTTTAGGACCTAGTATTGATGTACCCGCACCTGATATGGGCACGGGAGAACGAGAAATGTCATGGTTGGCAGATACATATTCAAAAACCATTGGTTACCAAGATATTAACAGTCACGCTTGCGTAACTGGTAAGCCGATCAACCAGGGTGGTATCCACGGACGTGTTTCTGCGACAGGACGAGGTAAGAAAATCATTTTTATCTAAAGAGATTTATATAAACGTGCAAAAACATTAACTTTTTAGGCGTATTTCATGGTATTGAAAACTTCATCAATGAAGAATCATACATGAAAATGTGTGGTCTCTCCACCGGTTGGAAGGGCAAGACATTCATTGTTCAAGGTTTTGGTAATGTAGGTCTCCATACAATGAGATACTTGGATAGAGCTGGAGCAAAATGTATCGGTGTTATTGAATATGATGGGTCCATTTACAACCCACAAGGCATCAGTCCTAAGGTTTGAACTTGCGAAGTTTCGTTATAAGCACTGATCTAATGTTTATTCACTCTAGGAACTGGAAGAATGGAGAGTGAATAATGGAACAATCAACGGATTCCCAGGTGCTGAAAAGTATGATGGTGATTTGTTATTCCATGAAGTAGATATCTTAGTACCAGCAGCTACAGAAAAGGTCATTCATAAAGGCAATGCCAACCAGATTAAAGCTAAAGTAAGTCTGTTAAGTATAACAAACTTTAGAAAAATAAGACAAAATTATATTATCAGTTTTTTAGTTGTGTTGACGTTCTATTACAAAAGTTACTTATTTATACAATAAAGAAAAATTGTGATAACTTGTTTGAATGAATGTATGTCAGATATGATTTTTGGCTTCGGTCCATTATTATCCATTTGCTATTACTCTTGTTCTTATATTGGTTTGCTTATGGGACTTTGACCACATTTTAAACCAACATTCTAAAGTACATACTATTATATTGCTTTGAGAATATTTGAACAGTCTCCAGCAGTAACACATAAATCTGCAAGTATTCAAAAATAAAATATATTTAAAATTCCATATTTTATAACCAATTAATAAAGTAAAATTGATTTCCTTAAAGTAATTTAAGTTACAAAAGTAATTTAAAAAACTTATAGCATTAGCACTTCATAAATGATTTATGAATAGTAAAGTTAAGTTAAAAGTTAAAGTTTATCTTAAAGTCTTATCCCCATACTATAACAGAAATTATATAATTTTTAAAGATATTAATAATGTATATAGAAGAAGAAATATTTAAAATTTGTATTTTTAATATTTAATTTTTAACAATTAACGTAAACATAGTAATCGAGCTCAACAACTGAGTGTAGAGTTTATATTTTACATTTACAAAATAAATTTGGTTTCTCTATTGTCTTTATTACTCTAGCATCAGATGAAAACATATTATTTTCATCTTTGTGGTAAAAGTTCTGAGATAAGGATACACTGTATTTTAACATATGTACAATTTTTCACTATTTCATTATAATTTATTTGTAGTTAATCGCTGAGGCTGCTAATGGACCTATTACGCCCGCTGCTGATAAAATCCTTATTAAAAATAACGTTCTTGTAATTCCCGATCTCTATGTAAACGCTGGTGGTGTGACTGTTTCATATTTCGAATGGTTGAAAAATATCAATCACGTATCTTATGGAAGACTGACATTTAAGTATGAGAAAGACTCCAATTATCATCTTTTCCGTAAGTATTTCGCATTCCTATTAATATTTTAGGCGTAAATTAATCGTAATATTTTAGAATCTGTACAAGAGTCTTTGGAGAGGAAGTTCGGTGAAACCATTCCAGTGACCCCGTCACAAGCTTTCCAAAAGAGGATAGCCGGTGCTTCTGAGAAGGACATCGTACACTCTGGACTTAACTTTACTATGGAACGATCGGCAAAGGTGAGTAACCCGAGATATATTTTTTTAAATATCGTAGTATTCGAAAAAAGCCTTCTCTCCAAAAATATCGTTACTATGACTAGACAGCATGTTATAGAGTTTGGCAACAATATGTCTGTCGAAAATAATTTCAGGTGAACGTATTGGCAATGTTCACCCGAATTTTGGTCACGCGATCTATAACTATTGTTTTTTTTTCAATAGGTCTGTTTGCGCATGTTATAACACTAGCTTATAATTGAAATTGTTTTGTAGCTTTTTTACTAACTATTGTTTATTAGTTAACCTATTTTCTTTAAAGCCTGCGAATTTGGAAGCCGTTGAATACTTTATTTCTAACGAAAATTTATCTGAAACAACCTATCTTGAGATAATACAAAAATGGGAGAACGTTATCAAAATTGCTCAGCTACTATGAGAACGAGTACTTTATTCTTTCAATTATTATATGGTTTACTTACAAATTAATTGTTGGCATATATATTATTAACATAGTAAAAATTTTTCCGTTGAACATATTTTTTTAAAACTTTAATTTATTGTTAATTTGTAACCACAAGTAAATTAAGGATATTTAATTAAAACTAATACATATTTTAATCATCCTTTGGTATAAAAATATATAAAAACATAAATTAAAAATTTGTAAAATTTTTATTAATTTGATTTGATTCTAGTGTCTTGGTATCTCGTTTTACATGATAATGAAAAAAAGGACTTAATGTTCCAAAGTTAATGTCTTTTAAAATATAACTACCAGCATATTATTGTTAATATAGTAGTACTTTACTTTTGTAAAGTCATAAAGTAAAATTAATTTTATTGATAAAAACTATATCAAAAATAATCTAACATCTCTATTAATTTTATATGATTCTAGGTTCTTGGTTTCTGTTTTTACATAATATCAAAAAAAGAACTTATATATGTTCGAAAGGCCATCTTTTAAAATATCACTGCCAACATATTGTATTGTACTTGTATTAAAATCATTCTCATGGTAGTTAATTGGTGGTGGTTAATCGGGAATATATGACCAAAATTTCTATGAATGAAAATTGGCTGGACATATGGACATTTTTGATTTTTAGGCCATGCAAGCCACCGCTCAAGTCTACGGCCTGGGATTGGACCTGAGATCGGCAGCTTATATTAATTCAGTTCAAAAAATCTTCCATACCACCAGCACTGCAGGATTCGCATATTAAACTTCGACATTTGATTAATATTATCAAACATGAAAAGACAAAAAAAAAACGGACATTCCCACTTTCTATACCTCTCTTGACAATTTAAGTTCTAGCTCACCACATTTGTAACCATAACATTAGTTAATGTGGACAATAAAACATGATATTATTACTAATTAAATCCATTTAATCAAGCTGTTTCAATTACTCTTTGTATAGTGAAACGTATGTTTTTAAGGAACTACAGTTTTAAAAACATCAACATATTACTGGTATTCGCATTTAGTATTAAAATACACTAATCAGGGTATTTCAAATATAAAAAACCTTTACTTATATTTAATTTTAAATCGTATAT
Organism: Rhynchophorus ferrugineus; assembly: GCF_030347505.1. Lineage (NCBI taxonomy): Eukaryota > Metazoa > Arthropoda > Insecta > Coleoptera > Curculionidae > Rhynchophorus > Rhynchophorus ferrugineus. The sequence goes on along the minus strand of NW_027472583.1, from coordinate 17,379,233 downwards.
TAGTGTTCTTTTATCTATCTAAAAAAAGTTTTAACTAAAGTGCACTTTCTCCATTCATATATTTGTAAAATTGCCAAAATAAATTTTATTTCAGTAAAAAATTGGTTTTCTTTCGCGATTTTTCGATATATTAAGTAAGGTAAGTTAAAAATTAAATTATTCTTATTATTTCAGACATATTCGGACATCAGATAAGAAGAAATATGTTTTTTTTTTAATTTAATTTTATAGTATGCTCTTAATCAATAATTTTATTCAAATCTAATTATTAAACATCTATGATAAATAAAAAACACTAAAGTACTACTCATTAGTTCATCACATAATTATTATAATTCAAATTATAATATATACTATTGTTATACAATAAAAATTATACAAGCAACGATTTTGTAAAAAAAATACAAGACACCTTTGATTAACAATACTTTTTTCGCGAAAACATTTGGTCAATACTATTTTTAAACTTAAGACGATGTCTAAATACGTGTGGATAATTATCTCTATACGTGATAATGGAAAGAAAATAGGTTACTTTGTTTTAACTAGTGACACGATGTTGTTTTTGTGCCATTTAACATCAAACGCTTCTTTCAGCTTTGTTAACAATTTGTTTTGCAGGCGATTATGGATACTGCTCAAGTTTATGGTATGGGGCCCGACCTGAGATCGGCCGCCTATGTTAATGCCGTGCAAAAAATATTTATAACTACAAATACAGCCGGCCTCGCATTTTAAATAGGTCAACAGTTTCTCCATAACTGGTAGATTTTTTGTCTTTTTGTTGGCGTGTTTTTAAAGCAGTGCCGTCTCTTTTTTAATGTTTTTCATTAACAGTCCAAATGATATTTTCAAATATAACTTTTCAATGCTCACAGTTTCTATGATATTTCTATTTAATAAACGATTCAATTTTTGGTGCAATAAACATTTTTGGATATTTCAAACAGTTATTTTTAATTAGTTACACTCATAAAGTAATTTAATACTAGTTAGTTTACAATTAACTCTTGCGCATGCTGTAGAACATCTAATTAAATAAGTATATATATAGTAAATATTTTATGTGTTTGTTGTATTTTAACACAAAATGCACACACTACTTCCTTTAATATAATTGATTTTTATGATTATATAAAGGGAAATTGTTTGACTTTAATAATCACATAGTAATATGTTTTTCTTATTTTCTTTTGATTAAGTCTCATGGTTTTGCTTGTATTTTAATTTTCAACAAGTTATAGTCAATATTGCCTAATACGTTGCTAATTAAATATGTTTGGTCTCTAGTGGGGAGAGTTTAATATCTGTAATATTCTGAAATTGTACATAGAGCAAATTTAAGATCTGTATATATTTTTAATGTTAGCTGTGATTTGGTTCGCAAAATTACATCACTATCTAGCAAAAAAAAAAGAATAAAAAACGTGCTAAACATGTTTGGTATTGCATATAGATTCTGCATATTAATAAGTTTCTGCATTTATATATTAATTTACTGTGCAATATAAATTAGACTTGCAGGTCTTCAATTTACTTAATAGTAAATCGAAGCCTAGACTCCAATCGTGATATTAATTTAATTTATTATCTATTGAGTTATATAGTGGAACAATTTTTAATACATAATTTTAGGCAATTATGAAAACTGCCCAACAATATGGTCTTGGTATGGATCTAAGGTCTGCAGCATACATTAATTCTGTAGAGAAAATCTTCATCACTACCACAACGGCCGGTTTAACCTTTTAATTTTTACACTGTATTATGAATATTCAATGTGTGTATTCATTATATTGCCTTTTCACATTTCATTTTTTATTTCGGATTGTGATATTCATAATCATTGTAATTTAAAGTTATTAAAATCGAATAAATAATAAATTTACCATAAATAATAGGGGTTTTTTATTGATTTAGTTAAAGCCCAAAAATAGAATAAAACATCTTCATCAGAACAAAATTTAATCAAAATATTAGTTTGTTATGCAATATAAGTTAGACTTGCAGGTCTTCAATTTACATAATAGTAAATCGAAGCAATTATAATATTAATTTAATTTATTATCTATTGAGTTATATAGAGGAACAACAATTTTTAATAAATAATTTTAGGCCATTATGAATACTGCCCAGCAATACGGTCTTGGTATAGATCTAAGGTCTGCAGCATACGTTAATTCTGTCGAGAAAATCTTCAGCACCACCACAACGGCTGGTTTAACCTTCTAGTTTCTACACTCCATTATGAATATTCACTGTGTGTATTCATTATATTGCCTTTTCACATTTGATTTATTATTTCGGATTGTGATATTCATAAGCATTGTAATTTAAATGTATTAAAACGTAATTGATAATAAATTTACTTTAAATAATGTGTTTTTATTGACGATTTAGTTAAAGCCTGAAACTAGAATAAAACTTCATCAGAATAGAAATGATTCGAAATTTTGTTTTATGTCATATTTTCATAACATATATTTGACAACAGCGATCAACAAACTAGTTTTGGCATATTGCTTTCGACGTTAAACATTAAATCAGTTTCTATCAAAATTATATTATGATTCACGAAAAAGTGCGAAGCTTAAGACAACAAAGCCGAGATATATGTTTTCTCTCCAAGAGATACGCCAGAATTATTTATGATATACCAGAAAGGTATCAGAACGCTTTCTATTTGGCTAATGCGGCATTTTTCGATAGCACAAATTGGTTCTTGCATCGAGCTTATGAAGTAGCTTTTGCAGGATTGAAAAATAATTACAGGTAGGTTACAATTTCCACAAATTATTTCATTAACAATTATCATTAACTAATTACTAAATTAAACATGGTTCTGTGTAATAAATTATAATTCCATACACAGAAGTAAGTTAAAGCTAAAAAAATAAATTTTCCAATTATATGAGTATTAAGTTTTAAACACGTTTTTCAATAACATAAAATACAGTAAAATTCCTGAAGCTCTTTTACCTGGCGCATTCGCCTTTTGAAGGAATAGGTTTCAAAACCGACCAGTAAGCGATGTAAAGATTCACGCTAAACTAAAAAACGTTATTAATATCCTGGATCAGTGCAATTCCATCATTGATGTACGGTTTCCAATACGACTTGAGAATGGTAACTTATGTCTCGTTAGAGGTTTTCGGGCTCATTATGGTGAAAACATCGCCAATACGCCTTGTTTAGGAGGTATAATAACAAAATTAAATATTTTCGTTCTAAGAGATCTAAAGTCATTTCATGGTTCAGGTTTACGTGTTGATGAAAACATTACAAGAGACCATATGAAAGCCTTGTCAGTGTTGTCAGCAATGAAGAACTGTTGTATGGGTATCGGAATGTCTGGCGCTCATGGTGGATTAAAAATCAATCCCAAATTATTTTCTGAAGTAGAGCTAAGAAACATTTTCGATTCATATATTGATCAGTTGTTTAAAAAAGGATTTTGTGAGTATATAATATATTGATGAAATATATCTATAGATATATAATGTAGGTGGTCATGCAGATGTTATACATCCAGACGTAAATACAGGAGAATTAGAGATGAAATGGGTTGTACAAAGCTATGCGAAGTGTTCAGGTGAAATTATGAAATACATTTCGACGGTTCAAGCGCATTATATCGTATATATCATATCATATATTATATTATATTAATTTAGGACGAAGTGAAAATGCTTCTGCTATGGGTAAACCAGTTATATATGGTGGTGTTGAGGAGTTTGATAAAACAGCAGCATTTGGCGCTTTAAAAGCTTTAGAAATATTCATGGAAGATGTATCAATGATGGATAAGATTGATATGGATCACGGATTGACAAATAAAAGATTTATTATTCAGGTAATAGCAAACCTGCCTATTTTAGTAACCAGATATTTATATTTTATTAGGGCTTGGGAAAAGTAGGCACACCCTTAGCTCTCAATTTAGTTGCAAATGGAGCCATATGTGTTGGCATTAGAGAACACGATGCTTATTTATACGATTCCAAGGGAATAGATTTGGAAGTATACTGTAACACTATTTATATACTTTTATAGCAAGGAAGTGTGTTTTTAGGAGTTGCTAAAACATAAAAATGAAACTGGTACTATTGCTAATTATGGTTTAGCTAAAACGGATACTTTGGATTCTATTTTTAAAGAACAATGTGATATTCTTATTTTAGCTGCGTGTCATAAGAGTTTAGTTTGCTATATAGCCAGGGATGTACAAGCGAAGATAATTTTGGAAGCTTCAGGTATAAACGAATTGTTTTTGATTATTGATTCAAATTAATCAATTTTATTTAACTAAATTCGATAATCTAATATATTTTGATACAAAACCTAATTAGTTTTAGATATGTTAGGAATGTAATTGGAGCTCTGAAGTTTCTCCAAATATATTTGAAAACCGTGCTTTGTGTGTTTTCACACTTTCACTTCGATTTATAATATTTATTCCTTTTCAAACTTAAATATAGGGATGCGCATGTTTCTGATAGATGAATTATATATCATTGAAATATGTATGTTATATTGAATTTTATACATTATTTTTTCAAAGTAATTCATGGTTAGAATGCTATCCAATAAAACAACAAATGAACGTCATTAAAATCTATGACATCAGCACGTCACAATGTTGCCTCATTAACTAAGAACTTTGGTTTACATTGATATCCGGTTTGCAAAGTCTAATTATTATTAGTAATGTTTTGAAGGACTTTGTAAACATTTGACCTAGGTCGACTAACACAAATGGAATTTGATAGTCTGATTAGGTTACATCTCTTCACGTATGTTAGAGGGATTATATTCATTAGATCATCTGGCATCATCGAAATAAGTAATATTTTAATGAAGTATTATCTGGTAAGTACGACTGGTGTGTAGGACTTTTCATTTAAACGTTTCCATATAGATTTTTCCTGATTTTACAATATGTGTCCGAGTGAAATCACGTTACAACTGTCATATTTCATCAGTCTTTTTTTATATTCATAAAACTCTTTATGGTCAATATTTTTCAAGAAGATTCTGTATTGCGAACTTACTTTTTCCTTATCCTAGTATAAACTTTTCTTTATTAGATGGTCCTGTAACACCGACAGCTCATAAGATTCTTACTGCTAAATCAAAAATAGTCATACCTGATATCTACGCATGCTCTGGATCTATTATAGCAGCATATCTTGAGTACTTACGGAATTTACAGCAAATTGGTATATCTGACAGTACAGTGTTAGAGTAAGTATTATTTAAGAAGGCATCGGAATTAAGAATATTTACGGATAATTCATTTAGTTTCAGCAATAAAATTTATGAAAAAGCTTTGCAGGATGTTTCACTAAAAAACGAAAAACAAGTCGCTAGTGGGTCACACAGCGAAAATGTACATACGATATTTCATCCACTGGATTTTTATACTACCCAAAATATAATAGAAGATGTTTTAGTGGAAGTTGGCCAGGTTGGTTATATATATTTTGATAACAAAATATAGACAAATAACACACTTATTTGTAGGAAATAATAAAAAATATGAGCCGTCATAAACTAGGTACTGATGCTAGAACAGCAGCATATCTTATTGCAATCAAGAACATCTTTCGACGTATTTATAAGCTTGATAAGCTTATTTAGGAGAATTAAATTTGAATGTATTCCAAATACATTGTAAAAAAACAATGATATCTGTTTATTTATTTTTATCATCAACCAGTTTTCATCTACAAATGTTCAAACATGTTCAAAAATTCAACCTATTTGAAAATATGAAATATATCAATATTAAATAAAAATATCGGTATTTTTGCCCGATATTCTTTTTAACAAATCGATATATCTTATAATATTTTTGTCTGCAGAAGTAACAAAACTAGAAAATATCGTTATTTTTATTATCTTTTTTTTTTTGCTTGTCAATATTTTACTTAAATAAGGTAATACAGCTACAAAAATTAGAATAGAGCATTTATTAATACATTTTTATTCTTTTAATTTGGAGCTGACAAATCATTTGAATATTTTCTTCCTTTATAGCATCAAATGGTTTTAACAACTAATAAAATGTTATATTTTTCTTATCTAATCTAATCTAAATATGGTATAGCATTATTACTTAGTGTTTTGTCCTGTGTAGTTGTAATTCATCTCAAATGTTATTCTGTTGGAATAATCTTAGGCTGTATTAACCCAACAAAACAAATTTTTTTTTAATTAAAAAACATTTGACAAATACCCATCTCATTAAATTTTTAACATGCATTTTTTATATATTATTGACCCAGCTCATTTAATGTGAATAATATTTAAAAGGTGTAATGCATATGATTCTTATAAAAAAAAGACAATTTTGTTATTATTTTAACTAGTTTATTAATATATTATTATTACTGAAATACAGATTAATACGAATTACTTGACTAAAAATTGTAAGAGTAAGAGTATGATGTATAAACTTAAAAATGTGTGTATAAACTTAAAAAATACATTTGTAATGGTTTTAATATTACTTATTTACAAATTATATTGAGTAAATAATATAAGGAACAAACAATTTACTTTATACGTTAGAAACAGATAAATTATTTTCTTACTGGTGGCAAGTAATCCCTAGTAGGTACTTGGGCTGGCCCTTGAGAGCTTGGGAAGCCATTGTTGGGTAGCTGTGATGTGGGATACTGCCCAGGATAGTTGGCATCATTTTGCTGATGCTGTTGGCTGATAGGATACTGATTAGCTCCTGGGGTTTGACCGAGACGTGGAGGTAAATAACCAGGTCGTGATGTGGAGGAACTATCAGGAAAACGTCCAGGGATGGCAGTGTTGTCAAATGGCCTTTGGGAACTGTTCGGTACTTGAGGGCGATTTCCTGGATATGACTGACTAGTCAGTGAGGTTGGAGCAAAAGGGATACCTGTAAAAGGCATAAATGTTTCGATCTTGTATATGATATTATATTAGGTGCTTGCATCTATTTTGGTCAGCGATATATATTGGTGAAAATGCGAAGGATTTATGTAAACAATTTTTAAACAGCCTAACCTAATTCTTAAATTCGATGGCATTTCTCTGGATTTCTCTACATAAAATAACAATTTTCAGTAATTTCAGTAATTTTATAAAATTACCTGTTTGATGACCTTGATTTTTTGATGGAGTCCCTGTTGAGTATTTTTGGTTATCAAAAGGTTGATAACTTCTGCTTCCTGAAAATCCAGAGGGATAGCCTTGAATATCAGTAGGTCTGCCCGGTTGATAGCCTCCATTATCATTACCTGTTGGTTGAAAACCTTGATTATCAGCTGTTGTTCCTACAGGTTGGCTAGATGTTGGGCCTACAGGCTTATAATTTTGAGTTTCTGGAGTACTACCAGACGATACACCTTGGTTGGAACCAGATGGGTATCTTGGATAATTTGGACTATAACCTGATCCGTTACCTTCAGGTTTAAAACCTTGAGGTTCTTGATAACGATCATTGCTTGATTCTACACTTGATCCAATTGTTGTTGGTCCTACACTAGTAGGTGGATAAACACCATTGGGTGATTCACCACTACTTCCTACTCCTGTTCCCGCTATGGAGTAGTCGTAGATGTTTGCATTTAGTCCAAAGAAAGAGGGCGCAGAATTACAGTCAAACTGGTTCCACCAAACGCACACGAAGTATTCTTGATGGAAGATAGTACCGTTGGGGCAGAGAAAATCGAATGTTTTGTTGTTGGAACATATATGGAAAACTTGACATCTGGTTTCGACATCGGCATAATATCCCGGGAATTCTTGTTGTTCGCACCTGAAGGATGTTTCAGGAATGGATGCCAAAATAGGATAATCTATATCAGGTTGTCCGGGAATTGCAGATAAGTCTCCCTCATCAGAATCCTCCTGAGGGCCAGATCCCGATGCAAAGTTTGGACTATCTTGCCCATTTGAGCCAGAAAATCCATTGGATCCTGTTTGACCATTTGGATAATTATTTGATCCTGGATAATTGTTTTGAGCTTCTGGAATATTTTTTTTATTATTGGTCCTACAAGATTTTGAATACATTATACCTGGGCCAATGGGAAAAGGAGTTGACGAAGGACGACTAAGACCATTTCCAGCTTCTTGTGAAAATCCAGGTACTGACACAGGATATCCTTACAAAGAAAACATGTGATTTAATGATTAGACATTATTATCAAATATTTTGAAAATGAATAAATATGACACTTATTACCTGTTGGTTCAGGACTAACTGGAAATACCGTACTTGAAGGATATCCATTGGTTGGTCCTTGAGGATATGCTTCAGTTTTTAATTTTGACGCAAACCAATTACCTGACCTCTCAGGTGTAGCTCCTGGGTAAGATGATCGTTGATATTGGCCATTAACAGGAGTAAACTCACGTGCTGGTGTAGTTGGCGAATATCCACTAACAGTAGGTGACGGGTATGGTACTGATGTACCTGGGTATCCATTAGGGGACGATGAGAATCCTGTGCTCTCAGAGCCGGTATATCCTCCAATGCTTGATGTAGGATATCCATTAGGAGCGGTCGAAGGGAATCCCCCAGAAGGAGATGAACTGTATCCTGGCGTTGGGGAGGGGTAACTTTCTGGCCTAGCTGAAGGAAATGCTCCCGGAGACTGAGTGGGAGCTCCATTAAACGGCTGCGATGGAGCAGGATATTTGTAGCCTTGCTGACACTAAAAATTCAAAAATGCTCGATTCATACAGACTGAGACAAATATTAAACTTAACTTACCAGTATATTTGTAACAAATGAAAACAGAGCTACAAAATCAAATGTTATTAGTAATTATATTATTAGCATTTATTAATACATTTTTATTCCTTTAAAGTTTTTAAGAATAAAAAAAATTAGTCATCTTTATAGCATCAGATGGTTTTAACAACTAACAAAATATTATATTTTTCTTATCTAAATATGGTATACCATGATTACTTGGTGTTTTGTCCTGTATGACAAGACCGTTGTAGTGAAAAACTCGAAACTATTCTATGTAACTTGTAGTTGTAATTTATCTCAAAAGATATTCTCTTGGAATAATCTCAGGCTGTATTAACCCAACAAAACAAATAGTCTTTTAAGTTAAAAAACATTTGGCAAATACTCATCTTATTCAATTTTTAACATGTATTTTCTATATATTATTGACCCAGCTCCTTTAATTTGAATTGACTGTGTAAAAAATAATTAATGCAAGTGTTTAAACCAATATAAACAATGCAAATAAACAATATCTTACGTAACCAAAGTGAAAAATATACGCTGGTTGGAATTCGTCTAAATGAATTTATTCTTAGAAATGGTAATTCAGCTAGTTACATTAATAATAAATATGCCCTATTTCACATAAAGGAATGCGTGAAATTCTTGAAATTTCATTTTCATGATATATATTGTTAATAAATATGTAAAATATATGTTTTAAGACACATTATTTAGATTTTAGACAAGATTAAATTAAATTCTACTTCATGCGATTTTTTTACTAAAAGTTCTAATAAGTTTTAACAAATAAATCTAAAAAAAATATTTAATTCTTACTAGCTAATAGTGATTAATTAATTCAATTCAATTTAGGAGTATTATTCTAATGAAATAATTTTAAAACATGGCGACTTCTTTCAGCATTTATATAATGTTGTAATTAAAATGGGAATATTTATTAATTACCTTTATATTATTATTAGCTGCCTCGATATATTTTGATCAGCGATATCTATTGGTCAAAATGCGAAGGATCAATGTAATCGTATGTTAAACAACCTAACCTAACTGTTAAATTCGATAGTTTTGATATTTTTCTATATAAAATAAACTAACATTTTCCGCATTCATTACTTTTATCGTTTTAATTGAGTAAAATAATCCCAATTGTCAATTTTGGTTTCAACGATTTCAACTTAGTGGACGAAAACCGAACTGAAACTCTCAAAGAAAATTCAAACAACTTGATAAATCAAATAAACCCTAAAAATATGTATTGAAGAAGAACCAAATTGAGGAAAAATTATTTTATTAATGCGGTTCCATAGTATGACAGGAAAAAAATCTATGGCGTAGTGTGTTTGGCGATGAAAAGTGGATTAACTAGGACAATTGCAAGTACAAGTCATGGGTTAGTGCAGAAAAGCCTTCCACATTGGCGGAATGGAATATTCACGATTAAAAAGTTTTGCTGTTCGTATGATGGCATTAGCAAGATTTAGTGTATCTAGAACGTCTATCGTGTTGCTAAAACCAACTGAAACTGGTATTTATCTGGGAAGTTGTTAAGGGAATCAAGATAATAGTTAAGGGAAACAATAATAAATTCATATTATTTGAAAGTCTTTTAATTTATAAACATTACTGTGGGTTTTATCATTATTATACAGAAGCAATTATGATCCAAGTAAGTGTATTCAAGAGATTCACAAGTTTGCTAAACATTTGTATCATTTGTCTATCATAAAGTGAAAGAAAATTTTAATTTTATCCTTTTCGAATTTTATATCTATGAAAATTAACCAAAATTTTTGAGTTTGTTGGTAATTATTTGTGAGAAGAACTGATGTTGTTTATTAAACATCGTTTTTGGAACGAAATCTTATGTTGACATAAATATATATGTATTCGCGTATATTATATGTATAAGATCGAATAAATAAGGGTTATATTGTTCATATGTAAGTACTAATGTTTGCGTAGTTAACTCGTGTTTTCAATAATTTCTTAATCTGCCCTTTCATTTTCATATTAATTTTGACCTTTATAGGTCCTTTATGACCCATGTTACCAAAAACTAAGGAAAAATATAAAGTTGTTTTCAATATTATTCAATCTATTCAGAGAAACTGTTTCATTAAAAATGGACAGTTATTATTTTCTAGGACTGTGAACATATTTTGAATGATTTATCATACAAAAAATTATATAATTTATACCACGTTGCTTCAGACATTTCCGAAACCAACCAACTATCATATTGCTGAAGATCTGCAAGAAGTAAAATCAATATAATACGAGTATTCCGGAATAAAATCTTGGGAAGTATTGTGGATGCACCCATGTACTATAGGAACAAATAATTACACCGAGACCTTCGGATTCCAACTGTCATAGAGATAATTAAGAGATTCACAATAAGACATGAGGAAAGACTTCACTTCCATCTTAACACTGTACATAACAAGTGCTGCAACTCTTGTGTAACACTGATCTTGTGTAGTTGTGTAGAGTAGTGCACTAAATGGTAAAAACACTGAAAAGTGCCACTAACTTTTATTTTATTTTATTAGAGACTAAGTAAGGGTTAAAAGAGTAAATATATTTCCACTCAACTCTGAAGGTATCGAAATACCGGTCGATACCGTAAAAAAACTTTTAGAAAAACATTTAGAAGTGATGATTTAGCCAAACTTTATGAAGATTCTACCAAAATGTTTGGAACATGTGGAATAAAAAAAACTTAATCAATGCTCGAGTAAAACAAATAATAAACTTATAACAACGATTTAACACAGTTCTTATGGCTTAAAGACAAGAAAGCAGAATGTCAAGTGAAAGAAGTTGAATGCCAATTTTTTCATGTTAGAGCAATTGACCAAAAATAGGTTTTTGAAATAATATTGTTATTGACGATGAACTATTTTCTATATTTAAATAATTAAAGGATTTGGCATCGATGGCAATATTCATTGTTGCAATCTGATTCTTTGTAATCGATAACAATCAAATGAAAACATCATTGCTGATGGATTCAACACAATTTATGGATAACTTCAATAGATGTGTTAAATTAATTATATGGCAATATTAATTGGTATTTTAATTTTTTTATGGTTATTTTAACAGAAATAAAAAGGTAGAAAATAATAAAGGCTGGCAAAAAATGTATATACCTTGTTGTTCTTGTTCTGTTGATATATAGTATATTTTACTTAGAAGACCATTTATTCATATTAAATCAATTAATTTATTATTATATTATTTTTCAATTAGATTAAGTATTTTTAGTGGTGTTGTGTAATAACAATTATAAGACCTTACCTATACTAACTGTCCACTTCATTCTGGCAGCTAAAATAGATAAAATTACAAACTTTTGCACGTTTCTTCCCACTTTTCGATGATATGAAACAACCCTAGATATAGAATAATCACTTCCTCGCTGAACTTACTTGTCCCTTTTTTAACCGCTCAAGTCAAAGAAGTCAAATGTGAAACAACTGACGATCGATGCAAATTTGTTTCTTTATATATCAATTCGCCCCATTTTGAGATGGCACGTAATTGTTCACCCACTAAAAAAAAACGTCACGTCCTTTGATGCAAGTGGGGAGGCCATCTTTGAAGATGCTTCGCGCCGAGTCGTACCCCGACGCGAGATACATCCTAAGAACTTAGATTGGAACCGATTTTTTTAATGTGTTTGTTATGTCGTAAGATTTTTTCCTATTTTGATGTTACGGTTTAGATGATGGACGTGATTTGATTGTGGTGATGTGTTGTTTGGGGTTACGACCCTATTATATCAGATTTTCCATACGTAATATCGTACTTGTAATACATTTTTGCAAGTATTTAGACATTGTTATTTTCATCATAAAATATATTATCTTATTATGACTGAACTTGGGACATTTTTGCGATCCTCAAAATAAATTAAGATAACATCAGACTTATCGTTTTTATTCATTATAACAGGTCAATTGGAAAGTCCCCGGCCTACCATTGTAAAACACATTTTTGTGGCAAAATTATTATTTTTTTGCTTTGCCTTGCTTCAAAATAGGCCTCAGCTTCGACGATCACCTCTTCATTCGATGAAAATTTCTTCCCAGCGAACATTCTTTTGAGATCTGGGAAAAGGAAATAGTCGCTGGGGGCCAGATCTGGAGAATACGGTGGATGAGGAAGCATTTTGAAGTCCAATTCATGGATTTTTGTCATCGTTTTCACTGACTTGTGAGACGGTTCATTGTCTTGATGAAGCAGCACTCTTTTTTTTCAAATGTGGCCGTTTTTCGGCGATTTCGTATTTCAAACGGTCCAATAACCTTATGTAATAGTCGCTGTTTATTGTCCTTCCTTTTTCAAGGTAGTCATTGAAAATTATTCCATGCGCATCCTAAAATACAGACGCCATAACCTTTCCAGCCGACTGTTGCGTTTTCCCACGCTTTGGAGCTGATTGAGCCGTCGTGTGCAGTCCACTAGGATGACTGTCGATTGGACTTCGGAGTGAAATGACTGAGCCATGTTTCATCCATTGTTACATATCGACAAAAAAACTCGGGTTTATTACGCTTGATCATCTTCAAACACTGCTCAAGAATCATAAGCTCGTCGTTGTTTTTGGTCAAAAGTGAGCTCGCGCGGCACCCACTTTTCATAGAGCTTTCTCATACCCAAATATTCGTGAATGATATGATGTACACGTTCAGTTGATATCTTAAACGTGTCTGCTATTTCATTCAATTTCAATTTGCAGTCATTCAAAGTCATTTTGTGGATTTTTTAATGTTTTCGTCGGTAACAACCTCTTTTGGGCGTCCACTTGCGGTGGCCGTCTTCGGTGCTCATTTCACCACATCTACACTTAGCATACCAATCCTGTATGGTTGATTTTCCTGGGGCAGGGTCCAGAAACTCGGCATCAAGCCAAGTTTTTGCTTCAAGCGAAATTCCTTTTTATCCATTTTTTTCACAATAACAAAAGTTGATTCACTAAACATGCTATAATTAACGAACTAATGATCCGACAGCTGTCAAATTTATACGCGCATCTTTTGAGGGTTAGGACTAACTAAAAAACATATGGATATAATTCTGGTAGCGCCATCTATGTGTCACGTCGGGGATTTTTCAATTGACCTGTTATTACTATTAAGGAATATCATTATGTTTATTCTTTTCGGCTTCAAGTCCTGAAATAAAAAGACAACCTTCTGATAAAATTGTTAATATTTAATCTGGTAGCAGTGTTGGTGGAACATTAGTCATTTATAGTAGATGTGGGTGTAAGATCTAGAGGCGAAAAATGTATACCAATCACACTATCAACTCAGTCAACAAATCAACAAATGTCAGGCTAAGTAAGGCCGGATATTCTGAGAGTATCTTCATGTTGGTTAATCATCAATTGGTAGGTCCTACCAATGGTTCCGCAGTTACTCGAAGTATTCCTTGGTGTAGTTAGGTGGAGTTTGGGCAAAAGTATTGCAGCTGAAGCTGTACGGTTACAAAAGGACAGAAGATGCTTAAAGGTCCATAGCGATAAACTGTTCCAGTTAGGAGTCATCCAAGCTTTGAGGAACACCGCTAGTTTGCGCATTCCAGATACAAGCATAGCAGATCGGGATATCAGGCCACTAAAGCACTGAAGTTGCTATGAGGTAATATAGTCTACTGAAAATTGGATAGGAGCTTACAGTTCATGCTGTACGGCCAGCAAGGCCGAATTTTACTTGCTCAGTTTCCTAGTGGTAGATTATCGGAATTTGGAGTCAACAAAACTTGTGAAATCATTCCATATAGGGTATCCCATAGAAATGTAGGTAAAAACGTTGTTATTTAAAAGGTCATCGAAGGCAAAATGGCGGACGATGGTACATGTGATACTAATATATTATTTTAATACAACTATATGCTGCCCATATGGGCAATGATCATGTACATCACTTTGGTCGTTTCTTTAGTAGAAATGTTTTACAAAACAACTCTCAGTGTCATTTTGTAACGCGGTTCATCAAATCTTAATTATTATTTGACCTATGTAGCTAACATCAATTTTAAAACAATGAAGGCAGAGAGTATAAAATCATCTGTTAAAGACCAAGCATAAGTGGTATAAAAAATTATTTCAAAGAACCTACACAAATAACTCTTCTACATAGTATAGAATAATCAAATTCAATATAATATTAAATCAATAATATTAAATTAGTATTACATATAGTCCGACTTTAGTTCTCGTCACCAATTAACTCTTATGTTTTAAGTGGTAATTTATATTTTGGAAAAAGAAAAAGGTTGGAGCAGTATCAGCTGAATATGGTGCTTGATATTTGTTAAGCTTTTTTGGATAGGAATTTGTTTACGATAGTATTATAAAATGGTGCGTTATCATTATGAATAATGCAAGAATTTTCTTTTTGCAAATCTAGCCTTATCCGACGCAAACTTCAGTTAATGTAATTTCAGTTGAATATGTTGTTGAATAACTGGCTAGAGCAAGGTATTTTATCGACCACAACTCGACCATCCTTTGCACACGTTGTGATGTTTTCTTGCACTTATTATAAGACAAAATGGAGAAATAAATTAATAAAATCGGACACTATAAAAAAACTAAAAGGTTCAACCTCAGTATGCAGGATAGTTGTGTCAATTTAGTTAGAAAAGTCAAATTATTGACAGTTATTGACAATTAATTTGATTTTGTTTGTTTGTTTTTTACGGTTATACTATATTAAATTCATCTTTTCTACTTCACACTGGTTGTAACGATACGAGAAATCATAATTGTTATGATAGTATTTTATTAAACGCATATTTGCTATTAATAGTCTGTTAATCATAATAAAATGGAATGACATAAAACATTAAATAGCCTTAAATAACAAGGTGACAATAAACATAACATAATTTTATGAAAGCTTTAAAATATAAATCTGTGTTTGAAATCGATTAAAAGCAATTGTCACATGGAAGTAAATAATAATATGACATGAATAATTTTAACTAACAGTTAAGGCTAATTGTATTTTTAAGTTCAGATTAAAAATTTAAGATAATTAAAAGACTTAAACATATTTGATACCATGATCGAGAGGTTTATAGTTGCTATTATCTCTTGGTTTGACTTTAATGATAATTTTTGTAGGCCTGAGAAGAGCAAGACTTCTCAGAAATAGTTAAATATAATAATTAGCTCGATGTTGACACAATTAACATCTTAATTTTGAGGCTATGTGGCCAAGTTTTTATTTATCTTAACTGCAAGTGATTTTTTCTTCTGCAAAGCAGATATTTGTCTTTTCCGGCATTGATGGAGATTTTGAAAGACTTTTGTGTGGAAATTCACGTCTTTAAGTGTTATAATCATTTAGAAACTCACCTAACATTTCGGAATTAATTTTTATGCTCTTATTTTTGAAGTTTTCATGGAACAGAAACATTGGTTGCTTTTTACTGAATTGATGTTTAGTTTCACTTGATACTAGAAGATGAATGGAAGTATATATTAAGATTATTATATTCCTGAAACAGAGAGAGAGAGAGAGAGGGTGCTGGTCTTTTCTTGTGTCATATTGCAAATCTATGATTTCTAATAGTTTATCAACTTGGTGGTAGATATTTGACATTATCATACATTTTATTTGTTATCAGTTTCGTATTTATTATTGTTCAGTTTCATTATTATTTAAAATGTTTTTTTTTTGTAATTTTTAAGTCTTGCTTGCAAAAATTAACCACTACTTTAATGTTTTATTGGTATCTTAGTAATTCTGACCTTTTATTTTTGATTGTAATGAAATGAATGTAAAAAAACAAGACATCTTTTTTAAGAATATCCATAATTTGGCTAATTATTGTGAATCGTAATAAGAACGGAAATACTGCTAAGTCAGAAATGTAATATTAGAACACTCAATATGTTTAAATACAACAGTACGGGCTCAGAAGAGGAGAGGTAATCTTGGCCTCGTCCTGAGGTGAATGGAAGACTATTTCCTGTTCTGGGCAGAAATGTTCGTCGAATGAAGAGGCGATCGCCGAAACTGAAACCTATTTTGACAAATCGTACTACAAAAAAGGTATCGAAAACTTGGAGGGTCGCTATAATCAGTGTATCACCCTTGAAGGGAATTATGTTTAATAAAAAATAATAATTTTGCCAAAAAAATGTGTTTTACTATGGTAGGCCGGGGACTTTTCAATTGACCTGTTAGTAAAACAGTGATCTGTGAAATTGACCGTTTACATCATTTACGCTGACTATTATCGAGATCTGCCATCTAAGTTATTGACATTGTTTTGTTTATCTTAGATTCGGCTAGAGATCCAAATATATATCTGCACAACTTAAAACATCAGTGAACAACACTCTGACATAATAACAATACGTAATAGAACATCCATTTCGCTCAACAGCGTTCCATCAGCGACGACTCGTCAGTCATGATACAGTTTATTTATATTTTGAAAATATTGATTTATTGTTCAATTAGTATTTTCATATCATTTCAAAATTAAAATAATCAATGTTAACTAATTTGATATTTATCTAAAAATAATCAATAAATTAGATAATATGTCAATACTTGATGTCTTATTGATGTGCCTTTCAATATATGGCAGGTTGTTGCATTGATTTTAAAATTCCAATCTATCTTTGTAAATTAGTTTGATCTATGAAATTGGTCTGCTAAGAATAATTTTAAGAAAAACTTTAAAGTTTTTCGGTGATCAATATAAAAGAATATATAAGAATATATAAAAAGTCGCTACTGCAGAAGCTGAAGGCACTGGCCATTTTTCACTTTTCAGTTTTTTCTCAAATCTTTCTTCTCTTCTTTTATTCTTATTTTGTCCTCTTGTTTCGATTTCGATGAATATTCTTATAGCAACTTTCTGATGTCTCTATTTTCATTGTCTGAAGGTTTTTCAATCTTATTTGAGTTATTTTAAGTTTTTCTTACTTTTTAGTGTTTTATTATTTTTAATATTGCTGTCAGTCAATGATTACGGTTAGTTTTTTTTTGTTCTCGCCTAAAACTAGGCGGTGGAATGCATGACGCATACCTGGTCACGGAGACTTGCCTTGGTGTGACAAGTTGGGCCGGGTTATGTGGGACTGCCTCTGGGCTTACCAATACACTAAACGGAAACCGCCTCACAGTTGATCCCTGTGGATCGCTACTGCTACTGCAATAATTTTGGGGATATGGCACCCGTTGATCGGGTAGCCGTTATTGGGCTCGAGGACCCGGCGATTCTATTAATTCGCGAACTTGAGTTAACACACGACTGGATACTGTCGAGTGGGGGCAAAAGTTATGACCACAGCGACGGATGAGGTCGTTTCAGCCTGGAAAAATAGGGAGAGGTTAGCGGCGACGCGGTGCTAAGCTCCCAACATGTCGACCAGCTCGCGAACAAGCGCGTTTTCAGAAGAACTCGAGCTAAGTTGTTGTTTATGGAATGATTGAGATATGAAGTGCTTGATTTCTGAAGTGTCAGTTTCCCTATGGATTTGATTATTTCTGACAAACCATGGAGCGTTTAAGATTCTTCTGAGGAGCTTATTTTGGAAAACTTGAAGCCGTTTGACCTGGTTGGGTGTAACAAACTTGAAGTAAACATTAGATCCATAGAGGAGTACGGACCGAATTAACATCTTGTAAAATAAGCATTTGATGGAGATGGGAAGTCTGCTAGAAGGACAGATCAGAGAAGATAGCAGGTTTACTGTCCCCGAACCTTTTTCGATTGCTCTCTGGAAGAAAGCAGTGTCGTCAGCGTAAAACGCGACGTTAATGTGCTCTTTTCTCGGTAGATCTGAAATAAAGAGGTTAAATAAGGCTGGCGCCAGCGGGGAACCTTGAGGTACGACAGCATCGATTTGTTTTCGACTGGAAAGTATTTTCCTGATCTTGACCTGCAAAGATCTGTCCGATAGATAGGACTTGATGAGAGCGGTTAGGTTTTCTGGGAGTCCTAACCGCACGCATTTTGCGATCAAACCGTCGTGCCAGACCTTGTCGAAGGCTTTGGTTAGGTCCAGCAGGACTGCTCCAAGTTTTTTACGTTGGTCAAGAGCGTAATGGATGTGTACGGCCAGACGGGTAGCCTGATGGACGGATGAGTAGTAAGCGCGAAAGCCGAATTGTTCATCAGGAATGATGTTGTTGTCCTTTGTGAAAGAGTTGAGAGCGTAGAGTATTGCCCTCTCGGCAAGCTTTGAAATGGCACTGGGAACTGGGCACTTTCTTGGGAATAACTGCTATATGTGCGTGATTCCAAGACGCCGGGAAATGTTGCAGCCTTATGAGTTAATGATGATTGCCAGTTCCGCGAGCTGTTTATGCGAGAGCTTTTTTAACTGGGTTATCGTTATTCCGTCGAAACCTGGAAATTTTTTGGTTTGAAGTTTGCCGATCATAGTCTGTAGAGACTTTGGAGACACGAAATGGTTGAGAAGAATGACTGGGGTTATTGGTCTTTTGATGGAGCTGGACGATTACGGTTAGTGTTTCAAATTCTTTTTTTCTATGATTCCGTCTTTTCCATAAATTGTTTCCCAACTTCTGGTATTACCAGATTTTGTTTTCCTATATCTACCTTTATTTCTTGTCCATTTCTTTTTCTATATATATTATTTATTTCATTTCTTGTGTTTCATTGATTTGTTGAACCAGGTTATAAACCATCTCTGATCTGTTTGACTGAGTTAGGATTTCAACTGTTTTCCTGTTATAACAATTTTTCTTTTACTTTTCAAAACTTAAATTATTTTATTATTTTAATATGCATCCAGTCCAGTTCCAATCATTGTATGGTGAAGACGTGTTTTCTTTAGAATCACACTAAATAACTAAAATAGTATCTTATACAGAAGATCACTTAATGAAGTGATTTTCTACATACCTGATTGTGGAAGTAGAAGAGTAATAGAAAAATATGAATCCGTTTAATTGAAATTAAATTGTATTAATAAATAAATAACCGTTGGGTGTTCTAGGTTAGAACCCTATTTTTAAAACCAGAGTTTTTCCTTGTTGGACACCACTGGTGGCGGTGACCTCGGTGAAAGTAAACTCATGACCTCATGTGACGGGGTAAGGGATTTTGCGGTTTTTGACAGGGCACGAAACGTCAATGTTGTAGACACGATCGCGTTTGAAATTTGATTAAGAAGCTAGGCTTTAAAATCTCCACTTTCGTCAGTCCGTTAGGTAAAGACATTCATAATATCTGTTTGAGATGCGTAAAATTACGTATGTCACCGCAAAATTTTCGCAATCCCGACCAGATTTGACGACTTCTCGGTCGTAATGGTAACAGTTTATTTTACATAATATTCATTACATATTTTAACTTAAAATTGATACTCATGTCAACATTAGAATAAAAGAAAATATGCATTTGTATGGATAATAGTTCGAATAAATTACATTACAATTTGATTATTACAGCTGAAGGAATCAAAAGATTTTCTGTTATTATTTTCTGCTGTTATGATTTGTTAATTTATTAATAATCCATAACTAATTAAGTCCCAAGTCTAGCGACTTACAGGGTATTACGACTCTATGTTAAGCAAAATTAAACTTTATTCAGCAAGGTACTCTTCTTCAAGGGTGTTACATTAGTCTAGAACTCATCTGTACTAATTGTATCTTTAAATACCTTTTTCGTAGATTAATTTTTCTTTTCTATCAAAATAGGCAATCGGTTCATATGAGTGAAATCTTTTTCGCTGACGTATCCGTTTGGGGATTCCCAACAGACAGTAATCACAGGAGTTTAGTTCTGGACCAGACATATGGTGGGTTGCAAACCAAAACACTTTTGAGGACATTCTGTAACTAAATATACTCGTTTAGTTCATCCAGTAATACCATGTAACATCAATATTTATCAACACACCATTTTATTAATGGTTTTGAAAATAATAAAAGTTGCTTCAGTAAAACCACTATAACTGCCACTGTACTAATCTACCGATTAATTCATCTTGTAAATATGGGATGGTTGAGAAGTGGTCTTAGGACTTGTTAAGTAAGAGGTCAATTGAAAAGTCCTCGGCCTGACACATAGATGACGCTACTAGAATTAAATCCATATGTTTTTAGTTAGCACTAACCCTCAGAAGATGCGTGTATAAATTTGACAGCTGTTGGATCATTAGTTTGTGAATTATATCATTTTTAGTGAAGCAACTTTTGTTATCGTGAAAAAAAATGTATAAAAAGGAACTTCGCGTGTTGATAAAATATTGCTTTTTGAAAGGAAAAAATACAGTTGAAGCAAAAAACTTGGCTTGATGCCGAGTTTCTGGACACTGCCCCAGGAAAATCAACCATCAAGGATTTGTATGCTAAGTTTAGACGTGGAGAAATGAACACCGAAGACGGTGAACACAGTGGACGCCCAAAACAGCTTTTAGCTATTC
Organism: Rhynchophorus ferrugineus; assembly: GCF_030347505.1. Taxonomy (NCBI): domain Eukaryota; kingdom Metazoa; phylum Arthropoda; class Insecta; order Coleoptera; family Curculionidae; genus Rhynchophorus; species Rhynchophorus ferrugineus. The sequence goes on along the minus strand of NW_027472583.1, from coordinate 17,358,048 downwards.
TTTTTATGCAGGAAAATTAAATTAGTTAGTTAAAGAAGTTGTAAATGTAAAACATTTGTTATTTGTAACATCAAGTGAATACAAAAGTTTTAACATTGTATCGCCTGTATAACAGAGAATATTTGTATTTACTTCACAAAACTACTTCTCAAGGCTCCCTAAGTGGTAAGATGACTTTTAACAGTAATTAAGACGGCGTAAAAGAAAACGTGATTTTATAATGGTTTTCATTAAAAATAATCCAATTTCGATTAAACTATTTAAAACTAAAAATGGATGAACATCATTTTAAAGGTTTTAAAACAAAATATTATTTAGAATTTGTTAAACATAATATAAAATATCTAGAGTATAATAAATAATACCTATCTAATTAACTGTAATGAATCGCAAAATCAATGTTAGTTGTACTAATCAAATATGTGTTGTTTTGTTTATATATGATCGTGATCTCTATATAAATGTTGCAACGATATTCAGCAGGAATAATCCAACTTTGTTTAAAAGTATGCTTCTACAATAGTATCATGAATCGATGATGCCACTCATTGAGTAATTTGTAATAATTATAAGACACAAATTTGCTAAAAATATTAATTCTAATATAAAATGAAAAATATTCTTTATAATTAATTATACTCGATTTATCAATGTAACAAAATATGTAGTGATTAGTATTTGGAAATTAAATATGACAATTATAATTAGCCCATATAAGGAAAATAAAATCTCGTTATTACATTGCTCATCAAGATGTTTATTGTTACTTTATATTACCGATTATTAGCATTAGTCAATAGGAAAGTTATTAGTTATTGTTCCAGCTAATGATCTATGACGAATAGACAATTAGCATTCTAGTTTAATGGCTATATCAGAATTATTACTTTTTTAGGTTTTATTACTTATAATACAAAAATAAGTATGTATTAACTAAATTCTTTTAAATTCTTATAACATAGAACCAGTTTTTTTTTATCACGAAAGTCAATCTCCAATTATTAAGGGTGGAAAAATCTAGTTGGCGATTTAAGACAAATAAATAGTGCTGTTTATATACGTCCATATCAGTTTAGTATATGAAAATCAGGTGAATATTGTTTGAGGAATAATCTATTGCTTAATCTGTCATCGAAAAGATATAATTACTGTGAGAGCAGAAGGATGCCTTTCTTTGGCATTTAACATAAAATTAGCATTTGGGTATGAAACACCAAATTTAATAATGTCTGACTTTGGTAATGACTTGAGTTCTTGTGAGGGAAACAATTTGAAATACTTCTGAGGGAAACAATTTAACTTAGAAAAAATGTGCATCTTCATTTCATTTGGTAGTACTACATTGCTACGATTGCTGGTAGAACCCTTTTATTATATTATTGTTAGTATCAGTTGCTTTCGGCATTTTTAAAATAAACATTCTGAAAATTTGGATAAATATTTTCGTTACTAATAATTGTAATTAGAGAATACTAGTGCAATTTTTGAAACATTAAATTTCAAGCACAGTAACAGCTTATCTTTTTGAAATACTGCAACTGGACTAGTTACTGAATACAGCTCATTATACATACTCGAGACATTTCTTAAAAAATATCCGGAACTTATTGAAAACAAAAATAATATATAATAAAAAAATATCGAGATGAGTTTGAGGTTTGATAAATCCTACTTGCCATGCGGTTACAAAACGGTCTCTTTTATTATATGATGATAAAAATTAACTCCTTATGTCTGAACAAGGAGGACGAAATCCTAAAGATTTATAGATAGGAACCAATATTGAGTGCTGAGAAATTATAATTCTTCTACATATGAATATACACATGAATCATCACATGAATACACAGACATCACATGAATATACCAAATATTGGATTGATTTGTAAAGAGTCTCAATAGATGAAGGTATTTTTCCGACCTAGTAACTTATTTGCAACCCCAATTTCAATCTAATTATATGATGCTCCTCATATATACATTTATAGATAAAATGAATACGATATAATTATTTAATTTTTTTTCGTGTAGCTATTTATTCTAAGTCATGTTGTTGATGGGGATTTTGCGTGATAGGCAATTTATTATTTATTATAAAATAAGTGAAAACGAAATATCAATTACCAGTTTTTGCATTGTAATTGATTTTTTATAATTTTTTTGTAATAATTCGTTGTTATCATAATTAATATCCTTGAGGTTAATATTACGAGGGTGGTTCAAATAAGATGGAGACAAACGCTGTAGATGGCGCGCATGTATATTTTGAATATGTGATAGGTACACGTGAACCCTTACGAATAATGTGGCATAGTTTATGCCAGGAGCGCATGTTTCACGTGCTACTACCCTGAGTGAACGTCAAGTGTCGACTGCCGTAGCGCAACGTATTGTCATTCGTTTTTTAGTGTGGCGTTAAAAAAACAGAAATTTTTCTGCGTTTGCGAAATCAGTTCGTTAGTAAGTGCCTGAGTAAAGGCGAGAGGGCTTCCGTATTTAAATGGGCCAAGCAGAATGAGCCGCATGATCGTCGACCGCGAACCAGCATCACACCAGACAACATTCGCCGCGTAGAACAACTCATTTTGGAGGACTGTAGGATGAATGTTCGAGACATTTCGTCTGGACTCGGCATCAGTATTGGTAGTGTAGAGTCTATCATCCAGGAACACCTTAAATATTGCTAAATAATGGCGCGATGGATTCTTAAACTGTTGAATTTCGATCAAAAATTTATGCGGTTGAAAATTTATCGCCGCTTGCTGACGCGATACGAGGTGGAGAGGCACGGTTTTTAACGCGAATCTTCACTACAGACGAGGCATGGGTACTTTATTACACTCTCGAAACAAGATATCGTCTAAAGAATGGAGGAAGAAGGAGGAAGGGGCACCAGTCAAAGCGAAGACAACCAGGTCCGCGGGCAAAGTTCTGGGACCGGCGGGGTGTGCTGTACGTCGATTACCTGCGCACCCAATGTACCAGTAATGCTGCATACTACCCTAACCTTCTGAAAACACACATGAAACCTGCTTATCGCTTGAAACGGAGTGGTATTCTAGCACGAAGTTCGATTCTTCTCCAGGATAACGCGCGCCCTCATACCGCTGTCTCACGCTCGATACAATATCGGAATTACTATTATTAAATTAATTTGGAATTATTATTATGGGAGGTACTGGAATACCCCTCATGGTTAAAGGTTCAACACCGACGACGAAGTAGAAGAATTCATGTGCACATGGCTCTCCGAGTTGTCCAAGGAATTCTTCGATACCGGTATCAAAAAACTTCCTGAAATATAGACAAAATGCGTAACTAGTGAGGGGAAATACATAGAAAAAATGCATATTTTTGTTAATTTTTTCAATAGTAAATAAACGTGTTAGAATGTTTTTCTTGATCATATTGGAACCACCCTCGTAGTAAATATGTGCAACTAATACTGCAGTGGATATTTTAAAAAATCGGTGCGTTAGTGGTGATCAGATGTTGGTACAAACACTAACTGGCAAAAGAAACTCTAAAATTCGAAAAAGCGTACACCCTGGTCTTCCTTAATTTATTTGCTTGTTTGTTAGGTGTATATAGAGCAGAATTATATTTTAGTTTTAAATAATTTGTAAACTTTAAGTTTACTTCTTTTATAAATTAAGATCATCAGCTAATGTTATTTCGTTGTTGTAATAGCTTAAAACATCATTCAGGAGATATAAATCGACAAAATATGAAATAACCTTTCAAAAAATATAATGATTTAGATAGTCAATGAACATAATATCTCAGCTAACGTATCGTGCGCAGCAAGAGGTCTACTCAGATCATGATTACATGTTATTAAAACCAGAAAATACAAATTGTTTTGAGATTCATTAACTTTAATTGAACATACTTATTTATCGAATACTTATAGGTGTACAACTTTGCTTCCGTCGTTTTAATATACGTTTCTATAGTGGTAAGTAGTTGTCCAAATAAATAGACCATAGATATTATGCAATTAACTTTGACATCCATCAACACGTACAGATTATTTTTGTTTTTTTTTTGCGGCAGGATTTACTGTTTCGACATGAAGAAATCTGCGACTCAAGTCCAAAATTATTGACTGTTATAAGTATAAATACATATTGCGAGTAGCTTTAGCACTCCATTCATTACCTGATAATAAGATTTATATCTAATATATAATAATAATAACAAAAATCTATCAATTAATTGTATGATGAATTGTTCTATCAATTTTCACACACTAATTTCATAGACGAAACAAAATTCGACCTAAATGGATCGTGATTGGTTTAAAGTTAAAAATGAATCTGTAATTAACATTTGGACCGTCACATGAAATTGCTTATAATAATAAATATTGTAAAATATAAAATACCACTTTACTTGATTAAAAATGTACTAAAATTACTAATTATATTGAAGAATATTACTGAGTAATGAGAAAAATAACATAAATCGTATTACCAATAATGACAATGTAGAATATTGCAAGTATGAAGAATGTTATTATCAAGAGAAAATAATATTATGATGAAGTATGATATCGCGTATTGATAAAATACTGCTTTTCGAAGGGAAAAAAATACAGTTGAAGCAAGACTGCCCCAGACGTGGTGAAATGAGCACCGAAGACGGTGAACGCAGTGGACGTCCAAAAGAGGTTGTTACCGACGAAAACATGATTTTGAATAATCGTAAATTGAAATTAAATGAAACAGCAGACACTCTAAAGATATCAACTGAATGTGTATATTTTATCATTCACGAATATTTAGGGTTGAGAAAGCTCTGTACAAAGTGGGTGCCGCGCGAGCTCATTTTTGACCACAAACAACGACAAGTTGATGATTCGGAGCAGTGTTTGAAGATGATCAAGCGTAATAAACCCGAGTTTTTGCGTCGATATGTGACAATGGATGAAAAATGGCTCCATCATTTCCCTCCGAAGTCCAATCGACAGACATCCGAGTGGTCTGTATACGATGAACCCGCTCCAAATAGTGGGAAAACGCAACAGTCGGCTGGCAACTTTATGACGTCCGTATTTTGGGATGCGCATGGAATAATTTTCATTGACTCAAGATGAATATGAAGGCGAAATGGTGCTACTGAATGAAGATCTATGTCAAATACGAGAAGAGCTTACAAAAGTATTAAATATTGATTAATTAAAAATAAATAAATTGGGTGCCTTCTTATTTTAAAATTTTAATTTTATTATTGTTTTCTTAGCACTAATGAAAAGTGGATACACTATTATAATACAAAGAGAAAAATGTTATATGTACGTCAAATCAGTAAATTCACGCAATAAGATAATGTTTTCATTGAGCTATCAGACTTTATGAATCATCAATATCAGAAATAATATGAACGAGTTAAAAATTGAGTAAGTAATATATGTGTATTTCAAGACTCGAAAAATCAGTGTTGAAAAACGAAGACTATGTATTATGTACATTTGTGTCCTCGGCAGCATTAAATATTGTGAGATGCCATCGACGTCTTCATTGGTAACTTGTCATTGTTGATCAACGCCTTCAACTTTATTGACAACTTGTAATCTCTTGTAGTTCTCGTAATTCTTGTAACCTTTGTTTGCAATTTCAGTTAATTTAATTTGCAAAAAAAATAAATTAATTTTAAATAATAGTAGTAAGTTAATATATTAGTAGTTAGTTAATAATTAAATAATAATTAACAGTAATACTGATAATAATTATTTTTGTGCGATTATTTCTCCTAACTTTCGATGTGGATTATCACGGTAATAACCTTAATAAATAAACTTAATTGTTTATACGGTAATAAAGCATCTCACTACAACACTATAAAAAATAATGTAAAGAAATCAACCGTGGTCAATGTTCGTTCCAGGACGAATTCCGTGAAGGTCGTCTAAAATCGGTTGTTGTGCCAGAAAATATCGGTACTGGACCCGACCTTCTAAAGCAACATCAACATATAACCTATGACTTTTGATTATAGAGGAAAAAAACTTAATATATACACACCAGTTCGAGTTTATTAACAAAAATTCAACAATTGACCAGGTTAACAGAATAACAGTGAAAAGTGAAAAACTGTAATAGTGTAATATATATATATATATATATATATATATATATATATATATATATATATATATATATATATATATATATATATATATATATAAAATCACTTTGAGATTATTTCACTTTAATGGATTTGATATGAATTAAATTTCGCAAAAACATTAAGTGGCTTGATATTTGAGTTCGTCATGTAATAGTACTATCAATATCTGTCATCGTCCGCGTATCTAGTGGTCAGCAATAGAGGTCATTGATCATATTAAAAGTAGAGACGAAAAAACAGCATCTATAAAAAACGGGACCAGAAAACTTGACATTTTCGAGCAGTTTTTGCAACGATTTTCGAGTCGTGCACTGAAAGATGAGCACACGTACCAATTAATATCGAAATGGAGATTCTAATTCGTGACATGAACCTTGTTAATGGATAGGCATAATGACCTATTAAAAAGTTATTATTGGAGAACAAGAGTAGCCTTATTTTTTCGCCTTTTAATCTTCGTTATTTACTTTTAGTTATTAAATATATAATTAAAAGGTAAATAAATTAATTGTTAAACAAAGTTGGTAGTAGAAGGTTGTTAGCTTTCGGTTTGTTCCACACGTTTAATTATATGTTATTGACTGAAAAATACATATTACGAACAAAAAATAATTTTACCGACTCATTGCTTTATTATATTGAAAATCAACTTTGAGACAATTTCTGATAACTATAAGCCTTCATCTTGAAAATAATTATTGTCTACTATTAGCTTTTTATTTTTACTACTTTTTATACTATATGCATACTTTTGGTACTATCGATAACGAGATTTCATTTCAAACATCCATCAACTGAGTTAATAAATGCAATGATTCCATAAAATATCTAATGTTAGTTTTAGTACTTCCAATGTTATTCCCAACAATTCTGCATATTCTTCTTACGTTTTACACATATCATTATCGGGTAACGCCTTAATTTTTTTGGCCCCTCAGAACTCTCTTTATCTTCGATGTCAAAATCACCATTTTTAAAACGTCGAAATCAGTATTTACATGTTCAAATCGATGGACCAAGACATAAGCTGCATTCAGAATTCCATGACCTTCAGCCATCTATTTCTTTTACTTATATTATAAGTAAAGTAAATTCTCGATGTAGGAAGTGTTGTGTACTCGGATGCACAAATAGTAAAGAAATGCAAAACCTTTTTCGTTCGAAGAAGTAGTCATTAAAAAATGTTGATAATGTTAAAAATCCCAAACCGATTGGATTAAGTAACAAAGAAATTTATGATCCTTACAGCATGTTGTGTCGTAAATTACCAAAAATTAATTTTTTTCATTCTAGAAATTAATCCCATTCCGAATGAAACTAAGCAAACGGCTATATACTTTTCTTATTGGATCAATAGTTGCAACTCCAATAAAATAATACCTCCTGAATGCAAATCTATTAAGAGAGGATTAACCGAATTTCAATATACAACGAATTTTGGTGTAAAATTTCTTGCCCAGAACAAATTTGTTTAAGTGTCATCAGTTTTAACTATCTTGAAGGGTTCATTTCATTCAAGAGAAAAAAGTATAATTATCCGAATAAATATATTGGCTTAAGACTACTTAATCAAGATAGTTTGGATTTTTTTTGGTTCTATTAGAGCTCATCAATTCAATATACATCCTTCGGTACTTTCTAATATGCACAAAATATTATATCAAATAATTGTCATATTTTGTTTTGTTCATTTTCTACAAACGAGCTACAAGTTTATATTACTTTTTAGCCTATCCACGTAACAAGCATTATTTTTTGTAAGGATCGTTTAACAATTGATCTACATTAGGCACATTAGTATATAAGACATATTATTCATACATATATACTTCCGTTTTCTTTATTCTTAACAATAGCAGCTCTCGAAGAAATACATTAGAGCTTGATTAAAAGTATTCAATAAAATAAAATAATGCTATAAAAATAATTAATACTATTTAGGAATTATAGATTAATAATAATTAACTATTAATATATAAAAACTTATTCCTCGAAAATTTACAACTCACTGCACATTGATGCTCATATCAGATTGCCCAAGCCGATAAGTCGTTTCACATCAATTCTTTATGCAAATAATGGCGCTTACATAATTATATTCCAATCGTGTGTAGTTGTGTTCTTTACACGGATGATCCTGTTTGCAATCGGTGCAAAAATATCAAAAACAATGCCATCAGTTGAAAAAATCGAAGTAGATTGATGGGAAAATTGATTTTCGAGGCACCCACGGTGATATTATCAAGAGCATTTTTATCGCTATGTTTTCTGAAAGTGTATTTATTTAACTTAATTAAGGGTTTACCTAATTCTAGTTTATTTGGAAAATAGTAAAATAGAGTAAGCTTTTTATAATTTTGTTTTTAATTAGCTATATCGGGCCACACATTGATGTGGATCAAGCTGAAAAAAAAATGAGAAATTGACATCTCTATCATGTTTGATTTCACAATGATTGTGGGTTTACAATATACTCATATCCTTATTATCTGTACATATGTACATATCAATTGAGCACGCATTATATCTAGAGGACGCAACATATCTAAATCTCTATCTGCACGATTTTAAAAATTCTTTTTTGATCTTTATTTGTTGTGATTACAAATAAATTTATTTGTTGTGATCATACGTATGAAGGATGTACATACAAACAAAATTGTCTTACAACATTAATGACATTACTGTAATTTACAACAGCATTTTGTACAAGAGCACGCATTCTTCAGGCCAATACTTGGTCAATTCAAGTAGATGAATATCACTGCATTTATTATATTAAAATTGAGGTGATGACAAAATTAAATGCACAATGCTTTTGCCCAATTTTAATATATAACATCACCTCTATCTCATCGATCTGTCAAGTGTGTTTACGTTTACTGGTGTCTCATGGCTTATTATATACGATTCTTCAGGTAAGCGGTTCAGGTATATCAGTGTTCATCAGGTGTTGTGCAATTAAAAATGTTATCTATATATGTAGGGCATCACATGGTGGAAAAGAGTATCGCAGACGATTTGGGCAGCTGCATCAACAGGTCAATTGAAAAGTCCTCGGCCTACCATAGTAAAACACATTTTTTTGACAAAATTGGCTTTTTTTATTCAACATAATTCCTTTCAAGGGTGATACACTGATTATAGCGACCTTCCAACTTTTCGATACCATTTTTATAGTACGATTTGTCCTTTGCTTCAAAATAGGCCTCAGTTTCGACGATCACCTCTTCATTCGACGAAAATTTCTTCCCAGCGAGCATTCTTTTGAGATATGAGAATAGGAAATAGTCGTTGGTGGCCAAATCTGGAGAATACGTTGTATGAGGAAGCAATTCGGAGACCAATTCATAGATTTTTGGTATCGTTTTCACTGACTTGTGACACGGTGAATTGTTTTAGTGAAGCAGCATTTTCTTTTTCTTCAAATGAGGCCGTTTTTCGGCGATTTCGTCCTTCAAAAGATCCAATAATGCTATGTAATAGTCGCTGTTGCTGGTATTTCCTTTTTCAAGGTAGTCAATGAAAATTATTCCATGCGCATCCTAAAATAAAGACGCCATAACCTTGCCAGCCTACTGTTGCGTTTTCCCATGCTTTGGAGCAGGTTCGTCGTGTGCAATTCACTCGGATGATTGTCGATTGGATTTCGGAGTGAAATGTTGGCGCCATGTTTCATCCATTGTCACATATCAACGTTAAAACTAGGGTTTATTACGCTTGATCATCTTCAAACACTGCTTCAAATCATCAACTTGTCGTTGTTTTTGGTTAAAAGTGAGCTCGCGCGGCACCCACTTTGCACAGAGCTTTATTAAAAAACATATGGATTTAATTCTAGTAGCGCCATCTATGTGTCAGGCCGGGGACTTTTCAATTGACCTGTTATAAACCGTCTAGTTGGAAGGATGGTCTTCTATTTCAGTCATATACTCAGTGAGAGAGTTTCTGTTTTTCTATATAACGTTAATAGTCCCTATATTAGGTATTCATGGGGAGTAGTGTCATCCTTTTATCATTTATCTGATAATATCATTTAACACATCTACTTGGAGTGAAGTTAAGATTTTCCAGTATCTTACGTTGTTATGCACCCCATGATTGTCAAAGTTGAAGAATTGTGATTGAGACACTTCATCCGTGTCAGTTAATGACATAGTTCAAGCTTATACTGTAACAAATTGTTCTGCAATTCTTTGGATGTTTCTTTAAAAATATCAGAATATATAAAAAAACATATTACAAAAGAAGGGTCAAAATTTGCTCTAGCTACGTTTTTATTGTCTACATAGCGAGTTGTAAATATGTAAATTAATTACATATGTATTTTGAAGGCAATGATAATGAAGACATGGGGTACAAATACATATATTGTTAAAATTTTTAATACCTGCTAAAGTTGTAGAACTGTTAGGAGTTAGAAAAAACTATTCTGACGAATAAGATGTATATCGCAAGAGTTCGTATTTTGTTTTACTAATTATGTTGATTGTTTTTTTTTTGCGATATATAAATATGAGTTAGATAACGAAATTTTTTCTCTGTAATCGTGTGTGTTTTTCAGTAATATTTGACTTTGATTGGTCCATAAGGTTACAATCATTGTTATCATAATATCATAAAAAAACTCTAATACTGTGTAACCATGAACTCTTGTAGAGTTGAAGAGCCGGGTTCACACCATTTTTAGCAATTTGTTTTCATTATAACTCATGAAGGAAGATCCATAATTCATGGATTCATGTTGCATTGCATACTATGTTTGTGGTTGTTTATATTTGTAATTATGCAGATGCAAAAGTTTAAAATTTGACAAGGAAAATTATCAATCTCGACCACAACCAGGCTGGGTAAGACCGGGTATTTTCTGAGATGATCTCCAAATTGGTCACTTGCCAGTCTCACTTGGAATACATATTGCCGAGAACCGTGGTTTGGTGTCCACGTTAAGCGGTAGGTCTAGTCTAGGTAAATCCTAGAGAGTAAAAAGAAGGAAAAAGAAGACTGAAATATAAAGCAAAAAAAATGATATTATAGTGTCTTATCAATTATAATTTATTAAAATTGATTCATCACGTACTAGGTATTATCACAATCGCTACTTGGATGGGGTTAGTTGTGACACTGGTTTCTTTTTTGAAACATCTTATTAGTCTTTCTTTGAACGCATGAGCTAACTACTACACTAGGAGTACAACCTTACTTATTATATCTAGACACATTTCTACTATACTGTAATAAGCACATTCCTTTAAATTATGGATGAGCGGGTAAAATTCAATTTTAATTTCAAATTAGTTAGATTTATTTGTATAAAACATTTCAGTGCTGTTTTATTATCTAACATTTTTTATATTTTCGTGAGAAAAAGCCATAGCCGAAATATATGAAATATTTCATTTCATAGATAAACCGCGAAAATATATTTCATCGCTCAGCAATAATATTATATTGTTACACAATAATTTTGTCTTTATGCTAAACGTATATGTAACATTTTATCGTTTATATCTTCTACTTAATTTTTCTACAATCAACTCGTTATTTATTTTCTTATCTTGTACCTTTATATAATCTGGCTGCTATAAATTTCAGCTGTTTTACATTCTACGGGTAATGTTAACGTTATTGTTTAAAATAACAAGGTATTCTTTAGTATTTGGAGTTGTTGACGAATATAAAGTGATATTTCACTTTTAAGAGATATTCTTTAATGTATCCCAATCGATAACAATATTATCTATGTTATTTATATTGCTATGGATCATTTGGAATTTATATACATTATCCTGTGCATAAAACCAGAACTGTTTAAAATACATAAAATAAAAATTACAAAGTAATATCTTGCACGTATTTCATATACTAAATATAAAATATTTTTGAGGACTATATTTGAAATATAAAATACAAAATATAGTATTGATGTATTTATATTGCCTATTTTTGTTACAAGTAATCCAAAATACTGAAGATAGTGACATCTAATGGATATGGAGCACACTAAACGATAATGTAATTAACTATCTTTTTACTATACCCTTCAGTACAAAAATGCCTCGAAAGGTGGCGCCTAATAATTAATTTAATATTTAAATAGTAACAACCGCAGTAAAGAAGTAGTGTTAAATGAAAGGGAAACGGTATTCAGAGTATTTTACGATTGTTGTACTTTATATGGATATTATCGATAGTTTGCATAATTCTTCGTAAATTAGCGTACAGTTTTATATGGCGCAATATTTCAATGCTGTTAATGAAGCCTGACCGCAAAATGCAGGCAATAGCCGTCACAAAAACCAACTGTAAAATAACCGAAGAATATTAAAATCGCGTGAGCAATCTGACTTTGACGATCTTTATTTTTTTTGTTAATAATTCGGCGTGTTTTTTTATGTGGGAGTGGTACACATTTATATGTAGATCAAAGCTTTGGGGCGTGCCATATAATCAAAAAAGGAAAAAAAAAGATAAATATGAGTCACATGTCTTAATATCTAACCTTGCTCTTAATCTTGTTTAATTACTAGGTCAAATTGTTTAATTTTTAATTACGTGAAGTATAAAAATATGAATTTATCAAAATAAATAATTTAATAATTTTAAAGTGATCATTAGGATAAAACTTCATTGATTCAAAATATTGTAATTTTATCATGTGATGTCAGTGTCAAAATTTGAAGTGAAGTACAGAATGTAGAAATAATCTTTTGGGATTTTTTAAAAACCTTATTATTTAGAGAAATCGACACAATTGATTTTGTTGAAACTATTGTCTGTTGTTCAAGACCTGTCCTTAATTTTCAGAAAGTATGATAATATAAATATAAATAACAGTTAACGATTTTTTTGTCGAGAATAAGATTTATTAAAGTATTGGGTGTAATACATTAATATGAATTTTTTGTTTCATAATAATTAATATGCTAATAACTCTAGTAATTCAAATTAACACAAAAAACTTCAAATATATTTAAATCACTTTAGGACTTTCCAAACTACGTAGGCTTGGTGAAAAAGGTTTTTGTATTTTCTACAATGTTTGGAGGTTAATACAGAAAAAATAAGCGCTTATTCTTACAATCGTCTAATTCTTGGAACCAGCTTGCTACGAATAAATGTACTATCATATCAGGATCGTTGTAAAAATGAATCTATATTGTCTTAATATAAGTAATAAATATATTCAAATTAAATCAAGGTTACTTTATAATGTTTTAATTGTTTCTCACATAACACCAATACATATTAAATTGGAGCACTTGCCAAAATTATTTATAATACAATACTAAAATAATTATGTAAAATAGGTGTTTTTTATTTTTGGAATTGTTAGTATTAAATTTAGAATATTACCAAGAATTATTAACTTTTTACATATAAGTTTTTGTATGCATAAATTGCATTGTTCACTTTAATATAATTTTATATCTATATTTATTATGAAATATTTTTGTATTAGGTACAAGCTCATACCAACAGCTTTCCGGTTTTTGATCGCTGTTTGCAATTATTTATAGCAGCGGAACTATTTCATATTTAATATATCTTTTACGATACCAGTTCTAGTATTCATATCCATGCAATCCTGATTAGATCTTGTTATTTGGTTATGTATTAGATTATCAAGAAAATAATTAGGTTTTGCAGCATTTAAGATTTATTAAAAAAAATTATGTTTCTTTTAACTTTTTTTCAATTATTTACGGATACCGTTATTTATTGCAATTAATCATTGATTTTCAATAAATTACAATACTATTACGATTCCATGAATCATTGTTATTCCAATGAATTCAAGTCGTAGTAAAAAATAACATTTCGTACGATACAATTTTTAAAGTTTTATCATTACGCTTAAATCGTCATTTCTTTGACATTTCCGCTTTAATGGGGTTCATTATTTTAGATTAGTTTCTTAGCTATGTCATAGTAGCTAACAAAACATATTGGAAGTCAATAATAATGTTCTGGTTAGAGTTTTGAATCCATCAAGGTTAACAAATCCATAGGTTTACAAATGAAAAAGCTTTTAGTTTTCGTATTTTTGATAATACTATTGAACATATTGTTTATAGGTGAACTGCACATGTACAGATTTACTTTCATTAATTCTTATTTTCCAAGCTTGTGTCCAATTATTTATATTGTCACTTGCCTGTTGTAATTTTCGTGAGGCTTCTTCCTTATTGTCTCCGACAGCTATAATCGTAGTATCATCAGCAAATATAGCCATCGTAATATTTTCCATTTGTGGTATATCACAAGTGTAGAGTAAATAAAGCTTGTTAGCTTGTTAAAGTAATCTCAGAATATCAATTAATAACCTAAAATCTCAACATTAATTAAAGCTATTGCTATATCAAGCATTGGAGTTTTTATGCAAAATATTTTATTTAAAACAAGATTGAGAAAGCTTCTAATATTAATAAAAATAATATCCACTGGAAACTACTGTTATATCCATCTTGGAAAGAATTACATTGATCTAGTGAAGTAGTAGATGGACAGAGCAACATCTGAAGGAGGAATCCGCGTGAGGTAGAAGCTCCCATTTTTGTTCCGTGCATGGCTTAAGTTCATCCTTAATTTAATTCCATTTTATTCTGACAATTTACAGTCTATACGACCTTGAACTTATTTGTTCAGTTTCAGATATTAAAATTCTTATAATAAAATAATATAGACGGTACAAATCCGACATTTTCTTATGTACTTATTAATCTAGTAAAAGTACGAAAATTTATATCAAATAACAGTATCTTTGTGGATACTAAATTATTCAGGAAGGATTAACAGAATTCTGTATTAGCTGTAGTCCTTCCAGTAAAACAGCTAATGTACGTCATAGATGATGTCGAGTATACAGCCAAATGCAGTTTGTAAATGTAAGATTACCCTAGTTATTGTAAAAAGAGACATTATTCTGTGTGATATGTCGGAACCTGTAATCGAATGAGTCTATAAAATTCGATTTGTGTTGGTATGGGTACCATGTTGCCAAACGTCATAGAGTAATAGAGATGCAACTGAATAGGGGACTCTGGCGCAAAGTTTTGCTTTGTCCAACATCTAGAGGGAGACATAATTGGCCATTCAAGTATTTTGAATGGTCAATTTAAATCACCATTATAGGCACCTGTAAAAAAAAACAATTTTTTGTGAAATTTAAATAAAATTCAATTAAATATAAATATAATCCGTAAAAATAAATTAGTATAAATAAAATCTGAGAAATTAAATAAATACAAATATAAAATGAAAATTTATCTATAAATGGTATGCGATAATAGATATTCTATACATACATATATATATATATATATATATATAAACAAAAAATTTTGGTGCATTGCAAATCAAAATTATCTCTTCCGTCTTTCCTTTTTCATATTTGTTTAATGCCATCAATTTAATAGGATGTATCAGAGTTCTGTCTTTTTGTTGTCTTATACTGAAAGCAAAATTTAAGTCTTTCCCTCTTAAAATTCTGTTCACCTGTAGTACTTAAAAGTACTATAGCGAACCTTGTTAGTACGTTTTTAAACATTTTATCTGAAAGACATTTTGTTATATTGTCGACGTGGCAAAATTGCTGAATAAAATAAAAGACATAGCTCAAGGACCTACTGACAGTATAATAAAACAATTTTGTTGGAGTCTGTAGCACGAGATATTGTCTTGCCTCTATAAAATCAGTCTCAATTTGTGGGTGTACTGATGTGACTGACTCCTTCAATTTATCTTCTATATCATTTCAATTTTAATCCACTTCCATTTGCACATATTCGGATCTCGTAGTATTATTTTCGCCATCACTAAATTGTTCATAAGTACTTAAAGGAAAGTTTAAATGTATCACAAAAATGTTTATGGCACATGCGATAACGATCATAAATCTGTTGCATGTTTAATCGAACCAGTTTAGGATTTTTAATATTTTCCACACATTTCTTTAAGATCGCGAGGTACTTTTTTAACGGAAAAGGATGATGCATTTCGTCACTATCAGTACCGACTTAATACTAATAAAATAAAATAATAATTTAATCTATAAACATTGTAAGAAGCTGACCACACTGTTTTCTCTATAAAGCACATTGAAAATGGCATACAAAATAAATAAACAAACCATAAAACGAAGTAAACCAATTAGATCCCGTTGCTGCTCTTAGCATAGCGAATAAAACAAGTAATATGTTAAAAGTAGCGACATCTATGATGACATGTTAGACGTCGCGAAACATTTCCCCAAAATTTCCTATAAAGTTAAATCTCTATTTCTTTATAGTCAAACGTCTACAAAATTATTGAAAACGTTAGTGATAATAATTAGCGTTTATAAAAGAACAAACATTGTAAACCAAAAGTCAAATTTGATGCGGCAATATTATGACGTGTTGATGTCATAAATTTGGATGACGTGCATTGGCGGTTTTATTGGATAAACTGATATGACAATGACATCTAGTTATATATAATAATATTTAATTTAATCTTTAGGAAACCATTAAATTATTATAAGAATTTAACTTGAGATTTCCGAAAATACTATTTTGATACACTCATGTATACGTGTTCATCAACTTGCAAACATATATTCTCGGTAACATCGGTCGTATTTACGTAAATTGGAAATTTTATTTTACCTAAATAGTGGGCTTTAGTTAATAATCACATATCACAGTATGTGGTTAGATATTGTATTATAAGATTTCTCTTATCGACAGTTTGTCCAAATATATAGTAATGATTTACAACAGTCCCATATTTGTTGTTTATTGTATATTCCACGTTAAGTTGGTTCATTAAACTTTAATAGTAGAGTAGAAATTCTAAATTATTTCTAGTCCAAATTTATTAAGACTATTTATATGTCATTTAACTGTTTGATCTTGTTAAGTTTAACGTTAAAAATATGTTCATATTCAAAAATTACATGACTAAAACTATATGTTACTGAGTTAGTACCAGAAATACTCGTATCTAGAATATTCCTGTGCCTGTTCGAATCCCGCCTGGACAGTGACGTAAATGCATGTTTGTGGTGCAAAAATGTAATATTCTCCAAAGAAGAATCGTCTTTGTGACGAATAAGATCAACTGCCTTTTGAGATTGTCTCTCATCAATCAAATCGTAGTTAATCTGAAGATCATGGTTCACATTAAGAAGTAGCCTTAGTTCTTATAAACATTGGTTGGTAAAAAGAATTCTAATATAGTATATAACAAAGAAATTATATCATATATTTCTATTCACGACATTCATATAGTGTATTCTTTATCCGTATCAAACCTCGACGGGGGACCGTAATTGATGCGTTTAGGTCAATGAAACTCTGGCTAGCAAACCAGGGATGCAATAATGTAACTTTTCAACATAATCTGGTTCAGTCACATTCGAAAAATCTTGAAAACTATGTATAGAAATGTCAATTAAAATATGCAGTTAACTAAAAATTAAAAGATATATGATCAAAATAAAACACAGTGGACTAATAAAAAGCTTATTGGACCGGAGAACATGAAGCCATAAAACAAATAGGAAAGACTAGCGGTCTTAGATCGCTGAATTGTTAAAGCCTAAGAGCAAGAATTGAGCTATCAGAGATATTGATAGCACTAAGGGAATCTCGTTGAGGACGAGTCAAATATAATAAGTATAATAATCCTGTTTTTAAACTTAGTTGATGTTCCAGATCGAAAGAAGAAACTGGTTCCAGTTCTAGACACTATTTTTAAGCATTAAGTCTTGCCTTCTTAACAGGAGTGCAAATTTAGCTTACAATATTGCTGTTATAAAATACTAAAACCCAGTTTCGAATGTATCTTTGTTTTCTATATAAATAGGGTCTACAGTGATAAAGTGTTGACATTTTCCCTTAACAAAAAAAAACAATTTAAGTAACTGATATTTTAGGGATAGTAAAAATTAAGATCTTTATTGATTGACTATCAGTATCTTTGTTGAAGTTTGGCGGTTACTGTTTGTAAATTTCGTATTGAATGTGAACGAAATATTGATATAAATTCATTAATTATGAAGTGCCAGTGTCAAAAATCAGGAAAACAGGATCAAAGCCGTTCAAATATTTATATCGAAAAAATATCCAAATTATATTAACTAGTTAGTATTAACAGAAGTTCTACAGTGTATAATCAGTAATTATCTGCATCTCCATGTTCATAAGCTCAGTTGATACGAGCCTGAATATTGATAGAAGACATAATTGAAGCTTAATAACAATGCACACCCAAGGACTTGTTGGATGGATTATTAATCAATTAATTTATCGTTGAAAATCTAATGTATTCACAGTTTATTGTTGATTGTTGATCTCAATGGGCTTGCTTCTTTAATATGATAATTTTCCAGTAGTGGTGCTCGATATCGGGATTTTGATGTCGTTAAATTGACGAAGATGTTGAGAAGTCAGTCAGAGTCTCATTGAACTTATAATCTAAACGGACAATAACAACATTGCAAACAAAAACATATCGCAAGAACAGTACTATGAAGCAAGAAACTATTATTATTAGCAAGAAATATTTACTTGCAATCAGTTGACGTTTTGAAATTCAATTTATATTCTATTTACAATTTTCTAATAAATAGAGTCATTAAACAAGCCTGAGAAAATATGATGGTCACTTAAAATATGGTTGATATACCAATATAAAATAATCAATAATATTAATTTATTAACACAAATATTAGTTATGTTTTGATGATAGAAATTTGCCGTTTACATTATTTCATTTTTAGCAAGAAAAAGAGAAAAACACAATTCTCGTGAATTGGTGCTATAATCATCTTTACGTTTAACATAAGTAATTTTGACACATATTTGCAACACTTTTATAATAATATAGAGCCTTGAAAGAAATTCTATTTGTTTTAGCGACGTGATCAAAACAATCATTGTAAAAACCTGTTCGGTTTTGTTTAAATTCTCATCGGACAGTTATGAAACAAAAACAAGTTCATCAACAAACGCGCCTTTGAAATCTAACAAGAAGTGTCCATCGTCAATGTCAAAATTTTCAAAAATGTTGTATGTTATACAATTTTTTCGTTAAAATAATATCACTTTGTTCATCAATCAGTAGATATCAAATGATACTACACTATTTCGATCTCTTTTCTATATATCATTCTATTTGATATAAATGTTGTTTCTGCTTAATTGAATCCAACATTTTTCTCTTGGAAATTCAGGCCTGAGAACGTCAAACGTAATCAAAATGCTCAAGATGTTTATACAGAGATAATTTCAAACAAAGCTTGTATATTATACGCATTTATCGATACACTTTGTTGAAAGATCGAACTTCATAAATGGTGAGTCTTTAAGGGAGATTCTTTCTTCTTTTGTTACATCCCACCATTTAATGTTAATAACCAATAAACAAGAAACGCAATCCTAATTTCGCGAGATGTTCACTATTTCACTTGCTGGCTATAGCAACTAAAATAAAATTCCGTTTGTCAGATAGCACCAGGAGGAGTACTTTTTTTAAAACTATTTTCAAAATCACACCTAGGGAGATTCTAATGACTGTTTTTAAGTATTGCCTATTTTTGTTTGTTTAACGACCATGATAGTCTCGGGTTCGAATCCTACCTGAGTATAGTTGTAAATTTACATTTGTGATTGCTTCCGATCGTATTTGTTTGCGGAAAAGAGTGTCGAACTATTCTAGGAAAACTATTTCAGTCTCGGCAGTTACCAGGCTGGGTAAGACCGAATGTCTTCTGGGATGGTCTCTAAATTGGTCACTAGAGCTTAAGACTGATGACTGATTAGTTGTCACGCGACTATATTGTCACATAATTTCGAAAAATAAAAATGAAGTGGTGGGTAAATATCATATCCAGTGATGATAAAAAGTGAATAACTACAAGGAATAAAAAAAACTTTAATTTTGTCTTAACCAGTAACAATCCAGGTGAGCTAAGGAGCATTAGCTTCAGCCCTTCCCCATAATATTACTTAAGACAAATAGAACAAATAATACGATATTAGCAATATTAAATTGTTAATTGTTAGATGCATGCAGTTTTCATTCATTTTTGTTTGCTAAGTAAAAATAATTTTTTCAACTTTTTTGTAAATTTCTAGTCGATTCTTTCGTTCTAGGTACTATATATACATCAAATAATTTTTTTGTCAGTTAAATTACCAAAAATATTTAAAAAATTCGAGTTTTCTATAAAATGCTATATATTGCTAGTTTAATAATAGAGGATAACTTATCTATTTGCTAAAAGCCATAGATAAAGAAGTATCTAGCAAAATATTGTGCCATAAGTAAAGAAGCAATAAAATTAAAATGATCTACATAAAATTAATACATTCGAAGATAAAGGATAAAGGTCGTTTTCAAGGCCAAAAATCACCCTAGATTTTTGTTGAAATTGTTGCAGTAGTTTGTCAGATCACTGTAGAAAGTTTATGTATATATTTATGTACAAGAATTGTTTGTATGCTTAAAGAAGACTTTAAATTTGATAATTTAGATCCAAATGATAAAGTATGCAAAAACAAAAATGAAAGTGTAGAATTTGGTAACAAACGTAAACTAAAGAAACGGAACAATAGGAAAGAAATAAACTCTGATGTGCTCCAAAGGATCTAGAAAGTTTCTTAGTGCATCCCCTACATGGGGTGTTAAACCAAAGTTCAGAGAGTTCTCAAATGCAGCGAAGAAATTAGTAATTTCTTTCTAAAATCATGGGAGGTAACAGCTTCAGATGAAATATTTTAAAAATAAATATATATTTTATTGTATAATCAAATATTTTTGATTTATCCAGAAAATCATAATGATATATCTAATGCCATATTTCAAAATAAGATAATTTGTATTAATTAAATTTTATTTTAGTTCCTGTTCCGGGTCCTGAATACATTATCACTCTTTTATCTTTATAAAAATATCAGCTTACGATGATAGTGCATCTAGCGGGTAACGGTGTATATTTTAAATTTCGATCATTTTTAAGGTTTATAGGGACTTACAGTAGTTTGACTTACTTAGTTAAGATAGTGACACATTCTATAAAAAATGAAATATATTATTAGGTAAAAGTTACCAACAAATAAATATGTCAGGAGACGAAAGGACTGTCTTCAATGTTAAAAATTTAAATATCATTCGTATTTTATGTAAGTTTATATTAATATTTCCGTAAACATCACTTTCAAATCAATCCGAAAAAAATAACAATTAAATAAGAAAATGCAAATTTTAAAAGGTTGCTATATACTCATATAGTTGACATACCAAGTTCTCAAGAAAATAATTGCGGCTTTTTGTAAACCACGATTCAAACAAAATCTATATATTTAATTTCAGTATTTTTCATTTATAGAGTTTTTGTTTTATTTAAAGTTGGATGATATTACTGCTATACAAATAAATATGTTTACATCTATATAATCTCACAGGTTTTAACATATGTAGCCAATATACAAGCTGTATTTTAAAGTAAACAATGCATTAAGGTAAAAACATAGACCTATTAATTTAACAAAACCTCGATTTATTCAAAATAGTCTTAATGAGATTTTATAAAAGGATTATATTCGGATGTAAAGAAATGAATGTCTGGCAATTATATTGCATGCTCGCTCTCTATGTTGACAATAACGTTTCCTTTAATTAAAAAACTGAAATTTTCACAAAGAAATAACAAGATAAAAATCACATGGCGCTGGATAAGACGAGAAATGTAAATGGTTAATAGTTTGGAATTGTTTTGAATTCACTTTCTGTTATTACACATTTTGATTAGCCAACATGTTGGTCATTATTTACATCTTTATGACCATCATTACAGCACGTATTCCACCTACGGACTTTATAAATTAGGCCTATAAATTAGGTTCAAACATTTTTTTCATTTGAAGATTTATTGTGAAAAATCAATACAATTTATTTTATTCAAAGTGTTGTCGATCGATAGGCGGTACGTTTTCGTTTACGTTTTCCCATGTTTCAGATAGTCTATGGATTCCATCTCTAAAGAACGATAAATCTTTCGAGGCTATTAAAAACTTTTAAGAGCTGATGGTAATGCTGCCCTGTTATAACATAATTGCCGATTTTAGTTATTAATATATGTAATATTCCTATCTAATCAAATTTAAATGTGATATCGTTAAACCTTCTACTTATTCTTAAATTCTTTATCCTATTACATATTACTTATTAGATACGATTATCAATTTTTTAAACCTATTTTCCTATTTATAATTTGATGCGTGATGAATACCCATTACTGATTTTAATAAACCAGTTTTGTCTCCACTTATTGATTCTATTTAATTTTTTTTGTGGCTACTATCTATTAATTTTCCCAACTGTTTCAATTGTTAGCAAGTGTATTTACAATGTTAGATGCATATTATGTCAAAAAGTACTAGGAATTAAACAAAAACAACAAAACACAAACAACAAAATGTTTATTTTTCAATTAAATAATATATTTATCCCAATGAGTAATACATAGGCAAAATATTTTTTCGTTAGTTTTCACTGCGATTTTTGTGTCTTCTATCAACTGAAAAGCCGTGCCGTGAAGTCATAAGCTGAGTTTTGGAAAGAGGAAGTATGTCGCAAGCATATCAAACGAATACGCTGGTTGTCTTGATTTTTTGATCAGAAATTTGTACGCAACGATAAGTTTGTGAGATGATATTCTGTCCGGATGCAGAAATCTAAAAATTTTCTTTCCATAAATTTGGATTTCTTGACAGATTTGAGAATTGCGCTTGAAACAAACTGATAAAATCGAACATTATAAACAAACTAATTTTTTTAATTATTAATATATTATTACTATTCGTTACCGACTAACTGACAATTTGTCTTTACGATGACTTAAAGGTTTAGGTACTTATCTAGGAAGATCTATTGGCTCATGCTTAGTCTCTAAAGAAATAAAATAAAATAATAATTTGTAGTCATTTTTCACTAGACAACTACACAATTTATTTCTCTTGAGCCTGCGTCCTAGTTCAGTCTGATCTAAGAGTTGCACCATTTGGGTGTTAACATGGAAGTCTTTCCCCATGTCTTGTTGCGAATCTTTCTAATTTCATCTATGACAGTTAGAATTCGATCGTCTCGGTATAAATAATTGTTCCTTAATATCCGGATATATCCACGGTACTTTTCAGGGTTATATTCAGAAATATTTCTATCATATTGATATTACTTTACGCGGATAAACAATTCCTTTAAGCAAACTTAAAAATTTTCAATCCCCAGTACATTGTGAAGATATCCTTCGTCTAATGTGAGTGTGAGATAATAGTGAGTAATTCAAAATGTTCTTGTATTGGGACACCCAATAAGTAGTTTTAAGAATACACTACATCAATTTTGAAATAATTAATGTCCAGTCTTTCTTTTCTGTGAATCCCAATTAAGAGAGTTATTCTTAACTTGACTAATGTTTACCTTTATTTAATGCATGTTAATGAAGGTCGCCGAGAATATATACCATCTCAATAAAAAAATAAATCCGTGAATTTTTATCAGAACCATCGAACTGGTTTTATTATCTTTGTTGAAAATAATTATGTTTATTGCATGTTGTGTATTAATCTTACCATTATAATTTATAGATAGGTAGATATAATTTTACTAGAAAAGTTTACAGTGTTAAACACATGTGTCTACAAGAAAAATATAACTGAACTACTATCATTTTTCATTCTTTATGCAGAAAAAACAAGTATTAGGCACAAATAGTATTTATTGTTTATTGTATTAGGTGCACAAATAAGTGTTAAAAAGATTACTTTTTAAGTGTCAACGTTTACTCCATCACATACCAATTGTTGGTTTTAGTTTCAACGATCTAAACGTGGGAATCTTATTGTCAACGACAAAGAACGGTCAGGAGAAACAAAAAAGATTAAGCCCACCGACTGGTGAGTCAGCCAACTAAGAAATCATCCCAGAAGACATCCGGTTTTACCCAGCCTGGTTACTGGCGTGACTGGGATAATTTTCCTTGTCGGATCTTGCGCCCTCGCCTAGGACAACTACAAATATTAAAAAATCACAAATCACAATAATATATAAACTAAAAATAATATTTGTAGATTAATTTGTGAATTGGGAATATGTATTATAGTCTTCAAATATACGACTAATTTACAAGAACTAACTTTGGTTTGTTATATAGTTACATTTGTTATTTATTGTTTAGTTAAATAATTCCATATCGCTTTCTTTTCTCTTTTTTCCTTAAATTAAAATTATTTTAAAATGAAAGATATTTATAAAAGTTTCTTTATATTACATTTATTATAACAGGTCAAATGAAAAGTCCCCGGCCTGACACAAAGATGGCGCTACTAGAATTTAATCCATATGTTTTTTAGTTAGTCCTTATCCTCAGAAGATGCTGTACAAATTTGACAGCTGTCGGATCATTAGTTTGTGAATTATAGCATTTTGAGTGAAGCAACTTTTGTTATTGTGAAAAAAATGGATAAAAAGGAATTTCGCGTGTTGATAAAATAGTGATTTTTGATGGGAAAAAATACAGTTGAAGCAAAAACTTGGTTTGATGCCGAGTTTGCGGACAAGTTTAGACGTGGTGAAATGAACACCGAAGACGGTGAACGCCCAAAAGAGGTGCTTGCCGACGAAAACATTTAAAAAATCCATAAAATGATTTTGAATGACCGTAAATTGAAATTGAATGAAATAGCAGACAGAGATATCAACTGAACGTGTACATCATATCATTCACGAATATTTGGGTATGAGAAAGCCCTGTACAAAGCGGGTGCCGCGCGAGCTAACATTTGAACAAAAACAACAAGTTGATGATTCGGAGCAGTGTTTGAAGATGATCAAGCGTAATTAAGCCGAGTTTTTGCGTCGATATGTAACAATGGATGAAACATGGCTCCATCATTTCACTCCGAAGTCCAATCGACAGTCATCCGAGTGGATTGCACAGGATGAACCCGCTCTAAAGCATGGGAAAACGCAACAGTCGGCTGGCAAGGTTATGGTGTCTGTATTTTGGGATGCGCATGGAATAATTTTCATTGACTACCTTGAAAAAGGAAGGACCATCAACAGCGACTATTGCATAGCGTTATTGGACCGTGCGAAGGACGAAATCGCCGAAAAACGGCCGCATTTGAAGGAAAAGAAAGTGCTGCTTCACCAAGACAATGCACCGTGTCAAAAATCTATGAATTGGGCTTCGAATTGCTTCTTCATTCACCGTATTCTCCATATCTAGCCCCCAGCGACTATTTCCTGTTCTCAGACCTCAAAAGAATGCTCGCTGGGAAGACATTTTCGTCGAATGAAGAGGTGATCGCCGAAACTGAGGCTTATTTTGAAGGACCCATCGTACTACAAAAATGGTATCGAAAAGTTGGATGGTCGCTATAATCAATGTATCAATGTTAAAGGGAATTATGTTGAATAAAAAAAACTAATTTTACCAGTTAGTCTCACCGGAGATATTAGGTTAATTTGTTACTTCAAGATAATTAATTCTATTTATATTATATTCCTCAAATGTACGCATGATTTGCAATAACTTACAGCGTTATAAATTCAAATCCTTGTTCAAATGCTATGATTCTCCAGAATTAGACTCTTGTGAATATTACATTTAGATTACGTTGTTTACATTGATACTTCGCATTTCCACCGCAACTTATTGCTGATGAAAATACATACAAGCGCCTAATAAAACATTTTAATTTTATTTTATATAAACTCGCTTTTTTAGCAAAAGCAAAATGAATTGATTCGCTTGCCTAACTCTGCAGCTAATCTATTGGCTAAGCTTTCTTGAAAAAATGTAAACACAATAAACCTGTTATCAATTCTTGTAATTATCGTAGTTTAATACTACGTAAGTCTAATTTGTGAAAAATTGAAATAAAGATTATCGAGAAAATTTATTATATTATTTTAATGTACAATATATATCACTATTATATCGATGTAACCAATATTTACTTGTACCGAAATCTCTGATATCGTTTTAATAATAACAGATCTCGGGTTGGATATAACCCCTTAATATAACATTCAAAGCGTACTTGATTTTTAAAACAACCATTCGATTTTATTGAAAAAATGCATCGGGTTTATTCCGTATATCTAACGAATATGAGTTTAAGGTTAAACATTCGAAACATATATCTAAAATAAAACGGCAGCAAAATTGCAAGTATATTTCCGATTGACACTGAGCAAAAGTCACGGTCCTCGTATCACGAAAATCGCACGAAGAAAGAAACGTAACGACCACAATAGTTTTTTTTTAATGTACCCCTGAATGACGACGCCCATGGATCGACAAAGTGGGGATCGCTGACCAAACAGATACAAAAGCCAAACCAAAACAAACCGAACGTCCAAAGTGGTTTGACGGTGAAGCGCGAATATCGGCTACAGTGCTGCCAACGGAACGGCGAAAGTTAAGTGACCAACCACACAAAACACAGGTAAACGCTTTATTTCGAAATGTTGGTCCTTCGAGATTACTCTTTTAAGATTTTTTACTTTTATTTTTTTACCTATTTATCATCATATGGATCAATGTAAAGAATATATGAAATAAAGGGGTGTTAAAATGTATAGACATTTATTCCCTGTTAATTTTTTTTTGCGAAATTGTAAAAAATTACACTCGAATAAATTAATAAATGTTAGATCATTTTAGTAAAAACAAGTATGCAGTTAAACAAGTTTGGACAATAAGATAGATGTGCACTGTTTACTAATGTAATCAATTATTTTACATCTATTTTTAGTTTTTTTCCTTTCTATAACCAATATTTTTGACATACACACGCTTACCATCAGGGAAACACAAATTAGTACTAGTTCAAAACAGTACACTAAATTTGATGTGATAATAATTTTGATAAATATGACGCGCGATCTGTTAATACTAATCTTCCAAGGTAAATATGAATTCAATATCACCAATGGGAACTATGCAAATTAAAAGTCGAAAAATTAAAATAATTAACATCAAACAAATCATGTAAACAAAACAAAGTCAGTTTTCAAACCATCAGATCATGTTAGGTATAAACAGAAGAATAATCAATTTATTAATACATTGTCACTAAATATAAATATATTATAATTTTGTTTTTATTCTTCACTGAGTTGTAAATATTAGTGTTTGACCTAAAATAATGATTTACACTAAATTCGGCACTTTAATGTTTTTAGTATATATGGTGACGTAGAATTTATCAACAAGTATTATATAAACATTTTTTAACAATCTCGTCTTATAAATTTTCGACTGAAAATTATGTAAAGATATATTTAACCACTATTTGGAAATGAAGTAATGACTTCACCATTTTATTGAAATTTCACGATTCTTTCGTAAATTAGTTAATCACCAATAATCAAAATTCATTCATATAAATCGCGTTATTAATATAAATATTTTACGTTCTAAAAATCAATATTCTTTACACACTCAAAAAGTGTAAAAGGTCACAAATAAAATGGAATTTCGTAAAAGTATTTTTCTGAAAAACTATACGACAAAGTCCCTTGGATATACTTTTACAGGATCATCAACCTTTGCGGTTTCTTTTCTTATTGAAACAAGTTTGAAATTTACATATCAAACAAACCATTAACATTTTTGTGCAGATTATTTAGCAATTTTTTTTATGTTAGGTTAATTAATCAGTTTAATGTCTCTCTATTATTATTACTGTTAAATATTCAAATTATAGTATGAGAGAAATAGTTTTGGTTGAAAAGTGTAGTCTATTATTAATCATACGTCTTTTCCATCTTTACCCGATTCCATTTGAGTCCGAATAATGAAAAGTCGTGAAAAGGTTTATTGACACTGTCCAAAATCAACAAATTTTGATATGCGTACGTTCATAAAAGATGAATGGAAATATTGCTCACCAAACCATTTGCTGAATGCATCTTTGTTATATTTAGAACCGTGTATCTTTTTATGTAATAGACTCACATCAGTTGCAATCAATAGCGATAATCCGTGATGCTTTCATTTGATTTGAGTATCGAGTTAAAGGAGGTGAAATTCACAAAATAGATTAGCTTCGAGCTATGACTCTTGTACTGCACCTTTTTTCTGCTGTCAATGTATTTTACGACGGAAAACCTTTATTTTTCTCCTTTAAAGCAATTATTCTCTCGATTTAATGACATGGAATTTCCTTTTTATTATATCATTTAAACTCGTCCTACTGTTTCGATATTGGCATTTCGAATCTTGCTGGGGTATAGTTGTGAATGTAAGTTTATACACAATCATATTTGCGTTTGTCCAAGTTGAGAGCTTAAGTCACGCCAATAACCAGGCTAGGTAAGACCAGATGTCTTCTGGGGTGGTCTTTAAATTTGGTTACTCGCTAAACAATAGGGTTAATGCCGAGGACCGTGGTTCTGGACCGTTCTGTGAATCGCTGGTGATAACAATACATCAAATAAAAACGCTCCAAAGACAGTTTATTGTGGAAGCTATCGAAGAGATTCTCCATTATCGACAAGAGAACTAGTTTATTAACATACATTCAGGTGCACCGACACTCTTTCAAACTACTTAACACTGACACTTTGAAATAAGAACATGAGAAGTGTTTTTTCTTTGGGAACTAATGAGAAAAAGGAAGAACTTATCGCACCAAATTATAACCAATTATGAAAAATGAATTTCCTTTTTATTAAATCATTTAAACTCGTCCTACTGTTTCGATAGTAGCAGTTCGAATCTTGCTGAGGTATAGTTGTGAATGTATGTTTAAACATAATCATGTTTGTATTTGTCCATAAGTCGAGATCTTAAGTTACGCCAGTAACCAGACTAGGTAAGACCAGATGTTTTCTGAGGTGGTCTCTCAATTTGGTTACTCGCCAAACAATAGGCTTAATGCCGAGGACCGTGGTTCTGAATCCGCATTAAGCAGTAAGACCAGTTCAGATAAACCCCAGTTAGCAAAAAAGAGATTCCTATACATTTTTATGCGATCCACGTCAACGATGACCTAAGTTCATATTACGTAATATGTCTCTAATTCATAATATGTCTCTAATTTAAAATATGTCTCTTCATCTTCAATCAAATGAATAGTCACATAATTAAAATAATTTAGTAAGGGCATATTCTATGTATGTTTGTTTCCTTTAGTTTCCTTTTCTGTAAATGAAATAAATAATGTAAAAACAAAATTCTATTAATTCGACATCTAGAGCAAAATTACATATTTTTCAAATAATTGTATTAAAAATTATTCATTAATCTATCTATGTATCCCATGTATTTCATGTATAGTTAAAATAACATATCTATTATTTAAAAGACTGTTATTGAAAAATTATATGAACCGTAACCTATTACAAGTATTTGTTACAGATATGGTGTTTCTATTGTATAACACCAACAAAAAATGTTTCATAATGGACAAATGTATTTGTTTTTCAAATGAACTTTCTTTTCTGCTGGACGAATATAATTGTCATTTAATTCTACTGTAACACGTTTAATAATCAGTTTAGGTGTTTCTAAACATGGAAATTCAATAATGTTTCAACTAAGCTTTTAATATTTATATATTATTGATTATTTTGTTCCATTTTTATTATGTACACGTTCATTATTGATTATTTTATTAATTCATATGACCTATTTTTTAATCTATAGATTTTAATTTTCAATATTTCTTATTCCAATCGCTCAAATATTAAATGCCTTTTTTAAAATTGTTAATTAACAAAAATAAGTTATTGATATTTTAAGATGTTTAATTAAATAATATTGTTAGGGGATATTGACCCTGTTTATCCGTAATGAAAGTAAGGAAACAAATATTTTAGTTTTGCGAAATCCGCACATTTAACCTGATTAAAAGTAAAGCTCTCGTGTGGCGAGATTAGAATGTTGTACTGATAATATATTGGCTATCGGAAAACCTTTATTCGTACGAATATCTGCAGAATGTAGCCTTGAACTATTTTTGTTTTCCATACGAGATTGAATGATGTCTTGTAACTGGCATAATAAGGAACTTGCTATACAAGATTTCTTCTAACCTTGATTCGGAGCCAGGGTAGAAAAAATATCGCCGGAGGAACACAAAGAAGGGAAATTAATTAATATTAATTTATTTTATTTACCTCGCACGACATGCCGTACGTATATTTACAAAGTTATCTCCGACAGTGACTCAATAAATGCTTTATTATAACAGGAATATAAAAAAGAGGCATTGTCTGATAAATTGGAATTGATACGTTTATATTAATAAGCAGGGATTAATTAAGAGTTAGTTGTGACATTAAATTACTTTTGGCTTATTTATTGGGAATATAAATTAGATTTGTCTTTTTTAAATTAATGACTGAGCATTTCAAATCAATCAAAGTATTGTCAATCCCTAGCCAGTACTTTTTCTCATCTTTTTGGCACAGTTACCAGCTCGCAAGATCTCGCTTTATCATTTCAGTCTATACACAAATTGATTCAAATTGATACCTCAGTAGGATATGAGATTATTTTCAAACTGTTCATGCCCTTTCGTTCGAAATAAGTTGGAATCGGAGGTCCAATGTTCTGCGATTATTGCGTAGCGTTGTATTTACACGTTTGTATGTACGTTTTATAGTTGAAAATTGAAAATAATTAAATAAGGAACAATAAATAAATCTGATAAAGTTAAATAGCTAATATTTCAAGGATATCTTATTATCAGTCATTAATTGATTGTATAGTTTATGCACCTAGTGTCATAATTAAGTCAACTTTTGAAAAACTAATAGTAACATCCCTAATTTGAATTTACCATGGACTTCAATTATACTCAGTGTTATGGAGTTGCCCATTTTTAATATCTAGAAAAAGACCCTCTCAAAATTCTAATTTGTTAAAATGTTTTCTGTAAAAAGCTCATGTCATATTTTACAAATCTCAATATAGATATTAAATAAACTGCAAATCATCCAGAGCAAAATTGCTAGAATGACCCTGTCTACAGCGTATTTTGTCAGAAACTCTCAATTAAAATTATAGCTATAATTATCGGATACATAGTATAATGGTTTTTATACAAAACATATTGACTAACCAGGTAATGATCGTTACAATTTGCTTTTATTCATTGAAAATCGGCGTGGAATAAACTTGAATAAACTAAATAAGGATAATATTATGTAATCATAAAATAAATTTTGTTACAACCATACAATTTGTTAAAATTACCCATAAAAAATGTCAATTGCATTTGTATCTGTTTATATTACCAAGTGTTGGTTCAACAACTCATTAAATTATTATATTTAATAAAATGATGAATAAAAAATTTACAAAGGAAAATTGCGTAAAGTTCTAAATGTATACTCACTTGACTTGAATAACAAAATAATTATAGTTATTAAATTATTTTCAAATAATTTTTAGTAAGTAAGTACCATTTAGTAATAATAAGGATAAAACTTTATTGTTACAATGGTTGTTCGTTGGAAAAAATGATGTTCTTTATGCTCATGTGACAGTATACGACGGTGCCCAATCAAAGTCGAATCTAACATACGTCTAGTGTCTAATTTCACACGCATCTAAATTTTAAAATATTTGGTTTAAAAGTAATATTTAACCAAGTAATATAAAACATAACCCTTCATCCATTAAGAAGCCTAATTGTCGTATATGGAACTACGCCAACTTACAAGAGGTACGCCAGGTATCAAAATATCTACAAAAAAATTGCTGTAGTGCGGATTTTTGGCACTAGTCCAAACGGTCCTCGGTTGTTACTTTGGAAATGACCCACACGCTTCTCTATTTTTTATTACTCTTGGTGGTTCAATGTTTTTGTCCTTGCATTTATCACTTACACTATGGGAGAGTTTTTAATTATAGAGTTGATGAATGAGTCACTTCAGTGTAAATAGTTGATTAATAAATCAGTAGTAAGTAGAGTGAGAAATCAAGGCAAATTAAAGTTAACGTCAGTCTGTGAATCGCTGGTGCTAACAATACAAACAAATAAAAATGCTCCAAAGGTAGTTTGTTACGGAAGCCATCGAATAGGTCCTTCAATATCGATAAGAGAACTAGTTTATTAACATACATTCATGTGCACCGTCATTCTTTCGAAGCACTTAACACTCACACTTTGAAATAGGAACATGAGAAGTGTTTTTACTTTGTTACCTAATGAGAGAAAAGGAAGAACTTATCGAACCAGATTATAGCCAATTATGAAAAATGGATATGTTACAACAATCCGGCTACTTCACATGGTCTATAGCAAGGGAGGTCATTTAATTTTATTATTCTTCTAGCATTCAACAATCTGCCCAATGGGTTTGGTAATAAGTGATCTCGTATACAAACTTATGAACTAAAACTTAGTTTAATTATTGTTCTATGTTACTCTAAAATATATTATATGGGACTGTTAATCAGGTGGAAGGGTAGTAAGCGTTTTAGCATACGTACTTCACTGACATCGTGCATATCAACTCGGCAACCCTAACTTGATGGTCTATTATAATTATCGTCAAGTAAACAGGCATTAATAAATAATATTTTTGTTGCATAGATATTTCATTATAGTTGATAAAATAAAACGATATTGATTCAGTTTTGTGTAGCTTTAAGAGAAATCGCTATTGATTTTATACACCCTTTAGATTGCCACCAATAGCTCGTGCTAGATAACGAAAAAGACTCGATTATGCACTTTGCAAGAACAATCGCGTGGGTTCAGCCACATGATTAGTTGGTACGTGGTACGAGTACCACGCCTGTTCTTTACCAATTGATCGATACCTTTGGCCGACCAAGCAATTATAATAAAAACACACTACCCATAATCGCAAATGTCACAGTAGCTTTCACTGCGGCGTGAATATAACTTAATTTATCGTCAATAAAAAATGAATTGATTCCCCATTTTTATCTGGTTGATTAACTGATATGCTGCCGCAACTATGAATATAAAAAAGTAGAAAATATGTAAATATCGATGAATGGTAGCTTGCAATTATTTTTTTGATTGAAATTGTTATTATAATGTCTGTGTTTTACAGTTCAAATAGTTAAGCCAGGTCATGGTTCTATTTCTAACTCACTAGTACCAAGATATATGAGATAGAGTTTCTTAAGGTGTACAATACGTTATTAGTCATTATTAGAGAATTTGCTTTGTCCTCGTCAAAAAACTGCGAAAAAAAATATTGTTTAAAAAATTTTATTAAAATGAACGTGCCTATATGCAATGCAATAAACAACATAATCTTCTCAAATCTTAGAAGTTAATTTAAGTTAAAATGATAACAATTTTGAAATAAGTTTCTAATTAACATACGCCATCAGATAAAATGCATTGTTTTAGATATGATCAATAAATCACTTTATATATAATGCTTTTTATTTTGAAAAAAATAAAATCAAATAAACAGTAACTTATTATTTTAAATGTAGAGTTAGATGACTAAAACACAGTATTCATTTAACAGTAAGTAAAACATCAGTTATTCAAATTTGTGTCATTTTTTCTTTGAACCTTCTATTAATGTTAAAAATGAATCAAGATTTTTTTTTATTTTTTAAAAATTATTAATACATTGTCACTAATAATTGTCAGTTAACCTACAACTTATTATTACTTTCTCAAGTCTTTCATCAAGTCTATAAATACATTGATTTTTTTCAAAGGTAGTGGGAATGCCCAAACCTCGGAAATAATGATTCTTGCAGTATTGCATACTCCATACTTTATTCTAAAATATTTTTTTCTCATAGAATGTTAATAAAATCTCATATTAACTCCGTACATATCGTTAGGCAAGTTTTTATGTTAGCAACTTATTACGAACGATTTACGATTATTGAGATTTCCTTTTGAGAACACATTTTGTTATATTTAAAGACTATTTGATGATACTAGATTTGAATATTCCTACATAAATAAATCTTACAACTCTTTTTGTAGTATAAACTATTGTATCAGCTGTGGAACTTTAACATTGGCTCACATAACACATGAGCTGAAACATCCGGGGAATAACACATAAATGGCGCTAGTTTTATTGCATTTATCGTTTTTTCAGTTAGTAATATCCTTCAAAAGAACTTCCTGATAATCTAATCATAAGCTTGTGAGTTATTGTGCTAAGAGTGACACTACTTTTGTTATTTTCAAAACAATGGATCAAAACCAATTTCGTCTTTTAGTTTTACACTGCTTCTTGATGGAAAAAAATATCGTTCAAACGAATCTATGACTTAAAAGGTATTATTAGGACTCCGCTCCATCAGAAACAACAATAAAATGTTGGTTTGCTGACTTCAAACCTGGTCGTAGAGACACCGATGATGCAGAACGCTGTGGACGTCCAGATTAGGTCGTAACGCCAGAAAAACGCCAAAAATCCACAAAATCGTTTTCAGTGATCGAAAAAAAGTTATGATATGTAAGTTATCATGAGCATTTGACTATGAAAAAAGTTTTGTTCAAAATGGGTGCCATGTTTGCTCACTGGTGACCAAAAACAAGAACATGTTGATGATTCTGAGCAGTGTTTGATCATGTTTATATGTAACAAACCAGAATTTTTGCATCGATATATGACAATGGATGAAACATGGATCCATCACTTTACTCCGGAATCCAAACGATCGTCATCTGAGTGGACAGCAACTTGTGACAAGAGCGAGTGGCGCTGGAATGATTGGGTGGCTCTTGGTGGAGATTACGTTGATGTATAAAGCCACTTTTGAACAAAAAAACGCGTTATCTTTGTCACGCGGTATTTTTCAGCTCATATTGCATCAAATATATAAACATATGCAAAAGCTTATGTAGTTAGATAACTGGTAAAGTAGTTAAAAAATGTATTAAATATTGAATTTGTTATAAGAATATTCAACTCCTTATCAACATTATTCAATTTATTACATGTAAATATCTAAAATAGTGAATTATCTTGTTATTTGTTAACAAAATCATGAACTGGTGATATATTCTATTTAGAATATAAAAATTATTTATAAAAATATGTTAACTACTAAAATCGAACAAGGATTTCATATAAATAACTACAAAAGACTGTTTAAACGCAAAGGTCAAAAAAATAGATCACATTAGTATACAAAATTTAATTAAGGTCTGTTATTTTTAGGCTATGTTATATAAATATTCCTAGATGTAATGGCTAATTAAAATTATTGTCAAAATACGATTTTATCATTACGTAAAACAGTAATGATTTGTTATTTCATGTATCATTTAGTTGCGGACTAATGATAATGAATGACATATTTATTGAGTTAAAATGCAAAAGAAACAATACCACATAGAACATAATAAAAATATGTTGTTTTTGTTAAATTAACTAGCGTATGTTTAAAGTACTTATATTGTTACAAATATAAGACTTGGTGTTGTCTATTAGGATATTCTTTAGCTAAGCCAAACTGTCAACAAGGAATATTATTTGAGCCTGTATGCGTTGTTTGTTCCTCATAATAACACATAATACTCGCAATATTTCCATATAGTATTCATTGATAAATTATATAGAAAAAATAAAATCAAATCATTTCGCAGCCGCCCTGTTCTCCTGATTTAGTTCCGTCGGACTTTTCACTATTCCGTACTCAAAAAACTGCTCATCTTGAGGACATTATTTTAACCAGACTAAGGAAATTACACTGAATCAAATTAGACTAATTTTAAAGACCATTCGAAACATTGAATTGAATAATTATTTTTAAAGTAGAAAAAAAATTATCGTTTGCTTTTTATCACAAAAGTCTTTAGTATTTTATATTTATGATAATGGCACCGTGTTGCAATATATTTCAGTCAAATGGCTGCCACAGCTGCTCTGACTATTGCTCATTCCCTTAATCAAATGTTTGACTTAAACAAATGTTGAATGAATGACATTTTTAGATTATTTATAGCTCTATTAGACAAGTACATCGTTGTACTTGTATTCGTTGTAACAAGTATTCGTTGATACCCAATTCTGATGAGATTTCTTTAATCCTCAATCGACGATCACTTTCAATAAGCTTTTGAGCAGCACGGATGTTGTCATTTGTGAGACTTGTTCAAAGGCCTCGATCATGACTTTCACTTTCATTTTCATTCTCTAGATCGTAATTACGTGTTAAGATAAATAGTAAAATTACCGTTTATATTTGATTCCGCCTCGTATAATAGAATTATTTGTGTTTGCTTTTAAAATTTCGATGATCATTTAAAGCAAACCTTTTTCGGCAGATAATTTTTTGTAGGTTACAAACGTTGTTGGGTGGCAAAGAGCAATTCATTCAATTTACCTAAAGTTTTTTTCGACTTTTGACACGACGCAATTTGTTGAAAATGACAGAAGTCGTTTGATTGAAACAACATTTCATCATATATCAAATTGTCGTCAAATGATGATACTTGTCTGCAGGTTAACTATACTACATTTGGTTTAGAGGGGTGGCGCCATCTATATGTCACACTGCGAACCTACAGATAGATTTGTTTTTGGAAATACAAATTTAATAGTTAATGAGCTTTAATCATCATTTCTTACATAATTTTGCGTCAAAAATCGAAATAATTTTTTGAACGTAAAAAGTTTAGAATTAAGGTAATCTTTTTTAGCGGAGGTTGTCAATAATTAAGGCAATTGTCAATGTCAAACACGTTAGTGTCAATGATGAAAATAAAACACTTAGAAATAATTCTATTCACAGCATATAAACTGTTTTATTTTAATTATTTCGTAGTATTGTTGATGGGTATATTTCCTTGTAATAAAATTTTAAAATGTTACTAAACTATTATTGTCTTTAGGAATATTTTCTAATACATATTATAATTTGTTGTAATATAAAGACATTAAACAACATAAATTAAACAACAACATAACATAAAGTAATTAAAATTTGCTTATAAATTAATTGATTATTTAATTAATTTAATAAAATATAAAAAATCTTACCTTAGAAAAACTAACCGCTAAAAAATTACCAATACAAGCTCAGTTATAATTCATTGTTAGTATTATATTACATTATCATGTAATTTCAAACGGTTTTGTAAAAGAAAGAACACAATGTACAATACATAGTTAAAATAAATTGACGTTTAATTGTCGTGGACGTGAATGCATTCTAAAAATGTATTACAAATGCATCACGCTACCGATGGTCAACAAACCTGATGCATAATATGAACTAAACCTCGATCAACTTTAAAACATTATGAAAGATATAAGATCTAAAGCTTAAAGCGCTCTGAAAAAAACTTATTATTTGTCGTAGTATTAATATACCATATTTAGGATATGATTAACGTTAGAAGGTTTATGCCGACGAAAAGTGTTAATATAAAAATGAAAATTAGTTATTTAAACATCTATATAAAATGTATAAAAAT
Organism: Rhynchophorus ferrugineus; assembly: GCF_030347505.1. NCBI lineage: Eukaryota > Metazoa > Arthropoda > Insecta > Coleoptera > Curculionidae > Rhynchophorus > Rhynchophorus ferrugineus. The sequence goes on along the minus strand of NW_027472583.1, from coordinate 17,320,462 downwards.
ATTTTTATAATAAGACATATACAATATTTACTAATACTATTACAGTCAAATAGGAAATATTTTATATCGATTATTTGTCTGTTTACTATCCTTGGACAATATCTGCTCGATTGTCATATTTACAGTATATTAATAAGGGTTCTATTTGACAGTTATAATGTGGTTAGGATTATAGATAACAAGAAACAATAAAATAACATAACAATAAAGTTTAGGAGTGCAAGTTCACCATCACTATATTAATATTTTATTAATGGCTATATTTTATTACAGAAATGCGCGCTGTTTTAGTCGCGGCGTTGACACTCCTGACATTTGTCAGTTGTGAAGATTACAGATTACCGAAAAACATCAGGCCCGAAAGCTACAGGTTGGAAATTATCACCCCATTCGGAGAAAAAGATAATTTTGAATTCGAAGGAAAAGTCTGGATCGAAGTAAGTTAAAATTTATTTCTAAATACGAGGCCATATTACATTATTACTGGGCTATTAAGTATTTATTAACAACTCGGTCGGGAAGCTCTAAATTAATTTATTTCTAGATTCTTTCTAGTTGTCTTGTTTTTAATGTTTTTCCTTCATTATTTGCTTATCTAGTATTTTAATATTATTCCGCTATTAGATATCTTCTATTTATCTCCAATAAATCGTGTTTTACTTCATCCAACCATATTAACTGGTCCTCCTTTTCTAGTAAAGTTCTATCGATATTTTGTTGTTATTATATCTATTTCTTTCTCTTTCACTACTTTATTATTTTTCCATATTTTGTGTTCGTTCTTTGTTAATTTTATTTTAAAATGTTTAAAATTTTAAAAGGATTAGTGAAAATCATCTTCAAAAAATCAACTTCTTCCTCTCTTTCATATTATCATAACAATACGCTGTCGAAAGAACGTTGGAATGTTGGTTTCTAAGTGATCCATTTTGATATTTCCTCAGCATTTGGAAACCGTTTGGCAGCCAAGCCACGTTGCCTCGATCTGAACCAGTGGTAGTCAAACGGCGTAATGTCTGGTGGATTCTCTTGGCAACTCTCTCATACCTTGCTGATTCAGCCATATAATTAGTAATGCTTTATGGGTATTAATATTTCGCTTCGGTATCGATATAAATGGTTCTCATGACTTTTACACCTATGATTATTATAACCATACCATAGGACCATTTTTGATCGCCAGTCACAGTACGCCACAGAAAACTCTTCTTCTTTGCCTAACAAGGGATGTTGAAATCGTTTAAAATGGTATTTACATTCAAGTTGTCTTTGTGTTCATTTAACCTTTTGGATCTTTTCCCTTACCTGTAAACGTCTGGAAACAGTTGATTCCTCAATTGATAGACTGTCTAAATTAAAAAAAACATTTTGTAAAAATCTAAACCGACCATTACGATATGACGGAGCAGTATTACTATAAAACTGTAAAAGTGTTTGATGGACAGATTTCTTAAAATCAAGCCACCAATATAATGAAGGTCGAAACCATAGAATTTAATAGTAAATATAGTTGATAAACAGTCGTGCCAGCATCCAATTTTAACCGTTCTGTTCAAGTGAAATAAAAAGAAAGAATATTTTTATTAACCGTTTTACACTAAATGTTATTAATGTTTAAAGAATATATAACCGAAAAAAAATCCGAAAAGTTACAGACTGATGATTACAGATGGTCCCAAAAAAGGGTAGCAAAAAACATTTACAGCGCTATAGTTTTATTTTTAAAAGTTTCGAGTGAGCTAATCCGGTATAGATGCCGGGTGACTAAAACAGCTATAACAGCTTAATTGAAAAGTCCCCGGCCTGGCACATAGATGGCGCTACTAGAATTAAATCCATATATTTTTAAGTTAGGGTCGGGGCCCTCAAAATACGCGTGTATAAATTTGACAGCTGTCGGATCATTAGTTTGTGAATTATAGCATTTTGGCAATTATAGCATTATAGCATTATTTTGAATGATCGTAAATTGAAACTGAATGAAATAGTAGACACCCTAAGGATATCAACTGAACGTGTACATCATATCATTGACGAATATTTGGGTATGAGAAACCTCTGTGCAAAGTGGTTTCTGCGAGCTCACTTTTGACCAAAAACAGCGACGAGTTGATGATTCGGAACAGTATTTGAAGATGATTAAGCGAAATAAACTCGAGTTTTTGCGTGGATATCTGACAATGGATGAAACATGGCTCCATCATTTCACTCCGAAGTACAATCGACAGTCATCCGAGTGGACAGCACACGATGAACCCGCTCCAAAGCGTATGAAAACGCAACAGTCGGCTGGCAAGGTTATGGCGTCTGTATTTTGGGATGCGCATGGAATAATTTTCATTGCTATTACATAGCGTTATTGGACCGTTTGAAGGACGAAATCGCCGAAAAACGGCCGCATTTGAAGAAAAAGAAAGTGCTGCTTCACCAAGATAATGCTCCGTGTCACAAGTCAGTGAAAACGATCCAAAAATCCATGAATCGGGCTTCGAATTGCTTCCTCATACACCGTATTCTCCAGATCTGGCCCCCAGCGACTATTTCCTCAATTCCAAAAAATCTCAAAAGAATGTTCGCTGGGAAGAAATTTTCGTCAAATGAACAGGTCGATCGCCGAAACTGAAGCCTATTTTGAAGCAAAGGGCAAATCGTACTACAGAAATGGTATCGAAATGTTGGAGGGTCGCTATAATCAGCGTATCACCCTTGAAGGAAATTATGTTGAATAAGAAAAACTAATTTTGCCAAAAAAATGCGTTTTACTATGGTAAACCGGGGACTTTTCAATTGACCTGTTATTTACGAAAATAATCTAAATTTTAAAAATTCCTCTTGTATGTAGGTGTATTTTTAAAGGTTAGGATCCCTGAATTGGTTAGGGGTTATGAAATAAAAACAGCTATTTCTTCAAATTTCTAGACTAGGATATCACCTCAATATAAGGATAAAATAGGGGTGTATTTAAATGGATTGTTACATATTCTATGCATATTCTATCAAATTTTCGAATTCAAAGTTGTCGGTGAAAGAATTTTAAAAAATTGTTTCTATACCAACGACTATTTACATTCTATTGATATAGATCCATGATTATGATCCATTTGTTATAACATATCAGAAAGAATTAGTGAATAATTTATTCATAGCGATAATAAAACGGATAACACCTACGGAATTAATTTTTGGTTCATTTAGAATTCGTTTTTTCAATTGGGTCAATGTTTTCCGTCAAAATATCGAAGGCTAATCAATTCAAATCACGCTGTACATAAACGCGGCCTCTCGCCTGTATTCTTCTTTTTTGGGGTAGATGTTTGTTCCCTTTTTAATTGTTCCTTCGCTCTATTTAGACATCATGTGTCAGTCCTACTGTCAACATCACTTTACATTCTAAAGGATTGGATATCGGCGAACAAGAAGTTACTCTTAGGGATATTTCCAGTAAAGCAACAAAGCCTGTTAAGGCATTAAAGGTGGCCTATGAGAAAGAGCACGACTTTCTGATTATCCTGCTGGAGAAACCCCTCACCGAAGATCACCGTTATGAGATTTACATACCTTTCAAGGGAAAATTGGATGATGGCCTTGCAGGTAATACTATATAATGTATATTGAAATATTGGATTTAGAGAAAATATTGCAAAAAAATAGTTTTGCTGGGCACTGGGTTTGTTTGTGTGTTTTTTTTTTGGATTAAAAAGTAATTTGCTTCAAACCCTTGGTCACTTCCTTTCTTTAATTTTTTAAAAGTTTTTTTCGTCACTCAACTTTAAAATAACGTAAAGTGTGATATACAGGTTTTATTCATGTTTTTTAGTTTTTCAAATTTCTCAATCAGGTTAATTTTATGATTAACATTATGTAATAATATTAAATAAAATATTTTTATAATGTTTATTTAACATTTTTTACTAGAATTCCTATATTGACATGGAATGAAATACCGAACTGTGAGGATATTAACGAAATTCGTTTTATTTGAAAAACCTTTGTATATTATCATGTATATAACATCAAGTTAGAAACTATATCAACTACGAACATACTGAAATTAGTTAAATTGAACTATCCGTAAACTCCAACATATTTTACTCTGTGCTTTTCAGAACTCACTTAGACTATACAGAGTGATTTATTTTTCGATCAAGCAATCTTTAAAGGTTTACTATAATACAAAGTGTCTTAAGAACTTCTTATTTTTGTTCTTTCCAATTCTATTGAATAATTTTAACATTTTCGTCAAACTTTGGCTTATAAAATTCTTACGTATTTAAAATTGATTACGGATTATTAATAATTTTAATACAAGATAAAAATTATAATATTTTTAAAATAAAACACTGATAATCACTAACGCTTTTCCTCAACGCCTCATTCTCTTATTTTTTTCTGGAATTTGAGATAAGACATTAACATATCGATTTCTATATTCATTTGTTTATTCGCTCTCTACCCATTAGCTACCCATACATTCACCAAAAAACAAATGTTTTGGTTAGAGTTTAATTTTTTAATGATTTCATCTATTACCACTTATTTCTTTCTTAATAATATAAGCTAATTCACATAATAAATAATAATTAAGTTAAAGTATAGTAAAAATATATATTCAAAGAAGAAATTATCTAGTTATATTGTGGGGTTGTTTTATTATAATTTTTTAAAATTTTCTTATCACATTGTTACTGTTGTCTTTGCAGTAACATGAATCTAAGTATATATGTGTAGGAGGAGCCATCGGCTCTATCTAGCCTCTAATAATGTTTATATCTTAAGACTGATGTATTTCTATTAATGCACGTCACTACGCTACACAACGTGTCTTGTTCTAGTGTTATCCGAGAGTTATAACACTTCGATATTAATATAAGAATGGAGTTTCCTGGCGATTCTCTTAACTGCCTGAGTGACACATGTTATTTGAAGGTCTCGGTGTCAGTCCAGCAATATCTGGGGGTACTTCCAATACCTCTCAGGATTTGGTTTTAAAAAACTTGTGGAAAACGAATTAGCCTCAATACATTTCTTTGAGAATTTCTCTTGTTTCTACTCTAAACATTCTGGCTGCAATGTAAGATTTTAACAGTTCAGTGTGTTGTTTCTATAAAATTTTCCCAATATAGCTGAACGTACATTTGTAACTTTATAGACTTCTTCAATTACATCTGTTATTCTTGTTACAAATGATTTTGTTCTCATCTTTACATACATTTTTCGATACACTAATGAATGATCATGGATAAAATTTTCTGTAAACATTACACATACATTACACATAGCACATACAAAATACACTTACAGTTATAATCTGCAACAGCTGTGGTAAAGCAATATCCTTAAAAGGAATTACCACTTTTTCGAAATCAAGGATTTTCTTTGAATATGCTTGTATCAAAATATTTTAAATAGTATTTGGATAATAACAGTGCGTTTCTATTACCTTAATTATAGTATATAGTGATGTTAAATTTGAAAGTTTGGGTTTTTAACAAACTTTCTTTAGGATTTTACAGAAGCAGTTACGTAGATAGCCACACAAAAGAAAAAATATGGTTGGGAGTGACACAATTCGAAGCCATCAGTGCTCGAAGGGCGTTCCCTTGCTTCGACGAACCGGAAATGAAAGCAACATTCGACATCTCTATAGCTAGGAAAGATGGATACAGAGCAATCAGTAACATGCCGTTACTCGTAACCGAACCAATGTAAATTAAATCTCATTTAGAACTTTTAAGACATCAATTAATGTTAATTAATTTAAAGGAAAGAAAAAACCGGTTGGTACTGGGATAGATTCGATATTTCCGTTCCCATGTCCACATACTTGGTGGCGTACGTAGTATCCGATTTCGAGTACAAGGAAGCTGAACCACTAGAAGATTTCAACAACGTGACCTTTAAAATATGGGCGAGATCAGATGCTCTAAATCAGGTAGATTTCGCTAAAGAAGTTGGTCCTAAGGCTTTGAGGTTCTTTGAAAAATTCTTCAACATCGATTATCCGTTACCCAAACAAGATATGGTTGCTATTCCTGATTTTAGTGCCGGTGCTATGGAAAACTGGGGATTGATCACATACAGGTAATATTGATGCATTTTTTGGCGCAAACACTATGACCAAAGACTTTTTTAGGGAGGCATACTTACTCTATGATCCAGAGGTATCATCCAAAGTTAGCCAACACCGAGTAGCTAGTGTTATTGCTCATGAATTGGCACATCAATGGTTTGGTAAGCAAATATTAATTAACCTTATTAAGAAAACACGCGAAACGCTATTCTATCCGACAGGTAACCTAGTCACCATGAAATGGTGGACTGATTTATGGCTCAACGAGGGTTTCGCGACTTACATGGCTAGCGTTGCTGTAGATCACCTATTTCCATTGTGGAACTCCTTGGAAGAAGAAGGAGCTACAAATATCTTGAGCGTATTTTCATTCGATGCCTTGAGAACTTCACATCCGGTAAGATTGTTTTTTTTTTAGAGATACAGAGGATTTTAGAGGATTTACAACAGATTAGGTTATAATAGGCTTCACTTTTCAGTTTTATATCACTTCGTCGAAGTGTGAACAAAATATATCTTCAGTGCATTGAAAATGTCTGAATTTGTACCGAGTAAATTGCGGAAAGTTTTAGTTTTTTGCTTCAATTTAAAGACAAAGGTGGCTGAAGGTTATCGAAAGTTGTGTGATGCTTATTGCAATCATGCTCCATCGATTTCAACTTGTGACTACTGATTTCGACTCTTTTTATGTGTAAAATGTGTTCGAACCGAGAACTGCACAAAGATAGCCAGAATACGAGCAAAGATACAACGATGTTATTCTTCAGCATACCAACGCTCAACCATATGTTGCGAAACGTGAAAATATACTTGGAAGCATTAAAATGGGAAGTTTTACCCCACCTACCGTATTCTTCAGACCTCGCTCCTTTTGATCATTACTTGTTCCGATATATGAGTCGTAAGAAGTCTGAGCAGCGTTTTAGTTATAAATATACGCATCGATTTGTAAACAGCCTCAAAAAACATTCCGTTCTTTCTAGATAGAATCCGTAAATTGTCTGAGAAATGAGAAAATATAACGACCACCGATGAACAATAATTTGAATAAAATACATTGTACCGATTTTTCACAATAAAGCTTCAACTTAAAAAATCCTTTAAAACTAATTAATAGGTCTAATATAATTAGAAAATTGCATTCTTTTTAAACAACATACAGTATTTAACACATGAAGTGAAGTGAAACGGAGTATCTTCGTGAATAAAGTTGAATTATTCCTAAAAATTATTTTCTTAGATAGGCCTGGGATTGATATATTATAGTATGAATATTTCTTTTTGGTCTCCATGATGATGATCTGATAATTTCTTATTTTTAGTAAGTTACGCAAATAAAAATAGAATATGATTTGTCAACGGAGAGTATCGGTTAATAGATCAATGTTTCACTTTAACAACTAAGCAAACCCATATTATATTTAATCAAGTTTACATCCATGTTATTTCATTCATATGGGCTGAACTCGTCTAAATAATACAAAAAATATACAAAACTAGATTTAATTATGTAATATAAACTAAAAGAGAAAAAAATCCGGAACCAATTTAGCCGTAATGAAAAACATACCCGGCATAAATAAATCTTTGCGTGCCCATTTTGTGAACCTTGGGACCAAATTATTTTATTTCTATTTATTTTCAACGTTTATTAAACATTAATCAGGGTAATTTATTGCGGATAGTTAAACACGAAAGACAAAAGAACAAATATTGCCTCCTCGGTTCCACTTTGAAATCAACATCAAATGATTCAAGCATGATTTATCCCAATGCTAATTTAATTATTAGTTACAAATGTGGTTTTTAAACTGTGTATTAATAATTTATTAACACATTTTATTGGTTATAATAATATAGGTTTAAAAAATATAATACTACTTCATCAACAGATGGCGCTAAAGTGACGTATTTCCCACATTAACATTAAAATTTTATTTTTAAACAAGTTTCAAAATCAGATGATTTAATTAGGAACACTTATGGAATATTATTTAAATACGTTGAAAATTAATTTAGATTCGACAAATTAATCTCTTCCAAGACAGTTAATTATTTGTGAAAATTTGGTTTACAAAAAAAATATGGTTTACGAATGACATTTATTTATGGCATAATTAGTTTTAATTAAAGAATAATATATACTAAAATAATATATATAGAATAAAGTAATTATTTAATTTTTAGGTATCTGTACCAATAGGTAATCCCAAGCAGATTGATGAAATTTTTGATACGATTTCATACAAGAAAGGATCATCCCTCATCCGTATGATGAGTTTATTCTTGGGCGAAGAAACGCTGAGAACTGGAGTAAGTAAATATTTGAGGGAGCATCGTTACCACAACGCCGAACAGGATGACTTATGGCATGCCTTGACGCAAGCTGCTCACGACAAAGGTACCTTACCAAAGGATTTGACTGTCAAAACTATTATGGACACTTGGACCCTGCAAACCGGATACCCCGTCATAACTGTTCATAGGAATTACGATAATGGATCCGTTTACATCACCCAGGTAACGATTATCTAATGTTATTAATAGAGAATTATAACATTCTTGCTATAACTTATCAGGAACGTTTCTTGCGAGACACAATCAAAGCAAAGGATGACATTAAACCTTGTTGGTGGGTACCTCTGAGTTATTCTACAAGCGCTCATTCAGAATTCAACGTAACCACTCCACAACATTGGTTAAGTTGCCCCAACGACCAAGATCAAGTGATTGAACACGTTGCTGAACCTCAAGAATGGGTTATTTTTAATAATAAAATGGCCGGTAAATTTTATCATGCTTATTATTGTTTATTGCATCCAACAAACAAACTCATTTCGTAGGAATCTACAAGGTTAATTACGACGAAAATAATTGGCATCTGATTACACAAGCTCTGAAAACTGAAGAGGCAAAGAACATTCCCATCCTAAACCGTGCTCAGTTGATTGCCGACGCTGCAGATTTGGCTTTTATTGGTACACAAAAATACGAAACATTCTTTGATTTAATTGGGTATCTTGAGAATGAATCGGAGTATCTTCCATGGAACACTGCGCTGGGTAAAACTGGAACAATTAGCACATATCTTAAGAAATCACCTGCGTATGGCGCCTTTAAAGTATGAAGCTCGACATTGTTTTAAAATAAAAGTATTCTTAAATATTGTCTACTTGTAGGATTATATGAAATATTTGTTGACTCCAATGTATGAGAAAATTGGTGGATTGAGTCCAGTAAAGAAAGAAGATTCGGACAAATTGGATAAAGTCAAACTGCACAATTTGTTGGCTAGCAGAAGTTGTAAATATGAAGTCGACAATTGTGTAACTGAAGCAATAAAATTGTTCAGAGAGTTTCAACATGCTTCTGATGGTGCTAATCCGTAAGTAGAAATCCAGAAAATTCATGTCATTATAACATGTCACACATAATGTGACAATACATTCAACATGTTCGATGCAGTATTGCTTAAAAACACCTAGGCATTATTTGTAATTATTCTAACTAAAGCTCTATTCTAAACTAAAGTTCTTTTCTTTAGAATACCTAAAGATCTTCGAGGCGTCGTTTATTGTACTGCTTTGGAGCACGGTGCAGAAGAAGAATGGAATTTCTTGTGGGAAAAATATCAAAGCTCCAATGTTGCTACCGAGAAAAGCACTTTATTAAGTGTATTAGGATGTACGAAAGAAATCTGGTTATTGAGCAGGTAACTTGAAACATTTCATGAATGCATATTGTAGATACATCATTTAACTGCTCCTTTTACAGATATTTAAAATGGTCTCTGGATGATACCAAAGTAAGAAGACAAGATTCCAGCAGTGTATTCAATTCAGTTGCATCAAATGATGTTGGATTCTTCATAGCGAAGACCTTCCTGTATGAAAATGTAGATAAAATATTTAAACAGTGAGTAAAATCAGCACTACTCAAAAACATTATGTATTAACATACAATTTTTAGTTTGTCGCCAAATAAGAGGAGAATCAGTAATTATTTGTCATCGATTTCTAGTAAAATGACACAAGAAAAGGAGCTTCATGAAGTAATTAATTATAAATAACATTAACGAACGTGATAATATAACTTTTTTAATTTTTAGTTGGATTATTTCATTGACAGCCATAAAGAGAATTTCTCCGAGGTAAAACAAGGTGTCGAACAAGCTTTGGAAACTGTGAAGATCAATGTACAATGGCAGCAAAGGCATGCTGAAGAAATTGGAAGTATTTTGAAGAAATACACCAAGGAATAGAACTTTTTTTTTTCGAGTGTGAATGAGCGTATGACTGAGTATGAAACAGTGACAATCTTTATTTATGCCGATATTTTTTATTTAAATTATTATGAAATATGTTTTACAGTATTTATAAAATGTTTTGTATCCAATTAAAAAAATTACCTAGTTGTACTTAATAATTTTTACATATCAACACAGGAGATGCGAAATTTTCAATAAACGGAATTACTGTAATAGTTTTTTTTTCAACTTGTGATCAACATTCTTTTTATTAATCATGGGTTTTCCTTAGAATAAGCACAATGACAAAAAATGTGCAATCAACACTCACTATTATTCATACTATAGTAATGATACAAGGACGCATCCCTGCAAATAACATTTTCAAAAAAGTGATCAATCTTTTATGGTAACATGAACTTTATTTCCTCCTTCTCATTTCTTACTTTTATAATGTTGCAGACGTCCAATGAGAAAAGTTCGTTTGGGTAACAATAGAGTCCTGCTACTATAATGTATATAATGTTTGTGTCGCCCATAGGCAATAATAAGATAAAGGGCAAATAAGAATCTAGTATTATAAAGATATTTTTATTTAAATCAAATTATTAACTGTAAAGAAAATTTACAAATGTCTTCCGTTTTTACAGTATTTATAATATATTTTATATCGATTTAATAGTGATAAATCTATATATACCTAACTAATCTTTACATATCAGCGTGTCAGACGGGGAAATAAAATAAATATTTACAACAAAACAATAATTAATAAATATAATTGCTGTACAATAGTGTACTTTTTTGATCTCTATCGTATTCATACGGCCCTTTCTAATCATATTTATTACACATTATCATAAACAATATATATTATAGTTAATCGTCAACAATTACATATCTTATTAGCAAAAGGGCCGTATCAAACAAACATCAAAAGATACACAATTAAATCTAATATCACCATAAACCTAACCTAATTAATAATACTGGTCAAAATTTTCGAATCACATGTGGGGGTCTTTCTTAACTGTCTTATTATTTCTGTAATCATTATATCTTATTTCAATCTATGTCCCGTACATATAAAATAGTCTGAGACCCCTATATTGGATCTAAAAGCGTTTTGCACAATGCTTACTATTTCTATATTTTTACTTACAAAGTTAAATATTTGATATTTCGAAATTAGAGGGCATTTGCATTAATATATACAGAGTGGATTATAGTTATCTAATTCAATATTAATTGTTAAATGAAAGATAACACAAGGTGTGTTAAGAGTTATCAACTTATCTCAAAACATTGAAATTTGGCACTACACTGTTAAAAAATTAATTTTCCTGTTGCTTTAAAGGACATATTTTTCTAAGATTATATCGTATAACATATGGAAGACAAAGCAAATGATAATAAAACCTTAAGTCAACGAACAGTTGAATCAAATTAAATGTATAGATATTATACAGATAATTAAGTTTGTTATCATAACACACCTTGAAAACCATAAAGTGAAGCAATAGTAAAAAAATATATTTAAGCAATTTGGAAAGTAGTTTATGTTATATGTCTGATTGCAGCTTATTGGTCCACCCAGTATATACATGTAAAAAAGTAATGATGTCTTTATATTATATGTGGAATAGGAAGCCGTCTTGGAAAACGAAGCCGACGAATACATTATGTTATAATTGATATTGTAAAATTTAAATAAAAACGAAAATTATTATGCATATATTAGTGACAGTTTTTATATGAAGATATTTAATATCGATTTTTTTCATAGGAAGTAATATTCGAGGTACCCAGGTACATGGTATTTAAGCACTATAATATTTCATAAAGCTCAATGAATATGTTACCTTTACGTATAGAATAATTGATTATCGTGTAACCATTATTAATTTATTGTGAGAATGCAAATAATACGGAGTTATCTTACAAGATATTTCAGAGGAATGAATCATTGCATACGGAATGAAAGAAAAAATGGCTTAATAAAATTCATATCTGAAAAATAGTTTTAAACCATAGACTTAAGCAAATAATGAAACTGATGCATTAATATATAGAATTAAACATTAACCGGAGTCGCATGTTTAAGATATTTCACACATTCAAAGATATCAAGTTATTTTTTGCATATATCTGAAACATTAAGAACATTTAATAGTTTTGATATATTCCTATAAATAAAAGAGATATAGTTTTCTAGAAAAAATAACAGTAACATTTTTTTTAATTTAAATTTGCTTAAAGTTGCTAAAATTATACTTTCATAAATGAATAAAGCTTACTATTTCATTTTGGTTACTTTTATATTTTGAACATTTTAACATAATTAGTCAGAAATATACTTATATTAATTAAATAACTAGCTATGTATGTAGCTGTGAGAAACATTGATAATGAAAAGTACCATATGCCATTAATGATTTTGAAATAAATAATAATTATAACAGTAATAATTATAACTTGTCTCGGCGATAATTATTTATTTACAGGCATGAAAAGGTGCTTATTTCGATGAAAATGAAAGAGCACCACAAATATAGTAACGGAATTGTCTTTACAAAGAGTATATTAAATGCTTATTGATAATAGATGTAATTCGACATGTAGTAATAAAAATGTTAAAACTCTATGCAGAGTATAAATCTTTACACATTATATGTTCTTATTCATATAAAAATATTTTTATAAATAACCATGTGGATATATTCCTTGTAACTGTAAAGTTTACATCCATCCACTACATCGGAAGAAAATGATATTGATATATATTTAGAACATTTAACGGCTTTTATTAATAACTTGTAGAGACAATAACACAATCATTCCAGTATGAGAAATTGCACAAAAATTACATATTTTCAACAGTATCACCATTTTGGGATAGAATATTGCACAAGATAACATTATAAATATAATTACAGAAGATTAGTTTGATAATTCATTTTCTTTTCGATTTACCGTTTACAATCAGTTCAATATTATCAATGTTTTTAACTATATTGAAAACGTGTGACAAATTGCTATAGAAAAAAAGATAAAACAAATGACATGAACTATATGAAGATGAAAAATTCAAACGATAAACTATGAAAAAATATTACAATTAAATAGATTAACCATTAAATAAGAAAATATAAATATTAACAACAACACTATTACTACAAAATTTAATTAACAAAAAAATAACAACTGTCAAAAGTTTCTGGTGAAACTTTAATATTTTGATCATACTGAAATTAAGTTTAACAAAAAAAAAGGACAATTAATTACAAAATAAACAAATAATAAATATTAGTGTGAAGATAATACTATCAATGTAATGCAAATTTGCTGGGAGTACTTGCAAAACAACAATTATACCTTGGAATAAAATAACAAATATGGAGTGTTGGTTGTGTTGTGCTTTCGATTAAGCATATCCATAAATTCCTTATCGGAGAGAATTTTAACTTTTTCATCATCAAACTCTAACCAATCACCGCAACGAGTTGCATTAAGATTTAACAACTTACATCTTATGCCGCAACACCCAATGCTTTGGCAAACTTGTACATCGTTTTTGGAGTTGGGTCCTAGTCCGTTGGTAGTTTCGGTGAGGGAATTTCCTAATGCTTTTGATTTGATAAACTTGAGTATGTTAACTGAAAGTTCCTTGCCTTGGTAGCCTTTAGGAATGCTTCTGGAGCAGTCAACATAATCTTTGGTCTGCAACTAATAATGAATCAGTGTAAGTAAAATATATTATAACTAAGTCAACTATATATATATATAGATAGATAGATAGATAAATGAATCGTTGTTCGTTAGTCTCGCTAAAGCTCGAGAACGACTGGCCCGATTTGGATAATTTTGGTCTTGAATTGTTTGTGGAAGTCCAGGGAAGGTTTAAAAGGTGAAAGGCGGTGTTTAAATAAAAACAACAATATTGTTTTTTCTTTGATGTCGAAGATCGAATCCGACAATCTACGTACGCGAGAACTTTACTTTTCAGCACGACATAATGAAATTGAGTGATTCCGCAGGCACAGTGCTCCTGTGATCCTGGAACGAGTTGCATTCCGCTATGATGCGGCAATATATTATTATGTCAACAAATCGGTAACAATTGGGGAAATGACAATAATTTGTAAATATTGCAAGGCGTTAAAATATAGTGGTGAATCTACTGGATTATGATGCGCTGGAGGAAAAGTAAAATTGCTACAATTGGTCCTACCACCAGATCATTTACGCTCTTTAGTTTCTGGGATTGGTAATGATTCTAAGCACTTCTTGGTCAACATTCAGAAATATAACAGCTGTTTTCAGATGACTTTATTTGGCGCTACACATATACAGGACAATTTCATGCGCACTTTCCCACAGTTGACTCAAAATTGCATGCAGTAGTTACCAAACATATGATACATGTACCTAGATTACCACCTCACAATTTGAAGTTAAATGTAGGATCAGTTGTCATCATGTGGCGTAACATTAATCAACCTTGACTGTGCAATGGAACAAGACTGACTGTGAAAAAGATGATGAATAACGTCATTGAGGCAACAATCATAATGGGAAAATCCAAAGGAGAGGATGTCTTGATCCCGCGCATACCGATGATTCCAACGGATTTACCATTCAATTATAAACGTTTACAATTTCCAGTACGTCTGGCATTTGCGATGACCAATAAATCTCAAGGCCAGTCGTTGGAAATTAGCGGAATCAACTTGGAGTATCCCTGTTTCGCATATGGAGGCGCATACATCGCGTGTAGGCGAGTCGGAAAACCGTCATCTAAGTTTATTTACGCACCACAAAACAAAAACTATAGTATATCAGAAAGCTTTAAATTGATTAACAAACTATATCATAACTGTGTGTGTCTGTAAATATCTAATTGAAACCTTATAAATAGCCAGTATTTCAAGAAAACTCTGTTTTTTTAAATATGAAACATCATGTGTAATTAATCGAAAATAATAATAAAAATTCATTCATACCGAGAATTTTTTTTATTAATTACGAATTATTAGGTCTTTTGCCGGGTCAGCTAGTTGTCATTGCATAATTTAAAATTTTATAAACCAACCCGTAATTAATACATTTTTCGCAAGTGTAAAGAATTTTATAAGATATACAACACAAAATAATACCAAACAACTCCTTAAAAAATTCATATTTTAATTGTATTAAATCTTTTATTCAATTCTGATTAAATAATGTAGATTTGAATATTACTTTGTTAGAACTTACTTGGGCTCGAGAGTAGGCAATATAGTGTCCTGAAGCCATACTGGTTCCTAAATGCATGATAACACAGCTAAGCCGATATTTATGGGGCGTTGTTTTCGATTTTTCCACTTTGTTACAACTTTCGCAAAAACATCGGATTTCCAACGGCGTTGGCACGTAAGTATTTACTTTTTCAACTCCCGATGATGATGTCGTAAATCTTTTCAAGTGGAGAACCATTGTGTTAGGCAACTTTTCATACAGTACCTTAAATATTAAAATAACATTTGCAGACAATTGAATGAAAAATGTACAGTATCACGTATTATGTATTACGAAACAAAAATGAAATCTTACAGTTCTTGAGGCTTCGTTGTATCGATTACAATTTTCGCAGAAATACTTGTTTTGATCGCAGAGCTTCTCTGATGCAACACATACAGTCCCAAATATAGAACTATCCGCGTTGCTAGATCCGAAGTCTTCATCTTTCGAATTGACAGGTACCTAAAAATTAAATAAAAATAATATAAAATAGATTTCATCTTAAATTAAATCCTGCCTGTATTTCTAAAAACGGTTCCTTTAATTCACTAACTTCCTCGCATTCTAAACATACTGTCCGGTGTATAGACACACCCTCAAACTCTTCAGCTATAAAATTATAACCTATTTTTCTTTTATCTGGATCTGCCAGAACGCCGTTAGAATAATTGTCAACTGTTGTTCCTGGAAAAATATATTTATGAATATTTTAAATAGACATGAAACAAAATCAATTGTTAAATATCTATACCATTTTCCTTGAGGGTATTATGCTTCTCTGCTTTTTTTGGTGGCTTCTTCCAAGATGTTCTCACGCCAAAAATTTTACTATTATTAATAGTATTTGTTGAACCGGATTCAGGAGCTTTTAAAAGCTCTGGATTTTGATCAATCTACAAATAATGACAATATAAGAAATAACGCATTCTGAAATAATATATTATTAGACTGAAGTCTACCACATACCAAACATGACAATACACAACAATATACTTCAATTATATTTATCAAGCACCACAAACCAAAGTTTATATTTAATAATTGTTAAAAAAGTATGCAGTGTATTAAAAGAAATGTTCATCAATTATGACTACTTTATATTTAAATACTTTCTTCTAAATGTAAACTTGGTGCATGGAATTCGTTTCACTCCAGTAGCGAGTGGTAATTTCTGCTTATTTGCGTGTCAATACGAGATTGATCTGCGTTCAAAAATTGAGGTATTAATTGCCACATCAACCAGATTATGCAGTAGTAAAAATTGTTTTTACATCAAATATGGTGTAGCGATGATCTATGTACAATTAATGAACTTGTGCGCTTTCGAGTTGAAAAGTTTGGATCGTCAGGAGCAGACTGGTTTACAACACATTACACTTCCTATGTTTTCTATCATTCTAGATGATGTTGGTCATATATATATTGACCTGGATTTTGAACGAGATAAATGCTTTGCACATCATTTAAATGGCGAAGACCAATAACGCGCGATTCACTCTCTAGAAACACTAAAACACAGAGATGGAATTCTTAATAGCCAGGCTACCGACTGCCCCCCAGACTCATTTTTCATGCAGTAAGCTAAACAAATATAAACATACTATTGAAGCACCTTGTATAAGATTCTAGTATAATTAAGTAATAATCAATAAAAAAACTAATACTATTACCTGTTGACTTAATTTGTCACAGGTTACTCTTAAACAGCTCAACAACTCTAGAAAAAATTCGTGCGCATCTTGTTGATGATTGCCTTCAAACAAGGTCTTTGCATCCCTTACAGCTTGTAATAAAGCTTCAGGTTGGTACGGATCAGGAGAGTCTTTTGATTCTAGATTGCTCATTGTAACAAACAAAGCATGGAGTTTTTCAGTAACTATTTGGTCTCTAGATTTTGGTATGATGTCATTGTTACCTTCAAGTAATATAAATCAAATGAGAGTTGATTAAATATGCATAATTTAAATACTTGAATAGTAATTTAATTATTAAATAATATGAAAGTAAATTAAGTGATAAGTATATAGTAAGTTCAAAAATAAATCGATACATACAAAAACTGATTTGAATTTTAAATGATAAATATACTTTTTTTCATAAAGTGTACTCTTTTATGGTAAATTTACAAATATATATATTTAGGGTAAACATACCTATTGATAACAGATCTTTACTACTCGAACTTCTCCAACTACTTCCACTAACAGCACTGCCATTTCGCCCTAAGCTACTAGTTTTTGTTTTAGTCTCCTTTAATTTCCCATTAACAAAATTAATGTCTGTGAGTAAATGATGCAGATTATGCAAAAATGTTGGTGCAAATCTTAGAGCATAAAGTATACAATTCAAAAAGCAGGTATTGCCCATATTAAGCAATGTAGCTACATTGCAATCAGATATTCCTTCTCCATTTATCACAGAAGGATGAGTTTGATCATCTAAATAATCAGCCATAGTGTCTAGTCTGATTTTTTTTACTGGTGATAATTCAGGTATAATAGTCAACTTGCAGTTTCTCTCCCTTAATTGCCTTGTACTATTTGATTTCATCAAAGAACATTTTCTTTGATTATTTTTTTTCTTGGAAATAATATTTTCTTCGACACTTTTAATATGCTTCCGCCTGGAGATACTCTTCTCTTTTAATTTTACAGAAGACTTTTTTTTAGTGCTGGGAAAATCAGAATAACCTGAATCATCAGAGGATTCTAAAAGTGATTGCAGCTTATCTCTGATATCTTCTGGTGGTTCAAAACTTATATCGAATGAATCAATATCTATATCAAAATACTCTTCCTGTTGTGAATCTTCAATAAGTTCTTGAGCCTTCTTTTCATCAACCACCGGCAAGTACCAGCACAAATCATGCTTCTGGAATAACGCTCTAGCTCTTTTTTCTGAAAATAATATAAAATAATAAATAAATAAATAAATATATATATATATATATACATAAGTATATAAAAGTATAAGTATATAAAAAGTTATAAATATATAAAAAATATAAACTAACCTATCTCATATTCAGACACATCTTTGCCAGTTTTTTTCTTTCCCACAGTTTTGATAAAATCTTTCACACACTTCCTAGTTGGATCTTCTATGTCAGTATAAGGCAAACCATGAAACACATAATCAAACTGCTGTTCTACAAAACTTCGATATTTGTATTTAGGCTTGTGTGTCATAAATGAATTAGTTGAAAAATCTATTTGGTCGCCCATCTTTTTCTTTAAACCTATACCAACAATTTTACTTTTGTCCTAATATTTTATATATAAAAAAGCCCAAAATACCTTTAAGTTAAAAACCACTATGTTATATTTAAATATAATATGTCGGCAGTTAATTAATAAATATACTGATAATAATTTAGCTCAAATCATACAATTCTTCATAAGTTGACTAATAACCTTACCAAAATAATTTAACCCGACAAACCAAACATAAGATGTTAATATAATTATACTTACATATAAGTATAAAATTAACAGATATATTAGATCTCCCAACAATACTTATGGTTTTGTGGTATTTATCGAAGACACTAAAATTTAATTGGAAACATATTACGGTAATTTATAATATTTTAATCGTCTATGCTCGCATTTTTATTTTCAGTGACATAAAAAGCTGTTTGACAATCCATGTTTAGACAACCGGTTATGTCGAGGTATATATTATACATAATACACACTATTTTATGTATACATGTGTGATGTTTGTTATATCTATTTAAGGATTTCATTTAGACGTTTTAATAAAACAACGTTTAACATGTAAAATAAACTTATATGTAAAATTTCTTCTTCAAACAATTACATAAAAGAAGAACCCATTGTTATAAATGTTAACCTATTGTAACATAAACGTCTGGGAAATGGGGAAAATTTTGTCGACAATTAAGCACCCTTTTCGTAATTTTAACTTGGAAAGCAGAGCGCATAAGATTATTGGTCAGTCCAAACCAATACCGGCACCTAAATTTGAAAAAGATGAATTGGATTTGCAACGATTACAAAAGCGTATGTAGATCATCGTAACGATGGAAAAGCCTCTATCAAATTACGTTTTTAGAATACCCCGAGGTTTTCAAAGAGGGTTTAAGGAAGGACGAGCAACTTGATCAACATCTTAAAGATGTGTATGTTGTATCTCATGATGTAAGTATATTATTTGTACTTGTTATGTAAATGTTTCAAAGAGATAAGTTTTAGCCAGTATCTGAAATAAAACAACCCCAAAATCCAAACAGGCCATTACCTCAAGATAGATCTCAGCCTGATATGTATTTATTTGGCCATAAGGAACCAGAAAAAGTTCCATTAGGTAAGATTTTACTTAGAAATGCCCTGAAGTTCATATCTCAACATCAAGGTGATCCAAAACTTCATACAGCTGAAAATATCTCAAAAGTATATAAACTACCTGAGAGTACTGTTAGTAAGTTAGGCCTATTTCATGTACATTATGATATAATTATAATATAAATATAATAATGTTTCAGGTAATATATTGAAATATTATAGGGTGTTTGAAATATACGTTCCAGAAAATGTAAAAAAAACTAAAGGTAAATTTGCTGCTCCTAGTAAACCTAGCTCATATGTAACAAAAGATATTAGTAAATTATTGCCATCTTCCGATTTTAACAAGAAAAATGATTCTTAAGTAAATATGATGTTAGTGAAGTGTAATTTATTTCTGGTTTAATTGAATTTGTAGAATATGCTGAACTGGTTCTATTAAAATCTTAATATAATTTGTGTTATTATTCTAAACAGTAGTCATTCCATTTAAGAACATTTGTTAATTTATTATTATAAATTCAATAATAATAATAATACATAAAGATATCAAAAGTAGGATTGTACATTAATTTTTAACTGATTTTGTTAAACTTAAAATGTTAGGTAGAAGATTTAGAATGTTTTTTGAATCGTTCACATTCAATTTATCTATGAAAGTTCAAATATTTAGAAAAAAGATCAATTATGCTATTTTATCCCATCTCCAGATAGTTCCATCATCACACACATATAAAAGGATATTGGCATTTCGGCTAAGAGTTGTTTGTCTAATAGCAGTTGTGCACCTAGGATGTTGCAAAGTGTAACATTTGGCTTGGGCAGGATCAGATACATCTAAGTCCCACACAAATACTTTTCCAGTCTGATTTCCTAAAGCCAGTATCTGTACAATAATAAAAACTATAAGTTTTAGATAATAAAAAAGAACTATTTAATTAAGACCTTTTGCCAAAAATCCATTGCAAATCTGACAAACCAAATTTCACATTCTTTGTATTCAAATTTATGAATAATAG
Organism: Rhynchophorus ferrugineus; assembly: GCF_030347505.1. Classification (NCBI taxonomy): domain Eukaryota; kingdom Metazoa; phylum Arthropoda; class Insecta; order Coleoptera; family Curculionidae; genus Rhynchophorus; species Rhynchophorus ferrugineus. The sequence continues at coordinate 17,299,540 of NW_027472583.1, read as the reverse complement.
TTGAAGTTGTTTCCCCCTTTCTTAGCTGATCATCTTCAAGTCTACCTGGTTTCCAACATATAATACAATTCTCACAGGACTTACTTAACAAAAAGTCACCAAACCATTTAACACAATCTACATAATTCCTGAAAAAACAATTATGTAAAATATATGATATTAGAATACTAGTATAGTATAAAATATTAGTTAATTTCTTATTCATTCAATATATAATCATACATTTATGCAGGTAATAATATAGCAACTATAACAATATTTACATATACCTATGAATATCTCTTGTTGAAAAATCGGGGAAATGTTCTTTTAATGTATCAAATGGCCTAGAACTTCTATTTGGATTCCAATTATAAGACTGACGAATTGCTTCTTTCATATAATCCTTATCTAATCTCCATAGTTTTAAAGAATGGTCCATTCCACAAGACATTACTCTGTTCCCTAGTAAGTCAAAATCCTAAAAGATAAAATAATATACATATGTATCAAAAACTTAATTCCTAATACTAACAGCACTTAGTACTTCATCTCTGTGCCCCTCAACACCACCAAAAATTGCTATACATACATCAGTTTTAGTGTTCCATAACCTACACATAAAATAAATTGACTTAGCAATATTTAGTTTATACATTTACAAGCATGTGCTTACCTTAAAGAATGGTCTTTAGACACAGATAATAGTAAATTTGGATCTTTTGGATGAAATTTTAATTCATTTATGGCATGACCATGCCCTATGTAATGTCTAATAGAACTCATTGTTGCTGGATTTAATATTCTAATAACCCCTAATAAAAATAATAAGCATGAAATTAATATGAATATAATAGTTTGTTCTACCTCTTGAACCAGCAATTGCTAATAAGGGTTTCCCTAGATCTTCATCATAAGACCAAGCACAAGTGTAAAAATTCTCATCCAACTAAAATAAATTGAATAGTACTAATGATAGAATTGAATTTTCTTGAAAATAAAATATATAAAACATACATCAGGATCTGCATAACACTGCAGTAATTTAATACCACCTCCTTCTGGGCATTCATAAACAGTTACACGATTGCTCCCAACTGCTGCAAAAACCATTGGTTGACCTTCCCTAAGATAGTGGTTAAATTGAGCTCCAAACAATGGTTGGCCATGGTCTTCTTTAATGTTACACCTAAAATGTCATCAATATTTATTTTAGTTTCTTTTCAAAGTATGTTAACATCATACACATATTTATAAATAGGTTTTAAAACTTTTTGAGCATTGCAGAACTTCTTTTTGCTGTTTCTTCCTCGGCGACTTCTATTTGTTGGAGTAGCACTTCTGGAAGTATTGTCAGTTGTTGATGTACTTCCAATACTTGAAGTATCATCCTTGAAGGCCATAAATTAACAATTATATATATTTAGTGTTTTTAATTGTATTACCGCTTCTTCTCCGGATTCTTCTGTTAAATTTGCCTCGCATTTAATTTTCTCTTTAATTTCTTGTTGTTTCATTATTTTGTACTTTAAGTTTCGAGGACAAACAGACCGAAGCCATATAGTTCCCGCCAATTCCCTAAAGTGTTGACTTTTAAATTTGACGATTAAGGTCAATAATTAAATCAATCAAAATAATTCATATATGCTCAAAAATTCAATTCAAGTCACATATCGACATTGTTGAATGTCTGGGAGCACGGAAAACTGGGGCTTTTTAGCAAAGTTTTAGCTAAATCAAAATATAGGCTATATTCTATGTTGACTTTTTTATTAGGGTTGGGCATAATCGATATATTTTAGTAATAGAAAAAAATTGAGAAAATCGTTTTAAATAATTTAGCTACAAATCGTTCATTCTACAACTTCAATTATTTAGTTCAGCAACAAAAAACCATGATTACAAAAATATTAATTGACCTATATGACAAACCCGTAATAAAACATAATTAATATATGCTGCTTTTCCGGTAATCGATATATTACGATTATATATAATTTATTCATAATTATTTATTTACTTTTTTAATTTAATAAATTATATATAGTATATAATGGCATAGTAGATGATTAATTTTAACGATTCTTTTTATATTATTCTGCAATATATATCATATTGTTAAATATTATCTAAAGAAATATCCATATCGGCAAAAGATATCGATATTCTTTTTGCAATAAGTATAAAAATATCGATATTTTACAAAAAAAATATATCGATTTTTTAAAAAAAATATAAATATAGTCAAATATTAGCCTAAAAAGATATATAATTTTTCTAAATCTCTTAAAGAGTAAATTGTATTTAATTCTGAAAAAATTTCGAAAAATAACGGTTAAAATAATATCGATATATAAATATATCTGGCAAAAATATCAATATATTAATATATCGGGCAAAAATATATATTCAGAAAATATTGATATAAGGCTATATCGATATTTTTTCTGCATTTCTAGGTCAGATTCTGTTCAAAATATCTCTGGTGGCATCAATATATTTTAATTAAAAGAACAACGGTAATATTAATGTTTTAGTTAATTTTAAATTTTGTTAAACAATCCGCTTTTTCACAAATGTTATCAATAAGTAATATATGCCAAAATATATAAATAATAGTACATATTCATTTATACATACCAATGCTAAAGCTGTTACTCTATTTGTAAATTTCCATTTTCATTCGTCTACCTTTTTAATAATAGCTTGAAGTTGGAATAATTTGCGATTATCGACTATATCTGTAGTTTTCACTTCATTTCTATTTTCCTTTGTCTACTTTTCAACAAACGAATGCGATTATCGATTATTTCGATAGTTTTAATTCGATAGTTGTCATCTTCTGTTGTCATTGTAATAGACTGATTTTTTATTTAGTGAGTAATTTCTTAAAGATATGATAATCTAGAAATATTTATTGTATATAATTTTTAAATTAAATATTTGGATATTTTTCAACTGTACATTTATTACATGTACTATTTATTAAGTATGCTTTAATATTAAATTTGGCAATAAAGTATTTTAATAAGTTGTTATTATATTGCAAATTTTTATTATAAAAATATTATTTTTTTGTTTTATTATTAGTTGGTATTGGATTAAACATTTTATAGCATAGTAAATAAAAATTAACTATTTTAGATTAAGGCAGCTGACTTATTTGATTTTTTTTGTATTGTTAGAGATAATTAAAAAAAAATGGATATAGCGGTACCCTCACGATTTGCTTGTTTAAAAATCGAGGATGACGATTTCCGGCCTTCAAATACTGAAAACAAGAAAAAGGTAAATAAGGTATCCAATAAAAAACCCAATAGTGCAGCTAAAGAGGCCTCTAAGGGTTCTTGGACTACAACTAGGAAAAAAGGAAATGCAAATGAGGTGGGATTAATTAATATTCTTTTAAATTTAATTTTGGTAATTTCGAAATATTTAGAAGCCTAAGGCCGCGCCTAAACAAAGTCAAAAAAAGAAAAAGCAGTTACAAAAGGGTGAATCGAGTAAAGATTGGGAAGAATGGCAAAAAAAAGATGCAGAATTTATAAATGATGTATTTGAACAACAGGTATATTTATATGTTCTGTAATGGTTAAATCATGAATTAAATAAATTATTAATATAGATGCAAAATGCTATATTGCAATCTAAACTTGAGTTTGAGCAACAGAAGAAAATTTCATCAAAGGAATCTCCACAATCTCAAGGTAAAAAAAAGAAGCCAAAGACTATGACTTGGAATCAATTTGTAGAAAGTAGAGATAGTGATACTAGAGGTAAAATATGTTCTAATTTACAATTTCTTTCGTATGATTTATATATTTTTATTTTAGAGGAGGTAACAGTTGTGGAACATGATAAGGACTTTTTTGATGATGTTGTAGAAACTGTTAGAAATGAAATAAAAAAAGATGTTGTTGAAGAAAATCGAAAGCAAAGGCAAGAAAAGTTTGATGAAGTTTTTAGTTTGACACAGCTTCAAGTAATTTACATGTAAAATGTTTAAAAGTAGTGAAAATAAGTAACTTTGCAGGAGAAATTAGAGGAAGAGAGACAAAAGAATGCTCTTTTAGAAAACCAGCTAAAAGAAGCCAAATCAGAAATCGCTGCTGTAAAAAAAAGGAATGCCATGTTATGCAGCATGTTGAGTCAAGGAGAAAGTAAGTGATAACAATGTATATTGATAAGTAGTTAGAGGTTTGTGCTGAATATTACTAATGCTTTTTATGCGACTTTATAAAGCTTTGCATATATATAAGGAACATTTAGACAATGATTTAACCAATTGAATGAATGAAATTAAGAAACTATTTGTTCATAAACCTTTAATATTGATTATTTACTATATTTATAATTTTTCTTAAAAAGTAACTTTATGTATATTAATTAAACCAAAAATTGAGGATGAAGAAATGTAATTAAATTTTATGTTTATAATGATACCTTTTCATACAACTTTTTAAACGTTGATGAAATTTAAACAAAAATTTCATTGTGGCCAATAATAGTTCTCATGTATTAAAAGTACATTTTATTGGGTGATGCAACTAACAGTGGTATATTAATGCAAACTTAGTTCTAGAATGAATTACATAATATATAAGCTAGATATATTTTTTTGTAACAATTTTTTATTATTTTATTTCTATATTTTTGGTAATGAAAACTTATATAATCCGCTCAATAAAACAGATAACTCACGTCATCTAAATTTATGATGTCAAAATGTCGCAATGTTGCCGCATTAACTTTGAGCTTTTTGGCTTTTTATATATGTATATATTTATATATATATATATATATATATATATATATATATATATATATATATATATATATATATATATATCAATAACTGCTTTTGGATTCACTTGGATTTTGGTCATTCTAAATTTATATATTTTGTGTTTTTATTTTTTCAATTAAGTTCTAATGTGCAATCACTTCTATTTAGGATCCATGGATTTTATAAAAAATATATTTAACTACATTTTGAATATTAATCTTAGAATGTAGGTAACCTGGTTAAAATACAATTTTAGTTAATCTTATTGTCAATGTAGCTAGCTAAATTACTAAAATTATATTCATAAAGGTAAGCTTAAAAGGGGAAATGTAAAATGTTGATCCAAAACTATTCCTAGTATAAAATAATGAAAATATTAAATCCGCCGAATTTTTTTTTTGATCAGCTGTATTGTGAATAAATATTTACCTAAACTTATGTTTTTTTTCCAAAAAAAAATTAGTGATATAAAAAATTAAAACGAAAAATAAACTACTTTAATGTTTTAGTTAAATATTAGTGCTTTTCTTTTCTGATGTAATTTTTGAAAAAATTATTAGTTCAAAATATAAATCAATGTAGCCTTTTTGACGTACAATTTATTCTGATACTATCCGCGTTCTGGTAGTGAATTCGAAAAAAATCAAGATGCATGCTATGACAAAGGAGCAACGTGAAGATTTCAATCGTGATGTGATGTTATCCAATATGGATTTGCTACGAATGCATCCTTGGTGTAAGAATTATTATTTATGTTACATTTTATTTATTATAACTCTCAATTATTATTGTATTTTTATTTTTAAGTTACATGTTTTATTAGTAATGCGTATTAGAAATGTTTTCAGCCAAATTGAATATTTACATATGTTTTCAGTCAATATTTAAATATTGGCCTACTATAAGTGATCTGACATTATTCGGTATTGGCAGTTTTTGTCAGATACTCGGTTGTGTCGAAAATATTACTTCAAAATGTTAAACGAAGAAGATTTAATTTGTATTGAGCGAATGTATGGTTTAACAAATGATTATTGGATTAAGCAAAACCCTTGGTGTATTTATACTATTTTGTTCTTGTTCTCTTTATGTTTAAATTTTTCGTTAAAAGCTAGATTTAATACAAATTGACTTATTTTTTTCTGATATTTAAATATACGTTCTTTTAGTGAAAAATAAGGCCCAAGTATTATCGGAAATGGCAAGATTGTCAAAACTCAAGGAAGAAATGATTGATAATATTACTCAGTTAAAAGGAGATTTAGAAAAAGAAAGAACGAAGAGTGCCGAAATGAAGAAGCAAAATAAAACCATTCCAAAACAACCAGCAAAAAAGGTAATTTTTTATTTGATAGGTTTTTTTTGTGTGATTTTCCAAGTTATCCGTTCATTGCACGTATATTAACAATATTATTTACCACTTATATTATTTTAGTTATTTTATTGATTCACTTGATGGTTTTATATATTTTGTATTTTTAATTTTTCTTTAGATGCCGAAAAAGAAGTCCAAGTAGTTTTATTCAAAACTTATCTATAATTTCATTGATAGTGCAAGCTTGTAGTTTACTTTAGCTTTGTCATTGAATTAATTATTTTGATTATAACTGTTTAATTATCTTAACTGTTATATTATCGTGATAATTTTTAATATTGTTTTACAGAACAAGAAGTGATTCTTCTCTCAGCTAATGTATCTAAAGAACAGTATATTATGTTTATGTATTTTTTCAAGAACCATTTGTTCCTTATGTTTTAATTCATATTACATTTTGCAAGATTAATTAAAATTTTTGGAATATATCTGGATGTTTTATTTGTTTCCATTTAATATCATCAGATTTAATATAAAAATTTCTATTTTGAATATACATAACAAGTAGATTTATGGTATATTTTATTATCTTGAAAAATTCTTATAATATAAGCTTGAATAAGTTTAACGTTTAAATATATAATTTAAGTGATTCTCTTATTTTTTTATTATTGATAAAAATGGATGTGATTGATTTTAGATTTTTTATTATTTTAATTCATTTTACAAATTCAGTCAATTTACAAAAAATAAATACAGCAATATCAATGGTGTATACTCTTAAAATACTTAATTATAGTATAAATTAATTTTGATGTTGAATTTGAAATTCTTTCATTAGTTGAACTAGAAGCATGACATCTTCGTAAGAAGTAGCATTGTAAAGTGATGCTCTGATGCCACCAACAGATCTGTGACCTTTCAACTGATACATATATCGTTTTTCTGCTTCTTCAAGGAATTTGGCCTCCAGTTCCTCATTACCTTGAGGTCCACCTACTCTGAATGGTATATTTATTCTGCTACGGCAGTTTTCTTCGATAGGACAACTATAAAAGTCTCCAGAATTCTTAATTGCAGCGTATAAACCGTTGCTTTTTTTGTCCGATTGGCTTTCCATACCATCAACACCGCCGTTTTTCTGTATCCATTTTAATACCTTTTCCATTACATATATTCTAAAAATGATAAAATATTTCTTGATTTAAGAGCATATTCAGAAAATAGGCAAAATATCTTACGAGAATGTTGCTGGTGTGTTGAGAACAGAATTCTCTTTGGAGACTTGAGAGAAATTAAATACTGATGGACAAATCTTCATTGCATTTCCTAAGAGATCTTCTCTGACGATAACAACAACAGCGCCTGCTGGTCCTATGTTCTTTTGGGCACCTCCGAATATGCATCCAAACTACAAGTAAAAGAAATACAAAAAATATACAGTAGTTTTGTTCTTAATATTATCGTCTTGGCAATCTATTATTTATTATTTAATCTATTAGTGTGTATGAAGTAGTCACTTCTACAATGTGTTCGATGATGTTGGTTATATGTAAATTGTAAATATTCATAAATATATGTAGTGAATGTAACTTATACAGATAATTGCTTAATCCAGTAAAATTTTAAGTAATCTTACCTTTGAAACATCAAATTTCCTGGTCATTATATTCGAAGACATATCAGCAACTATAGGGACGCCGTGAGTTTCAGGTATATAAGGAAATTCAACCCCATCCACAGTCTCATTATCACAATAATAGAAATAGGAAGCATCTGGATTTAGAGTCCAGGTGTTTTGATCAGGAATTTTACCGGGCTTATCGGCTTTTGGAAATACTAAGTTTACAGTTCCGTATTTTTCTGCTTCTTTGGCTGCCTTCGCCGACCATGTACCTGTGACTGCATAGTCCGCTGAGCCTGTTTTACCCAAAAAATTCAAAGCTACCGCTGCGAAAGCTCCTAGACCGCCCCCTTGGATAAACATGATTTTGTAATTTGTAGGAACATTTCTAAGAGAAAAGAAAACAACTATTGCATTACAATGCGATAATTTTGTTTACGTTGACTTACAATAATTCTCGAATAAGATCCTGAGCACTTTTATTTATAGCTGCATATTCTTTCGACCTGTGGCTCATTTCCATCAAACTCATGCCACTGTTTTGATACGAAACGAGTTCTGATTGGACCTCATTCAGGACCTGTATAAATAAAACTAGCTCAGTTATGTTTTAATTTCAGATAACTTAAATGTAATTGTAGTATGTAATTCGTTATACTGTTTTTTGTTTTTTTATAAGGTTTTTATTTTTTCCGAATAAATATTGTTATCGTGTCTGTTGACTTTTGTTACGTCAAATTTTAGGATTTTTTAATTATATTTAATACTATCGAGTGTAAAACAGAGCTTTAAGATGTTTATTTAATATATTAACATAATTATGTGCTATATTGCCAATTGAATAATACAAAGGGTAATATCGGAAGTTATTAATCAATTATCATAGAGCAAAGTCATCACGGTCTTTCCTGAAACAAAACTGATGTTAAAGTTTAACTGCCTTATATTACTTAATAAGACAATGCTTAAAATTATGTAGTTAATTCTTTAGTATTTTATAAATGATAAAATATAGTTGTTTCTAATATAATTTCTATATGAATTTGTATGTATTAATTAATAATGCTTAATTTCCACGATATGAATTCTACAAACATTATCAATTATTTTCAATTTAATAAAATATATAATAAAATGTCATACAATAATGATCTTTATTAGTGCGTTCTCTATAAATTCTGCAATCTAATAATGCAACGGTTTATTGGGTTTTGCCCTGCATAGCAATTAAAATTGGAAAGTTTTATAATCACGAGAACCATAGAAGAAGAATTGATGAGAACTTTCTCGCTAAGATCAACTCTAGACTACTATGATTATCGTTCGTTGTAATATATTCTCTGCTAAACAATCAAATTTAGCCATGATGTGATTATGAATATTGTTGTGTTTTTTAAATTTATATTCAGGTATACAAAATTAAGGAGAATTTTAATCAACGTTAGAAACACTTTAGAAATAAAAATTGCTTTAATTTTGTGTCCTATTGCTTATATGACAATTTATGTACTGTCAAGAAATAATAACAATAATAATTAAAATGATATATGCTGATACAAATTTTCGTTAATTATCACTAATTTCTAGAGAATATTTTTCCAAATATTAGAAGGTATTTAAAACCGTTTTTTAATAAGTATATTTAAATACCAAACACATACTAATTAGTTAAAAGTTCAGTTGAACGGTTTTAGTTAATGTTTAAAAGACGCAGATAATACGACTTAAACAGGTTTATTAAAGAGGAAGTTTTTTTTTTAATCGTGGAAGAAACTTACCTCTCGAGGTAGTTTGGCTGGTCCTGCGCCAAAATTCAATGCAGATTGACTGCTTCCCATGTTGTTGATTGTTTTGTATACTGATTGCACGTGTATGTTAATACAGTTGAAAAGGTTTATAAATAAATAATTTCCCTATTTGAATTTCAAATCGCGATCGAACGTAAGTACGGGGATTTGGCGGAGAATGGTACCAAAACCCGGTACTATCCGTTTATATCGGTCAGCTGTTGAACGTCAGACTTACGATTATTTTGTTTATGAGTGGGGACGAGTTAGATTATCTTACGTTTTCTTTTGGTGATTTCTTTGGATTTCATTATTTGAACAATATTTTGTTTTTAATCAGTTGCATTGTTTATTGTTATTATTAAAAATTAACAAATCTCCAGCAAAATAAGGAAGGAATTAATTTTTTATATAAAATTTTCTTAGTTATACTAGTCTACATCGGATTATTTTTAAATTTAGTGTTACTGATTGTTGTTGATTCAGTTACTTCAAGATGAAAATAATACAGAAAGAAACGCGCAACTATTTATATTAAAACACATTAATTTTCATTATTACATTTGGCATTAAATAACTAGAATTAATTTCTTTAGTATTAATTTCTGTGTTAATCTTATCTTGACTAACGTCTCCACCAATAGCCGTAACAAATAGGGTCAGTTTTAATTGCACACATGATGAATTTCTTTATCATAATTTAAATAATGATGAATTAAATAATGAAAATATTTGAAAAGATTCTAATGTCTTTTCACGCCTTATTTTCTAGATGTTGATCCGTCCAATTTTGATTTGTTATTTTCCATTTTATTTTTAATTAAAGTATATTTTTATGAAGAAGAGCCTTAATGACAATCTCTACCGTAAAACTCTAGTTTATTGGTTTTCAGGCATTGTTTGTCACCAGAAACCATTCGAAACGGTTGAACTGGAAACTTATTTATAGACTATTTTTAGATTTATTGAGACTTTTTTTCTATAAAAAGGATGAACATATTTGATGAACAGACCTGTTGAAAAAGTTCTTCAAAATTACATTTTAAGCGGATTATATTGGTTTATTGTAAGTAGGAAGATTCATTGACGTTTCTGTTTCAAAGCTGTAACGTTTGCGATAGTCAGTTGTATGACTCAATCAATCCGAGTCCAATCAATCCAAGTAAATAATGCAGATATCAGTGACCAGCCTAAAAAATCATTATCTAACCCGTTGTCTAATGTTTACAATGGATCCAACAAGTAATAGTGTAATATTGATATTTTTGGAAGGTGGAATAATGGAAAGAGAAGGTGATTGAAAATAATTTTATACAACCGCACTAATTTCCTTCAATGACCATTCAAATTGTAAAAGGATAACAACGAACTATGCTCGATGATATTTTTTATTGTCGTTTTTGAAATGGTGCAATATGTTAATATATTTGTATTATCTTGTCTCAGAATAGGTTATTTTAAATAACAAAACTCGTGATCCTTTTTACACGCTTACAAATAGCACATATCGCATGTCCAACAGCTGATGATTCTTAAATGATCTGTTTGTTGTCGTTCGTACAATATAAAACTCTGTGGTGGACACTTTTTTTCATACTTAACAATAAAAAATAATTATAATTTCATCTTAATTTTTTATGTTCAATAATTTTTATTTATGGTGCTAAAATAAGTTGAATATGTGCCAAAATATAACAATTATATAATATATCTAACTGATTATATGAAAAGTGGTGTTTTTGTTTTGGGATTTTATATTTTTACAAATTAGATAATTAAGCTTGTCCTTCCGAATATTCACATTATTTTAATTGGCATTTCTATCGTTTATCTGTAGTTGGCTTGTAGGGTTAGATATAATTCAAGCCACATCATTATGTTATATATCACTCATTAACGTATCATTATTATATATTATCTCTCGATTATATTAATAGTAATATATAGGAATATGGGGTCTGTGACAATTAATTCAAACTATTCTCTTAACTTTATATATTGGTTGTGAATTGTTAAGATGGATTTTCATTTTACTTTCCCTTATTGACACAATGAGCATACCATGAAATAAAATATATTAAGAAATATTTATAATCACTCATTGATGTATTATCACTATAAGTTATCTCTCAATTATATTAATATTAGATGTTTATGTGTATTTATGTAATTTATTCACTTTAAAAAAGGAATGTACTAAGAAAAACTGATTTAGACTATCTGGCCATCTGTTTTTTTGACTACCTAAAATGGTTGCTTCCAGATTCTATGGCCATGATTATTCCGCTTTGGTGTTTCTGTGGATGGCTCTCCCGTACCAATCCATGACTTTTGCGCTTGGGATTATCGCAGTAGATCCACTTTTCATCGCCAGTCATAATACGCTACCGAAATTCTTCTTTTTTTACCTCTGAAATGACATTTTCAGTCAATTCGTGTGGCTGCCATTTTCGTTCCTTTTGGATCTTTGCCATCGTATATAATCGTCTGGAAACAGTTTATTCATTAACTTTTTTTTATTAATTGTATCTTACAGTCGATATGCTTGGTACAATCTTAATTCACAAATTAATTTATTACTACTTCATTAACTGCTAAGTTATATGAATATTCTTTGAGGGTTTGAGCTGGGTTTTCGCCCAATAAATCTTAATATAATTGAACTTTTTTGGTTTGGCTGCGAATCATTAAGAAAATGGATAGCTTCAAGATGCTCTAGATAGTTTGCATGCTATTTTCCCTCATTAATACAACAGTCACGCCATCTTCTAAAATATATTGAGAAATATTTATAATCTCGAGTATTATTGCGCCTACTTTACTTTAAGTGTTTCGAAATCGGTAGATAACTGAGAAGTAAACAACGATAAATCTCCATGTGGGGTACAGGAGTTATTTCTAAAACAATTAACGTCATCTGTTCCGAAATCGTATTGTTATTGCACATATTATTTGCGTGGAAACAGTATGGAATCTTTTTTGTTCATGTTAATATATCATTAATTGGAACTTTATATATTTTTATGTATTTTTCTATTAGGGTACATTTGTAAAATGACGTTCTAGTTAAATATTTTTTATAACTCTTCTTTATACTATTCATTTTTAAAAAATTATTCCTTAAATTTCCATTCCATTTTGATAATTTAAATAGCATAATTATATGGGATAATTATATAATGATACTTGACAGCAATAACTAAGTTTTAAATATGTTCGTGGAAATCAAACGGACATTTTTGGAAACCGTAATGAGTAGATGTATGGTATATATGGTATATATGGTATTCTATCACTGTAATGGTTTTTCAAAAGGTCTGTAAAATACACCTATTACCTTTTGATTTGTCTGACCGATGTACTATAACTCATTGGTTTTAGCAACGGCTTTTTGAGATGTGTGAAAAGTTGTATTATCTTAGTGGAAAATTAGTATTTTCTTTTGCAAATAAGATCTTTCCATTCAATTCGCCTAATTATTTATTATTATTACTTATTATTACTAATTATTATAATACTAATTATTTTATATTATTACAATAATAATATCAGTTAATGGTTTTACCAGTCTGGTGACAGTCTACGAACAAAACTTTTTGAAATGGACTGAAGAGTGACCATTACACTTTCTTGGTTGATTTGTGAAGGTGAACTTGTTTCAGTCAGTTGAGTCGGAGTCATACTATTATTTTGCTTCTTATTTTGACCCATTATCATGGTGGTAAACACAATTTAATTCATAGTGATGAAATGAGACACAAGATATAAATGCTTTTTTATATATTTTTTATAGATTGCTGTAATACAATTTTTATAAGAAAATACGAGGTAAAGGCGAAAAATGATCGGTCTCACAACGAAAAACTACGGTGTTTAGTTGAAATGAATGCATTTGTCTACATAATCTCTTCTGATTTCAACATAATTGACCCAGTGTTTTTCTAACATCAACGTTCCTTCCCAGGAGTGAAAGTTTTGCAGACTGCGAAAACTGTATTATCTAACTTAATTTCTCAACTTCTTCATTAGAGAAACAAATTTGGGAACCTCTCGAAATCTGAGGATGCCAAATCAGGAGAATTAGGAGTAAAGCTGAGCAAATCGTACCCAATATCCCGCAGATTTCCCTTCGCCAAAGTATTCTTGTGGAAGTGTGTCGTCCTGGTGAAGTGGATTAAACAGGATCCTTATCGTATCTCAAAACAGGCCTTGATCATTCCGGTATATGTAACCCATGTCTTTTCCATGGTGACAAACTGTTGCAAAAATCTGTTGAACGTCTATTTATCTCGTTTTAGCTTATTTTTTCGATCGGTACAAAGTGGCACGGAAGGAGAAAAGACTTCATAAACTTTTGTCTTTAAGGAATCTATCTATAGTATAAGTTTTATCCCTAAGGAAGAATCTTCTTGGATATCAAACGATCCAATATGAAGAATTTTATGATCACACGATATTCAAATTTATTCGTTTTAACGAAAAAGACGCAAAAACCAAATATATATGTAAACAAACTACTTGAGAGAATGAGTTAAAATTTGCCATATCAACTAATGACACATATACTCACACAGAAGATATTCATTTTTGCTGTTTGGAGCGTCATCTGTGTGTCAAGCCGAGAACTTTTTACTTTACCTTCGTATTTATGTAAAATTGATAAATTTTCTTAAAGTAATTCATCATAATTAAAAGCATTGTTGTTAATTGTTATATAAATTATCTACAGTACGTTATTAGGACGCGTTCATATGACTGCTGATATTTCTCAAGTCCTCGAAAGATTACATCATTTTATTGGATTATGTTCAGTAGTCTGTATTATTATTATTATTATATTTTCCTAGAATATTGGTATTGTCTTTTTATGAAGATAATATGTATCAAATGATTTTACAAATTTCAAATGACTAACTTATGAAGACGTAATAATATATTTTATGTATTTCATAATATTTTTAGTTATTTAATTTGGTTTTAACATAATTATATAATTCGGTTAGGAACTATATCTGGAATTTTCCTCATTTGTTTAAATGGTGCATAAACTATTAAAGACTGGGTTTCAGAAGTTATTTTGGTGAAAAATGTTTGCAAACAACTTGTAAAAATAATTTTTCGAAATATCTTTGTGCGCCATGATTGTTTATACAGAAAAAGCATAAATATCCTGTCTATAAAAAAACACACACATTTATTAAAAACATACCCTTTCATCTCCTGAGTGGGATTCGAACCCACGACTATCGAATCAGATTTTGTTAAATTATAATAAAAATAATTATGACACAATTATTTTTTAAGAACGATTGTCATTTTAAGAATCAATACACGCTCGATAAAAATGTTTTTATTTTACGTTGTCTGTTAGTCAAATGAAATCCATGTGCCTGATAACCTAATGAAACAAGTGATAACGTGTACTGGTCTGTCGAACTTTTGACTTTTTTATCAGAGAATCCAAGCAGTTCTTAGAATTGCAATATTCGCGAAACTATAGATTTTATAATTTTAAATTTTGATTTTGTATCCATTGTTGTATATTTAGTTTTAACTGGTTTGTTATATTTGATGATACACTCAAGCAAACAGTATTCTGTATAAACATCAGTTACCTTTATTAGCTATGTTATTTATGTTAATAAAAAGTAATTTCTATAGCTGCTATATTACAGCATTGCTTTTGTGAATTGAAGTACTTATATTGTTAAGAAATAAAATTCATGTTACGGTTTAACCGCAATACACTGCTGGACAAAATACACCCAAAGACCATATCTCATGCTCTAAACTATCTATGGATACTTACCTGAAAGTTTCCTCTCAAATAATATTAAATTATGTTAATATTGAAAAAACTACCCACAGTTTTTATACATTTCATATATATGATCTCTGATAGAGTTAACATTAATATTCATCAACATCTTGATTCGTTTATTTATATTACTTTTAGGTTATTTAGTGAAGAAGAAAGGTATATTAATAAATTTGAGCAACATAATCAGTATAACAGGTAATCAGTAATCAGTATAATATATATATATATATATATATATATATATATATATATATATATATATATATATATATATATATATATATATATATATATATATATATATATGAAAAGTCACCGGTCTACCATAGTAAAACACATTTTTTTGGCAAATTTAGTTTTTTATTCAACATAATTCTTGCTTCAAAATAGGCCTCAGTTTCGGCGATCACCTCTTCATTAGATGAACATATCATTCAAAGCATTCTTTTGATATCTGAGAACAGGAAATAGTAGCTGGGGGCCAGATCTGGAGAATACGGAGGATGAGCAGAAATTTGAAGCCCAATTCATGGATTTTTGCCATCGTTTTCACTGACTTTTGACACGGTGAATTGTTTTAGTGAAGCAGCATTTTTTCTTCAAATGAGGCCGTTTTTCGGCGATTTCGTCCTTCAAGCGGTCCAATACGATTACGATATTACGCCATGTAATAGTCGCTGTTGATGGTCCCTCCTTTTTCAAGGTAGTCAATGAAAATTATTCCGTACGCATCCCAAAATACAGACGCCACAACCTTGCCAGTCGACTGTTGCGTTTTCCCATGCTTTGGAGCGGGTTCACCATGTGCAGTACATTCGGACGACTGTCGATTGGACTTCGGAGTGAAATGATGGACCCATGGTTTATCCATTGTCATATATCGACACAAAAACCGGGTTTATTACGGTTGATCATCCTCAAACACTGCTTCGAATCATTAACTTTGCACAGAGCTTTCTTATACCCAAATATTCGTGAATGATATGATGTACACGTTCAATTGATATCTCTAGAGTGTCTGCTATTTCATTCAATTTCAATTTACGATCATTAAAAATCATTTTGTGGATTTCTTAAATGTTTTCGTCGATAACAATCTCTTTTGGGCGTCCACTGCATTCACCGTCTGCGGTGCTTAACTTAGCATATCAATCCTTGATGGTTGATTTTCCTGGAGCAGTGTCAAACGTAACCAAAGGAAAGTATATTTTATGTTATTCATTTTATTTAAGTGTGCTTGCGTTCAATTAGCCAATCATATACTACATCTTGTTCGTTTCCTATAGTCTATTAATTTATAATATGTCGATATATCATTTTTTTCGAATATTGGTAGGTATTAAAAGGCATAAGACACGATATTTTTAAACAATCTGATATGATTTGATAGCCATAATAACAGATATATTATTTTATAAAATATTAATATTTTTTTAAAAATCCGATATGTCGATATTTTTTTAGAATTCCGATATACCTATTGTAATATGATGTTTTCTAACGGTATTCGATGATTTTCGGCAGTAGTTTTCAATTAACTATGCTTTCAATGTGATTAGTTTGATAGTGTTTTGATAGTTTAGCTGTAAATGTGCAATTTCGTAATGACTAGAGTTTTAAATAGCGGTAATCATTTTACGTCGTACATTGACTACGTCCTTATAGGTCAAGGCCTGTTCTCCCATCATCTTTTCGTATCATTTTATTATTCTAAATAAGTGACTGTTAATTGACATTTTCCCAGCATTTGACTTATGGCCGGAATCAAATCACACTGTTGAATATTCAACATAAGCGTTAAACTATGCACATTGTTTTAAACAGAAATTTTCAAAATATCTATTATAAAAATTGAAAAAAAAACTCGGCTGTAACAAATGCAATATTAATGTTCAGCAGTGTATATTAGTATTTTCAACGCAAATCTGTAACTGGTAATCACCACTTTCATTCCAACGTCAATTAGGTATAGTAATTTTGATTTCCTTATGGGTCAATAACTGAAACCAGATATTTCTGGTTTGATCTGTTCGGATACCACTTGATTTATTAGTTTTTACTTTTTTTGTAATAAGTAGGTTACAGCGAACTAATATTGTTGGAAATATAAAGTGATTATTATTTATTTTCATTCGACTATGTTTTTAATGCAATATGATGATATATCAAGCTCATTTTAACAAAATTTTATATGTTATTGTAATATAGAATTAGTATTATTATATATTTCTTTCAAGATATAGTCTTTATCATCAATATCATCATCATCATCATCGCTCGGGAAGAACTTCTCAATCAATATGCTTCTGTTGGTGCCGCAGGATATCCGTTTCCTATTTTTCAGATCGTTTTCAGATTCATGAATTTTTTCGGAGCTGTTCACTGTGTCTTCCACCTAAAAGGAGGATTTCGTCACAGAATTCTGTAAGGAATTCGTTCAGATTTCATTCGACAATCAAACCGTTACAAGAATCGTCTCTGAATTTGTTTCTCAATTGTGCACTGATTATAGCATCTTAAATGTATGATTTCGTTTCTAATATGATCTCGGATATTAAACCATGTAGCATTTGCCTTAAGCATTGCATCTGAAAGACCTTAAGTTTATATATATCATACTGTAACAGAGGCCAAGTCTCGAGTCATAAAGCAAGAAAGAATTGGAAAAGAGGCGGATTTCAGTCTTGATTGTAACACTTCTGCTCTTCCACACGCACCATCTTAGAGAAGCAAAAGCTACAATACCCTGGCCGATCCGACTTATTATTTGGGCTGTAGATGCCACTTTACTGATCCCAAGTACTTGAATCCCGTTGATATTTACAATAGCAGGCGATCCGTCAGTTGTTTCAGCAGCCGGCGTAGCTCGAAAATTTTATCTACGCAACCTTGATTAGGTCTGAAACCTACATGTTCTTCTCGGCTTGTCTCCTCACGTGCCCTTTGAAGTTCTTTATTAACATTTTTCCTATATTTTATAGAATACGTATACTTCTAAAGTTCTTACATTGTTCATATAATGGAGTCGTCTTGAGTACTTATTATAGAACTGATTCGTTTTTTTGCTATCTGTTTGGTTTTGTTCAATTTCAGTTCTGCTTTTTCATTAATATATTTTATTTTATTTTCTAATAGTTGTTATTAATCATATGTCTAATTAATACATTATTTCTGTTATAGTTGATGATATAGTATTTTAATTTTTTTGCTGTTTCCTCGTGACTTTAGAAACTTTTTTAATGAATTTATTGCTCACTGCTTGTGAACTTAGAGACTGATGGACACTGGCTTGTTGAATAAATAAGAGATATGTAGGTTTTTATGGAAGAATGACTAAGGAATGGGGGGAATAAACATATCAATAAATAAATTGGTTATGGTGCAGTTGCAGTGCAATATTATCGCTTGTGTTTGTGTTTATGTAGATTTATATTACTTTAGGGCTCGAACCCTACTAACCTCGTTACTTGGTTAATTCACGAGTATCATATAGTATTTTACAGAAGTTTTACTTAAATAGGCGAAACCGAGGAAATGTTTTGAGTGGTCCCACCAATGAGGAGTATATCTGAGAATAGGGACTGAGATCAAATTTTTGCTTGGTTTATTGATTTGACCTACAAAAGCATCTGATTGGTTCATTTTTATAATGCGATTGTTTGTTTCTATGGTTTGTTTATGACGTCATTTTTGTGTGCCTGTTTAGAGTAGGTAACTTAATTTTTGCAACTTAATTATAATCACTATTATTTGATTGACATATCTTCAGTCTCAAAGGTGTTGTGTATCCATTCTATGTGCGGAAATAATAAAAAAAAAACGAAACGTCGTTTTGCTTGGAAGAATAATGAACAGTGAGTGATGAACACAAATGCTCTATATAAATAATTATATAGGTACCAGATAAAAAATATGTCACAAAAATCACACACACACATCATAGATAGACACACACACACACACAAATAGAGTCTACGCATGGAGAAAAATTAATTCTTCAACAAGTATATTTAAAAAAACATTGATACAAAATAAAATAATATAATTCGTAGACCAACAAGTCGAGATTGACTTCTATATTTCTTCTTCAATATTTCTTGTCCTATAACTGTCCCTTTAACTCCTTTTTATCATAGAGCACATCAGTAATTTTGATATATATCATACACTTTAATTTTTTGTTTGATGTATTATTTTTTGGTATTTTTTCTCCATTCTGACGATCATTTAAAACTTACCTCAATACATTTTTGTATTGAACAAGAAAATACAATATTAACAAACACAAACTTAGTCTGCTTTCAGTATAAAGGATCAAAAATATAAAAACTTTAATACATCTTATTTACATTGGTAGCACTAAGGAAATATGAAAAAGGGAAAAGGCGCTATAAACATTTTTGATTTTTTCAGGCTTTTTTCTATTTACATTTAATTATTTTTTATTTATATATCATAGTTAATTATTTTTTACTTATATATTTATATTTCATTATTTTCTATTTATATAAATTATATAAGTTATACATACGTATATATTAGAATTTTAATATTTTATAATATTTGTATTTACGTAGAATTTTATTTTAATAATTTTTTGCGAAATTATAATTAGGTTTTATTTCAGATTTAATTGGTCAGTAGAATGTGACGTCAGGGGTTAGTCACGTGATGCTTATGAAATACTGAACTAATGGATTGTCTTTCTAATGAAATATTTTCTTTACAGGTGTTTGTAATGGTAATTTAAATTAACCAATGAAATTTAGCGATTTGGCGTTCTCAGCGCCTTCCTGCTAAGACCATGCGAAACAATATTGACTATGACGAGTACTTGTCTTAAACTCCAAATTGGTGATTTTGGGTAATGTTTGTCATTTTCATAACTTTGATAAGAGTGTAGAGAAATATTGTATTGTTTCAGCTGCTGTAAACATATATAGCATGTAGAATATATATATGTTGTTTTTAAAAACAATATTTTTAAAAGCTTAGTTGGCAGTGCTACAATGGGAAGGTGTATTGCATTCGATTTACGTACTCTATCATTAACAGACAATTATATTTTCATTAATTCAGTGCTGATGCTTTCAGTAATATTTTCCAGCTAGTCATGTTTGTAAGTCGGTTCGTGTTCATTAAAAATAAATCAAGACCCTTAATTTAAAACCTAACAGTTTTATTAAACAATTATTAAAAACAGTACGTACAAGATATGGGACAGGAATAATGTGTATCAAACATCATATTACTTCATCGGTGAATCGATGGAATTATTTCTGTTGCCGGCTAATCCTCCCTTCCAGTTAGATTTAATGCCTGTACGGGAGAATGAAATATGAAGCACAACAAGTGTATTTAATCTACGACACCAAACAGTTAAATAAACATTAAAAAATACTTTGAGATCAACGAGCGATTATAATAAGACAATTAATTTATGACCAAGTTTTTCTTTCGATGATTCTTTTACCATTTGATGCCCCTCATCACTTTCTTTGTTTTCATTTACCAGACTAAATCTTCTTCGGCTCGTGGTAAGTTTTCAATCTGTTTCGAAAAAAATTAACAATGCTTCATTCAGTCGCTGTCATCGTCATTATGGCCTCGGTTTAGTGGCCTTCGACTTTCTTCGTCCGATCCATATATGACATCTTCATCGGAATCGTTGATCATGGAGAATGCGGGATTATCTTTAGTAATGCTCATGTCTAAAAACAAATAAAAGCAGTTAATGAATATTACTAATAATTAAGTTAACACTAGTAACACTAGAAAATTAGGAAAATGAACTAAGAGTTCTCTAGAAAGGCACGAAGTTGTTATTAAGCGATATTTGGGATTTAATCTTTTTAACAGTTTGCTGATTACTAATTGGGAAAGTTCCTTAAAGCTTTCTCAAAAGTCCACTATTACAAACCCCACTCCAGTTGGTAAATTACACCGTGCCAAGGACAAGCAAGAAGACAGAAAAAGCGAACGCTGTCAAGTTTTCCAACTTGTAAAACGAGCGTTTTTCTTTTAATGCTAGTTGAACTTCCAATTCTTCGATTTCAAACCTTTTGCCTGATTAGCACGTTCTTTATTAATTATAGTCCTTCCAGTAAAATAGCCGATAGATGAAGTCGAATATACCGCCAAATGCAATTTCTAAATATGTCAAATTCGTTTTAAACTTAGATGGGATTTTCCTTCTAATTTTACTATTTAAAGTCTCCTAGTTAAAAAGAGACAGAATGCTTGATATGTTGGAACATGTAACTGATCAGTGTATAAAATTTGATTTGTGTTGGTACTGATTGACTGACAGAATTTTGACAAACGTTGTAAACCAGAAGTTGATACGGTAAAATTGCGACGTGCTAACGTCATACATTTTGATAACGAGTATTGGATGTGTTATTGGATAGACTACATATCAAAATTACGCTGTCGTTATAGGTTTTTTTCTCTGAATCAAACAGAAGGAAATTTAGTTTATACACTTCAATAAAATGACATAATAAATTAAACCGGTAATTTATTATATTCATCGATTGTGATAATTTTATTTTGAAGTATCTGTTGTTTTAATTTTGATTTTTTTTATAATTATTTGTTTTTATTTCGGTTGTTTAATCAAGGAGCAAATTATGAGTCGCATATAAATACATCTGGCATCATTACTCAAGAAATCTTGATTTTTATTCACATGATTTTTGTTTAATTGTTTTAGGCGTTGATCAAGATAGTTCAGTATAAAGATATTGGCGTTAACTAAAACTTTAATTATTATTAAAGTATAATTCCGGTTACTTTTTTGTTATTGGATTATTAATTGGATGGATGGTTCTTGAATCATGTCGAAAACTTTTCGGCTTACCAAATTCTACAGTTGGTAATTTCTTTCAAACTAATTGATTAGAATTTGTTTATTTCTCAGATACAATGTTATAATAATATAGGTTGTTCTACCCGTTTCTAGTATAATCAGTTTAGCTAAAGAATAAATAAAAATAATTTATGCCATTCGCATATTTTCAATTTTCTGTTGAATAGTGTTTTTGCGATGTTTACTATTTTAACATGACAAACTCTAGTTAAAGTGGTATTTTAGTGAAAGTCATATTCTAGCTGTTGCCTATGCGTTTTAAAAATTCATTCTTCGGTTAGGACTTGCTAACTGTAGGCATACAACTAAAACCATTAAGAGTGAAAAACAAGACATTGGCTTCTATACGAGTTGTTCTTAAAGACACGTTTATTAGTTACACTGCTACGTTAGTGATAAAAAAAGGAAAATACAATATATAATATCATATTTTCATAGAGCGAGAAAAATAAACCTTTGACCATAATTTAAAACGTAAAGACTTGTAGCTTTAGCCAGGAGAATCATCAAAATTAGTGTGGTGGGAATCATAGGTGCGCTTCAGGTCATATCTACTAAAATTGATTACAATTGTCGATTCCAAATAATCCGAAAGGCATGAAATTTTTCAATACAACAATGCTCCCTCACATGGGAATGCATCATTTCGCACTATTTGTGTGCCGGGATCACCACATAACGATATAGCCCTTCTAATAAAACAGCTAACGCACGTTATAAATGACGTCGAATATACTGCCAAATGTAAGTTGTAAAATTCCTTTTAAAAAGTGGATTTTTTCCTTCTCATTTTACACTAGTAAAAAAGAGATACGGTGCTATCTGATACGTCGGAAAATTTAATCAAATTGGTCTATAAAATCAATTTGTGTTGAGAGTGGTTGACTCTATTATCAAATGACTACGAAATTCATTCCGGCATAGGTAAACCAAAATTCGAAGTTGATACACAACAATGCTACGTGCTAACGTTACAAATTTTGATGACGTGCATTGGTTGTTGTGTTGGATAGACTATAGGAGGTATTTCAATTTAATTACATTAGAGATATTTTATAAATCAGATTGTTAAGTTGTATTAACATAAGTTATAATTCATTATTATTTTTGTCATTTGTCATTTCAATTATCTTGAACTAAATACTGTTTTGAAATTATTTTTGAAGATTTTTTAAGAAATTAGATTTTTAAGAAGATACTTTTTTAATTTAAAAATCAGGTTAAAAATCTCTTTTAGAAAATCTTTTAAAACCTTTTTTAAAGTTTCGGGACAATTAGTCACTGTGTTGTCCATCTTCCGTTTGTTATTATATTTTTTAATGAGATAATTATCAGATAGATTATAATATATTAGATATAATATTATTAGATAATTTGTGAATATTATCGTCTAGATAACACTTGCTTTCTTCTTCCTCACAGCAAGTGTGAATTTTAATGGTATTTCAGAAAAAGTTTGACAAATATTTTATGTGGATTTGGGCCAACGGTCATTGGTCAGTAGTTTTGTCAGTATAAAACGATAATAACTAATTTTTGACACGATAGAGACCTGAACCATACAGTGGCTTCAGTAGGATGGTGCTAAAGGCAGCATTTCGCGACTAACGCGTGTTTTCCAGTTGTAGGTTTATGCTAATAAACAACACTCAACTATTGATTTTAAATCAGCATAACGTAGGCTCAAATTTAAACAATTGAGCACCGAATCAATTTAACCGCTGCGGTCACTGAAACGATGCTTCATCGTAGTCCTTTTCAATTAAAAAAAAACTTACCATGTATATTTTTATTATTTGGCGAGTAAACATACGCCATCGTATAAACGTAAAAATTCAACAGTCCATAAAACGACATGAACTCAGACGAATTATCATAATGCGTCCCCAGTTGAGCTACAAAATTATCCTCTAGGACGTCTACGCCGAATTTGGATATGGTTATGGTTACTCCAATAATGATAACGACTAACATCAAAAGTGTTAAGAATTTTAATCTCAAGCCTGAAGACAAGAACAAGGTGATTAAAACGTAACATGAACGCACCTCTCTTCTTAATCATACTTACCAAAAAATGGCATAGATCTTAGTTCTGTATAGGCTTTCAATATGAGAAAACCCAAATAGATTAAATATATGATTCCAAAAATATAGAAGAAAGCTTTTACAACCTGAAAATAATAAAGTTTTATTATCTGCTCTTTAATAACCCTTAATAATAAAGAAAACTTATTGTAATAAAAATATTTCAAGATTTAGAGATGTTTGTTATGAATCATTATCAATGACAATAAGGAATATTATTTGATGCATTATGTTTTTGTTTATTTGTAATTCTAATTATCCTATTCGACTGACTTAGTTCTATCAGATTGCTAATAATTCCCTAGTTTCAGAAATTCGTTTATAGAACATCTGTTTGAGTGAAGATGTTAAAAATAACTTTTTGTAGAATTTGCCAAAAAATGTTGAAGGTACATGTACAAAAGATAATACATAAAAGTCTAGAAGATATGTAGCATTCGTACTTCAAATCTGATGATATGTGTTTAGTGCGGTCAGAATCAGTTCATTAACAGGTTAATTGAAAAGTCCCCGGCCTGACACATACATGGCGCTACTAGAATTAAACCCATATGTTTTTTAGTTAGTCCTAACCCTCATAAGATGCGTGTATAAATTTGACAGCCCTCCGATCATTAGTTTGTGAACTTTTGTTACTGTGAAAAAAAATATGATAAAATTTTGATGGGAAAAAATACAGTTGAAGCAAAAACTTGGCTTGATGCCGAGTTTCCGAACACTGCCCTAGGAAAATCAATCATAAAGTATTGGTATGTTACCGACGATAAAAAAAAATCACAAAATAATTTTAGATGACCGTAAATTGAAATTGAATGAAACAGCAGATACTCTAAAGATATCAACTGAATGTATACATCATATCATTCACGAATATTTGGGTATCAGAAAGCTCTGTGTAAAGTGGGTGCCGCGCGACCTCACTTTTGACCAAAAACAACGAGTTGATGATTCGGAGCAGTGTTTGAAGATGATCAAGCGTAATAAGCCACAGTTTTTGCGTCGATATGTGGCAATAGATGAATCATGGCTCCATCATTTCACTCCGAAGTCCAATCGATAGTCATCCGAGTGGATTGCACATGATGAACCCGCTCCAAAGCGTGGGAAAACGCAACAGTCGGCTGTCAAGGTTATGGTGTCTATATTGTGGGATGCGCATGGAATAATTTTCATTGACTACCTTGAAAAAGGAAGGACCATCAACAGCGACTATTATATAGCGTTATTGAACCGTTTGAAGGACGAAATCGCCGAAAAACGGCCACTTTTGAAGAAAAAGAAAATGCTGCTTCACCAAGAAAATGCACCGTGTTACAAGTCAGTGAAAACCATGGCAAAAATCCATGAATTGGTCTTCGAATTGCTTGCTCATCCACTGTATTCTCAAGATCTGGCCCCCCGCGACTATTTCCTGTTCTCAGATCTCAAAGGAATACTCGCTGGGAAAAAAAATTCATCGAACGAAGAGGTGATCACCGAAACTGAGGCCTATTTTGAAGCAAAGGACAAATCGGACTAAAAAAATGGTATCGAAAAGTCGGGGGGTCGCTATAATCAATGTATTACCATTGAAGGGATTTATGTTGAATAAAAAAAATTCCCAAAAAAATATGTTTTACTATGGTAGGCCAGTTTTACTATGTGAGGACTTTTTAATTGACCTGTTATGACATGTGAATGAATGTATTATTAATTATAAAGGCTATATATATTACTTACATAAAAATTGGCTTCTGTTGTGTGATCATATGCAGGGTCATTTAGTTCTATGAGTTTTTGCCACACAGATAAAACCATTATTGGGAAATACATCATGGAAACGATGAATAATTTTGGGAAGTAGAACGTACAAAACGGCCTTTCATTCTAAAATATTTTTGATGCTGTGTTAATTTTTCGTTGATTTTGTTTTTTTTTTCTCTGCTAACCTGCCTCAAACCGTGATATATACTGAGCCAAAAAAGAAATAGACCGCCCAAGAAATTAGCTTGAAGGAGGGCATCAAGTAAACCAGGTATCCATGAACTGATTAGAAATATTGCTGGAAAAAGGGGATCTGAAAAATTGAAAAATCCGTCGGTGTCATGCGTGATTAATTTATATTAACTATTATAGTAAGGACATTATATTACTAGTTGCTTATATGTATTCTGATCATGTTTTCATTTTAATATTTTAATAAAAACATTTTTCAATCATTTTCTACAACATTTTCCTTTCTTCATATCAATACCGTGTCGAGTCGGTCATTACCGGTGTTTTTTTTCAAAAAAAAAACTACATAATTTGCAAGAAAAACTAAGAATGGAAAAAGGTATTTATTCAATATATTGGCCATTTGATTCTATGGTATATCTTGCACATCTTTTAGACAATTTATGGATGCCATCCGAAGAAAACTTTGTCCTTTGAGAAAAAGTATTCATCGAGCCATTTTCTAACTTCTTCGAAATTAGCGAAGTGCTGTACTGCAAGGGTGTGTCCCATTTATGCGAAAAGTCGACAGTTCGGGGCAAGGTCTGGAGAGTACGGCGGGTGACTTTGACCGGTTTTACTTTATGAGACGGCGTGTTACCATCACTTTACTGTATCTTCGGGTCCATTCTGGATATTTCCAATCAATGCATGGTTTAAATTGACTATTTGCTCTCGGTAGCGATTACTATTAACTGTTTCACCAGGTTTCAACAGTTTGTAATACATCACGCCACTCTGGGCCCACTAAACACAGACCATCGTCTTGCGATCAAAACAATTTGATCTTGGAGTCGATCGGTCGACTTCGCCTGGTGATAACCATGATATTTTGCGATTAGGGTTATCAAAATAAATCCACCTTTTATCACCTGTCACTATTTGATTCAGAAGTTACTTCCGATTATACCTTTAAAGCAGCATTTCATAGACAATTTTTCGATTTTAGATTTGACTGTCATTCAATTGATGTGGCACCTATATTCCTATCTTTTGGATTTTCCTCATTGCGCGAACTCGGCCGCTAATCGTTTCTTCGGCTACATTTAACGCTTCTGCCAATTGTTTTTGGGTTTCGGTTGGGTCTTCATATAACAAATCTTGTAGTTTAGCATCTACAAATCTTTTCATTTTTTTCATGAAAACCACGCATTTCAGTAATGTAATGTGTGCCACAAATACACGTGTTCAGTTACAAAACTTTTTCAAGAACATTTTTAAAGATATATAAAACTATGATAGTGTTAATTTTGCAAAATGTAACACGTATAGATTTTTTCTGGAGATGATGTCAGTAGAGTAAAATTATATATGTGTCAAATCATAATATTACATACTTAAGCCTAGCAACATCTGTTAGAAAACCCGATAATGACTTTCCGGTACACCTCGTAATGACTGGCTTGGCACTTCTACAGCATCTGCAGCCTTTTGCTGCATCGATCCGAACAAGTGGCAATTAGAAGGTACTATATACAGAAGATACTAATATTACTAATAGTGTATCATTCACATCTCTTGCAAGCTGTTGTTGAGCGAGAGGATGGCATTGCTTCTTTTATTTGCTAATGCTAGTTTTTTTTGCAACAATGATTCATTCAATATGTTTAATTATATATTTCGATATATCGATATTTTTAAAAAATGTCGATATATCGTTTTCGATATTTTAAAAAATATATCGATATATCGGGTAAAAAAATATCGGTCAAAAATTTTCTGAAAAAAATATCGATATATCCTCTCTATCCTATCCGATGTATCCCTATCCCACACATCCAGTAATATTTTCATTCGGCTTTAGCGGTTTGTAATGCGCTACAACTTGTTGATGTGATTTTGTTACTGTAAATTTTTTTTACACTTATAATAAATTGAAAGTTTCTTATGATACATAAACTATACTTAAATATAAAAACAACATACTGTTAAATGATGCACATAGAGGCAAAAGTAAGGCCAACCACTTCTGTTCAAACGACCAACAATGAACAGGATATTTCTTCAAAGAATTGTAGAACCAACACTGTAAATAAAGGTTGGCTATGTAAAATAATAGAATGGTTCAAAAGAAAGGAATACTTTACCATTATAGTGAAGGCTGCTATCAAAAATATTAGTCTAAACCATACTTCTATTTCTGTGAAATCAGGGTTGTATGTCTTGAACTTTAAATTAAAAAAAAATCGGTTACACTAAATACTTTATAATTAATAATCTTAGATGTGGTATTTAACTGTAAAGGATATGTATAGACTATGTGATGGCGAACCAATGGGTACAATAATATGGAGACGGCTTTAAAAATTAAACCCATTATATCTGACTATGAAGTTCATTAAACAAAAATAAACGTATCCTAATTTGACCTGGTGGGATGTTGTTGATATGGAAATGCAGCTGGCAGAAATGCTGCAGCTTTATAAGAAAAAAAAAAGAAAAATCTTATTGACTCTAGGAACACTGGAGCTTAGGAATACTGATGAGTAAGTTCTTGGTTGTAGGAAATTTAAAATGGCAATTTGTAATGACATATTTGTAACCTCTGGTCTATAATACCCTTCAAACAATTTGCGCTAAAAATATTTCTTTTTTAATTTCCTTATTAGTGGTTATATTTTGATGTAATAATATATTTTTTCTTTTGGAATTCAATTTTTAATTGTCTTGAATTTTTCTACCATATTCCTTCCTTAGAAACTAAGCAAACTACCACAGGGAAAAACTTCGTACAGGCATATGAGCCTCCTACCGATAATTGGTAAACTAATCGAGGAAATCCTTTTAAATAGAATGAAAGAGTACCTTAGCAATATAATTTTCAGCCACCAATTTGGATTCCAATTCGTTTTGTATGTGAATAGAGTAACATGTTCAAAATTTAACCTGAAAATCATGGCACAATTGACGCACTGTAGACGTCATCAGTAGATGCCTTGAAAACGGAGTGTCCCTGGCTGAATTGAAAAAGGACATAATGAACAAATAAACTCAAAAAGTCATTTTCGCATTATGCTACCTTAACTGAAGAATATTTATAGTTAAATGTAATGGTGAATATTTGATTCTACGCGAAATATGTTCAGGGGTCTCTGAGGGTAACGTACTGGCACCAGTTTTGTAATTGATTTACATTCCGAACCTTGCAATTAATAAGGACAGGATGACTGCGACCTGTGCTGACGACACCACTATCCTGTCAGTACATTCTATGTCCAAAATTGCTTCACCCCAACCTTGTTACCATACCATCTATAATATCATCAAAATGGAATAGAAAACTTGTTTAAGCAGTGGAGAATAAGCGCAAACTAAACCAACTCCACTCATGTAGTTTTTACGCTCACAAAAGAAAGCTGCCTACCGTTAAAAATATATAACCAGAACATTCCACAAGAAGAACTTGCTAAATACTTGGTTCTTTACTTAGATCGGAGGTTAAGTACCTGGCTAAGGCACATCTGGACCAAATTTAAACATCCTGCATACAACTATGGGGTACAACAAAAAATAGCCACCTCAAAATATAGGAAATATTTCAAAGCATAGCGCTAACAAGAGTGTTTCTACATGTTCAATATTTCCCAAAGTATAAACAATAAATACATGTAATATACTTCAATATACCAACCGTAAAGCAAGGACTAAGTCAGCATAGCGTAAGCCCCGAGAAAAGACTTGTGCAACATACAAATTAGCTTGCACTAGCGCTGAATCGATTGGAAGGACAACGGTAAACGAAGTTAAAGATTAACTAAAAGTAACATCCTTGGTCTTGGTGACGGATTCTCGAAGCTTCTTTATATTCTTAGATTTTAGAAGACAGATACTTCAGCTTCACATCTGGCTGTATTTACTAAAGCGTTACCAAACTTCAAATTTTATAAATCCTTTACGATCAAATACCACATTACTCATATTCAATTACAAGGATGTTAACATTGAAGATATCTACTTACATAAAATAACAATTGCTTTATAGTATATCTGGCATGGAATGACTCTAAATTGTAAAATTTTATGGTGACCATGTAATGAGTGTATGCCAGATAACCTAAGTGCATAACAGTAAATTCATCACAGTTCTGTTTTTCGCAATGTAGCTCTCTACTTCTGAAAACAACAATACGGTTTCGTTTAATTAAATAATGAATTCGTTAATTATATACGTTTTCGTTTTGTAGCTCAAAGGAGTAACGTATTCAAAATCTAACCTGTTTTCGTGAAAATATGAAGAATCTAGATTAACAGGCTTATGTTCCTCTGACAATCCGGACAATGATACTGCTATATTAAACTCTTTGTCTATAATTTCGCCTAAAAACATATACCAATAATAAAAGTTTCATATCAAAAACATCTGAAATTTATATACCATCGGTATTTTCGGTTGTTAATTTCGCTATAACCCATAACTGCTGATTATACGTGGACATTTTCGGCGTTTTCATTATGAAAGGTCCAGTTGCTACAGCTTTTTTCACATCATTGCTGTTATTTGTATCTGGTAATAACGAGAAAGCGTCAATTCTCTTGACTGATGTGATTGGAGGACCTTAAAGTTTAAATACATTATAATATAGTATTTTTTAAAATGAAAATTCCTAATATTAATAATTAACTTATCCTAATAAAACAACCGAACACATTTTTATAATATGCATACTTAAAAAATTATTAAATAAATATAATTACAAGACCATAACATAATCATTTTAACATATTATATTTAATACACTAATTATGATATACAATTAAACAATCAGTGTATAGATCGAGTAAAATTTTTAACAGTTGTTTTCACTGAAGTACTCGAAGCATAAGCCTAAAGTATCGCTCGTTTTTTATGGCCTATAGCCAGATCTAAGACACAATATGAATTTTATCGCGAAAGAAACTTGTAAACCATCTTGTTGATCTATAAAGGCGTTGATCGGAAGTAATAATAGTCCGATGGGGCCAAGTTTGGTGAATTTATTGCGTGCAGGAAAATGTCTCGTTTTCTCAATGCACTTATTCTCTTGATACTCTTTTGAGAAGCTTGCTTATCTCCTTGTTAGTTATTTCAATTGTTAGATGTAGCTTTTCTCCGTCACTGTTTTTACAATACATATTTATTAGTGTGCTCTAGAAGTAGTCTTTCCTGTTTGCCAGCTTTTAGCGCAAACATAATTCTATTTTAAATGTTATTATAACTCAGTGTTGAAAAGAACTCAGTGAGAAAAGATTATATACCTAACTATTTAACTAATAAATATGCTATGTAGATTTACTAGAATACCAAATTTAATTTGTCAATATTATGTTTAGTCCTTTTATTATGTGTATCAATAATTATCTGAGGTTTAGTTTAGCAGAGTCAGATGTTAGAAAGACGCGAAGGAATTGCATTAAAATACAACGAAATGAATTAATAAAGGTAAAGTACTTCCTGGAATATTATGAAGTAGTTTCTTACTCTCACACTGTTCAAATGTTAAACGAAAAAGTCCGGAGAAAGGTTTGATTTCCCTTTTAGGTAGGACATGATATATACATGCATTTTATATAGGATAGATGTTTTACGGTATATGTTATTTTTTAAATATTTTATACAGTTTTCTTTTCTGTTATTAAAAACCTATGTTAAATAAATTAATTTGGTCTGTCTCGATAATCTATATGGACTAAATATATGATTTTTTAATTTTATTGAAGGAATATCGTAATTTCTAAAAACTGTGACTTTGACTGTCACTTTCAAAAACATTTTAAGGTTGCCGTGATGTACCACTATTTTTAGCATTATTACCGCCATATTAATTTTATGTGATTTCGTTAATTTTAAACTGGCATAGCTTTAACTTTATGATGTTAAATCCATTACGAGTTATCATTCTTTCTCCCTGTTGGTATATTTCTCATTGAATGTCCATTATTAGCGAGAGCATATATATATATATATATATATATATATATATATATATATATATATATATATATTTATTTTAGTTTGTTTTAGTATTAAATTCTTAATATTTATCTTTCCTTTATTCTTAACGTCTTCTTTTTATATAAAAAACAGTCTGTAATTCTAGCTGAAGGAATACAATTGAAGTAAATTGTAAAAGAGTTAATACGATATACTATTTAATATATTGAAGATATGAAAAAATGTTGCGCATATTACGTAACATTGTTAATACGACGAACACATTAAAGACTATATTTTATATTGTTTTGATTTCATATTTACAAAATATCTGTCAAACATAAAATGACAAATTTCTTAATGAAGGTGTGTTTACTTTAGTGCAGAGATATATCTAACTAACCTGCCAATCCAATAAATACCGTCAGACCCAGACAAGCGAAGAACAACACAAATATCATAACAAACTCTCTTTTATGCATCGAATATAATCGCATCTGAACGGATCTAAAATATTTGTTTAACTGACGAAGAACACTAACAAAGTAAGATATTTACCTTTCACAGCGATCATGATGGTAAGCTGGCGCTATGTATTTATCGAATTCACTAAATATATCACTAAACTGTGATAGAGCGTTACGTATTTTCACCGTCAACCCTCCCGCAGGAAGGTGATAGGCGTACCCGAGGTTAGTTTCAGTCGAAGGCATTTTTTCATTTAAATTCCACTTAATAACGGTACATTATTCATTTATACGTAAATCTTATAAAAAAATTAGTTATAAAATGCTCGAATATAAAAATTCAATGATGATGTAAAGTTAATCTAAATCTATAACATACTCCGCACTAGAACGTACAGAATTAATCGTAAGATAGCAAAACATCAATCCCGTGAAGTTGTATCGATTGATGCGCAACTTCCATGCGTTCTGTACGATGGGGTGTAAAATAATAAAATCAATAAAGATAACATATAACTTATAATGAAGTTTTTGATTAAATATAAGAATACAATAATGCGTTATTTGTTTGTTAATATTAACCTAAATTCATCAACAATACCTTTTAATTTATAATATATAATATATTTGCTGTAATTATGGATATTAATAGTTATTTTAATCAATATATATTAATAAATGAGTAATTATTACTGATGCTTCAACATTATTTTTTATGTCATGGCAACATTGACAATTTTAAAGTTTTCAAACAAGTTTCAACAAGGTAACTATTTGGTAATACTTAACAAGTTAGTTAAAAAATCCCCGGCCTGACACATAGATGATGTGTGTTCGCGTGTTGATAAAATATATCCACAAAATGATTTTGAATGACCGTAAATTGAAACTGAATGAAATAGCAGACACACTATATCAACTGAACGTGTTCATCATATCATTTACGAATATTTGGGTATGAGAAAGCTCTGTGTAATGTGGGTGCCGCGCGAGTTCACTTTTGACCAAAAACAACGACGAGTTGATGATTCGGAGCATTGTTTGAAGATGATCAAGCGTAATAAACCAGAGTTTTTGCATCGAATTGTGACAATGGATGAAATATGGCTCTATCATTTCACTCCGAAGTTCAATCGACAGCACACGACGAACCCGCTCCAAAGTGTGGGAAAACTCGACGGTCGGCTGACAAGGTTATGGCGTTTGTATTTTAGGATTTGCATGGAATAATTTTCATTGACCACCTTGAAAAAGCAAAGACCACCAATAGCGTTATGGGACCGTTTGAAGGACGAAATCGCTGAAAAACGGCCGCATATAAAAAAAAAGAAAGTGCTGCTTCATGAAGACAATGCACCGTGTCAAAAATCTATGAATTGGGCTTCGAATCGCTTCCTCATCCACCGTATTCTCCTGATCTGACCCCCAGGGACTATTTCCTGTTATCAGATGTTGGATCAATGAACAAATCGTATTACAAAAATGGTATCAAAAAATTTGAGGATCGCTATAATCAGTGTATCAATTTTGCCAAAAAAAAGTGTTTTACTATGGTAGGCCGGGGACTTTTCAATTGACCTGTTATGAGTATATGCTTATAAGTAAAATATTTTATATTCAAATATCAATTAACTTTCAATAATATTTTTATATAATATTTCTAATTTTTACTACTGCAAGATATAAAGTAAAAGCGCTTCATTCCGTGTAACTTATGAAATATAATTTTTTAATGTTTGGCAGGAACATTAATTGGATTTAGTCGTATTTTATTTTAGTATCTTATATTTATAATTGTAAATATCCCTTGCTGTGAAATTTTAGTACGATGTGTGCACTCCAATGTAAAATGTGTGTTTTTATAAACTTATGTAGATATTATATCCATGGGTACAGATAATATTTTTTAATTTAATTAACACGACGTTGTAATCACAAAACGTAGAAATATGGAATAAGGTACTTAAATCGGCATATCCTATCCTATATTTGCGCGTCCGAATTAGTAGAGGGCCGGGGTTAAAAAAATTACAGATTTCTTTATTTTGATTTGAGATTTTGTGACATTTTTGTGACAGACTGTATTTTTTTTTCTATTTTTATCTATTTTTATGTATAACTGTAAATAAATTTGTTGCTATGTCTTTTTTTTATAGCATTACAAGTAAATATAATTTTTTAAAAGCAAAATCATAATATGATTGTTTTATTATATGAAGGTTCAAATAAAATTTATTATTATTTTCCAAAGGATTCTGCTTTAGCGCAGAAACAGTTTTTAAAAGTAAATAATGATAAAGATCTCCTATATGAGGTTTTCGAGCAAGAAGGTTGTTTTATGTTTCTTTACATTGCGATTCAGACCGACTAAATGTGCAATATCATTGCTTAACTAAAATGCAATTCCTAATTGTAATTCTGATATTAAGTCTTTCATTAAAATCTACATTCACAATTAAGTATGTAATTAAGTATGGCTAGAAGTTAAATATTGGAATTAGAAGTTGCTGAGTTCACATTAGAATCTTCAAGAAGAATTAGAAGTAAGTATAAATACGTTTTTTTTCTTGAAAGGAAATAAATTGAATTGAGCATAACATACTGAGCAAAGGCAATGTAATAAGAAACATGCTAATTAAGCATTGCTTGTTCTGGCAGATGAAAAAAATAATTGTAATAAAATTCCAATTAAGTATCTATAACAGATCGAACAAAAAAGGAAAGTATATACTTACTATACTCGTAAATTCAAATATCGCATTTTTAAGTATATCGTGAATAAATCTTTTTTTAATTTATAGTTTTTTATTTTGTAATATTTAAGGCAGAAACAATATCACTACATAGTATAAAACAAAGTCGCCTTTTCTGTCCCTATATCCCTATGTGCGCTTAAATCTTTAAAACTACGCAACGGATTTTGATGCGGTTTTTTTCAATAGATAGAGTGATTCAAGAGGAAGGTTTATATGTATAATACATGCATAATATACTAAGGCAACATTGCTAATTTTAGAGGTTTCTAACGTGATGTCGTAAATTAACCTATTTTTTTAGGCTTATTTAGCAATTAGCAAAAACGCTGCCTAACCCTACGAGTTAGATCAAATTAATGTACTACAGTATTGTACACCATAAAAAGGTCTACAAAAAAGTCCGCGATGGTATATGTTTATCTTTTAGGGATAACCCACATTAACCATTTTTATTGTTTACTTTTTACGTGAGAAAATGGCTTATTTACGAACTTATTTTAAGCAATACGGCATTAATCCTTATCGAATTAAGTACCTTAAATACAGTGTGCAATTAATATAGATCAATATGGTTCCTTACAGCATGTAAATTAAACAAATATTTTCGGAGATATTACAAATTTAAAATTTGCGTTTAAAAATTTGTAATGTAATAAAAATTGTATGAATTTAGATATTCCAAAGATAGCAGGAAATCTTCATAGTAAGTATAGGGGAAGAGGAATTGTTTTACTCCAAATTTAATGCGGCAATGCAATAATGCAGGCCAATGGCAGTAATGAATGAACCAAAAATACTGGATCGATTTTAATCATGTTTTCATTGAGTGACATAGGCATATATATTTTATGCCCGTGCAAAGTCGGAGCGGGCCGCTATGTTTTTATATACAACGTTCATATTTTTTCTGTAGTCTATTTAATTTAGTATCAGCATTGCACCCGTGCGAAGCCGGGGCGGGTCGCTGGTACAGTTATAAAATAAGTTATTATTTGCCTTATTGGATATTTTTATAATGTTAGTTAGTGTTTAAATTGTATATTTTATTAAAATATTATTTTTTAATTTACCCTTGTAATATAAATAATATTTTCTATGACATAATAATTAATATTATCTTCTAATTGCCCACTATAGTAAATTAACCCGCTTTCAGTGACATTAGGTGACTCGTTCGAACAAAAGTTGGTATAGGGGAGGTCGCATCTAAGTCTGTCTATTCTGTATATTGTAATTTTCAAAAACTGTCACTGTCAAAAAAAATGTTACCGTGATTTAAGGATCTAGATAATTAACCGTTATGTGAAATTGGCTTTTTGGATTGTTATTTCTTTCATTTTTACTGTTTGGTTATTTTTTCCTGAATTTTATGCTGGCGTGTCTTTCAGAAAAAAATTAGTGGCGTCAATAACCATGTCGGTAATTTGCATTTTGAAAGTTAGTTAAAATAAAATTCAGTTACTAGTTTGGAATTTTTTGGAAACTTTTAATTTAGATTTCTTTAGGTTTTTATGTATTAGATACGTTAAGAAATTTGAAACTTATTTTTTTATAATATAAGTTATTCTTATGTAACTTTTTCATCATTTTTATAACCTGAAATATCGAGCAATTTTTAATAACATGAGTGACTGTGCTTAGAATGAGTTACTTGAACAGCAACCTCGTTGTTTACTATTTTTGAAATTCTTGGAATTATCTTTCTATTCTATTATAGGAATGTTCTTATTATAGAAATTCTATTTTGAAATGAATATATAGAATTTTGAATTCTATAATGTGATGATAAGGTTATAAAAATGTTATGTATTTTGGTATGCTTCTAAAGAATCAACAGATTAATAATAAGATAATTAGATAAACTAAACATTGGTGTTTAACAATTCATTTCTCAGAATTTTTGTCTTTTTTCTTAGAGCCAGTAGAGTTTGTGACATTTCTTGATTAATAAAATAATGCTTCAGTTTTGTAAAACAATGAATTTAACATAAACAAAATATTTACAAAAAAGTTCACCATTTTATCAGGAAGGGAATAAAAACAAATACCATACGTAATAAATAAATTTTTTATTAATATTTTGGCTTACACATTTAAATATAACATTGAATATTATTTGTCTAAATGCAGATTTTGGAAACATTTAAATAGGATACATATACACGAATAAAGCTTCTTTGAAAAATAGCTTAATACAAAACCGGTACGATTTTTCAAAAAAGCGTCTATACAATAAATAACAAACCGCAAGACTTTTAATTACTTTGTTCAGTTTAGTTTGATTGTCTGATATTTAATTCTGTAATTTTTTTATATGTATCGGTAAATTAGTTATCAAAATGCGTGGCTCAATTTTCAAACGTTTCGAGGTTATGTTACAATTCTATATTATGTTAATCTTTTTTTAGAATAGGATTATATATGTTTCTATATAATTACACGGAGATATACGGTTATGCACTATATAAAAGTCTATATGACTGGCAATATTACACTGGATTTGAAAATAGGCCATGATAACACCCTTAAAACTAAAACGCAGTACATTTTACAAGTTATCACAATCTACATATATAAATATTCTAGGAAAAGTAACAAATAGTGAAGTAATTCCTCTGGATTCTGTTGTTTATAAAAATATCATCTTCTCATTAGTGTTATGCTTGTAGAAATGAAGAACAACATCGGTGATAGCACTATAAATAGTTTGATTAAAGAATAGAATATATTTCTTTTATTTTTTTTTCACTTGAGCAAACATAGACGAATTTCAATTTCGCATTACTGATTGTCTTAACTCTAAACATATACTAATAAATGTTTGGTTATCATATCTAAGTCTTTTTAGAATTATTTGCGAAATAAAACAGGAAAACAAAGTGGAAACATCCTTCTTATACAGTCCACGTACATTTTATACATAGATTTTGTGCGTTATAAACTAGTTTGACGTCAAGTAACATGTCGCAAAATTATGTTTCGTAACCAAATCAGATCTATACACTAACAAACGTCAACATTCGCTAAAATATAGTCTTTTAAACCCTGCTTATAGTAGAAATATATTTTTTAGAAGTTTATTTTTAATTTTTATTACATCTAGTCAGCACAAGAACATTGTTGCTAATTAAAAATACACAGGTATTGAGATATTTAAGAGAGAAATAAGAAGTTTTATAACAATCCTTCACTTTATCTATTTAAACAAAAATGAATTGCCGAAATTATACTTAATTAAGTACGCCCATAACATCAAAAATACTGCACCAAAATACATTATTAATTTTTTATCTTTTTCATTGTCAGGGCAAGGTTTGTACAAAATAAATAAATAAAAAGTTCAGGGAATTTTTTTTTCATTTAAATTTCATAATATGAACTCAGTGATGCAGAAGACTTTTTTTTAGAATGATTAAAATTAAAATAGTGATGAATATGTGCACTTAAATTAATATATTTAGTTAAGAGCAACAAAAGAAGGAATATATTTACAATTGCAGGAATGCACAATCTAATATAAAATATAATTAAAGTCATATTGAGGAACCTAGAAAAGCGTTGGAAGATATACCTTATAGAGTCATTATGAAGTACATATAGAAGCTCTTAGAAGATATAGTTAAAGTCATTATGTACTACTTAGAAAAGTTATTGGCTATTCAAATGATAAACTTGTAAGGAAATTGGTTACCCTGTATTTGGACTCGTGATTCTAAATTGACAAACATTTAGAAATATGATACAGTGGTAGTTAACTTCTATTGTTGAGTCATACCTTGAAATTTGAAATTATCCTTTTATCCATTAGAATTTGCTCTCAGAACATTTTCTATGTACATTTCGTAAATATAATGCCTGCTTTCAAGAGACGCCTCTTGGAACAAAAGAAGGAAATACTTTAAATTCCCAGTTTCGGACCCAGGAGTAATATCTTATTTACATTTAAACTTAAGTATATTAAAATTTGAAATTTATCTTTATTATTATAAGTCAATACTTAGGCTCATCTGGACCTATGGTATTGAACTGTGGAGTAATACCAGCAAATCTAACATAGATATCCTCCAGATGTTCCAGAATAATATGTTGCGAGTCATCGTCGATGCTGCATATTACGTGTGCAACAAACTGATTCAACGCGATGTCCCCATAGAACCCATAACGAGTGTGATTCGGAGTGCTAGTTCGAAGTACTCTGAAAGACTATTAGTGCATCCTAATGCACTCGCCAAACAGTTAAATGTGCGCGATGACAGTGAAATGCGTAGGCTCAAACGCAAACTACCATACGAACTGGTTAATATACACATAGAGTGAAATTTAATAATTTCTAGAATAAGTTAGAATAGTCATTAGCATAAGTTCGGATAGACTTTAAAATAAGTTAGAATAGTATCTAGAATAAGATTTAGATTATAAATTGTCCAGCAGATCAGTTACTGAAGTGGTCTTCTACATGTTGTTTCCATGTTGACGTTCCAAAAAGATTAATAAAAAAATCTTTATTATTGTTATCACCTACTTTTTTTAATAAAAGTAAAATATTAATCTGTATATTACTGATATTATTTCTCTATTAAATATCTATCAAACTTACTTAACTATGACCAATTATTTTGATTTATGTCAATTCCTTTTATACAAGTACTTTGATACAACATAGTCTTTTATGATTATACTTTCTTAGTCTTTAAGTTTTTTAAATAGAGTCTTTTGATATAATTGAGGAATTAATTAAATAGAGCTGTGTATTTTTAATTTAAACATTTCAAAAATAGATATAACAACTAGTCGATTCATTGTTCTCGAATATTATATAACAAGAAAAATCTCATATATTATCGCGAAAAAATATATGTAAAATGTAAATTCCCCAGGAAAATGTGTGTTGTATTCTAACGATCCTTACGTGACCCCCAGCGTCGGTCTCTCCTATCGCAAAGCCCTGTTGTTCCCATTGAGACCATGGTGGACGGACATTGCTGATACATTTCCAGAATTCGATATCGAATTGATCAGTTTTTCATTTTCCTCGCGCACTAAAAACGAAAATAGATCTTTTGTGAGACGCTATTGTCTATTAACTCAGGCAATCAATAAATATTTATGCTACAAGCTGGTGTTACAACGGAATTATTCTATGGATTTATTTTTAGTTTTAGGGTTAACTTAGCAGTGCAAATTTTAAAAAATATCACATGCTGATGCATTATTATTATTATACAACGTATACAATACATTACAAATGTTATGTTCTATATTTTATTATTGATTTATTTTTTTATTTATTTATGGAATATATCTTTATCTATTTCCTTTTTTTGAATAAAACTAGAACACCTGAAGGCGTGAAATTTGGCACCGTTAAAGCTTATGCCGCCAAGGAAAATGATCCCAGTCACGCTAGTAACCAGCCTGGGTAAAACCGGATGTCTTCTGAATGTTTTCTAAGTTGGTTACTCGCCAGTCGGTAGGTAGGTTTAATGCTGAGGACCGTGGTTCGGAGCCCACGTTAAACTGTAAGTCCAGTCCAGATAAACCCTCATTGGTAAAATGAGACTTGAGAAAAATATGTATTTTATGCGCTGTCAGATCCAACTCTTATACGGTATTGGTTATTCAAACTGCTTCATTGATAACAACGGTTAATAAGATAAACTAAAAAGTCAATTAAATTGTTTGGTCCAACAACAAGTTGTCGCGGTAAGTTGCGTGTAATGGGAGTTGTAGATGTATTCACTATTTCGCATAAACATTTATCAATGAGAACGCTAGGTTCAAAGTAGGTGTCGCGTTTGTTCACAATTGACCTAAACCGGCCGATTAGTTGGAAAGGTTATGGAATTTTTATTGTTCACCTTTAGGAATCAAAATCATTATTAGCGGATGAAAATATAATGAAAAAAGCGACAAACTGAATTCTTTTTGGTTCATCAAGATAAAATAGAATATGTTAAAAGTTATGGGCTAGTCAAATTGCATGAAATTTGCTTTAAATTGCTTTACTTGTCCATTAACCGAGATCTGGCCAGCAGTGAGTGACAACTAAACTGCAAGTTTCAAACTTAAGTCTTTCAAGAAATGTTCTATTATATATGTTGGTCTGACATCTTTGATAATGAATTGATATGGAAATCAGATGATGTCAGATGGTTGGAGATGTATATGAACTATATCAATAGGAGAGATAAGCTTTAAACCACTGAATTATCCAAACACAAGTTTTTTTTTAGAAATATTTCGTTCCTGCGATTAATATTACTCTGTTTATCGACATTCATAAGTTTTGACAAAACTCAGATTATATTTTCTAAATAGAAGCTTAAATGTCTATGGGATAACACGATATTGGAACAAAAATATTCGATAAACAACTTTTACAGTTTATTTTACCAGACATTCTTGAGTGCTTCAAATATAAAATATAATGCGTTAGCAAATAACACTTTTGTTGTTTTCGTGTTTTTTTTTAACCCAAGTTATCTATATATATATATATATATATATATATATATATATATATATATATATATATATATTAATTTTATATATACATATACTAATCAATGATTCAGGTGACGATTTGAGCGATGAACCTTTATTACCTGTCTGATAAAGTCATATTGTCGCCATCGAGTTTTCGTAAACCATTTTGGCAAGTCTATTTTGAAATCAGCTTTACACTGTTAAGAGAATCTTGTAGAGACCGGAACAAGTGATAACCGGACGGGGTAAGGTTAATCTTTCCTTGCGGAGTCAGTAAAGATGTGGTGTTTGATCTAGTATTGAATTAACATCCAACAGTGCCTTTCCTGTTGATTAATTTTTCTCTTTTATAATTCTTTTCCAATCGAACCGAACATTTAATTTCACCATTAATGGCATCAATGCGGTCTGTGAAATTATTTGTGAAGCTTCTTGGAGGATCGACGATCTTTTTTGCACATTAAGTACGTGATATAGGTATTATCGAGTACTTTGCTATAGTTTATTTCATTTGTTTCAAAAATTGTTCGATTTTTTAATTTCAGCTGCCTTTCACAAATGAAAACTCGGCTCATTACGTTGATCTAGCTATATATGTTTAAGTGTTTGTATAGTATGAGTAAAGCATTGCATTAGTAATACTAGAGTTAAAGCTACAGGGCATAAAAAAACATTAAATCGGAACAATTAAGCAAAAACATTATCACGCAGTGTTAAGGATATTATACAATGATGGATTTCGAGAATTGTTAGATGTTATAAGCATATTTCAACTCAAAATTGCATAATTATATCATGATAGATGATGAGGAGTTAGTTAGAGGAAAATACGTGCTTGGGGGTGATACTAAAAGATATTACAGACTTGGCAATCCCGTAACTTATATAGCAAGCACCTTTTGAAATTTTAAACTTGTTTTTTTGGGAGTAACTCAGATAGAGTATGGAATTGCATAGCGGTTTTAATTTCTTATAGCTCTTAACCCCTAAATGCATATTTAACCGATTGATCATAGTTTATACATTGATAAATCAGTTAATTTTCAGCCTAACTCATCCATGTCCTTTGTTATGGACATTTTCACTTAATATACATACTTTATATTCACACCGTCGATTCTGTATATTTATGTAAGGTTTCCGTTGAACTATTTGTTTACAAGAACCGGTATAGCTTATTAGTAAATTATTACATTAATCAGAGTGTGAAATCTGTTATCTAGCGATTGAAATTTCATTAAATATTACCCACTACCTGCCTCATTAGTTTAAGATTTTTTTAATGGCACACAAAAAATCTAAAAATATATTATTGTGTATATATAAAAGATTGATTTCTAAACTTTTCTTTTAGTTAAAAGTTATGATTAATTTATTAACACCATAATGATACGTTCTATAGCTAGTTTTTCAACTTTTTTACGATCTTCTCAGCCAACTCAAAATTATGTCCTTGAAGTGTTTTTTTTTGTGAAAAGATTGATTTCTATTTTTCTCCTTTAGTTAAAAGTTATGATTAATTTATTAACACCATAATGATACGTTCTTTAGCTAGTTATTCAACTTTTTGTACGATCTTCTCAGCCGACTCAAAATTATGTCCCTGAATTATTTTTTTTTTGTGTTAATAAGAGAATAGCCAGAAGTTATAAACCATTTACATAACTCCGTTTACCAAAAGAACCTTGATACCTAGGTTTTATATGAATTAACAGTGAATAATGAAAAAACCATGATTTTATATGTGAATGACTACTGTAATGGATTTTGAGCGATGAAAATTGGATCACTTTCGCAATGGGACCAAAGGTCTTTTGGTGGGATTGGAAAGCAATTGTTCATCATGAGTTGCTCGAACTTGACTAAACCATTAATTCGATATTTTATCATCAAAA
Organism: Rhynchophorus ferrugineus; assembly: GCF_030347505.1. NCBI lineage: Eukaryota > Metazoa > Arthropoda > Insecta > Coleoptera > Curculionidae > Rhynchophorus > Rhynchophorus ferrugineus. Next base: position 17,255,783 of record NW_027472583.1, on the reverse strand, counting down.
ACTAATGCGACTGAAGTAAGTGATAAGAGCAACTATAAGAGCAACAAGTCAAAATTAATGAATTGATAATTAATAGGAAAGGCATTCTTCTCCATCGTGATATGGCTAGACCACACGTATGTTTAGTAACTTTGCGAAAATTTAAAGAGATTTTCTGGGAAGGCTTTAAGATTTCAAAGTCTTGTGAAAATAGTTTAGTTCGGTTTTTCATCCACAAACAGGTCTTGTTAGAAAAGCAACAAAAATTGTCCATCAAAACGGCACAAATATCATTGATTAATATTTGAAGTTTATATGAATACATTTGCTTTGAAAAAACATAAAAAAACAAAATTATTTTTGCCTTCAATACATTTCTTGTTTAACCGTAGCTGCACTTCATATGTATTTAATCAGATTAATGAAATTCAACCATACAAGCACCAATAGCAATACAAAATACGATCCTTCCGTATAGTAACAAAGCTAAGTTTCTAGGAATACATCTTGACGATTATACTTCGGGAGGAGTATAATCATCACCGAGATACTACAGGATACTACAGGACTGATTACTAACACCGATATCTTCAGATACCGACTATTACATAGAAAAACAAGAGAATTGCAATGATATATGAGAAGATTCTCATGTCAATGTTGAGGTATTAAAATTCTTGGATAACACCAGAGCAGGACACAGACTCAAAAGGATCAAATCATCATATCTTGTTTAGTGTAGTAAGGTGCATTTAATAGAAAAACGGCAACAATGTTAGTTCACAAACATTATTGTATCAGATATTAAGATAAGCCTTATGGGTTCTCCTAGATATATACAAATAATATATAAATAAAGACAATTTATGGGTTAGTTGGCCACGACTAGTAACAATGTTTCTTAAATCAGTGTTTAAAAATTTAAAGCATAATTTTTAGAATAAACAAACAGTTTGCGAATGAACGCATATTACAAAAGATAATAGTGATACTTTGATCATAATGCACTCTTTTGATTAACATATGATTAGTTCTAGCTTTTATTGTTAAACCTATGTTTTTTTAAATATTATTTTGTTAGCAGAAAGCAATTATGGCGACTACCGTGTATTTTGAAACTAGGGTTAGTATTGTTCGTTGGAGACCTAAATTAATATTTAATCACACAATTAGAGCAATGATGTCGCGGTTATAATGAAATATTACTGACAAATGGAAATAGCGGTTTTGTGGATCTCCTGCTAATTGAAAATTGTGTTGCAACAAATGCCAGTGAAATTTATGTCAGATCAAAATCTCATCAAAATAATAATATTAGTAATTTGTGTAACACGTAACATGGATATTATTTAATTGTTAATTAGTAATTTTAAAAAATCACCAATATATAGTGTAATATTTTGTTATACATAGAAATATAATAAACAATTCATTAAATTAAATTTAAAGTTGGATATAAAATTTTAAAAACATTTTAAAGCAATGCAGTAAACAAACATCTAGTACATCGTTTTACCACTATGGAATACATTTCGCCCTATTACCATGATCTTGAATTAAAGTCAATACGACAATGATATTATAGAGTGGTGTGAACTTGGCTTTTCGACAGAACAAGCGAGAGTGTGTGTATGAGTGGATTTTGGTGGATTTCCTTCAGTCTAGTAAAACAATGGAGATAGATTGTTGTTGTAGCATTTTGGACTAATCAGATATAAACATTTCCAAAATCGACGACATCAACGAGAAAGACCCAGTTCACAGAAGACGAAAAACATTTTTCATAAAAATCACTACTGTACGAATTGCTTCAATATCCAGTTTATCCATAAGATTTTTAAGATTTTAATTTGTGAAAAAAATAACAATAGTAAGAAACGAAGAGGTTTTCAGGGATATTTTATAGTCTATTTTATACCAATTAGAGTTTATCTGGGCTACGAACGACTGCCTTGGGCGCTAAGTCTATCGACTAGCTAGCGACCAACTTAAAAATCATCCCAGATTTCAGAAGACTTCTCAGGGTCTTAACCAGCTTGGTTACTGACGTGACTAGGAACATTGTTCTTGTCGGGTCTTGCATCATTGCCTTTTAGACAATCACAAAAACAAGTTTATGACCATGTCCCATCATGATTCGAACCTGCGACTATCGGAACAGTAGGAGGGCCGTCCTATCGCCCCGACCTGATACCTCGATGACGTATTTAAATTAAATGATTTAGTAGATTTAGGTTTAGTATATTGATGTAATATAAAAATATAATGTAAAATATAAAATAAAATATATAATTTTTATGATATAAATGTTGATTTTAATGATAATAATAATAATTATTATATTATTATATTAATTATAATAGTATAATTATAATATTATTATATAATAACAATTATTATTAAAATATTTTACAATTTATATTGCATATACATAATAACTCTTTTTTTAATTTCAAGAATCTCACAGGAACTATTTATTTAGTTTAATTGAAGTTAAAACAAATTTTATTTTATTTTTACGGAATATTCTAAATATCCTGCATCTATCGATTTACAGCAGGCGAGGGAAATTTATATCAACACGGCATAAATATCAATTAAGCCTTTCGACACCAAAATAGTTGCAGCACATTTATTAGCAATGTTAATAATAAATGCGGATGAACTGCTCTAATGAAATACATTTTAACACGTCTTATAATCTGCTGATGAATATTAACAAAATCCTTAATTAGAAATACCGATTTTCTTTATTTTCTACTAGGATTTGGAATAGACTCTCCCTGTTCTCTATTAATGTTTAATATAAAAAAGAAGTTGTAAAAACGTATCACACAGAAACATTAATTTTACCCTACTATACTAGGTAGCTACATAGATTTTGAACTTCCTCCCAATAATATGCTTGGATACATATTAATATATAAGTATGGTATATAGAGTATATATATAAGAGATAAAGTTTAAATATTAAATATTTATAGAATTGTAGCATATAGTATCGTATTACTATACCAGCATATCATTCACTAAGTATTGGCCCTGATGGTATATAACTGGTGGCTACTTAATCTTCTTAAACATAGTAGTAGTAGTCATAACCTTAAAATAACAGGTATCAATATTTAAAAGTGCTGTTTAAAGCTATTTAAGCGTTAGAAAAAGGATTTGTTGCAGCAATCTGTGAAACTAGATGAAACATTAATGCGTTGTTACATGTCTGAATCAAAAAGATCGTCAGCTAAGTTGACGCAGCCGCCTAAATACCTCCAAAGTGATCAAATACTCAAAAGTCAAGTGGTAAGGTTATGTCCTCCGTATTTCGAAATATACCTGGAATTTATTCATTTTTTTATTTATTCGTTTTTGTCAAGACACATTGTTTTTTCTTTCGCATAGGAAAAATCGTCATGAAATTCAAAGAAGAAACGACGGTCAATTTCATTGAGTTGCTTTTTAACTCAAATAAACATTAACTCAATGACAGTATAGCTCAGATCGGTTCAGCAATGTTTACTAGCTGTTTGTAGATTTCAAGAGAATGCTTCAGAGAAAGAGGTTTGACACAAATGAAGAAGTGATTGCTGAAGTTGAAGCCTATTTGGACAGGAAAAGCAAATCAGTTTTCGAAAGAGAAATTAGAGGAGTATAAATGGTCTAGGTTAGCAGACATTGCTTAATATTGTAATATTCTATAGGCATTTGCTTAATAATAATTACTATAACTTTCGAACTTGATAGGTATAGTTTTACCAACGTGGCTGCCAAATTTCGGGTCCCCCTTTTCGAAAATAAATTATTTAATTATTAATTAATCTATGTATTATTAATTAATCTATTATTTATTAATTAATCTATGTAGATTACACAAGCGTGGTACCAACACATCACTCAATAATTTTTCACGACGCTTAAATTCAGCGTATCAATTAATAATAGCTGATTACCATTTCCCAGTCCTTATACGCAATATAAAGTCCACATTTGGCGTCCACCATATTTTTTCTCATTAAATAAATAAATAGTTAAATAATATCTATGCAATACACGATATTTATTGATCAATTGTTTTAAATATAACAAGAAGTTAATTCATTAAAACCTGCTCAAAATTTTTAACAAAAAAAAACTTTGCAACAAAAAAAAGTATAAGAGTTCTACGTATTTTGGTTTGCAGAAAACGAAACTAATGAATGACAAAATTCCATGATGTCATAATTTTTTGCTACGATCCAATACGATACAGCACAACTACTTTTCGGAAAATTTGGTAGAAGTTAGTGAAGAGCAAGGTTAAAGATTATACCAGGACATTAAAGAGTTGGACAAAAAAAACCAGAAAAAAAATTGGACTACTGTTTGACGATTCAGAAAGGGCTTCTAGATTCTTCGCACTGAGAAAAAAAGGGTTTTCGTGCATGTTAGCGAATGTATATTAGATAACACATAATGATATTTAGCATAGTTACCAAGAAAGAAACATGCCGTCTACGACAAAAGGAAAATAATTTTCGAATTCGTCACACTGAAATTATTGAATTGAATATCTGCTAATCGCTGAAGAAGTTGATGAAATTCTTAAAAATATCTAAGTAAACTGACGACTGTCCTATTTCATCTAGTAACATCACTGTGGAACTAGACATCAGCATAAAAGAGATGCTTCAGTTCTACATGAATTAACAGTAGAAAATCTAATACGAGTAGACCGAGTTTTTATTAAATTCTTGTAGAAATTGAGTTACCTTTGTAACTTATAAGTGTAGGCGATCAGAAGTGGATCATGTACAACAACAATGTGGAAAAGATTGTTTTGGAAGTCAGGATTGCCAAGCCCTCATTAATGAGCCTCAAGTCTGATAAAACCATTAATTAATTTCTGTACTGTCAACAAGTAATGTGATGGAAGCACGCGATTAAAAAAAGCATGCAAAACTGATTAATAGAAAAAGTGTTGTCTTCCATTACGACAACGCTAAACCTTAACATTACTAGTAACTTGGGTTTTGACTAAGTTTGATATATTCTGACTTGCTCTCTTAACTACCTTTTGTTAACGTCTCTTGTTATGATGCAAAGCTGGCTCCAAAAGAACTTGTATGCTAAAAAATGCACAATGTGCTGCTTGTTAAAAACCACTTGGTTTAGTTTTTTGTCCAGAAATTTTAGAATTTCTACAGTGATGGTATAATGGTTTTATTATAAAAATGACAAAACGCTATCACTGATTATGGTTTGAAGTTTACAAGAATAAATTCGCTTTTAGAAAAACCGAAATTCCTTTTGCGCAACACAGTGTATTAGTAGCAAACTCCTTCAAATCCAAATGAACATACCTATATTTTACCTATCCAACGAGTTTTAGTCAATTTTTTCCGTTTCTAAAAATTACACTTCCATTATGAATGGTCGGCGAAAACGTATAATAGGTCAAGTTCTTGGTCGAATTATTGAACTGGATAGTTTGTGTCGTCCGATGCGTTAAAGTTACAACCACGCACAATATACTGATGCAGAACAAAAACAGGTACACTCCCAAGATTATGTTGATAATTTTTTTCCTTCGTTTCAAACGTCGAGCTTCCTCATGTGATTGGTCAGTGGATGATTGTCTGCTTGGTTTCTTTGAATTGGTTAAAATACTTTTTGTACTAGTGTTTGAATATGTCCTGGGGTGAAATTGTATACTGTAATATATATAAAAGATATTGTTTATATATATATATATATATATATATATATATATATATATATACTTGAGCTAGGCAATAGAAATAAATATAGGTACAATATGACGTTTATGGTCGTTCGATGTTCTTTGATTCGTATTTTTTAATAATCAAGAATTAGTAGAATTAGTATTTATGATTTAAATTTGGTGGATTTGTTTGTTGAAAATTTTTAAACTGCAACTGAACTGGATTTACGCTATTATTCAGTGAATAAAAATATGAACTTTATTTAACATTATAAGTGCACATTGCAATCTGACCTAGCTGTTCTATTTAACACTTCTGACATTTTAACTTCATTACTTTCGTTATTTGGTTTGAAAAAATAGTCTAGATACAAAGCGCTTCTTTGAGAACCAGATAACGCTTGAAGGCAATTAATTGTAAGACTTATTGTATGAAAACCCAGCTGGCACGCTCAAAGAACCTTCAAACAGGAGATGAAAAGTACATATACTACGACAATCTCAAACTAAATAAGTTAGCCTAGTAGAGTCATCTATATCCTCACCGAAACGGTTTATTGATGGCTATGCAGTCTCGCAGTGCATATGATATGATGAATCAGGTGAAACCGTTACTGCGGAGGTTTGCTGAGGTTAGTTGAATAAATTGAACGATGTATTGTTACAAAGAAGACCAGAAATAACGATTAATAGACGTAAAGTCTCTTAGAAGAAGAATAGTTGTAAAGGACACATTGTTGCAGTTCACATGGGAGTTCCGCCACACCCAGAGTGCTGAATAATCATAGCGTCTTCTGATTTCCATTAATTCATATCGAAGCAGTTTCGAAATGTCGAAGAAGACATAAGATATAAATTATTACGCAATTCAGATATATTTAAGTAGCTAGTACAAATTTGTGGTTCATGTGACAAATGACGGCCCTTCATGAATATCTAATCTAGCTGGTTATTTTTGTATGCCACTGATTCGAAAATCATAATTGGAACCACGTTGACTGAACGAGTAGTTCTTAAATCCGAATTGATGTTAGAAACAAATATAATAGGGATACAAAACTACATCATGAAATTTTACCTTGAAGTTACAGCATGATGATCTAAGCAAATTATGTTAAAAACATACTTCATAGTCATTTTATTACTATTAGAACTACTAAATTTAAACCTAATTGAGCTGTCTGATATTAGAATTATTACTTCCAAGAATACTCTGTAATCATGTGAATATTGAGATTATTCAATAATTGTGCATTTTTAAAACTTCTAGTAACATGCAGTGAAAAAAGTTAACAGTGTTCTATTTGTTAGAATTAGAACTTCCAATAAAATATCTCACGTTATCTAACCAATAGTGAAAATATTATCTACAAAATTTAAAATTAATTCCCCACAAAGACTGCATCGTGACTATGATCGATCGAACTGTAAATAGACGATACCCTTATTGTAGCTTAGCTTGACAATAGGCAAGTCCTCCCTAAGCGTTTTATAATTTTGTTTAATTTGAGGATATGCTGAAAAATTCACTGAGGATTATACATTGCAGAGATTTTGTATTTGATCTTTGCCTTTCTGTTATCCATCAATCGTCAAATTATAAATTAAACAGTTAATTTATCTGGGCCAGACTTCATAACATCGATTAATTCTAGTTAGCATGTCCATGTTAAGTTAAATTAACACTAATCAAAGGTAATGATGATGCTATGATAAAAAATAGTAAAATTTTTGATATAATACGTAAATGAGTTCCAATTAATCCAGTCTTTAGCGTTGTTGATTGTGATCTGTGAAAGTTCTTTAAAAAATTCAAAGTTATCAGCAGAAAGTTCAACAGCAGAACAGTGCGTTAGTTTCAGTAAGTTTTATGGCAATGTAATATGGTTTCTTTATTTTGATACACATTTTACTGCATTTTTTAAATACAGATTTTATTTAGTTAAACGTATTGCCTAGCTCATTTATTATATTCATTAAGGCTATACTATGTAAAAAATATCTGGAATTGATAGAAACAACTGGATACACCAAAAAATTTTTAATTTTGTCCCCATTTATTGTCATTTTATTTATAAAAAATAGAAGTCATATGTGCAATACAACAACTGCGATATGGTTGAGGTATGACATAAACAATCAAATTCTTAACCAAAGAAAGATCGTGGTAATGGTATAGATGGATGGTCACAAAGGGCCTCCCTGGAAATATTATCATATTGTTGTTTTGGGAATATAAAAAAACCGCCCTGAGGAGGTGAGTCGATTGCATTTGTTAAATTGTTGGTAGCAATTTACATAAAAGGTGCTTTTTTCTTCTAATATTTTTTTACGTCATTAAATTCCAGATACTTTTTATACAGAATTTATTTATAGTACCAATCATAAAGGATTCCTATTTTTCTTTTCTTATATCAATATTGAAAGGTTTTGAAGGAGTGAGAAGAAAAACGAATAATTTTTTGCTTATTTCTGTTTATGTTCAGTATATAAGAAATAGTGTCATAAATAGCAAGTGGAATAAAAATATTGTATACACACATGTGTCGGATGATTGAAATGAAATACTAGAATATATTTGAACAGTATTGTCCAACACTTAAGAAGTTATAGGTAAACATTTACGAATTATGGAGGTAATTAAAAAGGAACCAAAATATACAAAGTACATAGTCTACATTAACTATTATTGGTATCCATATTGATATCCTAAATAAACAAACATCTATACTCAAGCATATTATATATGCTATAGGTTTGGTCGCATGATTAAATTAATTATTGGAAATATTTTGATAAACTTTTGACAAAGTTTGCTAAAAATCCTTTAAAATTAAATACCATCAAAGCATGAATGGTAACCAATAAAGATTTTCTTTTTTAAAAATTTTTTCTTTTTTAAAGATTTCCTACCATTTTATCATATATATTACTATTGGGAAATATTTAATAATAATGTATATTTTATACATTGGCAAAAATTACCATATAAATAGAAACAAAATAAAAGAGTTCTTAATATGCTATTAAGTATTGCTACATTGGAAATGTAGTTTGGTTTTACAAATTATGAAACATTCGAGAAAATATAATATTTTTAAGTCTTATTTAATATCTTTTTAAACATTTGTAATATTCTTTATTGAAATTATGATCATATTTCGAGATATTTAACATTATAAAATAACAAATTTTAAGTTGTCTGTTGTAAACAATACATATTTTTGTTTTGTTTAACAAGTGAAATATGACGTATTAAATATAATAATTGTAAATTAGAAATAGAGACAATCATTTTAAATCAAGTGTAGCAACATAGAGGTCTAATGTTCTTGGACCGCTGTCAAAGTATCACATGTCATAAACATGGTATGGCATGAAAACATGATTTTACCAAGTCTCTCAGTAATTAGGATTTCGAACCATTCACTTTCTTTCAGATTAGTTTCAATTTTTGTTAGGAATTATCATCTTAATACAAGAAGACTGATTGAAAATTAAGAAACTGAGATGCTGCATGAAAGGTGTATGGATTTTGCGTGCAACTATTCAAAATTGATATTGATTTAAAATATTATAATACAAATAAAATATTTTGAAAAAAAAACTTTATTGGTTACCTCATTTTATTATTTACTTACATCACAATTTTATATAAGGTACTCACTTAATATTTGATATTCTTAAGTCAGTCTCACCTCCTGACACACCATTCACTTTACTGGATCTTCTTTTCTTTGATCTCGAACCTGAGGGGCTCTTTTTTCGTACAGGAGCAACATTTTCGCTATACATTTGTGCACTTTTCCGTCTAATTTCATGTTTGTTCTCTCTTACCGCTTTACAATATGTGAATTCCTCTAGGGAGCCAGTTCTTTTCAAGATACCACGCGTGGGTTTCGATTTTTTACTATTTTTTTCATTACTTAATATAATGAACTCATCAGTAGATGGAAAATATTTCGAATTATACCCGGAACCATAACTATCCGAGATCGTACTATGGCTGGATGTGGATGGGAGACGCTGTAAGTTGGATGGTGTTAACAACGTGCTGGAATTTATGGAGGTCGGTTTGGAGTTCGTGGGAGTTTTACTGAGGTTGGTTTGAGAGAGAGTTGCCGTTACCGATTCGGTAGACATCGTAAGCGATGACTGGATTAACGGTAAAGCCGGCAGAAATGCTCTTATGGACGCGGTACGTACTCCAGAGGCGGGGATAATTCACTGCTTCGACGAATTTGATGTCTGTCGTGGGGATTTAATGTTTTGACGTCAAACAATAAAACTGAATCATCGAGTCGGTTGGTTTGAAGCAATAAATTTATATTGATTAATGTTGCAATGTTCAAACACCTTCTGGTCATAATAAAGGTCGTTTGTAGTAGAAAGACCACAAATAAATATTATCTTTCTTTGGATGAGTAATTGCTGTTTATTATAGTATATAAGTTCCAACCAAAAAAAGTTGAAGTATTTACTATAGATGGAGTGGCTTACGCTATAGTAACGTATCGCATATGACAGTTTTAGAACAATGTTTGTGTCAAAGATTCATCTTTTACATTATTCGCTATTATGCGTTATTTCTTTTCAAATATGTAGAAAGGAGATCAAGCATAATTGTTTCTAAACATTTAAATGAACTTATGATGATTATAAACCAAGTAAATTTGATTTTACACAGATTACAAGATAGAACTACTTCAACTACCACAAAGGGAAGCACTTTTAACCGACTTCAAAAAAGGAGGAAAAATGATCGGCTGTATATATATTTTTTTAATGTATGTTCGCCGATTTCTCCGTCAATTATGGACCGATTTTCACAATTCTTTTTTATTCGAAATAGTGCACTTCCGAGGCTTCCATTGGAACCAAGTTAGGATCTGATGGGGGGAAGGGGTGAAATCGAGGGAAAACCTCATGTACAATGCTTTCGCATATTTTTTATCTGAAATAATTAGATATTGGTGTTTAAGGTTATTACTGAACAGAAGCCATTCAGTTTGCATTGTAAGGACAAACTATAGCATATATAAATCGTAGAAATAACTGCAGCTTTTTTGTTCTAGTTTGACTCCAAGTCGGTCCAGTCGGACCCCAAGTCCTGAAACGTTCCTTATTTCCAATCATTGTTTCTTTATTCTTATTTTTCCTCGCACGGACTCTATTTTTACTTGGGCTATCTATTTTAATACTTATTAAAATAATTTCGTAATTTAATGAGTAAATAAAAAAAATTAATAACAAAATTGAACCGACTTTAAAAAATAAATGAGGAATTCATTAAGAAGTAAAAAAATAATCAAACTCGGATTTTTAACACAAAAAAAACAGTTTTAAAACAAAATATGTACATAATAATTGTTGTAATAACTAAATGAAAATAAACAAAAAACTTATTTAACCTATCTAATACACATATTTTATGTTCTACTACATGCACACAATTTTATTTTTTTACTATTTACAATATTATTTTAACTACTACCAACTCATAGACTTCAAACTAAGTCGCTGTCAAGCCTAAACAATACAAAAATAATAATATAATTTTGTGACATACACATAAAATGAAATTGGGTGATATTTATTGATAATGAACAAAACAAACCTAATTTGTTGCTCATGGTTCAAAACAATTCGCGATAAAAAAGATGACATTAAAACGTATTTGGAATCTGCTGCACTTTTAAATGTCTCGAGATTAATACGCCAAAGAAATTGAATTATGGAAAAATGGAAAAACAATTGATTATATGGATGAGGACAATAACAATCGGAGAATGCCATTGAACCAAATGACTTTTCAGGAAAAAGCTTTAAGTATTTTTGAAAATTTGAGGAATTGAGATACCGACGAATCTGCTGAACATGTCACATTCCAAGCAAGCCGAGGATGATTTGAAAATAGATTTAATTTGCATAATTTGAAAATGAAAATAATTTTAATGATTTAAGAAGATAAAATACATTTTGAATGATAAATCATGTTACATATTTAACAAATTTGGAACTAATCCCATTGAATTTGTATTAGAATCATTGTTTCCTTATTTTTTAGTTTCGTGTTCGTGGAACGTATATAGGCCGTAATGCGAGGTATGGGTGTAAATAGTTTATTTTATCTTGTTATAAACGAATTCACAGTAATGCATTTTTATTTCTCTCATTATGTTTTGGTACGCCACTGAATAAATATTTTTAGATCAAAGATCGTCCAGCATTAAATTTACGTAAGATCATTACTTTCTCCAGCTGGATACGTACCGCACGATTATTTATAACGATTAATAGCGAAGTAAACATTTCCGAATATTCGCCGTTTTTTGTTTAACTGTTTCTCTTTGACCTGTCAATTCGAGGCCGAGACAAAATAGAAAAAGGTCCATCGTACTGAACATCGCTCAAAACAATCGTAGATCAATATAAATTGTTTGACCTTGCGGCACATCAAAATATTTATAATAGATATTTTTGACAACATTGTTGCTTATTATTCTTTTTTCTAAGGAATTTGGCATCAGTAACTGTCTAAATGACATTAATAATGTCATAAAGCATTGAGATATAATATAGGTGCAATCGTAACTATGTCCTTACTATACTTCACCAACCATAAAACATATTTTTTATATAGTTATAACTTTTTATATACTTAACATATATATATATATATATATATATATATATATATATATATATGTATATATATATATATATATATATATATATAGTCTATTCAAAGTTTTTTATAAATACGTCATCAAGATGTTTAATGTATTGTCTGCAGCAATTTGTAAATTCGTTTAAGAATCAAATAATATTTTCCTTCTTATTTTATTCCTTCTTATATTATAGTCAAAAAGATACAAAATGCTGTCTGATTAGTTCGAACACGTAAAAGAATGAGCCTGTTAAAGTGGTCCGGTTTCCAGATGTATGCAAAATTCTTGAAAGCAATAGTGATAAGAGGTTATAAATCTAACCTATAAACTATTGCGGCTGTATAATTAACTGTAGTTTTTAATATATATAAGATCGGTGACCAAATGGTTTTTCAGCTAATTAATTTATGATACACAAACCTAAATACAAATATCGAAGTTTTGTAAAACAGCAGTTTGATTATGTGTTTCATGGTTTGCTTTATACTGACATAGAAGATCCAACTAGGAAGTGTGTGACAGATTTCATCAAAACTGTGGTAAAGAAAAAACTGGCAAAGATGTGACTGAATATGAGATGTCACAAATTTAAATGGTGTATATACAAAATAATTTTGAACAGACCATATATATAATATTAACATATATATAATTAGCGTCCTCTGGTGATTAAGACGATCAAAACTTAGTTACAACTTTATATATGGGAGATCTCATACTGTGTCTTTATTTTTTGAATATTATTTAGTAATAGATACAGTAGTTGCGAAGTTATAGTATGTTACCCTGGAATGGAGATTATTATTTAAAATCTACAGGAATGTTACATCAAATTCAAAATGAAATTAACTATTTTTATTATTTGATTAAATTTTCTTTCTTATATTACTTGAGTTGAGTTAATGTTAGTGCAACACTATTTAACGTTACACTTCGAGATACTTACGTGGTACTCTTAATTTTTCCGTCAAGACAACGACTTTTAACTCTTACGACATTTTTAAGTAAAGTGAGTGTTGATTACTCTAGGATTATAGATAAAAGTCAAATAAATCGCAGTATAAAATAGATCAGGAGCTGTTTATGTGCCAATGATTATAATAATTATTTGTTGCAGCCTTCATATTCTTCAGATGGTAATTATCTTCGCGATAGATTTGGTCACAAACTGTCTAACATTTCTTTCTTTTTTATTGTATCAGTATTTAATACAGAACTTCTACTTCTTTGATGACATGTATGCACTATTTTGAGTATATTTTTCATGGTCGTTATACATAAATGTTATATAACACGGGGCAGATTATCCGGCCATCTGATTTTTTGACTATCTGAATGGTAAGCGAGTGAGACGGGTTAGTATGTTTTCTAATAGACCGTGTTGCTTTGTGGCAACACGGTCTATTACGGTTGGCAACAAGTGAGTTCAAATAACTTTTTACCTTTAAAATTAAATGCTATTAAATCGCATCCAGATCATTAAAGCGAGAAATCACAACTAGATAATGTCTCATGTAATAATTATATTATTCTATTTAGTATTTAATTATGACATTTTGGAATGTTTTTTTTTTATTTAATGTCGATTTCTTCGCCTAGAATATCTGATGGAACAAAATTAGGCGTATTAGGCAAGAGGAGAGAAGACACATTATCGCGATAAAAACGAAGGGTTATCGGTTTTTATTTCCGACTTTCTGAGATGTATAGCTTTACGAAAATAACGGCTAATTAATAGGTATATCGTGGAAACTTGAATAAATAATTTATTGTTATATTGGTTTACCGGACATACAAAATGGTGTAAATTGAACCTATTATATAAAAATTATCTACATAAAATAACTTATGATTATTTAATTGATGTATCTAATTAATTTATTATAATCATATTTTGTCAAAACCTTATATACTAAATATTTATTTATTATAAAATTATAAAACAATCAAACATCCAAAAACTGTGAATTTGCCAATGAAAAGACCGTTAATTTATTTAGCTTTAATTTTATTTGAAGTTAGCGCTGGAAATACGTATCGGCAGCAATAAATCTGTTATTGTGTTTCTACACATTCTGGGATTTTCAATAAAAATATTTGTTTTTACTTTATGTTTAGAAAGCTCAGTATAACGTCTGTAAAATTACCCAGAAAACAAAGGAATAAAAGTCATGTTTCTGTGAGAACAAAACAAAACCAAAAAATATATTTGTTAAACGTGTTCTAGTAAATTTTTTTTCAAGATTCACGAGAAAAAAAGTCAGTAAATAATCAATTCAATGATAAGTAAGGGCAATGACGATCAGAGTTTACACAATTAATAGTATTGAATGATTAAATACTCAGTTATGTATGGAAAAGCATATCAGGTAAATGCTCTATAGATGTTTCATTCACGTATGCAATTTTTTACAAAATGTTAATGATCTTCGTTGATATAGCGTTGGTTGTTTCAATGATAATTGTTGCCATAATAAGTATAACCCCAATCATAGTGAATTTTGGCTCTTCTCTGTATACTGATGCAATTTGTTTTGGCGAATTACGTTCATTTTTGACGTTTTATGAGATTTTTGCCTCAAACAAAGGCTTTTGTTGAGAAGAATTGCAGTAAAATAAATTATGTGTTATAATAAATATTGTCATTATTTACTCTATAATAACACAGAACAGATATTATATGAATATATATGATCCAGTATATGGGATGATATTGTAAAATATGTTCATCTAAAATCCCATGGAAATCTGTTAATAGTAAAATCTAAACCAGAAACACAAGATCCATGCAAAGTTATATACAGTGATTTTTAATAGTCGATTTTGAGTGGATGAATCATTTAAATCAGTGCATCAACATCTTGATTGCTTCTACCTTCACAAGGAGACTGCAAACATGCTATAGCATATCAGTTAAGGATTTAATTTACATTGTCTCTTAGATGTAAATCACTTCTAAGTAGTTATTTGACGTATTAACGCATTGAGCGATCAAACACCAGTTTTGATTTTGGTGGTTTGGTTCCTTAGGTTTACATATGTCTATATACTTTATTTATATCTTTTAATAGAGAAAACATTTTTAAGAAATAGTAAATACACTATGTTATTTTGGAACATTTTCTGAAAATGTATGCCTTTTATGATCCAGTAGTTAGAATAGGCATAATAAGTGTTGAGCTCGACTGAAATTATCTGGTTATTTAAATATTCTAATAAAAAGGTTTTTCTTCTGAAAATTGTTTTCTATAGAAATTATACATTATATTAAATTATAATCATATCACAATATATATGATGATTTTATAATTTTCATGTCCCTTATGATCAACGGATCATAACAGCATAATGGCGCTGGTTATGGTAATAAATGGTAATGTTTTTTATCTATGAGTGGAGTTTCTTGGCTATTGAGAATATTGAAATTACTATGCGTGGTTTTAAACACTTTTATATCTTAAGGTGCACATTGGAATTCTATGTTGAAGATATCTTACTTATCTCTATACATGTTAATATAAGATTGAACCATTGAAACTTACAGTCAAAGTAAAAATTATTTCATACGACAGAGAATCTTTATACTCATATTATTATCATAAAGGGCAATTTATATCTAATTGAACAATTCGCTTGACAAAATATTGCTAATAAATTTTCGAGCAAATATGACTTATTTAACGCATTTTCACAGATTCGGTATCAAATTTAATAAGCAAATTCGTAAAGCAATGCCTAGATAACGAGAACAATAAAATATTCAAAACTAAAAGTTAAGATATTAAATTATTTTTAAATTTTAATTTTTAGTTTCTCCATTTATTAGTCGTTTTTTTGGTAGAATTAATATTATTTTTGAAACGTTTCATCTCCTATTATCATATTAATCTATATGCGGATATTGGTTTGCAAAGGAATCTAAGCAAAGAAACTTTAAACAAATTTCATTTCGTTTCTCCACCTATGGTCGGTAATGTACGTTAATATTAAGTTATGGTAAATTAAACATTAAATGACCAACTTCTTAGATTTTTTAGCGACCTAACCACGGTTTAACCTAAGCTCCGAATCTCAAAAACTTATTATTGATTAGCGAGTGACCCAGCTTTAGTCCTTCCAATAAAACAGTCAATGCACGTCATAGATGACATCGAATACTGCCATCTCTCATCGTACCCTAGTTAAATAGAGACAGAATTTAGTCTGATGGGTTAGAACATGGCCGAATTAATCTATAAAGCTCGATTTGTGTTGATACTTGTCTAGGCTATTGACAAATATCTATAAATTCTACAAAATGTCAGTTTAACATTCAGTCTTATTTAGCCTGACTCTCAGTATGATTACAATTATTATTTCGTATTAATTTTACGCACGTTTTTTTTCTTATAAAATATTAGAATAACTTGAGGCCATAGCAGGATTCTAACCGCTGCTGTTCTTGGAAGTGGAAAACACTTACTCGCGTTACCAGCATCCTGGATTGAATTAGAAAAAGAAAATATAATAGGAGATAAATCCTGGGCCATAACAATTTTTGCATTTTGAGGCTAGCAACGTTTTTGGGGCCGATCAATATTTGAGGTCTCGTGGTTTGTTAGAACGATTCGAACTTTTCCCCGGTGTTAATAAATGGAAATATTTGGTTAGCAGAATAAACTTTATGAAAATTTTATTCCGAGGCATAACCCATAATATTTGGTTATGAGAATATGGAGAATGTTTATTAAGGTTTAATAGACTATTACACATTTAGAATCTTTAATTTGATAATAGGGCAAATTGTTATTTATTGTTATATGTAGATCTACGATTACGCAGGTCTATGATGAAATCCTCCTTAAAATATATATATATATAATATATATTTTGCTAATTTTTGTTGCTATTATTTAGGGTCAGAGTTATTTTTCAATCTTATTCAAAAACTTTTGTGTATTGGAATTAAAACATAGGAAAATGTACTGGCTAATTGGAAGAAAATTATAATTATCAGAACATAATAAATTGCTGTTATATACGCAAATACTGAAACCTATATGGACATACGGAGTTCAATTATACAATACATACAATAACATAAATAAAATACAAATTTTTCAGAACAAAGTCCTGAGAGGTATTGTGGATGCACCTAAATACTATAGGACCGATTACCTACATCAAGACCTTCAGATACCCACAATCGGTCAAGATTCGAACTTTTCCCCGGTGTTAATAAATGGTGTTAATATTTGGTTAGCAGAATAAACATTATGAAAATTTTATTCCGACGCATAACCCATAATATTTGGTTATGAGAATATGGAGAATGTTTATTAAGGTTTAATAAACTATTCCACATATAGAATCTTTAATTTGATAATAGAGCAAATTGTTATTTATTGTTATATGTAGATTTACGATTACGCAGGTCTATGATGAAATCCTCCTTAAAATATATATGATATATATTTTGCTAAATTTTTTTGCTATTATTTAGGGTCGGAGTTATTTTTCAATCTTATTCAAAAACTTTTGTGTATTGCTTTTACATTATTTTCATATTTTTATATAATATCCATTTGTACCAAATTAGTTTGATGTGATTTTAAGAAATGAAAAAAACATTTTCATGTATTTATACCAAAAATGTATTTGAAGAAACTTTAGTGCAGAGTAAAAAGTTTTCTGCTACCATTTCATGTCAAGCTAAATCTCATGAAACTCATACCATATAACATATATCATAGCTATGAACCATGATGGGGTCTATTTTTTTTTCAAAAGTCACTTTTTCCTGAAGATGAGTTAATTTTGGAAGTCTCTTTTATTGCTATATCGTAGGATCTCATTTTTATAAACTAGAGTTTATTGGGATCGAAACCATGATCCACGGCAATTAGGCCCATCAACTGGCGAGTGACCAACCCTAGCGACATCCGGTTTTACCTAGACTGATTACTGGCGTGACTGGCTCAGATCGGATTACACTTTTGCCAATTTAGACAATCACACTTATAAACAAATACAAACATAAATTTAGGACCATTGGACTATAGCAGCAACAGGAGGGTTATCCCGCGTAACCAAGAAAGAGGAACTTCCTTTATACTCTATATGTTATATGCTTAACTTAGATATACTTAATTTCGTATATACTTAGAAACTCAAAACAATAATGAATCATCAAATTCATTATTTTGTACCTTTTATCCAAAGAAAATTGAAATAATGTAATAAATTTATACTTACATAGATTTATGTAGGATATATATGGTTTTATGTTTGGTTTGTAGAATGAATGTAAATAACAATATATTGTATATTAATATAGCAGCAATTTGGAACTCTATTTTTCTAGATTATTTATTAATGCAATAAGTTAAAAAGAAAAACATTTTGATTGATAAATGGTAAATTAATTTTGAGTGCATTTATGACATCCTATCAACTAATAAGTTTTTTTTATTGACTTTTTTAATTTCCTAAGAGTCCCGAAGTTTTTTCAAGCCTTTTGAATATCAAAACTATTTTAATTGAAGCTTCACTGAATAAATCTTAAAATATTCCTGATTAATGATAAATAAAATTATTATTGTATTTAACAAAGGTGTTTAACAAAGATTTCCTAAAAGTCTCGATGTTTTTTCAAGCCTTTTGAATATCAAAACTATTTTAATTGAAGCTTCACTGAATAAATCTTAAAATATTCCTGATTAATGATAAATAAAATTATTATTGTATTTAACAAAGGTGTGATGATAGGGGTATATATTTTTCAAAATTTGAACTATTTTACTGATGACCAGTTTATTTGGGAAGTTAATTTTTTTGTTATATTTTAAAATATTATTTTTACAAACAGGAATTTATCTGAGCTGGCCTTATTGCTTGATGTGAGAGCTAAATAATTCCTTTATACC
Source organism: Rhynchophorus ferrugineus (assembly GCF_030347505.1). NCBI lineage: Eukaryota > Metazoa > Arthropoda > Insecta > Coleoptera > Curculionidae > Rhynchophorus > Rhynchophorus ferrugineus. Next base: position 17,236,530 of record NW_027472583.1, on the reverse strand, counting down.
CTATATTCATAGAGAAAAATGTCGTAATACCAACACACCAGTTTGGGTTTATTAACAATCATTCAAAAATTGACCAGGTTCACATAATAACAGATTTTATTGAAAAAGCATACGAAAGTAGAAAAGTATGCTCAGCTATATTATTAAATGTAGTACAAGCCTTCGATAAACTTTGGCATTTGAATAAGGTCTTTTGTTCATAAACTACAGAAAATGCTACCAAAATAACACACCGAACTATTATAATCGTACATTACAACCAGAATGTTTAGAATCAAACAAGAAGAAGCTTACTCTACAATAATAGAAGCTAAAGCAGGTGTACCACAAGGATATGTACTGAGACCAATGCTTTATCTACTCTACACTTGTTATATACCACAAATGGAGAATATTACGATGGCTACATTTGCTGATGATACTGCGATTTTAGCTGTCGAAGATAATAGTGAAGAAGCACCATGAAAATTACAACAGCCAATTGACAATTTAAATAATTGGACGCAAGCTTGGACAATAAGAATTACTGAAACTAAATCTGTACACTCACCTATAAACAGACCGTATACGCACCAATAACATTAAATACTACTATCATTCCATATAGCAACAACGCTAAATATCTTGGAATGAATCTTGATGCAAAACTTCGCTGGAAGGAACGAACATATAAAGAAGGAAAGAAAGAACTGGAATTAAAACGTAGGAAAATGTACTGGCTAATTGGAAGAAAATTACAATTATCAGTACATAATAAATTGCTATTATATAAGCAAATACTGAAACCTATATGGACAAACGGAGTTCAATTATGGAAATATTCTGCAAAGAGTAACATAACTAAAATACAAATTTTTCACAACAAAGTCCTGAGAGGTATTGTGGATGCACCTAAATACTATAGGACCGATTACCTACATCGAGACCTTCAGATACCCACAGTCGGTCAAGAATTCAAGAGCATTGCAAGGAGGCATGAGGAAAGACTCCATTATCATGAGAATATTGAAATATTGCAGCTTTTGGATATCACCAGAACAGGACACATACTCAAAAGAATCAAACCATCTGAACTTGTGTAGTGTTGTGTAGTGAGGTTGCATATATTAAAAAATACAACATTGGCATGTATAAATATTATTTCACCAAAGACTGAGATAGGGCCGGTGGGTCATCCTAGTTATATACCTAGATTTAAGTTATCATAAAGACAAATTGTAGGTTAGACGGAAACGACTAGTAACGTATTAATTAAATAATAATAAAAATACGCTATATATACTTAACTCAGGTATATTTAACTTCTTATAGTTGCAATTTAAAACAATAATGAATCATTCGAATAATTAAATTAATTTGTTTGGACTTTTTATCTAAAGAAAATTGAAATATTCTATATATGTCCTTCTACATCCCCTGGAAAATAGATTATTGCATTATTTGACTGTTTTTTAAAGTTTAGAAAGTTGAGCATTTTTCCCAATTGTCTAAAATTTTGCTAAAAAAAAGGAGTTTCCACGTTTTTTTTTCTAGTTTTAGTGACTTCTTTACTAATCAAAATTTGTTTCCTGAATAACCCAAAAATATATATTTCTAGTATCTATCTTTCTGTTATATATATGTGATTAATTTTTTTATCTTATTCGGAACGTGCTTATAATTTAGACCTTGGGATTTCTTATGATGAAATTTTTCGGAATATTTATATAGTATATTATATTTATATTTATATAGGAATATATAGGAATTTTTTTATAGAGCCACAAATACGAAGCTCGTGAAAAACGCAAGTTTTCACAGTTGGTTTTATAGAAGCCTGGTGTTCTTAAAAAAAGATTAATTCGAAACTGTTCAACGACATTTTTCTTGTAATAAAGGTCTGAAATGCGACGTCCCTCAATATTAATTTTTGGTAGTCGCTTATACTTACTATCAGATGAATATGTTGAGAAGTTTCACCATATATATTGAACGTTCTTATGTTAAAATGGATAATTGTTAGCAAGAATGATTTTCGACTTGGTTGATTCACAGTGAAACACCAATTAAGAAAAAGACAAATAATATATAAAACGAACGACAATTATAGCGTTTATTGTTTTCAACTTCTTAAATTATTAAGATTATATAATATTTGTTTATTATAATGTTATATTTTTCATATATTATCATGAATATTGGATTGTAATTTGTAAATAAAAACAATTTTTTGTTATATTCCGATTCAACACCATGAAATATAATATTATCATGCATTAAACTAGTTCGATTTTATTTAGAGCTGGTGTTATATTAGAAATTTTAGAGATTTTTAGTTAATTTTAACTACGAATAAAAATATAAAATAGTTTCATACCTATTTCGTCAATGATGGGAGCCATCCTCAAGGTGATGCCCACCAGCATCAGGCACATGAACAACAGTAAACAGGCAGTGGCGACAATCGTCCACTTGGCCCTGGGAGGTAATTCGTCGTCGTTCAGGACCTTGAAACTTTCATTGTCCCTGCCGAGCGTATCAACCAGGTGGGGATTGAGAGCCAGACGTTTCTTCAGTCGACGCTTGCGACGTCTCCGACGCTTTTTTCGCGCTCTCCTCAATTCCTCCTGGGCAATGATGGCGTCGGTTTCGATATCCCCATAACCGTCCATTTTAATGGATATGTAGTCATCATTCACTTGCATGCCACTAAAAATATTTCCGCATTATTTGCATTTTTAAAAGAAAGACAAAAAGCTACAAGAGTATGGCAGAAAACGGAAAATGTTTTAGACAAAACAATGTTTAATGTAATTTAATAGACTTAGAATGTTAAAGAATATAAACAGAGTTATTTCGCAAAATATGTAAGTTAATTAAGCAAGGAACCAGACAAAAATTATTTGCTATGGAAAACAATTCGCAGATTTAAAAGACCAGTTATTGGAGTACCGCCTATTAAAAACGATCAAAATAAATGGGCTCGACGCAACGATAAAAAAACTGGATTATTCGTAAAACGTTTAGTTAACGTAATGATATAGAATCTACGACAGATATAAATCCTGTTTATTAGCCCGATGTAGCTGTAAATCTGATTTCTACAATTGAAGTTGCCAGAGAAATTGATAACAACCTCAATCCTAAAAAGGCTCCTGGATTTGCTGATATTTCACCTGGGTTATTGTTATTATAGTTGCCACGAGAAGCAATAATCATGTTGACATATATATTCAATGCTTGTTTGAACATGTTCTGGAATGTCTAAAAGTTGCTAAATAATGATGCTTACAGGCCTATTTCGCTGCTACCTGCGATATCAAAATTGTTTGAGAAACTGCTGTTAAAACGTATTAAACCATTTATACAACTACCAAATTTTCACTGTTGATTTCGAAATCACAACTCGACAATCGAGCAAGTGCACAGAGTATCAGCGGTTTTTGAAAAAGCATTCGAAGAAAAGAAATACTGCCCTGCGATATTCCTGGATGCCTCACAAGCTATTTGGCCGGGTATGGTATTTAGGACTAATATACAAAATGAGCAAATTATTACCACGGAATTACTGTCGACTACTGGAATCATATCTTTTCAAAAAAACATTTTCGCATGAAGACTCTCACATTCTCAATATTTAAATCTATTTCGGATGGAGTTCCACAAGGTAGTCTTGGGACCACTCCTATATCTAATCTATACTACTGATATACCAACATCAAAAGAAATAGTACAAGTAGCGGTCACTGAGATCTACAAATGAACTAGAGAATAGAAAATTCAGTTTAATAGCTCCAAATATATCCACGTTAATTTTGCGTTGTGGCGAATTGACAAAAACTTAATTATATCACTTGACGGATACGCGATTCCTCAAACAGAATCAGCTAAACGTTTCAGAATATATCTCGATGGTAGGTCTAATTGGAAACATTATGTTGGACAAAATGCAGAGCAGATTGGACTCAGCTTGGAAGTCAAGCAACTGTATTGAGTAGCCCGAAGATACTCTTGAGATTGGTTTATCAGTTAATAATAAAGCCAACTTGAACATATGGGGTACAAATATGGGGTTGCATTAAAACATTAAACCAACTTACTAGTTGGATTACTATCCAACGCACCCAAAACAAAATTCTACGATTAATTAGCAATCCTTATCGCTACGTAACGAACAAAGAGCTGTTGACATCGGTATCAAATGAATACACGAAGTGATCCAAGATTTCGCTTTAAATCATGAAATAAAATTGCTAAATTGCAGCAACCTGAAAGCAATATAGCGTCTGGACAACATGCAGGAAATCATAATCTAAGTATGTTCTTAGAGATCAATTTAATAGGAAAGACATATGATACGGAAATGTGTGCGACTTAATTTTACATTTTAAAATTATATCGACCCGAATGTAATTCAAACTCTACTTTCCTAACAACGCCAGATAATATGAAACTTGTATCAATAACATATATATTTAGGGATGTATCAGAATATATAATATCGGAATGTCCTAGAAGGAAATAGGGTATATATTTTTAAATCTGAGTAATTAAGATGAAAGTGATATTTAAAGGACTATCTGGAAACAATGCTGGATTGTTTATTTGCATTCAGGAACATTTTGAAATATCAATTTGAAAATCAAGAAAAAAATTGGGTTAAAAGGTTCTCGAGTTATTTCAATCCTGAAGGTCAGTGTCACAGACACTATAAATGGCTGCACTATCGTTGACATGTAGCACAGCTGAATATATATACAAGTGTGATGCAATAGAACACGTGTATTAAAAAGCCATATCAATTATATACTATGACATCATCATTTAAAAAGAACACGAAACTTCGCAACAATGAACAATTAAAGCACAATAATTAAGATACAATTGAAATTAAATGTTTAAAGATCTACTAGGATTCATGATAAAATCTAGAAACCTAGAAAACTTTGGAAATTAACTTTGGAAAGCTTGAAAAAGCTAACTATATAAATATTTGGAATTAAAGGGATTGGTATCACACCTCAGGAATTATAGGAATGGATTTGTTTAGATATTGCGTAATATTGTACTGATTATATTCGAATCGCTAGGAATAGCAAATGATGAATGAATTTGAACCCTACATTGATGATTAAAATAAGTGTTGAAATCATTTGGCAAGATAGTTTTATTGCACAACCCCGAGACCTGGTTCCATGCGATTTCCACCTTTTTCACTACCACTTTTGAACTTGCCGATTTTGAAGAAATTAAAAAATTGTTTTTTTTTGTTCTGGCCTAAAAACCAGGCGGTGGAATGCATGACGCATACCTGGTCGCGGAGACTTGCCCTGGAGTGACAAGTTGGACCGGGTTATATGGGACTGCCTCTGGGCTTACCAATACACTAAACCGAAACCGCCTCACAGTTGACCCCTGTGGGTCGCTACTGCTACTGTATTAAATTAGGGGATATGGCACCCGCTGATCGGGCAGCCGTTATTGGGAACGAGGGCCCGGCGATTCTATTGATTCGCGAACCTGAGTTAACACACAACTGGGTACTGTTGTATGGGGGCAAAAGTTATGATTGTAGCGATGGATGAGGTCGTTTCAGCCTGGAAAAGGGGGAACAGCTTAGCGGTGACGCGGTGCTAAGCTCCCAGCATGTCGACAAGCTCGCGAACAAGCGCGTTTTCAGAAGAACTTGAGCTAAGTTGTTGTTTGTGGAATGATTGAGATATGAAGTGCTTGATTTCTGGAGTGTCAGTTTCCCTATGAATTTGATTATTTCTGACAACCATGGAGCGTTTAATATTCTCCGGAGGAGCTTATTTTGGAAAACTTGAAGCCGTTTGACCTGGTTGGGTGTAACAAACTTGAATTAGACATTAGATCCGTAGAGAAAAAAAATTGCTTGATGAATCGTTTGGCTCAAAGGAGAAAGTAATCTTTTGGAATAGCATGCATAAATTGCCTGAGAGATGGGCAAAATGTAATAAATGTATTTTAACTAAGCACAGTAAAAAACGTATTTTCTTTATTGAACAAAAAAATCGTAAAGAATTACTGACACATCTGTTACATATGACTCCATTGATAATGCTTGTTAATGTTGATTTGTCTGTTATATTTGCGAATAAAAAAATAGTTATAGTTTTTTAAATGGTATTGTTTAGTTTATATAAAATATTAATTGTTTTGAATTAATTTATATTAAATATATTTTAGCTAAACGATGCTTCAAATTTTGACAAATAATAAATTTGGGATTTGGCATACTTACACAGGAATATGATCTCTATTACAATAACACGTATGAGACTGGCATCCAGATTCTAAACATATACTGTTTCTATAACTGTAACTATTTCCTGCATATCTGCTGCTGGTTTCGGCTTGAAGAATTTGACTATCAGGTGAAGATGTTTCTTGCCTTAGTACTAGAAAAAATTAAAATATGATAATAATATAAGTTAATAATAACAATATGTTACGGTGTAATATTATACAACAAATTTTACATATTAAGTATATTTTATATATACGCTGTATGATAAAAATCTTATGAAAAGTCTAGTAGTTTGATGATATAGAGAGTTTTAGTGCTTTTAACCTATTATTCTATTCCAATATATTTGTTTTATAGCACACGGATTTACAGCATGTAAAAGGTTTATAGCAACAAGTTTATAGGGTCTTTGGGAAATAACTTGAGTCCATCTGGTTAAGATTAGATGTTGGAGAAGTAATTTCAGCAAATGGAATAGTTACTTTTTACTTCAGATTAATTTTAGGTCTACAATAAAGTACTACATTATAATTATTTAAAATATACATAGACATTTGAAAGTAGAACATTAATCAATATACGTTTCTAATACATCGTATAACATCTCAATTTAATATAAATCCAAAAAAACCTATATTTTACGAATTGCTAATTCAATTTTTATTTTTTTAATCTATATACTCAAAAAAATTTCCATAATTTTTAAACTAATAGTTGGAATAACATAAAAATGTAATTGATTTTATAAAATGATTGAAGATATAAAGCCGAATGAAGATAATAGCATGAAGATAACATGTTCTTTAATATGAATTCACTCAGCACTTTATTATTATTTGTACACTATATGTAAAGTTATAGCGAAGTTACCGGTAAGTTAAGATTAAGAAATTATTATAATCTAAAAACAAATTTACCCTGTCGTTTGAACTGTTTGCTTTCTGATACAATTTTATGCCCTTTGTCTTTCTTCTCTTTACGTTTTGAGTCCTTTTTCTTTTCACTTTCTATTTTAACTGTTGTTTTTGGTGACGGGTGGCATTTGAATTTATTCAGCAGGCTCTTCGGACTTCCTTGTAGACTTTTCTTTCCATTTTCATGCTTGATGGACTCGACTTTGTTGTCAACCAGAGTATTTAGAATAGCGTCTAATTTTAGTACTCCTATAGCTGATGGTACTGAAACAAATCAATTAGTTAATTTTAAAAATAAATATAACATTTATATTTAAAAAAACTTAATAATTTTGGGGTATAATAATTTTTCGAATTATCATCGATTTTCATTCAAAAAATGACACAAGAGTACATAAGTATGAGGTGATAGAAGAGTCAGTTTTTCCCAAAGCATTCTCTCCCAAAGCGCATCTTCGTTTTTTTTACATTATGCTTCCAACGTACCAGATTCAATAGATATCTGATGTTTTCGCTTAGTTTAAATTTGTAGTTTATTATCTTAGTTATCAGTTCTCGCTATTATCCAGTTATCATATCTAGTACGATGAAAAAAAATTTCTTATATTAAGGTATAATAATAGAGAAAGATCAGAAACATCAATGTAAATAACTTGATACTATAGAATTATGCTTGCAAATAAAGATTTGATGATAAGATAATTAGGAGAATGAAAGCATTAAAATTCAACTCAAAAATCATTTATAACAAAAGTTTTGGGAAACAGGATCATGCAAGGAAATTAAGTATTACTTTGATTCAAATCTTCCAAAATAAGGTTTTAATAAACTTGATGATAATAACTTAATAAACTTAATTTTAAGCGTCATCTATCCAGCGCAACTACATGTCACTATTACCTCTTATATATTCGAGTCATCGATATAAACATCCTTCTATTCACAGCATATATATTTATCACCGTCTTCGTCTTCAATTTAATTAAAAATTGGTTATTTATACATAATGAGCTACTGATGGATAAATTAAATGAATATGGGTAGTACTTTTGTTGCTTATAAGAAGACTTATGTTATTAAAAGGAAAAAATAATAAAAAGATTATTTCATGAACCAAACATTTATTCGAATGAAATTTTTTGTTTAGTTGGTTAAAATAAGTCCCAGATTAAAAGATTATTTTATTTGTTTTACTTATTTTATTTATTTTACGTTATTTCATTTAGAAAGAAAAACTCTATCAGAAAACTTATAAAAAGGCGAAACTCTTTTGGGACGTAGATAAAGTCATTAGAACAACGAAATTAGGGTCATGGAGACCTATTAAATAAAAAAAAAATAATCAGTACATTGAAGAAAGAGTGAGACATTGAAATTCTATTGAGCTATTTTATAATTGTTAATATTCTTGGTAGCACTCATTTTAATCATTTATATTACCTGCAATATTTGTGTGTGTGTGTGTGTGTTAGTGCTTTTTTAAGAAATACATTTACTAACGAATAAGTCCCAGATTAAAAGAATTATTTTATTTATTTTACGTTATTTCATTTAGAAAGAAAAACTATATCAGAAAACTTATAAAAAGGCGAAACTCTTTTGGGACGTAGATAAAGTCATTAGAACAACGAAATTAGGGTCATATATATAGGGAGACCTATTAAATAAAAAAAAACAATCAGTACATTGAAGAAGATAAAATGGTACGCCAAGATAAAGAAGCTATAAAATAACATGGGAAAAGACCTTTTCTATTTTTTATTGTTTGGGTAATTTCCCTGAAATCTTCATTAGTTGAAAATAAAAGAAAATTTTATTGTGATTCTTCGTAGAAATCGTAAAATATTAATTAGGTAATATAATGAAACATCGCAAATTTTTATAGCGTTCGTCAGGATTTTATGTATTTGGATGCATTTACTTTTTGATCGAATCAGTATATTACAAAAATTTTAATAGAATTAAATGTTATGCTTTTTAATTTTATGTAATATAAATTTGCATTTATGTTAATATTTGCGACATAATAAACATGTAAGATGTTTTCAAAATGCTCGATAAGCGTTTTTCATGTGAACGGGGGTCAATTTTTTTAAAATATATTTTAATGTCTCCTTTTACCAACTATGGGTTTATCTGGACTAGACCTACAGTTTAACGTGGGCTCCGAACCACGGTCCTCAGCATTAAAGCCTGCCGACTGGCGAGTGACCAACTTTAGAAATCATCCCAGAAGACCTCCGGTCTTAAACAGCCTGGTTACTGGCGTGACTGAGATGATTTTCCTTGTCGGATTTTACGCTCTTGCCTAGAAGATTCACAAATTTTAAACAATCACAAACAAATTTACGAACACGCTTCAGCAGGATTCGAACCCGCGGCTATCGCAACAGTAGGAAGGCGACAGCCTTTACCACTGCGCCACCAAACCGGCAACGGGGATCTATTATTATTAGAAATATGAATTAATTTTTGTATTTTTTTTCGATCTTCAAATTATATTTTAGATAGAAATATTTTCACAGTTTTTTACGGACTTTATTCGGAATATCAGAAATATCAGAATACCAAACGTTAAAAATTGAAAAATATTTTAAATAAATAAATAAATAAATTTAAAAGTTAAAAATTCGTTTCGATATTTCAATAAAGGAAAATTGGTTTGAAATCACGGGAATAAATTTGTAATGACATTTTCCTGTTATTTTATTCCACACATATCCTTATTCTGTGTAATTTATTATTCACCAGAAAAAAAAAACGAATTTCTACAAAATAAATCTTTTTTGTTCTTTTTTTTATTACTCTTAACGGTGGAACTACCCAGAGGGTAATAAGTATTTGTTATGTTTATATTATATATACATGGCATGTAGAGAATCACTTCAAAAAGTGATCTCCTGAATAAAATACTATTTTAATTAATTAGCATATTCCAAAGTCTATATATGTCCAAAAATCAGATTGGGTGGTGTTGGACGTTTTAGTCTATGCAATTCACTGTCACTTTGCATATATAGCTGATTAGGGGGGTGCATACATTGGGATGCACTAACACTTTTTCGAAGTACTTCACACAAACACGTTGATTTACCCTCGTTATTGGTTCTAGAGGAATATCGCTCTTTATTATTACTTAATTACACTTTATTTTGGAACCGTTGTATGATGGATATATTAGACTTGCTAGCGGTTTCCCATAGTTAGATTCGATATGACCAAATAGGCTTAAGTATAGATTTTAAACAATAATATTTTGTTATTACAAAATTCTCTCTAATTATATCTTGGAGATATGTCAAATTGAATAGACAGATATATTTGTTTCGAATGTATGTAAAACTGTACAGACCAATGAGGATATTTTGAAAACATTAAGGTTTTATACTGGACATATTTACAATACAATATACTAAGTACGTAAGTGCTAAGAGATATGTTATGAGAAATTAGGTTTATTCATGATAAGCATTATGAATCACTAGACACTGGTCAAAGTTTTAGATACATCCATTACTATGTTTCATTTGTATGGTTAATTGAAACAAGATTATTTCTTTTCTCGCATTTTTTCTCTGTGCGATTTGCTTGAGATTTATTTAGATTACTTTTCTCGATATTCTAGAAATTGTTCCAGGGGTTTCTGCAGCGATGTTACAAGTTAAGGAGTTAAAATAGATGAGTCTTCAAGTCCTTTGGGTGAGTAAGTACTTCTCATTCAATCCGCTGCTCTTGGTGCCGTAGTACTCAATAAATTTCTTTTGAATTTTTAATTAAATCTTACTGCAGTTACCGGTCGACTGCAGCAGTTCTAACCTCGGGGAAATGTTATTCTCCCATTTTCAGGTCGTTTTTTTATGATTTTGTTCCATGTCTTTTCAGAACGGGTTGCTTCTTCTTCCTTCCAAAGGGTCGATTTGGCCCAGAACTCTGTGAAGAATTCATTCACTATTCATTCGACAGACATGTTCAAACCATTGTAATCCGTGTTTCCGAATTTGATATTCAATTATGTACTGATTGTCGCATCTCAAAAGAATGATTTCACTTTCATGTTAGACATGACCTCGGAGATCATGTAGAATTTCCCTTAGGCATTAAATTGGAAAGATGTCAAGCCCCAAATATGAGGTTGTAACAGTGACCAAGTCTGGAAGTCATTTAGAAAGATAGACAAAATAAGTGTTTGAAAATGTGCATCGTCTAAACACCAATATAAATGGGGGTCTTAAAAAGTCATTTGGACGTGCTGCTCTATCTTGTAACTTGTCATGGTGATTTGGCATCAAGGACTGAACAGATAAACGACGGATTAAACAGATGCTGATGAATAAAATGTACAACAGCTGGCAAAAATCCACAAGCACTTTAAATAACCCTGTATTAGATAGATCACTACTGAGTTAAATTATATACACGCATTTCTGCCAACATTATTTGTTCAGAAAATAAATTAGCGAGAACTTATTCAAAGCCTAAATAAAATAATGATTTTTGCTACGTTTGGCTGAATCATATAATTATTCAACCAAATATACTTAGGTATTTTTTTAAATATGGAAACTTTCTGTGACTGGGTGTTCTCGTCACCACATACTTTACAATTTAAATATTTGCTATGCAAAATTTTAATTAATCCACTGAACTTATCTCAGTTTCCATTATCTCCGTCATAATTCCGTTACAACAGTTTCAATGTAATTCGTTGTAAAGACGCCATTAGCGAAATACATTTAGGTCAAACTAAATTAACTCTACCTTGACTATAACTAAGGGAACTTTAGGGCAGTAAATTAATTTAGCCTCAGGTAATTGAAAGCGTGCCTAGATAACAAAACCCTGTTTCGTCAAGGGAGGGACCGTTAGTGTCTCTAATGTTTAAGAAATTTGGGAAAATAATGGAAAAACTTACTTTCGTCTGCGCAGAGGTCCTCTGTCGATACCGCTTTATCTATGACGGGCATTTTCGGGTGATTTTAATGTATTAGTTTTTTCAAGTCGTATCTGAAAAGAAAAAAGTTTTTAGGTTTATATTTTCAGTAGGAAAAAAATGTTAATTTTTTTTGGAAATTCGAAATTATTTTCAGAGAAATTGGTACAGTGTATTGAATTAAAATACACTATTTGTTATAAATAGAACTTAAAGAGTCCATCATTAGAGGTCCGACGATGATAAATTATAGGTTTTTGAGGTTCATCTTGTAAGAAGTAGAGTGCTCGGTCAGACCATGAGTGGTAGTACAATGCTTCATAAATAGAGCTGGCGGGGAAAACAGTTCTATTTAAATATTTGCATTAGTTTTACTAGATGATATTTAAGAACATTCCCGTGTGGTGAAACCATTTCATCCCTATTTTACTTCTATAAAAACATTTTGTATTCAGTGCTTCATTTAAATGTATCTAAATTAACTATTGATCGTCCTCTGGTCGAATTTTCACCACAATTTATTAAGTTAATCATCTTTCCTTCATAAGAGAGTAAAGGAAAAAATTTAAAAATTATCTGAATACTCACCATATCATAACCATTTTAAGTGGTATTTAATTAAATTTAATTTCCATTAACTTGCAATAATCGACAAAAATGAGGTCTCTAGATTATATACAAAATAAAAATAAAAAATCACAGTGTTCAAATATTAAAATATCATATAGACATATATCCTATTACATTAATTGCTAAACACCTTAATATTTATCAGGGCTTTAAAATGTTTTTAAATTAGTGTTTGTTTCATTTAGACGAACTATAAACTAACTGCAATATATACTAACATGACTAAATTCTTGCTAGAAATTAGGTTATATCAAGGACAATATATATGGTTGAATATATAAAAATATTTTTTTAAGTTTGTTATACTCTGTCATTTGTATTTCTGTCAAGGAAATGCTTGCTACAAAAATGTTGATTTATAGGAAGGTGATTGGATATTTTTTAATGTATTGTAATGCATTAAAGCGTATATTGTATTGAACATATGCATAAGTTTTCGCTGTTAACACAAAAGACGGCTTCAATTTAATGAATCGTAATAATCGACAGACATTTTTTTTATTTAATGGATTAGATACAATGTATTAAGAATAATGTTGAACATAATCGACACATTTGAATAACCGATATAATCGAAAATATTGCTTTATGAAATCGATTTATAACTTTCTTATTTCGACGCCAAAATGAAGTAAAAAAGAAGTAAATGTAGAAAAATCATATATATATATACGACACATATTTCAATTAAATCGTAAAATATTTTACTTCATTATATAATATACTTACCATATTAATATATTAAAGTACTTATTATTTAATAGATATATAATATATTTTACCATAAGATTTAGCAGACTGATTGATATGACGAAATTATAAATTTGATATGCTAGGATACATAACTCATAATCGAACGACACTAATTAAAGTGTAAAATATTGCACCCGAAAAAAATGGTTCTCCAACTAAAAAATGTATTAATTATTAGTTAAAAAATACTATCCTATTCTACTTATATGCCAAACCTGATCTCATTTTTTCATTACTATTTGTTTTGATAGATGTATAATAACCTCACCAGACAAGTAATACTTCATTTCAGAGAACAACCTAATGGAAAAATATGTTCGCTTTCGATGAGCAATAATTTGAATAAAGTATTCAATTAGTTTGTTACTGAAATAGATACACTTTCAATTTAAAAGAAAACGTTTGCATATATCTCATAATAAAAAACCTTAATATTTCTACTTCTATTTACAACGACAACATTCAGGACAAGATAATTTAAACTTTGCTAGAGGCACTTAAAAACGATCACTTAATGGTTAATTACTAGGCATTTAGTAAGCTTAGAATATCTATGGACTTATAATTGAATAAAGGTTTATTAAGTATTAAGTATTATTGTAGCAAGATAAAAGGGTGTATTTATTTTAAAAAGTAGATTGTTAAATTTTCCATTATGTTTGTTCCAGTATCTGCTTAAAAAAGAATTATCATGGCAGTTTTTCCGAGAAATCCGACGTAATTAACCACCTGCTTTAGTTCACTAAGAATTAAAGCATTTTAATAAATGATATTGTTAATTTTGAAGCACCGCATTATTTTTTAGGTTTCTATTTTGTTCCGACATTCTAATTCTGCAAAGGACACGTTTTAAATCCTGTTAATTGTAGAATTAATTTCTTGGAGAAGACATTCATTATTTCTTTCTTAAAGATAATTTTAATTTTGCTTTACATTTGTTATTGTATTAAATTATATTTTTTAGTTTCATATGCCTGATTATACCAACAAAGAACATTTTCTACAAAATTTAAATAAATGTTATTTAATTTTGATAGTGCACAATTATAATTTTGTTTTAAAATATGTTATCATAGTGGACAAGATAATAAATAGTTAAAACACCAGAGAACAACAACAACAGAGTTTTTTAGCTTTGAACAATATGATTTTTGAAATATGCAAGTAAACTTTTCAATCAAAATCATTCCAAGTCCTCACTAATCTTTGATATAATCATTTTCGAAGCTCGGAGAGCCCACATGGTTTCAACAAGATCATGCCGCCTGCCATCAGGTTATACATATCTATATAGGCTATATATAACTGATGCACTGTTGTATGCATAACCCTATCCTATATATTTTATAATTCAAAAACACTGCTATTTCAAAAAAACAATCGTTTTCTATTTAATTTCAATCTTACATACATTTTGTGGCACGTTATATATTCATATTTCTGAACTGGTGGTCCACCTGTTACAATAGGGTAAAAAACGTGAAATAAAATTCATCATTTTACAACACATATGTTTAATAGAATTATTTTCAGGCATTATTTGAAACTGCTAAAATATTCTAATATTCGCAAAAAGAAGATTGTATGAATTACTCTCTAATTGTCTGAATTGAAATAATAACGAGCTTGCATTTGTGCAAAATTATGGAGTAATTTTACTATTATATCTTCACTACTGTTTTATGAATAATTCATTTCTTTCTGCATTTGCTGAAATTTTGAATGTGTTTCGCATATTTATTTATTTCAATGTACACTTGATATTGGGAGAAATAAAAAAAGGTATTAAACGGGGACTCTAAAACGGAAAACGCAGCGTTGCCATGGTGTGAAGGTCTGAAACAAAAAAAATTGTTCCTTCCTTTCTAAAGTTAATATATATAGCGTACAATTTATAATAAATAAATACAAAATTTTCGACCACAAAATGATTTTTTTTATTATATTCATATTCTCAATTTGTTTAGATTTACGCAAAATTGGTAGATTCGCTACCCCAGCAATTTTGTTTTGTATTGTCTGTAGATGAGCAAAATTCCTTAGCCCTTTAGCTCTTTAGCCTAGACTTTCTAACTTGTTCAATATTTTATAACTGGAATGTTTTGACATCATGAAATGAATTCAATTCTGCATCGAAAAATATGGAAAAGATATATCGCCAAGCAGTCTTTATGTTTATGTAACAACCGTTAATCTTAAATACTTAGCTTAAATGCAGCTTTTGTCAATTCATCATTTTTAGCTAATTGGTGTTCTTGGTAAACTGTTTATAGGTAACTTAAGCTTCAAACTCAATACTTTCAGAAACACTTGCGGTGGAACTACTTGATAGACCTTTTGAGTATATCTAAATATTTCTTGTATAGTTTTGAAATGTGTGGAAATAATTCGATGTAAGAATTCTAAATCGAATTTAGAATAACATTTGATTTAGATTTTATTAATTATACATATTTTTTCAATAATTCATTGCAAATATATTGTTATTCATGTTAGAAACAAAAATGGTTTTATTCTCTTCTCAGAATTACTATTTTCCTCCAAGTCCAAGAGCGACTACCATGGAAAAAATGAACCATAAGTTTTGCTCTGGTTAGAAAATCAGCTGTTAGAGAATTAGGATGAACCGTTAGCTATTGTTAAGGACAATTGCAACAATCGTTGTCAACAATAATTACACTGGCAAAGGTTGTGATTAAAAAATGACTTGTATAACACAAATTAAGTTTTTTAGATACCATGTTAAATAATGAAGTATTGCAAATTGTCACTTGGTAAATATAAACGAAATCTTATTGAAAAAAAATACTCGGTACATCAAATGGCTGAACAATATGGATACAGACTGTAACATTTTCTTCTTTATCACTGCATATTCAAATAAATCGAATTATTATGGGATGTGGTAAATAATTACTGCAATAGACATGCAGATCGAGAGAGATATTCAAGCAAGAACTGTTTGAATATGTGAAAAGTTCGGATGGCCTGAAATTAACAAATAGTGGAATTGTCAACTAGTGTGTGATTGGGAATTAACAGCTTAGTTATTAACTTGAATAGTGGCTTAGAAAGGGACAATCATTGAATGAAGCTTTACGGATGTGGAATTATGATTCAATATTGACAATTATCAAGACAGGGTGATGAGAGTGGAATAACCAACTAGAGGTGGGTATATATATACATATATATATATATATATATATATATATATATATATATATATATATATATATATATATATATATATATATATATATAGTAAACAGGCTAAATGGCAGACCAATCAAAGCAAAGTATTTTTCTTACAGGTTTCTACACAACTATTTTAAACTAACCAATCAAATTAACGTTGTCAGCGCCGCCAATGATTGAACTAAGCGAAACATTGCCCCACTACTTACCATTGGAGTTGCACACCCCTGACTAGGATACAATTAGAAGAAAAAATCATCTATGACGTGAGACGGCTCTTTTATTGGACGGGCACATACGTAATCAACGACAGCGGAATTCTATATTAATATATTAATATTAATATAAGATGTCATATTAATTGTTATCATATTTAATAATATTGATCACTGGATTTGCTTATATAATAATATCGTGTAAGTGCCAATTCAATCCGTGCTACGTTTGATTAGAAAAAACAAATATCGATTCGATTCCGAGGAAGAATTAAAAATAGTTTTTTTTTTCTATTTAGAAAACAATCAAAAAACAAATTATCTGTTGATGTAAAGATTGCGTTTCAATTTGTATCAGTAACATAAAAAGAGTTTTTGTCGGAACGAGATAAGTTTTCTTCTATCAAAGTGGAATTGAAAAATTAATTAGTTTTCATTTATTATGTTCAGTTATAGATTAATCGAATTCGTTGGCAGCCGTAAACGTAAATCAGTGATGTAAATTGAGGTTAGAATTATTTATTGGAAATGACGTATTTCGGGAATCTTATTCTGTTATTTGCAGTCCATTAATTATAGTTTAGAATGATAAATAGTTGATAATTATGGAGATCTATATAACCAATTAAACTAATATAAGATATATTTTTAAAAATATTAATCATTATTGTTTATAATGAAAATTTATTAGGTGCTTGCATGCATTCTGATCATTTTTTCAATATGCCGTTATTATACATATTACATATTATCAATATACATTAGATATGCTTAGTACAATCTTAATATACAAATTAATTTATTACTATTATTCTGTTGTAATTGCATTAATAGACAAGCAAGGCGAGTGCGGGATTAATACATTAGTATATATTTCCCAAATTAAAATAAAACTATTGAGCTTAAGTTAAAGTTGGTAAAAAAACACTATAATTTGGTGTGGTTTGGTTCCTTTCAATCTTCTGATTTCCTGCGTGTTATCCAGTAGCTGTATTGCTTCCACGTTGTTGTGATTTAGCAACCTTATTTCATGTTTTAAGTCAAAATCTTGGGTCACTTTGTGTATCCATTTGATTTGGAGGTCATCGTGCAGCTCTTAGTTGGTTACGTAACGATAAGCATTGGCAATTAATCGTAGAACACTGTTTTGGGTACGTTGGATTATTAGTTGGTTTGGTTTGGTTTTTAGTCTTCCGGCTAACCAGTGAGTTTAGACTTTGAGTCTATTCTACTCTGCTTTTCATCTAACATGATCTTTCCAGTTTAACCTACCATTGATTTCCGAGATATTTGTCTTAGAAACCAGGCATCCGTGAAGTGATATAATTAGGTTTTTGTAATTTTGCCACAACGCAAAATTAAATGGACTTGAATTTAATGGATTTGGATGTATTAAGATTCGATCTTTTGCCACGATAACTGTGTTGTCGGCAAATGTTCCAAGTATTGTTTCGTTTGTTGTTGGGATATCAGCAGTATAGAGCAGATGTAGGAGTGGTCCCTATGGAACTGTAAATTTTCTTTCCAGCAGTCGTCAGTAACTCGGTAGCAATTTGCTCATTTTGTATATTGGTCCCAAATTCCATACCCGGTCATAAGCTTGTGAGACGTCCACGACTATTGAAGCGCAGCATTTCTTTCCTTCGAATGCTTTTTCTACAACTGCTGTTACCGCTGTTAACCGTTGTTGCACTTGGTCGATTATCGAGTTGTGATTTCGAAATCCAAACTGGAAATCTGTTTCTATAAATGGTTTGATATGTTTTTACAGCAGTTTCTATTGTTTCTCTTATTATTTTATTACAGCAGTACACTATTGTTGTTTTTTTACATTAATACGTTGAACTTCTTTAATTGGCTTCTTTTGACATCTGTAATAACGGTTTTATTCGGTTTATCATATACACAGCGATACTTTATAACCGTGAATGTTCCGCTTTGGTGGAAACTTTTTACACTTCAAATTATCGCAGTAGATCCGGTTTTCATCACGTCACAAAAAAGCACAGGAGAATCTCATTTTTTGCATGACAAACAATGAAACCTTGATGTTGAAAGAATGACATTCCGTTTACTAGAGATTTTATCACATTTTGGATACTTTTAGTTTATTATTGTTATTGTTGTTATTTATAAAATTGTGTTTATATAGTAAACTATAAAATACGTGTAGTAGATAGTTAAATAAGGTTTTTGTTTATTTTTATTTAGTTATTATAATGATTATTATGTACATATTTTAGTTTAAAACCTTTTTTTTTAGTTAGAAATCTAAGTTTAATTATTATTTAATTTTTAGTGAGTTCCTTATTTATTACCAAATTACCTAAACTACAGCTGGTCATATAGACATTTTATAATTAATAACTACATTTAATTGAAGTTAAACTTAAAATATTTATTAATTGTGTAATTATGTGCCTATAATGAATTTCTGATAATATATAATGTTATTAGTACTTACTTGAGATGAAGGAAGTAACAGATAACTTAAGGATTACGGAAAGTTATTATTTATTTATGTAGTTGCACATATTTTCTCAACAAACACCTAAACCATAAGAAAAGGTTATAAATTATTATAGGCGCACAATGACTATCACTATATCGACTAACATGTTATTTGTCATTTATCGATCAGACTGTCTTTGTATAAAATATAATGTAAAATAGTCCGATAAAAACTTATCAAATTCAAAGCATTTATGTGACAAAAATTTTTTACCCTCCCAAATATTATGGCGTCTTTTCTATAAAGCTATCAACGACCGAATATCATGCAAGTCGTCTGTAACCATTCGATAAATAACATCGCAAGGGAAATGATAGACATCGATCTGAATATAGTGGTGTGCGATATTTTTGTGAAGCTATACATAAAACTAATGCGGATAATATTTCATGCGATAAAAAAAATCATTTTCTTTAATTAAAAAATATTTGTCCAAAATTATAGTTGCTTTATAAATTAAAATGTATGTCCAATTATGTTATTATGTAATACTTTTGGATTGAGTCTTTTTTGCATCGAAATTGAAGAGTGGTATAGAGTCGCTATGTTATAATATAACAATATGCTATTCTATAAGTTAATTGGTATTCATCAATAGTAGAACTAAATATCAGTGGAAAATCCAATAAGGAATAACTATCCCAGTCACCCCAGTAACCAGGCTGGATAAGACCAGATGTCTTCTGGGATGGTCTCTAAGATAGTCACTGACCAGTCGGTAGGTTTAATGCCGAGGACCGTGGGTCGGAGCCCACGCTAAATAGTAAAAAGGAGACTTTAATATATTATAATATATCATATATTAATATATAATATATAAATACGCAGTAAATTTTGTTTATAATGGGGTCCGAATTTGTTAATAATGAAACAAAAATATATTTTACTGAGACTTTAGAAATGACTAAAAGGATTGTGAGAGTAATTTCATTTCTATGGGTGAGTCTTAGGTTTACTGTCATTAACTTGAATCTAAGGACTGGACCTATGAACTCCTATTCTGCTACGATGCGAGCTTACCCAATAATGTATTTAGTTTCAAAGTATTTAGTTCGTAGATTACCTCTAAAATGTTAAAAAATAAACTAGAATGATAATTAAATCCTTTTGAACCAATTTGACATAGAAATCGTAAAACAAAAATGGTTTACACAAGAAAAAATATTTTCTAACAATACAGGTCAAGAAATCACCTTGGTCAACTCATTGTATTAAAATACTTTTTGTTTCAACATCAACATAGTTCATAGCGTCATAGCAGAGTTCATAGCAACAAAGTACATTGGAGCATTTCTGACATTTCTGACGTTTAATAGTCTAGTTAAGTGTTCAAAATACACGGTTCATTATACAAAATACGCAAAATATAATGATTGCGGGTTGTTAACAAACTTCAAAAGAATTCTTACCGAGAAAAATGTTGTCTTAAATGAAAAAGTGATTGTCAATGTTTTCAAAGCAAATACAAATAATTCTACCAGAGTATCTTGACAAAGCAAAATTTTGCCTAAAAGTTGTTGATTTATTAGCTATACCTGGCACTTATTTGAGTTATATGTACTACTCTATAATAGTATGTATAACTTTATTTACTTGGATAGTATTATTAAAAGTAAAATATATTTCAACTTAATTTACCTCTAAAATGTGAAAAAATAAACTAGAATGATAATTAAAAGCTTTTGAACCAATTAGACACAAAAATCGTGAAACAAAAATGGTTTACACAAGAAAAAATATTTTCTAACAATACAGGTCAAGAAATCACCTTGGTCAACTCATTGTATTAAAATACTTTTTGTTTCAACATCAACATAGTTCATAGCGTCATAGCAGAGTTCATAGCAACAAAGTACATTGGAGCATTTCTGACATTTCTGACGTTTAATAGTCTAGTTAAGTGTTCAAAATACACGGTTCATTATACAAAATACGCAAAATATAATGATTGCGGGTTGTTAACAAACTTCAAAAGAATTCTTACCGAGAAAAATGTTGTCTTAAATGAAAAAGTGATTGTCAATGTTTTCAAAGCAAATACAAATAATTCTACCAGAGTATCTTGACAAAGCAAAATTTTGCCTAAAAGTTGTTGATTTATTAGCTATACCTGGCACTTATTTGAGTTATATGTACTACTCTATAATAGTATGTATAACTTTATTTACTTGGATAGTATTATTAAAAGTAAAATATATTTCAACTTAATTTACCTCTAAAATGTGAAAAAATAATCTAGAATGATAATTAAAACCTTTTGAACCAATTTGACATAGAAATCGTAAAACAAAAATGGTTTACACAAGAAAAAATATTTTCTAACAATACAGGTCAAGAAATCACCTTGGTCAACTCATTGTATTAAAATATTTTTTGTTTCAACATCAACATAGTTCATAGCGACATAGCAGCGTTCATAGCAACAAAGTACATTGGAGCATTTCTGACATTTCTGACGTTTAATAGTCTAGTTAAGTGTTCAAAATACACGGTTCAATATACAAAATAGGCAAAATATAATGATTGCGGGTTGTTAACAAACTTCAGAAGAATTCTTACCGATAAAAAGTTTGCCTTAAATGAAAAAGTGATTGTCAATGTTTTTAAAGCAAATACAAATAATTCTACCAGAGTATCTTGACAAATAAAGCAAAATTTTGCCTAAACGTTGTTGATTTATTAGCTATACCTGGCACTTATTTGAGTTACATGTGCTACTCTATAATAGTATGTATAACTCTATTTAGTTGGATACTATTATTAAAAGTAAAATATATTTCAACTTAATTTACCTCTAAAATGTGAAAAAATAAACTAGAATGATAATTAAAACCTTTTGAACCAATTAGACACAAAAATCCTAAAACAAAAATGGTTTACAAAAGAAAAAATATTTTCTAACAATACAGGTCAAGAAATCATCTTGGTCAACTATTGCATTAAAGTACTTGTTGTTTCAACGTCAACATAGTTCATAGCGACATAGCAGCGTTCATAGTAACAAACAAAGTACATTGGAGCATTTCTGACATTTCTGACGTTTAATAGTCTAGTTTAGTGTTCAAAATACACGGTTCAATATACAAAATACGCAAAATAGAATGATTGCGGGTTGTTAACAAACTTCAGAAGAATTCTTACCGAGAAAAAGTTTGCCTTAAATGAAAAAGTGATTGTCAATGTTTTTAAAGCAAATACAAATAATTCTACCAGAGTATCTTGACAAATAAAGCAAAATTTTGCCTAAACGTTGTTGATTTATTAGCTATACCTGGCACTTATTTGAGTTACATGTGCTACTCTATAATAGTATGTATAACTCTATTTAGTTGGATACTATTATTAAAAGTAAAATATATTTCAACTTAATTTACCTCTAAAATGTGAAAAAATAAACTAGAATGATAATTAAAACCTTTTGAACCAATTAGACACAAAAATCCTAAAACAAAAATGGTTTACAAAAGAAAAAATATTTTCTAACAATACAGGTCAAGAAATCACCTTGGTCAACTATTGCATTAAAGTACTTGTTGTTTCAACGTCAACATAGTTCATAGCGACATAGCAGCGTTCATAGCAACAAACAAAGTACATTGGAGCATTTCTGACATTTCTGACGTTTAATAGTCTAGTTTAGTGTTCAAAATATACGGTTCAATATACAAAATACGCAAAATACAATGATTGCGGGTTGTTAACAAACTTCAGAAGAATTCTTACCGAGAAAAAGTTTGCCTTAAATGAAAAAGTGATTGTCAATGTTTTCAAAGCAAATACAAATAATTCTACCAGAGTATCTTGACAAACAAAGCAAAATTTTGCCTAAAAGTTGTTAATTTATTAGCTATACCTGGCACTTATTTGAGTTACATGTGCTACTCTATAATAGTATGTATAACTCTATTTACTTGGATACTATTATTAAAAGTAAAATATATTTCAACTTAATCTTCAATATTTGATGGGATGAACTAGACGTAATTAGTTATAAAACATCTGTTATGCAATCCTAGATAAAATTGACAATTTAAATCAATAGCGCTAGATCTAGCTCAGCAGCATAATGAAAATTCCTTAAAATAGTACAGTTTTCGATAACGTCACTATGATATATTAGAGACACATATTTCCAAATAGCTTTATTCATGTTCAAATTAATGGCTTATTTAATGTTACATTTTCCTTCTTCCAGCGTAATATATAAATAACCAATTGCGATAAATAATTTTACCGGATTAAAAGCTATTTTAGCTGCAGAGCACTATCGTGATGTTCAAGATTTCTGGATATACCCGCCGCTTGCTACTGCATTAATTATGTGATGCAACTGCAGCGAGATAACAGTTATTAGAGATAGCTTAATGTTGAAATATACAATTACGGTTCCACGACTATGAAGCGGGATATTTACATTAAATTCACGACTATAGCGGCATAAGATGTTATGATAGGAAACTTTGATCTTAGTTTACCCAGTCTTTTAGTACTGTTGGTAGTTAAATTTTACACTGTGGTAAAAAGTTTTGGGTGTAAAAGGTTTTATCGTTATATATAATTAATATTTAAAAGATAATTTTCAAAAAGAATAATTTAAGGGGTTTATAATACCTGGTGTACCGGAAATTCATTACCGATTTTTTTTACAGATATCACTACGTTTAAGTATACAATGCGATTTGACAGATCATCATGTTATTCTAATAACATTAAGTTTCAAAATTATACATGTTATATTTTGAGAAAGTAATACCGTCTTAGATGTATACCTCTTTGAATATGTCAAGTGTCGTGCCTGAAAACATATTATTTAATCAAAAGAAAAAAAAACGCTGAAAGTCATTGTTTGCTGATAGATACTTGACACATGAGGCGTGGTTTCGAAAATTCAAAAGTGGTGATTTCGATGTGCAATCAAAGAATGGTAGACCTAAAAGTTTGAAGATGCGAATCTGGAAAAGTTATTGGATGAAAACCCAACCCAAACCCAAAAACAATTGACAGAAGCCTGAATGGGTAAAATCCAAAAGGTGGGAAGATGGCTGCCATATCAACTAAGGTATGATCGGAAGTCATTTCTGCATAGAATCGTGACGGATGATGAAAAGTGAATTTATTTTGAAAACCTTAAGTGCAAATAAGCACGGTTAACACCTGGCCAAAGAGGCCGATCGACTTCAAGGCCAAATCATTTTTTAGAGCGGTCTGAGGTATTACAAACTGTTGATCTGGCGAAACAGTTAATAGTAAGTGTTACCGACAACAAATGATTAGTTTGCACCATACATTGACCGAAAAAGTCGAGAATGGGCACGAAGCACGTTAAAGTGATATTACAGCACCATAACTCGTCATCTCATAAAGTAAAACCGATAACGGAAGCGTTGAAAACACTTGGATGGGACTTATTATCCAATGGCACACGCGTTTGTAGAGCATGAATGGTTTAACGCGAAAGATAAACAGTTTTTTTGGATGGCATTTATATATAGCTTGAACGTTAAGCAAGATGCAAATGGGCAATACTTTGAATAAATAAATTTTTCCATTTGCTTGAATATTATGTAGTTTTTTCTCTCAGATAAATTCTAGTTAGTAAAATCAGAAGCTATATCTAGGCTGGTGTAAATATGAAGATTATCAGATTTGATATTTTCTTTTGTTGCATCGATAGGTCAGTCTCTAAAGAGATATCAGTATTACAGCTAATAACATGGTAATTTAATACAGTGATGGATTTTGATGGTTGGATGATTGGATACAAAATTATATAATTATACCCTGGAAGTTAATCAACATCAAGACCTTGCGATGCTCAAAAAAAGAGACTGAGGAGAGAGGAGAAAAATACGTTTTGAGGCTGTTAAGTTTTGAGATTAATTGTCAAAGCACATTTTTAATATTTATTATTGAAATAAATTAATAATTAAAATGAAAATAAACAAGTGACTGCTGATTCAACGACAAACCTATTATGAATTACTTGATTTAATAAATTAAGTCTATTTTGTGTGTGCCTAGTGTTATGACATCATTTTTTATTTTTAATTTATAAAAGTACTCTACTAAATAGTTTTAGAGAAAATAATCACAGTAAGGGTTCACTTTTCATGTACGATAATGCAATGTCTTTAAGAAATTGAGAAACACATTAACGATTGAGTTTATGTAGTTATGATAAAATGTATTTGGTTAATATAATATATTATATTTTCATATATAATATTTAATTAATCATATTTTAATTTTTATTTTGAAAATAGTTTTCATTATATATTTTATATTAAATTGTACTTAAATGAAAATGGAGTGAACTATGACAATATCTAATTTCAGTTAAATAGTTCAAGGCAACATTTCAGCAATACTGGTCGTACGGAAAATTATTTATATCAATTGTTTATTATATATGAATATGTTTTTCTAATAAAAACCTTTTTATGTTAATATGATAATAAAGACTGAAATATATTTTATCCTTATATTATTATTATGTTGACAAAAATTATTGTTTTCTTTATTAAAAATATAGTCATAATATAAAATAAGATTGTGTTTTGGATATTTATATTATAAAATAATGTTCATTCGAAGTCATAATTATTTAAATTTTTCAACAAAATAATCCAATAAACCAAAAATTGTAATTTGTAATAATTTAAATTGTACAAAAATATTAAAATATTTATTTTTCTTTAATTTAAAAAATTCCATTCACTTAATATTCCTACATTGCTTGGATTTGTAAGCATTTCTGGTCTGAAACAATATTTATTTAAAGCTATCTTTTCAATTATGAAGCATTCAATATAATTGTAAAATAATGTTTATTTTGGATTTACATTTATTTCAAATATATTAGATATTCTGAATTAAATTAAACTTTTGAATATTTTGATTTTAATGTATTTTTCGTTGTATTTTATTCGAAGATAAAGCTCAATTGTTATCAAAACTTTAAACAAAATAATACATCATTAATCGATTTTAAAACAAGACAATTTACCTGTGTACTTTACCACCCACACGACCGATTTCAACTGAGAACAATTCCCATCAACCACCAATAAAAACGAACACCCTGACCTAGTTCTACATCTATTTTCTTTGCTATCAGATAACAGCTCAAGACAAACACAACTCTAATGACTGATTGTTTTCGTCAGAGCGGAGATATATCGTGTCCAATAAAAGTTAAAGTAAATATTGAATGGCTAAGATAGAATCTATTTTTACTGGGGCCATTTGAATTTTATGTTTGCCATAAAAAAAGCAGATTGATTGCTTCGAATAATTTGAGACGTTGTTCTTTTTTTTTGTTTAGCTGGAAAATCGCACGATCAACAAACCAGAAATTCGTCCGCAAATTTGTCATAAAAGTTTTAATAACGACTTTAAAATTAACTCGTAAATGTTTTTATGGCGCTACACAGGACGATGAAAAGGTTTTACATAGATAAAAAAAATACTACTTACAACAGGTAGGCTGGAATGCTGTGTTTACCTTTTTCAATTATATAAATGAGGAATTCTTTTGTTGAAACACTCATAACTCAATTTCCACCAGTTAACTAACGGCATATTTTTTAAAAAATCTATTTGTTATTTTTTTGTGAGACGTCTTCGCTACATTTTCGTTTTGTTGGGGCACGTCGCACCAACGTTCGTGCAGGATTTTTTGATCCCGAGTCCTGCTAAATTTCCAGGATAACGCGCAAAGATGCTGTGCACGAGTTGTCGTTGCGACCGCTTCGATCTGGATGGCGCCACTTGCGCATAACCGCGTTTTAAGAGTCCCAAATCGAAATAGGGTTCGTTAATATACAAGGGTTGAATAAGAATTATTTTAAAGCCCTTAAGTTTTCTGCTGTCTTTCTTACTGCACTCGTGTCATGAATATTCGATTTTGCTTAAGTCGCAGATTTCATAAGACCAAGGGATTCGTTCCATAAGTTGTTGTAAGAACTCGAATTCGTTCAAAAATATGTCCTCAATATTTTGTGGCGGATTTTATATGCATTATAGCTTCTGTGGAGTTTGTATATTTTTTTAATTTAAAGAAAAAATCTTAATGGCGGTAAAGTTTTGATTTTAAATTGTATAGTCTCTTACGCTCAATCTTATAGTGTAATATTGGGTATTTGGATGGGGTTGATGAGGATGAATTTTGAAGACCGACGAGAGAAAACTGACGATATAAAGAAACTATAATATGTCTTTAAAATATCTCTTAAAACTAGCTTTTCATCATTAAAATAGTTTTGAAAGGAATGGAATGCTTTTGGCTATACATTCACTTTGAGCAGATAAATTATAAATATAGAATTATAAATTTTAATATTATAATTATAAATATAAAACAATTATTAAATAATATGGCCAATGTTTGATTCCAAATAGTTCATTTTTAACGTTGAAATTTCTGAAATGAAAATGAGCAAACTTATTCTATCACAGGCGTTCACTAAAGTGTTTTGCTGTAAACATTATATTATATTGAACTACTCTGCTTTGCAATTTTTCTTTTCTAGGCGGCTTGGTGATGCAGTGGTAAAGACGACAGAACGGCCCACCTACTGTTGCGATAGTCGCGGGTTCGAATCCTGCTGGGGCATGGTCGTAAATTTATGTTTGTGATTGTGTAATAGTTGTAATTGTCCTAGGCAAGACTACACAATACGACAAGGATCGAGTTACGCCAGTAACCAGGCTGGGTAAGACCGGATGTCTTCTGGGATGATTTCTAAGTTGGTCACTCACCAGTCGGTAGGATTAATGCCGAGGACCATGGTTCGGAGCCCACGGTAAACTGTAGGTCCAGTCCAGATAAACCCATAGTTGGTAAAAAGAGACTTTAAAATATATTTAAAAAAAAACACTAAATTATATATAAAATTTAATTTTTTTACTTTTTTTATCGCTTTAACGGGTGTCATCATTTCGCGACTATACAATAGACGATGTTGATATAAAGGGGACGGGGAGAGACATAAAGTGTATATATAATAGTTAATAAATAAATAAAACTACACACACAGGGGGGCTAAAAGTATAAATAGTGTATATACAATTTAAAATTGAAACAAATACAGGATTACGAATACAACCATAACGAAGTAGAGGTTCTATCTAGCCCGCACACATCAGCATCCATGCCGAATTGGTAATGGTTATTTGGTCAGCAACATTAAACTTAAATAGGCTAGATTCAATGGAGAAAATCGATTTCTCTTAGAAATCCGAGAAGTTTGTCTGTATTTTCTCCTGTTAAGGCATTTCTAATATTTTGCAGCCCATACTTAGTTTTAATCTGGGTGAGCCGTGGACAGTCGTTCAGTATGTGGTAGATTGAAATAGGGGCACGGCGACAAAAGTCACAGTGAGCAGACGGGCTCGAAGTCATCAAGTGACAGTGCGAGAAACGACAGTGGCCCAATCTCAGTCGATTCAAAGCTACGGCATGGTGACGAAGGAAAGGAACGCGAAGAGGGGAGAAAAAATCAGCTTTAGCCTCAAAGAGCCTATTGTGGTTGACCTCCTTGACCCAACTACGTTGTATCTCGTTCTTTGTGAAACAAGAAATGATTGGGATAAATCAGTATGGACACAAACATCCGTGATGGGGAGAAGAGATGTTAATTTAGCTGCACTACCCCCGCGCTCATTTCGCCGTATACCAACGTGAGAAGGGATCCGCAGCAAACTTGTCCCGATCCCATTCAGATAGAGGGTAGGGATGATTGATTGAGTCGGTGACCAAGGAATGGTTGAACTTCTGTTCCAGGAAACATTCGAAAGCATATCGGGTGTCGGTCAAGATTAGCCATTCTTTGAGGGATTGTGTTGTGATGTAGGATAAAACTTTGAATATCGCGAAGAGTTCATCGGTCATTACTGAACCCTGATAATTAAATTTTATTTTAATACATGTTTAGTAACCTTTTCTATATTTGAATGACTAGTGCTCTTTATGTGAGACTGAACTATGGAGTAGAGTCTTGTTAAGATATCAACCAATGTGAATATCAATGCCGAATAACTAATGCGAAAGAATTTCAAAATAAATTAATATTCAGAAACTTTGAGATTATTATTCAATATTGGACATTACACTCTTGTTTATTAAGTAATCATGTGCATCTATGTCGGAAACAATTCCGTAACCTACTTGCTAATGAGGATAGCGGCCTAACCGCTTACTTGCATTCTCAGTATTGTGTATGTCACAATTAATTTAAATTAATTATTAATGAACTCCAATTTTTAAAATTGCAGCTTTAATTTTTTTAATGGCTTATGAAATGTATACGGTTTAAAACAATAAAAAAGAAATCTTTTCTATACACATCTCACTTATCACATTTTTTAATCTAACAAAAATATATCGTCTTCTTGTTTCGAACAACGAGAATCTTATCAGTCGAACGATGTAACATATATACAACGTAGATAAAATAAAGTATTCAACAAGTTTAAGTAATTTTTATTAGTGCTAAAAGTGGCTATATAAATGTAATATATATTTAAAATTCTATATGTATCCATATTTACACGAAAAACTGCTTTTAAACACTAGAATTACTTTAAAATTTTAAAAATTCAACATATTTCTTGAATGAGTACATAGTATAATGTGAATTGCAGTCATAATGCACTTCTTCGTCTATATTTTGCAAATATTCTTCAAAATCCATCTACTAATCTAATTTCCCATTGTATCGTTCAATCGCTTCCATTACATATATGATTCAAAACTACTGCCTACAAGCTGATCGGTGTTTCTCCTCTAAAATTTCTAATTTTCAAAATCTCCATTTTGGTTTGAAATCATCGTTGGCATTCTTCTTTGATTTTGACGAACCTGTTCGTTTAAAGTTTCCGGAAAACGAGTAGGATTCTTCTTCTTGTAGGGTGTCTAGGAAACGTCGATTGCCGTTCACTGGAGTGTTCACTATGGTTTGTTTTTCTTCTATCACCATTTCTTCTTGTACATATTGAGCACGTTTGGGTGTCTATTAAAATGTATATTAAATATAAATGATAAAACATGAAATGTTAAATATATGATGGCAATATATATTTGGACAAGAATATACCATCTTTTTAGACAATATACTCATTCTTATAATTATTATGGCATAATTTTAGGAAATCTTAGAAAGAATTCACCAATTTCTCAATGTATGCTTTACAATGTTACCTTTAAAATTACTTCATATGGATTGCTAAATCTCCGAACGATTGCTGAATTTATATAAACTTGGAAAAATACTTTCAAATACATAATTCTTTCTACAAAATGGTATCCAAAAAATTAACTTTGAGATGAATGTATCAGTATATTGACAAAAAAGCAGAAATTCTAAAAGACATTCTTGTTGTACCAGAGATATTGAAAAATAAAAGATATTTTATGTATTTTCTTGTCACTGCTACGTTCTTATCAGATAACCCTCGAATTAATTAAGATTAAACGTATAAATAATTAAAACATGAGCGTCGTACTAATTTAGACATTACTTCTCATGAAGATCATATATCAAATCACATTAAAAGTTGGTTTGTATGTTATAAAAAAACATTTAATAATATTTAATTTAAATAATTTCTATAATATATCAGACCTAGAATTCAACACGCCATTTAAAATAAATCGTTGGAACATACCGTTTACTTGTTCTGTACGAAAACAAGAATCGTATTTATTTTACATTGTCACACCATCTGATGTTCATCATAAAATATAGCGTTAATTTAATAATGTAATATCATCAAATAATAAATAGCAGGTTGTTATTTAAGTTACGCATTTATGTTTGTTTATAGTTATCCATCCTATTTTAGAATTATGACCAGCTTTTCGATTTTATTTTTTGTGTACGTTACTTCGTTACATTAATTAATCAAATACTAAACCATATTGAATCCGTAAAGGAACATATTAATTACTTCGTTGATATACATTTCGGAAATATTGGAAATAATCATTCGAGAAACTAAAATATTGATTATTTTTTTACAAATTAAAATAATGGGCCTTTCAAAAAAAGACTAATGATCACATGTCAGAAAAAGGTAGGCAAATTGGTTTTGAATATTACAGCATATGATTTTTAAAAAATGACCCAGTCTCATATATTTATATCTTTGTTATTATCTGATAATTTAAGATAAAATATAGCTATAGGTTGTGGAACAAGATTCCTAGTTAGTCTTAGTTCCTAGTCACTCATCAGGTGGTATATAGTACTTTGACTTTTAGTTCATTTTTTCCACACAATTCTAATATAAAACAATAATGAAGCCTGTAGTTATTATTACTAATATGTTAAAGAATTTTGCAGACGTTTGACAACGAGGCGAATGTTTTAGGCTGATTCGGTTACATGTTCCAACTTATCAGATAGCATAGTATCTCTTTTTAACTTGAATAAAATCAGATAGAAAATATTGTCTGATTTTAAAACGAACTTACAAATTTATTAAGCAGTATATTCGACATTGTGATGATGTAAGTTCACTGTTATTTTGAATACCCTATATGTGCTTGATTAGATATTTCGATATTTTGTCGTAATTATATATTTTATTTTATTTTTAAAGTATTGTCCGTTCTAGGTTACTGCTTTAAAATTGCTTAATTTTCATTACAATTATTAAATACATATCTACCGTGCCAAAAATATCTGATCTTGCATTACTATTTTAATATTCTGTCTCCTTATATTTTATGGATACACTAGAATGGTCTATGATAACTATATCGAAAATATAATATCACAATATATAAAGATTTACAGGAATAAAAGATTTTTACAAAGTGCGATACAAATTATGTTCAGATGAAGGAAGATTTAGTATATACAAAAATCTCTTTGCTAATCTTTATCAAATTTTTTGAGTCATTCAAGATGTATGTGGCCAGAATAGTCGTGATGAAGCACATGACTATTCTATTGATTGATTCATCGGCACTATCAAAATTTGACTTGTTCAGACGAAGTTCATATTAAATTTCGAATTCTCCAAAATAAATCAACTCTAAGATTGGTCTACATTTAAACTAATTAAAAACACCACATAATTTTCAATGAGTCTCTTCCATTTAGAAACTAGAAAAGGAAAATATAACTAAAGGTATCTTCTAGATCTTCATTTTTAAAATCCAATAACTTTTAACAAAGCCAACGAAGGACGCTCTCCTTTCTATCAAAATGTTCTGGATCTTTGAAATAAGCTATAACTTGGTTTTATTGAATAAGTATTACAAGAGATATGTGACTTTAATTGCAAATATTTAAATATTAAATAAGTTAGTGTACTGTTAAAGCTCTAAAATTGTATATCCATCAAAATTAATTTTATTATTGTAAAATATTTTACTTTGTAGGTTTTATCTTTCATTTGATTCTAACATGTACTGATTATTTATATTAATGAAGTAGATTAAGCCAATTAGGCCTACTCTTAATTAAAGTCTGGATATTGATAAATGGATAGGATATGCCATGTAGCCATTGCCTTGAGATTTTTTATAATATATTCGTGAAATATTTGATGTTGATGTATATGACCATGTGCGATATCTCATTTTGGGTATTATTGCTTGTTTGATAAATCTTTTTATTTACATTCCTTAAGTTATATTCATTCTATGAAAAGATACTTCTGAAAAGATTTAATTAATTTTCTAATTAATTAATGTAACTAGTTGGCTTCGAATATGACAAAAGCTCTGTAAACTAAGGCTTTAAAATAGATACTTTCTGAGATAGATGATATGTAAGAACTCCAAAATGATGACTAGTATTAGTCAACGTGACTTCAATCTGGAAGTTAGTAGTTATAAATTGAAATATTTAAATTATGCAGATAGAGAAATTTACAACATTTATATCGTAATATGTGTAATTAACAAAAAAAGCTATTATACAACTACCGTAACAGTAAATGGGTACACAGATTTTTCTAAATCGTTATTTTAAAATAAATCTTATATAATTTGTGTATCTGCTTATTGTGTTTAATATAAACTACCGTGGTACTACTAATAAGTACAATAAAATATACAAATAGTAACACATTTGGTGACATCTATCAATACTAATACAGAATTCGTAAAAAAGTGACATAAGCTACTTAATCTACAGTGAAGGTGAAATAAACTACTGAAACTTATTGTAAATTTTATTCTTAAATACTCTCATAATAGTTAACAAAACATTGTTATATTTGTTAGACAAATTACTAATATAGAAAAAAATCTAACGATGAAAAAGGAAACTCTACTGCACGAAGATAAAATATTGATTTTAAATAGCTATAAGCAAATCAAAACACCTTTAAAAATTTAATTCTACCAGTCCATGTTGATTTTAGTTCAATCACAATTCCAGTCTACGAGCTTGACAAAAGCTATTTTGATTTGCCGTCTAATACAATACGGAAAAGTGCAAAAGTATCGGTTAATGATTTTTATAATATAGAAAGAAAACACCAAATCCAAAAACATCAAGCAGAATAAGAGAGGAAATACGGAAATCTTTATTTATAGCTGATATTAACTTACTATCCTAAACATCTATGTCTTTATTAATATATCGTTTGGAATTTAAATTAGATAATAGTTGTTAAATTACGTCTGTTACCGATTTAAGCCAGAACTGTTTATAGATTAGTTAAAAGTATAATTTTATATTGCTATTAGGACGTTTTAATTAGTCGTATCAAACTATAAAAAAAATTAAATGATATTTTTGTATATTTTGGTGTTTTACTTAAAAAATGCAAATTACTAGTGATTACGTTCTTCTGTCTCCAACAACCTAGTTTTAAGTGATATTTTCTTGGTTTTTTTTCCTATATACGTATATATAAAAGAAAATAAAACATTTTCCGATGGTAATATAGAGGGCGCTCGTCTTCCGGAGGCTTTCTAGTGCTGCTGATTCAAATTCTCGTCTGCTACAGGTGCCTTTGCTTCTTGTGATTGAATCGATTGCTACAGCAAAAATTAAAATATTAATATAAAAATACATAGCTAAGGTTCCTTTATAGATAAAAAATATGTATGCATGTTAAACAGTGATAAATCATATTGTAATAATTTTTTTACATAACTAAAATATACACGCAGCTACACATAATTAAAAGACTCAACAAAACAGTGGAGGTTATAACTGTATTTTTGTTTAATACATGTTAATAGAACAAACATGCATTTTATCAAAAATAACTAATAATGAAATGTACAATTATTATATTTATATATTAAGTTTATTGGTGATAATCAGAACTTATTTCTTATATACTTCAGTCCGAATAAAATATGCTTTCTATATAATATAATAATGAAATCTAAGAAATCTGATAGAAGTAGACAATTATTTGTGGGCATTTCAATAATATCTTTGTGGAGAGATGGTGCTGATATAAACTTAAAAACATGTACAGTATTCAATTAAAAATTAGATATCTCCAGAGTAATAGAATTTGTAACAGGTTGGGCAATAATTTTTGCGTCTTAAAAGAAAAATAATTATTAGAAACTTTATACATTTCCTCAGGCAGTGCTAGCAATTTTTTGGCAGAAGAATTTGTGTTTTAGAAAAATGGAAGGACGTAATGTATTGTCTCAGCGTTGGATATAGCAACTTGATTCTGCATCATCAATGGGTGGTTTAACTTGAGTTACCAAGTGGGAATTATCATATTTTTCTCTGAGTTTCAATTTGTATTGGAACCAATTTAATTTTTTGTTAATCTTTGCCGATATTCTTAGGATTCTTATTAATTTAAATAATTTTTGTAATCAACAAAAACTGCCTCTTTCAAATAATTTATTTGTCATAAAATTTGACATATTCGATATACCGTATCAAATATTCATATATATATATATATATATATATATATATATATATATATATATATATATATATATTAAATATCAAATATATCGTTATCAAATATATCATAGCCATTACCTAAATAAAAAGGATTTAATTTTTATTTATTTATTTTAAATATTTTGCGGAGAATGTATTGTTGGGAGAACTATTAAATGTTGTACTGCCGGCCCGGTTGGCGCAGTAGTAAAGGCGACAGGACGGTCCTCCTACTGGAGCATGGTCTTAAATGTATGTTTGTGATTGTCCTTAGGCAAGAGTACAAAATCCGACAAGGAAAATGATCCCAGTCACGACAGTAACCAAGCTGGGTAAGACTGGATGTCTTCTGAAGTGATTTCTAAGTTCGTCAGTCGCCAGTCGGCAGGCTTAGTGCCGAGGACCGTAGGTCCACCCACACTATATTTTGTAATACGCTGGGAATTAATCTCCAAATTATTGGAAGGTGAAGTACCACATTCATTTTAGACAATTTACTATTAAAAAAATTATAATAATTATATTGCGTGAATAGAATGAATGAAAATAAAAGGGTAGTAATATCGCATGCTTATATATAGAAAGGGATGGTGGTTATATTTCCAAACAAACAAATTTTTTGATAAATCGGCGTGTATTTAATCCAGCCCACTCAAATTTTGTCAATATAATGAGACACGATCGAGGCCAAAATAGAAAATTGGAAATGCGTTGCATGTCGTTTTGTCCTAAACAAGTTAGACGTTTTTATTTTAACGAGACATAAAAAAACAGAGCGATCCGAACTGGGTTAAAAGTCGTGCCGGTAGGTTATAGGAATAATCGTCTTTTTTTATTAACGGGGGAAATTTTGCATGTATTATTTCACGAAGTTTGAGGATGCATTCGACATAAATCTGTTCGTTCTGGTCATTAAAAGTTATGGGGATTTATTGCGATTTTTAGGTACTACCTTAAAATAATCTAGTAAAAAGTGTACACGTAGCTTGGGTCCTACAAAAATCATATACATATGCATTAATATTTTAGATTAACAAGAAAGTAGTTTCAGTTGTACTATTATGTGATTATTGAAAATATTTTCTCGACAACCTAATGTATCCACTACATTCTGCTGCTATAATTATTACTATAATAACAAAAACATTATATTCGATTATATATATATATATATATATATATATATATATATATATATATATATATATATATATATATATATATATCCACCGGATATAGAAGCATAATTGTTAGTGGTTAATTTACAAAAATGAGCTAGGAATAATATCCCAATACAGATACTCTACCGAAAATAAATTAGAGAACTCGTAAATGTAAAAAATAATTTTGCACAAAACGAAATGTTTATTAATATCTAATTAAGTGTACAGATGAGGAAATAAACAAATTATTCTCTCTGGAAGGCGCTCAAAAAAAAAAAAATAAATATACAGTATAAGAGTGACAAAAATAAATGGTTACTTTCCGGAAACAATTCCTTTCAAATAATTTCCAGGTATACCTTTCTGGCCTTACCTAATTCAAATGGGGATGGGGAGTTATAAATCTAATCAAGCCTAAGAAAATTGTTAAACAAGATTGAGAAAAAAAATAGTTTTGATAAGTAGCCTAATACTTGAAAATCTTTTTCTGACAGCTGTGAAGAAAGCATGAGAAAACTGACACATCTGTTCAGCACTGTACTATGATTGCAATAGGTGCAAGTGCAGTGAAAAGTATTGCAACATGAATGAATGCGGTAGTTATTATGATCGCTAAATCTAAAAATCATAATATTGGCCCAAAACCAATTATCCGGATCATCAATATAGATCTAAAAATAAATACTTGACAATTGATCAAGTACAAAAAACGTATGGTAAAAAAGAAATGTATGCAGCAATGTTTCTAGATGAAGCTCAAGCCATTGATAAAATCCGTATATTCCCGATACAGGGTAGTATCCTTATATAACAACATAAATATAACAATGAATTTCATTGACATTAGCATTGTCTTTGAAATTGTTTATCGGTTTATTTATTCACTTAGTTTGAAAATTATATTGATTTTTATACTTTTACTTTTTTATACTTTTATAACATTTATATAAATTGTTTTATTGAATAAACGAAAGTAAATCTATACATATGTAGCTCACGTATAATCAGACCGCACAAGCACCAATAACAATAAATAATAATATCATTTCATATAGCAACAACGCTAAGTATCTCGGAATGAATCGTGATGCAAAATATCGCTTGAAATATAGGAAAATATATTGGTATATTGGAAGAAAATCACAAGTACCAGAGCATAATAAAGTGCTATTACACAAGCAAATATTTAAACCGATATGGACATAAGGATTCAATTATAGGGATGTTCCTTCTGGGTAGTATTCTCAAGGTTTTAATATCTCAGTTCTAATATACAATAAGTCATTGTATATAATTTTTGTTTTTGTTATTATTTGGTAATATATTGCAGCAGAATTTTCAAGTCAATTAATTACAATATTTTCAAAAACACATTATCCTATTTATACAGACCTGTGATCCAGAGAGCGAATGTTCAATGCTGGATTTTCCAGATTTTTGCTGTTTCAGATAATCCTTGTCGTCGAATATCTTCTTATCGCCGCCGGATGGCTTGTGCTTCACGTTATCCATCGAACCGACCTTGCTCGTCGCGTGCACCTCCAATTTTTTATTTTCGATCTAAAAAAGTATCACAAACAAAACAAATCACATTATTCCGTGCATTTCAACGTAATTAAACAATTAATATGGACGAGAAAAATTGCAATCTACCTCATTTACTTTGTGTTTTTTTTTCTGTTAATTAAAATTAATTGTTTTTTCTGCGAAAAAAGTTTGCGGGTCTTATCTTCATTCAGTGGCCATTATCGAAATTAATATTATGTTCATGTGCTGTAAGTGAATTGAAAGGCCACAGAGGAACCACCCATAATTTTGGAGATGGTTTTAGAGGCGTGTTATTTTAAGCCAAATCTAAGGAAATTACATAATTACATTAAGGGTGTTGTATAAACAAAAATATAAACGTTTAACCATTTATTATATTTGTATAAATCTATAAAAGTTTTGTAAAATTATTATTTATTATGCGAGTTTATATATTTAATAATATAATTTATTAAAATGAAATAGGGATAAATAATTATTAGGAGAGTATATTACCTTGGTTATATATAATTATCAGTTTATTTATTGATTATTAAAAAAGAGTATTGGGGAAATGCGATTAACAACTTATTTAACTTATTTTCAGCCATCGCTGGCTGTTCTAAATGTGTTTTTGTCTATCAAAATATATAAAGATGGTAATAATAGATCTTAGAGAAGAGATAGATAATTAAGATTAATAAATTACTACCTAGCATTAATGATGCCATTTTGTATCTTACATTTATATATATGTATACAATTATTTGTGCATATCTAGATTTATTGAGTAGTTTTTGGAAAAATAGTAAAGGATTCATTTTCTGTGCACCAAGATAGTATAAACCCTTAACCAATAATACAGTTTCATATTAAATGCATGAATATAAAATGTGTATATGTGATTAAGATTAAATTAAATAACATTAACAATAAACTAATGATGTTTAAGATGTAGATTATGAAAATGATGAATGCAATATAATATAATCTTCATAATATATACTTTTGTTAAAGCTGTGTTTTTGTAGAAGAGTATGTTTAGTTTTTAGTTTATTCTGCCATTTTTTGGTTTTAATTATATTATCTGCTATAAAAATATTGTTGATTTAATCACTTATACCTAACTAAATTGTGATTCCAATACGAATAAGCACACATTTTGTGATATTGTGTATTTACAAATTAATTGGCGTTTTCGCTTAGTATTTAATTTGGTAAAATTACTTACGTTCTCTTTTTTTGTTTCGTTTTTGCTTGCTATCTTATCCCCATTCTGTTTTATAGAAATAAAAAAATTGTTAATAAAAATGTTAATAAAGCAATAGTAACTAATAGTATTTACTAAGGTATTTGGGGACAGCTATTATCAGTTACTAATTGTTTTTTATTTGAAGCAACATTATAACAACAAAACAGAGATTTAAACATAAAGATCTAATAAAACATATAAATTAATATACAATAGAATCGCACAAATACAAATCATATTGGAGGAAAAGATAGAACTACCGGTAATAAAAGTTAAACTTAATTATCAATGTATATAAATAATAGTTACGTTTTTGATCAAATACATAACAATTATCTATATCTCGCAATAATTAGGTTGACCTGCTCATAGACTATTTTAATAAAATATTTTAAAATATCAGATTTTTCTATTATTTAAATATAATATGCCTAATATCAAAATAATTATTATTGCTGTACTCAAATTACTCTTTTCGGTGTATTTACAATAATACGTTGATAATCAATCTTAAAAATTACTTACATTATCTTTTTTTGTTTCAATTTTCCCGGCTTTATGTTCATTCTGTTTTGGATAAAAGAAAAATTACCTTTATAGGTTAAGTCTGGAAAGGCTAAATATTAGATTGGCAAGCAGTTCATTTCGGTTTTATTTTGGTTTGTACAGAAGCCAAATAGATAGTAGTAAGGTAAAGTAAGTGAATTAAATTTATTGAAGATATATTGAAATTCATTAATTCTTTGAAATCTAATATATTAAGACGCATTGTCAATACACTTTTATGTTGGAACAGTGATGTTTTGTGCAAGAATTTATAAAAAATTAAGCTTTTCAGCATAATAAATAACATAATAATAAATAATAAATAATAAATAATGAATAATAAATTACAGACATAATAAATTTTTTGATGCTTCAGAATATAATTGGATTTCAATTTTTTAAACGCACAACTAGGATAAATAAAACCGAAATTACTTTGTAACCCACTAATAAATCATTAAGCACATGAACAGTAAAGCAAGCAACATCACATTGCCTTAACATAGCGGGCAAGAGAATCCAGCTGTTTATATAGTCAACTTAGCCAGCAAATCATATACATCAACTGTTTGGCCACAGTACAAAACATTTAAATAACTATATAATTGTTAAGAATATTAAGTATAACCCCAGATAATATCGTTGGTAAACTCGGAATAAAAAAACACCTATTTGAAAAAAGCAGATGAGTTAGCTAAGTGTAAAACTTTGTCAATATTTTCGATATGAAACTGATGATGATGATGATGAAAATATTTAAACGCTTTTAAAACTTTAAACGTTAATACTTAGTTTTATAATTAATAATTAGTGTTGGGAACTATCAACAGAAACCGACTATCGACTGTTTAGTAATTGACTACTTTTTACTATCGACTGTTTTTTTTATCACTATTTTTGGTTCGACTGATTTTATTACTTTTTGCCATTGACTGTTTTCGGTCGCTATTTTCGGTCCGACTAAATTTATTACTGTTTATTATGGACCGTTTCTGTCGTGTACTTTTAGTTACTATTTTTGGTTCTACTAGTTTCATTCGACTGATTATTTACGTTCTGGCTCCGTGGCTAGGACAATTTATGCTTACGTAGTAGTTTTCTTGTAAATAACAATATATTGTATATTAATATAGCAGCATTTTGGAATTACATTTTTCAAGATTGTTAAGGTAATAGGGTAAAAAGATTAAAATTGTGAATAATAAGTAGTAAAATACTTTTGATTGTTATTATGGCAATTATAGGTTATATTTCGATTAATCTCTCGATTTTTGTTAAAAAATATTTCCGATCAATAATAAATAAAGCATTTACTTTATTTAAAAAAGCTCTATTAGTTATTGTGCGATCATTTTTATTGTGGCATGAATTTTTTTATCAGGTATTTGATATACTGTTTATTGTACATCTTTAGTTTTTAGGTTCTGTTTAACTTCTATAGTACTGTTTATATATATATATTACAGTATATTATTTAAAAATAGCAATTAACATATTAAAATACCATAAATCAGTTGTGGGGTATTATTCCCTTCCATAGAAAAATTCCATTCCGTTTTACAGATCCACAGAACACACAAATATAAAAGTAATTCTACTTCATTTAAAATTAAATGCAATTAAAAATTTAAATTATTAATTGCATGTTAATAGCATTCAGTATTTTTTTCTTTTCTTTTTTAAAGTTAGTCTCCGTCTCGCTTATATTACCGTTGGAAAATATAAGCATATTTAAAATTAACTGCTCCGAGCAATTATCTCCGTCCTTTCCTCTCTCACAACTTATACAGGAAAGGGTTCGTACATCTTCGTCTGACATCACGAATTGAATAAAACAGTCGAACCGTGCATTTGTCTGAAATTTAGTAATTACTATTTTCAGTGGCTAATTTTTTGACTACCGACTGTTTCGACTGTTTTGCGACTATCGACAGTATCGACTGTTTTCACGCGATAGTTCCCAACGCTATTAATAATAATATGAGTTTTTTGAATGATGTAAAATAAAGCCATTAGTTGCTATTTGATTTACATATTAAGTCACTATTATATATAAAGCATAACCGGCATTCTATTATATTTGCAAAATATACGAGGGTATTTTGAAAAGTATACTCATACACATGTAGAATGCGGATAAAATAATAGTTAGAAGTACCTCCGCTTCGAATCTGATTCGCATTTATTCCATTCATATTTGTTTATATTGAGTAGTTGTAGTGAGTGGTATATTATCAAAGTGGTTTAGTTCAATTTAAAACTAAAATGTTAACGATAAATGCTAAAAGAGCTTGATCGGCTGCTTTCTTGGGTATGTTTCAGATACTTGATGAAGTATGACAAACAGATAGGACTGTAGGTTAAATTAAATAAGCACCTCCTTCATCCACACTTTCCGCTATTGTAATCTTATCTTATAGATAGACAATTTAAAAGACGATGAATGTACTCTATGAATACTATATCCCATTGCCCAGGATCTAATGTTGTATCTCCTGATCTCCTGATCTCATAATCCTGAACCTCATATAAACGTGTTCACGTTAAAAAGAGTATGGCTCTCGATCATATTTGAACCACCCTCGTATATGTGTATTACCTTTTATTCTACCCTCGTATATTCCA
Organism: Rhynchophorus ferrugineus; assembly: GCF_030347505.1. Classification (NCBI taxonomy): domain Eukaryota; kingdom Metazoa; phylum Arthropoda; class Insecta; order Coleoptera; family Curculionidae; genus Rhynchophorus; species Rhynchophorus ferrugineus. The sequence goes on along the minus strand of NW_027472583.1, from coordinate 17,194,128 downwards.
TAAAATATTTTTCGTTCATAAATTACACGAAAACGAAACATACCAGACTAAATAATACAAATAACTAAAATTTACGATAGACAGTACCGATTGCGACTTCTTGATCCATACAAAAGCAAAATCATAACATAATGAATAAGTGCCCCTACAATCCGAATAACTTTCTACCCCGTTCCAAATTAAAATCCGAATAAATTTGCTTATTTTTAGCATCTGACACGGTACAAAGGTGGCTCTGGTGAAAGCGAAAGCTATATCGACACGCTACCTTTATGTAAATTATACATGTACACAGTGAGAAAGAATGAATCTCGGCTCAATTGTTTCGCATTTTTTTTTCTGGCTACGGAGTCTAGATCACTATTGTTCGGTTGTGGTGTATTTACAAGAAATTGACGCGGAGTATCATTGAATCTGTGTTCTTACTTACGTTTTCTTTCTTTGTGTCATTCTTGGTTGTTAGCTTTTCCTCATTCTTTTTAGTTAACAAAAATTAAACATTTATAAAAATGTGTTTTTAGACATGTCCCAAGAAAAGTTTGTTATAATTTTTAAATATTTGCGTGACTTGGTTCATTGTTATTCAATTATTATTATTAACAGTTATAAAAATATTTTAAAAACATAGTTTATAATTTCTTATATTAATAATCATGTTATCAACCTATCAATTTCAATTGTTTTTTAACGATATTTAAAAAATAAACGATATTTAGTTTTGATAGTTTTTTTAAATAATGCGACATGAAGTAGTATAAGATATACATTGTACCATCGTAGTCCAAAAAGTATCTAATTTGATATATAGGTAATTATTCTTATTAAAAAATGCCAAAGTCAAAAATAACAACTATATGTAGAGAGAACTATAATACCACAAATTTTCAGAGATTAAGTTATTTTTTTCCACTTGATAGTTGGATTAGAATACTTTTAAATAATTAAAAAATGTGTAAGCTTAAAAATTAAAGGTCACTATGTGACAATGAGAGCACAATAATAGTACACAAATCCATCAACAATCATCAATATTTTTCAAATCATGAGCAACAGTATATGGATCTTAGTCTGCAAGTCGTAAGGCAGAAAATAACTCAGTATAGCATAAAGTATCAGAATAGACTTTCGTAACATAACACATGGGCTGAAAAGTTCTGGGCGTATCAAAGAAAAGGCGTTTTTTTTTGTTCAAAATTGACTTTATTCATCAACATAATCTCCATTAAGAACCACACAATCATTCCAGCGCCGCTCTAACATTTCAATACCACTTTTGTAGAACGATTTATCTTTTGCCTCAAAATAGGCCTGTGTCCAGTTACTGAGTCCAGTATGAGTAAAGTAATGGATCCATGTGTCATCCATTGTCACATATCGACGTAAAAATTCCAGTTCGTTACGTCTAAACATGGCCAAACATTGCTCAGAATCATCAACACGTTCTTGCTTTTGGTTAACAGTGAGTAAATGCGGCACCCACTTTGGCCAGAGCTTTCTCATAGTCGAATTCTCATGCAATATAAAACCAATACGTTCTTTTGATATATTCACGATGTCAGCAACTTCACTTTTCAATAATTAAAAACGATTTTGTCGATTTTTTTTATGTTTTCTGGTGTTACCAACTCATATGGACGTCTACTGCGTTCTGCATCATCCGTGAATCTACGACCACGTTTGAAAACAGCAAACCAACGTTTTACTGTTGTTTCTGATGGAGCGGAGTCCTTATAACACTTCTTAAGTCATTGCTTCGCTTGAACGGTATTTTTCCCATCAGGAAGGAGTGTAAAATTAAAACAGGAAATTGTTTTTGATCCATTATTTTGAAAATAGCATTGTCCTGAGTAGAACTGGATGGCACAACAGCTCGGAGATGCGGCATCACTATTTTCGGCAACATATTCATATAGAAGGATAGGAGCTAAGCTGACAGATTGAAGCTCTCTTATTAAAAAATAATACAATAAACAAACCGTTGGAAAAAAACCGTTTGTGATAAATATTGCCATGGTGCAGAACAGAGAAGGAAAAAATATGTGACATTATAATTCCAGAATTTGAAAAGTCCGACTCCAGTAACACTGCTACTTCTCTCTTACTACCGGAGCTCTCTACTTCTTTGTCTACAAGAATATAATAATTAATGGCAAAATTCATACACACACAGATCGTTTGTAATTCTAGGTCTAGCAAAATGTGGAACATTCCAAAAAATGTTGTTATCGCACATAATTAAAAATTTATGTGACATAAGAAAAAATTACGTAAGAATAAAAAGACATCCAGAAAATGGCTTTAAAGTAGGCGAAGACAGTTTCGTTCACTACTAACATCATCACGTCAGTTTTCTGTGATAGACTGGGGACAACTTTCACTGAATATATTCACAAAGAAAAACAACCATCTATACTTTGTTTGCGTGGTTTGGGTGATTAATAAAAAACGACATTTTTTCATGCAGACATTTTTAACTAGTTCAAATTTAAACATGTCTTTATAAAAATTTTTTGGCAAATTTAGTTCTGACTGTTTATTCACTCTTTGAAACTTAATTAATCCCTTAAAAAATGAGGAAACAGAGTCAGTACTTAACTACTACAAATAGTGTTACATAAAGTGAATTTAATAGAATATTAATAAAAATACCAATCTGATACTTTTAGGACTATCCTTTGATATAACAGTAACATTTAAAATATTTACATATACTAAAACATTATAATAAAACTATTTAGTTATCTTTAAATCTTTAGAAGATGATTGTACTCAAATAATGATGTTATAATATACAAGAACAATTAATGTTTACTTACTTTAACATCCCCTCCTCCGGGTTGATGTTTCATATTATCTTTGGAGCCTACCTTAGGTTTGGCTTTCTCCTTGAAATCTAATTTGACGGTTTCAATTTTCTTGTCACCGCCTTTCGGTTTATAAGTAGCATTTTCGAGGGATCCAATCTTAGATTTAGCATTCCATTCTAGTTTTTGTGAAATTATCTGTGGAAAGAAAATACACACTGTCATATATAAATTAGTTAAAAATGTTTAAAATACTATTTTTTACATGAAAATTACTTCTAATAAAGGTTACAAGGGTTATATAGCAAGTACTTGGTATTAACGGTGAAAAAATGTCTTCAATATTTTGCATCAAAATTGACCTCCTCATTAAAATATCTTTTTTCCACTGCTTGACCATTTCTGAATTTCGTAAACAGTTTTATCAAATTCGTTTTTTGAAAAGCTTCTTTTGAAGTTTACAACCGTGTATGAAAATATATTGTCATAGATCAACAAATGAGCTATTAAGCTATATACTGTATTCATGTAATTAGGAATCCCACAAGCTTTGGAAACATCATATATTTCTATTTTTAATTTCTTTAATCACGGATCTTGTTATGATAACCAATATAATTTTCCAAAAAAAATAAGAATTATTTTAATTAAGAAGTATCAATTTAGAATTATTTAATAATATTTGATAGTGTTGCAAAAAGTTATACCTCTAGTCTAATCCAGGTACTTAATACATATCCCTTGTATGCAAATATTAATCATATGTCTCATTTAGGATATTGACTTCTTCAGCCTCTTCAACACAAGAAGCTAGCCGTGCCCACTATCCCTATGTCGAATAATTATGCACTTATTTGAAAGGAAACCTGGTTCTAACATATTACTATAGATGCAATGACATAAATTATATTTCTCTTTCAAGTACCAAGACTATGTATTTCGTCAAAGAAAATTTAAAAAATACTCATATTAATACTAATATATTAATATTAATAATACTATTATTTCTCAAATAAGAATAAAATCTCTCTATTTTAATGAATATTGTAATTAGTAATTCAGTATGCTCTTATTAATAGACGTACAAGCAAACATTATCTGATAAAATGTCAGCTCAAATGCCATTAGACGTACCAAAATCATATCAAAACCTAACTAAATATATATTATATAATATGACCGTTACATTTCTTCTTTCTTTCACATTACGTCCATTCAATAATATTTCAATACAAATGAACTTCACTTAATTCATATAGACATAAACAAAACATAGACATATCTCAAAACTTACATAAGTTGTTTATCTTTCCAAATAGCTCGTATTGAGAGACTGTAGTGAATATTATCTTGAAATATTTATATATTTTATACTCACTGAAACTTTTTTAAATTGTATAATACCTTAATGTAATAAATGCCACTGCTCCGATATTTTGAATGATAAATCAAATAAAATAAATTCAAAGTTAACTCAAAACTTGCTTATTTTCTTCCATATTTTTTTAAAAGTCAAAACTGTTAATAAAACGATAAAATTGTTTTTTTTTGCAATAATACAAACCAGTTGATACATATTAGTGAAAAATAACAGTGAAGTTTGATTATAAACAAGATCGCGTGCCACCTTTCAGTTTACTTGTAAAATCGAACGGTCGAATCAGCTGTTTTTCGGCATGCGCAGTTATTCGACATGGGGGCCGTTTTTTGCCAAATGCATTGTAGACTGCCAAATGCATTGTAGACTAATATTTTATAACCATTGTTTACAGTAATTTACGTGTTTAACTCTAAAATACCATTAAATCTTACCAGTGCTTTACATTAACTTGTTTGTATTTGTACGACAGATACTGTGATCATCAATAATAAAATAAAAGTTGTTACAATAATTAGACGTAACAAATCTTATTGTTTGCATGCTGTCTCCACTTTACTCAAAGTTTGTTGTAATAGATGATGAATATAATCTAGTTCTGTATGTCATGATTATTTTAAAATATTAAACTAAAATAATAAGAAAAAAGATTTGTTACGAATAGAATAGTTACATAAAATAAAATATAAACATTTAATGTGTATTATTACTTGACATAAACCAATTTAATTTTACCAGAATATATGTAGTACTACCAAAAGTGCTTTTCTAATATGCTTGTGTGAAGTCTTTAGATTTGTCATATGCTAATTTATAAAGGTATATAATATTATCGTTGAAAACTTGTAAAATTAATAAAAATGGATTTTTAGCATGAATTTACCTTCTACAGCAACCTACTCTACGTTATTTAGTTGTAACATATTGCGACTATTGAAAATATATTTATTCAACACAGCTTAGTGCGGCACTTGATTTAATATATTTCCTTACTTTTCTAGGAGAGCGAGCACCCCTTACACTTCTAGCTGACTCTATTTCCTGAAATTTGTATTAAAATATCTATCTATTTACAAAAATAAGAAAATCAGGTATGATATAATATTTTTATACTATAAAAACTATAGTCTCAACATTTGTTTGGAACATATAGTTTCCATACTACAATTTGCGTGTTTTATTCTAAAATATATTGTGTGATAATTGATCTAGAATTTCTAATTGGTTATTAAGTTCCATTAGCGATTTAGTGATATATTTGTAAAACTTGTTAAATTGATTTCTTTTAGGTCAAAATGTCAGATTACCTTTGTGAGTAGTGTTGAAAAGGAACATTTCAATGTGAGAAATAAAGAGCATCCATGAAGAAATTATTAGAGTAAAATGCAAGTTAAATGCAACTTGCTAGGGTATTTTTTAATATCTGTTGAAGTTATTTAGAAAAAGTTGGTATCACCAAAATATTAGAAGTCATCTGTGCGTAGAACATAAATCGATAATATGAAATTGAATTATTTTTAATAGAGAGTAGCGGTCCTAACTAGAGAAACTTCATGTCCTAAATTTATACGAAACCTTTATGTCTTGTTTTCCGAACCAATCCTCCAGGTTTTATTCAGTTAATTTGCTTGTTAAGATTTTCGTGTCGAAATACCTATGAAAATGTAGAAAATAACTCGTCTTTGTTTATAAACGGTTTTGCTCTGTTTTTTTTTCCTAACGGAGCGTTCCATTATCATGGTTTGTCACGGATTTGATTTAAGCCCAGACTCGCTGGTAGTTATGTCAACACGGAAAAATTACTTTGAGCCAAAAACTGTTTAATACTTTGACTGTATGTTTGTGGTCATTGTCATCAAATTTTCCCAACTTAATGATGACAAGTTGTGCTCGGTGTACACATTTTTTTAATGCTTTAAATATTTCTTAATACAATGTTTAACTCATACTCATAGCATGTGTGTTCGCATAAACATCTTTCAATCGATGCAAAATAAACAGAACCCTATGTATTTTGTTTTTTTATTTAGCTATATTTAGTTTAGCTTTGCTTTTCACAAAACATATCCCTTTTAGTTTGTTGGTGAAGGAAGGAGTTATTTTCTTATAATTTCCGGGTTTGTACTGCAGCTAAAGTTTGTCTATGTTTAGTCAACTCTTTATGTTTGCCCAAAATTTATGTAAGGAAAACATCAACAAAACATCAACAGATTTGTTGTTACTTTTTCATACTCCATTAGTAAGTCTACTATTTATCAAGTTTATAAATTTATTTTAAAGGATTTGCAACAGATGGTGTTACTGAGTATTAAATCGCATCGGGTACATTTGTAATGGACTTCACGTTAAAGTCTCAGTTACAGACTTCACTTTTCAGTATGTATTATTTTGTCGAAGTCTGAGAAAAACATTTATTTAATGTGCTGAAAATGTCTGAATTTGTACCGAGTAAATCGCATTTGCAGGAAGCTTTACTTTTTTTCTTCAATCTTTCAATAAATGAAAAGCCGACTGGAGATTATCGAAAGCTATATGAAGTTATGACAACCATGCTGCATATTTCAATATGTGAATAATGGCTAAAATATTTTAAAGATAATGATTTTGACACCGAAGAAAAAGAGCATTCCGAACAGTCAAAAAAAAGTTAAAACCTGGATTTGAAGGCATTAGTAGATGAAGCTATTGATGAGTATCGCTATCGTCTATAATTCATGTGTTCGAGTGGAGTACTGCGCGAAAAACAGCCGGAATGCGAACAAAGGCACAATGATGTTATTCTTCAACATGGAAACGCTTGATCACGTGCTGCAAAACTAGTAAAAACTTGAAAATATTAAAATGGGAAGTTCTGCCCTACCCACAGTATTCTTCAGACCTTATTCCTTCTGCTTACTACTTATTACATACGAGTGCTGTCTCGGCAGCATTTTATTTCTTATGTAGAAATTTCACTCAAAAGATAGATCGTTCTTTCGAGAAGGAATTCGTAAATTGCCTGAAATATGGAAATATATAGGAGCTGTTGATAAGCAATATTTTGAATTAAACACACTTTTAAAATGAACTTACAGGCCACATGATAAAAAGGAAATTTATTTCTGCTATTATGTCCCCAAAATAACAAGCTATGATATGAAATATGAGTTTTTATGATAAACTATATGTTTTCTTTAACTATAAAGGATTCAAGAAGATACTTATATGCTATAATAAATTGTCTGATATCATAAAAGTGTTAAGTTTCTCTATATATGACCGAGGATGTATCATATATTTAATGTATTATAAGGGGTATTACGCGATTGGCGTGTGTATTATTTTATGAGCTAAAACCTTGTTAAACTATGTTATTAACAATAATTTATAATATTAAATCGATAATCCAAAATGCTTCAAATAAAATGGTAACATGCTAAAAGACACAACAGTGAGAGTTGTTTATACAGCAACATTTAGGTCACATCGAAATATTGCTTAAAGAAAAACTAGAAGAAGCTGGCCCTCATAAAGTAATTTATCAGATAAGAAAAAAGTAAAAAGAAATCAATGCTCCATAATTTATTCACAGATCATTTTGAGTCTTAATAAGATGTCGTAGATTGCTTTACAGAATTCATTACAGAGACATTAGATAACAAAACCAACATCTTACAAGTCAATTTGTCAGTACTTTAATTTTCATAGCAATCGGTATTTAACAGAAATATATGCTAAAATTTTGTATAGTTGTCGCGAATTGTAGGTGATTTAATATGATTGTGTGATTGTATTTTTACCCAGCCTACTTCATAGGCAAATAGTTAATAAAATGTGTTTAAATAATATTAACAATGAAAGAAAACCTATTTATTTTACAACATATTTCATATTACGTCAGTCTATTGTTAGTGTATTTGAAAGTACGTTGAAACTAAAAATACTGTGACTATTGAAAACAAATGTACTCAACACAACTTAGTGCAGACGGTAAGATTATTAAAGAGATTTTCTTACTTTTCTAGGAGAACGAGCACTCCTCACACTCCTAGCTGATTCTATTTCCTGAAATGCGTATTAAAAACATCTCTGACTCGTCATATAAAAACAAAACGGAACTTGCAACGTACTACTTCGATTAAACGTAAAAATAAACTTAACGGAAACAATGAAACTGGATCTTACCTTCCTCTCTCCACCCTTGGGCACGTACTTGTCATTTTTCGCCTCTATCCTGGGTGTGGCGTGCTTGAAATCGAGCTTCTTGTTCTCGATCTTGACCCTGCCGCCGCCAGGTTTGTAGTTGGCGTTGTCGAGCGAGCCGATCTTCGACTTGACCACTTTGAGATTTGGCGATGGGGCGGCGCCTACCTGGACCTTGTTCATAGGAACTTCTGGGGATATTAAAAAAGTTTCACTGATACGATTCCGTTCCACGATGGGCTGAACGTGTTTTGAGGTTTTGGACACGACTGAAATCTAATACCGTCATTAGTGATGGAGGGTATTAGGCGGTGCAAGTCACAGATTAGGATTTTATTGATGCGTGGCTAAGCCATTGTTCGTGATAGGGTATATTTTCGATGATTTTTTGTCCTTATTATATCTTTCATATAGAAAAGGACGGCCGCTCGTCCCGTCGACGGTTTATTGAATATCTGTGTTCGCGAAATATCGCCCTAATATCCATTAAACGAATATCGGAACGTAAATTAGGTGGGGTTTCCATCGAGGTCGGAAAATAGAAGTTGATTTGAATGAAATACGTCATATTTCATAAATAATTTGTTGACATTTGAATATATTAGTAGAAATAGAATCAAATACTATTTTATACATGCATAGTATCAAACCAGTTTGTATTGATTTTTTATTTTTATAGTCCACAGTCCTGTTTATGATAGTATGTTCAAACCTAAGTAAAAAATCAATAAATTTTATTAAAATAAAATTTTATTTTGTATTTCACCAAAAGCTCATTTATTATAATCAAAAACACCTGTTTTATCACTTGGTATTCCATGTGGTGTAGGTTCTAGTATATGTAAGGATAGGAATAAGTTGGACATCGTTATTTATACAATCAAGGCCTTGAAGACGGAGGAGATACAGTAGGACTTGAGGGAAGTGAGAGCAGAACAGTAAACATATAATGAAGAATTGGATATGATTGGGGAAGAAAATGAGAACTTGGCTGGTGGCAATTAAGCTATAAATGAGGTAAATGATAGTTTTGATGAGAATGAGGTCCAATTGTAAAATTAGACCCTGCACACTTTGACGGAATGCAGTAAGGGTATAAAAGCACCAGCAAAAAACCATCGAAAATTGGGAGATAGGATATGTCTAATTGAGATGGAAAACGACAAAATAATAAACTAGTTAAATTGAAAGAAAAAATAAATATGTTAACAAGGGCATGCTAAAGAAATACAGATAAATACAAGAAAAAAAAAAGAAATAAAGCGAAGAAAAGAAAGAAAATAGGCAGTAGAGCAAAATTGCACAGAAATAAATTTGTAAATTGATAACTGATGGAGAGTGCACGACATGGAACATGGAAATAGATGGGCTGAAGAAAAACAAGAGGAGAATACGAGAGAGATATTCATAAAAGAGTTGCGAGGACGGCAAAAGGCAAGAATATGGTAAATAAAAATGGACAACAAACCAAAAAAATATGTCAATAATGAATTCAACAAGATAAAAAAGAAGGAACACAGGAAACGTGAGAAACTAGAATTATATGGAGGATGGCAATATGGAACATTCAAGAACTGGCGAGAAAGAAGGAAGAACTGAATGAATAATTCGAACGTTTGTCTTATAATATATAGAATTAATGGGTCCTTAAAATCTATAATTGGATATAACCGGAAGCTCTCGTTGGGGTTTTTTAATTAAAAATATGAAATGTCGCCCCATTTTTATATCTTTCAGACACTACAAAGTATTCAGACCCAAAAATATTTTCTAATTCTTGAATCATTTAGATTTATTTAGTCAATTTTTGATCCCTTCAAATTAAGTAGATCGTATTCAAGACAATGCATTTTCGATCGCTTTACCCTTGTAGCACTCGAAAGTGATTAGGTCTGGATTATATTACCAATAATAATTTCGTTCGACTTTAAAAACTTAAAATACAATACACCCTTCTAATCTCACCGGCTCTAATCAATTTTATGATCTCTAATTAGTCTCGTATCAATAGACAGAGTTAATACCATCACCAACAGGTTTCTTATGTTACCCGGTCGTCATACAACAGATCAATTGAAAAGTCCCCGGCCTGGCACATAGATGGCGCTACTATAATTAAATCCACATGTTTTTTAGTTAGCCCTAACCCTCAAAAGATGCGTGTATAAATTTGACAGCTGTCGGTTCATTAGTTTGTGAATTATAGCATTTTGAGTGAAACAACTTTTGTTATTGTGAAAAAATGGATAAAAAGAAATTTGGCGTGTTGATAAATTATTGCTTTTTGAAGGAAAAAAATACAGTTGAAGCAAAAACTTGGTTTGATGCCGAGTTTCCGGACGCTGCCCCAAGAAAATCAACCATCAAGGATTGGTATGCTAAGTTTAGACGTGGTGAAATGAGCACCGAAGACGGTGAACGCAGTGGACGCCCAAAAGAGGTTGTTACCGAAAATCCACAAAATTATTTTGAATGACCGTAAATTGAAATTGAATGAAATAGCAGACACTCTAAAGATATCGACCGAACGTGTATATCATATAATTCACGAATATTTGGGTATGAGAAAACTCTGTGCAAAGTGGGTGCTGCGCGAACTCACTTTTGACCAAAACAACGACGAGTTGATGATTCGAAGCAGTGTTTGAAGATGATCAAGCGTAACAAACCCGATTTATTGCGTCGATATGTGACAATGGATGAAACATGGCTCCATCATTTCACTCCGAAGTCCAATCGACAGTCATCCGAGTGGACTGCACACGATGATGGCTGGAAATTTTCGTCGAATGAAGAGATGATCACCGAAACTGAGGCCTATTTTGAAGCAAAGGACAAGTCGTACTACAAAAATGGTATCAAAAAGTTGGAGGGTCCTTCTAATCAGTGTATCACCCTTGAAGGGAATTAAGTTGAATAAAAAAAATAATTTTGTCAAAAAAATGTGTTTTACTATGGTACGCCGGGAACTTTCCAATTGACCTGTTATTAATTTTTTAAAACTGTGTCCGCCAAGAGTGGGATTTTCCATTACCCATGTGTAAATATCCATGGGAAAATACTTATCGCTCGGAGCCAACGAAGGTTTTTTTCTTGTTGGGTACCACTCTTCTTAAACTCAGAAAAAATCAGTAAAATTGTCGACCTTTGGATGGTCTCGCAAAATCCAATAATATCTTTTTTATAAAGGGCTCTTCGCTACATAAAAAATCTGATCGTATTAGAACTTGAATAATACTCTGACAGGGTGTATTCCTTTTTGGTGTTAAATTTGTTGATGAATGTCACTTTATTGTAGCATATCCATTTATGATTACCAGTAGTAAAACGATACAAATCTACTTATTTTTTACTTATATAATTCAAACGTTCAATGTTTTTACACTTTATAATCATTAAATGTGAATAGGCATAACCGATATTTAGAAGTTCCTTGAGATAGATAATTTCCCTATACACTTCTGAGAGACAATACCATGATTTTCTGTAACCGTTTTCTTCATAAAGTAATAATAGAGTCATAAAAATCAGAGTCATATAAGAATAATTGTTGTAATATTATTTTTATAATTATGATTAATTACTTTCGTATTATTTGTCATAAATGAAGCTTAATATTGTTTTTGTTTAATAATTAATGCCCAAAATACATACATGTCAATATTATGATTAATTATTGACCGGCAATTGATTATTTTAATTATAATCCGAATAATAATAATTTTAAAATATCCGAATAAAAATGTGAATAATAATAAATTTCTTTAGCCAATTAACTAATAATTAATTTGACGAAAACAATATATTTCATAGAATGCATTTAGCTTGCAGAAGCCTAATACATACTTTTTTTATCGGCTGATCCAGGAGTGGTAGCTGCTGAATCGGGAGACTGTAGACTTGACGGTGTTTTGGAACCTCTGGATAATGATCTTCCTTTAGTAGGTGTTGTAGACGACGTTCTAGATTTTGATGTTGTTCTCGGAGATCTTGTATCTCCGTTACACGACTGGTCCTGATTTTAAAATAACGCGATAGCAAGCCTACTAATATCTACGAATGACTGACTACTTACGTTTCCTTGTGTAGATTCATCCACCCCGCTATCATTGTCTCCCTCTGAAAAATGAAATAAAAAATAAAAGCAACGAAATAATAACGAATAAATTAGAAATGGCTTGTGATAATGTGAAATAAAACATACTATTCGTAGTTTGAGACAGTTTCAAATCAAGATCGCTCTTTTGGGTCGAGGCCTGATCGATAAATGCGGGTTTATCTGATGGCTGACTGATTTCTTGACGTTCTCCTTGCGGAACTTCATTGGGTGACGGTTCTTTGTTCGATGAGTTTGCAGTCGTTTTATTTCCATTTGGCAATTCGACACCTTCAATCAGAATTTTACAATCCTTTACAACAAAGTCAGTACTTGAGAGAAAAGCGTTCTAAACAGTGCTACAGTGCCAATGTATTAGATTAGTGTTAAGTGTGTGACTACGGCAATAACCTGGACTTTGAGATGCGTTCCCTTCGGTGATTTTACTCTCGTCTATTATATCCATTCGGGAAGCCGGTCTTGATCCAGGTCTAGATTGCGATTGATCGTCCGTTTTTTTCTGGCTGGTGACGCTCTCCATTGACCCTTGTCTATGTATAAATGAACACAGTTGATTCCATTATTATACTTATCAGCAAATAGCTGTCTTGCCTTGACATGTTGATCGATTCCTGACTACCGTTGGATCTTTTCTGATCCGCAACCAGACCAGACGACGAACCACTCGCGCTTCTACCTAAAGAAGCTACGGAGGGTGGTCTTTGGTCTCCAACCGGACTCTTCGATCCTTCCCCATGTTTCTGAACGTCAAACTCCGAAGTATCCAGAGTTTGAGATCTAAAAAAACTCTGGCTATGTCAATTTCCGATCCAACCATATCAGTTAAACCCTGTTCTACCTGTTCAACGACTCTTCCAGCGTGGTTTTTGGCCGAAAAGCCGGCACCGAACTCTGTTGGTAGATCTGAGGTCGCTGAGCTAATAACGGAGGTCGAGGATATGGGGTTTGTGGTCGGAAAATCGGTCTCTGCTGTTGTCCTTGAGGAAAACCGCCTCCAGGCACCTGCAGGTAAATTTTTATGTTGTTTTTATTTAATTCGGGTGCTGTCGTTACACACCGGGCCGCCACGAGGTGGGGGATTTCCTCCAGATCCTACCGGAGGTCCTCTTTGCACAAACTGAGTTGACGGAGGAGGTTGTCGTACGAGTTGCTGTGGAGGTCGGGGAGAACCAAGTCCGGCGAGTATCGACTGTGGGCCGCTATTGTTCGGGATACTTCCGAAAGATTGAGGGCCACTTTGGATATTTGGAAAAGGAGGGCGATAAGCGATATTTTGCCTACTATCCGCCCGATTAAGTGGGGGACGGGTCAAGAATGATCCAGTAGGAGGAGGAGGGTTTTGTGAAGGTAAGTCAGTGGGAGATTTCGCAGAAGGCTAATTCAAAAATATTAAAAGATTAATTCAGTAGATAAAAAGAAATCTAATACTAATAAGAGTCAGGTATTTATTTGTTAATTGTTATTGGTTGATACTGATAATAAGTCCAGCAACTTGATGCAAAATTATTATATGTAATTATTAAATTACAGTTACTGTTATATAACATTTGTAAGCATTTATTAATAACATTTTGTTTTTAATTACACACGTAAACATATATTTAATTGTGTTAAGAAAATTATTCTTGATATATATCGTAGCCTTCATCATTTTGTCATAAATCCATTAGATACATTTTTAAAACTTTATTAATAACAATGATTTTATACTTTTATATTCTTGAAAATTGTTAAATAATCGTCGAGTCTAAGAAGTATTTGAGCTGACCTGTGAAGTTTATTGTTTGGATCTCCAGAATATTTTGACAGTATAAAATTTAAATTTAAAATTCCAAAATATTATTAACACTCATTAAAAGAAAATTCTTTGATTCTTGGTCAGAATTGAAAAGTCAAGCTAGATCCTGATGCAGATCTACATATCTGGCACTATAGTAGTTCTGTTCCTTCATTGTATATACCCAATTTTGGATAGCAACTTTCAAAAGGGGTTATATGAGCTGCTAATAAAAATAACATCCCAAGGAAAACCCAGAAGTTCATTTAGGATAATTTCATTAATATTTTCTGAATAAAATGCTTAAAGACAATTCGCAGTAACCAAGCAATTCTTGAGATAGAAATATATGATTTTATATCTAGGACAGAAAAACCTTTATAAAATTAATTTGAATAATCATATTAAAAAAGAAAAAAAGAAGCAACAGTCGCTAAGTTATGAAAACCGCATTCTTAACTATAAAATGTTATGAGAGTGAGTGAAACTTTGAGAATGAATGCTATTTATAAAAATAGAGTTCATTTTGAGTAACTTATGATAAAACAGGAAATGCTAGTAAATAAAAATTAATCCCATACAAAAATTTCTGAGAAATAGAAACAGCTCTTGAAACAAAAATGCCTGATAACTATTAGTGTTGAAAGCGATGAGACGGCTCAATAGCCGATGGTCAATAGACAACGGTACAAAAAATCATCCGAATCATGTCAGTAACCTTCAATATAGGTAAGATCGAATGTCTTCTGGGATCGTCTCTATGTTAGTCGTGGAGGGAGAAACGTGGAGCCCAAAGCTTAATAAGCAATAGATCCAGTCGAGGTAAATCCTATGTGATAAAAAGGATACTCCAAAATATAATAGGTAACGAAAATAGCTATGTTAAAGCAAGAACTGGCTTTTGGAAACACGAACGTATTTTCTTCATTAGGTCGGACATTTCAAGGACTACCCACGTAAATATGCAACAAAATAGTTAAAAATTAACGCTCTAAACATATATGTAATAAACAAAAATAATGAAGGAAATTTTTAATAAATACCTGAATCTTTGTTATAATAATTTTCTAAAATATATCGTGTATATTAATCTAAACACATATGTATAGACATATGTACATACACATTCTTATAATACAAAACACTTTGTACATAGATGTTACATTCGTAGCTAAATGAGCAAATGACCTATATATAGAGATATCGATTGCATTAATAGTTACTTAAATTCCACCCACAAAAGGGATAGGTTCGATAAACTCAACGAAATCAAACACACCGTAATAGAGATCATATTGAAACCATCAATTTTATACAAATATATACATTAAGAACATATATATAACGGTAACGTATCGATTTATATGATTCTACGGAAAAAATCTATTATAGTTGATGAGTTTTCATCCATTACAAAAGTAGGACAGCAATATTATTCTGCCCTACTACTTATCAGGTTTCCTAAAATCGAACACTGACCTGGCCAATGTAAAAGTTACTGTCGTGTGAAGGCTTTAAACAGTGTAAATTTAAAGATAATTTAAAGAAAATTTTAAAAATAATTATTTAAATAAGTTTAAATTCGAGGAAATGTATTCAAATTAAACTGTTGTGGATTTGCATTCTTCGAAATTAATAATTATATATTTATATGCTAATAAGAAATTCCCCGTAACATCCACTAGAAGTGGGTACTAAGTTGTTCAATAAATATTGTTTTGATATAACACGGTTTATGGAACACTTTCAAAAATATTATTAGTAAAATCCTGATTTTCAATACGCTTTTTCCAATGCAATGTTCTAATTCATGGAATTTTTTCCAGAAGATAGAAGATATTACAGTCCAACCTTGCTTCGACAGCTTCTATTGTACCTCTTTAATCGAATATTATTGTTATCCAAGTAAACATTTTTCTAGATGTTGGAACAACCAGGAATTAGACCCAGATAGACCGTTAATTCTATTAACAAAATTCCTTTTCCATCCAAAAAAATTGCTGCTAACATATTTTTCGTCGACTTTTGGAAGTTAGCAGTACTTGGAGTTAGGAAATCAGGTTTGTATCATTTTAAAAGGCTCGTTACACATTCATAATAGTGCAATGTTACCTAAAACATTTTTTATCCTTTTTAAACATTCCAAAGATGTTACCTAAGTGTATTTTTATTTAATAGTTAACGAATTTAATAGTTAATGATTTCAAATATTGTTTCTAATGAAAGGTCTTAAGGATTTTACTGGATATTTCTCTGCTAATAGACAATCAATCGATAATAACTCCAAAACTAGAATGAGGAACCTAATAGCCCCATATAACAAAATCGACACAAAACTTATTGAACAATCTATTGTAAATAATAAATTAAGAACTATATTTCTATATATAGAGCTGTAAATTAATGTTGAAGCATTTCTACTGTAAAATTCCGGCTTAATCAGTGTTTGTAGATTCTTGATCCATTTAATCTGTAAATTTGTTTGAAAATGAAAGACTTTTCATTGCTGCATCTAAAATTCACATAGAAAAAGCAGCACGTCTCTTGGTCCTTGCGGTATGAACCTAAAAGTGTTCTATTGAATGCTGGTATTTAAATTGTGGATACGTTTGCAGCCCCATAGTATCAAAAATCCATTTATATCGGTTTATATTTCCACTAAGGTGGCAACAGAAGTGTCATAAACGTGTGTTATGTCACATTCTATCTAGAGGAAACAAACCTCCTCTCTCAATAAAAGTCACAGTATACAATGTATTGTTTGATTAGCTTAGCTATATGGGATACAAGTCTCTTCTATATATTTTTTTATTAATTACATCTTACATTATGCTTATTATGCAAGATTATGCTTAGTACAATCTTAATTTCAAATTAATTTATTACTACTATTCTGTGGTACTTGTATTAATATGCAAGCACGGCGTGTACGGGATTAATACATCAGTATGTATTTCCCAAAGTCTGCCTTATATTAATCGCTTTGGAGGAGATTTTGCCTCCCTTTTGGAAGAAAATGGGATCATCGGAAGGCGTGAAATTTGGTATAGTTATTAATAATTTAGGCTCTAGCCGACGCGCTGCCAGCTCCAACTCTTATACGGTAGATTATGCGACGTTTCTGCTGTACATACCTCGACTTCAGACACGTAATTTTTAAAATCACAATCTAGCAACGCTGTGCTGAAAAGGCGGAAGGAAAGGAAAAAAGGCCAGTAGGCAGTAACTAATAATAATATAATAATAATAAGTATGTTAAAAAACTATTAAACGAAATTATTTAATTTTAAGAAGTGTTATTTACGATTTTGTATTATTTTCGATTATTCGAAAGTTTGGATAAAAAGCGGTTAATAATAGTATGATCACATAAAGTTATGTTTGAATTTTTTTTGTAGACAGAACAAATTAATATGTCCTCTTCAAAGGTATACAATATATGGTATATACATATATAGTATATAAAAAATATATACCTATATATGAAATGTATATACAGCTCTGAAACAAAAACCCGATATATGCGAAAATATCATCCCAACATAGTTTAACATTAGATAATGATGCTTTGTTGATTATTGTGACTTAATGGAAATTAGAATTAATTAAATTATATATCAAATTAATGTTATATATCAAATATACGTTATTTCTGATTTTATATTGAAAAAACTGTGAAAACGAGTTCTAGTAACATATAATTTTTAAATTATTCCCTTTACTCTATTTTCAGAGAAACATTATTTTTTGATACATTCGATACATTCTCAATCAATTACCTTATCAAGATCCTTCGATGGAATCAAATAGCTTAGTTAAAATCTTAACCGGCTGCAATATGGATCATAATCCTTTTACAATAACCAGTAAAAAGGTCGAAAATAATAGCCGAACACAATTAAGGACTTCTTAATATGTATCAGACATTTTTCAGATTTTAGCAAAAATTCTGGGCTAATTTAAGCGCTTTAAAGATTCACCATATAACTAAATATATGGCTGATTATCTATAATACCATGATTTGTTGAATTTAAGCTTCAAATTCTGTATCTTTAACTTTTTAGAACCTCTACAATGCAGCATCATTAGTTCTTAGTCCATCAACATTAATTCACAGCCATTATTATTTTTAAAAATATTAGAACCACTTACTAATGAATAGGTACTGTATAGCTTGATTTTAGGCCAGAGGACGATTTCTAATTAAAAAAAAAGATCAAAATATTCGCCCTTTCTTAAATTTCATTAATAGAAGAAACATACATAGATGTTTTTGAAAATACTATATATAAAACTGTGTTGCTTAGACGTATTATATTATATTTAGAAGCGAAATAATGCCAAATACAATAAATATCTAAAATATGTGCGTTTGTTCGCTTCAATAAGGTTCTCGATCGGATCATTTTTTCTCTGGCTGACATGAAGGAGATATATCGAAATTCGCGGCAGTCTCGACCTGGTACAAACAGCATAAAATATGAGCTTTATCAGCTACCCCCATTTTTATGTACAGGTTATTTTTTCGCTCGTTTTCCCTACACAGAAAACTCTATCTACGTGCAGCAAACAATTAATATCTTACCGCTTTTAGGTTAGGGTCGATTTTTACAGGGTTGCCGTCGGAGGTTGGCCCGTTTGCCAAGTTTTGTTGCGACATTTTTATTGGCCACAAACGTACTCGACTGCAATTATACTATGTTTAGGTTTAGAGAACTACCACAACTATTTACACGGTGCTGCTCATGGTGAATCACAACATTACGACAAACAACGCGTCAACTGACGAGAATTACCTCACTGTAACGTGACGTTTTGTCAAAATAAACGTATCTAATGATTTTCTGTATTCATTTTTGTTAATTTATATTAAACCAGATGTGCTATATTTTAACCAGTTTAAAAATATTAAAATATATATGTGCGATATTTTGAAAGCTAAACGTTCAAAATATGTCTGTCAATTTTCTGACGTTTGTCTCATTATTATTTTTTTGCCAATTTATATTAAACCATGTGCTAGCGTCTAACCGTCTTGAAAATATTATCTTTGTTTTTTTTTATGTTTGTGTTTATCTGTAAGGAAATTTGTTTTTGTTTGTAGCATTTAAGCTAAATTAATTATATTATATTATTATTAATAATTAAATTATATTTATTTAAATGCAAAATCAAAATATGAGTGCTCTTTTCCAGGATGTGAAGGTTCAAATAATTTTTTTCATAGAAATCTGCTCCAGTGCAGAAACAGCGTTTACAAGTAAATAATGATGCATTTCAAGACACTTCTTTGATCTCTTACATGAAGTTGTTGAATAGGAAGGTTTATTCTTTGCATTTCAGATCGACCAGATGATTATTAGCCTATACGTGGATTATCATTTTTTAACCAAGATGGGATTCCTAATTGTAATTTTAATACTAAATAATAATAATAAGTTTTTCATTGAAATCTATATCGATAGTTGTTTGAGAATGGAAAATTAGAACAAGTGTTCATTTGCACATTATTTTGACGAACAGACGAAAGATGCTGGTTACCTTCAACTTCACGTTGATTAATTTTGCACAGCATACTCAGCAAAGGCAATGTAGTAAGATAAATAATAATTAGATCTTGTTTATTGTGGTGGATGAAAAAAATAAATAGGATTGCTAACAGCAAACATGGAAAATTTCGCATGGATACATATGAATAGTATCCAATTAAGTACCTATAGAAAATATATAAAGAAGGATAGGAAGTTTCGTAATCAAAATTGTAACATGTATTTATTATATTCAGTAAATTAAAATATTGTATTTTTAAGTATATTTGGGCAAATATTTTTTTAATATATAGTTTTTTATTTTATAATATTGAAGACAATAACAATGTACAATTAGAAAATAAGTTATTGGTTGTCAGATTCGATATTGCTTTTGAATGTATTTTGATAATGTTTTATCCAAATGTTAACTAGTATTTAAATAAAATATTATCGTTACCGACATTATTATGTGAGTTATATTTAGCACAGATACTTATAGAGTTAAAAAGAAAAATTATGTTGTATTAAAATGGTAGGAGGTGTGAACATTGAATTGGTTATAACAAATATGGTGTATGAAAAAGCCTAGTTCAAAATAATTACTATTGTTCACACTCCGATAAAAATAAGAAACTTTAGATGACTTCAAAATGGGATTAAACAGGAAAAAATACCCAAAGTAATAAAATATTACGGCATTTTACATTCTAGCGTTTAGACATAATATGTATTAATGAATTGAAGAATTATAAATCATAATTAGAAATGTGTTTAGTGATACCGAAAATATTGAATTTCAAAATAAACGGTCACATGCCGGCTTCGTTGGGGCAATGGTCAAGGTGACAGGACGATCCTCCTACTGTTGCAATACTCGCGGGTTCGAATCCTGCGCGGGCATGTATATACTTTATGTTTGTGATTGTAATAAGATTAATAATTAATTGTAATAAATAATTGTAAAGTATTTATAGGCAACAGTAGAAGATCCGACAAGGAATAACAATCCCGGTCACGCCGGTAACCAGGCTGGGTAAGATCGGATATCTTCTGGGATGGTCTGTAAATTGGTCAGTCGCCAATCGGTAGGCTTAATGCCGAGGACTGTGGTTCAGAGGCCACATTAAACTGTAGTTCTAATCGAGATAAACCCTCGTTGGTAAAAAGGAGACTAAAATATTTTAAAAATTAAAAAAGTTTGTTTATTTACAACGAAGGATTTCACCACTTCTTACTCAAATATATTTATGTAAATATTCGTTATCTAAATTGTAATTAATCACTCTTTATTTGTCAAAGTTTCCACTTTTAACAGCATGAAATGCCAAACCAGAAAAAATTAAATAAACGAATAAAGAAGTATAAATAATTAGGACGTTGCCATTAACTGATTTCATTTTATTTCGCTTCTATTATTAAAAGCTTTGTGCGAGAAGTAGATCCATGTTTTAGTTAATAATATTTCTGAATGAATATTGAGATGAAAATATATTTAATGAAATGCGATAACATCAAATGTATAAAATTATTTTTTTTTAATTTAAATACTGTAATATTCATGTAATATTCATAACATGGTTTTCTTATTTTATTCTACAGTCGCTTTATACTTACCAAATACATGTTATTCTTGTTATTTCTTTTAAATACAGAAAATCATCACCAACATTTAAATTTACAAAATCGTCTACCGTTATCTACGCCATCTAGATTTATTTACGGGTGGTGCAGTGGTTTCCAACAACAAATCAACACTGTTTTTGTACCGTATTACTTTTAAAACTGATCTACGAAAAGAACTAAGTTAAATACGACAACTTACAAACTTTCTAAACAATTTATTTTAATTTATGTATGTTTTAAATTTTCTACAGTACATAATGGTTTTCGTGTGGATAAAATTATACTTTTAAGCTCGAAATATACTTTAGTCAAAAGTAATCTATAATCTAATTAAGTGACAAGTTTTAAAATCTAATAAGCAATACATCTAAAGTGTTTGTATTCAGATTTATTTTCCAGAATACAATTCTAACAATAGCAGTAAATGTTATCAATATAATGTATATAAAATATGTATAAAATGAAATATATTAAAATAAGATTGCTTATAACAGAAATAATAAAATAATTGGCAAGTAGTTTATTGTTAGTTTGGTAACTGCCAATAAAACTAAATTAGTTCTACTATATCAACATGATGAGTTGTCGATGATTATTAACATAAAAATTGAGAAGTTGTGAAAAGTTCTTTTTTTCAAGCTCTCTTATACTATGATATAATATAATAGTATAAGTCGAATAATACTGGATATATTAGATGGCTCCCATTCCAATCAGTTGTTCACAGTAACAACTCATTCTCATTAATTTTCGTCTGCATTATCTGCAACCATGTAAAAGTGGGCTCATCAATTAGTAATTTTTTCGCAAGTTTTTAGGCATTTGAGCTAGTTTTATGTTCTCTATCAAATTTGGGATTTTTAAATAGTTCAATTTCTAAACTTCCATAGATGGGATATGATGATATAAAATCGCAATAATCTTCCATGATATTTACTAGGTTCTGTCATATGATTTACGAGCTTATAACTAAATATTACTAAATATAATAAGAAATGTTCTTGGTCCCAATGATCAATGTCAAAAATCTATTGTCCAGTAGCTTGTAAAATGTAATAATTTGTAGCAGGAAGATATAAAATGTAACTGATTTGATTGTAATATTTCTGGAATAAATGACACTGTTAAACATTAATTTCATTTTTTCTTTCTAAAATTGAGGACATTATTGAAAAATGATAGTGTTGTCAGACATTAGCTTAATTTGTTTCCCCCTCTGAATTATATTAATACATACAATATTTAAAGATAGTTTTAGTAAAGAATATCACGTGAATATTCTATTGTTTTTTGGACCATCTCTAAAATGATATGATGATTATGTGATAGCATTAACTAACAATCTATAAATCGAATAAAGTTTAGGATTGAAGCTACGTTTGCAGAATGAGCGCTGGTCGAATGTAAGACATGTTTTAGTGGCAGCAAAACAGCTCAACAAAGTGTTATTCTTATTATTATTATATTATATATTATTTATATTGTAATGTTCTTAAGAAAAAATAGACCAACATACTTCAGACAATCAATTCCTGAGAAACAGAAAGGAAATCTCTATGATATAATTATGGATCATTGAAAATTTTTAAGCTATAATACTTTTAAGGCTAAAATGGACCAATCAAAACCGAATCGAAATATTGTGACAGAAGTTGATTGTGAAATGATCTAACCTATTTATTTCCATAAAAAGTCTATTGCCATTACTAGTAATGAACAGACTTTTTGCATGGGAGACAGCTGATAATTTATTGAAAAAACATTTAATAACATTTCAAGAAACAAACATGTTTAGAATTATAATAACAATAAAACCATCAAAATTCACTGAAAAGTACTATTTCCTCATCCATATATATCATAATAATTCTCAATCAAAATAATGTATGTTGAACATCAGCCATATATTCCAGCGGAACTATGTGATATACGTCGCTGGCCTTAAAATATTAAACTAAGGCCGAACTTATATTCATACGGGCGTATAACGTTGTCTAATTGCGATGGTCTATCTTCGGTTGATTTATGAATGTTCGTCGTTACAACTCTGACTCGCATTCGTTATTATCATAATTTATGTTAAATGAACTGTTTATTATTTATAGAAAGGGTATAAATTCTATAACGCCAGTTCTGAATTTAAGATGGATGAATGGACATGGTTATATATATACAAGCAAGCAAAACCTGATGATGACAGATGAGATTCTGTCGAAACGTTGTCAAGAAACTAAAGGTGATTTTAAGGGAGAGTTTGAAATTATAACGTTTCGTACTGATTTGCAAAGAAGTAATCAAGCTTAGTCATGAAGTGGATTAATTATTGCAGAAAGAATTGTGACGTTACAATTTTGCAAAAAAAAAAACACTTTATCAAGCCTAAATTACTGACGATGATGACTATACAGCTCTTCCCAAAAATAACAATAAATCAAAATATTTGTTAGATGTTTTACCATAAACCATGTAAATTAAGTTCATCTTATAATTCATATATATTATAAATTCAAAATAACAGTGAACTCACGTTATCAATTTGTATAATGTATTGCATATTGCAATTTGTAAATTAGTTTTAGGATCAGACAATATTTTCCTCCTCAGTTTGTTCTAGTTAAGAAGAGATACAATGCCATTTGATAAGTTCTAACATGTAACCGAATCAGCCTAAATAGTCGCCCTGTTATCAAACGTCTGTAAAATTATTCAAAATATTAGTTATAATAACTAATAAACATAAACCGGCAAAAGCTGTTTTCGCGTTTTGCTTGTTTTGATACATTTCAACTCGCTGCTTGTTATTAGTCTAGTTGGTGCGGTTTTTATTGAAAATATTTTTAGGGTGTTGCAGCTGCACTAATGAAAAAAATATAATCTTGGATTAATGGATAAAAAAGCCTCCTCATACGATGCTAGTGACGATTCAAGATCAACTTGACGTTAGCTCTATAACATCTCAAATACATAGAATGTATAAAAACAGTGAGTACTTTTCACAATTTAAACATAATTAATACAATTATTTCAGAGGAAACCGTTAGTATGGAAAGTATCCATAGAAAACTTGGAGATATGCAACTCTTTTAGGAATACAGAACATCCCTTCATATATTGTTGGGTAATATAAGATTTAAATGGTGTAAAGGAAACCTCTGAAGAGATTTAATGAAACTTGCATGAAACTTGCATTGCTTTTAAAAGAATACAATTTTTAAAAGCATATACTAAAATCAGGAAAACTTTGTTTTATTTAGATTAGAATTTTGTTATATGCGAAAGCCAAAATGAACTAGAACTCAGATTTGATGCGGCAACATTGCGACGTTTCGACGTCATCAATTTAGATGACGTGAGTTCAGTGTTTTATTGAACAGGCTACTAACTGATTACTACTACTAGCTGAGTAACTGACTAACAGAAATTAAATGTATTGATTTAAATTTTCATAATCAAGAACCGGTGACTGATAATATTTATCAGCACTATAACATCAAAAAAATATTAGGAACCTGAATTCTGTTGACGATGTCTAAACTAGGCTTAGCACTGATAGAGTGCTCATATGAGTTGGTAGCTATAACTTCTAAAAACATTATTAGAACTACTACCCAAAATAAGAAGATAACAGTTAAAACTTAAAATGTTTATTTTTAAAATAACGAGAGGAAATTCACTATATTTTCGAGTGACAAAGTATTAATTAATAAATAAAAATAATAAAATAATTAACATGCTTAAAAATATTGAAATAGTAAGATTGTTAATGAATACAAGGGTGATTTACTTTCAATAATGCACCTAACTTAAAATAATTCACAACAGGATATTTAAACATACCAGCATGAGTTTTTTATTTAATATCAAAGCTATATCTAGGATCCAAGCTAATTATGATAGGGTTAAATGATAAATGTACATTACAGAAATAACATTACAACTACTACTAAATGGATGAGAGTAACAAACATATATTTTTTATATAGAGAAAAACTCTTTACCATTATATTTAAAAGTTAATTAGCTTTTTAAGTTGAATTATCTCTTTTTATCAAATAAAGTTATCAAAAAAATATTACCTGTTATCCACTCAAAAGAAAATATATAAATATGAATTTTATCATTCATATCATACATATTAGGGTCTGTTGGATACTTGATATTGAAAAATAAATTCATTTTACAGAAATAACAATAATAAAGATTTCTTTTTGAAACAATCATTTGTATAATATTAGTATAATTAATTTTGTAGTATAGAAACTTTAAAATTATTTAGTCAACATTTGTGATCATTAACAATTCATTTAAAATATAATTTGTTTTCAACAAATATATTGTATAATAAAATAAAATAATATAATAAAATTGTGTAAATATGATATTTATTTACATAATCTATTTTTAGAATAAAAAAAATGTTTATTATAAAAACAATAAATATTGACAAAATGGAACGATTTACATAATGAGCTGTGCCACGACAGAAATAAGTCATCTATAAAAACCCGTCAAACGTTTCATTTCACTGCTTTCCCAAGATTAATGGAAGAATTATCCAATAATAATGATTTGGAAACACGACTAAACCTTTGCACCCCACTATGAATACCAAGAACACCAATCGTCAATATAAAGGTCGCAATTATGTTTGTAATATTCCCAATTATTTTAGACTAATAGACTATATCGACGATTTGTTAAATCAATAACAGTTTTCAGAGCACAATTTATTTATAATATCCCAATTTACTGTTCGTTTTACTTGAACGAAATTAACTAATGCCAGGAGGGAATAGTTCGAGAAACATTAACACAAAAACGATGATTCATTTAATCAGTCTATCTGCGGGGATATTACGTGCTTAATATTAAATTCTACGATCTAATTTAGCCTTAATCAAAGCGATTTATTACAGATATTGTAAAGCAATTAGACTAACCGTAGATACAACTAAAACTACTGTACTAATGTACAAGTACCACAACACGACTGTTTCGGTGGATCAAAAATTACCTGTTACCCTAGACACGACACCAGACACCAAGGCAATGGAAAACTCGACTGAAAAGCGAAACCCAAACGCGGAAAATGTCTTGAAGTGCCCTCTATGATTCGATCGATATATATGTTAACTACAGGGTGGACGTATTTGAATTTTTAAAAAGATTTTTATATTATTATTTTATATTATACTTTTCTATATATATTAGCCTTATTTCTTATTGTTTCCAGTGTTATATATTCTGAAACATTCTTAGAATGTCATTTAATATTTTTGGATCTCTAGTTTTAGTTTTATTTTAATAATTCATAGTTGTATTAAAGAGTATTTTATATTAACAGATAGATGAATAAGTATGATAATCGTAAATAATATGATAATATTCATTGTAACAAAAATAATATTCGTTAATTAATATATGAAATAATCTATTGAAAGTGATAAATATATAATATTACACAACACATATTAATCAAATCTTTATTAAATATGGCTCTGGCTAAAATGAGTTGCTGAAATGAATGTATCGTAGCTGATTTCGATGGTTTCGGAGATGTTAGACTATTATATAGAGAGATGTCTATTATAACCCGTCCAATTGCCAATATTTCCTTTTCATTTTACCGTGGCTACAAAGAAATAGAATGCTGCTTCATTACTTCGGAACATGTAACCGATTCAGCATATAGAACTGGATTTGGGCTGGTAATAGTGGACCATATCGCCAAATGTCTGCAATGTTCTTTTAAATATTAGTGATTATACATAGAGGTTATGTACATGCGGCAACATTGCACCTTGTGGCGTGTTGACATCATACCTTGTGATGAAGTGCATTGGCTATTTTATTTAAGAAGCTTTAGATTCAGTTATCGCGTTGACAAATAATTTAAATTTGTCATTGACTTAGAATAAAATACAGCAGAATGCAGTTAAGGGTTTGATAATTGATGAGGTTTGATAATGAAGTCTATGATATTGATCTTTTCCAACTGATAAACACTGTAGGGAATAGTTTACATAATAGGAAATTTGATTGTTAAGCGTCGATAACAAACTTAGCTCAGGTGAGCCAAAAAATCGAAGATGAAGAATTGGAGACATTACTCCATATAGGTATGAGTAAAATACAAGAAGGGTTTAGAGTGTTACTCCACTAACAAGGAAATAGGACCATTTTTAATTGCAAGCCATTGATTCACTCAAAGGCTTTGTAGATATATTGATTATAGTAACCGCCTTATTAGCCAGACTCTTAATTAATAGTTGTTTTCGAAAAGATATTTTAATGATATGATATGACCTGAGCAATTTTATTAACACATTTGAGACATTCGCTCAACATACCCTTTTCAATAGATAATAAACCAATGATAATATTAAACCAGAAAATTATAGTGGCTTAGCAAGACATTTACCGAATATTCCTCTACACTTCTATTTCTATTTAAATGATCGTCAAAATCATTACTATCATAACACTATCTTTTTCTAGTTTTTAAAAATAGTTTTAAAAACAGTAATTGATACGTTTAAGTACATCATCAATGAAACAAGCTGGAATAAAACTTTCTTTATACACCTGAACCTTCAACTAACAATAACATAGTATTATACGAAGACGTCTGGTTAAAAATTCTATAGAACCATGATTAATGATCCTACAATAGTTTGTTTAAATAACAATAGATTTGACTTGGATAACAACAACTTTATTTTCGCAGCGACAAAAAGTGTTTTGTTTGAAAATTGATCAGTTTGTATTGGAAATTGAAACATAATAATCCTTTTATAGTTTTATGTTGTTAAATTTATATGAGAATATATAAGAAATATTTGTTTATCTAATAAATATATTATCTATTTGATATAGGGGTATTTTTGACAATATTTCATAACAAACTTTATAAATCATCTGTGTAGTTTATGTTGTTTTTTTTTGGATATTAAAAAAAAGTTTAAATACATAATGTTTTTATGAGACTCGTAAGAATTTTTATTTAGATATTATTGTAAGGCGTAAGGTTAATTATATAGATATTATTGCGTATCAGTTATTTGAAATAACACATCTTAATGAACGGCAGTGAAAATTGTTGTATTTCTTATAGCTCACTATCTAAAATATGAAAAATATGAAAAACAGCAAAAATAAATGCAAGAAAAGTTGTTACCATTTTAGAATCATCCTATTTTTTTTTCAAAAATGCTTTAAATCATACGGAATATCTTGAAGTAATCTCAAATACCGTATTTAAGATGGAAATATAATGCTCGCAATTCAAATACGACATTATAGTTGTGAATATCCAGAACAATGGAAGCTGTAATTGGAAATGGGGGAGGAATCAAAACTACTTATATTTCCATGATATTAAGTGCTGTGATTATGTCATCGGATAAATTTTTCGTACTAAAAATACCTTTATTTGGAAAAATTGGATCAACATAACCGAAATATATTTCTGGTAAAAAGACTATACCTCTATCTAAGTGTCCATAGAACAATGTTAGTTCAGTTAGACATCTATCTAATTATCGATCGATTATTGCACTTCTGCGCTCAAAATTGCTGTAGCCATCCAAACAATTGATAATAAGAAAACGCTATATCTTTCAGTTTGTTTGAAGTCAAGGCAAGAACATGACTTTGCGTCTGTTACTTGCTATTGCTAATAAGGCGTTAAATTTGTCGATTCAGTTTTAGCTGTTAATAATACGCCTTGCTGATCCCATCATCTGAACCACAAAATTTTATGGCCATGAATATTCCACATCGGTGTAGATATATATGGTTCCCTTAGACTAAGCCATGACTGTTTGAGGTTGGAGTATTCCAAATGGATCTTTCTGATCGCACTCAAAAGTCTAGAAATAGTTGATATATAGATAGATCAATGTTACAATAATTATTTTCGAATTATTTTGGTCCTCCAGATATTCTTTGATAAAAAAAACATCAAAATCATCATTTTTAAATTGTTGAATCGACAATTCGGATGTGACGGAACAGGATAACCGTAAATATTTAAAAGTATTAGATGAGTATCGGCGGATTTCTTTCAATTAAACAACAAAACAAAGAATGTCGAAAAAACAATTTTGAACATTCTATGAGAGTCTATATAGAAAGAATAACTCAGCAATATTACATGAAAAACGATGATTTTGTGCAGTGCAAAAATGTGAACACCATCGAATTTAACAATTAGTTAGTTACGTTAATAATTCGCTTTTACGCCAAGAGATACAGCCGATGCCATTAAAAATACATAATTAAGTTCAAAAATCATGTTAAATTTTCAAATCTCCTGTTATCTCAAGTATTGTGACAAAAAAAATAAACTTTATTTTATTCTGTCAATCATAAGTATCCATAATCTATTCAAAGTTTTTTTGCACATACGTCATCAATATGTTTAATGTATTGCCTGCCGCAATTTATAAATTCATTTTAGAATCAGACAATATTTTCCTTCTCATTTTATTCTAGAAAGCTCTTAGAAAATTCTTAGTCCTTAAAAGAGAGACAATGCTGTCTGATTAGTTCGAACGCGTAAACGAATGAGCCTGTCAATGTCGTCCGGTTGTCAGGCGTTTGCAGAATTCTCGAAAATAATAGTGATAAGAGGTTATAACTCTAACCTATAAACTATTGTGGCTATATAATTAACTGTAGTTTTTAGATGTACTATGATGGTAAAATAAATTATATTTGATAAAATTTTTGTTCAATTATATTATTTAGATTAGAATTTTATTGTATGTCAAAGCCAAACTGAATTAAAACTCAGAGTTGATGAGGCAACATTGCGACGTTTTGCGTCACAAATTTAAATGACGTGTGTACAAAATAACTTTGAATAGACTATAAATATTATTTTAGCCGACTGGATAGTTGTTTGTCCATGTTTTTAATCTATTTTTATGATTATCTTTTGGGAGAGGCGTGAATTCATACAAGGTAAAACAATACTAGTCGAAATTGTGACCAGATTGATACCGGATGTTTATCGAGAGGGTCTTCTAAATAGGTCAGACACTAATCCTGCCTTAATATCGTGGGGCAGGGTTCCTCATATTCTCCTTCCAAACTCACATTAAGTAATGATATAATACAGTTCATAATAACAGGCTTGATATTAAAAATTACAAAAATATAGAGCAAAATATTTAAATACAGAAAAAATGTTACAATCATTCTGTATATAAACTATTTTGCTATTAATCTACTCTATGTATATACATATATCTAATTACAACCATTATACACGGATATTTCTTCTATAAATGAAATATAAGATTCATCAATCAATAAAGTACTGTTTCAAGCACCCTCATTGTTTTTTCCTCTTATCGCCAGTTTAAACAAAGTGGGTTAATACCCTCGTGAGTCTTTGCATATAGCCGCATATATCTCTAAAAAAATATCATTATACTTAATTAGACCTTTATATTTCATAGCAACGGTTAGGAATTATCTAAAGATATAATTTGTGGCACAATGAAAGGTAATTATACATAAAACTGAGCAGTCACAGTTTTAGCTTTTGTCTTTAATTATAACGGCGTCAGTAACCCTGCGTAATTATTAATGAACTTAAATGTTAAGTTTTATTACTGAAAATGATATCTGAAAAATTAAAATTATTTTTAATATTTATTTTTATGTAACAAGCATGTCGCGAAATTGGTTGGAAATTATATCATTGTTTTAAATATTGGGAATTCTTCTGGGAATCTTTATACCATTTGTTTCCATGAAAAAAGTTATCTTATATAAATCACTAGATTACGTCAGTCTCAATAATATTATTTTTATGTCACGCCCTCTTTCTCTCTGTTTCTTTTTGTTTTTAGAGAGATAATGATGGGCTGTAACTGACAATCTTTCATTTAAAAAGAAGTTATGGTATAAATTGAAATCAGTTCATAATTATTTAACATGAAATACCGTGTCTAATATAAATAATAGCAAAAAGTATAACAGCCTTTTATGGGCTTTCATTCATTCATTATTTTAGAAAATTAATTTATTTCATTAAATGGAAAATAGTGAAAGTATCAATACAAAATGCAACAACCAACCCTAGCTGTTATATTCGATGGTTTTGTAATTTATCTACTTAAAATGGTGGTTTTTCTCTTAGTACTATTGAAATAGTTAGTATATAGAGACGCTATTCATGTAACGCTCAAAATTCTACTGTTTGATTTAAGCAAATCTGCTACCGAAGCCCATCAAACTATTTAAAAACTCATAGTGATGCTACATTATATATCAATTGTCGGCTCAAGTTTCAACTATTTAAGTGGTGATTTTAATAACAACGATAAAGAATGACCTGGAGGGCTAAAAATGGTAGAAGACAATGAATTGCAAGACTTAATGTGCAAAAATCCAGCTCCGAAGTTTGACTGAAATGAATTGAAAAAAGAAGAATTTTCTGTGGAACAACAACAATAAACTAAAGCGCAAGAAGTTGCGGTCATAATATCCTGGTGTACATGTGGTGAGATTAGCAAAACATAATGAATGAAGTCAATGAACTGAGCTGTGAATTGAACAAATATAATTATATAGTGTTGCAAAACCAAGTAACAGATGCAAAGTGATCTTCTTGCTTGACAATGTTCAGCAACACATTACAGAAGTTGTGAAGGATTAAACATTGCAGCTCGAACGAGAAATTCCGTCACATCTAGCGTACTCACCAAATATAGTGCCTTCTGATTATTACTTGTTCAGGTCGACGCAGCATGGCTTGACTGGCAGACGGTATCGAAATACTAAAGAAGTGCGAAATTGGATCGGTAATTGAATATCAGCCAAGTGAACATAATTATTTCGACTCGAAATTATCATGTTGCCAGAAATATTGCAAAATTCGTAGAAATTTAAAATGACAATATTTGGATGGAAAATATATTAATTGATATATATTGTATGCATTTGCCTCAATAAATGTCTTTTTTAAAATGGATTATGAGATCATAGAAGAACCTAATATGTGGCAAATTATTTCCTTCATATCTTATATATCTTCAAGTTCTTATTAGAGAAATCCGAAAAATTTAAATTAAGAAAAATTGTATTATTGATTAAGAAAAGGTCGGCGAACTATAACAGTGACTACAAAAAATCTCTAAAATAACATATCACTTAATAAGCCTTTAATCGAACTAACAAACATACTTTTTTAGAAATTCGGCTTTATTCATTAATACATTCTTCTTCAAGGCGATACATTTCAACATTGCTCATCTTTGTGCAATCGATTTTCCAGATCAAAACTTATTGAATAACGTCTTATATATAAAAAAAATCAAAAAAAAATACAACCCAGTACAGTCCAATTAGTGTTTAAAATATAACTAGAGATATTTACAAAATCCTTGTTAGCATCTATGTTTACGGGTCATTATCTTTTAAATTGACGTAATTTATTTGATATTAACTCAACTATTTAATATAAACCTTTTCACAATATTCGTGTAAGTAATTACAATCTAATTTTCTACAATTTCTTCATAATTACGGTTTATAAGATATATAAAATAATTATGATAATAAGGTAAACAGTTGCGACAATATGAATCGTTGGACTGCTAACGTTGTTTCTGTTGCAGTCAGAATTAATAGATCAACGAGTCAAGGTTGTCATGTCATTTCGAGTATCCAGCTACGTTATCAATTGTTTCAAAAATAGACGTTACGTTTTAAAAAGATGACACTACGAGGGATGTTTGTAAATGTTTAATTAGACGATATATTATCTTAAATCGATAATATACTATACTTATCTTGTGTAAATATAATTTTAGAGATGGATATCTATTAAATGATCAGTTTTTGACAGGATAGGCTATTTTGATGGCTCATATAGCGTTAATTTTTTAATTGTTGATATACTACTAATTAGACAGTAAATTTCCTTTCGAACAAATTCTCAATTTTAGTTTATTTTAAAACACTTAAATACAACCATTAATAATCATTATTTTTAGACTATAATATTAAATGATGAAAGTTATTCATGGAGTTTTACAAAAGGTGGCATAGTCCAAAGTAATTATTATTAAGCACAGATTTCAGTACATTTTATTTTATTAAAATGAGTAAATAGCAGTAGTATATGCTAATGTAATATCTAATATGTTGGATACTGAAGTTCTAGCTGAGGTTCAATAGTGGTAAATTTTATTTTCAAAACAAATAACTACTCAGACTCATATCAGACGCTATAACATTTATCCAGATCATTTGCAGGGGCTTATTAGCGATGTTGAACACCTGAGAAGCTTGAAAATGATGAGTAAGGAAGCATATTAGTTCTTATGAATTGAAGTTACGCAAACCGTGAACAGCGAACAATTAACTTCTGTTGCAGTAATTAAAAAATTAACATTATTCCTTCTCAGTGATTTGTCATGTTTTAAACATCTATACTCTATAAATTTTTATTTATGAACCATACGTTTACACTAATAAATACTCATTCTGATAATAAAGCTATATTATGTAGAACTGCAACGCAACAATGAGAGAATAATAAGCCAGCAGTTAAACCAAGACTACAGGTTTCTGCACATTACAATAATCTATATCTATTTATGTTTTTAATTGCTAATTCTATACGCTATGTGTTCACCAACTTGTTACTTTTTTATATATAAATAAAAAAATTTATGAAATTCAAAAAAAAATAGAAATCACCAGTTCTTTATTGATAATCAAAGAAATGAACAAATTATAGCAAAGTTGGGACAACAAATTGAGTTTATGCATGTATAGTAATCCTAATAAATATCAGTGAATATATTAAATATTCTGTACCAACTTGGTAACTAAAATGAAACTATTAACAAAACTTGTATTCTAGATGTGATAATATCAATAAAATTAGCAGTCCAGGGTAATTTTTCAAAGTTCACTTAATTACAGATACTACAAAATGTTACTAATTGTCTAATACTATTTGGTAGGGTATGCTAAATTTGTATATATGTCAATATTAGTATTACTGTTTCTAATTATATTAAAATATATTTAAATAATATAAACATTTTGATAATAATATATAAGGAATAGATACTAATACTGTTACTGACTGAATTATGGATAATACAGGTCAGGTCAATTGAAAAGTCCCCGGCCTGACACATAGATCGCGCTACTAGTATTAACTCCATATATTTTTTAGTTAGCTCCAACTCTCAAACGATGCGGTATAAATTTGACAGCTGTCGGGTCATTATTTTGTAAATTATAGCATTTTGAGTGAAGCAACTTTTTTTATTAAAAAATGGAAAAAAAGGAATTTCGCGTGTTGATAAAATATTGCTTTTTGAATGGAAACAATACATTTGAAGCAAAAACTTGGCTTGATGCCAAGTTTCCGGACACTGCCCCAGGAAATTCACCCATCAAGGATTGATATGCTAAGTTTAGACATGGTGAAATGAGCACCGAAGACGGTGAACGCAGTGGACAACCAAAAGAGGTTGTTACCGACGAAAACATTAAATAAATCCACAAATTGATTCTGAATGGCAGTAAATTGAAATTGAATGAAATAGCAGACACTCTAAAGATATCAACTGAACGTATACATCATATAATTCACGAATATTTGGGTATGAGAAAGGTATGTGCAAAGTGGGTGCCGTGCGGGCTCTTTTGACCAAAAACAATAACGAGTTGATGATTCGGAGCAGTGTTTGAAGATGACCAAGCGTAATAAACCGGAGTTTTTGCGTCGATATGTGACAATGGATGAAATATGGCTCCATCATTTCACTCCGAAGTCCAATCGACAGTCATCCGAGTGGACTGCACACGATGAAACGGCTCCAAAGCGTGGGAAAACGCAACAGTCGGCTGACAAGTTTATGGCGTCTGTATCTTGGCGCATGGAATAATTTTCATTCACTACCTTGAAAAAGGAAGGACCATCAACAGTGACTATTATATAGCATTATTGGACCGTTTAAAAACGACCGCATTTGAAGAAAAAGAAAGTGCTGCTTCACCAAGGCAATGCACCGTGTCACAAGTCAGTGAAAATTATGCTGATATAAGTTTAATTTTATTTTGAGTTAAGTTTTTTAGCTACCAATTCCATCCACTATAGTCCTAATATATTAATAATTATAATCTCATTGCGATTAATTGTTTAAAAAACGGTATCTATAAATGTACTTCTCAACGAAATACAAGCTTATAAACAATGAAACCGTAGTACATCTTAGACCTATACATTAATTTTAAACGGTTTACATCAGATGGTGTTATTGTATATTAAATCCCATAAGATATATTAGTAATCAACAACATGTTGAAAGCCCACCGCCTTTTTTTCAGGGCCTGGAGAATAACTGAATTTGTACAGAGTAAATCACATTTGAGGCAAGTATTATTTCTTATTTCAATTATTATCTTCTTATGATGACTTTGCTTCATCGATTTCAACATGTGAATACTGATTTCGATATTTTAAAACTGATGATTTTGAGACCGGAAAGAAAGAGCTTTTGACAGAGCGAAAAATTGTGAAAACGAGGATTTGAAGGCTTTTTGTTTCTCATTTTATTCTAGTTAAAAAGAGACACAATGCTGTCTGATTAGTTCGATCACGTAAACAAATGAGCCTGTCAAAGTCGTCTGGTTGTCAGACGTATACAAAATTCTTGAAATCAATAGTGATAAGAGGTTATAACTCTAACCTATAAATTATCGTGGCTGTATAATTAACTGTAGTTTTTGGATGTACTGTAATGTTAAAATAAATTATATTTGATAAAATTTTGATTTAGTTATTTCATTTAGTTTATAAATTTGTTGTATGTTAAAGACAAACTGAAATAAAACTCAGAATTGATGCGGCAACATTGTGGCGTTTTGATGTCACAAATTTAAATGAAGTATGTACAAAATAACTTTGAACATATTATATCTTGTTCGCTTCCTTTCAGTCTGTTAAGATAGATAAGGCGCCAAAACAACATAGTTGTCATAAACTGTCAACACGAACTTGTCCCAATTAGAAAATATGCTTATACCGTATATGGAATTAATAGACAAAATAATATAATATAATACTGAAAGCATAATGAGTGTTGATGGAGAGAATTTAGTCAAGCAAATGATGTCGATCATTAGGATTGGAAAACTTTAAATTTATACATGGGTGTGTCAAAATTGCCTCACCATATAACCGAAAAAATAAAACAATAGTTAACCATCAAGCGGCAAACTAAATTTAATAATTGGCGAGGAGGGTCTGAGCCCGCGTAGGCGTTTCGTCTCCGATGATGTCAGGACGCAAAGGTCGTAATATCTTCAAATAATTTTTACCGTTCACACCTTAATGAAAACGTGAATCGTCAACTATTCAGTACCGTAACAGCCCCATTCTTAAGCATAGAAAGAGAAATCAAAAACATCCGAATCGAATATTCTGGCACGGTGATGACACCAGGGTGACTAAGCGGCCTGAATCTTATTTTTACGGCACCGAAAACAACATTTCTACCTGCCAAAACAATATTAGCCCATTATAAAACCGATCTAATTTTATTTCCTTTTAAACCTCTTAAATTGAAATTCCATTATTTATCTTGAAATATTTGGAGTCAATTATGAGAATTATTTAATATATATTGATTATTATATTTAAACACATGTCAATCATATATATAATCAATAACAGGTATCAGATAGCAGCACACATTTCTGAGAAAACTCTCAAGATCATTAATGATAATAATGAGTTCCTTGTTTGCTTTACTAATACCAAAATTATATTAAATGGAAAATATAAAATTATTTAGTATATAGCTTAACTTTTACAGATTTTTCAGTAAGTTTATTTCATATAAAAATAAACAACCAACTTCAAAATGTGAAAGTGTTACGTCTCATGCAAAATATAAACTCCCTCATGAAAGATACAAAATTGATGGCAGTTTGATGGGACCTGGTGAAAATCTAATGAATATACTTATGTGGGACAACTTCTTTATTTTCATTTATTAATTTCAAATTCAGTATGACTTTTCTTGCTTCCTTATTCAATAAATTAACTTTTATGATAAGTTAACACATGGACTGAAAAGACCCGGGACTAGCACATAGATGACGCTAGTTTTATTGCATTCACCGCTCTTTTAGTCAGTACTAATCTTCAAAAGAAAGCTTTTAAAATTTCATGATATTCTACTCATAAGTTTGTGAGTTATTGTGCTAAGAGTGACACTACTTTTGTTATTTTAAAAACAATGAAAAAAATACTGTTGAAGCGAAGCAATGGCTTGAAAAGTTTTAAAAGGCCTCCACTCTATCAGACACAACAATAAAACGTTGGTTTCCTGACTTCAAACGTGCAATGGACGTCCAAAAGAGGTTGTAATACCAAAGAATATTTAAAACATCTACAAAATCATTTTGAATGATTGAAAAGTGAAGTTGCCTGAGTTAGCTAACATCGTAAACACTCCAAAAGAACGGATTTTATATTGCATGAGCATTTGACTATGAGAAAGCTCTGTTCAAAGTGGGTGCAGCGTTTGCTCACTGTGTTTGGTCATGTTTAAACGTAACAAACTAGAATTTTTGGATCGATGTGTGATAATGGATGAAAAATGGATCCATCACTTGACTCAGGAATCAAAACGATCGTCATCTAATTGGATACCAACTGGTGGCAGGCCTATTTTCAGGCAAAAGATAAATGGCTCTGTAAAAGTGGTACTGAAATGTTAGGGCGGTGCTGGAATGATAGTGTGGCTCTTGCTGGAGATTACCTTTTAACTAGTTTAATCTACCCAGA
This sequence comes from Rhynchophorus ferrugineus, assembly GCF_030347505.1. Taxonomy (NCBI): domain Eukaryota; kingdom Metazoa; phylum Arthropoda; class Insecta; order Coleoptera; family Curculionidae; genus Rhynchophorus; species Rhynchophorus ferrugineus. Next base: position 17,155,881 of record NW_027472583.1, on the reverse strand, counting down.
ACTTTTTACATTTCAATTTCTCGTAGAAAATATAGTATTCATCATACAAATTTCTACAAAAAATATTTTTATCAGTAAGGGAATAAAAAGCGAAAGGTTCATACGTGGTACCCAAGTTGAATTTGGTCAACATAAAATAAGATCAAGTCTTTGATTTCTTATGTGGATGACTCTTAGCTAAACTTTTGTTTCATTTGCTTTGAGACTTTAACCTTAGAGCTTCGAATTCAATATCTTGAATTCAATCTTTCAATGGTATCTTAGAAAAGACCGAAAAATTCAAACGAAAGATCGAAATCTCCACTACTGTGTCATACATTTGTGTGACCTTTATCCCATATCTTCAAAGCTACAAAAGACCATTAAAATATTTGTATTTCAAATATAAGTTTAAACTTCAGAAAGAAACACATAAAAAAATAAATAAAACAAATATATTAGCCGATGTAATACCGTACTGGCCAATACGTACAGGTTGTTGAATCGACTGATGACATACGTTGCTTAGGGCATGGGTACTTTAATTATGATTGTCTAGTTGTAGTTTGTGAATATAATATCTGACAAGAAACAAGCATCGGAATTCCTCCGGTTTCTGGGCTGGTGAAAATCAAATATTTTGTGAATACAAAAAGAAGACTAATATATAATTTCTTTATGTTTCTTAATCTATTATGTTTCGTAATATATACTTGAAAATTCAATAAATTGAACAAATTAAGAATTTATTGTGAAAAACAGTAGCAAACGGATTAATCTTAATTTAGAGCACATTTTCATGACAAAATCACTTTAGTAATACAAAACACCTGTAAAAATTGAATTGAAATTCAAATTGAATGTTTTGAGGAAATCTTTCTATTTCATTTTAGATGAGATAAAGAATTCAAGGAACAAATTCTTCCAACTCACTGCTTTGGTGAGAAGCAATGGAGCTATTAAATGGCTTCTTTTATTTAATGCATTTATATTTAATGCTAGTACTGATTTTGGATTTTTTTTTGTGTAATTTGTATTTACAATTCCTATGCATTACATATACCATATACCCACATAATATATTTTATATTTAGATGAATGATTTCAGAAAACAATGAAGGTTTTTTAAGTATGTTTAGTGATTTTACAATTATTATAATAAATTTTCAATGATTCCCAATTGGATCAAAATTGTATGTTATTCGCTATAAGGCAAATTTAGGGCTTAAACTGGAGGTTATGTCTAACAAGCACTTTTAGTAAAAAACTCTGTATTAAAATTTAACGATTAAAATTTTAAAGACCTGAAAATCGATTAAATATACTACTAATTTTATGCTGCAACTCTATTTCTTTAGTGCGTTATTAGAACCTATATGACAAATTATTGTCAGTATAAAATTCTAACCTAACTTCATGCTGTCACTGATTTGGTCACACGTCACTTTTTATGTGAAAAGTTTCTTATCATTCTGCCAAATAAATATAAAATTTGTGTCCGCTTTTTTAAAATGAATGTAAGATAAATTAGGCGTAAAACTTTTCTTAGCTATATGAAATAAAAATGATATATAATAGCCCTTCTAACACAATGTACAGTTGGAAAGAAACGGGCTCTTTATCAAAACTTCACAAATCGACACCGATGAGATCATCGCACACAAATGCTTGAACCAATTTTTCTCATATCAAATTCTATTGTTGTCCTAGATCTATTTTCGGTGATTTAAATTAAAGTGAATAAGTGGATTTGTTTGTTATTTGTAGAAAGACTGTGAGATAACTTTTGTATTAAACTATTGTGTTATAGCTTGCTTTGCTATGTTTGAGATGTTAATTCATATTTCTAATTGCAAGAGCAGATTATATAAACAGGATTACTTAAAATGAAGAAACAAGAAAAAACGAGAGTGGTTGTGAATAAAATGACAGAAAGTGACAGTGACAAGATGAAGTCTTTTATTGGCCTATATTTTATTTCAAATTAATATTTGTTTATTTTATTTGTTCGAAAGGTGCGATTTCAAAATTTATTTAAAAACCTGTATAGTTATAAAAATATTGGTATTTAACTTGTTTATGTTGCTGAATAGCAAATAAACAAAACGTATTAGTCAAAAATCAGGTTAAGTAATTAAGATGCACGTTTCTTATACATCGTTACTGTTTTTAACGTGAAAAGTCGCAGTATATTTTTCCGTATTTATAGTTTGTGAACATTTACCTCAAGCAACAGTTTTAATGGTTCTGTGTCGATGTATTAAATAATAACTATAAATAGATTTGTTTTTCTAAGGTGTTCGAGTAATATTTGAACAGTTTAAATTGTTTAAAACGAGACAACAACGCGATACAATCAGATAATTTATTATTTTTATTTAGTCGATATCTAATTTCTGATAACAAAGTAATAATATAGGAATTAAAACATTATACTTGATATTTACAATAAATAACTTTTAAATAATACAAATTTTAATTACATAAAATTAATGACATTTTTTATAAACAAATAATAATTTGATAATATATGTACTAGGAGTACTGGTCATTTCCGAATTTTTGTGCAAAAATCACATTATAATTTCCTAGAAAATGGAAAAATGTATTTATTCAAAGTATTGGTGATGTAGTTCTATACATTTTGTTCATCTTTCAAAGTATGTGTACATGCCATCCCAAAAAACTGTTCGTCCTTTGAGCAAATGCTGCTCTGCAAGCATGCGAAAAATTGATGGTCGGACGGGACACAGTCTGGAGAGAATGACGGGTGCGTTCTTTCAACACTTCCTTGGCCGGTTTGACTTTATGAGATGCGTACCTTCGGATCAATTCTGGACGTTTTTCGATTAAAGCATGGTTCAAATTAATCATTTGCCGTCGGTAACGATTACTATTGACTGTTTCACCAGGTTTCAAAGTTCCTAAAACACCACGCCACTCTGGCCCCACCAAGTAAAGAGTCTTGCTACAAAACGATTTGGCCTTGGAGTCGGTTGGCCAGTTTTACCAGATGATAATCATAATTTTTTGCGCATAGGGTTTTCAAAATAAATCCAATTTTAATCACCTGTCACTATTCGATGGTGGAATGACTTCAGATAATGCTTTTGAAGCACTATTTCATAGATGATGTTTATTTCGATTTCATAGACGATCATTCAATTGACTCATCTTCCTGTAGTTTGCATTTTTCCATTACTCGTAATCTGTCGCTAATCCATTCTTGAGCCACTTTCAACGCTTCTGCCAATTGTTTTTCAGTTTGGGTTAGGTCTTCATTCAATAGCTCTTACTGTTTCGCATCTTCAACCTTTTTTGGTCTACTAGAACGTTCCTTGTCATGCATATCGAAATCGCAATCTTTTAATTTTTGAAACCACGTCTCACATGCTTTTTTAAAGGATGACGTTTTCAGACACGAAAATTGACATTGTGAAAGAGGTTTAAATCTATGACGGTACTACTTTAGCAAAATTTAATATATATATATATATATATATATATATATATATATATATATATAAATATATATATATATATATATATTTCTTTCATGAATGTTTGCATGCCAACCCGCGAAAAGGTTATAATAATAGTTTTAAAATTCGGAGGCAAAATAGTCCAACTAAAGTTATTTAAAAAAAATAAAAGACCCACAATAAAACTATATGTATGTAACATCGTATAACAAGTATGTCAGTTATAAATAATTTATTTTAAAAGTGTATTATTTATTTATATTAGACATACCATTTGACAACAGCTCTTTTATTATTTTAGATTTACAAACATTATTACTTATGCATTATCTAAAATTAATAATATATAACAATTCATTTGTAACAAAATGTTAGTTTGATTAACTTTAATACTTTAATTTGTTTTATCAACTATTAACTAAGTTAATATCTAGTATATTGCGGTTTTCACGCAAACTAGATGTTTAAACTATGTGAAAATATACGGAACTATGTTTAAAAGATGTATATTTCAGAATATTACCATAAGAATTGCATTTAATTAAAACAATTTTAATCAAGATTTTCTACAAAACGAATTAAAACTAATCAAAAGCAATGAAGAAATATATTGTACTAACTCTGAGATTTAATTTTAAGTTTGTATTAGTTTTAATTGCTTTATTGTTTAACAAAGTTGATCTTGGACGTGTTATCTATGATAATTAAATATATTTAAATATTTTAATGGAATCGTATACGTGATCATTATTTAAATACAATAAACTGACATGATTGTAAACACAGTAATTCATTTTTATCATTTTTACATAAGATAAATAATATTGTTACTTCAAATTGAAGGTTACTAGAGATATATTGAATGAATTAGTTGATGCTATTGAATATGTTTGATTTAACTCAAAGAGAATATAGTGTCCAAAAACTAATAAAACCCTTCTTAATAATATTTACAAGGTCTCTAGTGGCTGTGTGGCACAGTTTGTGAATAAATGTCATTTTAATAGGCGATTTATTTGTTTTAGTGTTAACTGCGATCAAAATATCTTCCAGTTCTATCCAGAAAACAGAGAACGTTGCAATTTATGTTGAGTCCAGATTAGATTATTCAGAAAGCTCGAAAAGTTGGTTCGTTAACAGCTTGTATTCGTCAAAACTGTTTTGATATTTTACCTTTAAAAAATAATCCTGTTAATAAATTTAATTTAATTTAATTTATTTTAAATTATTATTTTAGTTATATATCGTAATTTTATCACCTAGTATGGGACTATGGTATATCACCATAATACTGAATCAAAATAAGCCAGAAAAACTCATGAGGGATGTGAAAAAATCTGATATTCAGAACAGGATATCATTTTCTAACAAGATCATGAACTTGCTAGTATAGCTCAAGCAATCATCATTAAAATCGGTGATATAACGAATAATTTGTTTCTAACTTTTGATACACTTTACATATTGGTTCACAAAAAGCCTCAACAGCAAGTAGTTATCTGCTTGGATTATTATTGGAATAAGTAGATTGAAGTTCAGGAATATTATACCAAAAGATAAAGTTATTGAACGACCGAATAATAAAATATTTTTAGAAATATTTTATGATTAAAAATATATTAGAATCACATGATTTATCGCAAATATATTTACATCGAATTAAATGTTAAAAGTAGAGCCTAACATCGAAATAGATTATATTTTCCAGATTTTAAGGTTGACAAAGATCCGAAATATTGATATTTAATTATTTTATCTTATTTGTCTATATAATCAATAAGGCCTTAAATAATACAGTTTTCTGTATCTGCTTGTTTGTAACCACTTCTAATTGCATTGATTTATATGTCTGAGTGCTACATAATCGTGTTAAATGATAAGATACTATCAGTTATCCTTAAAATATTGAGTATATTCCAGGTAAATACCAATCAGACGCATTTTTCGAGGAATTCTTTGTTCTTTAAAATTGATTCAAAGTCAGAAGGCTTGAGTATGATACAAAAGGCGTAAAGAGAATCCAAAGCTTCATAATAATGTTTATCAACACAGTGCTTGGTTTAACGGTTAAGATATTTGTTGTGCTTCAAGCCGTGTAATGGATTTGAATATTGTACGCACCTGTCGGTTGATTTTGGTTGTTCTCTCCAATTGTTGGTGTTGGTTCGTTTAATTTAACTTCGTTTTCCACTACTTCCGTCATAGCTGCGTCCGTTATAAAGAAAGTCCGCGACAAGCTACGAACTGTTTAAGTAGTTCTGCGTTGTTTTTGAGGTGAACGTATCGAAATACGAGCGGCAAACTAGCGAAAAATTTCGATCGATCTATCCGAGACCCAGTCAACGATTTCGTCTATTATCCGACACTAAGGCTAAGCGGACATCGCGATGTTTTCCGTCGCCGATTATTAATTTAACGTTGTTTTTCGCATCTGACGAATCGAAACGTACGTGTTACGTACACAGAGAGCGGGACTCGTTCGAGATTTAACGATATAATTTTCGTGTGTGTCGGTCCCGAATATCGACCGGGAGAGATGACGGAAGTGCGAAGCTGGGATGCTGGCGCGTGTCTCCGGGATTCTGGGTCGATCTTTGTAGGGCGGACACTGTTGTCAGATTGTTTGACGCCCTTCGATTATATTATTCCGATCCCCACCACCATCGCGAACCTACCTTTAAATTAAATTCATTCAATGGCTTTATGAGCCAAGGGTGACTACTTAAAAATATCATATTAATTTCGAATTTGTAAAGAAACAAATTTGCCACGAAAGCTTTAATCTAACTGAAGAAAGAATTTAAATTAAGGATACACATATCTAGAGTAGACTGTGTGTAGACTACTGTGTAGTTCTTCTATTAATAAACCTAACTAATACTATTTGACTGATTAATATTATTGGGTCAAAGTCTCTTCAATGCTTCGTATATTTTTGGAGATTATCAACACAGATGAAGAAATATTAATGAATACTGAGATGATAGAGTCACTCCGTTGAATTGTTGTGCGTTACAGGAAAACCCACAACAATTAGACAGAGTATGTATAAAAACCAACTAAAATGAGTAAACTAAAATTATATTTTATAGTAAAGACCGATTTTCTTAAGGAAACAAATAATTTGCACGAGCTTTGAGGCAACAACACATCCCTCAATGAACCAGACAAGCCAGAACTCAATAGTTTCTAAATTTCGTTAATATATTGAAGACTGACAAGGTGTTTTTTCTAAAACTAACACAATCTCCAAATTTCAGAGAAAGAAAATATTGATGTTAGAACTAATGATTTCCAACCATTTTGCAACGGCACTTGTGCGAAGAATTTTAAAATTGTAAACAATAAATAGATCAGTGTTACTTTTTAATTTTTAATTAGTTAAGAAGCAGATGACGTACATAATACAATTATTTATTCATTCTCTAGTAGCTTTTCCTAATAAGAAAGAAAGCTTAACTTAATTAAAATTTCGGGTATGTACTCCCACTTTTTAATATGAAAATGAAAAATGAATTTAAATATTTCGTGGCAAAATTAAATCAAATCCACTGCACCGAATTATCATTCATCCGGTATCAGATCAGAAGGAAAAGTGAACAAAATGTTACGTTATATTAAAATATAAAAAACCACAAATATAAATCACTAACAATTAAATCCATTACACTATTATTTATTCATATTACTAATAATTATAAGATAATGCATATAATAATAATGCATTCAATATATTATGTACATATAAATAAATAATATTATTTTATTTATTATCTATTATTATTTTTTATTTATTTAATATATATTTTACAGTATCATTCTCTTACCTTCCTTTTACACGATTTTACACTGTGATCCTGATTGCTCTGATATGACTGCCTTACTGAAATAGTTCAGTCAAAATACAGACGAATGAAAGGTACTAGAAAACAACATATGCTTTTTAATAGTACCTAATATAATCAAAATTAAATAAAGGATGGAAGACATATATTAATGACAAAAACAATTTGGTAAGTACTATGATAATTTAACAATGACGTATCGCCAAGGACCGTGACATAAACTGACGTTTATTGGGCGTACCATATAAAAGGTACTGGATATTAAAATTCTTGTAGATATATATTATTATTTTATTTTGTAAAGTATTAAATAAATGTGACATAAATACTATTGAATGCTATACCATAATAAAATATTTAATTAACGAGTTAATAAATTCATTAAAAAATTAACTTTTAGTAATATATTAATTAAATGTAAAAGTTTAAAAAAAAGAATGCAATATTGTATTATGTGTAAGTAAGTGGCCCTGTCTGGTCAGGTTTTTCACTCAATTTGCTTTCCAAAGACATCATTTGACTAGTTCCCAACATTTTGCACTCAAACACCCTTTCATGGCCCACCAGATATCCAGGAGCATTTTATTAAATCAATATTTTGCTTTGTATTTGTCAAAAATATATGTTCACCACCACAATATTTCAGAAAAAAAGTGTCTTTTTTCCCGGGCTTTTTTCCACGTGAAAAGCAGATGTTCACGCGTGGAGAGAACTTCCACTCTAAATTTTTCTAATTTTCCAATTTGTTGCAAAAAAATAGCTCTCTTTTTCTTACAGCATCAGCAGGAGGGCCGTCCTGTCACATTTACCACTGCGCCAACTAAGCTTGTGAAAATAGAACTTGTAGTGTAGTCGTTGACTAGCAAGCTTCTGTTTTTTTTACATTGAGTCTCCATCCAATAGAGCTTTTCCGTAACATTGCAACTCCACGTCTTACTGACTTAAATATGTCGTATTCTTTTAAGCAAAATATAGTTATAAAAACGTTTTTCGAACTGCAATTATAAATATTATTATAAATATTAAACTTATTTTATACGTTGGTGTCTGCTTTTATGTATAAGGTAGATAAATACAAATAATAAATGTTGTTTATAGATCATTTAACTATTTCAAAACATTCATTCACCATTTTGTCATAATATTCCTGGTAATAGATGTTCATTTTTAATACATAGGGAATTAAAAATTCTACATCACGTACCCATGTTATCCTTCATTATTATTAAAATCCATTTTAAGTGTAATCGAAATACACAGTACAAATAATAAAAGGAAATTTATATTCTGTAAGTCTAACGGCCTATGCGTTTCCGCACTATTTAGCATAGATGACGTAAGTTTTTATGGTTGACCTTTAGAGCAATAAAGTTAACATACCAATAGTGACGCATGTGTTATAGGTTCAAAGACAATTACTATATTACGATTACAGATATATACTGCTTGAACCGTTTGTTTAGTTGCCTAAATAAATACAACTGAAATTTTTAAATAAATAAATGATAATAAACGTTTTTAGAGTTTTGGCTAACGACGATTGAGGATTATCCCTTGTTTAAATGGTTTTGATGGTATAAATAAAAGCGTCTATTGTGAAACAGATAAAAAACAAAATACACAGACGTGTTCTAAGCGATCTTTCTAAAATATCTTGCTTATCTGCCTGGTTATCTTGCACTTGGCTGTTGAATTTTCTTATTATTTCTTTGCTATGATGCTCATGCAACATGTTTGTTGTTTTGTTCCTTATTTCTTCAACTTATTATTCTGCACTAGACAGAATTAGTGTAACGTTGATCGTAAAAGTTCTGCCTTTTTCTGCGACAAATGGTAATTTCGAATGAGAATTCTGATTGGATGAGTCTATGTAGTTGATCATATTTTATATTTTTTACATATTATAATATTAATACATTTAGTATCGATATAATATAAAATGCATACAAATTTAGGTAAGATTTGAATGCAATACAAGCAGAGTCATGTATATAAATTGTAATTTTTTGTAATTCAGGTAAAAATAACTCGATTAATATGTCGCGACAGTCTCTGTTGGGCGCAATGGTTAGTAACAGAGTCACTCCAGAACAGTTTTAAAGGATGAAAAGTGTAAAGTCCTTCATTATTTAAGATGATATTGTTAGCAGATTCTATCGAACCCTTTTATGTTTGCATGATAATTAGGGTTAACTTTTTATATCGATTGAAATTTAATATCAGATCTTTAGTAAGTATATCCCATCACGCACGACTTTGATGTTAACATTTAAAAATCTTCTTACTGCGTGACCTATGAGTTTAGTGGATTTAGTAGTCATTTAGTCTTCCTGAAATTAAAAGACTCTCTTCACAATTGACAAAGTTAAATGAACATTCTGACTATATTTTGAATGAACTGTAGCTGCTATATCATCATTATGTTTGAAATATTGTTCAACAATAAAATTAGTATAAAGAGCTAAATTTTTGGTAGCCCTAAATCATCAATTGTCAAACTTTTTTTGCTTTACTTTACCATAATAATAATAGTATATTCAAATATAACGTTAATTTTATAATACTTTTTTGTGTATTTAAGAGCTTTTAATGATATTCCTTAAGTTTAATTTATCACATTAATAATTTTATAATGTTCTATTTGCTGTTGCGATAGCGCACTTTTCTGTTTTTGCTGTATCCGACAAGGAAAGTGATTACGGCCAAGCCAGTAGCCAGACCGGTTGACTTCTGAGATGATCTCCAAGTTGGTCACTCGCCAATCGGTAGGCTTGATGTAGTACGGATAAAGACTAGTTGGTAAGATGAATACCACGATTTATAAAAAAATATTTTTTTGCATATTTAAAATCCTTCAATGATATTGTTTTGTGAGTCGGGAAGGTCTTTAAAGGATGCTCAGGAATTGGATTCGGTAAATTTCAAAATTTATTTGCGGCGACCAAATAAAAAATTATTTATGTTTTATTTTTAAAAGACTTACTAATTTTTGGTCACAGTAGCATGAAGGAAAACTTAAATTATAAACAAAAACAAAAATAGTGCTTAGGCCGCTGTTGTTAATCTCTTAATATTAATAATGCAATAAAAGTATCCCAGCATTTTAATACCTGCATCATATCTTTTCTGAAATAGATTAAAGCTAGATTTCTTAATAAATTGTAGATTAAGGCCATAACGATCGGAATATCGCCTTATTTTTAAAAGAGGAAAAGATATACAGCAATTAACTACTTATTCGGAAACTCGTCTCTGCCAGCGAGTCTTGTATCGAACGTATATACAGGAGATACATACAGATAATAATATGAACACTATGCAACATAGTACATCTACTTGCATGTTGGTAACACTACTTCTATCTAAATCATGCGAAGCATATATATTGCTGGGTTTACATCCCAAGTCTTGTATATTATATAGTAGTGTATTGCACACTAAATTCTATGTTAAAATAAGAGATCAATGGAATATATGATATCTCAAGTTTCGATAGAGGTGCTCAGTTAGGGTGGGAGGCAATAAGCCTCTGTAACAAAAACGGCTGAATTGTTCTGGCAATATCCATGGCAGCATACACAATATCTGGTAAAACATCATCGGCGAAGAAGAATAATTGGCGAAACCAAAAGTTAATTACCATTAATATTAATTAAACAGTAAATAATATTAATTAAACACTCACTTAAGTAATAGTGTTTTAAGATAAACCATACGGCAAGATATTAACAAAACTATTATTTATGTAGATGCGAAACCTTTTATAAAGGAAACCAACGATAGTAGTGGTGCAACAATTATATCATCTAGACACTTGAATTGGAAGAATGTCATATGGTCCGATTTATTATCGCTTACACTGCTTCGTACAAACATCTGGGTTGTCATATACAATCCCAAAAGAAGTTTGCGATGCGAATTGCCTGTCTTCTACAGTCAAGCGTAGGGAAGGTTCCGTTATTCACATCAATGGTTGGATTACTGTGAATGAATATCTCGACATCTTCAATGATAAAGTACTTACTATGCCTAGCATATTGCTGCCAAGCATATGCGTGAATAATACACCCATACACATAGCCATTAAGGTGTAGTCTTGGTTTGCGAAACATCAAATATCTTCCCTGGCTAGGATAATAGCCAGACCTCAACATAATCGATCTTTTATGGGGAGTTTTACAGCAGAAATAGAGGAGTGGAATTCTATCTCCGACATCATTGATGCAATTAGCGGATATGTTGGTACATAATTGGTATAATATTCCACTGGAACCTATTCACCCACTCTTCGAATCTATTTCTTGAAGAATTGCAGCTGTTTTAAAAGCAAATGATGGTTCAGTGTCTATATGTCAGGTGATCATATTATTTTGTCGATCCATTGAATATATTTTTCAACTTTCAACCATTAAACGTGGCTCCCAGACGATTAGCAGTTATACTATTCGTTTAGACGAAAAAATGTATTACTCATCCAAATTTAATATTAAAGCTTTGCCCATTACTCCATTCATTTAACCTTCATCACTAATAACGAAACAAACAAAAAGTTCATAATTCACTGCAATATTAGTATGCTGCGGTTTAGGTCGATCCCTCATCGATATTAACTCATGTGTGGCATCAGCATACACAAACGTCGTTAATTTTTTCCGGGAAAACCCGCACAGCAAACATGAAAATACCTGACCGGAATACTGAAACGGGTCGTTCTTTGATACACATCGTGGAAGCCTAGAAAACAAATGCCGAAAAACAATAGAAGCCGGCTAGCGCGATCATTTGAGGTGGCTCCGTGTTGTACAGCGGTTTCATTTTATTTTTATTCAGATAATCTGAGAATGGACACGAGGTTTCGCATTGTAAAAAATCATCCGCGAATTCGGCCAGCATAATGAAATAAAATATACGAAAAGCCTTTGTCTCTTTGACTTTAACTGGCTAGATGGGTACACATTATAATAAGCAATTGTTTTCAGTAAATAGCAGTCGTTAGATTACATTTATTTTACAATGAAATAATGGTTATGTTTGTGAATAAGAAGATCGGTTATCTAGAGAATTATAAAACATTTTAATAACGCTAGTATCACTTTAGAGGATTTAAGAACATTGTTATTATTATTTTTACACAGATTGCATTATAAACTATTAAATTACAGCGGTAACAGCAAAACCTGTGATGTGATTTACCTTTATGTGATAGCTATGTCTTTCACGCACGTACACATTTCAACACTATACCGGTGAAGACATAAGTTTCAAAACCATAATTTAGGAAATAAAATTTGAAAAAGATTTTTATACTAACAGGTCAATTGAGTCTCCGGCTTAACACATAGAGGGTGCAATAGCACCAAGCTTCAGCAGTAGCTTCAACTAATAAGAAGTAAATCCATATATCTTTAGTTAGCCACAGCCTTCAAAATATGCGGGTATAAATTTGACAGCTGTCGGATCATTAGTTTCTGAATTATAACATTTTGAGTAAAGCAACTTTTATTATTGTGAAAAAAATCTATAAATATTTCGCGTGTTGATAATATATTGCTTTTTGAAGGGAAAAATACAGTTGAAGCAAAAACTTGTCTTGATACCGAGTTTCCGGACACTGTCCCAGAAAAATCAACCATCAAGAATTGGTATGCTAAGTTCAGACGTGATGAAATGAGCACCGAAGACGGTGAACGCAGTGGACGGCCGAAAAAGGTTATTACCGACAAAAACATTTATAAAAATCCACAAAATAATTATCAACAGCCGTAAATTGAAACTGAATCAATTAGCAGATACTCTAGAGATATAAATCGAACGTGTAAATCATATCATTCACGTACAGTAAATTATAACATGCATTGACTGTTTTATTGGAAGGACTAATTAAAACTCTTTTGAAACAAAATCAAGAAAGTTTTGAGTTTTGAGGATAACACCTAAACACTCTCAACAAAGGCGATGTATTTAAAACAAATCTTATCTATCATCACATGCTTTCAGTTTTTAAGTAACTAACCGATCATTAAAATGACATTTTTTTTCAAAAAAGTCACTAATTTGTTGTTTGCTTAGCCCGGATTAATGATTGCTTGAATAGGAACCACGGAGCGACAAGTCGTCTAACATTAGTCAATCATTGCGGTTTAACTCCAATAACTAATAGTTAATATATACACTCTAAAAGCATTAAAATTAATCTTACATCTCTTTCTACCAACGAAATTTGTGATGAATTTATTAACAATTGACAGGAAAATAAAATAATACTATATAAATAACATTATAATTATTATTACAAAATCATAGAATATCCTTTATTACATAATCTCATAACTTTATAAATAAATCAAGTTTATAAAAAATATCGTAATGTCTATTTTTTATTAACTATTACTACCTATTTTTGTTTTTTGTATACTTTTTTATTTACATATTTTTATTCTAGATAAACAGATGAGTTTGTGGTATTTTATATAACTATTATTCTAATTTACTATTTTTTATAAGAACATTCAATTTACAACTTTTTTTATATTCCTGTGCTTAGTCATAATACCAAACAAAAGACCTTGTTTTAAGATTTACATAATTTCTATCAATCATTGTCAGCGTTGGTTAAATTTAAACATCCATCGCTAATAATACATACTTGAGGTGTTTATCAAAATGAAACACATTGAACAGGTGAACTGGCGAAGGTTATGTAGATAAGATTTTTCCTTCAGTTGCACTCTCCCGAGAATATATTATATGTGATAAGTTTGCTATTTGCCTTGCTATTTTTATTTATTTCTGTTCTGTTTTCAACTATAACAAATGGCCTGAAAAATCCCGGGCATAACAAATAACACATTTTTTGGTCAAAATTGGCTGTATTCACCAACGTAATATTCATCAAGAATCACACAATCGTTCCAGCGCCGCTCTAACATTTCAGTACCACTTTTTTAGAACGACTCATTTTTGGCCTCAAAATAGGCCTGTCGCCAGTTGCTGTGCAATGATGAATCCATGTTTCGGTTTGTTACGTTTAAACACGGCCAAACACTGCTCATAACTATTAACACGTTCTTGTTTTTGGTCAACAGTCAGCAAAGGCACCCATTTGGAAGAGAGCCTTCTCATAGTCAAATGCTCATCCTTCATGTTCTTTTGATATCTTTACAATGTTAACTAACCAACGCAACTTCACTTTTCGATCATTCAAAACGATTTTGTGGATTTTCAAAAATGTTTTCTGGTCTTACCACCTCATTTGGACGTCCACTGTGTTCTGCACCATCGGTGTCTCTACGACCACGTTTGCAGTCGCATCCAGTGTACTTACCTGACATAGGGCCTTCTGATTACCAATTGTTAAGATTGATATAACGTGAATTGACTGGCATGCAGTTTCAAAATATTCAAGAATCTTTGCCAAAATGATGAGAAAATGTTTTTATTAATACATCTTGTATCCATATATTTTCAATAAATGTCATTTTAAAGCAAAAATCACTCGCAAACACCTACTAATAAAATGTACCTTATTTGACCTACCTCTACTTAACCTGTGAAATATGTAACTAGCTAAGAACAACCTTAAAACTTATTGGAATAAATGACATTAATAAATATGATATAAATCAAGAATTATTGATCATCTAACACAAACTATTGTTGACTAATAATCGACTACCCACTTTTTATGCACACAACAATGTACTACCTACACAGATCCACGATTTATAAACTGGCCAAGGTCGACTTCATCGAAGGCCAGACATTGGAATCATCCTAATACAAGAAATGATATATGATCTAACATCCTAGTATATTTTAATTATAATTTTAGACTTTCTAACAAAATATTTTAAATCCTATTGTCGAATAAAATTTAATCTGATACCAGCTCCACTTAATATGTGCATATTAGATGCGTCGGTCGCTTTTATGATACGCGATTTTTCTCACTACTATACTTTCACTGGAAAGCAGCTGCAATATTAATAAACACTTCCATTTAACTAGAATAAGCGTGAAAGAATCTCTGACAATGGAACATTTTTATGTACCTTCGACATGAAACGCTCTGAAGAAAAATATAAAGGCGGTAAAATTGTTTAAGCAAATAAATCTCAAAGGTGACTTGTCGAAAGCTTAACTTTCAACACGCTTTCCTCGTAAAATTGCGACATTCTTCTTGATAATGATATATTATCATAAAGCTTTTATTATCGTTTATATAATACTCTTAGGATGGTAATGACTGTAGCAGTTATTATATCAACAACAATATGGTTAAAGGAAGATTTGCTATAACGGTAATTCTCACATGTAAGAAGATTTCATTAATTTTTAATCTCTACCGATTCATTTTACTCGTATACCTTGAAAGCGACAACTACAAACTATTAATTATTTTTTTAAGGAAGATAAACATTACAGTTATTCAATTAGTATATTTATAACTTACAGTATTTATTACTTGCATATATTTTGATCAGTGATATCAATGTAAACAACTCGTAAATAACATAATCTAACTGTTATATTCGATGACTTTAACATTTCTCTACACAAAATAACAGTTCTCCATTTAGTATTAATGAGTTATTTAGAACATACAGGCGCTTATTAAAGAACGCTGAAAATTGCATTTTCAACATTCATTACTGCTGACCACTACGACGACGTCTCGTTATCTTTTCTTTTCTCTACCCTCTTGTAACAGTACCGCATCCACAGCGCTACCGTACTTCCTTCCTCCACAAAATAATAGTGAGTGTTCAGACAAACAATCGCATCGACAGCCACACTTTCCGACCGACCAGACGAACACAAGTATTGCTGTGCATATAGTGGAATCAGTAAGCTGTACTCTATGGATACTTCTAAAACTGTTAAATGAGGTATTGTTAGAGGAAAGATCAGCATTAGCGAGTAACAAACACAAAGTTATCCTCTTGCGTGACAACGCTCTGCCATACTTTGCAACTGTTGTGAAGTCCTGCCGCAACCAGCGTACTCATCAGGCCTAGCGCATTCTGATTACCACCACAAAAAAAAAGAAATTTGATTATATACGAAGAAATAGTAACAGTGGTGAAAATATTCATCTGTAAAACATCTGAATTAGGATATATTTAGACAATTATAAACTATTTATTTATAAAACCACAGAATGATTAGCTCTTAAGCTATACCCGGTCGGATTTTTTAATAATTCAAACGAGCCCTTCAGTAATCGCACATAATTCAGAAAGTTCTTATGTGGAGATACGGTTTAATTCTACACTAAGCATTTTTCACTTTTTGAGCAAAAAATGAAAATATTGGTCACACAACTTTTAATAAGTTAAAAATTATATATTTTTCACCCGAAATACGATTATTATTAGATAATAACAAGTCAATTGAAAATTTACCGGCCTGACATATAGATGGCGCTACTAGAATTAAATCCATATGTTTTTTAGTGAACCCTAACCCTCACAAGATGCGTGTATAAATCTGAAAGCAGTCGGATCATTAGTTTTTGAATTATAACATTTTGAGTGAAGCAACTTTTGTTAATGTTAAAAAAATGGATAAAAAGGAATTTCGCGTGTGGATAAATTTTTTGAAGGGCAAAAATACAGTTAAAGTAAAAACTTGGCTTAATGCCGAGTTTCCGGATACTGCCCCAGGAAAATCAACCATCAAGGATTGGTATGCTAAGTTTAGACGTGGTGAAATGAGTACCGAAAACGGTGAACGCAGAGGACGCCCCAAAGACGTTGTTACCGATTGAAAACATTAAAAAAATCCACAAAATGAATTTGAATGCCCATAAATTGAAATTGAATTAAATAGCAAACACTCTAAAGATATTAACTGAATGTGTACATGGTATCATTCACGAATATTTGGGTATGAGAAACCTCTGTGCAAAGTGGGTGCCGCGCGAGCTCACTTTTGACCAAAAACAACGATGAATTGATGATTCGGAGCAGTGTTTGAAGATGATCAAGCGTAATAAACCCGAGTTTTTGTTTCGATATGCGACAATGGATGAAACATGGCTCCATAATTTCACTCCTAAGTCCAATCGATAGTTATCTGAGTGGACTGCACACGATGAACTCGCTCCAAAGCGTATGAAAACGCAACAGTCGGGTGGCAAGGTTATGGCGTCTGTATTTTGGGATGCCCATGGAATAATTTTCATTGACTACCTTCAAAAAGGAAGGACCATCAAAAGCAACTATTACATAGCGTTATTGGATAGTTTGAAGGATGAAATCACCGAAAAACTGTTATTGAAAAAAAGTATTGCTTCACCAAGCCAATGCACCGTGTCGCAAGTCAGTGAAAACGATGGCAAAAATCCCTGAATTGGGCTTTCGAATTGCCTCATCCACCGTATTCTCCAAATCTAGCCTCCAGCGACTATTTCCTATTCTCAGATCTCAAAAAAATGCTCGCTGGGAAGAAATGTCCGTCGAATGAAGAGGTGATCGCCGAAACTGAGGTCTATTTTGAAGTAAAGGAAAAATCATACTACAAAAATGGTATAGAAAAGTTGGGGGGTCGCTATAATCAAAGTATCACCCTTGAAGGGAATTATGTTGAATAAAAAAAAATTAAATTTTTCCAAAAAAAAAAGTGTTTTATTATGGTAGGCTGGGGACTTTTCAATTGACCTGTTATATCAAATATTTGCTGCAACAATTATAAAAATAATAAAAGAGTTTGGATAAATATAATGTAATTTATTTTTGAAATTTAAGTTACTTTTTATATTTTAAAGAAAAATAACTGAATAAACTAAAAAATAATTCATAAATTGAATAAACAACCATAATGAGACAATCCCAATTCTAAATATTTAAGAAATAATGGCAAAAGTTTGATGCAAAATCAATGATACAAGCTGAGACATAGAAAAATTTAAGTTCATATAAATCCAAAATGTTTGTGATAACATGGTATCACCTGACTTATCTACGAAAAGCATGCTCAATTAGACTATTTAATGAAAACGAAATCAAAGGTACCCAAAACAAAACAGTGTTCCCATTTTATCAATTAAAACTTAAGCAGAAACAACTTTTCAATGTGTGTTTCTAAGAAATTACTTGAGAAACATCTCGAGAAAAACACAAAATGTATAAACCAAGAGATACTTTAGAGTTAGTGGTAATCCCTGTAGCATAACAATTCCCAAAAGAGATCAAGCGATTCGCGATCGCCCTGTAGGCAGGAATGGTAGTGGTGGCATCGCCGACCACTTTCATAGCCAGAAGGCCAGGAACTGGTGAGGATCGCTTTTTCAGAAAAAGAAGAGACCCATCGGGTAGCGCTTCAGTTTCTAGTTAGTCGGTCTAGTTGATCGGTCAGAGGTGAATACGGAGTGCAATCATTAACTGACGACCATGAGAAGTGAACGTTTCGGAATCGTATTTCTGGCCAGCATCTGTAAGTTAACATTGTTAATTCGTATATTGCGGTTAAAATAGAGTAAAATAAACAGTTGCATGCTGATTATTTGGCTCAGTATGTAAATTTCTTATTTAACACAACTTTATTATCATATAAAACATTGATTTAATTGTATTTTACAACCTCATTCTCATGAAATTTGTTTACGTACAATTAATAACCATACAAAATTAATATAATAACTTTTGCAAAAAACACACTTCAAGGGAAGATGATGTAGATGGTTTAGATCTCAGAAATATAATATCATTGATTTATAAATATATAGATTTTTATATCAATTTCATATTAAACATGATATATTAGCAATAGTTAATATATATATATATATATATATATATATATATATATATATATATATATATATATATATATATATTTGGCTTAAAAAATCAATTGATTTACTGATTTTTTATAAATATTAGAACAAAAATATATATTGTTTGATACATTAAAGGTTTAAATAATCAAGTAACTAATTATAGAACCGTGAAAGATTTTTTAAAATTCTAAAATATTTTCATAAACATATCTTACTAATTTAAATCATTATTACAGTGTTATTAATTTAATAAAGATATTTTCATTTTATAGGAAATTATTTGTTGTAATAAAATTTAATGCAATATTGAAATCAGTTTGCCTTATATTGGAAACATTACAAATCATATTAATACAAAATTATACAATAATATATACACAAAAAATGTTTTTTAATTAAACTACCATCTATTTTACTATTTACTTATCTATTGCATAACTTTTTCTGCTTATAACCTTGTAAATGATAACTAATTGAAAAACTCGATATATTTACAATCTAATGAAGAAAAACCTTTATTTTAAAAGAAATTATCTTCCATGCAGTTAACTGTATACCATATGACTACATTTACAAATCGTACAAATTTATGATATTAAAAATAATAATAATAACTGAACTGAATAAATATATTAATACTAAAAACACTTTACCTTATACTGAAAACCTTTCAAATCTTATTAATGAAACAATAATTTACAGAAGTAGAAATTAAATTTAATTAAATCACCATATATCTTAAATTAGAAATTATTTTAACAATTCTACGGCATAAAAAGTGTCAATAAACTCATATCTTCGAAATAGTATATACAATTTTTTGAATTAATGGTTTAGATATCAAGTCTTGATCTTGTAACATCGTTTCCAGGAAATTATTTACATAAAAAATTCCTTTTACAACATATACGACATCAGGTACATTCCCATGTTGACTTTTTCAGAACAAAGCATATCTCCATCTACGGCACAGCCACTTGTTTTCCCTTCAGGTTCGCAAAACCAAAAAAAACTACATCTTTTTATCTGGAAACCGATTTTCTTCGAAATACAACTAGGAACGTAGTTAAGGTAATACATGGGTTACCCAACGCCGCTTGAACTTTACTTTTTAAGCTTGAACAGTTATGAGCAGCTACGCCACAAGAATTCCAAATGACTACCGAGGAATTTACTGTAATTTTTTTTCGTTGTTAATTGTTCTAGGAGGCTTTTGTTTCCGACGTCATGAATTAATATAATATGTTAAAACGCCGCTGTGTTTAGTAATCAACCCACACTTCATTCATTTTTCAATTATCTCTTCGTCAAAGTTTATGCAATAGTCCATCTATTCGTAAGAGTATGATAATACGGTCTTATACAATCAGTGTGTAAGACTTTTTCTCACACACTCATACGTAAAACTTTCCAAACTGGCAACAATTAATATTATTAGCGATGTTATTATAACGGTTACTTCCTAAATATGTACTTTATTACAATGTCACGCTTTCTTTCTCGTTGATATAACGTTACGTAAATGATTACAGTATATCTCAAACACAGATGGTTAAATTGATATATACATTTGAGAATTGCTATTTTCAGCCGGTAATCTGGTTCTATAAAACTTAAAAAAATGCAGGTTAATCTACTAAATACCCAACAATGAAATCTAGTTGTTTATTCATGCTTCTCAAGCTAATAATTATTACTAGTTGCAAAAAAATACTAGCAATAAAAAGTTTAATGAGGGAAAGGCTGTTTTTTTTACACATTTTTTTTATAATTATTTGATTAAAGTTGATTTTTCTTAATGAATATAAATTATATAAATAAAGTTTATTAAATATTACATTAACAGGAACATTTTTTCAAAACCTTAGTATTAAGTATATATCACAGAATCTAAATAATTATAAACTTTAACCCAATGTGTTAGTTTGTTCAATAAAGTTTATGAAGCATATAACTCACAGGAACTTGCAATACAGCTACAATGGTAAAATTATACTAAATTCTATCAAATTTACATCCTTCATTACTCCTTCTGGCTTCTTGTTTCTTCGTACCTTAAAAAGGATTCCCTGAAATGTTCACCAAAATCCATCCAGAAATCGACTACATTAAAATATTTTTTTAGAAATATATGTTTTTCATCTTTTCAATTTCACAAAATTTCATTTCATTTCTGCAAATATATAGGGCATCCTATCATGAAAGTATATACACCTTAGTATAATTTTAATAGTATCTATAATAGGTTCTCTAGAATATATTTAATCTCTTTTCAATAATCATTGGTTAAAATAGTATATTTCATTACATAAATACTAAATTCAAAAGGCAAATCAATTAACTCTTATTAATATTTAACATTTTTAAATATTACTCTTAAAATTTTATGTATATTTATTGATTGATCATAACTGTATTAATAGAGTATAACATATCCTGGGCTATACAAACTAATGAATCATTAGAAAACGTAATAGAGAAAACGGTGAAATTATTTTACGATATCGAATCAATCTAAGACACCAATATAAATGAATAATTCATTCATTTTACTATGTATATAATTTATTCACCTTTCTCGATATTCGCTAGTCGGATCTATCCACCTTTAAAGAAGATCAATCAAATGAAAATATCTTGAAGAAATCGACTAAGAAATTTGTATCATGTGATGTTCTCTGATGACAGCACAGGTGTCGAGGTTTCGAGTGTTCTTCACGGTATAGTTTGCATTGTAAATCGTTTAAGAATAAATTAACAGTATTGGCAACGAATGGTTCACCTGCAATTCTAAAACAAAACGTCAATTGATTGGAATAAATACTTGGTAATACAGGAGAAGGGCAATATTATAATTAAACTCAAAATCCGATTCTTCCATATACTTATTTGGTCAAATGTTCTGAATAGACTCACTATCAATGGACATTTCTCTGTAACATTAGGACAATCGTCAATTTTAATGGTTGCAGTATTTGTTGAATGAAGAATTCCTCGCAGATCTTTGAATAAGCAGTATGTCTCTTCAAAGTCCCAACAATCAGCTTCGAAAAAGAACATGGACTAAAGATACAGAAAGATCTAAAAATTTAAAAGTTAACAGTAATCGAAGCCAGAAGTGTTGCAACCAACGATGGTGAGATTTGATGCAGAATGTTCTAAATCTAGCTATTATTTTAAGTATTGATGAAACGACTATTTTTTTGAAGCAAATACCTATTCATTTCGAACCATATAATGATTTTATTTACTTTAAATTAGAATTTAAACGCATCAAGAAGACCTTAAGGTGAACCATATGTACGCAATGCCCCGGAAAAGCATCATAATGTGTCAGTAGGTAATATATGACAACGAATTATATAATTATCAATGCCTTATCTAACATTAATTACTTAATATAGATATAACATAAAATTTACAATTACATAAACTGTCATATAAATTTATTAAGCTTAAAACTACCGATGTACTATTATTTTATTACATTTAATTAAGTATATACGACTAACGATAGAAGCATTAATGACATCATCATGACGACGGTCTTATTTTATTATATATTACAGAAAATATTCTAAAGCACACTCCATCATTGCAACTAAATATTAAAAACTACTAATTTTTTTCTGCTTATAACCATGTAAATTATAACTAATTCAAAAGCAAAATATAAAAGATAAATTAACCTCAATTATTTGTTTTTCTCATTTATTAATATGGGCTGTGCCTTGTTGGAAAAAAATATAGATATGTTCGGTTCTTTACAATTATACCACAATTATTGCATGAAATGTAAACGAAGTGCTATTAAGTAATAATTAATGATCAGAAAGAGCTGGTAAAATACTTACTCAAGATACTTAATTCTATATATTTAACTTTAAAACTATTTCTTCAATATAAACCTTTCTAATCTATATATTTTAGAAATTTTTGAAATTGATTAAAACGTCTGAAGTAAATTATAAAACAACACTACTAAATACATATTTAACGTAACATGAAACATCTTCAAGTTCATCCGGCTTGGACAAAGGATGTCTTTCATCAAAGTTGATGTAAATGATAACAACGTGCAGAAACGTATGCAGCCAAGTAACTTTATTGAAGGTCGTCATTTGTGTAATATTATTAATATTTATGCGTTTGTCATTATTCTAATGTGAGTTTCTCTAGTAAAATACATAAAAACGTACACATTTACGTACACGTACGAATACCGAACGTATTTTTAAATGTCATACTACTGGCTTAAAATATTATCTAATTAACGGAATGTTTGGATAGTTTAAGTAATATTATAGTATAAATTGAATATTTATAACCAAAACAAATCTAGAAAACAATTAATTATTCGGAACTTTTTGTGCCTGTTTACGGTTTGTTCGGGAATTGAAAGAAAACTGAAAAAACTGAAGGTGAGATTTAAAGGTCGCCGGTTTAAAATTAAATAATTAAATCATGGCATAACAGTTTTTGTTGAAACTTTTTTTTCGTTATTTAAACCAAATTTAATTCTACTTTCGGTTTCTGTTTAGTAAGTTTTGATCTAAATTACATAAAAACTGAATATATTTAATTGTAGGTTTTAAGAGACCACATCAGTTAAACATATTATGGTAAGGCATTATTATAGTAGCAAGATTTTCTTGTATTCCTCACCAGAAAATGTCTCTTTTCGATATTTAACATAACAAATTCAGCAAAATTTATATTCAATTTCAAGCTAACAATAGTTTTTCGGTTTGCTAAATATTCAAAATGATGAAGAAAGCGATTTAATGATGATGAACACTTATCGATGTCTTCCCCAATGAACAAATAAAAGCTGGTTCTCAAATTGCATCATGTGACAATTAAGGACTTTGTTGATATCACCAACTTATTGTATGGATTAATTCAATCGATAATCAAAGACAATTTGCGAATAAAGAGATTGACTGATTAATTATTAAGGGGCGTCATTAATCAAGGGATTATTAAATCATAAATCTTTACAGTAAATGAGTAGTAGATTTGCAAAATTCCAAGAGAGCGAAACCCAATTAGTCCAAAAATAGAACATCAAAGAGGGTCAAAAATCAAAGTGGTATTGGCTGAACCATCTGTTATTTTACTCATTCATTGTCATTGTTGATTATTGGCATCAACAATCTACCCAAAGTACAATAATTAGTTCTTATGATAACAATTATATAAATGATATATAACAAATTCTTTTATTAAGTGATGTCCGGCATAAAATATCTTATTCAAGTCTATTCGTTTTAATCTATGTACTTCAGCAGCAAATCGCACATTTATCTGATTAGCAAGCAAATTAGGATATGATGGATGGATAATATAAACATTTTAAATTGTACTTCTTATGGATTATAAAGGGATATCGTGCACTTATCGTGACATAAGGTAAGCAGTGTCCAAAAAGGCACACGACACTTTATTTTAGAACCATTGAATAATGGCTACATTAGACTTGCATTAGTAGTACCCCGTAGTTGGATTCCATATGATCAAATAGTAAAGTTATTGCTTCATGCTCTAATACCTAGTTACCTAATGATAACTTGGATTTGCTTCGGATAGCTGAATTTATAAATAACTATTCACTATATGATTATAACAGCATCTTTTACTTTACATCGAAAACATTCATCATTCAGCATTCTAAGTATTAGTAATACCATTTATTGGAAATCATTTGATCAAGTACTACGGTTAAGATCTTCATTTAAATTGAATAATTAATACTAATGTTAACTAGTTCATGTAAACATTCAAGCCTTTATATATATATATATACTATCTACATATTTATTTATACATTAAATATATATATATATATATATATATATATATATATATATATGTGTGTGTATGTGTAAATGTATAAGCTTTAAACAGTACTATCATAAATAAGTTTAATACTAGCTCTAAAAACCCACAAAATAAAAAAGAAATTTTCCTTTTCGTTTCGTCAAGTTACATAATAGTAAATTTTGCTTGTGAGACCATAAGCTCGTATACGCAGACATAAACGAGCCGAGACACACGAGCGGTACCGCCCACCTTACGCAATCCGCTACTCGAAGAGTACTCTCACTTTCAACTTTGACTTGTCTGGCGAAGAGAGTAAAAAATGAGACGCGACAACTTTCTTAGAAATTCAGTCGCGGCCGTCTGGGTCGAATCACGGGGTACTGATCTGGTTGGTACCATGAATGGACCATTCGAGACGTGTGGGTGAGGTTTTTTAATCTGATTATGTTGGAAAAGAAAGTACTACCGTCTGGCAGGTGGCTGAAATATCACTATAACGAAGAGTTTCTTTTTCTCTCGATTGTTGTTACCATTCAATTCGATCGTGCCGAACCAAAGTACCATTGAAGATTCGATCAGATTGTGTCGTACTCGACGTAGTTAAATCTACTGTAAAAAAGAACTATTGTTCTTAATTGAATGGACTGTCAAGCACAATACGTATTGTTGTTGGTAAATGAATACGTTATTAATTATTTTATTTATTTTCATACATAAGAAGAGAAAGTATAAGCAAATATAATGATCAATTAAAATAATCACTTTGTAATTAGCGGTAATTAATAGCGTGTTAATTGATAATTGGTGTGTGTATTTAACAATAAAAACTATTAATTAACCAATTAAATCGAAGATGTTAATCCATAATGGTATTCAAGTTATATTCGTGACAGAGTGAACACAGTATCACATAACCACTTGTAAGATTTAAACTCTAGTTAACTCTTAGCCAGGCGTAGGGTACAGGCTGATGATCAGGCTCACAAAACCTCTTGTTTGAATAATCTCGCATCATACATTTTTACATTGTAATTAACGTGGTTGCTCATTATAGAATATTCTGATCAACTTGAATATCATCAGGAATAAAACCTTCTTTATAATTCAACGCTTTTTTATTCGCAACTTTATTTAGCTTCTTTTCATAACTCATTTATCACTTCATTTATCTCATTTACCAATATTATTTCTATAAAATAATAGCTATTTAGGCACCAAGAAAATTTACACTTGTATAAAATGTATTTGAAATTGCAATTAGTTAAATTTGACACAATTATTATAAGAGAAATATAAATAAGCAAACATCATACAATATAAATGTTTTTTGTTTATTAAAAGACTATAAAAAGCTAATTTTTATATGTCGTATGTTTTTATTTATTTCTCATCATTTTCTGCAAATGTTTTCGCATTTTTCTGGCAACATGGCTGTTGTACCTTGTCGAAAAATCGATATTTAACAGCAATCCAATTACCGATCCATTTTTAAGCAAGGCTGCAAGGATCTGAATAAATGATAATCAGAAGACGGAATATCTTGTTAGTACGTTGGTGTAGCAGTCCTTTTCTGGATGTAACTTCTCATTCGAAGACAATTCATGTGGTACCCATTTTCATTCCTTTTGGATATTTTCAATAGCCTATAAATGCCTGGAAACAGTTGATTCACCATTGTGCTGGAAACTTTTCGGAAAAACGGTGGGTCTAAATTCTCTATAAATTGTTACTGACGTAAAAATCACCACTTTTAAATTGTTGAAACCTAAACGAAGAATTAGAATATGATGGAGAAACATCACCGTCCACATTTGTGCATAATTAGTGTCTAAACTGAATAACTCAACAATTTTACATTAAACACTGTTATTTTAGGTAGAAAAATATTAAAGTCATCGAATTTAAAATTAGGTTGTTGAACAGTTATTTATTTCTAGATATAGCTATTATATTTTTGCATCAAAAATGGAAACTAACTAGTAGGTAATTGGGCTTGGTTAGCGGAGAGGTAAAGGCGATAGAATGGTCCTCCTAATGTTGCTATAGTCACAGGTTCGTGTCCTGCTGAGGCACGGTCGTAAAGTTAGTCGTACGAGTCACGCCAGTAATCAGGCTGGGTAAGACCGGATGTCTACTGGAATAATTTCTAAGTTGGTCACTCGCCAGCCTGTAGGCTTAATGCCGAGTACCGTGGTTCGGAGCCCACGTTAATATCTAGGGCCAGTCCAGATAATTCCTCGTTGGCAAAAAGGAGACTTTAATTTATTTTTTTAAAATATCCTTAAGTATCTTCCTTGTGTACTAGTTGTGGGGTTATTATTATTTATAGCAGTTATATATATAATTTGGTTATACAAATTATTTCTATTTTAAATTAAAATTCCCTATAGTAGCAACCATAATAAATAAAATAGTAATTGAAGTATCTATTAGATAAAATATATAGTTATATAATAATTTAGCTTGCAAAATATTTTATAAAACAAAAGTATGTTCTACTTTTATTACGCTTTTTGTTTTTTTTTGCAAAATATAAATTCCTTGTTTTTAGTGGTTATTTAACTTTCTCAGAATAAATAGTCAAACATAAAATGCATTATGAATTCTTATCCAATACGCAATTAGTTATGACGGATAAAAATTGTGTATATATTATACAATATAATTATAAAACAAACTAGTATTTAGTACAAGTTAAATATAATATTAAATTTACTGATATTACATTCCGTTTTGTTTGTTACAGAAAATTACAAATTTATTTTTCTTATCGATTACTAGTTCCGTTTTTTGAGCCTAGAAAATTATGTGGAATGTAACTTCTATCGTTTACAAGTTTACCTTGTTCAGTACCATAAATTCCCCGTAATTTATATTACATTTGTGTTTCGAAATTAATAGGTTTTCGCGTAGCTTAAGGGTTTTTTTCACAATCTAATTGATCTAATTCTAAACAGCGTAATAAGCAAACGTATTTCAGATAGGTGTTAAAATTAATGTTACCAGTACATTCATTCGCTCTATCACACGAGTTGATTTTTTCGCAAAAGATCAAGATCATTTAGAAGGTCGTACGACTGAATATATATATATATATATATATGTACAAAAATACAAATGATATTTAAAATATATTCTCATTTACAATACAGGTTGATATTGAGTTTATTAATCTTGCATCAGACGAAATTGTATTTCGGAAAGGTGAAGGCTACGCATATTCCATTCATCTTGTTTTTATTTTATTTATTTATAACGCATCAATAACAAAACAATAAATAACACGAGAAGATTCTTTACGAATATATTTTTTGTGTTCACTTCATTATCATTA
Source organism: Rhynchophorus ferrugineus (assembly GCF_030347505.1). Lineage (NCBI taxonomy): Eukaryota > Metazoa > Arthropoda > Insecta > Coleoptera > Curculionidae > Rhynchophorus > Rhynchophorus ferrugineus. The sequence goes on along the minus strand of NW_027472583.1, from coordinate 17,127,636 downwards.
TTTTTGTTTAAAATTTATTCATTAGCACTTATTCTCTCTCTCTCTCTCTCTCTCTCTCTCGGAGTGTTAGTGCGAAGTACTCTAAAAGACTTGTGCATCTCAATGCACTCGCCAAATAGTCAAATGTGCGCGATGACAGTGTAGTGCTTAGGCTCAAGCGCAAACTACCATACGAACTGATTAATAGACACATAGAGTGTGATTTAATAATCTATAGTATGAGCTACAATAGTTTTTAGAATAAGTTAGGATAGACTCTAAAATAAGTTAGAATAGTATCTAGAATAAGATTTAGATTATAAGTTGTACAGTAGATTACTTACTGAAGTGATCTACTACGTGTCAGGATAGTTACATTATATAAGTGAAATCATATAATAAGACTTATTGCCCTCGGGAAGACTGTTGACGTTCTAGGAGATTAATAAAAAAATCCCTCTCTAAAATGATAAAAACTAAAGTTTTATTGGGTACAATGAGGTTTTGATCATCTTATAAATATTAGACTACTTGTTAAGTTTAGTGTAAGTGTTAAGTGTAACAATAATATCTTACAAAGGTAATTTTTTTATAGTTTTTCAATAACAAAAATCTTATTATTAAAATAAATTTAGGAACGATATTTTGAAATTCATAAGGAATTTTCTTAAAATTTCACCAGTCAGCATTAAATTTTAAGAGAGATGAAGTGGGTTGCTGACTTTAAACATTGTCGTATAGGTCTTGAACATGATCCATGTTAGGAACATCGAAAAGGTACATCAATACAAAAAATCCTAGCAAAAATCAAGGACATAGATTTGAGTACCATCTAGTTCTAGATATTTCATTAAGCAGAGTGAGTAATATTTTCGCTAGAATATTGAGTTGAGCCATTATACTAAATCAAAACAAAAGGATATTATAAAATTATGTGAAACCGTTACTTCCACTCTAATAACGAACTAATAAAGCCACCAAAGCATTATTTCCTTGGGAACCAAAAGAAATATTAATTACTAATCATCAAACTGGTCAAACAGTAAACATATTGTGCCAGATGAATTGAAATAGGAAAATATGTATATAAAACATGTTTTATAAAATAAATATGCTGTAGACACAGTATTTAAGTATTTGTTTCTTTACTGTTATAGTCCAATATTATATAACAAAAAATAAAAATGCGCCTGACATTCGATGTTAAGCAGCTAATTACATTATTTGTTTATTTGAACTATTTCAAGCTGCTTATTGCTAACACATAAGAGAAAGTCATTTGCAAATTGCTGCAGCTTAGAGAATATATATATTTAATCAAATCCAATAAGGACAAGATGGTTATATGTTTTCCGAAGATTGAAAAAATTTAATTTCGTTTTTATGTAAAGCAATTGTGTAAACGTAAACTTCGGTACCCTCCATCATCACCAGAAGTAGCGTTTAGGTTTGATTGCCTTCTAGGTTTCATGCTACTGTGTAGGTGGCGGTAGTTAACGGATGTATGATATAATAATGTGTCTTCACTTCTGACGATTCATGGCTGCGGTTTTAACCTTCATTAGGCTGATTCATTGATATTCTATATCCTCCTCGATATTTTCTCGGATCGGATTTTCGTTCTGGTATTTCATAAAAAGTAGTTTCAGATCTTAGTTTAGTGGGGTAATTATTGTGTTATATTGTTTATAATTAACAGGTTTGTCATATATTCCAACCAGGTCTAAATCTGATGTTAATTGTTTCGTAAATATTCATTGAACATTTCTTAATTATATTTGAAAAAACTCAACTTCATTTAATCTTTAGTTCCACAGCGATGTCATGAGATGAGATATGTCGATATACTTCTATATATTAATGAATTTTTGGGGACTTTTTCAATGGAATGAGAACAAGCTGATCAATTCTGATTACTCAATCTTGCAATATTGCAATCCTTTCTTCTTCCATTCAAATCCGCTATGTTATGTTTTCATTAATTAACAATGAATGTAAAAGTAATACTAAAGACAATGTTAGTTAGACAATAATTTACAATTTCGACTGCATCATTCTGCACTGATAAAACTCAAAAAGAATAACGTTTTAATGCTGTATAATCATGTATGTTTAAAACATTGATAATATTGTAATATTTTGTTCGAAAGATCAAGATCATTCAGTTTAATGATCTTATTGTCGAGGTCGCTTGCCAACGGATTCAGTTGAAGTTGAAGGAGAACAGTTCCCACGAATATAGCAGGTAGAGAATCACTGATCCTGCATCAAATACGAAAGGTGAAGGCTACGGATGTTCTGTTCATGGTTGATTTTTTTTGCAAGCAAGATATGGTTATGTAATCATCGCGTATATAAATAAACGAGTCATCAAATGTTACTATTAGAAACCACCGATCCGTTATTTAGCAACACTTCAATAAATATTGTGTTGAAACAATCTGCATACTATGGGTATGAGAAATAGATTTGTACCAATTTCACTTTGGAATTTGCGGTTTGGATGAATCGATTATTCCGATAGCATCTCTTCGTTTTCTTGTTAAGTAATAAGTTATTCAATTTGTTGTTATATAACTTTGAGTGCTAATTACATAGTGTTTTATTGTATAGCTAGTAAAATATTTACAGATTAACTGAGATGAGCCATTAAATATATCCAAGTATTATATTTAGAATTAATGAATGAATACACTTCGACATAAGTTCGTTTTATTTTTATATTACTTTTATAATTTCTTTTAAAATATACAAATCAACCAACTAACTATAACCGTATTGCGTTAACTTGAGTTAACTGAGGCTAACTTCAGAGATACATACAAACATAAAAACATCCCGAAGGGAAACACGATCATTAAAAACAGTTTTAAGGCTGCATTGATAAGGATAGTTATCATATTAAATCACGAGATTTGTAATAATACATCACCATAAGGAATCATAACCGTGGCTGAGTAACAAGTCTAATAGGAATGATGTCCTTTTTCAAGATTCGAATTATAAATCTTAATTTAATTAAAACACAAATAATATTCGTAAAAAAGCTATATATATTCTATTAATACATTGTTATTAACCGTTAAAACTTCTCAAACGGCAACTTATTAATATGTAGCGGTAATTGCGATTTCTCCCCATTTATTTTGTGAATTTTAATTACCGAGTTTCTTATATTTTTATTTGCTTATCACTGTTTTCGGATTGGTTGTTCTGTTCATCTGTCTATGGACTTTCCACACTCCTACTTTTAATCTTGTCGAAAGTTTGGGCTAAATCTAACATACTTATTAACTCATCAGACATTTTATCATCGCAGGTTTTTTCAATAACGAATAATTCCATGATTAGGCTTTTGTGGTATTTTATTAAGTTTTTTTGCATATCTATTATTGGTTATATGTGCTTCATAACATTAGTAACATATTTATGAAAGAAATGAGCTTTATTTAAGAAAAAGAAACACAAAAGAGGAAATCTTAAACTGAGCTGTTGATTTGTAAGTGGCAAATAAGACTTAAAAGATATTAGGAGCAAAATAGGTTGTCAAATATAATAATTTAATAAATAAGTTTTGATATAAAGAAAAAATCCAAAAATAAGGGTATTTATTATTTAGTCTAATTATTTATATGACCGCCTAGTGACTAATAAAGTGGAACTCCTGGATAAACAATCCAGGAAGAGGAGGATGAAATATATTGACATATAGTGGCCATATATTATTTATTGATGAAGCAAAAGGGACATCTACTATATAGGAAAGGAACTAACACCTACTAAGGACGTATGTGATCTGTAGACTGCTAGATGATTATATTTTTTATTATACTTACAACTGTTATTAAATATGCTACTCAACCACAAAAGGTATATTATAGATGTTTAACTCACAATTTGTTGTTAATAATTTTTTACAATTTTTCGAACAATTTCACACGATTTTGTTAAAGTTTCTGTTATAAATATATAAAGGTAAAAATAAATTTTAAAACTGCTATTGAATCTTATCTTTGATTCTATGAAAATTATAATCTGTAACAGAATTATTTCACAGTTCCAAGTTCTTCAGAAAACATAATATCCATATATAACAATATTAAGACTCATAAGAATAATTCAAAAGCAAGGGAAAATATGTTGTATTTACAGTGTGATCAATATCCATATCATATTGTAAAAGTTACCGACTAGAAGCACTAAATCACATTAAAACGAATGAGAAGAACAATGTTATTTCAAATTCGTCTTTTCAATATTAAAATTTCAAATCCATATGCTCTTGAAAACATTACGGTTATAAAGAGTATACTTTGTACAACACTGAAATAATTAAAATAAAAATAATTATAATTAAACCCCCTTGAAACTAAATACCGTACTCAGTTAAAAAAAATTAAACCAAAACCATTTATAAAATATAACAGCGTTTTATTTTAAATCAATTTTGACAAGTCTCAATTAACTACACATGGAATATCTAGAAAATTAGATTTTTTTCCTAACATGTTCGAAGGTCTTTATTTTGTATGGTGAAATCCAAAATAATTCGTGATTCAGCAAATGTTTTATGATGTTATTTTTGAAATACGAGGTTTTTAAAAATAAATAACTAATTATAAGCTACACTTCACAAGTTGTATATTCTTATTAGATATCCGCCAATCAACCTTGATATGATCAACTTTTTTTATGTTTTTTATTGATGAGTAATTTCAAATGATGAGTAATGTTTGATGACGGATGTTATTACCAAAACATAATCATTGTTAAGGGGAATACCCTAGTCATCCAACAATTCAAATATCCATATTTGTTTAACATTTCTACATGTCCATCACCATTATTTTGTACATTGTTGTATATTTTGAGGTCTTGGTAGTAGGTTTTTTTCCATCCTTAATATATAATACCAAGCTTTACAATAAGTATCTTTGTTTAATGAGAGAAGAACTTTTATTTCTAGGTAGCCTTGACATTCACTATCTAAATATTTTATATATTAATGGGAAATAATTAAAGATGATTTCTTGTTAGGTTACATAAATATGCATAATCGAATTCAACATATTATAAATAGAAAAAGCATTATAGTTTTATATAATAGCAGAATAATAGTTATTTGTTTTACGGAACATGTTAAAATATATTTAGTGTACAGAAAGTAATTATTTAAATTAGGAGCAAGAAATTTGCATTCAAGCCTTTTCATTCCGGTGAAAGCGAACTGCGGCGCCCATCTTGTATTCACCTATTTCATACTGCTCACGCAGTTTCAATGATCTGCCTCATAGAACCATAAATAACGCCCGGTGTTGTAATATGTTTAAATTTAGCAATTTCATATTTAGTAGTTGCATAATAAATAGTAACATGTATGATACAGGCATATAAACTAGACAATTTCCTAATGCAAACTATATTTTGTTTGACAAGCTTTATAGTAATTCATTAAAATAACTTATGGCAAAAAGAATTCTTCGATAAACCTATTTGATTATTAGTTTTAACGTTATAGAAATAGAGCATTTGATAAGTTACAAAAAAATGTTCCAAAAAGAATAATGAGAAACCACTATGAATCGAATATATGCATTGAAATCGAGCATTGAAAGAGAAACCTCTTATATAACACATGAATCAAGAAGTGTTCGGTCTAGGTCATTCCAACTATTTAGTTTATAAGTTACATATGATTTTCAAATCAATGGATATAAAAGAACTTATATCAAATATTGTATTTAGGACGAAAAATAATAAAATAAAGTGTAGCCTCGACAAGCATTATGGAAACGCAAAATCAACTATCATTAACTGCTTAATTTAAATCGTAAAATGACTACATGTCTGTGTTTTTGTCGCAATTTTGTATTAAATATTTAGTTTATTTTTATTAATTGATTAATTAATTTAATTTTTTTAATTAATTCTTTATCACATCAATCGTGAAAAAAATCTTAATTGATAGAAGAATAATTTATCTACGTTACAGATAGCTGATATTTAATTTCTATGGCTTTCGTTAATCTACTGTTTTCTGCTCACCAACAAATGACGAATTAATATTAGAAAAACCATGTTATAATTGGAAATATTCTTTACAACATTCATTTTAACTCTTGATGTAGAAATAAATGCATTTATTACCATTTTGCGAAACAACGCTGCCAGATTTACATAACAACGTAAAATTACACATTCGTAATCGATTTACAACTCAAATAGCGAATAATCTACCGTATTAGATCTGCAGATGGCAACGGACCGGCTAAATCCAATCAAAGTATAGCATAAAATGCTAGTTTATATATTTTGTGTTACCGATCTGCTTTATTGCAATTTACTTATTTGTCTGTCATATTAGACAAACATGTTAGGCCTACAAATTCTTCCTCCGTATAAGCTTTAACGATGCCAAATTTCACGCCACACGATATTCCGGTTTTCTTCAAAAAGGAAGGCAAAAGTCCCGCTACCATTTTGATCTTGGCGCGCCATCTCGGTTATATGTCTTTAGCTCAGTATCACTTAAACGATTGTGGTGTGTAGACGTCCAAAATACGCCACAAGAACGAACAGAAACAGTGACAGTATTTATTGAAAATAATCGTTCCATTATTGCCACTCAGCGGTAATTGCGTCAATGGTAGCTGGACTTTTACCCCACCCTATATATAGAGAATAAAAGATTATAATAAAGACGCTTTATATTTTCAAACCAAAAATTCCACTAACTCGAATTTACAGAACAAACGGACAAAAATATCCTTTGATTAATTTGAATTATCTTTATTACTATTTAATATCATTACATATACAAACTGCGTTCGACTTTTATTTAAAATCACATATATCGCTTTATATTTTATTATACAGGAAGCAGAAAAAGTACCATTAACTATCACATTCCCGTTATTGATGTCTTTTATCTGGTGAAAGTAAATGAAGCAACTATCTATACTGGCTTTTATATCACAATTTACTAGTTTTCATAACGAATCCGTTTATTCTAATATTTTAAAAACATCAATATTAAATCTAATATATAACAAATTATATAATATATAATATATTCCATATGTATTGGCTTCATATTATACTAATATAATTTTGTTTTCTTTCAGGTTTGGTAGCTGGTCAAAAACTGAAAGTTAATCAAGAACAAGATCCCTGTCAAATCAAAGCCAGAGTAGTTGGCGATGAGACATACTGTGACAGGTAATATCATATGAGTAGAACAAAATAATATTCGCATAATAACATTTCACTATTCGCTAAGATTAAATTCGCCACTCAAAATAAACGAATGGCTGAATTCTATTGAAACCATTTTTTATAATTCCTTGTCCACAAAAGTCGTTTTCATTTTTGTTTTTCTTTTACTTGAATTGGGCTATTTTTGTTTCTAGCAACTTATTTTTTCATTCTCCTCAAAGCAGGATAATTTTTTGGGGTTAGATAACATGTTTTTTTGTCGCTTTCGACGAGTTTATCGTCATTTCGCGACTATAGAATTTTGCTTTTGCGCTTAAACCAGAGCATTCCATAGAACAAACGTAGACAAGCCGAAATGTTTATATATATGGTATAAATAAAATTTATATAGTAAATTAAAGTAAAATATATGATGATGTGTGGATAGATTTAATTTAAGTATAGATAAAATGAACGTCAACAGCGAAATTTCAACGTTCAGAATAACAGGAAGGGACAAAACTGTTAAAGGATGCTAAGAAAAACGATAATTATTGAGAGTTAAGGGAAAGATTCATATGAGTTAAATTTGATGATAATAATCAATCTCTAAACTCAGCATTGTTCATAACATTTATGGATAAAATAATTAAAAAGTCAAGCCTACAGATATGACACAAAAATAAGATAAAAACTGAAATATTGACAAGTGGCCACCTTCAGGAAACTCTAACCATGTGGTATAGGGCACTAAGATAATATGGATTGATACTGAACAAAGACCAAACGAAAGTTATGAACATGGGAGAGCCAGGAAAAATAAATGTCCAAATTGAGTATATGATAAACAAGTAATGAGATAACAAGTAAATTCGTTTCAATATCTGGGAATAGAGATTAGAAATAACGGAAGCAGAAAAAAAAGAAAATGCCAGTACTGAAATAATGAGTCAAAGATGAACAAAATGAGAAACAATGAGGAGACAATTTATTTAGTGAGACCACTTACAAAGCATAAATAGGAAAATAATGCGGAAAAGAGGAACAATGGCGGTCAAGGCAAAAATACTGAACAAAAACAAAAATGAATGAATAAAATAAACTTAGTTGTCATTGTTAAGTTATTCTGTATAAATGAAAAACAGCATTATAGCAAAGTGTTAGTTTGTTTCTTGGTCCAACTTATATAAACCTGAGCATTAAAATTAATCGGTTATATTAAGTTACAAAACAATAAATTTCTACTAAAATAAAATATCCCTTAATTTCACAGGTATTGGGAATGTGTTGATGGTCAACCAGAACTATACGACTGTCCAAATGGTTTGGTATTTGCCGGTAAGAACAGAGGTGTAACTGAAGGATGTGATTATCCATGGAGGTCAAATTATTGCGAAGGAAAACAACAAGCCAGTAAGTTCATAATTACTAATTTATCCAAAAAATGTATAATATCTATTAATGTATTTATATAATTTGTCCAGACAAAAGTAACTAAATTACAAGATGTAGGTTAGGATGTAGGTATGTTAGGTTTTGTAGTATAATAAAACTATTGTATTAGGCATTTTTCATTCACTACATTCAGTTTATTAATACGATTTTGTAAAAAATTGGTTGATTTATATGATAACAGAATAAAACCACATGGGTGACTACGGCACATGGAAACCCAATTTTTGTTAATAATACTTCCTACAGAAGGGATTATTGTTAGTCAAGCTAATTCAAGAAATAATGTCTATTTACAGAAAATCTATAATAACTATTTGTGAAGCAGGAAATATATCTTTCAAATAAATATAACTCTTGATAATTATAGTAAACACCATAACAATTATAATTAAATAAGGCAACCATCTTGTAGTAAGATTTTATACGCTGCGCCAATATTTAATTGAAAATATATGGACAACTTTTACAAAATTTAACCTGATTTGGCCGAATGGTAGTGATACTTAGTAAATCATCTATAAACAATAGTTTTTAATGGCCAAAAGTTGAACCACCTTCATTAATAGTTACACTCTTGTTGACTTAATTCATATTCATTCAGTTTCAAAATAATCGCGCAATCACAATTTATAAACGTAGGTTAAATTGTTTTGAATACTTATACTGTCTAGAATACAAAATATTATAATATTCTCATAAAATCGCGAATAAAAACTCTAATAATATAAATAATAATTTTAAAACCGTAATAGAAAATTAGAAATTAGTTATTTTACTCAAGTTCCTACATACACAATCTTCTATTTTACAGATCCACCAATTGGTACCGATCATTGCGATTGGCTGTACGGAATTTTTGGTCACGAAACATCATGTACCAGATACTGGACTTGTTGGAACGGTACCGCCACTGAACAACTATGTATCGGTGGCCTACTTTATAATGAACGCACTCATTCCTGCGATTGGCCAGAAAATGTAGATGGTTGTCAAAAGCATCGTAAGTATTAAAACGAGATTTATTTACGCTCCATAAAAAGTTTAAGCTGCAGAGAAACATTCAAACAAATCGAAAAGATCGTTAAATATTTATAACAAATCACACATGTTCTATACTTAAATATTCAATTCTATTTTCGTTTATAATTTGAAATAAATATAGGCTATTGCCCTTGTTAATGTATGATTTTGAAAACTTTTGTGGCCTCCACAGTCACCTGATTTAAATACAATTGAACGTTTGCGAACAGAAGAGCGAGAGAAAAATACGAAAACCTTGACGTAAGAGAGGAAAAGGCAACCTAATTTGTTTATTGCTTTGGCAATAAATTGCAGCGTGTTTTTTATTATCATTCTTTAGATATCCGCTGGTCAAGAAGGAATTAACGATAGTTTTTATGAAATCCCACAACAGTCAGTGGAAATATTGCAAATCACTTCAGCGATAAAATATGAAAGCTATGTAGAAATGTTTAAAAATTCTTAAAATTAAGATTAACATATAAATGTAACAATTTGAAATATACCTATAAAATATGTTATATGTATAGGTATTAAATGATCCCATCATCCGCTACGTTCTTTCCGGCTGATATTAATTGAATGTTGTCATTCCGTCTCGGAGAGTAAAACGCAGAATTTGCTTTACATTTGAGATACCTGTAGTTTTGATAACCTCAGACCGTAGCAGGACCCAAACCTCGAAAATTTGACGAAAAAGGATTCAGAACAGCCTTCTTTTAATATTGATATTATGATATTTGCCTTCTTCCACATGAACGATCTAATTAACCACCCGAACAATTGCACGTGAGCTTTTTGTTCTCAATGCTTTTTGTTCTCTTGATTTTGCTTAACCTGCTTGGCATCTACTTTCTGAAGAACTTCATTTACGAACTGAAGGCTAGTGAGTGGAGTTTTTATTAACTTTCATAACAGTGATTGGGTCAAAATCCTGCTTGCCCTTTTCGTCGGATAACTTCGCGAAACCTCTACAGTGAAACTTGAACTTCATTCCTTTCTTTGCCAACACCCAAAGTTGCTTAAACTTTATTCGACATTGACGAAAATATATTATCATTTTAGTTCTTTATTTTGTTGGTTTCTTTTTATTTTAGTTTCTTTGTAAATTGGACATATTTATCATCCTTTTCAAAAAATTAAAAGTCCCTTATTTTTTCGTCCAATCCAAGATTTGTAATTCATAGAATATTGCTATATCAAATACGATATATTCTGTGCAAGATTCTTCTAAAGCTGAGAAGCGTGTTAACTAACCTTGCGAAAAGTTTAATATACTTATAATTGGTAAAAATATTAATTATTTCTAAAATGCTTGCCTTTAATAACGTTTGATTTAAGCCGATCCACAAATGTGACTGAACTCCGAGAGTTTCAGGCTAGTGATAGGAACCTAAAAAAAAGGCACATCATGCCCATCAGATTTCCAACTCTTCTAGTATTCTAAAGCAACAATAAACAAAAAATTTATTAATAAAGACGTCGGTTTGATCGTGTCCTTGGAAAGGATTTGTTCACAAATTGTTGCGCCTATATTTAGCGTTACGATTAATTTTTAAAACAGTAAAATGCTTAAAAACATTTGAAATATCATGCCGATAATGTCAAGAATGTAGTTTTAAGAAAAGAACGTTCAAACTTGGTTAAAATATTTCGCCCATCATAACTCACGTACCTAATACTTACATTTGGTTAATTGACAATCCCAAATCTATACGTTCTTCTTCAAAATTAACATTCTACTGAAGTCCTTTCAGCCAACCAAGCTCTTCTAGCTTTTTTAAGAACATTTCTGATGAGTCTCTTTTTTTGAAATGGGAGCATCGTTCACTTATTCACTAAAAATAATTAATAATGCATTTAAATCTCTGTCATTACCGAGGTATCCATGAATTGTTAGTTACCCTTCAACCAAAAAAAAAGCAGATACAAAGATTGATAGATAAAACACTCTGATAATTATAAACGAATTAATTGATGATTATTTTATTGTTTTAATTCTAGATGATTCATCTAATAATTAATATGCTTATCTGTGTTTTAACTGTTATTTGTTTTCAGCTTTGTGTAACGATGATCCCAATGGCAACGTCCCATTAGGAAAATCTTGCAATCGCTACTGGCAATGCCAGGGAGGTTACCCAAGACTTCAACGCTGCCCTGCCATGCTAGTCTTCGACAGAAGATCCTTGAGGTAAGGAAAACCATCATATTAATTTCATTAGAACCAAATACGTGATTATTTTTTATAATCATCGAGCTTCTAACAGAAATCCGTCGTTATGTAACGGTGTGTTTGCTAGATAGATTTTGCAATTCCTTCTTAATTGCTCGCTGAGAATAATATACATTTATTCGTATAAATACCATTCTTGAAGCAATAGGAGCAAAACAAACACGTCTTCACGGCCGTTCCTATCTCCATCCGAGTAGCCCAACCCAAAACAAAAAGTATTGGGACAATTTTGTTACATAAGGCTTAAGAAAACAGTTAATAATGGATGTTTTTACTTAATATGTTAACATACAATGACACATAGTAGAGCGCTTTCCATTTTTATTAACAACATAGTTTTTTTCTCTGTAAATTCTTGCAGTTTTTTTCACATGGTATTATAAATCCTGTGTATTATATCTCATCGAGTACTTTTGTAACTTCACGTTAAAGCCTCACAGTATGTATGATTTCGTGGAAGTGTGAACAAAAAATATTTTCAGTGCGTTGATAATGTCTGAATTTGTAACAAGTAAATCGCATTTGTGGGAAGATTTACCTTTTACATTAATTTGAAGAAAATGGTGGCTGAAGGTCGTCAAATGATGTGTGAAGCTTACGGCAACCATGCTCCATCGATTTCAGTATGTGAATACTGGTTTCGACGTTTCAAAAGTTATGATTTTGACTCCGAAAATAAATAGCGTTCCAGACAGCCAAAAATGTGCAACACTAAGATCTGAAAACACTACTCGACGATAATTCATGTGAAATGCAAGAATATGCAAAGTTGTTGGGAGTAACACAAGAAAGCACACAACCAATCGCTTGAAGAACATGGGAATGGTCCAAAAAAATTAAATATTTTATGCCGTATGAATTGAAACCAATAGACAATGGAAGGCGTTTGATCATGTGTGATATCCTGTTTCACCGGCAAAATCGGTAAGATTTTTGGCATCGTATTGTTACTTTAATGAAAAGTCGATGCATTACGTTAATCCAAAGTAAAAAAATTATAGAGCCTAGCCGGTCATTCATCAATTTCAACGGCAAAGTCGAATATCCATGGCACCAATCTAATGGTGGGATTCCTCAGATGGTATGGTGGCATACGATAAGCTACTAAAACCTACAAAAACCATCAATGGGGATACCTATCGACTATAATTGATGAGTTTGAGCCAAGCTCTGCGCAAAATCCGTCGGAATACGAGCAAAGACTAGTTTATAAATCTAATACATATGGAGATCGATAAACTATACTTATTTTTCAGAATAAAGCTTGTAATAAAAAAAAATCTTTAAAATTAAGTCTAATACATATGGAAATTTTCGGATGTTCCCTTCCTATAGGTTAATTGAGCAACAGATTATTCGTTCATATTGCCAACTATATAATATATAAATCATTAAAAATATTAAATTTCTTATGTTCCATCTAATTAAAAATGTCCTCTTCCAGATGCGTGGTACCACCTACTGAAGACTGCGACATACCCAGCACCATTCCTCCACCACTGCTCGAAGACGATGGAGAACAAAACATACCCCAAAACAACCCGAAAAACAGAGGAGGCCGCGGAGAACCCAGCAATTTCCCCCACTTACCACCCGGTGCCATCCCAGTACCAGTCAAAGGAAACAGGCAGCAAAATTAGATAATCAACTTAAACGTTTATCTGGTTGTATAATATTCGTTTAGTCTCTGGACTGATTTAGTATAAAAATCACGATTATTACATAAATTTCTTATTAGATATTTATTTTATATGTACATTATTTTGTTATGTGAACGCATTAGTTATTTAATGTACGTAACGAGATTTAGTCGAGATGGACCTCTTCTGCTAAACGTTACAGTTTGCTGTTAATTTGTTGTTCGATTTTCTGTTTAGTATGGTTTCCATCTGGCGTTTCCTCATCATAACCGATTATTTTATGGACTTTCACTGAAACGAGATTTTTCATTTTCGTTGTCGGACACTTTCACTTTTTTTGTACGATTTTATGTACGCGTACGCAGTATTTTCCCTCTGTATTAGTGCCAGTATATTTGTATATTGTTTGGACATAAATAGAAAAAAAAAACGTTTTATTGCTCCAAAATTGTATTGTCTTCCTTGTGTATACAATAAATTTCTTTTTTCTATGTTTTTGAATATAATTTATTTATTTTCTATCCTAAACTAATATATATTTCCTTATTAATTCGTTGTAAATTTTAATATATCTGAAACAAAAAAAATATGATCAAGTATTGTCACTTTTGATTCTTATATCGTAAAATTATTAGAAAGAATTAACAGTTAGTTCGATCTACATAATAATTTAGAAAGTGATTCTTCTATACTAACTGCAACCATAATTATATATGAGTATAAATTATAGAACAGATGAATTTAATTACGGTTCGATTTTGTGACATATATGACATATGTATATATAAACATATTTATATATATAAACATATTTATATATATATATATATATATATATATATATAAACATATTTATATATATATATATATATATATATATATATATATATATATATATTATGTTTTTTTTGTGACTTTGATACTAATATCTATTTTATACAATGTACTAGCTGACCTAATAAACGTTGTCCAATAGTGTTGTCCAATAGTTATAGACAAGCACAAAATATACTTACAACTTACTTATAAATAACAATATTGTTATTTTTGTTTTCAGAAATAATATTTATGGTTTTCTATCTTTTGAACGAATAAATTCACAATGAGGCATTCTTTTATCCATGTGATTGATAGTTACTAACAAAGGATTAACAGACCCCTTAATATCTCCGTATAAGAATCTATAACGCATATTAGTCTGATGAGTTGGTCACTGCTGAGAAAAATCGATATTGAGTTAAAACTTTAATATAAGGCAAATTTAATATAAACTTTAATATAATTCGATGTACCAAAAAACACACTCAACACACTCAAAAATGGATAAACGTTCAGATGGAATGGATAATGCACAAATAAATTAATAAATGCATCACCAAATATAGATATATAGAATAGAAACTCAAATAGACACACCCATAACCATATTTTGTACGTCCAAAGACAAATAAAACATAAAAAAGATTACAGATTTATTTTCTTTCTTTCAATTAGAAATTTTGTGACATGTTTGTGATAGGTTATATTTGTCTGCTTTTTTTTATTTTTATGTATTGTACGGAAATTCTTTATTACAGGCTTATTTATGTAGCATTTTAGGTAAATATTATTTGTTAAATGCAAAATAATAATAAGAGTCTTGTTTTTCAGAATGTGAAGGTTTAAATAAAATTAATTATTTTCCGAAGTAATTCTGCTTCAGTACAGAAACTCTTTTTAAAAGTAAATAATGATAAACTTCATGAAATCTCTTATTTTCTTATATATGAAATTTAGGACAGGAAGATTTATTCTTTACATTTCAGACTGACGAGATGATTATGTAGAATGGAATGTGAAATATCATTGCTTACAATGGGAATATATTACTTAAAATCTATGTCGAAAATTGAATTAAAATACATACTATGTGTATATTATATATATGTATATTAGAAAAGCATTTCTCTTAACTTATCGCAAAGAAAAATATGGCTACAAGTTGGAAAAGGAATCACCAGTTGCTCAGCCCACAATAGAATCTTCAAAATGAAACAGAGGTATGTACAAATATCATATTCCTTTCAAAGTATGTAAATTGAGAGATTTTGAGAAGTAAAAATTATAAAACATATTACTCCGCAGATGCTTTTGGGTTTCCAATCTGTGTTTTCAATCATGTGATTCATACTGATAAAAGCCAGGCAGTATAACACCACATAGATTAAATACTACCAAATACACAGACAACATTGCAAGCAAGAATTATTTTATATATTTTTATGCTTCTGCAATTATGTTATATTATTTAAATGTTATTTAACGGTATTAACGGTTATTTAACTTATTTTAATTTGTTTGTGTGCAAAGCTATCACTAGATTTTTTAAATTTTTTTTGCCAAAAGAGCCAGTATTTTTTAATTTCCCCCTGTAGTAAATAAACCCGCTTTGCGCGCCCTCATAAGGCTCATAAGGACCAACAACATTTGGTTACAGCTTATGTAAGTAGTTTATTATTAACTTATTAGATAACTTTAAAAAAGTTTTCTATCATCATCAAATAGTCATCACCTTTTAAATTCATAACAAGTTATTATTACCATGAGCTCTTAAAATAATGAGTCTGTCTGATCTAATGTCTAAATCATTGAACTGTCTAATCAATCAAGAAATTATAAAAATAAATAATATTTAATTTAAATAAGTAATTTGAAATTTAAATACAGAATTATATTATTGTTATATAGGTTTTTTCAACAATTAATTATAATAACCAATATTTAAAATACAAATTGTTATACTTACAAATTATTCGTACATGTATTTAACATATTCTTATAATAAATAGGGCACGTTTGACGTGACATAATCGCTAGGTGCATTAAGATACCGTGAGAAATCATATAAATGATCTGCTGAGGTATCCAGCTATCCTTTATGCTTGAGTTTTGTGTTAGCTCGTGGTAAAAAGTCTAAAATCATTATAAAATACATAATATAAATAATCAATTTAAAGTTCAAAATTAATGTATTTTCACCTGCAATAAAGTAGTAACACCTATTGCAAGAATCTGTATGTTTGGAGCAACAGCATATGTAGTGCCACATAGCAATCCTGCTATAGCACCCATATAATTCGGACGTACCAATTTATTCTTCAGTAATACACATACAATAAACTAAAACCAAAATGTTGCAAATTTATAGTTTTATCAAAAGTTGGAATTAATTAATAGCATTTTTTATGAAAAAAACAGTAAGTAAAAAGGAAATTTTCCCCATAGCACACTTTTAGTCAGTTTTTGATCAAATATAATCCATCCATATGTAGTGAGAGTAGAATAAAGGTTTCCTATCAATATCTTTGGAGATTACATCATTGATTATTCGTCTTAAATGTGGGGATAGAACTTCAATTGAGTGTTGGACTAATCTTTAAACAATTTTGAAATAACTGTTAAATTATTTTATAGTCTCTTTCAGAGTATTTCAATCATTTTTCTTTAAGGGCATACGTTATGGTGGGCAACAACCCCCCTTATGACTTCATCTCCTTGTAACACCATCACGTATACAAATCGGATTTGTATGATGTTGATGATTGCGGTTGATGATTCAACGCTTGTTATTGCGAGATTTTATAATAAATTCATAAGGGTTTTAGTTTAGTTTTTAGGCATATATCCAATGTTAATAAGTGAAATCTGAATGAATTTGATAATTTCGTGCTTAACACGAGTCTTCTATCTAGTCAATTACAATCTTTATTAATCAATTAATCTTGTCAATTACCCTCAAATATTTGATTAATTAATCAAATCATCGTGCACCAAAATATTGCGTTATTTGCTCAGCTTCTATATATGACTTCTATAAAAATATCATAATTTCGGGAAAGCTTTTTTCGCATTACTCCAGCTATTGAGTGAAATATGCAGTAAACTGTTGGTATTTTCTCGGTAACCGAAACAATTTACTAAAACTGCTAATCGATGATTCTGCTTGGAATAATTAGAGGGAATTATAGAAAGTGGCGTTACTTATTTATTTCTTCGTTTAATGGTACTAATTAATGCCAAGAGTTACACTATATATAATTTAACTTACCCGATACAAACCTACGTAGATTCCAATAAAAGCTCCAAATCTGGCATTATCTTTGTTGACTAATACGTAAAGCAAATTTTGTGGCTTTTTATACAAGGTCAGCATTTTGGGTATCAGTTTTTTTATTATACTAAAAAAATAACCAAAAGCAAAATATCGGACAGTGCCCTAAAAATAATGAAATCTATTCAAATATTGCAAAATCGTAAAATTAAAGGTGGCTTTATATCTGATATGTGAAAAGTTTCTTCGTAATCAAAATTATATTAGAGTTTTTATATTACTGAACCTATAATAAATTAAATTGGTAAATAGATGTTTTTTTATCAGAATAATTACATAATAGCATATCAAATAAATTAATTGTAAAGTCATTAATTAAAAACCGGTGGAAAATTATTAACCTGTCACGTTAATTACGCGTTTTTATTACGTAAATATTTTTTTGTGATTATAAAATTAATTTTCCTCGTTCATATGAACAATATGACCCCTTGATTTGACAAAACGTATAGCAAAATAATAACAGTACGGCAGCTTATTTTATATCTCGTAATATTAAAAATCTTGTTTCTTAATCGAAAAAATAGAAAATTCTCTCATTACTCATATTATTTCTTGTATTTTTGGGATATCCATTGTATCAATGGTATCAATGTTTATGGAGCATCTCAAGTAAGAAAAATAGATCAACAGTACACAACAGTAGAGTAACTGATCAAGTTGGTGTAGAAATGAAAAATAAACGCCTTGTGTATAAATTTGAAAAATGTTATTTCACCAAGACAAATTGTCACATAATAGTTATAACTCAAATGAAAAAGCCTATAAGTATATTTTCTACAAAAAAATAAAATAAAAAGGATATCGAAAAGTTAGAGAAGAGTTAGAGAATTAGAGTTAGAGTTAGAGAAGAGAAGAGCTGAAAAGAGAATAAGTTGATGAGTAAAGTGGAATTTTAAGAAAAACAGTTTATCTTATCGATATTGATAAATCTCCGGTACATATTTCTATAACTCTTCTCTAACATCTACACTGAAATTTCTTGAAATTTTCAAAATATAGCATACAGCAGCTATTGATTTATAGTTTTTATTTATAAATTGTATTACTAATTAGGTATTTACCACAACAAATTTAAAATAATATGGAGAACAAATGTTATGATTATGAAAAAACTCCGTTACCTTTAAAGCATATATATCACATGGTTGTTGGTGATTGCATTTAAATTTTTCAGCTGGGTCATCTTTAAGAGGTTTTGGATCATAAAACCTAAAATTAATCAGGAAAGTATGCCTTTGAAAATAATTGTCGATGCTCTAACTTACCAAAAATTAACAAAATTGATTTTTGATTTTTTGTTCTGTAGCATATGCATCAATGCGCTGCTCAACGCCATAAATAGCAATGTTTGATTAACGGTGGTCAGTTTGAATATATTATAAAAATCTAAATTCTTGAATGTTGCTTCAATTAACTGAAAAAATAATAAATTTAAAGTGACAAATAATAAAACAACAAATATAAAACATTATTGGAGAACATATATGTAATGGAATAATTCGTTTTATTAAATGATTATGATTGTGCGTTATTTCAGTAAATTGTGTATATTTATATTCGACAAACACAGTGAAATAGTGATGGAACTCTCAAAATACTTGCTCAAAACATAACCCTTAACGAGGGGTACCAAGAAATGTTAAAAATGTAGTAAAGACGCATCAAAAGTTCTGTATAATATTTACAATGATGGAAAATTCTGGATGTATAGGTATGAATTGGACATCGACTGTATGAATTTTCCAGGAACAGACAATCCTAACAAAAGTTGTTCAAGGAATTAACATGTAAAAGCAAATAGACTATTGTTTTGGTGTTACCTGTTCCTTAGACTAACTTGAGAATAATGTAGAGCTCTCAATTGTGAACATAATGAATGAAATTTTTGACCAGCCTAAATATCGAAAAAAAGGTATTGTTCAACGGTAACTAGAAAAAGTATTATTCAAAATTCAACCCATCGAAACGTTTTAAGGATGGTTAAAAAAACATTCCATATCGATAGTTTTTCGTTAGTATACTAGAAGTTGTGTATGATCAACTATTTTAGTAGTTTTATACAGTTGTAGTCTGAATACCTCTCTAAAAAATGTTTTTTATGCTACTCAAAATCAAGATATATTTTAAACGACAAATGTATATCTATTAGCAAACCTATTCACATCGATCTGAACATGTGATAGTCTGAGAGAGATACATTGGTATTGGAACTAGTGGTTTACATTTTAGCATTTCTCAGTAGGCCTTAGTGTATGTTACTTTAATGTGGAATACTCAAAGCTGTTACAATAAAATAATATAATACCATTTTTCCGCACATATTCCGTTTGGTTGCGTACATATTCTATATTATTGAAAATTGCTTAAATCTTAAGGAAATAGACTCAGTTCGAATTTCAAACTTGCCTATTCTGTTTGTTTGTAGGTTACGCACTTAAGATTACACAACCCAAATAACATTTTCTATTGTTACAAGACCCCAATATGCATTCCTTGACATTGTATAAGTAATTAAGTTAAAATAACAGTTTTTAATTTATTTCTGATTATGTTAATCGTACAGGAGCATTATATTTTGCATTAATTTACTATTAACACCTTTCAAGGATACTTTAATTACAAATAATATACTGACGACAAACTTACCAAATTGAAAAAGATTAATGTATCCAATATTTTATTATCTCTGGTTTCAATCAATAACGATAAACCGGAAATAGCACCGGATATAAGGCCAATATTGTAATAATTTATCCGACCGCATAGTCTCCTACAATATAATCAGCAAAATAATATAATACATATAGAATAAATGCTTACCATAACAAGCAATTGGTCCCTAAAAGTAAATTTGCCATAGCGACCCCATACATAGCCGAGCGCAATTCGCTTTCTAAAAATTTCCATAGTATATTCTTTCTCTTGCGTTTCCTGTAGTCTATAATAGCTTTCAACTAAAAATAAAATCATGTTTTACATTATATAATACTGCATGTATAGAAACGTTTTCGAGATTTATTTTTGAAAATATGGATTTGGATTGTAGTAGTAAATCAAATTGTATCGCCAATAGCATTACAATGCAAGAACTATGTACATTTCAAACATGCAAATTCGATTTTACGGGTCCGTTGGTTCTAGTTCATGTAACACCCTATTTCCATTTCCACATCTGAATCCACTCCTTTCCTTATATTTTACATGAATTTTCATCCATAAACGCATAAAATTTTTCATCTTCACAATTTCATGGTGGACACCCTTATTCTTTGTTCTATTCAAAATCATCATTTTCGAACTAATTTTCTTTAGAGGATTTCTTCATGAAATAATAATTAAATAATAAAATTCCACTCAAATGCGGTTTTCGAATAACAAAATTGAATATTTTCAATGTAGCAAAAAATTATGCGGGAACAACATGAATACGATGTTTTTTAACCCATGGTATAAAAATGGGTTGTTACTGTAGGCAATGTTTCATAAGTAGAGCCGTAAGATATATGTGTGAGATGTTTTTATATTGGTATATGGTATTAGGGAAACTATGATTTATTTTATATTTACTTAATTTTAATTAAAATTAAGAAACAAAATTATTAAGAGCGTGATAATTTTAATTATGGTACGTAAATCGATTACTTACAATATAGATTGGAAAGAAAAATACTAAACTTCCTCTAAGTACTTCATAACCGACACGTAAACTAGCTTTATGACAACTGCTCTCCCATCCATGAATAGCTCTACACGAAATATCATCAGAAATTTTGTCGTAAAATAATTCTTTACTGATGACTGTCATTTTTAAATCGCCAACGCTTAATCATTACTGTAGAATAATGTTGGATAACTTTTACCAAAGTTCACTATAAATGCATGTAAATTAATGCGGGTTGATCAATAACATTGTTCGTAAAAACCATTCTACATATTCAATAATTATGTCTATTAAGGATTAAAACAAACATAAGCGGTAATCTGTTAAATGCTTTTGTTTAATTTATAAAAAAAACTGATTCGGGTACAAAGGTTTCTACAGTTTATGAACATTTTTTTTTAATTTTATTTACCGTTTACGAACTTGTCAATTACGCAAAAGTAAAAATATGAATGTTACCTAATTCTCCAGATTTGGCACTCTCTGGTTTCGGTGATTTTATCCCATAATTAATTCATAGGAAACATTTTTGATCGTTGAAAAAGATTAAAGTGACCGTATTTTAGTCCTGCGAATTTTCAGTCCAAAGCTGAGATGCATAAATTAGATCAATTAGATTAATTAACGTATTATAGTTCATCGAGAATATCAATAGAAATGATTAATTTACCTGGAAGTATAATGAAATGTATTTGTCCTTTATACTCAGTCCTAATAACTGAGTAGTTTTTTATGCGAAATGCAAATTGACAACAGATTGGATATAGCCGAATTTATTTATAAACGAACATATTCACTATATAAAAAATTCAAAATAGACTACATTTCATATAGGTATTTTTCTGTTGAACTTTTCTTCAGATCGATATAAAGCCCTTCTGATCTTTTGAATGTTAATGTCTTCCGATAGTGTAACATTCACAGGAAATTCAAGGTTCATCGATTTCCGTGTTACAATTCACCCTTAATCTTGAATTACAATGTGCTCATAACATTTAACAATACTCGGAAACAATCATTTCACATTGACATTAACTGCAAAATACAAAACACTTTTGCTGCTCGATTTAATTTTCAGCACTATTAACTAAACAGTGTTCAAACTTGTAATTGTAATCAATATCAAAATCATTCGATGTCAGAGCTTCATATTTTTGGCATATGTTTCAAGGGTATACAAAAGGGCATCAAAAATCCTCTCAATTGTAGATCATGCTTGGCTTCCTTTGTTCTCATTATACATCATATATATATATATATAGCGAGAGAGAGAGAGAGAGAGATTATAGAGAGAAAATACTTTATACCTACACATCAATCTAGGTTTATTAACAAACATTTGACGATTGATCAGGTTCATAAAATTACAGATGTAACTGAAAAAGCTTATGAAGGTAACATAGTATGCTCAGATGCATTATTAGCATGATGGCCTTCTTCATAATCTGAAGAAAATGAAACATCAAACTATTGATATCTTATATTACAGCTAAAATGTTTAGAATAATTTTAGAGGAAGCCTTTATCTTTACAATAAAAGAAGCTAAAGCAGGTGTACCACAAGGAATTAAGGGCAATTCTTTACCTATTCTACAAATTTGATGTATCACAATGGCCACATTTGCTAATACACATTGCGAAAACTGCCGAAGATAACAGCGAAAAGTCACATGATAATTACAACAGGCAAATGAAAATATAAATAATTGGACCCCAACTTGGAAAATAAAACGAAAGCAAACGTGTGCAACTTCAGTTCAGACCGCACAAGCACCAATAACAATAAATAATACTATCCATATAGCAACAATGCCAAGTATATCTCCAATTTTGATGAAAAATTTCGCTGGAAGGAACATGTAAAAAAGAAGAAAAGGAAAGAACTGGAGTTAAAATTTAGAAAATTGTATTAGTTAATTGAAAGAAAATTACAATTATCAGCGCATAATAAATTGCTATTATACAAGCAAGTCTTGAAAGCTATATGGACATATGGAATTCAAGTAGATGTTCCGCAAAACTAATATAAATATGATACGAATAATACCTATAATAAAATAGGTTTTCCAGAACAAGGTTCTAAAAAGTATTATAGGTGCACCGAGATACTACAAGACTGATTAGTTACACCAACATTTTCAAGAATTAATTGTTACTCAGGAAATCAAGAGAATTACAAGAAGACATGAGGACAGACTCCATACTCATATCAATATCGAAGCAATACCACTCTTGGATAACATAAGACCACTTGTGTAGTGTAGGGTAATGAGGTGCTTTTAATAAAAAATAGCAGTGTTAATACATAAATATTACTACACTAAAGACTGAGATAGGGCCTATGGAATATATCTAAATTTAAGTTATTGTAAAGACAAATTGAAGGTTAATCGACAACGACTAATAACAATATAATAAAAAAATTCAAAAATCTTTATATGTCTTGAAAATGTAAAGTCGAATTTACACTGACAAAAAATGCATCAAAACTGCAGAGCTTAAAGGTAATTATTTACTCCAAAAAATGGATAACATTCAAGGTAGAATAAGCTCATAACAACTGATTGAGTCTAATATAAGGCTCTGATATATGCTCAAATATGGACACAAAATCAAACAAATATTGTAAGAAGGGTTACTGCAAATCGACGTTTTCAAAAATATACGCGTTTTTACATTTCAGTGGTAGAATACATTCAAAACCAGTTAGCAGCATTGATGTGGTAGATGATTTGTTTTGATTATCACCGTATTATGCACTTAAAATTCATGCTATAAAGCCGGGCGTTAAAGAAATAATGTTATCTCAGCGTTATGTTGACTATTTAAGATAGCAAGTTATACGAAAAAATCGAATTCATAGAAATAAAAATCTGGAATTTGGAATAGGTATTACAAAATCATTGCGGCTAATTTATGAGTAAAACCTAAACAAATATCAATAAAAACTACAGTTTTCACCTGATACGGCTTTGACCGATATCTTTCTGTTACGAAAAGTCAAATTTCCCCTTACTCAATAGTTGATTCCGGAAGATGCCTTTCGAAAATGCTTTACTAAAGATATTATTCTTTGATGGTGATAACGAGTACATCCCGCTAGCATAATATATCTGAAGAGGTCTATTTTGAAGATGTTTTATATTTATTTTTACAGAATTTACCATCTAATCAGAACGGTAACATATAAATCATTTAAATTTAATAAATATGAGTTTTAAATAATTCGCGTTTGAATTAAATTAAAGAACCATTCTCCTTGCATGTGCTGCACTTTTTACAAAAGAATTTTGATTAAGAAAGCAGCTCGCCGGGCCTTAGCGCTTTCACGTTGCAGGTCGCTCACTTTTCTTAATTCACTTTCCATTAAACGGTTTATTGTTTAGAATCTCAAAAGGCCAACATGACAATATTTATCTTGTTCAATACTCAACAATACTCATCATTACACATACTCACTTAACGGAACAATCAAGTCAATTAAAACTAATGTAATAACTCATTTAAAATCCTTTGCCGGTCTGGTATTAAATTATTAATTCATATCAATGAATATAAGGATTATGAATTAATATTGAATGTTTTTTTTAGTTTTAATATTTATTTAGTGGTATTAATTAAAGGATTAGCTATCTTTGAAGCAGACCTACTTTATAGTGTATTCAAAGTTATTTTATACATACGTCATTTAAATTTGTGACGTCAAAACGTCGCAATGTTGCTACACCAACTGTTGAGTTTTAGTTCATTTTGGCTTTGGCATACAATAAAATTCTAATCTAAATAAAATACACACACATTTTATCAAACATAATTTTTTTAACATTATAGTACATCTCAAAACTACAGTTAATTATCTAGCCACAATAGTTTATAGGTTAGAGTTACAACCTCTTATTACTTTTGCTTTCAAGAATTTTGCATACGTATGACAATCATACGACTTAGACAGGCTAATTCGTTTACGCGTTCGAACTAGTAAGACAGCATTATATCTCTTTTTAACTAGAATATAATAAGAAGGAAAATATTGTGTGATTCTGAAACGAATTTACAAATTGCGGCAGGTAATACATAAACAACTTGATGATATATGTACAAGAAACTTTGAATAGACTATATATGTTACGGTTAGGATTTTACAAAAACAACATTAAATAATAAAATAATTTAATATAAATCATTAAAGCTCTCAAAAAATACCTCTGAAAGCTTTTTATTTATATTTTAGAATATCTTTTCAACAACCTCGTTTCTAATCCTTGGCATTAGTGTACCATTTATCCAGTGATAAACTTAGAGATCATGCCAAAAGACATCCGGTCTTACTGAGTCTGATTTTGTACTCTTGCCTTATGGACAAACACAGTTATTAACAATCAACAGCATACATTTACAATCATGTCCCAGGAGGGCTCGAACCTGCGACTATTTCAACACTAGGAAGGAAGACCGTCCTATCGCCTTGACCACTGTGTAAACCAAGCCGCTGAACTCTTTCTTGTGAAAGATTTTCCAATATAATTTTTAGATGTTTTCAAAATATAAAATTATAATAATTATTTCGATATAAAAGATAAGAGGCATGTGTAAACAAAACAACTTGCAACAGTATAGAATGCGAGAAAATAAACTTGTAAATCCTTATGTTCTTTTATATGGTTGTAAAATTTTAATAAATAATATTTATATCCTATAAAAATCAGAATTACTCCATCTTTAATATAATGTGTCGTATATCGAATATATTGAATATATTTTTAGAAAAAAACTATATAAAAATAACTAATATAAAATTATATGATGGAAATCAAACAAACAAATAACAACCAGCTATAAACCATAAAATTTTATAGACAGATTCTTGCGTGATAGAAGTGCGTGAGTTAACTCAGTTTATACCCATATCATATAAATTGGCCCATGGGAAATTTATATCAGCGTATTTGTAATTCATAAAACGATGCGAACTAGTTTTCCTCTACAGGAAAGGTCATGGTATCGTTATTTTGCCCTTCAAAGAAAAATATTTAGCTCTAAAAAATACAAGGGATGGAATTGTTTATTAATAAGGTTTAATTTTAATTTTTTGTGGAATAGATTCGTAAAGTGTATGAATAGTTTCCAACGGAATTTTGGTCAATTCTTCTACGGAAATATCCGCTAGTTGCTATGTTAGATATGTTAGATATGGAAATCTGCTCCCCCTCTCTGATGATATCCTGATGGTCCTCAAATCAAGACTAAATGTTGTGTCTTTGTGAATAGACGCATTATCATCTTGCAATATGACATTGTTTGATATTAATATGCTAGTAATAGCAAGACCTTCATCACTAGAGATGTTATTAGCAGCAATCTTGTCAGTGGCGTGAAGGAGAGTGTCAGCTAAGTACGATATACTAAGTACCACGATATTGTCAGCCAAATCATAACGTCAGTTCCCCCATGTTCGCCTGTAGGTAGCAGATCGTAGACTTATTTTAAGGCTATTCAAACATAAACGCGTCCATTTGTAGGAAAGAATGTAAACAATGATTCATTGAACGTTTCCGCCTTCTTCCAATCGTCAAGTTTCGAAACAGTAATACTCAAATGAGTGTGAGTTCTGCTGTCACTCTTGCTGTGGTAATGTTATGTCGTCTGGTCATAATTCTTTTCAAAATAATAATTTTCGTTTGCACCAGGCAACTAACTTTGGGTTTCACCCACTGTTCCTCTTTGCCGATGATGATTTGTGTATGCTGTCATTTCCGCAGATATTATCTCATATAACTCTGCCGCTTTCACACATATCGTTAGTTTTAATCGTCATAGAACAAATCATATTATACACTAAAATATAATCTACAGAACTTGGCATATAAAATGAGCAATATATGCGCAACGGAAGCAGTGTTGCCAAGATGCAACAATATGTAGTGTATAGCATAGTGTTCATATTATTTTGTCAATCCCCTGTATGTAGGACTTGTGGATCCATAATGAAATGGAATAAAACTAGCGGTGTGTTTGTTGTATGTGGTTCAAATGTCCATCGTGGTTGTTCACATATTACAGCACGAATTTCAATGACCCGGCTAAATCCTGAATTTGGTCAATAAACGATGAAAAGCCCAGTGTCAACGTGAACACAAAGGAATACTCATTTCAAGAACAAAATTTTGCCATTCAGACCTGCTGCTCAATCGTCTACCTACCCATGATAATTTGGCATTAGTAATTGAATAATGAACAAGTTAAGCAGATGCTTCTAGAACAACATAACTGCTAGGTCAGCTATACCGAATTGAGAAACCCTAAGTTTTTATTATAATTTACAGTATATTATAGTATTTATATATATTAAGGATACTACAAATAAATATAAAAATATAAGTCTATAGAAGAAATCTATAAATCCCCTGGAAATAATATTTATTTTAAAATTGTATGACTTTATTTTTTATTCAATAGAATAAATAGCTTATAAATTATATGAATTTTTGACGAGATGGTGAGTGAAAAAATAAGTTTCAACACTCTATAATCCAGGGACTATAGAGAAGCTTTGTAATATGGAATTAGGATTTTTTTCATCCAACACCTAGGTCTTAAAACAGCCTGGCTTTATAAATGAATATAAAAAGAAAAAATTCGTAACTAGAAACATAAATACTATCAATGCACATTATGACAGTAATAAGTGGAGGTCTATAATCAACTTTTTGAATATATTCTCGAGAAAAATATAGCTTCAGTTATTTTAGTTTTTCAGATCTACTATATTCAACATGATTAATAGTTCGTTTTATCTCTATTCTACATCTATCTATAATTCTACAATGTTATCTATTCTCTCACCATTTTTGTAATTTTAATAATATTTTGGTAAATGACTAGTTTGAGTTATTATCTTTTTTAACTAAGTAGTGTTTAACGGGACAAGACGTTTTTCATTTAATTTTCATTTTTCGAAAACTCAAGTTATACATAAATAAACCAAACTAGATAATTAAAGATATGGATGTTAATAATTCGAATTACTTAATATTTTATACTGTGAAAATAATTTCTTAAATATATCAAAAAAATTATGGATTTAACAGAAATTTACACTTTTAAATATTCAAACTAAAACAAAATAATACAATAATAAACAGTGTTATACAATTTTTTCAACATTTGAATGTGTGAATGTGTCTCCAGCTGTGCGGCACAAAAAAGAGTTTGACAATTGACAGTTTAAGATTAGTAAATATTGAGCACAATATAAGAATAGCATATTACCAGTAATTTTAGAGAAGTCCAGTAAGTAGGCCAATACTAAAGTTAAGTTTGTCAACTGTAAAAAGTGTAATTAAAAAGTTTAAGAATACTAGATCAATTAGCGATATTATAATTCACCACCTAATAAAAATCTGTTTTAGTTTTAACATCGAAATAGCGCGTACGAATGTTAGTAAAAGCCTAAGAACTTCAATTCGACACCCTAGATAAAAATTGCAAATTTCAAGAAACTCTTTACCGCGTATAATCAGCGAAGATCTGTGTACCAATACTCAAAAAACTCATTTCAGTTCGTTAAATCGTTTACTGGACATCAACAAATGAACGCAGATTTTTGAAATTATTGAATTTGGGGTTTCAAGCACCTTCCTGTTTTCCGGACTCTCGCTGGAATGATTAGAACCGACAATAAAGTCAGTCAAAGTTATGAGGTTATCTAAAATTAAAGATATCTATTCTATAATCCTCTCTGTACTGAAGGAGGATTTTTATTTAGTTTATTTTCTACGCTGATTTTAAGTTAATGATTATTTTAAAATATAAATATTTCTGCTTGACAAACATTACACCATAAATCCATGTAACATTTCATTTTTATTAAATTAGATACTAAGTATTTATAACCATTATTTACAATTCAATTAAATTTATTTAACAATACCAATTATAAATTATTTTTATTTATAGTTTTTGTTAGCAAAGTTAAAATAATTGTAAAAAAATAGATAAAATTACGTTATGCAATAGCTTTGGTTTATTGTTCATTGTTCTTTGTTATATTTTAATCATTAAACCATCAAGTGTTTCTACATATAACATTTTTTTACTTTCATATGTAAATTTAAATAAATAATGTATGTAGAATATACTATAATAGAAAACCTTTCTCTACTCCACATTACACAGTATTCACTAGGCGTTAATCCTTTTGATTATAATTAATTAACGCTTCATATTATATAAAAATATCAAAGATTGGGTGATGTTATCGTCAAAGATCAAGCATTTTCCGATATAAAATTAGTATGTATATGGAGAGATGGGGAAGGAATGGTGATTAGCTATTATTTTCAATAGATTTATTCATTCATAGTAAAATCTTAATTTTTTTATAAAATTGGAGGGATTTAATTTGTATTCTATATACCCAATATAAAAAATAAATATAACTGCATATGTATAGTTAAATATATACCATTGACTTATTTAATGATTGTTCTGTTTTTTCTCCTCTCACTTACAATAGTGTTTTATATATCTATAATTGAAAAGTTTTACATTCGTTAGTTATGGCAACCGGGAATTGGTTTTCGCAATAATTTTGTATCGTTCTTCAATCAAAAATTAAAAAAATACTTACGAAATAAACAGGAAGAAAAAATTTGAGACTACCTATGAGGGTATGATAAAACATATCCATATTAGCTCCCAGGCACTGATCTTTCCAACTATGAATATAACTACAAGAATACCCATCGGGTATTTTTGCGTAGAACATTTCTTTGCTCACGACAGTCATGCTGATTTGAAACTAAAAAGAATTCCGACAGTTTTCGATATAATTTTGTTGACCATATGGGTCAAGGTGCAGTTACAACAATTTGCAACAAAAATTGTCCGTTTACGGGCACATAATTGACATGAAAGTTGAAATGGAAAAAATTAGTTACTGATCAAATAAAATTGATTTTGTTTTCGACCACAAGGTGGGATTTAAAAGTACGCACGTCCTTGAGCTTCAAACTAACGATACCGCAATTGTTTAATATAAATGCAAACTTGGTCACGCTAGTAGAAATTTGATTCATTAAAATGTTATCAAATATCCTATTAACTAGAAAAGGATGGCGATTTTTCTCTATTAATGTCTTGATATTATGTTATTATTACATCAGGAGTAATCAGGTTATATTGTGCTTCCGAAATTTAACTCATACACAGGGGATAAAAAAAATAATATAAACACCTGACCTATACACAACATTTATATAATAATAAAATGTCTAATACAAGATTTGATTTCAAAACAGATGCAATTTTTCGCAGCAAATCGTAAAGTGCTTGAATAGTTTTTAACGGAAAGTGGTGCCAGTCTTGTACCAAAACATCTGCCAAGTTCTTCACTGATTTTGCAGATGGAAATTATGGTAACGTATGAATATTATGCTGGCAGATGGAAAATGTTTGATGATTTTCGGATTGTCCTCAAACCAAAAGTGAACCTTTTTGGCGGTGTGTAAGGACGCATTATCATCTTGAAATAAGACACTGTTTAGCACTAATATGCTAGTCGTAATAAAAACTTTATCATTGAGGATGTCGAGATATGCATTTGAAGTTATCCGTCCAGTGCTGTAAATGAGAGTATTCCAATGTCCAATTCGTAACGGAACCGCTGCCGTACTTGACTGTAATGAGCAGACAGTGCGTAGGGTTCTTTTGGGGTTCTTCATACATAATAGCCGATCGTAGTACAATACAACAAGGAAACAAAAATAGTTCATTCGCTCGGTGATATTTCTGGCCAATCTTCGACCTTATTTTTATGTGCGCTACAAAGACACCTCTATTGTTAACCGTTTTCGAAAAAAGTGGAGGTTCTATGTTCGGCTGCATATATATTTTTTAATGTATGTTCTCCATTTTTTCCGTCAATTATGGGCGGATTTTCAAAATTATTTCCTTATTCGAAAGAGTATACTTCCCACGAGATGGTTCCATTGCTACCAAATCAGCATCTTTTGGGGGAAGGGGGAAATCAAGGGAAACGCTCAAATTTCACAGGCACGTATAAAGTTTTCACATGTTTTTTAGATAAAATAATCAGATATTTAGGTATAATCTTATTGCTGAGCTGATGTGACGAAAAATCGGAAGTCGTTCAGTGCAAAAGTTATTTAGTTTGCTTTTTAAGCACTAAATATAGCGTATAAGACCTCATACAAATATCGTATATAGGTGCTTCTATGCTGTAATGGTTAAAAGTTTAGCTTCCAGGGGGAGGTCGCGGTAATGGTTAAAAGTTTAGCTTCCAGGGGGAGGTCGCGGGTTCGGTTCCCGGCTTGGACAATAACTTTTTGTGTTTGTTTAGTTAGAACATTTGTCAAATCACCTATAGGTAGCGGACCTCGGCGCTCGAAGAGTTTCTTATTTTGACATATGACATACACAAAAAATTAAGTTACCAACAGAAAAATCTAAATTAACATAACTGTTGGGGTTCGACACCGACTTCAAAGTGGTCGGTTGGTAGTTGTTAGAATAAAATTGTAAATAGATAAATAGGTTTAGGTAGGTATTAAGATAAAATGTGTGTATATAGCAGAATATAAAATGCGTGTAGTAAATAGGTATGGTTTTTGATTATTTTTATTTAGTTATTACAACGATTATTATGTACATATTTTATTTTTAAATATTTTTTTTATGTTAAAAATAAAAGTTTGCCTTTTTTTGCCTTTTAGTGATTTCCTTATTTATTTTTTGAAGTCGGTTCAATTTTTTTGTTAAAAATACTTTTTACTTATAAGCTCTTTTTGTAGAACCTAAAAGTAAACAATTACAAACAAAAGATTTGCTAAAGAACTGGTCAATATTTTTATTTTTTATTTTAGTAATAGGTTTGTCCTTCTTTATTTTCCTCAACTTCATACAGTCACTTGGATAGCTCTTTTAGATGTTCTATATTTTAAAAATATTTACCCTTTGAGTTGAGTACATACCACGTGTTAGTTTACCCCAACAATTTTCAATAATATTCAAAAAAGACACAACGTTGGTTACTTTAAAATTTGAATATTGTGTTCTGAAAAATATTCTTTAAAACTATATGAACAGCAGCATTGTCGTGCTTAAAAATATAACTCTGACCGGCAATTTGTTTAACTACTCTTCGATCAATTTAATATAACTTCTTTAAATATTTGTATTACTATGATGATTAAACTACGTTCCACCTAAAAACCCTGTACGTAAACAACACAATGTTTAGTGTGCTAATGTTTTGTCGCAGAGTGTATTAATCATACAGTAACTAAAATTAATAAAACTTTATTAGTTAAATTTATATTTGTAAACAGAGATTCTCAGAGTTGTATTAATAGATATTTAGTGAATAAAATTTTATCACGGTTTACACGGTTCATATCCGTCTATGAAAAAAGGTTTATTAATCGTTAAACTACAAAACTTACGTAAATATATTTCTTAGAACTAATATTGTTCAAATATAAACTTCATCTTCAAAAAAATAGGGACCGATAATTCTTAGCGACGACATCACAAATTATAGGTAATTGAAGAGATTTCTAATTTTCCGATTTCATTTTGGACTCTTTCACTTCAGAAGTTACAACTGCTATTTATGTATATGAAATATTTAATATTTAGATGCCTATTTAGATGAAAAACTATTTTGTGTACTTTTGATATAAGCTACATAAATATATTTTTAAAATGATTTTTTACTTAAAAAAACAAATTTTTCATTTCAGCTATTTTTAAAACCAAAAAAAAAGTGAATAATGTGGTAATAATTCAAAGAATTATGTTTAATTTTCATACGCATAACTTGCGCATTAATAAAAGAGACAGGTCTTTTTTTTTTAATTTTCTGATTCGCAGATATGGGAGGTTGTTAAAAATACTTGTAAAAATTAATCGCAGCGCTCTAGATAGTTGTAATAATTATATTGTATGACATTGAAGGCACCGAATATGAAAAAGAGAAAATATAGTAGGACAACTTTTCCTTATATTTTTATATTTACTATTTCCATTATTCTTTTCTAATTTTTTCTGAGAATTCTGACTATTTTATTCAACCTTATATCATAAAATCTAATAATTCTAATATTAGTCTTTTATTACCTTTATAACAAACAATATATATTAAGAAAAAATAGAGTAGTATTATGTAAATAAATACATTTATTAAGCTCAACTATATAAAAATATAAAATAAGTAAATATTTCTAAGGAACTATATCGATTCTGAGTATGTGTCCATCTGCTCCACCAACATATATTTGGTCTTGTTTTCCGCACTGAATCACGGTTATTACAATATCAAGCTCTAAACTGGCTACATTTTCTGGACTATTATGCGTTATAAGCCAATGTTTCAATATTTTGTCCCAACCCCCACTAAATAAATGTTCTTTTTCTCCCCATTTGACTCCCCCTAATGCATTAATGATCAAGTCCGAACCTTTCTGCAATATTTTAGTTATTTTTATCCGACTATTTCTATAAATAAATTGTTACGTACCGTAATCCTTGCAGCGTATTTAAAGTTGTTTACTATGTTATTCTCGTTAATAACTATTTCTTTTCCCTCTCTAGTGGAGTACGCAAATAACTTATCCCCTATTAAAGTAACTGGTGCGCGACCCATGAAAGTTTTTTTCACACCATATTGAACGTTTTCACCTAAACATAATTAACGGCATTAGCTTACACGAACATAACATCATCATTACCTTCCGTTTTAATTTCTGTTATAACTAGGTCAAGATCCCGTACTGTAAAAATCATATTATCGGACACTATCATGGCTTTTACAGGTTCTGCTAAATTGATCTGACCATACAGCTTATCACCTTTATATACGCTGATCTGAAACACAACATATATACAATCAATTGAATCAAACCAAGTTTTAATTACTCGAATCTACATTTCCTTTATCATCTCCAGCCACCAAACAGTTATCGAGGATAGCGAGCTGCCAATATTCCACCTCGCCGTTTTCAACTAAAGTTTGTATCGGCTTGAGAGTTTCTGCGTCCCAAGATTTAATTGTTCCATCGTTTGAGCAGGACCATAATGTGTCTTTGTGTATAACGAGACAATACACTGAGCAGGGATGGGCCTGGACCTCGTTCAGTTTTACTAAATCAGCTGACCATATCTAAAAAAATACGAACTATTATAAATATAATTAAACTATAAAAATATATTTAATAAAATGTATTTACACTATAGTATTAAGTTGTTCCTTAACAATAAGAATTATCATAAATTTTTTAAGAAAATAATTCTATACTAGGTATTTTAAATATATAAAATTTAAAAAAATATATTAAAAACATCCATCGCTAGCTTTTTTCCCATATTTAAGGCAAGAAACAAATACTGTATTGAAAGAAATGCTCCATAAATCTCCATAATAAGTTTCATTCAGTGGATATGTTGAGATAACAAGTTGTAATTACACTTGATTTTGGTAGTTCATAATATATCACACCTTTCGCATTTCATCAAATACATAATTTCGAATTGCAAATAACTCTGATCAGATTCAAATTTAGAGCTATCATAAACAGTAATCCGGTTGCCATCTCCTTATCATCAAAGTAGCTCACTGTAAATAAAAAAATGTTTGTCATTTTATCAAGTTATCAAGTATTCAATAATTTAGACAATTTTTTAACAGAAGGTAGATAGTAAAATGAAGGTCAATTTTTGATAGTAATCTCCACTAAATATTTAGTTCAATCCTTCACTACTGAAATTTTAAGTACTTTCGACCCGTTTTTGAAGATTAATTTCCGCAAAAACGATATATAAAATCTGACAGATTTCATAAATTAACAATATAAGCTCTTTACTATATCAAATTGGATAAAAAGCAGATCAGATTACGCTCAAATTCAAACAACTGTACTGGTCAGTTGTAAGAAACTCTCAAATTGAATTAAAATCAAAAATATTGGTTTATCAGTCAATAATAAGGCCTATTTGGACCTATGGGGAGCAAATTTGGAGTTATGCTAAAACATCAAACCAACTAGTAATCCAACGCTGCCAAAACAAAGTTCGACGAATCAATATAGGCTAATATATATAGCTATAGGCTTATCGCTTCATAACTAACGATAAGCTATATGATGACTTCTGGTGTATGAATCAAATGGATTTAGGAAGTTATTCAATATTTCGCCTTACAACACGTAATAAGGCTACTAAATCACAACAACGTAGAAGCTATACAGCTACTGAACTACGTGCAGCAAATCAGAAGATTGGAGCGAACCAAACCACAGGTACCTGTACAGTGTAAAAGTGTTTAATGTTAACTTTAGCCTATATAGTCCAATTTAATTTTATTCAGTGAATACATACTGATGTATATATCCCGCACTCATCTTGCTTATTATTGCTGCAAGTACAACAAAACAGCAGTAAAAATGAATTTTTAAATTAATATTGTGCTAAGCATACTTAGTATAAGTTATAATAAAGAAATTTTTTTAACTAATTATTGGTGTTTTTTTATCCGACAAGCCAATCATCCGAAAACATGGAAAATATTGACACATTTTTTGGTTTTTGGGTATCTTTAAAGTAGTATAACCAGGAAATATATTCACTTAAAAAATCAAAAATGCTTTCTAACTCACTCATATCGGTCATGTTATTATGATGTTATTTTATTCTAGTTATTCTAAAATGTACAAAGTCTATTTCCAGATTTCTGCATTATATTAATTATCAATATTTCAATCGAATTCAATTTTATATATATATATATATATATATATATATATATATATATATATATATATATATATATATATATATATATATATATATATATATATATACAATTTGCTAAAGTACAAAACTACGTTTTCATTTCTAGAGATCTTCATGTATAATCCATCAAAACACATTATTTCCGAAAAGTTGCGCCTTTAATGTTGTAGTAAGAAAAATATGTATGACGAGTGCTAGTTTTGTGATTTTAGAAACATTGATTTCGAAACAATTAACAATTAAACGTTCTGAGTGATCATTAATAGTTTCAACTGCTGCGTTTGACTTTACCATTAAGGACAGTCAAAGAGAAAATTATTAATTAAAAACAATACAGTTTGTCAGCCAGTAATCCAAATCAAAACGAATCTTCGATAGATTCAAAAGCCGTTTTTCCTACATGGTATTAAAAGTAACGGGAGAGCAAAATAGTTTAGTCATTGGTGCAAACGTTTCTTCCAGTTCTCAAAATATATATTAGATACAGTTTCTGAAATGGCATTAAAGCTATAACATTGGTTCGTTTCCTTTTATTTATATTTTTACAGTCTCTTTTTTACCAACTAGGGTTTATCTGGACTAGACCTACTACTTAACGTAGAAAGTGATCAACTTGGAGACTATCCCAGAAGACATCCGGTCATACCCAGACTGGTTGCTGGCCTGACTGGCATTATATTCCTTGTCTGATTTTACACTCTTGCCTTATGAACAAACTCAACTAACTACATTCACAAACATAAATTTACAACCATGTGCCAGGCGATTATCGCAATAGTAGGAGAATCGTCCTGTCACCTTGACCACTGAGCTAACCAAACCGACACTCATCAGTTTTAACATCCTTAGTGGACTCAGGACAATGCTTAGTTTAGATATTGAGAAGAAGACAGAAGTCCGACAGAATTAAATCAAGTGAGTCAGAGTGGTAGAATTTAGCAACAAACGTCTTCAGAAATTTAGCCTCACTTAAAAAACACATAACAGTTGAATAATATTCTTTGTTGACAATTTGGTGGAGCAAATTGTAAATAGCAACAGCATGACTTTTATTTATGGGTGCTTTTAATTTAAGATGAAATCTAATATGAATTTTAAATAGTATATTCATAAACTAACCATTATTTTTCCATCATCGGCAGCACTGTAAAGCTTCCCGTCATGAAACGAAAAATAGGTTATGTCCCATTCGTGTTTGTCATTGTTTGACGCTCTACAGCTTATTCGCAGAGGCATTTTATGACTGCGATCGATCGACACCGCGAAACTTTGACAAGGTAAAAACAATGTTATTACTTTCGCCGACACAAAGAACAAACGAGATTCGGTTACGAAATAGCGATGCAAATAAATACCAGAGCACCAAAATAACTGAACTCTTTAGAACGATTCGGAGCGATTGGAGCCGGTTGTGTAGCGGTGTTAGCGTATTTTTAGTAACACAAATAAGTCCCATAAAATATTCTGGCAGGCGATACAAGGAGCTCCCTTATTTCGAATGTTTTTATTCAAAGTAATTTCAGACAATAACAACGAGTTCAGATACCTTATTGTTTATAATCATATAATATGAAATCTTATTAAGGTATAAAATAATTTTTGTACGCTTGATTATAAAATAGTTAATATTCGATTCTTCAATATATTTATAGGATCCACATAAGTATTAATGGTGTTTTTTTAAAGATATAGAAGGTACTACATACCATTATTCTATTTTCTGTTCCACTACATTTTATTTTTAAGCGTTTATTTTTTTCTTTTAGATGACGTTGAGAGATGCGTTTTTTCACCGAATTGACCAATTTTTCTAACTCTAATTTCCGAACCTTGAAATGCAACGTATGTTCTGCATTTGTTTCACTTTGTGGAACTACGCTTCCTATTTATTTGAGTAACCTTTAGATATTTTGGTTTTACATAAATTAGCCTAAAACCTAGAAGTTTCGTTTGTAGTGGCATATTTATATTTCCTTCTTCCAAACAGATATGCTTCTGTATCTCTGAGTAACACTGCTGCATGAAAACAGATCAACATATTTATGTTTTATACATATGCACTCTATAATTAACGGTATCTAGTAAATAGAGTGAATATAATGCTTTTAATGTAATTTTAACCGATTTATCAGTGTAAAATCCGACGTTAATCTACCAAGAATGCTTTGAATTTGCGTGTATTTTGATATATTCAAGGTATTCACAATACAATATGTTTATTCATTTATGTGCTCTTTATTTTTCATGTTAAAACCAATAGAACAAAAATGAAGTTTATCTCGAATGTTTGGTGGGGATTTATTTAAAAATATCAAAAATATTTTTCTCCCAAAATTTTGGATATTTCTACAACCAAAATATCATTACAAGATGAAATAAATTGTGAGTTTGTAAATTCGTGAATAACAGCTATGGTATGTAGTCTGAAATCAAATAAAATTAAAACCGTATTTTACATTCTAAAGTATTAATATAATCTTAAAAGTAAAACTTAGGACACATATTCAGCCATATTGTAAACTTAAAGTAAACTTAAATAAACCGTGTTTAAAGTTTGGAGAGAATATTTCAGGAGCCCATAATGCTATGTTGTAAAGGGTGTATCAATAACTGCGCTCTTAAAATCTAAAAAATTAATGTCTAAAATTTGCTTAATTATAATTTTATCAAAAAGTGTAAAATATATGTTTATTTATCGAAAACAACTATACTTAGATGAACGCCATCTTTACCTTCTTTACAATTATTTAATCTTGGCTGAAATCAGACATTTTTCCTAGGAAATAATTATTGAACCTATAGCTACTATAGATACCATACTACTACTTATAGATAGTATAACCCCCTCAGTATTGTCTTCATTTTTAACCAAATTAAAACTCATAGATACCCTGAATATTTATTTCTCTACCGGGGCAAACCCAAGAGCAATAATTATTAGGTATTCTAGGTATGTTGGTTCAATCTTCATCGGAAATTTTAACGGCCAAATTACTATCCATTTACAAAGCACTAAAATTTGTACAAAATATTTTTAAAAATCTTATGGTGATTGCTCGACTGATATTCCTACTCGATGAGCTTCCTGGAGAGCCTTAATTTGGTCTAACCCCATCACCCATTAGGATCACTCATCCGCGAATTGGCTGTAAATTTGAGAAACAACAGAAAAAACATTAGATTTATGTAGCTTCCCTCTCATACTGGAATTAAGGGCAATGAGATAACATAAGGTTGGGGATCACAACTGGATCAGCTTAAATATAACCTGATGAAGAACAATAACAACTAAAATTTAAGAGAAAGGTCTACTAGGGGTAGGATTACAATACTACCAATATTAGCAGACTCAGCATTTATCCTGCCGTCATGCAATAAGTGTGATTCCCCACATCCATTTCTTTTTTATGAGCCTAGCCTATTTGTATATGAAGGAACTTAAACCCCACTCCCTTACTGGCGTTTGACGTGTCATTAAAGGATTTTCTACTTTTTGCAGCAACAACACATAAATTCAAATCGCTTAAAAATATCGTAATTATCATATTCGTTTTCAAAGTCTACAATTTCAAAAATCAGGAATATAAGAAATTGGAAAGATTCGTTACCCTCCAATAGGATTTTTTCAAAAATATCAATGCTGCGGTTGCATTTATACACTGAGCGATTTTTCACCAAATTGACTAGTTTATAATTTCCAGTCTTCTAATTTCCATAGTAAGTTCTGCATTTGTTTCATTAGCTGGAATTACCCTTCCTATTTGTTTGAAATTTTGCCTAAATCCCAGTAGTTTCTTTTGTAATGACCTATTTGTATATCCTATTGACAAACAGAAATGCTTGAAATGCTGTACCTCTGAATAAGACTACCACATGAAAAACAGAGCAACATTTTTATGTTTTATACATAAGCAGCGTAAAATTAACGGCATCTAATAAATATGGTGGATAAAACGCTTTTAATATAATTTTAACCGATTTATCAGTATGCAGTCCGGCGTTATAGCACAAAGAATGCCTTGAGTTTATGCGTATATTGATATTTTCAAGATATGCTTAATTTAATAAGTTGCTACAAGTGCTCTTTGTTTTCCATGTTGAAACCAATGGAAAAAAATTAAATTTATATTTTAATAGACCTTAAATTGCCCAAAACGCTGATGGATCTTTAATAAATAAATGAATAAAAATACTGAGTTTGCATCACACTTTATATTATCAATTCAAAAGATCATTGCTCTATGCCAGTATTATCACACTGAATAACATCTTATAAGTTTTGGAACCAATACCAATTTCCATAACGTTATTCTCAGTTTATTTTGTTCTTTTGTTTAGAACAATCTGAATAAGTTATGAAATAATATACAGAAAATAATATTTAATATTAGTAATATCAAGATTAACAGTTATATCACCTTAGTTTTTTTTATTTATATATCAAGACCATTGCACGACTAAGAATTATTTTTTCTCCGTCTTAACTTACTAACAAATATCCACAACCATATATTATTTCTTATTCTATAAACTTGCTCAGTTATATGTCATTTGAATATTATACTATTCATTTAAATTACTAATAGACCTTAAATTGCCCAAAACGCTGATGGATCTTTAATAAATAAATGAATAAAAATACTGATTTTTCATCACACTTTATCAAACTATCAATTGAAAAGATCATTTATTAATATTTATTTGTATATAGTCATGTTACTACATATTTGGTTTCAATTAATGCTTCTTTGGATAGTTTAACATGGAACACAATAATTGAACATAAAACATTAGTAAATAATGCTTATAAAAATTTATTGCAGAAATGTTACAACGAAATATACACAAATGCATTTCTTAACTAAATATTATATATAATAGCAATGCAAAAATCAAATATACACACATCTTTATATATATGTACAGCTTATCTGACATCTACCCTCACAATATGTCCATCAGATCCACCTACGTAAATTTGATCCGTATCTCCTGCTGCTATGGCATTAATCACCAAATCAACATTAACACTACCTTCATCGGAAAGACTCTGATTCATTATTTTCCATTTTCTGAGCACCTTGTCCCAACCACCACTGAATAAAAACTTATCTTCACCCCACTCCACTCCGGATAGTGCATTGATCAGCATGTTATTATCGGAACCGTGCTGCAGGCAACATATACTGATAAACGAACCAAAGTATTTTATATAGAACTTACCACAATTTTGGCCAATTGTGGGAAACCTGAATGTCTGTCGGTACTATGTAAGAGAATTTCCTTTCCGTCTCTATCGATTAAAGCAAAGTATTTTGATCCAATTAGGGTGACTGGTGCTCGACCAGGAATATTGGAATCGTTCGACCACTGTAATTTTTCACCTATAAATGAATCGATTGTATTCTCCGACTACAAAACGCACTCCACTATTACCATTAAGTTTAACTTCGGTAACAACCAAATCTGTATCTTGTACAACCAAAACGTACGGTTCAATAACTTGTAAGTCTTTGACAGGTTCTGCCACATTAACCAAACCAAAGAATTTGTTGTTTTTATAAACACTAACCTATACAGCATTATAGTAAATGTTTCAAATATTATATACATATATGATTAGCTTACATTTCCTTCGTTGTCTCCAACATACAAATGTCCATTCACAGACCTAACTCGCCAGTGCTCCACATTTTCGTTCTTTGTCAGTTGTTGTTTTTCCTGTAACGTATTCAAATCATAAAGTTTAATGGTTCCGTCACTTGACGAACTGTACAGCGTATCATCGCTAGCTGTCAGACCATAAACAGGTAAGGTATGTCCTTGAATTTCAGCTAATTTAATCAAATCCGTTGTCCAGACCTAAAAGTATTATTCTAATATATTCGTATCTATCGACGATATTGAAAATAGTACCTTAATTTTACCATCATCAGAAGCACTGTAAAGCTTTCCTTTGTGAAACATAAGGGTATTAACGTCCTTGTAGTGCTTATCATCATCAGACGCGCGACAGGCCACAATCAAAGTCATTTTCGTTTTTTCTAAACATTTAAAAATATCACAAATCAATAACTATAATCAAATAAAAGTATATTTATTTTTAGTGTATTTTATTTTACATGATCTTAATTTTTAAACGTATGTTATTAAAAATAAATAAACTTAACGATATATTAGAACATAGAACAAGTTTTTCGTATTTCTGATTGCTTTTGGAGAATATGTAACGGTAGTACAGTTTTTTCATTACGTTTTTCTCGTATTCTGTATTATTATGTTATGTAAGTCTACTTTTTTTTATCAACCTAGGTATATTGGAACCGAACCGACTGCTTAAAGTGGACCTTAAGTTTTAGTTCTTAGTTTTAAGCCTACCGAATTGGCCAGTCCCACTCATCCGGTCTTGCCCAGTCTGGTTATTGGAGTGACTGGGATGATTATACTTTATCAGATTTTATACTGCTGTCTAGATACATTTAAAATTAAAACTACAAACATAAGGTACATCTATGTCCTGTAAAATTCGAACTCATAACTATCGCACCAATAGAAGGGCCCTGTTGCCTTAACTACTGCGGCTACCAAACTGGCGTAAAGTATTTATAAACAAGCCTTATATTATTATTTCATTTTCCCACTTCATTACTTCATTGTAATTTTTATTTTCGTAGTATTAAAGTTTCTCAAAAAATTAGAAATTATCAGGAAAGTGAGAAAGTAATTTTGAAATATGACAACACTCGCCGGCATGCGCATGTAATAAGAGCCCTGCAAATTTAATCAATGGCTCTATCTACCAAACTCACCAGACATTGCACTTTCTGACGACTTACTTTGACCAAAAGTTTTCAGTCAAATTTTACTATAGAGATGAATATACAAGCAAACGAACAACAAAGCATCTCAGTCGCCCCAACAAGCAGGACGTTTAACACGAAATATCTTCTATGATAATCACTCGTTAAATAAGTTTAATGACAAGGACCATAGTTCGGATAAGTCCGACTTAGTCA
This sequence comes from Rhynchophorus ferrugineus, assembly GCF_030347505.1. Lineage (NCBI taxonomy): Eukaryota > Metazoa > Arthropoda > Insecta > Coleoptera > Curculionidae > Rhynchophorus > Rhynchophorus ferrugineus. The sequence goes on along the minus strand of NW_027472583.1, from coordinate 17,084,474 downwards.
AAAAAAGACATTAAGTAAACACATATACATATTAAAATTATTTTAAGAATATGTTAGCAGTATCAATTGTGTAAAATGACAGAGACATATATAGAAAGAATCATATTGAAATGATTCACTCATTTATTTTTATTACGTTATGCGCGTAATAGAAATAGAGTATAAAAAATTATAACATTTATTAAATACTGTATTTTAAAATATCTCTGTAATATAAATATTATTCCTTCAAGTTGTTGCAAAATAGCATCAAGCTATTTCCAGAATTAATGGGTGTTTACACTGTACTGCCTGTAATGTAAACTGCCCGAAGAAAAAAAACAATTTTTATCACTGAGCTAATTTTAGGCAGAAATAAAGTTGATTTTTAAATTAGAAACGCCTGGATTGATCTCGGTATATTTTACCATTTCTTTTCAAAACAAACTGTGTAACGTAAAGTAACCTGATAATACAATATAACTTCAATTATATGGATTTCAATAACTCTTTTGATAAAAAACATAAGATTCTTAAAATAAAATACATACTATTTATATTTTCAAATATAAGTGATCTTCAAACAATACCTTAAAAATAATGACCTTTAGAGGCTTTTTTGATTCGATTTCAATCCTCATCAACCATGAATGTCAAAATGGAACGATTTTTTAAGTTTAGGGAATAGATATATTAGATATTAAGTCACATCAATAAGACAACTATGGAGTGATATAAGATTAAGCTCTATTGAAAATAGCTGTTAAGAGGATCAATGCTGCTTTTGAAAGAAATAATGAACGACACTATGTATTTTGCGTATTACTATTTTCTGATCGTTATAGCATGTAATTCCAAGACAAAATATGACAGTGTTACTATCTGAGTTTTATTAATCCAATACAATTATTACATCTAACAATATTTTAAGCGGTAATAGTAATTTGTTTACTTTATAGATTTTAAATCAAGTATAACCCATGGATTTTTGGACCACTTGATATAGAGTCATTGATATGGAATTAATGAGTATTTACACTGTACTGCCTGTAATGTAAACTGCCCGAAAAAAAAACAACTTTTATCACTGAGCTAATTTTAGGCAGAAATAAAGTTGATTTTTAAATTGGAAACGCCTGGATTGATCTTGGTATATTTTACCATTTCTTTTCAAAACAAACTGTGTAACATAAAGTAACCTGATAATAAAATATAACTTCAATTATCTGGATATCAATAACTCTTTTGATAAAAAACATAAGGTTCTTAATATAAAATACATACTATTTATATTTTCAAATATAAGTGATCTTCAAACAATACCTTAAAAATAATGACCTTTAGAGGCTTTTTTGATTCGATTTCAATCCTCATCAACCATGAATGTCAAAATGGAACGATTTTTTAAGTTTTAGGGAATAGATATATTAGATATTAAGTCACATCAATAAGACAACTATGGAGTGATATAAGATTAAGCTTTATTGAAAGAAGCTGCTAAGAGGATCAATGCTGCTTTTGAAAGAAATAATGAACGACACTATGTATTTTGCGTATTACTATTTTCTGATCGTTATAGCATGTAATTCCAAGACAAAATATGACAGTGTTACTATCTGAGTTTTATTAATCCAATACAATTATTACATCTAACAATATTTTAAGCGGTAATAGTAATTTGTTTACTTTATAGATTTTAAATCAAGTTTAACCCATGGATTTTTGGGCCACTTGATATTGAGTCATTGATATGGAATTAATGAGTGTTTACACTGTACTGCCTGTAATGTAAACTGCCCGAAAAAAAAACAACTTTTATCACTGAGCTAATTTTAGGCAGAAATAAAGTTGATTTTTAAATTGGAAACGCCTGGGTTGATCTTGGTATATTTTACCATTTCTTTTCAAAACAAACTGTGTAACGTAAAGTAACCTGATAATACAATATAACTTCAATTATCTGGATTTCAATAACTCTTTTGATAAAAAACATAAGGTTCTTAAAATAAAATACATACTATTTATATTTTCAAATATAAGTGATCTTCAAACAATACCTTAAAAATAATGACCTTTAGAGCCTTATTTGATTCGATTTTAATCCTCCTCAACCATGAATGTCAAAATGGAACGATTTTTTAAGTTTAGGGAATATACATATTAGATATTAAATCACATCAATAAGACGACTACGGGGTGATATAAGATTAAGCTTTATTGAAAAAAGCTTCCTCTTAGCAGCTTACTATTTTCTGATCGTTATAGCATGTAATTCCAAGACAAAATATGACAGTGTTACTATCTGAGTTTTATTAATCCAATATGGATTTTAAATCAAGTTTAACCCATGGATTTTTGGGCCACTTGATATGGAGTCAAAACCACGAATCTCGGTCACTAATTAACTTTCTATAGGTTACTAGAAACTGGCATTTAATAACTCCCACTAATTGATGACATAACGCTTTTACACTCTTCAATATCAACTCAACCAATAATCAACGACAAATATTCCAATAAATTCCCATAAAAGATTCGAACACACATGTTCTTATTAATAATGAGAGAGATCGCTTACCCTCTATATTTATATTACTAGCATAAATAATTCTTAGTATAAACAAAAATACTTTTAAATTAATTAATTCAAGAACTCAAGTAAATGAAGTGAACACTGAACAAAATCTGAAGAACTGAGTAATTTTTTGTAATCAATATTCAAAATTACTATTAATTTTTAAAAAATAGAATATGTTAAATATTGAAATTTTTCATTACAAATATGTAAATTTCCATTACCAACCGTTAAACATTTTAAATCTGAACTAAATTGCTACCACAAGTGTTACTAGTAATATTTATACAAAATAATTACAAAAACTTACATGTGTTACAAAGATTGCTTCTCACTATTGCCTCTTCTATAGGCTAATGACCCAAACTCATACAACTGCCGAAGATTTGTTAGAACTCCCCACAATTCCGCTCTATTTATAAGTCCCCCCGAAGGGGCCTAAACGACTAGAAAACGTTGCCGTTGGTAAAAAAGCACGCGCTATTGTTTTCCTAACTCACGCCATGACCTACCGCATTTTTGGCAGTAGATATCGGATTGCTAATTTTCATTTTCATGTTACCGAGCAACAAAATCCATTTTTACATGAATTATTTTCAATTAAATCACTGAACCTTGTAAGTTATTTTTTGAAGATATATTGACTTTTAAAATAACATTTTGAATTTAACAAAACAAATATCTAATATTATATATATATCTTATATATAAAAATGAATCGCAAAATGTGATGGTAAGCGCATAACTCAACAACGCCTGGACCAATTTGGCCAAATCTTTTTTTAAAATGTTCGTTGAAGTTCAAGGATGGTTTCTACGGCGAGAAAAATTAGAATTATTGCTGGAAAAACCCTAAAAAAAGCCCTTTTTGTTTGAATTTGTTTCGTGTATCAGTTGACAATTCATCTGTCATCTGTCAAAAGTCATCTGTAACAGACAACTTTTTTTTTAAATTTGATATGACTTGAACTCAAATCCTTTTAAGCCGTACGAATTGTTTTATTTATTTAAAATTTTTTATTTATTTAAAATTTAATTCAAATTTTAAATAAATAAAACAATTCGTACGGCTTAAAAGGATTTGAGTTCAAGTCATATCAAATTTTAAAAAAAAAGTTGTCTGTTACAGATGACTTTTGACAGATGACAGATGAATTGTCAACTGATACACGAAACAAATTCGTATATCGTGTTTTGTGCAGAGTGTTTAGTTAGTTAGTGTTTGTTTAGTTCGTGATTAGTGAAAAAATAATTTATATTTGATATGCCTCCTATAAGACGAAGCAATTTAGGTAGAAGAACCAGAAATGCTATAAACCAAGCTAATTACCGATATAATCGTATTGCAAAAGAACGTGACGACGGAAATGAACGTGAAAGAATTCGGATATCACAAACGCGTGAACCGCGAGCGCGACGTTCAACTAATAATCGCGCAAGTTTGAATCGAGCTGCTTTCAGTTACGATGTGTCAATTGACTACAGTAACTACCAATGTGTTGTTATTGGTTCTATGAACTTGGTTTGCTCACACTGTAAGGCATTAAAATACAAAAACGAAGCCAATGGATTGTGTTGCGCAAATGGTAAAGTGAAATTGATACCATTGGATCCACCACCAGAACCATTGTACTCATTGGTTTCAGGAATAGGAACAGATTCTATACACTTTTTGACACATATCCAACAATATAACAATTGCTTTCAAATGACTTCATTTGGGGCAACAAATGCAGTTCGGGAAAATTTTATGCCAACTTTCAAGGTATGTATTATAGCAGTTAATCATAATTATTTTAGCGAACAAAATTTTCTGTCACCAAAGTTAAGATGTGTTACTAATCTTCAATTTCATTACGATTTATTCTTAATCATTACGAAATATATCACTTAGTCATCATATTATATGGTGATTCAGTTTCAGTGACACTTTTATTATATTTTATAATTGATAGATATTAGTTAAAACTAAATATATACTTTTTAAGATCAAATATTATTTAAGTTTGATCACTGACAATCCATTAATTTATACCACACCATAATATTTTTTTTATTTACAGATACAAGGGCAAATATATCACAGAGCAGGTTCACTGTTACCAGTGTCAGATAGCGACAACAAATTCCTGCAAATTTATTTTATGGGCAATTCACCACAAGAAATTGATCTGCGTTGTGCACATAACAATTTAGTAAAAAGGTCTATTGTAGAACAATTACAAAATTTATTTCATCAACGCAATCAATTGATTATATTGTTTAAAACTGCCCTGGATCTGATGCCATCCGATAATCACAAAATTGTAATCAGAGCTGATAAAACACCTGCAGGTCAACATACAAGACGTTTTAATGCACCAACTATTGATGAAGTTGCTATCGTTGTAGTTGGAGAAAACTTGGAATCCCGTGATATTGTTTTACATCGTCGGAATGATCAATTACAACGTATAAAGGAAACACACCGCTCATATGATGCACTGCAATATCCCATTATATTTTGGCAAGGTGAAGATGGCTACGATTTCTCAATAAAAATGATAAATCCCATTACAGGTAACTAAAATATTAGTTTAGCTATGGCGATAATATCTCAGTCACTATATTATGTATTTTAATTTTATATTTGAATGTTATTAAAACAAAATCTGTTTACAGGTTCTGAAACCAACAAAAAAGTCAGTTCAATGAACTATTATTCATACCGCCTAATGATTCGGGAAAATGAAGATAATCACATATTGAAATGTCGCCGATTATATCACAAATATGTTGTTGACATGTATGTTAAAATTGAAACGGAGAGATTAACATTCATCAGGTTGAATCAAACCAAACTCCGATCTGAAGAGTATATTCACCTTCGAGATGCGATTAATACTGATCGAAATGCACAGAATGTCGGTCGGATGACTATTCTTCCAGCAACATACATCGGAAGCCCTCGGCATATGCACGAATATGCTCAAGATGCCATGTCGTATGTTCGTCATTATGGTACAGCAGATTTGTTCATCACATTTACATGCAATCCGCAATGGATAGAAATTAAGCAGGAGTTATTCCCTGGGCAATCACCCATTGATCGTCATGATATTACAGCCAGAGTCTTTAGACAAAAGTTGAAATCTTTAATGAATTTCATCGTAAAACATAATGTGTTTGGTGAGACACGCTGCTGGATGTATTCTGTGGAGTGGCAGAAACGAGGATTGCCACATGCACACATTTTGATTTGGTTGGTTGAAAAGATAAGGCCAAATGAAGTTGATGCAGTGATATCAGCTGAAATCCCTAATGTACAAGTAGATCCTGGATTGCATGAGGTAGTTATCAAAAACATGATACATGGTCCCTGTGGAACTCTTAATCAAAATTCACCGTGTATGATGGATGGTAAATGTTCAAAACGATATCCACGGACATTAATATCGGAAACAATTACTGGTAATGACGGTTATCCATTGTATCGTCGCAGATCGACAGCAGACAATGGAAAATCAACAATTGTCAAATTAAATCAACAAGATATTGAAATAGATAATCGTTGGATTGTTCCATATTCACCCATTTTATCAAAGACATTCAAAGCACACATCAACGTTGAATCTTGCCATTCAGTGAAATCGATTAAATACATTTGCAAATATGTAACCAAAGGGAGTGATATGGCTGTGATTGGAATTGGTGCAGAGAATTCTAATGATGAAGTTACCCAATACCAAATGGGCCGCTATATTAGCAGTAATGAAGCAGTTTGGCGAATATTTTCTTTTCCTATTCATGAGAGACACCCTTCTGTTGTTCACTTAGCTGTACATTTAGAAAATGGACAAAGAGTGTATTTTACAGCACAGAACGCAGTACAAAGAGCTGCTCAGCCACCATCTACTACATTAACCAGTTTTTTTGAGACATGCCAAAACGATGATTTCGCACAAACATTGCTATATTCTGAAATGCCAAAATATTATACCTGGAATCAATCCTCAAGGAGATTTATACGACGGAAACAAGGAAAACCAGTTCCAGGATATACAGATGTATATTCCACCGATGCGATTGGCCGGATTTATTCAGTACATCCAAGCAATGATGAATGTTTTTATTTACGACTGCTATTAGTCAATGTACGTGGCCCAACATCATTCCAACAGTTACGAACTGTTGATGGTGAATTGTGTGGATCCTACAGAGAAGCCTGTCAACGTTTGCAATTGCTTGAAAATGACGCTCATTGGGATCAAACTCTCAATGATGCTGTAATATCATCACACGCTCATCAAATACGAACATTGTTTTCTATAATCATATCTACATGCTTCCCATCAAACCCAATTGATTTGTGGATGAAGTACAAAGATTATATGTGTGATGATATTTTGTATCAAATACGGAATAGAATGGGAAATCCAAATATACAAATCAGTGAAGAAATTTACAATGAAGCATTGATTTCAATTGAGGACATGTGCTTGATAATGTCAAACAAACTATTAATTCAATTAGGCCTGACCGCGCCCAATCGTCCAATGCATGACGCTTTTAACCAAGAGTTGCATCGAGAAAGACTGTATGATCTCAACGCTTTGAAAGAATTAATTCAAACAAATCTTCCACTGTTAAATGAACAACAGAAGTATGTATTTGAAACTCTTATGAAAGTAACAAATGATGAAACTGGAGGGATTTACTTCTTAGATGCACCTGGTGGTACAGGAAAAACTTTTTTGATTTCATTAATATTAGCAACAATTCGCTCACAAAATAAAATTGCACTTGCACTCGCTTCGTCGGGAATCGCAGCAACTTTGCTTGAAGGTGGTCGAACAGCCCATTCAGCACTAAAATTGCCATTAAATATGCAAAGCAATGAAACTCCAACCTGCAACGTTTCGAAGAACTCTGCAATGGCAAAGGTTTTGCAGCAATGTAAATTGATTGTTTGGGATGAATGCACGATGGCACATAAAAAATCTTTGGAGGCTTTAGACAGAACCTTAAAAGATCTACGTAGCAATAATAACCGATTTGGTGGTGCAATGCTTTTATTAGCAGGAGATTTTCGTCAAACATTGCCAGTGATTCCACGATCAACGCCAGCTGATGAACTCAATGCATGTCTAAAGTCCTCCAATTTGTGGAAACATGTCAAAGTACTTCATTTAAGCAAGAATATGCGTGTCGAGTTGCAAAATGACCAATCTGGAAACATATTCTCTAAACAACTCATTGACATTGGTAATGGCAAATTTCCTATAGACATGTTGACTGGCTGCATTAACTTTCCTCAAAGTTTTTGTCAGTTAACTCGATCAAAAGATGAACTTATTCAGAAGGTGTTTCCAGATGTTTCTCAAAATTACAGAAACCATGATTGGTTGAGCGAACGAGCTATACTGGCTGCAAAAAACATAGATGTAAATGAATTAAATTTCAAAATTCAAGAACAAATTACAGGCGAATTGAGGATATATAAATCAGTTGATTCGGCTACTAATCAAGATGATGTAGTCAACTATCCACCGGAATTTTTAAACTCGCTGGATTTGCCAGGATTGCCACCTCACAATCTTCAATTAAAGGTTGGATCGGTGGTTATAATGTTGCGAAATATCAACCAACCGCGTCTTTGCAACGGTACACGGTTAGCGATAAAAAAATTACTAAACAATGTGATAGAAGCAACTATACTCAAAGGAAAGTATAAAGGAGAAGATGTTCTCATACCGCGCATCCCAATGATTCCGACTGATGTGCCATTTGAGTTTAAACGACTACAGTTTCCAGTGCGGCTTGCTTTTGCTATGACTATAAACAAGTCCCAGGGGCAAACATTAAGTGTTTGTGGTATTAATCTAGAAAACCCATGTTTCTCACATGGTCAATTGTATGTTGCCTGTTCCCGTGTTGGAAAACCATCAGATTTGTTTATCTATGCGCCAGGTAATCAAACAAAGAACATCGTATACCACAAAGCACTACAATGATAATAATAATAATAATTATGATTCACATGATTAACAATAAAGCGATTACTTACTTTTCAATCCTTATATATGTTTTATTTAATTATTTTTTATTCACAACGCCCTATCACCAGGGTGATGGTTCTGTTCAGGAGAATTTTTTAAAATACGTAGGCACAAAAACTGCCACATTACAAATCTTTTTGACAGGACGAAGTCTGTCGGGTCAGCTAGTATATATATATATATACATATATATATATATATATATATATATATATATATATATATATATATATATATATATATAAAGAAAGTAATGTAACTAGATTTTCAGATACATTTTATTTGCTACCTCCACTACGACCAACCCATGCACCAAAACTGCTCAAATCACTTCATAAGCTCCTCCTTTAAAATATATTCAAATCATCGATTCTGACAAGGTACTTATAAAAAAAGTCAGAGTTTAACTATCCAGCACTTCTTTGCTCATTTTTAAAGATAATACGTGATGCGACAACTAATGTCTGCTAACACCCCAATTACATATTTTATAATCATATATTTGTCAAAATAGATGTACATGATTTATATCTTAACATTCAAATAACAAAACCTTGTATTATTATTTTTGTATTAATTTGCTTTAAGATGGATGGCAAAAATATGTTCACTGAGTTGAAAATATCTGAATTGCATCGAATAAATTGCATTTGTGAGAATTTTTACTTCTAATACAGCGTGAAGCTTATGGCAACTATGCTCCATCGATTTCAACATGTGAATATTGGTTTCGGCGTTTTAGAAGTGGTGATTTTGACACCAATGACAAAGGGCGTTCTGACTGATAATGCCTCAAAAATACAAGAAAATATGCAAAATTATTTGGAGTAGCAAAACACAAGAAACAATTTTCCAAACGCTTAAAGAACATGGGAATGATCAAAAACTTGGATATTTTGTATGATCTACATTTAGTATGACCTGCTAAAATATAATGATGCTATGCGAAAACAGAACAATGTTATTATTTAGCATAACAACATATTGGTGAAAACCGATGAAAACCTACCTCAAACTCAAAAAATATATCGTTCTTTTGAAATGAAATCTCAATGAAATAAGCAGCAGCTATCCATCAACGCATGAAAAGATAGCAGCTATAATGCTTCAATTAAAAAATCCTTCAATTAAAAAATCCTTTAAAACTAATTTATAGGATCATATTTTCATTTTTCGATTTAAATTTGAGTTGTGGAATATCACTACGAAATTTTTCCTTCTAACAAATTATTTTGTTACTTTGTATATGTGCAATTATTGTATAGAATTGTCCAAACCCATAGTAAGTTATATTCATCATAGGGTTCAAAGGTATTTCTTATGATGCCAAGATTCAACCATAATGCTCTTAATTTTTGTGATTAATCTTTTTCCATAGCTAAAGAAATTTAATATCGCCATCACTATTTTTAAATTTGATTGTGTATCCTTTATCCTTTATTATTTATTAATTCTCATCCATCAATTTAAAATTGCTTTTATCTGACCAGAACACTTGTTTCTAGTAGTTATGCTACTTTTGCTTAAGCCTATAGAGCTGACATAAGAACGAATATTTAAATCCATTAAAATTCATACATTTTCTTGTTTTAATTGAAATCTGTATAACTGTTCGGTATCGATCTGTTCAGTGTCTACGTGTGTTTTGCTATGTTGCTGTATAGTTAAATAATAAACAAGATTGATATTTAATGACTCCTATTTACACCGGTCGAATTTCGTGCCAATGAAATAGTATTTGCGAAAAATGTTAGTACTCTGCTTTAATTAACTGCAACCAAAGCGTATATAATTCGGTCGTAATTACATACAAACAATGTACAACACTTAGATGCTTTAATTATTATTATTTCAATATTGTAAATAAAGAATGCTTTTAGTATCAGTATCCAATTTTAAAGGTAATTTACAATATTAGAAAAATTAAATTAGTTTAAATAATATTTATTATATTAAATACAGATTTTCACTCTTGTTTTATAGTAAAGTTACATGAAAATTAGTCAACAATGAAGCTGTATTATTTTTTCCCTTTCTTTTTCTTCTTCTGTGCATCTGGCCATGGAAATCCACGCCATCTCAATAAATCTTGCACATTATGACAAGTTGTATAGGCATTTTCCATTGCTGCTTCAGTGAAAATATCCATATTACATCTAAAACAATGAGGGTAAATCGAAGGAAAGGAATACGTTATAAGCACAATTGAATAAAACTTCACCACTACTATATGACTACATAAATAAAGGCATTGCCCAATAGATAAAGCGAAATATTAAAAAAAAAATTATAAAAGATAAGATTACCAAGATTACCTGGAACTTTTAGATCGAGACTTTTTTCCACCTCCCTTTCTGGATTTAGTAGCACCTTTTTTCTTTCCTTTGTCAGCATTTTTATTCTTAGTTTTTTTCTTTTTTCCTTTCGGCATTCTACACATAAGCGTATGTTGTGCTAAACGAATAAGAAACTAAACGACCCCCAAAGTATATAGAACTAAAAACCTATACTATTAGATCAATGTAACTATTAGCAACAGATATTTCACTATATTTTATTTTCGTATGAATTAAAACTTTGCGATGTTATTTCTTCTGTTGAATTATATTAGTAAATTATTGGGCAGATTATTCTTATCATAGTAGTTTATAATATATATATATATATATATATATATATATATATATAGTCACATGTTAACAGTATCAATAACAGTTGCCAGAAAAAAGTATACGGTATTTAGTAAGAGTCTAGTTCTGGAGAATCCTGGCATTCGTACAAGGATTTGCAACCTTACCAGATGTTGAAAATTATACGTATATTTAAAGAGTATAATATAAATAGAATAAATTATCTTACATTCACAAGTTCACCTATTATTTCTGTTGAGATCCAAGTTAAAATGTTTTGGTATATTTTTCGTTCAGTATAATATAAAAAATGTAACACGAAGAACCTTTTATAAGTATCTATCATTTTAAAATAATTTTAAAAAGAAGAAAAAGAAAATAAAACAATATAGTTAATATAAAATAATAAAAGTTATAGTTCTTGTAAATTATTCGTATACATGAAGACTATAATAGATATTCTGTAATTCACCAATTAACCTAAAATCTCACTTCAAACTCAGATTTAACCTTTTAATAAAATATGTAAAAAATAAAATAACATGTAAACATCCATTTTTCTTTAAAATTACTTAATAATTAATCTTGCACGGCACTAAAAAAGTACCTTCATTGTTTCCTCATCGAATCTCTTTGATATACAAAAACATCATGGAAAGAAATACAGTTCAAATTGATATTCATTAAGCCTGTGTATGGAATATATACGTATACATTTATGGCTATATTATTTTTAACATTTCATATTATTCTTAATTTTTTATGATTAACAAAAAATTTTCTTTCATAGTAGGGTACCATAGTATACTGTAGGAAAAGATCCTAAGAAGTTGGACCGCCAAAGGCTGTGATTAGAATTTCGTCAAAAAGTTATCCTGTATTTCTACTCCATGGAAGATAGGTTTATTACAGTTTTATATATACTTTCTTATGTTATCCAGTTCTAGTTAAAAGTACTGATTATTGTCATGTTAAAAATATAGGGTTGGGTATAAATATTTACAAACGATGTTCGAATCCATCCGAAGCCAAGACAATTACGAACCATCGCTACACCGCACTTTATTATCTAAACATAAATAATACATATACCATAAAAATGAAAAAATAGGAGCAGCCTCTGATTAATCTACCAAGTTTTTTATAAAAATATATACATTTCAGAAAAACTCACTTATTTTTAAATTAAAATGACAAAATACCGACATTTATTTGTATTAAAAATAATTGAATTTATTTGTCCTTGTGTGAAAGATTTTCGTCCGCGCTCTACACGCTGAACCGATGTAAATAATAAATCATGTCTGCATTTTTATTTCAAAATTATCTACATAAATACAATTTTATACGAAGGTCATGTTCAAGGTCATAAGTTTTACGTATATAAAGGGTAGTACTTAATTATAAAGGATTTTTAATGGATAGAATTACTAATATTTAATATTATCGTATGTTTTAATGAATACATCGAATTAAAAGTTAATTAAGTTTTTAAATACTTGCAATGGGCTACATGACTGTAATAAATAATCACTAAATATATTGATTTATACTAATAATATACCATAGAGAGATGTTAAAAATAAATTTGTTTAAAATTAAAAGTGGTTTTATTATCATAATTTGAAGATACAGATACAAATGTATTTGGCAGAATTACCAAAATATTCATTTTACATAGTTGATAGTAAATACAACACAAATAAAGGTTTAAATTATACACATTTGACGATGGAAATTTGATTTTCTTAAACTTTTAACAGCTGTGTATTGTATCAAATTACCTAGTAATATTTGGGTAAATAAAATGCACACATTGTAAATTTGAAGTTAAAATTCAAGGCTGTGTAAAAATATCAAATCAATGACTTAAACATTTATTTGATTGGTTTGCTTTATGAGCGTTGTCATTTTGCAAAATTACCTTAGCATCTTATACGGATATAAACTACAAATAAATGTCCTTTTCCATTCTAAAAAACTGTTGCTGATACCCTCTTTGCCAAAGTCAACTTTCACACCATTACTTAGGGGCTTGTTTTGGTTTAAGTCTTGTAATCTTAGTCACATTTCCTGATAAACCATATTTGGTAAAAAACGGACTTAAAGAAAAAAAAATGTATAGACTGTATGTCGTTGAAGTTGATTCAGAATATTTTTCTTATTATTATTATTATTATTCATTTTATTATATATATATATATATATATATATATATATATATATATATATATATATATATATATATATATATATAATTGACTGAACTAGTCATTTCAATAAAATGAATAATAATAATAATAAGAAAAATATTCTGAATCAACTCCAACGACATACAGTCTAGGCCACCGTAATGTTCATTGCGAGTAAAATTAGAAATGTTATTTCTTGATTTCCGTTGCCTAAATATTTAGTGTTTTGCTTATGTGCTTTACATCGTTTGAAAACGTTTATAAACTTGCATGAGCTATTTATAATTAGTCTTAATTATTCACCGTTCAAATAGGCAGCTTGTCCGGGCAGCCGAAAATTTTTAAAAAATACATCGTTTTTCAAGCTTTTTTCGTTCGTAACATTCGTTTCATTTCGCTTCTTAGATTCGTAAAATATGAATAAAAGAGAATGAAATAATAAGGGCTTTGAGACTTTTATGATTAGCAATTTCAACAGAATAATTCCAACGATCCTCTAAAATATCGATACATGATTGTAATAGTTTCTACGCTAGCTATTCTGTTGACTATCGGTTTCTGTTTGATATGATATTTATATTTTCTGTATGAATAGATTAGATGTAACAGATTCATATTTAGTTCACTTATTTTAGCGACAGTTATTTGACTTGTGTGAGCAAGCTGTCCTTATTGATTTTTTATTTAATTTTATTTGTATGTAATTTTGCAGTCTTTAAGCTTTTTAAAAAAATTAAATGACTGCACAATTTTTGCCACATTTAAAAATGCTCTGCCCAATAAATTAACAAATAACTTAAATTTTGATTACGTTCATATGAAAGATATATTAAAACGTGTCAAATATTTGGCCCAACTATTGACCAATAAGTGGTTCATCGAACTAGGGATGTTGTCAGCGAAGAAAAATGTCGATATTTTGAAAATATCTATATATCAATTTCGATATTTTTTAAATAAATATGGATATTTTCCCAAAAATATCGGTACAAAAAGATATAGATATTTTTTCAACATCGGTTTTATAAGTGTTGGTTGTATATTTTAAAGACCTATTAAAAATAAAACTATTAGTCATCCGTGTCAATATATCGATATACGGGTCAAAAATATTAAAATAATGAGGTTTCATATCGATATTTTTTCGGCATCCCAAACTTCGAGAAACTTATTAAATAATCAAATATGTTTGAATTTTTTTAAGAGCAAACCTGCTATATTTTCAAAGATCATTTCAATGGAGACGTCTCGTTTCTATCTATGACTCGGGGACTATGTCAAACAGCTATAAAACAAATTCAAGAGCTTGACATAACAAAATTCCCTGTACCTTCAGGTATAATTTTAAATATAATTCAAAATTAATACTAAAAGCAAAATATTAAATGGTTTCAAATCAATTATTAATTTTATTATTCATTATACTTTTGTTCAGCTTCCATCACATTCCTACATCCTTATAATGAATATTAAAGTCGAAATAGTTATTCGAAAATGTTATAATAATAAAATTATTCAGGTCTCATCCTTAGTCATGAAAAGGCTGAGAAGAAATCATTATAACAATTTTTGAAGTATCATTTGTATGTTTTCATGTTAAAACTGGATGGGTACTGCGTACATATTTTTGTAAGAATAATAATCATTGCATATATTTCTTTGAACTTGATCTATTGCCTTAGCTAGTAACACTTCAAATTGTTTGCCTTAATTTCCTGTAATAACTATTAAATTAAACATTTAAGGAAACAGTTGAAAAAGCATATTTAACATCTCTTATTTGCCTTTTTGGTATAATTCCTTCTCAGTTTTTTACCTTCATCCTTCATTATTGGATCATTATGTATTATGTTATTTATTACCTACTTTATTTGCCTAGTGTTTTGTGTGTTTACTTATGAAACCTGAAATGGATTAATTTAAAATCAATCTCAAAAATTTACAAAAAAAAAATTTAAATAATAAATTTAACGATTTCAATAACGAACCATTTCTACTAATATCATTTCTTCTCTTCATTGCTTCTCTTATTGATGATTCTTTTTATTTTCGAAATTACTTTCATCCTATGATAAAATTGTCGCATATGAATATACCTTTCGATAACGTGGACACTAATTGTTGTCACTGCTAAAAATTTAAATGTACTGACTGATTTTAAAAGTTAGATATCCAATAGAAACAGTAAATCTACCGTATAAAAAATAAAGCTGACAACACCACCTGCTTGTCAGTATAAACCCCATAAAATAGATGCAAGCCCAGAACGAACGAATTGTGAGATATGGAGGGTTGCCTATTAATATGTGCTTTTAAATTTAATATATATTATATAAAAGTGTTAACTCTATGTAGTTCGTTTTCATATAAGCGTTTAACTGTGGTGTAAATCTCACTCGTACTTTCTTCATGTACCCAAAATTCTTTAAAAATGTGGAAAAAAATATTTTACGCCAAAATGTCAAGAATATAACGGTTTAATCGAATTAGAGATTTCATATTTTAACGATTGCATCTGTATGAAGATGGAGCTGCAAAAACCTCGTTGCATTAAAAATAATATACAATCGCATCATGATTAAATTTTGTCAGGGATAAGTTGCATAAATTCAATATGAAACTTGAAAATATTATTTAAATCTTATAATTATTTTTTAATAGTGACTTAAATATGACGTACATATTAAAATTAACTTTATTAAAAATGTTTAATAATAAATATATAATTTATTTTATTCATTATTCTGAAACTCAAGAAACAAAGCTCAATTAAATATTGATACCTGTTCATAATATTATTAATAACATAAATAAAATAATATGTATAATGTGAAACTAGCAACAGTATATAGAGACATATTAGCAAAAATGACTCAGGCCTCCTATTATTCGCTCTACTTAACCATAAACCATTGTATCATTTCACTAAAGCTATTTTTGATACTGATATTGAAATTCAATCTACAGTGAGATTTCGATAATTCAACTATGACGAAAATTAGTGTTGGGAACAATCGACTGAAATCGACTATCGACTGTTCAGTAATTGACTACTTTTTACTATCGACTATTTCAGTCGCTATTTTTGGTTCGACTGTTTTTACCAGTGACTGTTTTCAGTCGCTATTTTCGGTCCGACTGATTTTATTACTATTTACTATCGAGTGTTTCAGTCGTTTACTTTTAGTTACTATTTTCGGTTCTACTATTTCATTCGACTGATTTACATTTGAATAGTAATTACTATTTTCAGTTGCTATTTTTTTAACTATCGACTGTTTCGACTGTTTTATGACTATCGACTGTTTCGACTGTTTTCAGTCAACTATAAACAATTCTTAACCTTGCAAAACAGAGCTCCTACCAACGCCAGAGTCAAATCCAAAATGGCTGTTGTAGTACGTTAGATTCAATTTCTCGATTGCTTGTAAATGGCAACGTCGCATAATCAAGCAGAAACTACCGAACTTTATTATCCTGAAATAGCTACTATTTTTACCTCCTGCTTCAAAGATTAAAAAAAGCTAGCAATTCATAACATCTTTAATGAAATACTTGAGAAATTTCAGATTAAATAAACTATTTTTTCGAGAAATAATAAATTATTTTTTATTTATTATATTGTTACTATTCGTTGCCGATTAATCTACTCGATTAATCTCTCCGTGTCTGTCCTCATGACTCCCTGCAATTCTGTTGATTTCCTGAGTGGCAGCCGGTATCTGAAGGTCTCGGTATAAGTCCAAATCAGTCCTGTGGTATCTCGATGCACAATAATTCGCAGGACTTCTAGAGAACTTGTATTGTTAACTTTTCACAGAACATCCATATAATTGAATTCCGTATGTTCCAATTAACCAATACATTTTCCTATATTTTAACTCCTGTTCTTTCCTTTTCATTTTTACATGTTGCTTTCAGAGAAGCTTGCCATCAAGATTAATTCCGAGATTTTTTATAAGAATAAAAACTAAAACCTCTCGCAATTTTTGTCATATTATATTCGTTTTCAGCATACCAAAATACACAGAAATCAGTTGAAAATCCTCAAACGTTTTTTTATCGTAACTCTGACCATCTGCTCTATTATATGAGATTTTTCCAAGGTTTTTAACTTATAGCCTATAGTTATCAGGTTTCAAAATAATTTTATTGCTTATTCTTGCTGTACCAGAATCTATTTCTGTCAATATTCGACTCATATTCAGTAGTAATTCAGTAATTTTGCAGTAGTTCCAACATAACTTCACAACCAATAGTCACCAACTTTTATAGGTAAAGTATTCCAATATTCATTGTATGTTTCTAAATTCACTGACTTAAATCTAATTAAGGTAAGTAAGTTGTGACACAACATAGATAAAACGACTCTATATATTTAGAAATATTAAACCCTATAGTACCCTGCAATAAGTATTTATATTTAAAATCTAAAAATAAATTTTTAGTAACCATATTTCCGAAATGTCCAACGTAGAATGTTGGTTTTTTAATTTAGTCACAAGTATGTCATAAAATTCATCATTAATGTAATCATTGACACTGAATGACTTATGTTTGCCAAGTTTAAAAATATGTATGTTATAATTAAGCAATAAATTGGCGAGTTTCTAGCAATTACAATATACTACACTTTTTTAGAATAAATATGTTATTACAGTTATAAATATTTGCATCAGATACGACAAAATAATAAAAAATCAGACCATGTTTTCAAAATACACATGTGTTCTCACTATATCTTTATATATAAAATTAACTATATGATATTACATTATTGCTTCCTTGCCTATATCATCGTATTTTTGCCAAATATGCAAATGATATTATTAGACGATCAAATACTTCATTAAAAAAGTGGGATTGTTTGAAAGTAATTAAATGTTGAATCAACCGAAGTTATTTGGTAGCTAACAAGAAAAAATTACATTGACAGCGTTTCATCGTCGAATAAGTTATGTTTATATTGACAAAGACATTGTTCCAATATGTTTATAGAACGTTAACCCGCAGATTCGTTGTAAATCGTCTTATTCTCTTGTTAAAGTAAGATATAAGTAAGTGAACAATGTAACAAAGTTCATTAGGTGCAAAGAGCTACTGAAAGAAGAGCGCCAAGCCTACAGAATTAATTATATATGTTTAAGAGCAGATAGTTTTAGTTTATAGTATCAGTAACAGTATAAATTATCTATTACGGTGAAAATGAGGTTCATCCGAAACAAAATGTCAATAAATGTTGCTTGGATTGGGAAGTCACATCTTTAGCAGGCATGCTGAAGTTCTAACTGTGAATTTTGTAACAGTCCATTTCTAACCTTTTGTGTAAAATGCAATGTCATGATGATGAACAGATGATTATCACTCTCTACATTTCCCATGAAACAGAATTAAAACACTTCTAAATAATCAGTGGAATAATTTATAGTTATTTTTATTTATTTGTGTTATATTAAAAACAGTCTAGAAAAATATGTTATTTTGATATGTTGGCTAAAATTATATTTTCCAGTTTTGAATGTTGGCAACTACTCTCTGTTCTCTGAGATCTAAACTCCCATGACGCAAGCTATTCATTGATCCAGACAAATCTATTCATATTTAACGATTGTACACTCAACATTTTTCAGCTACTCCCAAAAAAAAACCTTATTTATGGTTTTATGAGGCAAAATGGTGCATTGTATGTTTGTGATTTTAATTATAAATTCCCCTAGTGAACAGTATAATATCCGACAAATAACAATAAGTCCAGTAACGGCAATAATCAGATTTGGTAAGATATCATGCCTTGTGGTGTAGTTTCTAAATTGGTCACTAACCAGTCAATCAGGTTCAATCTGACCAGTCAGGTTCAATTCTGACGACCGTAGTTCGAAGTTTTATATATATATATATATATATATATATATATATATAATATGATGATATTTTAGTTGTTTTGTTTTTTACTAGTGTGTAGTTAAAATGTGTTGCGCTTATGTCGAAAAAAGAAGAAAAAATAGGAACTAAAACTAAATGGAGCTCGTTTCCATCCACATAAAGTATTTTAATATTTCATCTGATGTTTGGAAACTATGATTTAGTTATCAAAAAAATGATCAAAAAATGATCAAAAAAAATTATATTAAATAAATTAATCTCCATCCGTTAGATACTATTGCGTGTTTTTACAATAATGCGTACATTGTACGATTGCAATACTGCCGATAAGATAATATACACAAAGACGGGCATGACAGGCGAGCAAAAATATGAAATACAAATTGAATAATGAATATTAAGACAAAAATTTACAGCTTAACCTACACTACTACAACTAAAAATTCAAAAATATAAACCATGTCGGAAAACTTCCGGTGAACAAACTTGTAGAAAGTGTTTTAAAAATGATGAATATGAAAAGGTGATGATTGTAAAAGAAATAATAAGGTACTTTAAGATCAATTAAGTTATTGGGAATGGACCAGGTTACCAACCAATAATAGGTAAGGGTAAGAGTAAGCGTAGAAAATCGTGGGTTAAGCCTAATGATGCGGCGGTCATGTTTTAATAGCGGGGCCTCTTTAACTGTTTATCATTCAATTTTCGATGCTATGCGTTTTCCTGTCATTTAAGAAATGACCAAGCACATATAATTCACAGACGTCATTGAAAAAGACTACTAAGTTTAAAAAATGCTCCTCAGCTATATTGTCAGATGTAGTTCAACCTGTCGACAGTATTTGGCATATGAGATTTATCGACATACTTCAGAATATATTGCCAAAGCTACGCTCTGAACTCTTAAATCCTTGCATCTCAGTCAGAATATTTAGAGTCAAAGAAGTAGGCCTATTCTACAACAAAAGAAAAAGTGCTAAGGCATCAATTATTTAAACTTTACAATGGAAAATATCACCACAGATAGATTTGCTGATGATACTGCGATATTTACAATTGGATATGTAGAAATGGAGAACAAAATTTAACTAAAGCAAATGGATGAATATTGTATTTCCTTGTAATCAAACTGCACACATAAGAATGAATAACGTTATTATACCATATAGCAACAATGATTACTATCTTGAGTTCAATCACGATACAAAATCCGTTGTGCTCCTTATATTAAAAATAAAAGAGATGGATTTGTAACACAAAAACTATATTAATTAGACTGAAGGATACCATACATAATTAGTTTCCCAATAGCGGACTGATGTTCCGCGAAAAGTAATATAAAAAAATTCTGATCAAAACCCTAAATTGGGTTGTAGATTCTCCCAAATACTATAATGACTGTTATTCAGAAAATCAAGAGAATCGCAAAAAGACGTGTTGAATAATCCCCTCTCATGTTAACACTAAGTATTACAACTCTTGAATGGCAATCCAACAGATCACCCAGTTGAAATAATGAAACTATTTCGAAGTATATTTATTTAGTTTGTGAACAAAGAAATAGTAGTTTCTACATAAAATTATTATTGTAAAAACTATAAGTAAGAAATGATGGGCTCCCTATATATATAATGAGTTTTAAGTTACTGTTAAAACAAATTATTAGTTATCAACGACTAATAATAAATATTTTAATTTAAAACAATCTTCATTGAAAACATTAACTATTCTATAATATTCAACAATATTTACTGCACTAAATATAGAAATTTAAAATTGCTAATGTAAAGAGCTAGTTTAATCTACAAATTTTAAAAAATCAAATATTCGAAACCCTTTAAGAATGTGCCGTAAAACGATTTTCTAATTATTACTTAAGTTTAAATTTAGTGTGAGCCTTCTCTATACACTCTTCTATCACACATATTCTTCAATGAAAATAAAATATAACAAAATTTGGATTTTCACTATTTTTAATTTCGAATTTTAACAGCCAGTATTGTTTTTTTACATGTTTTACTTTGGCTCATACCAAATTTCAAGTAAATCGATTCAGTAGAACTTAGAGATATCATACCAACCGTCTCAAAAAAGTATTTTCGAGAAAAACACTTTTAAAATTTCGTTTTTTACATGCCGCGATCTAGATAACGCAAATCAAATTCCCAGACTAGACAATAAAATAAGCTAAAGCAAGTTTTCAATTCTTTACACTTTACTGCGAACTTGTTGCTGAAATATATCATGGAAACCTGGAGAATAAATATTAATAAAAGTTAAAATTTCTAGACTAAAATACCCCCTTAATATAATTTACTAAAAATATCCACGACTATACTAAAAATAAACAAAATGATGTAATTTAAATATGATGTTAAAACAAAAATAACATTAAGCGTGCCCTAATTCGCGATGTTTCCAAAAGTATGATTCTTTTACGTGCAAAAAAAGGCGATTGCACATCATTTTGGCAATTATTGCTTAAAACATGGCTATAGGCTGTGAAGCCACGTCAACAACCGCGTAAAACATCGTATAATCAATCTCATATAAGGCTACGAGCCTTGTACTAAAAAACCTTATGTTTTCGTCTCAAGTGGGAGTAACACAAACAAGCGACGATCTCTCAGTCTCCACTATTAAATCGGCAACATCGCAGCGCGAAAATTTTATCTCAAATATCCCGTGAAAAATTCAATTTTAAGTCAGTGCAGCGTCCGCGAAATCCATCAAGAGGTAAGTAGTAAAATTCATTTTCTGTTATTCTATGTCCAGTTTTTTCCTAATATTCAGTATATTTACGAAACTAGATCGAAAATGGGAAAGACACCAGCGATAGGAATTGATTTGGGTACGACCTATTCCTGTGTCGGTGTATGGCAACATGGAAAAGTGGAAATCATCGCCAACGATCAAGGAAACAGAACCACCCCAAGCTATGTGGCCTTTACTGACACGGAGCGCCTGATAGGCGATGCCGCCAAAAGCCAGGTGCGTCTAAACCTCTTTTTTTAATGACCGATAAAATCGAAACCAGCACAAATTCGCTACTATAAAATTCACCAAATAAGGATCGGAATTTTGTTCTTGCAGGACGAAAGTAAAATGCAAACGATGTGATGTAAAAGCATGATATCAAGCAAGTTGCTTTTAACAGCGACCCAGAACAATCTATTTTACTTAATTTATATATAATAAACAATTAATTAAAGTCCAATTGATAACTATTAATGTTACAATTAAATATTAAAGCGCGAAGGTGAGATTGTTTTATTAATAATTTTCAGGATTAGTTTCATTAATTTTTATCAATAATGTTTTGTTATTATTATCACTTAAATAGTTTTCTAGTCATGTTTGGTAAATGTCAATGATATCAATAATTTTTTCATTTCATTTTTCTTAAAATAATATCAATTGTTAGATTTGTCTTGATACTAACGTATAACTATTTTTTATAAAATACATAAAATATATAAAATTAAAACCATAGTAACTTTTAAACTACTGCAATAGTTATTATATCAAATAGTCATTTCGATAAATATAACTATAACTTTTGTAAATTATAGAAAATATTTTATTAGAATAAAGCTAACATTTTTTTATCTTTCTTTCTATTTTTATTGTATTTAATTATCACAAATAATATGCGTTTTATTACTTATTTTTTATTTAGTGCTATTATAACTTATTTTTCACGTATTAGAGATAAAGAAAACTATAAACATATCACCATCATGTTGGCAATTACTGGAGATATTTCATTCAAAATATTTATTATATGTTATTGTTACATATTATTTATTTTTTACTATTTTATTTATGACTCTTTTAACTTATATTTGTCGTATTAGAAATTAAGAAAACTATAACTAAAAAGCATAAAACAATCATTACTGGAGATTCTATCAGCAATAACAGAATTATATTTTCTAAACCTCCACTATTTTCGTTCTAAATACTTTACAAATATCATATATATAATTAAAGTCCAATTAATAACTATTAATGTTACAATTAAATATTAAAGCGCGAAGGTGAGATTGTTTTATTAATAATTTTCAGGATTAGTTTCATTAATTTTTATCAATAATGTTTTGTTATTATTATCACTTAAATAGTTTTCTAGTCATGTTTGGTAAATGTCAATGATATCAATAATTTTTTCATTTCATTTTTCTTAAAATAATATCAATTGTTAGATTTGTCTTGATACTAACGTATAACTATTTTTTATAAAATACATAAAATATATAAAATTAAAACCATAGTAACTTTTTTTTATCTTTCTTTCTATTTTTATTGTATTTAATTATCACAAATAATATGCGTTTTATTACTTATTTTTTATTTAGTGCTATTATAACTTATTTTTCACGTATTAGAGATAAAGAAAACTATAAACATATCACCATCATGTTGGCAATTACTGGAGATATTTCATTCAAAATATTTATTATATGTTATTGTTACATATTATTTATTTTTTACTATTTTATTTATGACTCTTTTAACTTATATTTGTCGTATTAGAAATTAAGAAAACTATAACTAAAAAGCATAAAACAATCATTACTGGAGATTCTATCAGCAATAACAGAATTATATTTTCTAAACCTCCACTATTTTCGTTCTAAATACTTTACAAATATCATATATATATATATATATATATATATATATATATATATATATATATTGATAATTATATATATATATATATATATATATATATATATACATATATATATATATATATATATATATATATTATATATATATATATATATATATATATATATATATATATATATATATATGTATATATATATATATATATATATATATATATATATATATATATATATATAATTATCAATATATATATATTGATATATATATATATATCTCAATATATATATATATATATATATATATACATATATATATATATATATATATATATATATATATATATATATAATATATATATATATATATATATATATATATATATACATATATATATATATATATATATATATATATATAATTGAAGGTTTAAAATCGCTTTCAATTATTTTTTATTGCGTTAGTTGTTTCTTTTATAACAAAGTTTCCTTCCATAAGTGATACAAAACTGAAGGATATCAAAATTATGTTGACATTACTGAAAATTTTCACCAAGAGCACATATTTTTCCAAACATTTTCAATTTTCATTCGAAATATTCATTAGATATAGTTATTACTTATAGTTTACTTTTTACTATTTTATTTATGACTCTTATAACTTATTTTTTGATATAAAATATAAACAAACTGTAAAAAAAATACATCAATAGTTGAAGGAAACAACAACGATACAGCGAGATTAGTGGAAATAATTATATTCTTTTCCTTAAGCAGGTATTCTATTCTAGAAATGTAAAAAAACTATATTCATATAATGAGAATATATGAAAAAAGGCCTATACCAATTTTCAAGTAAATCGGTTCAGTAGAACTTGACATATAATGTCAACCGTCTCAAAAAAATAGTTTCGAGAAAAACGTCGTTAATGTTTCGTTTCTATATGTCAGGATTTAGATTCCGTGGGTCACTAAAATAGCTAGCTAATAGCTAATTAAGGGCATATTCTTAAAAAATGTATTTTTGAAATGTAAGCTTAAATCACTTTCGTAATTTCGTTAGAATTATTTTAAATAATATTTTGTATTATTAATTCGTAATATATTAACTTTTACCCAAAGTAAACTTCAACATCCTCTATTAACACCTATATCTTCACCTTAAAATTGACATATCTACATTAAAATGATAATAGTATTTGTTATTATTAGTAATAATTATGTAAATAATTCTAATATTTAATGAGTCAAATATGTGTCTTTTATATTTATACTAAGGTTGTCTTTCGGTTGTGAAATCATGTAAAATTGTTTATCAGATTATTCAGTATGAATTTGAAAATAGTCCTCTTTTGGCTTCATCTACACCACTTCCATATGAATTAAAACACAATGTATTCGAAAGAAGCTACTATTAAAATTAAAAGATAAATACATTAATAAAAAATAAAAATCAATTTGTAAAAAATCTTTGACATTTATTTAGATGAAATTATGTTTTTTGTAGCTTTAAATAACAGTTCAATGAAAAATAATATATAGGTAAAGTAAACGTAAATTAGCAAATCTATATAAAATAATTATATATCTATATACTGATTTATTATTGTTATCAAATGTAACGTTTTATAAACAATTCCTACTTAAACAGGTAATCAGTTATTTTTAGATACTTCGAAATATTATTCATTTCCAGTGCTATGCAGTCTGATAAAAATAGATGCGTAGGATCCAGACTTTATATAACACAAATGAATGATACATTTCACTAGTCTTTTTACTATAATGTAATACTATAATTATAAGTGTCAAAAAGATCCACAATGTCTCCATAATAATGCCCTTTGAAATTTGTTAATAAATTTTCAATAAAATTACCTTAATGTTATTTATACTGATATATAGTAACGTTTAATGGTAACGTGTGTAGCAACAGTTTTATATTATTTATATTTCAAGACAACGAAATTAATTTTTTAATTTATAAACATAATTATGGTGTAAATAATTTGTTATTTAGCAATGTATAGTCATAGTAACCTATTTTTTTTATTCCATCCATTGGTTCTTATCAAAGAAGATGTCCTCAAAATTACCCACTAAAACTATGTTTCTTAATACGATTTCATTAATATATGTTAATATATGCTACTTATAAAACTTCAAACATGACATAAAAATTCACAGTATTTCTATTAAAAAGCCGATAATTGAATACATTCTAAAAATAAATGAATATTCTGGCAAATCTCTTGTTGGTTGGATATTGAAACCTGTCTAAGGCGACCTAAATTTTTAATCGATTTGAATGTGGTACTCATCAAAGAAAATATCCTAAAAATTACCAACCAAACATTATATATATTTATCTACATGACATTTATAACTGCAGTAAAAAATAGAGTTTGGTATACAGGGTGCGATAAAAAATAAAAAAGTGTCTTCACAAATGTATTTTGTTCAAACACTCCTTGAGAAATACTTCATAAACAATAGACATGTGTGACTTAATTTCTTTTATTTGCTTTTTAGTTGTTAAAACATGGTTTTTATATTTTTATAAAAATTAATTATTGCTTTGTTACTAGTCATTTCCGACTACAATTTATTTTTTTGATAACTTAAATCTAGGTATATAATTAGGAGGACCCATCGGCCCTATCTCAGTATCTGGTAAAATAATGTTTATACATGTCAGTGCTGTATTTTTTATTATATGCACCTCACCACACAATACTACACCAGATCAGATGGTTTGATTCTTTTGAGTCTGTGTCCTGTTCTGGTGGTATCCAAAAGTTGCAATACTTCAATATTCTCATGAGAATAGAGTCTTTCCTCATGCCCCCTTGCAATTCTCTTGATTTCTTGACTGACTGTGGGTAACTGATGGTCTCGCTGTAGGTAGCCAGTCCTGTAGTATTTGGGTGCGTCCACAATACTTCTCAGGACTGTTCTGAAAAATATGTATTTTGTTTATGTTACTCTTTGCAGAACATCCCCATAATTGAACTGCAGATCCATATGGGTTTCATAATTGCTTATATAATAGTAATTTATTATGTACTGATAATTGTGATTTTCTTCCAATTAGCCAATACTTTTTCCCATTTTTCAATTCCAGTTCTTTTCTTTTCTTCTTTATATCTTCCTTCTAGCGAAGTTGTGCATCAAGATTCCTTCCAAGATATTTAGTCTTGTTGCTAGATAGAATGATAGTATTATTTAATGTTATTGGTGACTGTACGATCTGAGTGTAGGTGAACTGCGCATGCACAGATTTACTTTCGTTAATTTTTATTTTCCAAGCTTGTGACGAATTATTTATATTGTCACTTGCCTGTTGTAATTTTCGAGTGGCTTCTTCACTATTTTCTCCGACAGCTATAATCGCAGTATCATCAGCAAATGTAGCCATCATAATATTCTCCATTTGTGGTATATCACAAGTGTGTAGAGTAGATAAAGCATTGGTCCCAGTACACTTCCTTGTGGAACACCTGCTTCAGCTTCTTTTATTGAGTAGAGTAAGCTTATTGTTGTTTAACCCTAAACATCCTGGCTGTAATGTACAATTTTAGTAGTTCTGTGTCTTGTTTTGGTAACATTTTCTGTAGTTTATGAATGCCTTTATGAAGACCTTCATGTCAAACCTTATCGAAGACTTGTGCTACAATTAAGAATATAGCTGAGCATATTTTTTTTACTTTCGCAAACTTTTTCAATAACATCTGTTATTCTGAGGGCGTGTCACCTGGTCAATTGTCGAATGCTTGTATATAAACCCAAACTGGATTAGGTTTTTTCTCGGTTTTATTCTTTTCAACAGGAGTTTTTCAAAAACCTTAGATATTACTGGCAGTAGTGATATAGGTCTATAGGCTTTTACTTCGTTTGTTGACTTTCTAGGTTTTTTGATCATTATAATTTCCGCCACTTTCCAAATGCTTGGGACATTTTTTAATCTAAATGCTGTATTGATCAAGTTCGTGAGTTTTATAATTCCCTTTCTTGGTAATTTTTGCAGTAATTCTCCTGTTATTAAATAATAGCCTGGTGATTTCCTGGGATTAATATCAGTTTTAATAACTTCGGTTAGCTCTTTCGGCGTGACTAATTTAATCATCCAATTTTCAGCTTCTATGTCCGACAAATTATATACAATATTAGTTGCGTTTGGTTTGAAAGTTTTTTCTAGATATTCGGCAAATGCTTCTACTTTTTGGTGATTGTATTTTTTAGATGACATACAATTAGTTGATGGTTAAAGTACGATTTTTGTATAAAATGTATCTATACTTTCATGCAGTCAGGAATTAAACTTAAACTTTAAATCCTGTTTAAAGAGGTTGTCAAAATTCATTTTCTCGCCACAATTATCCTTTATACTGACAGGAAAGTTGAACTGTCATATGTCATTTAAATTGTTTACGTTACTCAATTTTGTTGATCTCATCCCAGGTATATTTTTAGATGTTTACAATGAATAAAAACTATAAACAAAGAGTTTGTCTTCAATTTTCCATTGCATCACCATCATTGTGAATAAAACAAAACAAACACCATAGAATGTTGAGTTAAACACACAACAAATACCATAGAGCCAGTCGAGTTCTTTTTCTATCTTAATGAGTAAAAGGCTTAGAAACAAGAATTTGTGGTGAGAACTGCACTCGATTCTGAAAAATGTATTTAAAAATGAAAAGTCAAGTTAGTTACTTGTAAGCTTAAGTTATTACTTAAGTACTTTTCTACGTTATTACTTACTACTTTTCAGGTAATATCATAAATTTGCACAACACTCTAAATAATATATAGTTTTTTTATTTTATTGATCAATTTCAAAACTTACTTTTACTTAACTTAAACGCACTTTTCTAAAAATGTTAGTATCTTTATTACCTTCTTTTAGCTCTATGATATGGCAATCATACTTTTTAATTTTCCACTTAATGTACTTTAAGAATTGCATCTATTGCATCTGTCCTATCTATTATATATATATATATATATATATATATATATATATATATATATATATTGCATCTACTATCTATCTATATATAATCATCAAAATCCGCTAAAATCGTTAATTTTCCAGAAAATGGAAAATGGATATTTTTAAGAATTAATAAATAATACTTTGGGTTAATTTTACGCCTCCTGGCTAAATATTATGATAAAATCGAACTATTATAAATATATATAAAAAAAACAAGTTCTCAGTAATCATACGGCTATATAAAATATCTTTCAAAAACGGACGTGTCTAAACTTAATATAAGTATCTAAACTTAACAAAGAGTGCATACAATATTAGATCATGGTTATCACGTTTCTCTTAAAAAACGGATCCTTCTGTACGACATGCTATTCGTTACAAGTATTAAATGTTAGTATTCACAGCAATAACAACGATCATGTTTATTTACATTTTACATTATTTCAATCTTATTTTTACATTTGGATTTACCAAAACATATTGTTTTAGATTACAACAAAATTGACAATTTCAGAACCAGCATTTATACATTGATTTTTTTTGGTTATTGAAGTAGAACTAAGCCCTCGGTACTTCTTATAAATTATGATTGAAAACTTTAATTAAACTTTTAAAATCAACAATATAATCTCAAAATGTTATCCAATTATATGATAATATCAATTAATTATGTCGAGTTTTAGACCATTTGCGATAACTTCAATTGTTTTTTCATTAATTACATCTTACATTAAATATGCTTAGTACAATCTTAATTTGCAAATTACCTTATTAGTAGTGTTTCGTTGTACTTGTATTAATACACATGTATTTATCAAATTAAAATAAAACTAATCTACTTAAGCTAGAGTTAAGAATAGACTTATACACTAAACAAATTTGTATTACTGCGATTTAGCAACCTTATTTTATGTTTTAAGGCGAAATATTGGATCAGTTTGTGTATCTATTTTATTTCGATGTCATCGTGCAGCTCTTCGTTGATTATGTAACGATAAGCATCGGTAATTAATCCTAGAACTTTGTTTTGGGTGTGTTGGATTACTAGTAGGTTTGATGTTTTAGTGCAACCCCATATTTGCACCCCATAGATTCAAATTGGCTTTATAATTGTATTATAGATCAACCTCTTTGATTTTAGATCAAGTTGAGACTATCTTCCGACTAACCAGTATAGTTGTTTTATTTTGGTTCTAATGTGTTTTGCTTTTTGTCTAACGTGATGCTTCCAATTTAATCTACCGTCAAGATGGACTCCAAGGTATTTTGCTGATTCTGCTTGAGGAATCGGGCATCCATTGAGTGATGTAATTAAGTTTTAATTATTTCACCTTAATGCAAAATTAACGTGGATAGATTTGGAGATATTAAGTTCAAATTTCCAATCTTTTGTCCCTTTGTAGATTTTGTTGACTGCCACTTGCACTTTTTCTATTGCCCTAGGCGGAGATAGAAAGTAATTGACACTATTTCCATGACTATTAAGGTTACCGTATTTTTATGTGAATTAGGATTGTAAATAAATAAAGAAATATTATGCGTTTGCATGTAATATCATCATTTTTTCACTTTAAAAATGCATTTTGAGAAAAATTTCCTCAAATTCCAATTTGACAGCGATCTAATCATCAATACATTTTCGCACTTTTTCACTCTTTGGAAAACCCGTGCCTGCCAAACCATGCTACATCAACCTGAACAAGTTGAAATCAGCAGGCTACAAGTCTTCTAACGTGTTCCGAGGCTTATCATTTTTACAATAAAACCTTGTTCAATTTGCTCAGTGCTGTCAGTAGATATCTGCAGTAGTAATTTAATTCCGTTTTAGCAACTCGTAATACACTAAACTTTGCCTGAATTGGATCCCACCATATGCACAGCAACACTTTATGGCCAAGACGATGACCTGGGATTATCGTAATAGGTTCACTTTTCATCGCCAGTCGCAATATGCCACAGGAAAATCATTTTTTTCCTTGACATGAAATGAAAGTTAAAGAAGAAGTTATCTGTTTAAACAGTTCGAAATAGCATTTTCAATCAATTCGCGTGATAGCCAGAAAAGAATATCCCATTACATGTAAACGTCTGGAAACAATTTTTATAAATTGCTAAGTCCTTTGAAAATTGGAATTAGATTTTCGTCCAATAAGTCTTGAAAATTATTTTCTTCGGACGTTTTTGGTTCTGCAAGTCGGGCATTCTTTAACAGTGACGTAAAGATCGTCACTTTACAAATCGGTAAAGTCAAAATAAATAATTGGTATCATCAATATAATAAAGCGTCATCAACATAAGTATTTGATGGTCTTCGATAGCAATATTATTCAAATCTAATAGCAAGGAATGCAAAGTAATGAATGTCGAATATATAATTTTAAGCATTTCGTGATTAACATGTGTATGCACTGAATTACTCACATATAAATTGATATAACTCAACAGAATTACTATTGTTAATTTCTCTTCACATTTTCATCAACAGACATCACAGATGGATTAATATATTTAAGGATATATATAATAACTAAATATACATAATATATAATAAATATATATTATAACTAAAAACCACAAGTTAAAAAAAATTTTACACTCTACATTGTTGATTGACTCGAAAAAGGATAAGGAAATAGTTAAAGCCTGGAAAGTTTACGCGTGTTTATCTCATGAAAGCAAACACTTTTTGGGTATCATAACAAAAACAGTGAGTTAACAGGAAAAATCTTCGCCACTCTAAATATGGCCATTGGAATAGACTTATCAACAGGTGTACGTTATAATCGTATCATTCGCCTACGAGCATATATTATAACAAGCCTCCAGCGTTAACGAAGAGAAAAAAACGACGAAGGAATTTTCTCGATAAATATAGACGTAGATATTTTCGACTAAGTCAAATATTCTTGGGTCAATTCCAAACGCCGAGAGTTACGTTGGGTTTTTATCGACGAAAACGTGGAAAATTGTATGAGATACGAAATAAACCTCATTTTGATTTACTACAAAGCATAAGACTGTTTAGTTTCATATACAATTAGTCACATTGGATTTATAACTGTAGTTAAATAGTTACAATAGTATAACTCATTTTTCAAGTATATGACAAGAATCATGGTCTAATAAAAATAAAGACGAAACAAAGTACTAAATTATAATCAGTTTACATTTATGTTGAAATTTCTTTGGCTCACTAAATAAAATCGTGTAGATTTTGTATCTCTTCGAATCACATTATTATTATATTTGGAGCATTCCATTGCTAAACTATTTTTACTTTTTTACTCAAAAATTTATATTTTCTTCAAAAATGAGATTTTTAGAACACCTTAGATATGCTTAGTACAATTTCAATTTATTAAAATCAATTTATTATTATTGTTCTGTTGTACTTCCCGTCCCTGGCCTACCATAATAAAACACATTTTTTGGCAAAATTAGTTTTTTTAATTCAACATAATTCCCTTCAAGGGTGATACACTGATTATAGCGACCGTCCAACTTTTCGATACCATTTTTGTAGTACGACTTGTCATTTGCATCACCTCTTTATTCGACGAAAATTTCTTCCCAGCGAACATTCTTTTGAGATCTGAGAACAGGAAATAGTCGCTGGCGGCCAGATCTGGAGAATACGGTGGATGAGAAAGCAATTCGGAGCCCAATTCATAGATTTTTGCCATTGTTTTCACTGACTTGTGACAGGGTGTATTGTCTTGGTGAAGCAGCACTTTCCTTTTCTTCGTTTTTCGGCGATTTCGGCCTTCAAACGGTTCAATAACGCTATGTAATAGTCGTTGTTGATGGTCCTTCCTATTTCAAGGTAGTCAATGAAAATTATTCCATGCGCATCTCAAAATACAGACGTCATAAACTTGCCAGCCGACTGTTGCGTTTTCCCACGCTTTGGAGCGGGTTATTCGTGTGCAGTCCACTTGGATGACTGTCGATTGGACTTCGGAGTGAAATGATGGAGTTTCATCCATTGTCACATATCAATGCAAAAACTCGGAACTTGATAAATTAGTCAAGATTGTTTTTAAAATCAAATGGAATATTGGTCGTCAATCAACTCCAAACTGTTAAATCAATAAATCTAGATGTAATCCACTAGGCCAATTGGATCTGGGAACGTTTAAATTAGGACCTGACTTACTGCCTTTTCCATCGAGCCAAGACAAATAAAATAATCTTGCAATTATAAATAAATTTCATTTAACTTGCTGAACATTTTAGTTTTTCCAAATGTGATTTCGATGAACTTGATTCCCAAACTCGAATGGATGGATATGAATTCAATGGAAATGTCAGAGAGTCAATTAAAATACAAAAATAAATAAACATAAACTACGTTATACAAATACAGAATTTAATTCTATGCACCTTTAATTGATTTTTGTTATCTTGAAACATCTATTTTCTTTATTTCGTTTCATTACATTGCTGCTAAATTATGAAAAAAGAGAATTTAAAGATTTAAAGATATGCAAATATATTGAAAAACTCACAAAATAATTTATTTAAAAAAAATAAGGCTTGCCTTGATTCAGTTAAAGATTTTCAAAATGTTCCTAAATTAGGATTTAACCTTACACACGTGTAAATTTCAGATGTTAAAATTTCCTTCATTCCACGTACGGTATTCATTGCAATATTTAGTGTCGATTAAAGTACCAAAAACGGTATTTCGATATTAAAAATCAACGACATATAATCACAATGCTATCTCAACAATTGAAGAGATTTACCTTGACATCGGCAATTCTTTTCATTAATGGTATAAGA
Source organism: Rhynchophorus ferrugineus (assembly GCF_030347505.1). Classification (NCBI taxonomy): domain Eukaryota; kingdom Metazoa; phylum Arthropoda; class Insecta; order Coleoptera; family Curculionidae; genus Rhynchophorus; species Rhynchophorus ferrugineus. The sequence goes on along the minus strand of NW_027472583.1, from coordinate 17,050,756 downwards.
TTTAGTTACTCATCTACTATATAAAGTAAAGAAAAAATATGATTCTTTGATATAGAATATTTGATAACCAATTTTTTTATCGATTATTTCTGACTATATAAATCAAATATAATAATGTGTATTTTAGCACCGACATACACAGTCTATTATCTTAATTTTGAACAAGTGTTACCGTTAACATTACCAAACCATAGATCTCTTTTCGGGGTCATTTTTTGCCAACTTGTAAAGCTTAGACAAATAATCAAAGCAATTCATCTCAGAAGACATCCATAGCGACTTATCCTGGTTACTGACATAACAACGATAAATATTCCATGTCAGAATTTATATACTATACCTCTGATTTCCCTTATATTCTCTATTTCTCTCTTATCTATAAACAATCAAAAGCAATTGCAAGCTCACAGCGAGATTTGAACCCTCGATGTTCTACATAATAAGGTAGGCAATCTAACCTTTTATAGTCGGCGAAATAACTATATTACCATAGCAATAAACAATCTTCATAAAATATCTGAGGCATATGAATTCATAATACAAATCTAATGACTACAAGAAAAATTTTTCTAAGAATTAAATGATTTCATACATCTGTTATGTTATATAATTCTTCACTCATATAATACACGAATGTATAAAATTAATTAGTAATTTTAATTTTCAGGTGGCCATGAATCCTAAAAACACCGTTTTCGACGCAAAACGTCTTATTGGTCGTCGATTTGACGATGAAAAGATTCAACAAGATATAAAGCACTGGTCCTTCACCGTGGTCAGCGACGGAGGAAAACCAAAAATCCAAGTCGAATACAAAGGCGAACTTAAGAAGTTTGCTCCCGAGGAAGTTAGCTCAATGGTATTAACAAAAATGAAAGAGATCGCAGAGACTTATCTTGGAGGAAAGGTGAGTTAGTAATTGTTTTTTTTTTGTTCCTTATCACCAAATAGATTTATAAGGTGATTTCGTAGAAAAACAGAACGAAATGGCCTAAATTACTGAAGTGACAAAACAATACATAAAGAATTACAAAATAAACATTGAAAAATTCTAATTTTTCTCCAAATTCTGAAACAATTAAATCTGTTCACTTTAAATATATATGTTACATTTCGAACGCAAGAAAATTGATAGTAGCTGATATATTGTTAATTATTTGCTTTAGAATTTCGGCTTCCATAACCGCCCAAACTATAGGCCGGTAAATAAAAATAAATTTTTTTATTATTATTTAATTATTACATTGTTACTAGTCGTTACCGGCTAACCTACAATTTGTCTTTATGATAACTTAAATCTAGGTATAAAATTAGGAGGACCCATTGGCCCTATCTCAGTCTCTGGTGAAATAATATTTATACATGTCACTGCTGTATTTTTTATTATATGCACCTCACTACACAATACTGTACAAGACCAGATTGTTTGAATCTCTTTTGAGTCTGTGTCCTGCTGTGGTGGTGTCCAAAAGTTACAATACTTCAATATTCTCATGAGAATGGAGTCTTTCCTCATGTCCCCTTACAATTCTATTGATTTCACGGACTGTGGGTATCTGAAGATCTCGATTTAGGTAGTCAGTCCTGTAGTATTTGGGTGCAGCCACAATACTTATTAGGACTTTGTTCCGAAAAATTTGTATTTTGTTTATGTTACTCTTTGCAGAACATCCCCATAATTGAACTCCGTATGTCCATATAGGTTTCAGTATTTGCTTATATAGTAGCAATTTTTTATGTACTGATAATTGTAATTTTCTTCTAATTAGCCAATACATTTTTCTATATTTCAAAATACAAATAATGATAGATAGAACGCTGGGTTAATGCTCAATTATTGTGTATTGAGTTTCTCTATGTTTGCTGACATTTGAGAGAAGGTCGACAGTGTTACCTAAAATAAAAATTTGTGTCAATCCAATGTGCTCCCTGATAAACTAAATCTTCGACGTGATAGTGAAGTTCGTAGACTAAAACATTTAACACCATCCCGATCTGGTTATAGGACATCTATAGGGTTTAGAATAGGATTAACTAATTAAGATAACATTATAGGACCATAAGAAATGCTCATTGCCCACTGGGTAGTTTGTTGAACCACTAAGAATAAAAATTATATATATATTATTATAATTATAAAAAATATCAATTTAATATAAACTATTTTACTATTTAGGTAACAGATGCCGTTATTACCGTTCCTGCATACTTTAACGATTCACAACGTCAAGCAACCAAGGATGCTGGAGTTATTTCTGGCTTGAACGTTCTCAGAATCATCAACGAGCCCACTGCTGCTGCTTTAGCCTATGGCTTAGACAAGAACCTCAAGGGCGAAAAGAACGTACTCATTTTTGATCTCGGCGGTGGTACTTTCGACGTTTCTATCTTGTCAATTGATGAAGGTGCCAGAATAATTGCATTACTCTAAAACTCAATTAATACCTTAAATTAACAGGATCCCTGTTCCAAGTAAAATCTACTGCTGGAGATACTCACTTAGGAGGGGAGGACTTCGATAATCGTTTGGTAAATCATTTCGTCGAAGAATTCAAGAGGAAATTCAAAAAGGACCTCAGTTCCAACACCAGAGCTCTGAGAAGATTAAGGACCGCTTGCGAAAGGTAATAACCTCCTTTTTGAGTGTTACATAATATCGTTATTATTTTGTTTATATAGAGCGAAAAGAACGTTGTCATCATCCACAGAAGCCAGTTTAGAAATTGACGCTCTTCATGAAGGCGTGGACTTTTATTCCAAGATTACCAGAGCTCGTTTTGAAGAGTTGTGCATGGATTTATTCAGGTCCACTCTTCAACCAGTTGAAAAAGCTTTGAAAGATGCTAAATTGGACAAAGGAGCCATACACGATGTTGTTTTAGTTGGTATATCTTTAAATACATTGGATAATTCCATTATTAATCGATCATATTATAGGTGGATCGATCAGAATTCCTAAGATACAGAAAATGTTACAGGATTTCTTCTGTGGAAAATCGCTGAACTTGTCTATTAATCCTGACGAAGCTGTGGCGTATGGAGCGGCGGTGCAAGCGGCCATCTTGAGCGGAGATACCTCCTCTCAAATCCAAGACGTTCTGCTCGTTGATGTAGCTCCATTGTCATTAGGTATTGAGACTGCTGGTGGAGTAATGACCAAACTAGTGGAGAGAAACTCGAGAATCCCATGCAAACAACAACAGATATTCACCACTTATTCGGATAATCAAAATGCAGTGACTATTCAGGTATGAATTTAAAGGAATTAATGGTTAAGTGGATAGTGAGTAACATTTTCTTTCAGGTCTTTGAAGGTGAAAGAGCAATGACCAAGGATAATAACCTTTTGGGTACATTTAACCTAACTGGAATTCCACCTGCACCTAGAGGAGTTCCAAAAATTGAAGTCACCTTCGATTTAGATGCTAATGGTATAGTACTGGTATTACTAATATGCTTTAAAGTCCTTTATCTGTTAATAGTTAATGTTGGTTGGTTCAGATTTAAAACCGATATTAATTTGTTTAAAAATAATAGATTTAGTATCAAGAAATTCAGTAGTTTTGCATGGGATTGAAAGTATTGTTAAGTTACCATTTTGAAGGTCTATACCTCTCCCATAGTGGAGTTTGTAGTTATAGTCAAAAAAACTGGGACACTAAATTTTAACGGCTTGTTTTGTGATGGATATTTATCTAACAAAATAGATGAACAGGAAAAGCCGGTAATCACTTAGTGCCAAATTCGAACTATAAGATGAATGCATAAGAACCTTCCAACCGCCATCTATATTTGTAGCCTGGTGTTGTCTTGATAAAACACAATTCCTGTCTAAAATGCCCTAGTTCTAAAGCGTGATGCAACTTTGACCTCGAAATTACCAGAATGGAATCGACCACATAACAACTGCGCTTGATTAGCTATTACAGTATTAAATTCATGAACGCCATTTATATTTCAATTGCATGGCTTGCGTTTTCACCTTTGTTTAGCGCATGTTTAGCTGGTGTCCATCCATCTTTGCTGTAAGTTCATAGAAAACTCATTTTTGATCAGATTTTAACAGTGCGAGATCCAATTTATTAAAGCCATCTATAGAAAAATTAATGGATTTCTTTTAACTAAATCTATTTCTAAGCAATTATTTTATATTATTCATTTCAAAAAGATAATAGTAGATGAAATAATATCAGCTCCATGAGTCTGCAATTAAAAAAAATAATAAAATAATAAAATGTGCAATTTTAAGCCCACGGATATTATTACTGTAGAACCATAAAAATAATACTAGTACTTGGTACTAGCGACTGAATCTTTTTAGTCGACTGAAATGTGTAATATATAACATGATGTTAATTACAGATTTTATCCTATCGTAGGTATTTTGAACGTATCTGCTCGCGATACCAGTACCGGAAGATCAGAGAAAATCACTATTACCAATGACAAGGGTCGTTTGTCTAAAGCAGAGATCGACAAAATGTTGGCTGATGCCGAGAAATACGCCTCTGAGGACGAACAACAGAGACAGAAAATTACGGCCAGGAACCAACTAGAAACTTATATTTTCAGTGCCAAGCAGGTATTGCATGTTTTTCAGAACGCAGACACTTTATCAGTATCGGTCTAGCATACGATTTTTATTAACTCAAATCTCTTTCTACCATCATTCCATTATGCTCAATAGTTTTCAGTCTTAGTTATCAGTCGCCTATCAGCGACTATAATATTAATCTATTATATTGACACAATTTGAGGAAAAATGCAAAAATATGTAAAACAATTAACCCAAAGTCGTAAATTAGAATGTGTGACATTTCAATGTTCAATCACTAGTATTATTAAGAACGATTCCTTTGGTCCTATTGATGGTGAAAATGATAAGGCTACAGAAGTCCCACAGCTAATTTCAGTGTTTGCTGCAACTCTACTCATCTAATTACACCAATTCTTTAAAACACATATAAATGCCAAGTGTCACCATCCAATCACTTCACTGTGCCCTCGGGCCCATTCTGGACGTTTTTCCAGCATTGTGTAATTCAAATTGTTGTCGGTAATGATTACTATTAACTGTTTACCAGATAAATCCACTTGTCACCGTCCGTCACTATTTAATGCAGAAAGAACTCCCGATAGTATCTTTGAAGCAGCCACAAACAGCAGTGAAGCATTTCACAGACGATTTTTCGATTTTCCTTTTATTCAATTATGTAGCCCCCATTTTCCAGTCTTTGGCCGCTTGGTCTCTTGGCCCAAATTTAACGCTTCCGCAAATTGTTTTTGAGTTTGAGTTAAGTCTTCATCCAATAAATCTTGCAGTTTCGCATCTTCAAACTTTTTCAGTCTACCAGAATGTTCTTTGCTTTGTTCATCGAAATCAACACCACAATTTTCAAAACCACGCCTCACATGTTTTTAAGGTTAGAACATGTTCACCGTGATCTTCTACCAGCAAAAGATGACTTTCAGCGGCTTTTTTCCTTTGATTAAATAAAAAGCTGTAATGCGTGCCGCAAATGCACGTTTCCAGGTACGAAACTTGACGTTTTCAAAGAGGTATGGACGGTGCTACTTTCGCAAAATATAATTATTAAATATTTACAGCTCGGAAGTTTGACGTCAGTAAAAAAAAAGGTCATATGTATCAAATCATAACATTGCATATTTAAACCTAGCGACATCTGCTAGAAAAACCGGTACATTACTATCCGGTACACCTGGTAACCTATCGGCAATTTTTTTTAAATGTATATATTTGTAGGCTGTAGAAAATGCTCCCAGCGATAGATTATCCGAGAGTGATAAAAAACTGGTAGAAGACAAATGTTCAACAGCACTGCAGTGGTTAGACAGTAACCAGTTAGCTGAAAAGGACGAATTTGAAGATAAACTGAAGGAATTACAACAAGATGTGCAACCGGTAATGATGAAACTGCATCAAGGTGGTGGTCAGTCCCAAGGCGGACCTAAAGTTGAAGAGGCAGATTGAATAAACCGATAATTAGAAGAAAGATTTTATATTATTTAAGTATTGACCTAATCTTAATGCAACTGTTAATAAATATTCATAAACTTAATATATTTTACTAATTCACTAAAGTGCTCTTTTTTACATTAATGTAGGTAAATAGAACCCCCAAATACTCAATGTAATTACTCAATTGTAATGAGCAACATATACATTACAAGGGGCGTACATTTTTAAAAATGCTAATATAATCTTTCTTGCAACATAAGATTACAACTATACGAAAAAACAATATTTATTTAAAAATTTATCTTGGAGACACAAAGTATCAGATATTACTGAAATCAACCTAAAATATAAAAACAAAACCAGGTACCAGTCGAAAATCCGTACCAAACCTAATTTTTGATGTTATCGTAAGGTGAGTGTGAAAAGACGTCATTACATATAGTGTAATTATGCTTCTTAAACATAGTGTAATACGTGTTAACTTAACTGAACATAAGTCTTGTTAAAAATGCAATACCGAATGTGTTATTTATCATTTACCAACATAAACTAAAATTCTAAACATACATAAGGAAGCAAATAAACATTGGAATTTAGAATTTTGGCAATAAAACATTTTATTTAAAAAATTATTCGAATAAAACGAAATAACAAAAATATTATAAATATATGTACAGCGTTTCTATTTTCATAAAAACACCATATTTATATTGTTTAGATAAATTCCCGCCAACGTAGTTAAAAGAAAACAGAATAGCTATCAGGTCATTTATATTGGAAGCAATGGAAATGTCCGATCGGCAAACCCCATTAATGAACTGACTACCTCCAGTTTTTGGTTGACGTATTGTACACTTACTAGTCTAAACACAAAAGTCCAGTTCTAGACAATCCGCTCATAGGCACAAGGGTTTGAGTTTGCAACGTTGTCGGTTGTCGAAAATTATACGGATATTCGAAGAATATAATATAAATAGAATAAATTATCTTGAATTCACCAATTAACCTAATATTTCTAGGGTAGGGTAGGTATACAAAAACTAAGATTGTGGTTTATACAACATATCTCCCATATTTTTGACCTCGATTACTCATGCTTCAATACTTGTAGCGTCAATTTTATGTTTTGTACTGTATGTACAATATGGATTTCAATATCATCATTCATATCAATTTCAATTCATCCAATATACCATCCATTGGAATAGCAGCTAGTTTGACTGCAATCATATTTCTATCTGATTTTAATAACATTCGCCTCTCACTTTTTGATACGCTCTTAATTCCTAATCGATTACTCTCAAATTTATAAGTAGTAATATGTTTACCAAAATAGAAATACCCAACCTTAAAAATCTTCAAGCGAACCAAACTTTAATGTTTCTTATTCAATTTTAATTCTATGGATTGACTATATGATCAACGAGCTGTGATTCTGATGAGATATACTCACACAAAGGACATCGAGCCATATTTATTTGTACTTTTACTTTCGCAAGGTCAACTTTTCGGTGTAGAAATGAATTCAATTTGCAAAATTAAAATTAAAATTGAATGGATACGCACCTGGAAGAAATGTCTTCATATGGCTGTTCATTTTAGTGAGAAATACGCCTCTACCGTTTTTAACGAGAGTAAGGATTTTACGATATATTTTTGCCTTATTACACTGTTTATATTATTCTTCAGTTAGTTTGTTGCGATCATCTAATTTTTTATTTATAGGGGAAAAAACTGCATAGACTTGTACCGAACAAGCTGCGCCAAATCGTTGAAAAACTATGAAAACACTGCAATTATATTTCTAATTTGAATACAAGCGGTAAGAATTAAAATCAGATACCTAATATTTTTGTTCCATATTGAAATCACTTCACTCTTAAACCACTTCATTTTACATATAGAGTCATGTTATCACATTTTTCGATAAAATAATATTATTCGTCAAAAACAAACTAATAACTTGTTGCTAAAAACATGTATTTTCAGCATAATGTTTTATAAAAAGTAATAACGTAATTTTCATTAACATTTAACTAATTAAAGTGAATATTAAGGTTAAGTATTAAATCTACAACTCATCCTTGAATATAACAGAAAATTGGGCCAGTTCTTTGCTGAGTTCCGGATCATCTTCAAATTCTAGCACAAGATTCTGTCCCGACATTCTGCCGGCATTAGATCTTTTCGCATTTTTCGGAGAGCTCACCAATACCTACAACTTTTATTATATAGTTCTTTTAAAAAACAATGCAATCAACGAACGTATTGCCAAATTCAATTTATAAAAACATAAAATCCCAGTTAAACTCGGAACATTTTCTTTCATATTACTAATTAGCACTGCTAGTTGAAAAGAAAAACAATGTACTCTGATGCGTCCAAACATGTAATAAAATCGGATTATAAAATTTTGTTTGTATTGGTATTAGTCGAAATACCGTTGTTATATGTCAATGTAATTATAATAAAACTCTAACCTACAAACTATTGCGGCTGTTTAGTTAACTGAAGTTTAAATCCTTCAATAAATATGCATTAGATGTACTATAATGGTAAAATTATATTTTGTAACTATATTTTTTGTTTTCATTATTTTATTTACATTAGTATTTTGTTGCCAAAGCCAACGTTGCGTTATAAATTTTGATGACGTGCATTGGCTGTTTTATTGGAAGGACTATTAGTATTTGTTCCAATCCGTTTTTAATATAAACTAATACTTATATTAAAGGCTATTGAATCTGAAAACTGAAAAACACTCTTAAAATATTGGCCACCAGCCATTTCCCAGCTAAAGACGAATCCCGCATGGGAAAAACACAAACTCAAAAATTACAATCAACAATCACAGAAAAAACTACACACTAAAATACCATATTTCATTGATCGAAACAAACAGCATTTTGAACCTGAAAAACACATCTGGACGATTATATCACCGGTCATAAAAATTGCTTCAAAGTCTTCCTATGTTTCAATACGCTATCATTCGTCAGACACTACGAATTAACTCCAACACCGAAAAACAATAGACACCGGTAGAAAAGGACAAAATGATTCAAAAAAAGTCTTATGCCACGTATCTTACTAGACCATCTGAATTATACCATAATAATATTGTTTGCTAAGAATATTTAAAGAATGGATTTTGTTCTGGGAAATATTTTGGTGAAAAATATAAACTGTGTTAGGGTTAGACATTCTTTTACGTTTATATTCCCAAGAACGAAAAGTTGTAAAACTTAAATGTCTATATTCACCAGATTTAGCACCAAGAGATTATATTTTTAAACCAAAAAATTGCCTTAGCAAAAAAAAATGAAACGATAAAGTCATGCTGAACACTTATTTTGTTGTTACTAACCGTAGAAGCGAAATATATTTGAATCAAAATATTTATCCTCCAAAACCCGAAATAGTTGTTATATAGTATTTGCAATAAACTAGCCAAGGCAAGTCACAGATGACGTTCAATATATTGCCAATGCAGTTTGTAAATAAGAAAAATTCGTTTTAAACTCCAGATGGATATTTTATCTTCTCATTTTACAAGAGTTCAGATCCATTTATGCCGGTCTAACGTGTTGTCAAATGTCCACAAAATTCTTTAAAATGTTAGTGATAATAATTGGAGGTTATAAACCGACAAACCTTGTGAACCAATAGTTCACTTTGATGCGGCTACATTGCAAATTTCTGACGTCATGAAGTCATAAAGTGACTATAAGTCACGTACATATAATATAAAATTAATTACGATATTAAAGGATATGATCAAAACGGACAATTAATAAAATAAAATCTTACCTCGGAATTGTCAGACTTTTTACTGATACTTGAAATGGCATTTTGTAATTCAGTTGCCTTGGCGTTGAATTTTAAAGCGGCAGGACTGAAAGGCAACTGTTTTATTTGACCCAACTGCGGATTAATCATCAAATCGCCACTGGTATATCCAAATTTTGCCAATACCTAATATAGCGCGAATTAACCAAATTGTACGTATTGTATCAAATCTAAAGTTTATATTAACCTGTGCCACATAAATCCCTTTTTCCTGCGGCGACATCGAATCCCACGTATTCGAAACTACCTGTTTCACCTGCTGTTTGGAAGCTGTCGGATAGATCCAGTGGTATAAGGTACGTGTCCGTTTAGAAAAAATCGATTTAGCCATTTTCAAAATTTCCTGCTGTCTAGAACCCAACTGACTAAAAACCCTTAACGGGTCTACGTTGGGGCCAATACAAGAATATATTTCTTGAAATTTCCTGGGATTACTGTAGATTTGTCTATGGTATTGTGGGTTGAGACTCCAGCTCGATGTCTTTAAACCGAAAATTATTATGAAAGAAGAAATATGAGGTAGAGATAATATAACAATAATAATACCGACGGTTCTTGATCATTAAAATTAGAATATTCTAATTTTCTCTTGTTCCCTTTTTGCAAATCTTTGTTATTAATGGAATTTTCAGAAAATCTGGTTGCCTATTTAAAGAACGCACAAATTATGCATAAAAAATATTATATATTTTTTAAAAAATAATAAGCACATGAGTTAAAAAAATATGCAGCAAGATCATTGAATTTTAAATTATATAATATCAGATTATTATAGGCTTAGGCTAAATTATGATCACATTAAAAGCTATTTTACCTGTAATCCGTAATTCAGTAACACCGATTTTGTATAGGTAAGGTCCATAGGTTCATCTTGAACGTTAATTATTTCTATGTTATTATCATTCTTGTTAAAAATTTGCGGGATTCCATCGTTTTCCAACAAAGGTGGTGAATCATTGATTTCTATAACCTATTAAGTGAAACATAGAAATCTTACAATTTTTTAAACAGGACAAACTACCTGATATTTTAATTTACCTCATGTGAATTACACCTAGCCAAAATAAACTCGCGTTCTTCATTTTGTATATTTTTGGTTTCCATTGAGAAAAGATTATAACATTTATATTAATATCATGAGAAACTTGGAAACGCTGTGTTTAATTTATCATTCTATTATTTATTCATAGCAAACTTGGTAATAAAAAATTAATTTTCATTTTTGTTTATTAAAAAAGCTATTGCCGGCTAAAAAATAAGAAGAAATATATTTCTCTATTTTCTGTGTTTTAGGTTATATTGTTTTATTTACAAAAAGTATTTTTTTTACATAACATATATATTTATTAAAATGCACAGCCACAGATCTCGTTCGCGAGAATATAGAGATAACTCAAGAAAATATCATCGTTCTAGATCTAGATCAAAATCAAGGGCTCCAAAATTAGAAGCTTCTAGTAGTAGATATGAACCAGAACGATATGGAAAAAGCGATCGAAGAAATGGTGATTATAGTTCCCATAGATCTAGAGACTCTTATAAAAAGTTTTCGTCCCAAGAAGATGAATTTATGGAACACAGAAGACAAGAAAGGGAAATTTTAGGCATGCAAGATTGTTCTCATATCTGGGGAAAATCGCCTCAAAAAGAAGAGTAAGTAATATATATGTGCAGTTTTATAAGTATATTTTATATTTTTGTAATAGAATAACTTCTGAAGAGGAAAAAGAAAGGGAAATTATGTCATCAACTAAGAAGAAAAAGAAGCATAAAAGTGAGAAGAAGTATAAAAGCAGTAAGAAACATAAAAAGGACAAGAAGAAAAAGAAAAAGAAACGTAAAAAGTCATCTAGCTCTGAGAGTTCAAGTAGTGAAGAAGAGGAGGAATGGGTAGAGAAGTCATCTACAGAACGAAAAACAAGAAAAGCTACATCTGATTCAGAAGATGATGAAACTATTTTAGGACCAATTCAAAAACCTCATACAACTCTTACTAATAAAGAGATGGGAAAAGCTTTGTTGCCAGGTGAAGGTGCAGCCATGGCAGCATATGTGGCAGAAGGAAAGCGTATACCTCGTAGAGGTGAAATTGGGTTAACTTCTAATGAGATTGCATCATTTGAAAAAGTTGGATATGTAATGTCTGGCTCAAGGCATAGAAGAATGGAAGCAGTTCGTATTCGTAAAGAAAATCAAATTTATTCAGCTGATGAAAAAAGAGCATTAGCAATGTTCAGTAAAGAAGAAAGACAAAAAAGAGAAAACCTTATACTTGGTCAATTTAAAGACATGGTAAAACAAAAACTAGCTGATAAAAATAAATAGAAAATTACTGTCTTCGTATATTATTTGGTATTTAATAATAAACATATTGGTTTTCTTTATATTTTATTTACATATACAAATTATTATCAGAAGATGAGTTCTTAAAATCTACCACAAAATCAAAATGCAACATATAAAAATATTTAATTAACTCTGAGGTATTTTCAGAATCAGGGGGCATATGATCAGTATATACAATCCATAAAACAGCTTTTATATTGTGGTGAATACAGTATGATAAAATTGAAGCTCCAAGGCCTTGCACTAAGTTGGGTATATCTAATTTTGAACCAAAATTAAGAGGTACGGTCTCATAATTTGTTAAATACTTTGTTATTGTAACCATATCCTTATACATTTCTGTAGGTTTCAAACTACTTATTGGCTCTGTTGTTATGGCTTGTATTGATTTTGCCTTCTTTAACCAAGGTGATAAAATTTCTGCTATCTATAGACATATAAAACTCCATAAATATAACATTTATTTCAACACTCATTTACTTGCCTCTCCCAATATTAAACTTTTCGTTTGATTTAAAAACAATACAATGTAATTTTTATCAACTTTATAGATAGAAACCCCTTCATTACGTATTGAACATACAGGTTGTTTTTCCTTAATTAGAAATGAAGCTATATAAATAGCTCTCTTGCTTTCAACAACAATAAGAGTTTCTAAATCATCAGGAACCTGGGCTTGGCCTTCCCATTGATAAATAGGTCTACAAATATTAATTGTTTCATAGTATCGCTCTTTAGTGTTAATATAAAATTACCCTATATATAACGGAATATTTTCCAAATGTTCATCTTCTATTACTAAAGCCCTAGTTGAGGGCTCTATAATTTCTCCAAACACCATAACTTAATATAATATTGTGAATACCATATACATATAATATATGTTTATTAAAGTAAAAAATTATTTAACACAATATCTAGGGATATAAGACTTCTTGTATTCTGTGGTAAATGATTTGCAATTTTTTGATTCTGTATAGAAAATAAATAGGACTTTATAGACATATATAAAAGTTCCGACTGATAAGGATGCAGAAAATATATCGATATGTTTTTGGGCGAAATTTTTTTGACTTGTATATCGATATTTTTATAGCTGGTATTTTAGAAAATTTATACTTAGAAAAAATATATATATATTTTTTAGGCTAATATTTCACTATTTTTATTTTTTCTCAAAAATATCGATATTTTTTAAACTTTGAAACTTATTTTTTGAAAAATATCGGAAAACTTATATCGATATTTCTTAAATATCTAAAAAATGTCTTCTAAAATATCTATTTTTTCAGTGGCCCAACCTTAATGTATAACAAAAATCGATATAACCGAAAACGATTTTTTTTAAATAAGTATAAAAAATATCGATATTTAACAATAAAATATATCAATAATCGTTTTAAGGAAATATAAAAATACTGAAATATTAGCCTTAAAAAAATATATATATTTTTCAAATTGTTTAAAGAACAGTGATATTTTTGATAAACATTTAAAATTATATACCATTTTAAAAGGTTTATTAAAAATCATATTTAATTTATTCTGAAAACAAATCGAAAAATATCCACTAAAAAATATTTATCGGTCATAAATATGGTAATTTATTCAGAAAATATCGATAGAATCATATATCGATATTTTTTCTGCATCCCTAGGAAATAAGGAGAATACTATAAATGGATAAAGAAGAAATCTAAATAAAGTCATTGAATATCACATAATTACATATAGAAATATTTCTAATGTTTTCGTAATATCAAATAAATTAAATAAACTTGAATGTATATTATAAATTCAACAAAACTTTTTATCAGTGGATTGTTTAGGGTGGAGACAAGAAAACCCTATTTTTATAGGTAAATAACATAAATATTTGTTTTGGAGCATTATTCTGTAAAAGCACTATTTAAATTTTAGCACTTTAACGATCCTAAGCAAAACTAATATCAGAATGTCGAATTCATCAGAATTTTTGATTCGGCGAGTTGATAATATAACAAAATCTGAAGAAGATAAACGTTTATATAGGGGTTTAGAGCTTATTAATGGTATTAATTCCTTCAGATATTTGTTATTGATGTATAAAAAAAAACTTCAATAATTTTAGGAATGAAAATATTGTTAGTAAGTGATCCTTTAACAGATAAGTCAGCTGCAGCTATGGATGTGAATGTAGGGTTTCTTAGTGATCCTAAAGATGTAAAAGGCCTTGCTCATTTTTGTGAACATATGCTTTTTTTGGGAACTGAAAAATATCCAAATGAAAATGATTATAACAAATTTTTACAAGAGCATGGAGGAAGCAGTAATGCAGCTACATACATGGATCATACCACATATTATTTTGATATAGTACCCAAACATCTAAAAAATGCTTTAGACAGGTATATAATTTTTTAATCATGTTCCTTGAATGTAATTACTGAATTACTTGTTTAGGTTTGCTCAATTTTTCATAGCTCCTTTATTTACTGAGAGTGCGACAGAAAGAGAAATTAATGCTGTTAATTCTGAGCATGATAAAAATATACCTAGTGATGTTTGGAGAAATAATCAGTTAGATATGCACCTATGTGACCCTTCACATCCATATAACACTTTTGGAACTGGCAATAGCTATACCTTAAACACAGGTTTAAAAGAAAAAAATATAGATGTAAGAGATGAGTTGTTGAAATTTCATGAGCAGTGGTATTCCTCAAATATTATGTGTCTAGCAGTTCTTGGAAAGGGTATAGCCAATTATGGTATTATTAAATCAATTTTATAATAATTTTTTCCAGAGTCTTTGGATGAATTAGAAAATATGGTTATTGAACTGTTTCAGTCAGTGAAAAATAAGGAAATCGAAGCACCAAGATGGGATGAACATCCATATAGACAAGATCAAATGAGATCTATAGTTTATGTTACCCCTGTAAAAGATATCAGAAATTTAAATATAGTTTTCCCATGTGAAGATTTTACTGAATATTATAAATCCGCAGTAAGTAGATTCTTTTATCTACGAATAACCTCTTTTTAATAATGTGAAGTTAGCCATTTATTATAACCTCATTTAGTATGAAATATTTATATAAGAAACTTAGAAAGTATTTCGATAAAATGGATTGTCTTGATGAATATACTCACAGTAGCCCTAATTTAATATATTTTCCCAAAAGTATACCCACTAAGGATGTTGAGAATACGATAGAGTGGTCATCAGTACATTGCCAATGTACTGATGTATGCGATCCAAATACAGGTTGTTCATGCCTAAAACAAAGTGGAACCTATTATACATTTACAAATAAAACTGATTTAGAAAATTATTCACTGACTTATAGAAATGTGAATAGACCAACCTATGAATGTAACGAACAATGTCATTGTAGAAATAAGTTTTGTGGTAACAAATTGATTCAGTGTGGACCAAGAAAAGGGTTAGATGTAAAACTATGTGAAGATAATCGGAAAGGTCTGGGCGTTTTTGCTGGAAATTTTATAAAATATGGCAATTTCATTTGTGAGTATGCTGGAGAAATTATTACAGAAGCTGAAGCCTCTATGAGATTTAAAATAAATGCTAAAATGCAGAGGATGAATTATATTTTTTGCATTGATGAGTATTTTGGTGAAAGAAATTTAAAAACATTTATTGATCCAACTTTTTATGGAAATATAGGCAGATATTTAAATCACAGTTGTGAGCCAAACTGTGTAATGATAATAACCAGAATAAATGATAATATTCCTATTGTTGCAATTTTTGCTGCAAGGGATATAAATATTGGGGAAGAATTAACCTATGATTATGGAATAACTGATTTAAGTGAAGAAATTCAAGACAGTGGCCTGTTGAATCGAACAGAATGTTTATGTGGTAGTAAACATTGCAAGAAATTTTTGCCATATGACACAAAAATAGTATAAATAAAAAGCACATTTAGTTCTAGTTAAGTTGTAGTATTATTAGTCTTAGGAATGTTTTTATTAAAGCCCGCAGCCTATGTAAGTCATTTAATTGGCCATGAAGGTCCAGGAAGTATTCTGTCGGCATTAAAATCCCGAGGATGGTCAAACCACTTAGCTGCAGGTGTTAGAAATCGTTTAAGAGGATTTGGTTTCTTTGATATCACTGTTGACTTAACTGAAGAGGGTATGAAACATGTATATGATATAGTTAAATTAATATTCCAGGTAAGTTAATTTTTATAATTATTACATTGTTTTTGTAAATATTTTAATAGAAGATATTAAGTGGCGGCATTAAAGTAGCTGTTCTGCTAATGTGCTTAAGTTTATCTTCTTAAACTATACCTCATTGAATCAACTTTAACTTGTAGAGCTTCAGTCTAAAGCTATTACCATGAGTTACAGTTACAAGAATTATATTAACATTTATTGTCATCACTTATCAATATTTCATTTTATTACTAAAAATAAATATGACACTAAGTTTTGTTTATAGTATTTGAACATGTTGAAATTACAAAAACCACAGAAATGGATCCAAGATGAAAATAAAGATATAGGTAGAATGATCTTTAGGTTTCAAGACAAAGAAACTCCACGAGCATATATTTCTAGTTTAGCCAATAACCTTCAGGTAATATAATTTTGTTAAAAAACATCTGAACTATGCTGTATTGAACAATGTTATTATTTTAGTATTATCACTTAACAGACATCCTCAGCTCTCATTATATGTTAAATGAATGGAGACCTGATTTAGTTGAAAAGGTTTGGGACAATATGATCCCAGAAAATATTCGGTAAAACTAATTTAAAATACTGAACCTCATAAATTATTTGATTGTATGCATTACATCTTAGTATAACAGTAACAGCCAGGGCTAATGAAAGTATATGTACAGAAGAGGAACCATGGTATACTACGAAATACAAAAAAGAGGTCATTCCAGAAAGTGCTCTTGAAGAATGGAAACAAGCAGGAACATCCCCTGAATTTCGATTACCAGATAAAAATGAATTTATTCCTAATAATTTCTCCTTATATCCATTGGACGAAGTATATTTAATAATTGAAAGGCTATGTATGTCTTTCATATATAAATATTTTTAGATTACTGATCATCCAGTGATCATACAGGATACACCATTGACCAGAGTTTGGTTCAAGCAAGATGATGAGTTTTTATTGCCCAAGGCTAATATTATGTTTGATTTTGTCAGTCCCATGGCATACTTTGATCCACTTAACTGCAATTTATTGCATATGTTTGTGCAGCTATTTAGAGATTCTTTAAATGAATATGTATATTCAGCAGAATTGGCAGGCCTTAAGTGGGATCTTATTAACACTAAATATGGTTTAATAGTGAGTTAAAATATTAATTACATGTAGTGTTATAGTGCTTTACATATACACATTGCACAGTGTTCTATATACAAAGCACAAACAAATTGAAGGTTTAAAACAATAATTTAGCACATTTTTATTTTAGCTGGGTATAGGAGGATACAATGATAAACAACACATTTTGTTAGAAAAAATTATGGACAAATTAACCAATTTTCAAATAGATGCTAAGAGACTTTATATATTGAAAGAAAACGTAAGTTTGTTATATATTCAGTTGATATACGTAAAAATATTATTTTGTAGTATATTAGGAATTTAAAAAATTTTGCTGCTGAGCAGCCATATCAACACGCGGTATATTACCTGACAGTTCTTCTGACTGAACATTCTTGGACTAAAGAGGAACTCCTTGCATCAACAGACCGTAAGGTTCTTTCTTATCACATTTTATTGTTTATAAAATACGTGTAAGATTATTTTGCAGAAATAACAATTGATAGGTTGGAAGCTTTTATACCCCAAATGTTGTCAAAAATGCATATTGAATGTTTGGTATGTGTTATTTTATTTCTCATCCGGGAAGGTAAAATTATAAGAATATATTCTAATTGTAGATCCATGGTAATGCAAACAAGGAACGTGCGTTGCAGATGGTTCAAATTGTCGAAAACGCTCTGACTAACTCATTAAGCATGTCTCCTCTTTTACCTAGGCAGCTTCTATTAAATAGGGAATTAAAATTAGAAGATGGTTGTCATTACCTGTATGAAAAGCATAATGGGGTAACATTCAGGGTATTTAAATTGGTATTAGTATTTACTTTTATATTTTAGGTACACAAGAGTTCATGTATAGAGGTCTATTATCAATGTGGTTTACAATCGAAGGAGAATAATATAAAGTTAGAATTGTTCTGTCAGTTAATTCAAGAACCCTGTTTTAATGTTTTGAGAACTAAGGTAAAACTGACTTATTATGGTCAGATTTATATTATATTCAGTAAATCGGATGTGTTTATAGGAACAGTTGGGATATATCATATTCAGTGGAGTACGAAAATCCAATGGAGTTCAAGGACTTAGAATTATCGTACAATCTGATAGGCATCCAGTCTATTTGGATAGTAGAATTGAAGCATTTTTAAGCAGTATGCTAACATATATCAAAGAAATGAATGAAAAAGAATTCCTCAGGTTATATTTTAATATAGTATAATATTTAATTAATAATGATATATATTTTTTAGGCACAGAGAAGCCCTGGCGTGTCAAAGGTTAGAAAAACCTAAACAGCTTTCAGCACTAAGTAGCCAATTCTGGAGCGAAATAACTTCACAACAGTACCATTTTGCACGAGAAGAATCAGAAGTAGCTTATCTCAGAACATTAAACAAAGATGACATAATTCAATTATTTAATGTAAGTTCATACAACTACGTCCTATTTATATTTTCATTTCATAATTTAATGATAAAAATTCCATTTTTGAAACATATTAGTGGGCACTCAAATACTTGGTTCATAGTTTGGCCTAGTGGGAGGAATCCATTTAATCCATAAGGCTCATGTTACTGAGTGGATGCTTATAAGGGCTGATTCAATTCACAACAAATGCCTCTGGCAATATTAAAGCTCAATATCTTAAATCACCACTTGTACTTACATAACATCTAATACATATAATATGTACTACCTTTGACATATTTAGTTATTGATGACAATCAGACACATTTTAAGGATAGTTGTAAAACATATATATAATAGAATGATATTATTAAGTGTTGTATTTTACTAATAACAAGAATCAATCAATGCATTTGTTACAGGATCTATTACAACAAGGAGCACAAAAGCGTAAGAAACTCTCTGTACATATTGTTTCGACAGCCGATGGTGGAGCAGGTGTAATTACAGATGAAAAAGAAGAAAATGACATACAATTCCAATCCAACAATACTCCTAGTGTTATAAATGACATTACAGTGTTCAAGAGTTCCCATGAAATGTATCCCCTTGTACAACCATACATTGATATAACCAGAAAAGGCAATAAGTGTAAATTGTGAAAAAAATTTCATATTACCTAAAACATGTAATTATTTGGTGGATTTAATGGAGTGTTCTTATTGTTCTTTAAAAGTCAAACGTTTTCAATTGTAAATTGAACCACATTTATGGAAACTGTAGAAAAAAGTCTAACTTTAAAATTAATAAAACACAAAGTGGAAAAATGTATAATATCTATGTATAATTTCTGTCCAGTAACTATTTTACATAGTTCTAATAAATCTAAAAAGCACACATAAATATAGGGTTTTTCTGTAAGACCGGGTCGATGTTGGTGGCGTCTGTTTGGCCTATTGTTTATTATTCAGTAACTGATGCGAAATCAGCCAATCCAGTAGCGCACCCAAAGGATAAAATTGTATTATCAATATAGGTGTTTGATTGGACCCCGACTTTAATAGAAAAATAATCCTTAAGGATGCAACAACGCCAATTCACGTTAGATTACAATGCATCCAGAATAAGTTGCTGTGTTGTCCGCCTTTTCATTGGCCTCTTTATTTTTGATCCTGTCATCGGTGAGCACTACTCTGCGATTAGACTATTTTTTGGTCCATTTTAAGCTATATGTATAACCGGTAGGAAGGTGCTATAGAAATTTGGTGACTCGTATATGTGTCACCGTATCTAACAGATACAGCAAACATTTAAAAGATTTTATATTCCATACACTATAGCATACATGTAATTTTCAAACGACCAAGGATTCTCTTATGTTTTATTTCATTTTAGGAATTAACGGACCGATAGTATTCAAAAATTCCCTTTTTTAATAATTTTGTATATTTGACTCAGTTTAAATACAACAAAGATATATTAAATAGATTACACATGTTATTAAAATTAGTCTGTTTGGTTTCCTTTCTTAAAAGTAATTTTTTAAATTTCAACATTAAAATATTAATTTAATTAGGACAATCTCTCATAGACTACTAACAAACTTTAAGTCGTTATTAAATGTTATTAATGATTACAACATATATTATTAAGAGTTCAAGTACACTTTCAATTTTACTAAAATGGCATCATCTACAATAAAGTTATTATTCAACATCCGGGCTTCGATTTTAAATACTTTTTCCTCGTTTTTCACCCCATATAATATTTTCGATGAAATTTGGCTTTGTGTACTAGTTTGGCCTAAAAATATTATTTTATGCTTTTTCAAAAACGAATTACTTTCTGGCTTTAAAATAATCCCTATATATTGACCTTGATAATTGGGATAGAAATGCATGTATAAAGTATGACCTGAAAATGAAATTTGAATTAATGTACTTTATATAATAAATATAACAAAAAAATACCTAAAACAGTGAATGGGGGACTAGTAATATAAATATCTTTTTTGTTCAACAGTTTATTAGCATCCACAATTTTCCAGTAATAGTAATACAAATCTCCTTCGCTAGTTTCCACCACGGTATCGTTGTAAATGGCGATATCTTCACTTAATTTATACGAATTAAGTTGTTCATCAGTATCTTGCTTAATTTGGTCTATTTCGTCGTAATAATCATAAAAGTAGGTTAATGATTTTGAGGTCCTTCCAGGATTATGATCGGTAATAGAATTTTTGGCCGGTACCTGATATGTAGTCAAAGTTTTATAGTACTGTGAAACTTTAATACCTAAAGCTAATTTAATATCTTGAAGTTCCCGAACTATATTAAATTCTAGATCAGAAAAATATTTCTTTAAATCACCTAAAATCGTATGTATTATTGAGAAAAATATGTAGGATCGGTTATTTTAATATTCATACTTGAGGAACAAATTCCTTTTAATTGTTTTGTAACAGTTGCCTTAGCAGAGGCTTCTACATCTTTTGTAACAATATTGCAAGTTGCATGTTGGGTTTCTTCAGGTTCTAGAGCAAACACATACACATTGGTAATATACTTTTTTGAATTATATGGTTTGTTATTCTCTAGTATCTAGTTTTAACATCGATTGAGTTATTTTGGGAATCTACTGATAGGAAACTGGTTATCCACCACAATTATGGAATATTCCTTTTATGATTTATACATGCTTTATTATGATATTAAGATATCTTAAATAAGAATGATCTTTTTTTTACTTTAGGTATAATGTTATTTCAGCTCTATTACTATGATTAAGTAGCACTACAGCAAATATCCGCTAGTAATACAAAATTTTACTTCTTTTGCATTTAATATTATTGTATTTTAAACATACATTACTTACCATATGAAAAAGAAACACTACTTTTCCAAATTAATGTGAATATCAAACATACTACTATAAAACGCTTCATATTTCTGCTGTTACTTGATCAAATTTGCTCCAGATAATCCAAAAATAATTTTAGTAAAAGAAACCAGTAGTAACACATGTCTGAGGTGGGAAAAATTTATGTAAATATTTCTTCACCTAATCAAATCAGTTTGAATAAAATAAACAGTACAAAATAAGCAAACACTCTTCAGATTTAAGAAATAAACATAAAGAAAATTAATTAAGGCATTTTATTAAATAAAAAATACACTATCACAATCAATTATAAAGCTTATATTATAATACTTAGTATATAAGTATATTAAATATATATATATATATATATATATATATATATATATATATATCTTGTGGGGTTATAAAGGGAGTGGTTTAGCTAGTAAAATTTTAATTATGCTTTTAAATAAAGTTATAGCTTCAAATTATTTGTTTAAAGGCTCACAAATATTCTAGGTATACACTTGTTTACAGTTCCTCATTTAAGTCATAATCTTCTTCAGGAAAGTCACCAATTAAGACACATGAAGGTTTAACTAAAGCTCCATATTTATCAGGACATTCAAAATAGCGTTTCCCTTTTACACTAAAAATCTTATATGAATTATAATTTTACATAAGTAATTGTTATGCACCTTCCATCATGTTTGCCAACTGGTTCATCATATTTGATGCCTATCCAATAACCAGTTAAACCATCCACGGAACCATTATACATAACAGTTCCTAACCTTGTTGGAGCATTCGATACTGTAATCTTACATCTTGATCCTATGCTAATATTTTCAGCTAAAGACTTTTCTTCATTTTCTTGTTGCTCTTTCTTTTTAAGATACTCTTCATTATATTTACCTACCGACAATTTACACACATTATATATATTTGGATGTGCCAAAGACTATTTAATTTTAATTTAAAAAAAACTTCAAATGTATACCCATCTTATTCTTCATTAGAAATGTTTTTACTGAATCCCCCCTTTTAGCATATTCTTCTTCCGATAATTCAAATTTAGGAACATTTGCAGAATCAAATTCAGATCTGAGTTGAAAATCATCTATAACATGCAATCTCATTCCATCTTCAAGAGGATAGAATCCTAATAATTGGTTATTATCATTCAATATGCCAATTAATTTGTTGTCTTTATTATAAGCCTCTAAACACATTGTGTTACAGTTGCCTCCTGTCATTAACTCAAGTTTTGCCTATTAATATAGAAAAACATTTATAAATAACGGAAAACAAAAGTAAATATACTATTTATAATATTAATCACCCACCTTTAGGTCTGATATAGTTAAATTTTTAGGAAATCGTTTTTCACCAAAAGATATGTCATTTTTTGATGTAGATATTTGTAAATTGAGAAAATCTGACGTTATTACTGTAATATCACCCATTTTTTTTAATCACAAACAATATATTATACTTTAAATTTCAAACTTTTTTTTTGTTGACAGTGACTCAAAATCAATTCAAGTGTCAAACACATAGAACATACAACATAAAAAATGTCAAACTATCGAAATGAAACCGGAACCAAAAATGATAATAATGAAAAAAATCTTATTATTAATGATTTATATTCATGAAAATATGGCATTTAATTTATAGGTAAAGCATATTATGCAATTAATTACTTAAAAATATCTTTAAAATGTTAATTATTATATATAAACTAGGGATGTCGGCCACAAGGGAAGACTATCGATATAGCGAATTCAAAATTTAAAAAAAGATATATTGGGCAAAAAAATATTGATATTTGTTTTTTAAAGTATCAATATCTCTTTACTCCAACCCTACCTCTAGACGTGAAATTGAGAATTCTGGTGCCATATACTCCTTTAAAACCACATATTGCCGAAAAAATAAGGAAGACCGACATAACATTATATCGATATTTTTTCAAATAAATTAAGTATATCTCATAAACAGTATAGGGGACCATTTAATTATTTTTAATAAACTTTTGAAATTGAAAAAAATATCGACAGTTTTTTCAATAAATATCGATATATTATATCATTGTTACCCTTTCCTAATTATACAACACTGAAGTTAGCTTTAAGATTAATTAATTACAGAGTTTTTCTGTAAAAGAGGTTAACTTTGCGAGCTTAGCCTTAGTTTATTTCACGCTTTCTTCTATGTTTACTTTTTTTATGTAAACTAGTTATAAATAAATGACCACTCAAACAATGGAAAGTAACAAGAAATTAAAAGAAAAGAAAAAAGCCAAAGTTAAAGTATTTGCGAAGAAAAAGAAGACAATTCCCGAAAGTGTTAAGATTGAAAACTTAAAATCGCAATATGAATCAGTAAGCATTTGAAATTAAAATAATTTTTTGTTTATTGATAATATACATTTCTAGATTGATGTTAACAATATATCTAAATTTTCTGAGCTACCGCTCAGCCAACAAACCATGAAGGGTTTAAAAGAATCAAAATATTTCAAATTAACTGACATACAACGGGAAAGCATACTACTTGCCTTACGAGGAAATGATATTTTGGGAGCTGCACAAACTGGGTCAGGAAAGACATTAGCTTTTCTCATACCAATATTAGAATATCTATATTGTGAACAATGGTCAAGAATGGATGGAGTTGGTGCTTTAGTGATAACACCAACTAGAGAACTTGCATATCAAATTTTTGAAACATTGAGAAAAGTTGGAAAATATCATGATTTTTCAGCAGGTTTAATAATTGGAGGAAAGGACTTAAAATTTGAAAGAAAAAGAATGGATCAGTGTAATATTATTATATGTACACCAGGACGTTTACTGCAACATATGGATGAAAATCCACTCTTGGATTGTTCCTCTATGAAAATTTTAGTACTTGATGAGGCAGACAGATGCCTAGATATGGGTTTTAAAGAAACTATGAATTCAATCATAGCAAACTTACCACCAAAACGTCAAACTTTATTGTTTTCCGCTACACAAACTAAATCTGTTCAAGATTTGGCAAGGTATATGATATTATTTTAGTAATTAATATATCTAAAATTTGTTTTGTAGGTTAAGTTTAAAAGACCCTTCTTACGTAAGTGTAAATGAAATGACTACGCCAAAAGAATTACAGCAAACTTTTGTTGTATGTGAATTACATGACAAAATTTCTATTTTATGGAGTTTCATCAGGAACCACTTGAAACAGAAAACAATTATATTTCTTTCAACTTGTAAACAAGTAAAATATTTTTATGAAATTTTTTGCAAGTAAGTGAGAATTGTTGATATAAAATATGCTGTGTATATTCCAGAGTTATAATTTTTGTATTAGATTGAGACCTGGTATCAGTTTAATGGCATTATATGGTACATTACATCAATTAAGAAGAATGAGCATTTACGAAGAATTCTGTAGGAAACAATCTGCAGTTTTATTTGCTACTGATTTAGCTGCTAGAGGTCTTGATTTCCCGGCTGTCCATTGGGTTGTGCAAGCTGATTGCCCTGAGGATGTTGAGACATATATTCACAGGTAAATATTTTCTATTTATGTAGTGTTATGTTATATGAAATTATTTGCAGAGTTGGTAGAACAGCCCGTTATTTCAGAGGTGGTGAAAGTTTGCTTTTGTTAATGCCTAGTGAAATTAAAATGATTGAATATTTGGAAGAAAAAAAGATTCCTGTTGAGAAAATAGAGTATGTAGGACATGATATAATTTACTTCTGTTTTGCATTAACACATTAACTTTTATCTTTTATCAGAATTAATCCATTAAAGCTGCAAAACCCAGTGAAAAAAATACAAATATTTCTTTCTAATAATACAACATTGAGAGATACTGCCAAAAGAGCTTTTAGTAATTATGCAAAAGCAGTATATTTTATGAAACACAAGGATATTTTTGATGTAGATGCCCTAGATTTTAAATCATATGCTGAAAGTTTAGGATTGGTTGCTCCTCCTAGGATAAGATTTTTAGAGAGGATGTATAAGAAGGAAAGAGCAAATAATGAATCACTTGCTAAAAATATAAATACAAAGTTATACTTTAAAGATAGTGATGAAGAAGATGAGGATGCGGTGACTAACAATAGTGGAGAATCAGACTCTGAACTTAAATCAAATATGAAAACTAATAAAATAAAACCAGATTTTTCATTAAGCGATAGTGATAGTGATGATGAATTTATGTCAGGTTTCATTCGACGAGATCACGATATAGATTTATCGATGATTCAACCAGAGATGGACCTTCAAAAGGCTCTTGAGCTGCCATCAGGTATTTTTTAATTTTTGGTTACACGTGTCATAATTAAGTCTATATTTTTTAGTGAAACATAATAAACCAATTACAAAAGCTGATATTGTTAAACATATACGGAAAAAAAATATAGTTGTTAATAAAAAGGTTGTTTTTGGTGATGATGGGACACCGATAAATGACACAAATACCGAAGCAGAGATTGTTAATCAAAATGAAGAAGGGTGTGGAATAGGTACCTATCAATTTGATTTTGTTTTATGTGATTGTTAATAGTTTTATTTACGCAGATATTGAAAAATCAAGAGCAGCTATTAAAGAGGCCGATAAGATCGATAAAAAGAAGTTTAAGGAGAAATTGAAAGCTAAACATAGAGAGGAAAAGAGGAAACTAAAAGAACAAAAAAGTAAAGCTAGAAATGAGTCACAACAAGATGAATTTGGCGAAAGTGATAGTGAAGGTAGTTATTTAATACTCTAGTTGAATTATAAATTGAATTTTAATTTATACTCATTAAAAAAAAATTCACATTAGGTCCAGACTTGTCGTGGTTGCCAGATCCTGATAAAATTTATGGAAAAAAAAATGACGAAGAAAACGAATCATCCGATGA
Source organism: Rhynchophorus ferrugineus (assembly GCF_030347505.1). Lineage (NCBI taxonomy): Eukaryota > Metazoa > Arthropoda > Insecta > Coleoptera > Curculionidae > Rhynchophorus > Rhynchophorus ferrugineus. The sequence continues at coordinate 17,024,097 of NW_027472583.1, read as the reverse complement.
AACTAAAGTAGAAAATACAGTCGATGAAACGAAATCGGTTATAACAAAGTAGGTTAATTTATTAGTGACATTCGCTTTATATTTTATGTTTCATTTTTTTAGATCACGTAAAAGAAAACAGAAGATATTAGATAAAACTGATAAAAAGATTACAAACAAAAAGAAAAAGATTGAACAAATTAGTTCTAATCTAGATGTCAATGAAACTGAAGAACTTGCTCTTATGTTTTTAAAAGGTGGAAAGTAAAATTACTCTTGTAAAAATACCTTTATTTAAAAATTAAATTTGTTAAATATTTATTAATTCTTGTCATGCCTTTACCCAACTTATATCTGTTTACACCTACCAGACTACAGATGTATAATTCTCTAACATTTTTCTACAATATTTAATTTAATTCATTAGGTGCAGGTAAGTCTGCCCATTCTCTAGGATTTCTTAAAACTTCTAGGAGAGTACCTTCTGGAGACTCTTTTGATGGTTCATGCATATACTCCCATTTCTAAAACAACGTTAACTTTAGAATGTAATTTTATTGTGATTTAAATTGATTTTTTGTCATGCAATTTGCATATTATGATTCGTTAAAAAGAAGAGAATATTAATATTCATGTTTCAAAACTAATCCGGATGAATGCAACTCTTAATCTCGTAATTTTGAGCTTCTTGCACTATTCATCTTTAGATTGGATAAAGTGATGCAAATTTATGGAAAACTGGATTATTTGAAGTGTTTCTTTGGGAAAATAAACATAGTTGTTCGAAATATCGTCAACTTACAGCGTACAATGGTAATGACATAAGGATACTTTCATAACGAGCTCCGGGTGTATGAAGACCGAATTTAGTGCCCCTATCATAAATCAAATTAAATTCAACATAACGGCCTCTTCTTAGTAGTTGCCATTCTCTTTCTACTTTTGTGTAGTTTGCGATTTTATGCCTTTGAACTAAAAAATAAATATCAAACGAAAACGGGAAATAGTGCATTAAAATTGTGTATATTAGTTACCCAATGGAATGTATGAAGGTAATACAGCATTTGCACAGTCAGTAACAAACTTGAAACATTTCTCCTGATCTGGTTTGTCTAGATCATCAAAAAATATACCGCCAATACCTCTTCTTTCACCTCTATGCACCACATGGAAATAATCATCACACCATTTTTTAAATTTTGGATAATATGATAAATCATGTTTATCACAAGCTTGTTTCAATGTGTTATGAAAATGGATACAATCTGCAGTATTTAGATAATAAGGTGTTAGGTCAGTACCTCCACCAAACCACCATTGTATCTCATTTCCACTTTGAACCTAATAAATGAATGTAATAAATTATTTTTGTCTAAACATTTAATAAAAAAATACCTCAAAATACCTATAATTGAAATGTATAGTTGGAACCATAGGATTAACAGGATGAATGACAGCACTGATACCTGCAGCAAAAAATGGTAATGTCCCTTCCTCTAACCTTTTACCCCTAGAACGCATCTGAGCAACAGCACTTGGAGGAAGAGTTCCTTCCACAACAGATATATTGACACCAGCTTTTTCAAACACCTTCATAAAAATAATTCTAAGTATATTATTTTAAATGTAAGATATATTACCTTTCCATTTTGTAAAACACATGAAATACCTCCACCTCCCTCTTTTCTTTCCCATCGATCTATTTTAAATTTTGTTGTATCTTCATTTTCTAGTGCTCTACATACTTCATGTTGTACCTTCATAATCATTAATTCCATTTTTGTTTTCATGTCATCAGCATTTTTTTCTAATTTTTCTACAGGTGTAATTGGAGGTGCCATAAAGTTTTTGGTATCCATTGTACTCTTTGCACTGAACAATGTTAGACTGGCCGTTAAAATAGTGCCGTATTTTCTGCAAAATATGTTTACTATATTTTCTAATATGGAAAAATGTGTACATATAATTAATACTTACTTAAACTTAAATAAATTCTTTCTCCTCTGACATGACACTAATGTGAAACCTCTTATAAATATATTTCCAACCATTTTTACTCCTTACTTAATTTAAATATATTCGAGTACCCAATGATAAGGATAATGTTATATTTCGATATTTGAAGGTTATGGCTCAAATTTGAATAAAACGTAAGATGTTCCTTTTACAGCTTATTTTAAATATATTTTATTGGAATACTATTTTGCAATTACATTCCATTTTGTTTTATATCATGCCTAATATTAAAACCGCAATATGTTTTGGCTGGCAACTTGGGTTGTGAGAAAAATCACGTAACATAATATTGACATTTTTCTCATCAAATATGTCGCTTTTGATATTTAAAAACTGTAAGCCGGGTAAAATACTATTACTGACTTAATAGGATTGATTTTAATACAGTTTCTGTTTTTCTTTTCATAATTAATGATAATTAAGAAATGAGCTTAGATTATAAGATAAGAGTGAAATCGCAGATCATGCGTACATATAGGAATATTTTTTAAGGAAAAAAACTTTCTTTTAAAAATTTAACTAAAATCTAATCAAAGGTTTAATTTTATAAGTGCTCTGAAATCTATAAGAATCAGCTGACTGAAGGTATTATTATGTTATACTAGAAATCCTCTGGACAAATTTTCTCCGTTTACCTTCTGTGAGAAAAGAGATAGAGATAATAAGTAGGTCATTGTTTGAATGCGCCAAATAAGCAACATGTGTGTTTGTGCGTGTTGTAGCATTTTATCGATTTGACGTTTATTTTTTATTTGTGCATTACCAGAAAACAGTTTTTCCGCCTTGGTCACAGCGTGGTGCAAGTCAAAATCGGCCGTTTGGAATTTTTCCTCGTTTTTTACACCACATCCCCTCGCGTCGTGCCTATACGGGCTTTAGCGCAGACATCATATAGTTGCGAATCGATCCCAGACATCCGATCGTATTTTGTTTCCACAGGAACTGTTCTGTTCGGTGCCGAAAGCTTATATCAACGTAAGTCTTTACTGACTTCTCTGGCGTATTTTGCTGGATCCCGGATTTTCCGATTTTTCCGGAGGCATATACTGTATAACTCGGGAAGGCGTCTGGAGCAGGTCGAACCCTGTTTACCTCCGACGTTCGATCATAGTATTATTTTCCACCTGGTAGTAGAATGTTACAATTCGGTTTAATTATCTGAATGAAAAAAAATATGCTAAGGCCGTCGTAAATTATCTATGATAATGCTCTCCTTCAGGCGAATGTGAATCTTCGAAAATTCCGAACTGGCATCAATTAGAAGATGAAAAAGTTTACATTCAAAGGAGTTTTGGACAATTTTCGAAATTCCGTGGTTCAGCAACCATCCAGGCCTGACCAGGAAATTCAAGAGTCTCTGCGGCCTGAACATTTCCAGGTCAAAAGGGTAAGTGTGTTTTATTTATATAATTTTAACATTTTAAAAATAAATATAAACTGATATTTTTATTAAGTCAAAAACCTATATTGTTATATTCATTCCATATTCATTTAGAGATAAAAATAAAGCTATCGCAACTCCACACATATTTCGATTTTTGCAATGTAAACTACTGCTTTATCAGTAGTAGGCTATGAGAATGTTCTGTTTAATACACAATGTGTTATTTTACCCTCCTTATTTTAAGGAAAATCAATATTAACAATATATATATATAACAATATATATATATATATATATATATATATATATATATATATATATATATATATATATATATATATATATATATATATATATATATATATATATATATATATATATATCTTTGTTATATGTTTGTTTATTTGAATGTATTAACTATGTTTGAATGTAATTTGAATTATGAATAATTTTATTAAAATACTGAAGTAAGCTTGAAAGTTACTTTAGAAAAACTATGCAACAAGTTAATCAAGTCACCATAAAGCTTCTCTAATGAATTTGCTGCGATATTTCGGTGTATGCTTGCATCCGATTTAGTTTTTACGATCATCTGTTGAAAAGCAAAGTATGTCAACGAAAGGTCAAGTTCTCGTGACGTTTTTATGCGTTTACGATTACACTCGTTTAAGCGTTTATGTCGGCATTCATTGTGTGTGTTTTAATTATTTCTTGCCGGTTATCAGCGCTTAATGTCGTCGCTTAGTTACGTATGCGCATGGCGCTGATTTTAGTTATATTTTGATTGGTTAGTGCGGTTTACGCATTTTTTGCAACATTTTTCCCGATTTTTCAGTGTTTACAGTTGTGATCACATTATAATAGTTATGGGTAATAGTTTTAGACCTAAACAGATTCCGAAGACCCAGTCGGGTTTAATAAAAATAAACGTGAAACAGGTAAGTACATTATAGTTTTTATTTATATTTACTTGGATGAGATCATTTACAATAAGTTAACCTTCAGGATCTTTTAAAAATCAACGAAGAATAATTAGAACGATTTCTTTCATATTCTATTTTACTGTTATTAATAGAATTTAATTATACACCACAATGAAAAAAATAAAGTTTTAAAAGCATATTATTTACAAATTTGAATGCATTAGTATATATTATATTATATTATATATTGTCGTAGTTCCTACACTTGAAGCATACTAATTAATGCATATATTTTGTCTCACTTTCTCTTTGACTTGTACTGACACAATGCCGAATAAATTTATGATATTCGGATATTAAGAATGTTGTCAGAATCAGCCAATAGCGGATGCTTGTTTTTCCGTGGTTAGTATTTAATATTACCGAGAAAAACTTTATGACGACTGAATTTATTTAATTGATTTGTAATCTTCAAATTTATTTAAAGGCATTTCTACAAAGAGGTTCTGTAATTACGAATTAAAAGCTGTGTGATTTAAACTGTCATCAGAGATATGGGGAAAACTAGTAGTTATGGATATAAATAATTTCAGTCATTTATGGGATATCTTTTTATTTCTATTCATAACATAAAATCACTGATATTGTTATTTTAATTAATGTATACTGTTACTAATTACAAGTTTACTAATTACATAGATGCAATTAAATTACACTATCTAATAAAGATGTTCAAAATTAATTCTTCCGTTAATTCCTGCATGATTGGCATCTACTGACATGACCTGATAATACAAAGGATTGTTTTTATTCTTCTAAACTATTATTCCAGTTGTTTCAGTGTCCAAGCAAAGTGCAACAAAATTCAAAATATAATTTATATCTTTACGTTTGTATAAGGGGTTTCAGCTTTGAATCAGAATTTGTGTTTTCTTCATACACCTTGTTATTTAGTTGGCCAATTCTAAGTTGTGTGTAATTTGAGACTACTGCTTAAATTTTATATACGTTCTAGGGTTCATTCCCTATTATTTAGTGAAAGTCATATGAGAGTCTTGTTAAATGAAATAAATTTGTTTTTTTTATATAGGGCATTACAAAATTTGCACAAGATTTTAATTAAATAGAAAATTCAGTTATTGTTTTAGAATTATAGTTTATAAAGTATAAAGGGTCATCTAAGGATTTCCAAAAAAAACACCGGGTGTTGCTTAATACAATTACGGAAATATCTACCAAAAAAGGCTATTATAAAACTCAGTAATTTGATTAATATAGCATTCCTGGAAACCTCATATACCGATACCATCAAATTCGGAAAATTATTGAAAAAGCATACGAAGATGAAAAAAAATCTAAATCTGTACATAGTAAGTTGTTGCGGTTCAAGCAAATATTTAAAACCTATATAGACCCATGGAATTCAGTTACGGGTATGTTCTGCGAGAAATGATATCAACATAATACAAATATTTCGGAATATTCCTGAGTATGGAGTAAGTAGTGAGGATGCATCGAGATACTATAGGAACAATTATTTACACTGGGATCTTCGAATTCCAACTACCATAGAGAAAAGACTAATTTTTATTTTATTTTATTAGAGACTAAGGGTCAATGGGTGTTCTAATAAGTACCTAGTTTTAATCCACTGTAGAGACAAATTGTGAATTAGTCGACAAGGAGTAGTAATAATATATCAATAAATTTAAAAAATTCAGCATATAAAATGGTATCCTCAAATTTGCCGACCTATATTTAAACACAAGTTTAAATTGTAGTACATTTTAGGATAACCTTTATACCACGCCAATTTTATAGGATTTTTTAAGATAGTGTAAATCTAGTTGACTAACAATTATTATAAAACTTGTTATCGAAAATATTCACTTACGCACTTTCATAAATTAGATAATCTATACATTTTATTAGTGGACGATGCGAGATCCTGAAATGCTGATTTCAAATAATCTTCGACTTCATACGCCTTTATATATTTCTTGAATCCATGGTAAATCCTTAACCAAGGGTTCTATAGTATAAATTCCATTTTTAATAATATTTGCTTATCTAATGAACATTTTTTTTGATTAATTTATTGCATTGTTACTAGTCGTGACCGACTAACTTAAAATTTGTTCTTAAAATAAGTTAAATCTAGGTATATATCTAGGAGGACATATCTACTCTTAGTCTCTGGTGTAATAATGTTTATGTATTAACACTGATGTTTTTCTCTTAAATGCATCTTACTACACTACACCAGATCAAATTGTTTGATTCTTTGGAGTCTGTGTCCTGTCTGGATAACACCATCCAATAGTTGTATTACTTCGATATTGATATGGTAATTGAGTCTGTTCTCATATCTCCTTCAATTTTTTTCCTGGGTAACAGTCGGTATCTGAAGGTCTCGATAAAAGTAGTCAATCCTGTGCTATCTCGGTGCACATACAATACTTCTCAGGACTTTGTTTTTAATTTTATTCATATTAAAAAATTGTATTTCGTATATCTATATGGTTTTCAATATTTGCTTATATAATAGCAATTTATTATGTGCTGATATTCTTTTCTTTTACTTTTTACATGTTCCTTCCAGCGAAGTTTTGCATCTAGGTTTATTCCGAGATACTTAGCTATATGGAATTATATTATTATTTATTATTATTGGTAGTTGAGCCGCTTGATTATACGTGAACTGCACATGCACAAATTTACTTTAATTACTCGTTAATATTTATTTTTCTAGTCTGGGTCCAATTATTTATATTGTCACTTACCTGTTCGAGCGGCTTCTTCGCTGTTATCTGCGACAGCAAAAATGGCAGTGTCATCAGCAAATGTAGCCATCGTGATATTTTCCATTTGTGGTATATCACATGTGTAGACTAGGTAAATAATTGGTCCCAATGGTTCGTGCTACAATTGTTTTATTAGTTTCTTTTATTGTGTTTGACCTTCATCGTGTTTGACTCATTGAAACATTTTGGCGGTAATGTAAGATTTTAATATCTCAAGTGTATAGTTTAGAGAACATTTTCTGTAGCTAGAATGAAGGCTTGTGCCACATCTAAGAGTATATCTGAACATACCAACTCAAACTGATGCGTAGGTGTTAGGTTTTTCTGTCTATTTTAGGCTTTATCCATTATAATAGGAGTTTTTCAAATACCGTAGATATTACTGTTAAATAGAGATAGATGTATAGACTTTTATTTCGTTGGGGTGATTTTCCAGGTTTTGGGATGATAATTTCTTTCAAACGTCTGGAACATTTTTTAGTCGCAATACTACATTAATCAAGTTGGTAAGTTTTATAATTGCCTTTCTTGGTGTTTTTTGTGCAGGAATTATCCTGTTATTAAGTCATAACTTGATGATTTCTTAGGATTAATGTCAACATTGATAATTTAGATTACTTCTTTTGACGCTACTAGTTGAAACCTTCTTCTAAGTTCGGAAAATTATACTCAATATCATTTTCGTTTCGTTTGTTTTTTTCTAGATGGCCAGCAAATGCTTTAGCTTTTTCTTGATGGCTGCGTGCCCAATTTCCAAGTAGGTCTTTTACAGGTGGGCTGTGTAGATATGACCGTTTTAGGTGGCTTTCCAGAGCGAATAATCTGTTTCCTGTCATCTGTTAGATTATTCATATAGTTATTTATAAATTTGTTTTTAATTTTCAGTATTTCCCTTTTCAACCTTTGAGTTATATTGTTCTGTTACCTTTCGTTCTTCAGCTACCATTTCCTTGATTTCTTTCGGATAATTAATTATTTTAATTGTACTCTTAAATTCATGGAGTTTTATTCTAAACAGCTTTATATTCATTATAGGTTAAGTAAAAATGTAATTGTTCTATTCCCTTAAGGGGTATATTTAGTTGAATTCGATTACTAAATTTTTTAACAATTTCTTCCCAGAATGTTCTCTTGTTTTGTTATTTTCTTATTATATTTTCATTCAGTGTCAGAATCACTTGTGTGCGATTTGAACTTAGGTCAAAGTTTTTTTCGACTTCCATATATTTGGATGTTATGATTCTAACTAAGAATAAATCTAACAGGTCTGGGGTTTTCTCTGGATCCGACAGCTAAGTTCGTTTTCTTTTTTTTGGACATGTAACTACTTCTTAGCTCAGCAGCTGCTTTATGAAGTTCATTGCCTCTAGTTGTCGTCATTCTAGATGTCCATCAAATTTTTTATCTAAGTTACGAAAATATAAATTATTAAACTATTTAATAAACCACCCTCTGTTATAGTTATATACATTTTAAAATCATTGCAATTGCATTTGCAAAATATGTTGTAACGCACAACAAAATGATTAAAGTTTACTGAATTCAGTAGAAATGAACAACTTAAACGGTTAAAACACCAGCGTAGGTACAGAAGAATTTTTTTTGTTATTTTAGATATCAGATATAATCCCGAATATTTAAGGAGGCCAGAGAATCTGAAACGAAAAGGCGGCAGCTGATGTTAAACTTGAATTTTTCCCTTCCCTTTGTTTAAACATTTGCGAAGTCTTAATGACCGAGTAAGATGTTGTTGATTCCAGAACGAACATTTTAGGCGTATCTGTCCCAATTACACGGCTTAACTGCCTTTATCTCTTGTCCCTTTTCCAGAACTAATTTTCGCACGAGCAAACACCGGGACGATATTCGCGGGCGTTTACTGTCTAGAAAAAAACCAACTAAAAGTCCCCTCGAGATAGGGATGTATTAGCATAACGTATAACGTTGCAAGTATTGTAGTATATTTTATTTTGTTCCATGTTCGGTTGGGTATTATTTGAGTCAATTTATTAACCGACTTCGAAAAAGGATGAGGCACTATGTTCGGCTGTATATATATGACAGGTCAATTGAAAAGTCCCCTAAAGTTTGCCATCGTTTTCACTGACTTGTGACACGGTGCATTGTCTTGGTGAAGCAGCACTTTCTTTTTCTTCAAATGCGGCCGTTTTTCGACGATTTCGTCCTTCAAACGGCCCAATAACGCTATCTAATAGTCGCTGTTGATGGTCCTTCCTTTGTCAAGGTAATCAATGAAAATTATTCCACTTTGCACAGAGCTTTCTCATACCTAAAAATTCGTGAATGATATGATGTACACGTTCAGTTGATATCTTTAGAATGTCTGTTATTTCATTCAATTTCAATTTACGGTCATTCAAAATCATTTTTTTAATGTTTTCGTCGGTAACAACCTCTTTTAGGCGTCCACTGCGTTCGCCGTCTTCAATGCCCATTTCACCACGTCTAAACTTAGCATACCATTCCTTGATGGTTGATTTTCCTAGGGCAGTGTCCGGAAACTCGGCAGCAAGCAAAGTTTTTGCCTCAGCTATATTTTTTCCTTTCAAAAAGCAATTTTTTAAAAAAATTTAAAATTTTTTATCAACACGCGACATTCCTTTCATCCATTTTTTTCACAATAACAAAAGTTGCTGCACTCAAAATGTTATAATTCACAAACTAGTGATCCGACAGCTGTCAAATTTATACACGCATCTTTTGATGTTTAGGGCTAACTAAAAATATATGGATTTAATTCTAGTAGCGCCATCTATGTGTCAAGCCACGGATTTTTCAATTGACCTGTTCTTGTGTTGACCTGACCCTTTTTTTATTCGAAAAAGTGCACATTCGAGGCGGTCTCATTGGAACCAAGTCAAGATCTGTTTGGGGGAAATCGATGAAAACTCTAAAATTTCAAAGGCACGTACGATGTTTTCACATATTTTTTTAAAAATAATCATGTATTGGTGTATTTGTCAGTTTCATCGTTGATGGGTCGAGTCATCCTAACCAAAGATGTTATTAACCCTTCCAACCCAACAATTCTAGGAATAACAAGAACAATATATCGGCAATGAATTATTATTAAATATTATGACTAATAATACCCAATTAGTTGTTATTTTAACGTTTATTTTTTTCCATCAATTTTTATTGTCTTAACACTTTTTATTATCATCTTGCCATTAGTGATCCAATGTTCCATTCTGAAATATCCTGTTTCATCTAAATACACAAATTGAAATAATAAGTCTCATTAATTTTATTATATGCTTTTAAAATCGATGTTTGGAATTTTCATCTTTACACCATTTAAATTCTATACTACCTGACAGTATACGAAGGGATATTCTACAGGCCTCAAAGATCATATGGCTTCTAGCTCTCATAGCTCTAAACTATGTATAGATACTTTTCAAACAGTTTCCCCTGAAATAATTGTATTAAATTATATTAATATTGAAAAAAAAACTCACTGATCTCTGATAGAGTTTTAATATCAAGCTGATGCTGATTCGTCACCCGCTTCGTATGAGGGCCGTTTCTTTTAAGTGAATCCAAGATTATATTTTTTATTTTTTGCAATTGATAGAGAGAAAAAACCTAATAGCAACACATCATTTAGGGTTTATTAACAAGCATTCAACAATTAACCAGGTCCATAGAATTACAGATGTTATTGAAAAAGCCTACGAAGGTAAAAAAGTATGGTCAGCTATATTTTTAGATGTAGCACAAGCCTTCGATAAGAAAGAAGACTAAAATCGTACATTACAACCAGAAATGCTACAAGAAAAAAAGCTAAAGCAGGTGTACCATAGGGAACTGTACTGGAGTCAATGCTTTATCTACTCTACACTTGTGATATACCACAAATGGAGAATATTACGATGGTTACATTTGCTGATGATACTGCGATTATAGCTGTCGGAGGCAATACTGAAGAAGCCACACGAAAATTACAACAGGCAAGTGACAATATAAATAATTGGCCACAAGCATGCGCAGTTCACCTACAATTAGACCGTACAAGCACCAATAACATTAAATAATACTATCATTCCATATAGTAACAGCGCTAAATATCTCGGAATTAATCTTGATGCAAAACTTCGCTGGAAGGAACATGTAAAGAAGAAAATGTATTGGCTAATTGGAAGAAAATCATAATTGTCAGTACATAATAAATTGTTATCAAATAAGCAAATACTGAAACTTATATGGACCTGCAGTTCAATTATGGGGATGTTCTGCAAAGAGTAATATAAACAAAATGCAAATTTTTCAGAACAGTCCTGAGAAGTATTGTGGGCGCACCCAAATACTACAGGACTGGCTACCTACAGCGAGACCATCAGATACCCACAGTCAGCCAAGAAATCAAGAGAGTTGCAAGGGGGCATGAGGAAAGACTCTATTCTCATGAGAATATTGAAGTATTGCAACTTTTGGATACCATCAGAACAGGACACAGACTCAAAGGAATCAAACCATCTGATCTTGTGTAGTGAGGTGCATGTAATAATACAGCGGTGGCATTATTTCATCAGATACTGAGATAGATTTAAGTTATTACAAAGACAAATTGTAGGTTAATCGGAAACGACTAGTAACAATGTAATAATTAAATAATAATTTTTTTTCAGATATCTTTATGACCGTGCCCATACTAATATTCAGTGCAGTTGCAACACGCTCAAAATACTTTCAATAAAAACTGTTACCACTTAATATGTACATAACAGTAAAAATGTTAACATCTTTAACGAATTTTACATTATCTCCTTCCTGTCCGGGTTCACTGATTAGTGACGCAATCTGCTCTGTCTGGCTTCGGCATTTTCAATCAGAGTAATAATATGTAGTTATTTGAAATTTATCAAAACAAACAATGCCTTAAAACAATGTTTGTTGGTTTATAACTTATTGTTGTTGACTAACATTTTAAAGAATTTTGTAGTCTCGATTACATGTTTACGTATCAGATAGCATTGTATCTCTTTTTAACAGGAACAAGATGAGAAGGTAAATATTGTCTGATTCTAAATATCTTGATGACATATGTTCATTGCTTCTTTGGTTAGACTATAGGAATATATTCCTCGAAGAATTGCAGCCGTTTTAAAAGCACATGTTAGCTTAAAACCTTATTAATAAATAATAGGTCAGTTGAAAAGTCTCCTGCCTGACATATAGATAGTGCTACTAGAATTAAATTCATATTTTTTTAGTTAGCCCTAATCCTCAAAAGATGCGTATATAACTGAGGTGTACATATCATATCATTCATGAATATTTGGGTATGAGAAAGTTCTGTGCAAAGTGGGTGCCGTGCGAGCTGACTTTTGACCAAAAACAGAGACGAGTTAATGATTCGGAGCAGTGTTTCAAGATGATCAAGCGTAATAACTAATAATATAGTTTTTGCGTAGATATGAGACAATGGATGAAACATGGCTTGAAACAAAGTCCAATCGACAGCCATCCGAGTGGACTGTACACGATGAACCCGCTCCAAAGCGTGGGAAAACGCAACTGTCGCGTCTGTATTTTGGGATGCGCATGGAATAATTTTCATTGACTACCTTGAAAAAGGATGGACCATCAACAGCGACTATTACATAGTGTTATTGGACTGTTTGAAGGACGAAATCGCCGAAAACGGCCGCATTTGAAGAAAAAGAAAGTGGAAAACGATGGCAAAAATCAATGAATTGGGCTTCGAATTGCTTCCTCATCCACCGTATTCTCAAGATCTGGCCCCCAGCGACTATTTCCTGTTCTCAGATCTCAAAATGAATGCTCGCTGGTAAGAAATTTTCGTCGAATGAAGAGATGATCGCCGAAACTGAGGCTTATTTTGAAGCAAAATACAAATCCTACTACAAAAATGGTATCGAAAAGTTGGAGGGTCGCTATAGTCGGTGTCTCACCCTTGAAGGGAATTATGTTGAATAAAAAAAGCTAATTTTGCCCAAAAAATGTGTCTTACTATGGTAGGCCGGGGACTTTTAAATTGACCTGTTAAATATTGTATATATATTCGGGGTTCATATTATTTAGTCCATCTTCCTTATATTATGAGATTTTCTGCATATTCAATATTTTGCGTTTCAGCTGTTTTTTTTTAACTTCCCGGTCCAATTCTCACAGAAACAAACGTCGAGACGCCATTAACGGCGTTAATATCCAGAAAAAGTCCGGGATCGGCGACGAGAAACGACCCATTAGCATACAATTAAAAGGGACACTGCGGGAACGGGGGCACGTCGGAGGTATCGTGTTCGTACTGCGAATGGGGAATGGCGTCGCCTGTACGTCGTCCTGACCGGGGCGACAGCGACGCCTGACCGACGCGTCTCCATTTCACGACGCGCTCGAGACGAATATTGATAAAGGCCTGGTTCAAAGAATTCCGGCTTTTTGCGAGTTAATTTCGTATGATAATCGTCGAGATTCCAGCGAAACTGAATAATACCGCGATAAATGGGCGGTGAATAAAGGATTTTTTTCTTCTATGTTCAAGTATAATCTAGAGCGATCTTGAAAGCCAAACGTTCAGGACGGAAAAGGGACCTTTTGATGCAGTGCATAATATATTACGACTTTCTGTAATCGTAAAAACACCATTGCCAGATATTTTTTATAAAAGACGCTTACTTTTTAACCGCCTTCAAAAAAGAGGAGGTTCTATGTTTGGCTGTATATATTTTTTTAATGTATGTTCGCCGATTTCCCCGTCAATTATGTACTGATTTTCAAAATTCTTTTTTTATTCGATAGAATGCCCTTCTGAGGTGGTCCTGTTGGAACCAAGTTAGGGTCAGTTGGCGGAAATGGGGAGAAATCGAGGGAAGACCTTACATTTCAAAAGCACGTACAATGTTTTCACATATTTGTACCTAAAATAATCTTGTATAATGTGATATTTGTGTATAATGTTATATGTAGGCATGTGTTAATGATAGACAACTTTTTCTCTGATGTAATAGTTAGAATGTTAAGCTCACACGCGGAGGTCACGGGTTCGATTCCCAACAGGGCAGCAACTTTCTTTTTTCTAGTTTGGTTGGAACATTTGTCAAATCATTTAGACTAGGTAGCGAGACCCAGTGCCTGAAACATTCCTTATTTTCAATCATTGTTTCTTTATTCCTATTTTTTCTCATACTGGCTGTAATTTTATTTGGATTATCCATTGTGAAACTTAATAAAATAACTGCCTGATTTATTGAGTAAATATCTAACACTAAAAAGAGAAAAATAAAATATTTTTACAATAAAAAGTTGAAGCGACTTTAAAAAATAAATAAATAAAAAAACTTGGACTTTTACCAAAAAAAGAACGTTTTAAAATAAAATATGTACGTAATAATCGTTGTAATAACTAAATAAAAATCAGTTTGAAGTCGCTGCCAAGCCCTCGAACAATATAAAAATAACAGTATAATTTTATGTCTTAAAGACAAAATGAAAAAGGAACAAAACAAATCTAATTTAATATAACTGTTTGGGCGCAGTACCGACTTCAAATTGATTTTTATTTACTTACTACAACGATCATTACGCACATATTTTATTTTAAAACGTTTTTTTTTGTATTAAAAGTCTAAGTTTGTTTATTTTTAACATTTTAGTGTATTTTTATAATGTTTTATCAACATTGTAAATATCAGAATATATTGCAGAATACTGCATTTGATTAGTTTTCAGGATAATTAAGCTTAGTGATATATGATTATGTACTATTTTGTTAATTTTACATACTCTCAGACTATATAGTTTGACTATGGGTTCTATTTAAATTGTACGTAGTAAATTAGGGAAGATGATAAGTTTTTTCACTACCAGTTTCAAAAGACGATAAGTGGTATTTTTACTTCTGCGATAGTGGCGGGTTCGAATTTTACTAGGGCATATTAATGTACTTTGGTTTGTGATTACTGGTAGTGATTAACGGTGTAAAATCAGATAAAAACAGCTATTCTAGTTATTCCAGTAACCATGCTTAGTAATACTGAATGTTTTTTGGAATGGTCTCTGATTTTGGAGTGGCCACGGATACTTGAAAAAATGGTCTTGGAAAAAATCCCAAGCTTTTATGGTTTTTAATCGAATTATCACTGGTGATGGGGAATGTATCTATTGCAACAAATCCAACATGTTCCTGATGGTGATCTCAGAATTTTCGAGATCTCGAGTATTTCTTGACGCTAAAGTATTCACGCGCTAAAGATTATTTTGTAATTAAATATTATAAATAACATTACATTTACACAATATATAGCAATAAAATTCTTTATAATCATTTACTTATTATTATTACTGAATACACTAGATAATGTCTATGTCAGATAATAATTTCATCACTTTAGACAAAACTGACGGATCGGACTTAAAATTAAGAGACTGTATGGTTTAGTAGGAAGACACTCCCAAGTTCACACATCGATTTTTTTTTACCAATACTTTTTTTTCGTTACTTAACCAAGGAAGATCATAGTAATCATAGTAATGTGGAAGCAATACAGTTACTGGGGACATCGGTGGACTGAAGCAAACAAAACTACATGAACTTGTATAGTGTATAGTGTTGGTCTTAACTTTAGCTTAAGTAGTATAATTTATTTTTAATTTTTTATTGCTTCTTCTATTCGTCGCAAGTGCAACAGAGCAATATCAATTAATTAATTTGTAAATTAAGATTCGACTAAGCGTATCTAATCGCAATTATCGATTAATTCTTGGATGGTTGGTGTTACATCAGTGTCTATTCCAATCATAGAAGGTAAATTTTGCGTAGAAAAGTAGAATAAGAGAGAAGAAATATCTATTTTGTTAAAAACGTGTGTCGATATTTTTTGTTCGTCGATTTATATATATATATATATATATATATATATATATATATATATATATATATATATATTTGTAATAATGCACTTGTAAACTTTCTTTTAAAATATTTATACAAAATGAAAACGCTACAAATTAATTTGAACACTTATTAATTCTAATAATTAGGTCTTCTGTATAATCATATGTTTTGTATAATCCATTCAATAAAAGAGTGAACTCGCGTTATCCAAATTTATGACGTCAAATCATTGCAATGTTGCCGCATCAACTTTGAGTTTTACTTTATTTTGGCTTTGACATATAACAAAAGTCTGATATAAATTAATTAATGAAACAAAAATTAAGTCATCAAATATAATTTATTGTAACATTATGGTACATCTAGTGCATGCATGCTCGATCAAATTCGAAGTAACTGATTAGAAACGCAATCTGCTTCTTCATTTTCAATCAGAATAAAAACAAGTAGCGATTTGAAATTTATTAAAATAAGCAAAACGCTAAATCGACGTTTGCTGATTTATAACCTGTATTTTGTATCAGACAATATTCTATTTCTATTTAACTGGAATAATGTGAGTAGGATAATCACCGTTTCAGTTTTAAACGATTTTACAAATTACTATAGGCAACACGTTCGACATCGTGATGACGTGGGTTCACTGTTATTTTGAATAGACTACATGTAACAGTTACCAGTCAAAACGACCATTGATGTTTTTGTCGTTACAATACGATTATTAAATATACACTAATTAAAAAACTATCTAATGTTAGTTGAACTTGAATCATTGTTATCTCCGATCCAGGATTGAAACGTCGACGCATAAAAAAGCGAAAAAACTACGTAGGCCGGTACGAGTTTGGTCGGTCCGTTTTACTTTGTTTTTCCATCCCGGCGTTTTCCCCGACGAGCCTGGCGTTTTGCATTATAATCGGAGGAATGAACGCTATCGATAACGGATCGAAGTTGACGAGAAAACAGTGCATTAATCAATTGTTTATGTGCATTCTATCGTGAAGAGATGTACGCCATCATCGATAGGTGTAGGTAGCCTTTTATTTAGAACTCAGTGGCGTGACTCCGTGTCGTTCTAGTTATACGATTGTAATATTATGTAAAACAATTATTAGATATTAAAAATAATTGGTGGCAATTTTTTTGTTTGCTAAATATCGAGAAGACTTTTTTCTCATGCTAGTGTAATTAAAAGTCCAATTTCTTATTATATTAGGCTTGTGACTTAATTTACACCGTTTTTTTCAACATTTCTTACATAAAAAAAAAGATAACCACGAAGTTAATATTTTCTTGTTAATGTTAAAACTCCAGACGAAATAAAAAAAGCAGGTTATATTTGATTTCATTAAAGTAATAGAATTCATTAAAATATTGTTTTAAGAAGAAACAAAAATAGAGGACTGCATATATTTGTTTGTCTGTATAGGCGGGCCCTATTTAGTTTTTCATTCAGTTATTTGAATGAAAACATTTTGTTATAACTTTAAACGCGTTTTATTTTGTTTTCAGTGGCTTGAAACTTGATTCTCGTTTTTCCTGTGATGTTTTATGACGACTTTTAATGCGGATTGTCATGCCCCCCAGCAATCGTTTTACTACTTTACGAAATTACGGTATGAGTTTAATCGTGCTCATCATTTGCTCGCCGATGAAGTTGGCAGTTCATCCAAAACTGCGAATGAGCGAGATTGAAGAAACCTTAGTTATTAGTTCTACTGTCATTTATCATTTTTCATCCAAATGGTTTGCTCGTATGATATTTGGAGAAAATTCGCATATTTGGAGACAAAAAATTGAATGAAAAGTTGTTGGGTTATTTTTATTATATTTAAAATATAATTGATTACCTCAATACTGTCGTCTTATAACACGTATTATTACATATAGAATGATATTATGTTAGGTAAAGAATTTCTTTTTATAGGATATTTAACCAAGCAGTAATGTCGAAGCTGTTCCGTTCTGTTCTCCTGTAGTTTGCTGCGAATTCTCTACCTAAAATTAACATAAATTAGGACAAAATAGGGCGGATAACGTTGCCATTTAGTTCCCACTTCGCTTATGTAATTTTTCACGTGGAGCGCTCCAGGAATGTTCGGTATTTTATTAGGGTGACGCGTGTGCCCGTGCTCAGAACATCCTCATTTGCTCCGTTCGCTCTTTGTGTTACCGAATATTCCACGTCTTCAGGTTACGCTTGCTTATTCGGTCCTGGAATTTAAATTACATGGCCGCTCCCATAATTATTGTCCAGCCAGTACCTTGCCTGTCGACGAAAAGAGGTAAAGGTAATTTATAATAGGACCGGGACGTATTTTCACGTTTTAAAATCGGTATATCGTGTATAATGGGTAGGGGGAAAAGGAATTTCGTTCCTTTTTTTCTAATAGAGGACATAATTCGGATATCTGTACAAAAAGTGTATCTATTACTATAAGGTAAAGCCAATCTCAGAATTGAACGCTGTCCAGGCTGTGGGAATTATGGAGAATGTTGATGAATATAAGTTATGCATTTTTTTATTAATGACATCTTACATTAGATATGCTTACTACAATCTTAATTTACAAATTAATTTATTACTACAGTTCTGTTGTACTTGCATACACAAGCAAGGCGAGTACGGGATTAATACATTTGTATGTATTTCCCTAATTAACATTAAACTAATAATAATTTAAGAACATCTTTTGTTCAGTAGCTGTATTGCTTCCACGTTACTGTGATTTAGCAACCTTATTTCGTGTTTTAAGGCGAAATATTATTCTTTATACTTCGTGTATCCACTTGATTCCGAGGTCATCGTGCCGCTTTTCGTCGGTTACATAGCGATAAGCATTGATAATTAATCGTAGAGCTTAGTTTTGGGTGCGTTGGATCACTATTTGGTTTGATCTTTTAGTGCAACCCGATATTTGCACACCACAGGTCTAAATTGGTTTTATGATTGACTGATAGTCCAATCTCTTTGATTTTAGATCAAGTTGGGGAATATCTTCCGACTAACCAATACAGTTGCTTGACTTGGAGTCTAATCTGCTCTGCTTTTTGCCTAACATGGTGTTTCCAATTTAACCTACCATCAGATAGAGATATATTCCGAGGTATTTAGCAGATTTTGCTTGAGGAATCGGACATCCGGCTAATGATATAATTAGGTTTTTGTCATTTCGCCGCAACGTAAAATTAACATGGACAGAATGAAGCTATTAAGATGACTTTTCGTATTATTTACTTGTACTTTTTCTAACGCCTTAGGCAGAGATACATCCTTTGCCATGATAACTGTGTCGTCAGCAAATGTTCCAAGTACTGTTGCTTTGTTGTTGGGATACCAGCAGTATAGAGCAGATATATGGGGCTGGTCTCAAGACATTATTCTGTGGTACTCCAGCCGAAAGAGGTTGAAATGTTGAGAATGAGCCTTTTCATGCGAAGCTCTAAAATTTCTTTCTTAAAGATATGATTCCTGCACGGTAATTCTGCGGTAGCAATTTGCTCGTTTTGTATATTAATCCCAAATTCCATACCCGGTCAAAATCGTCAAGTTGGCGAGAAGTATTTTAGGATGTTTTTATTTCAGAATATATTGGAAGATCCTAGCCAGTGTAGGGCAGTATTGCATACCATCGTGTTTAACTGCAAAATTAATAAACAAAATCCTTTTAAATTAAATTGTCTTGTGCTCAATGTAGAATATTGTTCTTTTAACAATGTTTGTCACCAATTTGTCAAGAATAAGAGACCTTGTTTTTATCGTTTTTAAGGGATTCTATAAATTTAATAATTTTTGGTTGGGCCCTTTTTTATTTAAAGAAACTATTTTCCAAATTTTCGCCAAAGTATAACGAATATTAGAGCAGAAATAAGAAGAAATATCTGGAATTTTATTTCCTCAGTAAATGCCATCTCTATCTTGTTTTTTCATTGCCTTAAAGAATTTTAAAGAGAAGAATTTCATTTTATCTAACTTATTTTTTTAATTTCGACACTGAACCCTTCGAATAAATATCAAATCAAAGTTAAGGGGGTCTTTTTTTACATCTGTTTGTTGGGCCTCTCCAAGAACGGACAAGGTCGTTCTTTAATATAGTATAAATGAAACTTTTCGTTTGACCTTTACGAAAATTTATATTTATTTTATAGGAATATGAAACGAAGGCATTCAGGCAGTTGGTTATTGGATGGTTGGAAACTTATTGCTAGCTGGGATGTGTTCAGATTATATTTCAGAATTTTTTAAAATTGGACCAAGATTGTATGTATTCTATCTTGTAATTTTGTAATAATATATGATATATTTTGTATACATTTTTTGTTTGACAAAAAAATGGTGCTGTTAGATTCGTGTTTTTTTTTGGATTAACCGAGAAATCTATCCCTAATATTTGTAATAATAAATCTGTCTGGCTATTTAAAGTGTTTGGAAGCGAGACAAGTTAATTCTTTTTGGAATAAAAAAAATCATGGATATTGATTACAATTGAAACTTGAATCAGCTGTATGTAAAAATACACATATAGTTAAAAAAATCTTCTAAGAGATGAATGAAAGTATAACTTTTATGAAATAAGTTTCATTATTCAAGTAAAACATCTATCCTATTCGTTAAATTTAGGTTCCTCTGACTTGATATCTTAAAAATTCGTGCATAATAAAATCCATAAATTATAATATAGCTAGGAAAGACTTTTTTAGAATAACCATAATTTCGTCATTTTATAACTTGGACTTGAGTTTGGAATTTTTGTAGAGATTGGAAGAAAAGAACGAGGCAGGGTTCGGGCTCTGTGGATATTGTAGAGTGGCATCGTATGAGCAGGTTTGAGCAGATCATCACGAATAATTCCTTTCCAATTCTATCACACATTTAGCCTGATTTTTTTGGCGCCAATGCGGGCTTTGCAGCCTTTTGTGGAGTTTCTCCGGGCTTCGACAAGAACCTTTTTCCCTCGTTATTGTCCAATAACTCCAATAACCCCATTTTGTCACGGTTCAGCGATGATTCAAAGATGGAAATTTAGTCAATTTTAAATCAATTCATTAAGTCAATTGGATTCCACCAAGATCCTTTGTAAACGGTTTTAACCTGTTTTATGGTTTACAGGTTATTAATATTTTGAAAAATATTGTTGACAATGAGGGAAAATGGTTTAAAAACTAACGCAAAAGGAGAACGAAAAATCCGCTCCGAGTTTAAAATTAATTTTACATTTTTACAAACTGAATTAGGTCTAATATATTATAATTTGTTGATATTTGAAGTCATCTATGGGACATGACTATACGTTTAATTTTATAACTATATAGCGAGATGAAATATGTCTCTCTACGCTGAAATACCTGAGAATTTCAAGGATACCCTCAAAAGATACATTGTTCTTTTGAAATTGTATCCGTAAATTGCCTGAAAGATGGGAAGAAGTAGGGGCTATCGATGGACATTTTATGAATAATATATAATTGAAATAGGATTGGGTCTGACTGATTAATGTGTTTTAAGAAATATATATGAGAAAATATTTTTCATATTTAATTTTTTGCTTGTACCATTTTTTTTCGTTAGTTTAGTGTTGATTCGTAAAAAAGAACGTTATTTTCCTGCTAAACCAATAGTTTACGAAACCTCTATGCATTTTTGATACCACTGATACGGTTTCGAGTAGGATTTAACAAGGGAAAAACTGAACAACGAACATTTAACCGAAATAGCAGCGCTGGGTTAAAAAAAGCAGTTAATCGCCCTGGGCAGGGTAGATAAAGCTCCTGAAAAATTACAAAAGCGGATATTCCTTCGTGTTTTATGCAGATGTGTGTTGCTGGAGGACTTCAAGAGTAAATAACTCTCGATGGATATATTCCTCTCCCTCTATTTTTATTTTAAATTCGTTTGGAAGTTTGAGTTAGGTAAGGCGTATTTGTTATTTCCTCTATATATGCCTCTCGTGATTATTTTAAACCGTACCTGTTTTGTACTTGCATTTTAGTTATTTTTCATTATATTTCAAACATATTTTTTGTTTTTATTTTTATATTTATTGGATTTGTGTGAAAGAATAAGCACTATTTTAGATCCACTTAATGTACGGTATCCAAAATTTTACGAAACATTTAAATTAGATATATCACAGATGTTAACAAATATTAGGTTTTAGTAGTAAATATGGCTGAATTTCGTTGATGCAGGCTCAGCTATCAACAAATTACATGATCTGTCGATATCTATAGTATCCAATTTAAAGTGAAAGAATCTCGTCGCGAAATCGAGCACCACTGGCAATCACTATTTCACCAAGTTAATTTTTGATGAGGTAAAGTCCAACATTTCTTTCAGTCGTATCAAATCTATATCAAACAGTGATGCGTTGTGAATATCTTTAATTATTGACAATTATATCGATGAACGAATCCATCAAGGTAATAATGACGTTCATCTTTTAGGATCAGTAATTCGTTTGGTGATCTTAATTATTTCAATGAAGTCTGTGCGCTGTACATGGACATGAAACTTGTACGTTGTGCAACCATAGAGTTGTATCTTTAGTATATACGGTATGGAGAGCTTCTTGAAATTATTCACAATGTCTACTTGAGGTTTATAAGTTTTACTGTGACTTGCCCACAACTGCGATGTTAACATTTGGACTTATTAGCCATTCTTCTTGAATTAAATTATTATTTTTAGAGTTAACGATTTTAAATTAACTTTTCGATCATATTTAGAGTGAAAGTTGCGATCTCTTGTTGCCACACTTTCAAATATGTTGTTTTCTTGTATATTATTCTAGTGTATTTACTAATCGTAAATTATCACTTTTCAAACACAAAGATCTTCGATTACCCTTTATAAACCTTTAACAATTTTGATCAAAGAAATATTTATTAAAAAAAATGTATTGTCTCATTCATGAATAAAAATATTAAAATTAAAATGATAAAACGGTACTTATTACGTAACGGTACGAATATTACGTTGTTCAATCAGCTTTATCAATAAACAAATATAGATAAGAAATAAATAAAATTTCTTGTTCGTCAATGATAATCTGGATGACTATTCGAAATAACTATGAATGTTTCAGGAAGGTAGTTTTCTTCGTAAGAATTTTCTGAGGAAAGTTAGTGGATATTCTGTTAGAGATTTTTTCTTTTGTATATTAGGTCTTTGATTAGTTAATTAATATGAGATTATTGTTTTACCATTCTGAAAATAATGTATTATTAGTTTCTTGGATTTGTTTTGCATTTTGGATGGATCCTAAATTCTAGGAGGAGTCAAAGTTTTGACTGAGGATCAGGTGACCAGTAAAAGTTTTCTTTTTACACTATGAGTGTATGCGGTATCGCCTAAATTAAAATATTGTTTATTGCCCTAAAAATGCTTATACTCCAAGAGTTTTATTTATATTTTGGTATTGTTCCTAAAATTGATTAAATTAATTCATTTAGGTCTAAGCAAAATCATTACAAACTTCCATGTAGATAAATAGCATTCCATGTAGCAATGCCTAGGTTATATGAAAATATTCCTACAAATTATTTTCAAAGCTTTGTATGGATTTTCCTGTATTTGTGGTATATTCAAGGTGTTTTTTTTTGGCAATTTATTCGATGTAACAAGCAGTTTCTCACATTCAATTTTTAATATCAGATTGCTGTTTCTATTTATCTGGTTATATGAAATACTACTGTTTTAGGTTTAAAATAAATAGATTTCCATGTAGTAATTGCTCAACATTTTTATCATTCAGAATAAGATTTTTTTGGTAAAAATTAGGTGAATAACTATGGATTGCCAATTAGAATGATTTATTTTTGTATTTCAAACTACTAATCATAATTTATAGATAATAATAGGCACACTCAATTACTTAGCAATAGTAATGTTTTTAGTTTGATTAAAAAATTACAACTTTATGATTGAGTATCAAATCAAGTATTAAATTAGGAAAAAATATTGCGCTTTAAAAATTGACTCAAGGACATTTTTGTCATATTTAACTTCTTTATTTTTGAAAAGGGAAAATGCATTGTAAGCCATACTCTTTTAGTGGTTTTCCTGGAAAAGTCCTGCAATGATAAAATTATAGTTTTATTATACCAGAACAGTGGAAAAAAGTCATCCATCAAAATGGTATATCATTGATCATTGATTCTTGTTATATAGTGATACATAAATTCATTGAAAACTTCGAAATTCTTTTTTCGTCTTCTATACACTAGTAGGATTATTTAAATAATTATTAAATTCAAAAACTTAAATTCAAAATAAATGCAATAATTAGATTGCCTTCCAATTACGCATATTTTAATTAATTACAAACGAGCAATTCTTGACGAAATATCCTTGATTTATTATGTGGGTTTCTGCTGAATTTAGTTGGGGTTACTCCATAAATTGTTTCGATGGAATAGTTATTGTCGGTCTTTGAGATTAGCTCGGATGCTTAAATCTTTTGAATAAATATTGCTCAATCGAATTTGGGGCCGCTTTCGTTCCCATTCCCTCTTGGTCTCGATTAGTTAGCCAATAACAAGGGTATATCTTAACGGGCGGGTATGCCTAGTAGTGAATGGATTTTATGAATTCCAAATGATGGAGCCGCTTAATCTCGTACTGGACGGAAGCATATAAGTCTTCATGATAATTATGGCGTTTTGTGTTATATGGTATATTTGTCTTTTAAACATAGTTAATTGTTTTGATGCTATAATCTTTGTCCATCTATCCTAGGCTATAAAGAAAAGTCTTCTTTGGGAGAAATTGTGTATATTATTTTTTTATAGTATTAATGATACACGATTAACTATGACAAGTTGTTACGTCCTACTGTTTGATATCAATCGCTTTGTCACTCAATGCCTCAAAAAATCTCTCAAAATTAATGCACAGACCCAGTATAACATTTTGGTGCTATATATTCATATTTGTTTAGTCGTCAAATTCTTTATGTTGTCTGATTTGGAACAAGGACAGTAAAAGGGACAGTAAAATATTAATTAGGTCACTAGGCTGGTTTGGCGTTTAGTTATGAAAGGACATTTATGAATTTGAAACGAAGGAAGGACCATTTGTCATTGGGGTGTACTGGACGTGATTATCGCAGGATTTATAGCACGTTAAACTTAATATCTTAATACATATATTCCTGTAATAAATATATATCTAGTAAATTTGTCATCTTGCTTATTACTATCTTAGTTGTTTAACGTTATACTAGGTAGTTCACTAAGTTATTTAAAATCCAAAAACCCGACGCTATTTTCGGATTTAATTATATTAATTTATAGACTAATCGAGCTGTTTACCTAATTCACAGCAAAACGTATTATAGTGCAATTTTAAAATTGATTAAATAATATTGTAAGTCTTTTCATCATTATGGATGAGACTTTTTGATCCAGAGTGAAAAGAAGTAGCTAAATTTGCTATAAGATGTGTTAAATTTTTGTTTTTGAAATTACACACTGCAGTACTTTTCTTTCTTGTAGCCAAAAGTACATTATTTGAGGCTAGCCAAGAGGGTTGACTCTCAGCCAGATTATGCCAATTCCATGATGATTTTGTGTAATTTTAATGTGCAATTTCCTACATTTTCAATTTACAAGAAGATCATTTATTATATTTATGAGCTGTTTAGAATTCATCAAAGTCAATAACACAATTACAGTATAAAAAGCACTTTAATAACTTAACTTAAGGTATTATGTATACTTAAATTTTTTAGCAATTGTTATCGAGTGCAAATCGATATGAGAATCGCTATTTTTACATTTATTATTAATTATTCCATTCGCTATATTTACGCTTTACCAATGGGTAAATAATGGATCATTTTTAGCTTTTATTTTTTTTATAAGAATTGGAAAGATGGATATCAAGACATTTTTGCAAAATTTTCCATAAAATTGATCGACATAGATACAATTCTTGTGCAAGATGGTGGATGGACACATTCAGGCCTGTAAACACGGTACCAAAACGTTCTATCGTTAATACATTTAAGTTCTCTGGTGAACATACTTAAAACCAAATTGGCTGGTTACTAGTTAGTTTAAATATGTACTTAAGTTTGTCTGTTATGATGTATAAATGGAGTCTACCACGCAGGCGCAACCTGTGGCCCGCTGGAAGTCTTGACGTTTTATTGGCCAATAAAAATTAAATAGAATTACTCATATTTAGTAAAATTCATTAAAAAAATAACATTTTGTTATTTTATATGTATAAACTTATTATTTTTATGTATAGACATGAGAATGGAGATTGTCCTCATATATCCTTGCAATTCGCTTGATTTCCTGAGTGACAGTTGTTATCTGAAGCTCTGAGTGTAAATAAGTCCTGTAGTATCTGGGTGCATCTACAATGCTTCTCACGATTTTCTTTTGGAAAACTTGTATTTATATTAGTTTTTGAGGCACATCCCCATAATTCAACTCATTATTATATACTATTATTATTATTATATATAATGGCAATTTATTTTATACTGACAATGGTGATTTTCTGCCAATTAACCAATTGATTTTCCTATATTATAACTCCAGTTCTGTCCTTTTCTTTTTTATATGTCTCTTCGAGCAAAGTTTTGCATAAAGATTTATTCCGAGGTATTTATCGTTGTTGCTATATGGAATGATATTATTATTACTATGAACGAAATTAAACATATTTTTTTTCGGAATAGAGAACGGAAATTTCGACCTACCTACCGATGTCTAAAGCCTTTTTTTGGCTTTGTTGTCAGTTTTAGCGGTTAGGTTATTCGTCTGAGTACTGTTATAAATTTACATATTTGTTTATATTAAGATATACCGTTGTATTTTCACATTTACATTTATTACTTCGAAATACTTTATACCCCTCGTAACGGTGTTAGTTTGCAGCGGCATAAGAAGTGCTACATTCCATACATTTATTGCTTTTATCTAGCGACATTACCAATTCAAATTCGGACAGGCCGGCGATTTGGCAAAGAGAAACAACACGGCCTGGAATAACAGCAATTTAAACGAAACAGCCGTGTGCGAGTTCGGCTACGGAATCGGGCGGGTGGAGGAATGGTGCTGCGGAGGGTAGATAAAGCGACGAGGGAAATTATGAAAACAGACATTTTCCCGTGTGTTTTAATGCAGATTTTGTACGGCGTAGGAAGAATAAATATCGTCCCATTGAGCTGCGCGTACGGCTTTTTATTTCTTCGTTGGATTTGGGCATTAAAAATATTTGATTATGGACCGAAATTGGAATTGCGGTAACGTTTCCAATAGTGGATGAAAATAAATATTAAGTATAGTCTATTCAAAGTCTATTTATATATGCATCATCAAGATGTTTAATCTAGTGCCTGCCGCAATTTGTAAATTCGTTTTAGAATCAGACAATATTTTCCTTCTCATTTTATTCTAGTTTAAAAGAGACACAATGTTGTCTGATTAGTTCGATCACATAAACGAATGCGCCTGTCAAAGTCGTCCGGTCGTCAGACGTATGCAAAATTCTTGAAAGCATTATTGATAATAAGTTATAACTCTAATCTATAAACTATTGTGGCTGTATAATTAACTGTATTTTTTAGATGTACTATAATGTTAAAATAAATTATATTTGATAATATTTTTGTTCAATTACTTTGTTTAGCTTAGAACTTTGTTGTATGTCAAAGCCAAACTGAACTAAAACTCAGAGTTGATGCGGCAACATTGCGACGTTTTGACGTCACAAATTTCGATGCGTCATCAAATATACAAATAAACTTTGAATAGACTATAGATATGTTTATACTTTATTGGGGTTGTTAATAAATATTCGTTACTTTTTACCCTGATTTTAATTCACTTATAAACGATCCTTTGCCGATGATACTGCCTTACCCATTACAAGTAACAACATTGAGGCAACTGTAAATAGGTTTAAGACTGTCAGGAAGTTTACTAGGTCGGCTTAGAAATGGTGAATAAAATTCTGATAATAATGAATAAAGTGAATAAAATGCTTAAATCCTATAAAACCTTGTACACGTCAATTCTATCTACAAAAAATATTTTATCTACCAATGATAAGACGAGTATACACGGTTTTTGATCTGAGTATCCAAAAGCTGTATATAAGGCAAATTACGAGGCTGAAACCAAATCAGCAGCCCGTTTTATTAAAATTGGTTCTAATTTCCGAAGTGTTCAATAAATATTCTATTTTATAATTTTTGTTCATTAAGGACTATTATTGAATTTAAATGCAGACATCAGAAATGAACAGAGGTTGGACCTGGGCCTTCGTCCCAAGATCGTTGGTATCGCTTTTCGATTTTCGCAAGGCAATAATCATGATATGTATAGATATCATGATATATACAGATATAGTATTTTGAGCGACATTGGAGCTCTAATCTTGTGGCAGTTTTCGAAAATATTTTTGATTACGTACTTGTAATCCGGTAATTTGTCGTTACCGACAAAATTCTGAATAATATTTTGAAACGATTGTCCATGCTTCTGCTTCATCTGAAATTGGCTTCGAGACAGGTGATACCTCAAGATACTGTGCCATTTTTTGGTATTTATACTGTCGACATTCATCGAGCAAAAGTAGCATTTTTGAAAAGCAAAATGAAAAGTATACAATTTCACTAAATGACCATTTGTACAGCTTTGACCTACATGCGGTACCATACAATTTCGGTACCCATGGCTTGTCAGCGTTGATGTCAGTACTAAAGCAAAATCAGAGTACTGCAAATACGCTTCTTTGTGTGCATTTAGAATTCGTCATTTAGAAGGCTACGTCGTCATCTTACAGCCGTTGTTAGAGTTATTACTACCATGTACGAATTCGAAATCTAGAATGAATCTTGACACATGGATTGAATATCTCATTTCACTGTATCAAATAGTGTTAAGAATCGTTCTCATTTGCTCGGGTCCAAGGTTTGTCCCGAATTTTAAACTGTGTAATATGTTCTAGAGTGATTCCTTGTATGTTTGAGTAAGTATGGCTGTTAGGTAGTAGGTTACTATGTGTGAAAAATGTGAAAAATTATTAAGTAGAAAAATCTTCAAATAAGACTTTGTCATCGATGTTGCATCGCTCCATTTTTTATTTTAACCCTTTCTTGGTACCCTATCAGAACTATAGCGTTACTTCAATAAAGTTTGTTCATTTAAAAAAAATAACAGCCTTCTGATTGCTCGTGTTTCCTTTCAACCTCAATAATCGTCAATAGTCGTGCTCATCGTATGTTTAATTCCAGTCCCTCCCAGCAAGTAAATTACTACACTATACGTAATCGTAATCTTTGGAAGAAGCTTCGCCATAAGCCTTTTGCCGCCTCGTAGCATACTGAGGTTGCGTAAAGCAGTTGAGAGAGTATTGCAGAAGAACTCTCTTCCTCGTTTTTGGATCTCTTATATTTAGCGTTAAGCGAAACAAAGCTGTAACGGTCCGTTAACTAGGACTGGACCTAAAATATTTTTTAATTTGGACTTGGAACAATAGTCTTCAGTGTTAACTCGACTGATGAGGATCAACTTAGAAACCACATCAAAAGACATCCGGCTTTACTATTTAGGGATGTTTGTTTCTTGTCTATTTTTCTCTCTCTAACATAAATTAAAACTATTTATGTCCTGAGTGTTATTAGAATTCGCGACCATCGCAGTTGCAGATTTTTTTTGTTCCAAATATATCTTTAATGTAGACATTAATATTATTTATATAACCAGAGGCCCGATATAAATTATCATTTTTAAGGATCAAATATTTATGCCCAACTAATATTAACGTTTTAAAACAGGCAAATATTTTCATTTTGATAAAATCCATAAAACGATGTGGGGGACGAGATTTAGGGATACACTTAAATGTTTTCATAAGGATTCATATAGAGGGGGGATCGTTTTTATATTGCCTGTGCGAGCGCGTGCGTGAACGAATAATTGGGGTAGCGGGACGGATTCGTATCTCGTCGGGAATGGACAATGCGAATTTGGAATGGGGTTGGAAGAGAAAGTTGGAAGAAAAATTGGTTGTTGGCAAAACTTTGAAAACGAAGGAATCGTATCAAGTTCAAAGCATTGAATTGTTTGAAATCAATAATTAAATGGGGTAATATTAAGGAGCTATTCAGTTTATTATTTTGGGTTGTTTAATGAGATTTATCGTTCCACAAGGCGGATAAGTATGATTTAAAATATATTCTGTTATGCAATATAATGTCTTTAAATTTAATATTGTCTAAATAATTCTAATAATGGTCGACGTTAATTCTTGTACAGTATCTTTAAGCTGTTTGTTTCTTATATAAATCTGGTTTTATTTATCTCCATCTAATTGGACTGTTTACGTGTATTTCTTCTCCCTCCAAAAGGTTATTGCAATTTAAGATAATTGTTATATTATGTTAGTCTGGGGGCATAATACTTTTTTTGCCGATAATAAATTTTTAATTACTGAATTATTTTAATTTTATTAATAAGTACATTCGAATGTAGTTTCATTCCATCGTTAGCCAATGCGGAACCTATTGTGTATCTGAAAAGAATGAAAATTTGATTTGTACAAATATTTTTGACGGATGAGTTTAAAGGTAATTTATGATTGATCTTATATTAGTTTCTACTTAAGTAACGGCAGAAAATGGTTTTATGGTTTCACCAAATACTATCTTTGATATTTTTTATGCGAGTTCCTAGTCGTTGTCGAGGATGTTTAATTTTCCATTTATCCTGGTTTGTTGATAATTCTGATATTGAGATGATTTCATTGTCTTGATAAAAAAGGTACGATTATAAATTTATTATTAAGATTCAGAGTTCCTATGGTTGCAAGGTATAGTTCCTCGATGTGAGTTCACTGATTGTCACAATTCGGGATCTTTCATCAGCTTAAATTCGAGACATATTTCGTTTCGTTTTTGACGTTTGAAGTTGTTGTCGTCATACATGTGTTTCTGTTCTTAAATAACTACACTAATATTTTTTTCTTAATCAATGGTTAAATATATACTAAATACCCGAATAACAGCTCAGTTGAAAAATTCACGGCCTGACACATAGATGACGCTACTAGAATTAAATCTATATGTTGTTAGTTAGCCCTAACCGTCACAAGATGCGTGTATAAATGTGACAGCTATGGGATCATTAGTTTGTGAAATATAGGATTTTGAGTGAAGCAACTTTTGTTATTGTGAAAAAATGGATAAAAAGGAATTTTGCGTGTTGTTAAAATATTGTTTTTTGAAGGGAAAACATACAGTTGAAGCAAAAACTTGGCTTGATGCCGAGTTTCCGAACACTGCCCCAGGAAAATCAACCAGGATTGGTGTGCTAAGTTTAGATGTGGTGAAATGAGCACCGAAGACGGTGAACACAGTCGACGCCGAAAAGAGGTTGTTACTGACAACGTTAAAAAAATCCACAAACTAATTTTGAATGACCGTAAATTGAAATTGAAATCGAATAAAATAGCAGACACTCTAAAGATATCAACTGAACGTCTACATGATATCATTCACGAATATTTGGGTATAAGGAAGCTCTGTGCAAAGTGGGTGAAGTGTTCAAGTGAAGATGATCATGAATAATAAACCCGAGTTTTTGCGTGGATATATAACAATGGATGAAACATGGCTCCATCATTTCACTCCGAAATCTAATTGACAGTCATCCGAGTGGACTGCACACAATGAACCCGCTCCAAAGCGTGGGAAAACGTAACAGTCGGCTGGCAAGGTTATGGCGTCTGTATTTTGGAAAGCGCATGAAATAATTTTAATTGGCTACCTTGAAAATAGAAGGACCATCATCATGATGGCAAAAATCCATGAATTGGGCTTCGAATTGCTTCCTCATCTATCGTATTCTCCATATCTGGCTCTCAGCGACTATTTCCTGTTATCAGATCTCAAAAGAATGCTTGCTGGGAAGAAATTTTCATCGAATGAAGAGGTGATCGCCGAAACTGAGGCCTATTTTGACACAAAGGACAAATCGTACTACAAAAATGGTATCGAAAAGTTGAAGGGTCGCTATAACCAGTGTATCACCCTTGAAGGGAATTATGTTGAATAAAAAAAAACAATTTTGCCAAAAAAAATTGTTTTACTATGGTAGGTTGGGGCTTTTTAATTGACCTGTCTATTATATTAGACGCCTATACATTAATTTAAAAGGGCTTACAATAGATGGTGTTACTGCGTATTAAATCGCATCGGATATATTTGTAACCAACTTCGTGTTGAGGCCTCATTGACCGGCTGCATTTTTTAAGTACTTGTCATTTTGTCGGTGTGAAAAAATGTGTTCAGTGCGTTGAATACGACTGAATTTTTACCGGGTAAATTGAATTTGCGGTAAATTTTACAAAAGGCAGCTGAAGGTTATAGAATATAGTGCGAAATTTATGCCAATCATGTTGTATCGATTTTAACATGCATTACATGGTATATACCTCTTAAAGGAGGTGTTTTTGACTCCGCTGATAAAAAACATTCTGGAAATTTTAATGCATTACTTGATGAAACCATCATCATCCCCACCCGCCGTATTCTCTAGACTTTGCTCCTTCTGATTACTACTTGTTTCGACACATGAGTCATGACCTGCCTGAGCAGCGCTTCACTTGTTTAATCACGGTAACCATTAAATCTACTATAAAATTATTCACTGTTTCGAATGATGGAACAATTACATGTAGCACTACTATATGATGGATAGAGGTCGATAGATATCGTACTGAAAGGGTTAATAATAATTAAATTTAAATTCGCGAAAAAATTTAAAATTTTATTTAACAGAAATTTTACATTAGTTTCGTTACTTTGTATAGTCTCCGTTAAGCTATTTTTTGTTTATCGGATCAAGAACATAGCAACAAGTTATTCACTTTAATATTTCCTTTTAATTGATACCGATGCGATTAATTAAATACCGAATAATTCAATGATAATTAAACCAGGCCTAAATACCGCGAATATATGGATTTAATTACTTCACATTATCCCTTTTAATGGAGGCTGAACGCTGTTCCAGTAAAAGAAATTGGGAGTAATCACAGTTTAAACGAAACAGTTGGTGTACATTTCGGTATACAGGAAATTGTAATGGCCGGTTCTTTCTCATGGACGATTGATGCGGTTAAGATCTTTCAGCTTTAAGATTAGTTTACATGTATATATTGGTTTTCCAAGGAAATAATTTTGTATTTTATGTTTGCTATAAAATAAGATTCATATCTAGTACTGACCAACTTAGATAACGGAAATATAGACAGGTTAATGACGTTTTTAAGGGCAGTACATCCACAATATACCTGTTTTAGTTAAGCCAAACCTATTTTCTTTAATAGGTCTAACTCTTTCTTGATGTGGGTTTTATATTGGATTTTATTTTATAAAAATTATATTGTAATTAGGGTTTGTCTGGCCTGGACATATCTGTTAACGTGGTCTCCGAACCACGATTCACGACATTGATCCTACCGATTTGTGACTGATTAACTTTGAGATCATCCCAGAAGTCATCTGGTTTTAAGCATCCTGGTGACTGCGATAATTTTTCTTGTTAGATTCTATACTCTTATTGGTTGATAATCGACAATTGCACTCGCGCATAAATATACATTTAGCAGGATTCGAACCTGCGACTATTGCGACAGTTGGAGTATATTTTTTAATTTGAAGCTTTAATGTGAAAAATTGGCACAATGTATTTTATTCAAAGTATTGTTAATGAGTAGTAGCTACTTTTTCCTATCTTTCAATTTACATCTAGCAATTTACATAATCCATATCTGATGAACAATGTATCTTTTGAGGCTATCTGCGAATCGAGCCAGTGTTGGTATCTTCATCAAGTGAGACGGTGCTCAGACAGATTATGACTTATATGTCCAAACAAGTGGTAATCAGGAGAAGCAAGATCTGAAGAATACAGTGGGTCCGGTAGCACTTTCAATTTTACAGTTTCTAAATATGTTTTCACCGGTTTTGCAATATGTGGTCGAGCGTTGTTATGCTGAAGAATAACGTTATTGTATCATTGGCCGTCCTTCTGCCCTTTTCACAAAGCACTTGGCTCAAAAGCATCATCATTAATGGTTTTATCGAGTAACGCCTTCAAATCCTCGTCTTCAATTTTGTTTCGCTGTCCAGAACGCTCGTTGGCTTCGGTATTAAAATCGTTACATTCAAATTGTAAGAAAACGAATTGAAAAAGAAATATTCGCACTTCGACCGAATAACACATAATGAAAACTGAAGCCTTTCAATATATATATTACTGGGCTTTCGTAGTTTACATGTTTATATTTCCATAACTTAATACTTTTAATTTGACGATACATCTTTGGATTTTTTTAAATTGTTTCAAGTAATTTACTACATTGATATTTTCTCTTTGTGTTTGTTTTTCTCAAATTTAACAGTCCAAAAATCCTCCAATTTATACAAATACCTTTTTGAGGCAGCCGTCTGTTATTATTTGACCAAAATCGTTTTTTACGAAGGACTATTTTGAGGGATCACAAGAGCCAGAATTTACGGAGGACTAAATCTGGCCAATAAGCTGGATATTTTATTAATTCGTACTTCATTCACAACTTCAGGCTTCTGAACTGAATGAGTCCAAAAGATTAACATATGTTTACTAGTTTGGAGGTAAACTATGAACAAAAACTCTTTTATATTTGTAAAAGTGATACTAACGTTTACTTCGTCATAAGCCATGACTGCCACCCGTAGAGCATATCGTTCACACATATTCTTTAACATTTCGAATTAAACTATACATAAAAGAAATTTTAGTAAAACATTTTTTATCAGACAATACAAGAATAATGGGCAATCTATAATTTTTTCTCGGCAATTTATAGCTTTAATTTTTTTTCTTTTCTTTATTAAATCCTAACGTTATTTAGGGAGAGGCAGGCTTTCAGTGCCGCGATCGCTAGAACAAGGCGGGTTACGTGTTACGCGAGATGAGCGTAACGAATTTAGGATCAAGAAATAAGGTCAATTTCGCACTGGGGAAATGAGATCACCTGTATGGTTTAACCGAGCTGCAGAATAATAGATGGAGTGTTTTTTTACATGTAGTTAAAATTAACAATCGCTCCTGTTGAGATAGAAATAGATAATTGGATATAATGTAATTAAAGCTTTTATAGCAATTTTTAAAAATGCAATAGAAGACTCTTTTTGAAGTAAGAAACAGAATCTGTCAAGCTGTAGGAGTTTTTGCTTCTTTATGATGGTGATTGGGGATAAAGAGAATGAAGCTTGTTGTACCAATTTTTTCTTTATATGGGTGAATCTTGGAACTGTTAACTTATAAACTGTTAACAAAATTTCTAATCTCAAAGTGTTACAAAAGTTGTTTTAGGAAAACTCTGCCTGTTTCTCTTTGAGGTTATATTAAATATTCTTATTATGGAATTAATATGCGACAATCAACGTACAAGTAGATTACAGTGTTAGTGCTTGTTAACAAATCTATTCTATAATTGTAATAATATATATAGAATTCAATTAGTTATTTTTTATAGAAACCTACTTTCTAATAATGGGTCGATAATGCCATAAAATGAAACAAACTATGTACAGGTTTTCTAACTGTCGTGCAGATTCTATTTTGAACGTCTCTTTTATACATCCAGCTAAATTTGAGTAATGCTCTAGTTTGTATTGACTTTAAGGACATCGGTTGTTGCTTATTGGTATAAACTCGTGATTTCAGAAAGCCCCGCAAGCAAGATGATAGTAGACCCAAATCGCAGATATTGGCGGTCAATACGTTACCTCTGCGAGACATAACCATACTCTCAAATCGTTTATGTTGAATGTCAATAGTAGTGTCCGTTATGTGATACACAGTACCATCTTGCATTGTTGTGTTACCTGTTGCGTTTTTATATTCAAAGACGCTCCTATTATTTGTGGTGTATACGTCGATGGGCAATATTTCTTTCGTCTATGGTTTGAAAGTTGTTCAGATGCCCTCGACCTAACATGTGTCTACATAATAAATAATATAAATCATCTAGCATAATGTATGTTAATTAAAAGTAGTTAATAAAGTCCAGAAATAGTTAAAAACAGTTTATTATTTGCTAAAGCTAGATAACTAGTTAAAAGCAAATTGGTCCTTCGAGTTTTATGTACGTGTTAATTTCTATAAACTTAAATATTTGGTGAACCGAAATCGCGGGTTAAGTCCCAACAATGTCTTCGACGTCTATATTGTTCGATTTGTCCAAAAGTCTGGAGTCATCGTTCTGTAGTGCTCAGCGTTGACAGGATGAAAAAGTTTGGATCAATGACATCAATGACATTTCATAGAACGTAATTATATTTGTTATAATTATATGTGTAATTATATTTGTTAACACAACTGTTCAAAATTTATGCCTTGCCGCTGAAGATCAGTTTTCAGCGATTCATTTTTCAGTTTTTAGCTTCAGCGACTAATTAATATACAACCAGTTAAACACATATATTTACCCAATTACATAAAAGTTTTCCTATCAACGCATTGACCACAACGTGAAAACTACTAGGTAGTGGTATTTCATTCGTTTTTTACTTTATCTTTTGTAGCTTTTAAGTGCAGCATATATTTTAGAAAATTGGCTAATTTAGAGGATAAATAAAAAAGTATATTCAATATACTAATCGAGTTTTAATCTGTGTCCACGTTTGTGGTCTTTGATGGTCGAATTGTTGTGCTTTAATTTAGGAAGCACTGTTCATTGGGCTTCTATGGGAATTCTGAATCTTTGCACATGATTTCCATCCCATCCATATTATTTTTATGCCGATTTCACTTTTTTTCTATATTTTATCATAAAAACATGTATAATATTTATTTAAGGTCGTAAATTTGGTTAAACTTGTAAAAATATCACTCTTACGGACAACTTTTTTATTTTCCGACATTCACTCTCTGAACATCCGAAAAGTGAATTCGAGTATGAAGGGTAGATATGGATTCGTTTTGTTTGGCGATTTTATTTATGTAGATTTAGGGGACCTGTGTTTTTTCTCTCTCTCTACGGAAACGGTTTAAAGCATAGCAGAGAATTATTTATAAGGCAGCGACATTATGAATTTGAAATGAAATACGAAGGTTTTTATTGCGGAAGCGATGTATGGATGTTTTTTGACTGATCTTTTACCTGTTCGACCCAAACGTTTTTTATGGTGCAGTGGCGTTAACAGGATATTGTAAAATATGTATAAAATTTCTAATATATTTCCAACCGATTTTGATAAGATTGAGTTAATCTTGATCTCTTTAATTAATTGTCGTTCTAAAATAATGTATCAAGAGTAGCTGCTTTGATATTGATGTGCAAACCACTAACCAAATCTACATAATAAATATCGAAAGGAAACAAATATCTTGACAAACTAATAAATAATTAAATTAATAATAAAATTGGATGTAGATTGAAGTAATCTTAAAATGAAGCTATGTACAGGTTAAAATTAGATTTTAGTATAAGTTTTGGGGACATCCCTCAATGAATAGGACAAACAATGACTTCCTCTGGCAGTTAATGCATTTCAGCATTTCATCAACGCATGGGAGACCGATATTGGTTACTTACAATTGGGACACGTTCCCTTAATTCTATCCATTAAAACGTATGGGTAAATTGGCAATGACCAATCAGCAACTTATTCAAGTTTAGTTACGAATCTCTCTTTCCTAAAGAGGTAGCAGGGGAAAAGAAGTCCTTCCTAAGTGCTAATTAAGCTGCAGTAGACTATCTATCCTACGGTCTATAAATGGGGAAAGATATTTATTATATAAAGAATTTATAATTTGTTGACCATTTTTAATAGCGTCTTTGGTGAAATTATCAGCAAGTTCATTCCCAGGTGTGCCTTGTGGCAAAACAAAATATTCCAAAGCCGACTTGGTTGGCGTAGCAGTAAAAGCAATAGGACGGTCTTCCCACTGTTGCGATAGTCGCGGGTTCGAAACCTACTGGGGCATGGTCGTAAATTTATGTTTGTGATTGACTTAAACAATGGTGCAATATCCGACAAGGAGAATGATGCCAGTTACGCCAGTAACCAGGCTGAGTAAGACTACTAGTTATTAATAAGACTGGATGTCCTTTGGAATGATTTCTAAGTTGGTCACTCGCCAGTCGGTAATGCTGAGGAGCATCTGGTTCGGAGTCCATGTTAAACTGTAGGCCCACTCCATATAAACCCTCGTTGGTAAAAATGATATAAACTTGTTACAATATTCCAAAATTACCATAAATTTTTTTTTCAACAAGTGTTCTGCTAGATATGTCTTGTTCATATCCCTTTTCCTAATATTAACGTTCGCGTTTTTTTACCTTGTTTGTTTTATGTAAAATTGTATAAAAAAGTTGATGTATGAAACCCGTTGTGTGTTTATCTTGTAAAATCGTTTAAATCAAACAATCCAACCAATTATACGGTTCAAATTAATTAGTAATTCAATGAAAACCTTCCGTTTTTGAAACGATTTTTTAACGGTCTGATGGTAGAGGATATTCGTTCGTTGGGTTTATTGTTATTTTTATATTATATTATAATCTATCCCATTATTACGTAATATGTGATTTTTTAATATATAAATGTTTTCTTAAACTTTTTCACATCTTAAACATTATTTATTTAAGTTGATATATTTTAACAATTAACAGCAACTTGAGTTAGTTTGAACAGTTTAATTTGAATTCTTATCCAGATACTGTTGTATGTT
Source organism: Rhynchophorus ferrugineus (assembly GCF_030347505.1). Taxonomy (NCBI): domain Eukaryota; kingdom Metazoa; phylum Arthropoda; class Insecta; order Coleoptera; family Curculionidae; genus Rhynchophorus; species Rhynchophorus ferrugineus. Next base: position 16,985,355 of record NW_027472583.1, on the reverse strand, counting down.
TTACTATGTTATATAAATTGTTATATTGTTAAACATTGTCGCGTATCACCACTGTTTATAATAAAAATATTTTATTTTAAAATAGATGTATTGCGGAAAGTGTTATTCATCAGTATAAGTGTTGCCCAATAAAAATTACCACATTTATTGCGCAATACTTGTTATAAACGCTATAATTAATATAAATAATAGAACAATAATAATAGGAATTGGTCTTTAAGACAGAGCCGTATTTTTTTTAATTATCTAGGCCCGCTTGTGATCAAGAATGCTTTTATTTTGAGACAAATGAGTATGAATATATTCAAGTATTTTTTATTAGCTTGAATAGTTAATAGGGAAAAACAGAGTAAGAATGGAAAAGTATCATTATTTTTTAGTAAGAAAGAGCAAGTTAAAGACCAAGTGAAAAATGGTAGGAGACAACTATTATTATAGAAAATAGACTGTGACACTCTTTCAGAGCGCTTTACACTGACACTTCGGATCACACTCGTTATATGGTTTCCAGTGGGTTATCGCACCGAATTAGGTTGTTACTGGCATAATATGGGGCGTCAAAGATGGCACGTAGCACTTTATTTTGGAATCTCTGAAAGGTGGCTACGTTCGATTTGCTAGTAGTAACCCACACTTCGATACCATACGTCCATATGGGCCTAAGAATTGACTTATAGAACAATGTCTTATTATAATTCGGACTTACACCCTATGTATTCCCACATATTTAACATTATTTGCTTAGGGAGTTCATGATTATTAAGATTTACCGGAGGACACGTTCTTCTACAGGACAGGTTCCCTGTTGCTGATATTCGGTCTTCGTGAGATGATAAAATGGCCGTATCGTCAGCATATGTTGCTGCAGTAGTTGATTTTGAGGTCGATACGTCAACTAGATACATATAACAATGGGCCAAAAATACTGTCCTGCAGAACACCCGAATATATTGGATGTAGTTCAGTGTATTCATCATCCTGTTTCACAATAAACTGTCTGTCTGTGAGACTTTAGTAGTTGAAAGTGCGGATGGGACAGAATATTTTTCAATTTAACTTGAAGTCCAGTATTCCACACCTTATCAATACCTTAAGATTAGTGTAGGGAACTATCGACTGAAATCGATTATCGACTGTTTAGTATTGGACTACTTTTTACTATCGACTGTTTCAGTCGCTATTTTCCGACTGATTTTGTTACTATATTCTGATGCATACTTACATAGATTTATATATATATATATATATATATATATATATATATATATATATATATATAGTTATATGATTTTTTTGGTAATTTGCTTGTAAATAAAAGTATATTGTATATTAATATAGCAGCATTTTGGAACGATATTTTTCAAGATTGTTGATGTAATAGGGTAAAGAGATTAAAATTGTGAATTATAAATATTAAAATACTTTGACTGTTTTTATGGCAATAATAGGTAATTACTATCGATTTTTGTTAAAAAATACTATATATTAATTATTTATATATATTAAAAATATTTCGAATATGTTTCCACTGTTTCCAGTCGATAGTTCCCAACACTACTTAAGATTTATCGAGGAATGCAGTCGAGCAATTTTTTTTTCATTTGATTAACCATTCTGTGAACTTGTTGCCACGGAAACCATATTAATGCTTTGGAATAATATTTTTTTCTTCTATGATTACCTTTTGTACTTCTTGATGTATAGTTTATCGAAAACCTTTTATATCACTTATAGGACGATTGGTGGAAACGTCTTCTGATTTTTACCCTGCTTTGAGAAGCATAATGATTTCGGCCACTTTAAAAGTGCTAAGGAAGTAGTTTAGACGTAACGTTAAAAATAAATGTTATTAGCTTGAAGTATTTTTCTGAGAGTTCTTGTAAAATTATTCCAGGTATTAGAAAACCGAGATATTTTTTGTGAAATTGTCTGAAATAATATCTTAATGAAGACTCACTTAAAAAAGGTACTTTATTTTGTTTATTAAGTTTTATTACCAGTATACTTTTGTAAAGAAACAAAGCTGATTATTTATGAGATAGTGAGTACTTTTTGCGTTTGAACAATTCTGGCTATTTTTAAAAGAGCCAGAATGGGAACACTGCGGAGCATAGATAAAGCGGGCGCTAAAATTATGGAAAGGGATTTTTCCTGAGTTTCCATGCATATTTATGAGACCGGGGGTAGATATCTTTCGATTCGAGGTCCAGTTCTTTTTCCTTTAAATTTTTATTTGTGAAATGGAGCGGGCTCAATAGTTAGAGTCAGCGTCGGGGCGTACATAATTCCATTGTACCGTGAAAGCTAATACTATTTCTCGATTATATTATTTTATGTTATAGAGGAATATAATCTTTGATTGCATGCGTCATCTATTTGATTATAAGGATATTCTGATGACATTTTATTAGGACTATAAATTAAATGCATTTTTAATTTTCAATTTTATATTCTAAGTAGTGTTCGTCGATAGCTGCTACGTTTTCCCAGTTTTCACCAATTTTGCAACATCTGGTTGAGCATCGTTATGTTGGAGAATAACATTGTTGTTTCTTTTCTTGTTTTCCCGTCAGTTTTGGTGCCGTGCTTGACTTATACTCATCAATTGTAGTCGACAGCGATCTTCATTGATGGTTTCAATTCAAGTCCTCATCTTCAAATTTTTTTGGCTGCCCAGAAAGTTCTTTGTCGTCATATGTTGAAATTGATGCAGAGCACTCGGTGGTTTTCAGTCGATTGTTTTTTTACAAATTCAAAAGCAAAACTTCTTGTAAATGCGATTTATTTGGTTATACATTCAGACATTTTTGAAGCACTGAAAAAAATCTTTCTTCACATTTAGCCTGTCAATGACGCTTCAACATGAAGTTGGCTCCAAATGTACCCGATACGATACTGTAATACCATTTATTATAAATCCTTTGAAATTAATTTATAGTAGGAGTGTTGGCCACAGAGAAAAATATCGATATATCGATTTGGATATTTAAAAAAATATCGATATATTGGCGAACAAAAAATGTCGATATCAAATTACTCTAAAACAAAAGTTCGATACTTTCATTTAAAATCATCGATCATCATTTGAAAAAATATCGATATAGTGAAAAGGAAATATCACTGAAAATTTTTGGAAAAATTATCTATATATATGGATATTTATTGAAAACCACTTTTTTATTAAAACATATTTGGATACATCATGGCTGTATGTGCCCTACGTCGTTTCACCACTCTGAATGAATCAATTTTTAGAAATTTATTTGTGATGATAAAGAGGGGTTTCTGTCGCGTTTGTGAATGTCTATTAAAAGTGAGTCTATAACGGCAATACCAAGTGCAAAAGACATACTAGTTCTAAAGTGCTATTCATAGCGAACCGAAGAGTAATATTCATGTCCATAAAATCTTCTTGTGTATATAGTGATATGCAGTGTATTGAGGAGCCAAATCCATGTCATTTGAACAAATTGAATGATGTATTGTTATGAAATAGTTATAGTGAATATCATGAAATAAACATGAAGAAGTTATTTTTGGAGAATTGTGAAGGATACGTGTACACTCTATAGGTGCCCAACGTACTCATCAGATATAGCAACTTGTTCTGTACGATGCTGTATGACCTGGCTGGTATACAATTTTGAAATGCCGAATAAGCTATGTTTGTGATTCTCTATGAATAAGAGAGTAAAATGTAACCAGGATTTAGTTACCCAGTCTGGTTACTCAGTTAACTAGACTGGGTAAATTTGTATGTCCTATAGGATGATCTTCAAGTTCGTCACTTTCCAGTCGGTTTTAGGTTTACTGTCGAGGATTGTTGTTTGGAGTCCACGTTAAGTCCATTCATGGAAATCTTAATTAATAAAGGAGAAATTTCCAAACATAATAAACAATGAATTTTTAATAACAATCTCTTTGTCCGCTTAGTGTTTGAATATATTTGAAGTTTTCATTTTCAATCTGTAATATAATTAAAAACTAAATTTGTTGTTAAATATTAAATTTCTTAAATGTAGATAAATTGAGATTAAAAAAAAACAAGATAAGTAATCTCATAAAAATTCTAACAATGTTTTAAACTTAATTTATTCAACAGCATGAATATTATATAAAAATATACTTTAACCTCTATATAAAATTTAATTTAAATCCATTTTAATATAATTTTCATTTCTCTAGCGAATGTTTAATTACAGAGATGTTTTATAATGTGATAATGTTTTTTTTTATCAGCTCTGCTTTTATACAATTTCAGATACATCATACAAGATAATTTACTTTATATAATTATAATATATTAAAAAATTTACATGATATTTGGGACTTCTTATATTAATAACCAGTAATTATATTAATAAAATAATTCTCTGATATATCGAAAGGGTTTGGCGACGATACTTACAAGTAAAGAAATAATCAATCTTAGTTTTAACTTCATCTTGAAAATTGAACTGAGAAATATTTTGTCTCAATGGTGAATATGTGAAAACCATCAGCGTTTTTAAATTTTTAAAGTATTGACATGGTTTATATGGTGTTGTTATGACAATGCTGTTTTTTCTTCAACTTCTTTTCCTTTGGTATTATATTTTTAGATATTATCCGTCACATTTTTTCCATTTTTAGGACTTCTAGATTTGTTGTAAATATAATACTTGTCATTGCAATATCTTCTTTCTGAATGTTAATCGGCTTAGCAAAAAATTTGCTTCCTTAAAGCTAACGTTCCTAAACGTTTTAAATATAAATATAAGTAATACATATTAAGGTGTTTAATAATTAATGCATTAATATATGTGATTATATAACATTTTATTATTTGAACCGTGTATCAATTATTTTGATTATTGACTTCAAGACCTAAGTTTGGAAAAATCAATAGTTTATTTAATGATTGTAAATACATTTTTTTAATATACATTTCCAAGTTTTAAAAACTAAATTACCTCATTGTGTTCTTTATTGTTTTAATATACATGCTGAAGTGAAATATCAGTTCCAAAGTTATTTTATTTATATAGTTTTTGTTTTATTATATGAACATGTATTACTTCATTTATTACTCCATGCTTAACATAAGAGTAAAGAAAGATTATGTATACTTATATTTGATGCTCTGAAGTTATTACATTTCTGAAAATTATTTTACTTATGTTACTTTGTTATAATGTTGTGTGGTGTTGTAATTTACACTTCTTAATGCTTTGGTTAATTATTGTAACTTAATGGAAATTAGATATAATTAAATGCCATTTAAAAAAGTTAGCAAGTGTTTGTTCTTGAGACAGATATTTTAATATATTTTAACATACAAACCTTTATTACTTTAATTAATGTTATATATCAAATGCATTTCTGATCTTATATTGAGAATACTGCAAAAGGCAGTTTTAGTAACATATTTTTAAATTAGTCTCTTTATTATGACGGTTTAACTTAATATTAACTGATTAACTTAATAAATTGTGGTCGAATTTCGACCACAGGGCGATACTAGTAACACTTAATAATAATATAATGTTCTAGAAAACGCATGATTTTACTCTAGTCGATTACAAAAACAATTCCCGAAGGCGTTGAACCAGATTTATTGAATCGTTTTCTTGTCTTCCCGTAATAACAAAATGTTGTATAACATATAGTTCAGCTTTCGTGAAAATACGTAGTCTTTCAAAGAATATGACGAGTATTAGGGAATAAATCGAAAAAATATTTGAAATAAATTGACGTCATTCGAGCCAATTTGGCAAAATTATATAAATCAGAAACAGCTATGGGGAAAACGTGAAAAAATTAGTCGCGAAAAGAAAAATGTCGTTTTTATTGGATGACCGTCGCTGACAACTGCTTTTAAAGCCACCGCGGCATGAAAAAAAAACTTAAAAGTATTTCCCGTCTTTTCGAGATCTAATCAGTTTACGGACATTTCGTTTTATATCTTGGTTCGGAAAAGTCTCCACGGGGAACTTAAGAAATCGTCATTCTTGTTAATTTTAATCGGATTTAGGGGTAGGACTTTATGTGAGCTCGGAATATTAACGGTAAATGTTTTTGCTGTGTATTTTCGACTTCAAAAGGCCCGTTTCATATCGGCAAAAACAGGATTTGGTTTATTAACAATATAATTCTCGCAAATGCGGGCTCTCTGTGCTTATGTTGTCAAATTTCTTTTGTGCTCTTTATCGTTGCGAAGCTCCTACGTCAAGTTCAATAATTTCACTTTTCGAGTATTCCATGTTGGGGTTTTACGTTTGAAATTAGTTTTCCTTTGTCAGAATTGTTTCGTCCACTTACTGTTTTAATTATATATCATAGGCACGCATATGCCAGTTTGAATTTTTGTTGTGGTACAGTATTATGTTAGTAGATGTGTTAGGTGAGTAGGTTTTTCGAAAAATATTTTGTGGAGTAAATTAATAGATATAAGTAAAACTTACATAAAAGTATTGTTTCTAAATAAAACTTATATAGTTATTTCCAAGACCTGGAAGATTTCAAAGAAATATTTTCGCTAATAAATTAACCAGAAGGTATTATGTTTGTATCAGCTGTTTCCATTAAAATGGTGAGTGGGATGAAGTGCTGTGATCGAATAAAAGCAAGTTTGAATTGTGTATAGCAGGCGGAATAATTATAATAACATGAGACATCTAATCAAGAGAATATTGTTTTTTTACTATATTATTATTCTATATATTAGCATTGATCAGCAGAAGAATCTAGGAAATTATTTGAAAGCTTCTACATTTACATTAGATGACTCGTGCTGTATATAAATAAAATATTTTAAACAATTGTCTTACAACAACAGAGCATACTATTATTATAAATATTACTTTACGATTATAAATATAATAATGTTATTAAACGTTACCAGTTTTTGAATCGGGTAGTATTGATTTGATTATGAGGTAACCGTCAAATGATTTTTTATGTCAGAAAAAGGTAATGCACATCATAAATGAGGTAGAATATTTTTTTTGTTCTGGCCTAAAAACCAGGCGGTGGAATGCATGACGCATACCTGGTCGCGGAGACTTGCCTCTGGGCTTTCCAATACACTAAACCGAAACCGCCTCACAGTTGACGCCTGTGGATCACTACTGCTACTGCATTAAATTTGGGGATTGGGCACGAGGGCCCGGCGATTCTATTGATTCGCGAACCTGAGTTAACACACAACTGGGTACTGTTGTATGGGGGCAAAAGTTATGACTGTAGCGACGGATGAGGTCGTTTCAGACTGGAAAAGGGGGAGAGCTTAGCGGGGACGCGGTGCTAAGCTCCCAGCATGTCGACCAGCTCGCGAACAAGCGCATTTTCAGAAGAACTTGAGCTGAGTTGTTGTTTGTGGAATGATTGAGATATGAAGTGCTTGATTTCTGGAGTGTCAGTTTCCCTATGAATTTGATTATTTCTGACAAACCATGGAGCGTTTGATATTCTCCTGAGGAGCTTATTTTGGAAAACTTGAAGCCGTTTGACCTGGTTGGGTGTAACAAACTTGAAGTAGACATTAGATCCGTAGAGGAGTACGGACCGAATTAACATCTTGTAAAATAAGCATTTGATGGAGATGGGAAGTCTGCTAGAAGGGCAGATCAGAGAAGATAGCAGGTTTGCTATCCCCGAACCTTTTTGGATTGCTTTCTGGATTTGGGAATGCCAACCGAACCGCCGGTCGAAGTGAAGACCTAGGTACGTGACGTTATCCAGCCATGGAATTATTGCGGTGTCGATCTTAAGTTGCGACACGCGCAGTGCGTAACGCTTCTTGTGGAAAATGATGGCCTGGGTTTTCAGGGGGTTGATTTGCAACCTCCAGAATTTGAACCACTTGACCGCATGATCGAGCTGCTTCTGTAAACGTTCATGAATTGTAACTTCGAACCTGGCGGCCGTGAAGAAAGCAGTGTCGTCAGCGTAAAAGGCGACGTCAATATGCTCTTTTTTCGGCATATCTGAAATAAAGAGGTTAAATAAGGCTGGGGTGAGGTAGAATATATTACCAATTGCAGTTCGTAACCCAGAGCGGATTTTTCCTTCTCATTTGATGACGTATATTGGCTCTTTTATTAGACCGGCACTTTTACCATTAATTTTGGTTGATATATATGTGTTGTAGGTGTGCCGGAAACTCATTATTGTTTTTTCCATCCGATGACACCCCAAGAAAATTGCTTGTCCTTTGAGCAAAACCACTCATCAAGTCATTTTCTAACTTCTTCGAAATTTGCAAAAAAATAAGCTCTTCAAGTTCCATTGATGCGAAAAGTTAATAGTCGGGCGGGGCAAAATATGGAGAATACGGTAGGTGCGACAATATGTCCCCTCCCAAAGCTTCCTTGACACGTTTTGCTTTATGAGACGGTGCATTATCGTGCCGTAAAATGACTTTACCGTGTCCTTGGGTTCATTCTGGACGTTTTTCGATCAATGCATTGTTCAAATTGGTGGTTTATTTTCGGTAGCGATCACTATTAACTGTTTCATCAGGTTTTAACAGTTCGTTCTACACCACGCCACTCTGGTCCCACCAAACATAGAGTCTTGCGTCTTGCGACCAAAAAGATTTGATCTTGAGTCGATCGGCCGGCTTCGCTAGCTGTTAACGATGATTTTTTCTCTATGCTTTTAATTTTATTTTTAATTAAAATCATTTTCATAAAAAAGTTTGCTTAAATAGATTAATAATATATTAGGTAGATTAATGTTCAGTGTTATTGTCTTAATCTTATTGAATTTAAATCTGTAATGTAATACCATATATATTATTATATGAAAATCAAATTATAATTAATATATAATCATTTTATATTCTAGATGTTATTTAAAATTTATCTAGGGTGCTCCATGTACAAGATCAATAGTGTAATATTTCTGTTATCTAAAATATATCTTATATAAAAAAGACATTTTATTGAATTATTGTTAACAAAACGATAATAAACGATAATAAATAAATGTAAAATTGGGGAAGACAAATGTGTGCCATAGTGACATGTGTGTAGAAAAAATTCAGGTGAAAAGCTAAGGGAATTCCTCTTTTTGGTTGATTTATTAAACGACCTGGTGACTCTCCTTTACCTGACGAGGGTTTTTCAATATTTCTTTTCATATATTCCTCTATATATATATATATATATATATATATATATATATATATATATATATATATATATATATATATATATAACAAAATTTTCTAGTTGAATCATAGTTAAAGGATTATGCATTAATTTGAACCTGATATCACAGAATAATTTATTAAATTATTAAATTTTATCGTAAATCCTCGAGAGACTTAGGATGATTCATTATATTTTAAAAAATATTCTCACCAAACATACTGTTTGGGTTCGGTGTGATTAATAGGTGCTATTATAATCTGGTTTTAATGAATATATGGATGCTCGTTACAGGGATGTATGCGACCAAGTGGGATTAATTTTAATTTAGGTCATAACTGATACGTTTTTTCGTTGTGAAAAAGGATCAGTTGAATTAATTTTACTAAGAATATCCACCCAATTACTAACATTTTTTATTATAAATGGTTTATTGCTTAAATGTTTTACTTATCACATGTATCATATATCTTGTTTTTGGGTCTATGAATTAGTTTTAAAGTATTTTTTTAAATTTGAAGCTTTATTGTGACAAATAGGCACAATTTATTTTATTCAACGTAGTATCCGTCGATAGCTGCTACTTTTTGTTATCTTTCAGACAATTTACGGATTCCATCTCGAAATAACGTGGTATCTTTTGAGGCTACCTACGAATCGACCCATATTTTGGTATGCGCCGCTCAGATAGGTGACAAGTCAAGTAGTAAACAGAATGAGCAAGGACTGTAGAATATGACGGGTGGAGTTGCACTTCCCATTTTAATATTTCCAAGTATGTTATCACCGGTTTTGCAATATGTGGTCGGGCGTTGTCATGCTGAAGAATAACACCTGGTTGTTATGTCGTTCATAATTGTCGTTAATATTTGCTCGTATTCCTGTCGTTTTTTCGCACATTGTTCGACTCAAACGGCATCGATAGCGATCCCATTGATAGTTTCATTGGGTCTTAGCAGCTCATAGTTCATAGTATACCACACCAAGTTCATCCTACCAAATACAAAACATTAGCTTAAAACCACGCATATTCGGCGTGTTGATGCATGATCAGGTGGTCCGCATGATTTATTTGTTTTGGATTATCGTAATGGATCCATCACTAGTAATAATACGATGCAAAAATCCCTTCCGATTTTGTTGTGGAAGCAGTATTTTACATATAACCTCATTTTCAACATTTCAATATCTCGGCTTCAATTCATAGAGCATAAAATATCCAAGTTGTATTTCTGTTTTATATGAGGATGTGATGTTTATATGATATAATTTTAACCATAATTTAGTGATTACTAAAGCTAAATAATAAAGAGTTGGGGCTAGTGTGCCTGCACTGTTCAAATTTCACTACGGTATTTCGACCGGTTAACGATTCCTGTTCTCTTGTTGTTTTTTCAACTCTTTGCCGCTCCGAGCTCGATCATTTTCGCTACCATATTGAATTCCCGTCGCAAGAAAATCTCTTTCCGAGCCACTTACTTTGTAAAAACGACCGACGGCATGGTCTGCGTTATCAAAACCGGCGAAATTTCCTGGTCCTATTGGTCCGCCAAGAGAAAACAAAATAAAGGAGATATGGCTTTAATAATTTTTCGTTTGTCGGCTCCGGGGTTCGTTTAGGAACGAACAGAGCCGCCGGAGGCTATGCTTTTTTCGAATGTTGTGAGAAATTTAGCGAAATTGGTTTTTTATTAATTTTTAAATAGGGTTTTTTTATTGTCCATAAAAAAAACCTTCTGAAAGGAATTGTGTTTTAAAAAAATTAGAATTATGTTCTAATTTAAATGTACGTTTATTTTACGACAGCCTTTTTAATGATACAGTGGGGTTCTTTATATATACTTATTCTTTATAGAAAGGTTAATTACAATTTGATAATTATATATTAAAAATATTTTAATTATTTATGGAAAGTACGAAAATGTTTGCGAGAAGTTATATATTTTAATACAAAACGCAAGTCTTTATAAGTAAATATGCTGATGTTTCTATTTATTTGCAAAATATATGACTTTTTTTTGATGGCTGTTCTGCTTTTTTATTAATGATATTTTACATAGGATATGCGTAGTACTATTTTAATTTATACATTAATACATAAGTACGGGATTAGTACATCAGTATGGATTTCCTAAATTAAAATGAACCTAAACTACTTAAGTTAAAGTTAAGAATAACACTTATACACTATAAAAGTTCGTGTGGTTGTTTTGGTACAAGAATTGAACAATATCTCATTGGAAACTATTCAGACACTTTACGAATCTATTTCGCGAAGAATTGTAGCTATTTTAAAAGCATATGGGAGCTATAAATAAATATTGTATATATATCAGGAGTTCATATTATATCGACCATTCCCTGCATATGTCTAACATATTCTAATATGTATTTCAAACCATAAAATGGGACGGCCTAGTTGGCGAATGGTCAAGGCGAGAGGACAATTCTTTTACTATTGTGATAGTTGCTGGTTCGAATCCTGATGGCGCATGGATGTACTTTTTGTTTTAAAATATTTATGTGATTGTAAAAATCCGACAAGGAATAATTATTCCACTCACGTCAGTAACCTGGGTGGGTTGCACCTGATGTCTTCTGGGATGGTTTCTAAGTTGGTCTCTGGCCAGTTGGTAGATAAACTCTCGTTGTTTAAAAGGAGACTAAAAAGTATTAAGTATATTAAAAAAACCATACAATCGTGATTTTTTAAATATATTTCTATATTTGTTTATAACTCAATGATTTTCAAAATTTTTAATTTATTTAATTTACATACATTTCTGTAAAATAAATCAAAATACCCTTAAAAAGATTCCGAATAGCAACAAAACTTAAATTAAACGCTACTTTGGTTTCTCTGTATGAAATAGAAAAAAAAAAGAGATATTAATCGTATTTTGGTTAAAGATTCGTCCGTTGGCGTTTTTTCTTTCGTATAACTCTTTACCGCTCTGGGCCCGGTTATTTTCTCTAGCATATTGAATTCTCGCCGCAGCAAAATCTCTTTTTGGAGCCACTTACTTTGTAAAAACCATCAACGATACGGCCTGTTTTATCAAAACAAGTGAATTTCTTCATTTTGTGGGTCCACCGAATGAAAATAAAATAAATGAGATATGGCATTAACGATTTTGCGTTTCTCGGTTCCAAGATTCGGCTGGAAACGAACCGGGGGTTCTGTTTTTTTTTCGAACATAAGAAATTTAATAAAATTGGGTTTTATACGCTTTCAAACAGGGGTTTTTTATTGTCAATAAAAGAAACCTTGGGAACGGAACTGTATTTAAATATTTTAAAAAAATTCTAATAGAATAATTAACTTATTTCACGACAACCCCATACTGACAGAAAAGTTAAAATAGAATAAAAATTAGTGTAAGTACAATAAATAATTATTATAACAAAACCAGACATTTTTACGATTTTATTATTTTCATTGTTTTTACTTCTATTGCTGTTACTGTTACTTGGATTTCTAACTACGTCTCGTCTATGTCCAGTTTGGTTACTGGCGTGACTGAGATTTTGATTTTTCCTAGAATTTTATACTATTGGTTACAGACAATTTCAATAATAAATTAAGAGTATCTATATACTGAACGGGATTAGAACCTGTGAATAAAACAACAGTTTTCTTGTATTATTGTTTCGTTAAATTAAATCAAAATATTTTAGTAATTTTGAAAGTGAAGTGAATGAAAAGTGAACTTAGGTCACTGTTTCTGGTGACTTCTAGTGATGAAACCTATATATAAATATTAAAATAATTATAGTATCATTAACAGTATTTGTTATTTCCATTTATAAACAAATTTAATAAAAACAAATTTAAATCAAATAATAAATAATTTAAAAATAAATTTAAAAAAATATTGTTACTGATTTTCAAATTTTTGTTTTAGGTTTGGTTTCAACGAATTTTAATTTATATAACTTGTGCTCAACTTTTCAACTGATAGGCAACTAAAATAACACAAAACTGTTATTTTAATCTACAGATTTCAGTAACAATATTATATCTTTTCATTATGGTTATTTTCTACCTTTAAGATGATAAGATGATATATATAAGAAGATAAGAATATATCTTTACTTTTTTAATATATATATATATATATATATATATATATATATATATATATATATATATATATATATATATATATATATATATTATAGTTTGGTTTTCTGCATTTCGAATCATTTTGTTTAATAAATACTTTATGGGTTTTCTGGTTTTTCAAGTTATTAATGAGTTAATAAAGAAAAACAATACTTAGTCGGCTTGGTAGCGAAGTGGTTAAGGTTACGGGACTGTTCTCCTATTAAGAGCAATAAGCAGTTCGTAAGGAGCTCCTAGGATATATGCGTTTTTAATTTATGTTCACCCATAGGCAATGATGAAATATTCCGTAAAGGAAAAGCCTTTCCAGTCACATCAGTAACCCGGCTGGATAGGATTGGATGACTTCTAGAACGATTTCTAAGTTGTCATTTGCCAATTTGCAACCTTAGATTGTAAAAAATATTCTAAAATGCATTTAAAAAAATATTTATTAAAAGTATAGATTAATTTATAAAGAAGCACTTTGGAGTACAGTTTTACTATGGAATTCTACTATAGTTTTTAAAGTGCACTATATAAAAAGGATGATGCCGATCTGAAAATTGACTGTAATCTTAATGTTAATATGAAATGTTACCAACAATGCATGTATGAACTTCAAAGCTTTTTCACTTGGTTCATGAAGCGTCATCAGGATCAACTCTACGGGGAAACCAGTTATCGTTCCATAAAGTAGTGGTTGTCGGCTGAATGATAAGACTCAGCTATCTTTACTCATTAGTTGGGCTAGCATATATTTAATATTGCATTTATATTTTACATATGAGCCATTGGGTTTTCCTGAATATATTTTTCCGAATCGCAGAACAAACATTTGTTTGAATCGATAAATCTACTTGTTTTATCATTTTATAATTGTTCGCATTTTGAATGTTATACTTTTGCTAACATTATTTTATAAATGCTAATATCAATTTTGGTTATTCTATTATAATATTTTGCGAAATGGTAAGTCTTTTTAAAAACAATGTGGACCTACAAAAATGTAAAGCTCAATATTTCACGCACATGCGAAATAACTTTGCATATTTGGATGTTTGAAAATTTTATTTGAAAAGGTATTTCGAATTTAGTTCGTTCTTTTTCATTCCATTAACAATTCGTTTGTGCATGTAAATTTTATCGTAAATATTTTAATTTAAAAATGCGACACGATCGGATTTTTGTCCATATTTTTGAAATATTTCAATTAACATGGTTTATTCCTTTCTATTAACGTGCTACTGTGATAAAATAAGATGTAAATATCGTGCTAAATTGCCAACAAGAAATATTATTTAAGTCTCAATAGATATCTTATGGGTCGATAAATTTGGATTTATTTCATTCATCAACATTTCAACTTACATCATTGTACTTCTCTATTATTTATATATTGTTGTGATTGTATTAAATAATAGTGGACGTTATTTATTGTTACATTATTATTTTCTAGTTATTTAGATTAACTAACAGATTGTTAATGTAATAAATAACGATCTTAATTTATTGTTGTATCGGAGACACCAAGTCTTTAAGCGGACATTTCCGTTGAAGTTCGAGGTCAAAGTTGGGGAAATTTGCTCGTTCCAGTGATTTATGCCGGCCATAGATTTATTAGGGTATCTTGAAAACAAAAAAAAAATGTTAGTCGAGCAATATCAGCTTTTACGGTTGTTGTTGTGTTTATTCAGTTTTATTTCCGAAGGTAAATATATATTATTTATTGCATGTTTTTATACGATTTAGGTTTTGATGATGATGGTGATGTTGGAAACATATTTGTATTTATAATATACGATTTTTATTACAGAAGGCAATGAAGAAGTAACTTAGCAGTCGTACTACGTAACACAGGGTGAATAGGACCAAAAGGTTGTGTCTCAGTTTTACTTACAACTTAACCGTGAGTACAAATTCTGGCAGTTCGGTTTTGATGACTTTCTGAACTGCAATGTTTTTAGTTAAATCTCCATGGTATATGAGCTTCGGTGGTACTTGGAGTAACTTTGCTTCGTCCGTGGTGTTGGTACATCTTGAAAATCTTTTTTTTTTATTATTACTCTTCGTGAGTCCACAATCTGCCCTATTGGCAATAAGTATTTCTTCTGTTTATATTATATATACATGGCATGTAGAAAATCACTTCATTAAGCAATCTTCTGTATAAAATATTATCTTAATTAATTAGTCTTATTCTAATGCTTATTCTAAACTCTACATATGTCCAGTAATCAGATCAGATGGTGTTAAACGTTTTAGTCTACGCACTTCACTATCACGTCGCATATTTAGCTGATTAGCGAGTACATTGGGATGCACTGACACTCTTTCGAAGTACTTCACACAAACACGTTGGATTACACTCGTTATAGGTTCTAGAGGAATATCGCGTTGTATCACTTTATTTGAAATATAGTACGGAGCATCAACAATGGCACGCAACACCTTATTTTGGAACCGTTGAATGATGGATATATTGGATTTGCTAGCGGTACCCCATAGTTGAATTCCATATGTCCAAATGGGCTTGAGTATAGACTCATACAGCAATACCTTGTTATCTAATGATAACTTGGATTTGCGCCCAATGAGCCAATACATTTGATATAATTTTAGTCCTAGTTGTTTCCGTTTAGAGAGTATGTGCTTCTTCCAGGTTAGGCGTCGATCTAAATGCATACCAAGATATTTAACATGGTCTGCTTGGGGGAGTTGGCGATGATTGATATTTACTGGTGGACATGTTCTTCTACGCAGGGTAAACGTTATATGCGTGGATTTTGATTCATTGGCTTTAATGCGCCATGTCTTCAACCATAATTGTATTTGCTCCAGGTGGGTTTGTAGGTTTATTGATGCTGTGACTGGATCTTCATGGGATGCTAAGATTGCTGTATCGTCTGCATATGTTGCCACAGTAGTTATTTTTGTGGTGGGCAGATCAGCCGTATACAGAAGATACAGTACTGGACCCAGTACACTACCTTGCGGAACTCCTGAATATATGGGATTTAATTCGGTATGTTCATCGCCTTGATTTACAATAAAATGTCTGTCAGTGAGATACGATTTTAGTAGCTGATAGTCCGGATGAGGGAGAAGTTTCTTTAGTTTAACCTGCAAGCCCGTATGCCATACTTTGTCAAAAGCCTGAGATATGTCTAGGAAAGCAGCCGAACAATATCTTTTGACATTTAGGTCAGCGTTTATTTGGTTTACAAGTCTATGCACTTGTTCTATAGTCCCATGCTTATTGCGAAAGCCAAACTGATGTTCTGGAATAATTTTTCTTTTTTCTATTATATAGTTTAGTTTTTTTATGTATAACTTCTCGAAAACTTTCGAGATTATTGGTAATAAACTTATAGGTCGGTAGGAGGTCACATCTTCTGGTATTTTTCCTGGTTTAAGTATCATTAATATTTTAGCTACTTTCCAGATACTAGGGAAGTAATTAATTCGTAGCATAGCATTAAATATATATGTTAATAGTTTTATAGCCTTTTCTGATAGTTCTTTTAAAATTTTGCCAGTAATTAAGTCATAACCAGGAGCTTTTTTAATATTAATCTCTCTCATTATTGTATGTTTAACTTTTTTGACCGTTAATTTCTCGTGCGGTAAATCCATTTGAAATGGCGAATCTAGAAAGCTAGTAATTTTATTTTCGTCATCTTTATGTAGCTGAGACTGGAAAGGTTTAAAAACGTTTTTTAAGTGTTTTGAGAAAATGTCGGCCTTCTCTTTATTGCTTCTCGCCCAATTATTTTCGCTTGTTTTAATAGGTGGGTTATGCTGCTGGGATCTCCTAAGCTTTTTTGTTGCTTTCCACAACGAATAGTCTGTAGCCTCAGTTGATGTCAAGTTTTCTAGGTATTCTTGAATGCCTTGGTTCTGTTCGATTTGGATTAGATCTCTCAGCTCTTTTATGGCCCTATTAAATTTTCTTTTATTCTCTTCAGTCCTTTGCTGTTGCCAATTTCGTCGTAACTTTCTTTTTTCCGCTATCTTTTTCTGTATTGTACATGATATATGTGTATTTTTTCTTGGAAATGTTTCAATGTTGGGAGTCGCGGAATATGCTGCCTCCTGTATATTTTTTGTAAGATTTATTGCTGCTATTTCTATATCCATTTCAGTTTGTAACGGTAAGTTTAGAGAGATATTTTGGTCTAAGTTTTCTCTAAATGAGGGCCAGTTAGTTCTATTATTGCACAGAGAAGGGGGTTTATCTTTGATGGTAATTTTTGAAGAAATTGTTACTATTATTGGTGAATGATCAGAAGACAGGTCGAAACATGATTCTGCCTGACACTTTTTTGGATCAATATTTTTTGTAATACAGAAATCTATTGTATCTGGTTTTTTATTTCTGTCTGAAGGCCAATATGTTGGTTCACCAGTAGAGATATGTTGTAAGTTATCTATAATTATGGCTTTGAGCAGTTCTCTACCTTTTGAGGTTATTATTCTTGAACCCCACATTAAATGTTTTGCATTATAATCTCCTCCTGCTATAAATCTATTACCTAGCGTACGGAAGAATTCTTGAAATTGTTCTGCCTTGTTGTTATGTTTGGGTGGGCAATAAATCGCAGAAATTGTTAATGGTCCATGGGCTTCCTCTATGGTTATACTGGTGGCTTGCAGGTAGTCTTTGCGGAATTTTTCTTTTTCGAAATGCTTTATATCATCTCGAATTATTATGGCTGTACCTCCATGTGCTTTATCATCAGGGTGATTTGTATGATAAAGCTTATATTTAGGAACTTTCAAATAATTTTTGTCCGTAAAGTGTGTTTCGGAAACCATCATAACGTCAATATTTTGTTCAATTACGAACATTTTTAGTTCCCTGGCATGTTGTTGGAGCCCATTGGCATTCCAGACGGCGATTTTGTAGCTATTGGTTTCAGGCATTAGGCAAGTTTGCTTACGACGGTTGTGAGTAGACCAAGCATCGTACTCATTTGATCCATTAGTTTGGCCATCATATTTTCTAATCTTGAGATGTTGCTAGTTTCAGTAGGTTGAGATATTGTCTCTCGTTTTTGTGCTGAACCATTTTCAACTATTTGGGCATAAGTTATGTCTGGTTGACTTGTTCTGGTGGGTAGTGGTAGATTGGTAGTAGTGGATTGTTTTTGTTGATGCCTTTTTTCCCTTAAGGCAGGATAGAGTTTCTGCTGTAGTTGCTTGTGAACTGCGCAACCCTTGTAGTTCGCTGGATGATTTCCGTTACAGTTGACACATTTCACTTTTTCATCGCGAACTTTACGAGTACAATCTCCTGTCTTATGTTCTCCTGTACATTTTACGCATCTATATGATTTGCGACAGTAAGTCTTTGTGTGCCCGTGCGCTTGACACCTTGTGCATTGTGGTATAATTCTTTTTATATGTGGTGGTTCGCATTTAATAATATTATTTTCCAATTTGGTGATTTCATACACCGCCTTATTGTTTCCATTAGGTTTTATGTCTATATAAAACATAGGCAGAGGTTTTTTTGTCGTGTGATGTCGTATATTGTGAATATTTACGACCTCGTGGCCTTTTACAGCTAGTGCTACCTTGATGGTGTTAAAGTCCGTCCCGTGATGTAATCCTTTTAATACGAATTTAAATGTTCTCTCGGATTTTGGCCTGAATGTATGGTATTGGGTGTTTCTTTCATCTAATTCTTTTATAAGAACTTTAAAGTGATCCGCTTCGAACAATTGGATTTTAATTGTTTCATAGCTCACTGTTTTAATTGTGTAGTTCGTAGTAATGGTTTTTAATAAATCATGGATGTTTTTTATTATTCCTACCTTATAGACTGTTATTGGTGGTGGTTTGGGAACAACTTTTTCAGGGCTTGGTTGTATGTTCTCTTCAATTTCTTCCGACAGGTTGCTAAAACTGTTTTTTGTCTCTATCGGTTTCTGCAACCAATAGTCACTGATTCTTGTTTGTTTCCTCGCGATTTCTTCTTCTGGACTTCTCAATCGTTTTTTGTTAACGACTGTAGTCCATTCTGATGGTGGAGTTTGCGTTATTGCTGTTTGTTCTAATCTTATATCAAAGTGTGCAGGTGATTTGGTTGAATCGCTATTGTTTGCCATTTTTTAATTTTTAATATTTTATTTAATTTACTTCCAGAGGATAAAAAAAATAAAATAAATACATTGTTTATTTCACGCACTTCATTTTTCACTTACGTTATTTTAGCACTAGTTTTTTACTATAAATACAATAAATGAATTTCAAAAGGACTGTTGTAAAATAAGATGAAATTATTTTAAACACTAATAAAAATGAGATGCAGTCCTTTTGTCTGGTCACGTAAACACGTATTCACTACACTTTAGGTCCACTGAGAGACGGATAGCCGCATCTGTTATGCGTTTTTAACACTCAATTAAATAACCGTAATAAAATACTGGGTTTTTTTAAAGAAAGGTATCTTTTTATAGCTTGGACCGTATTGAAAATACGTCTTCACCCTACGAAGGTTGGAACTGAACTTTGAAAATATTATGCTTTTATTCTGTGTGGTTGTCTAACGGTTGCTTTCACAACTTTTTTAAATTTTCAAATAACACTGGTCGGTAGACTAGGGTAATTTTTAAATAGTCGTGTTTTAAGCAATTTCGGTGTAGTTTTAATTTTGTCCATTGGCTGTCGTTTGGTTTGGCTTGATTGTACACCTTTAAATTGCGACACATTTGGACACATTTTTCACCTTCCTGTAGGCTAGGATAAATTGGTTCCTTGGGCAGCTTCTATGCGATTGGCTCTTTTATGTTCGATTCGACGAACTGAGTTAAAATTAGTACAGTGGTTTGAGGTCTTCGAAATAACTGTGGCGACTAGTTTTACGTTGTGAATAAATCGAATGGAGATAGGCTATTTCTTTTAACAGACTATTTTAATTAATTAATAGCTGTATAGAATACAGAGCAATGAATATGAGGAATAGGAGTTCATATTTTAGAATATGAAATTAAATGTATTGATATATTATTTAGTAGCCCAAATCCTCATGGTATATGAGCTAAGTTATATGACGATAAATTCCAGTAGTTTACGACTTCAGAAGTATTTGGAGTGATTTCAGTTCACCTGTATTGGCGATACATTCTTTGAGTGATATTCAGGGTTGTAGTGTGAAGTTTATCGGTTGGAATCGGGATTGTGGTAGGGAGACAAAATTATTGGACAAGGGTGTTCTTTTTTACGTAGTTTCTTGACAAGATTACTCGGGAAATGTTTACCTTTCTTAATTACCAATCGGAATACAGTTTCTATTACATTTTGAACGATGATGCTTATAATCGTTGGATATAAGTGGTGAATATTCAGGTTCCAGTAGGGTTGTCGAAGAGTTTCTGCCGCAATTTTGAAATATTCTAATTCTAGTAATGCACGGACTAGTACTCTCCAACTGTAACTGATTTGTGGGCACCGTAATCTATTTCCGGATAGTACTGGAATGGTGCTCCCTCCTGTATCACAGGAGCACTGAGTTTGCAGGAGCCAGAGAGAGAGAATATATATGAGAGTATAAATTAAAACACGTGATATAAGTAATGTGTTATTGTATTTTCAGAATATATATTTTTTTTATGATGTACGTCAGTCCTTATTATTTGATTCGTTTTAAACGACAGCTGAAATAATTTTATTTTAAATGATAAATATTTAACACGTTTGATGTAGGTGGAGGCAGAATTACTTCAGACGAGATATACGCCTTTTTCCATTTTATAAAAAAAACTGCTTTGCCTTTTTTCACTATTACCATCCTTTGAAAATTTAAAAGAAATGATATAAATAGCAATTTTATTCGCTGTGAAAGGTTCCAACTGAAATATTTTATTTTTAATGAAAACTTTTTATAAAGGCACATCCTTTGTGCTTATCCTCGAATTTTAAATTATAATATTTTTTATTGCTCGAAACGGCCGAAATTACAGAATTTAATTAATTTTTCATTAAAGCTATTTTCCACGCTGTTTTTCCTTTTTCGTGTTTATTTTGAGGTAGTCTTGGAGCCGGTTCTCGCTTGAATGAACTAAATGGGGAAAAAGTCGTCTTTGTTCGTCAGTTATGAAGTCGAACATCTGGAAATATTTACTGAACAAAGGGAACGTGTAGGGTTTAAGAGAAAGTACAAATGCATTGTTATTAAAATGATTAAATTTGTTTTGTATTTTACTTGTTTTATTGACTGATGTTAAGGAGTCGTTAAAATATAAATATTTTAATATGGTTGGTTGATATTGATATAATAATAATATTTAGATATTTATAAATCGTTTTAATTAAGGATATTGTGTCTATTTTTAGTTAAAACTACTCCTTAACGTGAGGTTTGATTTTGGAAATAACAAATATTCAGAAAATATGCTCTGAGGGTTTGATCCTATTCTTGGAGCAATACGAAGACCCTCTGATTGCCTTGATTGCTTCACTATCGAGTGGTGGTTTGTTGCGGATGTTAGATTTCGTAGCTATTTTGAAAATCTATGATATTTCCAAATGTCAATACATAGATTACAGGGTTGGATAAAAACATCATTTTGGTTTTCTATCTCTCATTTCAAAGCCAGTTCATTCTTAGAAGTTTATATATATATATAATATTGTAAATAAATAAATAGGTTTAGGTAGGTATTAAGCCAAATTTTGTGTATATAGTAGAATGTAAACTATGTGTAGTAGATAGGTTAATTAAGGTTTTTGTTTATTTTTATTTAGTAATTACAACGATTATTATGTACATATTTTATTTTAAAACATTTTTTCTTGTGTTAAAAATCTAAGTTTGATTATTTTTAAATTTTTAGTGATTCTTATCTATTTTTGTAGTCGGTCCAATTTTTTTGTTAAAAATATTTTATTTGTCTATTTTTAGTGTTTGATATTTGCTCCATAAATAAGGCAGTTATTTTATTTAATATTACAATGGGTAGGTCAAGCAAAGGTGCAGCCGGTATGAGGAAAAATAGGTATAAAGAAACAATTATTGAAAATATGGAGCTCTTTAGGTCCTGGGGTCCGCTACTTAGCCTAAGTGATTTGATAAATGTTCTAACTAAACAACAACAAAATGTTATTGGCCCTGTCGATAATCAAACACACGACCTCCGTTAGGGAGCTAAACGCTTTAACCACTACACCATAGAAGCAGTTGCCTATAATATTTCTATAAGGTCTTATATGCTAGTGCTCTAAAAGCAAACTGAATGGCTTTTGCCGAAAGACTTCCGATTTTCTGTCACATCAGCTCAGCAATAATATTATACCCAAATATCTGATTATTTTGGATGCAAAATATGTGTAAACTTTGTACGTGCCTTTAAAATTTGAGCGTTTCCCTCGATTTGCTGCTTTCCCTCCAACAGATTCTGATTTGGTTCCAATGGAACCATCTCGGAAGTTCACTCTTTGAATAAAAAAAGAATTTTGAAAATTGGCCCACAATCGACGGAGAAATCGGCGAACATATATTAAGAAAAATATACAGCATAAATATACAAATATATAAGTCGGTTAAAAAGGAAAAAGTCCAACTCAAAAAATTTAAAAAAATAAAATTAGGAAGAACATTTTGTTTATTTCTCAGATTCAACCCAACTGTTATTAATAACTTAATTTTCTAGGTTTATATTGCAACACGAAATGTTAAATATTTCTCAGGCAAGTTGGATCCTTCCTTCTGAATTTGGTGTTTTCGGTTGGGAACGTCGTAAAATCGATTGTTAACGTTTCTCGTTTTATTCAAAGGAGCATCCGGCCCTTCGCGTCAAAATGAAATTGGGACACCGCCTGATATTTTTCCTCGCTGAAATGCAACGGGGGCACTAAAATTGTAAGAAAACTTGTTGGACGGTAAACTCGAATTTATTCAATATGCCAAGAATATGTGAGGGCTTTTTAGTTTTCTCTTCCATATATACTACAATTTATTTTTGAGAGTTTAAAAATATAATGTAGTAATAAAACTAAAAATATAATACAAAACAATCTCCAACTCGAAGGGATAACAACTTCTTGTAAAATAATTACAGCCAAATATTGATTGGTATATGAATATAAATTAGAAGATCCGAGAATACAAACTTTGCTTGTCAGAGTTTAAGTAAGAACGATAAATTAATTAGTGAAATTTCCCTGCCTAGCCAGAAATATAAATTAGTTGTCTGATTACAAATCCCTGATTATTTATTGATTTTTTTGTAACTGAAGGAGTGATATGTGACGGAGCATTGAAGACAAAATTATTGCTGCATTAAAAATAGGGAAGAAAAGTAAACCAAACATATGTGATGGAGGTGTAGTGTGAGAATAAATGGCCGTTAAAATAAAGGAGCCAATGTACATCAATAAATTGGATAACCCTCAATGTACGTCGTAATGTTGCTACATCAGATTTGAATTTTGGATTACAATGTTTACTAGTTTACAACTTCCAGTAATTATCACTAATGTTTTGAATAATTTTGCAGGCTTATTCAGTTACATATTTCAACGCATCCGACAGCATTCTATCTCTTTTTAACTGGGATAAAATGAGAAGGAAAAATCTGCTCCGGGTTCAAAACGAGCTGTATTCAACATAACCTGTGGCGAAATATATTGAGCTTAATTGTTTTATCTTTTTATTTATTTATAACAATATAAATATCATTAAGTGGCCTAATGATTTTTGTCAGGTATTTTTGTAACTTTGAAGCTTTAATCAATGAAATTATTCAATAAAATGTTAGTATCACTCCTCCTCAGCTTTCAGATAGCTTGATGATAATGTCAGTGTTGAAGAAATTTGGGAAGTTTGAGTTTCATTGCTCGAGTCAGTTGTAATTAACAATATTATTGGTAACGTTCCTCAATTACGGTTTTATTAGGCTAGAATGGTTCATAGAAGTGGTTCATGGTAGATCAATTCACCGAATTCATTCCACGTGATGTATAGAATTAGCTACTTGTCATAAATATTTGGTTTTAAGTTGATGGAAATTCATAATTCAAGCAACAATATTTCCAAAAAATCTACTGTTAACATCTTAAAAGTATTAGTTCATACCACAGTGTAGCTTAGTACTGTTTTCTATAACTTCCATCCATAATATCAAAAGGACTAACAAAAACAGGGCTGTCTAATAACCTCAGTGTTCAAAAAATTATTTTCAGAAATTAGAATTAGTTTCAGAAATATAAAAAACAATAAATTATTCCAAATTGTCGCAAATATTATTGATATTCATTAAACGAATCGGAATTGCATAAAAAAATTCTTTATAAAGCACAATTTATTGTATATCATTCGAAATCGAACCATCCTTCCTAAGAAACAATGGAGAACGCATTTGGGGCGACACTTTTTTTTCTAGACGGTCCTTCCTCGATTATTTACGAACCATGATGGATGGTTTCGGTGGCGAGACAGAACGATCGGCAATTCTGACTGATTAATGATCCTGCTGCGGTTTTAGAGAGCGGCTCACGGGACAATTTCCTGTGGGCGATGCAGACCCCGTTGAAAATCGGCGTTTCGACGTCCCAAATACCGTTGAAAAACCCGTCAACGTTTCCTAACTAATTGCGGTATGTTTCGGACGGAGAAATCGGCCAGGAAGATGTAGCATATCCTGTACATGATTTGTCTTGTTCATTCATTATGTTGTAGGCACGTTTGTTCATATTGAAAGGTTGGTCAATATATGAGGGTCTAGTGAAATTTACTTTTTGAACCAATATTAGTTTATGCGTTGATATTTATTTTCGTAATTAGTTTTTAATACAAATATTATCCAACATCAATTATACATTGAGTAACTTTTAAATAAAATAACCTTTTATTGTCAGTTTTAATTAAAGGCATTTAGGCGTTCCCTTAGTTGGACCTTTCACCTATTTTATTTAATCATAAGCTTTTATTTTTTTATTTGAATTAAACCGAGCCCTCAGACAATACAAAAATAATAATACAGTTTTATGTCAAACACCAAATTAAAAAGGAACAAAATAAATATAATTTAATGTAATTATTTGTGCACGGTAGCGACTTCAAACTGATTTTTATTTAATTATTACAACGATTATTATTTACATATTTTATTTTAAAAGGTTTTTTTTGTGTTAAAAATCTAAGTTTGATTAATTTTAAATTTTTAATGAGTTCCTCATTTTTTGAAGTCGGTTCAATTTTTTTCTTCAAATATTTTTTGATATCTTTATAGGAAGTGAAGCGCTGCTTAGATAGGGCACGACTCACATGTCATACAAGTGGTAATTAGAATCAGCAGTGTCTTTAGAATATGCCGGGTGGGGTAGCACTTCCCATTTTAGTGTCTCCAAGTATGTTTTCATTGATTTCGCAGGATATGAATAAAAAAATTGTGTTTATAGTTCGATGGAATAACATATACTGAATAGTGAAGCCTGCTATGAGAGGATTATCATGCTTCATGTATTGTTTTAAAATTGTTCTTAAATTTAGTTAGATTTATAATTGAGAGTTATTAAAAAGTGAATCAGTTTCTTCTGAGCTATCGTTTGAAGTTGAAAAATATGGGTATTTCTAATAAAAAAGAATATTGATTATTTTATTTAGCTTTAACATATTTTTAAATTATATAATTTACTAGCGACCCGCCCCGGCTTCGCACGGGTGCAATGCTGATACTAAATTAAATACACTACAGAAAAAATATGAACGTTGTATATAAAAACATAGCGGCCCGCTCCGACTTTGCACGGGCATAAAATATATATGCCTATGTCACTCAATGAAAACATGATTAAAATCGATCCAGTACTTTTGGTTCATTCATTACTGCCCTTGGCCAGCACGCATTAAATTTGGAGTAAAACAATTCCTCTTCCCCTATACTTACTATGAAGATTTCCTAATATCTTTGGAATATCTAAATTCATACAATTTTTATTACATTACACACTTTTAAACGCAAATTTTAAATTTGTAATATCTCCGAAAATATTTGTTTAATTTACATGCTGTAAGGAATCATATTGATCTATATTAATTGCACACTGTATTTAAGGTATTTAATTCGATAAGGATTAATGCCGTATTGCTTAAAATAGCTTCGTAAATAAGCCATTTTCTCACGTAAAAAGTAAACAATAAAAATGGTTAATGTGGGTTATCCCTAAAAGATAGGGAATAGGTTAATTTACGACATCACGTTAGAAACCTCTAAAATTAACAATGTCGCCTTAGTATATTACGCATGTATTATACATATAAACCTTCCTCTTGAATCACTCTATCTATTGAAAAAAACCGCATCAAAATCCGTTGCGTAGTTTTAAAGATTTAAGCGCACATAGGGATATAGGGACAGAAAAGGCGACTTTGTTTTATACTATGTAGTGATTTTACTAGCTATTATTTTTATATAAACTTTTACAACTGTTTTACTATTTTGGTTTGGAGAATTTATAAAGAATAATGTGATTTCAGTCGAGAGAAATATTAGTTTAAACCCAGCTCTGAAATATATTTGCTGTATAAACTTCGTATGAGTTCGTAGTGCTAAGGCAGGCCATTTGTCTAATTGAATTCCTTTTCCATTTGTACGAACCCTCACAAGCGAATAAATATTTTTGATTCTTCGAATGTTTTCAAAATAGTATTAAGTTGCTTTAAACCCCAAATACAAATATCGGCGCTGGAAGATCAAGAGAGTTGAATAAAGGGGAAAGTTCCCAAATTTATTGACACGAACTGGTAAACTCGGTTTACTTTATAAATATGTAAAGAGGGAAGTGTGGGCGATAAAGAAATGACATTGCGTGTGTTGATAAAGTTTGGATGTGAACGTATACATCAGGTTTAGAATTTAAATATGTATGGTCTAATTATCAATGTTTCGTATAATGTATAATTGTTTGCTCCGACACTCTATTATGTTATATATATTTTTCAAATTGATTTTATTAATAAAGTGTGAAAATACTCGACTAATTGTGTTTTAGGTGCACTATGTATTTTCACTTTTTCTATTTTTTCACTTTAAAATAGCTTTTATTGAGAAAAATGGGATAATATATATTAATCAAATGCCATATGGAATGAACGTTCTTTTTTGAACGTCGAACGAATTAATGTTGGTTTGGAAAGGGTCATTCGAAATATTTTGCCAGCCAAGCCATTCTGTATCAATATAATCAAGTGGTAATCAAAAGGTGCTATGTCTGGTGAGTACGTGGGATGCGGCGGAGCTTTTCATAATACGTCACCGAAAACTATACACCTAAAACAATGATACCGTGATGATCAAGTGCTTTCAAGTGTAATTTTCAGTCAATTTGTAGGGCAGCCATTTTCTCTCATTTTGTATCTTTTCCATCATATGTAAATATCTAGAAACAGTTTATTCATGAACTACTAAGCTGTCTCGATATCTTTGAGAGTTCGAACTGGCTTTTTTTGTCAAATAAACTATTGAAATTAATCAGATGAATCATTGACATTCACCACATTTAAATAGTAATAGAAACCAAAACTGAGAAGGATTGGCTAGGAAAGGAAAGAAGGAAATATTCGATTGGCTACAGCAGCATATTTATTCGTACCAAACTAGAAAAGTAATAAATTAGCGTCTGTATATACCCAAATACTCAACACTATTAAAATAAAAACGGTTATTTTATCTAGAAAAACATCAATGCCATTGGGTTTAACAGATTTCATATATACATATGCCTGATCAAAATACACGCAAGCACCTAAGAGTTTTCTTTTTTCTAAATTGTTAAGGGTTTAGCTAACCCTAAGAAACGGATGATTTACTAGAAAGTTATTACGATAAAAAAAGAAAAGAAAAAAAGTTGCTGTTTCAACAGAACGTTTTTGCTTCCAATGAATATATTTTGTCGAATTTTCTTGATGTAATATAGTCGTGATAGATTTGGGATTTTGGCAAAATAAACTGATTTTGTGAATTGAGGATATATTTTATATATTTGTAGATTTTGTAAATTGGTTTTGTGTTTGACAAAGTTGATTTATTCTTTTATAACTGACAACCATAATCAATCAGCAAGTACATCATTTCTAATTATTGTAATAAAAGTATCTTTCTTGTTATTTGTTTTATGTTATATGATTTATTGACAGTTGAAAGTTCTCGGAGGGTTTGCAAGGTTTTTGTATTCACCGTAAAACAATTAAATAAAGATTGTACCTTTAATTATTTTGGTTTCATACGAGAATACCTGTTTTAACTATTTCCAAGTCGTTCTGGAATCGGTCGACGCTAATGAACGCTTCTAAAATATTCGTCGAAATCTGTTTTAACATTCGCGTGACTCCTGGACGCGCCCATTCGCGCCTTTCTCTTCGTTATCGCCTCCCTTATCAGTGTTTATTTTTGGCCGAAGCAAATCGATCTGTCCTCGATTATCCCGTCCCCATTTCATGTCTTCACTTGTCAGTCTAGGAATGACTTTTTAATGCTGCATCGACACACACAGTATCGATTACACAAAATAAATTATAATGAAAATATATACCCAGCGGTGTTTCACTACTTTCCATTGTTTTTAGTTGTATTGTAATTTTATTGATGATTGTTCTAATTACTTTATATGTAAATTCATAATATAGTATAGGCTTATAAATTAGTTTTAAAGGTTTTTTTACTATGGAGCTTCATTGTGAAAAATCGGCATAATGTATTTTATTCAAAATATTATCCATCGATAGTCGCTACTTTCCTCCATTTTTCAAGCATTTTACGGATTACATCTGCAAAGAAGGATGTATCTTTTGAAGCTATCGACATATTTTTTGCTTAAGAAGTGAAGCGCCGTGACTTATCCCGACTCATATGTCGGAACAAGTATTAATCAGAAGGAGCATTGTCCGGAGAATACGGCGGGTGGGGTAGCAGTTCCCATTTTAATGTTTCCAAGTATGTTTTCACCGGTTTCGCAACTTGTGGTCAAATGTTGCCATGCTGAAGAATAACATTGTTTTGTATTTGTTCGTATTCCGGTCTGGTTTTTCGCATTAGCTTGAAGCCATGGAAAGCCATGCTTTGCTGTTGATGTTGATGGATGACCAGGTAGTCCTTTTTTTTCGCTTTGGATTATCGTAATTAACCCACTTTTCATCACCTTAACATTACGAGGCAATTAATCATTTAGATTTTGCCCTTGAAGCAGCATTTCACACATAACCAAACGCTTTTCAATGTCTCTTGGCTTCAATTTATTGGATTGGAAATTATTTCATATGTTCTTCCAACAATTCTGCATAATCTTGTGTTTTACACGGATCATCATTAAGTACAGGCTTCACGTCGTACTTTTAAAAAATGTTTGTCAGTTCGCTATTAGAAGGACCAATTGTTTACCGAAGTTTTTATAGTAATCATGACCTTCTACGTTATTATAAATATTAGTTACTAGTGAACATATTTGTAGGTTGTTTAATAACTTTGCGAAAATTAATCTATTATGAGGTTATGAAAAATTAATAGAGGTTCTAAACCCGGTTGAATAAACAGGACGTTGAAGCATTTCGTACTTTAATTTACCGATTTTAGCGATTGTCTGAATGGTTTTGTCCTAAGTAAATTGTTGTAAGGAAAATTGACTTTTTCGAAGATGGTTTTGTTGCATTTGGGATATTTTTATTCTGTGTGAATATATTTTGATTGTATCTTGCTTTTTAATTTATGATTTTGACGAGTATAAGTGCCCTAGGTAATTACTGAACGATCTGTAATAGTATATATAAAATAACTTTGAAATTTTGTAGTGGCTATTAAGCATATTACAGGTTTATTAATTTTTATAGTTATTTAACATTTTTACCTTTGCATTCACCATATCAACATCATTTTAAAATTGAAATTAAAACCATTCCTTAGATTTTTTCCTATATAACTTACTTATTCAATACTCTCTAGGGGACTAGCGGATAATTTTCATGGATCTCTAAAAATCCGCCCTCGACTAGCGCTAGAGAGTTACACGGTTTAATTCGTTTTTCTCCCGTGAATCTGGCCATAAATCAACGTTGGTCCCTATTCCAATTTAAATTTTTTTTCGGAGTTAGCTAGCGAATATTATCAGGTTAGACAAATGACCGATGGTCTCGGATTTTTCCTGTTGCTTACTAGGGCAAATCTTTTTATCGAACTGACCGGCAAATCTGTTATGGGAAAACCCGAGTCAAATTGAGGAAATATTATTTTAATATTATCTGGATGAATTTTAAACAAATATGGATATAATTAATTTAGATTAAATAATGTTATATTCATTAATTTGGACAGGTTGATTTAATTATATGTATTTTTATTGAAAATAAATTCAGTTAACGATTACTAGATTATGTAGTATTTTTGTTATTTATGGAACTAAAAATTTATTTATAAAAAAATCTAGAAATCTTTTATAAAACTATAACCATAATGTAATATTGATGTTATAAAATATAATTTATTTTAACATTATAATATATCTATTGCATATGTTATCGAAGGACTTAAACTACAATTAATTATATAGCCACAATTAGTAGGTTGTTGTTGGAATTATTTTATTATATTTACATTGAACTCTTCTAAACTAGCTGTGGTATCCTTTGGATGCCTAATCCTCATTCTAATTAAGAATTGTATATCCAACTTAAGTGTACTTGTCAAGTCCTTTTAATATCACTGTTTTCACCTTAGTTTCTTCTGGTGTCATTCAGTTGCTGTCACTTTCTGAGCTACTCTTCAAGGGAATAACTACGCTGTTAATTTTTAATCTAGCACTGTTTACAATTCCACCATTGGTCAATTTAAAGTCAACCAAAGGTTGTTATTGTAGACAATCCTTTCCATATATGGAAACAGTTATTGTTTGTATATCTTTTTCGACTGTCTGCTATTAAAACATATTTAAAAAGCGCAATAGGCAATACGTTATACATCTTGATGACGTGAATTTCTTGCTATTTTGAATCTGAATATAATTAATTTTAATTCGTTTTTTTGTAACGGAGAGTTTCTATATATTTTATAAAAGAAACCGAAATATCAGTGTTCGGGTCGATCGAGTTCAGGTGATTTTATCTTTTATCTTTGAAGTCGGGTTTCATATATATTTTGTTACCTATTATGTGCGGAATTTTTTTTATCAAAATTGCAGTAACTCATCAGTATCAGTAGAAATTTCTTTTTGGTGTCTAAATGACCATATTCTGAAATTTACGTTGAAACTTGAGTATATATTTTAGAACTTCTTTAGAACTCTTATCTTTATGAATTAAATATACTGAACACAAAATTTACAGCCTTTCCATAGAAGATCTTTTTTCCGAAATGTAGTGTAAAAATTGTCATTTAGTACATTAATATAATTAATAAATCTCATCGCCATGATGCTAAATGTAGCTTTTCCTAAAATAATACGTTTTTATATATTATTTTTTGTTTTATTATGCATTTATTATCTTCTATTAATTTATTTTTGATGGATATTTATACAACAATTTTCTTTTCCGTTATGTCAATCGATATAAATTGAGTTAAAAGGTCTTGATAATTTATAATCGAAAAATACTAGTTTTAACCATTAACGGAACATTTTAAAAACAGTTATTAACAGTATTAAAAACAGTTTTCTTTCTATTCAAAATTACTAACCTTAGTATGTTTTTGATATCTTTTTAGTTTTTTTATATAAATTTAAGAATGCTTTCTTCGTTCGTTGGTCTTCCTATCAGTTAATGCGTTTCTCTTCCATGTCTTGGTCTATAAATCACTGTTGGACGCTATTTCGTTCCAATTTAAAGTTTTTCCCGACCTGCCCGGCGTATATTTATAAGGTCAGACAAGTGACTGATGGTCTGGAGTTCTTCCTGTTGCTTATTCGCGTTAACCTTTTTTGCCGACCTATCTGGTCAACTTTTTATATATAAGCTTCAAGGCAACGTCAAAGAAATTACGAGTAGACTGTTTTTGTTGAAAATAAAATGTTCTATCTAAAAATATTTCTTTATATATTCGAAGTTTTTTTAAATTTCAGTATTCAATAATGCTATGTAATATTAGATATTATAATTATTTCGGTTGAGTTTTTTAATTCTGTTGGTTTTGGGCAAAGGTTTTTCTGTGTGTTTACTGTTCTCAGGTGATTTAATTCTGTTGTGTAATGGCGAATTCATGTTTCTTTCATTGTCACGTTGTGGTATAAACTTCTATTTATTATGCGAAATTATTGCCAAATGTTATTTTCGGTTGATTATGAACAATGACCTTATCCATTTTAAGTAAAGCTTTTTTTGCCTAAATATATAATTCTAAAATTTATATTTTCATGCGAAATCTGTTTCGGATGATATCTGATGACTTTGGAATATTAGATACTTTTTGAAACTTTATGGAGCCCAATCCAGGCGCGATTGTTAAATTACAATTCATGTTCTAATGGATTTGAAACTGCTTTATGCAGTAGAGACGTCGCATCATTCAAGCCTCCAATATAATAATACAAGACAATTTTGAAAAATGATTTTATTTAAAAACATAATCTCCAAGAGCGGTTTATTTCAATGCTCCTCTATTTGTTTAAATTCTTTGTTTAAATTAATTTCCCATCAAAACAATGCACTTTCTACTAGAGCTAAAAACATTTCTAAATTCAGTAGATCATAATGGAGATATATTGTTAGTCTCATTTCGTCGACAATCTAATCTAAACTTAAGTTTCTCTTCTTGAAGTTGACTTCATACAACTTTCGTTATATATTTCATGGCCTACAAGAACTACTGTAAATTTCTCAAGGCGCTTATATTTCTTTAATAACACAGACAGACTGTAAGTCACATTTCGCCGAAAATACTAAATTTAATCCAGTTTTCTTGAGGTCGACTTCATGCTACCTTTACGATGAAAAAAAACAAGACTTTTATTGACTGTTCGAGGAAACAGGTTTTTATCAAAACTTTTCACCGAGCTATTTGTCTGGGCGATAACGTTCTAAGCCTTCGAGGCTTCCAAATAGTGGTGGCGTTGGCCAAGATAGGTCTTACGCTATCTTTTTATTTTTCTTCTCGTAATCCACCGACAGTCGTTTCTGGTGGAAAGCCAAATTAAGATCTCATATCTGTATAAAATATGAGAAACCGACATGGGGAGAAGACATCGTCCTGTTATATAACACGCTCTTTTTAAGGTTCAATCATTTTCTCACGTAGTTGGTCTTTTTGTGTCAATTTTTTTCTAAGAGAGGGTATCTATTCACCAGCAGCGACGCAAATGTGTTTCTTTTGTAAGTTTTTATCTGCAGAGTTTGAGAAAAAATGAGTTCCAAAATGGAGTAGTTGGAAGTATCATAGTAAATGAAACAATGATTTAATAGGAATATATACGGTCTTATGAATTCCTATGAAGCATATAGTGGCCAGTTGCTGATTTACTTTCTTTTTCTTATATCATTTATCGTTCTTATTTCTTTTATTTTTTTGTAATTATGTGCGTAATTTTTTTTTCAGTTTTAATACTGATAATTATTAGTGTCGGTTTGGTTTTATTTATTTCTTTGTTGCAAAATTATATAAATACAAATCGTAAATAAAGTAAATAATATCAAAAATGTATAAAATCACATTATTACAGATGCACGTCCAAATTCTTGATCCATTTTATTGCCTCTAGTGTAATTTCATTATTTTCTCTGATATCCTAACTAATGTTATAATCTGACATTCTCTTGTGAATTATTGTTTGTTATATTCGCACCTCTAACTTTCGATTTTAGATCAAGTCACCATATTTCATTTCTATCGTTTGATTTGGGTCAGGTTGTTAGGTAGTTGTTAAAATGATTTTATTTTCTTTGATATAATTTCTCCGTTCAATATTCGAACTATCCTCTAATTTAGGAATCATCATAGTAGTTGCTTTCTGCAACCTCTATTTTTGACAATTATTACTACTTTATCTGAAGAATATTGTTTTTCACGATATAATTTCTTGATGTGTAAATCTTGCGAATCTGGCAGCATGCTGAAATAATTTGTTAGTGTTTTAGTGTTAATTGTTCAATATATTCGATTGATCTAATTATTTTAGCAGTTTGGTAGTAATATGTGAGCAATATTTTCTTTGCATACCAAAATACTGACGAAAACACTTGGTTGAGCTGAAGAGCTGGGTTTTCACCACTAGTTAGCATGTTTTGCGAGATGGAGTTAGACCTAAATCTTATTCATAATAATGAAAGGATGAACAAAAACATTTTATTTCTTTTTAAAACAGCACTTAATGTGTGCAACTCGTTGTGCCTTTAAAGTGTATCACTCCAGTCGAATTTAAAGAGTAACCTAATAAAATCCAGACGGCGAAAACATTAAAATACCCAACTAAAACATTAAATCAGTTTGTTGAATAACGCAAGGAAAATGTATAAGAGTTAATGGATTTATTATAATTTTTTTAACCAAATGAATAAAAAATTACTAATATAAAATTATGGTGATATTTAATGGTATAAATTAAGATATGCTCTAAAATATTGATACAATGGATCTTCCAGCCAATGTGTCATTTTATTATTATTAAACTTTGAAATAGTCTCCTTTCTGCCAAACGTTATCTGGACTTGATATGCTCTATGGTGAGTTCTAAATTTCGGTCCTGAGCCTTCTTTCCATTAGAAACTGGCTTAATGCACAATGGTACAACTAAACCAGACACATTATATTAAATATAATTTTCTATATTATTTGGTAAACGAAAAAAGAACAAAATTATTAGGGACTGATATTTATAATAATTAAAGGTACTTAAAATAGTGAATGCTTACATTATAAGGATCTTATTGCTGTGTATAAATTACTGATGTTCAAACTATACTGTCTGGTTTCCACCTTCTTTAGGTGGGTAAGATTTAATCATCATTATTTCAACATCAATTTTTTTCCAGAAGTTTTTTCCAATTCCTTTTTTTGCGGAAGTAACTTTTGTTCCGAATAAAGTAAATTCATAGAATTGTCATAAGGTAGTTTTTCAAAAATAGTCATTTAGCTTATTATTACTGACGTGATTTGGATGGTTATTCCTTATGCGATATACTCTCGGTTACAGGTAATCACAATTATAAATTAGCAACATCTCTCAGGTCCCAATTCTATTGGATTATTATTTGAATATCTGTCATTCAGTTCTCATTAAACGTTATTGTATACTTTTGGTATTTCTCGTTTTTTCTTTCATATTAGGAGACTCAACTGAAATAGCAATCCAAAAATAGCTCTCAAAGCCTCTGTAGGAACAAATTTGACGCGAATATTATGAGGTATTAGAAAAAACACGGATCTCAATTAATTCCCTGTCCAGAAAGATGATCCAAAAAATATGTTATCCGGATCGAAGCCGATGGATTTACGGCTCCGAGTCATTTGTTTTTTGTGGTCTTCTCTCAAAAGAGATTAATTACTCTCTTTTTGTTACCGGTTTTATATAGTTTCTTTTTGTATTTAGAGATAATGAAAGATTTAGCTTATTTTTTCGAACCCTCTTTTGTTTTAGATTGCCCGGCGTGTAAATTGATGATCTCGTTTTAACATACTATCATATTTTATTCGATGTATTCTGTCTGTTATCTCTCGCGTCGCTTATTATTAGATTAATACCGTTAATACTATACGTTATATAATAAATTATTTTGTTTTTCGGCTTGTATTTGTCGCTTAGTTATTTCAAATAATTAACCTTTGCGTCAAATCAATTGTTAACTCTATTAACCTACTATATGCTATTAGATTGCTTTGTTTTCTACACATAGTCGTAAAGACGTTGATTTAAAATTGTAAAAATGAAATTACAAAACTTAACTACTTAAACAAACTTAAGAATTATATTAATATAAACATGCTTCTGAAACCAGTGAACATATGAGTCAGTATCAAAATTGGTTTTTTGTTTTCATTTAACCCTACCTGACCCTTAAGAGGAATACGATTCCTGGATTCAACATAAATTAACAGTAACACATTTAATATACTGAGTTTCCAAAGCGCTTCCTTTCATCATGACAGTGCTAGATACCACATATATTAAGAGTCACAGCAAAAACTGACAGAGATTAACTGGAAGATTTTGATGTGTCTACTTTATAGGTAGGACTTAGTTCTTGGATTTGTCCGATTACCATTTGTCTCAGTTTAAGTCAGTAAAGTTCAAAGGAGGCTTATGAAAATCATTCATTCAAAAAAATTAGACAGTTCAGTGACATTTACGGAATTATAATTTTCAGAAAAGTGGCAAAAAGTCTGCAATCAAGACGGCGCATATATTATTCATACAATATTTCATACATACATTTGCTATCCACTAAACTTTTGTTTTCCTATGATAGCTATGATTAGCATGATATGAATAAATAATTAATATATATATATATATATATATATATATATATATATATATATATATATATATATATATATATATATATATGTAATAATTCTATATAGCATAATTCTGTGAAACGATAACAATTTTAGGTTACCTGAAGTCTGTAGAAGCATGTTACTATGATAGGTTATCAAGATTAAAATATTTTTATTTCCATTTCGTCACATAAATTAAATTTAGCAAGTTTGTGTCAGGATTCGACCACCGAGAATATTTGTTAACATTATTAATATTATTATTAATGTTGCGATATGGCGCTTATACATTTTCTTTATTTTCAACGGTATATAATGATGATGTAATTTTGCTTTACTGAACAAATTGAGACTATAGTCCGTCCAAAATAAGAGCGAAGTCACGTCATCAAGATATATGATGTCAGAACGTCGCAATGTTGCATCAACTTTGACTTTTGGTGTATTTCGATTTTGACGTAAAGTGATGAAGCAAAAATAATGGAAGAATATTTTAGAAGAACTTAAGCTACAGTACAATACAATAGCTATAGCTACAATAGTTTGTAGGATAGAGTTGTTACTATATTTATATTGTATTATTTTGTTGTCTTCTAGGGGCTCAATCCAATTAATTAATGATTATATATCCAACTTAAATATTTTATTTTCATTGGAGAGCATATTTATCTTTTTGCGTTAGTTCTTGTTTCTTTCATTGCTGTTTCTATCTCACTTCTAGCTTCCTTATCAAGTACGTACTTATTTAAAGTGTGTACATTTTTCTATTGATTTTCTCTATATTTTCTGTATTTGCCATGTCATCTGTAAAACAATTAGGATCCATTCTTCCTTCATACATTCGAAATCGAATGCTTCTGTATATTCTGAATAATTACAGACATATCTCTACACACAAATCTTACACATAATTTGGTTTTCTATCATTATTCGATATCTTAAAACTTCGTCTTGGTAATTTTCAGCATCAGGACCACTTTCATTATCACAATCAGATTTCAAGTTAATCGCTAAATTTTTAGTTTCTAATCTATCGTATACTTGCTCACAATTTCATCATTTGTCAATTTCTTCTTTTGTGCGTTTAACGAAGTTCATTCAAGCCAAAGGTGTAGACAATTCTTCTTTTCACAAGACCAAGCAGTTCTTTATTATATTTTCTTCTTGACCAGTATATCCATTATAATAATTCTTTGATACCCTTCATATATTTTAAATAGGAGTAAATATGCTATATGATGGAGAGGAAGGTGTAATACTCATTTTTCTACCATCTGATCTATAAAGTATCTGTTTTCAGGTTTATTATATCGAGAAAGCAATATCGAAAAAAATCACTTTTTTCATGATTTTCATTTATTTGATTCCGAATAGAACCAACATCAAGATAATATTCATTTGTTGTCTACTACCAGTGTGAACGGTTTTTATGTGACGAATCTAATATTATATTGTTTTTCAGTTTTTGAAAGAGTTTAGTCACAATACCTATACTAATATTCAGTGTAGCTGCAACACGCTAAAAATATTTCCACTAAAATTCTATTGCATTTTACAAGCCCTCCCCCCATTATCTCTTTTCTGTTCGAAGTAACTGATTAAAGTTGCAATCAGCTTCTGACTTTGACTAATATATTGGCTTTGGCATTTTCATTCAGAGTAATCACAATTATTAGCAGCGATTTCCTATTTATCAAAACAAGGAAGCGCCAAAACCATGTGGGTAACATTTAAACCAAACAAGCAGGTGAATATTACAAGATGATTCGGTTACATCTTCGGACGGAATATTCTTTTAACTAACGCATTTTTTTTACTGGAATAAAATGAGAGGGAAGAATACGATCTGATTCTAAAACGAATTTAAAAACTCCAATGTGTAATATTTGATATCGTTATGACGTGAGTTCAGTGTTATTTTGGATGGACTGTATATAGTAATTTGACTTTCATGATTTTCAATATTACATAAAATATTATGAAGCCTTTTACAGAGTTCATTAATCATAAATAAGCTAACTTAAAAATCCAGTCCCATTTTGCGCACTATAAAATTAATCTTCCTTTATATACCCCTATATCATAAAGAGCGAAACATAAAGAGCTAAATGTACACAAAGTGTAACAAAAAAATACCATAGATTCCTTTTATAAAAAATACGTGTAAAGCTGACCTGGCCATGGCCCGTCTTTAAAGAATAAAGTTGCTACGAGATTTTGGATCGTCTCGTTCTTGTCGCACAGATTAGGATTTCGTCTTTGTCGTGTTGTTTTACGACTGTGAGAGAAATCTTTTCATTTTTGTGTAGCGACATTTTCTTTCCGTGGGGATTTGCGTGGTTTTTGTCTGAGGAAAGAACTTCGTTATTTCGCTATTAGGTTGAAATATCCTTTGACCCGTGACATATTCGACGTTTTCTTTCGCGATAGTACTTGACTAGTAAGATGACAATTAAGAAACTGTGATTTATTTTTGGTTGATAAATTTATCTAGACTCTTATAGGCATGTTATAACATAATTTTTGCGTCACTAGACTGTGTCTACATAATTTTTAGATAAAGGACAGTCAGGCTGACAAAAGGAACTGTAGCAGTAGCTCTTAAACACGATAAGTCAATTATTAGGTGGTTGAATGAATGCGTAGCCCGTTTATTTTCTATAAAATTATTTTAAACAATATTATTTTAACTACCTAGCTACTAATTTTGTATGTATAATAGATTTATTTTGAATATTGGTTGATAATGTGTATGCAAAAATCCGTTGTTTTTATTCATAGGCCTACAGGTTACCTTTAAAAAAAGGACTGTCATGGATTTCATTTCGTAATCGTTGCGTTCTTCATCTCTTCCAAGGCAATAGTTAAATAATTCCTGCTGTGTTTGGCACTAGTCTTTATTAAACAATTTTTTCAAGGTTTAAATTATTCGGGTTTCTGTGTCGTTTTTTTCGTTTTTTTTTTGGTATTCTATATCAAAATGGTACTTTTAAGATATGCAAATTACTTTTGATACGTTTGCTCATTAGGACCATGATCAGAATTATCTTCTGGAGTACTTTTTTAACATTACAATAGTTAATGGTAAAATTCTTAAAAACACTTAATTCGGCACAAAATTCGTTATATTTGGCACATTATAAGTTATAAATTATTGTTATTTTTAATATAATGCTCAAAATATACTGGCACAGAGGGTTAACAACATATAACGTAAGGTGAAATATTCTTGGCCTGGCAATGAAAGGCTGAACATTGCAGGATTAATTTTTTTTTCTATATAATCTCCTTTGAGTTTACCATATTTGGCCCAGTGTTTTTTTCAACATCAATATTCGTTCTCCGAAGTGAGAGTCTTGAATGCCTGATTTATCAATGGCCTTCTCAACGTCTTCATTGGATGCAAATCCTTTCCCAGAAATATATTTCTTAAGATTTGGAACTGATGGAAGTCTGTGGGTACCAAATTAGGAGAATAATTTATTACAATTAAAGTATATCCATTCTAACAAAAAGCACACAAGGCGTCTGGTGTAAAAATTCTTGTAGGGATATAGATTTGAACGAACAGGTTGAAACGTCACGCGTGAACTAATGAAACAGGCGCCTAAGCAGAAAACATCAATTTTTGTAACTTAGAACGCCATCTGTTAGCTAGATATCTTCATAATTTCAAGATCTAGTAGTTGACCTGGTATACGAAATCTTATAATCCTGTAAAAAGTATTCTAACATCGTTATATATGATTCACTGTTTACCAAAATTTTTATCTTAGGTCATGAGGTCTTTTTTCATTCTATTTATCTAATCTGTATAATCCTATAAAAATAATTTAATAACGTTATATATGATTCACTGTGCACTAACATTTTTCAAGAATTTCTTTCGTTCATCTCA
Source organism: Rhynchophorus ferrugineus (assembly GCF_030347505.1). Classification (NCBI taxonomy): domain Eukaryota; kingdom Metazoa; phylum Arthropoda; class Insecta; order Coleoptera; family Curculionidae; genus Rhynchophorus; species Rhynchophorus ferrugineus. Next base: position 16,944,798 of record NW_027472583.1, on the reverse strand, counting down.
TAGATAATGTCGAAATGCATTTTTTTGCCAATTGCAATTTGTAAAAATGTAATATTGGTTTTAAACTCGAAGCGGATTTTCTTTTTTCATTTTATCTTAATTAGAAGAAATAGACTGGTAGATATAGATATAGAAATAGAAATAAATAGATAGGTGCCTGATGCGTGGCAACATATAATGGAATCAGTCTATAAATTCTCATTTGGGTTAGTACTGGTCGGGAAAATGTTTCCAAATATCTTCAAAATCCTAAAATTCTTCAAAACACTACTAATAATAATTACAGGTTCTAAACCTGTAGAGGTATAAATCAATAGTCAAATTTGATATGTTATAAAATATAATGTTTACGATGATGCTCTGAAGCTTTATACTAGTTTTTCATATTAATTTTTAACTACCTTTACCTAAGGTAAATACTAATTTTATAAAGAATTATTTAAATATGTATATCCTGTTCAAAACAGAAGTAAGCTCACGTCATCAATATGTGGCTGTCGAAAGTTATTGATCGTTTAGTAAATATTTTCCTTTTCATTTTATTCTATACCTTTTTACATAGAATGCTGTTTGACAAGTTCGAACATGTAACCGAATGAGCCTGCAAAAGTCGTCCTTTTGTCAAGCATCTGTGAAATATTATAATTACGTGTTATATACCGGAAAACGTTGTTTTAATGCTTTGTTTTAATACATTTGAAATCGCCGCGGTTTTTATTGAAAATATGTTTTAACATGTTCAGTTGAATAAACTAATGAGAAATACAGTAATACCAAAATGACTTTACTAGGAAACATTTCATCGAAGGAAACAAGAACTAAGCATCTAGGTAAATAAGCTCTCTAATGAAAGTTAAATACATTACTCAGATATACAATTGTTAATTAGGTGGATTAGGCTTTCTGGGGATACCACTACATAAAAAACGCGACTAGAACTCTACCCATAGTAGTGTGGAAAAAAGTTCAATATAATTATAATAAAACAACTCTAACTTGTAAATTATTGTGGCTGTATAATTAATTGTTCTTCGATAATATATGCATTATATATACTATAAAGTTAAAATAAATTATATTAGATAACCTTTTTGTTTCATTGTTTTATTTAGATTAGAATTTTGTTATATGTCAAAGTCAAAATGTACTAAAACACGCGGAGTTGACGCGGCAACATTGCGACGTCAATTCAGATCACGTGGGTTCGTTGCTGTTTTGAATAGACTATATATACATACTTTTCTTACTTTCTGTATTTACTTTATCGGACACATTAAATTTAATTGAAAAACAGCGGACAAAAACGTCATTGGCTCGAATTATCTCTATTCGTCTTGCTTTAGTGTTTAAAGATAAGCGTCGTTATCGTTACGTCTAGGCACGTTTAAAATCTTTCGGGACCCAAGAATGTATGGACCAAACAATGTTCGGACTTAATCTCTAAATAACGACGTTCTTGCCTTTAAGAAAAAACCTCCATCCCCTCGAGAAAGAAACTGTCGGTCTTCCAAATGAAAAGGTTTAGCTCGAAGTACCAAGGCATCACTACAAAGCGTGTATACCTCGAACAGATAGAGCAAAAAACCGAAGAGAATTCCTGAAAAGTTTTGTTTCCACGCTCTCGGTCTCACGATATGGTTTTTTCGGTCGTCCCTTGTGGCGTTGTTTGTTGTATTTAATGCATCCGATGCCTTTGTAGTTTTAGTGTAACTGTATAACTATAAATTATAATTGCTTTTTGCTTTAGATGGGACATGTTTGATAAAACAAATAAAGTTCTTCTTCTATAGTCCTATAGTTAAAGGTATTTTGGCAATAAATATACGTTATTCCTGTTTATTTACGTTCTGTAGATTTGGAATATATTTTATGTTTTACTGTAGGCCTTGTTTATCTATCTTTTCATAACTTGTCGTTTCATCAATATGTTTTTGGTAATGAATATATTAATCATCACTTTAAGACATATTTAATCAGTTTGTCAATATTTATGTACGTTTTTATATCTATATGAGAAGTTGGTTTTTATTAGCGTTGGGAACTATCAAGTGAAAACGACTGTCAACTGTTTAGTACTATTAAGTCTTTTTTCCCTTGATTTTTTCGATTTTATAAGTCTCTCCATGTTTGTTCAAACCTTTTGGATGTTAAAACCGTCATTGAAGTTTCAAGTAATAATAATCTTAAAATATTATTGTATTTAAAAAGGGTGCGATTGTTAAATAGTTCATAATTATTGATTGAGGAAATATTATACAAATATTTAGTGTCATTACTCCATATACTTATTTTATTGAAAATGAAACTGTTGTATTGAATGTAATAATTCAGCATTTATCTCGTTGCTTTGCTTTCCCAAAGAATACAGTATTTACAGAAGCGTTACAGTTTCGATTAAAAACAAAATTGTAAGCACATGGTGGAACGAAATAGAAATAAACGAATTACTTTTATTACATTATGTCATTGTTACTTTCCAAATATTAATATAGGATCGAACATATTTGGGATCATTATTTCATTCCATTTTTCACACTACAACTTATCTCCGTCAAACCTTACTCTACAGTTGACATATATGTTTATTAGACAGGTATAATTATTATAATGTCTTTAAAATTAAGTGACAATAACTAATGAGATATAATTACGTTTTTAATATCTTCTATCATATCTTGTAATTTATTAGGATATTTTGCGATACTATACGATACGATATTATAAATATACTATACTATATATATGTATATAATAATTTCTATTTGTTTCAGGTAAGTTTACTATGCTTGGATCATCTTAAGCACCAACAAAGCGGCCAATGTTTCGTAGTTTTACTCTGTAAGTATATTTGATCTGTTAATGTTTTACTGTAGTGATATGATTTCAATGTCAAAATATGTAAGAAAATTTTGAAATCATATGCAACAATACATCATCCATTCATACTGATTGGAATTAACATAAATAAATATATCTTTTGATTTGCTACGCTGACAATTTTATAAAGAAAATCGTTAAAAGATTAGATTTGTGACATTAATAATTACTTTGACGAAGTGACAGTTTATATGCAAGTTCAAAACTATGTTAATTAATCTAAAAAAGCTTGTTTTTATTTGTTACAATTATTTTTTATAATGTTCATATAAAACTTGAAATGAAAAAAACTTGAAACTTGAAAAATTGAAAACTTGATATAGGGCTTTCGGAGTTTTTGGAGTAGATACGATTGCATTTTTTTATATCGCATAACACATTACCCAAGTCTCATATGTAGAATCTTTTGCATCACTGCTGTGAGACATATAATTTCTGGATAGCTTTTATCTCATATTATCACCATCATAAAACCCTAGCTTGTTGTTTCACGAGCTAAGTCTTATTTGTATAATTTTTATGAACATCTTTCCGACAATTAATGGGATACAGACAAGAGTTTTTATAAGTTTTACCATTTCTTTTTTTTAATGCTGACGGTATTCTCATCCATCGCCAAATTTGCGTAAGACTGGCATTAATTTTTATAAGTTATGGTAGTTTTTATAAGTTTAGGAGTTTAAAAATACCTTCGTGTATTGACTAAACATTTTTTTATGATAAAAATACAGTTGATGCCAACCAGTTTCTTGATAAGCTCTAGAGAGGACCTGTCTCAGGAAAATCAATTACTATTAATTAAATATATTAAATGTTAATAAGGTTGTATAAATATGGTTGATGCTGGACGTTTTGGCTGCCTAAAAGGTTTTACACATTTGAATATGCGTAAGTTAATTCCGAACATAGTTGTTCTCTAAATATAATAACGCGTTGACGATCCATAATGCTGTTTGGAACCGAAACTGTGTTTAAAGATATTCTTTACCTCGATTTATAATATTCGATGAAATATGCTCTTAACAACATATAGCTGTGTTAAAAAGATCCTCAACTAAGTGGAGAAGAGGTAGTGGAAGCTGTCTAGGGCTATTAATAACAAGCTATTCTACGCAAAACTACTCGAAAAGTTTAGAGTATTGGAATAAATATATCACTCTTGAAGAAGATCAAGTCTATGAGGGATTATTTTAATTAAACCCGAGACTTTTTGTTTATTCACTAAAATCCTATTCCAAATATTAGTTAAAATTATAATCAATCATTATTTTAATTGAAAAATTTTTTATGTACGCGTTAATTTCGTAGAAACACAACTGTAAACATAAAACGGATATAAAAACTTTTTTTCTTAATTTTACGATCAATCGACAAATTGCATAAAAAAGCTTTCACGTTTATTGCTATGATAACGTTTATTGGCTGCCCAAAAAAGTTATGTAATTAAAGTTAATGACCGGTATACATTAATGATGTTTATGTATTTTTTTGGGTGGTGGATATTTGAATTGTTTTAATTTAATAGACGATTTAGAAATTTAACGGTCCGGATTACGAATTACGTTTTAAAGTTTTAATTGCATTTGCAAATAGAGCTTATTATTTTATATTATCTCCGTTTTCGGCGAATAAATTACATTTTATTCATTTTGAATTATACTTTAAATAATGGTTTGATCTAAATTTATCCCGAGTCATAAAACAGGAATGATATATTGAAAAGTTTATTTTTAGTGTTATATATATATATAGTCACGCTAGTAACCAAGATAGGGTAAGACCGGAAACCTTCTGGGATCATCTCTAAGTTGGTTACTCTTCAGTTGGTAGGCTTAACGCCATGGACCGTGTTTCGGAGCCCACGTTAAACAGTAGGTCCAGTCCAAATAAACGCTATTTGGTAAAGAAAAGACTCTAAAATATAATAAAAAATCGATTAAATTAAATATAATAAGTTTAATGTTGGCTCCGAACCACGGTCCTCAGCATTAAGCCTACCGACTGGCGAGTGACCAACTTTAGAAATCATTCCAGAAGACATCCGGTCTTACCCAGCCTGGATTTTACACTCTTGCCTAGAACATTCACAAATTTTAAACAATCACAAACAACATTATTCGAACCTGCGGCTGTCGCAACAATAGGAGGACCGTCCTAACGCCTTTACCATTGACTTGGTTTGCGCAACGGTTAAGGCGACAGGACGATTTTCATACTGTTGCATGGCTGTACATTTATATTTGTGATTGTTTATAACTGTGGTTATGCACAGAGAAGTTCTCAGAGTAGAGTAATCACTGGGAACAGTAAAGAGAATAATAAATAACCACAAACATAAGTGAAAAATATCAAGATATTATTAAAAAATATTATTATAATTAAAATTAAAGAACAAGGATCGCTTTTGAGACTAATCTGTAATTCTTAGTGAGCTTTTTAACTCTGAAGACAGTATAAGTAATAATATTTTTGTTGGATTTGTTTCGGTACAGCATTAAACAAGTCACATTTAGATGCGGAAGGGAGTTTATTGAAATAGGTATCTGGTAATTTATCCTGCAAGTACTCTTTTGATATATCATATAATACAATAACGTTGACTGAAGAATGATTAGTTGATTAATATTTGCAGGGAGTTTATTGAAATACGTATCTGGTAATTTATCCTGCAAGTACTCTTTTGATATGTCATATAATACAATAATGTTAACTGAAGAATGATTAGTTGTATTTTCCTATCTTGGAATCTATCTCCTATGTTGGAGTAAATATCTATAGCAAAGTTTCATTATTCGACTGACGAGTATTTTTATTAATTTGTTATAATAAATATAATAATGTTAAGTTCACAAAAAAATCAATTTTCGGGGCATCTAAAATTTCTTTTGTACATTACGCCTTGTATTTTATACAAGTACTCTTGCTTGCTCAAGGGTATGTAATGTAATCCCTTCCTTTCTTCTCGTCGTTTCCCGAGATTCCATTGTAGCATGAAAATCTACCGCATCGCCATTATAAAACCCAGTTAAAAGCAGGATAATTACGATATTGGATTATAATTTTTTTTACGTTTTCATTTTTGGGCGAATTAAGATTATCTCCGGGATCATCGCGTAAACGAAAAATATTTTTTCTAATTGAATTTCGGAAAGTTCACGGCCCGAAGCTGTTTTATTTGCGATGTTATACGGTCCAAATCTGTTGGTACGGACGCGTGGAAGGGAAGGGGAACGAACATCCGTTTTCCGACGATAAACAACTTTAGGGTATTCGATATTAAAATTTTTCGTCGGCGCCGAAAATGGTACGATAATTACGTACCGGCTGTATTAACGTGTTTTATTGGAATATTGTTATTGCGTTCTCAATTAAGTTTAATTTGATTTAATATCGGACCAGGCAATAAAAGCCTGAGGAAATAATTTATGTCACCTTTATATAGCAATTAGTTATTGCAAAATTAAATGTTTTGTGATTTAAATATTGCTTTATTTTTTATTATTAATACTTTTATTTATACTCATTTATTTTAATAACCATCATTATATTAGAGGGTGAGGTATTTTTTTTCAATAAGATATTGATAAAATATAAAACATAAAATGTGTTATAATATATGAAGACTATAATAATAATGCTTTTAACCGATCGTTTTAATGCTCGTTGTCGAAAATATTCTAACTGTTGAACAATTCCTATTGACTGTTAATGGGACTGGGTGTTTATCTAGCTGAATGGTGGTAATGAGTGAGATATCTAGACATACAGTCTATCCATAGTAACAGTGAACTCACGTCATTTTTTGACGTTGAAACCTCGCAAGGTTGCTGTATTTAGCTTTGAATTTTAGTTTATTTTAGCTTTTATATATCATTAAAATAATGACCCAAGAATGTTATAAAATATAATTTATTTTAACATCATAGTACATTTAATGTACATATTATATAAGGACTTAAACGACAGTTAATTAAACGGCTACTATAGTTTGTAGGTTACAGCTGTTTTGTTATATTTACATTGGACTCTTTTCTAAGCCATCTATGGTATCCACTGGAGACCTAATCCAAAGGGAGTTCAATAATTGTACATCCAAGTAATGTATTTTATTTTAATTGGAGAACATGTTTACCTTTTTATGTTTAGTTGTTGTTTCCCGTTGCTGTGTTTTCTTGTCAAGTCGTTCTGATATCACTGTATTTCTTGTTAATTTATTCTGTTACTACCGGAGTATATTTTTTTCAATAAAATGCAGTAGTTCAGCATTCTCTCCTCGTACATTTTACGCATCTATATTCTGAACCTTTACGCACATATATCTTGAACAGTCTGAAATATGATTTTTTACAGTTATTCTATATTAATTTTATACTCACCTTTAGTTGTTTCCATTCTTATTACCCCATCTTGGTATTATTAGCATCGAATTATAATTCCACATCCAGAAAGTTTCATTCGCTCACTCTCATATTCTGAGTCACTATTCAATAACAAATATAAGCTGTTAATTTTCAATCTAACACTAGTTCACAATTCCACCATTTGTCAATGTTTTCTGTGTGTTTGATGGAGTTCATCCAAACCGAAGGGTGTTATTGTAGAGGATATATTCCTTTCCACATGCCCAAACAGTTTTTGCCTGTATATATTTCTAGGCTTACCTATTTGCTCTAGTAATTGTTTGCTACATCCCATGACATTTCGATTTGATTGAATATGCAGTGATAGGGAGGAATATATTACACTTTGTGGCCATATTATTCAGCCATCTGTTCTATTGTGCATCTTTTTTAGAGAAATATTTCTAATTAAACGTTTCATTTATATTTACCAAATGACAATTTGAAATACACTCTTTAACATGGTATTTTCAAAACATTACCTTTTTTCATCATCTGTTGTTTTCTTTACACTTTTTTATTAGTGTCTTGGCAAGGATGGCCTAATGTTCCATTTTGAAATAACTTTATCTTTGTGTGATGAAGTATATCCCTCAAAGAGCTGCATATTCCTTAGTTTTCTATTGATATTTTCCATACTAACAGTTATCTCTGAAATAATTCTATTAAATTATTTCTATATTAAAAAACTACTAACCATTTTTATACATTTCATAAATTTTATCTTGAATAGAGCTAACGCCAAGGTATGTAGATACTTTCTTTTCGGTTAATTTAAAATTATTTTATTTTTCTTGAATTTGGGAGAATTTAGTTATAATGACCTTACTAATATTCAGTGCGGCATCAACACAATAAAAATATTTCTACTGTGAAAAAAAAAGATAAAAAGGAATTTCGCGTGTTGATAAAATATTGCTTTTTGAAGAGAAAAAATACAGTTGAAGCAAAAACTTGGCTTGATCGCCGAAACTGAGGGCTATTTTGAAGCAAAGGACAAGTCGTACTACAAAAAATGGTATCGAAAAGTTGGAGGGTCGCTATAATCAGTGTATCTAACACCCTTGAAGGGAATTATGTTGAATAAAAAAAACTAATTTTGCAAGCCCATTATCATACACGGTCCACGCTAGCGCAAAATTTGCTTGTATAACAAATGTTTATTGAGGTATGTCAATTTGGATTATCATTCAAGCAAGCACCACGCACATTTTTTAAGTTTGCAAGTACTTGGAAATGACCTTGAATAGTCCAGTAATATTGTATAAATGTTATATAGAGTAATAACAATTTGTTATGCAGTAAGAACAAGAGTATATAAGTTATTTATCATCTAATGTTTTCCTTCGCGGGGGTTTATTGAATTTTATATGAATTTTTAAGTAGTTTTTAAGATACGGTTGGTTTAAAACGAAAGTTTTATATAGCTATACCGTTTACGATAACGATAATGCTGCTAGGTAGTTCGTTTGTTTATATTAAGAGAAAATGTTATGAACGTACTAAGTATTTTTAACGACGTTTTTAATAGAAACATTTTCCCTTTTCGATGAATTAAATATTTTATTTTGTACCTTAAAGTCGTTATATTATATTATAATAATTCTTAACGCCCCAGATTTTATATTCATCCTAAAATAAGGATTCAAAAGTTTTTGTTGAAGTTGATGGCGATAATCGATTAAAATCAACATAGAAAATTTAAAAAGAAAAAAATGAAAGCATTAATTCCAGATAAATTATCTATTTATTGAGGCATGTAAAATTGTACATCTTTTATCATTTCTTTTAATTCCTTTTTAGTCTTTTGAGTGCGGACACAATTAGCGGGGGATCCTTATTGGCAGTGAAGCATTGTTACGATTGACAATTCCAGTTTTCTCTTTTCCTTCAATCATTATGGGAACTTAGTATTCGTTTTATTTAATATTATCTAAAATAGCATTTTTAACTCATTTTAATTCAGTTTAAGAAAGGAATGATAATTAAAAATAAAAGTTTGTATATTTATTTTCAAACTTAAGGCAGTTTAAACGACACTTGAGATATTTAATGACACGACTTCTTTGCAAATTGCTTTTTTATTTAAGTAGATTTTTTAAATGTTATTGTCAGTTCTAAAAAATATTAAAATATTAAATTCATAACTTTTATGCATATTTAAAGATTATTATGATAATATTATATTTTGCTTTAATCATTATGTACTTTATGATTATTAATAGATTAGTCTTCATAATAAGTTTATTTGATCTTTACGTTTTTTTTTTTTCGTTATGATTGAGAAATTATAACGGCTACATGGTGACCGCGATTCGCTATGCAATTTTCGGCTCTCTCTAAGGCTTTTTTCATGACATCCTGTAACATCTGAAGCTGAATTTCGAATAATTCGACGAATATTGCCTTTAAGATGACGAATCGTTTGGGACTTCTTCACATAACTTTTGATTTTAAAAACCCCATAAGAAAAAGTCCTGGTGTTGTTAAATCCGTAGATCTGGCTGGCCATGCTAAATCGCCACTTCGCGAAATTAGTCTTCGTGGAAAAACGTTATTCAATAGTTGAATTATTGAACGAGCTGTGTGTGCTGTGGTCTCATCTTGCTGAAACAACATGTCCTATAGTCCTTGCTCTTCCATTTCTGGTACAAGAAAATTTCGAATCATGTCTTGGTACCGTTCAGCAGTAAGATCAACTGCAACACCTTGGTCATCATTGCTCATTATCAATGTAGACGAAAAATTTTCAATTTCACCAGATAGCTTTAGTATTGAATTACTGTAGTCAACTCGTTGATCAGGATCTTTCTGTAGTAATTTTTCGACTAATTGAATTTTGTATGGGAAAATTTTCAAATAAGTTTTGCTTGCAGTAATGTGTAACTGGGAACTACACTTCCGATTTGATGTATCTCGAGATTGCAATATTATCGCACCTCAGAGCCATATTTTTAGCCTTACGAGACGTCCAATGTCTGTAATTTTAAAACAACTTAAATTAATGTTACAGTATAAGGCTTAAATCCTAGTTCTTTTAAAATCGTTTGATATATTAAAAATTGAACCTAGGATATATTAAAAAAAATATGGAAAAATAGTTTAGTTATTTTTTTTCGAGGATTGATGAACGATGAACGAGAAATCCATCAATAAAATTCAAAATAAAAATATGAAGTTCGTCCAATTTCATCAATCTTCACTAAATTTTACTAAAAATTTTATGGAACATTTTTAGGCTATTGTACTAAAGTGTGTATATCCATATAACAGCTCAGTTTTTGCTTAACTGACTTCATCAATCTTTTTTAGTCCCTATGCTTTTATAAAACTTTCAAAGGATATTATAAGATGTTAGTGGTCACGAAAATGTAGAAGTCTCCATTTTGATAACTTTGATATTATGTTTCTTATTTAACAAAATAAATAGAAATTAAAGTGACTTAAAGGTTGATGTTTAATAGTAAAATAAATAATTAAGACAAATATTTAGATTATATATTATAATAATTTGGATATATTTTTACATCAGCATTATCGGATTTTCATATTAAATAAGAAACGATGTTTTGGTCCTAAAATTTAACAAATCATAATAATGATAAGTCTTGGCGATATGTGATGGAAAACACAGTAGAACTCCATTTGATACCTTAGTAACCGACAAAATATTAAGAAAGGTCATAAGAAAAAGCAATTCCAAACATAAAATAAATACAGTTAGTTTTTCTTTATTTGATAATAGTCAAATATTCAGCTATTATGAAGTTAATTAATATAAAATTTGGATTTTTTGTTAAACGTTTAGTATTAAATTGAAAAAACTCTAGGTTTAGTTGACGCAATAGTCAAGTCGATAGGACAGTCCTACTGGTGCGGTAGTCGCGGGTTCGAATCCCGATGGGGCATGGTCGTAAATTTATATTTTTGATGGTTTATAATTGTGATTATCTAAAAGGCAAAATATGACAAGAGAAGAAAATCAAGTTGTAAATAGGAGACTTTAAAATATAACAGAAAAATATATAAAACTAAAAATTGTTTTGTTAATTTTGCTTTTATTGATTTACTACTGAAGTAATATTAAAAGAAATGAGTATGTTTCTTCTAAAGTATTTCAGAATATAAATATATCAAAAGTTTGTTTTTTTTTTGAATTACTTGGTTGCTATAGGGAATCTATGTTTTCACATATTCATTATAAAATGCATTGGTGTCACTCTCTTGCATTGATTTTTCAAATGAATCGTTTGAGGCCTGGTATTGGCCATAGAGAAAGTAGTGTCCCCTCTGTGGTAGTCTTAAAAAATTACATTTGTATTTTTTAGTTGCCCTTCTTCATTTTTTACTTCGATGGGTATTTTCTTTTCACAACAATCGTTCGTTAGTTGTGAGAGGACTTACACAGTGTCATATTTGAGATATATACAGTGTGGCCAATATACTAAAAATCTTCTAATAGGGATAATCTTGTAATCGTATTTTCTGAAAGTGCCTTGTAGCTTGATTTCCCTTACTTCATTTGTTAAAAAAATATGCTGTTTTGCAACATGTCTTTTCTTTTCCTTAAATATTATTATACTTAACTTTTAACTTATTAATTCTCTACCACACATTGATTTGGTATAAATAAACTCATTAAATTTTATTAGACATTTGATCCATTGTGTATAGTTCATTAAAAATAGTACATTTTAATAGGTTATTGTAGTCCGGTGTTTGTTTCCAGAACAGAACATAAGGATATCCAATTACAACTATTCATACTTCGATTTAAAAGACAAACAGCTTAGGAAATTCCTATTTTTCTGGATGTTTTTTTTTGTGGGTGTTATTTTAGGAAACGTCGGTCTGCGCGTTCGATTCTTTGCTTGCCTTCGAAGCCGAATATTTGCTCGGTATCGTAGTTCTGAGTAAATAACAAGTGAAAAAACTTTTCTAATATTTCAACGCCTTCTTTTCTTGTGTTTGTGTAGATATTCAAATTTTATCCGAAAAAAGGGAATTTTATTTAGACATTATTTATCAGCTGATGTTGGTCTACCTATTTTCAGAATGTAAAAAGATTTTTCATAAAAAGATATATTAGTTTTTTAATTTGTTGTCGCTTTCGACACTGTTGTATTGTTTATTGTTATAGTTACACTTAATTTTTATGAATACTAAACTTTTTTAAACGACTTTTAGCTCCAGATTAAATCCTAGTACGTTATTGTCGACGAGCTAAACTCTTAGCCCGCACTGCTACCCGCTAGGTTTCGTTTAGCTTTAAGATATTGTTATTTTCTCTATACAACCTAATACATACATTTGCACAACCTTCTACCCACTTCTTCTCTCTTAGAGGAGATTGTTCACTCTTCATTCAATCACTTTAATGTTGTATGAATGTACAGATAAATTTAGCTAAACTCTCGAAAAAATGAAAAAATATTTACATTTAGGGTTAAAAATTCATATACTTATACACTTCTTCGTTTTCAAATATACATTCATTTTAAAAAGTTTTCCTTACTTCTGATGGCGACTTTATCAAGAGAAGATTGGAGTTTCGGGATTGAGCTAATATTGTCATATTATCGGCAAATGTAGCAGTTGTGATATATAATGTTGTAGGAATTAAATAGTATACTAAATATTTTGCATTACTTTCTATTAAATATGTTCCATTGCTTTTTCTAAAATAACGAGTAATGAACATTTATTTCCTTTCGTTGTCATTTACCGATTTGAGGAACATTTCGTAAGTAACTTATACATATACATTACATTGCATTAGCTTGCTGGTTTTGTGTTAAATTTAGTAGGTTTGTCAAAAATGTTGACGACTGTGCGTACTAAAGCGGTTACTTATTTAATATAGCACGTAATGGTTGATTTTGTTATATTATGTTTATTATGATTTGTAACGTACCTTTTCCAATTCGTAACTTACTTTAAGAGAAAATGACAATCATAACGAACTAAATTATGAATAATACATGAACAGTTCATTCACAATGAACTAGTCAATTAAGAAACAAACGTTTATATGTTTTACTTAAGATTTACGCAGCTAAGAGAAACAAGTGAGAGAAGATGACCAAGTAAAAACAAATAAACACCATATATGTTTAAATATTACGGAATATCCTGAAGAGACCTAATAAAATATTTGACAGCGGGCCAATAAAATGTTCTACACATAACTGTTTTATGGCTTATAAATATTTCATTGCGTATCTACATCTTGCGCAATATCCATTCTTGATATAAAAGTTATTCAATAACTTTCAATTTGCAGTTTATTAATCATCATAAGGGCGATACGATCAGGTTTTATAAGCTGTTATTTTCATAATATGCCTAATCGATAAGTTCGACGCATACACGTATATAAACATTCTATCATTAACCGTTGTTCACGACATCATCTTCGTGCTGAATATGGCGCTGAAGAAAAACAGCCCCATAAAAGAAAATCCTGTATTAGGATGGAGAATTAACGCCAAAAGCATATTCCAAGAGACGATATTTGAATGGTATTTTTATATTGCGTAAGATATATTAAGACATAATATGTTAGATATTGACCACACATTTATTAACTTTTTATTATCCTTATATTAAAGCATATATAGTTAACATTTTACTCAACAGTATTTGTTATGGGTTGTCTTTCGTGAAAGGACTGCTCTGGCACCTTTTGTTTTTTTATTATTTTTCTTAATTAAAAGTTAAATTGACAATATCTGATAGATATTATTTGTATAATAGACTTATTTGTCTGTCTATCTTATCCATTTCAAGGGCATTGTTTTGATTGATTGAGGAACTGAATAAAGAGGGCTGTAAAGGTTATTTAAGAAATAACATTCAAATTCTTCTTAAGGCATTTAAATAAATTTGGTACCCTATTTTTCATGACGCTGGTATATATTTAAATAGTAAATTTGCCTCAATTAGTTTTAGAACATATAAGCAGACTTTAAACAGCTTACGTCCCAATCTGATTAGATCCGAATTCGAAATAGCAAGCAGGCAACTGGTTAAAAGCCAATAACGTAACAAACTTTAACAAGCTCTGGGATAACTACACGACCATCCATATATCAAACACGCGAACTTTTGAAGCGTGTAAGCTGGCTTTGGCACAGAAACAATGAATTGTTACATCTCTCCATTTCCCATGTGTGTAATCCGGCTACGTCTCTAAATCAAACAAAACTACTGATAATTACTGACAGTTTCGTATTTGCGTTCGTAAAAATTTTACGAAATAAATTGGGATTGATCTTCAGATAGTTGATTATTTAATAACTTTTTAATGTTATGTAAATGTATTTGTTACTTTATTAATTTATCTCCCTAATTATTTTGTAATTATCTATCTATTATTCATTATTTTATAGTATGTATAGGGAATCGACAACATGATGTGAACACCTCACATATACGTATTATATATTTATTAATAAGGCGTTGAGTCACCATTTGCCTCAAAAACAGCTGCATTTCAACAAAAACAACATTTGCAACAATAGTCCTTTTCTTGTATAGAAACATCCGCCAATTGATTCAATGATATTGGATATCTAGGCTTCGCATGTTTGATGATATTTGACATATTCCACTTGTTTGATACCCCCTAAACCACTACTGAGTTTTTCTGTCTGTACATATTTGCGGATTACCATCTTGAAATATAGAAATACTTGGAAGCAATATACTAGTCATAATAAGAACATTATTGTAGTTGTAACATAGAGATATTCATTCACAGTAATGCAGCCAGTGGTGTGAATGAAAGGATCATCTGAATGTCCCATGCTTGATTGTAGGAAGTAGACTATCCGATTCGTAGGTTTCATTTGGGTAAGAGATGATTCATCGGACCATATAACATTCATCAAGTTTTCTTTTGCGGATGGTTGATTTTGGATGTTGATGAGTAAAATAATTTAAGAAGGATTTAGAATTAAGTGCTGGTAATTCTTTACGTTTTCGTTTGTCATTAACTGTCGGAATTTGTTCTTATTTAGGACTAAACCATTTATTTTTTCATTAAGTAAATTGCTTTTTTGAAGATTTATGAAAGAAAAAGAAGAAAAGAGGTTTATTAAGGAAGTGGTAATTTTTCTGTTTTTAACCATGTAGACAAGATTTTGAGCTTTGTGAGACAACGTTAAATATTGCTTTAAGTTTTTTAGAATAGGCGAGAAATAGAATCCCCCAGAATAGATCCTCCATTATATTAACATCTTCATAATTATGGTTCATCGAGTAAATCATTTTCAATAAATATAAGTAACAATTCTAATGAAATCAGCACTTCTTGTAATATACACTTATTTTTAATTAAAGTTTATTGCTTTATTGAAAAGTTGTTTAACCTTGGTAGATCCTAGTAAAGTTTGAAGTCGTTTTTGTATTCCTATTTCTTATTCTGTTCAGATATTATGTGCTAAAACAAATTACTAACTGGTTCTTTTCCGAACTAAATTATATTCGCTAGAATGAAAATATAAAATCGTTAACAGAAAGTTATAAATTGACTTGAAGTTTTATGCTCCCAGATGCAAAGTTGGAAACTTCTAAAGCCCCTTGGCGTTTTGTGACAGGCATATTGTCCTAATATAAATTACTGGAACTGTCCTTTTTAAGTTTGTTGTTTTTCATAATCCACGTTGATGTTTATATCCTTGTATTGTTTGTCACGCTTAGTCGAATTTTAATTGATTGAAATGTTCTTAAACTTATCAGTAACAACGCGAAAGCACGAATTTGTATTCCGACTGGAACCCGTAGCTCTTTAACTAATTATTTTTTAGATCTAAGTCTTAATTAATAATCGAGTCGAGTAAATATTTCGCCAGATTCGTTTCCAGACTAAGCTTCTTAACGTTCTATTTTGAGTAATTAATTCCACCACTTATCAGAAGGTAGATTATGAACATAATCCGATGTGTAAACAGCTTACATTCCTCTGAGATATAAAGTCTTTGAGTGGTCTATCAGGTGTACGTTTAATCTGTCGAATATTCAGTTAATGGGGTCTGTCAACACGGTATGTTTTCTTTGAATACGCTTTTCATGCGTAGGTGCTTTCAAACGCACTGTTTCTTTTATATTCCAAGTATATTTCGAAAATAATCTTTTAACATTTAATCTTGTATTTAGAAAATATGGTACTATATCTATAGTATATCCTGCCATAACTGCACCATATCTATAGTATATCCAAAGTTATTTTGTACGAATAGATGACGTATCTAAATTTGTAACGTCAAAACGTCGCAATATTGCAGAGTTGATGTTTGAGCTTTTGTTCAGTTTGGTTTTGACATAGAACAAATTTCTAATCTAAATAAAATAATTAAACAAAAATACTGTTATCAAATATAATTTATTTTAACTTTATAGTAAACCTAATACATATATTATTGAAGGACTTAAAACTACAATTAAGTACACAGTTATAATAGTTTGTAGGTTATGGTTGCGTTTGAATATATTTACGCAGAACTCTTTTCTATACCACCTATGAGTTAGAGTTCTAGGCGAGCTAGGTTTTATCCCCCTGCAGGCTTAATCCACTTAATTAAAAATTGTATATCCAAGTAATATATTTTAATTTCATTAGAGAGTAGGTAAATATTTTACGCTCAGAACTACTTTTGTACTTCGGTACAGTGTTTTCTTGTAAAGACATTTTGATATTACTGTAATCCTCCTTCGTTTGTTCTGTTAATTAATAATTAGTAAAACTTGATTTAATCACCACATTCTCCTTAATACATTTGCAAAATCTGCAAAATTGTTACTATTATTTCTCTCCTGGCACATTTTAAACAAATTCAAAATAAATATTATAACAAGTTTAAATAAATTTTATGACTAATAAAACCTAATCAATTGTTATTCCAACGTGTACCTTATTATATCAAATTTTGTTATCACAACACAATTTTTATTATCATCTGCCATGAGTAACCATTAGGTATATTGGTCCTATTCTGAAATATCCATAAATTGATATATTAAAAATAATTAATTACAATTTTTACCACGAATAAAGATTCTTTTAGAAAGAGAATGAAAATATAAATCTATAGTTGTCACATATATTGGGCATATTTTATATTAGCTATGCGAAGATATTTGTGTACATTATTTTTTATTCATTTATTTTTTATGCAATGAGTGGTAAACGCAACAGGTTGGTCCTCCTTCTTCTGAATCCTGTTGAGGCATGATCGTAAATTTATATTTGTCATTGTTTAACATTTCTGACTATGCAGATCCCAGTCATGCTAGTAACCAGGATGGATAAGACCTGGATGTCTTCTGTGATGATCTCCAAAGTTGGTCACTCGCCAGTGGTTAGGCTTAATGCCGAGGGCCGTGGTTCGGAGCCCACGTCAAGCCGTAGGTCCAGTCAATAAAAAATTTAAGAGATTGACGTTACTAAAATCCATTCGCATGCATACATCTACGCAATAATTTTTAAAACAGAGTCCTTATATTAATAGTATGATAACGAATAGTTTTATTTACAAAAAAGAGAATATATACAATAATTTCTTGTTACATGTATTAAAATTACCTCTCATTGTTTTCAGACGTTCATTTTAACTATATCATATTATACTTTTTGACTTTTGCCCTTCGTTAAAACTTCATCGCCACTAATGTCGTGAATATGAAAGTTCCTTGTTATGCGATATAATGAAATCATACTCACCATCAAAAGATCCGGAATAACACCTCAAAACTTTTACCGAAGTACACAGTGGCTGCTTTCTTGCGTGTAATGCAAGACCGCAAATATTTCGCCGAGTTTTGTAATGATTCAAATGTTCCAAGTTAAGGGAAGTCCTACAGTTGTACGGAATCATTAATAAAAGGTGTTAAATTGATGGAAATTGGTCTTCTAAAGAACTCTTTAGAGAAACCTTTGGACATATTATTTATCTTCTTATAAAATTACTGAAATATTAAAACAATTCTTATATGATGTATTGTGTACGAAAGTTTATTAATATATTATTAGTAGTTATAAATAGAACTGAGCTAATAATGCATATCAATAGATAGCAAGTTTAATGATAATCGATTAACTAAATCATTTATATCCAATTTATAGGGTAAATTGTGGTAATTACTGTGGTGTTGTCACATGGCTTTATTATTTGAAAATGCTTTTATCTGCTGATTGTTTCATTTCAGTTTTTAGGTTAAATCACAAATATTGCAGATCGTTTGAACTAACAGGTTGTCAATTGCGTTCTGTAAATTTTTCAAGCCTTGGTCTTATAAGGAATTTACCGATTAATTAAATCTTTTGTGATTTTAGTATTACAATCTCGCTATTGGAATATATGAGGTTTCTGTGTAACTGGGAATTTCGAGAGTAAACTAACGCCTATGGTTTCAAACTATTTTAATAATGGAACTACTTGGTGGGACTATGCCGAACTAATTTTAAAAACGGAGCCTGGAGCTTTGTCTCTTTTTATTGTTATAAATTGGTGGGCATGAGGAAATTTTAAAATTCTTTCTCCTGTAACTCGTTTTATTTTATATGGGACCCGGGAGTTATATGAATTTTATAGTTCTTTTGAGGTTAAAGTTAAGGGTTTTATATTTATATAGAAATGGAGGAGCATTTTGAATTAATATATATTTCACTGGAAATATATAATTTTCTCTGCCATTTTGTGACTATATTATGGCTAGTCGTTTTCTTGCTTTTATATTTTATGGTATATTTTATGTATCGAATATTTTTGCTGGCGTATTATGGGGAGCTATAAAATGAATAGAGTGTTTATTTTAAAAACATATATTTTTTATTTTATACGAACGTTTTCAGTTTGTCTTGGATATATACCCTGTAAGGTTTAGTGTAACGTATTAAGCACCATTATTAATAGAGTCATGTGATTTCTGGATAGTGCCAACAATGCCTATATATTACTATAAATTACTGTACTTTTAATAAAACTAGATAAAATAATCAGCCGTGTGTTGATTAAAAATTGATTTTGAGAGAAAATTACTGCTTAATACCTGATACTAATTCTGAATTAGGGCTATAAAATGATATTGATTGGTACACTAAATTTTACAGTGATGATATTAAGGGTACTGGTAGCCAAATAATCGACTGCTCTTCCAGAAAAGCAGAGGACCTGTCACAGAATATATTGTTTCTTGCAAATGTTTATGAATATTTGAGTATTTGGTCACACTGTTCTAAAAACAATGCATTGGCAAAATAAAGCATTGTTTACAGTAGATTAAATGAATTTGAAATTATTTTTTTACTTGTTGTGCCTGACTGAATGAGGAATGGATCTACTACTATACTATTATATTAAAAAGATCGTCAGTTGACTGAAATAGCGGCCGGCGAAATCAAAATGACTAAAACCAAATCAAGTTTTGGAATTAATGTTGAAAATGTTTATATCCCCATCCAGATAGATTTAAATTTTTGAATAATGAGTTGTGATCTTGTAAAGTCTTATGGAATAGGTTCTCACTTCAGGTTTCTCACTTATAGGTTTCTATACATCTTTTGTCCTGTCTAGATACAATCCTAATTTAAATGTTCAACATTATATATGTTTAAATTTACAATTTTCATGATTTCCCATAGGTCTCTCGACAACTACAGTGTCTTAATATAGTATTAGAGATTATGAAGTTACGGAGATCTAATATACATGGTAAAATGCTTCAAACTCCAAGCTTTAGTACTCCAATTAACTGAATCCCATTAGCACTGCTTATTAATCAGTATTTATATTTTCTTGCCTATGTAAAAGTAAAAGTAGAAGTGATAATTTTAAGTACTAATCTATGATATATGTATCGTTTTAATCCAGTTAAATTTCCAGCAAATAATTTTTAGACTCTTTTGAAGTCAGTTTTGTAAGTCACAGAAAGTAATTGGAGAAACTCGGTCCCTTAAATTTTTCACTGTTAATTCAAGTGGAACCCAAGTATCGATTTTTGCTTCCTAATATTATATAAATGGTCGAAAACTGAACTTTTGCGATCGATATATAGTTTCAGAGTGATGTCGCGAGATAGAACATGTCGGTTTACCTTGATATTTTAAAGACTCATTAACTTATTCAGTAATTGGCCGAGCCCATTGATTTTTAACGAAGCGAGCAAATCAATATAATACCTGTATTGTATTTTTTATTAATTAGAAATAAAAAGGGAAACTATCACGAAAATGACCTTCTGGAATCTTCATTTTAAAAGCAATAAATCTTGACGAAGTATAGATCTAGAAAATATGTAAATGTTAGAAGTCATTATATCTAGCAACTTTTATGTACTGTTACCTCTTAACTGCGCTGTACTATGCCTTCATTGAATATGTATTACTAGAGATATGCGACTTTAAAATTGCCTAATAGGAAAAATCGATATAACTTACTACGTTATCACAGGTCTTTGCATTAGAGAAATTTTACATAATTTCGTTTTTGTTATTGAAGATGTTTTACATCTAATATTTCCTTTTTAAGCTGATAATATTTTTGCTTAACATTTTTAATAATTTTGTTTTAAGAAAGTGAAGCAATATTCAAATTTCTATTTACCATGAATAATTTTACTAACTATGCATACTTTCGGTTAGAGGCCTCCTTAACATCTTACGTCTAATAGTATTTTATTTCATTTTAATTTATTAAAAGGGACAATTTTTTGTTTGAAAATGTAGATCCACCGTCAAAAAAATAGAGGGTCTTTTCAGGCCTATAAATCCTGCAGCGAAAATACTGATAAGGCTTGGAGTTTAAGGGGGAAATTTGTCAGATTGACAACGCCTCGGTTGAGAATTGGTTTCTGCTCGTTTGGTCACATCATTCAGTACGTGCCACAGTCAGCAGCTATTGATTAGAAAGTTTTGAGGTGTTTCGTGTTGGAAGAGAAATGCTAAACTTTTCCGGTAAAATCTTTTCAAAACTATTCCGTCTTTCGTAACGGAGTTCGGCAATATTTTAAATTGTTATTTCATTAACGCTTACAATAGTTGAAGGAGTAATTTGTGTAATGTGTTTATGGTTGAGTTTAATTTAGAATCCAATTTGTTGCGGTACTTGTCTGTTATGTTCTAAATTCGAATTGCAGTCTAACAACTGATTTCATTATCTTAAATATTTTTTATAGTGATTTTTTTTCTTATATTTGATTAATAATGAAAATAGCCATAAAATTAGTGAAATAGTTAAACTTGTCTTTCGATTTGTTACTATTAAACGACTTAAAATATTCAATTTTTATCAGAGTTACGAAATAACGAGCATTTAAAAACAATTTCGTATTAAAATACAATAGTATATAAAAATTTCAAGCTAATCCTTTGTCTACGAGAAAATGTAACTACGCCAAATTTTATTTAAAATATGGAATTAATATTAAATTTGAACATTCATTGGATTTTTTATAATATGTTCAGTAATTTTGCTTCAAACTTTATGTGATTTAATTATATTAAAATTTTTCAAGCGCCACATTTGATTCATATTTGACAGAGCAATTATTATTTTATGAATATGCACTCGTATTTTTTGTGATACATTCGAACAAATTCGTTGCTTTTTGGTCTGATGAATAGTGCACTGACATTGAAATATTATGCTCCGAACCAAAATGCCACGCTACTCAATTTGTCGGTTGAATATTTATCAGAAGTTCAAATAAAATTTAATGCAAGTGAAATATTTTATATATTTTATGCATGACTAGCGGATTTGAACTGGAATATATTTCAAAACGAGAATATTCCTCCTGTTATATATGCGGGATAATAGAGTCACGGTAAATATATAAAATAAATTCAGAGCCCGTCATGGTTAGACTACAGAAAAACAGTTCTTTGGATTTGATATTCTTTGTTTAAACTTCGATGTGGTAGTTTATTATTTATTATTCCTAGTTTTCCTCAAAAAATCCGATTATTAACTTTTATATTCTTAGATAGTATTGTACGAGTGTGGTTATTTATAGCATTTGCAATACTGTGTTAGGCTCCATCTGATGTTTCCAATTGAATGTTTGACCTTTATAATCATAACTTTAATCAGAACGTTATGTCATATGAGGCACAGCCGGCTCAGGGATGAAGGTCGTCCAAAATCAATTGTCTTTTCCGAAATGTGACTTACTATGGGATTGAATCGTCCTTGGGTATTAGTATGATTAGCATCAATAAGATATTATCTGAAAACCTGGCTTTGAAAATGATTTCTTCATTCTGGATTCTGCATAATTTGACAGAAGCTCAAAAAATGTTCGTGTCAAGTGGAATAAAGAAATGGACAAGAAATACAATCGCAATGCATTAAAAGTTGTATATAATATCTACACTGGTGACGAATATTGGATCTATGCGTATGAGTATTTTTGCTGTAAAATATGTATTACTGTGAAATAAAAAAAGACTAAAATAGTCAGTAAATTTCTGAAATATGTAGTATCAAATATATTTCTATTAAATATTATTATTATTATTGTTTAAACTAAACTGCCTCAAGAACTGGTAAATTTCATATAAAATATTATTTTTTTTTCCATTAGGATTAATGAATAAAAAATCTAGCTACTAATCGCTATTAAATCCAACTGACTGATTCAGCAACCAAAAGTGCTCTCGTTTACTCAGTTTAATTGATACCTGTCGATTTAGAGAGTTCCTTTTCGGTTGTTTGTTTCGTTAGATCCGGGAGATCGATGGATATAATTGATGTGATAAATTACGGGGATAAAACGACCTATCGGTGATGTATTTTTAACATTTCCGGGGACTAATTATTTCTTGATTATTTAATTGCGAGTACGAACATAACAGAGCAAAAAAAATATACATGTTATATATAGAAGCGTCTACTGTAATTATTATATAGAAATAAACAAAACAAAAAAATATTTTACAACATTTAGGCTTTGATTAAAATATATCATTATCTATGATCATGAACAAAATTCTTAAAAACAAATAAGTCAGTTAATATCGTTTTCTTATTTATTGAGCTAGAGTGAAAGAAACGAGATGCAGTATATAATTAGTTCGTTATGCGCATGCGCATTTCGGTAACTTACATTTTGTGTTTACTATTTTTTAATTTTATGGTTATATTTTAATCTGTTTTAGGAGAAAAGGGGAAATTAAAAATAACAGTGACGGTGAAAAGATCATATTTAGTTTATATAAATATAAGAAATAATATAAAGGATAAGAAAAAATGTCCACCAAATATATATTAGGGTACTATATTTCACTAGTACAAAATTCATTAAAAAAATTTAATAAACCATAAAATGACTAGATCACGAGACATAATATCAAGAGTATTACGAGGATAAGGTTATTTACAAACCGCACATAATGGCAGATAATGTATAAATAAACGTTTATCTAACACTGTTTCATGTGACCTATTAAATTCATAGTGAGCATTGGAGTACAAATATAATATAAAAAATTTGGCTACTAATAAAAGTATAGTCTATTCAAAGTTCAAAGTTTGGTTTCATTAATTTTCAGTTAAAAATGTTTACTAGAATTAGTAGACTCTCATACACAATACAAGTATTACACCTTATTATAATTAATTGGTCTATTGCTTTGAGTGTTATATTTATCACGCATATGCTAATTCAATTTGACAGTTCTTGAATTATTGAGTGGTATTAAAGATATTGCATACCAAGTTATTAATAATTCAATAGGGATTAATGGTTAGTATTTATGCCATATTGTGAGCTTCTAAGAACCTGTTGCAGATGATTAAAGTTGCTATAGTATGTATATAAGGGGATTTTAACTATAAGTTTTGATCGAAATTGTATTTAGGGGTGTATATATTGGATATAACTTTCCCTCAACAGTATTATGTTTAATTTATGTCGTGGTTTTATGGCAACGTTAACAAATATCGATTAAGATTTAATTTATTATTTATGGTATGTGTTATGACGTAGTACTTATAATAATATAAGTAAAAACATATTTTAATATTTAATATTAAACAATATATAAAATATTTAATTTATATGATTATAATATGTTACTTTTTTGCCCAACTACAATTAAAACAATATAAAAGTATCATCGCCTCTGTATCTTCTGTATAATTAAACAGAATTTCGCCCTAATCATAATTTTAGAAAACCATGTTTTTAAAAAATAGCCTTTGTTTATCACTATATTCTAGTAAAATTAGAAATAGCTTTATATATGTTTAATGTAAACAACCTGTACATTAAGATTAGAACGTAAGTAGTATGTAAGCCATTCTTTTGTTTTCACAGTTTTCATGTCCCCTCAAAAATAATACAATTTATATACTGAAAATGCAGGATAAACCTATATAGAAATTTGGGTATTTGATTCAGATATGGATCTGTAAATTTTTGGTGTTAGTTTTGTAATTCTTTATGAGAGCGATAACTTACCAAAAAATAATGAGTATGTTTTTTTTTTTTATTAACATCACTTATTTTTACCTTTGTATATACTTCCTTTTATCAGGATGGAACGTTTAACATGTTACGTAAATAGTTGGTATCTAATTGCGTTCAAAGATTTCCATATAGAGAACCTATAGTATATCACAGACATATTTCAGTCCTATGTTTACCACACACAGACGGTTACAGAGAAATACCCTTTGTTGTACTGGTTACTCTTGTTTACATTGATTATTGCACCTTCCTCTTTGGTTTCAGCGCACCGCTGGGTTTCTCTGACATAAAGCTTTGGAATATTATATAGCATTATTCAAGCATTCGTGTGCGCAAATACTATATTTTTATATATATTTAATTATAAATACTGTCATTGCATGTTACAATATTCATTCAATGATAATTTTCATTGCAATGTAAACAATTTATATAGTTTTGTAGTTTGTAATTAGTTTCTCCATCTGGACGTTAAAGAATCCAAAAGAACTTTTTTCTAGCCTTGAAAGCTATTTCCGGTATTATGGCTTAGTTAATAGAATATTGATGAAATGAAACAATGACTATTGCGAGATATGACCGTAATGTATTGTTTGTATATAAAGGGTAAAGAAATACAGAGACAGCTGTTCAGTATTACTTGAGACGCTTCTTGGGCAGTCGATGGTGGCACGTCTGAGTCGAATGATGGACTGAATGATGTAAAGTACTAGGGCTGGCGAAAGATATCATATTTTTTTGAATGGTTTTGAATTTGATACTTAATTTCAAAGGTTCAGAAAAAATATCAGTACTTTTTTAAGCCGGCTTGGTGGCGCAGTGGTAAAGGCGATGGGACGGCCCTCCTACTATTGCGATAGCCGCGGGTTCGAATCCTGTTGGGGCTTGGTCGTAAATTTATGTTTGTGATTGTTTAAAATTTGTGAATGTTCTAGGCAAGAGTGTAAAATCCGACAAGGAAAATGATCCCAGTCACGCCAGTAACCAGGCTGGCTAAGACCGGATGTCTTCTGGGATGATTTCTAAAGTTGGTTACTCGCCAGTTGTTAGGCTTAATGCTGAGGACCAT
Source organism: Rhynchophorus ferrugineus (assembly GCF_030347505.1). Classification (NCBI taxonomy): domain Eukaryota; kingdom Metazoa; phylum Arthropoda; class Insecta; order Coleoptera; family Curculionidae; genus Rhynchophorus; species Rhynchophorus ferrugineus. Next base: position 16,918,980 of record NW_027472583.1, on the reverse strand, counting down.
GGTTAAACTTTAGGCCCAGTCCAGATAAACCCATAGTTGGTAAAAGGAGACTTTAAAATATATTTTTAAAAAAATACTTAAATATTTAAAAGTGCTAATATTTTTTATATTTTCGAAAAATATGCCTGTTGCAAAGAAATATCGATGTATTTATAAAGAGGTGTCGATATTTTTTAAGAATATCGAAGTCCATAAATCAATAATTTTTAAAATATTGATATATTAATATTTTTTTCTCGGCCGACATCCCTACGACCTTCAGGATACCCTTCAAGGGCATCTGAGATCAATTTTTCGGGGTTGCCAGATCTCCGTTATCGTTTGCTGGTCATTGTTGCTGCATATTTTGTAGACTGTTATCGATCATTGTTCTGATCATTTTTGTAATCATTTTTCTGGCACTTTCAATCATTTCACGTCATTCTCACATGTTTTGCGTAATTAAGCGTAAACACCTTTGGTTGCTAATTTGCTAACCTATTAAATACAATAATACTATGAGTAGTCTATTATAAGATTCTTGAAAGCTAAGAGAGAAAAGAAGTAAAGGTTGAGAATTAAGAATTAAGAATTTGAGTGGTAGAATCTATTATGAAATTCTTAGAATAACATACATTCACAATCCATACCTAAATGTAAAAGAACAAATATAAATAAATCAACAAACAACGTTGTACATCCATAACGCAACGCCTAAGTGAATGTAATTGAATATATACAGACTCGGTTGTACTCTCGAATTTTTCCATCTTGTTGATTATATCGGCAACATGTAACGACGTGGAAAATCGAGTAATAAAACCCGAAAACTATTTGAAATTGGAATCGAGGATGCCTCGTGTTTCACCTGATGCGCGACGAGAGACTTTGATGTTCGAATGCAAAAGCCGAGCTTTATTTTTCAGTAAGCGGATTTCGCACGATGTATGCGCTCCAGTTTAAGTTGGATATGATGATTTTTTGTTTCTGTTAATAAAAGCAGCGAACCGATAAACTCCAACGTTAAAGGCAGTTTTAGTTGGCTTTATCTTGTTATATCGGACATTATGTGGAGCTGTTTTTTGTACTGTACTAATATTAAAACAGGTTGAAATGGGGACTTGAAATGAATTATTTATATATTCTGAATCAATATGAGAATACTTTAATACATTTGCTTTGTAGCAGTATTTTTGCTATAGATACAAGAATACTACAGATTATTTGAAAATAAACGCTTCTAGGGCTTCAAGGGCTTATTTATATGATTATAATATGTTAATTTTTTGTTCAAGTACAATTGAAACAGTTCAAAAGTATCATCGCATCTGTATCTTCTGTATAATTAAATATAATTTCGGCCTAATCATGATTTTAGAAAAACCATGTTTTTAAAAAATAGCCTTTATTCATCACTATATTCTAGGTAAAACTGTAAATAGCTTTATATATGTTTAATGTAGGCAAGCTGGGCATTAAAACTAGAACACCATCGATACTTGTATGTAAATACAATACAGTACAATACAATAAAAAAACTTGTATGTAAGTCATTGTTCGGTTTTCACAGTTTTTTTGAATTACAGTCACATCACAGTTTATTCTGAAAGGTATGCGAATAGTTTAATACATTTGCTTTGTAGCAGTATTTGTGCTATTGATACAAGAATACTATAGATTATTTGAAAATAAACGCTTCTAGGGCTTTAAGGGCTTATTTATATGATTATAATATGTTAATTTTTTGTTCAAGTACAATTGAAACAGTTCAAAAGTATCATCGCATCTGTATCTTCTGTATAATTAAATATAATTTCGGCCTAATCATGATTTTAGAAAAACCATGTTTTTAAAAAATAGCCTTTATTCATCACTATATTCTAGGTAAAACTGTAAATAGCTTTATATATGTTTAATGTAGGCAAGCTGGGCATTAAAACTAGAACACCATCGATACTTGTATGTAAATACAATACAGTACAATACAATAAAAAAACTTGTATGTAAGTCATTGTTCGGTTTTCACAGTTTTTTTGAATTACAGTCACATCACAGTTTATTCTGAAAGGTATGCGAATAGTTTAATACATTTGCTTTGTAGCAGTATTTTTGCTATTGATACAAGAATACTATAGATTATTTGAAAATAAACGCTTCTAGGGCTTTAAGGGCTTATTTATATGATTATAATATGTTAATTTTTTGTTCAAGTACAATTGAAACAGTTCAAAAGTATCATCGCATCTGTATCTTCTGTATAATTAAATATAATTTCGGCCTAATCATGATTTTAGAAAAACCATGTTTTTAAAAAATAGCCTTTATTCATCACTATATTCTAGGTAAAACTGTAAATAGCTTTATATATGTTTAATGTAGGCAAGCTGGGCATTAAAACTAGAACACCATCGATACTTGTATGTAAATACAATACAGTACAATACAATAAAAAAACTTGTATGTAAGTCATTGTTCGGTTTTCACAGTTTTTTTGAATTACAGTCACATCACAGTTTATTCTGAAAGGTATGCGAATAGTTTAATACATTTGCTTTGTAGCAGTATTTGTGCTATTGATACAAGAATACTATAGATTATTTGAAAATAAACGCTTCTAGGGCTTTAAGGGCTTATTTATATGATTATAATATGTTAATTTTTTGTTCAAGTACAATTGAAACAGTTCAAAAGTATCATCGCATCTGTATCTTCTGTATAATTAAATATAATTTCGGCCTAATCATGATTTTAGAAAAACCATGTTTTTAAAAAATAGCCTTTATTCATCACTATATTCTAGGTAAAACTGTAAATAGCTTTATATATGTTTAATGTAGGCAAGCTGGGCATTAAAACTAGAACACCATCGATACTTGTATGTAAATACAATACAGTACAATACAATAAAAAAACTTGTATGTAAGTCATTGTTCGGTTTTCACAGTTTTTTTGAATTACAGTCACATCGCAGTTTATTCTGAAAGGTATGCGAATGGTTTAATACATTTGCTTTGTAGCAGTATTTTTTCTATTGATACAAGAATACTTCAAATTATTTGAAAATAAACGCTTCTAGGGCTTCAAGGGCAAATGTGTAGAGTAGAAGATTCGGCAATATTCCAAGTTTATGCTATTTAAGTAGTATGCCTTAGCTTTAGCGCAGAGATGGACGTTTCCATTATTGATACTATTACTAATCTTAGCTAAATGCGGGACTTTTGACACAATTTGTTTAGGCTGTTATGTCCCACTTATCTTACTGCATCCCCTCAAGTGAGGGGAACACTTGAGTGGCCAACGCTTCAAAGAAGAAACACAACGAAGCAACAATGAAATTAAAATTAAATAAATAATATTTGCTAACATAAATTTTAATGATTATTTTAATAATTTTAAGTGACGTGCAAACATTTACACATGAAATAAACTTTATAGAGTATCTTAAAACGTATATCCGTTATTATGGTAACAGGAACCGTTAAATTACGAACTCAGGGACCCATAAAGTTTATATATCCGCACATTTAATTTGTCAATTAAAAATGAGAATTGTTAACTTACATTAATTATCATTTTATGTTCAATATGGGTGAAGTAGTTGAGTTATTTATACTAAAATCATAGATGATTTAAATAATAACTTAATGTATACATATATATTTATTGTTATTAGCTAATTTAGGATCATTTTACTATATAGGTTTTATTTAGATTGGGTCTACTCGTTAACGCATATCCCCAATTACATTTCTCGATATTGACCATGTCTAGTGACTAGTTTCTAGTCTAGAGATCATCCCTAGTGAGGTTACTAAACATGCCAGCAAGTATTCTTTTAAACCACCTATCATAAGTTTAATGTTAAATAAAACTAAATAAGCTTGATGAATTGGCTCTTTTTTCTGAATAATTATAATTATATATTTTTATATTTATTTGTTTTTCTTTCCTATTTTCCTTCCTTAAGTAATTTTTGTATTCTAATTTTTAAGTTGTATTAACTTAAAGTATTCTAAAATATTATTGAAAATTATCTTTAACTATAAACAAAGCTCAATTAGTTAATTCTCACTATTATCTATACAACGGTGAAAATAACAAAAGCATAAAATGAAATAGCAAAAGAGGGAAAGTAATAAAATGTTTTTCATGTCAAATATTATTTTCTTTATTTAAGGAGAACATCGTTTGTGACATAATTTATTATTTGGGTCGTATAAAACGTTACGTACATTTGCTTTGATAGTCTGCCTGATTGTTTTTTATTGGGTCCTTTGAAAACAAAGTTACTGAAAGATGTTTACTTATATATAAAAACACACTTTTATATTCTACCGTTCTGGTCATATGATTTGAGTTTTAAGATTTGCTTATCTATTGTAGGGTATAATAATGATATTGCAGAAGTATAATGTAAGTATTTTTTATTTTTCATTTATTACTAGTTTATGTTTATTGTTCTTATAATATAATATTCTATATATTAATCAGCTTAGCGAAAATTTCCCTCTTTTTTGAGGAAAATGGGGGCACTTGGAGGGGTGAACTTGGAACGGTTAAGCTTAGATGGAGAAATAAATTTTACGCCTAAAATTTGTATGTAATATGTGTTACAAATAAATAAATTCCAATAAAATTAAATTCGCCCAAATCAAGCAACCGGTAACCAGTAATTTTTAAAATCAAAATCTGTAATTGTGGTCGTTATTGTTTTAATATACATGCTAAAGTCAAATATCAATTTTAAAATTGTTTTATTCATATATCTGATTTAATATACATTCATGTATTACTTCATTTATTATTCCATATTTCTGTTTGTAACATAAAATGAAGAAAGATAATGTATGCTTATATTTGATTATCTGAAATTGTTACATTTCTAAAAATAATCGAACTTATGATATTTTGTTATAATGTTCTGTGATGCAATAATTTAAACTTATCAATACTTGTTGATTATTGAAACTTAATGGAAATCGAATGGAATATTATTAAATTATTAAATTTAATTAAATGTCATTTAAAAAAAGTTAGTGAGTATTAGTTCTTGAGATAGTTTGTATATGTTTTAATATGTTTTAGTACGCAGATATTCATTATTTTAATTAATTTTCTTTTACTATTCCTCAATAAATATAAGACCAGACAAGATATTAGCAGTACTTCTCTTGTAATAAATTAAATGTAAAATATTAATAGACCGAATTTTATTAAGGATATTTTAAGAAGTGCTTAACATATAATATAATTTATGTTAATTCCTTTGTCATTCCGGAAGGCTATCTAATCTATTCTCCGTGGGAGAAAATGGGGAAAGGAAATTAAACTTATTATTTTACCAGTATACTACCTGATGTTTTATCCTCACTTGAGATAGGAAAATAATTAATTTTGTTGATGGAGAACCACCATTTAATTTATAAAACATCTACCTCCGCAAATTATTTCTAGCACGACGGAATTTTCAGGCCGTTACTTCCAAACAGGAATATTACTATCTGTTCCACGTGTAAGTGTGCTTTGTTTAATTAAGAACGTGTCAATCATGATTTGTTAAATTATGAAAGACTTCGAAATTCGGATATTATGAACCTTATGGTATTATAGAACTATTATCAGAACAACTGTAAATTACAATAGCTGTAAGATTCTGGATATAACAAGTAACTCCCGATAATAATTTTGTAAAATTATAGTAATTTTGGTAATTGAGCCATATAAGTAAGCAGTCACTAAAATTAGCAAAACTTTAACCTGTATTAGGTTATTAGGAATACTATTGTACAGTTAGGGTTGCACTATTAGAAGTCTTATTTTATTTTAAATTATTTATTAGTTTATTGATTCACTTAGGGAGCAAATATAAGAATATTTGAATATGAATTGTTGAAAAGTCTTCCTAAGAAGCATATTTGGATGGATACATATTACATAATGAATAAACATATATTAAAAGCATACATATTATTCACACACATTTAAAAATACAAGTGTAATTGGTAATTATTTATATACTACAAGATATAAAATTACTATAGAATATATATTTACTATAGACTAATTAGTGTATAAGATTAACTAATTCAATACAATAACTTCAATCTTTATCTTTGTTAATATATTTAATTAAGAAGCGTGTTATTGAGGTTTATCCCATTTGTTAGTTTCGTGACTAGAGACATTTTGAAGTGTGTTTTAAATAACTTGCGTTACTAGAAGGTATTTAGTTTTATCTTGTTTTTATCCAAATTAGTAAAGTAATTTTGTGTTCTATATAGTTCTTTGACAGAAGACATTCCATTAGATTTAATAGGTTATTTTATATAATATACTAGCAGAACTGAATTATTTCTTTTAACTTTATATGTGATTTTGAATATTCTGTAATTGAGGCATACATTTGGATTTACGTTAATTTCTCATATAAGTCAACCTTATCTTTGGAAGCTCTTCCATAATCAATCCATGTTATTCAAGTGAAAATGTGTTTAAATAAATATATAAACCATTTTAAATTCAAATGATGTTTTTCCACGCTGGTCCAATCATTGATCCACAACTCTTGCAACGTGTGGCCGAGCACTGTTTAGTAAGAGGGTGATTTTGCATCTGTATCTAAGGCGGTAAATGTTCTGCTTCCTTGTTGATGATGATGGCTATCCTGAACTAATCTGTTACTCTTTGGGATTAGGATTGTCTTAGTAGATTCACTTTTTATCACCATAGCAGAAAATTGTTTTCTTTTTACTGTCAAGCAATGATTTTGAAATGATTTGAAATTGTATTTTCAGTTAATTCTTATAGTAACCATTTTTTTTCTATTGGATCTTTTTCATCGCATGTACATGTACAGAAACATTTGCTTTATCAACTGCTAAGCTCTCTCAATGTTATATGAAAGTTTTAGCTGAGTTTTCGTCCAATGAGTCTTCGAATTTTTCTCTTCCAAACCGTTACTTATTATTAGTATCAATATTACCATTTTTAAAACATTGAAACGAAAATCGACAGTTTAGATATATGACGGGGCAGAATCACCATAAGATTCTGATCAGCAGCAAATTTTATGAAATTAAACAACAAAGGCAATGAATTTCAAAAGTAAAAATGCAGTTTTGAACACTCCATGATTAGCGCCTATATACTTTCAACTGACAACGATATTTAATGATAATTTTACTCCATTTAAATAGTTGTTATTAACAGGGTTTACTGATGTAGAATATTTATCAATAATTTTGTTTACAACAGTAATTTCATATATATGTGAACATGTGTATTTGCAAATTTAAATTGAATAGTTTGTTGAATACTTCAATATGTAACAACATTCCGCAATATTGGCTTACTTCGATATCGTTTACTCATCCTTATGTAACAAAAAGGAAGGAACGCCTAGGGAGAAATAAAACGGTGCCTGCAAATTTACATTTACCGAGAACACGATACGAAAAAGAGACAAACAAAATCGACTTTGATCCCGTTCGAGTTCCGTATTGCCTTTAAATAGATCTGTGTCTCGAAAAATTTAATCAATGCAAATGCAGAACATCTGCTCAAATTCGAAATTACAAGCCGATACGCGCTTTTATATAATCAGCGTTTGTTCGGAGAATGCTATTCAGCTGCTACATGCAGAACAATTCAATGAATTCGGCTCAGAGAGGCCTTAGCTAGCAAATTTTTATGTTGTTTCGTTGATATTATGTACATATTTGCATTCTCCAACGATGTGTCTCTTTTTTGTACGTGTATTGTATATAGTACCAGACAGATTGGGAAAATATCGTGTAAAATAGATTTAAATATTATGTTATGTTAATAAATTGTTTGTAATATTAAATGTCAAACGTGATGGTTTCAACGGATCAAGCTAAACTGAACTTAAGTCTCATACTAGCGTTGGGAGCTATCGATTGAAAACTGCCCGAACAGTCGAACTGTATTCGACTTAAAATATGCTCATAATTACTATTTCAGTCAAATGTTGTCTATATAATTATTCGTACTATATAATTGGTTTATTTCTATTTCATTCGAACGTGTGCTTACGAATTTTTTCTCAACCGTGTTATAAGTAAAACGGAGATGTACACATCCCTTCTCGTACTAAGTTTGGTAAACAAAGGGAAAGGAATAATTGCTGGATTCTATTATGTTCCCATGATCAGTTGTATTTTTAATGATCTACAATTATTTTTATATTATATTTTTATTTAATAAGATAATTTTTGTCATATATTCTCTATTTTATCGTACCAAATATTTTATCGTATATTTTCAATCAGTCTTTATGAACTGTTTAACTTTCGTACCCTTTTTAATTAAAATAATAGTTTTATTTATCATTAGTAAGCAATGTTTTAAAATTATCATTGGTTGAAACTTCAATGAAATTAGCTTGAATAGATAGATGCTAAGGAAATTTAAAAGACCAATAAAAAGATACCTAATAGTTGCCAAGATGAGATAAATACAATCACAAGTGTTTTACCATTGTAGCGACCGCTACAACCCTTTAGGCCACCACGTATTCATCTATATCAAGTTCGAAGCTTGGTAACGCTGGTGGATTCGTACTGTGCGGTTCCCAGCTATAAAAGACCACCACGACGACGTCTCACTCTCTTTTCTTTTCTCTACCCCTTTGTAACGGTACACTTCCACAGCGCTATCGTACTTTCTTTACCTAACCTAATATCCTCTCCATTCTCCCGTCGACCACATGTATCATTCAATATCGAAATAAACAAGTTTTATCCAACGAGTGTTTTTAGACAAACAATCGCATCGACAGCCATACATTCCGACCGACCAAGAGGAACATTCATATACCATTTATCAAAATTAAATCAAAATGTTGCTCTTTTACCCTAATTCATTAATAAATAAATTCAATATACCGCCGGTTTGATTGGTATAGTGGTCAGGGCGACAGTCCACTAAAGCCCAGTTTTGCGATAGTCGCGGGTTCGAATCCTGCTAGAACATGGTGGAAAATGTTTGTGATTGTTTATAATTGTGATTGTCCAAAAGGCAATAGTGTATAATCTGATAAGGAAAATGATCCTAATGATGTCAGCAACTAGGCTGGGTCAGACCGGATGGGATCTGGGATCACATTATGCAGTAGGTCCAGACCAGATAAAAGGTATTTTGACTGATAATATATACTGAGTGAAAAATAATATTGTTAACATTCGAACATTTATCTCTGGATATTAATGTGAAACCCAAGTATCAAGCTTCCTTTGGTGTACACTCTTATGTAAATGTTCTAACTCGATAATTAAAAAAATTATCGAGTTTTTGGAAGTCTTGTTGGTCAGGGAGATATTAATTTTCGATGAATTGCGTTTTTCCACTTTCAATGGTAAAATAAGCAAATGTATGACACCACCTTTATAACTATATTGGTTTATAGATTTCAACATTTTAAGTCCGTTTATAGTATGACTTCATAAAATAGCATATCGTAACCATACTTCATCTGTTAGGAAAAGCAATAATTACTTTTTCCCGATAACGTCATATAATATAGTGCATTTAGAGATTTCTGACTGATCATATTATTATAAGATGCGAAGAGAACTTTTTTCTTTAATTTTCTGCATTTTAAGTTTATTTGATCTTTAATTATCTACTATCGATACTTTTTTCGTTTTATTAATATTACCGGAGGATTTCATTTCATTACGACTAATTTCTTTAATGATAGTCGATAAATTAAATTACACATTTTATTATTTTTAGTTACTATTCAGTTATTCAGGAAATTATTGAAAACCGTGTGGAACGACACTTATTAAAAGATAAAAAATAACTTATTTCCATATGTCCATATTTAATGAGTTACGTATATACAAACCACATTAATATACAAAATGTTTCAGAAATTAAAAAACTAATAAGGTATATTCTCAAACCTTTGGTAAGAATTTGTTTATTTTTCTCGAAAAAAAATCGAGACTAAGGACTGAAATAGATAGGGCCAATCAAGGCATAAAATAACACATCATAATTAACGATTTTTATTAACAATCACCATTTTTAGATTAGAAATAGACAAACAATACCCTGACAAATAAGAATGTGGGTTTGTTTATGTTTTATCAATAATAATATTTCCAATATAATCCAATATATATTTCCATATCTCTTTCCATCTATTTTTAAGCATATCTGTACGCCGTCTTATTCTTTATTAATTTTGAATAATTAAAATATTTTTCCTGGATTAATATTAAAGTTGACGTGTATTGCGCGACTCATTATTTTCTTGTCGGGCTTAAAATATAAATTAGGATTTTCTCTGCTCTACGGGGGTTCGGAAAGTTCGGGAACCCTTTCGACTGAATTATTCAGTACGCGGGGGGTTTTTGAAGTTGTGGCCGTACTCGCAGTTTGTACAAAATGTGATGACTCCGGACGTAAAGTCGTCAGGGGCGAATTCTATTTCGGGATGTCCGTTTTGCTACTACTAAATTATATTTCGTCTACAAAATTAGATGTATTATTGATAGTTTTGTGTTTTAGATAACTTTATATATTATATCATGATTGTGCGAGCCTTGCATCTGAGCTGTATGTTTATTTACACTAACAGTTAATGCTATTAAGTGCTTGCATATGTAGGAATGTTCGTCGGGTCGGTCAGTCGCTCGAAATATGTGGCTGCCGCTGCGATTATTTGTCAGAACACTCACTACTATTTTTGGAAGGAATTTGCACGAGAACTGAAAACATTGGTTGAAAAAATACTGTTTATTTCAATATTAGATGATACATGTGGTCGACGGAAGAATTGAAAGGATATTAGGTTACGCAGAGGAAGTACGGTAGCGCTGTGGAAGTGGTACTCTTACAAGGGGATGGAGAAAAGAAAAGAGAACGAGACGTCGTCGTGACGGTCTTTTATCGCCTGGAACTGCATGGTGCCAATCCACCGGCGTTGCCAACCTTTGTACTTGCTGATGGTGAATTCGTGGTGGCCTAAAGGGTCGCGGCGGTCGCCACACATATATTTTAACCAACGATATCTGTTGGTGAAAATGCCAAGTATTCATATAAACAACTGTTAAAGAACCTAACCTAACTGTAAACTAACCAACAGTTTCGCATTTGGTATTATTGAGTTATTACTTTTGTTGAGTTTACATTTTTGATCTCCATTACTATTTGATTTGTAGAAATCTGTTGCTGAAATTCATTGAACGCTTCAAGAAAATTATGATGTTGCTGCATCGAATATGACAAATTATGTAATAAATATGGTATTAATGACATTATCAATGACAAAGAACGGCCTACGGTATCAACAAAAGATCAAAGACAGTGAATTATTAGACAAACGCCTGGTTCAAAGTCTCAAAGAACTTTTAGATAGCTTAACCGTTCAATCAATGATCTAGATCCAAAGGGAGGGAAAAAAGACTTATAAGCGAATTGACTGAAATTGTCATTTCGAAAGGTGTGTATTATCTTAAGCTGTAAACTGGATTCACTACAATTCCAGAAAAAATATCGATATATCGATATTTTTTCAGAAATTCTTTTGGCCGATATATCAATATTTTTTCAGAATAGATTAAATATAATTAAAAAAAATTTGGTACATAATTTTTAAATATTTTACTTTAACAGGTCAATTGAAAAGTCTTACACATAGACGGTCACACTCATCCATCTTCTATTCTCAGGTCTCAAAAGAACGCTCGCTGGGAAGAAATTTTCGTCGAATGTAGGGATGATCGCCGAAACTGAGGCCTATTTTGACGCAAAGGACAAATCGTACTTCTAAAATGGCATCGAAAAGTTGGAGGGTTGCTATAATCAGTGTATCACCCTTGAAGGGAATTATTAAAGAAGCTTTAGTTTGGTATTATTTAAATGCTTGCTTGTTTAATATTTATTCAATAAATATTTTATTATAATATTAATTTGTCCAAGACCTTTTTACCCAATATTCGATATATTCGACGTTATATCTACCGAACGAAGAAAATAATTTATGCTGAATAATTTAGAGGTTCAGGTTTTTCAAGTTTGTGTCTGTATTCACGGTTGTAATGACCTAGCACGGCGGACTAAGGATGGCGAGTAAATAATCGCGAATGACAGAGGCAATATTGCGGCACAAAGTTTGGCTAAATACACGCAAGTAAATTCCATTTTAAAATGTTCATAGCCGTTGATGGAATACTTGACAAGGCTGGGATTCCTTTTCCGACATTATCATTAATTAAATATTTGCTCATATTTCAGTAAATTATCTCAATGGAAATTCTCTTGGAATTGCATTCTCTTTCATATTTAGTATAGTGGAGGCATCCCTCATTTAGAAATATTCTTGCAGGAAGAGAAAGACAAAGAATTAATTAAATTAAATTTTTTATTATTTCTAATATATATAGGGATTTATCTTTATTTTAATTAAACTTTGTTACTTTGTAATTTGGTACAACATTATAATATCTATTACGTTCGCTCCGTGAGCCTATTATTCTTGTATGTACATGTGCAGTATGTTGTATACTAGTTATGCGGTTTGTATTATCAACCTATCTTAGCTCTGAGTTGTTCAAACACCTGAAGTGTTTCGGTTGTCTTGACAACATTCCGATGTTATTTGCTTCTTATATTTGTTCTTCTGCATTACGTAGCATTATTGTAATTTCAGTGCTATGACATATAGTCTAAGGACTTTGTTTATCTTGTTCGAAGTTGTTTTAAAATATCGCGAAGAAGAGTAAATTAAGTTATGTACAATGAAGGCTATAATCATGTGTTGGGTAAGACGGGATCTTTTCTAATTAATCGCTTAGCAATCGTTGGCTTAATACCCAGAACCTGCACTGGGATCAGCCCTGATCATAGTTAAAAGTAAAAAAAATATACAATAGACAACATAGGATAATGCTCAGATGTTAAAACCAAAGGCAAATGCACAGTTTGATTTTGCAAAGATACGTACATACGAGTATTCTATCTACAAAGACTGCTACCAATATCAAATAGATGTATAGATCTGTTTTATCAAATTTTTTTTGTTTGTTTTTTTTATTACTCTTCGTGAGTCCACAATCTGCCCTATTGACAATAAGTATTTCTTATGTCTATATTATATATACATGGCATGTATCTTCTGTATAAAATATTATCTTAGTTAATTAGTCTTATTCTAAAGCTTATTCTAAAGTCTACATATGTCCAGTAATCAGATCAGATGGTGTTAAACGTTTTAGTATACGCACTTCACTATCACGTCGCATATTTAGCTGATTAGTGAGTACATTGGGATGCACCGACACTCTTTCGAAGTACTTCACACAAACACGTTGAATTACACTCGTTATAGGTTCTAGAGGAATATCGCGTTGTATCATTTTATTTGTAATATAGTACGGAGCATCAACAATGGCACGCAACACCTTATTTTGGAACCGTTGAACGATGGATATATTAGATTTGCTAGTGGTACCCCATAGTTGTATTCCATATGCCCAAATGGGCTTGAGTATAGACTCATGCAGCAATACCTTGTTATCTAATGATAACTTGGATTTGCGCTCGATGAGCCAATACATTTGATATAATTTTACTCAGATATTTAACATGCTCTGCTTGGGGGAGTGGACGATGATTGATATTCACTGGTGGACATGTTCTTTTACGCAGGGTAAACGTTATATACGTGCATTTTGTTTCATTGGCTTTAATTCGCCATGTCTTCAACCATAATTGTATTTGCTCTAGGTGGGTTTGTAGGTTTATTGATGCTGTGACTGGATCTTCATGGGATGCTAAGATTGCTGTATCGTCTGCATATGTTGCCACATTAGTTATTTTTGTGGTGGGCAGATCAGCCGCATACAGAAGATACAGTACTGGACCCAGTACACTACCTTGCGGAACTCCTGAATATATGGGATTTAATTTGGTATGTTCATCGCCTTGATTTACAATAAAATGTCTATCATTGAGATACGATTTTAGTAACTGATAGTCCGGATGAAGGAGAAGTTTCTTTAGTTTAACCTGCAAGCCCGTATGCCATACTTTGTCAAAAGCCTGAGATATGTCTAGAAAAGCAGCCGAACAATATCTTTTGGTATTTAGGTCATCGAATATGAAAAAGCCTTTGATTTATTGAAACGAAGATATTAATTTTATTGAGGTTTGTACTGGAATTACACCGCAGGACTGAAATAAGCCGATGACTGACATATTCAGACAAGGCTGTTTATATCTGCTGTTTTTATCGCATTTTAATTACTTCAATTTAATTAATCAGGATGATTATGTATGTATTATTACAGCACTGATTACTGATTTTGATTAAGACCAACATAGGGAAATTGACATTGAGAGTCAAAATTGAGGGTTAAAAATAAACAAGAGATGACAAGTAATCATTGTAAGAAAATGTAGGTATCTAGGATATGTAAGAAGAACAAAAAATGCTAATTGTTACGAATCACTTTAAAACGAAAAATAGAACGCCAAAACACGATTTAGTAGTAAGAAGACATATATAGAGAATACCAAAATTCTATCTAACAAGTCAATTGAAAAGTCCCCGGACTGACATATAGATGACGCTACTAGATTTAAATCCATATGTTTTTTAGTTAGCCCTAACCCTCAAAATATGCGTGTATAAATTTGACGGCTGTCGGATCATTAGTTTGTGAATTATAGCATTTTGAGTGAAGCAAGTTTTGTTATTGTGAAGGAAATGAATAAAAAGTAATTTCGCGTGTTGATAAAATATTGCTTTTTGAAGGGAAAAATACAGTTGAAGCAAAAACTTGGCTTGATGCCGAGTTTCCGGACACTGCCCCAGGAAAATCAACCATCAAGGATATGGTTTGCTAAGTTTAGACGTGGTGAAATGCGCACCGAAGATGGTGAACGCAGTGGTCGCTCAAAAGAGGTTGTTATCGACGAGAACATTAAAATAATTCACAAAATTATTTTGAATAGCCGTAAATTGAATTTGAGTGAACATTCTAAAGATATCAACTGAAAGTGTACATTATATCATTCACGAATATTTGGGTATGAGACTCGACTCGACAGTCATACGAGTGGACTGCACACGACGAATCCACTCCAAAGCGTGGAAAAACGCAATCGGGTGGCAAGGTTATGGCGCCTGTATTTTGATATGCGCATGGAATAATTTTCATTGACTACCTTGAAAAAGGAAGGAACAACAACAACGACTATTACATAGCGTTATTGGACCGTTTGAATGACGAAATCGCCGAAAAACGGCCGCATTTGAAGAAAAAGGTTGTGCTGCTTCACCAAGAAAATGCACCGTGTCACAAGTCAGTGAAAACGATGGCAATAATTCATGAATTGGACTTCGAATTGCGGCTTCATCTACTCTATTTTCCAGATCTGGCCCCCAGCGACTATTTCCTGTTCCTAGATCGCAAAAGAATGCTCATTGGAAAGACATTTTCGTCAAATGAAGAGGTGATCGCCGAAACTTAGGCCTATTTTGAAGCAAAGGACATATCGTACTACAAAAATGGCAACGAAAAGTTGGAATGTCACTATAATCAGTGTATCACCCTTAAAGGGATTATGTTGAACAAAAATAACTAATTTTTCCAACAAAATTTGTTTTACTATGGTAGACCGGGGATTGTTCAATTGACCTGTTAAAAACTTGAGGGATCTTAAAAAATACTTTTTTGGCTACTTGATATTGAAGCAAGATTAAAAACATTCAAGATCAACTATAGAAGCAATGTTAAAATACTAAGAGGACTATAACATTTCAATAACATTTCAAAAAATTGAATTTGTATCCCTTGTATAATATTTTTGATTATGTATTGATATTTGATTATGAGTATCTTTTTTTGTGTTATGCTTGAAGCTTTATCACTTCTTAATTTCTTAATAAGAAATAAGATAACGTTTTGTATAAGTAAATTTATCCAGAGAAGATGATCATATTTTGATAGAATTGTACCAAACTACTTCATCTATCTGTTATATAAACTTTCTTTATTATGTACTATAATTATATATAAGTTAACTGAGAATCTAAATAAAATTTACTGGATTATAGACTAAAATAATTCCATCTTAATTAATTATTGAAGCAGATGTTTTTAACACGGAACAAAATTTTCTCGGATAAAATATAAATTGTGATTTTCTCGACGATGCTCCGTCTCAGGTAAACGAAGACCTTTTCCGCAGAATTATTTAGTGGAGGGGTGGTTTTTGAAGTTACGATTACGTATTCAGGCGGAATAACTCCTCTCCGACTAGTTAAAGATGAGAAGTAAACAGTTGCGAGCCGACGGGGATGATTTTGTGGTGCAAATTCTGACTAACTACGCGCGAATAGGTTCTATACTATCCTCCCCTCCTTACCTCCGGGAATGTTCGGAACTCCTGGTGGAATGTCTTACAAGATAGAGATAATTCACTGACGTTATCGTTACTTAAATATTGCGTTTGGAGTTGAAATGCGCTTAATTAATATCTGACTATGGGGTTTCATTAAAGATTTAACCCGTTTTATCTATATTTAGGAAAATTGCATCTTTAGGGTGCCGAATCTTTAGAAAGATCCATTTATTTGTGAAGTTATGCGCAGTCAGGTTTCGCAATACTTTTAAGTACTGGTTATTTCTGGAGAATCATAACTGATATTCGGTAAACTTTAGTAGATTCTGTCTGATTATGCGACGTCGCTGTTTACGAGCAATCGAGAGGTAGAATCCAACGAACTCCATCGACCATTTTGGATTTAACTCTGGTACTGTAAGAGCTCTGTTTTTTAAGGTTAAATTTTTTATTGTTTATAGTTTATTTGTTCTTGAACAGTTAATATTTTGATTGAAAATGGTAGGCAGTAATGGATAAATCATCGATTTGTGGATATTGCTAAAAGAGCAGTTAGCACTTTTGATCTGAACGGACATATGAGGACATATTCCATCCAGGTGCATATCCATTCAACTTTAATTTTAAGTTTGCAAATTGGATTTAATTCCATATCGAATTCATTATATTTTAGCCATAGTTGCCCTGTAAAAGTAAGTTTAAGGATAGATTTGGCTCCAAATCCTTTACCATATGTGAGCACAGTCATCAAAATCACACCTCGTTGATCAAATAGAGCAATTCCACAATATTATAATTGAACAAGAAACATTAAAGTTTGGCTCGCTTGAGGATTTTTGTTGGGGGTTCCTATTTAGTTAAAAATATTACCCCTTCTAAATTAGAGCGTAATCGATCAGGAATTCATAAAAACGTGTCAAAGGGTGAAAAGGCGAGATTTATTGACTCCAAGTTTTATATATAATATTACGCAAGCACACTAATTGAAATCCATTGGTACAAAACATAAAAGTTACGCTATAAATGGGGTCAAAAATTTAGGATCTGCTTTGTTATATTAATTTGTGAACTCGAGAAGAGTATACGAATAATTTACAAGAACTATAACTTTGGTTTTGTTATTGTTATATTTATATATTGATAAATAATTACATATTGTTTTATTTTCTTTTTAAAAGTTCTTCAAATGACCTTTTCATATTATAGGAGATGAGATATGTACTAAAAGTGTTTAACTTAAGATAATTAATTTATATTGGTATAGGTTGATTATTATATTATTGATTTAGATTGGTATTTATATTAAATTATTCAAATGTAAGTATAATTTACAAGTAAACTGGCAACGTTGCAAATTTAAATCCTTGTACGCATACCATAATCATCCAGAATTAGACTCTTGTATATTTTTATCTTCCTTAGTTTGAAAGGAAGGTTCGATATTCTTAGTAAAATTTGTAAGTTTGCTATCTACCATAACGTTTATATCTTTTAAATTATCTATTAAATGTTCATAATTTGTTTCGTAAGTGAATAATATTTTTGAAATTTAAAAGCCCCAACAGCCAGCTTGGTGGCGCAGTAGTAAAGGCGATGGGATGGTCCTCCTACTGTTGCGATAGCCGCGGTTTCAGTTATCAGTTATAACAGATGATTGTTGATTTTGGTTATCAGGCCTAGAACGTTTCAGCTTAGTTTTGAATTATGTTTAATACCATAATGATTTATAGTGTTTAGACTTTGAGAATTTAGAGATTGCGATAAAATGATAGAATACAACGAGCTTCTATCCTTAGTGTTTCCTGTTAATGATTTCATTTGGTTTTAACAGATTAATATTAAGTATGAAGCAACATTTCGAAAATGTCCACCTTTTAACGTTTCAGGTTTCTAATTGTTTCCGAACCACTCATTCATTTCAAGTAAGAGCATGTTCCTTGTTTGTTGTCCTCAAGAACTCAGTACGAAACACATGTTTTACGAAAGCGTAAAAATATACACTTAGTGGCAAAATATGACATTTCTAACATCCAAAATGTTATTACTGTTATGCCATATATTGCTCTGTGTCTTGCTCTCTCTCTCTCTGTTTATATATTGTCAAATATTGCACTCGACAAGTTTCAGTTACTGTTATAATCTAAAATAGTACTGTTTTCTAAACTAAATTATTTTTGAGACAGATGTTCGTTATGTTATGTTAGTAGAAATTATTATAGACATAACCATATTAAAGTTTTCATTTCTAAGACTAAAACATTTAGTGCTGATTATTATTTTGGGTGTAATTATTCTACTCTATCTAGTTAACGATGGGTAGTAAACAGCGGCGAGCTAAAAGTTAGATAATTTTATGATGCAAACTTTGTGCAACCAATATTATGTTCTGAACACTTGGATATAGCTTACAAGATAGAAAATTATATGATTGTTCTAATTTAGCTATATATATATATATATATATATATATATATATATATATATATATATATATATATATATATATATATATATATGTATGTATATTATATTTATATGTCGTAGAATTAAGTATGATAAATATCTGTATATTCTATATCTTTATTTAAAATATATTCCAGTGTAAATAGAATAAACAATAGGTAGGGAGAACAATAGCTGATAGCTGTCTATTATGCCTGACTATCTATTGTCATTTTTCCTGATATCTGACCTGCCTATTTCCATCTGAGCCATTTCATTCTCTTGATGACATGGAACTGTTATATGCTCTCCGGTTCACGACAAAATCTTTCTCCCTTATTTAGCAATATCAAGCAGCCATTGTTTTATAGTTCTTTGTGTTAGATTTTATTGATGTTTCTACTGGCAGAAATATTTTGCATACGCAAATAGTATTTTTATCATTTTTTCTATGTGCTGTAAATATTACTCTTTTAATTCTTGTACAATTATAACATTTGCATGAATATCTTTTTGTTTTGTTGCTAGTTCTTTTTCCTTAGATTTTATTGGAATGCGAAATGCGAAGCGAAGATAATATTTTAAAATATTTATACTTTTCGAATTTTTCAAAATAAGCTCCTCAGGAGAATCTTAAACGCTCCATGGTTTGTCAGAGATAATCATATTCACAGGGAATCTGACATTCCAGAGAGCAAACACATATCTAAATCATTCCACAAACAGCAACTCAGCTTAAGTTCTTATGAAAACGGACTTCCCCTCCAACCTTTCCCTCTTTCCAGACTGAAACAGCATCATTCGTCGCTGCAGTCATATCTTTTGCTCCATTATGTTCTTATGTGTCTTGTTCCATATGTCAGCACCCAGTCATGTGCTAACTCAAGTTCGCGAATGTGTAGTTGTTTTCACCATCTGTTTTTTCGCCGGGTCCTCTCGTGCCCAATAACGGCTGCCTGGTTAGCAGGTGCCATATCCCCAAATTTAATGCAGTAGCAGTAGCGATCCACAGGGGTCATCTGTGAGGTGGTTTCGGTTTAGTGTATTGATAAGCCCAGAGGCAGTCCCACATAATCCGGTCCAACTTGTCACTCTACTGCAAGTTTCCGCGATCATGCATTTCACCGCCTCGTTTTAGACCAGAACAAAAAAAGCAATATTTTGAGCTCATCCTTTGTGAATGCTTCCATCAATATGGTAGTTGTTCCAAGAGTGTTAGTAATGCTGTATTTCGAAAAGTATCGGGTGATAGTAGAACAAGAAGAAAAATGCAAAATATGTAGCAATAAGCTTTGTTTCCATAGCTTTATGTAGAATAAGCTTTTTTTCCCAACATAATAATTATCGTCTAGCATTACTTTGTTGCTTACATTTTATTATCATCAATAATTAATATTGATTGCTTTCCAAAGCTAAGGGTTTTTAACTTGGGGTTTATTAGAAAACTAGTCCAATTTAAATTAATTTGTACTTTTCTTAACTGTTCCACAAATATTGTAATATACTTAAATGATGTTTCTAGTAATATATAAATTGCCTTTCCAACGTAATTATTTAGCAGTGACAAATTTCGAAGTTGCGGTTCTCTTGTGTAACTTTCATCAGTCTAGTTAAAGATGAGAAGCGAACAGTCACAAGATGAATGTTAGGAATAAGTTTGGTTTACCAAGTCTAACTACCGGTATCCAAATAAATCAAATTATATTACATTTAGAGTTATTTCAGAACATGTCGAACTTTGCTAGGTCATTTCTCACTGAACTAAGTTATGAAGGATATATGTGCCGTATTATATTTTTAATGGACATATTCGATGTAATATTGTATTTTGATCATTGACATTTATTGGCTAAATGCAAAGCATCAATGTACAAAATCTACGTTTTCTCTTTCCTGTTTGAAATCCGGGTTTGTTTGGCGAAATCTTTATGGTGATGACACTGCTTTAGAATAAACGTGGCGATTTCGGAGCGGAGGTCCATATTAGTGAGTTTAGCGACCAATTATCGTGTTTAATTCGCTCGCAAGCATCTCTCAACAAGTTTTGAAAAACAGTTTAAAAAAAATTTTTCAAAACCGAGGATTTTTTACCATGCCTTTATAATACATAATTTCTAAGTAGTAAAAATCGTATGATAAATAAATAAGTAAGATAATGATAAAATAATATATAGAGAACGCCCAAACAAAGTAAATTGGTTCAGTAGAACTTGAGATATCATGTCAACCATCCCAAAAAAGTAGTTTCGAGAGAAATGCCGCGGAGTAGATGCCGCGGTTTAGATCTTAAAGAGCTGGTTTGGTTGACGCAGTGGTAGAGGTTATTGCCATAGTTGCGGATTCAAATTCTACTGAGGCATGGTCGTAAATGTATATTTCTAATTGTCCTTAGGCAAGTCACACCAATAAAGCGGCTGGCAACTGGATGTCTTCTGGGATGATTAATCTCCAAGCTGGTCAACTCGCCGGTCGGTGACTTAATTCCAAGGACCGTGGTTCAGAGTCCATGTTAAACAGCAGTTTCTTCAGATATGCAAACTAGAATACCCCGTTAGTATTAGAACAATGTGAATTATTATCACCTAAATGAGAAGTATTTATTGTTATTAATTTGTAAATCATTATAGCATCCGTTAATATATCCGGACCATACCAGTTATCGTTTAAGTTCGAAACACCTAAAGTATCACGAGAACGTGATTCTCCATCCTAATACGCTATTTTATCTAACTTCTACACATAAACCCTAGTTCGGAATATAATAATTTCAACCCGACTCTTATTTAGGATAGTCTATTAATCTACTGTCTATATTTATTTGGAAACTTCCGAAGATCCTATTTCTTATTTCGTCTGTAATTAAATTCGTAACCGTATTGGATGCATAAATATTTCATAAAATAATAACATAGAGGTTTGTTACCTTGTAACGGTAGGCGTGTATTGATATTTTTTATTGGACAGCTCGATTTGTATAATATTATATATATATATATATATATATATATATATATATATATTAAACAGTAAGAGTTATACACGAATGTAATTATTTATTAACTGGAATAATTATAGGTTATGTGTTTTATAGTTGTAAATGTGTTTGTTACCAAGTTGAGGATATTTTGGAGATTTTTATCAGTTGTTCATATATCAAAGGAATATATGTTTTTAGCTTTTTCTTATTAGTGTATCGATCATTGTAATAAATAGTTAGACAAGAAAGTAATTAATTATTAACTAGAATAATTATAGGTTATGTATTTTATTGTATAAGTTTGTTTGTATGCAAAGAAATATTTTATATTTTTGTAGAATAATTTTTTAAAGGACATGTTTTCCTGTGTTGATAATAAAGTATATACCAAGATTGATATATACCAAGTTGAGGATATTTTGGAGATTTTTATCAGTTGTTCATATATCAAAGGAATATATATGTTTTTAGCTTTATCTTATTAGTGTATCGATTATTGTAATAAATAGTTAGACAAGAAATTAATTAATTACTAACTAGAATAATTATAGGTTATGTATTTTATTGTATAAGTTTGTTTGTATGCAAAGAAATATTTTATATATTTGTAGAATGATTTTTTAAAGGACATGTTTTCCTGTATTGATAATAAAGTATATACCAAGATTGATATATACCAAGTTGAGGATATTTTGGAGATTTTTATCAGTTGTTCATATATCAAAGGAATATATGTTCTTAGCTTTATCTTATTAGTGTATCGATTATTGTAATAAATAGTTAGACAAGAAATTAATTAATTATTAACTAGAATAATTATAGGTGATGTATTTTATTGTATAAGTTTGTTTATATGCAAAGAAATATTTTATATATTTGTAGAATGATTTTTTAAAAAACAGATTTTTCTGTATTTATAATAAAATATATACTAAGGTTGTCTTTTATATTTCGGAATTTGAAATTCAGAAGAATTATTTATCAATTATTATTTTTGTGTATGGTTTTTATGAAATGTATACACTCAATTTTGTTCATTGTTTATTTTGATTGAGATATTTCCAAAGCATTTATTTTGTGTACAACGATGGCTTCTTAAGGTGTCAAGAAACATTTATTCTTGATGATTCTTCTGGGAAATAGAAATCAATTACTTCCTTAGAAGTATTTGGTAGCCTCAATATTTTTTCAAGAGTTTTTTACACTTTTTCATATGCTATCAGAAAAAATATATGCGTTTATCTGTCTAGTTCTTTGGAAGAAATATATATGTTTTTACCATATCACGTGGTTAAATGTTTTTACCTTTATTTGTACCGATCAAACCTGTATTATATTAGATTTTCTTCAGCGACCAATCGCACTGGAACTTTGAAGATGGCTTATCTAGGAACAATAAAATATACCACCCCTCAAGTGCTAACCGCTGTTAATTTATGCTTTAGATAATGGAGTTGAATCTTATCTCATTTAGAATCATCTTAATGTGCCGCCGTTTGATATATAACAATGAGAAGTTAACTTCATTACTTGGGCGACTGTTCACGCGACTTGCTGCTTAATATCAAAAACAGGATCTTATTTTTATAAACATTTAGTTAATGCATATTTGTTAAAAACTATTTCATGATGTTGACAGTATGATTATAATTAAAATTTATTTTCTTTTATTATTTTCAGGTAAGCAACTTTAATCCATAATTCATCGAT
The DNA here is from genome assembly GCF_030347505.1 of Rhynchophorus ferrugineus. Taxonomy (NCBI): domain Eukaryota; kingdom Metazoa; phylum Arthropoda; class Insecta; order Coleoptera; family Curculionidae; genus Rhynchophorus; species Rhynchophorus ferrugineus. The sequence continues at coordinate 16,895,492 of NW_027472583.1, read as the reverse complement.
AAAGATCCTTTCCACATTATTGTGCTCTCGTGTAGGTAAGTTTGTGTTACTAAAATACGACCGTAGTATATGATTTACATATAATTCAGCTTTTCACTATAGGTTTTGTTGCTTAATAATACGATTATTCATAAAGAAATAGCCATAAACGCTGATAGAAGTGGTATATTTTATGAATTTCTAATCTTATATTTTAATGAGCACACTCAATTGATAGAAACATGGGTTTGAAGGTTTTAGTGGTATGATAATTATGATCCTGTTGCAAAAAAAAAACGTGCAGTCCGCATAGGCCATTTCATATTTTACATCTACCAATAACGGCTTACTGATTATCGGAGAAACATTAAAGGTCTCTTAAATTAGCAAATGTACAGACTATTAGAAACGAAATATTGGATTAATTGGAAAAATTAGATTTCTTTTCTTCACAGAAAATTAAAAGCATAACACGAGTTGCTGTCTTTAATCATTGTAGAATCACAATATAGAAATAAGTATGGCCATTATCCAAGGAGAGACAGAAGAGTGCGATTTTCGTATTTAGATATGCAAACATTTTGATTAAATCAATCAAAATTAATTCAACAGTTCTTACATAACCATTAACTTGATAAAACATTATTTAAATTTTGGTTATGCGAACATCATTTATAAGTCTGTTTTACCAAAAATGTTATGCAGGAAATATTAGAATTGGTTCCTGTGTTTTTCAGAATTCCTGTCGTATGAAGTAATTGATGGTAAGGTCGAGTTCTGTATTGAGTTTCGATTAGTTTCTGGTCCGTTGATTATGAGATATACGGTCGGTTGTCGTCAAATAAAAGAACTGGTCCTTTTCTAAGTTGTTTTAGATTTATTCACATTGGCCTCTTGAATATACGTTTTCCGATAAAACGGTTATATCCTTTCAGGAAGTTTTATCTTTATAGTTTGTTATTCGATACAATCTAAATGAAAATATTTTACTTTATTGGGTTAACAAGAAAGTATTTTAAGCGTTGCCTTAAAAATGCCGTTGCTATTTTTTAAATAGGTTTTTACTAGTGCTCCTTTGGATATTTTATATTTCAATTTTGTTGATAGTGTTAGTTATTTTTAATTTTATTAACTGATGTATATGATACTACCATGAAATATGTTCAACTATAATAATATAAAGTTATGTGGTGTTTTATGAGTCTTTCGTCATAGTACGGGGGTTATTTTTATAGCTCTGGGTTAAAAATGCAGTTGTATTCTCGATATAATATTCACTATAATTTGGTTGCACTTTTCAGCATTTAATGGCAAAATTTTATAATTAATTATGATAATCGTGGCTCTTTAGGTGTAAAATATTATAAATATAATTATTAATAGAGCATATGTTGCTTTGATCGAGAAAGGGAAGATGTAAAAAAACATACTGTCGTTCGTTATGAACTCTGTTTGCTGGGCTAAACTGTTATTAATGAATAGTATGTTAGTGTTATGATGTTGCGCCAACTATTAGTCTGAATAGAATGAATATGCGCCTTCACACATTTCGCGTCTTATTGAAGCTGCAAGAATGAAAACACCATCCAAGGCGAGTAGTTTGGATTTCTAGCCAAACATTCGTCAATATATCAAACTGCGTTAGCAAATGAAGTTGTCGGAGAAAATAGGAGTCATGAAGGCAGGCTCTTTGGGCATCACTAGAGCTTTTTATACAGATAGAATTTGTATTAGCTTGCAAGTACTTTCCTCAAACCGACCAAGATAACTGTAAGCAAAGAAGAAACAGTTTAAGGATTAATAATTAAGAAAGCTTTTCATTCTTTTCCGGAGATATCAGAAATGTACTATATATAAATGTACTAATGTACCGAACAACAAGGCTTATGAAAAAATCTTATCACACATAAGAGATTATTTGCGATAGTATCATCAAAGTTTTAACACATATAGTACTGAAATTCCTTTACTCGCCTAATTTAACTTCCAGAGAATATTGGCGATTTCTTAAACTCAAAAAGCCGTCTAGACTTTCACAGGGATATCATTCTTAGTGTGAGCTAAATAGATGTGAATTTTAAAAGTCCTTTTCGGAATTCGAATTCAAACATTGTTTCAAAAAACAGAAAGTTTCGGCGATCACTTCTTCATTCGATGAACATTTCTTCCCAGCGAGCATTCTTTTGAGATTTGAGGACAGGAAATAGTCACTGGGCGCCAGATCTGGAAAATACGGTAGATGAGAAATAAATTAGAATCAATTAGAATTCATGGATTTTCCCCATCGTTTTCACTGACTTGTGACACGGTGCATTCTCTTGGGTAAGCAACACCTTCTTTTTCTTCAAATGCGACTGTTTTTCGGCGATTTCATCCTTCAAGCGATCCAATGTAATAGTCGTTGTTGATGGTCCTTCCTTTTTCAAGGTAGTCAATGAAAATTATTCCATGCGCATTCCAAAATACAAACGCCATAATCTTGCCATCCGACTGGTGCGTTTTCCCACGCTTTTGAGTGGGTTCATCGTGTGCAGTCCTCTCGGATGACTATCGATTGGAATTCGGAGTGAAGTGATAGAGCCATATTTCATCCACTGTCACATATCGACGCAGATACTCGGCTTTATTACGCTTGATCATCTTGAAACACTGCTGCGAATCATCAACTGGTCATTGTTTTTGGTCAAAAGTGAGCTCGCGCGGCACCTACTTTGCACAGATCAAATATTCATGAATTATATGATGTACACGTTCAGTTGTTATCTTTAGAGTGTGCTATTTCATTCAATTTCAATTTACGGTAATTCAAAATCATTTTGTGGATTTTTCAAATTATTATCCTAGGTACCAGCCTCTTTTGGGCGTCCATTGCGTTCACCGCTTTCGGTGCTCATTTCACCAAGTCTAAACTTAGCATACCAATCCTTGATGGTTAATTTTCCTGGAACAGTGTCCGGAAGATCGGCGTCAAGTCAAGTTTTTGCTTCAATTGTATTTTTTTCCTTCAAAAAGCAATATTTTACCAACACGCGAAATTCCTTTTTATTTTTTTCACAATAACAAAAGTTGCTTCGCTCAAAATGCTATAGTTCAGAAACTAATGATCCGACAGCTGTCAAATTTATACATGCATCTTATGAGGCTAACTAAAAAAACATTTCTTTAATTCTAGCGACGCCATCTATGCAGGCCGGGGACTTTCCAATTGACCTGTTATTATTTTTCCATATAAGCATTTTCATCATACCAAAATACATAGAAATGAGTTGAAAATACTCAAAGAACTTTTTGTTGCAGACCTGTGTTATTTATTCATTTTATAATCTTTAAATGACGAAATTAACAACGTTTATATTTTTTTAAATGAAAATTTAAAAAAAAATAAAGCAAGCATTATTATAATATAATTTATCTCAATTATTTGAACAATTTTTAATTACATTCGTACTAAATTCAATTTTCTACTATTCTGTAAGAATACGACGGGGGAACAGAAAGGGTATTTTTCAATTTGCCTCCAGGACAAGGTTGTAAATCAAGTGGCCGAGAGGAAACCCAATAAAGCGTTTCTTCGATTCGGTAGAGGTGGTTAAACCGAAAAAGTTTCGAAATAAGCCGATTTAGTGTCCCGGCAGCGTTTCCCAACACCAACAGGTGAAAGGGAACTTTTTTTTTTACCATGATGGATATTGTTCAACCGCAGCGGCAGAAATATGCTGAATTCGACGACCGACCCTTTCACATCCCCCTCCCTTTCTCCCTCCCAACGATATTATCCATACCAATTCTTAGCTTTGGGCTACTCTGTTTCTCAACTTTTCGAACCTGCTGCGGTCGCATACCGGTGCCCCAGTTGGCAACGTCGCCAAAATCGATACAGTCTCTTTGTTTCCACAAAGACCTTACCGTGACGCAAACTAAGCTTGGACAAATATCAACATTTTTTTTCTTGAGCTCGTAAATTTTTAATCAAGTCAACGACAAACGAAACCCCACAGTGTCTTTTGACGAAAAAGGTTTGGGACTTGTCTTGTGTTTTTATCAACCGGAAATTGAATTAGTGTTTTGGAGAGAGAACATTTTTAAAATATGTTTAAATTGTAGATTGATTAATTAATCATCATGATGACGTGCGTTATGGTTTATTTCAAAATTTTTGTAGTTTCCGAACAACTAATAATATCTACTTAGATCTGTCTAGATTGTTGTAGTACTTAGTGTTTAAAACTTAAATTCAATTCAATAATATTATGTTTACTGTTTCAATTGACCAGCTCATTATTGTCATTTATCTCTTTGTGTCACTTAGTTATCTGTTACTTTATTTGCAGTACTGGTACTTGTGAATTCTTGTTTATTTTACATTACATGCCATTTAAAACTATCAAAACGTCTAATTATCTCCTTAAGCAGGTAAAATTTATTAACTAAAGTTATTATTTACATATATGGTGACATATATTTCATTAATATATGTATTTAATACTCATTAATTTGTATTTCCTAATTATCCCAAAATAATTTTGAGCTTTATTTAATTGATTAAATCCTAGAAATTATGACAGAAACCCTATATAGACATGTTTGGTTTAGTGCCATGGGGCAATGATCAAGGCAACAGAACGGTTCTTCTACTGTTGCGATAGTCATCGGTTCGAGTACTGCTGGGACATGGTCGTAAATTTTTAATTTTGTGATTGTTTAAAATTGTGATTGTCTGAAAGGCAAAATCCGACAAGAAAAATGATCACAGATACGTCAATAACCAGAGTGTGTAAGATGTATTCTGGGATGATCTCTAAGTCGGTACGCTTAATGCCGAGGACCATCGTTTCGAACTTACGTTTAGTAGTCAGATATAGTCAACATAAACTTTAGATGGTAAAAAGCAGGATTTAATACTAATAAAAATATATTTTTAAATTATATTAGTTTTTAACAAATTGGGCTTTTAATATTTAGATGTTAAGTAATTTATAGACGATTATGGTGGGTAAATTAATTTTTCTAAATATCATTCTTATATTAATTCAGTAACAAGTTAATTTCAGTTTTATGTGTGCTTAGTTAGTTCGAATACATTCAGAGAATCAATTGTATTCTTATAACACTGAAGACTGAACCAACATTGAGCTGTTATAGCATGTTTATTTCCTTTTTTTTTATTCTATTTTGAATAAGGCACGTCTTTTGGAGTTTATGTCATGTTATGTCGATGGCAAAAAGATCATGGTAAAATAAAGTAGCTGACTCTGTATACTGGAATTCTGTGAAAGTTGGCGCTCTTTTCTAAAGTGTTTTGCTATCATAATTCTTATACTTCTTAACTTTTACGATCCTCTTCTGAAATTCAATTGAGTTTTTCTTTTACTTATATGATAGTAAATATTAAGTTGTTCAATTAGTTTTGTGGTTTGATAGATAATATAATACATTGCAAATATAATTTGCTGTTCAACACTATCTTCAATATATGCTTCCTAATATGTTTTACTAATTCTAGCTGGAGTAACTCAGATGACTGTGGAAACTTCCTGTTTCCTGATAATTCTATTTACACAATGGTCATATATACTACATAATCCAAAATATTGTAATACAAAAATAATTTAGGTTTATAACATAGCCGTTTCGGTAATAATTTATGAACAATTATTTTTTCTCGTTTTGGCTGATTTGATTTTGGTCTACGATGTACGAATTCTATGATGGATAAGACTCTTGATCATGACCCTAGATGCAAGTGAATTGATGCATAATATACGAGGACAGTTTGATAAGCCATAGGGAAAAAGTTTCAAATCTGTAGAATAATCTGTATGGGGGTAGCAGTTCGTAGCTTAATATATGGGTTTTAGCCATGGCGACTACACATGTGTGCTCTCGTGCATTGTCTTGATGGAGTAACACTTTTTCTTTACCAAATGTCATAATTTTTGCATCAGATCAATACCGAATCTCTCAATCTCTTTTGATTAGATGGTGATATATCGAAGGACTATTAGATAAAATAAATTACATACTTAATAGTATTAAAAAACCTATAATTTTAATACATACTTTCATTTAAAATCAATAAAACAATACTTGATTACAGATTGGAAAATATTTGCTAAACTAATTTAAAATATATTGTATTTATTATAATAATTCAAGTATATATGTCATAGATTTAATCATTGGTAATTAATAATAGGAATAATATATATTATAAATAAGGAATATTATTATAAATCAGGAATAATAATAATATAGAGACAAAACGTAAACCAACCCGAAATCAAGAAGATACATATTCATTAAAATCTACGGACTGATTTATTTTTGCAAAATGAATACTTGATTAAATATCTACCCTCGTAAAATCTACTTAATCGTCTCATTTATTGATGGCGATTAAAGTTTGAAATATTTCTATTCAAGTCTTGAACCAAAGTTTTTGTCCGTGGGAGTAGATTTTTAATTGTCTTTGGAGTATTAAACGGAAAATCTAATTTTTAATTCTAATTATACGAAAACTTTTTTGGATTTAGCGTATTAAGTGTCCACATTTTGCGTTAATTAAAAAGTTTCTGTTTTTTTCGGGGCAGAAAGTTTTTATTGAACTTTTAAGAATTGTGAATGATTGGGTTAATTGATGAAATTGGAGTAGGCAGTTGGTCCTTGAATATTACATTATCGCATTGTGTAACGAACTATTACGGTCTTCAAAAATGTTGCCTTACTTTTTATACTAAAAACTCTTAAGCAAAAATAATATTGTTAATAGCATATAGATACTAATTTTATCATTGCATTCATATGTTTAGCAATATTTGAGTTGTGACATCCATGGATTGGGATTGTCTTGATAGGTAATTTGACCGTGTTTTAAAAAGCTCAAATTTTTTGAATTAATATCTAAACCAGATATTTATGAATATCTCTAATTAATATTCATTTATTTAGTTTGGGTCGCTGTTAGTGAGGCAGTCTCTACAGCCGATAGTAACATTTTTAGTAAGCATTTTGGTACATTAGTTGAGTTCTGCTTTGAGTTGATTCTGCATTCATATTAGTTGAGTTCTTTATTGGTTGACATTCAATATCAATTATATTTATTTGAGGATTTTTTTGGTTATAATATTGTTAATATTTTTTTTATTACTTTCTACACATTTTAATTATACTTATTTTAATTTTTGCAACATTTTAAAATGTAATTATTTTATATTTTGATGTTATATTACATATTATTCATATTATTATAGATTGTGAGATCGTATTATATATATATATATATATATATATATATATATATATATATATATATATATTGAGTTAGCAGGCAAATATTTATTTATAATTTGGAAAAATTAAAAATGAAAATGGTAATTATCATTAATTGAAGATAATTAGTTCATATTTTTTCAAGTAGTCTATAACTGGGAGTGATTAAATGACAGGACGTAAAGCTCTATAAATGGGAGCTACATAAACTACTCTAAGAATATTGTAATCACGATATCAATCTTTCTTTACGATTGTCACTGTTGGAAAGCTTAACGAGCATTATAAAGCTATTCTATTTTTTACCTAGATAATTAACTACAGTCCAGTGATTTATAATGTAAGATTTTAATCTTTGAAAAAATTAATCGGGATCGTTATTAGGCTTTAATTTGTATTGTATTCCAATTTTATGAAGTCCGGATAACAAAAAAAAAATAAATTAAACAAAGCTGGGGTTTCGTTATGTGAGTTAGTGAGAGCTGTAAATTTAGGACAAACTCTATTGATAAAACCCAAGATTTTATGTTTTAGAACATTTTCGTCAGGTGAAAAACCCTGAAGCCGATGGATTGGAATCTCAAATTGGGGCATTAAGAAAAAACAGTTATTATTAAGTAGAAACCCAACAAAATGATTTCATAATAAAATTGCGGTATTTATCAGGACTGCTCTTTGATATTATTACATATTGATGGTCAAATAAATTAGTTATTTTAGAAATCTTATTTATGCTTTGCAATAATGTTCCCAAATACTTTTCAGCTTACAGGAATTATTTGAATCACTTTCCAAGTACTATGAAAATAATTTTGTTTTAATCTCCCTGAGTTTTTGGCATTGATTTCATTCATTATCGTTTGTTTTATTTCTTTAAATAGTACTACTTATGAATTCTATACCACTTGTAACTCATAGGACGTTTTATTATCAATTGTTTACATTAAACCTGGCCTTTTTAAGAACTTTGACAAAACCAAGTTGTTTCCAAAATTGCCATGCGCAAAAATTAAAAAAGGAATATTTGTCGGACCTGATATTAGAAAACTAATGGCTGACGCAAAGTTTACAAAATGTTTAATGCCCGATGAATCAGCAGCATGGGCATCCTTTCAAGGAGTTGTTCACAGCTTTCTCAGTAAACACAAATCATCAGATTATAAGAACGTAATCGACAAGTTGTTGCAAAGTTACCACAAGATTGAATGTCGAATGTCTCTTGAAATACATTTTCTGCATTCACATCTTGATTTTCACATCTTGATTTTTTCCCATAAAACTTGGACGACACGAGCGATTACACGAGAGAGCAAGGCTAGGGAAATACCAAGGGATTTGGGATGAAGACATGAAGAGAGACCACTATTTGGCTCTGGTGCGTGAAACAGACCCCAAGTAGTATAAAATATGTTTCAATTTCCGTTAATGTCGAATAACAGTAAAATAATTAATGTATTAAATATATTCGAAAACTAGAACTAGATTTGTATTCAGCCCCTCAATGTAGTAATTTTGGGATACTAATTTGATTCTCATTAAATTCTTATATATTGCTTTCATTATATATCTCTGAGTTTCCATAACAAGTGACTTTTTGAATGCTTTAACTAATAATAATTAGAAAAACTTAGAAACTTATTCAGTCACACATTTTTTATTTTTTCATTAGATAATAGATATTAATTTGTGGCTAAATTGAGATATAATAGTAAAAGCAATCCGATACTACAACGATTACGAAAAACAACCAGATTTAACTAAAGAAACGAAAAGAAGGGTTAGGCAGTGATACAATTATTTCGATCTAGTCGGGCATCCCGAACTTGTTAAGGAAATTACTAGGGCAGACGACTTCAACAGTATTAGAAGAAACCGATTTACCTTTTGACAAATCTCATTTGTCTTCCTCGCCTGTTCACGATGATTACGTTTCAGAAAAACGAACGAATCCACTAGCACTTTAACCGACATGAATTCTATTTACGACACTTGAAGTGAAGTTAAATTGTTGCCGAATACGGGTAGTTAGTAACATTATTAGTATAATTCAGGTAGGGTCTTTAGCTTAGTAAAAATATAAACCACCAAATATTATTTTAACTGATAGCTGGAATTATGTTCTATAAATACGGACGAATTTAATCTTATATAATATCTTGGAAACTATCTCAGTATTAAATAGAATCGCGTGTTGAGTTTTCTTACAGAATCGTTGAAATTACTTTTTGTCGTTGGTTTTAGTAAGTCAAACAAAACCTTTTAACTAAAATGTCTCGGACTGGGAGTTACTACAAATGAAAATTAAATATTTAACCTATGGTAGGTTTTCATGCTTCGACTATACGGTAGTTAATTTTCTCTGGTAATTTGAATGTTTCTGATGTTTAATTAGATTTTTTTGTATTAAAATAATTTCGTAGTAATTTACAAAAATTGTGTAGGTAATACAGTACTCTGTTCCTTTTATCATTATCTGTTCGTTAATCTCGCCAATATTCGAGAATGACTGGACCGATTTTGATAATTTTGGATTTAAAATATTTGTATCAGTCTAAGGAAGATTTTCTTTTATAAAAATGGCAAAAACAACAACTTTGTTTTCTTGTACAAAGTGTAACTGTCACTATCAATAGTTTCACTGTCACGAAGGATTCTAATATTTGTTGGTTGTCAAATATTGATGGGTGCGTTCGGAAATTTACTTTGTGACTAAATATGTTGAATACTGATTACAACTAACATTAAATCTACATGTATTAGATATTGAAGATAATTTCTCGACACTGGCTACTTAATACTTTACCACGTTTTATATAATGGGTAATATCGAATCGTATTCTAAATGTGGTCAAGTATATATTGACCATGAATAGAAATGAAATACATAGTGACCATATGTGGTAGAGCATATTTTGTAAATATATTTCACATTTTTTTTTATTTAGTTATAAATTTATGCCTGACAACTTTCTTTAGTTTTATTATTATCAATGCCCCAAGGAGAAGACGTAAGTCGTCGAAGTAAATTCACGTGCTAACCGCACTGATGATCAGAGAGAGACAAAAATTATAATAGTTGTATTGATATCAATTATTCAATATCTTTCTTATGGCACGAAAGAGTAATGCAAGCATGCAAGAAAGCAAGAAATACAAGAAAGATTAGAATGCAACGAGTTCGTGCTCATCAAAAATAATAACAGCGAATACGACACTATGAAGTAGAAAGAGCAAGTTTGAGTGGTTCCGCAGGCGTAGTACTTCGGTGATCCGAAAACGAGCAGCATTCCACTATGGTCTGGAAATAGATTATGAAGCCAGCAGATCAGTTGTTGCAATTGGGGAAATGACAATCGTTTGTCAATACTGTAAGGCATTAAAATACAGCCTATCTACTGATTTATGTTGTGTCGTGTGTTGTATATATATATATATATATATATATATATATATATATATATATATATATATATATATATATATATATATATATATAATGAAAATATCCGAAAATGGATTATTAAATTCCATAACATAAGCTCTATTTAAGATGAGGTATGTTTAATAGGGAGGAACATAATCACGAAAGGTAAACATGTTCCTCCTTACTGGTTAATGTTCTTAGTGTGCGCTTGACTTATTTCATTGCCCTGAGTAACTGGGAAGCCCGTGTAATAATAATATTATAGAAAATTTAATTATCTTGATATATAAACGTTTTAAGATAATTTGGTTCTAAGGTTATTTATTTAGGTGGGGCCAAAAACTAGTTATATAATGTTATTGTTGGATTTTATCTTATTGTTAGATATATTTCAAAAAGCCTACAAAACAATATGTTTAGATTTTCGGACGTGGTATTCGAAGGAGTTCAGTGAAATCTAAAAATTGTGTAAAGATTTTGACGTCTTTTAATTAATTAATTACGTTCTCAGATGCTTGCATATTATTATATTTTTTTATCCTAAAGTAAAGTTTTATTTTACTTTTAGGAAATTGATTTTTATACGTCACGACTGGTTGGCAAAGTTTTTATAAGAATGTAACAATTAAGTATTTTTTTGATCTTACAATAAATATTTATAACATTACGTTTATGGAGTAGACGTAATATTATGTCGTAAAACATTAAAATATAAATGTTTCGTATTTTCATTTTTACTTGTCATCAGTTGAATGAGTATTAGTATCAGTTGAATAACTCTCAGTATGAAGTCTACTTTCCGGTTTTTTATTTGTTTTCGTTTATTATATAAAATAAGTTTGTTTTAAATTATTAACTGTCAGTTTCGGCCAAACAGCCAATATATTTTCCTAGATTTAATGTTGAGCTCGCTGAGTTCCTTTGCTTTGTCTCATTTTAATGTTCTTTTTCAACGTAATAGCGATATAAAATTTTGATTAGTTTTAATCATTAGGTGATTTTTAAGTTGTATTAAGTGACTGATGAATGGATTCAGTGACGCAACGTTCCTAAATTTTCTCATAGAAGGCAGTGTATTAATAACAGTTAATAGTAATGCATCAATTTTCTTTTAAAAACCTTTTAATATTTCTATTTGTTATAAAAATTATTACTACGTCTTAAAATATTATCTTTGCCCTTTTTAATTTAAGAATTTTAGGTGTGAATTAATCTAAATAATACAATATGTTATCATCATCATAATGATATAATTTCTCTAAGATTGAAAAAAATTGCGATTTTTAATGTTCTCTATAATTGTGTTAATTGTGTATATAGTTTTTATTACGTGTACCTATTTCTGTTGTGCTCTGTGCCACTTAGGAACTTCCTCATTTTCAGGATAATGCTATTGATTGCGATATTGACAAATATCTGGCTCATGAATTAAAAAAGAAATATACGAAGTAAAATATAAAACAAAGGCAATAAAATATCATCCAAAACGTCTTATTATGAGCACATAGATGATACCGCTATTGACAGACATGCAGGAGTATACGTTGTGGCTGTAATTTAGTTATTTTTAATACAAGTGTCAAAATTACTTATAACGGGAAGATGGACATGATGATTAAGTTAATGTCAGAGTTAAAGATGTTTCGGAGATTGTAAAGGAATAAAAAGCAAAGCTAACTATAACCAAATTATATATAACTAATGTGGTTATTTCAGTGACAAAGTTGGACCACTTACCGTTATGAGTGAATAGGAATTTTATTAGTGGGTTGGCATGACATAGAGCATCAAGGGAGAACTTTACACTGAGCTCATTTGTGAAGATCTTTACAGAAATCCACATGATTTCAGTTATAGTTTTTTTAATTACAGTGATTTTGTAAAATAATTATTTCACTAAATTAAATAATTTCATGTTATTTATTACACATATTAATATAGTTAGTTGACTGGACAGTTTATTATCTCACATGTTTAGCTGATTGAGAAGCATATTCATAATCAGGTACATTATCCAGATTGGATATCGTTAAACGTTTTAGTCTACGTACTTACTAATCATCTCACACATTTAACTGATTAAGAAGTATAGTCATAATCAGGTTCTACATAAATAATAAAGACAAATCACACCTGAATAAAATTTTAGAGTTACAGGCGCTCTAACTGTTCTTCGAATTATACTTTATATTGTTCAAGTTTACAGTTGAGATAAGATCATCCATAAATCCTACGTGACGTTCGACCAACAAGCCAATTTAACACCATATCCGTGGGTCCAATCCGGTCCGACACCTCCGTTAGCCGAACAACGTTCCACAATCGGATCGATAGCGTCAAAAGTCGCCGGGACGGTGAGGAGGATCCTCGATGGTGGTTTAAACGTTCACAATTCGGCGCGCCTCTTAAATCTCAATTAAGCGCCCGCAGCAGGAATGACGCTTGGAGATTCGGTGACTGCGTCGTAAAATGGCCAGATAACGAACCGCGAACACCACATCTCGGTTTCGACAATTTTTTCGGCCCGCGCCTTGCTGGATCCACGCTGGCTGTTAAAAGGAGAAGTTAATGGAAGGGTTCGGATTTTAATTGATACTCTAAGTCCAAATGATAGCGTAAAATGGGGCAGAGGTCCTTTGCTTGATTGCATATTAAAATCCGACAAACTCGAATGAGATCTGTTATCTCTACTGTATTGGTTTTAGAGCCTATTATTTGAATTTTATTTTTCTTATATTGTATAAGTTGTGGCTATATTTTACTGCCTTAAGTGAAGGTATGTGTCCAGTTAAACAGCAATTTTTTGCAAAATTTTTGATCCTTTTCATCGTAAATAAACCGTGGTCAGAATATATTATGTATTATCACTGACCGCTTAATATTTTATCACGACTTATATTTCATAGAAATGTTGGTATTTTTTGAAAGATAAATCGATTCGATAACATGAAAGTCAAGTGAATGATAAGAACAATTATGTCAACTGTAATATAACTATGTGCTCACTGTAATTTCGAATCATATTATTTCAAAAATAGGGATGGTATATAGAGCGTTCGAAAGTGAATAACATTCGAAATAACATTTGACATTGTATCAGAAATGACTTCAGAACATTTTAAATAATTGCAGATACAACTACAAATTTATCACATTCCAGGAACGCTGTTACAGCTATCAGATACAGATAATCAAAGTTTACAAATATATTTTCAATAAATATATCTTACAATCCAACAGTGATAAGTTAACAAGGACAGTCGGAATATAATATACAGTTTTCACATCACAAAAGTTGCTATTTTGATCTGGAAGATTATCTAGACGGTCCGGTTTGTTTATGTGGGAATTACTTATTTTTATTTAATTTATATCCAACCAATAAAGATATATCTTTCTTTGCACAAGAAAGGAAACATTATTTCAATTATATATTTAAAGCAATTGGAAACAGAAATGTCTTGCTGTAAAAAATTATTTTCAATAACATAACTAAATTAACTTTAATTTCAAATAATGTTCAGCTACCTTTTTAGGCATTATAAGCCATCATCATCACAGCACAGGCACTAACAAAGCAAGGCTTTAAGAACATGCTCAATATTTTTCAAAGAATGAGCAACAGATATATGTATATCTAGATCTCAGAATGAGACTAATGAAGCAGGAAATACATTATTATAGTATAAAGTATTAGAGAAGACTTGTGCAACGTACAAAAAGTTGGCATTGGCGCTGAGTGAAGTAGCAGGATTACACTACATGAGGCTCAAGAGGACCCAGTCTCAGCATCATATTTATGTAGAGGGAGTTGTGCCCAAAGACTGAAATTCTAACATAAAAAACTTGAACCAACAAACACTTTAACAGTTCGACAATACACCTGGTTTGTTGTTTTGTGACAGATTGCCATGACGCAGAATAGAGAAGAAAAATATGAAGTAATGTTAACACACCTCTTACCTGTGAAACTCTGCTTTCATTATTTATTTCATTAGAAATAACTTTAATTTCAAATAGTGTTCAGCTGCCTTTTTAGGCATTGTGAGTCATTATCAATAAATTTTGGACATACGGTATTCAGTTATGGGACTAACAGGCACAGGCACTAACAAAGCAAGGCTTTAAGAACATGCTCAATATTCTTCAAAGAATGAGCAACAGATATATGTATATCTAGATCTCAGAATGAGACCAATGAAGCAGGAAATAAATCATTATAGTATAAAGTATTAGAGAAGACTTGTGCAACGTACAAAAAAGTTGCCATTGGCGCTGAGTGAAGTAGCGGGATAACACCACCCGAGGCTCAAGAGGACCCAGTCTCAGCATCATATTTATGTAGAGGGAGTTGTGCCCAAAGATTGAAATTCTAACCTAAAAAACTCGAACCAACAAACACTTTAGTAGTTCGCAATACACTGGTTTGTTGTTTTGTGATAGATAGCCATGCGCTTTCATTATTTATTTAATTAGATATCATTAGAACCTAGACTGGATCCCAGTTTCCAACATAATTAGTTATAGCTGATTAAATCCTACAGCAACATCACTATGATCTATATTGTCATTTCACCATTTACATGATTTTGCGACACATGTGGATTAGCCAAACAAGACTGTACGGTAGAGAGAGTTTGTAGTACAGAGAAGGTTACCGTCAAATACATCTTTCATCCATTTTCGTTAAATAAGCATTTTATCGTTTTTAAGTTTTTTAGTCTTTCATGCCTATCCTTATTATTGACATTAAAAATAATCACTTTCAAATCGTTAAAACTAAAACATATAAGTTTCTAAAAATGTTTAATGGGCTTCGGCAGAATATAAATCAAACACCAATAAGATAATTGAATGTTTAAATGCAATTTTAAGCGTCAATGATTAGCATATAGATACTAATAACTTAATAACACTAAATGGAAAATTTAGTTTATATAAAGCTAGGTCAAAACTATCGACATAAACAATAATTTCGTTATTGAGTTGTACATGTAAAAAAATCGTTGTAGGTTATTTATGTCGAAAGATGTTTTGAGGATATTAAATTTTAACAAAACCAACAAGCGATGGCGTAAGTAATACAAAATTTAACTTGTAGCTGACCGTTCTAGACTTATTCATTAGATATTCACTTCTGACAACTAGCGTCGAAAATGAAGCATTCATATTTTAGTGTTGCTCAAATATTCCTCGGCACTTTGTAATAGTAAACATTTAATCAGAACGAGCTTCATTCATAAGCACTACAAGCATGCAACTAACGAATTACACAATTGATAAATTTTGTACGAAATTTAGTGATAATTTCACTTAAAATCTTTATATATAAGGCTATGCTACTTTCTATTTTTCTATATGGTTGTCAATTATGGTCTTGATTCCTCAAACCTACTGAGGTAAAAAACTGCAAGTCTTGTAAGATAAGATGTTGAGGATGATTTTGAAGCAACCAAATACACCGAGAAACAATGAAATCTTTAATTAAATTAAAATATTTTTTATTATTTATTTTAACATTATAGTATATCTAATGTATACACTTTTCGAAGGATTTAAACTACAGTTAATTATACAACCATAATAGTTTAACATAAATTTAACACTTTTCCACAGCACTTTCGAGGCCTAATCCTAGAGTCTTAGGCGAGTTTTTTATGTAGTGGTATCCCCTGGGGGCTTCATTCACTTAATTAATAATTGTATATGTAGTAAGTAATGCATTTTGCTTTCATTAAAGAGAATATTTACCTTTTTATGTTTAATATTTGTTTCCTTCGTTACAGTGTTTCCTTGTCAAGTAATGTTGATGTCATTGTATCTTCCTGTAGTGTCTTTTGTTACTGCGTGTCTATATTTTTGTTGATAAAATTAGATTTAAGCACTGCATTCTTGCTAATGCATTTACGGTTAGTATAAAGTCTCTCCTCATACATTCTAATCAAGTGCTCGTATACATTCTGAACAATTACACACCTATCAATGCACGCAAATTTTTCACACTCTAAAATACGATTTTCTTCACTTATCGTATATTAATGATATACTCACCTTTAGTTGTTTCCGTTCACCTGTCTCCCTGTCTTGCAATTGTAGAGTTGGATCGCAATTTCACTTCCCGAAAGTTTCACTCTGTTACTGTTACTTTTCTACAGTTTGTTACTTCTTTCAATCTTTTTCAATTTTTCTAATCTTTCAATCTTGAAAGTTTAGTCACAGTGACTATGCTAATATTAAGTGGAACGGCAACACGTTAAAAATATTTCCAATAAAAACTTAATCTCGTTCCTATTTAGAGTTTTTGATTAGAGTAAGGTTTCGGCATTTTTATTTTCATCAGTAATCACAAATATTAAGGAGCGATTTGAAATTTATCAACACAAGTAAAACGTTAAAAAACGTTTGCCCGCTTTTATAGCTTTCAATTATGATGTTGATGATGTTTTGAAGGATTTTGCAGACATTTGACAACTAGGCGAATTTTATATATTCACACAGACAGACAGCATTGTATCTATCACATGTTCAGTCTATCCATTCCGACTCTGTTACCTTAGTCCGTAGAGAAATAAGACTAAAAAACTTTTGAAAATATCATTGGTTTATTTTGAATGAAATTTTTAGTCATTTCTTATCAATATTATAATCTATTTTAACGATTTTTTTTCTGAAACTGTCACAATAATATATACGAAGGATAAACATATAACAATAAATTGAATATAATATTCAACGAACCGTTATTTCTTATAGATGCGTGTGAAATTAAATTTAGGGTTATTGTGGTGCGAAACTTCAAAACGTCAGCATAAATCGACGCACATTTTTTGCTACAGTATTTCATATGACACCGTGCGTCAGAGAGAATAATCATTGTGTCACGAACGCGAAGAAAACGGCACTTGGACGCGGACACGCACTGTCACCAGAAATTTATCGTCTGGATGTACTGTGGGATCGATGTTTTATTCAAAAATGTTTCTGTTTTCGACCAGGGGAACAGGAAAAAACGGAGAGCGGACGAAACGACTTTATTCTGACGCGGGATCGATATCGAAACCGAATTTATTGCTTTGTCTTCCTTTGAGGCGTCCTTTTTTCTCTCTCTTCGCCGCCCGAATTCGTATGAATGGATAACGCGAGTATCTCTTAACGATACGAACACTAAGAACGGGAAAAAATCGGTGGGGAATTTATCATGGTCCGCTTTTTTTTTAAACGGGAAACCGGGCTATTTATAACCAGGTTCTTGAATTTCCTTCTGCGGGATGAAATTGATTTATTTTTAGCCGTGAAAGTTTGTCCGCCATATCCCGCGGATTTTCTGCTTATGTTTTGTATTTGTCATTTTGAGAAAAGTGAAATACTCAAAATACTATTAAGTCAGGCACAATAAAATGTGGCCAACTTGGTTGGCGCAGTGGTAAAGGCGACAGGACGGTCCACCTACAGTTGCGATAGTCGCGGGTTCGAATCCTGCTTGGGTAAGACCGGATGTCTTATGGGATGATTTCTAAGTTGGTCACTCGCCAGTCGGTATCTTTAATGCCGAGGAACGTGGTTCTGAACTCACATTAACCTGTAGGTCCAGACCAGATAAACCCCTAGTTGCTAAAAGAAGACTTTAAAATATAAAAAGTGGGCATATGTTTATTTTCACATAGTTTTTCACAATAACCATCCCGTTCACGCTAGTAACTAGACTGTGTGAGACCGAAGGTCTTCTGGGATGGCCTCTAAGTTGGTCACTGGCCAGTCGGTGGACTTAATCCTGAGGACCGTGGTTCTGAGCCCACGTTAAACAGTAGTTGAAGTCAAGATAAACCCTCATTGGTAAAAGGGAGACTCTAAAAGATAACAAAAAAAAAATAAATTATACTATTGATATCCAAACAACTAAAGAAACAGTTTTTCACACATTTTTTACCTCATACTAATTATGGAAAAACATTTCTACCCAGAGCTACATAAAAGCAAATCAAAAACATCAACAAATAGACCAGACTGGAAAGTATAGCTTGTAAAAATGTAGCTCGAAATCTGTTCACATCAATATCGCGAAAAGACAGGGATCTGAAGGATTAAATTGGAAACATCAAGTTAGTCAAATATCTGAGCAGACCAAATTAAAAATCCAACAATTTAGTCGGAACATACTCCTAATCAAAGAGATTGCTTTATCAGTCACTAATAAAGCCTCTTTGGATTTGTTGAGGGCCATCAAATCGACTAGTAATCCTATTTCTGCCGAAACATAGTTCTTCAAATAATCGAATGCTTATAGCTACATAACTAATGAAGTCATATGGTGACCTAGAAATTAAATGGATCTACAAATTTAACCAAGGCTGCTAGGTCATATCATAATTGAAGCAATACAACTACAAGACAATACATCCCCACAAACCTCCATATTTTTTTTAAATTTTATTTATTACATTTTTGGTAGTCGTTTCTGACTAAAATACAATTTGTTTTTACAATAACTTATATCTAGGTATATATCTAGAAGGACCCATCGGTCCTACTTTAGTATCTGGTGTAAGAATGCTATTTTTCTATATATTAAATGTACCTCATTACTCTACACTACACAATAATCAAATGGTTTGATTCTTCAAAGTCCTGTTCTGGTGTTATCTAAGAGTTGTATTATTTCGATATTGACAGAAGAATAGATTCCGTCCTCATGTATCCTTGCAACTTCCTTGATTTTCTGGGTGACAGTGAGTATGTGAAAGTCTCGATATAAGTAATAGTTCCTGTACTACTCAGGACTTTGATCTGGAAAACCTACATACTGATGTATTTATTCCGCACTTCTTTTGCTTATGAATTGATCTAAGTACAAAATAGAAGCAGTAATAGATGAATTTAAAATGTATTATTAGTGATGTTTTAAGCGTATCTAATAAGGTTATATTAAAAAAAACTAATGGGAAATACTTACACTAACGAAAAGTTTAAATTGTACCCTTTTTACGGAACATAGGATGACCTTTTAATGGAAGCTCTTTTTATGGAAAATATGGAGATAAGCTGTTTAGCCAACCAACACTCTTAAGCCAAATGGATGAGGAGAAATCCTCGCCATCTATAAGGAATTCGACCTCTAGAAGACTTCAATTTTTGGACTTTCTCTTCTCATTTAACATTTTAATTATTTTCACCATCCAAAACACACACTCTCACTCACCAAAAAAAAAAAACTTTTACCAGCAGATATTCCCATCTCTTGACTATACAATTTCTAACATATAGACGTCTCCTCATTGCAAAATTTCACCTCTGAACCCCTCCATCTTTATTTATAAAAACAAATCCCTCACTCTTTATCAGATTTGTCCACCTCGGGAAACTTACCTAAACTTCTTAGATTCCTTGAAATCCTTAGTCTACAACATGATATTTGATTACGATTTTCCTATTCAAGTCCACCTGTCCTATAGCTTGTCCAAATTTTTATATACATATATATGTGTTTAGTGATGTCCGTTTTTATTCCGTTATTATGACGGGTTAAAGAGTTGTTGACCACGTATAATAGCATCTTTGGAGAGTTAAGTTATATATTATGTTAATGAAGTTTCAGTGATTTCTCATGCATGTTAATCAATTTTCTAACCATATTTTTCTGAAACTATCACAATAAATTATATGAAGGATAAACGTATAACAATAAATTGAATGAAACTTTCTTATAGATGCGTGTTGAATTCAATTTAGGGTTACTATGGCGCGGAACTTCAAAGTAATCAATCAGAGTAATCATAAATATTATCAGTGATTTGAATTTCATCCAAACAAAAATCAACGTTTGTCGGTAAGACTAGTAGAATTTACAAATTGCTATAGGCAATGCATTCGTCATGGTCATGAGTTCACTATCATTTTGGAACTATACAAACTCAATCAAAAGGAACTTCAAGCATCATTAATATGTTAATTCATTTCATTCCAACGCTGTTGCTTTACACACTGTGCAACAGTATACCCATTTGTAATTAAGATAATAATACCTTCTCCGAGTTACCTTGTCCAGAAATTAGTCCTTTTTATTCCGTTATTATGACGGGTTAAAGAGTGACAAAGCATGGTCTAAGATGGTAAAGTAGTTTCAAAATATTTACTATTGATAACGGGATGGTAAGCATGGAAGCCCACCAACATTAACAAATTTATAAATGCCAGTTTGCGAGTTATTCTTCTTTTCTTTTCAATCCATGGGAAAGTACTTCAGAAAGTCATTAAGCGCTGTTAAGAAATTTGCTATGGATATACTCTATCTTCATTTTTTGGAATATAATGAAATCCTTACATCAAGTCCCGGTCGCTTGTAACTGTTACATTTCACTGAGTGATTGCCATGCTTGATATCACTCAGTTACATGTTAAAAATTTAGGGAAAGTTTGCATACAGATATACAGGCCAACGTTTTCAACAGACATAATTTATTTCATCGTCTCAGATAGCATCAAATCTTTTTTTGGTGTGGGATTCAAATTATGTTAAGATGAAGTATTGGAAAAGTGGTGTACAGTATTTTTAGCAAGAATAATACTCAAAAACTTTCACAATAGAACCTTGAATTTATCAAAAAATGTCTGTTCCAGTACGGTCCTTAGATTGGATAACATTTTATGTTACGAACTTATGACCGGTGTCACTGCATTTGATGGATTGATTTCTAATGACATTCCATGAATTTAAATTTATTATAGGTATAATTAATAGAGCTTCGGCGGTTCGTTTGACTATTGATCCATATTTCATTAATCAATCAAAAACATGATATTTTTTGTTAGTCTGTAAAGATCTTAATATACGTAGAAGATAAAGAAAAAAATCCATAATAAATAGTGTTCTTGTAATATTTATAATCTATTTTTTCTTTTATATATACTCTATTTAGTTCTATAACTAATCTTCTGAAGTGGATGTCACTTTAGAATGATCAATCAATACATGGCTGAAATGTTATTGAAATATCGAAATAAAAGGCCAACTATAAATAAAACTAAACAAATACATTTTCGTTTCATTCGAGTTGGTAGCATCGGGCGAAATTTTATTTCTTGCTGCGGTATTTTTCGCCGATAAGCTATTTCAGGTATATTGTGCGCGGTGATGACGAATGACCGATGTCGTTGCTTTACCCGACTTCTATTTGTCGATATGTATTATATGTTCTTATTTTATTGTACCAGAACGGTTTGATAGTTTGAACATAGGTTTCATCTAAGATCGATATATGAAAAATACAGTTTCTATGGATAGAATAGCATGTTAAATTAACGGTTTCTCAACTAGAAGTTATAGTGGTTCAAAGTTTTAGTGAAATGCTGTAAAATATATAAAAGGATAAAATATCCCTATAATACAATTGTTTGTATAGTCTATTCAAAGTTTTCTTGTACATACTTCATCAATATATTTAATATATTGCCTGCCGCAATTTGTAAATTCGTTTCAGAATCAGACAGTATTTTCCCTCTCATTTTATTCTAGTTAAAAAGAGGCACAATGCTGTCTGATTACTTCGAACACGTAAACGATTGAGCCTGTCAAAGTGGTCCGGTTGCCAGATGTATACAAAATTCTTGAAAGCAATAGTATTAAGTGGTAGTTACTTTAACCTATAAACTATTATGGCTGTATAATTAACTGTAGTTTTTAGATGTTAAAATTAATTATATTTGATAACATTTTTGTTCAATTGTTTTATTTAGATTAGAATTTTGTTGTATGTCATAGCCCAACTGAAATAAAATGCAAGATTGATCCGACAGCATTGTGACGTTTTGACATCACAAACTTGGATGACGTATGTACAAAATAACTTTGAATAGACTATATGTCTTACTTCGATTACTTTTTTGTAATTGTTTTTGTTATAGGATATATTATTTCCGAACAGTTATAAACTAGAAGAAACAATAATCCACAAAGCTTCAAATCTAATATTATCAATTTATTTAACACTTTCTATTTGATACATCTTATATTTACTCTATCCTAAAAACGCACGACACTTCATTTAAATATCTACTTTTTGTTAATCTTTTGTAATATCTAATATAAAATCAGAAAGTTATAAGTATAAAGTATACTCAAAGGGCCATTTCTCACTCTTACTTTTACTGTAATCTTCAGACAAATTCGTTGTTAATTTGCTCTATTAAATAATAATGTTAAATCAACAAACTATTGTATATAGAAAATTAATCTAAAAATGACTCCATAACCACAACTCTCTTAAATTACGCGTGGCTGTGAAATATGTCAGGCTAGGTTTGAATAAACGCCAACGTCTTTTTACTATCGTCTCAATCGATGGGTCATGGGTCGAACCATTTTAACCTTCGGGTGGTTTGCTCAATGGGCGTCACGTGATGGCTTGGATATATTTGCAACACAATCTGGCATATTTTGCTTATTTAGTGTGACTATTTCCTGCTTTCAAACGTGAAGCAATGATTGAAGTTTATACATGAACAGCTTATCGCTGTAATAAATACCTATTTTGAGGGCTTTGGTAGAACCTATTATTTCGAAGGAATAAATAATTTGGAAATTTGGACTGAATATATTGAGTTAAAAGGAGATTATCTTAAGAAACAAAACGCTTTTCTGTCGAGAAAAATATATTTGGGAGGTCATTGCTTAGAATATTTTTTAGATTTTTTAGAGTATTTTTAACCAAAATTATTTTTCCTCAACCCATTGTTAATGGATTTCTATATAGTGAATCTGTATTATTTCGGAAAATAAAAGCGACTTATTAGCATGCTGTCTTGGCACATAAATGAGGGCCTAGTATTGAAGGACCTGTTGTTTTTCAACACCTAAACTACTACGACCAACCTACAGAGGGAAGGATTCAGTGTAAATAAGTTTAAGATCAAAATTAACAAGATACAACAAATAAAATAAAAACAGATGTAGAGCATCATGGCTTCATATATCTGATGTTAGGGTTTATGCCTTCTACCAAGTTACTTATAGAATTGGCAGGAAAATTGTCAAATTTTACCTTTTCCCAAATACCGAATAAAAAATAATTTCGTGTATTGAGTGAACACTTCTTTTTGGTGAAGACTGTACTATTGAAGCCTACTAACATATTGGTTTGATAACAGCTATAAAAGTTTTCAACAAGGAAAATCAATTATTATTAAGTGTATATCGAATTTTATCGCAGTATTATAAATACGGATGTTCATAATTCATGAAAAAGTCCACAAAACACTTTAGGAAAACCATAATACGAACTAAGCAATATTTATGAACATAGTTATATAATATTCTGGATGTATCAAACCTTCGATTTTTGATTCAGTCGAAGGTCTATGAGTTAATAGTATCGAAGGATGTGTTATTTTGATATTAAGTCGCTAAACAACGAAAGAAAGGTAGGAAAATAGCGTCTAGTTGAGGATAATACAGAAGCATCATCAGAGCAATTTTTGAATTTCTGAAAACTATTTTTGCAACAGCAAATTATTTTACCACCTTTCAAAATCCGAATTTGTATAAATCATGTTAGCGGATTGGATTTAAAGGGCACAATGAAGAAACAATGCGAGATTATTTTCTGTACCTTTTTTCACATTCGAATAATGAAATATGCAAAGTAAATGCTATAGGATCATGGCGACTTGTACTTCATTTACATAGATATTGCTTTTCTCCAGAGAGATTTGGCCAAATATTTTAAATGTTCCTAATGTTAATACGCCATATAATGCGAAAGTTTCATTTAGGGTATTTGATTTTTTGATTAAATCACCATTTTATTGCAGCGAAGCGGTAATACCGTAATTTTTGTTGTATGGATTACGTATTTTCGATTTTGTTCAATGGGGCCTTAGAAATTCCCAGAAATATTACATTTTTTAGATATAACCATCACCCAATTTTTATTGTCGACCATAGCAAGAAATGTGTGTTTAGAGAATAGGAAAAATGAGTTTCCAGTAGTTTTTTACTTATAGTTATGGACATTGAGGCTTATAAATAAATAATTGATTTTACATATGGTACACACTTACTTTTACAAAAATGAGTATAATAAATGACCACCAAATGACTATTGACTAAATTATTAATAAAATTGAAGATATCGTTTTTAAAGTGCATGATATAGTTGAGGCTATGGCCATATCGAAGATACAGTGTGTGCAGTTGGGGTTCGTCTTTGTTTTCAGCGAATAATTTATCATCATAAAGTAGTTTCCTTCTTCACTTTACTACTTCCTATTTGACTACTCTAGAAAATTTTCATTTTGCTTATCTTAGAAAATGTCTTTAAATTCCTGAAGGATATCGCGGCGTTTGCCCTAAAAGGTAATTTTAAATGTACAGAGACTTTTTGTCCCTATATCTTTGCTCTGTTTATTTCATATTATATTATTTGGTACTTGTCTCTCATTGGAATTTGTCTGATTGCGCAATAATAGATAACTTCTCCTCCACAACTCTGTTAGTTCTCTGTTGTGCCAAGAACATTACATATTTTAGATATAACCATCACTCAATTTTTATTGTCGACCATAGCAAGAAACGTGTGTTTAGAGAATAGGAAAAATGAGTTTCCAGTAGTTTTTTACTTATAGTTATAGAAATTGAGGCTTATAAATAAATAATTGATTTTACATATGGTACACACTTACTTTTACAAAAATGAGTATAATAAATGACCACCAAATGACTATTGACTAAATTATTAACAATATTCAAGATATCGTTTTTAAAGTGCATGATATAGTTGAGGCTATGGCCATATCGAAGATACAGTGTGTGCAGTTGGGGTTCGTCTTTGTTTTCAGCGAATAATTTATCACCACAAAGTAGTTTCCTTCATCACTTTACTACTTCCTATTTGACTACTCTAGAAAATTTTCATTTTGCTTATCTTAGAAAATGTCTTTAAATTCCTGAAGGATATAGCGGCGTTTACCCTAAAAGGTAATTTTAAATGTACAGAGACTTTTTGTCCCTATATCTTTGCTCTGTTTATTTCATATTATATTATTTGGTACTTGTATTGCAATTTGTCTGATTGCGCAATAATAGATAACTCCTCCTCCACAACTCTGTTAGTTCTCTGTTGTGCCAAGAACATTACTATAGTAGAAAATTAAAATTAAATTCTAACGGGTTAGAGGAATTACAATCCTGATATAAATACTCTAGGGTTAGAGCAGTTAGAATAATTGGAGGTTCTTTGTTAGACAGACAGATAGAGAAGGTAGTGACAGTTTGACAAGATGGTCAATTATTTGCATCGAAGGAAGTGTAGTAATTAGAGTTTATTATGAGAGTAGAAAATCTGAATTTGTATTGAGTAAATAATATTTGTGGGAAGTTTTACTTTTTAACTTCAATTTGAATGGGAAGTGAAACAATGAAGTGAAAAAATGTGAAACGAGGATTTGAAACCGCTGCTCGATAATGTTCCGTGTAAAACGCAAGAAGAATATGCAGAATTGTTGCGAAGTAACACAAGAAACCATTTCCTGTCATGTGTGAAAGGCTGCTTCAGCGGAAAAATTGCAAATGTTTTTTGCATCGTATTATTACTGGTGATGAAAAGTGGATCCATTACGATAAATCACAGCTAAAATCATGGGGACCACCTGGTCACGCATCAAAATCAAAATCAATACCCCAAAGCTAAATATTCATGGCGTTAATAGTTGCTCTGTATTTGGTGGAATCAGCTTGGTGTAGTATACTATGAGCTGTTAATACTTAATGAGACCACCATTGGGGATCCCACTCGACTACAATTGATGCGTTTGATACGAGCACTGCACGAAAAATGGCCAGAATACCAGCAAAGGTACACAATATATTCTTCAACATGATGACGCTCGACCACATGTTAAACCGATGAAAACATACCTTAAAAGACACTTTAAAGTTAATTTATAAGCCTAATATATTATTCTTCTGGTATTTTATTCTGGAATTACAAATTAGTTCTTTTAATTTATAAATCTAGAACAGAACATTTTTATGTAAAAATAAAAGCTTCTGTTTTATTTAAAATATGGTCATTCACTAATCACTACATTTTTCAATATTTTTAAGTTTTCGTGAATATAAATAATAGTCAATAAATAGTAGTCAGGGCAATATCTGACGCAACGTTTCATATGGTGAAATGGTGCTCATATCAAAGTCACTCGAATTATATCGAGTATAAACTCTTTAATAGAATGTTAGTAATAAAATACATGCATCCTCTGCAAATAATTTTTATAATACTCATCAATTACACAATTCTTAAAACTAAAGAAAATTACCATTTATTCCACCTGAAGCTCGAAAATAACTTTAAAAAATATATGCTGCAATTCAAGCGTTGGGAACTATCGACTGTTTTCAGTCGCAAAACAGTTGAAACAGTCCAGAGTCAAAAAACCAGTTGTAATTACTATTTTCAGTCAAATGCACGGTTCGACTGTTTTTTTCAATTCGTGATGTCAGACGAAGATGTACAAATTCGTTTCTGTATAAATTGTGAGAGAAAGGATGGAGATAATTGCTTGGAGCAATTAATTTCATATGTGATTATATTTTCTAATGGTGGTATAAGCGAGACGGAGATCATATTCAGGTAAATATTCCTTCACGTACTAACTTTAAAAAAGGAAAGCAAAAAAATAAGTACTGAATACTACTAACATGCAATTAATAATTTCATTTTAAACGAAGTAGAGTTACTTTTATATTAGAATATTCTGTGGATCTCTAAAAAGGAGTGGGATTTTTCTATGGAATGGATAATACCCCAAAAATGTTTTATCGTATTTTAATATGTTAATTGCTATTTTAAAATAATATATTATAATCAATATAGACAATAAAATAGAGCTTAAACAAAACCTAAAAACTAAAGATTTACAATAACCATAAATACTAACTAAAAATTAAACATACACCTAATCATAAAAAAAAACTAATCCATGACATAATTAAAAATGATCGCACAATAACCATTGGAGCTTTTTAAATAAAGTAAATGCTTTGTTTATTATTGAAGGGAAATATTTTGTTAATATATAATATTAACATTAATATTAATATATATAATGCTGCTATATTAATATACAATTTATTGATATTTATAAGCAAACTACCAAAAAAATTATAAAACTATATATACTACATATAAATCTATGCAAACATAAATAGGGTACATTTTTGTTAAGGTCGCGGCTAGGATGGCAGAGCCAGAACGTTAAAAATCAGTCGAATGAAACTAGTAGAACCAAAAATAGTAACTAGTACACGACTGAAACAGTCATTAGTAAATGGTAGTAAAATCAGTCGAACCAAGAATAGCGACCGAAACAGTCGATAATAAAAAGTAATCAATTATTAAACAGTCGATAGGTCGTAAACAGGTCGTTTTACATTAGATAATTCATAATTCAAAACTTAATTTAGAGGTGGCGTTGCCTTTTCGGTAAACTATTTATGCATCTAATACCTAATTTTCGGAAAATAACACAGAAAATACAATAATTTATAAATAATTGACACACTTGATATAATCATTTCAAACACATAAAAAACTAAAGCCACACAAAACGAAAATTAAAAATATCTAGGAAATTATAGGCTATTAAAGCAATTTAGACATTTTACCTGGAAACTATTACGTTACCATCAATCTGAATTCATTCCAATCTAAAATCGAACAATTATTTCGAATGAGTGTACGATAAAAATAATCAGGCTTATTTTCTTAAGACCATTCTCGGCCCAAGGGGAACAGAAATAAGGCAAGAAACGGCGGAGGAAAAATGTTTTGTTATTATGATCGTTTGTTCTTCATTTACATACAGATTATGTGGCCAACAGGTTTGTTTTTATGCCGAGGGGGTGGAACAAATTCGAAAGTTGCGTGTGTGCCTGCGTGTATTTAAATCGTATCGCCGCCATAATGACGGCGGTATTTCTTTATTGAATCCGATACAAACGCGATACCGTTGTCATCGGGTGATGACCGTTATGTTTAAATCCTTTTTTATTGACACCTTGATAACTTATTAACATCTGTGTTGAATTTATTAGAACTTACAATTATCTATCTTAGTGAAATTATTTAGGTTATAACATTCATTCGTAAATACTCTCGATTTCGTTTACTCCATGCTTTCGGTTTCATTGTTACATAAGGTTGTTCAATAAGTCCATGTTGAAATGGAGTTAGGTAAGATATATGAGGTATTTTAGGGTTGTATATGGCTCGGTTAATGGAGGTAAAATGAAATGAAACAGTTGGGCTTACATTATGTGACCGTTATTTATTGGCGAATAAAAAATATGGAAAATACAATAGATAAAAAGGATGGCGGCGGTGTTACCTGAAGACGAGGCTTGGGGAGTCGATGGTGGCACGTCTGAACTGAACTATGGTCAGTGACCGAATGATCAAAGTACCCTTCAATAATATCTCAAACAAACGTCTCGGGGAAGATAGTCATACGTTATCATTAGCAAGTAGGCGCTGCTGGCACCCTGCACGTATTCAACATCTGAGATAATATTTCTGGGTGTTTTGTAGGCCGTTATTCTAACATGTAATATTCGACATACTCAAGGTCTCTGCAGCATTAAAAATATTCTTTTGTTATTTAAAACGTACGTGCCGCATTATCCATGAATGTGTCATCATTGCATATCGTTCAGATGTCTATACCTAGAACCTAGTAACTTGATGACGAGAAACTTCTTCTCACTGCACAATTGACACATACCATGCACCCTTTCGTTTGCACGTTTCTGTGACCTCGGACTTTTGAAAACTTGGTAATATCACTTTTTATTTGTAACACTCCTCTCTTTGGCTCGTCATAATCGCTTTAGGGACAGAAAGCACAACCAACTGTGACTTAACTTGATGATAACTCTGTGCTTGCTAGTTTTCGAAAGGTTCGCCCATTTAAGAGCCGACACCGTCTCAAAGTTTATTGCTTTTATCATAATTATGAACTTTGCTCGTGAAACATTCACATGTTCGTGGCTACGCGTGTTCCCATTTTCTTTGCCTGTGATTATGTTTCAAAACACAATGGTTTTCTTAAATGTCCTTTAAATTAAACTCTGAACAGTTAAATAAATTAAAGAATTGAAACTTTTTTTTACATTATAGTTTTATTCGAACCTAAATATTGAAAATGAATGGTAACCTATTAGGCCAAAAGTCAGTATTTTGTTATAGTTTTGCTATAGTTGCCTATAGCTTGCTTAGGTAGCATGTTGATCTTCATAGATGGTGTTTTTAATTACCACAATTACAACAAATGAAAAATAAAATTACTAGTTATCATACATGGTCATCAATTTTTCATTATCAAACAATATGTTATATCAGTAATATTATGCTGTCCTAAATGACTAAAAAAACTACAGGTTTTGATATTAGAATCTTTTTGGTTCCATTGACTAGTTTATGATAATATTGACGTGTATACTGTCACTGCACTCTGCTTTTGCACATACTACCACACTACACTACCCCAGTTCAATAACTTAGTCCTTTTGAGTCATCTTGTTCAGTCCGCGACATTGACATGACGAAGAACATTTTGTTCATGATTTTGTGCTAGTTTTTTAATGGTCTGGCTAATGGTGTGTATTTCCAACCAACCCCATATCTGGAAGTCATATGTCCTTTTGCTTATACAGTACTATTATATGGTAACAAGGCAGAATATCATCCAAATAAACAATAAGTTCTTCTTAAATTTAAAGTCCAGTTCTGCTTTTTTTCTTCACATGAGGCTTCCAGCGAAGCTTTACGCCCAGTGCCGTTCCTAAATATATTGTTGTGTTATGATATAGAACTTACATCTTATATAAACAAGTCTCTAAGTGGTCCACTCACCAGTTTCGAGGCTTCGTCGAAGTTTAAGTTAAGCAATGGATCTTTTCACTAAAATTAGGCGTAACGCATGTTTATAAACATACAATCCCAATTTATATAAAACTTTGCGAATATCGTCTTACTTGATTTGATGAAAATTAAGAAATATATAGGTTTATATAATGTTTAAATATAATTCAGACTGAGTATTTATTATTTTGGAATGTTTATTATTGCTCTCTCTTATAAAAAAAAATTAACAATAACAAATTCTGTAAAAGTAGCTGATGTTCCTTATTCAGTATTTCTCTCTGCATAATGATACTTAAATTCAATTAGACACATTTAAAAATTGTAAAAAATCCTCAAATATCTCTTTGTTAGAACCCATATAATTCGCCGCTTTCTTAGTTTGCGGTAATGGGACGTTTTAAGTAATCTTCAAGTGAACAATAGCAGCGTTTCGTAACTTTGGAGATAAGAGAACGACTGTCGTAACTTTTGAGTTACAAATAGTTTCGGAGAGCCTTTATTCTTTTTGAAACTAGGAATAAGTCCCAACAAAGTTGTGCATAACACTGGCACATTTTATAATAAAAACAAATTTAAAATAAAATATTTTTATATTTGTGATAGATAGATTAGATATATACAGATTATACAGATATACATATATATTAGATATATACAGATTACATATATATATATATATAATATAATATAATATAAAATTATAATATATATAATATATATTATAATTTTTATCGTCCACGATTCTTCCACCATATAGTTTAGATAGTATGTAAAAATTATGGAAAATTTGGCACATAAAAATAAAAAATCATAGTTATTGTGAATAAGTTAAATAATATTAAATTATTAAAATGCTAATATTATTTAATTAATAACGTTGTCATAATATTTTTGCTGATGTGCATTGCACAATAATCACTAGCAGTAAACATACACTTGTAGATATTCGATCGTCCTTGATATCATTTCTCCATCTGCTGCGATGTTCTGATAAAACCATTCCTCTTATTTCTCATCTACTTCACATTGGTCTTTAGTAATGTCAATTTAAGTGTGAAATTCAAATCTCATCAGATGACCAAAAGTTTTGAACTTTTCACTTTGTCACTATCTTTTTAAATTATATCCATTCCCTATTTTCCTTTGATTTCATCCCTGTTTTGCTGTCCCACTAACATATAAAACATATAACATAACATATGAAAACTTTTTAAACCGTTTTTGCAAATCGTTTGACCAAAAAAAACATTTAACTCCCCATCCAGCATTCAATCATGGGCTGTCTACTTAATTTTTTGTAAAATGTTAAGATGTTCGTAAGTTTTCTTCAAATAAATTGAATAAGAATAATACCCATTTTAAACTTTTGTTGGATATTTAAATATTTAATCTTAGGAGACTAATGGGTGATATATCTTTTTTTTTAAATATTTTAAAGGTCTCTTTTTACCAACTATGGATTTATCTGGACAGGGCCTAAAGTTTAACATGGGCCCCGAACCACGATCCTCAGCATTAAGCCTAGCGACTAGCGAGTGACCAACTTTAGAAATCATCCCAGAAGACATCCAGTGTTACTAAGCGTGGTTAATGGCGTGACTGGAATCATTTTCCTTGTCGGATTTTATACTCTTGCCTAAGGGTAATCACAAATATTAAACAATTACAAACATAAATTTACGGACCATGCCCCAGCAGGATTCGAACCCGCGGCTATTGCAACAGTAGGAGGACCGTCCCATCGCCTCTACCACTGCGCCACCAAGCCGGCTGTCTTTTTATTATTGTTTGGGAGTCAACACACAAAATAGCGCTTAGTTAAAATTATTGAAAACCGATTTTCACGGTTGGTTTTTATTATTTAATTTTCTGCATTGATTATACCAATTTTTTTAATTATAAGAAAGCATCATTAACACAATAAAATGTCTAATTTAATGATTGATATACTTTTTAAGGTAGATATTGTTTAAACCAGTTTTAAGATGCCATTGTTATTAGATGTAGCGCCTATAAATTCTGTTTTTTAGCTGTCTGTCATCTCATTCTGTTCCAAATATATCTTCATGTATTTCGTTACTAGAATTCTACTTAAGATTTTCTACTTTATATCCGATATTGGATGTTTTAGCTAGTCGATAACAAATCGGTCAAATAAATTTTACCGACGCTTGTTGTTTCAGAGTACTAAGCAAACTGGTGCCTTATGAATTTTGCATGGATTTATAGGCTTGTAACTTATATTACCTGCAATGTGTACTCTAAATTAAATTTCATGTATATTCATCATATGATAAATATAGTTACATTTTATTAAATATTATATAAGTTAAATGGATTGGAAAATTGCCCTCCTTTTTTACTAGATATTACAATAGTGAGTATCAAATACTTATTAATTTTTGTGAAGAAATCCAAAAATAAATTGTAGTGTGTATTTTATATATTTGCTATATACATTCCGGACATGACGGAACACTTTTTCTGATAAGAAAATTCATGATACGAAAATTCATAATAATTAAATATTTACTAATGGTCTGCAATGGCATTTTTATTTCAGTATCATTAAAATTTAGAAATTAGGACTCGGATAAGGTATTTACCCTGCATTATTTGACTAAATTTCACTGTATTTTTACGTAAAGTACAGAAATATATATACTGGTCTAGAAGTAATACAGATAAGATAAAAATCTGGGTTCACTTGGAAAAAACACAGAAAATAAATGTTTGTTTTTACGTTTTGACTGAAAATATCTGTAAACATCGAGAGGCAGGAAAGGAACTACCTTGAAGTCGTGACAAAAAATCCAAATGAGCTTTTTTAGCCGGTGATTTTTGGCGGCCCATGATTTTCTTTTTTGTATTATGGGTGAAACAAAAATATTCATGATTATATTATTTAAGAATTGTTAAAAGGGATTTCAGTTTATTTACATATTTTAGGGATTGTTGAACCTGAATTAGTTTCTATTTCTTAAACGGTTCTTATAAATATTTTTTAAAAATAAATTATGTTTTATGCATTGGTAATCAGGATATTTAGATTTAAACAAGAAGAAGCTGACTCAACAATGAGTATATTGGGTCCAGTTCTTTATCCACTGTATACGTGTGACATACCACAATGAGTGTAAGCGAATGAAAACGAATGAGAGTAAATCAGTGCATTTTGAATTTTCCTATGACCAAACTGTTCATATACTACATAATAAATACATACATAATAAATATGAATAATACTATTATTCCATACAGTAACAGTGGGATGAATCTTGACGAAAAACCTCGTTGGGCCGGCTTGGTTGGCGCAGTGGTAGAGGCGCCAGGACGGTCCGCATATTTTTGCGATAGTCGCTGTTTCCAATCCTGCTAGAGCATGGTCGTAAATTTATGTTTGTGGTTGTTTAATATTTGTAATCGTCTTAGGTAAGAGTGCAAATTTCAACAAGGGAAATGATCACGCCAGTAACCGGGCTGGGCAAGACCGGATGTTTTCTGGGATGATTTCTAAATTGATCACTCGCTAGTCCGTAGGCTTAAAGCCGAGAACCGTGGTTCGAAGGAGACTTTAAAATTTATATAATAAAACTTTGTAGGAGGGAGCATGTAAGAAAGAAAATTAATTGTAAATGATTATTTGGAAGAAAATCTACATTATATGTATGTAATAAGTTGCTGTTTGTTGTTGTTAAACAAATACTAAAGCCTATATGGACTTATGGAATTCAGCTATGGGGATGTTCTTCCAGAAGTAATACCAACATGGTACATCTATTTTAAAATAATGATCTGAGAGGTATTCAGATTTCAACTTTCATAGATGAAGTTACGAGATTCGTTCGATGAGAAAAGGCTCCACTCCTATGTAATTATCGAAGTGTTGAAACTCTTGGACAACATTGAACTAGGGCGTAGACTCAAGAGAACCACACCGTGCGATCTTGTGTAGGTGTGTAGGGAAGTGCACTAAATAATAAAACACTGAAAACACTAACTTTTATTTTATTAGAGGTTAAGTAAGAACCAATAGGCCTCCATAGTACCTAGTTTTAAGATACTGTGGAGACAAACAAAAATAACAAACTCGTATTTTTTATCAACTTTTTTGACGTCAATGCGGGGTTTTATTAAATATGTATAGTTTTACAATTATATATTATTGGTTCATTCAAATACATTTCTAAGATATGAAGAATAAATATTTGCGTAAATGCCAAATTATGAATAGAGTAAATATAGAGTTATAACCTTGAACGCCCGCTATCGTATACAAGAAATTGCGATTACGTAATAAAAGTATAGGGATATGGAAAAGGTCAAGGTTGTTTATCAAATAGATACTTTCAGCCTTGTAATAACAGCAATATTGTGTTCGTTCAATGCAATATTTTCTTAGCTTTAGCTATAACATTTCTGTTTTAGTAATTAATATATTGTAAATTTGAAAATAACTAGTCACAGAAATAGTTGCATTACTTCTCTTTTAGAGTTTCTTTCACAGTCTTGTAGTTTACTACTCCCGGTTAAGCAGATTAGTAGTTTTATATTAATTTGGGAAACATACTGATGTATTAATACCGTACTCGCCTGGTTTGTATATTAATGCAAGTACAACAGAATAGTAGTAATAAATTTATTTATAAATTGAGATTGTACTAAGTACATCTAATAATGTAAGATGTAATTAATAAAAAAATAATCTCGTTTAAGTTTTGTACAATTGTGTCACCCTTATATCAATTATCTACTTTCAGGTCAATAATTCTTGCCGTTTAGAAAACTAAGAATCTTTTTTATTTATTTATAAGATATGTAAATTAATTTTGAAGAATTTTTTGAATTACATTTTTTTTTAGTTCATTTTCGGTAATGTTTTTATTAAGTGCTTTGATATATACTGGGAATTTTTTCATATTAATAAAATATTCTCAATATCATTTGAGGAATGTAATGCAGCATCACCATAATTTTTAAAACTATTTCATGGACGTCACCAGCAGCTTTTATCAAATCAGACTGTAATAAATATTGGAAGTGAATTGAGCATTCTATGATTAGCGTCTGTATACACTGAATAACTCAATAATTTTAAGTGGAAAACTGTAATTTGATGTGTAGAAATGTCAAAATTATCGAATTTAACATTTGGGTTAGGAGGTTTTATAGTTATTTACATCAATACTTTTACTAATAGATATATCTGTATTTAAGATTAGATATAGAAATATTGCTCACGTGGATTGTGTGGTATAATGACCGGAATCATTAATAATTGCATCAACTGTAATTGATAGTAATGCTATTCTAAGAGGGTTTCATATAGTTTGGTTTCCTCCTAATATAATCTATTCGAGACTAAAAAATGAATCTAGGTTTGTTTGAAAGTTTCGATATATATATTCAAGATATATATATATATATATATATATATATATATATATATATATATATATATATATATATATATACATATATATATATATATATATATATATATATATATATATATATATATATATATATCGTTCCCTTCAAGGCCTTGTGGAGGTTTCCATTGCATTAGTCTATTTTTTTATATACCGTTTTAGTATTTTATTGTTATTACACTAAACAGAGTCAAGTTATTATTTTTGTATCTTATATTTTATCATTCATAGTTTTGTAGTAGCCAGTACTTATAAGCTTGACTGAGCCCTGTGTTTACATGCTTGTGTTATATGTTGCCAATGCAGAAACCATAACCGCTCTATGAAATTTGTATTTTACATTTACATGGCCCGATAGCGATTAAACTTCTAGCTAATTTTGCTATTGATCTTCGATTAGTTAAATTGGATAGTAACGAAAAGGCAATATTTGTTTTATAATTCCGTGGTTTGGTACTTTAAGTATAATTTTAGATCGATATTTTTCATTATCCAAATTACTATTCTCGTCAATAACTTCGATATTTAACCTAATATTTATATTATACTCATACAAACATTCGTTTTAAATGTATTAATATCTATGATAATGAAGGAATTCAAGAGGAACTTTGTGATGCCTTTTCCGCTATTTTATTGACGGATACTTGAAATCATGGCTCGGTAAAAGTGTTTGCTCTTTCAACTGGGTGAAACATTAGAAATAACAGTTAAATCTTAAAATAATTTAAGTAGAAACTTTATTTTGTGAAGAAAAAATAAAAGTAGAACTAATGTTTATGCAATATTAAACTTTTTATTCGGAAGATGGTATAACAGTATATTTTCTTTCTGTTGATATGTAAAGTGTCATGAAATGTATTAATTTTACACGTTATTAGAAATTGTTTGGCTCCAGCAAGACATGTTTATTGATTTTTTGCAAGCGCGTTAGCAAGTTCTGAAAATTTTTTGATAATACTTAGTAAAAAATAAATAAGTATCTATATATTAATCGGCTTAGCGAAAATTTTGCCTTTTTGAAGAAATGGGGGTACCGGGAGGTGTGAATTTGGCACGGTTAAAGCTTATAACGAGGAAAAATTTTTAGGTATAAAATATGCGTTACAAATAAATAACTTCCAATAAAACGAGATGCGATAATATAATCAAACAACCAGGCATAGCTCAACATAGATTAACAAAATTCGAGAATAACAAGAGTCTGTCAGAAATTGTTTTTGCTTAAGAACTTATATAGATATGAGCTATCTGTAGTGGTAAAATTTCAGAATATTACATAAAATGCTAGCTTGACATAAATAATAATAATATATTAATAAATATATTTACTAGCAGAAAAAACAGCTGTTGTTATAAATATTAAATAGTGAAATAAAAAAGTAAAGAACAATGCAATTTTATTTAAACATACAGGAAAAGAAATGATTCTTCCATTAGATAAGCCTGGTTTTATTGGGTGTATTGTTGTTAAACTTATGTTTTATGTGGAAAATATGTATAAAATATAAAAATAATATTAATATATAAATAAGGTAATGAAAATTTGTAAAATAAAATGAAATTAACTACATAATAGAGCTTATGAATTATTAATAGTAATTTGGTAAATATTTTAAACCGCTGATAAATATTAAGATGTTTAAGAATGAATGATGAAATGAAATGAATGAAATACTTATATTTGATGCTGTGAAATTTATTCATTATACTTTTGTTATAATGTTCAGCGGTGTAGTAATTTATACTTTTTAATACTTTGTTGATTATTAAAACTAAATGAAAATCATATTTAATTAAATGGCATAAAAAAAGGTTAGTGAGTATTAGTTCTTGAGATTGTTCGAATATATGTTAACATACTAACATTTATATTGCAATTAGTTTTAATAAAATCGTCATATAATATCTAAATTGTTCTCTTTATTATATTATGATTTAAATATGATTAACTTAATAAATCGACCACTATTTTTTTTCAAATTTTTTTAGACATTAGGCAATATCTGAATTTTCTGTTAAAATATGTCTATTAGCTCTTCATAATAAAAGTGCTTTATACCAATTCAGAGGTATAAAAAGACTAAAAATAGAATTATCCATTCAATATTTTTTTATTGTATTAAAGCTGTAAAAGGAAATATTACGAGAAAGCAATAAAAGCTAAAGAGGCAGGAAAGGTCAGGTCACGTTTATGTCAGACGAAATAGATTCATTCATCAAGGAACGTATTTAGCTTTTATTCTGGGGCGCTATCAGTTCAATCCGGTATGGTTCCATCGCAATTTTAATTAAGTAATTTCCCTTTATAATTGTAAAATCATTTAAATTCTCTTATTTTCTTTAAAAAATCTATTCATTGTCGATATGATATTGATAGTTATCTTCCTATACTTGCACCACCTTTTCATTAGCAGAACCTGAGAGTTATTTCACGGACCAAAAATTTGGATCATTATTTTTGTTTAGGAAGAGAACCTGGACCCTAGAGAAACTGGCCATGAATTCAATTTCGTGACTTCCTAGTTTTTAATTACACAAGGTTGAAAATGACAAATATTGCGATATAAAATTATTATATATTAATGATATTAAAAAGTATTAAATATGTATTTAATAAATATGTAAAAAGACGCATTGAATTGTGAATGTTGTGAAGAATTTCAGAAGAAATTTTATATATGATTGATTCAACATATATTTAGAACCAACTTCATATTGAAACCTTGACTGACATTTTCAACCAGGTGCCAGGCTTCACTTTTCAGTATTTATTATTTCGTCGAAGTCTGAACAATACATTGTTTCAGTGCATTGAAAATATCTGCATTTGTACCGAGTAAATCGTATTTGTGGAATGTTTTACTTTTTTACTTCAATTTACTTACTGAGGGTATAATATTTTATGTCGTCATGCAAGTTCATTATCAACTAATTCATTCTTCATTTTAAAAAATTGTAAACATTGAAATAATTGAAACTTAAAATATTTATTAATTAAATTATTTTATAATATATCAGCTTTTCGGCATTATTCATCAACGTAATCTGCATCAAGAGCCACACACCCATTCCAGCACCGCTCTAACATTTCAATAACACTTTTGTAGAACGATTTATCCTTTGTCTCAAACTAGGCCTCAGTTTCAGAAATAACCTCTTCATTTGAGCGAAATTTCTTACCGAATATGGTGGATCTGGGAGCAATTCGAAGTTAAATTCATGTAGTTTTGCAACTGTTTTGATTGACTTGTGACACGGTGCGTTGTTTTGATGAAACAAAATGTTTTTCTTTACCATATGCGGTCGTTTCTTTGCACTTTCGGCTTTCAAACTCTCCAATAACGCTATATGATATTCACTGTCGATGGGATTTTCCTTCTCAAGATGGTCGATGAATATTACACCACGTGCGTCCCAAAATACCGAGGCCATAACTTTTTCAGCCGATTGTTGTGCTTTCGAACGCTTTAGATGAGGTTCGCCAGTTGATGTCCACTCAGGTGACGATCATTTTTATGCCGGAGTGATGAATCCATGTTTCATCCATTATATGTATCGGTGCAAAAATTCCGGTTTGTTACGTTTAAATATGATCAAACACTGCTCAGAATCATCATGCTTGTTTTTGGCCAACAGTTAGCAAACGCAGCACGCACTTTGAACAGAGCTTTCTCATAGTCAAATGCTCATGCAATATAAAACCTTCATGTTCTTTTGATATCTTTATGACGCTGGCTAGCTCATGCAACTTTACTTTTTGGTCATTCAAAACTATTTTGTAGTTATTTTTTCAGTTTTCTGATGCTAACCACCTCATTTGGATGTCCATTACATTCTGCATCGTCGGTGCCTCTACGACCACATTAAAAGTCAATAAACCAACGTTTAATTGTTGTTGATGATGGAGCGGTGTACTTATAACACTTTCCAAACCATTGCTTCGCTTGAACCCGAATTTTTTCCTATCAAGAAGCAGTGTAAAATTAAGATGAAATTGTTTTTGATCAATTGTTTTTTAGGTTATAGTTTTAGGCCCGGAACATATCAGCCCATGTGTTATATATGTTGAAATATTGATATCCGGAAACGGAACTTTATATATTGTCAATTTGTCAGATTTCCATTTTATAATTTAACTTCATTGTTACTACATTCAACCCATCGAAATAAGGATATTAGATATTATTTTCTTCGTATTGTACTATATGGCCTGCCCTTTATATTAAATGACTGACTTCGAGCGAATAATTTCGTTCTCGGTCGTTTTTATAAGGGCAATTTATTTTGTCGTCATTTTTCGCCAGAATATACATTACCCAGCCAGATTTAACGTATGCGGATGATGACTGGCAAATGTAATGGTAACATTTTGATGTTGGAGGAAGTCAAGGAAATCTTGGTGAATTATTTAAAATTACACAAGCGCGGTAATAAAATATACAGTTAGTTCATTATTTAAATTTTTATTGTATTTTGTTGTAATTTTTAATTATTTAATTATTTAAACTAAAAAAATTAAATTGAGCGAATATCGAGCTCGTACTCTCAAATATTTTTCAGGCAGCATAGCAGGTGATTAATCAACTGTTTCTAAACGTTTAAATGCTATAAGAAAGATCCAAAAGAAGGAAAAATGGATACACTAATTAACTGAAAATAGTATTTCAAATCATTTCAACACCACGCCGTCTAAATGCTGAGTGCGAACATAGCTCAATGATGCTTCAGGACCAACATAGTTCTTTCTTGTCAATCAAGTATCTTTCTGTTATAGTATCAACTTTTTTAAATAGTAAATTTAACGCGATTCTAGAAACAACATTATGATTTTTATAAATTATAATAATAATTTTCTTAAGAAAAATTGCTGTGATATTTTACATTTTCCGTTTTGTAAAGGCAAGGAATCCTCTTTAAATGGATAATTTTATTCTCTGCAATTTCAGAAATGTATTCTGTAGTTACGTATCCGACAAAAGCCTATGTAATTTAACTTTATGCTTAAGATGTTTGCACCATTCTGAACATAAATCTGACCATATTTTTGGGTTAGCGATGATAATATGCGTATTTTACAGTTTACGCATTCTGTTTTACATGATATTAAAATTATGGCATCTTGAAGTAAAATAATATACAATAAAATATCAGAAAATGTTCATCTTCTTCACCTTTTAAGGAATTGATTTAACCCTATCACTAGTGATATCTATTGTCCATTGATACCTTTGTTCACCTACTTACCTTTAGTGGTCTGAACTGTGATGTTTCTATAAACAACTACTACACAGATTACGCATACGGATTAACGCAATGATCTTTTAACTTTTTTAAGTTAGAAGTTTAATTAGTTTAGAAAATATCTTAATATATCTTAAAATATCTTCCAAATCGTAATACGATTTGGGTTATAATATTAATTAGACTAAAAAAGTTGTCGCCTATTTTTCTTTTATATATTTGTAAATGTTTATTAAACATTATATTGTGGGGCGAACCAGTATGGTGTGGACGAATCTACAGATATTTGAAAAATATTTTTGCTTGATCCGAGGAAGGGAGTACTTCTGATTACTGATGGAAAATATTGAAATATGATGTTGGTTGTATTTAACTTGTTATAGTGTTTTTCTATATATACAAAATCATATTTCGCTGCTTTGGTAGTCTCATATAGCTTAAAAAGTAGCCATTTCGTCGCTCTTTACTTATGTTGTAATATGGGTGTTTAATATTGTTTGGGTTTTACATTAACTTGCTTGGTAAAGCATTAATTTATTTTAGTTCAAAGCCAATGTT
The DNA here is from genome assembly GCF_030347505.1 of Rhynchophorus ferrugineus. NCBI lineage: Eukaryota > Metazoa > Arthropoda > Insecta > Coleoptera > Curculionidae > Rhynchophorus > Rhynchophorus ferrugineus. The sequence goes on along the minus strand of NW_027472583.1, from coordinate 16,853,670 downwards.
CAGAGTCCTATAATAATAACCCTAGTTAGAGGCGACATTAATGTGCGAAGGAAATATATATATATATAATATATATATATATATATATATATATATATATATATATATATATATATATATATATATATATATATATATATAAGTAGCCATTTCTCCTCTAACTACTGCATCAAATGTATTGATCCATAATACGTATTTTTGAAATGAAGATTTTGGAAAGTACTTGGTTCGGTTTTCTAAACAGAGATAGACACATGAGATATTTTGAAGTGTTGAAATTATGGTTTTTAACAGAAACGTATCAAGCATAAGTAATTCGATCAAAACGTCACATACACCATTAATTAGCTCTTTAAGTGTATATGATTTTGAATATATGAATGTAAATTCGCTTTAAACATCTGAAAAAAAAAACTGCTTCAATCAAAATGAGTATTGTATTAGTCAAGTTCTGTAAAGGCGATTGTCTTCTACGGTTGTTTCTTAATTTGCTCATTCACCACTGGTTAAATACAAGACAAGTAAAATAATAATGTCGATATACTGGATAATGGAATTCACACTAATAGGTATAATTAACAGCTTCCCATCTAAGTATAATGAAGTATAATTAGAATAAACTATTTGTATGTCTCTTGTGAAGTATTTCCTTCAAACGCGATGTCATTAAGTGGCTTTTTAACTATTTTAACAAATTACATGACTCTTGGATTGTATTTTGCCGGTAACCAACTCGAACATAAAAATATTTAACATGAAAAAGTTATAATACGGAATTTTGGTTGTTTCCGTTATTTCACTATTAACTATATTTCACTATAAACTATGAGCTCTGTTGAAATTGAGGTATTTTATCTTGTATTTAGAGAAAATATCTCTTGTTCATGCCATATTACTGCACGCATATTTAGAATTAATTAATATTTTCGTTTCTGTCAACTAAATAACCCTCGTAAAAAGTTAAGTAACAATATAGATATATCTTTTAATCGTAACTTTCCTCAATTCTAAGGACTGTTTATTTCAGTACTTATTTCATTGCTATACAGGTGCTAAAGTAGAGTACTTGCAGCTTTGTTATTATATCGTAACTTGGCACTTTTCGTTATGTCTTTGAGATCGTAATTGTGATTTTTATCGTGCAAGTATACCGCCAAGAACTTTTTAACACTTAATGTATAGTTTATCCTTTCTGCCTTTCATAAACTTTATTACTTACAGTTTAAGAACTTTTTAATTTATGTGGCTAAAAGATCCACAGTATGTCATTTAATGGTCTTTGATTCATAATATCAAAGATATTTCATTAAAAGCTTTGCTCTATACCATATTAAACCAACAACTAATGTAGTGCTACACTGTACACCAAGTCAAAACATCTGATTAGACAGAAACAATCAGATGCCCGATCTCCATTAGTATTATATCTCAAAGTCAGCTACATTAAGCTCGTATTTGAACAGGATAAAACATTTCCGTATTACGATGCAGTAATCAATTGTTCTAAATACATCGCCAGCGAAGTGCTAATTGTAATATATAGATTCAATTGTAATGATTTCAAGTAGATAATCGAAATATAAATTTGCAGTAATAATTGACAATAAAACAATTTAATTTAAATATTTTAAAAATTCTCATAATGAATATCACCCGAAAAATCTATTTAATTTGAGACCTCATATGTTAATAGCTTGTAACGTGGTTCTATTCATTTTATTGAAAGTTCTTCTAATGAAGCTGATTTTGGTTAGCAATTACGAGTCCAATTTTCCGGTTGTGTTTCCTTAATTGACGAATCGGGTTTACTATTCGCTGTTAACGGTTATAAATTATGTAATTTGCTCTACTTTACGTAATGGGACTTAATGAAAGCGTACATGGTGAGATTTTAAAATCGAACGAATAATCATAGCTTTTGGATAGTCAAGCTGTCCAGTAGGTGTTGACATTTATTCTGATTCTAAAGTCTTTATATTCATGAAATTGTGTAATACACTTTACACACTTCACCGTCGCATATATTTAACATGTTAACAAGTGCATTGATGTTCACTGACATTATTTCGAACTAGTTAACCATGGCCTTAACCAGATACATCGTTGGTTCATTATATGGCATAATGGTATGCATTCTGAAACCATTCAACACTGACGGTCAACATTTTGGAACCTTTGTATGACTATACAATTTTTCGAAATTGCTCATTACTCTTTGATAAATCACAGTCAATGTTAAATAGTTTACTCTTTCGATTGGATGTATTACAGATAATCAAAAAATATCTTTCCCAGGAGTGACGTGAAACTGATATTTGGACTCTAAAGCTAATTAGCATTAACTAATCGATCAGTAAGACATTACCATCAGTTTATGTAACGAAAAAAATATTTATTTATTAACTATTAATTAATAAAATAATATTGTGATGGTTTTCATACACAGTGATAAAAGTTATGTTAAATACAGAATAATAAGATATGAAGAATAATTTTGAAGTAAAAAAAGTAATCTTTAAAAGTAATTAAACTAAACCTATAATAACAATTCTGATCTTAGATTCAATTAGGTATATTCATAAATTTTGATTATCAGTGAAATTGCGAAGTATCAATGCAAACAACTGTTAAACAACCAAACCTGACCGTTAAATTTAATACGTTTTGATTTTTCTGCCCAAAATAACAACTCGTTTAATATTAATGAGTTAATCATTATACGCCAACCATTTATCGAACGACCAAAATTGTTTTTTCGACATTATTGCTTTTGTTCACTGATTTTAAGTGTGCTTCGAATACTTTTTGAACGTTATGGTGGTGGTGCAAGGATAGGATGAGAGTGAAGGAGTCGGATGACATCGACGCCGAATCTGAATATTCAATTGAATTTAGTCCGATAATATAATAATAAGCCGACAGTCGCAAAACAGTTGAAACAGTGGATAGTCAACAAACTAGCGATTGATATATATATATATATATATATATATATATATATATATATATATATATATATATATATATATATATATATATATCATAAAATATTAAATATAATAAAATAATATAATATAATGTAATATATAAATAGTGATTACTATTTTCAGTAAAATGCACGGTTCGACTGTTTCTTTTTTAAATTCGTGATGTCACACGAAAATGTAGGAACCCTTTCCCTTATAAATTGTGAGAGAGGAAAGAACGGAGATAATTGCTTGGAGCAGTTAATTTTATATGTGCTTATATTTCCCAACGAAAAGAAAAAAATAATTGCTAAATACTATTAACATGCAATTAATAATTTCATTTTAGAAGTAGAATTGCTTTTATATTTGACTGTTCTGTGGATCTATAAAAAGGAATGGAATTTTTCTATAGAATGGAATAATACCCCAAAAATGTTTTATGGTAATTTATTATGTTAATCACATTAACAATCTTGAAAAATGGCTTTCCAAAATGCTGCATCTAATAGATAAAAATTATATTTGATAATTTATACAGAAACGGATGGATATAGACGCACTAATACAGAGCGTCTGATAAATATTTTGCTGAAGAGGTACTTTGATGTACTTCTAAGCACAATAAAATGAAGATACCTTGTAAAAAATTATATTCTCAACACACAAGAAAAATGTCAACACAATAGGGAATATAATTTTTAAGCTACTTTAATTTTCAGGTCTTTTAAGTAAAATATTTTTTATGAGTTCTCTACTTGTATATTTAATACCAAGTAAAAAGTGTAACAGGTACTTTTTTATATAAGCTTTTTTAATGTAATGAAACTTTTTTTATATATTTTTATCAATATTACACAATAAATTTCCCTCGGGCTTTTTGTTAAACATCATTTTCGCCGTTATTATCAAGATTATATTATCAGTCATTTTTAAGAAGTAATTTATTTTATTATCGCATTTTCCGGTAAAAGGCCTATACGATCTGTCTTTTTAGGTTTAATATATTTGGATCGTAGCGAGCATAAATCCGCCAGTAATATATTCCGTGTAAAGAAAAGCGACGAAAAGGCCCATAACTTTTCGTCTGACTTATCAATATATTACCCAAAGTCGTCATATTATCCAAATTGTGTTAACCTTTAGATACTGTTAATACAATATTAACCTTGCGAGTATAAAGTTGGGTTGGATACATTTACCCATAAAACATTCGCACAGCGGTTCTTCTTTATAGAGAAAATAATATTTTTATATTGCATATTTTGTTTAGATTAAGTTTCAAAGTATGTTAAATAATAGGAGACAATTTTCCTAAATTCGAGTTAAATAATATTTTATAAAATCATCATTTCAGTTTAATAACAGGCCAGTCTTTGTTAAAAATATATATAACACAAGGTCTCCTGACAGTTTGGAAAAGTGTATATAGAAAAATTCGGAGGATTGGAGGATAAGTAGAGTAGTCTGGTAAGTAAACAATTATAAGTCATCAGTGATAAGTGTGAGATGTGAAGCCATGGACCAGTCAGTTTTGATTGAACACTGAGTAGATAATGGACACAACATATAGATAAACTGATTACCAGAGCTTCAATATCAGAGAGGCTACAGGGAGACAAACAAGTTATATACAAGTATATCATTGACCAATGCCAAACCATGCACACTTAAATAAAATCAGTAACATTTTAATTTAGTTGGGTTATATATGATGTTTTATTTTTTAAGGTTTCATGTATTCGTGTTAAAGAGTACAATTATTACTACTTTGGGACAACTAATGAAACTGAACTGAAACTTGAAAAACTTAACTCAAAATAAAATCAAATTTCTATCAATAGGTACTTATTATGGTTATTTTAAATGTAGCAATATAGGTTTTTTCTTCTAATACTAAATAACTTGAAATAATAGGAATAAAGGCTTTTAATTTAGATAGTGAAAATGTTAATAATAATAAAAGAAATCAAACAAAATTGATGTTGAATATAGTATATTTCGAAGTCGGCGTATTTTTTATGAAAACTTGTTTCGCACACATCGACGATTCAGAGCAAATTGGAAGCCCATAGTCGAATTCCATATGACCAAATAGACTTAAATATTGATTTGTGTAGCAATATTGTATGTGCTTCTTCCAAGACAGACGTTAGTTCAGACGCATGCACGATATTTAACACATTTGGCTTGAGGAAGTTGAATATTATTAAAATTCACTGGGTGTTTTACGCATAGTGAATGTTACAGGGGCAGATTTTCTTTAATTCGCTTTAATACGCTATGTCGTTATCTATAGTTGTGTTTTATCAATGTGTGTTTGAAGGTTCTTTGATGCTATTACTGGATCTTCGCGAGATTCTAAGGAATATGCTACCACAGTAGTAATTTTGGTGGTTGGTAGATCAGCTGTATATATGAGATACAGTCCGGGCCCAGTACACCGCCTTGCGGAGCTCCTGATTGGATATAATCCAGTTAGTTCATCGTCTCGTTGTGAAATGTCTATGTGTGAGATAATTTTAATTACTGAAAATGAGGCTGAAGGAGGATTTTTTTAAATTTAACATCCTGTAAGCAGTTGTATGCAGAAGTCCTGTATACCATACTTTATGAAGAGCCTGAGATATGTCCAGGAATATACCCGAGCAATATTTTTTGTTATTCAGTTGAGTCAAAATATTTATTGTTCAAAACTGAAGTAATAAATATTGAGGTAAACAGCATCAAAGAACTTAAAACTCTGATGTCATTGTGCTACACAGAAACAGTAAGGAAAAGCTCGAAATATTTGCGCTATATTTCTTTGAAACCGATTGAAAATTGTTTGAATAACAATTTTGTTTACGTTCTTTGTATACTTCTGCTTATATTTTGTTCTCCGGTCAAAAACATCAGGATTTTCTGTAATTTCGTTTTATATTCAAACATTCAATACATAAATATTTCCTTCATTTTCCTTTAAGATCAGTAAAAGCTCACATTTTCACAACTTCAAAGGAAACGTTCAAACTTTATGGTTTTTCACATTACAGACATTTCTGACGCTATTAAAACGAGAAATTCGAAATAAGTCCTTTCGTTCGAGCTTTCCACCATACAACCGCGAATAAAATGCAGCGCAAGCAACAAAGAAATGCGCGCTTTAGACGGGAAATACGTTGAAGAGAGTGTATTTGAATCAGTGGTCTGATTTTTTATTCATTCAACCGGGATTTGTGAGATGCTCCCTTTTCAGATTGGTCAATGGGCCAGCATAAAGATAATAAATACATTTGTATTCAACAATCGACCGTTGGCCATTATGTGAAAATCTTTTGATCCGTTTTTATATGTAGATATCACATATCAATAAAAAAATATTATTTTTAGCCCTTGTAATACCAAGAAAAAAAACTAAAATCAAAGTATGCTATACATTTCTAGACATTTTATTATATTTTGTAGGTGTATGTAGGGATGCCGAAAAAATATCGATATTTTTGACGTTGTTTTCTTGACTATTATATTTTTGTTCAAGAAATTAAAATTAAAAGAATTAAAAAGTAAAATGAAGTATATTTTAAAAACCTTTTAATTCTTTTTGATAAATGTTTAAAATAGGTATTCAATTTTAAGTTTAAGTCGCTAAATCATAATCGCATCTTAATCGCTAAATTAACTAAAAATGTTTAGTGAATATATATATATATATATATCTATATATATATATATATATATATATATATATATATATTCATTGTAAAACCTATTTTTTTCATCATGTAGTTTGATATTATATTCCTTTACCCACTTTATGGATAACCGGAAATTTCTAAATGCTTTGCCATTATCAACTGTCGAGTTCAGTAATAACTCTCTTGTTTCTATCATAAAGTTTGTAACATATATATTTTGTAGTTATAACAATAATTTTCGTCAGTTACAGGTTTCTTCGTTAATGAGATTTTGCTTGGTTGGGACGTCGAATATATACAAAAAAAGGAAATTATATCGTATTTAACTTATTAATGATTTTTCATTTGCTGATGGCACTTTATTAGGTACGCGCTTTTATAATGGCATTTTACAGAAAAATTGAAGCGATATGTATTAATTAAAAATATTTTCTACAATTTGGCGATACCGCATCCACAATAAGTCTTGCAATTCAGTGTTTTCAAACTTTTTTGGTCCTCCAGTCGCTCTTTGACATTGACATCGAAATCAAAACCAACAATTTGGATATAATGGGGCAGAATCACCGTAAATTTTTAAAATGTTTGATAAAACTAAATGAATGAGTTCAGTTTTGAACAAATCTGTGGTATTCAATCGAAAACTATTATTTTATATAGAGAAATATCAAGATTATCGAATTTAATAGTTAGGAATTTAATATCAAGTTGGTTATACCCATGCTTCGCATTTCCCCAAATATATATAACTGATCAAAATACGTACCATTCATCTAACAAAAAATGACATCGTCTTTTGAAGCTATTGGTTGTTTGTTAACTTTATTCATAGTAGTTACAAGCTCGTTAATAATTTACAAGTTTTATCAAAGTGTTTTTTCCATCGTTAGGTAACATTAAGTTAGATAAAATTAATTTACAGTTAATTGACAATTACAAGGATTTATTTCCATACGAGTAGTATATTCTAATAGCTAATATCATACGTTAGAGTTAAATAAAAACTTTAAGGAGTTTGAAATGATTATTTTCAAATTTCCTATCAATAATTCCTATCAATATTTACGTGCTATTTTTATGAAATATCAAAACGAATATGATATTGTTTATACAGTTAATTTATTTAAAAATGCAATACATGTATGTAGCTACAGTTGTATAGAAATACATTAAATTGTTTCAAATTTAGATATGGTAAATGACTTTAAATTAACTCATTAAAGTACGTCCATAAAATGAACCTTGCTGGAGAAGTTCAATGCCTCTTGCTTCTTAATTTCGAAACTTAAAAACAATTCCAAGCAGATCTCAGGTCATTTTTGATTCTCTCTTTTCAAATAGTCTACAAGTGTGTAGAGAGCTAAAAGAAAGTTTTGCTCAAAAATAAAAAATCTTGTTATTTATTTATCTGGGGACTGGAGTAACCCTCGTATATACTGAAACAACTGAACTGATTGTAAGTATGTAGCAAAATTTTATTATACCACATTTTTCTTATGCATTTTATGTGGCAAAATTTTACAACTGCCATTTTGTCTCCTTCGTTTTTAAGATGCAATTTATTTTACAGTGGCATATCTGGTAAAAGGCCTATACAATCTTCCTTTATGTTGAATATATTTGGGTCGTGGTGAACGTAAATCTGTTGGTAATATCTTCTCGGTAAAGACGTTATAGCGGATATTTTTTACTGTTAGATTCTCTTTTGTTTTACGTCATCGCTCTTCTTGGCTTTGGTAGCGACAACAGTCTCGAATTTCGGGCGCCCTAGGGACGGGCGTCCCGCTGTCAGGAAATCTCGCCCTTATGAGGGTGATTTTTGCCGATTACCATTTCTTAGCTTCGATGAGATATGAGGATGACATTCGAGAATGTCAACGTAATTACGTTGAAAATTAATTAGTTTTTGATGTATAAATACGATACGCGATACGATAGTTTATATTTGACGATATTGTCATACACCTTATACTATATTCGATAAGAATACTGGGAAGTTTACGAAAAATTTATTACTATATATGTGTGTTTCAAATAATATCATAATACTGTAATCACAAGTACACTTTTGAGGTCAAGCCAATAGGGCGACAAGGAATAACTTTCAGATAATATTCGTTATTATGACCAGTAAAAAATCAAATGCATTAGGATATACGTTTTCAATTCATATTTTACATTTCGCTAACTCTGTAAAAGATTTGTATATACTAAGCAATATTTATGCTATATGGTATATTTATAAGAATGATTATTCTATAAAAATATGTTTCATAGCGATTATGATTATATTAATATACTAATTAATTTTTATTTATATTTTAGGTAAGTCATCTTTAAGTACTAAGTTACAAGAAGTGGTATGTATATTTTTTTACTCACCTAATCTTTACTGCCAATAATTTATAACAATTTCTTGTAATGGTGCATCATGGCCATTTTAAATTATTTAATACTTCCTGTTGTATTTGTCTATTAAGGAACTACCAAATTGAAGATATTATGAACTTATTCACTTTTGCAGGTCTACACTAACATTTCACATAGCTCATCAATTCGTTCTTGATAATAGTGGTCACATCTTTCTATTGTGCCTTTGTTTTTCATCAAATAGAATAGAAAAGTAATACATAGGTCTCTTGATTTGGTAATAATTATCTGTGTATGCAAAATCTTGTGAAACAATCTTTCCTTGAAAGTACAATTTTCTCAAGCATAAGTTATAACAGGGGAAATAATTTTAGACACCAAAACTATGAGTTTATTTCAAAATACTATTTTATTTAACGAAAAGAAGAGGACTTATTGAATGGTGATGCAAAGCTACATTGTGAATTTTTGTCTGTTAGAAAACAAACTACTCCAACGCACTCGTTCACCCTTCAGGTAGCTTTAAACAAGACATGGCCGCAATAGTCAGTGCCGTAACGAGCAATACATAACATATATACCACCAATTATTAAATTAATAAAGTAAAAATATTCTAGAAAATTTGGTATGGCAAATTTATAGATAATATTTAACACATTTCTTAACAAAAAACACTGGGTTTGGTGTCTTTTGCTTTTTAACATGTATTTTCCGATATAAATAAAAAGAATATGATAGTCTATAGATGAATCTCATAAATTTGGTATCTGATTAAAAACAATTTTTTTTGATGAAATATACAATATATTTAATTAAGTTGATTTAATGTTAATAAAGCAACTGTTGTTTACTAGTGTGTTGTATTTGATGATGCTGAACCTATATGATACTTCTCATTTTCCAAAATTGGCAGTTGTCCAGAGAAATATCAAAAAGTAGGATAAATAGTTAGCATATCAATTGGCTGTAAAATCTATTTTGAACTGTTTCAACAGTTGGTAGTAGTCAAAAAAGAAGAGTATTATGTAGCGTATTGTCAACGGTGCTGAATGAGGCAATTAATTTAAAAAAAAGTCAATTAATTGTTAAGTCAAGTCAAGTCAAGTCATTCTATAAAAAGGCTTGAGGAATTAAAAGACCATTGTTATGTATAATGTCTCGTTAAAAGGAGTATATAAGTAGTAAATTTTAATGAGTAAGTTTAACAATTTAAAAAATTTTAGTTAGACCGGATACTTTTTATAATAGTGTGTTAAAATCGTCTTGATCACGCCCTGTAAACAGTAAGTAATTAGTTACAAAGCGTTAATATTTCTCGGAAACGCACTTTGCCAAATAATTCAGCCTACAATTCACCCTTTAACTCCAACGACATTATAGGACTGGCATCATAAATATTGAACTAGGTTGGAAACTGTTTAAGTGGAAACTTTGATATATGCGCCCTTACGCATACGCCAACACCTAAGTTTTAACCTAAATAAACTTAGGGCGTTAGAACTATATACTATAATACCTTTCCGCTATTTATTTACCTAATTATCCAGTCTTGCTGATCATATAATTTAGTTATAACGCTCGAATTATTTTGTGTCTCTTCTTCATTTGTATTCATTAAAAAGGCTCAGAATCAGTCAGTGTCAAAATGATAAATATTTCGCCAAACATTATTTTAAATTAATATTAAACTATTATTTATCTCTTATTTTGTGAAGTATTTTTTAATGTATCTTCTTCTATTCCCCATTTTGTCACCATCACAGATTTTTAACATGTTTGTATTTACAGAAATATTCACTGCGTTATAGAATGGGAGTTACCGCATCTATTACTTATTATTCTTAACAATATCTTAACAGGCCAATTGAAAAGACCCTGGCCTACCATAGTAAAGTACATTTTTTTGGCAAAATTATTTTTTTTATTCAACATAATTCCCTTCAAGAGTGATACACTGATTTTAGCGACCTTCCAACTTTTCGATACAATTTTTGTAGTACGATTTGTCCTTTGCTTCACAATAGGCTTCAGTTTCGGCGATCACCTCTTCATTCGATGGAAGTTTCTTCCCAGTGAGCATTCTTTTGAGATCTGAGAACAGAAAATAGTTGCTGGGGGCTAGATTTGGAGAATACAGTGGATGAGGAAGCAATTCGAAGTCCAATTCATAGATTTTTGCCATCGTTTTCACTGACTTGTGACACGGTGCATTGTCTTGGTGTAGCAGCACTTTCTTTTTCTTCAAATGCGGCCGTTTTTCGGCGATTTCGTCCGTCAAACGGTCCAATAACGCTATATAATAGTCGCTGTTGATGATCCTTCCTTTTTTAAGGTAGTCAATGAAAATTATTCCGTTTGCATCCCAAAATACAGACGACATAACCTTTCCAGACGACTGTTGCATTTTCCCACACTTTGGAGCGGGTTCATCGTGTGGATGACTGTCGATTGGACTTCGGAGTGAAATGATGGAGCCATGTTGCATCCATTGTCACATATCGATGCAAAAACTCGGGTTTATTCCGCTTTATCATCTTCACACACTGCTCCGAATCATCAACTCATCGTTGTGTTTGGTCAAAAGTGAGCTCGCGCGGCACCCACTTTGGTACACGTTCAATTGATATCTTTAGAGTGTCTGCTATTTCATTCAATTTCAATTTATGGTCATTCAAAATCATTTTGTGGATTTTTTAATTGTTTATGTCTGTAACGACAGCTTCTTTTGGGCGTCTACTGCGTTCACCGGTACTCATTTCACCATGTCTAAACTTAGCATACCAATTCTTTATGGTTGATTTTCTTGGGGATGTCCGGAAACCCGGCATCAAGCTAAGTTTTTGCTTCAACTGTATTTTTTCCCTTCAAAAAGCAATATTTTATGAACACGCGATGTTCCTTTTTATCCATTTTTTTCACAATAACAAAACTTGCTTCACTCAAAATGCTATAATTCACAAACTAATGATCCGACAGCTGTCAAATTTATACACGCATCTTTTGACGGTTAGGTCTAACTAAAACACATATGGATTTAATTATAGTAGCGCCATCTTTGCGTCAGGCCGGGAACTTTTCGTTTGATCTGTTAGATATTTTTAAAATGACAACCTATTTCAAGAAAAACGTTTATAATAATAATAATATCATTATACATGTCGAGAAAACTTTATATTGCTCTGATAGCTGCAAATTTGTCACCGCTGACGATCAAAACTTTTTCCAAGACAATATTTTTTTCCTGAAAATCCTCTTCAAGACCCTTTCAACTTTACTATATCTGTCAAATTATCGCATCATTTAGAAAGTATCCGGTCGTCTATAGGAAAAGTTTGCGCGGAATTGCGGCAAATTTTTCTCGTGTTTTTTTTTGTTTCATTTTTTTTTACTAAATTGAATGAACGGAGACACTTTGGAAATTCAAATTTGTTTTAGTTATACTACCTACAATGTTTTTTTAACATTTATATACTTTAGTTTAGTATATGATATCATTGAAGGCAATGTAGTAAGTAAAATAAATATAATTTCAATTAACAATTATAAGTAATTGTTTGTGATAAAAATATGTTTAACAAGAAAATTGAACCGACTTCAAAAAATAAATAAGGAACTTACTAAAAAGTAAAAAATAATCAAACTTAAAATAAAATATGTACATAATAATCGTTGTAATAGCTAAATAAAAATTAACAAAAATCTTATATAACCTATCTAGTACACGTATTTTATATTCTACAGTATACACACAATTTAGATTAATGTTACAATACTGTTTTAATCACTACCAAGTGATCTCTTTGAAATCCGGCTGAGCGCCAAATTAGATTTGTTTTGTTCGTAATTTAAGTTTGTGTATATGTCACAAAATTATATTATTATTTGTGTATAGTTTCGTACTTGCCCTGGTTTGAGCTTTATCTGTCATTTAGGTCATTTATATTGCTCTATTTGTCAGTTATTTTTATGTGTTTGTTTATAACGATTTATCTCAAATTTTGCATTGCAAACGGACTTTCATATATTGAGTCACTGAAAATATTCCAGAGAGCTTAGTTTGAATCAGAATGATCAAAAATATGTTCATATGACTAGTACAGTGCATAGAAAAGTGGTCAAGATCTGGTGAAATTTTGCATCGTTCTGGCTGACCATCCACATCTTCAAATCATCATCATTATCATCAAATAATGAATGATTAAAGCGATAATATCAGATTTGCTATCATTATATTATAAATATATTTTTTGTTAAAAATTTGTGAAACATAAATAAATTGATAGTTCGATTAATGGTTGACATAAATGTATTGCAGAATTTGCTTAATTTTGAGGCGATATAGTAAGTTTTATAAAATGATAAATATCGGTTTGTGTTTAATTGGCCAATTCTCGACATTTTTCGACAGGAAGCACCCTCTATATATTAATCGGTTTAGCAAAAATTGTATTTCCCTTTTTGAGGAAAATGGGGACACGGCATGAAATTTGGACCTGATAAAGTTAAAGGATAGAACAGAATTAGCAAAATTTGTCCTTGCTCAAAGACTGATAGTTATATAAGGTTCTGGAGACATATTCTATTTATAGATTTTTCAGTAAATTTTTTTGGTATTAGTTAATGTAAGATTTCACTAGTAAATAGCTTCATATAATTTTAGTTCTTTGTTTGTTAGATATTTATGTTTTCGCACATGTGTTATAAGACAAAGTGGAGAGCAGTAGGTAAATGAAAGTTATAGAAGGCCGATTAAAGATGACCGATGCAGTTCTTGAATTTAGTTGAATAAATTATTATTTTTAGTCAGCCCGGTGTATTATTGCTTTTGCAATATTTATTTGAGAAATCAGGATAAGAGATAAAGACTATATATGAATATATAAATGAAGTAATGAAAATATTGGGCTGTTAAAATGAAACTAACTACATAATATGCATAGATGGAACACGTAGGGCACGTTAAAGAAACTATGAATTATTAAGAGTAAATTTGTAAACATTTTAAAGCATTGGTAAATATTAAGGTGCCTTGTTAACCTTGCCTTAATTATTTTGGTTTTGTACTTTATAGATCTAAGTTTTAAAAAATCAATAGACCATTTAATGATAAATATATCCTTTTTATAATAAATAACTTACCTAATACTGTTGGTTATTGTTTTAATATACATGCCAAATATATATACATGTGTAATATACATGGTCAAATAACAATTTCAAAATTGTTTTATTCGTATATTCTCTATTTTGATATGTATATATCGTATTATTTTATATATCTTATATATAAAAATGAATCGCAAAATATGTTCCTAAGCGCATAACTCAACAACGCCTGGACCAATTTGGCCAAATCTTTTTTTAAAATGTTCGTTGAAGTTCAGGGATGGTTTTTACGGCGAGAAAAATTAGAATTATTGCTGGAAAAACCCTAAAAATAGCCCTTTTTGTTTGAATTTGTTTCGTGTATCAGTTGACAATTCATCTGTCATCTGTCAAAAGTCATCTGTAACAGACAACTTTTTTTTTTTAAATTTGATATGACTTGAACTCAAATCCTTTTAATCCGTACGAATTGTTTTATTTATTTAAAATTTTTTATTTGTTTAAAATTTAATTCAAATTTTAAATAAATAAAACAATTCGTACGGCTTAAAAGGATTTGAGTTCAAGTCATATCAAATTTAAAAAAAAAAGTTGTCTGTTACAGATGACTTTTGACAGATGACAGATGAATTGTCAAGTGATACACGAAACAAATTCGTATATCGTGTTTTGTGCAGAGTGTTTAGTTAGTTAGTGTTTGTTTAGTTCGTGATTAGTGAAAAAATAATTTATATTTGATATGCCTCCTATAAGACGAAGCAATTTAGGTAGAAGAACCAGAAATGCTATAAACCAAGCTAATTACCGATCTAATCGTACTGCACAAGAACGTGACGACGGAAATGAACGTGAAAGAATTCGGATATCACAAACGCGTGAAGCGCGAGCGCGACATTCAACTAATAATCGCGCAAGTTTGAATCCAGCTGCTTTCAGTTACGATGTGTCAATTGACTACAGTAACTACCAATGTGTTGTTATTGGTTCTATGAACTTGGTTTGCTCACACTGTAAGGCATTAAAATACAAAAACGAAGCCAATGGATTGTGTTGCGCAAATGGTAAAGTGAAATTGATACAATTGGATCCACCACCAGAACCATTGTACTCATTGGTTTCAGGAATAGGAACAGATTCTATACACTTTTTGACACATATTCAACAATATAACAATTGCTTTCAAATGACTTCATTTGGGGCAACAAATGCAGTTCGGGAAAATTTTATGCCAACTTTCAAGGTATGTATTATAGCAGTTACTCATAATTATTTTAGCGAACAAAATTTTCTGTCACCAAAGTTAAGATGTGTTACTAATCTTCAATGTCTTAATAATTACGAAATATATCACTTAGTCATCATATTATATGGTGATTCAGTTTCAGTGACACTTTTATTATATTTTATATTTGATAGATATTAGTTAAAACTAAATATATACTTTTTAAGATCAAATATTATTTAAGTTTGATCATTGACAATCCATTAATTTATACCACACCATAATATTTTTTTTATTTACAGATACAAGGGCAAATATATCACAGAGCAGGTTCACTGTTACCAGTGTCAGATAGCGACAACAAATTCCTGCAAATTTATTTTATGGGCAATTCACCACAAGAAATTGATCTGCGTTGTGCACATAACAATTTAGTAAAAAGGTCTATTGTAGAACAATTACAAACTTTATTTCATCAACACAATCAATTGATTATATTGTTTAAAACTGCCCTGGATCTGATGCCATCCGATAATCACAAAATTGTAATCAGAGCTGATAAAACACCTGCAGGTCAACATACAAGACGTTTTAATGCACCAACTATTGATGAAGTTGCTATCGTTGTAGTTGGAGAAAACTTGGAATCCCGTGATATTGTTTTACATCGTCGGAATTTTCAATTACAACCTATAAAGGAAACACACCGCTCATATGATGCACTGCAATATCCCATTATATTTTGGCAAGGTGAAGATGGCTACGATTTATCAATAAAAATGATAAATCCCATTACAGGTAACTAAAATATTAGTTTAGCTATGGCGATAATATCTCAGTCACTATATTATGTATTTTAATTTTATATTTGAATGTTATTAAAACAAAATCTGTTTACAGGTTCTGAAACCAACAAAAAAGTCAGTTCAATGAACTATTATTCATACCGCCTAATGATTCGGGAAAATGCAGATAATCACATATTGAAATGTCGGCGATTATATCACAAATATGTTGATGACATGTATGTTAAAATTGAAACGGAGAGATTAACATTCATCAGGTTGAATCAAACCAAACTCCGATCTGAAGAGTATATTCACCTTCGAGATGCGATTAATACTGATGGAAATGCACAGAATGTCGGTCGGATGACTATTCTTCCAGCAACATACATCGGAAGCCCTCGGCATATGCACGAATATGCTCAAGATGCCATGTCGTATGTTCGTCATTATGGTACAGCAGATTTGTTCATCACATTTACATGCAATCCGCAATGGATAGAAATTAAGCAGGAGTTATTACCTGGGAAATCATCCATTGATCGTCATGATATTACAGCCAGAGTCTTTAGACAAAAGTTGAAATCTTTAATGAATTTCATCGTAAAACATAATGTGTTTGGTGAGACACGCTGCTGGATGTATTCTGTGGAGTGGCAGAAACGAGGATTGCCACATGCACACATTTTGGTTTGGTTGGTTGAAAAGATAAGGCCAAATGAAGTTGATGCAGTGATATCAGCTGAAATCCCTAATGTACAAGTAGATCCTGGATTGCATGAGGTAGTTATCAAAAACATGATACATGGTCCCTGTGGAACTCTTAATCAAAATTCACCGTGTATGATGGATGGTAAATGTTCAAAACGATATCCACGGACATTAATATCGGAAACAATTACTGGTAATGACGGTTATCCATTGTATCGTCGCAGATCGACAGCAGACAATGGAAAATCAACAATTGTCAAATTAAATTAACAAGATATTGAAATAGATAATCGTTGGATTGTTCCATATTCACCCATTTTATCAAAGACATTCAAAGCACACATCAACGTTGAATCTTGCCATTCAGTGAAATCGATTAAATACATTTGCAAATATGTAACCAAAGGGAGTGATATGGCTGTGATTGGAATTGGTGCAGAGAATTCTAATGATGAAGTTACCCAATACCAAATGGGCTGCTATGTCAGTAGTAATGAAGCAGTTTGGCGAATATTTTCTTTTCCTATTCATGAGAGACACCCTTCTGTTGTTCACTTAGCTGTGCATTTAGAAAATGGACAAAGAGTGTATTTTACAGCACAGAACGCAGTACAAAGAGCTGCTCAGCCACCATCTACTACATTAACCAGTTTTTTTGAGACATGCCAAAACGATGATTTCGCACAAACATTGCTATATTCTGAAATGCCAAAATATTATACCTGGAATCAATCCTCAAGGAGATTTATACGACGGAAACAAGGAAAACCAGTTCCAGGATATACAGATGTATATTCCACCGATGCGATTGGCCGGATTTATTCAGTACATCCAAGCAATGATGAATGTTTTTATTTACGACTGCTATTAGTCAATGTACGTGGCCCAACATCATTCCAACAGTTACGAACTGTTGATGGTGAATTGTGTGGATCCTACAGAGAAGCCTGTCAACGTTTGCAATTGCTTGAAAATGACGCTCATTGGGATCAAACTCTCAATGATGCTGTAATATCATCACACACTCATCAAATACGAACATTGTTTTCTATAATCATATCTACATGCTTCCCATCAAACCCAATTGATTTGTGGATGAAGTACAAAGATTATATGTCTGATGATATTTTGTATCAAATACGGAATAGAATGGGAAATCCAAATATACAAATCAGTGAAGAAATTTACAATGAAGCATTGATTTCAATTGAGGACATGTGCTTGATAATGTCAAACAAACTATTAATTCAATTAGGCCTGACCGCGCCCAATCGTCCAATGCATGACGCTTTTAACCAAGAGTTGCATCGAGAAAGACTGTATGATCTCAACGCTTTGAAAGAATAAATTCAAACAAATCTTCCACTGTTAAATGAACAACAGAAGTATGTATTTGAAACTCTTATGAAAGTAACAAATGATGAAACTGGAGGGATTTATTTCTTAGATGCACCTGGTGGTACAGGAAAAACTTTTTTTATTTCATTAATATTAGCAACAATTCGCTCACAAAATAAAATTGCACTTGCACTCGCTTCGTCGGGAATCGCAGCAACTTTGCTTGAAGGTGGTCGAACAGCCCATTCAGCACTAAAATTGCCATTAAATATGCAAAGCAATGAAACTCCAACCTGCAACGTTTCGAAGAACTCTGCAATGGCAAAGGTTTTGCAGCAATGTAAATTGATTGTTTGGGATGAATGCACGATGGCACATAAAAAATCTTTGGAGGCTTTAGACAGAACCTTAAAAGATCTACGTAGCAATAATAACCGATTTGGTGGTGCAATGATTTTATTAGCAGGAGATTTTCGTCAAACATTGCCAGTGATTCCACGATCAACGCCAGCTGATGAACTCAATGCATGTCTAAAGTCCTCCAATTTGTGGAAACATGTTAAAGTACTTCATTTAAGCAAGAATATGCGTCTCGAGTTGCAAAATGACCAATCTGGAAACATATTTTCTAAACAACTCATTGACATTGGTAATGGCAAATTTCCTATAGACATGTTGACGGCTTGCTTTTGCTATGACTATAAACAAGTCCCAGGGGCAATCATTAAGTGTTTGTGGTATTAATCTAGAAAACCCATGTTTCTCACATGGTCAATTGTATGTTGCCTGTTCCCGTGTTGGAAAACCATCAGATTTGTTTATCTATGCGCCAGGTAATCAAACAAAAAACATCGTATACCACAAAGCAATATAATGATAATAATAATAATAATAATTATGATTCACATGATTAACAATAAAGCGATTACTTACTTTTCAATCCTTATATATGTTTTATTTAATTATTTTTTATTCACAACGCCCTATCACCAGGGTGATGGTTCTGTTCAGGAGAATTTTTTAAAATACGTAGGCACAAAAACTGCCACATTACAAATCTTTTTGACAGGACGAAGTCTGTCGGGTCAGCTAGTTAATTCATATTTTCGTAGTACATAAAAGTAAAGAAATATATTGTATACTTATATTTGTTACTCCAATGTCACAGCTCTGAAAACAATGTTACTTATAATACTTTGCTATAATGTTCAGTGGTGTAGTAATTTAAACTTACCAAGACCTAATGGAAATAATATTTAATTAAATGTCATTTAAAAAAAATTAGTGTCAGTTCTTGAGACAGTGCACCCATATTTTAACATATTTCAATATACATATATTTATTATTTGATGTTATATATTAATTACATTTCTGATCAAATATTGAAAATACCGTGAAAACAAGTTTTAGTAACGCATCATATTAAGATGATTCCCTTTACTTTGTTATGAGAGAAACACGATTATCTTAATAAACCGATCTCTGGTTATTTTACTCCTATAGGAATAAAATTTTTCACGCAAAATTATGTTGATCTTTTCGAAATTAAATAAATGTCATAGCCTTTATAAATTAAAATGTATTTCATTCTGAGAGGCGGCGAAGTCTTACATTTTAAAATATTCATGGATTTTAAACCCAGACACGAAATGATTTTATGCTATGCTGATGGTGCCGTGTCCGAGCCCTAATATAATCTGTTGGGTTGGTATAATATTTATGAGTTCGTTTATATAGAGTACAATATGTAAAGTAGCAGAGATGGGCCGATGTACCTAATATAGCTGATGACATTGTAATCATGAATAATAGTTTTGCATGAGAAAACCGCGGAATCTTGAAAATGAAAACTGATACGTCGTCTAACCGTTATTATATTTGCATTTTATATAATAGAGTATGAAACCAACTTTCCTGAATTTATTTTCTGATTTCTCGTCTTACTAACTCCTTCGCTTTTCTCTTTTGTCCAACTAAGAATTACCCAAACTGACTACTGATTTTTTTATCATTCATTCTGTATATCTTCCAGTGTTTTTTTTATTGTTCTCCTTCTTCATCTCATTTTTATATATACTCTGACCAAAATAATGGATCATTTTAAAAAACTGTATAATCGCACAACGTTGCAATGTTGTCGCATCATCTTAATTTTTTATTGGAAGTTTATTTTGGTTTTGGCATATAACAAAATTGTAATATAAATAAAATAATGAAATAATTAATGTTATTAAATATAATTTATTTTAACATTATAGTGTATCTAAGTCATATATTATCAAAGGACTTAAGCTACACTTAATTAAATAGCTACAATAGTTTGTAGGTTGGAGTTGTTTTATTATATTTACGTTGATCTATTTTCCACGCGGTTCCTTATTAAGCCATTTTAATATGAGTATATTTCTCTATATTTTCTTCTCTTACCACCTGTGTACATTTTTCTTGCAAAATTCTACTGCTGCATTGTACTTCTTGTATATCTTCTGATTTGATTAATACAGTCTCTCTAACGCGTTTTCCGTAATGCATCATCTGTAAAATAATTAGTATCCATTATCCCCTCATCACCCCTATATTCCAACAAAATACTCATATATATCTGAAGATTTACACACTCACAAATCGTACACGTGTTATGATTTTCTACAATTATCTCATATTAAGTATATACACAGTTTTAGTTGTTTCCGCTCTTATCACTCTCTCCTAGTAATTGTCATCATCAGAAAAGCTTAATTTAGTCACTGTAAGAATAACTGTTAAAGTCAATTATTAATTTCTAATGTATCGAACACTTTTTTACGATTCCACCATTTGTTAATTTCATTTCTGTATCTGATCGAATTCATCCAAACCTAACTCTGACTATTCGTTGGTTTTGGCATTTTCAATCAGAGTAATCAAAAATATTAAGCAGCAGTTTAAAATGTATCAAAACATGCAAAGTGCGAAAACAACGTATGTCTTATGCATTTGACAACCAGGAGAGTTTTATAAGCCTGTTCTTGTTACATGTTCGGAAGAATCAGAAGGCATTAGATCTATTTTTAATTACAATAAAATGAAAAAGAAAAATACTGTCTGATTCTAAAACTAATTTACACATTGCAATGACAATATTCCTCCTAGTGGTTGGTGAGATGGATCGTTATGACTGGAATTTGAAGAAAAAAGGTCTATTCCATTTTGAGTTGTTATGACTTCTGAGTGTTTGACTATTGCAACTTCTGCATACATTTTACAAACTCTAGATGATAGTTCTTTCAAAGCATCTTATATATTTCTTATTCTTCAGATTCCATTTTCTATATATATGATTTCTTTGTCCATTTGCAGATATTTGACTTTGTTCTTTAGTTTAGATAATGTAGGTTTAATACGTTTTTAATCCTGTATTTGGATCACTTTTCTTTTGTGTTGTCGTATATTCTATATGTATTGTATTATACAGATTACGTGGCGATCATTAAGAAGTGCCCAAGCTTTCATTCTTCCAATTTTGGCCTTCTGTAATCCGTTCATTATTATTATTTTCTTCATTTTAATCTCATTTTATCTAATAAATGTTTCTTGTTAGAAAAGTTTAATAAAAGTACATACACTCTTAGCTTTTTGCTCGATTCTACTAAAATGAATGAAGGAAAGTACTTTGAAACTTTTGTGTTTTCTCTACCTTTGTTCGGCGACAAAGTCGAGGTATTTTAAAATATTCATGCATTTTAAATTTGGGCAAACATGGGGTATAATATATTTCGGCTGTATCACGAATACCATGTTATATTTATGAAATTGTTTAATTTTTTATATATTTAATAATTTCTTTCTTGTCTTGATAGTATACCAGGTGTACTGGAAAGTTATTATCGTTTTTTTTCTCGGAAAAAATTAATAATTTTCAAGAAAATTGAAAAATGAATTTAAAGTATTGGCTTTTTGATTCTATACGTCTGGCCCATCGGCAATTGTGAATGCAATCCCAAAAAAACTGTTTGTCCTTTGAGCACAATAATTTATTAAGCCATTTTCTAACTTTTTCGAATTTGTCGAAGTGCTGCTCTGCAAGCACTTGTCGGGGCTAGGTATGAGGAGTACGGCGGGTGCGATAATATATTCCGCCTAAGTGCTTTAACCGCTTTCTTGGCCGGTTTTGCTTTATGAGACGGCGCGTTATCGTGCTGTAAAAACACGTTAACGTGTCTCCGGACATATTCTGGAGATTCTATACCCATATTTTGCCCATCTCTCAGGCAACTTGTGTGACGCTATTCCAACGAAACCATTCATCAAACCTTTGTTTAGCTTCTTCGAAATCGGTGAAGTGCTTTTCGAAAGACGCCTGCCTCGTTGATGCGAAAAGGTGGTAGTTGGATAGAGGGGTATCTAAATAGTATGGTGGGTGCGGTAAAACGTTTCCATCTGGTTTTGCTATATGAGGCGAGTTATCAGGTTGCTAAATCACATTAATCATGTCTTTGTGGACGTTTTCCTATCAATTAACAATTTAAGTTGATCATGGGTTGTCGGTAGAGATCAGACCGTACCAGACATAGGGCATGGACTTGCGACCAAACCTATTTAGCCCTGCAGTTACCAGCTTTGCCAGACGATAACCGTGATTCTTTCTCGTGGGATTTTCGTAATAAAACTATTTTTCATCACCTGTTGCTATTGGATGCTTCCTTTCATAGTTTTGAGGCAGTATTTCACTGAAGTTTTTTTTTAATTGCCTATCATTTAATTTATGTGGCACCCAAGATTTCGGCCTATCAGGATGTTCTTTGTTTTGTATATTGAAATCATCTCACTTCGATTGTGAAAAACACATTTCACACACTGTTATGATTGGAGCGTGCTTACCGCAAGTCTCTATTTTTTTTATGATAAAATAAGCAAGCAATGTACGTTTTCAGGACCAAAGTGACCAAAGTTATGATTGGTGAAATCTGTACAATAACTAGAGAGTTACCGACACACCTATTAGGTGAACATTATTTTACTTTAATACTGCTTTTTTTGCTTTAATTATTGATTTTTATAATTTTATTGTTTTACGATAATTTTGTCTGCACAGCGGTTAAAAGACAATAAATAAATCTTGAATACTAGATAGACAGAATAAGATAGAAGAATCAATTAAGCATAAAAACAACATTTTAATTAAATTGCTTTTCGTTTATATAAAACGGCTCGTTGTATATATTGTATCAATATTCCTGCGAAATAAACGACACAGATGTGTAATTAGTAAAGCTACGCTATCGACGCCGGAAGATAGGTTCCAGGATGCAAACAGTTGCAGGAAATCAATTCGTATCTAAATATTTATTGAAGGGCTCTCCCGTTCCTGCTATTATCTATGTGCGATATGTGTCGCCTATGGAAATATCTCGCAGTTATGGTTATATATTGTGTGTTATGTTAGAGTTAATTAAAGTTTAGAATATATGGTTTCCTTTTAAATCGTATGATGCTGCCAGCCCTGTTTGTTGTTATTATGGAAAGGAAACTTATAAGCATGATATTAACGCGATATAAAATTGTAGGTAAAAATATATAATTTACCTCGAAGTAGATTAATTTTAACCCATTCTCTACTTATGATGTCTAAAAGTGTTGTGTAGAGGAAGTTATACATCATTTTTCGAAGTAAATGAAATGAGGAATGATGTATTGCCTGTTTGTAATGTATTTTTTGTTTTTGGCTATAGCTCTTAGACTCGTATTTTTTTTAACTTATCTTTTACGCTATTGTAAGTGTTGTATTATGTAATTTGATATATAATTTTTTTAAATATTACAAAATTATGTAATTATGGTTACTGTTAACTAGCATAGCCTTCTGTTGATTATAACAACTGAAAGGACTTGTCTGCAATATAATGCTCATATCTTAATACTACCCTTACAAAATAAAATTTTCTCTTTTAGATATTTTTATAGACGAATTTATTGCAATCTTAACGATCAAGCTACGGGAAAAAAACAATCACGCAACATTCTTCAAGTACCTCTTTCTCCAACAATAGAGAGGATATTCACATGCAACTCGCTTGTTCATAATGGAAAATAAATTGCCGTAATTTGATAAGTAATTATAGCGCTGTAGTAATGGAGGCCAAGAGTAGAAAACATCTTTGTAATTACCTAATGGAAATTGGAATAATTTATAGTTGAATCAATTTATTCTTATTTGTAGTCACACTGAATATTCCACAAATATTTTTGTTTTAATACAAAGAATGCTTTTATAGAAATAGTATAATGTTATAATTTTCCCAAATAAAATTGTGTCTTTTATACATTAATTTATTTAATTACAAATACATTTATTATTACTGCTGCTTTCTACTTAGATAAATTAAGAAGCAAAACGAGTAGAATGAACACATCAATATGGCTTTTGGAAAACCAAAATTAAATTAAGATACCTTAAGCTGACTATAACTTTACCAGTCTGTACTAGATATTGTGATTTCCTTGGATTTAGCTTTCTGAGTTATTATGATAATGTTTTATAACCAAAATCTTGGACAATATTATAGGTTTAAGATCTTTGATGGTGGCATAATAAAAATTATTGATGATGAAAAGCAAATATTTTGATAGTTTTGGGTAACACAGATCTGCAGAAAAATCTAAGGGCGGGTTAGGTTTTGTGACGTAAGATTTATATTTTTGAATCTATTGAATCCGAAAAAGATCCTTTTAATTTATTTACAACCCATTAACCATATATATATATATATATATATATATATATATATATATATATATATATATATATATGTTTTATTTAATCTTAACTAATATAGACTAAAGCCTGTTTATCAATTTTCGCTTGTGGAAAAAATCTGGAATCTTTTTCTGATGCGTCCAAAACATCTTTAAAATTTTCCAAAAGGCAGTCGAAGTGGGAATGAAAAAAATGTACTTTTAAACTAATTAGGCAACCTAATGATTGCACTGCTCTTAGCATACTTATATACATTTTTTTTAAATTTCTCTATGACCTTCTTAAAGCTGTAGTGACCGCTACAACCTGTTAGGCCACCACTATTACATCCATCGGCTACAAATTCTTCCACAAAAATTGTGGTAAATGTTCCGATAAACGATCGCGTCGACAGCCACACATTCCAACCGACAAGACGGACATTCCTACAAAGCAATCCACGTCTGTACTCAAACGATTACAATTAAAAGCAATTATCTAATGTAGAAACTTTGTATTTGAAGCAATATCCATCTTTGGGAAGCGATTTTACAATAAGTTTTTTACTTAATTGTAATCTAAAATCGGACGTAATATGTTTTTGTATTTGTTTTTGATACCTTTTCACAGAGGTATGTGAATGAGAAAAGCATTAAACGTGAGACAGTTAACCCCCTAGGGGTCCACGGGTCACAGGATAAAAAACACTAGTCTAATGCATCAAAGTTAATTAAGTGTGGTTTTATTTAATGTCAATTCATTTTTCAAATCTTTATTACTTAAAAAAAATAACGCCACAATAATTAGTAATATTGAGAACTATCGACTGAAAACAACTATCGACTGTTTAGTAATGGCTTTTTACTAACGACTATATCATTTCCTATTTTCAGTACAACCGGTTTTATTACTTTTTACTATCGACTGTTTCAGTCAACTACTTTCAGTCCCTATAGTCGGTTGGGCTTATGTTGAAATTTGAAATTAAATGTGCCGAATTTATGCTTACATGGATTTATATCTAATATATATGGTTTTATGTTTTCTTTTGTAGTTTGGTTGTAGGTAACAATATATTATACATTTATATAACAGAATTTTGAAATCCTATTAATAAAGTAATTTTGATTGATAATTAGCAAAATAATTTTGAGAGAATATATATTATCTTGACAACTATTGCGTCTTTTTTATTGATTTTTTCGATTTTCTAAGTTTCAACGAATTATAATATTCATAATAACAAAATATTCCTTATTAACGATAAATAATATTATAATTGTATTTAAAAATAGCGCCACAGTTAAATAGTTGATAAAAATTCATTGAGAAAATACAATATAAATATTTAGTGGTCGAAGCTGTCGAAAGTCAAATATATTTTTTTTTTTGATAACATCGTTATTAGATACGCTTAGTACTATTATTAATACATTATTATTAATTAAATTAAAAATTAAATTAAAGCGTAATATTATTGCGACTGATTGTTACTGAAGATTGTTACCGACGAAAACATTTTAAAAAGTCACAAAATGATTTTGAATGACCGTAAATTGAAACTGAATGAAATAGCAGACACTGTAAAGATATAAACTGCACATGTACATCATATCATTCACGAATATTTGGATATGAGAAAGCTCTGTGCAAAGTAGGTGCCGCACGAGCTCACTTTTGACCAAAAACCAAAAAGCGTAATAAACCTGTCTTTTTTCGTTGACATGTGACAATGGATGAAACATGGCTCCATCAGTTTACTCCGAAGTCCAATCGACAGTCATCTGAGTGGACTGTACGATCATCTGGTGTCATGGTGTCATAGTGTCATGGTATGACATCTGGTGGACTGAGTGGCTGGCAAGATTATTGCGTCTGTATTTTGGGATGCGCATGGAATACATTTTATTGACTACCTTGAAAAAGGAAGGACCATCAACAGCGATTATTACATAGCGCTATTGGACCGTTTGAAGGACGAAATCGCCGAAAAACGGTCGCATTTGAAGAAAAAGAAAGTGCTGCTTTACCAAGATAATGCACCGTGTCAAAAATCCATGAATTGGGCTTCGAATTGCTTCATCATCATCCGTATTCTCTAGATCTGGCCCCCAGCGACTATTTCCTGTTCGCAGATCTCAAAAGAATGCTCGTTGGGAATACATTTTTGGTCGAATGAAGAGGCGATCGCCGAAACTGAGGCCTATTCTGAAACAAAGGATCAGTGTATCACCCTTCAAGGTAATTATGTTGAATAAAAAAAAATTTTGCCAAAAAAATGTATTTTACTATGGTAGGCCGGGGACGTTTCAATTGACTTGTTATATGTTTCCTTTTTTTCCCAAAGAATGCTTGAAAACAAATATGTACATCTCCGTATTAGCACGGGAAGGAATTCGCATATCTTCGTCTGTTATCTCGAATAAAAACAGACGAGGACTTCCAATTGAAATAGTAATTACTATTTTCAGTCGGTAGTTTTTTTTACTATCGACTAGTTCAACTGTTTTACCACTATCAACTATTTTCAGTCAATAATATTTTAAGCTAATAATAAGATACGTACCATTATGAGAAACTAAATGATAATTAACCCACTACGAACAAATACATTTATCCTGAAATTAATTCCCCGCCGGTTTGATTTAAGATTCACCTTACCCCACCCATGACCATCAAAGGAAATCTCGACCGACCCGGTGGCCTAGATCCGGTAGAAATCTTCCGTTTTCTCCTCTTTTCCGGACATTCCGGATCTATTTCTCGCGCCTGTACGTGACCGGAAATCCGCTTTATTGACCCCAGTCACGAAGCCGCGACCAGACGGCAGAAAGAAAATGGAAAATCGCGTTTTTTCACCCACTCGTTTCTTTTTTCGCCTGCCCTTATTAAATGGAACGGAACGCCTATTCTCCTGACTGTTCATTGTCTATTGAGGTGGTCCTGTTTTATGACCTCTGGCGGTTGTAGGGAATAGATAATCCGTTATTAGGGGCATCTTAATCTCGTTCTCCTCGAATTAGGCGATTAATTGACGTGGTCGCAATTTGTTTTTCGCTGGTTTGCGTTTAAAGAAATAGTTCGAGTATATTTGTGAATTTTTCTTTTATGTCATAAGGTACTTTAATCATAAACTACTTCATACAAGCCCGCTTCGCTGAACACAGTATGAAAGTTGTGGTTGTGGAATCTACAGTAGGTGGCCCACTTGTAAGGGACAGTACTCGTTTTTATGTAATTTATAGTTTACTATATTTATTGAAATAAATATTTCTTCTCAGTCATTGTTCATTAAAATGCGCGCTTTGCTGTATTATTGTTGTTTTGTCTAGGGATTATAATTTCATTACTGTTAACCGACTTTTATGTCTTAAAGAATTAAAAGATAAATAATGCTCCATATAATAATACTTATTCTTATTTGTTTTGGGTATGAATTTACATTTTATTAATAGTTCTGGTTGGGTAAGGTTTTCCAAGATATATTGGGAGATACAAACGTTGTTACTGAATGCCACACATTCCCAGAGGAAGATAGCAGCTAATACAGTATATATTTATAAAAATACAATTGATAATAAAAAGCTACTTGAGAGCAGTCGTATTGACAAATGTGACAGAAAAAAAATCACCACACCTTGTACCGATCAAAATATCAGAATCATCTGTCTTGAAACTCCTAAAAAAAGCATTGCTTATTTAACTGCGATAATAAACGATGAGGGTGTAAAGATTTCAGAGAAGGCAATACGGAGGTGATTGGTTGAAGAAAATCTAATAGCCTATGATATCAAGGCAATAATAAATGTATTTAGCAATGTATAAATATATGTGAGTGTTATGTGATAATTTTGAATAATAATAAAATTTATATCGCGAATTTATAAAATATAACACAAACTTTATCAAAATACAGTAATCATTTCTGCACCCAAAAGAATTAAAAGCGAAAGTCGTAAATTATTTATGGCTATATTACTAGCCCGACCATTTTCCTACGAAGATTTTTTCCTTTTGTGTGGTTTTTTAGTTCGATGCTAGCAAGAACCTATTTTTCTTACAATATACTTCAACTAGCGCCAATTTATCATCTCGTGGAAACCAAAATGTCGCGTGCCTCTTTGTCCCCGAGAGACGTTTTTAAGAAGTGGCGTGCTATCGTTCTTTTTTTATAGTGAGGTAATCGAGACTAAAATTGGCGATACTTTTAATTTTTATATCATAACAGTTGTTGATGTTGCTTTACATTTTTTACGGATTTATTGAGTTATATTCGTTTAAATCTTAGGCATAGTAATGTAATATTAAAATAATTATCGTTTGTAGTTAAGATTAATCTCTAATACTAAATTTATTCTACCAGAATTTAATTATATATTATTATTATTATGTCATTAAACAGTAGGTCCACTCCAGATAAACCCTAATTGTTACAAAAAATCTCTAATATATTTATTGAACCAGGTTATGTAACTATTAATCTATGTAAAAATTTATGTAACAAATCTATCTAATTTTATGGCGTCAAAACATCGATATGTTGACGCAATTTAACATTGACTTTTGGTTTATTTTGCCTTTGTTATATAACAATATTCTAATATAAATTAAAGAAGGAAACAGAAATATTGTTGTCAAATTTATTTTAACATTATAGTACATTTGAAGCATATATTATCGAAGGACTTAAACAATGAACACTGTTATAAACCAGCTATGGTATCCCCTGGACGCCTAATCCATCTAATTAACAATTCTATATCCAAGGAATGTAGTTATATATACATTTATTACAGATAATATTTGTATAGTCCTGATAAAATTACATTTAACACTTCATTATCACTAATGCAGATCGTACATCTGCAAAACAGTTAGTATTCATTGTCTGATACATTTAACCAACTGCCTGTTTACATTATAAACAATTACATACATATTTATGCACATAAATATTTCACACTTACTGCAACATAATTTATTTTTCTATTAATTTAAATGTATCGTATTTTTGCATTTAAAAAATGGCTATTGACAAGTTTCGATAAATGGATATCGGTAATTTATTATGGTAAATTATTTCCAACAATCGCTAATTCTTTATTTGACAGTACGGCAAAATATAACCCTAACTGCAACCGTAAAATGGTTTTATGTCATTAAAACAAAATTCCAATCGCCATGCTGCGTTTAGGTGCATCGTAATCCGAATTCAAATATTCCTGATAATGGAATTTCGGCGAGAGCTGAATTTGCAAATCAATCCCGACATTCCCCAATATCGGTACGCATTTCAAAGTCATTTTTGAAAAAAAAAATACCGAACGATATCGCTGGAAAATGGTCTACGTTTAAAGTATACATTTTCGAAAGCTGTGTAAATGATTATTTCTAACATATATATTATGATGCTAAATGTTCAACTTTTTTGATATTAATCCATTAATATATCTGTTTACCCCAATTTAATATACCTGTATCTATTTGCTTTATACATTGCGCATTTACTATTAGGTCGATAAATTAGTTTTAAATGATTTTTTTATTTCAAGTCCTATTGCGAAAAGTCGGCCTAATTTATTTTATTTAAAGTATTGTTCATCGATAGCCGCTAGTTTTCACATCTCCCAGGCAATTTTTGGATTCTGTTTCGAATGAACGATGTATCTTTTAATGCTATTCGCGAATAGACCAATTTTTGGTATCTTAGTAATTAAAGAAGTAATCAGAAGGGGCAAGGTCTGGAGAATATGGTCGGTAGGGTAGCACTTCCTGTTCCTTCATGTTTTCAGGTATATTTTCGACGATTTTGTAACATGTGATCGAAGTTTTTTCGTGTTGAAGAATAACATCGTTATGTCTTTCCTTGTATTCCATCCGCTTTTCGCACAGTACTCGACTCAAAGGCATCAGTTGTTTTAGTAGCTCATAGTATATAACAGCAAACTGATCTCAATTAATATAGAGTTTTAACTTGAAACTATGAGTATTTCGGCTTTGGCGTTGATGTGGATGAATGACCAGGTAGTCGTGACGATTTTTTCGTTTTGGTTTATGGTAATGGATCCACTTTTCATCGCCACTAACAATACTATGCAATAAACCGTTACGATTTTGCCGTTGAAGCAGCATTTCACAAATGCCTTTCAATGCTCCTTGGCTTTATTTCACATGGTACAAAATATCAAAGCGTTTTAATCATTCCCATATTCTTCAGTCAATTTAGTTTACTGTATTACTTCCAATAATTCTGCATATTCTTCTTATGTTTTACATAGATCATGATTGAGTAATATATTCGAATAGTCGTCTTCGAATATTTTTGATTGTACAGAATGCTCTTTGTCTTCGTTGTCAAAATTACCACTTTTAAGGCATCTAAACCAGAATCCACACTTTGAAATCAGTGGAGCATAATTGCTATCGCTGAAAGAATTTTTGTTGATATTTGGACGAAATGATACATACTAAAAGGAGAAACCTGTTAGTGAAGCTTCACCATGAAGTTTGTTACAAAAGTACCTAATGCTATTTAATACACAGTAGCACCATCCGTTGCTGTAAATCCTTTAAAATTATTTTTTGGTCGTATACATTTCGAATTAATTACAATAGTTACCATAATTTCTTCTAAATTTGTAATTAACTTTTATTGGTGGACATTACTTATTTGTTTTCTTGTTCATTAACTGGTTCAAGGAATAAAAATACTCAGTTAATAATTTTGTAAAATACTCCGTTGCGTATAGAAGTTTTTTAGTTGCTAATTAGTTGCTAATTTTAATTTAATAGTTGTCTAATACAGGCCAAATGGATATCAATAAAATCGTTTCCATAATATTGACTTAAAGGGCGTCTTCCAAAAACAGAAACACTGATTGAGGTTTAATACATTTACTGATTCTTATATATCATATGTTTACACGATTTACGGATGAACAGGAAACGGAGTATAGGCCAGTGGTAGCGAAGGGTAGAAAGAGGGAAATAAAAGAGAATGAATCGTAGGTAGGTTCCACGAGTTTTTATCGTCATCCCACGCGTACTGTCAATTAGTTTTCCTGATAGGCGAATATGCTGTTGTCTTTTATGTCATAGGGTTTGTGATATGTTATGTTGGACAGTTCTATAACGTTATTATTTTCTATTGTATATCATCTGGTTACATTTTAAATAACATATGCTTTTCTAACAATATCCATAAGAAATGTTTAGTTCGAAGAAAAATATATTCAGATTCACGTCACTCTAAACAGTACCACTTTTGTGATATGACATGATATATAATCTCTAAATACGAGCTGACTTTTGAATGGCTTCAAAAGGCGTTAATTTATTTAACGTGGTATTTAGATATATAGTGTGCTCGAATCTTGATATTTCAAAAACTCATAATATTTACTTTAAAATAACATCTTATTATTATTAAATTTTATTAATAATTCGGCAGAGTTTTTTTAAAACTTTTGATTTAATCATTGAGATTATTTTTAAAGTATCAGTTACAAATTACTTATTTTTGTAGCAATTTAATATCTAATTACCATAATACTTCAATTATATATGCACTGTAGCTAACAGGTCAATTAAAAAGTCGCTGATGTAGATGGCGCTACTAGAATTAAATCCATATGTTTTGTTTTTTAGTTAGCCCTAACCCTCAAAAGATGCGTGTACAAATTTCACAGCTGTCGGATTATTAGTTTGTGAATTATAGAATATATGTGAAAAACTTGTCTTGATGCCTCAGGAAAATCAACAGTCAAGGATTAGTATGCCAAGTTTAGACGGGATAAAATGAGTACCGAAGACGGTGAACGCAAGGACGCTCAAAAGAGGTTGTTAGAGACGAAAACATTTAAAAAATCCACAAAATGATTTTAAATGACCGTAAATTCAAACTGAATACTATAGCAGACACTCTAAAGATATCAACTAAACGTGTACATCATATCATTTACGAATATATCGGTATAAGAAAACTCTGTGCAAAGTGGGTGCCGCGAGCTCACTTTTGACGAAA
This sequence comes from Rhynchophorus ferrugineus, assembly GCF_030347505.1. Taxonomy (NCBI): domain Eukaryota; kingdom Metazoa; phylum Arthropoda; class Insecta; order Coleoptera; family Curculionidae; genus Rhynchophorus; species Rhynchophorus ferrugineus. The sequence continues at coordinate 16,820,755 of NW_027472583.1, read as the reverse complement.
AACAACGACGGGTTGATGATTCGGAGCAGTGTTTGAAGATGATCAGGCGTTATAAACTCTAATTTTTGCGATGTGTGACAATGGATGAAACATGGCTCCATCATTTCAATCCGAAGTCCAATCCACAGCCGCAACAGTGACGGTATTGCCCTGATAAAGTAAAGCCAAAGAGCAGCGATGGAAATTGTCATTATATTATCACATAATTGTATACTAGTAATAATTTGTTAATAATAATTGTTGCTAGTAAACGTGTGTATAATAGATTTACATAAATACAGTCAACGTATCAAATATTTAGCTATAAAAATAAAATATTACTACGACGATATTGTTCATCATATATTTTTGGCATCCTCGTTAAATTACGTCATTAAGAATTATTATTTCAGTGCTATATGAAGTTATTCATTTCAAGATGTCAGAATTACGGACCGATAACTCTTGATTTTCTATAACAATGATGCCTCAAGAAATGTTGGTAATTATATCCCATTTTTATAAAAGAGATAATCCTGCATTCACATGATTTATACCCTTTCGAATTCTTAACAATTTCGTAGTCTCGAAAATCAGCTTCGTGGTGATTAGATACTGATAAGACCGAGTAGAAAAAAACTTTGGAAGGGATAAAAATTAAAATTAAAATTACCCTTTTTTTCAATTTTACTACTTTTGATTGAAATATTGTTATAAATATTCATTGTATTTTTTGCAAACTTAGATTTTTCTATAACTTCGTTAAATATTTCATTGCCTTTTTATCGATTCTAATTTCGTACTTAAAAAGTTTTTTATCTACACAAAAAAGTATAAACCGGCATCGTATATCGCTGAATTATGAAATACTAACCAAATCGAGGGCAAACAAATATCGATAACATCGTTTTCGAATTAACTTAATTTGTAAAAGTCCCCATAAATTTTCATTCGCACAAGATATATTTTAAAATGAATCTAAAACAAAACCGATATAAAGGTCATCCGCCGAAGGGAATATAAATAACAAAATGGCGAAGCAATTACGTCTTCCCATCGTTTGGATTCCTTTTAAATCTCTTTGAATATCGATTTGCAATTTGCGGTCGGTATCTATCCGACCAGAAGTAATCTCTTTATCGATTTCTTTTGCTCGCTTTTTTATACATAGTAACAAGGATTAACTTGCAGCATAGATTACCGCGTCCCATATACTTAATCTTGATTGATTGCAAATTGTGGACGGGGTGAATGATGTGCGCTTTCCAAATTTATTTACTTGCACTTTTAATTTAATCATAAGATTCCCGTTTTTTATATACCGAATTGATTTTGGTAATTTATCTTATACAGTGAACGTTATTAAGCCACCATCCAAACTGTTGCTACAAAAACTTAATTGTTTTAACGTTTTTTTCTCTAAATTTCATTTTGATAATATTTGAATAAAATATTTGATAAAATGTATAGATTATTTATTGGATGTTCTATTGGTGCAAAGTTTGACAATTAATTGAATAATATAATCTAATAACACACCTTGAACTTGGAGAATACAGCGAACGGAGAGGGGCATTCTATTGGACTATTTACAGATATATTTTACCGTATATAATCTATTCAAAATAGCAGTGAATCTAGATGAGTTTTAATATATTTTGACTTTGATATATAACAGAATTCTAATCTAAATAAAATAATTAAACAAAATGTTGTCAAATATAATTTATTTTAGCATTATAGTACGTCTAATGCATATATTATCGAATAAATTAAAAGTACAATTAATTATACAGCCACAATAATCTATAGGTTAGAGTTGTTTTATTATATTTACAATGAACTTTTTTCCACACTAGTATAGGTAGTGTTCTAGGTACATTTTTTTTATATACTGATATCCCCCGAAGGCCTAATTCACCTAATTAACAATTGTATATCTGAGTAATGCATTTTACTTTCATTAGAGAGCTTATTTACCTTTTAGTAGCTCAGCTCTTGTTTCCTTCAATGCAATTTTTTTTCTAAGTCATTTTGATATTACTATATTTCTCCTTAGTTTGTTCCATTACTACCTGTATACAGCTTTCTTGATAAAATTAGATGTAGTCACTGGCACTTTCAGAAACACTAATAAAATGAATAACTAAGCTGTTTATGAAACTCATTCAAATTGAAGGTGTTATTGTCGACAATGTATGTATGTACTGATTTAAATAACATTCTATTCCTGAGCAGTAGGTCCAGTCCAAATAAACGTTATTTGGTAAAGAGAAGTCTCTAAAATATAATAAAAAAAAAACGATTAAATTAAATATAATAAGTTTAATGTTGGCTCCGAACCACGGTCCTCGGCATTAAACCTACCGACTGGCGAGTGACCAACTTAGAAATCATCCCAGAAGTCATACGGTTTTACCCAGTCTGGTTACTAGCGTGACTGGGATCATTTTCCTTGTCGGATTTTCACTCTTGACTAGGAAAATGACAAATATTAAACAATCACAAACATAAATTTACGATCATGCTCCAGCAGAATTCGAACCCGCGGCTATTACAACAGTAGGAGGAACATCCTGTTGCCTTTACTACTACGCCACCAAGTCGGTCCCCTATTCTTTATTAGATCTCCAAGTTGCCTAATAAATCGCCAATGTACACTTTTGATACGGTTATTCAGCTGGCGCCTGATATTCCCCAAAAACTTTATTATTTCAGCAGCACATGTTTCATAATAAAATAGTGCATTCAAACACTGAAAATACATTTGCCTGTAGAAAATTGGATATATTTCATATAATATAAATTATTGTTTTTAATCTTTAAAATGTACTGAAAGGGGTGCTGAACAGGTAGTTTGCTTCTGTATGCCATTTAATTTTGTAGAATACTACAAAGTTTCAATAATTACGGTTAAAATATGCAATTATTAATATATTTAGCATTATTTTGTTTATAATCTAATAGATCAAATCTAGATTACTCTGTATTTATTAATTTGTTTTATTAATTTATTTTGCTTTTAATCTATATTCAATATCGTCATACTATAATAAGATCACGAATAAGTATATAGACTCTCCTCTAATATATTCCCCCAATTAATTGTTTCGAAATTAATAATTGGAAAAGTTCTCATACATTTGCAGGTTCGTTCATCTGAACCTAATTTAAAACACGATAAAGGCAAGATGGATTCGGCCCGAAAGTAATTTTAATATTAAAATGAAGGGAAGGTGGAACTGAAATTTTGGTAACGCTGAAGTTATGTGCTTTGATACATCAGATCCATTGATTTTTTCAAAATTTTATTCATGATGTTTAAATAGTATTTGGAGCTGTTAGTGGAAAGCAAATATTTCTTTTGTATTTGAGAGTATGAATATTTATAATGTGGTATTCGGTTAATTGAATTTTCAAAATTCGATAATTGGAAAAGTTTCGATAAAATGGCAAAGGCCAAATCTTTCTAAATCAGAATCTTGATATTAAAATGAGGCAAGGGCAGTTTTAATTGTTCATCTGTTGCTTTTTAATCTGCTATGATAATTTTGTATTAATATTGATAACTTTTCTATTTCTTACTGTTTTGTATCTGTAGCCTATTTGGTGGTGATCATATTGTTATTATTTATATTTCCTTTGTGACTTTAATTCATTTTATATTCTTGAGCTTCTAAAATTAATTATTAAGCAACCATTTTTCATATCTAAGAACATCGTTTTGTATTGGGAGTACAAATTAATTTTGTTTTTTTTATTTAATAAATAGTTTGGTGTGTTTATAAAGGTGTGACTACAATGTCAAATATAAATTTGTTTCGGAGTAAAATAAGAGAACATAATCAATTTTGCCAGTTCTTCTCAACTGCGTTTAATCATTTCTTCAATGGATGAAAATATCACACAATAATATTGTGCAAAAACACATACTTTAAAGGCATTTCAAAGGAAGATTTTCTATATCGCATCATGCCAACGCACATTCTCGTGGGCTTATCACTCTGAACCAATTTTTGGCTAAAAACATCATAAATACTATTGAACAACCATAATATAAACCTGATGTGGCTCAGGATATTCGGATACATATAGACATTGTGGGATTTCTTAATCAATTCAAGGTCACCTTGATAGAATATATTTTTGTTACATTCGAATTTAAAATTTGTCATACGCATTAAACTACCGCATCACGTTAGACAAAGAGCAAAACACATTAGAACCAAAATAAAACAACTATTCTGGTTAGTCGGAAGATATTTTCAACTTGATCTAAAATCAAAGAGGTTCATCTATAATACAATTATAAAGCTAATTTGGACCTATGGGTTGCAAATATGGGGTTGCACTAAAATTCAAAACAACTAGTCATATAACGCTGTCAAAACAAGGTTCTTCGATAGATTACCAATGTCTATGGATGATGGAAGATGTCAGGAGATTTAAGCGAACAAAACCATACGAACTTATATAAAGTGTATACATTTAGTGTAAACTATAGCTATAAGTTAATAATTAATAAATAATTATAATTTTATAATTGAGGAATACATACTGATGTATTTTCTCGCACTCGTCTTGTTTGTTAATTAATCCAAGTACATAGGAAAAGTAGTAATAAATTAATTGTAAATTAAGATTGTAATAAGCGTATCTAATAAAGATGTTATAAAAAAAATTAAACAATCTAAACATCGGTAGCTGATCGGTTTATTAAAGGTAATTAATTTCAACTAATTATCATGAGCTATCAACAGGTTGGCGATGAATAAATCTTTTTCTTTTAATATTAACTGTATCTTAATTGGCTCTTTTATTTTTTAACGATAACTTAAAAAATCCAGAAATAAATGAAAAATTGTTTTTAGCAGACTTGATATTTCCGAAGTTTTTGAATGTTTGATTTTCGATTATGGAAATATTTAAAAGAAAATATTTGAATGAATAATATGTACTGGCTGCTGGTAAAGATCCCGATTGAAAACAGGGAATCCATAACGTTATTAGTTCTGATTCAGTAATGTCTGCCTTCCGATGGAAAATCGATATTCCCGAGGGTTTAGACAAAATGCAAATAATCAGAATTTAAAATCGGTTTTCAACTTGTGGCTTAGATCGAACGATCATCAGCTTATGTTTTATGTTGGTTTTCTAGTATACTCGAGCATGCAGCTCGGAATTTATAGTGACTTTGAGAAATTAAATTTGTTCGGCACCCGCGCTTTATCTATTTTTTGCTTCTGGAATATTTGAAAGTCAATTCCAAGTTTCGATCCAAGTTATTCTATCTAAATCAGAGCAAGCCCGCTAGATAATTTTAATATGCTTTGGTAGGGCTAATTTTAAATATAGTTTATATTTAAATAAAATACTATAAAACAATTTAACATCTTCAATAAATAAAAGCAGAGAGCAAATAAAATGATATAAACAGACAGGAACTATTTATACAATAAATGGCAAAATAAATGAAGTAAGTTCTAAGCGTGCAAGATCTTGATATCGAGGTGGTCGGGTGACAGTTTCGAAAATATACGTGAGCAAATAATTTCACAGCACATACTTCTAATGTCAGGTCATAATTATATATATATATATATATATATATATATATATATATATATATATATATATTCAAAGTTCCTTTATATATGCGTTATCGAAATTTGTGACGTCAAAACGTCGAAATGTTGCCGCATCAACTATGAGTTTTAGTTCAGTTTGGCTTTGACGTACAAAAAAATTCTAATCTTTCTAAACATTCTAAAAATCTAAATAAAATAATTAAACAAAAATACTGTTTTCAAATATAATTTATTTTATCATTATAGTACATCTAATGTATATATCATCGAAGGATTTAAAACTACAATTAAGAACAAAGGTATAATATTTTGTAGGTTAGAGTTGTTTTATTATATTTACATTAAACTCTTTTCCACACCACCCATGAGGTAGAGCTTCTAGGCACATATTTTAACTAATGGTGTCTTGGAGGTTTAATCCACCTAACTAACAATTATATATCGAAGAAATATGTTTTACTTTCATTCGAGAGCATATTTACTTTTTTACATTTAGTTCTTGTTTCCTTCGATGGTGTGTTTAGTTGTCAAGTCATCTTGATATCCCGGTATTTTTTATTTCTTCTGCTACTACCGGTGTATACCATTCTTAAATTACAAGAAATGCAATGAAACATTTCATTTGTATTTCATTTATACCTAGTAAAAATTTGAAATAGTTCAGTTTTTAGCATAGTCTCTTCAAAACTCAATTTATGTTTTCGATTTTTTCCACCAGTGTGCTATGATATGGTGCACTGTCCAAAATAATAACTGAATTTTTAATAAATATTATGATCAACAAAACCTAATCAAATTCTGTTGCAACTTTTATTTTTTTCTATCAATTTTTGTTGTCTTTACACCAATTTAAAATATATATGTTCCTTGGTCTTATTGTATGCCTTTAAAAATTGAATTCTTTTTAAAGCAATGTTTGGAAGTTCCATTAGACCTCTTAGAGGGTTATCTTTATACCATTTAAATCCTATGCCCTGTAAGTGTATATGAAGGGTTGTCTTATATCACTCAAAAAGCTAAATTTTGATTTTTTTTGTTGAATTCAGAGTTGATCCGGTAACGTTGCGACGTTTTGACGTCACAAATTTCGATGACGCATATATAAATAAACTTTGAATGAACTTTAGGTAGTTATTTCTCCTCTAAATACTGCTTCAAATGTATTGATCCATAATACGTATTATTGAAATGATGATTCTGAAAAGTACTTGGTTCGGTTTTCTGAACAGAGATAGTGAGATGAGATATTTTGAAGTGTTGAAATTATGGTTTCTAACAGAAACGTATCAAGTATAAGTAATTCGATCAAAACGTCCCATAAACCATTAAGTAGCTCTTTAATTGCATATTTTTTTGAATATATGAATATAAATTCGCTTTAAACATATAAACAAATGATAATATAAACTAAATTATAGAATCTGAAAAGAAACAACACCTTCAATCAAAATGTTTATTGTATTAGTCAAGTTCTGTAAATGCGATTGTCTTCTACGGTTATTTCTTAACCTGCTCACTCACCACTAATTCGTTTAAAAGTCTAATTACTGGTGACAGGTAAAATAATGCACTAATTTTGATATACTGGATAATAGAATTCACACTAATAGGTATAATTAACAACTTCGTGTCATCATATCCAATACCTTTCAGTAGTAGTACTTATTTCGCCATAATTTTTCTCGATGATTTATGTATTATACCAATTTTCGATTTTAATAAATCACACTGACTTCAGCTTTAATTATAGTCTAAAGACCTGACCTATCCGTTAATATAACAAGAGCGTAAATACCGTCAGTATGCAACCCTATAATCAATCAAGATTATGAATATAGATTGCGGCGGTCTCAGTTCAGTGTTAACGGTATTAACATTGCAGAAAAAACTGAGAATTGAATCGATGACCGGCTATTGGTGGTCTGATAGAGGCTGACTGCAAATTGTAAATCGATAGCGCAGGTTTAAACGAGGTTCAAAAGACGAACGAATTTTTGTTATCGTAGATTTGAATCAAGATATTATTTCTTATTTCAGATAGAAATGTTCTAAAGAGCTTTATTCGTATTCGCTAACAAGAAATATTGAATATAATCATTATTGTTGAAGATTAATGATTTAATCTAAATATAATCGCTTTAAAGCAATTATAACATTTAAAATATTATATATGTTTTGTTATTCTTCTTCAGTTTTTTTGTATTCATATAGATTTATAAATTTAGTGAATTCATAAATATTAATTGGCTTCTTATCATACAATTGTTAAGCCTGTTAATTTTCGGTTATACAGTGGATATGGAAAATAATATGAATACTCTGCAATATAGGTCATTTTGTTGCATGTTGGCAACGCTGCATTCATGTAACCACTGCTATGCCTATATATTGACTAGTTCACCTGTGTCTTGTAGGTTATATTTCAGTGTATTATAGGTTATGTTTTGCCATGGTTAAAATGAGTATCCATGGTTGACGCAAATGGTGACCCAACACCCTATTAATAAATAAATATTGCGTATATGTCAGATGTTTGTCATAATATTTTGTCCATATGCGCATGTACTTCATACGTGTTGGGTTAGTTTTGGTTATTTCGTGTGTGTAGAGGATATTATTTTCAAAATCTAAAGTCAGTTAACAGTATTTGTGTTTTCCATATTAAATATATTTTTATAGGTTTCATTCATTATGATCTAAAAAAACATAGTCACATCACATACATTAATTAAATAAGTAATCATAATAAATTTTAAATCGAATGTTTAAATCTTTTTGCAATTACTTATTAATTAGTAATGTATATTTTTTATTATTTAATTATTACGTTGTTACTAGTCGTTTCCGTCTAACCTACAATTTGTCTTTATGATAACTTAAATCTAGGTATATAACTAGGAGGACCTATCGGCCCTATCTCAGTCTCTGGTGAAATAATGTTTGTACATGTCACTGCTGTATTTTTTATTATATATACCTCACTACACAACACTACACAATATCAGATGGTTTGATTTTTTTAAGTTTGTGTCCTATTCTGGTGGTATCCAATAGCTGCAATTTCAATATTCTCATGAGAATGGGGTCTTTTCTCATGCCCCCTTGCAAATCTCTTGATTTTTTGATTGACTGTGGGTATCCGAAGGTCTCGATGTAGGTAATCAGTCCTATAGTATTTGGGTGCGCCCACAATACCTCTCAGCACTTTGTTCTAAAATATTTGTATTTTATTAGCAATTTATTATGTACTGATAATTGCGATTTTCTTCCAATTAGCCAGTATATTTTCCTATATTTCAATTCCAGTTCTTTTCTTTTCTTCTTTATATGTTCCTTCCAGTGAAGATTCTAGATTCATTCCGAGATATTTAACGTTGTTGCTATAGGGAATGACAGTATTATTTAATGTTACTGGTGCTTGTACGGTCTGTTTATAGGTGAACTGTACATGTACAGATTTACTTTCATTAATTCTTATTTATTGTCTCCGACAGCTATAATCGTAGTATCATCAACAAATGTAGCCATCGTGATATTCTCCATTTGTGGTATATCACAAGTGTAGCTAAAGCATTGGTGTCAGTGCACTTCCTTGTGGTACACTTGCTTTAGCTTTATTATAGAGTATGTATAATATAATTATTATCTTTAATCATTATCCATATAATATGGATTATATATTAAAATTTTCTCTTGGTTATGAACTGTTGGGGTTTAATAAATTTACCTACAATTTAGAAGCCAAAATTGAATCATTGTTTTTTTGAATTGTTGAACAATAAATCTGGAAAGTCTCATTGACGGAGTTAAAATTCACGACAAATTGGAATTTATTCAAATTCAAATTGGGTTAGGTCAAAATATGGTACGCTTTAATGTTCTATTATTTAAGGACCAAGCACACATTGCAAAATTAGTAAGTTCTTCTCCATGTTCCTCTTAAGGCGTCAATGTACTATAATGACTACTAAACTTGCGAAGTTTTTAATCGTCTGATCATTTGTTAAATTCGCTTCAATATTTAATCTTGATTCCAGCCCATCGTCATCATCTGTATAAAAATTGCATTAGTTACAACGCCGGTTACAAAACATATTTGATAGTCAACATTGACAACTTCTCGAACTTTAATCTTTTACCCAAATTCCAATACTTTTTATCTTATGAGAATGAGTTGTTCTTTTTATTATATTATTATATTTATAATTATTATGTTATAATATAATATTATTTTATATTATATTTATGGTTGTTTATCTTATTTATATGAGTATTTATATGTACGTATTTATACGTTTATATATACGTATATTATTCATATACGATGAATGATTTTATTAAATTAAACAGTCAAAGGAACAAAGTTTTTTTAATATATTTTAGAGTCTCCTTTTTACAATTTCGATTTTATCTGGAATGCATGTACTAATTAATGTGGACTTTAAACCAGGGTCTTCGGCATTAACCCTACCGACTGGCCAATAACCCACTTATTAGAGTGGGTTACACGAGATTATCCCGGAAGATATCGGGTCTTGTCCAGCCTGGTTATTGGCGTGACTGGGATTCTTGTCTTGTTTGACAATCACAATCATAAACAGGCACAAACACTACTTAAACTCGCCTTGACCACTGCGCCAACCAAGCCAGTTACTTTAATGTTTTGGAATAAAACAAAAACTCGATGATCTCGTGAAACGATGTAATAAACGATAAGATTTCGTAACTATATGTCTAACTTATTGGATAAAAAAGGTGTTAATATGAACATTTTATTACAAGTGGATACATATGTTAAATATGGTAGAAGTTATGCATAGTAAGATATAAAAACGACTAAAAATAACTTTTTAGCTCGAAACATTAAAGGGCCATCGCGTTGGTCATTTCATTCCCACATAATTGCCAGAGATCATAAAAACATGTTATATGCCTATGATTGGATTAAAAAAGATGAACGTAAAAATACGGACAGAGTACGCTCTCGCCTGGACGTATTTAAAAACGAATTTGCAATAAAAGCAAAACGAGCGAACGGTCCCCTCAAAACAACATAAATAATAAAAAAGGCAATACCCATCCTATAGATCCCCTCTAAATCTGTGAATATTGATTTGCCATTTGCCAGGTTCTATCTACCTCAAAATAAAAATGCTTTGAAATGTAACATTAATGGACAAGTGGGCACTCTACATATCCATTATACTGTTAGTGTTTTAAAACTGCATGAGTGTATTTGTGTGTTTTTAATTGGAGATGGATACATTAGATATGTAGGCAGATTTCACCATATGTAGTATCATGACGTTGACATGAGTAAAATAACGTCGATTTTCATTTTTATATTCTTTCTGTTAATTATATTTTGAAAACTGTTCTTGACTTACAGCCTTCAATGTAGTGTGTTCCTCCTTCTCAAATCGCTACTGTGTCGCGCTTAGTGATTAGGGATTTTTGGAATTTTGGCCATAGGAATTTTCAGTTTAGATCAATTTTTCAATATGAATATTTTCGTTCTCTACACCACAAACGAAAGCAAGTTTGCATAACATAATTAGGAAATATATTATGACCTTTGCTTAAAACCGGTTCCTTGATTTTCAAACTTATACTGCAAGATGGTCATGTAAGTTAGGGTTTTCTTGGGTATTAGTGGAATCAATTTTATATGATTAGGATTTTATTACAGACGTATTATTCTTCACAACTACAATTTAAATTACTAATCAAAGTTAATATTTCACTATTATGATATTGATGCATTAAATGCATGTAATAAAAGCATGTAGTTTTTTGTAACAAAGAAATATATTATACACACAATTGTATCTTGTATCTTCCCAATTTTGGTTTTGGTTTTAAGAAAATCTCTTTTCAATCCTTGCCGAAAAAATTATTTTGAGATTTAATCTGAATTTATTTTCTTTGATTTTGTTTGGTTTTCCAATCCTGTAGTAATTTTTGGGAGGTTTAAAAAATATCCGAATATGGCAGCTATCTTTGACGAATCTTATTCCCAATTAAAGAATTCTTTGAGGTGCGAGAAAAACCAAAAAGACATGTGTGGGGAAGTGAATACGTAATCTGAGTAGATAATCTCAGAGTTTTTGATGTCAATCTCAGTTTTTTTTACTAACTTGGAGGTAATACACGAACAAAATTCCTTTTTTATTCCTGAAAAGTTGATCGTAGCACACTATCTTGGGTGATTTTCAAATATTAACCAATTATTATCCTCTTGTTTTGACTCAAGATCATGGTGGTTGACTCATCCTGATCCCATCGTTAGTAATAAAACTGTTTGATAATAATACACGTAAACTTTTATATCTTCTAAATTTTCTTATTTTTTATTTAAACTTATTGGTTAGTAACCATAAAAATCATCATAAATTTATCTTTTTTTTTAAGGTCATAAACAATGATGCTCTTGCTGTCACAGTTATTTTCATAGTATTTTTGTTGCGATTTATGCAGAATATTTTGTTATAAAGCGAATTAAGGATTAAAGTTTGTTATAACAAAATACAATTTACATTAAAAATTTTTTAGGTGACTTCTCTATAGTTGTTTTAATAAGAATGAAGTGTATTCAAATAAGTTATAGGCTCTACAAATATAATGTATTTTTTATATATATTTTAAAGTCTTCTTTTTACCAACGAGAGTTTATCTGGACTGGAGCTATTGTTTAACGTGGCCTCTAAAGCCGGCCCTGGTCATTAAGTCTACCGTCTGGCCAGTGACCAACATAGAGATAATCCAAGAAAACATCCGGTCTTACCCAGCCAGGTTACTGACGTGTCTGGAATGGTTATTCCGTGTCGGATTTTCTACTGTTGGCTATATGTAGTTATATTATCAGAAGCGGTGAAAGATAAAAAGGTTAGGACTCTGGCCTATGGTTTGAAGACAGCTATTTTTGATTCACTCAATGAAACAATAAAAAAGCAATAGTGAAGCAGTCGGATCTCATATCTGCTATTGGATCCATATTCCCGAAAAAAAATTAGAATAATTACCGATGCAGAAGTCACCAAGTTCAGATCAAACAAAACCAAGGAAATCTCCTTCCTTTTTTGAGAAGCCAAAGCACAAATAATAGAACCAATAACTTTTGTTCTGTGTGTTTTTCATAACTCAAAATTAGTAGGGATTGACTCGTGAATTAAAAGAAACATTCAGTTATAATTTTTTGTTGAGTTGTGTTATAATATTAACTAACACGCATTTATTTTTCAAAGTTCAGACAATATTAATGGGGTCTACTTAATTTTTTGAGATAGGAAAAATAGGTAGTTGACAAAAAGTGCTGCCAATAAATATTATTCTTTGTCATATTTGTCTATCTTAATAGAAAGCTACTTGAGGTCTGTTATAATATAAGGCGCATTTACTTTACATAGCTTGTTAATTAACATTTGACATTCATATAATTATAAATGAAAATAATTATTGCTTTCGTTTCGAGATGAAGAGTATACGTACATATCGACCGTGTCATGGAAACAAAATTCTCCCGTTCCGAATATTTGTTGAATATTCAATATCTCGGTCATCAGCTTTACTTTGAATGAGTCAATTTTAGTCCTGATTATGAATAATGAAATGGAAACCTCGTATTACAAACTTTACATGTTTTTTAATTGATACTTCTTATAAATATTGATTGATATCCTTAGATCTTCGAAAATCTCTACCGAGACATCGTTGACAAAGGCTATATTGATCGAAAAAGATGAAAACCATGTAGGTGTATTTACATGTGAAAATATGTCCCAGTTAAAGCCGTTATTTATAAAAGGGCCAAGTGGGAGGCGGCGAGGATAAAGGTCCAAAACACTTAGTAAGCTCTTTTGGTCGAGGTATTATTAATGAAAAAGGGCCGGTAATTCGTTTAAGGAGACGACTCGAGTCTTTTTTCGCCTGTTGTTTCTCGAGAAGTATTGGAAAATTGCTGCTTAGCTAAGTGGGCAGCTACGACTACTTCTGCGAACAAAGTGATACGTCAAGAAAGAAATATTGCGCTCAATTAAGGAGGATTCTTGCACAGTATGTTCTTGGGATCGAAAAACATCTCGGAATGTTATCTTTTTCGTTTAATGATATAAAATTAACTTTTTGTGAGGGTTTTTATATTGTTTCGATGGATAATATTGTTTTTCGACGGTACTTAATTTTAATTAAACATTTATATAATTGTAAAAAGGTTTTTTTTTGGCTTAATTAGAACTCTGTGGATATAAATGATATGTGGTTCCAGTTGATAAAGGTTGTGGTCCAGCAGAGAGGAGGGTGGTTAATCTGCTTGAATAACTTGATGATATTCTCACAGATTTATCTCGCAGCTATGGAAGCTATGGAGCTATTGGAAATTATATTACATTTCAACAATTACCCGTGCCCACTAAAAAACCTAAATTACAATATGTAGCACTACCTTTGCTTATTAATAAATCGTTCAATATTTTATGTACTTTTGATTGAGCTCTGTTTTTATTTTGGTAAACATTATTTTTATATATTATCCATCTGACATATGATCTTATCTGATAAATTATCCATCATTCAGTCAGTTTATTTTAGGGTAATGCATATTTTTTAATACAATGTTTAATACAATTTTTCCTTTTTAAACATGTTTTTTTGCAATACTCAATAAATCTCCAGTGTGATACATAGATGATATGAAGTCAATTTTTGCATATATATTTTATGTATTCTCATAAATAGCATTTACAGAGTCAAAGGAGCATTAATCTTAAATCCTTGATTATTTGTTATTCTTACAATATAATCCAGCTCTCCAACTGATCCAGTTCTTAATAATTAATATTTTATTAAAGTAGCTATTATTAGTATAATGTCTAACTATTTTTTTTTTGTTTCAGGTAAGTTTAACATCTTGTAGCAAATACCTCAAATGAAGTATTCATTATTGGTATGTGTACTCTAGATTTATATGTAATTCGATAGATACTATTCACGATAATTACTGTAACAAAACTATATTATATTATATAGTTGTTTTAGTATATTGTTATTACTCTTGTATATTTTCTGTATTTTATTACACTTTAATTATGTATATAGTTTTTATTATAGTTATATATTTATGTGTTTTTATAGTCTAGTGCTGATTTTATAAACATAATATAATTCGATAATTATGGGGCACAGAACTGTTGTTTGTCGTTGATATGTCTTAACTAGTGACACTGTATTAAAAACGAAATAAATTTAAAGCTCCAAACCCCAATTACCGCGCGCTCCATTCACATAGCTTTTTAGACTTTCTAGGTTAAGATATGAGCTATTAGAGCTATTTGTTTCACTCGTTCGATGAAAAAACTAAATGTAATCTTCTGCGGGTCAGTATTTTATTCAACTATATAATAGGTCAATTGAAAAGTCTCCGGCCTGACATGTTTTTTAGTTAGCCCTAACCCTCAAAAGATGCGTGTATAAATTTGGCAGCTGTGGGATCATTAGTTTGTGAATTATAGCATTTTGAGTGAAGCAACTTTTGTTGTTGTAAAAAAATGGATAAAAAGGAATTTCGCGTGTTGAAAAAATATTGCTTTTTGAAGGGAAAAAATACAGTTGAAGCAAAAACTTGGCTTGATGCCGAATTTCCGTACACTGCCCCAGGAAAATCAACCATCAAGATTTGGTATGCTAAGTTTAGACTTGGTGAAATGAGCAGTAAGTCGGACAATGCAGTGGACGCCCAAAAGATGATTTTGAAAATGATTTTGAATGACCGTAAATTAAAATCGAATGAAATAGCAGACACTCAGCAGGGTATGAGAAAGGGAAAAAATTTTCGTCGAATGAAGAAGGTGATCGCCGAAACTGAGAAATATTTTGAAGCAAAGGTCCAATCGTACTACAAAAGTGGTATCGAAAAGTTGGGGGGTCGTTATATTCAGTTTATTACCATTGAAGGGAATTAAAAATGTATTTTACTATGGTAGGCCGGGGATTTTTCAATTGACCTGTTAGAACTGATAATATTCAAATTTAGACGAGATAACTGAGATTTTAATAAAGACATCAAGACATTCTAGCAGACATTAAGACTTAGGTTAAACTTAACTACTAAATTCTTTCCACGTTGCAAATAGCGGAAAGTCAATCAATTGTAATAAAATCTTTAAAATCTTTTAGAGATAAAGACCAGCATTAGTGACTAGCAGATTCAAAGTCCTTCTCTTGCTGGTAACCTCCGACAAAAATTGTGAATGTTAAAACTGTTGCATCAAAAACTCAATGCATCAGCGTTTGGCTGTTCCGCGAGTTCGAAATGTCATGCTGCTGAAAGAATCATGGAAAAAAGTTGTGAAAATTGATAGATAATATTTTGCTTAATATGAATAAAAAATAATGTATCAATTTTTTCAATAAAAGCCTTTTGAAAGTAGAAAATAATCAGAAGACATGCAACTTAATACCTTGCTTTTATAGTACCATTTTTACCATTATTATAATATTTTGTTAATATGCGTATAAAGGTTGTTAAGCTACAAATATAAGTTTTTGCGTCAAACACTCTTCATAATATTAAATAACGGAACTTCAAAGCCATATATATATAAAAAATATATTGAAAACAACTTGGCACGGTATAAATTCGATCAACCGCCAAAATAATCTGATGCGCATACAATCACGATAGAATTGCAAAATAGCTTTAAGCCGAAACTCACTACATACAAAAGGATTACATTTAATTAGTCGCCGTTAATTAAAATCGAACACGACCGTTAAATTTTAACATAATAATCATGTTACTTTTCGATATAGGAAGGAAATACATGACATATTAAATCCGAATAATTTCTAATTATTTCACAGCTATATTTGGAAATATGTTTTAGCAATGTTATATTTGATTATTTTATATTTGTTAAGTTTGTAATCTGGCCAAATAAGATTAAAGAGTGTTTACGTGTTAATTAATTATATAATTTTAAATAGCGTTCGCTTTATAGTTAATTTTACTATTGTTTGTTGGTTTAAATATCCTTCTCGCGTTGAATGTATGTTGTAATAATTCATAATAAAATAAAAGAAAGGCATAATATTCCGTGGCCATAACGCTCAGGAATCTGATCTACCATGTATCTTTTCTCATTTTCTAAAAAATTAAATTACATTTACAAAAAAGTAAATTACAAAAAAGTAAATTACATAAAATGCATTTAAATATTTCATTTATATTTACCGAGTAACGATTTGAAATAGTTCGTTCTTTAACATGGTTTCTTCAAAATTTTATGTACTTTAAGTCATTCCTTAATTGCAGCCTTTGTTGATGCACTTGGTGGGATCTTCTCCATCAGTGTACTATGATATGATGCATTGTCCATAACAGTAACTGATGGTTCCTCCATCAAGTTCTTTAAGAGCTGATTTTCAAACCGCTGCAAAAACAAGTTATGGTTAATTCCTCCATGGTAGTCACCCTTGGACTTGGACGAAAACACTAATTCTGCAGCAGGAATAGAACCATTTCTGTTTCTAGCATGAAGAACTATATGTCTGCAATGAATTATTAACAAATGTTATAACTAACAAAAACTAATCGATAGTTATTCCAACATTTACCTTTTTCCATCAGCTTTCGTTGTCTTTACAATATTTATTATCATCTTGCCATGAGCAACCCAATGTACCATAAATTGATATATTTCTTCCTTGATTTTGTTATATGGTTTTAAAAATTGTATTCTTTTAAAAGCAATGTCTGAAAGTTCCATTAAACTCCTTCTTGGGTTATCTTTACACCACTTAAATCCTAGATTATCCAACAGTTTATTAGGGATGTTCTACGTCCCACAAGTCGCAGCATATCTTTCATCCTTTTATGAATACTTTCCAGGCTAACAATTTTCTCTGAAATAATGGTATTAAATTAATGTATATATAATAATATTAATTAATAAATTTAATTTCGATTGAAAAATATACTTTCTGTTTTTATATTTTTCGTGAATTTGAAACAGCTAACAATAATAACGATAAGCTGATCTTGATTCATCACTCGTTTCGCATAAAGACGGTATCTTTATGGTGAATTTAAAGTTATATTGTTTTTTTATATTTTGAGATATGCAACACGCTAAAATTATTTTCAATAAAAACCGCGGCGATTGGAAATATATTAAACCAGAGCCTTAAAACAACGTTTGCCGGTTTATAACCCGTAATTATAATATTTTGAAGAATTTTGCAGGCATTTGACAAACGGGCCACTTTTGCAGGCTCATTCGGTTACATGTTCGAACTTGTCAAACAGCATTCTATCGCATTGCAAATAGAATAAATGAATAGAACATATTGATGACGTGTGTTCACTACTGTTTTGAATAGGCTATATATTCCACCGAGTAAAAGAACCAAAGCAAGTCATATATGATATTAAATATATTGCCAATTGCAGTTTGTAAAAATATTAAATTGGCCTTATACGCAAATTGGTCTTTTTTGTTTGTAACAAGAGATATGCTGCGTCGGGGCATGTTCGATTTGGGTTGGGATTAATGGCACATGTTGCCAAA
This sequence comes from Rhynchophorus ferrugineus, assembly GCF_030347505.1. Taxonomy (NCBI): domain Eukaryota; kingdom Metazoa; phylum Arthropoda; class Insecta; order Coleoptera; family Curculionidae; genus Rhynchophorus; species Rhynchophorus ferrugineus. The sequence continues at coordinate 16,802,625 of NW_027472583.1, read as the reverse complement.
TGTCTTCAAAATTCTTAAAAACACTAGTGATAATAATTACAGGTTATAAACATTACGACGTACTAACATCGTAAATGTTGATGGTCGTCCATTGGTTGTTTTATTGGACGTTCTATATTATCTACCTTTTACCTATTTTCTTTATATATCTTTTTGATAATATCTATTGTAATTATTAATAGATTATTGTATATCAAATAAAAATACGTTTTATTTATTGCGTTTTATAATTCGTGTCTTTTTAATATCGATAACTTACTGATTATTCCCGCTACTGCTAAACGCAGTAGTAGAAATCTTCAGTAGTTTTAAATATGTGTCATCATTACTTTGTAAGTTGTGCCGTTGAGCGAAAATACATTTTAAGTCAATTCGGGCGATATCTGACAGCTGTTGTGTGGCTTTTTGATAGAGTTTATGGAACTATCATAAGACACACGCGGCTGTTAGCGTTTGCCTTAAACATCTGATTTCCTCTCCAGAAAACGGCTATTTCCGGCAGAGATGTCAAGGTCGGGGAACATTCGCCGCTGGGACTTTGATTCCCTGTTCATCAGAACGCTGTCGTTTTATGATTGAGATAGTAAAATACGTTTTATTTACTCCTGCCGGCAGAAGGGAAATGTAAAAGGAGTTGATTCTGTACGGAGATTCCCACGGGAAGAAGGGGCCGATGTTTTATGACGATTTTAAAGAGGAACTGGCTTTTCTTTTTCTCGCTATTATGGTGTCGTAACGAGCTGTGAATATCGGGGCCAGAGGGGAAGGGGGGTCGTAAAAATTCGTTTTGGCATTTTATTTTAAAGGTCGTTAGTGTGCGTTCTTCCATAAAAATGTGTATCGCAGCTGAACTTAATGGCCTTTATATAATATGTCTATAAGGAAGCGCTCAATATGTCTCAAAATTAAAAACAATAAAATCCAGTAAATCACGTATCGAATATTCATTTTCTATAATTCCTTTTCCCAGTTTATTGTAAAACTTTTTTCATGCACCAGTTATGATGTTTATGTTACAGTTATGTTCTTTAATTTTATTTTATAAGTGGTTTGAATAGTTTAAACTTTTAATTTATATCTTATTTTAATGGATAAAAGAGGCGACATGTTGAAATGATTAATTTAAAGGAAACAACTAAAGTACTCCACTAAGCAACTGACCTACTTCAATCGGTTTTCAAGCCAAGCCAATATTGGACAATAGCATCAGTATAAACTGGACTAGGTTAGTTCCCAGTAATTTCCTACTTTGGCAGTTCCAGCACTACTTTGGCCTGAGCTCCACTACTCTATCCTCAAATAATATTACGATCAACAGCAAAACGATTACCAATTCAAAGTCAACCTATTTTTCCTTTATTTATAGGTAAATTGATTCCATTTCATCGAGATATTCTAAAAGAGAATAGCCTTATGATCTTTTTAGAGCAGACAACTGCGTCAGTTATGAAATCCATAAGGTTTAAAACAAAATTACTATTTTACTTAAAAAACCATTTTATGTTAACGCAAAACATACTTAAAATCTAATACTATTTTATTATAAAATCCTTGATATAACCGCTCTTGAAATTAAAGACACCGCTTTTTCCGACAGTCGTGATATATAACATTTAAATATCGCGTTCTAAGAATTTTGGATGTATACAAAAGTTCTCGTCATTTTTTTTTTAACAAAATATAGGGTTGTCTCAATAATAACTTAAATAAATCCATTAGTTAGATTGTGGTCTACTGGATGCTATAACATTGTGACTCCACCGGATAAAGAGCATTTTGTTATCCCGAGTACTTCCCCTTCGTAATATACGAGTTTTTCCTCTTAAAATATCATAGTAAATCTATGAAATTGATTCACTAGTAAACATTTAATGATCCTGGAAACTGGTCTTTTATTTGACAATTTTTATACATTAACGCCCTTACCATTCCACATCGACCATTCATCAATGATCCAAATATTCTCTCATTTTCACCTTAAAATTATAATATTTGAGTTTCAAAATCAATCTCTCACAAAAAAATATATAAATATATTGCGATGAAGATTCTGCAATAGATTTCATTAAAAAAGCTGCGATTGTGAATAATTCAGTACAAATGAGATCATGTGTTATGAAACAGAAATAACATATGTATTCGAACAATATAATACCACATACTTTTTTTTATAAAATAGCATCTCATTTTGGTTACTATGTGTATGAACATCAAAAAATATTAATGAAATTCATTTCGCTCTAAAATAATTAATAAAAATTAGGAATCTTTACTTCACTAAATGGAATCATTCATTAAATTCAATATGATTATTTGTTTTAACTACTGTAGATCCGAATTAAACTTTGGTTCACGGGATTTCAAAATATGTTTCAATATAATTAATTAAATCAATTTTTTTGCTGTCAAAACGCGAATAGTCAGTTTAATTAACATAAGTGACTTTCCTAATAAAAAAAATTAATTATTCAATTAAATTTTGTAAAAAAGCTTTAATCGAAATAATTAAGTTTTTTTATTATACATACTAATACTAACTTATTTTAACATTATAGTACATCAAATGCATTTATTATTGAAGAACTTAAAACTACAATTAATATTATAGCCACAATAATTTATAGGTTAGAGTTGTTTTATTATATATACATTGACTTTTTTCCACACTAGTATCGGTGGGATTCTAGACGCGTTTTTGTATGTGGTGGTATCCCCCGAATGCCTAATCCATTTAATTAACAATTGTATATCTGAGTAATGTATTTTACTTTCATTAGAGAGCATATTTAAGTTTTACCCTTAGTTCTTGTTTCTTCCCATGCAATGTATCCCTGTAAAGTCATAACATTACTGTATTTCTCGTCTGTCCTATTGCTATCAGTATACATTTTTCTTGATAAAACTACATTTAATCACTGCGTTCTTCTTAATGCATTTGCCATATCTGCAAAACTGTTAGTGTTATTTCTCTACTCATACATATTAACCAAACGTTCATGTATATTCTGAACAATAATACACATGCTTATAAAGCTCTCACACTCTATAATACAATTGCCTACAATTACAGTATATTAATTGTATACTGACCTTTAGTGGTTTCCTCTTTCATCACCCTGTCTTGGTAACCTAACAAAACCTAATCGATAGTTGTTCCAACGTTTACCTTTTTCCATGAACCTTTGTTGTCTTTATACTATATTTATTCTATATATAGAAATATTCATGGCTCTTTTAAATATATAAATTAATATAATTCTTCCTTGATTTTGTAGTTTTTAATGTTTTTAAAAATTGTATTATTTTAAAAGCAGTCTCTGGAAGTTCCATTAAACCCCTTTGTGGGTTATCTTTACACCACTTAAATCCTATATTATCCAACAATGTATAAACGGATGTTCTACATCTCCCAAATAGCTGTATATCTTTTGGATCTTTGTAGATACTTTCCAGACTAACGATTTTCTCTGAAATAATTGTATTAAATTATGTTTCGATTGAAAAAACTACTTACTGTTTTATACATTTTGTATATTTAATCTGTGTAACACCAAGATTGTTTCGCTTAAACACGGTTTCTTTTTGGCGAATTTAAGGTTATATTGTTTTTTAGTTTTTGAGATATTTTAGTGACCGTGTCCATATATTAATGTAGGTATTATATATTAATGTTCAAGCCAAATGTTCAATTAGCTAATCATAATAACTCCATAATTATTTAATATAATACATACATTAATTCTACGGAAAACATATGTTTTGAAGTGTTGTTTCGTTTGTTATTTAACTTTACTATAGAGCATAAAATCCATAATTATTGAAAATATTAACAAAGGGCCCATGTTCGATGGCCTGTGTTTATTATGCAAAGCGGTTTGACCAAAATAATAATTTGCATAGTATTTACGGGCAATTATGGGCTAATGTTTGCTTTACAAGTATTTAAGCGGATAGGGTCATAGATTACCATAACATACAAACAAAGCGAAGCTTAGTTTGAATTGGTGCAGTAATTTTACATTAGGTTTATGGTTATTTATTTTTGACAGGGCCATTTTTATTTCAACACAATTGTCAATGTATTTCGTTAATAGGTTTTTTAGATTTGTGAAAAAGCTTATTCCGACTATTCTTCTCTTGGTATCAACGTTTTGCTGTGTTAATTATTATTATAAAATAGTAATAATTAAAGAAATTGTTTTATTGAATACCTAATAATTATTAGTAAGCTGTATTGGATTTACCAATATATCGGTAACTTTTCAAGATATTATATAATTCTGTAAGGTGCTTGCATATATTTTAATAATATTTTAATTAACGATATTTAATTGTGAAAATCTGAAATGTAACATAATCTAATATCTTTCTACATATATACTAGTTTTCAATTTAGTATTATTGCTCAATAGAGTTTTGCTCAATATTCCATTTTCGACATTTATTGCTTTTGTTGTTTTGCTTTGACGAAATTTTCTGTGTAAGCATATCCCATTTCTCAATTTTGGTTTCAATGATTTAAACGTGAGGATTAATGTAGACCACAAGTTGAAAGATGCCACAAGTTGAAAGAGATGCGAACTATACACTGATAGAGCTCGAATGGGAAGTTCTGCCTCACAAGGTGAGTACGCCTTGTTATGATTACTACTTGTTCAATTCGATGCAATATTTCTTAGCTGGTACACGATTTTGAAGTACCGAAAGAGTGCGAGAAAAGTTCAACATCGTTCTTTCGACACGGTATGGACATTTTTCAATAATAATGGAAAAGGTTGTATAACATTATGAAAAGTATTATGATTAATATTTGTTCTCATGTAGAGTTCATGCAAGCGCCTAATACTCGTATATTAATGCACATCAAAGCTGAAATGGCTTATGACATACCTTTTCTCGAAAATATAATTGAGTAAATGACTTTAAATCCATCCATAAAATCAGTTTGATCAGTGATCATATACATAAGATTAAATTCCGAATTGTTACAATATTTATAATATTTTTTATATCTCCCAAATAAATATTGTGTGTATTGACTTGAAAAAATAAATAAGAAACTCACTAAAAGTTAAAAAATAATACATAAATAAACTTAGGTTTTTAACAAAAAAAAACATTTTAAAATATGTACATAATAATCGTTGGAATAGTGAAATAAAAATAAACAAAAATCTTACTTAACCTATTTACTACACGTATTTTATATTCTACTATATACACACAATTTAGCTTAATACCTATCTAAACCTTTTTATCTATTTACAATATTGTTTTAACTACTGCCAACTGATCATTTTGAACTTTGTGCAGAGCCCAAACAATACAAAAATAAATAATAGTGCTTAAAAGCAAACTGAATGGCTTTTGCGCTGTATAATTTCGGATTTTCTATCAGATGAGCTCAGCAATAACATACAACTATCTGATTATTTTAGATAAAAAATATGTGAAAAATTTGTACGTCCCTTTGAAATTTGAACGTTTCTCTCGATTTCAAACCCCCCCTCCCCCCCTTCACCCCATCAAATCCTGATTTGGTTCCAATGGGACCACCTCGGAAGTGCACCCTTTCGAATAAAAAAGAAATTTGAAAATCGGTCCATAATTGACGGATAAATCGGCGAACATACTAAATGTTTTAGAATATGCAGCCGAATATAGAAACTCCTTCTTTTTCGAAGTCGGTTAAAAATAAAATGATGTAGAGAAATAAACACATCTAAATTAATTAATTTTTCTGTGTTTTTCTAAGGACTTTTTAGAATTGCCCTCGTATGTGCAATGAACCGTTTGTAAACATGTAGCAAATTTTTATTATACTACATTTTTTATTCCTCTTATGCCGCCATATTTTACTACAGCTATTGTGTCTCGTTCGTTTTTAAGATGCAATTTATTGTGCAGTGGCATATCTAATAAAAAGTCTATACAATCCTGGTTTATGTTGAATATATTTTGGTCGTGGTGGGTATAGAATGGAACGATTTTGATATTATTTAGGGTTATTTGTAACTGTTCGCCGTTTTTCTACTAAATTGATTCGATAGACGCATGAAAGCCGTTAAACATCATGCTTATCGACAGTTTCTTTTTTTCTCCTATACTTATCAAAACAGAACCATTTTCCAGTATTGTACTACCAAACATTAAACGCTGATTTTTTAAATATTATTTTTTTCCCGATATTCCTTCCGATCGCTATAGAACTTTTTTGGCACTCTAGTGACCGCACTTGAGGGTTGCACTTGAGGCCACCACGCATTCACCTACGTCAAAGTCAAAGTTTGGCAACGCTAGTGGATTGGTAACATGCGTTTCTCAGCTATAAATGACCAGCACGACGACGCCTCGCTTTCTTTTCTTTTTTCTACCTTCTTGTAACAGTACCACTTTAACAAATAACATATACAAGTTTTTATTCGATTAGTGTTTTCAGTTCTCGTGTGAATTCCTTCCACAAAATAGTAGTGAGTGTTCGGACAAACAATCGCATCGACAGCCACACATTCGCACCGACCGACCAGACGAACATTCCTACAGCACATAATTTGTATGTTTACGTACTTAAACCATTCAACTCGAAAAAGTGAAGAATATTCAATCTAACAATGAAAAATATTTCTCTATAATTACTAGAACGTTAAGCTAAAGTGATAATCAATAGTACCAATAATGTTGGAACTATTGTTCGTGGCCAGTCATTACCAATCACAACATGAATAATGGATTTCGAATTATACTGTTAAATTTTCTGATTCAGCCCTTGATACATTTTGTGCATGATTGGCTGGAAACACGATGATCGATCCAATAAGCATAACAATGGCGAAATTTCACTTTGTCTATAATTTCGAGTTCATAAGATATTTCAGAATATTGTTCCTGAAGTTCCATTAAATAAGAATGCAACGAGTAAGTGTAGAAAAAAAACCTATTTCGTGTTTACAAGTAACAATAAACTCACGTCATTTCAGTTTATGACGTCAAAACGTCGTAATGTTTTCTTTTAGATTTAACATTTTAGATATATAACAACATTCTAACATAAATAAAATTATTATAAAAAAATGTTTTAAACATAATTTATTTTAACATCATAGTACCTCTAATGCATATATTATCGAAGGACTTAATTTACAGTTAATTAAAGAGCCACGATAGTTTGTAGGTTGGAGTTATTTTATTATATTTACATTGAACTCCTTTCTAATTTTTTTTTATAACATCTTTATTAGATACGCTTAGTACAATCTTAATTTACAATTAATTTATTATTACTTTTCCTGTGTACTTGAATTGATTAACAAGGAAGACGTGTGCGAGAAAATACATTAGTATGTATTCCTCAATTATATAATTATAATTATTTATTAATTATTAATTTATAGCTATAGTTTACACTAAATGTATACACTTTATATAAGTTCGTATAGTTTTGTTCGCTTCAATCTCCTGACATCCTGCGCGCTGTCCAGCAGTTGTATTGCTTCCACGTTAGTGTGATTTAGTAATCTTCTTTCGTCTTTCAAGGCAAAATCTTGGATAACTTCGCAAATCCATTTGGTTTCCAGGTCATCGTGCAGTTCTTCATTGGTTATATAGCGATAGGCATTGGTAATCAATCGAAGAACCTTGTTTTGACAGCGTTGTACAAATAAGTAATGTATTTTATTTCCATTAGAGAACATATCTACCTTTTATGTTTAGTTCTTGTTTTCTTCACTGCTGTGGTTTCTTTTCAAATCAATATTTTATCACTGTATTCGGTCTTAGTTTCTTCTGTTACTATTTGTGTACATTTTTCTTTATAAAATTAGATTTAATCACTGAAATCTCTAATGCATTTGCCAAATATGCAAAACAGTTAGTATTAATTATCTCCTTGTACATTTCAACAAATTCTCTTACACATATCTATGCATATATATTAATTACATACTCGCCTTTAGTTATTTCCACTCTCATCACCCTGTTTTAGTATTGTGAGCTTTGAATCATAATCTTATGTCCAGAAAGTTTCATTCACTCACTATGTTATTATATTATGATCCACTATTCAAGTCAATACTAAGCTGTTTATTTCGAATATAATACTAGATCACAATTCCAGCATTTGTCAATTTCTTGATTTGCGTTCTCTCTTTATGTTCTAGACAATCCTTTCCACATATCCAAACATTTCTTCCTTTCATATTTTTCTCGACCTGTGCGTCTATTTTAATTATTTTTTGCCACTTCCCATAACAATTCGATAAGTAACAATTTGAAATACCCTTTAACATAATATGTTCCAAACTTAATTTATATGTTGCAAACCATTCTTTAATTACAGCCTTTGCTGACCACTTGTTGAGATTTTTTGTTGGATTCCTATTTGTAGCAAACCGAATCAAATATTATTCTAATTTTTACTATTTTTCATCCACATTTGTCTTTATATTCTTTTTATTAGCCTCTTGGCAAGGGTGACTTAGTGTTCCCTTTTGAAATACTTGTGCCTTCTCACAACAACTCTCCCTTAATTTTATTATATGATTTTAAAAATTGTAATCTCCATCAAAGAGCTGCATATTCCTAAGTTTTTATAGATACTTTCTATACTAACAGTTACTTAACTAACATCAAGAGATGTAAACATTTTCTTTTCAGTACTTGTGTGTTGGGTCCACACTAATTTTCAATGCAGTGCATTAAAGCGAATTTACAAACTGTAATAGGCAATAGATTATACATCTTGATGACGCGAGTTCACTGCTACTTTGGATAGACTATACGCTACTGTCATATAACTGTTATTCAGTCGTTAAACCAAATGCATAATGAGCAGAAAAGGGTCTTGATTCATCAATGAATGTGATGTCAGTTCCAATATCGATTAGTCTTCACGCTCAACACGGTGTCTGTGCAATAAACCTTATAACTACTTCGAATGATTAATTTTATCTATTAGATTTATATTGGCTTGGCTTATAAGTTGGCAGAGCATCTAAAGGTTTATCATATGGGTACTATAATTTGTACATCGATGTTTCCTAATATGAACCTAAAAATGTTTTGTGCATAACTTAGCATTTAATTGAAAATTTACAATTAAAAACTCTTAACTCCTCAATTCTATCACGTTGTTTAAACCTTAAATAGTGTATTACTTGTTTTTCAAAACCTCAAACATTTTAATTATTTAATTCTATTTTATAAATACTACATTTTAATAAAAAATAAATATTATATAAAATAAAATATAACATTATTAGTGATAAAATGTTTCCATTACTTACAACGCGATGTATACAAAACACATTTTAAATGTCATGTGCCCCGAGCTTTGTCATCTGTCATGATTACCCACCCTATTCCATTCTTTCTTGTCACATTCCAGGATTGCACCATATTTATTTTGATATAACTGAGAGAAAAGACTGCATACTGAATATATAACAACAAAATAATGTTGCTATACATCATATGTTGTATGAGGATTTACATTTTTATGATCTTCACTGTTAAATTATCAGATTGCTTTTTTTAGTTCGTATGTACATCAATGAGCAAGATAAATAAAAAAATCAATACATTGTCTCTTATATTTGTGATTTTTTATTAGTAATTGATGGCATATGCGACAATGTATCTTTAGAAACTTGTGAAAAAATAATTGTAGCATCCTTAATAATTATTAACACAACAATGAAAGGGCTGCCGAAACCAGCAGGTGTGACCAGATTGTTCCAACAGTATGATTTATTGATATTTATTTATTAGATTCATTAAAAATTACCTACTGAGTATCTCATCCTTCGGAAAATACAGATTTGTGCTTCATTTAGTAAGGAATTGGTAACCTAACATAATAATATATACATATAATATAACATATAATTATGTTTGTTTGTTGGTTATTATCGATTTTAATGTTATTATATAAGAATTATTCCTAATATGATAAACTTTTTATTTAGTTAATTTGAATATTTAAAAATTTAGAAAACAGTGATAGTTATATTATGTGAAAGTTATTTATTTGTGTTATAAAAAATAAGAAAATACAAAGAGCAAAGGTAGAGCAGCGCAATGTTACCTGAAGAGACGCGTGGGCAGTCTATGGTGGCATATCTGAACTGAACGATGGGCCGTAACCGAATGATCTAAATTACCCTCTCATAAGATGAACGCCTCGGGGTTGTCTGATCTTCATTATCGTTTACTGGTCGCCGTTGCTGACACCCCGTACATGTTCAACATCTGAGATAATATTTTCCTCCCAAACTTCTATGGCGAAATCGATCTTTGAGATGGGACAGTCCGCGAATTGCTCTGAAAAAGAACCGAAGCGAGCAGAATTGTGGCTAGATTTACTAAACTATATTCGGTGATAATCTATAGGTTGATAATGATGATGAGATGTGAGATGTATATTTAAGACTGTAATCGTAAATTAACTTTGCATGTATGTTTACCATTGCGGGTATAGGTATCGATACAGAAAATATTTATGTATAAATTCTATAGAATAAGAAGCAATATAACAAAATATCTAGTTTGTTCCGAGCGTCCCAATATCGTTGCAATGCTGCACGGTACGTTTAAATTCAAATTTTCTTTTCGCTCTGTTTCAAATGTAAATTTTCTTATAGAGGTTCAATTCCCATCTAATATTACTGAGAGCAAGTGAGCTCGTGTTCAGACGGGCATTACAAAGTTTTATTATATCAAACGAACTGGATAGGCAAACCACAAATCTATATTAAAAGTTAACAGCTGGAAAAAGTTTACTATCAGTCGGTAACGGCTTTTAAAATTAATATTTCCTTCCTAATACACGAAGCATACGCTTGTGGACTTCGTAAGCAGGCAAAATTAATATAGTTAGTAGTTCTTGTTTAGATTATAAGTTTCTTGTAGATAAAACGGATAAACGCTGCTGCTATAAAGGCTGTTTTTTCAATTTTCACTTAATATCTGTGCGATTTTTAATATTAATTTTGTTATTTTGTTGCAACTATTATGTTATACTTACCATGGATATTTGAGATGTTTACATAACATATTACAACAAAATTATTAGTCTTGTACTACATTTATGCGTATATTTTGTTTGTTTGTAATATATTAAATTGTTCTTTTCTTTGACTTTATTATAGTTCTATTGTAACTGCGTTACTCTATGTAGGTTCAAGTTTTTATTTTTGTGATGGCATATTATTGTTATCTATCTTGATACCGTAGAGAAAAACGAAAATGGTGCAAACGCATCAACTGCGGTCCTTGATCTGTTGTATCTTAGAGCGATGCTGCAAAGACCGACCGAAACATGAATAAACAAGGCAGAGATGGAGGAGGTAAGAGATGGCCTCTAAAACTTTATTTGATAATTTATTAATGAATCATTAGACCATGGGCAAGCACTAAATGCGAAAGTCGTAGGATCATACGATAACTGATTATAAGAATAATTATAAATTACAGCCCTATTATTAATTATTAAGTTTATTTTATTAATCTCTTGGAACGCCAACAATCTGCCCGTGGGTAATAAGTATTATTGTTTGATTTCCGTTATATAATATAACCATCTTAACATGTAGATCACTTCAGTAAGTGATCTGCTGTATAACTTATAATCTAAATCTTATTCTAGATACTATTTTAACTTATTTTAAAGTCTATCCTAACTTATTCTCATGACTATTCTAACTTATTCTAGAAATTATTAAATTTCACTCTACGTGTCTATTAACCAGTTCGTATGGTAGTATCAGTTTAATGCTTTTTCAATCAATTCAATACATTTTTCTCAATTCTCAACAATACTTTCTTCTTCTCATTTTCAGTTCCTTCCCTCGGTGTTGATGCAAAATACTGTACTCTCGTTGTGGATGCACAGTGTTTTCTCGCTGAAGCTCCTAGCTCGGGTTCTTGGTGGTGGTGGACAAGGGAAACACTCTTCCAGCTAGGAATTTCTCACACTGATAAAATATGTGCGTTTCGGACTCTTAAGGAATCCCCGAAAATGCCACGATTTCCGGTCTTCTTGATATTTATGGTTATATGCGCCATAAAGAGTCTTTTATCAGGTCTAACTTCTGACATGTTCCATCTAGCCTCGGTACATGAACCCCCGTTATCCGAAACACTCGACAACGAGCCGATGGCATTGCTCTCTGTTGAACACGTATGTTCTCTTTACTCGGTACATTTTTTGGTTGGTTGACTAATTTCACCAGACGTTCAATACAATGCGATATTATATTTTGTATCAAGCCATAATTATTTTCCCATGTCATAAATATTAGGAACATCAGTTAAAGGTCTAATAAATTAGACCCGTTAACTATACAACCGGAAGAATTCTAAAATTAACGTAAATTTACATGACTGCCTCATATATAAATAATTAAATTTGCGTCGCAACAGGTAGCGTTCATGGCTATTTTATGAACAATTTTATTTTATTCAAGGTATTGTACATCGTAACCTATACTTTTTCTTACTTTCAGACAATTTACGGATTCCATCTCGAAAGCACGATGTATCTTTCAAGGGCAACAATGAATCAACCCTTTTTTAGCCTTTATAAGAAGTGAAGCGGTACTCAGAGAGGTCACGATTCATATGTCGAAACAAATAGTAATAAAATATGTCGTCACCGGTTTTGTAATGTGTAATCGAGCATTGTAACATTTTTGTATTTTTGCTCAAATCCTCTTCTTCAAATTTGGCTGTCCAGAACACTCTTTGTCTTCGGTCTCACAATCACCATTTTTAGAACGTCGGAACCAGTATTTTTGTTGAAATCGGTAGAGTATGCTTGCCATAATCTTCACACAGCAATCGATAACCTTCAACTACCTTTTTCTTCAAATTGAAGTTAAACATCTCGAAAAAGTGATGTACTCGGTACAAATCCAGACGTTTTCAATGTGCTGAAAAACATTTTTGCTCAAACTTGGACGAGATAACACACACTGAAAACTGAAGCCTCTCAGTGAAGCTTCAACATGAAGTTGGTTATAAATGTATATACGATAAATATAGTTATATAACGATAAACACGTGTACATTTGAGAGTAAGGAAAAATATAAAATTAAGCTAAAATAACGTATCTCTGAATTTGAATATGGACTAAATGGAGGATATTATTAATTAAAAAGGTCTCTTGAATAAATAGAGCTATTAAAAAAACCTACCAGGAAATTTATTCGTTCCTTCGTTTCACCTGGAATTTTTAATTTGCGTAATAAAAAAACACTCTCGTCTCAACCTTTGTCTTTCGTTTTTATTGCAATTATTAATTTAAAAACCTTCATAATTTAGAGATTTTTTTCGTTTTCTTCGGCGAATTCCATTCATGTTCAAATTGAATAAAATTTCGAAATAGATAAGATGCATAAATCATAAAGTATGATATTCTTCCCTGTTTATATTGAAAGAACTGAATTAAATATTTAGGGAAAATAAATAAGGGAAAAACATTGGAGCTAACTATTTCACATTAGTAAAAATGAATCATTATAGTAGAGAACAGCGTATTTAATTTTTGAACGATAGTACTTATTGTTGCAATAGTCGTGGATTCGCCCATGGGCTTGGTCGTAAATTTATATTTGTGATTGTCCAAAAGACAAGTGTGAAAAATCCGACCTGAAAAATGAGCCCAGTCACGTCTGGATCAACCAGATCAACCAGAATAGGTAAAACTGGTTGTGTTCTGGGATGTTCTCCAAGCTGATGATACTCGCCAATGGTTAGACTTAATGCCAAAGACCCTGGTTCGAAGCACACGTTAAGAAGTAGGTCGAGTTCACGTAAACCCTCCTTGGTAAAAGGCAGATTCTAAAATATGACTACAACAACAACAAATAAGCTTCACTTCTATGAGATGTGTAAATTTGTATTGAATTTAAATAGTTTAGTGCGAACATGTTCGACTAATGCAGTAAATCTCATCACCATTTCGTAATGCAACTGGCTTTTCATAACTGATAATCCTTTTTACCTGCAATAGTATACTTCTATACAATAGTGTGGACAAGAGTTATATATTGTTCGTATTTATATATGGACATTAATATTTTAATGTCCAATTTTGGTCTAATTCAAAGGTAAAAATATCAAATTTTTTATTTTTATTTTTATCTTTATTCTCTTGAATTATAAATCGATATAAATAATAATAAATTGCTTTTTACGTCTTATATATTTCTTCGCAATTAACAGCATTTATTATGTAATGTTGAAGATATAGATTTTTCAATATTTATGAGAATGTGTATATTAATTAAATTTTTAGTGTCTACTAGTAATTCTTCCATTGTTCAACTTTATTACCATTAAGCTGGATAAATATTTATGAATCGGTTTAATATAAAAAAATGTGCATCAGTCTCGCTCTTTTATTGTCGATTATATAGTGTTTATACCAGGCATTAAACACGCTAATTCATTTTATTTCATTTTAATTTCAGTAATATATTTGTTTTAATTCTTCATTTATTTTTCTTTTTATTTTATTTTTCTTAAATGTTTCTCCACCACTGACAAAATTTATCATCTAGTGTTGAATAAACATTCAATTTTAGACAATTTGTAGTGTCTCCGATAAACAATCTATAGTTCTGGCTTAGAGTTGACCTCCAACTAAAGCCGTTTGTTCGTTTAATGTGTTTATTCTCGAATATCGTGTGTTCAGATATCCTATACGCCGCTGTTGTGAACAAATACACTGTTTTTCAAAAGTTTAAGCTTCTAAAATAATTAACATTTTTATGTTGATAAAATTTTCATAGCGTGCATTCAGTTTACCATTGTCATCCCCAAAGATTTTGTAACACTGACCTTTTTCATTTTTATTTATGCAGATTAATAAATATGTTTATGTAAGTAGCCAGACTAGGCAATATTGGATAAGCAGATTGGTGTCATCGTTACTTAAAAGAAGTCTCTCATCTTAATATAAAACATTTATTGATAATCAACAAACTTCGGGACCTAATGTTTAATATGTCTATAATGTGTCGATAAAATGGAAATAATTTCAAAGATATTGTTTATTAAGTCAATAATTTTAATAAGGAAAAAAAAACGCGGAAAGTAGAAACAAGAGAAGATATATTTTATCGCTTAAATTAAAACTTTCAGGTAGACTGAATGAATAAATTTCCAGATAAATATTTTTTAAATTGGGCTAATTTAAAAGTTTTTTAAATTAAAAATTATCTTTTCTTCCTTCGTTTGGAGAGTTTTCTTAATTTAGAGAACGCCCTCTAACGAATGTCTTCTATGTTTGTTTTGCATAAAGAATAATAATCAATTAATGTGGATGAATTATAAACTAATTTATTAACTCTGATGATAAATAACAGATTTTAAATTTTATGAAAGTTATTAGATATTTTTAAAATTAAACGAACTTAAAATTTTGCTATGTTTTGCGTGTTTTTCTCCATCCCCTTGATAAATTAACTTATTCGATGAGACAATATGTGCCCAGCTGAAAAAGAAATCTAGTGGCTTAATTTATAATGGGTTGAAAATATTTATTGAATTAGGTGTCAAGGAATGAACATATTCCAGAACAGAACAGATGGCGAAATCAAGTTTTTGAGGTTTGAAAAATAGGAAATTTAATACTATCCGAGGTTGGATCAGTTGACCGTCAACAATGGCGCGATTTGGTGAATAATATACGGAGTCCTGCGGAACCAATAGCAGTGTATTGCTAGAGACGTAGACACTCCCCCTGGGCCCATGATATTGATTGATGTTGAATATATAACGGGCAATAGAAAAAATATGCATTGTCGCAAAGACGTAGAAATGGGAAATAGAAAAAAGATATGTTGAAGTAGCTAATTTATGCATTATTGTTATTATTATGCTATAAGTGGAAAGCTGAAATTATGATTATTTGACAGTAAAATCCCTGACATTTTCATATATATATATATATATATATATATATATATATATATTTAGTTTAGTTAAAAGTTAAAAGTTTAGTTTAAATTTAGTTTAAGAACTTAATTCCGAGTATTCATACAAATTCAAACATTTTAAACTTCTGCAACTACACAAGGAAAAATAAGTTAATAACAGAAACAAATACATATTATTTATTTAAAATAATATTTATTATTAAAATTATTAACTTGCATTCAAACTTAAATTAAATTAATAAATAAATAAAATTACTTTTTTATAACGACCTTTATCCGTATTTCCTCGCTGAAATTATCCATTATTTAAAATCCGTAAAACCGCAAGCTAGCTTTCGTTGTTAAAAGCAAACTTGGAAAATAAAGATATATCTTCACCGAGAACTTTCTAGAATATAATAAAACTTTACAGTGCTGAGATTGGTGCGATTTAAGTTTGTTTCAGCGATTGTAAATGAAACTGAATCACTTGGAGACCATTCTGAAGAACTGTTTAGGAATGTACAGAGGAGATTTTCAGAATAGTTTTCGAGAGATTTAATATTCAGAACTTCTTTTTAATTAAAAAGTATTAATAGATATTAGAATATTTTATATATTTATTCATTTTTAATTCATGAGTTATAGAATACTTGAAAGGCCTCAGTGAATATATATTCACAATCACAACATATCTATTTGCAGAATTCGAAATCTGATAGTTTTATTTGTTTTAATAACTTCGAAGCTGAATATAAGCTTGGTCTAAAGAAGTTCATTTTTTAATGAAATTGAGACTATAATTTGTCTATATTTCAAAGTTTTTGGCATTTTGACTTTTATGCATTAGTTTAAAATTCGTACGTGTTACTTGGACGAATCAGACAAATGGAACGAAGGGAAATAATTATTTTCTTTTATCTTAAATAACATAACCCATTTGGAATTCT
Organism: Rhynchophorus ferrugineus; assembly: GCF_030347505.1. NCBI lineage: Eukaryota > Metazoa > Arthropoda > Insecta > Coleoptera > Curculionidae > Rhynchophorus > Rhynchophorus ferrugineus. Next base: position 16,785,757 of record NW_027472583.1, on the reverse strand, counting down.
TTGCGATTTCTATGCATGTGCGATTTTACAGAAAGAATAAAATCTGTATGTCTGTTGGAATAATCAGAATATCTTATGCGTTAAGTGCAACTTAAATTGGCTTCTTAAAATGAGTTCTTAAGCTAAGGTTTCGTGAGGTTTAACATTAACATTAAGTCATACTACTATAATATACACTTCCAAAAAAAAGATATATATAAATAAATAATATAAAATGGGCTAATGGCGCTTAAATATGGGACCAAAATTTACAAGAAAAACAAATATATATTTGGACACCATTTCAACGAAAAATGGAATTTTTGTCACGAAATAAGAACGATTTGTTAAGTTATTTTTGATAAAATTCAAAGTGTCACTTGCTGTCTTCCACCGATGAATACTTCTCTAATTTTGAACTCTATTTTGTTAGTTCGATATAAAATTTTATTTTTAACCCAAAATTGCATTGTTTATTAACAGCTGTCAATGTTAAGGAACAATGAACCAACCTGTCAACTATAAGTTTTAATCATGTTTAATATCAGGCAGAAATTAGAGAATTTGAATTATCTGTTATACTAGATTCTTGAATGCATTCTGGTCAGCAATATTAATGATAATATACTTTTTTTAATATACATTTTTATAGTAATAAAAAGTGTGAAAGTAACTATTAAATTCAATGGATTTTTCTGTTGAAATAACAGTTATTATGTTATTCAGTGTATATATATAGTCACTTATAATGGAATGTTCAAAATTGAAACACTTTTAGAACTTTATATTGATACCACTCCGCCATGTTCAAAATGTCGTCGGTTGGTTTTAGTTATTGTAAAGTGTTGATTTTGATATCAATAAGAAATAACGTCCTGAGGGACCAAATAATCTCGAAGACAACGTAGGTCAAGACTTACTGGCCGAAGGCCTACCTCAGACTCTGAATGAAGTATCAGCATGTTTCCAGTCAATCTATTTTATATAATATATATTGCGTGCATTTTTCTCAATTTCCTTTAATTATTTCTTCTTTTAATCTTTCAGTTCTTTTTAATGTTAATAAATAATCACAATACATGCAAGCATTTAATAATTCAGCTTTCGTTTGATATAAGATTTAGAGTATTGGATATTAGTGTTGATAATATGTCATTACTAATCGAAGGGGTATTAGTAGAAATAAAAACATTGGTTATCATGCAAAAAGTCAATAAATTGCTGAAAAAGTAAAAATAGCCCCAATAATGAAAGCATACTAACCATACCATCACTCAATACGAACCTTCTAATAGGCAATCTCAATGATCAGTACTAGGATACGCCGGTAGATTATTAATGACATTCTTAAAACAGTTTTCAAATGAAATATCTTACCTAATAACTCAAAATAGTAAAGTCTAGCGATCTACTTTAAAAGTATCGATTTTGATAACTTCTATAATTTAATTTTGCTAGATATTTTTAGAATTATTTTTTTTTATAAAAGATCGATGAATGTGATAGTTTGCAGGACCCCAATATAAGCTGTGTCTGCGAATATTCAATTACCAGTTACTCGTTTAAATAATATTTCCATCACCGAACCCTCTAACCTAATCAAATTAAATTTCTTATATAAACTGACGTAAAGTAATGAAACGAGCTCTTAGTTTAGTTTCACTTATTCGAAATGAGTCTTTCGAATTTTATAAATTATTATTTTATGATGTACGTGAGCTATGTGAGGCACTACTATACGAAAGTCATTACGCGATCAGTTTAAAGAATCATTAAATGTTACTCAGTCAACCTCCAGACGTCTGACGTAATTGCCAGGGACTCAAGGGCAACGAAATTAGGTGACATAGTCGGTCCCGTTATGTTATCTGTTGGCATAACGATAGTGTGTTGTTTAATTGAGGTGCTAAATCCGAACGAAACTCTTAATGAGTAACACTGGCGAGAATAGCTCATTAAATGAAAGCAATAAAATGTCTAGATATGTGATTTTTTAGCGAAATTTTACACTACACGCCTTACAATCTAGACATATACCCTTTCAGTGCAGGATAACGGTATACGGTTTACTTTACTGGAAATAATAAGAAATTAGCTGAGATCTGAAAACAGAGATCTTTTGCATATATCCGATATCATATTAAATAATTAAATACTGATACGCAGTATATGTCAACAATCTAAAGTTGAGTATAGCTATTGAAATAACTTTTATTTGAAAATTGTTCTCGACGTCAAAAGAACATTTCAGTTTAAAAGATGTCAATGTAAAGAAACTTGGAATACGAGTGAAGTACAATACATAAACTTGCTTTTACACTAAACTTTGTAATTTTTTCAAGATATAATTCAATGGCATAAAACAGTAGTTAGTATATTTTATACCAATATTCACTCAATATAGATAATTTGGAAGTTAAAAACCAAAAGTATTTGGTATATTCAACATTTAAGCGAACGAAAAACCACTACAGGATAGCAACATGACTCCAAAAGTTTTAAGGAACTCCTCTAGAGATTGCCATAAATCTTCAAACTCAACGTCTTCAAAGTTTATTGGTCTCCTTTTGTATTATTTGCTACTTATCTTAAAATAGTTACTTTTAAAACCATAAAACCGGCACTGACTTTTTATTAATGAAGCGTTTTTTACATAGACTTCACACAATAATTTATACCCATTAACTGAGCTTTCCATCAAATTAAAGAGTTAAGTTTTCGACCATGTTTTTTGGCATAAGGGTTAATACACAATGGAAATATTTTTTTTTGTTTTATTTATTTTCAGTAAACCTCTCAATGATTATTGATATTTATAACTTTTATACTGCATAGTTTTCACTAATTATACGGATAATATAGACTGACATAACTAACTAAAACAAAATACAATATGTAATTCATTTTATTTTTCATTATGTTATATAAGTAATATGGAACACAAGTCTCTCAATATGAACACCATGCTTTGTTCACGTTAAGCTAAATTGTTATTTACTACTGTTTCCTCCAATTTCCGCTTGAAATTTCCATTTCGAGTAACTTTGCAATCTGTTTGTTTGAAGCTGTCGACTAATTCCACAGCAAACTGCATCATAAATGACTTCGGAGATTACCAACCAGTCAACTATTGTGACTGGAAATGTTTCTTCCATTAATTATGAAATTTCTAAAATCTCTATTAACAATATTTACAGTAAACCCTAAAGATATAACATATATAATGAGCTTTTGCGTTTGTCTTAGCCCTGTCGCTTTTGTTAAAAAGTTCTTTACTGTTTGTTAATTAAGTCAACAGTGGTGAGTATAAATACTTTCATTTGTTATGATATGCACATTGCTAGTTCCGTCGTTTAAATATCGAATATTCAAATTAAACCATATTTTTTTGTGGTTTCACGCACAATCCTTTGAACCCCAAAACTTCTTTGAAAATGCCGATCTGAAATAACTTGACCTGAAACTTCATACATGTCAATAAATTTTAGTACTATTTTAGAAAATTAAACCGACAAACTTAATAGCGCCATATTGAAGATACTATTATATTTGAATCTGTAAAAACTTGATAGTTTAATGTTTATAAATACAATATTTTCAAAATTATCAAGGATTGGTATGCTAAGTTTAGACGTGGTGAAATGAGGACTGAAGACGGTGAACGCGGTGGACGCCCAAATGAGTTTGTTACCGACGAAAATATTTCAAAAATCCACAAAATGATTTGAATGACCGTAAATTGAAATTGAATGAAATAGCAGACACTGTAAAGATATCAACTGAACGTGTACATCATATCATTCAGGAATATTTGAGTAGGAGAAAACTCTGTGTAAAGTGGGTGCCACGAGAGCTCACTTTTGGCCAAAAACAACGATGAGTTGATGATTCGGAGCAGTGTTTGAAGATGATCAAGCGTAGTAAATCCGAGTTTTTGCGTCGATATGTGAGAATGAATGAAATATGGCTCCATCACTTCACTCCGAAGTCCAATCGACAGTTATCCGAGTGGACTGCACAGTCGGCTGATAAGGTTGTGGCGTCTGTATTTTGGGATGCGCATGGAATAATTTTCACTGACTACCTTGAAAAAGGAAGGACTATCAACAGCGACTATTACATAGCGTTACTGGACAATCGATTGCTTCGAGTTGCTTCCTTATCAATCGTATTCTCCAGATCTGCCCCCAGCGACTATTTCCTGTTCTCAGATCTCAAAAGTATGCTTGTTGGGAAGACATTTTCGTTGAATGAAGATGTGAGCCGAAACTGAGGCCTATTTTGTGTTATTTAGAATATAGAAGTAAAATAGGAGCATCATTTATATATATATATATATATATATATATATATATATATATATATATATATATATATATATATATATATTATATATATATATACGCCCTGTTCCCGTCGTGTCTATTGTATAGCAGATAGTATACCAGAAAGACGGATTTAAATTACATTCGCGATTTGCCAGACTTCGTTGTTGGATGCGGAGTACTATAAAACTAAACTTTATTGTTTTACATCAGTATTCCCGCTAATTTCTATTTTAAATATACGTTTCGACTAACTTTACTCGAAAGCTGGAAACACATCAAACTGTGTCATAAATGTTTTAAACGTTCATATTATGTTCCAGACCGCCGTTGCGATATCGTATTTTCACGGTTACCACACAATCCTTTGGAGGATATTAACTTGCATTAGTCGAAACGCTAAATAACAACGGGAGCATCTAACACCCGGTGTTTCTAGCTTTACTCCTTGAATAATTCTCGACTATTATCAGCCCGTCGCGACAAAAATACCGCAGGGATTGGCATGACCCGCATAAATCTATTTTAATTAAGCTAAAATGTTTATGACAGAAATTAATATTGCCCGATTCCCGCCCCACGTACGATATATCACTTTTACTTGTTTCCCAGGCCAACCGCGATCGCTTTCGTCAGACACGGTCTGTTGTTTTTTTAATGATAAAATAAAATCCCATAATTTTGTGTTTACATTTTTTTTCTTTGTATAGACTGTCAAATGAGTCGAGTTTGAGTTGAAAATTACTGTCGACTATTTAATGCTAAATGACAACTTTTTACTATCAAATGTTTCAGTCGACTACTCACTAACAACTGTTATAGTTTTGTACTGACTAGTATTTAATAGTACGGGAGCTCTCAACGTAGAGAAAACAAGAATTTCATAATCTTTTGACATTTGATCTCTTTTACTTTCTGGATCAGCACCAAGCCCATCTGGTTGGCGGCAGGGCTTGCGTATACCAGTGTGCATCGTATCTGTACAGGTAAAAATATTCAATTTTTAAATTAATTTAGAATGGTTATTTTTTAGTGACTTTTGATAAGCTTAACCAAAATATCTAATTCATTGCCAGACCTTTTTATGAATGTTTATAATGTGCCAGACGCCACTTTTTATTTAAATAAAATTCAAATTATTTCAGTATGGCTGTAATTTTTATATGATTGTTTTTTAAGTATCAAAATACCTAAATGTAATTTTCCAGACAATAATTCTATTGGTAAATAATAAGGAACACTGATCAAGTCTGGAAAATAATATAATGTCAGTAAAATGTCAGTCAGGAGTATTGGCCGCCGAGAAAAATATCGATTTATTGATATATCGGAGGAAAAAAATATTGATTTTTTTGCAATAATATCGATAAATTTAATAAACCCTTACAATTAACTATTAAGGCGTCTCCAAGTCTTTAAAATTAAGTGCCAATTTAAAAAGTGTATTAAAAATATTTATATGGTTTTCTAATTTAAACGTTAAAGAATATATTTAGTTTGTATGGAATGTCGATGTTAAGCCTATTAAAGGTCATTAACAAAAATTGTCCATTATTAATAGATTTACAAATTGAGTATTTTAAATGTACAAGTACGATGTTCACTGGTAAACGCCACCAGCCAGATGGGCTGGCTACTGACAGAGAGAGTGAAAGAGATCAAAATATCAGTTTACCTGAAATTCTCTCTCAAAAGCGTTGCTAGCTCTTGGACTATAACGTTCTGGCTTTTCCGTCCTAGCCCTAATCTTGAAAGTAATGCGTGGAATTGTGCCGGCTTGGTGGCTTGGTGGCGCAGTGGTAAAGGCAACAGGACGGTCCTCCTACTGTTGCGATAGCCGCTGGTTCGAATCCTGCTGGGGCATGGTCGTAAATTTATGTTTGTGATTGTTTAAAATTTGTGAATGTTCTAGGCAAGAGTGTAAAATCCGACAAGGAAAATGATCCCAGTCACGCCAGTAACCAGGCTGGGTAAGACTGGATGTCTTCTGGGGTGATTTCTAAGTTGGTCACTCGCCAGTCGGTAGGCTTAATGCCGCGGACCGTGGTTTGGAGCCCACGTTAAATAGGTCCAGTCCGTATTTATATGTAAATATATGGTTTTATGTTTTACAGTAAAATGATTGCAAAAACCAATCTACATTAATATAGCAGCCTTTGGTAACGCAAATATGAAACGTGAATTTTCATTATTGTTTATTAATATATTAAGGCAAAAATAATAACATTTTAATTGAGAAATGGTATATTGCTTTTAATGGTATCTAATAGAAACATTTACCTTTTATTGACTATTTTTTTATTCTCTGTTTCGAAGTCTCTCCATGTTTATTTAAGCCTTTTGTCTATAGAAACTTCTTTCATTGAGGTTTCAACGAATAATCATTTTAAGATAGTCCTGATGAAACATAAATAAGAATGTTATATTATTTAAAAAGGACGCGACAGTTAAATGGTTAATAAAGATTGATTGGGAAATGCGGTAAAAATATTTGAGGGTCATTATTCCATTCTTCTTTACAATCAACTCAAATATATTAAATATAAAAGTACTTTTAGACCATTCAAAATAAAACTGATCTTCGGAGCTTGAGAATTATTTTAAATTGGTACTAGAAGGAATACGTATATCTTCGTCCCACTTACGGCACAATTTGAAAAAATAACAGAAAACATTCGTAAGCACACATTTGAATTGAACAGAAATATATAAAAAGAAAATTATATTATGTGCCATAGTTACTTCTTAAATATTAAAATATGATTAAACATAGTGAGCTCATGTGAATTGTGAACAATTACATACATATCTATGCGCACAGATCTTTTACAGTCTATAATGTGAAGTCCTACATTTATCTTATGTTAATTATGTTATATACTCATCTCTAATTGTTTCCGCTCTTATCACTCTATGTTGACAATAGTCAACATTGTGCCATAAGTCCACGACAAAAAAATTAATTCCCTAACTCTCACTTACGTAATTTACCAAATTGTTAATTTATGTCGAACACATTCACAAACAAAACCTAATAAAATGCTATTCTAACTTTTACCTTCTTCCTTATTTTTATTTAGATTGATTTAGTTACATGTTGCGCTGCTTTCTATCTCTGTTTAACTAGAATAATGCTAGCTAGTAAAATAAGAGAGAAAATTCGCTCCTAAAACGATTTTTACGTTTTTACAAACTGTAATTGATACTATATACGACGTCATCTATGACGTGCATTGGCCATTTTATTGGAAGGACTAGGCTAAACTTTCTGTTTTCCTCGTTAAAATTTTAATACTCAATCACGAACACATCATTAATTTATTGCTATCGTAAGTAGAGACGAGACGAGTACATATGTTATATAAACTGGTGAAAATTTAATATTACAAACGATGAAACAAAGCTTCGGCTACTCCAGTATTCCTTGTTATAAGGAGTTCCATTTTAATTAATGGAATTCTATTTGATCCAACAGGCAGCGTTATATAAGGAAATAATCACGGCACTATTTAGTTTCCGGTATATCTGAGGATTTCGTTCGCATAACGGCTCAGATTGTGTTAATTCCATTTATTTCTTTCCAATTATAGCTTTCCTACTTTGTTCCGTCCCATCCGGCATCGGTTCTTACGACTCTCGCACGGTGGCATCAATCTTAATGCACTAATAATAGAATAGCAAAAGGATGTTTTCAATTTTATGATTTAGATTTACGATGGTAAACTTTACTGGAACCTCGTTCGTGACCTTTCAGGTTATTCGAGCTTAGAGCCACCCGAACGGTCATTTTAATGCTGTTTAACCTGAGGCTTACTGCTCTAAGGTCGTTTAAGGGGTAGTTTGGTTGCGGTCAGCGTAAATCCTTTTAAATAAATAATGAATTGTTTATAATGTTCTAATGTAATCCAGGAGAGTGTACGGATTAATTCAATTTATAAAGAATATGCATACAGAGTTTTACGTATCCGCTTCTTCAGTTTTTATAAATTCTGGTTGTGATACTTTTTCTTTGTTTTCTTTTGGCGACAAGATAAAATTATGTTTTGTGATTGTCTATAGACATAAAAGCATTCACGCCAGTAACCAGATTGGTTGAGACCGGATCACTCACGAGTTGGTAGCCTTAATGCTGAGAACTGTGGCTCGGAGCCCACGTTAACCAGCAGACCCAGTCACTAAAAAATTCAAGGTATTGACGTAATTAAAATCCATATATTTACATAGTCGTACGTGTTATATCATCTGTTAACTTGGCTAACTACGATTATTCGAAGGGTATTTATGTGACTGAATAGTCATGATAAATGAGGCGTTTTGTATCGCCGTTCAACAAGTCGCCTTTTCTTTTCTTAAATAAATTAGTATTTCAGGTAAATTAATAGTTTTTCTGTTTTAAATATTTAGCTACCGAATATCCTATAATCCTTAAATTCTTCCTTTTCTTTTTTACTAAGTCTTTAATAAAGCATTCATTTACAAGTATGAAGTTACTATGATTACCACAGTGTTTTTATGATATTAGTAATAGAGGAATAGAGATATACATGAACAAGGTACTCTGGTTAATGTATGTATGGGACTTAATTAGAAGCACTAAGTTTAAATTCATCTTGATATTCATATAATATCATTTATATTCACTGTAACAATTTGGTTTTGAAATATATAGTATTTTTAGGAAAACAATGTTTTTGTAATGTTTAATTTTATAATTTTGGAACTTAAGTAACTCAATTATTCTTATGGAAAATAGTGTCATCTTCATCATGCTGACATTAAGCATCCTTCATACTCTTATTTATTCTGAAACATTCATTATGTTAACATCAGAATTATATTATGAAGAAATCGTTGAGTTCATACAGAGCTGCGACACTAAGTAATAACTCTTTTATTATAAATTGTACAAGGAATAATTGTGTGCCGAAAATCACAAAAAAAAAATCTCAAAATGGAGGCGCTATAAAAATAAGAGAAAGCAGAATCGTCAAATGTTAATGAATCAACGATTTTTAGTGATTGGAAAAAGTAATAAAATCCACTGCCATATAAATTGAAGCGGAAATAGGTATTGAAAAGTCGTCTTTTCTAATATATTGCTATTGATTATGAAAATACGACGATAATCCCAAGTTAAAGTAGTTGAACAGGATCAAAATTATGGCAAACCGAATATTCACTCATACAAATTAATACTATGTGGATAGAAGAAGCATATAAAGTAATCTAAAGTGTTAAAACTGTTAATAGAGAAAGCTGCCTACAATAATATATTAATAGTAATTTCTAAGCTAACAAGAATTTCCTTGTTAACAGGTATTTCTTTGTTTTTGTTTTTGAAATCACATTTTTAGGTATATTCTTCAGCATCCTAAGTTGAATTCCGAACTTGTTTTTTATTATATGTTACTTTGTTAAATATACATAGAGTATACTTAATTGGCTTAAAAAATTATAAATAATGAGTTAAAATTTCTTGAAGTTGTCTTATTTGGTATAAGTATTCAGCTTTTATTTATACTTTTCATAGCTCTGGCACGGGTGGTAAGAAATTCGTAGATGCAAATAAAATTAATCTATCAGTTCTTGCTTTTATACTTTCGGTCCTCTAGTGATTAAGGCACACGGTGGGACTAGACCTATTTAATTTATGCTTTTATATTTTGTTCACATAATTAAATTAATCTTTAACAATGACATTTTGAGATTGACAATTTTAACTTGTTAAATGTCGCCTAAGCTAAAATACAACGAAGCGTGGAAAAAACCGTTCACTTTATAAATTATTAAATTTCAATACTTCCATTTATAAATTAATGGAAAATTGTCCGAAGACAGGCGTCAGGTAATTCTCGGCAGTTCGCTTAATCCCGTAATATTGTCACGTTGATCAGTTAAGCTGAAAATCGCTTCAAAATGGAAGTTGGAAGAAAAACAACAAGCTGTTAGATCGTAAAACTTCCTTAATTGAAATGTCGGCTGTGAAAAGAGTTTAAAGACAATAATTGATGTATTGTGTACTTTGTTGATTGTCACTATATATTGTTTATGACCATAGTTAATATGTTAATACATGGATCATTAGATTTAAAATTACAACCAGAATGAAGTAGAGAAGGATTTAGCTTTTATAAATTAATATCTGACAATATCTTACTATAATGTCCCTATCTATAATCTTAAACTGATCCATTGTCGATTGTCGTTAGAACTCAACACCTATACTTTCAAAGACTGTAAAGTTTCCTTTTATTTTATTATTTAAAAAATGTATCAAATACTATGATTTTTTAAAATTATATCTTACATTAGATATGCTTAGCCAAATCTCAATTTGAAAACTAATTAACAGAAATTTATAAATTACTTAAAAACCATATACGGGAAAGACTTTTCAATCGGTTGTACGAACAATACTGCGATCTTATTTAATATAAAGGAAATCCTTAATTCTAAACACTTCACTCATTATATCTTATTAGCAGGCAGAAACATATAATTTCTTCCTAGCCTTGCACTGGACCATCAAGGCCATATTATTAACGCTATAAAACATTTTTTTGTTTAAAATACCAATGGAGTTTACGTGGTGTCCCATTTTGCCAGCTTTTAGTTATAGTAGAATTAGTTGTGATTTTTGAATATATCTTCATCCGCCAGATTATTTTTATTATCTTCTGAATTGTACTACTTTTTTAAGAAAATTCCATGATATAGCGTATGGTATGATTATAGTTAAGCAGCTAAGCTAATGCAATTTAAATACAGTGGCCATACACCCTGAAGTGAAAGTTTCTATCCAAATTCCAGTAACTATGTTAGTTCACAGCAAATTCAGTCCGACTTTGGAGGGCTCATAACCTAATAAACCAATGGTGGCTCCAGAAATTCACGTACTATGAGTTTATTTAATGTCTTTGGACGTTTCCTGCAAATGGATCTTTCTAATTTCTTTATATAATATTTCATGTTATTGAACGCCTTCAATTCTCTTTTGGTTTATACTATATTAAGGAACAGCAAAACTATTGCCAACCCAACGCCAACGGGTCTTCTTTTCTTGATAAGCTAATTCCGGTTAATTTGCAAATGAAATAATGAAAATTTGCAATTATGAAAGAACAAGCTAATGAGTATTAGAAGTTATTGATCATTATTGAATTTAATATACGCACTTATTTAACTAAAATTGGTACACTTATATATGAATAAAAATATTGTCCATAATTTTCTACAACTTTTGTGGCAACATGGTGATACAGTCTCAAAAAGAAAAATGATCGTTTAGCAGCTATATCAATCATCGATTTGAATAACTTATAATCTGAAGACGCTATGTCTGGTAATACCCTGGATGCAGAACACATTTGAGCTGCAATACGCAGGTCCATTTATTTCATGGACGTTAAGACGTTGGTTTATCCGCAGTAATAGTCCCATTCGTTTTTAGCAATTTATAATACACTACAGCTTGCTGATACCATCATATATACTGATTTGAATCGTCTGTTGATCATTTTCTCTTCCTCTAACTAAAGCTTTTCCATCGCATGTAAACATTTGAAAATAGTTGATTAATCAACTACTAAGCTGTCTCAAAGTTTTTTTTAGTTTGAGCTGTACTTTCGTCTAATAAGTTGTAACACTCATTGTTTTCAAAAGTTTTGTCCTCCAGGCCATATTTTGTTATTGACATAAAAAGTCATTAATTTGATATAATTGAAACCAAAACAGAAAGTCAGAATGTGGCTGAGTAGCATCATTATAACTTTAGAAAAACGTTTGTTGTACTGTAAAATGTAATGAAGAACATGCATCTTGAGCATTCCATAATTAGCCTCTGTATACCCTGAAAAACTCAATAAGACTAAATGACAAAGTGTTATTCTATGCAGAGAAATATCGAAACAATTGAATGTTACAATTAGGTTAGGTTCTTTAACAGTTGTCTTGTATTAATATTTCGCATGTTCACCGTTAGATATCGATGATGAAAATAAAAGCAAATACTTAATAATTTATAGCAATACACCAGCACTAATTTATAAAGCCCATGACATACTTGTAGTTTTGGCTATATCATTGTTAAATTTCCTAAGTATTTGATGTCAAAGTTAACAAGTAACTTAATACTAACTAAACTTAGTTTTATAATTTTTCCTAGTTTACATAATCTCGTTTTACTATTCTACAATTTTCTAAGCGTATATCTAGATTTTTTAAAGGTAATTCAAATTCCTCCGATCCGTTTTGCTATATTTAAAAAACAGTAACAAGTAGCTAAATTTATTAAATACTGTGTATTAGTGTTGTAATAGTGATTTACAACACTAATAACTTTCATTCCATAATTTTGACGATCGAAACTGCATAAAAGTGCACTGGTCTGGATTATTTATTTATTTTCTCAACCGGTACACTTACGGGTGCATATTTGTGAACTAACCTCTAAATTGGAAAGAAGGGGCAAAACCGTCACCTTTATGTGTTAGGTCCCTTCTCACTCTGGGATTATTGAAAATGAAAAACGGGATTACATAGCCAAGAAGCAAGAGATATGAAGCACCACTCTGCTACTTTCTTTAGACATCTATACCCACTGAGATGGGATCTAACAAAAAACAACAAGTTTTGGAAGGCGAAAAAAGAGCAGACGCAACTTAAGCTTATTCTCGCGTCTCAGAATTGGTCACTTCAAGTCCGAAGGGAAGAAGTCCACCACTGTGCACCGAAGGTGGTTTCTTACTGTTTATTAAACACATACTCACTGAATGCCGAAGATACAACTCGCAAAGATGGTTGGTCAACCTGGGAGAGGCGATGGACCAGTGTCTTAGGCTGTAGAACCTAGACAAGCTGATTAGTTTTCTAACCGCAACAGGACTACTATATAAATATAATAGTGTGCATCTATTTTTTGTATTTTTTGTAACTTGTATCCTTTTCACTGTCATGGGTTGTACGAACATTGTACGGTAACATTCATATATTCATGCATCTGTATGCTTTTACATATTTTACTTTGTCATCTTGCAATATGAACTTTTTATCTTACACATTTAACGCTAGACTTTATATTCTGACCAGGTATTTATATTGTTCTTTGCATTCTATACTTGTAGTAACATTGTATAAATTGTATTGTAAATGTGTTGAATATTGTATATCTGTAAACAGATCCTAAATGGCCTAGGAGGCTGATGAGTCTATAATATATAAATAAAAAAATAAATCTCAACCGGTACAGTGATGCATAATATCTCTTAGTTATTGTTAAATGAGAGTTAACAAAATTCTATTTTGCAAAACTTCTTTTTTCTAGGATTTTAACGATTCCTTAGTATATATTTCAAGGGCGGCAAGTGTACCGCCAAAAGGGTAAAAGTCGACGACTCGTCGGGGATTTAATTGGGTTTAAATAATGCAAGTATTTGCAAAACTCAAGGTCGCGCCCGACCGTTTTAAATGTAAAAACGTAATTTAAGGTGGGGGGCGTAGTGAGTATACTGGGGACCCGTACGAACTTTTCGAATTAATGGCTTATTGTATTTCGCAGCGGAGTGAGTATACGAAGGCCATTTCGACCGGTAAATATTACGGTATGGCCTTTATTAGTACGAGGGACTCGTGCTGTTTGAACGAATAAAAATAGAAAGTCATTCGGTTTCCAGATTAAAGCACGTTCCGTCAGTCTATGGCTACATGGATTTAATTATGGGAAAGGTAGACTTACGGAGAGATTTTCATAAGAATTTAATACAGTTGGTTATTAAAGTTTGAGTAAAACTATTAACTTAGCCTTCATCTCTCAACTAACTATGCCACGTGTTTTCTTTTTATGCTGCTCTTTTAAACCGAAAATATATAATAATCTCGTTATGTAATATTATTATTTTATTTTGTTCCACACAATTTTATTATGGGTTGGATTTTTTGTATTAAATTTGAAGGTCTACTTTTTACTAACCAGGATTTATCTTTACCGGACCTACTGCTTAACGTTAACTCTGAACCGGGGTCCTTGCTAATAAGCCTATCGATTGGCGAGAGACCAACTTGGATCATTCCAGAAGACATCTAGCCTTACCCAGGCATGACTGTGATCATTTTTCTTGCCGAACTCTTGCCTCTTCACAATTCCAAACAAACATTTACAATCATGCTCCAGTAGGATTAGAACCAACGACTATTGCAACAGTAGGATGACTGTCCTGTCGCCTTGACCACTACGCAAACCAATCTGGAAATCCTTTAAAGATGATTGAAATAAAAAAAAACATTAATTTAACAAAACAAATTTTGCTAACGAAAGGTGTGTTACTTTTCTGTACAATGCTTTTAAAATATATATATTTTTAAGATTCTAAACGATGAGGGCTGTTGTGTTATTGGTAATTTAATGTTGCTATATCATTTTTAAGAATATGTGAAAATAGTGAAATCAAAACGACCTTCAGTTAGCAAAAATAAAGTATAATATTAATAAATTCCGAACTTATCTCAGATAGATTACAATATTCCACCTTTTCATACAATTATGTACAAGTTAGTAATTAAGTAAATGCCACCCTCTGTCATAAAAAGGTCTAACAACTAGTTTGATAATTTCAGAGGAATAACAAAGTACATTATTTTCTAGATAACAATAATTTCTAATAAAAATAAAACTTTACACCATTATTAAAAGCTATTTTCATATTAATGTTAAATTAACATCATAATCAGAATTATTCTTAACAGAAACACATATTCAAATAATGTATACAAATATTTTTTAATTTAGTTTCAGCCTGTTACCACAATAATAATTTGCTATACAAAACCTGGTGATTTATACTTTTATTTATTCTTTAATCATATCAGCTTCAAATATTTTTTTGGACTGGGATAAAATCTAGTATTTAAAATATAAATTATCGGCCCGATTAAACATATAGAACCGATTTTAATACTGATAAATTAACTTTAAACAAAATAAAATAATGTTTTTGTTACTGTCCTGACCTGACCTATCTTGCAAAATATTTTGAGATCCAGAACCATTGTCAGTAAAGTAGTCAGTAAATGTTTTATTATTTATTAATATATTATTATTATTAGTCTTTGCCGACTAACCTACGAGTTGTCTCTACAATGACTTAAAGCTAGGTCTTATCTAATAAATTAATATAAAAGTTAGGTTTGATTCACAGTATTTATTGCAGAATATCAGAGTCATCTAAGATTCGTAGCATATAAGTATCTATAATATACTGACTTAATAAATATACGTTTGTCCTACCCTGTCTACGTCCAAGTCGTTATTTCATCCAGTTGTCATCTGGCTTTAAAAAGACGAAAACATCTCATGAGATTATCTATATTTTTTTATTTCTTTACACACAACAGTTAATACAATAATTAATTAAAATAATTGTATATTGGAATTGCAACTAAATTCCAAAAGTATTGAAAATTAATGGTATCGATAATCGTCAAAGATACCAATCTTCAGTAGTCAAAACGCGACGAGATTGTCGTGCCATTTTTTGTCACTCTCATATGTTGCTTTGTTGTAATGGTAGTCACCATAATCCATAATAATCACGCAAGTAATCAAGCTGTGTGAGACTGGATGTCATTTGAGATGATCAGTATGTTGGTTACTCGTCAGTAGGTGTTAGGAACCTACATTAAACAGTAGAAACAGTTCGGATAAACCCTAGTTGATCAAAAGGATAATTGTAAAAATATCAACGCACCCAAAATTAAACCAAATAAACTGATAGTTAATCAAAAACATATTTTATTACTTAAAACGTTTTCTTATTTATAATATCCACATTATCATTATTCATTAATTTTGTTCGGAACAAAAAACGAATTATATAACGAGTGATCTCGAATGTCCTGCTAATGAAAGGTTAAATTTCATATTGTTATCAAAATAGGTCTCGTTCGTACTGAGGTCCTTTATGTAGCGATTTTTGTTTGTGACCCTTTCGGCTCGTTGACCCCCCGGTTTATTTTTGGAATTAAAACCCGAAGCATAAGTGGAAACTGTAATCAATTTAGGGCTTTCCATTTAACTCTCGGGCTGTTGTCGGTATTTGAATTGCTCGATTCTATCTGGGTAGTAGTGATTTAATGAACACAGGTATGTCGGTAATAATCGTGGTTACGAACGAAATTATCGAAACGTTATAGAAGTAGATGAATTAATTGGTTCTTTTTAAAATGTGGATAAATTATTTATTGATTTTTAGGAAATAACGTATTATATAGAACAGTCCAATGTATACCATATTGTTCAAATTGTTGTAAATAATCCAATTACCAAAATTTGTTTGAAATTGCATATCTTATATTTCTTAATATATAGCCCTTTTTCTTAATATATGGTCTATGATAGCGTATGTTGCGCAAAATGGAAGAAGATTCAAGACCCTTCAGAAGAAACTTATGGGTTATTTTGTAGAGCCAAATTATCAGACGGATGTAGTTAAAGAGGCTCCTCTTTAACGTTCCACTAGACATGGTTTGTTTTCAAATTATAAACCATTAAAAGTGGCTTAAAATTCTCATTTCCTATAGTTAATTTCAAAAACCGGAGGTTCTAGTGGTGTTGTTAAATTTTTTTTTGAGTTGCATTGTTGCTCTTTATTCAAAACTTCGCTGGAAGGAACATGCGAAAAAGAAAAGAAAGGAACTGGTTGGATTGGTTAATTGAAAAAAATCACAATTATCAGTACATAAATAATTTCTGTTATACATGCAACTATTAAAACCTATTCGGACCTCTAAAGATGCTACCGGTTCAATAATATCTTAATGGAAACAGAACCCTTAACTCCTGAACTGAGATGTTTGTGTCAGGAATCTCCAAACTGGGAGTGTTTCTCAAAGCATAGGTGTATCACAGAATTTCACTTAATTATACCAGGGAATGCTTCGACTAACTGCGGAACTATTACCAATCCAACATCAACTTTTCTTTTTTATTTGACAACCTGTTTCTGTTCTTGATAAGTAAATTGATTCCGACTAATTGAATGATTTCAAATGAGGACAGCCTTAGACTCTTCCCGAAATCTTACCAACTGATGACGTCTAGGGTTTCTCACTCAGAACATATCCCAGACTGGCAAAAAGAGAGTTTTTTTCTTCGCGATATAACATCTTAACATATCTAAAATAGTGTTATAAATGTGATACAAAACTAAGCCATAATGATATAATAACCAATTACAGTTTGAAATAAACATGTGGAAAAAAGTTCAGATTTTTGTCCTTTGAAAACTTTTGCTTTTTTGATTATTATCAAGGCTCCTTTTTGTCATTCGAATAATCTAGTTCATTTACACTAAGACAAAAAAGAGCTGTTTAATATCTTTTCCTGAGTTTTCTCGGTCTTTTATTTTAAAATTATAATAGAACAAGAAAGGAATATTAATGTCTGTTAGGTGGGGTTTTGTTAATTGATACTAACTACAAGTTTTTTATTTAATTGTCGTTAGTTAATCGGAGCTCGAACTATGCACTGAGTATAATAATATGTTAATAAGTTATTTTTTATATTTGCGAATAGGTATCACTAAACTCTTTTGTGTGTCTTGTTTTGTAAAGGAGTAACAACGTAAATAAGGCGAAATATCTATCTCTAATTAACATGATATACATTTTACAGCATACAAGCGTATTCTTAAGTTGAAAATATCACTAAAGAAATCGAATAAAATCACAATAATATTTATTTCATAAACTAGTAAGTCAAATTAAGTTTAGTTGACTTAGTAGCCCAATACCCAAAATTATCAACATGCAAAGCAGCGCTTCGCCAATTTCGAAGAAGTTAGTTAACTCAAAGGATAAACAGTTTTTTTGAGATTGCATCCATAAATTGCCTGAAAGATGGACAAGATGTATAGAATTGTCAATATTTAAATAAATAAATTTTTCTATTTTTTTGAAAATTATGTAATTTTTTTCCGAAAAAAAAACGGTAATGTCTTTCAGATACATCTGGTATTTCAATTAATTAATTAATTAATTAATCAGAATTAGAACATACTTGTATTAATCATGCTTCAGAACATCCGTGTTTGTGCGCTATGAACCTGGTCCTGTGTAATGGCCACTACTAAGTGCGCTTTTGTAATTAAAAACTTTGTGTGGTATGGTAGTGCTTCGTGCAGCTAGGAGAACCAATATAACCGCTGACAATATTATCTGTCTATAAAGCAGAGCTCCCCGATAAGGCTATATTTAACGCGGCGTCGATGACAATAAAGGATAAAGCACAATAGGCGGTATACGTATAAAAGTCCTTCAATGCAAGAATACTCTGGAGAGACTATTTATGACCTCCGCTATTATTTAAAAGAACTATAATACATTAAATGGGACACAAATAGATTTGCCAGTTTATACATAAATATAAATTAAGTTTGAAATCAAAATATATATTTTATGTAATATATAGTTTTTCATTAAAAATGGGTCAAATGAAACGAAATTTTTTTTTTTTTAATTTTTATCATATAGATCCTGCCAAATTATTATTATCTATCGTTCAGTTTGATCCAAAGCAATCGTTTAACATAGTTTTCTAAAATCTTCATTGAATAAGTATTACTAAAGATAAGTGATTTTAAAGCAATCTGTTGGAAATAACAGAATTACTTTTCTCTATTTTTCACAAAGAAATATTTGTATAAAATTCCAATGTTTTACTAAACTCCATCTAACTTAAACTTTTTAAATTTTATATAGGTGCGATTTACAAACATTACAATTTCTTTAATTAAAAATACATATGACACAATTTACAAAAAGATACTATTATATTTTTTATTCGGACCTTATTCTGTTCTGAATGGGCTAGGTTTTATCGATCTTTTTTGAACATGCGAATTTGCAATTTTCTTGTCTCCTTAATCAGCATCAGCGTTTTCACGAGCACCGCTAAAGTCACACGATATACGAGTATCCATTTATGTGGCAGGAAATTACCTCTTTTAATTAGGATTTAGCTCTGCCGTCATTCCTTTGCCTTTATATTATTTCATACATCACTATAACGAGATGATTCTTTCACCATTGATCCTTCAAGAGATCATGTGTGATATTAATGGTTCTTTAGTTTGTTAATAGCTGAGTTAATAATCCATTTAATTATTAGTTCTTTTCTTTAGCAAGATGTTGCTATAATCAAAAATTACTTTACATTTTATATGGCTGGGTTCCCGATAAGTTCCTTCAACCTATCCAAATTTTAACGCAGAATATTGAAGCATTGTGCATCTTTTGTGTGAAATTATTTGTTTTAAGCTTTTAATTACAATAATATACATTCTCACTTCTATAACTTTTTTCATCAAACGTCCAACTTATACCATTCTACTTCATTCCATTTACCTGATTTATTTTTTTGCCAAACTTCTGGCGCTTTTAAGATGTTATTTTAATTTAGTTAAGACATTTAAAAACCAAATTTTGTTGTATTTTATTTGTCTGACTAAAATTATATTAGCATTTAAATATTATTTTGCAGTATTTCAATATTAAACATTTCTTACATTTATCGTAAATTGCTTAAAAATGAAACCTTTATTATACATGCTTCGCTTAACTTGACTTTAGCAGTATACTTTCTTAAATTTCAATTTCACGTTAACTAAGATTTTTTCCTGTTATGTTTATAACCAATTATGATTACTATATGTTTTTATGTAAATTATTATGTATTATAAAATATGTCTATAGTATATATTCATATCTTTTAAAAGTTAAATTATTGCTTGATATAATTTTGTATTTTTATATATAGTAGCATATTTTAACATCTATATATTTTCCAGGTAAGCTAAAGGCGTCCAACACAATCATCATAGTAAGAAAATATGTGTACTTGACACGTAAGTTATAAACTAATGGGATTATAGTAGATTAAATAGTATCTAAAGGAAGTCAAGCCAACGTTTATAATATATAGTTTTTAATTATTGATTAAAAAAATTAAGTATACTAAACTATTTGTAAAAAGTGTTCTTCGTTATATATTTTGTTACTGTCACTAGTTAAAACATTGCTAGCTTTGAACCTGTTATTCTTAACTTGGTGTTTTCGTAGGAACACTGTTTCTCACAAAATTCTAAAAATATTTATATAAAACAAAAGCTATTTTTTAACACTTCTTCTTCTTTCTACTCTGACTTTTAGTACTGCAACTATAGATATTCCTGATACACAAGATAATGAATTACTATATGATTTGATGTAACATGTTCTATTATGGGTTAAAGTGAATATGTGATTTAATAAAATGGTAATCATATGCAGTTAAATTATGCAAATTATATATATAGCTGAGTTACTGAAGATATTAATATGTACAAAGCTTTGAACATTATTATATGTTAAAATTCTAGATGACACTATGTATCATGAATTATATAGGATACCATATGGAAGTCATTATACTGTGAATTTATTTTCGACTTTTTTTTGTAAAACCAAAGTTTCGTTTTCAAAAGTTTTAGACGTTAGATGTACAAAATACCACAGATTGTATATACAAATCGTTTTTAATATTGCTAAAATTATTTAAATTTGACTAAGAAGTAAGTTTTGGAACTAACTGCTTGTTTTCTAATTTTGAGTATTTTCATAAAAATGTAAAGGTACAGCTCAGTCACTTGTAAAAGTATTTCTCTGACATTGATTTATATACTGGAACACAATTAAGTAAGAATTCTATGCATACTATTTAACAAAAATAAATCATGTTAATATTCAGTAATAAATGTCATTACCCCCATGTTTTCTACAAAACATTCTGGTATCTTTTTGATAACATTCTACTACTGTTATAAAAACAGAGCTTTATTCACCGAGCAACCTAATCTTAATAAAATAAATAAAATCTTAATAATATATATTTTACTTTTTTCACATGAAGATTCTTAGACACTCCAAATGGTACATATTAAATCACGCTCTATTTGATGTGACAGAGAACCATACTACTCATTACGAACATGCAAACTTAAAGTATCCTAATTCCTCTATATCACCAAGAATTCCATGACTAACGCTATAAGCGTGCGTGACAACACCGCATATATTCAATTATGTAGGACGAAATTAGATACTCAATTCTGTTTAAATTGGACTCTAACATAATAAAATAGATAAATTTATAATATCTAGTATAGGATTTTTTAAAACATTTGCATAGGAATGTAATTAATTATATAAGTATTGCAGGTCAATTGAAAAGTCCCCGGCCTACCATAGTAAAACACATTTTTTTGCCAAAATTAGTTTTTTTATTCAACATAATACCCTTCAAGGATGATACACTGATTATAGCAACCCTCCAACTTTTCGATACCACTTTTTTAGTACGATTTGTCCTTTGCTTCAAAATAGGCCTCCCAAAAAATTTCTTCCCAGCGAGCATTCTTTTGAGATCTGAGAACAGTAAATAGTCGCTGGAGGCCAGATCTGGAGAATACGGTGGATGAGGAAGCATTTCGAAGACTAATTCGTGGATTTTTCCCATCGTTTTCACTGACTTGTGATACGGTGCATTGTCTTGGTGAAGCAGCACTTTCTTTTTCTTCTAATTCGGCCGTTTTCGGCGGTTTCATCCTTCAAAAGTTCCAATAACGCCATGTGATAGTCGCTGTTGATGGTCCTTTCTTTTTCAAGGTAGTCAATGAAAATGATTCCTGCGCATCCCAAAATACAGACGCCTGTTGCGTTTTCCCATGCGTTGGAGCGGGTTCCTCGTGTGCGGTCCACTCGGATGACTGTCGATTGGACTTCGGAGTGAAATGATAGAGCCATGTTTCATCCATTGTCACATATCGATGCAAAAACTTGGGATTATTACGCTTTATTATCTTCAAACAATGCTCCGAATCATCAACTCGTCGTTTTTGGTCAAAAGGGAGCTCGCGCGGCACCCACTTTACACAAAGCTTTCTCATTCCCAAATATTCGTGAATGATATGGTGCACACGCTCAATTGGTATATTTAGAGTGTCTGCTATTTCATTCAATTTCAATTTACGGTCATTCAAAATCATTTTGTGGATTTTTTAAATGTTTTCGTCGGTAACAACCTCTTTTGGGCGTCCACTGCGTTCACCGTCTTCGGTGCTCATTTCACCACGTCTAAACTTGGCATACCAATCCTTAGCGCCATCTATGTGTTAGGCCGGGGACTTTTCAATTGACGTGTATATGTTCCTATTTGATTTCATTTTCATGTAAATTAATTCATTCACATGGAAAAGGGCTTCTGTTTGTTTAGTTTTTGAAATGCATATATGTAGTAATAACCTGTTTTACGTTGTAATTGAGTTTATTTTATAAGCCGTACCGCTGTGAATCGGAGGTAATAATCATTAATGGTAATATATTAGATATATAGTAGATTGCAAAATTATGCAATATATAATTAAGGTTCTTCGCCATCTTCCCTAACTTGGCGTTTCTATGCACATTAACACAATAGCTGAATAATATTCTTGCCTATAAAGCAACGTTCTGAGATAGCGCATATTTATTGTCATGTCACGACCAGAATGAACAAAGACCGGGAAGAACAATAGAGCCGTGCAGTTAGATATCTTTGTACAATAGGGTGTTTTTAAGTCTTTTGATTTGGTAAACAATTTACTTTAAATTTGTTTTTCAATTTTCATCTTGAAATTTCATAACACCTTTTACAAGTAATTAACAAAACTTATTATTACTATCGCTTATTTATAATTATTTGTCAGTAAATGAAAAGGTTTGACTGATTTTAATGTGATCTGGTTTTTGGTATGGTTTGTAAAAATATTTATAAAACTTTAGTTGCATATAAAATTATGCATTAAAATGGATTTGAATTAACAAAATATACATCATATACCATTAAATTATGTTGTTAAAGCTTTGTTTATTTTTTTTACTGATGCACTGTGAATAATATGAATAAATATTCTTGATACACAAGATAATGAATTGCTATATGACTTGAAGTTATATATTATTGGTTAAATTCATATATAATTTTATAAAATGTTAATCATATTCAATTAAATTATGTATATATTTTAAATAGAGTTGCTGATGGTATTAATATTTACAAAGCTATGGTTGAAATTAATTTATATAGATATTCTGGATTACAAAGGATCTACTCTAATATTGAAGTTTTTATATTGTTAATTTATTTTCTTTTTTTTTGCGAAATCAACACTTCATTGCCAAAGGTTGTATACGGTATATACAATACTTTTTTCGTCTCATTAATAGTATTTATTGAATAAATGGCACGTGTTTTAATATGTGAAGGTAACCAATTATCGGCTAATTTTTAGGATCTTTATTAAAGTGTATCTACTATTCATCCAAACTGTCTGGCACTGATTGCTATAAGTGGTATTCGAAAGTCCGGTCTTTGTCAACTGTACAGAAATAATTTTTTCATAACTCCAAACTAATCCATCATTTTGAAAAATAAAATTCCATAAAATATTTTATTAAAATTACCCTCAATTTTATTTAATATAGTACACTGATATACTTTTAATTATTTTCCAATTCTTAATTAATTATTTTAAGAAAATATAAATTTCAGTGTGTGTGTGTGTGTGTGTACACAGTACATCCAACAGGTAATTTTCAGCACACGGTGATACATTGATACATCTGTAAAATAACACGTTTCTCATATAATTCTAAAATGTCTATATCTTGCAATGACCGTTAATCCACCAATGTGAATCGTATAATGGTTTTATGGAGTTTACAGAAAAAAAATACTTGAACATACAATGTTGATAATATACATATGTAGGAAATATTGAGACTTTCGGTTGAGTATATCTTTTACTAGAATAGAACTACCAAACAGAAACCCTGTGCTGACTAGAATTTTTTGACTTCACAATACCATGGTATTGCTAATTTAATAATTGCACTTCTATAATAGCTTAATGAGCAACTAAATTAAAAAACATTTCTTACAAAATATAAAATGTTTTAAAACTGATAGTTTTTTTGAGGTATTTTAATGGACAGTGTCTGTTTAACATTATTCGTATGAGCTAAATTGAGTCATAGATGCTAAATCAGTATTAGAAGTTCATTTTTATCAGTTTTTGACGGAAAATCCATCTTTGCCTAAAAACTACATATAATTAGTTTATAGTAATAATTTATCAATACTGAAAATCATAATCATCTGATGTTCTTAAAGCCAACATAAAAAATGTCACCGTAGAAGCTGCAGCAGACATTTTGAACTATTATATTCCGCAAAATTTCGTTAATACCTCACAAATAACTTTTTTCATTCAATTTCAAAATAAATTATGAATATTTCGGCAGTGTTATTTTTCACTGAATTTCGCCGGTTAATATCATGTATATTTAACAAATAGTTGTAGATGTAGTACATTGGCCATTATAGTTCACACCGGCCTTTGTCCTTTGTTGCCACCTTGGCTACTATAAATAGTCTTATCTCTGGAACTCTGCATTATGGACATAGAATATTGCTAAACGGTTATATCACGCTCTTGGCTACACTAAATTAATTGCGACTGCAGAGAATATTAATTTCACAACGTGACCATTGCCGTCCAGTTAATGTTCATACTAATAGGAAATTAATTTTAATTATTAAACCTAATGCTAATTGAGCCGGGTATACTTTATATTCAACTATTAAATGGTCTAAGGATATTTTATTTATATAAAGTAGTTTTATGTTACCTTAAATTGTTTTTCGCTGTTTCACTGAAATTAAAACACTATAAATATCCATGAGATTGTGTGCATTGTTTCCATTCATATTTATCAATCGTGCAGTTTTTCATGCAAGTCTGTTCCGTCTTGCTTCCTCGATTCAATCGTTCGTGTGCTATGATACTGATTATATTTAGACACCTTGACAAAAGTTACTGATAGGGGACAGGGAGGTAGGAATTTATAACTTAGATGATGACTTGGGATGCAATTTATCCTCCAAAAAATGTATAAATGAATTAAAGTGTACCGTACAAATACATCAATCATCAACAAGTAGTTTTACCATATCTGAATTATAAAGCTACGTGATATTTCGAAATTTTGGGAAAAAAAGTTTCGTAAAGCTTAATTTTTAGATGCCGCATCAGTAAAATAGTTTCTCCGAAAATAATCAAAATTTTTTAAAAATCCTGTTAAGGGAATATTCTTAAAAAGATAAGCTTAAATTGTGAAAATTGAATCGATTATTTCAAATTTATAGACTGAAATACCGCGCTAAGGATGCACCTGTTACAATTAAATGATCAACCAAAAAGTCTTCAACTTTCTTTTTTGTGATCCATTGAATAATTTTGAAAAACTGGGAAAATATCAGCCAGATATGATTGGTTTTATAACCATTTTCTTGTTGAGATTGTTTTGATGTTTATGAATATCAAGACCCTCAATCAATAGTATTGTGGAATGACTAAACCCTTGATTTTATTGAATTGAATGTTGTAGTCACTATGTTCCAGTATTTATTGTTCAACCGAAGCTGGCCAGTACGTGTGTTAGATCAGATATTGTTGATATTGTCCTTTATATATATAATTATTGATACTTAACCCAAATTAGGTGCTTTTCAGCAATTATTACCGATATTACCTGTTTTCGGATGAAGATGATTTTCTAATCTCTATAACCAAGTTTTATACTTTATTGTAACATAATACGTAATTATATTGTTATTGTGTTTGTCAACAAGAATGTAATAACACTTCCATGCAAGCAAGATATCCCGAAATTGCTTTTATTCTTCGATATAAGATGCAAAAAGTATAGTCTATATAAAAATATAAACAGTTTTTCATATTTTACAAAAATTCATCGAAAATATTTCGCAGTCTTTATATACCTACAAATGTTTGGATTCTGTTATATATTATTATATTAAAAGTCTTCATTAATAAAGACAGAATGACTCAAAAATTAATACATTTATATTGACACTTACTATTATTCTTTAACATTTCTCCTAATTTTCAATAAAATTACGTTCTCTGTCTGTAAAGCAGGATTATTGGATAAGGTTCTATATGTCGTTGTCTAGGAAACAACAACTAGCAAAAAGTGCTGCGAGTGTAATGCTTTTAATATGTAAAGCCATTTAGAGCTTTGCGACCTGTTTTCAGATTTCAATATATCATACTTTCTTCATTCTTATTTTGTGCTTATTTTATTACAGTTCAAGTAACATATTTAATAAGATAGGATATACACGTATTTATAATAGTAACTCCGACGATATGTATTGAAATTTATTTATTATAAAAACTGCTTTTGCGCTTTTACTGTTCAAGAACGCGAATTTATAATACAGCAATATACCTAAATGTGTCTTATTTTGTATATTGTATTTTGTATTTAATTCTCTCGTTAGCCTTCTCAAACAATACTTTGCTGTTGATGCAGCAGGACTTCTCGAATATTCTTCATCAGTTTTAGACTCAGTTGCCATTCGTTCCAAATTTTTCTGGAACTTTAAAATTGCCACCCGGAAAAACATCGATCTGATAGATGGAACATGATTTAGTGATTGTCTAGGTTTTAACTAGAAACTGTTACTTGATCGATAAAGCGTTTAAAATCTTGCGATATCCAACGATTATAAGCAGATTATCATCAAATTGATGATGAACTAATTGAGCCAATACGAAACTTTCCAAATAGACCTAAATGAAGAGAGTAAATTAGTTGAAAACAAACTTAACATTGTTACGAAGTGACGGCAGTTTATGCTTATTAGTGCCGATAGCCGAGTTTCCTGAGTGGATAATTGTGTCGCAGTTGAGATGGAGAATTGGATCTGGAACGAATGGAAATGCCTCTGTTTGTAATTTCATTACTGCTTCATTAAAGTAACTAGTGAAGGATATCGATCGACTGTAGCAATTTTACTTAATCGATTATGAACCTTTTTTCTCTATGCCCTTTAAACCTTTTCTGACTCACTTATAATTTAGCAAGGCAATGGAAATACTGCAAAATCAATTATATTTAAATGAAATATTTAATCAATTGAAAAGCCAAACTCTCAAACAATGAATCGAAAGAGTTTTAATGGGAATAATTGATAGGGAGTGCGAATAGATTTTAGCCAAGACCTATAGGACACTAAGGTTACAACGATTCAGGTTACGTAAAAGTGTGTTAACAGCCAAATTCGAAGATCAAAAAAGAAAATTGCAAAGCAAATTTTCATTTCAAAGAGTATATGATCGGAGAATCGTGTCAATGTATTGTAATGTATTCATACTATGCAAGCAGTAGTTCTGTAGATAGATACTACAAAGCTTACTTGAACTAATCTCAATGATCCTTTAAGCAATACTTGCATAGATATACGCATGTGTAGCGACTGCTACGACCCTTTAGGCCACCAGGTATTCACCTACATCAAGTTAAAAGGTTGACAACGATGGTGGATTGGTACCATGCGCTTTCCGGCTATAAATAACCATCATGACGACATCTCGTTCTCTTTTCTCTTTTATTTACCCCCTTGTAACAGTACCACTTCCATAGCGCTTCGGTACTTCCTTTACCTAATCTAATATCTTGTTAATACTCCCGTCAACCATACGTATCATTTAAAATCGAAATAAACAGGTTTTTATTCAATCAGTGTTTTCAGTCCCCATGCGAATTCCTTCAACAAAAGTACTAGTGAGTGCTTGGACAAAAAATCGCATCGACAGTCACACATTCCGACCGACCAGACGAACATTTCTACAAATGTATGAAAAGCAGGGCAGCAATGTATGAAACATATATTTTTCTTCACTTTCCTTTAAATAGAGAGGAGGGGAATAGTGTTGAATATGCAATAGCTGACTTGGTAGAAGCAGAGGTAAAGGCGACAGGACGGTCCTCCTGCTGTTGCCATAGTCGCGGTTCGAATCCTACCGGGACGTGGTCGTCATTTTATGTTTGTGATTGTCCTTAGGCAAGAGTGCAAAATCCGACGAAGGAAAACGATCCCAGTCACGCCATTAACCATGCTGGATAAGACTGGATGTTTTCTGGGATGATCTCCCAGCGGTAGTGTTAATGCGGAGAACCGTGGTTCGGAGCCCACGTTAAACATTATATCCCATTCAGATTAAACCTAGTTAGTAAAAAAGAGACTCTAATGTTTTAAAAAGAATGGATAATACTACAGAAATGCTTATAAGTTAAAAGAGGAAGAAATTAGTCAGCCAGTCAGTCATTAACTATCAAACATCCAGTGGCCAAATTTTTTATATTAATGAAAATTAATTATAGAAAATAATAAATCTGAAATAATTTTGATATGAACGATATGGACTTCAATAGTCGTGACTTCTTTCTCTTGATATTATCTATTTATCTATCACCATTTCTCTTAGGTACGTGTATTTTGACGTGTGTTTTGACAATGATATTTCCTACAGTGTCTTGGCATTTTCACTAGTTGAGGCTTTTTATTTTTTTTTCTTTTAATATAAACTAGTTTCATTAAGTTAATATATATATATATATATATATATATATATATATATATATATATATATATATATATATATATGTATATATATATATATATATATATATATATATATATATATATATATATATGTATATATATATATATATATATATATGTATATATATATATATATGTATATATATATATATATATATATATATATATATATGTATATATATATATATATATATATATATATATGTATATATATATATATGTATATATATATATATATATATATATATGGAGAAATTTTTAAAATATTCATTGAAACTGTCACAAAAACGCCATCCATAGTTATCAATTACCATTATAAAACGTATACTAAAATATATTGTAAAAATATACAGCTTTTACTGGAGATCTGCAAATCTGCTTTGATTTATTGCTAGCTTTGTCGACTACAGCACGTCGAAAGATGGGAGTTCTTCGATTTGCAAGTCGAAAGGGATATGCCGCGGTAAAATCTGAATTTTAAAGCTAGTTTTCAGCATAATGGTTTTATAAGTTTTGTCTGTAAGCTGAGACATGACAGCATAATAAATAAACGGTTATCTGTAAAGTGATGCGTATTTGTTCGCGATTGCTTGAAGGGAAATTTGGATATTTTACTAGTTCTTTAAGTTTTATTTATTTACTAAATACTTAATATTTTACATTTTTATATACAGCATTTTACCTTTATTTTTGTAAAAATATTTCATATAAAACAGCTGTGGAAATGTGTTTGGTGTGTTTATTTATGTCAAGTTTATTTTACTATTAGTTCAGAACATTTAGAAAAGCTAATTTCTAAGAGATATCGATATTTTAGCGAGTGTGTAAAAAATTAGACATGAAAACGGACATATTTGAGAGCGGCTAAGACACTCGATGTAAGAATAGTGCAGACGCCAAATGTCATATTCCATACGTTAACATATCATCCCTTTGAAAGACATCCAATGGTTTAAATAATCAGATATATATCGAGAAGCGAATTGACCGTGGAAACAGGATATATTTGTGTGAATATCCTTTTTATCCATACAAGAAAATCATCATTGGATAGGTATTTCCCGCCGTAGAAATGGGAAGAAGAGGAGTAATGGGGGATTAAATGTGATATATCCGTCTAATTAAACGCAAATCAAACAGCCTACACACACAGTCTTCATTAAATAGAACATTTAAATACTTGGTCAAGTCACCATCTGTGCACTCCATAGATGGTGCCACTTTGACAGTATGTGTAGCGACCACTACGGCCCTTTAGGCCACGATGTGTCTACATGAAGTTCAAAGGTTGGCAACGCTAGTGGATTGCTACCATGTGGTTCCCGGCTATAAACGACCACCACGACGACGTCTCTTTTCTCTCTTTTCTCTACCCCTTGTAACAGTACCACTTCCATAGCGCTTCCTGTTTTCTGTTTCCGTGTGAATTCTATCCACAAAAATAGTAGTTCGGAGAGTGTTCGGACAAACAATTGTGTCGACAGCCACACATTCCGACCGACAACACGAACATTCCCGAACATCGGACACGAAGATTGTTCTTTATTCGTCACTAACTCTTATTTTTTTAACTATTGCTCTTAGTGGTTCGACAATCTACCCAGTGGACAATAAGCATGTCTTGTGATTATATTATATACGTGACGTGTAGAAAATCACTTCATTAAGTGATCTTTACTTTTCTCATTTAATCAAAAGAAATAAGAAAACTGAAAAGAAATAACTGACAATGAACATGCTCTAACATTAAAGACATGCGAGGCGTGGCCTCGAAAATTCAAAAGTAGCAATTTCATTGTGTAAGACGAAAAAGTTTGAAGGTGCGAAACTGCAAGACTTCTTGGATAAAGACCCAACTCAAACTCATCTCCTCCCCATACCCATCAATGAATGACAGGAAAATACAATATCTAAAAATTATCTGTGAAATACTCCTTTTTCTCGGGATTGCATCCATAAATTGCCTGAAAGATAGCGTGTATAGGCTATTGTTGAATTTGAAGAAAATGGCCAACAGTTTTTTTTTTTTCGAGAAAAGCCGCCGAATTGTGTGACAAGTGATACGTCTAGAGAGAGAGGCTTGGTTTGTGTTAGAATAAAGTTATACCCTCAGTGTGTCGTTTTGTATCTCCACTCAATAAATCGCCACTTCTTTCCTTAAAATAAAATAGTATTTAAAGTAAAATGAAAGTTTTTATTGTTTGAAATCCTTCACGCATCTTAACTTGTATAGATCAAACTTAATCCAAGTTACAACCTTCCTAAAAAGCATTCCTAAAACCAACCATTCACCAATTTAAAGCCTCGTCTAGCGCCGATACTGATAGCATCGGCTTTATATAAAGTAGGATTTACAAATCGTCGGAAAAGTCGAATTTTCCTAGAATTTATCCCGGTTTGCGTCTTAATGTCAGTAATTGATAACTTAGTCAGGTCGCAGACTTGAATCTTTATCGTCTTTCGAGGGGGGGCTTTTATAAATATTCAATGAGATTAATCCTTACGGATCGGAATGTTGCCCTTTGGATTGGTGCTGAAATATGCTAACGTCAAATTTATTAGAAAGTTATAGAAGTTTTCTTGAAATTAAATCAGTTACTTTGAATTAATATATTAAAGATCGTATGCTCGAAGAGCATGTCGTTCCTTTTGTATTAATATTGTATACAATCTGAGAAAAACTGGAAAATATATTTAAATTATTATTTATTATTAAGATGTTAAAGGTTCGATAACAGATTTATTTATTCCAAGAATGTATTAAATTTAGAGACTTACTTAGAGATTACTTACACGAGGGTGGTCCGCTTGACCTAGCGATACCCCAACTTATTTAACTCGCCTGAGAACAAAACGTTTTCTCGAGGGATGCAAAAAGCTCCTCATCGGACACAAATTTCTGCCCAGCGACTGACTTCATCAAGTTCGAAAGCAAAAAGAAGTCAATTCGACCAATTTGCCCATGGCGAGTGCGAAAGGTGAGAAAAAACGACATCATTTGGTGAAGAAAAAGTGCTCTTCCACGATGCAACGCATCAGCTCACACCTCCGCACTCACCACGGCCAAATTGGTGGACACTTTGCACACCTCGAGGAAACGTATTATTCAGACGGGTTAAAGAAGTTGCAACATGGCTGGGTTAAGTGTATCTATTTAAAAGGACTTTGTTGAGAAATAAATCGCCAGTTTTCCAAAATTTTCATTTATCTTTTCTAAAGTAAGTGCTTATCGGACCACCCTCGTATGTAAGTGGCTCAGAATTGTTGTACACGCTAAACTCTCGCGTTTTTCCTTCTATGGTAATCCTTAATAAAATATTGCTTTAATTGACTTTTAAGCGAGGGAACATCTACATATAGTTTTGATGACTGTTGACTTATTTAATTGAATTATTATAGTACAGTTATCTAGATATTGATATTGTTATTCCAAAGAGTACAACCATACCCTGTTTTCAAGAGAAGTTGGTTTGGTTAACTTGCCTAGTCTTAATAAACACCAACAAAAATACATTCAAAGAAATTATTGACCAATTTCTAATGTTGACATGGTAACTACAGAGTCCTTCATATTATTTATTTGTCGTAATGTCACAGACATAAGATGCTTCGCAAAATTTAACAAACATACCCCAAAATATGTTACTAATTAATGACTGTTTGGCTACCCAATATTGATACTCAAGAGAATTATCTTTGAAAAATATTTATTTCTCTTACAATTTCAACTTGTGTTAATCTTAAGGAAAATATAGGCAAAACCGACAATAAAAATGTATGTGGAAACTTTTTCATTTATTACTTGTTCCCGTACATGAATCACCCTGCATAATTTGAAATGCTGCCGTTTAATAAGTGTCAATTTCAAAGAATAATATTTCATAAATAACCGAAGCTGACTTTAATATTTCAAATTCATATTTTCGTTTAGAAATTTAATACTTTTCTGATTTTATTGTACGTAAGATGGGTGAAATAAATCACATTTAATTGAAGAATCATATTATATTCAGGAAATGTTCCACATTGTATTGTTGTAAAACATATTAAATTTAATATTAACGCGATGCGTAAGATCCTAAAACATAAACAAGTTGCAAAATTGGTAGGAATAAAATATACACAATTTTCTTAAAACTGTTTTATGTTAATAAAGAGATGTGCGACATGTTGAATCGACGATACGAACGATACTGGCGATCCATCCTGTTCTAATGCAAACAAAAATCTTTTGAAATAAATACTTCATTCATCACATTTTATACCAAACACCAATTATGTGCACAAATATCACAATGATATACAAATATTTCAGTCACAATATATCTGTATTATTCGCGCGATATAACAAATATACTAATTTTGGGACCATGATTATATTTCTATCGTCGAATCTATTCTCTCCTCCTCTAATATTAAAGAAGAATATATAAAATATTCTATGTTACAATATTATAATAATAATATAATCTAATCACTATCTCTATTTTTTCTATATTTTATGGTAATTTTAAAGGATTGTAGGAATGTTCGTCTGGTCGGTCGGTCGGAATGTGTGGCTGTCGATGCTATTGTTTGTCCGAACACTTACTACAATTTTGTGGAAGGAATTTGAACGAGAACTGAAAACACTGGTTGAAGAAATACTTGTTTATTTCGATTTAAATTGATATATGTGGTCGACGGGAGAATGGACAGGATATTAGGTTAGGTAAAGGAAGTACGGTAGCGCTGTGGAAGTGGTACTGTTACAAGGGGATAGAGAAAAGAAAAGAGAGCGAGACGTCATCGTGGTGGTCTTTTATAGCTGGAAACCGTATAGTACCAATCTACCAGCCTTGCCAACCGTAGAATTTGATGTAGGTGAATGCGTGGTGGCCTAAAGTGTTGTAGCGGTCGCTACAAAAGTATTGTTTACCCATTGCTGCTATATTTTCCCAGCATTCAGATAATACGGATTCCATTTCGA
Source organism: Rhynchophorus ferrugineus (assembly GCF_030347505.1). Taxonomy (NCBI): domain Eukaryota; kingdom Metazoa; phylum Arthropoda; class Insecta; order Coleoptera; family Curculionidae; genus Rhynchophorus; species Rhynchophorus ferrugineus. Next base: position 16,751,922 of record NW_027472583.1, on the reverse strand, counting down.
AATAACTATGTATCTTTAGAGGGTATCCACAAATCATCCTAGTTTTTAGTATCTTCATAAGAAGTGAAACGCTGCTCAAATAGGCCAGGCCACATATTTCGGAATAAGTAGTGATCAGAAGGAGCAAAGTCTGGATCGCATCCGGATGTAATCGATAGCGATCCCCACTAAAGGTTTCATTGGGTATTAGCAGCTCATATTATAACACAACAAGCTGAAACTATATTCAGAGCATTTGCTTGGAGCCATGGATATGGAGCTTTGCCGTTAATGTTGACCGGGCAGTCCCCTTGATTTTTTTGGCTTTGCATTATCGTAATAGATTAACTTTTCATTACCTGTAAAAATACAATACAAAAAACCTTTCTTATTTTGCCATTGAAACAGCATTTCGTAGATTACCAGGTACTTTTCAATGTCTTTTTCAAGCTTTTATATTACAGTTTTTGTTTGTTTGGGTTTATTGGGTACTTGGGCAGTACTTATTTGATTCACTTCTAACCCAATATCAATATCACAACGAAGATTAGATTAATTTTTTTTGTTTATATTTACAGCTCGTCTCAGATTTCCTAAGTAAATGCATAAAACAGCAACCAAATGTTGCAGGTAGTAAATATATTTATGAGATTTTGTACAACAGTAAAAGTGAATGTTGGAAAAACTATTTACAATTAAAAAACTTTGGTAGTAACAAGAGCGAAATTGAGATATTTAACGGAGAAAATGTAATATACAGGGACATTTCGGGAATTAATTTTCTTATATTCTTATAGGTAAATAAATATTTGATTGTTGATTGTCAAAAAAGGCTCATATGTTTGACAAACCATGCATGTATGTGTTAAAAATGAGGCCTTGACTATTTTCTTTATTTTTATTATTAGTTTAATTTTTAATTATGTTAGCTGCAGACGTTATATTGGAACTTCAAAGTACTATTGGTAGTAGTACCACGTAGGTGTGAGTGTAACTTAGTTATCAGATATCATTATATATATATATATATATATATATATATATATATATATATATATATATATATACATATATATATATACATATATATATATATATATATATATATATATATATATATATATATATATAAAATATGTGTATAATTAAACTGTATTGGCAGTGCTCCATTTTTTTTTGTTTGTTGAATAAATTGTTATATGAGACACATCTCTTGGGGTATATTAAAATATGTTTTTATTAATATAGATGATATATTTGTAACTTAATTGTGATGTTAACAATATTAAAAAACTAAAAGTATTCAAATAAGAGATGGTAAGGCAAAATATAATTTAATGCGTAGAATATATTCTGACACATCCATTAGCGAATAAAACTCAGCTCATATTAAATTCGCAGACATCCACATTTTATAGGAATTTTCACGACGCAGATAAACATGGTTGTAAATATTTTTGTTGTCAAAATCAGTATTATAAATTGCTTCCAATATAATTTCATTTTGAGCATTCTCCAATATCCATGTTAAACCTATAGATATATTAGGCAGATTTACAACGTCTGAAAGATGTTTACATTTTCCCGGGATTTAGATCGTTCCGTAATTGAATTTGCATTAAATTACGATTTTTTGGTATTAAGTCAGTGAGATATACAAAAGCTTGTGTTTATAATGACAATTAAATCGTTTTTTTTTCAAATATGTATTTGTTTAAATTTTAACGTATCTTACATCTATATGTATTAAGATGACACCAGTAATTATGCTTAAAAACATTATTATTTTTTAGTCCATAATTTATTTGGACTCATAGAGTGGAAATATTGAGTTGCACTAAGTGATTACACCGTCTAGTAATCCAACGCTGCCAAAACACTCCAATCTCCGAAGAACTACACGTTAAACTAGAAATCAAATTGGTACATGAGGCTATACAAGAAAACTAGAGAGCATATTATTAAATCAAAGAAATACTACAGGGTAAAGAGCAAGAAATCAGAAGAGTGAAGCGAACCAAATGACGTAGACTTATATAAGATGTAAAAATATAACTTAAACTAAAGTTACTCTAATTTAGTTTTCATTTGGGAAATAAATACTGATGTAAGATTATACTAAAGATATCCAATAAAAGATATGATATTTAGAAAATCTTAAATTCCTCTCTAACAGGCTTTATATATGATAAAAAAAAGAACTTGTTAAAATATGTTAGTTTTTTTGATAGATCATTGAACATATTCATTATGAAACAATATTTGATCTGAAAAATATTAGAATGTGACTTTAAAAAGAACTAAATTCTGTATAGGAGGATTGGCATCAATTTTCTTGTTTTTCCCAATTATTTTTTGTCGTAATTTATCTACTACTAAAGAATAATATATAAATAAAAAATATTCGCTAGATTTAGCATTATTTACATTATTTTTACTTTATAATATATATTATTATATATACAGTGTTTATATAGTATTATTTTATTATATATTTTAACTTTATTTATTATAATATTTTACATTATTTATTATTTATTATTACTATTTTTATAAATCAGAAATCAGTTTGTTTTTGAGTAGTGTTATGTCTAAATATTTGTATTTATATTTTGCGTAAGCTAATTCTGAAGAGTCTTAATATTTTTATTGTTCATTTTATTTTTAATATAAAATTTGTTTCTATGGGAATATATATTTTGTTATATTAATTTGTTATGTCAGCGAGGAACTCACCAGCTGATCAATAAAAGAACGAATTGATTGCCATTGTTCGTGTTCGAATGGCAGCAGCAATATTATCAATGCCAATTAGGGTTGAAACTCTTATGTTTTAAAAATTTTAAGATGAAATATTAAAGCGATATATCGATTCGGTCCCATTATAATTATCAATTTTTACTCTGACATCTTATTCTCACCAAAAGAAAACTTAAATCATTGAAAATAGCGAAAATTCAAAGTAATGACCCAGACCAAAACTGGAAATATAGTTTGTCAAAAATTTAAAAAAGACATTGTGCACTGGGCTCTTGCTTCTGACTTCTTGCGTAGACATTTTAATGAAGAGGTGATTTGTTGAACGGCGATACAAAGTGACACTGAAGGTTCTTATCTATTAGAAAACAGACCAACTCGTCTCACTTGTTCACCATTCTGGTAATTTTAGCACAGATAGCCAGGTATTCAGGACCTTCCAAGATAACGCCTCCCTTCTAAGGAAATGACCACATGGATGTACATGGTCGTTATTCCGTCTAAAAAGTTTGTAGTTGTTGTAAGAATTGTTTTTGAATAGGGATTATTCCTTCGTCCGCCAGTTTGCCTTTGAAGATCTTCGAAATGACACTGTTTCTATTCAAATTTCGATGGTACCCCTCTACGGAATGATTTTGCAAATTTTGGTAACTTAGTCGTTGAACACCTTCAACCCACCTTTTGCGACCTTACAGCTTCAGCTGCGATACTTTTTCCTGAACTCCACTTAACTACACCAAGAAACGATTGCCAAACCAACGTCAACCGGTCAATTGAAAAGTCCCCAGCCTGACGCATAGATGACGCTACTAGTATTAAATCGATATGTTTTTTAGATAGCCCTAACCCTCAAAAGATGCGTGTATAAATCTGAGAGCTGTCGGATAATTAATTTGTGAATTATAGCATTTTGAGTGAAGCAACTTTTGTTATTCTAAAAAAAATGGATAAAATGAAATTTTGCGAGTTGATAAAATATTGCTTTTTGAAGGGAAAAACACAGTTGAAGCAAAAACTTGGCTTGATGTCAAGTTTCCGGGTACTGCCCCAGGAAAATCAACCATCAAGGATTAGTATGCTAAGTTTAGACGTGAAATGATCACCGAACACGGTGAACGCAGTGGACGCCGAAAAAAGGTTGTTACGGACAAAAACATTTAAAAAATCCACAAAATGATTCTGAATGACCGTTAATTGAAATTAAATAAAATAGCAGAAACTCTAAAGATATCAACTGAACGTGTACATCATATCATTCATGAATATTTGGGTATGAAAAAGCTCTGTGCAGAGTGGGTGCCGCGCAAGCTCACTTTTGACCAAAAACAACGACGAGTTGATGATTCGGAGCAGTGTTTGAAAATGATCAAGCGTAATAAACCCAAGCTTATGCGTCGATATATGACAATGGATGAAACATGGCTCCATTATTTCACTCCGATGTCCAATCGACAATCATTCTAGTGGACTGCAGACGATGAACCCGCTTCAAAGCGTGGGAAAACGCAACAGTCGGCTGACAAGGTTATGGCGTCTATTTTGGGATGTGCACGGAATAATTTCCACTGACAACCTTGAAAAAGGAAGGATCATCAACAGCGACTATTTCATAGCATTATTGGAGCGTTTGAAGGACGAAATTGCCGGAAAACGGCCGCATTTAAAGAAAAAGGAAGTGCTGCTTCACCAAGACAATACACCGTGTCACAAGTCAGTGAAAACGATGGCAAAATTGCTTCCTCGTCCACCGTATTCTTCAGATCTGGCCCCCAGCGACTATTTCCTGGTCTCAGATCTCAAAAGAATGCTCGCTGGGAAGAAATTTTCGTCGAATGAAGAGGTGTTCGCCGAAACTGTCGTACTACAAAAATGGTATCGAAAAGTTGGAGAGTCGCTATAATCAGTATATCACCTTTACCAAGGGATTTATGATGAATAAAAAAAACTAATTTTGCCAAAAAAAAAATGTGTTTTATTATGGTAGGCCGGGGACTTCTTAATTGACCCGTTATATGTATATATAAATTATTACAGTTATTCATTATTCATTGTTAGGAATATTATGAATAGATTGAAATTATATTCTTCTTATTTTGCGACTGTGACTTTACGTCAATTTGCGAAAATGAATAATCGTTCTCCAGTCGCTAATTCCTTCGCTACGGCCGTCCATTCGGAATTAAATAAATTTGTTGAACTGGAGAATATTGCCATTTTTCAATCAACGTCGGCGAAGTGTGGCATTCATTAAAAAAAGCGCGCGAACGACCCGGCACTCTTCATTTATTACGGCGGAAATTTAAAACGAAAAAAGCACACAGGCGAATATTTCGTGCGTTACGGCGACAAAGCCGTGGACGATGCAGAATGAATGTTGACGTGTAATTACTGAAATTGAAAAGGAATTTTCCGGAATAATTGTTTCGCCGTGCTTAATGAGAAACGAGAAATTCTTGGCGGGGGTTCCTTGCAAATGCATCATTTACCTGAATTTCACAATGATAGTTCTTAATTTCTTTTAACTTATTTAATATAATATTTAATTTATTGCGTTTATTATATCGTCTATAAAATAAATACCGTAAAAATATTATATCCAATTAAACATTCCGAAAACTGTTTATGGAACTATCGACTGAAAACAGTCGAAACAGTCGATAGTCGCAAAACAGTCGAGATAGTCAAAAACTAGCGAATGCACGGTTCGACTGTTTTTTCAATTCGTGATGTCAGACGAAGATGTACGAATCCTTTCCTGTATAAATTGTGAGAGAGGAAAGAACGGAGATAATTGCTTGGAGTAGTTAATTTTACATGTGCCTAGATTTTCCAACTGTAGTATAAGCGAGACGGAGATATATTATTCCTTCACGTACCAATTTTGAAACAGAAAATGAAAAAAATAATTGCAACATGCAATTATTATTTCATTTTAAAGGAAGTAGAATTACCTTTATATTTGAATGTTCTATGGATCTGTAAAAAGGAAAGGAATTTTTCTATGGAATGGAATAATACCCCACAAAGGTTTTATCGTATTTTAATATGCTAATTGCTATTTTTAAATAATATACTATAATAAATATAGACAATACAATAGAATTTAAACCAAACCTAAAAACTAAAGATGTACAATAACCATAAATACTAAATAACAATTAAACATATACCTAATCATAGAAAAACAAACTAATCCATGACATAATTAAAAATGATGGCACACTAAAGTTTTTTTAAATAAAGTAACTGGTTTATTTATTATTGAATGGAAATATTTTGTAACAAAAATCGAGAGATTAATCGAAATATTACGTATTATTGCCATAAAACCAGTCAAAAGTCTTTTACTAATTATCATTCACGATTTCAATCTTTTTGCCTTACTACATTAACAATCTTGAAATATATTGTACCAAAATGCTCCTATATTAATATACAATATAATGTTATTTACAAGCAAACTACCAAAAAATCATAAAACTATTTATATATTACATATAAATCTATATAAGCATAAATTGGGTACATTTTCGTCAAGGTCACGGTTAGGACGACAGAGCCAGAACGCTAAAAATCAGTCGAATGAAACTAGTAGAACCAAAAATAGTAACTAAAAGTACACGAGTGAAACAGTCGATATTAAATAATAACAAAATCAGTCGGACCGAAAATAGCGACAGAAAACAGTCGACTGAAACAGTCACTAGTAAAAAGTAGTAAAATCAGTCGAACCAAAAATAGCGACTGAAACAGTCTATAATAAAAAGTAGTCAATTGCTAAACAGCCTATAGTCAATTTCAGTCGAAAGTTCCCAACACAATTGGTACCGTATCTGGCTACCTACAGGGTTCGGTGGTCCAGTACGAATTGTATATTATAGTATAATATTGGCGATCATTTCGCAATCACTCAAAGCATTCCTTAGAGTAATTAAGCAGAATACGACAAAAATTGTCGCTGAAGCTGTAAAGTTACTATACTTTGAATGTGTTCAAAGACACCTAGCCATATATTATTCCAATTAGGAAACATACAAGCTTTGAAAAATGCCCCTAGTCCGTGTATTCCCGGCACAAGCATCACAGTTTCAGTGAATGTTGAAGTAAGTGATGGAGTTGCTGTGAATAAATCAGTTGTAAGTGAACGACCACCAAAAATACGTTTTTGCTCTCTGCTACTGGTATTTGATGTCACCAAAACTTAGAAGACCATTCCATACAGAGTTGCCATAGCCATTGGGGTAGAAACAGTGACTACACTGTTTGTATTTAGAAAATCAATAAAGGCGAACTGGACTAAGATACAGGCGAGATTCAGAAATAACTTTATTGCATCTATAAGCTGTCCATAGCTGACAACGACCATGTGTTACATTACGCGTATGTTACATCTGTGAATACGGACTACGTATGCATGTTCAAGTGCTTGTGTAAAATTAAGATACAATGAATAAGGTGTTTTAAAGTAAACGTCGTCAAGATAGTGATTTTTGTAATAGATAAAAACCATCATTGCTTTTGTATTGCTGTTCTCTATTCAAAACAAAATAGATTTTCTGTAATAATATAATCTGAAAATAATTACATAATTAGAAAGACAAAATATAATTTAAAAAAGTCAATTGCTTTTTCATTTCCTGATATTTAATAGCCTGGACTTCATTCAACCAAAAAATTCAAATTATTCTAATTTTAAATGAATGGAAATAAAATTAATGGTTTTATCCTTAATGCTTTAAATTCGAGAAATTCTTGGGATAATCCGTTATATTTGACAAAGAAAATTAGTTATTTTAAAGAAAAAATTAAATTAATCATTTGGTAAAATCAAGTTGATTTCGTTAAACATTTATTCATCAATGTATTCATTCTAATTTTAAGATACAGCGATTTATACAAAAATATTGTTAAATCAAAATAACATACTAACAATACGAAGATAATTATCTTATAAATGTCTAAGTTGAAATAGATGTTTTATAATAAAGAAATTAATTATAATTATACATAAATCATATATTTATCAAAAAATTATGTGAATTATTTAATTAATCAGTATATACGATACAGTAATAGGATACATTTAATTAATACAGTATATAGGATATATATATATATATATATATATATATATATATATATATATATATATATATATATATATTTACTAATAGCGATCAAGTTTCGTGTTTCTAATTATTTACTTTTTCTGTTACCCCACTAAACTTATGGATAATTATTTGATGTTGTTCAACCTTTGAATTTGATTGACAGTGCAGTAATCTAGCAACTTTTAAGTTCTGCCAATCTACTTCAAATTATTACATTTTTAAAATTAAATACTATAATGATAGATATACTGAATGTAAAATAATACTTTAGTCTACATTTTAACATATTTAATAGATGCTTAATATTGATATTTTTTCTTTATTTCTTCCAAAATATTATGTCTTCGTACATAATGTGAAAGAGTTCCAAATGTATATATCTATCTTTTAAGTGTTGAGAATAGCCCTTCGTGCTAGACTATCAATTTTCTTTCGAAAAGATATGATTCCAGCAGTAGATAGTAATTCCGCGATAAGTAGCAATTTGCGCATTCTGTAGATTAATCCCAAATGCCACACCCGGTCCAAAGCTTGTGGGACCGCCAGAAATATTGCAGAACAGAATTTCTTTTCTTCGAATCCCTTTTCAACAACCGCTGTTACTCTGTACACCTGGTCGGTTGTAGAGTGATGATTTAGAAATCCAGACTGGAAGTCTGGTATTTATATAAATTGTTTAATACGTTTTAACAGCAGTTTCTCAAGTAAAATGTTTATATCACAGGCGGCAGCAAAATAGTCCTATAAAATCCAACTTGTTCTGCTAGTTTGTCAGATATTTTAGACTAATGACAAATTAACTAAACAAACTAACAATGATGTTATAATATTAGGTATATATTGTTGGTTAATTTAATTGATAGCTATTTTTGTTAATAAATCCAAATTGAATTGAAGTGTTTCTCGAGTTTTTCTAAAATTATAATATAAGATATTATTATTATATTGATGAAATTATGTTTATAGTTAAAATGCAGACATAGTCATGATCTTGATGTCAAATTTATGCGATCTCGATAAGAAAAATACCTTTCTTTCGGTCTGAATACCATGCATAGCTATATGGAATTTCACAAAAAAAAAATCGATGATTGTCGTTTGACAGCGCTCGTAGTTGTCTAGCTTTCTGGAGTTACTAGGGCTTGTACAAACTAGATACACTACTGTTACATGAGGTATTACATGAAACCTTTGATTTTCTTAACTTACAGAGCTTTTATCATATCCGAACCCAATTCCTTGGAAAATTTCTCAGAGTTGATATAGGCTGAAAGGTATAAATGAAAGTATCTTTGAAATATACTATAAGATCCAATTCTGATATACTACAGAAAGGGAAAGAGAAAAAGATAAGACCGATGAGTTTTTCCTAACAATCCTACCGTTTCTTCAGGGAATACCATACCACATTAACATACCAAATCATCTTCAAACCACACAGGGATATGTCGCCCTATGCTCACCCAAACCCCAAAACCAAAAGGAATCCGGTTAAGGGTATAGGACTGTACAAGGTGCCCTATAATATAGACGTAGAAGTTTACATAGAAGAAACTGGTATAAATAAAATATGTAAATAAAAGAACATCAACGATTTAGGAAAAATTAAACAGTACGGTCCAGTCAGTGTTAGTGAAACACTGGATTGGTACTGGCCACAACATTCAGTTTGATAAAGTCATGCTCATAACTACTCCATTAGCTTATTTTAGCAAAAAATATCAACCAAACCTACAAATACACGTCTTCAATCCAGAGACCTATAGTTCAAATGTTATTTTATATTTTCAACAGAAAATGCACTTTTTTTTTTCTTAATGTTAAGTTGAAATGGGAAAATGTTGAACCAATTGTAAGATCACTCGTTATACAAAACTCTTTTGTCCGCGTAATAAATTGTTAGTCAGCCACGTAAATTGAATAAAAACTAAGTTCGAACTTAAAACTTTTTCTGTGACTATAAGTTGTATGTTCGCGACGGGAATAAATGAAACCATTTTTCAATAATTCTCTCTGTTTGTTCCAGACTTTCCGTCATGGATTTCCGTTCCAGCCGACGGCGATGGCCTTCGATCCAGTCCAGAAACTTTTGGCGATCGGATCAAAATGCGGATCGCTTAGAATGTATCCTTTTTTGTTTGTAATGTTACTTAATTGGTTTTATATATAGGGCGGTAAGTAAACATTTTACAATATTATTTTACAACAAGTTTTTAAAGGAATTGTATCAATATTTGTTTTATTTCAGTATTTTATATTAATTTCATAATATTTGGTCAAGAAATATTAGGTTTCAAAATTTATACCATCGAATGCTTATAATTTCAGTACCATGAGTTTGATGATGATTAACATTAACACTATTTATCATTATCAATCCGGTTGGCGCTCAGGCTGAGTGTCTACTTCTCGTTAAAGGTGCAGCAGGACTTCGAATATTCTTCGCCAAGTCTCTCCACAATTAACAATGTTGTCTTTTGCTTTTTAAGCTCCCTTTCTGTGTTTTTGAATCATGCCTTTTTCAAAGGAACTAGAGCTCCTATATCATGAAGAATGCAGAAGCTTAAGCGAAAATTAATAAAAACGACAATCACATGTTTCCTCATCTGATACACGTTTCTTCAGCTGAAGGAATCAGTGTCGTATAATTTTCATCAATAATTTTCCAACAGTTGATAGGAGATCTATTCCTCTGTTACTTTTACAACATTTACTTTCTCCCTTTTTCAATACAGGAACAATTATTATTTAATAACATGCTGACGGTATTCATTCGTATCGCCCAATTTACATTCTTTGTGCAGAACATGGAAGCGTTGAAATAATGTTTCCCCATCGGCCGTAATCATTTTTACCATAACTTTAGTTCCCATCACACAATTTTATTACCATCCGCAGTTCTTCCACTATTGGGAGTGAAATGAAGTCTTCAGAAAATGAAGTTTCTAGAATGTCAATTACAGCCGGAGTTATTAAGCCATATGGAGGATCATCATTGTAGAACTTCTTCCATCGCTTGAAACGCTCATTGTGTGACTTCGCAAAAGTTCAACCGATTTTTTGAATGTTGTCAATCGTAGATATATTTCTACCATTCAATTACGGTTAAATTCAAGGTCAACAATATTAAATTCTATAATATTGGTATTTCTTTCGATTTCTTTGTTCGCCTAATAAAAGATTAATCCTTAAAGACAAAAATATTGTATTGTTCAACAAAATGTTACTAAAAATATACTTGTAATTCGAATGAGTTCAAGTTTTTACACACTCAGTCTACTACTACCACCATACGTGGTACTTTCTTATTCTATTGTTTAAAGAAATTATATCAAAGACTTTTTAGGGTAAATGATGTAGCTCGGTGAATAGAGGTAAAACGAAATGAAACAGTGGTGTTTACATTATGTGACCGTTATTTATTGGCAATATAAAAAGTGTGAAAAATAAAAATAATAAAACGGATGGCAGCGGTGTTACCTGGAGACGAGTCTTGGGCAGTCGATGGTGGCACGCCTAAACCAAACGATGGTTGAGCACTGAGTGAATGGAAATACCCTTCGAATACATCCCAGATAAACGTCTCGGGGTTGCCAGCTATTCCTTATCGGGTTCTAGTTGGCGCTGCTAGCACCCCGCCCTTGTTCAACATCTAGGATTATATTTCTGGGTATTTTGTAGACCCCTATTCCACAATGTAAAACTCATGTCTCAATGTCGCTACAACTTAATTCCTAGTCCTAATAACTTTCGCCAACTAAATATTCATAATACTGTTATATAAAATATGATCAAATTTCATATACCCAGTTTTTAATTTTTCTGGGAGTAATTAAATTATCCCTTGTTTAATTGAAATATGTCGAAACACTAATTCCAATCATGCGTGTATTTGAAACTCTAACGGGATTAGTTTTTATAGTTACATATGTTTTTTTTTAATATTACATGACAACAATATGAAAATTTAATAATTCAAGGGACGGGAATTGTGTGTTTCGATGCAAATTTAATTTTATTTTAATACAATTTTCGATTGTTCGATGGCCGGTTATTATTCGACTTCGAAACGTTCATTTAGTTATGCATATTAGAAAATTTATACAATTTAATAAAGGCTATAATTTAATTTTGCTATATTTCGACTATATTTCGACAAAAGTTATATTGATTTTATATTAAATTACTAAAATGACTGCTTGAAATGTACAAATAAATCATATCCGGTCTGGAGATGAGCACCACTAGTCAAATAATGTATAACTGTTTGATTTTAAACATCGTAAATAATTAATTTAATATAAAATCATAAGAAAAAATAACCCCGTATATTAGCGAGTATGTTGTATGAGAATCATATTTGTTTCCTCTTTGTTTAGAGCCTCAAAAATACTCTGAATAAAATAAGCTTCAAACAAAGCTTCAAAGTTGCAAAAATATAAAACTTGCACAAGTAACAGTTTAACAGTAACAGTTTTTTAGTTAGCCCTAACCCTCAAAATATACGTGTATAAATTTGACAGCTGTCGGATCATTAGTTTCTGAATTATAGTATTTTGAGTGAAGCCACCTTAGTTATTGTGAAAAAAAAATGGATAAAAAAGAATTTCGCGTGTTGATAAAATATTGCTTTTTGAAAGGAAAAATTGCAATTGACGCAAAAATTTGGTTTGATGCCAAGTTTGCCGACACCGCCCCAGGAAAATCAACCATCAAGGATTAGTATGCTAAGTTTAGACATGGTGAAATGAGCACCGAAGACGGTGAACGCGGTGGACGCCCAAAAGAGGTTGTTACCGATGAAAACATTAAAAAACTCCACAAAATGTTTTAGAATTACCGTAAATCAGCTGAACGTGTACTTCATATGAGAAAGCTCTGTGCAAAATGAGTGCCGCGCGAGCACACTTTTGACCAAAAACAACGACGAGTTGATGGTTCGGAGCAGTGTTTGAAGATGATCAAGCGTAATAATCCCGAGTTTTTGCGTCGATATATGCTAATAGATGAAACATGGCTCCATCATTTCACTCCGAAGTGCAATCGACAGTCATCTGAGTTGACTTCACACTATGAACTCGCTCCAAAACGTGGGAAAACGCATCAGTCGGCTGGTAAAGTTATGGCGTCTGTATTTTGGGATGCGTATGGACTAATTTTCATTGACTACCTTGAAGAAAGAAGCACCATCAACAGCGACTATTACATAGCGTTATTAGACCGTTTGAAGAACGAAATCGCCGAAAAACGGCCGCATTTCGGGCACCGTGACACAAGTCTGTGAATACGATGACAAAATCCATGAATTGGGCTTCAAAGGGCTTCCTCATCCACCGTACCCTCCATATCTGGCCTTAGCGCTTATTTTCTTTTCTCAGATCTCAAAAGAATACTAGCTGAGAAGAAATTTTCGTCGAATGCAAAGCATAAATCTTACTACAAAAATGGTATCGAAAAGTGGGAGGGTCGCTATAATCAGTATATCACCATTGAAGGGAATTATGTTGAATAAATAAAACTAATTTTGCCAAAGAAATTTGCCACAATGTGTTTTACTATGGTAGGCCGGGGACTTTTTCAATTGATCTGTTAAGTATAGCAGAATATATAAATACAAATAGTATAACATAACACAATAAAATTTGAAATGTATTTGAAAGTGTGTTACATTATATCACATTTTATGTATTTTTTTACTTTGAAAAGCCCTTTCTTAAGAAGAATTGACACATTCTGTATTAATCAATATATTTTCTACGTCTTTTTCCTATCTTTCTGACTATATAGCAATACTGTGTCGAAAGAAAAATGTGGGTTTGACAGCGATACATTTATCGAACAATTTTCGGATATTTCTTCAATATTTCGAAATCAAACCATGCTGCATCGATCCGAACAAATGGTAAAGCTGGTTGCGGCAACAACATATCTACACAACATTTAGAACATGTAGCGTGATTTTGCGTCTGTTACTCGCTATTTAATTTATTCACACTAGGCTTTGCTGATACGATGAATACTATAGATATCCCGATTTGGTGTCGATATGGATCAGTATTCTGAGCGAACCCATGAACTTCGAATATAGGATTCGCGATTCCCCCTTCTTGGAATTTTCTCAACGCATATAAACGACCTGAAACTGTTGATGCTTACTTTTCTGAAATCTTTTCGCGAGTTTAAACTGCATTTTCAGTCGTTGACATGAAAATCCCAACTATTGAATCGTTGAAACCAAAACCAAGGTCTGGAGTGCGATGGAAGAGCATCACCAAAAGTTTATAAAAAAGTTTGATGAGCATCGACAACAAATTTCTTTAAACCGAACTGTATGCAGTAAATAATTGAATAACACTAAACGGAAAAAAATGTTCTTTTATGCAGGGAAATGTCAAAACCATCAAATTTAACAATTAGTTATGTTGTTTAGCAGTTGTTTCCATTGATATTTCACATTTTCACCATTATATATAGTTATTCAAAATACATGCGTATATTTTATAGATTCTAATCTATATCTCAGTATTTTCATAGAGAGTTTTGAGTAAGTGTTTGTTGCAGTAAAGAATAACGCCATAGATTGCCTAAAAATTACACAGCCTTAATTTTAATTTAAACAGAATAAAAATATATCAAGTGCAAGTAGTATATTTATAATAATTGTTTGATTTTTCTAATTATTTAATAAAATGCATTATTCCTGTTAAAAAAAATAAATTCTTAAACGTGTGTTTAAAAATTTATGTTTAGCCAAGTCAATTAAATCAAATAATGTTGAAAATACATTTATTCACAATTCTCGAAATGCTAATTTAATTTCAATTTCGAATAATATCCGTAGAAATAGTATTTCGGACGTTTGAAGGCTAATCGTGTTGGATTTCCACATAGATTGAAATTTGTTTCGCCAGTTTTCATCGACAACAAGATTATTAAATCAAATAGTCAAACCGACTACTTCGTTGGGCGAATAATTAAAATTTTAATATTTAATATTCTGTCAACGCTGCATCAAAATCCAGTTATATCTGGTAATTGATTTCTAAAACTTTTAACGTTATTTAAAATTACTCCTTAAATGGTTAAAGAAATATGGGTTATATGTTTAAGGATATATTTACTTTGATATAAATTTTATTGGTGTTCGATGTAATAAAAGTAATCGATTAATTTTTAGTGCGAAAAAGTTGCATGACAGTATTGGATTAATCAACAGTATTAGTATATTTAACGGAAGATTATATATAAGGTATATTACATGATATATTAGAATTTTGATTTTATTTGTCAAATAATTGTGTTCATTGTCATACAATATTGTCTCAAAAAGTACGAGGAACAGAGTTTTTTTGTTTATAATATAGTATATTGCCTTCATCTCAAATATGTTTTTATTATAGATAAAAACATCAAATAAAGAATTTGTCACAAATTTTTATTGCAAATTGCAATATTGAAAAATTCTATTGCAAATGTGTATCTTGTATATATGTCGTGTGCTGAAATGTTGCAAAAGTCTTACGGAGGCTCGATTTTATTAAAAAAATGTTATGAATACTTCCAAAGCAGTCGGGATGTAATTAAAAGAGCAAATTAATATAGAACATTCAGATATGCAGAATGAAGTCTTCAACTTTGAATTATAGTAAACTTTCTCGCAAGATTATCATTGTGGGCAAAGGCTTGGGCACAGAATACAATAAATACCATCGAACATCCATCATATTCATCTAATATGGCTCTGACTGGCTTCTTTCTCTTTCAAATACTTAAATTACCATTTGAATAGACCAATTTTCAATAGATACAAGACAAAGAAAATTGCAATCAGATAAAAAGGTTACTTAAAATACAACCGTATTTTTTCATATTCATTTTCATACCTGGATGATATAAAAGTATTTCAACATCATTCAGTATTGTTACTATATGTCTTCACTATTTAATCTTCAAATAAAATTGGTTTAGTAAAACTGAGGTGTGTTTTCATCCATTCACAAGCTGGTACAGTCAGTAGGATTATTCCGGGAGATCATGAGCCTGTGCTTCTTTGAATGTATTCAGTTCTGGTACTAGAATCGAACAAATTATATAGACAGTTATTAACAACAACCGATTACTGTCGGTACAATATGGACGTCGACGACAATGGTTCCAGCGGGATAGTACTACGCGCCAATATCTGACACCACGATGGACAAACAAATAATCATCAAACAATGTAACTTAGTATCGATACTTTCTAAACATGCTTGCGAAAACAACAATAAAATTATAGAGACAATTGAATCAACAAAGTCCACGAAATATGAGAATTCATGGCACTCTGTGAACACACCTCGTATATACGATCACTCATTAGAACTTTTCATAAGTCATATTAACCAGGTCTGTGTTTGGTCAACATATTTAAAATTATTGTCACTTGGTAAAAAGCTTGAAAATAGCCATTTGGTTAGCTCTTAACTATTAAAATTTCTTGTTAGTCACAAATACACTTTTCACAAGACGCAATCACAAATACAAATACTACAAGTTGATTTCTGGGGTTTATACATATTTTCTTTTTGTCATTGTTATAGAATATATTTTTTATGGTCTTAACTTTTATATCATATACAGCACTAAACTCAACATTATATATTAATTTTATTATACGTACAAACGAGAACTATAAATTAACTAGCTAGAATTAAATGATATACTAAGGAAAGTATGAAACATATTTACATCTGTTGTCACAATATAGATGTTAGCAACATGTAATTCCACCCGAACAAGACAACACTACGTGTCACATAGGAGGCTATGAAGGCCATATAGTGGCTATCGCCATTCTGCATGAACAATTTAAAATAATAGTTATTTGCGACTATCACTATTAACAACGCGCACTAGAATATTAACAACCGATTACTTTTGGCACAATATGGACGTGGATGACAAGTGGTTCCAGCAGGATAGTACTACGCACCAATATCGGACACCACGATGGATATTCTGCACGAACAATTTAAGGATGTGGTTATCTGTTGTAGATGCAACGTCAAAATCGTGCCATTTAATTGCGGTAAGGATGCCGGAAATCACCCTAATCCGTGCCATCGTGAAAAACTGAGGCACACATTTGAACGATCATATATTCCATTAGTAATTGTTTCTATCATCTTAAGGGATCATTTAATAACACCCTAGCGAACTGGAAATTTACCCTCCGGGGAATCTTGTATTTTGCCGTGTATACAATTCGCTAACACCCTCGTATTTGTTGGAGAGTTTCCCGTAGCCGAAGCAATTTGTGCCAATTTTGATAGGGGATGAAACATCGCGCTGTTAGTTTCTCTCTTCACGACCAGCTTATTAAATATTCCGTTTTTCAGCGTTATGCGAATCGAAAACTAATTGGGACCTATTCTAAAATTTAAGGCAATATACCTTTTGCGGCTCACGCAGTGACACTTGACGGTTTTCGGCGTTACTCACTCATTTAACATTAATTAACCCACGGTGGGATTTCAGTTATTGTATGTTTTCGCGCAGAACGTTTTCTCTCCTAACCTGGGGATAATTTTAACTTTATTATTATGAACTTTATTCATTATATTGTCGTCAACGGTTTTTGTTTTTATTATGTTTAAAATTGGCTGAAATAACATATCAGAGCGTTACAGCGAGAATATCCAGATAAAACAATAAACTATGTACATTTATGTTTGTTTTTATGTATATTATCATTTTACTTTTCAGTTAAATCCTAAGAAAAATGCAGTTAACATCTGTGAAAATCAGATGCTCTGGGAAACTCAACAGCAATCATGATCTATCAATAAAAGTAGGAATATGACTGCGGTGTTTCTCATTTTTAATCGACTTCCAAAAAGGAGGAGATTCTATGTTAGGCTGTATATATTTTAATGTATGTTTGCTGATTTCTCGGTCAATTATTAAAGTTTTCGACATATCTTTTTATCTAAAATAATCAGATATTTGAGTATAATGTTATTGCTGAACTGATCTTTAACACAAAAAAAAAATTTTAATTAAAATAGGTACATAATAATCGTTGTAATAACTAAATAAAAATAAACAAAAACTTTATTTAACATATCTACTATACATATTTTATATTACTATATATACATAATTTAGCTTAATACTAAATCTGTTTATCTATTTACAACATTATTTTAGCCGGCTTGGTTGGTGCAGTAGTACGAGCGTCTGTTACGATCAATATCAAGTTTTTAGAAAAACTAAAACATCACGAAATTATATGAAATGGCTAGGAAATTGTTATTAAAAGAATAAGCGTCATGACTCACTATTAGTCTATTAGATGCTTTCATTTTTAATTATCGGTTTCAGCAAAGAACGTTTGTTTATTTAGAAAAGAAACTAAAATATCACCTAAGTGATAAACTTTAAAAGGCTTCAAAGGATAGTCATCTAACTTGGTTAAAATTTATGACACACCTGTCTCTACGTTTAAAACTATTTAGAAATAGGTAAATAAGCTCAAAGGACGTACATCCACAAAAGGTTCAAAGGACTTTGTCGTTTTAGATTCTCTTAAGATTCTCCTTTCAATGTAGTTCTTATCAGATATTATGCTCTTATTGCAACTGTTCTTCCAATTCCCAAAACACTTCTGGAACTCATTCTTTGGGATAGCTTTGAACTCTTTCAACGCTTCACATTTAATATCATCTACCCTTGAATTAAACGGGGCCATGTCTGTCGAATATGGAAGCTGAGGCGTGATTGAAATTTGAAGTTGAGGCATTGTTGTTTTTTTTTGCAAAAATTTTCCTACAAACAATCTAGTATGGGCAGATACATTTTCACGATGCAAAAGGCATGGAGTTATTCTTCAAATCTTGAATTAGTTGTTATTTGGTCTTTATTTACGGTTCATCTTTGATGGATTGTGGAGATATTGCTAGCATCTTGAAGTAATTTTAGGGCTTTTATCATTCGCAAAATCTCGTTTTTCCCACAGCGATTAATTGAGATCCATATTTAATGTGTATAAGATTATATGACATTCTCATAACAGAACTCAAATCAAATTATTGTTGCTATCCAAAACTGTGGAAACAAATTTAAATGTTGCAAATGACCAAGAAGAAATAAGCTATAAAATAATAGTGGTTCAATTGGCAACTCAATTTACAATTCAACACAGCCCACGAAACTTCATATTTCTCATTCCTATGTGAACCTACTTCCTGTATATGTTTCATCATTCATCATAACTTATCATGTAAGTTCTCTATAAGTCGTATATTAACCATACCTGTATTCGGTTAACATATCTGAAATTATCCTGTGTTGGCGGCAATGCTTCAAAATATTTAACGGGTCAATTGAAAAATCCCCGGCCCACCATAGTAAAACACATTTTTTAGCAAAATTAGTTTTTTTATTCAACATAACTCCCTTCAAGGGTGATACGATATTATTCGATACCATTTGTAGTACAATTTGTCCTTTGCTTCAAAATAGACCTCCGTTTCGGCGATCACCTCTTCATTCGACGAAAATTTTTTCCCTGCGAGCATTCTTTTAAGATATAAGAACAGAAAATAGTCGCTGGGGGCAGATCTGGAGAATACGGTGGATGAGGAAGCAATTCGAAGCCCAATTCATAGATTTTTGCCATCGTTTTCACTAACTTGTAACATGGTGCATTGTTTTGGTGAGGCAGCACTTTCTTTTTCTTCAAATGCCGCCGTTTTTTGGCGATTTCGTCCTTCAAACGGTACAATAAAGCTATGTAATAGTCGCTGTTGATGGTCCTTCCTTTTTCAAGGTAGTCAATGAAAATTATTCCATGCGCATCCCAAAATGCAGACGCCATAACCTTGTCAGCCGACTGTTACGTTTTCCCACACTTTGGAGCGGGTGTGCAGTCCACTCGGATGACTGTCGATTGGAGTTCGGAGTGAAATTGTGGAGCTATGTTTCATCGATTGTCACATATCAACGCAAAAACTCGGGTTTATTACGCTTGATCATCTTCAGACACTGCTCCGAATCATCAACTCGTCGTTGTTTTTGGCCAAAAGCGGCACCCGCTTTGCTCAGAGCTTTCTGATACCCAAATATTCGTGAATGATATGATGTACACGTTCAATTGATATCTTTAGAGTTTCTGCTATTTCATTCAATTTCAATTTACGGTCAATCAAAATTATTTTGTGGATTTTTTTAATGTTTTCGTCGGTAACAACCTCATTTGGGCGTCCAGTACGTTCACCGCCTTCGGTGCTCATTTAACCACGTCTAAACTTAGCATACCAGTCTTTGATGGTTGATTTTCCTGGGGCAGTGTCTGGGGTACTCGGCATTAAGCCAAGTTTTTGCTTCAGCTGTGTTTTTCCCTTCAAAAAGCAATATTTTATCAACACGCGAAATTATGTTTTATCCATTTTTTCACAATAACAAGTTGCTTTACTCAAAATGTTATAAATCACAAACTAATGATTCGACAGCCATCAAGTTTATACATGAACTTTTGACGGTTAGGGTTAACTAAAAAACATATGGATTTAATTCTAGTAGTGCCTTCTATGTGTGAGACTTTTCAATTGACCTGTTATTTAGTAATTGTTAAGTAAACTGCTAACGTTGACTCAAAGTCTGTATCAGGACAACCATACATTTGATTTCTAGGGTTTATAAATATTACCTTGTTGAAATTCTTATAGAATATAGTTTCTCGTCACACTCCTAATATTTGTTTTACCTTATAATCTTAGCATTAACGTCTGCAGCAGTATATCTAAAATTATACATTAATTTTACTATACGAACAAACAAGAATCATAAATTAACCAGCTTGAATTAAAATTATATAGCAAGAAAAGTATGAAATATGTTTACAGATATCATAATAAATTGTTTTAGTTTCTCATTTAAGAAGATTTACTACTTCCTCCGTGTCTACTTCTATCGTTTCTAGGTTATTTTTCCAGGACTGCATCTCGCCGTTGTCTTAAATGATGGCAATTTGTTTTAACGATGAATAATGAGCTCTTTGTCGAGATAGTTATGCGCTTCATTCCTAGCTAACTGGCATGCTAAAAAAGATTATGAATTTAGACTTTAGGAATAAATGTTCTCTTGATTAAACATATAGAATAATAATAGAAACGAAAATATCTTGTTTGGACCTTTAAATAAAATAGGAATTATTTATAGAAGGATTTAGTGTACTACAATGAAGTTATGTTATTAAGTTCGACTTCTGGAATGGCTTTTAGATTTTTTTAAAATTTATATTACTTCTAAATATACTAAATCTATTCAGAACGATGTTCTCGAAGTATTTTATTAGAAAAATCATTGGTCAATAATTGAAAAATGCACAAAAGAGTTGAAAATCTTTTCGTTAATATGTAGGTATATTTTTTCTTTGATATATGTTTTAACTATTATACTGGCATTCTTCCTTCTTTTTGTCCTTAAGCTAACATAACTATTCTTTATACTAGCACAAAGTTTAAGCATAATCCGCAATTTAGCTTTTTTACAGTGGTCGACTTTGTCACTTCATCTTAAGTGTATTCTACCATTATTAATACCTTGACCTTGTACTGCAAATGGAATTTCCGGTACCTAGTCGGTAAATATATTCCAGAACATTGACAGAGAATCACAGAGTTTATTAGAAATACTTATGAGCATTCAAAATCTCTTGCCAACTAAAGTTAAAACATAGATAAAATGAAGAAACGAGTAAGTGAAAGTCGAATATAATTATTTAATTCTTAATTTAAATAGATTAAGGCAAGATTTCTGCAGAGGATAGTTGCCGCGACAACAAACTATCTTATAGGGAAACATTATGAATTTTTGGGCAAAACTCAACAACTACAGTTTAACATATCAAAGAACCAGCCCATCCACCTGACATTGCTTTTATTGTCATTCGATTATTTACGATTCTGAATTCGCGGCAAGAACCGGACTTAAATTTGTTATTTTATTATATTATAGTCTTCTTTTTATCAAAAAAGTTTTTATCTGTACTGGGCCTGCTTAATATGGACTTCTAACCAGGGTCCTGGGCATTAAACCTATCGGCTATCCACTGACCAACTTGAAGAGCCTCCCAGCCTAGTTACTGGCTCAACTAAGATGTTTATTACTTATCAGATTTTACACTGTTACCTAGAGGTATTTACAATTCAAACACGCGACTATTACAAAAGTTGAGCGCCATTTGTATTTTTTACAATATTTCAACATTTCGAAAATGGATAACACTATTTTCCAAACCATTAATGTGTCTTAAGCTCTTCATTACAAATACAATTTCGTGTGCGAGTGTGTGTGCATTTAAAATCAGTTGGTTACTAAAGTTGACATAGTTAAAACGAAGAAAATGGTAACTAAAAATCATCATTTAACCAAATCTAACTTAAAGTTTCTGCAAACTGCAATTGAATTTTGTATATTTGTATAATCGATAAATCACCTCATAAAGTAACCATTATGAATTTCTGGCCAAAACTCAGCAAATACAACTAATCAAACCACCATAATATACCCGAGCATTGCTCTAGTCGAATTATGTATCGTTTCAAAACTGAAATTATCACTTCAGGGTACCAATGCTCAATCCTTAAAAGACTTATTGTAATGTGATTAGACTTATTGACAAGATATACGTATATTTATTAATCAATTCCTATTAATAATTAATATTTGACAAATATTATAATAATTAGGCATTATCGTTAAATAATTAAAATTAGTTTTAGTGATCGTAATTTTAACATGGTAGAACAAATGAATAATAAATATTGTATGTTGACTAGAAATTGATTTATATAAAAAAAATACTATATGAACAAACAAAGAGGTTCATAAATGTTATAATGTAATAAGCTTAATAAGGTCTATGAATCATTAATATGCTGTTGTTTATGACTGCCCCATTCAATTAGCGGCGAACATTTCAATAAGCGTTATCGAAGTAGCCATACGAAACATCCACTATACTTCTATCGAAAAATAGCTACAAATCCCACATTACCATATTTGTTGATTAAAGAGTAAGAGTTCCTATAACTGTGATTTGGTTTTCAACTAAATACTGAAGAGTTGCCACTGCTATTTATACTTTAAATATTTTATTGAATATACTAGATATACAATTTTGAAATACTGCTCAAAATTCTCAGCAGGTCTTTGTTTTTGGTCAACAGTGAGCAAACACGATACCCACTTTGAACAGTGCTTTCTCATAATCAGATGTTCATACAATATAAAAGTTCTACTGATATATTTACGATGTTAACTCACTCAACTCACGCAGCTTCAATTTTCGACAATTAAAAACGATTTTGTGGATTTTTTAAAATTTCTGTTATTACCACTTCATTTGGACGTCCACTGCGTTCTGCATCACAGCAAACCAACGTTTTAATGTTATTTCTGATTATATCATTATTATGGGCATTTTTCCTACCAAGAAGCAACGTAAAATGAAAACACGAATTTGTTTTTGATCCATAATTTTCAAAATAACAAAAGTAGTATATCTCTTAGCAGAATAACTCACGAACTTACGAGTAGAATATTATAAAATTTTAACACCTTTCTTTTAAAGGTTAGTACTAACTGAAAAAGCGGTAAATGCAATAAAACTACCGCCATCTATGTGTTAGGCCCGGGACTTTTCTGCCCCCGGGATCTTCTAGACACACCATTTTTTTCTCCTATATTTTTGATTCAAAGTACCCGAACTGCTACACATGCTTTAACCGGATCCCGTTTACAATGGTAGGTAATCCATAAGTTACCAAAACATTACTATTTTCTTTATTAATTCTCAATCCATATGGATCTACAATACGAACTATATCATGAAGAATGCTAGAAGTCTCAAGGACTACATCAATTGAAGATCAGATAGAGATGACATCATCAAATATATTAAATTAATATACCCATAGTCGGTTTTCTTGGCGAGTACTAACATTAAAAAAAAACTGAGATGATATTCCCAGGATTTTTTTATAGAATACCTTTTAGAATGACCTGTTGACTTGAGTACTGATGAACGAAACTAAATACCTTTTTTCTTTAGGCTAAATTTTAATTTAGAATAAATGATTTATTTCAAAGGGCCGAGAGAATATTGGGACAGTAGAAAGGCCTCTTAGCGGACTTTTACTCGTCCCCAGAGACTGGCTGAACCTTTTTGTTTACGATGCAAGAGTCCTTCTCCATCGTATTTTACGGGTATTGGCGAGAGACTTCTTTTAGTACGGAATTGTTAACTCGGGTTTGCCTTTCTGAAGAGGGTAATAGAAAATTTCGTTGACATAGAAACGAGACCGCTTTTTGTCTGTGTATATGGGCTAAGTGAAGTTCGAGATGATATTTAAATTTGTCAACGCCCGAGACAATTTCACGCAGACAACAAAGGAATTTATTTAAACGCTTCGTATTTTTTATTAATTTAATAAAAATCAAAATTATTTATAATTAATTAAACAGGGCTAAATTATTAGTTTTATATTATTTCTTTGTCTAGAATTTCTAAATGCATTTTTCCAAATTAATTATATTCTTAGCGTTGCCATATCAATCATAATAATTTAAAAATTAAAATCAAGACAATATTAATTTTCTTCAATATGTGGTGTCACTGAATGAAATATGTCTTTAGAACTGGTTTGCTACTTGTAATCCTTGTTTTTCATACCGACGCAAAGCGAATTAAACGTTTAGAAATATATTTATGTTCCGTATTATCAACAAAGAGCTCCCCCTGACATTTTTAAATAATCAAAACTACTATTTGCTTATCCTAAGAAACGCATATGTCTTTAAAATTCTTTACAAGCTTCTTTGAAATATAAAAGTATTCACGAATGCTGCTTTTGTCGAAGCTCATTTAGCATAATAAAAGATATAGAAAAACATATGCTACTCATTCACAGACACTTTTTTCTTTCGAATTTTATTTCTCTTAAAAGTCCAAGTATTTTATGGACAATGTCATATTCCACCGCATATTCTATATCCAACACTTAGGCATTATAAATATCATCGCCCTGAAATTCAGACTTCAAATTTGGTATCGTCACTATAGGCGACTATTTCTTCTAGCCATTTGTTGATTTGGTGGATGATTTCATTTAAACCTACAGATTCTTACTATCACTTCGTCGAATACTTCCTTTCAGCCTTCTTTTATATTATTAAATATGTTTCCAACTTGTGGGGAGTTTCACGACTTGCGGAGAATCTCTTGTTGATTGGGGGAAAATGTGGGGATTTAGATATCTAATCGTAAAAATAATATCGATAGTTCGAATCAAGAACTCCAAAAATCTACATAATTGTTGCAAAACGTTTTTTATGTTACTTATGGTTATCGAATGACCCTCCATATTTTAATACTCTCTGATGCCATATAATGTCACATTCAATGCCCTTAACGCATAGGTCGACCGAAAAGTTAGTGTCCTTAAAAATATGAAACAAAGAACTACAATCGACTAAATACAAATAATGTAGTATCTTTAATGGCAACAGGGGAAAAGTTTAAAAAATTTGGTAGCAGTCAAGTTTTTACACTTCAATTAAAATAATTTCATGAGAAATGTGATAAAAAGTGCAATGTTATAATCCATAACATTACACTTTATTTCAGATTATGAAGTCATAAATAATCATATTAATATTTAAACCGAGACTTTTTTAATGTTGAGGGAAAATCGTGTGAAAGCCCTCATTATTAATGACGTTCATTGGGTTAATTTTCAAATCTTGGTAATAATTGGTAATAATAGGTAGTAAAAGGAGTGATGATATATATAGGTATACCAGAAAGTAATGGCCGTTTTTATTAAATTCCGGAAAAAATTATTTATTCAAAGTATTGGCGATTTGATTCTATACATATTGCCCATCTTTCAGGCAATTTATGGATGCCATCCCAAAGAAAAATATTTGTCCTTTGAGCAAAACCGTTCATAGAAGGCCTGAAGACCTGATATGTCCCATCCAAGTGCCTTTAACGCTTCTTTGACCGGTTTTCCTATATGAGATGGAAATATTGTGTTGCAAAATCACTTTACCGTATCTTCGGTCCTATTCTGCATATTTTTCTATCAATGCAAGGTTTACATTAATTATTTGTTATCGGTTATTGTTTCTTTTATATCGGTAGCAAACACTGTTAACTATTTCACCAGGTTTCAACGGGTCATTCTGGTCCCGCGAAACACAGAGCATTGTCTTGCGACCGAAAGGATTTGGTGCCTTGGGGATTTTTTGCACTTAGGGTTTTCAAAATAAATCCACTTTTTATCACCACTCACTATTCCGTGCAGGAATATCACAAACGATTTTTCGGTTTTCAATTTGTAATTGATGTGGTACCCATCTTCCCATCTTTTGGATTTTCCCCATTGCTCGTAATCGGTCGCTATCTTTTCTTGGGCCACCTTTAACACTTCTGCCAGTTGTTGACTTTGGGTTGAGTCTTCATCCAATAACTCTGACAGTTTCGCATCTTCAAAAGTTTTCGATCTACCGAACGTTCTTTGACTTGCACATCGAAATCACGACTTTTCAAGTTTCGAGACCACGCCAAACATGTTTTTATTAGCAAATGATGACTTTCAAAGGCTTTTTTTAGTTTGATTTGATAAGAAAAAAGATTAGAAATAAAATTGAAGAAGAGGTACAAGTCTATAGTGCTGTTACTTTCTCAAAATATAATATGTATATCTTTGAAGCTTGATGTCAGTAGAATAAAATTAGACATGTGTCAAATCATAACGTTAAACCTAGTGATATCTATTAGAAAAACTGATAATGACTATCAAATTAAATAAAGAACTAACTAGCTCCCTCTTCATCGTTGTAGAATTTCTTCAATAGTTCTCTTAACGAATCTTTATTGATCCTAATTCACTTTGCGCTCTGGTTGGTCACAGCTGATGATTTCAGCGTGACTTTCTTGCAAATTCGTTCGTTGAAACATTTTACTTTACACTACTTAATTTATTTACACTAATTACAATGTAAGTGAACCAAGACGATTTTTCATATGAGTATTTCGATCTAAACTTCTCGACCCGGACCTCACGAATTATCACGAATTGTGAGTTTAACGAATTTAACTGAAAGAGTGAAAGAGGATTAGAACAATAACTTTCCGGTACAGCTAGTAAAGAGAAAATTTATATGAAATTGGTGATTTTTTACATTTCCGCATATAAATTATTCTAATATTTAACCAATAAAATCAGTATTATAAAAAATATTCAACATATTTGGAACAAGTAACTTAATGACTTGTTTAAATATATAGGTAAAGTTGTTATTTTGAACATATGTTACACCGAAACCTCAATAAATTTATTACCCGCACAGAAATATCATCTCGGTCGTAAACGTAAAATATTAGTATCCGACCGGAATAAAGAGAAGTGCCTTTTCCGCCAGCCGAACAAAAAAAAAACTCTAGGGTAATGCGTCAACTGAACTTGCTGTCACCTTTTTCAAAACGAAGTAAAAACTGGGCATAAGTGACATTTATAGAGACTTATATTCCTGCATAATATAGATATTAAAACGATTTAGGTATTTAATATAATTTACTACAAATTGCTGATAACAGATTGCGAATTCACTACTTTTTTCAAAAAGGGTTTATCTGTATTAGTGATCGCCAAGTGGTCGAAATTTGACTACAATTTATTTTATTTTTTTATTATTTAATTATTTCATTGTTACTAGTCGTTTCCTATTAACCTACAATTTGTCTTTATGATAACTTAAATCTAGGTATATAACTATATGTCTGTGATGAAATAATGTTTATACATGTCACTGCTGTATTTTTATTACATGCATCTCACTACAGAACATTATACAAGATCAGATGGTTTGATTCTTTTGAGTCTGTGTCCCGCTTTGGTGGTATCTAAAAGTTGCAATAGTTGCAATAGTAACAGATATTTGTATATAAATTATATAAATAACAAACACTAGGCACTTTATTTTTTACAATATAGAAATTATATTAAATTAATGTATTTATAATCATTGATTGAACTATTGACTTCTCAAATTTATGTCTATAAAGTAAATAACTAAAATAATTGATAAAATGTTCACAGAATAAATTGGTCATATAGTAACATATTTTATTGTTTTAATCGTTAAAACATTTTAGTAATTGTCACCGGTTTAAAATATTTATCAAATTATTTTTAATATTTCTTCTATTTGTCCCATGCGTTCCATCTAACCAATTTATGTAGTTAGTTTCACTTTATCTGCATATTTCCATTACTTCTTTTTTGTATTAATACAATCAATTATTATCTTTTATTTGTCTTCTATGGCTTTCGTTAATCAACTGTTTTCTATTTTTACTATAGATTTTACAATTACCTCTAATACAATAATGTTATGTCTTCAAGACTTTATGGATTAAATAAGAGCAGTTAAAGAGAGGTATTAAGAGTAGTTATAAGTTCTTAAATGAGAGCAAATTTTCTTAGCTGTTTGGGGTTCACCAGATATCAAATTAATTGAAATTATTTCATGATTGATTGATGTTTATATTATGAATCTGAAAAAGCTGCTTCAAAAAATTTAATAACTTGTAAACAGAACTATTCTTGTTATTCTGCAATTTTGTTAATCTATATTAGGATAAGAAACGTATCATAAGAATTAGCTGTTATCATAAGAAAAAGGTAGTTTGAGACCCATCAGCCACGTGGACTTTTGAAGATGTGTTATAAAATTGACACCACATATTTAGGTAGACTTTATATTGTATAAAGATAGGCCACAATCCTTGTGAAAATTAAAAAAGGATATCTACACAACATGCTAAGTATACAAATATAAATGTATGAACGTCAACATATAGGAAAAAAAGTATGTATGTACAAGCAATTGTAAAACAATGGCATAGTCATTTATTGTTAAATATATATTAGGTTTAGCTCCCTGATAAAATGTTCTTTTGATCTACCACAATTTATTTTTGTCACTGATGTCCCAGTTTAGATGATGCCGATGTCTGATGAGGCCTAATAGTAATGTGTGCTCTCAAGTCTTCGCTCAAAAAGGTGTACTGTTCCGAGACAATCATTATATTTTCATGGGGTGTGGTTCTCATGAATTCAAGAGTTTTGAGAGACATCAGAAAATTCAGCGCTTGTTGTGGGAAACTCGAAAGGGCGTTCGAGTACTGAACATTTTTTTATAACATCTTTATTGATATGCTTAGTACAATCTTAATTTACAATTAATTTATTACTACTTTTCCTATGTGCTTGGATTAATTAACAAGCAAGACGAGTGCGAGAAAATACATCAGTATGTATTCCTCAATTATAAAATTATAATTATTTATTAATTATTAACTTATAGCTATAGTTTACACTAAATGTATCCACTTTATATAAGTTCGTATGGTTTTGTTCGCTTCAATATCCTGACATCCTGCGCGCTGTCCAGCAGTTGTATTGCTCCACGTTAGTTTGATTTAGTAATCTTCTTTCGTGTTTCATCGCGAAATCTTGGATAACTTCGCAAATACATAGCGATAGGCATTAGTAATCAATCGAAGAACCTTGTTTTGACAGCGCTATATGACTAGTTCATTTGAATTGTTAGTGCAACCCCATATTTGCAACCCATAGGTCCAAATTTGCTTTATAATTGTATTATAGATCAACCTCTTTGATTTTAAATCAAGTTGAGAGTATCTTCCGACTAACCATTATAGTTGGTTTATTTTTGTTCTAATAGTACTGAACATGTGAAGAATAGTTTATATCATATATTCGGACAGTAGCCTTAAAAACAATCAGCAACAATCATCATTGAATTCAAAACTTTTCAGGCTACAAGTTCATTATTAATTATCAATTAAAAACTCTTAAATTAATATAGTATTTAACCCACTTAATTTTTAGCAAATATTTCTCTTAGTTTACTGTACGAAAACAAATATATAATTCACTTCCGATAAAAAAATTCTAAGCCGCTAAAGAAATACAATCACGATTTTATCCTCAACTGAATTATCTATAACGATTTCCTGAGAAGAAGAAATCATTTAACAATCGGAGAATTCAGTAATGCCCCACGTATCTGGCGAAACCGTAAAGCAGGAAATAATAGACTCCGGCAACGTAAACAAGGAGAGCTTTATCTCCCCAGAGACAACTTCTTCGAAGGTTTTCCTTTAATTTTTCGGTCTTTCTTAATGCATTAAGCTCAGTAAATTAAATATCGGCTTTGTGTGGGTACTTTCTGAATAAAAATATATCTCTTGTGACCGTGTGATACTACTAGGTTTTAATTTAACGTATGACTAATGTATTTTAACAAGCATTTAATTAACTGATAAGTAAAATAGGTTTTTAAGTATACAAATAGCCTTCAACCGTGACTTGTCAATAGACAAAAACAATTTTTCAAGACAAAGACAACTAGTGATCGTCCAGTGGTCCAAATTCAACCACAATTTATTAAATTAATTATGTTTCTCTCATTACAGAGTAAAGGGAACAATTTAAAAATGCTATATTACTAAAACTTGTTTCCACAGTATTTTCAATATAGGATCAGAAATACATTTGATATATAACATTAATTAAAATAATAAACGTTTGTATATTAAAACATATTAAAATAATTATCTCAAAAACTAACAGTCACTAATTTTATTAAATTTCCATTGAGTTTTAATAATCAGTACAAATAGCCTTCAACCGTGACTTGTCAATAGACAAAAACAATTTTTCAAGACAAAGACAACTAGTGATCGTCCAGTGGTCCAAATTCAACCACAATTTATTAAATTAATTATATTTCTCTCATAACAGAGTAGAGGGAACAATTTAAAAATGTTATGTTACTAAAACTTGTGTCCACAGTATTTTCAATATAGGGTCAGAAATACATTTGATATATAACATTAATTAAAATAATAAACGTCTGTATATTAAAACATATTAAAATAATTATCTCAAGAACTAACACTCACTAATTTTATTAAATTCTATTAAGTTTTAATAATCAGTACAAATAGCCTTTAAGCGTGACTTGTCAATAGACAAAAATAATTTTTCAAGACAAACACAACTAGTGATCGTTTAGTGATCCAAATTCAACCACAATTTATTAAATTAATTATATTTCTCTCATAACAGAGTAAAGGGAACAATTTAAAAATGCTATGCTACTAAAACTTGTTTCCACAATATTTTCAATATAGGATCAGAGATACATTTGATATATAACATTAATTAAAATAATAAACGTCTGTATATTAAAACATATTAAAATAACTATCTCAAGAACTAACACTCACTAATTTTATTAAATTTCTATTGAGCTTTAATAATCAGCTATGAAGTTTAAATTTAGTTTCTAAGTTTTAATTGCTACACCACTGAACATTATAACTATGTATCATAAGTAAGATTATTTTCAGAACTGTAACAAATTCAGAGCATCAAATATACATGATATTTCTTTACTTTTATATCATAAACATAAATATGGAATAATAAATGAAGTTATATATATTTATATATTAAAACAGAGATTTATATTTTACTTTAGCATGTATATTAAAACAATAACGAACACAATTTGATAATTTATTTTCTACAATTTAGAAATGTATTTTAAAGGAATGTATTTACAGTCATTAAATTAATTATTAATTTTTCAGAACTTAGATCTATAAAATAAATAAGTAAAATAATTAATACAATGTTCGAAGAATAAAATATCGTATAGTCACATATTTTCTTGTACCAATCAACACAAATACCTAATAATCCACTGTATAAGAGTTGGAGCTGGCAGCGTGTCGACCAAAACCTAAAATATGTGTTTATATATTTTGTCACCGATCTGGTGGCTATTCTTGGCTGCTTAATTTGGGTATATATCATTTTATTGAAATTTATTTATTTGTAGTGCATATTATGGTGGGTATACATCTGAATATTCAGTTCGAACTGATTCGACGCATTTATGAAAAAAAAAAGACAAAACGTACCAAATTTTCTTCACACGCATGAGAAAACACGTTATAAAATATATATGTACTTAGACTTTTCATAAGCCATGTTAGAACTACACCTTCAAAAGCCCACGTGGCTGATGGGTCTCAAACTACCTTTTTCTTATGATAACAGCTAATTCTTATGATACGTATCTTATCCTAATATAGATTAACAAAATTGCAGGATAACAAGAATAGTTCTGTTTACAAGTTATTAAATTTTTTGAAGCAGCTTTTTCAGATTCATAATATAAACATCAATCAATCATGAAATAATTTCAATTAATTTAATATCTGGTGAACCCCAAACAGCTAAGAAAATTTGCTCTCATTTAAGAACTGTTAACTACTCTTAATACCTCTCTTTAATTGCTCTTATTTAATCCATAAAGTCTTGAAGACATAACATTATTGTATTAGAGGTAATTGTAAAATCTATAGTAAAAATAGAAAACAGTTGATTAACGAAAGCCATAGAAGACAAATAAAAGATATTATAAAGATAATAAATAAATATTATACAAATAATAAAGATATAATAATTGATTGTATTAATACAAAAAAGAAGTAATGGAAATATGCAGATAAAGTGAAACTAACTACATAAATTGGTTAGATGGAACGCATGGGACAAATAGAAGAAATATTAAAAATAATTTGATAAATATTTTAAACCGGTGACAATTACTAAAATGTTTTAACGATTAAAACAATAAATGTTAAATATGTTACTATATGACCAATTTATTCTGTGAACATTTTATCAATTATTTTAGTTATTTACTTTATAGACATAAATTTGAGAAGTCAATAGTTCAATCAATGATTATAAATACATTAATTTAATATAATTTCTATATTGTAAAAAATAAAGTGCCTAGTGTTTGTTATTTATATAATTTATATACAAATACTACTTCATTTAATATTCCATGTTTATGATTATAACATAAAAGTAAATAAAAATTATATATACTTAATATATATGATGCTCTAATCTACATACCTATTTAATGTTTCCGATTTACATACTTTAAGGATTATATACAATTTCTATTTAGTTTTCTATTTTTACTATAGATTTTACAATTACCTCTAATACAATAATGTTATGTCTTCAAGACTTTATGGATTAAATAAGAGCAGTTAAAGAGAGGTATTAAGAGTAGTTATAAGTTCTTAAATGAGAGCAAATTTTCTTAGCTGTTTGGGGTTCACCAAATATCAAATTAATTGAAATTATTTCATGATTGATTGATGTTTATATTATGAATCTGAAAAAGCTGCTTCAAAAAATTTAATAACTTGTAAACAGAACTATTCTTGTTATTCTGCAGTTTTGTTAATCTATATTAGGATAAGAAACGTATCATAAGAATTAGCTGTTATCATAAGAAAAAGGTAGTTTGAGACCCATCAGCCACGTGGACTTTTGAAGATGTGTTATAAAATTGACACCACATATTTAGGTAGACTTTATATTGTATAAAGATAGGCCACAATCCTTGTGAAAATTAAAAAAGGATATCTACACAACATGCTAAGTATACAAATATAAATGTATGAACGTCAACATATAGGAAAAAAAGTATGTATGTACAAGCAATTGTAAAACAATGGCATAGTCATTTATTCTTAAATATATATTAGGTTTAGCTCCCTGATAAAATATTCTTTTGATCTACCACAATTTATTTTGTATTGATTGTATTAATACAAAAAAGAAGTAATGGAAATATGCAGATAAAGTGAAACTAACTACATAAATTGGTTAGATGGAACGCATGGGACAAATAGAAGAAATATTAAAAATAATTTGATAAATATTTTAAACCGGTGACAATTACTAAAATGTTTTAACGATTAAAACAATAAAATATGTTACTATATGACCAATTTATTCTGTGAACATTTTATCAATTATTTTAGTTATTTACTTTATAGACATAAATTTGAGAAGTCAATAGTTCAATCAATGATTATAAATACATTAATTTAATATAATTTCTATATTGTAAAAAATAAAGTGCCTAGTGTTTGTTATTTATATAATTTATATACAAATACTACTTCATTTAATATTCCATGTTTATGATTATAACATAAAAGTAAATAAAAATTATATATACTTAATATATCTGATGCTCTAATCTACATACCTATTTAATGTTTCCTATTTACATACATTAAGGATTATATACAATTTCTAATGCTCCTGTAACGTCTCGATGTCCATTTTGTAGAAAAAATTTCTCTTGGCGCTCAAAATAGATTGTTATTAGGTGATATTATTTTTAATTGAGGTGTATTTGAGTAGCATCTTGCAATGTGTTCCCCCAACCGTGTTTAACTTCAATAGCACTTGTAATTGAAAAAATCATGTGTAATTGATACTCATAATTATTATATTTCGCTTTTTTGAAAATAATAATAGTTTTTGACTAATGATTTTAGGGACATAACATTTTAACATATATCGTTTAAGTACTATCCAGAAATTGTACGTGTTAGAGTTAGGTACTGTCACGGAAATAGAAATACAAGTTACGCCATCAAATAAAAACACCTCAAAATTCTTTAAAAATTACATTAAATAACGGTTTATGTGTTGATTACACTATGACAAAAAGATGTATATATTAATAAAATACTTCAAACCTCGAACACTTATTCCCATAATTATTCGGATCTCATCACTGTGCTGATTTTGGGGAAGGCCTACACAATAATTATCTATGACAGATTTTAAGTTTTATGAAAATAGTTTACCACAAATAAAAATGAATGAAGAATAGGAACAAAATCTCAAGATTACAAGAGGGAAAAGAAGCTAAGAGGCTAGAGATTAAAACTTCTACAACCCACATAAAACCCATTATTCTTCAAGGAACATATTCATCCAGCAGCTTTAAAAAATTTTTTAAATAAAAACATTAATTGGTACCCGTTGATTTTTTCATTGTTATAAATGCACTGCCAACAAGGAATTAATTAATTAATCGTATTAAAATATTGGTAATTGTATTGTGAGAAAAATAAATAGCGTCGAATTGTTGAATACTGTTGACCAATAGTTGGTACGCCTAATTATACAACTCCTTAAACAACCTGACGTAACATTCTAATTAATTAATCAAAGATGTTGATAAAAACCTACGTCACGTTTATTCTTCTTGGCGTTTAGAAATTTTGCACTGTCGAAAACTTTTCCGAAACGGCACGTCTATATTAAGCGGGGTTGGAGAACAACGTCTGACTTATGAATATTTAAAGAATGAGCACGAGGCAGAAATAAGACCTCAACAAGTTGTTCGAAGTACACCGGGATGAAAAAAAAACGGGAGAGCCACCCGAGCTCGATTAAAGGACTGAATGAGCGAGACAAAGTGATGAATATAAAATATATTCCGGTTTGAAAGGAGACTTAATCTGAAGTTTATTACGTGTCGTGATCCGCAAGTACTTGAAAGGTAAAACTAGTTTATTAATTAAAATATGCAAACGAGTTATTGTTAACTAATATTCTCTTAATTATTATTTGTTTAACTTTTGCTATTTACTATTAAAGACTCTAAAAATCAGTTTTTAAGTTATAATGGTTTTTTTGTACATTTTAAGTGCTCTCTTGGGCTCAATCATAACAATCTAGTTAGTGACTGATGATTTGGTAAGTACGATGAGCAAAAGGGTCTTTCCATTTATAGATTTCTTTATAGATTTTCATCAATTCTACAAAATAACTACATTTTCAATGTGTATGCGTCTTCGGCTATTTTCCTCCTTCCATTACGTATTTTACCGTCGATTTGTTGAATTCGCCTTATTTATGAAGCTTCTGAATGAATGAATATGTCTAATCTATGAATTTATTCATATTAACAATCTAAAATAAAAATTCCTTCACGATGGCTTTTATACGTAGTGCTGGTATAAAATCACTTGTATTGAAGTTTATGTTGTCTAAAAATGTACAATTTTACGATATGACGTGTCAAGTTGGACAATTCGATAAAGATACTTTTACTATACACCTAATATTTCATTTAAAATTATTTTTATCCGAAATTATTTATATTTATTTATAATTATGTTTTATTAAGAATAATTATGATTAAAGTCGAATATTATGTAGCAGATCCGATCCAGATAAGCCCTGATTTATAAAAACAATATAATTAAAAATAATTTCTTTTTAAAGTAAATTATATGCCATATATGTATACTTTTTCTAACATATGTTTTAAAGGTATTGTGTCTAAATAATATCTATAAGGTCTAAGGTTTCCCTATTTTCCATGATTATTTTATGTTGAAATCATAAAACCAAATAAGAAATAAAATCTTGAAAGATCGGTGTAATCATTAGAGTCATTGTCAATATAATAACGTATAGAAAATAGTCCTTCAAACAATATATGGGCAATATTTAATATAATAGTTATGTATTATTTTGAATTTTATAAAAATAATATTTAACACAGGAATATTTTCACGTTATTTTGTGGCCTAATCACGAGCTAGATGAATGGAGGAGGTGTTATGAAGGGTATGGGCCTCCACAGCATAGTGCAGGATGGCAACTAACGACATATTCGGAACTTCATTCTCTGTGTGAATTTTAACAAGGAAAATATTTTTCTAAAGTACAGAAATGTATGTAAGTTTATAACGTTTTCAAATTGACGAAGTTTTATTTTATGTGACCGAACTGAACTATATTTTCATTCTCACGAAAACAATAGAAAATATGCTGACATTCCTAATACTAATAGTAAGATGAAGGTCTAACAATGGACAACACTTTATTATTTTATAATGTACTTAATTATCAACAACGAAAGGTTGATTTGTCAAAAATTCCATTCTATATTTACTCATGAGCTTGATTCGATTTTATATGTACATCTTTACGTATGTACCGGATTCATAATAAGGCTACCGCCTACTTTTCACCTAAAAATAACAACCGATACCCTTTTCATCGTAAACAGTATAATTCCGTTCAACCCTCCACGAGAATATAAACTCACGAATGGTTTTATCATAATACCGATTACCTTTTTAATATAATATATATAATATATAGCCGAAACTCGCTGTTTCATAATCTAAATACGCGCAAATTACGGCTTCCTCCGATGGGTCTCCGGAACTTTTTGTTAACTCTTTCCTAAATGAACTCGTTGTTTGCTACAACGAAAAATATGCGTTCATTGAATAAATTATTAATGGCTTATAAACATGGTAAACCAACTTAGAATATTTAATTAGAAGCCTGTTACAAAATACTATATTTTATAATACATGTTAGGTATTAGACTTTATAAAACATACATATAGCTGAAATATTCTAACTAATTTAATTCTGTTAGTTACTAGATAATCCGGAGAACTTCGTATCATCTACATCTATATTTGATGCAGGCAATTGGGGTGTTTTTCAGGTTTGATGACGATATTGTAGATATGGGGTGGCATTTCATTCAATGTTATTGTCAATATTTTGACTAGTGTTGAATAGTGGTTCTAATGCAGACACGTTTGTAGTACTTGAACAATCAATTTCCGCATCCCTATTGCCCATAAAATAAATGTGTAAGAATTGATAATCTTCATCTGGTAGTGATAATAGCGCTCCTAGTAAGTAATAAATTTACCCTTGTATCTAATATAAATTCGAAAGCTTTCTTGAAATTGAACATGAAATCCCTGAAACTAATGAGCGTAATGGATCTTATGTTGGAACCAATAGTGGCAGTTTTACTTTTCCATAGGCACAACATAAGCCAGTAGCCATAGTGGATAGCCTTATAACAAACGATTTGTTAGTTCTCCAATTGTTCCAAGTCCTGGTAGAATACTGCTCCATTCTGAATCAAAAAAGCATTGTCATGCTCGTTGTTATATTTTATGTGCAGTAACTCGCACTCATTTTTCATTCTAAACGACAAAATAATAGCAAATGTAAAATGCATTTACAAAGTATGGCATGTTCTTGCTAAATATGACCCGACCCCAATTAGAATAAGATTCGAAGTTACCGTTAGTACGTAGTTCCGTTCAATAAAAAAGTGAATTCACGTCATCTAAATAGATAACGTCAAAACGTCGCAATGCTGCCACATTAACTGTGAGATTTAGTTCATTTTTGCTCTGACTATATTTATTGACTGCATTCTCCATAATGCATTTTCCATATCTGCAAAGCAAAGATGTATTCTTTCTCTCCTCATGCATTTTACAATCACCCTTGGACTTAGAAGAAAACACTCACTCTGCGCCAGAAATAAAACCATTCCCGTTTCCAACATGAAGAATAATATATCTGCAACGAATTATTAATAAATGTTATGGCTCATAAAACCTAATCTATATTTCAACGTTTGCCTTTTCCTTCTACTTTTGTTACCTTAACACCATTTTTATTATGATCTTGCCATGAGTGACCCAATGTCACACTCTGAAGTATCCATATCCATTTATTATATGCTTTTAAAAATTGTATTATTTTAAAAGCAATGTCTGAAAATTCCATTAGACCTCTTCGTGAGTTATCTTTAAACCATTTAAATCTTATTACTCAACAGTGTATGAAGGAATATTCTACATCTTTGAAGAAGCTTTCTCTAAGCTTTCTAATGGATATTTTCCAGACCAACAGTACCCTCTGACATAATTGTATTGAATTATATTTATATTGAAATAACTACTCATTGTTTTTATAAATTTCCTATATATTGGATCGCTAACCTGACCTTGATTAGTCACCCGCTTCGTAGGAGAACGGTTTCTTTTCGGTGAATCAAAGATGTTGTTTTTCATATTTTGAGATATTTTAGTAAGTGCAGTTGCATACTCTAAAAATATTTTCAAAAAAACCACGGCAACTTAGTATTTAGCAGTAAAAAATCCTTTACCTTTCATGCGCTAGAAAGTACCAAGAAGAAAGCTCCACTATCTGGTTCCTGTTCGAAGTAACTGATTAGAGACGCAATCTATTTCTGACTATCTAATAGCTTCGGCATTTTCAACCAGAGTAATAATAAACAGACATATGAAATTTATCAAAACAAACAAAACGTTAAAACAACGTTTGTCTGCTTATAAACAGTAGTTATTATAACTAATATTTTGAAGAATTCTGCAGACTTTTGGCAACCGGACGGATTTTGTACGCTGATTCGGTTACATGTTCGAACGTATCAGACAGCATTGTATCTCTTTTTAACTAGAATAAAGTGAGAAGGAAAGTATTCTCTGATTATAAAACGAATTTACAAATTGCGATAGGCAGTACATTAAACATCTTGATGACGTGAGCTGACTGTTATTTTGAATAAACTATACATTATACTTGACATACATTACTGGCATTATTATTTTTTAGTTGATTGTCAAGGTATTGATTCAAAAAATACCTGCATTTGCATTAAATATAAGTCATGGTGAAGTTTTAAAGTGTCAGTGAAGAGAAATTATCTTCAATGTTTAATTCATTATATATTCTAGTCGCGGTTTGATAATAGTGGCTGCTAGTTTTGAACATCAGTATTGAACATTTTTTGTCCCAGCATAAAATTCCGATATTATACCGAAATCATTGATAACAGTGACAGTGATACTTGAATAGTAATACTAATATTATACTTGAATAGTAATATGAGTATAATTATTTATTTTCTCGCCATATAATGATGTAGGAAGTACAAAAGCTGTGAGTTTTTTTTTGGTACGCCTTATTCTGAAAAATGTATACATATTTTATTCAAAGTATTATGCTAAGGAATTATTTTATCACACAATGTAGTCAACTTTTATATTCTGATAGATCACAGAAAGAAAACTACGTCAACGCTGCCTACATATACGAACAGACTGAGCATTGTTTCAGACTCCCTCACTATATCTACCATAAATAAGACTTTGGATTTGATCTTGATAAACATTAGTCAGTTTTAGTCATCGCAACATATTTAATGAGCTCATTAAAACAAATTGAATCTATTCATCCTTCCCATCCTCACTTTAATGCATGTGATAATTCAAGATTAACGAGCAGATCAATAGTATCGATAGTGGAGCTTCACTCCTTTTAGAGTAGATATATAAATGCCTATGTTTCCAATTTATATCGAAACGTAGCCCAACTAAATCATTATCTGATCGGGGAGAATATACTTTGGGAAGTTAAACAAGTTTTTATAAAAATTTAAATAGTTGTTCCCTATTAAAAAGATTAAACGTCTCATTCATTTCAAATAACCTACTGTTTCAAACAAACTAATATATATTACCCACACATCGTAATTCAAATCCAAAGCCACAATAATTAACCAGAAAAATACATCTGAAGTTAAAAATAAAACACGACAAAGAAACCAATGCCGACTCAACGATAGCGTGAAAAAACAACATCTAGAAACGGGAGCGAAAGAACAAAAAGGAACAAAAGAGCCACGATGGCGGCTTTTGTTTCCGCCGACCCAACAAGCCTGTTGAATACGCCCAGCACATCTAAATTAAAATCGACGCGCTTGACGTGCCCCTGGTGGTGAAATTCCGAATAAAATATTACGCCTACGCGCGATCCGTTCAACGTTTTACATTAACAAATTAACGAGACAAAATGGAGAGACTGGCGAGTGCGGTTTTGTTGGCGATGAGTGGGAGATACGTAGGCATGTTCTGTTGATATATCGTACAGTAGCTTTGCTGAATTAACAGTTTTTGTATTATTTACGTTTGATTTACTGTTCCTTTGATATGATAACATTTTCAATAATTCTGCAAACGTGACTTCAATATTATTCTTATCGAAGAAAATGTTATATAGTCCTTTCAATAAAAC
Source organism: Rhynchophorus ferrugineus (assembly GCF_030347505.1). NCBI lineage: Eukaryota > Metazoa > Arthropoda > Insecta > Coleoptera > Curculionidae > Rhynchophorus > Rhynchophorus ferrugineus. Next base: position 16,711,148 of record NW_027472583.1, on the reverse strand, counting down.
AACCAATGCACGTCATCAAGAGGACTTAGGCTACAGTTAATTATACAAACACAGTAGTTTATAGGTTAGAGTTGTTTTTATTATATGTATATTGAACTCTTTCCATGCCATCTATGAAGTCGTGTTTCAGGCGCTTTTTTAATATAGTGGCATCCCGTAGAGACCTAATCCACCTAGTTATCAATTATGTATCCAAGTAATGTATTTTACTTTTATTGGAGAGTATATTTACCTTTTTTATGCTTAGTTCTTATTCCTTCGTATTTCTCCTTAGTTTCTTCCGTTACTATCTGAATACATATTCCTTCATAAAATAGATATCACGGCATTATCAATAATAAATTTGCCATCTCTACAAAACAGTTAGTATTAATTATCTTTTCATAAATTCTAACTAAATGCTCAATTTTATTCTGAATAATTGCACCCATATATATGCATACAAATCTTTCACATTCTACTCAAATATAGAAAATCATTTTTCTATAGTTATCCTATATAAATTATATATTTATCTTTAGTTGCTTCTACCCTTACCACTCTGTGTTGGTAATTGTTAGCATTTGATCAAAAGCCTACAACAAGAAAGTGTCATTCAGTCCCTTTCACTATTAAAATCACTGTTCAAGTGAACTACCAAATTATTAATATATAATCTATCAAACGCTTGTTCATGATTTCGCCATTTGTCAATTTCTTCTTCAGTGTGTCTGATGGAGTTCATCGAAACAGAATATGTTATTGTAGACAATGTTTATTTTTACAGTATACAAATATTTTCTATAATATTTTAATTTTAGGATAAATATTAAATCTAATAAAGACGTTATTATAAAAATTCACAATAATGTTTATATAGTTCTAGTGTCTTTCCCGCCATTTTTACATCATTATTTTATATTTTCCAATCCTCTAAAACTAACTTGAAAATATAAACCTGATAACTGAAATAACTATCCATTTTTGATAAAACGAATACCAAAAGCAACATTGTTATTTTATAGACGGTACGCTGAACACAAAATAAATAAGCAGTGTATCCAAGCTAGAATATATATTTATTATATTATCTCATTAGTTTTTTGAAGTCTTTTTATAATTGTTTTTTCTTATTAATAAAGCAATGTGGTCTTAGATAAATGCTGAATTCCATTAGAGGTTTTTTGAGCGATCTTTTTACTGAAATTCCGGATATCAGAAATCTTTGTACATAATAAATGTCGGAATTCCTAATAGTTGACCAAATACACATTGGAATGCAAATAGTTTATGCTTTTGTCGATATAATTTTTTTTTGTAAAATAAGTTTTTTCGGGCATTAATTGGTAAAACCATAAACTCAGGCTATTAACATTTTGGATCAACTTGATGTAAGAATCCGTGTGAAAATACAGAAAAGAAGCAATTTTTCGTCAAAATTATATAACGTGTCCCTCACTGTTTCTGGTTTCTGTCTTCTGACTTCTCTCATATCGCAATTGAACTCAATTGAACGTGAAAATTTATTTTTATAAGACCAACAAGGCAGCAGCCATATTTTTGCGATATTAATAGACAAAAGTTATGAGTTACTTTTTCTATGTACATACAATATTTACATTTACAGATATATATCATACTACCATAATTAAATAAGGAACTGTCACTAATAAATATAATTTACATATTTTGTAGCTAATTGAGTTATAATTAATTAGTATATGATTACCTATTAATAATACAGTGGCTTAATTGATATTATGTCGCTGTTTAGGCAAATAAATTGAAATCAGTAATAATGAGGCAATTAGTGTTAATTATTTTTGAGATATCTTAATGAGAATATATACATATATATATATATATATATATATATATATATATATATATATATATATATATATATATATATATATATATATATTCAAATGACTAGTTTTAATTAAAAACATTGATTTTAAATATTAATTATTCATCTACTTATACGTATTGAATACATATGGTTTTATTAAAATTTAATAGCTTTACTGCAATATATGTAGAAACAGTACTTTGAATGCATATATTACAAATTTTGATTATTTGTATTGGATATCGTTTACCGATATTATTACATTTTCATTCACCTTGCCAATATATTCTTTCGATATTAACAATTTAGCCGATATAAAACATTTGCTTCATCGATTATATAAAAGCATATTTGAAAACATTAATAAACAAATACATTTTCTCTTAAAAATATGACCTAATTTTTTGCATGTTGTTGTTAAACTTTTTTCATTAAAATCGTTATTCATGAAAAGATTTTTTTTTCTATATTCTGAACATAAATATTTCGATTTGACAAATGACAAATGTCTCAAACAGCACATTTTATAACTCTGAGAGTTTTGAAGGTATTGTTAGCTTATATTGAACGTTATATAATAATGCTGTTACGTTTTAAAACAACTTATTTATTATATATTTGATATTTAACATTATATCGTATATATTGTGATTTTTTTACTTTTTGAAGCAGTTTTAAGATCATGTGTGACAAAACATTTGTTTAATGTTTTTCTACCTAATTCAATTATAAAATATTGAACAATATGCCAAATCTTCTAAATAATATATTATGTAACCCTATAAATGCTAAATGTATTTGAGAAATCAGTTTTTTTAATTTATTTTTAACCTCAATATTGGCGAGATGTGTCTTTTGTACTTTCTAAGTTTGAGAATATCGCTCTATGCTCTGCTAACGATCTTTTCTTCCCATCCTCCAAATATTTGTTTCTTGTATCAAAGCTAAAGCGAGATTCAGTGATTAAAGAAATGAAAATGGCGTTCATAAGATCGACTCAGATTCAAAGGTAAAGTAGAAAGCAGCCGGCTTGGTTGGCGCAGTGATAAAGCCGACAGGACTGTCTTCCTACCGTTGCTATAGTCGCGGGTTCGAATCCTGCATGGTCGTAAATTTATGTTTGTGATTGTTTAATACTTGTGATTATCGTAGGCATGAGCAAAATTCGACGAGGAAAATCATCCCAGTCACGCCAGTAACCAGGCTGGGTAAGAAGGTCTTCTGGGATTATTTCTAAGTTGGTCACTCGTCGGTCGGCAGACTTAATGCCGAGGATCGTGGTTCGGAGTCCACATTAAACTATAAATCCTCTCTAGATAAACCCTCGATGGTAAAGAGGAAACTAAAATATAAAAAAGAAACTTTTACCATGTTTTCAAAAAATTGTTTAAATTTTTATCAGTTTATAAATATGCCTCTTATATTCTGTCTAAGATAAATTTAAAAGTACAAAAGCTGTAATACAAATTATTAAAAAACAACTTAATTAATTTTTTAAGATTAATCAATAATATTTTAAGAACTTTATATCTAATTTTATAGAAATTATATATTAAATTTTGAAGTTATCTCGAATTTACCCAACTGGTTGTTCAAAATTAATACATAATTCTGTTCAATCAAATAAATAATGTTTCTCTCAGAAATCTATATAACTTATTTTATGATAGCTGAATAGCTACCTAATATGAATGAATGTATAATATATATGAGGATATGTTTTTTATTTCAGATTAATAGTGAAAAATACCAGTATATATATTACCAACTTAAAAACATGTATTACATACATTAAAAAAGTTAAGAAATACAATTCTTGTTTTTTTAAATTGATTTTTGGACTATTATATATATTCGAGATTTCTTAAATATAATACAAAATTTATTTTTCTTGTCGTATAAAAAGATATCCGAAGAAAACATCGATGAGCGGAGTTTGTTTCAGAAAAAAAATTTTACCAGAAATTATTGAACTTTTTTATACTTACTTTATTTATTCGAGGAAAAAAATGAATTTTCGGTACTTCGAATATAAGAACTTTTACGCGAAATTTCAAATCTCTGCTACGACTTTTGTCCAAATCACATAATACCCTATATAAAAAAAGCTAAGAGCCAATTTCAAAGTTTGCAACTAAGGACGATTTTATTTTCCTTTTTCTTCCCGTTTCCTTTGTCAAATCCGGGCCTATTTTTGAATCCTCCATTAGTACAGCTTTCATCTTTCGATTTTTTTTTATTTCCCCATAACAACATAAATAAAGCTGAAAAGTTTTTTCCTATTTGACTAGAGTTAGTTTTAATAACAGATATATGGTTGGTGGAGCGATGCCTTTAAGCCGTTTTGTTATATCGAGCTATAGTTCTTAATTATCCTGTTAAGTAAGGCGAGATTAACTGGAAGCTATAATAACATTTATAGGCCGTTAGGTTTAAAGCGCACTGAAGCACATGCTAGGTTAGTACGTCGTAGTAAAAATTATATATGAAAACACATTATTAATTTTTTTGTTATAAGTTTTTTTGTATTTACTTTCATAGTAATTCCATTCATAGTTAAATCTTCTGATAAAATAAGTGAATGTTAAATTAATGAAATGAATGAATGGAATGAAAATTATATCGGCTAAATGGTGACCGCGATTCGCTATAAAACTTTCGACTCTTTTTAAGGCATTTTTCATGACATCCTGCAACATCTGAAGCTAAATTTCTTCAATTTCGTGACGAATATTATCTTTAAGATGTTCAATCATGTGGGGCTTATTCACATAAACTTCTGATTTTAAAAAAGCCCATAAAAATGCCTGATGCTGTTAAATCCGGAGTTCTGGCTGGCCATGCTAAATCGCCATTTTACGAAATTAGTCTTTTTGGAAAAACATCATTCAATAATTGAATTGTTAAACGAGCTATGTGCGCTGTAGCCCCATCTTGCTGAAACCACATGTCCTCTAGTCCTTGCTCTTCCATTTTAGACACAAGAACATTTCGAATCATATCTTGGTACCGTTCAGCAGTAACAGTAACTACAACACCTCGGTCATTTTCAAAAAAATAAGGACGAATGATGTTTCCAGCATAAATGCCACACCATACAGTTCTTTTTAGTGGAAGCAATGATGTTTCATGAATTAATTGAGGATTCTATGATCCCCAAAACCGACTGTTCTGTTTATTGACGTGGCCACTGAGAAAAAAGTGGGCTTCATCGCTGATTATCAATTTAGACGAAAAATATTTAATTTCACCAGACAGCCTTAGAATTGCATTTCTGTACTCAACTCGTTGATCAGAATCTCTCGGTAGCAATTTTTGGACTAATTGAATTTTGTACGGGAACATTTTCAAATCAGTTTTCAAAATTTGCCTTTTTTTTTTTGGCCTGGAACCGGGTAGGGGAATCCTGTTACGGATACCTGGTCGGGAAGACCCGCAAGAATAAGCGAGTTGGACTGGTTATGTGGAGGCTGCCTCTGGGCTACCCACTAAACCCCACCCTATCAGCTGATCCAATGACCCTAACTGATACTTCTTACTGCTAGTAAGGAGGGTGCCCGTAACCGGTAACACCGTTAAGAGGCACAAGGGCCAGGCAAGGACGTGGCGTCGTTATCACACCACGCAGCTTGCGGTACATGAGTTAATCGCTCGCCGGAGAAGGTCGAGACAATTAGGAGTTAGAGCACGACGGGGTAGTGTCGGCTGTGATAGAATAAGGCTACGAAGAGCCGAATGAGTTATTGGCCTGAAATATCGGCCAGCTCGGTAATACATCTATTGTCCGAGAGACGAAGAGTGGAGAAATATCTCGAATAAACCTCGGATATAAAATCGTGAACTTGGGGGACGTCTGTTTCTCTATGAATTTGATTGTTCCTGACGAACCATGGGGCATTGATAATTCTCCTGAGAATTTTGTTTTGAAAACTTTCAAAATTTGCCTTAAACTGCATGCACAAATGTGTAACTGGGAAGCGCGTCTCCGAATTCATGTTTATGGAGACTCTGCAACACTATCTCGCGCCAGAGCCACATTTTCCATCCATCATTTCCACATCATCATTGTGGACGATTAGGACATTTTTTAGGTAATTTCCTCTGAGTAGCAATAATGGAACGATTATTTTTAATAAATATTGTCACTATTTATCGTTCTTGTGGCGTATATTTATTCATAATAAAATTTGGACGTCTACACAACACAATAGTTAAAGCGAAACTGAGCTAAATATCACATAACAACATAAGTAAAGCTGAAAAGTTTCTTCCTTTTTGACTAGAGCTAGTTTTAATAATAGATATATGGTTGGTGGAGCGATGCCTTTAAGCCATTTTATTATATCGAGCTATAGTTCTTAATTATCCTGTTAAGTAAGGCGAGATTAACTCGTAGCTTAAAGCAATGAATATTAATGCTACACTATAATAACATTTATAGGCCGTTAGGTTTAAAGCACACTGAAGCAAATGCTAGGTTAGTACGTCGTATTAAAAATTATATATGAAAATACATTATTCATTTTTTCGTTATAAGTTTTTTTGTATTTATTCTTATAGAAATTTCATTCATATATAGTCAATTCCTCTGATAAAATACGTGAATGTTATTGAAATTGCGTTCCTCGATATTGTTATTATCAAAAACGGAATAATGACCACATACATTTTATTGTTTCTTCAGAGAAGGAGTGTTATATCACACCATTAATCTGAAAACGGCACTGAAACCAACATTTAATTAAAATTATGCAAAAGCCAAATATTTGTTATTCAGATACCGGTGTAATTTCAGTGGCCTTTCAAAAAAAGATAATAAGCTCAAATATAGGTTTACATTTTTGTGCTGTATTTTATTGAAATGGTTTGCTTAACGGAAAAACTCGATACAATTTTAAGTAATCATAAAAATTACTGTTGTGAAATATACTAATATCAATAGTATTTGATTACATGTGATTTCAATCTGCGGAATGTAATAAAGGGCCAAGTATACATTATAGAGGTTCCATAATATATGTGGTTTGAACTGGATTGGAATTGATTTCGAAACCGTTTATTGACAATAAATCAGAGAAATTGAAAATGCTTTCAGCTCGTTAGGGAGATATTTGAATTGCAACCTAACGTGTACCGAATATAATTACGTTTCAAATATGCACACTTTCAGATTCAATTACGTTTCCTATCGAGTAGCGCCGGCGAAGAAATTCAATCATTTCAATATATTGACTGTACTAATTATTTTCGATAAGGTTTTTTTTGTAATAATTTTGATTGTAGTGGTTTTAGGGTAATAAAATTGCTTTCTAAATGAAAATTTAGCCCTTAAAGATCGTTGTCTCCCATTAAATCCTTTGTCTATCTTCGAATTGCATTTAACGAAAGTCATTCTGCATGGCTTCTAGTGAAGTTGACATAATATGAAGCTACTTTTAAAATTTATATAATGTTGCCTTTAATACAAAGAAATCTATTAATTTTTACTGAGTTTTCATATATTAATTTAGTATATATAAACAAAACTTATTGTTAAGTTGTCAAGAAAACAAAGTTGCAAATTAAATACAATTTATATTCTCTCTTCTTTGTTTATTTAAATGAGTAATATAAAAGTGTATACAATAAATTGAATCGATACGTTATGGTGAAAGAATTATTAATTGGATGGAAATAACTTATCAAATCGTCTGTCTGGTTTTGGATAATATTGATTTCGTCATCGGGCCCAATTGATGATTATACACACGAGGAATAATTCTACTGTTCTTGATTCTTGACTTCCACTCTTGATACTTTTTCTTTCTTCTAAAGTCTAATTAAATCTTGACTCCCTTGACTGTTTCTTAATTCATTTTCTTTGGACTAATTCGGTAATAATTTTATTGTTCTTGGTCTTGGTTCTGTAACTCTTTGACTTTAGTTTTACCAATTCTCTTGTTCTTCAATTATCTCTAGTCATTTTGCAAAGTCTGATTACCGTTGTCGATGCATTGTATTTTATTGCTGAAGCTTCTCCCTCGGGTTCTGGTGGCAGTTGAGAAGGCTGGTTTAACAAACCCTTTTCTGTATCCCGATTCGTTCAGAATTTGGGGGAGAGAATGACCCTTCCAGGTAAGAACATTTACATTTGAACAAATAATAGTTACCTTAAATGTGCCATATTAACAATGTTTCTTATAATTATACACAAAAATAGAAAAAAAATTAATATAACCTGTCACAAAGATCACAACATTTCAAATTGGGTGTTCCATACGGGTGTACCTATTTAATATGTTCCATTCTATATTTCTATATTTTGTAGGTCACTCCCAACTAGCGATGAAATTGGAACTATATCGTATCACTTAAATGTGTAATTTTATGATTGAAGACACTGGGTACACTATCATATTATTTAAGGTACACTTATCACCACAGAACTCCTGTCCAGTCTAAGTAAAACTAATAAATATATTAGACTAATTCTTGTTTAAAAAATTTAGGCATGTAAAATAAAAAAGTAAGAGTTATTAAACCAAAAAAAGGAAATTTATTATTATAATTTTATTAATTTTGGGATTGATATTGAGGTTTGAGCATAATTATCAACCTCATGATCTGTAACTAATATAGAAAGGTTGCAAGATTTCAGTTTCTGCATAATAATGTTTCCTACAAAATTTGATATGAATAAACACACCCAGTATAACTTTACGGTCCTTAGAGTGATTCTATATATTTTTTATTATTTAATTAATACATTGTTACTAGTCGTTTCCGTCTAACCTACAATTTGTCTTTATGCTAACTTAAATCTAGGTATATAGCTAGGAGGACCCATCGCCCTAACTCAGTCTCTGGTGAAATTATGTTTATACATGTCAGTGCTGAATTTTTTGATATATGCACCTCACTACACAACACTACATAAGATCAGATGGTTTGATTCTTTTGAGTCTGTGTCCTGTTTTGGTGGCATCCAAAAGTTGCAATATTTCAATATTAATATGAGAATGGGGTCTTTCCTCATTCCCCCTTGCAATTATCTTGATTTCTTGACTGACTGTGGGCATCTGAAGGTCTCGATGTAGGTAATCAGTCCTATAGTATTTGGGTGCACCCACAATACCTCAGGACTTTGTTCTGAAAAATTTGTATTTTATTTATGTTACTCTTTGCAGAACATCCCCATAATTGAACTCTGTATGTCCATATAGGTTTCAATATTTGCTTATATAATATCAATTTATTATGTACTGATAATTGTGATTTTCTTCCAATTAATCAGTACATTTTCCTATATTTCAATTGCAGTTCTTTCCTTTTCTTCTTTATATGTTCCTTCCAGCGAAGTCTTGCATCTAGATTCATTCCGAGATATTTAGCGTTGGTGCTATATGGAATGATAGTGTTATTTAATGTTATTGGTGCTTATACGGTCTCTTTATAGGTGAACTGCACATGTACAGATTTACTTTCATTTATTCTTATTTTCCAAGCTTGTGTCCAATTATTTATATTATTACATATGTATAGTCTAAATAAAACTAACAGAATAGTCAGAATCTTATTTGGGACTAATTTATACTAGACAACACATACAATTTCAATCTAAATGTTACTTTTTGGCATGTATTTTGTGCAAATACAATTCCCTAAAATTAGTATTTTAAATGTAATGTGCTTAAATACTAAATTTTATCTACACTAATTATTCTTCACTTTTTCATCTTAAGTTATTCCCTTAACAATATACTCAGTTTGGGACAGCCGGGTGTTGATGTTCACGTACGACATGATATGGACGGTCCACCAGGATCGGCAGCTGTGCTTCATCTCCAGTTCCTGGTCAACGAAGGTGCCCTGATATCTGCAACCGCGGACGACACGTTGCATCTCTGGAACTTCCGACAAAAAGTGCCCCAAATAGTTCAGAGCTTAAAATTTCAAAAAGAAAAGTAAGTCACATAAGTTCTAATGAAAGCACGAAAAAAAAAAACTTGTGTAAAGAGTTTCAGACAAAAATATACTATCCAAAATAGCAATGAACATACGTCATTTAAATTTATGACGTCAAAACAATGCTTAGTTTACATTGAACTATTTTGCTAACCGCTTATGGTATCCTCTAAAATATAGCTAATCTACCTAATTAGCAGTTGTATAAATAATGAATTTTACTTTCGTTCGGGAGCATATTTCCCTTTTTATGGTTAGTTTGTTTTCTTCCTCACTGTGTCTCCTTGTCAAGTCATTCTAATATCACTTATTTCTCCTTAGTTTCTTCTGTTGCTACCTCTGTACTTTTTTGTTACTAATTTATTAGTTTTAATCACTGCATTATCCCTAATACCTTCACCATATCTGCAAGCCAATTATAGCCTCTGTCTATCCTGGGATCATCATGATCCTGAATAATTGGGATCTTTTCAACCAATATGTTATTGCATGATGCATTGTCCATAACAGTAACTGACGGTCCCTCCTAGTTCTTTAATTGTTGATTTTCAAAACAGAGAAAAAACGTATGCTTCATTTCTCCATGGTAGTGGCTCTTGGAACCGTATAAAATCACTAAATGGTCAAGGAGTAAAACCATTCCTGTTTCTAGATTAATAACAATATATCTGTAATGCATAATTACAAATATATTATCATTAACAAATTCTAATCAAATGTTATTCTAACTTTTATCTTTTTCCTTCAACTTTTGTTATCTTTACACTCTTTTTGTTAGCGTCTTGTCAAGGGTCCTAATGTTTCATTTTGATATATATATGGCTGTACACAAATTGAAACAAGAAATATTCTTTAATTTTATTATGTTTTTAAAAATTGCATCATTTTCAAGAAATATCTGAAAGTTCGGTTAGACCTCTTTGTAGGTCGTCTTACTATATTATATAAATCTTATATTTCCTAAAAGCATATAAGGAATAACTTACATCTTTTAAAGAGCTACATCTCTATAAGTTTTCTATGGATAAATTCTACAATAATAGTTATCTCTGTTTTAGATTAAGTGTTTTTATACATAAATCATCATAAATTTAATCTTGAGTAGAACTAACATCAAAGTATGTAGACGCTTTTTTTTCGATGAATCCATAATGATATTTTTTTTCTTTTTTTGAGATATTTTTGTACTAATATTTAGGTGCGACCGCAATGCAATAAAAATAGTTCTAATGAAACCTCCAATAACTAAATATTTAATGGTATCAATACTTACCTCTCTAGCGCTCTTTACTGGTAAGAAGGTGCCCCCATTATCTGGTTCGTGTTTGAAGTTATAAGAGACAGAATTTGTTTCTGATTGACTATTTATTGGCGTTGGCATTTTCAACCAGAATAATAATAAGCAACGATTTGAATTTTATAATATATATATATATATATATATATATATATATATATATATATATATATATATATATATATATATATATATATATATATATATATATATATATATATATATATTATAAATATTTATAGGCGATTTATAGCCTGTAATTATTATCACTAATATTTTGAAGAATTTTACAGACATTTGGCAACTGGACAACTTTTGTAGACTGATTCGGTTACATGCTCGGACGCATCAGACAGCATTGAGTCTCTTTCCAACTAGAATAAAACGAGAAGAAAAATATTGTGTGGTATTAAAACTAATTTACAAACTGCATTAGTCAATACATTATAAATCAGGATGACGTGAGTTTATTGCTATTTTGGATAGACTATATAAATATATATAGATACCGAAACTAAATCTTGTTATATTATATCGATTTTGAAAACACATCGCCCAAGGAATTGAACTATTTCTCGTAAAGTTTTGTTTTATTCTAGAATAACCTGTGTGCATTTACCACTGCAATCAAAATGGTTATACGTCGGTTCTGAGAAGGGAAACGTGCACATTGTACAAATAGAGAATTTCTCCTTGTCGGGATACGTGATCAATTGGAATAAGGCCATCGAATTGACCAGGAAAACGCATCCAGGTTGTATCGTTCATCTTAGCGATAACCCCCTAGATGCAAGTAAAGTAAGTAATATTTACGAAATTAATGGAGCTTTGTTTCATTTGTTAATAGAGGATGTGAATTTTGCAATGTAAAAAAGTTATTTCACATTTCATTTATAGTATGGGAGCTAGCAACTTAGAGAAAACAAGAATTTCAGGTAAGCTAATCTTTGGGACATTTCATCTCTTTCACTCTTTCGGTCAGCACTCGACCCATCTGGCTGGCGGCAGGAATTTACCTTTACTAGTGCGCATCGTACCTGTTCAGATAAAATACACAATTTTTAAATTAATTAAGAATGGATTTTTTTTCTAATGACTTTTGATCTCAACAATTTCCCAGACTTACCTAATGAGGCTTATTATTTAACAATAGATTATTGTCTATGTCTTAATTTAATAAAAATTACAGCCATACTGAAATAATTTGAATTTTTTTTATAAATAAAAAGTAGCGTCAATTATAAACAATCATAAAAATGTCTGGCAATGAATTAAATATTTTGGTTAAGCCTATCAAAAGTCACTAAAAAATGACCATTCTTAGTTAATTTAACAATTGAGCGTTTTTACCTGTACAGGCACGATGCGCACTGGAAAACGGAACTCCTGCCTGAAAAAGATGATATGTCAAAAGATCAGCTTACCTGAAAACTTTGCTAGCTCCTTAGACTACAAGAATTTATATAATCTTAAATAAAGTGTTAATATAATAATTATAATTATTATCCATTGGGGTTGTTCAATATGTTTTTTGTACTTGATAGAAGTGCTTCTAAGATTTATGTTAAGACTTTGTTTTAAAAATGTTGTAGTTTACTTATAATACGTGTCACGGAACATCTCCTGGATTCTATAAGTCCATATCAATTTTAGTATTTGCTTGTACAATAGTAACTTATTATATTTGGATAATTGATATTTTATTTCAATTAATCTATATTTTCTTATATTTAAAATACTTAAATGTACAACATAAAGACTTAATAATAATAACGATTTTCCATGGAAATTCGTCAGAAAATATTTGCGTTGTCACTATAAAGGATGATAGTATTATTTATTATTATAGTTGTATGTGCGGTTTGATTTTATGTAAATTCAATATGCATTTGCTTTGATTACCTTTTTTTCTTCATATCTTGGTTCAATTATGTAGCGTGTTTCTTGTCTATTGGAATTTTCTTGTTGCGTCTTCGTTATTGTCTCCAGCAGCTAGTATCAGCAGTAATATCATCAACAAATGTGACTGTCGTGATGTTATCCATTTGTGGTGTCCCATTGGCCCCAATTTTTCCATGGCGACATTTTGGACTAAAGATGATGACGGTAGTCGGCACTCTCAAAAATATTATATTCATTTAATGAAGTAGCATGAATGGACTTGGTATCCGTTTTCATATTTAGGTCGATATTTGATAAAATACAACTAAAAAATTGAAAGAATGACCAGTCCACAAAATAAACTTCGATCTTCGTTATATAAAGCTGTCAAGTTTTATTCGCCTAAACCACCTGATAGCGCGCCATCGAGTTTATTTAGCATAGGGGGAAATTGAAAAATAAACGTTTAATATAATATTTTTTTATAAAATACTAACTGATTTTCAAATTGTTCATTGTTATTGTCTTAAATATTATAAAATATAATACTATAAATTAAAAAAAGATTTGTCCAAAATATACTTATAAATACAATATTGAATTTAGGGAATATGGTAATTACATGTTAGAATTTTGGTTACAAAATTTTTATATATTTTTATAGGTACTAAAACATGTACCGTGCAATTCATTGTAGCTATTCATTTTTGCCCTTTAAAATCGCATTTATTTCTTTATCTAACACAAGAAACTCTTTGCTCTCGGTATGTACAAAATTAAAATTAATCGTTTTAAAAAAGATCCCCATTTGCTGATTGATTAATTTTTGTTTTTGTAGATTGTTTTGCCAATAACTAAACAAGTTTAGGTATAGTTTCACTCGCAAACTAAAATATATTTCTGAACATTTAGATAACATAACATAATAGCAGAATCATAAAAATATATGTAACACTTCATGCCTGTTGTATTACCACATATACATTTTGTTTTTAGTATTTTTCATATTATTACTGTGTGGTTCTTTTTATCAGTATACAGCTGAAAGAACAAATTCGAAACATCTCGTTAGTGGAGAAATAAATAATATGTACCTTAAATGCTACAAATATAACGTCATCACAACAAGTTTCCTTAGAGAGAGAGAGCAAATATAATCTAAGAGGTCTTACAAAAGATAAAATCGAGAGGAAAAAACAAACCTATTATCCTTTTACCTCTAGTTATTCAGACTCACAAAATATGGCTACAGGTGTTTCCATTTCTATGTTTTGTACACCAATCAGAGTACGTCAGTATTTAGTGACAGATGTAATAGGAATGTTGGAAGCAGATAGAATGTCTATATATCGCTTTGCATAAAAAATATTTTAATAGCTTTTGGATATTCGGGAAAATAGCGATGTGTTTTTCATGATTTTATAGATATGTCCATTTATTTGCAACAAGCCTAGGATGCAAACGTCATTTTGTTCTCAACAATATCTGGGTCTTTTTATCATTTGATTGTTTTATCTAATTATATTGTACAGATTCACACACCACTTATACACTTTAGAATTCATACTTAATCTGCAAAATAATATATTTTGACGCATTCATGTTTATTATTTACCAACTATATACCCGAATTTTAATTTTAAAGTAGAGAAAATCATAAAATTATTAAGTAAAATTAGAATTAATTTATTTAAATTAAATGTATTTCCTACAGAAAAAATAGTTATATAATATATATTTCAGAAATAGTTAATAAATTAGAATATTAGAAAATGATTTTTCAGAATTAGTCATCATCCCAATTGAATGCAAAAATGTATGAGAAAAGACTAGGTTTATGGAAAAACATTCTTAAAGATCTCAACTCAACTGTTGACGCAGCTGAAAATGAGAGCACAAACAAAAATTTTTTTAGACATCAAGATTATACGCCAAATGTATTTTCTCTGACTTAACGATAACATACTCTTATATTTCATATCTCAAAATATAATTTCGTAACGATTCTTATCAACTAAAAAGATATTGACTGCCATTTAGAGATATTTTGACGCCTTTGGGAAAACGACGAAAGTCTAAAGAATAGGAGCTATAAATTAAACACACAAATATCGAATCTTTCTTACAATCATAAATATGTTTTTTCATTTATATTACGAACTTAATTCATTAGCAACATTTCATTAGCAAAAGAGTCCACCGTATGCAAAAACAGGTGGTAATCATTTGGTGCCAGATCCAGGCTAGTCCAGACAACTTCCTACCGATCTCCCGGAACTTCTGATGAATCACTATCGATGTGTGTATGGTCTGGTGTTGTCTTAATATTTTTATAACGATAAACATTTTTTTCCATTTCGAATTTATTGAATAACTTATATATAAGTATATTGAAGTTGAGTTGAAGTAATACTATATAATATCTCAACATGTGCTTCAAAATATACAATACTTATTGAACAACCTCGCACATCAGCTCATAAACCAAAAAATTAATTGTATTATGTAGTATGGTATATTATATTATTTTGCATGGCAGGTTTGTACTGAATGATATATGGCGAACATACTAAAGTGAAATATTAATGTAAATATGTTTAGTTATTAATAGGCTATGAAAGTGGTCAGATCGTGTTATGGGATCTCAGAAACAGAAGTTCCGAGATGCGATGGCAGGCTAGCGAACTGAGATCGATCGCATGGCATTACGAAGGAAAACAGTTTATGTGTTCACATACGGACGGAACGCTCACAACATGGAATATTCGAAACAATCAAAAATATGTGCATATTTCACAACCTCACGGTAAGCTGCTTAATATATTTATTGGTTAAATAGTAATTCTAAATGGAGTAACATCTAAATTATTTATTTTACATGCTGTTGCCTCTGACTCTTAGTTCAAAATCACAGTAGTTATACTGCTCTCACGTTGTTGTGATTTAGTAACCTTATTTAATGTTATAATGCGAAATCTTGGATAATTTCGTCAATCCACTTGATTTCGAAGTCATCGTGCAACTCTTCGTTGGTTACATAGCGATAAGCATTGGTGATTGATTGTAAAACCTTGTTTTGGCAGCGTTGAATTAGTAGTTGGTTTAATGTTCTGGTGCAAACCCCACAGTTGCACCCCTAAGGTCCAAATTGGCTTTATGATTGAGTCATAAACCAATCTCTTTTTTGCTTGATTTTAACTCTGATCTGTTCTGATTTTTGTCTAATATGATGTTTCCAATTTAACTTACCATCGAGACGCATGCCGAGGTATTTAACTGATTCTGCTTGAGGAATCGGGCATCTGTCAAGTGATATTATTATAAATATAATAAATATTCTATACGTTACTCTATACACTTGGTCGATTGTTGAGTCATTATTTCGAAATTCAAACTGGAAATCTTGTATTTTTATAACTGGTTTAACACCTTTTAACAGCAGTTTCTCAAATATCGCGATATTATGATATCGTAGGTAACAGCAAAAAAGTCTTATCTTACTAAAAAGTAAGATGCAACGTGTTCTTGTTAAAACATTACGAAATATTCAGACAAGCATGAATATGTATGTCAACATGATGATTGCTTTTCATGGCAACTCTTTCAATAACCGAGGTCCGTCCAAATCCGTATGTAATATTTTATAATGATGTGTATAAAATATATTAGACAAAGTACTTAATTGTATAATATAATGTAAAGTTTAGTTTTAAATAAAAGCACGGTCAAGCATATTTATTTATATGTTATATTTAGGTTTAGGATATAGGTTATATTATGTTACGAAAAGCCTAGCTCAAATTATTCTTGATTACTTTCAAACATGCGATGGAACGTTCTCATGTTGGGTAACCTCCTTGTAGGTAAGGTTCCGCTAATAGCAGCTCATGGTAGATCACTGCGTTCGCTTTTTACGATAAATATTGAACGCTTTTGGGTGCTTATTCCATGATTATTTAAATTTTGGTTGATATAATGTCCCGTCATGACTCGAAACAAAAAAATCGTCCCTTATCATTGGAGCACCAGAAAAAAAACATCGTTCAACGTCTCTTAGTGATCCCGAGTTTACACGAAACTCAATTTCCTTGTTTTTACATAATATTCATGGCCTTGAGGAGGCTTGAAATTGAGATATTCAATGTTTCTACGAACTTCTCTTAAATTTAGCATAAATCATAGTCTAACAACAGCTCCAAGTCACCATATTCAAGTTATACTGACCATCCTTCGCGTTCCACCTGGAATCCCTGAAACCAATATTCTTTTTTAGGGAGCATATTCGCCATTAGTTGTAGTTTTCGTCAAATTCAAACAAAAAATCAATGTCTTTTGTTAATTGTGTTTTGTTGATACAAAGGTAAACATTGTTAAAGCAAAATATATACTAATACACCATCTTAATAAATTCTTCAAAATGTTTTCGTATTTCTTATGAAATACGGGAGCAAGAGATATATATATCACTAATGCATGTAAATATTTTCTAACGATTTTTTTCAGCCAAACTAAACAAAGATAATAGACCTGAACAATGTAAAACAATAAATAAAGTAGAATGGAAAAGTAGCAAATCAGGGTGAGTTTTTGCATTTACCTTGCGCAGTCGAGCAAATACCGAACTATTGTGTATTTTATAGAGAAGCTTATGTAATATTTTCTGGTGGTATGCCTTACGATCAAATCAGAACCCCCAGTATTACCGTTGTACATAACAAAACCACCACTGTACTGGAAATGGAACATAATGTCATCGATTTTGTCACGCTCTGTGAATCTCCTTACGTTAGCGGTATGGGGATAGAATAAATTTAATTAACGATACATGTTTATGCATATTTTTACAGACGTTCAAGAGCCTTTCGCTATCATAGCCCTATTACAGAACGATCTGGTAGTCATGGACCTTCAGACGCCTGGATTTCCATGTCTCGAAAATCCGTATCCAATGGATATACACGAATCTCCGGTCACATGCGTCAGTTATTTAGCTGATTGTCCAGCTGATCTTATCCCCGCGTTTTATTCAGTAGGCAGGGCGGGTGCCATTAAGAGACAGGGTTATAGTGACATGGACTGGCCAATTAGCGGCGGTAGTTGGTCTGCGCAAGCCTGCAGCTATGCTGAAGTTATACTTACTGGGTGAGCTGTAACATTATTAATAATCTAGTCTATACGTTTTGTCAACTGAAAACCCACACTTTTGACACATTCTATTTAAATCATTAGATAAGGGTCTTTAAACCTGTAAATGAATAATAAAGGTCCAGTAAATATGACAAAACGTATATAAAGTCAGTTTATTTTCACCTAATCTCGGGCCTTTAGCTGATAACAAATAACGGAGCTGACATAAATATATGATATGTAATGTGTCAGAGAAACCAAAGGGAAACAAACCGTAATAGATCTTCAACTAACCGAAAATTTCGGTAAAAGTCGTGATTTTACTATACTGAACTATTTAATTTATTGTAATAATTGAAAAAGAACTATTATGTCTGAACTAAATAGGATTACAATGAAATAAATGTTGTTATTTTTGAAAACAAACTTCATATGATGTTTAATTGACAGTAAACTTACGCCATCTGAATTGATGACGTCAAAACGATGCATTGTTGTCTCATTAACTATTAACCTATTAAGTTTTAGTTTATTTTGACATAATAAAATTTTAATCTAAATAAAATATTAAACAAATATACTGTTATCAAGTATAATTTATTTTAACATTATAGTAGATCTAATTGGTATATCATCCAAAGACTTAAACTACTAATCAATAGTTATTCCAACATTTACGTTTTTCCATTAACTTTTGTTGTCTTAACACTATTTTTATTACCATCTTACCATGAGTGACCCAATGTCCTTTTCTGAAATATCCATCTCTCATCTAAATACACAAATTGAAATAATAAGTCTTCCTTGATTTTATTATATTATTAAAAATTGTATTCTTTTAAAAGCTATGTCTGGAAGTTTCATTAGACCTCTTCATGGATTACCTTTACATCATTTAAATCGTATATTAATCAAAGATGTTTGGAGGGATGTACTACATCCCTCAAAGAGCTGCCTATCTCAAAGCTTTCTATGGATACTTTCCAGACTAATAATTTCCTCCGAAACAATTGTATTAAATTATGTTATATTGAAAAAACTACTCACTATTTTTATACATTTTATATATTTGATCCCTGATAGAGCTATCATCGAGCTGATATTGATTCGTCACCCGCTTCGTATGAGGACTATTTATTTTTCTATTAGGTGAATCCAATAGTATATTTTTCGTTCGTGTTCGAGTTCTGTTTTGTCTGGCTTTGGCATTTTGAAGTAATAATAAGCAGCGATTTGAAATTTATAGGAACAAGCAACATTGCATCTCTTCTTAACTATAATAATATGAGGAGTTTCCTTCTCTGTCTATATTGTCTAATTCTAAAACGAAGTTACAAATTACGGCAGATAATACATTAAACACCTGGATGATGTGAGTGCACTGTAATTTTGAATATACTATAGATCACTACGCTATTGGTCAATGAAGTACACCTTAACTGATATAGTCTAGTCAAAGTTATTTTGTACATACGTCATCTAAATTTGTGACGTCAAAACATCGCAATCTTACCGCATGACCTCTGAGTTTTAGTACAGTTTAGCTTTGACATTGAACAAAATCATAATATAAATAAAATAATTGAACAAAAATGTTATCATATATATTTTATTTTAATATTATAGTACATCTGAAAACTACAGTTAATTTTATAGCCACAATAGTTTACCCGTTCGAACTAATCAGTCTCTTTTTAACTAGAATAAAATGAGAAGAAAAATATTGTCTGATTCTGAAACGAATTTACAAATTGCTGCAGGCAATACATTAAACATTTTGATGACGTATGTACAAAAAAACTTTGAATAGACTATAGTTCGAATTGCTAGACGAAGTGTAAAATCGTCGATTCCTTTATCGTATGCAGCCTACATGTTTCTTACAAAACATTGAACGATAGTCTTGGAGATTAAATTTGTTTCAAAAATGTGTTAAAAAAAAGTCATAACCTAAAAATTAAAAAGACACATTGAATTTTACAGTCACGCGGACGGTAGTATCAAATTTTGGGACGCCAGCGCCGGTACTCTCCAAGTACTGTACAAACTAAAGACCGCCAAGGTGTTCGAAAAACCGAAAACCAGGTCGGTGGACGCGGACGACGATCCCTTCGCCATCCACCTGATCTCCCTCTGCCCCGAATCAAGGAAATTGTGCGTGGCCGGCGCCTCCAGTCACGTTATTCTGTTCACGTACAAGAAAACGGAGAGTAATGACGAGGTAAGTAAATGCTCGCTTTCCGCTAACACGATCTAAAGTATATTTCAATTTCCTGCACGCTAGAACGTTACCTATTGTATTATTCAATACTTGATTAAACTGCCACTATGTAGTGTGTAGTACGTGGTGAATTCAGCTAAGAGTAAAACCAAAGAAAAGACAAGAGAACCCGAAATATAATTATTTTGATTATATCGATTAAATCCTAACAGTCAATTAAAAAGTCTCCGGTCAGTAGGATATCCTCATAGATTATTAATGAGTGTTAACGTAGAGCTTCTTCATCTTGACTCTCTCAAAAGTCGAAACCTATAAATCGTGTTTTAATCTTGTAGATCAGCATATATTAATAATTATGAGTATAAAACATATTAGGCATGATACTTAATTATGCAATTTTATGTATTTAATAGTAATTAAGTTTAATTTTAAGAAGCATATTTTATTACATTACATTACATTATGTTACGAACTGTCTAATTTAAAGTTTCTTTGACGAATTTTAAACATGTGGTTGCATATTGTTGTGCTTGGTAGACTTGTTGGTAATCATCATTTGTTGTACTTTTCTTCAAATTAAAATAAAAATACGATACTTCTTGTTGATCGTACTGTAGACATAATTCAAGCCTTTGACAAAGGCTGGCCTAATGGACTGGCATAAAAACTCAAAAAGATACTTTTTCACATACTCTCATCCTGCCTGAATAGAAGGAGTTTCATGATTAAATGTAATTATGAATGTTCTATTGCAATATAGCATAAAGCTACATGTACGTAGAGCTCTATGGCTCAACTCCCTCAGAGGCCGAAACCATTAAATCCTTTTTTTTCCATTACAATGTTATACAATTAAAAAATTGTCGTAATAAAAGAAATATCCATTTTACTGTGATATAATGTCTTAAAATATATTAATGTCTTTTTTTCCTTTCTGGTCAATTGTTACACTCTAACATGTTTTGAAACCGAAATACTGGACTCAGACTAATCCTTACCCTCTTGTTTCAATTGAGTATCATCATAGTTAACTCAAGCCTCATCCCTAGCGTACAATCGATTTTATCTTTCGAAAACATTCCAAATTTTGCTAAGGACATCTCATTCCAATGCACGGTCAATTAAAACCCAAAATTTAAGCCAAAAAGAATTACTAAGACGCTTTTAGAACCTAGCAACTCTATTCCTAACCTGGGCCAATTATTTTATTATTTTATTTTCAGCCAGAAGGCCCTCTAATTCCTTATAAGGGGAACATTAACTTATCCTCGATATTTAGAAGCGTCAAAATTTATTTATTATTGATCGACTCTTCCTTGTTCTCTATATTAAGGCTCATATCAGTGTACATTCCCTTCCTAGATTTCTAATATTATAATGCGCATTATACTTTCACTTTTTTTTCTTTTTATTTACTTATATAATTGCATAATTAGCTAACATAATTAATTCAATCTATTTAAAATAATATTGTAATTTAACAGGTTATGGTGTTAGAAATACCCATCGTTTATGAAGTCGTCGACGAAGAAATATCGCCGGATTGCCAGTTTTCTGGTCCCGGTAGTGCAGGTTCGACTAACAAACTAGACCTATTGGATTTAGACAATAAAAAAGTAAAGAGTAAATAAATTAATATGACAGTTAGACATGTGGCGCTTTTTGCAGGAAGGGCTCATGCTTAAGGTGAAACCCGGTAATCAAAAAAAGCAGCCTGGTTTCCAGGCACAGCTGGTTTGTTTAACGCCCTGGAACAATGGAGAACCACCGAGTCACATCACCTCTTTAACAATCAATAGCTCATATGGCTTGTGAGTAATAGATTTAAATAGTCTATATCAGATGCAAGAAAAATACTACTAAATAATAATACATATTGTATCCTTTTAAAACATCCTCACTGTTCTTGTATTTTTTAAATTAACGGTATTTTATATTAAGGGGTTGTACTAACTTAGTACCCGAAAAAACAAACTCTTTGGAAATCTTTTTCTCGGAAGCTACTCAATGAATTTAAATAACATTTTGAGACTTTATTGTATATAATTCTAGGTTTATTAAAATATTTTTGTTTAAATTAAAGTTTTGTTCTAAATTTAAAGATATAAAATGGTATTGTGATCTGAGATAAGTTATACACAATCGGTTCATCGTACACTAACAAATTATGTATGCCAATATGAACAAACAATTTCTTCCAAAAAATGTTTAACCATGGAATAACCATGCCAGGCACACTGCTATCAAACTGGGTGAGACCGGATGCTTTCTGAGATTTTCTTTAAGTTGATCACTGGCTAGTCGATAGGCTTAGTGTCAAGAAGCATGGCTGAGAACTAATGTTAAGCAGTTGATCCAGTCCAGATAAACCCTAGATGGTAAAAAGGGGACTTTAAAATGCAATATAAAAGTTGTCTAATAATAATAATAATAGTTTAGATCTATTTTTTATTCCCAATTTTTAAATATCACTCTTGAGTAACCTATGCATCATTTAAATCTATATAAATATCCAAGTTAATATGATCCCTTAAAACGTAAAATAACACAATTTGTTCCTTACTTACAATTTTTCTCAAAACTACGAAAAGTGCAATATTTATTCAATGATTAATTTTTAGAATGGCTTATGGAAATGAATCAGGTTTAGTGATCGTCGATATCGAGCAGAGGGTTTGCCTCCTGAACGTGGGCAGTCCGGACTTATACGGCGCTCAAGATCCCTATTCTAGAGTACCCAGAAGCCCCAAGAAAAACCAACTAGTCCCAGAGGGGATTCCTCAGGAAATCGAAAAACAACCGCGCAGCCCCAGCATAGACCAGGTCAGTGTTTAGTACACGCCAAATTAGAATAGTTGAAACTGAACGTACGGAGGGATATAATACAAAAGTCAAATCACATCGTTCTAACATATAGTTTAAACAATCCAAGAAAAAACGTAACTTAATAGAGTGAGCTAGATTAGTGGCACATTAAAACACCCAGATTTTGTTTTCCATTATTATTTCGCAAATTAACGATGAGTTGCACCTACCAACCTTGCAACTGTTTAGTTATGTTTTAATTTCAAATTATTTTTTGAGCTAGTGCAGCACAGAACACAAGTTATTATTCATCCCCCGTTCAACCCTGTTCTTTGCTACACTACAAAATCACCCAAACCTCAACAGATGGGGAGGTCGCCGGAATATCCGTTTAATTTCGGAGCGTGTCCTATACCAGTGGAACAGGCCCAAGAGGCCCTCGAAGACGAGAAAGAGTCCATCCCGATACCGATGCTGGCCATGAGGAGGAAATCGTCCACGTGGAAAGGTCTGAAGCGTCAGCTGAGCAAGGTCGATTTGAAATTGAAGAACCCGTTGAAGGAGAAACGGCACAGTATCTTCTATTCTGGCGTGTTGCCTGGCAATGAACTGATTGATAACTTGGAGGAGCAGGAGAACGGCAGTTCACCAGAGTCCGATGAAAATACAGTGGTTAGTAAGATGATTCGTTGGGGGTTACTAATTGTATCACTAACTAATACTAAAATTAATTGCTTAATAAATAATTTTTTTAAATCACAATCAACTATATATTTTTATATAATGAAGATTTTGGGAAATCATCGTTAAAGAGTTGCTATAATGTATTACAAGCAAATTACTTTTTCGCAAGATCATCTTTTTTAATTAACGTGTTTTCAGAAGGAACCATCCATCATCTGTAACGCTCGTTAAATATTTTTTTTACCTTTACGAAATATGCTTTAGTCATATATGTATCATTAAAACTTTTCCGAAGTTCATTCAAACGGATCACCAGTATTAAAAGTTCCGTATGTAGTTTATTCGCATTCCCTATTTCATTTAAATGGCAATTGGCTGAAAAGTTCCTGGTCTAAACCCATGGTATATCTCAAAAGTTTCCAATATTTTTTTAGATAATTTATTATGACCAATAATGACAGTAGAATAAGTACAGTACCCTCATGAACTTTTACGTTACTTGGAAAAGAATAGATAGCACTATTCTTTAGCTAACAATACTTTCTTTCTCAACCTCTGGCCATAACCTATTAGTCTTTGTTTCAACAATAACTCCTACAGAATTATTTTTATTTAATTAAAAATATCTGGCAAATGTTGGGTATTTACAAGTAATCTACAACTTTAATTTATGTACTGTTATCGTCAAGGAGTGATGTATGACCTAAAACTCTAAAACTCTTGTATTGATGCAACAAGTCTAAATTTTCTTAATTTCTAGCATTCAACTCAATTCAATGATTGATTTTCCAGGCAGACTGATGCCATTATATTTATTGAGCCATTTATTTACTTCAATTAATTTTTTTAAATTCAAAGACCATTATTTAACCACCATAAAAAGTTCATTTTCCCCATTCTTTTATATTGACTATATCAAAATTAGTGTCTTACATGTCATAACCATTAGGTACTTGCATATATTCTAATCAAGCAAGCCATGCCCCACCGATCTGAAAAAAGTGGCAGCCAGAAGGTGCTGTATCTGATGACTTCTCATTCAGCTTTCACAGCTCTTGTAACAAGGCTTTATAGCTATGAATATTCCGCATATAATTCTATTGGTTTCGATGTGGATGACTTCCTGAAGTAACCCATGATTTTTTTGCGCTTGGGATTTTCGTTGTTGATCCACTTTTCATCAACAGTCACAATAGGTCACAGCAAACTCTACAACACAGCGATGTTGAAACGGTTCGAAATGGAATTATTAGTCAATTCGTATGACATTTTCTCCTTTTTTGGATCTTTCTTATCGTATGTAAACATCTAGAAACAGTTGATTCATCAATTTGTAAATTTTTTAAAAGTTTTTTGAGAGTTTCAGCTGAGTTTTCATTCAATAAGTCTGCAATATGCAAGCACCTAATATATATTTAATGAGCAATATGCAAGTGAAATTTTGACAATAACATCGCTAATTACTCGAGCAAATATTTTAAGGGTTTTTGATGGATGAGCTACTTATATAATAGGCCAAGGACTTTTAAGCTAATATATTAAATAATGTAGTAAACCAATTTTAAAAGGTCCCAAAACAAATTATTATTAAGTTTTAAAGTTCATTACATTTTGTTTAAAACTTATTCATAAAGATTTAAACAGTGTTAAAAAGAACATTTAACATTATTTATTAAGATCTTGAATATATTTTTTATCTTGCCCAATTTAATATAATCTTTGGATTTAAAAGTTTATTGCCAAAAATCTGTATTTTGGTTAGAACCCTAGAAATTAAAATACATACATCCAAATACTTTATAATGATAACAATTAGTAACCCCTAAACATGCTAGGTGGACCCATACGGTCGAGTGAAAAGCCCAACAAACATACAAGACCACGTACCCAGCGAGCTATCCTCGGGTCAAATGTCGCCCGAAGTATACGACCCGGTAGAAACTGTTCTTCTCGCTCCCGATCCTCCAGGTAGCAGGAAAATGAGTTTCGCCATTCGCCCGGATAACCTAGACCTAGATGAAGACGGCGCGGCGCCAGTGCGTCCCCCTCGAGGGCAGAAGAAGAAAAATTCCCAGTCGAAACGCGACGGGGAACGATTCCTGCCCGTGCCGAACGTTAAAATGTTGAAAGGCGACGGTATGGTAGTTAGGGACCTGCGAGACAAAGAGGACTGTCTAATAAGTCCACCAGGATCCTTCACCGGCAACTTAATGAGGCGTTTCAGTAAGTTTTAACTCGGGTTTGAGGGAATTAGGAGGTTTCTCGGTGATATTTTTCGCCTTGGGTTTTGTAGGGAGGTTTTTATGCGTGTTGGTGTTGGTTAGATTTTTTCGAAATAATGTCGTGTCTGTTTACTGAAGTTCGGTTTACGTCTATTTTGTGTCACCAGCAGCAGAGACGCCATTATTTCAAGAATTAGAAGTGTGTATAACATGAGACTATTATATATTTAAAAATAGACTGATTTCAATTTACACGTCTCAAGTTATAAATACATCGGTTAGTTTTGGGAGAATTTATTAACTTATTCTGATTTTGGTTTATATTTCAGATAGTTACAGTAATTTATAATCTAATTTTATTAACTTAATTTAGAAATGGGAGTTATTTAATTATTTTACGTTAAAATATTTTTCTTGATTACTCGTAATAATATATATAATACCAGAACTGTCTTTTATATCTCGAGGTTGATTTTGTTTTAATATATTGCTCACGAAACACAAGTTCAACACATTTATTTCACTCTCATCTTTGAATAACCTCCAAATAATATGAAGCAGCAACCATCTCAGATACTTAAAAGATTATCATCATAATTTAATCTTGATATATTGGCCACCCGATGTGTTAAATATTTAACATTTTTTTAATTCCATAATAGCCAAATATGTATGCAACATTGAACATATGCTGGTCCCATTATTCTCTAGAGGTACATTAATATCATAGTAAGTCCATCAATGTTTACTGGAGAGGTCACCGATTTTCGACGTTCACGAACATCGACCTAACTTCGAAGCAAACTGGACGAAATGAAATGGGAGAGATGACAGATTCATTAAAAGTATTTGAATTAATTTCATCGCTGTAAATTTCATACCTCTGGAAATGATATTTTTGACAAATATGATTGTTTCAATAAAAATTATCAAACTTCCTTAAAGAAGCATCAGTTTTCAAATGGCAATAATAATTTTAGTGCAATCCCGAAATATAAAAGGCGGACGTCTTTTAAATAAAGTATTATTTTGAAAATCTCAATATGTATAACAAGAAATTCAATAAAGCAAAATGTATAATGTATAAAGATATTAACCAATTAATAGAACTTTAATAAAAGTGACAAATAATTATTCACTATTTAAAATTGCAACATGAGAAATATTTTTAAAAAACTTCAAAATAAATTCACTGAATTAAATAAAAGAACAATATCAATAAGCTAACAAATAAAAATTTACAATACTTTTCACTCAAATAGATTATTGTATGAAACATTTTTTACTTATTAATTTCAACATTACCTAAATTAGTTTCCGAACCGGAAGAATAAAAGAAAAAGAATTTTCTCTTTCTTAAAAAAGGTTAGTTTAAATCTACCCTTACTGATGTTCAGATGTGAGCTAAAACTTATTTTCAATAAATCTTGAGATGAGAATATTAGTTTTAAAATTATATCGCCGTATATTAATAGATCTGCTTCTACTAGATGGGATAATATTTTAACGTCATTAAAAACTTATTGGACTTATTTTGACTAATAACAATTTATTAACTATAACAGATATTTTAATTTGACATGGACTTTATCTAATAAAACAAAACAGGAAAGGAATAATGCAAAAAATCACGTGAAATAAGAATACCAATACAAACATTACTATTACCTATAAAAACATTACTAAATATTAGAAGTAATTTATTATCTAAAGTAAACTAACTGACTTTCAAAACAGTCTGGGAATAATTTAAAAAATAATATGAAACAAAAATAGTAATATAAAGATTATTAAATATTACAAATAATTTGATTTCTAAAGCACCAAGTTATGCTGCACGAAAAGAAAAATTATAAAAGGTATAGTTTCCCAATTTATTGTTACATTATTAATTTAAACTCTTCATAACAACTAAAATGCATCTTTACACTAGTAATATCAACATTAAAACAGTGAATAAAACTAAATAGATAATAATAAAAATTAAATAAAGCTAGAAACTTCTCAGAATGTTGAAATTCGATGTAGTACATTTTCAAACTTTCATCGCATCCCCGTAGAAACTTTTAAGAACAAACTTACTGTAACTATCTGCAATATTATCTAGCAGTGCTTGTCTAAACACCGATTTTTTGGCAAACTCTGACAATTTTAGACTGGAATGGGCCGTTACAGCTCTTAGATTTTTTCTAATTAATGAGTAGATTGCGAAACCAAAGGTCTTTACCTCATTCCCCAACCCACACACGTTTAATTGTTTTATTCCTCTTTTTGTTACGTATTCGCGTTTTTTTGTGCCTTTTCTTTGTCCGTTTCGCTTATGTCCCTGCTTAATTTTCCTACGTTTGCTTTTGTTGTTTTCGTTCGAATATTTTTTTTTTCATATATATTTCACCCCGTACTTTCAATTGGAATAGGGTATTTGAGGAGGGGTGTGCCATGTGGGGTAATTAAATCATTTTAATTATCTGATGTACAAATAATTTAGTCATAAGAAAATGCTATTATTAGAAGAACATTATAGTAAAATGAATGTCTGTATTTTTTTTAACAAATGAATTATAAATTACAATATTTTATCGTTTTGTGTAATCAATACGTTGCGAGAATTATTCAGACAAAAAATATTACCAACTTTGTTCGTGGCATTTCTGGCCGTACACAGCTTGCCAGAAAAGTTTACAGTTTTCCTTAAATATATAGCTTTGACATTTTGTGAAACACACGTCTAGAATCGTAACAGTTTCTAATTTCGATTTGAAATTTATAATATTTATTATGGAATAAAATTTATGTTATTTTAATATATTTTATTTGTTAATTATTAGAATTATTTTATATTTTTGTTATGAATAAATGTTACTACAGCATTTTTTCAAAATTAATAAAATATAGGTTATAATTGGTTCGATAAGTTTTAATTAATTTAATTAAGTTTTGATACTTAATTTTAAATCAAAAAAACCTTTATACATATATTCCAACTTAATTGGGGTTTATTAGAAAATCGATACTTTTTAAAATATTTGTAATATTAGGGATGCTGAAAAAACATTTTTCAAATATTAATTTTACCGGTATGTTTCGATGTTTTTTTTTGGAAAAACATCGCTTTTTTTCAATATAATGTTCTTCAACTTTAGTGCAATTATTCTAACGAGCTTCCACTTTATATCTCTCACGAATAAATTTTCTTGATTTAAAAAGTGTCGGAAATCAGAAAGAACTAAATCTGGCGAATGAGCGTGGGTTTAAAACAATTCGTACTTCAAATAACTAATTTTAAGGATAATTTTTTGAGTTGTGTGAGATTGTTGATGATTACAAACATATTTTTTCTTCTGTATACTGGATCTTTTTTCACGAATTAGTCGGAAATGATGAGTTTGTTATTTTAATGGATATAACTCATGAACAAAATTCCTTTAAATCCCAAAAAAATCTGATACGAACACTTTCTTGAACGGATTTCTTTGATTAGAATCGCATTGTTACCTTCATAGTGATGAAACAACTCTCAAAATTATTTTAACTCTGCCTATGCGATCGATATTCGAATGTGTTATAAAGGATAAGCTATTTAAATGACGTAATTTGTTAATTCTGCGTAGGGATAGACAAAGTATCGATATATCGATATTTATCGATATCAATATTTTTCGGCCGACATATCAATATTTTTTGTCGATATTTTTTGATATACATTCAAAAAAATATCGATAGTTGTGAAAGAAGGAATATTGTTAAAATCGTCGATATTGTTAAAAATAATTACCGATATGTTGTTCGAAGTTGGCCGATATATCGATATTGTTTTAAAATATCGATATACCTAAAATGTCCCTAGTTCTGTAATTAACGAATAAATGGTACTCTGCAATCTTTAAATAATAAAATCTAGTAAAGAAAGGTGTTTGAAAACATCAGGCATTCTACGTTTTTTCCCTATTGTTTCAAGATATTTACTCCATAAACCATTATTTGTACATCTGATAATGAATAATTTATGAACTATCCCGTTGATTATAAAAAATTAAAATTTTCTATTTATGTATTAAATGATAAGATACATGAGAATTACGGCCGTATTATCATAGGCATGTTAAAATTGCAAGTCACTAATACCGAACCCCGACACACCCTTATAATCTCAACCGTAAATCAGCATATATTCTAATAAATCTAGCTAGATGTCAAGAAAATTATTAACCAACTGGACGACCCTTCGATTTATATGATCGTAATTTTTGGCGTTGCTCTAGAACCGGACTAGGGGTGCTTTTTGACTTTGTCAGGGTTGGATGTCGTCGGGAGGTCCCACGACCGGATGCTTTGCCATTGCTGGTCTCGTTCTATGGGGTAGGATTGCGTAAAGGAATTTATTAGAAACCAAATGATATTGCGTAGAAATTTATCATGAATAGGGTTAACAGCAACAAACGCTCTATTATTATTTTCATTATTTATTATACGTATTAAGTTAAACTAAAAATATACTAGATTGACTGAAGATTAAGTTTAGTCTCATTTAAAAATCTTTGAAAAAACGTCAGTCGTTGTCATGGCTCTTTTGATATCAGTAGTGGCAGATCCAGATTTTTGGTATGGAAAGTGTTTAACCTCGATATCAAGTTTAATCTACGCAGAAGAACTTTTCTTTAACAACTTTTCATGTCAGCAGAAGTCGTATTAATACTCAAATATTTGATTTGTGACAATAAAACAACGAGACTGATACTACAACTATCTCAACTATCTCTTCAATACCTCGCGTGTCTCTCAATAATATGATATTCATAATAAGCAAGAGTTTCAAATAATAGGTCAATTGAAAAGTCCCCGGCCTACCATAGTAAAACACATTTTTTTTGGCAAAATTAGTTTTTTTTATTCAACATAATTCCCTTCAAAGGTGATACACTGAATATAAACGATAATTTTACTGTTTAGCAAGTAATTCATATTGCACATAAATATGGAATAATAAATGAAGTAATACATGTTTGTATATTAAAACATAGAATATATGAATAAGACAATTTCGAAATTGATACTTGACTTTAACATTTATATTAAAACAATTAGAAACACAATTAGCTAATTTATTTTTTACAGTTTAAAAATGTATTAATATTAAAGGAATATATTTACAGTCATTAAATTAACTATTGGTTTCAAAACTTAGGTCTATAAAGTAAATAATCAAAATAATTGATGGAATGTTGAAAGAATCATGTCATACAGTCACATATCTTATTACATTAATCTCATAATAATTCTTAATTTATTCTAATTGCCCTATGTATCCTATTTATGCAAATTATGTAGTCAGTTTAATTTTAGCTGCTGCATATTTTCATTACTTCATTTGTGTATTCATATAGTTCTTATCTTTCATATTTCTGGCCTAATATATTATATGCAATATTGGGTTCAGAATTTCTCTCATCTGTTCTTTGTTCACCCTACATCAAATTAAATGAAAATCTGATTTCGAAATTCTAAATTTATTATAAACTAAGAGGACAGATTATTCTTCTTATTCTTGAATTTTGTTAATCTATGTTGGGATGAAATTTTCGCATTTGTCAGGTTTTTCTTTCACAGCTGCATATTCCTGCCTGATAGACGGACACATTAATTTGTTTTCTCTAAATGTAAAATATAATTTTACATGATCATACTATTCTTAATCGTTTATTAACCAAATTTGCTATAACTCTAATAATTTCATCAATACGTAAAATTTAGAGATTTGTCTTGAAATGAATACAGTGGTGTTATGGAACTAAATTGGGTTGAACTAGATCTGTCGAATATTTAATAATATTTTACAAAGAAGTATCTAATTTTACGTTTTATTTCATGATGTATTTTTTTAATAAAATAACATCAGTCTCATTATTTTACTTCAACAATTTGGTTTTAAATATTCAACAA
Organism: Rhynchophorus ferrugineus; assembly: GCF_030347505.1. NCBI lineage: Eukaryota > Metazoa > Arthropoda > Insecta > Coleoptera > Curculionidae > Rhynchophorus > Rhynchophorus ferrugineus. The sequence continues at coordinate 16,679,196 of NW_027472583.1, read as the reverse complement.
TAATCAAGAAATAATGAAAATAATAATAGCTGTGGTGAAACAATCACATACACAAGTACCCAGTGTATGTAATAATTTGTATAAATATGAATATTCCGTCCATCTTAATACATTTGATTTTGGAGAAAGTCAATAATTCACCGATCATCAGCAACCATAATATTATATAGTCTATTCAAAGTTTTTTAGTAATGCATCATGGATATTTGTGACGTAGAAATATTGCAATGTTGCCGCATTAACTCTGAGTTTTAGTTCAGTTTGGCTTTGACATACAAAAAAAATTAAATGTATTCTAAGCCTATTTTGAAGCAAAGACAAATCGTACTACAAAAATGGTATCGAAAAGTTGGTGGGTGGTCGTGTAATTTTGCCAAAAATACTCAGAGTTAATGCGGCAACATTGCAATATTTCAACGTCACAGATATCCATGATGCATTACTAAAAAAACTTTGAATAGACCATAATTCCAATGGAAGCCTTTCAATAACTGCATCGATATTAACTAGACATATCAAATGTATTAATAATGGACTTTTAAACACCAAAGATTGATAAAAAATTTACGTTTTTATCCATTTTTCGGTCCGAACAATAGTGTCATTGTACTAAATGTCCACAATAGCGTGCTCCAAATTAGAATCACAGCAGTATTTTTCTGGTCGCACGCCGAAATGACGCAGCATAAAATTAAATGCAGCAGGATCTTTTGCGCGAATTTTTCCATAGTTCCAATTTAAATTGTGCCTGTCGCTGTTGGTTTGCTAAAATGCCAGTTAATTTTATTGGAGCGATTATTGTTAGCAAACAAAGGCAAATTTTAGACTTGGTTCTATTTTTCGTTTTTTTTTCTTCTTATTATTTTTAACATTGACGTAAAACGGTTATGAAACTCGTTTTAACTGTTGGATCAATACTTATTTTACATACATTTATTCGCCTTGTTTTAGCTCTGTTGTTCTGTTGTCGTGATTAATATATAGTACATTTTTCATAAATCTCACTATTTTCAGCTTACACTTGTTACAACCACAATACTTTTTAATTTCTTGAATGTATAACTTCATTTTTACGGATTTTCAACAAATTTATTTCACAGAAAAAAATAGATAATAACATAACATACCGACTGGTGAGTGACCAACATATAAATTATCCCAGAAGACATCCGGTCTTACCCAGCCTGGTTTTAAGCTGCCCATACAAAAAAAACAATCATACTTGCCTTATTACATCACAATCAATCACTTTGTGAATAAAATGCCAACAACGCTCGTCCACATGTTGCTTGAATTGTGAAAACCTACTACTTGAAAACACCTTGGCCTTATCAATTGAACAAATATTGAAACGAATTGAATTCATATCATTGAATCAATAAATTAAATAATTTTCTTCCATAACGAAATCGCTTTCATAGCGTCTGTGATGAAGACGATTTTTTGCATTTTTCTGGACAATTTGACAATAGATCACTGTCAGGATATTTACTAAACTATTTTTTGCATTTTTACCATTTCATACCATTCAACATTCATAACAAAAGTAGCAATCATCATCAGTTTTCAAATATCAAGTCGGACAAATATTCCTTCTTTGATTTTTGCGTATGACAGTTTTGGAAACAACTTGGTTAAGTACGAGAAAGCCACCAAGCTACCAGCTAGTCATTTTGACATTCATTGAGCAAAACTAGCAAACATCTACATGATTTTTCTGTTTTCTCCATAATGTTGGTACAGAAATTTCGAGAGCACATTTTTAACAAGTGACTATGTACAGTTTTGTTCTGCATGCATTACAAAACAATTTCGGTACCCATGGTTTGGTACGTATTTACTATAAAAAAATTAAAATAGTTATTCTATGTTTACTGAGCATATAACATCAACAAACATATAACAAAATACTTTCAATGAAATGATGTTTAATGTAACGTCATAAAGCTACATACATAAGAGCATATATATATATATATATATATATATATATATATATATATATATCGTTTTTTTTTTGTGATTCGTAACGGAGCAGAGTTGAATTTTTGAGAGATTTTAAGCTGCTCTTAAAGAAACCATCATCCTAGGCTTATTGATCTCAATCGATATCTTTGTGAATAAAAGCCTGACAACATTCGTCCACATGTTGCAAGAATTGTGAAAACACCTTGGCTAAGTTAAACTTCCATTATTATAATGGTATCCAAAATTAGATCAATTGAACAAATATTGAAACAAAATGGATAACTAAACTTTTGGATAACTTGATCAGATTTGTAAAATATATATATAATAAAAATTAGTATAATAATAGGTAATGAATTGCTAACCAATTACATTACAATAAGACTTTTAAATATTGAGTGATTTCATGTATTTTGATCAGCAATATCTATTGATAAAAATGTGAAGTATCGATATAAACAACTATTAAACAACCTATCCTAACTGTCATATTCGATGGTTTTGATATTTCCCTATATGAAATAGTAGTTCTCCGTTTAGCATTTGCAAAATTTTAATTTTATTGTTAAATTTGAAGAAATTTGCTACCTTTTTTATGATCTTATGGTAATGCTCACTCAATCATATCAATGACAAGTTTTGATTTCAACAGTCTAAAAGTTGTAATTTCGAATAATGTTAAGTATCTTAAAAGAAGATTTAGAATTGAAACAAAAATTAGTTTATATTGATGTGTCTATTATATCGGTTTACAGTCAGAAGATCCTGCTGTTTTGTTTATGCTGTGATGATATGATCTAGATAACGCTTCTAATATACCCCAAAGTGCCTTGTTTAGGGCTTGTCTCCATCTAACGCGTTCAGACATGTTACGCCACGACTATTTAGTTTTAAGACGCTTTACCCGGAATATAATACAAATAATACAAAGCGTTCCACTCTAAGATCCTCGATCTCCTCGTCCCCCATCACCACGACCTGCTTCCCGCAAATTTCCCATGAAGTGCCGCCTCCCCGCCCCTTTCCCCTCGCTCACTCCCCCTTCCGATGTCTACGCTACACCCCATTGTGTCGTGCTCGTTACCGGCATTGTTGTGGTTGTCTTGTGTCCGCCAGATGAACGGCGTGTGTCCGACGAGCAGCGGCATCGGTCCAACCGCCCCCGGCCCGCCGTCCGCCAGCGTGTCCGCTCCCGCGGGTCGCCCTCGACCGGAGCCGCCCCGTCGCAGCCGTAGCCAAGGTACCCGCAAACTGCACAAATGCCTATCGACGGCGTCTTACTCGGAGGACCAGTCGTACTACGCGGGGGCGGCCACGGCGCCGCCCTTCTGCGTCACCCAGCCGCTCGATCGGCACGCCAAGCAGCAGCTGATGGTGGCCCGGCAGTATTGCAGTTTTGGTAGTACACTCTCAGTCACCAATCGAGATTATTGCATTGATGAGGGTTCGATCATTGTCATTGATGTTTTTCGAGGTTTTCCTTTCCGTTTCTGGCACATTATTTTTTTTCTCTCACCACTGGATAAGATAAGATCTGAGAAGTACGACAAAATATCGTTTTATTCGTGTTTTTTTTTGCCTATCATTATCATCAACATAGCATTATCCTGTACGCTTAATATTTATATGTAGTTTATCCAATAAAACAGTGAACTCGCGTCATCTTATTTATTATAACATAAAATCTGATATATAACAACATTCTAATTTAAATAAAATAATGGGCCCCGTTAGTTTATAGGTTAGAATTGTTTTATTATATTTACATTGAACTCTTTTGAAAACCATCTATGGTATCCCATGAAGGTCTAATCTACTTAATTAACAATTGTATATTCAAGTAATGTCTTTTACTTTCATTAGAAAGCATATTTACCTTTTTATGTTTAGTTCTTGTTTCCTTCGTTGCTGTGTTTCATTGTCAAATCATTCTAATATCACGGTATTTCCCCTTAGTTTCTTCTATTATTATCTGGGTATATTTTTCTTGGTGAAATTTGATTTAATTACTGTATTCTCCATAATGCATTTACCATATCTGCATAACAGTTAGTATTACATACATTGGCTAACCATATGTTCATATAACATATATTCTGAACAATTACACGCATATCTGTGCATATAAATCTTTCACACTCTGCAATATGATTTTACACAGTTATCCTATATTAATTATATACCCATCTTTAGTTATTTCCACTCTCATCACCCTGTCTTGGTAATTGTCAGCATTGAATCATAATCCCACATCCAGAAAGTTTTATTCACTGACTGTCATTTCCTCAGCCACTATTCAAGTCAATAACTAAGCTGTTAAATTACAATCTGACACTAATTCTTTCTTCCAGATATCCAAACAGTTCTTGCTTGTATATCTTTCTCATCCTGCATGTCTATTGTAGTAATTCTTTACCACATCTCATAGCAATTTATTTTCATCTGATCTACTGCGTATGTTTTTCCAGGCCTATTAGCTAAAGAAGTAAATTAATTAAAACGCATTTAAGCATACCAAGCTATATAGCTATTTGTTTTGATTTATGTTATGCAGGCCTTACTTTAATTATAGCCTTTGCCAATCCACTTACTGGTATCTTTTTTACCAGTGTACTATCGTATGGTGCATTGGCCTAACAATAACTGATGGTTCCTCCTAGTTAATTAATCGCTGAACAGCACTCTTGAACATGAAGAAAAACACTAACTCTGCTCAAGGAATAAAACCATTCTTGTTTCTAGCATGAAGAACAATATATCTGCGATGAATTATTGAAAAAATATAATTAACAAAACCTAATCAAATATTATTCTAATTTTTCTTTCTCCATGAACTTTTGTTGTCTTTACATTCTCTTTATTAGCATCTTGCCAAGGATGACCTAATATTCGATTATGAAATATCTATGTCTATACACAAATTGAAATAACAAATATTCCTTAATTTTATTATATCTTTTAAAAATTGTATTCTTTTAAAAACATGTCTGAAAGTTTCATTAGACCTCTTCGTGGGTTATCTTATATTAAAAAATTACTGAGTTTTTATACATTTCATAAATGTAATCTCGAATTAAACGAACATCGGGGTGTCACCAATAGTCATCAATCATCATATCATCAATACTTAGGGATTTTACTGGCACGATGAGCCCCTCATTATCTCGGTCCTGTTCAAAGTAACTGATTAGAGACGTAATCAGTTTCTGACTCTGACTATCTATTACTTTCAGCATTTTCAATCAGAGCCATATGGTACATTAAGTAGCAATTTGAAATTTATCAAAAGAGGCCAAGCGCGAAAACAACTTTTATTATCATTATTTTATAACCTCTTATTATCACTAAGGCTTTGCAGACATTTGACAACCGGACGACTTTATTAGGCTGATTCGGTTATATGTTCGAACGCATCAAACAGCATTGTATTTATTTTTAACTAGAATAAAATAAAAAGGAAAATATTATCTGGTATTGAAACAAATTTACAAACTGCACTAGGCAACACATTATACATCTTGATGACGTGAGTTCACTCCTATTATGGATATACTATAATGGTATTACTTTTTATAGAAACTAGAGGCTAAAAAACTAGTTACCTCACCATTTAATTAATAGTATTTTATATTTGTAAGTTAATAGTTTGGTAGAAAAATTTAAAGCTTTACGTTTAGTTACATCAAATTTTAAGGCATGTTCAAAATTATTATTTTAATGCATATTTTTATTAAGGTAATATTTCATCTTTCAAAACAAATCAAGCATTAAAATTATTAACCGTATTAAGTAAATATTAATTGCTGAAAACAACACTCAATAAGTCTCCTGATAATGAAACATGAAATAAAAATTAAATATTTTTTGAAATTTGATGTTATTGATAAATATAATATTCGTCAAAATTTATTCATATTATAAATAAATAAATTTATTTATAATATATATTATTTCGGTACTTTTTTTGTCGACTGATTTGTTTTTGATCGCTTTTGGAGGTTTACACTATTTACTCAGCTAGCGATGTTGAGGTACAGTAAACTCAGGTATTTAGTAACGGATTTATTAACATGTTTTATCTATTGTCACATATCGAGCTAAGAAATTGTTTAGTAGTACAAAAGGCAGTACAAAACGAAATTTTTAGGCATACCAACTAGGTGGAAAATATATTATCTTTCAAAGAACAATATATAGACTGTTCAAAGTTAATTTGTACGTTCGTCGTTTAAATTTGTGACATCAAAACGTTGCTGTGCAATGTTGCCACATCAACTCTGAATTTTAATTCAATTTAGCTTTGACATACAACAAAATTCTAATCTAAATAAAATAATTGAACAAAAATGTTACCAAATATAATTTATTTTAACATTATAGTACATCTAAAAACTACAGTTAATTATACAGTCATAATAGTTTATAGGTTAGAATTATAACCTCTGATCACTATTGCTTTCAAGAATTTTGCATATGTCTGACAATGGACTACTTTGACAGGCTCATGCGTTTACGCGTTCGAACTAATCAAACAGCATTCTGTCACTTTTTAACTATAATAAATTGAGAAGGAAAATATTATCGGATTTTGAAACGAATTTACAAATTACGGCAGGCAATATATTAAACATCTTGACGTATGTACAAAAAATCTCTAACTGTCAGATTGACTATTCATACTATGACTATAATCATATGAATCTGTCAATAACGCTTCCATCTATATGTCAAATCAGAGACTTATTGAGTGATGTATTATATAGTTATAACCAGTTAAAATGTATCGTGTCTTAACACAACTATATATATAAAAGATATTTTGTCGTATAGATAGATCACTACACTGAAAATCACCATATATCTACAGTTGAAATACTTCCCAGCGAGTTCACATCACTATTATTTTTCCACTCTAACTCACTCTTTTTTCACCTCAAGTCTTATTTCCATCACTAGCTTCATCTCACTAAATTTTAAAAACTGACTAAAAACTAATTAATTAATAAGCTTGTTACAGAGCCCAAATTATCATCGAGGCTGTGAGATGTTTTTTTTCGAACGCTTTGTTTTTCATATAGAACAGCTGTTCTTGTAGAATAGTAAAGGGTTATATAAACAGTCGTTCAAATTAATCTTTTTTCTAATTCTTGAATAAAACACAGGTGGAATTAATTTTATTAAGCAATTAATAATAAGCAAATAAGCAGACATCAACTATCTAATAATTTTTGGTGATATTTTAGCACAACTATATATATATATATATATATATATATATATATATATATATATATATATATATATATATATATATATATATATATATATATATATATATATATATATATATATATATATATATATATATCAACAAATGATTCAAATAATTTAATCATTTACTTTATAGTTATTTTTATATACGTAGTTTTCATTTTAAATTATTTTGTTATTGTAGTTAATTGCATGATCTTTATAGCGAATTGATATCATATTATGTTGTAATAAAATGTAAAACAAAATTGTGAGTGATCTAGTAGCTTTTGTTTCTGTACTATATTATTTAAAAGTGCCTTTAGAACTAAATTATGTTTCTAAAAATTGTATTCATATCATTTGAAGTTACTAAACCAACAATAAATGATAGTGTTCTAAAGATTATGATCAGAAATGTTAAACTGTCTATTGTAAGCGTCAGATGATGTTTAACAGCAACATTACCAGTTCTAAATATAAATAATACCCCTCTTATTGCTTTTATTTAATTTTTCATTAATTTAAAAAAAAATAATATGACATATTTTTTGTATATTTGACGATAGACTTAGGAAAGCTGTAGCGCCATCTGTGTTTTATGTAAGAATTAAAGAAAGAGGTATCAATTTGAAACAATTATTAGTTTTGTATTTGGGATAGTGAGTTCGATAAAACCAAACCCTTTCATCTTAGTCCGTAATATTCTCCAATATATATACCTCCCCTTGGTTGATAGATTTTAGATTTTTTTCATCGTATACTCCATTAGTTGCTGTGATCTTAAAGTATACATTCCTGATGGTTCATTTTACAGTAATTATAGGTTTATTATTCAACTAACCACTTTTCGTGGATTCATTATCACTATCCCGTACATATTGTTATCCAAATTAAGTGCTTTTTATTTGTAATTACACACATATAACGTTTAAATTCATTAATTAAATTTTTTAATATTTAAAATAGGCAATTAAATATTGATTAATGTTATTTTAGTATATTTTCCTCTAAGACAGTAAATGTTATTGAGCCCATTAAAATATTTTTTCTGTGTAAAAAAAATTGAAATTCTACAATATTGAGATAATATTAAATATAATACTACTGTCAACACAATAAAATTAACACATAATAATTAGTGTTGCATTTTTAAGTTTATTTAAGAATAAGAGAAAACATATCATAATTAATAACATGTAAATTCAAACAAATATAATTCAAAATTTTGAAATTATAAAAATATTTTATTCTGTTTAATATATTTATTTATTCTCTTTAGCTAAATGTTTACTTATGTAAATAAATACACCCCAATAATATTATTTTACAAAGGAATTATTAATCTAGCATACTTCTTAATATATATGTGAAACAACATATATTTTAATGCGTGAAATGTACAAAGTTTCCACCATTGGACAAGAAAGTATGTAAACAATATGTAAGATAATTAACAAAATGATCTCAAAATATTATCAAGTTTGAATTTGAATATTCTTCGGTTTTTATTTAGTTTTTTTTTATTTCTTTGATAATTTGTAGAAATACTTATGTGGTAAAACTGACTGTGCTTGAGTTGCCGTGAGTAGTTTCCCAATTTTAAAAGTGGCGGAAAGTCAATTTTACATCTAGATAACGGTCGACTTACACGTTAAAACGTCGGTGAATATATCTACATAGAAATACTTTAATAAAGTACCATCTTACCCAGCGTATTCACCGAACATTGCTCCTTCCGATTACTAAAATCACTGTATTTAAATAACATGAACATTCAATTTCAAATTCAATTCTTGAAAAATATTTATTAGTTCAATAAAATATAGGTATAATAATTGTAATTCATTATATCTGTTAATAAATATTAATCACTTAATTTGCGTAACGCTCTTTTATGGATAAGTTGTGATTTAAAACTTTTTTATGAACTCTTGTGAATTTTATCAATGTCTCTCTCTCCTCTCTCTTTCTCTCTCCCTCTCGTTCATCTTGGTCTGTTGCTGTCCTATCATCTTTGGGCTATATCTTCTCTAAATAACAATATCTTAAAAAAATTAAATTATAATAAAGATAGTGTAGCTTTGAAATCTGTAGATGTTTAGCCCATTTTTATTAGTGGTAGATATTGGAGGAAAACAAGCAATAGCAGTATCTGTTTAAAATATTATGTGCATTATTATCGTGGAGTTTTTGGTAGATTTTTGTCGATTCCACTAGTAGATACACACGCCTATATTTCTTTATTCCGTAGAATCTTCACCTAGGTAATAAATGTAGTATTATTATCATCAGACTAGACTCTTTTTAAATGTTATTTTTTCTGTTTCACGAAGGAAATTTCACAAAACCACCGCTTCAACGATTTTGTGCAGTTTCCCTTCGTCCATCGTGGAAGAAAACTGATCGCGACTGAGCATGTCACACGTCACATCATTACCAATGGTGACTAGATGTACTTCCAAATCTGTAAACACCATCCATTGCATTGAACGTTGTGCATCGAACTGAGAGCAGCTTTTTTACAGGCAACAAAATTAACTGTAAAAAAGTCAGTGACAACGAACGTGTTTACTGTTCTCTCTCTCTCTTTCTCGTTCTGTCTCTCTCTCTCACTCTCTTTGTCTCTCTATATCTGTCCCTTACGTTGCGTTGTTCAATGTTGTTGCACCCAAATACTACCTCAAAAATAAGAGCCGCTTGAAACGATTTATGTACTAACCCGATCAGCGTTTACCGATGAAATTATCGAAAAATATTTATTAACCTGTGATTGACACAAGAGCGGAAATAATTTTCGATAATTTCTCGAAGCAATAACCATATATATTTGTAAAAAAATAAACCGAGCTAGGTGCTTTGCATTCATTGTACCTTATAATAAGTGTTTCTTTTTTCCTTTTTTGTGTTAATACTTTTCCTGATTGTTGTGTTTTTTTTTTGTTAACCACCATCTCCAGATATTTCCGCTTAATCCAGTTGAAAAACCTTTGACGTTAGCGTTGTATAGTCAAAGGTTTGTGCATGTTTTTACCAACCAACTTTTCTATGAAACCGATGTGGTGTACTGCTATTGCGAACCGATAGATAGCATGCTGATGTTTTGTGTTGTGTTTTATGTTTTGGTAAGTCTAAGAGTATTCTGTTCTCGTTTTTATATATATTTTGAGTTCATCGCGTATGGATGATGTACTTTAATCCTTGTGCTTACTGATACTGCATGTTTATACAGAAATATAGTGTAGAACATTCGTCGGATCACTGCATATTGTCGCCAGTAATATCAAACATTATCAATTTTACTATTATATTTGAACAATATGAGGTGTATCAATGAGCATGGATTACTATTGACTTTCCACGAGTAGGATGATCATAACTAACGGTTGTCTTTTCTCTTATGGGTCGGGTAGATAAATTGGACAGCAGTTTCTCACGGTCCAGGTCAAGTTCCATGAGCAGTTTGGAAAATATAACATCTGAAGCAATCCAATGTTTGGTATTTGCCGATTCGTACACGAAAAAATCAGGTAATTGTCATATAACGTAAATTACACTTCCATATTTTATACGCGCTTTATAGTGACAGCTGAGTTGGGTTATCTTTTTCAATTTTATTAAAAACATCTGCGTTTGTAATGAATTTGTCATTTGTCGGTAAAATTGGAGACAGTACTCGAAGGAACATAAAATGATCTTACAGCATCACAGGGAGTTATGCATCAAGTAGTTTTCGTAAAGTATGGCAATTGGGGCGCCTTGTGAACTGAAATAAAGAGATGCTGAAAGGTAATTTTTACAAAATTACAAAAAGTTGATTCAAAAGTAAAAGGACAAAAAAAACTCGGTTCTTTACGTCAAATTATAACTGGATATAAAAAAGGATATTCTGTGAAAGAACAAAAAGTATAACATTGTGCCCGATCAACTGTTGACATCGATCTTAACATCAACAGCAAAGTCTGGTGGAAATGCACATAATGAGGCTCCAAAAGAATGTTTCTTACTACGATTTGATGCAACCTGGTGGTTTCGTAACATGCCCTCGGTATAGAGTACAATTACTTAATTTAAGCCATGTATTGCGAGAAAAATGAACATAATATGAGCAATGACATGACAAAATTCTTGTTTTGCACAATACGGAATATGCTCGGATTCATATGTAATACACTATATAAACGACATTCTATATGTAATGGGGAGCAAAATCTTAACAGTATGATTTTCTGTTAGTCTCTAGCTATATCAGTTACTTGCTGTATTCAAGTCATCAGTATTTCCAACCAAATTACCTATAGTCAGTAAGACATTACAAGTTCTTTAATTTTTTTAAAAAATATTTAATTATCATTTCTTGAAATTTTTCATATGTAATTTAATTGTTTTATTTATGTTTAGACAATAGATCAAACATTAGACGATATATTTTTCTCGAAATATTTGAACAATTGTTAGATGTACGCCCTAAAGTGTTTGTCCATTAAGTGACGGAGCTTTTGGAAATCTATCCTGACTTGTATTATGTTTGCGTTTTCGTTAAAATAAAAAGCACTGGAAAGGTGCTCTTCCTGCAATGGGACAAGTCAACACTCGAGGCAATATTACGTTTATTTGAAATACAATGTTATTAGTATATAAAACGATATCTGTATTCCTTTAAAAAAAATTTTAGTTTTGTTTCATATTTTGAAATATTGTCGGTCAGATGTCGAATATCCTTTGGTATTTAATTCTTAGCAGATTTTTTAGGCATTATTTAGTTCCATCGCAATATCATAGATACTTGGTGTATTTTTTGTTTATATTCCATTATTAAGTAAAAACGATATCTCTAAGAAATTAAGGCAACCATCAGACAAACCGCGTTGTCGATTTTCAGAGATTTAATTATATCAGAGAATGTTTTCCTCAAATAACCACGTAAGAGAACATTATTAATAACAATTGAACGATTACATAACGATTAATAACAATAACGATTGAACTAGTTATTAATCACATCTGGTGATATATCACATAGAGCAGACATGGCCACAAAAAAGATTTCTTCATTGAAATCAACGACTGCTTCAATTCAGCAAGACGTAAAGACCAGCATTCTTCAAATATTATTTATCTAAGTAGCAAACTTTTCAATTCAAACAGGTAACGGATTATAACGGAAGTTTGGTTTCATTTTACTTCAACAAAAAGTTGCTTTGTAAAGTGGGTAAAGATCAAACTTTTTCGACCACTATCCATTCATAATACATGTATACATCCATTTAAAGTAAAGATAATATGTTCTTAATATCTAAAAATAAATATTTTTTGGGAAGGAAAATGAGAAAAAAAGAATTAAATATACTCAAGATAAACTAATACTACTCATAAAACTTAATACCCGCGCATCAGTTTGATTGTATAAACGAATATTCAATAATTGACTAGGTGCTCATATCACAGATCATAGAAAAGACCCACAAGAAGGAAAAACCTTACTCAGTTAAATTCTTAGACGAAGCCCAAGTCTTCGACAAAGTTTTATGTGAAAAATTTATCTACAAGCTCTAGAAAATGTTACTGAAGCAATGCACTGAATTTTTAAACTATTACACATCAGCGAAAATGTTTAGTCAAACAAGATGAGGCCTACACAACAATGAAATAACTAAAGCAGATACACAACGAGAAGTGGTTTGGAACCAATTCTTTATATACTCTGCACATGTGATATACTACAGGAAACAAATATCATCAACAATACCGAAAAATCAACCAGAAGAATATAACACGGAAGCGATGATGAATCTTAATGCAAAACTCCGTTGAAATGAGCACATCGAAAAAATAATAACTAATTGGAATTTCGGTACATAATAAGGTCTTGTTGTTGTACAAGTTAATTTTAAAAAATTAATTTAAAAAATATACGGAATACTGTAGCAATAACACCAAAGTATTGCTACCTTGATTAACACCGGAGTAGAAAGCTTATTCAAGAGAATCACGCCATTTAATTGTGTGTAGTGAAGCCTCCTTGAGTGTAGAAACTAAGGACCAATGGACCTTCCTAGATAAATACCTACTCTTAAGTAGGTTTTTACGATTTGCTAGACTACTACTAGACATTATTACATAAACATTATGAGAACTAGAATAATTTACTTTTGTTAATATTTAGAACCAACCGTTTTAACACCTACCCTTTGGGTGGGGACCAGCCTGGGTTCTGTGCTGACCATCTTAATCACACCACCCGATCCAGATAGCAGATCTTCCCAACCTGTGGTGGTGTCGATGGTAGGAATGACAATATTCAGGCTAAAAGGCAGCATTTTGACGCTATCGTTTCTTGATTGTAACGGAGCGTTAATACCGTATTCATACGAATCGTGGAAAGATGACAATCGAGAAAGAAGAGAAAGAGACCGTAAGTACCCATTACTGTATATTTATAAGGAAATGTTGAACTCTAAATTGATTTTTTTCAATCTAAAATTATAAAATATATCAAGGGACACCAACCAGAAACCAAAACCGAATGAGTCCTACCCTCGGTGAGAACTCTACCAGAAGTGATAATTGCAGCGATCGTCAATTTGTGGTGATTGCCAGCGAAAAGCAGGCGAGAGTTGTAGCTTTACCATCACAGACGTGTATTTATCGTCAACAGTTAGCGGACAGTGACTTTGTAGTTAAAGCTGAAGTTATTTCATTCAAAGGTAATTTTAAAGACCAATAAGTAAGACTTTACATTGTTTACAGCAGTCAAACTAGTTAACTAAGAAGCTAAATGTAAGCTATTTTTATTTATTTTATTTTACAAAACTATTATAATACTTAAAAAGAGAGGAGAACATATATAATTGCAGATTATAACCTTAGCATTAACTTTCAGATAGCGTGTGCCTAGCCTGTTACATTTCGAATGGACATCTGATGGCCTACAGTCTACCCAGTCTTCGACCCCTTTTAGATATTGATTTTTTACCATTATCTGAACTGAGGTAAGAAATGTTACAGAGTGATACAAAAGCCTTAGCTGTAAATAAATGTATAGAGTTCAGTTACTTTTTCAATTTGTTTATTCTGGCACCAAATTTGAATGTTCTCTTTTACATTTAATTGTGTGCACAATGGTTTATATTAGAGCACACCTGATGCATGGTTTCTTATTTTGTTATTGATTAAACATGAAGATATATATTAACACAATGGCATCCAATTGTTACATATGTGTATTTTTACTAACAAATACTAACCGCATTTTGGGATTAAGAAAACATGCCTAGTGAACGTCTAAAATCACTAATTGAAGCGTATTAATATCGATAATAATCAGGCTAATACTGCTTGTTCACATCCCACCAGTTTCCAGACACCCAGTAATAGGGGCATTGTAGATCCCATGTTATCGATATGGGGCCAACAACTAATTGTTAACGAGGATACTGATCAGTAAGTCTATGACAAACCATTTATTAAACCTGTATACATGTATTTATTTAGTACCCCCAAACCTCAATTTTATTTATATACAGAAGTAATATAGAAAATTGAATATCCACAATTGAATATTAACAAAAAATTGCAGATCCTTATGTAAAATTTATAAATATAATTATGTACTAGTATAGTACAATAGTAGTAGTTAGTAGTAGTAGAATATAATGTATTTAATATTCAGTTAGTTATGTATTTATCAAAAACTGACTCAAATATAAGGTGTCTCAAAGCAAGTTTATAATTAGTGAATTTATTAACAATAATACAATCCAAACTTTATTCATAAACTTCAGCTTCAAAAAAGTGAAAAGATCAACAATTCATCATGCCATCGCAGGCTCATACAATTACTTTAGTTACATTTGAGTGTTATGCTGTTCTATTTCTGTCCATTAAGATGAAAATGAGCTTAATCTGAAGACAAGATGTTGCTAGATGTTGAAAGGCGCTGAATTGCCTAGTTTATGAAGACAAGCCTCTGACATCAGACCCATGAAAATCGCTTCAGTTAACTGAATTTCAAAGAACCAGCAAGCTCTTTTGAGACATCTTGTGTTATTAAATATTAACTGGCAGTTTATTTATATTAAAACATTATATTCCCAGATAAATTAAATACTTTAATAAAAAATCATTTAGGATACAATATAATATTTTCTGTTATTGTATCGATCATAAATATCCTTAATGTTAATAATATTTAGCGACAAAATATGAAATTAAGTTACTCAGAAAGTGAATACTACTGGATATTCTTTTTTCTGATTGTTAGTATAATTTTTATATAAAGCTAGGTCGATTCCCTTTGCAAATATAAACTGAGTAAGTAATAGTCTACATCTTCATAAAAGCAAGAGATAAAAATTGGTTATATCATAATTTCTTGGATGTATCTATTACAGACCCACAAATCATATTTGCACGCGACCTCTTCGTTAAAAAAGACCAAGGTCGAATAAACATTTTTGAAAGCAATGTTGGGATAGGCAGATACGATTAAATCAATATTTTTCTGCTACACCAGGAGTTTCGATCATATCATCCAATATCAAATGACAAATTCACGCTGACTCTTTACTGATTGGCTTTAACGAGCGCACACACTGCTCATTTCTTCTCTCGCATGTGATTATTTGACTATTGAAATTAAATTACCTGCATGTTATAGAGGGCGCAAAATTTTTCTATGACAAAATCACGCACCAAACACGAGTGGTAAGTGGGTTTGGTAGTTGCGTGGGCCGACGTTGTAAACTGACTCAACTAACTAACTAATATTTAATTAATAAGTTTATTATAGGACTTTGAGGTGTGGGAATTGTTTTAACTAGACGAAAATGTTGTAGGATTGCCAGGACGTTTGGATTTAGTAACAAAGGGCATGGCTTATATCTAGCATCGCCATCAGAATTGCAAAAATTCACGCTATGTACAGATTTTTGGTAAGTAAATATAAATCACAATTATTAAAATACACAGTTTTTTCTCTATCGGTAGTGTGGATCTGACTGAAATGCTGGGAGAACTATTTCTAACGTGTGAAATGCCTGAGCCACCTAAAGTTAGCTTCTTCAAAGGGCTATTTGGTGGAGGCGTGAGTTCTTTAGACCGAGAAGAATTATGTATGTATACTACGTGGTTTTAATATTCAACAAAATTTAATGATTATATGTTTCCAGTTGGAGAATCGAGCGGTAAAGCAAACAAATCGATTGCAAAACACATTCCTGGCAATATGCAAGAAATAAGCCAAAGGGCTTCTACTGCCTGCGGCGAAGTAAATCGAGCACACAAATTAATGCTGGAGAGAGGTGAAAAACTGACCCAATTAGAAGAGAGAGCTGAACGTATGCGCAACGAGGCAGAAAATTACAGCTCAACCGCACATGAGCTTATGCTCAAGTATAAGGAGAAGAAGTGGTACCAGTTATGAAGCGTCCCCAGATGGTTGATTTCGTCTTTACAATAGATTTAAGGAGGATGGTCTTTGTATTTAGCGGAAAACGAGATGTTGCCAAGTTGTGAATTTTTTACCTTGTATAAGGAATACTTTAAGTAGATGTGAAACATTTCTACATTTGCTACAAATAAAAACAAATCTACGGATAAGCTCTATTTTAGGCTGTTTTTAGTGGGAAAAGATGTTTTACTAGTCGCTAATGTTTAATTTCCACTCATGCCAATGGTGAGTGTTTTAATGTTCTAGTTTCTTTGATGAGGAGGGAGGAAAATTTGATGTCCGCTTCTACAGCCTCTTTTTCCCTATAAGAAAAATCTGCTTGTACCCCGTCGAGATGTCAATTTTCTTTGCCTGTTTGCGGGATGGTTTGAAGAAAGCTGCGTCTTCAGTGTCGTTTAATCCACCCCGCCTCTCTTCCTAGTCAGTCGATTCTTGTAATAGATTTTTGGACAACGTCCGAACTATCGAGAATCTATTTCTATACTTATATACAAATGTGTAAATAAGAGAAACAACTTTTGGTAGATTAGCTAAACATCCATGTAAATATGTTACTATAGCAGATATAACCTTATTACCTACTAATTTGAGAAAAATATGTTTCAGTATCGCCAATTGACAATAAGTAATGTCGACATAATTAGTTCCGTTGAGTTTAGGCCGACGCTTAACTGTTCTTTTAATAACAATCAATAAAAATGAAACGACACTACGGGTTTTCACACACATATCAAAAAGAACAAATGAAAATTAATCACCTCCAACAATCCCAACAAGACCAAACGGATGTAATCACCAAGCCCTAAACCCAAAAGTTCTCAAACCCGTAGTTGTAAAGATTTAACAATATGTTGTCTTCCTGTTAACCAAAAGGGCCAAAGCATTTCACCTCTATGTTAGTTATTCGTTTTCGGTTGTTATTCTTGCGTAAGCTGTTTGGGAGTGGAAAAGCCGGCCCAATATCATTGGCTCGTGAGTAGTTCCAGTGTCCCGCACCTCTTGTTAAGTCGATAAGGTAGTTTTTTCTACTGCAAGGCGTTTATACGTCTTCTCTAGCTTCGACGACTGTATATAATGCACGCTGGTTTTCTATTGTCCCTCTTCCAAGCCGAACTAGCCGATTGGTATTCTCATGAACGAACTGAGTCATCTGTTATTGATTTCAAAAGAAGAATGTCTACGACTTGTTGTGTTTTGTGGTTTTTAGTTTATATGTGTTGCATCATTGTTGTTCAGTGGACCGGGTTGTGGCTTACAGTTGCGGAACAGCCCTCTCGGCATTTGTATAGAGGTGGGAACAACTTGTACAGCGACAATGTTAGTAAACTTTGTGCAAAATTATATTATACTGTTCTCATGAAATAAAACAATTGTTTATAAAAGGTGTTTTCTTTAACATTTATAATGCAATAGTAGTTACAAGGTAAATTGGTAGCTGAACCCAAATCGGCTGCCCGTTTTTTAAAACTTGGTTCTAGATTTCGAAATAATCAATCCATTATTTTACTATTTTATTCAATTAACGGCTATTTATCGAATAAAAAAGTATAAATCAGAAATGAACAGAGGTTGAACTGAGTCTTTTATACTGGTTGGGATCTCTTTCACGTATTAATGTCCAATAGTAATGCATCCGTTCAAAATTCTTGGTATCGCCTTTCTATTTTCGCTATATATTAGCGTAGCTGCTTTGTGGGAACAAAATCAAGATGTGAATGCCGAAAATATATTTTGAGAAATATTCAAACTCCAATCTTGTGGTAATTCTGTAACATGCTTGCAATTGCAATTGACAATCAATTACATGCTTGTAATCCGGTGAATAGTGGTTACCGAAAAAATTGTGAACAACACTTTGAAACGATACCCATATTGCTGCTTCATCAGACGTTAAACATTTTGTGAACTTTGCACCAGCCATTAGTGATCGATTATCAAGGTCGACAAATATTCCTTAATAAATTAAATGATTTCTTCCATAACGAAATGAAGACGAAGTTCTTGAGACATTTTTTGCAATCGTACCTGAACAATTTGGCAATTAATCACTGTCATTATATTTATATTATACTTTTTTTTTTTAATTTATACAGGCGACATTAATCGAACAAAAGTAGCAATCATCTACATGACTTTTCTGTTCTCTTCATAAGAGGAAATCAAAAATATACATTTTCACCAAGTGACAACTTATACAGCTTTGATCTGCACGCGTTACGATTTCGGTACCCATGGTTTCTCAGTATTTACAACAGTAAGATATTGCAAGTACGCATCTTTGAGTGCATTTATCATAATCTTTCCATGTCTACCGAGCATATAACATCCACAAATGTAACAAAAACACTTTGAATCGGCTTTTCAGCATTTTCACATGTTTCGAAGCGCAGTCACAACGCAAAAACAAATCCCAAATGAAGTTTAATGCAACGTTGTCAGCTGACAGTCTTTATAAAAGCGTAGTGCTACCGCCATGTGCGAACTCGAAAACTAGAACCAACCTTGGCACACGGATTGAAGATCTGAATTCAGACCATCAAATAACGTTAAGAATCGTTCTCATCTACTCGGGTCCAAAAGTTGACTCGAATTTTTAAGCTTTTGTAATCATAGTTATATTTTTTTACATCTGTTCCACTGCTTTAGCTACGAACATAGATTTACACATTGACTACTATGCAACATTTATCAAATTAAAGAATAATAAGAGTTGAAAAAACAATTAAGAATTCCTATTTGTATTTATTTTTGATATATATCTGTCTTGAATTTATTGAACTCGTTGCGACAATTGAACATGTGTAAAGGCTGACGGCCCCAATAAAATTCCAATTTTTTTCAAATGTTGCTCTTTAACATGTATTGATAATCAGAAACGCAATGTGTCATTTTTTTTTAAATAAAATTTCACAATATTTTTAAAAATCATTCCTGATATTTTTGATATCACATTTAAATTGATATAAGTTTTTGATTAAATTACTAGGTACAAATAATTTGTTAGGCTCTCAAATTATCTATAATATAAAAAATGTTCCTCAACATTTTCATTTTAAAGTTTTATATGCCATTATTTTGTTTGTCCTCAGAATATAAGAATATATAGACTGTAAAAAATTGCACTTTAACTAACATAAGTTAGATATGGTTAAATTTTGACATAATAAAACAGAATTAAGCACTGTCCAGACATCATTCTTTTAGAAAAATAATGAAGGCATCTTCCTAACACAAACTTTAATTATGTCTCACACTTAACGCAATAATTTTAAAAAGGGACTCGAATATTTACTTTTACATAAAATTACACTACTAGAACTACCCCATTCTAGTCAGTTATTCCTTACATTTGCTCATTAAAATCTTTATACAATTCCAAAGTCAAAATTTTCTCTGTATGTATAGGTTGTTAATACTAATAAATTTTGTATCCAATAACATATTGTATGTTTTATTTTTCCATTGATTTTCGAATCGCCAATTCATATTGCATAGTTTTAGTAACAGTCAACAACTGTTTTGGTTGGATTTGAGAAAGCTGTATGCACAGTAGGTGCAGACACTGCTAACAATGAAACAAAATCACATTCGAATAAGACTATAAAAAAGACTAAAATAATTTTATATTATAAATATAAATAATTTGGTCATTATAAATGAGTCTTTGACCAGGATAAAATCAAAAGGCTAAAGGAATTATGTGAACCTAATATTTCAGCTCTTTAGGGTAAAAAAAAACAAATTTTAATAACTATCACAAAAAAATGTATTTGCTTTATATCACATAAACCATAATAAGTTAATATAATTACTTTGATTTTCGGAATACAAAAAGCTAAATTATCAGTATTGTCGAGAAGAGAGTCGTTTCACCATCCAATGTCTTTTTGAAACACACAATACAATTTGCAATTTTGGTTTTTTAATTTACAAAACTATAATGGTAATAGCTCACCAAGTTACACACGCCTCCATTTTTTTGGTATGGTTTTATTTAGAACTTATGAACGATTAAAAAGATTAATTGAAACTGGACGGTGATTTTATGTTAAAATCCACGTCGGACTCCAGTTCATTTTCGGAAAGTGACAAGGAACCACCTGGTCGGCGTAGTTTCAAATTAACCATATCCTGTGGATAAAAAAATAATTGAATGAGGTAAAAGTGTTTTATCAATTTATAAGGGTTAACAAAAATGTTCCTAGTCTGGCAGAAACAATGTATTATACAAAGACTAGATAACATTTGTCAATAGCATCGATTGATTCATATTAGGGTTTTTCAATAAATTGATAAAGTGTGGGTCATGTTGAAATCGAATGAAACAAGTAGTGTACAAGAATTGGGATTTCCACAAATTCACATATAATAATCAATGAATGCTGAAGTCTTGTCATAAATAATTTGGTAATAAGTAAAAAATAAATAATAAAACAAAGCTACGAAATATCGAATATGCAAAATTACTGGTATATTTACTGGCGTAGATTCACTAAAGTTATCATAAAGAAATCAACCACACATTATTGGATTTGTTAGTAAGGTGAGTCGATGTTGGCAGTCCGGCAGGCATTGATGTTTTGGCGACGTCTGTTTAACCTGCATTGCTTTGACAATTTGCCTTCCGAATAATAATTAGGCAGACTGCCAACGTCGATACAACCCCAAATAAATATCCCAACAAGCAAGCTTGAAATTCAGTTTAAAGAATATAAGTTCACTAGTTTGTGGAGGTGTATAGTTTGGCCTTATGGCTTGTCTCCAATTGCAAAATTTAGCCCGAATGCACATAAAAAACACGTGCTAGCACAACGAATTTATTGATTTTTTTTCATCAATACGGCGAATACGTCCGAACCAAACGTTCTAGTGCAGCTTAATCACTATACAAGCAGAGGCAGATACAAAATAATTTTACAACATAATAACGTTCCTTACAAAACCCGTGAAATACTATTGGAAGCACTTGAATGAGTATCTCCACCATTTCTACATTATTCCCTATATATTGCACCTTTCAATAATGACATATATATTCATTGTTATCATATGACCTAGCTGAAAAAGTGTGACTGGACAGTTTTACAAAAGTGTCAATTTGTGACAGAATTCAACTGATATCGGGGAGATTTTAAAAAATAGTGGCCTACATATAATACAATTTTTTAAAATAAATAAGTCATTTTTATTTTTAAAATAACAAGATTTTATTTGAAGCCTTAAGATATTTTAATTTTGAGAATTCCAATAATTCAGACATTATAACATTCTGTATTAATTTTTTTTCGAGATATGTTAGGATTAAATGAAGATGGTTATGTATTCTATGTATTTATACAATGTTTATGTTTTATGTATGTTTTTATTTTGTTAAGTTAGGAAATATTGGGATTTGATATATATTTAGACGAAAATTAAAAAAAGATGTAAGAAAAAACATCACGCTAGGGTAAAAAGAAAACAATAAATATTCAAACAACAAGTACATATAACGTTAGCCCCAATGCAAATTATTAAATACAATATATAATTACCGACAAATAAAAAAAAGAAAATTAATGTCTTCCAACCCAAATATCATCTATAGTGTCACCATGCCAACTGAATTGACGGATATTAAGCTAAAGTAATAGAAGTAAGTAGCATTGAAAAAGTGTTAGATTTATTGTTTTATATCGATTCATTACTCACATTTGAGAATCCTCCCGTGGGTTCTGAGGCATACCCGCCTCTGCCCTCATCCTCATCATCTGACTCAGAGCTACTCGAAGAAATGTCTTCTTCATAAGGCCTGCAAATATTCAACTAGATTCAACTTTATGAGTCATAAGATTTACTAACCTGCTGACTTTACAAACCATCTGTGCTAAATCGGTGAAAGTATACTGCGACTGGTGAGGGTCTTCGCATATTTGCGTTTTGTGCATTTCTAAACTGCGAAATCGGGGTAAATTACCTGAACGACTTTGACCTTCGAAATAAGCTTTCCCATGTAAATATCCTACTTCCCGGATTTCATCGAAGCTTCCGAACTGCAACGTCTTGTATTTATCTATAGGTGGGCGAATATATTCGCAGTAATCGCTGGTTTTAACCTCCTATAAGAAAATAAAATATGTTCAGTAGACCCAAAATTAAAAGGGTGTTCCGTTTAAATTATATTTAAAGGGGAGACCTATCTTGAATTGGGGACATCTTTCAGCATGTTGTTTATTATTCAGTTACTAGTACTAAGTAGCCACAGTAAGTTTAGTAGGTTTTATAGAGGCCGAATAAGTCGCTACTGAGCGTCGAAGTCTATAGAAGAACCCGAGGTAGTACAAGACCCAATTGACCCAGGAGCTTAAGTTACCAAGAGGTTCAATATATGGTAATGCATTCCCGGAACTTGACTTTAAGCCGACGGAGTCATTGGTATCTTTTCGAACACGATGACCTACATGAGTGCTACAAAATGATGATAACCGATTCCTCTGAACCTAAATTGAACATGAGACATAAAGACATGAGATTCAAAATAGAACGGTGACACAGTGGCCATCACTATTGACATTTTGCATGAACCGCTTAAAAGCATCGTTATATCTTGCTATTATCATTGGTAACCAGATTTGGACTAGCAAAGTAATAGATGGTAAATAACAAAAGTTGCTCGATAAAAACTAACCAAACCAACAAATGTTACCCAAAACATATATTTATGGACATGGACATTAAGATGTTTAACAATTGCCAAATACTGTTCCTTTTAATATTTGTACATTACAGATATATGAAAGTTAATATTTTATAAGTCTTACCTCAAGTTGCCTGACACAACTGACATAAGCTAATCTTGTTTGAATATCAGGAAGATTAGGCACTTTAATAGGCTTTGCGAATGGGTTGAAACGCTTCCACAATAACCACCATCCTGAGAGATCGTCGCCATAATTTGTCAAATCCTGATCGTCTACAGAACCGACGTCAATGGCCAAAATGTGGTTTGCTCCTAAACTTCTCATTACATCCGCTAAAACACAAAATTTTATATTCACTTTTTTAAAAATGTAAAAAGAGGTGCATAGAGACGATATATTAATATAAATAAATAAGAGGTTTTTAAATATATTCTTATTACTAATACAGAGTCGAATAAAGGCATGAATGCCAAAACAGATATACTTTTAAAATGTCATTTACGAAAATAAAACCAATACCATAGAGTGTAAAAATAAGTTTTGATGTTTTTTGAAGCTGAGAAATTGGTACAATATATTTTATTGAAAGATCATCTTTAGCTATGATTTTTCTCCATGGTGGCTTCTTAGTAGAAAGGGAGGAGTTGCTTGATCAAAAATAAGTGGTAGTTGGAGAGTTTAAGTTCACATAAAACCTTCTTTTAACTCCATGTCCTCAATCTTAAGATGATTTTAAATCAATTGTTAAGTCAACGCTTTAAAATTTTGCTGGTTTTCCTTTACGTTCTTGGAACGATGGGTTCTTGTTGAAGCATGTTCCTCATATAACTTGTTGTGTATTATTGACACATAGAATGATATGAATTTTTAAACAGAATCACAATAGTTTGAATATAGTTTCAATATTACTCGATACGACTTAATACTATTTACGCCATTTTTTTGTAGATTCCTCAAAATTTATTTGTACAACTTATAATTAAACATACAATGGGGTTTTTCAATAAGGGCTGATCAATGGTTGGCCACCTATAACCGCCAAGTTGTTTTGCCATATTTTTCCCAAATGGAGCGCATGGACGTAGAAAATATGTAATGCCACGAGATGAACATTATACATAAACAATTTGAATACACCTTTGGCATAATACACCAATATCGTGCGATTTGACCCCACTAAATTTTTTTGGATTTTTTTAAGTCGCAAGTACATACGAATAAACTGTAACCAGTAGAGACCACGGCTCAAATTCAAACAGATTTAAAGAGCAGCTCTTAAATATTGGAACACTTGAATCCATGCCGCTGTCAAAAGCCACACATTTAACAATGTAATACCTTACGCTCAATTTGTTTCATTCCATTTTAACATCGACCCGTCTTTATTGAAAACCCCAATAACATAAAGTAAAATGAATAAAAAGACTAGGCTAATGTAACCATGTATTATTTGAACACAGAAATTATTTCAAATAATGTGTAATTGGAATTCAATGTATATTATATTCAAAAATAATTAAAACAATAAAACTTATTTATTAGGTAAAGACAATAAACTCCACTGTTTGACAGAGATTTGCTTTTTCCACGAGGGAGTTCGTACAATCTAACGTTACCTGGCACATTATTAATATAGCATCCATCGACTAGCATATGACCATCCGCCGGGTCACATAACGGTGGGAAAATGCCCACCACTGACATGGACGCCCGCACATACCGCCACAAAGAACCTGTTAACTAACAAGCTTTAGTATTATGCCGCTTTTAAGCAATTATAACATGTAATTTTTATATATCTGCAATAGATTGGGAGATTGATTTTTTCTTCCTGTGTGATTGGTTCACCGCCATATTTTTTCCAAAACAGATGAAGCAATTCTCTACGAATATTATTCTAAAGCAAATCGACGCAAGCACCCTTACCTTAACTATTTGGAGTAGTGAGTTTGACCCTTTACCCGATAAGTTAGTATAATTGTATGTTATACCAGAAAGAAACGGACCATCACCTCCCTCAAATTTGTTATAAACAAATCGCTGTCAAACCAATTTTTAAGTAAATTAAATTTAATTGACACTTTGGTAAATATAAACCGGGAGTGGTATTTACAGCTCAAACGGTAACGCGAGTAGTTTTGTTAATTACCTGGTAAATTATTGGTGTACCCTCCATCCAAGAGTAGATGACCATCTTGGGGATCACAGAGAGGAGGCATATAACCAGATAGGGACATGGAGGCACGCACATATCGCCATAGAGATCCTACGGCAAGGTGGCTTACTACTCACTAGCTCTGCTTCTTATTCTTTATTTTTGCAACCGATAAGGTTAGTAATTAAGAATACTAATTCTAGCTTATGGCATTTAAACACTGTTTATTATATGATGTCAGATATTAGAAAAACATTTCAATTAAAAAAAATACAAACATATACATGCTTTAGACTAATACAGATACAAACATATATATTACAACTTATATTACAAAATTATATCTCTACTTTAATTTTGATCACATTATAAGAATGTTATGAACAAAGCAGGAAATATATATTGCTGATTAGGTTGATTGTTTTAAAATAAGATCATATCTGTATCAGTTATTGTTAAAATTGTGCAACTAGGTATTGGGGTAAAGGTGAATGTTTAGGTTAAAATTAAATGAAAACGTGCTGAAAGCCATTTCGATCAAACTAAAAGGTAACTATCATACACAACTAATAAACATAAATGTATACAGGCTCAAAATTAGCTAAGTAAAATAACAATGGTAAACCAATCACATCCGGATGTAATTAAAGGGCCCTAGAGAGGGGCTAATTTTGATTTTATAAAAGTAAACAAAATCAGACGTCTAAATTACCATACCTAGTGACACAAAGGAATCATTTTAAAAAGCTGTTTTTTTTTCGTTCTATTAATTACTACAATTCAGGTAACAAATAACTCACCATGACTATGTATTCTCATACAGGAAGAAGTTATGTCTGTGGTAATGGTGAAGAATGGTATCCACAAATCCTCGATGTATGTATCACCTAATGTACCTTTAATTGTATTATTGAAATCCTTACCGCTAAACATTGATGTAACAGGATAAGTCAGATCCCAAAGTTGTCGCCACCACTGAGTCATTTTCTATACAAAATTATACTATGTTTAATACGTATTTAACAAAAAAATTGTAAGAATTCTTATATAATTTACTATGACAAAATGTGTCCAATGAATTTGCTCACCTTTGACCATTCTCTTGCCTTTTGGGTTACCGTAGTAATATCACGTTCCTGACACCAAAGAGAACCCATAAAAGCACCGATTGAAACCCCTCCAACCATGTCTATAGGTATTCCCGCTTCCTATAATTATTTGTAATGTTATGAATTAATTCGATAATTCAAACCAAAAACAGTAAGTCATACCTGAATGGCTTTAATCATACCGATATGAGAAGAACCCCTAGCACCTCCACCTCCAAGCACTAATCCAACTGATTTTCCAGTCAACCAACGCGCCAATCGAGAAAAGTCTGAATGTATATTTGGATCTGTAGCACATACTTTTGAATATAATTCGTTCTAAAAATGTAGAAGTATAAGAAGTTATTTTTAGTTACACAAGTATCTTACAATTCTATATTGACTTCTTCTAGCAAAAACTCTGTTGGGGCACAAAATATGATGATGTGACGATACCCACGATCTCATATTCAACCAACTGATGGTATTTTTTGGCTTCCCTCCTTCTCTGTGCAGTAATACCAATTCTTTTTGAGTTCGTATTGCTAATCTTTCTAATTCCTTTTCGACTTTTCCTAAATTATACACATACAGTAATATTCTATAATTAAAAGTGATTCAGTTTATAAAAGAAAACACCAATAAGTTAGCACCTGGCATGAAATAAGGAAAAGTTAAATGTTTAAAAAATTCTTACCCAAAGAGGCAGGATTATCACCCAAACCAACAATTAAAATGCAATCTGCTTGTCTAATACAGCGCTGGGTCCATGCCGAGACTGTCAAATCACACTGATACAAAGATATTTTATGTTGATCTTCTTGCTGTGCTAACCATGAAGAAAGTCTATATTCATTATTAGGATCCATTATTGTTATACCCAAATTCTTTTTAATAACATCTGAGGTCAGTCTTATAGTAGGCCCTTAGTAAATTAAAGTGTTAAATTGCTTGGAAATGAAATTATTATAGTGACTTACCGATAGCTGTCAGACAATGATATAGCTCATATGTAAAACCTGTTAGAGGCACATCATCTGACGCCGCAACAATCGCTACTGTTGAGAAATTAATTTGTGATGGTCTACTGTCTATGGTAGAACTTCGACATGGGCCTGTTATACTGGGCTTTTGCCACGATCCAAGAATTCTATGGCCGAGCAACTTAATGAGTCTTGTTACAACAATAGGAAACTTTATTTTAATGACATTAAACAGTCCTTCTGGTAGTTTAGCTAATTCCGAATCTCTAACAGCAATTACTGTTGTACTTCGCTTGGTTTGCGTCACCATCTCAACTACCCCTACTAAATCGCCTTTACCATATTCACCTACTAGTTCCTTTTTACCATTTGAATGAGTTATAACAGATCTCAATCTTCCAGACAAAACAATATAAGTGCTTTCACTCTCATCATCCTGTCGATATACTGCACGACCTATATTAAAATAATACAAATTTTATTTATAATCTACGTTAATTAAAGAAAAAAATATCTAACCAGATTCCATAAACAACCAATCAAGAGCGAAATCAACTTGTCTAACAAATGGAGAAAGCCTCTTTACTACCATATTTGCTACAAACAACACAACCTTAGGGTTTTCCTTGATAATACTAAAATTCAAAATATATAATTTTTAATTCTAAGAAAATGGGTGTTTTTACTTGTAAAATGTTGTTTTTGAAAGCAGCGCGATGCGAGTAAGATGTTTAGCTTTTATGGTAAAGAAACTTGGTTCGCCTGTCAGCATTGCCAAACCTCCTACGATCTCTCCTGGATGTGATGTAAACATATAAACCTCTTCATCACTTTCAGCTAACTTTTGCGTAACGGTTAGTGCACCGGAAATGATATATACTAATGCCACATCCTAAACACAAATAGAAATGTGTATTTAGAACCAATAAAAATAAATTTTAGATTTTTAAATCCTATGCATCAAAATAAAATGTATTGGTCTAATGTCACACTTAACAGTTAATAAAAGTATTTAATGTATCTTCACTTGAAGATATCTTATCGATATGTACAATGGATTGTTCCATAAGCTTCAGGAATAAAATGCAAGGTTCTATAAACTTAAAAATTATTTTATTTTTCACTACAATTACCCTCAATACACTTATTCCAACCATTTTCTAATTTATAGACCTCTTTATTTCAATTGTTAAAATCGTTTGACAAAAAAAATTACTTTATTTAGTGCTAGAAGAACCAGATGGCAGTTTCTTTAATTCGCTGATATTAGCGAGAGTATTTTTGAGTTATGTACTCCTTTTTAAAAATAAATGATATTTTGTCATTTTTCTAATAAAACTACAATTCCGAGGATGTTGAACTACATATAGAAGAAAATAGAAATTCATTTAGAACCCAAGTGGGTAGAAGCCCGCAGTAGCTTCTTTAAGTATCCAGCTTTATGTGAATACTGAAAGCTGTTTTATGGCCGGTGTTCCACAATGTTTTCGCGAGATGGCATATAATGGCCTATCTCTATTTTAAAGAAGTCCACCGACATTTAAACAATTGGCCTACCAGAGTGCGGTTTATCTTTAACATCGAAACTTGAGGAACGAAAACGCCCAAACCAATTCTGATCTTCATCTTCACTTAAGCACGCAATTGTCAATGAACCCGCCCTGCATTTTTCTATTTTTTAAGTAATAACAAAATATGATGCCGCCATTTCTTTGTATGAAATATTATTTTTAAAACACACTGTAATATGGCTTAATTAAAAAATCATAAAACATGTTACTAGAGATATGCAACTTTAAAGCCATCTATTAAGAAAAACTGACATTACCTTTTCTATATATATACATACATATATATATATATATATATATATATATATATATATATATATATATATATATATATATATATAAATACTGACCTTGTTGGAATCCTCCTTCATTAAATATGTTCCAGCAGAAACTTCCCGAATTTCTACATTTAAATCTATTTGACCATCCTCACTAAGCCCAAGCTCTGTTATAAATGAATCTTTAGCTAATGCTTTAAGTTCATCTTCAGTAGCATTTTCTGGTACAGAGTGTCTCTTCTTTGCCGATTCGCAGGACTAAAATGGTGTATAAATAATAATATTATTAGATTTGTTCACGCAAGATAATCATACATTTCCCTCAATATCAGCTACCATATCAGGCGCATTGTTGTATAAAACAGGAGAAATTGCTTTTGAATCCAAACTTGATTTGGATCTTCGATGACCATGATTAACAGGAATTGTTGATGAGGAACAATTATTTGAATCTAAAATGACGTGTAATGATAGTTACATTTAAATGAGATGCGTACATGAACAATATACCAGAAGCACCAGTTTCCTTTTCCTTCTTTTTAATCGGAGAAAAGAATAACTGCCCTTTTTGCTTAGACATCTGAAAATAATCTTGTTGTAAAGCAAAATATAAAACAAATCTAAAGACAAAAAACTTTCCCAGTATTTGGTATAAAAATTTTAAGTTATTGTATAACCAAAATTAAGAAATATTATACAAATTAATCAAACTGTTCCTTTTTAAACATCTTTAATATTATATTATTATTATTATTGTTTGAAATGTTTTAATATTTGGATTGGAGTAATGAAAACTATTCATATATTATATTTTCTGAAATCATAATGATTGTCGTAACTAAAAGGATTATTCTTTTTCAGACCTCACCGTGGCTTTTAAACAAACACAAACATCAACTTAGGAGTTTTAGTTTATAGTGCTTCAGCAACGAAAATAACCAGAGTATCCTATTATACCATAATATTGTATTGCCACATAAGTACATACATATAAAAACAAAATTTTATAAGCAGTTTGGATAGTATTTTAGAAGAATAATTTGAAAGTAAACAGCAGTACAAAGATACACATCTGGCTATTTGCACTATATATAACACAGCTAAATTGAAAATCCAAAAAATTTCGACAGCATATGATACGATGTAGGCAAAGTATTTAATGATGTTTCTAACAACTTACTTGTTTGACCAATTCCGCGCTAAGACCCAAATACTGATGTAGTGCAGTAAATGTTACTCTCTGGAGCCGAACCATTATAACCTGTATAACTCTAATTATGATATCTGGGTATTCATGAAACACATCCTGAAATGCAACCATAGGTAGTTTCACAACGGTAGAATCTTCAATAGCTTTGGCTGAAATTGTTTTATAAGGGCTTGGATGACCCTATAATAATTGTTAATTAAGGGCCGTAATAAAATAATGAAACGATGCTATTACCGTTAAAACATCAGTGAAACTTAATAATGATGTTACACTTTCACCAGGTTTTACAATTTTTAAAGATGTCGTTCCCTCTGCGGTTGTAATGAAAACATTTAATTTTCCACTTTGAACAATATAAAAGTTTTCATCAGGATCACCTTAAAGAATATGATATAGATTGTTCGTAATGATGATTTCTCTACAATTATAACATTTTTAACATACCGATTTTAAATAAATGACTTCCAGCAGATACATTTATAATTTCTGTATGTTTACATAGTTTAAGAAAAACGGGTTTCTCAAAATGTCCAAATACTCTAATACTTTGCAGCATATAAAAAACATCTGGTGGCATACGATCATCACTCAGGAGATCCTCTTGTAGATATTCTGCTGGTGGTTCCAAGACCTAATGAAGAAAGCAGTTCAAAATTACTACACAGAACTTCTGGTATTCAGCACCTCAGGGCCTAAAAAACGTTGAAATTGCCCTGATAGGCGCATAGTTGTAGTCTTTTTTTATTTGTAGAATTAGGTATTTAAAACGCATTTTTAAGGTGTTGATAAACTACTGTCATTTTGAAGCATAATACAGACAACATAACATTTAGTTCTAATTAAAATAGAACCTGTCAAATTAATATTTAGACTTATTATTATTATAATACTAAGTATTTAATGATAATTACACACATATTTTAATGATTCAGATAACTAACTATACAAAAATGGATTCATTCAATGGATTTTCTAATACAGATAACAAAATAATAAATTTATAACATACTACAAGATTTCCTAATAGAACACTAATCATTTTATTTTAAAATAAATAATCAATATTGTTAAAACAGTATTATTTTGACATAGAAAAAAAACAGAAAAATTTCATTAACATCTTATGAAACTTAAATTGTTTACATTTAATTATCAAATATTATATAACAGCAAATTTTAGTCTAATATTTATTAACATAGTATTAATATAGCATGTACATATATGTGTATAAAAGTAACTGTTTTGCAACAAACAAATCTATTCAACCTTTCAAAAATCACTAGACTATAAAATAAAAAAGACCAAACTACTTTATAAAAATTTAAACATTACTGGTATTCTTTATTATCATGCATAAATAATGATATCTTTTGTTTATAATTAATCATTAATTATATCATACCTTCAATTGTTCCTGTTCTTCCTTTTTCATTTGCAAAATCCTTCTAGCAAATTTCATAACCATTTTACGTTTCTTTCCTTGACCAGAATTCCGAACATGACCTGATATATTTTTTACTTTTCTCATCATTTTGAGACCATAGAATAATGCTTTGTCTCGTTTTCTGAATCTTGGGCCTTCTACTTTTTGGGCCTGCTTTGATCGAAATACTAAAAATATTAGAATTATATAAATGATTTAAAGCTAGATAAAACATTTTCATTAAAACAGCAAGTTAACTTACTTTTTTGATGACATCTTTTTATGCAGAATACTATTACAGCAATAACAACACTTAAAAGAACAAATGCAAGGATGTAAATTAACTGTAAAAGATACAAAATACTAGTTAATCTTATTTTAATTATATTTAGAAATAAAATATACCATTCTGAATAAAACCTTTAAAACGCTGACAAACAACTAATAGAAATCAGTAATCTCTTATAAGATCAGAACAAAAACAACTTTTATCTCTAAATTAAAACACAATGAATCTTAACGTTTTTAATCGCGGTCTAAAGGCTACAAAATATTTTATTCATAACAAAGACATTACCTTGTAATTTCCTGCAGTTTCGGGTTCTAGCTTCAGATAACCAAATAATCCAACCAAATCAACAGAAAAAAGTTTAAAATTATCCAATGAAACCATTTTTCTGGTATCACATGGCAAAAATTGATTAAATTCGTAAAACACTACTTTGTTTAAATACGATATATCAGAATATTAGTACATTTATATAGGTCTAATAGTTTTTCGGGGTTACGTAAGTAATATTACTTGTATTTCATATAATTAAAACTTAAACTTTCCTTCTTTGTTTGTTTTTATTGAATGCTAAAAATATTCGTATATATTTAGTAAAATGTCATGAAGAAATCGAGCTAAATGTCATAATCGATTGTTGTTGTTTGAATGAAGTCCTGATGACCATATAAACATGATTTTTTATTCTACACGAAGTGTATGCAATTATATATACACTGTAGATTTTTAACTATTTAATGTTATAATAAAAATATAACTCCTAAAATCTAAATAGCAAAAAAACTAGCATAATATTAAAAAATAATTATCCGTTTAATAATTCGAAAGTAAACATTATATATTATGTAAAAACTACTATACTTATTATGACGACTGGCGTTTAATCAAGTATTACACTTAGGTCTTAATAAAATATATCTGTACTATTTATGCATATATAATATATATAACCTAATAATTTATAGACATATGTAAATTAAGATGTTTTATTTATGGAAAGTACAGAAAGGCAAATATATATTTAAAAAGCAAATTTAATCTTAAAAAAGCACCAAGAGCACAAATACCCCATAAACTAGAGCAGAAGGATACATTATTAAAGGTTGCTGTTCTTTGTCACCCGAGACAGCAACAAATAATCTTGAAGCTGAAAAACTTGCCCAAAATACAGTAAATCCAGCCAAAATTATACCTATAGGTCCACTTAATTTAAAAAAGACTCCTAGTAGTGACAATCCCACTATAGGTATTAAACAATATCCTAGAATGGAACCTACTGTAGAAAATGTGATGCCCTTATCTGAACTAGACATTAAAGACAATAAACAATACATTAGAATACATGAAATGACTGAAAATCCATAAATATAACTAAAAGATTGTGATTTGCCTGCTAATAACAATAAAACTGCTAAAGCCAAACAGAAGAAAACAGGACCAGCTAAATCGGAATCTTTAGTAAGATATTCTGAGTCATCAGCTAAACTATGTCCCCTAAGAGGGTTTAACACCGCTAGAACTTTTTCCAATATACGATCTGGATAAATCTCTAATTCTTCTAACAGAGGTGGTTCATCTAAATCATCTTCTGGTCCTTTGGGCAATTCATAGTCATTAGGATTGTACATATTAGGAGTGTATTGGGAATATGATTGATTTGCATATTCTTCGTTAGATTTAAATTCTATAAAACATATTGTTGAGTTTGTAATAAAATACAATAAGTATAATTTAAGTTTACCTAATTGTTGATTGGAAAATTGTTGATAATCTTGCTCGTAAAATGTCTGTTGTTGGGGAGGCTCATTTTGATTCCAATAAAATTCTGTATTAACAAAATCTCCCATAATAATAAATTAATATTTAAGGCCTTTTCCTGTATTACAATGTTTACGTGTTCCGTTCTGTATAACCCATTTATGTCAGAGTGATTTATGTCAATTGTCAATACTAAAATTGACAGATTATTACAAAATATGGAGAACATTTTTTATATGCTTTTATATAATATATTTTTTTATTTAATTTATTTATATAATAGATTTATATAGTTTTAATATATTTTGTACATTTAAAATATCTTATTTCTTATACATTAAATGTCTTCGTTTCAGGATTAACTGGTTGTATAATGTTTAATATATTTCAATAATTAAGCTTCAAAATTTTGCTATATTCTTATTCTATTTCTAAGGAACTTCTTTATTATTAAAAAAAAATTCTTTATTCTATGGCTATATTGTGACATAAATAATTATAATTCAACTCTAGAAGCGAACAAAGAGTTTTCCATTATTTAATACAAATTAATTTTTATATTTTGTAAAATTAAAAACTATAAAATTTCTAATGTTACTTTAACGTTTCTGTTAAAATTCATATTAACATAATTTTATCACTACAAAAGTAAAATATTTACATATAAAATATGTTATAAAAAGTATAATTAAAAGTATTACCAACATCCATGGTATGTTGAAATCGTACAGAAGGAGTTCCTTTCATTTGAGTTTTCTTTTTTTAATATTTCTCATTGCTGTCACATTGTTTGAAACGACTTTCATTGAAAGTATTATTTGTTTATCATTCCACGTTACAAAAGCCTACAAAATCTATATCTAATATATTGTAGTGAAAAACAGTTAAAAGAGTTTTACTTCTATGGCAAGTTATCTATAATACAATTCTCAATGTGTAATTATGCAATACCATTTATGTTCTTGCAAATAATAAACTACTTTACCGACTATTTGTTTATTTTTATTTAGTAATTTATTTAAAATTGGCGTTAAATGTAAATTACTTATATTTACAAGTAATAAAATTATATTACTTTTAATTTCTTAGCTTGGGATACTCAATAACTCTTTGTAAATTGTTTTCTGTCCTTATTTAAGTAATGAATATAATCTATCAAGTATAAAAAATATTTTACTTTTATTAAAGGCATTTGCTTATATTAGTTATTTTCTTCATGTTGTTGACCTCTATAGAGCTTTCAGCAAAACATTTCCGTAACATTGATGACATTAATTTACAGTAATCCTTTTACTACAACTAAGACATAGAAAAAAGACAACATTTTATTTAAGTTGGAAATGTTGATAATACTGAGAGGATTTTATTTAAAAGTCGGAGCTTGTTAAACTATTTTAGATCTAGTGGGACAATTTTAATTGACAAAATCTTATATATTTACAGTAGAAAATTCAATGACCCGACCAATAATAACAACATTTTATATCTGGAATTTTCAGATAGATTATTTAATCAATAATATAATCAATTTATCATTGCGGTGAAACGACAGAAAAATAATTAGATCATTTAAGGGACGTCCAATTCCTCAAATGATTTCAGTCAAATGGTTTTACAAATTTATCCAAAATTTCGCTGTAAAACCTGAAGTGAAGAAGGTAGGCCAATTTAATTAGGAAATATGTGTTGATTTATCCCGCACTCATATTTGTATAATTTGTTTATTCAAGATTACTATTGAATTTTTTTTCATTCTCTCTTGATCTTGTTAATATTATATTAGCATTTATTGCAACCTTCTTATTTTTTACTAATGTGTAAGTTGCTTCATCCTGTTGGGGCATGATCGTAGATTTATGTTCGTGATTGTCCTTAGGCAAGAGTGCAAAATCCGATAAGAAAAATGATCCCAGTCATGGCAGAAACCAAGCTGGGTAAGACCGGATGTCTTCTGAGATGATCTCCAAGTTGGTCACTGGCCTGTCGCTAGACTTAATGCCAAGGAACGTGGTTCGGAGCCCACGTTAAACAGTATATCTATTTAAACATAAGTCCTAGTTGGTAAAAAAAGATATGTAAACCATAGCAATTATTTTGATATTTTGTAACACGTTAGAGAAACTACACATTCATTCTTGTAGTTTTTAATTTATATATAGTAACCATTCATTTGGTAATTGCGTAATGAGGACAAGACATTGAGAACATATTTTAAAATTGATTCATGTAATTTTACTAAAGTATATATTTAGCTTATAACAGGTCAATTGAAAAGTCCCCGGCCTACCATAGTAAAACACATTTTTTGGCAAAATTAGTTTTTTTTATTCAACATAATTCACTTCAAGGGTGACACACTGATTTTAGCGACCCTCCAAATTTTCCATACCATTTTTGTAGTACGATTTGTTCTTTGCTTCAAAATAGGCCTCAGTTTCGGATCACCTCTTCATTTGGCGAAAATTTCATCCCAGAGTGCTTTCTTTTGAGATCTGAGAACAGGAAATAGCCGGTGGCGGCCAGATCTGAAGAATACGATGGATGAGGAAGCAATTCGTAGCCCAATTCGTCCGTAAAAACCTCTTTGAGGCGTCCACTGCGTTCACCGTCTTCGGTGCTCATTTCATCACGTCTAAATTTAGCATACTAATCCTTGATGGTTGATTTTCCTGGGGCAGTGTCCGAGAACTCAGCATCAAGCCAAGTTTTTGTTTCAACTGTATTTTTTTCCTTCAAAAAGCAATATTTTACCAACACGCCAAATTCCTTTTTATCAATTTTTTTCACAACAAAAGTTGCTTCACTCAAAATGCTATAATTGACAAACTAATGATCTACAGCTGTCAATTTATACACGTATTTTTTGGGAGTTAGTGCTAACTAAAAACATATTGATTTAAATCTAGTAGCGCCATCTATGTGTCAGACCGGGGACTTTTCAATTTACATGTTATATGTATATTTTATAATATTCTTTTCATGTTATTGGATCCTTCCTAACTCGATTTCCTTGACCCTTTGCCTCTATACATTAATACTTTTAATGTTAAGATGATCTTTGATTTTCTTTCATGTCCCCATTATATTACATGTTTCCCATTCTTTTTGCCAAGTCTCTTTCATTCTTTGTTTTGTCCTCATCCACTCCCGTTGGTTATAATTTCTAATGTTTTGTTTTAACATCAATCTCTCTCAATTGTTTCTCAACTAAATTTTGAAAACTATTTATTATAAACAAACTCAACGTTATACAGAAAGACATACTATTTAGTAATTAAATTGTTTCAACAATGATGCTTTTAAAATGGAATGGTGATTATATGACCATTGACTATATAAACATTACCGTTAAATAACGTTATTATAACATGGTGCAAAAATACATTTGAATGTTTCGCTATTGGCCATAACCGTTATATCAAACCGTCTCCAATGTGACAAAACTTTTTAAAAGCTTGTTTATCGAGATTTGTTCACGTATCAATATGTTTTTTTTTGTTGGATTGGAATTTTAATACAGTTTAATATAGCTTATTGCAAGATAATTTAATCTTACATATTTCTGTTTATATAAAAGTATAACTGACAAAATATTATTTATAATTGATATATTTTTTTACTTTGTTATTATTAAATATGACATATTAATACAGTAATTTTACAAAAGTTGGATAATACGCTGACAGTAGTCGAAGCGACAGAACCACGAACGCCAGTCATGAATTTACTTTAACATATGTTTGAGGAATAACTATTCTTGTCATATTGTAGGTTGAGTATTTTGAGGAATTTGAAGAGCTTGGATACTTTTTCTCAGGTGAATTAATTTGACAGGTAACTAGGAAAGTTAAGTTCGGCTATCGATGCGTTCAAAGACTGGCGTATTATGAACATATGGCATACTAAGCGTGAAGAGCCACAACAATGGTATTGTGGAGATGGATCTTCGCATCTGTATGTCTTAAAATAAGTTGATTAAGGATAACTTGACGGGATCTGGATTTAGAAAGGATAATAGAGGGAAAGAAATAATATTTTATTGGTCAGAACTTCTTGCTGCTATCTTCTGTTAGCTTTTAGGTAAGTGGATTTATTTAGGGCCAATTAAAATGGCGTTTCTTGACTATGAGTTTAATTATTTCGATTCCGATAATTCTCATATAGTTGAGAATCCTGACTAGAGAAATTATCGTCGGCTTGGTTGGTGTAGTGGTCAAGGCGTTAGGAGAATTGTTGCAATAGTCAGGGGTTCGAATACTGCTGGCGCATGGTTGTAAACTTATGTTTGTGATTGTTTATAATTGTACGCTTGGTAAGACCAGATGTTTTTGGGATATCATAGATGATGGTATCCAGATGGTGGTCACTCATTAGTCGGTAGGCTTAAGCCGAAGACCGTGGTTAGGGACTCACATTTTACAGTAGTTCCAGCCCAAATAACCCATAGTTGTTACAAAGGAGACTCAAAGGAGAAAAAAAAAAGAGAAATGATGTGGTAGTGTGGAAGTTCTTAACGCGTGTTAAGCGCATTTATGATTATTGATTCATCACATGATCGATAAATGAATTGCCTCTAGAGAAATCTGTATCTATAAATTGGTAAATGTATAAATTAATAACATTTCTCCTTCTAGTAATAAGAGAATATTCGTATGAGACTGATTCGTATTTATATAATATTTTCACACACCAGATGTTGACTGTAAATTATGAAATATTACTAAACAAATTAAATATTTAATTATCACTAATGCATTAAAATTCTTATTGACTTATCAATAAATCATTGATTACAGTTTTAATTCTCTTGTTTGGCATTTGATTATCACTTTATTATACATTGTGTCAATATTCGCGAATTTCAATCAAGGAATATCTCAATTGCTATTTAAATTGTGAAAACTATATATATTGTTTTACTATATGGGACATGAATCAATTTCAGGGTTCATTATAAATATTATAAATTTTATATGCTGTTCATTTGAGGTTATTTATCATTTACGTAACATGTTTTTCATGCTCTTCAAGACTCAAATGGTTCATTTTTAGTTATTTTTATAAATATAGAAGTATTACACACCCTGACATTTGACGCTTGTCAGAGCAAATAACCTAAAACATTCTATGTATAGAAATCGCATCACATCATGTATTTAAAACGTCGAAATCAAAAATTCTCTACTCACTACCACCTAATTCCCCCCCCCCCCTCCCCCTTGGACCTTCACTACCCCCTTCATTAACAATCTCATGTCAATTCCATGAGAGATAAATTTTTCACACACATCTCTACTGATGGCTGTAAATCTCGCAGTGGGCTTGGCAGTGCATTTGTAATGGACACCAGATATTCAATTTCTATGGCTGAATGGCTCTTCCTTACCAATTCCCGATTTTCTATCAAAGGTTTCTTGGACCGTTCAACCATCCCCTTGTCTACCTGAAAGGCTATAATATAACTTTAGTGTGGATCTTTTCTCACGTTTACTTGA
Source organism: Rhynchophorus ferrugineus (assembly GCF_030347505.1). Taxonomy (NCBI): domain Eukaryota; kingdom Metazoa; phylum Arthropoda; class Insecta; order Coleoptera; family Curculionidae; genus Rhynchophorus; species Rhynchophorus ferrugineus. The sequence continues at coordinate 16,639,596 of NW_027472583.1, read as the reverse complement.
TGGTAAATAAGCGTGCAGATAGTGCGCTAAATCGGCAGCCTCCTCACACTTCCTAATCACAGATATCTGAATATCTGACCTTATCCCATTCGTTTCGTATTTCACCAAGAACGAAGTACAGTTTCGTTGGGCTCAGGATAACTACCGTAAGAAACGTTTTATAACCAAAACGGATTTAGTCTTCTCTTTTCGCATTCTTCCCCTTCGTCACCATGCTGTAGCTCTGAATAGATTATGACTGGGTCACTGTTGTTTCTCGCACGGTTCCTTGATGAATTCCAGACGGCCTGCTCACTGTGTGAACATTGTCACCTTGACCTTACCTTAGTCTACCACAGACTCTTTGGATTTCTGCGAGAGATCGATTATCTTCATAGTGTATCCTATCCTATGCTGAGAGGAGTGTCGGTGACCAAATCACCATTAACACTTCAGTGTCGGTGCTAGTTTGTCATGGTTGTGTTTGTTAACTTGAATTTGGGTCCATTCTTCTGTGTTATTAATTTTATTTTATATATACAGTTCTGTCTCCATATATGATCAATTGTTATCCCTACTGCAATTTTGGCTACTAATACCATTAATGAATTGACTACCTTCAGTTTTTGATTGACATATTGTACATTTACCTAATGTATTTCAACCCGATATATCTATAAATCTGATTTCTCTAATGGAAGTTGCCGCAGAAATTGACAAAAATCTCAATCCTAAAAAGGCTCCTGAAATTGATGATATTTCTTGATTGATTTGGTGTTATTAAAAGAGATGCCACGAAAAGAAATAATCATATTGACATATATTCAATGCCTGTTTGAGACTGAACCAGGTTTCAGAATGTCTTAAGGTTGCTCGAATAATTATGCTTAAAAAACGTGACAAATCGGCAGAACAAGTTCAATCTTACAGGCCTATTTCGCTGCTACCTGCGATATCGAAATTATTTGATAAACTGCTCCTAAAACGTATGAAATCATTTATAGAAATACCAGATTTCCAATTTGGATTTCGAATCACCAATTGACAGTTCACCAAGTGCACAGAATAACATCGGCTGTTAAAAAGGCATTCGAAGAAAAAATAATATTAATAAAAATAATAAAAAAATTCCCTGCAACATTTGTGGACGTCTCACAAACTTTTGACTGGGTATGGCAATGGGGAATAATATACAAAATGTGCAAATTGCTACCGCGGAATTACTGTCTATTGCTGGAATCATATTTTTTCGAAAGAAAATTTAGAGTCTCGCACGAAGGGACATTCTCAACACTTGAACCTATTTCGGCTGGAGTTCCACAGGGTAGTGTTTTGGGACCACTCCTATATCTGCTCTATACTACTGATATTCCAACAACAAAAGAAATAGTACTTGGAACATTTGCCGACGACACAGTTATAATGGAAAAAGATGTATCTGTGTCTAAGGCTGTAGAAAAAGCATAAGTAGCGGTCAACAAGATCTACAAGTGGACTAGAGACTGGAAAATACAGCTTAATAGCTCTAAACCTGTCCATGTTAATTTTGCGTTGCGACGAAATCACAAAATCTAATTATATCATAGAATCAGCCAAATACCTCGGAATATATCTTGATGGTAGGTTAAACTGGAAACATCATGTTAGACAAAAAGCAGAGGAGGTTAGAGGAGGGGACATTCATTTTCAACAAATTCTAGCTATACCTCATCTATAAGACCAAAAATTAAATCATTACTAAAATATGTCATGATTAAAATAAAATGTCTAATTATTACCAGTTGCTAGAGTTTTTCCCACTATTATATACAACACAAAAACAGTAATTTTCTTCTCTGCTTCTTGTTATCGTTTTGAACTCTTTCGGGGATGAAATTTTGGCATATATTTGTTTATTATATATTGGCAACTAACAGTCCCACTATAATAAAAACTGATTCTGTTTGAATTATATAACTTTTAAAAATTTAACCTATAGATTCTACATTTACCTTTGTTCATCCATATTTTAAAACCAATGTATGTTAAACCACCAAGAATAACATAACAACTAGCATTCCTAAAAATAATTAAAAAAAAAGACATTGACAACTGATCACATGATCATTTTTTATCACAATTAAAAAATAGGACTGTTTATGTATCTATTATATATCTATTATCTATGTTACTAGGAGATGATTAAATTTAGTACACTTTTTTAAAACTTAAATACTAAATAATCTATTGTTTTGTTTAAAAAAACTTTAAGTAACCCTTTTCTTAATCCTAACATTAATCACAATCTTAATCCAAATCTTAATCTTAATATTAATGCTAATGTTAATTCTAATCTTAATCCTAATTTTAACCCTAATCTAATTTTAATCCTAATTGGTATTCTGATTTGAATTCGGTTCAGATGCAGGTTGAAATTAAGATTTCATTTACATTTAAGATACCATAAGATGTTTCTGACAGTTGATTACATGACATAGGGATGCCGAAAACTTACCGATATTTTTGAAATTTTTGAAAGATATATCGATAGTTTTACCCGATATTTTTCCATGTTTGTTCAAAAAAAATTAAATATATTTTTTATACCTCGGTCGTACGTACTATCGTCCCTAGAAACAGGGAAGAAAATTAAACAATTACTCCCTATGAGAAGTACACTCGCGCCCACTATAACGGCGGGAGGAAAGAATTTCTTATGCTTATGTAATTAGGGACTATTTATTCTGTCGCTACAACAAATTGTTTACCGCTGTCATTAACGTTGCTACCTCTAACCTTAAAAATAATCATCAATGTTGTTTTGTCGTCACTCGATTCAATAATCCAGAAACAATGAACAATACGTTATCATCTAATGAATCCACGGACTGTATGAAATTTTGATGCAGAAGCCTCGGGAATCCTGACGAGCAGGGCCCAAAATTCAACTTTCGGCCCTTGTGGTCTAATATACTATTCTTAAACGTTATAAAAAAGCCATATAATTATTCTCAACTTTATACTTTGGTACTTAATTTTAAATGTTTGCGATTTTGATACTTTATTTGGTTTATTAAATATATCAATATATGTTTGAAAATAGTATCAATATTTTGTTCTCAAATATATATTCCGATCTATTCGATATTTTTCTCGGTGTCCGATACCCCTAATATGACATACTACTATTTTATAAATATCTAGATCTTACGTTTACGCTAATAGTATGACCATTGTTGGTTTAACATTTGTTATAAAAACTATTTTTTTTTGCTCATAGAGAGAAAAGCTTTAATATCAACACACCAGTTTGGATTTATTTCCAAGCATTCAACAAGTGGCCAGGTTCATAGAATAACAGATGTTATTGAAAAAGCCTACGAAAGCAAAAAAGTATACTCAGCTATATTCTTAGATGTAGCACAAGCCTTCGATAAGGTTTGGTGTGAAGGCCTTATTCATAAACTACCTAAAATGTTACCAAAACAACACACCGAACTATTAAAATCGTACATTGCATTCAGAATGTTTAGAGCTAAACAAGAAGAAGCTTACTCTACAATAAAAGACAAAGCTAAAGCAGGTGTACCACAAGGAAGTGTACTGGGGCCAATGCTTCATCTATTCTACACCTGTGATATACCACAAATGGAGAATATTACGATGGTTACATTTGCTGATGATACTGCTATTACAGCTGGAGACAATAGTGAAAAAGCCACACGAAAATTCCAACATACAAGTGACAATATAAATAAGTGGACACAAGCTTGGAAAATTAAAATTAACGAAATTAACTCTGTGTATATGCAGTTCACCTACAATCAGACCGTACAAGCACTAATAACATTAAATAATGCTATCATTCCATATAGCAACAACGATAAATATCTCGGAATGAATCTTGATACAAAACTTCGCTGGGAGGAACATGTAAAGAAGAAATGAAAGGAAAAGAAAGGAAAATCACAATTACCAGTACGTAATAAAATGCTATTATGTAAGCAAATACTGAAACCTATATAGAAATACGAAGTTCAATTATGGGGATGTTATGCAAACAGTAACATAAAGAAAATATACATTTTTCAGAGAAGTATTGTCGGCGCACCCAAATATTACCTACATCGGAACCTTCAGATACCCACAGTCAGTCAAGAAATCAAGAGAATTGCAAGGGGACACGAGGAAAGACTCCATTCTCATGAGAATATTGAAGTATTGCAACTTTTGGATACCATAAGAGCAAGACGCAGACTCAAAAGAATCAAACCTTCTGATCTTGTGTAGTATTGTATAGTGAGGTGCATATAATAAAAAATACAGCAGTGACATGTATAAACATTATTTCACCAGAGACTGAGGTAGGGCCGATGGGTCCTCCTATTTATACATCTAGATTTAAGTTATCATAAAGACAAATTGTAGGTTAATAGGAAACGTCTAGTAATAATGTAATAATTAAATAATAATTAAAAAAAAATTGTGTAGTAATATAAATATCACATTTTAAATGACACTTCTGTCGATCATAGGATTCGGGCTAAGAAATAATTAAGTAACATAAAATTCTTTAAGCTACTTATACACGTCTCTCTGTAACATCTAGAATAATACGGGCATAATTCACAGGGTACATAGAATTTGTGGGATGTTTTATGTATGAAGCATTGTGTGTGAAAAAGTAATGTGGATGTCGCATCGTGTATAAACATTTTATTCATTAGGGAATCACATACCATCAATGTAGTTAATGGAATATATGGGTGGCGATTTATAATTATAATTTATCATTTATTATTTTATATTTTGTAGATATTTAGTATTAATAACAATTAAACAAAATCAGATTCAATATTTCCCTACTCACCTATGTTACTAATTTAGCTAATTTAGCTCCTTTGCATTGCTCGCTATTTTCTGGCCATATAAAGTTAGTTAAGAATATTTAAGCCAGTTACATGATTAAAGACGGTCCTTAAAGTTACTCTGCAAATATTTTGAACTTGATTCTTCTAGTGTCTCAAAATCTATACAAGGCTTCAATTAAATGGAAGATACACTTTCTTAATTATATTTTTATTGAATCATAAAGCATATAGAACAAGGGTTATGTGCGTTGCGCACTTTTTTACTACTCCTTTTTATAGCATGTTGATGTTGCTATTGGCTAGGCGGCCAATTCTGATTGAGTAGACGAGACAGAAAGAAAACTGAAGGAAAGAGTAGAAGAACAATAAAAGTTTAATTTATTGTTAAAATTCATTAAATTAATAATATGTCATAATAGAAGTTGATTTTTTAGTAAAATAATTCTTAAACAAATAAAAACAGATATAAAAATAAATTATATAAACATATATAAACAGTTATTCACACAATAAATAAAGAAAATTCTAAGCGTGAGAGATCTTGGTGTCGAGACGGTCAGGTTATGAAAACACAATAAGTTTTCACTGACAAAGATGAGATTAAAAATATATATGAAATATAACAAAGATTGGTAACCACAGATACTTCTAATATTAGGACATATTAAAATATTATGGTACTGACAGTTAATATTACCGGTAGTTAATAGTACAAAAGGTGATTGAAGGTCATCGAATGTTGTGAAAAGCTTATGGTAACCAAGCCCCATCGATCTCGGTATGTGAATAGTTGTTTCGGCGTTTTAAAAATGGCGATTTTGATACCGAAAGAGTTTTCTGGGTAGCCATGATGTGAATGCATTACTTGATGATGACAATATACATAATTGTTGGGAGTAATACAAGAAACCAAACTCTTGAAAAACGTGAGAATGAAGACAAGGGAATGAGAACAAGATACACTGAAAGCATTTGGTCACGCGTGAAATGCTGGTTCCACAGCAAAATTGTATTTTTTACATCCTATTGTTACTGATGATGAAAAGTGGGTCCATTACGATAATCCAAAGTGATAAAAAGCATAGTCATGTATCAAAATGAATGGCAAAGCCAAATATCCATAGATCCAAGTTAATGCTCTGTATTTGGTATGATCAGCTTGGTGTGATATACTATCAGCTGCTAAAACCTAATGGAACCATCAGTGGGAATCGCTATCGACTACAGTTGATGTGTTGGTAATACGACCAAAGATGTAACATTATTCTTCAGCACGACCACGCTCGCCCACATCATGCAAAATACCGGTGAAAACATACTCGGAAACATTAAAATGGGAAGTGCTTTCCCCTGATGTATTCTCTACACCTTGTTCCCTCTGATTACTACTTCTTCCGACATCTTCTTATAAGAATGGGTCGATTGGTGGATAGACTCAAAAGATGCATCGTTCTTTCGAAATAGAATCCGAAAATTGCTTGAGAAATGGAAAAAAAATAGCGTCTATCGATGGACAGTACTTTGACTAATATACATTTTGCCGATATTGTATAACAAAGCTTCAAACATTCTAAAATAATTCACTTGTACACAAGTTAATGAATACAATTTTTCTCCAGTAATAATGAATTTCAGCGAAAACTAGCAACACCGCGTCGACTTTCAACTCAAGCAGGTTTCCGTTCATTTTACAGAAACCGCGCGGCGTTCTACCGTTGCCATGGTGCGGAGCACGTAGCTTTCTGTTGTACACAAACCAAGAGTCGCCGCTACGTCCACGTCCCCGCGGTCCTTCGAACCCGCCAGCGCCGAACCGAACCCTTCTTGTTCTTCGGCTTCTTTGCTGTCGACATCCTCGTCGTGGTCGTCGTCATCGATCGTCGGTCTTCGCGAAGACGACGAAAAAAACACCATCGCGGTACCCGGGTACGTTCTCTTCGTAAAATTAAAGGTCACGACGTCGAATGGGCCCCGGCTAATCCCCGTAGAGTTTCTATCAGTGCGTTCTCGCTTCGGTACCGTTGCTTGACCGGGTTTACAACGTGAACGAATGCTTTTGGTATGAAACTGCGAAAAGCCTTTTAACGATGCATCAGATGATTTGATAATAGTTAACGAATTTATTAATCTCGCGAATCGCGTCAGTCGCGTACCGCCAGCGGTTCGGTTGGGAACGGAATGAGGCAGAGTGAACTCGAGGTGTAGGACGAACAACAAGTTCTGGTTATCATGTGGAAGTATTGATGAGAATCGTGATTTGTGAATACGTGAGCCATGGATGAAGTGTCTTTTCAGGACTGGCCCGGACAGCCAGTGGATCTGAATTCCGGCAATAACCCGTGGATGCCTGCGTACGGGTTACAGCCGCCGTCCGTACTGTTAGAAAAGGACGATTTCGCAGGAAATCCAGGTAAGCTGAAATTAAATACAAACCCATGAAGCAAATGTAAATGTTCTTAAAAGACCGAGGCTTTCGCAATTTCTTAGTTCTCGTTGCGATAGCAACAGTTTACGAGAATTATTATTGCTACTGTTTACTGAGTATTTATTAAATATGACGTTATGTTTTTCAGCGTCATTCATTTTTTTCTATGGTATAAACTCTAAAATATTATTTTTTGTTATGCTGAGATAGTAAACAAAAATTGTACAATAATTACTTGATTATTTCATTGTTCAAGTGAAATATCTAAAACGTATTATTATTGATACATTCTTGTACAATTAAAGGCAACATATATGTTACAATTCTTTCTTCCTTTTGTTTTCAATCCAATTAGTATTTTTTAGTATTACTTAAATATGACGCATCATTAATTTTTTCTATAGTATAATCTCTAAAATATCATTATTTTTTTGTTAAACTCAGATAGTAAACAAAAATTATTAATTAATTACTTCATTATTTCATTGTCCAAGTGAAACAACTAAGTCGTATTATTTTTTGTATATTCTTATACCATTAAATATAAAGTATATATTACAATTATTTCTTCTTTTTGTTTTCTATCCAATTAGTACCTCTAATTCCACTCTACCTTAAATACGACGTTATATTTTTCAGCGTTATTCATTTTTTTTTCTACAATATAAACTCTGAAATGTCATTACTTTTTGTTAGGACAATATAGTAAACAAAATTATTAATTAATTACTTCAAAAATATATTTTAGAATTATTACTTCTTTTGGTTTTCTGTCCATTTAGTACCTCTTATTATTCAATAAAACCGACGTTATATTTTTCAGTGTCATTCAATTTTTTCCATAGTATAAACTCAAAAATATTATTGTTTGTTATGCTGAGATAGTAAACAAAAATTATTAGTTAATGACATCATTATTTCATTGTCTAATTGAAATAATTTAGTCGTATAATTGTTTGTACATTCTTATAAGATTAAGGTAAAATAAAAAGAAGAAAAAAATTTAAAATATATTCATTCATATTTTAACAAAAAGAAGAAATAATTCTAAAATATGTTTTCAATCCGATTAGTACCTCTTTGTATTTATTAAAACCAACCTTATATTTTTCAGCGTTTTTAATTTTTTTTATGGTATAAACTTTAAAATATTATTTTTTGTTATGCTGAGATAGTAAACAAAAGTTATTAATTAATTACTTCATTATTTCATTGGTTAAGTGAAATAACTAAATCGTATTATTTTTTGTACATTCTTATACTATTAAAGGTAAAATATATTTTAGAGTGATTCCTTCTTTTTGTTTTCTATCCATTTAGTACCACTACAAACATATGTTATTTTTGTTGGATAGTAGTCGTTAATTACACTTATTATTTAATTATTCACTTACCATTTGGTAACATCTATATTCTAGTTAAAAATAATAAATTACATTGCCCTTTAACATTATAAATTATTGTAATAAAGTTGATTCAAAATAGTCGTCTTTAGAATAATATATAAATAATATTAATTCCCATGCTAACGAGATTTTTATTGTCTAAATTAATATATGTAAATAAATGGAAACACTGATAACATAAAAAGCAAAACACTTACCATTAGTGAATTCATGTTTCATCCAATGTCACATAGTAAAGCAAAAAATATTATTAATACTAGGCCTATATATTATTTGAAAAGATTTTTTCATTTGAAGCTTACTTTTTCCCATCTTTCAGGCAATTTACTATCTAATTTATTTTTTGAAGCTATCCACGGATCAACCCATTTTAATGTTTCCTATTATGTTTTCCACTGGTTTTGCAACATGTAGTCGAGTATTGACATGATGAAGAATAACATTGTTGGATTTTGTTGTATACCGGCTGTTTTCGCGCAGTGCTGTGCTCAAACTCATCAGTTCGTCACCACTTTTAAAAATATCACTACATTTAAAATTTCGAAACCGGTATTCACGTGTTGAAATTGATGGAGCATTGCCGTAAGCTTCACACAGCATTTGATGTTTTTCAGCCGCCTTTTTCTTGATACTGAAATAAAAAAATAAGCAAGGGCTGTTTACTCGGTACAAAATCAGACATATTTAACGTATTGAAAACATTTTTTATCCGCACTTCGACGAAATGACACATAGTAAAAGGTGAAGCCTGTAAGATAAGTAACCTTTGATGCAAATCCTTTAAAATTAATTTACAGGCCTGATATAATAATTATTTCCTGGAGTGATGACAGCTATAACGTCATAGGCTCTTATATAGTCCTAGCCTGCATAGGACGAGATATTGCATGATAGTGAGTTAACCAGAAAAAGATATACCTCCTATAAGCCAGGATTCAATATTTATAACACTTGAGTTTAGAAATTATTCCTTCAAATCATATCAGAGTACCCAAATTGTGCGGTTTTTATACGGGTGGCTTCTGGAGAGAGGTCCTCTATAGGGCTAAGTGCTACAATACATCATAGGTCCCACAATAAGCTCTTCAGACTGCCCTCTGTTTTTACCATTCTTACTCCTGAAATGTTCACAATAAAGGGGACCATCGAAACTCACTGCAAACTATCGATAATATATTTTTCTCACTTTCGGTAGTGGTACAAATTCTCGAATTATACAGTCTGGCTATATCTCGACAAGGCAGCGCTGTATTCGCCTAGATTTCCAACCACAGGTGGTATGCCTGGGAACGAATTAGTTGATAACCTCGCCAAAGATGCTACTAGAAGTGATCGACAAGTTATAAATACATTATATTTTCCCATTTCTAGATCATAAGATAGATAGCCTGATGCAGCTTGAGTGGGACTTGCTCGAGGAGGAAAACAAGATTATTTATTTTATTTATTTACTTGTTTGTATATATATTTGTTTTGTTCCGATATATATTATACAAATTTCGTTATTGATTTTTTTGATGTCTTGAGCTTCTTTGGAACAGATGAAGGGGTTCTAATTTCTTAGGTTTCGTTAATATTTTTTAGCTTGTGTTCATAATCTCTAAAAAATGCTAATGCGTTGGGGATATTTTAAATCAATAATATAATCAATCATCTACTCATATTGTTAATAAAATGAAAAGTAAAATATTTTGCACTAGTTGATTCATGTTTTATGTATCATGTACTAAAGGAAAACATAATTTTTAATATATAAAAACGTCTTGTCATGTACAAATTACGTTAATTTTTTTCTGTTTTTGCTCAGTCTTGCTTCGGCTGGTGATTTTTTTCTGCTGCAGTATCTTCTTGAAATCCCAGGGTGTCTTAGAAGTTTCTCTGGTGTCGTCCTTGCCTCACTGATTAAATGCCGATTTTGCAGCGACTAGTGTTCAGCGAAGTCTTCGGAATGCTTACCTTAAAAAATAATGTTTAATCACTACATCGAATCAGTTCATTGTTTTGAAAATTGGAAAAGTTATTTAAAACTCATTTTGGGAATATTGAAAAAACTGGCGTGATTTTGATGATCAAGAATATTTCTGATATTTTGAATATTTGTACTGTATGTTTTGTCTCTCAGAATTACTGTTCTTTGTCAGTGAATGATGCTCTTTTCATCATAATATTTATCATAAATACCGGTAGTCTTGTTTAATCTGTTACGTATTTATTCATTGACATTAACAATATCTAATTAAAGGTAATTCAAGCAAATACTGTAAAACAACGTTAAACAATGTTCTTTATCATTAAAATGATAACATAAAGTGTGAACGGTAATATTAACACTAGGCGTTCTCTGATAAGGTAACGGAGGTGATTAAACGTATTTTTGTTTATTTATTTCATTTAAAAAGCGATGACGTTCGGTTTTCCGTTTGGTATAAGAATTCCAGACTGATATTAATATATCGTTTAGAGATTATATTTATTTTGATTAGCTAGTTCATTCCTCATATCAAATTCAATTTGTTACTTATTTTTTGGTATTAACGTGTAAAGGTTCTTAAGACAAGATATATCAATTATTAAACAATATATCTTAGAATGTCTTAAGGGTATTAATACATTATTTTTACATTATACTGTTTTCTATACTACTTATTCGATAAATCTCTAAGTGTGTTTTTGTGGTATACCAGTTTCATCCAGAACTTTCCATGAATTTTTTTTTCAGAATAATGCTATAAATGCTTATTCTAATTGTTCTGCTATAATGTGCATCCAAATAAAACAAATATGTATTCAAAAAAGTAAATAAATAAAATTGATGTATAGATAAAAGTATATATAAAGTATAGGAAAATATAAAAAAAAACACTTATATAAAGTCGTTCACCTAATATAAGAAATTATTTATCATATCAAGTATTCAGAACAAAGTCCTGGAAGGTATTGTGGGCGCATCCAAATACTATAGGACTGATTACCTACATCGAGAATTTCAGATACCCACAATCAGTCAAGAAATCAAGAGAATTGCAAGAGGGTATGAGAAAAGACTCTATTCTCATACGAATATTGAAATATTGCAACTATTGGATACCAGAACAGGATACAGACTCAAAAGTATCAAACCATCTAATCTTGTGTAGTGTTGTTTAGTGAGGTGCATATATTAAAAAATACAGCAGTGACATGTATATATATTATTTCAACAGAGACTAAGATAGGGCCGATGGGTCCTCCTAGTTATATACCTAGAGTTAAGTTATCATAAAGATAAATTGTAGTTATAAATTGTAGTAATTGTACTTCTTAAAATGAAGCTTGTATAATTTTAGTTAAAAAAATGTTTAAATAAAAATAAAAAATGCTTGTTTTCCTTCTCCAGCAAATCCCACTCAAGCTGCACCAGGCTATCTATCTTATTATCTAGAAATTGGGAAATACAATCTATTTATAATTTGTCGATCACTTGTAATAGCATCTTTTGCGAGGTTATCAGCTAATTCGTTCCCAGGTATCTGTGGCTGGAATAATAGCCAGGCTGTATAATTCGAGAATTTGTACCACTAGCGAAAGTGAGAAAAATATATTATCGATAGTTTGCAGTGAGCTTCGTGAATCAGTGTAACACTAGTCTATCCAGCAGCCAACCGTATAAAAACCTCACAATTTGGGTACTTTGATATGATTTGAAGAAATAATTTCTGAAATATCAACTTAAATTTTTATTTATTATAAGACGATCCAATTTGTTTTGATATTATGAAAAGTCAATGGCGACTCAAGTGTTGAAAATTGAATTTATTGAATCCTGGCTTATAGAAGGTATATCTTTTTTTGCCTCAGTCACTGTCATGGAATATCTCGTCCTCTGCAGGGTAGGAATATATAAGAGCCTGTGGCGTCAGAGCTGTCATCAGTCCGGACAATAATAATAAATATCAGGCTCTTGTTTTTAACCCTACAAGTTTAATAACTTACTATTGATTAGTAATATGTTTGTGTATATAGTAGATGTGAAATTACAATCATTGTTCTAACCGATATTTGTGATTAACCATTGTAACATGTTACGTTAAGTATGCCTAATTACGTACCAACGACATTATATTTGCATCAGTTGTTTATACATTTAACATAATAATATATATATATATATATATATATATATATATATATATATATATATATATATATATTATATAAAAATTATACCATAAATGCTTATTCTAAATGTTCTGCTATAATTTGTATCGGTTCTCGTTTATTTATTCCTACAGGTTAATGACATGGAGTAATGAGGAATAATGATTTTAGAATATAGGCATATGCCTTTTTTCATTTTAGCATCATTGTCTATATCTGCAGAACTCCGGCTCTTTCACAGACTGTTGAACTCAAACGTTATTTGAATTTTCTTAACATATGTTATTTGAATTTATTTTTTCTGACTCACTGTGTAGGTGTGTTTTCACTCACTCACTCACTGTGTAGATTTTTCTAACGCAGCTTTCATAATTTTTTTCCAATTCTTTTATTCCTTGTTGGTGAAAAACACTTTAATATTTCTTTTATTATTGATTGATGTTGATTCATATTGTAATTATTGTCAAGGATTATTTATTATATATTTTATTTCGATGCATAATGATTTATTTCTTTGTCGCTGAAACAATATTATGTTGTTATTGTATATTGTTTATTGACTTAATAAACATTTTGCAGTACTTTATTCTGCTAGATCATTGGTAGAGACTTTTCTCGAGTATTTGACTATTATTTGTTTCTTATGTGTCTTCCATAAAAATGTTCTTGTTTTTTTGAATACATGCCGACAATTTTTTTAGTGATATTTAATGTTTATTTTTGATTTAATATGGATCTTCATTAAATTTTTCTTTACATTTTCTCTTTATCTTTTGTAGGTAACCACTATTGATAATGTTTATTCACTGTAAATTCCAATAAACAATTGATGCAAATATAACGTCGTTGGTATTCAATTAGACATACTTAACGCAACATGTTGCAATGACTAATCACAAATATCGGTTAGAATAATCATTGTAATTTCACATCGATTATATTCATAAAAATATTACTAATCGTTAGTAAGTTATTAAACTTGTAGGGTTTAAAACAAGTGCTTTTATTTATTAGAAATATAATATAATAATTATATAACATAAAATAATACACAGAATCTCAAAAGGAATTACAAATTCTACTGGATAAAGAGGCAGGCATCAAATCAACATCAAAACGGAATGCTTGTTTAAAGAAGTTCTTCTGTGTATCTGAACTTGTATTATGTTGATTGTGAAACTTACTAGATCCCCTTGAATTTGGGATGAGAAAGTTCTGGCATGCGGAATACTTACCAGACTTTGCCCTATTTGAGCTATATTCGTGTGTTTAAAACGAGAAAAAACATGGATATATATTATGACTTTTTCGCTTTTTAGTTAGTTGTTACTTAACTAGTTGCATTAATATTTTACATGAGAAATGGTACAAAGATCATTGGGAGCAATCGATATTATTTCTAAGATTAAGTTTGCTGTTGCGAATTTTATTCGATATTTGAGGGAAAATATAAAAAAAAAACACTTATATAAAGTCGTTCACCTAATATAAGAAATTATTTATCATATCAAGTATTCAGAACAAAGTCCTGGAAGGTATTGTGGGCGCATCCAAATACTATAGGACTGATTACCTACATCGAGAATTTCAGATACCCACAGTGAGTCAAGAAATCAAGAGAATTGCAAGGGGGCATGAGGAAAGACTCCATTCTCATACGAATATTGAAATATTGCAACTATGGAATACCACCAGAACAGGATACAGACTCAAAAGTATCAAACCATCTGATCTTGTGTAGTGTTGTTTAGTGAGGTGCATATATTAAAAAATACAGCAGTGACATGTATATATATTATTTCAGCAGAGACTAAGATAGGGCCGATGGGTCCTCCTAGTTATATACCTAGATTTAAGTTATCATAAAGATAAATTGTAGGTTAGACGGAAACGACTAGGAACAACGTATTAATTAAATAATTAAAAAAATATCAAGTATAATATATCTTCGATGAAATTAAATAATTCTTTAGTTTCATTTCTTTAAATTCTTTAATTTCATTCTTTAATTAAATAATTCTTTAATTTCATTACATTGTTCTATTTACAGTTTTTCATTCATACAGTTCATTCAGAAATAAAATAAGATAGCGATAATAAAATTGCGCAAATATATAATTCAAAAATTAATTTATATGTGAACCATGGTAATTATATTGATATTTTGTAATATGTTAGAGAAACTACACATTCATTCTTGTTGTTTGTAATTTATATATAGTAACCATTGATTTGGTAATTGCGTAATGAGGCCAAAATATTGAGAACATATTTTAAAATTTATTCATGTAATTTTGCTAAAATATATATTTGATGGTGTTGCAGCTTATAACAGGTCAATTGAAATGTCCCCGGCCTACCATAGTAAAACACATTTTTTTGGCAAAATTAGTTTTTTTCATTCAACATAATTCCCTTCAGTGGTGATACACTGATTATAGCGACCCTCCAACTTTTCGATACCATTTTTGTAGTACGATTTGTCCTTTGCTTCAAAATAGGCCTCAGTTTCGGCGATCACCTCTTCATTCGACGACAATTTCTTCCCAGCGATCATTATTTTGAGATCTGAGATCAGGAAATAGTCGCTGGGGGCCAGATCTGGTCAATACGGTGGATGAGGAAGCAATTCGAAGCCCAATTCATGGATTTTTGCCATGTCTTGGTGAAGCAGCACTTTTTTTCTTCAAATACAGCCATTTTTCGGCGATTTCGTCTTTCAACGGTACAGTAATGCTATGTAAGAGTCGCTGTTGATGGTTCTTCCCTTTTCAAGGTAGTCAGTGAAAATTATTCCATGCGCATCCTAAAATACAGACGCTATAACTTTGCCAGCCGACTGTTGCGTTTTCCCACGCTTTGGAGCGGGTTCACCGTGTGCATTCCACCCGGGTGACTCTCGATTTGACTTCGGAGTGAAATGATGGGGCCATGTTTCATCCATTGACACAGATTGAAGTAAAAACTCGGGTTTATTACGCTTGATCATCTTCAAACACTGCTTTGAATCATCAACTCGTCGTTGTTTTTGGTCAAAAATGAGCTCGCGCGGCACCTATTTTGCACAGAGCTTTCTCATACCCAAATATTTGTGAATGATATGTTGTACACGTTCAGTTGGTATCTTTAGAGTATCTACTATATCAATTGCAATATATTCAATTTCAATTTTCACACGTACATATGTCGGTAACAATTTCTTTTGGGCGTCCACTGGGTTCACCACCTTCGATGCTCATTTCACCTTAACTTAGCATATCAATCCTTGATGGTTGCTTTTTCTGGGGTAGTACCCGAAAACTCGGCATCAAGCCAAGTGTTTGATTCAACTGTATTTTTTCCCTTCATAAAGCAATATTTTATCAACACGCGAAATTCCTTTTATTCATTCTTTTACAATAACAAAAGTTGCTTCACTCAAAATGCTATAATTCGCAAACTAATGATCCAACAGCTGTCAAATTTGTACACGCGTAATATAGGGATTTAATTCTAGTAGCGCCATCTATATGTCAGGCCAGGGACTTTTCTATTGACCTGTTATTAAAAATAACACACCGTTATTATTATAAATTCAAGATACCACACCGAAAAAAATAATGCTAATATCATGGTGTATGGCCTTATTCAGCTGCTATAGTAGGTTGATACGGCTATACGTATGTATCATAGTTACAAGTAATTGTATTGTTATTCCTTAAACACAATCAAGCGCTTGAATTTAAATTTAATCGAGAACGAATTAAACGGTTCCCTATCGGGTATTTTATCTTATCAGATTTAACATTGTTTTGATGTAAATACATATTTTTTCATTTGTTAAATATTAAGGTACAAAACAATGATCTATTCTGTTTGGATTGCTAAAATATTAGATTTGTTTTGTTGTATATAATTAAATACGATGTTATTATTTATTTCATTAGTTTTCACATTAC
The DNA here is from genome assembly GCF_030347505.1 of Rhynchophorus ferrugineus. Taxonomy (NCBI): domain Eukaryota; kingdom Metazoa; phylum Arthropoda; class Insecta; order Coleoptera; family Curculionidae; genus Rhynchophorus; species Rhynchophorus ferrugineus. The sequence continues at coordinate 16,622,861 of NW_027472583.1, read as the reverse complement.
TTATTTCACAAGTGATGCAGTGTTCGGAATTTTTCTACGTTCATTTTAAAGTAATTTTCGTTAAATAGAATTTATTTGGGTCAACGTATCTTCCAGTCTTTGATATTACATTGCATTATAACCATATCCTCGATGTAGTGTTTTTAGAGTTTAAGCAACAAGTAACGGAGTTAAATTAGGAGAATATAATAATTAGGGAATTAATTGATTTTTTAATACAAAATTCTCGAAGAGATAACGTGGAAAGACGTGTTATTATGATTTAAAACCAAGCAATAATTAAATTTCGCATAATATTCAAATACTGCTTCTTGTTGAACATTTGGTATGGTGATTTCATAATGAAAAACATAATAATATTTATGTTATTCTATTTTTGATCACATTAGAGAACTTGAATTATAAAATCTTGGAGGATCAGGATATTTTTAAATAGGAAACCTGTTGCTTTTAAATTACCCTATCGGATTTTGATGGCTTTCTCTGTGAACGCAATTAAACTACGTTTAACTGTTAATCATGAAACAATAGCGAATAAACAGTCGTTAAAATATACGCTACATCACCTTGTGAACTAGCATTTTTATTGTTGTTCTTATACTTCTTGATGCTGAAATATTGCTATGCTTGAAATAACTCATTAGTTGGGATTTAAAAATGTAAATAATGTTTTTGTGACATCCATTTATATATATATATATATATATATATATATATATATATATATATATATATATATATATATATATATATATATATATTATTAGCTGTGATAATGACTTGACTAATAAGATATTTTAATAGATAGTGTTATTGATGATTAGTAACATTTTGGTGAATAGAGTTATCCTAAAACCAAGGTTCTTGTTGTAATCTGTAATGTTTTAGGATATTATGAAAAATACCATTTAGGCATCGTTGCTTACTTGTTAAAACATATATTTATATTTAGTTTAGTAAAAATCGATTTAGCAGTAAAAAACAATGTACAAACCTGTAAGGATAAGTTTTAATTTTAAATCTAGATTATTCACCTATTATATGGTAAGTATATGGACAAAGAGATGAGCTACTATAGACTGCAAAAGTTGTGCTATTAACTTGATATGATTAGAAGAGAATAACTAACTGTTATATATACTCATTGTTATAAAGAATAGTGATATAGTTGATTAGCAAGAATAGCTTAGTACTAAGATCCTGAGGATGATTACTTAGACTCAGAAACTAGAAATACCAAGTATTTAGGCTAAATTTTGAGAATGAGTTATTGCTTTACAATTTACGTGGCAGAGGTACTGATGCTGATTGTCGTGACTAAGTTTGACCGGTCTGTAGAACTGCTTTTCTATGTCACATACTATAGAAACTTTGTTAGGAAACACGTCACAATTATTTGTAAATATAGGTTAAATGTTTGTATTTACCACTTCTTGCTCGTAACCTCGTTTTTGCCGGTTTGAATCGCGCAGTAGTAAACTCGACAGGACGGTGCAACTACTGTTGCGATGGTCATGAGGCATGAGGATTGAGAATGTTGAAATTCTCATTAGAATATTGAAATATTCCAGGTTTTGGATACCACCAGCACAGGATTTTCTTTCAGGACATTTACTATAATTAACATAAAATCTTAAATCTAAAGTTGGGTAGGTACTCAGAAACTAAGATTGTGGTTTATATAACACACATTCTGTATTTTTAATTTGATTCACCCATGCTTCAACACTCGTAGCGTCACTTTTATGTTTTGTACCTGTGGACTTTCATTGGTTTTCTTACTGAATATTATATAAATATTTATGAGTCAATAAATAGTCTTTTCAAATTGCCACTACTTAAATTAGCTCGTGTTTCATCTAATATGGGATACATTGGAATTTTAGTTGTTTTTAGCAGTTTGGCTACAATCATATTTTTACCTGATTTCAATAACATTCACCCATTCTCACCCATTCTTTGATACACTCATATAAATTCCTTATCAATTACAGTCAAATCTAAAAGGAGTAATTATTTTACCAAAATAAGAACCCCATACTTGAAAATTTTTAAGAGAGCGAAACTTCAGTGTTTCTTATTAACTTTTAATGCTGTGGATTGATTATATGATCAACGAGTTGTCATTTTAATGAGATATGCTCACATAAAGAACATCGAGTCAAATTTATCTGTACTTGTACTTTAACCAATTTCTAAATTAAAATAAAAATTGGATGTGTACGAACCTGGATAAAATGTCTTCCTATGTCTTTTCAGGTTAACAGTGTTATAATAGCTTTTTTTACAATTATTTATAATTACAATATGAACAGTAGAAGAACAAATAAACTATGAAGAATTCTTAACTTTACAAAACAGGGTTTCCAGTACTGCCAGGACCAAATCCAGAATGGCTGTTGTAGTATGTTAGATTCAAACTCAAGATTTCTTTTATATGGCAACGTCGCATAATCAGGCGGAAACTACCGAAGGTTTACCGAATACAGGTTGAGATTCTCCAGAAATAGTAACTACTTAGATATTTTAATTTCACGCTCGATCATACACGCGTTGATATCGAATCGCCTTTCTAAAAGGTCAGTTCCCCGGGTAGAAATAAAAAGTACCGGCCCAATGCAGCGTCGGAAATCGTTTTCGGGTCGGGCAGAGAAAGTCCAAAACCAAATAACTCTTATTTTTTAAATGCCGATCGCGAGCCGCATTACTTTACCGACATTAGTCACTCGACTTGTTCGTGTTAATTGTATCATAAAAGCGACCGACGAATATTACGACATAATCGTTTAGCATGTTCATTTTTTTTGTCGTAACATGAAGGTTGGTCGCGCTGATTTTTTTTCCCATTAATGAACAATTACACAGTGAAAATTGTCGTGGTCGAAGCTGATTTACTTTTGCAATTTCAGGATTTTATAACGTAGTCTTAATAGTCAATCCAACTACACATTTACATCGTTATATTTTTACTACCGGAATGTGTTAATAAATAAATATATGATACTGAAGCCTAGGAATTGAACTTCAATGTATTCGGTGTTGTATGTAGTGTGGTCATTTTTTTTTCACCTTTAAAAAGCATTCGTTCACAAAAATTAGTACTATATATATTGTATATTATATATATTATGGAATATGGCAATATTGTATTGAATTAATTCAATAAATCTTGCAATTTATTGTGTTCGAAATTTGGTTTTTTATGTCATTCTTTGTGAATGGCCCGAACCAATAACTGGAATATAACGGAGTGGCATTACCATAAGTTCCTGAAACTATTTTATGGGATTCTAAGCAGATTTCTTCAAGTCAAACAGAAAATGTAATGAATGTTCAAAATACAATTCTAAGAAGTGCGAAGATTAGCGTTAAAAGTGTTGTTCTATGTAGATAAATGTGGAAACCATCACGTAATAAATGCAACAGTTGTTTTCATTGATGCTCTGCATTTTCACCAACAGAGTATTCAAACACACCATAGTTCAAGTAAGGCTTCATCAGAATTCACAAATTAATAGCCGGAACAGATTTGTTATTGTACTATCATTAGTTTCATTTGGATTTGTTTCTCTCTTTTTGTTGTTAATACTAGTGCAAGTTTGGGATTTTTTTCCTATAATGTTAAAGTGTCTTTATAACCATTATTATTATTTCTATTAGTATTTTCTTCAATTGTGTCTTTTAATCTCATTGTTTTCTTCGTTTATCTTCATACAGAAGTTTCCTAAGGCGAACTTCTGGAGGTCACACTAATTCAAGAGTTAAATGGGGAGTTTCTACTACTTAGTCTTTAGAGAATTATCCAACCTGCAAAGATAACAAGTGCGTCTAACGTTAAAACGATTCTGATTTTAACAAATTAACAAAATGTCTGACGATATATGGATGAACAGTATTGGCAGTGAGCAAATTCAACTGCTAATCTAACAAAACATACACATTTTTAGTTAACTTTGAATTCTTATGAGGTGATATGTTCATATCTTCTGACAAAATATTTTTCTAGACAAAAAGGCCAAAGCAACAAAGTAAGATTATGTCATTTTAATAACAAAAGAAGATTGAAATAGATAGAAAATACTGCATGCTTAAAAAAACATAAAGGTTAACCAAATTATACCTATGAAATTACTGCAACAGTAATGGCTTAAATCTATTCTAACATAGATTAAAGTTCTATGTCTAGACGTCTCACGCATCACATCATTCAGTTTTAACATAAACATATAGTCTTGTTCGTTCGAATACATCACTGGTGAAGAAGTGACCAAAGGGATGTACGGTCATTAACTCGTCTGGATAGCTTATAATTTTATTAAAATTATTTTTATCGCATGTACCTCCGTCCATCAGTTGGCTTTTAATTGCCTTGTGAATAGTGCAAGAATAGTTTTGGTTTTGGTGACTCCAAATTCCAATAGACTGCTATTGGGAGACTGAGTTACTGCAATCCTCCTTTGGTGGTCGTACACCCTGAACTGCAAACTTCTGTCTAATTTTCAGTAGACTTCTTAGATCGCAGCAACTTCAGACTGCCTTTGGTGATCCTACATCTTGAACTCTGATGCTTGTGCAGGGGAATTCATGGACTAGGGTTGTTTTTCAAAGCTTGTAAGTTTACTAATTGGAATAGCTTATAGTAGGGGTCCTTTAACACCTTCCAGACAATTGTTGTGTTCTTACAACTTCAGCGGCGATATTTTTGCCCGAAGTGCACTTGACTACACCAAGAGATTCGATGAATAAATGCGAAATGATTGTTAATCCATCAGTCTATCTTCTTTTCTTGATAAATAACCTGATTCCGATTAATTGTATGAATTCAAAAGATAATAGCCTTATTATCTCCCCAGAATTCTACCAACTGCGCTTGTTCTGATATGGGAAGGGTTTAAAATAAGAAAAACTTTCATTTTACTTCAAAAACTAATTTATTTCACGGTAAGAAGTACTAAATATAATATAAATATTATAAATATATTAAATATAAATAAAATGTATTCTAAAATATAGCAAATCTCTATGTTTAGACGTCTCACTCATGTTCCCATTCAGTCTTAGACTAAAGACACCTCGTTCCCTCAATCTTTATAGCCAGGACCGTATCACCCGCCCGATATAACATATACACACTATGTGTTAGTTTTATAGTTAAGGCTCACCACCAGCAGAGCATAACAGATGAGTCAGTAATGTTACGGTAGCCAATTATAAGTGTACTTTATTTTAATTGCACAGCTATAGGTTGGGATAAATTATTACTGGAAACAAAATGATACTTGATGAACTATAATTTTCTTCCGTTACATAAACAAGTATTTAAATAAGGTCATTCTCGCTGATTTGTTTAGAACATTGTGATTGTAAAATAGTTCTCAAGTTTTGTTATTGTTCAACATCTTTAGATAAAGTTCCATTACATTTTTATGTTTTAAATTTACGTTTGCGATTTATAAACACGACATTAACTTTGATTTATAAGTTTATGGTATAGTGTTAGTATAACCATGGACTAAAAGCAGCGAACATAAAAGCTGTTTCATTACGTGTAACCACCGATTGATCATTTAAAAATTGTTAGTCATTATTTTAAATCGACCTTGCCATTACTGTACAACTTTTGTTATTTCTCCGATATATAAAAAAATCTCTGATAATTTTCAGTCGTTCTGATATATCGTATTTTAAATTGTGTTGCGATATCTAGTAATAAAACAAATACCGATTCCCCGAAAATAGGATTAGTCTATAGATTATTTCATTTCCACAACTTTTACTGTCAATTTAGTCATTTCCAGGAAAAATGAAGTTAAAGAACTTTCACATAGTTGAAATTTAATGTCTGGCTCACAATGTGGTTAACAGCGAAAGAAAGTACTGCTAATTGGTAGAGGTATCAATTGTCCTGGAATTTACACTGGTATTTGTGATATTATACTTTTATTATTTCGTCGCTAAGTTAAGTAATTTGCATTTGTCATGTGTTTATTTTTAATATTACTCTGTTATTTGGATCTTGAATAAATTCTCGTTTTATTCCAGCAAATTGACCAGGATTACGTATGTGTAATTAATAATGGTTATTAAAATTAAGTACATTTTCTTTCTCTATAGTGTAAACAGTTTTTTGTGACATTAAAGTAAGAAATTCGTAATTTACTGAACTGCTTAAATAATCTTAGCAACCACCATATTACTGGTTATATATATGAGCTTGATGTGTAAATAAGAAACAGAATGTTTTGCAAACATGAAAAACCACAGAACAACCTTTAAATATATACATAAAAACCCTTAAGGGGCAAACTATTTTCGAAGATAAAAAAATCAGTTTTATATTGTTTAATCTGCAAGTAAACCTATTAATAATAATTTTTTCAGCAATATTTTCTCTTTCTTTCTAAGATTCTTGATCTATTAATGTTAATACTTCTCATAATTTCAACCTCTTAATAAATATTAAACTATTGATTGCTTTTTTGCGTATTAACTTAGAACGTGTTGTTTTACAACGTGTGCCGATTTATAGCCTCTAACATAGCCTAAGACATCTGGTTGGTTTTGTAGAACACAAATCGAACTTTGCAAACTAATGCGGTTGCATGATCCGACGCATTATATATAATTCTGTCTCTTTTTAACTAGAGTAAAATGAGAAGGAAAAATCCGTTCAGAGTTTAAACGAATATTACCTTTTTACAGATTACATTTGGCTGTATATTCGACGTCATCTATTTTTGTAAACTAATTGATATCTTACATTAGATACGCTTAGTATAATTATTACTAGTTCTCTTTGTAGTTGCATTAATACACAACACATTAGTATATATTTCCCAAATTAATTGTTAGATTAGAGTTAAGAATAGATTTATATACTAAACAAGTTCATCTGGTTTGGTTAGCTTCAATCCTCTGTTTTCCTGCGTGTTGTCCAGTATTGCTTCCATATTGCTGTGATTTAGCAACCATATATACCTAAAAACAAGGCTTGAAAATTCTTTAAGTTTGTTTTAAATCTTGGATCACTTCGTATGTTCTTCAATTTGGTTTCGAGGTCATCGTGCAGCTCTTCGTAGAACTTTGTTTTGGGTGTGTTGGATTACACAGTTGTTCTGATGTTTTAGTGCAATCCCATATTTGCACACCCATATTTGCACAATAGGTCCAAATTGGCTTTATGATTGACTCATAAACCAATCTCTTTAATTTTAGATCAAGTTGAGAGTATCTTCCGACTAACCAGTACGGTTGCTTGACTTTGCGTCTAATCTGCTCTGATTTTTGTTTAACATGATGTTTCCAATTTGATCTGCCATCGAGATGTATTCCGAGGTATTTAGCTGATATTATATCTGCTTGAGGAATCGGGCATCTGTCAAATGATATAATTAGGTTTTTGTCATTTCACCGCAACCTAAATTCACACGGACAGATTTGGAGCTATTAAGCTGTGATTTTCAGTCTCTAGTCTATTTGTAGGTCTTGTTGACGTGATCTATGATATGCATGAGCTGTTTTAATGAAAGGACTATATTTATTCCAATTCAATGATAACGCGCTAGAAAATAATAATTCACATTCACTTCAGAAGAAGAAACAAATTTACTAATAATATAAATCGAATAAGAAGTTGAAAATTGAACAGAATATATGCTCAAAATATGTCAAATCTCCAATCTATTACCAGAACAGAATTTCGAATTTGGATATGTTCTACCGATTATGAACTGTTCCAATAAATACCATGCGATTTAGAGAACAGTATATCAATTTTTATGATTCAAAAATTTGTTCTGGATAGTGGCTAGCACTGAATGATATGTTTTTTGTCTATTGTTTAAAATAATTTTAACAAAAAAAGCAAAAACTTGTTCAAGGTCCGACCTATTCGGGTTGAAATAATTTAATTTACCTTTTTGTCTCGCTTTTGCGTCATCTCATCTTTCAATACAATTTTCATTTTTAATCAGAAATAAAAATACTTGAACTTTTCAATGAGGCATGCTTACGTTAATTAAATCACTCGAAAGATAAAACAGTATCATTATTTATTATATTTCGTACATGAACGATCAAGGTCAGTTAAAAGTTAAATTCTAAATCGTGTCTGCTTTTTATTCTTGCCGCTGTTATTTTTCCGGGTAGGCCGATGTCGATAAACTAAACAAATCCATGTATGGGGGCTACCATAAAAAGGAGTACGATACATCGGGTCAATTGTATATTCATCGATCGCTTTTTTTATTTACAAAATATCATTCTTCAACCACAGCGATATTATCGCAGCTACTTATATGTAGATCTTAAATCATAACATAAGTAGGAAATATTTTTTTTTGAAGTCGACTATTCATGAACATGCTAATAATGATATGTATTGTAACCATCAGTATGCAACGTTTCTTCACTTTAAGGCTACTTTTTTTGACTGAACTTTTCAAAGTCTTTTTGTGGAATGATTTTTTAAATTAGTTTGGATAAGTTTCGTCTGCTGTTCGATTACCAGTTGTTTTTTCTGTTCGGTTGTATTAGAGTTAATACAAAAGGGCGAAAAAAAGCGAATGTAAGTTGGCTACTAAAAAGTATGGACAAAATAATATGAACACTTAATATATATATACATAATTTATTTACTAATAAGGTTTTGAGCAACTATTTACTATTCAAATGGCTGAAAGTCTTTGCAGAATAGATTCGTATAGTGTTAATAGTTTCGAATAGTTTTCAACGGAATGTAAACAAAAACAACAGCCAATTGCCTTTAGTGAGGTTTTGGAGATGGAAATCTAGTCCTCACTCTAAGTCAAGTCTAAAACGATTCACTTGTGTTGAGATCTCGCGATTATGCTCCCGTTAGACATTTTTTGATGATATTCTGATGTCTCTCTTGACTGTAGGAAACAGGAATTTCAGACTCCTGGTTCATTTTGGAGATCTGGGGGTTTATTTTTCTGATCACTTGTAGTAACCCCAGAAGAAAGCATATTATTAGCAATACATACACATCGCAGTATTTACAAGGAAGCAGTGTTGTCAACATGCAACAAAATGTACTATATTGCATGGTTTTCTTATTATTGTGTCTGACCCTGTATCTCTTGCTTCATTTTGCGAGTTTACACTAGTGTATGAACTATTTTTATGTTTTTAGAAATATCTACGGATTTTAGAAAACTAATGATATTTGGTAGTCATTGCACTTCTAACTTTATTTTTTAATTTTATTTCATTGTATTAGCTTCTAGCATGCTAAATCCAGTATATTCTAAACTATATGTATTGTCATTCATCTTTTGTTAGTTGTAGTTATTTATCTTAATTCTTTGTAATATCTATGATGTGAATTTAGTATAATACAATTAACATCTCTTACTTATATCTATTTCTTAATGCAGATGGAGACAGTAAAATATAATATAATATAAAGATTAAAACTTCCTTGTGTGATGATATTTTTTGTATTCTGTTTCATCATTTTCTAATCGATTATGTTTAAACATTGATTGCCACAAGATATTTCAATGTTTTCTTGAAGTGTTTCTTCTTTCTTGATACTTATTTACTGTGTTCGTTATTGCACACTTCACTTAGTTTTTTCACTTTATACTGTCATATTGTCAGGAACTTTATTAGAATAAAAAATGTGTGGCAACGTATTGCAGCATTTTTAATTACAATTGTATGGGTAATATTTGCCGAAAATTACGAGATATAAACATAGATTTCACCTATCCCTAGGATTTTTAATGCTTGAGGAGGTTCATAATGACATTTTCAGTTAATTCATCTGCTAGCCATAATGCTAAAATGTGGGAACTTTGGATCATTCCCGGTGTATTTAAACGTCTGAGAACAGTTGATTTATCAACTGTTAAGCTGTATGAAAGTTCTTTGAGAAGAGTTTGAGCTGGGATTTGTCTAGAAATCCTTGTCTTCATGTCATTGTATTGGAACATTTTTAACAACCACTTTTAAATCGTTGAAACTAAAACCAATAATTGGGATGTGACGGGGTGGTAGTATGGCCATAAGTTTCTTAAAGTGATTGAAGGGCTTTTGCACCAGATTCTACAATTTTAAGTTTTCCATGATTAACGCCTGTATACTCGGAATAACTCAATAATTATACGGAAAACTGTTACTTTATATAGAGAAATATCAAAATTATCAAATCAATTAACTGTTAGTTTAGGTCATTTAACAATTATCTTTAAGATAAAATACGGTTTCCCGGTAAAATAATATTTAAACATGTAATTTATAAAACGTGTTATGTAAGATTGTACAATTTTAAAAACTGTCAAAACATAATGATTTTATGGTTATTATGATGAATAATTGAGAAATGGGACAAAATTATAAAAAGATAATAATGATTATTTTGGAGCACATGTTGCAAAATAAATAGTTGTTGTATTTAAGAGATATAGCTTTTTATAAGTTGTTTCGGTCTATAGCACACGGCACTCTTATGCAAATCTGCTAAAAATATAAATCAAAACAATGATATTGATATTCATGTCTAATATTAATAAATTTGGTTTTGTATTGGTTTGATGAAAAACATGCTCTTGCAATTAATTTTAATCACTTTAATGAAGTAGTTTTCTTCAAGTAAAACAAATTATGATTCATCTATATATCCGTAATGAAATTACATTAACGAACTACTACTCGACAATTGCGTTTTTTTCGTCTTCAGCTAATGTTCGACAACCACGCAAAAGACGGCGGAATCGTATTTTACGTCTAGACGTCAATCTATGTTATTCCATCGGCAACATGAAATGTCGGGACAGTATTTAGGCGTCTACGTCGGTGTTGAGCTGTGACAGGTAACACACAGGAAATGGGGGCACTGCGCACACAAAAGCCTGAAATCTTCAGATATCATAAATTAGGTTTATCTTTTAGATGGTGAATCACGGCTACTCATAAATAGTAATGAAGTTTTGTTTTGTCGGGTTTAATAGCCATATTATCTTATATAGTACAGAGGGGTTTTATTCATCTCGTTAAAATGACGTAAAACACATTGAGTGTCCTTGAAATAAATTCAATATCTTTGTAACATTTTTTATAATATTTAACAGAATATGTGAATAATACTAATAATAATTAAAGGAATATATATATATATATATATATATATATATATATATATATTCCTATAAGCTATTAGAATTTCATTATATTCTACTCATAAATTTGTGAGTTATTGTGCTAAAACTAACACTGCTGTTGGTATTTTCAAAACAATGGACCAAAAACAATTTTGGGTTTTAATTTTACATTGTTTCTTGATGGGAAAATTACCGTTCAAGCGAAGGAATGGCTTGAAAAGTGTTATAAGGACTCCGCTCCATCAGAAACAACAATAAAACGTTGATTTGCTGACTTCAAACGTGGTCGTAGAGACACAGATGGTGCAGAACGCAAATAACATCAGAAAACATTTAAAAAAAACACAAAATCGTTTTGATTGATCGAAAAGTGAAGTTGCGTGAGTTAGCTGACATCGTAAAGATATCAAAAAAACGTGTTGGGTTTTATATCGCATGAGCATTTGACAATGAGAAAGCTATGTTCGAAGTGGGCGCCGCATGTGCTCACTGTCGACCAAAAAGCGACAACGTGTTGATGATTCTGAGCAGTGTCATGTTTAAAAGTAAAAACCGCAATTTTTACGTCGATATCTGACGACGTCGTCTGAAACGATCGTCATCTAAGTGGACAGTTAGCTGGTGGACAAGCCTATTTTGAGACAAGAGATAAATCGTTGTACAAAAGTAGTATTGAAATGTTAGAGCGACACTGGAATGATTGTGTAGCTTTTGATGGAGATTCCTTTGATGATTAAAGCCAGTTTGAATTAAAAAAAAAACGTTTTCCTTGTTACGCCCGGGACATTTCACCCTATTATTTTATAAAATATTTGTAGATGTTCAAGGAAGGTTTGTATAGTGATGATATATTGGAACAATTTTGAGGAAAACAATAAAAACATCAATTTTGTCTTCCCATATAAAGTTGACTGTTACTATAGTGACTGTTAGTACCATCAATAGTTTCATTGTCACAAAGGGTCGATATTCTGATTAGTTGCCAAATGTTTATGAGTGAATACTTGAATACGGATTACAACTACTCACACTGAACAATGTAACAGGGTAAAAAGATTAAAATTGTGAATGATAAATAGTAAAATACTTTTGACTGTTTTGTGGCAATAATGAATAGGTAATATTTTGTATATTACTTTCTCGATTTTCGTTAAAAAATATTTCCGTCCAATAATAAATAAAGCATTTACTTTATTTAAAAAAGCTCTAGTAGTTATTGTGCGATCATTTTTAATTATGCCATGGATTAATTTTTTTATGATTATGTATATTTTTAATTGTATTTAGTATTTACGGTTATTTTACATCGTTATTTTTTAGGTTTTGTTTAAGTTCTATTGTATAGTCTATATTTATTATAGTATATTATTTAGAAATAGCAATTAACATATTACAATACGATAAAACATTTGTGGAATATTATTCCATTCCATAGAAAAATTCCATTCCTGTTTACTGATCCCCAGATCATTCAAACATAAAAGTAATTCTACATTGTTTAAAATGAAATTATTAATTGCACGTTAATAGTATTCAGTAATTATTTTTTCCTTTTCAGTTGAAAGGTTTTTTAAAGGTTCTACGTGATGGAATATCTATATCTCCGTCTCGCTTATATTACCTTTGGAAAGTAAAAACACAGAAATTTTCTTCTCTCACAATTTATACAGGAAAGGGTTCGTACATCTTCATCTGACATCACGAATTGAAAGAAAAAAAAACAGTCGAACGGTACATTAGAGAGTGAAATTAGGCCGATGAGTTCTCCTAAGATATATACCTAGATTTAAGTTATTGTAAAGACAAATTGCAAGTTAGCGGGTAATAAATAGTAACAAAGTAATAAATAAATAATAAAAAATAATTTTTATTTCAATCCTTATTTCATGGAATAATATTATCTTAGTATTTAGCATTGATCTTTTCTAATCATTCTATCTAGATACACCTATTACATATACATCATATCTGTACATCAAACTAGATATCACTGACCTGAACGGTGGCGTAAGGAATGTTAGTGTTTTTGCTTTTTTTTGCTCTGTACGTGATTGCGTAAACGAGAGAATGGCCTAGATAGCCGCCATACCATTAAGATCCTATCTAGAAACAGAAGCCCGTTTGAATAGGATTTGAATAATACTAGAAATGTAACAAATTACAAGGAAATTGCCCGTTCGGTTTGTTTTATTTCGCTTTAATTTACAGAACGGACTATTAAAATGGCGAGCCGGTACATTTATTCCTATTGAGGCGCGCGGAAGAATTGAACGCTGTACCGAATGATTTATTTCGTCGTTACGTGGATGAATTATCGTTTTGCCTTATAAAAAAACGGCCAATGTGCGTTAGCGGAAACCGATTTCGTAAATAAATAGTACGGTAAATTGTTCTTGCGTTGTTCTTAGATTAACAGATGTTTTTTGACATTTATTTGTAGTAATATTATTAGGCTTTCTAATAATTTTTGGAATATTGCAGGTGTTGCAGATAATATTACATTTCTTAAATTTGGTCCTTTATCTTTATTATAAATTATTATGCATCTACAATATACAATCTTACTAGTACTGGTAAACATTTAATTAATCCTATAAATTAGTTTTAAAGGACTTTGAAGCTTTATTGTAAAAAATCGGTACAATGCATTTTATTCAAGGTATTGTCCATTGATAGCCGCTAGATTTTCTCATCTTTCGTACTATCCACTATCTCATCTATCCACTAGTCGACCCATTTTTGGTATAATCCTAACAGGCCAATTGAAAAGTCACATTTTTTTTGGGGAAAATTAGTTTTTTATTCAACAAAATTCCCTTCAAGGGTGATACACTGATTATAGCGACCCTCCAACTTTTAGATACCATTTTTGTAGTACGATTTGTCCTTTGCTTCAAAATAGGCCTCAGTTTCGGCGATCACCTCATCTTTCGACGAAAATTTCTTCCCAGCGAGCATTATTTTAAGATCTGAGAACAGGAAATAGTCGCTAGGGGCCAGAGTGTCCATCCATTATCACATATATACCCAAAAACTCGGGTTTATTACGCTTGATCATCTTCAAACACTGCTCCGAATCATCAACTCGTCGTTTTTTGTGAAAAGTGAGCTCACGCGGCACCCACTTTGCACGGAACTTTCTGATACCCAACTATTTGTGAATGATATGATGTATACATTCAATTGATATCTTCGATTAACAAATTATTACCAAATATTAACACTGGGGTTCCAGAGTAATATATATTAATGAAACGAATCCAAAGAAGTGCGCGTTTAAAACATATCAAAGCTGCATTTGTCATTAATGTATTGAAAAATGTAAAAATTTCAATAATTAGGCCTGATAGATGTTTGAAAAATTAATTAATTAATTTCATCAATGTAGTGGTTTTCCTTAGGGTCTGCAAAACATCCACCTGTGGTAGTTATTACATTTTCGTTTGATTAAAATTATTTTTTTGAACCGTATGAGGATCCTATCTTCTTAAAGAATGAATATTCTTCTATAAAATGTGTGTTTTTTAAATCTTATAACCCTTTGGTCCATCGAATACTGTGTGAACGTTTAAAAGTTGTAATTTTGACATCGAAAGAGCGTTTTGGCCAGCCAAAAAATTAAGTCGAAGATTTGAAGATTTCCAATGTCTTAAAAAGCATATAAAAAGTCCAAGAGCTTGGATATTTTTTTCGAAAAAAGTAAAGCAAACTTTTCTCTTCTTAGGCAATATTTAACATGGATATCTAAAGATTAGAGATCTTTATAACAAACAAATCAAAGATAAAATTATATTACAAATTGTGAAATGATGCTGATTTTTATATCTGCGACAAACAATGTTTGTTAATTACTTTTCAAATAGGTTTATAACTATTAATCAGGAAGTTAATTAAAAGTTTGTTAAGAAAACAACATATGATTACAATTTATGTATTTATTTATTTATTTATTTCAAAACCAAAGAAAACGCAGAAGATGTAGCACACTTTCTTGCTGTTTTGTTCACCGACAACAAGACATAAAAAGAAATCCACAGTACAATTAACAATAAATTAACACTTGCATTTAAATATATTTTAGGTTAGTTGAAGTAAATAAGTATTCAACATAACAATATTTTATCCCATCGGCATTTTTCCATTTTTATATAATTTAAATTATTGTACATCTAATAATAGTTCACATAAATAACATATTTACTATTTATATACGCCTATAATAATGCATATTCACTGGATGTATGTTTTATGACAGACTATAAGCCATATGGCCTTATAAAATGTAGTGCTGTTGTTTGTCAGCTCTGAGGATGTTGTATTTCGAACTAACAAATACCATCGTGTGTTGTTTTTATTGTTTAATTTGATGAAAAATTGACTTGAAATAATTGAATTTTCTTCATCTTAACTTTGTAGTTGATATTTCTCAGTATTCTGCGTAGGAACTAATAAGTTTTGTTACCTTATTGATTCTTCACCTTCAATCGGAATAGTTATTAGATGAGTTGTGGGCTTAAGATTGGTGTAGCAGCTGCACCACATCAACTATCATTAACTCAAAATTAAATATCTTCTGTAATAGTTGAGGCATTTTATTTACGGTAAAACTTCTGCGTTGTGTTAACGATGGATGAGTCAAACAATGGCTGAGTCTTGGGATGCAAAAGGGAATACATTCGTCAGACCGTATAGATTCAATTTTATTTAACTATATAATTGTATTATTTCTCCTCAAATTACAACACTTATTAAAGAACATGAACATCTTTTCTTTTTATATGTTGTTACTGAGAAGCAGCAGCAAAGACATATAAGTACCATATCTACAGGCTTATTTATTATTACAGACAATTTATGGTACACTATGTTGAATCTAATGTATTAATGGTTTTAATAGTGATAATTATTTTTTTTCAGACAAAATGTAAATAAACAGAAATTTATTATTATGCAGATACCTATTTTTAGTATGAAATTTAATTTGCAAATACATTTCTAAGCGTTGATATTAACGAAATTACTTTTAAAGGTATTATCGTCTATGTAATACCAAATATGTTCAAGGTAATATATTGATATGTGTTAAACCCAGGTAAAAATTCTTGCATTCTAACCCAAACAAGCGGTTAAACAAGAACTTTGTCGAAATATATTTTTCTAAAGCGACGCATTTTTCGAGTAGATATGTTCAAATAATAATCTGGTTTTTGTTGACAAACTTGTTTTCGTAATGGAGCTTTTAAATATAAATATAGTTCACTCGGTTATATCAGTTTTTACATTTACGTAATGATATTACAACACAATTTTACATTGTTTTGTTGATATTCAATTAAATATTTATTTATTTTATTATATACAGTTATAATTTGACTAAATATCTACCTAATCTTTAATAATTATGTTATATAGTTTGGTAAATGCTTTATACAGTTCAATTAATTCGCCATATGGCTGTAGAAGATAGAACTCATTGTGATACATATTCGACCCCAGTGTACAGATTAATTTTTATCAGCTATAATACTTTTTTACAATGTTTGCTCTACTAGTTTTTGTTCTAATTGAATTGGTAATTGTAATATTTTGTTGGATATCATCATGATTTCAAGATGATAATGGTAAACAATATAAGAGTTTAATGTATCTTAGAGCCAGGAGAATAGATAACAATACAATATAACAAACAAAGAACAATATAACAAACAAAAAATAAGAGAAAATCTCTGGATATTACACATTATATATATATATATATATATATATATATATATATATATATATATATACTCAGGTGTCATTTAGACAATTAAATTTGAGTTGTGATTAAATTACATATATTTATTCTGGAAATATTTCAAGACCTATATATTATCGGCTGGTTATTAATAAGCAAATATATACATATACCTGTTTTATTGACTATAATAGAAATATATGGGGAAACCAGATGATTGAAAATTTTCTATTATGATTGATAAGTTTTTGTATAGGTTACGATTACTATATGATTAGTTATAACTCATTGGATTTTTTTATAAAACACATGATAAGGCAGAAAGAGAAATATAAGAAAGTAGAAAAAAAGAGGAGAAATACAAAATGAAAAAAACTATAATTTCAAGGAACATATATTGACGACACAATATGTAGTATACTTATTGTTAATATAGAATTTAATATTAAGTTAATATTAGAATTTTTATCAACAACCTCTTTTTTATTATATCTACCTAGTTTTGTTAACTTAATAATAAGTAATTTATTCAAACATACTACTGAATTTTTATTTTAAAGCCTTGAGATTGTTTAGTCAGGATCTGGGGGTTTGGCAATTTCGTAGTTTAATCGCTGTTTTAGATAATAATATGAACTGTAATTGCTAAAAGCGAATTGTTTCAACATTATCCAAGCCTGTAAACAAAATAAAGGTAATATTTCAACATAAGTAATTAAAAATCGATTCAAGACGAAATGAAATGTAACCTTCATTTGCAAAAATATTTTGGTAAGTGGGTTGTTTAAATTAACACGAGAATATCCGGTAAAAATATCAGTATTTGACCGGTCTGTTTATCAAAGTTTTGATTGCGCTTGTTTATAGGACCTGATAAGCATATGTGTTTTAGAAATGTTTTCATTATGATAAATGTATAAAAAAAATTTGATTTAGCACTGTATATAAAATTCGCATAATTATCTACTTGACTTTTTATATGTTTGTTTAGGTATTATAAAAAAAAAGCTTTTAATTCTAACAAAATGCGACGAAAATGACACTTATTTTAGTAAAATATATTCAATATATAGTCTATCCAATGAAACAGTTAATTCACGTCATATAAATTTATGGCGTTAAAACATTACAATGTTACCACATAAATTTCAACTTTTAGTTTATTGTGCCTTTAACATATAACACACATATGTAAATAAAATAATGAAACATTCGAGAGCATGCTTATCTTATTAAGTTTAGTTCTTGTTTCCTTCGTTGCTGTGTTTCCTTGCCAAGTAATTTTTATATTACTATATTTCTCCTCGTTTTCTATGTATGTATGTATATTCTCAATTATTCTCATATATTCAAACCAAACTCTCTTGTATGTTCTGAACAATTTCACATATATTACTGCATTAGCAAGTATGTAAAAAAGAAACTAACTGCAATTTTTGTTTATATTCTCTAATGAGCAAATCGGTGGACAAGCAAGTTAAGATTGATTATTTATAGTAGATAGTATCTCACGCAGCAACTAACAACTACATCAAGAAATCCAACTATCTATTTTACCTTATTCCTCTATTTTATCATGGCAGTAATACCACAGTAATTTTGAAAGATATCTTCTATGAAAGATAAAATGTTAAAAGTAATGATAAACTGTACAGTATACTGTTGTTAAACAAATTAAGAAAATTTTAACAAAGAAACATTTAAAGTTTGCTTTAGATATAAGTAAATAAAAACATAGAAATTTAATAGATTCTATTAAATTGGTGGTATTAAAGAGGTAAGAAAAAGCGAAAAGTGGCTATTGAAATTGTAATTAAATTATGCTTACTGTGCATTAAAGTTGTAGTTTCTATATATCATTTTTTGAAATACGCACTAATACATTAATCCCGTACTCGCCTTGCTTGTGTAACAGAACACTAGTAATACATTAATTTGTAAATTAAGAATGTTCTAAGCTTATCTAATTTGAATTTTTTTATTGGTCAATAAAATATCATCATCAATAAAATATCATATACGTCAAGGGTTAGTCTGTTAAATACCAATCAAATGCCTTAACAACAAAATGTAGAGGTCCGTAAATTACCTGAAAGCTGGAAAAAGTGGCAGCTATCTATAGATAATACCTCAAATAAAACACATTGTACCGATTTTTCATAATAAAGCTTCAAATTCAAAAAAAAAAACAAACTATAAATCCAATTTATAAGCCTAACAAATTAGAATTTTATTATTGCACATTACCCTATCATTTCCTGCAGAACCATGTAATTCACAGATTTGCATAAAAGTATAGTACCATTAAGAAAAAAACATTAAATAACACTAATCTAATAGCGCTAGGTGTTATCGAATGGAAACTACAAAGTGAAACTAAGAAGCTGCCTACCGGTATAATCCATACAATGATTTTAACGACTTTATTACAGGTAATATGCTACAAACGGTTATCTTTAACTGCTGCATAAAATATAAAATACTAATTATCCAACTATACTTACAAGATAGTATATTGAAGGAAATCCGGTATATTTTTACCTGTGTTTCTATGAAATACTTCGGAACCTGTTCTTTTCTAGAATCCCGACTATTTATTTTTCCTAATTGCAAAACATAAATTATGACTCTTGTTAATCAGCGTTCATATTTCATTGATTTCAGGTTAGATACGTTCAAGCGAATGTCTAGTTCATTCTCAAAACAAAATAAGGTTTCCTCTGTTGATTTATTCCTGTTAGGCCGACCACAATCTGGTTAATTAACATAAAAAGGAACAAAAATTTGCATTTGAATTGAGGATATCTGAGAGTTTCTGCATAATTGCTCATATAATAAAAACAAAGGGATAGAAATTAACATTAATTATCATATATTTTTTATTTTGTATGTTGCATATTTTAGGTATTGTTTTTAAACTAGTGGACCTTGTTGGTAGATTATACTGTGACAGTGTATTGATTTTGAAGTATACGTAAGAAATAATATTCGTTTTTACTTTTTATTATGTGTCAGTAGCAAAGCACTGTTCTCGTTAAGTTCCTGCTAAAAGTCTTTGAGAATTGTCAAACGTGCTATCTTCATTAAAAAGTGTATTGATCTAAACTCATAATAAGTCACAAAGAAAGCTTTAGGCGATTAAAAAACATCGAAGAAACCAATCATCTTATTTATTTCAATTTATTTTATTTATTTAAACTTAGAAGAGATAATCGGAAGCCACTAAGTCTGGTGAGTATTCTGGCAGAACATTCATTCGGTCTATAAGAGTGTATCCTTCACAACTCTTGGAAAGTGTGACGCTATACTGCGTCTGTTACGCGCTATCATTGTTTGCTACAAGACGTCCTTTAATTTGCTCAATTGATGACCGTAGATCAGTAATCTGATCCAACCAGGCACATGCAAGACTTTATGGTCATCTTCGGTGTCCATGTGGATGACTCTCTTGGACTAATCATAACAGGTAAAACGCATACCTCTTGGGATTTTTGCAGTAGATCTACTTTTCATTCCGAGTCTTAATACACTACAGAACACTCTTATTTGTTTGCTTAATAAAAAATAAAACCAAAATGTTGAAAACCCATGAAAGCAAACATCTAGCCGCTCTCTTTTCTATCTTTTGGATCATGGTGGTCACATATGTAGGAAACTTAATGATTTTCTGTTATGATTGACAAGCTTGTATAGTTTATGATTACTGTATGATTAAGATTATTTTGGTTGCCTGAATATTGCCCATTAAATTTTTTTATGAATGAAAATATACGGGAGGAGCATAAGAGAGTAGGGTATAAAATTGTAAAAAAGAGGAATGTACAGGATAAATATGAGATATAGTAAACAAAACGAAGAGAATAATAACTTAAACTAACATTTATAGACGAAACAATATTTATTATTAATATAAAATTTTTGATATTGATTTTGTCTTCGAACTTTTTTAATCTGCCCTTCCTGCTTTTGTTTCTGTTCAATATCAGTAGTATTTTTCATAAAAAACAATATTTAATCAGCACTAATTGTTTAGTATTGCTTAGTATGTATACTTGTTTAGTACAACGTGGGGTCGAAATCCCGCTACCATTTTGATTGCCTATAACTTTGCTCAAAGAAAAGATAAGTAAGTTTGGTTTCCATAGAAAGTTTATTTGCTCTTTATGTTTTTTTTTCGTTATGATTGAAAAATTATATCGGCTATAATGGTGATCGCCATTCGCTATGCAATTTTTGGCTCTTTTTAAGGCATTTTTCATGACATCCTGCAACATCTGAGGCTGAATTTCTTCAATTTCGTGACCAATATTGTCTTTAAGATGTTGAATTGTTTGAGGCTTATTCACATAA
Source organism: Rhynchophorus ferrugineus (assembly GCF_030347505.1). NCBI lineage: Eukaryota > Metazoa > Arthropoda > Insecta > Coleoptera > Curculionidae > Rhynchophorus > Rhynchophorus ferrugineus. The sequence continues at coordinate 16,601,648 of NW_027472583.1, read as the reverse complement.
ACTTTTGATTTTAAAAAACCACATAAGGAGAAGTGTGGTACTGTTAAATCTAGAGATCTGGCTGGCCACGCTAAATCGCCACTTCGTGAAAATACTCTTCGTGGAAAAACGTCATTCAATAATTGAATTGTTGAACGAGCTGTGTGTGCTGTGGCCCTGAATTTTGTACGGGAACATTTTCAAATCAGTTTTCAAAATTCGCCTGAAATTGCATGCAGAAATGTGTAATTGAGAACCACGTCTCCGAATCGATGTTTCTGGAGACTGAAATTTTGGTTTTGTGAGACGTTGGACGATTAGGATATTTTAAAAGTAATTTCATCTGAGTGGCAATACTGGAACGATTATTTTTAATAAATATTGTTACTATTTTTGCTTGTTTCTTGGGGCGTATATTTATCCATAACACAAGTTGGACGTCTTTTGCCCCACCTGTATTATGTAGAACTAATAAAAATCTGTCAACTTTGATGGCGTATATGCCGACCAGTTTATCTCATTAACAAAACAAACTCAAGCTTTCTCTATTAGTTTCTTTCTAAAATTATTCACATTTAAATTAATTAGCATCGGTAATATATACATTCAAAATGTTGTTAATACCGGAAAATAGGATTATGAAAATTATTTAGCACCTTTCTCTAACTAATCGTGCCACGTCTAACCTGAAAATGATGATCTGATTTTATTGCGGGTGACTAAATCTGGTTAATACGGATGCGACTAATTGAACAGAACGGATCAGCGGTCGTTCAAGGCTACGCTAAACGCAAATGCGATATTTACGCCTTGTTTAATATTTTACTGTATAATTAGATTTGTCGTTTATTAACAACAGGAAAAAAATATTTATATTAAAATTTATCTGCCATGTATCTTTTCTGAGGCTTATTTCTAAAAAAGTAAATGCAATTAAAACAATTAATATTATTAAAAAATTTATTTTATTTATATTATTATTAAAAAAAAATATAAATATATATATATATATATATAAATATAAATATATATATATATATATATATATATATATATATATATATATATTTATATTTATATATATATATATATATTTATATTTATATATATATATATATATATATATATATATATATATTTATATTTATATATATATATATATATATATATATATATATATATAATATATATATATATATATATATATATATATATATATATATATATATATAAATATATATATATATATATATATATATATATATATATATATATATATATATATATATAAATATAAATATATATATATATATATATATATATATATATATATTATATTATTTATATACATATATATATATATATATATATATATATATATATATATATAAATATAAATATAAATATATATATATATATATATATATATATATATATATATATATATATATATATATATATATTTATATATATTTATTTATATATATATTTATATATATATATATATATATATATATATATATATATATATTTATATTTATATATATATATATATGTATATTGGTTGTTGCAAGAATGTAGATCGATATATCGATATGTTTCTAGGCGGCCGGCATCTTTAGTCTGAGGAATACACTGTCTATATGTCGCAAAAAAACCATTCGAGTTACAAAATGTGATCGAGTATTGTTATACTAGAGGACGACTTTGCATCTGTTACTCGCTATTGCTGGTCTTCAGTGGTAATTTCTTCAATTAACATCGGTACACATTTGCAGTAACAGTTTCATTCCGTTTCGCAGCTCGTCAATGTCAAAAATGCAATTTTAAGCTTTCCATAATTGTGGTCTATATACACAGAATAACTCAATAATACTAAATGGAAAGTTAATAGAAACTAAGTACTTTGCATTTTCACCAACAGATATCGCTGATTAAAATACATGGAATACTAGGACCAAAATAATTAACTTTTTATGAAAACCAAAATGATAGCGGGACTTTTGCCCCAAGTTGTACTAAAGAATTATACATACTAAGCAATGCTAAATAATTAGTGCTGATTAAATATTGTTTTTTATGAAAGATACTGTTGAAATTGAACAGAAAAAAAAAGCAGGAGGATCTGGTCCTGTCTAAAATCTGGTCTGGTAAAAAAGTTCGAAGACAAAATCAATATCAATAATTCTATATTAATAAAAAATATTGTTTTGTTTATAAATGTTTTGTTTACTATATCTCATATTTTTCCTGTACATTCTCCTTTTTTACCCTTTTACAGCCTACTCTCTTATATTCCTCCCGTATATTTTCATTCATAAAGAAATTCAATGGGCAATATTCAGCCAACCATAATAATCTTAACCATACAGTAATCATAACCTATACAACAAGTTTGTCAATCATAACAGAAAATCATCTGGTTTCCCACATATGTGACCACTGTAGTAAAAAAAACTGGTACATATTAACTTACTAAGAACCAGCCTACCTGATATACCTGCTAAATCTTAAATTACATAAAATCCCGCTGAGCTTCTCAAAGAACACTCTTCTGGATCATTCCCATCTCATACTGCAAACAGTTAATTGATAAACCGTTAACCTGACTGAGAATACCTTGAGAGTTTGAGCTGAGTTTGCATCCAACATTTGTTGCAATTCATTGTTTTATAACTTTTTTATTCTTCTAAACGGTTATTTTTAATTGACATCAAAATCGAGACTTGTAAATCATTTAAATCAAAATTGATAATTGGTATACAGTGGAGAAGCATCACCATTAGTTCTAAACGGGTTTGGTAATAGGTTTCTTTAAATAAGGCGATGAAAGTAATGAATGTCAAATATGCAACTTTAAGCTTTCCATAATTGGGATCTGTATGCACAGAATAACTCAATAATACTAAATGGAAAATAAGACGTATAATAGGTAATTTAACAATTGCAACAGTACTTTACATTTTTACCGATATCGCTGATTCAAATACAAGCAAACACCTAATAATAGCACCAAAGTAACCAATGATTTAAAAATTATATACAATTAAAATACAAAGCTTTGTAACATTAATTAAAATGTAATAATAAAATAATTCCATTCTTAACTACATAAAATAAACTCGACATTATTAATAAATAATTGAACTAAAACGATATCTATCTTTTAATAATTGTTCTGGGCGACCTTCATTTTTATTAGGAATATTTAATTAGTTCTAAGATGCCATGCTATAGCATTGAAACAACGATTTCCATGCAGTCGACTTTTAATTGAATAATAATTTAATAATTATTAATACCCAAGGAATCATCCTACAATTATATTATCGGAAAATTCAAACCTTATTTAAAAATTAATATTTAACTGTTGTCTCATGTAGTTTTCTTTTTGTTCATTTCTGATAACAAACACATTTTAAATGATCTATTTACTATGAATGATGAATATAATATTAGAGAAATATCAAACTATAGTCAATTCAAAACAGTAGTGACACGTGTAGCAATATGTGTCTGACTAAAGTTGTAAATCGTTTTACATTCAGACCATATTGTCCTTCTCATTTTATTCTATTTAAAAAGAGACAGAATGCTGTTAGAGAAGTTCAAACATATAACCGAAAGACCATGCAAAAGTTGTCCGTTTATCAAACGTCTGCAAAATTCTTCAAAATATTATAATTACGGCTTATAAACCGGCAAACGTTGTTTTAACACCTTGTTTTAATAAATTAATACATTTTAATAAATTAAAACAATTAATATTATTAAAAAAATTAATATATATACATCTATATACATATACATATATATATATATATATATATATATATACATATATATATATATATATATATATATATATATATATAAATATAAATATATATATATATATATATATATATATATATATATATATATATATATATATATATTATATTATTTATATACATATATATATATATAAATATAAATATATATATATATATATATATATATATATAAATATAAATATATATATATATATATATATATATATATATATATATATATATATTTATATTTATATATATATATATATATATATATATATATATATATATATATATATATATATGTATATAAATAATATAATATATATATATATATATATATATTTATATTTATATATATATATATATATATATATATATATATATATATATAAATATAAATATATATATATATATATATATATATATATATATATTATATTATTTATATACATATATATATATATATATATATATATATATATATATATATATATATATAAATATAAATATATATATATATATATATATATATATATATATATATATATATATTTATATATATTTATTTATATATATATTTATATATATATATATATATATATATATATATATATATATATATATATATATATATATATATATATATATATATATATATATTTATATTTATATATATATATATATGTATATAAATAATATAATATATATATATATATATATATATATATATATATATATATATATAAATATATATATGTATATGTATATAGATGTATATATATTAATTTTTTTAATAATATTAATTGTTTTAATTTATTAAAATGTATTAATTTATTAAAACAAGGTGTTAAAACAACGTTTGCCGGTTTATAAGCCGTAATTATAATATTTTGAAGAATTTTGCAGACGTTTGATAAACGGACAACTTTTGCATGGTCTTTCGGTTATATGTTTGAACTTCTCTAACAGCATTCTGTCTCTTTTTAAATAGAATAAAATGAGAAGGACAATATGGTCTGAATGCAAAACGATTTACAACTTTAGTCAGACACATATTGCTACACGTGTCACTACTGTTTTGAATTGACTATAGTTTGATATTTCTCTAATATTATATTCATCATTCATAGTAAATAGATCATTTAAAATGTGTTTGTTATCAGAAATGAACAAAAAGAAAACTACATGAGACAACAGTTAAATATTAATTTTTAAATAAGGTTTGAATTTTCCGATAATATAATTGTAGGATGATTCCTTGGGTATTAATAATTATTAAATTATTATTCAATTAAAAGTCGACTGCATGGAAATCGTTGTTTCAATGCTATAGCATGGCATCTTAGAACTAATTAAATATTCCTAATAAAAATGAAGGTCGCCCAGAACAATTATTAAAAGATAGATATCGTTTTAGTTCAATTATTTATTAATAATGTCGAGTTTATTTTATGTAGTTAAGAATGGAATTATTTTATTATTACATTTTAATTAATGTTACAAAGCTTTGTATTTTAATTGTATATAATTTTTAAATCATTGGTTACTTTGGTGCTATTATTAGGTGTTTGCTTGTATTTGAATCAGCGATATCGGTAAAAATGTAAAGTACTGTTGCAATTGTTAAATTACCTATTATACGTCTTATTTTCCATTTAGTATTATTGAGTTATTCTGTGCATACAGACCCCAATTATGGAAAGCTTAAAGTTGCATATTTGACATTCATTACTTTCATCGCCTTATTTAAAGAAACCTATTGCCAAACCCGTTTAGAACTAATGGTGATGCTTCTCCACTGTATACCAATTATCAATTTTGATTTAAATGATTTACAAGTCTCGATTTTGATGTCAATTAAAAATAACCGTTTAGAAGAATAAAAAAGTTATAAAACAATGAATTGCAACAAATGTTGGATGCAAACTCAGCTCAAACTCTCAAGGTATTCTCAGTCAGGTTAACGGTTTATCAATTAACTGTTTGCAGTATGAGATGGGAATGATCCAGAAGAGTGTTCTTTGAGAAGCTCAGCGGGATTTTATGTAATTTAAGATTTAGCAGGTATATCAGGTAGGCTGATTCTTAGTAAGTTAATATGTACCAGTTTTTTTTTTACTACAGTGGTCACATATGTGGGAAACCAGATGATTTTCTGTTATGATTGACAAACTTGTTGTATAGGTTATGATTACTGTATGGTTAAGATTATTTTGGTTGGCTGAATATTGCCCATTAAATTTCTTTATGAATGAAAATATACGGGAGGAATATAAGAGAGTAGGCTGTAAAAGGGTAAAAAAGGAGAATGTACAGGAAAAATATGAGATATAGTAAACAAAACGAAAAGAATAATAACTTAAACTAACATTTATAAACAAAACAATATTTTTTATTAATATAGAATTATTGATATTGATTTTGTCTTCGAACTTTTTTACCAGACCAGATTTTAGACAGGACCAGATCCTCCTGCTTTTTTTTTCTGTTCAATTTCAACAGTATCTTTCATAAAAAACAATATTTAATCAGCACTAATTATTTAGCATTGCTTAGTATGTATAATTCTTTAGTACAACTTGGGGCAAAAGTCCCGCTATCATTTTGGTTTTCATCAAAAGTTAATTATTTTGGTCCTAGTATTCCATGTATTTTAATCAGCGATATCTGTTGGTGAAAATGCAAAGTACTTAGTTTCTATTAACTTTCCATTTAGTATTATTGAGTTATTCTGTGTATATAGACCACAATTATGGAAAGCTTAAAATTGCATTTTTGACATTGACGAGCTGCGAAACGGAATGAAACTGTTACTGCAAATGTGTACCGATGTTAATTGAAGAAATTACCACTGAAGACCAGCAATAGCGAGTAACAGATGCAAAGTCGTCCTCTAGTATAACAATACTCGGTCACATTTTGTAACTCGAATGGTTTTTTTGCCACATACAGTGTATTCCTCAGACTAAAGATGCCGGCCGCCTAGAAACATATCGATATATCGATCTACATTCTTGCAACAACCAAGAGTTTTAAAATTTTGGTATATCGACCCTAAAAAAATATTGGTACTCTCCAAATATTCTACAAAACAGCGATGTTTTAATAAACCTTTGAATTTAAAAACCAAAATAACTTTATTTTGCTTATTAATTTAACAAAACAACTTGGTTTTTAAACTGTTACAAATATTTCGATATATCGGGCAAAAATGTAAAACTTAAACTTCAATTAATTTGGGAATGCATGTCAGACATACCGAACGAGATTTTAAACAATGTTCAGCATTCTTCTTCTTCATTTAAGTTCTTTTTCTATAACCGGTATATTCTCTCATATTAATGCTGAAATATGTGTTATTACACGGTAATACTGCCAATTAACTGCCGAACAAGATACCATCTATTTTAAATTTGAATGTTACTTGCTGGCCTTTTGATGAAACCTTACATCACACTATAACAGCCAATAAGCTAGTGATTTATTATTATTATTGAATAGATAGGCAACATGTGATGTAACTTAATGATTATTCTAAGTTAAATATTAACCATATTGTAGAAGAATTAATGGATATTATTATATATACATTGTTGTCTATTTATGAGTAACTTGACTAATCTTAATAGTAGTAATGGCACTACACTAACATCGTCTAATGGTTCCACAACTGTAATAAATTCAAGACAGAATAATATATTCCAATAGACAACAGTGAGCATGAGATGGGTAGGGTGTAAATCAATTCGGTATGAATGGATGATAAGGACTTGCCTCTTCTAAGGCGAATATTTCTTCGATAAAATTTGCAATTGAAATCGGACCATTCCTTGCTATACGTGACGTTATTCATATGACGCAACGTCAAAATTGTGCGAGCAAATCATTAAACCTGTATGATGTGTCTTGATTTGCAACAAATACAATCTCTACATTTTAATAGAAACGAAAAAGTAAAAGTAGGAATAAATAAGGGGTATTGTTATATTTAAACGTAAATGTATTTCTGTGAAATAAGATTGTGAGATAGTACTGACGATTTTTTTTTTAAATATTATAATATATTTGGCGAATATATAAGAAGTTTGTTGGGATTCTAAGGGAAATTAAATACACATTTGGTTTGTTTTATTTCTTATTTTTCAAAGAAACAACCTTTAGGAACGTTTATTTATATTACTTTGTCTATTTTGGTAATAATCAACTTTGGTTTTGTTTTAAAGATTTTTTTTTATCATATATCTGTACATAAGATTTTGATCACTCCAAGGAGTTGCACCCATTCAGTTGCATAAATATACCGTTGGAACATATCTGATAATAGGTATCGTTTTTAGTTTGTTATTAAAGATTGTAACGTTTAGGATCTAGATCTGGGACTAAACTCACACCATTCATCCATTGTGTTCATATCAAGTGAATATATTATGTCAACACTAAGTAATTGCTCTCTGGTTATTAGCAAAAACCGATTGGGTAGATTTTAGAGGGACATTAGAAGAAAAAATCAACTTGAGAGACCGGATACAGACTGAAGAGGGGCTGAATTTTACAAAGGAGAAATTGATCAAGGATATTTAGCATTATATCTTAAAAATCAGACGGAAAAGACGGGCTCAGTGAGATAGAACTGAGCTCAATGATCTTACATCCCATTGAGACATGAAATAAAACAATTAAAACATGATACCATGAGGGAATTTCAAGTTAGACTTGCTAATAATGCTAGTGCTGAGTATTCGCTGTGGGGGGCTACCAGAAACTTAAAAGAACCTATCATACAAGTTCCTTTGGTAAAAAATGAGGATGGGAGCTGGAGAAGGCTTCAAGATTTGCACACTGCCCCCAGAGAATGTTGCAATCCCATACAGTGGATGGCGTTAAATCATTGCCCTGTACCACTGCAGATATGAAAATTCTCTTTATCACTCTGATTAAGGTTCAAATAGAAATAAAATTTAATATTAATGCAAAAAAGACACTTGGTTTTGACCATATTACCGGAAAAATATTAGAGAGAAGCACTAGTTAAGACCATCAACATAATAAATGCCTCATTCAGACTACAACATGTACCACAACCGTGAAAGATGACTGAAGTACTTATGATTCCTGAAGAAGGAAAGTGACTTTATGAAACAGCATCATACGGGCCAATATCGTTATTGCCGACAATGTCAAAATTGTTTGAAAAACTTCTATTGAATAGCATAAAATCAATCATTGAGGAAAAGCATTTTCTTCCAGATCACTAATTTGGTTTTAGGAAAGAGCACTCGGGAATTTATCAGGCTTATTAGATCACCAATGTTATAGAAAAATCACTGGAAGAAAATGAAGTTTGTCCTTCAATATTATGTTGCTCAAGTTTTCGATAAAGTTTGTCATGAGGATTTAAAACCTAAGATTAAATTGCTTCTCGCTGATTAATATTCAAAAGATTTAGTCATATATAACTGGCGGATACTCGAGTCGTTTTCACCGATTTCTCGAGCCAATATTTTATGATATTTTTTTATAAAAGGAGTTTTGATGGTTAGATATATTAATATTTTTCTCTGCAGCCGACATCCCCAGTACTATTCATATCAAAGTCCAACCTGTATGTTGAAATTAATAATATTATAATATGTTGAAAGTTAATAATATTACCGTAGTGAAAATACAACTTTAATTCTGTTTGTTCATGTAACATTACAGTGTTGCTTTTTCCTTAAATACTTTCGCGTGATATGACTCATTAAAAGTAGAGCTAACACTTTTTTTATTGTTGTTTTTCATTATTAATTAATAACTATTTCTACTAAATGCATATAACAATTAATCGAGTGTTTTCATATAATATAAAAAAGAAAAAAAAAAAAATAATTATATTGGAGACCTTGATTATTAAAATAAATAATATTATTAGTCTTTTACTAGATGAAAGTTTATAGTTAAATATATAAGAAAGAAAGTTCCTGTAAGAGGCAATACCGTTTTTATATTCTATACTTTTACTCAAGCAAGGAATATGGAATAATAAACTATTTTATTTCATGATGTATTATTTACGTTCTACAAAAAAATAGGCTTTATAATAAACTGTGTACATTTGTTGGTGTTAATTAGGTTTTATTATTTCATTGATTTTTTAAACAGTTTTCTTTGTACTACTAATTAACGTTGTTTTCATCTGCCAGATGTTGGCTATTATTAGAATTATTTTATTTTAAATTAAAATTGTTCATCATAATCATAATCTTAATATTCAGTGAGTATAGTTTAACATATCGTTACTGATACGCATTAATGATAACGTTTCGAGCCTAAGAATGGTTATTTTCATTAGCGGAAGACAATAATCACTTTTAAGATGACTAGTTAATTATTTTTTATTTTTTTGATAATATTTCAGTTTGGTAATTAGAAGGAGCATGTTTTTTAAATATGGTAGATGGGAAACCGCTTCATGTACATTTTCAAAGAATTTCCTAACTGAATATTCTCATGTTTCAGAATAACTTGATCACATTTAAATATTTTATTGGGCACTTTTTACAACAATTCATTTTTAAGGCTTGATTCAAATGACTATTGAGTCCATTTTAACTTTTTTCAATTAAAAAAAGTAATTTTTAAAGGTTTACACTCTTATTTCTTCTTAATACTTCTAAATACTTCTTAAGTGCCAGTGATATAAATTTGTTAAATAAATATTTTATTAAAATTAAGTTCAATTGGGTGTATTTTTGATACTGCTTGGACAACTAGGTCCTGTACTTTAGCTTCGTACAAAATTCTGGAATAGTACCTTCTAATATCTTTGAAGTGTGGTAAGAAAACTAATATAAACTCCATATTACTTATTTAAGCTTCAAGATTATTTTGCTCATCAAAAAGCAATGTTTAATTTACACACGAAATTGTTTTGTTATCTATTGTTTTAAAGAGTCGCTGTAAGTTGTAAACTAGTATTTGAAATTATATATAATTTTGATACCATTTGAAGGTTAGTTATTTGAGCTAAAGGAAAGGAAATTGTTTAAAAATATATCTCAAAATATCTAATGTTCCATCCAGCTGTTTAGTTTAAATATCAGAATATGTTTATAAACTAGAAGAGTTAAATGAAAACTTTCTGATCTTATAAACTTGATTTGGAAGTGAAAGATCGTGAACACATTCTATTATTTGTGAAGAAATATTCCGTAACTAACTTATGAAAGAAGTACTAATAAAAGTTATGTTTTCAAACCAGATAACTCAAGCTTTCCTACATTGTGAAAATATTTAGAATATTATATTAGAAAGAAAAAAAAATGTTTAAACATTTTGTTTACAATTCGGCTTTTTCTTTGAATACGTCCGCGCAGTATATGTGGTGGGTGTGGCTACAGCTAAGTGAGGCATAATATTCAACAAAACGTTTTTGGTTTCGTGGTCTATTTTGTATGTTTATGATTATGAATGAGATATGTATATATAACAAATAAATAAAAAGTTCCTGTTTTGATTAATAATCGTTAATATAAACGAAAGTGTCAAATATAATTTGACAACATGCCTAGTCATTTTAACAGTCTTTCGTACTGATGATAAAACTTAAGGATCGACAAGTCAACCCAATAACTTTGAATTGAATAAGCAACTGTAACTAAATAATAATCTAAATCCTACCAAATATTGACAGATTTTCTTTAAAATTTAATTCTATCGAAGTATAAAAAAGGGGGAAAAGTTAAGGAAAAAGTATATTGGGTTTATCTTAATAAATTCCCTTAAGGTCCCATATCTCGTGTAATACTTAATGAAGTCATATTATAGCACTTTTGAAATACTTACAGCTGTCCATAGAGTATCCTAGATATAGAGATAACTTAAGTTATTTTATTTTTAAAATGGAGGTTCCAGAAGATTATTTTTTCTGTATTTTGCCTTTTTACTTTGGAAAAATGGAAAAATCCATTCTCATAGAAAATTGTGTGGTATATATTGGCACGGTGATAAGTAATTAGGTTAGGCCAGTGTTGATTTCGCACCATAAATAACGATATTAAAATGCGAGGTTTACATCATCGAATGAAATGGTAGCGAAAAAAAAACGAAAAAAAAAAACGATGAAATATCATGATGGACCAACGTATTTCTTCTTGCTAAATGATGTTTAACTGATATGTTTTTTTATTATGAAACTTGTAATAATAAATTCGGTTTGGTAAACATACAAAACAAAACAATGAAATTATTTTTCCCAATCTATTAATAATTTTATTGGAACTGCCATATTTTCAACTCACTCATATGTTAATCATATTATATTAAATATGTTATTTATAATTAATACGGCACACTATTCAGGTCGGTAATTCCTTTCTGATTAATTTTTGCTAGAAAATACATTATTTACAATAAATAGTTAGCGCGACAGGGCGGTCCACCTACTGTTGCGATAGTCGCGGGTTGGAATCATGTTGGGGCATGACCGTAAATTTATGTATATGATGTTTAATATTTGTTTTTGTACTAGGCAAGAGTGCAAAATCCGACAAGGAAAATGATCCCAAACACGCCAGTAACCAGGCTGTGTAAGACCGGATGTCTTCTTGGAGGATTTTTAAGTTGATTACTTGTCAGTCGGTAGGCTTAATGCCGAGGACCGTGGTTCGGAGACCATGTTAAACAATAGTCCAGATAAACCCTCGTTGGTAAAAAAAAGACTAAAATATATCAAAAAAAGTTAAAAGTTATTTATTAAAACTACTAAGCATTTGTTTCTATACATTATCTTCATTTCTCAAGCAATTTATACTAATAAAAAAAAAAGTTTGTTCTTTGAGATAAACTATTCAGCGAGCTCTTTTTTTAATTTCTTCGAAATCGGCAAAATATCTGCGAGCTCTTGCTCCATAGATGCAAAAAGGTGTTAGCCGAATGGAGTCAGGTCTGGAGTGCACGGCGGACACGATAAAACTTCCTATTCAAGTAATTTCAATACTCCTTTGTCTGATTTTGCTGTATGAGATGGCACCTTGTCATGCTGTAAAATCATTTTATCATGTCCTTGAGGTTATAGTAGACATTTTCGATCAATGCACAGTTCAAATAGATTTTAGATTTCTTGTCGGTAACGATCAATATTAGCTATTTTCCCAGGTTTCAACAGTTAATACAATTTACAGTATATAGACTTACAGTTACTATGCCTGCAAGTAGATGAAGCAAGTAGATACTACTTCGAAAGTATCTGGCAATATATATATATATATATATATATAAATGAATTGTTTGAGATTATAAAATGTAACTGTACCTATTCACAAATAATACACCGTATATATCAAGATAATAAAATATATAAAGATTAATAAATAATTAGAATAGACTACCATTTTTATATTATACTTTCCTCTGGTGCTTTATTTTACATATATGACTAAATTAGGGTGTATATGTAAATATTGATTTATTTAATCAATAAATGCATAAATAATAGTTTGACACTCCTCTATTTATGCTTATATTAAGACCAAGATAGTTTATGTCAGTTTATTGTTACTAATTGAAAATATATGAATATTATACTCTATTGCAAAACGTTCTGAAATTTTTCCACTGTTGTGTTTAGTTATAAATTTTTCTTTTTCTCGATAAAGTCACTTTCTCTTTTTATTCTATCTTAGATCGGGGACTAAATCACATTAACACCGTTTCTTTTTTTTTAATTTATAGTTACGACCAAAATATAATTGGTTATTTCGCAGCAATTAAAGAAAATCTAGCAGGTATTTGCAAGAGAAAGCTGTTTTCAATAAGAGTACAAGAAAATTAGTTTTTTTAAACATATTTTTATATGCATTAAATGATTATACTATATATTTATGATCGACAATATTGTCAAAATTTGCATTACCTTGAAATATAATTATGTATGGTTCAACTATTATTTTTTGGTATCTTCACGTGTATGGATGTGCTGCTAAGCATGATGGTGCTGTACAAATAGGAATTAATTATAAAATGAAGAATAAATAAAATGGTAAAAAGATGTGTCTTTGTAAATAACATTGAGAATATACGCTATATTTAAAACACTAAAACAAACATTTTTATTGATATAGAACATTAATAATAAAGGGAATGGAGAAAAAATACACAATATTTATTTATTAATAAGCTGTTGAGCTACCATTTGCTTCTAAAACAGTTGGAAATCTTCGTGAAATAGTGTCTAAAAAGTTTTCCAATTGCTCCAATGATGTTGGAGATGAAACTAAAAAACTAAAAACTCTGCTCTAAAACTCCCCATAACTTGAACCATCATGTGGAGTTTTAGATGATTATGTTGATTATGCTGAGGTCTGGTTTATGTTGTCTGACTACAATCCTTTTAAATGTTGGTCGGTCTCTGTCTGTTAACTTTAGTTTCCGTCGATTATAATTTACCATGTTTTTTGTATTTTGTTATTAGCTTGGATACCACCATTCATATTATTTTGTCCATTTTCTGTAGCAAAGTATTCAATATATCGAAAAACGCTATAGTTTATCGAACAAATCATTTATCATATCTATATATGTAAGAACAAGTTAACGTTATATGTTATAACTTAATTATATTTTTTATAATTTAAAATAAAATTAGATATTATAATTTATATCTGAAACATGAGACATTATTTTGTTGTCCAATCACTGAAAAAGCTGGTCATGAACTGAAATTCTCAAAAAGATCTACCAGTATTGCCAATAAAACACTTCTGAACCATTTAGACCGTTTGCCATTCTTATTATTTAGAAAATGAATCAAAAGTTGTGACCAAGAGATGATGGGCCTCTACTAAACCAGGATTGATGCTGAAAGAGGTGATGCTATGTGTGTGGTGAATTTGAAAGGGGAATTGTAACCATGAGCCGTTGTTGAAAACTAGGGAGCTTACGCCAGGTGAATTGAATACCATGAATGGTATTGTCTTTCATAATGCTCCGTCCCCTTACTTACTGGATGACCTATCAAAAATTAACAATAAACAAAAAATATATAGTCCAGATCTAGTCCCCTTTGGAGAAATCAAATGGAGAAATCATGTCGATATAATGGAATATATTTAATTTATAAATACATTCAGATTCACGCTAGAAGAAAATCAGTTATATTTTACTAAAAAAGACTCCACGAATTTTACATTACTAAAATATAAAAGATTAGCCTAATTTCTTAGAAATAACTCATAAAAAAATACAAAAGGAATAATTAATAAATAGTAATTTTGGATATGTTTTCATATCTCCGACTTCTTTGTTCAATACTACCCAAAGCAAAGGTTATATTTAACCCCTATTTATCGCTTATGAGGTTAATGAATCGAAAATATGCAAATAAAGCATTTCGGGTTCGAGTCTGATGTGATAACGTAGAGTTCGTTGTACGGTTTCGATAGTTTTAACTCTTTTTTAGCACGCATCTATTAAAGTAAGGTGTTGAAACGTGAACTACTTTCAGTTAATCTAAATACAACATTAATTCGAATAAAATAGTTTTTGTTACTTTTGGCGGTTAATTTTAGGCGATATAACGTTTAATCTTTAACGGACTTTATTTTATTTTTTGAGTTATTATATATCAGTCAGCCAGTCAGAAAATAATGTGAATCATATGTTATATCCTTATATGGTTAACGTCCGTTAGTTTCATGTCCTTTGTCTTGTATTTCTTGAAATTATATGATCAAGACATCTGAGATTTAGAAATAATAGCGTCAGGGGTTATAGAGTTTTAAAACAATACTAAATATATACAATGTTACTTGTCGGTGTGTAGAAGTCTTTCCAATAAAACAGTAAAATCAAGTCATCAAAATTTATAATGCAACGTTGCTGCGTCAAATTTAATTTGGCTATATATTCGACGTCATCTGCGATATGCATTGGCTGTCTTATTGAAAGGACTATATGATTAATTTGATTTTACATGAATAAAAATTATAAGAATCACTTTTATCATTATAACTTTCGTAAATTTCAATATACTTCTTCTAATGATGTTCTAATTGTCTTTTCGCTTAATAATAACTGTTTCCCACACAATATTTTTCAGGTATGTGAAGAGTCAAAAGTTGGAGGGAATAAGTTCAATTTATACTATATTTCGACGATTTTACTTGTTTCTTTTTGCGAAAGTCGCGGGTTTCAATCATGCTGGGACATGGATGTACTTCATGTTTGTGATTGTAATTGTAAATGTCTTAGGCAACAGTGGAAAATCGGACAAGAAATAGCCATCCCATTCAGGCCAGTAACCAGGCTGGGTAAGACTGGATGTCTTCTGGGATGGTCTCTAAGTTGGTCACTCGCCTACATTAAACTGCAGGTTTAGTTCAGATAAACCCTCGTTGGTAAAAGGGAGGCTTTAAAATGTTTTAAAAAATATATTTTTTTCGTTATCTGGGCGGGTGGATTATGTTAATGTCAAAATAACTTTTCTATAGGAAACTAAATCTTTTTAGAGATTTTTGAATCCAAGTGTTGCAAAAGGTTACATTAATAATCAAGATTTGTTGTTTTACTAGCACAATAATAATCAGGGTTTACTGTTTTACAAAATTCATTTTTCATTACGAAAAAACGTATGCACTTTCAACAGTTGCTTAGGCATTTCCTGAACTTAACATAATTGTTGATAGATTTAACAAAGCCACAAAACTATGTATGAAAGAATTTTTGTTTTATTGTCCGCTAATACAGCCTATAGTAAATATCTCGGATCATCTTCAAGGCTTGTACAACCACATTTATACGACACCCGAAACTTACAAATCGTTTTGTTGGATTGACCTAACATATTACTATTTTGCTATGAATTTTTATATCCTTTACACTATTTTTTTTACCAAGAATTGAATAACTGTACAGTACTCAATTTTTTCATTATTAAATGACGTTTTCCACCAACGAGTCAATTTTTCACAGACTCAAATGAGGTTTTGATCATATTTTAAAATGATAAAATGTTTTGTTATAATTTTGCGAAATTTTGGCACCCAGATCTCGACGAAAAACAGAATATTTTGAAAAACAATTTTTTAACGAGTTATTAATAATATAATTTACACTAAAATGGCCATTATGGTGAATATTATAACAACATGTTGATGTTTATAATTAATGTTTTATATTTTGCTATATTGTCCTTAATACAAAGCTGATATATTTAGTTATTGTTTTTCATCATGTCTAAAACCATCTATGATCATCATTATCGTCCACACATATTATGCTTGAGCTTTACATGAAACATGAGCCGAATACATAACGGCAACCACACACTAAAAATATTTTCAGAAGCTATTAATGCAATATTACGTCCGCTAATATTTTTTAAATAAAAATTTAATAACTTTATGCATGTTAAAACAAATAAGAATAACAAAAATGTGAAATGTCTAACCTTCAGTAATTGAAATTGCAAATATGATTAAAAAATAGATAGATAGATATAAGTTATTTAAAACTTAAAAAATATACATGTTTATAGTTATTTTAATTAAATATTCGATTAAAGGTAAAAATCAAATTCTTTTGTCTTTGAAGTAAGGTTTCGCTACACATTGAAGATATTAAATGTTAAGTTATGTGACATCTTTTCGTATTTTCTCGTCTTTATAAATCATATTTATCTATAGTTTATTATTATTTCACTTCAGGATATTTCTCATAATTTGTAAGTTCCTTAATTTTGAGCCTTTGGGGGTGTTACAAAAAATAGAAGGTGTTACTCAATTCCGAATACCTGAGTCAAATGCAAGAGCTAGTAAAATCATTGAGAATTCCGCAGTAAACAGTTTCCACGTGACAAAATGGCTTAAGTAGAGCAAAAATATGTTAAATACTATGATATAGTAGAACCTGATAATACAAAAGATTACCAATATTTACCAAATAATACCGTCATCTATTGGAAATAATTTATGATTAAGTAACATACCGAATAAATGATCGATTGTTTCTGTGTAATAGTAATTTAATATTATACAATTAAAACAAAGCATACACCCTATCAAATTTCCTGGGTACTTTTCGATATCGCTTAAATTTAGTTAATTTTAATCTTGTAAATGTTAAAATGTACATTGGTTAAATAATGTGGTAAATAACAAAGCCAGACAAAGAACGCTACAAACACTATAACCACACTTAAGTAATTGTATGTAATTAAATTAACATTAATAAAAATAAAGAGTTAATGTCCGGTCATATATCTAGATATATATGGTTACTAAATGATAAATTATTGTCTTCTGAGCAATAATTCAATAAAACATGGCCAAGGATAAATGTGTGTATATTGTAATAATATATAATGTGATATGAACATGTAGGTGTATCAGATTTTAAAAAGATGGTAATATAAGTTATACTTCCAAAAGTGAAATGTATTGATGACTAAAAATTAAAGAGTACTGCTGTTGAAATCTAACATTGTTTTTCGCCATAATACATCAATAAATCTGAATCCCAATATCCGAATTATTGAAGAAATTTTAAAATGTGTATTGTACAGGTCCATCACCCTATAGTTGATACATTTTTCAATGTTTAGTTTTAACATGTTTAGCTTTTCAACGATGGATTAGATGATTAAGAAGTTGTGTCCCTGATACTGCTACAAAAATAAGCATTTTGCTACAGGCTAGAAGTGGTGTTTCTCAGGTATATGAATTAAACCGATTTTATTTTTAAAAATAGCTCGGGAACTTCAATATATTATGGAAAATATTGAAATATACAAAAGGTTCCCCAATTTTGTTGGGCTGTCATTGAAGTTGGATTTTTTTAATATTTATATATAAATAAAAATGTTAGTCCAATGACTTTTTAAAACTTAATTGATGATCTAGTCTATTTCTTACATTATTCTTAACCCATTTTTTATTTTTTTAACCATCTTAACTGATGCCGCTGTTTTTGATATACCTTGACGTATTTTTAGCCCCTTTTCTCTGTATATTTCTGGTATGTATAGCTTGTATGGATAGCTCTGTGCTTTGTGGGTATCGACTCTACCTTAATCTTCCAAATTACCTTGGATAACTTCCTGGGTGTCTTTCAAAGCCTTGAATGTGTCTTAATTTAAATACTTTATAGCTAGGGAAGATACTTTTGCGGAATTGAGTAATAGTACCAATTGTTACCACTATTACCAATTCAATGTCAGTCTATATCTTTTTCTTTATAAACTATTCTTTTCTTTATAAACTTATAAAGTTATTTTTATTCTTCACTTACAATTTGTTTATTTGGGGTTTAAAGTTAAACAGAAATAACTGGTGACTTGTCAGAATGGCTGTACATAGAACATTGTTGTGATAAAATATTAGAAGGTAAACACTTCTCTCGTCACATCACTATCATTATCGAACAGCTCACCAATGTCTTGGATCGTCCAGTGCCACATTAGTCACCCTTTAAAGTATATCAACCTTAGATTCATACTGGTTGAACATTTATATGTAAAAGGTTTTATTGAAGGTAATATAATATCAAATTAATAAGTTATATATAGTTAATATAATTATATATAGTTAATATAAGTCATATAGTTAATTAGTTCTGCATTCTACAAAAAAAGTTCTCCAAACAAAAATTCGACACCCTCTTTTAAAACTCTCGATACTTACGTACGAGTTGTTACCTAATTTTAATTAAATGAAGAGGTAATAGCAGTGTGGATTTTGCAGTTCTTTAGACTCGAACTTGAATACTATTGTTATAATTGGAAAAAAATAAATATAAAATCTTATGCATGTTAAAAATTGAAAGCATATAATTGATAGTGTTGTTTATTAATTATGGAAACTTATTTAACAACCTGGTATATGCCATGTTTGAGATATCATGGAATGAGAATGTAAAACAAACTAATACAAGTAGAAAACAACCGATGTACTTTATTTAGTAATAACTTCAAGGATCTACCACAGTTTATGCACCAACCTTAAAATATCCCCTAGACACAACTTGCATAAAATAAGAATAACTTTCAATGACTTTCCGTCTACGGCACGGAGGAAAAACAACGATGCAAAGCGACCTTGATGAAACAATTAATGTCAAAACTTTCGTTGATCGACAACAACGGACAACTCGCTACCGATATTAAAGAGTTCGCAAAAAATTAGGTGTGTATTTAGATAAAAAGAATTAGATATTACGAAACGCCCACAATAAACATTCCTCGTATTCATCGATAGAACGGGACCGCATTACGTCAGTTGTTGAGTTAGACGAGGATGGAGAGATGGATATTCGCGTCTTTCCTTGGGTCGGATATAAAAACTGGGAAAGTCAAGGCTTTTGTGCAGGAGGATTATAATTTTCGAATTAGATACCATCACATTTATGACGCGAACTTTAGTATTAGGTTTATATATGATATGAGAATTATTTATCACTACATAGTATAAAACAAAGTCGCCTTTTCTGTCCCTATATCCCTATGTGCGCTTAAATCTTTAAAACTACGCAACGGATTTTGATGCGGTTTTTTTCAATAGATAGAGTGATTCAAGAGGAAGGTTTATATGTATAATACATGCATAATATACTAAGGCAACATTGCTAATTTAATAGGTTTCTAACGTGATGTCGTAAATTAACCTATTTTTTAGGCTTATTTAGCAATTAGCAAAAACGCTGCCTAACCCTACGAGTTAGATCAAATTAATGTACTACAGTATTGTACACCATAAAAAGGTCTACAAAAAAGTCCGCGATGGTATACGTTTATCTTTTAGGGATAATCCACATTAACCATTTTTATTGTTTACTTTTTACGTGAGAAAATGGCTTATTTACGAAGCTATTTTAAGCAATACGGCATTAATCCTTATCGAATTAAGTACCTTAAATACAGTGTGCAATTAATATAGATCAATATGGTTCCTTACAGCATGTAAAATAAACAAATATTTTCGGAGGTATTACAAATTTAAAATTTGCGTTTAAAAATGTGTAATGTAATAAAAATTGTATGGATTTAGATATTCCAAAGATAGCAGGAAATCTTCATAGTAAGTATAGGGGAAGAGGAATTGTTTTACTCCAAATTTAATGCGTGCAGGCCAAGGGCAGTAATGAATGAACCATAAATACTGGATCGATTTTAATCATGTTTTCATTGAGTGACATATATATTTTATGCCCGTGCAAAGTCGGAGCGGGCCGCTATGTTTTTATATACAACGTTCATATTTTTTCTGTAGTGTATTTAATTTAGTATCAGCATTGCACCCGTGCGAAGCCGGGGCGGGTCGCTAGTTTTTTATATGGGAAAATATTCTTTAATAATATCGAAAAACTAGTTTTGGAACTCAATTATCTTTTCGTCTTCTCCCAATTGAAAACGAGTGCCTCGAAGTGGTAAGGTGAGATTTGCGAAAGAGAAAGTCGATTGGGGCCATATCAGGTGGGTGTTCCATGGCATTTCCTGAATTTTTGGTCACAAATTCGTTGACAATAACAATCTTAATATCTAAGAGATTCCTTCGACAAATCCAGTCATTTCGATGAATTTTATTCAGTATTTTATTCGGTCAGTGTTTACTGGTTAGTCAATTGAAAATGGTGATGGCCAATCAGGGTAAAACAAATATTCTAACAGGTCAATTGAAAAGTCCCCGGCCTACCATAGAACAACATATTTTTTTGGCAAAATTAGTTTTTTTTAATCATCATAATTCCCTTCAATGGTGATACACTAATTGTAGCGACCCTCCAACTTTTCGATACCATGTTTGTAGTACGATTTGTTCATTGTTTCAAAATAGGCCTCAGTTTCGTTAATCACCTCTTCATTCGACGAAAATTTCTTCCCAGCGAGCATTCTTCATGATCTGAGAACAGAAAATAGTCACTGAGGACCAGATCTGGAGAATACGGTAGATAAGGAAGTAATTAACTGACTTGTGACACGGCGCATTGTCTTGGTGAAATAGCAATTTCTTTTTGTTCAAATGCAGCAGTTTTTCGGCGATTTCGCCGTTCAAAACGACCAATAGTGCTAATATAATAGTCGCTGTTGATGGTCCTTAATTTTTCAAGGTAGTCAATGAAAATCATTCCAAGCGCATCCCAAAACACAGACGTCATAACTTTGCCAGCCGACTGTTGCGTTTTCCCACGCTTTGGAGAGGATTCATCGTGTGCAGTCCACTCGGATGACTGTCGATTGGACTTCGGAGTGAAATTATGGAGTCGTATTTCATCCATTGTCGCGTATCGACGTAAAAAATAGGGTTTATTACACTTGATCATCTTCACACACTGCTCCGAATTTTCAACTCGTCGTTGTTTTTGGTCAAAAGTGAGCTCACGCGGCGCCCACTTTGCACAGAACTTTCTCATACCCTAATATTCGTGAATTATATAGTATACACATTCAGTTGATATCTTTAGAATGTTTGAATTGAATGAGTGAAGAGAATTGAATGAAATATCATTCAATTTCAATTTATGGTCATTCAAAATCATTTTGTGGATTTTTTTAATGTTTTCATCATTAACAATCTGTTTTGGGTGTCCACTATGTTCACCGTCTTCGGTGCTCATTACACCACGTCCAAACTTAGCATATCAATCCTTGATGGTTGATTTTCCTGGGGCAGTGTCCGGAAATTCAGCATCAAACCAACTTTTTGCATCAACTGCACTTTTTGCCTCCAAAAAGCAATATTTTATCAACACGCGAAATTCCTTTTTATCCATATTTTCACAATAACAAAACTTTCTTCATTCAAAATGCTATAATTCATAAACTAATGATCCGACGGCTGTCAAATTTATACACGCATCTTTTGAGGGTTAGGGCTAACTAAAAAACATATGGATTTAATTGTAGTGGCGCCACCTATGTGTTAGACCGGGGAGTTTTTAATTGATCTGTTGTACACATATTATTTGTTAGTATAGTTCCTAGCGTTGTCCGAAAGCCTGTCTTTGATAAATTCCTGAATGGACACATTTTCATGCTATAAGCTGTAACTAATTATTCATTGAGTATACACTTTCAATTTTGTTTTGTCCAACTAACTGATTATTTTTTTTATTCTGGCCTGTAATCATGAATCCATATTTTATCTACCTAAACAGAGCAACGCAGTAATTTTTATTGGGTATATCAAGACGAAATAATACTGTCACTTTTTATCATGCTGTTTTTTTCTTATCGAATATGAGCGAGTGAGGTTCTTATTTAATGCAAATCATCATATTTGAATATTTGTGTAAAATATAATCAATCATGTTAATTGTCTTCTCTAACTCTATTCGTTGGTCAACAGTGTTTTTATAGATTTTCTAAAACAATTCTAAAATAGTTTCATTGATTCCAACATTTCAAAGAATAATAGTATAAAGATATCTTCTAAATATAAGTTAATTTCCACTCATTAAGATTCGTGGGTATATTTTTTCAGACAGTTTTTTAGATATAATTAAGTACTATTGATAAGCCATGAAATGACATCTATGTACAGCAAGCTCTATGCAATATCAGATATGTTCTTTCACAAACTATGGATTCTTATTCTTTACTGTTAAATAATATTTATACTCAATATTATTATAATATTGAGTTTTCCATTAATGGTAATTATTCTTTTTATTGTACTGTCACATAATCGCCATATTTTTGCTATTACATGTTTATGGATTGAGTCGTCTTATAAATTTAAATTTTAAATCAATGTTGTCGACGTATATAAAAACAATGGCGTTTGTAAGGAAAATATTGTAAATTATCATTATATGTATATTATGTATAATAAACCGAGAGTTCTTCAATATAGTATGAAGAAACACACAATCATTTACATGCAATAAGGCACATGGAAAATATCTAGCCTCTAATATTAAATATTACACATTGAAAGTTGTTTGTTCATTGTATGAGAAATTTTTATATCAATCTCCATGTTTACGTTTCGAATTATTTATAAATATTTCAAATATTTCTCAATAAAATTATTACATAAAAATATCATTATTTAAATAACAATTATGAAACAATGTTTTAAGTTAATTGATGTAAAATCACATATCCATAATGTTTTTAGAATTTTCATGATCACTAGTTTTGAATAAATGATACTATAATAATATATTATATTTACTATTTCTTAAAAATATATAGAAAAATATACAGGATAAAAAATATACAGGATAAAAAATATACAGGAAAAAATATACAGGAAACAAAGGGTTTCACAAGCTGGGCGCCAAAATAGCAAGATCAACTTATTTTCAATACCTTTCCAACCAGCATTCAGATATTGCAAATGCTTTCTGCAAATGCGATTTACTCGGTACAACTTTAAACATTTTCAACGCACTGAAAACATTTTTTGTTCACACTTCGCCGAAATGGCACATAATGAAAGCGAAGTGAGGATTCAACATGAAGTTAGTTACAAATATATCCGATACCATTTAATTTAGAGTAACACAATCTAGAATTAGACCAAATATATATGGATATAGTGGTGTAATAATATAGCAAAAAATTATGCTTTTAACATTCCTACAGCATCTGCAATTATTTAAAACCCTAACAATAAGGTCAGCATTATATACCATAAGAATATGAATAGAGAACAATACTGTTGCAATATTTTTAAAATATCATAAATGGCATGTTTAAATTAACAAAAATGTTATCTCAGAAAAAATATATAATAAATATATAAATAACGGTGAAGAAATTGGTGGTTCTATTTATAAAGACAAATACATGGTATACAAGAAAAAATATTTATTTTTTATTGTTTAATTAATACATTGTTACTAGTCGTTTCCGTCTAACCTACAATTTTTCTTTATGATATCTTAAATATAGGTATATCACTAGGAGGAACCATCGGCTCTAACTATACAAATACATCTACAATACATATAAATACAACTATACAAATACATCGGCTCTATACAAAAGTTGCAATATTTCAATATTCGTATGATAATGGAGTCTTTCCTCATGCCCCCTTGCAATTCTCTTATTTTTCTTGACTGACTGTGGGTATCTGAAGGGGTATCTCAGGACTTTGTTGCGAAAAAATTGTATTTTATTTATGTTGCTCTTTACAGAACATCCCCATAATTGAACTCCGTATGTCCATATAGGTTTCAGTATTTGCTTATATAATAACAATTTATCATGTACTGTTAATTGTGATTTTCTTCCAAATAGCCAGATACATTTTTCTTTATTTCAATTCTAGTTGTTTTCTTTTCTTCTATGTTCCTCCCAGCGAAGTATTGCATCGATATTCATTCCGAGATATTTAGCGTTGTTGCTATATGGTCTGATAGTCTTATTTAATGTTATTGGTGCTTGTACGGTCTGTTTATAGGTGAACTGCACATGTAAGATTTACTTTCATTAATTCTTCTTTTCCAAGCTTATGTCCAATTATTTATATTGTCACTTGCCTGTTGTAATTTTGGTGAGGCTTCTTCACTATTGTCTTCGACAGCTATAATCGCAGTATCATCAGCAAATGTAGCCATCGTGATATTTTCCATTTGTGGTATATCACAAGTGTAGAGTAAATAAAGCATTGGTCCCTGTACACTTCCTTGTGGTAAACCTGCTTTAGGTTCTTTTATTGTAGAGTAAGCTTCTTTTTGTTTGACTCTAAACATTCTGGTTGTAATGTATGATTTTAATATTTCGGTGTGTTATTTTGGTAACACTTTCTGTAGTTTATGAACAAGGCCTTCATGCCAAGCTTTATTGGAAGCTTGTGCTACATCTTTTTGACTTCCGTAGGCTTTTTCAATAACATCTGTTATTCTGTGAACCTGGTCAATTATTGAGTGTTTGTTAATAAACCCAAATTGGTGTGTTGGTATTAGCTTTTTTCTCTCTAAAAGACAAAATATAATAACAAAAATATAGATCTATAGTTCTGAACTGTAGAAACATGACAGATACAATATTATTATCTATCAATGTTCAAAGCTATAGCAATAAAGTTCTAAGGTGAGCATCTAACATGCTCATAGGGTTCTAACATCATAGAAGCAATCGAACAGTTTGATTAATTAATAGGATTCTGAAGCCGAATAATCTTCTAATAATGTATTAAGGTAGTTGTGAAAGAAAATTTTGTTAAGCAAGATTAACAGATTAATAGTAATTATTCCGATACCAGCCCATGTGAAAACAATAAGTC
Source organism: Rhynchophorus ferrugineus (assembly GCF_030347505.1). Lineage (NCBI taxonomy): Eukaryota > Metazoa > Arthropoda > Insecta > Coleoptera > Curculionidae > Rhynchophorus > Rhynchophorus ferrugineus. The sequence continues at coordinate 16,575,643 of NW_027472583.1, read as the reverse complement.
AATAATAAAACGCATATATTCTAAAAATAACCGAAATTTAATAACCACAAAAGATATTATACCTGATTAATTTTATCTTTCCATCAGATATGTTGTTTCGCGAAAGTGATATTAAATCATAAAATATTTTTACGCGAAACAAATTACTTTTTTATGTGATATTTTTATACTGCAACTAATGATACGACAATAAAGATGATTATACAATTTTTTGAATTTATAATATATTATATTATGTTATATATTGTAAAAGCTTAATTCATGTATCTATTATTATAGATGTTATTAATTTTCTGTTTTTTTTTAATAGAAAATTGATCGGTGATGTGATTTTTCTATAATTTGGTAAACCAACAAAATCAAGTATATTACTGTAATCTTTAAAATTAGTTGAATGTAAGTAGTAGATGCCTGTCAGCGTGTAATATGTTAATCCTTCCCTATACCAGCAAATCGTGAATCCAGTGTGGACTTCTGGCGTTGAACTCGGGTGTTATACTAGCTAAATCATACAAAGATTCGAACAAAAGATTGTGTGGGGTATTGTTGGTGCTCCATGGTACATTGGTAACAACAATCTGCATAAGGACCTGAAGATAGAAACGGTCGATAACGTTATTAAGAACGATACCCAAAGACATGAACAGATACTCCATCAGCATATTAATGTTGAGGTTCTCCAGTTTCTAGAAAATGGTAGTCAAAAGAATAAAGATAGTAAAACCATTGGATTTATTGCAGTGAAGTTATAAGTAAAACTCGAAGCATATTAAAAACACGCACATAGATGTTAAGGCCAAAGCTGTCCATGGCAGAATAAGTATCTTGTAGTTTTAAACTCTTAGCAAATTAAGATAAAACCAAATAACTTATTAGTGTCAATTTACCAGATTGATATAATAAATCATGAGAATATGTGTATTTTACTTGAAAAATATTACTGTTTTTTAATTACAGATAAACGTTATTCAACAATTCTGGCTACTAGCTTATAAAATTTTAAAATAAAAAGTCTGGTGTTTTATAATGTAGTTGGAAACAAAAGAAATACGTGTTTTTTATTAAATATGAGGTCCTTGATGGCGAGAATGCAAAATTACCTTAAAAGAAAGGCACATATCGAAACGCAAGAAAATCTACGACATACTTCTAACGAGTCGTGCAGTCGAACACGACTTATTCGAAAGTACGGTCTATGAATTGCAATCGTTGCTGCAACTGCCATGTGACGTGCGTCAAATAACTTAAATATTTTCAGCCTACTTTGCTCGTTCTTTTTCGTTTTTTTTTCCACGGTCTACAATCGAACAGAATACAATCGGCCTGCAATCAACAACGTAAGCCATCTGAAAAAGTTAGGAAACAAAGACGGTCAAATCTCGACGGTTCATTGTGTATGCATTCGAGCCGCGAAGAGGTCTCGGAGGACCGACACCGATAAACCTGTTTCTGTCATTCACCGAAATCGGTTTTGGTTTTGTTTGCATTCAGAAAGAGAGGATTCCGATTCCCGGAAGCGGGTTTTATAGATTTAGGTTTGCTTCGTTATGTTTTTTAAAATGTTGAATCTTCATGACATATCGTTAAAATATTTCCTATATATTAATCGGCTAACGAACATTTTGACTTTCTTTGAAACACAAACACAAAACGTAAAAATACACGTCCTTACTCGATTTATATACAATTCAAATGGCGAATGATTTACCGAATTAGTGTTGAATCTGGCAACGCGTCAACTAGGTCTAATGAAAGTACATTTTTCAATTTTTTTTCATAAGTTTATACAAAATAACAGTAAACGTTATCATGATATCGAATGTATAGTCTATTCAAAGTTTTTTTAGTAATGCGTCATTGATATTTGTGACGTCGAACATTGCAATGTTGCCGCATAAACTCTGAGTTTTAGTTCAGTTTTGCTTTGACATACAAGACAATTCTAATCTAAGTAAAATAATTGAACAAAAATGTTATCATTAGATTTATTTATTGTTGGTACCTTCCAACAATATGACTACGAGTACTATCTATCTTAGAATATTCTGAATTTTCAGAGAATAATGAAGAATTTGTTTAAATATTATTTCTGTTTTTGGTGGTCAGCAATCTATGATATTTTGTTTCAATAAGCCCAGGTGGACTCAAAGGAAATATAACAAACAAAAATTAAACGGTTTGTTTTCTAGTAACTAACAGGTCAATTGTAAAGTCCCCGGCCTACCACAGTAAAACACATTTTTTTGGTAAAATTATTTTTTTTATTCAACATAATTCGCTTCAAGGGTAATACACTGATACCAGCGACCCTCCAACTTTCCTAACTAGGGGTCAGATCTGGAGAATACTGGTAATATGAGGAAGCAATTCGAAGCCCAATTCATTGATTTTTGCCGTCGTTTTTACTGAGTTGTGACAGGTTGCATTGTCTTGGTGAAGCGGCACTTTTATTTTTCTTCAAATGCTGCCGTTTTTCGGCGATTTCGGCCTTCAGACGGTTCAATTGCGCTATGTAATAGTCGCTGTTGATGATCCTTCCTCTATCAAGGTAGTTAATGAAAATTATTCCATGCGCATCCAAAAATACAGACACCATAACCTTGCCAGCCGACTGTTGCATTTTCCCACGCTTTGACGCGGGTTCATCCTGTGCAGGCCACTCGGATGACTGTCGATTGGACTTCGAATTGAAATGATGGACCGGTCTTTCATCCATTGTCACATGTCGACGCAAAAACTCGGGTTTATTATTTTCATTCATTTTCAAACACCGCTCCTAATCATCAACTCGTCGTTGTTTTTGGTCAAAAGTAAAATCGCTCGCCACCCACTTTGCACAGAGCTTTTTCATACCCAAATATTCGTGAACTATATGATGTACAAGTTCAGTTGGTATCTTTAGAGTTTCTGCTATTTCACTCAATTTCAATTTACGGTCATTCAAAATCATGTTGTGGATTTTTTTAATGTTTCCGTTGGTAAGAACCTCTTTTGGGAGTTCACTGCGTTCACCGTCTTCGGTGCTCATTTCACCACGTCTAAACTTAGCATACCAATCCTTGATGGTTGATTTTCCTGGGATAGTGTCCAGAAACTCGGCATCAAGCCAAGTTTTTGCTTCAACTGTATTTTCCCCTTCAAGAAGCAATATTTTATCGACACGCGAAATTCCTTTTTATCCACTTTTTTCACAATAACAAAAGTTGCTTCACTCAAAATGCTATAATTCACAAACTAAAGATCTGACAACTGTCAAATTTATACACCCACCTTTTGAGGGTTAGGACTAACTAAAAAACTTATGGATTTAATTCTAGTAGCGCCATATATGTGTTAGGCCGGGGACTTTTCAATTGAACAATTATGTTAAGTTAAACGAATTTTAAGTAAAATTATATTAAAACAGAAAAATTTAATATAAAGTTGATATAAAGTTTTAAAACTAACTATATATATTTCATTATTTTTTGCTTAATTAATAATTATTCTTGATTATAAAATGTTCTTTTATTTTTCAGGTATGCCATAATACAGATTCAGATCTTCTATGATGACACTAACATTCACCACTGACACACATAGTGTAGGTAAGATTGAAGAAGTAATTGAATTATTTTACAAATATATATTACAGAATTATATAGATAATTATTATCAAAAAACCGAAATTATTCGAAATTATTAAATAATCGTCTAAAAATATATGATTAGTAAATACTGATAAATTTGGTTGAATATTTTGTTTCGTAATTTATCATTCAAAGTAAACCCGAACGACCTACAGATTTAAAAATAAAAACAATTATAATAAAAATACGTGAATATTTGATGGATTCGTACGAATTGATATCCCAAAAATATTTTGTATATTTTATAGTATCAATAAATTATAATAAAATGCCAGAGTTTGGGTGTTATAATGTATAATACTGTTAGAAATTATGAGTTGTGGGTTGTTTATGTATATCTATAGTACAAATCTAAAGTAGTGGATTCCTTATTAGGTATCGTTCACAAGGAATCAAATATTTTTAAGAATTGATTTCGGCAATTTTAAAATCTGGTGTTCATTTCTGAATTTATTAGAATTTGGTTTGGAAGGTAACAGTTTATAGAACACTGAAAATGTGTAGTAAATTAACTTGTCAATAAAACATTATTGCACTTTCAAAATGAAGACTCCAAAGTCATATTTTCCCTTTTTACTTTTGAAAAAAGGAAAACATGCATTAAAGTTCCAGCCAGGGGATAGGCTCTAGAAAGTGTCATACTTCGGTTTCCAGTTCGACCGAAGGTTCCAATGGTCAGCCCAAATTCAGCACGTTCTCTGCAAAGGCAATGACGTGTATAATCTTCTCCTCCCATATCTCTGCAGAAAAAGTAAACTTCCAATCAATATATATATATATATATATATATATATATATATATATATATATATATATATATATATATATATATATATATACTATAAAATGCTAGTCCGTCCTGTCTGCCTCTTTGGAGCGCAGGTGTGATACAGGTAGGACCCTGAGAGACAACTTGCACTACTTCAAGTGTTCCAATCCAAAAAATTCCGCGCGTTATGCAATACCCCATGGTTTATGAGGAACGTCAACACTCACCTCGGATCAGGCATCCCGTTCGTGAGGAATTTCGCGAACAGTTCACAGAACAGTTGTTCAGTGTAAGGTTCTCCCTAGGTGTCTTAGAACACGACAACATCTTGATCAAATTCCTACCCAACCAAACCTCAGTAGATAACCAACTATGACAATCCCAGTCGTAACCCAGATTGCAAAAGCCAAAAAATGGCAAAGAACCATAGATCAAAATTGCACATAAATTATTGATTAATAATTTGTTTATTTATATGGATAAATAACATATAACACTGATTTGAAAACTAATATTCAATAGTTATACTTATCTTACCTGTTACATTTTTTAATATTAGGTATTATCTAGTAGTGTCAAATTATATATATTTATAAAATCTGTATTTAAAAAGGAAATTAAAATTATTAACAAATTTATTATATTCCGTTTCCGTCTTCACCTTATCTTTATATGCTACACTTGAATGGGTGCATTTTTGTACAATTTTCATAAGCAATGACCTTCTACATCAACATGTTATGTTGCCTTGATTCTTCTACTCCTAAACTCCGACTTCCTATTTGAGTATCTCCATTTTTTATCAACAATTATAAGTTTATTGTCTTTCAGATCGTATTAATTGCTGTTAGTCACCGCTAATTATGTGTCTGATCTCACGAAATACACTAGATTTGTAACTGATGTTAGTGATTCATATAACTTATGACTTTCTACGCGTGGGTTTGCCATAAGATGATGAAAAACGGAATAACCTGTCACAGTCGGATAAAAAACCTTTTATCATTGAAGCAGAAGCAAGTCTGTCAATAATACCTCTTATTCCTATTATTGATAACTCAAGTGCCAATGCTTTAGATATTCTTGAAGTGTTTGACATGACAATGAGTGTTGATCTAGGAATTATCTTTGTCACTGAACTTCGTTATACTCAGTGAGGTATTAATAAATGTATATTAAAGAAGCTTAAAACTGGTGAGAGACGGTGTTATATTTTATACTCTTTCTTCAAAAAAAAAATTAAGTATATATTAGTAATAAACATCGTAATTTATCTACTATGTTGATTAACATTCATATGCAATGAAATCTGAATAAATCAAACCAAACTGCACATTGTTCTCAATGTAAAAAAGCGTATGATTTAAATTGGCAGCGCCATTCTATTTTTATTTACTAACCGAACAACCAAGCCGTTTGGTAATGAATATTTATGTTAATGTTCGTGTCTAGTGAATACTAATGTGATTGCTTTAACGACTTAGTTACCGAAAAAGCCGAATTATAGCGTTTGTTTGCCTTACCATTGTTATGTGCAATGTTTAATTTCGATACGGTCTTTTACATAGTAATGATTTGAACTCTAGATCGAAAATAAGTCAAAGTTAACATACAAGAAGCTCCCCCTTTATATTTCGGGACTGTGTTATTGGGATATAACTAGAACATTTCTGACACTTCTGACCCTGACACATCACTGATATTTCTATATAATTATTAAGGGTTTAACAAGTGTGATTACAAGATCTTCATGTGAATAACATCGTTGTATGATTGTGAATTTTTAGCGATTTCTATTGGTGATAACGCAAAGTATCAATGTAACTTAACCTAATTGTTAAATTCAATTGTTCTGATATTTGTCTACATAAAATAACACTTTTACTTAGCATTATACAATTATTCAATATATAGTGTATCAAAACTTGGCAATGTTGCCACATCAACATTGAATTTTAGGTTATTTTGGCTTTCACATATAATAAACTTGAAATGTAAACAAAATAATGAAACAAAAATAATTTTATGAATTATATTTTGTTTAAATATTATAATGTACTATAAATGCGTGCCTATATACATATATTATCGAAGAACTTTTATTAATTATACAGCCTCAGTAGTCATATTTCCAAGAAAAACCTCCGAAACCTAATATTTAAAAATATCAATATTAGTCTAACGTAAATCACTCTAACGCATTTTACTGTCAAAATGGACCTTCAACGCCAAAACAATATTGGCCGATTTATAACCTCTAATTTTGATCACTAATTTTTCGAAGAATTTTGCAGACATTTGCAACGCATTTCGAACGCATCGGACAGCATTGTGTCTCTTTTTAAATATAATAAAATGAGTAGGTGGATATTATTGTTTGATTTTAAAACGAGTTTACAAACTACAGCAGGCAGTACATTCGATATCGTGATGATGGGAGTTTAGTGTTATTTTGAGAGATCCATATTAAGAGGAACTCGGAAAATTGCATTTTAGACTTTCATAACTGATTTGGAAAAAACATAGCTGTCGAAGCATGTCAACTTTTAGAAACTTACGCTGATATTACTCTATCATAACGATTTAAAAGTCTTAAAGGAAAGGCCTGGAGGATCAAATCAAGGCAATTAATTAAGAGACGTATTGGACTAAAGCGCAGTGCTAACAAATAAAGAACTTCAAAGAACTCCCCAGCAACGCTAGATGTCTACCGACGTTGAATTCATAAATTGAACGTCATATTGTCACATTAGAGCCTAGCAAAGCAAATAACAGACGCAAACTTATGCCCTTGCAGAATAACGCTTAACCATATGGTGTGAAGCTGTGAAGCATATGCTGTTGCAGCTCGTATTGGAAGTTCTGTGTACCTACCGTGCTTATTGGACATGGTGCCTTCTGATGGCTACTTGTTCAGGTAGGTATATCATAACCGGATTGGTATATGGTATTGAAATGCTGAAAAAGTACGAAAACGGATGGATACCAAACCAACATCGTTCTTATGATATTACCATCCTTTCAGAAATTTATGAAAAAGTTGTAGAAAATGATGAAAAAAATGGTAGTTAATATGTTACATCAATTTTTCACAATAATCGCCATTTTGAAGTAGAAAATAATTAAAATACTTTCAAAGCACCAATAATTTTTACAATTTCATTTTTGGTGTATCATGAATCATACAACATACAGTCTTAATAAATAATATAGAGTTATTAATTTTAAAATAAAATATACTAAAAGTAAATTATAAAGACCTATTCAACAATTGAAGAATCACCTGTAAGGTTCAAACTGCATAATCTGAACGTGTCGTAGTCAGAGCAGAGAAAGACAAAATACGGGTACTTTGAGAAGTATTAAAATCAGTTTAATAATTGCCAATAGCCTTTGTAACATGGGCAGGGTATAATTTTTATATTTTATAGACTAGATTCTAACCTAATACATTTTGTGCTTGATGAGAAATAAGAAAATGAAGAGGTCAAAGGTAAATATAAATAATTGGAACAGTTATAATTTCCATAATGTAATTATTTCCCTATCAAGCGATAAAACTTATTGAATAACTTACTATATGAGTTCAATGAAGGCCTTGATTTCCTTATTATATATTATTTAACTGATAATGAAAAGTAAAAGCTAATGACAAAGTAAGAAAGACAGAAAGAGAAAGAGACTTTTTTTTACTAAACAACTTAATATTCTGAAAGATTTGAAAGTGCGATACTGAGGCGAAACATGTGCCCGTTATAATTTGTATACGTCTATTGTATGCAATTTGGCCTATCTTATTCATTTTACTGATATGTAAATGAAATATCTATCTACCTTTCTTGAGGATAAAGCAGATGAATTTATAATACATGTATTATTGCATGGGATAATAGTATTATCAATATTTACTGTCATATAAACAATTTAGTTGCAGGTGTATTCAATATGCACTGATTTACTTTTATTGACTTTTATTCTCCATGTCTGGGGTCCACTTATTTATATTATTAATTGCATGTTGGAGTTTTCTGGTTGCGTCTTCGACATTATCTCCTATTATATTGCAGCGCTCATCAAAGGTAGCCATAGTGACATTTTCTAGTTGTGGCATATTACATATATAGAGTAGGTAAATAACAGGATCCAAACACCTGCTTTTGCTTAAGCTTCTTTTTGTTTAACTTTAAATATACTGGCTGAGATGTGAGAGTTTAAGGGATTAACTTTAATTAACTTATTAATTTGCTATACTTTTTTCTCTTATAGTTTTCCAATATTGCTTGTGATTCTATATACCTGGCTAATTGTTGAATGTTTGCTTATAAAATCAAACTCTTCAGGTATTAAACCTTTTCTATCTAAAATTGGTTATAATCTTTTTAAGTGGAGTTTTTCAAATACTTTGGATATTACTGGTGAACGTCAAATTGGTCGACAATATTTTACTTAATTTAGTGGTTTTCCAGGTTTGGGGCCCATAATAACTTCAGCGATTTTCCAAACATATATGGCATGTTTTAATCTGAATGTTGAGTTAATCAAGTTGGTGAGTTTTATAACTAATTAACTTTCTTGGTAGGTTTTTCTGCACTTGTCCGGTTATGGCCCTCTTTTTATAACTTTGGCGATTTCTTTCGGTGTAACAAATTTCTGAAGATTTACGCACTCGCTCATCCGTAGGTTATGTTTAAACTCAGTTTCATTTGGTTCATGTTTACATAACTCATAATAGATCATTAATAATTTTTGTTTTACTATTATTATTTATTTAATTTTTAAGTTTAGATATAGTTAGCTAATGGAACTTTTCAGGAAAAAGCATTAATTAATTAAAAGTAATTCTGTAATTTCTATATTTGGCTCCTTGTTAGAATATTTTACTGATTTCCTAATCTATGCCATTATCAAGATCATTTTACTAGGAGTTTAGTACAATAAATTGACAAAGATTGATCAACAGTAGACCTAAATATTCGATGCTATTTTAATATTTAATCTTTCAAAACAAGACGTAATAGGTAGAAGGTTAGTGTGTTAAAGTTTAGCAAATAAAAAAAATTAAAAATTTAATTTAATTTCGCCAACTTATTGAATAGTCTATTATTAATATATACTACTTAATTAACATTGTAGATCCTTTATTTTCTATGTTTTTCTTTATTTAGTATATCTTGTTTTGTTCGCTTTTGTCTCGCTTTTAATTAAATTAATTGATTCTGTTGCTATTTTTAGAACGCGTTGTCAATTTTGCTTTTTTATGTTCATTTTATGGGTATAAATCTGAAATATTAACCTTGTTCCCTAATTTACCTTCCCGGCTTGTATCTTTTATATTTTTTCTTTCTCGTAAATCAGGCCGAAATACTCTTAAGAGCTTCTTTTATTTTAAACGGTTCCCTAACATGCATATAATTTAACCTATTTTTGGTATGGTACTTATCTGTAATTTTGTCGACAATTTAGAATAATAATTTGCGACTAAAATTGTTGGATGCTATTATTTGTTAATATTTTTGTAAAAATTTATATCAAAACGGTAAACAATATTTACGCTAATAAGATTTTAACTAATTTTGCGATGTATGTTACATAAGAGCATTTTCATGTTATAGATTTGCTTTGTCGTATCCTTGTTTACCCATCCGGATAAGACTATTTTTTTAATGATTGGTTAGTTTCAACCGTCAGATTCATCGATGGGGCGGGGTACATCTGGCCTTAATAGTAGTTAAACAGATGTAGCAATACCTATCAAATATAAAGTAAAAATACATAGATCCACAACTATGTTCAGACATTCAATGCTATTGCAATGCATCCATTGTATCCATTATGTTTAGAAACGTAAATCTATGAAATTACTATCATAGGCTTCAAGATTATTTATTATTCAAGTTTAAAGCTAGGTGTGTATAGAAATATTACTGTTTACAAAAAAATACCTTATGTCATTTTCTTAAAGTTCATATTAATTGTTTAAACCTTGAACAGATTCATAAAATATAAAATATCTATATTAATATTATATTTATAATATATTATTTTATTTTTATTTTAATATTAAGTATCATTAGTATTCAACAATTTCCACTACATGTCCCATAGATAAGGGAGGGAGAGATTTAGGTTTGCACATTCAAAACGATATATATATTACATACGATATATAAATAATTCGTTTTATTATATGCTTGCCTTTGTTCTGATTATTTTTTACTTTAGAATATTAAGAGAAAAATTGGGATAGTATTAAAATATTAATGGAAATTTTCCTTATATTTCTGCGAACATGGCGATACCGTATTGAAAGAACGATGTCAATTAATGATCCAATCATTAATCTATTTTTGTACTTCTTCATCATATCGAAAATGTGTGCCACCCAAATCACGCTGCATCGATCTGAACAACTAGTGATCAGAAGACTATATTTCCGGTTAATACACTTTACTGATCAAACTATGTGCACAGCAAGACCTTATGGCCATGCATATTCCATTTCGGAGTCGATGTATGTGACTCTCCTGTCGTAACTCATGACTTTTTGGGCTTGGGGTTATCGAGTAGATCTACTTTTAATCGTTAGACGCAATACGCCACAGAAAATTATAGAAGAAATGTTTATTTGGATACAATGAAATCGCAGTGTAGAAAGGTTTTGAGATAGCATTTTCTGTTAATTCGTGTGCTAATCATTTTCCCTCCTTTTGCATCGTTCCCATATAAATATATAACCGTCTGGAAACATTTGATTCATCGACTGAGTCGGATTTTGGTCCAACAAGTTACACTTGATTGTCTTCAAACTTGCTTGATTATCCAGTCCATGATCTTGGTCATTAGTATCAAAAAACTCAATTTTAAATTGTTGAAATCAAAACCGACAATTGGATATATGACAGAGCAGAATCACCATCAGTTTCTAAAAGCGTTTAGAAACGAACAAAGCAATTGTCAAAGTGTGCTTTCTTTCAAGAAAGTCGTTAATAAGTTTATTAATAGATTTATGAAATATGTGTGGAAAAGGATTATGAAATATTATCTGCTGTAGTAATTAAATTGTGGTAAATAAACTGTTGGAATCATCAAATTTGTTTTACGACGTCTAAGTACACAAAAATGAACATCAGAAACTATATGATTTGTACAAATTACTTCTAAAACTATGTTATTAAATCTATAATTAGGAATATTAAGCATAATTCGTATGAGGCGATTTAATAAATAAATAATTGTTATTAGCTAGAAATATTAAACCTGTCATGTCAAATATATTTCATTATGTTTTTACAGCAACACAGGAAATCAAAAGATTGAAATGGACCAAACCTCATGTCTGTTAAAATATATTTTATCATGTTACTATATTTTTATTGTTTTAAAAAATAAATAATATAAAATATGCATTGAATGAAAGCAGCCAACGCAAGTGTAACGCAGTGTTTTGGGTCTTGTTGTTTATCTACTCTATCTACTAGACTTGCCACCACTGGAAAATGTTACTATGGCTAGATTTGCTAATGACACTGCGAAATAGTACGAAAAGTAGTCAGACAAATGCAATAAGTAAGAAATTATGAATAACATAAGGACTAACCTTGGCGCGAAACTTGGTTGGAAGGATATATCAAAAAGAAAAGAAAAGAACTCGAATTGAAATGCAGAAAAATGTAATGGTTATCTAATAATAAGTTGCTGTTGTACAAGTAGATACTAAAACCTATATAGACTTATGACATTCAGTTAGGTGGATGTTCTGCGAGAAGTAATATCCTTGTCCTTCGGATTCCAATTGTCATAGACGGAATTAAGTAATTCGCAATAAGATAAGACTCAAGAGAACCAAACCCTGTGATCTTTGTGTAGTTGTGTAACGAAATGTACTAAATGCTAAAAACACTGAAAGGTGCTACTAATCTTTATTTTATTAGAGACTAAGTAAAGGTCAATGGGTCTTCCTATATTTAAATATCTAGTTTTAAGCCACTGCTGAGGCAAATTGTAAGCTAGTGGACAAAGAATAGTAGTAATATAGTAGTACTATTTAAATATATTAAATAATATTTAATTAACGATATATTTACACCTTTTTTACTTCTGATTCATCTAATTATTATGGTTCTGTATCAGCTCCATACTGCTGCTATCTCAAAAACAAAAGACACAGTACTTGGCACATTTGTCGAGGACACAGTTATCATGGCAAAAGATGTATCTCATTTCTAAGGCTGTAAAAAAAGTAAAAGTAACGGTAAACATGATCTACAAATGAACTAGAGACTGGAAAACACAGCTTAATACTTCCAAATCTGTTCAAGTTCAATTTGCGTTGCAGCGAAATGACAAAAACTTAAATATATCACTTAACGGATGCCCAATTTATCAAGCAGAATTTCTAGATACCTCGGAATACATCTTGATGATAGTTTAAATTGCAAACATGGTTAGATAAAAAGCAGACCAGAGTAGACTAGCAACTAGACTAGAATTAGACAAGCAATTGTACTATATAGTCGAAAGATACTCTCAGCTTGACTTAAAATCAAAGAGATTGGTTGATCAGTCAATCATAAAGCTAATTTGTCCCTCATGAAGTGCAAATATGGGGTTGCACTAAGACATCAAATCAACTAGTAATCGAACGTACCCAAAATCAAATTCTGCCATTAATTACCAGTGCTACGTAACAAACGAAGAGCTGCATGTTGACCTCGAAGTCAAATGGATAAACGAAGTGATACAAGATTTCGCATTAAAATATGAAATAAGGTTGCTAAATCACAGCAACGTAGAACTACTGCTACTGGACAACGCACAGGAAATTAGAAGATTGAAGCGAATCAAACCACACGATCTTATAGAGTGTATATGTGTATTCTTAACTTTAGTTTAAGTAGTTTAGTTTCATTTTAGTTTAGGAAATACATAAAATACTGATGTATTAATCCCGTACTCGTCTTACTTGTGTATTAATGAAAGTTCAACAGAACAGTAATAATAAATCAATTAGTAAATTCGGATTTTAGTAAGCATATCTAATGTATCTAAGTAAATGTTATTTAGCGATTTAGCAATCGGCATCTTACAAAAGGCACAATTAAACACATGTGTACAAAGCGTGTTTTTATTCGAAATTTTTGGGTTTGTTGATCAACAGTTGACGCCACACAGAATCACATCTCTCTGACCTCATAAAGTTTATTGTTGTCGGCTAGCCCGATGCTTTTCACCGACAAAACCAAATAAAACAGTGTCATTTTCGCGTATTTCTCGGTTCGCTTTCTAGAGCCTCGTTTCTCGTTTTGTTACAACACCACAACGCCGCTGGATATTATCTCACCAGTTTGCATATGTTCAGTATGCGGAACGCACCCTGTACAGGTATAATGCGGTACGCGTTATGCAAAAACCGGCACGGCCGCGGAATGAAGAAAAACAAAGAGCGCAACGACTTGTGAGTCGACTTCTTTCATGTCCTGAACACTTTCATGTACATATCAGGAATTACAAAAGAAATATAATGGCAGTTGTCGAGGATGATACTGAGAAAATGACTATCAAGTATTGTTACCTTACTTGTGCCTTTGTTGTGCTTTTTATTATGGCGTTGGCTATTTGTAACTACTAGTGATCGCCCTGTGGCCGAAATTCGACTTACATTGGTTCAAATAATCATGTTTCTCTCATAACAGAGTAAAATTATAAATATAATAGACTAACATATCTAGAAAATAAATAATTGAAAGCAAAAAAAAAATGTATGTCAAGCGCCAGACCTGAGCATGCCAAGCTTTATTTTTGGGGGGATTAAAAGATGTACGGTATTATAAGCTGTTAAAACTTAAGCTGTAAAAATAAAACATTTATGTAGAATGTTATTAACAACTATGAAATAAATTGAAACAATCATTGACATTATGTTGAATGTAGCAGATTATATATTTTAATTAGTAATTATTTAGATCGGCGCAGAAACGTATTCTGCTTACAGAATATCCCTTAGTGTTCTTGAAGGAAATTTTATGGAACCGAATCAGCCTACATAAATCGTCCAGTTGTCAAATGTCTGCAAAATTGTTTCAAACATAAATGTTAGTAACTGCAGGTTATAAGTCGGTAAATGTTGTGTGGCAAGCGCTGCTTACTTATTATTACTTTAATTGAGAATGCCGAAGCTAATAAATAGCCAGTCAGAAACAGCTTACGTCTCTAGTCAATTATTTCGAATAGAACAAGGTAATGAGGGCCCCTTCTTATCATTAAAATACGTTAAGAAGAAAAGTATTGATACTATTAAATAATAAGTTACTCGAGTTTTTATTGGAAATATTTTTATTGTGTTGTAGCTGCCCTGAATATTACTATTGAAATCTCTAAAAAAAGAAAACAGCTACATTACCCTGATGTTAGTTCTATTCGATATTAAATTTATTAAATGCATAAAAACAGTGTGCAGTTTTCCAATATAAACAAAATTTAAAGAATTATAAGAGAACGAAATAAAGAATTAGAGATAACTGTTACTCTAGAAAGTATCCATGGGAAACTTAGGGATATGTTCCTGTTTGAGGAACGTAAGTCATCCCTTCATTCAAAGTGCGGAAACATTTGATTAGGTTTTGTTAATCATAATATTTTTTAAATAGTTCATTTCAGGTCTATTGTCCCTTATGCTAGAAACAGGAATTTTCTAAGAATGAGTACCATAGAGAAATGAACCATACGTTCCTACTCTAATTTGAAAATTAGCTGATAAAGAACTAGAAGAAACCATCAGTTATTGTTATAGGCAATGCACCATACCATAGCGCACTGGTGGATAAGATTCCAATACGTGTATCGACCAAGCTGTAATTAAGGAATAGCTTACATAACATATATAAATTTAGAAATTAGCATGTTAAAGAGTCTTACGTCTTTTTACCTATTACTGCAGATCTAATTGTTATTATATGTGGTAAATAATTTATACAATAGATGCAATTATGAACTAGTTTTAGATTGGCAATTAACAGGGAATCAGAAAGTCACAGATACTGAATGAAACTTTCTGGATATGGAATTATTATTCAATGCTGATAATTACCAAGACAGGAAATACCATTGGTGATTTAGAAAAGAGTTTAATGTAAACATAGTAAAACAACTCTAACCTACAAACTATTGTGGCTGTATAATTAATTGCAGTTTAAATCCTTCGATAATATGTGCATTAGAAATACTATTATAGTACTTAAAATAATATACTTTATAAAATATTTTAATTTAATTTTTCTTATTTTCTTTACATTAGAATGTTGTTATATATCAAAGCCAAAACAAACGAAAAGTCAGGGTTAAAATCGTTTTGACGTCATAAATTTAGTTGACGTAATTTCACTTTTATTTTGGATAGAATTTTATTACATCATTTTTAGCAAGAAATAGTTTAAATCGTTTTATAAATTTTATTGCAATATTTTCAGTAGTTTTGCAATAGAACATAAAACGCTATCATTTAGACTAATATGATAAGATTATATTAAAAATCAATCTGATTAGATATAGGTAATGTTTATTTTAAATATTTTCATATTTCTAAAGATAGATAATAAAATAATATTATAAAAAAATCTCTAAAAATAAATACAATCACTTAAAGAGATACAGGAAACAAATCTAGTCTATTCAAAGTTTTTTTAGTGCGTCTTGGATTTTTGCGACGTCGAAACATTACAATGTTGCCGCATCAACTCTGAGTTTGATTTCAGTTTGGCTTTGACATACAACAAAATTCTAATCTAAATAAAATAATTAAACAAAAATGTTATCAAATATAATTTATGTTAACATTGTAGAACATCTAATACATATATTATCGAAGGACTTAGAACTACAATTAAGAACACCGGTATAATAGTTTGTAGGTTAGATTTGTTTTACACCATTTAAACCCTATGCCTTGTAAGAGCGTATGAAAGGATGTCTTACATCCCTCAAAAGGCTGCATGTCCCTAATTCTTTTATGTATACTTTCCAGAGAGAAAACTTTCTCTAAAATAATTTTATTAAATTATGTTTATATCGATAAAATAGTTTGTGTACTTACTGTTCTTATACATTTCGTATATTTGGTCTTGTATAGAGCCAATATCAAGATGGTCAAGATTCGTCACCCACTTTATATGTAGACGGGTATTCTTGGGTGAATTTAACGTATTATTCTTCATTTTGTAAGCGATATTATTCACAGAACCTACAGTAATATTTAGCACGGCAGCAACCAGCTAAAACACATTTTCAATAAAATTGTAGGGACTTATGTTATTTAATGTCATCAATTATAACCCCACTACAGAATTTACGGGCAAAAGGGGGCCTCCGTTATCTCGTTCCTTTTCGAAACAACCTATTAAAGTAATATGATATATTACGGAGCAACTTAAAATGTATCAAAATAAAGGGCTAAAATATGGTTTGCCGGTTTATAACCTGAAATAATTATAACTAATATTTTGAGTAATTTAGCGTACATCTGACAACCGGACGGCGACCTGCTGTCAGACGTATGCAAAATTCTTGAAAGCAATAGTGATAAGAGGTTTTTAACTCTTACCTATAAATTATTGTGGCTGTATAATTAACTGTAGTTTGTAGGTATAGTATTAAGTTAAAATAAATTATATTTGGTAACATTTTTGTTCAATTATTTTATTTAGATTAGAATTTTTTTATATGTCAAAACCAAACTTATTTAAAACTCAGAGTTGATGCGGCAACATTGTAATGTTTCGACGTCGCAAAAATCCACGACGCATTACTAAAAAAAACTTTGAATAGCCTATTTATTCCTGATCACGTCATATTTTAAGCTTATTGTGCATTTAGCTGATAAGGAAAACAGTTGAAACAATAAACGTGAAGAAGAAGACTTGGAGAATATGTTCAACGACGGCGTCTTTAGGAGAGAAGAACTTTGTCGCCGATTGGTGATGAAAAAGCGGGAAATACCAATTTACGACCATCTGCTGTTCGTATGTCACGCTTACTAGAATTTATAGATGAATATTTCATTTCTTATGGCCGAGAATAACCTAAATTTATTGACTATTATAATGAGTAAACTAGCGTGTGGGACTTGAAGTATATTAGATATTTTTTAGTCGAAACATAATCGTGATGGGATCGAAGATAAAGAGTTTTTTCTGGTTTTACATACATCGTAAAGTTTTTAGTATTATAGCTATCGTTTCCTTTACTTTTCAATTTAGTTATGTAATTAACTTGAAAACAATTTTAGAGCTGCTTGTAACTATTAATAAAGTAACATAACCTAATCTCTATCTTAGAAAGTAAGTTTGGTTATAACTATAGTCTATACAAAGTAGCAGTGAACTTACGCCATCTCAATTTATGACGTCAAAACGGTGCAATGTTGCCGCATTTAACGTTGGTATTTAGTTTATCATTATTATATATTATCTCGTTATAGTTTGACTAACTATTGGCTTCGGAATTTTAAGTCAGAGTAATATTAAACAGGGATTTTAAAATTACCAAAACAAGTAAAGAGCCAAAACAACGTTTGCCGGTTTATAACCTGATACTATTATCACAAATGTTTTGAAGAATTTTGCAGGTGTTTGACAACCAGGTTAATTTTGTAAGCTGATTTGGTTACATATTGGAATATATCAGACAGTATTGTATCTCTTTTTAATTAGAATAAAATGAGATGGAAAATATTGTTTGAATTTATAACGAATTTATAAATTGTAATAGGCAATATATTGGACGTCGTGATGACGTGAGTTCACCGTTATTTTGAATAAACTATAAATGTATTAGTGTTGAATAGATATCTCTTATCTCGTTATTTTTTAACAGTGAACTATAGATGGCGCCGTTGTGTACCTAATATGTTTTTTTTATTAACATTACAACTCATGTTTTCAATTTTTATTTCGTGGTTTGCTGAGCGCACATTACTGCTTATAAGTGGTAGTCAACAAGATCTGCGAGTAGACCGGATACTGGAAAATACAGCATAATAGCTTATACATTTATAGACGTCAATTTTGCGTTGCGGCGAAAACTCAGAACTTATTAATTATTATACATCAGATATATATCTTATATTACTGGTGGGATGTCCAATTCCACAAATAGATTCAGTTAAGTACCTCTATATTCATCTCGAAAATTGGAAGCATCATGTTAGACTAAAGGCTGAGCAGGTCAACCTTACAATTAAACAACGGTACGTATTAGTCTGAAGACACTTATATCAACAGCCACATCAACTTTCCGACCGATAGGACAATTTTCGTCCTCTAGTGAAACGACGAGAAACTCCTTCATATTGCGCTTAAACAGCGTCAAACGCAGCTCTGAGTGGGCAAACGCTACACCCATCGCGCCGACAGCTCTATCATGTCCATAATTTCATACAAGCTATATCTGTCGCGATTTTTTGTGATGCCTGCTGTCTCAGCTATCTTGCGCACCTTTAATCGGTAGTCTGCAAATGCGAAATTGTGGATTTTTATCATCTTATCCTTTGTGGTAGCCATTTTCTGGGCACCTGAACGTAGCGCAATAAAAACCGACGTGCGATCACGTTGAAACTCGTTAAACCAATTTTTGCGCTCTCTTATTTTTCTTCGATATTTCGCTTATAAAGACAAGAATCAAGTCATCGACCGATATTGCTATATTTCCATTTTTCTAAATTCCGCGGACAAAACAAAACTGCAAGACCGATTCGATTGAAATTTCAACAGTATTGTACTACACGATAGTAAAGGAAAATGATTTTTACGAAAAATTCTTCGGAAATAGTTTTACCAAAATAACTACTACTCTGAACTGTGTCTAATCTGAGACTAGTTTTTCTAGTCTAACTGAGGCAGTCTTCGTCATATTGTATGTTTAATATACTTAAATCTAGGTACTTCCAAACTATTATTATTTTATATGTTCTTGTATGAATTACTATCTGTTATTTATGTTTTTTACTACTTTGTTCTCTACTTTAAACGGTTACACCCCGTATATTCGAATGTATTAAACTCGAAATGATTTATGCTCTCTCATATTCTTAACAAAATCATTTAATGTATGCAAATGAACGTATCTGCATTAATCTCAAGACTGTTCAGTAACGGTACCCAAGAATAATTTCTTTTGATAACCCAGGAAGCGTGAGATTTTCTATAGGATATGTGCTGGTTCGATTAAAAGACGTTTATTTTTTATTACTATTAATCTTCTCTTGTCAAAAATGCACTAAAATAAAAGATTATTTCGTTTTGAATACGATCTTAAATTTTTGGTGGATTTTTATTATAATTCTGATACATTCTGATAAATACCATTCAATATAGTATATTCTGTTGCATGTTGGAACACTGTTTTTAAAGTGTAATGGTAAGAGTAATGGTGGGCGAAATCCAAAGAAATCCAAACAGAGAGAGACCGGCTAACATTAAAATGGATTGTAGCTAGGCAATATAAAACTACCGCCTCAAAATTTACAGCAGAATAAAATACTCACTTGCGTAACTCTATTGCGAGGAAAACATTACTACAGGAGTTCCACTAAATTAACATTCATAGGGCTGCGATTGTCAAATCCTTTAACGGAAACCAATGACAAGCTGCGAAAGGAATGGTGTAACGATCATAAAATCTAGATACTTGATAGTAGAAAGAATGAAGCATAATTCAATTAACCATCATTATATTGTTTCTAAAAAACCGTTGGAATTATGTATGAAGAACACCAAAAGAAACTTGTGATAAATCATATCATATATAAAAATCATATGATCGTCTATAGCCTTCTTCCTACGATCAAGTCTGTTGCAAGCAGATTCTGTTATTATTTGGATGGCAATATTGTGGTATTCAGCTGATTTTATAGTTCACATCAGTGGCCGAATTACTGCGAATGAATATCTCGATATCATCAATTATGACGTTTTTTCCTACGACTAGCATACCACTACCAAACACTGCTATATTCCAAGATGATAACGCACCCGTGTACACTGCTAAAAATTCAGTCTTTGTTTGAGGAATATCATACCAACATAGTTTAAACTTTATGAAGAATTTTAGAGCAAAGGATGAAGTCCCCGGCTTGACACATGGATGGCGCTACTAGAATTAAATATATATATTTTTGTATTATATATATATATATATATATATATAAATTTGACAGCTGTCGGATCATTAGTTCGTGAATTATAGCATTTTGAGTGAAGCAACTTTTGTTATTCCGAAAAAAATTGATAAAAAGGAATTTCGCGTGTTGATAAAATATTGCTTTTTGAAGGGAAAAAATACAGTTGAAGCAAAAACTTGGCATGACGCCGAGTTTCCGGACACTACCCTAGGAAAATCAACCATCAAGGCTTGGTATGCAAAGTTTAGACGTGGTGAAATTAGCAACGAAGACGGTGATAGCAGTAGACGCCCAAAAGAGGTTGTTACCGACGAAAACATTTAAAAAATCCACAAAATGATTTTGAATGATCGTAGATTGAAACTGAAGGAAATAGCAGACACCCCAAAGATATCAACTGATCGTGTGTATCATATCATTCACGAATATTTGGGTATGGGAAGGCTCTGTGCAAAGTGGGTGCCGCGCGAGCTCACTTTTGACCAAAAACAACGACGAGTTGATGATTTGGAGCAGTGTTTGAAGATGTTCAAGCGTAATAAACCAGAGTTTTAGCGTCGATATGTGACAATGGATGGAACATGGCTCCATCATTTCACTCCGAAGTCTAATCGACAGTCATCCGAGTGAATTGCACACGGTGAATCCGCTCCAAAGCGTGGGAAAACGCAACTGTCGACTAGCAAGGTTATGACGTCTGTATTTTGGGATGCGCATGGAATAATTTTGATTGACTACCTTGAAAAAGGAAGGACCATCAACAGCGATTATTATATAGCGTTATTGGGCCGTTCAAAGGACGAAATCGCCGAAAAACGGCCGCATTTGAAGAAAAAGAAAGTGCTGCTTCACCAAGACAATGCACCGTATCACAAGTCAGTGAAAATGATGGCAAAAATCCATGAATTGGGCTTCGAATTGCTTCCTCATCTACCGTATTCTCCATATCTGACCTCCAGCGACTATTTCCTGTTCTCAGTTCTCAAAAGAATGTCCGTTGGGAAGAAATTGTCGTCGAATGAAGAGGTGATCGCCGAAACTGAGGCCTATTTCGAAGCAAAGGACAAATCGCACTACAAAAATGATATCGAAAAGTTGGAGGGTCGCTATAATCAGTGTATAACCCTTGAAGGGAATTATGTCGCATAAAAAAAACTAATTTTGCCAAAAAAATATGTTTTACTATGGTAGACCTGGAACTTTTCAATTGACCTATTAGATATTACTTGTGATAACGCATAGTTTACTTGAACAGAATCTCATATCATATGGAAATACCAATTCTGGGGTCAATTCATATATAGCGTCCAAACATAAAGCACTACTTTAGACATTGATAAAATTTCGGAGGAGACATAAGCTTCCATTTATTTTTGACAAATACTGAATTATAGGTAAAAATGCACGGAACTAATTTGTACCTCCGATGTATACATAATGTATTTTTACTTATGAATAGCCGTTATATATTATTTAGTTAAAAAATACCATCTAATTAAAAAAGCAATCACAATATAAGGTCTGTGGTACAATTAAAAATAATGGTTTAAACCTATTAGACCTAATTAACAATAATTTCTATTAAAAGATAGTGATATAACAGTATCGGCATCGTGTTGTTTACTAGGAATTAGAAACATTTTTATTTTATTTGAGATAAATAGCATTCAATAGGTTTTTTGCTTTTATTATTGAAATTAACATCAAGTTAAAGTAATTAGTCAAATAGTATAATATATAAATCGTATTCAACAAAAAATATTTTCCAATATTGATTTTGACAATCTTCTATTTCGACTTCTTACAAAGCACGAGGCTCTTGTCACAGATTCATTTCGTATTATTCCAGAATTGCCAGCCTGACCCTTTCCTAAATTGAATAAAACCACTTAAGGCATACGGTTTTGACTCTATTGAGGAGACTAGAACCGAATTGAAAAAGACAATGTTGACCATTCAAGAAATTTAAATCAATATATGTTTCGAGGACCGAAGACTGAAAGGTTTTACTGTTTTTTGCTAAATTTCTTATAAATGATAATATTTTTAATTTGCTGCAGTTTGTAACATTAATTGGCATTTTTATAGTCAATTATAATAAATACTAACAAGCTTTCCCAATAAAAAAGGAATGAGTACACATATAGGGTACATGTACGTAAGGTTTCACTTAATTCCAAAGCAAGTACGCGACAATCCACTAATAGAAAAATGTCAGGAAAATGGAACAAAGCAATTAACAGTATACCAGTACAATTAGATATTAGATAGCTGTTGGGGTGATTCTTTCAAGGTATTATTATACTATTATGGCAGATTGCTGCCTTTTCTAGTCATATTTTATCAAGTAGATTAAATTTAATGTTGACCTAAATATACCAATAGATACTTTTTTATAAATCCACTAATTCCTATTTCGTTAGATAAACATAATTTTTGTGATGATTTATTACATTCGCCATCCCTATTCTTTCATTTCTTGCGTTGGGAATCAAAATCATTTTTAAAACGCAAAATCCACTTTCGAGTTTTTTATTCAACTTCACTAAAACACTCATTTTTATTCTCTTTTCTATAAATAAACTTATATATATATATATATATATATATATATATATATATATATATATATATATATATATATTTAAAGTATCCTTTTACCAACTAGGAGTTTATATGGAATGGACCTACAGTTTAACGTGGGCTCCGAACCACGGTCCTCGGCATTAAGCTTACCGACCGGCGAGTGACCAATTTAGAAATCATCCCAGGAGACATCCGGTCTTACCCAGCCTGGTTACTGACATGACTGGGATCATTTTCCTTGTCGGATATTGCACTCTTGCCTAGGACAGTCACAAACTTAAATTTTCGACCCCTTGACTATCGTAACAGTAGGTGGCCCGTCCTGTCGCCTGCCTTTACCACTGCGCCACCAAGCCGGCGTCAATTATTTTTATTTCATTTCCTGTTTCATTCCATAATTATTAGTTATAATTATGAATCTCACATGTTATTATTATTGCAAATATTACCAAATAGAATGATATCTTCAACATTTGGCTGAACATGGAATATATAATAAAATACTAGAGAGAACATATTGGAATCTGAACATGTATCAATTAACATTTATTTTAATTACTTCCTAGCTGGTAGTAAACGTTTCAGTACTCTAATGAATCTGGGAAGCATTATTAAGGTGAACGTGATTAGAATGTATTTTTAACAAGCATGCAGCACACAAATTAATAAAAATGTTTCTTGACCATTTTTCAATTTTCTTTATCGACCATCAACATAGGTCATAAAACTGTTCGCAAATATCTAAGATCTAAAATGGTCGTAAATTTTGATAGCGTTCAGGCTCATATATAAAGACATGAACTAGTAAAACGTTTAATAAAATTATTCTAGGCTTTTAGGTTATATACAGTGTGACCAGCTCTATAAATAACTAGTCAGTGTCTCTAAAAAGTCCCACTATTTTGATAAACTTGATTTTAATATTGTTATGTTTTATGAACATTTAAATTTGTCTGATCATAAATTAATTTTTAAATTAAACTGCTTTTAAACTTTTTTAGAATTCGATATTAAAAACCTTAACAACAATATCTCAAAAAGCCCGTAAAACAGTTATTATTACATTGAAACTGCAGGAAATATTTGACATACCAAAGATATCAAATTAATGTGTTAATGATTCAGGGAAAAGTTCGGTAGATTGTTTTTTAATATGGAATGTTGACGGAAGGCATTCGAAATAATAGTTTAAAAAAGGTATTATTAGCAGCTTTTCAGTTTATGTGTTATTTGATATCTTATACGAATCATCGACGATCGATTTATTATACTCGTATATGTGATATAGCTGCACAAGAAATAAAGAACATAATCTATGACCTTAACTAACCCATGTAGAACTCACCTAAGTTTTAAATTTTAAAATTTACCCATTTGGTTCATGATTGAACAAGGTCTTGGTGAGGTTGTGTTGTATTTTGAAAATATTTCATCTGTTATATTTTATGTTTTAAAATAGTATTGACCACAATTGGTATAATATACACCAATCAACATATTTTTGATCATTTTCTACAACAGGAAGATGAGTTTTAGCCTGCCCCGCGCTATTGTTGGTCTTTTTACAACAATGCGATTTTGAAGCCGTTCCAAATAGTATTTCCACTGAATTTGTACGATAGTTATTTTCCACTCCAGTTGGATTTTTCCTCTCGCCAAGAAATAGTTCATTTATAAACTGCTAAACTGCCTGAAAGTCACTTGAGAGTTTGAACTGGGGTTTCATTCAATAAATCTTGCCAATCATTGTTTTTATTATAGTTATTCACAACGTTTACATCGTTGAAGCCAAAATCAATAATTGGGATATAAAGGAGGAACATCACCATAAGATTGGCAAGGCTTTTGAGGTGTTTCAACATACAATAAAAGTAACGACTATCAGAAACGCAATTTTCGTCCAATGCGTTCCATGATTAGCATCTGTATATGCTGAATAACTCAATAAAACTAAATAGAAAACTGTTATTTTACTAAAAAATTTAAAAATTACTGAATTTAATATTGAGGTTATGTTGTTCATTAATCTGTTTTACATTGAAACTTCGCATTTTCTTAAAAAAATATGGCTGATGAATATTCATGCAAGCACCTAATAGTAGAGCTTGCAGTTCAGCTGCTTCAAACTGTCGAGACTCTCTGAACAGTTCCGCAGCAGAAAGCACTGTCAAGCCGATTCCCGTACTTTAGCCACACCTTTTTTTGCTGAAGAATTCAGTTTTGTAGGTTAAGTTTATCAGCTGCCGTCGTAAATTCCGCTTGTTCGATGTTCAAATAATCGTACTGTTGAAATATTTAGTGAATGTCTGATCTGCAGAGATTCCTCCAGCTCGCTGAGTATAATTGAATCTCATTCATATGATCATCCATTAATAATGAACGCATATAACACGCTCCAAGAGTTTATCACACTAGGCAAGAAAATGTCACTTGCCTGTATTCCAAGCCATAAAGAAATTAAGAGAAACGAAATGGTTGACCTTACTGCCAAAAACGTCATTTATACTGACCCACACATATTGAATCCAAAATAAACGACATAACTCAATTGAGTTGGAACCTAAAGAAAGATGGCAAAAAGTTTTGTCCAATAAAACACCATTTTTTCTCCTTTCTAAATCCTGATCCTGCCGAGTTATCCTTAACCGACTTATTCTAGGACATTATCTTAGAAGTTATCACCCTTTTCTATTTTCTGAGGAAAGATCCTCGTCCTTAATGCAATCGCTGTGGCTATCCATACTTAAGTAAATTAACCGAACTTAACTTCCTTCACTGTCTATCAGATTTGTTCATCTTGGAAAACTTACCTAAGTTCCTTAGATTTCTTCTAATCTTTGATCTACTACATTATATCTGATCACAAATTGATTTGATATCCAAATCTACTTGTCTTCTATAACTTATATATGTTTTTAGTCATGTCCCTTTTTAGTCTGTTATCCTTATATGTACATTTTGTTATGTTATTTTAATTTTATATTCATATTGTGACCATCCACCGTAATCTCCAAATCCACATTTTCGTTTTAGTCATGTCACTTTTTCCTCTGTTACTTTAAATCATTGCATTTTGTTATATATTACTTTAATTTTATACTCATATAGTGATCGTAAACAACTATCATCGTAGATACCAAATAATACGTTTTTGTTGGGGTTTTGTTTTGAGGGGACAAAAGATATAAATCGTACTACGAATATAAAGAATAAAGTAATATTCACAAATGGCCGACTTGGTTGTCGCAGTAGTAAAGGCGACAGGACGGTCCACCCACTGTTGCGATAATCACAGGTACGAATCCTGCTGGGGCATGGTCGTAAATTTATGTTTGTGATTGTTTAACATTTGTGGTTCTCCTTTAGCATGAGTGCAAAATTCGACAAGGAAAATGATCCCAGTCAAGCCAGTAACCAGGCTGGATAAGACCGGATGTCTTCTGGGATAATTTCTAAGTTGGCTACTCGCCAGTAGACATGCTTAATGCCGAGGACCGTGGTTCGGAGCCCACGTTAAACTGTAGGTCCAGTCCAGATAAACCCTCGTTAGTAAAAAGGAGACTTTAAAATATTTTTAAAAATCCTTACAAATTACAAATAATTAGTTTCTCTTAAATGATTAATCATTTACTTTCTAAGATCAAAATATGACCAAGAAATAATTAATACTATTTTTTACGTTATTTTATAAACGAATCGAAATGATTAGTATTAATTGAAGTTTCTAACAATGGTTTACGCTATATAAGCTCATTATTTTTAAAATAGTACACGAGGTCAGAATAAAACATCAATAACTTGTAAAACGAATTAGCCAATAAGTATATAAAATATGTATAAAATAATGTTATTAGGTCAAAGAATATACCATATAAACATAAAACTGAATTATTACATAGGGAGACCCAATTTAATGAATTAAATAGAAATTAGTCTCATGTTTTAAAAAATTGTATTTTTTAAAAATAAATTATAGATAATTTAGGACGTGTCATATATGTTGACGAAATTTAACTCTTATTAATTACATATAATATTAAATTATGTCAACATAAATAATAACTTTCTATATTGTGTTTTGTTGTAGTATGTGAATGTTGACGGTCGAAAAACCTAGCCCAGTCTGATATTTATCTATATATATTAAATAACTCTCTCCTCCATCTGTCTTTCTTAACTAGTTCTATAATTCTAAACTAAAAGAATTTATATAAGAAGCGCTATGAATTTTAAAGCAGGGTCATTAAAATCATATTCTGTTTGCAACTGTTTTTATTCCATTTTATTATATATTTTATATATAATTACGCATTACAATCATATAGCCTGAGACATACTTCGGTTTTTTGTCGCTGTCACTGTCACTGCCTTTGGCATTTCGTCAAAAACTAATCTTAAAAGTGTGTCCTTAATTGGTTATAAACATAGAGTAACATATAAAGTGTTAACTAAATACAAATAATTTAAGAAATATTTTAGGTGGGCGGGAAGGCGCTGAATTTCATACAGGCACCTGTAATGAAAATATTTTATTGCAATAGTATTTCATTGGCCTACGATTTCATACGCATCACGTGACTAACCTCTATATATATATATATATATATATATATATATATATATACAAACAAAAGCAAACTGAAGCAAACAATGGGGTTATAAAAATAAACAAATCAAATACAGTTGTAGGAAATTTCAAATGAACCAATCAAAAAAGTGGTTTCAGGGCCAGCATTGGTCAGACCATCCAAAATATTTCCTTGGTTTTACCTATTTAAGTAAAACCTCTATACTGTATGGTTATAGAATAAAGAGTCAGAGAATGTCACAAGTTGTAATCAAGCTTTTTTATCTTTATATTTTGTCTATTTGATTGATTGAATAGGAGGTAAAGTCTATTTTTTCCACTCCGTTTCTATCAATAACGGAATAGCAAGAATTTTTTCTTAGAAAAGTAGTATATATCTCGGAGCATGCCACTGGAACCGTAAGGTATAGTAATATTTGCGCTATTCGTAATGCTCCTTTTTATCATCCATGAAATATTTGTTAGAGGAAAATAGTGAAAATCATAGGAAATAAACTTCATTAAATTATGATTACCTTTTACGAACATTTTTGATAGACCTACATATATTTTTTTGTCATGTTGTTGTGAAAATGTAACATACCATTTACTTATTATTTACTTATTACATTATAAATTGCTCATTATGTAGTTTCTTTATTTTCTAGTTTATTTTTTCTCTTTTTAACTAATAATTTTTGAATCATGTTTCGTTCACATACAGCATAATTCCATACAGTTAATTATATATGTACAGAGAAAATACTATTATGATAAAATTCTAGGAATTGTTAAAGTATATTTAACTCATATATTATTGAACATATGGATAACACGTATTATTATTACATAAGTCCTAATATAATCGATGATATATATCCACATAATTTGTTTTAATTATAACATTATATAAATAAATAATATACTAGCTGATTTGAATGTTTGTATTGTGCCGATTTCTTTTTTCTGTGTTAATATTGACCAAACAATTCTACTTCGAGCTAGTGGCTGTGAAAGTTCGAATATGATGGCATTTTGATTGATAGTGTTAATCATCGGATGAGAAAGAGACTGACAGACATTCCATAGCGTAAAGTTTGTGTATCGATATTTTTTGTTTAAATTCATCTAATTCCGTATTAGTATTTTAATTGCTTTCACCAAAAGTAATTTTCAACGAATAATAATGGATTTTTAGTAGAATTTTAATTGGATTTATTATTTACATGAAATGGTGCAACTATAATATTTAAGTATAGTAATAGTATTTGTTTATATAAAATATACGCTAATACTGATATATGTGGCACACTAAATATATTCCCAGGAATTCTTACTGTTAATCGAAAAAATCAAATCAAATTTGCTCACAAATAATACTTATTTCATAATTCGAGTAGAAAAGATAAAAAATATGTAAGGTTGATACAGAATTGCTAATACGTGAAGGATAGGCTGACAGACGTCCAATGCATGAGATATTTAGAGTTTTAACTTAATACATATAATTTCAGAATTGTTTTGCGTGGTCTTAGCAGGAAAGCGCTAAGGACGCTAGAACGTAATTATATTCGAAATAAAGCTCACATGTAATCTCTCAAAAAAAAATATTAAAATAAAATTTTACATTAATACAAACATAGAATATTAAAATGCTAAAATAAAACATAATGACATATAAATATATAATTAACAAATAATTAACTATAAATATATATAACACATCTCCTGGCAAACATATCTCTCATATTTCTTTAGTGCTATCATATATATATATATATATATATATATATATATATATATATATATATATATATATATATATATAGCTAGGTAATTGCGGCAGGCACTACATTAAACATAATGATGACGTACGTACAAAACTTCTTTGGAAAGACTATAGATACAATACGTATGCTATGTGTTTTTAAATAAAAATATATAATAATTTCGTAATTATATAACAAAAAAGAACAGCTTTGTTTAAATTTCACTTAAGATCAAAAGGGAACGTAGAACCAAAATATAATGAGAAGTGGGAAGGGACTTCGTGCGTATCAAATTTATTAGTATCGATATCGTTTATATAAAGCGAGCGAGAAATGTTTGCAATGAAAGGAACAAATTGTGCATGACAACGTTTTAAATTACAACCAGCCCAGCACAGCTGACCAAACCGATGCAGATAATATACAACAATTCCAATTTTTTTATTAATATTTAACACCGTATGTTTAACCGTATGTACGTTTTGCATGTTGAAAATCACCGGTGGCGTGGTAATAGTTACATGTCTCACGTAAGAGATACCAATAAAAGGCATCTACACGGTACATTAATGGGAAATGAGTTCTGCATTCGACTAAGGTTAAAATAAAATCCTAGAAAACTATATTTAAAAATAATAGTAGGGATTGAAATACTACGAAATGATGCGGACTAAACAATGCTATGACTAAGCTAATATTCTAAATGCTATGTTAGGTGTGGGAGTATAATTGTCAATATTAAATCTATTTTTAATTGTATTTTATACAGATTTCATTTAAGACTAAACCGACATTTATAAAAATTGGATCAATTTATCTCACTCTTTACATTTAGTAAATACATAATACTTGAATTTGTATTCACGGACACCAAACCAGCTCAGTTCAGTTTAAGCCCTTTCACTCAATTGTTTCTTTTCAAGCCACTGGACTCAAGTTCTGGATCAGTTCATCAGTTCAAGTGTCCGGTAATCAATTTGTAGTTTTCTTGGTGATACCGTCAAGATATATAAGTAGGTTTTTGTAATTTTGGCAGATTTGGAGCTATTAGCTACATTTTTCAGTTTTTAGTCCATTCGTAGATCTTGTTGACTACCGCTCCTATATATATATTTTTGTAGAACTTTTACCATGATAACTATATCGTCAGTAAATGGTCCAAGTAGTGTTTCTTTTGTTGTTGGGATATCGGCATTTTGGAGCCGATAAAGGAGTGGTTCCAAGACACTATCCTGGGGAACTCCCCAGAAATAGATGCCCTTTCATATGATTCTCTAAATTTTCTTTCGAAAAGGTATGTTTCTATCAGTCGACAGTAATTCTGCGATAGCAATTTGCTCATTAAAATGATGTGATTAATCCTAAATATATTTCTTTTCCTCGAATGCCTTTTCAACAGCGGTTTATTCTATGCACTTGATCGATTGTTAACTGGTGATTTCGAAATCCAAATTGGAAATCTGGTACTTCTATAAATGTTTTAATACGTTTAAATAGGCCTGTACGATCCAGTTTGTTCTGCTAGTTCGTCAAGTTTTTTTTCTGAGCATAATTTTTCGATAAACCTTAAAACGTTCCGAAACAAGCTTTAGTCAGTCATTGAATATGTATGTCAACATGATGACAGCTTTTCGTGGCAGCCATTTTAATAACCTAAGTGAAATATCATCACTTATAGGGCGTTTTTTAGTTTTTGTGGCAATAACATTGGAGACATCAAATTTACAGCTACATCAGGCCGATAAATAGGATTTGTAGTCATTGCAGATTCTATGTCATTCGGTTGGAATACGTTAGCTAAATGTTGCAAATAATTCAGCGTATTCACCGTTGTGTAATTCACCCATTCATTTCGATCATTTTTAATAGTCTAAATCTTGCAATATTATTTGATATTTACATTTTTTGAATTGCAGTCCCTGCTTGTACATTGAGCATCCCACTATTTAAAAAAGCATTTTCCGAACTGTCTATCAAACGTGCGGGTCCGGTCTCCTTTGAATCATCAGAAGCTCGTATTTTTGAGCGCACAATCCGGATATTGTCACTTTTCGTGATGGGAGTGAATCCTTATCAGATGCTGTACATATCAATAAATTCGGGGATTCATTATTATTTTCAGTTTCTGAAAAATCCTTTTAAGGACATATTTTTAAAGGGTTGAGCTATGAAAATATTAAAAATAAACGATTTTTTTTAACTACTACACTAAAATTCTTCGTTAACATTCAGTTAGGAATCACCCAGCTATTTTCTAGTGTTTGTCCGTAGAAGTTGGGTTCCACATGAGCTAACCAAACATAATCTAGTTCTACTATTATGGTCTTTACTATTAACTTATGAAAATAATCATGAAAAGGCATCAATTGCTCCAAGTAACAGACAAGTTATACTACTAGATGACAATGAACTTGAGAACCATCACACAAATGTAAACTCACCAAATTTGGGTCAGTAACATCCTTGAGTTGAGTTGAAATAAATAAATTGTCTATGTGGTTAAACATCAATATAATTTAACTAAATTAGAAAATAGATCATTTATAGAAATTAAACCGATTTTTCACAGTTGGTATTTCAGTTTCGACGTTAATCAAATTAAATCATTAAGAAATCTACCAATCATACATTGCAACATTCGAGATAACTCTAATTCTTATAACACCTTGTTTAAACTGTCTAGTAAATATTATTATTAACGTAATGGATTTACAGTTAACTTCATTAAATTTCATCAGATAATTGCATGATTTAAATGCTTAAAAAATATATCTTAGCGGTATTTTTAAACATTAAATATAATTCTGGTACCTCTGCGGTTTCACGGTCAAGTGACTCAAAGAAGTCCTTATATCTCAATTTTGTTAATCATGTTTTTAATTGTCATTTTATTTCATTCCGAATGCATGTTTTCATTCCAGAATTTTTGAGTGTGAGACTTGTTTCCTCGCGTTTAATCTTCTAAGTATTTTTCGTTGTCACATTGTCACTGTTAACTGTTAAAATAAACAATCTGGTTGTTTGAAAGTCATAAATATTGACAATCACAGATATATTATTATTAAATTACTCTATATTGAAAATATTGCTATAACGGTGAATTTCATAGGCTTTTGTTATAGTTGGCGCAAAATGTCTTATTTTTGGTGTATTTAAAAAAATATAATTTGATAGATATGAAAATTCAGTCAACAATTTCTCTATATTTATGGTGAAGTAACCATTTTGTGGAATTAGAATTCTTTTAGAGCAATGGCTATTTTTGGAGAATCATAACCAGTATTTGGAAAAATTCGGTAGTTTGCGCCTAATATTGCGATGTTGTCATTTAAAAGCAATCGAGAGGTGGAGATTAACACTGACCCTAGTCCTGAAAAGAGCTCTGTTTTGTAGGTTGGTCTTAGTTTAATTGTTTTTGTACTATTCATATATTTATTGCAAATGGTAGGTAGTAATGGATATATCATCGATTTCTGAATATTGTCAAAAATGCTATTGTAATACTTTTAATCTGAACCGCCATAATTCTGTAAATTGGATTCAATTTTATATCAAATTAATTATATTTTATACATAGAATACTCTGCGAAACTAAAGCACAGATAAATATGTCTCGATGCCCTTTATATGAGTATATCTCCTCAAAATCATAGCTCGTTGATTCTACAGCATTAAAATTGAACAAGAAACAATGTACGATTCCTATAATATATAATTACGTATTGTCTTTTTTTGTTCTTTTCAAAATGAAAGAGGTTAAAGGTCCTTCATATTACATTTTTTGTATTAAAGGGGATTATAGAAAGACCCAAGTTAATTTATTCTATTTATATTATATTCTTCAAATGTGCATACAATTTACAAGAGCTGGCAACTTTGTAACGTATAGAATCCTGCATTAAACTTAGTTCTGAAAGAAGATTTGATGATAGAACTTCATAAACCTTTTTTCTCAACCCAAAAATGGTAAGAATTAACTTATGACATGAAGGAAACATTCAATTTTATTCGATTCTTGGCATTGATAGTCTAATTTGTATTACTCCAGAAGGAAAAAGGTTGTGGCGAAACTGTATGAAATTAAATCTAATAACTTTTAAGTAATAACTAATTTTTTCAATGAAAAATTATTGAAAAAAATGATAGTGTTAATGACAAATGAATGAGTAATAATAGAAGTTTTTTTAAGTATTCTCAAAAACCAGCTGCTTTTTATATGGGTCAGTCGTATACGATGTTACACAATTTTCCACTTCGCATAACAATAACAAAAACTAAAGAATAATAAAGGTATTGTTTTTGGCCTTGTTAACGATACTAAAACACCATTCAGCACGAGCGTGAGATTTTTCACACATTCTCACACAGACACTTACAAAGTATTTCTACATTCGCCGACAAATGAACACAATTACTTATATTGGTACTTTGTTATTTACAGATGCCGAGTATTTCTTCCATCCGAGCGGACAGTTTATGTACCTGGAAACCATCTTGGAGGAGACTTCGGACGACTTGAGATCAGATAGCGGATCGAGATCATCACCTGTTGGATGGCTGGCCACCGACTCCGAATCTGGCAGCGTCATTTGCATGGATCAGCAAGGTAAATATACGACAAGCTTCAGACGAAACGTTCATCAATAGGAATATATACATCTTAATGAGTAATTGTCCTTGTTTGCGGTTAAATTCCATTATACATATTGCTGCTGATCCAAATTTGAACACCCACTCATAATCATTATGCGGTATTCAAGAAAACAGTTCTAGTTTCGTATCTCGTTGACTAGATTACTAATTTCTTAGCTGCTTTATGGGATGCGATACAAGTAAGTCAATGATTTTGTTCACTGGGCTTTCATGGCACAATGTTCTTTCGTTTGGTATTTTTGTTGGTCATGCAGAATTATTTTTATTTGTGATCACATTAACGCACAAGATATACTTGACTAAATTTCTTGATATTCTGGCGGAGGCGCTTCTTATTACCAAACCAAATAATATAAAATATCTAGGACTTTTTAGGTACAATTACTGGATAATAGTGTAACATGAATAAACTGTCAAAATACATATTCAACAGAGATATTGTTATCAATTTGAATCCGGACGTTAGGGAAAAAAGTATATTTTTATAATAATTTTAGATTTTACTAGTTTCTTCTATTAAGTGTTTAAATATAAATATAGATAAAAAGACGTATAACTGGATTAGGTTTTATATTATATTTATAATACCTATTTTCAAATATATTTAAAATTTTTAATACAAATATTTGACTTTTTATGAAATATATTTTGGTTCTTTAAATAAAATTGTTGTAGTCATTAATAGTCGCTGAATCTTATTTTTGTCTAGTTGAATAAATTATTTTGAAGAATAAATTGTTTGATAAGTACCTGGCTTAGTTCATAGATTGCGCTGATGAGTCTTTAAAATAGGATCTTTTTCATGAATATGACCTTTTAAAATATACTGTTTGTCTAGGTCGTGCGTTATTTGTGTAAACACTTTATGGTTTAGTTTGTGAATAACGGGTCTCGGTGTAAGTAATTGTTTTTATATAACTGAATTCCAGAGGTCCATATAGGTTTTAGTATAGTTTCTACTTGTAAAGCGGCCACTTATGTATGAATAATTTAGATTTTCTTCCAAATCACTAAAACATTTTTTGTATTTTACTTCGAGGCCCTTACCTTTGTTTTTGATATACTCCTTCTAACGAAATTTTGCATCAAAATTCATCATAAGTTGCTTAGTATTGTTACTGAAAGAGTTATTGGTTAAATTCAATAAATAGCATTAAATACAAAATATTTATGCTCTCGTATTTAACTGGTCTTACAGTTGTATTACATTTTATGAAAACCAGCTTTTTATTATAAATTACAAAATCACAAAACAAAGATATGTCTATGTCCCTATATTTATTTTGAACTTAAAATAATTACATTTTTAGAAAATTAAAAATATTAACAAACAAACAAGATATATTCTTTTTGTTACTCTTTTAGAAAATAAATGTTTTTACATGTCCATTTTATCTCTGGACTGGACATACAGTTTAACGTGGGCTCCGAACCACAGTCCTCGGCATTAAGCCTACCGCCTGGCTAGTGACCAACTTAGAAATCATCCCCGAAGGCATACGGTCTTACCCAGCCTGGTTATTCGCGTGACTGGGATCATTTTCCTTGTCGGATTTTACACTCTTGTCTAGGACAATCACAAATACTAAACAATCACAAACATAAATTTACGACCATGCCTCAGCAGGATAAGAACCCGCGACTATCGCAACAGTAGGTGGACCGTCCTGTCTCAATTACCACTGCGCCAACCAAGCCGGCTAGAAAAGAATTAATGTATTTTTTGTTATATAAAATTTATAATATTTTACTTGAATATAAATATATTTTCATAACAAACCAGTTAACAATTGTCTCGTTTAGAACGCTTGATTATATGGTTGAAAAAGAAGCTACTTTTCCAATAAGTTTTATTAAAAATCTGAGTCTCTTGAAACATCTTTCTACATGGTTTAAATATAATTTTTTGTTTTGTTTTGTTAGTATCATTAGCCTGTGGTGCATTTTTTTAAAAGATAAAAATGTACTTATTGCATAATTTATAAACATGTAATGCCCAGGTACTTATGATACAAGTCTTTATCTTTCAATTCTAAATGTATGCTTTAGTTATTAGGTTTTTGTTACTATAACAGTTTTATTTATTGAATTATTTCTTTATTTTTGCAATAACACTATATAATTAACTCAAGTATCCTTTTGCGATGACTTTAAATTAATTTACACAAGGACTAACTAACTGGGCATATTTTTAAGCACTTTCTTTAAATATCCGCTTGACTTAGTAAATATAATGTCCAAGATAATAACAGTTAAGGTCAGCATTTTAAATTAAATCGATTCGATATGTGGAATGAGAAAGAAAGCAAAACAAACCGCAAATACCAATTGAATCAGACCCGAGCCTAAACAGTTTTTTAAAAATCTATTTTTATCATAGTTGAAAACAAAGAAAACCAACCGCCGAATAGGTATCGGATACTTTGGCGTCACTATAAACTTGGCAACATAAATCGAACATCGTTGTTGCCGATAATAAGCCGGTCAGTGCTACTCTCGAGACAAATCGCGAATTGCACCAGGATTGCACATCAACAATTGTCCAGGTCACGTCATCTCTCTCTAATACGGTTTGTTTGTCTTTGTTGTTTATAGATGACGGAGACTACGACTCCGATCGGGAGCTGGCCTGTCCGCCCAAGCGACGGAAACAGGATCTATTCTTGACGTTAGGGGATGAAAACGAAGAAACGTCGCTGAGTCGTTCTAGCAGTTTGCTGCAGTTTGAAACGTTGGAGAAACAATTTCAACAGGAAAGCCAATCTCCCGGTCTCTATTCGCACTTCTCCTTCGAGTCCCTGGACTTGGGAAAGAAGGAGTTTGGCTCTGAAGACTCAAGTCCAGATTACGATAACGAATTCTTCAAAGATGTAACCAGGTAATTATTCACAAGGTTCATATTGATCCTCACGAGTACCATACTATTTTCTATTTCAGCTCAAAACAGAGCACCAGCCGAGACTCTCTTTTGTACAACGCCTCTACCCGATACAGCGGTAGTGATTCCAGTGATTCGGACACTATATTCGACACATCGAGGTAAAGAAAATGCATTTGCTGTTATACCATCATATAACATGTTTAATTTTCAGGTCATGTGACAATCTAAAAACATGGAGAAGTTTCGACAGCTTGCCACTAACTAATGGACATTGTGTAGTAGGAAAGAGGTTCTCTAGTGAGAATCTAAGTGAGGACAGTGGTTATGGGGACCAGATGTTAACCGGAAGAACGGGGAATTTCAGTAACAGTGTCGGAAATTTACACGACAAGAAGAAAACAATGAACGAAAAACCCGATACCAATAAAAATAAGGACAAGAAAAATAGCTATGTAGGGTTTAATGCATATGATTGCGACGTAATGCAGGTAGGTCAAAACTATAATCATCAGTCCTAAAGCTAAATATATAATATAACAGGTCAATTGAAGAGTCCCCGGCCGACCATAGTAAAACATATTTTTTTGGCAAAACTATTTTTTTATATAACATAATTCCCTTCAAGGGTGATACACTGATTATAGCGACCTTCTAACTTATCGATACCATTTTTGTAGTACGATTTGTCCTTTGCTTCAAAATAGGCCTCAGTTTCAGGCTCAGATAAAGATGCAATTCGAAGCTCAATTCATGGATTTTTGCCATCGTTTTCACTGACCTGTGACACGGTGCATTTTCTTGGTGAGGCAGCACTTTCTTTTTCTTCAAATGCAGCTGTTCGTCATAATATTGTCAGTCGACTGTTTTTTTTCACTCTTTGGAGCTGGTTCATCTTGTGCAGTCTACTCGGATGACTGCCGATTGGACTTCGGAGTGAAATGATGGAGCCATGTTTCATCCATTGTCACATATCGATGCAAAAACTCGGGTTTATTACGCTTGATCATGTTCAAACACTGCTCCGAATCATCAGCTGGTCGTGCGGCACCCACTTTGCACAGAGCTTTCTCATACCCAAATATTCTTGAATGATATGATGTACACGTTCAGTTGATATCACCGTCTTCAGTGCTCATTTCAGCACGTTTAAACTTAGCATACCAATGCTTGATGGTTGATTTTTCTGGGGCTTTTTGCTTCTGTAAAAAAACTGTATTTTTTCCCTTTAAAAACCAATATTTTATCAACACGCGAAATTCCTTTTTATCAATTTTTTCACAGTAACAAAAGTTGCTTCACTCAAAATGCTATAGTTCACAAACTAATGATCCGACAGCTGTCAAATTTATAGACGCGTCTTTTGAGGGTTAGTGCTAAATAAAAAACATATTTATTTATTTCTAGTCCATCTATGTGTCAGACTGGGGACTTTTCAATTGACCTATTAATAATATTTAATATAGTGGGAATTTAATATAGTTTTTCTTAGTATAATTGTATAATTCTCTTGAGTCAAAATTTTCTTGGGGCATTCTTTTCAAGTCTACAGTCAGTTGTCACTGGGGCCTAGATCTGCGGTAAAGTGGATCCCAAAAAAATGCGAAGCATAATTCGTTCGATTTAAAGAGATGTTGCCTTGAAAATAAGTAGTTATTTTACAGAAATCACTTTAACTTTATACTAAATCTTTGACAAGTGTGGTTTGAAGGTAGGGACTACTGTAGTCTTTTTAAAGTTTATTTATATATGCGTCATCGAAATTTGTGACGTCAAAACATTACAATGTTGCCGCATCAACTCTGAGTTTTATTTCAGTTTGGCTTTGACCGACAAAAAATTTTAGTTTAAATAAAATAATTGAACGAAATTTTTATCAAATATAATTTATTTAAGTTAATTTAAGTTAGGGTTAAGCTACTAGGTTAGGGGGTGTCATCATCTATATGCTCAAGATAATGATTGTCCAGGGCTTATTTATAATCTTATATATTATCTTATTTATATTTCTCAGTTTTTGTCAACTTATGGAAACTGAAACTTTGCTAAAATCTGATATTAATAAACTGAATATAATAAGCTAAGTTAAGAATATATAGAAAAATTATGATTTTGTTAGATAATTTTTGCGCCTATGTATCCTGTACCAAATTATACATTTATTCCATTAAAATGTAGATTTTGCGACACAGATCAAAAGACATATATTGCATTGATTTAACATGAACATGTTTATTGTATTAGAAATTAGTAATTTCTTCATATATATTTTTTAAACTCAGAAAAAACCCAAAACCAATAAAATACATAGGTTAAATTTGTAAAAAGTGAATT
Source organism: Rhynchophorus ferrugineus (assembly GCF_030347505.1). Classification (NCBI taxonomy): domain Eukaryota; kingdom Metazoa; phylum Arthropoda; class Insecta; order Coleoptera; family Curculionidae; genus Rhynchophorus; species Rhynchophorus ferrugineus. The sequence goes on along the minus strand of NW_027472583.1, from coordinate 16,536,287 downwards.
GAATATTCGAATAAAAATAATCTTTGAACACAATAGTTGCAATATATTATCAGCTCTAGTGAAATTTGATTTTATAAAAATCGAATACTACCAACAGCAACCTATTGGTTAAATGTATTCGCATGGGTGTGATTTGAATGTTGTTCAGCTCCTTGTCAATAGTGTGCTCTTGTTAAAACTCTTTCTTTTGTAATCTGCCAATTTGCTGTTAAGTGTGCTGTAAATTATTTTTATTATCTCATCAATATTTCTAAGATACAACATTATTTATTGTCATTTTAATGGATACTTATATTTTTGGATGGCTTCTTTAAGTGTTTCAGAATTCCTTGAATACAACTCTACTAACAGGTCAATAAAATAGTCCCCGGTCTGACATATAGACGGCGCTACTATAATTAAATATTAATAATATTACAAATATGTTTTTTAGTTAGCCCTAACCCTCAACAGATGCGTGTATAAATTTGACAGCTGTCAGATCATGAGTTTGTGATTTATAGCATTTTGAGTGAAGCAACTTTTGTTATTGTGAAAAAAATGGATAAAAAGGAATTTCGCGCGATGATAAAATTTTGAATGTAAAAAATACATTTGAAGAAAAAAATTTGCTTGATGCCGAGTTTCCGGACACTGACCCAGGAAAATCAACAGGATTGGTATGCTAAGTTTAGATGTGGTGAAATGTGCACCGAAGACGGTGAACGCAGTGGACGCCAAAAAGAGGTTGTTACCGAAGAAAACATTTAAAAAATCCACAAAATGATTTTGAATGACCGTAAATTGAAATTGAATAAAATAGCAGACACTCTAGAGATATCAGCTGAACGTGTACACCTTATCATTCGCGAATATTTGGGTATGAGAAAGCTTTGTGTAAAAACAACGACGAGTTGATGATTTGGAGCAGTATTTGAAGATGATCAAGCGTAATAAACCCGAGTTTTTGCATCGATAAGTGGCAATGGATGAAACATGGCTCTATCATTTCACTCCGATGAGTCCAGTCGACAGTAATCCGAGTGTACTACACAGGATGAACCCGCGACAAAAATCCAAAGCGTGGGAAATAGTCGGCTGGCAAGGTTAATGGCGTCTGTATTTTGGGATGGGCATGGAATAATTTTCATTGGCTACCTTGATAAAGGAAAGACCATCAACAGCGACTATTAGATAGCTTTATTGGGCCATTTGAAGGACGAAATCGCCGACGAACGGCTGCATTTGAAGAAACAGAAAGTGCTGCTTCACCATGATAATGCACCGTGTCACAAGTCAGGGAAAACGATGGCAAAAATCCTTGAATTGGGCTTCGAATTGCTTCCTCATATACCGTATTCTCCAGATCTGGCCCCCAGCGACTCCTGTTCTCAGATATCAAAAGAATGCTCACTGGGAGGAAATTTTCGTCGAATGAATAGGTTATCGCCGAAACTAAGCCTATTTTGAAGCAAGGGACAAATGGAACTACAAAAATTGTATCGAGAACTTGGAGAGTCGCTATAATCAGTGTATCACATATCATTTGTTGACGAAAGTATATACCCTTTTTTAACAAAAAGCTTCTCCTCACCATCCCTTTTTAATCTGTTTTTTACCGAAATATTTTAATCGACTATGACGCGCTAAAGAATCACTCACGTATGATTCTTAATGTCCTTCAAGTTTCTTTTTTCCATTCTGTTATTTCTCTATTCCATCAGATTTCAATACATCAAAAGTCTGTAAGAGCGTATTATTGTATTGCGAATGTTGCTGTAATGTTTTGTACATATTATCTTTTCTATAGACTATATTACTCATCATAAAAGTAAAACGTAACAAAATTCAAATGGACTATTTATTTTCAAACTTTATTTTTCTTCTAAAGTAATTGCCCTAAGATGCTTTGATTGTTATAGTTACTTCTTATCCTTGTAGTATCATAGAATGTTATAGTGCTTCGTTAAATTGATTTTAATCTTCTCACTCGATACATAAATCCGACGTACCTAAACTAGAGGAATGAAGTGGTTTCGGAATGATATGATTTTAATTTTTAATCAAATTATTTTAAATTAAATCAACATCATGAGTTTTATATAATGCTCTGCTATTTTTTAAGTTCTGCAGTGTATTCGAATAATTAATATTATTGCGAATATTAGCTTACAACGAATGTTGTTTTTGGATTTTTACTCATGGGTCGATAAGTTTCAGGAAGGGACTTTAAGACCTTTCAGATATTCTTAAAGATTTTTCTGAAATGCCAGATATTCTTTCAAGTTTTTCAATGGGTCATTCGTATAAATATGTCACGAGTTATTTGTGCTATTTCTCTTCTTCAAATGTCATTAAAATGTTGATATTTTCGTTATCCGGTATGCCAAAAAATACCATAGAGAAGCCTTGAAGAAGAAGTTTTCAGTCGATAACAAGTTAAATTAACGTACATCAAAATCATTTTAATTTAGTACTGACATAACATTTGAATGACGCTTTATTTACAAACATATGACAAGTATTCAGGGGCCTAGGAAACTGGTATTTTATAACATATTTGACATGCATCTAAACGAGACACAATTAATAAAAGTTATTTCGTAGATGTCGGAGTGAGTTTATTTTTATAAAAATATATACGGACCAGACGGTCTACCATCAAAAAAATTCGTTTTGAGCGATATTTAAAAATAACTCCATAAAATATGGTGAAATGCCAATATCCGTTATGATTCAAATTAAAATTTTATCGAGCATGATTTTTGGTTTTTTAGATGCTTCTTAACGTTTAGTACGTATAATATTTTAATAAAATTAATATAATCAAACAATATTTTATAGGTTTTTAGTAAAGAAAAACTTAATCAATCAACATAGTATGTTAATGTTGTTATTATTAATAACAATTTATTTTTTACGATATTAACGGTAAAAGTTGTTATATTATAAAATTTATTATATTAGGATATTTCAAATTCTGGCTGTTTTAAATAACACTTTTATTTTAAAAGTCGTGAAAACCATGATATTTAAACTATGCTCCATGGTTTACTACTAATTTTTCCATTTCCTGTTATTTGAAAACATATGTACAATGAAAATAAAGTCCTTTTGCACTTATTATAATAACTTTTTTCAAAAACCGAAAGATTTGATGAATTTAACGTATAATAATAAATCATTTCGGGCGATTTTAAACATTTCGAAACTGCCCAAAAGAAAAAATTGAATATTTTAATGCCAATATAACTTAATAGGCGCAAGAGGCGTTATATAAGTTATATTTCTGTGTTGAAAATGTTATATTTTAGTGGCATCTTGATGTAACAAATTGTATTCTTTATTCCAAAACAAAATGTTCTGCTACAATTCCAATATACTAATAAAAAATAATTGCTAGTATCAACAATTTCACACTGTGAACTAGAAATGCCGAAAAAATATTCATCTTTTTGGTCGATATTTTTTTGACCGATACATCGATATATCGATATTTTTGTAAGTCGACATTTTTCCGAAAATATTTTTTAAATATATTTCTTAAACGTTACAAAAAAACCATTTATTTATTTTTGATAAACTGTTTAAATTGGTACTTAATTTTAATTATAAAATAATATCAGTTTTTTTTTCTGCAATATATCGATTTTTTTTAAATATCGAAAAGGATATATCGATATTTTTAAAATATCAGTATATCGCAATATCGATATTTTTCTTGGTGGCCGACGCTCCTACTTTGAACAGCTAAATTATTTGTATTCTGATAGTTGATATAAAATATTATTTACATGGTTAAATTTAGGTTAATAGATAATTTTAATAGTGATAATTACCTCAATAAAACACATGAGATGATTGTTAATACCGGCTTGATGTAGACCATCATGAAGTAAACTTCCAATTCTTTATATTTGAATGCATTCCTTAACATTCTTCTGCTATCTCATAAAGATTTAAACCCAACTTGCATATTTCCAAGAGTGTACAGTTATTAAGTGAATTTGCTCGGAATTCTAGATATTAATCTATTAGAGAACAGCCAAATATTAGAAATTATTCACTACTACAACATAACGTCCCTTTAAATTAACTATCTTTATTATAAATCTCCTTCTTTATCCGTTCATTACTCTTAATTATTGTTTTATAATAATACATCAATAGGTCTCCGGACTAACGACATTTTTTGAAATTAGACCTTACTCATCATCATACTGAGTGATACATTCGTTTCAAGGCCCTTTTAATCTTCTTTAATCTAATTTCTTTGGTACACTTTTATTGCTGAATGTTATGTATTTATTATCAATAGTCCCGTCATTATATGGAGAGCACACCGAGAAAAGATTAATTAGAAGCATAATTAATTCAATTTAACCATCGTATTCATCGACTTGTTGCATATAAATTCTCTTGGTAAATCGTATCGTCTACGTTTTCTTATGTTTTATATGTTTTTTGTTGATCTCCGACAAAAAATACGAATCTGGGTCATCAGGACGTTTAGCATCATGGGTGTTGGTATGACTGCGTTTAAACGCAGCATGCCGTAAGAGTTAATTTCTGTGGTATAGTGTTTCCATTCAATCAAAAATGTTCTTTTTTATTCTTTGTTTTGAAAATAATATAAGTTATTTGACTAATTAATAGTTCTAATGACAATAAATTTTGACCCATATCATTTAAATTTTCTAGACATCATCAACTTGATGTAAAATTATATTTTATAAATAATTGAATTTTGGATACTATAAATATTTGAAATTAAGTCATATTTACATTTCATTGTCAGACTATTTTTTAAATACACTAATAGGCAATAATAATAACTAATAGAACCAATGTTTCTTTCTAGTTATTTGATAATTTATTTAATTAATTTCATATTTTCATACGTTTCTTTAAAAATCACTGAATGTGCAATAGGTATGGAAGGATATTAGCTTTTAAGCGTAAATAGTATTCAGACTATCACTAAGGAACGTAACGTGTTAGACAACCATATCAATAGACAGTGTTTTTAACAATGGAATGAGGAATTGAAAACATGTAATCATCATGTTTAAATTATCAAAAATTGTGTCACACACTGTTATATACTATTTTTCAATATTAAATAATAGAAAATAAAAATAACATACCGTATCAAGATAAAATACCTTTGGTTTAGTTTTTGTAGTTTCTAATACGTTATTCTTAATGTTGTACCACGCCAAAATAATATTTTAATATACAGAATGCAAATAAATTTATTGATTACTATACTAATACATTGAAATTACCAGTTAACATGATATTATGTTTTGTTCCAGAACTTCAACGGCAACTTTGGAGTATCCTATCAGGACCTGTCCATCTTCGAACGGTACGACCCTTTCAGCGAGCCCCTGAGCAAATCATCACCTTTAACTGACGCCTATATGCGAAAGAAACAAACTATGCACCTCCTTAAATCTGATTTCGCTATCTGTTCGGCGACAACAAAAGTAAATTTAGACGAGTCGAAACGTTCTAATTTTAACAGCGTCGTTGTCCACGCAGCCAGCGCTCCCAATCTCGTCCACATCGACTCAGTGGACCTCCAGGACACCGTCACGAACGTTTTCAGCGTGCCCAAAGATCTTAACTTCATCGGCGAGTTCAACCACCCCGTCTGCAGTGCATCAGTGGCGGCGAAAGACTGGAATCTGGCCGATATTGTTGAAAAGGATCATGCCACTGACGAAGAACGTATCTCAGAGATCGGTGATAGTGACCATAGTGAAAACACGTGTATTCTGAGTGATCCGAACCGGCTAGAGGAGGATTTAAGTGAATCTGGACACGGTACGAGTGAGAGTGTTGACGAAACCGAAGACATGGCTAACTATAAACGCGAAGGATCGTATTCTGAGGCGATGCGTAACCGCGTCGATCTCAGTGATGACGAGAATTCGTTGGTGTACAAGAAAAAACTGCCGAAATCGCCTATTGTTGATTTCGATAGACGCGTACTGAAAGCGATATCAGAACAATCGTTGCAGAGTATGATGGGCAGCACCATTAGCTTGAGAGGATCTCAAACTATCCTGGATAAACCAGAATATACTGCTTCAAAACTGGTTGATAGTAACGTAGCGGCGAGTACACCAAATCTAAACCGGTTAGAACCGGCGACTAGACGTGACCGATCCATTTATGAGGAGGAAAGAAGGAAAAGCACTTTGGACATACGCTCCACAGCCAGACTGGAAGACGAACGTAACAAGAACATACTGTTGGACGGAAGTAATGATGAAGCGGATGCAGTAGTAATGAGAAGAAAAGGTTCCATCATTAAAAGCAGTACTAGTACATCGGGAATGAGCGATATCGACGACAAGACGCTGAGAAATTCGGTGAAGAGTTTCACTGGCAGTACTAGCAGCAAAGGTAAGGATGCGTTGAAAGATTTTCTAAGGAATTTTAATTTTTCTAGACACATCCTATTAAGCAAATAAAGTGGGAGTTGCCCAAACTACCGGATGTGGCAGAAATTCTTGGCACTGTGCCCCATCTTCTGTAATATGTGACATTTCATGCAAAATATATATTTTTGGAATGAGTTGGATCGTTCCAGAAATTATTTGTCTGGTTTTGAACATTTGGAGTGATTTGATGTTGATATTGTGGACGCGCATTCCAAGAAATATAAAAATGTATTATACTATAAGATTATATTGCTTGATCAATTAGTTCAGAGAAATGAAACCTGAAAAAAACGAATTCGTAGTTGTAAAAATGAATTTCCGCAAGTTCAGTACACTTATTACTATCCTATCACTATTGTGGTCGTTCTGAAGACCTGTAAGATGCCTCTTTAAAACGGCTAACATGTTTTCGTTTGATGAAAATCCACCAAACTTTGCTGTTAATATGGATATATTTTTAACCTTCAAAAAAGGAGAAGTTTGCTTTTTAAGCACTAATCATATCATATGAGACATTATAAAAAAGTCAGAGGCAACTGTTTCTACAGCGGAGGACGCGTGTTCGATTCCCAACAGGGCACCAATTGTTTTGTTCTAGTTTTATTGGAAGATTTGTCAAAACACCGAGACCCCAGAGCCTGAAACGTTCCTTATTTTCAATAATTGTTTCTTTATTCTTTATTTTTCCTCATACGGGCTTTACTTTTACTTGGGCTATCTATTTTGATACTTAATAAAATTGCATAATTATTGAGTAATTTATTGAGTTAATATCTAACACTAAAAGGACAAAAATCAAATATTTTTAACAAAAGAATTGAACCGAATCAGTTGTCTATTTTTTTATTTTGTGAATTTTCGAGGATTTATATATTATCATATATTATTGTTATATTACTTAAAATAGTATTCGCAGTTCCATATAATGAAAATTAAGGTTCTTTAGCAGCTTCTTCGGTTTCACATGAAATTTCACCATGAGTTGGTGATATTTTTTAATTTTTCTGGTAGAAAAAAAAACAGAAGCCGTAACTGAAGATCATGTCCAAATTAATGTGTCTACAAACGTATAAAAGTACACATACAACCATTTTTAGTCCACATGTCCAGAGTGATGTCCAAGATTTAATGTATTACAGGTTTTGTGTAGTAATTCCATTTAATTAAAAATATAACTTTAGATCTCTAAATAAAAGTGAAACATTTTAGTTAGTTATATAGTACTTTTTGTTCTGGTGATGTCTATTTCTTACTCGTATTAATTAGTCAGTGACGCCAAATCGCCAATGATGTTATATGATTGAACTACATCTCCAATGATAAAACTTGAGTGTTTATTAGTGTCAAAATTATATAATTTGTCACGATTTTACGGTAACCTTTCAGTTAACTTTTAACGTTTGGTGGCCAAATTCGAGACAACTACTTCATTAAATAATCATCTAGTACCCATACGTCGAAGAAACATGAAACAAACCAATTCCTCGTCATGTATAAAACTTCTATCTTTCGCAGATTTCAATTTAGAGTTTGGAAAATTATTCCTTGCGATTTAACTCTGCTAAACATTTTCTTACAAGGTTTTGTAAGGTCGCGGGTTAATACCGATCATAAAACTATTCTCTATTTCAATTCTCATGAGAACTCACACCAAACATACCGTCTTTTATGTCACCATGGCTGCTCTACGATTATTTTCATATGTACATACACCCAAAATAAAAATAATTTGATTTTGTATTTAAAAACAACATGATAAAATTTCAATATATAACAATCTCAGAAATCTTAAAAAACAGATGGCCTACATGGTCAACATGTTTCTTTGATATATTTAGAATGTCTGCAAGTTTAACGGGATCGATTTCAGTTGGCGTCAAGAGATTTTAACAAATGTCCGAATGGCCACATTTAAGCCACGTAAGCGTATTACTCAAAAGCACTTAATTTTCCTAGATTCCCCAAGAATATTTATCAGACCACTGCTCAAATAATATTTTTACTTATATAGAGAGATTTGCTTAGAGAATATTTTTAATTTTTAATCATTTTAATCAGTCTTTGATCTCAGATTAAATGTTTTCTCTGAAAAGTATGGAAAAATGGCGATTAGCGATGACAATATTTTAAATAAAATAGACAATTCCGAACTTTCATAAAAATTGTTCATTTTTTGTTAATAAAACTGTTGTGACTTATTTACACTACCAGTGTTAACACAAATATTAAAATTTTAAGCATTCTTCTTTCCAACTGGCCTTAATAATTAAATAAGACCTCTTTATATACTAAAATATATTTTTTTTATTATCTTTCCAAAAAATTCGAGTAGAAATACGAAGAGTATGGGTAGCTGTTATGTGCTTGCATGTATTTTGATCATTGTTTCAGTTAAATATATTTATACAAAATATATTCTATTATATTTTACAATTCTACCTCATCTTTTTGGTAACACGGGGATACTATGTCGAAAGGAATATGTTTATTTAGCAAGTCATTTGGCATCGATCTGAACAAGTGGTAATCACAAAGAGTTGTATCTGGTGAGTACATACAAATATTGCAGCATATGGTCGAGTATTGTTACTCATTATGTCTGGTCTTTTTTACAAGAATACGTCATTTAATTTGTTCGATTGACGTCGGTATCTATCTGCAGTAATAGTTTTATATAGTTTTACTAACCCATAGTACACCGCACCTTGTCGATTCCAATATTTACACAAGACTTTGTTTTGTCATGCATATTCTGCTTTTCATCGCCAATCACAATACGCCACAAAAAACTTTTGCCTGGCAAGCAAGGAAACCGCAGTGTTGAAACAATTCGAAAATACATTCTCAGTCAATTCGTGTGATATTTTCCTCCGATTGTATCTTTCCCATCACTAGTAAGCAACTAGAAACAGTTGATTCATTGACTTCGGACATTTTTAATCCTCTAGGCCGTTCTTTGTCATTAACGTCAAAATCGTTGAAATCAAAAATTGCAATTGAGATGAGACTTGATGGGCTTCGGCAGCAGATTTCTTCAAACAACAAAAGTAATGATATTTTGAGTGTTCCATTATTAGCGTCGGTATACACTGAATAACTTAGCTTAGCTTAGCTTAATAATACTGTATGGAAAACTGTTTATGTAGAGCAATATCAAAACTAGTGAATTTAATAGTTCAATTATGTTTACATAGATACTTCGCATTATTACCATTAGATATGGTAATCAAAGCACGTCCTAGCATATCATTTTTTATTGATTTGTTCCTAATATTTCTATCAACCGGAATTTTCTCTATTTCAAGACTGTTTATTAAACTTTTTAATGAATCTTGTTTAGTAAAAGACTGTTTAATGGATATACCATACACATACACATATTTAAAGTGTAATCTAATAGCTAAATTAGTGATGCAGATCAAAATTGCAGTAATTTAAAAGGTCTGAGCAAGAGAACTATTTTCGTCTTAAATGCGGAACTTTGCGAGCATAAAACATAACATATTATTAGAAAGGCATTTTAATAGCCTACGATACGATTATAAACCCCAAGTGGGTAATTTTAAAATACGACTTATAATCACACGTAGAAATTAAAAAGACTTGCAGTTTTAGTACATACAGGTTCATGCCGCAAGAAACACGATGTTTCCTTGTCAATATATTGAAGAAAAAACCTAAAGTCTGAGCAATGCGTTATTGTTTTTAAATAAATTTGATTTTTCGAGTTTTTAAAACTATAAGAAGTTAATTTTCAGATCCTATAATAAATATTTAGTCTTACACATAATTGACCGATGCATATGATTTTTGGTTAAAACTAGTCTTCAAGTATTAAATGTCAAAATATTATGTCAGTCTACTTATCATTTTACATATAATAGTGGTTTGTAGTAAAATACTTTAAATAGTTTCAAAACAATCTGTAAAATAGTTTCTGTTGATTAAATATTGTTTTTCTGGTGGGGTAAATATTGTAAAATATTAGCAGGGGCGTGTTAGGTGTTACTGAGATTCTATACCATGAAAATCAATTATTATTACCGGATATGCCTAATTTAAATGCGGCTGTACACACACCAACGATGCTGAACGATCTAGCCGTCCAAAAAAGGTTCAATTATGTCTAAGCAGTAAAAATCTTAGCAAACATAATATAGAAATATAAAGTGAAGTTGTTGAATAAAGTTGCGTGAGATAGTTAGAGAATGAATGATAGTGTGTTTACAATTTAAGGGGTATTCTAGCCTAGATACATGAATTTTAGGGTTTTTTTTCAAGAGAAGTAATAAAAAACAATACTTTTACTATTAAATTTTTACCGAGCTTTTATTAATGTTTAAGGAATACACAAAAGTAAAAAATTAAAAATCTATACAATATTACAAGTGTACGACTACAAAAATGCAAAATCTACGCTTCAACAAATTTTGTCAAACTTGAGATATAATGTCAGTAAAAATCGCCTCGAACTCGATATCATGTCTTAAAGTACTTTACATACATTGGGCCTTCCGCTATTAAAAAAAGGCATTTTTCGAACTTCTCTCTTTCAAACGATTCATTGAAGCATTAAAATCCCAATTTCAATTGTGTGAATTTCAGCATATCAATGAATTAAGAGATCCATTATTATTTTCAGTTTCTGAAAGTAAAAATCAAGTCAATAAGATCTCAGACGACAAGCTCTCCTAGACCCCCGCAATTGTCTTTTGTTCGATCCTTTCCGGTCAAGCCGGTTTAGATGCCGGAACGCTCAGCAGGTAACAAGTCAATTGAAAAGTCTTCGGCCTGCTGGCACATAAATGGCGCTACTAGAATTAAATCCATATGTTTTTAATTTAGCCCTAACCCTCAAAAGATGCGTGTATATATTTGACAGCTGTCGGATCATTAGTTTGTGAATTATAGCATTTTGAATGAAGCAACTTTTGTTATTGTGAAAAAAATGGATAAAAAGGAATTTCGTGTATTGATTAAATATTGCTTTTTGAAGGGAAAAAATACGGTTGAAGCAAAAACTTGGCTTGATGCCGAGTTTCCGGACATTGCCCCAGAAAAATCAACCATCAAAGATTATTGTGCTAAGTTTAGACGTGGTGAAATGAGCATCGAACCGAAGTGGACGCCCAAAAGAGCTTGTTACCGATGAAAACATTAAGGATTCCACAAAATGATTTTGAATGACTTGAATTTGAGTTCAATGAAATAGCAACAGACACTCTAAAGCTATCAACTCAACGTGTATATCATATCATTCACGGATATTTGGGTATGAAAAAGCCCTGTGCAAAGTGGTTGCCGCGCGAGCTCAGCTCACACGAGTTAATGATTGGGAGCAGTGTTTGAAGATGATCAAGCGTAATAAACCCGAGTTTTTGCGTGGATATGTGACAATGGATGAAACATGGCACCAACCGAGTGGACTACACGTGATGAACTCGCTCCAAAGCGTGGGAAAACGCAATAGTCGGCTGGCAAGGTTATGACGTCTGTGTTTTGGAATGCGCATGGAATAATTTTCATTGACTACCTTGAAAAAGGAAGGACCATTAACAGCGAGTATTACATAGCGTTCTTGGGCCGTTTGAAGGACGAAATCGTCGAAAACGACCGCATTTGGAGAAAAAGAAAGTGCTATTTCATCAAGACAATGCACCGTGTCACAAGTCAGTGAAAACGATGGCAAAAATCCGTGAATGGGGCTTCGAATTGTTTCCTTATCCACCGTATTCTCCAGATCTGGCTCCCAGCGACTATTTCTTGCTCTCAGATTTCTAAAGAATGCTCGCTGGGAAGAAATTTTCGTCGGTGATCGCCGAGACTGAGGCTTATTTTGAAGCAAAGGACAAATCGTACTACAAAAATGGTATCAAAAATGTTGAGGGTCGCTATAATCAGTGTATCACCCTTGAAGGGTATTATGTTGAATAAAAAAACTAATTTTGCAAAAAAATGTATTTTACTATGGTAGGCCGGAGACTTTTCAATTGACCTGTTACTGTTCAATTGACCAATAAGTCAGCTGGTACAGGCCATTAAAACAAACCGAAGTCAAATTCAATTTATAATAAATAATGTTTATTTTAAATCGAAATTATATAAAAGTCTCGTTGTAATTCTTCTTCTTTCATTTAAAAGTTTGCGTAATGGGACATTACCAACAACAAATAGCTCCAAATTATTAATTGTTGCTATGTTACATAATCCATTATTAAATAAATAATATAATATACCATGGATAATGTTTTTGTTGATTTTATAATATTGATTCAAATTGACATTTTAACTGAAATAATCGTCTACTGAACAATGTCTATTCTACCATGTTAACATTTAAGTACTATACAAATATTTCATTTTTACACAATCGTAATATACCAAGAACTAAGAATTAGGTCATAGCACGTTTTTCAATCAATTATCTAAATGATTTGTTGCTAACAAAAACTATTTCTACATTTAGATAGGTAATTGTTTTAAAATTGTTAACATGCTTTACAATTTATTTTGTGGTTTATATATTCAATAAATCTAAATACTTCGAAATCCTTTGATATTATCTATTAATAAATATTTTATACATTTTCTTGTCAAATAATTTTATTTTCTCTTCTTTGCAGGAGTTACATTTTCACCGGTTGTAGCTGAGGTAAACTGGGGCGATGATGCCAGCGTATCTACAATTAGTCCAGAACGCGAATCATCATATTCCCTTGGTTCTTCTTCGCCGGAGCCCATCCGCAGTCCGCCACCGCAGAAAATTGTCAAACCCAGAGCACGTTATGCGCGTTCTCAATCGAGACGCAGTGCATCTCAACCCGAGCTCAGCGACACGGACTGCAACATCTACAAGAAAGAATTCATCGATAACTTGAACAATCTGCGACACCAAGACATCGAAATGAGCAAGAGCCAGCCAGACATGTCTAAATTAAAGCGTAGAGGTAAGCGAGGTAACGGGACCTAAGGCTAAAACTCCTCTTAGTAGTTGATAGTTGGGTGTTCAAATTAACCTCTGCCGTATTTCTAGCAGCTTTTCATTTTTCTCCCCGACGTAATTAATGTTAATTGCACGGATGACTAGATCGACTTTAGACGCCGACGCGATCTATTAAAGTAACTGTTTGTAATTTCTGTCGTTTCCAGGCTCTCAGATGCTCAAAAAGGACAAAGACGGATGTATGGTCAAAGCGTATGTAGACGGAGATGGTATCCAGTACAAACACACCCATTTAGACGTCAAAACCGTTAGTCAAAGCAGCGTAAATAATGACATATCAGGAAGCTCTGGTAAGATATCTTCATAATTCTCCACGAATAGGTAAACATTAAAGTTTCAATCCAGTAAATAAATTAATGTAGCACGTAACATGGCATCTACTGTAAAAATATAGGAAATATGTATAGAACAAAAAAATAATTGAAAGAATAAACGAAAACAATGCACCATTATATTTTTTAAATTAATTGCATATTACATTAGGTATGCTTAGTAGAATCTTAATTTATTACTATTGTTCACTTGTACTTGCATTGTATACACGCTAAATAAGTGTGGGATAAATACATCATAAGTATTTCCTAAATTAAAATTAAGTTAATTTCATTAAAAAAATTACGTCAGTTAAGATTTTACTTGTTTCTACTTTGTCAAGAACTTTTCCGCACTGTACATGTTCATCGGGTTTGATTTTAAGGTGAAATCTTGGATCTCTTCGTGTATCCAGTTGATTTCGCGATCATCGTGAAACTCTTCGTTGGTTAGTTAGCGAGAAGCAATGGAAATTATCCGAATAATTTGGCATTGGTTTTGGCATTGTTAGATTATAAATTGGTTTGATGTTTTAGTGCAACGCCATATTTGAAGTCCAAATAGGCTTTATAAGAGACTGATAAACCAATCCATTTGATTCTAATTAATTTAATTCTGAGTAATCTTCTAACTAACCAGTGAATTGTTCACTCTGTTTTTGTCTATCGTGATGTTTTCACTTTATCAAAAGAAATGCCGAGGTATTTCACTTGAGCAATCGGCCATCCATTAAGTGATGTTAGGTTTTTATCACTTGCAAAATTGACATGAACAGATTTGGCGCTCTTAAGTTGCATTTTGCAGTCTCTAGTTCTTTTGTGGACCTTGTTGACTACCGTTGGTACCTTTTCTATTGCCCTGTGTAGAGATATGCCTTTAGCCATAATGACTATATCGCCGGCAAATGTTCTAAGGACCGCTTCGTTTGTTATTGAGATATCAGCAGTGTAGAGAAATACATGCATGATCCGAAGACCTACCTTGCGAAACTCCGAAATACGTTTAAGTGTAAATATATCCCCTGATGCGAAAATTTCTTTGGAAAAGATATGTTTCCAGCAGTAGACAGTCATTCCGCGGTGGCAATTTGCTCATTTTATTTGTTTGTGAGACATCCAGGATTATTGGGTAATACTATTTTTCTTGACTTTTCAATAATCGCAGTTACTCCATGTACTGGTCTTATACTTTTAAACGAATTAAACGAAACTAAAAATATATTGTTGAAAAATTTGTTTTATTTTTCTGTATAATTTCGTTCTGTTTCTTTTCGTAATACCTTTATTCCGATTAATTTATGAATCTTATCATTGTAGTCCTTTTCTTCCTTACTAAATGATGAAAATAACGAAAATTGTTCTTAATCAATTTTGTATGATAAACGCCATGAAGTCAATCAATATCTAATATTGATGCAAAAAAAATAATATGATCAAAAGAACAAAAGAAAAGCAAACTATGAATGCTATTTCTAAAATTTGAACGATAGTGGCTTCGGTGCAGAACATAGATGTAGAAAAAGAAAAACCATAAAATATTTAATAAAAACAAAAACACGTTGGTAGAACAAATTAAACCAAATTAAAATGACAAAAAAGAGCGAAAACCCACTAACCTAAATCGTCAAAATCATAGATAAATAATAAATTAACTAAAAAAGCATTATTAAAATGATATAGATATTTTTGACTATATGGTGAATTAACTTAAATTATAAGTACTAATTATTTTAAAATTTAAGTATATTTTTAATTTATTTTTTAAGTATTATATTGATGTTAATTTTTCCTCTGTGTAAATTAACACTATTGTTTTATTTAAGTCTGTTTATTTTGATTTCTTTAAATAATGAACTGTGTTTATATACAGTTAGTGTATTGGGTTATTCAATAAGTTTTGTGATTGAATAAAAAAAAAGAACCACTTGAAATACAATTTCATCCCTGATCAGAGAATATGACACATATACAGTTATATGCTATTACCTTTAATTTGAAGAAAATGATGGTTGCTGCAGCAATGCTTACTCATTTCTTCTACAAACTACTATGATTTTTTAAATCAAACTTGTTCAAAAGTTAACAACAATAGAGTTTATTATTTTACTAATTTAGAGTTAATTCAGTCTTTAGCCTTTTGTTTTGGTTCGAGAATGATGAGTAGAGCTCATGTATGGTTGAATTATTATCATTGAATTAGTTATTATGAATTGACGAAAAACGTTTTCAAACGATTTTAAAATTATGTTATCATTTAAAAGATAATTGTAGAACCCAATACTTACAAATTTCGCTTACACTATTTAATGATGCTCAGGAGTTGTCATGTCATGTTTTATGTTTCAATAATCAACCAAAAAATCAAAATAAAATAAATTAAACAAAGAATCTCACATCCTTCTCATGTTTTACCTAGTGAAGTAACATTACTGATAATTTACCATTATGTTATTTGTAGGAACAATTTCAGATTATTTTAGTAATATCTAAAAGGGTGTGTGTGCCTAACATATCATTTTATTTCTCCAGACTACCTTACAAAGTATTTAGTAAATTAAAGTGGCTAGAAAGCGGAATAGCAGACAACAACAGTAATTATCTTAGCCATCAAAGATTCGCAACTAAAATTATGCTGCTTTCACGAGAACAATAAAGGCCGACAGACACTAAAGTTACAGCAACGCTTAGTCTGATAATTAGCTTAACAGATAAAGATAACGTCTAGATTACTTATTAAAGGATAAGTGTAATAAATTAACGTTGTTTCTCATTACGTTTCAATTTATATTAAAATGGTTTAATTTTTAATTGTACTATTGCGATCAAGAAATACTAAATGCTAATACTACCTAACACCATTCCAAATTGACAACAAAGAATGTTCTTTAAGTATATACTTCGCTTTGGTGAGGGTATTCGTCTCAAAAATCATTTTTTGTCCTCTATTTATCTGTTTCTATTTATTGATGAGAGTAACAGGCTGCATTTAAGTTTTTATATAACATGGGCAATCTAATATTCTATATTTTTGATATATATTTTTTTATAAAATCTTTATTAGATATGCTTAGTACAATCTTAATTATAAATTAATTTATCACTACATTTCATTTGTATTTGGACTAATTCACAAGCAAGACGAGTGAGAGATAAATAAATACATCAATATATATATATATATATATATATATATATATATATATATATATATATATATATATATATATATATATATATATATATATATATATGGCTCAATTATAAAATTACAATAACTTAAGCTATAGTTTACACTAAATTCGTATGGTTTGGTTCTCTTCAATTTGTATTGCGCGTTGTCCAGTAGTTGCATTGGTTCCACGTTAGTATGATTTAGTAATCTTCTTTCATGTTTTAAGGCGAAATCTTGGATAACTGCCCATATCCATTAGATTTCCAGGTCATCGTGCAGTTCTTCGTTGGTTACGTAACGATAAGCATTGGTAATTAATCCAAGAATTCTTTTTTGACAGCGTTGGATGACTAGTTTATTTGAATTTTTAGTTGCAACCCCATATTTGCACCACATAGGACCCAACTGGCTTTATGATTGTCTAATAAATCAATCTGTTTGATTTTAGATCAAGTTGAGAGTATCTTCTAACTAACCAGTGAACTTCATCAAAAGAGATGCCGTGGAATTTCACTTGAGGAATCGGCCATCCATTAAGTGATATTAGGTTCTTATCACTTCACCGCAACGCAAAATTGACATGAACAGATTTGGCGCTCTTAAGTCGCATTTTGCAGTCTCTAGTCCTGTGTAGAGATATGCCTTTAGCCATAATGACTATGTCGCCGGCAAATGTTCTAAGGACCGTTTCGTTTGCTATTGAGATATCAGCAGTGTAGAGAAATACATGCATGATCCGAAGACCTACCTTGCGAAACTTCGAAATAGGTTTAAATGTAAATATATCCCCTGATGCGAAAATTTCTTTGGAAAAGATATGTTTCCAGCAGTAGACAGTCATTCCGCGATAGCAATTTGCTCATTTTGCTTGTTTGTGAGACATCCAGGATTATTGCAGGGTAATACTATTTTTCTTGACTTTTCAATAATCGCAGTTACTCTATGTACTAGTCTTATAATTTCGTTCTGTTTCTTTTCATAATACCTTTATTCCGATTAATTTATGAATCTTATCATTGTAGTCGTTTTCTTCCTTACTGAATGATGAAAATAACGAAAATTGTTCTTAAAAAATGAAAGATTTTTTGAGGTGTGAGAAGATCCAAACTTCAAAGGGACGTAAATCTCATAAATTAGCTGGATGTAGAAAAAGTTGGACAGATAATTAAATGTTTTTAACGACGATTTTTAAAAATATATGACTTGGCGCATCATCTTAATGAAGAATATGTTCTGTAGACATAGTATTTTTTTCTGAATTATTGCATCGAATTGATCCAATAGATTATATTATTATTATTATTATTATTTTTGATATATATTTTTTGATATAATCTTTATTAGATATGCTTAGTACAATCTTAATTATAAATTAATTTATTACTACATTTCATTTGTATTTGGACTAATTCACAAGCAAGACGAGTGAGAGATAAATAAATACATCAATATATATATTGCTCAATTATAAAATTACAATAACTTAAGCTATAGTTTACACTAAATTCGTATGGTTTGGTTCTCTTCAATTTGTATTGCGCGTTGTCCAGTAGTTGCATTGGTTCCACGTTAGTATGATTTAGTAATCTTCTTTCATGTTTTAAGGCGAAATCTTGGATAACTGCCCATATCCATTAGATTTCCAGGTCATCGTGCAGTTCTTCGTTGGTTACGTAACGATAAGCATTGGTAATTAATCCAAGAATTCTTTTTTGACAGCGTTGGATGACTAGTTTATTTGAATTTTTAGTTGCAACCCCATATTTGCACCACATAGGACCCAACTGGCTTTATGATTGTCTAATAAATCAATCTGATTTTAGATCAAGTTGAGAGTATCTTCCGACTAACCAGTATAGTTGTTTTATTTTGGTTTTAATGTGTTTTCCTTCTTGTCTAACATGATGTTTCCAATTTAATCTACCGTCAAGATGGATGCCAAGGTATTTAGCTGATTTTGCTTGAGGAATCGGGAATCCATTGAGTGATATAATTAGGTTTTTATTATTTCGCCGCAACGCAAAATTAACATGAATAGGTTTGGAGCTATTAAGTTGAATTTTCCAATCTTTTGTCCATTTGTGGATTTTTTTAACTGCCACTTGTACTTTTTCTACTGCCCTACGCAGAGGTATATCGTTTGCCATAATAATTGTGTCGTCAGCAAAGGTTCCAAGTAGTGTTTATTTTGTTGTTGGGATGTCAGCAGTGTAGAGCAGATACAGGAGAGGTCAAGAGACGCTGCTTTGTGCAACTCCAGCCGAAATGGTTTTAAATGTCGAGAACGCCATTTCGTGCGAGACTCTACATTTTCTTCCGAAAAGATATGACTCCAGCAGTTGACAATAGTTACGCAGTAACAATTTGCTCATCTTACAGATTAATCTCAAATGCCCAACGCGATCAAACGCTTGTGAGACATTCAGGAATATTGCAGGGTAATATTTCTTTTCCTCAAACGCTTTTTCATCGTTGCGTCGAACTCATTCATTTCGACCATTTTTAATTTACGCTATTTTTGATATATGATGATTACTCTGTCTGGTCTGGTATAGTTATACCATTATACATGAACTTACCTTGATTTTAAAGTTTATCTAATTATAGATAGAACGTAAAAATATAGAAGTATAGAGAGAGAATAGAGAGTAAAAATATTGTTTAATTTAAAATGATATCAACAATGTTGGCATTTATGGTAATTATTTCTGTTGCTGTTTCACCCAATTATTAAGGTTTAAAATGTCGAATTACCTGATGGAATCGTAATTACCATAGATATTCAGACGATTAATGTTTTCCTTGTATGTATTTGTTGTGTTTGAAGAAAAAAATATATGCCGAGAAAATATAAACAAATAAAACTCGCACAATGTCAATCAAATAACACTACTCAATATCACATTCAAATACGGATATATTCTCACTAATAAAATCTAGTTTTTGATGGGAATATTATAACAGCGACAATTTACGGTATCATGAAAATGCACTTTACCAAATATAAACATAAACATTTTTTTTTGTTGCAGATTTCAAACAAAACAAGAGTAGCGCGGGCGGCAAAAATAGTCTCTCGTCCAAGTTCCCCTTCCACTTCGGCAGCGGTCCGCATGGCGGACACGAAGACAACAGACAGTCGCATGTCAGACAGTCGAGCGGCGCGAAACAAACGAACATCTCGAGCATGGACGAGGGCGAGACGAGCCCGCGGTCGCGAAAGTCGAAAAACCGAACGGGACTGGGGGGTTTCCTCCAGCGGTTGGCCAGTTTCCGGTTAGGGGTGAAAAAGGGACAGGAGAAGGTGAAGAGGAAGACCCAGAGCCCCGTCGCCACATCTGGTGAGTACGACAGATTTGATTTTTGTGAGGGGTGGCGAGGACGATTTGCGACGCCAAAGTGAACAGCATGTGAGGCGGAAAACGGTCGTTAGAAATTGGAATGAGCGGAAGTGTACGCGGGAATTTCGTCGGGCGATTTATTAATTTTGTTCGTCGTATGCCGTACACGATGGATCCTATTTCTTTATTTAAATTTCGTATCGTTTACTGTACTTGGACTACGTGCGTGTGACATATCAACCGACTTATTGGCGTCATATTTAGTATACGCTGTTTTTTCTGTCTTAAATATCACGCTAGAACAATTTTAAAACATGCGAAGTTTTTATCAATCTCCTATAAATATTGTTAATTACACCAACGCTTTAGCTATGCACTTAAAAATGCATAAAACAATATTTAGTTGGTATTATTTATTATGCAATTTTACTATTATAACATTCGAACGCTTTTTGAATTCACAATTATTTTAATTACTATGTCATCAACAAGTAACTGGAAATACAATAATACTGTTCATTGTTATTTTGCAACAACATAAGTATAACAACCAAGTTTTGTCATAGAGTCAATTTCAATTTAGTTCAACCTGAAAACATCTTGTCGAATACATTTATCGATGCAAGTAAAATAACTTATCATAGATATATTTAATTCAGGGGCAAGCATAGTTCTCATTGCGAAACAATAAATAATTTAATTATTTTCAGCAGCAGTATTAAAATCTAGAAGATCTGGAAAACAACTGGATTTAATGATATAACTAAGTCTTAACTACTATAAGTTATTTGTAAATTATTTTTAAAAATTCATTCTAAAACACAATTAACATGAAACTCACCGATTTCAAATTCTATTAGATCGGTTATAAGACACCTATGTGAAAAAAATTACCTGATGAATCACCAAGAAGTCCTTCATTACAGTCAAGAAGAGTCAATATCGGTTGTAGTTTGCCACAGAAAGTGTGATGAATTTAAGATATTAAAATTGATATCTCTAATGAGTACAATTATATTATATGTGGCTTTTGCTGTTGAACATTTCAGGACGACAAATTTACTATCAAACATTTCAAAATTACTATCAAACTTTTTTACATAAGAGACATTTTTTGTATTGCCCTGGCCTTCACAGATATTAATTTAATTGATAATTTATGAGATGCATCAGATAAAATATAGTTAATAATTTACAAATAAAAATGACTAATTTTCGGAACTGTCACAAGCTTGAAACAAAATTTCGCAAGCCTTGATAAACACATATAAATATCAGAAATTATTTTTAACAATTTCGGGTTTAGTCTCCACATTATGTTTATGATCGTAGGTAAAAGTGTATCAGTAATTTTTAAAGAATATAAATAGTCATTATGATGCAACAAAATAGTACCTGGATCATTTAAATAATTAATTGGAATATCTTTGTTTTTACCTGAATTTTGAATTTGCATGTCCGTATGTTTATTTGTTATAAATGTAGTAGATATTACATTTTTCAACCACTAAATTAATACAAATATAATAATGTGCATTATATTAATTTAATAATTTAATTTCAAGTATCTATGAAAATTAAAGTGAACCAAACCAGGTGGCACTAGTCAAAACTTGTAGTAATGTAGAAAGGGTAATGTAGTAATGTTAAACAAAAGGTCGCATGTTGCTTTACTGTTAAATCACCTGGACGAATTTTGGTTAGAATAGCAGCTGTTGCTTTTTAAACACTCGTCTTAAATAACTTCATATAAATTCTTATTTTTTAAAAATCTGACCGGACATTTTTTATTGACGTACTATTTTCAATTCCAGTAGTTGTTTGTATAGTGCTTAGGACTACTTTTCTGTAAACTGTCCAGTAAAAGTAATAAAAAAATTTCCCCAATGATGTTTTGTTGCATTCTAAGTTTTTTATATTATAACAAAATGTTACATAATCAAAAGAAAAATTTACTATTAAGTATACAGATACTTAATTTTTATTATAAAAAAATGTGTTTTGAATCAGATTCACTGACTTTTATTTTCGATGCCGATACCCAAGTAATTATTTTGTTGTTATATTGTTCTGGCTACTTCTTCACTATTATCTCCAATAGTGGATCTCTCCATCGTAGCGGATGGAGAGTAAATAAATTGGCCCCAATACACTATAAGATAGTACACTATAAGATGTATACAACTGTTCAAATTTGTTTCATTGTTAAATAGTCTTTCTCTTGTCATTCTTTCAAAGATGTAAGGGTTGTAACATTCTGAAATTTATGTTTGACCTTAAGCCAAACTTGGCCGGACGTTTCGAATACGTTTAAAAATATAGCTGAGCTCTTTTCTGATCATAATAACAATGACATAACCTAAAAATATTTCAGTTATAATTAACTATACATTATTTAGTAACAAAATATTATTTTCATCTCCAACTTTATAACATTAAACAACCTGTAACATCATATTTTCATTTAAACTATTCTATATCTTACATAAATATACAATTTTACGATTTATTTATTTTGTTATATTCAATATTTTCGGAGAATCGAGTTAAAACTTAGCAGCATCCTGTAATAATGCAAAAGATCGTCTGTAATAAACAAGGGTGGTTAAGGTTCTTCCGTATCCGGGTTTTACCTGTCGAATTTTGGTTTTTATGACACACAATAAGTTTATTATTCCCCCATAGGTTTGTGTTACCTGCTGCTCGGTATATTACCCAAAAAATACCAATAGCGTAGAGACAAAAAGAAACTGAGTTATTCTTATTTTCAATTACCTTTGGAAATTTTATGTATGTAATTTGACCCAAACTTTAACCGTAATAAATATCAATACCATATATAAGACAAAAAGTGTTAATTATTTTTTTTGCTCAGACGTTTCCACGTGAACAGAATTTATATTAAATACAATGTATGTTTTTTCTCATTAATTAAGTTTGATAGAAAATTATTGTTATATTTTACCTTGATCTTGATCGTATTAGAGGTCACGGTATTTGCAAGTTTATATTAATTACGCGAGTTCGAAATTCATTTGACATATGACATTTCATAAATGCAGGAACATGAGAATATGCAATTTTATGGCGTTGCAATTTTCGTCTAGAGTTTTAAAGTACACCGACACATCAATTTTGTTCCGCTTCTTGTTATACTGAGGATCAGGTGATTAAATATTAATTCAGCAGGCTTGTTTCTTCAACTAATCTAGTCTAAACCACATTTTTGGTTTGATTTTTATTTTTTAAATTGCTTTAATTACCCGAATTCCAATGTAATTATATTTTTGTTCCTAAGTTTTAATAACAACTTGTATAACAGATATAAATTGTTGTTTGTCTTTAATATTGTGCATATTTCATATTGACCAACTATGTAAATTCGATCTCTTATTTTTTTTCGATTTTTTTGTTTGATATACTTTAAAATCTTTTTACCAACGAGGGTTTATCTGGACTGGGCCTAAAGTTTAACATGGGCTCCGAACCACAGTCCTCGGCATTAAGCCTACCGTCCGGCTAGTGACTAACTTAGAGACCATCTCAAAGGAGATCCGGTCTTACCCAGCCTGGTTACTGGCGTGGTTGCGATGGTCATTCCTTGTCGGATGTTCCACTATTGCCTATAAAGACAGTTACAATTACAATCACGAACATAAATTACATCCATGCCCCTGCGGAATTCGAAACCGCGACTATCGCCATAATAGGAGGACCGTCCTCTCGCCTTGACCACTGCGCTAACCACGCCAGCCTAATTTTCTATTCACTTACCCTTTAATTCATATAACACTCCAGTTAAGAATTTAATTAATGAATTCTATTCTTTTCTAACCTAACTTATTTTTTATGATATCTTAGAAGGTTAGGAACACCTACAAGTTACAATATTCTGCCCTATACATTTTCTTATTCATGTTCGCCTATTAGAAGTTAATTTATTATTAGTTTGATACAATTCGTAGCCTTTTTGTTATGTGTATCGTGGGTCGTGAGATCAGACGGACCATTACTTGGAAAATACAACCAAGAATCATAAATAAATTCCACTTATTTTGGTTTTCATTCATTTGTTTAGTTACAGCACTCATTATAATTTATATCTTATGAATGGTTTCTCTCTAACTTCTTCATGTATGTATCAAAAAGAAATTACATCGAAAGCGAACAATATTTCAGACTAGAGATTTCAATAAAATAAATGCAGATATATAAATTGTCATGAAGGACAACATCTAAGAACGGATAATTTATTCATTCTTGATAGCTAAAAATAACACCGTTTGCTTTGAAAATGGTCAGTGAAGTTCATTATATGGCTTCGATAAAAAAAAACATTGGAAGGAAAACGGTTTACAAGAGGATTGTAATAGCATCTCATAATATATTCATGAACGTTTTCTAGGCCACGACTACAGCCTAGTTGCTCAAAGGCTTATGAAGAATGTATAGAATTATATCATTTTCCCATTGATTAATGTTTTTCAATTGATATCGATAGGAAAGTAAAGATCATTTTTGTTTTAGTTAGTTAAATTCAAGTTAAATATTTAAGTTTTGGTACATTATGATCTCTTATTTGGGATTTGTTTTTTATCTCTGTAAGTATAACTATATCTTGAAAATGATGTGCAACTATTATACTAGCTTTAATTTGTCGATTTATTTAAAACTAAATAATACTTGACAAAATAATATAACCTGCTAATAAATAAATAAAATAAATACACCTGCTAAGTGTAGGAAACTAAAGTTTTTTATTATTGAATTAATATCTTGCTACTAGTCGTTTCCGTCTAACCTATAATTTGTCTTTATGATAACTTAAATCTAGGTATATAACTAGGAGGACCCATCGGTCCTATCTCAGTCTCTGGTGAAATAATGTTTATACATGTCACTGCTGAATTTTTTAATATATGCACCTCACTACACAACTCTACACAAGATCAGATGGTTTGATTCTTTTGTGTCTGCGTCCTGTTCTGGTGGTATCCAATAGTTGCAATGTTTCAATATTCGTATGAGAATGGAGTCTTTCCTCATTCCCCCTTGCAATTTTCTTGATTTCTTGACTGACTGTGGGTATCTGAACGTCTCGATGTAGGTAATCAGTCCTATAGTATTTGGGTGCACCCACAATACCTCTCAGGACTTTGTTCTGAAAAATGTGTATATTATTTATGTTACTCTTTGCAGAACATCCCCATAATTGAACTCCGTATATCCATATAGGTTTAAGTATTTGCTTATATAATAGCAATTTATTATGTACTGATAATTGTGATTTACTTCCAACTGGCCAGTAGATGTTTTTATATTTCAATTCCAGTTCTTTTCTTTTCTTCTTTATATGTTCCTTCCAGCGAAGTTTTGCAACGATATTCATTCCGAGATATTTAGCGTTGTTGCTGTATGGAATGATTGAATTATTTAATGTTATTGGAGCTTGGTACGGTCTGTTTATAGGTAAACTGCACATGTACAGATTTACTTTCATTCATTCTTATTTTCCAAGCTTGTGTCCAATTATTTATATTGTCACTTGCCTATTGTAATTTTCGTGAGGCTTCTTCACTATTGTCTCATTTGTAACATCAGAAAATGTAGCCATCGTAATACTTTCCGTTTGTTCGTATATTCTTTTATTGTAGAGTAAGCTTCTTCTTGTTTGACTCTAAATATTCTGGTTGTAATGTATGATTTTAATAGTTCGGTGTGTTGTTTAGGTAGCATTTTCTGTAGTTTATCAAACCTTATCGAAGGCTTGTGCTACATCTAAAAATATAGCTGAGCATACTTTTTGACTTTCGTAGGCTTTTTCAATAATACCTGTAATTCTGTGGACCTGGTCAATTGTTGAGTGCTTGTTAATAAACCCAAACTGGTGTGTTGGTATTAGGTTTTTTCTCTCTACGATGAAAATAAAGTATATGAAACTTTTCATCCGATTTGTTTGACGGATATTGATAATACTTACGATATTATAACCGTTCTAAATCCCTAAATCTTAAAAATTAAATCCCATGACTTTTGTTTGATAAATCTATATTTAATTACGACAATGTATAAATTTGATATCTGACGAAAAATAAATTTGCATAATAAACAAAAGTTCTTATTTTTACTTCACTTATTTTTTTCTAACAAATGTCGTAGACTTTCCGAACTCAAATCGAAATATATTAGAAAAGGGGAAATTATCTTTGGAGCAACAGACTTCGGTGATTTTCATACTTTTGTGTCATCTATGATAATAAATCCATGTAATATTTTATACTGTTACATAATATCTATGAACTTCTATTTATTGCGCTTTTTAAGCCGTATTTTTTCGGTTGTAACACCTCATCCAAACACTTGAACTTCTGCATATGTTCTAACTGACTGTCGTTGAGATTTGTATCTGCCTATCCATCTTGGATTGTTTCTTTGCGAGCTCTTTATAAAGTTTTGATCTCCCTACCGGTCGTTCCGAACACGTAAATTTGCGTAATCAGAACATAAAGGCGTTAATAATGTTGCCTCACTGATTGAGATCCTTTCTGCTGTCCGTCAATTCCAGCAGCTATTCGTAATTTATCCACTTAGTTAGGAATTGCAGCTTCTAGTTTATCTGGCTTTATTACTGGCTGAGTTGCTAAACCTTGTTATGATTCATAATTGTAAAGCTGCATGAAGAATTACGAAGCTTTCATCTACTTTTTTAATAGCGTCGTTGGTATATTTACCCCTATCGATTAATGTCCTGCTTGATACAACATCCAAGTTTCTAAATCGGCACGAAGATTTTCACAAATTATTTTTCAAAATCTCTAAACATTTATTCATAATAACAAAAAATTGTCTGTCGGCTTGGTGGCGCAATGGTAAAGGCGACAGGACGGTCCACCTACTGTTGCGGTAGTCGCGAGTTTGAATCCTGCTGGGGCATGGTCATAAATTTATGTTTGTGATTGTCCTAAGTAAGAGTGCAAAATCTGACAAGGAAAATCGCCAGTCTGTAGGCTTAATGCCGAGGACCGTGGTTCGGAGCCCACGTTAAAGGAGACTTTAAAATATATAAAAGATAAAAAAATATATGAAAAAATGTCATATTTTTATTAGTCATGCAAAGAAATATAAAATAATATTTCTATGGTATAATAATTTCTATAAATATTATAAAATATTAAAATTGGATTTGCGTTAACTTATATCAAATTATCTTATATTATAATACACATTTTTAGTTATGACATGTGAATCTGTTTTTAAAGGAGCTTTAGCGGTGTAGTAGAAAAAAATTCTATGACATAAGGAACAAACACCTTTATGAATTACCAGCAGTAGCTCTCAAGCGAGGCCGTGAAGTAAGGAAAGTACAGTAAGTGTAAGAACTTCAAATATGGTCTATAAAACGTGCCTAACAAGCAGAGTCATCATTGAACAAATAAACGTTATGAAATAACACGAGTTTAAGAGAAATGAGTTTTTATCTCAACTTTATTTTGTGGGACGGAGATTTTATCAGTTTCGTGGACTATTTAGTCGGCGGCAAAGCTATCTCAAACCAGAAATCAACAACATTTTGGGCTTAAAAACATTATTATTCATTACATAACCAAGTAATATCGGGCCATTTATTATAGACTATTACCCAACGTACATCTGCATATTTAGTTGCCTATCTAATAAAATGAAAATAATTGCATAAAGAGTACCGTTTCACGTTTTCCTTAACGGTTGCTTCAAGGAAATTCAACAAGCGCACGGTCCATGAAATGTTATACCGAGAATGGTACTAAATAGAGAAATGGCAGATGCAATAAAGCACATTAATTGCGAATTAAACAATGTTCAATTAGCAGCGTTCGAAACGAGAATTTATGATATGGCAGTTCTGTGAGAAGGTTTAATATAATTAGATTCTCTCACTAGGCACAATAAACGTTCTTAAAATTATTAAACTGTTTCAGTGTGACTGATGGCAGTTGAGCTAAATTTTATTGAAGTTATATATAAGGTTGGAACTTAAATACGTTTTATAACCTTGCCAATTTGAATTAAACTTTCATCTATGTTTTATTTTTAATTTACAAGCTATAAGGGAATTTGCACGAATGAAAATGAGTACGTGATTTTTCTAATTTTGCAGATGTATAAATCGAGTTTTTGGCTATTTTCCTATTAGATGGAATCTGAAGTTATTTATTAATTATTAGCGCATGAAAATGGAGAGTGTAATTAACAATTGAGCTATATATTATTGATATTTAATTATAACTGGCTAAGCTGATTTATCGGCAATAGGCAAGATGTGGCATGAATTTTTTCATGAGCATTATGATTTTGAGCATGAGGTCGGTAACAGATTCAAAAACATTGAAATTATTTATTGACTAAATGTGTATCACAGTGTCTTATATTTTTTAACTTTTACATTTTTACTAATCTGTATTCTGTATCTTGTCTTTTCTTAGAATCTACTTTTATTACTTTAAAAATAAACAATGTCGAGGTAAAGTTTGGTCAATCATTTCCAAAGATAACGTCGTCATTAAGAGGTAACCATTCTTTTAGAAAAAAAATTACTTAATATATATATCATATTTGATAATACCAATAGAAAATATCTGGTACTTTTTTAGTTATAGATTTATTTAATCAATATTACTTATAAATCAATTTTAAGATAATTTGCTAAACTTCTGTAATGACTGATATATTATATATTTCATGGGTATATATTCATATGTGAAGTTTAACTATCATTGTACTAAATCGCAATAGTTGTTTTCAATAATGTTAAAAAAAATTTATTTATTATATGCAGATATGTACTTGGGCATATGTTCAAATCTAGAAGCCTTAAATTTTTAATAAATTATTCAGATATATATTTAGCAGAACAGTACTATATCTGTATAAACAGTTCGAATGCCAGATATTTTTAAATGTATATTTCAAGTTTTGTGTATCACTTTTTACCAAGATAATTTAATCTAGAATAGTGTCTGGATGATCTCAAAATTGGCATAAAATTCTTAAACATATCTGACATTGAGCTAAAGCTAAAGGCTAGAAATACAATTTTAGATATTCTCAAGGAAAATTTAACGTTGGAAATTATCATGTAATATTATTATAGTTTTTAATTAAACAACTTAGTTGTTTAGTTATATTAAAACAGTCTTAAGATAATTCCAAACAAAAGTTAGTGGTAGTACCTATTGATCAATCCTGATGAAGCTGGAAAGTGTGACGAAATGTCGTATTATTGTTGTTCCTATTAATGGTAGTATGTTTGTTATTCAACATTAATTAAACTTGATTGAAATTGAGTAAGCCATTAAAATAAGACGTTATTAAATTTTTAGTGCGAATATTGAAATAGGAACCCGTGAGTCTGTCTCATTCTCCTGACCTAACATTGTGTGACCGTAAGATTTGCTGTATAATCTATCTTAATGATCTGACAAGAAATCGTGGTTATTGTTTCCAAATACTTTCAGAGAATATGATTATTCCTTTTACTATTTAATATGTAGAATATTTATGATAAATGAATATAAGCAAATGTGGCTTTGCTTCTCTTTATCGATCATATTCGATAAACTAGCAATAATTAAGTGAAAGTCATATTGAACAAAAATTGAAATATTTTAGACCCCTCAAAAATTCAATAATTGAATAAGGTCAAAGGCGTCAGTTTATATATTTTACTATAGATAAATGATCAAAATAATAATTTTAAAAAAATACTCATCCTCTGTAAAATCGTGATCCGGGGTAGATGTTTTAATAATCATACATTATTAACATTTCATTTTTATTTCATATGATGAAAAAATATGAAATAAGTATACTTCTTTAAGTAAATTAACCCAATAACATAACAAGCCTTAAAGCAAGATGTTTTTTTATTGTGGTTTTAAAAGCACGTGCCTACATAATAAAACACATGCGATATAAGGCGTAATTAGTTTTCTAATAATTACCTCTACGCAACATTTTGGCGGAAGCGTTTCCATTTAATGTATATATAAAGCAATAAAATCCGAAATCCTGTTATATAAGCCCTAACTGTAATACTTCAAGTTTCCCCCATAAAGTTTAAATTTTAATTACCAACCCCCTGAAATTGACTTAGGAATCTTGAAATTACCGGCCAACTAAAATGGTCTTGTTCAGTCACTATCACGGCTCGATAAGTTGTATATATTATATTGTTGTATAAACCTGTTTTATTATATATATATATATATATATATATATATATATATATATATATATATATAATATATATATATATATATATATATATATATATATATATATATATATCACATCTTAGTATTATTTTGATATACTATTGTGATACATTTTTTAAATAAACAATAAGTTAACGCTCGCTTAGTTCTGGAGAGAAAGTTTGAAACTATAAAATTTAGTATTCCCAGCATAATGTCTAATATAAGGTACAAACTTAGATAGAAATTATTCGGATTACCTGACTATTAGCATAGTTTGACTATAGTATAATAAACCAACTATCGAATACCAACACTAAAAGTCTCATTACTCATTCAGACACGTTATCTAAGTTATGACAGACCTGTTGAATTATTTTGTTACTGTTGTAAAATGGCGAAGGTCATTGTTAATATTTAAAGTATTTTCTTACTTTAGTTTTTAATCTGTTTTATGTATATATGAATATTGTTTCAATTTTTAATAATTACTATATAATATTTGTTTAATAATTCAAATATTGCTACACAAATTCAAATTACCTAAATCTCATTAATTTGTAGGTTGAAATAATTATGTTAATTTATTTTTTGCTAACTAAAACGATTAATATATCTACAATTATAATGATTTAGTTTGATTATAGTTGTCTATATTTCTATGCAAATGTTGTATTAATGTCTTTTTTTTTGTTAAAATATGCGTTAAAATTTAGTTTTAACGATTTATATATATTAAATTTGAAGCTTTATTATGAATAATTGGTTCAATGTATTTTATTTAAACTATTGTCCATTGATAGCCGCTACTTCTCCCTTTGTTTTACGATGCCATCTCGAATATCTCATGTATGTATCCTTTAGGGATATCCATGAATCGACTAATTTTTTGATATCCATATTGATGTATCCATATGTCGAAATCAGAAGGAGCAAAGTCTAGAGAATACAGCAAAAATACTGCAAATACAAAAAAATTAAATGCAATACTTACAATCGGTAGTTATCTCCATTGATGGTTTAATTAGGTTTTAGTTGCTCATCGTATACCACACCAAGCTGTTTCTCAATCAAATAAAGAGCATTAGCTTAGAGTCATAGACATTCGGCTTTGCTGTTGATGATGCATGACCAGATCTCCATGATTTTTTCGTTTTTGACTCCGGTAATAGTAATAATAGTTTTCATCCTCAGCAGCAATGATGCAAACATTAATACTGTATAAAATATCCAAGCTTTTGGATTATCCCTACGTTCTCTAAGCATTCTCTCAATAATTTTGCATATCCTTCTTGCGTTTTACACGAACCATCATAGAGTAATGCTTTCAAATCCTCGTCCTCTTATTCAGATTGAAGTAAAAATGCAAAACCTCCTGCAAATGAGATTTACTTCTTACAAATTTATACATTTTCAATGCACTGAAAACAGCATCTTGTTCGCACTTTGACGAAATGACTGAAAAGTGAAGCCGGTCACAGAGGTCTAAACATGAAGATGGTTACAGATTATCTAAATATAAATCCCTTAAAATTAATTTATAGGCCTATATGTAACCTAGAACTACTATAATGTGTTTATATAAGTAGCCTCATTTGTTTACTCAATCAAAAGTTATTGGGCTTTGAAAATGGAGATTCCAAGAGGTTGTTATACTCGTATTTTGGTTTTTTACTTCTAAAAATGTGCGAAAAACAGTGCAGGTGTGGTATGGTATAGAATTGGCAGCCACGGTACTTATGGTAATTAGTGCTAAAGTGACTGTTGGTGTTTTAATTTTGTGATTTTCGTTACAGAAATATTAATATTAAGGATGTATTTCGCGCTAGTCAGCCAATTCTTGAGAGGATCGATGATATTCTTAGAAATATCAATATAACATAATAGTTTTGAACTATTTACATAAAACTGGATACTAAAAGAAGTTACAAAAAAGAAGGAATCCAGAAAAATGAAATGTATATGGATAAATTAGTTTTTCTTTTGAAAATATGAAAAAATGAAAATTACTTTTTTCCCAACTAATATTATCGAATCCAAACATTATTTTAGAATCTTAATACAATTGAATATTTTTTTTATAAAGTGTAGTATTACTAATGCTTAAATTTGTTGCTGCTTAATAACATTCTGCTATAATACTTACGGTACTTCTTATAACAAGGTTTGAGTTTTGTACGAAACAAATTCAATGTGTTGAACGTTTAATATAGAGATACACTTTGTCATGTTTGTAAATAAATTATCTTTCTAGATCAACAAAACTATGACTTTTAAAGTCACCTATTATCCAATGAGAAGTCAAGCCCAGAAGCGAAATCCCAAAACGAGAATACGATCAACCATTTGTAAATGACATTATTTCGGACTTTGCCTTTCCCTTATTTAATTCGTTGTTAATTTAATACAATTCACAAGCACTCGTATTCCCATAAATCAGCGTTAGATATTCGCACACAACATATTTAAAATTTAATATTCGTTCCGCAATTAATTATTATATACCTGTAAATTTAAAGCCTTTAAAATCAAACAAACTATCAATATAATTAAAAACAAACCATCAAATAACATTATAACAATAAAAAAACAAATAAATCAATGAAGAAATGACATTAAATGTAGGTAATTATTCTAAAAATTATTTGTTATAATCATATTTGCAATACACTGTTATATAAATCCTTGCAAAATGATGTCTGCACAATATCCAAATTAATTAACAAATATTTTTTATATCCCACAACTAATACTGAAAAATATGTTTTAAAATAGATAGATATTTAAATTTTATTTTAAAACATGGATATAAATTAAATACCATATAAATACCATTACTATTGTAATAATACTGTGGAGAATTCGTCACTGTCTATGTTTTGGGCCAGATAATTAATATGTTAGAATGATCTACCCATTATATTATATGACGTGTTGTAACCCATTTTTTTTAAATATAAGTAACCTTGACTGTAATATTTCAATTCCTGTAATAAATATAAATCATTTAATATGATATAACAACCTTTTTTTACAATTCAATGATAAACAAATATATTTAAATGTTCACAATTACCTTACGTCACAATAAACAATACATTCTTAACAACGTTGTGGTTTACCCATTTCATTGTCAAACATTACCGCGAAATGATATTTCAAAAACTATTTGGCAACGTTTAATGGTCGTTATGAAGTGCAATTGTTATTCTCTAACGTTTTATGACAGTTCGAGTGAGCGCCACCGACGGATGAAAACTGCCGAAGTAGTCCGCGAAGATAAGTGTGCATCTTAAGACGTTTTAGATTTAAAAGTGAGAGACTGTTCCGTAACAAGTGCTTTCTGATACGATACTTGTAGTATGAATAGTGAGCTGTGCGCGAGGTTTTGTTTAAACTGACAGAGTTAGGATTAAATTCGTTTTATTCGCAAGGGTAACATTATGTATTAGTTTAGGAATTGGATATATAAAATTATTAGTTTAAAATTACTTAGATATTAAAAGTATTGAAACCAATTTTTCTAAATAATATTGATATCGTTATCTCTTTGTTCAGTAATAATAATTAAGATGCTTAAGCACTGACAATGGATGTCTTATACTGAGATTACGTAAAATATTTTTTATTTGTCAACCATATTGTTACAATCACCACATCACAAATGTCATACTTTTTTTTCGTTTCTTAACTTATACTTTAGCAATTAAGATGATATCATTCATTGTAAATATATTCAATGAATTTATATATATATATATATATATATATATATATATATATATATATATATATATATATATATATATATATATATATATATATATATATATATATATATATATATATTATAAATATTTTGATTAAGAAAATCACTTAGATTCAGGTGGTGAAATGTGAAAGTGTACTTTTTTCTTGTTTAGCCATATTGTTGAAATAAAATCTCGATTAAACGGACTACTTCTTGCGGTAGATCATTTGTTAATCAGAAATTGAAATAACTAGATCTATGTACAGGAAAAAGAAAGGATTTGTAATGATACTGAATGTACAGCCGATGTTTACGCACATGTAAGTTCGCTTCTTAATAAATTATTGTAATCGTTTGAAAGTATTGCGAACAATTTAATGAATTTTTATATTATACGTCCAGTAACCTGACTTTTTTTCGTACCTTTGTTAGGTATTATATTTAATTTTAAAGTACATTTTACACATTCTTCGAATTATTATTTGTCATGTTATATCATTTTAAATAATGTAGGGCGGTTATGTGCTATTGAAAAAAACAAGTAACAGAAGATATATGTTTGAAAACCGTGAATCGATTAGGATATGCCATTGAAGTGATTTCAATCTACATTTAATCGATTTACCACTGAGTGGTCAAAATTTATCATACAAAAAATACTTCAGCGTCTATTTTGACATATTTGTATTGTAACTTTATCAGTATTGAACTAAGTTTTTAAAATATATTTTTTATATTTAAGCTTATCAAGACACATTTTTCAATGCCGATCTGATTTTTTTAATACATGATATTATCAGGGTTTCACATTGTCTTTAAATATTTCCGACAGTTTTCTTTGTTAATTGATGTATCTATAATTTCTTGACTGTTCTTTACTTTTACTGTTATAGCGAAAGAGTTTACGAGCTTAAATTATTCTTTGAGATTCTTTTAGTAATAAGGTCATATACTTTTTTTTATCTTTCATATTGAAACTACCATTATTTGTTTTTATCTTTCAGCAAGCTGTCACTCAGTTCAGCGCATTTTTTAAATCCAATATAAAGAAATATGTTTTATTGGAATATTACATACTTGTGTATATTTTAATCGGCGATGTCTGTTTAGGAAAATGCAAAGTATCCATTTAAACGACTGTTAAACAACCTAATCTATTAAGTTGCATGTTTTCGTAAATGATCTAAGTACAATAAGAGTTTCAATATTATAGACATGTATATGGACGCTAATGATGGATTTTTAGAAATTTATGGTGATTCTGTTTCATCATATCCATATTGCCAGTTTTGGTTTCGCGGATTTAAAATTGGTAATTTTGATGACAAAGAACGACCAGAAGAAAAAAAAATTGTATGAATGAAAATAATGAGTTGGAAGGAGGACTTATTGGACGAATATCTAGATCAAACTTTCAAAATGTGTTCAGACAGCTTTGCAGTGATTGAATCAACTGTTTTCAGGCATTTATTAAGCCTATACTAGGGGTGTCGGCCGCCGAGAAGAATATCGATGTTTCTATTAAACGATATTTTTAAAAAATATCTATATATATAGAAAATTATCTATAATACAGAAATATTAAATAACAAGGGTATTATTTATTTAAAATGTCACGAAATATCATAGCCCAACCTTATATTAATTTTGACTTCTGCAATCCCACTGTGAGAACGTTCTTTTAGTAGTCAGTTATTCGTATATGAAAGTGCTCGGTCTTGAAGTCGATAGGACACAGAATTAGCCAGACTGTCTCCTTTGGGTATAGTTTTATTTTATTAGTAATTGTCATTGATTTAATTAAACTAAGCAATTATCTTAACGATATTTTTAGGAAGATTTTTGCTGATTAGCCTTTTTGGTAATTAAATGGATTAAAGAATGGTTGAGGCGTGATTTTGGCGATAATACGAATGACATTGTTTTTGATATTAGATATTTCTATATCCTACTAAAATATTGTTTTGTTTTGATTAAAGTAATTTGTGTTGATCAATATCATGTTTAGACAATTTTATGCGAATAACCCAATTGGTTAAATTTTTATCACTAATTAAACATTTAACTGAAAATAATCTAGTTATGTTTAATTATTTGTTTTTATATATTTTTAAATGCATTACCTGATTTTTAAGTATCATTCAAATCAATAATCACAATTAACTATTCAATTAAATAAATGATATATCAACAAATTTAAATTATTAGTAGTATCTAACTGTTAATGTGTCAAATGGTGTTATGAATCCAATCGTCTGTCATTGAAAAAGTGGGCGTTTTGAAAAAAAATACACACTAATATTAAGCGTCAACAGGTGGTTCTTTATGAATCACTTATACGTTATTTAAAAAAGATTTTTTTAAGTGTTTGCTTGCCAGTTATACATCTAGTGAATTTGGAAATGTTTTAATTTGACACTTCTATTTTAAAGAGTCAAATATTTTTGTACTGCTATCAAAAATATCATGTGACACGGTGTAAAAAAATCTTGTTTTATTGAAAATGCACTAGTTAATTTTATTCTAGTAAAATAACATTTGCTGAAAATGCTAAAAAACTTACCATTAATAAGCTCTGACTGTTTCATCATGTAAAAGTTAAAGAACAAGAACATGACTAGTTCCATGAAAAATTAATTATGTCCGTTGATGTTAAATATGTCTTTTTGGAAGATCTAATTCTAAAAAAGGACATATTGTCGTTAATATTCATTAATATTAATATATAAAATGAAACATTCATATTAAAAGGGATTTGTATGCCTTTATATGTTTTATGTTATATCTTCAGGACTAGATTCCTTCGAAGGATGTTCATTTGTTTCTTCGATGAATCTATTGACAGTAAGAAGTAATTGATTGAACAAAAGACAGTAATTTGATATAAGGTAAATTAATCGTAGGGTGTACAAATAGGTATAAAATAAACAAACAAATATAAAATGATTTAGAGAAGCATGTCTAGTGAATATGATGGATTACATATGACTCAACTTTCCCATGTTACAAAATCACTTGATTGCATTTATTATTTATTGCTATTTATATTTTGATCCTTGACAATACTAAGTGTTGTTATGATTAGAACGTTATGTCATTTGAACACAAACAGGGTTGTTTATAGTGACTTGAAATATTGTCTAAGTTAAAAAATTGAGGTAGCTCGTAAATATTTTCATGCAATAAGTTTTTGCTCAGGGGAATCAGTGAGGGACGCTCAAAATTGATTGTCATCTCGCAGCCAGAATGTTTAAAGTCAAACAAAATAAAGCATTCTCTACAACAAAAGAAGCTAAAGCAGGTGTGCCACAAGGAAGGTATTGGGACAATTCTTTGCTTACTTTGTACATGTGATATACCAAGAATAGAAAATATCACGATGGCTACATTTGCTTATGATGTTGCGCTTCTTGCTGTTTCATATAATAATAATGCTAAGTGTCTCAGAATGACTGTTGATGCAAGACTTCGCTGGTGGGAATATGTTAAAAAGAAAATGAAAAAGTTCAAACACAGGAAAAAATTCGGTTAATCGAAAGAAAATCACATTCCGATACCGACTGTCAGTCAGAAAATCAGACTACACTAAGACTAGGCTCAGACTATAGGCTAAGTTAGGATCGATGAGAGGATAACTATTGTAAAGATAAGTTTGTAGGTTAGTTGGCAACGACTAGTAACAATGTAATAAGTAAAAAAAAAATCTTAAGATTTTTAAATCTCATACTCCACTACTGTGGCAACAGATGCTGGCGACACGACGATTTTATCATTTCATCCAATCAGTCACAAGGAACCTCCTTTGTGGTTGAAAACGTGGCGGGTCAAGGCAAATGAGACAAAATCTACTCATGTGCTGTTCACCCTGCGTAGAAGGACTTGCCCTCCGGTAAATTTTATTAACCATGAACTCCCGCAAGCAGATTATGTTAAATATTATTCTACTAGTTATTAAAAAGTGCTCTGAATGTATCAATACATCCGAATGCACTCGCTAATCTTCTTATTAAGGGCCTCATAATAGTTTTTTAGAATAACCTACAGTTGTTATAAAATTAAGTATAATACTAGTTTATAAGTTTATAAGTCTTCTATATGTCATTGTATAACATAAATTCCATCAAATACTTATGCCCATTAGGCAGATTGTTGAATACTAAGAGAACATAAAAGAAGTTTTTTGAAAGTTATCAATCATTTGTATATACATAATATATAAATTTTTTCTGTATTGACAATAAATACAGTACGCCATTCTCATACATTTATACAATATAATCAATTTAACCGCAATCTGAGCCATGACCACTTCTTTTCAACCGCGAAATATCGTGACCTAACCTTAGAACAGATTCAATACGAATTTAACCGAACTGCCAAGCATTACCTGGTAATAATTTTTTTTTTCGAAAGCAATTTGGCAACGCTCACTAATCTATCTAGTGCAACTGGTAGTCTATCGTTTGATTGCAAAGAAAGCGTACACAGCTTTAAATAAAGTTTGCTCTTGTTCGTAGTTCGCGTTTTTTCTCTATTCCGTGTTTTTTATATTCATAAAAACAGTGAAATCGTTAGCATCTGATTGAAAGTTTTTCTTTTAAAGTGATTTGTGTAGGTACAAAATACAATCAGGTCGCGGGGTCTAATTATGGCCGCGTTTCAATTGTTAATTTAATTTTTGTATGATTTCATTTTGTTCAATTTATTTGGAGCTCTGACCTTTATACCCACCGAAATAAACGGACTCATTTGTTATTTATTGATTCGTTTGTGACATTGGATTCTGCCGTATAAATATAATTATTATATCACAGTAACGTCAACAGAACCTACATTTTGGCAAAATTTTGTGTAGTGTGAAAATAGGAAAATAGTTTTAGTCACGGTCCATTCATAACGCAATGTTTAGTTAGAGAAGCCAATTTTAATCGTTACGTAGCATGATTCGGACAGAATAAAAAATAGGTTTATTTACTGTGCAGAAATAGTTTTGGTAGCTGATGTTTACATTACCAAAATTTCGTATTAGCTGTGTTATTCCTACGATATAAAATTATTTATATAATAGAAAATATGTTGCTGGTTCAACTATTTTTACGAATAATACAATAGCTCGAAACAAGTAGTAATCAGAAAGTCTGGAGAATACGGCGGGTAGGCTACCAATTCCAATTTTAATGATTCCAAGTATGTTTTCGCCGGTTTTGCTATATATGGCCGAGTGTTGTCATGCTGAAGAATAACATTGCCTTTGCTCGTTTTTCGAGCAATTCTCGGTTCAAACGCATCCATTGTAGTCGATAGAGATCGTCATTGACAGTTTCGTCGAGCAATGCCTTCAAATCCTCGTCTTCAAAATTTTTTGCCTCCTGTCCAGAACGTTCTTTACCTTTTGGTGTCAAAAGCACTGCTTTTAAGACATTGAAAACAAAATTTACGTATTGAAATTGATGAAGCATGATTGCCATAAGCTTCACACAACATTCGATAACCTTCAACCGCATTGTTTTTAAAATTGAAGTAAAAACTCGATATAAATTCATAATAACTCAGTGGAAAACTTTTCGTTCATGTGTCGATCAAATTACATATACTGAGTTTCTTGAACTTCTAAATTATCGTTTCTTCTTCCCTTTCTTTCACTGAAACTATAACATTAACACAGAATACTTCAACAAAACTAAAACAACAGCAAAACGGCGCTAAATCGAGGTCCATTTTGAAATGAACTATTAAATATACATAAAATGTTACCAATTACGTTATACAATCTTAATAATTGTAAGTTATTGTCAAAATAAACACTTATACATAAACAAACAGTATCGTGAAGATATCACTCAGGGTTTACATGGCAGCGAAGTTTTTCCTCATGTCTTGTTACAAATCTCTTATCTTTCCTCAATGACAGCTGGAATCCTTCGGTATCGGTGTAAATAATTTTTCTTTGGTATATTTTAAAGCATCTCTTTTACCAACAAGGCTTTATCTGGACTGGACCTACTATTTAACGTGGGTTCCGAACCAAGGTCCTCGGCATTAAGCCTACTGGCCAATGAACAAACCATCCCAGAAGATATTCGACCTTACCCAGCCTGGTTACTGGCGTGACTGGGATGGTTATTCCTTGTCGGATTTTCCACTGTTGCTATGAAGACAGTTACAATTAACTACAATCAAAAACATAAAGGACATGCATGGCCCAGCAGGATTCGAACTCGCGACTATCGCAAAAGTAGGAGGACTGTCGTGTCGCCTTAACCACTGCGCTACCAAGCCGGCGGTGTAAATAATAATTTTTCTAGTATCTGAGTATCTTCACGATACTTCTCAGAACTTTATTCTGAAATATTTATATTATGTTGATATTACTTCTCGGACAATATCCCCAAACTGAATTCCATATAAATGAATATTTAATATATATGATAAAAAAATATTTTTTAAATAAGCCTAAGATGAATACGCCATTTTTTCTGTGTTATTTTCGACATTTTGTAGGTTTTTGGTCCTTTAACCGCTAAAGGAATGCGCTTCTTCTCTTAATTAATATATAGGTAATATTTTCACCTGTTAACTATTATTTTTCATCGTCAAAAAAACCAAAAGTAATATCAATATTTATTTCTCATTAATATTTATAATTAGGTAATACAATGAAATTACAATGTAATTTATATAAAGTAATCTGCAATTAATTAAAAACAATAGAATAACAAGTATGGAAATGGTACAGTAATTTTAAAAAATATAAGCTGAAATTATTTTTTTGGGAGTGAACATGTAGACGCATTCCAAGCCACAGTGGATATAACATATATAGGAAGGAAGAGAATATTTATGTAGCTGAACGTATAGCGTAATTAAGACATAATACAATGACAGTCATCATTATATATAATCCATTTACGGTTGGCAAGCTATAAGTGTTTTTGTGACAAAGTGGCTTTTAAATGGTTGGCTGATATTACTTATGAGACTTTTTCCTTCCATCAAGCATAAAAAATTAAATTGTGAATTGTAGAAATTAATTTTATCTGATGTATGCAATGCATAAAAAACTGTTCATCACTAAAGTAATGGCTTGCAATATTGCACATATTTTAATTCGATAACAGAAACATTATAGGAGTATTGTTGATAACAATAACACCATAAAGCATTTATAAGATGAACGTGGCTATTGTTTAGTTTTAAATAAAAACTTATTTCATGACTTTTCCTTCAAAAACGTATGACCTTTTCTTAATACCAGATAGACACGCTGTTATCATTTCATGTAAAGGATTTATTGCGTAACATACACTTGATAGAAACAAAGGAGAGATTATTAAGAAGATGTTTTGATGACATAACCTAATTATATTTCCTTAGTTCCATTCATGCAAATATTTTATATTTCATACATCGAAACAATTACAATATAAGGTCATTATTCATTAAGAATCCATTACAAAGTCTAATTTATGATGTCAATTAACGAAAGTTATTAATCAAATCATTTTTAATTAACGTAAAGTTAAGTGGGCGCCTTTTAAAGAGATTTAGTGCTTGTATGATGGCCCTTAAGCATCAACAGGTAGTTTCTTATATTAGCTTCGATATACTAGGTTATGGAAAAAAGATTTTTTTCATGTTTTTCAAAAGGAATTTATTTATATAAATTTTAAATACTAATAAACGATACGCCACTTTGATCGATGACCTTTTACCAGTCTTTTGAGAATGTTCACACTGTAGTATTTAGTGTTAGTTCATGTGGAAATTATCGAGCTTCTTTTGGTATCCAGGTTTATGCAAATTATTCTGTACCTGTCCCTTTTGGTTTTGCCGCTTTTTTTATTAAACTATAATATCGTCACCATCAACTTTTCAAGATTAATTTTTTCAGATTTATTTTTAAAAATTGCCTGCTTGAGTCCTATTAGTTGTTGGTAGTATAGAGTTGAACTGATGATTTTCCATCAACAATTCGTTTCAACATCACCTTGGTTGGCGCCAGGAAATACCCGAAATGATTGTTTCCCTAACATTATGTTTTAATCGATAATAATAACTCCTCTAAATATATGTTTTGGTTATGTTAGTATTTGGCCTTCACGTGAAAACATTCTGATATAATATATAATAAATAATTTTCTGTTAAGATATTCTGTACGTGTTCAATTAAGATGCCTAATCTCACGCACTTACACTCTGTGAACACATGATGAACGATATCATGATATTTGGGCGACTTGAATGATATTAATCAAAAATGCTGGTAATGCCATGTTGGAATGCAGTTCTAAAATCACAAAAGTTGTTCCATTTAGAAAAATTGCTCTTAATAAGACATAATTACGCCACTCAGCTACATACTTATGTAATATTGTGTGAAAGATTATAAATACGGAAAATATACGAGGGTAGGATCAGAAGTATACATACTGTTTCTCCTTCAAAATCATATATTTCCCATTCTTACATTAAGATTAATTTTGCCAAACTATAACTTTTTATCTCGTCAGTGAAATTCTTCACTTTCATCCTGAAACTTTTCATATAACTTTTTATATTTAAGAGCTATTTTCGCTTGATCGACTGAAATGTACTAATTACCCTTGGAGCTTTTCCCAAGCTACTTTTGAGCTTACTCTGGTATTTTAAAGTGTTGTCTATGTCTAGATATAAAACTGCATGGAAATATTTTTATGATATAACTCATTTAACACGAGGGGAATGTGATGTGTCAAGGATTTTGTAAATTTTCCGTACAGTAACTTTTAATGCTTCACTACTGTTCTCAACAGCCTTTATTAATTGACCACTGTGAGATTTCGAACAAATTGCGTCATTTAGTGTGTGTTTGATTATCGTTGACCAAAGCAAAATTCCGCGAATTTTGATCAAAAATGAAAAAAATGTGTGCTCATTAAACATGTAAAAAATCACCGAACCCAATGAAAAACTTGATATATTAGATAACAATACAATGATAAATACTATGGGGACTCTACATCATCACGAAGGTTCAGAAGTGGTTTATTGAATTCCGATATGGTCGTACCAGCAACCTTCAAGTGTATAGGTGGCTGAGGCTGCGGCCATCTGAACTGACTGGGTTTATCATGGTAAACATCCATAAATTCGGCTACGGACGGGCTACCTTATCCAGCATATCCTTCAGGTTTAGTCCTGTTTTTGTGACTATTTCCTGTTTCCAATTCCGAAGAAATAGCTGGTAAAAGAGTCCAATGAAGAGGTAATCACTGAAACAAACGCATATTTTGATGGCCTTGAGAAAATCTATTATTTGGAAGGAGTACAAAAGCTGGAGAAACGTTGGTCTAGAAGTAAAAAGGAGATTATATTGAGAAACAAAAATTTATGAAACTACCCTCGTATGCTCATATAGTATTAGCTATTAAAGTAAAATGAAACTAGTAACAAAAGAGTTTCAATAAAGGAAAATTAGATTAACATTTTTATTTTATTATTAAATTTTTTAAAATATTTGTCATACTAAGTATCGATTTGAACGTTATTTTCCACATTCTGTGACCTACACGCTTTCTGTATTTATTCCCAACCCACTCCAATTCATATTTACTTTCTAACCATATCCGAATAAAAAATAATTAAAAAATGATCAGACCCTTGTCGTTTGAGCTTAATAATAATGTTGCTTTCGATCATATCAATATGTTCTTAATAATAAACACAGTAATTAATCAATGTGCCCTCATTCAAATAACAGTAGTAATATTTGTCAATATTTATAAGCTTTATCGTTAAATTAGTTTAACTTTGTGATATTATTTAAAAATAATCTATTTTTAGTATTGTTTTGTTTTTAATTGTGTCAGCTAGCCTACCCTCTTCGTGTCATTTTAACGATCGTAGTTGTATTGATTTTGTTATTCAAATTAATTTAAACAATTTTTAGATCACAACGATATTTCAAATGTTATAGAATCTATTAACTCCGTTTATAACGAATACCATAGAGCCAGAAATATATTACAAAATTAAAATTCGAAAATAATATTTTTTATTTCATCTTTCAGTAGATATCTTCAATACTATTATTCTGTTGTACTTATATAAAGTACTAATGCCAATCAGTAAGTATTTCCCAAATTAACTAAAATTACTTAAGCTAAGTTCATCTTTGTATTCTGATACCTGCGCATTGACCAGTAGCTGTATTTCTTCCACGTTGTTGTGATTTAGAAACCCTCTCTCGTGTTTTAACGCGAAATCTTGGATAATTTCGTAAATCTATCTGATTTCGACGTTACGGTACAGTTTATTGTTGATTACGTAACTACAAATATTAGAAACTAAGAGAAGAAATATGCTTTAATAGAAGTTGGATTATTTGTCGGTTTAAATATTTTACTCCAACCCCATATTTGCACCCC
Organism: Rhynchophorus ferrugineus; assembly: GCF_030347505.1. Taxonomy (NCBI): domain Eukaryota; kingdom Metazoa; phylum Arthropoda; class Insecta; order Coleoptera; family Curculionidae; genus Rhynchophorus; species Rhynchophorus ferrugineus. The sequence continues at coordinate 16,491,637 of NW_027472583.1, read as the reverse complement.
ATTAGTCCAAATAGGCTTTATAACCAATCCTGATAAACCAATCTATTTGATGCAAATTTTCAAAAATATATTTTTTAAAATCTGACCAAGTTTTTGTCTAATCAAGTTTCTGCTATTTTGAGTTTGATCTGCGAAGAAGTAATCAAACTTTGGGTGATTCTTGATTAGTTGTATTGGGTTGATTAAAAAAGAAGCTATCCAAAACAATTGTTTAGTAATTATTAAAGTAAAGTGTACCCATAGTAATGATAAAAAGTAATCCATCCTCTGCTTGGGATAGTTGACCACTAATGATATTTACTGGTCCTCTACACACCAAGTGATTTGAGAAAATATCAGCTTTCTCTTTATTATTTCTAGTCCAATTATTGTTATTATTTTTAATAGGCGGGTTATGATGCTGATGATTTTTGATCTTTCTCGATGCTTTTGTTTAAATATAATCTGTACCCTCAGTTGGTGTCAAGTATTCTTGAATTCCTTGGTTTTGTTTTGGATTTTGGTCCTTTTTCGAAATTCGTTTTAATTTCTGTAGTTCTTATTTGTTTTCAATTTTTTTGTAGCTTCCTTTTTTCTTGTATTTTATATGATGTATATATATATATATATATATATATATATATGTTTTTCTTGTAGATGTTTCACTGTTAGGAGTCGGGTATCATGTTTATTGCTGCTATTTCTATGTAAATTTCTGATTTCAATAGTAAATTTAAATTCGAGATCATTCTTTCTATCTTTTCTATAAATGATGGTCAGTTAATTCTATTATTACATAGTGAAGCTGGTTCCTCTTTAATGACAATTAGAGGAAATATTAGCCTTTCCTTTATTGTTTCTAATTCATTTATTGTCATTGTTTTTAATGCATAGGTTATAATGGTCAGACCTTTAAGATTTCTTGTTGTTTTCCATAACGAAATCTTCAATATTAAATTTTTTGTGATATTGTATGTTTTTAATTTATTATTTACGTTAGTACTTGCTTAGTCTCTAATACAATGATATAAAAGTTAGTAGCACTTTTCAGTATTTTTACTACCTAGTGTGTATTATTACAAAAAATTGTGTGTAATATATAGTTTTTTCTTCGAGATGCCACTGTTAGTTAGAGTCGCTATTATAAGTTGTTATGTTTATTGCTGCTGTTTCTATATTAATTTCGGCCTTTAAACGTAAATTTAGAGAAATAATTTGATCTATTTATTTTCTAAATAGTGGCTAATTCGTCCTAATAATACACTTATATTTTATGATGATTTTTTAAAATACTGTTATTATTACTAGTGAATGATCAGACGACATAACAAAATAAAAATGTATTGTATCGAGTTTTTTGTTTCTATCTGATAGCTATTATATTGTTTCACCAGTAAAGTTATGACCTCAAAATAAAAAATGTTATGGGGAAGGCATTTTTGTATTTGATTCCAATCATATATTAATAATTTAATTTCGAATGCGAATACAGTTTTAAATGTATCTTTACAGGTTCGACTGGTCAGTACCACAACTCCACCACCAACAACACGAAACCGGAATATATCTACATACCCTTGAAGGGCCCGGGATCCGCCAACGACAACAACAACATTACCAACGTGGGCCCCATGAGTAGCGCGAAGCCGCCCCTGCCTAAACAACCACCACCCCGGGTGGTGCATGCCAGCGTGAAGAAGACGCAATCGCAGAACGGACCCGGTGTGGACGACCGACGCCGAAGACGCACTATCGATTCGGTCAGCGTCGGCGTCGATTCGACGACGTCGTATAGAAGCGGTTACGGGAATGCCTCCATGGACGGACCCATGGGGCTGATCGAGACCGATCTTGATACCGAAGTGACGGTAAGTCAATGCCCTAAATGAAAACCACATTTCTTTTTAATATCCCCACAAAAATTAATTGTTTTTGTAATTGTAAACAACCAGCGTGTTAAAAATGAGGACATAACCTCAGTTTTATTTAATGTAGGTTATCACAAGCGGGGCCAATGCCAAAACCAGGAGTTTGTTGGACTTAGGGCCGGAGCCTAGGCTGACGGTGTCTCAGAAATCCGACGGGAAACAGGGACACTCCGGACGGCCCCACAAGTCTATGGAGTTCCTTTTGGACAAGCAAAACCTCAAAGTAGTCGAGGTGAGTCATTTACCGAACTCTATTACGGGTCCAGCATCGATAAAGTATAATAAAATGAGGTTATATTTAGCATATTTCACGTAGTTAAATGAAAAAGTCACGATAAAATACACTCACTATTTAGGTCAGCGTGTTTCCTTACTTCAAAAGCGCTTAACGGTTTTTTTGTTCCGAAATCTTGATCATAAATAATTTACTTATTATGTTTCGTGCACTGTACATTTGACCAGCACACCATCTATGCAATCCTTGAACTTCACCCGTCCTTGACTTGATTGATCTGTCTTAGTGCCTAGGTAAAAAGCGGCGTTGCTAAACCTCGGGAAAAAGTTAATTTTCTCATCATTTATATCCGAATATCGACAAAAACGTAAATAAAATTGAACAATTTTGTCAAATGGTCAACTAAATCGTTAACCAAAAGAATGATATAATAAGTTTCTAATAATACCGTGCGGAAGATTACGAATTGAGGAGGAAATGTGGCAACAGCGCATCTCGTATGGAGTAATGAGATAGTTGCTCTTTGAGTGGATGGTTGGATTCGTGGGAAATATTTGCGGATAGGTACTCGATACGATCGTTGTTTTCAAAGTGATGTGAGTGAGTGTAGTGGAGAAGTTTTTAAGAGGAAATGATGTTTTATACACTGCTGATCAGCGTAAGTGGCTTTTAGGTTAGGAGGAAGTGCCGCAGTGACGCAACAGTTCTTTTTTTATTAATTATTTTCCGGGTCTATCGTAAATATTGAATTGGGAGGTGCACAAGTGAATAGGGAAACGGATCGTTGTAGGCGGAAATAGACAAAGAGATGTAGTTTACCGATTATTACCTCAAGCCCATACAATCGATAACCCCTATGATATTACTAACCCAATTACGTGTATTATTTGATATAATATGTAACTAAGTTCTATTAATACAAAGTAGCAGTAAACTACAGCAATAATAATATATTAATTTTTATTAAATTTATTGAAGTTGCGGTTAGATCTATCCTGGGTTTGGGAAAAAGTTCGTGGCGTTTTTAGAATAAATTTCAACTGGCTTTATTACAGTGTAAGAATGATGTCATTTACATTAAATTTGCTTCATTATTATTGACAAAAATTTACTATTTTTCGTGTAGAGTCGTTATTTTATTGTTAAAGAACTTCTGTGGATTCTGATTTTAAAAAAAACAAATGAGGTGGTTTTCAAAAATTTTTTCTGAAAAAAAAGCTTAATTCTATTGAGATAAGTTTGCACAGACATCCAAGAGATAGTAAAAGGGTGCTATGTTAGGATTATATGGCTGAATCTCTCTCGCACATCATATATATTAATTCATCTGTAATATTTCTTAAGTTCAAGCTATAATGGACCCATACAGCTTCTTTTTGTAAACGGTCAATGATTTAGAGCTTCATATCAACATTGCCTGCTGATATTCTTGTTGTGCTGAGATTTAGTAGGAAATCATCAAATTTTTACTAGAATAATTTTTCCACCTAGTAGAATTTAATGTCTGCGATCTATATTTTCTGCGCTATTCGTAATACGAGGCCATCTATCAGCAAAAATTACGATTTTTTTCGCGACTCCAATATGTAAACTTGGGACTTAATGCTAAACGATTAGTTTTGCTAAGTATAACTAAATTACGATAAAATAGCTCAAAAACTCAATATAACATGAAAAAAAGGTTATCGAAAGAACCAGTTAATATGAATTGGAGGCGGATGAGGTTGAGTCTCCCTGTGAACTTCCAAAGTGTTTTGTATATTAGCTTAACTTTTGCGGTTGATGGCAGTAAAGCACTATCTTTTTCTTCATTTTGTTCTTTTATATATCTTAAAGTATCCTTTTTACCAACGAGGGTTTATCTGGAACGTCGGCTCCGAACCACAGTCTTCAGCATTAAGCCTATCGACTGGCCAGTGACCAACTCACAGACCATCCCAGAAGACATCCGGTCTTACCCAACCTGGTTACTAGAGTGACTGGGATGGTTATTCCTCGTCGAATTTTCCACTGTTTCCTATAAAGACATTTATAACTACAATCACAAGCATACAGTACCGTCCTGTCGCCTTAACCACTACACTATCAAGTCGATTTATTCGTTTTTTCTTTCAGATCATATGGAAAAATTTTCTTCGTTGAATCACTTGAATGGCTCTAGTTTTCTAGAAGTATCTCGGTGTTGAAAGATGCTTCATTAAGGACATTTTTTCGTTTATGTTCAAAAATGTTATTCATGATCTATAGAAAATCCATTATTTTCATGAAAACATTGAAGAAATGTTTAGTAGCGCATTCTAGTAAATTTCCTTTATAATTAAGTATCGGACCTGATAAAAAACAATAATATTATATTTCTGTACCATTGTATAGCATGTAATAAGATAGTGAGCAGGGTTTTTTTTCTTCATTATGTCGTTCATGTTTAGTGCTTTATTGAAAATTATTCAAGTCTGATGTTTTGTTATTGGCCAACCAGGAAATGTGAGATATTATGATACTATTTCATGGCCTATAAAGCAGCCATTTCTCTAAGTCAATTTGGATATATTAACACTGTAGTTTTTGATTTATTTTCTAGTATTTTTAAAACATTTACATAAACAACTTTGGCAAATCCTTACAAACACTAATTAAACCATTAATAGTGTACTTTATTTAAGTACCTACATGTGTCGCAGTTAATCTTGAAATTTAGATTAACAAACAATTTACTTTAAACTCATTTGCATAACATACTTTTTTTTGCAATATATTTTAACAAATAGCTGCTAAATGCTAAATGTTTATGAATTTCCTATTTTTTTATGGAATTTCTCTTTCCACTTCATTGAAAACCCAGTTTTCATCACCATTGATACCAATATTTTTTTTGGCTTTTATAAATAATTTTAATATATTTTCTGTTATTTAATTAATAAATATAAATAATTTAATAAATATTAATATGCCATAAAGATTATTTTATTCAAATTATATTAATTATCAATTAATAAAATAAAAAGTACAATTAAATAATATTTTGCTAATAAGATATAGATAAAAAGGAAAAAAACGATATTGGTTACAATATGGTCATTTTTTCTTACTTAAATCTTTTTGAATGTTGCGATTCTTTTCTTCTTCGTACAATTGAGTTAAGTACACGGTACTTGAGCCGATAGGGAACTTACTAAGAGGTCTGAATTGTCTCTTTTGTTGTCTGACCGTCCAGGAAGTCAGTCCGTTTCAGGCTCCAGAGGGTCATTAATTTCATTTATTCACTGATTTAGTACAATTGACACCCAACCAGTTTTATGCTCCTAGACAAATAGGTTATAAAATTTTATAGGTGGTCATTATTTCAATAATTAAAATGTATTTACAGTTCATTAGAAAATCATACGAATATAGTTCCAATTAGTTCATAATGTTGGTTTTTATTTCACTTTTTTAACACACTTTTAAAAAATTATCTTATTATTTTTAAATATTTGATGAATTGAAATTAGATTAAATTTTTAAGTTTTTGTTTTATTAATTACGTCTACATTATGTATTCTTAGTAGAAGAAATTGAATTAATAAGGTTTTATATTTTCTTACCACATCTTTCTTAAGTTATTTTATGTTGGTTATATGATTAGTACTTTATAAAATAATGAAAATATATTCTAATAATTGACATATTCTATGTTTATGACAACTAACAAATACAAATTTTAATGATTGTCTGATTGTGTGCTTTCGATCTGATCAATTTTTAGACCGCATGATTTAAAAATATTCGTTACAATTACATTTGTCATGTACGGAAACTGATTTTTAGTATCTTACTATATGACACTAATTGAATTTTTTTTAATGCACTGAATTTAACATGACGTTGATTATGATTGATGAACGTTCGCTAACATTACGAGTAAGCAGCAGCTCCAAATTTACCGCTCCAAAGTTTTATTGTTAAACGTTAAAATGTGCTTGTTAATTTAATTTCCGATTCGTTGTAGTATTATTATTCATGTTTCATCGTCACCGTGGGTATATGAATGAAATTAATGTTGTAAAACTCAATAATAATTTAGTAATTACCAAGGGTGTGAATATTAGTATTTATAATAAAAATACAATAAATGTTTTTGTATTTTTTTGTTAGGTAAGAAGGATATTTCTTTATTCGCGCATTTTTGTCATCCAATTGATCTAATTGATAAAAATTTCAACAGAATTAGATTCAAGCTTAATTTATAATGGAAAAACTACTCACTAAATCAATTTAATCATTTTTAACGTCAAATTCGAATGCTTTTTTGTTTAATTGTTGGCGAATGCGCTACATATTTTTCAAACGCATAACTCCATTTAAAATAAGCAGTAATCAGAAGGTAATTTTCGGCTTAGCGCATGCGCGTTATCATTTATTTGAACTACTTAAGTCTGAGGAGACAAGCGCTCTTCTGGAAAACTCCACGCAAGCGCACAAACTTTGTTTTGTAACTGGTGTATAAAATTTTTGGTCTAGTTTCTTAAAAAAGTATCACTATGTTCAGTAAAATATCTAGAACTTCTACTAAATCCCTTTTGGTACCTTTCAAGGCCATGTAATACAAGCGAAGGTTTCGAGTGTTTGAACATCTTTGATTTTAATCACTCATTGATTCTGAAGGAGCTAACTTGACCATTTACTATATCAATGTGATTGTCCATAGCGTTTAAAGCCTTTTTACTAAGGATATAACCACTGTAAAATGCTCATTGTTTTTCTTTGTTAAAAATGCATTGACACTTCAACTTAACCGGCTTGTAAATAAAGAATGAAGTAACAGATCGATATGAAATATTCGTTTTTTTTTCTTATGAAAGTTGAAAAATTAAACTACTAGCGAATTTTTAGTTATACTGCTAATAAATAGGCAGAATACTAAGAAGTAGTAGCGACTGAGGTTTGTTTTACTAGTATTATTTAATTATCTATATATTTGAGGTTTTAATCTAATAAGATAAATGAAATTGAAATACTGAAGCGTTATTTCTAGTTAAAATACCGTAAGACGTTGAACGAAATCCACTATGAAAAAGAAATTATGCGATAAAATTTTTGGATTATCATACCTATTATTTTGATTCTATACAATACTAAAATAGTTCGGTTATGTCCTATAGTTTTCACGTTAATTTATTAATTTAATAATAATTTTGATATATATCTTAATAATAATAGCATAATAATACTATAACACTTATTATTTTATTCAAAATACTGTTTTATTCGCAAACAATTCCAACAACATAAGAGAGCTTATTGCTCATCATTATATCATTTTCACTATGTCATCTGTTATATTACATAATATACTCTTCCTCGGTTATGAATGATAAAATAACATTTAAATTCACCTTGCGCGATTGGTACCTTAGACGTTATTATTTAACAGCTTGTTTGAATTTGAATTGATCAACAAATTAGTTTTGTAAGTTATTTTTAAAATAATTAACATAAAAGTGGATAATTGCTACTATTTTATTGGAAACAATATATTAAAATTTAATATATTATCGAGCAAAATGCTTCCAATCATATGCATTTTCATTCCTCTAATCATTGGTAAGTTAAGTATTCAAACCAGTAGAGTTTGTTCACCAACAACTTGCTTTGCGTTAAGTTACATTAAATTACATATTATAAAAATGAAATTTTCTGCTATATATTCCTGAAATACTTGTTTTACATTTAAAATGACTAAAGTCGCGTGTTAAAAGTAATATGATAAAAATATTTTAATTTAAGCGTATATATTTAGTAGTTTAATTTCTTTTTTTAACGGACTTCGAAAATGGAGGAGGTTCTATGTTCGGCTGTTATAATTTTTTTAAATGTATGTTCACCGAGTTCTCCGTCAAATGTGGGCCGATTTTCAAAATTCTTTTTTTTTACTCGAAAGAGTGCTCTTCCGTGCTGGTCCCATTGGAACCAAATTAGGATCTGTTGGGGGAAGTGGGAGAAATCGAGGAAAAGGCTCAAATTTCAAGGGCACCTACTAATGTTTGCCATATTTTTTATATAAAATAATCAGATATTTATGTATAATGTTATTGCGGAGTTGATGTGACGGAAAATTGGAAGTCGTTCACTGCAAAAGTCATTCAGTTTGTTTTTTAAATACTTACTAAAGCATATAAGACGTCGTAGACATATTGTAGAAAACTGCTAATGGTTAAATTTCCCAAACGGAGGTCGCGGGTTCGATTCCCGATGGTGACAATAACTTTTTATTGCTGTTTAATTAGAAGATTTGTCAAATCACTTAGGCTAGGTAGCGGACTCCGAGGCCTGAAGCGCTCCTTATTTTCAATAATTGTTTCTTTATTCCTATTTTTCCTTATACGAGCTGCACCTTTATTTGGCCTACCCATTGTAATATTAAATAAAATAACTACGTAATATATTGAATAAATATCTAACAATAAAAAAAGAAAAATAAAATATTTTTAACAAAAAAATTGAACCGACTTCAAAAAATAAATAAGGAATTCACTAAAAATTAAAAAATAATCAAACTTAGATTTTTGACACAAAAAAACATTTTGAAATAAAATGTGTACATAATAATCGTTGTAATAACTAAATACAAATAATCAATAACCTTATTTAACGTATCTGCTAAACCTATTTTATCTTCTACTATACAGACACAATTTAGCTTAATATGTACCTAAACTTATTTATCTATTTACAAGATTATTTTGACTACTACCAACTGATCAGTTCGAAGTCGGTGCCGAGCCCAAACAATACAAAAATAATAATATAATTTTGTGACATATACAAAAATTTAATTAGCAACAAAACAGATCTAAATCAATATAACTGTTTGGGTTCGGCAACGACTTCAAAGTGATCAAGCTTGATTATTTTTAAATTTTTAGTGAGTTCCTTATTTATTTTTTCAAGTCGGTCCAATTTTTTTTGTTAAAAAATTTTTTTTCGTATCTAATAACCTTTTCAAACGTTATGTTATCATTTTAGAGAAAAAACTACTTAAAAACTTAAATTAATACGTAAACTAAGCAAATTACATATCTTAAGTGCACTATTTCATTAACCATTTAGAATTAAACTGTTAATAGATCATTATAAATTAGGATTTTTGTACAGGAAATATGTTTAGATCTTATAATTAACTTATCCATTATATTTTTTAAAGTGAAGTATTATGAGGTATAAAAAACGTGAATAACAGGTTAATTGAAAAGTCCCCGGCCTGACACATAGATGGGCCAAAAGATGCGTGTATAAATTTGACAGCAGTCGGATCATTAGTTTGTGAATTACAGCATTTGGAGTGAAGCAACTTTTGGTATTGTAAAAAAAATGGATAAAAGCAATTTTGCATGTTGATAAAATTGATAAAGCTGTGTGCAAAAACAACGACGAGATGATGATTCGGAGCAGTGCTTGAAAATGATTGAAGCGTAATATATTTGTTGACAATTGTTGTGTTGTATTGTAATGTGTAATTTCTTTTCAGCATTTCCTATTATAATCCTTTGGAGAATAGGAGATTATAATTTTTAATAACTTGTATGTTCCATTCTTTAACCAGGAAAAGACGTTTATTGGTTAATCGTTTAGCAAATAATTTCTGTTCAATGTATCACATCCAAGAATAATGTTATAAATCAAAACAACTTTAAAACTATTTAGAGTCATTTTATATTTTCTAAAATAGGTTTTCATATTAATTTCTAAAGTTGGTTTTACTTCAGTATATAATGGAGTAAAATAAATTTACATAATAAACTATGATTATTACAAAATTATGTGCGCTGCATGTCAATCTGGTTTCGTTTAAAACTACTAGGCGTTTAATTATGAAACTCTACAAGCCATGTATTATCAATGTTAACTAACTGATTAATTAAGATATTCTTATTAGTAATTATTCTTGACTGTCTGTTCAAGATATCGTTTTAATATAGGTCGCCTAGAGCGAGCGACCGAATAGTAGAAACTTATTTCTCGGACTGATTGCCAAATAAATCTATCATGTCGGATCTAGATCGCAGAAAAATCCGATTAAGTGCCTCCACTTCTAATTCTAAAAATAATTACACATAAAACACGCAATACTCTGATTTATTTTGCTTGGTTCAAAGACGGTTTTTCTTTTCCTCTTTTTTAGTACTAAAAAACAGTAGTTACATATGTTTTTGCTTTTATTAATTAGTAAGTTTAATGAGTTTCGTTCTGTTTTTTTTTTTGATTCAGGGTCATGGTTATAGACTCAAGTGATGTAAAGGCATAAGATTTTTCTGTCTTTTCTAAAACGCTGGAAATAATGCTAGGAATGCATTCAAATATATTTTCTTCCACTGTTATGAATGCATCATATTTTGTTTGTAGGGCCCAACAAGCATTTTTCTAGAGCTTCGACCAATAGTATATTGGTGAAACTGTCAAATGAGATGCCTACGCATTTTGACATTTCTCTCGTAGGCTTCCATGGCTGGATATAGGCATATTTCATTTCATTGTCTTCTACTACATAGAACCAAGTTGTCACAAAACGTTTCGTAATAATATTGACATATAAAGGGGTGCAGTAATTATCATTTTTATATCTATATGTATAGCATGTACGTATAAGTATGTAACGTATGTTCGGAAAATCGACACAATAAGAACCTGTTAATCTTTAAGAAAGTAATAGAAAAATTATAACTCATATAAATAGTATTCGAAAATCGACGAAACGAAATTGACGAATGAATAATAAGTTGATAAGAAACTGAAGTAAACTTTTAAATAACGTATTAAACTATTATCTAACAATGTTGCGTTAACTCAATTTTTATTCATCATTGTAGCTTTCAAAGTTTTTCGAATTACGAATCCGTTTTTGTATCACTTCAAAACTCGAAATATAATTCTAGTCCATGCCTTTTGTTTAGTATTCTGTGAAATATTATAATATAGTTGTTGTTTTTAACGATATTATGTCATTATCTTACAATCCTCTTAAACAGGTGTAGTTTCTTTCTAACCATATCATATACATCATCGCCTTATTTTTTGCCAAATCTGTTCTTCTGACTTATTTTTTTGTTCTTTATGACATTTTGGACCTACTTTTCGTTTTCATATCATTCAAACTGAATTGACCAGTACCTAGCTTTAGCTCGATGGATGCCAGAATCTTTTTTAATCTATCAAGACCATGCTATATAATATTTTTTATAAGTATGAATAGTTTTATCGCTCCGATGAATACGATTTTGTAACATATTCTCAAAATCAAATAAGCCTTTTCAATTTAAATAGCACTTAATTTATATCAAAGCATTTTTTTCAGTCATAAAAAATAGTGATTACTGAGAATCACATATTTACATTGGTTATTATGTTTGTAGCTACTAAGCTACTTATAGCTACTATACTAAGCCCTTACAAATCTAAGATATCAAATTATTTTAATTCGTTGACACTAAGAAATTTCATCTATATATATATATATGTGTATATATATATATATATATATATATATATATATATATATATATATATATATATATATATATACAGAGAGAGACCTAATTCGAACTAATGCCAATCTAAAAATGTGGCATTGTTATTGTTGATCTATGTATGTATAAAACTGATACTGTTCTTCGTAGTTTTACCAAATGTGATGCCATAAGTTAATAATTTAATATATTTGATTTTATATCAGCATTACATTTTTTTTCTTGTAAATTAGCCGAATTTTGGGTCAAGACAGTATTTTTTATGGGACCCTTTGTTTTCTATCTATAATTTGAAGGAAACTGTAGTTGAGTAGCATCGACAGTTTGTAGGATTACACAGTAAGGCCGATTTAAGTGACATAAGAGCGTTTACAAAGTTTTAAAACAGTGAATTTGACGTCGAGGGAATTGAACGGAATTCTCACGGAGGATCGGTAATCAAATGAATATTTAAAGATTGTTATAGAAGCAGGAAACCATAAAAATCCGTAAAATCCTATATGAAAGTGCCACTCTGTCCGACGTATTTACCAAACATTGGTCCTCCTATTTTAATCACTGCTTGTTTCAATCGATAACGTTTAGGAAAATTTCACACCCTATGAATAAATACCTTAAATGATCACTTTCTGGTTTTGTTTCATCTCTTTTTTTGGAGCTTTTCCTGCCACTTACCATCCAAAATGTCAATTTTGCCATTAAATTATATGAGGAATCCGTTCGGCTCTCATTCGGCACATATGTCCAAACCATTATATTATTATTATTATATTTATAGTGGGTTAATTTGGAAACACTATGTTAGACAGAAACTAGGGCGGATCAGACTGGTTAGTTGGAAGATACTCTTAACTTGACCTAAAATCAAAGAGATTGGGTTGCAACCAGTAATCCAAGGCTTCCAAATCAAAGTTCTGCGATTAATTACCAATGCTTTTTGTTACGTAACCGACGAAAAACTATCCGCTGAACTCGAAATGAAATGGATTTACGACGTCATCCAAGATTTCATCTTATAACATGAATTAAGTTTATAACAATGTCAATTACAGCTGTTGGGGAACGCACAGGAAATCAGGCTATTGAAGCGAACCAAATCATACGAACTTGTATAGTGTAAAGTGTTACCCTTAACCTTAGCTTAAGTAGTTTAATATTATTTTAATTTGGGAAGTAGAAACTGTTGTATTTATCCCGTACCAATATAAATTAAGATTATACTAAGCAAATCTAATGCAAGATGTAATTATTTAAAACATTGGTTAAAACTATAACAGTGTTCAAGTCCTGGAGCTGTTCGGTAGAAGTTGTAAGATAAAAATTTGTGTCGAATTTAAGTCAATTTTATTTTAGAAAAATGGCACTAATTGTTATAACGTTAATTATAATGAACACTAGAAAGATTTAATGTCATTATAACTTCATGATGATTTATGGAAAATTCTCAATATGTTTAAAAAGTGCATTGATATGATATTTTACAATATCATGTTCTGGAATAAATATACAACAGGATAAAACATCATAGGCATCACTATATACGATAACCCGCCTGCATACCTCTATCTTTAAAACCCGAATGCACTGTGGAATAGCTGTATTCGGAATTCCTCAACACCTAGTACGGGACACCAATTTCTATACGCATTCTGTCCCATACAATTTATGTAAATATCAATTGTTTGGCACTAGAACGTTTCGGTCTAAGAGGATTTATAAAATCTATTCGACCATTGTAAATTTCTCTCCAACAAGCCGTTCTGTGTTTAGTACGAAAGTGAGATATGTAACGGTGTCAACATACAAGGGTATAACGATGATGTTGCCATTCAAATGAGCCAATTTATACATCGATTATTGTATTTTCACGTCCAAAGTTGGTTATAAATAGAAAATACTTGAACTATAGACCTTTCGCGGTTGTTTTCACTATACGAAATTATATTCGCTCGTAATACGTTTTTCGTGTAGTTATGGTGGTTCGAGCGATACGTGTATTTTAATTTTTCAGTGACATTTTCTTTATTCTATAATAGGTCTAATGGTATGTACGACGTTATTGATTACTCTATGTCTATGGCAGTACTTTCATTTTAATTAACATCTATCTTACACTAAAAGTTTCCAAGTTCAATTAAATCATCAATATTTGATAAAACATCATTACTACGCCAACATATTTTGCTTATTTATTATTTTTTCTTCTGAGAAACTAATACTGAACAGGATTACTATTAGCTTTTTATATTAAAAGTTTTATGTGTATATTCATTATAATGATATATTCAGTCCAACGCCCTTCTATTTTTTTTATTATAAAAGAATTTGTTTCTATACTCAAAATATAATCTCAGTATCGCCTCTTCTTCGTAGAGTAATTTTTTGAAGTCTGCGAAAAACTGCTAGTCTCTGGGAGCTACTAAACCTGGATGACAAGATGGGCGAGGGAGTAGAATAAAACATAATTTATACATTGTTTTTGCCAACTTATGATATGGTGCATTGTTTTTTTTTCTTGATGTGTAACCTCAACAATTCCATTCCATGACGCCATGATGACATGATTTATTGAGACATTTTAGTGAAGAAAATAAACTCTACTAATTTTTTTTTTATTAATCTCTTAGAAGTATTATATAATTTCAATTATATGATATAACCATCCTGACATGTAGAAGATCACTTCAGTAAGTGATCTGCTGTACAACTTCAACAACTTCAAAGCTGTCAACAACAAAGCCATAGAATTAATTAGTTCGTATGATAGTTTGCGTTTGAGCCTATGCACTACACTGTCACCGCACACATTTAACTGTTTGGCGAGTGCATTAGGATGCACTAATAGTCTTTCAGAGTACTTCGCACTAACACTCCGAATCACACTCGTTATGGGTTCTAAGGGGATATCGCGTTGAATCAGTTTGTTGGACAAGTAATATGGGGCTCGACGATGACTCGCAATACTTTATTCTGGAACCCCTGGAGGATATCTACATTAGATTTGATAGTAGTATCATATTAAATGGGGTTAAGTATTGACTTATACAGCAAATCTTTGTTATCTAATGATAATTTAGATTTACGCCCTATCAGCCAGTACATTTCGTTTAGTTTAACCCCAAGCTATTTGCGTTTTGCTGTTGCGTCACTATATGTTTTTCCATGTCAAACGTCGATCGAAATGCATTCCCTGATATTTAACGTTGTCGGCTTGCGGAAGTTCATGATTTTTCAATTTTACATGTTTTTCTACAAAAGGTGAATATCACATGGGTACATTTTTTCTCATTTGCTTTGATACGCCACATTTTCAACCACAAGACGACTTTGTTAAGATGAAATTGGAGGATTCTTGTGACTGATATTGGATCCTCGTGTGATGATAAAACCGCTGTATCGTCAGCATATGTTGCAACAGTAGCATTTCGGTCGGTAGGTCAGCTCTATACAATAGATATAACAGTGGGCCAAGAACACTGCCCTATGGAACATCTGAATGTTACGTTGATGTTTCTTCTGAAGTAATTCTGGAGTACTAATTTTTCTAACGTGTCCTTAAAATTACAGATCAATTTTTATACATAGAATTTTGTTTTGAATCTAGTGTACTCAGAATTACATCCATGTTACCTGTACATTTTCTGAATTCTTTGTTAAACTCCCTTTACCTTTAAAATATTGTTTTAAATACATCTCGCTACATTATAGTACCAAAAGATTTGATTCTTTTGAGTCCAAGTTATCCAAGAGTTGCAATAATTCTTGGATAACTCCTGTTAATCTGAGAATGGAGTCTCTTCTTAAATATTATTGCCATTATTTTAATTTCCTCAGTAATAGTTGATATATGAAGGTATTGGTGTAAACACTCATTCCTGTTGCAAAAGTGAAATTAGTGATAACAAATTTAATTTGTGTTAATGAATTATGTGAGTTATGAATAGTTAAAATGATTTAATTTTTACTTTTCTATTGTATTTTCCTCTTATAAAAGTTAACTTAAACCTATTATAAACGTTAATGTAATTTTACAATGGAATATGTTCAGGTATCTATTTTTATTGATGAAATTAACCTTTCATCATTTAATTCATATTATTTAAGAGTTAGTTAAGAGCTACTTGTTTATAGTCAACAAATATTCTTCTTGATGAAATAACACTAAAAATTTAAAATTAAACAATAACAGTTACTGTCACCAATCGTTAAAAACCAGCAATCACAAACGGATTAATAATAACAAAACATTTTTAGATATAAATTGTGTGAACATCATTCCTTACTTTAGACAAACAAAAAGCAAGAAGCAAGAAACCGAATTCCTGAAAACTCAAGAACTATCACCACTTCTAAGTTTTTATTTCCAATATTATTCGTTTTTTTACTGTATAAAAATATTTGGTTTCGTGTTTTGCTTTAATTTCAATGACACGAGATTTCTTTGTTTATTAGAGATCTCGTTCTTTTTTATGATTTGTTTGCTAAAATCCGACAATAACCTTGAATCTATCTTCATAATATTCAGTTGCAATTTTATGGATCTAATTTCAACGTTTAACTATTTTTAACGTCGCCATATTTAATTTTTCCGTATATTTTAGCATAATTAAATATACCGCAATTTTTCCAAGAATTTTAAAGAAAGTAATCTTTCACATTTCTAAAGATTTTAATTATTTTATGCCAAAGACTATAATGGACACGTCCATTTCTTGTCGTGTGATTGTAAGGTGGTAATACAACTGTTAGGTATTCGACCGTTAGTTTGGTACCTGTTTAGATACCGTTTGGTACGTGCAATTTTTAAAAGAAGTATATTAAAAAGTGATTACCAGCTGCCAGGTATCAGGTTTATTGCAGAACGATAATATTTATGAATGATTTTTTGTTTCTTTATTAGTCATAATTGTGGCTCTAATTTTAAAGCAAATGGTTATTTTAAGTGCAATTAAAATGTAAATAAATTTCAATTGTTAATAGATAAAGAACTTTTTATATAATGTAATAATATACAAATCTTTCTAATCTTACTTTTCTTATATATTCATTTTATAATGCTTGCATGTATTCCTTATATTTTCCTTATATCAGATCTTTCCTGTCATATTTAAATTTTTGGACACAATTGATATATCCAGTGCTAGGCTGTCTGAAGATTTTTGAGGGCCTTTATGGCTCACCAAGCCATTGACATTGACATCAATATCATAATAGCCATATTTAAATCATTGAAATTAAAATCCTCAGTTGGAATATGATGAAACAGTATTTATGATAATACTGGTAAATATTATTTATGGGCTCTAAAGTAGTTTGATGGGCTTCAGCAGCTGCAACTTCTTAAAATCAACCAATAAATATAATAAATATCGAATATGAAATTTTGAGCGTTCGATTCAATGATACCAAATGGGTAATTGTTATTTTTTATACGGAAATAGATATAGCTGATAAAAATATGCAAGCACCAAATGTTATTCATGAATTATACAATCTATTAATGACCTGATGGTTCTTCCGAAAATATATTAGGGTAAATGGCTCCGTGAATGGACGAAATGATTACATGATGTAACCGTTATGTATTGACGCTATAAAATATTAAGAAAATACTAATAGATAAAAAAGGACAGCGGTGCAGTTTTACCTGAAGACGCTTGGGCAGTCGATGGTGGCACGTCTGAAGTGAGTTGTTAAAAACCGGTACACAATTGTGGACGATATAATAACTAATTACTTGACGAAGTAATTGAATGATAGCACTCAACCATCTTGCGTTTTCTGATATCGTTTCTTTTATTTACGACCAGTTAAATATAAAATAAGTATCATATGTAACATTTTTAAATTAGTTTTGTATAGATTAAATAGATACACTTATGTTATTGGTCTTTGTTAAGCAGTTTATCACTCCAATGAAGGCGTAATTGAAAATAATCCGATTTCCAGCTACGGTTTAATATCCGCCCACTCGGCAGCTGCTAGCCATTCTTCGACGTCACCTTCACTAGAGCGTTGGCAGCAGCATACAAACGTAACCCCTAAAATGAAAATAAACACGACTATGAGGGAATGTGGGTTAATGCGCTTTGAAACAAAATCCTAGCCTATTATCGGTTAGTTCTAAGCGCGACCAAGCCAAACACAAAAAAATAAACATTTGTCCTGTAAAGCTGCGCTTCCGCATCTAGAGTTCGATGGCATATTTTACGGTTTATTCTTTGTTTGAGTTTTTTTCATTTTAATTATATTAAATTGGTAAATTGATGGAGTTGATTGTATGATGCTCGTAAATGCGGTGGCCGGGGTATAAGAACCGATATGATTCATTAATTGAGTTACTTAAATATAATTGTGGACATAATAGTCCATAGCATGTAGTAATTTAATTGAGTTTATAAAGTACTTCATGTATGTCTTACTCTAATCAGTATTAATTAAACTAATATAGGAGTTTGCAGCATATCACTTTTAATACACTTATATTTCCTTTTAGTAATTTAGTTTTAATTTTTTATTCACTAATACAGCGTAATGCTTTAACTGAATGGATTCCGAATATCATATAATAAGGCTGTATAGATTAGTTTCAAAGACAACTATTGTCATCTATAGCCGCTACTTTTACCTATCTTTCAGCCAATTTACGGATTACATCTCAAACAACCATGGATCTTTTAAGGTTATCGATGAATACACCTATTTTTAGGTATCTTCATAGGAAGTGAAGCGCTGCTCAGACAGGTCACGACTTATATGTCCATCAAGTAGAAATGAAAAGATCTGGAGAATACGGTGGGTGAAGTAGAACTCCAATTTTAATGTTTCCAAGTATATTTTCACCGGTTTTGCAACATGGTTCAAGCGTTGCTATGCTGAAGAATAAGCTTGTTGTGTCTGCTCGTATTCCGGCCGTATTTTGTGTAGAGGTCGACAGAAACGCATCAATTGTAGTCGATAGAGATCCCCATTGATAGTTTTATTAGGTTTTAGCAGCTCATAGTATAGCATACCAAGCTGATCTAACCAAAATTCGAAGTATTAGCTTGGTGCCATAGATGCCATAGGCTTTGCCGTTGATGTTGGCATGCATGGCCTCGAGGTCCCTATGATTTGTTTTTGGATTATCGGAATGGATCCACTTTTCGTCACCAGTATCAATACTATGCAAAAAACCTCTCCAATTTTGCCGTTGAAGCAACATTTCACACTTGACTAAACTCCTTTCAATGTCTCTTGACTTCACTTCAAACGGCACAAAATATCCAAGCTTTTGGATCATTCCCATGTTTTTCAAGCAATTGTAAATGGTGTTACTCCCAACAATTCTGCATATTATTCTTGTGTTTTACACTGATCATCATTGAGGAACGCTTTCTAATTCTCGTCTTTAAATACTGAAATCGATTGAGCATGAGGCTGTCATAAGTTCCACAGAGCATTCGATGAACTTCAGCCGCCTTTTTCTGTGATTTACTCGGTGCAAATTTGCTCAGGCGATGCACTTAAAAATATTTTGTTTATACTTCGGTGAAATGTAAGTGTTCCTATACTGTAAAGTGAAGTAGTAATACATGAAGTTGACGACAAAGGTACGGGATGTGGTCAATAACATCACAATATCATTTGTTTTATAAATTTTTATTAAAATTTATATAAAAATATTTTATTAAGCTTTATTCATCAAACACAATCTTCATCAAGAGTGTATTGTGCGGATTGTGTATCGATCGTTTTTTGTTTTAATAGAACGATTTGTTTTTGGTTGGTTTGTATTGATTTATCCTGACTTCTATCCCCTCAGTTGATGATAATTTTGATTCAAGTTTGAAATAGTAAGTCCAATATATGGATTGTTGTCGCACCATAACATAAGATACAATTTTCAATTAGTAGCTCCAAATAACACTTTAGACCATCGTGTTGTTTTTAATCCGGTATCAGAAAAGGTAGCACCCACTTCGATAATACAGTCAAAAATTGTAAATTGTGTCGAATATCTCACGTTGTCACTTTCATTTGTTTCACCATACTAATCAATGAGTGCTTCGGAATAGGTTACTTTTCTGGTCGCTACGCTATTGTTTGAATTAATTCAGTGATATTTATTGCCATCAAAAAAACTACACACCGTTTTCCACGCAAGCTATTTTTATTTAGTGTTTTAAAAATAACAAAATTACTGTAACTTCCAAAGGAAGATTGGGAATGACATATATTATAATATATGAAATATGAATATATATATATATATATATATATATATATATATTGAATTTGAATATTGAATAATGTGTTAATTAGCATAAATCTTACAAGCTGAACTTATTCATAATGGATTTTTTCTGCTAATATAGTAAGAATTTATAATATTCTGATTATTTATTTTATAACTCTTATTCAAGACATTTATTCAGAAAAATTGGTAAAATATATATTAATCAAAATATTTTATATTATTTTATATAACTTTTTCCCATCAACATGGCAACATGACTGTGTCGAAGTACTCATTGGCCTTTAATATTCCGTCTCAGTGTTGATGTAAATGGTTTTCCTGAATTAACCCATTATTGTATTTGATCCACTTTTCATAATCAGTTACAATCAAACAACAAAAACAATAAGTTTTAAATGAATACTATAATACAAAATGTAAAACTGTTATTTTATATAGAGAAATGTCAAAAGCATCGTATTTAACAGTTAGACTACGTTGTTTAACAGACGCGACGACTATTAGCGCTTAACAATTATTAATTTAGTTAATATGAAACTTAAAAACCCATTAAAAAGTTTTTTTTTATATTTACATACCAATAGGTACCAATAAAATAATATTTGGAACTAAAAATTGTCTCTTGGTTATTGAAAGTTATGGTTAACATATACAGCACATCTCCTCCGTTTCGACCGGACATTTTTCCAACTTAATGCATAACCTATTTTTATTAAACTAACATCACTTTGGATGAAGGACATTCAAAATTTTTACCGCAGAATTAATATGTTGTTGGATGAATATGACAGGTTGAAAAAGCTTGATTAAAACAAGAAATTTCTTAATCAAATAAAAAGTACTCTAATATTAAACACCACCCAAATTATATTAAAGATGTCGTTTGTTTAACCTCAATTAAAAAACAAACACGGAACAGCAGGCCTTGTTTATTAAATTAGTGGGATCTGGTTATTAATTACTGTAGCGTGACAAACTAATTATACTAATATTTTTGTTATAAATTGAATAATTAGGTGTAAGAGTATAACTAATTACTTTCATCTTTCTTAAATATTATTTGCGAAGATCTATCTTATTTTACTCGTTTCTGTTGTTGGTCCAATATTAAATTTGTGATATACGTCTTACTTTGTAAAATGTATTTTACGTATTGAATAAGATGAATTCATAAATAAGATACTATATACAAATACATAATAAAATTTTAATATCAATATATTTTTGGAAACGTAGATAAACATTAAAATATATGTGGAAAAATTTTATGTATTGACGAAAATAGAATCCCTGAGTTTTAAGGTTAAAAATACCCTTTTCCCAGAAATATATAAATGGTGTATTAGTTCTTAAAGAAAATAATGAGTCACCATTGGGAAAATATTCAAATGTATCGAATTTCTTTATTTTTGGTTACAGTGAATAAATTTTGTTAACTTTTTTTAACTTACAATAAATCGTACTTACTCGGCAACTAACAAACATTTTAAATTAATTTAACTTTAGATTCGTCATAGTTCAGTAATCTCTTATCATGGAAGTTCAACAGGGTTGGTTTTGTTTGATTATCTCTTTCATGACTCTCAACAGTTTCCTCTGATTGCTTTTATTCTGATCGTCCAATGGGCCATTAACAATCTTTGAACTCGGTCCTGTAATGGAGCTCATAAAATATTAATTGTAATGGAATGGATTCTTCAGTTATGAATTTATTTGTTTTTAGTACTTCATGGTAAATCACATGGTTCTAATACCACTGCCACGTTAAACCGTTGAATTAACCCATGACTGTTTACCTTTGAAGTACCTTTTTTAACATTTCTAAGTAAGGGAACCACTTTTCTTCAGACTTTTGGGCATTTACCTTCCATTGATTAATTTTTAATTGTTTAGGTAATTATTTAAATATTCTTGAAGTAGTGTGAAAAGTTAAAGCTTGCTTCAAGAGCATCCCACTGTAACTAAAATATTTAACACAAGAATTTGACTATGAGTCAAAATACAGATTTTTCTATGTTTTTAGAATATAGACCTTAATATTAATATATAATAATTAATTATTATATTAATTAATTACTTAATATTGAATATATTGAATACCCCCTCACTAAAATTTGATTAGCTCGATGGTATTTTCTTTCCTTGATCTTAATCGATATTTTCTCATATTAAAATCATTAAAATATCTGGTACAAACTCCAATATATCTGATAAACTCCTAAATATTGTTCAATATTCAGTTCAATAGGGTGGTACTTTATTTTGTCTTAGCCCTAATATATATAAATATAATCATATTCACGTTGTTATCTAGTTTATAGGCATTTAGAAAACATCATTTATAGCCCATTGAAAATGAAGATATGTTTCTTGTATGGTGTTTTCAACCGCTAGTACTCTAGTATTATCAGTAAATACGGCTAATTTGACGTCTGCAAATGGAAAGTCGCACCTATACAGCAGATAAAACCACTCGTTACAGCTCGCTTCCACGGGACACTCCTGCATTTATTGTTTGAAATTCGAATCGGTTTCACAGTCATCACCCTCTTAGTTCTCGGAGGCCAATAAAACAGGAACTCTTTATTTATTCAAATTCGCTTATTCCAGTCTGCTAAGAATAATAACCTTATAAAATGAAATAAGCTTTTGAATGGGTAGGGATACAAACTGTCTTAATCAATCAATCAATCTTAATCATCCTACCGTTAACGGCAAACTAGAGCTAAATCAGTCATCAATCATCCTAAGTTTTCGGAAATATTTTCACTGATTCATAACAATTTTTTGCAATGCAGGATTTATCAACATAAAATATCACAGACAATCGCAAGCACTGCAAACAAACTAGACTAGAAACAGTGGTCGCAACCTACAGGCACCAGCAGATACAAAAATAATTTTGAAATCACTTTTAGTGAGATTTTCAAATGGTCAATTCCAGATAATTTTCTTTATGTTTCGGGTTTGTTTCAAATTAGTATCAATTAAATATTATTTAAATGTGACAATACGCGGACACAATATTTATGGACTTATATTGCCAATAAAAACAGCTTTATTTGGTTTGGCAACATAGCCACATATATTACGAAACACATGATCTAAAAGCGTGGTGGTGGACAGATGTTTTAAAGGAAATATACATTATACGCTCCCATAAAAATTGTTTCGGCATAAAAAGTCGGGATAGGCCTACACTGGGTTTTGAAATATATTTGGCAAGAGAAATGTAAATGCACACGAAAACAAACACACATATCTTGGCAATTTTGTAATTTTCATATTATTGTACATCGTGCGGGAGTTTATATCCGTAACGAAACTTGCAAACCGTAAAAAAACTGTGCATAAATGTATGTTTTTGACGCATTTTAAATCTTTTGTTTCTATACATCAACGCCGTAAATTCATTAAGCAGTCAAAATTGCAATTTCATTGCTTCCAAATGTTCTATAATCACTGTTTTGTTGTTTGATTTTAATAAATCTGCTGCCGAAAGCTCATAAAACACTTTGAAAAAGGAGGGCAGATTGCTACAATATGAATTCACATTCCATTTACAATTTCAAACGCAAGAATCGTGGGTTAGAGTCATCTACATCCGCACCAAAACGATATATTCATAGCTATAAAATCTTACTCTGCATATTACGGGCTACTAAAACCGAATGAAACTTTTACTTCAAATATCTATCTGCGTAAACAACGTATTGTTGTAAAACAGACCAACGATAGCGAAGACAACATTCAACCACATGTTGCAAGAGTTGTAAAGGATAAACTGTTCAGCCTTCTATTACCACTTACTCAGATCATTACATCGTATAGCTTGACTGGTACAGGATTTCAAAATGCAGAAAAATTGGGAAAAATATTTAAAAAGTAATGGAAATATTTGGTTTAATAAATATTATAATAATTGTTCTCAATAAATGCTTTAAATTAAAAAAAAACTATCAGAATATATACAAGCTCCTATTTAGCGGAAAATATAGTTATGGCAATGATACTTCATCTAAATAAATTTTCTGAATTGTTGGTAATATTGTGGCTATTTTATTAAATAGCATAATCTAGGAAATATAATGAATGATGAATGATATATTTATATCTCTTACATTACAATAATTCATTTGTTTGTAAAATTTTGCGTAGCCCATAAATGTTTTATTTTTTAGTGTCAACTTAGATCATCTTGTCTTCTATCTAATATTTAGATTAATTTATATCGTGTTATCTTAATTTATATTCTATTAGCAAATATCGTCTATATTTCACCGTAAGTCTGTGTTATCGCATTCCATATACTTGAATCAATTTTTTTGGCAAATACCACGTTGGCATTTGGGATTTGCACCGATACCCATAGAAAGTTTCCCTCGCTATTTTTAAATCGCGAACATCGTTCCAAAAACGCAATTCAAATTGAATGAACGGTCTATTCGTTTTTGTTTTGCACCCAAACAATATTTTTACTAATAGAATTACATTTTTTAGTACTACGTTTAAAAGGGTACTAAAACAAAGGAGCCGTGCGGGATAGGTACTGACAAACGTGAAAAAATCGAGAAAAAATAGATAGGTAAGCTTGTTGGTTGGTTTTTATTTTGCAGTGGTGCCCAGTCGAGCTTTGAGCAGCTTTTGTGTTTTTTTTAATATTATTATGTTTGTGTATCTAACCCAATATTTTTATATTATGCGTAGCCTTACCTGTCTATTTTTTCTGCGTCTAAGTATATAATTTTAACTGCAATAATTACATAGTATTTATTAGATTATTTTATGACTAATTCAACATATCGTTTTATATTTGTATATATTACATAATTATCTGTCACTTTTAAAATTTTCACTTAACTGAATTTTGATATGGTGTGATTCGGAATTAAATAGATAGATGTTGTTGTTGAGTCCCAGTTCTAATAGTCTCCAACTGAGCTACTCCCTATCTATTTTTAGTGACCATACGCCCTGAACTGAAATGTATCTTAATTATTATAGTATATGGCTAGAGAACTTTGACCTAATTCATTGACAATCTTCATCCCACCTTTGTCGATCTTACAGACTGAGTTTAAAAAAAGCAAAACTCAAAAATCTAAACACAAACAGCAACGAAAACGAAACAACAAAACTAAATTTTCTTCCGAAAAGATATGACTCCAGCAATTGACAATAGTTACGCGGTAACAATTTGCTCATCTTACAGATTAATCCCAAATGCCAAAACTCGATCAAAAGCTTGTGAGACATCCAGGAATATTGCAGGGCAGTATTTCTTTTCCTCAAATGCTTTTTTAATAGCCGCAGTTACACAGTTCTTAACACGTTTAAATATTAGGTTTTTAAAATAGTTTTGATATTGCAGGTAACAGCGAAATATCTGTGAGATTCGACTTGTTCTGCAGGTTTGTCAGGTTTTCATCAACATGATTATTGGTTTTCGTAGCAGTTCTTTCAATAATCCAGGTAAAATGTCATCTATTCCATGTGCCTTCCAGAGATGTATTCATTGTGGCTTTAAATTTAAGTACCAAAAGTAGAAAGTTGCAGAAAAACATCGATATGGCTAAAAAGTATCGATATTTTTTAAAAATATTATTTAAATTATACAAATATAATGAAAAAAGTAATAAAAAACACTATGGAAGATTAAAACTGTCCAGAAATCTTGTTTGTCTTTCAAGATTAAGTAACTGAGTATTATTCATAATAATTTAGTCCGAAGAACTTAATTCTTTTTATATTTTGAAAGCTTGAATAATATTCTTTCTTCATTTC
Source organism: Rhynchophorus ferrugineus (assembly GCF_030347505.1). NCBI lineage: Eukaryota > Metazoa > Arthropoda > Insecta > Coleoptera > Curculionidae > Rhynchophorus > Rhynchophorus ferrugineus. The sequence goes on along the minus strand of NW_027472583.1, from coordinate 16,465,969 downwards.
TAACATGGCTGATTTATTTTTATACAAAAAGGAGAGATTTACCAATATCGAATTTACTTTATAATCACATGAATATATAAACATTTTTTCTGCAAGTCCGTTGAAATTATAAGTTGGGAATTCTAAAATGAATGGGAAAGTGCAAAATGATGTTCGGTTAAACATTATAAAAAATATATTTTTGTTTGGCGTCGTCAAAATATAAACCGAACCTGTCAATAACATTAGTGAATCATTATCAGACAGAGTAAAGTAAACCTGACGCGACTTGAAATAGGCTACGCTGAAACGTATAAAACAAACGGAACTTTCGTTCTTCGAACGAAAATCGTAAACAAATTAAATTTTTAGCATCTATTTGTGCAAAATTTTCAGTCGTTCGTTTCTTACTGTTTATATGAACCGGAAAGTTTACTCAACAGTGATAAATTAACTGGATTTAAACTTACTTCTCAACGCAAACTGAGACTATCGACTAGAGTACAATTCCTATCATTCCTTTAAAAATGGTTCTTCAGGCGATTCAAAATCGTAGCAGCCATGCCTTGTTATATCGATCTGAAAAAGATATCGATATTTTTCGCCGACTTTTTTTGTTCGAAAAAATATCGATAGTTGGAGTACCGAATTTGAAAACCTAGAATTTTTGGAAGAGTGTATCGAATTTTTGTTGGAAGATCTCTCTCATCTTGGTCATTAAGTAAATTTTGCGTGGAAAGTAGAAGTGAAGAAATATATCGGTATTGTTAAAAAAAAGTATCGATATTTTTTGTTCGCCGATATATGGATATATAGATTTTTTTCCTCTCCGATTTTTTTGCTCCTAATTTAAACTAGTGGTTATCAAAAGATGCTATGACTGGTCAGTACGTTGGGTGCGGTAAAATTTCCCATTCGAACTGCAACAGTGCATCCTTCACAATTTTTGCAACATATGGCCGCGCGTTTTCATACAGGGGGGTGACTTGGCGTCTGTTTCATTGTCAACTTTTTACTATTGCTGACCTTTTGCGTAAATTACACTATTGGTAGTCGTTATAACAATACCTCGCAATGTCCTACATCTTGCTAATTCCACCATATATATAGCAAAACAATATTGTGCTTTAGCGACAATTTAGATGATTCTCCTGGACGAACCAATTACTTTTTGCTAATGGTATTGTTGTCAAATATTCAATGTTAAACAAATGTTATAAATTTTCATTGTCATTCATAACATTCTACAGAAGATTCTTCCCTTTTTTGGCTGGCATTTTCAGTAAATTCGTATGATAGTCATTTAAAAAAATAAAATTGCAGTTTATAATGAATGATGCTAATAACTAAGCGGATAAAATAAATATTATAAATTTTATAGAAACTAAGAGCAAAGCTAAATTAGAGAAATATTAAAACAATCATTATTTTAGCAAAACCATCTTATTGATAATTGGAGAGTTGTTATTTATTTAAGTGTTGTTAAGCTCCATCTGACGTTTTCAAGTTCTTATCATTTAAGCCCAACTTGAGTTGTTTACAGTGACCAGAAGATTTTGTTTCAGTAAAAAAATCGATTTAACTAGTGAACATTTTCATATCGATCAAACTACGTTGACTTTTAGCGCAGAAACCCCATCCTTGACCACTGTAGAACATTGATATAATGAATTTAATTGTTTCGGCATTTCGCTCAGGGGCTAAACTCATGAATATCGTACAAAATCAGTTGTTCTGCCAGAAATCATTGATGCTGTGTGCGAAATGATATTGCAAAATCGTCATGCTTTAAGATATTTCAACATTTAGCTGTGGAAAAAATTCATTCAAATTTGATCCCGCGTAATTTAACAAAATCCCCTCAATCGGGGTGGAGAAAGTCTTACAGGATTACACATTAAAGTCATTTTGGTTAATCAATTGCTGTTTTTTTATTTTAATTATTAGGCTCAAACATCATGTTAGACAAAAAGCAAAACACATTAAAACCAAAATAAAACAACTATACTAGTTAGTCGGAAGATACTCTCAACTTTTCATACCTTCAACAAGTCAATTTGGACCTATGGGTTGTAAATATGGAGTTACACTAAAAATTCAAATCAACTAGTCATCCGATGCTGTCAAAACAAAATTCTTCGATTAATTACCAATGCCTATCGCTACGTAACCAATGAAGAACTGCACGATGACCTGAAAATCAAATGGATTTGCGAAGTTATCCAATATTTCGCCTTAAAATACAAAAGAAGATTACTAAATCACACTAACGTGGAAGCAATACAACTACTGGACAACGCGCAGGATATCAGAAGATTGAAGCGAACCAAACCATACGAACTTATATAAAATGTATACCTTTAGTATAAACTATAACTTAAGTTATTATAATTTTATAATTGAGGAATATATAATACATATTGATGTATTAATCTCGTCTTGCTTGTGAATTAATCCAAGTACAAATGAAATGTAGTAATAAATTAATTTATAATTAAGATTGTACTAAGGATATCTAATAAATATGTTATCAAAAAAAATTATTAGGCTCAAAATATAAATAACAACACTATAAATCTCAAAGACATCTTTAATATATATATCGTAAATTTCTCATGCCCATCACATCATTTATAAGACATAGTTTTGTAAAAACAGGTTAAAAACGAAAATAGATGAGTATTATGCATGCAGTTTAAAAAAAACTGAATCTATTCTTGAAAAGTGTTCTCTTGTTTCTATGATTGTACGCAGTACATTTAAAGGTCATGAAATGTTTCAGAAATTTCAAAATTATTGAAAATTATTCACACTTAAACGTTTATCAAATCCTACGAATCACAGTGTAGAAATCTCCATAATTTTTTTTCCAAACTCATATTATAACTCCACATCCATTCCACACGCTCCTCTAACTTCTCCACGTTCTTGTTGTAGAAGGATTTCTCTTAAAATAATAAATGTCACGTTAGAGATTTCCCAAATTATTTCATGGACCTTTTTTCTAGATTTGTGAACAACCGAAGATTTTAAGCGACTGAGGTATTCATCATCATGAATATTAGAATCACCATGCTTAAATTAAGCATACCATTTGATGATAAAATTGATTTTTTTGGTGTAGAATTTCCGTAATGAACATCAAGTCACTATAATAGGTTCAACAATAATTTTTCTCATCCAAAGCAAAAATAGAAAATAATAAATTCTGTTAACACTGATGTTAAACTTTAACTTTAATTTATGTAATTTAATGTTTTTTAAAATATACTACAATCTTCTAAATTAATATGTTGTACTTGGCAGAAATATTCAGTTATTTTAAACTGTCAGCTATGAGGATACGAAAGCAAAATATTTAGGATAAAACGTTTAGACAATTCTAAACAATTTGATCTCTTGCTACGCATCCGCATTACAGTTGGGCCGTTTGTTTTCTTCCTGCTTATATTTAGATGTCCTGACAGGCGGCCGCTATGCAATAACCTTTCGCGCTAATGGCCAGCGGCCATTTCAGTGTAGTAGAGGCGAACAATCAAGCTCGAAACTATTTGCTCGACGGCTTCTCATATTTGTATTGTACTTCGCGAGTGCCGGAAAACTTTTTTCCTTTTTATTGAGAAGAGCCCATTGTAGTACGTATCTCTTTTGTGTGGATGTGATGTTTTGTTTTTGACATCAACCATTAAAAGAAAGGAATGAGGAACCAAAGTAGATATCGCTACTTTAAATTCTTAATGTATGTTCGCCGATTTCTCCGTCAGTTATGGACCGAATGGAAAATTCTTTCAATTATTCGGAAGAGTTCACTTCGGAGATGGGGCCATTGGAACCAAGTCGGGATCTGATGGGGGAAATCGAGGGAAATCATCAAATTTCAAAGGCATGTACAAAGTTTTCACATATTTTTTTATCTAAAATAATCAGATATTTGTGTATAATGCTGAACTCATGTGACGGAAAAACGGAAATAGTTCACTGTAGAAATCATTCAGTTTGCTTTTTAAGCACTAACCATAACATATGAAAAGTCGTAGAAATATCGCAGGCAATTGCTTCTATGGTGTAGTGGATGGAGCGTCCAGCTCACATGCGGAAGTCGTGGGTTTGATTTCAGACGGGGGCAACAACTTTTTGTTGTTCTAGTTTGATTAGAACATTTTTCAAATCATCTAGACTAGGTAGCGGACACCGGGGCCTGAAACCTTCCTTATTTTCAATCATCGTTTCTTTATTCCTGCTCTTAGACATACGGACTGCACCTTTACTTGGCCTACCCATTGTAATACTTAATAATATAACTGCGTAATTTATTGAGTAAACATCTAACACTAAAAAGAGAAAAATAAAATATTTTTAACAAAAAACTGAACGGCCTTCAAAAAAATTAATAAGGAACTCACTAAAAAGTAAAAAAAACTTTTTTTCCTATTTGTATATAAACATTTTTAATATAAATATTTTAATAAAATATTTTTAATCTATTTATCTATTTATAATATTAATTTATGTTCTACCAACTGATCATTTTGAAGTCAAGAACAAGTTAGATTTGTTTTATTAGTAATTTATGTATAGTAAGTAAATATCTAACAACTTCAAAAAATAAATAAGGAACTCACTAAACATTAACTAGTAATCAAACTTAGATTTTTAACACACAAAAAAAAACGTTTTAAAATAAAATGTGTACATAATAATCATTGTATAATAAAAATAAACAAAAACCTTATTTAATCTATCTGCTAAACGTATTTTATATTCTATTATATACATACAATTTAGCTTAACACCTACCTAAAGTTATTTATCTATTTACAATATTATTTTAACTACTACCAACTGATCATTTTGAAGTCTGTGCGGGCTCAAACAATACAAAAATAATATAATTTTGTGACATATACAGAAAATTAAATTACGAACAAATCAAAGTTAATTTTTTGCTTGGCACCAACTTCAAACTGATCAGTTGGTAGTAGTTAAAATAAATTTATAAATAATTTTTTCTGTTAAAAAATCTTAGTTTGATTATTTTTTGCTATTTAGTGAGTTCCTTATTTATTCTTGAAGTCGATTCAATTTTTTTGTTAAAGATAATTTTTTCTTTTTTTTCTTTCTGTCTGATATAGTCACGACATTACTTTTGGTATGTTAAACAAAAAATAATATTGATAATAAAGTTGAAAAGCAACAGGTTGTAGTATAATATTAGACCCAGTTTAAACATTAAATCATAAAGAACAAGTTAGTACATCCACAGCAAGGTTAATTTACTCAAAACTGTGCCAAGGTCACTACTGCAACTAAATGTCTTCAAGTCGTTGATATTTTATTTAGAATTCTCTATTAATTTTATATATTACGTATTTTAAACGATGTGATTTATTATATATTAGAACTTCAAAAATATTCAAACAATATCAAGATGTTGAATAGTAGATATTTGTTTTTTTTATTGCTGCATCTGTATTAAAAGTAAACATTATTTATATTTAAATATATTTGAATATGTATACACCTTTACAGTATTTTTTATTTCCAAAAATAATCAGTGATACGCAAAATATCACTTCAATAGGTCATCTTCAATGCGAACTATAACCCAAATCTTCTCTCCTCACCCTCTTCTCACTACCAGTGCACATATTTTAGTTGGCTACGAATGTACGAGATGTATTACGAATCACCGACAATGGAAATTCTGAAGGATGACTATATTATAGTTCCAAAAATAAATATTTTGATATTCATTGTCATCATCATCATCAACCCATAATCAGCACTTGAGGAGAGTGTCCACTTCTCAGCCAATACGGTACTGTTGATGCCACAGAACTTCGAATATTCTTGACCAAATTTAGCCACTCTTGACGACATCACCGATAAACCTTTATGATCTTGGTACATGTCTTTTTGGAGCTGCTCATTGCTTTTTCCATCAAAATGATCTATTTCAGTGGCAATCTGTGTCTCCGGATTTATTCCTCTATATTTGTCACATTTTAATACTATACAATGCATATAGTTTGTATAAAATATCTTATAAGTGGTGTTTAAAAAAGTAAAAAGGTAATATAATATTATGTTTTGTATAATAGTCCATAAAAATTAACTTCATTTTTCGAAAATACAGAAAAGTTCATTCACCGTTTTGTCATAATATAATAACTTGATTTTGAAATACATGCAATATAATATAAAACTAGTTTGAAAATAGAAATAATTAATGAAAATGTGTTTAGCGAAATGACATAACCACATGTGACACTATATTCAATCGATGACTTCATATATCTACGCCGAGTTGTATTACTATTTATTTCTTATGGAATGAATATTTATCGATATTGTTTATTAAACAGTACTAATAGTAAATTGATCAATAACGTTAGCATCTATACATAGAAAACTTACGTTATTTATTACTATATTTCAGAACTATGCTCGAATAAGCGATGTTTTATTACCTAAACGAAACAAACAAACAATTACGAATCAACCGTAACTCGATTTTTTTTCACATGGTTCTTGATCAATTTGTTATTCAGTAGTGGGCTTACGCCTACAATTATCTGGAAAGAAATTATCGGAAACTATTTTTTTATTGAATTAAAGTTTAGCCGGGATATATAGAGCGTAAAACGTGAACCAGAGGCGGGGTTATTACAGCTTTTCGCTTTCCAAGTGTTTCCCGTCTTAATCGAATTTTTCACTCAAGTTTTTTGTATGAAAATTCGATATTCCGTTATGGTAGTGGCGCTTTTTTTCTCGGCAAAAAATGGCCAGGAGGGAAAGGCAATCGACAGATTTCGGAAATCTGTGTCAGATGTACTTTCGACAAATGCAAATAATATTCAATTTAAAGGGAAAAATTATCAATATTAGTTTTAAAAAGTATTAGTTTTTATTTCATTTAAAGGCTTATAGTGAAAAATCCATACAATCTATTTTATTAAAAGTATTCTTCATCCTCTTGAAAGAACGATGTATCTTTTAAGGCTATCCATGACACGACCGATTTTTGGTATTTTCATAAGAAGTGAAGCGCTGGTCGGACTCATAAGTCTGAAGAATACGGCGAGTGGGATTTCCATTATAATGTTACAAGTATGTATTCACTGGTTTCGCAATACTCTATTCTGTAACTGTATTGGTCATGCTGAGCAATAAGATTGTTGTCTTTGATCGTTTCGTCCAGTAATACCTTCAAATCCTGGTCTTCAAATGTTTTTGGATGTCCACAACGCTTTTTATTTTCAGTGTCATTATCACCACTTTTAAAACGTTGAAACCAGTATTGGTTGGTTGTCATAATCTTCATACAGTATATTCAGTGACCTTCAGTTCAGACATCATGTATGAATTTACATTACATGAATTTTAGTCACATTAGCCTGGACTGGACATAGAGTTTAATGTGTGCTTTTTGTTTAATGTCCGTCGGTATATTCAGGAACTGATTGATCAAGAAGTTTCTAATAGGTTGTCACAATTCGAGGAACCTGGTTCTGGTTCACCCGCTGCAGCGATATTCGAGGATTCGAATCTTGCCAAGACATGATTGTAAATTTATGTTTGTGATTATTCTTGGCTGCAATAGTCCATACACGAGACTGTGGAAAGCCTTTTCAGTCACGCCAGTAACTGGGCTTGGTAAGGTGGAATATTTTCTAGGATGATCTCTAAGTTTTGGTAAAAAGAGACTCTAAAATATAACAAAGAAACAAATCCACAATTTTCTGGATGCACATAAACATTTCCACCTTTCAAAGAAACAAAATTCTTAAATTCTATTTCAAATACAGAATACATCAATCCACAATTAACAGGATAATGTAGGCGTAGGATTATGAAGAACCTACGCCTACAAAAAGTTTCATCATTCATTTAAATTGTGTTCAAAAAAGAATCCACAATTAGCATTAATTATATTTAAACTAATTGTTCGATAGTTACAAAATCAGTGATCACAAACTATTCTTACGTCACCATAGGTGCGTGAAGTCAACATTTGATTATTTATATTTCTTTACAGGCATGTATTTTTATTTTTATTTCTTTCTGTGTTAGATAGTTGTTTCATATTAGGACATGATGTGTGAAACAATCACAGCTTTCTCTATTACTTATTAAACAGAATGAGTCATTAAAATGTAAAACAGTTTCATTTTGTATATTTTTGTGTTAATTTGACTTGCAACTATGAATATTTTTTTTTTACTTTTTGTGATTCCACAATCTGCCCTATAGGTAATAGTTTATATTATATATACATGCGTGTAGAAAATCGCGATCTCCTGTATAAATATTATCTTACTTAATTAGGCTTATTCTAAAGTCTATCTATGTCCACTAATCAGATCATGTGCTGTTAAACGTTTTAGTTTACGCACTTCACTATCACGTCGCATATTTAGCTGGTTAGCGAGTATGTTGGGATGCACTGACACTCTTTCGAAGTACTTCACACAAATACGTTGAATTACACTTGTTATAGGTTCAAGAGGAATATCGCGTTGTATCACTTTATTTGAAATATAGTACGGAATATCAACAATGGCACGCAACACTTTATTTTGGAACCGTTGAATGATTGATATATTAGATTTGCTAGCGGTACCCCATAGTTGGATTCCATATGACCAAATAGGCTTGAGTATAGACTCGTACAGCAATACCTTGTTATCTAATGATAACTTGGATGTGCTTCTTCCAGGTTAGGCTTCGATCTAAGTTCATACCAAGATATTTAACATGCTCTGCTTGGGGGAGTTGACGATGATTAATATTCACTGGTGGAAATGTTCTCCTACGCAGGGTAAACGTTACATGGGTGGATTTTGTTTCATTGGTTTTAATGTGCCATGTCTTCAACCATAATTGTATTTTCTCCAGGTGGGTTTGTAGGTTTGTTAATACTATGACTGGATCTTCATGGGATGCTAAGATTGCTATATCGTCTGCGTATATTGCCACAGTAGTTATTTTTGTGGTGGGCAGATCGGCCGTATACAGAAGATACAATACTGGACCCAGTACACTACCTTGCGTGCTATGAAATAAGAATAAACTTGAGGAACATCACGAAAATGTAAATGTAAAAAAATTACAAATTTTTTATGTTAAGATTATAATAAAATGGGCATAATATTTTTATACTTTGTATTCTAAAAACGAAACAATATCATTCCGTGAGTGAATCGCAGATGTTTGACGTCCATATGGTGTTTAAATATCGAGCTTATTTATGTATTACAGATGGCCCTGTTCATTTCAACGCTCGTTTTCGATATACTAAAAAAACCAACTACAAACTATCCGCTATTATCTGACTACAGTTTTACAGTCTACGGATATTAAAAGGTGTTATATTATACCGATTATTTTGTTAACAGAAGCATTGCTATTTATGGCTGTTTTTGATAATAAATTTAATGTTATCTATAGATTTATTATAACATCTCGAAACATATATTTTCTATACAGTTTCATTTTTTTATCATTTTAAAAAGTGTTTTTAAAATATTTAAAATATAAACTGTTTTATCAAACGTTTAAAATGAAGTTGTCTGTTTGTCTGTCTATTTTTTACATTTCTTTAATATATCGGTCAACAAATATCGATATTCCGTGAAAAAAAAATTACTGGTCTGAAAGAACTGAAGATCGCTGAAATAGATCTACTGTAAATAAATGAAATGAAGTTAAAAACTGTGCCTGGTGGGTATCACCCCGTGTGATATACAGGAACAAACAACGTTGAATGGAAATGCACGAAAAGCCTCAAAATGAATCAGTGCACCTCCAACGATAAATTAAAGATAGCACTTAATTCCTGGATAGTAAGGAAGAATGTTGCTTTGATGGGATGAAAAAAGAAAATTTTAATCGTAACGATGACTATGGAAAGTCTAATCAGTGAGCTCCCCCTATTTGCTCTTGTTCCTATTCTTCGATTATATATAACTATTCAGCCTTTAGTATTATTATTTTTAAAAAAATCAGCGAAGCTTTAAATGTATACCATTACAATTCATAATAATAAACCTTAACATATTCCACATAGTTTCAGAACTATAAAAATACTACTAAACTATTTAGTAGTAATAAATTCCCCACACAGTCGGAACAGTTTATACAGTACCGAATTAAATATGTTTGGAAAATAATCTTTATTAACATTTTATTACCACTACCAAAGAGTCTGACTAATACACGCAAAACTTTCCTTAATTCAAATTAAATAATCTCTATATAACAAGCTTATAGCCAAGTCAAATTAACACAAAAATATACAAAATGAAACTGTTTAACATTTTAATGAGTCATTCTGTTTAATATATAATAGAGAAAGCTGTGATTGTTTCACACATCATGTCCTAATATGAAACAACTATCTAACGCAGAAACAAATAAAAATAAAAATAGATACCTGTAATGAAATATAAATAATCAAGTGTAGACTTCACGCACCTACAGTGACGTAAAAATAGTTTAAATATCATTAATGCCAATTGTGGATTCTTTTTTGAATGATGAAACTTTTGTAGGCGTAGATTCTTCATAATCCTACTGTTAATTGTCGATTGATGTATTCTGTATTTGAAATAGAATTTAAGAATTTTGTTTCTTTGAAAGGTGGAAATGTTTATGTGCATCCAGAAAACTGTGGATTTGTTTCCTGGTCATATTTTAGAGTCTCTTTTTACCAAATATCTTTAATTTAGAGATCATCCTAGAAAATATTCCATCTTACCAGTTACTGGCGTGACTGAAAAGGCTTTCCACAGTCTCGTATATGGACTATCGCAAGCAAGAATAATCACAAACATAAATTTACAACCATGTCTTGGCAGGATTCGAACCCGCGAATATCGCTGCACCGGGTGGACCGGAACCAGGTTCCTCGAATTGTGACAACCTTTTAGAAACTTCTTGACCAATCAGTTCCTGAATATTTTTACCGATACTACTCCAGTTTGGGGGATAATGATGAATTTTAGTGACTCTAGTATTCAGGGATAATCATCAACTTATTATGTATATGAAACATAGAACGATAGTAGTCAACAGACTGTTAACAATTTAAGGATTTACAACACATGTTACTGTGTATTAAATCGTATCGGTACATTTGTAACTAACTTCATGTTGAAGTCTCACTAATAAGCCTTGTCTTTTAGTATGTGTCATTTTGTCGAAGTGTAAACATTTGTTTCAGTGCGTCGAAAATATTTGGATTTTTATCGAGTAAATCGCATTTGTTGTACAAAGCTTATGGTAGCTATGTTCTATCGATTTCAACATGTGAATACTGATTTCCACGTTTTGAAAATGGTGATTTTGACACCGTAAACAAAAGAGCCTTTTGGACACCCAAAAAAAGTCGAAGACGAGAATTAGGAGGCTGTGGTATTCTCCAGAATGACAAGGCACGACCACATTTTAGCAAACCGGTAAAAACCGACTTGGAAACTTTAAAATGGGAAGTGCTACCATAGCCGCCATATTACCCAGACATTGCTCCTTATGATTCCTCCTTGTTCCCATATATCAGTCGTAACCTGTCTAAGCAGCGCTTCGCTTTTTATGTTGTTCTTTCAAGATGGAATCGGTAAATTGCTTGAAAAATGTAGCGGTTATCAATGGAGAATACTTTGAATAGACTATATGGTACCGATTTTTTACAGTGTAGCTGCCAATTAAAAAAAATCCTTTTAAACAAGCTTATGAAGATAGGAGATGGGAAAATAATTATAATAATTAATATTTAAATACATTTAAAAAAACAAGAAACAAAGTATCTTACATAATTTCCAATTTTCAAACAATACTAATTCCTTCTCTAACGGCGCACGCCACTGGAACAAGGTGTATAAAATTACACACTATCGCCCACCAGAGGAGAGCTCTATTGAACCTTTCATAGAGGCTCCTTCTGATAGGAAAGTTATTCAATACCGTCGCGATATTCGTCGTCATCGGAATCGGGATAATCGGGATAGTCGGTGATGGAAAGCGACGCCGAAATGCCGGGATTGTTGTACGAAGATTCTTACGCGCACACGTGGGTGAGACTGAGCATGCTTTGGGACGAGGAAGTAAGTAGAAAACGATACCGACACGGCAAATATTTGAGGCAGGTATTCGCATAACAACTTCTGCTAAATAAGTAGACGTTAGCGGTAGCGATAACTTGCCTAGGCATGCGGGTCTCAGCGAAAGATGCGTTTTAATGGCTTGAATATTTTACTAACAACAAACGTTGCTATCGAAACCGTTACTAATTAAAATAATGGACAAAAACTCACTGTCATTTTTAATATTTACTCTAACGTCATTCGTGGAGAAAGTTGCAATTTAACATCCGTGGCGACGATGTTTCTGTGTAGTCCTGCGTGCGTAGAATTTGGAAAGTATTCCTTTGCCGAGTTTCAATATGAAACAAATGACACTGAAAATAGAGATTTAGTTAAGGTACTTAAATAGTTACATAATGTATATTAAACATTCTATTTAATGTATGAGAGATACTTTTTAAACAATTGTTTTTGTAATATCACATCTTTAATTATATATGTGCCTTAATTAATTCATTACTACTTTTCTTTTGTATTTTAGTCTACTCACAAGCAACACATTGCACACACACTCATCACAACGTAAATACATCAGTAATCAATTAATATTCAAATTATTATTTAACTAGTGATCAAATTGGTGAAAATTCGACCAAACTTTATTAAGTCATATTATTATTACAGTTAATTATATTAATTAACGTTAAATCAAGTAAAGCAATAGTATGAATTTAACATGTTTTCAATCTCAAATGACTGACTCGCCCTAACGATTTAATTTCTTGATTATTATATATAAACATGCTTTTTAATATCTGATGAATATTTAATCCTAAAAATCTTCAAATCCTAAAAAAGTCCCAAAAATTAAAGATAAAAATACTATAAGATTACTTTTAAAACTGTCACTTCAGAGCACAATATATGATAATATAATTGTATATTAATTGTATTATAATATATATAATAAATATTCTTTACTTTATTATATAATTTTTTTATTATATATATTGAATAATTGAAACAGTAGTCAAACTTAAGAAAGGTACATTACAGATATTTTATTACAAAAAACAACTAAGCTTATCAAGTAAAATAACTATTGATTAAAAACATATGTTATTCTCTGAACACCTTGAAATGTATAAAAATATTAAATGTATTCTAGTTATAGTATCAATCATGGACCATCAACGTACATTATGTAATTAGCTTCTTTAATTTTTCTATATATCTTTATTAACTAATTCGGATAAGCTACTATAAAATCTTCATATTTTACTCTATAAATATATCCATAACAATTTATATTCAAAGACGTTATACTATAATAAAATTTAACGAAATTGTATTTCGTTTTCAAGTAAATATTCATTGTCTATATTATATTTTTGCATCGGTTTCTCATATCCCTTCCTATAAGCAAATATATTTATTTGAGGCATTTTTTCAGCATTTTCAGGTACCTCATTTCTAGTTTATTTTTAGCTTTCGTTCATGTGATCAGTATAAAGTTTTTATCTAATCGTTCACATTATTTTCTACGCTGTTGATGTACAAATTAATATATTTATTACCTGCAATATTTGATTAGTACTTTGTTATAAGATTCCTTTACTAATGAAACCTGAAATTAACGGAATTAGCACTAATAAAACATACAGAAATATCTTAGTGACCTTCGTAAATACTTCTAGTGCAATAATATGTCTCCAGAACCATATCGATTACTAGCAGTTCTTAACTCAGTATAAATGTTCTCGGCTGTTCTGTGTTTATCACATATCTAATTTATTGACATTCTTAAAATTCAAAATGAATTAATTAATACTTATATTATGAATATGAAAAACCTGCTTGCCAAAATCTAAATATCTCGTAAATATACTACAGAGGAATCTTGTTATTCTGAAATTTTGTTAGTCTATATTAGGATGAAATTTACTAAATACTATGTTTTTCTTTTGAAACTGAATTTAGCAGCTTTACTTTCCGGTAATACATTATATGAATGCGCTACATATAATCTATTATTTCTAAAGGAAGGTAAAATGTAATTTTATATTATATTATTCTTAATAGATGTTTATCCCAACTTACCATTACTCTTTAATGGTTTAATAATACTGGAATAACCAAAAGAATACAAAATGTTAAATAATGTCGCTTCAATTAAATAACATTGCATAATAGTGAGGAAAAAATAGAGCAAGAAAGTGATATTATCATTTGTTTAAATATTACTACTGTTAACATTTATGGGAAAAGTTTGGTTTCCGGAAGAAACTATTAATTTTTCATCAAAACAACACATCCTCTCACATTTCCATCACGAGATTCACTAAATAAAATTTCGAATTCTTGCAATATCTACTTTATTCACCAGATTTAACCAAAGAAGCTAAAGAGGTGTAAGGAACTGTACTGGGACCAATGCTTTATCTACTCTACACTTGTGATATACCACAAATGGAAAATATTACGATGGCTGTCGGAGACAATAGTGAAGAAGCCTCACGAAAATTACAACAGGCCGACAATATAAATAATTGGACACAAGCTTGGAAAATAAGAATTAATGAAAGTAAATCTGTACATGTGTAGTTCACCTACAAACAGACCGTACCAGTACCAATAACATTAAATAATATCATTTATCATTCCATATACCAACAACGCTAAATATCTCAGAATGAATCTCGATGCAAAACTTCGGTGGAGGGAACATATAAAGAAGAAAAGAAAAGAACTGGAATTGAAATATAGGAAATGTACTGGCTAATTGGAAGAAAATCACAATTATCAGTACATAATAAATTGTTATTATATAAGCAAATATTGAAACCTATATGGACATACGGAGTTCAATTTCTTCTGCAAAGAGTAATACAAACAAAATACAAATTTTTATAAAATACAAAGTCCTGAGAGGTATTGTGGATACACCCAAATACTATAGGACTGATTACCTACATCGAGACCTACAGATACCCACAGTCAGTCAAGAAATCAAGAGAATTTCTAGAGGGCATGAGGAAAGACTCCTTTATCATGAGAATATTGAAATATTGCAGCTTTTGGATACCACCAGAACAGGAGACAGACTCAAAAGAATCAAAAAACGACTAGTAATAATGTATTAATTAAATAATAATAAACATTCACCGGATTTAGTGCTGTTTAACTATTTTCGCATCTTAAAACATTGATGAATACAGATATATACGGATTTTTATGGCAGGGACAGAATCCACAAATTGGGTTATAAGATCACTAGAAAATGACTAAAGATACTTATCGGACAACCTGCTATATATACTTGATTTTTTTGTTTTATTAAAGCAGGTCAATATCGAACTATTTTGTGGCTATTATTGTATCGCCAGTCATTCCCTTTCCTATCTCAATGACAAATTTAGAATAATTTGACTGGCATTGTAAACGAGAAACGATTTATAACCGTTAGAAAACAGTATTTGTTATAAACGTGTCAGTCAGACTACATTTTGAAATGCCTAAAGCGAAATTCTAAAACGACTTTTGTAAGCATTGTTATGGTACGGTAATGTACATCGATCGGACAATCATTTATCGTCAGTTACACTTTATATATATTCTACTGGTTTTACTTATATCATTTGTATTAAATATTATATGGATAATTTTTTATAGTATACTATGTTATATGTTTTGTTCGAATTAATATTACCCGATGTTTTTGAAATATCAATAAATTTTTTAATTAAATAAGATAATTTAATTAAATAGTGTCAAATTAAACATGAATTTGTCCAAATAGAGTTTTTAATATTTAAACATAAACAAACATTTAATATTACTTGCATATTAAAATATAATATGCTATTATCGTTAAAATAAAATACAGCTGGCTTGGTGGCGCAGTGGTAAAGGCGATGGGACGGTCCTCCTACTGTTGCGATAGCCGCGGGTTCGAATCTTGCTGGGGCATGGCCGTAAATTTATATTTGTAATTGTTTAATATTTGTGAATGTTCTAGACAAGAGTGTAAAATCCGACAAGGAAAATGATCCCAGTCACGCCAGTAACCAAGCTGGGTAAGACCGACCTGATGTGTTCTGGGATGATGTCTAAAGTTGGTCACTCGCCAGTCGGTAGGCTTAATGTCGATGACCGTGGTTCGGAGCCCACATTAAACTTTAGGCCCAGTCCAGATAAACCCATAGTTGGTAAAAGGAGAATTTAAAATATATAAAAAAAATAAAACAAAATAAAATACATGTATTATTGTTTGATTTTAAAATTTAAAAAATACAAATCAATAGTATAATAAAAGGAACTTTTTTTACAACAACCTACTTTTAATTTCGGTTTTTTTTTAAATTAAAATCTAATTAGTGTGCAATTAATATTCCATTATAATAAAAGTAAGGTGGATCATTTGTAATTCATTATTAAACAAAGAAAAACAAAAAGTATTAATGAAAATAGATTAGTTTCGTATTAATAGATATTCTAATAAATTATTCTTTTTTGGCTGAGAAACCATGTTATTATTATTAATATAAATGTATTTTTGGATACCTATAGTAATATAAAAAAAAACATGTTTTTATAAGCACTTGAATTGAGTAAAAATTTATTGTTATCAATATTATTTTCCTGGAAAATATAATTGTTAGTGCAGTAGCATATCACTCAAATTCCCAGCATTATTTTCAAGAGTTATACATTCCTTTTTTACTTTTCTTTCATTTTGTAGTACATTTTTCGGTTTGCCTTTGGAGATCAGCTTCAATTTTTGCAATAACTGCTACATTTTTTTTTGTTCTGGCCTAAAACCAGGCGGTGGAATGCATGATGCATACCTGGTCGTGGAGACTTGCCCTGGAGTGATAAGTTGGACCGAGTTATGTGGGACTGCCTCTGGTCTTACCAATACACTAAACCGAAACCGCCTCACAGTTGACCCCTGTGGATCGCTACTGCTACTGCATTAAATTTGGAAATATGGCACCCGCTGATCGGGCAGCCGTTATTGGGTACGAGGATCCGGCGATTCTATTGATTCGCGAACTTCAGTTAACACACGACTAGATACTGTCGTATAGGAGAAAACTAATGACTGCAGCGACGGATATTGTTATTTGTGGAATGATTGCTTGATTTCTGGAGTGCCAGTCAACCATGGAGCGTTTAAGATTCTCCTAAGGAGCTTATTTTGGAAAACTTGGAGCCGTTTTATCTGGTTGGGTGTAACAAACTTGAGATAAATATTAGATCCGTAGAGGAGTACGGACCGAATTAACATCTTGTAAAACAAGCATTTGATGGAGATGGGAAGTCTGCTAGAAGGGCAGATCAGAGAAGATAGAAGGTTTGGTAGCCCCGAACCTTTCTAGATTTGGGAATGGCAACCGAACAGTCGGTTGAAGTGGAGACCTAAGTACGTAACGTTATCCAGCCATGGAATTATTGCAGTGTCGATCTTAAGTTGCGAGACGCGTAGTGCGTAACGCTTTTTATGGAAAATGATTTTAAAATGCATCGAATGTAAATTTGCATCGAGTAAATGCATTTCGGGAAGTCTCTGAAGATTCTAAAAAATATTGTTGACTATTCTTACACTTTGATTTATAATAAAAAAACAAACGCACGATTCCTATTTATAGTTATCTGTGTTATAAGTTGACAGTAGATCACTGAATGTTTCTTATTATAAACTTTATAACAAATTATTATTTTAAGTCGTTAGTATTGCAAATGCTGTATATAAACTTTTTGAATAATTTTATTCTGATGATTTTCACTAATAGCTTTCTCTTTATTTTCAGCCTCCAGAAAATGAACTGCAAAAAACCGAACGGGTCATGTCCGAACACGAACTGAGGGTTCAGCGCAGCCTTCAGAAGCTCACCATCCCGGACTGGTACAAGCAATCCCAGGTACCCGGCCAGGGCTTCCTGCTGAAGAAGAACAACTCGCGAGAGACCCGATGGACTGGCACCGGCTCCAAGACCACCAGCCTTAGTTCGTTGGGTTCCGGCACCCAGAGCCCCGTCGTCCTGAGCCCCACGCCCTGCAACCAACCGTTCGTACGATGGAGCACGTCGAAGCTCAACAGTACCGCATCCAGTCCCTGCCAGAGTACGAGGAGTAGTTTCAATCAAGGTCGCCAACCGAACGGATCCATCAGTCCCAGCTCGGTCAGGTCCAGTTTCAGTTATCGCCAGCCCTACATGGGCTGGAGGTCGCAGGAACGTCTGAACAGGCCCCGTACGCCCGCAGAACGTCTGGCCAGTTCCTTACTGGCCCAGCAGGTGCAGAATTCCACGCAGGAAAGTCCGGAAATCCAGACGTCCATCAAGGAAGTGACGTCGGCCATCGTTCACTACGTCAGCGGCATGAAACCCAGTTCCGATCATCTCGATAACGTCAGCCAAAGATCCAGCTCGGTCTCGCCGAGGGGTAGTCAGAAACTGTGCTGGTTGGAGAGCTCTTTCGTCGGTACCAAACCGCTGGATAGTCCAGAGACGCCGGTAACCTGTTCCGAAAGTCCCGTACCGCCTCATGGTGGTCTCCGACTGGATCTACAGAATCATAGCAGTAATGGTAAGTCCGTGGTCGTTTAAGAGAAAAATTTTAAATCTCCTCAGCAATCGTGTTAAATAATGTTACAATCATATATAATATCATTGTTTGAATTTTGTAAAAAAATACTTCGTCGATGGCGACTATAACGGCTTCAAATATTTGTATATTGTTGTAAAAAATATTCAACTGAGTGCCTTCTTATTTAATGGTTATAATAATATGTTGCAGTTATTATTAATATTAAGTTTTAATTTTTGATAAATGAAGTGTATTTAATAAACATTAGATATACTATTTTTTTCTTTTTTTTTTTCGGTCTGATCCCTCACATATTGTATAGATTCAGGAACTTAGATTTGATCCCGCGCATATTAAGTATAAATAAACGTAGCGAAATTATTTGTTAGGATATTATTTTTTGTTTTCTTATACACTTTTTGTAATACTTTCGATTATGTGTGAATACTATTGATTTAATGACAGATTAGTCATAATGTATAGTGTATGTCAATTGTTACATGTCATTTGATGTTTAAAGGAAGCCTGAAGGTATATTACTTCACACCACTTTACTGTTGATGGCATCAATCATCGAAAAATTATCATTAATTCGACCATACGAAGATGTTTTCAATTGGCATATCCTTTACCTGTTACCATAGATATATTTTAAAAAATTATTAACTCGTTCATTGTTACACGATTTTCATTCATCAAGAATTTTCGTTCATTCTTTTTTGTTGATTCGTCCCTTGAATGTGTCACCACATACTTTACAAAAGGTAAATTATGGCGGTTTTGATATACGGTGAAATTATGATCGCATGGCATTTGATACTGTATGACTTTTCTTTCATTGTATTCAGTTTTCTATCATCCCCCAGTTGTCAACGATAGTTTTTTATTAGTTACAACACATAAATATTAACATGTACAGATAATTTTAACGATGTGTTACGGATAGGTTTAGTGCAATGTCAAATCTCATTAACACTTTTTTTCTTAAATTATTTATGTTATTATTAATAATATTATTTTGTATTATTGTTAGTTGTGTTTATAAGGTGCGTGTACAAAGTGTTTCATTTTATTATTATGAATAAATCTGTTTTATTTTTTATTGCTTTTGTTGTTTTTTTTTTAATTTCGCTTTTGATTTACTTTTACGTAAGTACAGGGGAAGGCACTTAAAAGGTAAATATAATGTATTGTTTCTCTTTTTTTTTTGTTGCTTTGTTCGGTTTGTTTTCGTTTGTTGCTTTGTTTTTGTTCATGTACGGATTATTTGATTTAGATTGGTGTTGGATTAAAAATAATATTTTTGAAAATATACTGCAAAAATATGATATTTTTATACTAATATTAACAATACAGTGCACTTTTAACACTCTAATAATTATGATGGTTTCACGATTTTATCTTGATATATCAATGAAATTGCCTAGAGTACAAACATACTTTTATCTCAATAATAATTTTAAAATATCTCTTTCTCTTTGTCCCTGTTGAGGAAAAACTATTTCAGCTCTTGCTAAGAGATGGTTTAAAAGTTTTTTTTTAATAACCTCTAATACATTTAATGTTGTATTGATCCTTTGTAATACTTGTTCCATCAATATCATTGAAAATTTTGTGGTATTTATGATGACTTTACAAGTATGTCGATGTTAAAGGGAACCTCAGCCTTGTCGGCCAATCTACATAAGACTAAATACCAAACGATGCTCTATACTTGGGTTCTGCGTAAATTAATAGTGGAAAAATGAATAGGCACAGTTTCTTTTTATGAGTGGCAACTGCAAGGAAATGATATCGAGTCATTTTTGAAAAGAATGTTCACGTATGTCAACAATGAGTGAGAAAGATCGTGGCCGAAACCCGGAGAGGTTTTCCCAAGGATTAAAAAGCCCGCATTGATATCAAGAAAGGTGTTCTGTGTGTTCAAATCTGGTCATAATTCATTATAATTATGATATATCATATAAATCAATCCTCTACTGTGAACAACTAACATGATTGACACAGGCGCTCTAAAAAACCACCTAAATTGATAAATGGGAACGGAAATTGATCACAATTGAACCACAATAATACTAGACCACACATCTTTAGTAACTCGACAAAAATTTAGAGAGATTGACTCGACCTTCTTCTGAATAGCCTGGCATTTTGCCCCGTCTACCACTTGTTTCTACTCTGCAAAACTCTTTTTAATAGGATAAAGCTGGCTTGAAAAACATTTACGGCATGGTTCAATTTTTCGCACAGTTCTACAGTGACTGTTGTATGATTTTACCAAAAAAGTGACAAAAAGTATTAACTAGTGTTATATATTAGTCTGTTCAAAGTTATTTTGTACATAAGTCATTTAAATTTGTGACATCAAAAGGTCGCAATGTTGCCGCATCAACTCTGAGATGTAGTTCAGTTTGGCTTTGACATACAATAAAATTCTAATCTAAATAAAATAATTGAACAAAAATGTTATCAAATATAATTTATTTTAACATTATAGTATATCTAAAAACTACAGGTAATTATACTACAGTATATATAATAGGTTAGAGTTACAACCTCTTATCACTTTCAGTAATCTTGCATACGTCTGACAGCCGGACGACTTTGACAGGCTCATTCGTTTACGTGTTTGAACTAATCAGACAGCATTGTGTCACTTTTTAACTAGAATATGATGAGAAGGAAAATATTGCTTGATTCTAAAACGAATTTACAAATTGCGGCAGGCAATACATTAAACATCTTGATGACGTATGTACAAAAAAAAATTGAATAGTCTATATAAATAAGTTCATTTTGAAAAACATGAGACAAAACTAATATTTTTCTTTTTTTCAATCTATTATTACTTATTATTATATAGATATATTACAATATATGATTTATCATACC
Organism: Rhynchophorus ferrugineus; assembly: GCF_030347505.1. Classification (NCBI taxonomy): domain Eukaryota; kingdom Metazoa; phylum Arthropoda; class Insecta; order Coleoptera; family Curculionidae; genus Rhynchophorus; species Rhynchophorus ferrugineus. The sequence goes on along the minus strand of NW_027472583.1, from coordinate 16,444,424 downwards.
CCCTGTGGGTGTTTTATGAGAGCTTTTAGAAAAACAATATTGCACAACCAGCAAATTAAAGGTTAATGTATTGAAATGTTATTCAGAACAATTATATTTCAAAACAACCACACCAATGTAAATTATTAGTGTACCATCCGCATTTTCTGCATGTTTTAAAAATTGGATTTAGTTTAACTTTTTAACAAAAATGGTTAACAAGATTGGTAGATTGGAGATGGTATTTAATATTAAAGGCGCCATAAGCAGAAAATCAATTTTATTTGAATCAAAGTCATCATCACTAGTCCCTACCTACGAGATTCAGCTATCATTTCATCATCATAGATGGATTTCGCATAAAATTATATTTATCAAGAATTATTAAGCAGAATAAATGAAATAGCCTAATATGGGAATAATTATCATATAATCGCAACATTTAATTATTTCAAATAAGTATTCCTATTCTCATGGAAAGTAAAAGAAATTTGTTTTCCATAAGTTTCAACAAGCCTTTGCTTTTGGTGGCACTTTTCTAATAACAGACATTTTTACTTCACATCCACTGTCGACACCTAACCATAATTACTTACGTACTATGGCCTATTATAAATTATTCTTGATTATCTGAAGTATCTAAAGTATCTTAAAGGGATTATCAAAATTATTTTTGTAGCTAAATGGGTATAGCTATCTCATACTTTCGCAGTTTGCTTTACTTTTCATAATTTTTTAAGTTCATATCAAATGTATTTTGTGAAAAAACACAGATTTTGTTAATTGTTAACACGAATTTGTTATTAAAAAATGAATAGTCAGATAAGTAAAACGTCCTCAGCTGAAGAAAATATAGCAAAAAGAGTCCTTATACATATTTCCTGAGCGTTATGCACGGTTGATGAAAACACGTTCGTCCAAAAAGGCTACATCTGACAGAGCAATCATTGTGAACCAATTGCTCGCCAAAAACTCAATAAATACCAACCCTATCCATCTGCTCCGGTTTCGAATGATTTCTTTTCTTTCTACTCTACAAACATTCCCACACAGCATTTGATGCAGATGATACAGCTTTGTTTACAACCGATTACAGTCCCGACGCCATTCGCGATAGTCTTCAAGTCCAACTGAACCAGGCGATTGCCACATTGTACTACAAATACTGGCAGCTGCAGATAAACCCGACCAAAACCCTGCAAGATGGAGCTCCGCGCCTATCGCCTCCAAATCGTTAAAGTTCCTATCCCCTGGCTCCAGAAGGCATTATACCTCGATCTGTAGTTCGACCGCAGGTTCCAATGGTCAGCCCAAATCCAGCACACTATCTGCAAAGGCACTGGCGTGTACAGTCTACTCTTCACGTTCCTCTGCAGAAAAAGTAAACTCCCAATCCCCCAGAAAACGACCGTGTATAAAATGCTAGTCTGTCCAGTCTGCCTCTTCGGAGCACAGGTGTGGTACAGGTACGTCTCTAAGAGATATCTTGCACTACTTAAAGTATTCCAATCCAATCCAACGTCAACACTCACCTCGAAACAGGCATCCCGTTCGTGAGGAGTTTCACGAACATGCTCAGTGTAAGGTTCTTCATGGGCGCCTTAGAACACGACAACATGTTGATAAAATCCCTACCCATCCACAAACCTCGGTAGATAACCAACTCCGACAATCCCAGTCGTAACCCAGGGTCTCTGTCACCCGCAAAACACTCCACTATCCGGAACCCGAAGCTATATCAGCAAAAGACCATTTGGTTCTAGCTAAAAAGATTTCTTTTCTTTCCAACGTTCAAGTCACCATTTTGAAGCATAGAAGACAAAAAAGGAAACTGTGTCTAGAAAAAGTGTTGAAAATGTTTTGATATATTCAGGAAGGACTCTACTTTCAAGACTATATAATAAATTATAAACAATTGGTGTTTTATTGACCAAATACTGGTATTTTTTGTCAAAATGTATACTGTGAAACATTATGTGTATTGTCAAATGACTTGTAAAAGGTTTTATAAAAAATTCTAAGAAGATTGAAGAGATTGAAATCAATAAATTATCAATTAAAATGCCGAACAGTTAATTGACAAAATTATGTTAATTTTAATCATTTCCGGTGTGTGTCAGGAGCATTTCTTCAACGGAAGCTTAATGTTTAATGTTATTTCCGACTTAAACAACATTCCCGTGAGACATTTTATATTTTAACGTAAAATTTCTCAGAAGTTTTTTCATACTGGACCAAATTTACGTCCATTCAACTTTGTATGTTACAAATTATACTTAAATAATCAGCTATCCTGTACGAATATGATGGCATGTTAACAAATAGAAAACAATAATTTTGTTGAATTAATAATATAATTGTAGTTAACATATTAAGTTATTTTATCATGCAGGTCATAGTCGATATAGCACAAATAATTATCAATGATGCACATATATATGTTAAATTAAGCATAGATAGAATTAGAATGATTGACTGTTTGGTTGCATTCGATTTACTTCAATTATATTGCTCATAGTCGAACAACAACACTAAAATATTTACCATTTGAGTCAAACCTAAGCTGTTTTGTAAACATTATATTAAATTATTTACAATATTAAAAAGCACATACACAGAATACAAAATATTGACTGTTCCTAATAAATGCATCACATCTATTTTTACATATCGAAATAATATGAAAATGTATTTTTATGTCAGTTACAGTCGGTTATGGAATTTTGCATGACTAATATTTTGAAAAGCATTTATATATATAACAAAGAAAAAAATATAGAAAATAAAAAGTAACGAATTTGTTACAAATCTTAAAACTTAAATGATGTTAATATTAATGGTGTCAAGTTAATGTTGGATTGAAATTTACTTATCATCTAAATTAATATATTAATATATAAAAAATGTAATACTCATTTAACATAGATATATATTTTTTCTTTCATCATCTTCTTCACTAACACTACTACTCCTGCTGCAATATCTCATGTTTGTGTAATTTGCCTCTAAGGTTTTGGCAACCAACGTATTTTATAACTGGAACGGTAGTATGATGCCAATATAGTTCCATTTATTTCATGTAACAGTTTAAAAGTTCATCACATTTTCAAATTTATCCAATTTCAATCCTACAGCCGATCTAATATGATTTTTACAGATATTAGAATAGACAGAACTTTGTCACAGTAACATTTGTTGAATCTGTAGCAATTGGTTCAATACTTCAATTAATTTATTTATATAGAGTGTCGGAGACTACATGATATCCTAAGCAATCCACGCCTGTGGTCCCCCATATGTATAGGTAAACGTTTCATGTACTAGTAATCTTGTGGTGCGTTCTCTGCAACATCTATACCCCCCCCCCCTCGCTGTGCTGTGCACCAATAACTAAGTGATGTACTAAACAATTGCTTAATTTGCTGTGTAAATACGGTATTTGTTAAACCTAACTTACCAAATAAATCGTCAGATTTTGATTTACTTCTCATATACTGATATACTGATTTATTCTCATACACTATAAAGTCCATATAGAGTTCGATTTTGTGGGACAGGGATATATTAACTGATGTCCAACATAGCCTTTTATGACTTCAGTCGATTTAGACTGAATTATAATGGTAAATGTATTTATCTTCAAATGTATTTTAAAGCATTAGGAAACACCTGAATTACCTGTAATACTGAATTACAAATACCAATTATGTATTTGTATTTAAATTATAGTAATGTAAAGACCGCCCAACTCTATATAAGTGTCTGATAGGATATGTAGTGGCCATGACAATTTACTGGTTAAAACTTACATGAGAACAGAAACAGTAATTCGTTTCAATTTCAAGAATGAATAGGATATAGGTTTAGACTAAGGTTAGAGTATACAGGAAAAAATAGACAGAAAGAAGGAGATGTTTTGTTCTGACAATGGAGAAAGATGTTTTGTGTATGTCCAGAAGTCAATAAGGATGAAGGAATCTTTAATTATGTATGACTACACGAATGTTTTCTTCTGAAAGACCCCGTAAGAGTCGTTAATCAAGCTGCTTTTACTAGCTCATAATGTAAATACCAGTAAAGTGGTATAGGTGGCCCCATGTGAGAGGATTTCAACTTACCTTGGTAAAGGTGGCATTTCAGCGAACGAAAGGACTTATTGTTGTGAAATTTTGAACAAAGATCTGGCATGAAGCTTTGGACGAATGGGACCCCAGATGCTCTATGCACGATGTTCTAGAAAACCTGAAAACCTGTTCTTTCTGTGGATAAGTGGGAACCACTAGAATCTACGGTTGAAGAGGGAGTGTGATGGATTTTTGCAGCCAGGGTATCGGCACGACTTCAATCTCCAACAGCGAAACGTCAATGAAACCATTAAGGTTGAAAATAATGACCTGAATCTTTTGGGAGTTCATATAAAACCTTCAAAACTTCTTCACCATTTCACTTTCATGTTTCTACGAAATTTCTCTTGGGATATTCGCAATATATAGGTTGAATAATGCTGTATCCAAGACAAAACCTTGTGAAACTTCTAATTTTATAAATTTCCGATTGTAGATGATAACAGGACTATTACTGAAGATATAAAGTAACTTAGGCTGTTTATTGTAAAAAATCGTTGATATATTTATAGTATAAAGTATTATTGTTTCAAGTTAATGGCTATAATAAAAATATGCGGTACTTTTTAATTTAATAAGAATGCTAATTATCATCTATATTGTACAAATAATTGAAATGATTTAAATTAATAGGATACCGGTCTAGAATTCTATAACATGTATGTAAAAGGATACTCGCTAATACAACTAAATGAGTCGAGGCAATGTCGCATTTCCATAAACCAAAACGCCCTGTGTAACGCAGTTAAATAACAGTAAAAAAATAAAACATTTATTGCTTTTAACGCTTTAACTCAATTACATAACCGTCTGTTCGTTTAGCGCATCGTAAAGTGCGTCCATTAGGTCGTCGTTAATAATCAACAATTTCCGCTTAGATTTGGCAACGTTGTCGGGGGGCGATTCTAAAGTGCGGCCGTCGCCCAGCTCCACCACGCTGGAAGACGTGCTGGACTCGCTCTTGGGCCTACCGTCGTCCGGAAGGGCCCCAAGTCCTTGCCTTCAAGGTAGGAGGCATGTGTAAGTAGTATCGACGGTACACAGGTATTTTTTTTCGATATAACTTTTATTTATTTTTCGCTAGAATCAGTGTAAACGTTAAGTCAGTTGCGTTAAAAGTTATACTGAATAAATTGTTAATAACTGCAAGCAATAATAAAATGAAACAAACACAGCACATGTACATTTATTTTTAGTGTAGATGGCCTACTCAAACTTTAATTCATATATTATTTATTATGTTTTAGTTTCTTTTACAAATATTGAAAATACATATTATACATATAAGGTTAAAATTAATTTTAGTTATGCTATAATAACTTATAATAAGTAATATATAATTAATAGTAACTTATAATAAATAGTTAATATATAGTTATAATAATGTCGTTTGTAGAGACATCACTAAAACTATAAATAATATTAGCACAGAAGTTATGATATATATAATGATATAATAAATAATAATATGTAGTAAATAATAATATCTTAGTAATAAGATTTTCTCAATAAAATCTCTTAGGTTCCATAAAATTTATTACACTAATACTAACTTATATACTAGCACTGTTTTCTGCTTTTGCTCAAAACACATCAGCTCAAAAGGCATCGTCCTCTTAAGTTGTTTTGATCCATCTGCTCCCTCGAGAAGCCGGACTGCCTCAACATTGTCATAATGAAGAAATCTTTGGTCATTATTCTGGATCAGTTTTTTAATTGTTTGATTAATCCTATCCATTTCTAAATCTCTATGACGACGATTACTGTTTTTGGCGAAAGGCAGTATATGGGTGCCACATATCCTTAAGGATTTGCTTGTACTTCCAATCATAATTTTAAATTTGATATCCAGTTATTATTTCGTTTTCCTCTTCTTTACATTTTTCATTACAACCAGCGCAGCTTCGCCTTCAATGTCATTCATAAATATTTTGCTGCGTCTTTATATGGCACTCATATTATTTATTCTGATAAAGGTTTGTTGATCTGTCTTATATATTGTATAGAACCTTATTCAATGGATTCTCTGTTACTTAGAGAATTGTTAATTTTGTTTACTGATGCTTGCAATATTATTGCTATTTCCAACTGGTTTTTACCTACAGCTATTACGACAGTATACCAATCGAAAATAACTATTATACTATGTTGTAAATTAGGAACATAACCGGTATATATTAGCTAAAGCCCTGTTTTTATTTCTTTCAATTACGAATAGGCAGCCACGTACTAAACCCTTTAAAGGCTGCAAACTAAAACTTCAACCTTTTCTGCAAACTAGCTAGGTAGTCTCTTGCACAATTTAAAATTAAACTTGAAACTTTAAAAAAATTTGAAAACAAAATTTTCTGTCTTCAAATGACTCTTCAATTATATTGTAATTCTATGAATTTGGTCTTGGTTAAGTGATTTTCCTTGAAACCAAATTGATATCGATGTGCTGGGATTATATTATTATTATCTATGCTTTAGTGCCTTCAGTCAGTAGCTTCAATAGCTTCTAAATATTTTTTTTCAAATAACTGAAAAATAAATTAAAGGAGATGGTCTGTAACATGATTTTTATTCCTGTTTCGCAGGAACACATTTGTTGTACATTGTCTCAGGGATGAAAATATTCGGTAAAAATAAACTAAATCTGGCGAATGGGGTATACATTTCAAAAACCCGTATTGATTCACCGATGTTTGAGTTGGTTGAAAAACAGTGTTATCTTAAGAAGACATAATTTTATAACTCTCCTCTTCATACGAATTTGAATATTAAGCTCATCCAGAAGATTACAATAATATACTCAGTTTATTGTTTTATCAATTTTGGGCTAATCCAGAGAAAATATGTTTGATTTTCCAAAAAAAGCTTTTGCTAACCCTTTCTTGAATCATTTCATTTTAATCATTTCTAACGTCACATTGTTGATGTGCATACAGCCTTCTGAAACTCAAATTTCAACCTCAGAACTTATTCCTATTAGTCCCTAAAGTCAACTTTAGGTAATAATCAAGTAAGAAATAAAACGGTAAAATCAAGCACGCCAAAATTTACTGAAAGTCTCATTTATAATAAATAAGTCGTATATATACTATAATTTTAATTACAAAATAATCTGAAGAAATACATTCAAGTTTGTGTATGATAGTTAGGCATAGTATTATAATAACACGAGAAAAATATTAATAAAATAATAAAAATTAATTTTTATAAAAGTTTAGCGATATGTCATTGAACTATATTAATTATTTAATTAAAAAATACAATAAAGCACAAACCTAAAAAGTCAAGAATTATCTTAAATCATAGCTTTGCATTAATTAACAACTCAACTGGCTTAACGTCTTTTAAAAAGTACGACAAATCTGGATAATAAGAAGCGTCCAACATCCCCTTTCATTTCTACTATTTATCCTTCATATTTTCCATTTCTGTCTGTCTTGGAATCATAACGGCGTCGTAGATAAGTGTCGCTTCTTTCCGCCAGTACCTGGTATTCTCATCCACCACGTTCTCATGCAATGGGACACCATCAAAACCGAGAATTTCTCTCTCCATTTCAGAGACGGTATCAGCTAGCACTAGCCCGCAACGTCGGCTCAGCGATTCTGCCGACGGCGCCTACCGACGCCGCTCCGAAGGTTCCGAACCAGCGTCGGTCCGCCTGGACGCGGCCCTGCCGACTCCCGCCCTGCTGCGTTGCCGGTACTCGCGGTGCGGGAAGACGACCCTGGCCACCTCCAAGGAAGCGGAGAACTTCAAAAACTGTCACAATTGCTCGTATACCTACTGCTCCAGGGCGTGCAGAAGGAGTCATTGGGAGAGACATCGAAAGACGTGTTTGTTTTCAAGAATGGGCACACTGTGCAGACAGGTGAGCTATTACACGGGTTTACAACTTTCGGAGGGTCAACTTTCGGATCCGAACGGATAAGAACGACTCTTAACGTTATTTTTTAGTCTGTCTTAACTGAACCTACAGTTTAACTTGGGATCCGAACCACGGTCCTTGGCATTAAGCCATTATAAATCATCCCAAAAGACATCCGATCTTACCCAGCATGCTTACTATCGTGAATGGGATGGTTATTCCTTGTCGGATTTTATAATGTTGCCTAAAGACATTTCAAATTACAATCACAAATATAAAGTACATGCATACCCCAGCAGCATTCTAACCCGCGACTATCGCAACAGTAGGAGGACCGTCCTGTCGCCTTGACCACTGCGCCAACGAAGCCGGCATCAATACGTTGATTCTAGTTTTCGAGTTGGCAACACTGAGCTTTTATAGTGGATATCAGCTGATTTTAAAAAAATATCGATATATCGATATATTCGGATCGAAGAAAAGAAAATATCGAATTTACAGAAAAAATATCGGTATTTTACCAATTTACCGATTTTACCGATATTTTTAAGAAAAAATAAAAATAATGATGTATCGGCCCAAAAAATATTAATATTCACTAAATATTTTAACTAATTATTTTATTCTCTTGAAGGTTCTCCCCGAAATTTTAAGGTTTTAACAATTTTGCAAACTAGCCGGGTAACCTCTTGCTCAATTTTAAATTGCCCTCTTTCAAATTAAACCCCTTACGCTAGGGATGTTGGTCACCAAAAAAAATATCGATATATCGTCTTCGATATTTTTAAATAAATATCGATATATCGGAAAAAAAAGAATCGATATATCGGGGAAAAAAGAATCGATATATTTTTTGATTAAGTATAAAAAATATCGATATTTTATAAAAATTATATCGATACTTTATAAAAAATAACAATAGTAAAATAGCCCAAATATATATATTTATATATATATATATATATATATATATATATATATATATGTATATATATATATATATATATATATATATATATATATATATATATATATATATATATATATATATATATATATATATATTACGAACCTTTAAAATACCAACTTTAAAGGTTATATATTATTATTATACTATTACTATTAAAAATTATATTTAATGTATTTTGAAATAATAATTAAAAATATATGCTAAAAACATATCGATATATTGGCCAAAAAAATATCGGCCAAAAATTCTGAAAAAAACGTCGATATATCGATATTTTTGTGCATCCCTACCTTTTGCCACACGTGGAATTCTATGAATTTGGTCTTGGTTAAGCGTTTTTCTTTGAAGCTTTTTCTTCTTCAGTCAGTAGCTTCAGTCTTTTAAATAATTTTTTTTTGAATAACTAGAAAATTAATCTAACGAGATTGGCCTCTATGATCAGATTTCATTTGACGGCTTTACAGGTTTAGGTATCCAATCCCATCGATCCCAAGCTAATCGTCAAATACACTAAAAACACTCATTTGTCCTTAATTTGAACTTAAGAAGTTCAGTTCAACGTCTGCTTATTTCTGATTTATACTTTTTAATTCAATAAATGGCCTTTAATGGTCATAATTAATAAAATAATGAATTTTAATGGAATAAGAATTAGTTAATATTTCGAAAATTGGAAACAATTTAAAGAAAAAGGTTGCTGATTTAGATTCAGCCCCCCAATTAACCTTATAAGTAGATTTTGCTTGCTAAGGTCTTGCAAAAACTGTATATACTTGTATTTCTAATGCTGCGTACGAGGGGAGCCACCGAAGGACAACGAATGAGATTCGCGATGGATACTGAATATTCGTTGGCCTTCGATAAAAAGTACATATTGCATTTGTTGTTAGGAGAAAACGTTCGTTGGGCGTGAATGTGTATTTTTCAAATGCGGAGGCCATTATAATGTATATACAAAATGAATTCCATTCATTTCTTTTGATCTTCCCGACACTTTACAAATTGCAAGCGAATGCCAACAAACCTTCGTTGGCCGTCGTCAAACTGTCCAAACAGAACTAAAAATATCCCAACAAACTCAATTGTTGTCTTTCGTTGGCCCGGTCTGTACGCAACATAAAGTGTTGGTCGGAAAATAAATTTATCTACTTTTATTGCTTTAGGTAATTGCTTCCACCAAAGAGAAAAAGGACGTCTTAAAAGAGTTGTCTGTTGTTGCTAAAAGAGGTTAGTATAAATATTTTTATACCACTATTTTCATGTTTAGATTTTGAAATCCAGGCTTAAAAACAAAAGGTTTAAATTCAAAAGGATCAATATGTGAATCAAAACGGATTACTTTTAAAGAATATTATCCACCAGAAGATGCGCAAGATTTGGTCTGATCAAAACTTATAAGATTTCTAAGGTTAAGGAAAAAGTAATTTTGATTATTCCTAGTTAAAATCCCTAGTAATAATTGTACCATAAAGTGATACTATAGTGAACTATTTTACAGTAGAACATATTTTAAGTAAATATATTTATAACTTTTTTAATATTTCTCTTTTGTTTAAAACTTTTCACATTGCCGTATTAATTTATTTCTCGTAATTATTTTGACTGACTTTCATTTTTATAACAGGTAGGGCAAAAGTCCCGTTACCATTGTGCCATTAAACCTATTGCCTAAACTTGCTCAAAGAAAAGTTTTTTTTTCCGTTATTTCGTTCAACTTTCGGCTCTATTTAAGGCATTTTTCATGACATCCTGCAAAATCTGATGCTGAATTTCTTCAATTTCGTGACGAATATAAGATGTTGAATCGTTTGGGGCTTATTCACATAAACTTTTGCTTTAAAATACCTATAAAAAAGTCTGATGGCATTGAATCTAGAGATCTGGCTGACCATACTAAATCGCCACTTCGCGAAATTAGTCTTTGTGGAAAAACGTGATTGAATTGTTGAACGAGCTGTGTGTGCTGTGGCCTCATCTTGCTCAAACCACATATTCTCTAGTCTTTACTCTTCTATTTCAGGCACAGAAGAAAATTCGATTCATGTCTTAATAACGTTCAGTAACCGCAACGTCTTGGCCGTTTTCAAAAAAATAGCCATGCAGTTGTCTTTAGTGGATGCAATGATGTTTCATGAATTAATTACGAATTTTGTGTTACCCAAGACCGGCTGTTCTGTTTATTGACGTGGCCACTGAAAAGAAAATGATCTTCATCGCTCATTATTAATATATACGAAAAATCTTCAATTTCACTAGACAGCCTTAGAAATGCATTACTATACTCAACTCGTCTCCGTAATAAAGTTTGGACGTCTTACAACACAGTGGTTAAAAAAATTAACTAACTAAAAATAATAATAGTGCAAAAACATCAGGTAGGCCAGAAAATTGATTTAATTAAAACGGTAATTCATAATCTCTTTGTGATTGGATAAAATGTTGCAAACAACTTCAAAGGTTTCCGAATTTATGGTTGAACAAAGTATCTTTGAAGTCCCACTCAGATGGCCGCGTAATCTTAATTTCACTAATTCGCTTCGAAGTATTTTAGCGCAATCTTGAACGCTTTCTACCATTTTTTTTCCATCGCTTACTTTGATCAACGTTGCGTTTGACTTGTTTACCCCGTAGGCCCAAATAGAAATATTACGAATAAGGATGTAAAGTGTGATATATTTTGTTAATAAGGAATACATGACATTAACTGAAATAATAGTTTGTCCAATAAGTTTTGTCGTACGATAAAAATGTTTTATTGATATAAAAATAATATAATTTTAATATCAGGTGAAATTTCATGTTGATCTGTCAGCTTCTTTATATATATGCAGCTATTCAAATTTGGTATGTTTTTTTATAATAGGAATAATTAATCATCGTTTGGTATATTTCTTAATATTGAGCGTCAAAATAAACTCGTAAATTTTTTAAGTAGGATAAAATGAAAACGAAAAATCCACTCTGAGTTTAAAAGAAATTTCACATTTTTAAAAACTCCATTTAGCAGTATATTCGGCGTTATCTATGAGATGCATTGGCTGTTTATTTGGAAGGATTATGTATAAGGATTTTATCAATTAAGACAGTAGAAAAGTTACATTTTTTTAGTACGTATCAGTCATTTAGTATTTTATTTACAAAGTGTATCACTGCGAGTCGTAGAAAGAATATGAGAGAGCTATACGAAATAGTTAATTAATCAAGAGAGGATCAGTAAAAGCTCTAACCATTTTATGAGATAATGAAGCAAAATGAGTTTTGCATTCTCTAATAATAGAGGAAAATCATATTCACATAAAATGATTAGAATTACAACGACCCAAAGTCTTTAAAACGATAACAAAGAAGGATTTGACAAAAAAAATCTGTTAATGTTTATTTCAGTTTTCAACTTACAATATGTTTCGTATATTCCCCGTAAAATTACGATTGTTTCTTGCTTTCAAAGTAACTATTCCTCTCAGGTGTTGAGCATTTAAAACTTGAAATTAACTCAATCTTAAATCTGACGAATATGGTGGAATATGTTCTTCTCCTATCTTGCTGAAATGATTCGGCCTGCACATATTAAGCATACAAATAAGTAATATAAAATAGTCGTAATGTTGCATATCTATCAACCACGTCACGTTGGCGATATTCGTATTATCGTTAAGTAAAATCATTTCAAAAGTATAAGATTGGTAAATTTTTTTCGAGGGAATTTTTTTATACCTATAGTATATGAAGGTGGAGAATTGAAAGTTTAAATTGAGCTATCATATGATGAATCGAATACATGTGAGTGAAGCATGGAAAATGAAATAGAAGCAAAATTGTGATAAGTTATTTTCAGCAATATAATATTCGATCATATTATACAGCAACATATAATTCAACAGAATGCTCTTTCAAACTACTAATTGCTTATAAATTATGTATAGATCTGGTAAAATTAACTCACAGATTTTTATCACTATTGTGACATTAATCAGCTCTCCCAATATCTGAGTAAAGACAATAATTGCAATATTTTCCGGTTTGTAACCTCTAATGTTTTGAAGAATTTTAACAACAGTGTCGACCAGTACCAACACTAACGGAATTTTATAGATTAATGCGGTTACATTTATACAAATCCGACGCAGCAGACAGCAATCTATCTCTTTTCAAATAGGGTAAAATAAAAAGAAAAAATATTCTCCCAGTTTAAAATGAATTTTACATTTTTACAAACAGCGTTTGGCAGTTTTAGGCTAAATATGGTGTTTTAACCCGAATAAGTCAATGAAATTCAATGAACTAAATCTAAAATAATTTAACTTAACAACTGATTATTTTCAGACAGCTTCAAGCTAACTAAATGTATTATATCTTTCACTAATACTAATTACTGGAAAAACATATTTCTAATTATATCTAATCGCCTTTCCATTGTTCTTGCTGTGCATTGCTTTCTCTCTATTCGCAGTAACACTTTTAATACTATTTTGTATATTTGTATAAGTTAATTTTAGCATATATTATTTTAGTATTTCTATATTAGATTGTTCTCACAGATGAATCTCCCAAATAAACAAAATTGTACGTTATACATTTGATGTTTCAAAATAGTCTTATTTAATTTGTTAAACATACATAGATTTTTGTGAATATTATCGACTACAATACACATTTTTGTTTAAAATGTTGAGGGAATAAACGAGCTGGTGAATTAGCTTGCAATATGACGAATGCGCCAGGATTAAAGACTTAAAAAACGCGGCATTAATTTTTCCAACACTTTTTTTTCTTCCACTTAAACTTTTCAAATTTTTAGGTTGATTTAATGTTATACAGGAAAGTTACATAGAAATTGTTAGTCTATCCACCCATATCTACGAGTAGTAGGTAGTATCAAGTAAATGCTGTTTGGTGAATACGTTGGGTGCTTAACTAACTTACAACTTCCATTCGAACTGCAATAGTGTATCAATACAAAAGAGTAATGCGTCTTTCAATTTATTCAATTGACGTTGATAGATATATCTGCAGTAATATTTTATCTCAATTTTTGCTGTTAGTAAAACACTAAACTTTGGTAATTATATCATATGCACAGCAAGACTATTTATTGTCATTAAATTGAAAATCACCACTTAATTGAAATGTAATTGAAGTGTAACTTTTTAAAAGTGTTCGATGGGCTTCAACAGCAGATTTCTTCAAATCAAACAACGAATGAATGAATGCCGCCGAGAAAATATAATTTTGTACTCTTCTCATCGTCTGTATACACCGAATAACTCAATGATACTAAATGAAACACTTATATTTTATTGTTATTTTATATCAAGAAATCAAAAACCATCGAATTTAACAGTTAGGTTAGATTTTTTAACAGTTGATTCTTCGCGTTTTTACTAACAGATATCGTTGATTAAAATGCATGCTATCCTACCTAGTAAATAAAACGATATTATTAATCAAGATTAATGTAAAAACCAAAAAAAGTAATATTTTGTAGACACAATATATCGGCCTTTCTAATTTAAATCAACAAATTACTACCACCTGTAGATATCGCCGCTCATATTACGTGAAACCACCTAACATAACACAGAAAATGGACAACAAAAAGGGACTTTATATTTAAGTTTAACTTAACATAAAAACTATATAGTAACAAATCGTCGTATAAGAAATATGAGTTGACTAACTATAACTATTAAACTTTTTAAAATTAAATAACTATTAATGAAGAAGACCACGGACTTTGTTATTATTATATTTAGAATGATTTCATAAGAAACTTGAAGTGTATTTAAAATCGTTCCAGTAAAATACCCCATTTACGTCTCATAGATAATGCGCATATACACCAAACGCAATTTATAAATATGCTAAATTTGTTTTAAACTCGGAGCCGAATTTTCCTTCTCATTTTACCCTAGTAAAAAGAGATAGAATGCTGTCTGTTCTAATCAATCTATAATATTCAATATATATTTGTACTAGTCGGCCCTGTTGTCAAATCTCTACAATATTCTTGAAAACTTTAATGATTTTGACGACGCATTGGCAGTTTCATTAGACAGACTATTAAAAGATATTGATCCTGAATCTGGGATAAACATAACTAATTAGCATGATTAATATTTTCAGGTTATATTTCCCATGGTTTAGGAGCCGTTAAGTGCTTTTATCCCAATCCGGAAGCGGCGGAAAGATTTCTATCGGAAGGTCTGTGCAGTCTAGGCGAATTGACATTTGTTCGATGGCAAGACTTGCTGCCCAGCGAGATGGGACCGCAGTTATACGAGGAACTGGTCAACATGTGTAAAAACTACAACCCAGAAACTAAGTTCGTACTCTACGTTTCGATCTGCGTGGTTTCGGAAACTCCAGCAAGTGGGGCGGTCAAATGGGAACGACAACTGGTTTCGAGATGTGCTAAAATTCGTCTCAGTAAAGATCTGAACTTTGCAGGTAAGTTGGTAATGTTGCGTTGTCAGGAAAATAAGTTTGGTTCGATAAAGTTTATGTACAAATCCTGGTGATGGGATGATGACAGTAATCAACAATCACAAAAATATTGTCTAATAGTTTATCTAATGAAATAGGATCAACACATTTATTACAATGTATATACGTTCATATTTAGGTCGACATTGATAATTTATTTGACAACATATGACCAGAAAATACTCTAAAGTTCCACAATAATTTATTATTACATCAGTGTTCAATGACGAATGCTATAAGAGTTTAATAATAATAATGAAATTAATATTCAATTTAAAAATATAAATATAAAAAATATAAATACTTTGCTTTAATTCAAATGCAAATTACACAATACTAACACATGGGCAGAAAAGTCCCGGGCCTAGGTGGTGCTAGTTTTATTGCATTCGCCGCTTTTTCATTTAGTACTAACCTTCAAAACAAAGCTGCTAAAATTTCATGATATTCTACTCATAAGTTTATGAGTTATTGTGCTAAGAGTGACACTACTTTTATTATTTTCAAAACACTGGATCAAAAACAATTTCGCGTTTTAATTTTACACTGCTTCTTTTACACTGCGTTCAAGTTCAAGCTTGAAAAGTGTTATAAAAACTCCACTCGACCAGAAACAACAATAAAACGTTGGTTTGCTGACTTCAAACGTGCAGTGGACGTTCAAATGATAGATATATCGATATTTTCTGAAAAAAATATTGATATTTTTGGCCGATATATCGATATATTGATATTCTTTTAACAGATATTTTTCAATATTTTTTTATTATTATAAATTAAAATATAATTTTTAATAAACCTTTAAAATTGGTTATCAAAGATATATATATTTTTTGAAATTTCACTATTTTTATTTTTCATTAAAAATATCGATATATCGATATTTCGGATATATCGATATTTTTTTCGGTAGCCAACACCCCTATAAAATACAGTGTTTTAAGGATGAAATTGAAAAATATATGGAAAATTGGATTGATTCTAAAAAAACAGTTTATAGATAATAATTGATTTTAATTTTTTTTAATGCTTTACTACTGGAATAATGTTTACTCACTACTATAATTACACTAAATATCGCAGTGTTATATAAAATATGAATTATTTTTATTATTGACCACTTTCTTTCTAGGTCCAGAACGAGAAGTACAAGACACGCCCGAAACCCTTATTTTAACTTGCGCGCCCATCAGACTGCCCACAAAAGAAACAACAATGCGAGCTCGGGTTATCGCCGTCGACAATCTCCAAGGCCAACTTCGTGCCCGAGGTGTATCGCTCAAACGTCAATATCCCGAAATTTACAAACAGCTGGACATTTACTGCGAAGATATCAGCGTTAAAGTAGAAGCTCAAACGATCTATCCGCGAAATGCGAGTACGAACAAGAGTTTCATGTGCATCATCATGCTGGAGAGCGATTCAGAAACGTTACGACACGTGGAAAAGGCTGGAGTCAAGGTCAAGACAATCGACGTTTTATTATCCAGTGAGACCACTGCGTTATAAAGGATGTTAATTCGAAGACAATTTACTTCTGTTGCAATCGATAAAACCAAAATCGAATTTTTATTTACATTTTCAACTAAAAGTAAAAAGTTTATATAATTTTAAGTTTAATAAAATTATTTAAATTAATTTAGATAAAGAGAAAAAAAAAGTATATGTCAATTTACAGTTTAGTGTATACTGTATTGCATACACCATAGTATAAATTTTTTATTTCTTACTGCAACCTCCGATGATAACGAAATACATGTACATGTCATTATTTTTTATGCATTGTTACTATTTGTATACCTATATTATATCAAGATATCTATATTTGATCTATTTATTTACATAATTTAATATATAATTGTTACATAATATTATTATGTTGGGGTGTTAATTAGAAATTATTTGTCAAGTGTATATCTGGTTGCAGCATACCAACAAATATTTTATTAATGTATATTAATAAGCGTTCGTAATTATATTATAGATAAAAACGGTAATTATATTTATACCTTAATTTAACTTGTGAGTGTGAGCCTCCTAATATATTTTAGTTATGCTTCAATAAATACATTAATAAATAATAGATTAAATCTTATATGAAATATACTCAAATGACATTTTATGTCTTACTTAGGCTCACTTGATAACAATGTTGATATTTTAACTTTTATTTTCCTACAATTTTATTGTAGTTTAAATATAACAACATAAATTAACACGCGTAATGTTTACCTTGTAAATATAGTCTGTTAATTTATACATAGTTTTCTTGGATATACTATAATTTTTTATATAAGCTGTTTAATAAAATAAATTCATTACAAAATATGTAAATATATATATTGCCAAAGTATTATATATTGTTATACCTGTTGATATAAACGTATATTTTCGCTTTTGCCTTTGAACATTCCTATATAGAATATTTTTTAATGTTTTCATTAATCGTGCTAGGTTTAATAACCTTTTGTCCTGTGATTTACCAAAGTAATGTGTTAGTGTTAAAGTAATAATATTAAATATACTCTCAAGTATGGAAGAATATTAATAAAAATTAAGGTTAGGTTTTTTAGCAGTTCCCGAACGACAACAAAAAGTAAGAAACTTTGTAATAAATCGCATTTTCTATAAATTAGTTGAATATATAGATATTTACTTACGGCGTTAAAATAGATTTGTAAGAAATCTAGGGTTTATTATTATTGTCCTCAGTTAGGATATAAAATTTATAGATTTTTTATTATGATTTTATTATTCATTGTGGCTGTACTATAGTAAATGTGGGTAATGCCTATTTGATACAATTCGAAAATATAATAATTGGAACACCATTTTTCATTATATACATATATGCAAATTTTGATGTATATAGTTTCTAAAAATTTACCATTTAACTTTTATCATCGTGTCCTGTGTGAAACATTGAGAACAATACCTGATTAAGCAATAAAATATTGCAAAAATTATATAAATAATTTGTTTTATTTATCCCTATCAATATCATCATGTTTATGTTTACTATATTGTTATCTTAAAAGTGAACGAAACTGACATTAAGTTGTATTGCAATCTTGCATGTATTCTGATTTTTTCATGACAAAAATTGGTCGCTATAGCTAGTGTGTTTTTCATTTTGTATAATCTTTTTAATATTAATTACATCTTACATTAGATATGCTTAGTACAATCTTAATTTACAAATCAATTGATTACTACTGTTCGGTTGTACTTGCATTAATACACAACCAAGTAGCACACGCGGCTTTGTAGCGCAGTGGTAAAGGCGATAGGACGGTCATCCTACTGTTGCGATAGCCACGGGTTCGAATCCTGCTGGGGCACGGTCGTAAATTTATGTTTGTGAGTGTTTAAAATTAGGCAAGAGTGTAAAATGCGACAAGAAAAATGATCCCAGTCGCGCCAGTAACAGGGCTGGGTAAGACCGGATGTCTCCTGGGATGATTTCTAAAGTTGGTCACTCGCCAGTAGGTAGGCTTAATGTCACAACAGTTAAAATAATATTTATTTTTTATCTTTCCATAATGTGGAATACAGTCTAATATTATGAATTATAACGTTACGCTTTTTTCCACATTTTTCCTACAAGCTTTTTGCTTAAAGGGTTAAATTTGACACAGGCGTCTAATTTTTTAATCCCTCCCTGTATTCTCATTAAAGACACTCAAAGAGTATATATAGAGGTCCAACCATTGCTGGCTCTGGGACTGCTTTTTTATTCGTTCATTTGAATTTCCTTACAAAAGAATTTGATTGGCCAATTTCAATAACCCGATTATTAGTTTCTTTGGTTTGTTAAGGACGCCATTTTTGTCTGTCTGGTATTGATACGATCAACATTTTTTATTATAATAACTATTATTTGATTATAATGTATCTTCATTCTCAAAAGTATTGTGTATCCAGTATATGTGCGGAAATAAAAAACCCGGTATCGTTTTCCTAAGAAGAAACAACCCAAATTATCTATATCAAGGATGTGTGTGTGTGACTCAGCATTGCTTTTACCTGGTATTCATTCTAAGTATACCACAGTGAATTGATTGCCCATTGTGATCAGCATTTCTTCAGTAGTCTTCGACGGGTCAGAAAAAATTGTTTCTGTCAAGTAAGAATATATGCTCTATGCAGATTTTTAGCGAGAACCATTGACTTTGAGCTACTGCAAATATTTTGTGAATCACCACTTGAAAGAATTCTTGAAACTATTTAAATTTCAGTTGTCTATGTGAACTTCTACTGAAGTGAACTCCAACAAAACAAAAAAGACATTTCTAGATAATTTAAAGGAATGATTCAGCTTTTCATTCGAGGAAAATTTCTTTCCAGCGAGCATTTTTTGAGATCTGACAATAGGAAATAGTCGCTGGGGGTTAGATCTGGAGAATACGGTGGATGAGGAAGCAATTCGAGTTCGCCCGGCACCCACTTTGCACAGAGCTTTCTCATACCCAAATATTCGTGAATGATATGAGGTACACGTTCAGTTGATATGTTTATAGTGTCTACTATTTTATTCAATTTCTATTTATGGTCATTCAAAATCATTTTGTAGATTTTTTAATGTTTTCGTGGGTAACAACCTTTTTTGGCGTCCACTGCGTTCACCGTCTTCGGTGCTCATTTCACCACGTTTAAACTTAGCATACCAATCCTTGATGGTTGATTTTCCTGGGGCAGTGTCCGGAAACTCGGCATCAAGCCAAGTTTTTGGTTCAACTGTAATTTTTTCTCTTTAAAAAGCAATATTTTATCAACATGCGAAATTCCTTTTTATCCATTTTTTTTTTCATAATAACAAAAGTTGCTTCACTCAAAATGCTATTATTCACAAACTAATGATTGAAATAAACTTGAAATTGAAATAATTGTATAGATATTTAGAATTCTTGTAGAAGCCCTCCAATATAATATTTACATTGAAATATCAAATCCTCAATAAATCATCAATCAACATGAAATTCCCCGCAGATTGGAGAATTTTCATAAGGCAACGTTGTTTATATCACTGTTGTTATTACTATTTATTGTATTATAAAAAAACATAATATTAATATTACTACCGAATATTAATATGTAAGCCAATTTAACCAAAAACCCTCAAATTTATTTACAAGGTCATACACAGAGAATGCAACAAAGCGAGGACGTTAAAAAGCCTAGTTAGTTTAAAAGTAGTAACGACCGGAAACTTCGAATGTTTCATTTGATAGTAAAATCTAAGAGTAAGAACCCTATTCGAAATCTTATATCAAAAAAATCAACTAGGCTTGTTAGAATAATATCAGTATTGAAAAGGAACAAAAATTGATAGTTTCTGCAACGAATTAAAATTTATGTTAGTACTTTTTCTGACTAAAAATATTTCTCTTTTATTATTATCCTTTTAATAAATTTCATTTGTCGTTTTGTTCACTATCACTACTAGAAAAAGTTGATTTGAGAAAAAGATTTAAAACTTTTTTTAAATGTTAAAGAACTCAGTTATTTAAAGAATTAAATAATTTACAAAAGCTGTTTCAATGGACTGGTAATAAATCAATCAAATGCCTTCGCGGCTTTTGGCATAGCGATTCATACTAGTGTTAAGTTCGATGTAGTAACATCTGGATGTTCGACTTCGTAAAATATTTCTCCAACATTGCCTATAAAACTAAATTTCTATTTTCTCTGTATGTATGGCTATAAATAACTGAACAATAAACGGTTTTCAACATAACTAAATTTATTATTTTCATCGGTCTGTGTCAGCTTCGACTGCTTTTATTAATAAATAAAAGTATTCTTGAAATTGTATTGATATATCGATATTTTTCACTAAATTGATATATCTAATATATAAATATATAAAATATCTAATAATTTGTTAATTTATTACTATTATGTCTCTTTTCTGCCTGTCAAATTGTTCGAATAGTTTATAACATTCGAATATATTAATAACTTTTATTCAATGTTGCCATCACTACGGATGACAGTTATCGAATTTCAGGCGTAAAAAATCGATTAGGTTGCGGTTCAGCATTTTACAAAAATAAAGGTGGCCCAAGAAAAAGGGTGGCCAAATTGCCCAATAGCAATTACAATAAATTAGCTAGTATATTTCTGTAGTGTATTTGATTTACAGATTTCGTTGAAATAAATGATTAGAACAAATAATCAAACATTCAATATAAAACTATCATAAGTAATTTCATAATGTAGATATTGGATATTAACCTATCTATCAAAACTATGTGATATGTTATATACAATTAAACCATAAATTATTTTGCCCATATTAACATATTATTGACGGTTTCAACGAAAATTTAGGGTTAGTTGCTTGTTAGGTTTAGAAATAGATCTGTCAGATGTCATCACATTTTGGTATCTTTTGGCAAATTTATGAATTATCGTATAATATTGTACAATTACAAATAGAGTTCGTAAAAATCAAGTGTTTCAAGAAAAAATAGGATTTAAAAAATAGGAACCAAATTGACACTGACAGCGTTTTATCTTCGATTAAATTGATTTTTACTTGACTCTTTTTCTGTTCGAGTCAAATAAAGAAGAACAATCTGACGTTTTATAGATAGTTTGTGTCATTAAAAATGTAAATATTGATTGTTTATTTCTTTATTAAAATACTATTGTAAGTTAAAAACTTACATCTAACTACAGAAAGGGCAGATTGATTAAACTAAAAAAGTAAATTTAATTTTTATTACACGTAAAAAAAATAAAATTTTCTACTGATCTGAGCAAAGCTTTATCTCCCAAGTACCGTTATTAAAGGCAGTAAGTTAATGTCGAAATAATATACGCATAAAAATAAAACAACGCCACATTAATGTTTTACTAAACTATTTTTTTCGTTGAATATTATTCTTGAATTCTGAATTCATCATTCCCATAAAAACTTTCAACATTTACGGTCTGTTCTTTATAGTTTAATATAAAATATAACATTTCATTTTTAAAATATTATCTTATTCATACTTCCGAAATTATATAAATTTAAAATATACCCAAAACAATCCCTTTAGACCCTGAAAATGTATATATTTAGTAGGCTAAATATAATCATTAGATAATATTCTCATGTGAGGATATTCTCCCATCGAATTAGTTATTTGCTGTAGTGTACCGTATGTCTGTGCTAGGGTCATAACATGAACGCTAAACAAACTGTAGACATGGCAGCACTGGTCGACAATAGGTCACGTCATGGCATCGTGGCAGTGCAGGCGTCAGTGTTGCCGGAGTTTGTTGGAAAAATTAATTTTGTAACATGGATTATTTTAATTATATTTAAAGACATTTTTATTGACTCGTTCTAAAAATTAAACTCTAATTATCTAATACTAAATGTTAGGTCAAAGGGTTTATTCTTTTATACAAGTTAGAAATTTAGATTGACTAGATCAAAGTTACACATGGCAACACAGGAAATTTCGAAATGTTAATCAATTATGAGAAACGAAGTATGTCTCGTTTTGGGATCGATTATACCTACCGAGAGATTATTCGAGTGAATTGCACGTTTAAAGTTACAGTTCGGTGCCTTCAGACTGTACATGTGTTGATTTTTTTGATGAATAATATTTTTGTAGTGCGTTAAATTAAGAGTGCATCGGTTTAATTACAATTTAAGTGCGAGGAATAGTTTTATAATCAAATTTCAATACATCAATCTCGTAAATCTTTTTTAAAAAGGTAATAAAATGAGTAAAGACAGAAAACGTTCTATGGTGTGGCATTTCTTTCACTTCACACGCGAGAAACACTTTGTGAGGTGTAAAATATGTAAGAAGGAGTACAAATATTTCAAGAATACTACAAACCTCAAGTGCCATTTGGAAAGATTACATCCTGACAGTTTGTTGATTTCTCCTATAAAACGAGAAGAATCTGATGAAGAATTTGAGATCGCTTCAACTTCAAATTCACAACAAAGCGGCAAAACGGCAAAAGCTTTCAAGATATTGGCGACTACTACTTGTACATCGACAAGTACACCCATAGGAATAGGTCAGACAACTATAACGCCCCTGAAAGAATCTATAAATCTGAAAAAGATGCGCCTGCTTGGATCGTCAAGTTCCGACAATGAACTTACCGAATTTCAAATAAGAGATTTGAACATGGCGCTCGTTAAAATGGTAGTGTCAGATTATCAACCTCTTCGGATTGTTGAAGACAAGGGCTTTCAGGAATTTGTCAAAAAACTGAATCCGTTGTATTCGATGCCGACCCGGAAACGTTTAACAACACAATTAATTCCTGAATACTATCAAAGTGAGGTGGAGAAACTCCAGCAAAAGTTGTCGCCTGTGGAGTACGTCAGCGTTACTACAGACTTATGGATATCGGACACCACCAATCATTACGTTACAGTCAGCGTCCATTTCTTGGAAAACTCTGAGTTGCGCTCCAACGTTCTTCAGACCAACGAAGTAAGAGGGAATCAGAGTAGTTCGGAGATAGCTGAGGAGCTACAGGATATCTTTAACAACTGGAATATCAACGACAAGATCGTCACTGTGGTTTCGGATAACAGCGAGAACATAAAATCGTCCATAATCGACTATTTACAGAGGGATTATATCCCGTGTCTCGCTCAGGCCTTAAACGTTTCAGTCAACGAGGGACTGAATCAAAACGGCGATTTAAATTTGATAATAGAAAAGTGCAGACATATCGTAGAGTACTTCAAGCAGAATGATTTAGCTGTAGAAACCCTTACGAGAATACAGCTGGAAATGAACACTCGTCAGTTAAATGTTAAGCAAGATGTGGGGAAATCTTGGAACTCTGCGTACACAATGCTACAAAGATTATTGGATATCAAGCCGTCAATTGTTGCTGTTATGCCCAGTTTGACAGAAACGCCTGAAATGCTAACGGAAGAGGAATGGCAGACAATAGAAGATTGCGTTTCCATCCTGAAACCGTTCGATCTGATGATGACGGTCCTCTCTGGAGAAAAATATATCACATTATCATCAACAATACCGCTCGTAAGAGGCCTCCAGTTTTCAACGGGCAAAGTAAATTGCGCAACTAAAATCGGAAAATCTCTTAAAAACGATTTATTATTGATGATTTCAAATCGGCTTGGTCGTTACGAACAAGATAAAGTGTCGGCAAAAGCCACCTTCTTAGACCCTCGTTATAAGAAACAGGCATTCGGTTTACAAGAGAACGCAAACTTCGCTGAGAACTGGGTACTAGAAGAACTCGAATGTATTTTTGATGAAGACGAAATTTCGACTCCGACTCCAGAAGCTAACATTTCCCAAGTGGAAAGCGAGTCGGAGAATCCCGCTGAGGACGACATGTTGTGGGAGTATTTTGATAAAAAAGTCGCCGATTCCATAAACGTAAAATCTTCACCAACAACAAAGGCTATTTTAATGGTGAAACAGTATTTGTCAATGCCCAATATACCACGTTCTTCGAATCCATTCGTTTTTTGGGATGAAAATAAAACTGTACTCCCTGAACTATACAGACTCCACCAAAAATACCTTTGCACTCCGGCTACGTCTGTACCATCCGAGCGGATTTTCTCCAAAACTGGAATCATCTCCAATTTAAGAAGGAACAGAATTCCAGCTAAAAATGTGGATCAAATTGTTTTTCTAAATACAAATTTATAGATAATACTATGGTTTTATTTTCTGCCAGCATACTATTTGCCCAATCTAAGAAATAACAAAATTAAACTAACAATTAAATTTATTCTAAAAAATATATATTTCTCGAAAAGCATACGTAAGATAAGGTACATATAATGAATAATTAATTGCATGAAATAATTTGCACATCTTTAAATAAATCGTATCTTATAATCGATACATTAATCTATTTCTATCGAATTAAAATTTCCCTAATTTTAAATTTATTTTCTAATATAAGGTTAATTTTATGTAATCCTCAATTCTTCAAATATAACAACTTGAATAACATATTACTTTTTACCTTCCTTTCCTTTGTGGAGAAATGAAAAATATTGATCAGGAAAATTCATTATTGATATCTACAGAGTCCTGTAATTTCTTGATGATTATACGTGTAGCTGACTAGATGGCGCAACAAAGATTTGAGAAATTATAGATGGCGCCTAGGACAATTGACAAAAATAAAAAATAAGCATTTCCCTGCTGTATAACAAGGTCAACAACTTTATTCGCCTAAAAAGCGAAAATTTAGTATTAAAAACCTGTGAAAAACATAGTGAGTGATGTGATTGTATTTGCATTATGGCTAGTAGTTTGGAAAATTAAAGGGTGAGCATGTGAAATGTGTTATTCGTTTGGACAGCGTTGGAAATCTTTTTGTTTGATAACGATTTTCTTGCTAAAAGGATAGACAAATCGTTGCCCATACGATAATATTTTTCGAAATTGTCAGTGAAGTTATGGTTAAATGAAAATGTGCCACCCAACAGTTTAAAAATTAGTGAAAAACCTGGAAAAAGTTTCTTTTATTTCAGCTGTCAATTTTGATTGTTTACGACTTGTGGGTAACATAACTAGCGCCAAATTTAAATGTCAAGCACTTTTTAATTTTGTTATTATTATATATTACATAAAATATATTTTGATTTAAATACTTGTTTTCGTTTTATACTTATGGTGGTAATATAAAAATCAAACTTTTTCTATTTTTCTAGTGTTCAAGATATCTCAAAATTCAGACATGTCTTTTCCTACATAACTGGGCCTCATAGAAAGCTGTAAAATGTAAATGAGAAATATAGTTTATTTATTTCTATAAAACTGTTCATACCATGGACTGTTATAATACAATACCTCCTATACCAGATACAGGAGGTACAAACAGTCCTACTTGCTCAAACAATATAGTAAAGACAGAATTAAAATCTCAAGAAATAGAATTAAAAGATTGTCTTTTAAATGGTGAAGTTAGAAGTTATATGGAATATTTACCGAATAACAATATTTGTGATAATGATAATGTTGCCAATAGCACTGTGGTGTCTATACAAAAAAAGGAATATTGTGAAAGTGAGTGCTTGAGTGGAAATAGGACTCAAATAATTCAGCCCAGTGATTATGTTAAAGATGATGTTAGTTCTCTAAGTCAGTCAGGTGAGTTAACATTTAAATATCTTTTTATTAACATTTCAGTGTACTTTTTAATTATCAGTAGGTTTTTTATTTTTTTATATTTATATTTATATTTCTTATAGAAGATACAAATAGTCTAAATGAAAACAGCAGTGCTACTGAATCTAATCAAGAACCTCAAACTTCTGAGCCAATAGAAGTAACCATAGAGTCAGATGAGGATGATTCTGATAAACTATCCCAAAGCAGTGACACCTACTTTTACGAAAGCCATAGTAATGGTAGTTTTAGACGATCTAATAAAAAAAAGAGAATCTCTAGTGGTCCAGGTCGGGGAAGACCAAGAAAGACAATAGTGCCTATGTATCAGAGTCAAATTAGTGGAGATAAAAATGCTATAAAAATACGCATTAAAAAGAGCAATATGAGCACACAAGTACAAGTAAGTGTTTTATAATGTTTCTAAATCATTATTATTTTTTGTTTTCTTATATAATATTTTCTACGAATTGTTATTATTATATAGCTCACACCTAACAAAAGAAAATCAGGAAGGCGAAAAAAGCATAAAGTGCAGTCAGATACAGATACATCTGATTATGAAAAAAGACCGAAAAGAAGTCGAACTGCGGCCACAGCGGCTTCCGCAGCTGTAGTGACTGATAATAATGTTTCTAGTACCCAAGATGTGGAACCACTAGAGCAAGGTCCGTGGGGTGATTCATCTAAACTGCCTGAAGAGCTTTTGGAGAGAATTTTTCGGGAAGCATGTTTACAAGATGGATCATTACCAACTTTGGTTAGGTGAGTGATACACATAATAAATAAAATAAAACAATTAAATTGCCCATTACTGTTACTAACATTCTGATATTTCATGTATTTTTAGATTATGTAAAGTATGTAGACTGTGGAGGGACATATCGTTAAAATCATCATTGTGGAAAAAGGCAGATTTAAATTATGTCAAAGAAAAGAATAGGACTGATCTTCGGCTACATTGGTTAATCCTAAACAGATTAACTGAATGTGAAGATTTAAGCATGGGTTAGTAGTTAATAAGTTAATAGTTTTTTTTATATATAATAATTTATACATAATTTAATAAAAATAACAATGTATTGTTTGCAGGTGAATGGAAAGTAAGAGATATTCAGTCAGTTCTTGAAGCTATTTGTGAGCATTGTCCAAAATTAAAAGGACTTAACTTAAGTGGATGGAAAGGTTTGAATGCAGATAACTTGAAGTATTTGACAAATGAATGTAAAAATCTAGAAAGGCTTGATCTCTCTTCAATTAATGTGAGTATATTTTTTTTGAGTTTCTTACTATTTTATATTTTAATTTTGCTAATTGACTGACATTTTAAATATTAAATTTGTCATTTGTTTTTTTAGTCAACTTCAGCAATAAATGCCCAACCATTAGTAGCATTGAGTCAATCTATGAACACTCGGCTTACTCATCTCGTATTGGCACATAACAAAATTGCCGGTTTTATGCAGATTATCTCATCCATTGCGGTAAGTTTTAAATCTCGTCTTCGATTGTGTATTAAATTGAATGCTTTTTCAGAGTCACTGCCCTAATCTGCAACTTTTGGATATTTCTAACATTAAAACTTTTGCTCACAATACAGCCCTACTTCATGTGGAGAAACTTCAGACTGGGTGTCCTAAATTAAGAGTTTTGCGTATTACCAATAGTCAAATTTGGTTAGCTCCTGTTACCCTCACTGAACAGGTATGAGATTTTTTCTTAGGTGCTATTTTTCACTAATACCGTTGATTAACAGGTAGCATCGCCGGGATTTCCAATGCTTGAGGAGCTCTCCTTAGCAGGCTTGGAGGAAGACCAAACTACCACGTCACGATCTATGGATGATGACGGTATTGAACGTTTGTTAAAATCGAGCAAAAAACTTCGATTATTGGATGTTAGAGGCTGCAGTAAATTAACTGATTCTGGACTTGTTAAAGTACCAGCATGGGATTTGGAACATCTTTTCTTAAGTGGTGAGTATTACAAATACACTATTATATTAGAATACTGTATGAAAACTAACTATTAATGCTGAGTGTTAGCAACATTTAATTCTACTTCCTAATGAATTAGTGTAAACTCTATTTTGAATCTTATAATCAATATCTCTTATAAATAGGTCAAGTCACAATTATTAATTGGAAAATCTAGTTAACCATTATGCAAAAAATGCTTGTTTATTATGTAGTGCTGTATCTTTTATACCAGTTTATGAAATTTGGGTTAATAGTATTTGATTTCATTGAATAAGCATTTGTTGGATAAGTATTTCTTAATGCAGTATTAAATCAAGTATTTGCGGATTTCACATATTAATTGGTTATAGGTGAAATAAAAAATTTGAGTGAGTTTACAACTCATTTGCACATAGAAATCCTCTTTTAACTGGCGTTACTGAATTACCTATTATAGATGCCCTCTTAAATTATATCAATATATTTAAAATGGGTTATTGGGTATGGGTAACTGGGTCAAAAATACTTTACTATGTTTTATAGATTGCCAATAAATAATTTATTTAACAATGCTACATCATAATACATTTCACAAAGAATCAGTAATTCTACAGTCATTAGCTGAAAATAGGGCGCGAATCCACTTACTGGCCCACAGACAGTAATAAAATCCCAGACCTGCAGGATTTCTACGTTACAAAAGGCATCTCATTAAATCAAATTAGCACAGAAAGCTTGTGTGATCTAACATCTGATCACACTCCAGTATTGTTAACACTGGGCGCGACAATTCTAAGAAAAGCAAAAAGGCCTAATCCTAGCAACAAATATACCGATTGGGACAAATTCAGATTAATACTGCAGGAACAAATCAGTTTAAAAGTAAAACTTAAAAATATAGGTGATCTTGAGCAATAAACCAAAAACATAACTGAACAAATTTGGTCACATGCAAAAGATGCTACCCCAATAGCAAGAGAGATCAGAATATGAAATAATTTACCTCCTCGAAATTAGAGAAATGATAAAAGAAAGGCGAAAAGCTAGAAGAGTATGGCACAGAACCAGAAATGCTGCAGACAAAACTACTTTTAATAGAATTAGTAATCAGATCCAAAGATCAAAGAGTATAAACAGAATTGCTTTCAAAAGTATGTAAGTGAATTAAGCCCACAAGCAGACAAAAATTATTCGCTATGGAAAGCAATTCGAAGATTTAAAAGACCAATTATTCGAGTACCACCAATTAAAAATGATCGAAATGAATGAGTTCGACGCGACAGTGAAAAAGCTGAACTGTTCGCACAATACTTACCATGGATCTCCTGTTTATCAACCCGATGTAAATCTAAATCTAATTTCTCCACCGGAAGTTGCCACATAAATTGATAATCTCAATCCTAAAAAGACACCTGATATAGATAGCATTTCACCTGGATTATTGAAAGAATTGCCACGAAAAGCAATCATCATGTTGACATATATATTTAATGCTTGTTTAAGGCTGAAGCATGTCCCGGAATGCTTTAAGGTGGCTCAAATAATTATGCTCAAAAAACCTGACAAACCTGCAGAACAAGCCGAATCTTACATCGAATCTTCCTGCAATCTACCTGCAATATCAAAGCTATTCAAGAAACTAATATTTAAAAATGTTAAACATTTGGTAACAATACCAGATTTCCAGTTTGGTTTTCGAAATCACCATTTAATTATCGATCAAGTGCACAGAGTAACTGCGGCTATTGAAAGAGCGTTTGAGGAAAAGAAATACTGCAATATTCCTGGATGTCTCACAAGCTTTTGATCCGGTTTGGCATTTGGGATTAATCTGTAAGATGAGCAAATTGTTAACTATTGTAAATTGCTGGAGTCATATTTATTCGGAAGAAAATATAGCGTATCGCACGAAATGGCGTTCTCGACATTTAAAACTATTTCGGTTGGAGTTCCACAAGGTAGCGTCTTAGGACCTCTCCTGTATCTGCTCTACACTGCTGACATTCCAACAACAATAGAAACACTATTTGGAACCTTTGCTGACGACACAATTATTATGGCAAAAGATATATCTCTGCCTAGGACAATAGAAACAGTGCAAGTGGCTATTCCTCAAGCAGAATCAGCTAAATACCTTGGAATCCATCTTGACGGTAGATTAACAATTTAGACAAAAAGCAAAACACATTAGAACCAAAATAAAAGTATACTAGTTAGTCGGAAGATACTCTCAACTTGAACTAAAATCAAAGAGGTTGATCTATCATTATGTTTGAAGTACCATTCATGAAGCATATTGAACATAGTTTAAATAAAAATTGTGAAAATTGTTATTCTTAATAATTATACTTTGACCCTCGTGTTCATTTAAACTGTGATAAGTCGGTAATACAGAATACTGTAATAATGTATACAGAATTGTCAGTTGTATTATTATTTACGAATTTTCCTTTAATATCCTTGCATATGTTTTTAAAAATACTGCAATATTTAAAAAATAATAATGTTTTTTTATTTCATATAGCCTGTTACATCACGAGATTGCAGAATTCTGGTTTGGAATTAATAGTTCAGAAATGGAGTCACAGTCTTTTAGAGGTAGATTTGGCATGGTCCACTGCTACTGCATCCTTGGACGCGGCTGTTATGGCTCTAGCAGAAAAAGGCCCTGAATCTAAACTAAGGTAAATCAAAAATATTTATATGCATTTATTATCATTTATTTATATGAAAAAGAAATTGACAACAGTTCCTTAATATTGTTTAAATGGTTTAACAAAAGTGTTACAAGGACGTGTTTACGGTGGATACCAAAACCGTTAGGCGGAAATCGATATCTGATTGCAACTCCCAGTCGGAAACTCAACCTTAAATAATTTACAAGACAAAAATATAGGGCACCGAAGTTTAAAAGAAACACAAGTTTACTGTGTTGTTCAAAATGTGTTTTTTATATCTGTTTAGCGGGAATACTAAGATCATTATTTACTTCATTTTAATATTATTGCGTTATGTGGATATATATTTCCTAATTAATAAAAATGCCTTCTACTGTTGCGATAGTCGCGGGTTCGAGTCCTGCTGGGGCATAGTCGTAAATTTATATTTGTGATTGCCAAAAAAGGCAAGAGTATAAAATCCGACAGGGAAACTCATAACTAGGCTGGGTAAGACCGGCTTTTAGGATTATCTTCAAGTTGCTCACTCCTCAGTTGATGGGCTAAATACCGAGGACCATATTTCTGCTCCCACGTTAAGCAGTACGTCCAGCCCGGATAAACATTAATTGGTGAAAGGAGGCTCCAAAATATAATAAAAATAAAATGTCTTATTTGTTTTGGTAATATGAGGCTTATTTAATATCCTGTACTTGCTCATGATAATATATTTTGCAACTGTTTCTTGGCTTCTTATTTTTAATATTAGGCAGTAAAAATTCATTCGGTCTAAATTATGGTGAAAAAAAAAACAGGAAGTTTGAGGATTTTCAGCGCTTTATATTCAGCGTTCTACATAGAATATAGGTTGGTTCCATTAAAGTTTAAGGGAAGCTGGGAAACAACTAGTTTTGCGTGATTTTTATGGAAATCTCCTTTGGTTGAATTACGATCTGCATTGAAAGCTCTAATTATTCTATAAATAATAGTAAATATAAATAATAATTCTTGCTGAATTCGTCGAAATCAATACATTTATCTAAACATTATTTAACGTCGTCTTTTCTTACAGAATACTCAATTTATGTGGATCATCAGTGTCACTTGAACCAGTTAAGGCAGTATTAACCAAATGCCCCAATCTATCGTCTATCAATCTGCAATCGTGTAGAGCGTTACCACGTGGTATTAAACGTCTTTACACGGGCAGTGCTGTTACAGAGTTACGCAAAAGTTTGAATGACAAAAAGACTGATGGTAGTGATTCAGAAGAGCATAAATCAGCGGCGACATCGCCTAAAGATGAGTGAGTGTTCAAGAAGGTCCATAGTGCAACAAAATGGTTTGTTGATCTAATTTTTAATTTGGTCTTCTATAATTTATTTTTACCTGTTTATTTGCCAAATTATTAAGAATCTTTATTAATCGAAGTTTTCTCTTTTATTATTTGAGTTATTATATATATATAAATTAGAAATATTAATAACAATCGTATTTATATTTTGTCTTGTAACATTTATATCATCGCCGGGGACAGAAAACTTAATTTCATTTTATTATTGCTCAAGGTTGATTAGCAGGAAGATGTATTAGCAATATGTGCATAAAATACATTCTCAGTGATCTAGAAGTTATTAAAATGAACTCCTATTACGTAAAGCAAATGTAATGGGCACTATTAGGTGTTTCTGCATTTGTATTTAAATCGTTTATTCAATTATGCAGTGAGATTGTGTCAAACATTGTAAATAGGGGTTTTCAAAATATTTTTTGTACAGTTTAAAGTTATGCAACTTGAATGATAAAATGTATATATATATATTAACGACGAGTTATATTTGATGATTTGTCTTGAAATAATTAAGTTCTGGAAACATTGTACATAATAGTCATGGGGAATCAATTTTGGAAGTTTATTTTTGTTTTTCTGCTTTATATTATTTATTGTTATTTTAAAACGTTTTTTTTTATCTGTCGTTCTTATATATTTTATATATATTTTTTTGGTAATGATATGATAATGTCCAAGGACAAAGCAATTTTTTTTTATATAAAAAAGTACATTTCGACGTCTCACGGTGTTATTGAACGGTCTATAAGCTGTACAGTACCTGTTAAATAAAAGTGTGATAGTGATAGGTATGTAAGATTATGGATGATTGATTACCGTTCTGTGCGGTGTTCTCCAAAAGAAGTTATTTTCGAAAATATCGAATTCGAACCGCAGAACCATTCTTCACATGAATCATATACATTTGTACATAGTAGTTCAATTGTCCTGGTCAGATTTCATTGGAAATATCACGTGTTTTCTTTAAGATATGAATTTAAACACTGCCTCATAGAATAAAAATTTAAATTAACGACTTTCGGTTGAAGTTCTCATTTGGCAGCTGTTTGTTTAATATACGTATATCCGGTGTTAAATCGGTCGTTTTTTTCCAATTACCCATCATTGATCTGAGATGCATTTTCACCGGTTTGTCCGTCAGTTAGCAGGCCTATTGTGTTAGTGACGCCGTTACTTTTAGAAACAAAACATTCGACGTTTACCTGACGGATGGCTGGGCGTGATAGTAGAGGGTTTCAATTCAGCGTGTGGTAAATGGAAAATCGTGAAGTAAATATGCCTGGTACGCAGGCGGTTATATAAAAGATTTTGTATATAAAAATAATTAGATTGTTATTGCTAGTAAATGTTTAGAAGACAAAAAAAATAATTATTTGTTGTCAGTGTGACAAACGATTTTAATTGCTAATTTATTAATCGGGGTGTTTTAGAAATATCTACGATTATTTTAGAATTGAAATATATAACCGTTTTGTTAGAACTATGTAATAGAGAGCAATGTACTATATAAAGGATTTTTTTTACATATATATACATATTAACATATATAATGTGGTTGTACAGATACCAGTGGTTATTTTGAAGCAGTATACTTTCTTTAATTTCCTACGGAAATTTTATTATTTGTAAAACACCTCCCCGGTAACGAACGATAGGTTTTTTTATCTTTAGAATTTGTTATTTTGATTTTATACATACATATATACATTATATACTGTGCACTTAAGACAAAGTAAATATCTGTACTAATATTATTGTATATTTATATATAAATATATGATTTAGGTTTATACATGTGTTTTATTTAGAAAATTAGAACAATCATGGTAAGTATTAAATTTGGTGACTGTTTCTGCAAGAACCAAATTCAAAGGTTTAAGGTTGCCCAGTGGTCGAAAAGCCACCACACATAATTAAGTCAGTTATGTAATTATTATAGTTAATTATATTAATTATTGTTATAAAAAGTCGAATTAAATAATAATATGAATATGACATGATTTCGATTTCAAACATTGATTCACTCTACTATTGTCTTAATTTAATGAGTATTGCCTATAAACATTTTAATATTATTTTTGTGCGACATATTTTTATAAAATCACTTCAATTAATGAAAATATAAAGTTACTCCTATATAAATATCCATAATTAACAAAGTATCAATAAGTTCAAAATAATATAGCATTAAAATTTATGGCAGTAGTATTATAAAGATATATAAGATTATTTTTGAAACTGACTTGAGGAACAAATATGATAAGTATATATGATAAATACTTTTTACTTTTTTAAATTATATATACTGAATAATAATTGTAGCAGTAGTCACAGTTAAGAAATTTATATTAAAATAATTTTATTACAAACATATAATTATTAGCTTTTATTTTTTAAACAACGGTATTTATCGAGTAGATAGTTAAGATAATAATTGATACCATAATTTATGTATAATTAGTTTATAATCTTGAAATGTATAACGTTTACAAATGCTTAAACACACACACACAACACTAAATTACTGTGAAAATGCATAATTACTTCTAATTGTAACAACAGCGTTGATGAGTATAGGCTATAAATGTAAATTATGTGCTCAGTTTTTTCATTAACACATTCAAGTAACTTACTATAAATCTTCATATATTACTTTATAATATTTCCCTCCAAGGTTTACATTCAAAATAATTATGCCATAGCTCATTTGATAAAATAACAATTTAACTATAATCAAATAAAACTGCAGTCTTTCACCTTTAAGACAATAACTCATAATTACTAATTGTCTATATTCTATTATTTCACTAGTTTCTCAAATCCCCTAGCCACTTCAATTCTAATTTATTTTTAGCTCTTCCAAACTTACTTCTAAGTTTATTTTGTGCTTGTATCCCACATATGAACAAACCCATCTATAAAAGGAGAATTAAAAAACTGTAAAGTTTTTATATAATCGTTAATACTCTTTGCAAGATTCATTTTAACTCTTAATGTACATATCAATTTATGTATTTCCTGCAATAATTGGTTAATGTTTTGTTACGAAATGTATATACTAATGAAACCTGAAATTAATAAGGTCGTAATACTACTAAAATTTACAGAAAAATCTTAATAACTTTTACAAACGTACAGTGATATATGTCTCCAGAACCATATCGAATAGTATACGTACATTTTTTCATCTGTCCTGTGTTTTCCATATATCAAATTCATCCATATTCTTAAAATTGAAATTGAATTGATTATTTTTTATATTATGGATCTGAAAAATCTGCTTGCGAAAATCTAAATACTTGTGAACCCAGGACAAACGATTATTCTTATTGTTAATCTTATTCCTCTGTATATTAGGATGAAATTTTGGCATGTCATGTTTTTCTTTCGCTGAATATACCTTCCGGTAAAGAGGATTTATATAATTTGTTTTCTCCACAAAAAAATATAAAATGTAACTCTATATTCTGATTGTAACTAATTCTTGAATGTATCGGATTTTTCAATCTTCTTGTTTTTTTTTCAGATTGAAGACTTGAAACTAGTTTTCAGTGGGTTAATTATGTTTCAGTTAATTATGATGTACTTTGTATTCGGTGGTTTGTTTCTTTCTTTAGATTAACATAGGGATTCTACGTTCAAAAATATTTTTGTCTTTTTAGGATATTCCAAGGACGGTCCTCCTACTGTTGCGATACCCGCGGGTTCGTATCCTGCCGGGGCATGGTCGTAAATTTATCTTTGTGATTGTTTAAAATTTGTAAATTTTCTAGGCAAGAGTGTAAAATCCGACAAGGAAAATGATCCCGGTCACGCCAGTAACCAGGTTGGGTAAGACCGGATGTCTTCTGGGATGATTTGTAAAGTTGGTCACTCGCCAGTCGGTAGGTTTAATGCTGAGGACCGATCCACTGGGTCTCCATCAAAAAAATTAATATTTTTTATAATTATTTCTTTGGTACTCTTATTGTATAGTGTGCGCAAAATGTTTTCAGTATTAACCTAAGGTCATGTATTTGAATCAAATTACATTTATTTTCTCTGTAAGTCTTAGTGTTGTATAGAATGTTTTAATACGTGGTTCATAGACGGATTTAGAAGGATCAGACACAATTCAGTAAGTGAACATAAACGATACACTATATTAACCGATTCGTTGAAGTGAACTGTAAAGGGTTAAATAATAATGAGACTAGAGATGGGATAGGTGTATGCAATCCCAGTCTATATATTAAAGGGATCTTAGGCAAGCGATCCTTTTGTTTAGTGTCCTGTAAAAGGGGGTTTGTGAAGCGAACCGATGCAAATCCATCGTCGGTTTGGGGCTTAAAGGCCAATTGGATAAAGGGTGTTTAAAGCTTTTGTATTGGGGAATTTCTTTGCTATTAAAAGAATATTGAAATATTTACTTATAATATAATTAACATCATAGGTATTATAGGTATCATATGGTGTACCTAATAGATCAAGAGGACATAAGGGTTGTTTCTGAATACGCTTTGAAGTTTCTTATAATGTACGTATATTTCAAAATTACTTTCATGTATTTTACCATATATTTGTATTATATATTGGAAATACATAAAATATTAATATTTGATATAAAATTTTGCTATCGTAATAAAATTTAAAACATACAAAGTAAATTATGTAATTAATTTAATAAATATAAATTCATAATTTAATAAGTGATATTTACAGTGTATAAATAAGTTTTCAGAGTTTTTCTATAACTTTAAAGCGTTCTTCAGATGGACTGATACAATACATTTATTTAAAATATTGTTCATCGTTAACATTTATCACATTTTTACTTCTATAATTCGCCTTCGCTTCGTTTGAAATTTCGAAATAAAACGTTGTTATTTGCTGATATGAAAAAATTTGTGTTCAAACTGTCATCATCAGTGTATTTAACGATTCTTGTGGTCGTTAGCTGGGTTTAGGAGATAACTAAATGTACAATCTGCCAAAAAAGTACTTAAAATTGATCATTTGGAGTGCCTACCTAAAAGGATTGACAATATTTTTTGGCTTTTGTTTTGGTTTCTTGAGGTTTAAGTGTTATTCGACATTTAGATTACTTACAGAGGTCAAGTTTGTCAGTCGATCTTAAACGTTTTTCGGTATTTATAATTGATGCAAATATGGAACAAATATTGTATTGTAAATGGAATTTTGTGTACCGAGTCACTGAAAATGATCCAACAAACTCATGGTGCATTTATTTTATCAAAATCGCTACATGAATTGTATGGTGAATTCAAAAGCGGCCTATTTATTTCTGACAAAGCGAAAAGCATAATAGAAGTAGCACTAGTTACGGGAGTGAGCCAACAATTTGTAAAATTAAGCCTTCGAAAACCCATATTTTACAAACAACCCACAAAGCCTTTGGAGACCCGAAAACCCAAAACTTAAACAAATGCAAAGGCGCCTAATATGAAAAATTCCCTTTGAAGGTGGTTTTTAAAATTACGGGAAAAACATGTTTCAATTTGCGGCGAAATATATAAATAGTTAAAAGATTGAATGAAAATGTTGTAGTTAGTGACGGCCGGCTAGAATGAGATAAAATTTGAAACAATATATGATATTCGACTGCTATCTATATCTGGTGAGAAATTATCAGTAGAGTCAGAATTAATACATACATTCAAAGAAAAATTGATGAAAATAATTGACGAAGTAGAGTTTAGAGTAGAACAAATTAACAACGCTGGTAAAAGTGATTTTGATGAAAGTTTATTAGCTTTTGAAAAATGTTACTAAAAAAAGAAATTTGCTGCATTATTTGGAAAATCTGCTCCGGATAGAAATCCTAAAAATAACGAATAACGTTTCTAGCTTGTACCAATGATAATGGTTCTCACATAATAAAGTGGTAATAGGTAAAACAAGAAATCTACGCACATTTAAGTACTTTGATGTCCCTGTTAATTATTATTGTTTAAAAACCTCTTGGTTGACAAGCAGTATATTCATGACAACGATATTTTGTCGCAACTGTTGAAATTATAATTTTAAAATTTATATTTATTTAATTTGCACGTAAAAATGGTGCAACATAGCGTTAAACTTTCCAATAAAAGAGTTGTTACTGTTAAATATATTGAATTTTTTATATTTATTTTCTCATATCTATTTCTATATTAAATATTAATTGAAACAATAGTCACAATCTAGAAAGGTAAATAAAATAACTTTTTTTTAAAATATATTTTCAAATCTCCTTTTACCAATCATGGGTTTATCTGGACTGGGCCTAAAGTTTAACATGAGCTCCGAACCACGGTCCTCAGCATTAAGCCTACCAACTGGCGAGTGACCAACTTTAGAAATTACCCCAGAAGACATCCGGTCTTACCCAGCCTGGTTACTGGCGTGACTCGGATCATTTTCCTTGTCGGATTTTACACTCTTTCCTAGAACATTCACAAATTTTAAACAATCATAAACATAAATTTACGACCATGCCCCAGCAGGACTCGAGCCCGCGGCTATCGCAACAGTAGGAGTACCGTCCCATCTCCTTTACCACTGCGCCACCAAGCCGGCAAAAGAACTTTATTATAAACATTAAATGAATGTTAGCTCTTAAATAACTATGCTAAATAAAAAACTAAGATAACAATTGATAAAAAAACATAATTTATTGTATAATTTTGAAATGTATAAAAATTTTAAAATATTTTTTTAATGTACATTCGCAATTTTCTCCGTTAATTATGGACCGATTTTCAAAATTCTTTTTTTATTCGAGAGAGTACAGTTCCGAGGTGGTCCCATTGGATCACTATAATATCTCTCAAAAGCTATCAAACAATACAAAAATAATGATATATTTTTATGTTATAAAACCAAAATTAAATTAGGAACAAAACAAATCTAATTTAATATAACTGTTTGGGCACGGTACCGGGTTGAAATGTTAAAACGTAACATTTTGAATATTTTTTACTTTTCAGCGAGTTCCTTATTTATTTTGTGAAGTCGGTTCTATTATTTTTCTAAAAATATTTTTTTAGTTTATCTTTAGCTTTCGTTGCTCCTTTCCTTCCAACTTTGTTTTGTGTTTGACAGGTATGACAATGATTTTGTATCGCAAATATTGTAATTATAATTTTTAGGTATATATTTATTTAATTTGCAGGCAAACAATTTTTATAATAGGACAAAAAAAGGAAAGTTTATACTTTCATCTGTCTTATTAAAGAATTCTGAAAACATATTCGAGGTTTGGTTTGGTTTGGTTATTACGAGAAGCTGTTTTTAATTTGCATGTGGCCTGGAATGTTTTTAGTCAAAAACTATTAAAAAATGTTAGAACATCATCTCCAATCAAACTATAATTAGTTGGATATTGTGGTTAGTGCGTCGTAAAATGTTCTTAACTTATTAAAAATAGTAAATTCCAACATTGCTTGTCATTAATTTATGGAAGGAAGATAACCAGACAAAATATGAAGGAAGATATGGACAGTACAAGAACAGGTGAACAAGTATCGTATCGTGGAACAGAAACAAGTATCGTACACAAACATTTTAGTTCCTTATAGGCCATGCATTGGATG
Source organism: Rhynchophorus ferrugineus (assembly GCF_030347505.1). Lineage (NCBI taxonomy): Eukaryota > Metazoa > Arthropoda > Insecta > Coleoptera > Curculionidae > Rhynchophorus > Rhynchophorus ferrugineus. The sequence continues at coordinate 16,404,328 of NW_027472583.1, read as the reverse complement.
ACAATATTAAAGGCTAATTAAGCGATGTTTTCAAAATTGGTTCTAGTTTTCGAAGTATTCAATAAATTTATTATTTTACTATTTTTGGCCATTAACGACCACTTATTGAATTAAAAAGTATGAGTAGAGGTTTAACTGGGTTTTATTCTGCTTGAGATCTGTTTCACGCATTGTACGAGTCCGAGAGTAATCGCTTAGTATCGCCTTTCGATTCTCACCATCGGTGTAACCATATTGGTGTAACCGCTCTCCTTGCTCATCGCTCTTGTCCCCAAGTTTTGTTTGAAAAAATCAAGATGTGATTGCAGACAATTTATTTTGAGAGACATTCGATCATATGGTCTATTCATCATATCAAATAAACCTTTGATATCATTGCTAAAAGATATGTTATTTTCCTTTTTAAGAACGGTAAAATCGCATGATTTCCTTTTCGGTATATAGTGACTTGTGTTTTAGGATCAAGCTCTTTCCGTTTCTATAACCGTGATGCAAGCAACACTGTTTAGTGTTTCGATGAACTCAAATCGCGAGTTAAACCACAAAACTGGATTCAACATTGATGATACGTCTGGATATTTATACTGTGTTTTTTTGCATTTATACCGACGACATTATATCTTCTCCCCATAACGCAATTATCTTAACTTACAAATTAATTTATTATTACTGTTCTAGTACAATTTGCATTTGCATCAGTATGTATTTCCCATATTAAAATAAAAATAAACTTAATAAGCTAAACTTACGTGCCGTACTTCGTGTATCCATTTGATTTCGAGGTAACCGTGCAACTCTTCGTTGGTTACGTAGCGATAAGCTTTGGTATTTAATCGTAGAACTTTGTTTTGGGTGCTTTAGATTTCCAGTTGGTTTGATGTTTTAGTGCAATCCCATATTTGCACACCATAGGTCCACATTGACATTATGATTTTCTGATAAACCAATCTCTTTGATTTTAGGTCAAGTTGAGAGTATCTTCCGACTAACCAGTACAATTGCTTGACTTTGAATCTAATCTGCTCTGCAGTTTGTCTATCATGATATTTCCAATTTAACCTACAATCTAGAAGTACTCCGAGGTATTTAACTGATTCTGCTTGAGGAATAGGGCATCCGTTAAGTAATTAGGTTTTTGTTATTTCGCCGCAACGCAAAATTAACATGGACCAATTTTGAGCTATTAAACTGTATTTTCCAATTTCTAGTCGATGTATAGATCTTGTATACCGCTACTTGTACTCTTTCTACAACCTTAGACAGAGATAAATCCTTTGCCATGATAATTATGTCGTCGGCAAATGTTTCAAGTATTGTTTCTTTCGATTGTTGGGATATCATCAGCATAGAGCAGATACAGGAGTGGTCCCAAGACACTACCCTGTGGAACTGCCGAAATAGGTTTAAGTTTTGAGAATGCCGCTACATGCTAAACTCTAATTTTTCTTTTGAAAATATATGACTCCAGCAGTAGACAGTAATTCCTCAGTAGCAATTGGCTCATTTTGTAGATTAATCTCAAATGCCACACGCGGTCAAAAGCTTGTGGAACGTGCAGGAATATTGCGGGGTAGTGTTTCTTTACATCAAATTTGCCTTTGCCTTTCAGCAACTGCTGTTAATGCAGCACTATAAATCTGGTGTTTCTATAAATGGTTTAATACGTTTTAACAGTAGATTCTCAAATAATTTTGATATCGCATCTAGCAGCGAAAGAGGCCGGTAATATCCAACGTATTCTTCCGGTTTGTCAGGTTTTTTAAGCATACTTATTCGAAAAACCTTAAGACATACCGGAACATACTTCAGTCCCAAACAGAAATAGAATATATATGTCAACATGATTATTGCTTTTCGTGGTAGCTCTTTCAATAACCCACTTGAAATATCATATATTCCACGAGACTTTTTAGGATTGAGGTTGTTGTTAATTAATGTGGAACTCAGAAACTAGAACCAATCTTGACACACGGATTGAAATATCTGATCGTTCTCATCTGCTCGGGTCCAAAAGTTGACCCGAGTTTGTAGACTTGTGGGATTGCTGTTGAAATATCTTTTAAGTTTGTTCATATGTATATGTATCAATCATTTATTATTTATATTACCTAAATCACTTCGTTAATGTGAACATTTAAATAAAGCGAACCACAGTTGATCTGAATGATTTCACTTTAACGAGCTCCTGCTGTATATCCTTGACTATTTCAGCATCACTAAATAGTAATACGGAGCCAATATAACGATTAACCCGATATTAGCGCCAAAAGTCCGAGGTCGGCTTTCGGCGAGGAGGTTTTTTGTTCGTTTTCCCGACAGTTTTCAAAGTGAGACTGGCCCGTTTAACAGCCATGCCAGGGCAATTAAAATCGGATCACCGTACGTCGATGGTTAAGAAGAAAAAAACGACCATGAAAAATATCGGTATACGCCAAAACGGGCAAAGTAGTTTAAAACGATGCGAAATCGCCTTTTTTGTCTTCGGTCGACCAACCAGCGTATCGGTCGCGTCAAATTTGTTTGATTTTTCCATCGAAAAGTTTTTCCAACATAAAGAAATCGTAAAATATAATGAGCACAGTGTAATTCTAATAAGGCCCGGTAAATTGTTCGAACTATATTATAAGTGTTTGAATTTATTTTTCCGCAATTGGTTTCCGATATCTTTCTTTTGATTGGTATGCATTCGAAGTAGCGTTTGGGGTGAGTGTTAGACGTAATTTAACTTATAAATTATCTGTGATTGGATTTTTTCTTTCGCTATCACTAACAAATACTACTTAAACTCTACTACTAAAAATATGTACGAGGGTCACTATTTATATTTCGGGAATAGGAAAAAATAAACAAATAGTTAAGCTGCGAATATATTTGTATTGTTTTTCAAAGTACTCTCCACGATGATCGATACACTTTTGCATACGCTTAAACCAATTTTCAAAGCATTTATTCCATTCCGAATGAGGTATCTTCAAAACATGATTTTTGAACGCTTCAATAGCTTCTTCGGGCAATGAAAATCGTTGATCACGCAGTTTATTCTTCACGGATGGGAACAAAAAGAAGTCATTGGGTACCAAATCAGGGCTGTACGGTATTGATGACGCGTCAATTCGATGTTTTCACTGCTCAAATAGACTCTTGTTTGAGCCGATGTGTGAGAGCTCGCATTGTCATTATGAAGAACAATCCGGCATCTCTTGTTTGTCTTTCTTATTTCACCGAAGACTTCTGGCAAACAAATGGTTATGTACTAATCAGAATTTCCTGTTCTGCGATCCTCTAGATGCACTGTTGCAATATGACCAGTTTTCTAGAAGAAACAGGCCACCATTTTCTTTGAAGTGCTTCGTGCGCGAACAACTTCTGTTGGATTTGGTTCAACTTCTTTCGAAGCACCGCGATTGAATTTCTTAAGCATTTCTCTGCACCAGTCGACACAAGCCTTTTTTTTGACCGATTGTCAAATTGTGTGGAATCCAACGCTAACATAACTTTTGCACAGCTAAGTGTTCATATAGAATCATATATATGTTTTGATTGGACTTTTTGTTTCACTATCACTAACAAATACTACTTGGTATTCCGAAAATATAAAATTATGTGCGAGGGTCACTATTTATATTTCGGGAATAGGAAAAAAAACAAATAGTTAAGCTGCGAATATATTTTTATTGTTGACACAAAAGGTGACATGACGATCTTGCTTAATAATTTCGTACACAGCATCGATGTTTTCTGGTACAACAGCCGATTTTGGACGGCCTTCACGAAAGTCGTCGGGCAGCGAACAACGACCACGATTGAATTCATGATATAATTTATTGTAACATTATAGTACATCTAAATACTACAGTTAATTATACAGCCACAATAATTTATAGGTTAGATTTATAACCTCTTATCACTATTGCTTTCAAGAATTTTGCATACGTCTGACAACTGGATGAAATTGACAGGCCATTCGTTTACGTGTTAACACTCAAATCAGACAGCATATTGTTTCTTTTTAACTAGCATAAAATGAGAAGGAAAATATTGTATGACTAAAACGAATTTACAAATTGCGGCAGGCAATACATTAAACATCTTGATGACGTATATATAAATAAACTTTGAGTAGACTATAGATTATTCGTATTGTCTGTTGCTATTTTTCTTTATTCAGTAACAAATCATTATATAAACTAGTCAAAGAATAATGTAAACATAATGTTAGTCTAAAAACACCACCTAACTCGATGAAATTAGTGTATGTTCATTTTTCGTGGTGTTAAGGGCACATTGGGTACTACCTTGAACTGATCCCACCTTTAACGTGATAGCAAGAATAGTTCTCTTTATATTCACATGTTTATTGTATCGCTCCATTTCATTGTTTTTGTGCACACATTTTTTGTTGTTATTTAAAGTATTTTAATGTATGTCTTAAATAGTGACCTAGTGCTTTCTTTGCAATAAAAATATTTCAAGTAAGTGCGGAATCACGACAACATTAAATGCAGTTTGCTTGTATTAATGATTGCGTGCGAGAGGTGAGATTGATTCTTCCTGTAACATCCTTGATTTATTCGAGTTTAGACAATTTCGTCGTTCTGAAATTATTAGTCCTGAAGTAGTACTTTTTGTCATCTTGAACATTTCTCAGTATAGTCACACAACGTCCGGTGCTCTTAAGTACATCTAAAAATAGAGATAATTCGTAACTCCATATATTAAAGGCTTGCATCAGCGACATCTATTGGTGAAAATAGAAACTGTAATATAAATAATAATCTAACCTATCATTCTTTATCTACATAAAAGAACAATTTTCAATATTTATTACTTTGGTCATTTGATTTGTCAACTTACAATGATGCTAGCGAGGCAATTGCAAAGGCCCAAAATAAAAAAGTAAAACTCACATGAGCTCATTTAAGAAGACAGACAGTAAAAGACATGGGGAGGCGCATTTATACTAAACTAGTTTGACAGATTTTACAGTCAGGCGTTGTTGTTTACAAAATTTGGTATTAGGAAGTAAAAAGTTTGTTAAGGTAATATAATTATTTATTACTGTTATCTTGTTTAAGATCCCCAGTTCCTTCCCCCCTCCCCTTAAGTTACCACTTATTTTTGTTAATAATTGCCAAGTAAAGTTTTTGTTTTAAATGTTACACGTTTCATAATTAAAAAATTTTTAAACTTTTTTGATATTACCTTCTGTTTAAATAAATATTGCTGCATTAGCCTCAATTAAAAATCCAAACACAACATAAATAAAGCCTAACTATCATAACGAAACAGAAAAATAAATACCACCATTGATATAGTTTTTGAAATGCTATTTTTTAGGGAAAAATTTATTAAAACAACGATGTCCTTTTCCCCTTCAAAAACAACAGTTTTAATTGCTTCCTTGTAGTATTTCGAATTTTAATTTGCGGCCTCGTTAAATTTACAAAAGAGCTTTTAAGTTAAGAAAACCTTGATTCATTTTAATGTTAAATGAATGCAAATATTTGAATTTGATCTTAACGAATAATCAACATAGTAACTTATTATTCTTAAATATATACAAATTAAAACAATGAAATATGGATAAATTATATCCGGCGTATATATTATTCTGCGCATTTTTTAGTATCTGAATTAAAATGTTTTAGGGAAACTTTTATTAGGGTATAAGGATGATCTCAATTTATTTATATTATATCTTATTAGATTATCTTTTAGATTATAAATTAAATATTAATTTATTACTATTGTTCTGTTGTAGCCTACATAGTTAGTCTGTTATGGCTAATGTACAAATTTTAGCTGAATCAGACTCGGAGTTTTGGTTTTTTGCCACGTTTGCTTATTCCGGACAACAAGCGCAACCTGGAGACCAATTTTGAGCAGTGCTTGACGCTGTCTAAGCGTATTCCCGAGGTGTCGTTTCGTGACCGCCGATGAAATATTGATCCTTTGGTAGACATTAGAGATCAAGTAACAGTTGAAACAGTGGACTTCACCCGGCGAACGTGCACGGAAGAAGGCGTATACTGTTTTATCGGCCGGAAAGTTGATTGCCACTGTCTTCCGGCATTCACAAGGTATTCACAAATTAGACAATTTGGTTGAAAATGATAAAAAGGAACAGTTTGAGTTTGTTAACAAACATTCGACGGTTGACCAGGTGCATAGAATAGTAGATCTAATTGAAAAAGCTTATGAAGCTAGACAGGTATGTGCAGCTATATTCTTAGATGGGGTACAAGTTGTCTTATCCATAAGCTACAGAAAATGTTACTGAAGCTATACTGAGCTACTAAAATCTCACATTACAACAAGAATGTTTAGAGTCCAACACGAGAAAGCCTACTCGACAATAAATGAAGCTAAATGATATGTACTACAAGGAAATGTATTGATGCCAATTCGTTACTTACTCTGTACATGTGATATGACATAAATGGAAAATATCACGATGGTATTTGCTGATGATACTATCATTCTTGCTGTCGGAAACTGTAGCGATGAAACCACACGAAAATTACAACAGGAAAGTGAAAACATAAATAATTGGACCCAGTCTTGAAAAATAAAAATTAACGAAAGTAAATTTGTGCATATGCAGTTCACGTATAATCAGACGACACAAGCACCAATAACAATCAATAATAACATCATTCCATGTAGCAACGGACTCTAAATATCTCGGAATAATTATTGATGTAAACCGTCGCTGGAAGGAACATATAAAAAATGATATAACTGGGGTTAAAATATAGAAAAATGTATTGTTTAATTGGAAAAAAATAACAAGTATCAGTACATGATAAATTGTTATTATATAAGCAAGTATTGAAACCTATGCAGACATATGGAATACAATTATGGGGATGTTCCGCAAAAATTAATATAAGTACAATACACATTTTACAGAACAAAGTCCTGTGAAGTATTGTAGTTACACCGAGATACCACAGGACTGATTACTTACATTTCTTCTACATCTTGCATCTTTAGATACCGACTGTCACCCATGAAATCAAGAGAAGACATGAGGACGGACTCCATTTTCATATTAATATCGAAGTAGTACAAATCTTGGATAATAAAAGAACATGATACAGACTCAAAACAATTAAATAATTTTAATATTTGACCTTCAAATACCCACAGTCTGATAAGAAATAAAGATAATTGCGAGTGGGCATGACGAAAGATTCCATTCTCATGAGAATATTGAAAGATTGCACCTTTTGGATACCACCAGAACATGACACAGACTCAAAAGAATCAAACCATCTGATCTTGTCTAGTGTTGTATAGTGAGGTGCATATATCAAAAAAATTCAGCAGTGACATATATAAACATTATTTCACCAGACATTGAGATAGTGCCGATGGGTCCTCCTAGTTATATATCGATTTTTAAGTTATCATAAAGACAAATTGTAGATTAGACGGAAACGACTAGTAACAATGTATTAATTAAATAATAAAAAAAATATTTAATAGAAAAACAATAGTGTTAATACATAAATATTATTTCACCAGAGGCTAAGATATAGCCGAAGGGTCCTCCCAGATGTGTTACATATAATATATAATATATAATACATTATATTACTAGAGTATTATTCCTGTGTAAACAAAAATAAGGCAATAAATTTTTTCGATTAATTATCAATGCTTATCATTAGCCAACTAATCAACGAAGAACTTCAAGATGATCTGAAAGATGACCTGAAAACGTGAAAGAAGGTCACAACCCAGCAACGTAGATACATAGGACCATTGGACAACAGGCAAGAATTTAGAAGATTGAATCGAACCAAACAACATCAACCTGTGTGTATACCAATGGTGTATAAGTGTTTACTATTCAGATTCAGATTAAGTAGACTAATTTAATTTTAATTTGGAAAATACATACTGATATATTTATTACGTACTCATCTTGCTTGTGTATTGATGCAAGTACAATAGAACAGTAGCATAGTAAGATGTAGTAAGATGTAGTACAAAAAATAATTACTAACAGACATTAATTAAATAAGACTAAAGCGAGTTAATATTTAAAAAGGCCTATTTCCTTATTTAGCTTTATCATAACTATTTCCATAAAAAAACAAACAAAATGTTGTTCTGTTGATTAGATACGACGAAAAGGACATAATATATTAATCCAATGTAGTCGGATAACAATTCGTTGATATTCTCCAGACGATTTTCCCCTTTTTAATTTGTTGTCACGCGAATTATTCATGGTAAAAAGGGCGTAAAACAAGGCTAACTTTAGAAAAAATTCACCCCACCAGTCGGTTTTCCCACTTCTTCCTTTTATTTCGGACGGATAAAGGCGATTGTCGTTCTATAAAATTTGAAAATTATTGCTGAACGAGACGTCTCAATGGCTAATAGAGACGCAGCATATCTTTTATTTAAACTCAATTCATGAATATTTTGTTATGTCTATTTTGGGAATTGAGAGTATCACACAACGGCTAGTAGATAATAGTAGTAGGCGTTTAACACATCGTTCAATAATTCTTGGCTCTAACGAAGAAAAATAACTTTATTTTTAAAACATCTATTTTATTCACTCATACTCTCTCGAGTGTGATATATTTAAAACAATATTCCTATAGCTGTTTGAATATAGCACTTTGAATCCTTGATACTTTGTTGTCTATTGCACTAGTATTGTTGCACTTTATACATTTTATAAAGTATCTTTCAGAATTATATATGTTTTCTTGAACAACTATCGATTTTGGGCGACTAGCATTATCATTTTTTGCACAACAAAGTTAAATAGTAGTGATGCCCAAGAATATCGATATTTATCATTATCGAAAAGACTCAGTATAGTTTGAAAATCGGTCATTTATTCACAGAAACAAAATCATTTATTTTCTTTACATGAGTCCCTCATTTTGTTATTTATTTAGTTACCAAGTAATATACAAAATTATATTTAATATAATGTGACAGGTTTATTCGTATAAGTGTCCATGAAGTCAGTATATGTTTCTACAAGATTTGAATGCCAATTGCACAAAACGAAATGGTCTAAATTAAACTTACTGAACATTGAAGAACCATATTCTCAAAATAGAAAGAAAAATATGAATTAAATCCAAGCCTTTAACTTAATTTATACTTGATGAAATCTCATCATGGTTAGATTACGAAAAGCCAATATCAAATATTTTGGGTAAGTGACACATGTTTGACTAAACAGTGCGATTTTTTCAAGTTTTTACAGTCTGGTTATATTATGGTAAACAGAAGTTTTAAACATTCCGAACAATCACGTACAATGTATGAACCAAAATGTTGTTACTGAAGCAAAGTAAAGTAAAAGAAACTAGGCAGAAATCTAGTTTAAGAATCCATAGGAGAACCTAATATGTTAAAGAATGTCTAAACACAGATTTTTACTCACTAAGTACTTGATGAAGTATTGTAGTTGCACATGCTTATAAAATAGTAAGGTTATTATTAAAATAAATTTCAATATTACAATTTGTGCATTTTGTTTACCCAAATGTTACAAGATAATTTGATACATTATCAGGTATAGAAAAAGTTTAAGAAAATCAAACATCCATTATTAAATGTTTATAATTTAACATATATATAAAAAAAATTATAACATAACATTTTGGTAGTCCTGTCCAATATATCCATTACCATCTGCATTAATACAATAATTTTGATTTATTGATTTATCAATTGATTTCAATAATACTATTCTCACAGTTCCCAAGTAGCAATTGTGCTATTATTGGGTACTCTTAAAATTATTATCTACATCTATTAAGTGTTATATTTATAGTTTAGGGATGTATATGGCTCGATGAATGGAGGTAAAACGAAATGAAACAGTGGTTGTTTACATGGTGTGACATGGTGTTAGCGTTATTTTATTGAAGTTTAATTTTTATTAAAATTTTGAAAATACAAATAGATAAAACGAATGACAGCGGTGTTACCTGGAGATGAGGTTTGGTCAGACGATGGTGGCACGTCTCAATTGAACTATCGTCAGTGACTGAATGAATCAAAGTACCCTTCAATAATCTTCCAGATAAACGTCTCGGAGTTGTCAGATATTCGTTATCGTATATTAGTTGGCGTTACTGGTATCCCGCCCATGTTCAACATCTGGGATTATATTTCTGGGTATTTGGTAGACCGTTATCCCACGATGTATAATTCGACATTCCTCAAGGTCGCTACAATAGTATTTTTACTTAATGTTTTTCCATACTCCACTACATTTCATGGTTATTGTATCTGGAATACTCACTTAATTATGTAAGAGTTATGTATTTTTTTAAAGATTATTATTTCAATTACAGCCACACAGTACAGTAATTATCGATGAATCGATTGATTTAAATTTAGGTTATTTGCCTTCATAAATACCAGTTCAATATTTTCATTTATCTTTTCTTTCTGTTTGTTGCGCAAAACCAATTTTTTACAGCGAAATAACACGTCCATTGAAAAGTCCCCGGCCTACCATAGTAAAACACGTTTTTTTGGCAAAATTTGTTTTTTTTTATTCAACATAATTCCCTTTAAGGGTCATACATATTGCACAATAATACACTGATTATAGCGACTCTCCAACTTTTCGATACCACTTTTGTAGTACGATTTGTCCTTCAAAATAGGCCTCAGTTTTGGCGATTACCTCTTCATTCGACGAAAATTCCTTCCCAGCGCGCATTATTTTGACATCAGAGAATAGGAAATAGTCACTGGGGGGTAGATCTGGAGAACACGGTGGACGAAGAAGCAATTCAAAGCCCAATTCATGGATTTTTGACACGGTGCACTGTCTTAGTGAAGCAGCTCTTTCTTTTTCTTCAAAATACGCCTTCGGTGTTCCTTTCACCACGTCTAAACTTAGCATACCAATCCTTGGACAGTGTCCGGAAACTCGGCATCAAGTCCAAGTTTTTGCTTCAACTGTATATTTTCCCTTCAAAAGCAATATTTTATCGGAGTAACACGTGAAATTCCTTCTTATCAATTTTTTTACAATAACAAAGGTTGCTTCACTCAAAATGCTATAATTCACAAACTAATGATCCGACAGCTGTCAGTTTTATACACGCATCTTTTGAGTGCTAACTAAAAAACATATCAATTTAATTCTAGTGGCGTCATCTATGTGTCACGCCGGGGACTTTTCAAGTGACCTGTTATAAGATAACTAATCGAAATAAAGCCGAAGCTCACTAAAGAATATTTGAATACGGATGTGATTATTAGGAAACGGTAAGTGACGTTAATATTTCGTAGTGTTTCTGTTTGACTTGACATTACGAATTTGTGTTTTTATTTCTGGTAAAATCTTAATAATACTACTTTTAATTTTAAAATAAATATTTCTTTTTTTTATTACGGTCATCTAACCTATTTGTAATATTAATATTAATATGTAATAACAGTTACAACAGTAAGTACCATATTTTTTAGAGATTAAGCTAAAACATTTTTTGTTGAATGGGTGTGTAAAGGCTACAAAAAGGACGTCCGGTTAGAAAATAAGGGCTAAGCGAATGTTCATGTTTCGAAATTGCGGCATTTGTTGGATTTATCTTTGTAGATTTTCATGATGTAGATAACAATAATCCAAAAGGTAAATTCGGACTAACAAAATAAGGGTTTAATAGCGTTACAAAGGCAATCAAAGCAACATTATTCTGTCTGTGTAATGATATAAAAACTGTGAGATTACATGTAATTGTTTAAATCCAGACTTTAGTAACTGAAAAGTTAACATGAAGTTGTTAAACTAAATCGAAACAGTTAACTGAATCATTTTATACTGTTTTAGGTGTCATTTTCCATCTACCTGAAGGGATACTGTTTATTTTGTGACTTCTCTTGTTTATAATGTTATGCTAAATATGTTTTCAGCTTCAGTTCAAAAATTACTTTTGAAGTTTTCTTTCATTTGGCTTAAATTTTCTTAATCGAATGAAAATAATGCCAGTAAAGCAGTTTTTTAAGTATTGGAAATATCCATGTCTTATGGAGCTAAATCAGGCCAATTGGGCAGTTGCACAATGATATAAGTTCAATTTGTGATGAACAATTTGCGAAGGTCTAGTGTTCTATAAGAAGTCGAGTTATAATTTGACTTTAACCGTCAGTTTAAATTACAATCGATATTAAGTTTGTTGTTTAAGAAAATTATAATATTGGCCTATGGTCACTGTGACAGCAGTACTAGGATGGTTATTTTCAAAAAGATTCTATAACAAGATATTATTATCGTTGCCCGATTCTGTCTTAAATGAAATTATACAGAGTAATATAACGTTAGAGTCTATAAATGAAGTTGTGCAAAGAATTAGCTAGTTGCTAAAGTGAAATAGTGTCAGTGTTCACATGATGTTTGTACTTGTACGAGATATGTTATATGGAAAACTATTTGTTGTATTGACATATTAATGTTAAAATACAGATTGGGATTATTTAATAACTAACAAAATCACAATAAAGTACAACATACTATCTACAAGATTTTTAGTAGTAAAAGAATAGTTTTAAATACAAATTTTATTTGAAGTTAGTTTTGGTTAAAAATTAGATTGAGTTTTATAATATTCCAGAAATTTGAATAACTCGAGAATTTATTCATATTTATTTTTTGCAAATTGGACATAAACTCTAAAACTATATTTTTTCCCTTCAAAAAGCAATATTTTATCAAGACGCGAAATTCCTTTTTATCCATTTTTTCACAATAACAAAAGTTGCTTCACTCAAAATACTATAATTCACAAACTAATGATCCGAACTGTCAAATTTATATACGCATCTCTTGAGTGTTAGGGCTAACTAAAAAACATATGGATTTAATTGTAGTAACGCCATCTATGTGTCAGGCCGGTGACTTTACAATTGACCTGTTACAGTTCCATAGCTTCCCCATTACCTTATTATGGATTGTTATTAAAAATATTTTTTTCTTTTGTAAATTTCTATTCAAATTATTTACATTTAGCTGCTGTAAAAGTTTATATTTATAACCTGACTTTATTCTTTATCAGCTTTGATTTCATCTATAAATACATCTTGTATTACGCACCAAAATTAATTTTCTAATTAACTTGATTGAATTTTATAATGTTCCAGAAATTTGAACAAATCGAGAATTTACTCATATTTATTTTCTGCAAATTTGACATAAACTTCGAATTTTTTTGGTTTTCTAAGTTGTTTTTTGTACATGATATCAAAATAACTACTATTAAATTATGCAAATTATAACTGATAATTAGGATATAATAGAACAGTATCATCATCAAGTTTCTATAAGTGCTTATCCTATCAATGGGTCCATTAGCAGCAAATTGATTAAAATAAAATAACAAATTGCATGATTAGTATACAGAATAGACTTTAACTTAATAAGACTTAGCGGAAAACCATTATTTTTTGTAGAGAAATGTCAAAACCATCATGCTTAATAGTTAAGTTAGTTTGTCAAATAGTTTGCTTTGATAGAATCGAATTTTCAGCAATAGATATCACTGGTCTAATAATTAGGATTTAATTTTAGAAAGAATAAGGAATATAATAAATGAACGAAATTATAGCTTTAAGCGTAATTTATTTGAAACATTTATTACATCAATATTCTAGAAACACCTTATACTCACCCATTTTCGTTTTGTCACCCTCCTACGCAAATTATCAAAACGTCAAGATGGGGTTGGTGACAAATTCTCCCCCAGAAGCGATATTTCTCTAATAAGTGCGAAGCTGGGTACGTATTAACGTTGATTTTAATTTTTAAGTTGCTACTTCGATACCTATAAAATAGATTTGTAAAGAAAAGTTTATCACAGCACGATGTTGAAAAATATTGTGTTATTAATTAGAAATTATTATTAGAAAAAATTATTTTTATAACCCATAACTGCAATTTATTTTTATGACCCGTTTTTATTATTTATGTAGGGTACTTTTTAATAAATTTTAGTTACTGGTAATTTAGAAATACTAAGTTGTTCAATAAATTCTGTCTTACAAGTGAAACGCGATATTATCGATTTAGACACATCATATTTAAGTACATTATCAATATAAAGTAGCATTTAATATAATTTCCCTGAAACTGAATACAGTCAGTACCTTCTTATGAGTGAACCAAGACGATTGTTAAAATTTTTTGGCAAAATTAGTTTTTTTTATTCAACATAATTGCCTTTAAGGGTGATACACTGATTATAGCCACCCTCCAACTTTTTTTGTAGTACGATTTGTCCTTTGCTTCAAAATAGGTCTCAGTTTCGGCGATTACCTCTTCATTCGACGAAAACTTCTTCCCAACGAGCATTCTTTTGAGATCTGAGAACAGGAAATAATCGCTGGCGGCCAGGTCTGGGGAATACGGTAGATGAGGAAGCAATTTTAATGATTTCGTCGGTAACAACCTCTTTTGGGCGTCCACTGCGTTCGCCGTCTTCGGTGCCCTTTTCACCACGCCTAAACTTAGCATACCAGTCCTTGATGGTTGATTTTTCTGGGGCAGTGTCCAGAAACTCGGCATGAAGCCAAGTTTTTGCTTCAACTGTATTTTTCCCTTCAAAAAGCAATATTTTATCAAGACGCGAAATTCCTTTTTATCTATTTTTTCACAATAACAAAAGTTGCTTCACTCAAAATGTACAAACAAATAATTCACAAACTAACGATGCGATAACTGTCAAATTTGTACACGCATCTTTTGAGTGTTAGGGCTAACTAAAAAACATATGGATTTAATTGTAGTAACGCCATCTATGTGTCAGGCCGATGACTTTCCAATTGACCTGTTAGAGTTCCACAGCTTCCCCATTATCTTATTATGGATTGTTATTAAAAATATGTTTTTCTTTTGTAAATTTTTCTTCAAGTTGTTTATATTTAGCTGCTGTAAAAGTTTACATTTATAACCTGACTTTATTCTTGTATCAGTTTTGATTTCATCTATGAATAAATTTTGTATTACGCCCCAAAATTAATTTCGCAAATATATTGGCCTATCTTTTTTCATCATATTCATAGTATCGCGTTTTAGATATATTGAAAAATGTTAATGCTTGAAACATCTATGCTGGGTTATAAAGGATTTGGTACTCATGTATTTTCGGCTCCAAAATTCATACATAACATTTCTGAATAGTTTCCAATCGAATTCTTGTATCAATCTGCTCTAAAATTCTTCACGAATTATTTACAAGGAAGCAGTATTGCCAACATTCAGCAATATGTACTATGATTACTTTATCTATCCTCTGTTGTTCCACTACAATGTAAAAACTTAGCCGCCTTGGTGGCGTAGTGGTAAAGGCGACAGGGCGGTCCTCCTTCTGTTCTGATTCCCGCGGGATCGAATTCTGCTGGGGCATGGTCGTAAATTTATGTTTGTGATTGTTTAGTATTTCCTAGGCAATAGTGTAAAATCCGACAAGGAAAATGATCCCAGTCACGCCAGTAACCAGGCTGGGTAAGACCGGATGACTTCAGAGATGATTTCTAAGTTGGTCACTTGCCAGTCGGCAGGCTTAATGCCGAGGATTGTGGTTCGGAGCAAACGTTAAGCAGTAGGTCCAGTACAGACAAACTCCTAGTTGGTAAAAGGGAACTTTAAAATATAAGAAAAATGTAAAAACAAAATAATCGGCTTCAAAATATATCATTTCTTAAAACATTGAATAAAAGGCACTTAAAAATATTGCTTTTTAATAAGATAATTATTACGTTATGATATTATTTAGCTCTTTGAAGATATCAGTATCACAATTACATGAAAAACAAGTAACGTAGAATTAAAATAGTTACTAAAAATAAAAATATAATATTAAACTATTATATTGAAAGCGAAATCTTATTTAATACAGATTAATTCAGAAACGATATTATAGTCGATATTATTTTAAAACTTTATTGATTTTATATAATGTTCGAAAAAAAAACATCTTATACATTTACCCTTTTTCATTTTATCGCCCTCTCACGCAAATCGTTGGAACGGCAGACTAGGGTGTGTGACAAATCCTCCCTCAAAAGCAATATTATTCTAATAAGTACGTGGTGGGGTCTTGGTTCTGCGACGTCGATTTTAAATTCCCATAAAGGGCTCCCGTAATTATCTCTAAAATCGATGTCCAACGAAAGGTTGAGGAGGTGGTTTTAAGGACCTTATTACATCGAATTAAGGAACTCCCATAAACCATAGCGAAAGGGGTTCTCAATCGGTTTGTAATGTATTATTGTGGATCAATTAGATTTAAAGTTGATAGATAGGTTAGATATTGTGTTAGTATATAATGAGATCTTTTTTTTATGAAAATAAATAATTGTTAATTCGTTGTCATGAATGAAATAATTTAGATGTTCTGTAAAAAATTATTAGACCTAGTACTAGAAGTAACAGTATACGAGAGGAAAATAGTTGAAGTAATAAACCGAACGACCAAGCTGAAGGAGTATTCACTTCTCTATGATAGTACGTGCGGATAAGGGAATATTAACACTAAAATCAGGCTCAGTCGAACATTTCTTTGGCCAATGATTCTGCGTTTCGATTTTTAAGACGATTTTGCCCATTGTTTGTCTCCAAGATCCCATTAGAATTAAAATCAATCAATTAGGATGCGACAAGAAATTGAAATACAAATTTAAACAGTGTTTGCACTAGTTGTTTGCTAATAAAGTTATTCACAGATTTTTGAGAAAAAATAACCTTTTGGTTGGAATATACAACGTCAAAACAGAAGACGCTAAACTGTGGGTAATGATGGAATATTGTGGGCATGCATCAAATATTTGCGCTCACCTTTTCCCCACCTACAGTGTATAATCATGAATGCAATAATTTAGGTGTTCTGTAAAAAATTATTAGACCAAGTACTAGAAGTAACAGTATACGAGAGGAAAATAGTTGAAGTAATAAACCGAACGACCAAGCTGAAGGAGTATTCACTTCTCTATGATAGTACGTGCGGATAAGGGAATATTAACACTAAAATCAGGCTCAGTCGAACATTTCTTTGGCCAATGATTCTGCATTTCGATTTTTAAGACGATTTTGCCCATTGTTTGTCTCCAAGATCGCATTAGAATTAAAATCAATCAATTAGGATGCGACAAGAAATTGAAATACAAACTTAAACAGTGTTTGCACAAGTTGCTTGCTAATAAAGTTATTCACAGATTTTTCAGAAAAAATAACCTTTTGGTTGGAATATACAACGTCAAAACAGAAGACGCTAAACTGCGGGTAATGATGGAATATTGTGGGCATGCATCAAATATTTGCGCTCATCCTTTTCCCACCTACAGTGTATAATCGGCCATTATAAAATTAACTGTTGGTCGAGTGTCAACAAATAACGTAGAATATGTAGATTAAAAAAAATTATTGGTTTACAATTTTATAACAATAATAATTAAATTGTTGTGTTATTCTTAGTATTGTAACATACAGTGGTTTTAAAATATGGACGAACAAAGGTAAGTACGGAACGTAAGGTTAAGTTTTATAATGTTAAAATATCCAAACAGCTTCAATTTTGTTTATAGTGAGAATATTAAGGGCCAAACTTGTAACAAAACATTTTGGATGTCAAGAAGGAGTCAACATATGCCAACATTTCACCCCGATATAGCTACCGATTTCAAAATTATATACAATTGTACTAGAAGCAATATTAAAGGTAATTATAACTTTTATACACTTTTGTTGTAATTAACCATCCATTCGTTTTAGGTTAGAAAATGTACAATACGTCAATTAAAAGATAATCAGTTCTGTAGTCGATTCATTATTGGCGTTTGTACATCAAAAATAGTAGCAAAAATTGCGGTAACTGATAACATATCTATACTTCAATCATGATATATTTTTGTAACAATTTAATTTTTCTTTTATAGGTGAAGTTGCTAATAGTTGTCGAGGCAAAGATGATGAAAGTTAAAGTAGAAAAATCGAAAATATTAGATGCGATTTTGCAGATGCAAGAGTAGTGGAGAACGACACATTGAAAAGATCAAATTTACCAGTAGGAGTTGACCTGAATCGAATAAACAAAACATATAACATTAATCATCAATGAAACCCTAACGATCTAATGACTACTACTCTGAAGGTGGAAGAATGAAACAAACAATAAAAAAAACTTTTATAAAAGAGCATAGGTAAATAAATGTTTGGTTTGTAAAAATAATGATGTATTGACTGGTGAAGATTGACTGAAGATTTGTAATAAAATGTTTTAATAGAGCATGCGTTTTTGTTTTCAAATGGTTTCCAATTTTTATTTACTCGGTAAAAAAAATTACAACACTCTATTATTAAAATGTATATTTTGATTAGCGTTTAATTTAAAATATTTCATAAAAATGAATGATAATTTACATGTTACTATATTTACTGGTCATTAAATGAGTTCCCAGCATTTCCTTTACTATTGTAACATGTTTGATTATTTTTTAATTTCATAGGGCTTAATTTCTCCGTTATGGAACGATACACAAAGAAAAATATATTACAATATAATTAACACCAGTTACAAAATAAGGTATATGCGCTTGCGTAGAGTTTGCCAGGGTAGCGCTTCTTCATTCAGACTAATAACTCAAATAAATGAAAATGCGCATGTGCTAAACTAAAATTACCTTCAGCTTACAGTAGCCTCGCTAAAACACCATAGATTAACCTACTTATTTTGAATCATCTGTTTACTTGGGGTTAAAATAACTGAGACCGATGGCAAGTAGTGATAAGACATGTGAAGGAAGTTCCAAGTCCTACAGCATCAAAAATACTGTATTCGTTAGAGCAAGACTCCTTCATGAACAAGATAATTTAGACGCGCTAAAGATTTACACATATTTTGTTCTTTTCTCACCTAAAATATTCTCTTTACCACAGAATAATGTTCCACTAAATATATGTTATTATATATGTTATACAGATTATCTATCTGGTTATGCGGAATGGATTCCTTATCTATGGACTCCTGTTAAAGGGCGGACAAATTAGCCTTTCCTTAGATTGACCATTTCCAGGTGCTTCCATAATATAAGATTTTATTTAAAGTCTTGTATGAATATTGGTCATTTATTCACTTGATTAAAACAGTTTTTCCAAAATTTGTAGAAGTTTTCCCCATATTTTTAGAAATACAGCGATACCATGTTGAAAGAATGATGTCGGTTTGGCAGCTATCCAATCATTGATTCATTTTCTTACTTCTTCAGCAGTGCTTCCATAATATAAGATTTTATTTAAAGTCTTGTATGAATATTGCTCATTTATTCACTTGATTAAAACAGTTTTTCCAAAATTTGTAGAAGTTTTCCCCATATTTTTAGAAATACAGCGATACCATGTTGAAAGAATGATGTCGGTTTGGCAGCAATCATTGATTCATTTTCTCACTTCTTCAGCGGTGTCTCGGTTAAAACGGTGTCTTAGTTAAACCTTGCTCCATCGATGTGAATAAGTAGAGCTCTCCTGGGTTAATACAAAACTTGAAATGATATGATGTACATGTTCAGTTGATATCTTTGGAGTACTATTTTATTAAATTTAAATTTACAGTCATTCAAAATCATTTTGTGGATTTTTCAAAATGTTTTCGTCGATAACAACCTCATTTGGGCGTTCACTGCGTTCACCGTCTTTGGTGCTCATTTCACCACGTCTAAACTTAGCATACCAATCCTTGATGGCTGATTTTCCTGGGGCAGTGTCTGGAAACTCGGCATCAACCCAAGTTTTGGCTTCAACTGTATTTTTTCCCTTCAAAAATCAATATTTTATCAATAGGCGAAATTCCTTTTTATCCATTTTTTCATAATAACAAAAGTTGTTTCACTCGAAATGCTATTATTCACAAACTAGTGATCCGACGGCTGACAAACGTATCTCTTGAGGGCTAACTAAAAAACATATGGATTTAATTCTTGTAGTGTCATCCGTATGTCCGGCCGAATACTTTTCAATTGACCTGTTAATGACACATTATTAATGCATTGTTTTCCAATCTCAAGTGTGGTAACATTGACACCGATTTACTGTTCTTGGCTAGCTGCATGTCTTTGAATATAACTGAAGAGTTGATCAATATTCTTACCATATTTTGTACGAAATTTGGGAATTGTGTCTGCATAAGTTTAACTGTTTTCAGTAATACTGTTCAACAAGGAAAATGTTTTATTGGGTTTGAGTTGCCAATTCAAACCTTCTGAAAATTTTGGTATGTTAAATTTGACATAATATTAATTGATTGAATTGATTAAAATATTAATTTTACTCAATTTCTTAAATATTTTTAACCCTTTCGTTTTACAATTCTCTTAATAATTAAGTGTATATATGAAAACTGGATATCATCAGTTAACTTTAATGTATCATGTATAATGCTACTCACCAACCTTGACCTAAACAATTATTCCTGTGTTGATTACATAAATTAATGAAAACTGGGTTTAAAGAAAAAGCTACTAATTATTTAACATATTATTTATGATATATGTACTAAAATAAGTGAGAATTAATCATTAATAATTACAAATGGATATTTTGTTTCATTTTAATTAAAATAATACCCTATTAATCATAGCAGAATAAACCAATTTTATTTCCCATTATGTACATACATATAAACAGTGTATAAATAACATAATTTTATTCAGATTAGTGACATTTTCGTTACAATGATTAATTTATATTTATAGTCACGGCAATTTTTAATTATATATTTAATGCATTTTGTATAACCTTATCTGTGTAAAGTTATTTTAATTTCAGTTCGGAAACAAGAAAAAGCTTGAATTTATTTAGCTCTAATTGAAGAAAATGAGTATTTTTCATGTTAAACAAGCAATTTAATAGTCCGTATTAGGTGTATAGTGACTTAACCAATTCCAGATTATAATTTTTATTACCACAAATGGCTTGTCATCAGATAATTCGCGGAATGATGGAAAAAGATATATCGATACGAAAAATGCATTTATTTTTTTTTCTCTCGATAGAATAATGTTTTTCATTATAAAGAAAATATTATTTTTAAATTAGTATTGTTCCCTATATATTAACGTTCGGTATATTAGTATTAGAATAACAATAATGTTCAGTGTTTCTCTATCCGACGAAGATATTGTTTATACGAATGTTTGCAGTATATGTCTTGCGTGTTTTTCATAGTAAAATTATTTTACGAAAAAACTACTCACTGTTTTTATACATTTCATATATTTGATCTCTGATATTTTTTTTCGGTTTCTTTTTTTTGTGGTTTCGGTTTCGCTTCTGGTTTCTTTTCGGTGAATCCAAGATTATATTTTTTTTGAAATATTTCAGTCACCGTGTCCATACTAATATTCAGTTCAGCTACAACATGCTAAAAATATTTTCAATAACAACCGCATCAAATTTATATTTAACATTAAAAATGCTTACCTCTCAGACGAATTTTACTGGGAAGAGGGGGCCTCGATTATTTCGTTCCTATTCGAAGTAAGTGATTAGAGACCTAAAATGTTCCAAAACAAAGCAAGCAAAGCGTTAAAACAACGTTTTCCGGTTTATGATCTGTAGTTATGAGAAAGAAAATATTATCTGGTCTTAAAATGAAATTACAAATTGTGGCAGGCAATACATTAAATATCTTGATGACGTGAGTTCATTGTTATTTTCAATGGATTATAGTTACAAGTAACAATGTGTTAATAAAAATAATTAGTAAAAGTAATTTACTCGATTGGAAAGATATGAAATAATGGAAGAATCTTGGTTTCTTTTTCATAATATTGTTTTGAAGTAATGTTTTTGTAAATTGATCTTAATATACTACTAAGCATAAAAAGTTGAAAATAGTACAGCAAATGTTAGGGGAAACCGAACAACTTCCCGACTGTTAATTGAACAAGGTAGAAAGCTTTCGTCTTAATATACAGTTAAACAATTGTTACTCCCGATAAACTTTATTAAATCCACCCTCCGAACCAAAGGGAGACCTTTTACTTGCTACACTGAAATCTATTCCCCCCATCTTTGCGAAAGATAAACATCAAACCCTCGAACAGCGCGGGGAGAAAAGAGGTTAGGTTCGTCCATCGATCGATGGACGAACCTTACCAGGGCAGTTGCTATCAATCTTTGCTAAATCTGTCACCCGCGATGAACGGCCATTCCAATTAAATTGCATTGTTTTCCTGTCGCTACAAAAGTTATGTTCCTGGTGCAGTAAAACCAGCACGAGCAGGAAAATCGATGTTTATTTGACGGCGGATATACCTATGTGTTTTGTTATAGGTCAGTAGTTTGTTTCTTTTTATACGTGAATGACATTTTAGTGTATACTAGTGATCGCTCAGGGGTCAAAATTCTACTACGATTTATTAAGTTATTCACGATTCTCACGTAATAGATTAAGATTTTTTTAAATAACTTCTGTATTAGATATGCTTAGTACAGTCTTAATTATAAATTAATTTATTACTACATTTAATTTATACTTGGATTAATTCACAAACAAAATGAGTGTGAGATAAATACATAAATATGTATTCCTCAATTATAAAATTATAATAACTGAAGTTACAGTTTACACTAAATGTATACACTTTACATAAGTTCGTATGGTTTGGTTGCAGTTGTATTGCTTCCACTTTTGTATTTTAAGGCAAAATATTGGATAACTTCGCAAATCCATTTGATTTCCAGGTCATCGTACAGTTTTTCTTTGGTTACGTACCGATAGGCATTGGTAATTAATCGAAGAATTTTGTTTGTGCACCTTTGGATGACTAATTAATCTGAATTTTTAGTGCAACCCCATATTTGCACGTCATAGATTCAAATTTCCGTTATGATTTTCTGATAAATTAATCTCTTTATTTTTAGATCAAGTTGAGAGTATCTTCGGACTCACTAATATAGTTGTTTTATTTTGGTTTTAATTGTGTTTTGCTTTTTGTCTAACATGATATTTCCAATTTAATCTACCGTCAAGATGGATGCCGAGGTATTTAGCTGATTATACTTGAGGAATCGTGCATCCATTGAGTGATATAATTAGGTTTTTATTATTTCACCGTAATGCAAAAATAACATGAACAGATTTAGAGTTTATTAAGTTGAATTTTCCAATCTTTAGACTCTTTGTAGATTTTATTGACTGCCACTTGTACTTTTTCTAATGCTCTAGGCAGAGATATGTCGTTTGCCATAATAATTGTGTCGTCAGAAAAAGTTTCTTTCCTTTCTTTTATCGTTTCTTTTATTAAGTAGTGTTTCTTTTGTTGTTGGGATGTCAGCAGTGTAGAGCAGATATAGGAGAGGTCCTAAGACGCTACCTTGTGTAATTCCAGCCTAAATCATTTTCGTCGAGAATGCCATTTCGTGCGAGGCCTTAAATTTGCCTCCGAAAAGATACGATTATAGCAGTTGACAATAGTTACGCGGTAAAAAATGTCAAAACCCGGTCAAAAGCTTGTGAGACATCCAGGAATATTGTATGGCAGAATTTCTTTTGCTCAAACGCCTTTTCAATAGCCGCTATTACCCTGTGCAAATGATCGATTGTTGAGTGGTGATTTCGAAAACCAAACTGGAATGTGTTTTTTGAACATAATTTTTTGTGCTACCTTTTGTGCTAGTAAAGTGGATCAAAAATGATATGCGGTACCACTAAAACTTGCTTTCAGAATATTTATAACATAATTATGTGCCTATGTATCTGTATATACATCAACAGCAACTAAGTAAATAAGTAACATATAATCTCCATTAAGCTTGAATAATCAATAAAATATTGATGTGTCTATATTACTACACCACTGAACATTATAACCAAAGTCTTATAAATAACATTATTTTCAGAATTGTAACAACTTTAGAGCATCAAATGTAAATTAAGCAATTTAAGTATATATAACCTTTCTTTACTTTTATATTATAAATACAAATAAGGAATGATAAAAGAACTAAGACAGATTTGTATATTACAACAGGGAATATATGAATAAAATATTTCTAAAATTGATATTTGAATTTAGCATGTGTATTAAAACAATAACGAACACAATTATGTCATTTATTTTTACAACTTAGAAATGTATATACTATTGACTTTTCAAAACTTATCTATAAAATAATATAAAAATATTCTTAAAATAAATGAATATCTTAGAGGTTTAAAGGGCATAATAGAAAGAAAATCTTTTATAAAATGCAAAAATGAAAATCTAAAATGTGTTTAATTATAATACATTTAATATCAAACTAAAAAGTGATAATTAATTTTTTCTTTATATGAAATAAGAATTTTCATAGAACCGAAATTGGTTTCTTTATATTCACAGTTTTGCGTTGCGGGAATATTTGTTTTAACTTTCAAATTTTGCATTAAAGAACTGAAAATCTGCAGGGGTTAAATTTGGATCCCTTGGCGCCTATTTTATGTCTCGTTGGTGATTAATTATTCTTCTCGGGTGTAATTCGGGAGGGGTATCAAGCGAGTTCGAGAAATCTTCCTCCGATATCATCATCATTATCATCAATCCATACCGGCTCTCGGGAAGAGTGTCTATTTCTCAACTAATACGTTGAAATGTTGATGACGTAGGATTTCGAATATTCTTCACTATATCTCGCCACAGTTTGCGATCAGCAGGGCTCAAATTCTGGTTCAAATTCTGGCCTCAAATAATTATAATCTCCTATTTCAAATCGCATTCCATGTCTTTTCTGAGCTGGTTGCTGCATCTTTCATCCAAAAGGTCGATTTCGCCATAGAGGTCTTCGAGGAATTCGTTCATTTTTCATTCTACAAATACATATAAATTATTGTAATCTGAGTCTTTGGCTTTCTGCTTCGATTGTGCTTCGTTCGAATGATTGTCGTCATATTTTAAATAAAATAATATCTAGCGCATTGGAGAGGAACATGTAGATTTTACTTTAAGCATCGTATTTGAAAGAACTCCAGCTTACAGGTGAAAGGGATTAGGCTGTAAGAGAGTCGAGGTTTCCCAGCTATACAGCAGGTCAGAAAACAAAAGCGTTCCAAAGAGACGAATTTCCGATTTTTAAAATAAATTTTTTATATGGCATTTTGAATCTAATGTTTGAGTGCATTATTGATTATCTTCAAAAAAAATTCATTGAATTGAATTGACTGTCCAAATGAACACCTTGGGGGAGTCTAATGTTGTTTCTTCACAGAACTTGAACAGTTTGATAGTGCTTCATCTCTTTCAGAATAACTACGTAAATACTGCTGAATAATCGATAAACTGTGTAATGGCTGAGATCAAGCGTAATTATGAATTGGCACTAAAAGGCTTTAATTAGTTCCATGTAATGTTTGTGTAATAGAGTCTTCCGGTAATTGATTTCATTTAATTTTCAACTATATTTTTATCTGGACTCTGTGATGGTACATCAGATATTTATTAAATAATATTTTTTATAAGGTGTTACTTAATTATCCAATGATTTTAAAAAGGTGGAATTAGTATCGGTTAATTAATTTATTTCTTATATTTTTTATGTTCACTGGTTCGCTCTGGAATGGTGAAATATAAGAACAATGAGAGTTAGTGATTTCAGTGAAAATGTACACTGAAAAAATGCTTATATGAGAGATGAATCTGTCAGATTCAGATCAGCTTTTGAAATTCTTGAAACTGAATTTCTTGTACATCTTTGTTAGAATCAATTATTTTTTATCTAATAAATCGCAAAGTATTAAAATAGTTTGATGCCAAATGAAAAACATTTACAAATATTGCTACACTCAGCGTGACATTTTAGTCATTATTTACAACTATAACAATATTGGTATCTAGAGGGCTGGAGAAAGGAGTTCCTTTAAAATACGGATGCAAGTTACAACTGTATTATATATTATTTTTACTTTTATACTGTACTATTATTAAAATTTTTTCTTAATTCAGAAAATCCTTTACCTGGATTAACTAAACTGTGAAAATCAAATTGTTTATTTATATTGTCAAATTTATATTATAAAACTTTCTATCTTTTTGATCACAGCTTGCTTTAATCTAGGGAAAAATTAATATTAAATAAATGACGTTAGCTAACCATTGATCAATTAAAGATGAACTCTGATGAACTTTTGTCGACGCTGTTTTAAATAATAAAACATGTCATAGTGCATTTTCATACACTTCTACTAAATTATGTAAAGTCTTATGTCGTTACAAAACCCGTAAGGGTACGCTACCCTTAACTGCCATGTGCTAGTTTATTCTTCCCTCTTCTGTAAAAGATAAACAGGGTTCCTCATCATAAGTTTGAAATGGAGTCACTCGGTCGGCGCTATCAATCTAGGTTGCAACTGTCACAGGGATAGACGTATATTTCAATTAAACTACGACATTCCCTTACCCTGCTACATGATTAAACTGAATAGTGGTGGGTCAATCAGTATGGAAATGTGAGTTGGGTAGAGCCTAATGCATTATTTAGCGTTGGATATTTGTCATTCTATATTAATCACTACCGCAAGTTTATAGTTTATTTTCTAAGAAAAATGAATCATATGAGAATATCTAGTATATGTATTTTTGTATACCAAATTGATTAAATAAAATAATATTTGATTTTAAATTAAAATTTGGATTTAAAATCTAATAAATACCCACCTTAGTTCTAAAATTTCACTACATTTTTGAATAAGCGTGAATAAGACTATTAATTTCATTAGTAGCTTATAATATTTGTCGTTTATACCATCCTATTGTGAAAGTCTTTAAGTTGTATTCTCGCCAGTTCATAATTGACCTTTATCCAGAACTCACCTTATGGGATAGCCCTAGATCAGATAAACTATACTTACTAAGATAGAGATTTTAAAATGCATGGGTTTTTCAATAAGGATGGGTCGATGTCGGCGGCCTTTCGGCATTGTGTTGGCAATCTCTCTTCAACTTACTGTTTATTCCATTTACAATCTCGCTAATATAGGCTTCTGATTGGTTGATAAAGCAAATCTTGAGGTTTTGATAACTTTTCATAAATCACTGTCAGCATCAGAACGTGTCATCATCTTAATTTTCTAAGAATTTATTGAACGGTTCTCTTACATTATATAAAAAGTTTCCTACAATAATGTCGAATATCTTACATGTTCTATGGTATTTCGTATCAATGTCAAGCCTAACAGCTATAATTATTATAAACGTGTAACAGTAATTCAATATTCAATTATTGCGACATATTTTGGTCCCAATTTTAGCGCCGTATGTAGAAGTAGAACGACGGATCGATGGGACTTGATGTTAGTTATATCACGTACGTATTTGCAGGTTATATAGGGAATTAGCGGGTAATATTTATTTTTCATTTTTTTTTGGTTAATTTAATAATGCGAAAGAGAACTAATTATTGTAGTTGGTTTATATACTTTTATAGGGTATGGTATTTAGTGAAATAACTAATGTCTGTAACAAATTGAAATTGAATTATCTATAAAGTTTTGTGATGTTTAATTTTTTTTAAATTAATTTCATCTATATTAGATATGCTTAGTACAATCTTAATTTACAAATGTTATTATTATGCTATAATAGATTAATACATCAGTATGTATTTCCCAAATTAAAATAAAATTAACCTACCTAAGCTAAAGTTAAGAATGTACTTATACATTAAACAAGTTCATGTGGTTTGGTTCGCTTCAATCTGCTGATTTCTTGCCTATTGTCCAGCAGTTGTATTGCTTCCACGTTGTTGTGATTTAGCAACCTTATTTCATGTTTTAAAGCGAGATCTTAATACACTTCGTGTATCCATTTGATTTCGAGGTCATCGTGCAGCTTTTCGTTGGTTACGTAGCGATAAGTATTGATAATTAATCGTAGAACTTTGTTTCGTGTACGTTGGATTATTAGTTGGTTTGATGTCTTACCTTATGTGCAACCCCATATTTTTACCCCTTAAGTCCAAATTGGCTTTATGATTGACTGATAAACCAATCTCTTTGATTTTAGGTCTAAGTTGAGGGTATCTTCCGACTAACCAGTACAATTGCTTGACTTTGAGTCTAATCTGCTCTGCTTTTTATCTAACATGATGTTTGCAGTTTGACCTACCATCGAGATATATTACGGGGTAATTAGCTGATTCTGCTTGAAGAATCGGGCATTCGTCAAGAGATATTAATTAGGTTTTTGTCATTTGTATTTCCTTTTTTTTGTTAATGATTTTACTATTTAGTAAAGGAATGAAGTATAGATTTTTTTTCAATTCTGGCTTTTATTTCCTCCTTCTGGTTTCCATTATCTTAGATTTTTAGGAATTTTGAAAGCATTTACTTATTTTATTTTTACACCTTTAATTTAGATATTTATTTTTTCCACTTTTGTCTTGTCTTTATTCATTATCAATCCATATTCTTTTACTGTCATATTCCATCTATTCTGATTATCTGTAGATGGTCTTGTCTATCAGCTGTTATTAGTAAATCTTTCGTAAAAACTCTATTGACTTTTTTTTCCATATTTTTATGCCATGAACTTAACCTATATGTCATAGTTTATAATCATACATTTAATTAAAGACAGTCAACGTAATGCACATAATAATTTCTATAATCCTTCTATAATAATAATTCATTTAAAGCAATTTGGGTTGGTTTTTTATTCTTGCTTAGGTAATAATAATATAAAAGTATATACTATAAAAAAATAATTATATGTTGCTTAGAAACAAATTAAACTCGTAAATCTATACCGAAATATTCAATAATATTTATAAATGTATAAATATAATTTTTCTTCTCCTATATAATAATTTTTCCGAACAAGAATTATATGTTGAGAAACCAAATATGCGCGTGAATATAATTGTATATTTTCTGACAATAAAAAATAGCTTACCATTATTTATTAACGGCCAACGTTGAATCGATCAATCTGGAATAGGGGTTAGGAGCCCATGCTATTTGGGCCTAGATATTTGTCATTCCTACTTTAACGCAAGCTACGAATTGTTCCAATACTGGAGGGATTTTTTCGTCGTTTCTGCTTATTAAAATCAATATCGGTTTAGAGGTATTCGATTTTTTTGCTGTCATTATTTTATAATTAAAAGTACGATTACAAATGTATGAATATTTAAATTAAATTACATCCAGTTTTATTCTAGACATTTTACATTTAATTTTAATATTTTTTTGTCGCTATATAACACATTACTCAATAATCCAGAGTCTAGAGGTGTTGGCCACCGAAGAAAATATCTATATTTCGATATATAGATATTTAAAAAAATATAAATATATTGTTTCCGATATTTTTAAAACAATATCGATATATCGGAGGAAAAAAATATCGATATGTTACAAAAAAATATATCAACATTTTTAATACAAAATAAATTTTTTCTAAATTCATTAAAGAATACATGAAAACTTAAGTACCAATTCTAAAGGTTTGTTAAAAATTGTGTTTAATTCATACTGAAAAAATATCAAAAGATTTCGGCCAAAAATATATAATAAATATTAACAATATTTTTTCTGCATCCCTAGTCCAGTCTGACATATAGATAGACTAGGTTTGTTAAAAATTATATTTAATTTATACTAACAAAATATCGATAAGTTTTTCAGAAAATATCGATATATCGATATATTTTCTGCATCCTTAGTCAAGTCTGACATATAGATAGACTAGCATTCACATTTATTCTAATTATTTTACATTTAGCTTTAATTAACTTTTTTATAGTTTTATAGTTTATATATATATATATATATATATATATATATATATATATATATATATATATATATATATATATATATATATATATATATACTCGCTACTGGAGTTAAAACGCAGAAATCATGGGACTATCCGAAGTATGAATAAACTTCAATGGTCAAACTGAATATTCAAGACAAGAAGGTAATTTTGTTTACTGCGGAACGTAATAATCACGTAATAATTTAACTGAACTGTATCGAGTATTAAAATTGAAATATCGTTAAAATCAAACCACCTGGGAAATGTCGAAAAACTCGACAGACTTTGGAGAGGTGTTTATAGAATATACAGAATATTTTGTAGAGTACAGTTTATTCCTCCTGTAGTAAGTTTAGTCCTTAAATTACCCAATGTCACTATTTTTACTTAATAACTGATAATCTTTCCAAACGGCACTTTACTTTTGTGAAGAAGTAACATTGAATCTGTATGAATCATCTTCTGAAAGATGATGCAAAATCGTAACTAATACGATAGTTTCAATAGAAATCAATCATTTTCACTGGGTGCTGATTCACAATTACAAAAACGCTCAGGTCTTATTTAAATAAAATATATAAATATTTAAGTAATTCACGAAATCATGTAAGTTAAATTAATATTTTAACAGCATTTGTTGGAGCACATTTTGTTGGTAAAACAATTGTTTAAACCACCTATTAACGTGAAAATGAAAGCGTGCTTCTATGTCCTGTATAACTTCTTTATTGTGTGAACAAAAAAAGGTCACTGCAATATATCTCTGCTTCTGCTGACACCGGAACGGATGGTTTGCAATTTATCTGTGGCATATGTTGGATTTCTAACATTGTGAATGTGGATCAATCATTTTAGAAGTATGGCTTGTGAGAAATACGTTTGTATTTAACGCCATATATGTCAGTTTTTCGTAATTGTTTTCAAACTTTCATGGCTGGTAAAAGGAGCTAGATATATTTAGTTAATAAACTAATTTTTGTTTCTTTAGAATAACTTCAATAAATAAAAGAACCAAATTTGTTTGTTGGGATATAGTTTCAATAATTAATTAACAATATTTGTTATTTTTTAAAATTATAATGATGAGAAAGAAAACATTTTTAAATGTTTTGCACGTACGTAAAAGTAAGTGCGTAAGGTGAAAAGTTCTCGTTCTGATACAGAGATGGAGCTCCAGTGTGTAAAAGTGTATGTATCTTGCTGGGTACACAATTTTCACCTGGTTTGCATTGCTTCTTGTTTGCTGTTTCTCTGACTTAGCATTTGACTTTCGCCTGTTTTCAAATTTGAGGAAATTTGTTTCTGAGAAGCATTTCATTTGAATGAGTTGGGAGAGCCGTATACGAATATTTTCACTATCACAGTGTCATTATCCCGAAAGCACTAATATATTACTAAATACTAATACATTTTTCAATAAGGTGGAAGAACCAATAGAATAATATATATAATATATTATATATATATATATATATATATATATATATATATATATATATAAATATATATATATATATATATATATATATATATATATATATATATATAAATATATATATATATATATATATGTATATATATATATATATATATATATATATAAATATATATATATATATATATATATGTATATATATATATATATATATATATATATATATATATATATATATATATATATATTATATTTGATTGAGCTTATATGAAGGAGTTGTAAATTTGATTTTTTTATTGTACGATTTCTGGGTCAAATGCTTAAGTTAGAGCTCTATTTGTAGTATGCATTATATTTAGAGAATAGACTGATGGAGCTAAATTGGATGAATCGGATGGCTCTAAAATGACTTGAAATTGATAAGAAGGCAAGCATTAATCAAGTTCATTAGTAAAGCTAAAAAAGACAGATTTTTAAGTGTTACATTTTGTTGAACATAACAATTCATTAGAAAACGTTAATATTAATAGCTTTAATACTGTTTATGTACTAGTGGTTTTGTAATTTTGTTAAAATTTGTTTCTAGAGCTATTATTACTTTTTCGTTCGATGATGCAAGAACAGCCAGGAGTTAGTAAAGAGGGTGGATATTGAAATATATCATGGTTTAATTGACTGATTTTTGTGAAGGTTTTATAATTTGTAAGTTGTATTCGATTGTGGTTTTGATTCATTACTAATAAAATTTTCACCTGTCATGAACAATGCATTTCAAAACTCAATAATTCAGCATTAAATACTAAAAATACTTACAAATATACTTACATAGCCATTATTTTGTTAATTATATTTATAATTAGATTATATATATTAATAACTAACAAGGTAATAATTAAAAAAACGCAATAGATGACTCTGAAAATGAAGTATGAATAGATGAAGTGCTTCGCGTCGTTCATTTACTAGAAGGTTCTTTGATTCCATGAATATGATTGTTTAGTTTGCAGTCCTATTTTAAATATAGCAACTATTTTGTTATTAATGTACTTAATTGATAAACAAAGTCTAAGATGTAGACGCGACATAGGACATGTTATGTATTTGAATTATATATATTCAGGTGAACACAGAATAAAATTGATATTTAGCCCCAAAGCATAAGAATGCTAAAAATGCACCAAAAAAATGTGCGATGGCAAATTTAAAGTAACTACGTGACAGAAAGTAAAATGAGTCATTCAAATATCTTGGCGGGTATATCATTAAAACGGCCCGAAAAGTGACCGCTGTGAGAAGAAGAAAGAATTCTCCTAGGTGGCCTACAAAGCTAAATCTCTATATATTCTATAATTATATCTAGCTTTTTATTTCAAATTCTCTTATTTAATATATATTTTAACATATTTTTAAAGCCTAATATATAATCGCGCTTAATAGTAATTCAATTACAAAACTATTACAAAAAATAGTTGTAGTAATGTTTATTAGTCTTATTAGTTTAATGATGAAAATTGGAAGCAAACCCCGTATTAGAGTCATTATTGTTATCTTTGTTTGTAATAACTATCTTTCAAGTGAAATGTATATCTGTTATAGCTGACATATGTTAGATAACTCTTGCGTTGCTATATGTGGCTATACGGTGGCTATGGATCGATGATCCTAGAAATATGGGTTATAGGGTTGTATACTATTTGGAGCAAAATATTTGTAATTCCCGCTTTGCACAGGCTACGAATTATTTTGGTGCCAAAACGTTTTAACTATTTCAGTGTCTGGAAAAATAGGCCAAATAGAACCAATCGATACTAGTTTGTAGTTATTTTTCGTGTATATATATATATATATATATATATATATATATATATATATATATACATATATATTTAAAAAAAACTTAAAAAAACATATTGTTAGAAGTGATGGTCCATTGTTAGCTATTGTTTTTTTATATTTTTGTCAAACGACTTGTCATTTGTCATTTCCAGTTCATTTATTTTCAAGCATCTTCTTACAAAAGAAACATCAGGAAGATTATATAGCATGAATTGGAGCAAGTGAGAGTTAGGAAGGATTAATGTTTAATGAAGAAACATATTGGATATGATATCCTATTTAAGACCTTTAGTAATTAACGGAATTTTGCACAGGTCATTGTTACAATATATAATACTTATTGGTATTTCGTTGTATTGCTAAAAAACTATTTGTTTTTTGCTTCTACCCATTCGTTGGCCTGGTTGATTTTATTAGGTTTGAACAAATCTATTTCCATGTTATAACTTTTTTATATTGACAACGGAATCAAGTTTATCAAAATTACCATTTTTTGTACACCTACATAATCAATAAATAGTTATAATTTTTCAATATTATTATATTTCTTTTATTAAAATTAAATAAAAATAGTTTCTAAAATAAAAATAAGCTATTAATACTGTTTTAAAATATTTCTTAAAGAAAATAACTGTTTTTGTAAGTTTTAGCTATTTTAGCTGTTTTAGTAATCATAGAATTGCATAATTACTTACGTTAAGTATAGAATATCTATCAAAAGTAATACATACTCTATTTTACTTACGACTTTTGTATATTTCTATTGGCAATCGTTGTAAATGATATATTGCTTTGGTTTGTTATAAAAAGGTATGTTAAAGAAATAATTTTCTAAAATATTAGGCGTCTCCATATAATTTTATCATTTATAAAAGCATTTATTAAGAATATTTCGTACAATACACAATATATTCATTTCAATCATCAAAACAATTTCAATAACCTTTTCTCCTCCTTCTGGAAACGTGGGAGTGCTATACCGAAAAAATAAACACCTTTCAGAAATCTGAAACCATATGCCTGTCGAACTATGTTGAGTAAGTTAGGTGCGGCAGAAGTTCCCGCCTGATTCCCATCGGCAGACACTTGTTTTTGGAGTTTTTGTAGCAACTCGTATATACTATGCCTTGCTAATCCCACCATATGCACAGTATTATTTTATGGCCATGCATATTCAGATTTGGATTAGATGCTGATAGTTCTTCTGCACTAACCCATTGTGCGCCTGAGTTTGCACTAGCGATCCATTTTTCATTAACGTTTTTGCCTGACAAGAAATGAAAGCACGACACGGTTCGAAATATTATTTTCAGTCAGTTTGTGTGGAAGCTATATTTTCTTTTTGATTTTTGCTATGGTATAAAAACTGTTAAAAGCCTAAAAATTATTTGTTTTTATTTTTATTTTTGAAAAGAGTCTTACAATTGATTGGATCTGTTTTTTTTGGAATTTGGGAATGTGACATTCGAATTTTTAATGTATAATTACACTAATAATAGTGTAAATTAATATCAAAACCTCCCAAGATTTTGCAACTGGCAAATCCTTTTATTGTATCCGTAAGCATAATAACTTCTAGGTCGCGAGGGAGGACACAACCGCGTACATACTAATGCCCGTTCATAATATACTTCAGCACTTTATTTTGGAACCTTTGAATCACTTGGATATTGGGGTCACTGGTGCAACCGCACAGCCGAATTCCATAGTTTCACACTGGTCTCAGTATTTGCTGATATGTAATAAGTTAGGTATAAGTTGATAGCTCGGAATTTCGGCCAAGCCACCAATATATTTTCCTGAACTTGATATTGAGTTCATAACCCTTCTTTTTTATATGCTAGGGAGCTTGGAGAATCCTGTGTCATGACAAGACATTTTGCATTGTTGGCATATTATACTTGCCGTTAATAAAGGCACGCTCCTCTTGTGAATTTATTGTGTATAGATTTTGCTTAATTTAATTTGATTCACCATTTTTTAGTCCAGAATATAGTGATTTATCAATAGAAGAGATTAGGGATAAGTTACTTTATTTTATATAGAAGACTTTCATGATATTCTTTGTCAAAAGCCTGTGCTACATCGGCAAAGACGGCAGCCTTTAATAATAAGTAAATAATATAAATTAAACAAAGTGTAAAATTCTATACAAATATCATTATGAGTCAGTCAAGAAATTTCAGATTATAACAATTGATCATATGATTCGAAAAGGTCATTACACATTAAATGACACGCTAAGGCAAATTTTTCTAAAACCACATTTGAACATATGGTGTTGTTTTGAAAACGCCAGAAAGTCAATTTGGAAAAAGGAGGGGAAATTAATATTATTTCTGAAGAATATTTATTAGCATATAAGTAATGGATTATATAAAATAAAATTAATGGTTAATAACTATTAACTATTTTCAGTAAAATATATTTTTCAATTACATACTATAACTAACATATATTTTATATCCTTATTTAAACTAATCTTTTAATTTATTATTGTATTTGCTATTTTTGTTTAGTCTTTTATGATATATTAAAAGTAAATCCATTAATAATATTAAGTAATCCGGCCGTGCAGTATTGATCGCAAAGCGGAACAATAGAAATCATTTAGTATCGAAACAATTTGTAGTTTGCGTTAAAACAGGAAGCACAATACAAATATGCGATCTCAAATAACGCGAAAGCTGGACGGCTAATCCATATTTCCAAAATAGAAGCTCCGCCGCCATTCTATTCCGGAGTTTTAAGAGACGTGAACATATGCTACAGTTTGTACAACAAAGAGAAACGTTCATTGGTTGTACTTTTAGTTGGTATTTGATCGAAACAGTATTCTTTTATTAAACTTAAATAAGACTAAAACAGGAAATTATATTTAATAATCCTCATAGATGTATCAATATATATATATATATATATATATATATATATATATATATGATATATATATATATATATATATATATATATATATATCATATATATATATATATATATATATATATGATATATATATATATATATATATATATATATATATATATATATATATATATATATATATATATATATATATTGTTATTGAAAAGTTTACAAAAAAGTTCGAAAGTTTACAAAAAAAAATTTTCACACCTCGGTCGAAAGTATTTACTTGCGTCGCTAATAACAGGAAAGAAAACCGAAAAACACAATCAATACATTAATGACGATGCTTTTGACTGGTAATAATTAATAAAAATGGTATCTTTTCAATAACTGTAATAAAGGGAAATATAGAAGAGGCCATAGTAAAGTAGGTTAAATTAATTATTAAACAACAGATAAAGGAAATCTACAGGTTATAGTAGTCACGAAACTATTATATATTACACGCCGTATGTTGATATATCAATTAACAAGAAATAAATTAAACGTACATGTAAAGCTTATTTTGATTTACTATTAAATTAAATTAGAAAGAAATGATAACTATATACATTAACTATATGACTAAATAACTAACAGATTTTTTATTCACTCGATTTGTAACATGTTAAAAATATTATGAAAAAATTAATTTATTAGAGATAGAGATAGAGATAGAGATAGAGATAGAGATAGAGATAGAGATAGAGATAGAGATAGAGATAGAGATAGAGATAGAGATAGAGATAGAGATAGAGATAGAGATAGAGATAGAGATAGAGATAGAGATAGAGATAGAGATAGAGATAGAGATAGAGATAGAGATAGAGATAGAGATAGAGATAGAGATAGAGATAGAGATAGAGATAGAGATAGAGATAGAGATAGAGATAGAGATAGAGATAGAGATAGAGATAGAGATAGAGATAGAGATAGAGATAGAGATA
Source organism: Rhynchophorus ferrugineus (assembly GCF_030347505.1). Classification (NCBI taxonomy): domain Eukaryota; kingdom Metazoa; phylum Arthropoda; class Insecta; order Coleoptera; family Curculionidae; genus Rhynchophorus; species Rhynchophorus ferrugineus. Next base: position 16,367,419 of record NW_027472583.1, on the reverse strand, counting down.
GAGATAGAGATAGAGATAGAGATAGAGATAGAGATAGAGATAGAGATAGAGATAGAGATAGAGATAGAGATAGAGATAGAGATAGAGATAGAGATAGAGATAGAGATAGAGATAGAGATAGAGATAGAGATAGAGATAGAGATAGAGATAGAGATAGAGATAGAGATAGAGATAGAGATAGAGATAGAGATAGAGATAGAGATAGAGATAGAGATAGAGACTAAATAAATAACAGAGCTTTCTCATTTTTCTTAAATGTTTTCGTCGGTAACAACCTCTTTTGGGCGTCCACTGCGTTCACCGTCTTCGGTACTCATTGCACCACGTCTAAACTTAACATACCAATCCTTGATGGTTGATTTCCCTGGGGCAGTGTCCGGAAACTCGGCATCAAGCCAAGTTTTAGCTTCAAATTTGTTTTTCCCTTCAAAAAGCAATATTTTATCAACAGGCGAAATTCCTTTTTATCCATTTTTTTTCATAATAACAAAAGTTGCTTCACTCAAGATGCTATAATTCACAAACTAATGATCCGACAGCTGGATTTAATTCTAGTAGCTCCATGTGTCAGGTCTGGGACTTTTCAATTGACCTGTTACTGACCAACAATATGCTGGAGAGACCAAAATACCATCATAAAGCTATAAAAGTGCAGATATTAAGGAGGTATATTGGGAAATTACGATTACATATATACAAACATGATTAACAATTTCACTCATTTATCTCTTCGACATCTTTAATGATGTTAACACGGCGAAATGATGCAAACAAGAAATCATTCACATATTTGGTTTTGCGATTTAATTGTTTACTATAAATATAGCTTATTGCTTATTAAATCCGTTTTCTTTCAAACAAAATATTGCTCGGTAAAGTTTTCTACGATTTGAATAAAAACGAAAACTTTCGACAACGAAATTGCTGAAATGGACAGAACCCTTTTAGAAGTCTAATTATTATTCGGCAGATTTTGGGGTTTCATGTTCGTAGGGAGGTAAGGGAGCGAGTTGTGGGGATGAAGGGGAGAGAGTGGGACTGGCGCCGACCGGAAATTCAAAACCAATTTCGCTGTTCGGGCTTTGGTTGAATTTTAAACGCGACTGCTGGCCCAACATGAGGTTTATTATCACAATTAAAGTTTTCGGGCATGGTTTTTCGCGGACTAGACAGCGGACCCGAGTCGTCGCTGAAACGCTGAAAGGAAAAGTTGATGTCGGATGGAATTAGGACAACAAAGGGCAATTTATTAATAAGTAACGCGAGGTGATTTATGCCAAAATTAGGTGGTAGGGGTCTGTATTCTGTTATACCAATTAGACTTGGCTCTAAAATAGTTTAGGCCTGTTAAATAATTTTAATAATGGTGGTTTTAATAATTTAAATATTTATACATAGTACAATGTAATAATACATGGTAATTCCCCGATTTTTCTAAATTCTCTAGGATTACCCGTAGGTACTAATGCAAAATATATCATTAAATTACGAATAAATTTATCAAAAAACCCTTTATAACGATTTTTTTATTATTGCATAATATAGATAAATATAAAAGAATATAGAAGTATTATTCACCACTATTTAATGAATTATTTCAACTAACAATCTTTACATCTTGTATTATATCAATTACCTCAACAGGTGCAAATACGTTAAAGTTTTTATAAGAAAGTTATGTTTTTTTTTTAAAAATATTTTAGTCTCCTTTTTACCTATAGTTTAACGTGTGCTCCAAACCACCATCCTCGGCTTTAAGTCTACCGACTGGCGAGTGGCCAACTTGGATATCATCCCAGAAGATATTCGGTCTTACCCAGCTTTGTTACTTACGTAACTAGACTCATTTTCCTTGTCGGATTCTGCAGTCTTATCTAAGGATAATCACAAATGTTAGACAGTAACAAACATAAATTTGTGACCATGCTGCAGCAGGATTAGAAGTCCGACTACTCTGTCTGGCTGGTCTTGACTACCGAGAACCATATCGATATTTTATAAAAGATACATCGATATTTTTCAGGGAAAATTAAAATATTGATATATCAGCTCAAATAAGTATCGATATTCTCTAAATACTCGATATATCGGTAATTTTTCGCCATCCTTAACTCGGACGCGTGACTATGACATCAGCGGGTGGGCCATCCTGTCGTCTTTTCCATTGCGCCAACTAAGCAGGTGACAGTTATTGTTGTTTGATGTTAAGTAATGTAACCAATACTGTTTGTAGTTATTGTAACATTGCATTAGGTGAGAAATAAGAAGGTATTCCTTAACTGTCGTAGAGAAACACAAATCATTAAGTATGTGGATGAGAATCCTACAAAGAAAAAAATAGAAATCGCTAAATACTTATAAATTTCCTAAATTACACTGGTCATATTTCTAAAGTTTAAAGAAAAAAATATGTGAAGAAAGTGGGTTGTGTGTAAACAGTAAAATATTGAAGATATTTGTATATACGATCGTGAAGGTAATTATTTTAAATGGTTAAAAAAGTGCCAGGGCAAAAATATAGCAATTGTAGACCCCTTATATTCAGAAAAAAGTTAAACCGTTCGCACTATAATTGAGACATGTAGACTTCCGTGGTAACAATGGGTGTCTTCATAATTGGAAAAAGGTATATAGATTTGGAAAAATATGTGAAACTGCAGAAGAAAATGAAGAAGTATGTCAGGAGTGGGAAGATAAACTTGCAAAGCAGATCGAGGGCTATGACTCCGACGATATCGTGGACGTCAAAGAAACAGGACTTTTCTACAAATGTTTATCGTTATGACAAAAGCTCATCATTCAAAAGCGATACGTACCATGGCGGGAAAAACAGAAAACATCGTTTAAAAGTATTGCCAAACTGCACCGAGACATGGTAGAACAACTTAATCTCTGTATAACAACCTCATTGTAACGACTTACTTGTATTACAGTATCTACAAAGTTATACAAGACCTCTTATTAAAACATGAAAGAAGCTTACTAAATCACGGCAATGTGGGATCACAAGCTGGACAAAGCGTAGGATTCAGATGGTTGAAGGGAACCAAATCATATTAATTTGTATGCTATACTCGTCTTACTTGTGAATTGATGCAAGAACAATAGAACAATAATAACAAGTTTATTTGTGAATTAAGATTGTACTAAGAATATCTGAAATGATAACGAATGATTTGAATTATCCATTATCCATTCATTTATTGGTTAGATCCCATTCTTTAAATTAAAAAGTAGGCGACACATTTGTTATAACTAGTTATTTAATATTAAGTAATTTTTCACATACTTACATATTTCAGACTCAAACTTAATTAGCGTTTGATATATATACTCTCACTGATATATTCTATATAGGTTTGAAGCACGGCATAGATATCATACATAGTTCACCTATAGTAATTCAAAAAGTTTTTGTTTCTTCAACCTCCTTTTTGTTTACGCAATCTGTTTTGGTGTTTTCTCGTAAATCATTTAAATTCCTCGCTGACCCTTGGCAACCTTAGATACCTGTAGATGTCCTAAACTCTAATATATCACGTGGCGTAAATAATGCCGTGAAGAACTTTGTTCTGACAAGTTTTGATCACAGTGTTATTGAATTTTTATATAAAAACTATTTGTTCTGGAGTAATAATTTAGATTGGTTCAAGAAACCACTACATTTTTTGAGTAATTATACTATAGGATTTTAAATTAAGTTTAAATGATTTAAAACAGATCGTGTTACTATATATCGGGTACACAGCATTTGCAGAAAATTTTACTTTTTCTAAATTTAGTTTAAATAAAAACAAGACTGATGATCATCGGATGTTGTGTGAATCTTATGGCAATCATGTTTCATCTATATCAACAGGTGAATGCTGGTTTCGATGTTTCCAAACAGGATAATTTTGACACAGAAGATAAATAGTTTAATAGACAGCAAAAAAAAATTGAACCCGAGGATTTAAAGGTATTACTGGATAATGATCCATGTAAAGCGCAAGAAGAATCTGAAGAATTGCTGGTAGTAACACAAGAAACCATTTACAATCGCTTGCGTGGAAATGATCCAAAAGCTTGGATATTTTGTACCGTTTTAATTGAAAGGCGTTTGGTCATGTGTGAAAAGCTGCTTTAATGGAAAAATCGAAATGTTTTTTTCATTATGTTGTTACTAGTGATGGAAAGTGGAGCCATTACGATAACACAAAGGAGAAAAAAGATGGGCGTCACCGGGTCATGCATTAACATCAATGGCAAATCCGAATATCCATGGTTCCAAGCTACTAAGAAAACTTAATAAAACCATTAATGTGAATCGTTATCGATTACCATTGATGTGTTTGAGTCGAACACTGCAAAAAACGGTCGAAGTATGAGCAAAGACATGACATTGTTATTCTTCAACATAACAGTTTTCAGCCCCATGTTACAAAACCGGTAAAAACATATTTGTAAAAATTATAAGGCGTTACATTCTCGCTGTATTCTCCAGACCTTGTTCCTTGTGTGTTTCATTTCTTATGAAGATACCTATTATCGCTAGCTGGAAATATATATTTTTTGTATGTGAAATCTACATTGACTTCTCGATCGCTTACATAGTGCTAACTCTAAATTGTCAGCTGTTAATAGCTGCTTTTGTTTCTTAAAACTTGACCATATTAATACTACGTGTACCGAAAAATCACTAGGCTTAAGTATGCAATGTTATGATTTGACACATATGGCATTTTATTCTGCTGACCTCAAGCTTCAGAAAATTTTATTTTTTCTAAATTTAATTTAAATAAAAACAAGACTGACGATCATAAGATGTTGTATGAAGTTTATGGCAATCATGTTTCGCCTATATCAACAGGTGAATGCTGGTTTCGATGTTTCCAAAAAGGATAATTTTGACACAGAAGATAAATAGTTTAATAGACAGCAAAAAAAATGAACCCGAGGATTTAAAGGTATTACTCGATAATGATCCATGTAAAGCGCAAGAAAAATCTGAAGGATTGCTGGTGGTAACACAAGAAACCATTTACAATCGCTTGCGTTGTTATATTTTGCGAAAGTAACACGGTCATGGATTTAGACCTCTTCGAAAATGTTAACTTTTGTGCCTGAAATCGTACATTTGCGGCACGCAAAACTTTTCTTTTCTACCGAAAGGAAAAATTCGCTGAAAGACATCGTTTGCTGGCAGAAACCCACAGTGAGCATGCTCTAACCTCAAAAATATGTTAGACATAATTTTGAAAATTCAAAAGTAATTATTTCAATGTGTAAGACAAAGGAAGTTCCGATAGACTGAAAAAGTTTGCAGATGCTAAACTGCTAGAGTTATTGGGTGAAGACCTAATCCAAGCTCAAAAACAATTGACAGAAATGTTGAAACTTGGACACCAGAACTACTTGTAGAGCAGAAAATGGTTCGACGAATGGTTTTGCCCAAAGAATATAAATTTTTTTTGGGATGGCATACATAAAATTCCTGAAAGATGGGCAATATGTATAGAATCAATTGGCTAATATTTTGAGTAAATAAATATTTAAATTTTCTTGAAAATTACGTAGTTTTTTCCGAAAAAAAACAGTAATCACTTTTCGGTACACCTGGTACAGGAATATTCACATTTAGCGTAAATTTTAGGACACCCTTTACATCGTTGCTTTAGACTGCATATCATGTTTACTCGACTAGTCTCCAGTAAAGAAAGCCTTTGGCTCTGCTAATCAACCGTTAGTACATGCACTAGCTCAAAACCCATTTAATCTATTTCTGAAGCGTCCTTTGTAGTTGCACACCTAATTAATCGTCTCTGCGTATCCCGAGCATAGCCATAATATTTTCCACCCAGGTCGTCCTGGATCCACGCATCGTTCTCTCGTAGCTGAATCGCCGATGAACTGGAACGGGCAACCCTTTTCGTCAAAAGCGCCTCGCATTTTCACCTTCTGCGTGTTCGACGACGACGGTCGCATCTAAATTTAACCGGCGCGTTCCCCATCCTCCCAAGTGTGACCTGGGGCGTGAAATGGTGTCACGCAGCTCGACGTTCCACCTCGAGCGGAAGCCGATAGGATTAAGCCGTTGCTCCGGAGGCGAGCACTTGGCAAAATCGGCCCACGGTTTCGTGTTTTATAGATTTTATTTTTTATTTTGCGCCAGTTTACCCACCCCTTCTCTCCGACACCGTGTGCATCGTACACGAACCCGCTTCGACGGTCAAAAGGATGTTGGCATCGGTCCGACATCAAAGAGTCCGGGTCCGGAACGGTCGTCTTGTCAAAGGATTGGATACGCGTGCGGAATGGGGACGTGGGGGACGGATTGGGCGTGAAGCCGTCTGGAACGCAACGTTTGAGACGCGACCGATCGGAAATGATTCGTTTGTTTTTAGCGGCCGAGCTACGGCCGGAGCAGAGCAGAAAAAATAAACTTCGGGGATGACCTGGACGTTCTCTGTGTGGACGAAATCTCGAACGGTGGCCGATGGTTTTATTATTGGCTTATCCTGTCAGAGAATATCGATTTAGTGTTTTCTTTAGCGTTAATCTGGAAAAAAGTTGTTGTGAAAATGGTTTTATTAATGCATGAAGAGATCCTTTTAATATTTCAGCCTGGTAAATAATGGTATTTTTAGAGATTGATCTCGCAATTTATAAGACAGGAGACCTTCTATTAAATTTCTTCACCCGGAGTTACTCATTATTTAAACGTTGGATACTTTATGACGACATTATGGAAGAAGGCATTTAAGATTTTGTTAATTTATTTCTGGTACAAATGATTCTGTATGCATTCTAGTCAAAGGGGTATGCGTAAAATCAGATAAATTAAATTCACATTTTAATAGCAAAATCCTAAGAGATTTCATAGATTCACTCACATATTATAGGTATGACCTTTAGGGACCAATTGTCGTTTAGAAAATCCAGACAATAAACAACAGGCATGACAAAAGAATCAAACCAAACATATTATATATGCTAATGTCATTGTTAATTATGTTACCATTCTATACTAATCTTGACTCTAAAAAGTTCTAGGCCTCTTAGGTAAACCGGCATAAATAATGAATATTGATTATTTAATATACAAGCATTTGGGTTGCATAATTAACTAGGTTTTTCTGTTTTCAATAATCCTAGCTTGGCTACATACATAGTAGCACTATTTTAGTTATGCAACAAATCATCAGTACCAGTCATCATATGTTACAGAGGACAACAACAAAAAAGTTACGGACGATATTCTTACTATTATTTTGATACTGTTTTTATTCATAGATGTCTCTATGATCTCGCGAATTTACGAATAGTCCGTAATGCGCAGCACAAAAAATATGGACCAACACGGAATTTGGCTATTGTCCAAAAAAATATACACTCATCTAAGCGCTAGTAGACTTGGAAGTAGAAATCCTGAGTTCTCTGAACTTCCTTGTAAACTTTTATCGATCACCAAATTGGGTGTTTTTCACCAAATTAAGCGTTTTTATTTTCTGGATTGAGAATTTTTGGTTGAGACAATGAAATTTATAATTTATTGTGCTAATAAAAAATTATGTAATTGCACCGTTTATAATATTATTTTTTGTTTTTAAGGTTATGCAAAAATAATAATTATCGTTAAAAGATACGGTTAGAATATATTTTACTGTACGATATTGTTGAACAATGTCTTGGAAAATCACCCTCCACTTATGACTTAATGGACCAAACGGTATGCTATCTAATAGCCATTAGACCGCGTTAGTAACAGTCTGGTATTTACAGTGTAGTGCCTTGAGTGGCATCTTGGCGAATTAACTCCACTTTATTTCATGGAGAGCAGATGTTGCGAAATAGTTCTGAAGATAGAGCTATTAGTGTTTCAAAAAATTGTCTGATTGGTGTATATTTTGTGAAATTATGTATTTGTTAAAACATTTTTGTAGGTTGAATATTGTCATATATTTATTGATAATAATTTTTTGTTGAGTATGTCAAAAGAAACGCTCATAACCTTAAAAGAGGCATAAAAATTGTGTATAATGCACATGTTATTCTGAACAGTATTCTGTACATGTATGTATACAGCAATAAGACAGCTATGTTTTATTAATGATACCTTCGTATTTTTCTACTTCTATCTCCCCGCAATTGTCGGTATTAGATCATAATCTCACATCATTTCATTCAATCACTGTCACTTTTGCAATTGCTATTTAAGTGAATAATTAAGCGGCTAATTTCCAGTATATCTGATCCTGAATATTTGTTCAGGATTCCACTATTTGTAAATTTCTTCTTCAGTGGGTCTTGATTGAGTTCATCCAAACCGAGGGTGTTATTGTAGATACAACGCTTCCTTCTTGATATCTAGGTAGATCTTGCTCGTATATCCTTCTCGACCTGCATTTTCCCAGTAATAATTTGCAATAGTTTATTCTTTAACATGGTCTCTTCACAACTTAATTTATGTATTGTAAGCCATTTCTTAATTGCGGCCTTCTTTAGGAGCTGATTTTCAAACTACAGCAGAAACACGTTATGGTTAATTTTTCCATGGTAGTCAACCTTGGACTTACAACTCTCCGCCAGATATAAAACCATTCCTGTTTTATGCATGAAGAACAATGTATCTGCATTGAATTATTAATAAATAGTATGACTAACCAATTGTTAATCCAACAGTTACCTTTATCCATCAACTTTTATTGCTTTTTTTACTATTTTTATTTTCATCTTACTATAACTGACGATGGCTATTCAGAAATATCCATGTCTCATCCAAATATAAAAATTGAAATAACAAGTCGTCCTTGATTTTGTATTATTTAAATCCTATATTACCCAAAAGTGTATGAAGGGATATTCTACATAATTCAAAGAGCTTCATAACTCTAGTTTTAGAAGCTTTCTATGTACACTTTTCAGTTTAACAGTTTCCAAATTATGTTTATATTGGACAACCTACTCACTGTTTTACATATTTCATATATTTAATCTCTGATAGAGCTAACATTAAGGTGACCCTTCGTATGATTCGTCGTATTAGCACGGTTTCTTTTAGGTGATTACTAGATTATATTGTTTTTAATTTTTTGAGATACTTTAGTAACGGTGCCCATACTAATATTCAGTACAGTTGCAACACGCTAAAAATATTTGCAATAAAAACCGCAATAACTTAGTACTAAACAGTATCAATATCGTCTAACGCATTTCACTATTAAGAGGTGGCTTTCATTATCTCGTTCTTGTCCAAAGTAACTAATTAAAGACTCAATCTGTTTCTGACTCTGATTATTTAATGGCTTGGGCATTTTTAACCAGAGTAATAACCAGCGATTTGAAAGTCATCAAAACAAGCAATTCGCCGAAAACAATGTATATATATATATATATATATATATATATATATATATATATATATATATATATAACCTGTAGCTATTAAACTAAGGTTTTGAAGAATTTTGCATACGTCTGACAAAAGAACGACTTGTCTAAGCAGATTTGGTTATATGTTCGAATTTATCTGATAGGATTGTATCTTTTTTAACTAGAATAAAATGAGAAAGAAAAGATTGTCTAAACTTAAGGGGAATTTACAAACTGCGACAGGCAATAAACTAAAAATCTTGATGATGTGAGTTCAGCGATATTTTGAATTATATAGTATATATAAAAATACAGAAAACAAGTAGATGCGAGGAAATGGTTGATATAGATTGTTTAGTGACAAAGTATCTAAGAAATCATCTGTTCTAATGTTACTAATTTTGATTAATAACGTATAACTTCTCGATATAACACTTTCTATATGAAATGCATACATCCTTTAAAATACCAATAGCAATATATTATGTAGAATTATTATATGATATTAAAATTGTTATATTGTTATATAATTTAATATTTTAAGTATTTATATAGAAATACTTATTTATAATTATCTCTAATATCTGACCTTATTTGCTAATTTATAAGACATTGTTATAACACATTGTTACGGTTTGAAGCAGCTCATTCAATTTAATTATTTTCGTCTAGTGATGCAGAATATTAAATGTATTATAATGGATACAAAGAAACGTACTGTTATGTATTGATGCTCTTTCTCAAAGATTTCATCAGAACTGAAAGCAAAATAACAATCGCACATTCGCTACCTTCGATTCTTCTGTCGTTCATTCTTATTTCCATTTTCAATCGACATTTCCCGTCTGTTTCATATAGCATCAATTTTTTAGATAGGAATGATGCAGATATAATAAATGTAATAAAGTGCACGGATCAAATAAGATTTGGAAGCGTGGAAATATGATTGGGAATGTCATTATATTAAAATATGTCAAACGAAGTTCTCTTTAACAGAAATTGCTAACGTTACTTTATTGAAATTGTTTTTTAAATGCTCGTATCGATTGCTTTGGGAGAATAATTGTCTATTATCCAAATTATTGACGAATAAGGACCAACATTTGTAAACAACGTAATACGGTTGGTGTAATACTATTTGCTTGTCATAATTTAGAGTTCCTTCTTCACCAACTAGGTTTTATCTAGACTGGACTTTAATAGTAATCGAAATTCGGCCACAATTTAGTAAGTTAATCATGTTTCTCCCATAAAAGAGAAAAGGGAATAATTAAAAAATATCTTAATAAACTTGTTTTCACAGTATTTTCTAGATATAAATTAAATAATTAAAATTATTGATACAATGTTCAAAGAATAAATTGTCATATATCTTATAACATTAATCTTTAAACACGTTAATATTTATTAATGCTTTAAAATGTTTACAAATTTACTGTTGATAATTTATAATTTCTTTTTTTTTCTTTTTCTTTCTTTTTCTGTTTGTCCCATGACTTCAATCTATGCAAATTAGGTAGTTTAACTACAAATTCAAATGTAGTTAGTCCCATTTTAACTGCTGCATATTTTCATTACTTCATTTATGCATTCATATAGTCTTTATCTTTCATCCATATTTCTCACTTAAAATATATATTGCAAAAACAATAAATACACCAAGCTGATTAAAGTAATAGTTTATTTAGCTAAATTTATAAATAAAATCGGGCTGTTCTTTGCGTATTTCTTCCGCTCCTCGATATTGGAGTAATTGTAATTGATTTCTGACAGTAGATGTATTAAATTTTATTTCTATTTTCAATTATTGAATTTCAATATTTGAAGCTATTATTTTATGTATGTTATATAAATCTGGAATCTCGTCCTTGCAAATAGCTCGTCTTGAATTAGCCTTCTAAGCCTTTAGTTTTTGTCTTATACCCCATGTGAGAACTAATAACTTACCAAAAAATGAGGAGTTAAAATTCTATTAAGTTGTTTTAAAATTCTTAATATTCATTGTAACATTTAATTTAACTATTGATGCACAAATTAACGTATTTGTTACTTTCAATATTTGGTTATTGCTTTGTTAAGGAATGCATTTTCAAATGAAATATGAAAAGAATGATTATATACTATGTCTATAAAATCATATAAATTATTATCAGTTCTAAAGCAAGAACAATTGCTTTAGCTGTCCTGGGTTGATCATACTATTCTTAATCATTTTTATCAAAACTTGCCATAGCTCTTAACATTTTAACACACTCATTTTCTATTTTGATATCGTTTCGAATGTTACATGTAGGGATTTGTCTACTGATTCAAAATTTTCTGCCAATTTTGCGGTAGAGTCTTGCCTGATTCCGATTATAAAAATTACTCATAAGTGATTGATTTACGCATAACAAAAATAACAAATAATCTACAGAACTGGAAACGCATCGGCCAGAGCCTAAAATCTTTGTTTATATAATTTGTGTTGCCGATCTGACGACTATTTCTGGCAGCTTGATTTGAGTGTTTTCAGTTTATTGGGATTTATTTATTTATAACAGATATTACATAAAAAATTTAGGCCTAGAAATTCTTCCTCGATATAAGCTAGAACCGTGCTAAAGGAAGGTAAAATTTTCGCTAAGCCGATGAACTAGCCAGTGACCAACTAAAAGACCATTCCAGAAGATCCGATCCTACTCAGAATAGTTATTGATGAGATCAAATTTTAGACTCATGATTATTGCTAATAACAAATATAAATTTACAACCAGGCCTTCGCAGGATTCGAACCCGTAATTAGCCTAGTGGGAGAAGTCCTGTCGCGTTAACTACTGTGACTCCCAGACTGCCTAGTAGTGTAAACTGCAATAGCTATAGAAAACCTAAAAGGGGTAATCAACAAGATGCAAAGACAAATAGACTGTAGTCTGGAAAATATGGTTTAGTAATTTTGCGTTATTGAGCAATGATAGAAATATAGTTACATCACTTAGGGGATTCACGATTCCTCAAACAGAATCAAATGAATACCTGGGCATCAATCCCGATGCTAGTATAAAGTAGAAACATCAAGTTAGACAAGAAGCAGAGCAGATTAGTCAACTTACAAAAATTACCGGTTAGTCGGAAGATTCAACACTGCTAATACAAAGTTCTTCGGATAATGAAATGTACAAAATCAGGCAGATTTACAAAATTAGTTAATATTTTTAATTAAAATATGAAATAAGGTTATTAAATAAGAGTAAAGAATACTGAATGTCAGTATTATGGCCAAGAGTTATGCTTAGGATTGGTACAACACTGAAAACGTAAAAGATGTTAATCAGTTTGTTCATATACAGATGTTCCTCACTATACGAACTTTCCAACCGTTAGAATTATATTGATTATCTTAAAAGAATTACAAATAAATATAATTGCCGCTAAAGCTCAGAGTATTTTCCATAGAATTCTTTCTCTCAATTCATTGAATTTTAACTGGCCCTATTTATTATCTAGTAGCTGCAATGGTGGCTCTTGATAAAACTTTTAAGGTCTGCAGTTTTTGTAAAAAAAACTTATGTTGTTTATAAATCAAGTCAATCCTACGTTCTTTTCTGTTTGCCAATTTGGCAATAACTTTGTCAATAAAATTGTCTATTTCGGAGATAAACTGTTTTTCAATACAAAAACGTTTTGATGCATTTTGGTTTTGAGAAACACCTTTCGACTTCTGATATTATTATCGAAGTTGTTATTACGATTTCTAATAATTGTCTAGTATTCTTTAACATGTCTCATAGACTGTTTGTTATTAAACATTTTAGAATAGGTAGTGTACCATTTAACGTTCTGGAATTATTTCTTGAATAAATAATTGACAGTTCATTTCATAATCGTTCTTTATTAAGTGTGGGATAAAATAAACATACGTAAGTGGGTTTATCATACGGAATTTTATAGAAATTCGGTAATTTACTGTTGCCTGGAGAGTTGCGTTTGTTTTCTCTTATTTTCTTGCGTTATTCTTATTCTGAATACTGGAATGAATACTGACAAGAAAAATGGACAACGCCAACCAAGTCGTATATAAGATATCTCTAATGCGAGACATCATAAAAAAACTACATAATTATTTGATAGAATCATTCATATTAGTTTTATAGATATTTCCAATAACTATCTTTTATAACTAAAGGCTTATATAAACAGCTTTAATTGATGAAAAAACATTATCATTAAGGGGGAAATAGATATTCCGGATCAAATTACTTATTAGGGCCTGAACAATGTTTGACATATTATTACTTAAATTACATGTTACATAAAACGTATTAGTTTTAATGTTTCTTATATGGTGTTCAGTTTAATTTCTATTTCCAAAATGAAGAACAAAGTACGGATAAGTTTTTATCATAAAAGTTTTCATAAAATAATTACATTTAGATTTTAAAACATATTTGGGCTTACATATATAGACCATGAAATAAATGTAAATAATAAAAAAATCAGTTATTGAGGGTATATGTAAAAAATTTTTATATTTAGACAAATTCAGCTTCATATGGTATAACATAAATAATATGATAAAGCCATTGTGTGAAAAAGTTGTTGATATAGTAAACTTATCAGAAATTTTTCATGAATTCATTTATAAAAACACATGTATGTTGGCGATTTTGATTGCATTTTTAACACATTCTGATGCTTCTAAAGAATCTAGAACTGCTCATTAATCGGAAGTAGCTTTAAATGATATGTTATTTAAAGTTGGTTGTGAATCTATTAAAAACATCAATTCAAAGAATACTGTGATAAGAAAGTACCATAGGTTTATATATAGTCTATCCAAAATTCTTTTAGTAATGCGTCATGGATATTTGTGACGTCGAAATATTGCAATGTTGTCGAATTAATTATGAGTTTTACTTCAGTTTGGCTTTAACATACAAAAAAATTTTAATCTAAATAAAATAATTGAACAAAAATATTATGAAATATAATTTATTTTAATATTATAGTGAATCTAAAAACTACAGTTAATTATACAGCCACAATAATTTATAGGTAAGAGTTAAAATCTCTTATCACTATTGCTTTCAAGAATTTTTCATACATCTGACAGCCGGTCGCTTCCCGGTTGAGTGTACGCTAAATTATTCGAAATATTAGTTATAATTACTACAGGTTATAAACCGGCAAACATTATTTTAGCCGTAATATATAATATTACTCTGTTTGAAAATGCTGAAAACTATAGATATTCAAGGTCACAAATTGATTGCGGCTTTAATAGATTATTTTGAAAAAGAAAGGAACTAATGGAGGCCTCCTTTTGCTGGTAAATTTCGTTAGAGAGGGAATTATTGACGATATTAAATGATATAAGTCCCTACAATTTTATTGAAAATGTTTTTTTAGCGGTTTGCTGCCGGGCGAAATATTACTGTGAGTACTGTGAATAACATCGCTTACAAAATGAAGAGTAATAAGTTAGATTCACCCAAGAAAACCCGTCTACATACAAAGTGAGTGACGAATCTTGACCATCTTGATATTGGCTCTATTCGAGACCAAATATACGAAATGTATAAGAACAGTAAGTACACAAACTATTTTATCGATATGAACGACATTACATTAAAAAGAATTAAATTTTTAAAGGCATAAAATAAGACCAAGGAAGATACACTATTTGAATTTGTGTATCTTGATGAAACTTGGATATTTAAAAATGGTTCATTGTGGCACTCTTGGTAAGACGGTAACAAAAAAAAGTGTAAAGAAAACAAAAATTGATGGAAAAAGGTAAGTGTTACAATAGCATTTGATTAGGTTTTGTTGATTAATATATTTATTAATAATTAATTTCAGATATATTGCTGGTCGAGATGGATATTCCATCAAAAACTATTTAGATATATGGAAGGAAGCATTGTCAACCCTAACACATTGGGTTTGGATGGACTCGATTAGACATACAGAGGAAGTAGTTCATAAATGGTGCAAGTGTGAAACAGGTTTCAGACAGATTAGAAATTAACAGTTTAGTGATTGAATTGGACAATGAGTGGGAAAGTGAAAGTGTCTGAAGCAAACTTTCAGGAAATGTGATAATACTTCGCATTGCTAGAAATTCCTGAGAGAGAGTGATGAGAGTGGAACAACCAGAGGTATGCACATAATTAATTGAATATAACTGTAGAAAATGGTATTGTAGGGCATGAAAGGTTTGTGTGCACAGATATGATTGTAATTGTTCAAAATTAAACATGAGCATTAGGTTACAACGTATGAGGGGAGAATGAATACTAACCGTTTTGTAGGTGAATGCAGAATTCAGTGATTAATTTTATGAAGAATGGTGAATGGTGGAAGGCAACAAGAATTAAACGAAAAAAGTAAATATGCTCTCGAATGAAAGTAAAATACGTTTCTCATATATACAATTGTTAATTAAGTAGATTAGTCCTCCAGGGGGATACCACTACATAAAAAAACGCGGATAGAAACTCTATCTCATGGACGGTGTGAAAAAGAGTTAAATGTAAATAAAACAAATCTAACCTACAAACTATTACAGCTGTGTCTTAATTGTAGTTTTAAGTCCTTCGATAATATATGTATTAGAATTACTATAATGTTAAAATAAATTATATTTCATAATATATTTGTTTAATTATTTTATTTAGATTAGACTTTTTTGTATGTTAAAGCCAGTTTTTTGTATGTTATGTTAATTCGGCAACATTGCTCTATTTCTACGTCACAAATATCCATGATGCATTAGTAAAAATACTTTGAATAGACTTTACCATTTTATATAATCGTCTTTAATATCTGATTTAACCCGCTTGGCTAGTTCCTTAACTGATAAAACCGGAAAAGGCTTGAAGAGATGTATTGGAGAAGGCTTGAAAAATCCGATTCAACAACCGTCTAGAAAACCGGAAGAAAGTAAATCATTTATAATCTAAATAATATACTTCTTGATCTAACAGTTTGAAACATATTTGAAGATTGAAAACTTGTTTTCTCAATACTTAAAGAATTAAAACAAAAAAGTGTATTAAGTTGTAAGGTAAAATCTAATGACGGAGTCGTATGATAAATATGCGATGCGATGTAGTGTAGTTACAGACGCTATTTTAAGTCTGTGAAATTTAAAGTTCTAAGTATATATCAAATAATCGCAAATTGGATGGTAACTCAAGAACAACGTTACGGAAGGAGGTATTTTTATTATTATTTACTAATAAAGTCTATTAATAAATCAAGTATGCTTACTAGTAAATTTTAATAAAGTGGGATAACTAAATTAATAAAATAATCCGAATTGTAACAACTACTTCATAGTAACAATGCATTTGATAATTGAATTGAATTGCTTTACTAATGCACTAAAACATGTATAAACACAAACTATGCAAATTGGTCTAAACTTAATTGGAATTGGAGGATGTAATGTAGTTTAATGATATTTGTCGGGCATATAGAACTAGAGCAAGAAGTTCTGCTAAATTACCATTCATTATATTGTAATTGCTATATGTGATTAGAAACATATTATATCCCCAAAAATGATTCACCAAATATATATTTATATAACTATATATACTATCGAAACTATCGAAATAGTAATTACTATTTTCAGTCAAATGCACTGTTCGACTGTTTTTTTCCATTTGTAATGTCAGACGAAGATGTAGGAATTCTTGTCTGTATAAATTGTGACATAGGAAAGGACGAAAATAAATGCTTGGGGCAGTTAATTCTAAATGTGTTTATATTCTCCAATGGTAGTCTATGCGAGACAGAGATGTCTATACATTCAATCACGTGTTAACTTTAAAAAAGAAAAGGAAGAAAAAATATTAATTTCTATTAACATGTAATAAATAATATAATTTTAAAGGAAGTAGGATTACTTTTATACTGAATGTTCTGTGGATTTGTAAAAGGAAATGGAATAATAACACCACAAATGTTTTATCGTATTTTACTATATTAATTGCTATTTTTAAATAACATAATATAATAAATATAAATAGTACAATACAACTTAAACAAAACCTAAAATCTAGAGATGTTCAATAACCATAACTATTAAATAAAATGTAAACGTATACGTAATCATTGAAAAATATAATCCATGACGAACCTAAAAATGATCGTACAATAACTACCAGACCCTTTTTAAATAAAAGTTTTATTTATTTTTGAACAGAAATATTTTTAGATCACTGTTCATGAATATTACCACGTTCAACTTTTCTCCCGTGAGGCGATTTTTGCGATCGTTAATTATTTGCTCAGATTTTGAAAAAACTCGTGCCGACGGGACAGATGTTGCGGGTATAGAGGAATATTTTACGTGTAACTAATATAATTCAAGTATTCTCATTTTATGGGCTTGCCAAAAATCCAATTGGTTTTCTAAAAGTCCATTGAATGGCATTTCCAAATACTGCTTAGTCTGTAAAGTTACTGCAGTACTTGGAGTAATTACTTCTTCCATTCTAGTAATTTTTTTATTAAAGTATCTCCAGATGTCAGTACATTCTTGGTCAGTAGATGTGTCTTGAATTTCGAGTTGTGGAACTGTATTTGTATTTTTTGATGTTGGAAGAATGGCACTTTTTGTATCGCCTCAGCATTATTTGCAAATTTTTGTTATAATATTTATATTTGAATAAATATTGGCATTATGTTAATTTTCTAAAATACTAATATAGGTGAGAAAACTGGGTATTATGTAAAAATTTAAATACTAAATTATAGTTTATAACATATAAGTAATAGTAATAGTAAAAATAAAATTTTATAATAAATTGTACTGTGCACTATTCTTAGACAAATTATTATCTTAGGCTTATAGTTTCTTGATAAATATCTTTGTTATTCACATTAATACCTCTTTACCTAAATATCTTAACTTCTAACTAATACTGGCTATTGCAAATTCAGACATTCTTATTGCTTTAATATTCAGTAATACATTCGTTTTTTTATCACAGAAAAATTTAAACTAAATTAAATTAGACATTAGAACACTAAATAAAGATATTATATTTATAGTGTGTTAATGAAAATCATGTTCCGTTACACCTCAATTTTGATGGTTTCAAAAAGATTACTCATTTGTTGCAGTATTAACTTTATATCCTGTTGAGTTCCACAGAAATTTACTCAATACCATATGTTAAGTAATTTTAAGTTAATTAAGTAGTAATTTCAGCATCTCTTGTAGCCTCCGCATTTACCAGATATTGATCCCTTTGTTCCGATTACTGTTTGTTCCAAGGGAGGTAATCGGCAACTGTAAATGACCAAATCCCCGGACATTTATTCCAGAAGTAATTTGAAATTTATTATTAATTAAGTATTCATGTGTTCGACTACACATTCCCAATCAATTTGCTATAAAAGGTCTGCATAATTTATCGTTTTATAATTCCCCGTTTTACTTTTATTTAGTGCAGAATCCGACAAGGATCATTTTATTAGGATCATTTATCCTAATTAATAAAAACTGTTGCGACAGTCGTGGGCTCGAATCCTGCTAGGGTATAGTAGTAAATTTATATTTGTGTTTGCCAAAAAGGCAAAGGTATAAAATCCGACAAGGAAAGTCTTAACTAAGACCGAATGTCTTCTAGGATGATCTTTAAGTTGGTCACTCGTTGGTTGGTGGGCCTTAAGCCAAGGATCATTTTTTTTTTGGAAGTTAAACAGTAGGTTCAGTCCAGATATACCCCAGTTGATATAAGGGAGACATTAAAATATAACAAAATTTTTCAAAATTATATTGCATTTGCTGTATTATTATTTTTTTCAATATAAATATAAATATTTATATGAACTTTCAATAGACTATTTCCTGTAGATTTATTCATCTCTTTTTTTTTATTAACATAACATGAAATATGTTATTCGTTGAATTCGTCGAACAAAAATAAAAATTGAATAACCACCGCATACCCTACCGTATACCATCTATATATTTTTCATAAACATTTCTCAATAAGCATTTTCCTCGATTCCGTACGGCGTTCCTACATCAAATTTCTTCCGAAAGCGACATACAAAAATAATGGAAATGGCAAATTGTCTGTTTCGATAGGGACAGGAAAAGAATAAAAATTTAATTTTAAATCGATTTCGAGCATTCATAAAAAAAAACGAATTCTCATACAAGTTTATGATTTAATTTTATATTTTATTTTTAGCCCGGAAACGTATCTTTTAACTCAATATATATTTATGTATATTAGGTGTTGGAATTACTTCGTAGCGTTTTACGAAATAGTAATAGTATAGTAATAGTAGGCAATGATAGATATTACTTTTATGAATCTGTTCTGAAGTATTCGTATTTTTACTACAAAGGTGATCCATGCAAAATTTATCTTTGTGTTGTCCTCAATATCATTTTAATTTTAATTATATACATTTTAGGCTTGGTGAAAATTTTATGTATGCCTCCCTGTTTGAGGCAAACGGTCATCTTGAGGTGTACCATTTTTTGAGTTATTTTCAGTTATTCCCATATTGGTTCACAAGATATTTAGAATTTTGATTTAGCTCTTGATTTAGTTGGATGTAGGGTGTACAAAGAACAGTTAAGAAAAATTGTTCTTGCTTCTTGCTTAAGGACTGATGGTAATTTATATAGTTCTGGAGCCATGGTGAAACATTGTACTAGAGATAATTCTAAATATTGTTAAGATTTTTCGGTAAACTTTAGTGAAATTAACTTCTGATTCACTTCAGGTTTCTTGAGTAAATGTATTTTTTAACAAAGTATTAACTGAATATTCCAATTAATAAATGCGTTAGTTTGTGTATCAAAAGTTGAAATGTATTGTGAAAAATATGTTAACAATTAAAAAATAGTTTCATAGAATTTTAATTCCTCATTTGTTGGCGAGTTCTTAGTTCCCACTTGGGACTTAAGACAAAGTAGGAAGCAACGAATCGAGGAAAACCATAGAAGACAATTTAAAGATAAGTTATCAGCCAGGGCGATATTCTATATTTATATATTATACATAGAATAATAGCTTGAAATAAATACATCTACTGACAAGAAAAAAGTTACATCTACTCTTTTAAAGATCGAAGACTGGATTGAATAAAGAAATAATCATGTAATTTTATTTAAAATTTAGGTAAACAATTTTTTCTATTAATCAGTCCGGTGTATTTAATGTTTTTCAATATATATTTAGGTTTGTTACATGAATAAAATATAAAGATTATGTGAATACTTAAATGAAGTAATGAAAATATGCAGAAGTTAAAATAAAACTATGTTACCTAATTTGCATAGGTGGAACACATATGACAAATAGAAGAAATTATGAATTATTAACAGTACATTTGTAAACATTTTAGAGTTGATAAATATTAAGGTGTTTAACGATTAGTTCAATAAGGTATGTGACTATATGATATTTTATATTTTGTATTAATTATTTTAATATCTATATAAAACTAGCTGACCCGACAGACTTCGTCCTGTCAAAAAGATTTGTAATGTGGCAGTTTTTGTGCCTACGTATTTTAAAAAATTCTCCTGAACAGAACCATCACCCTGGTGATAGGGCGTTGTGAATAAAAAATAATTAAATAAAACATATATAAGGATTGAAAAGTAAGTAATCGCTTTATTGTTAATCATGTGAATCATAATTATTATTATTATTATCATTATATTGCTTTGTGGTATACGATGTTTTTTGTTTGATTACCTGGCGCATAGATAAACAAATCTGATGGTTTTCCAACACGGGAACAGGCAACATACAATTGACCATGTGAGAAACATGGGTTTTCTAGATTAATACCACAAACACTTAATGATTGCCCCTGGGACTTGTTTATAGTCATAGCAAAAGCAAGCCGTCAACATGTCTATAGGAAATTTGCCATTACCAATGTCAATGAGTTGTTTAGAGAATATGTTTCCAGATTGGTCATTTTGCAACTCGACACGCATATTCTTGCTTAAATGAAGTACTTTAACATGTTTCCACAAATTGGAGGACTTTAGACATGCATTGAGTTCATCAGCTGGCGTTGATCGTGGAATCACTGGCAATGTTTGACGAAAATCTCCTGCTAATAAAATCATTGCACCACCAAATCGGTTATTATTGCTACGTAGATCTTTTAAGGTTCTGTCTAAAGCCTCCAAAGATTTTTTATGTGCCATCGTGCATTCATCCCAAACAATCAATTTACATTGCTGCAAAACCTTTGCCATTGCAGAGTTCTTCGAAACGTTGCAGGTTGGAGTTTCATTGCTTTGCATATTTAATGGCAATTTTAGTGCTGAATGGGCTGTTCGACCACCTTCAAGCAAAGTTGCTGCGATTCCCGACGAAGCGAGTGCAAGTGCAATTTTATTTTGTGAGCGAATTGTTGCTAATATTAATGAAATAAAAAAAGTTTTTCCTGTACCACCAGGTGCATCTAAGAAATAAATCCCTCCAGTTTCATCATTTGTTACTTTCATAAGAGTTTCAAATACATACTTCTGTTGTTCATTTAACAGTGGAAGATTAGTTTGAATTTATTCTTTCAAAGCGTTGAGATCATACAGTCTTTCTCGATGCAACTCTTGGTTAAAAGCGTCATGCATTGGACGATTGGGCGCGGTCAGGCCTAATTGAATTAATAGTTTGTTTGACATTATCAAGCACATGTCCTCAATTGAAATCAATGCTTCATTGTAAATTTCTTCACTGATTTGTATATTTGGATTTCCCATTCTATTCCGTATTTGATACAAAATATCATCACACATATAATCTTTGTACTTCATCCACAAATCAATTGGGTTTGATGGGAAGCATGTAGATATGATTATAGAAAACAATGTTCGTATTTGATGAGTGTGTGATGATATTACAGCATCATTGAGAGTTTGATCCCAATGAGCGTCATTTTCAAGCAATTGCAAACGTTGACAGGCTTCTCTGTAGGATCCACACAATTCACCATCAACAGTTCGTAACTGTTGGAATGATGTTGGGCCACGTACATTGACTAATAGCAGTCGTAAATAAAAACATTCATCATTGCTTGGATGTACTGAATAAATCCGGCCAATCGCATCGGTGGAATATACATCTGTATATCCTGGAACTGGTTTTCCTTGTTTCCGTCGTATAAATCTCCTTGAGGATTGATTCCAGGTATAATATTTTGGCATTTCAGAATATAGCAATGTTTGTGCGAAATCATCGTTTTGGCATGTCTCAAAAAAACTGGTTAATGTAGTAGATGGTGGCTGAGCAGCTCTTTGTACTGCGTTCTGTGCTGTAAAATACACTCTTTGTCCATTTTCTAAATGCACAGCTAAGTGAACAACAGAAGGGTGTCTCTCATGAATAGGAAAAGAAAATATTCGCCAAACTGCTTCATTACTACTGACATAGCGGCCCATTTGGTATTGGGTAACTTCATCATTAGAATTCTCTGCACCAATTTCAATCACAGCCATATCACTCCCTTTGCTTACATATTTGCAAATGTATTTAATCGATTTCACTGAATGGCAAGATTCAACGTTGATGTGTGCTTTGAATGTCTTTGATAAAATGGGTGAATATGGAACAATCCAACGATTATCTATTTCAATATCTTGTTGATTTAATTTGACAATTGTTGATTTTCCATTGTCTGCTGTCGATCTGCGACGATACAATGGATAACCGTCATTACCAGTAATTGTTTCCGATATTAATGTCCGTGGATATCGTTTTGAACATTTACCATCCATCATACACGGTGAATTTTGATTAAGAGTTCCACAGGGACCATGTATCATGTTTTTGATAACTACCTCATGCAATCCAGGATCTACTTGTACATTAGGGATTTCAGCTGATATCACTGTATCAACTTCATTTGGCCTTATCTTTTCAACCAACCAAATCAAAATGTGTGCATGTGGCAATCCTCGTTTCTGCCACTCCACAGAATACATCCAGCAGCGTGTCTCACCAAACACATTATGTTTTACGATGAAATTCATTAAAGATTTCAACTTTTGTCTAAAGACTCTGGCTGTAATATCATGACGATCAATGGATGATTTCCCAGGTAATAACTCCTGCTTAATTTCTATCCATTGCGGATTGCATGTAAATGTGATGAACAAATCTGCTGTACCATAATGACGAACATACGACATGGCATCTTGAGCATATTCGTGCATATGCCGAGGGCTTCCGATGTATGTTGCTGGAAGAATAGTCATCCGACCGACATTCTGTGCATTTCCATCAGTATTAATCGCATCTCGAAGGTGAATATACTCTTCAGATCGGAGTTTGGTTTGATTCAACCTGATGAATGTTAATCTCTCCGTTTCAATTTTAACATACATGTCATCAACATATTTGTGATATAATCGCCGACATTTCAATATGTGATTATCTGCATTTTCCCGAATCATTAGGCGGTATGAATAATAGTTCATTGAACTGACTTTTTTGTTGGTTTCAGAACCTGTAAACAGATTTTGCTTTAATAACATTCAAATATAAAATTAAAATACATAATATAGTGACTGAGATATTATCGCCATAGCTAAACTAATATTTTAGTTACCTGTAATGGGATTTATCATTTTTATTGATAAATCGTAGCCATCTTCACCTTGCCAAAATATAATGGGATATTGCAGTGCATCATATGAGCGGTGTGTTTCCTTTATAGGTTGTAATTGAAAATTCCGACGATGTAAAACAATATCACGGGATTCCAAGTTTTCTCCAACTACAACGATAGCAACTTCATCAATAGTTGGTGCATTAAAACGTCTTGTATGTTGACCTGCAGGTGTTTTATCAGCTCTGATTACAATTTTGTGATTATCGGATGGCATCAGATCCAGGGCAGTTTTAAACAATATAATCAATTGATTGTGTTGATGAAATAAAGTTTGTAATTGTTCTACAATAGACCTTTTTACTAAATTGTTATGTGCACAACGCAGATCAATTTCTTGTGGTGAATTGCCCATAAAATAAATTTGCAGGAATTTGTTGTCGCTATCTGACACTGGTAACAGTGAACCTGCTCTGTGATATATTTGCCCTTGTATCTGTAAATAAAAAAAATATTATGGTGTGGTATAAATTAATGGATTGTCAATGATCAAACTTAAATAATATTTGATCTTAAAAAGTATATATTTAGTTTTAACTAATATCTATCAAATATAAAATATAATAAAAGTGTCACTGAAACTGAATCACCATATAATATGATGACTAAGTGATATATTTCGTAATGATTAAGAAATTGAAGATTAGTAACACATCTTAACTTTGGTGACAGAAAATTTTGTTCGCTAAAATAATTATGAGTAACTGCTATAATACATACCTTGAAAGTTGGCATAAAATTTTCCCGAACTGCATTTGTTGCCCCAAATGAAGTCATTTGAAAGCAATTGTTATATTGTTGAATATGTGTCAAAAAGTGTATAGAATCTGTTCCTATTCCTGAAACCAATGAGTACAATGGTTCTGGTGGTGGATCCAATTGTATCAATTTCACTTTACCATTTGCGCAACACAATCCATTGGCATCGTTTTTGTATTTTAATGCCTTACAGTGTGAGCAAACCAAGTTCATAGAACCAATAACAACACATTGGTAGTTACTGTAGTCAATTGACACATCGTAACTGAAAGCAGCTGGATTCAAACTTGCGCGATTATTAGTTGAATGTCGCGCTCGCGCTTCACGCGAATCAAATATAAATTATTTTTTCACTAATCACGAACTAAACAAACACTAACTAACTAAACACTCTGCACAAAACACGATATACGAATTTGTTTCGTGTATCACTTGACAATTCATCTGTCATCTGTCAAAAGTCATCTGTAACAGACAACTTTTTTTTTTAAATTTGATATGACTTGAACTCAAATCCTTTTAAGCCGTACGAATTGTTTTATTTATTTAAAATTTGAATTAAATTTTAAACAAATAAAAAATTTTAAATAAATAAAACAATTCGTACGGATTAAAAGGATTTGAGTTCAAGTCATATCAAATTTAAAAAAAAAAAGTTGTCTGTTACAGATGACTTTTGACAGATGACAGATGAATTGTCAACTGATACACGAAACAAATTCAAACAAAAAGGGCTATTTTTAGGGTTTTTCCAGCAACAATTCTAATTTTTCTCGCCGTAAAAACCATCCCTGAACTTCAACGAACATTTTAAAAAAAGATTTGGCCAAATTGGTCCAGGCGTTGTTAAGTTATGCGCTTAGGAACATATTTTGCGATTCATTTTTATATATAAGATATATAATCTACAAAGTAAATAGAATTAAGGTTTGAAAAGTTAATCGTTAATTTAATTAATTAATTAATCGTTTCTTTTAATTTGCAATATAAACAAAATAACATGATAACATAAAGCCAAATATCAATTTTAAAATTGTTTTATTCGTATATTCTTTGTTTTAATATATAAGCGGGTATTACTTCATTTATTATTCCACGCTTGTATTCATAATACTAAAGTAAAGATGCTCTAGTTGTTGGGGGGTTGTAATTTACACTTATTAATACTGTTATATTTCTAAATATCAGATTTGAAATATATATGGGATTTTCTGAAAACGCCACATCAACATATATGGTTGAAAAATATAAAATTTAATTCGGATCCTTGAATATGAAATCGGTGTTTTTATTTATATTTATATTTATGCTTCAACACGAGAAGTTTATATGGGTTATTTTATTACATCAATAAAATGAATATATTGTTCTAATATATACAATTGTGTACATTCTTACAAAGCAAATTCTTACGATGTATAAAGGAAATTTATGATAGCCTATGTAATTTAATGTTAATGGACGTTCCCTTATCAATAATAAAGTTAAAAATATTATTTACGACAATGCTTATGTTTTAGGAATATAATGTTATTAGGAATATAATGTTATAGGAATTAAAACATAATTTTGTCATTTTGAAGCTATATTTATTTATATTTTGTTATTATTTAAAATTAAGTCCACTAAGTCACCTTAAAACTTTTCTGGAATATGTGGTAGCTTACTGGAAATACTGCTATGAAAAATAATCGTCATGATAACACATAAAGTTAATACCTTTTTTAATAGAAATCCCTGGTACTAAATTTTTTAAAATGTAACATAATTATTAAGGCTTATGAAATATGATGACCTAGCAGAGTAAGTTACCTTATATAGGACATATTGTTGCTATTGACCGATTTTTTGTTTGGAAATCTATTATAATTATAAATAAATAAGATTTATATTTTGGAATGAGTACATAGGATGATAAATATAATTGAAATGTTTCTGGGTTTCTCATATGCATATGACAGGACATTTGGGACTGCTCCATTGCATAAGTAAGTTGCTGCCGTGGAGGTATTGTGATTCAATTGAAAATTTTCATTTTGTATTTTAACACACTTTAGATATATTAATTAAGAGACTGAATGTATTTTATTTGATAATATTTATTTCGTTTTTGTTTACAATGGTTTCTACTATTTTATATATATTTTCTATATATTTAACATAAAATTGTTGTTCGAATACCAATTAAAAAATAACATATTAATCAGTAACACTTCTTCCAATTACATAAAAAGCTATTTAGATAGGGTGGATTTTGATTGCGCATCATCTTGGTTATGTGACATTTAGCTCAGTTTCGCTTTTACCAGCCTCTTTTTTAGACGCCCAAACTTGCGTATATTAGATTATTTAATAATAATATAAATATAAGTAAATAACAAAATAATATAATCATATTTTGTATAGTGTTTTTAATTACTTCACTTGGTCATCTATGCATCGTTGGAATTATAGAAAACAATACCATAGCTTCTATATCATGGATAAATTTGACTAGAAATATTGGAGTTCAGAAAGTTACAAAATAATAATTATAGATGAAGATCAACAATCAATACATACATAGTGCAAGATGAATGTTTCAAAGCTTGCTATGATGACGCACCATGACTTGGTCGTTACTTCAGAAGACAATACGTTCTACAACGGTTATGCTAACGAAATTCTTGCAAGCGTTCAACATTGCTTACCCCCAAATAATGCCGATTACTATTGTTATCAAGCCCAGGGATGCGCACCATTATATATTACCTTAAATTGTGGAATTGTGTAATAAACCGTACCGTATTCAATATGTTATAAATATCTATTATGAAGAGTTAAAAGCAGGTAAAGTTAGAAGCAAAAACACTTGCAATATGCTGTTAAAAAGTTTACTCGTAATAAGAGTGGGTACATAAATAAAAATCAATAAAATATCAAAATTGATAATTTTTATTTACTTGTTAGATATAGGGTCAAAACTAGATTAAAGCCGTCTTGGTGGCGCAGTGGTAAAGGCGATGGGATGGTCCTCCTACTGTTGCGATAGCCGCGGGTTCGTATCCTGCTGGGGCATGGTCGTAAATTTATGTTTGTGAAAATTTGTGAACGTTCTAGGCAAGAGTGTAAAATCCGATAAGGAAAATGATCCCAGTTACGCCAGTAACCAGGCTGGGTAAGACCGGATGTCTTTTGGGATGATTTCTAAAGTTGGTCACTCTCCAGTCGGTAGGCTTAATGCTGAGGACCGTGGTTCGGAGGCCCAGTTCAGATAAACCCATAGTTGGACCATAGTCCCAAAGGAGATATATGTATTTATATATATATATATATATATATATATATATATATATATATATATATATATATATAAATTAGATTAATTTTCACTGAACTAATTCTTTAACTCTATATAATTTTTTGTTATTTATTCCCGCTGAAAATAGTATTTTTCCTCGGCTTGACTTGAAAAATAATTGCTGTAACCCAAATCCTGATATACCTCGAGGGTAATTCGAGGCTATCCACCAATCGAATTTTGATTCTTTGCTGCTAACTATCTCAGCAGAAATAATGTGTAGATAGAGATAAGAAAAAGGGTCTGATATATTGAATTTTATGGCTATATAAAGTGATATCCTCTCGTAGTTTATTTTATTACAACATTCTTTAGCCTTTCGACCCTACTTTGTTCGAATCTGAGGAAAATAGAAATAAGCATGAGAATATTTGAAAGATACCCCGGCATTTTTCAGACTTTATTTACGTAAAAAATGTGATTTTTCTCCTGTTCGTAACACCGGCTGCTGACAGATAAATCGAAAATGTTCAATTGGGCATAACATCCATTTTTCGTTTTTCGAATACGGGCATTCGTAGATGTATATGCTCCATTCAATTGGGATGATTATATTACATATTATTTTATTATTGATTTTTATTAGTTACCTACCCATCAGCCCTCCAAGTTTTTTAGGGTCGTAATTACATTATTTATTCATATAAAAGTATACTTACTACAATAATAATGTATGCCAAATACAAAAAGATTGATATTTACAGTAAAAATTGAACATAATGGCAAAAAGTGGTGTAAAGTGGTTTATAATAAATTTGCCGAGTATAAAATGACGTTTACAGTGTAGTGTATATAATTAACTAGTGCAGTAGATACAAATATACAATGCATTTTTTAAAATTATATAGTATGACAGACTAAATAGGCTAGATGACTGTAATAAAAATTAAAAATATATTGATTTGTAATAATAATATACTATAGAGAGATTAAAAATTCATTTATTTTAAAATTAAAAGTGGAATTGCTTGCTAAGGTTTTAGCAGAAATAAAAAAATACCAAATTTGGCTATGTTAACTCAAAGCCAATTATAAGTGCTACGAAACATTGACGTCACTTACCGTTTCCTAGCCGTCCTTTCCGAATTACAACATTTGAACTTTTCAGGGCGCTTCGATTTTATTTGGATTATTTATTTTATGTTTCACAGTTAAAAATTGGTTTTGTGCAACAAACGGAGAGAAAAGAAAAATGAAAAAATTGAATTGGGAGTTATCAAGGCAAATAACCTAAATTTGTTCCCAAGGACTGTATTCTGCGACTATAACTGAAATAATTTTAAAAAGAATAACAATACTTTTATAGAATTGAACTGAGTGGTATTGCAGGCATACTAACAATGAAATGTGGTAGAATATTGAAGAATATTAATTAAATAATAATTTTAAAGTGAGTTAATTAAGTGTCCTCTATGTGCTAAGATTGCAAAATTATTGTAATTGCAAAAAAAGTGTACGATGATAATTTGAAGATACAGATACCAAATTGTTAATTCTACATAGTTGATAGTTAAGTACAACACAAGAAAGGTTTAGATTATATAGATATATATTGACGGCTGTTTAATTTTCTCAAACCTTTAGCAGATCTATATTATATCAAATTACCTTGTAATATTTGTGTAAATAAAGTTCATAAATTGTAATTTCATTCTAATAATAATAATAAAACGATAATAATCTGCAATTCTTCATTAAGTACTCTCCAAATATTTGTTTAGGCATGCATTAACATATCAAGATCTCTATCTAGTTTCTTTTACTTAAATAAAATTAAATTATTTTATCAAATATATGTGAGTAATGTGTCTAACATCATACCATTTGATGTACAAGAATATATTGTTTCATATAATAATCCGATTTGATAGCGGCTTTCAGTAGCCTAACGATGATGTAATTTGATTGACAACAAACGTCAAGGTAACGGTAAAGTGTGTGAAAGCTTGAATTTAATTAATATTTGTTTCTATAAGTTATTTTGAAAATATATGGTCGTTCAGTAGTGAATAGCAGCAAATTATTAGTGAGTTTTGTTAGAAGCCCATTTTATTTTATCTATTTGTCATTCGAATCTTCTAGAAACATATATTGACTCCATGCACTTTTGCACGACTAAACCAGTTATATTCTGTTAAATATATTTTTCTATATTGTTTAAAATAAGATTATTAGGGACTCATATACATAATAAAGGACAGTTGTTGATTAACCTCGAATATTAGCACAGAAAGTGACTCTGTATAAAATGCTAGTTCGTCCAATCTGCCTCAGTGGAACACAGATGTGGTAGAAGATTGTCTCGGAGAGACAACTTGAACTACACCAAGTGTTCCATTCCAAAAAGGTCCTTGCGTTACTCAGAGCCCCATGGTTTATGAGGAACACACACACACCTCGAATCAGGCATCCTGTTTGTGAATAAATTCATAAACATGCTGAGTGTGAGGTTCTACATAGAAACCTTAGAACACGATAACATCTTAATAAGATCCCTACTCGTTGATAAATCCCGGTAGTAAACAAACTACCGCAGTCTCGGTTGTAACCTAGGTTCTCTGTCGCCCGCAAAATAATCATATCCCGAACCTGAAGCGACATCAGCCGAAGACCATTTAGTTCTAGCTGGTCATTCTAGCAAATGAAAATATATATAGGGCATATTACACAAAAATGTTGGGTTTAAAAATTCTTCCTCCGTATAAGCTTTTAACCATGCCAAATTTCAAGCCCGTTTTCGTCCAAAAACGGACGAAAATTTTCGCGAAGCAGATTAATATATAGAAGATAACAAAATGGACGCGACCTACTCGCTTAAAATCACTGTGCGATCAAAATTGACGCCTAGATTTTGGAACTAACGTTCACCATTACTGAAAAGATAAATTTATTTCTTGTAGTGATTGTTCAACATCCCTCAATGTTAAATTTTTCATCTTTATTTTTCAATTTCGAAATAACAAACCCAATATAAATGAAATATTTTATACTAGCGACCTGCCCCGGCTTCGCACGGGTGCAATGCTGATACTAAATTAAATACACTAGAGAAAAAATATGAACGTTGTATATAAAAACATAGCAGCCCGCTCCGACTTTACACGGGCATAAAATATATATGCCTATGTCACTCAATGAAAACATGATTAAAATCGATCCAGTATTTTAGGTTCATTCATTACTGCCCTTGGCCTGCACGCATTAAATTTGGAGTAAAACAATTCCTCTTCCCCTATACTTACTATGAAGATTTCCTGCTATCTTTGGAATATCTAAATTCATACAATTTTTATTACATTACACATTTTTAAACGCAAATTTTAAATTTGTAATATCTCCGAAAATATTTGTTTAATTTACATGCTGTAAGGAACCATATTGATCTATATTAATTGCACACTGTATTTAAGGTACTTAATTCGATAAGGATTAATGCCGTATTGCTTAAAATAGCTTCGTAAATAAGCCATTTTCTCACGTAAAAAGTAAACAATAAAAATGGTTAATGTGGGTTATCCCTAAAAGATAAACATATACCATCGCGGACTTTTTTGTAGACCTTTTTATGGTGTACAATACTGTAGTACATTAATTTGATCTAACTCGTAGGGTTAGGCAGCGTTTTTGCTAATTGCTAAATAAGCCTAAAAAAATAGGTTAATTTACGACATCACGTTAGAAACCTCTAAAATTAGCAATGTTGCCTTAGTATATTATGCATGTATTATACATACAAAACCTTCCTCTTGAATCACTCTATCTATTGAAAAAAACCGCATCAAAATCCGTTGCGTAGTTTTAAAGATTTAAGCGCACATAGGGATATAGGGACAGAAAAGGCGACTTTGTTTTGTACTATGTAGTGATAAAATAAAATTGGCACGATATATTTATGATTTTAATTGATTGAACTTACATGTTGTTTTTTTTTCAATAAAGCTGTCTGGTATTATTTTAGTAAAGGAATGGACGCGACATACTCACTTAAAATCGGTCGTTGATTTGTCTGTTTAGCAATCTCCAAGCGGGCTTCATATATATTCTTTGTACATTAACATTTGTTCTGAATACAAGTCTGGTGTTCGAATCGCTCCTTTCTCTGTCCTCCTCTTTTATAGGACTTTCAACCTGCGCCGGAGCCAAGGGCCGCTTTATTATTTCTGTTTTCTTTGTGTTTGTCGGGGGAGATTTCTGCAACGGGCGAGAATTCGCAACTTGTACATGTATTTTTAGATGGTGACATACGTTTACTAAGTATGGTGTCGCGCATATTTATTAGATTTCATTTTTATTCCATTGAGAGGAATTTAGGGTTTTATCACTACTAATATTTAAGTTATAGCTTCAATATATATTATTATTAAGTATCTAGTTTTATATATGAATTGTATCATCATCAAATTATACAAATAAAACATATCATAGTATAGTGATGTTATTTTAACTATTGTTTTGTAAAATAGAGTTATATTGGCCAATTAATTATTATTGTTACTGGAACTATGGAGAGAAAAAACGTAATACCGATAAACCTGTTTGGGTTTATTAACATTCAATAATAAATTTGGTGAATAGACTAACAAACTAAATATAAGAAAACAGCCAATTCACGCAGTGCTAAGCTATTTGAAAGGTCTTTTTGAGTTTGGGCTGGATTTTTATCTTGCAATTCATTTTCTTGGAAAGTTTTTGGGAAACTATATATAACAAAGCTAAACTATAGTAATAGAAAAGAGAAAAATTATTCCAGAACATCAATTTGGGTTTCGCAATAAGCATGAAACTATAGAACAAAATGAAATCCAACAATCCATCAATGAAACAAAATACACCCATATAACTTTTACCATGCAGAGAACAACATGTCCACTAGTAAATATCAATCATTGTCAACTCCCACAAGCAGAGGATGTGAATACACTGATATGCATTTAGATCGACATCTATCCTGGAAGAAGCACATACTCTCTAAACGAAAACAACTTGGACTTAAATTATATCAAATGTATTGGCTCATCGGACGCAAATCTAAGTTATCGTTAGATGACAAGGTATTATATGAGGAAGAAGGTACTGTATGAGTTTATACTTAAGGATATTTAGTTTAACTATAATTTAATTGTTATTTTAACTATTGTTTTGCAATATATAGTTATATTGGTCAATTAATTATTATTATTACTGGAACTAGGGAGAGAAAAAACTTAATACCGATAAACCAGTTTGGGTTTATTAACGAAAATTCAATAATAAACCTGGTGCATAGAATACTAAACGGAATTGAAAAAGCATATTAAGGTAAAAAGAAAGCAGAAACCCTCGATAATGTATGGCCTTTTCCATAAGATCCAGGAAATGTTACAGGAAAACTGAATTATTGCAATCTTTTATTACAGTCAGAGAATTCAGACTCAAACAAGGGGAAGTCTACTTTACATTAGAACGAGCTAAGGCAGGTCTACTGCAAACAAGTGTATTGAAGTCAATTATTTACCTACTCTACACGTACAATATATCACAATTGAAATCACTGTCAGCGCTTGCTGATGACACTACGGTTCTTGCTATCGGAAATAATGGGAAAGAAGGTACACGAAAATTACAACAGGCAAGTGACAATATAAATAATTGACTCCAAGCCATACAAGTTTATAAAATTATATGGACATACGATTAAAAAACGAAATATTGTAGGTATACCCATTTATGATGTCAGACGAAGATGTACGAAACCATTCCTGTATAAATTTTGATAGAGGAAAGGAAGGAGATAATTGTTTGGAGCACTTAATTTTATATGTGCTTATATTTTACCAACGGTAGTATAAGCGAGACGGTGATGTAAATATTCCTTCACGTACTAACTTTAAAAAATAAAAACAAAAAAAAAATTACAGGATAATACTAACATGCAATTAATAAATTCATTCTAAAGGAAGTAGAATTACTTTTGTATTTGAATGTTCTGTCGATCTGTAAAAAGAAACGGAATGCTTCTATGGAATGGAATAATACTCCACAAATGTGTTATCGTATTTTAATATGTTCATTGCTATTTTTAAATATGATACTATAATAACTATAGACAATACAGCAGAACTTAAACAAAACCTAAAAACCAAAGATGTACAATAACCATAAATACTAAATAATAATTAAACAAATAACTAATCATAAAAAAAACTAATCATAGAAAAATATCGTGGTTCTATATTAATATACAATATATTGTTATTTACGAGCGAACTGCCAAAATATAAATAAAATCATAAAACTACATATTTAACATATAAATCTACGTAAGCATAAATTGGGTACATTATTTTCAAGGTCGTGGCTAGGACGAGAGAGCCAGAACGATAAAGATCAATCGAATGAAACTAGTAGAACCAAAAATAGTAACTAAAATTACGACTGAAACGGTCGATAGTAAATAGTACCAAAATCAGTCGAACCAAAAATAGCGACTGAAACAGTCGGTAGTAAAAAGTAGGCAATTACTAAATAATCGATAGTAAATTTCAGTCGAAAGTTTCCAACGCTAATATATATCTAGATTTAAGTTATTCTAAAGACACATTTTAGGTTAGTTGGCAACGACTAGTAACAATGCAATTTTTTTTGCGAGACGAGTAATTAAATCGAGGTATTGAAGAAGTTCTAAGTTCAGTAAGTTTAGTAAGTGTTAGTAAGCTTCAGTGAATTCGTATAGTATAAATGTACGAAAACAGTCGATTCACGCACTGCTAAGCTATTTGAAAGGTCTTTTTGAGTTTGGGCTGGATTTTTGTCTTATGAATCTTGCAATTAATTTTTTTTGAAAGTGTTTGAGAAACTATATACAAAAAAGCTAAACTATATAATAGAAAAGAGAAAAATAATCCCAGAATATCAGCTTGGGTTTCACAATATGCATGGAACTATAGAACATATTGAAATCCAACAAACCATGAATGAAACAAAATCCACCCATATAACTTTTACCCTGCGTAGAAGAACATGTCGACCAGTAAATATCAATCATAGTCAACTCCCACAAGAAGAGGATGTTAAATACCCTGATATGCATTTAGATCGACATTTATCCTGGAAAAAGCACATACTCTATAAACGAAAACAACTTCGACTGAAATAATATCAAATGTATTGGCTCATCGGGCGCAAATCCTAGTTATCATTAGATGACAAGGTGTTGTTGTATGTGTCTATACTCAAGCCTATTTAGTTTATAGTTTAGTTAAGTTGTAGCTTATGTTACTAATAGATATCGCTGATCAAAATACATATAAGAAACTAATGGTTTAGAATGAATATAATTGTTTAAAAAGTAAATTGTTAACCTTGTATTTGTATAATTTTTTATAGTTCCTACTACTGTAACGTTTTGTTAAGCTGTAGTTGATTACGTTTATGTAACGCCTGGCAGAAACCATGTATAATACAAAATAACTTACTCGCCCGTCCATGTTTTCGTCAGACATTAATTTGCCTGAAACTAAGCAGAATAGAAAATTGTACAAAATTACTTTTGATACATCGCTTCTATTCAGCGTCGTTTTTCCAACTACTTAATCACAAAACAGTTGATATTTTGGCCGGATTAAATCAAGCTGCCCTCTCGCATCTTCGAGAGCGAAGATAAATTACGTCGAAAAGGTGCGAAAGGAACGATAAATTTATTACTCTTGTATATAGGGGCTGTATTTTACGCTACAAATGAATTATTTACTTTGTAGAGGGCCAAACTGTACGAGTTATGTAACGAGAATTGCAAGCTCGACGTATCAGAGAAAAACCGAATAAAAACAAAATATTAATTCTCGAAAATTAATTTTTTATTTTAAATAAATTATTATATAAAAATTATTAAAATTATCAGATATTAACTTTACTATACATCAGGTTATTTAATAAATGCTGTTTGGGTGACCTGCTGCTATTATCTTTCATTCTGCGAATATTGTTTTTCGACTGTTATAAATCTCATTTCCTTCATTAATTTGGGTTGGTGCTACTGGGCTATGTTGTCAAATCTCTGAAAAATTCTTGAAGGCATTAGTATTTTCATTGAAGTCAAAATAAACCAAAAGTCGAATTTGATACGGCAGCATCACAACGTGCTGGCGTCATAAATTTTGATGACGTGCATTGGTTGTTTTATCGACGGCCTATATCTGATTTATTCGTTTTTTCAACATGATTTTCGCCGTTGAAGTCCCGGATTCAAACTTTATTTTTTAATCAGATAAAGTATTGCGCCCGCTGGCTGCTATTAAACTTTTTCTTGATTAACCAATGATGTGATAACCAATTGAGATATTTCTTTTATGTTTTAAAAGATAATTTATACATTTTAAAAACTAAAATTTATGAAATTGTAATGATGTCTTGATTCTTCATCCGCTTTGAATGTAGACGATTACTTTTCGTTCAGTCCAAAATTATACTTTCATTATTTTTAAGTAATTTTACCTACAGTGCTTATATTAATATTAGATATGGCGACAACATGCTAAAATATCTCCAATAAAATTGCAGTAAATTAATGTTTAATAGTATCAGTGCTTACTCCTAGCCCTAGTTTTACCCAAGTTTTACTCTCTTACCATTATATCGTCCCTGCTCGAACTAATTGATTAGAAATATTGGTTTATCAGCTTTAATTATTATCACTAATATTTTAAGTATTTTGTGCACATTTGACAACAGGGTCCACCAGTAGCAATACAAATAGAAGTTTATAGACTGGGTCGGATACATGTTCCGATGTATCAGATAGAATTTTGTCTCCTTTTACTCAGGAGGCTTTAACTATTAAAATGAAAAGGAGTTTAAACATTGGTTCTTTTACTAGAAGTAATATAGCCTATTGTTTCTTTTTATATCGATATTTCTGGTCTAAAAGCGATACCATTACTTTACCCTATTAAGAGTATTAATTTAAGGAATTTTAAGGAATTAAAAGTTTCCGATTATGATGGTTTCTGGTAATCGACTGTCAATTACTACGGTTTCAGTCCTGACATGACAGTAAAGAGTAGAGTTAGAGTTTGGTCAGGTTCAAGCATAGAAATTCCTCTCCAATCTCACCAAACACTTTGCATAATATTTCTTGTCGTCAATTCTATGTTTACAATCATTTGGGAAGGGCTCCAGAATGATCTATTTCATAAATTCTCATCGTATATGGTCTACCTTTCATCGCCCGTAATTATTCGCTTAAAAATATATATAGTATAAAATAATAAAATAATATATATAGCTGGATTTCGTTTAATTTTAGCAGCGATTAATTTTTCATTGTCAATTTATGTGGATCAGAACTATCGAAGTTCTTTTGGTACTTAGTTTATTAGCAAGATGAAGTATTTCGGTCTGCCTTAACACTTCAAAAAGTTCATTCAATCTCTGGCGACTAGATAACAACCATCAGATAACGCTATACATAGTTCATTTAATGATTAATTATATGATGGATAGAATAATGATATAATGTTTTAATATTAAGACTTTTGTAAGAAAACCCGATTGTTTATATTTTGAATCCTCATTTCCTATTACCCATTTTCGATACCATTTTTGTAGTAGGATTTGTCTTTTGCTTCAAAATAGGCCTAAGTAACGGCGATCACCTCTTCATTCGACGAAAGTTTCTTCCCAGCGAGCATTCTTTTGAGATCCGAAAACAGAAAATAGTTTCTGGGGGCCAGATCTGGAACATACAGTGGATGACGAAGCAATTCGAAGTCCAATTCATGGATTGTCCGGCGATTTTGTCCCTCAAACGGTCCAATAACGCTATGTATTAGTTGCTGTTGATGGTCCTTCCTTCTTCAAGGTAGTCAATGAAAATAATTCCATACACATCCTAAAATACATACGCCATAACCTTGCGAGTCGACTGTTGCGCTTTCCCACGCTTTTTACCGGGTTCATAGTGTGCAGTCCACTCGGATGACTGTCGATTGGACTTCGGAGTGAAATGATGGAGCCATGTTTCATCCATTGTCACATATCGAAGCAAAAACTCGGGTTTACTACGCTTGATCGTCTTCAAACACTGCTCCGAATCATCAACTCTTCGTTGTTTTTGGTCAAAAGTGAGCTCGCGCGCCACCCACTTTCTACAGACCTTTCTTATACCCAAATATTCATGAAAGATATGATGTACACGTTCAGTTAATATCTGTAGAGTCTAGTATTTCATACAATTTCAGTTTATGGTCTTTCAAAGTCATTTTGTGGATTTTTTAAATATTTTCTTCGGTAACAACCCCTTTTGGGCGTCCACTGCGTTCACCGTCTTCGGTGCTCATTTCACCACGTCTAAACTTAGCATAACAATCTTTGATGGTTGATTTTCCTCGGGCAGTGTCCGGAAACTCGGCATCAAGCCAAGTTTTTGCTTCAACTGTATTTTTTGCTTTCAAAAAGCAATACTTTGTCAACACGCGAAGTTCCTTTTTATCCATTTTTTTCACAATAATAAAAGTTGCTTTACTCAAAATGCTATAATTCACAAACTAATGATCAGTCAGCTGTCAAATTTGTTTACGCATCTTTGAGGGTTAGGGCTAACTGAAAACATATGATATAATTCTAGTAGGGCCTTCTAGAGATTTTAGGAGAATTTTTAATAAACCTGTTACTTCTATCCTATTTATAAATCCTTGTCTCCAAAAGTGTAGATTTCCTAACATATTTACCATTTCCCTAGGAGCTTCTCTTAAATGGTTTTACAAAGTATATCGAGTTTTACATTTTTAAAATGCACTGTGACTTCGACTCTAAATGGTATATAATTAAGTAATTATTAATTCCATAAAAGTATACAAAAATATATTTAGGGTAACTCTTCAGAAATATTATACTTGTAATTTGGTAAATTTAAGATATTACATCAAGAAACGTTATACTACTTTTAGCATCTCTTGTAGTTATACTATCGAAATTTTTCTTCGAATTTGTAGTTTCGTAATTTGGACGCGACAAGAAACTGCGATCAATGCCTAACGAATTTAAGGAAATTGAACAATAAATAAAATACATCTCTCAGGATTATGTCTAAATGTCATGTTGTCTCGTGGGTTCTCCTGTGGGATTATTGGAACATGGAGTTTTATTGCTGTTTTAACCTCATGGCGGTTATAAACAAGGTTCAATTTGAAGATTTGCTACCACTAGACAGGATGTATAATTCAGCGGACTTTTGGTTTACCGCAGGAAACTTTCATATGTACTATTTATTACGGTTTTGTTTCCCTTAAATATTTGGCAGTGGTCTGATGAACCATAAAAAGTACGCATTGCAGAAATGTTGTGTTTTTTAATTACACTAAACAAACATATAAAAAAACATTGCTTATTTTAGTTAATTTGAATTTCGAAATATATGGGGAAGTTCAGGGAAGGTTTATATAGTGAGAACATACGGAATAATTGCGAGCAAAGTACTAAGAACAACAATTTTGTTTCTTCATATAAAATGTCACTGCCTCCGTCATCAATAGTTTCGGTGCAAAAAGGATTAACATTTTTGTCAAAGAATTAGAATACAATCTCACATATAAATTGTTGTAACCAAGATTTCTACCGAGCTACCGGAGGGAGCACAAAGCAGGTTAATTTACAATAGGGTGAGATTTAAAAAAATATTAAAAGTATTATTTATATTGCAAGAGGAAGTTTAAAAACACTTGTATGAAACATTTTCAAAATACATCAAAAATAATATTTAATCCGATAACTAATAACCTATATGCTAATTACACATTGCTATGCCTGAAATATTATAAAATAAAAAATTATACATTGAAACATTATTTGTCCAAAATATACTTAAAAATAAAATATTTCGATTTACTGAATATAGCAAATACATGTTACAATTTTGGTTATCAAACCTTCTTTTCTGCTGCTTATATTTTTATAGGTACTTAATTGGACACTATCCATATTATATGTAGCTATGCAAAATTTTTCATTTTTACTTTCTATGTTGCAATATATATTTTCTGACAGTATCTGAACGACAGTATTCTCTATATTAGGTTAGGTATATTTTTTCGGTAATCAGTTAAAAAGTCTGGAGATAGCTTTCAATGCAATTGAATTCAAGCCTTTTTCTGGCAGTGTTAAATAATATGTAGATGATATAACATAATAGAAGAATCATCAAATATATATAATAAACTTGCTTGCAGTATTAGGACGTCTACAGTTAGCTCTTAATTTTTTGCTGTTATACTGTATGGCTGTTATCAGCATGAAGTTGAAGAAACAGATCGTTTGTTTCAAAAGCGTGTGTCATGTCTGTGGAGGAATATGCTTTATAATTTTCAGTCCTTAGACCTCTGAGTTTACTTTCTTTGAGAAAAAAAAATGTTTTCTATATTCATAGAAAATATATTTCTATGAATCTATGATTTTTTAACTTGTAGCCACATTTTCCTTTTCCATAGATTAAGGGAAATGGTCTTTGAATATGCAGATATTATAAATTATCGATGTAGATTTTAATGAAAGACTTACTATTAAAATTATAATTAGGATTTGTATCTTGATTAAGCATTATTTAGACCCATAATTATCTGGTTAGTCTGAAATGCCAAGGTACATTGAAACGTAAGTATAAGCAGCTTTTATAATACTCTGATATAAATGAATATTAATTTTTAGTTTGAAATCTTAAAAATGTGTGGTATTTTCCCTGAAATATGATATGAATTGTGAATAGATAGATAGATGTGAGAATAGAGAATGGGCATTTGGTATTTTTTAAAGAAAATGCATCAAACGCTTTTAAACCCATGAAGGCATCTCAGGATGTATTTAAATAAAATGATCTAAATTAGACAACACGCGTCATAATATTTAACTCCGCACCATACGTGAATACATGGATGTAAGGATAAAACTAACGATAACTCGGGCCAGCAACTCATTCCGTGCCAGGGCCTCCCACTCCACAGTACAGAACGGAAACTAAACCGAACAAGTTCGAACACGTTTCATGCTACTGACGAACTATGGCCGATCGACGTAGGGAACGTCCGATATATCAGCGGGACTGTTGCTATGCCACACTCTTCTAGGAACCTAAGGGTTGAACTCGAGTTACCTCTTGGGATAAGGAACAGATGCACATCTATATGAAATGTTGGCAATTTGGGTGATGTTGAATGCATAAGCATCCAAATCAGTGCAATGGTCAATAAGTTGCTTGTCTTAGAAAATAGTGTCAAGTCACTGAGCTATATTCCGCAATAGTAATTCTATATAAGGAGGAATACTGAGCAAAATATTGTAAAGATAGTTAATCAAAATGTTCGAAGGTAATTTTGTTGTGAAAGATGAGTGAAGCTTTGGTTATGTAATCACTGATAAAAGTGACGAAATTCTTAAAATATCTAGTAAGGTTTAGGTAGTTAATATGTATTGGTAAACTGTTTTCAACCATTTGATGTTGGCTACAAAAAGGGGCTAATTGACATCTATAATGCGTAATTTTTAATATCTTTGGACAAGACGGTGTAAGTTGCAAATCATCGAGTTGGTCCGATAATTACTTCTCAACTGTAGACAATTATAGAGATTATGTTAGACAATTGAGAGAAAAAAGTTAAATACCCAAACATACAATTCTTTCATGACCTGTTGTTAATTGGGTTTTGGTTGGGAACGTTTCATTCGAATAATTACTATTTTGAAATTATTCCTCTAGAGCATATACATGCATGTAATATCACAAATATTAAGAGAGATTGGCTGATAAGTGTTGATTCACAGTATAGTCTATACCTTGCACCGTGCGACCACATTTTATTTCAGTCGTCCTTTTAGCAAAACTTCTTTAATGGAATAAAGCTGGCTTCAAAAGAGTGTCTTTAAAATCACTTCATTCAGTTTATCATAGAGAAATCTCAGATGATCTACAGTGACGCAACTTTTTAAAAAATTGAACTTGAATTTGAATTGAATATAATGAATATATCATGTTGCATTAATAGTTTGTTTTGTTTTACACTACACTAAATATATTGGAAAGTACAACAAAAGAAAAACAATAAAAAGGAAATAAAATAACGTACGTTTTAGTTTCAATGACGTAAAAAATCGGATCTCACTTTCATTCAAACTTTACTGGGAACGGCCATCACATACTGAACCATTTAGAAAACTTGGATGCATCAAACTATTTATCAAAATGAAAAGCGCCAACAAAATCCAAACTGGAAAACGTCTGGAAACAATTTATTTTGTTCGGTGGCTTGCCGCACGACAGTCTTTTGTCCCGGAAAACTGACCTCTTGGCCGACTATGATAAATGGGCGCGACGTAGGGCTTTGTCGTATTGGAATATCTTGTTTATGGCGTGGATTGTGGCTAGTCATTGTATTAATGTCAGTATAAGGTATGGTTTTTTGTTTTACGGCATTGTTCCCGTGGATATATAATTTTGTTATAACTATACTATAAGAGACTGATAATTTGCGATTACAAATATGTACAAAGATAGATACAAAATATGTTGAGAGATTATTTTAGTAATCTGTTAATTATCAGGCCCATAAATTAACTTCAAAGGATCTACAACAGACTTGGTTTACTTTGTATTAAATCGCATTGGGTATATTTGTAGCTAACATCATATTGAAGCTTCGCTGACTTTATTTTTCAGTATGTGTCACTTCGTTGACATATGAACAAAAAATTTTTACAGTGCGTTGAAAACGTCTGATTCTGTACTGAGTAAGTTTTATCTGTTTACATATATTTTAAGAAAAAGTTGTTGAAGGTCATCTAATGCTATGTGAAGCTTATAACAACCATACTCCATCATCATTTCAAAATGTGAGCACTGGTGTTGAAGCTTTAAATGTGGTGATTTTTATATTAAAGATAAAGAGCATAGTGCATCAAGATAAGGCGAGGATTTGAAGACATTATTCAACGAAATCATAAATGGGGATCTCTATCGACTACGTTTCATGCATTTGAGATTAGAACTGCATGAAAAACGAGCGGAATACAAGCAAAGGCACAGAAATGTTATTTTCCAACAACAACCTTTAAATTGACAACCCTTAAAATGGAAAGTTCCACCTCACCCGCCGTAAGCCAGTCCTTGCTCGTTCTGATTACTACATGTTTTGACATATGGGCCTTGACCTGTCTGAGTTACTTCTTATAAATATACCAAAAAGCCGAGCCGAAAAATGAGCCGATTGGTGGACACCTTCAAAAATACAGCTTTCTTCTGAGATGGAATTCGTACATTGCCTGAAAGATGGGAAAAAGTAGCAGTTATCGATGGACAATACTTTGAACAAAATATATTGTACAGTTTTTTCACAATAAAACTTCAAATAAAAAAAATTAAATCAAATTTATATCTGCAATATTTTAGTGATTTTTATATTCTCAATTAATTCAATAGGAGTTTGTAATCATTCCTTTCAACCGCTTAGAATTTAATCAGAATTAGTTAATTTAAACATTAATTGGCTAATTGGTATTTGATTTTATGCTTTAACTCTTAAATAGTATGGTGGAGTAGGTACGTAAACAATTTATAATTTAATTGGTAAAATTATGTTTTATTATTCGTTTTTGCGCATTAGTAATTCTGTTGCTCTTGAATCATACAAAGTATAGTCTTGTCTTCATTATATCGAATTTCCAATGAACAACAAGACATTTTAATGGCGTCATTGGTTGGCGTAATGGTAAAGGTGATAAGATGGTCCACCTACTGTTGCGATAGTCGCGGGTTCGAATCTTGCTGGGGCATGGTCGTAAATTTATGTTTGAGATTGTTTAATATTTGTGATTGTCTTAGGCAACAGTTACGCCAGTAACCAGGCTAGGTAAGACCGGATGTCTTCTGGGATGAATTCTAAGTTGATCACTCGCCAGTCGGTAGGCTTAATGCCGACGACCGTGGTTCGGAATTTTTAACATTTATGAATTACCGTTAATGTTATGAATGTTAATGAAGTTTCCATTGGGACGATATTATTTTAAAGAAATAGGTTTTCAGATTGTATAATTTAATAATTGATACATTTTTTTCTTATTCTTTTTCTAAATGTGGAGGGTTAACAATGGACAGATGTGGTGATGATATTGGTAATACTCGCTAGAAGTATCAACATTAAAACAACTGAAAATAGGTTATAAATAAGGAATAACGAAGTATAAAATATGTCCACACATGAATCCGGGTGGCAATCTTAAGTGGAAGGAGCTTGTTGAGGAGAATACCAGCAAGACTTTGTATGGACCTCAAAAATTGCGAGGATGCTTATTATCATTCCACAACAAATTGTTATTATTAACACACTTTGAAAAAGCAACTATGCGATTACAATAATAAATCCAAGATCAATATAAACAGGGTTAAAAATAAGGTTTTTTTCGCAGCATCGTTAATGTCCCATGATATATTAGAAACCAA
Source organism: Rhynchophorus ferrugineus (assembly GCF_030347505.1). NCBI lineage: Eukaryota > Metazoa > Arthropoda > Insecta > Coleoptera > Curculionidae > Rhynchophorus > Rhynchophorus ferrugineus. The sequence continues at coordinate 16,322,861 of NW_027472583.1, read as the reverse complement.
GAAATCTTCAGGGATCTAAGGTTATCAATGATCAGCGTAGAAATGAAGCGACTTGTGAAGGTGAGATTGTGTGAACATATTAAGGCCTATAAATTACTTTTAAAGGATTTACATTAGCTGGTGTAACTCATCGGGTAAATTTGTATCTAACTTCATGTTGTCTCATTTTGTCTAAGTGTGAACAAACATATTTTCAGTGCATTAAAATTATGTCTGAATTTGTACTGAGCAAATGGTATTTGCGGGAACTTTTATTTTGATTTCAACGAAGACAAAGAGGGTTCTGGACAGGCAAAAAAATTGAGGACGATTTAAAGGCATTACTCAATGAAACCATCAATGGGGATTCCTATTGACGGCAATTGATACGTTTGAGCCGAACACTGCGAGAAAAACGGCCTGTATACGACTAAAGGCACAATAATGTTATTCTTCAGCTTGATAGCGATCGACCACATTTTCCAAAACCGATGAGAACGTATTTGGAAACATTAAAATGGAAATTCTACCCCACCCGCCATATTACCCAGAACTTGGACATACTTTGAATTGTACATTGTAACGATTTCTCACAGTAAAGCTTCAAAATAAAAAAAAATCATTTAAAACTAATTTGTATACCTAATAAAGGCGTCAAAATACCACAGGTACTGAAAAATAGTTGACTTAGTTGAAGGTTGAAGAGACAAACATTTTATGAATTAGTGTAGTTAAGTCATGTATGAAAACTGTGTTTAAAATTTAAATGAAGTGAATGAAATTTAAATCTCAAATCTAGTGGAATGATATTAAGAAATAAATACTAGATAATTAATTAATCTTTCTCTTTGAGTAAAGAAAAATCCTTTAAATATAAACTTTCTCGACATATCTAATATCGTTTGACTTTAGTGTGAATGAATATGTATTCCTGATGTATTTCATTTCAAATTCTTTATTACTCTCAATATATCATATTCTAGTTAATTACTATTAAATATAAATTGTTCGTTTTATTCGAAAATAGAAACAAAACACAGTAAAACCGAAAGCTTTATGTTGCGTAAATAAATGTATCCCGTATATCAAGTATTTCCGGTTTCATGTAGGCTTTTCTCGTGATACATTTCTCCCTAGATCTGGCTCTGGGCCAATTGGTTCAACATGGGTTAGTTTCTGTTTGTGTATATTTCTAAGGCAAAATGTTTTTTGAAACAATATTTTCCAATCTATATTTTGATTTCAGTTGACAGCATAACTATTATATAGTTCGATGATTGAGCTTCGTTAAACATAGTCGACCTTAAACGCAATTATTATGTATATCAAATTAATGCGTTTTATTTTGAATATCCTTGATCTTTTTTACTGAGAATCTTGATATATGTGATCTATTTAAATAAAAAACAAAATTTTATTTTGTAATTAATGTAATTTCAATGTGAATGCTTAATTCGCCAAATTCCCAAATCCTATATTTCTGATTGTCATTTTAGAATAAGATATGGTGACGATTTGAACCCTCCTATTAGAAAGTCCGATTGGGGGTGGGCCTGAAATTATGTTGAAAAAGTCAAAAAATACTCTCAGAAGATTTGGTAGAAAGATTCCATACAAACCCGTGAGATAATCTTCTACCATGCCCCAATCCTAATAATTGTTCTGAGAGGATTGCAATGGTTACTCCTAGGGAAGTTTTGGAATAAATTAAACACCACTTTGTTTTATGTAATAAGTCTAATTTTACATAATATTTGAGAAATTGATTATGAAACGCTTCAAACTTATATTCGGGCAAATAAAGCCGATACCATCTCACCACTTTGGTTGCAGGAATATCGAATTACAGACGTAATTGAAAAATCTCTAGGAAATAAAGGTGTATGCTCTGCTGTCTTTCTCAATATTGCACAGGCTTTTGACAGAGTATGGCATGAAAGCCTTCTGTATAAGGTAAAGTCACAAATTCTCTTATCCCTAAGCATTTCTACTTGCTATTAAAATATTATTTGGTTAATTTATATTTCCGTGTTAAATATGAAGGAACATACTCTTATCTTAAGCTAATAAGGGCTGCCGTGCTTCAAGGATGTGTGTTGTGGTCAGTGATTTATCTCCATTATATTAGCGATTTCACCATAACATTATTTAGAACAATTAATATCTTTGCTGATGATATAGAAATATTAGTAGTAGCGGAGACTTTAGAGAGCTCAATCTGGAAACTCCAAACTTGTCTTGATAAAGTTGCTATCTGGATGTAAGAAGGGCGAATTAAATTAAATGAAGCAAAATCTACACACATTGAATTTACAAATACGAGGATCACGCCACAACGTATCTTTATTAACGGTATACAAGTTCCATATGCCAAACATAGTAAAATAACTTGGCATGGCCCTGGATTCCAAGCTCAGATGGAAGGAGCATATCAAAAACATCAAGTTCAAGAAAATGTTACAAGCTTATTTTATATCAGCAGATATTGAGACCAGTGTAGAGCTCTGGAACATAGCTGTGGGGCAGCCTCAGGGACTCTTATGTCCAAGTGATGGTTGAGTTGTATCCAGAGGTTTGAAAATAACTAGCTAAAATGTATTGTGAATGCGCTTTGGTGTGTAGGCATTTGTGACCTGCATCGCGACCTAAAATTGGAACATGGTCAACATGGACCAGACCTCTAAATCTTGTCATTAGACGGTTCAAGCGGAAAAAAATTATGACGTTGCAAATGTTTGAATGTTAAGTGGCTCAGCGGAAAATTTCTTACTTGTAGTTATTTGTTAGTAGGTTAAAATCATATTATATTTAATTATCAGTTGTATACAAATTTTAATAAACAATTAAAATTTTTAATTTAAAAGTTTTAATAAACAATTCCTTAAATGTGAAGGAGTAAGAATGGCCACATTTTGCAGATGATACTGTGCTACTTACTACAAGTAACAACGCTGAGGCAACTGTAAATACATTTCAAATAGCCATCAATAACATTATTAAGTGGACTGAGAAATGGCAAATATAATTAAATAGTACGAACTCTACAGTGATGATTGGTTCTAGAATAATACCGTATGCAAACACTGCAAAATATTTTGGCATGATAGTGGATTCAAACTCAAGTTTAAAGAGCATATTAACAAAAAACGAGCAGAACTATATAAGAAGCTAATCAAATGTTGCGGTTGCTTGAACGACAGTCCGAACTATCATTTCAAAACAAATTGTTATTATATAAAAACTTTTAGGGACGTTCACGTTATCTTCCGTAGCTTGAAAATTACCATCTACTTCTTTAGAATGTCTGAATTGGAGACAAATTGGAGAAAAATAAATAAGGGTTAAATAAACTTAATTTGCAAGGAACTTTTTCTAGTGAAAGTGTGAAATAACACGAAAATAGTGATTCGTGAACGTCTGAAGGAAACTAGGAGATTGCTTGAGCTTGTATTTTTGGAATGAGCTGTTTTCTGACTCCATACAGAACGAAAGATCGCGAAATATTTTAATGGGATTTTTGTGAAATGAAATGTCAACTATTCTTGATAATTGTTTACTCGATTGCAATTAGAATATTATTCAAAATTACACATTATCAGTTGAAGTTCACGTTATTGAATTGATGTACCTATCAAAAAAGTTTACATTTGTAGGAAATATAAATCACAGTAAAGCAATAAATGGTTAGTGCCGAGAAAATATCTTCCATTTTCAATACATTATATATTCCAATTACGACTTAAGAATAGCAGCCGATAGTTTATATAAATTTCCTTATGCACCCATAAATATTTGACAGCCATTAAAAATTTAGATTCTTATATTCATATTTGTGTTATAAAATATAATTAAATATAATTGTTATTTTTAATTTATTTATAATTTTCATATAAGCGTTTCTTGGACTAACTAATATTAGTCAAATAGGTTCAGCTACTCTTGAGTTTTAGCGAGACTAATATATATTTACAATTAACAATTTACAGTTTAATATTTGGATTTATCGTGTACTTAAGAATATTGTTATAGTAATCGTAACACAATATAGGCTGCTATAAATAAGCTGCCGATGTTTTACGAAAATACTATATATATGCTATATAAAATACTATAGTAGTAAGTTGAACAGACTATCACTTCGAAGGTTCATGTACTCATTACGACTGGATGGATTTCTTAGGCAGTCGTCGCTCCCAAAGCCCGCTAGTGTTTAGTCGCTTCCATGTATTAAACTTCCATACTCTCTTTTAATAGTTCGGCTCACCATCGACTTATGCTTTTATAAATTATATTTTAAATACCTAGAAAAGATTAACTCAAAATATAGGATGAGCCACCTGATGCAGTCCTTTTATTTATATTACTGAAAATAATTAATATTATTGTCTAGAATATCTTTTACTGACAACAGTTTTTTGTTGTAGAGATAGTGAAAATAGTGAAGTTTCTGACAATGCTTTATTGATTATCTCGAATATATCTGTCGAACGAACTGATGTCGTGGAAGTAGCTTTATGAAGTCTTCACCTTTGAGATATCCAACCAGAATTCTGACGTGAATTGAACCAACTTTAATTATCTTGGCAACGGTTACTATGGCACGTTATAACTTAACCTAAAATACTTACATTTTGCGCCGAAATTACAAAAAAAGCGTATAGTCTATTCAAAATATTTTTGTACATACGTCATCAAGATGTTTCATGTATTGCCTGCCGTAATTCGTTTTAGAATCAGACAATGTTTTCCTTCCTATTTTATTCTCGTTAAAAAGAGACAATGCTGCCTGATTAGTTCAAACACGTAAACGAATGAGCCTGTCAAAGTCGTCCGGTTTTAAGACGTATGCAAAATTCTTGAAAGTAATAGTGATAAAAGGTTATAACTCTACCCTATAAACTATTGTGACTGTATAATTAACTGTAGTCTTTGGATGTACTATAATGTTAAAATAAATTATATTTGATAAAATTTTTGTTCAATTATTTTATTTAGATTACAATTTTGTTGGATATCAAAGCCAAACTGAACTAAAATTCAGAGTTGATGCAGCAACATTGCGACTTTTGACGTCACAATATTAGATGACGTATGTACAAAATAACTTTGAATAGACTCTATATAAAACATTATTGTGTTAAGAGGCAATGTTCTATAAACATTTGAAAGCAATTTGTTACCTCGAAAATTGTATTTTTTAAATCTTAAAATATAATATAAATTTTGCCAATGTACTATTTTTCTGTACAATAAATAACTCATGACCATTTGGAGTTTTCTCTATATGTTTATTCGTTTTCGTTTTCATTGGTTTTCCTGGAAATATTTTTCTCAGTTGTCAGATGAATCTGGTAAAGGGGTAGGATGGTGAGGCAATCCGTACTTTAGTTAGCCCATTTTAACGTTAATTTGTTGAGTATGGGACATTTTTTTAGGTAAATTGGTTTTCTCAAAATATTTTGCTTTAATTAGATGAAGACTATAATAATAATCTGAGTTTATTGTTGTACTAGTAAATCAACTGCGTTAGTGCTTTCTTGGTCAATTGATGAATTTTAAGCTCCAAGCTACTCTTCAGTCATTTATTTAGGTTAAGAATCACATATAATCCTTCAGGATCCTTTTAAAACCCCACTTGAATATATTTTTGCCACTATTCCAATATACGTTGTTGACGAATGTGATACCTATTTTTTAACAAAAAGGAAATTTTAATATTTTATGATTTTTCACTTGTAGTGTTGATAAACACAGAGGATAAACAACATGCTATGAACACCATGTAACATTATATAATATGTCTTGTTGCATGTTGCTGGTATTACTTCCGTGTAAGTAATGGAATGCGGATGTATTGCTCAGTTTACATGCTATTTCTTGTAAGTTATATTTCAATGCACATTAAGTACACGTTATTCTGTATCGATGAAATCGTGGTCTCTCAGATTTGGAAGGAGTGAAAACAGAATAATTACTTAATTTTCACGAGCGATAATATCGAGGATAATGACAGACACAATAGAAGAGGAATAGTCGGCGAAACCTAAAGTTAACTGACAGAGATTGAAGAACATCAAAAAGGGTTTATATTGTTGGTGGTCAAACAGTAGCAAAAGTGACTTTAGAACCCAACATTCCCTTGAGTAATACAGTTTCGATAAAAAGAGTTCGGCGAGAGCTCTACAAAGCTAACGCTCATGGAAGCCTTGTGATTGCGAAACCCTTTGTTACGGAAGCAACGATAAGCTGCGAATAAAGTGATACAGCGATCATAAAACCTGGATATCTGATGATTGGAAGAATATGGTGTGATCCAATGAATCATAATGTACCCCAAGTCCTATAAACGGCCATATTGCTTCTCATACTCACGCTGTTTCGAAAGGACGAGGTTTCATCAGTACCCAGCTGTTTCTCTTACTCACATCACTGGCTGGAATGACGAAGTTCTTACTGTATTAGTCTAGCATTTTGCTGGAAAACCGGCTACATTTCAAGAAGATAACGCACCGATATACCTAGCCAAAAAGTTTAATATTAGTTTGAGAAGCATTAGAAGATCATCAAATATCTTTCAGGAGCAGCACAATCACCAAAACTCAATGTAATTGAGTCGTTCTGAAGATTTTTAGCGCGAAAAGTGGGGACTAGATTTTCAAAATCACTGAGTCAATTGGCGGGTGTTTTATTAAAATAATGGAACAATATTCTATTCTACGAACAATTAATTAATAATTATTGTATATTTGGAAGGATTCATATTATTTTCTCCAGTCTCCGTATATTATACTAAGAAGAAAAGATTTATTTATAATAAACGCAATATATAGTAAAATAAATTTGTCACATCAGTCGCATTATAAAAAGAAGAGACCTGAAATCGATCAGAGTTCTTTAGGAATTCAATCCTCGTTTGTATTACATTTTGCCATCAGAAGATAAAAATTGTATTTTATAGTTGTCGGATTTGCCGCAGGGTTGTTTTGTTCCTTTATTTTATTATTCTCGAGATAATATTACAGAAAAATGATATGATCGCAATAACAGCCTGAATATATGTTACACATATTTATGGACATTCAGCGATAAGATGAAATATATTACAAAAAAATTTACTCGATCAACCGAAAAAGTTTACCATCTGTATTATTCTAAATGTATTTTCGTTAATTTCGTGTCTTAGGAAATTATTTTTCATGAGATTGTAACAATATAGAAATTATTGAAAATATAATATTTATTGATTTGATATTGAATTATTAAATTATTTATTAAATCTTTAACAATTTTTAAGGTCTATTAATGGCCATTACTACGAACTTCTTTAGGTATCTTGCAATAGTTATAGAGGATTCAATTATGCAGAAAGTTCTTAAAAACCGACATGGCATTCGACATTCGTTGATATAGATATTAAGGCTTCTAGCGTTATTTATGATACAATTCGTACTGCGGCCACATGGCTTGACTTAATGAAGAAAAGACCAGACTATTGCCAATTGATAGAGCGTCTGTGGTTGTACAGCCCAACGACATCCAGTTATACAGGGGAGGAAAGTGGCCTCCATAGCTGAAGTAATAAGACGAATGCATCAAGCTATAGGACTTCTCTGAGATGGTATGCATGGAAGAGAGGTGTGGAAAGTATCACAATCAAGACTAAGATCGTACTATTTTCTTGCCAATCCTTCTATATCGTCTCAGATTTAGGCACTCTGGTAGCCTTACTTCTGGAAGCTCGATGTTATCCAAAGACGCCAATTCTACAATATTTTCTGACCGTTTTGATACTTAATGTGATATGAGATGTGATAATTAATACAGTACAATCACCAGACCTCAATATAATTGAGTCATTGTGAGGGTTTTTAGAGCGGGAAGTGGGCAGTACACCTATAAATATGTTTCGATACTTTTCAATGTACCGTACAAAGAAATCGGTTATTTGTATTTTACAATTAAATTTTAATTAAAGACACTAACTACGACCAAATAGGTGGACAGGAAATGATAATATGAAAGCGAAACATTTTAAAAATACGTAGTATTTACATTAAAATATTATTGATATTTAGCTCTTTTCTATATTATTATCTTATTTAACATTTATTGTTAATATTTTTAGTCTGGAGACCTACTTGTTTAAATTGCGGTACCCAAACATTCAATTTTAAAATTTTATTTATTACATTGTCACTAGTCGTTGAGGACTAGTGACCTATAATTTATCCTAAATTTAAGTATATATCTAAGAGGATCTATCCGCTCTATTTTTGTCTCTAATAATGTGTATTAACAATGCTGTTTATCTATCAAATGCTTTATTTCACTACTCTACACAAGATCAAATAGTTTTCTTCTTTTGTGTCCTGTTCTGGTGTTACTTCATCTTTTTCCGTCTCTTTTTTATGTGTTTCTATCAGCGAAGTTTTGTATACGGATATATATATATATATATATATATATATATATATATATATATATATATATATATATATATATGGTGTAACTCTAACTAGAAGGAGAATAATTGTAGAAAAAAGATAGAGACTATTTTCTTCATATTTCGATGTACATTAGTTATGAAATATATAAAGTTTAAAAATAAAGACTTTTAATTTATTTTATTTTATACGATTTTATTTTAACCAGGCTGATGTCCGAATGTGTCCGGATGTGAAGACCGGATGTTTCCTGGGATGCTTTCTAAGTTGGTTACTCGCTAGTCGGTAGGCTTAATGCTGAGGATGGTGATTCGGAGTCCACGTTAAACAGTAGGTTCAGTCCAGATAAACCCTCGTTGGTAAAAAGGAGGCCAAAATATAACAAAGAAAAGAAGCAAATGCAGCTGAATAAACATATTTTACTACCAAACGCTTTTTTGCATTACGTGTTTCAGCGCGTGTCGGACACACTTATTATTTTATTATCAAGAATTATATATTTAAAATATTTTTACTCGCATCTCCCTATATATTTTGGATTAAAATCTTGAATAAGTTTTGGGTCGTTACCGAACGAAATAAAAAGGAGAAAAAACAACTAGATTCAAAAATAGTCGAACCAATTACAGGCCAAATAGGGTGTTATCCAACTCGTTATACTGGTTTTAGAGACACGTGTTATATTTGTTCAGGGTAAAATAACGATTGATCCTTGAACACGTTACTGAAATCCTCAGATTAGGCTTTTTGAAAGGCATTCGTCCGATTCGTAGCCGGCTGGCTGACGGTCAAATTTACATAATTATGCTTTAATTGTTTACAAATATGCCGACAAAATAAATGGAAAATATTTTGTATATTGTCATGCAAACTTTTTTCATTACAATTCATTTTAGAATTAGACGATGTTTTTAATTTTTTTATCTTGCGTATATTTTCATAATGGAGAGTCGAAATTATTTGTAGCGGTTTTCTATATTATTTAAATTAATACATTATTACATTATAATAATTACATTGTTACTCGTTACTGACTACCCTACAAATTATTTTTACAATATTTCTAGGAGAACCCATTTTGTATTAAATACAGATAGTTCGCTCCTTTTGAGCTTATGTCTGTATAAGATTCTCTCAATTTCCTGAGTGGGTATCTGAAGTTCTTCTTGTAAGTAATAATTCCTATACTATCTGGGTGTACCTACAATATATCTTAGGCTTTTGTTGTGAATAATTTGTGTTCTTCCAATTGACGAATACATCTTTTATATTTTAAATCTAGTTATTTTCTTTTTTTAATATGCGTCTGCGTCATTAAGTTGATGCACAGTTTAAATTTTATTTGTTATTTAGTTTGTTTAAGATCGATTTTGCTATCTTCACCTAATAGCTAACTTCTCCATAAAATTCCATATTATTCTCCATTAAAACTTGTGTGTCATTTAAACTTGTGGTGTGAAAATTATCAAAAATCAGAAGGAAATAAATGTGGAGAATCCGCTGCATGTTGACACTATTTGTATTAGATTTATAAAAATAGGATTAAGAAATATTTTATTTAAATACTAGTTAACATTTGTATAAAACATTTTTATGATACAGTAAAAAACCATATCTAATCTAACAACTAATAACTTATTTTCCAATTGTACATTGTTAAAGACTATTGATTATATTCAACTATTGACGAATATAAAAAATTATAAATTAAACATTATTTGTTTAAAATATAGTTAGAAATACACGTTTCAATTTTTAATATGAAACCTTTTTTTCTTGTTTATATATTTATATAGATGCTTAATTGGACACCACATAGCCTTATTGGACCGTTTGAAGCACGAAATCGACGAAGAACAGCCGCATTTGAAGAAAAATTAAGTGCTGCTTCACCAAGATAATGCACTGTGTCACAACTCAGTGTAAACGATGGAAAAATGCATGAATTGGGTTTTGAATTGCTTCCTCATCCACTGTCTTCTCCAGATTTGGTCGCCATTTCTTGTTCTCAGATCTCAAAAGAATGCTTGCTGGGGAGAAATTTTCGTTGAATGAAGAGATAATCGCCGAAACTGAGGACAATTTTGAAGCAAAGGACAAATAGGGCTACAAAAATGGTATCGAAAAGTTGGAAGTTCGCTATAAACAGTGTATCACCCTTGAAGGGAATTATGTTGAGTAAAAAAGAACTAATTTTGCCAAAAAAATGTGTTTTACTATGGTAGTCCAGGGATTATCAATTGACCTGATAAATAAAAAAAAAAGAGGGAACTTGTTACAAAGATGTCACAAATTTTCACCACGGGTTCATTAAGACATCATTTAAGTTCCCATTCTGTATTTTTATGTTTTGTGGTCATATATTGCTATTTAAATAACTTAACTTTTGGTAACAGGATTCAAGATTTCCTTTAAACAACGATCTTAAAATGGCTTTTTCATTTCAAGGCATAACTTGGATTTCGGAGTTAAATCAGACAAATAACGAGGTTACGGCATTAAAGGAGTTGAATTTTTAATGAAAATATCCTCAAATAGTGCTGATTGAGATGGTACACTTTCGTGGAAAATAGTTTTCGGCCCATAATTCTAGTCTTTTGACATACTTTTTTTTACGAATATAATGTATATTAGTTAAATAATATTAATAAGAATCCTATTGATAGCTTCATCCAGTGAAGGATATTCTGAACAATATAATAAACAATATAATGAACAACGCTACTATTTTAAAATACTAATAATTTTTGATCAGTGTGGTAAGTAATGCTTTTTGGATTATCGACAGTTTAACATCATTTATATCAAAATAATTCTTGTATAAAGCGTTCAAGTGTCATTTTGTTGTACAAAGTATTTAAATTATTATTTTTAGTGCTATAGTTGAAAAATATAAAATATTCTGACCCCGCTAGGTAATCTTTGTTAAGCATCCTGATGAATATGTATAGTTCATTAACACAGACCTCCATTATTTGTCCGCATCAATCTGTCCGTCTGTTCCTTCATGCACACAAATCGTCTTCCAGACGCCCGTTGACTTTTTTCCAACGTTTATGACGGTTTTCCTAGTACTGTCGTTTTCCTCTCTATTCCGAGGCAGGCAATTTCATGGGGACGCTGCAAAGGTTTCGTTCCGTGTTCGTTAAAGAAATCTCCCTGGAGACGTGTAAAAAAATCATTTTTATATGGAGACTCAGGAATACGAATTTTGTCGACGTGTTTTTCATTTTGAGGAACGGTTTCGGTAATGCGGGTAGCTTACAGGTTAGGTTAGAAATATTATGTTAAAATATCCATTTTCTTCAGTGAGGATAAGCCAGTCTATTTGTTATAGAGTTTTAGTTTGTCACTTCAAAAATTTAGTGTTGTTTAAAATATTTTATTATTAATGATATTAGCAACAGGTCAATTAAAAAGTCCCCGGTCTATCATAGTAAAACATATTGTTTTGGCAATATTTTTTTTTATTCAACATAATTCCTTTCAAGGGTGAAACATTGAATATAGCGACCCTCCAAATTTTCGATGCCATTTTTGGAGTACGATTTGTCCTTTGCTTCAAAATAGGCCTCAGTTTCGGTGATCACCTCCTCATTCGCGAAAATTTCTTCCCAGCGAGCATTCTTTTGAGATCTGAGAACACGAAGTAGTCGCTGGGGGCCAGATCTGGAGAATACGGTGGATAGCAGTTCGAGCAATAGGGAGAGAGCAATTCGAAGCCCAATTCATGGATTTTTGCCATCATTTTCACTGACTTGTGACACGGTGCATTGTCTTGGTGAAGTAGAACTTTCTTTTTCTTCAAAGGCTGTCGTTTTTCGGCGATTTCATCTTTCAAATGGTCCAATAACGCTATATAATAGTCTCTGATGAATGTCCTTCTTATTTCAAGGTAGTCAATGAAAATTATTCCAAGCGCATCCCAAAATATAAACGCCATAACTTTGCCAGCCGACTGTTGCGTTTTCCCACGCTTTGGAGCGGATTCATCGTGTACAGTCCACTCGGATCACTGTTGGTTGGACTTCGAAGTGAAATGATGGAGCCATGTTTCATGCTTTATCACATATCGATACAAAAACTCTGGTTTATTACGCCTGTTCATATTCAAAAACTGCTACGAATCATCAACTCGTCGTTGTTTTTGGTCAAAAGTGAGCTCGCGCGTACCCACTTTGCACAGAGCGTTCTCATACTCAAATATTCGTGAATGATTTGATGTACATATTCAGTTGATATCTTTAGAGTGTATGCTATTTCATGCAATTTCTCTTTTGGGCGTCCACTGCGTTCACCGTCGTCGGTGCTCATTTCACCAGGTTTAAACTTAGTATCGAGTATCCAGAAACTCGGCATCAAGCGAAATTTTTGCTTCAACTGTATTTTTTTCTTCAAAAACAAAATTTTATCAACACGCGAATTTCCTTTTTATCCAATTTTTTTCTTAATAACAAAAGTTGCTTCACTCAAGATATTATAATTCACAAACTAATGATCCGACAGCGGTCAAATTTATACATGCATCTTTTGAGTGTTAGGGCTAACAAAAAACATGTAGATTTAAATCTAGTAGCGCCATTTATGTGTCAGGCCGGGGACTTTTCAGTTGACCTGTTATGTGCTTCAAATATTAAAATGATATGTTTTCAATCATACTTTGTAGGATTTATATTATTTGATAGGCTTATAAATTCGTTTTAAATTATATTTAAAGAAACCGATACAATGTATTTTGTACAGTGTTGTCCATCGATAGCTGCGATTTTTTTCATCTTTCAGGAAACATGCGGATTCCACCTTTCAAGGTTATCTACGAATCGACTCGTTCTTTGTTATCTTCATAAGAAGACTCATACATCGGAACAAGTAGAAATCAGAAGGACTACAGCTCGGAGAATACGTTACTCCATCCTCCATTTTCGCACACTGTTTGGCTCAAACGCATCAATTTTAGTTGATAGCGAGCTCTATAGATGGTTTCATGAAGTTTTAGTAGCTCATAAGCAGCACACCAAGCAGATGTCATCAAATACAGAGCATCAGCTTCGATCCATGGATATTCCACTGATTTTGATGCATGATCAGGTAGTCTACATGATTTTTTCATTGTCTCTTGGCTTTAATTCATATGGAACAAAATATCCAAGCTTTTGGATCACTTCCATACTCTTGAAGTAATTGAAAATGGTTCTTTGTGTTACTCCCAACAATCCTACATCTTCTTCTTGCGTTTTACATGGATCATTTTCGAGTAATGGCGCTATTTGCTTTCGATGTTAAACTCATCATTTTTAAAACTAGGAAACCTGTATTCACATTTTGAAATCAATGGAGCATGGTTTCATATATCATTTGATAAACTTTAGCCGTCTTTTTCTTAAAATTGAAGTAACACAATCGGTTTTAGATCCTTTAAATTTAATTTATGGACCTAATATTTTAACTTGATTGTTTTTAGTAGATTGGCATGTATTTCTATTTCTGGTATGATCATTCTTTGACGGATGTTACATTTGTTTATTGATTTTGTTTAGAATATACTAATTTTTAAAAATAATTTCTATGAATATTTAGATTAACATTTTTGATTCTAAATTTTATACCTACTGTTACGTGTTGGAGTGAATTGTTAGCGTTCTTTTTATATTAATAAAGAGATAAAAGCTTCTTATTTAAAATTAAATTGTACACTTCTCTCGTGACAGGCTAATTGACATTGATGGAACCCGGACGGTGCTACATCTGGTGAATACGTGGTTTAGAGTGTTTATACTTGGTAGTGTTTACCGTTTGAGTGTTTCCAAATGTTTTTTCACTGGCTTTAAAACGTGTTGGCGAACTTTGTCGTGCTGAAAATTTATTTTGATTGTGATGATTGTTATTAACTCTCAATCTAAATAGTAAACTTAAAAGAACGGTTAATAATTATGTTAATGTTTGGTTTGGTTAATTTGGTTAATGTTTTTTTGCTGAATATAGCCAAATTAATATGTCCTTAAATTTTACATTAGAGATATTTAATGTCTACATCTTATATACCTCTCATCATATAATGTCTACCTGAGAGATGTCGGGTTTGGAGAACTAAAGGGTACCTTCGTCGCCACTTCTCTCTATTACAATAAAATAGTTTTAATGGTGCACCAGACACAGGCGGGAGCATTTATTCGGGAGATATCATAAGATTGTTTCATGATATATGATATTAGGCTAAGAACAACTCAATTGTAAGCTGCCTAAATCGAACAAAGATTAGGTAAAATTACTTGGTTGTTTCATCGGAAGGTCCTAGTTTGAAAAAAATTGCGTGTTTATGTCTATCTGTGATAAGTGAAAGGTGGAGAGTTTATAGTAACTGTTTCTTTTAAATTAAAAGAGGATTCGGATTTAATTAACAGTATTGTTAAAATATAATAGTTTTCGTAAAGCGCTGTTCTAATTCCGACACGTATCGTAACTTACGTGTACTCTTTAGCAAGTGTTAGCTATATGGGATATTATAAATTTTAAGCCCTTTTTTGGGAATTCGAGTTTTTTTATAAAAAAATACATATATATTGTTTTGTAACGCTTTATTCTAGCTTTGTAAAATCTTATGAATTTCCCATTGAAAAGGTTTTATGAGGTCGAGGCTATATTAATTAAATTAAAATGTTTCTATTATAAGAAAATACAAAATAACATGTCGGCAAAATATTAAATAATAAACACAACAATTTTTATTTCCCATACAAAAAGTCAGTGTCATTGTCATCATTAAAAATCATCATTAAAAAAAATGATATGTATGTGAAATGTGATATAACTATGAGATAAGGTTAATTTTGAATCGTATTCTAATTGCGATCGAGTAAACATTTACTAAGAATAGAGTTGAAATTACTATTTATTATAAATCATGATTTGTAAATATATTTCACATTTGTTATTATTTATTCACAAATTTAGTGTGCGCGAATTTTACTTTTATTATTAACAACGACAAGAATGAGACAATGATGAAGACACTTACAATAATCGACAATGAAATTATGACTTACTGGGAGCGCCATTACTACAGCCAGAAGCTGATCTTCAATGCTTCCAAATTTATGTTGTTGGTAAACTGAAAGCGAAATTTGAGGCGTTGTATCCTTTATTCAATAGTAAATTAAACTATCGTCTAATAAATGCAAATATATCTTCATGAGAACAGCTTAAAATAGTACTGGACCGGATGATATCTTACAGTTATAAATAAAGAGGAGGTTTAATTGACCGACAATCGATGATGACAAAATTTGAATATAGGTGATACCAACTTCACCAGGTCATCTAATATAAAATAATTATATTTTGTATTAAAATAATCCATGTTATTAATAAGTAGTGAATACGGTTTTTACATTCATATAGACTCGCTCCTACTTAATCGTAACTTGAGCGATAAATTGAAGAGATTTTTCTAATATTATTTGAGATATGTGATAACATAACCTACATATAGTTTCTCAAAAGTTGCTGTGAACATACGTCATATATGTTTAATGTATTGTGTGCCGCAATTTGTAAATTCGTTTTAGAATCAGACAATATTTTCCTTTTCATTTTATTCTAGTTAAAAAGAGATACAGTGCTGTCTGATAAGTCTGTCAAAGTCGTCCGGTTGTCTAACATTTGCAAAATTCTTCAAAACTATGGTGATAAGTGGTTATACACTGGCAAACCTTGTTTTAACGCTTTGCTTGTTTTGATAAATTTCAAATCGCTGCTGTTATCGCTGTTATTGGACTGATTAAAAATACCGATGCCAGACAGAACAGATTGTATCTCAAGTCGGTTACTTTGAACAGGAATGGGATAATTGAGATCCTTTTTGCCAAAAAATTTGTTAGAGAGGCAAGCATTTTTACTGTTAAATGTTTTTGTTAAATGTTTTTACTGTTAAGTTGCTGCGATATTTATTAAAAACATTTTTAACGTGTTGCAGCTGCACTAAATATTAGTATCTGCACGGTCACTAAAATAAGCGCGTCAGTTTGTTGTTAACTCTATCAGATCAAATATATGAATTGTGTAAAACAGTAAGTAGTTTATTTTATATTAACACAATTTAGTACAAGTATTTCAGAGGAAATTGTGTGGGAAGTATACATAGATAGCTTAGAGCTATGATATATGGTCTTTGAGGCATGTAGAAAAACATTTCGTACACTGTTAGGTAACATACGATCTTAAAGGTGTAAAGATAACGTAGAAATAGGTCTAATAGAACTTTCAGACATTGCTTTTAAAATAATACAATTTTTAAAGCATATAAGCATAAATATACTGAAATCAATATTGACTTGAATTAATCTTTCTGAATGTGGAATTATAACACAATGCTGACAATTTCCAAGACAGAGGGATGAGAGTGGAAACAACTAAATGTGAGTATATAATTAATATACGATAACTATAGGAATTTGTAGACTCTGAACGATTAATGTGCCTAGATATGTATAATTACTCAGAATTATACATAAGCATTAAGTTATAATGTGAGGAAAGACTGATTACTAATTGTTTCGTAGATATGGTAATTGCATTAGGCAGAATTCAGTGATTAATATTATCAAGAATAATGTACACAGGTAGTAGTAACAGAACAGAAACAGTAACAGAAGAATATAGATATCAAAATAACTTGACGAGGAAATACATCATGGAACTAAACATGAACTGAACATAAAAAGGTTAATATGCTATACAATTAAAGTAAAATATTTTACTCAGAATTGATAATTAGGGTAGATTAGGCTTCCAAGGGATACCAATGCGAAAAAAACGCGCCTAGCACTCTACCTCATGGGTGGTGTGGAAAAGAGTTAAATATAAACATAATAAAACAACTCTAACCTCTAAATTATTGTGTCATAGTTTAGAATTATTGTAGTCAAAGACAAAGTAAACTAAAACTCTGAGTTGATGCGGCAACATTGCACTATTTTGACGCTATAAATTGAGATGACATACGTTCACAGTAACTTTGGATATGCTATAAATGTATATTTGCAGTAAAAAAAATACGATTAAACAATATCCGAATGTACGCTGTCGTATATTTTTTTACGTTTTGCACAACAGTATTTTATTTTCTGAAACAATCCAGTCCAATAAAATTATCCCCGACTGGATGGTATGCGCGTTTCACGGAACGTCAAAAATCAAAACAAAAACGATACATCAAACTGGCAAATGATATGTAGTAAAGCAAGCCTGGGGAAAAGTTCACGCTCTTGATATTGGTGTTGTTTTGAAAATAATTTGTTTTTCTGATCACGCAACCGGGATGTACGTGGCGCCGTAGGATGAATGAAACGCGGAAAAGACATTCACCTCCGGAACTGTTTAGGAAATATACTCGTAAACATTATTTCAGAAACTTGACCAAACTATTTCCCTACTTGTCAATAAACATGTGTTACATGTTCATATTTTTTAATGTTTGTATGTATTTTCTTTAAATAGTTCTTGTATTTTTTTATTGCTTCTTATATTCATATAGATTTAATATTTTTCTAATATTGTTTACATTTTTTCATATATTAAATTTCATTGGTCGTTTATTCAGGAGACAGCTGTTTATAGGATGCAATTAACACAACCCTGATTATTCAATAAATGATATATTTTCTTCATCATTTCTTCATTATTTTCACGAAATCTTGCTGGGCCATGGTTGTAAATTTATATTTATGATTGTTCACAATCCAAGAGCAAGAATTCCGATGATAACAATCATTTTAGTCACACTGGTAACTAGGTATGACCAGATGTATTCTGATATGATCTATAAGTTGGTTACTAGACAGTCGTTAGATTTAATGCCGAGAATGAAGCAATAGGCCCAGGCCAGAAACCATAGTTTGGTAAAAAGGAAATCCTAGAATATAAAAAATATATTTGTCTGTGTATTCCTGAAATTATATTTGAGTTTCTTTTAATGTATTTGTGTAACATTTGTATTATTTGTTTTTATAGTTAAGAGTGGTATCAGTAACATTATTAGAGTGCTCTAATTTGATATGCCGTAAATATTGTCTCTTTTCTTTTTTATGCCCATGTGAATTGAATGAAATCACTTCACACGAGTTATACACTCGTAACCAACGACTTGCGCATTAAAACAATATATCGCTATTGTTTCATATTAGAATTTTTATCTAGTGGCACCTGAAATGAGGAAGTCAATATTTTTTGTCGGTATTCAGATGACTTATTTTTAGGTATTAAAATATTTTTTAACTATGTTTGTATTATTTATTATTATCCAACTAAATTACACTTTTGAAAGTTACGCAAAACATTACTTTCTGTCTTTAATTTGCAAAATCAGACCAAATTGATTTAATAACTATATGGCGTGTACTGTGTTGTTGTTTTATTTCGGGAGATTACAACATAGAGGCAAAATTCGACGAAAAAGGAAAGGAATCGATACGGTAGTCGAATCAAGGTACAGAAAAATGTTATTAAGTTCGATGTAACGATTACGAGATTACATGAATAGTTAATTATTATGGATCAGGACGGTGTTAATGATTAATGTTAGTTGTTGTTGCTATTACGACGGTTCCTATTGATTTGGTTCGTTTTATTTAATTTAAACAGACCACTGGTCCTTAATCACAAGGTTTTTTTGCATCATCAATATAATTCGAACAATCTAAAAAAGCTTTTAAAAAGCTTTTTTTTTGTTAAATAGAAATTATACAGGGTGGTATATAAAATATATTCACTTGAATTATTATCCAGGGTTTCCCTAGGAGATAAATCCTTTCTGAATTTTATAGCTGATCCTTGTTTAATAATTTTGTCCCTTTGAGACTAAGTGCATGATAAGAGATGACATATTTATAAACTTCCAGTTTTTTACAATTTTTGTGTTCAAACATAATTTTATTTTATTAAAAAAACGAAATATATTTCTAAAATATAAATTTATATATATATATATATATATATATATATATATATATATATAGATATATATATATATATATATATATATATATATATATATATATATATATATATATATATATATATATATATATATATATATATATATATATATATACATGTATATATATATAGATGTATATATATATATATATATATATATACATCTATATATAGATGATATGCATAGATGTATATATATATATATATATATATATATATATATATACATGTATATATAGATGATATGCATAGATGTATATATATATATATATATATATATATATATATATACATCTATGCAAAATCATATGCAAAATGCAAAAAATATCGATAATTTTCTCTCCAATATACGGTTATATATGTCATATATTTTTTTAATTCTCGAAAACGATATATCGATATTTTTCTTGGGGGCCGACACCCTTCATTTTTTTCTATAGTTTTAAATTAACATATTCCTATATAATTCAGAATTTTTTTAGGCATTTTATACAAAAGATGAAATATTTGAATGTTCTAAGAAAAAGCTACAAACCTAACTATAACCTATTTATTTTATAGAAAATAGATTTTTAAATCCCGTATCTTTGGATATTTCTTTTTATTAGATATAGCTGCATAAGTTCTGATACACAAATAGTATACTGAAAAAGTAACCAGTAATTGCTAGGCTAGTTTCTAACTATTTCTCTGTAGAGAAAAAAACGTGAGAATAATACATGTTATATATGCATAAATGCAAGGATGATCACTTATTCAGCTAAACTGACCATAGTACAACAATATAAACACTGAGTAATTGTACTGAATTTATTTGTTTATTAATATCTATAATCAAATTTGAACACAAATATATATAAAAAAAATTAAAAGCTTCATAACCAACGTCATTTATTTTACATCCTTAAGGAAATCTGTCTCTATTAAAAAATTTGATATTCCCTAGTGTATAACATTTTTTTTTAAAATTTTTGAATCTATTAGAGCCCCATTTTTACCAACAAGGGTTTATCGGGGTTGGGTCTGCTATTTAATATGGACTCCGAACCACGATTCCTGGCATTAAGCCTACTGGTCAGTGACCAACTTAGAGACAATCCCAGAAGACATCTGGTCTTACCCAACCTGGTTACTGGCGTGACTGGGATTATTTTCCTTTTCGGATTTTACACTATTGCCTAATGACAATCACAAACATGAATCTACGACCATGCCCCAGTAGGATTCGGACCCGCGAGTATATCAACAGTCGGAGGACCGCTCTGTCGCCTTTACCACTGGGCCAACCAAGCCGGCTAACTTTTAATTATATACAATTTGATTTATTTATTCATGATATTTGTCTTATTTCGATATTTATTCTGTGCTACTACTAATGCTGCTAATGGGATCTGTCTTATTTGGGCTTTCTTGAAACCCACAAGAGACGGAAGGGTTCTAACCTCTTTCTCAGTTTTCATTAATAATTCTTAATTTGTGTTGATAGTCTTCAGAAATGTTAATGCTATTCTAAACCAGTAATAAGAGTAATAACCAATTAAGTTTCTCATATTTAGGGTCAGTTTAGGTCTAACTTTATAGATGAGATTAAAAGCCTAATCTCGCTATGGTCTAGTGCGCCTTGCAATATTCTAGTTATTTTATTTACCTTTTTCTTTACCTTTTTATTATATGTGGTTAAACAAATTTGTAAATATAAATAAGAAAAAGCTTAAGTATTTTCGATTTGTAAGACAAAACGAATCGTAAAAGATCATGTAAAACCAGCTAGGCTTCAACATCGACTTCAGCATGTTTCCATGTTTCATAATGAACATCTTAAAATGAATCCATGAATATAAAAATTAAGTTATAAATGAAGAACAAATTAAAAATTTGTACAGAAAACGCGATAACTTGTAAAAAAATAAAATATAATAATTTAATAATATATTTTCATTTGGATATTGAATTGTTAGGAATATAATATTATGTTATTATGTTATTATGTTCAGCGTTAGTAAGTCGAAAATGATTAGGATCGATATTTCACACATTTTAATCGGCTCATTGAATTTGACTAATTAGAATTCTATTGTAATAATAAACACATTAAACTCTACATTTATATTATTTTTAATTTAAATTGTTTCTGCATTGTAATTATAGTAAAATATAATAAATTGTTAGGATACATTAAATAATTTAACACTAAAGTATATTGAAATGGAAATTCATTGTAATAGAGAAAAATCTAATCCTAATTATTATCTGTGTGTGTGTTCATATTATTGGACTATTTTTTATTAATTTATATAATAGTTTATGACACTATGACATAATGTACAAAATTGTAAAAAATACAAGATAACAGAATAACAAGTGAATTATTTATAAAGTTAAACTTATTTTCGTTATTTTCTGTCGCATTTGTTTAATATTAATAATTTACCAAATTACTGACTAATAATTTCTTTATAGTTCTTTATATTGTAATATATTAAGTATTTATTAAAGTTCCAAAATATGAGAGAATAAATTATTCATAGCATTTTTATAATAATTTACATTAAAGCAGAATATATCACCCAACTCACTGTTTTATATTGTATTACGTTATATAATTTTATTCTATATATAATTAGTAACAAGTTCGTTATTAAGTGTTAAGTGTTATTAATTAGGTATTTTTTAAAATAACATTTTAAAATAATTTTTAGATTGGAAAGTTTAGTTTGTATACTGCTAAGGTGTTAGGTATATGATTTATTACATTATTTTTTATTTTACTATATTTCATTTCTAATTCAAGCAAGCTGTTGATATGCATGTTTAATGCCCATCAGAATGGAGAATGTTCAGGAAGTTTTAATTTTAATGGGCAAAAATAATTATGCTCAAGATACTAGAAAACTTGTTAGACATTTTTCTGTTTGCATTTGCAATTATCACTCAACAATTGACCAAGTTAATAGAGTAACATCCAGGCACTGTAGCAAAATGTAACAATTTTTGTAGCAAAATTTTTATTTTATTTTTTTGTTTATGGAAAGTTTGGATAAAAAACGATTAAGAACAGTATGGTCACGTAAAGTTATAATTTATATTTTTTTGCCGAGAAAACAAATTAATGTGTCCACCTTATTGGAAGGTATATTCAGCTGTGAAAGAAAAACGCGATATATGTAAAAATTTCATCCCAACACAGGTTAATGAAATTCGAGAATAACAAGAATCGTATGTCTTTGTTTACCAAATTCTTTCTAAATCAGCTTTTGATTTTAATTTGATGTCTGTTAAAGAAAAATAATAAAGGAATTGTTCTTGCTTAAGAACTGTTATTAATTGATGGAGATTGTTCTGGAGACATAATATATCACTGTACTAATGTTAATTCTAATGGTTGTTAAAAATCTCAGGTTTAATTAGTAAATTAATTTGTACATAAAGAGTTAAAAGGAATATTGCAAAGAATGTTAACCATTATAAAACAGTTTTATAGAATTTTAATTCCTCATTTGTTGGTGAGTTGTTAGTTCATATAGGATATGAGATAAAGTAGAAAATAATAGATAAATGAAAGCGATAGATAACAAACTAAAAATGAGATAGGGAAGTGACAAGGGCGAGATCGAAGAGTGAAATTAATCTTGTGTATTTATTGTTGTAATATATATTTTAGGGGAGAAATATGGATAAAAGATAAGGACTGAAAGAATATATAAAAGAAGTAGTGAAAATATGCAGATGTTAAATTGAGTAAATAATTTGTCTAGACATTCATTCTGTAAACATTTTTGAGCATTGGTAAATATAAAGGTATTTAATGACAAATTCAATAAGATATATGACTATATGACATTTTATTCTTTAAACTTTGTCATTATTTAAACACTATCAATTATTTTGATTATTTACTTTATAGTCATAAGTTTTGGAAAATCAAAAGTTAATTTAATGATTGTAACTAAATTTCTTATTTCAAAATTGTATTTTACATATATTATCTGTTTTAATATAGAAACCTGTATTATTTCAGTTATTATTCCCTATTTGTATTCATTTCATGTATATTTATCTTTGATGCTCTGAGGTTGTTACAGTTTTTAAAATAATCTTATTTATGATTTTTTATTATACTTTTCAGTGTTGTAGTAATTTACACTTATTAATATTTTGTTGATTGCTGAATTTTAATGGAAATTAGATGCAACTAAAGACAATTTAAAAATATTAGTTAGTGTTAGTTCTTGATATAGTTTACGTATATTTTAATGTTTTAATATAAAGATATTTATTATTTTAATTAATGCTGTGTTTTAAATATATTTTTAATCTTATATTGAAATTACTCAGAAAAAAAGTTTTAACATGACTTGACACACATGATGATAACATGATATATGATTTTTAACTATTGTTGGAAAAAATTTCAATTTTTTTTTATTGTATTTTAACAAACCATTAGGATATTTTATTGCAAAATTATGGGCTAAAACATTAGTGGAGTCGTTATATTTATGTTTGTCTACTTACCAAGTAAATTTTAAGTTAGTGGACCATATGTTTATGTTAATGGTGATTCATTTTGTGTTCGTGAATAAAGTTACAGCGAGAATAGTCACGTTTTTTGAAATAGTTTCCATTGGCGGGCGAGACAGAGAGAGCGTACCACAAAGTCCGACACCCGCGACGCCTGGAAAAGAAACAAAGGACGTCGGCGTCGTCGCCGGGACAACGGTACATCAAGTGGTGGGGAGCGGCGGTGGGGGTAAGGTTTGATAGAAAGGCGCAGAGAAAACTTCTCGCTAGTTTTCGGGAAACTCTCTGGCGGACGCGTCCCGTCTATTACCGCGTGGAAAGCGGCCGACTTGCCATACAGGGTGGTCAACTTAAAACGCGCTTTTGAAAAAGACCCATTCGCTCTTGTCCAAAACCATTAACTCGGAACCAAACCCTAACCCAGAAAACTTTAAACGTAGTTCTATCGTAATCTCTCGACCAGTGGCTCAGAGTTTAGCAGATCTGTAAGTTTATATATGTGTTGTGTTTGTATTTGTTTAACTTTAACCCGATAAGCTAATGTAAAGTAAGTTTAATTAGTTTATTTTGTTTGAAGCCAAACCGAAAATGTTATAATAGTTTCTGCGACAATGTTTGAGGCTATCTAGTAGGCGGCGATGGTTTAACGTCGTTATGTTGCGTTAAACGCGCTTTCCCGTTTTCACCACAAAAAGTCGAACTGAAAAATTATATACACAATACATTGAAGGAAATAATTTATAAACATACTTTAAATTAATCATATTTGTAGTTTTTATCGTGTGAGATTTTCCTTAATTATACGTTTCTATTTATTTTTATTAATATTTATGAAAACCGTTTTGCTTTTACATACAATTAATTTTGTCAGATAGTGTATAAATGATATTTTAGAGTCTGATTCCAGAATTAAGAGTAAAAAATACAATATAAAATTTTTATAAATTCGTTTTATTTCAGGATATATTTTTTTTATTTTAATATTAACTGATGATTTTTCTTTATTTTTTATGAACATTATTTGTGATTATTAATATACTTCTTCTTAAAAGGTTATGTTGATATGACTCTGGTCCATTCATAATGTTTATAAAGGGAAAGCAAGTGGAAACATATACAGAACTGCAAGAAGTAGATTGAGTAAATCAATTAAAATTGCAACTTATTTTACACTTATATTAAAATACAGTATTTTAGTTTAATTGCTTCATATATGTTAAAATTTGGTCATAGCAATCATTCATTTTTTTGTGGAACTGATAAAAAATTCTGTATGTCGTTAGCTGAAGATTTTGATATTATGTAGTTATATTTATATTATTATATGTACATAGACAAAGGTAATGTTTTACTCCAAGTGTGCGAGGTTTTGATATTAGTGATGTAATTTCATTCCATTATATTTTTGCGACATCAAAGGAGGACGGTTATATGTGGGAGTGGCTGCTATAGTCCCCTATATATGTTTCAAGTTTCTCTTTATCCCAACATGTTATTTTCATTACAATTTTACATTCCTTTAGTATACTATATCGATTGCAGAAGCAGTATATATTATGTCAAAAAAATTCTTTCGAAAACTCAAATTTTTTAAAAATGTTTATGTCGTTTTGAAATCCTTTACTATTTTCATTAATAACTTTATTAATAAACTATTTTATATTATACAATTGGAAGCATATATCATAAATTGTATATAGTAACAACTTGTATATAGCAGTTTAAAGAATTTAATGGTTTAATAAAGTGAATTGAAGAAATACATATTTTTGGATGAGCTCGACAAATATTAGTTTATTTACTCTCTTAACTTATTAGAACTCTTAGTAACTGAATAATAAGAGATAAGTTTGTCTCTCAGGTTGCTGCACAATCTTAATTAAAGCGTTATTCAAGACTCATACTTTTATAATAGCAATATTTTAAATATTGAATTGAAAAAATATATAATTTTATTAGGAAAATATAGTATATAATAATATATATTAAGAAACTTTTTTCTTGATATTTTTCATTAAATAATTTAAAATATTGTTGATAATAACTGAATGTTATTTTTGTGTTTACACATTAATAAAAATAGTGTATAAAGATTTTAGGCTATTTCAATATCTGCTATGTTTTCTCGTACCTAATATAATATTTAGGAGAAAAATAATCTGATTGACAAGATTTCATTAAACCTGCCGGCATTTTACCCACTTCATTTTTTCCTACACATGAATTTACATTATTCAAATAAATTGAACTTAATAAAATATCTTAATATCTCTTCCTGAAGTCTATATTATTTTTTATTAATATTTTATATAAAAACTATAGGCACATAATTGTTTTTGTACTAAGAAACACTTTGTAATCATCAATTAATCATTTATTATATTTAAATATTTCTGTTGTTTTTTTTAATGTCTTTATACTTTTCTAGTTATTTTGTTTTCCTTCAAGTATTAATATCAATGTTAAGTCATGTGCAACGTTATTCATATCGAAATAATAATAGTTTTCTATAGTAGTTTTAATTTTATAATTCATAAAAAATACTATGAAAAACAGAAATTGGATAATAATCAAACTTTTAACCCTTCGAATTCTAAATAAAAATATTGAAAGAATATTAGAGACTGAAATGTCCTTGAACTTGTTTAAAGCCCACCTGGATATTTTTGTTCAGTTAGATTCAACGATCTCATATTAAACTGCATTTTATTACTCATCTGGGAACCGCGCTGTGACAGGCTACAAATCATGGTGATTTATTATTTGTTCTTGTTATGAGGAAACAAATGATATTTAATTTTATTTTGTGTATATTTGTTCTTTGAACGTTTATACTAACAACAAACATATTTTAAAATTAATGTGAAATCTGTCGTAAGATAGATATTAATATTAATGTTAATTCTGTTCCAAAATTGGCAATAATATTTTCCATGCATTCATTTATGGAGACTTAAATAGAAATATATTTACCATAACCTAGCATTTAGTTACGAAAATTCTTCCTGTTTTTCTTAGGCATTGATTCAGTTAATTGTCTATTAGATTCCTTTTTCAAAATTAGAATTGTTAAAGCATTGTCAGAATGCAGCAAATAAGTCATCGATATATCGCAAATATTTTGTCTAATGGGGTGTTTTGATTAACGTCATATATTTTCAATTAGATTTGAATTCGAACTCTGTAGTAGAAATTAATTTTTAGGCCCGGATTTACTCTTTGGGTTATTGTATTGTCGAAAAAAGGCAACGTGTTGTCAGTATTGGATATGAGCATATTTCTTGGAATATTAAGGTACATAAAATGATCCCTAATATGTCAATTGTTTACCAATTATAAATACAATTACAATGTCAACACAGTTTGCAATTGTTTCCAATATAAGGTTAAATTCCTTAACCATAATGTTGTCACCGTCATGTTGATTTGACTCTCACTCTTTATTAATTATTTTAATAAGATTTGACATTAAAACGTTTTAAGTTTTTCTCAGTTACATATAAGAACATGATTTATTTACCCAAAAGGGAAGAAGTTTTTTTTTAGATTTTCCAGGTTTTCGCATTATAGCTGATAATAGTCATGGCTTAATAAATATCTTTATTTTGAAAACCATATTTTTATTTAAATAGAATTGTTTGCCAAAATCATTTTGTTTTAGTTGCGTTCATTTATGGACTAATTCCAGGGAGACCTAACATTTGTTATAAATAATTAATAAAATAGTTATTTTTAACTAAATTTTAATTTATACATCAATATAATCTGCTTCAAGAGTGATACATAAATTGAGGCCATCCCTTTTTCTGTAATTTTTTTTGAAGAACTATTTGCCTGTGCTTCCAAAATAAGTTACAACAATAATTTCTTATTAAGCCAACATCTTTCTTCAAGCATTTTGTTGATGTCTGCAAACTTTTAGTATTCACTTGACACTTGATGGTGGACACAAAATTGTAAATTAAATGCCATATTTCTAAGAAATATTGTTATCTGTTATCTGTTAGGTTCCGGAGTTATTATGTGTTACGTGTTATTTCACAAGGAATAATATGAAAAAATATGTGAAAAATATAATATTAAGGAAAGCTACTTGAATGTCGCCCGACTTGGTCATTTTTAGCAGTTTTTCTTCAACATATTTACTTCGTCAGCATGTGAGATATTAGAGCTGTTAAGAAACGTCCTTCTGGATATCACATTGAAATAGTTAACTTCTGTTCTACATTTTTCAAGCATGAAACAACATGTAAAATATATTTCTTGTTTCATTCGTCAGTCATAACGATTACGTAGTCTGAATATGATAACAATATGAGATTAAATGTTGTGCTGTCTGAACTGTTTTTTTCATGATAGTCTTTGCGTATCTTATCTAGTCAGAAGATTCTCTTCTACATCTTCAAATGACAGGACATTTTCAGTCCAGTTCGTTTTTCTTGATGAGTCTCGTCTAGTATAATATATCGTTAAATTACGCATAAAAATATCTTGTAATTAAAGTGTTTTTTTTTTCAAGGGTGACTTGATTTATGTTTCGAGTAGATTTGATAGTGATCGCAAAAATACTCGGAATGCCATTAATTTTGATAAATTCACTTTAGAGAATTTACTTACTTTGAACTATGGCGAACTTTTTATGTTTATAGGGGCAACTAAAAAAGAATCGTTTCTCTTGCCATCGCCTCTTAAAGATTTATGTCCAACTGAATGGAACATATTGTGGCAATAAAAAGGAAATCGAATGTTTCTTGCCCGAACTGCCAAAAAATTTCAAGTTTACCCTGTTTCTTTTCAGTCGCGAACTTTGCAGTTCGATACTTTCCAAAGTTGTTTTTGGCTGAGCGATGAAAATATATTAACTTGTTCCGAATATATTTTTTATAACAATAAAAAATCTACATGGAAAAGTATTTAATCAAATTCAGGAAAATGTACGGAGATGTAAAGTTTTTGGGAATACGACATTTCCGTGGGAGTCCCCATTTCAATATATTTGAGATCTTAACAAATCCAAAACTTCTTGAATAAAAAAATTATAAATTCTATATATAAGCTAACGAATAATCTTCAACACATAATAGGAGTTTAGAGCTTTAAGCGATGAAGCTCATTTTCATCTTGGCCGCTTCGTTAATTCTAGAAATTGTTGCATTTTAGAATCAGACAAGCCACAAGGAGCATAATTGTTAATGGTGCTTCATATTTGAACATGACAACTTGGTGGCTCTTTCTGTCTAATTTGAATAATATAGATGTGGTTGGCATGAGATTTTATTAATACCGTGTCATGTAACTTGTGGAATCATTTAATATGCAATGCATGATACATTTTCTAGTCGTATACTAGGTTGAATTTGAATCTCCTCTTTGGAAAAGAATCTCACGTAAACTTCAAACCACCCTATATAATTAAATGTATTTAAGAAATAGTATAGAATTGAATATTAAATTTTTTCTCAATAATTTTTTAAGAAAAGTTTAACAAAAAATTCACATTTATTTAATTAATCTCACTTGATTTTCCATTCAGTGCAAAATATGATAGTTATTTGGTGCAAGGTTCGGATGGTAAGACAGACGTGGCAGAATCGTTAAATCGATGTGATTCACGGTTTATTTAACGATTTTTATGGGGTTCGCTGTGATGGAAAAAATATTGACAAAATTGAACGAATTATGTCTAAATAACTAACTAATAACCGTCTTCTTTGATTCATGTATTATTAAAAGCTGTAATCTCTTTTACTGCTATGAAAATTAAAAATAATTATCTTTATGTGTATTTTTTATTGTTGCGTTTTGTTCACTTTCATTAAAGTAAAGTTGACATGATACTCAAGCATTAAGGTTTTAGCATTTAGGAATATGCATGATGTAAGGGGTTGATACACGAGTAATAGAGGGGTTTTCAAGAAGGGGTGGTTCATATTAAGAACCGTGGTGGTCATGTTGTTTTGGTGATACCTAAAAATTATTTATTTTTAATTATTTATTAGTCATTGATGTCAAAGAACCATGGCACCTACATGATGGAGCAGCACGTCCAAAACATGAAGAGAGTTTTCATTAGGACTGTTTTTTTTAAAGAAATTTTAGTCGAAATGTCATTATTAGGCACTTCTTGGCATAATTGGCTGGATAAAAACATAGTTTCTGTAGGGCTTTCAGAAGTTGGAAGTCTATGATAATAAACAGTAATGGACAATACAATGTTGCTGATGAAGAAGTTCTTCTACAATAACTCGTTTTGCTCTTGAGTTGTGAGCACAACGGCTATGTATTTCCGTATTGCTCAGAAAATGAATTTGTAAGAATCGATAATCCGCATCTGTTAGTGGTAAGAGCGCTCTTAGTAAGTGAAACTAACAGGTTATACCATATTAAAAATATTTTTTGGCAAAATTGTTTTTTTATTAAACATAATTCCCTTCAAGGGCGATACACTGATTATAGTGACCCTCCAACTTTTCGATGCCTTCTTTGCAGTACTATTTGTCCTTTGCTTCAAAATAGGTCTCAGTTTCAGCGATCACCTCTTCATTCGACCTGTTACTGGTCTTATGTAATACATCTGTAATTGCTTCTTGTTAACTTATTTCTAATACTAATTTGACTTACCAAAAAAACCTTTATGGTATAATACCATCAGAGAGCATGAAATTGTCCTGTATAATATGCGTTGTGCCAAACGACATTTCGTCATTTAGTAACTACTATTATAATTGTAACTATTGAATGGTTTCCCACCTTAGAAAATAATGAGCATAATGGATATGATGGTGGGATCAATTGTGGCAATTTTACTTTTCTATCTCCTCAATATAACCCAGTATATTCACTGCTGTACTGTAATACTTCACACTACTAAAGAGCGATTGCAATTCTCAATTGGTAATTGATTTTTTCGCAGCATAATCAATTTCTTGATCGTAGTGGAATGCTGCTCGTTCCTGGGTCAGAGGAATGTTATTCCCGTGTAATCTCTCCATTTAGTTGGTCCTGCTCCCTATTGTTATGTTTGATGTCCACGAGCTCGTTGCATTCTAAGTCTATCCACTTCATGTTCATTCACTCACGAACACAATTATGCCATGTTAATTCTACTATTATAATTTTCTCCCTCATACTGGTCATCATAGTGGTTAGCATGTGAGGTAGCTCGTCGCATATTTTATATTGACTTCAACGACTTCAAATTCGTCATCTTCTCATCGGCATTCTTCATTATCCATACCAGTTAAAATCTCGCACACTAAATTTGGCACTAAATAATAACTTACAAATTATGCTTTACCATAAATAGCCATTTTCTCTTGCAACTCCATTCTTACAAATATTTACTCGGCCGCAATTAGGAGACGATTCGATATTTCCGTTAGTACCATCAGTACACATTTTATTATATTTGACATATATGCCATTAACTTAGGCTTGATTTCCCATGTACCATGTACTTATAATAAAATACCTACATTTATATGAAATATAAATCGCGGTTAAGTGTTAAATGGTAATTGGTGGGAAATAATTTGCAATTTTTAATATATTACGTATTCTAATCGCGGTTTGATAATAGTAGCAGGTAGTTGAAGTAGCAGGAAGCTGAAAACGTTGATTCAGTCACAAAGTGAATATCCTAACGCATCCGTGCATACTTGGCAATCAACAAAAATATTAATCCTTTGGGACTTTGAAACTATTGATGACAGTGACACTTTGTATGGCAAAACGGAATTGTTATTTTTACCATTATCTTAGCGATTATTCCAAATTATCTCACTCTATAAACCTTATCTGGTCTTCAAATCTGGACTATAAATATTTTAAAATCAAAACTATATATGGTCTAGGTATGTAGGCTAATTAAACAACTGCATGCTCGAAATCACGATACCGATGAATTTATAACAGACTGTAATCAACATTTTATTTGATGTACACTGCCAATCTAGTACATTGATGGTTAAAATACCCTCAAGCTTGGCACGCTTATAAAGGTAACAAGTTTCATGTATTTCAGGGAAGGTGTGTAATGCTAATTAGTCTATCCTCATAGTTTCAAGTAAGCCAGAAAACAACTTTTATTACTCAATTGCGATATTATTTGAATTTAATATGACTTAATATTTTGTAATATTATTCTCTAAATTACTCAATACAATAGCTTTAATCTAGATAATTTTTAATCTCTTTGGAAAGACCCATCTTGGGTCTAGTATCTGGTGTAATTATGCTTATGTCATAACGCTGCTGATTTTATATTAAATGCATCTCATTACACTAAACTATACAAGATCAAATGGGTTGGTTCTTTTGAGTGTGTGTCCCATTCTGATGTTATACAATAGTTGTAATACTTCTACTTCGATATAAGAATGCTGTCTTTGCTCATGTCTCGTTGCGTTTCTCTTGATTTCTTGAGTCATAGTCGGTATCTAAAGGTTTCGGTGTATGTAATCGCTCCTGTAGTATGTGAGTGCACCTACAGGACTTAGCTCAGGAAAATTTATTTATATTACTTTTCGTTGAATAGAATTATATCTCGAATGCCCATATATGTTTCAATAGTTGCTTGTATAATAACTATGTATTATGTATCGATAATTGTGATTTTCTTCCAATTAACCAACACATTTTGGTATATTTGAATTTTGTCTCATGTATAATTACTTTAATCTAGGTATATCTCTAGGAGGATCCATAGGCCCTATCTTGGTCCTGGTATCTTTTGTAATAATGTTTATGAATTAATGCTGATTTTTTTCTATTAAAAACCCCTCACTACACTATACTACACAAGATCAAATGGTTTGATTCTTTTGAGTTTGTCTTCCGTTCTGGTGTTATCCAAGAGTTGTAATACTTCATCATTGACATCAGAATGAAGTCTCTCCTTACATCTCCTTGCAATTCTCTTGATTTGCTGAGTGACAGTCGGTAACTGAAGGTCTCAGTGTAAGTAATCAGTCTTGTAGTATTTGGGTGCACTTACAATACCTCTCAGGACTTCTTCTGGAAAACTTGTGTTTGAAAACCATAACTGAATTCGGTCTATATAGGTTTCAATACTTGCTTGTGTAATAACAATGTATTATCTACTGACTGTGATTTTCATCCGACTAACGAATACATTTTTGTATATATTAATTTTAACTTATGTTCAACTTCGTAATGTACGCGAGAATGTTATACTAATGTTAATGTCGAATAATAAATCTTATAAATATGTAATAAACATATAGTATTAATAAACAACCCCAGATTCGCTTTATCACCATCCGTTATATATATTTTCTTTCGAAATTGACAAACAATTAAAGCCAGTTTAATAACAATCCATTTATATTCACGCCGAAAATATCCATGTGTTCTTTTCCCTCCAAGTTCAAGGCTGGTCTAATTCGGTTTAGCATACGTCGGCACCGCCTCGAGGCTTTCCACGTTAATTTTAACCACCCGACTAAAGACAAAAACGTTTGTCAGAACACGCGGATATACCCCGATAAGAATTTTAATTAATGCATTCACAACGTTTACCACCCGGTATCTCTTCCCTGTTCAACCTTTCTCTTTCTTTCGCGTGGTAATTAATTGGGCGGTTTTCGAAAAGGCGGATGTTTCCGTAAAAATTGAGACAATGAGAACAATGCGGCTTGTTTCCAGACGTCGAGATTTCGGTCTTTGAGAGTTTTGTTGTAATTTTTGTTTTCAATTTAAGGCTTTGCCGTTCCGGAGCTCGAAAGGTACCGTTCTCAAGGTTGGGATGGAAGAGATCTGCGCGAAACAACGCTATTTTTGTTGGTAGAAAAGCTGGACGGGATCTTATTATTTTTCTTTGAAAATATTGTTTCTTAAACGGAATTAATTTTTTATTTATTGGGTTTTCCGCGAATGAACTGCGGTATTTTTTAACACTATGTTTTTAATAGTAATTTTTCTTTAAGTCTTTTGGCTCAAGTCAATTAACCTTTAGTTCTACTGTTAACTGATAGGTTAATTATTTATAATTATTCTGAATGATCTTAAATTAAGTGTATTGCCGATTTTCAATATTCTCTAATATGTTAGTCACATGCTGACTGTTACACATTAAATTTTGAGTTCATATTCTAATAAATATAAATATTATTTTAAAATATAATCCTTAAGCATCAATGAATATTTGCATGAATGTAAAAAATATTACCCTGATATTTATTTTTCATATGCGGGTTAAAAGAGCCAAGGACTAGCTGTCTTAAGCGTTGTAGTGTATGGTTTATTAAAATTACATTCTCAATACTCAGAACATCACCTGAAAAACAGTCTCTCTCATATAATATATAATTGTTGTAGATCTGCAATAGATAATAATTTTTTTCACAACATTTTTCTTTCATTCTCATGGTAATTAATTAGGCGGTTTTCGAAAAGGCGGAGATTTCGGTTTTTGAGAGTTTTGTTGTAATTTTTGTTTTCAATTGAAACCTTTGCCGTTCTGAAGCTCGAAAGGTACCTTCCTCGAGGTTGAGATGGAAGAGAGCTGTGCGAAACAACGCTATTTTTGTTTTGAGAAAAGCTGGACGGGATCTTATTATTTTTCTTTGAAAATATGGTTTCTTAAACGGTATTTATTTTTTATTTATTGGGTTTTCCGCGAATGAACTGCGGTATTTTTTAACACTATGTTTTTAATAGTAATTTTTCTTTAAATCTTTTGGCTCAAGTCAATTAACCTTTAGTTCTACTGTTAACTGATAGGTTAATTATTTATAATTATTCTGAATGATCTTAAATTAAGTGTATTGCCGATTTTCAATATTCTCTAATATGTTAGTCACATGCTGACTGTTACACATTAAATTTTGAGTTCATATTCTAATAAATATAAATATTATTTTAAAATATAATCCTTAAGTATCAATGAATATTTGCATGAATGTAAAAAAATATAACCTTGATATTTATTTTTCATATGCGGGTTAAAAGAGCCAAGGACTAGCTGTCTTAAGCGTTATAGTGTATGGTTTATTAAAATTACATTCTCAATACTCAGAACATCACCTGAAAAACAGTCTCTCTCATATAATATATAATTGTTGTAGATCTGCAATAGATAATAATTTTTTTCACAACATTTTTCTTTCATTCTCATGGTAATTAATTAGGCGGTTTTCGAAAAGGCGGAGATTTCGGTTTTTGAGAGTTTTGTTGTAATTTTTGTTTTCAATTGAAACCTTTGCCGTTCTGAAGCTCGAAAGGTACCTTTCTCAAGGTTGAGATGGAAGAAAGCTGTGCGAAACAACGCTATTTTTGTTTTGAGAAAAGCTGGACGGGATCTTATTATTTTTCTTTGAAACTATTGTTTCTTAAACGGTATTTATTTTTTATTTATTGGGTTTTCCGCGAATGAACTGCGGTATTTTTTAATACTATGTTTTAATAGTAATTTTTCTTTAAATCTTTTGGCTCAAGTCAATTAACCTTTAGTTCTACTGTTAACTGATAGGTTAATTATTTATAATTATTGTGAATGATCTTAAATTAAGTGTATTGCCGATTTTCAATATTCCCTAATATGTTAGTCACATGTCGACTGTTACACATTAAATTTTGAGTTCATATTCTAATAAATATAAAGATTATTTTAAAATATAATCCTTAAGCATCAATGAATATTTGCATGAATGTAAAAAATATTACTCTGATATTTATTTTTCATATGCTGGTTAAAAGAGCCAAGGACTAGCTGTCTTAAACATTATAGTGTATGGTTTATTAAAATTACATTCTCAATACTCAGAACATCACCTGAAAAACAGTCTCTCTCATATAATATATAATTGTTGTGGATCTGCAATAGATAATAATTTTTTTCACAACATTTTTCTTTCATTCTCATGGTAATTAATTAGGCGGTTTTCGAAAAGGCGGAGATTTCGGTTTTTGAGAGTTTTGTTTTAATTTTTGTTTTCAATTGAAACCTTTGCCGTTCTGAAGCTCGAAAGGTACCTTTCTCAAGGTTGAGATGGAAGAGAGCTGTGCGAAACAACGCTATTTTTGTTTTGAGAAAAGCTGGACGGGATCTTATTATTTTTCTTTGAAACTATTGTTTCTTAAACGGTATTTATTTTTCATTTATTGGGTTTTCCGCGAATGAACTGCGGTATTTTTTAATACTATGTTTTAATAGTAATTTTTCTTTAAATCTATTGGCTCAAGTCAATTAACCTTTAGTTCTACTGTTAACTGATAGGTTAATTATTTATAATTATTGTGAATGATCTTAAATTAAGTGTATTGCCGATTTTCAATATTCTCTAATATGTTAGTCACATGCTGACTGTTACACATTAAATTTTGAGTTCATATTCTAATAAATATAAATATTATTTTAAAATATAATCCTTAAGTATCAATGAATATTTGCATGAATGTAAAAAAATATAACCTTGATATTTATTTTTCATATGCGGGTTAAAAGAGCCAAGGACTAGCTGTCTTAAGCGTTATAGTGTATGGTTTATTAAAATTACATTCTCAATACTCAGAACATCACCTGAAAAACAGTCTCTCTCATATAATATATAATTGTTGTAGATCTGCAATAGATAATAATTTTTTTCACAACATTTTTCTTTCATTCTCATGGTAATTAATTAGGCGGTTTTCGGAAAGGCGGAGATTTCGATCTTTGAGAGTTTTGTAGTAATTTTTGTTTTCAGATGAAACCTTTGCCGTTCTGAAGCTCGAAAGGTACCTTTCTCAAGGTTGGGATGGAAGAGATCTGCGCGAAACAACGCTATTTTTGTTTTGAGAAAAGCTGGACGGGATCTTATTATTTTTCTTTGAAAATATTGTTTCTTAAACGGTATTTATTTTTTATTTATTGGGTTTTCCGCGAATGAACTGCGGTATTTTTTAATAATATGTTTTTAATAGTAATTTTTCTTTAAATCTTTTGGCTCAAGTCAATTAACATTTAGTTCTACTGTTAAATGATAGGTTAATTATTTATAATTATTGTGAATGATCTTAAATTAAGTGTATTGTCGATTTTCAATATTCTCCAATATGTTAGTCACATGCTGACTGTTACACATTAAATTTTGAGTTCATATTCTAATAAATATAAAGATTATTTTAAAATATAATCCTTAAGTATCAATGAATATTTGCATGAATGTAAAAAATATAACCCTGATATTTATTTTTCATATGCGGGTTAAAAGAGCCAAGGACTAGCTGTCTTAAGCTTTATAGTGTATGGTTTACTAAAATTACATTCTCAATACTGAGAACATCACCTGAAAAACAATCTCTGTCTTATAATATATAATTTGTTTTAAATCTGCAATAGATAATCATTTTTTTCACAACATTTTTCTTTCATTCTCATGGTAATTAATTAGGCGGTTTTCGAAAAGGCGGAGATTTCGGTCTTTGAGAGTTTTGTTGTAATTTTTGTTTTCAATTGAAACCTTTGCCGTTCTGAAGCTCGAGAGGTACCTTTCTCAAGGTTGAGATGAAAGAGAGCTGTGCGAAACAACGCTATTTTTGTTTTGAGAAAAGCTGGACGGGATCTTATTATTTTTCTTTGAAAATATTGTTTCTTAAACGGTATTTATTTTTTATTTATTGGGTTTTCCGCGAATGAACTGCGGTATTTTTTAATAATATGTTTTTAATAGTAATTTTTCTTTAAATCTTTTGGCTCAAGTCAATTAACATTTAGTTCTACTGTTAAATGATAGGTTAATTATTTATAATTATTGTGAATGATCTTAAATTAAGTGTATTGCCGATTTTCAATATTCTCCAATATGTTAGTCACATGCTGACTGTTACACATTAAATTTTGAGTTCATATTCTAATAAATATAAAGATTATTTTAAAATATAATCCTTAAGTATCAATGAATATTTGCATGAATGTAAAAAATATAACCCTGATATTTATTTTTCATATGCGGGTTAAAAGAGCCAAGGACTAGCTGTCTTAAGCTTTATAGTGTATGGTTTACTAAAATTACATTCTCAATACTGAGAACATCACCTGAAAAACAATCTCTGTCTTATAATATATAATTTGTTTTAAATCTGCAATAGATAATCATTTTTTTCACAACATTTTTCTTTCATTCTCATGGTAATTAATTAGGCGGTTTTCGGAAAGGCGGAGATTTCGGTTTTTGAGAGTTTTGTTGTAATTTTTGTTTTCAATTGAAACCTTTGCCGTTCTGAAGCTCGAGAGGTACCTTTCTCAAGGTTGAGATGAAAGAGAGCTGTGCGAAACAACGCTATTTTTGTTTTGAGAAAAGCTGGACTGGATCTTATTATTTTTCTTTGAAAATATTGTTTCTTAAACGGAATTAATTAATTTCTTGTTTATAGAGTTTTCCGATAATTAAATATGGTATTTTTTGACGCTATATTTCAACAGTATCTATAAATCTTTCTTTAAATCTTTGGCTTAATTTTTACTGGTTTTTTCTGTATAAGGCATACTTCATATGCGGTTTTAGAAAGCCATTTTGTTGGTCTGTTAAACACTTTGTGTGCGATTTATTAAAATAACGTTCTCAATACACAGAACATCTCTTGAAAACCAGTCTTTCTCTTATTATGATTGTTGTGGAACTGCAATAAATAATATTGCGGGAAGCATACATTTGTGACATAGAAACTATAGGAACATTCGGGATAGACTAAGGTCTGAAATGTTATACCTACAGAAAAAGTGAAAAGAACATTAGAATAATTTAGTAATAGAATAAATTAATATCAAAAGCACAGCGGTATTTAGTTATTAAATAGGCGTAAAATATACGAGCTCATCAAATTAAATTAGGTGTACAAATACATTTTGAGGAATTAATAATATACATTATTTAGAATATTATTATAAATATTGTCTAGAATATTGTGAATATCATTAAATTAACTTTCCCATTTCTAAGACAGCGTGCTAATTCCGTGTTGAACAATTTTTTGTGTTTTTAGGTTTATATAGGTATAAACAACAGCCTTAGCTAAGTTTCGACTTCAAACAACTATTCTCCACAAGATGCGATATTTGATAGCTGAGACGAGTGGGATAGGACGTCTCGTCGCTGCGTTTCAACCTCCCATAGTTTTTGGTGCAATTGTATTTATTTTTATTGGTAATGTTTCCTAGTGATGTTTTAGTAAAATTGTAGAACCCTGTAGTAGATCTCTGGCCTCAATTTGCGTTAATTGTCACAAACCTCAACATTAACAAGTATACAATTGAATCTCATGCTTTTATAGATAGATCCAGTTGACTTCCACTAGTTTTCCTTTTATTTTGAATTGGTAGAAAAACATACTGCTTTCCTCTAATAATGTTTTATTTGGCTTAAGGGTTGTCGTAAATAAATCACATAGAAAGTATGTTCTTTACACACGTGATCGTCTAGCTCAATCTCTAGATAATATGATTTTAGTATTAGTTCATCAAAATTTATTATTACCAAAATTAACTGACCAATGAAGTCAAAGGCTTATCATAAATGTTATTCAGTCAGGTTTAATAACAAAGTTGAGGTTTCTTCGAGTCAGTATGTTAGTTAACAAATCCAAGTGGCAGCTGTAACCCGAAATATAAAATGAAACATACAATAATACGTAGTAAACGAAAAGTAATGTAATCAAATAAAATACATTTTAAAATAATTTCCGTGAATACAAACATTTTCTGGTTTCTTTTATTTAATATTTATCTATAAATATATTCACCTTGCATGGAATGTGAACAATTTCTTCTAAGCTTTTCTTATTTTAATTTAGTTGGTAGATAGTGTTATTACAGTTAATGTGCTACTATAAAATATATTTTAAAAGTATTTATGGTAATATAATATAAAATGTTAATTTAAACGTTATTTTTTCGGTGCAGTAATCTATAGAAAAGTACAGAAATAATCACTAAAATAACACATTTTATTCTGCAAATTTATTTTTTGACGAATATTTTTCTATATCGTTTTAAATTTTAAAATAAACGAACGGGATTTAAACGGTTTCCATGGATAAAAATAATTGGTGTTATACGAAAATGCGCTTGATTAGCACAATTTGACACGGAATGTATTTTTTGGTTCAATTTCTCACTTCAGTGCGGTTAATCTGGAAAACGGCTATTTGGCGATCAAAATTATTACGTATAATGGAATTTATTTAAAATAAATCGTGCATGTTTATATAATAAGCTGTTTAATTGAATTTATAATTTGAAATACCTAAAAAACGCAATATAAAATAATTTATGATGGTGAACAATTTATATTAATTATTGATATTCCTCCTGATTTTTTTGCAACATTTTTCTTTATATAGTTAATGTCTCTCTGAAATATGTTATATTTAGATTCAAAAGAGTTTGACATTATTTTGGACTAACGATTTATCCCTCAAATACCTCAATCCAATATATCCCCCAATAGTGGGATTGATGTTTCTCTGTTCCTGAGGCATATTTGCAAAACAGTTAGTATTCATTCGGACTCAGGGACGCATCAGACTTCTTTCTATCTGTTTTTAACGATTTTACAGTCTAAATTTGGCAATAAATTTGACGGCATTTACAACATCCATTGGCTGTTTTATTGGAAGGACTATACACTCTTCTTCTTCGTTAATATTCATCATCTTTTATATAGTTAAACACATTTCTGAGAATCATTGCTCCTAATTCTTTCCCTTTTTTACCCGTTATGATTATTAGTAAGAATAAACTCTGAGTATTAAAATTATTTTGTTATAAGCTCTGCCTCATTTAACCTGTAACATCATCATAACGAAATTTGATAAAACTTTAGTTTAATATAAAAGCTTATTAGTTTAATTTATGTAAATGATTAATTAAATCCACATTTGATTATTTTAAACGTAATTTATGTACCATAACTTATTTCTACAGAACCAAAAATGCTTTAAAACGCCAGAAAAGAAACAGATAAGTAACATAACTGCCTCTTCAAACAAAATTATTTTACAAACGCAAAATGAAGTAAAAATAAAGCATCAAAACGGAAAAGAAACACTTCAGAGAAGCAATAATTAAGAAAGCAAATGAAAAAACTAAAAAATCCGATTTAAGACTATACTAACTTATCAGATAATTACCATAATACAATAGTGATAGTACCATAATACAATAGTAGACAATTTCGATATAGATTCAAACATTGCACATAATTTGTTGTATTTTGCGAATAAAAATGTAAAAGTGCAGTATGGCAATGCATAGAAAACTTTGTTGAAATGAACATGGAAGCATTTAAATATTATAGAAAGTTCTGCTCTAACTTGTAAATTTGTTAGATAATACTTTATACATGTTAAACACCCAAAAATGAAATGAACTGTGTAAAAGCTAGCTATTGGCAATTTTCAAATCAAATCAATAGTCTTAATGATGAAAATTAATTAATTACAAATAACATTATTATTTATTAAAAATAATTTAGAATAATTTTTCAAAATTGAAAGTAGTATATTTTAAGGAAACTTGCAAATATGACTTGAAATTGCAACAACTACAAGTAGAGGATAAATAACTGAGATATTAGACTTATTGTTGATCGTGTGAAACAAAATGCCCTAGTTTTGTAATATAATCTATAAATAGGAATAGGATAAACCGTTCTATTTTCGTGTCTTAAACAATATTTGGGAAGGTATGTCGTAAATATATTTCTCTACCTTTCCACCAATTAATTTCCTACAGTTACTGCGAAATCATACATCGGACATAACTGACACTCCTCTGTTACAAAACAAACCTAGTTGTTAACTATTTACCGAAGGTTAATAGAAAAAGCCTTCGAAGTAGTTTCGTAGCGGTTGAGACGGTCCAGTTGGAAAACTAATCGATTTTCATGGATATCGACTAGCACAATCGCAATTATAAAACTCGTTTATATTCTAATGACAGGTGAATGGTGCCAAAAAGCTAAAAATAACGGTAAATATTTTGTTTGGTATCGATGTTTTCGAAATTAGTCAGTACCAGAATCTGCTCGTTTGGCTCGTTTTAATTAACATTTTGTTAACCACTATAGTTTGGTGTTTTGAATATGATTGAGATGTATCGTTTCCTGTTTCTTAATTAATATTTCTATTTAAACTTTTTTATTTTTTATTTCATAAGTGATATCTTTATTTATTATATAATTAAAAAATAATGGTTTGGTAAATTTAAGATTTCAAAGTTACTGAATGCTGTATAAAACTTCTGACAATCATTCTCCATCGATTTCAAGAAGTGGATACCGGGTTCGACGTTTTAAATGTGGTGATTTTGACACCGAAGACAAGGGGCGTATTGGGCAGTTAAAAAAAATGAAGACAAATATTATAGTTCTTCAGCATGAGTAGTTCCTCTAATTACTATATGTTATATGATTTGACATATGAATCGTGACCTATCAGCAGCAGCTTCTTACGAAGATACCAAAAAAAGACCAAGACGTGTGTAGCCTCAAAATATATATCATTCTTTCGAGATGGAATTCCAAAGATGGGAAAAGGTAGCGGCTGGAGATGGACATTATGATGAGATTTGTTCATGAGATGGACATGAACAAATTCTTAGAAGCCTTCCTTGAGACGAATTTTTCAACGTCAATATAATTTACCAGGGACAGGAACAGGTGTTTATCACTTGGTTCTAGGTCCGGACTTTAAGGAGACTCTAAGAGCTCTTCCGGAGTTTCTGCCGAGTTGTTATAACTTCTAGTGGCCAAAGTTTAGTAGGAACGATAAAATAATTCCCATTAATGGAAATGCATCGGAAAATTGTCTAGTATCCCCGTCTTCCTTGACTTTTTCGGACTTATCAATTAATATATTT
Source organism: Rhynchophorus ferrugineus (assembly GCF_030347505.1). Lineage (NCBI taxonomy): Eukaryota > Metazoa > Arthropoda > Insecta > Coleoptera > Curculionidae > Rhynchophorus > Rhynchophorus ferrugineus. The sequence goes on along the minus strand of NW_027472583.1, from coordinate 16,280,066 downwards.
TAAATAAATATGCAGAAACAGTTTATAATAAAAAAAATCCAAGTGTGAATAAAATCTTAGGTGATACGCAAAAAAAAAACAACAAAACAAAAGGGGTATAAACGGATAGAAACCTCTTATGATATAAGATACGTTAAACTTTTAATAATATTTTCATAAAATATTTAAACTTGGAAGACGCTGGAAATGCTACTTCACCTTAAGTTCAACTTTCAAATTTTACCTTCTTTTAAGCGGTTGAATACGTCAGTGGGGCTCTCTACATATTTAAGTGCATAAATCGCTTATATTTATATAGCAAAATGTACTTACTCTGGTTAGTATCCTCCATATCGCACTTGATGAAAATATAGGAATTCAAAAATCTGTAAAAATTGCTTGAAACGGAAACTACTATTCCTACGATTTAACGCTAAAAGAGCGTTTCATACAACAGGTCACTTGAAAGGGGCTATTTTACATTCTTATACATTACATTCGGATATTAAGTCTTGGGATTAATTTAAAGCAATTATAATTAAGTTAAAATTTGTTATTTTACCCGTTGAGCAAAGGATCACTTCGATTACAACTATTTTCGCTTAAGCAATGAGTGGACATTGTTGTAATTCATCAGAAATAGACACTTAGCTCATAATGTTTTCTTAACAGGTCAGTTGGAAAGTCCCCGGCCTGATACATAGCTACTAAAATTGAATTCATATGTTTTGTAGTTAGTAGCCTAACCCTCGAAAGATGCGTGCATAAATTTGACAGCTGTCGGATCATTGGTTTGTGAATTACTGCATTTTGAGTGAAGCAAAATGGGTAAAAAGGAATTACGCGAGTTGATAAAATATTGCTATTTGAAGCGAAAAAATACAGTTGAAACAAAAACTTAGCTTGATGTCGAGTTTCCGGACACAATGAAATAGCAGACACTCTAAAGATATCAACTGAATGTGTACATCATATCATTCACGAATATTTGGGTATGAGAAAGCAGGTAATGTCATTAGAAACACCATAACTAACTTTTTAGGGACATTATAAGACCTAGACCAGCTTAGTTCCAATAAGATGGTCGTTCCATATCAGCTGCGAAACAGTCGTTGTTTTATGGTCAAAATGGATTTATTTATTTGGAATAAAGAAATAATCACTTTCAAATATTTATAGGTGTAATTTCAATAGCATTATCATGAAAAAATCAACAAATGAAGCAGGCTATATAAAAGTAACAGCAAACTATAAATATTTCCGGTGAACGATCAGAAATAAGCACGATAATTTTTATAAAGAATTATATATGAGATTGATAATGTTCTGTCAGAATTAGATTAGAATCAGATTATTACTTATACTATCCAGCTTTAATTAATATTCCGATATGGGCAGAGGAAAGGGTTCAATGCTCTGACTAAATACGTTTCTGATATTTAAGTCGTTTGTATGTCGTCGTTTTATTTATATTGGTTGACTTATTATTATTTTTATTGATTGACTAAAGTATAGCTAACTTATAGTATAAAGGGTGTTCCAAACTTTATGACCAATTGGTCACCATTTGTGTGTATTATACGATAAAAAAAACAGGTTAAATCAATTGATTGATATGTTGAACATCCTTGAGGATGATGTATTTGGATATATGCTTTTTAAGCTGTTAAGCTCATTCTTTTATGATTTCATGTTAATCTGGATTTTGGACAATTTTTGGACGTAACTGTCATTATTCATTCGCACATGAAGCTGATCAAGCAATATTTGTAATTGATTCCAGATATTGCGAGATAATAACATAATTCTTTCTTTCTAAACTAGACAACATGTGGTTTCAATAAAACTGGGCTATATACTCCACAAGGTTATATTGTATATGAACACTATAAGAACATACCTTCAATTATTCTTTCACTGCATAATTTTTTGTGACTTTATGTCCACTGGCATTTATATCTTAAAGGGATTTTTGGTCTTTTGGATTGCAATCTCAACTTATGTTACTTCCACCTTTTTTGTTTGTTCAACTATTAAAATAGTAATAAGCTTTTAAACTATTAAAATAGTAATAAGCTTTTGCTCGTACAAAATGCTCATATATACTCTGGGCAAGTATACACATATCTATTAAGTCTACATATATAATTAAAACTCTACAATACTACAATTAATTGTTTCAATTGTCATCGCCCTCTCTTGGCAGTTGTCAGTATTGGATCATATATCACTGAAATATATCAGTATAGCACGAACATTATATTAACAAAATCTTAATCAATCTAAACTTTTCTCTTTTATCAATTCTTATTGTCTTTAGATTATTTTTATTAACGTTCTGCCAAGAGTGACCCAGTGCTCTATTAACATAATGAAAACAGATCTTCTTTATTTCTATCATCATATGCTTTTGCTTCTGTTTTTAGTGCTTCTTTTAACAATGTTGGAAACTTCCATTAGGCTTCTTCGAGGGTTATCCTTACACCATTTAAATCTTATGTTTCCTAACAGTGTATGAAGAAATACCTTACACCCTTCAAAGAATTAGATTAGATTTCTTCGGTTGCATATTTGACGCATAAGTCAGCATTCCGTCTCTTCTCAACTAGGCTTCTATATTTGCACTGAAAAGTTGTGAAATCTAATAGCTATGTTATAGTTTTTATTATTTACTTTCAACATTGTGCACTAAATACTCCAATAATGCTTGTGTTGATTACAAAATAATTTTTCCAACATAGTTCTTTTATTCTGACAGAATAGCATCGAAACAGTCGTTCCTAGAACCGCCGAATGACTGTCCCAAATATCAAAATGCAAGAAATAGAGAAATCAATAGCAAATAAAAGAGTTTAAAAGAACTCTTAGATAATACCTTTGTCTCTAGGTAGATTTATTCCATTATAAATGTAATTAACGAGATTTTTCACGACGTTAAATAGATGGAAATGCGAGCTCGTTTATCTAATACTGTTCTGGACCATTTCACTGTTATTTTCTTTCTTTTCGTGATAACGGCGATTGGACCTTAAGCGCTGATGTAATGCTAATCTCCGTTAAGAATGCGTTTTGGTTGGAAAAATGTCGCGATAACGAGAATATTAGCGGTAATTGGATATTTCTATATGGGACATTTAACTAATAATATTGTACTTGCAGGTAATTCTTTTAGTGCAATATATAACGCCTATTTATGAAAAGTTACTATGAAAATTAAAATTTGCTAAGTAAACTGGAATTTTTGTAAACAAAAGATTTCAGATTGGTACATTTATTGTCATGTTCATCATGTCTAATAAATATAATATATAACAGTACTATGAAATGTGAACTGAACATTGAACACTACATTTTTAAAAGTGTCTGGCTGTGGGGTAGTTAAGAGTCTACTTATTGATAATTCTGCCATACATTAATTTTTGACGTACCCAAATGAAGAATATAATTCTTTACATTAATTTTCATTGTATCATCAATTAACCTAGAAATGCTCTATAATGAACAAATTGGAATATAATAATAAACCCATCAAAGCATATTCATATATATTTTACAATCAATACAAATAAAAATTACAATTTAGTTATCATTTAGTAATAATCTTTTGAATACAAATTTTAATTGAAAAAAAAGGTTTCAATTGGTATATACATTATTTTAAGATTTAGGTACATATGACTCTCAATATATTATTTGAGTTAGTAGGGCATTATCTGTTCTCCTGCAATGTTACAAATTTAGACAAATAATATTTTGGCTCTTGTTCTTAACAGTCCAAGTTTTAAGGAATTGGTGTACCTAATTTAATATTCGATATGTGAAGATGAAAACACAAATATTCATCAGCCAAAATCTAAACTTAAGATAATAAACATCAGGGGTTCATAAAACATTTTTCCCTAAAACTGTATTTTAATACCGTTAGAAAAACCTTTATTATCGGAAATTAATTTCATCATATACTTTAATTGCTGTTAATCACGAAGACTTTTAATATAACTAGTTAACGTGAAGGGTTAATGTTTGCATGTTAGTTGTTACAAAAGGATATTTGTTAATTACTATTTACTAATTACTTAGGGGTCCGACCTGGTTATGTAAATATTTAATATTAGGATATATATATATATATATATATATATATATATATATATATATATATATATATATCTATAGGACTGGGTAGTCTCTGCAATGTTCCCTAAGATGATCATTTAACAGTTTATAGGTTAGTTTATAGTAACAGTTTATAAGTTCAAACATATCAATAGAAATGCCACCTTGCTACTTCCACTATAGGCATAACTAGGGCTTTGAACAATGATATTCTGTATTCTTGGGACTAGTTGGACGATCAGGACACGAAGCTTGACTTAAACCATTATATACATAGAGAAATTTCATATTAATAAGTTACCACCATTTTGTCAATAAGCACATACTGCCTTGCAAGTTTACTGTTTGCAAGAAAGAACATTTTTCAACATCTTTCAGCTACAACGTGTATAGTATTTAATATCTTTAGATTTAAATTATTTTTGCCTTGAAATTTTGTCTTGTTTTGTATTTCACAGTTTTCTAAAGTATATCCTTCTATTTTAAATCGATCCTTTGATCGCAAGCTTCTTCAATATAATATAAGTCTCCTTTTTAAAAGTTAAAGCTTGATATGGTCTGGATCTATTATTTAACGTGGGCTTCGAACCACGGTCGTCGGCATTAAAACTACTGACTACCAAAAACTTAGAGAACCTCTCAGAACATTTTTATTATATTTTACGGTCTTATCTAGGCTGATTATTGGCGTGACTGTGATAGTTTTCTTATTGGACGTTGCACTCTTTCCTATGGATTATCACAATTCGAAACACTTTAAACACTATTGATACTAAGCCGCCAAAAAAATTATTAATTCTAAAACATTCAAAGAATATATGCTATGATTAAAAGTCTAATTGCTCTTTGATTATTTCAAGAAACTTTTCAAAAGTTTAATCATCAATATGAATTCTATTAACTGAATCTATACATTTCTTATTCTTTCTTATATTATTTCTTAACATAAATATAATTTCCAGATGTATTAACGTCTTAGCTTTAGATAAATTTAAAACTTGACGTACTAAAATAAACTATTTAATGCCGAAAATTGCATTTTAATATTAACGAAAAGTAAGTTTTAACAATTAGATCTCCGTTAAAACTATATCGTCTCATGAATAATGCAACGTTCATTCAAAATCGACTTTCACAGTACGAATGGTTGTTTTAAATTTCAAATTATAATTGAAATTTCGCCAATTTTCAATCAGCAGTTAGCACGAATTCAAGAAAATCGGAAAATCGTTAGTAAAACTTTAAATTGATTCGAGTACTTGTTCAGATAGAAGTTGAAGATTACGAATCTTAAATAGTTTTGTGCGTATATAATTATATTGTATTAAAGCATCTAACACAAAAATTATATCATGTTTTAATACTCTGCAATTATAAATGTCGTTACGCTCCATCTGACATTTCCAAGTGGAAGTTTGTGCCACGAATCACTTATGATTCAGAACAGGATGGATTTAGTAATACCACCTATGGCTTTGGAATAACATAGAAGCTTCTCTTCTCTGTTTACATCACTAGTCTTTTATGCAATTTTTGAATATTCTCGATACAAACTACAACACCCTCTACTTGTTCTACTTCTCTGCATACTAGGGATTGGCTCTTGTATCGATATGAATCATATATTTAACAGATTGTCCTTTATTAAAATAACCCTCTTTGGAACGTGTTGTTTACTGTAGTTTGAAAATTTTGTCTTAGTAGAAAAAAATAAGATAATATGTAAACATTTTGTGCGATAATTAACATATTTACGACTTTCGATGTGGTTTACCTAGACAGGAATGCTTTAATCAACTTCGATTTGTGCCGATGAAGCCGTATCTTTGCCAGAGTGAAATATTCTAAAATGTAATTGCTGTTTTTTAACTATCTAGCTATGAAAGAGATTTGTTTACGTTGAATCACGCATAATTTGACAAATGCTGATAAAAATGCTAATGTCAATTTGTTCAAACAAAAGGCCACGAAATACAATATATATAATAATATACATGTAACCATGTAACAAAATAACTTTATAGATCAATAGTACACACAAGCTTTAAAACAGAACATTTAACGTTTTTCAATGAAGGCATCTCCGTGATCTACATTTGGAAGTTTGAATATTCCCCATATATATATATATATATATATATATATATATATATATATATATATATATATATATATATATATACATCGTATACAATCATTCGTTTACCAGGTGTGCTTCGTAAAATACGAAGAAAGAGCGACAAGAAAGGATCATTCTTCCTCCTTGAATCCGTGCAGTAATAATTTGGCATCAAAAAGCTTCTTTTATTCCTAACATTAAGAATAAATTTTGTATGGCCAATGTACCTCAGTCAGAGTGGGAAAAGAGATACGAAAATAGGTTTAATTTTACGCAAAAGGGTAATGATCATGATGGCGAACATTTTGAAAAGCTTTAAAGCCTCTCTGGTTGATAAGTTACTACCTTTTCAACGTTAGGCTCAAAGTATAAATTGCAGCCCTCGTATGTCTGGTTTTTAAATCGATAAATTACCAATTGGCCTAAAGTAAATACTGATATTTCTCTGCCATATAATGCAGAATTATTTCGATGCCTCTATAACTTTTCGTCTCCTAATTTATGTCACTTTTCGCTGAAGTTTAACAAGTTAAGAGTTGGAGTTAAATGGAGTTGCTCTATACAATTTATAATGCAAAATTAATATTCAGAAACTTTATCCTTTCGAACACAAATTTTCCGACAACACTTTAGGTACACGAGAATTAATACTAGTCGGTCATGAATAAAACATTTCAGGTGGATCGACACGTGCATATTTGTTATCATTGGGTCTGGGACAAACTTTGTGTCGTTTTCTTGGTAAAACTAAACACATTTTCGTATAGTGTGAAAATTGTTTTATTTAAATCAAATATGCTTGTCTGTTATCGAAAATGCTTGATTATTTTTCGGATGGAGCTGTAATAAAGCACCATATTTTCAGATAAGGCAGCTTAGCTCCAATGATATATATGCAGTGATATTCAGAGAATGATCTCTCTGGACTAAAGGGAGAATATATCAACATTTTGTAACCAAGCTCTCGTCAATTTTAGACCACCAAAATAATTTTGATTGTTTTTCATCAATTCATTTACTTAATCTCTTCAGTTGTTAAGAGTAACTGGAAGTACATCGTAAAGGCAGCATTATTTTGTTAAGCGTCAATCCTGGCGACCCACCATTTTTTGTCCATGAGCTCATATGGAACCACACCAAGATATTGTTTGTAGCCAGCTTCGTATAAAATATTAAAAATATTTTTTTGGCCAATATCCAAATTCATTTTAATATTACAACTGCGGACTTGGTTATCGCACACAAGTTCTACAAGAAATTTAATTGATAATAAGTGGAAGATCAGAGCATTCACCAAATAAACAGTCAGTCATATTAATAAGAGCAACAATTTATACATTTTGCCATTTGTATTTCGAGTACAATTATATTATTATATTATTAACAGATCGAAATTTGTCTGTTTTAAATTTGTGCAAGTATACAAGAGATTTTACTAGAAAGTATTCAATTTGGCTTCTAATTATTGGTGTATTTTATTACAGGAAGAGAACGAAGTTTGCTCAGCTATATTTTTGGAGGTAGCACAAAACTTTGATAAACCAAATAAACAGTCAGTCATATTAATAAGAGCAACAATTTATACATTTTGCCATTTGTATTTCGAGTACAATTATATTATTATATTATTAACAGATCGAAATTTGTCTGTTTTAAATTTGTGCAAGTATACAAGAGATTTTACTAGAAAGTATTCAATTTGGCTTCTAATTATTGGTGTATTTTATTACAGGAAGAGAACGAAGTTTGCTCAGCTATATTTTTGGAGGTAGCACAAAACTTTGATAAAGTCTAGAAAAAAGGACTCATGAACTTTATAAAATGTTACCGATAAAATACACAAACTTCTTAAACTTCTACATCTTAGCCATGCATCTTACTAATGCTACATCTTAACTAATGCAGATAATTCGCTACAGTGTTATTTGTTATTCGAGACAATAATGAAGAATCAACCACAGAACTACAGCATGCAAGTAATAATATAATTACGAAATCAAATCAGTGTATTTTGAATTCATCTACAATTACTTATTTACCACTAAATATAAAAAATAGTACCATATAGTAACAACAAGATCTTGGGATGAATATTGAGGCAACTTTTCGTTGGAAGAAGCATAGAAAAATGTTTTGATTATTTGGAAAAAAATCTAATTTATCCGTATATAATAAGCTGGTGTTATCCAAGTAAATATTAAAACTTATATTGTATTAATTATTGTGATGTTCTACCAGAAATAATATCAACATAGCATGAGTAATGCAGATTAAGACCCTACCAAGTATTGTGGAAGGTCCTAGGTACTATAGGAACATTTATTTATGGATTACAACTGTCATAGAGGAAATTAAGAGACTCAGACTCAAGAGAACCAAACCGTGTGATCTTGTGTGCAAAATGGTAAATGCACTGAAAAGTGCTACTAACTATTGTTTTATTTGATTTTATTAGATACTAGGTAAGGGCCAAAGGATTTTACTAGAAAATTATCTAGTCTTAAGTCAGTGTATAGACAAATTATACGTTAGTCGGCAACGACTGATATATTAATAATTTTATGAAAACTTATCGGTTAAAGATGATAAATAGAAGAAATTTTTCAATTTTTTGAAACATGAAATAGAATTCTAGATGCTGCATGAGCTAGTTATTTTAGTGATTCTCTCACATAAAAGGGTCAATCCTAGATATACAAAGATGCGTTTAAATGGAAATTGTATGTCTATTATAATCTTTTTGATGAATTGTTTGTAGTTGAAAATTGAAAAATCACACATATATTTTAGTAGACAGTTGGCAGAAAAGTGATTTTGGTTTTTCCTGAATCTAATAAAATATGATCCACAATCAAACATTTGTTATTATTCATTTTGGTATAATTTCCACAAAATAAACATTTATATTTAATCAAAAGTGATTTATATAAAATTAACTTAAACATGAATCCCTTTTAATAGACGAAACCCTTTTAGATGCATTTTTTACGCCTGTTATAACACACATTTTGATGGAATATACGAGATAACCTCTTGGGGTATCGACTGAACCTGGGCTGAAGCCTCGGGAAAGTTTTGCACCAAAATATTGATGGGTTCGTGGAATTTCTAAATCAATTACCTCCGATAAACGTAATCTAGTGCCATAATATGTATAGATAGCCCATGTGCTCGGTTTTTGAAATTCCTAAATATATTTTCCCCGTAGTTTGTTATCTCTATATCAGTGTTCAACAAAGAGAATTTTGTGTTAATCTTGTTTTATATCTTATAATATGTCTTTTAAGTGTGTTAGAGTTGCTATTTGGGATTTAAAGTTTTAGTTTTTAATGTAACAAGCTGTTACTATTAGTATACCAATCAGATTTGATTTTTAGAATCGTAAAAAAGAATTTCGGAAATTTTTGTTTAATTTCCACAAATCTATTGAACAATCTACTATATAATTCAAGTTTAAGTGTTTCTTTTTACACAAAATAGAAAATATTTAATATATATTTCCAATTTCATTAATATTTTATAACAGTGCATGTATATGATTAGTAAACCTTCGAAAAAGAAAAATCATGGTAATAGATTTTACATGATACTATATTTAGTTTCACTGTCATCAAGGAGGCGCTATTAAATTTGTGACTACTGATCAAAATTATGGAGCACTGTCATCAAGTCGTAAATCGATTCTGTAGCGTAAAAGTCAAGAGAAAAATAATTACATTCATGTGAAATATGATATAACTATGTGCTAACGGTAATTTCGAATCGTATTCTGATTGCAGTCATGTAAACATTTATCAAGAATAGAGTTCAAATATGTAGTGACTATTAATAGTAAACCATAGTCTGTAAATATATTTCACATTTGTTATTATTTAGGTAGGGATTTAGTTTGCGAGAACTTTGCTTTTATTATTAAGAGTTCGTAGGGGAAGACGAAATGACTTCAGAGCTTCATAATGCTGATCTTTATAATATCTGGGATAAGTCCATTCCAAAGATTTTGGTTAAATCAGTAACATGACACTAAATGATTTAAAATATCTTCAATGCTGCTGGTAACTATATAAACTTCGTTATATCAGCCTAATTTGCATAATATATCATATCTACAAATACATAATGGTAAAATCTGAGGTCGTGATACAATTTCCTATCATAACTGTAATTAATTTGTTTGATGAACTTCAAGGTCCTTTCAGTTTGAAGCGATTTCCACATACATTCATGAATATTAAATGCAAACAAAATTTTGATGTGTAAAGATTATAGTAAATGATTCGAAATTATATACATATTCTTTTAAAGAAATATTTTTGAGTAATACAGTATTGGTCGAAATTGGCTACATTATTACTTAAATGAACATCATTTCCTGAATATATAAATAAGTATAGAGCAAAAAATATATTAAATAATGTGAATAAAATTAGTTTCATTAAATATGATCGATTTCTGGACTAAAAGTTATATTCTGAATACGATATTTATTTAATATAAAAATATTTATATTATTAGATTTTACTACATACTTAATTAATAACATATTTGCAATTTTATTTCGAAATAATTATAATAGAGCAGCTACATCAAATATTTAAATTTTATTTATCGTTTTCACGCAATATATATTTTTTGTATATTTGTTGAGAATTATAAATTATTTTGATTTAAACGTCATGTTTTATATTTCGTTTTACATAGTTTATATATATATATATATATATATATATATATATATATATATATATATATATATATATATATGGACTAGTAATGTATAAACTCTGTCAGAAGATTAAATTGATATTGATAAATTCTGCAGAATGGTGAAATGGATTTGACAGACAAATATGAAGCTAATAAAGCTTTTAAAACTAAATATACTTTTTATATGAAATCCATAAATGAACATCAATTTTTATACATTTTCTCTCTTTTCCTTTACGAATTGTAAAGGAATAAATGGTCGGATCTCGGTTCAGAGCTCTTAATAAATTGTGGATAAAGCACAAATAAATACCAATGCTTCTAAAGATATATCAATAAAGAAATATTTGTTATATTATATACTAATTTTTTGTGACAGTTTTTATTTTATATTACAGTTTCATAATTTCTTGGTGCCGTTTCTAATATATTATTAAGTTTTAGTCTGGCATTTCCAATTGTATAATATATCGATATCATGGATGTATTTCAGACTTCACAATGATCCTTATATCTTGTGTCTATTTTTTTGTTCAGTTCAATAGTAAAAACTCTTTCATGTTTATTTGAATCTTTCTGATGTGAGATTTACTCGTCTGCCTTTGCTTTGTTCTTTAGTTTAGAAGCTTACTTCAGAAATTCTGAGTAAATCTTTTACGTATTCTGTTTGTGATATATTATATTTTATATATTGAAAGTAATAATAAATATTCGGACAGATATTATTATTTTAGGACTTTGTGTTTCTTCTATAGTGGTTTATTATTGAGAGGTTATATTCAGATTTCTGTGAATGCACTGTTTCTATTCAGAATACTCGGTACACTTTCGGTCTTTTTTTCTTTAAGAATCGGATTTATCTTTCGAAATCACGAATTTGATGTTTCATTCAAAATATGTTCAATTAAGTTAATAATTCCACCGCTAGGCAAATAATGCTGTTTACAGAATTCTCATCTTTTGCTGTAGTTAAGAACCAAACTCTATAATATAATGACTCTAACTCTACTCTATTATATATATAAATATATATATATATATATATATATATATATATAAATATATATATATATATATATATATATATATATATATATATATAAATATATATATATATATATATATATATATATATATATATATATATAAATAATAAATATTTTAAGGTTATGCTGTTAACAGGTGTCAAATTTTATGGTATGGTGACTTTATATTAGACAATTATGAATAATTTATTGATGGTTAGTAGAAATGCACAAAAGTTTATTTTAAATGTATAAAAGTTTATATATCATACAGGCGTATGAGTTAAATCTGCATTCTTAAGAGAAAAAATCTTAACAACTGTTAATTTAACTAGATGCTAAAACAGAGCCAAAAGGAATTTGTATCTTGTTTGACTAGTCGAAAACAAATATATATGTAGGAGACAAATAAGTGATTTTTGTAGCAATAATAATAATGGACAAATAATATTAGTTGATACTAATATATGACTATAAAATATTGTAGCCATATACAAAGTTAATTACTCAATTATTCTAGTATCCAGTGTCAATTTAGTTACTGCACCAAGTAGATCCCTGTTTGCTTTTAATTTAACATACTCCAATAAGGATAATACAGGATGGAATCTCTATTCATAGCGTGACATAATCTCTGAGATTATATATTTGACAACCTTTAACATGGTTTATTCTTACAATGTTACTAATTTTTATAGTCACACTTAATTATTATAAACCAACGGTTTCTATGATGTTGCAATTATAAAATTTTATCAATTAGTTTTAATTTTTAATATTGTTTTCTTTTTATTTCAAAGTATTTTACATTTTATACTTTTATATTAACACCATGCGATAAACTTATTTCTAACCATACATATTTATGCTTTATTACAATATTGGGCCAAGGACACTATTTTGTTGCACACCCTCATAGTTGGGACTTAAAATCCTAAATATATATCGCCGATAGGAACAACATATTTTCTGAAGTGCGAATTAGAAATGTAGGATTTGAGAACATGGATAATCTGAGTTGGTAACTTATTTTCCAAATTTAATATGAAGCCGTTTTCCCATTTTTTATCAAAAGCAGTCATATACGAGAATATTCATACACATACAACTGTGTGTACTAATACACACTTTATAACGGGTTTCTGTAAAACATTTGTGTGATCTTTTATTTCTTTTATTTTTATAGATATGCTTATCTTTGTAGATAATAAAACGACATCACCTCTCGAGAAGTCCGTATCCGATTTACATTTATCGCGAAAAGTGCAAATCGAAAAAATGGAAAACCGTAATTGTCCGGAACGAAATTAGGAAAAAGCTTTTCGTACCGCTTGTTTCCCTCGATCGGAAATATCGTTAATTGAGATCGTCTCCAAAAATCTGATCCGAGACCGAAGTTTTATCGGACAAATTTTCATATTTATGTTTTCGCGCACAGATGCTTTCCGCTAACGATTTGCTTTGTTTGGATCTCGAACTGTCGATTGGAACAGGCGAATTTCCATAATTAACTTCCATTGGAAAATAATCACTGAACAAATAAGACCTATTTGAATGGTAAATCATCGGATAGATTGAATAGTTCGGTTATAATTGAAAATTAACGTTCGACCTAATCTCTAAATATTTGAATGTGTGTTTTTATTGAGATTTTTTTAAATGTCAATAAATAAAAACATAGTTAAAATACATATTTTCTTATTAAGAAATAAAACTTATTATGAGTATAGAAAAGGAACCTAAATCTGTTTTAATCTACATACACAATCAAAAATAAATATGAAAAGTTTTTGTAAAAATGTTTTTATTAAATAGAGAAAGAAGAAAAACTGGATAAATCAACACTGAACCATCCACCTCATGTAACATCATCAGAGCCGACACTGAAGGAGAGTTTTGATCAAGTTTCTCAACTATTGATTATCCAAAATAAACGTTCTAATCTCAGTTGCTGTTAACCGCCTATTTTCCTTTATTACATTTTTGTCTCAGAACTTCGAATAACTTTAGAAGGTTGGATGTTAATTAATAAAATTAAAATATTAAATATGATTTTGGAGAGAAATAGAATTAGTAAAGTATAAGTAAGCCTTGGGAAAAGAACCACAAGCTTTCTACATCTTGATAAACAGGAATTATTACGTCAGCTGTGGTAGACATCCACATTTTTTCAATTTTTATAACAAGTACTTCAAAACTAATGCACTTGTTCTAACATTGCTTTCTTCTTTTAACATTTCTTGGCAATGGAATTAGTGTATTTAGTTGGCGCCAACTTAAAGACACATGTTCAAATCGACTACTATTTATGCTATATATGTTATAAATCCACAATTCGATTAACTATAGTTTATTCAAGTAGTATATATATATATATATATATATATATATATATATATATATATATATATATATATATATATATATATATATATATATATATAGTATTTATTCAAGCTATTAACTGTGATAGATCAAATAATCTACAGCAGAACTGCCGTCAGAAACATGTACACCGACTATATTTTTACTAATATGTTTTAGAGGATATACATAATCCATATTTTGGTTATTACTAATGCCTATTTCTTTATCGCCGCTCCTTTCTGTTGCCATGCCTCATTCAACACAGAACTAAACATGTTTTAAAAATGGTGTAATTTATAAAATTAAAGAAATTTGTTTTTATTCCCTCTGCTGTAAATTATAACAGCAATTGTGCGTTATACCTCAGTGTTGTGTATAAAATATTGTCTGATTTTAAAACGAATTAACGAATTTCGATATCATAATGCCGTGAGTTCACAATTATTTTGAGTAGACTATATATATATATATATATATATATATATATATATATATATATATATATATATATATATATATATATATATATATTCAGGTTACTATATCAAAAAGGCAAAACGTTTTTACAAATTTATTTCGTGCACTTCAAAGTCGGATACATCAACTTTTTTCCATCTGTTTGTTAACGTCGATTTTATCTATGTCTGGATAGTATTCTGGGTGCCAAATAACTCCCGAGTGATCAAAAATTGTTATGTAATACGATGGCATTGAGTCAATTACTCTTTATTACTAGACTTCTTTTGAAAAATGTGTCCGTCATTTTGTTCTGTAATTCGATTTCAACATGCTGTAGCATTCTATCCCTTGCTAATCAAACCATATGCACAGCAAGAACTTATGGCAATTGATATTCCGCTTCGGTGCCAATATTTATGGCTCCTCTTCTGTATTAATCTGAGGCCTTTGTACTTAGGACAATCTTAATATATTAATTTTATATCCGCAGTTACAATATATCATAGATAACCCTTGTCTTTTGCTCAGAAAACAAAGAAACCGTGATTTTGAAACGGTGAGACATTGTGATATGAAGGAGCAGCTTCACCGTAACCTTCTGAAATTATGTGGTGAGTCTGGAGGGCGCTAGAGCTCTTCAAATCAAACAATAAAAGCAAACTGTATACTTTGAATAACTCAATAATTTAATTTACGTTAATAATTCAACAATAAATAACACTGATTATAATATATGCAATCATCTAATAGTGTGGTGGTTATCAAGTAATATGAGATGACGAAGAAGTTACCAAAAGCCAGGGCAGTATGAGAGTCCCATCATTGTCTTCTGAAAAGAGTACAGTTAATGATGCATAACTGCATTGACAGTATCACACGGTGGAAGAAATTCATAGTTCGGTTTTTAGTCATACTTGTAATATATCAAATATTAAAAAAACATTCTATTTGCATCATAATAGTATTCCTAGCTATCTTTTTCATATAATTATATCCTTGAGAACCACTAATTTTACTTTTATCGACGTCATGTTATTTTATATTGATTTTTCCATCATTTTCCTTTAACGTTTATACTTTCATTAGCCTTTATGTCTCGGTTTTTTCCTGTTCGACCACTCGTCAAACGACATAAACCCGCCACTCAATCTCCTTTCAATTTATTCCGTCTGTTTTCCTTGATGGGAAGCCACGTTAATTGCATTCGTGCTGGAAAACCTAATCCAAAACCGAGATTTTATCAGATAAATTTTCATATTTGTGTTCTCCGTACGCAGATGTTTTTAGTTAACGATTAATCTCAGTTTCCGGGTTTGGCTTGAGCTTGAATTAAAATTGGTATATACTTCATCGTATTATATGTGTGTAATAGGTCATATATGGAGGAACGTTTTGAACTTCTATAATATTATATTAGAAGTACAAATTCAAAATCGTGGTTCTTTTTCAAATTTGCTTTATCACATAAAAGTTGTTACATATATATGTATTCGTGGAAATACTGTCCACCACCCTCTAGAATCTTGATCCATCTTTTGGTTAACAAGATTCAGCGCCAATTAAACTAGTTTTTTTTTTGGAGGTTATTCAAGAGTCGACCCTATTTATTGTATCTTCAAAACAGCGAAACTCTTGTATAGTTCTTCCGATAAAACAGCCAATTCACGTCATCAAAATTTATAATGCAACGTTGACAAATCAAATTTAAGTTTTGCATTATTCTGACTATAACATGAAAAAAGTTCAATTGGATTGAATATGCAGTAATAGGGAGACGTAATACTTTATGGCTTTATTGTCCAGTCATCTAATCTACCCTGTATTTTTTCTCGGGCCTATTCAGATATGTAATTTATTTAAAACAATTAAACATTTCGTTTACATTTACCGAGTTCTCTCTTCATACTTTAATTTATAACTTGCAAGCCATTCCTTTATTAGAGTGTTTATCTATGTACTTGTAGGAAACTTTAGCAATAGTGTGGTACGTTGTCCATAACAACAACTGATGGTTTCTCCAATTTCTGTAATCGCCGTTTCATTTGGAAGAAACACTAACTTTACTCCAGGAATAAAGCTGCCATTGGAGAAATATGAAAAAATACTATTCTATGTCTATAGATTTTAATTCACATTGTAAGTAATGTTCTTTTTATAACCATTCCCAAAACGTTTAATCGATGGAAAAAAGCTTGATAGGTACCAGGTGTAACATATAACATATAAATTTAATTACTGATTCAGAACACTCTTTATTTTTCATATAAAAATGAGCTGATTTGAACCTCTCCAACTATTTTTGGTGTGTTTTTTTCAGTAGTATACAGGTCATAATATGTCTTTATTGTCTTTCTAGTAGCATCTGCTATGGTTTTCTTGCAACTAAAAGCAAATGGCGCTTATTGTGTTTATATTTAAACATGTCCGCTCGCCTAATAAAACTTCATAGCAATCAATCTAGTTTACAGAAGAAAAAAAATCACTTTTCGCCAAGAGAACGTCTCTTCTAAGCATATATAATCATCTGATGGCTGATCTCAACAGGATCCACTTTGAGTGAGAGTAATATGGGAGAAGAAAGTAGCATCTACCGTTAAAGTAATTGGCCAGTAAAGAATGTGTTGGTAAAAGAGAGCAAATATTCAAATGAATACTGAGATTCACCTCTTTTGATCGCTTATCTTGCCAATTTTCCAGCATAATCGCGAATCTTGTACTTGTTACTTTTTGACATCTGTAATTTTAAGGTCAATAAATCATTCGTTTAGGATACTACATTAATGCATACTTGAGGATCAAATTCAGGGGTGCAGGGTACAATGGTTTGGACATGTCTGTTAAATGAAAGATTAACAAATTCCCACATACTTCTGTGGACCTTTTAGGTGGAAAACGCAACGAAGAGCTCAGAGAAATACATTGATTGAGATCATAACAAACTATCTGAAATATAAGTGACTAATATTGGACAGAACAGTTGCGGCCGATCGCCAACACTACTTTATCTTACTACTTCATCGGCTATGTATTGCCGATGAAGATGATAACAATGTCGTGTATTTATGATCGTACAACAATACTTACAGAATACTCTGAAATTTACAATAACAAAAAATAATGAAATAAAATGATTTAGCTTTCAATAGCGTCAAAAGTAAAATAGTAAAAGAATGTAAAATTGAAAATAATAAGACACCTTTTTCTCTTCATTAGCTATTACCTTAAATTTTCATTAATTGCTGTGAACCATCTTTAGACCTGTAGTGTTTTTATTCACGTTCCGTTTGTAGATTAAATCCATTTACCAGATATAATTACCGAAGTTCAGTCACTAATTTAATTTTATCAGATTATTAAATTTACAGACACTTATACCAATACAAAATGTTCGAAGAAACCTTTTACTAAGAATCTTAATGAAATTTTTCTGTTTAAGAAGTAAATTTTAATCGGATTCACAGGTTTTTGGGAACGCTAAATAATATTTTAATATTATTTATTGGAAATGATATAAATTAAATTCTAAGTAATTTAACTTACGTTATTATAACTGATAAGTTTCCTTAAAACGTTGACAAATCTATAACTTTATTTGAAGGGTGTATTTTTCCATTAAAATAAGGTATTTATTCAACAATTAAAATATATTTTGTGGTTGTTTTGTAAACATTAAAAGTAGAACCACCAAAACTGCTGTAATTCAATATTTGTTGACCGAAATTTGATCGTCATGAATTTATAATCTGAAAAATGTCTATATAATCTGAAAGTTATTTTTTCTTAAAAATCAGTTAGTATTTTTCACAGTTTTAAATAATTTTCTTTAACTTTTTATTTATGTTTATATAAACCTGTATATTAATTATCTATTCTTATACCATAGAAGACAAAATAACATATTTCAAGTATTTTTTAAAATTTTGTCCATTACTACATCTTTATTATGTTAGTAAAGTTTTAAACAACAAATATTGCTAGATATACGAGATCAAGCTACAACTATTGAAAATAGGAAAGGTAGTTAACTATTAACACAAATGGTTATTTATTAGATAGCCTTTTTGAATTTGGAATATTTAATAGAGATTATTTTAAATCAACTTTTAGATATATAGCAAAAACACTAAATCAAAACTCTTTCTTAATATGATGATATGTGTTTAAAACTTGTATTATTTAAAATCAATATCTGGAAGTTCCACTAGATCTCTTTGTGGTTTTCTTACAACATCTAAAACCTAGGTCTCGTAAGTACAAAGAAAAGAATACATTCCAGATTAATAGTTTCGTCTGAAATAATTGAATTAAACTATGACTTTATTGAGAACAGAATATCGAAAATAATCCACTCACTTTTCATATACTTTATGTATTTAAATCCGAATAGAGGCAACATCTTTGTTGAATCTCCCATTATATTATTTTTCACTTTTTTAGAGATTTTAGTCATATTGGCCATACTAATATTCAGGGTAGCTGCAACAAGTTAAACATATTTCCAATAATTCGCCAGTAATATTTAATTCTGACTATTTGGCCAACTATTAAAAAGTTTTTTTTATTAATCTCTTAGAACGTCAACAATCTGCCCTTGCGCAATAAGTATTATTGTTTGATTTCCGTTATATAATATAACCATATCAACATGTAGAAGATCACTTCAGTAAGTGATCTGCTCTACAACTTATAATCTAAATCTTATTCTAGATACTATCCTAACTTATTCTAATGACTATTCTAACTTATTCTAGAAATTATTAAATTTCACTCTATGTGTGTACTAACCAGTTCATATGGTAGTTTGCGTTTGAGCCTACGCACTTCACCGCCATTGAGCATATTTAACTATTTGGCGAGTGCATTGGGATGCACTAGTATTCTTTCAGGGTACTTCGCACTAGCACCTCGAATCAGACCCGTTATGGGTTCTATGGGGGTATTGCGCTGAATCAGTTTGTTGGACACGTAATATTGGGCATCGACGATGACTCGAAACACTTTATTCTGGAAATTCTGGAGGATATCTATGATAGATTTGCTAGTAGTACCCCACAGTTCAATACTATAGGTCCAGATGGGCTTAAGTATTGATTTATAGCAAAACCTTATCATCTAATGATAATTTAGCTTTATGCCCTATCAGCCAATTGATTTGGTTTAGTTTAAGCCCAAGCTGTTTGCGTTTTGTCACTATATGCTTTTTCCAAGTCAGACGCCGATCAAAATGTATTCCCAGATATTTACGCTGTCTGCTTGCGGAAGTTCATGATTATTCAATTTTAGTGAGGTACATGTTCTTCTGCAAAGGGTCAAGGTCATATGAGTAGATTTTGTCTCATTTGCTTTGATATGCCACGTTTTCAACCACAATTCAATTTTCTTAAGATGAATTTATGTTGCAACGGTAGTGTTTCGTGAGGTAGGTAGGTCAGCTGTATGCATAAGATATAACAATGGGTCGAGAACACTGCCCTGCGGAACATCCGAATATATGGGATGTGGCTCAGTGTATTCGTCACCCAATGTGTGTTTGACAATAAAATGTCTGTCTGAGAGGTACGAAACTATTAAACAGTGATTAGCAATTTTTTAAAATTATCGCACCGGAACCGCCAATTATTATCACTGATATTTTGAAGAGTTTTGCAGACATTTGACAACCAGGCAAATTTTATAGGTTAATCTGATATGATCGTACATGAACTGCATTGAATACGGGCTCATCCGGCTACCACTTCTTCCTATCAATGCAGCACTGCTTAAGGATCTAGAGTTATCTAAAAGATTGCTCAAGGTTATAGAAAACAATGAACAATATCGTCAAGATCTAGTATTAATTGAATTTAGTTGTTTAATTTCTGAAGTTATACGCCTAATATATAAAAACATGTATATACATAATTATTATCGTTAATGAAAAATTAATTAGAGTAGCTAACTAGTTCTCTCTTCTATCATTTCTTGGATAGTCCTCATAAACAACTGCTTTTGGAGCCCTTTTATTTGTTGCTAATTAATTTTGCGCCCATTCCTTGGGAAACACTTTACACTACTTAATTTATTTGCACTAATTACAATTTAACTGAACCAAGGCGATCTTTCGTATTAGTCTTTATTTCTAGACTTTTTCGACCCTGGCCTTAAGAATTATTACGAATTGTGAATTTTAACCAATTTAAACCGACTGAGCGAAAGAGTATTAGAATATCTCGGTTTAAAATGTTTAAGTTTAAGAATACTGTATTTGTCAACCTCGTTCTCTTCTAGCCAATGGTCGGTTGTAAAGGTTTTTTCCATATTCCAAATAAGCCAGAAGCCCAAGGTCACAAAACATGATCAAATACTGACCGACCATATGCCGGAGATACCAAAATACCGCCATAAAGCTATACAAATGCAGATATTATAACACGGATATCTTGGAAAATGACTATTAGAATTCTACAAACATAATTAACAATTATTCTCATGTTATTCGTACACCTTTAACATTTATGATGGTGAAAAAAGAACTTTAATTACCATTAAAAGCACGTGCTTATGTATTTATATTCTAGGGCTTTATTTATTTTTTGTTACGCCTCGTCTCCATAGAGGGCCTAATTCAGAGTAATTAGATCATTTTCAAACCACGAACTAATTGCGAATAAAAGGAAAGCCGTGGAAAAACCGCAAGGTTAACTCAAACTCCACCGTCCGTGTTCACAAATTAGAGACGAAACCGCACCACTAACCTGATTATACGCATGAGGCTGCTCGTGGAGGTGGCGGCGGTCTTTTGTCGTTTAGAAAAATGCAGCGGCGGAAGAATGGGACCGTAACTGCAGTTAAGCGGGATGGCGTTCCTCGGTTTTTGATAACGCGAGTAATACCAGATCATTATTAACTAGGACATTGTATTTCTCGACTTCGTGTTTAATTTGCGTAATGCGGAAGGAGAATTTTAATTTATTTTTATAGGATTTTTATTCGGAAAAATTAGCGTACAATCGATTCTATTTTTTATGTCATTTCCGGGACTGGAAATCTGGATAGTTTGGGCCGAGTATGTTGAATACAGCGTGCGAGACTTTATTAGCTCATTCGACTTTGGCTCTCAGTCCCATATTTTTATAGAACTCGGCCTTTCATTAAGTTTTCTGCCATTAATGCTTAAATCATCCTTCTTTCTTCACAAGCCTTTGAAACTATTTGTGGTAACTTATATTACTTTACTGTAGTCGGCATTACCATGTGTTTTTAAGAATAATAAATATGTCCCGTAAACAAATAATAGTTCGCCATGAAAATTACGCTATTTGGTACTGAATAAAATGAAAATATGTAGCGTAAGGCACTATCGACTGAAAACAGTCGAACATTCGACAGTCGCAAAACAGTCGAAGCAGTCGTCGAAACATTAACGACTGAAAAGATTAATTACCATTTTTAGTTAGATGTGTCAGAACTATTTTTTTTTCTATTCATGATGTCAGACAAAGATATACGAATCGTTTCCTGTATAAATTGTGAGAGAGGAAAGGACGGAGATAATTGCTTGTAGTAGTTTATTTTACATGTGCTTATATTTTCCAATGGTGGTATAAGCGAGACAGAGATATACATATTCCTTCACGTACTAAAAAGGAAAAAAATACTGAATACTATTAACATGTAATTAATAACTTCATTTTAAAGGAAGTAGAATTACTTTTATATTTGAATGTTCTGTGGATGTGAAAAAAGGAATGGAGTTTTTCTATGGAATGGAATAATACCCTATAAATGTTTTATAATATTTTAATATGTTAATTGCTATTTTTAAATAATATATTATAATAAATATAGACATTTCAATAGGACTAACAAAATCTAAAAACTAAAGGGGTACAATAACCATAAAAACTAAATTAAAATTAAACATGTACCTAATCATAGAAAAAAAAACTAATCCATGATATTATTAAAAATGATCGCAAAATAACGACTAGAGCTTTTTTAAATAAAATATTATCTATTATTGAGCGAAAATATTTGTTAACAAAAACCGAGAAAATAACAAAATATTACATATAATTGCCATAAAAACAGTCAAAAGTATTTTACTATTTATCATTAACAATTTTAAACTTTTTACCCTATTACATTACCAATCTTGAAAAATATCGTTCCAAAATGCTGCAATATTAATATACAATATTGTTATTTACAAGCAAGCTACTAAAAAATTATAAAACTATATATATTACATGTAAATCTATATAAGTATAAATTGGGTACATTTTTATCAAGGTCTCGGCCAGGAAAATCTGTCGAATGTAACTGGTAAAACCAAAAATAATAACTAATAGTACACGACTGAAACAGTCACTAGTACAAAGTAGCAAAGTCGACTGTTTCAATCATTTATATATATATATATATATATATATATATATATATATATATATATATATACCGTTAATATTTAAAAATCATATTAAGAAATGTTTAATCTTAGGGTAATGTTTTGTCTAATGATTTATTTCATTTAATTTTCTATTGTTTTCAGTTTTTGTCTCGAGATCAGTCAAGCAACTTGTGATAGGTAAGTAACTTTATTTCTATTTATAATTTAATGTTTTCTGTTACTAAAGCATATCAGACACTTATAAAAACTCATGGAGATGCTCATATTTCTTCGTCATATCCCAATGGTTGGTGTTGATTGGCAAGGAAGGAAATTGGCTAACAAACGAACTGATCGAAAATGTAATTTAGAATTGTCTCAAGATTACGGTTTCATTGCTTGCCATGTAAAAAAAGAAGTGTTTTCTGTGGAGTTTTTGCACACGCTTTGGAAATAACGTAAAAGTGCGAAAATTGATAGATGTTTCGATCACTGCCAAACTCACATTGTTCCTTGGAGACGATATCACTATGTTACCAAAAAGACGCGAAAAGGTTTTTAATTTGTGAAAAATAATGTGAATGAATAAGTGAAAAATAAATGTATAAGTGAAAAACTGATCGAAATACACACAAGCGCTTAATATAAGGATGAAGCTGTTTTCAGATCTAAAAATCTAAGTTTCATATAATAATTTTTAGTATGAATATGACAATATATATTAGTTTTTTTTAAAATATTTTAAAGTCTCACTTTTTACCAACCAGGGTTTATCTGGACTGGGCTTACTATTTAACGTGGGCTCCGAACGATGGTCCTCGGCATTAAGCCTACCTACTGGCGGTGACCAACTTAAAAATTTTCCCAGAACACATCAGGTCTTACCCAGCCTGATTACCGGCGTGACTGACATTATTTTTTTGTCGAATTTTGCAGTCTTGTCTAGCGACAGGCCTTGCAGGAGAACAATCCTGTCGCATTTATATCGGCCCCAACCAAGCCTGAATATTTGATTTTTATTTGCAACCGCAGTTCTTCAATTTATGATCGTTAATCGAACGATAGTTATGCTACGTTCAAATATTGAAATACGGATTAAGCTACCTTTTGACTATTATTAAATTCAATAAGGTAATAGAACATTATTATTTATTTTATATTTACATTTATCAATTTCTATTTTCGTACACTTTTGTACACAAATATGTATATATGTTAATAATAAACCAGTATAGTAGAGTAATGAAGAGCAGGAAAAATAGGATCCATAGGAAACCGATAAATGTTGGTCTGTGATTGTGGATACCCAGATGGTAGCATTACTTCCCAAAAGTAGAAATAAATGGAATAATTCACCGACAAAGAAGTCAATTCTATGTGGACTAGATTTGTGCCATTGCTGTGTTATTGTTTTCCGATGTCGTGAACGTTTTATTTATCCGTTAGAGTTGCAATTGTAACGTGTATCCAGTAAGAAAATATAACAGAGTTATTCTAATGGAATGCATTGAAAATCAATTCGCAACCGGCTGAGATTTACACCATTTCTATTCAAGTTCCGCCACCCTGCAATGCGAGAACTAAGCGTCGAACGAACAATATTCCTGGAATTCTAAATTGGTCGATTTGCCGGATTGACATATTATCAATATTCTTGTCAGTCTTAAAATAGAATATCGGCTGATGGTCAATAGACATCTTGTTATATCAGCCATATCATTTATGTATATATTTTCCTTATATTGAGTTAAAATGATATCTTGTTAAAAGTTAATTATGCAACATATGAGTTGGAAATTACAGGACATTGAGCTACATTGAGGCAGTGTTTTCAATGAAGTCAATTTTAGCAGTAAAGGAATAAATACAAAAGGGTGTTAAAATACACACGTTACATTTCTCGCTGGTTAAAAGCTGGTTCCTCAAGATTAATCAATCTGGAATGACAGTCACTAGAGCAGAGAAATATCTTCTGAAGTTTGTTAGATTTCGATTTTGATAGAAAATCCTAGTGTCAGAATGTAATACTAAATCCTCTAAATTATAATGAGCGTTAAAACATACAAAGATGACATACTCTATTTTCTAATTTACGTGTTATGGTGGTCTTCAAACCGTTACAAAAATGCTTAATTTTGACAGGTATTTCCAAACCATTGGAATCTGAGTCTCTCGAATTTGATGCAGTGATTATCCCATCTCAAACGAATGACTTAATTCTCAATAAGACATCGTTAGGACAACTAAAATTTGCCTTATGTGTTGCACTTGAAAGACTTCAAATACATGTCACTGCAACAGAGTCCAAGTTTCGGAGATCTATAGAAGAACTCGCAAGATAAACCTTCGAAATAGGCGGCTTTTAGTATTGATTGTAATACACTTTCTTTCAACACACGCCACCTTAAAACTGATGCAACATGACCTATTCGGCTTCTTGCTTAGTCTTGAACTCCCGTACTTGCTCCATCTAGATCTCGTTGAGATTTAAAATAGCAGTCATCATGTCATTGCCATTTCATTAGTTCCGAAGCCATATGGTTCTGTGGTGCTAACTATATTATGTTAGAGCCTTAATTTCAACATCATACAATATAGGAATATCATCAACGAATATCAGATTCAACAGGAAGTTTGTCGCATGTCTGTTTTTTTACACCACCACAAAATTACATCCACTGTGTTGTATATGTTAAAGAGCAGTGTAGAGAGGTCATCCCCTTAGCAAATGCATAGCTAATGGTTCAATAGTAAGATGCTTAAGAACTTTCAGTATCCAAAGCTATCTTAAGTGGTAGTCAGGATATACAGTCGAAAGTAGAGCGTAAATCAATAAAAACTACAATCGCATGTTTTCCAGAAGTTATACGTTTCTCGATCGGCTAGACATGAGCTTAATGACGCCTTTTAATCAGCAACTTCATCATCATCCAAAGAGTGTCTCCTGCTGCCGGCCACAACCTCGGATTTTCTGGTTTTGGATAGCGTTGTTATTTTATTTATCAGATCGTTTTCCATGATTTTGATCAATGTCTTTATTTGGAGCTATTAGTTTGGCCTGTCTGAGAATTTTTGTATAATTGCTTGAGACGAGGATAATGTTGAATGGTTTATCTAAAATATCTTTGCTAGCTGATCTTCTGAATGTTTAGTATAAATAGAAATTTCTGGTAGATTGGTTTCTATGCACTATTTAAAAAATCGCAATCAAATATATATAAATATATGGATGTGGAGATACTCATTCGCAGTAATTAAGCAATTTATGCAAATGAGATGGCTAACAACAATGTATACAATGATTCATCAGAAAATACCATCTTTCGCAGATTAGCATTGGCTTATGTTATAAAGAGCTTTGCAGTGGCAGCGCTTCCATTAATGTTGATTGTATAATTATAGTGAATAATAAGTGCTGTCACTTTTACCCCGGTAGTTTTATATTATCTGACCATAATTCTTTTTAAACTTCATCGGTTCTAGTTTCTCTCATTATTTCTCTTCGCCGCCGATGTTTTATCATGTTTTGTGTATGCTGTCGTTACCGTAGATACTGTAGCTCCTAAAATATTAAACAATTAAGTTTTTGTCACAGGTAACCAAGCACCTATAACTTGTTCACTTTCAAAGTCTGAGATATTACACATTTCACCAGTAACTCGTTTTAACCGTCCCAGAACAGAGCGTATAACGCATTGAAATATAACTTTAATGCTTGGCATGTAAACTGAGCATTACATACCCATTTCGTTATTTACCCGAAAGCAATGTTGCCAACAAGATCACCAAGATCAACAAAATGTACTTCATAGTATTCACATTATTTTGTTATCTCTATATATTTTATCATAATCTTTCATGCACACTGCGTAATAAATAACAAATATCATTTCCTGGCAAAAGGAAATATTGTTCAATATAAACAGTCATGGATTGAAATATGTGATACCGTGTTTGGCCAAGCACTTTGCAAATTAGATATGAAATCGATCCACAAACTCAATTACGCGGTAAAACGCTTGGGAATCATCGCGGAATTCTTTTTTGCGGTGGAAATGCAGCCAAACAGACATAATTAGGTTCGAGAATAATCCGCGACGAGTGAGGACGACGCCGACAAGACTTTTACCCGTCGGAAATGGCGAAATTAAAAATGAACCGGAACAATATAGCGGCAGATTTGACGCGTCGCTCTGGATGCCTAAGAATTTCTGATTCCGCAATACAATCGTTTCTTCGTTTTCATTAAATTTAACGGTGATGCACATAATACTGTCAAAATTAATTTATTGCTATAGCTTTCTTCTACCATATTTTATGAAGATATCTTGGATAACTTTGTCAATTTATTTGATTAGCATTATCCGGCTATAAGCGTTGGTAATTTATGAAAAACTTTATTATGACAGGGTTAGATTACAAGTCAGTTTGATGGCATAGTCGAACTACATATTTGCATCCTGTATGTCCGAATAATATTTATTGTGGCCTTAGGTCAAATAGGCAAATTCTTCAAACTAGTTGGTAGAGCTAATTTAGAGTCCTCGCAGTCATCCATTGATATATATGGTCAGGCTTTGAATGATATCTTATATTTCCTTTGATTTTCCAAGTCTAGATATATATTCAGCCAATACTTCATATATATTTATATAGATTCCCTTTTAAGTCACTAGTGACTAGCGTCGAAATTTATAAAGTTTAGTTTCGGCTGGTTCCAAATAAACGTAATTTGTATCACATATTTTTCCACAAAGACATGATGATATTCTGCCATAATTATCGGTAGAATAATTATCAGCAAATATGCTTCTTAAAAAATTACTCAAACTATAAAATATATTAATATATCCCCAGCAATTATACGACCATTTCGTCGATATTCGGTGAAATATACCACATCAGATGCTCGCCGGCAGTAGTTAACTAACTCTAATAGATATTATGATTGTCAGATAGCATCCTATCTAATGTAATTTTGAACCTGTTGATTAAATTGTTGCTCTGATGAAGAAACGTTTGTAATTCTTGGAAATACCATTAAATAAATTTGTAAGAATTGATGATCTCCATCTTTTATGTTTGATGTGGACTAACTCCTGACTTTCTATGCTCTCACTTCATTTCCAGTCACTCTCGAATATAATTATGACATACCAATTTGACTGTTATAATTTTTTGTTTCTTGATCGGCATCAGCGCGATTTGCAAGTAAGATAGCTCGTTGCATAGTTGATTGATTTCGGAAGTATAAGTTAGGTCTCCTTTTCCTTGCCATTATTATTAATAAAAGTAAGTTTGTAACTAAATAATAACAAAAATGAAATATTAACACTTACAAAGTGCTCTTTACCACAGTCACTATATATAATGTTTACTCAGTTGTAATTAGAATACAATGGGAAATTACCATTAGCATAATATTTGGCAAGTATGTCGTTATTTTTCACGTTATTGAATGGATTGTGTCTATTAAAAATGCCTATATTTCTATCAAATTTAAATCGTAATTAAGTATTAAATGACCAATGAATTGGTTGTTTTATTTGAAGGACTATAAATAGGGTATAATATCAGTGGTCGGTAGTTTTAATGTGTATAAACTCGAATTTTCTACATTTTTATTCTCATATATATTTGAAAACGAACAAAAGAGAAGAAGATTAAAAAAAAATGCCATGAGAGCAAATAATATAAATATTAGCAACTACAGCCATTTTATTCCGTTTTTCTACTCCATTTCCAAGTGCATCTTTAATTATTCAGGGAGACCCGTCAGTAAAATTACAAACCTGTCACAACCTCTATCTCTACTTCTTAATGCGGGTCTAAACCACACGCCTCACACCTCAACAATCCAGTTTGCTGTTCGTTTATATTTAAATCTATCATCGCATTTGTTAGAGCTGTTAAAGTTACCTGTGCTTTTTTGACCTTTTAACCGTTATCAATCTTCCTTACACGTTTTCGCTTTAGACAGGCGATATTCAGAAATTTAATAAACTTTTTTCTGTCTCTGTTTGGTGTAGTTTTATGGAGCGAATATTTTGTATGTATAAAATATGTTTATGTGTTATTGTTATACGTTTAAGTATTATATTAGTTAGTATATATGAGTTTATTTAAATATTTTCTATATCAATAAAAAAATTAATGTTTGGTTTGGTCAATCTCTCTCGCTCAAGTGGATAAGTTGTGATATAAAATAGTTTTAAAACGCAAAACTATTTAAATTATTTTTGAATAATGGTATTTTTTTGTATTTTTATCTTATTTGTATTGGGTATCTGAGCTACCGCAATCCTCCTTTGGTGGCCGTTCGCCTTGTACTGGAATCTTCTGTTCAAATTCCAATAGACCATATCAATTCGTAGCAACTCCAGTCACCCTTTGGTGGCTATGAATTAGGGATGCTATTCAAAGCTTGTTTCCTAATTGAAATAGTTTAAAGCTAGTGTTCTTTAAGCAGCTTCAATCCACTTTTTGAAACATACAGCTTGAGCTGCGCTACTTTTGCCCAAACTAATTATAACAAATTATACCACATAATTATACAAAGAAATATTTCAAGTAACTGTAGAACGATTGCTAATCCAACAATAAGGATTTAAAGAACATATATAATATGTTGAAACCAGACTGTTATTGACACATATAAGAAAAAAAAGCCTAAATAAAAGTATAGGTTACATGGCAAAAGGAATGATATAGTAGTAATAAGGCGGATTGACATAGTCTCTTAAACGAGATACAGAAAAATTGATGGCCATCTTACTGACAATTGGATGAATATGAGAAATAGCGAATTCACTAGAGTAAATATAATGTTAGGTTTGAGAAGAACTAGGATTTGTACGTTGTCTATGTGACATAAGAATGAACAATAAATATTAGTCTATTAGAAAGTCACAACTATAGGCTGGTTTATGGACACTGACTCTATCGGCTACTTCAATATAAGTTTCTTTTGTTTATATAATACATAACAATAATTATATATAGTAGTATAATAGTTAAGTATAGTAGTAATTCTATTAAATTATATTAAAGATCATGACCTGGTAGTTTTTTTGTGAGTAGATAGGCTCAGCTCTCGGAAGATAGAATACCTTTTTATTTTAGTCTGTAGCTGCCAACAAATATTAAGTTCATTGAGTTGGTATGAAAAAAAATTGCAGAAATATATATTTATCACGAAAAATTGCGTAAAGAAAAATTTACTTCAAAACATCAGTCAAGTTCGAAACATATTGTTATTTTTTACAACAGATTCAATTTTTCCAATAATGAGCGATCCAGTTGCTACTTTTTTACCCACCAGGAACGTATACTATTGAACTAAGCCCACCTCTACTGCATGTTTCGACATCGTTCCCCCTTGTCTCGATACAATTTTTCGAGCCAAATTATAGCAGTGAAAATATTGAAATATCATTAAGTCAGTGTAGCATCTTAGTGACATTTAGATGAATATGAGAAATAGTGTATTCACTGGTGTAAATATAATGTTAGATCTGAGAAGAACTAGGATTTGTACATTGTCTTGTGACATAAGAATGAGCAATAAAGATTGTTCTATTAGAAAGTCACAACTATAGACTGGTTTATGGACATTCTATAGACTACTTCAATATAATTTTTTTCTGTTAATATAATACATAACATTAATTTTTATGCATACTATATTTTTCCATTGCTGTAGTAGATAAGTATAGTAGTAATTATATTAAATTATATTAAAGATCATGACCTAGTAATTTTTTCGTGCGTAGATAGGCTCAGCTCTTGGAAGATAGAAGAACTCTTTATTCTAGTCTGTAACTGCCAATGAATGTTAAGTTCATAGAGTTGGCGTGAAAAAAATATTGCAGAAATACATATTTATCACGAAAAATTGCGTAAAGAAAGAGTTACTTTAAAAACATCAGTATAGTTCAAAACAGATTGTTATTTTTTACAATATATTCAATTTTCACGATCCGTTCAGATCCAGATCCAGTTGCTTGAAATACTTTTTAACCCATCAAGAACGTATATTGTTGAACTCAGCCCACCTCCACTGCATCTTTCGACATCGTTCCCCCTTGTCTCGGAACAATTTTTCGAGCCAAATTATAGCAGTGTAAATATTGAAATACCATTAAATCAAATAAGCTCTGGAATTGGCGGCGGACTCGTTGGTTTGACGCAAACCAATGAGTTGGTGTTATTTAAGCACCGAACGAGGGAGAAAGAAAAAAGTCCGAATTTAAAAGTTGATTGGGCGGGGGCATCGGGAAAAGAGAGCCTACTAATTGAATTTCCTTCATCTGTATGATAATTTATTGAATTTCTTAAATTAGCACCAAAGTTTCAAAAAGTAATAATTCATATTCATATATGTTGGTTTCATTAGCGTTGATAACATGTTAATGTGCGATTTTTTTATGTATAAAGTAATGCTTGGATAAAATTATAGATATGGTTGGGGAAAAAAGACGATATAAAATTAAAAAAAATAGCTATTGATATTTTCTGGAAGGCACTAATCAAAGTAAAACTTATGATAAATATGGGGTGATCAAACAAAAAAAGAAGAAAATCTGTTCTGACACCTTGTTAATGTCAGTACTAGGCGCAGTTTCTTCAACTTTCTGTGTACAGTAAGAAATTGTATCTCTACAAGATTCAATTAATACAGGAATTGGTGCCCTTTATAATGTTTATTATTTACTATACCTTATATACTGTAGTCAGATACTGTATTTTTTTCCAAAATGAAATAATCTATCAATTGTTTTTTAATTGTTATATAGATCTTTACGCAGCTTCTTCAACTTTCAGCAATTATTCACTATTTCTGCCACCAATTATATGGATTGTGTCTATTTTACTTTAAATTACTATGATGAGGTAATAATTAGTTAATGGCGTATTAATTATTAATCAATAGCAATTGTATTAAAAATTATTAGAGGCCATTTTTTCCTCTATATATTATTTACTTGTGTGGATCTTGGTATTTTTTATAATTAATCAACTAATTACACATGTATTAAAAACATTTATAGGTCAGTAATTTCTCTGTATTTTATTACTCATGTGATGGCATGAATCCTGGTACACTTTCGCGTCAAGAAGGCATTTATTGAGAGAAACTGTTAATACTATAAACTAATGAAAATATTTTCGATCAACTTTTACAACATTATCCCATATGTTTGGCAAAATGGCGATGCCGTGTCGAATAAATGATGTTGGTTTAGCACTGATCCACAAATCGATCAATTTTCGCGCTTCTTAGCATTTGGAAACCATGTGTTAACCAAGCTATACTGCAGCGAACAGTGGTGAATGAAGTGTATACTTCATAAGACTTTTTGTAATATAAGAGCATGATTTTATTATTACTGGTCTTCTTTGCAACATACAACAACAACAATACGTAATTAAATTTGTTTAACTGACGTTAATATATATCCATAGTAAGAGTTAATTTGGTTTTAGTAACTCGTAATGCACTACATTTTGATGATCCCACCATATGCATGACCTCTATGGTTTTGTAGTTCAATCTCCCGGGTTAAGCCATGCATTTTTACGCTTGTGTAATGTTGTGTTAGATCCACTTCTCGTCAGCAGTCAAAATATACCAAAAAAAAAACTCTCTTTTCATGAAAGTCAATGAACGGCTATGATGAATCGTTAGAAATAGAATTTTGAGTTAATTCACGTAGTAGCCAATTTCACTCCATTTGGTTTTTTAAGAAGTTGACCTGGCTTTTCATCCAATGAGCCTTCGAACATTTTTTGATTCTACATGTCGTTCATTGTCATTACCATAAAAATTACCACTTAATATCGCAGCACTTTCACCATGTTTTAAAGCGGTTTGAAAGGCTACGGCAGTAAATTCCTTCAACTTAAACCAAATGGGTGCTGAAAATGCAATTTTGAATGCTTTATGATTAACAGGTATAACAGTTATTGCATTTACAATGATAATTCAAAATTTTATTAATAGGTATGCAACTCGTCCTGATGCATTAACATCGAAATAAAAAGTTGTTGACGTATTACACTATAATATTAACTATGACAATATTTGAAACACCAAAAGAGAACAGGAAAACTTTAAAAGGCCTCTAGGGAAACTTTGCAAATTCTACCAAAAGAGGTCCACCAAAACTTCACAAACATTCAACAGAAATCTCATGCAATTTTCACTTCTTATATACTTTCCGAAATCGAGTCACTAGACAAGAAGACAAGTAATTCATTGTTGTTCATTGAAGTTATTCGATTTGGAGCTTTGGACAGTGGCAAAGCTAGGTTTAAAATTTTAAAAATGATAAGTAACGAAACTAGCTGCTTCAAGAAAAGACCTCCAAAGTCTGTATTGTCAGTAATTACTGAAAATTTAATTGCGATAGCTTCCTACCCGTCGTATTCTCCTAATACTACTCCGTTCGAGAACAGCTTATCCCAATCAATATCGTGTCGGGTCGTATCTAAGGAAACGCTATGAATTAATTCTAACTCATAATATAAAAATTATATTATTACATTTTCTGTTAACAAGATTATTTTTACCTTTTTTACTGATAGACATTACCATAATGAAAAAAATATAATTAAAATGTAGCATTTTATCATTTTTAATAACACATCGTGTACTGATATAATATATCATTATTAACATAGACAATTTAATAATATCTAATAAATATTGATCATACTTTGATACCGCTTTGATAGCAAATAAGCTTATTTGGAAATTTAACCGCAATTAACTTGAATTAGAGTTTTCGGTTTGTAACTTCATTATGGAAGCTTTTAATGTCGTCGCATGATTTATAGTTTAGTTTGATGTGGCATTAAAAGCCCCTGATATTGATTGATTCCGAAGTTAGGTTGTGGTCTTTCACAGCTCTCTAGCTATTTAGGTTATTAATATATCTTGTTTTGTCCATTTCATTATTGTCTAATATACATTTGTACAAATGGCTTTTAGTTATTAATATATTGTGATGTTTCTGTATAGAATCATATATGAATAAAAATATAAATATCCTCTTGTGTAAAATTGAAATCCTCTAACATTTTTTTAGTAATATCTTTGATATTTTGCATAAGTTTATACATAATCATGACTCGTAATATCAGGGTTACAAAAAATAAATGGTTTTTCAAAGTCAGAGTTTTATAATTGGGTATTTTCTTTTTTCAATATTTGTAATTTACGCCTTTTTAAAACACTTTATTAAATGTATTTTAGTTAAATTTTTACTGCAATATGAGTTCTCTTTTTATTTAATTTGACCAAA
This sequence comes from Rhynchophorus ferrugineus, assembly GCF_030347505.1. Taxonomy (NCBI): domain Eukaryota; kingdom Metazoa; phylum Arthropoda; class Insecta; order Coleoptera; family Curculionidae; genus Rhynchophorus; species Rhynchophorus ferrugineus. The sequence goes on along the minus strand of NW_027472583.1, from coordinate 16,245,620 downwards.
TTATATTTACCTAATAATAGTTATATCAACGTTTTTTGATCACATTTCTGTATCGAAGTTCTTTCTTTACTTTTTTGTAAGTCCTGGTAATGGTATATTATTATTGTGGTTTATGTTATATAAACAGTTAAACCGTAAAAGTCAGTACTGAGTAATATGATAATACAGTATGATATATGATAGTTAATTTTAATGATTTTAGTGAGTTTTTTTAAAATAAGTGATGATAGATCTATGACAACAAAAATAATTTTATATATAAGTCTATTGCTCTTAATATACTGGGTTGAATTTCCCGATTAAACAACTGGATATCCTTCAAAATTATCTGATTTTTTTCGGCATTTGTAGATAACTGATGTACTAAGAATATATGGTAGATACTGCTGCTTCAGTTGTAAAATGAGTAATTCGTGTAATTTCAAATCAAAACAAGGAGTAAAGAATGCCCAGAACCGATTTAAGTAGAAAATGGATGTGCAGAAAAAAGAAACAGGACGACATCGTTCTACAGCTTCGGATTTGAGGCAAAAGTTGAGAGGCTAACAGTATTTGAAAAAATATTAACAAGATAAAGCAATGTTAAATTATTAGAAATACCAAGTATGAACTTCTATAAATTTCATTGGTAATTTATTGAAATATTGAGTACGAATAGAATGTGGGTTGATTTTTCTTACAAGAAAAAAATTCGAATATACAAAAATATCAGATGTAAAAATATATAATACTCAAAGGATACTGGAGAGTATGTGCAAAGTTGTCAATGCTTTAATCATATAAATCTTAATATGAAAAGAAATGTATACAAGCATTGGGGAATTAAATGGATTAGAAACATAATCTTCTTTTCAGGGCCAGTATGTGAAACAGTCAGTAAACATGCAGCTATATAATCAACAACCACAGCAGGAAACAATAATCATTATTTATCAATCAATATTTATTGACATATTTGTTATATACAGATAAAATACACTACACCTTTCTTATATCGTTAGTCTGAAATCCCATAACATCAATTACTATTTTCTTGTAAACCCCTGGGAGAAACAAACATATAATAATAAATTTCAGACTGTGGGTTCATAATTCAATATCTTAGAGAGCTTGGTGGTTTAAGTAGTATAGCAGTACTTTGTTAATGAAAAATAAACTCTGAGAACTCGTAGATGGTGCTATAGTTGTTTTAGCCTTCGCCTTGGCCTTAACTTATATCAAAAACGAATAGCACAATAAATTACAGGTCTATGTGTTGATAAAATACCGGATATTGATAAATATTTAACAGAAAAAAAAAGAATCTTAACAAATGCATACCATTTAAAGGTAAATAGACCTTAGATTACCTTAAATATCTTGATATTAACCCATTGTCAAGTACAAGTAGATATTTTAATAAAATATAAGGTTAAAGGTTTCTAATCATTTTTAAAACCAACCTGCATTTTAGCTATTTCATTCATTTCAACAATATTATCAAAATAATTGCGTGTTGTAAAGTTGACTATAATAGCTCGAATATTCTGAGAGATTAATTGGCTGAAAGAGCTTAATTGATTGAAAGAGATAAACTGGTTCAGATATAAATAGCTTTTCCACGTCGAATTTTCAATATTGACTAATGGATAATTTCTTTGTTTATTATTGATTGCTTTTGAGGCAATATCGATTGAGAACAATCTATTATTATTATTGTTTATTATTATAATATCGGATTCTCCTGAATAATTAAGATGATGTGATTAATTTTGATGCCCAACTTGTCGTTACGGATATAGAGAATCCTCTTTTTCATTGTAATTGATAAAGGTTCAATGGATAAATGAGACTTTTTTTCTCTGTTTTGCGCCATGGGAATATGTCTTCAAACAATAAATCACTGAGTTAACCTTCTACTTCATTGCCCATGCTAAATTATTTCCAACTTCACTGTTCTCATACTAAGATCTAGGTTTCTAAATCTAAATCTACAGGTTGCTCATGCCTTGTTGAATATTGAGCATGTTCTTTAAGGTTTTCCTCTTGAATAAAATACTTTCTTTTTCCCATAATTGGTGTATGTGCACATATTTACTTAATCATGGCTTTGAATATTATAATTTTGCTCTCATTGTTTAAGTAGGAGTGGCAACGTATCAAATGTGCTTCTGACAAGTTAATCTATAATTCTAGTAAAGGCGCAAATATTTTGCATGTTCTTCTTGTGGACAGTTTCTCTTCTTATTGTTCAAGTGATATGAGTGCAGTGAAAGTTTGGTTTGCCTTTATTCTCCATTGGTTGAAAAATTTCTATATTTTATGTAGATTTTATGGTGATTTAAGCTAGAATAAAGTAGTTCTTTAATCAGAATGCTCCTACGCGATGGTAGTATCGTTAGCGTAAGTCACTCTGAAGCCTTTTCCATAAAAGTTGAATAAGACTATGTGGTAATATGGAATAGTTTTTACAAATTTCAATGGAAGCTAAGATACCCAAGGAGCCAATTGTTTGAATAAAGATGTTAATGATGCAAATTCTCATGTTTTGATTTCGGCTTTTCATTAGTTAATTAATTAAGTTTCTTTAGTTTCATATTGACTTTTCCTTAAAATTTTACTGAGCTTTATTACAGCACACTCAGAAATACCTAAAGTATCACAATAATTTTTTAAAAATATATTTTAAGGTCTCCTTTTACCTATGGGTTTATCTGGACTGGATCTACAGTTTTACCAGTCCTCGGCATTAAGCCTACCGACTGGCGAGTGACCAACTTAGAAATTATCCCAGAATACATCCGGTCTTACCCAGCCTGGGTACTGGCGTGACTGGAATCATTTTCCTTGTCACAATTTGCATACTTACCTAGGACAATCACAAATTTTAAGCAATCACAAACAAATAAATTCAGGACTATGCTCCAGCAGGATTCGAACCCGCAACTATCGCAACAGTAGGCGGACCATCCTATCGCCTTTACCACTGCGTCAGCCCAGCCGGCAGTATCACAATAATGTTTTGATGATTTTAATTTAATGTAAAATGTTGAGTCCTAAATTTATTTTGAGGTAATCTTAACGACTGAAATAGTTGGTAACTAAGTTAGAACTGGAAAATTTCTGAAGCTTAACGCTGTTTGGTATAGTATAATACCTGAAATTTCAAAATATTACTCGGCTTTGTACTTCTGGATGGAAATATATCTTAGGCCAAAATATGCGTTTAGTACGTTCTAAATTAAGCATCGCGAAATGTGGGCACGGGTGTCTGTGTGTGTGTATTCTCGGGAGGTGAGTTATAAAATTAACGCTTTTCTCGTGAATCACTAACAAGATGTTTTCATGTAAGTAAATGTAGTAGCGTAAATGTTTAATGTTGAAGGTTTGCCATTAAACCGAATTAGAATAATTATTTATGAATGATTTTACAATTTCGAATTTTATGTAGTTCAGTATTTATATTTTTCGGTCGGTTGGTAATTAGAATTAGGTCATATTTTGTATAGATAACCAGAAATATGAACATAGTGACTTCATTAGATTAATTAGTTTTTGTTGGTCCGGTTTCAAAATTTTTCATACTTTGTATTTCATAATGAAGTTGTACAGTTATATATAACTAACCTGAAAAAGTGTAATTATTTTCAAATTTAACGAAATAATCTTATATTGTTTATTTTTTTTATTAAGATAGTTTAAATCTCCTTTCTACCAGTTAGGTTTTATCTGGGATTTTTTGTCAAAAGAATGTAGCTATTTGCATAGGTTCTTTCGGAAGAGGATTAATGTCTGAAATTTAAAAAAATAGATATTTCATATTATTTATATGACATGCTGTGACAATCATACATTTCTTTGATACTTAATTTAATCGGTTTCAGATTTGTAATATTTTCAACCATTTTTTAATGACTCTTCTTCGAACGAAAACGATTCTGCATTTTTTTAGTAATTGTGCATCCGGGTACAAAACACTTCCTAGATAGTTAATTAACTTTATTTTTTGTACTACCAACTTATATATACTAATGAACTAATAATTTGATCTCTAAACGGTATAAAAATCTAAACGCACTATTTATTATGCCAGCCATACTGAAAATGGCGCTACAAATAAATAAAGAACAAACGTACCATAGAAACGAAGTGAACTAATCAGATCCGGTCGCGGCTTATAGCGTAGCGATTAATGCAACTAATAAGTTAAAGGTAGCGACATCTAGATGTTGGACGTTGCGAAAAATTTCCCCAAAGTTTGCTATAAAGTTAAATCTCTATTTCTCTATGGATTACAGATTTGAATATGAGCCGAATATAAATTTAAATAAATCAAGTAAATCAATTTACTGTCTGTTCACAAGCTTTACTGACGAACCTATATTATCTTAATGAAAAATTGACTAACCAGAGAGGAAGTTTCGGAAAATAAGTTTGTAGACATTATCCTGGATTATCAAAGACAGATGAATTTTATAACCACGATCTCAACGTATTTAATACAGATTCAGGAGTCAATATAAGCTAAGCGTCAGCTATTGTTTAATATTTGACGTAAATATGGAAATCTTACACCAAACAATATATCAGTAAACATTTAGCTTAACCTGTTATTTGTTTTCTTATTCAACACAGGAAACTGAAAGTAAATTTTCAAGTATATTATAACATAATAAACATCCATTATAAATATTAAACAAGAACTTTACATCTTACATATTTGCCATGCGAGTTTTTGCCACGTGAACTCAATGGCAATTTTTTATGAACGTCCCGATTAACTAATTAGGAAATCTAACGAAGCAAACAACGTAAAAGATAAATTACAACAATATGTCTCGTCGACGCTGATCCCTCTTTAAAGGTTGTTCGGAAACTGTTGGGAGCACAGACAACACACGAGCGAAACTTTTTGCGATAATTTAACTTGCGTATAAAAATACCCCAGGGTTTCTGTCACACTTTGACAGTGCATAAAGTTCGCCGGATATTTGCATGAGAATGGTATGCATCGAAACTTCGTAGCGGAAAAATCTGATCACGGTCGGGATATAAAATAGCGCGGCGTCGGCGTGGTAACCATCCAATAATGGAACGACATTGGAGCATTGAAAAGTTTCGTATGATGAATGACGTAACTTTGGTTATTGCTTTGTTTAGGTAAATATTGTGATTATCTGGATCAGATTTCTGTTTTGATACTATCTCTTTTAATTAACGTATTGATGGTGTTTGAAGCAAAAGTTCGGTTTTAAAATAACTTAATTATATGAGGTGTACCAGAAAGTCATTACAGGTTTTTCTAACAGATATGGCGTAAGTATGCAATGTTATGATTTGAAACATATGTCATTTTATTCTACTGACATCAAACTTAAAAGTCAGACATGATATACGAAGACATGATTACGAAAGTAACACAATCATATGTATACTTCTTTGAAAGGTCCAGAATGGGCCCAGAGACACGGTAATTGATTTGATAGCACAATGATGCGCTGTCTCATAAACCAAAACTGGTCCAATAAGCATTGCAAGCATTTCAACGGGATATAGTATCACATTTGCTGTACTCTCCAGCTCTTGGATTCGACTATCAACATTTCTCATCAATGGGACACACGTTTGCAGAGCAGCACTTCGTCAAGTTCGAAGAAGTTATAAAATGACTCGATGAATGGTGTTAAAGAATATCAAACAGTTTTTTTGGCATGGCATCCATGCATTGCCTGAAAGATGGGCAAGATTTAAATGGACGATAGTTTGAACAAAAAAGTGTTTCCATTTTCTTGAAAATTATGTCGTTTTTTTGGTAAATATTGGTAATAACTTTCTGGTTCTACTGTTATATGAATTAAAATAATGTTAAGTTTTTATTAATATGATTATTGCAGTTTAAATAAATATAGAATATTGTTTTTCTATGCTTACAACTTTGCGAATGTTATAATGGAATATTTTAGCAAGACACAATTACTTTTTAATCCATTTAGTATATCCAATAAAGCACTGTGCACATCATCGATCATCGCAATATTGCCCCATCAAATTTGATTTTAAGTTTTTGACACTGACATCATAAAATTCTAATGTAAATAAAATAGAGAATCAAAAATGTTATCAAAAATTATTTATTTTAAGATAATAGTACGTATACATGTAATATATTTAGTATCGAAGGACTTAAATTACAGTTAATTATGCAGCCACAATAGCTAGCGTTCCAATAATCTCTTCTCTTCTACCTCTTCCTTTGCATGTAAACGTCTGCATGTAGTATATTCATCAACTATTAAACTGCTTCAAAGTTCTTTGAACGTTTCAGTTGAGAGTTCATTTTTCTCGAACTCTTTTAGTTCTTAAAACGATACAAAACAGACAACAAGTTGCTAAAAGTGTCAAGACCTTCAAGGTGAACAGTTAAGTTAGCTCATTTAACAGTTATTTACATTGATACCTCGCATTATCACCAGGTATAAGTGATCAAAATACATATTTTCACCTAATATTTATATGTAATAACGATACAGCAAGCGTCTGTAACAATTTGGACAAAAATTTAGGATTACTGTTTTTTTTACGCATATCTCATTTGATCTGTAAGGGTTTTATCTTCGAATACGTCTAGTTTAAGAAGCATTGTTAATTTTATTGATTCTTTATGATGTCATATTTTGCTCAAATTTATTATTAAATAAATTCAGCCAAAAATATGAATTGAAATTGAATAATTCATTCAACAATAAAAAAGTTTGATCAACTAAACTCCATGTATCAAGATAATTAACAAAAAAAATGGATTTAGAAATATCTCTGTCAATGTCCTATCCGAATACCTCTTTGATATTCCTGTCTTTTCTTGCCAATTAGTTGAGATAGTTTTTCTATCAGTATTTTACTCCAAATATTTTTAATATTAATAGTGTTTAAATATTTCCACAAGTATGGTAGTAAATAATAAGTAATCAATTTCTTCCTAAATTGTGTTGAAGCTAATTAAAGACAAGCGTGCTCGTATACGTATAAAGTGGATTGAATCACTTAAATATTATACTCAATTTTAATTATTTATTTTTAATTATTCCATTTTGTAGTTATTAATAATCCGTCACCAGTAGTTTTTAAAGATTTACTTTTCATGCCAAAACTCAATCAGTTCAATAGACAGTCGGACCATACGTCCGTTAATTCGCCAGAAGCTCCCTGAGCTTGGTTGGAAATTTCTTATGCATTGACCTTACAGTCCGAGCCTAGCATTAGATGATTACCACTCCTATTCTAAAACTCCTATTACTACTTGTTCCTATCTACAGCGAAGTATATCTAATCGAACCTTTGAAAATCGAGCGTCCGAGTTTTGACATAAAAATATGTTAACTGCGAATAACTGAATTACACATTTATATCTAAATCATATTTTTATTTTATTATTTTATACTTATTAAATCACAATTTATTATAAATCATATCATCCTAAGTCCTCAATTACACGAAAACATAATAGACTTTTTTACACTTATTATATCCGAATAGTTACTACTCATTATCATGCGTTTGTTGTGGTTTGATATGTCCACTTACATTTTTATCAGCATCCTATGCTGATACTAATAATTGCGATATTCTTCCAATTAGTCAGTATATTTTCCTACATTTCAATTCCAGTTCTTTTCTTTTCTTCTTTATATATTCCTTCCAGAGAAGTTTTACATCAAGATTTATTCCGAGATATTTAGCGTTGTTGCTATATGGAATGATTGTATTATTTAATATTATTGGTGCTTGTTGCGGGCTGTTTATAGGTGAACTGCACATGCACAGATTTACTTTAATTAGTTCTTCTTTTCCAGGCTTGTGTCCAATTATTTATATTGTCACTTGCCTGTTGTAATTTTCGTGAGGCTTCTTCACTATTGTCTCCGACAGCTATAATCGCAGTATCATCAGCAAATGTAGCCATAGTAATATTCTCCATTTGCATATCACAAGTGTAGTGTAGATAAAGTATTGGTCCAGTACACTTCCTTGTGGTACACCTGATTTAGCTTCTTTTATTGTAGAGTAAGCTTCTTCTTGTTTGGCTCTAGACATTCTGGTTGTAATGTACGATTTTAATAGGTCATTGTGTTGTTTTGGTAGCACTTTCTGTAGTTTATGAACAAGGCCTTCATGCCAAACCTTATCCAAGTCTTCTGGTATGTCTAAGAATATAGCTGAGCATTAGTAGACTTTTTCAATAACATCTATTATTCTGTGGACTTGGTCAATTGTTGAATGCTTATTAGGTTTTTTTCTCTCTATGATCGGTTTTATTCTCTTCAACAGGAGTTTTTCGAAAACCTTAGACATTACTAGCAGCAGTGATATAGGTCTATAGGCTTTTATTTGGATTGGTGGCTTCCCACGTTTTGGGATCATTATAGTTTCCGCCATCTTCCAAATGCCTGGGACATGTTTTAATCTAAATGCTTTATTGATCAAGTTGGTGAGTTTTGTAATTCCTTTTCTCGGCTGTTTTTGCAGTAGTTCTCCTATTATTAAAATCGTTGTCTGGTGATTTCCAGCGGTTAATGTCAGTTTTAATAACTTTGGTTAGCTCTTTCGTAGTGACCGATTCAATCATCGAATTTTCAGCTTCCATGTGTGGTAAATTATATTCAGTATTAATTTTGCTTTTTGGTGATTGTCCTGCGTACACATGATCATCAAAATTCATTTAAAAAATCAGTAAATAGTGGGACATTTATATTTGTAAGTATTCGAGATTGACATAATATTATTTTGTATTAATTCTAAATAATGACATTTTAAGGAATAACAGCTACATCGAAATTAAATATTTTTGCTCATATACCATAAAATTGTTTCAAATAAAATTACGTGTATCTACCCTTTTAGGGGAACAAAATCATAAACCCTAATAATACTACTACGTACCAAAATATTAAATATATTCGCTTTAAAATCTAATTTATACATCGTAAAATACATTTATAATTCTGAATGAAGGCTGATAATAAAATATGAAAGTATAATATTTTAATAATCAAACACACAAGCGTTTTTAGGCATTAAATAAATTCCAAACCATAGCGTAACGGCGAATTTCAGCTATGGAAATATTGGCCGAATACGTTTAGCTATAAAATTCTATATTTACGATTTATACCCTTGAAATATGTTCGATTCTTTGATTTCCAATAGATTATTTGAATTTGAAACGAGTGAATATATAGTTTTATTAAATAGGTATCGGGCTAGATATAAATTAAAATTTTAGGTATTATATAAATAATTATGAGAGTTCAGTGTGAGTTATCTATATGTTTTAAAAGTGTTAAGCCTATTGACTAATATAACTACCACATTTTGTTGGAGTTATTTTTTTTCCTTCGTACGTTACTGATATGTTTAAAAGTATAGGTTATATTATATATTTTGATTTTAACATCTTTTTTTGACCTTACCATAGAAAAATATAATGAAAAAGTATGAATTCATTTATTTTAACAAACTATATCAAATGTATGGGCTTATCGGACGCGAATCCAAGTTATCATTAAGTACTGCATATCCTTTATTGTCCGATATGTTATTTGTATAGTGTTTTCAATGGAATATGTCAATTTTGAAAATGTTATCAATAAAATAAAAGTAACTGTAGAAAACGTTTTATACATATGTTGCTACTATACATGTGTAACTCATATATAATATATGTTTCAACCATAAATACTTAACTCGCATGTGTAGATAGTCGATCAAGATATCCTTACACTACTTGACATTGACAATAGCAATCCATGTTTAAAATGTGTATTTTCCCAATGAACTCTCTGCAATTTATATAGCACCATTCAGTTTCAGGTAAATTTTTCCTCCTTATGTATAAATTTTCTAGGAAAACAAACTATAAAAACTACAAAATAATATTCTATATCTGTGCTAAGTTATATTTTGTATGGTTTATTACTCATGTATTTTCTTATCTGTCTTCTGTTAATACTCGTCTGGTAACTATTCTTGTTACTTTTAACATTAAATTTTTGATACTTAACATAGTTCTTTATATTTTTTCATTTGAACTAGTTTTCCACTGTGTAGTATATAGTAATGTTTCTCTAGTTACGTGAATTTTATTACCTTATTACCTTATTATTTTATCTCCTGTGATGGTTTGCACAATGATGTTATTAAAAGGCATCATTAATTTGAATTATACTTTTTAGTAAAAAAGCCGAAGTTCTTCAGCACACATTAAATATGAATTGCTTTAAAATGCCATACAATCCATATATAGGTGTAGATTTGATATATGCCTATTATTCGTCTTATTTGTTTGCTACGATTTCTAATAATATATATTTATAACTATTGCGATAATTTTTATTGATTGCCACAAGTGATCGATGATATTTATTGTTTTTTTTTTGTGTTTCAGATAAGTTGTCGGTGTCAACTACATATATTGTAAGTATTGATAATATTCATTCTTATATACTATTTTTAATATATAATCTATTCAATAAAACAGTGAGCAGGAAAATTTATTATATCAAAACGTCGCAATGTTGCCCTATGAACCTTTTAGTATATTTTGGCTTTAACATGTAACACAATTTATATTTATTCATTTATATTTATCGAGTAACAATTTTAGATAGCTCACGCTTTAACATGGTATCTTCAAAAATTAATTTATGTTTTGCAAGCAATTTCTTCATAACAGCCTTTGTCTCGATCAACCTTTTGGAAGTTTCCCACCAATGTGGTATGGTATAGTGCATTGTCCATAACAACAACTGACGGTTCGTAATATTTTTCAGTGCAGCTTCACCACGCTAAACATATTTCTATTAACAGGATATATTATTCCCCAACATCTCCGGATTTGGCGTATGCGCACTCACCTGCATGGAATAAATCATAGAAAAGAATAAACTATATGAAACTATATTGTCTTCCTTTTCTAACGGCGGTCCGTTCTCTTCGAGTCGATCTATCCGTTCGAGATCAAAACAACAAACAAATCTAGAATATTTAGATTTTGTGTTACATTAATAATTATACTAATATTAATTAAATTGTTGTGTTATTTTTGATGGTCTGACATACATAGGTTTTAAAATATGAAGGAACAAGGGTAAGTGCAGAATGTAAGTTTAAATTTTTAAAAGTTATGAAATCCATACAGCATCAATTTTATTTATAGTGGGAATTTTAGCTGCCAAATTTATAACACATCATTTTCAATGACCTAGAATAGGTATCAACATATGCCAAAATTTAATGATAACATTGTTGTGTTGGAAGTAGTCAAGTCATTAATGAGGATTGTCCATCAAGAATAGTAGCAAAAACTTTAGTAACTGGTAATAATTAGACATTTATTTTAAACATAATATATTTTAGTAATGACTTACATTTTGTTTTATAGCTAAGCTGTAGCTAGAATTTGTTGAGAGTAAAAGTCGAAGAATGTGAAATTCAGAGGATCAGAGAATAAATTAGACAGCATTTTGCTAAGATATAGAACAGTGTACCTGCAGTGATATTATTACAGTGATACTTTGAAATAATTAAATTTGCGAACAAATGCGATCTAATGTCAAGGTAAATACAATGCATTATTATATAAGAGCATAGGTAAATAAATTATTGTTGTGTGAATATAATGATGTATTGTACGGTCATCCATTCATTTTAGACTAGTAAATGTACAATATGTTAATCGAAAGCTCGAGGTAGTCAATTTATTAATAGGGTTTGTGGATCAAGAATGGTGGCGATAATATTTGGAGATTTTGAGGAAAATTTTATTGTTTTCTATATGTGAAAGTGGGGGCCTTTTCGTTTCATTTTAACTATATTGCCTCGTTTGATCTAAACGATTTTGGTCTTTTTTATGGTAATGTTTTATATTTATATGGTTTTTGGAAATCTTGTTAGTTTTTTAAGTATGTAAATTTATTTGAATATGGTGTTTTTATGAAAATAGAGAGGCATATAAAAATGATTTTTGTTATTTAATTTTATTCAATAATTTTTTAAATAAAATATTTTATCTCAAAAAATTTTCAATGTTTATCTCTCTCCTTATATATAGTTTCAACATTAAATCAATTATTTATCATATTTATGTATTTTTATTTACAATAAATAATGATAATGTGTAATATGATGTTTTTATAAAAATAGAATAGTTGGACTTATATTAGTTATAATAGTTTTTTAAATGAAATGTGTTATTTCCAAAATTTTACCATTTTTATTTACCTCCTGAACTTATTTGCCTGCAATATACTCCACATTAAATCCAATATTCATAATAAAACATAAGTAAATAAAACTGTATATACGCATGCGCCAAACTCGGATTATTCTCTGTATTCAAATTAAATAGAGCCAATGTGGGCATGCGCCAAATTTGGAGATGTTGGGGAATGATGTACCCTTTTTTTAACTAGAATAAAATGTTCTAAAACTCGATGACATGAGTTCACTCTTATTTTTGACTTACTATACCAGTAATATTACAACAATTTCAATGTAAACTTATTTCACTTTGATCAAATTTGAACAAAATGTCATATTGGAGCAAAAAAAGCGGGAATAAATTTGAGAGGGCGCTCGTGGGTGAACATTTTTTGACTGTAATAAACTACTCCGAATCAAATAAGCGGCTTATTGAACTTGGGAAATCGGTTCAGTGGATGATGAAAAAATCCTATAACCCAGTCGGAGCGATGTGTGATGATGGAGGGAAGCGGGCGAGGGGGGGCCATTTCCGTATGGGACGCGTTAACAGAAACTTTTTCGCCGCAAACTTTTCTCATTACACTAGTCCTCGTAATACATCACGTACAAAAACAACCCGGAGAGATGTGTTTCGGGTTTTGCAGCAAAAAGGAGATATTTGAAAGTGAATGGAAACGTGCCTATTATAAGGAGAAACATTTCCTTTTCAGTACCGATTAGGTTGTTAGTTAGAACATAAGATACTTTTTTTTCTTTTTGAGCGGGTCTTTTTTGCCGTATTGTTGCTTTTGAAATCGACACGATTATACGTAAATATGTGGGGAAGTGAATGCATTCTCATGTCGCCAATGTAGTTAAATATAATGCAAGACGTGACTATAATAATTTCAATTTTTTTTTGAATATTTAATAACACTAGTACTGATTATTTCCATAAAATTTAATCACTACTTTTTCGATTCATTTATTGTGGAACCATTTTAATTTTAGAATAGTAAACCGTGCACTCAAATTCAGAGTGTTATTCAAGTGGTAAAATGTTAAGTGCTGACTTCGGTGCTTGTTTCCTTTTAGACATTACAGTATAAAATAGTAATTTTTATTTCAGTATATAAAGCAAGCTTTAATTGAATTCTATATCCGTAACCATGATGGTTTTGTTCAATTTACCTCTCTAATTCAGTAATTAGAGTTAAATAATCAAAATTATCGGACATCAAAGTTAATACTCAACCAGATATACCAATGAAGTATAACAGGTTAAATCAAAAGTCCCCGGCCTACCATAGTAAAACATATTTTTTGGCAAAATTACTTTTTTTTATTCAACATAATCCCTTCAAGGGTGATACACTGATTATAGCGACCCGATACTTGTCGATACCATTTTTATAGTACGATTTGTCCTTTGCTTCAAAATAAGGCCCAGTTTCGGCGATTACCTCGTCATTCAACGAAACATTCTTCCCAGTGTGCATTCTTTTGAGACCTCAGAACAGAAAATAGTCGCTGGGGGCCAGATCTGGAGGATATGATGGATGAGGAAGAAATTCGAAGCCCAATTTATGGATTTTTGACACAGTGCATTGTCTTGGTGAAGCAGCACTTTCTTTTCTTTCAAATGAGGCCTATAAATAAGGCCCCTTCAAACGGTCCGATAACGCTATATAATAGTCGCAGTTGATGGTCCTTGCTTTTTCAAGATAGTCAATGAAAATTATCCATGCACATCCTAAAATATAGTATACTGCTGTTGCGTTTTTCCACGCTTTGGAGCGGGTTCATCGTGTGCAGTCCACTCGGATGACTCTTGATTGGGCTTCGGAGTGAAATGATGTCACATATCGACGCAAAAACTCGGGTTTATTACACTTGCTCCGAATCATTAACTCGTCGTTGTTCCTGGTCAAAAGTGAGCTCGCGCGGCACCCACTTGCACGATGCTTTCTTATACCCAAATATTCGATAATAATATGATATTCAGGCTCAGTTAATATCTTTAGTGTATCTGCTATTCCATTCAGTTTCAATTTACGGTCATTTCAAATCACTTTGTGGATTTTTTAAATGTTTCCGTCGGTAACAACCTATTTTGTGTGTCCACTGCGTTCATCGTCTTCGGTGCTCACTTCACCACGTCAAAACTTAGTATACCAATCCTTAATATTTGATTTTCCTGGGACAATGTCCGTAAACGTCCGTTTTTGCGTCAAATGTATATTGCTCCCTTCAAAAAGCAAAATTTTATCAAAACGCGAAATTCTTTTTATGAATTTTTTTCACAGTAACAAATGTTGCTTCACACAAAATGCTATAATTCACAAACTAATGATCCGACCTAGATCATTTTGAGAGTTATGGCTAACTAAACATCATTTGGATTTAATTCTAGTAACGCCATCTATGTGTCATTTTTTTTCAAAAAGTACAGACATATATTTTGTTGTATATTCTGACAGTTCTACACATTAACATAATAATCACAGCCATATCCGAAGACTGTCTACAGATGAGAAAATATTTAAAACAAGCAAAACCAATCAATCACTAAAAATAAATAGATAACCGAAAATTAAATAGAGATTTTAGTCAAAAACTAAAAATAGAAAGAGAAGCTTTCTTGCAAGGTGTGGCTGCAGATTTGGAGGTTGCTACATTGAAGCGTGAATATCGAACTTATGGAACATATGGAACCAATCATAAAGTTACATTATGAGAATTTCAAATTTTAGAAGAAGTTCTTCAAGCAGCTCTGCCAGCAATTGGCTTTCCAGAAACCTCATTTCCTGATTATGGGCCAGTTATCGGCAAATTTTGTATGGCAATAAAGACTTCATGTATGATTTTTTGGTAGAGCCGCTGGAGTAGACCAAGTGACGATCGAAATGATCAAGGCCGCTAGAGAAACACTCTCAAAAAAAGATGTTTAACGAAAATTTTACATGTTTCTCTTCAAAATAATATCAGAAATGAAGCTTTTGAAATGCAACAATTAGTGTAGATTTGAGAGGAATTTAGAGACGCATATTATAGCATTTTCAATATATTTGGACTATAAAAGGAGACTATTTACTTTCACAGGCGAAATTGACCTTAGGTATAGAAGACGTTGTAAACAGTTACGAAGAAGATACAAATCAAAATCCTAGAAAATGATGTGAAAATGAAAACTAACATAGCGGAGGCCAGAAGCGAGAGCTCAGTTGAAGCCAATCGCCAACTATTACAATATTGGTGAAGAATAATCTTGAAGCACCAACAGTAGTAAATTAATATTAATGTTACTTATTATGCTAGTTTTTGTTAAAAATATTTTAATTACATATTTTATGCTGTTTTAATCATGTATAAATAAAAAACACAAAATTACATCGAGAAAATAGACATTATCTTATATTAATTGAACATAGTTGTAATTGAAAGGCAAATAAGTTATCCGGATGTAATCGTTCCTAAACCGGGGTTAGTTAAAATTATCTGCACGTTAATCTTATGTAACCTACTAAGCCCTAACGCTATTATCATAGAGAACGCTAAACCACTAACTTTCCTTATCACGATGGGATAGCATAGCAAAAAATATCTTATGTCTTTCTTCGGTTTCCTAGAAATTTCTGCAAACTTCAGATTTCGAATTACAGGAGACCATAATATTATGAGAATTTGTCTTAAAGATGAAAGTATTCCTTATAAATGAAGAAAGAAGAAGTTTGAAGCGTTATAAATAAAAATACACCCCTGTACAGTAATAGAGTGATTTTTATTTTTATGTTATGATGGGATATCATAGAAAAGTGTTATTCTTGTTTTCTTCAGATTATACAATACGTTGGTTTTGCATGTTAATATTTGTATTCATAAATGAACAAAAATAACAATTTGGTGTCAAGTATCAGGACTATACGGTGTAGTACCTGATTTTTGAATACTCAATCACGGAATTAAAATGATATTTTGAAAGCTCAGAAAGTAATTTGTTTCTCCGGCTGCTCTGTGAAAGTATTCATTGCTATGGAAGAGAATCCTTATTATTTCATTAGCAAATGGCCAGTAATGCGGCTAAAACGTTGAAGCTAGCAAGCTTAAACAGAATGAATCTTGGAGCGTTCACGAACAGATTTTAAGAGGTTTTATTTACTACAGGGAATATTAAAAAATATGATCAAAAATATTATTTATGTTAGAGGGAGATATTAAAAAATAAAATTTTTATAATTTGTTATATTTCTATACTGGTTAACATTTGTATAAAACAATATCAAAATGCATAAAAAATCCTTATCTAATCTGACAACTTATAACTTATTTTCTAATTGTTCTTTTATTGCCTTACATATTATTTATTAATATATTAAATATTAATAAATTATAAATTAAAACGTTATTTGTTCTATATATAATTAATATATTAAATATGCAATATTTGAATTTAACGAGTATAGTAACTTTATTTTCTTCTTTATATATTTTTTATAGGTACTTAAATGGACATAATCCTATTATATGTAGCCATGTAAAATTTTTAATTTTTGCCATTTGTAATTAAATTTTTTTTCATCCATCAGAACAAGCAACACCTAATTATTGCTTTCCCTATTACATTGTTTTTGCTCAATATTTTGTTCACACATAATTATTTTAAAAAGGATCTGATTTGGTAATTTTGAAAGGGAATTTCTTTCAACGAATCAAAAATAGGCGGTTTTGTACATTCATATGGCAATTATTAAAAAGAGATAGCTTCGCTCAGAAACGATTTAAAATGGGGTCCTGGCACTGTCAAATAATATTTAAATAATATGACATAATAGGAGAGTCTTAAATATATTATTGAAATACTACATTTATGTCCGGTGCAGCCTTTATGTCTGCATCAGCAGAATCTGCTGAATAACGTATTATAATTTTCAGTTTTCAAATATCTCAAATTACTTCATTTGAAAAAAATATGACATTTGTACTTACTTCCAATTCCTTTTGAAGATTCTTGGGCCGAGCAACTTCTAATTCCTATATTTAACTTGTAGCCATATTTGTCTTAAGACTATTAATTTATATATATTTATATATATATATATATATATATATATATATATATATATACATATATATATATATATATATATATATATATATATACAAATATATATATATATATATATATATATATATATATATATATATATATATACAAATATATATATATATATATATATATATATATATATATATATATATATATATATATATATATATATATATATATATACTGTATATATATATATATATATTTACTATTAAAATTACAATTAGAAATGTAATGTCGGTTAAGAAATGATATTCCACATTTGGGGCTATGATCATCTAATTGGAGTGAAATGCAAAGCATAAAGCTTCCTGTTCGATGCTTCATATAGAAAATCATATGAGGTTTACTGAAGTCCACTTTTTAAAAGTGTTTCTGCTCTAAATCAGAATACTTTGGAAAATAGTTAATTTTTATTCGAACCTTCACATCCTGGAAAATAATACTCATATTATTATTTCACATTAAAACTAGAAACATTTACCTTAAATGCTATAAATGTAATGTCGTAAGACAAGTTCCTTACAATTTTATATAAAAATACAACTTTTTACTTTGCCAGTTCTCAAGAAATAAGAAAATAACGACGATCTTTTTGTTTTGTTCGTATTTTATTCTTTTCTATATTTGTTTACATAAAATTATTGTTTCATCAACATTAATCTTTAGTCTGTACCGTATCAAATACTGTAGGACGTTGTAATCCGCTCGAAGCCAAAGAAGGACAGTGATTATCGCGTACGTGCCGCCCTAGTCCTGCTATTAAATTGAAGACACGGCGTGAAAGGAGGTTTGCCGCTTGTTACGATAAAATTTGACATGGACCGGGGTTTGTGATAAGCGCCATCTAACATTCAATTATCGCCCCTAACGACAACGTTTTAACCTCGATGGAGATTTATCACGCCTGCACGTTAAAGCTTTATTTTAGTTAGAAGACGGGGATCCGTGTAGCAGCCTTTTTAAGCACGTAAATGAGCGGACGATTTGTCAGACCTTCAAACTTGAATTTGCTCGAGTTTCGGTACCTGTTTTTTATTTGTTTATTTCTTTTTTTTTGTTCTCTGCTATACGTTCCGAAACTGTAAACATTATATTGATGATCCTCAAATTAAAGGTATTCGCTGATGACTTTATTGTCGTCCATTTGTAGGAACTAGTGATTGCCCTGTGATATGTTAATATTACTAAAACTTGTTTTGACAATATTTTCAATATAAAATCAGAAATGGATTTGATATATATAATTTGTTACAATAAAAAATGAATAATTATATATATGTAAACAGTCTCAAGAAGTAACATTAACTAACCGTTTTTAAATAACAAAGTATTAATAAGTTTATATTACTACATCATTACAGACAAACATTATAATACATATTTGTATATTAATTAAACCAAAAACCAACACTATTAGGTCCTTTATTTTACAATTGAGAAATTATATAAATGTATCTCTAATCACTAATTGAACTACTGACTTCTCAAAACTAAGGTCTATAAAGTAAAAATCTAAAAGAATAGATAAAAGCTTCAAGGAATAAATTGTCATATGTTGTCATATTGAATAAATCGTTAAACATCTTAATATATATCAGAGGTTTAAAATACTTTCCAAATTACTGTTGATAATTCATAATTTCTTCTATTTGTTAACACATGGGGTTCCATCTAGGAAAACTATGTACTTAGTTTCATTTTACCTACATATTTTCATTATTTCATTTATGCGTTAATATAACTTTTATCATTTTTATATAATTTGCCATAAAATATTTATTGAAAAACAATACATTGAATCAAAAACCAAGTTATTTTGATAAAAGAAAAACTTCTTTCGAAATAGTAGCTTGAATTTTATGTATATTGTAAATTTTACACACTAAAACGATTACTTTTAAAAAGGAAAACATAAGTTGATAGGGCTGTTTTAATAATACTCATACAATAATATATAAATCAAAATATATGTAAAATTGGAAATTATTGGCCTCAACTATGAACAAATAATTTGCAAGTAGGTTAAAAGCAAAAAAGTAATTACTTAGACCATACTGAGTTCACAAAAAAAAGAAAATTTCTTAATCCAATAACATTTTGCCTAACATATAAGTGATAATCTATTATTATGTCTTGCAAATTATAATAGTTAGGCGTGTATAATTAGTAATTTGAATTATGGAGCGTTTGCAGCAAATAAATCAGCTATTATTGTTTACCACATTCAATTTAAAAAACAATTGTACAAATGTTGAAAATTCTAGTGGCCAAAAATCGGTGGATGTTACAAAACACTTTTAAAAAGACAATAGAATAGTTTTAGAAATACGTCAGAAAAAAGTCATGTGACCTATACAATATGTTAAATATATCACAAGCTAGTCCCTTTACAATTTTATACAAAATCTTGGCCACTTTTAAAGATCACCACATTGATAAAAAACTGGAATTTCTATGAGAGTGATTCTATTTGTTAACGTGAATATTTACTGTCTGACACATATTCAGAGATACTTTGAAGGAGTTTTACTAAAATTAAATAACATAATATTATTCACTGTTTAAAATGGCACTTTTACTAAAATATTCTAATTTAAAATATTGGTTCATCATATGTCTATATATTATGAGAAATATAAAAAACGTCAAGGTATATAATATTTTTGGTAAAAAATTCATCAAAATTGGCTATAAAATTCGAGAGAGCAGACTGAGAATAAATTTAAACTTTCCTACGCCACTATTTTATAGTTTGGCCTCTACGCCCACGCAAACCGCACTGCCACAATTTGCCTAACTTGTAGGCGTTTCATATTGGACTTTGCAACGTTCAGAATGGTTTAGAACGTGCCAGAAATTGCCTAAGGGTATTGGTGAGGTTCTAGCATTAATTTACATCTAAATATTCATCGAATGTTTTAGAGTGCACTGTGTTGTTTATTAGCACAGCCGGCTATTTCTCATTGAGTTAAATACTTAATGAAATCTTATTTACGTATTAGTTGTCTATTTCTGCAATTTATGCAATTAATACAGCAGCTGTTGTTTATAATTTATGTTCAAAATATGGAAATAATCGAAAATAACACAAAATTTTAAATAACACTGCTTAAAATTAAATGACTGTTTAATAATGTTTTATCACACTCTCTGTCTATTTTAATCAGGGTATAAGTAGTATTTCCATATTTTGTGATGTTAGTACCTTTTTAAACATATAATATAATGATTTCCATTTCGAGCCAAATTTTCCCTTCAGCATTTTACGGTACAACGTTGCCAGAGTTTGCTTTAAAAATTGAAGCGTCCGTAGTTAATTTACGTATAATAAAAACGACGAATAATCATTTTCTAGTTTCTTTTGCTAAAACATATTTTAATGTTACGTAGTTAATGGCCCTCCAAAAATAGATAGGTTCATATCTCTTCTGGGTTTTTGCACAAGTCTATTAATATTTCTATTTTGGTTATATTTTCATTTACAACATCATTAATTTAGCTACTCTTCATGTTTCAATAGAACGATTTCATGACAATATGTTGGTATTCATCGTTGGTAATATATCTCTCCATTGTAACGCTTTATTTCTGAATGGTTTCTGTTGACCTGTCCTAAATATTACGATTTATACTACTTCAATTCCGTTAATAAATATTTCCTTTTATAACTGTTACAATCTAAACCCTTATTGAGATCTACAGTTTGTACATGATTTTAACTTATAACAATAATTAAAAATGTTTAAATATGCGTTGACTGAAACAAATATTGTAGAAAAATACGCATATCCGTCCTTCGCATAGTAGTTTTCCTGAAAGTAATTGAACTGAATTATGAAAAACTGATTAAAAATTTCTTTAAAGTAAACTTTGGTGTTTATCTACTGATATGGATAAATAACTTCAGTTGGGATTACACAAAAAATAAGGTGAATAAGACAATATTAGCTATTAGTAAGGAAAGGTAACACTCAATCTAAGACATTTCCTTTTAGATTTCTATATATAAATAACATTACAGTAATCAAAAAATTTCAAGACTTTTAAGTAACCCGGTCATTTAAAAAATATTTTTTTGGTTTTATAAGAAACGCTCGTTTTCAGTTTTTAACATAAGTAGAAAAAATCAGAGAAGAACTTATTTAAATAACTTAAAGGCTTTGGTTGGCGCAATGGTCAATGCGACAGGACGATGACTGTTGCGACAGTCGCGATTTCGAATCCTGATAGGACATGGATGTACATTATGTTTGTGATCATAAGACTTCCCTATTATACCATCCCAGTCATATCAAAAACCAGGCTGGGTAATACCGGGGGTTTTCTGAGATGGTCTTTAAGTAACACTAGGTCTATTAGAGAACCCTCGTTGGCAAAAAGAAGGCTGTAAGTTATAACAAAAAAAATACTTAAAATTATTTACCATTTTTTACATTAAGATTGTATTTTGTTTTAAAAACGAGTATTTCGATTATTACAGGTTCTGTTGATATCAAATGTATATATATCGCTGTTGAAGCAAAGTACGTATTCTTTTAAAATATATTACACCAAATGCTTAAAACCCAAAAACATGTATTTGTTTATATTTTTGAAAAGATATTTTATATTCCTTTACTATTTTTAAAAAGCATTATTTATACGGCAGCTCTACTGGAAATTATGATATATGATTTATATATAAACTCCGGATCAAAATCTAACTGCAGCTGGAGGCTTTCGCTCGTAATCGAATTGTTCACTTCAACGTCATCCAATAAAATAATTTAGACTATATATAGAATACGACGAGAAATAATAAATTGGAAAAAGTTGGCTTTTATATCCGCTTACAGTTTTATTATTTCTCTTATTTATTTTCGATCGAGATATATTATTTCGTATAAAGTTTCTAAATGACACAAACTAATTTTTTGTATTAAAGAACCTATCAGTTAATTTTTCTTCAACTCTTCATAACTAATAAGTATTTTTACTAAATAAACAAACACATGAATCTAGAATATATTAGATATATGCAATAGTCATTATTGATTCACTAAACAGTGCATATATATATATATATATATAAATATATATATATATATATATATATATATATATATATATATATATATATATATTATATTTTTTATCTCAATGTTTTTCACTTTTGTTTTTGCTTTAATATTTTAATTTTGATTGGTAGGTAGGTTGGGGAAAAGTAGGAAACATATGTACCATTTCGACTAATGACATTTTAACGCTTTTCTAGTAAAATTATAATGTATCTAATATAATATTTTATATTTATGAACTATTATAGAAATTCCCGAATGTCATTGATATTTTTTATAGCTTTCCTCCTTTCTTATAGCAAATTTTATTGTGTTAGGATATTTCAAGAGCATTAATATTTTGATTGTCAATTCATGTACAACCAAATATCGAGTATTTTTGATACTCAATCTTATGTAAATGTTTCAGGAGTTTTGATGGTCAATTTTTCGTTCTATAATATTTTAGTAATGTCGCTAGATGAAATGTTGGCTGTTTTGTTGGTTCACTTATATAGGATTTTATAGGATTCCTTTTCCAAAATTCCGAAATGAAAAGAAACATATCTGTTCTAGTATTGGTGCTCAATTAGTTATTCAGTGTACATTTTTACATTTTTGTAAATATAAAAGCAAAATTTGACGAAAATTACATTCTTAAATCTCCATTTTCAAAGTGATAAACTTTTGACTAAGTATAGAAAAATGTTATCTTTACTTGTAGAGTGCTGAGTAGATCTTGTTAGCTTTAAATACTCTATAGTATACACTCATCGAATCAGTATTGCTAGAGATACGAGGCTTCAAGCCATTCTATCAGAAAAATCGAGTTTTTCCTCAAAGTTATATTAAGTATAAGTGACTGAGAATATATGAGACAAAAATTATTTATACACAAATACAGACATGTATATTAAATATGGTAAACTTAAATTAAATATAAAATATACATAATGGAAAAAGTTTTCCTTGCTGTTGGCCTGTAAGATAAAATCCCTTCCATATTTTCTTCGTAATATATCGAGGCAAACGTACACGTGTTATAAGAAAAGTTGCTCCAAAATGGGATATTGTAATTGCTTTGAACAGTTTCCATTTGTTTTCTTATATATGTATTTCGATCCTTCTTAACATCAATCCGCCTGGCTTAAAGGATATACTCAGGCGTTATTTTTAATCAACTTGTTACTTATTCTGCCAATATTGCCTTCCTTGTCGGGCTCCTTTTTCTCTCATCTCTATTATCCGTAAAAACCATCTGTTAAATGAGAAATGCTCCGACTGAAAGAAGGCGGAATTGCAGTCAGATAACGTTTCCCTGCCATATATCACATTTTAGTCGGTTACCGCTTTCCATACAAAACCGTACCACCGTAATTTTTCTAATTTCTCTGCTGCTCCGAAACGAGCTCTGTTACGTTTGAAGTAAATTTCACGCTTTTGAAATGAATTTTTTCGTTTTAGTATTAAATAATTTACTGCATTAATATTACTAAATTGTTGTCGACATTCGTTGAAGGAAACAAAATTTTATGATTGGAAATAACTACAATGTGAAGAATATTACATATATATTTTACTCGGTTTGTTTGATGCCATAGTCACGGTTTCGAATCCTGCTGAGGTATGGCTGTAAATTTATGTTTCACGATTGTTCATAATTTTGATCAGCAGAATTCATTTATCAGTAAAATTTGCAAAACGCGCTTATATAAATCAAAAGAAGCTAATTATGGTGAACAATATATATGTTGCGAAAGTGGGTTTTGTAATAATACAGACTCAATTGATATCAATATGCATTGAAATTATTACTTTCTTAAAAAAGTTTAATGAATATAGTCAAACTTCTTTCTTAGTTATCCCAGAGAGTTGTTTAGTGATAAAAGTAAAGCGCTTTAAATCTAAAACATGTATTTGTTTGTAGTTTAGGAAGGATATTTTGTATATTTCTTATTTAGAAGGCCAGGAAAGATGTGATATATGATTTTATTCCATTTTGGTACAATTTGGAAAACACTAAATATATATTTTAACTTTCAAGATATCTCTGAGGTTTAAATACTCCTGTTGTATATTTGAAGTGAAAATTTGTAAAATTAGTAAAATGGCAACATTATCTGGGTCTCTTAATATTTCCTGCAGTATGCGAAAAGTTGTCTTAATACACACGTTAAATAATATAATTAAATTAACCAGGAAAACTTGTCCTGATTCATTATGATGTTAGTAAACTGAAATATCATCCACAGAGATCAAACAGTACACAAAAACCTAGTTAAATTCTCATTCGAATGTGGTTTGTTATGATTACTAAAATCACTTTACAAAATTGTTAATAAACCTTTATGACACAAATCCATTTTCACATATTAAGCCGCAAAATAATATTGGTGAGCTATATTTTTTGTACAATTAAAAAAAAGTTATACTATTGTATCGTTTTAAATTTTAAATGGTGAGCAGTTGATAGAAACGCCTTAATATTGATATTTGTGTTCTAAAAATCATAATTTTGAAGCCGTATACATGAAACGCTGTAGTGAATCGAGATGGTCTAACTAGTTATAAGGTTATAATCCTAAACCAAGTAAAATTATCACGACAACTATTAGTTTCAAAATACAAATATTTAATAAACAATTACGTTTTGAAAATTGAGCTGCTCATTCAAATAATCTCGCTCTACCCATCATATTTGTCAAACATTATAACTTCTGTTTATCAGTTGTTCTAATCGATGTCACTTAATCTAAATGATATCTAAAGCCGTATATGCAGCAAAAAATTAGAGGAAGGTTGTGGTATGGAAAAGATAAATTATTTTTAACTATCTTTAAATTATAAATATTTGTTAATTTTGATAAATAATAACAGCCATATTGGTGGTCGTAGTGGTCAATGTGACAGGATCCTATTGCTGTTACGCTTCCTAGTGTTGCAATGTTAGGAGAAATTAAATTTTTGTACAGCTTTGTAGGACTGGTATATATTTCTCTTCTTCTACTATTATAAATGCGCTAAAAACATAGATATTTTTTAAGTTTATGATTTTTTATGGCTTATGGGCCAGAAATTAAAAATAACCAAATAGTATAAGACTAGACACTTTCTGGGTTCATCATTGGCCAGGCGTTGGTCTTTACGGTTTAATATTTAAATATGACTATATTTTCCAATTTATTATATATTCGCAAAGTCTCTATGAGCTAAAATATTTTAGTCGATGAAACCATAGTGAAAAATGAGTACTTCGAACGGAGACCATAAAGTGCAGTTAGATTATGTTCGGCAGCCAATATATAATCGTATATCACTTCTTTACGGTATGGTTGCCAGCAAAATATAGTATGATCTGCAACAATTTTGGAACTACTAAGAGCGTAGTTGCATTCTGAAAATACTGCAGCATATAAGATTTTGTATTTACGTGTATCAATTGATTTATTTTTACGGGATTTATTGAATAAAGTAAGATCAAACATACTATTTATTTTTTAAACCATTATATGAAGTGATATAATAATTATTTAAAAGGGTAATCAAATACATTAATGGAGTCTAATTTTTTTTATTTGTTTTCAGATCTGTAATTATAATGAATTCATATATGTTTAGGGTAAAATGATGTGGCTCGGTGAATGGAGGTAAAACGAAATAAAACAGTGGTGTTTACATAATGTGACCGTTATTTATTGGCAATATAAAAAAATGTGAAAATACCAAATTAAAAAAAGGGATGGCAGCGGAGTTACCTGAAGACGAGGCTTGGGCAGTCGATGGTGGCACGTCTTAACCAAACGAGGGTTGAGTACTGAATGACCGAAATACCCTTCAATAATATCCCAGATAAACGTCTCGGGGTTGCCGCCAGCTATTCGTTGTCGGGTTTCAGTTGGCACCCCGCCCGTGTTCAACATCTGGGATTATATTTCTGGGTATTTTGTAGACCGTTATTCCACGATGTAAAATTCGACATGCTCAAGGTCGCTACATATGGAATGTATTCGCGCTAATCGCTGAAATTTCTTTGTGTATAATTATTATAATAACTTTAATTCTGATAAAACCGTTTCTAGAAGAAACGCACATAGAATTTGATATAAGATTGATATAATTTTTAATATTTTAATATGCTGCTGCCTTTACGTAGTTTTGTTTCTAAAACATTTTCATTTGATATTATCAAATAATGCGGATCTGTTTCCAATGGCACGATTTTCTTTTCTATCGTTTCCTATAGAACGTTACCATAACATACTTTTAATAACACAAACTCAGAACTATAAACTTACGCCTGTCAGATGAGCTTATATTTCACTGGCTGTATAGTTTCATTCGTTAAACCATCTGCGAAATAGGGAAAGCTCCCAGCTATAACGGGGTAATTTTCTCTGTTGTTATACGTCATAACTTGTTGGCATATGCAGTTTCGCAGCAATTTCTCTAACATCAAATGATCCTACTTTGGCATTTGTAATATTAAAGGAAAAACCTTTATATTCAGATAAGTTTTCATGAGAAATTGCGTTTATATATAGATATGATATATATGATTTATATATAGATATGAAGTTTATATATAGATATGAATTTGATAAATTTCTACACTTCCACCGATTAAAGTAGTTCAAAACAAAGAAATATAAAATAGATAAAGAAGGCTAAAAATAATACACGCGTGTTTACAGAACACGAAGGAACTGACCTTCTATGTTAGACTGAGTTATGAATTAAGTTTAACTACTTAATTTAAGAGTAGTTTAACTACTAATTTTTCTTTAAAGATTTTTCTGAGCTATAGATTATAAAAATATTAATATTTTTTTTTAAATCTAAAAATTTAGCACAACATAATCTAAACAAGATTAATAAAATAAACCAAAATAATGACAAACTAGCAAAACATGGGTAATTGAATTAGTTATGATACTAAATTTAATCCCAATATGAGTTGAAATGAACTTGACCATTGCCTTCCTAAAATAATTTCAAATATACAAGATTGCTGTTTAGGATAAATAATGTTTTCGAAACTCTTTAATATTATTCATAGGTCACAAGCACACTTTTATCATTTTGATTAAGTCCAGATATATGGATCAGTTATATATTCTTACATAATTTGTTGCAATAAAGGAGAAAAATTTTGTTAGTTGTTCTAATTTTTTAAGAATAGAGATTGATTGAGCTGATTTTACAAGTTATTCATGGAGCCTATAATAATATCCTTGTGTTAGAAAGCGATAAAATAAGATTCAGGTGCTTCGACGTTATTATGGAAATATATAAATCAATTAAACGTTTAATAGAATCTTTCAATATACTCAATTAACTTTTGACGTTGACGATATCATGAGAGATCAACCTTGATACATAAAAAATTTTGTTGTTCTTTATGAATATGAGGTCCAAGATAATAAATACGTAACTATAACATCTCCAATATCACTGAAGCAATTTTCTCTAATTTTTATTGAGATATTGACAAATGTGCACTCATTATCACTTGAACGTTTACTTCTTGCTCTTACATATACTCTTACATATTGTATTTGATTATATTTAATGTTTCAATTAAAAAAATCTAAAATATACAAAAGCCTATTTACATTCATGTAAAACATTATTATTGTAGAAATAGAGCAGTTTTCATTCATATTCAATGAAAGGGATCTTGTTATATATAGATATCTCTATATTAAGAGTCATAAAAAATACATAATTTTGCAAATTTCCATTTAGAATAATATTATTGTCGCAGTGCAAGCTTTTTCATATTACTTATATTATTCATAACAAATCATTAATGCCCCGCAGATATGATTGGTTTAAAATTATGTTAAATTAAAATCGAAATACGGCAAGGTATTGTTGAGAAATAACCAAAATGAGCAAAGAAGCATCCCCCTCAACGCTGGAGAATGAAACAGGCAAAAAAAACACCGACCACAGATAATATTGAGTATGATTTCAAAAGCCTCCCGAAGCTTGTTTGATAAGTATAATTAAGGACAGCAGTTTAAAGGCCATTGTTAGGCTGAATCGATTTTATTACTCAGAAATTGGGTGGTTCCCGTTTTTACTTTGTCATGAATTTTTTTGTAGTTCCGGAAAACTCGAATACGGTTCGATCTCGACTAATACCCAATGACATGTCGTATAAATGATTATGGGGAGATAGAAAGGAAATGATAAGAGTCTACTACAGACAATATTTGTTACGTCGCTAATTTCCGATGTATTGTACAATTTTTATATTGATTTTTCATAGAATTTTATTAGATCCTCTTTTATTTATAACTCTGATTTTTATATGCTCAATTTTCTTTCAATTATTAATTAGTTTTTCCATTATTATTTTTAACTTAATAAAATATATGATAATAAATAAATATTTATTGATATCATAGTTCTATATTTTTACGGTTTAAGCATTATCTTAAACAGCTAAACATATAAGTTTTTAAAACTAACCTTAAAATTTAAAAACAAATATTTTTTATTTATTTATGTTAGGGATGATTTGATTTTAGTTTCTTTTTACTTGTACTAGTTATAAAATAGTTTAATGTGTAAAGTTTAAATCATATCAAATATTATATAAAGTAAATGTGTTTGACCATAAACTTTCACATGGCCAGCTATTGCGTACTTAAATTTTATGGAACAGAAGTTTATTAATTCTTCAAAATGCCAAATGGTTGCAGAAACTAAAGAACCTCTTGTCCTAGTAGATATTAGATTTTTACCAATATATTGAAAAACTGTTAAGAAGTACTTTTATTCATCGTTATTCATTATTCATCATTATTATAATAATTATATTGCCATGAGTGACCCGATGTACCCTTCTGAAAAATCCATATCTCATCTAAATATACAAATTGGTATAATAATTTTTCCTTGATTTCGCTTTAGGTTTTTAAAAATTATGTTTTAAAAACTGTGTTCACCGTCTTTGGTGCTCATTTCATCACGTCTAAACTTAGTATATCAATCCTTGATGGTTGATTTTCCTGGTGCGGGTTCCGCAAACTCGGCATCAAGCCGAGTTTTTGCTTCAACGGTATTTTTCCCTTTAAAAAGCAATATTTTATTAACAGGCGAAATTCCTTTTTATTCATATTTTTACAATAACAAAATTTGATTGACTCAAAATGCTATAATTCACAAACTAATGATCCGACCGCTGTCTAATAACTAAAAACTGACTGTCTCTAACTGTCTGATAACTAAAAAACGTATGGATTTAATTCTACTACCGCCACCTGTGTGCTAGTCCGAACTGTTCAGAACTTTTCAGTAGACCTGTTATTATAACAAAAGTTGCATCATTTTTATTTACATGATGCGAAAGAATACATTTAAAAATCAACAGTATATACGGCCACACCCTCTCCCTAATGGTAATAGTCATTAACTAATGGAATTAACTAACAATGCGTTTCAGTTGGTCTCCGGTGCAATTATTTTTCGCGATGAAAAACCGATAAAATACACGCACGCATATGTTAAATGGCCTCATTGCTGCCCAGAAAATATATTCTATGCAAATGGAAATAGGGGGAAAAAATCTTTCTTCACATACACGGACTTTTTAGCTCTCATTTCAATATTTTTTAAATTTAAATTACGTTACCGATAAACTATTTATAGACTTATTAAACTATTAATAATAATATTTTATGTAGTTTCTTTAGTTTTGATTTTAATCATCCCATGTCATCATCAATGCGTTGGTATTAACAAAAATTATTCAAATTAATCAAAACTAAGTTCTATGTTTTTTGTACAGCAGACATTGTATGTGTGCTGTCATATATAATAGTGTTTATCCAATAAAACAGTGACTTACGTCATCGAAATTTATAATATCAAAACATCGCAATGTTGTCGCCTTTAACTGTGAGTTTTAGTTTATTTTGGCTTTGATATAGAACAATATCCTTTTCTATATCAAATAATGAAACAAAGTACTATAAAATATCATTTATTTTAACAGTATAGTACATCTAATGCATATTTTATTGAAGGACTTATGCTACAACTAATTATACAGAAATAATACTTTACAGGTTAGAGTTGTATTATATCAAATCACCTTGTGCTTTCATTATACATTCTTGTACAATACACTATTTTCTATTCTCATTTCTATTTTCATTTCTATTTTCATTGAGAACATAGCTGTGATTCCTTGTCAAGTCGTTCTAAGCTCACAGCATTTCTTCTTAGTTTCTTCTTTTACCATCTGTGCACATTTTTATTCATAAAATTATATTTAATCACTGGTTTCTTCGTAATATATCTGCTATGTTTGTAAAATAGTTCTAATTTTCTCCTTAACACATATTTGTGCACATAAAACTTTCACACTCTTCAATATTTTTTTCTATAGTTACCATATATTAATTATATACTCACTTTTAGTTATTTCCACTCTCATCGCCCTATCTTGGTAATTATAATCACTGAATAATAAGAATACACCCAGAAAGTTTCATTCAGTTACTGTCAATAACTAGACTTTTGATTTCCATCCTAACACTGGTTCACAATTCTACCATATGTCAATTTAAAGACAATCGAAGCATATTTTTGGAGGAAATCCTTCTTTCCACATATCCAAACAGTTCTTGCATGTATATCTTTTTCGATCTACGTGTCTATTTTAGTAATACTTTGCCATATTCTACAAAACTTTGATTTAATTGAACAAGCAGTGATAAGGAGGAAGACGTTACACTTTGTAGCCATATTGTTCAGTCATCTTCTCTAGTGTGTATATTTTTTAGGCCTATTTCTAAAAAAAAATAATTATATAAAACAGAATTAAATATGTCATTTATATTTACCAAATAACAGTTTGAAATACATAATGTAATAGTTGTCTTTATATTCTTTTAATCAACGTCTTGCCAAGGGTGGCTTAATGATCTATTTTGAAATATCTATGTCTATACACACTTTGAAAGAAGAAATCTGCGCTAATTTTCTTATATGTTTTAAAAATTGTATTCTTGTAAATTCAATGTCTAGAAATTCTGTTACCTCTGTCGACCTCCGTTCATGGTTTATCTTAACACAATTTAAATCCTGTATTATCCAACAGTGTATGAAGAGATGTCTTACACCCCTCAGAGATATATTATGGTAGTCACAGTATTCATACTAATATCCAATGTAGCTGCAAAACGCTGAAAATATAAAATTTATATACAATATTGCTATAAAAGCTAAACTTAATTTTTAATAGTATCAATCAAAAGGGTGCTCCCATTATCTCGTTACTGTTTTAAGTAACTGACTAAATTAAATCTTCAACACATAGCCTTCAATCATCTTAGGATTTCAGGTAATATAATTATTTATTTAAAAATACATAAATATTTAAATAATGAGATGAGACTAATGTCCTCGATGGAAATTAACAGAAAAATTAAACCAACTTAGAAGTAAATTGCTCTATTTTCTTGTTTCTTTCGATAAATGCGAAAGCAAAATGTTTTATTCAGTAGGAAGTGTTAGTGGAGTCATTTGGCTCCCACACTGTCCAGCTTAATGTATCCTGTATTTTTATATTTACCCCACCTGGTTTCTGTAAACGGTTCCCATTTCAGAAATGTATTTCTTTTTTTCCTTAACCTGGATAGGGAATGGGACACGAGTAATTGTAATACAGTATATATTTTCCAGAGAGTTTATGCCCTGTTATTAATTAATTTTGCTATTAATGTTGTTATTAGGGACAGCTTTTTCTTTGCGGAAATTCGAATATAAAGGGAGATGTGTTTTGTACACAATACTTCTCAATAAATTGGGCTGTTCTTTTAAAGTCATTTAAAAATAAAAAATGGAAATGAAAGCGTATGTATAATAATTTAATTGAATTTAGTATTTTATATGTTCTAATGATAAGTACGTGATATATGTTTTTAGTGAAGGTACAGGTTGAACTTTTTCTAGAATTACTAATGGATTAATCGATATCTAATTAAGTTTCGAGTACGTGCTAAACATTATTAAGTATTCATCTCTGGTCGAAATAAAATATGTATAAACAAAAATATTACATTTCTGTAAAACGCGATTTATTTTTGTTGTTGATGAACACTCAAAAAATTATTATAATTATCATGTGCATTGCGTGCATCATTGCGTGCATTTATTTTGATAAGCGATATTTATAGGAGTTAAACGACCTAACGTATTGTAGCGAATTGAGGCATGTCGAATTTTACATCGTGGAATAACGGTCTACAAAATACCCAGAAATATAATCCCAGATGTTGAACACGGGCGGGGTGCCAATTGGAACCCGACACCGAATAGCTGGCGACAACCCCGAGACGTTTATCTGGGATATTACTGAAGGGTATTTCGGTCATTTCAGTGCTCAACCCTCGTTTGGTTTAGACGTGCCACCATCGACTGCCCAAGCCTCGTCAACAGGTAACTCCGCTGCCATCCGTTTTATTATTTGTATATTCACATTTTTTTATATTGTCAATAAATAACGGTCACATCATGTAAACACCACTGTTTTATTTCGTTTTACCTCCATTCACCGAGCCACATCATTATACCCTAATGTGGTGATCCCGACGTGATCTTTCGCAAAATTGGGTTTGGACTCGTGAATGGAGGGTACGTAGAAAATGGGGTATTTTACGTGACCGTTATATTTTTTTTTGTTTCAAAATTTTAAATATTTTTAATTCGATTCGTTTTCAATTTTACCTTCAAGGTTCATTTTCATTTTATTCCGATTAATTTCATTATTTCCAATTCATTTTTTTAAATTTTTTTTTGTCAAAATTTTTATTTCACAATCTTTTGGAATATTTTTACGTCACTGCTTAATCATCAGCGTCTCGGCTAAACATTTCTTTGGGCGCTACGTTTAAATCATAATGTCTTCCTTCGCTCGCCGTCTCCGTCATAATGGCAGATATTTTGATTTGAAAGGCTTTGGGCAGCTTCGGTCGGATACCGTCGTTATTTGTTTTTTCTGAATTAACCTAACGTATGTGACTACGGATTAGTCACAGAGCAGCTCCAGAAGCTAGGTACCGATTGCAGTCACCGTAGACTCGTTATGTCCTCGCCGAAGTACCAGAATTGCTAACGTCTCGTCATCGAAGAAAATAAGCTACCACGTCGTCGAACAGTCGATCCTCCCACAGCGTCGATTACGGGAGCCCTGTCTGAAGAATAGCTTGTTTTCAACGTCGTCGATGGACCACATTCAAGTGCCAAAGCGACGATGATGCAACGGTATCTGTAGGACCGGAAGATATCAACAGCCGTACCAGATCGCAACCGTACCAACCACAACCGTTTCGAACTATCATATTTTTTCAAAGCCCATTTTACACAGCACATTTTGTTTGGTATATGTTTTTTTTTGTATTTGATATTTTTTGCAAACATTTTTGTATTTTTGTTGAAGTAATTTTATGTAAAATTCTGGCAGGGGAGTATTGTAGCGAATTGAGGCATGTCGAATTTTACATCGTGGAATAACGGTCTACAAAATACCCAGAAATATAATCCCAGATGTTGAACACGGGCGGGGTGCCAATTGGAACCCGACACCGAATAGCTGGCGACAACCCCGAGACGTTTATCTGGGATATTACTGAAGGGTATTTCGGTCATTTCAGTGCTCAACCCTCGTTTGGTTTAGACGTGCCACCATCGACTGCCCAAGCCTCGTCAACAGGTAACTCCGCTGCCATCCGTTTTATTATTTGTATATTCACATTTTTTTATATTGTCAATAAATAACGGTCACATCATGTAAACACCACTGTTTTATTTCATTTTACCTCCATTCACCGAGCCACATCATTATACCCTAACGTATAATTAATATCTACATATTAATCCGTTTAGTGAAACTTTTATATTTATATATATTAGATGTGAAATCTTGATAAAAGATAATAACTGTATTAATACATAAATGAAGTAATGGAAATATGTAGCAGTTGCCCAGATGGCACATAGGGAAAAATAAAAAAAATATGAATTATCAACGGTAATTTTGTAAATATTGGAAACTTCTTATAAATATTAAGATGTTTAATTAATGCAATAAAATATGTAACAATATGACTATTTGTTGTTTGAACCTTTTATCAATTATTTTAGTTATTTATTTTATAAACCTAAATTTTGGGTCAATACTTCATATAATGATTATAAATATATTATTGTAACATAATTTTATTATTGTAAAAAGTAAATGTTCTAATTTTGTTCTTTATTATTCAAGTTAATTAAGTTAAGGTTAAGTTAATATACAAATACTTATTACTTAATTTAATATTCCATGTATATGTTTATAACACAAAAGTAAAAAAAAATCATATATACTTATATTTCATGCTCTGAAGTCATTACAGCCTTGAAAATAATTTTACTACTTTCATTTGTTAACTAAGTTACTAAAACATACAGACATTTGTTACTGTAATAATATACACCAAATATATATCTGATCTTATATTGAAAATATTGCCAAAACAAGTTTAAGTAATATTATTGTAGTCAAATTTCGACCACAGGGCGATCACTACTTTCAGTAAATGTTAAAATACTTTTCTCAAACAAGGTATATCACATAGGAACTAACCAGTTGGTTGACATAAAACTTTAAGCCGATTACATCCTAGTTTAATAGCTAAACAATCGATCTCGAAGCGTTATCGTTGGAAAGAAGGTTGACAAATATTATTTTTGGATCTTCAAGGCATCGAAATATTTTCAAGATGTTTTCTTTTCAATGGATAGTGTTTATCCGGGAAATATGTCAGATTTTATATTAATTTGAAATTTTATTAAAGCTAATATTTACGCTGAGTTATATTAAGGTTTAATTTTCTATTTATATATTGGAATTCCAAAAATATACGAATTTTAATGAAGTTTCATTATATCATTCATGACTCTGACTGTAATAAATTTGGGCGTGTTTAGTATTTTAGCATGTAATTTATTATTAAAATATACTTTTAACTTTAACCATCGAGAAAACTCCGATGAGTAATGTAATAAAAATTAATTATTAAAGTCAAATGACAGAAAAGGACGCACTAGCAATAATTACTAACTTGTTTTTTGTACTCTTGAAATATATTTAAGCATGATTTGCTTATATTTTTTGTGCTATTTAATATCACTAATGCTAGTAAGTCACGAATAAATAATACCCAGTTCTAAGCTAATGAATTATGAAAAAAATATTTAAATAATTTCATATATTTCGTTAATAGGACTGAAAAAATTCTGGGTAATAATGTTTCATAAAAAATATTGTTCACTTAACATGATTGATTAGTTCAATTTATCAAAACAGTTTAACATTATTTGACGGGGTTGATAAATATTTTGAGATAAGTCCTTCTATTTTAAGATCATATATTATTATGCGTTATGTTTATGTTATTATTATTGTTTTTGTTTACATTGTTTTTTTGACAAAATGTGAATTAATTGTATTTAATGGTTTTTATTAATGAATCTAGAGGACTCTGCTAACACGGAGCATTTGAGTGTTTGAAAGCGAGTTAAAAAATGATTTAAAAAAATTTGTATAGCAGTATATTATATTCATTCTGTTACAAAAGCTAATTGGGAATTGTCCAATAAAACACAATATTTGTCATTAATAGAAATATATTACAATATGGGTATAACTCCGATATGAACATACAATAATACAATAATCAAAGCTTTCAATTTTCTCGTCTTATATCTTTCGGCTGGATCAGGTCGCCTGTTATGGTGAATTAGTTGTTTGGTAATATTTTTTGAGACTTAGATAATAATATCATCGAAATAGCTTTATGAGAAAGGATAGTTGTCTCAAGAATTTTGAGGTTGCACTGCCGCAAGGCAAGTAAATAATCAGCATAACAATAATCACCATCATAACTTTTGGTTAAGTTTTACGTGATTTTTTCTGCCTCGGTTCCGGTTGAAGACGTATTTCTGAAACATCCTGAATATATCATACTCGAGCGATCGATGTCTCCCACCACTCATAATAACTTTTACGAACATGGGATGGAACATGCAATTAGCTTGTTCTAACATGCTTTTAGCAACCTTCATACGATTGAATTCCTGAATAATCTTCGCTTCCTTCAAATAATAGTTGTAATATGGTGTAAAAAAGGCTTAAATAATACTCTTAAGCTTAAACGACCTTTTCAGTCACCTTCTTCTTTACATTGGTGATGTTAATTTCACTTGAAAAAGTTGATA
Source organism: Rhynchophorus ferrugineus (assembly GCF_030347505.1). Lineage (NCBI taxonomy): Eukaryota > Metazoa > Arthropoda > Insecta > Coleoptera > Curculionidae > Rhynchophorus > Rhynchophorus ferrugineus. The sequence continues at coordinate 16,208,981 of NW_027472583.1, read as the reverse complement.
ATCAATCAGATTCAAGAAAATCTTCATTTATATCTGGAACAATTTTCAAGCCGCTATTATTATGACATCATCGTCACCACTTCATAACTGGCGCTCAGGAAAAGTATTTATATCTCAATTAAAATACTGCTGTTGGTGCCACAGGACTACTGACCTCGGTCAATGTTAATCTCCTATTTTACAGATTACTTTATATAATTTTCATCCATGTCTTTTCGGGAACTGTGTTTTACCCATTGATTGTTCGATTTTGTCACAGAAGTCTGTAAGGAAGCCTTTCATTTGATAGATATGTTCAGACTATTGTAATCTGCTTCACCAAATTTGTTCTTCAACTGCACACCGATTGCCGCATCATAAATTAGCGGCTTCATATCTAATATGATCTTGGAGAGGAACATGTACAGTTTACTTTAAGCATTACATTTTAAAGTTCCCAGGGTTATACATGTCAAGCTGTAATAGTGTCCTAGTCTAGGAGCCAGACCGAATGATGACAAGATGAGCATTCAGAAGGGTCATATTTTAATATTTTTTTGACAATTTAATATTCTTTCACATTTAGCACAACTGTGAATAACAATTTGGTGTGGAACTATGATCGAAATATTAAGGTAACTACATATTATTATTTGTATATTTTAGTAATCAGATACATTCAAATAATAGCCGTGCTCTTTTAATTAATACTGAATAATGAAAACTGGTAGTCAGTACAACATTTCTAAAGGTTTTATTTGATGTTAACCTCTACGATTAATACCTTACATCCTTTACAAATATTAAGTTAAGATTAATATTAAATGCCACGAATGAAATGATTAATGAAAGTTAAAAATCAAAAAGTATTTAAAGTGTACAAACCAAGTCTATTAAAAAATTGGCTTCATTGTTTTATTAAAGCTGGATCAGTATGAAAATATTTTAAAATATAATTTTTGTCAATATTAACCTCATATTATCTAAAATAAGAAGCCATTAATATAAGAATACTATTGAAGCCGAGGATAGAATACACGCTGTATTATAATATACAAATGTATTTTTCTGTCTTGACGCAAACTAATCTAAAACATTTATTTTAGAACGTCCATACAACTGTTTCGCGTTTTTCCTAAAAATATACTGTGATTACTTTCCTGTAATATACCTAAAAAGTTGTTCAAATATTATCTAAATGAGCCATAAATTAGGCCATAAATTAGACCGTTAAAAGGTCCACGTAGGAATTATGCGTCCTTTTGTCTAATATGCCCTACAAATAAATATATTCCAGTAAAATGAAATACATCCCATAGGTGACACAAAATATATATACAAATATATGCGGCTCTGGCCGCTGCGCTGCCAGTATAATTCTTGTGTTAGATTATTACTCGTTTCTGTTGTACGTAAATCATCTACGGAACCGTAACGTTTAAAATAATTTCTGGCAACGTTTTACTGCCAAATACCGGCTGGCAGTTTTATAGCAAATTTGAAAACATTTTAAGTTATTTAAATATTAAGGTGTTTAATTGTTTTGTTTGTTGTACATTGTTTGAACTGTGTTTCATTTATTTTGATTAATTACTTTGTAGGTCTATGGTCTCAAATGTAGGTCTTATATTTAAACATGTAGAAGGGGCAATATTAAATATAACCCCAGAAATATGAATCGCTAAGACAAAGACGGTATCAAAGACAATGTATTGCACTTAGAGTTGCGCCAAAAAAAGTCCCCGACCGTGGCATCCTGCAATATTTAACAAAATTGCACATTCTCCCGCTTTTACCAGGAGCAAGAAATTTATATTTTCCTGGAGCCGCGCACGTTCTCTATGACATTTTATTGCGGAGTTGAGTATAACGTATTCGACGTAGCTTTATAACTTAACTGAGGCACTTCACTGGTCCAAGAATTTTTCTGAAAGCCTTTTTTTGCTAACCGATCTATTTGTTAACGCAATATCTCCTTCTTCGCTCGGGTTAGATCCGGATTTTAAAATGTTGTTTTGTGTGAGTTAAAGGACTATAGCCGGATGATAAATTGTGCTAAATATATTCAAAAGGGTTACTTTAATGTAGCATATTCATACAACAGTTATTTGTAATTTAAACATAAAATATAGCAACTAAGTAATGGTTATATGGGCATATTATAGCAGTAAATAAAATAACTTGATACTAATAACAATGTCTCTTTTTTTTCAGAAGATTGGAATTATAGGGATTTTCATTGGTAAGTAAGTCAAATAACATATCATTTCACATATTATTTATCATATTCTTATAACTATAAATGTATGCTGTATATGTAATTTCTGATGTTTGTGTGTACTGTACGTAGAGCTGGACAAAATGCATGTTCTGTTTTAATTAAAATATAAATTACGCATGTACTTAATATACAAAATAGAGTATTTTAACTATTAACATTTAACAAGCAGCTTTCTGTATTTTCTGATAAACACAAACTTGCTTTATATTGTATGAACATATTTTAACACATAAAATTGAATTAATTAAGTTAAACTTAAGAATACACTTACATTATACAAGATCGTGCGGTGTGGCTCACTTCAATCTTCTGATTTCTTGCGTGTTATCAAGTAGGTGTATTGCTTCCATGTTGCTGGGACTTGGAACTGGACTGGTTTAAGGCAGAATCTTGAACCACTTCGTATGTCCATTTAATTTTGAGGCTATCGTGCTTCGGGCAGCTTTTCGTAGCGATAAGCATTGGTCGATCGTAGAACTTAATTTTGGTTGCGTTTTATGACTAGTTGGTCTGATGTTTTAGTGCAACCCCATATTTACTCCCATAGGTACAAACTGGTTGCATGATTGGCTGATAAACCAATTTCTTATATTTTAGATCAATTTGAGTGTATCGGCTAACCAGTATAGTTGCTGTACTTTGAGTCTAATCTGCTCTGATATTTGTCTAACATCATGTTTCCGAGGTAAATACCTCTAACAAGCTAATTATACTTAAAGAATCGGGCATTCGCCAAGTCATATAATTAGGTTTTCGATATTCTACCACAACGAAAAATTAACTTAGACTGATTTGGAACTATTAAGATGTATTTTCCTGTCTCTAGTCCATTTATATATCTTGGCTGCTACTTGTAAATTTTCTGCAAGTCTTGGACAGCGATATATCTTCTGGTATGATAACCGTTACGTCACCCAATGTTCCAAGTACTGTTTCTTTTGTTGTTGGTATATCAGCAGTGTAGAGGATACAGGAGTGGTCCCAAAACACTATCCTGGGGAACTTCAGACGAAATTGGTTTAAGTGTTAAGAATGACCGTTGCCAGACCATCCGAGGTTCTAAACTTTCTTTCGAAAAGATATGATTCGAGCTGTCGACTGTAAGTGTTCCGCGGTGGCAATTTGCTCTTTTTGTAAATTAATCCGATGTACCATACTAGGTCAAGAATTTACTTTTGGCAATCAACACATTTTATAATGTGGTAGCATGACGCTAACATGGGTCTATTTATTTCATTTGATAGTTTAGAAAAACTTACCAAATCAATTTTTCTCAGCTCTCTTTTAGTTGTGTTGCAATAACACTAAAATGACTCAAAATACAACCTTGTAGGCGATCTAATATAGACTGTACAGACACTAAAATAGGCAGATGTTTGTTGCAGTGACAATTTTGTTCTGAATGTGATCTAAAGCTGTAGCATTTAGATTTAGTACTTTAATGATTTCCTTCTATGGCCTAAAATGTGTTAGTTTTGCCCTAAGTCTGAATACTCAGAAAGTTGCATATATTACTCTAATGGGAAGTAATTCAGTTACTGCCTACAGGTTGAGGTAGTATTCCGGGCTTATAATTTTTCGACTAGGTTTGGGCGGAATACCATCGGCCATGTTCATATATAGCTTTTTATCTGCCATTTCTCAGCAGAGTAGTGATAGAAATGATAGAAAAGAAGTAATAGAAGTCTACTGAAACGTTGTCATAAAATTATAGGTTCTTCTTAGAACCCAACGGAGATGAAAACCAGAAATTTGTGGTATCAACTTCATGGAATACTGTCTATTCGTCAAGAGGAGAAATAAATAGTCTACGTCATTTTGGCGTGTGAAGTTTTGGGAACGCCATTTTATCACTATAATCGTTTCCAAAAGAAAAATTTTAAAGAACGAAAATAATGTTCCCTAAATGTAACTCACTTGCTCCTCAAAAACTAACGTTAAAATCAATAAACTGAAATATAAATTATTTCAAATTATATCTTATTCGCTTCATCTGATTTTCGAGTGTTATGTAAAATATGGAAACTAAGTCAGATTAAGTCCCTTTAAGAAGTTCTTTATCAATATTTAATAATCATTGATTAAATAAAAATTGGGTTATTGTTTTTTCTCACAATAAACATTGTATCATCTTCATAATTCAGTATAACCTCTGAAAATTATATGTAATTAATAATTTGATTAATAATATCACCCCAAAAGAACAGCTAACACTTCAAAACATTTCTTAAAGTGGCATCACTTATTTACATATTCACCAAGAATCTAAATAGCAGCTAAATATGTTTGACACTTTGACATTAGCTCCCAGTTTGACATCCGCCCACACGTCTCCGATACCCCGCTGAACTTTCCGATTATTCTTGTGACCTTTTCAAATAATTTCCATGGCTTTGTTGACACTAAATCTTATTCAGACTCTCCGTTACAATAATTAAGCCAATTTGCTTCTGTTCATATTTTTGAAGCAATTTTGTCGGTCTTATTATTATGAGAGCACCCCAGGGTACGCTTTGATGCCTTGAAATGAAGCAAAATTGTAGCTATAAGGCGGCTAAGAATTTATGTTTTATTTTATTAAGTCTGTCTCGCAAATAATATAGAGCAATTTTTGGGTAGTGGGTACTTATTTGGTAAATTAGCCACAATTATGTACTTTACTAATTGGGTGTTCTATAAAGCCGTAAGGATCTTAGTGATCATTAAAAAATAATACGATAAAAGGTAAAATTTTATTAAAAACATTAGAATATCGTTATTTAGGGTGCTGCTTAGTTATATTTATGAAATTTAAAATGCTTGAGATTAATTGAATAATATTGTATTCGTCATATCTCTCAGTTCATTATGAATAAGAGACTAAACTACAACAAACATATTTGCTCAACAAATTAAAAAACTAAGTAATTTTTTGGATTTGTGAGGTTTGAAATTAAGAGTAGCATTACTTTAATTTAGTGAAGTTCTTTTTAATGAGCGAAAATACTCTTTTGCTTAAAAATATTTTTTGAGATATCACAATAATCATAAGTCAGATGGAGCCTGGTTCGACCAATGAATTGGATGTTGGAACAACTCATACCTTAATTCTTTGATTTCAGTTACTTTTTAAGCTGTGTAAACAGTGTTATGATGACAATTATGTTTCACAAATTTGTATACATAATTGGTTGATACGAATAACATTCCTTTAGAATCCCAAAAATCAACTCTTTATTGTTATTATTCCTTATTGGTTTTCGCAAATTGTAGTATTTAACTTATTTCCTTTCCAGTTTCGAATATATTTTACGTGAATTTGTTATACATGGAAGGAACTAAATCTATCTGAGAAGTATATCCAAACATTGCCTATGACCAATGAAATTTTAACGTGGTTGTGTAATATATAAGGAACTAAAACTAACTAAGAAATATAACCAAATATTTATTATGAGTAATGAATTTTTTACCATAGATTTTTTTGCACCATGGATAAAAGGAACCATCTGAGAGGTATAACCAAACAGTGTTTATGAGCATTATATATTTTTACGTGGATTTATGATACATCAGAGGAACTAAAACTATCTGAAAAGTATAACCAAACATTTCTTGTTCTATAAACATCTGATCATGATTTTTATTGCTATTCGCATGATACAAACGAAATTGTGAGGTTTATTAAGATAATAGAGAAGCAAGCTCTCTGCTTTTCAACATAATAGTGGATGAAGTTTTGGGAAAAATATTTAATATCAAACATGGCGTAAACAAACAAACAAACTTTTAAAAGAAACTTTTTGGCCGATCTAATGCTGGCTTATGATAGTGGTATTGACCTTTTGGCAACATTTGGAAAAGATTATTAGAATTTTTTTGAATTTCAAATTTTTTTTAAAAGTAATTTATTAAATATAGTGATTTTAGAAAAATTATATTTATAAAAAGATAATAGATAATTCTAATTGTCTATTTTATCAAATTAAGGTATATAAACTGACTAATTGGTGTATTAATGTTATATATAATTAATGTACTATGACCACTGAAGTCATTTTTCTCATAAGTAATTAATACAGAATTACTCTTGCAATATTCCAAATATATTTAAGTGTCACTGAAGTGGCTTTTAGTATAAGGTTAACGTTCATTTTTAATTCGGCCAACGAATAGACAGAAGTAGGAATGAAATTAACAGGTTAAGCGCCATCCAACTTTCTAGATAAATTCGAACCTATTTTAAACCCTAACTTGAATAATCTAACGTCGACCACTAACTACACCCCAAAACTGATTTATTTATTAAAGGTTTAAACCCAAATGTCCGTCTTTAATGAAATTGCCCAAGGATTCGGGTCAGTTTTTAGTGAAATCTGGTTATTTAAGGTCTGATTCAGAGCCTATCCTGACATCTTCCAACTCTTAGTCAAGATAAATGTGCTTTATCGGTAATGTACCTATAAAAGTTAAAGGTGATTCGGTTTTAATAATTGATTTTTTAGGATTCAATCGGTTTTAATTAGTCATTGTGCTGGGATTAAAATAGCCATTTCATTAATTTGTTAATGAATATTCCTCGAATTCCTCATGCCCATTTGGTCTACAGTTTTTCACTTTAGAATAAATCAATTAAAAAAATACATAGTATCTATCTATCAATTATATAGTATCTATCAACAATTTTTGAACAAATGACGTCTTATCTGACGAACCAATATTTCAGTAGTACTAATGGTTAACTATTTTTTCAAAAATCCCTTCAGCTGATAAGCTATCTGGAATTTCTTTAGTGCTATCATTCTATAGCAATTGAAATTATTCTTCGAACTTTTTTAACCCTCCAGGATGTTCTTTGGGAATTATATTAAAATTATTTCTTTAAAATCTCTGAACCCAAAGCCAACAATTGCTATATATTTTTTTATTAATTACATCTTACATTAGATATGCTTAGTACAATCTTAATTTACAATTAATATATTACTAATGTTTTGTTGTATTTGCATTAGTACACAAGCAAGGCGAGTGCGGAATCAAAACATCATTATGTATTTCCCAAATTAAAATAAATCTAATCTAGTAAACCTACTTTAGCTGATATTCTGAGTGTTGTCCAGCAGCTGTATTGCTTCCGCGTCGTTGTGATATAGCAACCTTATTTCATGTTGTAACGCGAAATTTTGGATAACTTTTTGTATAGATTTGATTTCGAGCTCATCGTGCAGCTCTTAGTTGATTACGTAGCTATAAGTATTGGTAATTAATCATAGAACTTTGTTTTGGGTACGTTGATTACTAGTTGGTTTGATGACTTAGTGAAAACCCATATTTGCACCCCATAGGTTCAAATAGGGTTTATGATTGACTGATAAACCAATATCTTTGACTTTAGTCTTAGTTAGTTGATTTGAGTCTAATCTGCTTTGCCTTATATCCAACTTGAATGTTTCATGACCATTGGTATATGATGGAGTAAAATAACCATATCGATCTAAAGTGTGTGCCGAGATTCTGCAGCATATTTCCTAAAGTCAAACAAGAAAGGTAATTTATGAATTTTATTGTCGATAATGCAATACTGGGAATTGGAACGCCATTATTAGCGTATACATGACTAAATAATTCTGTAATATTAAATAGAAAATATTATCCTATGCCGAGAAATGTCAAAACTATCGAACTAAACCGTTAAGTTATGGTATTAATAGTTATATGTATTTGTGCTTCACAATTTCATCAATAGATATCGCTGATCAAAATACATGCAAATACATGCATTCTTTGAAGGTTAATATCAAGATTTAACTTATTTCAATAATAACAACTTTTGGGTTAATCCAAGTTTGAAGCTTTAGTTTAAGTTCTTTTTTTATGTAAATAGTATGTTTTTGTTTGCAATTTTGGAGCTTTGTTTTTTCTAACTTGTGTCTAATTGTATTTTTTTTATTTATTTTTTAGAGTCGATGTACCTTGGCGATTATAACTAGAATTTTGTAGATTAGCAATTGCAATTTATAAAAATACATACATAAATACAACGTAAATATTTATAGATAAAATAATTAATTACAGTTTTTATATAATCAAAAATTATATAAAACATAATTGGATATAAATAAAATTATTAGTTATTTAATACTGAGTTTGGAGACATGGAATGGATTTAAATAGAACTGATCATAAATAATGTAATTATTGGAATTATATATTATTTCTTAATTCAAAGATAACAAAGTCAAGGAAACAAAAGCTTAGAGAGGTCTCTTGGGGTAAATAACCTAGTTAGTTCATGAGAGATCCAGTTCAGATCACAATGTAGTTCAAAATTCACATTCCATGTGTATACGATACACTGTCGAGACCGATGGAGCCCCACAATGGGGACATTATGGTGGAATTTCCCGCAGAAGATATGAGAGCGTAGATCTGCTGTGTACCAGCATGAACCGATTTAGAATGACCTAGCTGGATATAGATTTAGAGAGGATAATGGAAGAGAACAAACCATGTCTATTGCCCACGATTTATTGTTATGTTCAATTGTTATCACGGCCAACTTTGTTAAATCGTTAAGTTTAGTTTCAACGAAAGGAAAATGAATCAGCATTTCATTTCCACTAATTCCTAAGTGGCTGGGCATACATTTTTGTTTAACGTAATCAGTTCATGTAACTACTAGATGATCATGTGACGGTTATTTAAAAGAACTTAACGTACTGAAAGAGTCCATATAGATCTGGCAGTCACCCCGTTCCCTATTTAGATGCTATTCATATTGTGCCTTACCACTATTTGAACCATCTGCATGTATCAAACGTGAAACTCGATACAGATTTTCTATGCTAAATTTTAAATTCTTATCAGTAATGCAGATAACCAAAAATTTAATTTAAAGTTATCACTTCATCAGTGGGATTGGAATCAGCGGATCTTTTGAACTGTTAGAAACTAGAATATCTAAAATTACAATTCACTTATCTTCAACTATAAAAAATAGAAGTATTCGATAAAACAAAAAAAATGGCTGATTGATATTTGAAAAAGCTTTGGAAATTAAACGTTAATTATGCAAAAGGCAACGTCGAGTTAATTACGGATTTCTCTTTTACGTCGAACTTCTTACACCCTGACAAACCTTTTCCAACTTCCAATTACCTATCGTATTGAGAAGTGAAGTCGGGAATTGACCGCAATCATAATCTAACCAAATTAGATGGAAATCACCGCAAGAAAAATTAACGTCCTCGACTTATAATCAAGAAAATGTATTATCATCGCCTCCGGTGCCAACGAATTGATGTCTAGGGCGAAATTTGATTTCCAGTCAGGAATATGTTCTGTTTAATCTCGCCGTAATACTGGATCGTGCACAAGCGGAATACGGAATGGCCTGCTTTTCTCGTTTAACGTAAAAAAGAGGTTATGAGAAGGATATATCACGCTGCGGTAAAAGTTTAAACTCGAAATTTAAGTTTCACGCAAAAGTTTAATAGCGCCGAAGATGTTTGTACTTTTCAATATATTTGGTAAAATACAACTAACCTATATATTTATAAAAATGTGTAGTGTTTGATGTTATGAGTTTGATTTTATATATCTAGTCACACTTTAATATGTCTTATATTTCTTAGTACAGTATCTGACTGCACCATTAAATATGGGAAAATGTTTAAAATCAATCATAGCATAAACAAAAAAACAGACTTTTAAAACAAACTTATTGACCAATTGGATATTCGCTAATGATAGCGGTATATTGACCTTTTGGCAACATTTGGCAGCACTAAAGTCATTTTTCTCATAAATGATTAATATAAAATTACTCTTATAATATTCTGAATATTTTTAACTGTCACGGACCTGGGTTTTAATATGAAGTTAAATTACATTTTTAATTCGGCCAATGAATAGGCCGAAGTAGGAGTGAAATTAACAGGTTACGGGCCATCCAATTTTCTAGATATATTCGAACCTATATTAAGCCCTAACTTAACAAGAGTTTAATAGCGCTGACAATGGTTTTACCTTTAAATATATTTGGTAAAACACAACTAATCTATACATTTATAAAAATGGGTAAAGTTAAGATTCTTTTTATATTTTGTAGTCAAACTCTAATATTTCTTATATTCACGATCCTTCTTAGTTCTGTATCCGACTGCACTAGTAAAGAGAAAAAAATGCCTGATTATAAGTATATTCAGGTCACCAGATTGTGGTGAATTATATGTTTTATTAAATGCCTACATCTATGTTATTAGAGTGACAAGTTCATGGTAACAGGTCAACTGAAATGTCCCCGGCCTGACACATAGATGGCGCTACTAGAATTAAATTCATATGTTTTTTACTTAGCCCTAACTCTCAAAATATACGTGTATAAATTAGACAGCTGTCGGATCATTAGTTTGAAAATTATGGCATTTTGAGTGAAGCAACTGTTATTGTAAAAAAAATGGATAAAAAGGTATTTTGCTTGTTGATAAAATATTGCTTTTTGAAGGGAAAAAACACAGTTGAAGAAAAAACTTGGCTTGATGCCAAGTTTCCGGACACTGCCCCAGGAAAATCGATCATCAAGGATTGATGTGTTAAGTTTAGACGTGGTGTAATGAGCACCGAAGACGGTGAACGCAGTGGACGCCCAAAAGAGGTTGTTACCATTAATACAATCCACAAAATAATTGTGAATGACCATAAATTGAAACTGAATGAAACAGCAGACACTCTAAAGATATCAACTGAATGTGTACATCATATCATTCACGAATATTTGGGTATGAAATATTTGTGCAGTCGGTTGGCAAATTTATGGCTTGTGTATTTTGGGAGGCGCATAGAATAATTTTCATTAACTACCTTGAAAAAAGAAGAACCACCAAAAACGATTAACATAGAAGAAAAAGAAAGTGCTGCTTCACCAAGAGGGTGTACTGTGTCACAAGTCAGTGAAAACGATGACAAAAATCCTTGAATTGGGCTTCGAATTGCTTTCAGATCTCAAAAGTATACTCGCTGGAAAGAAATTTTCGTCAAATGAAGAGGTGATCCCTGAAACTGAGGCCTTTTTTGAACCAAATCGTAGAACAAAAATCGTATCGAAAACTTGGAGGGTAGCTATAATCAGTGTATCACCCTTGAAGGGAATTATGTTGACTAAAAAACCAATTTTGCTAAAAAAATATGTTTTAGTAGGCCGGGGACTTTTGATTGACCTGTCAACTGCAGCAGTAATGCCGATTGCTAATGTAGAATAGATTAGATATTATATTATGTTTATATATTATTTGTAATACTAAAAATAAAACGTGATATCTTCGACAGATCAAGCTAAACTGACCTTAATTTCCATAAGACTAATGTAGTACTTCATTGGATATAGTAATAAAAGTAAGATATTTAGTAATATTTGTAAATAATATTACTGTTAGTTTTCATTTCAATATGTTTAGTTATATTAGTGAAACATCACTTACATTCCTGTTAATTTTCATTTAGAAATTTACATATTTTTATCTGTTGTGTATATATTTAAACAAATAATCACGTCTTCGAGGTCGAAGGAACTACTCGTGAGACGTGAACATAATCCAGAAATAGCCCGTAACTACGGTTAAATAGAGCAACAGAGGGACACTTGTCGGATAATGTAAATTATTGAACATCTTTAAGCTAATAGTTTGAAACAATGAAGTATGTCGTTCGAATATGACGCCGAATTAGATTATTCCTTACATTATAAGTTGTTTTCGGCAGAATTATTGTTGCTTTCAAATTTCAAAAAAATATTTTACATAGCAATATTTGCTCGTAAATTTAAGTCGTAAAATTGATTGAATTTATATTACAAACAAATTTTAAACTTACTGAAAATTTGTTTATTCACATTGCATAATTCATCAGTTATTAGAGAAAACCATCAACAATATTTCACCAACAAGAAATGATGTTCAATGTCGGATAAATCCAGATATGAATTTTAAATGTACGGCAGGTTTAAAAAGTTAAAATAATTGTTGTAATAAATCTCCGCAACGGTTCTTGGAGTTTTCAGAATATTTATAACAGTCTTGTTCAGCTCGGGCTAATTAATGCCATAATTATTTAGTTTTACACAAAAGAAATTTCAACTTAGAACAGCTTTATAGCCTGTTAATAATAACGCCTGAAAAATACGACGTAATTCATTTTTAATTTGTTTTTGTCAGGTTCTTTATATTAGTTAATTTGTTTATGTACTAAATTTTATTCATACTGATGCGTAGATTTTAAAACATATACACGATTTTACTTAGTACATTGGAACAAATTAAGTAATATGATAAAAGAAATAATATGGTGCTGTTACAACATTGTCCTAGTACTTATTGATAAAAAAAGTGTGAAAGTTAAAAACAACGTCTATCATGTAATAGCTCTCATAGTATATTTATCGAAATTCATTCACCTAATTTCAAATCCTTGACCAAACAGTTAACAAATCCATTCCAAAGACAGAAAGCCTCTACCTAGCAGGCCTGATTTCTACACTCCACTGTCCCCTCAAATCAATCAACATAAAATGTGTAGAAACAATCCTTCAATTAAACACTGATGCTCCATTCACTCGTTGTTTCAAAGGAATGTAAACCCCACATGCCTCACTGCATTACCAAACTCACAGTTGCTTACACTATATGCAATTATGGATTTCTATAAAACGCCGCCAGGGCTTTTCTAAGCAGTCGAAACATCCTGTCCTACATTAAGCATCCACTACAACTACATCCTAAACATCCACCTACAAAACGCTTTTAAACTATTTATAACCTTTAGATCACATCAATTCCTACATCGCCATATTCTCAAGAATCAATGAGGACATTTACATTTTTTGATAATCCAATATTTCTCTTATCAATTCTTGGAACTTTATAGCAGCGCTATCAAATCGGAACCATTTCGCAACCTACTTAAACACACACCAAGATTTTAATGAAAATTGGTCCAGCGTTTTTCCTTTGATGGTGTTACACCTTGAACTGAAATATGAATCTAAGATCCATGGACTAGGGATATTTTTCGAAGCATGGATCTGTTTTAATTGTAATATTTCATAGCTGTGAGCACCTTCAATGCACATTTTGTGATCTTATAGTTTCAATTACATTACATTTACCAGAATTCCACTTAACTATCCCAAGGAAAGCTTCGAATGATTGTGGAACGATCCATTGATATTCTGTCCTATTTTCTTGACTAACTAACTAAAACTAAAACTACTATTTTGTTTTAAAAATATTATGTCTTGCAGAAGGGGTGAATTTTACACATTTATAGTAAATAGTTGTTCTGATGAAGATACGTTTGTACTTCTTGGACAATAGTGTGTCACACTGTTGGATTTCGTGAACAATGAAAGTGATAAATTCATCCTTGTATCTGCAATTATTGTAATTTTTAATAACTTAATTCCTATTAACTTCCTAAACGTAGTGGAACATGGAGAACTGTGTTTGCGGAATCGCTCAATTTCATATCAATTTTATATTATGTTCGCGTTGCATTTATGTCATGTGTAAAAATTTCTTGGATTCCAAATTTATCTATTTCATTTCCAGTCACTCGTGAATGCAATTATGACATATCTATTACCAAAAATAAGACGCTCATTGGTCATCAAGGAGTTTAGCACGTTATGCAGCTTATTCCATATTTGACCGACTTCGACAGCAAGTCAGGTTGTCTTCATATTGGCAATGTTATATTGACACAACAAAAATTACAAATCTTAAATATGTTTACAAGGCTTCCTTCACTATAAAAAGTCGCTCAAACGTAAATAAAATACGATTTGAAATTATCGTTAGCACATAGTTATATCATATTTGACATGTATGCCACTATTTTTTACTTAATTTTCACAATGTTCCTATCAAAAAATATCTATATGAAAAATAAATAGTGTTAAGGTACTCGTATTAATCGGTCAGTAGCTAGATATTACCTTCAAAGTTTAATGTTATATTTTCTAATTATTTTTTAGTTACAAAATAAATTTCCTAACGCACCCATAAATATTTGATAACCAACTAATCTGGCTATCATTTGTGACAGCGATATATTGTAGATACTAAGATTGTGGATAATCAAACCGATTGTTTTTACTACTTTTCTCGCAATTGGTCTACATTTTCTCACCACACAATCCCCCCTGATTCTCCATAAATATTCTAAAACCAAAATTAACTAAATCGGTTGGTCCAGCCATTCTCGACTTTTTACGAAACTAACGCACAGCAATTCTAGTATATATAAATATAATGTCGACACGTCAGACTATATGAAGTCATTTATTGTAAACTAGCGACCCGCCCTGGCTTCGCACGGGTGCAATGCTGATACTAAATTAAATACACTACAGAAAAAATATGAACGTTGTATATAAAAACATAGCGGCCCGCTCCGACTTTGCACGGGCATAAAATATATATGCCTATGTCACTCAGTGAAAACATGATTAAAATCGATCCAGTATTTTTGGTTCATTCATTATTGCCCTTGGCCTGCACGCATTAAATTTGGAATAAAACAATTCCTCTTCTCCTATACTTATTATGAAGATTTCCTGCTATCTTTGGAATATCTAAATTCATACAATTTTTATTACATTACACATTTTTAAACGCAAATTTTAAATTTGTAATATCTCCGAAAATATTTGTTTAATTTACATGCTGTAAGGAACCATATTGATCTATATTAATTGCACACTGTATTTAAGGTACTTAATTCGATAAGGATTAATGCCGTATTGCTTAAAATAGCTTCGTAAATAAGCCATTTTCTCACGTAAAAAGTAAACAATAAAAATGGTTAATGTGGGTTATCCCTAAAAGATAAACATATACCATCGGGACTTTTTTGTAGACCTTTTTATGGTATACAATACTGTAGTACATTAATTTGATCTAACTCGTAGGGTTAGGCAGCGTTTTTGCTAATTGCTAAATAAGCCTAAAAAAATAGGTTAATTTACGACATCACGTTAGAAACCTCTAAAATTAGCAATGTTGCCTTAGTATATTATGCATGTATTATACATATAAACCTTCCTCTTGAATCACTCTATCTATTGAAAAAAACCGCATCAAAATCCGTTGCGTAGTTTTAAAGATTTAAGCGCACATAGGGATATAGGGACAGAAAAGGCGACTTTGTTTTATACTACTTTAGTGAAGTAAGTTTAATTAATCAGCACTTACACATTTACACTCAAGTATATAATAATTCCAATAAGGGCCAAAACATCTCGCACCATTAAAACTAGTTAATTTTCGAATTTACGCCGTCAAACTAATCACATTTAAGCTACGCAGCAGCTGTACATCAGAAAAACGTATTTGTGCGTCAAGACACACTTAAACTGCTTGTAAAATTAACGATAACTTTCCTTGGCTTTAAACCTTCCAATCGAATGTAATTAACGGTGCTTCGAGGAGAACGTTAGTTAGTCAAACAATAACTAATTTAGTCAATAGATCTCTTGTACGTGCTCGCCTTTATAATGTTATTAAGGGAAATTTTGCAGTTTGACGACAGCAAATTGCTTGTATGCCGGCTGAATGTCACCCAATTAATTTTATATCCAGGAATAAGAGAGTCGAATGTTGCTAAACATATAGACATTAATTTGCTTCGCATTTTTTTCAGTTAATTATAATTTTATATCACACATCACTCGACAAGCCGCCTGTTAACAAGCTTGCGGTGAAAGTTGTCTATGATTCTATAGACCACCGCGTTTGATACCAAAGAATCAGAGGCATAAAAGGCAAAAACGACTTTGTCTCTCTTTCCTTTTCGTTATTTCGGAATAGTACAACCTTCGTTTTCATTCTTTTTCCGTTCATTCTCCTATTGATCACATAAAATTTGAAATATGTATAAATAAAATGAATCGTCCGAATGTATGTACGTGCATAATTTTAGAACCAGTACAACAAATTGGATTTTTTTTGCTGTGTTTGTTGTTTGTACAAAGAAATTAAAAACCATTTTACATTTAAATCTCATAATATGACGAAAATGACACAAGGGACGGTTGAACAAGGGAAACATCGACATATTAATTGTTTTCAAGCTCATTCAGAATATTATGAGTCACAGTGAAGAACTGAGAGAAGCCGCTACATGATATACCCTACAGAGTCATCATGAAGTATACAACTATTAGAAAGTATACTGAAAGTTGTGTTGTGTTGTCTCAATTTTTGAAAATATTAAAAAATAAAAGTGGATAACAGAGAACTCTAAATATATCAGAAAATTACTAGGGTTTAGAATATATATATATATATATATATATATATATAAAACTTAAAAAATGAATTTTTATGTGTTTATATGTAGTGGACGAAATATGCACATAATTTGCTCAATCAAAGAGATGATCTGCATGGGCTGTTATTCAAAGCAACTAATAGTATAAAATTATCCTTGAAAGAAAACGGAAATTTGTGATTCTTAAACTGGGCTGATGTACTAAATCTAATTACCAGCAAAAGTAGATTTAATTAATTGTTTTCTATAATCATTGTTTTTACTTGGTTGTAATCTGATCTGTCATACAGTACCATTGTTGTTAATATATGATAATAATTGATAATAATCTATATTAGCGTAAAAAATTACTATATTCATATATATAGTAAAAATATAGAATATAATATTTATCGCTTGAAGATTTGCTAGGTAAAGATATTTTATGATTAAAAGATACTCACTGCTAATATAAGCATGCACACTAAACCATTATACTCTCTGATTTTCGTATGAAATGAGTTATATGATTTTAGTTTGTCATCATGCACGTTACGCAAATAATGTATATGACTCACACCAGTAATACGTCTTTATAGGAATAGCACAATTATAATAAATAACAATTAACGTGAAAAATACAGCTTTTACAATATACCTTCAGCTGGACTAACATTGGAATTAGTAAAGTTTGGTAAAGTAATTTTAGAAAATATAAGCAAATCTTCAATAAGTATAAAGCAGCTTAGTGTAGTATACTGTGAACTGCTAAAATCCAGTTAATCCATATTTGGCGATCGCTATCGAAATGATGACAAATGATGGAATGGAATACGAGCAAAGACGCAACGATGTTATTTTTATCCACCATCTTCTCCACACCTTGGTCGCTCTAAATACTACTTGATCGGACTTATGAGTCGTTATGGTGGTGATCAATTCGTGATACCCTCAAATGATACATTGCATTTTTAGAGATACGATCTATAAATTACCTACAATCTATTTGTTTTTCATTGCATGTATTTTCTCTTCTATTCAGTTTTTGTCACTTGTTTAGCCACAGTTTGCGATGCGAGGTTTATGCGAATTTAATGAACGTACCGAATATAATAGTTATGGTTGAACAGCAAAATTAATACATAAATAAAATTGTAGGTTAATCTCAAACAATCAAAATTGAAATTGTTGCCAATAATCTGTTAAATAGAATGAAAAGAGAGATTGAAAGTACCACTTGTTTTTTGCCTGATGATTTCATCTAATGCGACAGCAGACGGATACAAAGCGCTACAAAATTGATTTACTGTCGCAACGTAACGGTGCCAACCGATTTTAATTGGATTCAATAGAATCTAATTAAAAACGGAAAAGAACAAAGTCATTTTTAGGGAATAATAAAGGGCTCGTACGTACTAAATTCAATAACGCAGTCAATTTAACGTCGCATGATGTAATTACATTAGCATCGGGTAAAAGTGCGCGTGTCAAAGTTTCGTTAAAATTAGGATATTCAAATTTAATTAATCCTTATTTACGGCGTGCTACGAAACATTGTCAAATTCTTCGTATTGCAAACTTTCGAAATCATTCGTCTATTATTATAATCTCGTTACCAGACTCGGAACGATTAAATGACGCTTTTCATGAGATGATTCCCAGCTAATCGTTTAAATTGAAATTTATTACAATATGTGTCGAAATCGAATGGGGCAGTTTTACGTGTTAGGTAATTAAAGCTTTAAAACTAATTAAAGAAAAGTAATACATTTGAAGATTATTTACTATTTTGGACAAGAAATGGCACAAAAATCAGAAAAACACCTAGAAAGCTGTCCAAAGAAATTATCAGAAGCATCCAAAAAGGCTTTAAGCTATTTCGTAAATAGAAATTTACTAATAATTCTATAGGACTAGAGAAAATAATGCTTTTTGTCTAAAGGGTATTTCTTTAAGCAGGAGAAAATAAATTAGGCCAGTTTCTTTGGCACAGTGGTAGAGGTGATAGGACAGTCCTCGTGCTGTTGCGATAGTCACAGGTACTAATCCTGCTGTGGCATGGTCGTAAATGTTTGTTATTAATTGTTCAACATTTATAATTATCCTTAGAATAAAGTGCAAAATGCGACAAGGAAAATGATCCCAGTCACGCCAGAAATATATATAAATTATATTTCTTGGGATATTTATATGTATGTCATATTTATCTCATATATATATAGATTTTAGCGATATATCCTCTAGCTGTATCTCACTTCTCCAGAGACTCAGATCGCCATGAGAGATTATATATGATTATATAGGAACATTACATATGAAATGTTTTTCAAACTTCCTATTATTTCAGACTTTATACTTTAATATATGATTGTCTATCTTGTCCGCAATATTTGCACATTTT
Organism: Rhynchophorus ferrugineus; assembly: GCF_030347505.1. Lineage (NCBI taxonomy): Eukaryota > Metazoa > Arthropoda > Insecta > Coleoptera > Curculionidae > Rhynchophorus > Rhynchophorus ferrugineus. The sequence continues at coordinate 16,190,037 of NW_027472583.1, read as the reverse complement.
TTTTACCAAAATATAGTCACATAACTCGTTAACATAATTGATGTCTAATTACATCACAAATATATAAAAAGTAATACATTCATTTTCTTAATAAAAACTAAAATTAAAAACTTTTAATGCCTAAGAATTAACAGATAAGACTTAAACAGTTGGTTCTAATAAATGCAAAGTGTATGTGTTTTTTATAATATTTTAAAATGGTTTCATACAAGCAAATATTGAAGAGTGTGGACTTATGAGTTAGAATTATGGGATTTCACAAAGATATCTAAAGTTAACATAATCCAAACCTGCCATAGTATATTAGAAAAGACATCCACATAAATCTAAGGGTACCAAAGGTTTACAGAAAGAACATCAAGAAATATTGATAGATTTCAAAAATATCGAAGTACTGCAACTGTATAAAAAGTGTGCTTGCCCGGAGGTTGATGAGATAAATTCTTTTGATACAATTATGTTTGAAAACTGTATGTCGACTGCACCAGTGGAAATACATACGTCAAATACTATCAAATTAAAAGTAGATCTTACATCTGAATTTTAAAAACAATATAAAAGAAACATTAGTAGATGTTTGTAACTAATAACTAGTTATATTTATATCTAAAATATATCGAAATATAAAGATGAATCCTTCATATTCAATTTTTATTTGTTAAATATTCAAATAATGTCATAGTTTATTCCAAATAACACATTAAATAAAATAATTAATTTAATTAAATTAGAAGGGAAAAGGCTTATTATTGAAAAGTTGTAGGAAGAATGTTCGTATTTAATTTCCCTTCCTGTAGCTGACAGAACCTGAGATGATATTTTCGTTACACTGTTACGATAGTAAAAAGCGTGACGTTAACTAGTTAGAGGAAATTAAGTTTTCTTCAGATTATTTTGATATTTACAAATTGTTATTTTCCTCAAGGACTATTATATATTTAACATCATTTTAAATACAGTGTTCTATTTCTGATATTAAACAATGTATTTGTATGTTTATTTTAATATGATTATAACATTCATTCATCCATTAACTTTTTGATAGTTTCTAGCAATATTTCATAAATATAAAATACAATTTAAAAAAAACAAATAAAAAGAATGAGGTTCGTAAATGTCCAAACAGGATTTTGGAATTTCGATTATTTTTTATACTTATAAAACTATATAGTATTTGGAAATCGGTAGAAAGCTGGAAAGGTGAATGTCAAGCTTTGATTTTATATGTTTTATATTCTAGAAATTTTCTAAAAATCCGAAAACCCCTATTATAGTCGTTGAAGTTGTATCTTAACCATCCAGATATCCACTTAAAATTGCTTTAAAATTTATCCAGTGGATTTGGAGGAGTTCACTGATATACACACGTACATAATTATAACATACATAAGCTATAAAATAAAAGGGGTTAAGAAAAACTTTATATTAGTTTAAAACTATTTTATTTTACGGTAAGAACCGGCCGTTCTGGACAGCCTTACATATATTTGGGAATATCACCTGTACCTTCTTCATACCATTTTAGCATCTTTTATAGCTGTTCACCGTAATCTGCAAGCTTTTGTTCAAGTAGACTGTATTAATTTATAACAACTTCAGTACTCCTTACACCCTTAACTACGATAGCATACTAAGATTGTTGTGCTAATCCATGGACCAGAAATGTTTTTATATCATGAATGTTTCCTAACAATAATAGTTTATAGATAGTGGTTTATGAGTACCTTCAATTCCCTTTTTGTGACTTTACAATTTAATAATATTGTTCGAATTCCACTTAAGCAAAAACAATTGGCAGAAGCGACTCAAGAAACGGATAGCGACCGATTACGAGCAATGGGAAAATCCAAAAGATGGGAAGATGAGTGGAGCCGTAAGCGAAAATAATCACGGTTATAACTTGGCGAAGCAGGCCGATCGACTTTATGAGCAAATCGCTTTGTTCGCAAGAGAATACTCTGTATTTAGTGGGACCATAGTCGCGTGGTGAGACCACCAAACCAAACCTAGTGAAACAGTTAATAGTTATTGCTACAGACCATGCATTGATCGAGTTCCAGAATGGGCCCAAAGATACAATAAAATGATTTTACAGCACGATAAAGCGCCGTCTCAAAAAGCAAAACCGGCAAAAGAAGCGTTGAAGCTATATTATCGCACCCGCCGTACTCTTCAGACCCTGCCTCGCCCGACTATCATGTTTTCATTAGATACGCATGTGCAGTTCAGCACTTTGCTAATTTTGAAGAAGTTAGAAAATGGCTCCATGACTTTTTTGGGGATGGCATCCATAAATTTCCTAAAAGATGCATAGAGTCAAATGGCCAATGCTGTGAATAAATAAAATGTTATATTTCTTTTTCTTTTGGTACGTAATTTGTTTGTTCAAGTTTTTTTTCATGATACAGACATTGCAGCAAAAATATTGACAATGCTCTGCCTCCTGTCAATATTTGTTCACGGTTCCTCATTTCTGTTATGCAATATTTTTATTTTCGACTAAGTTTGCTCTTTTAGCTTCCATTAAAGACGCACTCTAACTTCTCGAGTTTCCCCTACATATATGTAAATAATATTCAAGAAAAATCGTGATATAAAATATCGACGACCCGCTAAAAATAAAGGCCGAAATGAGGGGACAGCTGTTTTTTGTGTCGACCCTGTTAATGCATCGGGCGTATATCTGTTTAGCGATGCTTCGACAGTAACCTTCTCCCAGAGAAATATGGTAATGCAGAGAGAGCATCAAATCATATTTTGGTTCATGGAAGAATCGACGTTATACATTTATCTCTTATCGTCAATTAAGGTCGAGAAAAGATATGAAGTAAATGTGATTTTATTTGGTTCTCCCCATTTCTTTCTTTCGTTTTATATTAAAGTACTTTTGTGTCGGAGTTCATTTTTTTGTTGGTGGGTATTTCTTAAAATTAATATATATATATATATATATATATATATATATATATATATATAAATATATATATATATATATATATATATATATATATATATAAATATATATATATATATATATATATATATATATATATATATATATATATATATATATTTATATATATTTATATAAACATTCGTTTTAACTTTTGATGAACAAATTCATTTCAGTCTTCAAGTTACCTCCAGCTTAACTCAATAAAATTCAGTTTTTATTCAAAAAAACGGCGTACCAGGGCGAATGAGACAAATATTGCACCTTTAACAAACCACTTCAGCATAATATTCTCTTGGATTCTAACGAGTACGATCCAAATTGGCTGTGTAAGGTATTCTGAAAGAGTTCATCCGAAAGCACTCGCCAAACAATTAAATATGCACGATGTCAATGAAGTGAATAACTCCACCTGATTAATTGAAACATAGAATATTAATTAAATTACTTTCTAGTTTATTAGTTTGTACAGGTTGTTTATTACCAGCAAAGAACATGCGACACATTTCTCAAGATTTGGTTAAATTTAGACATGTAAAATTAGTTTTTTATTTGTAGGTTTGGTTTGAGTTTCTAACTCATCAAACTTTTTGTCAAAATATATCACTTAGTGTCATATACGAAGCATCAAAGCCTATCGAAAGAAATTATGCGAGCTACGTTGTTTCTAAAACGTCAAAGGTACCAACACAAAACATTAAGCAATAAAAAACAAACACATGACTATGTAGAATTGAGCGAAGGTTTAGAAATAAAATATAGGAGCGTTATTTTTCTCATTTTCTCATCAAATAATCCGTTTAATTAAGCTCAAATCTCGTGGCGTTTTGTTTATGTTTCCAGAATTACATTAAAGATTATAAAGGAGCGGGAACATGTTTTATAGCGACAGCAGTTTAAACTTGTAACACCTAATTTGAATAACCTTTTATGTGTAATAACTTTACACCAAAGTGTGCCTTTAACTAGATTTCCGAGGATTAAAGTGTAAAACGATAATATTCGCGATCGATCTTATTAAGTTGTATACTCCGAAAGTTTCGCTTTATATATATGGTAATATTATACAATAATGTTGTTTTAATAATCATCAATTTGATATGTAAATTATTTAAATTTTACCTGTGTGACATTGCGTAGAATATAACACACATTTTTTGTTATTTGTGGCATATTACATACAGTACATGGTTACTTAACGGCTCCCTGGATTCAATACTACAAGAAACATGAGCTACTTAGAATTAGGAACTCTTCATTTCAGTCGGATATCATCACGTGACACCAAATGTTCATATCCAATTTAAATTATAGTGTCTGGACCACAGAGACTTATTAGACTTAATTGATATTACATTGGAAAAATTAAACGTCTTTAAACATAATAGTTTTTTTTCTTCCCAAAATCGGTAAGTGGGTTATGACAGAGTAGCGTCACTCTAAGTTTGTAAATGTGTTCATATTCTTTCAAATCAAACAATAAAAATGAGGAAAATAAGGAAAATGAAATTTTGTTCCATAATTAGCGTCTGTGTAGACTGAATAACTCAATAATTTTATAAGGGAAACTGTAATTTTATATAAAGAAATATGATTGCCATCGAATTTTATGGTTAAATTAGGTTATATAACAGTTATTCGTATTGATACTTCGCACCAACAGATATAGCTGCAGGTACCTACTTGGTGATATGCAACTGTTCTGTACGTTTAACTCAATTTGCCATAAACCGCTGGATCAATTTTGATGAATTTTCTTGGGTGCGTCTGACGAGTATCGGATTGGTTTAAATTCGAATTAGGATCTGGTGCCTACTTTGAAATGACAAGGGACTGACAATATAATTCAGAATTCTTGCAATCTTCCATCTTCACGAACATGATATAAATTCAAAAATATGATCTTTAATGATCTTGATTTTTATGAAATTTATGTCTCATACCTTTTGGGAATACAAGATGTTTAATGCATTGCCTGCCTCAATTTGTAACTTCGTTTTAGAATCTGACAATATTTTCCTTCTCATTTTATTCTAGTTAAAAAGAGACACAATGCTGTCTGAATAGTTCGAACACGTAATCGAATGTGCCTGTCAAGAAACAAAATAAATCCGAAAACATAATCTATAGTGTCCTATAAAAATACTTGTCCTATAAAAAATGTTAAAATCATCCAGTTGTCAGACGTATGCAAAATTCTTGAAAGCAATAGTGATAAGAGGTTATAACCCTAACCTATAAACTATTGTGGCTGTATAATTAACTGCAGTTTTTAGATGTACTATAATGTTAAAATAAATTATATTTGGTAACATTTTTGTTCAATTATTTTATTTAGGTTAGAATTTTGTTGTATAACAAAACCCAACTGAACTAGCACTCAGAGTTGATGCGACAACATTGCGACGATTTGACGTCACAAATTTAGATGATATATATACAAAATAACCTTGAACAGACTATTGATTATGTTCATACAAATTAAATTATTGGGTATTATAATAGTAATAAAGAATACCAAACATTGGTTTTAGTTGTGATAAAATGTTTGTTGTAGATATAAAGTTTTGTTGAATATTATTTACAGCTATATAGTTCTAATAATAAATAATCAATTTTGTCAAATCCAAAAACGAAAAATAGCAGGAGAGTAATTTATCTCTCGAAACTTTAAGACGATATATCAACGTCAGCCTCATAAAGTAAAAAAGACACCAGCAAGGTAATATCTATACGGAAATTATCTAGCATTATATGTATAGTTAATATATTGTATATATCTACAGATTTTTCGTAGTCTACTGTTTAAAACATCATTACTTTTGCTGTATATATTGTGTAGTCATTGTCATGCTGAGATCTGCAAACCAATGTTATTCCAAAGTATTCATACAACTGTAGTATGTTTGCAAACAACACATTTCTAACCATTGATTCACATTTTAATGAGAAATAATAGTACAAAAGTATAATAATCAAATTACTTTCGATCATTTTCGTAAACTCCTTCTCATCTTTCTGAAAACGTGGTAATATTGTATTGTAAGAGTAATGTTGGTTTTCCACTGATCCAATGGCATTTCGAAACAGTGTACCAGCGAAGCCATGCTGGGTCAGTTTGAACAGTCTTTCTTTCACAAATCTTATGCAAGCAACGTATGGCCGAGTTTTGTCATGAAAGAGGACGACTGACTATTGCTGGTTTTTTCGTGACAATACGTCTTTCATTTAGCTTTATCAGTTCTTAATACATTACATCTTTTTGGTCTCACTAATACAGTATATATAATAATGAATGTAAGATGAATTAGAGAGTTTAGTCTGGATTAATATTAGCATTAAAATCATGGCTCTTAAATCGTTCAAAACAAAACAGGCCATTGGTATATCACAGAGTAATATGACCATACGTTTCTAATAATGTTTAAAGGGCTTGGACAGTAGATTTTTTCATATCAAGAAACTAAATAAATCCGAAAATATAATCTATAGTGTCCTATAAAAATACTTAAAGTAAATATCTTATTTTATGTGGATTATTATCAAAATCATCATATTCAATATTTAGGTTAGGTTGTTTAAAATGTTGTTTACTTTAACATTTCGCATTTCCACTAATAGATTATCACTGACCAAAATACACATAAGCACCTAATATACTCGTAGGTAATAATTTGTTTTAGCTGCAACTTTTAATACAAATTTCTCAACTTATTAAATATAGATGAGATACGTTTTGCTTATGTACTTGGTCAATTTTCAGAAGATTTTCCATACAGTAAACCTCGCATTATTTGAAACGCAAATTTTGTTAACGTGGGATGACACAGTTACAAGAGAACTAATACAAAATGACATTATCTGGACATAACCCCTTAAAGGAAAAGCTAAAGACCTAATAAAAACATTCGAGACCGGTATCCAGGTCAGTCTATTTTAATCTGATCTTTCAACCTTCCATTACGCTCGAAAAAAAGGAAGCTCGAAAAGAGATTTCATTACAATTTATCTTCGGTATTATACACGGGGGGGCAAAGAAGGAACGAAGACCCCGGGGGCATTAAAAGTAAATGGGAAACATTTAAAAAGTAACAGAAGGCGAGCATAATACCTAGAGGTAATATAGTATACATATTTAATAAACTATCCTATTCTTGCCTCATGTTATTTTCTTTGTTCTCTCTTCTATGTTATCGTATAGTTTATTGTGATAAATATTTGATCTGCAATGTTGCATAGCCTACTATTTCTTACATTTTAAGGTACATTAATGCAATGCATTAATGCATAGTTAGAGTTTAAAAAAATGTAAGTAAAAATATGCTTCCTAATTTTATTAATATCCTTTCGTAATATATAAAGTATCTAAGTATTAAAGATATATTAGTGTTGTCGCCCTTCACCTAACAAATTGTTTATAGTAGATTTGTGATGACTGGTGTTAAGAAAGAACTTGTTATTGCTGTAGAGAATCATTGGTATTCAGGGTGATAAAACGCCTACATAACTATAATCAATATAACTATTGATGATATTAAAAGCGCGACTGAGCAGGAAGAGTAGCCCATTCATTAACTTTGGTAATGAAAAAATAACTCAGTCCTTAATAACTACCAATAATTTATCTATTATTATATATAGGATAATCGAGAAAAAAATTACCTCGCAAAGTTGAAAGAAAAACTATTTCATTTACAATTACTTTTTTTTACTCTTTGTGATTCCACAATCTGCCCTATAGGCATTCAGTATTTCTTATGTCTATATTATATTTACATGGCATGCAGAAACTCACTTCATTAAGCGATCTTCTTTATAAAATATTATCTTAATTAATTAGTCTTATTCTAAAGCTTATTCTAAAGTTTACATATGTCCAGTAATCAGATCAGGTGGCGTTTTAGTCTACGCACTTCACTATCACGTCTAGGTTCTAGAGGAATATCGCGTTGTATCACTTTATTTGAAATATAGTACGGAGCATCAACAATGGCACGCAACACTTTACTTTGGAACCGTTGAATGATGGATATATTAGATTTGCTAGCGGTACCCCATAGTTGGATTCCATATGACAAAACAGGCTTGAGTATAGACTCATACAGCAACACCTTGTTATCTAATGATAACTTGGATTTGCGCCCGATGAGCCAATACATTTGATATAATTTCAGTCGAAGTTGTTTTCGTTTGTAGAGTATGTGCTTCTTCCAGGTTAGGCGTCGATCTAAGTGCATAACAAGATATTTAACTATCTGCTTGGGGGAGTTGACGATGATTGATATTCATTGGTGGACATGTTCTTCTACGCAGGGTAAACGTTACATGGGTGGATTTTATTTCATTGACTCTAATGCGCCACGTCTTCAACCATAATTGTATTTGATCTAGGTGGGTTTGTGGGTTTGTAAGATTGGTGTGTCGCCTCCGTATGTTGCCACATTATTTATTTTTGTGGTGATCAGATCGGCCGTATACAGAAGATACAGTACTGGACATAGTACACTACCTTGCGAAACTCCTGAATATATGGGATTTAATTCAATAGGTTCATCGCCTTGATTTACAATTAAATTTCTATCAGTGAGATATGATTTTAGTAACTGATAGTCCGGATAAGGGAGAAGTTTCTTTAGTTTTACCTGCAAGCCCGTTTGCCATACTTTGTCAAAAGCTTGAGATATATTTAGAAAGACCCCCGAACTATATCTTTTGGCATTTAGGTCAGTGTTTATTTTGTTTACAAGTGTGTGCACTTGTTCTATAGTCTCATGATTAACAATTACATCTACATAAACATTTTCGATATTGTTCAAATAGGGCACAAAAGTGTAAGAGTTTCTCTCAAAATCTATTTCATATTACGTTGAATATTCAGCTAATTAAAATTATCTTTAAGGATGGAAACAGCTTTTTAAAAAATCATTTAAAATTTTTATACAGTCGTATATAAGCTTTGTGGCAAAAGCTTCCAAACTAATTAAATTAATGGTTCATTATTGTTTTGAGTTTTCGAGTATAAGTCAAATATATCTAATTTATGATTTTTTTTTATTTTAAAAGTATGAGCATATTGTTTTTAATATTGTAATTAATAAAACAACAATTAGAAAGTATTTTTTTCTTAATATTGTTCTTAAAGTTCAAAACTAATATTTCAGATCCATACTTAATTAGAATTTAGTGGAGATACTAGTGGAGTAAATTAAAGCTCGGGATCATTATTCTCTTCAATCTCCAAGTAGGTTCACTATTATACAGTAGTACTTTGCACATCTCACTCAAAACAATACTCGATGACAATCCATGTAAAATGCAAGAAATATTGTTGGGAGTAACACAAGAAACCATTTTCAATCGCTTAAAGAACGTGAAAATGATTCAAAGGCTTGGATATGATGTGCCGTAACAACTGAATCCAAGAAATATTGAAAGGCGTTGGGTCATATGTGAAATGCTGCTTCCACGTCAAAATCGCAAAGTCCTCTTCATCGTATTTTTACTAGTGATGAAATGTAGATACATGACGATAATTCAGAGCATAAAAATATGGGGACCACCTGGTCATGTATCAATATCAACCGCAAAGCCGAATATCCATGACTCCAAGCCAATGCTCGGTATTTGGTCGGATCAGCTTGGCGTGACGTACTATGAGCTGCTAAATTAATGCGTTTGAGTTGGACTACAAGGACACGACAAAGTTGTTTTTCAGCATGACAGCGCTCGACCACATATTGCAAAGACGGTGAAAACATACTTCGAAACATTTAAATGGAAAGTGCTACCCTGTAAACCATATTGTCCAGACCTTGCTTTTTCTGATTACTACTTATTCTGAAAAAATGTGGACGTTGACATTTTGAATCTGAATATCCAACAGTTATTGCCAGGGGACTTGGAATCATATAAATCTATTGATACAGTTTGCGATCCCACTAAAGCTATAAATTTTCGCACAGAGTTTCTGAACTCACTGAATTTGCCCGGCATGCCACCGCATAACTTAGAATTGAAAGTTGGATTTCCAATTATTTTGCTTCGTAATTTGAACCCACCATGACTGTGCAACGGTACACGATTAGTCATTAAAAAATTAATGAAAAACGTTATCGACACCACCATTTTAAGTGGCAAGTTTTGAGGTGAAAATATATTAATACCACAAATACCTATTATACCCACAGAAGTGCCAATTCAATTTAAGCGTATTCAATTTCCAATTAGATTGGTATTTGCAATGACTATTAATAAATCCCAAGGCCAAACAATGTCTGATATTGGCTTAGATTTGAGCACACCATGTTTCTCACACGGACAATTATACGTTGCATGCTTTCGTTGCATGGGTAAACTATCAAGTTTATTTGTATGTTATTAGCTAAAGACTGGCTAACAAAAAATATTGTTCACGCTGTAGCATTAAAAGATTAATATTATGTACTGAACTAATGATATAAATAATTATTACTTAAGGTACCACATACTTACATACTTCCATTAAGTTTGTTATTTTTTTCTACACTAGAAATTCGCCAGAAATTATTTACATGGCCAAACAACGTTTTCCGGGCCAGTTTTCCATATATATATATATATATATATATATATATATATATATATATATATATATATATATATATACATATATATATATATATATATATATATATATATATATATATATATATGTATATATATATTGTTAGATCATTAAGTTATTAAATCACTTATAAATTTATATAAATTATTTTTTAGTAGATTAACCCGAAGAAATGATGGTTTCTTATTACGAATTTCGCTGTGCTTGACATATTTATATTTCGGTGTGTAAAATTGTTATTGCCAGGAATATAAAGCTAAAAGGCTTCAGACATTTATTTTGATGGAAAACGTTAAACGAAATTTGTATAACATCCAGCAGTCGCCCTACCAAATAACTCGATTTTATATTTCGACTTTGTAAATATCCTCTCCGACATATTTTCTGGCCATAAACGTTACTGCAGAAAACGGTTTAAGAGCGTCAAAGCAAACATCTTCTCGGGCAATTTTGGCTTTGGTTTCGACATTATTGCGTAATGTTACGGAACGTTTACCACTTTCGGAAATTCGAAACAGCTAGAAGTTCAGCGCTTCATAGTATACACACACACGGGCGAAAGAAATCTCCTGTGTTGAGTTCTGTAAGCGTATTACCAAGGTAGAAGTAGGTTATGTTTGTTTAGCTTATTCTCTGTTTGATCGTATTTCTTTATGGAACATTAGTTTTTTTTCGAAAAATTCGTTCTTTGTTAAAAATTTTAAAAAATAATTGTTTAAATAATACGAAGTAGTCATACAAAAGAAATGATCCATCCCGAGTTAATAAAATTGAGCTAAAAAGTTGTCAAGGAAAGAAAAAGTCAAGTACCATATTGTTATTAAATAGTTTCTATGATTTGGTGATGAGATGAGTGAGAAGAATATTTGATATCTATTGTTCTTTGCAGTGAAAAACATGTTGGAAATTAAAAATTCTTATATATTCCGTTGAAATTCTTATGGTCTTATTCTTATCTTATATATTGAAATCAATATTCTTTACGATTGTGCAAGTTTTTTAAAAATGTTGGAAAAAAGTCTATTTTTACTTCTATATATAATAGATTTACAGAAAATACAGCAAAAAAAAAGAAACAGAATTCGAACGCTTACTAAGAAAATCGAAAAAACACCCATGAAAAGGATGAGGTTGAAAAACAATGTAAAGAAAATAATATGGTTTATAAACAATTGGATCAACTACGACTATTCAGTATTCTGCAGAAAATAAAATTTAGGAGATCCTCTTTACTCACCTGATTTGAGAATAGATGTCTGTTGATTAACAATTCCAGTAAATATAGCCTGACTAGAGTACCAAAAAATCTATTGATTTAAAAAATCTATAAAAAAATATAATAAAAATATTATGAAAATGCAGTCACATATACAATAGAACATAATTCATAATTCCTTCTATAGGGTGGGGCAAAAGTCCCGCTCACACTGACGCAATTTCCGCTGAGTGGCAATAATGGAACAATTATTTTCAATAAATATTGTCACTATTTCTGCTCGTTCTTGTGACCTAGATTTACCCATAATAAAATTTGGACGTCTACACAACACAATGGTTCAAGTGAAATTGAGGCAATCGTAACATAACCAGGTCCAAGTCAATGCAGAATATTGACGGTAATATACAATGATTCTTGAATATCAGCAATATTAATTCATAGACATTATATGATACATATTAGTCAGAAATTAATGGTGGTGTGAGTTTAGGTAATATTTTCTGGAATTGCCATTTTAACTTAACATTCAATACATATCGTTTTCGAATGGATATTGATTGGTTTTCCTATAACAACATTACCATAATAAATAATTTCTTGAATGGTGAAATTTTTTATGTTCTACCATAAATATAGTTCTGTTAGTTTATGCTATTTTAACAGAGTTTTTTTAATTGGGTATATTAGATATATTAAATATATTTTTTCATATATTCATATATATATATATATATATATATATATATATTTCATATATATATATACATATTAGCACAGACCTAAAAAATAGTTGATCTCTTAGATATAACCAGAAAACTGAAGAAATACTTATATAAATAATTCTAATCATTAAAATTTCACTAACTAATTTCAAAATTTAAAATAATTCCCAAGAACAGGAAAAATTCTCGCTGTTTCCTGAATTTAAATATTTTTTTAGTCTCAATAATTAGTAGGTCTGTATTAATTTGCCATTTCGTAAACTTGCGTTATATTCACAAAAAGAAACTGGCCAGAATATTTCATTACAATTTATCTTCGGTATTGTACGCAGGGGGAAAAGCAAAGACAAAAATCCCGAGGGCATTAAAAGTAAATGGGAAACATTTAAAAAGTAGCTTGGGGCGTATTTAGTGCACGAAAGAAAAATTGTAGCGAATATTTTATGAATGTTTCTTATATATCGTTGTTCCATCTACCACAGATGTGTGTTTTAATTATTTACTATGGTCGACGATAAAAATGTAACATACATTGTTGAAATAATTATAAAATATTTATTATATCAAAGGATTTTATATAATGATGTTGGATTTTATTAAAGTTAATAGTATTTTTATGTGCGTGAAATAAGTTGAGATTAAAATGTGTCACTCAATTGTATCAGAAAGAGATAAGAAATTATACTGTTTCTAGTTAATTATTGAAAGTTTCAAATAGATGCTCGTCATCATAAAAAATGTATATAAAGAACATCTGGTTATCAATTTCTTCGAATGTTATTGGGAAGATGCAAAAACCTTTTCCTGTTTTGTTAAAAATATCGCTTGATTCGCCTGATTGAATATATAATTCCAAATATCGATGATCGAGAACTATAATCAATTCAGATTCAATTCATGAAAAACATCCTTTGCTGAAAACTGAAAAACTGAAAAGTAGTTTATGGCGCAGATGGTATAATCTCCAGTAGCATCCGCCAATACTGGTTTCACTTAGTTTTTCCAATATTTAATATATTTTAGGCGATATATTGGGAAAAGTACCAAACAACCAGTAACAATAGCAATTGATATATTTAGGATTATAATAAGTTACATTAACAAACAGCACGGGGATTGTACCAAAATCGTTCTTTATAGATTCAAGTAATATAATCGAGTAAAAACGACTAACGACGATACTGTAAACTGAAGGTAATTTCAATTTAACACATGCGCATTTTCAATTATTTGAATTAATAGTGTGATTGAACAAGCGCTCTGGTGGCAAGCTCTACGTAAGAGCATATACTTTGTTTTGTAGCTCGTGTTTAGACTTTTACTGTAATAGATTTTTCTTTCTACATTGTCCCGGAGCGGATACATATAGCCCTATGAAATTGAGAAACAATCAGCAAACATGTTGCAATAGTTAAGGAAGTGCTGGAAACTCATTTAAAGTCGAGTAAATATATTAGTTTGAAAATTATCATTAATTTTTTATGAAATATTTTAAATGAAATGCTAACCAAAATACACATTTTAATAATTGAGTGTTGTAATTTTGTTTAGCGTGTAAATAAATGTTGAGAAACATTGGAAAATAATATACATATCTATAAATATAATATATATTTAAAAAAACGGAATGGAGAACACCATAATTACATAGATTATATTAGTATTGTTTTTGTTTATTATGTTGATATTAAAATGTTTTTATCAAATCCATGCATCATATTTACAGAGATCATATTGAAACATTTTTAGAAAAATACATAAATCAAATTAACATAAAGAGTTGATAATATATAATATTATTAATCTAATATTATCCTAATATTATTTACAAAAAGTTATATCATATAATTCATTTATCTCAAAGCAAAATCTTCATCTTGCTGACCATCGTACTTTTCACCTGAAAAAAGTCACCAGTCAATATTTTTACAAAACAATAATTTATTTACATATGCTCTTTTTTATATTGTTTTTCCTATTCGTTTTAACTTCACCTCCAGAGAAGTAGTCATTAGATCATTAGGGTGTCGTTGATGATTAATGTAATTTGTTCTGTTTATTCGATTCAGATCAACTCTTACTGGTAAATTTGATCTTGTCAAAGTATCATTCTTCACTATTCTTGCATCCTGCAATATCCAGCCTAATTTTTTCCATTACATTAATTTAACTTTCATCAGCATTGCCTCAACAACTACCAGGACCTTCACCTACCAAAACAAATTAAATCGTTACTAAAATATATCAGATTGGAGTAAATGTATCATTTTTATTAGTTACCGCAATTTTTGCTACTATTTTTATTGGACAAACCTCAGTAATAAATCGACTACTGAACTGATTATCTGAATTGAGGTATTGTACATTTACTAACGAATGGATGGCTAATTACAACAAAATGTGTATAAAAGTTATAATAATCCTTAATATTACTTCGAGTAAAATTGTATATTTTTTCTCTTATACCCTTTGCAGCGGTTTTAATTGAACAAAAATAATAACTTCCTTCTTTGCTTCTGTTATCGTTTTGAACTCTGCAGTTATATATCGGGGTGAAATGTGGGCATATGTTGACTTCTATTTGGTGTCCAAAATGGTTTGTTACAAATTTGGCGGTTAATATGCCCACTATAAACAAAATTGATGCTGTTTCGATACTTAATATTATAAAACTTAACCTTACATTCCATACTAACCTTTGTTCTTCCATATTTTAAAACCCATGTATGTTCCAATACTAATTTATAATAACAAATTTATTATTATTGTTATAAACCTGTTTAGATTATTTGATTTCGCTCGATCAACGGTTAATTTAAGTTAGTTAAAATGGCCGATTATGCAATGAAGGAAGTGAAAGAGAGCACACTTCCATCAATCGCTGTGATTTAGCGTATTCTCCTGGAACGACCCAAAGAGACATTACGGTTAAAACCACTTAACAGCCTTCTTGTTCCAATCTATAAACGACTCGCTATCAATCCGTATTTCGAGAAATTAATGGGACAATACCCCGTAAATAAACCACATGAAACACGCCAATATACCGAGTTTCCTACAATATCATACCATTCTGGGATACAGACCACTACCCGAACACTATTACTACTCTTAAAGTTGGAGTTTTCGAAACAAAAACCTTTTATTTTCCTTTATGGTCGAAAGCAAAATATTAAACACACAAAATAATATAATTAAAATATTATTTAAAATACTGTTTAATTTTAATATTCTATATATTATTTAAGCTATATTTGCAGAATAGTATGGAGCTATGGAATCACGGTAAATAAACCTATCAATCATTGTATGAATGAGCCTAACATACAATTTGGAATACAAATTGTCAACCATATTGGAGACAGTAACGTGAAGATAACACAAGATAAATTGCTGAAATATTATTTATTTAGAATAGAAAATGGGGAGATAAAAATTTTGTAAAGTATCCTACGGTCTCTTCAGCAACAGTATATTTTAAAAATAATGTTTTCATGTAAGAGGCTATAGAGAAGATATTCAATTTATCACTTAAGTGGATGACAAGATGAATTTTTGATGAAATATTATTTTATATAAAGTGTTTTAATATATATAATACCTTTCCACACAAGTATTGCTTTTATATATCTTTTATTATATATTTTTGTTAAATGTTTCTGGATTTATCCTATTCACTACTAGTGATTGCTATGTTGTCAAAATTCGAAAACACTTATTAAATTAATCATGTTTCTCTCATCATGGAGTGAAAGACTACAAATATATTGTTAGTAATTCATAATTGCTTCTATTTATTCTGTGTCTTCCATCTATGCAAATTATGTATATATATATTTACATTTTAAATCCTACATGCTTTCATTACTTCATTTATATATTTTAAGTCCAGATATTTTATCCATTTTTCTCACCTAAAATATATATTACAATGCAATAAATACACTAACCTGATTAAAATAATAATTTATTTACTTAAATGTTTACGTAAAATTGCATTTATTTCACTCGTCTTTGTTTTCTATGGCTTTCCACTTTGTCTTATGTCCCATATGTCCCAATTAAAATTCTATGAAACTATTATATATCTGTTAATATTCCATGCAATATTCATTATAACTCTTGATGCACATATTAACGTATCTATTACCAGCAATATTCTGTTAGTGCTTTGTTAATAAATGCATTTAGTAATGAAACCTGAATTTTTATCAGAAGTCAATATCACTAAAATGTATAGAAAAATCATAACTATTCTCAGAATTAGCTTTAGTGCAGTGAAATACTATGTTTTTAGAACTATATCAATTAATAATAGTCCTTAAGCAAGAATAAATTTTCTTTTTCTTTTTTTTTCTTCACTAGACATCAAATTAAATAAATATTGTGATTTTTAAAATCTATATCTCTTGTAAGCAAAGAAAACAGACGAATCTCTTTATCGTCGAATTTTGTTAATCTATCTTGAGATAAATTATATAGGTATATACCTTCCTATAAAACGGACACATTAATTTGTTTTCTCTGCAAAAAATATAAAATATAAATTTACGTGAGTATACTATTCTTAATCGTTTTTTATCCAAACTTTCCATAACCTACTAATAACTTTAATAATTCCAACAATACAGGAATAACAGAAAGTAACACAATGTCTTCCTTGTTAAAAGCTTTACGCTTTCAGGTGTTCCGTTTTCTTCAACAGTACTATAACAGATCAACAGATTAATATATAGATAACACCATTTCTCAAAATTATTGATTATATATATCTTTAACTATATATTTAATATTACAACACATTTAGAGATTTATTCTATTCCTTATATTCTAAATATCAATATATGCTATTGTACGTTAACGTATGTCTCAATAAGTTAACTCTGACAAAGAAAAATAACGACGAAACATGAAGATAACTTAGTATGCAGACGGAAACGCTTCAGGTTATTTCTTAACAAAATGAGTTTTCGAACTGAAACTACTCACATATTGATACATTAGTATGTATTACCAGTTCGTCAAGTGTATTATTTCGTTTTCACGCCTTATTTTTAAATATATTTTGAATAATGCCTGTCATTGTCAAAACATAACCTAATATTGAACTTTCTTTAAATATATACGAATATAATCAAAAGTAACACGCTAAGATATATATCGTATAAAAAATGTAAATGTCGTATAAATTGAAATTTAAAATAAGAAGTTGAACATTACCAATTATTTGAAAATTCAATATTTATGTATAAGTCCATTTATGATAACTAATGATCGGATTATTACACTGGATTTATTAAGTTAATAATATTTCTCATATAATAAACAGAATGATTTAAAAATGATAGATTATACTACTAAAACTAGTTTGAACAATATTTTCAACATAAGCTAAAAACATATTTGATATGTGTTTTGATATTAATAAAAATATATGTCTGTATATCAAAATATATTAAAATATATACAAACTATCTCCAGTCACCAACGTTTTGTAAATTACATATAAATGCATCTAATTTTTACTAAGTTTCATTAATAAACAAAGTATTGATAAGTTTACATATGTTTTAATATACAATATCTTATATCCCACGTGGGAACTCACAACTCTCCAACAAATGCATTTACTACTAAGTACTTAAGTTTGAAATGAAGTATAAGTTGATACTAGAGAAATTTATATAACAATCTTAATAACCTTTAGAATGAACTATAGTACAGTGATATACTATTTCTTCAGAATCATATAATTTACAATCAGTTCCTAAGCAAGAACAACTAAATACCTTGCAGATAAAGAGGATAGACTATTCTTGTTAATCTAGAATTTCGTGAATCTATGTTAGGATGGGATTTTCATATATGTGATATTCTTCTTTCACAGCTGCATATATCTTGATCGTCTTTTATCCAATCATAAACACTGCTTAAAATTAAAATTAAAAACTTATTTTCCAACCTAAAATTGCTCTCCCAATATTTTGCGGTACAGCGCTGCCAGATTTTGATTTTAAAAATTACACGTTCATCGATTTACGCACAATAGAAACGACAAATAATCTTCCGCATAAGAGTTGGAACTGGCAGCTTGGTTGGAACTAGAGCGCATCAGCTAGGTAGTGAAATGAAAATATATAAAAGGCCAGAATGAAAATAGGGCCTAAATATTTATTGGTTGCTTGATTTAGGAGTTTTTCGTTTTATCGGAATTTATTTATTTGTAGTCCATATTACAGAAAAAATAAGCCTAAAATTCTGCCTCAACATATGCCTTAATTTCAACCCTTCATTGTCCCCGTTTTCCAAATATTTTTTTAATAATTTTCCAAATTCTAAATATTTGTTGGTTGCTTGATTTAGGAGTTTTTCGTTTTATCGGAATTTATTTATTTGTAGTCCATATTACAGAAAAAATAAGCCTAAAATTCTGCCTCAACATATGCCTTAATTTCAACCCTTCATTGTCCCCGTTTTCCAAAATTTTCACTAAAATCAATATATAAATATATTTACAAATATACTCTTCTATCTAAATAATCGCGTTCCTGGTGTTTATTAAAATTTAATAGGTAAAACAATAAGACATTGGTTAGGAGGCTTGATTAGTTTTCTCAAGAAAATTAACGTTGTATAAAATCTCTCAACGATCTAAAATCTGCTCAATGTACTCAGAACATTCAGCCTATTGCTTTTATCTGTTAATGATTTAGATCCTTAGTTAATCAGGCATCCATCTACCCATAAGTAAGAGACAAAATATCATACATGTATGACCATAGATTAAACAAAAATGCTATTCTAAATGTTAAACTCATTAAATTAGAAGCTTGCATGTATTTTGATGCCCAATCATGGAATGCTTAAAATTACTTCTTCAACATTCATTAGTTTTGTTGTTTGATGTGAAGATATCTGTTACTGTATCCAATCAAATACTTAAAATTCTTATGTGGGCGAAGTTGAGATCATGCTGCTCGATCATATCTAAGTCGGTTTCAGTCTAAAGCGATGTTGTGATCAAAGAATTTTTTAAGTCAATAAATTGCAGGATTTATTGTAGAATAGTCATTGGTATGGCATCGCAAGATTTGTGAAGGATACATTGTTGCAGTTCAAATGAGAATTTCTGCCGCCCACAGCATACTCATCAGATCCAGTGCCTTATAGTGTGATTACTGGTATATGGTTTCAATGTTTTAAAGTCTCCTTTTACCAACTACGGGTTTATCTGGACTGGGCCTAAAGTTTAATGTGGGCTCCGAACCACGGTCTTCAGCATTAAGCCTACCGACTGGCGAGTGACCAACTTTAGAAATCATCCCAGAATATATCCAGTTTTACCCACCATGGTTACTGGCGCGACTGGGATCATTTTCCTTTTCGGATTATACACTTTTGCCTAGAGCATTCACAAATTTTAAACAATCACAACCATACATTTACGAACGTGCCCCCGCAGGATTCGAACCCGCGGCTATCGCAACAGTAGGAGAACTGTCTCATCGCCTTTACCACTGCCCCACCAAGCCGGCTGATTAATATATTATATATTATATGCATTTTTCTTAATAAATTCTTTAAAACTTAAATATAAATAGATTGTCAATTGGACGATCTCGGCTCACCTGTTGTGATGAACTTGTCATCTCCCATATTATTACGAGAATATATAACTTACCAGAAAGTACCAACCTCTCAATTTTAATGCACTATTTGATTTTGTTAAAGAATCTGGATTTGTTTTTCATACATATATACATTATACATACACATCACATATATTTTCATTTTAATATTTACATTTTCATTTTCATCTATACTTTTGTCCTTTTACATATTTGGTTTATTAATGAAATTTTGTATATTGTGGTGATATTGGGGAATATTTGAAATATATTTGTATTATATATTAGTATGTTAGCCCTAAATTAAAGTTTAATAGTTTTGGAAAATTAAAAAAAATAATGTTTTCATCACTAATATATTTTTATTATTTTCAGATATGTAATGTGATTATACCGAATATATTATATATTTTAACTAAAGTGGTAAGTCAACTAATAGTAATAGTCAATCAAGTAATATAATTATTTAGTCCTAATATAATAAAGGGTTTTACCAGGAAATTAATAGACATATTATGACATCTAAAATTACATATTAGTTTAAAATAGATAATAACATACTTGTTCCTTAATTACATATAGTATTATTAAACTAACTGATAATATATAGATGTCAGTATATAACAGTTTTTATTGCATAAATTCAATTAAAACACATATTACACAATGCGAAATGTTTTTATTATTTTGTAGCAGGCACATTAATGCAAACAAACTGGCGCAGAACATAATTAAGTTTGTTTGTTTATTTTTTTGTTTGCAATTTACAAAAAATATATGAGAGAAAGCGGCAAGTAGGCGTTGAAAATTATGAAGTAATATACGTATTTTTCAGCGGCTGAAAATTACAACCAAACAGTTTTCGTTTTTAATTTTAAATTGGCGCTTGTCATTTATCTTTGAGATTTACAATATTTATTAAATTTTGTATAGTATACTTCTTTTTAATATTAAAAATAAACCAAATGTATGCAATCAACTAAGATCTCAATATAAATTGAAAATGTTTGTAATTGAATTCAAATAAACAAATAGTAATTTAACGACATATTATCATTTAAATATTTTTAGTATATTATGTAGTGGCTGTGACAACCTTATTAAAAATTTTAGTATCATATTAATTTTTTATATATTATTATTGCTCACAAGAAGAGTAAAATTAAAAAATGATATATTTCTTAAAGATAAAGAAAGTAAAAAACTAACGTTTATCCCTCTAACGTAAAATCAGTGTGCATTTTATGAACATCTCAGTTGATATCAACGAGGTTTGATACTTTAGAAACAAACAATAAAATATATAGGATATAGATAGTTTGTTTGCCAATAATTCTTCAATTTTTATTTAAAATTATATACGATATCACATCACACAACAAAAGGCTATCATAGCTACATGAATTATGAACAACATTTAAAAGTTTTGTAAATGCAACTTATATTCATATATGCAACTTTATATTTTATAAAAGTTAAAAAATTAGAAATTTGGGTTCATTGTGATAAAATAAATTAGGCAACTAAAGTGTAAAGAAATGTTGCTAATGTATTTTCTGCATGTAACACTTCGTTTAATTATGAAGGGAGTTTCCTTGGGAAAAGGTGCTACAAATTATTTACATCGTAGGTTTTAGGTAATATCGTATTTCTTTCTGTAGTTACCAAAAAATAAATATGGAGGTTTATTTTATTTATCAATTTATCCTAAAAGTTGTACATGTGTAAATTTCGAGTAGTTATTTACATCAACCATAATGCTATATGTTTATTTTTGCTATAAAACTAAAAAGTTAATCTAAAGAAGGCTATTAAGATGTCTCCCTATATTTTTTTATATCAAGATTAATTTTGTTTTTAGTAAAGGTGTTTAATTGTTTTTAAATATTCTTTATAACATTTGGTTGGTACTTGGTGTATTTACTCAAAAAGCTGAATTGAATTTGAAATTAATCTTAATAATGCTTTCTAAGTAAATATGACTAAAATCTAATCATTTCAATACATTATTTTATTTAATCTAGAACAGAAATTCATTAGTTTTGACTTGGTTTTACTGGATTTGAATTTAGAAGTTAGATTTACTAGAATAACTAATTCGCTGCAAATATTTAAAGATTAGTTATATTATTGTTAATATAGTTAATATCTAAATTGAAAAAATTCTAACTAAAATGTAATGAAGGTAATAATAAATACGTATGTAGGCAGAACTTTTCAGTATATATATCGAAGATATATCTTTATTTAAACAGCATAGCTGAAAACCTTTATCTTCATCATCATTGTCATATAGTCATCATAGCTCGAGGAGAATATCTACAATACAGCTTTTATAGCTTTAATAGTGTTTTCCCATCAGCATTGATAATTTTGCTCCCACTTGTTCAATTAAGTTGAGTCTTTATTGTAGACCTGATTGTAGAACTTCCTCCTTTGCTGTACAACACTTTGTTCATTTGTTGGCAAAGTTACTAAATCGTATGGTGAGCCATGATTGTAGAGCTGCGTGGAAACTTCATGGGCTCCCTCTATAGCTCAACATACTTATCGTGCAAACTTAAGAAGGTTCCATCCTCTTTTTAAACCTTTTCAATGGATTATAAAATCAGCGGCCACACCATTACACTAAATCTCTATTTATAATCTTTTTTGCCTTATATCTTAATTTAATTTTCGTTCTTCCATCATATGAAAACATTCGCCAGATATCAATGGCTCTATTTTATATGGGATTAACAAATCAGAATTTAATAATTATGTCGCAAATATTTCTTGTGTTTGTAATATATCTTCAACTAATAACGACTAAATAGTGGATCGCAATTTGTCTTTCACATAGAGTTTACCATCTTCAAAATATTGAAACCAATCTCTAAAAATAATTTCACATAATGCATGGTCCTCATATATTTCCAGAAAAGAATATGATTTTTTATAGGTTCTCACATAACTTAAAAACTTAACAACAAGAACGCGGAGTAGAAAATTAAAAAATAATTACCAATTTTAGTACTAACTAATATATAATTTGCGTGAGGTATGCCTGATGAAAGCTGCCATACATTATTCAGATCGTAATTCTCCCCTAGTAGCATTTCCATATAGGCCAGTCCGTTTCCATTATTGCCATCATTGATTTCTATTCGGAGCATCCCTTTTAACCTTTTTACGAGTTAAACATTGTCGTTTTTGAATGGAATAGTCGACAATACTCTCCGTTCACCATATTTAATTGACCGACTTTATAACCTGACTCACAGAAATTTTGCAGTTTCAAAATGTTAAGTACGAGAAAAACAAACTTTTGAAAATTTATCTCGAAATAACAGTATAAGTTGACTACAAGAACAATTTCTGGGCTTCTAAACTATGGAGCTGCAATCTTCGTACCAAACTATAATAGTGTTTCATAAACAGAAACACAATTTCAATTTATTGGACCATCAGCGACAATATCAGGAATACTGAATAACTTTTTCAATACATCTTCCCTCATTAAGTCTTATCAGTTCTGATGTTAAGCCCCAACTATTTTGGATCAGGTTAACTTCCCATTCTTTAAATAGGCTTAAATGATTTAAATCCATATTAATGTTAATCTATCCAAGTTGACGCCACCATAGAAGTCTTTGATGTTCGTTTGTGAAAACAATTTTAAGTCTCATCATTTCTGATGATAAGCCCCAGCTATTTTAGATCGTATACTTTTAATTTCCCATTCTTTAAATTACTTTAAATGATTTAAATCTATATTATTGTTAATCTATCCAAGTTGACGCCATCATAGAAGTCTTTGATATTCGTTTGTCAAAAAAAATGTTATCTCCGTTTTTGGATTTGTTTCTCGACTGTTGGTAAATTTTTGCATCTCAATTATTATAAATAGCGTCATTTTAAATATAGCCCCAAAGATATATTCAATTTTCTCATATATGGAAATAATTTATGTGTGCAATTTGTTATTATGGACAACTTTAGGTATTATATTCAACAATTGCTGATATTCCTTATAGAATTGATTCAGCACGTTACCAGGTTGAGCTGTTTTTAGTTTTTCTTATTAATAATCCTTGACACAGTCAGTGACATTTATGTATGTTTGTCATTATATATGGAAGTTAGTGTCATTTACGACTATTTGTAAATTAATTTAAATAAACATATCTTAGATATGTGATCGAGCGAAGAAGGATTTCTGCTAAAAAAATATATTTCAGAAACATTTTACTTTAAAAACACGAAGTTCTCGAGCAAAAAAAGCAATCCATAAAGATAAATTTTTATGAAATTTAGTCTGCAGATGATCCACAACATAAATTTTAGAGTAACAGAACCGAAAGAGCGGAGAGAAAGCGAAAGTAATTTCATCATCTATCAAGTGGCTAACAGGCGATCCAAAATCAATAAATTACATTGTAATATAAACGCAAAAGTGTACGTGATAAAAGATGCCGTACATTATTTATGCCATAATTCCCATAGGGTGCCGGATTTCCATGTAGGTCAGTCCGTTTCCATTACTGCCATCATCGATTTCCTTTCATATCCATTTTTATCCTTTTTAGGTGCTGGAGTCTCTTCTTTTCTTCGCATTTTTTAATAAAATGATAAGACATTAAACACTAGACACTCTTTACCATATTTAGCTAATGTAAATATGCAGATTTTGCAAAATATTAGATGCTTGCTTGTACCCTGATTATTCATTTTAAAAAGCTTTATTGCTTTATAATTTATTTTCTCTCTTTATTTGTGTAAATCTATGTACATAGTCCAGTGTGTTTATTTAAATTAATATAAAATTAAAAATATTAAATCGATACGTAATAGTAAAAAAATTGTGAATTGGATGCAAGTCACTTACTAATCTTTTGTCTGATTTGGCTATAAGAAGTCTACTGCCTGACCTTAATCCTCTGACTTGACTGCTCTTGATTCTTTCTTACTCTTGACTCTGTTCTTAATAAATCTTGTTTCTTTACTTCTAGCTCCCACTAATTCTCTCACTTTTATTCTGTTTCTCACACAGGGATTAAATCTTTTCTTACTCTTCTATTTCTCTAACTTTTTACTTTTTACTTTACACTTTTCTGGTTAAATCCTCTGGATAATTTAATTTTTCACTGGGGGTGCATCTTATTTTATTGTGAAAACTCCTCCCTTGGGTTCTTCGAGATAGCTGAAAAGGTTATTCCGGACGGGGAAGACTCTATCTACTAGAGTTTCGTACGCGGTTGAAACATGTGTGCTATGGACACTTAAGTATACTCAGATATTCCACGATCTCGGGCTTCTTGGAGTTTTGTAGGTACGGCTACAATTAAGGATTTGATACTAGGTCCAATATCTTATACTCCCCGTTTACTACTGGTACCTGCACCCACATAATTATGCTTTTCTATTATTTTTGCAACTTTTCCCATCTTCTTTCTGGTAACATGGTGCCACCGGGCATAACAAAGAAAATTTTCTTCAAAATAGGCTTTATTAATCGAGAGCCACATAATAGTTCCAGTTCCACCTATCACCAGTTGCTGTCCACTCAGATGATGATCGTTTTGATTCCGGGGCCAAGTGATGGATCCATGTTTCATCGATTATTATTTTTCTATGCAAAAATTCCAGTTGTCACATTTAAAGATAGCCAACCATTTCTCAGATTCATGAACATGTTTTTGCTTTTGGTCAATAGTGAGCTAACGCGACACCCACTTTGAACAGAGCTTTCTCACAGTCAAATGCTCACGCAATATTAAACCAACAAGTTCTTTTGATACCTTTTCGATGTTAGCTAACTCACTAAACTTCATTTTTCGATAATTCAAAACGAATTTGTGGATGTTTTTGATATCTTCTGGTGTTACCACCCCATTTGTAGGTCCACTGCGTTCATTGGTATCTCTACGACTACGTTTGAAGTCAGTAAACCAAGGTTTTATTGTTATTTCTGATAGAGCCGAGTACTTAAAACACTTTTAATGCCGTTGTTTCGCTTGAACGGTATTTTTTCTTAAAAAAAAGCCGGCGTAAAATTGAAACACGAAATTAATTCTGATCCTTTGTCTTGAAAGTAACAAAAGTAGTGTCACTCTTAGCACAATAACTCATAAACTTATGAATAGAATATTATGAAATTTCAACAACTTTTTTTTGAAGGTTAATACTAACTGAAGAAGCGGTGAATGCAATAAAACTAGCGCCATCTATGTATTTGGTATGGGAATTTTGAGCACAGGTGTTGGTTTGATAACAATTAAACCGCATCGATCAATTTTAGTCACCCAGGCTAGTAATCTGCATGCTCTACGTATGATTCTACGGTGATTCCTCTGGGTGGATGGTTTTGGACATTAAAATATTGTCCCTAGCTCCATAAATTATATCACTGGAACTAATAAAGCGTAAGAAGATCATAAAATGTATATCAGACCATGAAATTGTATTTTCCTTATAGCTCTTTTTGTATCATATAGCTCACAATATAATTATG
The DNA here is from genome assembly GCF_030347505.1 of Rhynchophorus ferrugineus. NCBI lineage: Eukaryota > Metazoa > Arthropoda > Insecta > Coleoptera > Curculionidae > Rhynchophorus > Rhynchophorus ferrugineus. The sequence goes on along the minus strand of NW_027472583.1, from coordinate 16,163,419 downwards.
ACTGTTTTAAGAGGAATCTAAAAAGACCGAAGTGTTAGCTCCACGTTTAAGCTGAAAATAACATGTTATTGCCAACAATTCTTTAATTTACGTGATGGCTTTTAAATGTTTAAGTCAAAAACTGGATCTGGCATTGGAATATGTTTAATCATCCTAACTAACGCATGAAAATGTATCCCTTTCTACATATTAACACGAGGAACCGTATTGTTTTTCAGGTCGGTATCGATACATAAAATATACCACGTGCATTAATCCTGCAAAAATATAAGTTTTCATTTTTAATTAAAATGTTCGCTTAAATTGTTGCTATGAAATAACGGCGATATGTTTCCCCACAGAGAACGAATCATTAAATTTAATTAACAACTGTTGATATCAGAAGTGCAAAAAAAACAGAGGTACCTTTTATTCTAATTAAAAAAATTTATGTCATTTGCAGGCTAAAATGTATAAAATTAATTAGAAATTTTTTTTGTCTGTCCAAATTGTTTCTGTCCATTCTGCAGTTTGAACCCACATTCACCCATAGGTCCAATCTAAATATTGGGTAAAAAGAAAGAACAAAATCAAAATAATAGATTTATTACGGTACACACTTTGCATCGAACTTTATAAAAATCATGATGAGTTGCCAAGGAGAGAAAACAATGTTGCAAATGAAATATAATTTATTTTCTCTCTTTATTTATGTAAATTAATGTACCAAGAGGAGTTTGTTTATTTAAATTATTAATATAAAATTAAAAATATCATATCCGTACGCAATAGTAAAATGAATTGTGAATTGGATGGAAAATGACTTACTAATCTTCTGTCTGCTTTGGCTTTAAGAAGTCTCCTGCCTGATCTTAATACTCTGACTTGACTGTTCTTGATTCTCTCTTACTCTTGACTCTTTTCTTAATAAATCTTGTTCCTTTATTTCCAGCTCCAACTTATTCTCTCACTTTTATTCTATTTCTCACACAGGGATTAAATCTTTTCTTACTTTTCTATTTCTCTTACTTTTTACTTACCCTTTTCTGGTTGAATCTTCTTGAAAATTTTGTTGTTCGCTGGGGATACATCATATTTTATTGTGGAAGCTCCCTTGGGTTCCTGGTGATAGCTGAGAAGGTTATTCCGGACGAGGAAGACTCTATCTGCTAACGTCTCACGCGGTTGAAACATGTGTGCTATGGACTCTTAAGTATACTCGGGTATCTTGGAGTTATGTAGGTATGTCTCCAATTAAAGATTTGCCACTAGGTCCAATATCTTATTCTCCCCGTTTACTACCGATACCTGCACCTTCATTATCCGAACCACTCGACAGTGAGCGGTAACAAGTCATCTTCAAAAAATTTCGAATACGTAATTACGTAACTTGGTTACGTTCGTGTGAAAAATGAAATAGTAAAATAGTGGAATTAAAAGTTCTGTTAAAAAAATATATTTCAAAAATATTTTATTTTTAAAACACGAAGTTCTCGAGTAAAAAAAGCAATCCATAAAGATAAATTTTTATGAAATTTAGTCTGCAGATGATCCACAACATAAATTTTAGAGTTACAGAACCGAAAGAGCGGAAAGAAAGCGAAAGTAATTTCATCGTCTATCAAGTGGAATAATAACAGGCGGCCCAAAATCAATAAATTACATTGTAATATAAACGCGAAAGTGTACGTAATAAAAGATGCCGTACATTATTTATGCCATAATTCCCATAGGGTGCCGGATTTCCATGTAGGTCAGTCAGTTTCCATTACTGCCATCATCGATTTCCTTTCATATCCCTTTTTATCCTTTTTAGGTGCTGGAGTGTGTTCTTTTCTTCGCATTTTTTAATAAAATGATAAGACGTTAAACACTACACACCCTTTACCATATTTAGCTAATATAAATATGCAGATTTTGCAAAATATTAGATGCTTGCATATACCCTGATTATTCATTTTAAAAAGCTTTATTGCTTTATAATTTATTTTCTCTCTTTATTTGTGTAAATCTATGTACATAGTCCAGTGTGTTTATTTAAATTAATATAAAATTAAAAATAATAAATCGATACGTAATAGTGAAAAGAATTGTAAATCGGATGCAAATCACTTACTAATCTTCTGTCTGATTTGGCTCTAAGAAGTCTACTGCCTGACCTTAATCCTCTGACTTGACTGCTCTTGATTCTTTCTTACTCTTGTCTCTGTTCTTAATAAATCTTGTTTCTTTACTTCCAGCTCCCACTTATATTCTCACTTTTATTCCGTTTCTCACCCAGGGATTAAATCTTTTCTTACTCTTCTATTTCTCTAACTTTTTACTTTTTACTTCACAATTTTCTGGTTGAATCTTCTGGATAATTTTGTTGTTCACTGGAGGTGCATCATATTTTATTGTGGAAGCTCCTCTCTTGGTTCTTCGTGATAGCTGAGAAGGTTATTCCGGTCGGGGAAAAGTCTGCTAGAGCTTCTCACGCTGTTGGAACATGTCTGCTATGGACACTTAAGTATACTCAGGTATTCCACCATCTCGGGCTCTTGGAGTTTTGAACGTATGGCTGCAATTGAGGATTTGCCACTAGGACCAATATCTTATACTCCCCGTTTACTACTGATACCTGCACCCTCATTATCCGAAGCACTCGACAGTGAGCGGCAACAAATCATTATTCACATGCTGCAAAAATACCGCTTGCTATTATTCCAGGAATTTAATATATAATATTTAAATATACTCTCGCTTTTTTATCTCATGTAATTTGTTTTTGGTTTTGTTCTATATTCGAATTAAGGCCACCTTTTTTTCCGAAACAAACACTTTTTTTATTATCAACCGAGGGTAGTCGCCAAATTAGACCCGAGCGAGTTGATTAAATTAAATCCATCAGTTTTTGGTTCGCGACGACATCATAATGCGGGCGTGTTTCTTTTATTAAAAACGAGATAACAGCCGCCTGCGAAATAAGTACGGGGAGTTTGAACCATTTTTTTTTTCGAGATACGCCTAGTCTGTTTATATCCTATAACGTCCGCGTCATTTTCATGATTTCTTACGTTCCTCCCAGGTTATATTTCTATTTCTTCATACGGGACTGATTACACTTCCTGTTTGGCCTTATATATTTTATTGTAGAGTAACTGACAAACGAGAGGAAATAACTCATCGAATTTCTTTTGTGTTTACCAAGATAATTCTGAATGAAACAATGCCAAGTTATTTTTGCAACAAGAATTCATAGTACCTCTAACTTGTACCTCCTAACCTGTAACCGTAACTCACCGTATAGTACCATTTCTAAGTATTATTTTTTTAAAGCCTTTTTAGATGCTGTAATATATAAACATCTGCAAATAGTTTTCATGGGTTGTTTAGGTTATAAAGCAAAATCGTGGATGTCTCGAATTCCAAATTGTATTAATTTTTGTCATAGGGTCACATGTTTTTTAAATTTGGGTAACTATGTTAAACAAGTTATTACATTAAATTTAGGAAGAATCGAAGGATTCATATTTATATATTCAATATACATTACTAGCACATACCAAAACCCATTATTTTTCCCAGTGAGGCTTCTCTTTTCAGTTTCTCACATTTTCGCTTATGGAAAAAACTTGGAACGTCCTTCCTTCTCTATCTCTCTAATATCCTGATGAAATGGTTTACTTCACTTGTCACTCCTAACTCCCCCAATTTGGATTCATTAACAATTACTCAACAATTGACCAGGTCCACAGAATAACATATATTATTGAAAAAGCCTACGAAAGTCAAAAAGTATGCTCAGCTATATTTTTAGATGTAGCACAAGCTCTCGATAAGGTTTGGCATGAAGGCCTTATTCATAAACTACAGAAAATACTCCCTAAATAACACACGGAACTATTACAATTATACATTACAACCAGAACGTTTAGAGTCAAACAAGAAGAAGCTTACTCTACAATAAGGGAGTCTAAAGCAGGTGTACCACAAAGAAGTGTACTGGGACCGATGCTTTGTCTACTCTACATTTGTGATATACCACAAACGGAAAAAATTACGATGGTTACATGATACTGCGATTATAGCTGTCGGAGACAATAGTGAAGAAGCCTCACGGAAATTACAACAGGCAAGTGACGATAAAAATAATTAGACACAAGCTTGGAAAATAAGAATTACTGAAAGTAAATCTGTACATGTGCAGTTCACCTATAAACAGATTGTACAAGCACTCATAACATTAAATAACAATATCATTCCATATACGCTAAATATCTCGGAATGAATCTAGATGCAAAATATCGCTGGAAGGAACATATAAAGAAGAAAAGTAAATAACTTGAATTGAAATATAGGAAAATGTACTGGCTAATTGGAAGAAAATCACAATTATCAGTACATAATAAATTGCTATTGTATAAGCAAATATTGAAACCTATATGGACATACGGAGTTCAATTATGGGGATGTTCTGCAAAGAGTAACATTAATAAAATACAAATTTTTCAGAACAAAGTCCTGAGAGGTATTGTGGGTGCATCCAAATACTATAGGACTGATTATCTACATCGAGACCTTCAGATACCCACAGTCACTCAAGAAATCAAGAGAATTGCATGGGGACATAACGACTGTGATCATTCATCTTCAGCAATAGCTAGGTTTTTCAGTTCAGAACATGATTGGCACAATAATTTCCTATCATGGATTTTCTTCGCTTATTCAATTATTTGACAAAATTTTCTATGTACTGGATAATCTAGATCAGGCTCATAATTATCTCTAGCCATTTATATATTTCAAAACAGCGCTTGAAGCAAATCAACAACAGAAAGCTGATGTCAAATAGATCAAATGGAGAAATGATTTCCGAAAGTATATGAATAGGACGGTTAATTAAAATGTATCGTTCTGGAAGTAGAATATCTTAATGAATAAAGCTGAATTTTAGCCAAACGTTGTTAGGCGTTTACTGATTAGGTTTATTGAGTAAGTTGTTATTACTGTACCCTCGTATTTTTTAAAATTTGCTTTTTACTTGAAAACAAATATATGAGTCTACTTGAGTAAAGTTTGATAAAAGTTTAGCTAATTGAACATAATGGAGCAAAAGATATCGAAATGTTTTGTTACGAACAAAAGATATAAAGGAAAAGGGTGGCAAGTTAATAAGGCGAACGATTCAATTAGACTCGTTAGGAAATCTTTTAATTTAAGCAACCCTTTTCCTGCCTTTTACGCTAACGAAATATGCCTTTTTATATCTGGAATTTAACTTTGACCCTCTGTTCTTTTTAATATTGGTATCTGAAGTTTTTATATTTTATATTGCTACAATACCGAGATACGTATAGAAATTATAAGATCCAAGAAATTGTTTGAAACTCAGCTATCACTATAAATTATTAAGTCCAAAAGGTATAGCTAGTAATTGCTATACTATTGCTTAAAAACGTTATCTAAAAAATGCTGAATACATAATAGTTTGAACTATTATAGAATAATTTTATTTATAAAATTTTATTTATAAAGTATAAAAAAATAAGTATTAAATTGTTAACTATCAGAAATACCGGCTTGGTTGGCGCAGTGATAAAGGCGACAGGACGGTCAACCCATTGTTGCGATAGCCGCGGGTTCGAATCCTGCCGGGGCATGGTCGTAAATTTATGTTTGTGATTGTCTTAGACAAAAGTGCAATATCCGGCAAGGAAAATGATCCTAGTCATGCCAATAACCAGACTGGGTAACACCTTCTGGATAAATGGGTGTCTTCTAGGATGATTTCTAAGTTGTCACTCGCCAGTATAACTCGGTAGGCTTAATACCGAGGACCGTGATTCGGAGCTCACGATAAACAGTAGGTTTAGTCCAGATAAACCCTCGTTGGTAAAAAGACGACTAGATGACTTTGACACCCAAAGTCAACAAAAAAGTATTTTGCAAATATTATTTCGGAATATTTTGATAATTTTTTCTTTTAATTTTTATGCAAAATATAATTATTTAACCTTAAATTATTTGAGAATTAATTATTAATTATTATTTGGGAGAATTATTGAAATTATTTAAACCTTTAATTAGTTTAATTAATTAATACCAGAAAAGAAATACCAGCAAAATATTAAAACACTTAAAAGTTATATATAACATAGCGATTTTTTCGAAATTTCTCTAAACATTTTTTAGGCCATTTATTTATTTTTTATATCTATTAAGCCACCCTTACAGAATATTTTAATGCCTTTGAAGGTTTCATAAGAAGCTTTGTCGTCGGCTATTTATTCTTATTATTTGATAAATAGTTCGTAAGATATTGAGAAAATGCTTGGAATTATTTAATATATACCCAAGTTCTACTTCCCTTTCTAAAGCCTCTACTCGTTAAGTTTATTTCACTTATGTAAGTTTATTTCACCTATTTTAGTTTTATTTCATATAATGTTTTTGCTGTCATTTATTTTCTCTGTCATGTTCTATTACGACTTAGCTTGTTAGTTAATTATCTATAACAATCTCTTTACATTTAAAAAAGCAAAATAATTAAAAGTTATTTTTTAGACCTATGGAGTAAATTAATAGTTCCTATGATATTCAGAAAATTCTTGGAATTATATAAGATACACACAAGTTCTATTTCCCTTTCTAAAGTCTTTATTTGTTATAAAGTTTATTTATTACGTGTAATGTTTTTGCTGTCATTTATTTTTTACGTCTTGTTCTATTACGAGTTAGCTTGTTAATTTATTATCTATAACGATCCCTTTAGATTGAAAAGAAACCAAAATAGTTAAAAGTTATTTTTTTCATTTATGGAGTAAATAAATAAAAAAAGAGAAGGTATCAATCCAAAGCTAATGGAAGTGGAAAAGATTTTTCGGAAAAACGCCTAATGTCTTACGAGTTAATTAACTGTGAACGCATTCTGTCGAATTAACGAGCCAAAAATGTCATAAGAAGAAAATAAAACAAATGGAGAAACAAAACAGAGCAGTCGTTATTTTTTATAAGAAAGCGCTTATGTAACTTAATTAGTAAACTGAAAGAGACATCAACGCTTCGCTTAGTATTTCTCGCTGTTCCAGACTCACGCTTTATGCTCCCTTCTTGCTTTCCCAGCTTCGCTTCCTTGTAGGTTTAACAGCGTCGTCAATGGTAGAATGTCGTTATTAGATTATTTGGTATAGTTGAGTATATTTATTTTTATGGGCGTAAACATATGGGCGAAAAACTACTCGAAAACTACCATATCGATAAAATTGTAGAAGTTATTTCTTATAAAATAATATATTAAGTGCTTACATGTCTTTCAGTCAAAGACATCTATTGGCGAAAATGTTAATTTTTGTGTGTTTTATAAGGCTTGGTGAATGGAGGTCAAATGAAATAAAACAGTGGTTGGTTACAAGGTGTGTGTTATTTATTAGAGTTGCATAAAATTATTAATTGAATTGAAAATACAAATAAAGAAATGGCATGGCAGCGGTGCTGGGTTTACCTGCAGACGAGGCTTGGGCAGTCGATGGTGGCACGTCTTAAATGAACGATGATCAGTCACTGAATGAATGAAAGTACCCTTCAATAATCTTCCAGATTGACGATTCGAGGTTGCCAGATATTCCTTATCATGTACTAGTTGGCGCTGCTGCCCGTGTTCAACAGCTGGGATTATATTTCTGGGTATTTTGTAAACCGTTATTCACGATAGAAAATTCGACATGTCTCAAGATCGCTACATTGCAAACAACTGTTAAACAATCTACGTTAATCAAGATTTAGAAGTTATGTTCAATTTTTAACATATTTTTCCATTTAGTATTATTGAGTTATTCAGCATATATAGAAGCTAATCATGAAATATTCATAACTGTATTTGCGACAATCATTATTTTTGCTGTTTAGTTTGATTAAATTTGCTACTGAAAGTCAAAAAACACTTTTGAAAACATTTGTTGATGCTGTTACATCCTAATGGTTAGTTTGGGTGTCAATTATTTAATAGTGTTGATTTTAATGTTAATATCAAAGAACGGTCTAGAGATTTATCGATAAAATCAAAGCTTTTTTGTTAAAAAAACTGTCATCAAAAAGCCACACTGTCAAGAGAATTAAGATTAAATTTCTAAACTCTACGGTTATAAACGTTGCTCACTGAGCAAATGTCAGAGGTTGATTGAACAGACAAAATTCAGTTTACCGAACAAAGCATAATACTAATTAACTTTTCGCCGTATAAGAATTAAAGTGGAATATAATTAGTAAACCATATTAGAGGCCAACCTTCCTTGAGGCATTTTACGAAGGAACATTCCTGTCATTTATTATTCAGGTTACGTTCGTGTCCCTTCATTCAACCTCGATTTTTCCATGTCTTTTTAATAACGTTTTTATTATCCTGGGGTTCTGTATTTTGCCCTGAATAATAATTGCCGTTCATGGGACAAAAAACTACGATATTTGTATCGATACAAATTATTTTCGTTTCCTAATACTTATTTTATATACAATATATTGCTGCAGAATCTGTGCCGTCTTTTTGATGCCTCCAATGTTTCATTTGCATGTTTATAAATAATTCCCTTTTGAACTATTGGGTTTCGAGCTTTAATATTTTCTTATATTACAATATAAATATACATGCTTTGATCTTCATTTCTGTTTTCTCCATTTCTTTATGTTAATGTTCATTTTAATTATCAAAAGCATGTGCTATACATATAAATATATTTTTTAATGAGAATAAATTAAACAAGACATTACATTTACATTCGACTCTAAATATTTTTCATCAAAGAGCAACGATCTTAAAAGCACCCCAGATGTAATTTTCCCTCAACAGCTTGCCTGCTTAAATCACTTAAGGCAAAGTGGATGCAAAAAAAACATGCTATTTAAAGTACAATGTCCTCAAACGATTCTACTTATTTACCTCCTAAATTCTGCAACAGTATAAAATAGATTATAGCCTCTGTTGGCTCTAATTTTAGTCAATAAAAGTAAATCTCAAAATAAGTTGAATGCTGTCCTAAATTTTGGGATTATTAGTTCAGAAATTAATATAGCAGATAAACCATATGATTGTAGTATCGTTTTAATAAATATATCAGCATACGAGCAGCATTTAAACGATTTTGTATTAATTTTTTGTAAACTAATAATGAATTGTTATGCATTCGCAGCTAACAAAGTCTTTATAATTTGGTATATTATAATTTGTACGAAATAATTTTCATGTTTAGCTTAAGGTTGAATTTCGACAACTGAGCGATCATTACGAAGCCACTGTGTCTTAGATAGATGATTATTAAGCTACTAATTCGAATGTTGCACAAACCAAACAAAATGTATTTTTTGGGTGCTGAAAGAAGACCTAATTTTTTCCAATCATCTATAACAGTCCCACAATATAACCTATTATATATCTCAAAAAAGAGAAACTTTGATATGCAAAATGCAAATATAATGTGGTACTTCTGTATTTCTCTTCCCTTTTCTCTCTCCCTACCTGCTTGGCGGCGCAGTTGTAAATGCGACAGGACGGTCCTCCTACTGTTGCGATAGTCGCGAGTTAGAATCCTGCTATGGCATAGATGTATTTTATGTTTATGAAGGTTTAATATTTGTGATTGATCTAGGCAAGAGGGTATGGAATTTGATTGAAAAAGACAAGGAAATTAATCCCAATAACGCCGGTAACCAGGCTGGGTAAGACCGGATGTCACCAATCGGTAGGCTTAATGCCGTGGTTCGGAGCCTACGTTAATTTGTAGGTCTGTCCTAGTCAGTAAAAAATCCAAGAGGTTGACGTGACTAAAGTCAATAAAACGTTTCTTCCTTTCTCGCTATAAAGCTTCTTGCAGATGTTTTTTCCTGATATGACGCATTTTTCATTTTATGTGAAATGAGGATTTGCTCTTGATCTCACTTCTAGTTTTTTTTAGGTCAAATAATTCAATTCAACCATCACATACATCAACCAATTCCAGTTGTTCTTCAGTCAGGGAAAATGTACGATGATTGTGCAAAAAGTAGACTTTAAGGCTCATCAGACATAACATGGACACTTTTTAAGATGAAATAATAACAATTTTTAAAGATTCATGCCGCATTCATTCATGAACTATAACATTATACTAAGATTTTTGTTTTTACTAAGATATCCTTCATATAGACGGCATCAGCAACATCAAATAAAATATACATTTTTCCACTATGTACATTAAACTTTTAAAAACTTGTTGTTGATATCGAAGTATTAAAACGTGAAAAGCTATTCCGTTAGACTATTACCGTTATAAACTTCCTCAATCATTGGAGCTATAATATTAATTCAATTAAAGCTAAATTAAAATTAAATTTTCTGTAAATGCCTCGTAGTTAACACAAAATCTAATATATTAAAACCAGCTGTCACTGTGAAATATTAATAACAGCCAGAGAAAATATTTCGAATTCTTTATTAATTTGAACAAAATCCTCTTTTTCGATACATATCAAATTATATAGTTTATTATGTAGAATATTAATTATATTATGTAGATTTATGTAGTCATATTATATTTCTCTGGAATTGTCAAATTTAACCAAATCCCATGTATGAGTAATAAAACATTAATAACTCCGGGTCGGAAATCCGATTAAACACATCTAGTTTTCATTTCCAACACGTAAATTATTCTAACCGTTAAATATATGTAATATTATAGAGGTAAGTCTGAACTTAAATTAAATATTTGACTGAGCTGTACGGTTGATGACACTCTAAATCTCATTTCTTTAACTTTACATTTATTTTTATTGAGTAGTTTGCTGTAAGATAACATCGTGCTAGGTCAGTAAACTCGTTTAATCTATTCTCTCTAAACAATATGAACTATCTCGATATTATATGTACCTAGACGCTATTGTATTTCTTGTAAGGAAAGCTTTGCATGAATAATAAACTCCAAAACATAACTTGTGAAAGATATTCTCTATGAAAATAATCCTTAGACATACCGAGAACTATTTGTTGAAAATTATATTATATTTAAAGTCATTTGTTACTACCTACAGGCTATTATTCGTATTATCGACTATTTAAAATTCATAAGTATTCTGCCAAAAATCATTCAATAGGACCTCTTAAAGGAATTTCTTGAATTATTTTTTTTTTGTTTTGACACAATTACAGCAGTATTGTATTTTACCAGTTGGTTTAGTTACTGTGTAGAATTTTGGAATGAAAATGCAAATTCAATTTGTGTGTCACCTAGTTGCACTGATCTGAAAATAATGTCACTAAAGTGAATGAAGTAGTGTCTAAAAATAGTTTTTATTATTATTTTTTCTAATTTCATGTATTTTTTTCGATACTCAAACAGAATTGACTCATGTGATGACAAGATCTACATTTTCTTTTTACAATCACATACCGGACTATATCGAATTTTGCAACATTATATGTTATTATGACAAAGACCATCAATATTTTAACAGTAATTTAGTACAAACAACTCATATTTAGACAGTCCAGCGTAAGTTCTAGATTGAGATCGAGTTCCAGACTTTTGTTTAACATAGAATAAATTAATTCATTGTTTCTTGGCAGTTTTTCAAGATGAATTGCTTAGTATTAATTTGAACCATGATATATATTTTCCACTATTCTTTGAACTATTTTAGTAAATTTCTCCTATCTTCGTAGATCTGATAGTGCTATATTAGTTATAATATAACTCAGTCAAATTAAGATATTACTACTAAGTTTATTTTGTTGACATATGAAAATGTGGCTTGAAGAAATCTTTAATTTATATAACCCGAACTTATTTAAATTTAAAATTAAAAATATGTGCTAGAATTTAACTATAATTAATTAGCATCGATAATACAGTCTATTTTATATAGCTGCACTTTTTTCTTAAGATAAATTTTAACTCTTGACTCAATAATTTTCTATACTGTATTCATTGAAATACTGATTTCTATAAGCTAATTCACAGTATTAAGGAACACGACCAAATTGTAAAATTTGAACTCCTTTTGTATCAATGAGGTGCTTTTTACGAATATAATTATCCCATATAAATATGAATCCAAATAAAGAATATTATTAATTGTTACTTTATTTATTTCCACTTAAGTATCGATTCGGCCTTATATAAAGAACTTAAATATCTAGCATATTCGGTTCATCGATAAAGTTAACCAAATCTTTAGGAAATATCAGTAACAATCCACTAGATGTTAAATAAATTATTATTTTATTCTAATATATTTAAATATGTATTTGGACTTTTTTTGTTTACTATCTATATTATTACTAAATCTACGTCTATATGTTTAATGTATACAATTGTATATATTAGAAAATATATTAAATCTGTCTATTTCAGTAATTTAATATATTCATGAATTAATGTCTCTCTTTCCGTTAATTTCAGAATTTTGGATTTCAATCGTGAAACAATATACTTTTGGAGTCTCAGATATTGTATTATAAATTAATTTATGGTTATGTCTTCATGCCGTTGACAACATAGCAGAAGCTACGCTAGACTGGTAAGTAGAGTTTATTAATTCCATTTCCATATTAGAATTTATTGATTATCTTAGGATACTGTCGATATTAATAAAGGATCCATTCTTTTTTGCAATAAAAAATAAATTGCTACGCTATATGATCCTACTTGATTAACTACTGATTAACCCTATCCCTCTGATTTACTCACTATATTCCCCTTAATGTATTTGCCATATCATTGTTTCCGTGTATTTATTGACTTTGGCATTTTCAGCCATAGTTATGACTCTCATGTTTTGAAGAATTTTGCACATTTTTAACAACCATTCCCTTATATTGAGATATTTTAGTCAGAATGGCTCTAATAATATTCAATGTAACTGCAATACGCTAAAACATTTCTAATAAAACTGCAGATACTTAATATTTAATAGTATCAAGACACCTCTCTAACGTATTTTATTGACAAAGGGTTTCCTGTTCGAAATAACTGACTAGAGACGCAATCTCTCTCTGACAAACTATTGGCTACGACATTCTATAGGTCAATTTTATTGGATGGTTCGGTTACATGTTCGGACGCATCAGACAGCCCTTTTAAACTGGACTAAAATGAAAAAAAAAAATTCGATTTGATTTAAAGGCGAATTTGCAAGCTATAATAGGCAATACATGCGACATCGTCACGACGTGAGTTCACTGTTATTTTGGAAAGATTATACATTTAATTTTACATTATACTAAAGACGTGAATTTCGTTTTGTATATATAGCTTCATATATTACACTATAGAGAATCAGCCGTAGAGATTTTCGAGTTTTTCTACAATAATTTTAATTAATTAAGATTACTATTTATTATCATGTTATGGAAGAGGATTATTTCAATGTTAGACATTTCTCACACATTTGCAAGAAGAGTTTTTTTAGGTAAAATTTCTCTGAAAAGCTTATATTAAATAAAAGAATATATTTGTGACGTAAACATATTACATATGTAACATACCCAAATATATTTGAATTTATAACTTTCTTTTTTAAATACTAAGGGAAAATAGAAACGGAATCTTAATAGACAGGAATATTTATGAAACGAAACCGACACTTTTTCTTGAAATATTTTTAATTGGAGCCGTCTTTTGCATGGTAATGAATACGAAAATAAAAAGGAAATAAAATATAAGGCGTTAATAATTTATTTCCTTTTGCCTTTGAAAATTTATTTGCGGCAATTTTCTGAATTTAGATTACTTATTTTATTTAGAAAGAGAAATTAAGTGACACCATTAAAATTTCCTTGAATTAAAATGAATCACTGAAACAAATTGCTTAATCACAATAATGAACCTATTAATTCATATTATAAATGTTTAATTCATATTACAAATCTGCAATGCAAGCAATTTATTTAAAATATTTTAACTAAGCTAATATAAAATAATACAATACATTGACAGATATATTTTGTCCGGAAATATATTGTAGGTTTCATCAATAAGCAGAAATTGCATAGAAGATTTTGAATTCCCAAATCTACATGTAATGACAAATGTTATACCCAGCGTGTCTTCTGGGTGTCAGTTTTAGGAAGTTTCAGGTCAAATGTCAATTGATTTTTCATGTTGGAAAGCAAGTTTAATGTTGATCAACTTTTTTTAAGAACTAAATATTCATAATAAATTAGCTGTGTTAGCAGTAGTTTTAAAGATGTTCATTGTTTATAGGACTTCTGTGATTTATTATAGCTACAGATATATTAAGGATTTCTGTTGCTGTAATGCACAAACAAACAATAAAATCAATAATACGCTGCAAGATTAATTCGAGCTCTTAACAAAAATTACCATTTAACAAAAATCGATCTTTCAATATATGTAAACTTTGATAAGGTTATCGTAAACAGTAAAATACTCCACTACATAGAAAGGAGGCCAACTAGATTTAAATAAAGCTCGGCTAGACAACGAACGCTGTGATATTATCACTGTAATTTATAGACCAACCAAGACATAATTCACCAATATATCAATAATATATTAGGTTTTCGAAGCGTTGTTTAACATTTAGATATATCAATAAAATAATCGACAAATGGTTAATATATTAGTATGATGTCATTTACCTGTTATTCGTACTTTACATATTTACTAACGTTTTGTTAGTTATAGTTTAAAGTAGCAACTTAATATGTAATAGTTTATAACTGCGAGCTTTTTAAGAAATTACAAGCCGTATTATGAAAAAATTATATACCGTTATTTTGAAACTACATTAACGTATTTTATATAAACATTAGTAAATCAGAATATTGGACCTTCTCCTACTATAGTTTTTTAGCCAATAGTTCGAATAATATATTAATAAAACAAAAAATTTTATGGGCATTTAAAAGAGTCGGCTTTTAATACTAATAAACAAAAGGTGAATCATACTTTTAAAAATTATGTTACATTTTATTATCATGGCTACAAATCAATTTTAAAGGATTTTTTTTAATTTGAATCTTTATGGTGAAATATTTATACGATGAGTTTTATTCAAAGGGCATCATCATTTTATTCCTCGATAGTCGCTACGTTTTCCCCATTTTTCAAGTAATTTATGAATTCCGTCTAGAAACAAAGATGTATCTTTCGAGGCTATACACCAATGGACCCGTTTTTTGGTGTCTTCACAAGAAGTGAAGCGCTGCCTATATAAGTCACTACTTAGATGTCGGAACAAGTAGTAATCAAAAGGAGCTAAGTCTGGAGAATATGGAGGGTGAGGCAGCACTTTCCATTTTAATCTTTCGAACTAGGTTTTCGCCAGTTTTGTAACATAGTTTCGAGCATTGTCATATTGGGGAATAATATTATTGAATATTCTCTCGTATTCCGGCAATTTTTCGCGTCGTAGTCAGCTAAAATACATTAATTGTAGTTGATAGCGATCCCCATTGATGTTTTCATTAAATAATGCCTTCAAATCTTTTCTGTTCTTTGTCTTTAATTACTTTGACTATCTAGAATGGTCCTCGCTATCAATATCACCGGATTTTAAACGACATAACCAATATTTACATGTTGAATCGATTGGTTACTATAATCTTCACACATCATTCGATGATCTTCAACCATGATTTTTAACGCACTACAAAATTTTATTGTTCGACGAAATGACTAAAGCTTCAACATGAATACAATACATTCATCATATCAATTACAAATATACCAATTCGTGCTATTTTTGAATCCGTCGATGAAAATCGCCGTCCTATTTTACAAATTACGATCTAGTTTACCTTAAGATCAATCAATCAATCAATCACAATAAAAATCGTGAGGGTATCGTGAAGAAATGTTACCTATGCGATCCCTATGTTGGCATTAGACGTGTGACACGTAAACATATATTCATGAAAACCACGTCTTTGTTTTATATTAGTTAAGTACTTCGGTCTAAAAACTCCTTTGAACTCCTTTATTATGAACCAGTCAGTGTATTTGCTGTGAATCAAATTAATATAATCAGGATCTCTCCTAACTCAAGATATAAAAATCTAATTTAGAAAAACTAAACCAAATAAGATATATATATTATAATTTTATCTATTTTCAACTTACTAAAATTAGTCACTATATTTAATAAGCTTTAGCTAATTATTTGCCAATTTCAATTATTTTTTGCCACAAATTGCCTTCCGTGATATTACATTTTCGTATATATTGACGTTATTTCTAAATATATAATGCTAATTAAATCAATTAATAAATATTGATGTTCGTTATATACATAACACAGTATTTTTACCTATAGCTGTGATATTTATATGGTTCTGACATGCGAACAAAATTAAACTAATTAAAATTTCACGCTCCAAATTACAGTCGAAAATTAAAATGTGTAGACGCTTAGTTCGACCGTAGCGAAAAGTTTTGTTTTGTTTGTAGACTCATTATATTTACAAAACTATGTTTTTAGTAAACTTAATATTATGTAAAATCAGCTGTAGTAAACTTCGTTATTATTTCACTTTATGTGTTTTGTTTTATTTTCATTGAAAAATGTCTGGAATAAATATATGTATTTATTCATTAATAAGGTATATAATTTTATTATATTAAGTTTATAATCTTCTTCAGCTTCAGGCTACTTTTTTAGCTTATAATTTTGTAATAAAATACCTAGTGGCGACATAAGTTATTACACATAAAAGTTAGTGTACTATTTATTATATTTATAGTCACTCACATATAGAGATACGAATATATGAATAATTCAAGAAATGTCTTATAACTATTTCCACTAAATCCGACGTCTTTTCACTAAAATATCAACTTACTTTTAATTCAAAATTGCTGCAAGGCTTTTTATATGAAGCATTGTGGATTCATTCTAATTCAATCATGCACAAAATTTAACTTAGCGTAGTGAAATGGAGGATTTTAAAGATATTCCACGAAGTAATTTTCAATTACAGTTATAAGATAGAGAAGTAAGATAAGACAGAGTGCGCTTTCGTTAACTATAAATGAAACTTTTGTTTCATTTTGTCATAGCTATTATGTTAATATTCTCTCTCATTGTTATAACATAAAATTAATAATATTATATAGCATATAATGTCATTAGACTTTCAAAGAATATTTTTCTATTTTAAAAATCGCGATTGTTATATCATATTATAACTTTTTTTGGAATTTGACTCATAGACGGGGTGAACACTTTTAAAAATCAATAACCGCAGGCGAGATTGTCGCTATGAACATCGTAGTCATTTTTACGAATTTTTTGTTTTAACGAAATCAATTAAATTACATTGAATTCTCGGATTGCTGTTGAAGTTCCCAATTTTTATATTTTATCTTCAAAAAAATAAATTGAAAGTGAACATTATTTAAAATTAAACTATTTTCTGTCAATATAGTAAATTTGGATATATACAATAGCAATTTTCATAATATACAATAAAAAATACAAGTAAAAGCTTTGCAATTTGAATAACATTATAACACTTATTAAACTAATCTACAAAATTATGATTCTTGAAGTTTTCAAATATTTCAAATATCAATTATAAAAATAATTCATTCATTATCATGTTTTAAGTAATACAACCCTAAAAAAAAACAAATCGACTATTGTATATATACGAATTAATTCAAAACTAATCTGGAACTGTACAGGGCTTTTTTTATATACTGTGTTTCCAACAAAATGCTTTCTAACTAGAGAACATTCAGTTATGAACTGAAGTTATACTGATATCGTATATTGTAATAAGTTTCAAGTGCCACAGTCCATTAGGATTTGCGCAAATATAGAATGATGCAGTCAATATGCAGCACAAATATTAGAACTACTCATACAGTATTAACTGGCTCAAAAGTTTGCAACTATATAAAGCGGTGTATTACCCGTAACAACCTCTTATTGTTGAATACTTTTAATAGTAATATTTTTTAATTTAATCAATAAATAATAAAAGGTCAGCTTCGTTGGCGAAGTGGTAAAGACGTTCGGATGGTACTCCTACCGTTCCGGTAGTCGCGAGTTCGAATCCTGCTGAGGCATTTGTCGCATATATATGTTTGTAATTGTTTAATGTTTGTGATTGTCTAGCAGTGCAAAAACCGACAAGAAAACTAATCCCAGTCACGACAGTAACCTGGCTGGGTAAGACCGGATGTCTTCAGGGATGATTTCTAAGTTGGTCACTTGCCAATCGGTAGACTTAATGAAGAGAATCGAGGTTCAAAGCCCGCGTTAAAATGTAGGTCCTGTCCAGATAAGCCCTCGTTGGTAAAAAGGAGACTTTAAAATATTTAAAAAAGTACTACAAAATATAAAATAATTTTGATTCATGCCATATTCTGGGAAGTCGCTTAATGAAGGCAACTAAATTAATTAATTCATAAGTAATTGGAGACTTTACAATTCCTTTATCGTCTTTATCAGTTTCTTCAAAAAATCGTGAATAATCAAACACCAACTTTTACTTGATTGATTCATATGTGCATTCAAATGTTTTTAAAAAATTTCAAGAGTTTCAAGTTTATGGATTGTTATCAGACCTCTGGAGAAACGCATTTCGTACTTGAAGAGGTGGTATCATTTATTATATGAATGCACAATGAGCTCTTGAACTGTTAGGGGAAAGCTTTCTATCGGACTGCTCTACTCTATCATTGAGTCGCCAATATCTTGATTATATGACAATGAAACGAGTCAAAAGTTATCAGCAAATTTCACAAATAACCAAAATTATGTTATATTACTATTGATTTAAAAGTATAACTCATATTTATGTTATGAGTATAGTACATAACCAGTTCTGTGATCATTTCGATATCATTGAGTTCGGTTAATTTTTTGCCATATATTTTTTTAGCTACCTCATTTTCTCATATTTCTGGTCTGAGCCGATCTAAATCGCTTGATTAAGTTTTTGCTGAGAAAAATAATTGTTTCTTTCAATACTTACTCAAACTCATAGCGTACATAGCAATCTCTAGTAGTAGCTTCGTTAGGTTTAAATATTCCCTATTATATTCCTTTGGTTTGGTATATTTATCAGTCAAACAGTCCACATGTTGTTTTACATTTCGGAGTAATGTACAATTGTAAACCTAATAACATAAAACAACAACCAATATAACATAGATATGATTAATTATGCCACAAAAAAAATTCAGTAATTTTATCTAGTTAATCACTTAAAAAGAACTTTATTCAATAGTAGAAAGAAACGTTAACTGGAAAGTTAAAACAGTTAAAAGTATTATCAACTTTCTATGCAAAAATCCTTGTAACCAAAGAAACCTACTGCTTGAACAGCTGGATTATGTTCCTAAATTTTAATTAAAAAAAAACAAAAACGTGTACAACTGATAAGCTTTAACTTTGTTAAGATTTAATTCCGCCGAGCTTTGGGATGATAATTGCATTATGAGCTTTTTAGGCGACAGGAACTACCGAACTAGACAGAAGAGATGTTGGATAAGTTTCATAGTCTCTTAATTAAATAGAAAATTAATTAAACTTTAAGATACCAAACTTTTTGGGGGAAAATAAAATCAGTTTTAATAAGCATGATTTTTTTTATTTCCAAGAAAATCTAATATAGTTTCCAAATATCTTTTAGTGGATATATATATATATATAGATATTTAAATGAGCTTAAATAAAATTAAATTAAAAATATAAATGCTTGACTATTATTTAATTTATATATTTGAAAATCGGATTTCTTCATATATTTTCTACTAGGCAAAGTAATAATTGAAAGGAAAGAACAATTGTTACTAAACCGTTATTAGATTCTTTCGAAGTTTTAAAAATGCTGGGTTTGATAGAGTTGAGAGAAAATAGAAGATGATTAATTAAGAGCTTATCTGAAAATAAGACGGAACCTTTCATAAAGCTTTCATTTTTTCACATAAAATTTAAAAAATCATCAATAGCAGTCATACTTCTAAATATAGGCTTCTTTCATTGGATACTGGATCCGATGCTATGATGATAGCAGACTTGATAAATAATGTTCGAACACCTTCGGACTGTATACAAATAATTTTGTTGATTCTCCGCTTTGGATTGATCTCAATGATGATAATTATCACTTGTTTCCAATATCCTGCAACAACAATCAGCTGATAATATATCGCTACTACGCTCAATGCTGAGAGTTTTTTATTTCATAAATCTGTTCAACCACGTGTTATTCTTGAAATATATCTCACATAATTTCACTTTTTTTCGTTCCAAGAATTGTTATTTGGTCATCTGTGTTCGCGTCATCCGCAAATATTGGTTGAATACATTGGTCAATACTTATACTATTTTACATAGAAGGATTATTTTTCAAGAACCGGTTAACAATTCATATGTTGCTCATTTCTTGGTGAAGATTATACATATGTTTATCTGGGCATTTGATTTTAATATATAGATATATAGCCGCTATGCATTTCAATTTTACATCTCCAACTTTCGTGTCAAATCACATTCGTCACTAATATTCAGAATACCAGTTCTATATCATTTAAAGAAATAATTACAGGTTATATATAATACTATATCAACACCAAAGATACTACAATTTGACTTCCGTAACTTTCGTGTTATTTTTCCTTATTTGATTTTATATAGAATATTTTGCGAGTACGTTGTTTCTTATCATTTGTACTCGTTTTGTAATAAACTCTAAGACCTGCTATTTTCAGAGGTTATGGAATTATAAATTATTTCTCTTATTACTCAATTTGCAGGTCTTTATCATTCAATACTTTGATCACAATATTTTAACAAAAAAATTCGTATAGGCTTCTAACAAATGTTATCGTACTTTATTGTTCATTCCAAGATACATTATACTAGATGGGAAAAAACTAAAATATTATCCGAAGATGTTATTGGCTATTTATTCATAAGACTATCCAAAAAAATTGCTCCTTTCTTGCTATACATCAAATAGTTCTATAATAGTATTAATACTAAAAAATCTGGCAATAGCACTTATAACATTTTTATGAAAGCAATATTATTTAAATAATATTACTTATACCAAAGATTTATCAGTAGGATTTGTTTCTAGTACGAAGCAATTTACAAATATTTTTATTTATATTTTTTTTACTATTTGCTCACCTTCCATATATTTATGAAAGTAATAATATTGAATTAAATTTATTTATATCAAAGGTCTCTCAATGGGATTTACTTCTATTACGAAACAGAAAAATTATGTTAGTTAGAGTAATGTTAGTACGGCGATCAATGCTTAGAAAATTAAGTTTTTAAATAAGCGTAGCGTCGAAATGATCCCAAAATGAATGGAGAATATAGCCAGTAGAATATCTCCTGCTATTTGTTCTCCCTCACTGGACATTTTTATGAAAACAGGAAGAGAATTATTGGACTTGACACAGGTTTTTGATTGATTTAAACAGCGTAAGTGAAGTAATCTTAGTTTCTGTCAGCTTCTGTTACAACCTTGATAACCTACGAAGAATATAATTGAGAGAAATTGAACGTACGCCTGGCAAAACGCACCGACACTCACTATATAATCTTTTCTTCGATCCTAACTCATACAGGCGTGAGAGTACTTAAAGCAAACTTGGGAAAAGTTTTGTAATTGAGCGTAATGGACTCAAAAGCATCGGAAAGTTTGGCGAGCGGCGGTAGGGCTCGCGCTAATGAAAAAGGACGGTAATTGTTCCAACATTGATAAGTTATTCGATTCAATTAGGCCTGTCCAAGGACCTTTTAATAACGGAACTCTCGTTCGGAGGAATACCGAGTTTACAAATAAAGAGATGTTATTATGTCCGAATCAAATTATATGGCGCTTCGACATAATTACGTTTCGCGCAAATTGGAGCCGGAACCTTTCTCCGACGGAGCACAATACCATTATCCTGAAATAAGCAAGACAACCGGAAATTGAAAACGGGATATTTAAATTAAGAGTTATAGTTGTACGTGTAGGTGTAATGACTGACGGATGTCTCCAAATTCATTTAGGAACTCCTATTATTTTTTTAGTCCGCCAGGACAAGAATCATCTAATTACATTTTTTCTTACTACATCTTCCCCTATTACGTTATTATGTATTTTAACTCGGTTGTGTGCAAAGCTATCTATAGATTTTTTTATTTATTGGCGAAAGTTATTACCATTCAGATATTGTCAGCAAATGGCTATATTTTTTAAAAGGATTAATTATGTGCAATATCCTGAGTAAAAGCAATGTGGTAAGAAAATATTTAATTAGGTGTTTCCTGTTCTGGCGGATTAAAAAAATCAATAGGATTTCAAAATATGGAGAATGTACATACCTATAATATGGAGAATGTGAGTTCTTATATATATATATATATATATATATATATATATATATATATATATATATATATCCATCTGATCCATCCATCTGATGGTTCGATCGCAAAAATTGACATTTTTGACGACATACGTATTCAGAACATTTTGTCGCACGGACGCTATTTGTTTATTTTATATTTAGTTGAAAGATTCGCCTCGCCAAAAAAAATGGAACTGAATCAAGAGTGCATTAATCAACTTAGTTTGGCTTTTGGCGATAAAGCTCCATCAAAAACCACCGTGTATCACTAGTTTAGTCAATTGAATCGTGATAAGGTCGTCCAAAATCAGCTGTTGTCCCAGAAAGCATCGATGCTGTGTGCGAAATGATTAAGCAAGATCGTCGTACCTATTGTGAGATTGAGGCATCCCTAAGCATTAGTTCCACCAGCATATATACGAAAGTGATGTTTGTATTGGATCCCACACAATTTGACAATCGCTCGAAAAAGCTCGTGTCGATTGGTACAAAAAAAAATGCTTAAGAAATTCAATCGCGCTGCTTCGAAAGAGGTTTATAAAATTGCGATAGGTGACGAATCATGGAATAATGGTGGCCTCTGTCTTCGGGAAAACTGGTCATATTGCAACAGTGCCTCTAGAAGATCGTAGAACAGTAAATTCTGATAGGTACACAACCATTTGTTTGCCAGAAGCACTACAAATGTTTTGACTACTAAGCAGAAATAATAAAAATATAATTGAAAATTGATTTATCATAGCCACACGTCAATTTCATTTAAATAGACAATATAAAGTATTATTATGTTTGTATTGCTTATAATATTTTTAATATTCAGATTAACAATAAAATAAACACAGCTGTAAATAATGACTTTTATCAACGTTCGAATGTAGTAATAGCCCTAAAAATACCATTAGAGTATCACAACCCTTAGATGACAATTAAGTTCGTAGGTATGACGAAGT
The DNA here is from genome assembly GCF_030347505.1 of Rhynchophorus ferrugineus. Classification (NCBI taxonomy): domain Eukaryota; kingdom Metazoa; phylum Arthropoda; class Insecta; order Coleoptera; family Curculionidae; genus Rhynchophorus; species Rhynchophorus ferrugineus. Next base: position 16,140,150 of record NW_027472583.1, on the reverse strand, counting down.
ATTGTGAGTTTGTGTAAAAAATAGTAAATACAGATGCAGACCCGTCTAAAAATTGGCCAAAAACAATCAATACTTAATAGTTTATAATTGAAAGTAAACTGGAAAAAGAAAAAATAGATTATAATGGTATTTATTTAGTTAAAGAAATTGTATTGTTTTCAGAACGCATTTACCAAACTTAAACTAAAATATCATTTTGTCAATATTTTTAATCAATAATTGTATTTTTAGCGAATAATCAAATTTTAAACGATAATATACATACAAACACGTATTCCTTAAATCATTTATTCATATCTTATATGATATCTATATAATCTTATTAATCTTAATAACAGACATTACATATAAACTCTGTCAGTAAATTTTCATTTAAATTAAAATTACATTTTATCATTCTTTCGTAAATTACAAGTGTGGCACATTTCACAGTAACGCCCATTATTTGTGAGTGTCAAAACAACAAAAAAAAGGAAGAAAACAACACATCGGAGCTATCTAGATACATCTTTTTTTGTAATAAATCAACGCTAATTTATTTTTATTGCAGACGCTGTTGAACCGGGTTCATGAATGAACGGTAAACTTTAGCGATACAGTTTAAAATTTCAAAAAGCTCGTAATTTTCATCTCGCCCGTCTTTATAATTTATTGGCTGGAAACGAACCATTTTATAGCTTCAACGTCTATCCATCTGACGTGAGAGAATGTTTTTTATTACACCTTTTTCAAGAAACTAAAAAATTCGACGTTTTTATAGCAACCTGCGAAAGTAGAGTTCTAGAGGCTAAAGCGGTTCTGAAGGTTTCTACTGAAACCAGTTGTTCAGTAAGTTCGTGGAATATTGCCTTATTATGTTATAAATATTGTGCACACAAAAGACACCACCAGAAGGGCAAGTTTGTAGTTACTATATATCAGACTACTTCCATGATACTGAATCATGTCTGTGTCTACCTATCCTGAATTCTGCCTCAATCTAAAGTAGATTCGTATTCAGAAATCGACCAAGACTGTGTTAGCGTTTATTTTCTAGAATGTAAAATGGAATTTAATTCATGGATTGCCTTCAAACCCCTAAAACAATAAATTTAGGTGGTAAAAATTCCTGAAAATCGACCCGATTTACAGAATAAAAAATTATTTTCCAACAAAATATACAAACTTATGAGTCTTTAACTTTGAAATAATTTTCCCTATATTTCAAGTCTTCTGGTAGACCACTAAATGAAAACATCTGGAAAATTGGATGAGTGGTCGAAAATTATAGTGAACTAATTTTAAAAACCGAATTTTTCCTTTTAGAGAGTAAATATTTTGTATATCTTATGTAGTATTCATTTTTGAGTTGGTCCAAATAATGCATCCAAAATTCATTTCAGCCTGTGCCAATTATTGACGTATAACTTGTTCAACCCTTGTGAACGAGATCATTATAACATAAATATTCACCATCAAAAATTTTCCTCGGAGTGAAATTACTCAAAACTGTTGAAAAGGGCATTCGAAAATAACTTTCAATTAGTGGGCATACATATGTATGGGAAGAAAACAAAATAGTATAATATACAATTATTTTATTTCTATTTCAACCATAATGTGTTCAGATGTAAGAAAAGGGTTCTAGTTCTAAAGATGAATAAATAGAGCCTTAAGAGACATGTCCTTAATTATTTTGTATGGGACTAATATATTTTTAAGGTGGGGCCAATGCCCAGATAATAGAAGATTGAATATTCAGAATTTGTTAATATATTTTGTGTTATACCATGCCTATACATCTGAACTCCATATTTGCAAGTGGTAAATTATTTAAGTTCTTTAAAATCCTATGATTCTTGAGATAAATTGTCTTATTGAAGATAATTTATTTTCATTTAAGTATAATAGTTAAACTACAATTCAGAAATTAATTAAATTACGCGATTTTAATCAGTTGATCAATAATTACAATTAGTAGAGCCAAATTGTTCTTCAAACAATTCAAAATTGATTTGTTTCTGGAGTCTCTCCTTGCGACTCTTTGAAATATTCTCTTTAATTATCTAGTAACACTGTTTCTTAGTTCTTGGGTTTGAAATGCCTGGAGGAAATTAATATTGGTGATTGAAGAGAGTTCCATTAGCATGAAAAAATAAGATAATTGCTCTAATATTGGCAAGAAAAGATAACAAAAAGTGTGAAAAGAAAACTGGTGTTATCAAATAAAATTTATTTTAACTTTATAGTACATCTAATGTATATATTATCGAAGGATTTAAACTTCAGTTAGTTTATCGGCCAGTGTAGTGGTAGTTCCACAACATCTACTAAATAGAGTTCTACGCGCTTATTTTTATGTAATGGTACCACAAGAAGCTTAATCCACCTAATCAACCATTTTATATCCAAGCAACGTACATTTTTTTATTGAATATTTTGTTATTTTAAGTATTGTTATTCAAGTGTATGTCTTATTTCCTTCGTTGTGGTGTTTTCATCTCAAATTTCCTTGTTTTTTCATTTTGATATGGGTATATCTCCTTATTGTCTTCTGTTAATACATTGAGAATTAGGCATAATACTCTGTGATAATATTTTTCTGCCATCTTGTCTCCGGTGTATTTTTTTTCAGGATTGTCTATATGTACTCATTCTGTAGAATTAGAATTTGAAATAATTTTCCCTCAAAGAGCTGCATGTTTCTGAGTGTTCTAAAAATTCTTCTCAAATTATAAAGAAAACATGTTTTCGGAAAATAACTATTAAATGTTTCATACATTTAATATTTTTGAATCCGAATAGAATCAACATTAAGGTGATCTTGATCCTTTGACGGTTTCTATTTCTTAAAATTAATATTATATTGTTCTTCACTATTTGAAAGATATCAATCACAGTACCCATATTAATATTCGGTGCAGCTGCAATACGCTAAAAATAGTTGGAACTAAAAAACCCGGCAACTTATTATTCAATTATATCCTGACTTGCTTCTCTAACTCATTTTACTGTTAAAAGGGGCCACCACTATCTCCTTCCTATTCGTAGTAACTGACTAGAGACACAGTCTCTAATCACAGTCACAGTGTTTCTGACCCTGAACATTTGTTACGTTTGATGTTTTTTAATCAGAGTAATTATAAATATTAAGGTGCGATTTGAAATTAATCAAGGCAAATAAAGCCCTAAAATATAATTTGCTGGTTTACATCTTCTAATTATTATCACTAGTGTTTTGACAACTTTGCATACATTTGACAACAAGGCGAATTTTATAGCCTGATTCGGATACATCGGGCTGCAAGTTATATCTACTTAATTACAATAAAATGAGAAGGAAAAATATTGTTTTTAGGACGAATTTACAAGCTAAAATTCAAAAAAAAAATTTGATACGTCATGACGTGGGTTTATTGCTAATTTGGATAGATATATATAACTTAAAAAGTAGTGAAAAGCATTACCAACATCAAAACAGTTTCAAAAATAGACTAAAGTGAATATATAAATCATCATCGATCCTAACGATATACATTCGACAGACGGCTTTTTCGTCGTACAAATCAGCAACGAGCATTTTGATTTTGAATATTCTGTCTGTCGGTTTTTATTTGAGTCCGATAAAAGCGTGTGCGTAGGTCGCTTTATCTTATTTGGTATTATATCCACATGTATTGATATGCTAATTGTCTGTTATCTTTCTCCTGTATAAACCATTTCGGCAGCTATTTTTGTATCTACATTAAGTTCATCAGTAGACTGTAAACATTTCTCTGTAATCAGCGATTTTATATGATTCGTATTGATCGTACATTAGAGGGAAAGCTTCCAATAAAGTCGTGTTCAGAATACATGGAATATTAAACGGTGTTATATGAATTATTCATTTAAAGTATTATCAGATGTTATTTAATACATCACAAATGAACTGATGGGTTCATAGACTAATAAAAATATTTTTTCAAAGAAGATTCATACAGCAATATATCAAAATAGGAAACTTAACTAATTTTGTTGTGAACGATCAAACTATATACATACTTTTATATTAGTAATAGGGCTAATTGACATTTTAAAGATGGTCAAAGAATTAAGAAATTGCTATGGAAGGATTGATGCTATAACTGGCAACATTTTTGCCATCTTCTTCTTGGAATATTGTGGATTTTTTAATACAATTCAATAGGAGTTGATTAAATCAACTAATTCTGAATCATTTTAGATTTTTGAAAACGAAACTCCTCAAAAATTTAAGTCATACAAGAGTAGCCTCTTGGAAGATAATGGTTAATATTAAATAATTTGGTATTTTAAAAATATAAAAGATTAAAATAAAATAAATAAATAGCTGAAACACTGGTATTATTTCGTTGTTTCAACTACATACTTTGAAACTAATTCGTTTTTATTTCTAAAACACCAAGTAAGTTTTATACTGAAGAAAGTTACAGTATGGAATAAGTCTCAGGAGTTTCTACAACTTATGGTCACCTACTTACTAAGATTTGAATTAAATGAACACTTCACATACAATGAAACACTTCGACAATGAACACAATATATATTTATGATTTATTATTTAACTGAATAGAAAAGAAAAACTCTTTTAGTGTAAATCATGTATTATTAAAATGAAACCATGAAAATATTATAAGAAAACATCCCATAAAACACTTTAATATTTTTCATAATAGTTATTAGTTTGACAAAAATAACATATGATCGAAAATAATTTTATTACGTATGGTAGTATGTCGTATATATATATATATATATATATATATATATATATATATATATATATATATATATATATATATATAAATAAAACCTCAGAGCCCTTTCATAACAATAAAAAATAACGAAAGACAATAGAAAGAAACAAGGCAAAAAATCTAGTTTAATTTTCTTTATGGTTTTGTCAGCGTTTAAAAGAAACCTCATGTGTACTCGGAAATCTCAAATCCGTGGAGCAATCCGACGTAGAATATGAAATATCTATGAAATCCTAAAGACGAAATGGATAAATAAATTTGCAATCTTCCACCGTTTTGCTCTGGAGAATAGGAAAATCCAATAAAAGATGGTAGTCAATTTTGAATGTTTGATATAATGTAGTATATAGAAAAATGAAATTTAAATCAAATACCTGTCTTATAATACCCTCTGGATGGTTTTGTCGAAACGGAATAAGTAAATAAGATGCATACGTATATATGGTATAGATGAGCATAAAACTTCGCTTCTGCGAAATGTATTTTACTATTCGCCATTGAAAGGATTAATATTATATTTCAACATTTTTCGGCTATACTAAAATTTTCTACAGCCTGGTTACTGGCGTGACTGGGATCATTTTCCTTCTCTGATTTTACTCTCTTGCCTAGAACAATTGCAAATCTTAAACAACCACAAACATAAATTTACGACCATGCCCCAGCAAGATTCGAACCCGCGGCTATCGCAACAGTGGAAGGACCGTCCCATCGCCTTGACCACCGCGCCAAAAAGCTGGCAAAACATAATATTAATGATTGAAAATGTATTTTTTTCAAAATATTTTCTGTAAAAATTAACGCTCTTTTCCTATACCTAATTTTTATTAAATTGCAGAAGTAAAGACTATTATTGAGAAAACAATTTATCCAATAATTGACATAGTATTCTCTTTCATTGTCATAAATGCTTCAGGTTTAAGTTCGTATAGTAAACTGGTAAATTCCTGTTGAACCGATGAGATGCGCCATCGATGTATATATTATAGAGATCTTGTCTGAGTATTGTATATACATATTAAATTATAACATTAATAATTAATAATTATTTTTTTATCATGATTAACAACAAGAACGCGCGGGTTACGTTGAAATGTAATTTCAGCCTGTGGCTTTTGATTTTCGTCTTTTCGGGTATTTTTTACTCGATCTTATCTTCCGTCTTCTACGCTTTTCCTGCGTGCATTCGGAAGCCATTTTAAATTAGCAAAAGGACTTGTACACCGTCCCTCCAGTAATATACATTATCCCAAATAGAGTTATAATATACTAGTGAAATACAAAAAAAATACTGATTTTATCTAAAATATGAAAATCATATGGAAAATTCTATGGGTAAATAAAAAAACTCCGAAATATCTTCTAACGTCTAAAACTTCCTCTCATTTTTACAATGTTCCTATTAAATTTATTTACGTGATTATATGAATTTTAATAAAATAGTATAGTAATATAAAAATTGAAGTGCGTCTTTAGAAATTTACTTTACAACAAAAAGATAACCTACCACTTTTTCACACTATTTATCACCATTCATTGTGTCAGTTTTAGTTTTTTAAAGAAACGTTTGCAATGTTTTTGTTTAAATAATTTTCATTGGTGTAGTATTTGGAATTGAGTAAACATCATTAAATATGCCGATAAATCAGCAACGTCGCAACAGTTGATGAATTTAAAAGTGATATCTGTGTTGAGAGGTAGGAATGAGAAAGAGCAAACGAATATCTGACACAAGTACGCTTAATCAACATAACATAAAAAACTACAAAATTTTCATTTCCATAAATTTTATATTTTTATCCAAAAAATAATATATTTCAGTTCTATAGAATATTAATTCAAATATCATTTAATATTTACACGATTGTTATTAATACTAATACAAGACATTCCGCAGAACAGCAATCAATTCTCACTCTAGGCAAAGTAACACTGATTGTAGTCGTAAATAAATGTACAATATATATACATTGTTTTTTTATGGAAGGATGCCAATTATGTCTGTATGTCAATTGTAATGTAATTGCAGAAATGAAATAAGAAAGCACAAGACACGTACATTAAATGAATCAGGGAATGATTTCACGTGAGCATCAGTTCACTACAATAAGTAGTAGCAAATACAACTACATTAGAACTAAAACTACTTTACAAAATTTAGCAGCCTACACATTCTTTTTTAAATCTAAATAGAAGTTAAAAATTATCGATCAGTATTTACTATTGCTTTCTAATCTCAGTTTTTTATCTAACTGTGCTATTGTTTTGGCGCGTCCTTCGAGCGCCACGAAATAAACAATAGCTATTTCCTTGCAATGTTTGCATTAATACCATGACCAACCATCTTTAAACATAGTATATAAAAGATAAAAATGTATTTCTATTGCGAGATGTAATAAAAACTTTGTAGTGCGTTAAAATTTTGTTTCGAAATTACATTGGTAATTTGCAATTACCATCACTAATTTTTATCTGGTATTTCAGTTTCTTCTTTTATATTTCCTTAACTACTGTCGAAATCCCACTTAATAATTAATTATTTACAACATTTAACTATTTATATAGTTAAAATAATAGACATAGTTATAGTAGTTGATTGCAATATCCCGTTTTGTCAAATTATATAAACTGAACCGTATTATTACTCTTTATGTTCAATATTGCCTAGTGCGTTTTGATTGAACTGTGGCGATCTAATTTGTACCTTGCAATATTTACCCTATGAGAACAGTCATCATTCTTTACCCGAATACTAGAACGGATCCATAATAATTCCTCTGTATGGAGATATGTGTGTTAATCTACAACCGCTAGCCGTCAATAATTCGAAATTTCTCATGATAATTACCAGAGGCCGTAAATTATCCGGCTCTCCCTATTCTACCGGTTTAAATTGTGACTAATAGATGCTGCTCAGTGGCTGCTGATAAACCAAACAACATGGTAAATGACCCATTGTCCTCTCCTAATGGAAAAATAGTTTGTTTGTACCGATTCGACTATAATTAAATGACATGGATTTATGGCGAAACAGACCATTTGTTTCGTTTTTAATTCAATTTCCTAGTTCTTTGTGCAATTTTATATTGCGTTGGTTATAAATTCCAAACAAACGCGTTTATTTTCCATTCATCTTTTAATGGAAACAGAAATTATTTTGAAACGTGTGATGTTTCAACTTTTTTGCAAATATTCTGTAATAAAAAAATATTCTATTTTATTTTTATTACATTTGTAGTTTACTTTTTGTATTATAAATTATGTATTTATTACATTGTTACTAGTCGTTGTCGAGTAACCTAAAATTTGTTTTAAAATAACTTAAATCTAGGTATATGTCTAGGAGGAACCATTTTATTTTCTAGTGTAATGATATTCAGCTGTTAACACTATTGTTTTTCTATTAAACAGACCTTACTACATTATACTACACAGATCAAATAGTTCCGGAGTCTGTGTCCTGTTCTGGTGTAATCCAAGAGTTGCAATACTTCGATATTGACATAAAAATGAAGTCTCTTATCATGGCTCGGTATAAGTAATCAGTCCTGTAGTATTTCGGTGAACTTTCAATGCTTCCCGAAGTTTTATACTAGAATACTTGTATTGTATTTATATTACTTTCGTGGAACATTTCCATAACTTAATTCCGTATGTCCATACAAGTTTCAATAGTTGCTTATGAAATAGCAATATATTATATACTGATAATTGTGATTTACTTCTAATTAATCAATACATTTCCCTATATTTGAACTCCAGTTGCTTCTTTTTCTTTTTTACATGTTCCTTCCTGCGAAATTTTGTATCCAAATTCATTACGAGATAATTAGCGTTATCGCTATATGAAATGGTAGTATTATTTATTGTTATTGGTGCTTATGTTGTCTGATATATACGTGAACTGCCCGTTGTAACTTTCGTGTAACTTACGGTGATGCTACTTCATCGTTTCTTAATTTTCTGCTTCGAATTTAACGATCTAAAACTGGTAATTTTCATATCAATGATAAACAACGGTCTAAAGAACAAAAAATTCGAATGCAGCTAATTATAAGGCATATTGAATGAAAATCCAGCCCAAACTCTGAAATAGCTTTCAGAAAGTTCCTGCAACACATATCCAGACTTTTAAATTCACTGGTAATCATTTAAAAGATGAAATTCCATCCACTTCGAGCAGTGTCAATATCCTGGTTTTACTGCTTTACAGGCAGACGAAAAGCAGCTTTAAATTATACTGACTGTCGACGAAAACATGGTTATCATATACTATGGCAATCACAATCGCAAAAATATTGAGTTAGCATAGGAGAGCCTTACATATCAACAAATGCTAAATTGTCAAATCAACATAGTTTTTTTGGACACGGTATGGGAAATCTTTTGTTTTACAGTGATATGATCAGAGTATACAGAATAGTTTATTATGATGAAATATTTCTAATGTGAATTAACATTGCTGATAAGCCCCGAAATAACTGAAAATACTTTTCCAAAGGCCACCGCCGGTAAGAAATAATAATTGTATTATCCAAAAATGTAATTCTTATTTACGATACTTTTTATTTCCCTTTATTCTGTCCTCGTCTAACTTCGAAGGGCTAATTTAAATTCGTAAAAATTGGTAAGGCTCCTGTGTGTTACCTTCCTGCAGCAGTTCACCGTTATATTCCGTGGAGACGACCGTTCATAAAACATAATGGAAAAAAAAGAAAAACACGAAACCATTTCGGCGTAAAAAAATAAAAACGGTATATTCCCCAGCCCAGATCGGGGGAGAAAATCGTGACAAATATTTAATGAATTGGTTTCTTTTTTCAATTTACCTCAGTAATTTCGAGGAGAAATTTCTTTCCATGTGGAGAAGCAAAATTAACAAAGAAATAATCACTTAAAAATACGTTTTGGGTACTGTACACTGAAGATATTTGTATGAATATTTCGCAAAAATAAGTTCTAACTGTTGAAAAAGTATATAATACGTGTTGTAAATTGAAAAGAGATTGGTTCTCTCCTTTTAAAAAGACCGACCTGATTGTTATAAATATTTCATAATGATATTTACGAATCATTCGGAATCGAAGAGATGAAATGGAATGATATGGGGATGAAAATGCGTATTTTACAATAATTCTAAATATATATTGACCTCAATATAACCATCTAAACAGAATTTTATATATGCTACGAACTGTTACAATTTGAGGACTCCATTACAGACTTTCTATATGAATTAGAAGTGATTTGAACTTAAAATCGTGATAAAAATATAATTCTGCATGATAACGCTATACCTTACATAAAAAATCATCCAAACTTATATAATTGGAAACCTATATAATTTTATATGTTACGTCTGTCTTATTGGCCGAACAATAGACATTCTGATTATTGATTATTCCTGCAAATTCAACAGGCTTTATCAAGTTATTGCAAGATTCTAACTAAAATCGATTCACTAGACAAGATATTTATTCGAGATGAGATTTTAGTGGGAATTGAGATGAAAAGAATTGGTAATTCATTTCTTTTCATTCATCTGTTCATTCGAACAAACCGACTGAACCAATTTGAATTCCCAACATAATTTGTATCGTATTTCTTAAAGGAAAATGTATAGTTTTAAATATATTTTATGTTCATTTAACAAAAATGTAAAAATTAATTGCTGTTATAAATAAAACTAAAGTAAAAATTTCACAAATTTTAAAATGTATTTAGAGAGTATTCAGTTCTTAATTCGAAGATTCCAATACTTCAATTGTTACTAAAATTCTATAATAGATTGTGTTATAGCATATAAAGGCAATTTCAGGATAGAAATGCAACTTATAATATTAATAGTATTTTGTAGTCGTATCGTATATTTTCAAACTCAAATGTTGAAAAACCGTTCCAGCTATTGATTTATTTACTCTTAGCTTACTGGCAAACTCTTTTGGACAATAAGCTCGTAAAATGAATAAAAAAAAACTATATAGCAGCTATCATCACATCCTAAAACAATTAGAAATCAATGGGAACTAATTTTAATATGGATGCTGAAACTACTTATTTTTATTTCACTGATTTTAGTTTTTGAACTCCGTAATAATTTTGCAATCAAAAATTTTTTTAACATATATTTTTGGAAAAGTGAGGTGGAATTTCTGGAAATCTATGAATTAATTTCTACTGTTACTACAAAAACGAAAGCTAACACCTCCTTAACTGATTTGCAAATGCTAGCTTGTGTGTTACCCAAGTGTGCTATTGAAACAAAATCGTTAACTACCAAAAATAGCTAATATTCTTCAGAGCCAAACCAAACATGAAATATAAATAAAAAGCTGGCTTTGTTGGTGCAGTAGTCAAAGCGATAGGGCAGCCCTCTTACTGTTGCGATAGTCGTGCAGGTTCGAATCCTGCTATGGCATGGTCGTAGATTTATGTTTATTTAGAAAAATCATCCTAGTTATGCCAGTAACCAAGCTGGGTAAGGCCGGATAATTTTGGCATAATTCTTACCAGTCGGTCAATACTTTTGTTTCCTTATATTGTATATATTATCTCTAACATTGTTCAGTTAGACATGATACAAATATAACACTAAAAATCGGAAGAAAGAGAGAATTATATTTGATTATCCATCAACCATATTCCATTACTAATATTATTGTATCAACTTCCTTGGCGTTAATTTATTATTTATTGGCTGTACAATATCGTTTATATGTAATATTAAAAACGAGGGATTCAAAGCTGAAGCTTGTGGTACTCGATACGCTGTAAACTCCCCCTCTGATATGTTTCTGCTCAATTTCACCTGTTATTAAATGAATATCACCCACAGCAAAATAAAACAAAACGGTAAAAATTATAAAAGCAAAAAAAAACAACAATAACCGAACTCGTATTTATTATTAATTAACTTTCTTTACAAAAGGCTGAATGTACAATTTTTTATGTTTTCGGTTTAATGTCTTTTTTTGCATCAGACAGCTAATTAATTTTTAAAAGCCTTTAAAATGTCAGACTTTTATTTCCATGTTTATATAAACACTCCCCATAACCGATAAGCGATGAACGGTCTATTGAACTTCAATTAAGGTATAAATCGATTTTCGTCCTATTTAATCTGACATTAAATAATAAAGATTTATGGAAACGTGGCCTGTTTGATTTTTTTATTGAATCGTTCCATTTCCCATCGGCCGTTCGGCCAATACGTTCGACTCTGTTAAACAAAAATTTAATTTATATTTACGGCGATTTCTCCTTTTCTTTTCTTCCTTCTTCTGTTTTTTTTTTCTTTTCGAATTCTACCCGTCGAAAATTATAAAAGTTTTCCGCTCTAATTTGAATTATTAAAATAATTTATGGAGATAATTCTCAGGCTATTTTTTTGTATCGGCGTAGCTATATTTAAAGGTAAAAACTTTTGTTCTGTTATCAACAAATTTAAATAGAGAATTAGCAGGGAAATAAACGTTTTTTCTGTCAATTTAATATTTAATCTGGGCAACTAAGTCATATTTAAAAAACAATATTCTAAGGAAATATTTATATTCTTGATCATTTTATAAATTTTGTAAAATAAAAACAAATTCAAATATTAAAATCAGCTAAAAGTTTTATGCATTTAATTCAAAATCATATTCGTCCACTTTTAAACTATTATGGATTTGCTTGTATTTTCACTTCAAATTTCATCAACTATCACTCAATTTATCACTTCGATCAATCGATCGATCAATTCGATCAATTTATCACTTCAAAAAATAAAAATAAATAAAAATCGTGCTGGATTCGGTTTTAGCACCTCGTAACATACCGCATCTTGATTGAATATTACACTTTGGTATCGATGTGGATAACTTCTAGGCAGATTCTGGATTTTTTGTACCAGGAATTATCCTAATAAATCCATTATTCTTCGCTAGTCACAATATGTTTAAATTTTCAAAATGTCATATTTTAATTAATTGGCGTGGAAGCCATTATCCCTCCTTTTGGATGTTTCAAGTTGGTTATTGTCGAGTAAGCTTTTGGATTCTTGCCGCATCCTGACCATTTTTTGTCATCAAAGCTTCCACTGTTAAATTGCTAAAAGTCTTAATTTGAAAATATTAAAAGTAAGAAGAAAATTGAGTCCATATAAAATATATCTTTAAAAACGGTACATACCCTGCTTTTAGAGCATTCACACAAATTCTATTCTTCATTCATTCTTTTCTTCACACAAATGTTTAGATATCAATCAACAAAGTTGGTAAAGATGAAGTTATTTTTTGGAACACAGAATACATTTAGTTTCTGTATTATTGCTAAATTAGTTAAATAATAAATTTATTTTTCAGTAACTAATTATACTTGTAATTTTTGCGTCAATCGTCGACAGCTCAAAAGGCAATGCTAAAATCAATAAGCTAATGAGTGAATAGCTTCAGGGAACAGTTTGTTGAAGCCTATGACTTCTGGCTCACTAAGAAACTTAAAAGTTTTTCATCAAAAAAAAAAAGAAAAAAACCGCAATATTCTCAATTACTATAAATGTATAAAATTATAATTTTTTTCTTAAATATCAAAATAAATGCTTCAGAACAAGAATTCAAGTATAAACCTACTTTTTGACTTAACTATTTTGACAAAAATTATATAATAATTACACTGTATGACAGTTTTTCTATAACACTAAAACGGCTTTTTAAATTAAATTTGTGTCTGTTAAACATAGAAACTTAAACGGTTTTTTATAACACGTACCGTTTTAAAGTTGTGATAAATTAAAGTCCTATTTACAAATAGAAACAGTATAAAAATTTCAAATCATATTTTTATATTTGTATTAATAATTATATAATAAATAGTAACATATATATGTTCAAATAGACAATGAATCAGAATAGTTCAGGTTTAAGTGGTCAATAGATGAGCCATATCTTCTGAAATAAAATGACGAAATATTAACTATTCTTCTTGTGAACAGTACAATCCTTTTTCTTTACAAACCAGCAGTAATCTGCTAATATTTTAGCGTTCTGTCCTCCTTGACCACGGTCTTGTATGTGTATTCTGGTGAAAAAAAAATGTATACACCTGGTGAAATCTTTCAGCTTGTTCGTCACTCGCCATTCCAAAATTAGGGGAGAAAATCAAAATGGGAGTGACATTCTACATCATTTTAAATTTGTGTGACAAGTCATTCACTAAACAATCAACATCTTTAACTTAAGATTGTCTAAATATCCATGAGTTAAGAGATAACCAAGTTGCTAACTCTTTTTTTGGCCAATATTTAACTTCATAGTGGTTTTTGGTGTATCTACTGTTCCACAAACGAAGAAAACAACCATATATCGTGAAACTTCCCTGTAGTACAAGCAATATTGCAACAACTTCTAAATCAGATCAAAATTTCCAGTTGTATTATTTGTATTTGTTCAACACTAAAATTAGTTACATGTTTTCATACGATTCTTTTAAAACCACTGAATATGCAATAGGTATGGAAAGATATCAGCTGCCAAATAATATTCATAGCTTTACTAAGGAACGTGATATGCTATACAACTATGTCAAGATATTTTAAAAATGGAATTAACAATCTTAAACACGTAGTCTCACTTATGTTATTTATTAGCTTTTATATTTTCTGTTAAAATGTACATAGTTTTATTTGAATAAATTATGTTATTGTTAAAAAAAGTGAATTTTAAATATTTATAACCTATAGTTAGAGAATACTTAAATTCATTTACAAATAACAACGATATAGATTTCTGGATTTGTATCAGGATTTATGTGGAATATCGAAGGATTTTTAAATAGAAATTGATTTATTGAGCTATTACGACTGATGGAATTCAAACAAAATGCTTTGTTTAATTCCGTTCTACGTTACACTAATCTCTAAATCGATTTTTATATACTTTTTAGTGGTTCAGCAGCACATAATGGCTGTTTAGGGTTATACCGTTTTCACTGCTAATGGAGACAATTTTAAAATAAATGGCCGCGATACGATCAATTTTATAATGGCATCACGAATATCTAAAATGATTAGTGTATTTTATAGCATAATGATGAACTGTAGTAAACATGTTTTATATCGGTACATTTATTAGAAAGATAATCAACGTGATATTTATTGCTGAGTAAGGGATTGGCGGAAACAACCATCTAAAACTGTAATTTGCAACTATTAACCTTATTGTAACATATATATTATTAGATTAATTATATTTGAAATTTTTTTATATATATTTATTTGTTGTGAAATATCACATAATTTTTTAACATCTTTATTAGATACGCTTAATACAATCTTAATCTACAATTAATTTATTACTACTTTTCCTATGTACTTGGATTAATTAACAAGCAAGACGAGTGCGAGAAAATACATCAATATGTATTCCTCAATTATAAAATTGTAATTATTTATTAATTATTAACTTATAGCTATTGTTTACACTAATAATACACACTAAATGTTTACACAAGTTCATATGGTTTTCTTCGTTTCAATCTCCTGACATCCTGCGCGCTGTCCAGCAGTTGTATTGCTTCCACGTTAGTATGATTTAGTAATCTTCTTTCGTGTTTTAAGGCGAAATTCTGCACAACTTCGCAAATTCATTTGATTTCCAGGTCATCGTGTAGTTCTTCATTGGTTACATAGCAATAGGCATTGGTAATCAATCGAAGAACCTTGTTTTGACAGCGCTGTATGATTAACTGATTTGAATTTTTAGTGCAACCCCATATTTGCACCCCATAGGTCTAAATTGGCTTTATAATTGTATTGTAGATCAACCTCTTTGATTTTAGATCAAGTTGAGAGTATCTTCGGACAAATATCATATAATACATATAGAAATGTTACAACAACCAACTAACCCGAGAACATGTCTATCACTCTCTGTCTCAGTTTCTTTGTCTGTTTATTGGTTATCATGTTGGTATCCAAGTGTTCTAAACTACATTTGTTACTCCAGTATTTTTAGACACTTAATGTAAGAAAATATATGGAATCAATTTTTGTTACTGAAGCCAATGAAAACAATGAACATTGACTTCAACTGTCATTTGGGCAATGTAATCCAGCAGTTTCATTTATGTTTTAATAGTTTATAATGTGGGCAAAGTATGTTCATAGATCCAATAGCACTATATCGGCAAACATTATCATTCATTGCAAAATGATAACTCAAATACTTTCAAGTTTTCAATTTTTTCTTCCCCTGTTTCTCTTATCCGTTAATTAAATGTTGGTATTAAATTATTGTAACAAATAAAGTAATTAGGTTAATATAATATTTTCTGTTATTTATACGAAAATGTATGAAATCAATTCATATTCCTGAAGACAATGTGTACTATTGTGGTGGGATCAATAACACTAATTTAATTATATCATATCATTTGCATCAACATAATCCAGCGGTTTCATTTTTGTATTTATGCAATGCTTTGAAATGTGGCAAACAGGACCATTTCTGGCTAATTGCAGAAATATTTGGAAATTTTACATTCTGGAAAACAATTTTGTCCTGTTTTTGAATTTAAAAGATCATTTTTATTTTATATTATATAAAACTGGCGCAAAAATATATATAATCTATGATACATCTAATATACAATATTTATATAACCATTTAACTTCTCATTCTATATTTCTATATTTTGTGTTCGAAATCAAGACAGTAATTATAGAAACAAGGGAGGGACAAAATTATATGAACACCCGACACGGTATTTATTATGTAGTTATTGGTGACTCAATGTGTTTTTAAATAGCAACAATTCTTCCAGAAATAACCGTGGAGTATTTCAGTACTTTTCAACGGAACGCTCTCCTCTAATTATGTCAAAGTATCAACGATTTGCTTCAATCATGTTGGAGATGGAAATCTGTTCCTTACTATTTTCTCTGAAACTACCCATAATGGTTTAATTACATTAATGTGTAGCAATTGTGCTAGACAGTGAAAATATTTGATGATATTCTGGTGAAATTGATTTATATTTATATATTATTTATATAATGATGGAATGATATTCATTTTGGAATATATCAGTGTTAGGCCGCGATATCGTAGTCACTGATAAAAACCTTGGCATCATCATTAACAATGTCGAGATATTCATTCGGAATAATCCGACGACGACTGATGGAAGCTGGTAATCTAGATCGTAACCTTTTTTTGAGATTCTCCATACTTAAACACAGCCATTGTTAAGAAATAATGTAAATTATGATTCATTAATGAGATTCATGAGACACCACATTCTTCCAACCATCAAGTATCCTAGTTTTATGACTTTACGCGACTTTTTAGTTGCTTGGCTTAGCGTTGGTTTCCATTATGAAGGATTTCACAATCATATCCTTTAAAGATTAGCTTTGTGAAAATGTCCGTCATACTGTTTTTGTAGAAAAAGTTTTAGTGAAGTGAGTGTTGAATTTTGCTATCAATTTTGTTGTGGGATTTTTAAGTTATCTGGCCACAATCCTTTTTAAAGTTTGTTGATCTTTGCAAGTTAACTTTGGGTGTCGCCCATTAGTCCTCTTCACCGATGAACTTTTGCCATTTTTTTTTGTATGCTGTCACTATAGTGGATACTTTTTTTGAAAGTTCACATAATTCACCTATTACTTCTTTTATCCATCGCAGAACAAATTGCCAAAAATACAAAAAAATTGAAATATAACCTACAATACTTTTTGTGAAAACTAAGCGATACATACGCTTCGCATTATTTACGCGAATAATGCTTCTTACATATTAATTTCTTTATTATTTACTCTTTATTTTCTTAGCACACTTTCTAAATATAAATCCAATTGAAAACGAGTCTATTGAAATCTGAAACCATTTCGAGATACTTATCGGGAGAAATTTCGTTGCATTTAACACAATTCCAATCAATTGTTTTTCGGCGAAAGTTATATTGAATTTTGCTGTTACAATTCAGAACTTGTTTGTAGAAATTCGCATGTTCAAACTTCAGTTGTATTCTCACAAAACAGAACGCAAAAAGTTCGAGGGAGGAAACACGACAACGTCAGCGGCGCAAGCTTGTCTTTTTCTTATTTTCCTTTTACGTGGCGGCTATAGAATAAAAGTTACGAACTTTTCTATTTGCGAAGTTTTGATTAACAAGCCTTAAAATATCATCCGATGTGGTTTAGTCAAAGTATACATTAATTTTTAATGGCTCGAACACAATCTTAAAATGTTTAAACTTGAGTTAATTGAAAGATATTTCAGTCTTAAAACAAAAAGTGAATTAATAGATTTTCTCTTTCTCATAATATCAAAAGGAAATAGAAATAGTCGCAAAACAGTTGAAACAGTCGACAGTCAAAAAACTAGTGAGTGAAAATAGTAATTACAATTTTCAGTTATATAATACTAAATAGTGATTACTATTTTCAGTCAAATGCACGGTTCGACTGTTTTTTTTTTCGATTCGTGATATCGGACGAAGATGTACGAATCCTTTCCTGTACAAATTGTGAGAGAGGAAAGGATGGAGATAATTGCTAGTAGCAGTTAATTTTATATATGGTTATATTTTCCAACTGTAGTATAAGCCGGACGGAGATGTCTAAATTCCTTCACGAAATAACTTTAAAAAAGAAAAGGGAAAAAAATACTGAATACTATTATAATAATAATACATAACATGCAATTTATAATTTAATATTAAACGAGGTAGAATTTAAATTTTACCTTTATATTTGAATGTTCTGTGGATCTGTAAAAAGAAATGAAATTTTTCTATGGAATGGAATAACATTCCACAAATGGTTTATTGTATTTCAATGGATAAATTGCTATTATTAAATAATATACTATAATGAATATAGACAATACAATAGAATTTAAACTAAAGATGTACAATAACCAAAAATACTATATAAAATTAAAAATATACCTAATCATAGAGAAAAAAACTAATCCATGACATAATTAAAAATGATGTAAATGAAATGATGTAAATTCTATATTTATTATCGAACGGAAATATGTTTTAACAAAAATCGAGAGAGTAATGGAAACATTACCTATTATTGCTATAAAAACAGTCAAAATAGTTTACGATTTTATCATTCCCAATTATAATCTTTTATTCTATTACATTATCAATCTTGAAAAATATTTTACCAAAATGCTATTATCTTAATATAAAATATATTGTTATTTACAAGCAAACTACCAAAAATATCATAAAACTACATATATTACATATAAATCTATGTAACCATAAATTGGGTACATTTTTGTCAAGGTCGCGGCTAGGACCACAAAGCCAGAACATTAAAAATCTGTCTAATGAAACTAGTTGAACCAAAAATAGTAACTAAAAGTACGACTGAAACAGTCGATAGTAAATAGTAACAAAATCTGTCGGACCGAAAATAGCGACTGAAAACAGGCACTGATAAAAAGTAGTAAAATCAGTTAAACCGAAAATAGTGCCTGAAATTGTAGATGGTAAAAAGTAGTCAATAACTAAACAGTTTATAGTCAATTTCAGTCGATAGTTCCCAACACTATTTATTTTATTCCTATTGTATTACAAAAACCTTATAAAAAATAACCGTAATTTTACTTCATTTTTTCTACTAAACCATGCAGAGGTTTGTCAAAATTCATATATCAAAATATATTGATTTATAACAATAATGTACTATAGAGAGATTATTAAAAATACATTTATTTTTATATTAATACTGTGATAACTAAAATTTTCCTATAATTAAAACTTTACAAATCTTATGCAAATCAGAAAAGTTACGAAACATTGACGTCACTTATCTTTTCCTAACCATCATTTCCTAATTCAAACACTTTAGCGAGTTTCGATATGATTTGGATTATTAATCTCATATTTCACTGTTAAAAAAATGGTTTTGTGAACCAAATGAAAGAAAACATAAATGAAAAAATTCGATTCACCGATAATGACTGGAATGTGTTTCCGTAACCGAAATAATAATTTAATAGTATTCTTACATAAATGAGTGAGTATCCCAGGGACGCTAACCATGAAATATGGTGAAGTAGTGAAGAACATTAAGCAAAAATACTATCAGTACATCACTTGGGAGAATATTAATAAATGCAGGTAATAACTCTGTAAAGACTACTCGATAATATCACAATCCGCACTTGGGAACTGTGAAAGTAGTATCAGTGGTAAACCTACTAAACAATTCTTTAAAGATAATTTAAAGATACAGATGTGAATTTATTTGACGGAACTAACAAAATTTTAATTTTACATAGTTGATAGTAAGTAACACAAAACAAGAAAAAAGTATAAACGTTTAATAATTAATATTTGATTTTGGAAATTTCAGCAGCTCTGTAGAACGAAAAGTTGTATCCAGCATTGTATAAAATTAGCTTGTAATATTTGGGTAAATAAAATACACTAATTGAAATTTTGAAGCTCATTTGAAGAATAGCCTTACAATCTTATAAGTATGTGCACTTGTAGAGAAAAAGTATAAGTATGCAACTTGATAAAACCACATATGGTGAAGTATAGCCCACGGACTAATTGACATTGGCTTTTCATAATCTAACCATGATGGGATATAATTGAAGACTTGAATTTAATTCTATATTTCTTTGTATTTTGTGAATATATTGTCGCTCATTAGTGAAGAGTGATGAATATTCTGTGAGTTCAGTTAGAAGCCCATTCTGTCTACTTGGTTGGAATCCGAATCTTGCACAAATATACAGAATGACTTCATGCATATTTGTATGACTAATTAGTCACATTATATAATACTTAAAAACTGTTTTATTTGGTAACTGAAAGAAGAACAACATTATTAGTGATGCATATATCCAATAACCGAACTCAAAATGAGATTACATCAAATCCTATCAACAGTGTTATTTACATCGATATTACGTTCATTACATTTTAAACTTATTTGAAGGTACTTAAAATAGTAAATACTTACATTATAATGATCGTTTTGCTTAGAATTTATTCCCGGCCCGACCGATGTTCAAACTGTACTGGCTTGTAATGTTTTAATCCACTTTTCTGTCTTGGAATAACATGCATAACGACGCAGCATGTTTAGAGTTTTACTGATGTATACTCACATTACCAGCCGTACATATTAGAATGCCTAATTATAATATACAATTATTAAAATAATGTATATAAGACCTTCATCAATACAAACCATCTGCGTCAACGTACAGATTTAGAGCGTTTTAAAAGTATTCAAAATTTCACTATTTCAAACATCAATTTTTTATTTCATATGTTCAGAGATTGTAAGACCTGAATTTAGGAAGAATTAAGAAGCTGAACTTACTTATATACCTATAGTGGTATCTATACTAGCTGTAACTCTACTCTTAGCAGTCATCTGCTTTAAGATTCAACTTGATAGGTTCAGCTAGAATTCGAAATTCTTAACTGTTCCGTCTATTTATTTTTAAGACTTATTTTATTCATTATACTATCGTATAAAATTTTTTTGAACTAATTACATCAAAATTGAAATCTAAAGAAAAAGTGGGTGTCAATATAAAAAAAGTTATATTTTTGTTTGTTTGTACCTTAAGCCCTTATGAAATTAAAATCGATTTCATGTTTAGTACAAAATATTACCGTTTATAAAATATTCAAGTGATATTGAATTTCGAATATTAAATTACGTGACAAAGCAAAATATAAGAATAAAAAAAATTCACGATAAAATGTTGTAATGGGGATAATGATTGAATTTACTATATTTAAGCAGTAAATGTAAATTTTATATGGTTTTTACTGTTGGCAGAACTTATTTTTATAAAAATTTTGCTCTGAATTTAGTAGAATCAACTATTTGAAATGTCCATACTAAATGAAACCGCCAAGAAAGGTATAGTTTAAGAAGGTGGTTGGGATAGGACTTCTCTACATTCATTTTGTATTAATTATTAATTCTCATTATATGTTACTAATAAAGGGAATGCAATAAAACGTTAGTTATTGAAAGACGAATTATTTATATACTAATTTTATACTTGACAGAAAATTAAGCTTTTAATTAATTCAATCCATATAACCAATTTCATTTGGGTTTTATATTTATCAATGATATTGTCGCATGTTAATTGCCTGTGGTGTATTATTAAAATGTAATATGTGAAATTATTTTATTTTAATAGGTATAATAAATTAAAATCCTTAAATATGTATAGATTTGTTAAATCTAGTTCCGTATATATACATATATATATATATATATATATATATATATATATATATATATATATATATATATGTATATTATATATATAAATATATATATACATATATATATTATATATATACATACACCATACATATAACATATATATATATATATATATATATATATATATATATATATATATATGTTTTATATTTTGATGTTTTAATAAAACCTTGATAAAAATGAAAAAAAACTCTTTATGACAACGCACGAGTAATCCGAAATTACTTCCTTGTCTGCCCAATATGTATACATGTTATAATACTCTTTTTTCTCTCAGTATGTCAAAAAAATATAATATTTTTAAACATTGAAAAGAGGTTGAGGCCTGTGGATGAAGTATCTTTTATAACATCCGAATAACCACTTTGAAATAAATCAAATTTCAACTTCATTATCTCTGACCTAATTGCTTAGGCCTACGTTTAATCGTATGTGTAAAAGTGTTTCAGATGTGAAGATTTAATTAAAAACGTATTAGATGTATGAGCCGCTTGCATATATCCTGATATTTTGTTCACTTTCACATTCACTGAGAAAAATTGGTGAAATATATATTAATTATACCTTTGTTCGATTTCGTTTCATCAACTGCTAACCTGCCTACAATTTTGTCGAGGGTTTGAATTGAGCTTAATTGAGCCCAGAAAGAACTTTTTTGGTGCTCCAAACCATTATTTGTCACTGATATCAATATCTTAAATCGTTAATACATTTGAGATATGACGCAGAAGCATCATCATAAGTTTCTAAAAGTATTTGGTGTGCTTCAAGAAGAGATTTCTTCAGAACAAACCACAACAATAACGAACTCAATTTTGAACGTTCCATGATTAGTGTCTTTGTATACTGAACAACCTAATAACATTAATGGAAAAACGTTATTTTATGTAAAAAAATATAAAAATTATCGAATTTAACGGGTAGGTTAGGTTAAAAGTTACTAATATTGACTGTTGATATTCTCACCAATAGCCAATAGACAAGGCCTACTTCTAAAATATTTTAATGACATAACAAAAAATTATTATGTATTAAAAGGTCATCATTAGTTTTTTTAACTTTTCTTCGATTTTATCATTTTAAGAAAATCATATAGACCATTTAACTTAATATCCATGCATTATTGCTGCCTATTTGTACTGGGAATATCTAAATAGCAAGATAAATACGTCTTGGACACATTACTATATGTTCCCTAAAATCAGTTTCATTTAAGCATAGATTATCCAAAGTTAAGATTAAAAATTTATAGTAGTTTACGTTGATTGGTGAGGTTAAATTTTTTAAGTTGCTGATCGTCTATCTGTTTAAATAGTGATCTGACTTATATTATAAACTATATATAGCTGTTCTTCATTACAAGTATTCATTTAATTTACAGGTTACTGGAACAATATCTCAACTATTAGTGGTATCCTTTTGGGCCATATTGAAAATATTACGACAAAAAAGTACTAACAGCTATTAAGATTATCAGGCTAAACTACCTGGTTCTATGCCAAATACGGGGAATGATTTTTTTAAATGATCGTTCATTCAATATGATTCATTTAAGTCAATATGACTGATATTAAATAATTAATTAAGTTTATTTTATAAAAGAGAATAAAATGAAATGGAGCGGATGAAACAAACTTCGCGCATTGTCAAATTAATGTATACAAAAATTTCGGATAATTTTTTAACTAAAAAATAATTATTGCTGTTGAAATATTTTATTTTGGTTTATTATTTAAACTTCTTAAATCAAGCTCGTTAATATAAACATTTCGATTACGCGAACTACAATTGGTTTTAAATAGTTCACATAAAAAGAACTTCCAAACTACGAACTAATGACATAAATACTATTTAACACAAATAATTTTAAATAAATTAAAGGGATTGGTTGTGGATAAACCAGATTTCGCAAGTGTAGTATTCCTGGCCACCGTAACGGCGCTCCAATTTAAAAAGATTTGATTGGAATCCGCTATCCCGAAGTCGCTTAACCTGTCTCTGGGGAAGGGACCAGTCATATACACGAGCGGAATTTAAATAGCTATGAATTTCCGAGACGTTAACAAAGAAGGGGGAAAAAGTAGAAAAACGGGAAACGTTAGCCTATAAAGGTCTGAGTCTTTATGTATTTCTATTTACATTTATATTCTAACTCTAAAGAAGGTTGTTACCATTTGAAAATATAAGATAAAACAGAGAAGTATAACAAAATTATACAATGTTTATCTTTCCGTTACCTCGTGTTCTATTTATTTTTATTTTGTTAAAATATTTTATGTCTAGTTATTTTAGAAACAATTATGTTTATCACATTTCAAATACTCTCAACAAAATAATATAAACATCTGACATACATACAATATATATTTATAAATAAAGTGCTGAGTCACCATTTGCTTTTAAATCAGTTACATTTCTTCGCGGACTGGTGTCTGAATAGTTTCCTACGGAATGTTGTCCCATCCTTATACCAAAATATACGCCAAATGCTTGAAGGGTGTTGGAAATGGAAATCTAATATATAAAACCATATAGGAAATCTGATAATTGTGCTGGCCAGAGAAGACTTTTCATAACATTCAAGCGAAAGCTGTATTTTTTGCGTATATGCGTATGGATGCGTCTTGAAATATGGCAGTGTTTGGAATTGATGATGTTTCATTCAGAAATTCATTCGCAGTAATCCAACAAGTGAATTGAATGAGAGAAACAATGTGAATGATGATTTATGGGGAGATACCACATTCTTCCAATCATCAAGTGTCTATGTTTTTTGACCATTGTACCACTCCTTTGGCAATTTAGCATTGTTTTCCGTTATAAAGGATTTCGAATTCGCAGTCCTTCCATGTGTACTAACTTAATGAAGCTCATAGCGAGTTGTTTTCGAAACAGTAACAGGTCAATTAAAAAGTCTCCGGCCTACCATAGTAAAACATATTTTTTGGCAAAGTAGTTTTGTTTTTTTCAACATAAATCCCTTCAAGGAAAATACTCTGATTATAGCGACCCTCCAACTTTTCGATACCATATCGATACAAAACTTGGGTTTATTACGCTTGATCATCTTCAAACACTGCTCCGAATCATCAACACGTCGTTGTGTTGGTCAAAAGTGAGCTCGCGCGGCACCCACTTTGCACAGAGTTTTCTCATACCCAAATATTCGTGAATGATATTTGTTGATTTTTTTAAAGTTTTCGTCGGTAACAACCACTTTTGGGCGTCCACTGCGTTCACCGTCTTCGGTGCTCATTTCACTACATCCAATCTTAGCATACCAAACCTTGATGGTTGATTTTCCTAGGGCAGTGTCCGTAAACTCATCATCAAGCCGAGTTTTTGCGTCAACTCTATTTTTTTCCCTTCAAAAAACAATATTTCATCAACACGCAAAATTCCTTTTTATACATTTTTTCACAATAACAAAAGTTGCTTCACTCAAAATGCTATAATTCACAAACTAATGATCCAACAGCTGTTAAATTTATACGCGCATCTTTTGAGGGTTTGGGCTAACTAAAAATCATATAGATTTAATTCTAGTACCGCCATCTATGTATCAGGCCGGGGACTTTTTAATTGACTTATTATTACTCTAGTGTTCAGTTCTGCTCTCACTTTTGTTACATGAACATATGATAAAGTGGTTGCTTTTTATATTCTTTTCTCGACTAAATACTTTTTTAATACTATTTCTTCCTTATAAAATATCTTTTTTAATTAAAGTTATTATATATATATATATATATATATATATATATATATATATATATATATATTTGCATTTTTATTGAATTAAACGAAATCATTTACATAATTATCGTTAACAATAAAATTTGCACTTAATAAAATTCATTGCTTTCAATTTTCATTTACAACCAGTACATTACATTAATACATAAATATACGTCTTTATAGCCAGAGTTAAATGAAGGTGTAATAAATTCTTTAAATGAGTAATAAAAGTCGTTTCGCATACTTCACAATATTAATTTCAACCATTTTATATCCATTTTAGCTTTTTTAATCAATCAATAGCCAGCATTCAATGCTAATATTTCAGGCAATTTGCCAATGTTTTCATTTTTATTTTCGTTTACGCATATATCAAACATTAAATATTACACTATTGTTTTCGTTTACTGTATACTTTAACCGCGAATTCTGAAGTTTATTTTATGTATCATTTGAAATATGTGACAAGCAAAAAGTATATTAATTTCTCGGTAAGGGGGGCAAAAATGAAAATAATATTAAGCGTGTTGGTTTTAAATATGCGTAATAAACTTTTGGTTTTTACTTTTAGGCTAACACTTTGGTAGGGAGGTAGAGAGGTAGAGTGGTAGAGAGGTAGCACAAACTACGCTATAGTTTGTAAATTATTTTACATATTTTACATGTACTAATAATAAATAATAAAACGTCAAAATATTTGGAATGGCTAACGGATTTCAGTGCGAGTGGTAAAGAAAATAAATAATAATAGACTGCAAACAAAAAAAGCATATTGAGTCCTTGAAAAAAGTCTAGTTTGTTAGATTCTCATTTAAAGAAACACTGGAGCTAATGTACACGTATACGTAAAATACAAACATTCACAGCCTCAGAAGTCTTATAGAATACCAAATCCTCAGTCAGTAACTATTTATATTAAATTATACTGTGATTTTTTAAGAGGTATAGTATATAAAGAAGTACGTTACAACCAAATGCAGACCAAAGAAACTAATAAAGCTTTGAGCAGTAACTATGTCCTAATTTTCTTTAACGTGGAGTCTTCCGCCACTCTTTTCCCCAATTATAGTATATTCTCTTACCTCACTTTACTAAAAACATCAGTTGCCTAAATAATTACATTTCGTTTCTTACTATCTAATTTTGTTCCTGAACCTTAATGGAATTTTTGATGCTTTAATTCATTCTAATATTCAAAAATTAAATGGTTTTGCAAATAATTTAAATCGATGTAATAGTAACTATAGATCATCCTTATTTTCAGTAACTTGATGGTCGGCCATTCTGTATCTTTCCAGTAATCGTCAATTTTTACGCCATCCATCATAATGCTAAAGAGGATTGAAGAGGACTATAACTTTTATTGCAAGCTTCATGTAGATCTTAAGAGATGTATACTTCATACTCTAGCTTTCGAAGAGCTGCTTTTACATCGGCTATCTCAATCTCTACGTCCTCCTTTGTTACTACTTCGAGTGTACTTAGTTTTAACTCTAACCATCATAATTAAAAGTCAAAGTTGTTAAGTCCATAGTGGTAATCTATTCACTTTTTCTCAATGATGTTTTTTCGTGCGTTATTCTGTAATTCGTTTGTTACAATTGCTATGGTGCACCTATCTTCAAATCCAGTGCTTACAAGCTTACTAGCCATATATTTAATTCCTCTTTACTATGAATACTGTAGAGATAAAACTATAATAGGAAGACTGAAAGTGATGATGGCAAAGGGCAATAGCAAAGGGCGAAGATTCATGGAGTGCAATGCTTTACAGATTTTAAATTGAAGTAAAAACAGTACTGCGAGGTAAAACAAGCTTTAATGAAAGGGTATTAAAAAGTAAAAGGCTTGAAAGCACTGGCGAATGAAGACCAGCCAAAATGATTCATGTAAGAGTTTTTCAATCATAAAGTTCGTTGAGCTCTCTCAAAGCTAACTAGTGTGCGTCATTTTTTCGAAGTGTGAATAAAAAAAATTTCAGTGCGTTGAAAATGTCTGTATTTGTAACCAACAAATCTCATTGGCGGGATTTACTTTTCTATTTCAGTTGAAGGAAATGGCAGCTGAAGGTCACCGAATGCTGTGGGAAGCCTTTGATAACCATGCTCCATCGACTTAGAATGCGTAATACGAGCAAAAATAATATTGTGTTATTGTTTAGTATGTCAACCCTCGACCACATATTACTAAATCGGCGAAAACGTACTTGGAATTATTAAAATGGGAAGTCATATTCTTCAGACTTTCTTCTGATTACTATCTGGTACGAGATATGAGTCGTGACCTGCCTAAACAGCGCTTCAACTCTTACGAAGGCACCAAAAAGTAGGTCGGTGCATGGATAGCCTCAAAATATACATCGTTCCTTCCATGTCCAATCCATAAATTGCCTAAAATATGAGAATAAGAATGAAAAGTTAGTTCTGCTGGAACCGGTAGTAAAGAAGTTTAAAGGAATTTATTTTTTTTTGTTTCAAGTACTTTTAAATTAAGAAGAATAAACACCAGTAATCACTGACAATGAAATAAACAATTAATTTATAAAAAATATCAGCGACAGTCCGTACGCCTTTATTTAAACAAAAGAAACGAGCAAAAAATAGAAGCGAATTTAATTAAGCGAGACGAAGCGAAAACAAAAAAGGGAAGATTCGATTCTTATTGCCGTTAACAAACGGCTTTCTCGGGTCGAAATCTCCAATTCATAAATCTATTTTTAACCTCGGGGTCTCGTCTCTAATTTAGGAGAACTTGAACCGACACTTTACCCCTTCAGCTCATTTAAGGGTACCCCCGAGAGGAAACCGGTAATATATTACCTTGAAAAAATGAAATTAAAACTTAGTTGGCCTCTAATCTACATTAATATATACTGTGGCTAATTAATATTAATAGTACACAATAAATATCTATGGCTTTTTTAAAAATACCATGAGCTGACGCTCGTAGTTCTGGAAATAGTTAACGAAATACAGAAAAAAACAGGCAAGAAAATGCGTACTAAATTTAACTATTTGTAGACATTATTTGTAGACATCATTTGTAGACATAGACATATTCTTGTAAGTTGACACGATTGATTCACAGGAGACATTGTTAAAATTAACGCTGAGAACAAACGAATGAAAATAGTCGAAGCAGTCGATTGCCAAGATAGTGGTAAAATGAAAGTAATAATTACTATTTAATTTAAGTGTATGCTTACGAATGTTCTTTTTTTCAACCTTTATACAATTAAGACGAAGATGTATGAATACCCTCTGGTAATATGGTTTGAGAGATAAGTTTCTAAAAATATAAATTATAAAGCCATGCCCCTTTTCCATCATGAACAATAATATATCTGCAATGAATCATTAAAAATATTATACCTAACCAAACCTAATAAAAGTTATTCTAACTTTTACCTTTGTACATCAAGTTTTTGTGTCCTTCCGCCCTTTATTAGCATTTTAAAATATTAATGTCTCGTCTAGATACATAAATTGAAATAATGAATTTTCCGTAATTTTATCATATGCTTTCACACATGGTATTATTTTAATAACAATCTCTTAAAGTTCCAATAATCTTCTTAGTGGATGCTTTCCACTAAGCATCGAACACGACTAACAGTTTTCTCTGAAATAGTTGTATTATATTATGTTTTTATCGAAAAAACTGCTCACTGGTTTTATACTTTTTTAATTTGAGAAGTTTTCTGAAGTATTTTACTATTAATCGCTCAAAATTGGTTACTTTTGTTAAATAACTTAAATCTTTTTAATATTTTAAACCTTAATTCAACAACATCCTGTATAGAAGAGCGTAGTGAAAAAAGGGATCATTTATAAATTAATATTCAGGCAACGCAGTGTAAGATATACAGATAAAATTAGGTTGTTTTTTTAAAAGAACCGTTTTTTTCCTTTGTTTCAGGTAACAAGAGCAAAACATCACAAAGGCTTAAAACGTTAGGGTCACATGACAAACAACCCCAAGATAATTCCCCCTGCCCCCTCCTGGGGAGATGCGTGAGTTAGATTGTCCCCAGCTGTGGAGATTCTTCCAGAGAGATTGCCCTTACATTCATGTACACCCCTTGCCTCACTCTGACGGTAAGTACGAAACTCGTAACCGACAGTAAAACATGATAATTCCGAATGTTTGCCGAATAAACATAGAAATGATTCATACTAAGTATATTGGGTTTTATATGGGCGAAATTACCATAAGAAGCTGGGGCAATAATGGGAGTTGTCGGTCGTTCGAATGCAGTTTGTTGCGAATTCTCCTCTCGTTTGCCATCTTAAATGCATTCACGACATTGGAATCAGTGTATAAAGTTCGCTTCGCCCTCTGAAAGAGTTCCCGAGTCGCCCATATCGGAACTTTCAGATTTTGGTCTAAGTTTAATTCAGTTCTATCTCGGTCCTGAATTTTAAGATACGTAATAATATTTGAGATATGTATAGTTTCTTCTGTTACTATTTAAGTAATCCTAATACAATCTGGTTCTAAAATAAAATAAATCGTATAAAATTCAAATATGTTTGACAAAAGCAACAAGAACAATTATTATCGTAAAAAAAATGTGTTCACACTATTGGCCATGTTGTTGAGAAATTGTTCACAATATAATCTTTCGAAAAAGTACAAGATTATTGAGATACGTAATTCGTCTTGGCTTAAAAAATAAGTCGAACAGAATTCCACTTGAAACGTCTCTTTAAATAAGGCAACTACTTAAAATTTAACATTAGAACTTTTAGAAAAATTCCAACTTAATTAGGTTTAAGTAGAAATATTTAAATATAAAAATGTTTACACTATTATGTTAAAAATAACAGATCCGGTTTGGTTGGTGCAGTGGTGAAGATGACAGACCCTCGCAGGTTCGAATCCTGCTGGGACACAGTCGAAAATTTATGTTTGTGATTGTTTGAACATTTGTGACTGTCCTTAGAGAAGAGTGCAAAATCCGACAAGGAAAATTATCCCAGTCTCGTCAGTATCCAGGCTGGGTAAGACCGGATGACTTCTGGGATGATTTCTAAGTTGGTCACTCGCCAGTTGCTAGGCTTAATGCCAAGGAACCCACGTTAAACTGTAGGTCCAGTCTAGATAAACTCTTATTGGTAAAATGGGACTAAATGGGGTAAAATATAAAAAGAGATATAACAGATATATTTTCAAATGTCCAGAGAGGTCTTATTATTGATAATCATATCTAGGAAATAATGACATATCCACTACATCGTCTCCGAGTTTCGTATTTGTGCATAAACTGAAATATCCCTAGTAATACCTTCTTCTTTTTCATAATTTTTATGTTCATCCATTCAGGAAACGAAAGCGCCTTTTTTTATTAGTATCTTGTTTACGCTTCAACGCAAATCCTTTATATCATCTTCTAAACTATAACACTCATTAACACTTTAAAATTAAGTAATTGCCGTTCAATTATAGAAAAAATATACTTGGACGTAGCAACAAACAAGTGAAGATTGGCGTAAGTCCTTCTAGGGATAATTTAACTAGTTCTAGCTAACAAGATATCGACTATCGCATTGATGAGTTTAAAATTTAGATTCTCGGGTTATAATAGGTTATCTGCTATATCACCTAGGTTTCCAGGATGACTGATGAAACGACTCCATTTCGTTGTATGCAATGTTTCGAAAGATAATTTTTTTTAAATATTCCCGAAAAACTTGAGATTTATTAGGACTCAAAGGTTTAGACTAGCATTAGGAACTATCGACAGCTTAGTAATTAACTACTTCTTACTATCGACTATTTAATTCGAGTAATTTCAGTCCCATTAATTGTAGTCGTCACTAATTTATTTAACTAATTTTTCAGAATCTCAGGTCTTAGCTATACCGTTCTAGCCGCGACATTGGATTTATGCTTATATGTAAATATAGAGCTCTATGCTTTTTCTTTGTAGTCACAAATAACAATGCACCTTTATATAGCTTCATATAAGAACTCTATTTTTCAATATTATTTATTAACGTACCATGGGTAAAAAGGAATAAAATTTTGATTTATAAATAACAAAATACACTCACTCATTGGTATTTTTTGATTAACTTCAGCGATTATCTAAGTCTCTTAATGTTTGCTAAACTTGAAAATCGTTTTTAATGTTAAAATTTCTTTCATTCAAGTATCCAATAACAATAATTTTAAAATAATCCTTATTAACGATAAATAAAATCATTATTTTATTTAAACAGAAATAAAAGTGTTGCTTGAGACATAATAGATTTATCACAGCATTTATCTATTTCCTTATGTTTTTCAAAATTAATATGACAAGGAATACGAACATATCGGCACAGTTGAAAAAAATAGTCGTAAACCCACACTGAAAAGAAGTAGAAATAAACCAGTTACATTTACGATATTATGTCACTGTTAATTTTCAAATATATTTGGGATCATTGTTCCATTCCATTTTTTACACAGCCACTTGCTAATTATTGCTATTATTTCAAATGAAATAAACTCCACAACATAGAGATCCAAACAATTATATGTGTCCTTTTATACCTAATTAATACGAGAATAAATTCGTATATCTCCGTTTGTTCTCATTCGGACATGTGCATTTGGTTAATGGTACTTCCTATTTTCAGTCGACATCTTTTTTGATAAACAGTTTCGACTGCTTTCAGCGTTAATTTTTTCAGCGTTTTTAACGTTCCCAACGTTAGTTTAGACAATATCCCCGTAAGATTTTTTCCTTCTACACTCATGCCAAATTCATCGACTGCAATTATTAATAATAAACCATAACGATTTTATACTATTTGAGCTTAAAACTTCTAATATATGAACATTTTCAGTAAAACCAAACCAAAACTCACACATTTTGATCTACTAAGTAGATTTACCTTACGCACTTAATGACTTCCTATAGAAGTTGACACTGTTGACTAGCCTATCGGATTTCTGTAAGGTAATGTAGTTGCAGTGATTTTAGTGGTACACTTTTATTGTTTTTGATTCTATGAATAAAATAGCAATTCGTCTGCTATTCAAACATTGTGTTATAATGGAGAAGTACAAAACAAGAAAAAATTGATAAGCTTAATGGTGTCTCCGAACAGCGTAAGAAATATGGAAGAAATTCAAAGTCGAAAAATAGCTCTGAATAAGCGTAATGTATAGTTACAAGTACCTATACAAATTTACACACAATGAATGAAGCATATGTTTCCTTCAATAAACTTAAATTGATAAGACAAAGCAACCAAAACACAAAATATATCTATATTTTGGACCCTACATGTTATTGTACAATCGAATAAAATTCATCCAGGAAGGTGTTAATAGGAATTAAACCAAACCAGATCTGATGCCCAGTGATTACTCGCTTTTTGTTCTTTTACAAACATTTTTCAGAAAGATATATTCGATAATGAAGACGTAATCTGTATCATTATTGAAAGAAGATTGTTATTGAACATTTAATCATGAGTCAAGAATTATTTAGAGATATGCATGAATGAATATTATCGCAATTGGCGAAAACATTATTGCACTTACACTGTCAAATAATATGTAATAAATAGTAAATCTTAATGACAGCTAGTGACAAATCTCGTCAGTTGTGTATCCTTTAGACCAATCAAATTATCCTTAAGAAAGCAGACACTCACTTAATATATATATAACATCAATGAGACAGAAAGGCGCAATGTACATCGTAAACACTAATTAGAATGATATCATCTTAAATAATTTATACTGGGGGCGAAATTAAGAAACTCCTAGGGAAACTAAATAAGGGTGGGTAATTACATCAGGGTAGTAATTTTTCATTCTGATTATTTGGAAACTAAGATAAAACCAGCAATTCAACGTAATAACTGATTATTAAAGTTTCCCACAGTTTCGAAAAGCAAGAGAGATTGATAAACTTTTATCAAGATCTCGAACAAGTTTGTTAATAGAAAGCCGATTTTAAATTAGGAACTTGCAGAAAACTATCTTTTTAATAGCAAAGAGATATAACTGATGTAAAATTACAAAATGAATACTTTCATATGTTAGTTCGTAAACAACTTAAATTTGATTTTATTGATTTTATGTACAAATGTTTTTGCTGTACAAATATATTAAGTAATGTAAAATTCATTCATAAAAAGAACTGGCACTGATCTTAAAACTTGTAATTATTTACAGTGGTTAAGGTGACAGATTTACAGGTTAAGGTTATCCTACCATTGCGATAGTCGCGGGTTCGAATACCGCAGGGCACGGATTTACTTGAAATTTATGATCAACAATAACCAGGCTGGGTAAGACCGGATGTCTTCTGGGATAATCTCTAAGTTGGTCACTGGTTAATCGATGGACTTAATACGAAGGACCATGGTTCAAAGTCCACGTTAAGCAGTAGCTTCTAGTCTGACAAACTGACTTCTGTCTACTGACTAAACTCTAGTTTGTAAAAGGGGTACTTTTAAATGGAATTCAACAGCTATTTGTAAATTTAATTAACATATACCGAATTAATGGATACTTTGCTGTTTCAATACACTAGTTGCACTGATTTTCATGTATTTTAACGTAGTTATTATAAAGGATGCCAACTGTATACTGCCTAATGCCACTACATGCCTAATCCACAACTATGCTTGAATACGATCGATGACTGCTAGTAAGAAACTTCTTAAGTGTTTATCATTTATCTTCACACCTTGCCTCGACGAATTTGATTGAGAGTTATAAGTAATTAATAGAATACGAATTTGATCCTTTTCTCGAATAGGCCAAATATCCTGATTTCACCAGATATCAGTATTATTTCTTCTGTCGTAATCGTCTTTTACGAAGAACTTTTATTCCACTTAAGGGATGAGATATCGCTTGCTTTTGGAAAAAAAGATGGCAATGCTGTAATGCAAAATGAACCAAATCATCATTAAAGATAACTAACTCATGGCCTACCAAGCAGCACTTAACCCCTATAAAGAATCTGTACGCTGATTGAGAATTAGAAAAAGTTATAAAAAGGAAAATATTTGAAAGTATTTTGACTGACTTTTTATATTAGCTATATATTGCTACATATATTAACATACCTGAGATAATATCAGGGATAATATCACATGGTAAGATGAATATTAATTAACGTTATCTCTTTAATGTAATTCCTGTAATTAGGCATCAGTCAGATATACATTATAGTATATATTCGCGTGATATATTGCATATTTTTCAATTTGCTTTTTAATATCAACTTATGAATCGTTTAGTAGATAAAATCTCAATGTTCTGGGATGATTATTAAGTAAATATCCAGGTTAATAACGAGATTAATTTTCAATAGTGTTAAATATCAGCACTGGAGCTGTATATCATGTAAATTAAGCAACAAACGGAAATTTATACCACATGATACATTTAAAATTATTTAGTTAGTTGTTGAAATATTTCCTTGAAAGAAAAAATATAGTCAAATTGTAGTTAATGATAAAAATTTTTAATTTTAAACATAAACCCTGTATATAAATGAAGTAATAAGCGCATATCTAAGAAACAGCAGCACTGGCGTAAGGAATGTTTCGTTTATACCATTAATTGATAATACAGTTATCTTTTACTGATCAATATTTCCTTCATAGTAAATATCCTGAAGTATATCGAGGCCCTTCTTCTCCTTTCTTCCTAAAATTAACATATTCATACCATTTTTTTCGTTTATGCCCATATTTGTTTACCTATTACAAGAATTTTATTCATTATAAAATCATTAAAATTAAATGCGGTACATAATATAATTCGTTTCATTCATAATACAGGTTCATTTTGAACAAAATGAATTAAGTAAATCGATTTGTTTATGTCTGATTGTATAAAACTTTCAGGACCATTAATGAAAATTGGGGTTTGAAATTGATTGGAAGCAATAGGAACCGAGGTTTTGTTTGCGGAAAACAATTATGGCTTGTGTATCTTTGAAGAGTTCAACCCGATTTATAATCGGAAAATGATAGATCAGTTTTGTATATCCCAATGTGAATACAATGAAATGAAATGGCCTGTATAAAATAATGGTTTCTGTGCTATTTTTAACTACGATATATACACTATAATCAATGGATTAACTATTATTTTCAGATATCCTAATATAGACTGACACCGAAAAATTTTTAAATTGACCTAGTGGTAGAATAGATTATTAAGACGCATCCGCTATTGTCGATCCTACATTATTTTGTAGGAAATTGGAAGCAGACAACTTGAAAATGCGTTTATTAATTTTAAAAAATTAAGGCTATGAGCTATTAGTAAAATGGTATACATTTCTGACATTAATTTATAAATTATTTTCGACTTGACGTCTCGAATTTTGTTTAAAAACTAGATAGTAATAAAAAAAGAACAGATAAGATATAAAATATTAAATTAAATATAAAGAGTGCGACACGAAAACAAAAAGTTAATAAATATGAATAGAACAAACTATTTCATAATTTACTATAAATGGAGTTTGAAAGAAACAGAAGACTTTTTAGCTATACAGAGAGGAGTACAATAGATATTATAAGACAAAAATATAAGTTGTGAAATATAATTATGATCAGTTATTAGTTCATATAAGCTGAACCCAAAATATTTAAAGAAATCCTAGCAATATTAAGAAAATCAGAGAAAGAGTCCTCCGAATATGAAAAATATAAGAAGTTGACTTGTGAATACCTTGTTTTTGTTAAAGTGTTTCGTAATTAGGTAAGTGGTACCTTATAATCCATATATTACCTTATAGTCCATATTATTTTACATAAATTGTAATAAAATGCTACGTTTGCTTACAAGCACGTAATGGGCATAAAATTTCAAGTAGTTTAATTATATAAAAAAATTTAAATGAATATACGAGAATTAAGCCACAGCTTTATTAGTTAGATGAATTAAAATATACAAAAACGTATTGAAAAAACAAAAATATTATTTTATTTACCTGAACGAAGAGGCGACTTATTAAACAGCAACACAAAGCGATACCGGGGGTTCTTATCTGTTAGAAAACAGACCTCTTCTTTTCACTCGTTACAGATAGGTTTGAAACGGACGTATTTTATAATCCCATAGAAACGCTCACAGAGAGTTACGTTGTCGTTATTCCATCTGGACAGGTTATAGATATATTAAATAAATTGTTTTTGAGTATCTATTGTATCCTCGAACCGACAAAATGCCTTCAAATTACCACTGTCTCTACCCAAATTTTCAAATAATTTACGAAACTCTTAATAGCTATTAATTATTATGAGTTAGTTATCATCAAAACTGTGTATACTATGTATATACTACTATGTATATAAATAATTAAAAAGTTACAGTGTTACAAACTTTCAGAATAGACAATTTTATTAACATAACTTATGGGTGCATATTAATATTGCATATATTACATAAGCTTCAAATATACTTTCCGGTCATATGGCGCGCCGACCTTTTCCATTTTCTAGTGAATATATCTGACAAAAACATTTTTCGAAATAAAAGCTAAGGCGATTCGACGTAGATAACAATCAAGTTCGTCAGCGTTAAAAGGGAGGGGCTCAGTTGGGCCCGTCAAAGACTTCCATGACCGATTTTGAATGAATTTTCTTGAAAAGGTTGGCAGATCGCAGTGAAAGAAGACCATATGGTGTTCGAGAGTGTAACCAATTTATCTTTATTTGGTTTTTTAGCTCATATAAATGGATGTGACCTATAATACAATATTTTATTACCTCGTTGTAAAGCATTACGAACTAATAGCATATTATTATACAATTTTTTTTTATCTAAATTTATTATAATTAAATATTGCAGTTTAGTATCTAACATAACTTTTTGGTTTAACATTGCTATAGCTAACTGATCACAAATTTTTGATACATTTGAAACAAACGCGCTCTTCAACATATCCTTACACAAACTTATATTTACTCTAGTCTTATAAGTTTAATTGCCAATTATATAACCTGCTTTTGAATAAAATTAATCTTCAGTAATGCTTCGAAATTCGTTATCTAGGAAAATATTAATTTATCAACGTATTATTTATGAATTACAACGATCTGACTAGTTGGGAACCGTTGAAAGCGATTGGATTTTGTTTGTTACGAAAAAAAATCCATTGACCCAAAATAAAACAAACATTATTATATGGCTATAAAGATATATTTTCAAGACCTATTGTACCCTCAAACTAGATTCATAATGTTAAAACCAATAAAGCCACTAACCTGAACCATACATTCTCTTTGATATGAGTCACAGAGGAAGTGAAATTATATCGTTCTACCTAATGCTAAATATGATGAAACTATAACGTTAGGTTGGAAGATAAAGTAGCATTACTTTGAAATCATATATATCTAGTAATATTCGTTCAATGAACAAAATTTAAATTATATAAAATGTATATCATAAGCGATTAAATTATGAAGTTAATTATTCGAAACAAAACTGAACACTATAATACCATTTAAGTAACGTGATAGAACTAAAAGAAAACACGACCAAAATGAGATAACAGCTATACTTCGCCTATAATCTTATAAGAAAACAGATTTTATTCGACGAGGGTTTGTGAATGTGAATGTTTCTTATGTGCTTTTTTTTGGATTCAGGCGCTTTTATAAAAAACGACCTTCGAGTAAAATTTATCCGATTGGATAATTTAGAGGAAATTGTGTTGACGTCACCAAATCGTGAAATATTTTCTGGAATGTTCATTTTTTATTTAATTTATTCTGTCGACATGTAAATTCTCTTGAATTGATTACACAACTTCGTGTCGATATAGAGAATGATGACATAAATAGTTTGAGGGAGTGAATAAATTTAAAAAATATATAATATGAAAGATATAAAGTTGATACATAAAGGTGAAGAGAGTTATGAATTGGATGGAAATGCATTACTAAATTGTATGTCTGGTTTAGCTTATATTGATTAAAATCAGATTCAACTGATGATTATAAACACGACATATAATAATTCTACTGATCTTCACAACTAACTATTCTTTTTTTGTTCTTTGATTATTGCTGTCATTTTCTTTCTTCTTAATTTGACGTTTCTTTTCTCACTCTCGACTCTTAACAGTTCTGATTTATTCTGTTCTGACTGACTTTTTGCTAATTCTGATGTTCTGTTCTTAGTTCTTTAACTCTATAACTTTATTTTATTCGTAAATTCTTATACTCATACTCGATGTATCGTGTTTTATCGCTGAAGTTTCTCTCTTGAGTTCTTGGTAGCCGAGAAGGTTAGTTCAAGAAACCCCGATTAATTCAGAATTTCAGGGAGGGAAAGACCCTTCCAGCTAGGGACTTCTCACGCCGTCTAAAATTGTAATTAGTAGTAATATAATCATCCATTTGATCAGGATATATAATATACAAGAATATACAAATAATGTTCAAGAACATAGAAATTTTGCAGAATCTTTTTAACCAAAACCCCTCGTAGCACTTGTGAAATCACAATGTACTTAATAATATTATTATTAGCTTTAATTTTATTACCTCTATTGTATGATAGACAAAATATCCAACCGGCTTAAATATATTTTTCGAAATTCACTTAACTAATAAATAATTTATAATATTACAATAAATGAGGTGTAATAAAACGAGGAGCTGAACATCAAAATATATCAATTTATTGCATCGTATCTTCTAAGTGCTGTTAAGATACTTTTAGTATCCATTAAATAAGGGCTTTTTCTATTTAATGTAGTATATACTTTGGAACATACCATAATAATATAACGCCCTCTAAAATACAGATATTATTAATCAATATATTAATGGCTAATTAACCCACCCATATCCTGTACTTTTCTTGCTCTTGAGTAAATTAATTAGCAAATTAAATTTGTACTCTTTATTTACAAAACCTTATAAAACAAATAAAACAAACAAAATTCAATAACTTCTTTTTTGAATCAAAGGAATAAAATCAGTTGTTATCACATTTAAGGAAACAAACAAAAATTAATATAATTGGAGAGTATACTCTTTTTTGACATTGTATATTTGACACAGTATTTGTTAACTCAATTTTATATCTCATAATTACCCAATTTATTACCTAAATAAACAATTACGATTCTTTAATAGTCATTGACACTCGTAGTTTTTGAACATCACGATCGGTATAATACTTCGATTTTTTTATAAGAAAATTAATTTTTGGAGACCTTGTATATAAACTTTGATTTACGTCGACCTTCAGTTCGTCTAATTCTTATAAGAAGTTTGTCATACATTACTTACAATGCATTAAAACCTTGCAGAGTTATTATTTTTACTGACTGAAGATATTCCTCATGTTTCTCTTTTCTTTTTGGTACTAGCAGATTCTTTATAGTATTTTTTCAATATCTCTCAGATTTTAACACACTTATTCTAATCGTTTCCAATTTATAATCGAATATCTACCGTAAATCATGTAGTTGTAGCAATTGTTATTTGAGCTGTATCAGCAAATGTGATAGTTAGAATATTTTTTTCTCTTACGCGAGATGTCCAATATCCTTAAAACTATACTGTAAAATAAAATATTCTGCAAAACTTACGGTTGTATCAATAGTTAATAATATTAAACAGTTAGATTATTTTTGGTATTTGGCATTTTGGTACTTAACAGGTATGCCAACATCAAAAAATGCATTCATTCGAACGCCATTTTAACTAACATGCATTCAGTTTAAATGAAAATTTCAGAATGTTAAAGATAACGTGATAAAATGCTCTAATACTAGAGGTAATCAGTATTTTAAAGTGATTTGTGAGTTATTCCAATCAAAATAAGTTATTCTTCAGTTGGAAATAATTTCTTTATTATGTAATGTTTATCAATTTTGAATTAGTGAAAAAAATCTATTTTTGTCACCCTTTATTCATACAATATTAAACTCCATCTTATTTGCGTATTACTTCCATTAACAGTAACTTCGCTTGTTACTGAATATAACGTCATGAAATACTCAAAAACTAGAACAAATCAGTATTTGATAGTGACTTTTGAGTTTTTCAGATCATCAGCTCGAAATGATTTCGTTGTTTTGTAATATTATCACTTCAAATACAATAATCCACAATAATTATTTTTAAATCAATATCGTATTAGTGAAAAAAAATTGTTTTTACCGCACTTTATTTATACATTATTAAATTCCACCTTGTTTGCATTTTATTTTCATTTACAGTAAAGTTAGTTGTTACTGAAGAATACGAAAAATGAGATTCTAATTTTAGAAAATGATATATAAGCTAAATTTTAACATTTTTTGTTTGATCGTACGAAATTCCTTTGCCCCAACTCACCTACACACTAACTTTAAAGGACACTTCTCGCAAAGATGACCCGACAGAAAAACCTCCGGTTTATTAAAATTCATTGACGGTAAAAAAAACTGCCATCGCGTTTTTCCTTCGGGGAATATTTGCCCATACAGACAAGAGACAAGATGTAACTTCCTCACAGCTATTTGCCGGGAACGTAATCTAACACGACACAGAATTTCCCAGGGGATCACGCCTCCGACGCATTAAGCGATTATTAATATGAAAATTAGAGCAACTCGGCATTAATTAAGCGGGGATCGATGGAAACTGGCGTAGCAAAACGTTAAATCTTCACTTTCGGGGGGCACTTTCGATTCTTGAGGGTGGATCTGTTTCCGGGTCAGGGTAGATGGTTGAAACAAGAAAGAATCTCATATAACCGTATCGTATTGCTGTCAATTTGGGGCCTGCCGGAATTAATCGGGGTAAGTTCGGCAACAAGGCGGAAAAACAGAGCAAATTTCGGAAAATTGGTTTGCGTGGCGACGTATCGGATAGATGGAAATTGGGAAACTTAATTGATCGGTAATAAATGGGTTTTGTTCGCAGTGTCTCGGATTGAATGGGGAAGCTTTTAAAACGACAAATCGGAACATTTTTCATTAGTTGACTTGGGACTGGAAGGAGGGCGAAATGACTTCAAATTATATGGGGTTGATGAGAAAAATCGACTTCATAATAAATATGCCACTCAGCTATGTTACTAACCTACAAACTTGAATTATATTGATAGAATACTACGGTGATTAAAATAATAGGTCATTCGCCTTAAGTGACCTCAATTATTGACGTTAACTTTTGTTTTATTCGTCACGACATCAATGCATTGCAAAACCTGAACAAACTCATTTAGCTCCATCAATTTCTTTCCATCCCCTAAATCCAGAAAAAACCGCTTCCATGGAATAATTTGAGTGAATCAGTTCTACAACTATCTCAAATAACGACTACCCAGAAAGGAACAAAAGAAGAGAAAAGTCTTGCTATTATTAAAATTTAGTCACTTCCCATAACCTATAGATTAATGATAATTTATTGCGTTTTATAACGCATTTTGTATTTACTCGGGACAATTTTTACAGGACCTCTAACAATTCTATTACTGATGTAAGGAATATATTGGCCAAAGCCATAATGGCTTTCTAAAAGCTCTGTATAAAAAGGTTTATTTAAAAAGGCTCAAAAACATATCTGGGCTCTAACTAATGATTCAATTGTCATATTTAGCTCCCTCTAACTATTCTCATGCCTTAAACTTATGTCATAAAACTTTGCAGTTCTTTGTAAAATAAATTTTAAGGGCGGAATTGAAAATATCGATTTTTTTTATATCTTCACACATTGAACTTTTAAATTATTTTTGGAGATATAGCGGTTTTAGTGACATTTTAGTAAACCTTCGAAAATATTTTAGATTTTAAAAAATGCTCTTGCGGACATACCCGTAATGGGCTAAACTTTAAAGATATGAAAAAGTCAATATTTTAAAAAAATGTTATTGGATGGATGGATGTTTTCTCCTAATTTTATCTTAATAAAAAAAAAGATAGAGAGCCGTCGGGTGCTTCTATACATGTAACCCAATCAGCCAATTAAAGACAATTTTTGTTGGTACTGATGGGCTATATTGCCAGATGCCTACAAAGTTCGTCAAAACATTGATGATAATAATTAGAAGTTAGAAACTGGTTAGTTTTCAACAAAAGGAACGTCAAGAAGCTTATTTCAATAATACTTCAAATTAGCAGCTCAAATATTCATAATTTGCAAATAACAAACGCAGCAGTATAAATATATTAAATTTCACCAAACTCAAAAACACGAAATCGCAAATTTCTTATTGAATGACAATCATATTGGACAGCCCAGTATATCAGCTAATTCTTAGTAGGAAAGTCGTAAGACACTAATAATTATTATTAGAGTATTTTTTGTTCGGACACAGTTCAGTGGATTATTTTGAAAACTTTAACCTAACAAATTATCAACCTACCATAATCACACACAAAAAATGATCAAATACGATATTCTATCCATTATTTACAATTTATTTATTTAAAATTTTAAATATAATCCAGTTTTCAACTACTTTTCAAAATTTAGTTCTGAAAATGGTCTACCATAGCCATACCAAGTAAATATGGGAATTATTCCATGGTATGTGTGATTGAAAGTGAGAGATTCACAATAATAGCTTATAAGATTGTACGGTAACGTGTATAAAATTCAAGCGCGCCCTTTACAAAAACCTGTCCTTTTCCACAAATTTGTTCTTGGTCTGTTTTCAGTTACCACTTTCTCAATTTTAGCAATGTTAGCTTCAGCTGAAGACATTGATGCCTAACCAGAGCGTGGTAAGTGCACCCTACTTGTAGGTGTTATTAACAGAGTTCACTCATCGTAGGCAT
Source organism: Rhynchophorus ferrugineus (assembly GCF_030347505.1). NCBI lineage: Eukaryota > Metazoa > Arthropoda > Insecta > Coleoptera > Curculionidae > Rhynchophorus > Rhynchophorus ferrugineus. The sequence continues at coordinate 16,096,622 of NW_027472583.1, read as the reverse complement.
TTTGTAATTTTATTGTCGTTCCTAAGCATGGTAAAAATTGCGGAACACACTTGAGTATATAAGCAGAGCAAATCAAACTACGAATAGAAGAATACACCCAAACAGACATAAAATCGAAGAGATTGGATTATCAATCTATTATGAAGCTTATTTGGACTATATGAAGTAATGCATCTACTGCAGAATACTTAGGAAATCGGAAAATTTAAGCCAATAAAACCACCCGATCTTAACTATATAGTGTATAATTATTTATTTAACATAATAACTGTATATAATATAATTATTTTCTCTTAACTGTAATAGTAGATACTCTATTTTTATTTCGTCAATAAATACATTTATCCTACACTTTTCTGGCTTGTGTTCTAATGCAAGTACAACAAAACAACAGTAATAAATTATTTTAATAAATTAAAGTTGTACCAAGCATATTTAATATTAAAAAAAATTTAATGAACTAACAAAACCAAACACTGTAAACAAATAGAGTGAAGTATAGAGAACAGTTGTTAACTGTTAACAACTTAGATAAATCATTTTGACGGGCTACTATTTTTATTTATTATCAATTAATCAATATATTTAAACATCAACGTTAAAAACGGACATATTTTCTACATTGTTAATGTTGTGTAGATTTCTAATCATTAAATTTAATGGATATACGGATGTGTAGAAATATCATATTAAGCTAAAATAAACACTTGTCACATTATTCAGTTGGTTGACGCCCAAGATGTTCCGTATCAATAATAAGTTAAAATATAGTCGATATGGAAGAGGTAATAAATATTAAAAGCTACGTTATTTAATATCTAATAAATATACATAGACAAATTTCTTAAAATATATCTAAGGACACTCTATGAATTATAATAAATTTATGAATCATTTATCATAAGAGAAGATATAGGAGGTCTATCAAAATAATGTCAATTCAATTTTTAATATAGAATATGACTATTAAACAGTGAGTACTACTTTAATGAGTACCTAAACAATCACTCAATCTTCCTTTAAGATCGAGTTTCTAACCAAAGCATAACAATTGATTCTTCATCTCAGTACTTACATTAGGTTTTTTTTTGTAATAGTTTCCGATAGAATTATAGTTATTTTACGTATGTAGAAAAAATAACCAAAAATGAAACTGTTTCTATTATAGTAAAACCACCAACATGTACCGCCATTGTACGGTCCAAGTTAAATAGAGGATTTGGAACACTTTCAGTGTTAAACATTACACTTCCTAAATTAATCCGTTCTTCTGTCTCATTTACGTTCTACATAGTAGTTATATTCCTGTTTGTGGAATTCAAACAGGGCGTATTTAATTGGATTATTTTATTATGTGCTATGATATTCAATTCATATAGTAAATTTTTGTTACTGCGTGTTTTAGAACGAGGAAAGCATACAGAAGTGAAATAAAGGAACAAAAAAGTACAATTAATTATTTAAATTATTAAAAATCCCTTGAGATTCATTGTGAAATGAGTTTGAATTATAAAACTTATAATATTTTTTTATTGATTCTGCGCATTAAAATTATCTAGTGGCGTCATAAGGTTTTTAACAAACGTAAAGAATTTAGTAAAATATTACTGAACTAAATGTAATAATAATTTTGGAGCTCTTTAATTATTCGAAATAATAATCAAATAATTTAATAATACTGACAGAGAATATATGGATAACTATAAACGTACATATTGTCAGAAAATCTAGGATTTATGTCTCAACAATTTTCAATACAATTCAATGATATTCAGAATTATTGTTGACATATCGAGACTTTTATCCTACATTCTACATATCCAGATTTCACTCAACTCAATCTCAGTTATTATAATCAATTAATCTTAGATATGCATATATATATATATATATATATATATATATATATATATATATATATATATATTATATAAATGCTTTCTTATTTCTTAATAAAGGCACTTACACAACTCTAAAATGCAGCTAACAACAGAACGTACTGTTTAATTAAATTTCTCTTATTTGAGTTACACAAGCCAGGAAATTTCACATAATTTCATATTACGAGATGAGATAGGAGAATAAGTAATCTGTGTATACTGGTATTACTTATAATGAGAAGACGTATAATAATCCTAATGAAAATTGCTCCGTATTAGTCATGATTATTCTTATTTACAACTAAGCTAAATAGCTAAAAAGAAAATAACTTTTTTTATCATATGTTAATAATGATAAGATATTCGGTTATAACCTAATTAAACTGTTATAGTTTTAAATGCTACATATACAATTAGCCAAGATATTATTGTCCATTCTATTCCAAAATCAGTAATTCCTAAACTGATTATAGATTGTCTTCATCCAACGTCACTGTTAAAGGCCTTGGAGCCTTTAGATAATAGATATGTATTTCAAGACTTCCTTCTGGACAATTGATTTATTTCGGATGGATAATTGAGAGGTCCTTATTATTATTTAATTAGCATTCGAAGCAATATTCCTATTATAAACAAAATAAACAAAAATTATATGACAAGAAGATTATATGGATGGACAACGCTTACCTATTGAACATTAAGTTGTATTTGATTATGGAAAAAGTAATTTCGATTTTCTTAATAGATGGATTTAATGTTGCAAATTAATAGTAATACCTATTCAATCAAACTATACTATAACACCTTTAAGAAACAACACTCCAGAAAACAATCCTGATTCTTCAACCAGAAGTTATTGCGCTTTGGAAATAGTGCTCTGAAGTAGACATTTTTGTTTTGTGTCAATTTTCATTTACAATGATGATAAAATGTAGCGAATGTTTATCGATAGTTGTGCGGTGTTTATATTAAAGAGTTCTTATATAAATTGTGAATATCTAAAATAGTAAAACATTTAATTAAGCGGGTTTTCACTTCAGGGTGACCGTTGTGTATTGATTATTGTTATTTTTTCCAATTTCCAATTAATTAATTAACCAATACATTTTCCTATATTTTAACTCTAGTTGTTTTTTTATTTTACATGTTCCTTCAAGAGAAGTTTTGCATCAAGATTCATTACAAGATATTTAGAGTTGTTGGATGGATGTTCTGTTATAATGGAATGAAATTATTATTCATTTATTTTAGTACTTAGTGCGCTCTAGTTTCCTTAATCTATATTTTCCAGGTTTAGGTCGAATTATTTATATTGTCACTTGCCTGTTCTAATTTTCATATGATTTCTTCCTATTGTCCACATCAGCAAGAATAGCAGTGTGATCAGTAAATGTAGCCATCGTGATATTTTCCAATTGTTATATATCACATGCTTATTTTATTGTAGAGCTGGCTTCTTCTTGTTTTAATATTCAAATTCAGGCTGTAATGTATGATTTTAATAATTCAGTTTGTTGTTTCGGCAACATTTTCGGTAGCTTATGAACAAGGCCCTCATGCCATATCTTATGCAAAGTTCATGCTACATCTAAGAATATGGCTTGAACATATCGTTTTTATCTTCATAGGCTTTTTAAATTTTATTTGTTATTCTATGGACCTGGTTAATTATAGTATGTTTGTTAATAAACCCAAACTACTGTGGAGATATTAGGTTCTATCTCTCTACAATCGCTTTTACTCTTTCAAACGGGACTTTTTTAAATATCTTGTATAATACTGGTATAGGAACCATGATCATTTCAGCCATTTTTCAAATATCTGGTTTTATTTAGAATGCTGCATTTATCAAATTGATGCGTTTTATAAATCAATTCCCTGGTTGCAAGCAATTATCTTGTTATTAAATCATAGCCTGTTGACTTCTTTGGATTAATATTGACTTTGATAACTTTGGTTACTTCTTTAGGCGTGACTAAATGATCATCAAATTTTCACATTCTATGTTCATCAAATTATAATCATTATCAGTTTAGTTTGCTCTAAATCTTTATCTAGATTGTCAGCAAATATTTTTTCTTGATTGCTGCGTGCCCTATTGCCACATAGGTCTCTTATAGGTGAACTATATAGACATGATTTTAGAGTAAATTTTTTGAAGAGATTTGATTTTAATTTGCAGTATTACCTTTTTAAATCTTTGAATTATATTGTTTAAGATATTTTTGTTTTCAGCCGCTCTATTTAATCGTCATTTTTCAGCGTCTTTCGTTTGTCATCTACCATTTACTTGATTTATTTAGGACAATAAATTCCTTTAATTGTACTGCAAATTTCTAGAGTATTACTCCAAGCAGTCTTCTGGATATCTCCAATAAATTTTCTGCTCAAAATATCACAAAATAACACAGGTACGGTATTTCCTACAGTTAGAGTTAAATGTATTTTACCCCCATTTTTATAGTGCGGTTGATGATCTTGTAGTTTATTTATTTTTATAGCTTTTATGCAAAATCACGTCGTATTTTTAAATACTATTACATAGTGCATATTGCAATATTTCTTCGTTTTATAGTGTTATGGAAATAACACTTGCAATTTAAAATGTATCAAAAATGTGAAAATTCCAACACACATGCACCATCCGGCTAATATATTTTTTTAAATCACGGTTTGGTCGAATTTCCAAAACTACGTTGAAACCTAATTTGCTCTACCCTATTTCGCGCCAAACAACAGCAAAAAAGATTTTCCTGCAATATTAATGAAGAGAAATTGTTTCGTCGCGTAATATAAACTCGCCAGCAACTTTCCGTATAAAAGTGTCTTCTATTTTGCCGGTTTTTCTTCCGCTCTACTGAACCACTTACTGTCACAAACAAGGTAATTACTGGGAAAAATGCTTCAAAAACATTTATTTTTTTCCTCTAATTTAGGGCAATTCGTTTTTTGTCACGCGGAAGAAAAAAATTTCTTATATAAAACGGATTTACGCTTTTATCCATACCAGACAATGTAATTTAGAAGAAACATCTCTGCCTAATGATATATAATATATTACTATTAAATTTACTTTTCTTATAAAATTACGAGCAACGAGCAATTGTTATGTATAAACATATTTATAGGAAAGCGATTTCGCAGACAGAAATAATAAATCACAAAGAAAATAATCCTAGGGTTAGGTTTTTTCTTGGGCGTAGTAATTTATTTGTCAGATTTTGTCTTCGAATGCGTTTGTTTTAAGTAAATTTTTATCTACATAACAATATTTTACTGATTGTGCTGAAATAAATGGCATTTGATAAAATTCAACATTACATGTATGATTAAATGCACAGTTAACAAATTAAAAATGGGTATAGAAATCAAACTGTCTATTTAGAAAAAGAGAAAAAAGAAAGACAGATGACGTCTATCAGTGCATTATTTTACATTTTTTAAAAATAAATAGTGTCTACTTATTGCCTATAGGTATATGGGTGGCTTTCTAGTACCAATGATTTACTGATGATATTAGTTATTATATTTTAAATTGCTGGATAAAGTTTTTTTTAAACTATTCTACAATAACGTAATGCCAGCTGTTTTCGAACAATTTCTTGTATGTTCTGATTAGTTTGTCAAACCTTTAATATTATATATAGAAATTATTAACAAATTATAAAAGCCTTATTCATACAATTTTAATTTATGGTCTTTCAAAATCATTTTGTGGATTTCTTAAATGTTTTCGTTGGTAACACCCTCTTTTGGGCGTCTACTGCGTTCACCATCTTCGGTGCTTATTCAACCATGTCTAAACTTAGCATACCAATCCTTGATGGTTGATATTCCTGAGACAGTGTCCGGAATCTCGGCATCAAGCCAAGTTTTTGCTTCAACTGTATTTTTTTCCTGTCAAAAAGTACTATTTTATCAACAAGCGAAATTCCTTTTTATTAATTTTTTTTACAAAAACAAAAGTTGCTTCACTCAAAATGCTATAATTCACAAACTAATGATGCGACAGCTGTCAAATTTATACACGCCTCTTTTCAGGGTTAGGGCTAACTAAATAACATATAGATTTAATTCTAGTAGCGCCATCTATGTGTCAGGTCGGGGATTTTTCAGTTGACTTGTTAATGCATTAAAAGTGATAAAGTATAATTTTTACCTTGACTCACTTGATAAAATTAGAGGTTCGTATTATAATGAATATATAATATTAGAATTATTAAATACTCCGAATATAAAACAGAAACCGACAATTGAAAATTAATATCGCCTCACAAGACCGACCACACAATTAACAGAAACGCTACACTGTGCATTAATTAAAACGATGAATTAAGGAAATGAAGCCTTTGTTAGCGATCATAATCACTAATTACACATCTTTTCCGTACGCGACAAGTCTCAATTTGCATCTCGCCGAGGGTGGCGCGTCAAGAATTGGGTCAAGAACGCCTCGCCACGCCAAGACAATGTTCAAACGTCAACTGTAACAAGCGGTGCGCGCCCCTCCAACGCCGGCACTCCAAATTAGAGCAATTCGATGTTGTTCATGAATATAATTAGTGAATGGGACTATTTGCAGAACGCCGTCGGATGTTGTCGGGGTCTACACTGTTCGAAAATTACGATCGAATCCAGCGGAAGCGGGCGACCAAAGGACGTGTTATAAAACTTCCGCGTCGGTTGAATTCCGACCTGCATTTTCGTTGAAATATGGGTCATTATCGGTAACATGGGCTCAGTAATATTATTTAAAGTAATATATTAAGGATGATGTAAAGAAAAAATAGGGTAAAACGGGACAATATGGCAACATACATTTCAGGGACATAAAAGGGTCATAATTTAACAACCAACATGCTTAGCCACACGATGAGTGTAGCATCTCAAACCACGTATATATATATATATATATATATATATATATATATATATATATATATATATATATATATATATATCGTATATATATATATATATATATATATATATATATATATATATATATATATATGACGTAAAATGACGTACGTAAAAAATAACTTTGAACAGACTGTAGATATGTGTGGTGAAATATTCGTTGTCACATTCCGACTGGCAGGATATTTACGACCAAAAATGTCGAATGAATACCTGTATCACCTCATTTTATTTTATTGAAATTTACATTTTTGTAGGGCATATTACAGAAAAGTTGTAGGTCTAACAATTCTTCCTAGATATAAGCTTTAAGGTGGTCATATTGTCCTAAAACAAGGAGACACAATTTTCATTAAGCCTATTAATATATACATTACTTGCTTTCTTTTCGTTTGTTACTGCAGGTTTTTTATTTTTGGGAATCAAATATCTGTATGTACGAGGGTTGCTATTTATGTTTTGAGCCTAAAGATGGAATTGACAGCAATTTAATGTGAAAAATTTTAATAAAAAATGACATGTGAGGTTTTGTGCTAAATATATGTTTAACCATATTTAGTATAACAAAATTAGAATACAAAAGAAATAGCAGGCTATAAGGCGAAAATGAACATTACAAAAATGTACTGCGTGAATTATTAATAAAATGTTATACCTATGTAAATATTATTAGTATATTTATAGTAGATATAGATATAATCATTACAAAATACAAGTTCTAAAAGCAATATATATATATATATATATATATATATATATATATATATATATATATATATATATATACAGAAACTATAAAAATTTCAATGGCTAATTTTTAATTGAATCGACGTACTATATATAATCTAGTTGTTTAGAATAACAAAGAACATACAGTCAATAAAATATCTAAGAACTGAATGAGTAACTTCATTGGTATTCTATCAAAGTGGCTGAATTAATTAATGTTAAAGAATATTGAAGAAGTAGCCAAAAGGGAATCTTACCGAAACATTTGATCGATTGATGGAAAAAGTAATAAATGTTCACTTTTTAGTACAATCAATCTTCAAGCGGTAAACCCTGAGCTTAAAATGACATAGGCCTAAATCATGGCAACACGTTAACCAACACAAATTTCTGATAACAAAAAGTAGTTCCAAAACAATTGCGTGAATTTATCGAAGGTCTACTAGATATATCTTCATTCTCTGTTTGGACTATATAATTTGATGAATGACAATTAAATTAAATATTTGAAGGTCATCCATCTGCAATGTGATCATCTACAAATGATGATCTAAAAAGCTCATTGGCAATTCAGAACATTGTGTAAATAGGATACCATATGATAATATAGAGAAAAACATTTTTATATGATAGAAAATGTAATAAACTAACAAATGAAAACAATATGTAATTACAATAAATACAGACGGCTTGGTTAGCGCTGTGATCAAGGCAACAGGACAAGGAGGGGAAATATGAGTGGCGTGTTTGAATCACGATGGGACTTAGTTATAAGTGACAAGGAAATCCGTCAAAGAAAATCATATCAATTAAAGACCGGGTAAAACCGGATGTTTTCTAGGATCTGGTAGCTGGTAGGATTAATGCTGAGGACCGCACGTTAAGCGATATGACCAGTCTAGATAAATCCCAATGGGTAACAAAGACGCTCTAAAATATATCGATAAAATAATAATAATAAAACTACAACATCCGATAGAAATTATTCTAATAAAATGGTAATATAATTATTGTTGTCATACATGAGAATATAACTTTAATTTATGACACATTCAAAACATTTAAATATTCTATTGTCATTCCTGAATTCGCTAATAATATAATCATGCAACTTTATAATAAACGTTTAACATGGTTCTTTCGGCGTTAGGTAATCGGCGTCGAAGATAACTCAGCAAAAGCAAAAATCCGTGTCAGGGCTGGGTGATTCTGTAAAATATCTGGGTCAAAGGATATTGAGCAAGTAATTTATTTTGGAACGGGAATAAAGAGGAGAAAATAACGTAGTACAATATTCGAAATCGGGCTACTCGTTGTGGTGTGGTGCGATACGATAAGATTGAAATGGGAATCTAAATTATGTTTCTGTTGCAAGTTTTTATTTAAGAAAGGAGTTCTGGATAATATATAGTAATAAGTACGCGCTTCCTTTTCTTCGTTAATGTAGTTTCGATGTATTTACATAATCCATTTACTAAAATATTATACAGGGACGCTAAACTTAAAAAAATGGATATTGAAGGGTATTTCCTCTTTTCCTTGAATATGTTAATACCCAAATGCTTGTTTAGTTTTAAAGTATTTGTTAAAAAGTATTAAATTAAAAATACACAGTCAAATTACTTAAGTAAGGCTAGTTCCAATTGAAAAATTAAGTATAGTTGAATAGTAATTATGAATACAAGCTTAGTTACAATAGAATAGGTAACATCAACTACGTTAGATCAAGTTTAGGTCAATATTCATATAATATTGCTTTTTCTATTATTGCCAAGTCACTTATGACATAACGAATCTTATTGACACTGTTAACGTCACCTTAAATGACTGCAAAGAGACCTGTAAACAAATATTAGTAAAAATTAATTATCAGTGACATAGTGTTTATACTATCCCAAAACCCCATTATTACTGAAACTAGTGTATGTTATTTATATATACAATACAAGTCCAAGAAACCATATATGGCCTGTTGACTTGGAGTATCTGACAAGTAAAAAGGTCTGGGTCGACATATCTATCCGGAGTGTGATGCTAGATTGATTTTAGGTCAATATTCATATAATATTGCTTTTTTCTATTATTGCCAAGTCACTTATGATATAACGAATCTTATTGACACTGTTAACGTCACCTTAAATGACTACACAGAGACCTGTAAACAAATATTAGTAAAAATTAATTATCAGTGACATAGTGTTTATACTATCCCAAAACCCCATTATTACTGAAACTAGTGTATGTTATTTATATATACAATACAAGTCCAAGAAACCATATATGGCCTGTTGACTTGGAGAATCTGACAAGTAAAAAGGTCTGGGTCCACATATCCATCCGGAGTATGATGCTAGATTGATTTTAGGTCAATATTCATATAATATTGCTTTTTTCTATTATTGCCAAGTCACTTATGACATAACGAATCGTATTGACACTGTTAACGTCACCTTAAATGACTACACAGAGACCTGTAAACAAATATTAGTAAAAACTAATTATCAGTGACATAGTGTTTATACTATCCCAAAACCCCATTATTACTGAAAGTAGTGTATGTTATTTATATATACAATACAAGTCCAAGAAACCATATATGGCCTGTTGACTTCTACCGCTCTGATATGGATACGTTATTATACGTTGTTTAGGCTACGGTTGAAACTAAAACTCGCAGGAAAAAGTGAGAATTAGTGACGATAATTTTCTATATTATGCGTTTAAGCGAAGATTCGGTTTTTAGGAACGGTTTTGTTTCGAGTTAGCAACTGAGAATCTTTCCCATTCGATACCATTTCCTGAAGGAAAAGACCAATCCATCAGTCAATTACTTCCTCTTAGTTAAGAACGATTTAAGGTACGTTTTAATAACCAAACTATTCACGATTGCTGAAGTTTTGGAGGTTAGCGTTATTCTTCTGTACTCCAATTATCTACAGTATTTGATTAATAGAACGATAGGCTTTCCTACATATTTCTTCTCCCACTATATATGTCTCATCCTGTCTCGTTCTTGTTCTAGATTATCATTCTTTTCACACATAATTTAACTAATTTAAATGCTAATAAATTGGGTCCTTAAAGTTGTCTACATAAACTTCTTTTACGTATATAGTTAGAAAGACACAAATTACAAGTAATTAAACTATAAACAATGATATTAATAGAAATATAATAATATAGTTATATTATTAATATAGATTATGTAGTTTTAATAATAGATAAATGAACATTGTTGCGTAGAATACTGAACACAAAAAATTAGTTCATTAAAAATTATACAATGATTGTTCTGCTAGTCTTCATTATCATTTACAAATGCTGAACTATAACATAATATTGTACTGTAAAAGATCTAATTCTCTGAACTAAACCCGGATACCTCACATGAAACTCACGAGTTTTATATCTAGAGGAACCCCCTAAAATGAAAATAAGAGGACATTATAAGAACAGACTAGATAAAACATGGCCAATAATATTTAATACCTCCTAAATCCTTGTTTCTAGACTTGGAGAAGAGTCTTCTATGTTTCCTATTGCATATTCGTTTTGGAATTTCTTATTTTATATACTCTTTATGTAGTAATAATCAAAATATAAATATTTATAACACTGTCCTGCAATCTTGATTATTTATATTTTATAATTATGTAAAAATCATAAAGAACTGTTGAGCGTATCACGGTTCACCAATATATTTCTAAAATATATTTGAAGAGTGAGTCTGGAGGGAGGTCAGAAGTTTTTCAGACAAATGCCAGAAATCACTAGAAACGTTCACATTTCTATAATAATAGCGGAAATGTTAATGAAAATGCAAAAATAATATAATCAAGAATGTTAGTTTTAATATGTCGAATGAGAATACTTACCAAAAGGTAAATATTCCATTTTATTCCAATCCAAAAACTGTACATTTTAAATATACTCATATACATACAAATGCTACATTTCGTATACAAACAAATAGCTTCTTATTCGCGAGAATAAAGTGATTATCAAACTTTTGATACTTTCTAATCTAAAGTTTTTTTATTAAAAAGTTTTGTTTTGTTTGGCTTTAAAAGTTGGAAAATGGGCTGTTACCTTTGGTACTTCAATTACTGTTCGAAAAATCATTTCATTAAAAATTGTAACTTTATACATTTTATAATGAAACAGAGAAACATTATACATTTTAATCACTTTTTGTAGTCTATTAAGAGTTGGTGGTAATTTAGTTTATACTTTACTTACGTTTATACTTTATAGAATTTGGGTATATATCAGACTATTTAAAGGTATTATCTTCGAATAAATTAATTTTAAGTTTTTTTTAAATTCTATTGCTTCTTTATCTATAATTCCATCTTTTACTCAATGGGTGCGTTGGCCAACAAGAAATAAATGTTCAACTAAACAAAAATTTATTGTATGTCGGTGATTGTATAAGGTAAATTAGTAGAAATCTCTTTAGGTCATATTTCAGAACAAATTTATTTTAAAATATTTTTACATTATCATATTTTATCAATATCAATTAATACAGTTTCCTAAATTATAAGTTGAATGACACATTTCTATTTAACGTGTATTTTTTATCCATTTTATCAACTGAGTTTTGTTGGGACTGGTCACATTACATACTAGGACCTTAATACTAACAAAGCTAATGTAAACTAAAATTACAATAAACCTACAACCAAATTAAATAATAAAGTAGCACCCTTATCAATTATTCCACTAGAAAATTTAGATTAGCTTTTTATGTAATGGTAAAATCTATATTCTAATTCAATTTGCTTTTGTCCAAGTCTTTTTAAGATGGTCTACTTTAAGTAATATACTGTTATTACCTTACCTGAGGTAAGGTAACGTTTTAATTTACTAATGGATGTACCAGAAAGTTCAGTGACCACAGTGAGGCATCATTAAAAGTATATGGTCAATTATTTTTAGCATAGTCAGTAAATATCAAATCCCTTGCATCCCAGGAGAAATTGAATTCGAAAATATTGAATTTTATTACTTTTTTTATATACGGAACAACGTACTTTTAATTTATATTCAAATATATATTTTTTTTTAGTTAGGCACCTCATAAAATAATATATTTATAGCATTAACCGAACTTTTTACGCAAAAAACTTGCTCTCATTGTAGGTTTCGGTAATTTATTAACCCTTCTTGTTTTCCCCATTTCGCTTTCTTTGTAGTCAATTTCATTCGGAATTTCTTTGATGTAAAAATACCCTTCGGGTGTCAAAGAAAATTGCTTCCATGGCACTGATCTTTTTTAAACAACAGCATAATTAACTTTGTTCTCATTCATCGGTTCGGCTTGATATTTATATTTAATAATGTATTTTTTTTATTCGGGCGTTTACCGGCATTATTATATCATAAAAACTTTATTGATATTGGATGTATGCAAATATGTTCGATGTTTTAATTACTTTCAACAACATCAATAAATTGCTTAAATTTCCAATATGCCTTCATAGGTAACTATTTATTTTCTAAATGTTACACAATTTTTAAAAGCCTCCCTAAAAATTATTATAGTTATTTTTGGTGCGTAGAAAGGCAACTAACTAAGTTTTTATTCTATTTTTTCTAGCGAATTTTTAAATCATAAAACTTTTTATTTTTCATATTTTACGATTATTATTTGTTCCTTTACAATGATATGAATTCTATGTCTACAACTATTCAGACTATCTAGCGATCATCCTGCGGTTGAAATTCGATGACAATATATTAAGTTACCGTAACAAAGTAAAGGGATTATTTTAAAAATGATGTTATTAGAACTCTTGTTAAAACTGCCTTTACATTTCAATAATCAACAAAATATTGATAAATCAAAATTACTAAACTACTAGACATTATAACAAATATTACTGTGATAACTACTACAACTATAGCTGATACAAAGTTCAGACAATAAAAGGTTCGATTCTTATTACATTAGTCTGCTTAACATTTATCCATGCTTCAAAATATTTCGTAAATTGCTATTAATAATTCATAGTTTCTTCTATTTGTTCGATCTAATGACTCCATCTTTCTTGGCTTCATTTATGACTAGTAGTATGACATATAGTATTATAATTAACATATAAACGATAGAAGTAGAGAACTTGTATAGAATAGCGTGTAAGACAGAACTATTGGATATTTCCTAAATAATATTTAACTGGTTACGCAACCAATAAATTAAATATTGTTATGATGGTCCTAGAAATCTTCCTCTGTTAGACATGGATATTCCGCCAGTAATATCTTCAAATTCAATTTTGTTTATCACGACACTTTAACCCCAATGCTCTTCTCACTTTAGTAGATACTTTTTTAATAGCACCATTTGTTTTTGCTTAAAAATATGCTTTAACTTTGGAAATCACTTTTTAAGTGTTTACAAAAAGTCGATAGTTACTTAGAACTCAATCTGGACAATACGATTGAGACTATACGTTTTATGGACTGGTAAGATAATGAGTTGTTTTTATGATTACTCCTCTCTATCTTTCCTTCTTGTAAACAGAATTCCATCCATATCTTAACATTTGGAGATCATAACCCCATTTGTTGTCATCTGAATTTTTATTAAAAACACAACATTTTTTGGTTCAATTGTGTCAAATATTGACATAAAAATTCTGTTTATTTCGCTTAATAGCTGCAAATAATAGCACAAAACCACTTGACATGTGTTATTTGAAAGACAGGACCACTAGTATTAATTTTTGGACCTGAATACTAGCGAATAATATATTATATTCATATACTCGTATTCAAACACAGCTGTGACTGTCATTATTTTCTTAACTTTTAGTCATCCCTATTTAAGGGAATTAATTATCCCCTTAGGATAGAGAAACAACAGAGTACAAAATATATATATTTTGAGAATATAGTCAAAGAATAATACAGTACGTACAATTCAAAGCGTTCTTTCAAGTATGTTTGGTAATTCTAAAGTAAATTTTCTTTGGCTACGGCCCAAATTTATATTTGATTCACATAATTTAACTACAACGAGTTCTATATATTTCATAGAGATGTGAATTTCTATTATAAGCGAATAGCAAAGTATAGGAGCTTCAACAAACTTTATTAAAACCCCAAATCAATTGTGAGTTAAATTTCCGTGAACGAAATAGGAGTGGTTTGAACTAAATTAATTTAGCAAATTCCATGGCGTCGTATCGATCCTATCGTATAAAAGTTAAATAAAACTTTCTACGTTTTAATTATGTCTCATTCGTGCCTCTTCTCAACTCCTTTTCCCTTTTACTAAACCTATAAAATGTTGTATAAATTAAAATTGCACATAGTGCAGGTTTATAATAACAAAAACCTTAAATATGCTGGGTGTTGATATTAATTACTAATACAACTAACATTAACAGATGGACTATTTTTGTATAGGATTTTGTAATAGATATATTTTGTATCATGTTAAAAATGTCTTTCTATTAAGAGTTCTAATAAAACATGTGTAGTGTGCTAAATCTTTACCAATGTATATAGATAAATCCATTTTGAAAAACATGAAGAAAACTAATATTCGATAGATAGAAATTGTTATTACCTATTATTTAAACGAGGAAAATCTAGAGTACAGACATAACGGATGTTTTTCGTAGAATAAATTGTATTTAAAAGGTTATCCTTTTATCGCATGGACAATATATTATAGAGAATCATAAATTAAAACAGTTTAGGGATAAATAATAAATATTCATTACTAAAGGAATGGTTGGCTACCAACAAATTATAATTTAACAATAATCAAAATTTATTGTACTCTCAGAATAACAAAATATAGTTTTCAATTATAGTGATCCTTATAGGAGGCATATAAATATTATATATGAATAAAATATATTAGGGTTTTATATATAAATTTTCTAAATCACTGATATCAAAATGTAATAACGTTCATTATTCTACTATTTCCCTTTGTTAGTACTATTTTTACGACATAATCTACCAATTTCAATGAGACACACGATATAGCAGAAAACTTTATGGTCGTACAATTTGTACGTCTAAAAGGTTGGATAGAGCTATAAACTAGTTTTTTCCGAGCCATAAACGCTGTGTTAATTTTTTATCAGTATATAATTACAGGTTAACTTTTTATAGGGTAACACAATGCTATATGTGTCAGAAATTATTCATAAGGCCTTTTAAAAATTATAAATTCAAAGCATAGTAAAATTATTAGATGAATTAAATTCACTAATTTAATAGAGATTATCTTACTTATTATATCTATTTTGTTATGAATCGCGTCTTTTTTGCATTTACACCAAAAAATAAAGATCTAACATTACCAAACTTTTTTTACTTTTGTTACATTATTAAAATATTGGGTGTGTGTTACTCAGCAATATGGGAAGGTGAAAATGCGTAATATTGTAACAGTGTAAAAAAACTGTTAAGCAGCTTAACTACAAAATACAATGATTTTAACTTTTCTCTACACGAAATAAATAAAATGACAAATAAAACAAAATAAAATGATGTAATGAAACATGCGTAGTATACTAAAGTTCTGTAGCGGTAGAATACTATTAAGTAGTGATTGAAATGTATATGGATAAGTAGATGCTTCGAAAAACATGGAAAATAAATCATAAACCAAGGAAGGAAGCATAACAGATATTTATAGTTCAATAATTTCAGGGCTTATTAGAGGAAAGCAAGGCTATCTATCCAAACTATCAAATATCTTTCAGACAAGTTAGTAGTTGGTAAATCCACTATATGTAGACCAGAAAATAACTACTACACGATTTGACTGAAAATGTAATTTGAAACCATTCAATATCGCGGTTTTATTGCTTTTCAGGCAAGACAGAAAACTTTTCTACGTGGTCTTGTGAATGACAATTTAAAAGGATCCCCTACGATAATTTCAAGATCAAAAAGTCGTGAATTATTTCAGGCCATGACATTCGTAATTATTTCATTTCATATGGACATAGAAGCCCAATCTTTATAATAAACGTTTGCTTTTTATATGGTAAAATCACCAAGGTGTAATTAGTTTACGAGCTATTAAAACCAAATGAAACTGTTGTTTCAAAAATGTCCCGCAATAGGAGTAACAGACGTATCCTCATGCATGATCAATTCTGACTAGGGTTGTTATATAAAAATATGGCAAGAGAAGGGGACTTAGTCACTCTTCGGTGAAGAGTTTTAAGAATACAGTGTTGCAGCTCAGGTAAGAAATTCTGTTGTAACCAAGATTCTTAGTCAACATAGGACTTTATCTTTACCGATCGCTCAAATTAAATTAAGAAACTGATAAAAGAAATCCGAAAGGCTAGAAGAATATGGTACAGAACCATAAATTCTGTAAACAAAATTTTATTCATTTATAACATCAGTAATCAGACAAAGCAAAGATAAAGAATATAATCAGAGTGGCATCGAAAAATATGTAAGTTAATTATGTTAGGAAGCAGACAAAAACTGCTCCCTGGGGAAATACAACTTGGAAATTTAAAAAAACCAATGAATACATGAAAAAAAAATTAAAAATTGATAAAGAAAAAGCTATTATTCCCAGAAAATTTAGAATCTGCAATAGATATAAATCCTGTTTATTAGTCCGATGTACCTGTAAATCTATAAGTTTACTAAATCTTTGCTCTAAATCTATAATTTCTTTTAAATTTCTCTAATGGACGTAGCGACAGAAATTGACAACATCCTCAATGTAAAAGAGATTCCTGGAATTCATGATATTTCTCTGCTGATATACCAACAATAAAGGAAAAAGTACTTGGATCATTTGCCGAAGACACAGTTATCATGGCATAATATCTACCTCTGTCTAAGGCTCTAGAAAACGTACAACTAGCAAACAACAAAATCTACAAATATACTAGAGACTGGAAAATAGCTCCAAATCACTTGGCGAATCTGGAAAAACATTTCGATGGTAGATTAAATTAGACTCAAAGTCAAGCAATTGTGCTGGTTAGTCGGAAGATACTCTCAACTTGACCTAAAACCAAAGATGTTGGATCAATCATTTATAAAGCCAATTTGGAACTATGGTGTGCAAATATGGAGTTGCTCTAAAACCAACTAGTAATCCAACCTTACCAAAACAAAGTTCTACGATTAATTACCAATGCTTATCGCTTCGTAACCAACGAATAGCTGCACGATTACCTCGAAATCAAATGGATACGCGAAGTGATCCAACATTTCGCTATAAAACATAAATAAGAACTAAATCAGAGCAACGTGAAAGCAATACAGCCACTGGACAACACGCAGGAAATCAGAAGATTGAAGCGAACCAAACCACGCGAACTTGTTTAGTATATAAGTATATTTTTCACTTTAAGAATAAGTAATTTAGTTTTATTTTAATTTAAGAAATACATACTGATGTTTTAATCCCGTACTCACCTTGCTTGTGTATTAATGCAAGTACAACAGGACAGTAGTAATAAATTAATATTTAAATTAAAAATGTACTAAGCAAATCTATTATAAGATGTAAATAATTCAAAAAAAACTTGCTCGGAATACGGCTTCGCGAATTACGGAAGGTATATGGTTGGATTAGAGAAAATGATCATCATGCTGACAAAAAGATAGAAAATAACGGAGTCAAGTTGTAGATGGGAAATATTTTGATTAGTAAATATTGTACCAATATTTAAAAATATGCATCTTTAAAGTGAAATATGTATCTAAACATATTGAGATAAGAATGTGTTTTTTCAATTTTTTTGTTCAATAAAATTTCATAATATCAATCGGAAGCAAAAACAGGTGGTTACCAACCACTGTTAGTGTTGTTATATCAGTAGTTGTATAACTAGAAATAAGCCCTAAAGACAGATGGCACTCTAATTGCAATAATCCTAAGGCCCACATACATTTACCAAATCCGCAAAAACTTGCATGTTTAAAAGTAATCCGTTTTTTTTTTCTAATATCTTATGCCGGCAATATGCAAAAACATGCTTTAAATCCTTAGATAATACCAAGATACATATATTAGAAAAAAGGCAACCGGTTCCTCGACAGCAACAAAAAAGAGTCAAAAATGCTACCCTCCTAAATCAATAGTTTGAGAGGTTTCACAATCCTTTTGCAGGAAGCCGTAAAAATGTTGAAATTCTTCTGGGAACAGTATACATAAATTTTACCCAGTTTTTCTAAATAGGCCGCGGTGTGGACCAAAGGGGGAGACAGGTTTTTTTGTGTGTCCCGAGGGTTTCCATATATCTCAACAAAATAAGTTTAATACATTTCCGGTACAAGGATGCTTATGATTTTTTATATTCCGAATACGAATGCCGAGGAAAAGGTGTTTTCCTTACTTTTTTAAAGAGAGTCGAAGCTTTCAATACTATCTCTTTTAAAAAAACTTACATAAGGAAAAAGAGGTTTTTATGTCTTAATAAAATTTGAAAACTCATATATCTCAATTTGTCTCGCTAGCGAAGTAAACATATAATATATGTCTTAGCAACAAATTAGATTTGTTTTGTTCGTAATTTGATTTTGTGTATATGTCACAAAATTATATTATAATTTTTGTATTGTTTGGGCTCGGCACCTACTTCAAACTTATCAGTTGGTAGTAGCTAAAATAATATTGTAAATACATAAATAGGTTTATATAGGTATTAAGCTAAATTGTTTGTATATAGTAGAATATAAGATACGTGTATTTGATAGGCTAAATAATGTTTTTGTTTATTTTTATTTAGTTACTATAATGATTATTATGTACATATTTTATATTAAACCTTTTGTTTTGTGTTAATAATCGAATTTTGATTATTTAATTTTTTGAAATCGGTTAAATTTTTTTCTTAAAATATAGTTATTTTAGTAAGTATTGCAATGGATAGACCATTTAATTTTGCAGCCTGTATGAGGAATAATATGAATAAAGAAACAATAACCGAAAATAAGGAACGCTTCAGGCCCCAGGGTCCGCTAACTATCTTAGGTGATTTGACAGATGTGGCTAGTGCTTAAAAAGCAAACAGAATGTGACATCAGCTCAGCAATAAACATTATACACAAACATCTAATTATTTTAGATAAAATATATGTGAAAACTTAGTACGTGCCTTTGAAAATTCAGGGTTCCCCTCGATTTACCCCCCTTCTCGCCAACAGATCCTGAATTGGTTCTAATGGGACTACCTCTTAAGTGCATTCTCTCGAATAAAATATTATAAATATATATATATATATATATATATATATATATATATATATATATATATATATATATATGTATATATAAATTTTCAAAATCGGTCCACAATTGGCGGAGAAATCGAAGAATTACATCAAATTCCTCTTTTTTGAAGTCGGATAAAAATCTCCTTTAAACTTAGGAATCGTCCTAATTTAAAGAAAATATTCAGACCTATATAGTACATTTTAGAGTTAATATTATACTAAAAGATACTGTAACTACTACTTAAATTAGTAATCAAGTAATTAGCGAAGTATTTACTTTTAATCTATTTATTTTATTTAATAAAACATAATAGTGTAAATATAATAATTATCACATTTGATCTCTTCTAGCTTATTATATATTATATAATAATATATATTATATGTTATCATGATAAGGGTGTGGCCAAGTTGACAAGATTGTTCGTCTAGTAATGTTATAGTAATAGGTTTGAATCCCTCTGATAGCATGAATATTAAATAGATCGAATGACTTCTGAAATTGTCTCTAAGAAATTCACTCGCCAAGCGATAGCCTTAAAGTCGCAAACTGTGTTTAAAAGTTATGTTAAATAACAGATCGGTGCGGATTAACTCATTTTTACCATAATACCGTATAAAAAGGATCCTTAAATAATAATAATAATAAATAAACAAATCAATTTTTTAAAACCTAAGATTATGAACTTTTTTTATAAAATAATTTTATTTCACGTTGCTTTCTTGACATATTTAACCATTCATTTTACAATTACATCTAATACAAGGATATCCAGTCTCCAGACCTTATCAATTGCTACCAGTTCTTAAGCAAAAACATTCAGACGGTTCAGATAATTCATCAGATATCAAAAAATTCTTAAAATTAAAAATGTATTAATTGGTGTTTATATTTTGAATCTGAAAAAGCTGCTTGCAATAATCTAAATATATTGTAAACAGCGCAGACGATTTTTTCGCATATAATAGTATTTTATTAATAGCGTTTTTATTCTCCAACTGAATATACCTTTAGGTAAAACGGACACATTAAGTTGTTGTCCCTACAAATAGTATAAAATGTAACTTTATATGATCATACTTTTCTTCATAAATAACCCTTTCACTGTATTTGTCCTCCCAGAGGGACACTACAATAAATATCCCTGAAGTACACATCAGTCATTTTCTCAATAAATAATTATGTTAGTCAACTTTTTTTTACTTTATATGCCTTGCTTCTACGATTATTATATATGAAAGTAACATATTCAAAATTTTTGTCAGTTTTTTGTAATGTCCATCCATAAGGACATTGCGCATTGGTATACAAAACAAAATGCATGCTAAAGGTAATTATTCACACTTGCGAGGCCCAATTTTTCTACGATGTTTAAAAGGAAAAAAATTCGTTTATTTAGTAACGAGTTCTCCATCTCAATGGAAATACATACTAGAAGGATATTTTTTTACTGTAAGTGAAACTGAAAGGATTAAACCGTAACTAACATTAATCTTTAATAGTTCCAATAATACGGGAATAATCAAGTCATACAAAATCTTAAACATCACTGCTTAGAAAAAAATAAAATCATTAACAATACCTTCACTCGTTCTAGTAAAAAATTACACAAAAATTACAGCGCTGCCAAATGTACTTTATAACGTAACATAACACCATCGTAACACCGAATTACATAACACATCCCTGCTATATTTACCTATAACAGAAGCGACGAGCTCTGTTCCTTGCTCTTCCATTTCAGGCACAAGAAAATTTCGAATCACGTCTTGGTAACATTTGGCAGTAACAATAACTGCAACACATTGGCCATTTTCAAAGAAATAAGGACCAATGATGTTTTTCCAGCAGGAATACCACCCAGTGCAGTTGTTTTTAGCGGATGAAATGATGATTCATGAATTAATTGAGGATTCTGTGTTCCCCAAAACCGACTGTTCTGTTTATTGACGTGGCCACTGAGGAGAAAATGATCTTCATCGCTCATTATCAATTTAGACGAAAAATCTTCAATTTCACCAAACAATCTTACGATTGCATTACTCAACTCAACTTGTCGATCAGGATCTCTAAGTAGCAATATTTGGCCTAATTGAATTTTTTACGGAAACATTTTCAAATCAGTTTTCAAAATTGGCCTTAAATTGTGTGTAGAAATGTGTAACTAGGAACCACGCCTCCAAATTAATGTTTCTGGAGACTCTGCAACACTATCGCACACCACAGCCACAGTTTCCGCGTTACGAAACGTCCATTATCTTCCAGAATGAGGCCTGTCTGCTGTCGTACCGTACTGTCGAAAATTCGCATGTAAACGATAAATTGTGGTTTTTGAGGCACTGGACTATTGGATTTTTTTTTCAATAAATATTGTCACTATTTCTGCTCGTTCTTGTTGATTATCTTTATCCATGATAAAATTTGGACGTCTACACAACACAATGGTTAACACGAAACTAAGCTAAAGGTCACTTAACGGGACTTTTACCCCACCTGTTAAAATAACAATATTATAGATATAATTTTTATACTTAACCAGCAATAATATTCGCAGATTCACATTACATATTCAATGAAGCTTATGTACTGACTAGAGTAAAACGGGGAATGAATTCTAGTCCTTCCAGTCGATTTAGTTTCAGTCAAGTTCGACAAGGGGAAATCAATTAAAAATTTAAAATTGCACTGTGCCAGAAAACCTGCCTGCCGAAGTAGAATTCCAATCAAACTTGATACTCGCAAGTCTATCGCATGATAATGGGCCGAAGAGGAAGGAATTTCAATGGAGAAAATTAAAATTGTATGTCGACCCAGATCGACGCCAGACTCTTTCTAGCCGGTTTGCATCGTGACATCCTAAAATCCAAAAACGTCACGTGACGGCTTCTTAAAACCGTTAATTTTTTCTTTATGCTGGTCGTCCATTCTGTGGTAATTTTCTTCTTTGACGGCTTCATCTTTCGTGGTTTATTGTCCGCGAAATTATATAATCCATTCTTCGGTTTCATTTTAAATATGCCATTTGGTTTTAGAATGCTCTGAAAAATATAATATAATATTATAATTTTATAGAGGTATATTTTTATCATTGAAATGTACAGCCCTTTTCAAATCTGTTTCGAAATATCGATTTGGTTTTTTTTTTTGTTATTAAACCAGCAGCATAAAAATCAATCCTCATAATGCCGAAAGAAAATGAAAATACAGGTAAAAAATAACTTATTTTTTAAAAACATTTACATTACATTTTGGGGGCGACTGACGTTTTCTCAATCTTTTTGCAAATATAAACTTTTTAAATCCATATATACTTGTAATATATTATACATAATTTTGAGTCAATATTATGATTACCTTCTTTAACTTGTTTACAACGGTAGATTTTTCGTGATTGAAAGGAAAAGTTACTTTTATTTTTTTTGTCTCTGCTTTATGGTATGAGGTTTTCTCGTGGATAAATTTTTTTAAATTTCAAATAATAAAGTTTTCTTAGGTGCTTGCCTAAAAGCTTTTAAGCTGTCGAGCTTTTAGCGGTTTTTTTCTCCAGGCCATTTATTTATTTTACAAAAAAAAAATGCATTACAAATGTCATTATAGTTCATCCAATAATAGTAAAGATAGACTGAGCAAGACTCACGAAGTTTGTGGAAAACCCAATCAAAATTCTAAACCCTATACATTTTCATATTTTTAAGTTATTTAAAAATGTTCCTCGTCCGTAAAAATATGAAAAATATATCTTTTAATTTTATTTTTTTGTAAAATAATTTTTCAAGAACTTTAGAGGTCGAAGCTATTTGTAATATACTATCTGTTTTATAAGATAGATACAATATAGTATATATATATATATATATATATATATATATATATATATATATATATATATATATATATATATATAATATATACTAAACTAGCAGACCCAGTAGACTCTGTTCTGCTCGAACTGTTGCTTTACATTTAGATATAATAGTTTGTTTGAATAATTAGACGCGTACTATTATATACATGTACATCACAAATACAAAGATTCACCAGGACACCAAAATAGTATGTCACACAAACATTACGCATTACAGATTTGTTAATAAAATATACAACGTTTTTATCATGGATAACAATTACATACTTACTTAATATCTGAATAAGAATATGCATTAGATTAGACCTAAGATATGGAATAAAAGACACATTAATATAATAAACACACCCATCTTTTTTTTTAATGATATCAATACATAACTTCAATACATATATCATCAAAGAAATCAATGATAAATATTTTCAATGTCTGTACTATTATAATTCGGATTTTGATCTGTTTCTTGTAATTCTTTGATAATTCATTCTATATAATGTATTGTCTCTAATTTGAGAATTTCATAGTAGTTATAATTGCATTCCACACAATGTACAGAGATTGAATAACATTATTATTATAGTGTTTACAAAAAGCTTTTCTTGTCATTTACGCCTACATTTACCATAATAATGGTAATATTTTCTTTTTAGAATCTGTTTCTGTAACAATTAAAATTTATTTTATTATTACTTAAAATAATAAATACCATAATATGTTTTCATTTTTATTTTCTAAATTGTCGAATATTTTGTTATACCAACATTTTTTCCTACTATTTTTTAGCGTAATTCGATTCACTCTCATAGAATTATAACTTGATCACCAACCGACTTAAAACTGTCCTCGAAGAGAAATAATTTAGGGAATAGCTAATTTGATGGATTGAAATAAGAAAATATAGCTATTTCTGTATATTATGAGTTGAATTTTCATAAAAAAAATTGATTTTAGTAACATCAAAACTATATTAATAAGCAATTTAATAATTGTAAGAAAATCTTAATTGCTATTATTAACTCACAATATGACAACATGTTAAACAAAACACAAATCATGTTGGGCCTTGTTGTAAATTTGTTTATTATTGTTTCTAATTGTGATTATCCATAAGGTAATAGTGCCGAAATCCGACAAGGTAAGAAGGCTGGGTAAGACCGGATATCATCTGAAATGATATTCTAAGGCTAAATTACGAGGACCGTGGCTCGAAGCTCACATTAGTTAGTAAGTTTAGTCCAAATAAACCCTGGTTGGTAAAAAGCTGACTCTAAAATACAGCAAACAAAACCAACTAAACAATAGAGTAATCAGTTAAACAAATCGAACAAGATATCGAACCTTATTTTGCAGATCATTTTATATACATCCATAACTTATAAGCTAAGAATTATAAGCTAAGATTAATTAAACTCGATACTAAAAGGTCTGAATATATTCGAAAGATTAAACAATTATTTGTTAATCAATCACATTCAAGGCTATTTTCAGTTAATAAAGCAAGCTCCGAATGAACTTTTTAAATTAGAGTGTTATGGAACACGTCTTTGTTTCAAATAAAATTTCAATCAAACTCGATAGCCGCTGTAAGTGCATTTACACGATAATGGCTGAAAATAGAACAAATATCTGGGAGGAGAATTGAAATCGTGTTTTATGTTCTTTTTAATTGTATCGAAAACGGGTCAGTTCGATATTGTGTTTCTTTGACTGTGACATTCTAATTTAACATGGTAATATAATATGCTTAACAAATGTAATCAGTAAATTTTATTTTAATTAATTCTTAATTATTTTTATTGTTTGTGTTAAATATGTATTGTTAATATATAAGAAAATATTATTTACTTAGAAAAACGCATTTATCCAAAAACGTTCACAATGGACCTGAAGACACGGTAAAGTGATTTTACAGTACAACAACCCGCCGACCCATAAAACAAAACCGGTGAAGGAAGCTTTGATAACACTTCCATGGGACTTCTTATCGCACCCGCCGTGCTCTCCAGCGCTTGGCCCATCCAACTATCAACTTTTCGCATCAATGGGACCCACGCTTGCAGAGCAACACTTCCTCAATTTCGAAGAAGTTATAAAATGGCTCGATGAATAATTTTGCCCAAAATATAAACAGTTGACCAATACATATGACCAATACTTTAAATAAATATATTTTTCCATTTTCTTGAATATTATGTAAATTTTTCTTCCAAAAAGCCGGTAATGATTTTCCGGTACACCAGCTATTTTCATAAGGTCTTATTGAATAACCATCATATCAATCTAGACGTATACTACAACAAAATTTGAATGTTGACTATTTTTTAAAAATTCGGAAATATCAAAACAAAATGACAAAAAGAGTATCGTTTTTTCGAACAACTGTAATTTAGCCAGAAACAATTGTATATTTTTTTTACTTTAATATAATAGAAAAATGTAGAGAGGGTTCATACCAAATTTCAAATAAATCAGTTCAGTAGAACATATAATATCATCCCAGCGGACTGGAAAAAAGTAGTTCGAGAATTTAAAAACTCCTTTTTGGATGCCACTAAAACAGCTATATCTGCAAAAAAATTTAAAATATAATTTATAAAATCCTCTTAAAGGATTATTCTTAAAAGGTTGATGTTTCAAATATGAAAGAAAATCGGTTTTTTCAGATTTCTTTTCAGATATTGACGGCATATCTACCTTTTGGTAATAATTTGTATATTTATTAATTTTACCTATAAATATTGAGCTAATTTATATTATCTACGAGCTCTCAATGTAATAAATCAAAAATGCACCAGAATAAAAATGGGCATTACAGATTTATCTAATTAACACAATACACAGCTGCCCTATATTCATATAGTAATATCACGTAGTGTATAAAATCAGACAGTATTAAAGTTATCAAATTTTACACCCGCTTGACATGAAGGAATTTAATTAATAGTTTTAAATTGGAACATACCAGAAAATATATTCGCGAAATTAAAATTCCAATGAAATTTTATGTCAATGCAATGAGAACGTAAATTAAAGCAATGTGCATATATTTATCCGGGGTTGTTAATTTGTGCCTAGCTAAAAATCGTCAAACTTTTGTGATTTTATTTATTATAATTTATCAATATGTACTCGAAATTAATTGCTTAATTAATAAAAGCATCGATAAATAATTAACAAATAAATATCAGTCGTTCTACAGAAGATATCACTAATACATTGTGATAGAAACTATAAAAATATAATTGAACTTTGAATCAGTTTTTGACGAAATATAAAAATGTTTATACTTTAAATAATTTACTTAATTAAAGATGAATGTACAGTTAAGTTGCACTAATTGATTGCGAATATATTTCCTGTTGATTTGTTTCAATAGATGATGCACAAGCTATCTGAGTATCACTTTATATAAAGGTACTAAAAATTGTATCGATTTAAAAGTCTCCTGTTTACTAACTGGGGTTTATCTAGATTGAACTCCCGGCCTGCCTCCTGGCATGACTTGAATCATTTTCCTTGTCAGATTTGGCCTAAAAATAATCGCAAACATAAATTTTCGATCATTCTCAATCAGGATTCGAACCCGCGACTATCGCAATAGCAGGAGGACCGTCCTAACGCCTTTACCACTGCGCCAACCGAGCCGGATAATTATATCGATTTGTGAAAGAACAAAGCTAGCAAATAGAAAAAACAAAAACAAAAACAACAAAAACAAAAACAAAAAGCTGGAAATAAATTAATTATTATAACTTGAATAAAATCTAAAATTTAGTTACATCGCATTCTTGTTGTGCTCTGAACGTTTCTTAAATAGATTACATATTAATTATATGTATTAAATGACTAGCTGACCAGGAAGACTTCGTACTACCATAATCGATAAACAAAAGACCTAATAATCCGTAATTAATAACAAAAAGGCTCGATTTGGATGAATTTTTATTATTATTTTCGACCAATTACACATATTTCATACTTAAAAACAGAGTCTTCCTGGAATACTGGCTATTTATAAGGTTTCAATTAGATATTTACAGACACACACAGTTATGATACATTTTTTTAATCTTTTCTAATCTAAAGCTTTCTGATAAACTATATTATAAATAGATGGTTAACCTAAATTAAATAAATGGAAATAGTAGGAATTTTTTTATATTATTATACATTTTACTGTACTTTGATACCATATAAAATAAATTATATATATATATATATATATATATATATATATATATATATATATATATATATATATATATATATATATTCATTACGATTCCTATAGGAACAGTAACCTTTTCTTGATGGAAACCGAACTATTTGCTTCACTTTTTCCCCCTTGTGCATTGTCGGTTAATGGACTTACGAGTATCAAGTTTGATTGCAATTCTAGCTTGGTAAACAGCCAGCTCTTCGACAGGTTTCAATTTAAAAAATTTAATTGAGTTTCTTTTCTCGCGCCGTGTAATGCAGCGTTGGGTGTCGCGTCAGTTAAAATTTAATTATTATCACATATAAATCTATTTTAGGTGTTTGAGTATTTTAAATGTTTAAAAATTATTTTGTAATTTTATTACACGTATGCTTCATTTATTATTTTTATCAAGTGTTTTTTATTAAAGCTGATTTTATATTCAGAAAATGGTTTTTAATTCGATAAAACTCTGGTCCATTATCTATGTACTAGTGATAGCTCAGTAGTCGAAATTCCATCACAATTTATTAATTTAATAATGTTTCTCATGTAATAGAGTAAAGAGAATAATTTGAAAATGTTATGTTACTAAAATTTGTTTCCACAATATTTTCAATATAAGATCATAAATGTATTTGATACATAAAATTAATTAAAACATAACAGTACGTATCTGTCTAATAGAACATATTAAAATAACTTTCTCAAATACTAAGAGTCGCTGACTAACTAACCTTTTTTAAATGGTGTTTAGTTACATTTCCATTAAGTTTTAATGATCAGATTTAAATTACTACCCCACTGAACATTATAACAAATTATCATAAGTAAGGTTATGTTCAGAACTGTAACAGCTTCCCAGCATCAAATGTAAATATACATAATATTTCTTTACTTTTATGTTATAAACATAAATTTGGAATAACAAGTGAACTAATACATATTTGTGTGTTAAAACAGAGATTTATATTTAGCTTTAATATGTATATATAAACAATAACAAACCCAATTAATAATTTACAGTAAACCAATTTAACTATTGGTTTTTCAGAACATAGGTCTAGAAAGTAAATAATCAAAGTAATTAGTTAATAGTTAAACAATAACATGCCATATGGTCACATATTTTATAACACCAATCCTTATGCTTCCTAATATTTATCATTGCTTTAAAATGTTTACAAATTTATGTATCGCTCCTTGTTTATTTATTACATTTTTCGATGTTACCGTTGCTAATAGCTCATTTTTGATTGGTTTCTATGGCTTTCATTTATCTATTGCCATTTATTTGTCTATTGATTTAAAATTTCCTTTCGCCATTTTGCTATGCAGTGTTGCCAGATTTTGGTTGTTGAAACTGATTTATGTAAAAGAGAAATGAAAATTGATCTACCATATAACAGTTGGAGCTGGCAGCTCGTCAGCCAGTACCTAAAATATTTGTTATATATTTTGTGTCACCGATCTGAAGGCTATTCCTCGTTGCTTCATTTGGGCGTATTTGATTTTATTGGAATTTATTTATTTATCTACTATATAACCCTATCGATATAAACTTTAACCGTGCCCAATTTCACGCCCCTAGGTGGCACCGTTTTCCTCAAAATGAGAGGTAAACTTTTCGGTAAGGCGATTATATATAAAGATTCAATTTGTGGTAGAACCAAATTGACAAAAAAAAGTCTTATTTGGAAAGGTTCAGTCAATTTGAATTTAAAATCCTTCGGAAATCACATATCGTAATATTCAATTAGTAATTAATATAAAATAAACTGTTGCCTGGATCATTCAGGTTGTCAATTGAAAAGTCCCCGGCCTGCCATAGTAAAACACTTTTTTGGCAAAATTAGTTTATTTATTCAACATAATTTCCTCCAAGGGTGATGCACTGATTATAGCGACCTTCCAACTTTTCGATACCATTTCTGTAGTACGATTAGTCCTTTGCTTCAAAAGAGGCGATCACCTCTTCATTCGACGAAAATGTCTTCTCAGTGAGCATCTGCAGAATACGGTGGATGAGGAAGCATTTCCAAGCCCAATTCATGAATTTTTGCCATCGTTTTCACTGACTTGTGATATGGTGCATTATTTTGGTGAAGCATCACTTTCTTTTTCTTCAAATACGGCCGTTTTCCGGCGATTTCGTCCTTAAAACGGCCCAATAATGCTATGTAATAGTCGCTGTTGATGCTCCTTCCTTTTTCAAGGTAGTCAATGAAAATTATTCCATGCGCATCCCAAAATACAGACGCCATATCCTTGCCAGCCGACTTTTGCGTTTTCCTACGTTTTGGAGCGGGTTCATCGTGTGCAATCCACTCGGATGACTGTGGATTGGACTTCGGAGTGAAATGATGGAGCCATGTTTCTTCCATTGTCACATATCGACGCAAAAACTCGGGTTTATTATGCTTGATCATCTTCAAACACTGCTCCGAATCATCAACTCGTCGTTTTTGGTCAAAAGTGAGCTCGCGCGGCGCCCACTTTGCACAGAGCTTTCTCATACCCAAATATTCGTAAATGATATAATGTATACATTCAGTTGATATCTATATAGTGTCTGCTGTTTTATTCAATTTCAATTTGCGGTCATTCAAAATAATTTTGTGGATTTTTTTAATGTTTTCGTCGGCAAAGTTTAACAACTTCTTTTGGGCGTCCACTGCGTTCATCGCCTTGGGTGCTCATTTCACCACGTCTAAACTTAGCATACCAATACATGATGGTTGATTTCCCTGGGGCAGTGTCCGGAAACTCGGCATCAAGGCAAGGTTTTACTTCAACTCTATTTTTTCTCTTCAAAAAGCAATATTTTATCAACACGCGAAATTCCTTTTTATCCATTTTTTTCACAATTCACAAAAGTTGTTTCGCTCAAAATGCTATAATTCAGAAACTAATGATCCGACAGCTTTCAAATGTATACACGCATCTTTTGATGTTTATGGCTAACTAAAAAACATAGGGATTTAATTTTAGTAGCCCCATCTATGTGTCAGGCCGGGAACTTTCCAATTGCCCTGTTATCTTGTTTACATCATAAATTGGCTTATAAACTGGAAAGAATCCAGTAAATTAGGCATCTGCCTTAAAGCTTTATTTTTATGATAATTTGAATGATAGCGCCCCTGTTTTCTCGCTCTCAATAGGATAAAACTTTATTAGCATGAAGAAGTCAAATTAAAATATGTCCACTTTATCAGGGACACCCATTTCGCGCTAACGAAAGGACCGAGGTAAAAAGCCTCCGCCACTCTACGGCTTTTTCTAACCCCTCCGCCCTAGAGTCCCTAAGTATTAATTCAATTTCTCGTTTAATTGACTTCGGAGTTTGGAGCGGAACATTAATTCGCCGAAGAACGATAATTGGACAAAATTCTGCCATTAATGCCGTGATTAAACTTGATGGTATCATTCTCGACTTTATCTAGAGATGAAGAAGTCGTTTTTACGGCGGAACTTTTTTGAAAGTTAAATCGGGGGCAGGCCCGTTCGTACTAAAACGATTAACCTGGTGGAACGAATGAGAACAAACTAATCGGTCGGTGCTTTTGTTTCAGAGCTGGAGAAGAGGATTCCTCTCGCGGCGCAGACGCTTCACTGCGCAGAGCTGGAGGAGCTCGAAGAATTGCTCCATTTTCCTGAGGAGGTCGCTTTGCGTCTTGCCGACACCGAATACCAACTTTTCTATCAGGTAAATAACAGAATTATCCAAATATAGTCTATCTAAAGTAGAGGTGAACTCATGTCATCTCAATTTACGTCAAATGTCGCAATGTTGCCGCATTTAACTTTAACATGCCAGTTTATTTTAGCTTTGATATATAGCAACATTATAACATAACTAAAATAATGAGACAAAAATGGTATAAAATATAATTTATTTTAACATTATAGTACATCTAATGCATCAAAGGACTTTAACTACAATTCAACAATCACAATAGTTTGTAGGTTACGTAATTATATTTATAAAGAACTTTTTTCTAAACAGCCTATGTTATCCCTTATATAAACCAACTAAGTAATGTGTTTTATTTTCATTAGAAGTCATATTTACCTTTTTATGTTTTGTTCTTGTTTCCCTCGTTAGTGTGTTTTCTTGTCAGATCGTTCTGATCTTGTCAAATTCTTCTTCTTCTTGTCTTGTCAAATCAATCTCCTTAGATTCTTCTGTCACTACCTTCGAATATTTTTCGTAATAAAATTAGATTTAATCAATACATTCTCCTTAATTGTACATATATGCAAAAGAGTTAGTATTAGTTATTTCCTTGTACATTTTAACCAAATGCTCATATATATATTCTGAACAATTACAGGGACATGTCAATAACATTTGTATTAACACAATCTTAAAACAAATTAAAAAACAAAACAAAAGACAAACACTGTATAAAGAATAAGCTTATGTGCATATCTCTAAATATTAACAATTTTAAGAACTAGAAGACAGTAACCAAAAATCTATAAAATTCAGTTTTCTAGAAGCTTCTAATTATCTTCTTCTTAAGCGTAT
This sequence comes from Rhynchophorus ferrugineus, assembly GCF_030347505.1. Taxonomy (NCBI): domain Eukaryota; kingdom Metazoa; phylum Arthropoda; class Insecta; order Coleoptera; family Curculionidae; genus Rhynchophorus; species Rhynchophorus ferrugineus. The sequence goes on along the minus strand of NW_027472583.1, from coordinate 16,064,270 downwards.
GTAAGAAATATGAATTTTATATTACAATCAGCTTAAAATTTTAATTATCTAAATCATTACTCACAAATATAAAACAAAAAAGGAGGACACAAGAAAATAATGTAAATAGAGAAAAAGAAATAAGAAATAAAAGAATAAAATGTTGAATCAAATTGATGTTCCAGGGATATACTTTAGAATATGGTACAAGTTATTTCTGACAGCGACTGTAAAAAATATATTTGACTATGACAAATATAATAATTCTTTTCAAATAAAGTCGTTTGGCACAACGCATATTGTACATGATAATTTCATGAGCACTTTCAAGGCATTATACCATAAAAGTTTTTGGTAACAATTAAATTTTTATCATAAATAATTTAACAAAATCGACAAATTTATCATTTAGTAATAACATGGTTACCACAAATTTATTTTATGGACGTTTCTGATACGAAAGTTGGCAGGCGTTATGCTCACATCGCGACAGTGAAGCGATCTATTATCCAAGTACTACAAAGGTTTCATCGTCAGAAAAACTCAAAAAAGGCAAAATTTTGAAAAAGAATAGGATCAGATACCATCAGATCTAACAAAATATCCGTCGGTTAACACTCAAGTAGGTTCAATTCATCGACAATTGAAGAAATGGCTATTGTTGTTCGCGGAGAAAATTTGCAGGATACTCGTACATAGAGGTGACATGAATTTCAATGGGTCATCTAGTAATAAATAATTTCTACACTATTAGATAATGTTAAAAATAATGTTCTACATATTAAACTTAAAAATATGTGAAGATTACAATACGAAAAAAACTAGTGAATTATTCAATCGTATTTGTTTTTTTATCCTATCATATAAAATATCTTAATTTTACTTAAATTACTTTATCTTACACTTTGTTAAGGCGTCGATATTGCAGAAGCAAAAAATAGTTTACGCGCAGAACTACGACTGCTTTTGGTATCACGACCCTTAAACGGCTATTTCTAGGATCACCGTCCACAAATTCTCGCCTCAAGTAAATCGAAAACTAATGAGAAATTAAACCTGTTCAAGTTTTGATTAGTTTACGTCTCGGTATCGTATTGATTTTAAAATATTAGCTGTAATGTACGCGGCTTTTTGCGATTCTACTTCTGATTCGACAATTATTTGAAGCTAAAATGTAATTAAGAGGAATATTTGACTAAGACTTTTATATTTGCTGCTAAAGATTTAATATTTTGATGGCTGTTTCAATAATTAACTTTATGTTGTACGAAATCCTTGGAGCCAAAAAACATTTCTGGTGCCGTTAATACATGGACTTTCATAATTGTATAATATCAATAAAGAAATTTAACGTCAACTAGCGTCGTCCGTATTAGTACGTATTCATGATGGAAAGTTGCAGATAACCTTACAAGTAGTTAAAGAATTCGGTGCATTTAAATACTTTGGTTTCGAAGTGAGATAATATCCAGAAGTCTGCTAAGTTGTGTTTTTAGGTTATCTCAAAACTGTTTTAGATTAACAAATGTAGACTAAATAGGAAACATCATATTAGCCGAAAAACCGAAATTAACACATCTACTGGTTAGTTAGAAGATACTCTCAAATTAACTTCAGATTAAAAGTGGATAGTTTATCAGTCCATAATAAAACCTATTTAAACTTTTCCTCTAAAAAAAAAACCTTTAAATTCTTCGGCTAATTACCATTGCTTATAGTTACATAACCCATGAAGTTTTATGGTAAGAAGTTATTCAATATTCCACCGTAAAACATAAAAGAAGCTTACTAAATCACACCAACGTGGAAGTAATACTACAGCAATATATATATATATATATATATATATATATATATATATATATATATATATATATATATATATATATATATGTATATTAAAGTCCCCTTTAACCAACTATGGGTTTATCTGGACCACAATCCTCAGCACAAAGCCTACCGACTGGCGAGTGTCCAACTTTAGAAATCATCCCAAGAGACATCGGGTCGTACCCAGCCTGGTTACTGGCGTGACTGGGATCTTTTGTTGATTACTTGTCATCACAAACAGAAATTTATGACTATGCCCCAGCAGGATCAGAACCCACGGCTCTCGCAACAGTAGGAGGATCGTCCTATCGCCTTTACTACTTCGCCGCCAAGCTGGTTTATAGTACATATTATAAATAACATTATAAATATAACATTCTGGACGCAAACTTGTATGCAAATAGAATATTTTCGATAATAGCTCCTAAAGTGGGCAAATGATGCCTTTGTTTTTCCACTATTTCATCCTTGATACTCTTTTATGAGTGTAAAAATTACTTCCTCAGATGGAGATATACTGGCAAATATGTAACCCAAAATTAGAACACCACTGGAAATTATATTGAGTAATAAAATAACGTGTGTGATGTACTTCACATCATGAAATAGTGTTGTTCTTAAAAATAATATAGTAACACATTTTAAACGTGACAAATAAAAATAAGTAACTGTTTACTTTATTATTAACAAAAATGTAAACGAAATTACGATACTGCTTGTCATAGTTCAAGTACCCATCAGATAAATTTAGTCTATTAAATCCAGAGTACAATTAATATAATACCACGTGTCCATTTATCAATACATTCTAATAACTGAGCACCTAATACCCAACAAAAAGTATATTTGCTATCGCTTATCCCCGAGTAAGCTCTTTTACATGCGATAAGAGTTAAACGCTCAAAGATAAATCGCTGATTGATCACTTTTAAAACAACCTCAAGTCAGAAATACCATTCAATCATCAGTGTCGGTTAGGTCCTTTGAAGTGCCATTCAAATGATCTTAAGACCGTTTCTTTTCCTGGCCGATATCTAAATTTACGCATATCGCCCTACATCTCCCGAAAAAAACGATCTCTTTTTCTATCGCGAACTTTCCATTTTTCTTTTTATCTCGTTCCTCCACACTCCCGGATTCCCACAAAGATTAATCGCTTTAAATAATATAGTCACGATGTGGTTACGCAACTACAACAAATAAACTAAAACTTAATATATTACTTTCTAAAAATAGCGAACTTGAGAAATATCTTAATTGGTACGGAAAGAAAAACATTTTGTTTTGTAGAAATTGATTTTATCAGTTCTATTTTGAGAAGCTTATATCAATATAACTTTTTCCGTTGGTATTTGGCTTTAATCACACTCAATTATTAATGTAAAAATTAAGAGCTAACACTCCTAATATATTTCGTAATTCTTTAACAGAAAAATATGAAATATTTATTTGTCTTATGAAGTAAGAGCAGAATTATTTCATATGTGAAGCAAGTTATTAGACGATTATAAAAATGAAAGTACAAATGCAAACAATTATTTAAAAATCTAACCTATAAAACAGTCAATGCATGGTATCAAAATTTATGACGTCAGCATGTCGCAATGTTGCCGCATTAACTTAGAATTTTGGTTTAACTTTGCTTATTACCGCTAATATTTGGAAGATTTTTTTATACATTTGACAACAGTATCCAACGGTACCTACGCAAATCGATTTTTTACAGATTGATTTGGTTACATGATCCGACGTATCAGACAGCATTCTGTCTCTTTTTAACTAGGGTAAAATGCGAAAGAATTATCTGCTCCCAGTTTTTTTCATTTTTACAAGTTGCATTTGGCGGCATTTATGTGCATTGGCTGTTTTATTGGAAGGACTATAACTGTTAAATTCGATCATTTCGCATGTACACAAAATAACAGATTTAAAATTATTCAATTTATACAGACGCTGATAATGGAAAGCTCAATATAACATTTTCGACGTTTATTAGTTCTTTAATTTGATATGAAAAAATCTGCTGCTACAAAATCGACGGTGATTTTAATGGCAATGGCAAAGAACGGTTTAGAGGAATAAAATAGTTCAAAAACAATCAATTCTGAGACTCATTGTATAAATCCCCAGCTAAATCTCTCAGAAAACTTTCAGACATCTTAGCAGTTTATGAATATTAAAGAATATAAAATGGCTAGTACACAAATTGCCTAAAAATGCCATTTCAAATCCTTTCAACATCAAGGCTTCACTGCTTGCAACAGTGTATAACATTCATAAATGACATAAGTGACGTATTATTTTCAAGAAAAAATAATTCATTACATGTTTGATTTTCTAGGTCCCACCCATCGACTACTTACGACAAGTGACAGCTGACCTAGGCGGCGCCACCAGCACCTCGGAATCTAGTTTGCCCGGCAACACCGCATCGACTTCAAGATCATCTGTTGCAACACTCATAAAGCGTTTTAACGAGGTAAGCCTGAATGAGTACTTAGTATTTGTTTATTAATTTATTCATATAACATCATAAGGAAATAACTGTCAAAGACAGCCAATAATTTTTTTTTTAATTTTTAACGATTCTTAAATTGATTTAAAACATATTTTTACTAAAATTGTTCTGTGTAATTTTGTGTTGTTTATCCATTCCCGTATATTGAATTTATAGATTAATATTGCAAAATATGCAAAATTTGGATATTTCTACTGAACCGAGGTGATTTTTGTTATTTATAGCAAACATAACGTACGTGTTTTTAATACACATTGTTATATAGCTTCCATTTCGTTTCTGATTTTTTAAAAATAATATTCTAGTTGATTTGGTTTCTATTTGCATATTCAGCAGTAAGTACATTACTTATGCTTTTCTAATATTTATAATATATATTTTAAAATTATACAATTACATCACACAATTTAAATTATTGTGTTTTTTATTTTAAATATAAACAAAAATATTAAAATTATATTATATAATATTTTTCAATAAGGATAGACTAATATTGAAATAGAGCGGACCAAGCTGTATGTGAAATATTAATTATATTATATTTTAATGCCGATATATGTCATTCACTATGCCAGGAAAATAAGTAATGTATTATTCTAATAATTAAAATAAAATATACATTTATAATTTTAAAGACATATGAGATTTGTTAAAAATTGCACAAAACATGTCTTACAAAGTCACTACATTTAATAAGGGGGATTGATAAAATTTCTTGGAAAATTAAATTAAAATTAAATTGAGACAATATTTTTAAATTCTTATTCTTAATACTACTAATAAATATATATAATTTGTGTATTTATATGCACTAAATATATACGCATTTAAAAACTATTAATATATAGTCTATTCAGAGTAATTTTGTATGTCATCTAAATTTGTGACATCAAAACATCGCAATGTTGCCGCATCAAGTCTGTATTTTAGTTCAGTTTGAATTTGACGTAAAACAAAACTGTAGTTTAAATAAAATAATAAAACAAAAATATTATCAAACATGGTTTATTTAGTATATTTTAACATTATAGTACATCTAACTTATATATAATCAAAGGACTTAAACCTACAATTAAGAACACATGTATTATAGTTTGTAGGTTGGAGATGTTTTATTATATTTATATTGAAATCTTTTTCACACCACCCATAGGGTTCTAGGTGCGTTTTCTTATGTAGTGGTATCCCCCTGGAGGCCTAATCCACCTAATTAACAATTATATATCAAAATAATGTACTTTACTTTTATTTGAGAGCTTTTTTACCTTTTTTAGTTAGTTGTTTCTTTCGATGGTGTGTTTACTTGCCAAGTCATCTTGATATCACTATATTTCTTACTTCTTCTGCTACTACAGGTGTACACCATTTTTGACAAAATTAATCAGTGAATTCTGCTTAATGCATTTACCATATCTACAAAGCATATCGGCAAGTATATCATTTTTATGGCAATATCAGGAGGTTCCATTAGACTTCTTTGGGGGTTATCTTTACACCATTTAAGTCCTATGTCCTCCAAGAGTGTATGAACGGATGTCTTACATTCCTCAAAATGCTGCATATCCTTAACTTTATTATTATGTATACTTTCCAGACTAATAATTTTCTCTAAGTTAATACTATTAAATTATGTTTGTATCGATAAAATAGTTTATGTACTCACTGTTCTTATACTTTTCGCATATTTGGTCTCTAATAGAGCCAATATCAAGATGGTCAAGATTCAAGTCACCTACTTCGTAACTAAAGGGTTTTCTTGTTTGAATCTAACATGTTGTTCTTCATTTTGTAAGCGATGTTAGTCACAATAGCCATACTAATATTCAGCGCTGCAGCAACACGCTAAAACATTTTCGATAAATTTGCGGCAACTTATAATATTTAATATTATCAATATTTACCTCTCTAAGGAATTTACGGGCAAAAGTTCGTTCTCGTTCGTTTTCGAAATACCCTATAAAAGACGCAATCAGTTTGTCACCCTGACTATCTATTTTTCTCGGCATTTTTAAACAATGTCATATGACATTTTTAAACAATAATTTGATTACGTTTGACAACCGGACGACTTTGACAGGCTTGATGACGTATGTAGTAAAAAAACTTTGCACATACTATATGAAATATCTACTTTCTATTTTAAAACATTTGTTTAACAAGCAAACTCAATGGCATTCTTTTAAATATATCAGCGATATATTTAACAGGGTCCTTATGGATCAAGTATCAAAAGATTTTGGGATTTACAAGCTCACTACTATAAGGAAATACTATCCTCTAGTTTTGCAAAAGGAAAAATTGTTAAGCAACGCCGTTAGATTATCACGTTACTGACTACTGCGAAACCTATTCCCTTTCAAAGGGAGCAATCTGGAGCAAGCTCGGTTGTTGGGGAATCACACTGCAAACAGATAAAATCACGAATTCTCTCTCTCTATCTCTCTCTCTGTGTCCCGAGTTTCTCTCTGTCTTTCTCTTTGGCAGCGTATTTGTTTATGAAAATAAACGTTTTATTGTTAAGAGCTTTTATCGTTACCATCGGAGTTTCCGTGCGCACTGGAGGCTCCGAAAGACTGTTGGCTCGCCCGCAGCCACACTGTCAGAGAAACGCCCACCGACGCACTTAATAATTAACTGCTTGTTAATGCGTCCTTGATAATGTTTTGTTTACTGTAGGAACAACGTTATTGACTTTATCATGGGAAGTTCTTGCAAATATATGTCTCTCTTTGATTGCAATCAACCGGTCTCTATTTACCATTGGGGATGGGACCGTTGTAATTAATTTCAGGGAATAAAATCATAAAACTAATTAGTTCATACATAATTGAGACAATTATTTTAAAGTAGTCAGTAGGCGAAACTCAAAATCAGTCATAAAGCAATTGAAAAAAGTTGTTTTATAATAAAAATATATACACGTAAATGATGAACGTAAATATCCACTTGTAATAAATTATTCGCAATAACAGCTCATTCTTTATTTGACAAGTTAAACCTACAATATATATTCAGCAATATATGATGGGTTTTTGTTTCACACAATAACTCAAATGTCATATTTTGTATCTAAAATTGTGTATTTCCAGATATTTTTATTATTTTATGCAGAAATCAGCTCAAGAAAGTAAACAATTTTTATCGCATTTTATAAGGAATGTACTATATTTGTGGACATTGGTTTTGACACTTCAATGGCTATAATTTTATCAAAGAATACCGGCTTGATTATATACAATTATAAATGTAGACCTATTTGGGTTATTGGATGAAGATTCAAGCCAAATACAAGAAGAACATTCGGGATAATTGAATTTCAATTAGTAAGCTACCCTCAGACATTAAAAAGAAATGATTCAGATGCAAAAAAAATTAACATAAAATAATCTAATCTAATTAACATGAACGATTTACCAAAATACTGTCTTATATTGCTTCATTAAAACATTTGCTTTGCGGTTAAAAATTATTGGATTTAAGGTAGTTGCATGTATTTTGATTATCGATATATGTTGGTAAAAATGTGAAGTATTAGTAAACAACGTAATATACAATTTAATAAACACATAACCTAACCATTAAATTTGATGATAACGGCATTTTTCCACAAAAAATAACATTTCCGCTTAATACTCTCCTGTATATATACGCGTTAGTCATGAGACCCTCAAAGATTTGATTTGAAAAAGTCTGGTGCCGAAATCCACCAAACCTTTTTAGAATATGATTTTGCTTCGGTTTCAGTGCTTTAAAAGTAGTCATTTTGATGTCAAAGACAAGGAACAAAACTGGAGGATCGAAATCATTTGAAGACAATCAAATTTCAGAACAATTGCAAAAGTTCAGGCTCTCAAATAACGCTCAGAGAGTTTAGCAGACAATCAACTGTTTCCAGTAGTTTGAAAAACAGAATATAGAATAAAAAACATCCAAAAGCGTAGTAAATAGTAAAGAGACAAATTTATAGATAAAAATACAATTTTCAATGTATAAAAGTTGCTGTTTCGTTGCTCGCCAAGTAAGTTTTCTGTAGAGTATTATTGGAAAGTTAGTACTGATAAAAAGTGATACTATAAAATATAATAATAAAAAAAAATTAAAATATAGGAAAATATCATGACAATTTCAAGCTCAAAAAGTGATGGTCTAGATGGGTTTAGAGACTAGAGAGTTAACTATAAAATTACTTTCAGAACTATAGCAACTTCAGAGCCTTGATTATAAGTAACATAAATATTAAAATGGAATAAGAAAAGAAGTACATGTTTGTATATTACAAAGCATATGTAAATAAAATTATTTTAAAATTGATATTTGACTAAACCATATTTCTGTCCATATTTCTACCTAAAGTATATATTACAAAAGAAGTAAATACATCAAGCTGATTAAAAGAATAACTTCTTTACCTAAATTTGAGCCTTCTTTACCTGGAAGTCTGAAATCAATCAGAAAATAATACCACCAAAAATTTACAGAAAAATCTTAATAACCTTTAGAAGTATATTTATCTACTATATATCCAGAACCATATTAACTAATATCAATTCTTAAGAAAGAACGTTTTTTCTTAGCTGTCCACTGTTAACCGGATTTCAAATAAAATCAGAAGCTGATGTCGAAATTCTAAATATCCTGTAAATTAAGAGGACCGACGACTCTTGTTATTCTCGAATTTTGCTAATCTATGTTGGGATTAAATATTTTCGGCTTTTTCTTTTACTCTTCCATATACATTCGGACAAAGCGGACACGCTAATTTGTTCTCTCTACAAAAATTAAAAATATAACTTTACCTATAACAAACTTGCTTTAACTCCTTAGTAATTACAATAACCTACAACAAAAACGACGACTAATCTAGCGTATAAAAGTTCGAGCTGGTAGGGCGTCGAACAAAATATTTCTTTATATATTTTGTATCATCGATCTTCATCGATTAAATTTTCGTTAAGCCTATTAATATATAAAAAGAAATATAATATAAAAAGTATCAATGAAAAGCTATTTCAGCGAAAATTATTCTAACCTCCGAACTTATTGGGATGGTATTAGCTCCGTGCAGTTTCTTACAACTTGCACAAACTGAGCGATACCTAAATACATTTAATAAATTATCTTATAATGTATACTAAATTATTACGTGTAAATCAAAATAAGATAATTTTTATACAAACACACTTATCGCCTAAAACATAGAGGAAGTAAAGTTTCCCCATCTTTACTCGTAACAGATATGTGAGTGGGAATATTAACTTCTACATCCGCATTACGAGCGCCAAAACTTTAGAAGATTTAGAAGTATCAAGCGCAACTAATACCGTTCCTAAGCTCTTATTAATTAAATGTTGAATTATTCATAGTGTTAAAAGCATATGTTGTCAGGAGGGGTTCTTAGCTTTCTTTGGAAGCGAGACACGAAAGCAAATATGTGTGGTCGATAATTACTAGGAGGTTTAATTGGGCTCCGCAGCTAATATGTTCGACGAGGGCCTCGTGGCATGTTGCATTAATACCACTGAAATTATGCAGGATGAAGCAAATTGTGTGACTCGGTTTGGGTCTATTATTTAGTGAATATTGGCAACGGTTTGGTGATAGCATCTCGTTAAAATGGCATACGATTAATTTTAAGTGAAATCATAGCTCATAACACTAACAAATATTAAATTGATTATTTAATTTATTATATAAACAAATCTCAGTGTTATACACTGGCTTATACATGACATCGCTATGAAAATATAAACTATAGTCTATTCAATAAAACTGTGTACCACGTTGTCAAAAATTGTGACGTCAAGACGTCGCAATATTATCGCATCAGGTTTGACTTTTCATTTATTTTGCCTGTAATATTTAACAAAATTATAATGCAAATAAAATAATATTAGGAAATATAATTCTATAAGTCTTAACATTATAGGGCTTAAACTACAATTAATTTTACTAACTAATTAAAACTAAACAATAATTTGTACGTTAAGTTTCTTTTGTTGCTATGTTTCCTTATACAGTATTTTTTTCTTAAATGTTGTACCTTTCTTTATTAATTACAACTTGCATTAAATATTTTTAGTAATACTTAATTTATAAATTACTATATTACTACTTTTATGAGTAAGTATTTTTGAAATTAAAATAACATTAGTAATAAAACTACTTAAACCTAAGTAAAGAGTAAAGCTTGACACTATATAAGTAATGTTCGTGTACTTTGATTCGCTTCAATCTTCTAATTTCCGTCGTATTTTGTCCAATAGCTGTATTTCTTCCATATTGCTAAGATTTAGTAACCGTATTTCTTGTTTTAAAGTATAATCTTGGATAACTTCGTAAAGTGATTTGATTTCGAGGTCATCGTGCAGTTCTTCATTGCAATAATAATTAATCGTAGAACTTTATTTTGGCGGTGTTGGGTTACTAATTGATTTTTTGTTTTAGTGTGACCCCATATTAGTACCCTATAGGTCCTAAGTGGTTTTATAATTCATTGATAAATCAATCTCTTTAATTTGATGTCAAGTTGATTTTGCGGCTAACTAATACAGTTGCTCTATGAACATGATGTTTCTAAAATAACCTACCAACATGTCAACAAAGTCTTTCGAAAATACATACCTCCAGCAGTTAACAATAGTCCCGCAGTAGCAATTTGCTCATCTTGTAGATTAGTCCCGTATGTTAAACTCGATCAAGACTAGTACTTGTCCAGGAGTATTACAGGAAAGCATTTTTTATCTTCAAATACCAATCATCTTCAACATTTTCAACAATAGCTATTAAGACTTCGAAATCCGAACTGAAATTTGAAAAAAATCTGAAATTCTCATAAATTTTTAATAGCAGTTTCCTATATAACTTTCATATCGCAAGTGGCAGCGAAATAGGTCTATATGATCCGACTTGTTCTGCCTGTTTGTCAGGTTTTTTAAGTATACGATAATTATTTGAGCAACCCTAAATTATTCGAGAACGTGATTCAGTTTCAAACAAAAACGCGTTGAATATGTATTTCAACATAATGATTTATCTTCGTATATAACGTAAATAACGAGTCATTCGTGAATCAAAAATTACAAGAGTTCCTTCAGGATTGAGGTTGATATCAATTTCCGAGGCAACTTCTATTGGAAAAATGAGATTTGAAAAATGAGTACTTCTAATTTTGTACTATACTCATCTAGTTTTTTCGTCTTTCTTTTATCATTTACTTTAATTAAAATTATTTATTTAAATTAAAGTATAATTTGCCCTATATTCTGATTTCTTTCTTAAGGTGGGTAGCTTCTTTTGCAACTGATCGAAATTGTTCGATTATATTTCGGGTTTGCTGCTCAGTATCATCTATACTTTGAGTCTTGAGTTTAAACTGATTACACTTGTCCCAATTAGTAGATTTTTAGTAAAATTTGGTATTTTGTTTTTTTTGTTATAATAATAAAATAAAATAATTAAAATGTTTTGAAAACACTGTTGTGTGATCAGATATAAGTTTGCACAAACTGTCGATTTTTATTTGATTTTGATGAGATAAATTATTACATGAAACATGTATTATTAACAGGACTTGGTCATTTATTATGACGACAATTAAATAACCATGAAATCAATTAATAATTACTGGTGACACTATTCCAAATGGCAACCAAAAACGGCCAAAACAGCAAAATATCGAGAGTATTAAACCACTAAACATCCCCGCGTAAAAAAACGCAATTGACTTTGATTCGCGTTAATCGCATTTCATTGTAACGATTCAATCAGATCCATAATTACCTGTCAAATAGATTTGGAGTGGTGACAAGCTACAAACCGCAACAGCGCGGCGAACAATAGACACGAATGAGTTTACACAATTCGCCCGGGTCTGCATAATTTCGGCCATATTAACATAAAATGTCACCGAAGTTTTCGTCGGCAAATATTAGGTACGATACCCAATTTTCGCTGCACGAATTTCTCTTCTCAAACAGTTATATTTCAAAACCGAAACTTGACCCGGAGGTAGCGCTGATATTATACGATTGAAACTTGTTTGCACTCCCTTGTAATTACGCTACCTACTTGACTTAACATGGTAAAATGAGCTTAGTAATAAAATAAAAAGATTAAAACGGAACCGTTACTGTAAATTCAACATTACAGTTACTTTTTTCATTAGAGAAGAAGATACACCGTTGAAATTGTTTAATTTAGGGCTTATATATTGCAAAACCAATATTCCCGAATCTATACATAATTTTCTAACTAAAATTAACCCATTTTTGTTCATTTTTCAAATACATAATCTATGCAATTCTTGTGTATACAGAGGATGAAGAAAATAATATTAACACTGGACATATACGGGAATATCTATTTATTAATGAGATGTTGATCCACCTTTTGTTTTTGAATTATGTGTACTGAACTATAGAATATCTGACTAGTTTCCGGAATTATCCCATATTTGTACGAAAATATTTGCAAACTGCTTCTATGATGTTGGAGATCAAAATATACTTGTGCTAGGTAGGAAAGATGTTTGATAACATTCTGGTGTTCGTCAAACCAAGACTGGACCACGGTTGTGTATATGGGCGTTTGACAGCAATATGCTATTCATAGTAAGAACTTCATCATTCCAGTGAGTGATCCATGAGATGAAGGTGGCCTATAAATATGCCCTTTTACCTTTCGGTTTCAGGCGGCCTAATGACAATTTTAAGAGAAAACCTACGTAATATCTTTGCGATAACACTACCGCAGGAACCCTTCTGCTAGGGTGACTGATCCAGTGATAACGGAACATCTCCCATGCTTTACTCTAAGAAACAATTCTTTCAGGAACGTAGGCTTAGTTTGGAGTCCCTAGAAATAAACCCGGCCATTTGTAAGGAACAATATAAAAAATGATTCATCTGACCATACAATATTCTTCCATTCATCAACTATCCAGATTTTATGATCCTAACTCCACTTCTTTCGCGGCTAATCGTTAATTTCCTTCAAAAATAGTTCGGCAATCGCAGCCATTCCATCAAATTAAGCTTTTTTCGAAATAGTGTTACAGTAGACTGTAATGGTGGGTACAGACCTAAGAATTCGGGGCGAATTTCGTGGGAAACTTGAAAATGCGCATGAGCAGAACTGAATTCGGCGAATATTCGTCATGAACAGGTTGCAAAATTGCTTCAAAGCCGTAGTGCGCATGCACTTTGCTTATTTCCACTGTTCGCTACAATGACAACAATTGAAAAGAAAAAAATGTTCGAAAGGCCCATGAATTAACTTGTCTTAAATATAAATTTGATGTGGTCTAATAAATTATTTACAATATAATATTTTAACCCAATTAACAAAATTCTCTTCAACTGAGATAAATACATTAGTATGGTTATTTTAACTGAAATAATACTCATGCATAATCCACGAAGTACTAAAATTAAATGAATATGATTAATGTTCCAAAATAAAATAAAACATTAATTTTTATGTGTAAATAACCTAGTAAAATGTAAACCAACTAAAACATTACTTTACCAATAAACCTATTACCTTACAGATAATAAATAACATGCAAAAATATACTATAATTTACTCGAAACGTAAGATCTGATATATAATAGTGGTGCGATAGAACTAAAATTAAAATGAACTCAATAAATTTTCACAATAACTGTTGTTAATATTGTTTTTCTTTTTATGTTCCTTTTATATTAAAAAAACATAATCTTGTTAGGTCGAAGTACCGGTAATAAAATACTCTTATAGTTTGAAAAAATTCTTTAGAAACAATTTCTATAAATCGTGTGAATAAATACTTCCATAATACTTTCACCAAGACTTTATTTGTCAATAGTACTTTTGATGTGGCATATTGGTTGGTCTTTATGATATAGTTACACCTTGTATATCCACACTTTTTCTACAGCAATGAAATGATTCTAAAAATTATTGTAATATTCTTTTGCAAAATCAATAAAATAATTCTGACAATCATCTCCGTCTTGTAAATAGCCTTATCATATTATAGTATATTATTCTATATCTTTACTACAGTATCAGCACAAATCATCTCAACCTCAGAAATCTAACACACTTTCTCCTTAGAACGATTAGGAATGTTTGTTAGGTTTCAGCAATATCTGAAATGTTAACCTCTTTTGAATAGCCTTATCGCTTTTACGCTGCTACATATGTGAATTACAATATCATAATATTGTATTTCGTAATGAAAGGAAAAAGAACCTTCATTATTTTAACAGATGCTTCTAATTCAATGACTTCGGATACAATTCGGATTTAGCAATCAATTTACGTGAAATTTACTTTATTTTGATCGGTTTAATACGTAAATGTTTAATTTGATGTTTAAATTTAAGATAATGTTTAAATTTTTAAACGTTAGTACTTGTACTGTTACATAGTCTCAGTTCTCCATTAAGGGTATTCTATAATATTGATGGACCTAACTCAATCCAAATATTTAGATTGTGATTGCTTTACACGCAGATGTCAAAGTTTAAGTGAATGCTTCGAATGAGTTTCGAGTTATTCTGCTGGCTGTTTTTGTTCTAAAATATAATAGTCGTGTTAAAAGTCAGGTTTTAGCTAATCGCATACTGCCACTTAAATTTGTTTTTTATTTTGTTTGCAGAATATATATAATAATATATTTATTATAGAATTTGTAACTGAAATGGAGTTGTGTTGCCTGATACTCGCTAATTAATCAAATGTCGTTAATTTTGTAGCGGATTTTAAATAACGACTGGTTGATGTTGAAATTAAAGCGATATGAGGCGTTAACGAAATTTTTTCAAACTGTTCAGGAGGCACTAATCTAAATTTCATTAATTCTTCTTCATCGATTTAGCTGAATTTTAACAATACCTTAGGTTACATTGACTTTAAGAACAGCGACTACAGAAAACTGCACATAAAAAATCTTGGCAGGGACAAACTAGGATTTTAATCAATTATTATGTACACTAATATATCGTCGAATCATTCATGTAGAGCAATCATTGTTGTGTCCGCTGTAGGAGAAAGGAAGTCCTGTTCAATCAGAATCACATATCGTTTATTTCCATATCATTCATTACAACTCAAAAGAAATTCATTATCAACGCTTTTTGACCAAAACAAATGACGTTGTTGTCTCAAAATCCCGCAACAGTAACTTATTGGATGTGTTACCTGGTAAACCTCATGGCTGACGTTGTTGCATATTGTTAATGCACAACTATTGACTTAAAAAATTGCCTCGTCGCTGAAGCTACTTTTCCATATTCTTATTTTCTCTGTTTGGGGGACAGTGGAGACAGCAGAAACCACAATGAAGTTAAAGATTCAAACATTAAATATAAACTTCTTATTCCATAATAAAATGTTATTCTTCCACCTTCATATATAAAACTTGGTTTAATGACAAATATTTGTCAAGGCCATGCATAAAAATGGTAAAGGATTTTTGTATTTCAAAACTATTTTCTCTAAATTAAGTGATGCTAAATTAAAAGAAGGCATTTGTTTAGCTAACAAATAAAAAACGCTTATAAAACAATGAATTCGATGAAAATCTTAATGCGAAAGTGTTAGCGGCTTCGTTATCTCTTAAGAAAGTAATTTTCAGGCAATCTTAAAGCTGAAAATACCGAGTTTTTAGTCAATGACTTGATGCAGAATGTCTCTAAAAAATGTCGTGCATTCTCATTTTGATTTTCTCCACCGTAATCTTGGAATTGGGAGTGACGAACAAGGTGAACGCTTTCATTAGGATACAAACAGGAGGGTTATCAAGGAAGATGAAATGCAATAATGATAGCAGATTACTGCTGATTTGTAATGAAAGAGGATTCTACTGTTCACAAGAGGAAAAGTTAACATTTCTTCTTTTTTTTCCTGATTATATGGCTCATTTTTTCTATTGACCACTTAAATCTGATCTATTTTAACTCATTGTGTACTCGTAAAATATATATTACTATTTTTTATAAAATTAATAATATAAATAAATAAATATGATTTCAAATTTTCATACTGCCTTTATTTATTTATAGTACTTTTATTTATCATATCTTTAAAATGGTACGTGTTACATAAAATCCATTCAAGTTTCTGTATTCGGCAGTTACAATTTGACAAAAAAATTGTTGGTTTTATTTAGTGTTACAG
Organism: Rhynchophorus ferrugineus; assembly: GCF_030347505.1. Taxonomy (NCBI): domain Eukaryota; kingdom Metazoa; phylum Arthropoda; class Insecta; order Coleoptera; family Curculionidae; genus Rhynchophorus; species Rhynchophorus ferrugineus. The sequence goes on along the minus strand of NW_027472583.1, from coordinate 16,047,781 downwards.
AAAAAAAATTTATCACACAGCGTGACTGAATAATCGTCCTTATTGAAAATCCCTCTTGAAATAATCGGCTACTATTTCAGCTTCGCTATCCCCGACACTCGTACAAAGGGAGTATTAGATTAGGCTGAAGCATACAAATCTAATACATGCACTATGAATTTATTCGTCATACCAGGTGTGTTGGTAATTATAAAAATCAAAATAAATTAAAAATAAACCAGATTTTATAAAAAATCACTAACTAACGTAATTTTATTCTACTAACATCAAACTCAAAATTACACAGCCAAAGGATTTAGGGCAAGGTCAAGACAAAACAACAATGTTATATATTTGAAAGGAACCTGAAATCGTCACTTGCGGAACGCTCTTGCTTTTGAAGCACCGAACGGATTTGATGACTTGGATTTCCTTTTGCTTGATTTGGTCGTATATCGTTTTATTGTAATTTACTTGACTGACGTTTTATTACTTTTAATAGAAGAGATATGTGCCTCCATTGTATTTTCCTATTCTACTTCCCTTCAGCTTCGGGTTAATAGATTTGTGCCCTTTCACAAGTAAGCAATGACTTTTTTACAAATTTAAATAATTCGTTATAAATAAAACATTTTTTAAAGAGGATAGAAACGTTTTCTTGGGCGCAAGATGTTTTCGAATAAGGAAAAAATTGTTTATGAGCAAAAACTAACATATATAGAAGATTTGTTTCGCCGGAAAATATTTCACCAGACGCCGCCTCGGATCAGGCTAAACCCTATTTATTCAAACCACCCCAATCGGTATTGGACCGACACTTCGATTGGAGATTTTCACCCTCAGCCTAATAAATGGCCGGCTAAAAGTGAAACACAGCTACTATTGGGGAAATTTACATTGGGAATCGGAGAACGAATTGCTGACTTTTCAATATAAGCGTCGACTGCCCTAATTCCTTTCTCCCTTTTTTTTTCGGGATTTTTAAATGAGCTCCAATATTCCGTGGGGTGAGAATTTCAATTGGTTCATTTAAGAGCCAAATTATTTTTAGCCATTTAAAAGTATAAAAAATATGGTTTACACAAAATGGAGTTTAAAATGGTTCTATAACTTGTGAGCATAGAGAAAGAAAAGTTTCGAAATTTTTAACATTTTAACAATATATTTCTTATAATAACCAATTAATTAATGGAACTTTTCTGTCTAACGCATTTCTAATCGTCTAATTCGTTCTAACCTAATAACTATGTTTAATTTTGAACAATTACAACCATATCTGCCATTTTCTATAGTTATATTCAATTAGTTATGTGCATACATTTAGTTGTTTCCACTCCCATCGCTCTGTCTCAGGAATTTCCAGCACAGCATAGCAATATCACATATCCTGAAAGTTTCCTTCAGTCACATTCACTTTACGACTCACTGTCCAATACAATCACTAAGCTGTTAGTTTTTAATCTGTCTAGAATATGTTCACCATTACACCATTTATCAATTACTTCCTTTTTATGTCTTAACGAGTTCATCCTAACCGAAGGTGTTGTGGTTGACAATACTTACTTCCACATATCCAAAGAGTTTTTGATTGAATATCCTCAACTAGCAATATATAAACAATTAATTATTAATAAATATAATGACCAACAAAACCCTATTAACTTTTACCTTTTTTCATCAATTTTTATTGTCTTTACACTTTTTTTTGTTGCTGTCTTGCCAAGAGTGCCACAAAGAACCATTTTTAAATATTCAAGTTTCTTGTATTATTTTGTGCCTTTAATTGTATTATTCTTAAGAGAATGTCTGGAAGTTCCATTAAACCTCTCCGAGGGTTATCTCTACACCATTTAAACCCTACGCCCTGTAAGAGCGTATGAAAAGATGCCTTACATTCGTCAACAATCTGTATGTCCCTAATTCTTTCCAGAGAGACAATTTTCTTTAAAATAATTTTTATTAAATTATGTTTATATCGATGAGCTAGTTTGTGTACTTACTGTTCTTATACATTTCGTATATTTGGTCTTGAATAGAGCCAATATCAAGAGGGTCAAGATTCGTCATCCACTTTGTATGTAGACGTGTTTTCTTGGGTGAATAGAACGTATTACTCTTCATTTTGTAAGCGATGTTATTCACAGTACCCACAGTAATATTTAGCACGGCAACAACCCGCTATAAACATTTTCAATAAAATTGTAGGGACTTATATTATTTAATAAGATCAATAGTTACCTCTCTAATGGAATTTACCGGCAAAAGGCTCCGTTATCTCGTTCCTTTACGAAATAACATATTAAAACCGCAATCAGTTTGTGGCCCTGAATATTGTTTTTGGCATTTTGAAACAAAGCAATATAATATATATGACGGAACGAATTTGTCAAAATAAAAGGTTAAAATAATGTTTGTCGGTTTATAATTTGTAATAATTATAAATAATATTTTCAATAATTTAGCGTACATTTGACAACCGGACGGCGACGAGCTGTCAGACGTATGCAAAATTCTTGAAAGCAATAGTGATAAGACGTTTTAACTCTTACCTATAAATTATTGTGGCTGTATAATTAACTGTAATTTTTAGGTATAGTATAATGTTTAAATAAATTATATTTGTTAACATTTTTGTTCAATTATTTTATTTAGATTAGAATTTTTTCAGATTAATTCAGAGTTAATGCGGCAACATTGTAATGTTTAGACGTCACAAATATCCACGACGCATTACTAAAAAAAACTTTGAATAGACTATATTTATGGCTATCGCGACCAGGTGCCAGGGCCCTCCGTTTTAAGACCGAATAATGCTACAAATGATTGTAGTGTCCCTCGGTCGACCTCAGTGTCGTTTTACATCACCGTTCAACCATTTCATAAACTAAAATAGTTTAAATAAAATACAAGTTACTGTATTTTAGATCCTTTTCATTCCAAAGGTAACGCAGCGAATTCATTTAAACGGACATAAATTAATCGTCAAGAGATGAAGAGAGGCCTAGACAACCGTAGTTACTCAAAACATATCTTGGCGCAACAAGTTCAGGTAAACGTATCGCGGCTACAGTTGTAAGTTCACAGAAGGTGGATTAAGGATCTTTAAAGACTCCTGGCTATAAACTATTACCGGTTAGAAATATCAGTGCTTTGAAAAACATCCCTAGTCAATGCATTCCCGACATAAGCATGTCAGTTGAAGGTGAAAGGCCACCATAGGCAAACTAAAGTTATTGTAAACTAACATTGTTTACTGTAATTTGGACAGAAGCTTTTAGTTTAAACCAAAACTTGGAAAAGTATTTCATACAGGAATACCTCACAAATAATCTATTTTCGGTAGAAACAGTGTCATTTTGAAGATTATTAAAGGCCTATCATTATTATGCTGGTAACTATGTTGACTTTAGCTTGAGGTTCCTATTCTTACATATTTTAATATTACTAAAATAGTGATTTCTTATACTACCTAGCAGGTCAATTGAAATGTCTCCGGCTTGACACATAGCTGGCGCTACTACAATTAAATCCATATGATTTTTAGTTAGCCCTAATCCTCAAAAGATGCGTTTATAAATTTGGTAGCTGTCGGATCAATAGTTTGTGAATTAGAGCATTCTGAGTGAAGCAATTGTTGTTAGTGTGAAAAAAATGTATAAAAAGGAATTTCGCCTGTTGATAAAATATTGCTTTTTGAAGGGAACAAATACAGTTGAAACATAAACTTGGCTTGATGCCGAGTTTCTGGACACTGCCCCAGGAAAATCAACCATCAAGGTTTGGTATGTTAAGTTTAGACATGGTGCAATGAGCACCGAAGGCGGTGAACACCGTTGACGCCCAAAAGAGGTTGTTACCGAAGAAAAGAATAAAAAAATCCACAAAATGATTTTGAATGGCCATAAAATGAATAAAATAGCAGACACTCCAAAGACATCAACTGAACGTGTAAATCGTACCATTCACGAATATTTGGGTATGAGAAAACTGTTCAAAGTGGGTGCCTTGCGAGCTCACTTTTTACCAAAAACAACGGCTAGTTGATGATTCGGAACAGTATGTGAAGATGATCAAGCGTAATAAACCCGAGTTTTTGCGTCGATATGTGGCAATGGATGAAACATGGCTCCACCATTTCACTCCGAAGTCCAATCGACAGTAATCCGAGTGGACTGCACACGATGAACCCACTCCAAAGCATGGAAAAACGCAACAGTCGGCCGGCAAGGTTATGACGTCTGTATTTTGGGATGTGCATGGAATAATATTCATTGACTACCTTGAAAAGGGAAAGACCATCAACGGCGACTATTATACAGCGTTATGGGACCGTTTGAAAGACGAAATCGCTGTGGCGGGGCAAGTCACTGAAAACGATGGCAAAAATCCATGAATTGGGCTTCAAATTGCTTCCTCATCCACCGCATTCTCCAGATCTGGCCACCAACGACTATTTTCTGTTCTCAAATCTTAAAAGAACGCTCGCTGGGAATTAATTTTCGTCGAAAGAAGAGATGACCGTCGAGACTGAGGCCTATTTGAAATCAAAGGACCATCGTACCACAAAAATGGTATAGAAAAGTTGGAGGGTCGCTATACAGTATCACCCATGAAGGGAATTTTGTTGAATAAAAAAAAACTAATTTTGACTTTTCAATTGACTTGTTAAGAGTCATAATGCATGAAATATAGTAAAATAATGTCAAGCTTACGTAACCCGAGCAATTTAAGAATGAAACAAAATTGTAATAAAAGAAGTTAAACTGTCAGTTAAATCCAGTAAATAACTCAGGGATTTAAGCGTCGGATATACGGATAGGAAAGCTATCAATCCGTTCCCTGATTTCCAATGTAAATTTTCGCAGACGAAACCGTGTTTCACTTTTAGCTGGCCATTTATTAAACGGGAGCCGAAATTTTCCAATCGAAGTGTCGGTCGAGGGCCGACTACGGGTAAATAAAAAGAGATTTAAAGTGAATTGAGCCGGAGTTCCTGCAGGACGTTCGTGTTTTCGAACGATTTTCTAGTCGGACCAATGCTAAGTCGTTTTTAAATAACAATTCGGTTCTAACTTGAATATGTTCGTAATAATTACCCCATAATTATCATTAAATTAAAATAAGAATACCGCTCGTAAGTTATTATTTAGCTATTATTTCTAATAAACAAATTATTAGAAAGTTATTATTGTTCGATATGACATGGTGTCAATTTTGTGTTTTATCTTAACTTAGCAAATGAAATTTTATGGACCAAGACGTCGAAAAAGACCACAACTGTGAAAGAAGTATTCAATTTTTGTTAATTTGAAAAATCGATATAACTCGATTATAAAGGATGGGGCAAAAGTTCCGCTACCATTTTGATTGCGTGACATCTTGTTTATGTGATGTTTAGCTCAGTTACACTTTAACCGTTGTGTTACGCCACAAGATCGAGCAGAAATAGTGTATGAAGGCTGTCTGGTAAAATTGAACATTTTTCATCTCAAATGATAATGAGAGATGAAGCCCATTTGCTTCTCAGTGGCCACGCCAATAAACAGAACAGTCGGTTTTGGGGAACACAGAATCCTCAATTAATTCACGAAACATCATTGCATCCGCTAAAAACAACTGTATGGTGTGGTATTATATTACAGCATTGGTCCCTATTTTTTTGAAAATGACCAAGCTCTTGCAATTACTGTTACTGTTGAACGGTACCAAGAAATGATTCGATTTGTGCTTGAAATAAAAGAGCAAGAACCAGAGGACATGTGGTTTTAGAAAGATGAAGCCACAGCACACACAGCTCGTTCAACAATTTAATTATTGAATGACGGTTTCCCATGAAAACTAATTTCGCTAAGTGGCGATTCAACATGGCCAGCCATATCTCCGGATTTAACAGCACCAGACTTTTTCTTATGGACTTTTTTAAAATCAAAAGAGAATGTAAATAAGCCCCAAACGATTCAACATCTTAAAGACAATATTCCTCACGAAATTCAAGAAATTCAGCCTCATTGTTGCAGGATGTCATGAAAAATGCCTTAAAAGAGCTGAAAGTGGTATCATGGACCAATCGCGGTCACCATTTAGCCGATATAATTTTTCAGTCACAACGAAAAAATGTAAAGACCAAGTAAACTTTTAATGACAACCAAACTTACTTATCTTTTCTTTGATCAAAATTATAGGCTATCAAAATGGTGGCGGGACGTTTGCCACAGATTTTATGATCCATCGTGAAGCAACAATACTTTTAATGAGATTTTTATTAATTTCTATTAAATACTAATATACTACCCATTATATCCATTTTATACGCATTTGACTAACCGATGACAATCAACCCCTGCTTTCCATTTAAAAATCAACGAATGAAGAAATAAATTGGGACATCGCGAGGTTAAATTGAAAAGTCATCAATCCGATCTCCGATTTCCAATGTAAATTATCCGAATCGGAAACGTGTTTCACTTTTAGCTGCCTATTTATTAGGACGAAAGTGAAATTTTCCGACTGAAGTATAGGGCGGATGAGGATGGGGAATACATAAATAGTAATTTGGTTCTGATTAGACTGAGATGAGGAAAACCTATCGCAAACTTTATCGATCACTGATTTCAATCAGTTAATAGGGCATTTTAACATGTTATTATGCGATTGTATATCAATCGAAAGATTATACGAATGGGGATACAAGTTTTCAAAAACATTGTTTCAAATATGTTCCAAACTAACATTCGCAATAATATAGCTTTACCAGCCATTAGTAAACTGGTAAAATAAAAACTAGTACAAATAGTGATAATTATGCAGAGACATTTCTGGGATTGCCTACTTGATTCTGTTGTAATATTTTGTTTTTGTTTCATACCTAAAAAGTTAAGTAAAGTAGTAAATAAAATTAGGTCCCTAAACTGTATACAAAAGCATAAATATATTTATATATATTTATATATTTAGAACAAATAAGATATTCAAGAAAAAAATAAAATTTAACAATATACAAATAAAATATTATTGATTTGGTTAAGAAAAATTTATGCATAAATTATTCCATAACCAAATCTATCAATTAAGAAGGATCTATAAGCGTCTAATAAAGTTCTATAGGTCAATATATTGATATTGAGGTCGCTGTAAAGTATATCTTACCATAGTTATCAATGATTGGCATGTTATCTAAAAAATGGAGGATTTATCTAAAGAACTATAAAGAACGAAGGCGTATTTTAGGCACCATAGTTTTAAACTGCTCAAAATACAAATTCTAAATTAAATTTCAAAATAAAGACATGATTTCATATCTATTAATCAGAAATAAGCATGAAAATAATTATAATAAATATAGTTTTCTTGTTATCGCCCTATGCACAAAATTCAACCACAATTTACAAAGTTAATTATGCCTCTCTTAACAGAGTAAAGGAAATAATTTTAAAATGATATGTTATTGCAACTAATCTTCACAGTATTTTCAATATAAGATCATAGATAATATCACATAAACTAAAATAATAAATGTCTGTGTGTTAAAACATATTATAATATATTTATATAAGTTTCAACAGTCAATAAGGTATTAATAAGTTTCTACGCCGCTGAACATTAAATATTGTATATATATATATATATATATATATATATATATATATATATATATTAACTACGTAATTTTTATAATCAAAATCTGGCAACGTTGTACCGTAAAATTTTGAATCGAAACACAAATCCTTAAACTTTACGTTTGAAACGATATTAAAACGAAAAGTGAGTGTGTTAAAACATCATTTAATTTTAAGCAGTGTCATTTAAGATTTTATGTTATTTTCGGTTTTCCCGTATTGTTGGAACTATTAAAGAGTTAGGGCAAGTTCAGATAAAAAACGATTATGAGTTGTATGATCACGTAAAATATATTGTTTACGTTTTAATAAATTTATAAACGTGTCCGCTTTATCGGAAGGTATACACAGCTGTGAAAAAAAACCAACATATGCGAAAATTTCATCACAACATAGATTAACAAAATTCACATATAACAAGAATTGTCTGTACTTTTTCTTTACAAGACATTTAGAATTTCGAGCTATCGATTTAATTTGATGTCTTTAAATTGTTTTTGTACTTGTTGTTATCGTTATACTATAGGTAATTCTAGTAGTTATTAATAATTTTTCTGTAAATTTTAGTGGCATTAATGTCCGATTCATTTCAAGTTTCTTTAGCAAATTCATTTCTTAACAGAGTAACTAACCGAATATTGCAGGTATTAAATATTTTAATGTTTGCGTCAGTTAAAATGAATATTACAAAGTATATTAGAAATCATAAAATGGCTTCGTTTGCTGATTTTGTTAGTTCCCGCGTGGCACATAAGACAAAGTAGATAGAAGTAGATAAACAAAAGCCATAAGCCATTTGTAAGCATGATATCGAATAGTGGAATAAATAAGCAATTTTATTTAAAAATATGGGTAAAGAAATTATTATTTTAATCAGTCTGGTGTATTTATTGTTTTTTGCATACTATGTGAATACATATAGTCAATTCAAAATAGCAATGACATGGGAACGTCGCAATGTTGCGGCAGCTACTCTGAGTTTTAGTATATTTAGGCTCTGATATATAACAAAATTTTATTATAAATTAAATAATCGAACAAATATTCTATTCAATATAATTTATTTTAACATTATAGTACATCAAATGCATTTATTATCAAAGGACTTAAAACTACATTTAAATTTACAGCCACAATAATTTATAGGTTAGAGTTGTTTTATTATATATACATTCAGCTTTTTTCCACACTAGTATCGGTAGGGTTCTAGGCGCGTTTTCGTATGTAGTGGTATCCCCGAAGGCCTTATCAACTTAATTAACAATTGTATACCTGAGTAGTGTATTTTACTTTCATTAGAGAGCAGATTTATGTTTTACGCTTAGTTCTTGTTTCCTTCAATAAAATGTATCCTTGTAAAGTCATTATGATATTACTATATTTCCATTTAGATTGTCCTGTTAGTATCTGTATGTACATCTTTCTTGATAAAACTACATTTAATCACTGCATTCTCCTTAATGCATTTGCCATATCTGCAAAAAAAGTCAGTGTTATTTCTCTATGTTAACCAAACGTTCATGTATATTCTAAACAATAACACACATGCTTATAAAGCTTTCACACTCTATAATACAATTCCCTACAACCAAAGTATATGAATTGTATACTGACCTTTAGTGGTTTTCTCTTTCATCACCCTGTCTTGGTAATCGTCAGCATTGAATCATAAACCAACATTCATAAGATTTTATTCAATCACTGTCACTTTCAGAAATACTAATTAAGTGAATAACTAAGCTGTTTATTCCAATCTATCAAAAACTTGTTCAAGATTCTACCATTGTCAATTTCTTCTTCAATGTGTCTGATCGAGCTCGCACAAACCGAAGGTGTTCCTTTCAACAGTGCTTCTTTCCATAAATCCAGACAGTTCTGGTTTGAATATCCTCCTTGACCCGAATATCTATTGTAATAATTATTTGCAATACCCCGTATCAACTCAATTGGATTAAAAATGCAGTGATAGGGAGGAAGATGTAATACTCTGTGGCCATAACATTCAGTAATCTGATATACTATGTATCTTTTCTCAGGCTTATTTTTAAAAAAGTAAATTACATAAAATACAATTAAATATTTCATTTATATTTAGCGAGTAATAATTTGAAATAGTTCAATCTTTAACATGATTTCCTCGAAACTTATTTTATGTACGTACGTACTTTACTTACGTACTTACATACTTAAAGTTCTTACGTACTTTAAGCCATTCCTTAACTGCAGCCTTTGTTGATGAACTTGTTAGGATTTTCCAATTATCCAACAATGTATGAACGGATGTTCTACATCTCTTACATAGCTGTATATCTTTTGGATCTTCGTGGATAGTCTCCAGACTAACAATTTTCTCTGAAATAATTGTATTAAATTATGTGTCGATTGAAAAAACTAGTTACTGTTTTATACATTTCGTATATTTGATCTCTGAAATACCAAGATTGATCTTGATTCGTTCGAATTTAAGGTTATATTGTTTTTTATTTTTTAAGATATTTTAGTGATCGTGTCCGTACTAATATAAAGTGCAGCTGCAAGGCGTAAAAAAATATTTTCAATAAAACGCGCGACGATTTCAAATTTATTAAAATAAAGCGTAAAAACAACGTTTACCGGTTTAAAACCCGTAATTATAATGTTTTGGAGAATTTTCAGAAGTTTGGCAAACGGACAACTTTTGCAGGCTCATTCCGTTACATGTCCGAACTTCTCTAATAGCAGTCTATCTCTTTTTAAGTAGAATAAAATGACAGGGATGATATTGTCTGACTGTAAAACGAATTTACAACTTTAGACAGACATATATATGGACACTCGTGTCACTGCTATTTTGAATTGACTATAAATGAAGTAATGCATAAAATATGCAGGGTTTAAAATGAAACTAACTACATAAGTTCCAGCAAAATTGCAAAGATTTTAAACTATTGATAAATATTAGGATGTTTAACTTTAACATTGAATTAATTATTTTTATTATTTACTTGATAGCTCTAGGTTTTATCAATAATTAATTTAATTATTGTAAATACTGTAGTTTAGTTGCGTCAAAATAGTTTTATTCATATGTTCTCTGTTTTCATAAATAAACATATATTACTTCATTTATTATTCCTTATTTATATTTATCACATAAAAATAAAAGTTGATGTTCTGATGTTTTTACATGTTCTGAAAATAATCATACTTGTAATATTCTCTCATAATATTAACTTGTCTAGTAATTTATACTTATCAATACTTTGTTGATTATTGAAACTTAATGGAAATAAAATTTAATTACATGACAGTTCTTTCTTTTATTATCATATACACATACATCAAATACATTTCTGACCTTGTATTGAAAATACTCTAAAAACAAGTTTTAGCAAAATATATTTTTTTTAATGATTAATTTTACTGTGTTGTGAGAAAAACGTGATTAAATTAATATACTGTGGTCCAATTTTGACCACAGGGTGGTCACTGGTACAGATTTTTTTAAAATCATTTAATTATTACATAGTTACTGGTCATTACCGACTAACCTACAATTTGTCTTTATGATAATTTAAATCTAGATATATAACTAGGAGGACCCATCGGCCCTATCTCAGTCTCTGATGAAATAATGTTTAAACATGTCACTGCTGTATTTTTTATTATATGCACCTCACTATACGACATTACACAAGATCAGATGGTTTAATTAATTTCAGTCTGTGTCCTGCTCTGATGGTATCCAAAAGTTGCAATACTTCAATATTCTCTCACAATTCTCTTGATTTCTTGACTGACGTATCTGAAGGTCTCTATATAGGTGTCAGTCCTGTAGTATTTGGGTGCGCCCATAATACTTCTCAGGACTTTGTTCTAAATTTTTTAATTTTGTTTATGTTACTCTTTTCACAACATCCCCATTATTGAACTCTGTATGTCCATATAGGTTTCAGTATTTGCTTATATAATAGCAAATTATCATATACTGATAACAGTGATTTTCATCCAATATATTTTCCTATATTTCAATTCCAGTTTTTTCTCTTCTGTTTCTTCTTTATATGTTCCTACTAGTACAGATAAATACGGATATTTTAGATAAAGAAAACAATATTTTAAGTAAATTCCATTTTAGTAAGTCTTATAAATAATTGAGCCAATATCAACATTATAACGCTTCAGGCTATAACGATTTATAAATAAAGGATTAACCTTGGGCTTAACCGGCTCGTGAAAAAAAATGGCCCCGCTCTAATGATCGCTAAGCAAACTGCGAAAATTCGAAACAAATATTCAGGATTAGTAAAGTCGCCGTATTATTTTTATACGACGAACGTTGGGTGAATGCAGATGACCGAATTTAGAGGCGAGGCGAAAAAAAAAGGGCTGACCCCACCGAAATCCGATTTATATCGCTTCCGGTGCTTTGTTTCCTGAAATATTTTCGTTGCTAAACACAATTCGTCACCCGTGAGTTTCCACAACCTTTTTTTCCTTCCCTATTTGAATTTGTATCGGACAAAAAGTCATCCAGGTCCGTTTCTGGGTCGCATACGAAATTCCTCCTTGTTTTTTTCTTGAGTGCTTCGAAATTAAATTAAACGCAAGTAAGCCAGCGTGACAACTCGGTGGTTAAAGTGACGAGAGGATGTCACACATAATGTTTTAGATGAGAATACAAACGACCTCTAGGGCATGATTTCTTAAAATTTATGTTTGTGGTTATTTGTGAGGATGTATAAACAACAATGCAAAATATGACAGGAAACAAACAAGCTTGTGCGGTAGTAATCAGTCTAGGTAAAACCACAAGGTTTCTAAATTGGACGCTTGCTAGTTGGTAGGCTTAGTGTCAAGCACTCTACAATATATAATACATACAACAAAGCGATTTTGTTAATATTAACTTTTTAATTGTTAATTAACGTTTTGCTTGTTTGTTTCAATTTGAAGAAAAATGCACCCGAACGTCATCAAATGGTGTGAGAAACTTACCATGCTACAAAGATTTCAATATGCGAATACTGGTTTCGAAATTTTCGAGTAATGATTTTGACACCGAAGACAAAGAGCATTCTAAACAGCCAAAAACATTTGAAGGCGTGGATTTGGAGCTATTACTCGATGAGAATCCATGTAAAATGTAAGAAGAGTATGCAGAATTGTTTGGAGTAATACAAGAAATAATTTCCAATCCCTTGAAGAGCTTGGGTATGATTCGAAACTTGAGATATTGAGAGGCATCTGTTCATGCTGTTTCACGGGCAAAGTCGCAAAAGGTGTTTTACATCAGATTATCAGTGGTGAAAAGTGGATCCATTACGATGAACCATATCGAAGAAATCATGGTTATTATCTGGTCATGCATCACCATCAACGCAAAGTCGAATAAGCATAACTTCAATATAATACTCTGTATTTGGTGGAATCAGTAGTGATGCTATGAACCGCTAAAACCAAATTAAACTGACAATGGTTATTGCTACCGAATACAATCGATACGTTTGAGCAAAGCACTGTGCAAAAAACGACCGGAATACAAGCAAATAAAAACAATGTTATTCTTCAGCATGACAACGATCAAACACTTTTTCATGTTGCAAAATTGCTGATAACCTACTTGGAAACATTAAAATGGGAAGTGCTACCGCACCCGACGTATTCTCCAGACCTTGTCCCTTATAATTATTACTTGTTCCAACATATGACTCGCTTCATTTCTTAGGAAGATACCTAAAAATTGATACATTCGTGGATAGCCTCAAAAGATACATCGTTCTTTCGAACCAGCGTTGAATCCAAGAGAGGTGATGCTAAGTCTTGTGAGATTAGAAATGCCAACCTGACAAAAGTATTAGCCCAACTGTATACTATCAATAACTACCAGGTATACTCGAAAGTCATTATCGGTATTTTTTCGGAAAAATTTCCAGAATATTAAAAAAAAATGGAAAAATGTATTTATTGAAAGTTTTGGCCATTTGACTATATATCTTGCTCATTTTTAAGGTAATTTATTAATGCCATCCCAAAATAATTATTTATCCTTTGACCAAAACCGTTCACCGAGCCATTCTCTAACTTCATTCGAAAATTTGATTGTCGAGCGGGACCTAGCCTGGAGAGAACGGCGTGTTCTATAATATGTCCCATCCAAGTACTTTCAAGGCTTCCTTGACTAATATTGATTCAAATTAATCATTTCTTGTCAGTAGCTTGTCATCACTATTAACTATTCCACCAGGTTCCGGTGGTTCAGTAAGTCACTCTGGTCCCACCAAACACAGGGCATTATCTTCCGACCAAAATGATTTGGCCAGCTTCCCCAAGTAATAACCATGATTCCTCATAACATTGTATTGTCAATTTTGTGCTTTATATTTATTAATAACTTCCTGAAATACAGATAAAGATAAACATTGTAAATGCATAGATAAAATATATGGCTAAACGTACTGTATTCATATCTGATTCTTTAATTTAAAATATAGAAATTCATTTTTTTCTAATACCCAATTTATATTATAAATGATACAAAAATTTAGACATATTTTCTGTAAGAACAGAAAATTTATTTTGATTCATTATAATTACAATCAATACTGGAAAAAAGATCAGAGTATTTTTTTACCCGCCAAGATAGCAAAAGAAAATGTCATAAAAAGAAAGGGTGGTGGGAACTTCTTGCGAAATTATGTTAGGCGGTAACATATTTTTAGGAAACAAAACATGTATGGAATGAAAATCAGCTACTCTGTCAGGTCAGCTTTTTCTTTATGTCTCATTTTTGGTCATCGATATTCCTAAGACGTACGATAGCAAAAAGTAAAGTATAGCCTATTGATCTTTCTCCTGTTTGTTAGCAGGATGCTAGGATAATTTAACTAAACCTTAAGATGTCTAATATCTGAAGTTCTTTTTCTATTTTTCAATTTCAATTATTATATATTAATACGTATTATACCCATCCATATCCAAACGTTATCCATATCAATATTAATATCAATACACGTACGCAATATAAAAAATTAAGTTAAGTTCAAAATGATGTTGTTAAACATTCTTGCAAATTTTTCTCGATAATAACGACGAATCAAACTTCCTCGCGTGGTCAACAGCACATACCTTACACGGTCTCAATAGGTGAGACGACTTAGTTAAAGAATTACAAAAATATTGATTGAGATATTATTAAAAACATTTATTTTAAAATTAAAATTAGGATTACTAAGATTTTACTAGAAATAAAAACACAAAACTTCGAAAATCACCATGTTAAGACAAATACCTATCGAAGCCCTACGAAACATTGATGTCATTTACCGTCTCCTAACCATCATTTCCGCATTCCAACATTTAAACTTTTTAGAGCACTTTATTCGCAAGATTTTATTCGGATTATTGAAATTATATTCCACAGTTAAAAAAGTACATTTGTACAACAAACAGAAAGAAAAGATCAATAATACAATTTGAACTGGGTTTTACAATAGCACATACTTATATTGGAATGATCTTATTGTTAGCGGTATTCAAACCATAACAAAATATCGACTCTTTGTAACAGTGAAACTACTAATGACAGTGGCACTTTGAGGAAAACAAAATTGGTTTTTACTATTTACCTCGGAGTTATTGCATATTTTCTCGCCTTATAAACATTCCATAGACTTCCACAAATATTCCAAATTAAAATTAGCCAAAGCGTTCTAGCCGTTCTCAAGTTCTAACGAGACTAACGAACAAAAAGCAAAGCGAGGCAAGTTATTATAATGATAAATAAACCATAGTCGCACTACAACACCCTGTAATACCATTTGTAACTTCACAAACAATTTGGCTAATAAATATCCATATTTTTTATATTAAATTTCATAAAAAGGTATGTCACAGACATAAAATATATTACATCCAAATATGCAATTGTAATAAATAACATAAACTTTTATTGTCTCAATAATTTCTTTCATATATATCAGTTATGTATATAGAATATAAGCAAAATATATTGCGGTCTCATAAAAGCACAGATAAAAAACGTTTATCATATAACATACGGACAGAGAGGTAGAGAAAACAATTTGCATATTTGTCAGGCAGGTATTAAACCTTTAAACTTTTTATGGTATGTAAGAAATTTTATACAAAAAACATTTGCAAAATTACATTTTGGACTAAATTTCCATGCATCTAAAAGAATATTTCTAGTGTATAAAATGGTGTAGTGCTGAACGAAAAACTATGGTCACTACAAATCTCTGTTAGATCAATTAGATCACTATATTTAGCAGATTTGATAGCAAATCAATTTAATCAATATGACGAAGCTTTCGCACTTAAACGGTTTGGCAATTTTTTGTAATTTTTAAACATTTTAGGTTTTGGTTTGATAGTTTCTGAATAATTATCTTATACTAATTATTAAACACTGTTATATTGACATTAATGACAGATACTAAATAACTTTGGGTCACTCGTTTTTAAAACAAACTTACTATTTACGAATCAAAATTAACTTTACAAGCTAAGGAGTAGGCCGAATTCTCATGATGAATAAAAAATCAACTTGATGAAAAAGAGTTTTCCTTTATTTACGATACGTATTTCAATCCGTTGGTAGTTATTTTTTGTAAGTGATATTACCGTTTTTATATGCCTCCAAGGAATTACATAATTGAATCAAAATAGAAGAACTGTTACTGTTACTGAAGGATATTCTACTTTTTATTTCTGTTGTGTGTGTTTATGTAACAATCGAACAGTTAGAAAATCAATTTATAACACTCAATTGAATTGTATAGAGATAAAAGCATTTTCAGACCGAATTATTAAAAAATTAAAATTTGATCAGTAATAATGATAAAATGATGATGATGAACGATAATGATTTTATTTCAATTCATAGTCCACGCAAAGTATATAATTGTTAAATATTGACTAAGCGTTTGTATAGAGTCTTGACAAGCCCAGAAATCGTAATATTTCTAGGACTCACTAATTAGATGTCGAGAATTTATAATTGTGATGATCTCATATTATTTGTTTTATTGTGGAAATAAATAATTATATCAAAACGAAAAGCCAATATTCGGACGAGACAATTTTTTATAATGTTCTATTTTGTTTCCTGGCTGGATATTTATTTTCGATAATATTACGAAGTACTTTAAATAATTTTTAGTTTTGAAACAACATGGAAAGTAATAAGTAAATAATTCATGAATCCTTCCCTCACAGTAAAACTTGAAACGTATCATTAGAGCAACATACTTTAATCATTCTCAGGATATAGGTTTAATTTACACTACATTTACAATTCCCATATGGGAATATCTTCCTTGAGCTACCTGAAATTATTTACGAAATATTTTGTCATATGGGGAGTGAATTATGCTCACGTCCTCACTGACAAGCTTAATAAATCAGCCGTACGCTGACTAGCTAATGTACACTCTTATATATCTTCAAAAATATATATAATATTAATATAAAAGTTACCTTTTAATCGCATGCATAAGTCAATGTTATATATTTTTATAAACATATTAAATTCATTCCGTAAAAATACATTGTGTACTACAATTTATTATTTAACTATTTTTCTTATACACAGGGCTGAAATTAGAACAGAAACATTTTCGTTTATAAAATAAATTCAGTGAAAAAGTAACTAATTATCGAACTTTATTTCGATTTTTAAAAACTCTTCTGAAGATAGTTTTCTTCGATTTGCTTATGTCTTGTAGCTATATGGCATTTAGGTATTAAATGTAATCCATTTTCATTTATAACAAACCTTATTACTAAGAAATTATCTGTGTTGAAAATTTTGATTCGATATTACTTATGTTGTCCACTGCATTTTTTCTTCCGATAGAGATTACGGTGGTGGGCAGTCCTCGGTATGATGAAGCTGTTTAGTTACTATTCATCATAATATACAGTTTTATACCCTATTTTATGGCATAGGTTATCAGATATGAAGGGGTTTAAAACAATAAAATTTTAAATTCATTTTGAAATACTATTTTTTTTAAGAAAAGAGAAGGCGACTTGTTGAACGACAATATCAAATTATATTGATGATTAAAAACTTTTCGAACATGAACCGAACTACCTACGCCTAGACGTCTCACTCGTCATTACCACTTAATCTTATCAGGCCTGTAAGTTAATTCTAAATGATTTACAATAAATAATATTAATATTTGTTAATCGCTGGCAACATAATAACACCATATCGAAAGAACGAAGTTGGTTTGGCAATCTTTTAACAATTGTTTACATTGATACATCAGATTTTCACCAGTAGATGTCACTGACAGCCGACTTGTTGGCGCAGTGGTAAAGGCGATGGGAAGGTCCTCCTACTGTTGCGATATCCGCGGGTTCGAATCCTGCTGGGGCATGGTCGTAAATTTATGTTTGTGATTGTTTAAAATTCGTGAATGTTCTAGGCAAGAGTGTAAAATCCGACAAGTAAAATGATCCCAGTCACGCCAGTAACCAGGCTGGGTAAGATCGGATGTCTTCTGGGATGATTTCTAAAGTTGGTTACTCGCCAGTCAGTAGGCTTAATGCTGACGACCGTGGTTCGGAGCCCACGTTAAACTTTAGGCCCAGTCCAGATAAACCCATAGTTGGTTAAAAGATACTTTAACCATACGTTTCAACCAGTAATATGGAGGCTTTCCGAATAAAAAGTTAATTTCTTAATTAATTTTATTTGAATGATTTGAATTGTAAACTATATTATTCTTGTATCTATTTCTCAAGAGGTCTGGTATATAATATAACTCTGTATAGTGACTATCTTAAGTAAGATTAAATAGTCCATATATATAAAGGTAAATAGAAATAGTATGTCGTCGAATATATTTTTATCCTAAGTACTCAATAAATATATTCTCGCTTTAACAAAATTTAAGCGACGGTTAAATCTTATAACCTTTTTATATATACAACAGGATATTTCCTCCTTGATAAATAAAGATAAATCAAGCTTACTTTTCTTCCGCTTTCTTTTTTTCGTTTCGGTTTCTTCGTAAATTAGTTATTCGTCCGAGTAATCTGCTCTGTTTCTATACATCATCGGTTGACAACCACCATAAGAGAAATTGGATTTGTCGAATTGGGTCCCATCTTTTTTATGCCTACCGTAATATCCCCTGAAATAAGCCTTTTAAAATCTCAAAAATATTCAGTATTACAATTACAGGGAATATGGATTGTGAAATTGTCAATAACCCATATATTTTAATATAAAATGAATGAGTAGATTAATAAAAGCATTAAAAGTCTGTGGGGAATTCCTTCAAACATGAATAAACCATTAATCTGCCTCACCGAATTTTTTCATGAACTCTATTAATCTATACGAAGCTGCCAACAATGTTAGTACTGAGTATTCGCTGTGAAGAGCTACCAGTAACTTAAAATGACCTATCATTCAAACACCTCCGGTAAAAATAAGGATGGGAGCTGAGCCAGAGATAATTAGGATAAGGCTACAAGATTTGCAGGCCGCCTTGAAAGAATATTTCCACCCCTTATAGTAGATGACGTTAAATCATTACTCTGCACTATTGGAAAGGGTCAAAATTCCATTTGTCACTCTAACCGAGATTAAGAAAGAAATTTAAAAATGATAAAGGCTACTGCATTTGACCTTATTACCGGTAAAATGTTAAAGGAACTTACAAGAAAAGAAATTAATTAAGATTATTAGCAACTAGCGACCCTCCCCGGCTTCGCACGGGTGCAATGCTGATACTAAATTAAATACACTACAGAAAAAATATGAACGTTGTATATAAAAACATAGCGGCCTGCTCCGATGGGCATAAAATATATATGCCTATGTCACTCAATGAAAACATGATTAAAATCGATCCAGTATTTTTGGTTCATTCATTACTGCCCTTGGCCTGCACGCATTAAATTTGGAGTAAAACAATTCCTCTTCCCCTATACTTACTATGAAGATTTCCTGCTATCTTTGGAATATCTAAATTCATACAATTTTTATTACATTACACAATTTTAAACGCAAATTTTAAATTTGTAATATCTCCGAAAATATTTGTTTAATTTACATGCTGTAAGGAACCATATTGATCTATATTAATTGCACACTGTATTTAAGGTACTTAATTCGATAAGGATTAATGCCGTATTGCTTAAAATAGCTTCGTAAATAAGCCATTTTCTCACGTAAAAAGTAAACAATAAAAATGGTTAATGTGGGTTATCCCTAAAAGATAAACATACACCATCGCGGACTTTTTTGTAGACCTTTTTATGGTGTACAGTACTGTAGTACATTAATTTGATCTAACTCGTAGGGTTAAGCAGCGTTTTTGCTAATTGCTAAATAAGCCTAAAAAAATAGGTTAATTTACGACATCACGTTAGGAACCTCTAAAATTAGCAATGTTGCCTTAGTATATTATGCATGTATTATACATATAAACTTTCCTCTTGAATCATTCTATCTATTGAAAAAAACCGCATCAAAATCCGTTGCGTAGTTTTAAAGATTTAAACGCACATAGGGATATAGGGACAGAAAAAGCGACTTTGTTTTATACTATGTAGTGATAATACATCAACATAATAAGTGCTTCATTCAGACTACAATATTTACCACCACTGTAGAAGGTGGCTGAAATACCGGCTAACAAACCGGCTAATATCATTATTTCCCAAAATGTTCAAATTATTTGAACATTTTATTGCCATTTTAGAACATTTTATTTTTTTTTTAACAATAATGATCTAATTGCTGATCTTCGTGAAATTCAGTTATGGAATATAAATTATTGACGGAATTGCTAAACATATGTTTATAACAATAACTAGTGGTTCCGCCATCCTTCCTTCCAAGTTCTTTATCAGACGATTTTCAAACCAGAGCAAAAACATGTTATGATCAGAAATAAATCATTCATGTTTGAAACATGGAGAACAATATATCTACAATCAATTATTAATAAATATTATGACTCACAAAACCTAATCAAATGTTACCTTTAAGTTTTCCCATCAAATATTGTTGTCTTTATCCTGATTTTATTTTGTGTTCCATTTTGAACTATTTATAAATAATATAAATGTAAATATAATAGTAAATAAAAATAATAATAAATATGAATAGACCGACCAGAGGAACATTCGTATAAATAAGTTAAGAGTAGCGACATCTAGGTGTTGGACGTCGCGAGACATTCCCTCTATGCCTATATTCTCATTTTTATAACTGAAATAAATAACTTTATCGGTACGATGTTTACTGAAAATATGTTTCTCTATATAAAAACAGGAGTCGAACAACATAGATATGGAGTAAACGAAGCCGAAACAGGCCCAAATTTATAATCATATCAACCATCAGTGATGTTTTTTTTCAAATTTATGATGACAAGCGTCCTAAGCCGCGCGCAATACGTAACAATAAGAAAAAAAGGAGCGAGAATAACTTCTTTTGCTAATTTAAGGAGCACCGAAACTAGAAGACATCACGTTTAATATTGGAAACTGTTTGTGTTACCGCCCGAAAGGTATCCAAGCGGAATAAATATCCGAAACGTGAGGGCGTTCCTAAAAGGTCGGGCGAAAAAGAAGAAATAAAAATTCAGAACTCGACGAATATGGAAACACGGCCAGGTTATGGCCGCTTGCGCGAACGAACTTGTCCTAGTTCTTAAAATATTCAATGTTATCAAAAAGATGCCGTTTTTATTGCCGTAGCTTTAACTTTGAGCGGATACTATGGGATAAGTTCATTTTAAAATGTGAACTTCAAAGGTATATGATAGTTAGTTGTAATTCCAATGAATACAAAGTGACTTAACACACAATTTAATACTTTTAATGACAAAGATGGCCGGAATATAATACGTAGTGCATTACACTTCACTAAGACGATTCTGGACCTGAGCAACCAAAAATAGTCGCGGGTTCGAATCCTGCGGGGGCATGGTCGTAAATTTATGTTTGAAATTGTTTAATATTTGTAATTACCCTAGGCAAGAGTGTAAAATCCGACAATGAAAATGATCCCAGTCACGCCAGTAAACAAGCTAGGTGAGTCCGGATGTCTTCTGGGATGATTTCTAAGTTGGTCACTCGCCAGTCAGTAGGCTTAACGCCGAGGTCCAGTTCAGATAAACTCATAGTTGGTAAAAGGAAACTTTAAAATATATATAAAAAATCAGCGGCCTGTTTTTTAAAATTGCTTGTAGTTTTTGAGATACTTGAATGAAATACTATTTTTGATCATTAAAGACCTTTTATTAAATTAAAAAGTATGAATCAGAAATTAACAGTGGTTGAACTCAGTCTTTTATACCGCCTGAGATATATTTCACACATTAAGGTCCAAGAGTGATCTCCCATCATGCCTTCGTCCAAAAATCATTGGAATCGCCTTTCGATTTCTCGGTATATGCGCTCTCCTTGCTCGTTGCTCGTGTCGCCCAAGTTCTGAGTAGAACTGAACTCACGTCATCTCAATTTATGACGTCAAAACGATGCAATGTTTCCGAATTTAACGTTGATATTTTACGGAATTTATCTTATTTTAGCTTCGATACAAAACAACATTCTAATATCAATAAAATACTGAAAGAAAAATGTTATATAATACAATTTATTTTATCATTATAGTAAATCTAATGCATATATTATCGAAGGACTTAAACTAACTTTTAGTCAGTTAACTCTTTTCTAAACCACCTATGATATGAATGTATTTTTTTTATTAAAGATATGTCTGTAAAACAGTTTATATTTATTCACTCCTCGTACATTTTAACCGAATGTTCATATACAACGTGGGACAAAAGACCCGCTACCACTGACGCAATTTCTGATTAATGGCAATACTTGAACGATTATTTTCAATAAATATAAATATAAATAAATATATAAATATATATATACATAAATTTTCACACCCTACAATACTATTTTCTCAGTTATCCGATATTAATTATATACTACCTTTAGTTATTTCCACTCTCATCATCCTGCCTTGGTATTGTAAGCATTGTCACAGTCTGAGCCACTATTCACTGTGTACCACTGTTAATTTCCAATATATACACTTTTAGTTATAGTACCCATACTAAATATTAAGTGCAGCTACAATACAATAAAATATTTCTGATAAAAACCTCAGAAGGGTCTACTTAAATTTGATGCTCTAAAGTGGATACAGTTCCGAAATTCTGAATCCGAATCTTCCTTATGATACTGTTGTAATGTTCAGTAATGTAGTAAATTAAACTTATCAATAGTTTGTTGATTACTGAAAGTTAATGGAAATTTGATGTAATTGAATGCCATTTAAAAAAGGTTATCGCAATTATTCCATTTTTTCTCACAATATAAACCTTCCCTCGACTTATACCACATATATTTAAAAACCAAAATTATTAAATTTAAATTACTGTATAAGATGAGAAAAATCTGTAAATATGGAATAGCAAGAGTTGTAATTAATTTTTTATCGTAAGATAAAAACTAGCTAAGTATTTTGATTACTGATTAAAGCTCTTATCTGACTTACTGTAATAGAGCGACGTTAAAACGGCGTTGGTATGAATATTAGCTACAGTGACAATGACACTTATATGGGAAAACAATTATTATTTTTAATATTTTTCTAGCGATTATTCCATATTTTATCACCACGTAAACCTTCCCTCGACCTCCACATATACTTCAAAACCAAAATTATTAACCTCAAATTATTATTTCGACCAGAAAAATTTAGAAAAATGGAACAGCAAGAAAAATAAGTTTTAATTAAATTTTTATCGTACCTTAAAAACTAGCGAAGTATTTTAATTACTGATTAAAATTTAAGAGCTAATTATTTTACGTTTACTTTATTACGAACATCTTAGCTGACTTACTGCAATAAGGCGACGTTAAAACGGCGTTAGTATAAATATTAATTTTATTTCCAGGTTAGCGCTTGGGTAACTCAACTGATCATATCTCAGCCCACCCACGATGCCCGACGAGCGGTGCTCTCTTGCGTGTTACGAGTGGCATTATCGTCATGGAACATTGGCAATTTCAATGGAGCTATGGAAATTATTGCCGGTCTCAAGTAAGCTCACCTAATCTCACCCTCTGCTCGTTTTTTAAAAATTTCAACGCCAAATAACCCGAATATTCTCCGGTGAAATTTTAAAATCTTCCCTCGCTCCCAGGAAAATGTACGTATTCCTTTTTTTTCGCTCTCGCGCGTCGTCCCTCAGCTCTTGGTCTCTGGATCGATTTTAAGGCAAGGCTTTTACAGTCTTATCAGAATTTTACGAGTCCTCGCGAGAAAAAAGATTCTTTTTTCGGTATATCGCCACCAATTGGTACTTGGAGATTTTTATGATGTGCGCTATAGGCATGCCGTTGAAACCTACATAAATTGGGTATTTCGACCGCAAAAAAATATTGTTAGGTTAGTTGCGAGATCCATATCAACAAGCAGAACAATAAAGTTAAATAAATCCCACAATTTCGATACCACAATAAAAACGAACCTTCCTAAGTCTGTTTATATCATTTCCAGTGTCGACGATTATGATACTACTTAAGTTTGCAGTAAAATTTATTTTATTATTATAAAAAATGGATAGTGTAGGAATAATTGTTTGATAATTTCAAAACTAGTTGATCTCTATAATAACATATTTAATTTTAAAATAATAATTTAAAAATAATTTAATAGCTAAAAATAATGGATTTATCAATATATAAACACTACAATAAAAATCAAAAGTTATGTTTATATTGTGGTAACATTTTTACTAAAACACAAATCTGTAACATTAACATAAGAAGATTTTGTTATTCTTTCAATATTATCTGTCCATATAATTAATCTTCGTATGAGTCAAACTTGTTAAATGTTTGTTATCAATGCTTCTTGTTAAATTTTAATATTGTGGAATGACTGTTTATGATCAAAGAGCTGGGATTTTGATTTTTGTGCACTTTTAATATACAATAAATTTGATACGTAATTGAACCCAATTTGCACAATTAAAATAAAAATTGAGTAGATACTGGCTGGTATTTTTTTAGGTGTTTCTTCGCAATAGGCATGATTTATCGCCACCAATTGGTACTTCAAAGATTTTTTGATATGAACTATAGGAGTACCGTTGAATGCTACCGAAATTGAATCTTTTAGCCAAAACAATATGTTAGATGTGTTTAAAACATTTCAAGTGCCGGTGATAAAAAGTATCTTCTAATTATAAACTAACAGATCAATTGAAAAGTCCCCGGCCTACCATAGTAAAACACATTTTTATTGCCAAAATTAGTTTTTTTTTATTCAACATAATTCCCTTGAAGGGTGATTATTTATTCAACATAAACCTAAATTATTTCAACACGCCTCTCTTGGCCATATACCCTGAACTACAAGCCAAATGTTACAACAACTTCAGTCCGCCCTCAGTGGCCTCATAGTCCTTGCTCTGATGCATATGCTGGAAATCCACGGACTAGGAATATTTGCCAGAGCACGGATGTTTCTCACTTATAATTATTTATGGATAGAATTCATTAAGTACCTTCAATCTACCTTTTGTCGCCTTATCGCTTCAGCTGCGATACTTTTTCCCGAACTCCATTTAACCGCACCAAGGAATGCTTCGGGCAAATGCGGAACTATTGCCAATCCTCTCTATTTTTGTTGGTAATTAATTTGATTCCAGAAACATTTGAACAGCCTTATGATATCGTATGTTCAAATCACAATAGTCCGATTTGTAAATCTACAATCTGGCAACATCGACCCGCCAATTTTATTCAATAATTTCAATAGAAAAATCTATAAATATATTCGTCTTGGGATAATATGAGACAAACACTAGAACCTGCTATTTGTTTTAATATTGAGGTTGTATTAATATGATAATGAATGTAATGTTAAAATCACTCCAAAAAGCCCTGGAAGAAAAATAACAAAATGTAACGACAAACAATTTCGCAGTTACTCGCGAAACCAGAAGCTTCTCCTCCGAGGAAAAATATCGTAGTTCATTTTTTCTAATAGGTAATCGATTAAAAGAAGCCTCCTTCTCCATTTTATCGGGCTTTACGATTCAGACAGTCCCGTCGGCCTCTAGTGGTTCCGGGAGATCTTTTCCTAAATCCCCCCGCCGCAATTGATGCTTAAGTGAATTTTACGGAATGTTCTATTGATATGTCCCACTAAAAACGCAAGCAGATTGATCCCCCTTTATTGCTCTTGAATGTTGTTTCTTTTATAGTTAGTAGGGGGACATTTTCTTGATATTTCTTTACAGACTTATATTTTAAATTAATTTTACAAGATCGCTTGCTGATTTGCAAATATTCTTAATCAATATTCCTAGTCGTTTCAAAATGATTTGTCATTATGATCTTATATGTATATATATCTAAGTAATATTACAGAAAAATTGAACAATTAAGATATAGTAATAAACCATCGAAAAGTATCAGTAACACACTAAACAATGAAACACTAAAAAATTTCACAAAGATTTCTGAGGAAAAATATTGATATATAATATAAAATCCCACACGAAGAAGGTAGAATTAATAAGACTTACAGATGAAAGAAATTCAGGAAAGTCTTTATAATGAATTTGATGAAAAAGCAACCCGCAATTTGGAAAGTAGCTTCTATAATACTAATGTATTTTGGTCATTTTCTCAGTATAATTATTGAGAAAAATTGAAACAATATATATTAATCAAAATATTTATCTATTTTCTATAACTTCCTTCCGTCTTTCTGATAGCATGACCATAACATGTCGAAAGAATAATATTGGATTGATAACGATCTAATCATTGATCGATTTTCACACATTTCGAAACCGCATACCAGCACGGTTCTTTGTAGAAACCATGCTACATCGGTCAGAACAAATGGTACTGAACAGAAAGCGTTACGTCAGGTAGGTAACCCGAGTGCGGCAGATATTCTCATTCGAGTTGCATAGTATACATCTCACAACTTTTACAACGTGTAATCAAGTGCTGTCAAGCAAGAAGAACACTGCGTCTGACACTCACTACTTCCGGTCTTTTTTGCAACAATATGCAAATAGAATATTAATTACACATTTATTAGAGTATACTTTTCAGTATAAAATATTTCTTAATTATTTCCTGTGAAAAATATGTTAATCAAAATTACATATTGGCTTTGGATTTCATTTTCCATAAGATTATATTACTATACACTCAATCTTAGGAGTTTGGCCTTCTCCAACAAAGTAAGAACTCAAATGTCAAGAGGTTGCATGATCTTTTGCCTCAAAATAGGCCTAAGTTTCAGAATTTCTTACCGGTGAGCATTTTTTTGAGGTATGCGAACGGCCAGTAGTCGCTGAGAGCTAAATCTGTCGAATACGGTGGACGTGGAATTCGAAGTTCAATTCAAGTAGTTTTGCCATTGTTTTGATTGACAGAAAGTGTCACAACGCTGCATTATCTTGATGAAACAGATCTTTTTGTGCCTTATGCGGTCGTTTATTTGCAATTTCGGTCGTCAAACGCTCCAATAGCGCTATATAATATTCACTATTGATTCACTTCACTGCCGATTATTGTGCTTTCGGGCACTTCAGTTCGAGGTTCATCAATTGTCCAATGAGCTGACGATCGTTTTGATTCCGGAGTGAAGTGATGGATCCATGTTTCATACGTTATCATATATCAGTGCAAAAATTCTGGTTTGTTACTTCTAAACATGGCGAAACACTCACCAGAATCATCAACACGTTTTTGTTTTTGGTCAACCGTGAGCAAACGTGGCACCCACTTTGAACAGACCTTTCTCATATGCAAATGCTCATGCAATATATAACTAATACGTTCTTTCAATATCTTTATGATGTTAGCTAACTCACGCAACTTCACTTCTCGATCATTTAAAATGATTTTGTGAATTTCTTGTTGTTTTCTTCCGTTACTTTCTTATGTGGACGTCTACTGAGTTCTGCACCATAGATTTCACTATGGCCACGTTTGAACTCAGCAAATCATCGTTTTACTGTTGGCTGTGATTGATCGGAGTCCTCTTAGCACTTTTCAAGACATTGCGTCGCTTAAACGGTACTTTTTCCCATCGACGAGAGTAAAAATGGAATGCTCCAAATAGCCTTTTCGGTATTCATAATTTTTCCTATTGGATTTGAAGAAATCTGTTGCCTGAGCTAATGAAACCATTTTAGAATTTTACAGTAATGATGCTCTGTCATATTCCAATTGTCACTTTTAATAACAAAGATCGATCTGGCGGTGAAGTGCAAAACTCATTAGACGAACATGCAGCTTGAGTTCCTAAAGACCTTTCGGGCACCTTAGCACTTGACATATGAACTGTTGCCATGTCGAATTCAGTGAGAAATATATATAAGCATGGGAAAATGGCATTTTCAAATGTTTCAACATACCTATTTCATGGTTTATATCGGACCAAAAAGTGTTCTGTGGCTTTTTGTAACAAATAATAAAAAATGGATTTATTATGCTAATCCCAAAAGCAAAAAGTCATGAGTTAGTCCAGGGGAAACGCGTTAAAAAATAAATCGATAATCGGATCGCTGTCAAACCAACTTTGTTCTTTCGACACAATATAACCATGTTGCCAAAGAGACGGTAAAAACTTATAATAGAAATATTTTGTTTACTATGTTTCTCTTCTATTTTTGTGTCATTTTCAGTTCACTCAGGTTTAAGCCAATTATTTGGGAACTTAACCAAACAAGAAATGCAAAATAGATCAACTAGTAATGGAAATATAGTCCTAACCCATAAATTAATAAAACTGGAAAATATGAAGCTGTGCAGTATTATTTAATGACTCTAATATTTGTCGCGATTTTTTGGATTTCAAAACGTTAAATATGACTTTTTCACTTTTGGAATCAAACTATAATGTATGCTACCGTAAAATGAAAAATGCACAAAGTGTGTTAATGAAAAAGCGCCTCATCCGCAGTCATTCTGCACATGCAACCGTAACGCTGGTTATTTTATTCCGTTCGAAACAATACATTAAACCATTCAAATAAAAACAATTTGGGCTCCAAACGCCAGGGACCTGCCTGATGCCAGAACCGTGTAAAATTCGTCGCTATCTAGATGCGTCATGAATATTACATGATCCCTACGGATACACAGGAACGACGCGTTTGTTCAACGAAGGCGTGGATAATATGCCTAGTTTTTCACATTTGCTGCTCTTTTTTGCCTTTTCCGTTCACTTTTTCCGACGTCAACAGGAGAAACCTCACCGAAGAAGATTCGTCTCGAGGGGTAGGGGTTTCTTTCGGCCTCCAGCAGATAAGAAAGTTGTAGGCCGGCGGAAACTACTTGCTCTTTGAACGAAATACCATCGCAGACAGCGGCAGGATGCACAAATTTAAATATAAATACTTTAGGCAATCTTAAAAAGAGCATTAAAAAAGTCTAATAATATTTTAGTAACTGAAATCGATTTAAACTTGTATGTTAAAATTACATGTATAATCCATAATTTGGTAATAGCTATAAGGGTCCATTATTTTATACATTAACTAGCTGACCCTACAGACGTTATCATCTCTAGACTGTGAGTATTCAATTCGAAGTATTTTTACAGCTATATGACGGGCAAAATACGTTGGCAACACTGCGCTTCTTCCATTTAAAAATACTTAAGTAAATCAACACACTTACCTCTGATAGCTTTTGGCAATTCAGAACTACCAATGCAGTCAATATATTTTACACCATACCAATAGAAACATGCCAACGTATTTTCCACCAACCAGATGGTGGCAAAAGTTTATTTCCCATCATACTTACCTTGAAAGTAAGCATACATATATCTCGAATAATTCCAATTCTGCCAAATGACGTTATTTTAAATTAATTATTGTATTGCTGGATATGATTCAAACAAAATATAGAATCTGGCCCATTCCCAGAAACCAATGGATCTAGTGGACCTAAGGGTTGGACCAATTCAGCCAGTTTTATCTGGCCACAGACGTAACAGAAGGCTTAAAGGACTTCCTTGTAATGTGGACACACAATTTTCATTGATCCAATAGCAATGATATTCATTATGAACCAAATTGAAAAAAAATAAAAATTCTATGAACCAATTGTGTTAAATAATCACTTCTCAAAAAACTTACTGAACAAATTCAAAACTGTATGGAAAGGACAGTTATTACTGCGCAAAGGCGCGCAGTTTAAATAATCATTAAGTTTTGTGAAATTTTTCAATATTCTGGGCAATTATCTTAATTGTTTATTTATCTTTTCGTAATAAGCTTCTACAATTAGAAATTTCTTTCTAATCCTTCTTAAAGAAAAAATTTATGGTGTGACATACTCTGTAATCTGTTAAAACATTATCAAGTTATATTCATAATAAAATCATTCTTAAATATCGTTCAAAAATGTATTGGAATCTCTTCGCACTTACAATTCAATTACAATTTATTGTTAAATACAGTTTTACAGAGAAATGCTAAAGTAACAATAGAGCAGGGAATTGTTTTATTGGAAAGACTTACTGACAAAATTTATTGAAAATATGTATGGCAATGGATATTTATAACTTAATGTAAAATTTTCGGATGTCTCCGGTTCTTGGCTAAGACAAACTATCGGTTTAGTTCACATCGTCGGTCAGCATATTTTTAGTCAAATAGAGCATCCTAGTTTTAAACCATACATCTTATTTACTGGATTTAGTTTCATGCGATTACTTTATATTCCGCAAGGTAAGTGGTTTTTTGACAAAGCAACAAGTGTCCTAATGAAGCGGTAAAATACTTCCTGCAATATTGCAAGCAATTGATGATTCACATGAATTGAATTGTACCGATAAAAAAGAGATGTATATTGAAATCTAAATAAAATATTTTTGTACTATGGCCACATTAGGCCATATCGATTTGCTACATGTAACAGATGTATATACATAAAATATTTTGTGTCCAATTAAATAATTCCTCAAATCTGACCTGAGATATTTAAACTGATTTATCTCAGTACGCGATACGTTTTGTACAATACAAAGCAAAGCGTTTTGTGCGCTTTGTACAGAACTTAAAGACAAAAGGGCATTTCGAGCAAAAGGCTTACAATTTATCTACATTATATATTTGTAAATTCTGGTTGTTTGTTGTAAGAGCCATTAAATACAAGCTATAAAAGGTAAAGCCACAACTATTCTGTCAATATTCTATGCTCTTATTTTACTATTGTATGTAAACAATATTCAAATTCAAATTCAAGTATTCAAAATATTCAATTAACAGTTAACAATATATTTTAAATGCTATCGACATGTACAAAATTGGTTGGCAATACACATAACACATTAAACCTCTGTCTATATGATATATTAAAGAACCTACTGATTTTAACGATGATACTTTTAATAGCTTCCCACAGTGTTTTTATAAATACCCATAATTAATATGTTTACCGATTCCTTGCAAATAATAATGAATAATGAAAATTTAAAAATAGCAAAATTTTTACCGAAGCAACTGTAATAACACTGTAATTTATTTGAGTTTATATTTGGTTTTTCAATAAAGGTGTGTCATCAGTCATCAGTTAATTCAAAAAAATGCATAAGAACATTAATACAGCAAATATTATATTTAGAAGACAACAAAGAAGTGAATGTTAATGAAGGCAATTCCACTCTATATTTAATAATTCCTCTTTCTCTAATATTTTTCGCTAATTAACTTCGAGTTTGTCGGTGATCACCTACACCCCAACGAAGCCAATTTCGAAAGACAACAGTAACCAAAGGGAAATTATTATCCTATTTTTTATTCGAATTTTAATTAAAAACTGTATATACACTATGACCTTTTCAACAACAGAGAGTATTTTTAAATAACAGAAGCCAGTAGTGTTGTTTATGTCTCCAAACAGCTGCATTTGCAGTAAAGCACAGAGAATGGCAAAAACGTCATAAACCTTAAAATCTTTATAATTTATACACTTTTATTTGTAAGTCGAAAGGTGTAACAAATGTACAGAATGTTGTTTTAACATTTGTACTTAAAATTAATAACTCTTAAAGAGAACTTCTTAAAGAGAACTGATATACAAAATTTCAATAATCACGATAGGTTCATTATATTTGAGTTCGTTTTCAAGATAGATTGCTAATTTGCTTTTATGTTTGTTTTAGGGATATTTGATTCAACATACTTTTTTTCTGTATAGAATATGTCAAATTCTGTATTCAGTAAAGATAATCTCTGAGCGTTTTCTGCTTTAAGTAAGTGAAAAGTGCAGCGAAAGTACATTAAATGATTGTACAATCTTATAAGATAAATAGACATAAACTGATTAAGTATATGGAGTACGATTTTAAGGTTTGCTGAAGAAGAACGCTGA
This sequence comes from Rhynchophorus ferrugineus, assembly GCF_030347505.1. NCBI lineage: Eukaryota > Metazoa > Arthropoda > Insecta > Coleoptera > Curculionidae > Rhynchophorus > Rhynchophorus ferrugineus. Next base: position 16,015,763 of record NW_027472583.1, on the reverse strand, counting down.
GTTCTGGCTTAAAAGCAAAATTAAAAATAGGTACATATCTATGCACATAAATCATTCACGGTCTATAATACGAATTTCTACAGTAATCCTATATATTAATTACATACACACCTTTTACACATTCATAACCCTGGCTTGTTAATTGTCACCATTAAATCATAATCCTACATCCGAAAAGTTACATTCAGTCACAATAACTTTGTGCGCGACTATTCAAGTCAATAACTAATCTGTGAACACCAGTTCACAATTACACCATTTCTAATTTATTCTTCTGGGCGTCTGAGTTCAAACCGAAGGGTGTTATCGTAGGTCCTGATCAATTTCGCAGATATTTGAGAGACCAATTTTATAGGTTAATTCGGTTGCATGTTTGGACGCATTGCATTATAGGCAATATTATATCATCTTATAACTACAATAAAATGAGAAGGATAGTATTATTTGAAATTAAAATGAATTTTCAAATTTCAAATTATAGGCAATACATTCGACATCCCGATGACGTGAGTTCGCTGTTATTGTGGATAGACTATAACCAATAATGTCCAGTAATAGTAAATTGGAAAAAATAATCGATGAAGAACTTACAAATTAAAACATCACAAAGCGTTTTTGATTTATAACTAAAGGCGCTTTAACGACAAATAAAATTGACACCGATAATGAAAAATCATGACTCATTGTGTAATTTTAATGGCCTTAAGAACTATTTGAATACAATCAAATAATAAAAACCAGTCGATTAATTGATTGCCTTTAAAATCGAGGAATACTTCTAATGCGGAGTTTGACTGCTACCCAAAAACTGCAATATCCAATAGCAGACAATATTTTAATACTACACTTTGCCGGCTTGGTGGCGCAGTGGTACGGGTGATAGGACAGTCCTCCTATTGTTGCGATAGCCGCGGGTTCGAATCCTGTTGGGGCATGGGCGTAAATTTATGTTTGTGATTGTCTCAAATTTGTGATTGTTCTGGGCAAGTGTGTAAAATCCGACAAGGAAAATGATCCCAGTCACGCCAGTAACCAAGCTGGGTAAGACCGGATGTCTTCTGGTATGATTTTTAAAGTTGGTCACTCGCCAATCGGTAGGCCTAATGCTGAGGACCGTGGTTCGGAGCAAACGTTAAACTTTAGGCCCAGTCCAGATAAACCCATAGTTGGTAAAAGGAGACTTTAAAATATATCAACAAAAAAAATACTACACTTTTTGAACATTTAAATAAACTATAACATTGTTTAAAAGGAAACGCTACTAATTAATGCCAACAACTAATATACGTTTAAATCTTTCTCGATATATTTTTAGCATTCTAAAGTAACGGTAAACAGAAGTAGTACGTCTTAAATTAATTATAACAACCTTAACAAACTCGCAAAATAAACGTTATCTCGACCCGTATTTACTCGAACTCAGCCAATTTATTTTCTCTTTCAGATCGAACAAACTCAAGCCCTTTTGGCTGTCAATTACCGAAAAGGACACGTTGCCAATTCTCAACTTTCTATCGGCGGCCTTGCTCTCCGCCGAATATGAGAGGGCACTCAGCAGGGCACTGTCGATGGCAGAATGTCCGGTGGTGCCGTTCTTCGGCGCCTTCCTACGCGAACTGCGGGAAATCCTGGCCAGCAATACGCCGGAGTGCCTGCCGAATCCGTCCGGCAAATCGGCGAAGTCCAGCAGAACGGACCAGGCCCAACAAAGACAAGTGGTAGGTGAGAATAAATTGTATTTTTATGTCACTAGATTTTCGCGAAAGTATATAATAAAAAAACTTTGAGGAGTTTTGAAACGAGATATCTTGATATTGGACGGGAAATGTATTTAGAAAAAGTTTTCCGAATAGGTAGTATACCCTTCCCATTGTTACATAACTAAGTAAATAATAATTTTGTCAAAAATGTTTTGCATTTAAAATTCCTAATGAATTTCAATTATTACAATAACCAAAAGAAAACAAAACCTATAGCTGATAAAAAACAATGGTAATAGATCATGAGATTACGGTGGGTGGAGAAGCAATTTTAAACATATACAGTTAATTAATCTATATTTTTCATCTAATGTGGCAAAGAATATTATTTTGTTAAAACATGACTTGTTTTTGTATTTTGGGTCTATAAATTAATTTTAAAGAGTTTTTATTCAAAGTGTTGATGTATCATGTATTCAAAAGAACGATGTATCTTTTGAATCTATCCACGAACCGATTTATTTCTTGGTATCTTCATAAGAAGTGAAGCATTGCGCAGACAGGCTTAAAAGAAGCAAGATCAGGAAACTATGGCGGAAACTATAAGTATGTTTTCACCGCTTTTGCTACATGTAGTCAGGAGTTGTAGTCTTCGATGTCAACATCACCACTTTTAAAAGGCCGAAAGCAATTGAAATTCGTATGCTGAAATCGATTAAGCATGGTTTTCATAAGCTTCACATGACGTTCGACGACCTTTACCTGTCTTTTTCTTCAAATTGAAATAGAAATGTAAAACTTCCCTCAAATGCGATTTACTCGGTAGAAATTAAAATATTTCCTATTACTCGATATAGATTTTCCATAATACCTATCACCTACGTAAATACTCAAAATCATTTTTTATCCTTTGTTTAAAAATAACAAAAGTATTTTCACTGAAATTAAAAAGATACTTATGTGATACTATGTAACAACTTCGTCAATTAACTAAACATAAAAGCACATATTCCTGTCCGCATGCCTTATATCAAGATTAGCACGATGTCGACATTTAAAACGTGGCCGGTCGAAAGTTGGTCTCATCTCCATTAGATTTACAGCAGCGTTAGATCCCGCCATGACAACATCTAACGAGCTGCAGCGTAAAACAGTCCATAAAACTTTAATACAAAGTTGAAAATCGCATATCAAACGCAGCAGCATCAGGAACAAACAAAAAAGTTCATATCATGGTAACGGTCTCTATTTCAACAGTATTAAACCTAAAATCTATTTTACAAACATCCTAATTAACTATATTTCACGTCTGTTGTACTACATGATTCGTGCGGTCGTATATAGAAAAAAAAACAGAACGACACAAAAATAGAACATCGATTTATAGCTACCATACGATAGAAACAAAATATTATCCTTTGTTAAGAATAGTCGCTGTGTTGTTACTAAAAACATACTCTCAAAAAACTATTTCTGATGTGTGGGCCGAAATAAAAATAAAAATATTTACATACACATGAGAAGTTCCGATGATATATCAAAATAATTTTACACTGTTTAACATTGCGAGAAACCATCAATATATTAAATTTAATTAATGCAAAAATACAGTATTTTATTGTAAAACATACAATATAGTACATCTTGTTGAATGTTAGCAACACTACTTCTGTGCTACGTTTGATAACGTTTTACGAGCGATATTGTAAAACGGGATACCTAAAACACGGTAAAACATCATCGGCGAAGAGGAATAATGAGGGAAACCCAAAGTTACCTGGCAAAAGGCACAGCAGAACTAAACACTTACTTGAGTAATACTGTTTCGACACAAACAGTAAAGGGAGATCTCCATAAAGCTAAAATTCATGGAAGGGCTGAGAATGTTAAACCCTTAATAACAGATACCAATACTAAGCTGTCAAAGAAGTGATACAATGATCATAAAATCTAGAAACTTGATGATGGATGATGGAAGAATGTGGTATAGTCCCATAATCCATCGTTTACATTATTTCAAATACTACAAACTGTTAGGCTTATGTATGGAGAACTCCAAAACAAGCCTACAGTCCAGACTACAAGAGTCTAGTTCTGGAGAATCCTCGCTTGCACATAAAGGTATGAGTTTGCAACGTTGCCAGTTGTTTGCCAAAATTATACGTATATTTGAAAAAAATAATATACATAGTATAAATTATCTTGAATTTACAAGATAACCTGATATCATAGAACCTAATATTTCTGATGAGACTCAAGTTAATATGTTTTAATACATTTTTCATCCCCTATAATATAAAAATGATGTTTCATTTTTTAAATAATTTTGAAAAGAAAAACGAGAAAAAAAAATTTATCAATACATATACACTACAATAACAAACCAAAGTTATAGTTCTTGTAATTGGTTAAAATATTGGGTATTTTTACAACTACTACGGAAAGAAATTTAAATCATGTGACTTGTATTTCAATCATGTAATTGAATTTCAATTTCGAATGATTTTTAAAATCCAAATATGTTAGCACGTTACCACAAAATCATTATACCAGTAATTTGCCTAGGTTATCCATAAATGTTTTCCTCCCACTTGCAAACACATTGCATTAGAAATATTACTTCTATTACAATTTTCTAAGAACTATCGCCCTATAAAGGTTTTTTGTTCTTTCCAACCCAACATTTGTAACTCTTTCGTTTTTCAGTCCTCATCTTTATTTATATTTTAATGCCTTCATACACAGAAATCTTGTAACATTTATTATTTCTTAACGAGTTTTGCAAGATCTAACCTAATAACCTAATAACTAGTGAATAATTCAGTAAATGCGTCGAAAACAGTTTACTTTTTCTGAATTAACTCTGCGTAATTACATTGTAGCTATATAAATATGGAAAAATAAATAACCCCCTGAGAATTTTAAACTATTTCAACGGTTTTACTATTTTTTACCGCAGTAGCATTAATTTGTTAGCTTTTTTGTTAAAAATTGGTACAACATATTTTATTGAAACTATGATCTATCAATAGCCCTTACTTTTTCCTACCTACAGCATTTCCCATTTAATGTTTCCAAGTATGTTTTAATGGTTTTGCAACATTTCGTCGGACGTTGTCAAGCTGAAGAATAGCATTGTTATGTGTTTGAGTATTCTGGTCGTTCTTAGGGCACTTTTCGGCTCAAGCGCACAAATTATAACAGATAGTAATACCCATTGATGGTCAATAAGTTTTAACGACCGATAACATACCTCACTAAGCTAATCCCACCAAATACAGAGCATTAGCTTGCTGCCATAGATATACGGATTTGTTGTTGATACATGACTGGGTGGTCCTCACGATTTTTTCTTTTTGGATTACCCTAAAAGTTCCACTTTTCATCACCAGTAACAATATGATGATTCCGTTGATTCCAATTTTTCCGTTGAAGTAGCATTTCGTACTTGACAACAAGTATTTCAATGTATCTATTCCAATATCTAAGTTTTTCGGGCATTTCCATGTTCTTCAATTGATTGTAAATTGTTTCTTGTATTACTCTCAACAATTCTTCGTGCGATTTACGTGGATAATTATCAAACAATGTCTTCAAATCCCATTTTTTTTCAAGTTGTTTTAGCTGTCCAATACGCTCTTTGTCTTTATTGTCAAAATCGTGCCACCAAAACGTCAAAACTAGTATTCTCGTATTGAAATCGATGGAGTATGGTTGTCATAAGCTTCATACAACATTCGACAGCCTCAAGTCAACTTTCCTTCAAATTTAAGTAAAAAAGTAAAACTTCCATCAAACAATATTTACTCGGTACAAATTCGGACATTTTCAATGCACTTAAAAAGTGTTTAGTTCACACTTCGACGAAATGACACATACTGAAAAGTAGGCTTCAGCATGGAGTTCGTTACTAATTTACTCGATGCGATTTAATACATAGTAACACCATCTCTTGTAAGTCCTTTAAATTGAATTTATAGATTAATATAATATTATACTTTAAAGTACGAAATTTCACATTTTGGTAGCGTTGAATGAAAGTGATTGTTATCGTCGATCACGCGAAAATTCATTCACTTTGAACCTTTCGATAGTGCCTTGAAACGGAAACTAATAAATCTTTTTCTTGCACGAAGTGGAGTAGCTGTCAACGTCTTTAAAGATTCGTGCTAGCCGAGATTTTAATTTTCGATTTCTTATCAACTGTAACGTTTATTTTAAAATAGGGCGTTTAAATTACAGCTATATTATCCTTATATTTTATTACCCGTAGACAAATCAACATTTTGTCATGTCTGCCGACTTTTTTTACTGTGTAGCATAATTTTTAACCGACTTGTAAAAAGGAGGAGGGTCTATGTTCGATTGTATATTTTTATTAATGTATATTCGCCGATTTCTCCGTCAATTGTGAACTGATTTTCCAAATTATTTTTTTATTCGAAAGAATTCACTTCCGAGGTGGTCTCCTGGAGTCAAAGAGGATCTGATGGTAGAATCCAGAGAAATCGAAAGAAATCACAATAACTTTTCATTGTTGTTTCGTTAGAACATTTGTCAAATCACCCAGGCTAGGTAACGGACCCCGGAGCCTGAAGTGTTACTATTTTTAATCATTGCTGCTTTAGTCCTATTTTTCCTCGTAAGGGCTGCACTTTTACATGGCTTACTCATTGTAATACTTACTAACATAACTGCGTAATTGATTGAGTAGATATTTAACACTAAAAAGAGAAATATAAAATATTTTTAACAAAAAAATTGAACTGACTGTAGAACGAATTTTACTATGTGGACGTAAATAAAAAATATAAATTAGTTTTAAAGGATATTTGTTTATTTTAGTTACAAGAAAATATATACATAATTAAAACAAACATCATATAAAGTTCTTACAAACAGCAATAAATCAATTAAACTAAAAGTAAACAGGTGGTAAACGTCTATTGAGGAAATAGCGGAATAGTTCTGAACTAGATAAAAAAGTACCTGAGCAACAAATTTTCGAGAATAACAGTAAGATACAAAGAACTTTAAATCAGCCGTATAATTATTAAAGGAATTATCGGCCAGATTGATTAACAACGGCGATGATGCTGATAATTAAAGCCAATTGACTGGTAATTGAATTTGTACGTCGGTCTGTTGAGTTTTAAATGCCGATAGTGATAACAATGCCTAAACATGTCATTAGAGAATAATGATAAAAGACTTTAAGAAAGAAGAAACTTTGCTTGGATGAAGTATGACATGTGAACACGGTACAAAGGGATAGCACGCGACGTACCAGCTTATGTCCTAACACCAACAATAATGATGTGCAATGTGATCAAGGGATAACGCGCCAGATCTACTGTCACTAAGCTGTATTTTTAAAATAAATAAACAAATATACAATTGAACAGTACTGTTACTAGTTCCACTAACTTCTCCAGCTACAGCTATGATGGACGTGCAGTGCGTACAAGGGAGAAAGCTAAAAGCCACACGCTAGATACGCTGCCATCGAAGCCAGTAGAAACCACTTTCGGTGGCGTTTATATATGCTTCAAATTATCTATAGATCATAACAATACATAAGAAACTTTGACCACTATGGCACTAGCCTCTGGTTTATAAAATAGCTACAATTTATATATACAGTTGCAACCATAAAACTATTACCTTTGATTTATAGTGATTATGAGTTATAATAATTAAATAAATAAATAGCGGAGAATGTTCAGAATAAATTGATAACTGAATAGATAAATTAATAGCTAAATAAATAGTTAAATGAATAGAATTAAAATAAAAATAAAACTGAAATACTCTGTGAAAAACTCAACATTTTGAAAACTCGGCTGCATAAATGAACTTTCATAGAGCTCGAAAAGTTATTGGGCATGTTAAGTTATCACATTTGGCAAATGTAGTTCGAGGAGGGGGCTAAACATGTTGCCAATTATGGCAATAGTTTTTGGTGCTGGGTGTCTGCAAGGGTGGCAGATCCCAATGCTCTTTTAGTTTCTTTACCGGTATCTCAATTTCCCCAGAAACATAAAACACACCAATAAAATATCAAATTACCCTTAAAATATTATCGATGTTTTACCATTAACGTAAACTTTCTAGCGGTCGTTCCTAGGATTTCCAACTCCTCGAACCACGAGTGTTTCTTTTTGTTCGTTTTTTTAGAGCTGAATTTAAAAAAATATATTAAAAAATAATTTGCTTTTACATGACTTCAAAAAATAAATGAAAAAAATCTAAAGCATAAACAAATGAATTAAAAACACACAAAAGAAAAACAAAACAAAAGTATTCAAATCAAACTGCCCTTGAGTGTAATATTAGAATAATTTTAATCAGGCTAATATGGCTAGTACAATCAATAATTTAGATAACAATCTAAATAAAAAATAGTTAACATGTTGCATTAGACTTTGGAATATTCTGTTCGCTACAAAAAACCATAGGTTATATTTAAAACTTAATAATAATAGCATGTCAAAAAATAAAATACTATTTCATAAAAAGTTCTATCTCAATCAAATCGTTGCATTCAACCTGAAAAATAAAAATGCCATATCCATTGAATACCATAAGCAACTGTTTCGACAGTATTGTTGATATGTGATTTTTTGCAATATCATACAATAGTGTAATAATAGAAAGTGACGGAAATTTGAATTAAAATTATTTTTATTAATTGATTCATATTATGGTTAATGTACAACTATTAGGAATAATATATCAAGTTTATAAAAAATATATTATATTTAGTATTAGATATTTATACAATAAATTACGCAATTATTTTATTTAATATTACAATGGGTATACACCAAATAAAGGTGCAGTCCGTATGAAGAAGAATAGGAATAAAGAAACAATGATTAAAATTGAGATGATTGATAATTATTGAATATTGTCCCCGTCGGTAATCGAACCCGCGACCTCCGTTTGGGAGCTAAACGCTTCAACCATAGAAGCAGTTTTCTACAATATTTCTACGTGGTCTTATATACTATAGTAGCTGCTAATTGGCTTTCGCACCGAGCGACTTCACATCAGCTGAGCAATAATATTATACCCAAATATATGATTATTTCAGGTAAAAAATATTTGAAAACTTTGTACGTGCCTTTGAAATTTAAGCATTTACCTTGGTCCCCCTCTTCTCCCCAACAGATCCTGAGTTGGCTCAAACGAGACTATTTCAGAAGTGTACTTTTTCGAATAAAAAAAGAATTTTGAAAATTGGCCCAAAAATGACGAAGAAATCGGCAAACATACATTAAAAAATGTATATATATATAGCCGAACATAGAACCTCCTACTTTTTCGAAGTCGGTTACTTAATTGGACTAATAAAACCAAGTTAATAAATTAAATAAGATATTCTTGTGAAAAATACGTTGTTTTGGCTCGAATGGAAAAAAGAAGTGCGAAAGTGGTTCGATGATTGGATGACGGCCAAACCAGCATCGTTCTTGGGACATGGAAGGCGCTATGTTTCCAGAAAGGTTAATATATTTTGTACCAATTTAGCTCAACAATTTTTTTAAATCAAAATTTTAATAGAATAAAGGCAAGTATTTAATATATTAATATTTAATTTTTTAATCTATATATTTGTGGCTTTGCTCTCATTTATAAACTACGTTTATATATTTGAGGTAGGAATACGTGTTTGAAAAATCAGGGCAGCGGTGAACTTTCGAAAACTTTGGCAACAGCAATAAACATTCATTTGAAATATTCAGGTTGTAAAACTAGTCTTTCAGGGCTTTATTAAATTTACAGCTTCACTGCTACTCGACACCCCCTAACGAACTGCGGCGAAACTCTATACCCATAAAACTCGAACACTAAGTTGAAAATCTATTCCCTTGACCCAGCTGTTAGACGCACCGAAACAAAGGGCAACATATTAGCTTTATAATTTAAGCAATTAGATGAACAGCAGGGCCAATAGTAATCTACAACTCAATTTATATTTAACAAAATGTTATAACAGGTCAATTGAAAAGTCCATAGTCATAAAAAACCATAGTAAAACACATCTTCTTGGCAAAATTAATTTTTTTGTTGCAACCTTATTCCCTTCAAGGGTGATACGTTGATATAGCGACTCTAAAACTTTTCGATACCATTTTTGTAGCACAATTTGTCCTTTGACTCAAAATAGGCCTCATTCATTCGAAGAACATTTCTTCCCAGCGAGCATCCTTTTGAGATTTGAGAACAGGAAATAATCGCTGGGTCCAGATCTGGAGAATATAGTGGATCAGGAAGCAATTCGAGGCCCAATACATGGATTTTGCCATCGTTCTCACTGACTTGTGACACGGTGCATTGTCTTGGTAAAGCAGCACTTTCTTTTTCTTCAAATGCGCCCATTGTTTGGCGATTTCGTCCTTCAAACGATCCAATAACGCTATGCAATAGTCGCTGTTGATGGTCCTTCAATTTGCAAGGTAGTCAATGAAAATTATTCCATGTCAAAATAAAGAAATCCCAAAATACAGACGCCATTACTTTGCCAGCCGACTGTTGCGTTTTCTCACGCTTTGGAACGGGTTTATCGTGTGCAGTTCACTCGGATGACTGTTGATTAGACTTCGGTGTGAAATGAAGGAGCCATGGAGTCATTCATGCTCACATATCGACGCAAAAACTCGGATTTATTACGCTTGATTATCTTCGAACACTGCTGAATCATCAACTCGTCGTTGTTTTTGGGCAAAAGTGAGCTCGCGCGGCACCCACTTTACACAGAGCTTTCTGACATCCAAATATTCGTGAATAATATGATGTACACGTTCACTTAATATCTTCAGAGTGTCTGCTATTTCATTCAATTTCAATTTACGGTCAGTCAAAATCATTTTGTGGATTTTCTTAATGTTTTCGTCGGTAACAACCTCTTTTGGGCATCCACAGCGTTCATCGTCTTCGGTGCTCATTTCATCACGTCTAAACTTAGCATACCAATACTTGATGGTTGATTATCCTGGGGCAGTGTACGAGTTTTTGCTTCAACCGTATTGTTTCCCTTCAGAAAGCAATATTTTATGAACACGCGAAATTCCTTTATATCAATTTTTGTCACAACAACAAAAGTTGCTGCACTAAAAATGTAATAATTAACAAACTAATGATCCGACAGCTAACGACTCTAGACGCATCTTTTGAAGGTTAGGGCCAACTGCATTTAATTCTAGTAGCACCATCTATGTGTCAGGCCGGGGACTTTTCAATTGACTGGTTAACAGTATACATATATACTGTTAACCAGTCAACATATTTTATACACTATTACATACACTATTATATACAACATTATACATATATATATATATATATATATATATATATATATATATATATATACATGTATATATATATATATATATATATATATATATATATATATATATATATATATTCCAAAGGTAACAAAATCGATTTAACTCTTAATATCTACAATAAACTGTATATACTTTCCGAACTTTAAATTGCAACATTGTTTATACGACGAAAAACGTTCAGTCGTTAACACTTTTCAGCTTAAAATCGATTCAAACATTAAGCATCTTAAACGGATAACGTTTTAAAACAATTTTCAAAGTAGAATCGATAGAAAGGGCCCTGACGGAAAACCTTCTCCAGTTGCGGTATTTTTGTCGGATTACGTTTTAAGAGGGTTACCAACCGGCTCCCGAAACGGATAAGAGCCGCAGGAATTATATAAATATCCGGTCTGGAAGCCAGGCCAGAAATTGGAAAAGGGTTGGCGAACGACAAAAACGTAAACTGAACCTATTAGAGCGGTGAGGGTAAGCGATAAGTGCAGGGGTGGGTAAGATAAAAACACACAGAAGCCATATTTTTCACCGAGGTGAGCCTTAATGGTAGCCTAATGGCGAATTATATCCTGCAGGTGATTCCAGTACTTTTTCAGGTGTTGTATTTTCCTTCAAGCATTATCTGTTAAAATGTATTATTTAATTATTAAAATATTCAATTAAAAATTAATTTTACCTAGATGTTAGATGACCCAGTAAACTTCGCATCCCCTACATCAATCTTATAAATTTTTTCTCGCAATTACTTCACGTTTCCTCGTGATATAAACCTTTATTCGACTCAAATATATGTAATAATATAGAAATTTCTTCAATAATTTTATACTACGTTCGTTTCTGCATTTTCGTCACTGAACGAATTTAATATTCTACATAACATAAAAAATTAATTAATGATAGAAATAGACATAGACAATAGACTGATTTTCAAGAAAAAAAAATTAGAAAGAAAAACTTGCTTTTGATACACCTTGTATAAAACAATTTTTGAAATAACACTTTATTGGGAAAAGCATGTTAAAAATAAACGAGCAGAATTTTGTGATGCTCAAAAAAAATATATGGCTGCTTGTGCGACAATGCAAATTAACACTATAAAGTGTTATTATACAAGAAAATCGTGAAGTGAAGTGTGGACCTACGGTGTGCAATTATAGAGTTGCACAAAGTTCAGAAAAACATAGTTCTACAGAGTCTTGTTGATGCCACATAATACAAGGATCTAAAGGGACCAACGGTTAGTGAAGAAACTAGACAGTTTGCGAAACAACATCAGGAGAGATCGGGTGAATATAAAAACGCCAATATACTCCAACTGTCCTACAGTTGAAGTGTCAGAACCCCACCAAGGAAATGTAGTTATTTTTGAAAATTGTTGGAGTGCACCAGTGGGAGTACTCCATCAAATATTAATTAATTAAGTTTAGGTCTGAATTCTAAGATCCAGACCTTAAGAAAAATATGATGAAATATTTACCAGATATTAAAAATAACTAGCTGTACAAATGTGGCATGTGCTTTTGAATAAAACAAAATTCCTTAGTTTAACATGGGTCTTAATCGAATGTCTGTAGTATTCAAATAATAATTTGTTGAAATATCGAACTGGCTCTAATTCGGATTAAAGGAGAATATTCTATAGTATAGATTCTAATTTTAACGTGCCATTTTTTGTATTTCATAAAAACGTTGTTTTGTCAAATAACAATTGGAATTCAGTGAATCGAAATAATTGAAACCTATTTTTACGTAATTAGGTTTCACATCAGTATCGCAAATATCAATTATTTATCTGTCCCTTGACAAAAAATCGTTTCATATATTTTTTATAAACACTGGCAATAGCACGGCATTTGATAATTCCTCATTCTACATTCTATTGAGCCGCATCAATCAAAATCTATAAAGATATATTCTAAAAACCGTATACATTATAACTTGTTTGCGAAAAAATAAAAAACGTAAAAGCTTCTTACAAGTTTGTGTTTATTATGCCAACATACCATTTTATGTATACTTTCTTTATATTTTATATTATAAAAAAAATATTCAAAAGCGGGCTTGTATATATAAGACATATTATACATAAAAATTCTGAAAAAATTATCGACCATAAATACCTTAATATTAAAAAAAATCGCCAAATATATTCGTTACAGAGATATTGAGAAACCGCGATGTTGAAAAGGTTCGAAATGATATTTTCAGTGAATTCATGTAGTAGCTATTTTCCTTCTTTTTGGGATCTTCCCCTTATCTAGTCACAGTGTTATCAACTGTTAAGCCGTCTGAAAGTTCCTTTAGAGTTTGAGCTGAGTGTTTGTCTAAGTATTTTCAAAGCCGTATATTTATATATAACTTAATAATACTTGAATATATTATTAAAACTATTCTGAACCAATTGTAAAAACATCTTAAACTAAAGAAAAATATAAACCCAATGAATTATGTATATACTATTTGTTTAAGCAAATTGGGGTTTTCCCAACTTATTCGCCAGTTTTAACCCGCTCTAACTTATAGCCCTTCACATACTCCAAATTTATTATTTTGTAGAACTTTCGTCTACAATAATATCATCCAATTTAGGTGAAAAGAACAGTTATCATGTCGCGATATCAAGCACTGATAACAAGTTCCATATTTCAGTATGTCACATTCTCATGGAAAGTCATTTTTTGCCCATATTGAGATCTACGCTCTATTTCCCTCATAAACTACCTCACAATTTACTCTAATAAACCTGTCTAAACTCTTTTTTTTCCTTAATATGCTTGAACCAAGAAACAATATGAAACTCCACCAAAATGTATTAACTTACTCATGTTTCACTCATAATAGAGTAAAGAGAATAATTTTAAAATATTATGTTAATGTTAGTAAAACTTGTTTTCTTCCAATTAGCCAATATATATTCTTACATTTCAATTCCATTACTTTTCTTTTCTTCTTTATATGTTTCTTCCAGCGAAGTTTTGCATTAAGATTCATTGTGAAATATTTAGCGTTGTTGCTATATGGAATGATTGCTTCTTTACTACTGTCTCTGACTGCTATAATCGCAGTATCAACAGCAAATGTAGCCATCGTAATATTCTCCATGTGTGGTATATTACAAGTGTAGAGTAGATAAAGCATTGGCCCCAGTACACTTTCTTGTGGTACACCTGCTTTAGCTTCTTTTATTGTAGAATAAACTTCTTATTAACTTAGATTAGCCCTAAACATTCTGGCTGTAATGTACAATTTTAGTAGTTCGGTGAGTTGTTTTGGTAACATTTTCTGTAGTTTATGAACAAGGCCTTCATGCCAAACCTTATCATTGGCTTGTGCTACATCTAAGAATATGGGTGAGCATACTGTCCTCTTTCATTAATGAAAATTATGTAGTTAGTTTGATTTTAACCTATATATTTTATTCATATTTTTCACCTAAAACACATATTGCAAAAGGAATAAATACACCAGGCTGATTATAAGAATTATTTTATTTATAATAATAATTATTTATAATTATTTATCTCTTGACTTAGTTGTTTAATTAAAATTTTGTAATTAAATTATTTATATATACAATATTATTATTTATAATTAGCTTATTTATTCCACCTTGTTGTGTTTGTCGCCGTTTTCCTCAAAAACCGACGCAACGTTTTCGTCAAAGGTGATTAATATGTAGAAGATATGATTTAAATTTTTATTATTTTAAAGATAAACTTTAAAGTATAGCAAAAAAGACACTCTAGTAGAATAGATTTCTTAATACTAACTCAAAGGCCAAGTATCTTTGTCTGTTAGATGCTTCACAACCCTTAATGTATGTGGCTGAGCGTTGGCATACAATAGAATCAGTTTTCGTGTCTTACTCGCTCTTGCTGGCCTTTTTTGCAACAATACTTTGTTCAATTTATGAGATTGACATCGGCAGACGTTTCGCTGGCTATATAGGTGGGTGTCCTGGATTAACCCATGATTATTTACGGTTGGAATTATCCCAATAAATCATAACCGAGCAGCATCATCATAAGTCTCTAAAAGTAAACGAAAGTAAAAAAAGCCGAAAATGTAATTTTCAGAGTTCCATAATTAACGTAGGATAGGTTAGTTTGTAAAAAGTTATTTACCTTTATAATTGGCATTTCCATTAACGTGCGTGCGTGCACAACTAATTTAAAAACCCTTAAAAACTGTTAACATAATGTAACAAAGCAAGTACACCTACGAAAGACTATTCGACGACATTTAATGAAAATTACCATCTGGTAAATTCCGGAAATTTAAATCAAATAGATACAATAATACGGAGCGGCAGACATCCCGAACCCCGAACATTTTCAATTAAATTTTCAATTATCCGGTATTTATAGCGACCGCTTCAAAAAAGGAACAGACGAACCGGCGTTTCCTTTTAATCGAACGGAGACTGGAAGTATTCCCACTCTGTTTCAGTTCATATCAGATTATAATGGCGAGGACCACCACTTTACCAAAATCGGACCGGGAGGTCTCATAAATCTGGAGAAGATCTATAGGACCCAGGCCGTCATGGATCATATCTCCCTCTGTCATCAGCATTACCATACCAGAAATCGGCTGAGCCCTAACATCAGCCTCATAGATTACTTGAAGTTAGTATTTCGTTTGCTTCCATCTATATTACATAAAATGCGAATGTCGTTTTCTAGATCATCAGCTATAAGCGAACCTAGAGTATTAGCAGCGTCCCCTCCACAAAATATCGAACTCGATGGAGAATATGAAATAGATGTAGATGATTATCATCCGGTACAGCCGTTAGTTCACGATCACGGAGTCAGTTTTGTTTGTTTGTCATCGCCACTCACCAAAATTGATCAACATGTGATGCAGGTAAGTTCAGTACTAATAATTTTGATGAAAAGTTTCGTGTGTTTTTGAAAGAATTCTAGGATTGATTTTAAAATCACAATTGAACCCAATAAATTACGCTGAGATGGCGTTTGAACATTTTCTCGAAAAGGAATCAGTCATCTATATTTTCAGTCTTTTAGTGCCATTTTCCATTTATTCCATTATTTCCATAACTTGTGCAGTACACCTTTACCAAATTAAATAATAGGCCCACTATCCTATTCAGTTAAAATGGAAGAAAATAGCTGAAGTATAAAAACTGAGATAAAGTGTTATCAATCGATAATTCACTTTATCCGATATTACATACATGTTATTAGAATATCTTTTTCAATAAGAGTGAGCCGATATTGAATTGGAATAAAATAAGTTGTTTATTAGACATTAGCGAAAATATTTCTTAAATGTATATATATATATATATATATATATATATATATATATATATATATATATATATATATGTGTGTGTGTGTGTGTGTGTGTGTGTCATTTTAACGTGTCTTGTTCTGTGTTTTATTAACACGTTTTGTCAAATAACAATTCAATTACTCTATTCACGTTACCTCTATGAGAGACAGCTATATCCTCAAATAGTTCATGCAGGAGGTCCATCATGGTGTCCTCCATCTGGAATGTTACGGCATTCTGCTGAAACCTCATGTATCATTGTAGTTGTTTATCATGTAATGGCGTTCAAGTTGGACCAGAAAATCTATCATTATTTTTCTGTAACGTAAGCGTTGACAGGATGAAAACATAGCATAAAACGGGTCTCATTACTAAAGCTAATTTTTCAGACAAATTTGCGGTTCCAAAAAACACTTCTTTTTATAATAAAATTTTAATCATTTCGACATCCTGTTGATTTGTACAATTTACCATTAAGATTTGGCATCATTTATCGAGTAATAAACAACAATTTAAACAGACTCTAACTAGACACTATCAATATCCACCAGCTATTGTTGAAAAAGACTACAGTATAATAACAAAAGCTTCATGAAATGAAATATAAACATTTTTAGTTTAATAAATGTCAAAAAGAGCTTGATGCACAAAACCTAATACAACACCCATTTATATTGAAAAGTTTATGATTGATCCACTCGAAATTTGGACACCACTTGTGTTAAAAAAAGATTGAAATGTTTGTATTGAGCGTATTACTATTTTATTGTCCAAAACTAAAACCGAATAGTTGATGAAAATTTAAAAAGCCCACATAAAATCCAATTTTAATTCATGAACAAATCAAGTTGACCTTGACCTACTTTAATTTGGGTCGTCAGCTAACGCTCACTATCGATTTACAGATACTGCATCACGGAAGTACGGTGGTCATATGGGAAAGCCAAGAAAACCAAACGCCTTCCACCATCAAGGGTACCTTCCTATACTTAAGGCTCGACCGATCCTCCACGGTTCTAACATGGGTGAGGCCCAGCTGGTCGGCCCTGAAAGCCGGGAACACCAACGAGAACGATCCGTTCTCGCAGGATTTCAATTTGAGTTTTAACCCCGAGGACACGTTGGCGCCTGGACTGCTCACCAAGCTCGCTCTACAAAGCACTAGTGAACAGAGTACCATGACGACTTTAGATGATGGGTAAATATTATATTAATAACATATGGCCTATGTTAATTATAGATGTGGATACAGATTTCTAGATTTGATGTCGATCAAAGAGGTTCATCTCGGAGGAAGAGACCAAGAAAAAGACGCGGAACTGGCAATAGTGGCCCGGAGATATGGACTAACACACGAACCAGGAAATGAATGCGCTTTTACTATCCTACATGGAAATGGCCTTAGCGATAACAGGCTGCTGTACGTCGTTTGCCCTCCTGCAGAATGCAGGTAAGGTCGATAAAATTTTACTGCTGCTTATTTTTCTAACGCGAAAAGCTCCATAAGGCGAAATTATTAAATTGTATTATTATTAGACACTCTCCGAAATAATATATTTTTATATTTTTGGAACTGGCAGTTCAGTATATTGCTAAGCAGTAACATACACAAACGGTGTAATAAATAGTTTTATTACCGTTCTCATAAAAACACCAACTACATCCTCCTTGGTAAAATGTTTCTAATAAATCATATTTTAATACGCCTTTTGGTTATATTACACGTGCACAGTCTCGTATAAAGTGGACCACCGAATGGAATAACATTTTGTATTTTTAACTAATTTTTATTTAATTTTAGTTATAATTCTTAAATCTATATTGTCTAAGTACTAAGATAAGTAATAAAGATTTTTAACATTGGTCCTCGATTGAAAGTTATTCAATAAATTCTGTATATTATTCTGCGGAAGAAGTACCTTCGGTTATCCTAATAGATAGCTTTAAAATTCCATATATCCAGTAAAACTTATTCAGTACAGCCATACTATATCAAGTATTCTTCTTGACAATATTCTTGACAAAATTGTATTGCTTTTGAAAATAAAGATGTCAGAAAATAGTTTTCATAATATTCTGTTTAATTTAATGTATATTTTAAAGTCTCCTTTTACCAACTATGGGTTTATCAGAACTGAGCCTAAAGTTTAACGTGAGCTCCGAACCACGGCCCTCAGCATTAAGCCTACCGACTGGCGAGTGACCAACTTTAGAAATCATCCCAGAAGACATCCGGTCTTACCCAGCCTGGTTACTGGCGTAACTGGGATCATTTTCCTTGTCAGATTTTACACTCTTGCCTAGTACATTCACAAATTTTAAACAATCACAAACATAAATTTACGACCATTCTCCAGCAGGATTCGAACCCGCGGCTATCACAACAGTAGGAGGACCGTCCCATCGCCTTTACCACTGCGCCACCAAGCCCGCGTATATAATATTATGTTGTTTACATCCAAATAGGAAATAATACAGTGCAGGCCCATCTAAAATTATGTGATTAGTGCTTAAGTAGAGGACAGAATCAGAATTGGTTTGCTCGCTTTCTTTTCGAAATCTGCAATGACGACTACATATTTATTTTCAAAATATGCACCAGATGTAAACTATTTTGTTTCTTTCTTTTGTTACTCTAATTAAGGTAAATAATATATAATTTTTCTTAAGGGTATATGTTTTGATGTTTTTCACTTTTTCTGCATAATAGATGTATACACTATTTCGAAAAGAGGATTAGTTTCTGTCGGTTGTAAAATAGAATCAGCACCTAAATAAAATCTTACATTGGCCAGAAAGAAGTTGACAAAGAACATATGTAATTGGTTTTTCTGGGAAATATTTGCTCAATTTGCCTAATTGGCTATATCATTTTATTCATAAATTTATATAAACAGATTTTTGTAACGGATTGGGAAGAAAGAAATTTCGGTTATTTTACGTTTTCATAACGAATTTATTCATATAAACTTTACATACTAATCAATGATATACATGTGGCTTTAATTAATAACCTTTTACCAACTTTCTTATAAAACCATAATTTCATTACTGTAACACTATGCGATAAACCGAATGATTTTCACAAACCTTAGTTTGAAATCATCTTTACAGTTTCAGACAGTTTTGCAGAGACTAGAATAAAGTCTGGACTATGCGACTCTGTTTTTAGTTTAACGCTAGCTGAGGTAGTCTCTTTATAGATGCTTCTTCGTTTTTGCCCTCAGCTAATAGTGTTGTATCTATCGTAGTTCCCTCGAGTTTTAGTATGTCACTAGTATAAAGCAGATGAAGGATAGGTCCTAGAACATTGCCTTGAGGCTTTATTTGTGTTTTAGTTCAGAATATTCTCCTTCGTGTTTAATACTGGAGTCTATTGGAGATATATGATGATAATATCTCTACATACTGCTTTGCCAAAATTTTTTTAAGTTTAAATATCAAGCCCTTGTGCCAAACTTTATCCAAAGCTTGTGCTACCCCTAGAAAAACTGAGGAGCATATTTGATTTTCTTGGAAAAAACGCTGAATGATATCTATTATTATGGTTCTATGGACTTTTGAATTCTTCTATGGCTCGATTTTTGAATGGTTTTGTCGGAATCTAAACTGATAGTCCGATATTAGACTGGATTTATTCTCCTAAGGAATATTTTCTCGAAAAGTTTCAACACAATTGTTAATAGAGAAATAAGTGTATATGATTTGACATCATTAGGTACTTTACCAGGCTTTGGTATTATAATTACATCCCCCACTTTCCAGTAAGCACGCACTTATTTTACTCCAGAAGCTGTGCTTAAAATATAAGTAAACTTTATTATGGCTTTTCTAGGCAGTTATTTCAGGATTTCTCTAAAACTTTTTGATTTTGAGACTTTCTTGAATACAGGTTTATGCTTATCTCATTAATTATTAGTTATCTTGATTACTGATGTGATAATTTGTGATATTAACCTATCACTTAAATAGTTATGAGGTGGTTCGTCTGATGGCTATTGGGAATATACACTTTAGTTTGATGTTCATCAAAGAGCTTTACTTCTTGTTTATTGTCTCTGGACCATGGTCCATTGTTGCTTCTTATAAGTGGTATAGATGTTACAAACTAGTAAGGTGAATTCGTATTTATAGAGACTCCTCCTTACTCACCAATCTTCACTCACTTCATATTAAGTGTTATTTTAGAGTTTCCCGAAAAAGCAGCTGAATGTATTCCACCATAAAGTGAAAGAAAAGAACAGTTGCTAAAGTACTACCGCAACTAAAGATAATGAAACTGTATATAGATATATACAAGTGCTGATTTAGTTAATGGTAAAGTAGAGAAATGAAAGCAAATTTAAAAAATTATACATTCCACAATTTTCAAATCAACTGTACCAAATTGAAAAGAAAAACCACTGATCAGAATCACTTGTTTTCGGTAAATTAAACCTAAGCAACAACCGCAAAAAGAACCGAATTACAAAAGAAATGTGTATGTATATTGCATTAAAAAGTTTACAAGTATACAAATAACTGTTTCGCTCAACTTAAACTCGGAGCTTTATCAATTTTCCACATTAAGAAGTTCCACGCCGACTTTTCCTTTGACTAATTCAAATTAAAAGTTGAGACTTTGGGGCTTTTCACTCGAGAGATCCGAAAGAATAAAAGGCCGAACTTTTGCCGGAGTAATTTTTAAGGATTTTCCTCGAGCTCGCAACCGAAAAAAAATGACTCTATTTCGATGTTCCTTATCCTTTTGTTCCAGGGTGTGGTACAGCGGCCTCTACTGGCTGATTCGTGGAATATCTCGCTTAAACTCTCTCTGTGATAAACGTTTGTTGTGGTTGAGGGAACAATATCTGCAGCTGTATCACGAGGACGGATACTGTTGCGGCCCATTGGCAGCTGATGCTATCCGGGTAAGTTTGTTAGGTTTTTACTTAGTAGCTTTAGAAAATGTTTTTTTAATTATTTAATTATTACATTGTTAGTAGTCGTTTCCGACTAACCTACATTTTGCCTTTATGATTAGTAGTTCGGTGTGTTGTTTTGGTAACATTTTCTGTAGTTTATGAACAAGGCCTTCATGTCAAACCTTATCGAAGGCTTGTGCTACATCTAAGAATATAGCTGAACATAATTTTTTATGTTCGTAGGCTTTTTCAAAAACATCTGTTATTCTGTTGACCTGCTCAATTATTGAATGCTTGTTAATAAACCCACACTGTGTTGGTATTAAGCTTTTTCTCACTTCAGAAAAGTAAAAAGGATTGTTTTGCTTCTCGGTTCTGCGTCATTGTATTAACCACTATGTTATGGATAAATCTTACATCAAAAGTTCGATATATGAATCGAACTTTTTCCGGTTCAGTCCTAGTTTTCCTCGTCCAATTCACTTGATGACCTGAGGTCACAATGGAACAATCCCACAATAAAAGTTCGACATCCTCGTTCATAACCCTATAATTTTAATATCGATATATTACTTTGCATCTTACAGTTCGATACTCTCATTTACAACTATCGATATATTTTTTTAAATGTCGAAAAATGGATCCCAAAATATCGATATATTGGCATTCCTACATCTCATCTATCTCATATCCCTCTACATGAATCTGTTGTTGACACTGGGGATGTGGCATCTCTTGAACCTCAAGTGCTGTTGTCCTCTTATTCCACTCAGTGTCAATGCCAGCTCGTTTGTCTCCTCTGATACTTTATGCTATAATATTTTCTGCTTTACTATGCGTTCACCGAGATCCATATACATATACATGTTGATCATACTTTGGTGAATATTGAACTTATTCCTTAAAGCCTTGCTCCAAAATCATTTCAATGTTTCTATACTGCGGTTGCTAGCTGTACTCCATAACTGAATGCCGTATGTCCAGATTGGCTTGGTGATGAATTTGTATACCATCATTTGCTCTCATTACTTAAATGAGAGTGACGAATAATATGACTAGTAACAACATTATATACTAATCAGTATAGTTAGTTACAACTCTGTCATGTCTCTTTCAGTCATTTGGTGGAAGAGACTGGTCTTTAGCTGGCACCAAACCCGGTAGCAATCAATCTGGTGAAACATCTGGCGCCCTGCGCCGGGAGGTTTCAATGAAAATCAAAAAGAAACAGATTCTGAGCAATCAGGCCTTTAAGGTAAGTAAAGTAAGTATCAAAAATTATATTTATTTATTATCTTTTATTAATGTTTATGTTCAAATAATATAATAAAGGAGATATTTTATTTTACTATGATATGACATGCTTGCATGTATTTTTCTTTCGGATCACCGAATCTAAACTTCTGGAAATAGTTCATTCATCAACTCAATTTGAGCTAAGTTTTCGCCCAATAAATCTTGCAGTTCATTATCTTCGAACTTGTTTTACCCTCTATGCTTTTTTTAGGATCATCATAAGAATCTCCACCTATTAATTGTTGAAACCAAAACCAATTCTTCGAATATGATGGAGCAGCCTCACTATTATTGTTTAAAACTCAATAATGTACAGATAGCTATTATTTTATGTAGAAAAGTTTCGAAATCATCTAGTTTAAGAACTAGGTGAGATTAAAATTGACATTTTGCATTTTCAGCAATAAATATCGGTGATCAAAATACATGCAAGCATTTAATACATATAGGTAAAAGCAGTTTTTGAAAATTAACATTGGATGTTCTGAATGTCAGCTTATTTTACTACTTCTGTTCAATAAACATCGAACATCGAAAAATTAAAGCCTCAAAAAAGAATTACAAATAATAGTATTTTATTTGGAGAATTACCAAACCATCTTTTGAGACGTATATTTCAAGTAAAAAATATGTGGTATAAAATTTCATTTATATGGTAGGAATTTTCAAATCTGCTTCCATTTTAAAACCTTTTAAAATACTTTCTTCTTAAAAAACTATAATTAAGCTAGAATAATGTTACCACGTTTTTGTAATTATATTGGGCACAATTTTAATTAATCTTACATATTCTGAGCTAAAGCCAGACCTAGACATATTTACCACAAGCTGCATTTTATCTAAAACT
Source organism: Rhynchophorus ferrugineus (assembly GCF_030347505.1). Lineage (NCBI taxonomy): Eukaryota > Metazoa > Arthropoda > Insecta > Coleoptera > Curculionidae > Rhynchophorus > Rhynchophorus ferrugineus. The sequence goes on along the minus strand of NW_027472583.1, from coordinate 15,992,362 downwards.
GTTTAACATCCGATCTGAGATACCCTTTACCTTTCGATCCATCAATTTTAAAAGGTTTTGTATACAAAATATAATAATAAACAATTTTGTGCTATGATTTCTTCATACATCGATACATTTTATACATTTGTAGATATATTTTCTTTTTACATAGGAATCTTATCAATATTCACGATATTTATCTGATCAAAAACAAAGGTGTCTTACTGTTAGCAGTAATTTTAATACTACAAATTATTTAGATCAGTAAGCAATAAATCTATTTTTTCAAGGAGCCAAATTGGTTAAAGCTTTTGACAAACACCAATAATATGTATAGTAGGTTGAATGACTATACGTGTGGCCGTGCAGCATTTTAATCAATGCTATTTGTTTCTGCTCTTATGTCCAACAGTAGCACCAGCCACTAAAAATATAAGAGGTTGACGTGTCTGGAATCCATATGTTTATTTATTACATATATCCATATATACACACTATTTTTAAGTGTCGATCCAAACATCCTCTACCAGTGGTTTAATTTAGAACATATTCCTCATAAACATCCAAAAAATAAAAATGGATTAAAATTCCCCACGAATTCACTTTATAAGAAACGCAATTTAACAATTTTAAAAAAAGTCCCGCAAATTCCGCTGAATAGCAATAATTGAACGATTATTTTCAGTAAATATTGTCACTATTTCTGCTCGTTCTTGTAGCGTATATTTATCCATATGAGAATGGAGGGGACGAGAAAATTTCGACGTCTACGCAACAAAATGGTTAAAGGGAAACTGAGCTAAACGTTACATAATCGAGATGGCGCGCAATCAAATGGTAGCGGGACTTTCGCCCTACCTCATACTAGAAACTAAAAATATTGTCGAGTATATTATTGTATATAAAATTAAAAAACTTAGATTCCATCTGTTATTAAACATATTATGGATGCATCCAATATATTCTAATATTTAACTTTAATATCATACAAGCATCCTAAACTTCGATCGGTGAACTTCTACCCAAACAGTTATTTATATTCAGTATGCATCTTGTTTTTTATTTTTTCATTTTAACCGAATCGCTGTTTTCGATTCAATGTTTTATCCTGCATTATATAGACGGTGAATTATTCGCTCATAATAAAAATGACTCTGGAAATATTATGTCCTGTTCGGGTGTAAATTTTACGAGCATTTTATCATAAAACTGCTTTTACAACCCCATCGGCTAGTCGGATTTCCCGTAAAAATGTTTTAAAGAATTTAATACTTTTACTGGATCATTTATTGTTTAGGACAAAAGTCTGAAATCATCGTTTGTGGAACCAGCCACAATGTGCATGGAGAGCAGCTATTGGCGGAACCCCACCCATCACAGGCAATCTACTCCTACCACTTTCGGGGCTGAGCATCAACCGGATGTGGCGAGACACCATAGTTTAGGCCAATTAGCTTATACGTCATCCAGTCAGCCAAAATTTGATAGGTGATGATACTTTTAACATCATTTAATTTTAATCTCATTTAAATATCAGACAAAGTCATTCAGCCCAAATATATAGGTCATTTAGTGATTTTAATGATTAATTAATTACTCTGATGAAAATTCTTTTTGAGGTTCTGAAACAATATATAATATACGACGATAAGATGAAAAGTTCTCACTCTCTAATAGAAAGATAGCAATCCAATTAGCAAAAAAATGCATGCTTCGTGCCTTACTGCACGAGTTCTCTCAATAAATTTCTCTACTAGAAATGTTTCAGTACTAGCTTTAGTAGGCAAAAGCCTACTGGGCCTCTGTTCCTTCCATGCAAAGTCTTAAAAAGTTCGTAACTGAATCTAAAGGGGGCCGAAGGCGTCTCAAAGGTGACCCAAATGGAGGACGCAACCACAGCGGAAACCATCAAAAAAATGCTTGATATCTTTTTGGTCTGTAGGTGAGTGAAGGTGAATATTATAAATGAGGCTCTAGGGAAGAAAGAGTCTTAAAGTTCTCTACATGGGAATCCCACCGATTGTATGCAGTGATTTAACATCATGGATGAGACAAGGTCCAACACCACACACCAAAATAGAAAAAGCAACCGAAGCATTCGATGGTAGCCAAATGTTGAATCTCCGAATAAATCTCTACATGATATCTGAAAGTGGATGTGAGAGGGATTTTATTAGTTGTTTACGTTTAAAAAGACATAAGAATTACAAATGAATATTACTCCTAACTTCTTAACGATCTTTTGAAGATTTTGAGATCTTAACGAAAATTTGCAAGAAAAAGCCTGACTTGAAGTAGAAAGAATCATATTTAACCTGAACGACATGCCCGAACACAAGAGCCCTTTAGCGATAGGAAAACTGCCGGCTATGGTATACGATTTGCACACGTGCTTGACCACTTAGTCTATTTTTCTGATTATGTACTCTCAGACTTTACAAGCTTTTCTACTCTCAAGCTTGAAATTTTTTCTGAAGGCGCTTGGCGTCCAAGAAAGAAGTTCACTTCCAAAGAGGAATACTGACGTAAGAGAAAGACTGAAGTAATGGTGTCAGGGGAGATTATGTAGAAAAATAAAATCATATTTTCATTATCAGGCCGAGAAATGTTCAACTTAACCTTGTATTTTGAAACATCCTAAATCTTACATGAATAAATAAGGTTTCATATACATAATACTTGTATATTCCTCATGAATATTACAGAGTAGATACAAAAAATATGATTGTATAAGTATTATGATATTTACATGTTTTTTTAAATTACATATCACGAAAGAAAAAAACTCTCTATATCGCAAAAATAACACAGGCCTGAAAAAAATCTAAAAGCTATTTAGGTTTTGTGATGTTTTTGGGTACCTTGACACATTTCTTGACAATTTGGATAAATGCATTAAACAAGTTATTAATATTAAAATAAAAGAGAATAGTCTTAAAAAATATGATTTTATTTACAAACCATTAACGATGCATATTTTTTCTGGTATTTTTTCTCATATTATCCTTGCGTTCGAAAGGAATCGTTCACCTTACGACCCTTCACTCACATCTCACAAATTTTCCCGAAAATAGTCGAGGTGAGAATGAATAAAATGTACTTTTAAACTATTTAAACTCCTTTTTTATGATTTGTTTATAGTTCTTTATGATTTTCTAATATAGCTATGAGCTCCTAAAAAGCAGCCCACCCTTCTTTTTAAAGATCCATCATTGTCGTGATGAACTGTAGATCCGTTAAAAGCCGTTCAATATTTAGGAGTCTGGGGAAAACTCCTTCCATCACATTTGCTTCTGAAGAACTTTAAAACTATGTATTCTCATCAATCTCCAACTGATTTTTAAAATTGCATTATCAATCCCAACTTTATGTGCAGTAGTAATAAAAAAACTTTATGCAAATATCTCTTGACAGGTTGCAAAGAATTCCGCGTGGAATGAGGACGTTTTTTTCTCCAACCTTAATCTCTCGACAGCCAACTCTTTTTGCTCCAGTTATTTCCTCGGTCTCCACTATCCAATAGACAACAAAATCATGGGAATTTGGTAAACCGAACTTGTCATCCGAACAACATTCATAAGATTCTAAAATTTCATGTTTTTATTCTATTTACCATACTTTAATTTGCGAAGAACCAATTCCAAGTTCCTCCAAGCCCAGAGTGACCTACAAGAACGAAACACACAAACAGTCCTTGTGAAACAGAACAGAGTCTTTTTGATGAATGTATGAGAAGGTGTCATTGTGCTGTATCGTTAAATGCGTTTAAAAAATCCTAACCTCCTAGAAATGTTTCTATATTATTTTATTTTTCAGCATACCAAATTTCATATAAATTAATTTATAGAATAGATTTATTCATAATTTGTAGTTCAAACCAGATAAAATAAGTTTTTTAAATAGGTATAGAATTTCTTTGTTATCCATTATAAACCAAACTAAGTAACAAAAGCTATACAGTAATTAAAGAAAACTAATAGCTGTTTCTCAATTACAGAGACCGGCATGGCTCTACGGAACATCTTTGGCACGGCCGACATCCGAGAGTAGGATCAATTTTATACGATACTCAACTAGATTTTATAGATTTTGTTACACTGTTTCGTTCGTTTAGGTAAGATTTACCACTGCCGTTCAGCAACCATTATCGTTATTAAGAATCCTGTTGTTTTATTTTCAGCTTATTAATTCGTAAAGATCTTAGGGACTTGTTCGAACAACTAGCAATATCGTATAGAAGCATGGCTGTGAATGCGTCGAAAGTGAACGGAGTCAAAGCAAAAATGCCGGAGCAGACTACTCGCAAGGCCTCCAAATTCGGTAAGCAACATACTTGCTAACATTCACATAAATTCATCGTAAGTACCTTCGTTAACTAGAAATCAGATACCAAATGTTGGAATTAGTTGGTCGCATTTTATAAAGAATGGCGTAGGCAATATAACAGTCCGTTTTTTCCAACCACTTCAAGTTTTATTAGGTGCTTGCATGTATTTTAATAAACGACAATTATTGATAAAAATGTAAACGAACACTGTATCGATGTAACATGTAAATATGGAGGGTTTGTTCGCCATCTAAAATACCTACAATAATAACATTGCTATTTAGTGTTATTAATTTATACAATAATTATTAAACAATCACAAACATACATTCATAACCATGCCTCAGCAATATTCGAACCCGCGACTATCGCAACAGTAGGTGGACCGTCTTGTTCGCCTTTACCACTGCACCAAACATTTGTGATTGCCCTAGGAAGTGTGCAAAATCCGACAAAAAAAAATGATCCCAGTCTCGCCAGTAATCAGGCTGGGTAAGACCGGATGTCTTCTGGGATAAGGATTTTAAAAAACGTGTCAACCATCACAAAAAAATTATAACGTGTTAATAGCACAGCTATATCTTATAAAATTATTTTAATTTTAAAAAATCCTTTTAAGAACATATTTCTAAAGATTTAAGTTTTGAAAATATAAAAAAATAGATATTTTGAACTTTCTAGACAAGAAAACCCGCCTACATAAGCTGTTTCTTTACACTAGAATTTACATGAGTCTGAAAACGCGTATCGAATTTAATGTATGATTATTATACTATCAAATTTCTCTGAACTACATAACTATCATTTTATAATATCATATAACACATTTCTGAACTTTCTATGCATATATATGGTATGTGGTTCAAAAGAACTAAAAAAAATGATGGCTCTCTTTGAAATGCATGTGTCTTTTACGCCGTAAAACTTTTATGACGGAGGGAAACCAAATAAAAGGTACAGCAGGAAAAGGGTAGCATTCATTTTTGATTTTATTTTACACAGAAAACAGGTGCAGTTGCTTCCGTTTCATATTTTATATATAAAAAAGGAAGTATTCCTTTTTTGAGGTTATATTGCTTTTCTTGCCAGATGTGTAACCATTTTCCAAGTAAGTTGAATTGTATATCAGGTGTATATGAAGCCAAAAAAATACTATTCCCATTCAGTATCAATTAATATTCTATATAATACCGATACAAAACTAATTCGAAAATGTAACTAAAATTAAAATATGATTAAAAATAGGGCTCAATCAACAAATTACCAGAATAATTACCATCACCAATTACCTGTCAAAGCTCACAAAATGGAAAATAAACTAGTTATCTAAGAGTATTTAGTAGGATATGTTAAGTTTGTATATATTAATATTAGTGCTTTTTTTCTAGTGGTTTTTAAAAATATGATGTATGAACAGGTACTAGATTGAGATAAGGAATTTTTAACTAATTAAAGGAATTTTAAAGCTGTTTTAGACAATATTGTACATGTTTGAAGTACATATAAGCTAGTACATGAAAGATATAAAGTTACAAGAGGTATCCAAGCATACAAGCATACACAAAAATACTATTCCCATTAAGTATCAATTAATATTCTATATATTACCGATACAAAACTAATTCGAAAATGTAACTAAAATTAAAATATGATTAAAAATAGGGCTCAATCAACAAATTACCAGAATAATTACCATCACCACTTACCTGTCAAAGTTCATAAAATGGAAAATAAACTAGTTATCTAAGAATATTTAGTAGGATATGTTAAGTTTGTATATATTAATATTAGTGCTTTTTTTTGTAGTGGTTTTTAAAAATATGATGTATGAACAGGTACTAGATTGATATAAGGAATTTATAACTAATTAAAGGAATTTTAAAACTGTTTTAGACGATATTGTACGTGTTTGAAGTACATATAAGCTAGTACATGAAAGATATAAAGTTACAAAAGGTATCCAAGCATAAAAGAAATTTTTTTTTATTCTTTGTGATTCCACAATCTGCCCTATAGGCAATAAGTATTTCTTATGTCTATATTATATTTACATGGCATGCAGAAAATCACTTCATTAAGCGATCTTCTGTATAAAATATTATCTTAATTAATTAGTCTTATTCTAAAGTTTACATATGTCCAGTAATCAGATCAGGTGGTATTAAACGTTTTAGTCTACGCACTTCACTATCACGTCGCATATTTAGCTGATTAGCGAGTACATTGGAATGCACTGACATTCTTCCGAAGTACTTCACACCAACACGTTGAATTGCACTCGTTATAGGTTCTAGAGGAATATCACGTTGTATCACTTTATTTGAAATATAGTACGGAGCATCAACAATGGCACGCAACACTTTATTTTGGAATCGTTGAATGATGGATATATTACAAATACGCTTGGGTATAGACTCAAACAGCATCACCTTGTTATCTAATGATAACTTGGATTTGCGCCTGATGAGCCAATACATTTGATATGATTTCAGTCGAAGTTGTTTTCGTTTAGAGCGTATGTGCTTCTTCCAGGTTAGGCATCGATCTAAGCGCATACCAAGATATTTAACTTGCTCTGCTTGGGGGAGCTGACGATAATTGATATTCACTGGTGGACATGTTCTTCTACGCAGGGTAAACTTTACATGGGTGGATTTTGTTTCATTGACTTTAATGCGCCATGTCTTCAACCATAATTGGATTTGGTGCTGTGACAAGAAAAAAAAACAAATGCAAAGGAAATACAACAATAATATACATGCATATACACACACATAAATGAACGTATCTATGTTGTTACTTCAATATTGAATATACCATATTTGTCAACAACTTTATTTTGTTTCTTTCATTTTCATTAATGTTTTTAATACGTCAGCGAAAAGCTTTTATTAATATTATTTTCAGTTATTTAAGTATTTTAATAAGGGTATATTTAAATTTATTAACCTAACAAGTTAAATTGAAGCAACATAATAAGTAACAATTGATAATGGTTTGGTTTTAGTCTTAAGCCAAGTTTTTCAACTTTCATTTCCATTACTTCAGTCCTAAAATATTAATAATAATAATATCGCTATGACATTAATTGATTTTTAAAGAGAAACAATATTGCTAGCTAAATTTACTTCTCAACGAATTGCGACAATGTAACCAAACTAAATTGAAATATTATTAATTTTAAGTGCATCTAAACACAACTAGCCAGTCATATAACACATTGGCTGAAAAGTCCCACTAGTTTTATCGCATTCACCCCTTTTTCATTTCGTACTAACCTTCAAAAGAAAGCTGTTAAAATTATATTCTATATTCTACTCATAAGCTTCTGAGTTATTGTGCCAAGAGTGACACTATTTTTGTTATTTTTGTGCTTCTTGATGGGAAAAAAATACCGTTCTAGCGAAGCAATGGCTTGAAAAGTCATCAGAAACAATAATAAAACGATGGTTTTTCTGACTTCAAACGTGGTCGTAAAGACACCGATGATGCAGAACGCAGTGGACATCAAAATGAGGTGGCAACACCAGAAAACATTTAAAAAATCCACAGAATCGTTTTGAATGATGGAAAAGTGAAGTTGCATGAGTTAGCCAACCTCGTAAAGATATCAAAAGAATGTATTGGGTTTATATTTCATAAGAATTTAACTCTGAGAAGGTTCTGTTTAAAATAAGTGCCGATTTGCTCACTGTTGCTCAAAACAACAACACGTTGATGATTCTGACCAGTGTTTGGCAATGTTTAAACGTAACAAACTGGAATTTTTGGGCGATAAGAGACAATGGATAAAACATGGATCCATCACTTCACTCCGGAATCAAAACAATCGTCATCTGAGTGGACAGCAAATGATGACAGTACTACATCTTGGTCAGTCTTCCCAGTTTATGCCGCATTTATATGTCTTCTGTTTTGCCTTTAGTGACTACAGCATCCATTAAAATGCACACAGATTAAAATGTTTTCATATGAAAAAGTAATTCTAATGTTGACTAGGTGACTAACACATTTCTATATCATGTTTTAGTACCAACGAAATACATTTTTTTTAATGTAGTTGCATTTATTTAGAAATTAAATTCAAAATACTGAAAATGCTTTTATGATCACATATATTCTTTTTTATGTAAAATTTCAGTATCCAATTAATTTAACGTTCAGATTTAATTTACTGTCTCGCCATTTTTTTATATAAATTTCATTGAAAACTCAATTGTTGAGCCATTTATTAAAATGCGAACACTTTGTTAAAAAAGGCTATACGTTTATGTTGCCGTTAACAAATGGAACTTTAGAGATGCTCCGCGAGATGGTTTTTTATCGATTTAATTCCACGTAAAATTAAATCAAAAATAAAAGATAACCTGCTATTGCAGTACCTTTTATATCATTTTTCATATCGTATAAAAGTTTTACGGCATGTGTCGACTGTCTCAGCCAAGAAGCAACTAAATTTCGTCTCGAATTTATGTGATCCATTTACGATACAGACTGTTATTTTTAAAATGCGATAATATAGTAGGACATATCCAACATAAAAATAAATAAGGCGAAAATTGTTTAACGTAAGCTTTTACATATTTTTATTAATGGCAAAGTTATGTGAAAATTGAGCTGGTTGTTTAAACTAACAATAAGTCTTATCTTAAATAAGACTATTAACTGATGAATCTAAATTCAATATTATACTGAATCGGTCTCATTAGTTTTTTGGAAAAACAGATGAATTCAAAAGAAAACAACAATATATGATATGATTATAATAAAACAAGCAGTGCTTGTATATAATTAACAACTGTCACTAACAAAATGAACACAGTGTTACTATATAAATAATTGCTATCTAAAAAGCAACTAAGTTGCATCGTGATAGTTACAGACGATGGACAAGGCCTTGAATTGTACTGGTCCTGCCAACAGAGCGTAATTATATACAAATATACTAATGGAAGCATAAATCAATGAGTTTATTTATCTGGTTGCTTGGAACTATCCCAAAAGCTTCTTGAAAGTAACAGCACGATTTTTAGTGGGATAATACAATCAAGTTTGTTTTAATTTAGTGCACACCCACACCATTGTATTTAAATGAAAGAACGAATACTAGCTAATACTACAAATAAAATAGCATACAACTTGCCTATAACCTCTAATCGCTTTTCAAATTATCTAAATACTTTTCAAAATAACTTTAATGTTATATTTAAGTCTGATACAATGAATATACAGTTACCAAAGTACAAATAATGACACCAATGTAAATATTAGACCTTTGAGGTCTTAAACAATCAATACACTAATGAAGAACAAGCATATAATATAAACCAACACCATAATAAATATGAAGCCTACTTATATGAGAAAAAAAGGTTTAACAAAAAAATTGAAAAGACTTAAAAAAAATAAATAAGGATCTCACTAAAAATTCAAAAATAATCACACTAAGATTTTTAACACAAACAAAAATTCTAAAATTGCTTCAGGAATTGGTACATTTATTTTATATTAATATTCATAAAGAACTGGAAGAGCAGTTTTTCTTCCCATCTTATATTTCGAAATATAAAAGGGTAACTCTCAAATCGAATTCTGTAAAAGACGTCAAAAAGATTTTCCTAAGCTTTATACTTTACGGCTGACTTTACATATAGGCACCAATAGGCACTCAACGCTAATATATTATTCACCAATTTCTATTAATAATTTGCATCAATATCTATGTAAACTACCAAAAATATAGCAAATTATAAAACTATATGAAGCTACTTTACTACTACCGAGACGTTTCAGGTTAAATGAAATTAGACGAGAATAGAACGAAAAATTAAACATCGAAGAGTAAACGATAATCAATGCAAGACATTGCCTGTTAAATAAATTGTTTTCTCGAAAGGAAATTTCTCGAGACAGAAGAGAATAGTTAATGAGAAATCGAAATAATCCTTCCTTTCTGGTTTAACTCCGTGTTCTGTTTCTTAATATATTAAATAAATTAGTATTATTATTCAAAGCGCCACAACAAAAGCCAACAACAAGGGATTTCTAAATTTGGGAGAATTCGGTTAAGTTTCGCATAAATTTAAGTCTTCGGCAATCGGCCAATTAATATCCAAAACGCTTTAATTTTAATTAAATAGTGTTTTTAAAAGTGATAAGTTTCAACACTTTTTCTCATAATAAGTTCAGTATTCGAATTTCATTAACATACCTGGTATTTAAGTATAGGAAAGGCAAAGTATACGACATAAATTAATTTTGAACATATATTTAGACAACAACTCAAATTATATTTCAACCAAAAATAACATAAATTCATTATATTAAAATTATAAGGTTTAAAATAAATGAAAAGAGCACAAAATTATAAATATTATGGCTTCTGAATAGTTTAACTTACAAGTTTAGGTGTCAGATGAGAATCGATCACTCTGAGTTAATATTTTTTAGACCGACATTTTTGAACATTTATTCCCACATATAATATAAATAATATAATCAATTATAGTTACTTCAACACTTTTTCAACCCAACACTTATATACACTAATTCTATCGGATAATTAGTTTGTGAATTGTAGCACTTTGAAGGAAACGACTTTTATTATTGAGAAAAAAATGAATAGAAAGGAATTTTACGTGTTGATAAAATATTGCTTTCGAAGGTAAAAAATACAGTTGAAGCAAAAACTTGGGTTGATGCCGAGTTTCCGGACACTGCTCCAGGAAAATCAACCATCAAGTATGCTAAGTTTAGTCGTGGTGAAATGAGCACCGAAGACGGTGAACACAGTGGACGCCCAAAAGAGGTTGGTACAATCCACAAAATGATTTTGAATGCCAGTAAATTGAAATTGAATGAAAAAGCAGACACCATAAAGATATCAACTGAACGTGCACATCATATCATTCACGAATATTTGAGTATCAGAAAGCTCTGTGTAAAGTGGCCGCGCGAGCCCACTTTTGACCAAAAACAACGACGAGTTGATGATTCGAAGCAGTGTTTTTGAATATAATCAAGCGTAATAAACCCGAGTTTTTGCGTCGATATGTGACAATGGATGAAATATGGCTCCTACATTTCACTCCGAAGTCCAACCGACAGTCATCCAAGTGGGCTGCACACGATGAACCCGCTCCAAAGCGTGGGAAAACGCAACAGTCGGCTGGCAAGGTTATGGCGTCTGTATTTTAGAATGCGCATGGAATAATTTTCATTGACTACCTTGAAAAAAGAAGGACTATCAACAGCGATTATTACATAGCGTTATTGGACCATTTAAAGATTTAAAGGAAGAAATCTCCGAAAAACGGCCGCATTTGAATAAAAGAAAGTGCTGCTTCACCAAGATGATGCACTGTGTCACAAGTCAGTGAAAACGATAGCAAAAATCCATCAATTGCTTCTTCATCCACCGTATTCCCCAGATCTATTTCCTATTCTCAGATCTCAAAAGAATGCCTTGAAGATGTTGATGACAGCAAACGGGGTCAGTAGCGATGTCCTCAGATGGAACATGTCGATCTACCTCGACCTGTTTAAGAGTTTCATCAATTTTATTACGGAAGTTCATGTTTTACATCGAAATTTCCGATAAAAAAGGAAAATATGACAAATATTACCTTTTCAAATCTCAATTTTCTATGCATAATAACTGAATAAATTCGATAGATAAAGATATGTGATTTTAAAGTCACTCATGAGAAGACACCGAAATTACTTTTTTCCCAACCATAAATTAGAAAACTAATTCACAAATTAACGATTAGATTTATTTTTCATGAAAAAAAATTTCGTCGATGACATTTGCAGTAATTACCTAATCCAAATGCCGATAATAATAATTGATGCAGTAATATATTCTAACTTATATAGCATACCAGAATATATTTTAGTTCACTCACTTTTACTTTCTAGGTCTTCTAACCAGGAACAGCAAACAGGAATTAGAAGGACAAGTGGTCAACACGCAAAAAAAAGTATTCGACGCTATAGCAGCGGCGAGTATCTTCACCAACTGCGCAGGCATCGATACGAATAACTCACAAGTCATCACGTTATCCACGTTCACGAAATTTCTGGAAACCAGGCAAATGGAAACAAGGACTGAAGATGAAGTTAAAGCCTTAATAAACGTATGTTATTATTTAAATGTTATCTAATTACATTCGACATTTTATATTAAATAAATTTCCCGTACTGACTCATTTTTTTGTCTATGTCACTTTCATGATTTTGTATTTTATATATTAAATAATTGAAACATTGAAATTGTTAAAATGTATTTAAGAATCTGATTCATTCGAAAGAAGATTAATTATTTCACTTAACGTTTAAAGTTTGATATGACTAAACCTTCTTAAAATCTAAACGTAGGCTATTATATAATACCAATCAATCATAATGCTTTAGAAATAACAAATTCATATATTTATGATGACAGTATGATTCTAAAATAAAACCAAAAAATATCTCAGAATAATTTGATTCTAATATATTGACAGCAGAGGAAAAAAACGAAGTCAAAGTAATTTTTAAAAGTTTGACAACTAATACAACAAAAGCAAGATATTAAGAAATAACAATGTTAATACATTATTCCAAAGAGTAAGGCACATTATACGACACCCGTAGAATAGTAGCTGCTGGTGTAGAACCTCCCAAAAATAGAGAGCTCCATAAAGAAAAGGAAATAATTTGTTTCAATTCAATTCAATTTTCATAACAAACTCTTTACAAATTGTTTAAACAGAAAAAAACCTAGAATAGACTTAAAGAAGAATTCTAATCTAGAAATTTTAAAAAAGAGATGGATTTTTTCAAATTTATAGACTAAAAAACCTCTTAATTTATAAAAAATAGCAAATTTAAAATGGCAAACATTTTAAAGTTTTTATCAGTAACATTATACTATTGTATAAGGGCAATTTCACAAGTTATTTATTTAATATTGTGCAAATAACATAATTTGCAATAGTATTTCTTAACACATTTCCTAATTTTAATTGACAATGAATGAATGACATGAGTAAAATCATATTTGTTACTTATAGAGACACGAACCTGATGCGTCTCTTAGAGCTCAAAGTTGTCTATCTTTCGAGGGCTTTGCTCGATATCTCATGGACAAGGATAATTTCGCTTTTGTTCCTGAATGTGAAGTACCCAACGAGGATGACATGAGGAAGCCCCTGTCCACGTATTACATAGCGTCATCGCATAACACCTACCTGACAGGTCATCAACTCAAAGGAGAATCATCAACAGAGCTCTATAGTCAGGTATAAAGTTATTAAACTGGATTTACTACTTTTATTACTCTATTTTTTTGACATGCAGGTTTTACTCTCTGGATGTAGGTGCGTTGAACTGGACTGTTGGGACGGTGAAGATGGTTATCCGATGATTTACCATGGACATACATTTACAACCAAAATACCTTTTACCTCAGTAGTAGAAAATATTTACAAGAACGCCTTTGTTACTTCTCCATACCCTGTGATATTATCCATTGAGAATCACTGTTCTTTACAACAGCAAACAAGAATGGCACTTATTTTTCAGGTAATACTATGTCATTTATAATAGATTTAGGAAGTAATATAGTAAGTAATGTTGTTGGTTTCGTTAGTAATTCGAATATGGTTAAAGCATCTCAGTCAATTTACTCGTAATAACCAAGTTGTGTAATATAAGTAATTCCAATTTAGTATCGGGTCAGCCAATAGTAGATACTTTAATCATATTAGAGTATGACTTAATTTTTGTAGATTACTTCTCGAGATTACAATCATATTAAAAATTGAAATATTTTCGCAGTCTTTTGTGATTTTGAAAGGATGGGACTCAATATTTATAGAACTATAAATCACAAAATTCAATCTAAAAGTTTCTTAGAGCGACATTTTCTCTTATGAGACTTTTAATTATTGATAACGTCCGCCACGCAAACACAGTGAAGCTTGTCCCCGCTGGCCCCAGTCTTATTTAACCTCTTTACTTCAGATCTGCCAAAAAATTATCACATTAATGTCGCGTTTCACGCTGATGACACTGCTTTCTTCATGGCCTCTAGGCTCGAGGTTACCATTCAAGAACGTTCAACCCCCTGACAACCCAGGCCATCATTTTCCTTAAAAAGCGTTACCTGCTATCTGATCTGCCCTTCTAGCAGACTTCTCATCTCCATAAAATGCTTATTTTACAAGATGTTAATTCGGTCTGTATTCTTCTACGGATCTAATCTTTCTAGTCTACTTCAAGTTTGTTACACTCAATCAGGTGAAACGGCTTCAAGTTTTCCAAAATGAGCTCCTCAGGAGAATCTTAAACGCTCCATGGTTCTCCATGGAGCAATATTTTTTATCGTTTAAGTTTTGGTTAACTAATCTATGTATTTTTTCTCCCGTGTTTATTATGGAAGCCAAATTCATGGTCTGAAATAATATTTCTCTCCTTTGCGATTATTCTGAGTCTCTTAATGCATAGTTTTTCGAAAAATTTAGAGAACATAGGTAACGGGCTTATAGGACGATAAAAGGAGACGTCTTATAACTTTTCTTTCGTCTTTTTTACCAGGTTTAAGAATTAGATTTAAGAAGTTACCAGGCATTAAATATGAATGTTATTAATATGATGCACTTTCCTGAGAGCTCTTTTAAGACTCTTCCAGTAATTAGGTCAAAACAAGGAGCTTTTTTAGCATAGATTTCTTTAAGTATTGTTTGTTTTACTTCCTTAGCAGTAAATTTCTTATGTGGCAGATCTATTTGAAACGGAGTGTTAAGAGAGTCAACTATGTTATTTTCTTCTGTGGCGGATATTTCAGACGGGTGTGAATTAAATACTGTTTTTAAGAAGTAGTAAAATGAATTATAAAATATATTACTCAAGATACTATTAAATTATTGTATTATTCATAAGTATATCTTAATTCATCACAGTAATATGATTATTATTAACATTTTCGTAAAAATTTCGTATTAATATAATAAATGATCTTAACGAAAATGTTATTCTGCCCAATACTATATATAAGTTGGATCATACTTCTTACCACCATGCTTTTTTGTTTCAGAGAATTTTTGGTGATCGCTTAGTCACCAACTTCCTATTCGAATCCGATTACAGTGACGAGCCTTGTCTACCATCACCAGAACAACTACGATACCGGATTCTGATCAAAAACAAAAAACTAACTGTGGAGATTCCGGCGCCTCTATCAACTATCTCAACTCCGGTACGACCCATGACTGGAATGAGACACTCGGTACCCGGAAGAACCAGCAGCATTATCAGCAACGCTAGCTCCAGTTCATTCAATGATGATTTCAGTGATGACGATTATGATGATGAAGACGATGATGATAACATTGACGGTAAAGAGCGTTAAGTTTACACCATGTTAATATCCTTGAGTACAAATTAGGGTATTCGATAAGTTTCATTCTGATATTCAGTTGTTTTACTATGGGTGTTTCCTACTCTTTCTACCAAATTTAATGACACTAAGTGAAATATTTTGCTGTGCTTTTTCTATAATATTAAATATACTACACCACAACTACACAAGCCAAATGCTTATCTGAGAGATACAATATGATAAAATATCGTTTTTATCTATGATATCTATGATAGTTAGTACCTGAAAGTCTTGGTATAAAATTTTATTTCTTAAATATCTCGATATATCCCCAATACTTAGGATACTTAGATCGCAAGAAGATTATTATTAGTTGCTTAGATATATTTTAATCAGCGATATGTATCGATAAAAATGGATAGTATGAATATAAATCACAGGTTAAATTAAATAATGTTGACACTTCGCCATAAAATGATAGTTATTAATTTTGTATTACTGAGTTATTTAATGTAAAAGTTATTAACTGTATTAAATGTAAATAATGTTACACAGACATTAATTACTTTTGTTATTTTATCTGAGAACCTAAGAAATTTCAGACAGCTTAACAGTTGATGAATCAGCTTTTTTTAGAGGCTAATATGGGATGAAAAATATGCAAAAAGAGAAGCATGTATGAAATTATTATGACAACGTCCAGCCATAAACTGCAAAATAATCATAAGATATACAGTTATAGACAATACATTGTTACAGCTCGAATAGAAAGTTCTGCCACACCCAACGTAGTCACCAGACATAGCACCTACTGATTACCACTTATTCTACCGATGCAGCCCCACTTGGTTAACAAACTGTTTATAAATGATTAGATATCTCCCAAACCAACGTCGTTATTTCGACACGGTATAGCTATGTTCTCAGAAAAATGGAAAAAAGTTCTACAAATTTTCTCAATAAATACGTTTTTAAGATGCAAAAACGACCAAAGTATATGAAAGCACCTAATATGTTCCAGAAAACGATTACGTTAAATACTTCTAATGTCTGAATAACTGAAATTCTCATTCATGCAATAATTATATTTAATTCGAGTTTTTTCTATTTGACGTGCTTATTTCAAAAAAATGTGATTCCAAAAACATTAATGATAGTATTATTTAGGATTATCGGTATATAACAAGTCAATTGAAAAGTCCCCGGTCCGACACATAGATGGCGTTACTAGAACTAAATCCATACGTTTTTCAGTTAGCCCTAACCCTCAAAAGATGCGTGTATAAATTTGACAGCCGTCGGATTATTTTTTTGTGAATTATAGCATTTTGAATGAAGGCACTTTTGTTATTGTGAAAAAAATGGATAAAAAGGAATTTCACGTGTTGATAAAAAATACAGTTGAAGCGAAAGCTTGATGCGGAGTTTCCGGAAATTGCTCCTGGGAAATCAACCATTAAGGATTGGTATGCTAAGTTTAGACGTGATGAAATGAACACCGAAGAAGGTGAACGCTGTGGACGCCCAAAGAAGTTGTTATCGACGAAAACATTTTAAAAATCCACAAAATTTGATTGATTGATTTTGAATAACCGTAAATTGAAATTGAATGAAATAGCAGACACTCTAAAGATATCAACTGAACATGTACCTCATATTATAAACGAATATTTGTATAAGAGAAACCTCTGTGCAAAGTGGGTGCCGCGCGAGCTCACTTTTGACCAAAATCAACGACGAGTTGATGATTCGGAGCAGTGTTTGAAGATAATCAAGCGTAATGAACACGAGTTTTTGCGTCGATATGTGATAATGGATGAAACATGGCTCCGTCATTTCACTCCGAAGTCCAATCCATCCAATCCGTTTGAAGGACGAAATCGCTGAAAAACAGCCCCATTTGAAGAAAAAGCAAGTACTGCTTTACCAAGACAATGCACCGTGTCACAAGTCAGTGAAAACAATGGCAAAAATCGGTGAATTGGCTTTCGAATTGCTTCCTCATCCACCGTATTCTCAAGATCTGGCCCCCAGCGACTATTTCGTGTTCTCAGATCTCAAAAGAATGCTCGCTGGGAAGAAATTTTCGTCGAATGAAGAGGTGATCGCCGAAACTGAGGCCTATTTTGAAGCAAAGAACAAATCATACTACAAAAATGGTATCCAAAAGTTGGAGGGTCACTATAATCAATGTATCACCCTCGAAGGGAATTATGTTGAATAAAAAAAACTAATTTTACCAAAAAATGTGCTTTACTATGGTAGGCTGGGGGCTTTTTAATTGACCTGTTAGTAGAGATTTTCTGTGAATTCAATACACACTGATTTACTAAACTGTGCCCACTTATTCAACTAACTTAATTATTAGTAATATCAGCTGTTATGAATAATAAAATTTTGATAAAACATTTTTTTTATTTCAGAGAAAGCTATACATACTATTTTGGCGCCCAATGAGTCTCCAAGACCCTACGGCACTCACGCGGTATCCAAAACCAGCTCCACCAAACGGTCGCTACCGGTAGATGATAAATTACGAAAGAAAGGCAGCCAGATCTCCAAGGAGCTCTCCGATCTCGTCATCTACGTCCAGGCCATCAAGTTCCGGGGGCTCAACACCATATCGCCGAGCAGTTCCGTCAAACAGAGACCGAGAACTTGCGTTTCTATATCAGGTAGTTCAATCGTTACCACTGGCAGCAGTTCAGCATCGAACATATCCACATCTGGAATCGGGAGTGAATCAGATAGTACTTTATATGAAAATGAGGTAATGATACGATGAATATTACTTTATAAAGACCATCACACTTTTTACTTTTTTTCGATTCACTCAGATAAGGCAGAGACCAAATATTAACTATCCGTGTTATCAGTGCTCGTCCATAAATGAGAATACAGCAAAGAAACTGTGTAGGAAGCAACCATTAGCTCTAGTTGCTCACACGCAGACGCAGTTAATGAGAACGTATCCTGCTCCGATGAGAATCGATTCCAGCAACTTTAATCCTGTGATATTCTGGTCCTTTGGTAGGAATAAACCGATATTTTACCAGTCATCCTAAATAATGTTATTGGAAATTTTAGGTATCCAAATGACAGCTTTAAATTATCAGACTGAAGATACGGCTATGCAGTTAAATAACGCTTTGTTCGAAACAAGTGGCAAATGCGGATACGTGACAAAACCAAGGGTGATGTGGGATAAAACTCACGTCATGTACAGAAGGTAAACTAATTATTTTCCATTTCTCTAAAATATATGAAACATTTCATGTCCAAACTTTATTATATTTATCCAGAAATGTAACTATATCGAGGTGATATGAAGATGAT
Source organism: Rhynchophorus ferrugineus (assembly GCF_030347505.1). Classification (NCBI taxonomy): domain Eukaryota; kingdom Metazoa; phylum Arthropoda; class Insecta; order Coleoptera; family Curculionidae; genus Rhynchophorus; species Rhynchophorus ferrugineus. Next base: position 15,973,352 of record NW_027472583.1, on the reverse strand, counting down.
ATTTAAATTTACAAGAGTGTAAAGATAATTTCGCTGAACTTTTCTGAGTGGGCGACATTTTTTAATATTGTTCCAATTGATTGATCTTTATTTAACTAAATTCAGCGATATGTCTACACTGTGTTCTGATACTAGGCTAGATAAATTAATCACAGTAACAAAAAAATCACAAAAATATTGATTTATGATAATATACTATAGACAAATTATTAAAAATACATTTACTTTAATATTAAAATTGGGACTACTAAGATTTTACACCTAACACATATCAGAAGCACTACGAAATATCGACGTCACTTATCGTTTCCTAACTGTCATTTCTGCAATCCAATATTTTAACCTTTTATCGCGCTTCGGTTTTATTTAAATTATTTCTCTTATATTTCACAGTTAGCAATATGACTTGGTGCAGCCAACGTGCATGATTCCATTTTACGATAGTTTTGTCAACACACCAGCCATCAATTATACAATTCCATTATTTAATGTATTTTTACAGCAGCATAACAATCGAAAATAAGAAAATCTAATTAATTCCTGCAACGCATATTCCACATAACACACATACACACACTATGTTGCATAAAAAAACGTGTGACAATTTTATAGTCCCCGGCCTACCATAATAAAACAATTTTTTTTTTGGCAAAATTAGTTTTTTTTTACTCAACATGATTCCCTTCAAGGCTGATACACTGATTACAGAGACCCTCCAACTTTTCGATACCATTTTTGTAGTACGATTTGTCCTTTGCTTCAAAATAGGCCTCAGTTTCGGCGATCAACTATTCATTCGATGAAAATTTCTTTCCGGCGAGCATTCTTTTCAGATCTGGGAACAGGAAATACTAGCTGGTTGCCAGATCTGGAGAATACGGTGGATGAGCAAGCAATTCGAAGCTCAATTCATAGATTTTTGCCAACGTTTTCACTGACTTATGACACGGTGCATTGTCTTCGTGAAGTAGCACTTTCTTTTTCTTCAAATGCGTACGTTTTTTGGCGATTTCGTCCTTCAAACGGTCAAATAATGCTATGTAATAGTCGCTGTTGATGGCCCTTCCTTTTTCAATATAGTCAATGAAAATTATTCCATGCGCATCCCAAAATACAGACGCCATAACCTTGCCAGCCGACTGTTATGTTTTCTCACGCTTTGGAGCGGGTTCATCGTGTGCTGTCGATTGAACCTCGGAGTGAAATGATGGAGCCATGTTTCATCCACATATCGACGCAAAACTCGGGTTTATTACGCTTTATCATCTTCAAACATTCATCAACTCTTCGTTATTTTTGGTCAAAAGTGCTAAAAGTGTTATTTATTCCCTAAAAGTGTTATTATATATATATATATATATATATATATATATATATATATATATATATATATATATATATATATATATATATATATATATATATATATGTATTAAATTATATATTCTAATCATCAATCTATTTTCCTATTCTGCCCATTTTAATACGCCATGCGCTCGCGCGTTATGCGGCCATCGACAATAAAATTTGACCATAGTGCCGATGAACACAACCTCAGATGACACAAAAAAAAATTTGTCAAATTTAGGCCGGACACACGTTAAAAAAATGTTATTAGAAAAATGTTATTCTTGTATTCAGAAAAAACGTACTCTACTTCTAGGGTAAGTATTTGATCCCAGATCAGCAGCGAAAGTGTTAAGTTTATGTGCTGGTTTTATACACGGTGTTATGCAGTGCATAGAACAAAAGCTACTTGATTTGAATTGCGCCTTCGGAAGTTTCTCTTATATTCTCTCTCTGTTTGTTGTGTTGACCACACACATCACCAGATATGATACTAAGAATATATGTCTGCTACATTTATTTTATAAATTATATGTAATAATAACACAATTTTAATTTTATTAAGGTTCAACCCTTGGGACAAACAATTTGATGGGATCCACTCGTCCCAATTCGTTATAAGTGTAGTGTCAGGACAATACGTGTGCCAAACCAATGTCAATCTCAGTGTGTATGTCGAAGTAGAGATTATCGGTATCCAAGTAGACTGTAATAAGCAAAGAACCAAAGTGGTAATTAACACATAACAAAGATCTTAAATCAAGCTCATTATTTTAATAACATTATTTTCAGGTGCACAAAAATGCTTTAAACCCAATTTGGAACGAGACCTTCCACTTTAGGATCATGTTCCAAGATTTAGCATTCCTTCGTTTTACTGTAATAGACTCGACGAACAATCACTTTCTGGCTCAACGTATTCTACCGCTGAAATGTTTGAAACCGGGATACAGGCATTTAAGGTAAGCTTTCCTCCATGATTAAATAAAATAGGCCTGTTGATGGCCTATTTAGACATTAAATTTTTTAACTTCAGTATATGCTCCCAAAACTTTCACTTAATCTAGATATTTTCCAATTTATAGATTTTGATCTCGGAATATTGAAATATTTTTCCATCTGCTAGTTCAATGGATTCAATGGAAACTAAATATGATAAATAGAGTAGATGTTGCAAAATACATACTTTATTTCACTGATATCCATGGTGATAGACGCAAATATCATCGCTAGTGATAAAACAATACACAAAATGATTTTTATTCTTTCTGAAACGCACCACCAAGTGTTGTTTAGAAAGTAGAAATGGAATATATTTCTGAGACCCAAAACTTAGCCTCATATCGCTTAATAAGATTACTAAATCTACCTCAGCTAGTTGAAAATTTTCCAGCATCTAATCCTGTACACTTGCTACAAATTTTGATACTGATACTTTTTTAGATGGCCTTTACTTGGATTATCTTCAGAAGTTTTAATTAATCTTGTCTTAGTAATTTAGAGTCATTCTTCATTTTGCACATTTATCAAAAATTATTCCTAACTTGGCTTTGATATTACGTTCTAAAATATTTACATGAAACTTCTTCTTCTAAACTTCAAATATCTTCAAAAAAAGTAATAGCATTAAAAAAACAGTATACCTAGTAGCGTAAATATATTATAAAATGACAAAACATATTAATTAAACTATAAGTTTGTATTTTTTAATTGTGTACTTTATATACTACTACTCTATACTATAGCATTTATCTTCATCATTGTTTTACTGTAAAAAGATATTTATACAAAAAAAGGTACACCGCAATGCACTAATATACTTAATGCACTACATCTTCCTAATCCCATCGTATGCACTGCTTTATTTTATGGCCAGGAATATTCCGTTCTTTGTGTTGATGGGGATAGCTCTCCTGAACTATCCCATGACGTTTTTCCTTTGGGATTATCGTATCAGTCGAATCACAATACGCTACAAAAAAAGTTTGCCTGCCAAGCAATGAAACTGCGATATTGACATTACTTGAAATGGTATTTTCAGCCAATTCAAATGGTAACCATTTTCTCTCATTTTGATTCCTTCAGATAGCTTGTTCATCAATTGTTCAGATAACTAGAAATAACTTCTTTGAAATTTCAGCTAGGTGTTCGTCAAATAACTCTCGCATTACATTGTCTTCGAAGTGTTTTGGTCTTCCAATCCGTTCTTTGTCATTTGCTTCAAAATCACCACTTCTAAATCTTTAAAACCTAACCGACTGAACAGTATCACTATAAGTTCTGTATGTAGAGATCTGCCAAAAGCATTGAAAATAATAATTAAGTTACAGTTGTTTACAATGACACTTCGCATTTTCAAAAACAGATATAGCTAACCAACATATATGCAATCACTTAAAACTTAAAAAGCTTAATTTTGAAGAATTTAATACCAAAATTTTTCAACCGTTGTTGCAGATTAAAAAGCGCCCAAAATAAAAATCTTAACATGTCGACCCTTTTCATTTACTCAAGAATCGAGGAGGAGAGTTTAGAAAACACTGAAAGTCGGGAAGACACAGCTCAAATCGAAAGCGACTCCAGAGAAACCGATAGCTATGTTGGTAGGTTTTTTATATATGCATGTATACCAATCAATTTTAAACGATTTATTTTAATTTAAGCCACTACCGGGACACCGATTTGCGTCAAGAGGAAAATGTTTTTCCTCATGGTTTACGGCGTAATCCCGGATGAGCCCTCAACTATACTGAAAATAACACAAGAATCCACCACGCAAGATGTTCTTCTCCTTTGCCTGCAAAAAGCAAATATATGTACCGACAAGTTGAACGATTATATTTTAGTTGAGGAGGTGGCTAGAGGTCAGTGTTAATCATGATAATAACGGCCAAAACTTGACTAAACTTGTAAATCGTAGGATGGGAGAAAAAGGACCATAATTTACCTGCAACCCAAAGAATTCTGGATCTCCACGAGCGGCCTCTGCAAGCGCAAAGTCAGTGGAAGGGCGAGGGGAAGTTTATTTTGAAAAGGATGGGTAACGATCCCAGTAGCCGAGCTTGGTAAGGATTTAATGATTGTTCTACTAATAAATATTTGTTAATTCGAAATATTTTTATAAATTGTAGGTTAACATCAATTAGAAGTGTAGCAAATCGTGCCAGAGAAGCCCGAAAATCAGATGGGGCACCAAGTAATGCGTGGGAAGAGAATGATACGTTCCTCGTTTGTATTTACAACGTTTCGCCTGAAATTCCATATGCCATACTCAAGGTACAAACCAAATAATACTTTAATTTATAGTTTCACTAAATGGGTACACTCATTAAAAACACTCTCTAGATCATTTGAATGGTAGAGCCTGTGGTTCGTTTTATTTTATTTATTGACACAGTTTCCTTAACAAACGAAAAATGTTCGAAGACAGTCAATTACAAGGGCTATAGGACGAAAACCCTCACTAATTGCTAAAATTGCTAAAAGGTGGTGTATTACGAGCTACTAAAACCGAATGAAACTGTTGCCGCAAATATCTACCTACACCAATTGAACAAATTCCAAGGTGCATTTTGCCAAAAATAGATATTAGCAGCAAGAGCGAGTAATAGACGCAAAATCATCCTCTTGCATGACAGCTCTCGGCCAATCGTTGCGAAAGTTGTGAAGGTTGCACTGTTGCAGCTCGAATAGCATACTCATCAGAGATAACTCCTTCTGATGATAATACTTGTTGAGATCGATGCCGTATTGCTTGGCTGGCACATGGTTTCGAAATGATGAAAAAGTGCCTAAATGGATCGATAATTGGATAACGGCCAACCTATCAACGATATTTGGATACAGTATCGTCATCTTGCCAGAAAGATTGAAAACATAGATATAGAAAATGATGGACGATGAGGACACTGATTAATATACATTTTATTAATGTTTCTCAATAAATCCCTATTTTAAAATAACACATTTGATCAAAATGCATGCAAGCACCTAGTACACCCACAATACAGCAAAAACATGTTTCCAGAGGATCGTCTTACACTTTTTCTCTTATGTGGAAGTTCTCGATGCTCTTTCTTGTCTTATCATAATCAGAATCATAATAATAAAATACTTATACCCGCAAACACAATAGCCAAAATAAAGTAGTTTCGCTGCAAAATTTTCTCACACTATTCTAATGGACGTTATATTTTCCTTTATATGAAACGGCATAATACCCATTGAACACTTAATTAGCTTTAATTAGCCTTCCACATAAATAGGTTACATCGAGAAATCTTTTTTAAGAAACAAACGCTCTCAAAACAAAAAATGTTTTTAAAAAAATCTCAGCGGCACCTTCGCCATATTATTTTTTTAAATTTAAAAACGTTCACCATTTCACTAAAAATGTTAAATTCTATTTAGGTACCTTTAAACGCTTGTGCACAAGATGTGCTGGCCCAAGCCCTATTAAAAGCCCGTCGATTAGAGGATCCAATGAACTTCGTCATCATCGAAGAATTAGAATGGGGTGGTACCGCCCATAACATCCAACAGCGAGCTCTAACGGATTACGAGAACGTCTATAGCGCCCAGTCCTCCTGGCAAACAATCGGACGATTTATTTTGCAAGAACGTACCAACGTGACGCCGACTTCGTTAAGGAAAAATAAAATAACATCAAGCTTGCGACTAGCCACGTTAGACAGAATCAGTAGGGGATTGAACGTAGCCAGGAATGTTGCGAGTAATAGCATCAAAGTACCAGTACAGGTAAGAAACTAATAATTGTTAAATAAAAAAAATTTAAGTCACGATTCAGAAGTTGGTGTTAGTTGTTCGTCAGCTATTTGTCTATTAAATATAATGTCTCTATCTATTGATAACAAAATAATTTCGGATTTTTCAATGTAATATAAGCTTTGTGGGTATTCTAGAAATCGTCGGTACTTTTAAAATTGATTAATTTTGATTTAATGTTATATTTCAATTGGTCAAGTACCTCATGAGTTCATAATACCAGGTCAATTGAAAAGTCCCCGGCCTGACAGACTGACTAAAAATAAATCCATATTTTTTAGTTAACCTTAACCCTAAAAGGAATTACGCGTGTTGATAAAATATAGTTTTTTGATAGCAAAAAATACAGTTGAAGCAAAAACTTGGATTGATGCCGAGTTTCCGGATACTTCCCGAGGAAAATCAACCATCAAGGATTGGTATGCTAAATTTAAACGTGGTGAAATGAGCACCGAAGACGGTGAACCCAATGGACGCCCAAAAAAGGTTGTTACCGACGAAAACATTTAAAAAATCCACATAATGATTTTGAATGACCGTAAATTGAAATTGAATGAAATAAGAGATACTCTAAAAATATCAACTGAACGTGTACCATATCATTCACAAATATTTGGGTATGAGGAAGCTATGTGCAAAGTGGGTGCCGCGCGAGCTCACTGTTGACCAAAAACAACGACGAGTTGATGATTCGGAACAATGTTTGAAGATAATCAAGCGTAATAATCCCGAGTTTTTGCATCGATATGTGACAACGGATGAAACATGGCTCCGTCATTTCACTCCGAAGTCCAATCGACAGTCATCCGAGTGGACTCTATACTATGAACCCGCTCCAAAGCGTGGGAAAACGCAACAGTCGGCTGGCAAGGTTATGGCATCTGTATTTTGGGATAGGCATGGAATATTTTTCATTGACTACCTTCAATAAGGAAAGACCATCAACAGCGACTATTACATAGCGTTATTGGACCGTTTAAAGGACGAAATTTCCGCAAAACGGCCGCATTTGAAGAAAAATAAAATGCTGCTTCACCAACACAATGCACCGTGTCACTAGTCAGTGAGAACAATGGCAAAACTCCATGAATTGGGCTTCGAATTGCTCCCTCATCCATCGTATTCTCCAGATCTGGCCTCCAGCGACTATTCCTGTTCTCAGATCTCAAATAGAATGCTCGCTGGGAAGAACTTTCCGACGAATGAAGAGGTGATTGCCGAAACTGAGGCCTATTTTGAAGCAAAGAACATCGTACTACAAAAATGGTAACGAAAAGTTGGAGGGTCGCTATAATCAGTGTATCACCCTTAAAGGTAATTATGTTGAATAAAAAACCAATTTTACCAAAAAATGTTTTTTACTATGATAGGCCGAGGACTTTTCAATAGACCTGTTACAAACTAAATCTACGTGAGTTTATTATGGTAAATTCAATGCTTTTGTAATTCTAAAAATACTAAAATAAAAGTACCGAAAATTATTGTTGGTCAATATTAAAATTTTCCATAAACTATGACCTACAAATAACACAAAACGCTTATCTAGCCAATATCTAAACACCATGTCATTTATATTACCACTGAATCGTGACCATATACAGCAAATATTAATTATAACAGAACTATTGGTTGAGGTTAGCTATGTTCGGAAATAATCAACACACAGTTCACACAATCCCATATCATATAGCCCTTTTGAAATCACGTATATATTGATTGCAGTTTATGAACAAATAGGCTTCATAGTGATTAGGACATTTATAGTTAATGATTGTTTGTCTTACAATAATGAATATCGTATTAATTATTATATAGTTTGATATATGTAACATTAAATTTAATAATATTTACAATAAAAAACCAAAGTTACTTTCTGTACCTATATAGCTTGTAAATTCCTTTTAAAACCGAACAATATTTTCCTTCTCATTTTACTCTAGTTAAAAAGAGACACTGATTAGTTCGAACACATAAGCAAATGTGCCTGTCAAAGTCGTCCAGTTGACAGACGTATGCAAAATTGTTGACATCAATAGTGATAAGAGGTTATAAACTCTAACCTATACACTATTGTGGCTGTATAATTAACTGTAGTACTTAGATGTACTATAATATTTAAAAAAAATATATTTGATAGTATTTTTTGTTCAATTATGTTTTTTGCTATCACAAATTTAGATGACGTATGTACAAAATAACTTAAAGGAGAATATATATCAAATTTATTTTAACATTATAATCTAATACCCATATTACTTCATTTCTGTTTAACTAATTAGAGACGCAATCTGTGCCTGACTCTGACTATCCAATTATTCGGCTTTTTTAAGTAATAAGAATAATAATAAGCAGCAATTCTAAATTTATCAAGCCAAGCATAGCACCAAAACAACGTTTGCCGACTTATAACCTGTAAGTTTTTCACTAATGTTGTGAATAATTTTCTATATATTATCTCTTTTTAACTAGATTCAGATGACAAGGAAAATATTACCTGTTACTAAAACGAATAAACAAATTGCGATAGACAATATATTAAACATCGTGATGACGTGATTTCACTGTTATTTTGAATATACTATAGATATTTTACCAGATTTCGCACCTAATCAAAAATGTATTCAGCTGATTGATTTAGTAAATGGCCACGTAGTATAATGATCTGAAAACTATTGAAATTAACCGAGTACCTACGATGGGTCTGTTAAAGCTGCATCTATAGTCTGTTCAAAGTTATTTTATATATACGTCATTTAAGTTTGTGACATCAAAACGTCGCAATGTTGCCTCATCAACTTTGAGTTTTAGTTCAGTTGGGCTTTGATATACAACAAAATTCTAATCTAAATGAAATAATAGAACATAAATATTATCAAATATAATTTATTTTAACATTACAGTACATCTAAGATCTACAGTTAATTATACAGCTACAATAGTTTATAGGTTAGAATTATAAGCTCTAATCACTATTGCTTTCAAGAATTTTGCATACATCTCACAACTGGATGACTTTGACTGAGCAAGTGACTGGCTCATTCGTTTACGTGTTCGAACTAATCAGACAGCGTTGTTTCTATTTTTAACTAGAATAAAATGAAGGAAAATATTGTCTGATTCTGCAACGAATTTACAAATTGTAGCAGGCAAAACATTAAACATCTTGATGACATATGTACAAAAAAACTTGTATAATAATAATATATAAACCATACTTATTTTTAGTTTACCTATACAATACGATAATACAATTTTAACGACGATGTGACGATTACTTCCGAACTGAAACGACACCAGCCCATTGTTGTAACTAATATTTGCTACGACGACATATTATTATTCCGTTTAACTAACCAAAATAACATTTGCATGTTCAAAAGTCGACTCAAAAACAACGTTTCAATTTACGGGCCCTCTGTAGGTGGCGCTGAGCGATCCCACCACGTCAAAACCGCCCGCGAAAAGCCACCCGCCCGCCAGAAGCAAACTCCATTCCGAAAAGGACTTCGGGCTGTCGACCGGCGGCACGAAAAAGTCCCGCGAGGTCCACTCGGAAGGCGAAACTCTGTCCGATGACGATTTTAAGGAGAGCGAGATACTGACGGCCGTCAACCGTCTGAAGAAGGTGTCCATGAGGAAGCTGAAGGAATGGAAATCTTGACTAAGCGAATAGGGCCGAACCGGCTTGTTCAGGAATTGAATTCGTTCTAGGTTTTTTCGTTCGATTTTCTTTTGCGTCAGTCCATGTAAAGGTGGACGTGTCGGCAGATGACTATTTTTATTAGTTTTGATGGTAGATGGCGCGTATACGTATAAATATGAGGATGAGTCGGTAAATTATATTTAATCGTTTATTTTGTTATTGGTTATTGATACAGATTATTTTTAAATCAGGTTTATAACTTGGTAGGTTTCTGCTATAGTGAACTAAGTTTTATGTGTCAGGCAATCCTGAAAAGGCAGGAGAGCCAGTTGTATTTAGACAAATTTCAAACATTTGTGTTGAAAAAGTACCACTTGTAGTCCATTCAATAAAAAAGCCAATGTACATCAACAAAATTTATGACATCAGCACGTCGCAATGTTGTAAAATGTTGGCTAACAACGTTTGCCAGTTTATAACTATATAAAATTCCCTAATAATTATTATAAAGTCTCCAATAGCATACTCAACATTTTCTATACCAGTATCATGAATGGAATTGTTAGATTGGTCATATTTCATTAATACTTTCTTCGTTTGGTTTATATTCTTAGGAATATTTTTATGTGAAACTACGTACATCATTATCTTTTAACAAGTTTTATAAAAACACTAAAATTGATATACAACTAGATAGATTGAGATGGCAGTATAAATAAAAGGTTTTTTTAATATATATCATGTTATATAAAAAGATAAAAAGTCCAAAAAATTGAGGTTCAAAATCGTACTTAAAAATTATTTGTTTTATCACATCGCAACTAACTTCGCCTTGGAGTTTAGAAAGGACTCTTTCACTGCCAGCAACACAGGTTTTCCCACCCAATAATTTTTGTACAAATTATATATTAGTTAATTAATATTCCTTTGTAAGAGGAAACATACACAAAATTAACATTGCTCCGAAAACTAATCCTCATAACGAACTAAAAACATTTTTAATAGAGACAATATATTAATTTGTTTGATGACTAATTATGATAAAGGTATTAGAAGTATTTTCATTTTCATTTTGCAAATATTTTACTACCAGATTACATTGCATTACAAAGCACTGCATTGACATTTAGAACGATATAGTTATAAATAAAAATTATTCATTCCTGATTCCTAATTTTGATGATTTTATGTTGTCAATTTTATTATCTACTTTCTTTTAAACTCGCAACGACTTACAAGCTGAGTAATACATATATTTCTATAGTCTTCTCATATTTCGTTTAGCCGTTTAGAAAACACATAAAAAAAATCATCACTTAGACAGAGCTAAACAGGTCCCCGGGTTCCATTACAAACAAATTATTAAACAAATCTTGCATGAAGACATTTATATTTTGATATTATATTATGTCTTGAAGTACATTTTTGATCTAAACTATGGAAAAATATCAAAACAGAAAGGATTTATTTTTTATAACTATCAGTTTGGTATTACTACAGACTATCGCTATAATATATGACATTCGAACAAACAAGGGGATGCATATTCGAAGATACTGAACTGATATTAGTGAACTAGCTTCCCGTTATGTAAAGGAATTATAATTAACTATATTACAAAATAATTAGCTGGCTAACACGCTTTAATACTTAATTAGTAACACCCATTTTGTTAGAAACCTACCAAATGGAATTACGAACTCAATTTCTTAGATTAATATCCTAAATTACCCCTAATTTGTACTTCCAGACTCAATTTAATATATAAAAAAACAAACAAGGTTTAAGAATAGTCTGTATCAAACATAAAGTGAAGAAAAGCATCATGGTGTTTCCTAGAGTGTATAACTGTAACATAAATAGCGAGGAAAATGATTTAATATGAATCCTATAATAATTATTTTTCACAATTTGTGGTGTACTTCGTTTATATATATACGATTAAAATATTGTAATTAGCATGGATTCAAAAAGCTGTTTAAATTGAACTAAAAATGGCAATATTTAGAAGTAGATTCATAATAGAATTGAAGATCTTAGTAATAATTATATAAAAAGTATATTCATGTTTTTATTGTATTCATGTATTGTTTTCGTTATAACCTCAAATATATAAAATAACGTCCTAAATCCTAAGAATTAACAGGTTCTAAAAAAATAACACTAATTATTAGTAAACTAAATAATAATTAGAAAGAAATTATCAAATAACGTCTAATGATTATGTGCTAATAATATTGTATCATAATTACTTTATATATTTGGGTCAAACTTTATACATATAAATCTACTTCATTATGAGAACAACCAATATTGAACACAGATACTAAACAATATAATTTAGCTTTAAACTTCAAACCCCAAAAAAAACGTTATATTTTTAAATTAAGTTAAAAGTCGTTATGTGTATTATATGATCTAAATAATTAAAAGATAATAAATATAAAATGTATTATTATAAATATATGCACTTCGTTTGCGATAATTCTAATGTGTAGGTGGTTTAAAAGAGCTACTAAACCAAAACCCTCTTTCAAACAATTCCACCCTCATGTTATTATAATATAAGTTAATTATCATTAACACCATATCTACAAATAAATCTTTTACGTATACAAAATGTCACAAAGGAAAATGTCAAATGACATTTTGTATAACTCTCAAACTTTATAACATATAACTTACATATATACATATTATATACCAAATCTTGTTATCATTTAGGGAAATTTTAAAACTTCAACAAGTCGTTTCAATTTATACGTTGTTTTTTACTTATATCATTACAAAATAATATATATCTGTAACGATTTTATTATATGTAATATAATAAAAAGAAATCATTCACTATCTTATAATACTGTATACTTCAGTACAAAAAGACCTTTTCTTGTTTTTATGTATCTATAAAATATTGTTACTATTTATCAATTTATAAAAATAAAGATGTTAAAAAGATATGTTGTTTTATTAACATTATTTAGTCTGTAAAAATGTATTATACCCTTATAAAATAAAAATATTTATGATCTACAACACACGATGTAATCTTATTTGAAATTATAGGATAGTTCTCCTAAATGCAAAAATTTATAGAAAATAACTAAATTAAAAGGTGTTAGACACGAGGGAGAACTAATACAAAACTTTTTATCATTTTGTTGATGTTCAATCTGTCAAATTATTTAAGTATTGTCCAATTATATTAAATGCAATGTAGCCCTTAAAAAAATTCTAGTTAATTCTTTCAAACAGAAAAGTTAGTGTCCATCAATATTTTAAAAATATATACTAATTAATAATTTGTGGTATGTTGATAAAAACAATTAGCGAACTATATAAAATAATTATATTATATATTATTTACTAACATACCTTATTTTTATGCAACCCTTCATACTGTATATTAATTGATTTGGAGAGTATATTCTACGCTACCAATTATGATTCAAAACAATATATTCTAGCCAATTGTAGACTTCCCAACATTTACAAATTTATTTTTTTCGACATTCTTATGAAATTGTTTTATAAAACATAACCTAACCTATTATAAGGTTGAGCCGTTGAGCGACATTTAACTTTCCATGCATTTAACCAAACATATATATAACTATTTTTATTTATAATCATAATAGATATTCAACTAGCTATTAATATATTAGAATACAAAGCATTTTGATTTAATATGGAAATAGATCTAGAGCAAACTGATGAGGAATATGTCATTCAACGAGCTAAAGAATGTTTTAAAACAGATCCCTATTCAGCTAAAGCTTGGATGTTAACAGCTAAATCACTTTATCCAAATAATTTCACAGTACAGGCAAATAGCTATTTATTTCACATTTAGTGTATTTAAGTGATTTACTAATATAATTTTATTTTAGTTTGAAGCATATTTAATCGAAAAAGATGCTGGTAATGTTAAAGAAGCTGCTAAATGTTTTAGTGATCTGTAAGTTTACTTTTATCTTGTCAGACAATATTAAATACTAATATCTTGTAGTATATCCAAATTTCAACAAACACCAGACTTGTGGAAGGAAATTGAAAAGGTTACTGTAGCATTAAGGTCTGAAACAGATACTGACGATGTTGAAACACAATTTTTGTGTGAAATGTTCAAACATATATCATCGGAGGTGCAACATAAATTACTTTTGTTTACAGCTGATCATTGTGAAGATACAATGGAGCACTGCAGATTACTTTTGCTACTTTTACAAAGATTTCCAACTGCAATATCTAGTTATGGAGTATAAATCCCATTAACATTTATTACATTTTATAAACTAAATGGAAATATATTTTAGCCAAGACTTGTTGATACTTTAATGTCAGCAGAGAAACATAGTGTAGATGGTTATTATCCTATTAACTCATATCGAAAATTGCTAGTATGTGAGTTACTTCCTCTTCTAGCAAAGCAAGAAATCAAGCTGGATTTAAATCAAAAGTTGTTATTGAAATTATTAAATAAAGCAATTGAATATTATTTGTGTTATCTAGGAAGATCAAGTACAACAATACAGGTAGTTGAATAGTTTTATTTATGTATGCTCATTTACACAATGTTGTATTCATTTAATTTTAGGATACAGAATCAAGCATAGAAAATACCTGGTTCAAATTATTTTCAGTTATAGAATTTATTGGAAAACAATTAAACTGGGAACCATATTTAATCAATTTTACTTTAAATTGGTAAATCCTGTTATAAACTAACTTGAGAAACCTGACCATTACATATTTTTAGGTCGAAAGAAACATATTGGCAAAAAATATTGAACTACTGTCAATCCAAACCAAAAAATAACATGTATGATGATAAGCAATTGTTATTTTGCCTTTCATTGTTTTTCATGTATTGCCTCAATGAGTACAATGCAAGCCTCTTTCCTGAGTCTTCACCTGGTCAAACATCAACACACTACTTGTTAGTAGAAGCCTTTACAGGTATGCTACAAATATATAATTCATGATTTTTTATATTTCAATTGATAAAAATGTTTTCCTAACTTGTTAATTATTTATACAAATATTAATATATGTTTCAGATCCAACTTTACCGAACCCAATGTCTGAGCCAAAAAGTAAAAAACGTAAAAGTGACACAGATATAATTCATACCACCAACCCATATATTTCTGTAGAAAAACCTGATTTAAAAGCAATACATAGTAATTTTCTGATGTGTGTTAATTGTTGGGATCTTTTATATTCATCAGAGAGTCTTCATAGAGGTATAATACATTTAAATTTAGTATGTAACTAATTTGTTTTAAAAACCTAATACATTTTCAGAATTCCTGAAAATACACTCAAATCTCAAGATCGATTCCTGGCTATCAGTTTTTGTCATTGATTTTGCTATATATAGGGCAAGATACGATGAGGCATTGATTTGTTGTCAAAAAATTTCAGATAACAATATGCTTTTGCAGAAGTATATAAGACTGGCCAGTATATTTTATATAAAGAAAAATTATAGTGTAAGTATGTCTTTATATATGTTAATATTGATGTTAAAAACCTTTTTGTTAGTCTTGTTTGGAACCAATATTGTTGGCGTTGCCTCTGTTGCCAGCTAACAATCCAGGTGTATTGAGCAATAATTTAATAGTAGGAGGCAATCAAAGGCATTTACATTATTTACCATTAACAAAAATGGCAATGTTGCAATATATAGTAAAAGTTCTACTTAGATGTATTAAGGTATGAGTTTTTTTTGAAGCTTTAAGATAGAAGTAAAATATTGTGCAAATACGAGATATGAGACTTACGCTGTCGCTCAATCTGAATTATTGGTTTTCGCATTGTAGCCTTATGTATTGACTAAAACTGTTCATTTCGCAATCATTACATGTTGAAGCAAAGTTCTGGTGCTCTTAATGAGGTTATCCTATTTAAGTGGATGATTTAGTTCAACAAAAGGACTATGGCCAACTAGGATATTAGGTTTACATGAAGCAGACAAGATACAGACAAATAGCTTCAGGCTATGTTACAAACTCACTCATTCGAGAAATTAGCCATCCTGAATTCATTAATTTATGTGGCCTTCGTCACATTTTCTACCAGATTCCTTAGAGAATGAACATAGTAACCTCAGATGTGCCCTTCATTAGAATCCTTGAAGGACATAAATTAATAAATTCTCCAAATAAGTAGTAAGATTCATTGCTCCTCTATTATAAAAAGGGAAACAGAAGTTACGATTGAATAAGGAAATAACCAGATTAAGAGAGCTTCAGTATCAGATCTCCTGCCTTGAAAATGAAATATTTAACAATTATTTAACGTCCATCATGTTAGTCAATAAATGGTGCTCTAATCTGAAAGCCAATAGCCCAAATATTTTGCAAATGGTTCTATTTTCTACATTTATTAATATTTAATTTTCAGGAAAATATGGGAAAACATGATTACAGTGAATTATCTATAGGTCACATATTTGTTCTAGTCCAATTAGATTGGCCGCAGGAAGAAGATTTCATACCTGCACTGTTGGAAGAAATCCAACAACATAGATCTTTTCAGTATCATTTATTTCAGAACTATATAATTAATGTTGATATTATGGAAGAACTTACATATTTATGGACATCACAAGGTGGACAAATACACTTGGAGATTATCCCAAATTTAGGGTATTTTTTATTTCATATTTAACAGGCATGCATCTAAAATTATTTTAATATGTAGTAGTCAACGTCGCATTGGTACAAGAGGAGCGGACAAAGGTGCAAAAGAAGAATTAAAGCAAGCTATAAAAAAACAAGTGGCCAGAAGTAATGAGAAATTGGACGATTTACTTATCAACTTTATACAGAATGAGCGAGCTTTATTATTACAAACTTTAGTATGATTTAGGCATGATATAGTTATTTATCCAGTGAGTCCCTGAGATAGAACTAGAGAAACAGAAGAGGAAACAATATTAAAGCAAGATTTAGTGATTTTTCCATCAACTTCATCGAAAATAGTTCATAAAAGGACTAGGAAGAAGAGCAGTGAAAGCTCATCATGTGATTTTAAAATTACTTTTGTAGATAATAAGCTCAATGATAAAGAAAAGATTTGTAAAGATGAGTGGACAATTATACCATTTCAACAATAATGTGCTATACAGAAATATGTTTTTAAATAAAAAATTGATTTTTATTATAAATTTTGTTTAATTGTTAATTTGACAAATGGAATATTAAAATCTTAAGTATTGTTAATTCCTTTAATTGAATAGAATAAGTAATTTCGTTTATTCCACCCATTAGTTCGAGCTTAAAAAGCGTTTTACAATAATATCTTCGATATATTTTTAATTTTAAAAGAACAAAACTGAAGTGTACATATACTATGCTCAACTAGTCATAGAATTATTGATTTTAAAATATATATTTTTATAATTACATTTATTTACCTATAATCTTGTGGAATTTATCGTCATTAAACATTTTAAGTCACCTTGTCTTATATACATTCCTTAAATTAAAACAACATTACCTGAAAAAGGGCATACAAATTAAATTAAATTTCTCTTTTGTCAAATTCGTGATATATTACGTCACTGATAATAACAGACAAGCATCGTCGTAAGGCCAATGTGCCACTTTGTATTATACCTTCTCACTGTCCTGTATTCCCATTGAAATGTGGCGCCACAGGAGGCCCTACTTACGTTCCCCACTCCGATTCGACAATCGACGAATGGGAAACCGTTTCATAATAATAATTTTTGGTTTTCTATGAGATAAACGGAGACAACATATATACAAACATTAGATGCATGAAATAATATCCCTCCTTGCTGTTCATGTTCTCCTAGTGCTTCTCGCGATTTTGTGACGTAACGCTGCCACGGATGATAGACGGCTGACAGCTGTCGTCGCCTTCAATTGTTTTCCGAAGATGTCCGAAGGTTTCTGATAGCTGACCAAGTTCCCCGATTATTGGTGATGGTGGTCAACATAAGCCGCGACGTTGCCATACGTTTGTACTATTCACGATTCTATATTATTTTTACTATTTGATTTGTACTTACGTTGTAAGTATAAATCGAAAAATCTGACAAGAAAGCGTTGTGGTCCAGTCGAAACAAAGGAAGATAAAGTGTCTGAGATGCTGGGAAGAAGTGGAAAACCGCGAATTCTCGCGACCATCTTCCCTGTTTTCATTAGGAGAATAGAAACGGGCAAGAGTAACATTTTGAATAGCGATGGAAAACAGTCGTTTAAACGCGGCGTTGCCGGATTGTTGCATTTTTATTAAAAGTCTACATTACCATAATGAATTACTTCCAAATATGTCAAATTGTTATAAAAACAAATAATCAAGTAAAATAAAATAAAATAATTATAAATATAAACCTGGGAAACTACATACTTTACTTTTTAAGTAAATTTATTTCAAATCACTAAGCAAGATGTTCTGAGATCTATTTTAACGTTACTAAGGAATTTTTAATTTACTTTAGTTGTGCTCTTAAACACAATTATCTTATGCATACAATTGCAATCAATCTTGCAATAAAAAGTTGGATTATTTTATTTGCTTTAACAAATAATATTTCAATATTATTTTTAATCAGTTGTTATGTTAATACAATTCGGTAAAACAAAATGAAATTTTATTTTTTAATTAATTTTAATATTACATTAGTTTCCCTCATTTGATGATACTAAATAAAATAATATGAGAATGAACCTAAAGAAAATGTATAGACTCAATGTTTACTGGAATGTTAAAGACCTCTGATACATTATGTTCTCCTTGTAGAAATTCATGTAATAATTCCGAGGATTTACCTTTACAATTAATTAAATAAACACCCCAAAATTGCAGGATTGTCGTCACCTTCAAAAATTACCTTCCTATACATATTTCAACCCTTACAGCTATTTTGTTTATTTATCCTCTTACATTTGGAGGCTGAGAAAATAGACTCATTTTATATAAAAAGAGGAGAGTGGATTGATACCATACCATACATATATATAGATAACCTAAAATTTGTTTATTGTTTTTGTTCAAAAAATAAAACAAATATGGAAAATATGTGTGTGATATATATGCAAATTTAGAACAGCCATGAGCAGGAAAACAGCATGCTCACGTTGGATATATTTTATAAACCGTTCAGAGGTCTAACCGAAATTTGGTTTCTTCGCCTGTGGTCAAAGTTCGATAATAGAGAGGGTACTATACAAACCGACATCCGCACAGTTGTTTTTAATTTCGACATAAACATGCAAAACTCGTTATTCACCAGTTCAGCTTGATGAATCGATACGGTATGAGACGTGTTTACTTTTAACCGAATAGCCGGCAGCATTCGTTTTTATAGCGGAACAATTTCAGGCGAGCGTCGAGCGTTGGCTCTGAAAATAACATTTTCCGGACATTTTCTTCGGAAAAATTCACGCTCACGACCGTGTCCTAGGCGTGGAGCACCTGGCGTGATGTCACTTCCTGCAGCCTTCTGTCGTCCTGGTCGGTTATATAAAAATTTTCTCGAAAAAGCCCCAAAACTGAAATGGCAGTTTGTGGAAACGGCGCTGGTAATTTTAATAAAATAACTAATAATAATGTCATTTTTTTATTCGCCAGTTCGATCATCTCGCATCGATTGTTTGCGGGAACGACTATGTGACTGTATGAAATAACGTATTTTATATGTAGTGCAAGTGAGACGGATGGCGAATGTACGGGACTGTTCGAGGAAGAGAGAAGAAATATTGGAATGTAACAGGGTCGCACTAGGATATTTTTAACTCTTATAATAGAATAAGCTAAAAGAATAAAAAAAAAACATTTTGACTCTAATGACAATTCTACGTTTTCCTAACATACGTCCGGAATAGAAGTTAGCTACAAAAAACAGTAAGTAGTTTTTTCAATCGAAACATAATTTAATACAATTATTTCAGAGAAAATTGTTAGTCTGGGTAGTATCCACTAAGATCCAAAAAATTAATTGTTGTTGTTGCTGGATAATACTGGAACTTCCAGAGATTGATTTTAAAAGAATACAATTTTTAAAAACATAAAAAAATCAAGGAAGAATTATATCAATTTATATATTCAAGAGACATGAATATTTCAGAATGGTACATTGGGTTGCTCATGGCAAGATGATAATAAATTTAGCGTAAAAACAACAAAGGTTCATGGAAAAAGGTAAACGTTGGAATAACTATCGATTAGGTTTTGTTAGTCATAACATAATGCATCAATGCATTATGCAATGTCTGGATTTATGGAAAGAGGCATTGTCGGAAATAACACCTTCGATTTGTATGAGCTCGATCAGACACATTGAAGAAGAAATTAACAAATGGTAGAATTTTGAGCAAGTTTTTAATAGATTGGAAATAAACAGCTTATTTATTAACTTGATTAGTATTTTTGAAAGTGACTGTGATTGAATGAAACTTTATGAATGTTAGTTTTTGATTCAATGCTGACGATTACCAAGACAGGGTGATGAAAGAGGAAACCACTAAAGGTAAGTATACAATTAATATAATTTAATTGTAGGGAATTGTATTATAGTGTGAAAGCTTTATGAGCATGTGTGTTATTCTTCGGAATATACATGAACGTTTGGTTAACATGTATAAGAAGAGAAATAACACTAACTGTTTTGCAGATATGGCAAATACATTAAGGGGAATGCAGTAATTAAATGCAGTTTTATCAATAAAGATGTATACCGATACTAGTGTGGAAAAAAGCTTAATGTATATATAATAAAACAACTCTAACCTATGAATTATTGAGGCTGTAAAATTAATTGTAGTTTTAAGTTCTTCGATAATAAATATATTTGATGTCTATAATGTTAAAATTAATTATATTCAATAGAATATTTGTTCAATAATTTTTTTATATTAAAATTTTGTTATATGTTAGGGCCTAAAAGTACTAAAACTCAGTTTACACCGAGAATTCTGGGCCCATAACCTTTTACGAATCACTTACGATTCGGGACGGGACGGAATTAATACACCACTTATGGCCTTGGAACTAAAGAGAAAATTTATTTTGATCCCTGGTAATTTATAACCACTCGATACAAGTCCCAGCGCCCTCTACTAACTTTTCTTCTTCCTATCTATACTAGCTCTTGTATCGAGACAAGTCATATATTTAACAGTTTATTCTAAGCTTATAATGATTCTAAACTGTGGAAAAATCATCCTCTAAATATTGTAATTAAAACCCTCTTTAATGAAATAATTTCATTTGAATGCATTCTATCAGTGAAAAGGCCAAATGCATTGAAATAAAATAGAAATACGTTTAGATATATGTAAATAATTTAAGTTAATAAATATATATATTAAATTGTCAGTAAAATTAATTATTAGATATTTTCGATCAGCATATTAGAAAGACTTAGAGTACAGACCTGTGTGTTGTAAAATCGATACAATCCCAAGTCAAGGTTAATGAACGGAATTGACATTGAAAAATAAACAATTTCAGGGAACTATTTGCATTTATATACAGTTATTTATGAATCCTAATTTTTAGAAAAATATTTTGTTCCTACATGTTTGTTAGCTCTGATTAGCGCTGGGGAATTAGTTTGAAATTGAAAGTGACTACCGATAGTGCTTGATGAATGGATTTGAAAATATAAATGGTGGGAATATTTATTTTTGCAACATTAGTTGTATTCCAAGAAAAGCGCAATACATATTGGTCCATAAAGTAGTTAAAAGGATTTTTTTTTAATTTGAAGCTCTATTGTGAAGAATCGGTAAAAGTTTTTTATTCATCGATAGCCGCTACCTTTTCCCATTTTTCAGGCAATTTACGGATATCATCACAAAAGAACGATGTATCTTTTGGAGCTATCCAGGAATAGACCCATTTTTGGTATTCATAAGATGTGTTAAGTAATAACCAGAACGAGCAAAGTCTGAAGAATATGGTGAATAGGGTAACACTTTCCAATTTAATGTTTCTAAGCATATTTTCATCGGTTTTGCAACATGTGGTCGAGCGTTGTCATGCTGAAGAATTTTTCGTAGTGTTCAGCTCAAACGCATCAATTGTAGTTGATAGCGATCTCGATCGATAGTTTTCATTAGATTTTAGCAGCTCATAGTACACTATAAGCTTGGAGCCATGGATAATCGGCTTTGCCGTTGATGTTGGTGACCAGGTAGTTCCCATGCTTTTTTTCGCTTTGTATTTTCATAATAAATCTACTTTTCATCGCCAGTAATAATACTATTCAGAGAACCTTTCGGATTTTGCCTTTGAAGTAGCACTTCACACATGATGTAATGCATCAATTCTGCATATTCTTCTTTTTGGTCGTCTAGAAGGCTCTTTGTGTTCGTTATCAAAATCACTACATCTTATATATCTATTAAAGTACATATTATATATCTATTAAATACCACTAATAACTACACTCAACGGTTTTCAATAGTCACATCCTCAATATTCCAGCTTGTGACTGTTTCTTCTGTGATTTAGGTGCATGTATTTTGATCAGTGATGTCTGTTGGTAAATATACAAGGTATCAATGCAAACAACTATGAAACAAACTGACCTAACTATTAGTTTCCATGAATTTTACATTTCTCTACATAAAATAACAGTTTTCCGTTTAGTATTATTGAGTTATTCTTTTCTTATTTGATTTGAATCCGTCATCCGTAATATCCTAATTGTCAGTTTTGGTTTCAAAAATTTAAAGTGTGTGGTGCTTAGCTTAAAGTGTGTAAACAGCTTAGCATATCCTTTATGAAATGTTTCCAGGCTTTTTACATGCCTTGAGAATGACCCAGAAGGAGGGGCAATAGTTACTATAAAAATTGAAATGCCATTTTGAACCGTTTCAACATCGTGATTTCATTGCTTGTTAGATAAAAAATAGAATTCTCTGAGGCCTACTGTGACTGGCGATGCGCTCACATCGACACAAAAGTAAAATAATCAATGCCATAAAGTCTGTTGAGCATATGGAGCAACTGTTATTGTCAATATGTGAATTAAACAAATATAACGACGTCTTATTGCAAAAAGGCTAACACTGGCAAGCAGTAAGCGTAAAGTAGGCTTCTTTCATGACAATGTTTGGACACACAAGAATTATGAACGGTACAATGTTGTAGCTCGCCAAAACGTCTGATGAACCACTTGCTGGGATCGATGCAGGGGTACACAGTTTCAAAATGCTGAAGTGCGAAATTATATCCATGATTTTGCCATGTTGGCAAAAAAATTAGAAAATATTCTAAAAATTTTTCTCAATAAAGGCCTCATTCAAGGAAATAATTATTTGAATATACACACGTTTAATGAGTTCCACTATTTGATGCATGTTTTCTATTTTTTATTCCATTTGTTAATTGAATTAGCCACCATTACATTTTTGTGAATGAAAATTAATTTGAAATGGAAATTGTAAGCTGCGAAGCTACTTTACATCTTTAATATGATGTGGTAACCAAGATGCAACTGAAAATGTCTATTCATATAAAAAATATTAATGAGATCTTGATTAGAATTGAAGAATTCACTTATTCACAAATCACATCGATATATTTAAAGAACTATACAAAAGAATATATACAAAAACAAAAACTACAGATCAAAACAAAGAAAAAACCTGTAGTTTTATTATTTAATTTGATGTCCCAGGCATTTGGAAGATGGCGGAAATTATAATGATCCCAAAACCTGGGAAGTCATCAAGCGAAATAAAGCCTATGGATCTACAACACTGCTGCCAGTAATACCTAAGGTTTTTGAAAAACTCCTGTTGAAAAGAATAAAATTGATCATAGAGAGAAAAACCTAATACCAACATACCAGTTTGGGTTTATTAACAAGCATTCAACAATTGACCAGGTCCACAGAATAAAAGATGTTATTGAAAAAGCCTACGAATTTAAAAAAGTATGCTCAGCAATATTCTTATATGTAGCAGAAGCCTTCGATAAGGTTTGGCATGAAGGCCTTATTCATAAACTACAGAAAGTGCTACCAAAACAACACACTGACCTATTAAAATCATACATTACAACCAGAATGTTTAGAGTCAAACAAGAAGAAACTTACTCTACAATAAAAGAAGCTAAACCAGATATAGGTACCACAAGGAAGTGTACTGGAACTAATGCGTTATCTACTCTACACTTGTGATATACCACAATTGGAGAATATTACGATGGCTGCATTTGCGATTATAGCTGTCGGAGACAATAGGGAAGTAGCCTCACGAAAATTACAACTGGAAAGTGACAATATAAATAATTGGACACAAGCTTGGAAAATAAGAATTAATGAAAGTAAATACGAACATGTGCAGTTCATCTATAAACAGACTGTACAAGCACCAATAAAATTAAATAATACTATCATTCCATATAGCAACAACGCTAAATATCTCGACTATCAACGCTAAATTTTGATGCAAAAGTTCGCTGGAAGGAACATATGAAGAAAAAAAGAAGAGAACTGGAATTGACATATAGGAAAATGTATTGGCTAATTGGAAGAAAATTACAATTATCAGTACATAATAAATTGACGTTATATAAGCAAATACTGAGTTATACATACAGAGGACATACGGAGTTCAATTATGGAGATTTTCTGAAAAGAGTAACATAAATAAAATACAAATTTTTCAGAACAAAGTCCTGAGCGGTATTGTGGGCGCACCCAAATACTATAGGACTGATTACCTACATCGAGACCTTCAGATATTCACAGTCAGTCAAGAAATCAAGAGAACTGCAAGGGGTCATAAGGAAAGACCCCATTCTCACAAGAATATTGAAGTATTGCAGCTTTTGGATACTACCAGAACAGTACATAGACTCAAAAGAATCAAACCATCTGATCTTGTGTAGTGTTGTGTAGTGAGGTGCATATAATAAAAAATACAGCAGTGACATGTATAAGCATTATTTCACCAGAGACTGAGATAGGGCTGATATGTCATCTTAGTTATATACGTAGATTTGAGTTATCACAAGGACAAATTGTAGGTTAGACGGAAACGACTAATAACAATGTATTAATTAAATAATAAAAAAAATTAATCTCACAAATTTAACATTAGATAACCTACTAATTTGCTTATATAATGACTAGTCTTATTATTATGACTTGATTATTTTGTACCATGTGACTATTATTTGGGATAGGTATACACAGCAGACATTGTTGTATTTTTCGATCTATTCGATTATTCTGCTATCCTGTTCAGAGGGTTCGTTACACAGCAACCATGTGTAACAGTTACGTCATATGTGTGCACACATGCTTGTATCTATCTATCTATCGTAAACTGTTAATCACACACATGAATAAATAAAATGGGATAATCAAAATGCACACAATGATCTTTAATTTAATAAACATCCTATATAAATAAATATTAACTGTATAGCGGTGTTAAAATATTAATTTAAAGTAAATTTACTTTTTTTAATTATTTATTTATTAGGATATCGAATAAATAAAGGCAATGGTATTTTCAGTCAGTTGTATTTTTTGTTAATAAAATATTAAATAAATAATATTTTATTATAATTATATTTTCAAACTTGGTAATTAATAATAGTTTTTAATATCTAGAAGTATTCTAATCTTATTGTTTTTATTAGTGAGTGTTGTTGTTAGAGCGTTGTTTACGTTTATTTAACAAATAACTTTTAATTTTCAGTATTTATACCTATATTTTATAAACGGCATTATATCAGAACATTATTCATAAAAAAAATTGTCTTAAAATGAAAAAAGCTAAAAAACTGGCTAATATGTGACGAAAAATATATAAAAACTAAGACAATCAAATCTATAAACTAAGAGCGTGTTGAGAATACCATCATATGCATCCTTGTGTGTTTTCTGCTCTCCTGGTCGAAAGCGAGTTGTTCAGTGCGCGAAAACTGACATTTGCTCGATCGTCGTGTGGTGTCAGCTGTCGCACTCATTTCACGGCCACCTTAGCGATGCCGATTTTCGCTAAAACTCGTCCCGTATACCATTTTATAAAATAAACAAGCATTAAGCGACTTGTTTCGACTTCTACTTATATAAAAATTTCCTGTAATGCGCATTTCGACTGTATTCTCGGTCTATTTCCACCAATTTCATTTTTTTTAAATATCGGGTAATTTTCGCGTTGTTTTTTCGCGAATTTTCTCCGGTTTTAGCATGTGCGTGTTGAAATTCTTGCGCCAGATCTTTTTCCATTCTAACGTTTATGTATCCCTAATAATTTTGAGGCTCTAAAGGCGGTCCTAGGGGGTTGGACGAGGCGTAGCCCCGTGGATCGTGTGGGTCGCTACGTAATACTACGCCCGCGAGGTCACAGCTAAAGGCCATCCCACACGTTCACGGTCCATTAACTTATCATTGTTTGAAGGGGGAGGAAATCCAATAAAATTACAGATGTTTTCGGTTTGTTTTTCGTGTTCAGGATAGGTATAACGTGAATTTCGTGGAATATTGAAATTTTTTAATATTAAATATTTTTTTTGGATTGGTTTATGATCATTCAAAAATTATTTAAATTTTTGCGAATTCTTTGTTATGAAATTAGAGTACTTGCTACAGTCTTTGCGAGTAAATAGCGAAACGAAAGAATTCCTTTAAATTTACCCAATTCCATTTAAAAAAGAAGCATTAGCGAGATGCGTTATTATATTCTAAATAAAAAAAACAACATAAATCATGTTCTACTTGGTCAAATTTACGATAAAACAAAATAAAATACCTGCTGTTGGGATAGTCGGAGGTTAGAATCTTGCTGGGGCATGGTCGGTAAATTTATGTTTGTGATTGTTTAATATATGTGATTGTCCTAGACAAGAGTGTAAAATCCGACAAGGAAAATGATCCCAGTCATGCCAGTAACAAGGCTCGGTAAGACCGGATGTTTTCTGGGATGATTTCTAAAGTTGGTCACTCGCCAGTTTGTGGGCTTAATGCCGAGGACCGTGGTTCGGAACCCACGTTAAACTGTAGGTCCAGTACAGATAAATTCGTAGTTGGTAAAAGGAGACTTTAAAATATAAAAAAAAATCATTTTGTGTTAGAAATTGTGCACATATTTTTTCCAACATATTTTACAGATTTTATATTTCTTGAGTTTTCTGGGAGCATTTAGGCACATTGGAAAAATATCATTATAAAGTTATTTACAACCATATAAGATAAATTTGGGTTTTTGATTAACTTATATGTCAATCTAAACCCCTCAAAATGAAGTATTCACTGTTTTAATAAATAAATGTTTCTTGAACTGTTTGAAGGTTGATGAGGAATTAATTAAGCTTTAGCTACCCTTCGAATAAAGTTTTTATAAAATAGTTTTAATATATGTTTGCTTAATGATAGATGCTCATTTGTAAACATATTTTTGAATCTTGCCTCTATAACGAATGTTGTTTATCGGCCAGGGTGTAAAAATAAATCTACAGAAAAAATATTAATCTCGACTACATCAATAACCAGGCAGCATAAAACAATTAAAAAATTTGATAATGTTGAAATAAATAAATCGCAGTGGATAAGGAAACACGACGGTCCTCCTACTGTTGCGATGGTTGTAGGTTTGAATCCTGCCGGAGCATGGTAGTAAATTTATGTTTGTGATTATTTATAATTCTGATTGTTCGAAAGGCAGGCATGCGAAAAATGATCCCTGTCACGCCAGTAACCAGGCCGGATAAAGAGGACAGGTAATCCAGTTTTCGATTTAGTTTTTATTCTATTGAATTAATAAATAAATAATTAATTTATAAAATATTTCGGGTTTTGGTTCTGTTTTTACAATTTAGCAACGTTTAGAAAACGGTACTGTCGGAAGTCATAGTATTTGAGTGGAAATCATGCTTTAGCTGAACAAAAGTGTCAAAAGTGGTTTGCGAATGTTCTAATTGCCGAAAGTATCCGGTGATAAAGAAATTGAGAATTTCCTCGATGAAGACTCTTATCAAACATTTCAAATAATCTAAATAATTACAGGATAACTTATTAATAGGTAGAAAACTTCGAAAAATAAATTAGCCACTTTACCGAGTTAAATTGAGAGCTCTTTGGATTTCTGCAAATGATTTTCCCCGAGTTTTAAGAAGATCAATTGAAAAGTCCCCGGCCTACCATAGTAAAACTCTTTTTTTTTGGCAAAACTAGTTTTTTTAATTCAACATAATTTCCTTCAGGTGATACACTGATTATAGCGACCCTCCAACTTTTTTATACGGTACCATTTTTGTAGCAGGATTTGTCCTTTGCTTCAAAATAGACCTATGTTTCGGCGATCACCTCTTCATTCGACGAACATTTTTTCCCATCGAACATTCTTTTGAGATCTGAGAACAGGAAATAGTCGCTGGGGCCAGATCTGGAGAATACGGTGGATGAGGAAGCAATTCGAAGCCCAATTCATGGATTTTTGCCATCGTTTTTACTGACTTATGACACGGTGCATTGTCTTGGTGAAGCAGCACTTACTTTTTCTCCAAATGCGGCAGTTTTTCAGTAAACGATCAGTTGATATCTCTAGAGTGTCTGCTATTTCATTCAATTTCAATTTACGGTCTCAGTTAAAAATCATTTTGTGGAGTTTTTTAATGTTTTCGTCGGTAACAACCTCTTTGGGGCGTCCACTGCGTTCACCGTCTTCGGTGTTCATTTCACCACTTTTAAACTTATCATAAACTTAGCATATCAATTCTTGATGATTGATTTTCCTGGGGCAGTGTCCGAAAACTCGGTATCAAGCCAAGTTTTTGCTTCAACTGTAATTTTTCCCTTCAAAAGGCTATATTTTATCGACACGCGAAATTTTTTTTATCCATTTTTTTCACAGTAACAAAAATTGCTTCACTCAAAATGCTATAATTCACAAACTAATCATCCGACAGCTGTTAAATTTATACACGCATCTTTTGAGGGGTAGGGCTAACTAAAAAACATATGGATTTAATTCTAGTAGCGCCATATATGGGTGAGACCGGGAACTCTCAATTAACCTGTTACTATACCAGGTTTACCGGAAAGTCCTTACTGTTTCTTTTTCGGAAAAAACTATATAATTTTCGATAAAATGAAAAATATTATTTATTCAAAGTATTGGCCATTTGATTCTATACATCTCGCCTATCTTTAGGGCAATCGAGCCATTTTCTATTATTCCATTGATGCGAGAAGTTTATAGTTAGACGGAGCAATGTCTGAGAAATACGGCGGGTGCGATAATATATCTGATCCAAGTGCTTTCAATAATTCCTTGACCGGTTTTGCTTTATGACACGGCGCATTATCGTGCGGTTAAATCACTTTACCGTGTCTTCGGGCCTGGTTTACATTGATCATTTGTTGTCGGTAGCGATCACTATCTATTCGCTAAACACTGAATCACTGAATTGTTTCATCACGCCATTCTTCGTCTTGGGAGCAAACCGATTCGGTCTTAGAGTCGATCGGCCAGTTTCGCTAGGTTGTAACCCATGATTTTTGCGCTTAAGGCCTTCAAAATAAATATGCTTTTCATCACCCGTCAATATTTGAAGCAAAAATGACTTCCATAGAATACCATAGAATACCATAGAAGCAGCATTTCACAGACGATTTTTCGATGTTCCATTTGCCACAACATTCAGTTGATGTGACAGTTATGTTCCCATCTTTTGGATTTTAATTTAATCCTTTCTTGGGCGACATTTAACGCATCTCCCAATTGTTTTTGAGTTTGGGCTGGATCTTCATCCAATAACATCTGCAGTTTTACATCTTCAAACTTTCGGTCGTTGTTTCCTCGTTCTACCAAAACGTTGTTTGTCTTGCACATCCAAATCACCACTTTTGGATTTCTAAAATGTGTTTAAGTTTCTTTAAGCTATTTTCTTTTGATTAAATTAAACAATTAATGCGTACCGATAATGCACGTTTTCAGGCACGAAACTTAACATATTTAAAGAGGTATATATCTATGATTGTGTTAATTTCGCAAAATATAACATGTATAGCTTTGGAGCTTGATATCAATAGAATAAAATGATATATGTGTCAACCCATTACATACTTAAGCTTAGGGAATTCTCTTAGAAAAACCAATAACTTTCCAGTGTACTTGGTACACGCGCATTAAATTTAACAATTATATGTTAAATTAAGACTTCATTAATTATTAATGTTATTGCTGTACTATGTATAATTTTATATGGAATAATTTAAGAATACTAACGATATTTTTTAACTAGTTATACGCAACTGTAAGTAATCTTATCAATTTTACACTAACGTATTTCCGCCCCTTCTCATATGATTTTATCATGATCTATCGCCCAGCATTCGTCATAATCCGAATACCGCTCTACTTTCGTCGGAATAACACAACGGTGTGGGGCGGTCTTTAACCGATAACTTGGGCAGGAAGCGGCGCAGACCTGGGTTCCACCGTCCCAACGGCAAGACGTCGGCGACGATGCCTCATCTTCTGGGGCGGTGCCAGCTGTTGCTCGCGATGGGGTGGGTGTTGTATCGGCGATCGGACATCCCGAAAGCATTAGCACTAGTTAGTACGGTTGGGACCGACGCCTCTCCGAATGATTCATCGAAGCACGACGGTTTGGTTGTCGCCGTGTCACGTGACTGCGCGTGTAATAGTTTACCTTATTTTATCCTGAAACGGCTATGCCCGGCGTCAGTAATTGAATCCTATGGGCGTATTGTTTTTGAACCAAATGTAACGCGATCCGGTATATATTGCGTTATAGTAACAGTTCAGGAATTAGGGCCCAGTTCTGATAGTTATTTATTTCTATTATTTGTGGTAGTTTTTGATATATTAAGCTACATTTTATTGAGCACTAAACAAAACAAAACATTTTTTTTTCCAATATCCAACGACCTATAAATTTAATTTATTTTAAATTTATTTAAAGCTTTATTGTGAAACATACAATAATTTTTTATTTTTAATTTAATATATTTTTATATAATATATTTTAGGGTAAATGATGTGGCTTGGTGAATGGAGGTAAAACGAAATGAAATAGTGATGTTTACGTTATGTGACCGTTATTTATTGGCTATATAAAAAATGTGAAAAATACAAATGATAAAACGGATGGCAGCGGTGTTACCTGGTGTACCTAAACCAAACGATAGTCAAGTACTGAATGAATGGAAATACCCTTCAATAACATCCCAGATAAACGTCTCGGGGTTGTTATATATATATATATATATATATATATATATATATATATAATATATTTATATATTTAATATATTTTATTCAATGTATTGTCAATCGACAGCCGCTACTTCTTTCCATCTTTCGGATGTTTTGCGGATATCGAAATAACGATATATCTCTTGAGGCTATCCACGAATCGATTAATTTTTTGATATTTTCATAGGAAGTGAAGCGCTGCTCAGACAGGTCACTCGTATGTCCGAATAAGTAGTAATCAGAATGGAGAATCAGCGGAGGAGTCGGGTAGCGTTTACCACTTTTATGTTTCCAAGTATGTTTTCACCGATTTTGTAACATGTGATCGAGCGTTTCATACTGAAAAATTACATTGTGTCTTTACTCGTATTTCGGCCGTTTTTCGCGGTCCTGTCAATTGTAGTCGATAACGATCCCCATTGATGGTTTCCTTAAGTTTTAGTAGCTTATAGTATTCTAAATCAAGACGATCCCACCAAATACAGAGTATTAGCTTCGAGTCATGTAAAACCGCTTTTAAAACCTCGAAATCTGTATTCACATGTTGAAATCGATGGAGCATTGTTACCATAAGCTTCACACACTATTCCATGACCTTCAGCTATGTGTTTCTTCAAATTTAAGTAAAATGGTAAGAACTAAAACATATTTATCGCACTGAAAAAAGTTTCATTCGCACTTGAACGAAATAACACATACTGAAAAGTGGAAAAATGAAAAAGCCTGTGAAGTGCGATTTAATACACATCAACACCATCTGTTGTAGATCGTTTAAAATTAATTTATAGACCGAACACTTAATCTATTATAACATTTAAAAAAGAAACATTTGTGTGTGTCGCTATTATATTTTACTTTAAAAAGGCATCAGCAAATAAGGCATGTTTGCTCAAATTTATAAAAAAAAGACGTAAAGAAAAAATGTGTAACGTTAAACATTACAATAACAAGAGGACACATACTGACAGAAAGAAGTATGGAAATATGTCTAACAACTCGCAATATAGAGAATATTGCGGTTAATATTTACAAAATACATTTAAATATAACAGTCTGTCTGGTATATATTACGTTATACTATGTAGTAGTTTAGTACTCAGTTTGTGAGTATTTGTCTGTGGTTTATATGATCTTTCATTTTGTATTATTTCTGTTTTTGCTTTTCTTTTATTGTAATGTCACTGGCGATTCAGTTGAAGCATTAAACCAAGGGTTAACCGCAAACCAAAGGTCGATCACCTAAATCGGGGTTGTTCGTTGACCGATAGCCTTGTCTTTATTATTCTAGAGGTTATTTTAAGTGTTTGTTGTGTTAACATTTCATGAAATCGTTAGAAAAAATGTGCTCATACTTTATTAATTTCTACAATGATTGTGTGTTTCAGAATGTTTCAGATCAATAATCAGATTGTCTATGTTTGAATTTTTTATTAAAATTGTATGTATAAACTATCATATGAATTTTTTAACATATAGTCTATTTAAATGCGTCTAGCTAAGACTTAGAATGGACAAGCGGTTTTTTTTACTACAGGGGGAAATTAAAAAATAGAACTTTAATAAAACATTTTATTTAAATACTAGTTAACGTTTGTATAAACCTTTTTTAAAATACTTAAAAAAACATTATCTAATCTGTCAAGTGATAACTTAGTTTCTAATTGTTGCTAATTGCCTTAAATATTATAAAGTAAAATACTATAAATTAAATAATATATTAAATCCAAAATATGCTTAAAAATAAAGTATTAAAATTTATTGAATATAGTAATTACATGTTACAGTTTTGATTTCGAAACCTCATTTTCTTATTTATATGTTTTTATAGGTATTTAATTGGACACTTATCATTTTTCATATTGCCCTTTGTACTCCTATTTATTTTTTATCCGTCAACACAAACATCACCTAATTATTATTTTTCTTATTACATTGCCTTTGTTCAATATGTTTTACACAACTAATCATTTCAAAAACATCCATTTGCTGACATAATAACTGAATGATATTCCTACATATTATATTTTTGTAGTTTATCTAAATTATTTGTCGCTCACTGAATATGCGCAGTAAAACGATAAATAAAACATATATATTTATGTTGTTGCATAAATAGGATGGCATGATATTGAGGAGATTCATTGTTTATATAGCATTTAAGAAATAGCTCAAAAATATAAAATATTTCATTTAAAATATGAATGTGAATTATAATTATTATTAAATAAACGTATACCGAACTTTTTTGGGTATAAAAAATTAATTATTTTCCAACGTATCAAATTTACGATAGATCCCAATGTTATATAGTCAAACAGCTTTCGAAATAAAAAAAATATTAACTACTAAGTCTGCCGAATATGTTGAATCAATATTTCCTATATAGCCGGCTTGGTGGCGTAGTGATAAAGGCGATGGGATGGTGCTCCTACTGTTGCGATAGACGCGGGTTCAAATCCTGCTTTGGGCATGGTCGTAAATTTATGTTTGTGATTGTTTAACATTTGTGGCTGTCCTTAGACAAGAGTGCAAAATCCGACAAGGAAAATGATCCCAGTCACGCCAGTAACCAGGCTGGGTAAGACCGGATGTCTTCTGAAATGATCTCTAAAGTTGGTCACTCGCCAGTCGGTAGGCTTAATGCTGAGGACCGTGGTTTTGGCCTTATCCAGATAAACCCATAGTTGGTAAAAGGAGACTTTAAAATATATTAAAAAAAATTTCTATAAG
Organism: Rhynchophorus ferrugineus; assembly: GCF_030347505.1. Classification (NCBI taxonomy): domain Eukaryota; kingdom Metazoa; phylum Arthropoda; class Insecta; order Coleoptera; family Curculionidae; genus Rhynchophorus; species Rhynchophorus ferrugineus. The sequence goes on along the minus strand of NW_027472583.1, from coordinate 15,939,620 downwards.
TCAAAGAATTATAACACGCATGTTGAGCACATGATGTTCGGTGGTATGTATCGTTTTAAGGGAAAGGATATATTCTTGGCTAAATACAGACTTTTTCAATAATATAAGCAAAATGATCGTTTCATTACTAAAACACTTTATTAATAAAAAAATAAAATAATCACATTTCAAATATATTGACAATGATATAATCGCAACCCTATTCTAACTTTATTTAACAAAGTAACCGTAACTAAATTTGATTGATTGAGCTTTGTGGAAATTAAAATAAAATATATTGATTTCTAGGTTAGTACATAGCAGGGCTGTGCAACTCCAGTGGTAAGTAGTGGGGTGAAGTTTTGCTTAGATCAATCATTGGCGGCGCTGACAACGTGAATTTGCGCGCTACCCTTGATTGAACTAAACAAAACATTTCCCCAAGGTCGCCTATGCCGTGAAATTTCTATTTTTTCTATGGTACAGACTTAAAGAAGTTAGTTTTCACTATTAAAAATATTTTGTTTATCTCTACTTATTATTACCAACTTCATTAGGAACATTTTGTTAGGTTAAGATGTATGTCTCAACGAATTATTTAGCAATTTATTTGTATTAGCAAAAGTCGTATCAATCTATTTTTTTATTTATACAATATAATAATTGTTAATTTTACTTTTGCAATAAAATTATATTTCTGATTCTATATAAGGTCAAACATAGTTTTAAGCTGATGATATCATTCCATTTTTTTGCTGCTCATTAATCACTAATTAAAAATAGTTTGACAGTACGTTATGACGCACATTAATATTAATAAACATATCATTCGGTGGTAGTTCTTTTAATTATTATATCAAGCCCATATAACAAAGTTCATAAAATGTAAGATAATAGTCAATCTCATTAATAAAATTACATAGCCGTACGTATTAATGCAAGTAAAACTGAACAGTAGTAATAAATTAATTTGTAAATTAAGATTGTACTAAGCATATCTAATATAATATGCAATTAATACATATATATATATATATATATATATATATATATATATATATATATATATATATATATATATATATCTTTTCAAAGTTTTTTTGTACATATGTCTTCAAGATGTTTAATGTATTGCCTGTCATAATTTGTAAATTCGCTTCAGAATCAGACACTATTTTCCTTCTCATTTTATTCTAGTTAAAATAAAGACACAATGCTGTCTGATTAGTTCGAACTTGTAAACGAATTAACTGTAGTTTTTAGATGTATTATAATGTTAAAATAAATTATATTTGATAACATTTTTGTTAAATTATTGTATTTAGATTAGAATTTTGTTGTATGTTAAAGCCAAACTGATTTAAAACTCAAAGTAGATGCGGCAACATTGCGACGTTCTGACATCACAAATTTAGATGATGTATGTCTAAAATAACTTTAAACAGGCTATAGGATGTTGTTATTGGGAAATGCTCTCTAGTAAATAAACCCTCTAAGTGTAATTTGCTTAATAATTATGAGGCATTAAAACTAAACATCAAATAACCACATTGGAAATTTTTGGTTATTTTTGGTATCGGTTTGACTCATACTACCGATACCGATCATTACATGTTGTTTTGCGAGAAATGAAAGCATGTAACGTGTACGTAGGTATTCATTATTTATTTTTATAGACATCTGGCATCCTAAACGTATCTTTTGTTCGACGATCTTAAATAACATATTATTTTAAACGAAAAGCGAAAGGCTCGGGTTTTGTGAAATGTTAGACGATCAAGAAAGTTTTGAAATTTGCACGAACAAAGATAAAACTTGATCCGATTTAATTTCGTTCGATTATTTAGAATTTATGAAGACCTAATGGAGGATGTAAAATTGATGTTCTTCGATTCGTCTAATTTATATCTTGCTGTGTTTAGTCTCAACCAGTAAATGCATCTACATTCAAGTAGCGCAAATAATTTTGTATATATCAGTTGATAATTAAAGCCTAGGAGCCAGATATAAGATAATTCTAATATATATTAGGTTGATGTTTCCAGATATTATCGGAACAATTACTTATACCACTGGATTTTCAACTAATAAAGAATTTGAATAAAGTAACGGAATTATATTGAAGAAGTATTTGACTGTATTTAAAAAGTGATTGATAATGTTATAAATCTCAAAGCTAGTGGAATAAATATCATTACAGCGTTTTTTATTGTTGTAAGTTTATTCATATTAATAATTATATAAAATATCAAATATTGATTTTTTAATTTTTGGAACTTTTCCCCTTCCGAAAGGAGCTCATCTTAAATTAAATATTTTCATCTCATTCACCTTTAGGAAACTGCGAAAAGAATTAACATGAGGGCCCTTTAGAAAATTTACATTCCATACTAACAGGGGATGTTTGACCAAGAGTTGAGAAGTTGCAACTAGACTCTATACCCTCAATTCCAAATGTTCCAAATGAGACAAGGCAATGTCTCATGCCACAGAAAGTGTTTTTTGTACTGTATGTCTTTGATCTAGTTTTATTTATTTATTTATAATACATTTATTTCAGAAATTAAATTGTTTTTATTTAAATTTTATGTATCAAAGAGCCAATCAAATTTCTTCATGGCAAACTATTTTTCTTACAGGTGCCTATAATAGTGATATACATGGATGTTGGGCAAATAAAAACTTTTCTTCAGAGGCTCCTACTGAGTTTTCTCTCTATTACTCTATGATTGTGTTGCAAGAACCGGAAAGCAGCTGCCGACACACCTGGTATATCATTTCGGAATTAAATTATTTTAGAATTAAATTTCAGTAAATTCCGTCGTTATTGATCTTGGTGAATAACCAATTGAATTTTATTTTAAAGCACTTAATATAGAAATCACAACACGCAAGTATAATGCGAATGATTTTATGCTGTATTATTTCATGATTTACGCGTAATTACTAATAAAAAGTGCTTCATATCCGCCAACTGTAACAACCAAAACTTTCAAAGGAAAGTATGTCAACAAATTTCTATTATTATTATTATTATTATTTTCTTCTGTTAACAGAAATAAACAAAAATGATTTAAATCGAATCACTAGAAAAATAAGTTCTTTACCGCAAAATTCCAATAAGGAAAAACCACCATCGAGAAAACTTATATAACAAAACTGAATCAGTCGCTTGAATCCATGTGCCGCTGTACATGTATAAAAACTGTTACATTGCAAAACATTTTTTTATATTTACCCAACTGGCACTTCCTAATATTATCGATAGTTTTTAATTTATTAACGTTATTTACGGAAAAATATATGGATATAATTTTGAATCCAAATGTCTTATGTTATAAATATTATATTAACATGTTCAAGAAGTGTAGTTTTTAAACTTTTCAACGGTAGTGTATATTTAATGCCTTCTACTATTGCTATTTGATATATAATGTATTTTTGATTAAATTAAAAAGAAAATAATAGCTGTATTTTAACATTATTATTTAGTTAATGTTGTTACTAGATCCCATTAAGTTCTAACTAAAATTGTGCTTTTAATTTGTGTAATAAATGAAAATACTGATAATGATCCATTATTTCCGACACATAAAATATGTTATGGTTAGGAGGACGAAGTTAAAAGACCATTAATTTTAAATGTATACTTTATATCTTTTTACATTAGTAGTTGCAGGTGCATCTTGATTTTTTTTGTTATTCGTCGTCTTAGAAATCTTAGAATTTATACCTGTACCTGTTACCTATAATAGATATACTCCGGACTGTCTGAGTAGCTTTACTATGGGTTATACGGTGGAGTTGGTTTTACGAGGGTTAATTCAATGCATTTAATTCAAATCAAACATATGTTAAGGACAAGATATTTCGTTTATAGTGCAGATGATCACGATAAAAAACATGACGTAATAAACTGTAAGAATAATTTTAAAAAATTAAAATAAAAGAAAATTCGATTTAAATATGCTCAAGGTAATTTCATAAATAAAATGTTTGAACAAATTTCAATTAATATAAATTGTTGAAAAGTCGAACAAATACTAGAAATTGATAATATGATTAAGAAGTATATATTGCTTATATAAAATGTACATTAAAATCAAGAGATTAAGATCAATATTGTAGGGTATTTTACTAATTTTGTTACTACAATTTTTAAATTTATCAAATTTCAGATCAAATAATTTTATAAGCATGATTAATTTTCGTTTACTTTAACGTTTTAATTTTTTGAATAATTTTCTTAAATTATAAAATATCTTTAACAATTAACATCTTATATTGTGTGGACAATAAAAGTAATTTAATAATACTTAAGTGTTTTTTCAACGAGATTTTTAAGATTTCATTTTTGCATTGTACCATACCTTAAAAATATATGTAATTTAAAAAAATCAGAAACATTAGAATAATTAATGATATGTTAGTAATAATGGCAATAGGAATGACTACAAAAGTAATTTGAAATGATTTTCCACGGATTAAGTAAAGCATATCAGATTCCAATTGAAAAAATCATAATGGTTAGGGGTAAGATAATCTAAAGTTGACCTAAGATCAAAGGCATTGGTTTATCAGTTAATTTCAGAAAGCAGCTCTGTGGAAGAAAATGTGTATCCAAAAAGTAATTTAGCAGCTCTGTATTGTAACAAATTATGTTGTAATATTTGGGTAAATAAAATTCACAAATTGTAATTCTGTAGTTCATTTTAATAATAGCTTTAGAATTCTTAAGCATGTGAAACTACAATACTTCATAAAGTCTTTACAAAATCTGTGTTTAGTCATGCTTTAACATACCAAGTTCTCCTATGAATATTGAAACTAGATCTCTGCTTAGCTTCTTTTAATTTTCCTGATTTCAGTGACAACATTCGGTTTATACATTGTACGTAAGAATTATTTTTAAATTTTTGAATGCCATAATATAAGTATTAGGCTTTAAAAACTTGATAAAATCACATTACATGCACATAACCAAAGCCTATTTGATGTAAAAGAAAGCAAATAATTGATATTGGCTTTTCGCAATCTAACCATGATGGGACTTGATTGGCACTTGTTCAAGGCCTGAATTTAATTAAGGTTTTTATTTGTATTTTGAAAATATATGTTTAATAGTGAATAGCAGTGAATGTTCAGTGAGTTCAGTTAGAAGTCCATTTTCTTCTGTCTAGTTGGCATCTGAATCTTGTAGAGACATATAACTTAGCCAGTCACATTGTATTAAATATAAGTTTTTATATTATTTGGTAACTGAAAAATTAACAAACATATACACAATAAACAAAACAAATGATGCTTAACCTTAAACGTTATTAACAGTGTTGTTCAGCTCGATATTATTTTAAACTTTAGACATAATTAAAGGTTCTTAAGAGAGTAAGCTTAAAACTTAAAATAGAATGATCTTATCGCTGCGAATGAATTATTAATGTTCAAACTAACTGAACAAACTATACTGTGAAAATACACAACTTGTTGGGTGTTTTTAGCCATGTGTTTATTTAATTATATTAGGTATCCTGACAGCATCGATACGATATAATGTCTGATTAAAACACAACATTATTAAAATAATGTATAAATAAGACTTGTGCCCAAATAAAGCGTAAAGTGTAAACAAAACAACTACATCACACGCAGATTTGGAACGTTTTAGCGCGCATTTAAAATTACAGTATATTAAACGTTAATTTTTGTATCAAATCCTCTTTTTTTTACAGGAATAACTTTTATTCCGGGTAAAGTAAATACGTAGAATTTTCATAAATTATCTCTTCAAAAATAATCCTGCCGGCTTGGTTGCGCAGTGGTAAAGGCGATGGGACGGTCCTCCTACTGTGGCGATATTCGCGGATTCGAATCCTGCTGGGGCATCGTCGTAAATTAATGTTTGTGATTGTTTAAAATTTATGAATGTTCTAGACAAGAGTGTAAAATCCAACAAGGAAAATGATCCCAGTCGCAGCAGTAACCAGGCTGGGTAAGACCGGATGTCTTCCGGGATGATTTCTAAAGTTGGCCACTCGCCATTCGGTAGGCTTAATGCCGAGGACCATGGTTCGGAACTCACGTTAAACTTTAGGCCCAGTCCTTATAAACCCATAGTTGGTAAAAGGAGACTTTAAAATATATAAAAAAAAAATCATCTAGCCCATTCATATTTTCGTTACTCCATTTTATTTGATTTTTGATTAGTTGTTGATTACTATGATTTCAACATTTTAGAATCATAATTAAGAAACATAACCTTGTATTCTACAATAATTTCATTAATTACTGCGTTTAGACTGCGTTTAGATTATTTTTTGTTGTTCGTTTTTTTTTTATTATTTTGAGATTATTCTCTTATGTGTCTCAATACCATATATTGAAAAACAAATAATATGTGAATTTATAAAATATTATTTAAGTTTTTTACTGTTACAATCTTCAATTCATTTCAACAATCAATTCAATAACATCTTCAATAACCCTTGTATTTCTGTTTAGTTCTTCAGGCAACCTATTCGATTCGAATTCAAGTATTTGCTTAAATTATTTTAATGGAATTTTTTGTAAAACTTATGACCATATGTGTCGGAAATTTGACCACATCATAGCACATGGGTTTGGTAAAGTTACGTGTTTCAGTAATACAATACAAACTGCTCTTAGGCATTAGTCATAGTTTTTTGTTGTTGTAAATATTGATGGTGTTAAATTATACATATTTTAGTTCTTGTTAGCAGAACGGAGTTATGTATCGTTATTTTTATGTAATTTTTAAATTATAAAATTCAATTATTTATCTTGATCTAGGGGTGTCGGCCAAATATCGATATATGGTTTTCGATATTTAAAAAAATATATACAAAACGTTTAAAATTAAGTACCATTTTAAAGAGTTTATAAAGAAATATTAAATGGTTTTTTATAATGTTATAATATAATTAATTTTTTTGAGAAAATATCGAAAATCTTGAACTGTACTAAACAAGTCCTAATAAAAAAGAATTTTGAAAATCGATCCATAATTGACAGAGAAATCGGTGAACATACATTAAAATATATATATACAGCCTAGTATATTTTAGTCTATATAAAATTACGCGATCCTAGTTGATTTACGTATAACAGAAGCGACAAATAATCTAACTAAATCGACAAATTTGCCGTAATATATTAGAGTTGGAGTTGGTATAAAATATTTGTTAATATATTTTGTCTCACCCATCTGGCGGCTATTCCTCCTTACTTGATTAGAGCGCATTTCGTTTTATTGGAATTTATTTATTTGTAGCGCATATTACACAAACATTTTAGGCCTAGAATTTCTTCGTCCATATAAACTTTAACGGTGCCAATTTTCACGCTTCCAGGTGTCCCCGTTTTCGTCGAAAAGGGAGGTATTAATATATATAAATTTCTCTACCCCATTTATTATATAGAAGTACAACAAGAGGTTGTTTAACTGATAGGACATTTAAAAATCCAGTGTTCATGCAAGGAAATTCCTCTTTTACGGAATAATAGGATAGCTGGATTAGTTCTTTTCTTTTTAAATAACTTAACACTTGATTGTATTTTGTAATTAGTGTTTTGAATTTTAAATAAAATTAGTTAAAATACTGTATTTTGTATTTTAAATACATGCCACATAATATTTTATAATTTGTATTTCAAGCAAAGCATGTATTGTACCCAGCTCTATATACAGCAATAATTTATTGTATGTTGATAAAGTAGAATTTTTTCCAAATAGCCAAATAGATATATTCTTCTAAATTTCATATTCAGTCTACTATTTTTTTCTTAACATAAGCCTTCAAGCGCAGATTGGCGCTTCGTGTAATTTCTAAATATTTTGTTTTTTTAGTATGTTGCACTTTGATATTATTTATTCTGATAGGGAGGTGAATCATGAACACACACTTCTTCACCACCGCAATCCGTTTCTCGAATCGTGAATTTTCAGTAATATATAAAATACATCAGCACTGCAGCAAAACTAGTTTTGATCCTTCCGTTGCTAATACTTTACTATTACGTCCTAGGGCACAGCGCGCAGCGTCTAGTAATATTTCTGTGACGTAGAATAAACGCCGTAACCTAGGCAACCGATCGCTCCGCATGTCAACAACGAAACAAAACACTATCGAATACCTGACTTGGTTCGGTTTACTCGTTACTAATCAGTCGCACCAAAGCGGTTCCGTGCCGAGGTACTACCGTAGCTGCGACAGCGTTGCTCCTCGCATCGGGATTCGATTGTTTCGTGACGTTGCCCGAGTGTTTTTCATTGCGAACATTATTTCCTGGTGATAAGTGTTGGATATTTGTTAAATATTCGTCCTGGGTGTTCCCATTTTTTCCCCCCGATTCTTCGTGCTAGCCGACATACGCGGAAATTATGGTAAATTTTTTTCTATATCATACAAATCTAACTTCCTGGTTTAAGTGAAAGAATTGTCGATTTTTTTAAGCGGCAAGACATAATGTCAAGGCGAAACTTACGAATCATATGTTTAGTTTTATTTTGTCGCGAAAATGTAGGATGATAATGTATCTGATAACGTGATAACGAAATAGGAGTTATTGTTACTCTGAAAGCCTTGTTTTAATGATAACACAATACAAACAATCAACCATATGATTCATGACATTTCGGCATATGACACACGATACGAATTAATTTAATTATCTTAATTTTAACCAAAATAAAGTTTCGGTAGCTAGGCTAGAAATGCTCATCGCTCGAATATGTATTGGTAGAGCTCAAGAATGTCGAAAAAGTGGGACAGCGAACGAGACAACTGAGTATAGATGGGGCATTATAACTACGAAATGTAAACATGTGTTCCTTACATACAATTTACTTAATTTTATAGGATTATGTAAATAGTTAGCGTTATTGATGTACAGCTATTATCGTATGCGATTAAGTACCTAATTCCTGATAACATAAAACATATTAAGAGTTAATATTTATATATAAAATATTTATATCTATTTTTACAATATAATTGATTATGATATTTTAAATATTTTTTAATTGAATATATTACACCTGATCCTTTTACTCGAATACTTTACCTTTAATTAACGTTATCGTTATGACATTGATAACGGGAGAATTAAAATTCCTAAAAATATATGAATTAATTTGACGCTGGTGTTAGATAGTTGTCAATTAATATTAAGCAGTAATTTAGATAAAACAATGTTGTTTATTTTATACAAAGACAAATATTTTAAGGATAATAATATTTATAATTATTAATACACCATTAATCTTTTAATAACATCATTCTATTGGTGAGAAAATATATCTTGTAACTTGTAAACAGTTTTGACATTAATTGTGAAATATATCTGGATGAAGACGACCCGTTTTCATCAATAATATGTGACATACGTCAACTTATTGTTATTTTTTAATATTATTATCCACTCCTTTTTATACATATATTATAAAGTCTCCTTTTACCACCGAGGGTTTATCTGAACTGGACCTAGAGTTTAACGTGGGCTCTAAACCACAGTCCTCGTCATTAAGCCTATCGACTGGCGAGTGATCAACTTAAAAATCATCCCAGAAGACATCCGGTCTTACCCAGCCTGGTTACTAGTGTGACTGGCATAATTTTACTTGTCGGATTTTACACTCTTGCCGAAGGACAATCACAAATCTTAAGCAATCACGCGATAGATTCGAACCCGTGACTGTCACCTTTACCACTGCGCCAACAAAGCCGGCATCTACTCCTTTTAATTAAGGGTTAACTCAATCATTCGTCATATTTTCATACTTTGATATAAGTTGTTAGAACGTTTGATTGATACGACAGAGGTATCAAGTTTTGGTAATTTGTTAAGATTTCTGACTGTCTAAGGACCAACAGGAAAGTTATTTCAGAAGGTCTTTGTTCTTATCTACTCTAACTATTGGTGTGATAGAGATGATATTACAAAATTTATTTTATAGATTTATCTACATGCATATATGCATTTTTAAATAATATCATATATATTTTGAATTGAGATATTTGTATGTTATCGGACCTATAACTTATGTTTAAAAGATTTATGGCAGATGGTGCTTCACTTTTCGGTATGTGTCATTTATTCGAAGTATAAAGAAAAAAATGCATGGCATTGAGAAAGTCTGAATTTGTGTAGAGTAAATCGAATTTGTGGAAAGTTTTACTTTTTACTACAATTTGAAAAAAAATGCGGCTGGATCATTCGTTGGTTGGATTGGCCTTGATATTTGCTCCTTTTTATGACATTTCTGAGAGTTAATATCTATAGTTAATAACCCACCTACCAAATTAGATTCCATTTCATTGGTCTGCAAGTTTTATCCACTCTGATTACTTACGTGACTGAAATAGTTTTTTCTTGTCAGATTTTATATTTTGCATATGAAAAATCACATAAATATTATACATATTCGAGTGCATAAAAAATGCTGCTACTGAGAAGGAAGACAGCTTATAGTGAAGAAAATTGAAAGTACCTATGTACCTATACTCTAAGTTTTCTAGAGGCTCACATAACACAAGAATATTACTTTTCTTTGCTAATAAATCTCATAAGCGCAGTAGTATGATAGAATTTATTGACTCTCTAAAATTTTAACAATTTCGACAACGAAAAACAAAAGTAATTAACAAATTCTAAACGGCAACGTCGAGTTTCACAATTAACTTAATCTTTAATGGATTCTCAGTTTTTTTTCGAATAATTGCGAACAATCTGAAAGCAGCAATCTTCTTGAGAGTCAATAAAAAATTGAAAGTGGCGTAGATGAAATTATTATAATTGTTAAATTCTGATGCAGTTTTAATCTCTCTGAAATTCACTGTAAATTAAGAAATCCCATTATGTGATTCTTTTTAGATTTTATTTTGCTACAAAATCCAATGAAATTAAATTAGCGGTAAACATCGCAACATGCGAATCTGGTAAAAGTTGTTAAAAAACTATTACTTTTACTATTAAATGATATTGGTTTTCGTTAATATTATTTATCCATGATTTTTTAATTAAATACAAATTTTAATGTAATAGAAATATATTAAAATAAAAAAAACTAATTAAACAATATTAATTTAGAATATAAAACAATTAAACAAAACATTTACTATACAATTTAACAGTATATCTATATAAAAACAATGTTTAGTCAATATTTTTGTCACCTTCTCTAATCTTCCATCCCTTTTATAAGGTTAGGTATGGGGTAATACAGACTTATTAACTATTAAGAGACTATATTATATAGATATATCTGATTCATTGGAGAGATTTCTTATAACAAAATCAAATATTTCATTTATTTAAATAAGTTTGTGAAGAAATATTTATTTTAAAATTTATTTTTATCTTTTACTTAACATATTAAACTTTAATAATCATGTTTTTAAAATATATTTTACCAACTATACGTATGGTCTCCTTTTACCAACTATGGGTTTAATAATTTCATATATATGTTGACGGTTTCCAGGGGATTTGAAACTAATTACCGAGAAAATCTCTTTACAACGTGTTAATGACTTGGGTATATTCATCTGAGTGATGATGTGTCATAAATAGCTATCGTTATTCTACGGTTTACAGAATGCATTATCTCAAAGATTATATTTAGCTGGCTTAGGGTGGGTTTCTGCCACTCTAAGATATGAGAGCTATTACTCTTTATTATCATTATTTTTATATCATGTATTATATTTTCAGATAATTCAGCAGGCAGATAGTAATTTTTTAAAAAATCTTATATAGTTATGAAATGTGTGTTGCTTATTTGGGAATATTAATGTTATGTTTTAAAATTAATGACATGTTTAATGATTCACGAAGTAGTGCCAAAATTGGATATTGAATTAAATGCAATTTTAACGCTAATACTAGTTAAGCGGTCTAAATTACCAGTAGTCCTTTAAACGACACGTGTCAACATTATGATAATGGCTTCAAGCTTAAAAAGTAGCTTGGTTAATAGGTGATCTTCTCTTAATTATGTGTTTGTGATTGCGATTTTGTTTAAACAAATGACCCTTAATTCATATAATTCTGTAGTTTAATGTCCCAAAGCGGCCTAGGCATGAAAATTTCCTTATTGATTAACTGAAAGGTAAAGCCACTAATAGTGAATATTGTATGGCGTTATCACTTCGAATCGGTGAAGAAATAAGGAAAAAAGTTAATTGATAGAATGCAAGGTAAAAGAAAAAGTGCTGTTTCACTAAGGCAATACATTGTGGCACAAATCGATACTAGCTATGGCCAAATTGACTATTGGCTATTGGCCGATGCTACAGTCTAGACCTGGTCCATCAAATTATTGATCAAGCCAAGCTATAGTTTGTTGCGTTCTATGTATCTAGTGAATATAGTAAATGTTAGGCCAACACTATATATATATATATATATATATATATATATATATATATATATATATATATATATATAGAGAGAGAGAGAGAGAGAGAGACATATTTTTGTGCAAACTTATCTTTGTGCACTTTGTCTTGCCTTTTAGTATATCTTTTAGGATAATGGTACTTCATAATTTCTTAACTAAAGTCCATTAATGGTTTTCTCTCAGGTTTTATTAACTCATGGGAACTCTATATGCTCTTTTGATTTAACAAAACGCATATAATATATATGGTATACTTTCTATAAATCATTATAAAAATTTATTTATTTGCCATATACGGTTGTTTCTTTAAAATTTGGCCCTCAAACGGTTCTATAACGGTGTAATTATATTCACTGTTAATGATATTTCCATTCTCTAGATAGTCGGTGAATATTCCATCACGGACATCCCAAAATACCGAGGCCATAACGTTTCCAGCTCATTGTTGTTCTTTCGGGTATTTGGACGAGATTTATCAGTTGCTGTCCACTCAGATGATGATCGTTTTGATTCCGAAGTGAAGTGATGAATCCATGTTTTATCGATTGTCTCGTATCAAAGTAAAAATTCCATTTTATTAAGTTCAAACATTACCAAATACTGCTCAGATTCATCAACACTTTTTTCTGTTTTTGGCCAACAGTGAGCAAACATATTAAACAGAGCTTTCTCATAGCCAAATGCTCATGCAACATAAAACAAACACGTTCTTTTGATATTTTTATAATATTAACTAACTCAGGCAACTTTACTTTTCGATCATTCAAAACGATTTTATAGATTTTTTTTTGATGTTTTCTGGTGTTATGATCTCATTTAGACATCCACTGCGTTCTATATCATCGGTGTCTCTACGATCACGTTTGAAGTCAGTTAATTTTATTGTTGATTCTGATGAAGCGGAGTCTTTATAAAACTTTTTAAGATATTTCTTCGCTTAAACGTTATTTTTTACCACCAAGAAGTAGTGTAAAATTAATACTCGAAATTATCGTTGATCAATTGTTTTGAAAATAACAAATATAGTATCACTCTTTGCACAATAACTCACAAACCTTTGAGTATAATATCATGAAATTTTAATAGCTTCCTTTTGAAAGCGGTTAATACAATAAAACTAGCGTCATCTATGTGTTAGGCCTGGAACTTTTCATTCAATGTGTTACAAGGAACTTCCATCCCTTTTATCAACACCATTTTAATGTATAAATTTAACTAGAATTCCAAAATTATTATTTCTTAGACAACCTATTGCTTAAATGTTTGCTTTATTATACTTTTTATACTGTAATTACAATTTACATTATTCTATAATTTGATACCATATTAGATTACATTAATTATCGACTTAATTAATTAATAATCCTTTATTCCTCTGTTAGCTATCTATTGAATGACTCACAGGAAAAGCTAATTATTACTTAACGTTTTCTAATCCCTATTATCATTCCTTGTTATCAATATGCCTCTATTTCTGGTAGGTTTGTTCTCCGATAAGACGTACTATATTATATCATATTAACTAGCATTGCGTTAACAGTTATTTATTTTCACATCCTATCATCTAGCGTGAGATCTGAATTTATGCTAATCTGACTATAGAAAAGTAGGTATAATTTAATCGTAATAATATTTCATAATGTAAATTACTTTAATTATAAGATATTAAAATTACTCGTTCTCTGTTAAAAATGATTTTTTGTAACTCTATAAATATATGTTAAAACGTATAGGACGGAAAATGCAGTATATGTCTATCGCAAGATATTGCAACATTAGTATGCTAATAACATGATTATAACATATCAAATTTACAGTATACATTATTGTGTAAGTATTACCACAATCTTAACATATTAGTTCATAGATCAAAGATAAATTATATTACAGTGTATCTGGGAAAAGGTAACAAAACATGCTATATTAAATTAATAGAATCTAGAAGATTTGCTTTGGGAATATTTACGTTATTATGGGTATAGTTTTAATATCTTATTTTAGATGGTTAGAATAATTAACTATAACATAGAATATTAAGTTAGAGTTCTTGGTACATATGTTAAAACAAATTAATAATTCATTTTCAAGAATAGGATTTTCTTACTTCTTTTCAGGAGCTCCTATTTTTCATATTGCTCTCTGTGATTCTAATCCATATCCTTAGGTTTTCCATTCAGAAGGTCGATTTCAACACAAGTAATAGGTCAATCGAAAAGTCCCCGGCCTACCATAGTAATACATTTTTGTATTGTAATAACACATTTTTTAGCAAAATTAGTTTTTTATTCGACATAATTCCTTTCAAGGGTGATACACTGATTATAGCGACCCTCCAACTTTTCGATGCCATTCTTGTAGTACGATTTGTCCTCTGCTTCCAAATAAGCCTCAGTTTCGGTGATCACGTCTTTATTCGACGAAAATTTCTTCCCAGCGAGAATTCTTTTGAGATCTGAGAACAGGAAATAGTCGCTGGGGGCCAAATCTGGAGAATTCGGTGGATGAGGAAGCAATTCGAAGCACAATTCATGGATTTTTGACACGATGCATTATCTTGATGAAGCCGAACTTTCTTTTTCTTCAAATGCTGCCGTTTTTCGGCGATTTCGTCCTCCAATAACGCTATGTAATAGTTGCTGTTGATGGTCCTTCCTTTTTCAAGGTAGTCAATGAAAATTATTCCATGCGCATCCCAAAATACAGACGTAATAAACTTGCCAGCCGACTGTTGCGTTTTCCCACGATTTGGATCGGGTTCATCGTTTGCAGTCCACTCGGATGACTGTCGAAAACTCAGGTTTATTAGGCTTGATCATTTCAAATCATCATCAAATTCCTTTTTGTCAATTTTTTCACAATAACAAAAGTTGCTTCACTCAAAATGCGACAGCTGTTACATTTATACACGCATCTTTTAAGGGTTAGGGCTAACTAAAAAACATACGGATTTAATTATAGTAGCGCCATCTAGGTGTCAGGCCGGGGACTTTTCAATTCAACTGTTATATGTTTCAAATTTATTGTGTGGTTTCTATTTAGATAATAAATAAATGTCAGTGCAATGGTCAATGCGACAGGATGATTTTCACTAACGTAGTAGTCGACGAATTTAATTGTTTTGGTTCGTTTTTATCTGACACTCACAACAACTAAATGTTGAAACGTTTTTGATTCGAATTGGTCCGCTGGTACATGAATGAGTAAGTAATCCTTGGTATCGTAATATTCGTCAGTATGTTAAAATTGTTGAAATTCCTAAACAGTGAATAATCTGAGGTTCTGTTTAGTCCGTTTGTATTCCTAAAACATAATTGAAACTGTATTGTTATTTCTGAGTTAAAATTACGATTGCTGCTAAGGTATTTTAATGTTCCTGGTACTCGCGATATATATTAGGAAATATTGTTGAAAACATAATTACTGCGGCTTTAAACGTCACTATCCATATCTATTTCTTAGACCGAAACACTGATATATTGCATTCCGTTACGGTCATGAACTGAACAGTATTATTAACTAACTTTGGTTAGAAACCACTACTACTTTCTCAAGATAAAAAAACAAGTTTGTTGTTTTGTTATGACCGGCAGGTGCATTAGCACTACACGTAGACGTAAATTTGATATAAAGTATGATTCTTATAGGGTACTATGTTCTATTAGTTCATCGGTTTACTCTATATATTTTGTTAACCGACATGAAAATATGGGGAGGTTTTTTATTCGATGTTTGTATATATATTTTTGTGTATGTTCACCGATATCTCCGTCAATTATGGATCGATTTTCAAAATTCTTTTTTTATTGGAAAGAGTGCGCTTTCGAGGTAGTCCAATTGGAACCAAGTCAGGAACTGCTGGTGGAATCCAAGGTTAAAAGGCACGTACAATGTTATCAGATATTTTTTATCTAAAATAGATGGATAGAGCATTTATCTCCGTCCTTTCCTATCTCACAATTTACACAGACAAGAATTCGTACATCTTCGTCTGACATCACGAAAAAAAAAAACCAGTCGAGCTGCGCATATGACTGAAAATAGTAATTACTATTTTCAGTCGCTATTTTTTTGACTATCGACTATTTTGCGACTATCGACTGTTTCGACTGTTTTCAGTCGATAGTTCCCAACGCCACTATTTACTAGTTCTCTGCTATTTAATATCATATTCAGTCTATCATTATTAATAATCACAGTTCTCTATAAATATATGTTGATACCGTCCCTGGACATTTTCACACCAAATATATTTTCTTGATAGAAACGTAAATATATAGTATTGTATGAGACATTTTTACCTACATTTAATGTTGACTTATGATTAATATGTTTTTATTGGCTATACTAATATTTTTTCAGAAAGAATTTGAATTGACAACCTTCAAGGTTTTCGTTAATAATAAATCGATATTTGATTCATTTCAATCACATTAACTGGCATTAATAGAAAACTGTCTATTGTGTGCTCTTTTTGCTGACACTTTTGCATTGACCTGCTTTACTTTCGAATGTATTCAATTAAGAATGCACTATTTGTTGAGAGACTGATCTTTTTACTATCAACCTTAAATAACTCTAGATAGTTTTCGTTGCTAGATCATTGCTGTCAGTTTTTAATATTTATATTTACATCCTCATTGAATTGAATCTACTGC
Source organism: Rhynchophorus ferrugineus (assembly GCF_030347505.1). Taxonomy (NCBI): domain Eukaryota; kingdom Metazoa; phylum Arthropoda; class Insecta; order Coleoptera; family Curculionidae; genus Rhynchophorus; species Rhynchophorus ferrugineus. Next base: position 15,922,568 of record NW_027472583.1, on the reverse strand, counting down.
TAAATAAGCAGTGTACCAAGAACAGAATGGGTGAAAGTAGGATGTTGTAAGGCTCAGGATATATGGAGGCTTAATTTAAGCACAGTTTAGTGCTTTGTATTTTGAAAAAGTTTGTCTTCGTTGTTGTTAAACGCATGTACTCTATATATGGCTACTATAGCAATTTTTATACTCATTATATAACCGTCTGTCATTAAATATGTTCACTTTCTTCATATCTCTGTAGATCAATAGTAATAAGCACTAAAACTAGACATAAACAAACATGCAAAATTACAATTACAAAAATTTTTACAATTAAAATTGTTGTAGTATCGTGCATTTTTAATAGTATCACGTACTGGGTACACGTCAGATTCTGAATGGAAATAGGATGTCTATTTTAACTCGTTCATTGAATTCCTCCATATTAAATACTTATAATAAATAATTTAAATTTATTTAAATGTATAAAGTCCATATTTTGAAACAGAATAGTATTTGATGTACAAGTGTTTGTAATAGTAACATATTGTTGATAGTAACATATTATAAATAGTTTTTTCAACAGCGGTATAGTCTTCTTGATAAAATAGGAGATGAAAACTAAATTTTTTAATAAATTTAGACATATATTTGACGACTAAATACCGATGCAAATTAAAGAAAATCGTACGGCCAAGGTCATTTTGGTTAAATTCAAATTATCTATTAACCTTTAGGAATTTTAATAAAATTGGACGTAAATCAACTACGGAGTGAAAAGATGCTTCTTGACTGTTTCTAAAATGGTAAGAGACGATTTGGATTTTTAATGAGAACTATCGTGAATAATATTTTAGTGATTTTAATATAAATATTAAAGTATGTCAAGATGTTTATTTCTTGCTTCCTATATGATGTTCAATTGCTTGGTGAAGAAGTTGGAAGTTTATCATGTGTCAAAAATGTTTAAAATTGGGCATTTATTATTACTTTTTCTGTCAATAGATCCATAGATTGTATGTGAAAGTGACAGTGTAAATATGCTTGATCAATTTAACAAGATCCTTTTCCAGTTCGAGATGTTTTCGAACATAAATTATAACAACTATAAATATTAAATGAAAATACATCCTTTTTTTTTATATAAAACTTACTTTCAAAATGTTATAAATTACTAAGTAATACTAAAAAACTAAAAATGAAAGCAATTATTAGAAAAATTGCAGTTCGTAATCAATAATAATGCATTACAAGAGTTTTTTCAACAGAAAATCTAATCGAAACTGAGTTGTAATTGAACTGTTTCCAGTAAATAAATAAAAGTGAATGTAAAAGGAAACGTTAATAGTTGTTTTAAATTTCTTGTCTTACATAGCAAGCGACTTTACGAAATTAATAAAATGTATGGTTATTGAAAAATGTATTGAAATAGCTTAATGGAGAATATATATAATAAACCATGTAAAAGTCATTTAGATAATTTTTTTAAAACTATTGTGTCTTTTATAGGTTCAAATTTGAGTTGTAGCACGCTGAAAGAAGAATTGTATTGAAAAATGTCAGGGTTTTATCTTATGACATTTAGTTTTTAACATTGAAATTACTTAATATATTAAATAATAACACTTTTTGATTTACATGAATTTACATGGATTGTATTTTTGTTTACTATATATGGGTTCCTGATCCTTGCAGCGACTCATCGGCTTGGCTTGTTTAAACATTTTATCATGTGTGATGGACTCTCTAATAAGTTAAGGTTACTGACAGTGTGCTTTTATTTTTTCCTTTGTATTCACAATATTTCTTAAATCCTTATTTCGGAAGATATCTATTTAATATGCTTGTGTTATTATTATGATAGATGTTTGAATATTTGTATTGTGAGGGTTACTCAGAAGGCAACGATGGGTCACAAGAATGTATTTCGAGAGAAATATGTGTATTAAATATTGATATGCGTACATATTATTAAAAATATTGATTGTCATTCGTTATGTAGTAAATGTGCTATATGTCTAACCTATATCGATTGGAATTGCATAGAGCAGTATCTTGGCACCACTCTTATAGCTGCTATACACTGCCGATGCTCGAAAACCTGAGAACCCGAAGTAACAATGGTCGGAAAATTTGCTGACAACACCTTCGATAGAAAAACCATATATATGTGCCTAGAACTATAGAATAACTAGAAGTGGTAGTCAGCAAGAATAGCAAATGAACTAGAGACTGAAAAATATAGCTTGGGTTTTGGGTTACGGCGAAAAGGTACAAAGTTAATTGTATTAGGGCAAGGATACCCAATTCCTCAAACAGAATCAGTGAAATACTTCGGTATTTTTCTCGAAGTTCGGTCTCAAAGAACAGACTCAAAATTAAACTAAACAATTTGTTGAACTACTAAAATTTAGTTTGACAATATTTTCATCATAAGATCAGAAATCTATATGATATATTATATTAATTAGAGCTATATATGTATGTGTATTAAAACATATTAAAATATATGCAAACTATATCAAGAATTAATACTAACACCAAGTTTAAATTGCGACACCAGTGAATATTACAATAAAAGTACCATAAGATCATTTTCAGAACTGCGATAACTTAACTTCATAGTATCAAATATTAGTATACATTATCTTTCTTTATTTTTATGTTTAAAGGAATAATTTCTTTACCTAATTTTTTAAATAAAATTATATCGTTCATTGCTTATTTACTTCACTTTTCAATCTTTAGAATTATATTAATATATAGGAGATACAGTGTTTCGCATATAGAAGTAAAACAAAAAACATCATGAGATTTAAAATTAATAAAAAAGGTTAATAAACAAACGATTTATTTTGGAATAAGATTGGAAACAATTATCTATTACAAAATCAATAAAAATTCCGTGTAGCGAAGGTTAATCTGATCGAATTCGAATTGTTCAGTAACCATTACAATCCACCGTAACGAACGTACGTTTTTTTTTATAATATACTTCGACGTAAATCGAGTTCGAAGTGGGAAAAATCCTTCTTGCCGATGTCAGTCGAGCAAGAAATTAATTCTTCGCAGTAGTCGTGCATAAAAAAGTAGCATCGAAAATCGACACGATCGGTATTCAAGAGGCGTAAATAAATCACACGGGCTCAGGTCAGGGCTGCTAAAAAATGTTTAGTTTAATATAATCGTGTTTATTATATTTGATTTTGCGATTTGAAGCCTGAACCTTTTGACTCTGTATATCTTTTTATTTTTCAGGTTATCTCTACCTCCCAAGTTAAACACGTAGTACTCTTCGGTTTGAGTACGAGGGTTGTGATTTATATGATCCTTATATTGAAAAACTAAATACTGATGATTGAGTTTATTGTTTTTTAAAATGTTCTTCTTGAAAACCAACGTACTCTTTCATGCGTTGAAGTCAATGTTTGTAGCACTTTTTCTATTAATTCCATCCATTCCACGTCGAAAATCTTGTGACTATGTAATTTGTTTTCAATGTTGTGAAACCTAACTATAGTAGTATCACTACATAGTACAAAACAAAGTCGCCTTTTCTGTCCCTATATCCCTATATGCGCTTAAATCTTTAAAACTACGCAACGGATTTTGATGCGGTTTTTTTCAATAGATAGAGTGATTCAAGAGGAAGGTTTATATGTATAATACATGCATAATATACTAAGGCAACATTGCTAATTTTAGAGGTTTCTAACGTGATGTCGTAAATTAACCTATTTTTTTAGGCTTATTTAGCAATTAGCAAAAACGCTGCCTAACCCTACGAGTTAGATCAAATTAATGTACTACACTATTGTACACCATAAAAAGGTCTACAAAAAAGTCCGCGATGGTATATGTTTATCTTTTAGGGATAACCCACATTAACCATTTTTATTGTTTACTTTTTACGTGAGAAAATGGCTTATTTACGAAGCTATTTTAAGCAATACGGCATTAATCCTTATCGAATTAAGTACCTTAAACACAGTGTGCAATTAATATAGATCAATATGGTTCCTTACAGCATGTAAATTAAACAAATATTTTCGGAGATATTAGAAATTTAAAATTTGCGTTTAAAAATGTGTAATGTAATAAAAATTGTATGAATTTAGATATTCCAAAGATAGCAGGAAATCTTCATAGTAAGTATAGGGGAAGAGGAATTGTTTTACTCCAAATTTAATGCGTGCAGGCCAAGGGCAGTAATGAATGAACCAAAAATACTGGATCGATTTTAATCATGTTTTCATTGAGTGACATAGGCATATATATTTTATGCCCGTGCAAAGTCGGAGCGGGCCGCTAGGTTTTTATATACAACGTTCATATTTTTTCTGTAGTGTATTTAATTTAGTATCAGCATAGCACCCGTGCGAAGCAGGGGCGGGCCGCTAGTATAGTATATTATTTTGAAAAAATATTAAAACAAAATTAAAAAAAAAGTGACGGTCTCATGTGAGTTTTAGAAAAGCCTAATTATTATTGAAATTAAAATTGGTAACCGTGTTACGGTAAATTTGCGATAACAAATTAACGTTAAGCGGTTTTTTTCTGGTTGTTGATAGATGATTTGGACATTAGTGAGAACATTAGACCAGCATTGGCTTGAAAACAAGACATCAGCCACAAAGTAATAAATCTTTATAGCATTGAAATCGATAAGCATGTTATTAGCATACGGGGTATCAATGGGAGAGTTGAGGATTTAATAACCAAACTTTCTTTTTGCGATTATAGTATGTTCAGTAGTTTATAGAATAGTTTCCGATGCCAAAATGTTATCGCAGTGTTATGTGGTAAAAAAGGGAAACAATGGCTCTACTATGAATCGTTATTTTACTCTTAATGAACCAAAAAGTCAGTCATTTGAGATATTCTTATATTATGAAAAAAAATCCATCCTTACAAAATTCGGTTTTTACAAACTTTGTAGTAGCGTTGGAAACTATCGACTGAAAATGACTATCGACTATTTAGTAATTGACAGCTCTTTACTATCAACTGTTTTAGTCGCTATTTTTGGTTCGATTGATACTACTCCTTTTTACAAATATATTGTATATTAATATAACAGCATTTTGGAACGATATTTTTCAAGATTGTTAATATAATAGGGTAAAAATATTAAAACAGTGAATGTTAAATATTAAAATACTTTTGATTGTTTTTATGGCAATAACAAATATTTCGATTTATTTTAGTTTTTTTCTATGATTAGATATATGTTTAATTTTTATTTAGTAATTATGGTTATTGTATACCTTTGGTTTTTAGGTTTTGCTTGAGTTCTATTGTATTGTCTATATTTATTATGGTATATTATTTAAGAATAGCAATTAACATATTAAAGTACGATAACACATTTGTGGGGTATTATTCCATTCCACAGAAAAATTCCATTAGTTTTTACAGATCCACAGAACATTCAAATATAAAAGTAATTCGTTTAAAATGAAATTACAAATTACATGTTAATAATACTCAGTAATTATTTTTTTCCTTTTCTTTTTTAAAGTTAGTACGTGAAGGAATATGTACATCTCCGTCTCGCCTATAGTAAAGTTGGTAAAATATAAGCTCACATAAAATTAACTGTCCAGGCAATTATCTTCGTCCTTTCCTCTTTCACAGGAAAGGGTTCGTACATATTCGTCGGACACCACTAATTTAATAAAGCAGTCGATCCGTGCATTTGACATCGACTGTTTTCGGTCGCTAGTTTTTTTTCCCAACGCTACTTTGTAGGAAAATTATTATAAAGTTGCGTTGAAGCAGTATTGGAAGTTCTTCCTAGATAACAGAATCTTCACTAACAAAGTCTATTTTTATTTAGAAGTTTATTTAAACAAGCAATGCTCTAGATATTGTACACCAACTAACCCAACAGAGAACTGTTTGGCGTTTAAGAACGAATGGAAGATATTTTGAGGATATTTTATATAAAAATAACACATGAAACAATGAACAGTTTGTTGTACTTATAAGATCTAATACTTCCAAATTCTAACTCTCCTGTACTGTTTTAAAACCACAGTATAGGTGATCGGTATACCTGTATTATCTGTATAATGTTACATTTAAAACAAGGATATTTGTTAATTTCTATTGATTTAAATATTCCTTCTGAATATCCGCACTATTTATACAAGCAAAACAAATCGAGGTCATACACATATTTTATAAGGACATAAGTCGGGGAACCATATCATACATTTCATAAAAGTTTTGTCATAAATAGTGACTGCATCACGTTAGACAAAAAGCAAAACACATTAGAACCATAATAAAACAACTATACTGGTTAGTCGGAAGATACTCTCAACTTGATCTAAAATCAAAGAGGTTGATCTATAATACAATTATAAAGCCAATTTGGACCTATGGGGTGCAAATATAAAACAAGGTTCTTCGATTGATTACCAATGCCTATCGCTATGTAACCAATGAAGAACTGCACGATGACCTAGAAATCAAATGGATTTGCGAAGTTGTGCAGGATTTCGCCTTAAAAAACGAAAGAAGATTACTAAATCATACTAACGTGGAAGCAATACAACTGCTGGACAGCGCGCAGGATATCAGGAGATTGAAACGAACAGAACCATACGAACTTGTGTGAACATTTAGTGTGTAATATTAGTGTAAACTATAGCTATAAGTTAATAATTAATAAATAATTATAATTTTATAATTGAGGAATACATACTGATGTATTTTCTCGCACTCGTCTTGCTTGTTAATTAATCCAAGTACATAGGAAAAGTAGTAATAAATTAATTGTAAATTAAGATTGTACTAAGCGTATTTAATAAAGATGTTATAAAAAAAATACATAGTGCCTGCTTAGCCCAAAAATACAAAAATAATAATACAAAAAATTAAATTATCAACAAAACAAATCGAAATAAATATAACTGTTTGGGTTCGGCACCGACCGGTAATCAGTTGGTAATAGGTAAAGTAATAATGTAAGTAGATGAATAGGTTTAGGTAAGTATAAAGCTAAATGTGTACATATAGTGGAATATAAAATACGTGTAATAGATAGGTTAAATAAGGTTTTTATTTATCTTTATTTAGTTATTACAAATATTTCTTTTGTGTGTATTAATAATCTGTTTTATTATTTTTTAATTTTACTTATTTATTTTTTAATGTCGGTTCAATTTTCTAGTAAGGAAACAAATTTAACAGGTGAAACTTTGTATTTTCATCCCTACGTGTATTAAAACCTTTTTGTTTACGTCAATACAAGACCGCACACAGATTGGTGCCGCACCGGGACGTAGATGAAAAAATTACGGCAGCATCCGCGACCGGTGTTTATATTAACTCCGTTTTTGTTAACTCTATTATGGTCGTACGTTTAATAGACGCACCATTGTGCGAATAAAATGTGTTTTTGTCCGACAATAGAGCGGAGAACATTGAGTGTGGCACGTGATGCGATTATTTCATTGCTGCTTTTTGTCCATGGGTTTTGCGTTGTAGTATTAAAATGATGTGGGTTATATTGGATCCTACGCAACCGATAGACCGAAAACGATCCTCCGTCTATCTACGGACGAAATAGAAATCGCTAATTAGTAGGTTGGCCATTATTGGGAATCATAATTAATGCCGAACAATTCAATATATTTGTGATAAATTAACTTTGATAAGCAATAAAAGACAACGTTAAAAATATTGAAATTCCTTCTTTGTCAAGACGGTTTATTTTCGTTTTTGAGTATATATATATACTAGCGACCCGCCCCGGCTTCGCACGTGTGCAATGCTGATACTAAATTAAATACACTATGTCACTCAATGAAAACATGATTAAAATCGATCCAGTATTTTTGGTTCATTCATTACTGCCCTTGGCCTGCACGCATTAAATTTGGAGTAAAACAATTCCTCTTCCCTTCCCCTATACTTACTATGAAGATTTCCTGCTATCTTTGGAATATCTAAATTCATACAATTTTTATTACATTACACATTTTTAAACGCAAATTTTAAATTTCTAATATCTCCGAAAATATTTGTTTAATTTACATGCTGTAAGGAACCATATTGATCTATATTAATTGCACACTGTGTTTAAGGTACTTAATTCGATAAGGATTAATGCCGTATTGCTTAAAATAGCTTCGTAAATAAGCCATTTTCTCACGTAAAAAGTAAACAATAAAAATGGTTAATGTGGGTTATCCCTAAAAGATAAACATATACCATCGCGGACTTTTTTGTAGACCTTTTTATGGTGTACAATACTGTAGTACATTAATTTGATCTAACTCGTAGGGTTAGGCAGCGTTTTTGCTAATTGCTAAATAAGCCTAAAAAAATAGGTTAATTTACGACATCACGTTAGAAACCTCTAAAATTAGCAATGTTGCCTTAGTATATTATATATATGTATACTAATGAATTAGGTAGTTGGACATAAATAAAATGAGAAAAATAAATGGCGCCTATGATAATATTGTTTAGTGAACACTTAAATCAAATACAAGAATAATTTACATCAGTATGTGTCAGTCGAGACACTAAAGTTTATTTACAAAAATAACTGAGAAATGTTTATGTGGAATTGACAATGATTCATAGAAAGTATACCATATATATTATATGCGTTTTGTTAAATCAACAGAGCATATATAGTTTCCATGAGTTAATAAAACTTGTTAATATATATATATATATATATATATATATATATATATATATATATATATATATATATATATATATATATATATATATATTTGAAGTGTATTACTACTGCTCTGTTGTAACTTTCATCAATACACAAGGCGAGTACTGGATTAATACATCAGTATGTATTTCCCACCTAAAATAAACCCAATTTACTTAGCTAAAGTTAACAATATATTTATACACAAAACATCCTGCTGCTATAATTTAGCAACCTTATTTTATGTTTTAAGGCGAAATCTTGGATCACTTCGTGTTTTCATTTGATTTTGAGGTGATCGTGCAAACCCCATATTTCCACCCCATAGGTTCGAATTGACTTTATGATTGACTGATAAACCAATCCCTTTGATTTAAATTCAATGAATATTGAGATATACTCGCAGGAATGTTATGGTGCATCTACCATATAGCCCTGAACATGCACCATGCGACTACCATTTGTTGTGTTGTCTGCATAACTTAATAGTCTAAAACTCACTTTAAAAATGTCTAGTGAAAATCACTTAGCTCAATTTTTCGCTCAGCCAGAATTATAGTTTTTCTAGAAGTCGTTTTATTTATGAGTCCCCGTTTTACGAAATATGTTTTAGCTGAACTGACCCTACTCCTTAATCTGGGCTTCGTACCACAGTCCTCGTCCATTAAGCCTACTGTCGAGTACCCTACTAAGAAATCATCCCAGATGACGCCCGGTCTTACCCAGCCTGGTTTGACTGAGATTATTTTCTTTGTCGGTTTTTACACTCTGGCCTTTTGGACATTCCCAATTATAAACAATTACAAACATAAATCTACGACCATACCTAGGATTCGAACTCGCGGTTATCACAACAGCAGGAGAACCGTCCCCTCGCCTTGACCACTGCGCCAACTAAGGCGGATTTAATGGGATCTGATTAAATTATATGTGAATATAAAAGTAGTGAATATTTGGGTTCAACGTTTTACTTCTATAAATCCAACCTGGAATTAATTGATCGGCCTCCTGTAAGATAACTAACTAATATTATTAATGAAATGTTTTACAGTTTGTTTCTCTTGTAATAATGTACAATCATCATTACTGTAAATTTATTTTTCGAAATATACTTGTTTAATACGATTTATCAGCAGTAATTAAAATAATGCTTTAAATAACTCTGATATCAGTAATAATTATTGCGTTGTTATATTTTTAACAGTTGTTAAACAAATCTAATTAACCAATTCATAAACATATCGTAATCAAAAATATGAGCTGCTACGATTCAGTTTCCCATAAGAATAAAAACAAACGAGGTTCCTATCTATACCCAATTTATAATTTATATAATACATAAAAGTCTTAATTTTGGATAACGATTCTTCAATAATTGTATGATACTTTAATATTATTTTGTTACTATTTATCTCAATGTATCATATTTGTCAATTCACTAGTACATATGTTATTATAAATATTATTGATGATAATTGATGTAAAAGTTAACAACGTCGAGATATTTTTGTGCAAATGCTTTAATGCTATAAATCATTTTTTTTATCCAATGCACACAACAAATTATTTTTTATATGATAAATAACATTTTTAATAATTGTTTTAATATTATTTTATATTTATGCAAACATTTTATTTACACACGTGGTGAGAGATTTGTAGTTTTTCTATTAATATGATTAAGATTTCTGCACCATGAGCAATTAATTGTAAAATTGTTCATTATTTGTGGCTTTGTATTAGCTAGATGATATCATACGTAATTTTAAGAATTTAATAAACTGTGTTATTATACTTAATGAAAATTGTTCAATGGACTTCAAACACGTTGGAACGCTGTATGAGAGTGATTATCATCTAATTTATAATTGTTTATATATAGTGTAGTATAAAGTTCATTATTGACGTTAGTTTCTATGGAAATCAAGGAGGAATTGATAACGAAGGTATGTATAGTGAAAGATGATAATTAATTGATATCACTTAGTTTGATATTAGTTGAAATTTTTAGTATGGGCAGTTAAAAGTTCTGTGGCAGCCCCTAGGTTGTCTTCTTTACATAATCTTGTCATTCAATAGGCACCATGATATGATGATCTTAATTGTAGTGATGATATTTTACATATTACTCTCAATTACTTCAGTTCTTTTTAATATTATCTGTTATTTAGAGATTCAGAGAAATTGCTAAAATATTTTGCATAGCGTTCCATTAAAGCGCCTCCAAGATTTCTCTTATGAATTTTGCAATATGGGGTCGAGCGTTTTCCTTTCGTTTGGCATATTTGGAGTATTACGCTTCGGCTCAATTGCATTAGCTGTAGTTATTACTAAAGTTTTCAAGTAATGGCTTTGTCAGGCTGCAGTACGTCACAGAAGATCACACCAATGTGAACCGTGTGTGTTTTACAAATGGTAAAGTTGATAATCATTCTCCCTACATGATTTTCCGTATGTCTCAATACACGCAATTTCTAATTGAGCCACACAGTAAGCAAATCGCGAGTTTGATATGATTCTTGGCTGAATAATGTGCTTTCAATGTGCAGTCTTTTATCATTTTGTTATACCGAAACCAGCAGTCACATGTTTTTATTCACGAAGAAAAATGATCCCCATATGCACCTTTCTTCAAATTAAAATAAAAAAAGTATCAATTACCCCCAATTGTGTTTTGGTGACGAAAGAATGTTGACATGCTTAGTATGAATGTAGGAGAAAGTTTATTGTTTACACATTATCGAATTATTAAACATATTAATATTTGGAGGAAATTAATGGTCCCTTGCTGTTTAATGTTAATTATACTTATTACTAGTGTTATACTAGTATTAATTTTACTGGTACAACATATAAACTGGGATTTTTCAATTTTCCGAAGGTTTACCGGCAAATGACACCTGCACTATTAAAACTGAGTTAAATAACTCCATTCGTGATGTTATTTCATTTTCTGCGCCAAATTATGATAACCTTTGCACTATAATTAAGATTTTTTCTTCGATTACAGAGGTTCTCTAAGGTTTTAGATTTATTTAGCATATATTTTAAAGATATTGATTAATTATTCTTAGCAACGTAATCGTTGTTTTTAATTGACAATTAAATTCGTTTTGAATTATATTTTTCTTAAATTTCCGATCAACGACTATGTAGGAAAAATCTTTATACAAGAATCCTGGGAAGGTTACCTTGTTCAAGAAAACTAAATCAGCTAATAGTAGAGATATGGTTGAGTAACGTACGAGGGACTATTTAAATGATTATGATTTATCTCCAGTAATTTTAAAACCATTACAGTAAAATTTATGTTATTGTGTTTAACTTTCTCTACAAAATTCAGATAAAGAAAAGGGTCATCATAATTAAAAATAGTTTAAGCAAGTAATTTCCGATGTAAGCTTTGAATTATGTTCAGTGCTATATGGAAAAACAAACAATATATCATAAGTAGTGCAAAAATAGGCAAACGAGAAAATAATGGCCAGTTCAGGCCGCAATAGAGGAAGAGAAAGTCCACTCTTAAGCATGATTCATTCTTCTGGTTCGCGATAAAGCGACTCAGGCTGTTCACAAAGCGTTGAGATACGAATAGGAACGAGCATAAAAGGAACAGGTTTAGTCGCCGATAAATGTCACAGTCTATAGCTAAAAATGTCGTTATATTCGTCGATATATATATATATATATATATATATATATATATATATATATATATATATATATATATAAAATAGTATAGTTATAACTAGTGATCGCCCTGTGTAAATTATATGCATACATCTCAATGGCATTTAATTAAACCAAATTGCTATTAAGTTTCAATAATCGTCAATACTTTTATGTTATAAATATAAATATAGGATAATAAAAAAGCAATACATATTTGTACATTAAAACGGACCATTGCTAAGTCTAAACGTGGTGAAATGAGCTCCGAAGACGGTGAAAGCAGTGGAGGCCCAAAAGAGGTTGTTACCGACGAAAACATTTAAAAAATCCACAAAATGATTTTGAATTATCGTAAATTAAAATTGAATGAAATAGCCGACACTCTAAGGATATCAACTGAGCGTGTATCTCATATCATTCATGAATATTTGGGCGCGAGAAAGCTCTGTGCAAAGTGGGTACCGCGCGAGCTCACTTTTGACCAAAATCAACGACGAATGATGATTCGGAGCAGTGTTTGAAGATGATCAAGCGTAATAAACCCGAGTTTTTGCGTCGATATATGACAATAGATGAAACATGGCTCCATCATTTCACTCCGAAATCCAATCGACAGTCATCCGAGTGGACTGCACACGATGAACCCGCTCCTAAACGTGGGAAAACGCAACAGTTGGCTGGCAAGGTTATGGCGTCTGTATTTTGGGATGCGCATGCAATAATTTTCATTGACTACCTTGTAAAAGGAAGGACCATCAACAGCGACTATTTCATAGCGTTATTGGACCATTTCAATGACTAAATCGCCGAAAAGCGGCCGCATTTGAAGAAAAAGAAAGTGCTTCTTCACCAAGATAATGCACCGTGTCATAAGTCAGTGAAAACGATGGCAAAAATCCATGAATTGGCTTCGAATTGCATCCTCATCCACCGTGTTCTCCAGATCTGCCTCCCAGTGACTATTTGCTGTTCTCAGATCTCAAAAGAATGCCCGCTGGGAAGAATTTTTCGAATGAAGTGGTGATCGCCGAAACTGAAGCCTATTTTCAGGCAAAGGACAAATCGTAGTACAAAAATGGTATCGAAAAGTTAGAGGGTCGCTATAATCAGTATATCACACTTGAAGGGAATTATGTTGAATAAAAAAAAAGAATTTTGCTAAAAAAATATGTTCTGCTATGGTAGGCCAGGGACTCTTCAATTAACCTGTTAAAAGAATACCTCGACCATCTCAATGATGAAGTTCTTGCTGTAGCTAGCATGCCGCTGCCACATACAGCCAAAAAGGTTCGGTGTTGGTTTGAGAAGCATCAGAATATCATCAAACATCTTCATTGGCCAGCACAATAGCCAGACCTCAACATAATTCTTCCGTTATGGAAGGATTTAAAATACAGAGTGAGGAAAAAATTCAATCTCTAACATCACTGAATCAAATGGCGGATGAGGCTGGGAACTATTCAGGCATTCTACGACTCTACTAGGAGAAGACTTGTAGATGTTTTAAAGGCAACTAGTGGTTCAACATAGGGGTGTTGGCCACCGAAAAAAATGTCGATATTTCGAAAAGAAAAGAAATGTCAATTTTTTGTAGAAAGTATAAAAAATATATCGATAATTTTAAGAAAAAATAAATATAGTGTAAATAAATAAATAAAATATAAATAAATAAATAAATAAAATATATTTTTTACCAAACCAAACCAAATATTTAAAATTAAATACCAATTTTAAAGGTTTATTAAAAATTATATTTAATTTATTTTGAAAAATATCGAAAAATATCGATTTATCGGTCAAAAAAATATCAGCCAAAAATATCGATATTTTTTAGACAATTATTTTTATCTAAACTTTATTGGTCAATTAAACGTGACGTCAGGGCATCACCTGTCAAACTTTATCGAAGAGCTAATCAAATGTCTTCACAGCAAAATGTTTTCCTTACAGGTGCCTATAATGGAGATTTAAATTGACGCCAGAATCCCCTATCGAGTTGTACCTCTATTACTTTATAGTTTTAGTCAAATTTACATGAAATGATAATATATTATTAATTATTTAACTACCCAATCACACAATTATATTATTTACGCAAACATGATATTATTTGTTTTGCAACCTAATGTCGAATATTTGTTAATTCATTTCAACACTCATTCATCCTGTATAGTTTTACTAAAAATAACACCATTATGAAGACGACCTATATTTTATATTCCGTGTCATTTATTATGGATACAATTACTTTGTAATTCTCATTCGTTATTATTGCTTCATTCAAGGTGAATTCAGTCTAGTTAACCTTTCCTTCTTTCTTCTGAATGGCAAGTGTACAGTCGCTGAAGAAATAAACTATGACTCATCGCTGGCGGTGGTTAAGGATGATTTGCGTAAACTTCTGTACGACTGAATCCATTATTTGATTAAATTTGGAACCGTTTCTATAATGAAATAAGTCTTTGTACGATATCCAATTGATTTTGGTTAATGGCTATTGTGTTGATATTGAATAAAATAATTTAATAATATGTTACATAACGTTACAGATTAACAATATTTTTGTAGAATTTCGAGAAAGTTTGGTTAGATCTGTGGGTTTTGGAATTTATACATTTACTCATATTTCTATAATAAAAGATATTTTGATTTTTCTTTAAATTAAGAATGTTGTAGTTAGTATTAGCAATGTAGATGATGACCGAAAAATGTCTGTATCTCTAACAAAAAATTTGGAATTGTTTTGATTGTTTTGTTTGTGTAAATTGTATTAAACATCGATAACGCGATACGCTATTTAGTAGTGCATTATGCCATATAGTTTTTATTACAAAATGAATAGCAAAAAATCTACCATAAAATTGACGATTGTTTTCAATCATTTATTTTTCTGTTTAATTAATAACGTATAAATGTCCCATATATCAAACTATGCCTTACAATGAAAGCTATATATGTAAAAGGCATCGAGGAATTACATAAATTTGTTTGCAAGTATAACAGTGATAATTAAAATATTTATTTTAATAATAATTATACAAACAGCAGTAGTGACACTTTTAGCGTACTAATAAGTTGTATAAATCATGACCGACTGCCCTATTTACATTAATAATTCACTAATTATTGCTATATATGGTAAGAGAGAAACTGATCTCTAAAAAACTACACCATTTTGATATTAAGGTATTTTTTAAAACGTTACATAAAGTAACATTCTCACCCTAAAGACAATATATAGTTAATTTACCAACAACATGCATTTTTTACGGTAACTACTTTATATTTTGGGACCGAAGTCATTTAAACAAAACAGTAGTGATTAAAACATGAAAGAACAAAAGTAACCTTGATAAAGTTTCACATTTTTATAAATTAGTCACGAATTAAAAACGTGGCGTACGTAGAGAAGTTGGGTAAAATGTCATGTAAATTGATACGGTAGATCTTGAGTAATTTTGTTCACCAAGGCATTTCTTTCATTTCGATTTCACGTTTTTTTTACTTTACATTTAGAATATCATGAAAAATCGAACTATTTATAGGATTTTAGTCATGCGAATAATTGTTGCGTGGTATAACAACATATATTTATAAAAAAACAATTGGGACAGGGGTTTAAATTACAACCGTTAGTTTGTACATTTTGGTGAATGTTATTTCGATACGGTCAATGTTATGTATATCTTACATACAGCTAATAATAATATAAAAGGTCTTTTAGTGACTTGAAAATATCAATTGTTACTGAGATTAAAAATTGGATTGATTCCTTCCTGGATTCCTCAACTATGATATACGAAAATCTTATATAATTATGCGTTTTTTTCTGAAATCTTTTATAAATATGAATAACGGAGTTACTGGTTGTACTCCACAGTTAACATAAAAATGCAATCTAGGTTTTGGAATAACACACACATTAGGCTAACATTTTTAACTTATATAAATATTCAGTGGTCTTCTATTTACTTTGTAATTTCATCCCATACACTGCAGAGAGAATCGTATTTTCAGAAGTCGAACTGCCTTGGCTGTGTAGTAACCTTTGGGGTCATAAAAAGGTCTTTTTCCAAATAAGGAGCAATAGATAAGAAACTAGTAATTTTGTTGATAATTATGATAAGCATTGTCGAAAAACTCCAATACCAACGTGTTTATTTACAAACTGATGGAAGTATTTTTTTATGTCAACTAAGTATATGTATACAAATAGAAGGAAATATATTGTAGCTCATTCTTTACCTACTCTACTGATCTACAGATCTTGGAAAACACTAAATATATAATATATGTAATGCTAATCACTAGGAGCAATAAATAACTCTATCAACTAAGTATCTCGAAATGAATCTTGATGCAAAACTTCGCTGGAAGGAACATGTAAAAAGAAAAGGAAAGAACTGTACTACAAATATAGGAACATGTATTGGTTAACTAGGAAGAAAATCACAATGATTAGTACATAATAAATTGCTATTATACAAGTAAGTTTTGAAACCTATTCATACTGGACACACGAAATTCAATTATGGGGATATTCCACAAAAAGTAACATAAATACAACACAGGTTTTCCAGAACAAAGTCCTGATAAATATTATAGGTGCATCCAGATACTACAGGAGTGATTACTTACACCGAGATCTTCAGATACCGACTGAGATATAAGGAGGGACTCCATTCTCATATCTATATTGAAGTGTTACAACTCTTGGATAACAGTAGAACAGGAATAGGACACAGGCTCAAAGACTTGTAAACATGTAATGAATAAATAATTCAATAAATCAAATAATAAAATAAAAATAATGAGAAGGTTGAAACAATCGCAAAAATGCACCATATCAAATAATGCTTCTTGACATATCCGTTCAATAACCTGTTTGATTAGATGTTTTTCAAATAATTGCCATTCGAAAAACGTTGATTTACTCAAGAACTCTCCGGCAATTTCACTTCGCCAACCGACAACAAAAAGAAAATTAAATAATAACCAACGGAATTTCGATTTCTAAACAATTCAATTTCATTCAATTGGCGAACCGCCGATAGAGTGAAAACCGTTTCGGTATGCGACGGTGTGTTATAGCGTCGCTTCTTGATCGCTGGGATATTATATTCAGAACCCTATGTCACATGCGACAAACTTTCACTATGCTCTATCGGCGACCATGTCCATAATGGTAATAATTGGTTAATACGTAAGTGTAATAAGAGGTCAAGTATATTTTAGCAGTTTTAAGTAATCTTAGTTGTTATGGAAACCATTTCTATTTTATGCAATGTTTGCATAGACCGTATTTGCTTAGTATCTTACGGCAAACTTTTACATTCAGAAAATATTTTATCGATATAGGCATTGTTTAGTCTATAATATTATCCTTTTTTGAAGTAAATCTATATATAAGGCTGATGTCTAGTAATACTTATTCAATGAAGCCATACTATATAGCCATACATATATAGCGGTGAACTTGAAATTTGCCTTGATCACCCAATTGTCAAAACAGCCGATGAAATTCTAAAGTATATCAAGGCATACATTGGTTTGTTCCAGTTCTAATAATAAATATGAACTTACAAAAAAGTAAAAAATAATCAAACTTAGATTTCTAATCCAAAAAAAAAACGCTTTAAAATAGAATATGTACATAATAATCGCTATAGTAACTATGTAGTAACATTCATTCTTCAAGAAAGGCTTCATGCCCTGGGGTCGGCTATCTAATCTAGGTGATTTGACAAATGTTCCAACCAAACTAGAACAAAAAAATTGCCAAAGGTAATCGAACCTGCGATCTCCGCGGGTGAGCTTAACGTTCTAACCATTACACCATAGAAACAGTTACTATGTTCCTACGATTTCTCATATGACATGGTTAACGCTTAAAAAGCGAACTGAATGGCTTTTACGAACTACTTCCGGTTTTTCGTAACATCAGTTCAGCAATAACATTATACCCAAATATCTGATTATTTTAGATAAAAAATATGTGAAAACATTGTACGTGCCTTTGAAATTTGAGGTTTGCACTCGATTTTCCCCCTTCCCCCAACAGATCTCAACTTGGTTCCAACGGGACCACCTCGGAGGTGCCCTCTTTCGAATAAGTAAAGAATTTCGAACAATTTACATTAAATTCAATACCATAATGAGTTCGTAACTTCAGTTCCACATGAATTGGGTTCCGTATTAGAAATTAAATCTTTTTAGCAATTTTTGAAGTAAATTATTACGAGTATAAATACGAGAGGGCTCAAATATAAACGGTAATTTTGGAAAATAAATTTATTGATCAATGGTATACACAAACTAAACATTTAATTTATTTTTACTTTGTAACGACTGTAAACAACTCAGAATAGCGATCACCTTCAACGAGCTCTCGAACAACACGGATGTTGTCATTTGTAAGACTTGTTCGTAGGCGTCGATCATGATTTTCATTGTCGACACGTTCTCACCCATCCCTGAATTCTCTGACCCACGTATATACTCGATTAAGAGACATTGTAGCATCCCCAAACCATGTAGTTTTCCCTCCTCCTCATAAACCAAAGAACACTCGAGCATCGAATCATCTAGATCGGAATTACGCACTAAGCTAAGTAATAAAAATTATCGTTTATATTTGATTCCTCATAGAGAGAAATAATAACCTAATACCAACACACCAGTTTGGGTTTATTAACAAACACTCAACAATTGACCAGGTCCACAGAATAACAGATGTTATTGAAAAAGCCTACGAAAGTCAAAAAGTATGCTCAGCTATATTCTTAGATGTAGCACAAGCCTTCGATAAGGTTTGGCATGAAGGGCTTGTTCATAAACTACAGAAAATGTTACCAAAGCAACATATCGAACTATTAAAATCGTACATTACAACCAGAATGTTTAGAGTCAAGCAAGAAGAAGCTTATTCTACAATAAAAGGAGCTAAAGCAGGTATACCACAAGGAAGTGTACTGGGACCAATGCTTTATCTACTTTATACTTGTGATATACCATAAATGGAAAATATCAGAATAGCTACATTTGCTGATGATACTGCGATTATAGCTGTCGGGGACAATAGTGAAGAAGCCTCACGAAAATTACAACAGGCAAGTGACAATATAAATAATTGGACACAAGCTTGGAAAATAAGAATTAATGAAAGTAAATCTGTAGATGTGCAGTTCACGTATAAACAGACCGTACAAGCACCAATAACATTAAATAACACTATCATTCCATACAGCAACAACGCTAAATATCTCGGAATGAGTCTCGATACAAAACTTCGCCGGAAGGAACATATAAAGAAGAAAAGAAAAGAACTGGAATTGAAATATAGGAAAATGTACTGGCTAATTGGAAGAAAATCACAATTATCAGTATATAATAAATTGCTATTATATAAGCAAATATTGAAACCTATATGGACATACGGAGTTCAATTACGGGGATGTTCTGCAAAGAGTAACATTAATAAAATACAAATTTTTCAGAACAAAGTCCTGAGAGGTATTGTGGGTGCACCCAAATACTATAGGATTGATTACCTACATCGAGACCTTCAGATACCCACAGTCAGGCAAGAAATCAAAAGAATTGCAAGGGGGCATGAGGAAAGACTCCATTCTCATACTAATATTGAAATATTGCAACTTTTGGATACCACCAGAACAGGACACAGACTCAAAAGAGCCAAACCATCTGATCTTGTGTAGTGTTGTGTAGTGAGGTGCATATATTAAAAATTCAGCAGTGACATGTATAAACATAATTTCACCAGAGACTGAGTTAGGGCCGATAGGTCCTCCTAGTTATATATCTAGATTTAAGTTAGCATAAAGACAAATTGTCGGTTAGACGGAAACGACTAGTAACAATATATTAATAAAATAATTTGATTCCCCCTCGTATATTAAGATAAAGAGCTTTTTCAAAATGACGATTTCAGTCTTAGTGAACAGACTCACCATGGACAGGTAGGAAAAGTAGATGCGGAGTTGCAAGATTTGCTTATTTTTTCCATATTTTAGGTAAATTTTATTTCATCTTAAAAGAACGATGCATTTTTTGGAACTATTCAAGAATCGACTCGTTTGTTAGTATTTTCACAAGAGTCAAGCGCTGCTCAGACAGCTCGCGGCTCATATGTCGGAACAACTAGTATTTAGAAGAAACTTCCCATTTTAATGTTTTCGCTGATTTTGCTACATGTGTTCGAGCGTTGTCATGCTGAGGAATAACATATATTTGCTCCTATTCCGGTCATATTTCGCACAGTACTCGGCTCAATCAGTTGTAGTCGATAACGAATAGCCATTTTTAAAACGTTGAAAGCAGTATTTACACGTTGAAATTGATGGAGCATGATTTCCATAAGCTTCAAATAACATCTTGTGACCTTCAGCCACCTTTTTCTTCAAATTGAAGGATAAAAGAGAAACTTCCTGAAAATGTGATTTACCCGGTACAAATTCAGACCTTTTCAGCGCATTAAGAAACACCTTTCTTCACGCTTCGACGAAATGATACATATTGAAAAGTGAAGTTTGTCAGTGTTCAAATGTACGTGGTTACAAATGTACTCGATGCGATTTGACACACAGCAACATCATCTGTTATTTTTTTAACGTTAATCTATAGGGCTAATAATATTAACTCTGCGGTAACATATTTATCAATATCTATCATAGATTTCAGAATAAAATCAGGTATCATAGTCGAGGCATTATATCTAGGAAGGCATTTAAACATTAAGGCAAAATCTTCGTAAATCCATTCGATTTCAACGTCATCGTGCAGTTCGTCGTTGGTTACATAGTGATAATCATAGGCAATTAGTTGAAGAACATTATTTTGGCAGTGTTGGGTTGCTAATTGGTTTTATATTTTAGTAAACCCCAGTTTTGCACGCTGTAAGTCCAAATAGGTTTTAGAATTGACTGATGAAACCAATCTCTTTGATTTTAGTTTAAGTTAGATATATCTTCCGACTAACCAGTAAAGTTTCTTGATTTGGGGTCTTATCTTAACTGCTTTTTTATTCTAAAATTTAACCTTTTCCGATATAACATTTTGCTTGAGGAATCCGGCATTCGTAGATTTGCTGATAAAGACTCATTGCAAACGCAACAGTAGCCCAGTCAGGGGTCACCCAAATAGCAATTCATATTATAATTGAAACGTAATTAATAGTTTAATTAATAATTCTGTATCCTCTTTGTAAACAAATAATACGTGCTTAAGAAACTGTGGCAATATTTACTAACTACTACTTTATATCTACGCTTTCAAGGCCGACGAAATTTCGAGTCACCTTGCATTTCAAGAGCGTTTGATAACGACAATCATTTCACAATAATTATAAAACAAAAAAATTCGTCTACATACGGATATCTTTATATAGCTACATTATTTATGATTTCATAAAATATCAAGAGTACCTATGAAATGAGGACGATAATTAATTAATGGAAAGTATTTTTGATTTTCAAGGTTTAAGATTTTAAGAATGATATATCTATGCCAACAACTGGTATATATTCGTTGTATTTCATTAATTCTTTATATTTTTATTATCTCTATATATTAATCGGCTTAGAAAAAAATTGCCTTCCTTTTTGAGGAGTGTTAAGGAACATTATTAAACGATGTTTTTAAAATGATTTAATTTTAAGCAATGTTGTTAAAGATTTTGTATTACTTTCGGTTTTCTCCTATTGTGAGAACTATAGAAGAGTTACGGTCATTAAAAGTTTGGACAAAAACCGAATTGTTAAGAATTGTATGATCATTTAAAGTTACATTTTTCATTTTGTTGTAGAAACTTTATCGGAATTCTATTCTAGCAAGTCAATTGAAAAGTCCTCAGCCTGACAAATAGATGGCGCTACTAGAATTAAATCCATATGTTTTTAGTCATCCCTAACCCTCAAAAGATTAGTGTATAAATATATTGACAGCTGTCATTAGTTTGTGAATTAAGTATTTTGAGTGAAGCAACTTTTGTTCGACTGAAATGGATAGTTTTCGGACACTGCCCCAGGAAAATCAACCATCTAGGATTGGAGTGCTAGGTGTATACGTGGTGAAATGAGCACCGAAGACGATGAACGCACTGGACGGCTAAAAGAGGTTGTTACCGACGAAAACATTAAACAAATCCACAAAATGATTTTGAATGGCCGTAAGTTGAAATTTAATGAAACAGCAGACACTCTAAAGAATCAACTGAACGTGTGCGTCATATAATTCACGAATATTTGGATGTCAGAAAGCTCTGTGCAAAGTGGATGCCGCGCGAACTCACTTTTGACCAAAAACAACGACGAGTTGATGATTCGGAGCAGTGTTTGAAGATGATCAAGTGTAATAAACCCGAGTTTTTGCATCGATAAGAATGGATGAAACATGACTCCATCATTTCACTCCGAAGTCGAATCGACAGTCATCCGAGTGGCCTGTACACGATGAACCCGCTCCAAAGCGTGGGAAAACGCAAAAGTCGGGCTGGCAGGGTTATGGCTTCTGTATTTTGGTATGCGCATGGAATAATTTTCATTGGCTACCTTTAAAAAGAAAAGATCCATCAACGGCGACTATTCTATAGTCTATAGTTATAGGACCGTTTGAAGGACGAAATTGCCGAAAAACGGACGCATTTGAAGAAAAAGAAAATTCTTCTTCACCAAGACAATGCACCGTGTCACAAGTCAGTGAAAAAGATGGCAAAAATCCATGAATTGGGCTTCGAATTGCTTCCTTATCCATCGTATTCTCCAGAACTAGCCCCTAGTAACTATTTAATGTTCTCAGGTCTCAAAACAATGCTCGCTGGGAAGAAATTTTCATCGAATGAAGAGGTGATCGCCTAAACTGAGGCCTGTTTTGAAGCAAAGGACAAATCGTACTACAATAATGGTATCGAAAAGTTGGAGGGTCGCTATAATTAGTGTATCATCCTTGAAGACAATTATGTTGAATAAAACAAACTAATTTTGCCAAGAAATGTATTTTATTATGGTAGGCCGGGGACTTGAATTTCTTCTTCAAGAAAAGATATTGTTGCTTTAGAACTGACAGTAATTAATATGATTCTGGAGAGATATTATCTGATTATACTAGTGGTGATTGTAAAAGTTTTTAAGATTTTTTGGTTAGTGTTAAGTTCGAATCAATTTTAGGTTTCATTAGTAAATGCTTTTAGTAACAAATCACTGACTAAATATTGCAGATACTAAATTTGTATATTAAGAGTTAAAATGAATGTTGTAAAGGATATTAGCAATTATAAAATAGCTTCGTAGACTAAAAGATAAAACAGAAATAAAAAGAATACATAAATAAACATATAGGACAAATAGAAGAATTTAGTAGAATAATTTAGTAAATATTGGCTGAATATGAGAATGGCTTATTATTTTAGCCTGTTATCAGACATTTCATTTATTTACTTTATAGATATAAGCTTTGAAAAGTCAATAGTTTATTTTATTGTAAATACATTTCTTTAATATATACTTCTAAGTTGTAAAAAATTTAAAAAATAAAATGCCTAATTGTGTTCCTTATTGTTCTAATATACATTCTAAAGTCAAAGAATAATTTCAAAGTTGTTTTATCTATATATTCCCTGTTTTAATATTCCATATTTATGTTTATGGAATAAAAGTAAGAAGTAGTCATGTATACGTATATTGGACGCTCCGAAGTATTTACAGTTCTGCAAATAATCTCACATTTATTATAAGATTCTATAGTTTGTTCATGTTAGTTATTGAGATAATTTACATATATTTTAACATGTTATGTTTTAATATAGACGTATATAACCTTAATTAATAGTATATATCAAATATATTTTTAATCTTATATTGAAAATATGGAAAACCTGTTTTAGTTTTTATTAACATATAATTTTTAAATTAGTTTATTTACTCTTATTATGAGAGAAATTTCGGCCACCAGTCGATTTCTAAAAGTTCGACAATTGCTGTATTGAAACAAAATTTTCATAGTTTTCTGGGATGGAACATTAGAAAATATAATTATTTACTTTTTAGTATGTCAAATTCATAGTAATAGTTTCCACTACTTAATATTGTTTAATAAAACATTAGTTTTAATTTTAATTGCTATTAGTATATTATCGCTAATTTTACAAGTTTGTTGGATAAGTTTGCGGAAATCGAACGGAAATTTCCGAATAAATAAATAAAGTAATATAAAAAAAGTCGATCTGCAGTGCTAATAATGGTATTTTTCCATATAATTTGTTTAAGCTACAGTGCACCGATCAATGCATGTTACTATTTTCTGCAATATTTAAATAACGAAATAAATAACGTTACTTAGAACGTTCCTGAAAAAATGTTTTAATATATAATAACCGGGGGAATATGCTGGTTGTGTAAACAATTCCTGTTTTAATTTATTGATCTTAATTATGGTTTTGGTGAACAAGTCGTATAATACCTTAAAAGAAAATTAGTTTTCTCTTATGTGAACCGGCTCTATTTTCACGATTTTTTACAGCAATTGGTTCAAAATTTTACAATTATAATTTGAGTTTATTGTTTTATCATTCTGAACTCACGAAAAAATTCTTTTATATGCCAATAAAACTGACATTAATATTTTCTTATCTGCTCTACACTGCTGACATTCCACCAACAAAAGAAACACTTCTTGGAACCTTTGCTGACGACACAATTATTATGGCAAGAGATATATCTCTGAATAGGGTAATAGAAAAAGTGCAAGTGGCAGTCAACAAAACCTACAAATGAACGAAAGATTGGAAAATTCAATTTAATAGCTCCAAATCTGTCCACGTTAATTTTGCATTGAGGAGAAATAATAAAAACTTAATTATATCATTCAACGGTTGCCCGATTCCTCAAGCAGAATCAGCTAAATACCTTGGAATCCATCTTGACGGTAGATTAAATTGGAAGCATCACGTTAGACAAAAAGCAAAACACGTTTGAACCAAAATAAAACAACTATACTGGTTAGTCGGAAGATACTCTCAACTTGATTTAAAATCAAAGAAGTTGATCTGTAATACAATTATAAAGCCAAATTTGACCTATGGGGTGCAAATATGGGGTTGCACTAAAAATTCAAGTCAACTAGTCATACAACGCTGTCAAAATAAGGTTCTTCGATTGATTACCAATGCCTGTCGCTATGTAACTAATGAAGAACTGCACGATGGCCTGGAAATCAAATGGATTTACGAAGTTATCCAAGATTTCGCATTGAAACACGAAAGAAGATTACTAAATCATACTAACGTGGAAGAAATACAACTTCTGGACAGCGCGCAGGATGTCAGGAGATTGAAATGAACAAAACCATACGAACGTATATAAAGTGTATGCATTTAGTGTAAACTGTAGCTATAAGTTAATAATTAATAAATAATTATAATTTTATAATTGAGGAATACATTTTATTGCACTCGTCTTGCTTGTTAATTAATCCAAGTACATAGGAAAAGTAGCAATAAATTAATTGTAAATTAAGATTGTACTAAGCGTATCTAATAAAGATGTTGTGCATACTGTATCTTTAATATTCGATTTAGTTTATTTTAATTTCAAAATTTTGATTGTGTTCTTATCAAAGATAACATAATTCAAATCACTACATAGTATAAAACAAAGTCGCCTTTTCTGTCCCTATATCCCTATGTGCGCTTAAATCTTTAAAACTACGCAACGAATTTTGATTCAAGAGGAAGGTTTATATGTATAATACATGCATAATATACTAAGGCAACATTGCTAATTTTAGAGGTTTCTAACGTGATGTCGTAAATTAACCTATTTTTTTAGGCTTATTTAGCAATTAGCAAAAACGCTGCCTAACCTTACAAGTTAGATCAAATTAATGTACTACAGTATTGTAGACCATAAAAAGGTCTACAAAAAAGTCCGCGATGGTATATGTTTATCTTTTAGGGATAACCCACATTAACCATTTTTATTGTTTACTTTTTACGTGAGAAAATGGCTTATTTACGAAGCTATTTTAAGCAATACGGCATTAATCCTTATCGAATTAAGTACCTTAAATACAGTGTGCAATTAATATAGATCAATATGGTTCCTTACAGCATGTAAATTAAACAAATATTTTCGGAGATATTACAAATTTAAAATTTTCGTTTAAAAATGTGTAATGTAATAAAAATTGTATGAATTTAGATATTCCAAAGATAGCAGGAAATCTTCATAGTAAGTATAGGGGAAGAGGAATTGTTTTACTCCAAATTTAATGCGTGCAGGCCAAGGGCAGTAATGAATGAACCGAAAATACTGGATCGATTTTAATCATGTTTTCAGTGAGTGACATAGGCATATATATTTTATGCCCGTGCAAAGTCGGAGCGGGCCGCTATGTTTTTATATACAACGTTCATATTTTTTCTGTAGTGTATTTAATTTAGTATCAGCATTGCACCCGTGCGAAGCCGGGGCGGGTCGCTAGTACCAATATAAAAAAATATATATATTTACAATATAAAATAAAGTATTCGTTTTATAAGAGTTTTGTGAATTATTATGAAAATATGAACATATTAACTAATAGAAATATATAATAAATAAGTATACGTCAAAATCTGGGGGTTAATTCGTCAAAGCTTAAGAAATATGCTCAATATTTCTAAAAGATCTAAAATACAACTTGTTACATTTTAATTAAATCCTTGAATTCCTAAAATATTTGTTTAAGTTTCAGCCAAATTAACAGAATACAAAAAGGACATAATCAGTTTCTTGCAAAATTTGACTGATGATAAGAAGATGATTATGATCCAGATCCATGATTAAATTGTAGAATGGAATTTAAAAAAAATACAGAGGCTATAAAGATATAAAGTAAAGAAAATGAAATGAAAGAACTAGCTGATATTGATTTTGTTAAAAATGATTAACATAATGTTTTTATAAGAAGGTGGTCCATTATAATTTTTTTAATTAGGATTTTAGTTTTGTAATAGAATTTTACATATATCATTTCCTTAAAACTTCAAGTCTTTTTCTTATCATATATTAATAATTTTAGTTTATATTTAGGGTCTTACATTGAACTTTTTTCAACTGTCGATCTGTGTTCGAATATATATTATATTCGATATTTCAAAACTTCCTAAATACCATTTCAGTTTTTAAACAATTCTTAACGTAGTACGGTCATAAAGTATTAATTTATTAATTATTCATCCTCAAATCTATTATGTATATGTACATCAGCTTGGTAACCAGTGACTAATAAATCAAACTAATCAACAGGCAACGAATACATGATCACTACATCTAACAATTACATAAGTTTCATAAACAATACAACGTCTGGGAAATTTTATTCAAGTTGCACGCCGCAATGGGAAACGATCTTGATATTACAACATCTATTATGACCCCAATGATGTATTATTGATCAACAATAACAGAAAACTAGCGTATGACCATGATTTGGATCAGGCAGTCACGAGTTTCACGACAAAACAATTTATATCTCGATGCAAATATCAAATACTTCTTGGAAACGTCGTTTTAAATCTTGAGATGTACCGGTTTTTGCAAGAGGAAAAAAACTTGTTGGTTTTTATGGTGGATTACGTAAAAAGTATATAACAACAACGTATATCAGGAAATCCCGAATATATACATATATATATATATATATATATATATATATATATATATATATATATATATATATATATATATATTTATATTGCCCATTTACAACGAATGAACATGCATGTTATTCATTCTACTAGCACGAAAACGTAATAATTTAATATATTATAGGGTAAACCAATTTCTAAATAGTACTTAAAATAATTCTAACGCCAATTATACGTGAATTTATAAACAGTATATACAATGTATGAAACTTTACTCAATGTTAGTCAGATATTGAAATATCTTCCATGGTAACAGTTAATGATTACAGGCCGACAAAAACAATTTCGGAATAAGTATGACAATGTTATCTAATTTGTATTTATAGATAGGTGCACATATAAATGCAAAATTAATAAAAAACTTGTGTAAGAGTTATTATTTAAATTGGTAGAAGTTAAAATGATGATATATGATCATATACCAGGTATACCGAAAAGTCATTATCGTTTTTTTGGAAATAACTACTTAATTTTGAAGAATGGAAAAATTTATTTTTTCAAGGTATTGGTTATTTGATTCTATACCTCTTTCATCTTTCAGGCAATTTATGGATGCCGTCATAAAAAAACTGTTTGTCTTTTGAGCAAAATCATTCATTGTCCATCCATTTTCTAACTTCTTAGAAAGCGCAAATAATTCTCATTGATCCTCATTGATGCGAAAATTTGATAGTCAGACGGGGAAAGGTCTGGAAATTAGTAGAAAGTGAAAAGCGGTGCGATATTTGTTCCATCTAAGTACTTTTAACGCCTCCTTGACCAGTTTTTCTTTATGATACGGCGCTTTATCATGTTGTAAAATCACTTTACCGCATCTTCGGGCCAATTCTGGACATTTTTCGATCAATGCAATGCATAGTTTTTGAGTTTAGGTTGGATTTTTCAAAATTTGTTGGTCCACCAGAACGTTCATTGTCCTGTACATCGAAATCATCGATATATTCTTAAAAAATATTTATTATACATTACTTTATTAATATTATTTATTATTTATTACAATTGTAATTACTGAGATTTTAGTAAAAATAAAAGCAGATTAAAAAATTGCCATATTAAGTTTTAAACTTATAAGCTCATACAACAGCAATACTTCATCAACTGTTTTATAAAAACTTAGTTTAAACATGCCTTAATATATCAAAAACTCCTAGGATTGCTTAGACTAGATCTCTGCTTACTTTCTTTTACTTTACTTAACAGTAAGGTAACATTTCAGATTATCCATTTTTATATCTGAATATTGTTCAAATGTCTTTGAATATACCAATCTACAGAGAACTTGATAAAATCACATTATTCGATCAAATATGTATCACTTATCCTTAAACTGATGATGTATATATAGCTCATATAACTGTTTCATGTTCAAGAAATCGTATATTTGATATCGGCTCTTTGTAATCTAACACTGGATTTAATTAACATATAATTTTGTATTTTGGGAATATATGGTGATTCGGTGAATGAAACAGCAGTGAATGTTCAGTGAGTTCAGCGAGATGCTAATTTTCGTCTATCTGGATGGTATTCGAATCTTATAGACATCTATGTTGACCTTATGCTGACTTGTAAAACTAAATCGATCATATCTCATTAAATATAATTTTCTATATTACTTAGTAACTGAAAAAAGAACCAAATTATAAGGGACTTACCTCGATATTACGTCTATAAGATACTTTAGACATACTTAAAGTTAGTTACAAGTAAATCCTTACATTAAAATGGTCTGCACACCAATAAATTAGCGATGTTCTAGCTATAACGGAGGGTTCGAACCTTGCATTTCTATAACTTTTTTCTGCCTTGATGTATAACTAAATTAGGAGGGACCTCGGTTCATCGATACACATTAAATTGTCAAATTATAACATACAATTTTTAAAATAATGTATAAATGAGTCAAACCAACCAGTATTATCATAAAATGTTTATTTCCAAAATTGGTCATCATACCTATTTAAAAAACCTTTTAATTTATCACAATCATCATCTATAATTTAATAATTAATTATATGTTTAAGATATCTATAATTATGCATCGACAATATTCAATACATTATGGTTTTGATTCAAAAGAAATTTAGATAACAATACTGCTGGAGTTATTTTTAAGTATTATTTTAAAATTCTACCAGTATAGAGATTTAGAAATGAATAATTATAATAAAAAAGAAAGACTTAAGGTTATTTATTTTACCCTGTTGTAAAATGCATTTTTTCTGCTGAATAAAGTCAACTCTATATTCAAAACGATGTCCTCGATGCTGGATTACGTAATGATATGTTAAATTTTTGATGAAAAATTGCCGAAGAAGGAATATTATATGTGCAAGTCCATTATCTTGGTGAAAAAATCGAACCCACGCCCGAGCTTCTTCGTGCATTGGAGCAGCTTTACACATATGAGACATAAAACGAATTCAAAATAAACAGCATCACCTCAATTAAGTCTTAGTACTTTTTATCACAGTGTGGCAATTAAGATACATTAATTAAGAACGTTTTTTTTAGATAACGAAATATTATCTAACCATAAAATACACTTTCAAACAACTGAATTCGAGTACGCTAGATTTCCGGTTAAAAACACATAATTTTATTTAT
This sequence comes from Rhynchophorus ferrugineus, assembly GCF_030347505.1. NCBI lineage: Eukaryota > Metazoa > Arthropoda > Insecta > Coleoptera > Curculionidae > Rhynchophorus > Rhynchophorus ferrugineus. The sequence continues at coordinate 15,891,933 of NW_027472583.1, read as the reverse complement.
TTCTCTATTATATTTCACGGCCCAATAATTTTTCTAACAAGTGACATAGAACATAATGATTACTGTATAATATCAAAATAGGTAAAATACCGTTCGCTTACTCTAAAATGTGCAAAATTTGAAATTGTTTATTGCATTTCAACTAATAAAATCTAGTTTAAGGTCGATGAAATATATTACTATTATGTGAAGCAAATAAATTGATACATTAATTGTTTTAAAAATATTTCAGAATGTTGTAACATGTGAGATATTATATTTTAGATAATCAGAGAATAGAACTGTGAGACTATTTACCACATATCAAAAGAGGTAATACATTAAATCAACAGTAGTGCAAACATGAACTACCACGTTCTTCATTAAGTTTACATGATAAATAATAAGAGCATATATTTTGAAAAGAGACATCTATTGGTGAAAATTAAAGTATTAATATAAAGTATTGAAAAACAACCTAACCTAACTATTAAGACTCAAAATTTCATTTTCGACATTCATTATTCTTGTTAAGTTTAAGGAAATCTGCTGTGGAAACCCATCAACTTGTTTTCGGTTTTGGTTTTAACGACATAGAAGTGGTTATTTTGATATCCATGACAAACAATGGCATAGAGAATGTTCGAAGATAATAAATTGCAAGATTTACTGCTAGCTCAAATTCTCAAAGAATTTTCAGACACTTTACCGGTCTATGAATTAACTCTATCCAGACATGTGATGAACAGTGGATCTACTACGTCAATGTCAACATCGACACTGGAGTGGAATTTTCATGGTTATAAAGATGGCATTAGCAAGTTGTAGTCTATTAAGAACTACCAAAATTGAATCAAACTGTTACTGGAGATGTATACCGGCCTCAATTGAACAAACTAAACGACGTATTATTGCAGAAAAGAACAAAAATTGCGTGTAACAGACGTAAAATTATTATTTTGCATGACAGCGGTTAGCTACATATTGTAAACTATGGAAAGGATATACTTTTGCAGCTGGGTTACTCATCAGACATAGCGTCATCGGATTACCACACTCGGTTCAAATCCATGAAGCATGGCTTTTCTGGTGCATTATTCAAAATGCTCAAGAAGTGCAAAATTCGATCACTAGTATATATCATTAGTATATATTGTACCAATTTTTATCAATAAATGGTTTTCTAAAGTTAAAAAATGACCAGACTACATGTAATCTAATAATTTAATTTTCTGTTAGTTTGTTCCAAATGTTTAACGCTGAAGTTTCTTTAGCGATCTATGATGATGTTCTCATATATCTAATAAGATAATGTCTGTTGAAAGTAGTACACATGATGAACAATATCTTTAATTCAAAATATGAAATTAATAAGCTAACTGGAGACTCCAAAAGAAAAGCTTTACTGCAGTTTTTAGAATCATTTACCAAAATTTAAATAGTTAATAGTTTTTAAAATTTAATCAATCTGATCATTTCATCTGTTATCATTTACTATTTTATTTTATAATATATAACGCCACCCAATAATATTTTTAATAATAATATCTGTTAATATATTACTATATCAATATATTACTATAATATATGTCAAGAATAATATAATGATTACCATTAAGTAATAAACTTCAAACATATTTTTTATCTCTTATAAAATTATGTTTCAAATTAATTACATTAATATTAAACAATTATCACTAGCAGATAGCTACAGTGACTTCACTAAGTTCGTTATTTGTGCGTTACAGCCCCTTAGTAACCATATTTATTAAGGCAATTGGCTGGGAATGAACGTAAATTTATTTTTTTTTTAAATCCGAATAGGTGCAACAATACCTGTCATACCTGCCATCAGGCTGGGTAAGACGGGATATCTTTTAAGTTGGTCACTCGCAGGTAGATTTTACGTCGATGAGATTCTGAAAAAGAATGTAAAATATAACAAAAAAGGAGTATAGTGAGGTTTGAGGTTTAAGATCTATATAAAACTATTAATATAAATAGAATAGAAACAATTATAATTTTATTGCACAAAGTAACATGAAATAACAGAAAATAAAATTAACTACTGTTATCTTTGCTATTTTCATGAATGCATGTTTACAAAATTAAATTTCCTTCTACAGTTATGTTGTTAACTTGAAAAATGATTCCCATATTTACTACTTAAACATATTGTGTCGGAAGGTTATGTAATGACGATCCGTAATAGTAATTGTAGATGTACTGTATTTTAATTGTGTCCATTTTCAACACCGTTACCGTATTTTTTATTAAATAATCATTCACATTAATATATTCCAATTGTTTGTTTTGCATAATTTACATTAAAAATTCCTTATCAATTGTGTAGTCCTTGTAGGTCGCATATATCTATCGATTATGAATTTTATTTTAGACATACTATGGCTTAAAGTTAATTTGCATTTGATATAATAAAAAATTAAACAAGGAAGAATTCAATAACCCTCAGAGTATATTATGCTAAAGTTAATTATGTTAGGTATTCTTTGTCTATTAATATAATAAATGATCTATAGTTAATTCAAAATAGCAGTGACACGGGAGAACTGTCAAAACGTCGCAATATTGCCGCAGCAACTCTGAGTTTTAGTACATTTTGGCTCTGATATATAATAAATATAATTTAATATAAATAAAATAATTGAACAAAAATTCTAATTCTAAAAATATAATTTATTTTAACATTATAGTACATCAAATGAATTTATTATGGAAGAACTTAAAACTGCAATTAATTTTACAGCTGCAATAATTTATAGGTTAGAGTTGTTTTATTATATATACATATTTAGCTTTTTTCCACACTAGTATCGGTAGGGTTCTAGGCGCATTTTCGTATGTAGTGGTATCCCCCGAAGTCCTAATCGACATAATTAACAATTGTGTATCTGAGAAATGTAATTTCATTAGAGAGCATGTTTATGTTTTACGCTAGTTCTTGTTTCTTTTGATGCCATGTATCCTTGTAAAGTCATCACGATATTACTATATTTCTGTTTAGTTTGTCTTATTACTATCTGTATACATATTTCTCGATAAAACTACATTTAATCACCGCATTCTCCTTAATACATTTGCCATATCTGCAAAACAGTTAGTATTATTTCCATCCTAATACATGTTAACTAAACGTTCATGTATATTTTGAATAATAACAGACATGCTTATAAAGCTTTCACACTCTATAATACAATTCCCTACAACTAAAGTATATTAATTGTATACTGACCTTTAGTGGTTTCCTATTTCATCACCCTGTCTTGGTATCTTGGAGGAACTGTGTATCTCACTATCGGGATCTACTATGTATCTTTTCTCAGGCTTATTTCTAAAAAAGTAAATTACATAAAATGCAATTAAATATTTCATTTATATTTACCAACTAACCTTAAGTGTCCTTTAAGCCATTCCTTATTAATATTAAGTATTTATGAGAGTTCGTATTTTTAATGAGTATTTATTATGAACTATAATCCTTTTTTAACAGTTTGAACTGGTGGAAAGTACTAGGGACATGACCAACACCACTGTTTTAACGTCTTTTTATTTTTTAGTAACAAATTTTGCAGACTAAAGAAATATATGGGTTAGATAGATCTAAAAAAAAAAGAATTTTGAAAGTTCTCAGTTTTGCTAGTCGAACCTATTGTGCTTAGCGTTACTGTAACGAAACAAAACCAAAAGCGTTATGTAATCACGGTCTGGTATTGTGCACTTTAATTGTTTCGTATTTTAATTTTAACTGATCAGGCTGATGTAATTGCTTTTAACAATGAAATTTGTTACATATAAAAGTAATTTTTTCATTACGCATACTGCATTATGAGAAACTGTATGTTTATTTTTATTGTTTGTTCATTAAGAGAGCGGATTTTCAAAAAATATTGAGTGTTTGTTTTATATTCTTATTTTAGCTCGTTAATTATCGTTTTTTATGACAAGATAAAAACGCCAAAATCTACAAGAAAATCAGTTTTTTCAAAACAAGTTTACATTTAGTGGATTGGGTAAAGAAACTAAGCCGTTTGTTTAAAATTGCTTAATAAAAGTTATTTTAGATATTCATTATTTTTGTTGTTTGACTTGAGGAAATCTGGTATCGAAGCCCTTCAATCATGTTTAGAATTAAAATCCCAATTGCCGGTTTTGGTTTTAACGATTAAAATAGGCGACTTTAATATTAATGACAAAGAACGGTCTAGTTATCCGAAAAAGTTCGAAGACAATGAATTACATAACTTATTATACGAAAGCTCAATTCAATCTCTCAAAGAACCTTCAGGCAGTTTGAAAGTTTTTGAAACTTATTATTCCTCAGTATCTTGGTACCTAATAACTGGCAAATGACCAAGATCAAGTTTTCCCGGAATATTCAGTCTATCATAGCCTCGTTCACATTAATTGGCATCAGATTTTCTTAACTCGACAGATATTTTTTCATTCAGACCTGTAAACAAATAAGAAAATCCATGCCCCAACAAAAATAATCGTAATTTTATGATTTAGTAACAATAGGCATGTCTCATCGGTTTCTTTAGCATAATTATTTTTTTATATATTATTATTTTGTACACCGTTATCTGTAACTAAACACATCTTATGACTTTTTATGAAATTATACGACATTTTTGTGTGTCCTCCATTCACATTAAACATTATAAATTTAATTAGACTAATTAATCCGTGTAATTAATTTTAACAATTAGAGAGACTGTAGTTAATTAAATTTAATCTGGTTCTGGTTAGTAACCGTAAATATTGTCGATCTTTTTATGAGAGTTGATTAATTAGGTTTTTTTTTATTTTCGTGATTTTAATTTGTTTATATTTTGCAATGAATTATTTTTAAATGTTCTAAGAATTCTTGACCGTTACATAACACCTATTTTCTAATAACTAAAATTATATTTTTCTGGTAGATTTCAATAGAGGAATTAAAGGTGACTCATATCTCCGTTATATATGTTAAATAGTGACTGTGAAATGGATGTCAGCTCGATGTTGTTGGATGTCTTCTTCGCAAATATTATCTGCTTCGACGCCAATGGAGTATACTGAAATTTATAAGGCATTGTTCCTTATTTAGTATGACCAGGAAGGCGTGCCCTCACATAAGTTATTGCAACTGAATGAAACGGTTACCGTGGGGCAGTACAAATAACAATTGTTTCGATTCAATGAGGTACTGATGCAAAAAATCCGCCAATATCCAACCAACCAAAAAATGGGTTTCAGTCTCAATTGTTTATATTTGCATTATATATGTGTAGTCAACAAAATGATGCAAGTTATTCTAAATATTGTAAATTAAATTGATCACAGTTCTTTCCAACACAGCATTCGGTTGGAAGCCACCAAAATGTATGACATCAAGACGTCGCAGTGATGCCGCAGCAGTTTTGACATTTAGTTTACTTTCACTAACTCTAATGCAAATCTAATGGTGAAACAAACATAATCGTATTAAATATAATTTATTTTAACATTATAATACTTCTAAAAACCACAGTTAATTATACAGTCACAATAGTTTATAAGTTAGAGTTATAACCTCTTATCACTATTGCTTCCAAGAATTTTGCATACGTCTGACAACCGGACGATTTTGACAGGCTCATTCATTTATGTGTTCTAACTAATCGGAAATCATTGTGTCTCTTTTTAACTAGATTAAAATGCGAAGGAAAATATTGTCTGATTCTAAAGCGAATTTGCAAATTGCGGCAGGTAATACATTAAACATCTTGATGACGTATGTACAAAAAACTTCGAATATACCATATATGTATTATTAACTGAATTAAGAGAATTGAGACTGTATTACCTCCAAGGCTAATTATTGAATAAAGACTAGGTTTAGTCTTCACTTAATCCTATCACATATTGTTTTGATCTTGTTACCGACTAAAAATGATAACAGAAAGGCAAAATTAGTAATTAAATATTTTACAATTTAATTCAATCTGATATTTTGAGAGAACTGCGTTGAAATGTGTAATATTCTTTTGTTTCTAATTTCGGTTTCTTTACGTGATTTGTGTAATATTAATCAAGAACTATGCTCAAGATATTTTAATATGATTATTTATTTTTTATAATAGTACCAATCGACATAAAAGAACATTTTTCTAATCACCATTAATATAATTCTGTTGTTATATATTGCAAGTTATATATGATAATTACGACAAAATAGTGAAAAAAAGTGAACTAAAAAAAGTAAAAGTATTTTTTAATCCTCTTTTTGACAACCAAAAAATATCAGGTTTTATGTGGCTTTGTTAGAATGAGAGGTTTCTTGTTTTTTGTTTGTAACATTATATAACTGGTATATCATTGACAATGTGATATATAAAATATGAATTAGGAAAAACCCATATAGAAATTCGTAAACATGTTTGGTTTTTTTATTCATAACTTTGGTCGTTTAAGTAGATGTGGTTTGTTATAATAGTTGTTCCGTGTATATTATCCTAATATATTCTGTATTATTCCATACATTTCAAGACAAAAACAAATATTTTAAAGCTAAATAATGGACGTTAGGGTAATAAACTATGACATTTCATTTCATTTATTTGTAAAACTTGTTAAATATAATTTTAAAATTGTTATTTTTTAAAATTATATTCTAAAGTCTCCTTTTTGTCAACTAGAATTTATTAGACTGAGCCTATTGCTTAACGTGCGTTCCAATCTACGATTCCAGTCAGTGACCAACTAGAGATTATCCTAGAAGATGTCCGATCATACCGAGCCTTGAGCGTGACTGGGATGGTCTTTTTTATTGGACTTTGTACTGCTGTCTAGAGACAATTTGTTATAATTCTAATATTTTATTTGATACCCTCATCGACAAATACAGCGATATTTGTGACTTTTTGTTTTGTGTGTTTATAGGCAACCTCTGGAATAGACTCTGAATAGATCACGAGCCGAAGTTCGAGATCTGGAACCCCAAGTCGTCGTTCTAGTCTAGACAAGCCCTAATTAGTAAAAAGGAGGCTCTAAAATAATGGAGAAAAAAATAATTTCTATAATAAACTCTTTATTCGATAGCAACTCAGCAACTATTTAATAAAATAACAGGCCAATTGAAAAATCCCCAGCCTGACACATGGTTTTACAATGGTAGGCCGGGGACTTTCCAATGTATCTGTTATGTTTATGCTGATATAGCCTTAGTAAAAAACGAAGGCTATATTAGCTATGCTTATATAGCTAAATAGTATTTTAATAAAATTCTTGTTTTTTTTTCTATAATATTTATATACAAAATACTAGTAGTTATCTCGAACTAAAGTAAAAGTATTTCATTGTGTATGTATAATATATTTTTTAATCATTTCATTTAGAAATCCATTCAGTTTTTATTTTTAAAATTATCTACGCTTTCGTTGACATGGCATTTTTAGTTTAGATTTTTTGTTTTTTTTTTGAGAAATCTTGTGAAAATATTGAATTTCGACAAATATTATATGAAAAGTAATACATGGGTAAAACTTGAGAGTTGGTAATGACCAATAATAATGTAATTTAAGAAATATTTCTATTAAATATGTGTACGTTAATCAAGTTGTTTTGGTCATTAATTACCTCCAACTTTATTTGAGACGTCTTAATAGATGGTGATGTCAAGCACAGCTAGCATTTATAACGGAGTCTAACATGTAAATAAAGATGTTAATCAAAAGGAAATAAATCTAGAAACCGGTTACGTATATTTGCATATTGATTAAAATTTCCTATCATTAATTGGCGCCTTTAACATTGATATTATATTCATGGATTTTCTTTGCTTTTGCACCAATAGGGTATTATTATTAATCCATTTTATTAGATATTTTCTGGTTCACAAAAATCGACATTATTTTGGTTAAATTATTTGCTATCTAGAACTATAACTATAGCTATGACAATTTCGGAATAAATTTAATAGTTTAATGGACAAATAAGTAATTAATATATTATGACTTATAGTCCCTTACAATGCACTGTGTCACAAGTCACTGAAAACGATGGCAAAAATCCTTGAATTGAGCTTCGGATTGCTTCCTCGTCCACTCCGGATCTGGCCCCCAGCGACTATTTCCTGTTCTCAGATCTTGAAATAATGCTTGCTGGGAAGAAATTTTCGTCGAATGAAGAGGTGATCGCCGAAACTGAGGCCTATTTTGAAACAAAGGACAAATCGTACTACAAAAATGGTATCGAAAAGTTGGAGGGTTGCTATAATCAGTGTATCACCCTTGAAGGGAATTATGTTGAATAAAAATAACTAATTTTGCCAAAAAAGTGTGTTTTACTATGGTAGGCCGGGGACTACTACTTACTATAAAATACATTGACTTAATTCTAGTAGCGCCATCGATTTGTCAGGTCGGGAACTTTTCAATTGACTTGTTAGTATTTTAAATATCTAAGAATATACTAAAAATTTCGGTATTTAATATATTATATATATTTAATTAAAATAGCAAAATGCGCTCAGGAATCAACGAGATACTGTCGAATAACAGTGACCTTGTAAATGGTAGTGATCTAGATAATGTCAGTCGAGAATTAATATTAACAAAAGCCGGTTATTAATAACTATTATTGTTGAAATCATCATCTAAATATACGCGGTCTGTGGCCTGGTACCTCAACCTTTATAAGTAAGTCAACCTAACAAGTGTATAAGGTTAACTACATTAACTTTTATTGGTTTGTTAAAGGATACATTTCTCAGTGCTGTTCATGCCGTCTGTTATATCTATCAGTAATCGCTTTAAAAGCTTTCGAATATAAGTATATTTCTGATTTGTTGCGATGGTATTCTGCGAACACATTGAAATTGTCTCGTAACCTATATTTTATGTAGATTCAATGTTAAATATATCATTTTTATTTTTCGACTAACGTAATTAGTCATACGATACGAGACAAGTCCACCCACCGTATCTGTACAGGGTGAGTAATTTTATAATGTATGTATCCCGTATTTTATTGTGTTATTTTGAAAGTATCATGAGATTGGAGTTGGGCAAAATACTTGATTTGCTTTAAATAAAATTCAAATTACAAAATATCGCAAGAAGAATTCATTTTATGAACACGAAATTTTTAGATACAGGCCCTGATGAACACAAACTTGTGTTATATTGTATGAACACATTTTTTATATTTAGATAGCGTTCAAAGATGGTAAACTTTTTGCGTTTATCTTTAAGGAAGCCAACTCCATTTTAAATGTCTGTGTATTGCGTTAATGTACCCACTGTATCTGTACAGGTTAATTATAAGAATAATGAACAATATCAATTTTTAGCATCAAAAAGCTAACATTAATCTTATCAGTTCTTAGCCTCTAGTTCTAATTCAGAATTTTGTGGCTATTTCTTCCATTATACCCTAGGCACAAGGCCTTACCTGGGATTTATAGATCGGAAGATAGATAGCCTGGTCGGCTTGAGCAGGACCTGCTGAAGGATGAAAACAAGCTTTGTCATAAAACATGCTACTAATTGGTCACTGCCAATTTACCTGAACGAATTGACTAATATTTTAGCGAGATGCAGAAACTTATTCACTATTAGAAGAAGTTATGGCTTGTATAATTCATTGACTCGATTGAATTCATTCATTGGGTGTCCAAACCTGTTCAAAGTATTTTATTTCTTCAAGAAAATTGGTCTATATTTTAAAATCTAAATTTACTTTTATTTTAAGAAGCTATCTTATGTTGCAGCCAGCTTATAACTTTATTTATTTGTTTAATTATTTGTTTGCTTGTTTTTTTTATTGTAAGTTTAGTTGAGTTTTAAATCCTAAGCACTATAACTGCTAATGGATTTTCCCTTATTTTTCTGTTGTAGCCCCTCAATTTTCGTTGGCATTCTCAGACTTCTGTTCCAAAACTTTTGTTTCTGTAATGGTTTCGCATCCAATAAAGAAGTTGAGATAGATATCTTTAGATACTGGGAAGGCTATTGGTATTTGAGAAGCGCTAGAACAAATATGGTGAATAGTTTGTAGAGTCGGATTGATTGGCACGATGGTCAACAGCATGGCGACAGGACGATCCTCCTACTGTTGCGATAGTTACGGATTCGAATCCTGCTACGGCGTGGTCGTATTTATATGTTTGCGATTGTTGTCCATAAGGTGGTGATACAAAATACGACAAGGAAAATTAACCCAGGTACGCCATTAACTAGTCTGGGTAAGACCGGATGTCGTCTAGGATGATCTCTAAGTTTATCACTCGCCAGTCGGCTGGCTTAATGCTTGCTTAATGTGGATCGGCCCCATGTTAAACAATATGTCCAATCCCAATAAAGCCTACATGGCAAAAGGAGACTTAAATATGTAAAAAAATATATAAAGATAAAATATAGTGTATACAAAAGAGCAGTGAACTCACGTCATCAAGATTTATAATGCATTGCCTATTTCAGTCTTAAAAAATTCGTTTTAATACCAGAGAATATTTTCCATCTTATTTTATTCTGGTTATAAAGGGATACAATTCTGTCTGATAGGTTCGACCGTGTATCTAAATCAGCCTGCAAAAATCGTCTGGTTATCAAATATCTGCAAAATTCACCAAAACATTAGTGATAATATAGTTTTTCAATTGAAAATCACAGTCCTTTCAGGCTGAGGAATTTTCAGATAACCCTACTAACACATTTTTCTATTGATCAAAATTATTATTATCAAGAATTATCATATTCTATTCTAATATTTAAACAATAAATATATAATGTGTATTGGTATATAAATTGGTTTTAGTTAAATCTTTTATCCAATGGAATTAATTGCTTCGAACAATGTTATAAATAACCCAAGACGTCTTCGGTTTAAAAAAAAATCGAAAGCACTAAACTGAATCGTTTTGCATAATTTATAGTTCTTTATCGCGCTGTCCTTCTACCAACCTTCTAAAAATTAAACGCGTGCAAAGCAACGAAAATAGAGGCCGAATGAAGAAAAAAAAAGAAATAAGACGCCGCGATTGTGAGAATAAAAGGAAACGGCAAAGGTTTGTATGCGGTCTGCTGATATCATTGTTATTCGATGTAGATGGAAATTAATAGTTTATGAATGTTGAACGAGAATATTTCATTTGGGTTGGGTAAGCTTCAATGTGCACGGAATATTGTAAAGGTCATAAACGTGAAGCAAACGGGACGGCGTGCAATTTCCCCCCAGAGGCGTTGCTGGAACATTTCGCCGGTCGCATAGGTGATATTTATTCTTGCAGGGTTCGTATCGGATGAAATCGTGAGTCATTATAAGGAAATACACTGGGCGTTAATGGGAATCGTACCCTGTAATCGAGTTGGTAATATGTTAGGAATGGAGGTGTAATGAAATAATTATATATTTCGTTTTTGTTTTTTTAGAGTTCATCTATGATATGCACATAGATGGCGATACTAGAATTAAATCCATTTGTTTTTTAGTTAGCCCTACAGCTCAAAAGATGCCTGTATAAATTTGATAGCTGTCGGATCATTAGTTTGTGAATTATAACATTTTGAATGAACCAATTTTTGTTATTGTGAAATAATGGATAAAAAGGAATTTCTCGTATTGACAAAATATTGCTTTTTGAAGGGAAAACATACAGTTGAAGCAAAAACTTGGCTTGATGCCGAGTTTCCGGATACTGCCTCCAGGAAAATCAACCATCAAGGGTTGGTATGCAAAGTTTGGACGTGGTGAAATGAGCACCGAAGACGGTGAATGCAGTGGATGATCAAGCGTAATAAACCCAAACTTTTGCATCGATATGTGACAATGGATGAAACATGGCTCCATCATTTCACTCCGAAGTCCAATCGACAGTTATTCGAGTGTCGTTTTTTTAAGTCATAATTATAACTTTTCATAAAGTTAGAAGCTTCCTTATGAAACATTCAACACACCTAGTGTGTCCAGATTTTATAACTTACCAAATGTAGTGGAAAGCCATTACTAGTTTTTCTAACAGATGTCGGTAAACTTAAGTATGCATTGTTATCATTTAACAAATATGTCAATTTATTCAACTGATATCAAGCTTCAATGCTATACTTGTTATATTTTGCGAAAATAACACCGTCATACATTTACACCACCTTCACCACCTTGCAGTATGTATCACTTTTCTTCAATGTGGTCTAAGAAATGATTAGCGACCGATTACGAGATATGAGGAAAATCCGAAAGACGAGCAGATGGTTGCAACAGCAATTGAATCAAGTCGTCTGTGAAATGCTGTTTCAAAGATATGATCGGAAGTCATTTCTGCACTGAATAGTGACGAGTGATGAAAAGTGGATTTATTTTGAAAACCTAAATGTAAAGAAATGATGGTTATCACCTGGTGAAGCCGACCGACTGAAGGCCAAATATGTTTGGCGGGACCAGAGTGTCATGGTGTATTACAAACTATTGAAACTTGATGAAACAACTAGAGATTAATAGTGATCGCTACCGACAACAAATGGTCAATTTGAAACACAAATTGATCTAAAAACGTCTAGAATGGGCCAGAAGATACTGTTAAGTGATTTTACAGCATGATAATGCGCTGTACCGTAAAGCAAAACCGGTCAGGGAAGCATTCAAAGCACTTAGATGGGACATATTATAGCAATACTCTCCAAACTTTGCTATATCCGACTATCAACTTTTCGCATGAATGAAATACGCGCTTACAGACAATATATCGCCAATTTCAAAGTAATTAGAAAGTGTCTCGATGAATGATTTTATTCAAAGAACAAACATTTTTTTAAGGGATACTTTTGATAGACCTTTATAGAGGTTTTGACTGATTCTGAAAATAATAGGAGATGCAGTAGTTTCGTGTTGTTGGTAGAAAACTTTTCAGGTAATAATAAAGCTCCGAATTATAAAGAACATGAGGGCAAGCTTCAATAGTAGTAAATTTGATCATAAATTTACACTTTCTCTATAGTCCTCTGGATGGATTTTCTGGGAATCTGGAAAATTAGAGTGAGAAACAGCGAGAACGCTTTCACCAAGACCTAAAAGTGACGAAACAAAGGTATAAGAAAAGAAAGAACTGTCACATGGTTTCAGATTAGTGCTGATCTTTAAAAAGAAATTAAAAAAAAAAAAATACAACAAATGATCAATTTCAACCATGCATTGATCGAAAAGCATCCAGAATGGCCCCGAAGACACAGTAAAGTGATTTTACTGCACGATGACTCTCCGTGTTATGAAGCAAAATAGGCCAAAGAAGCGTTGAAAACACTCTCCAGACAGTTCTCCATGTGACACTTCGTCAATTTCCAAGAGTCTTTCCATCTTCTCAAGGTAAGATGTATAGAATCAAATGGCCTATTCTATGAATAAATAAATTGTTCTATTTTTCAAAAGAAATGTTTACAAAAGGTGTTTCTCTGAAGTATAACATACGTTTTACAATATTTTCTCCTTTTCAACATCTGTTTTCATCATTCATTAAACCCTAAATCACTGCCACTAGTAACAATTTTTATAAGACCTATTATTAGGTTTTGTTTTATATTCAATTTGGTAACTTCTTTCAATGCTTTTTATAATTTTCTGTCTGAATATTTTTAGAGACGACTTACTAATTGTTTTATAATTCAACTGAAATATAAACTATGTAATATATATATATATATATATATATATATATATATATATATATATATATATATATATATGTAAGTGACTGGATCACTGATATCTCCACCTGAAGTGATTAAAGTTTGAATAATTGTTTAGAAAAAGCAGTAAGTAGTTAAATAATAGATATGTTAGGATGTTAATGAATCAGATAAAGTAAGCTTAAGACAAAAAGTTAACTTGGACATGGAAAATTGAACAATTCAATAAGCCGTTAAATATCATAATGGGTGGAAAGAAATTAAATAGGAATAGGTGTGTTACATAATATTGTAAAATGGGTCAAAATAATAAGTAATTAATATTAATTGTAAATATCTATATATAGTCACAATATTTAGTAAGACCATTTAGCAATAATATATAATCAATGTATTATATTAAATTCTAATATAAATAATAGATAAAAGATAGATTAACAACATGATTAATATATATAGACATAAACTACATTACAAATATACGCAAGCAATACATTTCTTAGCAAGCTTCCACTGAACAGCAAAATTATTACTCGAAATCATCAGATAATTGAATTTATAGATGCTGAGGATTCCATGGGATATCTAAACGTTAATCTATACGCTATTTATTCTTGCAGGGTCCGGATCATGAGTCCGTTAATGGAAAACATGCTGGGCGTTAATGAAAGTGGAACAGTTTAATTAACTTCGAGATTTGGAAACATAGAAAACGGTAGTTAATAAATTCGAATTAATTGTTTACTTTATAATGCCGATATCCGTGATGTAACTTTTATGTTATTTTGTTAATGTGTAAATATGTTGTCTGTGTCTCCTGCACTGACACATGGTTTTTGGCACTTGGATTAATGTAGTATGGAAACTCTTCGTTATTTGCTTGGCATGATATTGAAACGGTTGTATATAGTCAATTAGTGCGTTTTTGTCACTGAAACTAAAATTGACATTTGGAATACGATGAAGCAGAATCATCATAAGTTTCTATACGAGTTTTATGGGGTTTAGCAGCAGATTTGTCCATATATCTCAATCGAATAGAAATTCGATTAATTTGATCTTAAATATAATCTGAATATATGCAAGCACCTAATTACATACAATTATCTAATACAAAATAAAAAAATCAGGACTGATACAATAATAAAAAACCATGAATTTTAATCAGTAAAAAACCATTGTCTAAATATTTTTTGATCCGTATTGTCTCCCCCGTACTATATTTTCTGTGAATTTTCGACGTTTTATGTCATTGTTGCAGGATAGGTCAACATTAATCACGAAGCCATAAATTTGTTATTGTTTGTCGAAAGGTGTGTCGCAATTCTAGATAATCGTTATTTGTGTTTTTTTTTCACATAGTACATAGTCTTTTTAACGAACAATACTGTTATTGTCTACAGCTAGCCTTCTAGTAATTACAGTATATATTTAGAATGATGGAAACTGTTAAGTTTTCTGCTCCAAATGTCGTAAATTATACCTTACGTTTCATACTGAACATGTTTGATTTTTCTTGTGAGTTCTCGCATGGCTACTACAGATTCGCAAAAATTTCTAAATAAGAAAAATTAACGTATTAAAAATATTATATAAGCAGGAAAATTAGTTTCGCCAATGGAAACAAATCATATATCTAGTCATTAATACAACATATATACATCTATCTAAAAATATATATGATCGATATGTGTATTAATAGTATATAATAGACTCTTAAACATTCTAAAGCCAGAATGTAAGATATTAATAGTTGTCATGCTATACCTTACCGAAGGCTTGTGCTACATCTAAGAATATAGCTGAACATTTACTTTTTTATCTTCTTAGGATTTTTAGTTATTGATCTTAATTACCGCAAAATGAGTTGAAATCCGAAAAGACAACATCTTCTGTTGTTAAATTCAAATTTAATATTATATTTCATTCTTTTATCTCTAAATTAAAAATTCGGAATTATCACTTGGAATCGTGTCTTTATAAATGGCAGATATTTAAATTATGTTACTTATATTCCCGATGATAGTCATTGACAGGATATCAAATAACATTTCAGTTTACCAATAATTATATAAAAATTATTGGAACATAGTTACTAAAAGAATCTTCCATTGTGGTATTAATTATTCAGCGTTGGTATATAACAATACGTACTTTTTATTTGTACCAAGGTTGAGGACGTGTTCTTGAATAATATGCTTCAGCTTTCAATTTTTTTTAACAACGGAAAAAGTTTAACCTCAGATATGTATATTTCTTTCATTTGCAAGGATAATTACCATAGTTGACCAATAAAGATATCCTTATTCATCATACAAGTAATATTTTATATGAATGTAATAATTTTTATTGTGACATAAAAAGCTATTGTTTCTTCTGTACATATACTGACATACACAATAAACTTTGTATGAATACTAATGAGTAAGACCGACACCATTGCCATCAACGTTGTTCTTTTAGGTTTTAGACTATTAAGATAATCATCTAGTTCTTTTTATGTATTTTTTAAAAGAAGGGTACCGAAATAGTGCTGCTCACTGTTCCGGAGATCTTTTCAAGGTTTTATGGATGCATCCGTGTAGTTACCAACTATCCGTGTTTACAGTTAATATAAAGATGAACTTGGCGTTTTTATAGATGTCTATCATTGTACGTGTTTCCTATTATTACATACATATATTTATTAGCTACATACAACTGTAAGAAGTGAGGGAAACGCACTTAAATGACTATATAGAGGTTTTTAAGACTGTTCTTAATGATTGGTTAGTAATTATAGTATTTGTTAGTAATTATAAATTGTAATATTTCAAATATATCAAATAATTCAAATAATTAAATTAAATAATTTAAAAAATAATTAAATTTTGATCTATTCTAAAGGAATTAATTTTTGGTATTTATCAAGTGAAATCCAAGAAAAATCCTGCTGGGGCATGGTTGTAAATGTATGTTTGTTATTATTTATCATTTTTGATTGTCATTAGGCAAGAGTACAAAATCCGGCCAGGAAAATGACCCCAGTCTCGCCAGCAACCAGGCTGGGTAGGACCGGATGTCTTCTGGGACGATCTCCAAATTGGTTACTCGTCAATCAGTAGACTTAGTGCCGAGTACCGTGATTTGGAGCCCACGTTAAACAGTAGGTCCAGTCCAGATAAATACTAGTTGGTAAAATATTTTCAAAAAACATAAAAGAAAAAAGTGAAAATAATCTTTTCAAAAGTTAAAAGGCTAATGATGTGGGAGACTTAAAATATTTTCTAGTAATCTGAAACAAAACAATAAAAGAAAATTCTTAATCTAGGATAGTGCTGCTTTCGTACAAAGAAAAAAAAGCTTTTTTCAAACAATTTTTTTTCGCCAAAAAATTTTTACTGTTTTGATTATAAATTTAAACAGTCTTCTTAAACGAATTTTTAGAAAAACGCTTTTAAAATTTCGGTTTTAGAGGCATGAATTGAGAAAACATTGGTACGTAATAGTTTATAATGATATATAAATCAGGTTTTCTGTTAAGAATTTTATGCTAAATTATTATACTACTCGATCAATAAACAGTAAGATTTTTGGAATATATTTATTTATATTGACGATTTTATTTAATTTACCTCAAAGCTAACTCCATCCATCATCTGCTGGTGTGCTGCTTCTTTAAATACTTCTATTATTCCGTTTCAACCGGAGATTTTTTTAAAATTTATATCTAGAAACCAGACGGAAATATATCAGATTCTTCCAAGAATATTTATGCTAGAAGAGGATATTATTGTAATGAAAGAAACTAAGTGTTATCAACGTATAATTTCGAATAAACTCCGAAATAATATTCTCTATTGACAGTTTGGTCCTTCAAGAGAAACTTGTAATAAACAACACACGATTTTTATGGTTTACTTTTTTTTGGCTACAGTAGTACTGCCAAAAATACAATAAATCTTTAACAGTATCACTATTTATAGAACGATAACTTTGAAAGTGAATGCATTCATTTCCTCTTATTTTACATCATACTGTTATTTCTGTGTAATTTCTCTTGTTGAGATGTCAAACGTTCAGATTAAACTGATCCAGATACTGCTAAAATGTATATTTGCTGCCTCTTTGTTCCGGTGAAAGCGAATACGTCAGTCATGCAACATGTGGTCTATCTTTTGCATATATATTTGATTATTTAAAATAATATAAACATTTCCATATGCAAGTGTAAAGCGTCTTATAGCCATCTGTTCTTTTAGTTTTTTACTCTTCATCCTGCCTATTTATAATTAAGTCAATTTGTATGATTTTTTTTCGAGTTAATCTACTCATAGGTGTAAATGTTTGTTGATTTAATGTTCACCCAATTTTAAAAGTAACATTAGAGCGATATCAATCTAGTTAACCTTAATCATTCGTTGTTTCCTCAAATTAAACCTGTTTTTCTGCTGATGATATCATCTTTGTTTAAAATTCTTTGATTGTGGTAAAAGCAATGATCTAGTTTTGTTTTTTTTATGATCTTGTTTACTATAGCTTTCTTTAATTATTTTGATTTTTTGTTTGTTCTTCTTTAATAAAAGGTAATAATATTGAACTTTGATATATTCTATATGAGATCGCCCCTATTTTTGTCTTCTTTCACTGCCCATCAACAGGAAATCTTGATTTCGATAACTGAAATAAATTGTTATAGTACATTTTAAAGATCATAGTTTCGTTATTTTTGTACAAGGTGTTCCAAAAGAAATTTTATATTTTATATGTTAATGGGTAGCCTGGCTCTTTCAAATTAATTTGTTTGCTATGGAGCGTTTCTTAACATTTTAATGGCCATTTTGATACTGTAATGGTGCATCAAACATTCCCGGCGTTTGAACATAGGTCAACAATCTTGACCAATACAACTAAAAAAAAGTAAAACCTAAAAGCTACAGAATTGATGAGCTTTATCAATCGTAGAAAATGATTTATAGATATATTGCTATTATATTATATATAGTGTATAATAGTTTATGAATGAAGTTTACATATGGACAATATTATTTTCGTATACTTCGACAACGACTTCGAAAAAGGAGGAGGTTCTATGTTCGGCTGTATATATATTTTTTTTTAAGTATGTTCGCCGATTTCTCCGTCAATTGTGGACCGACGAATTATTTTTTATTCGAAATTGTGCACTTGCGAGGAGGTCCCATTAGATCTCAGGGGAGAAGGGGGTTAAATCGAGGGAAATGCTCAGATTTCAAAGCCACGTATAAGGTCACAAGTCACATATTTTTTATTTAAAATAATCGGATATTTATGTATAATGTTATTGCTGACTTGATGTGACGGAAAATCGGAAGTCGTTTGCTTTTTAAGCGCTAACTATATCATATAAGGTCTCGTAGAAATATTTTAAACACCTGCTTCCATGGTGTAATGGTTAAAATGTTTAGCTACCAATCGGATGTGGCGGCACGGATTCCCGGCGCAGCCAATATTTTTTTAAAATGTATTTTAAGGTCTCCTTTTACCAATTATGGGTTTATCTGGACTGGACCTACAGTTTAACGTGGGCTCCAAACCACGGTCCTCAGCATTAAAGCCTACCGACTGGCGGCACCAACTTTAGAAATCATCCCAGAAAACATCCGGTCTTACCCAGCTTGGTTACTGGCGTGACTGGGATCATTTTCCTTGTCGGATTTTTGCCTAGAACATTCACAAATTTTAAACAATCACAAACATAAATTTACGACCATGCCCCAGCAGGATTCGAACCCGCGGCTATCGCAACAGTAGGAGTACTGTCCCATCGCCTTTACCACTGCGTCACCTGTTAGCTGCTGTTAGGACAATTGTTAAATCATCTAGACTATGTCGCGGACCCCGAGCGCTGCTCATTTTCAAATATACTTTCTTTATTCCTACCTTTCCTCATATAGGCTGCACCTCTACTTGGTCTCCCCATTATAATATTAAATAAAATAACTGCGTAATTTATTGAACAAATATCTAACACTAAAAACATTTAAAAATAATCAAACTTAGATTTTTAACACAAAAAAACATTTTATAGTAAAATGTGTACATAATTTAGTTGTAATAACTAAATAAAAATAAACAAAAACCTTAGTTAACTTAAGAGTGCAAAATCCGGCAAGAAAAATGATTCTAGTCACGCCAGTAACCAGGCTGGGTTAGACCGGATATCTTCTAGAATGATTTCTAAGTTGATAACAATAGTTGATTTTTAAGTAATCCAGTAAGCCAGTCGGTCGGCTTATTGCCGGGGGCCGAGGTTCGAATCCCAGGTTACTTAAAACTGTAGGTCCAGTCTCAATAAATAAAATATATATAAAAAAAGAAGGATTTACCTTTTAATTATTTTTGATTTGATTCTGTATAAGTTGAAATACGTTTTGTATGTATAATTTGAAGTTCAATGTTATATATATATATATATATATATATATATATATATATATATATATATATATATATATATGTATATATATATATATATATATATATATATATATATATATATATGTATATATATATATATATATATATGTATATATATATATATATATATATATATATATATATATATATATATATATGTATATATATATATATATGTATATATATATATATATATATATATATATATATATATATATATATAGTATTTCTAGAATAAATATATGCAAATTGCTTTTCGATATTTATTTTTTTTATCTTAATACCATGAGAAACAAATTAATATTCCTAAAATTATCCTAGTAAAAATATGGCAGGGACCGAAGCGAAAAAGAAACAACAGGATTTAGATAATCGGTTTCATAACGAATCCAGTACATAACCGCGTATTAAAATTAAGCAATAACACTTATTAAAATCGTAGCAATTTGTTACACTACAACGTCGATGGTTTCTAATATTCCGCTACACAATTTGCATGTGCGTTTATTTGAATTTGAAACAACAATTATCCTTTCTGTCATGTTCACCATTACGTGTGGTTTTTTTTCTGTTCTCTTTTTAGTTATTCTGCAGCCGGTGACACACTTTCAATGGTCATTGGGTACAAACTTGGTTTATATTGCGCTAACCGACTTACAGGATTTCTTAATTCGATACATAAACGAAACAGCGATGGAAGTAATCGACTAGAAACTATCTATTGAGCGATTCGAAAGGTAGTTGATTGTTTCGGCTGTGTCCTTTTGTTTCATTATTGTTGTTATTGAATTATTTTACTTATTATATATTTTTACTATAGAGAAAGGGTTTTAGTGGATATACCGGGTGTGTCGGTAATTATTTATCCGGTTTTTTAACAGATTTCACTAGCCATAAGTATGCAATGTTAAGATTTGACACATATGTCATTTTACTCCACTAACTATATCCACAAAGCTAAACAAGGTATGTTCCGCCAAAATCGGTATCAAGCCAAGTTTTTGCTTCACCTGAATTTTTTTCCTTCAAAAAGTAATGTTTTATCAACACGCGAAATTCCGTGTTATCCATTTTTTTTACAATAACAAAAGTTCTATAATAATATTCTTTATTGACAGTTTGGTCCTGCAAGAGAAACTTGTAGTAAACAACACACGATTTTTATGCCTTACTATTTTTTGGTCACAGTAGTACTGCGAAAGGTACAATAAATCTTTAATAGTACCACTGTTTATTTATAGAACGATAATTTTGAAAGCGAATGCATTCATTTCCTCTTATTTTACATCATACTGTTATTTCTGTGTAATTTCTCTCGTTGAGATGTCAATCATTCAGATTAAACTGATCCAGATACTGCTAAATTATTGTTACTATTGAATTATTTTACTTATTATACATTTTTACAATAGAGAAAGGGTTTTAGTGGATATACCGGGTGTGTCGGTAATTATTTATCCATTTTTTGTAACAGTTTTCACCAGCCATAAGTATGCAATGTTAAGAGATTTGATATATATGTCATTTTACTCTACTGACTTTATCTACAAAGCTACACAACTTATGTTCCGCCAAAATCACAGCGTTATAGATTTAGAACATTTTGAAAAGTGAAATTTTGTTCCCGATAACCTGAATTTCCTGCATTTGCAGCGCGTATTACTTTTCTTGCTTCATTAAAAGAAAAAATCCACTGGTAGAAGCTTACAGTGATGATGCTCTAACCATATGAACATGTGAAACGTGGTTTCGACAATTCAAATCCGGTGATTTCAACGTTCAAGATAAAGAAACTCCTAGTTGAGAATTAATTCACAAACGTGATGGTCAAAAATTGTGGACAAATATTTGTTTTGCCTTGATATAGTAAAATCTCTTTCGCCCTTTTGATGGCCTGATGTGGAGGATTCAAGTGGTACCTTTAGTATTTGTAAAATATGTATTTGTTGTGGTATATACAAGATATGTCAAAGATTATCCAGACTTGGCTGCTGAGTATTAACTGAATATTTCTCATTATATAAACAGAATTTTGATTCTTTTGATTATGACTTGGTACGACCGTTGCTACATTACACGTCTCTCAGGTATCAGCTGGCATTGGATAATACTTTGAAGAAGAACGTGTCTTCAATCAGGTTCTATATGAAATAAATTATTCAGGATTAAAATTACTTCATTTTTAACGTCAATCAAAGTTACACCAATCAAATCAAGTCAGACGTACTAACTACAATTGTAACGAAATTAAATGGCGTTTCAATTCTTTTTCATAATCGATAGAAACAGTGAAGCCTTTGTCCTCCTAAATGTTGAAAAAAAAACAATAAATTTGAACCTTCATTAGCACAATTATTTAAATGCTTCATAGATACTTTTTATCTAAAGATACATATTATTTTTAATATCCTGAAACTAACTATACCTTTATTTTTAAACTTAATATAGGAAACAGTTAAAAGATAGTATTAAGCTAAAGGTACTATATATACCTTTAGAGTGCATAACTCATTAAAACTTCAAGTTCTAATATTCAATTTATAAAAGAGACGTTTCTTCCTTTCATATAGTCGTTATAGACATCACGCTACTAACAAAACTGTTCGAGAGATGCATACTTCAAGCACGACATGACTGGAAACATAAGTAGTCATAAACTAAATAATTTCGATTCAGAGGAGGCTACTAACTTCTCGTAAAATTCAAAGTTTACTGCATAAGCTCAGACAGTCTTTCAAATATAATTATCTACTTTAATTTTTTCTTTAAAATTAGTTCTTTTTAAAATATCGATAATAACATATCAACATTAATTGACAAGTTAATTGAATTGTGTGAAAAAAATTTAAATAATTTGCCTTTGATCGTACTCCACTATTACGTTAGTAAATTAACATTGAGAAAACCATTAGCATCATCAAAGAAAGTTAACACAGTTCAAAATATTTAATTTTAAGTAATGTAATTTTTTTTTAATTGTCGGTATATTGAAGAACATAAAGTATTGGCAATCCCCGGAGAATATATCGATACTTATCGATATATCGTAGTCTTTCCTCATGTCCCCTTGAAATTCTCTTGATTTCTTGACTGACTGTGAGTATGTGGGTCAGTCCTATAGTATTTAGGTACCCACAATACTTCTCAGGATATTGTTCTGAAAAAGTTGTATTTTGTTTATGTTGCTCTTTGCCGAATATCCCCATAATTGAACTTCGTATGTCCATATAGGTTTTAGTATTCTTCCTTGTGGTACACCTGATTTAGCTTCTTTAACTGTTGAGTAAGCTCCTTCTTGTTTAACTCTAAACATTCTGGCTGTAATGTAGTATATTATAAGTTCAGTGTGTTGCTTTGGTAACATTTTATGCAGTTTATGAACAAGGCAAAATGCTAAACCTTATCGAATTTTACTTTCGTAGGCTTTTTCAATAACATCTGTTATTCTGTGAACCTGGCCAATTGTTGAATGCTTGTTAATATACCCAAACTGGTGTGCTGGTATTAGGTTTTTTCCCTCTATGATTGGTTTTATTCTTTTATTATATATAATATATTTACCATTACAATTAAGTACCAAAATATACTAAACTTTTAGTACTGATTTAGAAGATTTAAAAGTAATTAAATGGTTTTTTTTCAATGTTTAAGAAATATATTTAATTTTTTTGAAATATCGTAAACTATCGCCTTACAAAACTATTGATATATTGATATATCGGTCCAAAAAATATCGCTCAAAAATATATCGATATTTTTTCGGTATACCTAGTGCAGACTGGAAAGTCCAGCTTGCCGTCACTGACGTATGAGGGTTGAATCTCGTTGGAGCTAACGTTTGTTAAAAGACCTAGTGCAAATTATTAAAAGGTTTATTAAAAATAATAGATATTTGAAGTGGCTAAACAACACAAATGTATCACAAATATTTTAAGGACATATCTCGATAATATGTTTAATTTAATTAATTTTTTTTTCAGATAAGACAGTAGCTGCGAAAATGCCACAGTATGATGGTTACGTTTCAAATCGTTCTAGGTATGTATCAAAACCGTTCAGCTACCACTACTATGGCACGAAATTGATGTCGGTGAAATTATGATTAAACGTTATTACTAGAAACCTGCGAATAACAATGGGATGTTGGTTAAGTAGCGCTAATGGAGATAACTAGGTCAGAGTAAGACAAGTCGTTTAATTGTGCTTAGAAATTATTTATAGTATTCTTCTATCGAGAGACATATACAGTTAGTCAAGTTACGGAAACTTGTTGATCAACATTGCCACTGTTGTTTGACCGTTTATGTAATAACGTAATTAGTGTAGCTGTAAATTGTTTCTATATCAAGTTCAAGCCAAACTTGTTTTGCTATATTGGATTGTAGAATTTATAAAAAGGGTTTCATTGGGTTTCTAATACATACATAGTTAGTTTACTAGAGTGGATAACATTATAGTAAACTATTATTATGGACCATTCATATTAATCTTAAAAAAATATTTTTAACAAAAAAAATTTAACCGACTTCATAAAATAAATAAGGAGCCCCTAAAATTTTAAAAATAATCAAACTTAGATTTTTAATACAAAAATAAATTTTAAAACAAAATATTTACATAATAACCGATGTAATAACTATTAAAAATAAATAAAAACCTTATTTAACCTATCTACTAGACGTAATTTATATTCTACTATATACACACAATTTAGTTTCATACTTCTCTAAACCTATGTATAAGCTATATATCCTATAAGTTTTACAATTTTTTTAATTTTTAGGAGTTCCTTATATCTTTTTTAAAGTCAGTTCAATTTTTTTGTTAAACATATTTTTCTCCTTTTAGTGATAGATATTAACACATTAAGGAAAAAACGCAGTTATTTTATTCAACATTACAATGGGTAGGCCAAGTAAAGGTGCAGCCCGTATGAGGAAGAATGGGAATAAAGAAACAATAATTGAAATTAAGGAGCGTTTCTGGCTCCGGGGTCTGCTACCTAGCCTATGTGATTTGACAAATGTGTGTAATTTAAGCATTTCCCTCGATATCCCCCCCACCCCCCACCAGATCTTAATTTGGTTTCAATGGGATCACCTTGGAAGGTATACTTCTAGGTCTTTTCTTCAGATTAAAAAATAATTTTTATATAAAACGCAATTTTTTTTATAACATCTTTATTAGAAACGCTTAGCACAAACTTAATTATACATTAATTTATTACTACTTTTCATTTGTACTTATATTTATTCACAAGCAAGGCGAGTGCGAGAAAATACATCAATATGTAGTCCTCAATAATAAAATTATGATAACTTATAGCTATAGTTTACACTAAAGGTATACACTTTATATAAGTTCGTATGGTTTGGTTCGCTTCAATCTCCTGACATACTGCGCGCTGTCCAGCAGTTGTATTGCTTCCACGTTAGTATGATTTAGTAATCTTCTTTCGTGTTTCAAGGTGAAATCTTGGATAACTTCGCAAATCCATTTGATTTCCAGGTCATCGTGCAGTTCTTTGTTGGTTACGTAGCGATAGGCATTGGTAATCTATCGAAGAACCTTGTTTTGACAGCGTTGTATGACTAGTTCATTGAATCTTTAGTGAATCCCCATATTTGCACCACATAGGTCCAAATTGGCTTTATAATTGTCTTATAGATCAATCTCCATGATTTTAGATCAAGTTGAGAGTATCTTCCGACTAACCAGTATAGTTGTTTTATTTTGGTTCTAATGAGATTCATCAAGATGGTTTCCAAGGTATTTAGCTGATTCTGCTTGAGGAATTGGGCATCCATTCATGGGGAATTTTCCAATCTTTCGCCCATTTGTAGATTTTGTTGACTGCCACTTGTATTTTTTCTATTGCCCTAGGCAGAGATATGTCGTTTGCCATTATATTAATGGTTTAGTTAAGTGTAAGTAGCTCATGATTATTGTACAGGAATAGTTCTATTTTATATGGTTTCACCAGCGATTTACAAATGGAAACTCGGCCCATTAAATATTTCACTGTTCAACAATATATAAATAATTCAAATCTGTTTTATGGCTGATGTTTAGTTTCCCAGCGATGTCGCGAGACGAAATATGTTGCTCTACTTCGATATATTTAGAATTTAGTTGGCTTTTTAGTCAGCTATAGCGACTTTGATCATTAACATCAAGCCTTCCGGAACGAAAATGAGCAAAGCAATTCTCACACTAGCGTTTACTTAAGCTGTCATCACAATAAAGATCACACAATTTTCAATGAATCTTCTCATTTGTCGCTTTTCCGTAGTAATATAAATTAAAATATAAGGAAAATGAGAGTCATTGAGTGTTGATTATGAATTAATAACCTTACATAAAAACCGGATTTATATTAAGTTGCTAATGTTGAAAATTACTATATTTTATTTTTTTACACCATTTTATTGTAATAGTACCAGGCATATTTATACGCAATATAGTACTTATAATTCACGTCAGCTGGTATTACTGATGTGCATGAAAATATATACTATTTACGGTATTTCTTAACTTCCATATTCTTTGAAGGTTTGACTTTA
This sequence comes from Rhynchophorus ferrugineus, assembly GCF_030347505.1. Lineage (NCBI taxonomy): Eukaryota > Metazoa > Arthropoda > Insecta > Coleoptera > Curculionidae > Rhynchophorus > Rhynchophorus ferrugineus. Next base: position 15,865,292 of record NW_027472583.1, on the reverse strand, counting down.
AACAAGGATATTACTAGTTTTCATAATGGCCTGTGAAAGGTCAGTGGCTTATACTTGATCAGAATCGATAAACAATTTTTAAGGGCGTAGCAAGATTTCAGACATAATGAATTTATTTTGACCTTTTACTACAAAAAAAATAAGGTTGGAAGTGTTTTTATAATGTACATAGAAATCGTAATTTACTCCCAAACATATGTAATTCAAAGATAAGCACATATATGAGTAAGCTATACATGAAAGAATAATAATTGTTCATTATATATTTTTATATATTTTTTCGTCAATAATACATTATTTTAATACGTAATTATCTAGGCTTCCTTCTAGGCTGTTCACTCTATTTCACAGGCTCTCTTGAGTACTATTAACAATCAGAGTTATTTTGTTGATGTCCTTCCTTGTCTGACAAAAGAGTTATTGATTTAGATTTCTGGAATGTTCCTTTACGCCATCTTTGATTCTGATTTAATGTCCTCACTCGTTCGCCAACCAACATTTTCACCATCATTAGTTATTTAATGTGATTCAGGCAAATAGCTCGATGATGCAAGTTTAATGCATTGGGAAATAGCGGCGGAATCAAAAAATCCCAAAATACAGGCGCCATAGCCTTGCCAGTCAACTGTAGCGTTTTTCCACGCTTTGGAGCAGGTTCATCGTGTGCAGTCCACTCAGAAGACTGTCGATTGAACTTCGGAGCGAAATGATGGAGCAATATTTTATCCATTGTCACATATCGACGCAAAAACTCGGGTTAATTACGCTTGATCATCTTCAAATACTGCTACGAATCATTAACTCTTTGTTGTTTTTGGTCAAAAGTGAGCTCGCTAGCCACCCACTTTGCACAGAGCTTTCTCTTACCCAAATATTCGTGAATGATATGATGTAACGTTCAGTTGATATCTTTAGAGTGTCTGCTATTTTATTAAATTTTGAATTTACGGTCATTCAAAATCATTTTGAAGATTTTTTTAATGTTTTCGTCGGTAAAAACCTCTTTTAGGCGTCCATTGCGTTCACCGTGTTTGGTACTCATTTCACTACGTCTAAACTTAGCATACCAATCCTTAATGGTTGATTTTCCTGAGGCAGTGTCCGGAAACTCATCGTCAAGCCAAGTTTTTGCTGCAACTGTATTTTTTCTTTTTATAAATTTTTTTCAACAAAAGTTCAAAAATTCACTCAAAATGCTATACAAATTTATACACGCATCTTTTGAGGGTTATGGCTAACTAAAAATTATACATATGGATTTAATTCTAGTAGAGCCATCTATGTGTAAGGCCGGGGACTTTTCAATTGATATGTTAAATGAAGCTTTCTGGGTTCAAAATAAAATCATTTTTACTTTTATTTAAAGGTTATGTTAATAATACATGATCAAACGAAAGAACTTAACTGTACATTTAACAGATATAGTAGTTTCATTAGATACATATTAACATCAATATTTCAAGGTTCTTAATATACCTTTTTTTTTTCATACCAGTATTTTATTTATGTTTTAGATGAATATGGCAATTTAAAAGCAAACCATTTCCGCTGCTAAATTGTAAATGGGTATAATTAAGTGTTTTTTATGTAAAAAATCGTAAACAATTTTTAAATTAGTTCGTAAATCATTTGGATGGTATTTTGATACGCAGAGTGATTAAAAAATATACGGGATGATGCAATAATCAAGTTACCGTTGTTTATTTAAATCCTTATTTTGTAAAAATATGAATATTTTGATATTTTAGAACATCTGTGGATGAATTTTTTACCGTGGTCAAGATACATTTGTTAGTAATTTACCAACATCATCATTATCAATTCAGAGCTGTTCACTACGTCTTCGAGAGAATAGGTCGATTTTATTACAATTTGCGACGAATTCGTATATCTTTCATCCGACAATCCAAACTATTCTTTTGAGTATATTCCTCTATTCCATACGTACTAATTGATGATGACATATATTATGGCACTAATAGATGTCACTTTCTTCTTCTATATTACTATTCCAAAGTACTTGAATTCGTGCTTGCTCTAACTGGGTCCTGTTTGGATTTACAATAACATGCGCTACATCAGCTGTAAATACTTTGATACTTTCTTTGTCATTTCTCAGTCATATCATGAAGAAAGCATCAAGATCTGGATCAGCGAATATAACGCGACATCAGCGAATATCAGCTCAGTCAAGAAGTTTGTAACAGCATATTGAACACCAGGTCGGTTTTTTAAAAGTTTTCATATAATTCCATCCACCACCATGTTAAACGTATTCAGCATCTAAAGCTGCCCAAAGTGAAGACTAGTGTATAGAGTCTTAAGCAGAGCTGATTTGAATAAAAACGACTATCGCACCCTTCCCCCATTTCACTACATTTCTCTATGAACTGGCGAAGTGCGAAAATCTTATCTACACGTTGGTAACGTAAGTTAAGATCACGTTAATTTTATTAAATACCTTTATTAGAAAAAAAAATTATCTGTTTAAAGTTATTTTGTACATACGTCATTTAAATTTATTCTCAGTTTTAGTTCAGTCTGGCTTTGACGTACAAAAAAATTCTAATCTAAATAAAATAATTGAACAAAAATGTTATCAAATATAATTTATTTTAACATTATGGTACACCTAAAAGCTACAGTTAATTATACATCCACAATATTTTATAGGTTCGAGTTATAACCGCTTATCACTATTGCTTGCAAGAATTTTGCATACCTCTGACAACCGGACGACTTTGACAGGCTCATTCGTTTATATATTCGAACTAATCAGACAGCATTGTGTCTCTTTTTAACCAGAATAAAATGAGAAGGAAATTATTGTCTGATTCTAAAACGAATTTACAAATTGCTGCAGGCATTACATTAAAAATCTTGATAACGTAGTTACAAAAAACTTTGAAGAAACTATAAGTCTATTACGGTCTTTATTTATAGTATGTAACCGTGGTAGCTATAAAAGAACGTATTATATCACCCTCCCAACTCATTTAAATATATTAATAGTGTTAAAAACACCTTATAACCCAATAATAAGTATATGCATTAGCTAGCTAATTAGTTAAATGTTATGCAGTATATAATATAATAGTTCATACAATACTTTCTAGCACACAGATGGATTCCGTGATAAAAAATTTAATAATGTTCACATAGCAACATCCTCCAAAAATATTAATCGTTGCTTCACTTCTCTCTTTAGTATGATAAGCATTGCATTACTTTACAGTATAAGTATTTCATTTTGATATCGATTATATATATATATATATATATATATATATATATATATAATTCTATTGTTCTACTGTTAAGTAATAAGGAACCCTGATAATGTCCGGAAAATTAAATATTAAGAAGAATTAATTATCAAAAGACACTAAACCTTTCAAATTAAGTACCAATTTAAAAAGCTTATTAAAAAAATATTTAAAAGTTATTTTAAAATTATTTTAAAGAAAATCAGTTTTAAAGATTATCAAAGGTCATAAAAAAAGTATTCGTTCTCAATTAATTTCAAAATAGAGTATTTTACCTGTAGATGTACGATGTGCACTGATAAACACAAACCCTGCCGTCAAATGGATGGGCCGGGTGCTGACCGAGAGAGTGAAAGAGATGATCAGCTTGCCTGAAATTCTCTCTCAAAAACGTTGTTAGCTCTTAGACTATAATTTGTAATACCAAAAACACGATTTGCCTTTGCCTTAAACGTCAATAGTCATTGGAGACCATAACTGTGTTACACGGTGGCAAAATCGTTTTCATCGGCTTGTGACACGTTGTAATATTTAAAAAAAAGTTATTTCACTAAAATCACCGTAATCTTTAATCTAATCGCCGGATTTTATGAAGTGTAGTGTAGTTAATTCCTAAAGTGTTCTTTACTTTGGGGGTCGGCACTTTTATATTTTGGTACACCCATGTATATATAATTTTTCAAACACAATTAGATGAAAAGAGCATGTTACATAACAGTATCAATTAGGTTTTGAACACATTTTAGATATATTATTGGATTTGTGTTATTACATAATAATTAATTTCCGGTTATGTTTTATGCTTTCGTTACGGCGGTAAGTGGTACTATTACACATTAAATATTCTCACGGTACTTTAAGTTTTTAATTTCTATTTTATATTCCGTTTTTGTTTTTTCTATTTTTTTCCTTATCTTTTATCTCTCACGTTATATTTCGTATATCTTCAACAAATCTGTAACAATAACTATAATTGTTAAGTTGAACTTAAAGTACAGTACAAAAGAGTTTTTTATAGGTTTATCTAGTATTTTTTCAATTATAACTACTGTAAAAAACTCGATTTAGATGAAGAGAAACCCGTCAATAAGTTAGTGTGAACTTTTTTTACAATATAAAACTTTAGTTAATGTTGATAAACGCAGGGTAGAATCCGGATCGAGTTGGTGGTAAATTAATGTTTGTAATTGTTTATTATCGTGATTGTATAAGAGGAAATAGTGCAAAATCCGACAAGTAAAATGACCCCAGTCATGGTAGTAACTAGGCTGGGTAAAACTGAATGTCTTCTGGGTTGATTTCCAAGTTGGTAGACTAAATGCCGAGGACCGTGGTTCAATGTCCACGTTAGGTAGGTCCAGTCCAAATAAAACCTAGTTGGAGTCTCTAAAATATAACAAAAAAACTTTAATTATACTCTTTAGTTTTTGGTGTATTTACTGGATACCTATAATGGTTTTTTTGCCTGTACATTTAATTGTAACCGTAAGGACTATACTTGGAATTTGTAAAAAAATATGCTGTTTGTAAAAATAGAATAGAAGAGAGAAACGTTATTCTTCTGTATATTGATATAAAAAATACATATATAGAATCTGCTATAGATTCCTGTATTTATGTTATTGCTAAAAATTGATAGTTATCTTTAATTAAATTATTAAGTTTTATTAAATATTTTACTTTAATATGCACCTAATTAATTTCACTTATTTTAAAATTATAAATCATATAATTAATATTCCTATTTTAATTTCACCAGATTTAAATCAAACCTGAGTCGTTTGCTTAATATTTCTGACATTTTAACTATTACCAAATAACCTATTTCATTTCCGTTAAAAGTTCAAAACAGTTCTTAAACCCTAATATGTTGTTGGGTTCTGCACCTTCAAGAATGTCTGTAGGCTTGAGTTAACTATAAGCTATTGACCTTTCAATAGAACCATATAAAATCATTAAATTGCTGTTATAAATACCAGCAAATGTACCAACAGTACGTGAAAGGTACCAAGGTCGTAATTTTATGTAAAGAGTGATTGTGATCGAGCGCCAATAATGTAACGGTCTACAGGGTCATTCTGCTTTTTTGCATTATTACGTTTCCACACAAAAAATAACTCTCAACTCATCCAACCACCAGAATAGCCATGAAATGTAGAAACTAGCATGATATTCATCGGGTTGTCTTTATTTTAATATAACTATATATATTTAATGGTACAGTGTGTCCCAAAATTTATGTCACTAGTTCATTTTCTATAATTTTTTATAATTAAATTATTTTAACTAAAATAATACATTCCAATTCTAATGAATATGTATTAGCAGTGTTTTTATTTTTTAGGATTAGTCCTGGTTTTATCGCAGCATAGCATAGCCGATGGAGATAGTCCCCGACACTCCAGGGAAAAACTATCGTCTTCCCCGTCCACGCCTGTCCAGAATGCCACCGAAATCAACAACAGGGACCTGAACAAAATAGTTACGGACGATCCGAAGACTGACCTATTGGACTCAAAAATCAAACCTGTAAATAATGTACATAACCTAGAAACATTCCCCTTGAAATTCGGAAAACCCGAGGAGGACGACATCAGCAACAGCGAGTTTAGAGACGTCGTCAAGGACAAGGAGAAACATCTCTTTAAGGGATCGAGATCGATAGACTTGGACACTTCGAAATTTTGGTCCAGCAAAAACAACGTGTTCACCATTCCACCGCTTCCAGATATCGACAAGTTCCGTGAACCGGATGAAGAATCTTTCGACAACACTCACCGATCGAGCTTCCTGTCGAAATTCGAACTGACCACCCCCAAGTCAGAGCTATTCGATAAAAAATTTAAGGAAACCGTAGAAAGCGTCGATCAGACCATCGAAGAAGGATACAGGGAAAGCAAAATTCAACCCGAGGATGAATTAGAATCTGATGAAGAAGTGCTTGGGCCACTTGGAAACGACACTAATGAGTATCTACAGACTAAAAGCATCGTGAAAAATGAAACAGTTGACAAGAACTCGATTCATAGAGATCTAGATATTGAACAAACCAGAAAAATCGATTTTGAAAATACCTTTAATGATACCAGCACGTATTCCGAGGAAACGACTAAAGGAGATACTTTTGAACCGATTAGTGAGAAAATACCTGTTATAAGCACTGTTGATTTTACTAGAAAAGCATCATTTATTAAGGATTCCACCACAGAAAAAATTAACAATCAAATATTAAGCAATAAAATTGAAACAGAAACCAGAGAACCCATCAAATTTATTACCAGCACGATTATTCCTAGTACAACTGCGAAATCCAAAGGAGAAATTGAGAATATCCATGAAAGTGAAAGTTCGGTTCATATTCCGATAGTAACTCAGGCACCAAATATATCAGATTGGGATAATCAAGTCGTGCCAGTTCAGTTTGTTACTGAAAGGAAAAATGTGATAATACCTAATACACCTGAAACCATCGAGTCGTCCATTACAGTTCTTCCAAAAGTAACAGAGCTGAGTGAATTTGTTGATAAACAACATAACATCACTGCTAGATTAGCTGAAGAAGGTACCACCACAGAAGAAATGATTACCACTACTTTATATACATACACTACTATATTATCAACTGATACCACTACAACATCTTCCGACACTACCACGTTATCCACTAATCCTACTACATTATCCACAGATACCACTACACTATCTACTGAAACTACCACAGAATTTACTGAACCTACTACATTACCTACTGAGTCCACTACATTAAATACTAGCACCATGCAAAACATTGAATCAACTACAGAAATAGAAACAACTGAAATGCTAACGGATAATGTTACCGAACTAAGCATAGATGACATTTCCACTGAATCGATTACAACAGAAATAGTACAAGGAACATATAAAAGTTTAAATATACTCTCGAGTTCATCTCAAACAACCACTCCTAATGAAAACATTACTACTGAACCAAGTTCTGAATTAACCCCAACATCACCTGTAATCACCACGGAAACAACGGAGAGCGTTACTATCACAGAAGCTATTAATGACATTGATGAAAATATAATCGCAAAACATACCGATCAGAATAAAATGACGGAAACCGTGTGGGAAACCATTTCATCTTCAACTACTCCTGTCCCTACTTCTGTTAACACAGCTCTAACTCCGGAAACCACATCAGAGGAAGAGGCGACCACAACCGAATACGCTTTTGTACATATCGAAGAATCAGGAAGCAACCAGACCACACTTCACCCAGAAACTCTTAGTCCTAGTTTGAATTATTCTACTCCAATTCTCACCAATGAAACAATAAATGATATTATATATAAGAAGGTGATAACTGACAATTTGATTCCATATGATGATACCACTCCACCTACCATTAGTAACTCCACAGCAACCGAGGGAAATACAGAAACTGTACCAACTGAACATAGTTTAACTAATGATGGAACCGAAGGTACCAACAAAGGAAAAATTGCTGCTATTGCAATATCTTCGGTTGCGGCTGTCTGTTTAGTTTTACTAGCAGGACTTCTAGTGAGTTTTCAACGATTTTTATTTTAATTTTGCTTAAAATTATATTTTATTTTACAGTATGTAATGAAAAAGAGGCAAAGGCGTCTAAACTATGGCCCAAGATGTAGACCTGTGAGTCTGGATGATTACAGTATAGACAACTTATCAGTTTACAACAGTGTCAGAAGGAAAGCCGACCGAATGTCGAAAAGATCATTTGGAAACCCTGCTTTTGAAGATCCTGTACGTTGCTTTCATGATATTTTTCGGAACAGTTTCATTAAATTACCATCTTTTAGACCTCACCGTCACATCCACTCAATTTCCCAGCACTTGCAAAGTTTTCCACGAATGTTGAGGACATTAGAGCAGAATACGAAGAAATACCACAAATTTCGGCTCGAACTTCAGAACTACCTGAAGGTTGTGATTCGAAAAATAGGTATGCCAATGTAATACCTCTACCAGAAACCAGAGTGATTTTAAGATCCCTAGATGAATATGAGAACAGCGATTATATTAACGCTAATTATGTTACTGTAAGTATTCATTATCGTAATGACATTTCATATATAATCCTGTTTTACAATTAACTCATTTCCTACAGGGGCCTAAGAATGTTCGAGGTTACTATATTGCTACACAGGCACCCATGCAGAATACCGTTGATGACTTTTGGAGAATGATTTGGGAACAACAAGTCAAAGTTGTACTGATGCTCACTCATTTGGTTGAAAATGGACTCGTATGTTTTTTAATTTTTATATACAAATAAAGTAATAAACATTTAAGGATAGGATTTAATTTTGAGACTGGAAAAAGTCATCGAACCAAGCGCATTCGCCAAAATGTTTGAACTTAAATTACAAGAATATTAGTAGTTTAATCATTTAACGCATTTTAAATCCACTTCATCACAAGTTCTAATCCAAGTTTTCTTATTTATGTTTTTTGCTTCTCGTTCTCAGACAATTTTTGATGAGTTCACGTTTTTTTTCAGGAAAAATGTGTTGATTATCTGCCTGAGTCTGAGGTACTGAATTGTAGTAGATCCTTTGGTGATTTCCAAGTTATTCTTAAGCGAAGGGAGGTGAAGGAGAAATATATAATTTCCAGCATCCAATTGAAGGTATCTTAAGAGATAAACTGTATATTATATTCTTTGTATTTCTAATGATATATACATTTTAGAACATGGTATCTAATAGTTGGAGGGAGGTTACTCATTTCTGGTATTTAGGATGGCCAGAGAAAGGTGTACCAACTGAAGCCAACTCATTAATAGCCTTTTTAATAGAAGCAAGAAGTTATATGAAAACAATGACATTAGACAATGTAAGTCGATTCTTATCTTTATTTATAAGCTGGGGCAAAATTGTTCATTATTTTAGAGAAATGCAGTTAATGGAATGCAAAATGGTGGTACCAATAATGAACACAATCCAGTTGTGGTGCATTGCAGTCCCGGAACTGGTAGGACAGGTCTGTTATAAGCATATTGTTGAGATAAAGGTGTTTAATGATGTAGTCCTTTTGCAGGAGTTGTCATAGCATCTGATATTGCTATCAGGGAGTTTGAAAGCACCAGATTGGTTGATATTCCCAAAATCGTGTATAAAATAAGAAGAGGTAGAGCCGGTGCTGTGCAATCTAAAGAGCAATATCAGTTTATTTATAAGGTATGCTTGTCTATATCTATTTTCTATTCATTACATTTTTATTAAAAAGTGTAAACTGGACAATACGATGGATGATGAGCACTTAATAAGAAAATTATATCTAAAATGTATTATATTTTTCACTTTTTAATTCGGAACATATATACATGCCTTTAATGTTTTATATTTTCTTTTAACAACATACCTAATTGGACTGTTTAAAATTTATGTTCACGTGATTGCTCGATGACCTCTTTTGTGCTCTGATAAATCCAGATTTCGTCACAGTTACCTAATGGTATCAAAATAATTCTGATTACATTTTTTGTAATTGATACATGTGTGCGTTTACTGTAAATTGTGAGGAGTATCAGCATTTATTCTAATGAAAGCTTTTTCAGATGAATTGTTGGTGTTCTATATTTTACATTCACAACGTTTTCCTAGAATAATAATCAATGAAAAGTGTCACATTTTATAAAGTGACAGCGATCTAGACATGTACTTACTATACAGCGTTTTTTAAACTTTTTTCATGTTTAGAAATATTTTGCAAATTAATTAACCGTAATTGCTATATTATTTATTTGATATTATATTTTAGTTATATCTCGCTAATGATATAGATTATCTTTATTTTTTTTTCAGGTGGTGAGCCTTTATGCAACAAAGCTTACCGGAGGAGCTTTAGAAAATTTCTAACATTTCGGTTACTAGATATAGAACAAATCTATAAAAGCACAATGATCATGATGATTTTTGAGTTATTTTTTAAGTTTCTATTTGTTGGAACAAATTTTTTGTGATATATGTATCTATTTTGTAGTGTATATGTTTGTAGCATATTTCGTTTGAAAAGATGTATTTTATGTAATAAATTAGAATATATATTAGATGTAAGTTAGATGTACATAAATGTGTCACTAAAATGATTATATTTTTGAATATGAAATTTTGTTTTTTATTTCAAATTTTCACCTAAAATCATATTTTATATCAAACCATTTGGAGCATTCATGGTTTTATTTAAATAATTATAAATTAATACATACTAAACAATCACTAAGAGAACTTTTCATTCATTACAGAATATAGAAACAAATATATAACAGTTACTGATCTAAGAATAACTGATGAATAATATTGCTTAATTAAATCGTATTGACTGTTGTGTTTTTGGTTACATTGTCCAGCTCTCGGCATTTATATTAATGCAGATTAGTTTCATTTTCATTTGAGATTGTAGTGCTCAATTCATTGTCATATAACGCATGTATGAATAAGGTTAAACGGTATTTTAGTGATATATCTCGATTCGATGAATTAAGAGCTTTAAAAATCCACTTTTTAATCAATGAAATAGAAACTGACAATTTGGATATGACTCTGCAGAATCATTATAAGTTTTTGAAATATTGAGCTTCGGCTCCAGATTTATTAAAATCATTGAAAATTCTACTTTGAGCTGTTCATGATTAACTTCTAAGTCACTCCATATAATTTGAGTCATCTTGAGTCATTTGCGCTGCCCAAAAATTGGATTGCTTCGGTAATGCCTTGATGAAGAAGTGTATTCATGACTCTTGATATATTTTGAATGGTCTGGTTGATGGTAACAATTTTTAAGTCAGTATGGAGATCATTGTTCCTGAAGTACCACGGTGCCGTTAACAGCCCATATTTGGATATCATATGTTCATTTGGGCTTAAGGATTTGTTTTTACGGAAATGTCTTATTGTAAGTTGACAGGGTAGTTCTTTCAAATAACCAAGACATTTTTCTAAATTGGATACTCACTTATTCTGTTGTTTCTTCATATAAGCTTTCCAGCATAGCTCTGTCTCCAATGTCCATTCTATGTCCATCAATTATATTTATTCTTCTATTTCTTGCTATTTTTATCTATAGCCTTTACGGAAACATTGTCAAGCTGCAACTAGTTATTGTATTATGTTTGCGACTCAGGAATATCACCAGTATACATCAGGTAAAATACCGGTCCTAATACACTACCCTGCTACTTTTGCGAGGTGTACCGGAAAGTCATTACCGGGTTTTCTAACAGATGTCGCTAGAGTTAAGTTTGTTATGATTTGAATATGTCATTTTAATCCACTGACATCAAGCTTTAAATCTATACATGTTATATTTTGCGAAAGTAATACCGTCATCAGCAAAGCAGTACTTCGCCAATGTCGAAGAATTTAGAATATGGCCCGATGAATGGTGTTACTCAAAGGATACAAACAGTTTTTTTTGGGATGGAATCCATAATTTGCCTGAAAGACAGGCAAGATGTATAGAATCAAATTGCTAATACTTTGAATAAATTTTTCCATTTTCTCTGAAATTATGTAGTTTAAAAAAAAACAACCGTAATGACCTACTGGTATACCTGGTACTTTTTTGATTCTAGTACTCATATTCATGTTTAACCTAAAAGTCCTATGCGAAATATAAAATTGTGACAATTCAAAATATTGTACCTTCTAAACATATCATAAAAAGCCTTTGTCATGTCAAGAGAAGTTAAGAAAACATTTTCTTTCCTCGTAGGACTTTTCAGTTATGTTAGTAATCTTTTGATTTTGGTCACGGTTAAAACTGCCTTCGGTCTTTTAAATACATTTCTTTCAAATTAGTTGGGCTTAGCAACTTTTTACTTTCCGTGTCTTGGTATTATTATCACTTCCGCTATTTTTATATTTTGAGTGCATATTTTAATTTAAAAAATGCCTTAATTAGATGTATATGTTATAACCATTGATGTATCTAGAGACTGCTTTAGAATTTCTCCTGTAATTAAGTCAAATCCAGAAGCCTTTTTTAGAATTTATATTAACAAGTTAATTGAAAAGGCCCCGGCCTGACACATAGATGTCGCTACTAGAATTAAATCCATATGTTTTTTAGTTACTAACCCTCAAAAGATGGGTGTATAAATTTGATAGCTGTCGGATCATGAGTTGGTGAATTATAGCATTTTGAGTGAAGAAAAGTTTATTATTGTGAAAAAAATGAAGAAAAAGAAAGTGCTGCTTGACCAAGACAATGCACCGTGTCATAAGTCAGTGAAAACGATGGCAAAAATCCTTGAATTGGGCTTCGAACTGCTTCCTCATCCATTGTATTCTCCAGATCTGGCTCCATCGACTATTTCCCGTTCACAGATCTCAAAAGAATACTCGCCGGGAAGAAATTTTCGTCGAATGAAAAGTTGATCGCCGAAACTGAGGCCTATTTTGAAGTAAAGGACAAATCGTATTTCAAAAATGGTATCGAAAAGTTGGACGGTTGAAGTTGGTATAATAAGTGTATCATCTTTGAAGGGTTGGAGCATTAAATCTAATATCGCTCTCTTGTATTATAAGATTGATTATCATAAAAGGTACTTTGTAATTACTTGATCTTTTGGGTGTTACCTTTTCGCCCATAGTATTTCAACATTTTTAATTGAAATTTAACTTATTTAGTTTTAGACTTAATTTTAGTGTCGGCATTATCTTCGCCACGTATTGGAACTATTTCTTATCTATTTTGTTGATGCGGCGGATGATAAGAATTAAAAATATTAATAAATTCGTTTGATAGAGATTAATTAAATTTCAAAACATTAAAAAGGAACAAAAACGAACTACAAAATTGAAATACTATATAAAAAAATAATTATTTTAGTTTAAATTACTACTATACTCACTAGAAAGAAAACTTTTAAACTACTCTTAGGTTGGAAGACGTACTGACCATTACGGGTTACGACAATCTGAATCACGTAAGCTTCCAACACCGCCATCTACCATAGAGCCAACAAATTAATTAACCACATGGATTCAATTTAAACAAAAATTATATTGATGTGCGACGTAAAACCGCCATTGCCACTTTTGGAGAGAGAGAGATTATTCAGTCGGTTGTTGAAATAATCACCGAAAATCTGTTTGAGCCGGTTATATCAGATTCAAACAACTTCCGAGCTACGACACGTTCTTTTACTGGGGCAATTTAACAGCGTTAATTCCTTCGCGTTTCGTTTATTTCCAAGCTTATTTATTAATGTGGTTTTTTCGCATCGAGGCATGTTGCAAAACAAACATGATTCCTAGAAATATTAAATCACATATAAAAAAGTGTTTTATATTATCAACATAATTTTATACGATTACTACTGTGATTATAAACGTAAAGAGTTAGTATTGTAAAGGTCATGTGGTTTATGTACACTTTATTACCTAAGTTAGCTCCATGGAGCTTCTTTCTATTCTTTGGCTCATTATAGTTTTCAAAGAGAAATAGAAGAAAGCTCTAACGATTATTTCAGAAATCAAATAGAATAGCTGTTACGAGAAATGTAAGAAAGTTGACATAAATACATTGCATTTAAAAAGGTTTACTTCGAAAGGGCCGAAATATATAATAATCCGTTAACTTTCCTTTTCAAAAGTATTTAAGTGTTTTTTTCAAAGTGGTAGTTTTCTGCCAAATTGTTAGAATTATTAACCAATAAATTCAAGGTTAATATAAAGGATCTTTATCTAAATTAAATGTAAACAATGTCACCAAAGTAACTTTATACGTTTGGTAAACATCACACCCGTATCAGAATATTTTACTAATACAATTAATAAATTGCATTAAACGAAGTAGTAACATGGTTTTATTGATATTATATGATAAGCACATATTCATTTTCATTGCATTTCACTTCCATCTCTTGATTAACATCAAAAATATACATTGTGGTATTTTTAACTAGAATATTTTTCTAATACCTAATTTTCATTTCTTGGCAAAATAATAAATTTTTCATACAGTAATTAGTTAAAGAGTACGAAGGAAACCTAAATTTTATCAAAATGCAACGTGTGTGTACAACGCTGAAATTGAATTATTAGCTGCTTGCGTGTATTTTGATCAATACCAATGTAAAAAAACTTTAAATACCATAACATAACTGCTAAATTTAATGGTTTTAATATTTCTCTACACAGAATACAGCCACTGATTATGAAATACTTAAAAATGCATTTTCAAGTTCAATTACAAAACCAATTTCTTTTGGTTTAAATTATTTAACTGGTCAATTGAAAAGTCCCCGGCCTACGATAGTAAAACAAATATTTTTGGCAATTTTTTTTTTATTCAACATAATTCCTTTTAATGGTGATACACTGATTATAGCGATTCTTCAACTTTTCGATACCATTTTTGTAATACGATTTGTCCTTTGCTTCAAAAGAGGCGTGTTTCGGCGATCACCTCTTCATTCGACGAAAATTTGTTCCCAGCGAGCATTCTTTTGAGGTCTGAGAACAGAAAATAGTCGCTGGGGGCCAGATCTGGTGAATGCGGTAGACGAGGAAGCAATTCGAAGCCCAATTCATGGATTTTTGCCATCGTTTTCACTGACTTGTGACACGGTGCATTGTCTTGGGGTGAAGCAACACTCTTTTTCTTCAAATGCGGCCGTTTTTTAGTGATTTCGTCATTCAAACGGTCCAATAACGCTATGTAATTGTCGCTGTTGATGGTGCTCCTTTTTCAAGGTAGTCAATGAAAATTATTCCATGCGCATCCCAAAATATAGACGTCATAAACTTGCCAGCCGTCTATTGCGTTTTCCCACGCTTTGGAGCGGGTTCATCGTGTGTAGTCCACTTGGATGACTGTTGATTGAACTTCGGAGTGAAATGATAGAAGCCATCATCTTGAAATACTGCTCCGAATCATCAACTCATCGTTGTTTTTGGTCGAAAGTGAGCTCGGTCGGCACCCACTTTGAACATAGCCTTCTCATACTTAAATATTCGTGAATGATATGACATATACGTTCAGTTAATATCTTTAGAGTGTCTGCTATTTCATTAAATTTCAATTTACGGTCATTCAAAATAATATTGTGGATTTTTTTTAAATGTTTTCGTCGGTAACAACTTCTTTTGGGCGTCCACTGCGTTCACCATCTTCGGTGCTCATTTCACCACGTCTAAACTTAACATATCAATCCTTGATGGTTGATATGCTTGGGGCAGTATCCAGAAACTCGGCATCAAGCCAAGTTTTTGCTTCAATTGTACTTTTTCCCTTCAAAAAGCAATATTTTATCAGCAGGCGAAATTTCTTTCAATCTATTTTTTTCACAATAACAAAAGTTGCTTCAATCAAAATGCTATAATTCACAAACTAATGATCCCACAGCTGTCAAATTTATACAAGCACCTTTTGAGGCTTAGGGATAACAAAAAAACATATGGATTTAATTATAGTAGCGCCATCTATGTAGCAGGCCGGAGACTTTTCAATTGATCTGTTAAAAGTGGTGATGTTTAAAAAGCCATTTTGAACTGGTTCAAATCCTGGTTTTATTGTTTCTACATAACATAGGAATAATTTTCAGTGGCGTATTGGGATTGGTGCTAAAACTAGGACCTGATTCGGTATTTCCATGAGCAGGGCCAAATCTGGTATATAAACTGTCCACAGAAGACACTTCGACTACATCGATACCGACTATACATGACCAATTGAACAATAAATTGAAAATACTCTATACATTTTAACGAATAATCAGCAATACCAAGTACCGGATCGGCAAATCCATTTTCTTGAATAACAACACAGTTACCGTGTTGCAAAAGTTGTAAAGATGTGTAAGATGAAACATTATTTCAGTTAACAGAAAGTTCTACCACACTTTCTGATTATCATTTGTTCAGGTCAATGCTCCGTAGTTTGGCTGGCATAATGTTTCGAAAGGATGAATATGTTCGAACATATATCGATTATTGGATCGCTCCGATACCAACATCCTTCTTTCCATATGGTGCCGCTATGTTACCAGTAAAATTTAAAAAGTTGTAGAATAGGACAGAGAATATTCTGATAATAAATAATATAATATATAACAATATAACCTTAACTATAACTATAACTTCTCTTAAAATAACCTACGAAAAAATAAAATAAGGAGTTCTAAACTCTTGCTTAGAACTTATATTTTCATTCTGTTTTGGCTGTTTCATTGACAGTTTTCTGACAGTATGTTTCTTCTTCAGTGTGTTTTGGACATAAAATTTGTCTAATAATTCTTCTTTCTTTCTTTTGGATTCCTGCAATGTTCCTCCTTCGGTTTAAAATGAGAGCTTCAGCTCCATAAAAGCACTCCGTCTTGATCTCAGTTTTGTATATTTAAGATATATTTTTTGTTGTAGATGTATTTTGTTAAGTCTTAAAGCTGTATCCATTTTTTGACAGAGAATCATATTAGCAATCATTTCTAGTCCAATTTCTTGAATAGTTTTGTCCAAATATTTGAAATGAGATTCTATTTGTATTTTGCCGTATTTAGTTTCTAAAAATGTTGGAGCGAATTTGTTGCCAGCCATAAAAACTATTTTCTCATATTAAATTTGAAGGTCTACTTTTTCTGCTGCCTCTTTTAGAATCTCTATTTGGTTTTGAGTTGTTTGAGTGTCTTGATACTAATTTTGGTTTTTCCTAATTTGATTAGTTGGTCAATTTTAAAATCCGACTTTGTTTTGTGGTATTCTTGTATTACTGTCTCTAAGACGCAAGTTAATTGAGACAAAACTTTGCCTCGCTCCTGTTTTAAATTCGAAGGGCTTTGATATTACTACCTTGAATTTTATACCAGTTACTGCTTATCTCGTAATTGCATTGGTTTTCAAATCCAGACCTTGTTCTTCCATAATTTTAAATAATGATCCGGAGAATAATGGTTCATAGAGTCATAGGCCTTTTTAAAGTCTACAAATGTGCAGGCCACTTTCTTACTATAAAGTTTCTGTTGTCCGAGAATTAGTTTTAAAATTAATATTTGTTCTGGATAAGATCTGTCTAGTCTGTCCGCTTAATATTCATCAATTTTGCATTCATGTTGTTGAGTCCAACAGATATTGGGAGCAAATTTTGTAGGTGACTGGCAAAAGGGGGATTTCTCTGTAATTATTTATATCGGTTTTATCTCATTGTTTGTGTAGTGGATGGATTAAGGCAGTATTCAAGGTTCACGTATCAGGAAACTTTTCAGTTTGCCAAGTGTCTTGCATGATCAACATAATTTCGCTTACAATCCCTGGACCGACTGATTTCAAGAGTTCTGCAACAATTCCGTTTTCACCTGGTGCCTTGTTGTTTCGTATTTTAATATGTTAATGGCTATTTTCAAATAATATACTATAATAAATAAAGACAATACAATAGAAGTGAAACAAAACCAAAAAACTAAAAATGAACAAAAGCAATAAATACTAAATAAATATTAAAAATACACCTAATCATAGAAAAAAAACTAATTCATGACGTAATTAAAAATGATGGCACAATAACTACTAGATCTCTTTTAAATTAAGAAAATACTTTATTTATTATTGAACGGAAATATTTATTAACAAAAATCCAGAGAGTAATTGAAATATTACCTATTATTGCCATAAAAACAGTCAAAAGTATTTTACTGTTTATCATTTACAGTTTTAATTTTTTACCCTATTACGTTAACAATCCTGAAAAATATCGTTCCAAAATCAGTCGAATGAAATTAGTAGAACGATCAATAGTAACTAAAAGTACGCGACTGAAACAGTAGTAAAATCAGTCGAACCAAAAATAGCCACTCAAACAGTCGATAGTAAAAAGTAGTCAATTATTAAACAGTCGATAGTCGATTTCAGTCGATAGTTCCCAACACAACTTTTTTTTGTCTTTTACAGTCTTTTTACATTTGTTTGATAACTTCTTCTTCTTCTTCTTCTTGATGTCTGTAAATTTGGGTTGGTTTTGGGATAAATTTTAGGGTAGACATATTTCTGTGATCTCTGGGAAATTGAGAATTTTCTAAAAATATTTAGCAATTTCTCTGCATTTTTCTTGGTGGTTAAGTTCCAAATGCCTTTCTTGAAACAGATATTCTCAAGCTGGCACCCATTTCACTTGGTTTCAAATGTTTTATGAAAATTCCTGGTGTTTTTCTAGAAGTCTTCTTCAATTTCCACGAGTTGACTGTTCTCTTATTACCTTTAAAATTATCCGGCTGCCAGAAATCTCTTATATACCATATGTGACTTGTTATTGTTTCATGTTTTGAATACCTTCATGGAGTAATATATAGAGTGTTAACTTAATACATGTAAGTTCAGAATTGTTTTGCGCGGTCTCAGCAGAAAGGAGCTGAGAACGTCATTTCGCTGAATTTCATTGGTTAGTTCAAATTGACATTGCAGGTCCCTGTAATGAAAATATTTTATTCATTTAATTCATTGGTTGACAATTTCATACGCATCACGTGACTAACCTATGATGTCACATTCTACTAATATAATTTTTCAAAACGAATTATTAATATAAAATTTCATATAAACACAAATATTATACAATATCAAAAAGCTAAACTATAAGTATATAAACTATAACTATATATATATATATATATATATATATATATATATATATATATATATATATATTCTTTAGGGCTATGAATTCAAATAAGATGTATTAAAGTTTCTATCTTGTTGTTCCCTCATAGTGAAAGCAGAACAGCACAGTTGAAAGTCTTACTTGTTCAACACAAAAATTTATTAAGACAACATATAATTATTAATATAGTACAATGTTATTGTGAAAATTATGGAACAGATAATTGAAACAGTTCAATCAATATGTGTCAGAATAAAGAAAACTTATTGCTGTGCTCTTATTATGGTAAAATCGAAGGATTAAAAAGATAGCTTAAGCATCGGTTATTAACAATATAATAAAACAGGCATGATAACCTCTTGTCTATTAAATAAAGCTCACCTTGTTAGTCTACAAATTGTATTATATTATTTTGTATTAATGTATTTTATTAATATCCTTGTTGAAAAGGTTATTTCGGTTAAGAAGCCTTAAGCCAAAATATTAGTTATATGTTTATTGACCAATATACACGTGCGTGAAGCAAATGAACTCATTCAAAATAATTAGGTTTTTAATTTATGGCGTTTTGCAAACAACTTTTTAAAGGGTAAGAAAATCTTTTGATGTAGTATAATCATATTTACCTTCAATGTCATTTAGCCATTGCCCCATTTGGACACAATTTGTGTTTAATATAATGTACGTAATATTATCGTGATTTCTTCTGTTGTATTTCTCTAAATAATAATATATATGAATACAAATGCGTTATATAAATAATCACATACGTACCAAGTAATAGCAATGCTAAGTTACACATCCTTAATCTAGCTAACTTGGGTTGTTTCTTCCAAAGAAAACTACGTCTATTTTTTTATTTCCACACATAACTGGATACACAACACTTTTGAGGATGAAGATACATTTTAATCAAATAATAGTGATTATATTTAAGACATAAGAATGTTAATTGTATTTTATGTTAGACACACAAAAATGACGTTGTAAACAATCTGAAAAAAAAAACAATCTCATTATAGAAATGAGCCAATCAAATGCCTTTGTAGGCCCATTCAAATGAAGCAATAAAAAAAGTGGTCTCAGAGTCAGTCAGCATTGGACCACGCAAAATATTCCATCGGTTTATCATTCAGTCAGCATTGGAATAATGTCTTGTTCTGTTCTGATAATTTTCCGTTTATTTTGTTCCCAATTATTTGCTTCTGTTTCGCCTAATTCGGTTGCTATTGGCCGGTTGGATTTAAAAAAATGTCAAATTTAAGGATTATTGGTGTCTTTTTGCTGAAATTATGGGAACTCAGATTTTACCAGAGTTAAGTAGTGTCTGTATCAATTTTGTTCCTTTGTGAACTTGAACGTTTAGAGTCTCCTTGTGATATTTATAAGAGACTGATATATGATCAATTTGGAATTCTCCCATACTCTGGATAAGTTTTAATATTTTGAGGGATTCTTTTTAAAACGGGTTGATATAATTTTGAGTTTGAAGTTTCTGTAAAGTTCCATCGGTCTTCTCCCATTTTGTTTTTTTTTCATTTATAAGCAGCGAATTCACCGAACATTTTCCTGAACTTTCTTTCTTTCTCTAATTGTGTATTAAAATCGTCAATTAGATTTATTACGTGATTTTTGCGAATTTTGGATGTCGCGTTTTGGATATATTGGTACACAAATTAAGGCTGCCATTTTGCTCATTTTTTGACTAGCCTCTAAAGGGAAAAATTATTGCAGTATCTCAAAAATTATGATATAAACATGCAATACATACAATGCGCACTTGTTAACTTATAATAAATATTGCTTACAGCAAATCTATTTCCACTGATAAGAACAGAAGGTATTTTTAAAAATCATGTAAAACAAACATTGTCCAATAGATAAATTATTATTGATCTTCAAACTTGTAGCAATATAATATTATGTAATTATTTAACGTGACATCAAAGGTATACTAGAAAAAAGTACTTGCAACACTTAATTGAATAGATATCATAAATATTTTGGAATTTTTTTATCATATATTAAGTAGAAATAATTGGTTTAAACAATTGTATCAATTTACACTTAAAATATACTTAATTTATTAGGTGAAAAAACAATTATGCTACTGGAAAAGTACCACTCTCTAGTACTTTAATACATGTATATGTATTTAATACAGAGTACATGTATTAGGCGCTTGTAGGTACTCTGATAACTTTATAAAAATTAATCACAATATTTTTCATCATCTTTATATCAACTTTTTTACATCTTTCTGGCAACATGTGTTAAAAGAACGATGTTTAGCGGCGGTCTAATTATCGATCTTTTTCGCAGCATTAATCTGAACACTATGAATTAATATATATATATATATATATATATATATATATATATATATATATATATATATATTTGTTATTTCGAAGAAAATTAAATCCAAATTATTCGTATTATTGTATAAGTACGTAAGTTGCTGCTGTGCAAGGAGATACTAAGACGTAACAGGTCAATATAAAACTCCCCGACCTGATGCATAGATTAAACATATATAGTATTAAATCCATATGTTTTTTAAAGGGAAAAATACAGTTGAAGCAAAAATTTGTCTTGATGCCCAGTTTCCGGACACTGTTCCAGGAAAATCAACCATAATGGATTGGTATGCTAAGCTAGAGGTGGTGAAATGAGAACCGAAGGCGGTGAACGCACTGGATGCCCAAGAGATGTTTTTACCGACGGAAACATTTAAAAAATCCACAAAATAATTTTGAATGACCGTAAATTGCAATTGAATGAAATAGCAGACACTCAAAAGATATTAGCTGAACGTGTACATCATATAATTCAGGAATATTTGGGTATGATAAAGCCGCTGTGCAGAGTGGGTGCCGCGGAGCTCACTTTTGACCAAAAACAATGACGAATTGATGATTCGGAGCAGTGTTTGAAGATGATCAAGGGTAATAAACCCGAGTATTTGCGTCGATATGTGACAATGGATGAAACTGGCTCTTTCATTTTACTCCGAAGTCCAATCCACAGTCATCCGAGAGGACTGCATACGTAGAACCCGCTCCAAAGGGTGGGAAAACGCAACAGTCGGCTGGCAAGGTTGTTGCGTCTATATTTTGGGATGCGTATGGAATAATTTTCATTGACTACCTTGAAAAACGAAGGACCATCAACAGCGACTATTACGTAGCGTTATTGGGCTGTTTGAAGAATGAGATTGGCGAGAAAATGCCGCATTTGAAGAAAGAGAAAGTGTTGCTTCACCGAGACAATGCATCGTGTTACAAGTCAGTAAAAACGATGGCAAAAATCCATGAATTGGAGTTCGAATTGCTTCCTCATCCACCGTATTCTCCAGATCTGGCCCTCAGCGACTATTTCCTGTTCTCAGATCTCAAAAGAATGTTCGCTGGGAATAAATTTTCGTCGAATGAAGAGGTCTATTTTGAAGCAAAGGACAAGTCGTACTACAAAAATGGTATAGAAAAGAGGGTCGATATAATCAATGTAACACCCTCGAAGGGAATTATGTTAAATAAAAAAAAAATTTGCCAAGAAAATGTGTTTTACTATGGTAGGCCGGGGACTTATAGAGAAATATCAAATATCATAGAAAAAATGAAAGATTTGCAATAAGTCATGAGTAACTGCTTCACTCTCCTGTTAACACCAAAGTGCTGTAACTCTTAGAAAACACTTGACTAGGACGAATATTCAGAAGAACCAAACCCTGTGATCTTGTGTAGTTGTGTAGTGCACTAAATGACAAAACATTAAAAAGTGCTATTAACTTTTCTTTTATTCTAAATTAAGTACCATTGGGTCTTCCTAGATACCTTAGTGGAATGAATATATTAGAAACTCTACGACAATGGAATTCAATATTAGATAGTAATAAACACCTAAATCCGAGCTCACAGAAATTTATAGCGATTTTACATTTTCAATATCAACCAAAAAATATAGGGCAGCTTAATTCAAGGGTGGCCATGTAACAATTTTTAATGAAGCTTGTTCAAGCCGTTCAAATAAGATTACGTACAATCTCGAATAAAAAAGAGGCTGAAGTGTTTCTCGAGTATCAATAAATATAATGTAATAAATTTTAATCTAATAAATACTTCACAGTAATACGATACGTAACACTCAGCTAGTATGCAATGACACCTTGAAATGACCCCGTATAAGTAGAATTTTATATATCTCAACGATTACATGAAATTCAGAAAACAATGTTTAGCGGTAGAGATACAGCAATTATTATTGTAAATGAGAATCAATAGAAAATATTAAATATCGACAATATCTGCCTTAAAGATTATTTATTTATGTAAGTATGTAGATATTAGTCCCGTTAAACTCTTGAATATTCAGTTAATGGATCTAGTGTTTAACTTAAGCTTTGAACCACATTATCAACATTAGACCTACCGAGTTACTAACTTAGAGACTCCGGAAAATATCTAGTCCTACTGGGTCATTAGTGGAGTGACCAGGTTTGGTGACGTAAGGATCGTTTTCTTTGTGAGGCTTATATTTTTACCAATGTGATTCGAACCCGCGATCACCGAAGTAAGGAGACAGACTTGTCACCTTAACTGGAAGCAATTTTTTCTAAATTATTATTTTTATTCAATCTTAATCTGGTAATTAAACTAGAGTTATATATGGAATGGAATAAATTGGACAAATCACCTATACCTTGTTATCAAAATCTTTCATAAGCATTTTACATAAATGTGGCAGAATTTTCTTGATTCAGCGTTGAATTCCTCCCTTCAATTTACGGATGGTAATGGGATTTTTGGCATAAACCTTTAACTCCAATTTAGGTAGGAACTCGGTTGCCTAGTCTAATCAGCACCAGTACCAATTATTGGTTGATCAGACTTATTTTTAAACAAGATGCTTCCAAATGATCGAATGATGCCTCTAGTCTAAAATCTACATACATTGTCATTAACTTTGCTTTTCTTAGCCTAACTGCGGTAATTTGATTAATTAACGAACCTATTAAATTGTTGATGTTTGGAAATTCTTCTCGGCTCATAGTCACTTTAGTTATAGCGTTAATTGGAATACGTAATAATGAAGATACAGATGAGCTTAATGGTGATAAGACGCATAGGATGTCTTAAAATTTACAATTCTTGTCCACCACGTCGAATTGATGTTCCTAAAATTTCCCCAATACTCTCACTCATTGCTTCGATGTTAATATCTGACCAACTAGATAGTCGTGATATAGATATTAGATAACCAGTGGGTTTATGGGGTATGGGTGAGTTAATGATTAAACTTTTAGAATTTTGATGACATCCGGTTACTCTGTTCTTGTTCAATAACGAAAATGCATTCTTGCTCTTGTACAGTTTTTATTTACCTCCTCTGTTCTGCACAATCTGTTTCAGAGCAGTAAGTCACTACGTTGCCCATCTTCTAGACCGTTTGTTATTTTTTTCATGAAGAGCTTCAATCTGTAGGCGTAACTCTCATCCCTCTATATCGGCGTTTCTTAATCTTTTTTAGACCATAGAACCCCAGAAAATCAAGCACAAAACACAGGTTTAAATTTAAGACAATTTATTTTAGTACTGAAAAATAAATACATTAAAAAAACACATGTTGTATTAATGTGAAGGTTCGTGCTGCTTTTTTACAACTAAATTAATAATATTTGGGTTGATGTTTTTACTTAGTCTTAATCCCAAATCGGATTGCAATTGTAAAATCTCTCTCTATTTGTATCTTGATGCATACCAGAGCAAGAGCTGGCATTTATTTATTAATTTAAATGTTCATAGCCAAGACGTCGAATCCCCATGCACATACTCGTGGACCCCCAGGGGTTAAGATGGGATGTCATCAAGGATGTCGCATCTCTTGAGCATGCTGTTGTCTTCTTATTTCACTCAGCGCTAATACCAGCTAGTTCGTATGTTGCTCAAATCTCCTTTAATATTTTAAAGTCACCTTTTTACCAACGAGGGCTTTTCTGGGCCGGACCTACTGTTTAACGTGGGCTCCGAACCATGGTCCTCTGCATTAAGCCTACCGACTGGCGAGTGACCACCTTAGACATCATCCCAGAAGACATCCGGTCGACATTCACAAATTTTAAATAATCACAAAGATAAATTTCGAATCGAATCAGGTCGAAAATGGAGAAGACGACGTACGAGAATCCAGCGTTTCAGATGCAGGAAAACGGCGGTATGGGTAACGGGACTCAGAAAGCTCGGTTCAGCATCGATTTCGCGGACAAAAAGATAAAGAAGAGCTTAGTGCAAATAACCAAGGAAGTTCTTCCTCGATCAGAGAACTATAGAAATTCGAGGAGAGCGGTGAAAAGACCCTCGTTGGGCGAGTTACATGGTACTGAAGAATATGTCAGTGTAAGTTTTTATTAATACGGTTGTTTCAAACAAAATACTAAATTAACATTGACAAACCAACTGTGAAACAAATCGTCGATATTATTAATAAATTCAACTTTCTATAAAAACTATAATTTCTAACAAAATTCTAATATTATTTCTCTAGAATAAATTATTCTTCGGTACATATTGTTTCCTAAATATTTTAAAATATATTATTATAAAAGAAATTTTTTTGTAACTAAAACCATAATTTTTGTAACTAAAAAGAATAAAGCCACTTAAAAAAGCCAGTAAACTTTCGGTTTTCTAAAGCCTTTTTGAATATAAGTACGTTATTTGTTGCTGATAATTTACAATCTTGATATATAATTGATAACAACAAAGTAAACATATATGTTGTTGTTTTTGAACGTTTACGTTACTACGTATTTGATATACAACTAATTAACTTCTAACTTATAAAGTTATTTTCTTTTAAATAAACATTGTAAGCTTACATTTTAGTGTCCATTAGAGATATAAATGTACATTTGAAAGAAAGTATTCAAGCGATCTTCTCAGGCGCACCAATTATCTTTACCGTTAGTTTACAATCAAAGTTTACAAAGTTGATATATGGCAGTCCGGTATAAATTAGAATCTGAGCTAATACCAGCTAGTTTGTATGTTGCTCAAGTTTCCTCTAATAGTTTATGTATGCATTATTTCATGCTTTACTGTTTGCACACCGAGATTCATATATATATATATATATATATATTTGTTTTTATATTTTAAAGTCACCTTTTTACCAACGAGGGCTTTTCTGGACCAGACCTACTCTTTAACGTGGGCTCCGAACCACGGTCCTCGGTATTAAGCTTACCGACTGGCGAGTGACCACCTTAGAAATCATCCCAGAAGACATCCGGTCTTACCCAGCCTGGTTAGTGACGTGACTGGGATTATTTTCCATGTAGAATTTTGCACTCATACCTAGGACAGTCACAAATTTTAAACAATCACAAAGATAAATTTACAACCATGTCCCAGCAGGATTTCAACCCGCGAATATCGCAACAGCATGTGTACCGTCCTGTCCCCTTTACCACTGTGCTAACCAAGCCGGCACATAAAGTTGTTGTTCATGCTTTAAGGAATAGTTCTGTTGTTCCTTGAATATTATGCTCTTTAAAGCGTTACTCTGAAGCCTTTATTATTATTTAAACAACAACAATTTTTTATCCTAAAATAGAATATCGGGTTTAGTTTAATAAAATAGAGTATTTAAATTATCAGAAGGTTGTGATTTTGATAGTGGCGATGATAACATTTCACTTTTATGTTTATAATATTTATTTTAAACATAAGAAAATGTGGTTTATAAGTTTATCCCGATTAACTTCATGTGCATGAGGTTTCATCATATCATTTTATTACAATATGAAGTACTATGGAAAATTACTGTTAATTTTTAAGAAACATTAATTACTAAATAATGGCATGTGCATTTTTAACATGATAATTTTAAGATAGTGTGTAAAAGGTGTAAATATTTAAAACTAGATAAAGATTTATTAATACAATTAATTACAGCCCCAAATGTTACTCAACAATATTTTACATAGTTAAACTTGGGCGGTTGTTTATAAATTAATTATTGGCTATGTTCCTTAAAGGGTTGCTTTGAACGCTTTATTATTACTATTGTTTGCTATGCCTCATAATTTAATGCCGTATGCCAGATGCTCATTGCTGAATGACGACCAGTTTACCAATTCAGACTACGAAGTTTGCTATTAACTAGTTTACGCTTGGTACAGATATGATTTTGCCAAGTTAACCTGTGGCCAAAGTAAAGGCTCATTTATTCTACGTGTTCCTCTTGTCGGATGGTTTTGGTTGTATAATTTCATCGACAGACAGGTTTCTTTTCTTTGAGTGTAAGTAGCATGGTGGACTTGTTATGGTTTGCCTTTTATCTCCAGTGGTTAAAATATTTCGCTGTTTTATTCTGATGGTATTGGAGTTGGAACGAATCACTTTTTGGGTTAAAATATACTCAATACAGTCATTGTAACCCTACTAGCCGGAAGGTCCGCAGCGTAAATCTTGTACTGTGCTCCATTTTTATTAAACCTAAACATAAAATAATGCGATATAGAACTTCTGAAAAACCAGGAGGGACCCCAACCCCGAATTATTTATAACTTGAAATTAGGAAAAAAATCAAATAAATTTTAAATTATAATAATTAGAAAATTCACTTTTCTTAAACAATTCTCTTCCACCTTTAGGTGTATAACAGCCGGTCTTAAATGCAAAGGGCAAAACTTTCTGTACTTATATACAAGCTCATATGAGATTCCCTTAAGTTCGTTATTGTTTATTTTGAAAAAGGTTTTCTG
Organism: Rhynchophorus ferrugineus; assembly: GCF_030347505.1. Classification (NCBI taxonomy): domain Eukaryota; kingdom Metazoa; phylum Arthropoda; class Insecta; order Coleoptera; family Curculionidae; genus Rhynchophorus; species Rhynchophorus ferrugineus. The sequence goes on along the minus strand of NW_027472583.1, from coordinate 15,837,638 downwards.
GACTAGAGCAAGATCTTTTGGAAAATAAAGCATTCTATATTTAAACAAATAATATTTACCGTTAAGAAGACAAATTTCATTAAAATTATACACTAACATAGAAAAATAGGCAAATATATCCAAAAATAAAAAGAAATATGATCATAATGAATCAATGACGATGTGTAACATTTCAGAGTTGGTAAATTTTAAATTAACCCAACAGGAAATAGTACACATGTAGTATTTAACATAAATAATACATGCTTATATACAAACCCAATAAAATACCTTATTATAACACGGGGTATCCCAGAAAGGAAAGTCCACCATAAAACGAAAGTCAAATAGATCGATACTATATTCAAGAATTCATATATATACTTCATTCATATAAATTAGTGACTATTATTTGAATTAATTACAGCTCCAATGGTTGCTCAACAATATTTTACATATTTAGACTTGCGCGGTTGTTTATAAATTTATTATCGGCATTAGATCCGCGTTTATTGAATAAAATTGGTTGATGCTATGTAGCTCTCGTTCTCAGATTTATAAGTACGGATAAAAGACTCACTCACCAGACTATTTTGGGTATAGTATCGAGAGGGTTTTGAGATTTATATTAGATCTATCAAGGATATTCTAAACAAAGGTTAATCCTTGCCAGATAGGGTTGCTCTTATTATAAGAGCAACCCTATCTGGCAAGGATCACCTCGTTGAAGGGGTTCATCACTGATTATAAACATGGCTAAATACATAAACAGAGAGAAAGAGAGAGAGAAAGACAGAGAAAGAGAAAGAGACAGAGAGAGAGAGAGAGAGAGAGAGAGAGAGATCAACAGTTTAGATAATTATAGAAGTATTTGGGTTAGTTTTTTTGAACTAATACTTTTTTGCTCTTTCTCAAGTTATTTCTTTGTTTGCAAATCTAAATCGCTAACCCCAAAGCACTCATAACATTTTCAATACTTTAACTTTGCTAGACATACTCTCTATATGGTTTGCAAAAGTATAATGACTTAGCTTATGATATTAAGCAACAGCAAGTTTCATATTTAAATTGTTTACTAAAACTGGCTGCAAAAATACTTAGCTTGGTAGTTGTGTAATAAAGGATATCTGTCTTTCGTTTTTTTCTCTTTAGTTGAGTAAAATTTATCTAAAAACAGTTGGTTTTGGCTGAAATAGATCGTTGAAGGGAACAAGCGTTTTATTACCAACGCCATCTTTTTAAAATATTACTAATTAATTCCAACATCTTACATAATATTTTAAATAATATAATTCGTAGCCTTTCATATAAAAACATAATAAAAAACATTGAGAAACATAAAATCAAGTTGATTTTTAGCATTTAAATATTTTAAATCAAATAGTTTGTCATCGACAAGAATTTCTATCAATTCTTAGTGTAAGCTGAACCGGGTAGAACCTGAAATAACTGGACGAAAAGAAGGATAAACATTAAGGTATATTTGCTGTATAAAAGCAGAAAAATAACTAGGCATATAAGAATGTAGTTGAATTTTATTATCAACATTCTTCAGAGGTAAAATATTTCTTGAATAAACATTTTGTTCGATTCATTCGTTCTAAAATGCTTGGATAATAAAAAATGAATAATTATCAATTATTAAAGGCATACTGTATTATCAGGTTTAGTAAAAATACGCGAAATTCTTTCACCATTCGTTACATCTTTATCAGTAGTAAAAAGGCCATAATTATCATAGTTGAATACCTGTGTCCGGTGGAAAATCCACATTGAATGACTTGTCAGTTCGTTTCGATAGAGACATTGTTAATAATTATTCGACGATTAATCATTTAGTTTAGATTGGTGAATGGCAATCTCGCCTCTTCTGAAAACTGGTATAATCCAGCTGAAACTGAGTTTTAACGTAACCAAATCATATCGGCTATCAGTAAAATGGTCTTCAACCTGTATTAGAAACATATTATTTTTTGGCTGATAACAGTGAACATCGTTTTAAGTTTTGTTTAGAAGTTCTACTCCGTTTTGATTAATTCAACGTAGCAAAAGGCCGAAATAAAATCCGAAAGTTCGCGGTCGAGGTAGGCGAAGAAAAACAAACGCCAGTTAACGATCAAAAACTTCACCATTTTGATGTTTTTGGAAGGTATTACCTAAAAGTGAAAATCAAAATTGTGTAACCAAAACTAAATAGTTAGTTAGGAGTGTATTATATGCTTCAGATAGTGATCATACAATGAGAGTGGACAATACATAGTTGATGAATTTTCAAATATTAATAATTGAAATGTATGCAATGGAATGCATGGAAGTACTGGCAAAATTTTGTCTTAATACATCTGTTATTGTGATATTTGGAAAACTGTCTAAAAGCAATTATGAAGTCAGTGCCAAGTGGATAAAATAATTAGAATAATAGTGAAAAAATTGAATGTGATTTATGTGATTTAAGAAATAGAATATAGTGAAACAAATCAGTACTGTGTTAGGTTAGCAGAAATAGTGATTAAATTGATATGAAACATCAACACAAAGAGTCATAACACTCTAACGACAAATTGTTGCTACCGATATGCTACTGAGATACACATTTCACGATTTACTTGGGGAATATATTCAATTATATTTTTGTTGTTGACACTGCCCAAATATACTTATTGATGATTATTTAAAATCCCACAATAATTTCTAGTTTATAGTTACATACTATAGAATACAATATAAATGAATTTACTATACTTAGTGATTGTTCCTACCAAAAATTCTTTTAAAATTCAAAAATTACAATAATTTACTATTATTATTTTAGGAAATTTATTCATTTATTCAAATTTTCACTGCGATCTTTATATGCAATCAGTATAATTCACGAACAAGGATATTAATTAAAAAATAACCTAATTGCTTTAACTTAAAGAGCACTGTGAGATTTAACATCGTAAAACTATAAGCATTGACTAAACAATAATAAAATGTGATGATATAATTTACTATATTGCAGGATTAATAATATAGTGATATTACTGAAGAACGTTCCGAATTTTGCGTGATAATATTTAGAAAATATACACATATTTCTGTTATTATTGTAATAATACAAAAGTTAGTTCACTTGGAAAAAAGGAAATAATAAATCAATTAAGATATGTCTTATTTTAAATATATACAAATTGAAAAATGTTCTCAGTCTTATATGATAAAAATCAATTGGAAGACAATAATACTCATTTATTTATTTATAGAAAAATATTTTATTTTAAATACATACAAATTCATGAAAAACATTCTTAATTTTATATGCCAATAATTAGAAAATATGGGTCATTTAGCCCTAATAAAATGAAAAACGCAATTGCTTTCAATATTTATAATAATTATGAGGAAATATACAGATGTCTCAGTTTTTACTAATGATAGAAAGGTTTTATTCATTCCGAAAGTAACAATAGCCATTTATTTATTTATTAAGAAATACTTTTTTATTATAAAATTTAAAAAACGTTCTCTCTTATATATGATAATAATGATACACATGTGCCAGTTATTACAATAAACTAAAAGATATTAATTTACAGCAAAACCGATTTATTTATTTGTTGAAGAATGTTTTTAATTTTTATGACAATGATCAGAAAATATCCAGATTTGTCTTTTATTTATTTTATTTACTAATAATATGAAAACTATATAATATTATTATAATATTATTAATAAATATACAATATATTATTAATATATTACTATATAATATTATATATAAAATATTATTAATATAGGAATTAGATATTACATAAACTATTTACTAATGAATAAAATGGAAATTAACAATATTCATTTATTTATTAAGAAATATTTTATTTTAAATACATACAATACAGTTAGCCCTAATAAAATAAATTATTTTACTTGGAAAGAAGCTATACTTATCTATATATTTTCTGAAAAATAATTTATTTTAAATAAATAGAAATTGCAGTTTTGTCTTTTATTTATTTGATTTTTTTATTTACTAATAATATGAAAATTATATAATATTATATATAATAATATTAATGATATTATATATATATATATATATATATATATATATATATATATAATATCATTAATATTATTATATATAATATTTATATATATATATATATATATATATATATATATATATATATATATATATATAATAAGTATTATTGATACGAAAATTCTATATTATATAAAATATTTGCTAATGAATGTAATGGAAATTAGTAATATTCATATATTCATTCATTCAATTTATATGATAGCAATCATAACATATACACCTATCAGTTATTACTAACAGCATCAAAAACAGTTGATTTGGAAGAAAACAATACTGATTTATTTAACAAATTTTTTGAAAACTATTTTTTATAAATATATAAACATTGCTAAAAAATATTTTCAGTTTTATATTATAACATTTTGAACGTTTATGTCAGTATTAATAAGATAGTTTATTCACTACATTACCATTAATAATAATAATAATAATAATTTGTTTATTGAATAACATTTTATTTTGAATATTCAAAAATTATTAAACTTAAAAAAAATTAAAAACTCAGTTTTATATGGTAATAACTTGATTTTATAAACATGTCATAGTTATTATTTTAATAATATGAACATTTATTTATTTGGCAAGAAGTGAGTTCCGTCACTTACTTATTTCAGAAATAAAAATATAATAATTAATGAAAAATACATCAGCTTGATGATATTATTTACACAAATGGAAATGTGCACTTATTTGGAAAAAACAATACTAACTTGTTTATTGAAAAATACTGTATTTTAGTTATAATAGCTAGGACTATACACATATTCATTGATACTAATAAAATAAAAAATATTGTTTTGAAAGAAAACAATACTGTGTTATTTATTATTGAAATAGTGGAAACTGCAAAAAATACTGAAACATTTTCTGAAATGTATGTGATAATAATTATAAAATATATGTAGACTATTACGAAAAATAATTAATTGAAAAAGAAACCAACCATTTGTTTATTGTTGTATATCCTATAGAACCAGAGTTGCATATATCGTTACATATACACTGTATATATATACAGTAATACATCACATATGAAATATAACATGATATATGAAATAAGACGGTAATAGAATAATTATTATTGTCTAAATAATTATTGATTATTCATTATTACCAATATTTAAAACACTTAAAAGTCGCAAGATATCGAAATGGTAAAGTAATATATATTTAAATTTAAAGCAATTAATGAATTTAACGCTTAGTCTAACCATCCAAAGGAAGAGATGAAAAAGAGACTTATTTGACCAACAATACAGAGCAAATCCGATGAGCGGCAGTTAGGGGAAAATCGAAAATTCGAATTGAAATGAGTCAGACTGAAGCGCGCACATTAATTGTTCTAATTAATGATGGTAAATACCACCCGCGTCTGCCTGGAACCGTTTTAAACCATTCCAGTGTTCCGTGAAGTGTCGTCCGGAACGTCAGAACTCCGGTTCTATAAAAACCGATCGACACATCTTCACCCGCATCATATTCATGATTTCCATCGCTCCGTGTTTCTCGTCGATGATCCGACAGGTCGTCTGAGTCGCGTTGCTCGTGGGATTTTCGCGGTCCTTCTCGGTTGGCGTTTGGCAGCCGTGAGCGACTTCCACCGGGGAGAGTGATTTTTGTTTTGAAAACAGCGCGTTTCAGTGTCGGCGCGTAGGTAATGGAGAACAGGTCGAAAATGGAGAAGGCGACGTACGAGAATCCAGCGTTTCAGATGCAGGAAAGCGGCGGTATCGGTAACGGGACTCAGAAAGCTCGGTTCAGCATCGATTTCGCGGACAAAAAGAGAAAGAAGAGCTTAGTGCAAATAACCAAGGAAGTTCTTCCTCGATTAGAGAACTATAGAAATTCGAGGAGAGCGGTGAAAAGACCCTCGTTGGGCGAGTTACATGGTACTGAAGAATATGTCAGTGTAAGTTTTTAATCCTTATACGGTTCTTTCAAACAAAATACTAAATTAACATTGACAAAACAACTGTGAAACAAATCATCGATATTATTAATAATTTCATCTTTCTATAAAAACTAAAATTTCCAACAAAATTCTAATATTATTTCTCTAGAATAAATTATTCTTCGGTACATATTGTTTCCCAAATGTTTTAAAATATATTATTATAAAAGAAAATTTTTTGTAACTAAAACTATTATTTTTGTAACTAAAAAGAATAAAACCACTTAAAAAAGGCAGTAAACTTTCGGTTTTCTAAAGCCTTTTTGTATATAAGTACGTTATTTGTTGCTGATAATTTACAATCTTGTTATAAAATTCATAACAAAGTAAACATATATGTTGTTGTTTTTAAACGTTTACGTTACTACGTATTTGATATATAACTAATTAACTTCTAACTTATAAAGTTATTGTCTGTTAAATAAACATTGAAAGCTTACATTTTAGTGTCCATTAGAGATATAAATGTACATTTGAAAGAAAGTAATCAAGGGATCTTCTCAGACATGCCAATTATCTTTACCGTTAGTTTACAATCAAAGTTTACAAAGTTGATATATCAAAGTCCGGTATAAATTGGAATCTGCGTTGTTTCATATTGAAATATCACATGGTTCTAGTAATTCACAAGAATTTCTAATGAACGTATCAGTAATCACAAAAATTGTTTGTTGTTGTTGATATTACGTATTTCTATAAAATATCTCAAGCATAAACGGATATCATAGAGCAGTTTTATTATTTTTATTCAATATTTTTCCAATTATGCATTATATTGTGTTATAATTCATATTGTTTTACTAAAACTTTATTACATATCTTAAATGTAAATAAACAAGTGACAAGTAATTATTATTGTTTTACATTTAGAATTACTTTAGGATAAAATTGATTAAAAATACTCATTGTATAACTATGTACAACACACTTCAACAGAATATCCAGTTTATGGATCCCTTTCGTAGTTTTCTGGAAAACTTCTGTAGGAAATTTTTGTTTTGTTCTGAAAGTCGGATCTATTTTCTAGATTTTTACATCCAAGTGTATCGTTTTACTATTTTGAAGTTAATCTGTTAGTTTTGAAGAACTGACGCTAACTTAACTGGTTTATGAAGTCAAAATGTGGGGAGTCGAAAAACTAGATTTGTACTCGTTAGTCTCTTGTTCATTAAAAAGTCGCACTCTATTGTGTTTCTGCTGAATTATTAGCGAATTCATTTTGGAAACAGTTTGCTCTTTAAAATATTTAAAAAATCTCATTTAATCATAAAATATTGGTTATATTTATGTGTACTATAGCGCTAATGACATTTTACTCAAGATAAATCAAGTATCTCAATTCAACTTATACAAAGTATTTATTACTAAGTAACACATTTTATCGGAAATATAAGTTTAATTGAAAATTTTATCAGCAATTTAAATAGAAACAGGTTGAATATTATCAATCTGGTTTTATTACATTTATCAGCCGCAGGTATTTAGCAATCAAACGATGAGCAATCGATTTTTACAAAAGGGGTACACTAATCCATATAAACAACAAATAAAATAATGTAAAATAGAATAATCTGAGGGATTTCTTAATTTTTTTTTTTAATTTTCAGAAAATTCATGAATCTTGTGAGTTGAATGAAATGTTCAATGTATCTGTAAGATTGAGAGAAACACCATGTTTTGCATTTGATGTAGGTGCAATGGGTGTGCTAAAAATACCTGAAAATACAAGGGTCAAAAACCTTAGACAAGTTTTAAACTTGTTGGGCTTTGTGGGCGCGATATTCATAAGATAAAAATAAAATATATCCAACATATTACAAAATACATTAGGTTTGAGTTTCGTTATAAATATATTTTTATAAAATATAACAAATATCAGTTGGTAGTTTTTCTGACTCTTTTTATTAGAACTGGTCTCAAGCACTCTGCATATTACTATTATATATATATATATATATATATATATATATATATATATATATATATATATGTAATAGTAATATAATAATAATGTAATAATTTCCAAACTTTTACAATTTCAGCTGGTCTGTTACTCTTTAAAACATAGAGTTTCTTAGCTGGTCTTATATTCTTTCAGATAAATATATTTTTATTAATCTAACAGAAATTGAAATTGGCGAGTTTTCATCTTATGTCAAAAGTAAACAAGAACAATTTTACTGAATATCTTCTGGTTACTTTATCAATAGAAGGATTTTTTCATGGATGTTCCTGGTCCTATTAAATAAAAAATCTTTTTGATCACTTATATCTCATCAAGATTCGTTTTTGTTATTAACTCTAATCTAATCTATCTTCTAGAAAAAACAACAGAATATTTTAACAGGTCTAACAGAAGTTATCAGCTTCATCATGAGTTCGTACAAATTTCTAGAGAGTTAGTTATTTTAAAACTGTGTTAGTAATTAGTTAGTAAAAGTGTTAAAATTATATTGCCCCAATAAAATAAATATATTGCTACAAATAGGATTCCATCGTTTTTATCAAGAATTGGACAGTTCTGGCAAATACTAGAATTTTATGTTATACTCATATGTTCAATAGTTATTCTACTAATTTTCACCACTTCTCTGGCAACACACATTGTCCATTTTATTGTACATGTCCGATTTTAATATTAAAAAATATCGATATATAGATATTTTTCTTTGTGACCGATATCTTTATCATTTATAGAAAAATTGGTGAAAATTGGCTTAAAAATCTCGATATAGTTTTGGGATCCCTAACATATGGTACTTATTTTGTAAAATAACTTGTAGTCATACTTTCTCTACACCAGTTTTTTTTGTAGTCTTCATTTCAAACACATATAAGGTGTCATCTTCATGCAATTTCAGCTATTCTCTACTTTCTTTCCGTCAACAAATTTACCTCAATCGAGAAGCCTCAGCTATAAATTTCTTTGCGCAAATTTATCATAATCTAAGGATGGCTTTTCCGTTTATCAAACAGCGCAAATTTATTTTTACATATAAAATTATAGTTGCAAATATGACAAGAAGCAAATTTAAAGATAATATTAATGCCACACCACTCTATGAAGCAAGGCCAAAATTAAACTGATGATCTAAGTGTAACTAAAACTAATTAGTTTTAGTTCCATATACATTTTCTAAAAAAAACTGAGACATTTTAAAAGTGTATGATAAACATGCAAATTTGTTTTAAAAGCATCTAAATTATTTTCATGTAAAAATATGCTGCTTAAATATAATGGACTTATATACAAGAAAGTATATTAGATTTAACAAAAACTCATATATTATCTTGTTTTAATTTTAATGTTATATAAATGTTGAAAGTTTCACCATTTAATATAATGTAATGTATATTTTATAGTAAAAATGGCATTTACTTTTAAAATAATTTATGGATTTTATCGCTTTACAACTAAGTTAATAGGTTATAATGAGTTCTACTGTACCATAATATGTTTAGTTTCTTTCAGTGTCTGTTGTTAAAGAGTAAATGTGTGAATAAAACTATTTACAAAGAACTAGTGTTTACAAACTACATAATATCGTACTTGTTGATTGTCATTATAATTATGGCACCGTGCCTAGCTAATTAGCGGAGAAATGAGTAAGTTTTGATTTTTAAAATGCACGAAATGTTGATACGAAACTATCTACAAATATATATTAACGTATAAACAATAAGTATTGTGTGATTGAAACGATATTCTTATGAAAACTGATATTCTACAAACTTTACAAGCAAATTTTTATTCTATTGGACCAATCTTACTTTAACTCTCATTGAATTTTTATTAAATTATTTTTTTTTTGATAAGGAAAGTGTTTAGAATATAAAATAATACCTTTTAAATCAGTTGTATTCAAAAAAATTTTGAATCTTATAAGTTTTAAACAGGTTGTAATCAACGAATTATCCATATTTATCTTGAATAAAACTGTTATCTTAATAAACTTCAATTTCTTGTCTCAGTGAAAGATGGTTATCATAGACTAACCCATGAGTTTTACGCTTGGGATTGTAGTAACAGATTAACTTTTCATCCCCAGTCACAATGCGCCATAGAAAAGTAATTTTTTGCTAGACAAGCAATAAAATCCGATTTAAAAACAGTTCGAAATAACATTTCTAGTCAATTCGTGCGATAGCTTCATTTTGGATCTATCCTATCGCCTATGAACGTTTGCAAATATTTGATTCATTAGCTGCTCAGTTTTGTAAAAGTTTTTTTGGGTTTTCATTCAATAAGTCTTGCAATTCATTGGTCTTCGAGCTTTTTTTCATTGAAACCAAAAACCGACAATTGCGATATGATGGACAGCATTAACATAATTTTCCAAAAGTGTTTCATGGTTTCTGGCATCCAGTAACTTTAAATCAAACAACAAAAGTCGAATGTCGAAAATGCAATTCTAGACGTTGAATGATTAGCGTCTGTATACGGTGGATAACTTAATAACACTAAATGGAAAACTGATATTTTGTGTAGAAGAATATTGAAATTATCGAATTACATTAATACTTCGCTTTCACCATCTAAATTTTATATCCGTGTCTCATCTAAATATTTGACAAGATTAAAACTACATTTAAATCAGAATCGAATAGGAATAATTTCCCTTTTTCTGTTGATTTAAACCCAAAAGTACCAAAATTGAAAACATTAAATCAATATTGTAGGTTCCTAGAGAGAAAACACCTAATACCATCACACCAGTTTGGGTTTATTAACAAGCATTCAACAATTGACGAGGTCCACAGAATAACAGATGTTAGTGAAAAAGCATACGAAAGTAAAAGGTATGCTCAGCTATATTTTTATATGTAGCACAAGCCTTCGATAAGGTTTGGCATGCAGGCCTTGTTCATAAACTACAGAAAATGTTACCAAAGCAACATATCGAAGTATTAAAATCGTACATTACAACCAGAATGTTTACAGTCAAATAAGAAGAAACTTACTCTACAATAAAAGAATCTAAAGCAGGTGTATCACAAGGAAGTGTACTGGGTCCAATGTTTTATCTACTCTAAACTTGTTATATACCACAAATGGAGAATGTTACGATGGCTACATCTGCTGATGATACTGTGATTATAGCTGTCGGAGACAATAGTGAAGAAGCCCCACGAAGATTACAACAGGCAAGTGACAACATCAATAATTGGATACAAGCTTGGAAAATAAAAATTAAAGAAAGTAGATCTGTGCACGTGCAGTTCACCTACAATCAGATCATACAAGCACCTATAATATTAAAGAATACTATCATTTCATATAACAACAGCGCTAAATATCTCGGAATTAATCTGCAAAACTTCGCTGGAACGAACATATTAAGAAGAAAAGAAGTTAATTGGAATTGATATATAGAAAAATATGCTGGCTTTGTACTATGTGTGGAATTGTACGGTACATAATAAATTGCTATTATATAAGCAAATACTGTAACCTATATGGACATACGGAGTTCAATTATGGGAATTTTCTGCAAAGGGTAACATAAATAAAATACAATTTTTTAGAACAAAGTCTGAATGGGGGCATGAAGGAAGACTCCACTCTCATGAGAATATTGAAGTATTGCTGCTTTTGGACACCACCAGAACAGGATACAGACTCAAAAGAATCAAACCATCTGATCTTGTGTAGTGTTGTGTAGTGAGGTGCATATAATAAAAAAATACAGCAGTAACATGTATAAATATTATCTCACCAGAGGCTGAGATAGGGCCGATGGGTCCTCGTTATATGCCTAGGTCCTTGTTATATACCTAGATTTAAGTTATCATAAAGACAAATTATAGATTAGTCGGAAACCACTAGTAACAATGTAATAATTAAATAATAATAAAAAAAATATATTGTAGATATCAATTCAACTATTTTTATTCCTTTTTAGGAAAAATCTGGGACTAGTGTTGATTCTCAGACAAATCAAGGCAGCGGTCATGCGGGTATTAAACTTGGCTGGATTCAAGGGGTCCTCATACCATGTATGCTCAACATATTTGGTGTTATGTTATTTTTGCGTTTGTCCTGGGTAGTTGCTGAAGCAGGAACAGGTAAGATAAAACCTACAAAGAGCTAATATAGTATTAGATGATCATTTTCTTAGCTACTGCCAATCAATCAAAACTATCAACTCAGGTTATTCTAGTAATATTAACTTTTTATAGTAACGTTAACGATACAACAATTACACCTTTCTATTTTTAATGAACTATTCGTATGTCTTAAACCATCATTCTGTATTAAATTCCTAGCGTTAGAATGCCATTATATAATTTCTTTTAATTTTTTAACCATTAAAAACTTTTATTCTCTAATAAAGAAATAATTTTTTAAAGTAAGTTCCCAGTTGTCTTGATCCTATTTTGTTTTCTGCGTCAATTAAAGAAAATATGCTTAACTAAATTTAAAATTAAACAAATCTCTTTGGTGGCGTATGTCTAGTCAAATTAGTTTTTTTTATTACACACAACGACTTGCCAAAAAAGCAGATCGTTAATACAATTATCGAATATTTTAATAGGCATAACTATAGTAATATAACAGGTTTAGGAGCTACATAAATAACGGATGTTCTGTAGATTCTTCCTGAGTTCTTACAAATCAAACATAGAACTATTAGTTATGTTTTAAATGTATTCAGATACGCATTAATTGGCTCTTAAAACATATTTAAATTAGTAGGTAGATTAGTAGATCGTATAAACTAAATATATTAGAAGTATCAATACTTTTCAACATTTCTTATTAAAAATTGATTATTTTTGATAAAGAATAGAATGGTATATTGTATCTAAACAGTTGCGGTCAATTTTCTAACAGCATCCATTTTGATGTTAACTTGATGAAGTTGTTATTTTGTAAACTAACTTGGTTTGGTTTCTGCCTTTACAGCAGAGCTATTTTCAATCCTGAATCCTTAGACTTATTACTTATCATATCATACATTTTTGCTAGATATGATTATATTGAAATATTTAAAATTATTTTTATTGAAAATATAAGAAAAATCAGATTAAAGTATAGAGTTGACAAGTGTTGCTAGAAATCATATATTTTATTTACATCGTCGGTATCTGAATAGCCTAAAAATGTGAACACCATCAGAATATTTTCTACGTACTACGGTTTTCCACAAAGGCCCACGTGTCCAATAAAAAAAGATAAAAAACTAAAACTAACTAACAGAAAAAGCAGTTACGAACAATAAATGAAAAATGCAAAAATAAATAACAAATAGCTTGTTAAAAATTAAAAAAATATTATACAACTATTATTATTTTCTATAAATTGTATAAAATTTGGCTAAATATTTATTAAAATTTATTTATACTAATTAATTATATAATTGATGTTATCTTCAAGGGCTTTTCACAAACATTAACAAATGCAATACATTTTATATAAACTAAGATTAAATCTACAGATAATAAATGATGAATATAAGAATATATATAAAGAATATAATTAAACAAATACATAGGCAAAAAAATAATTAAAAATATTATGTGACACATATATACATATAGGTAGAGTCTAAACAGCAATTCGCCGCAATTGTGGATGAGTTAAAGTGAATATAATAAAAACAATAACAAATACAGAAATATAGCAAAGCCAACTAGAGATGAGAGAAGGCATTAAGCTGTTGTTTTGTTTTAGTCAACTAGGTCATATTAAAAAGTTTACGATTTTGTCAGCATTCCTATATTAGAGGTTGTTCCTTCAAGTCCAACTGAGATCTTATAGGTACCCTTAAGGTCTTATGTAGTAAAATCATTTGACATTCATCTATCATTTTAAGCCCAGACGAGATTTTGGACGAATTTTTTCGGAGCAGAGACAGCTTCTTCCTAAATCTGTTAGTGAAATGGGATTGAAAATTGACATTATGCAGTTCTTTTACATTTTCTTGCTCTATTGCTCTCCAGGAGCTCCCAATTTAGTTGGTTTACCTGCTTATATCCTTGAGTTGATTCAGCATTCAGATCTGAATTCAGATTCTGAACCTGGTGGCTATAAGACAAGTACCTTACTGTATTATTGACGGATAATTCGGTGACGGGATTTAGGTGATACAAAGATCGCTGTTCATGTAGTTATTAGTAACAATTTTTGACAACAAATTTGTGAAGCAAACAAAGAATCCCTCAAAATTAATTTACGCTTTTTATATTATTGATTATATGACATCTAATAAATAATAAAAAACCTATATTAAACAAAGTCAATACTTTAAAAGATAATCAATAGAAATGCTAGTTGTTTTGGGGAAAAACTATATTGATGCATAGCTCTATAAAATGGAAATGGCTCTAAAAATATAAAAAAAAACATATGCCAACATGGAAAGTATTTTAAGAAAACTGCAAAGTGCTTAACTGAGTGGAGGCGTGAGCAAATGTTTTATATCGCAAAATATTTCTGCAACATGATACCAGCTTTCTACGTCCTAGAATATAACTGGATAACAAATTTAAACAAATTAGTATAATAAATTTATAATTTTTTTTGTAACGGAGTTTTTAATGAACCAAGAAAAAAACCGAAAATGAAAGAACATTTTTTGTTATGTCGAATAGTTGCTAATGAACTTGACTAGATTGATAAATTGGTTTGAAATAAAACTACTTTTAATCACAGTCATAATATTTAGCACTGTAATTAAACTGTTAAAAATTAGAAGGGAATTGAACTTAATATATTTATTTTACAGAAAGAAAGTAATTTCTTCAGATTTGTCAATTCTACATTATTTAATATGTATTACATAAGAAAATGGGAAAACTCTAACAATTATTTTTCGTTATTCAAATTAACCAGAAGGTATATGCAAGTTTTGTAATATCAAACCGGTGTGTATAACGATGTATTTTATGATTAGCTTCTAATTTGTTTACTATTTTGTTGTTTATAAAGCGTCTTTCTCAAACTCATTTAACAATTGATGGTAATTTTCCATTTCTTAAATTAATGATATTCGTTTTACAGCGCCTATAGATTTATACGAATATATTGACACTATTTAATTTAAATAAATGCACATATAATAAATGATAGATATAATATATTATGAGATAATTTTGGCTTGGTAACCGCAGCGGTTAAGGCGACAAGACAATCCTCTTATATGCATTGGTTCTAACCGCAAGACATGGATAAACTTTTAAGTTAGGGATTATAATTGAAAATGTCTATGGACAACAGTGTAAAATTCGAGAAGGACCACCAAAAATCAAGCCAGTAAACAGACTAAGTAAGATTGGATGGCCACTTTGTAGGCTTACTGCCGAGTACCATGGAGATGTATACTATGGGATCACAGAGGTAATATCTTAAATTAGCTTTAGATATGATGTATATATAACA
Organism: Rhynchophorus ferrugineus; assembly: GCF_030347505.1. Classification (NCBI taxonomy): domain Eukaryota; kingdom Metazoa; phylum Arthropoda; class Insecta; order Coleoptera; family Curculionidae; genus Rhynchophorus; species Rhynchophorus ferrugineus. Next base: position 15,822,239 of record NW_027472583.1, on the reverse strand, counting down.
TATACCTCTGTGACCAGAAAATGGGACGATTTTTAAAATAAGATACAAGTGGGTTATAGTTTCAAATTTATTTTCGTTTCGTATATAAAATACATTCATGTCAACGATTTCAAGTCCTGAACAGTCGTTGAATACGATTTCTGGAAAAGTTCCTCTATCATGCTAGTGCTCCTTGACATATTTTATGATTTTCAACGAAGATAAATTAGAGCAATATGGCGGTTGCAGAATGATACGAGTTGAATACATGACGAAAACTCGCAAATAATCAAAGCTGTGTGAGAAGGCACTTCATTTCGGACTTCAGACAGAGTAGTACCACCATTTTTTGGTCACAAACGCTTCTGGACTAAACAATAGATAATAGTAATAATTAAAAATAATAATAAGCATTCGATGGATGTATAAAATCTTGGTTAGCCATGATTTCAATCTGGTATATTGGCAGCTCCTTGTGATAAATAGTGCCAAATATCAATCTGAATGATTAATAGATTATATTTTAACAGAATGACTCTAAAGAGACGTATTCTAACAAAAGAAGTATTGCTGTTAGTTATCATTTTCAATGATAATATAATCAAGATGTTTTTTTTTTTAATATTTTTTTATTATATCCTTTCATGACCTATCAATATATAGTGAAAACCTATTATTATTTAGCTACATGCTAAGAAGAAAATCGTTTGATTACATTTCAAATAATTACAGACATAATGCGAAATATTTGTGTTGATAAAAATACTGCAATAATTTTCCAATATTGAAAGAAATTATTAGTAGTACACATTTGGTATAAACTAACATAATCCAGTAATATCTGAAATATATGAACAGTTAAGTATATATTATTATTCTACTATAATACAACCAGTAACCTTTAATATTTAGAGAATTTGAGGTCACAAACAATATTATTCTTCAATACCCTTTGTTAATCAGAGAAGTTTAATTGTTTTTTTAATCTTTTCCAGGGCCGATGTATTATTACTGATGTACCTTTAAAAGATACAAAACGTTCTTCTTTTGTTAAAAATCGTCATCATTACAATTTATTATATCAGATACTTGCATATTATTTGATATAGAAGTATTAGTGGCGGTTTAATTCAATTTTTCATTCGGATCTTAAAACACTACATGATGCTCATCACATGCTACATATGCATAGCAATAGTTGGCCAATTAGCATGGCCATGAATGTTCCACTTCGGCATTGATGTGTGCGTTTTGGATTATTGTAGTTGATCTATTTTTCATTTTTTCTCAAATAAGCCACAGGAAACCTTTCTAATTTGCCTGGCGAACAATAAAATCGCGATGTTTGAGCTGCGTGTTCGTCCAACAAGTTCTGCAATTAATTTTCTTCGAACTTCTTGGTCCTCCAGGCCGTTCTTTGTTATCGAAATCAAAATCACCTCTTTTGAAACCAACAATTGGGATATGGTGAAACACCATATGTTTCTAAAAATGTTTGATAGGTTTCGGCTGCATATTTCTCCATATCAAACAACAGAGATAATGAATATCGAAAATATAATTTTGAGCGTCAATGTATACTGAAAACTACTATTTTGTGTCGTAAAGTGTCAAAATCATTGAATTTGACAATTAGGTTAGGTTGTTTAACAGTTGTTTACACTAATACTTCGCATTTTCACCAATAGATATCGGTGCACATGCAAGGACCTAATATTTATACAACGAAAACATGTTAATTGATGACACGCGTAACAATATCGTTCAAATGAGTAAGTTACATTTCACACATGACTGGTGATTGTTAGATTAGGCTTAAACAAAATTTTCCCATACCGCGAATGTCAGAAAGATACAAAACAAACAAGTTATAAAAAATTCTCGCTGTGAAATCGTCGTTGGGTACGAACTCAAAAGATTCAGCTGTCAGTAGTACGAACCAGTACTATCTGGTTGTGGCGGTCTCGTCCCCGTTGTACAGGTACTTGCTTACGTATTCAAGCTAGTACCTTGAAAATTAGATCAGCCATCGAGTTCTTGACTGGAAAGCTTAGTTTCCTGCGATTAGGAAGGTTTAATAATATTGTAGAAATTCTAATATCCTTGTGAAATAGGTTCTTTATAATATATCACTTATGGGGAAGTACAGTATTTCCCAGTAAATGAAAAACAAGTAATATGAAATAATATATGCATTTACTGGGTGTTGAAATAAACCAGTAAGTGTTTGAAATTTGTAATTTACTTTTTCTTCCTTAATTGTAACCGCACAAATATTGTTTGTATAGGTGAAAATAACTCTGATAAGCTAACTTTATTAATTCATTTATTGAATGTTTTTAATGAACACTTTTCTAAAACATGTATTATAGATATATGTATAACATAAACACATTTTTCCTAATCCTACAGTAATAAAACGGCGTTACAGGTATAAACTATTTGATTTAGTTTGCAATTTCTTTTTATATCAACGAAACGAACTTTAACTGTATACATGTAGTTACAATCAAATGAGGCTACTGTTGTTAGCCAGTAGGGTCTATCGATTATTAAGAACGCAGTTCATCCTTCAGTTTCATCTGGTTCAAACTGGATATTTCAGGGACATATATTTTATAATTTTTTAAAAACTGTATCTTCGATAGTAATCATCAATTATTTTTAATTTTAATAAAATTATAATTCAGAATTAAAAGTATACATATTAAAAGAAAATTGTGAAAATTGTAAAAATTTGTGAACAATTTTTTATATTATTTACTATTAATTATTTGAATATTAATTTATTGACAAAAAATTGAATTAAAATTGTTAAATATTATGTTATACATTAAATAACATAAATAATAATAACATTATATTCGTTGTTATAGATTTGTATATAAATAATTATTTATTATTTACTTTAACAGTATTTGACTGCCATTTAATTTAATTAGTCATTTAGTCATTTAATTATAGTGTTCTTTTGTTAAATAAAATATATATATTTGCTATCTTTATTGAAATATATTGAAATAATAAGTATTAAATATATCGAAAACGAATTTATTTTATTCTATTTTCAACAACAAGATTACTCTATTTAAAATTCTTATTATTTATTTAATTAAAGTTCTGTCTAGATGATCTTGCAGATAAATACAAGAATGTAAAATAGGTAGTGTAGTACTAATAGTTTCGTAGTTTAATTCACTTTAAGCGGTTTTTTTTGAGAAATATTGATACAATATATATTAATCAATATATCTTATATGATTCTGTACAATTCTTGTCAGTTTTTGTGGTAACATGTCGATACCGTGTCGAAAAAACCATGTTGATTTGACAACGATTCAATAATCGACCCATATTCGCACTTTTTCAGCATTTGGAAACCGTGTGCTAAGCAAGACATGTTTCATTGATCTAAACAAGTGATCACAAGGCGCTATGTCTGAGAAGTACGCTGACTGCCGCAGAACTTTTCATTCGAGGTACAATATCAGAGTCAACGAGCAGTGTATCTTTCATAACTCTTGCAACGTTTCGTCCAGCATTGTCATGCAAGAGGATGACCTTCTGAGTCTTTTTTGCAAAAATATGTTATTTAATTTATTTAATTGACTTCGGTAGACATTTGCAATAACACAAGTTTCTAAAAGTGTTTGATTGGGCTTGGAAATTCCATGACTAGCATCTGTGTACACTGAATAACTCAACAATGCACAAATGGAAAACTGTTATTTTATGTAAAGAAATATCAAAACTATCGAATTTAATATAAGAAGTTCAACGGAGCTAAAAAAAGCATTAATGACAGTTGTTTGTAGCTTGACCTGGAAAGTAATTCATAATGAACAACATGACTCAATATTTGATAGTCTGTTCTTTATCATACCGACTAGCGCGTTTTTCTGAACTGGAACTACTGTTTAAAGTGCGCTCTGAACCACGGCCCTCGGGTTTTACTAAGCCTAGTTAGTGGAGCGACAAGTATGGTTGTTTTTGTTGGGTTTTACATTCCTTCTGGAGGATAATTAGGAACATAAATTTATAACCATACCCCGGCGGAATTCGAACTCGCGATTCGGGCGGCAGTAGGACTGCTACTACCAAGCTACCATCACAATTCTTAATTCTCACTTAATTTATTAATCACGGTATTACAGTAATATATAATAATTGAGAGAAAACCACAACAAAAGTACAATTGAGAATTAATAGTATCGGCTGTGACTGCCGCAGAACTTTTCATTCGAGGTACAACATCACAGTCAACGAGCAATTAGGTTAGGTTGTTTAACAGTTGTTTACACTAATACTTCGCATTTTCACCAATAGATATCGGTGCACATGCAAGGACCTAATATTTATACAACGAAAACATGTTAATTGATGACACGCGTAACAATATCGTTCAAATGAGTAAGTTACATTTCACACATGACTGGTGATTGTTAGATTAGGCTTAAACAAAATTTTCCCATACCGCGAATGTCAGAAAGATACAAAACAAACAAGTTATAAAAAATTCTCGCTGTGAAATCGTCGTTGGGTACGAACTCAAAAGATTCAGCTGTCAGTAGTACGAACCAGTACTATCTGGTTGTGGCGGTCTCGTCCCCGTTGTACAGGTACTTGCTTACGTATTCAAGCTAGTACCTTGAAAATTAGATCAGCCATCGAGTTCTTGACTGGAAAGCTTAGTTTCCTGCGATTAGGAAGGTTTAATAATATTGTAGAAATTCTAATATCCTTGTGAAATAGGTTCTTTATAATATATCACTTATGGGGAAGTACAGTATTTCCCAGTAAATGAAAAACAAGTAATATGAAATAATATATGCATTTACTGGGTGTTGAAATAAACCAGTAAGTGTTTGAAATTTGTAATTTACTTTTTCTTCCTTAATTGTAACCGCACAAATATTGTTTGTATAGGTGAAAATAACTCTGATAAGCTAACTTTATTAATTCATTTATTGAATGTTTTTAATGAACACTTTTCTAAAACATGTATTATAGATATATGTATAACATAAACACATTTTTCCTAATCCTACAGTAATAAAACGGTGTTACAGGTATAAACTATTTGATTTAGTTTGCAATTTCTTTTTATATCAACGAAACGAACTTTAACTGTATACATGTAGTTACAATCAAATGAGGCTACTGTTGTTAGCCAGTAGGGTCTATCGATTATTAAGAACGCAGTTCATCCTTCAGTTTCATCTGGTTCAAACTGGATATTTCAGGGACATATATTTTATAATTTTTTAAAAACTGTATCTTCGATAGTAATCATCAATTATTTTTAATTTTAATAAAATTATAATTCAGAATTAAAAGTATACATATTAAAAGAAAATTGTGAAAATTGTAAAAATTTGTGAACAATTTTTTATATTATTTACTATTAATTATTTGAATATTAATTTATTGACAAAAAATTGAATTAAAATTGTTAAATATTATGTTATACATTAAATAACATAAATAATAATAACATTATATTCGTTGTTATAGATTTGTATATAAATAATTATTTATTATTTACTTTAACAGTATTTGACTGCCATTTAATTTAATTAGTCATTTAGTCATTTAATTATAGTGTTCTTTTGTTAAATAAAATATATATATTTGCTATCTTTATTGAAATATATTGAAATAATAAGTATTAAATATATCGAAAACGAATTTATTTTATTCTATTTTCAACAACAAGATTACTCTATTTAAAATTCTTATTATTTATTTAATTAAAGTTCTGTCTAGATGATCTTGCAGATAAATACAAGAATGTAAAATAGGTAGTGTAGTACTAATAGTTTCGTAGTTTAATTCACTTTAAGCGGTTTTTTTTGAGAAATATTGATACAATATATATTAATCAATATATCTTATATGATTCTGTACAATTCTTGTCAGTTTTTGTGGTAACATGTCGATACCGTGTCGAAAAAACCATGTTGATTTGACAACGATTCAATAATCGACCCATATTCGCACTTTTTCAGCATTTGGAAACCGTGTGCTAAGCAAGACATGTTTCATTGATCTAAACAAGTGATCACAAGGCGCTATGTCTGAGAAGTACGCTGACTGCCGCAGAACTTTTCATTCGAGGTACAATATCAGAGTCAACGAGCAGTGTATCTTTCATAACTCTTGCAACGTTTCGTCCAGCATTGTCATGCAAGAGGATGACCTTCTGAGTCTTTTTTGCAAAAATATGTTATTTAATTTATTTAATTGACTTCGGTAGACATTTGCAATAACACAAGTTTCTAAAAGTGTTTGATTGGGCTTGGAAATTCCATGACTAGCATCTGTGTACACTGAATAACACAACAATGTACAAACTGTTATTTTATGTAAAGAAATATCAAAACTATCGAATTTAATATCAGAAATTCAACGGAGTTAAAAACAAGCATTAATGACAGTTGTTTGTAGCTTGACCTGGAAAGTAATTCATAATGAACAACATGACTCAATATTTGATAGTCTGTTCTTTATCATACCGACTAGCGCGTTTTTCTGAACTGGAACTACTGTTTAAAGTGCGCTCTGAACCACGGCCCTCGGGTTTTACTAAGCCTAGTTAGTGGAGCGACAAGTATGGTTGTTTTTGTTGGGTTTTAGATTCCTTCAGGAGGATAATTAGAAACATAAATTTATAACCATACCCCGGAGGAATTCGAACTCGCGACTCTGGCAGCAGTAGGACTGCTACTACCAAGCTACCATCACGATTCTTAATTCTCACTTAATTTATTAATCACGGTATTACAGTAATATATAATAATTGAGAGAAAACCACAACAAAAGTACAACTGAGAATTCATAGTATCGGCTGTGACTACCGCAGAACTTTTCATTCGAGGTACAACATCAGAGTCAACGAGTAGTGTATCTTTCATAACTCTTGCGACGTTTGGTCCAGCATTGTCATGCAAGAGGATGACCTTCTGAGTCTTTTTTGCAAAAATATGTTATTTAATTTATTCAATTGAATTCCGTAGATATTTACAATAACACAAGTTTCTAAAAGTGTTTGATTGGGCTTGGACATTCCATGACTAGCATCTGTGTACACTGAATAACTCAACAATGCACAAATGGAAAACTGTTATTTTATGTAAAGATATATCAAAACTATCGAATTTAATATTTTTGTTTTATTGAATGACAGTTGTGCAATCACGTTGTGTGATTTTTCGCCATTTCATCAATAGCTCTAACTTATGCAAATACCTAATAGACTAATAAATACTGAAAATGTAAAAAGAAATTAGTATAAGTACTAATGTCTTTACTAAATATTATGGGATGCTACTCCTAGATCATCTAGCCTACAATTTCTGTTCGGTATTATACAATTCTATTTATTTTCAATCAACACTCGACGAGATACTGTATGCATGTTGTAATATAATTCAATCAAATAACTCAACTAAAACAGAATACTAATTTCAATTATGCCAACAACTACTATGGGTAAAGCCGGATGCATTTGGAGATAAACTCTACCTTTATCAGTTGTCGTCACGAATTAGCCAATACACCATAGAGTGTTAAATTGTGGTCGTGGTCGAACCAAATCAATAATAAATAACAAAGAATTAATAATTACTTCTAATAAAAAACTAAATATCGTAAACAATTTCTAAGTTATTAAAAAAAGCTTTGTGTAATTATATTTATTCTTTATATTAACAGTAATATAGGATAGTTAAAAATTGCTTAAAGGCTAATTTTTTATTTATACACTATGTTATGTTCATGTAAAAAATGATATAATGTTTCTTAATTCATGATAGGAGCTTAATAGTCCGTGGAGCTAATATACTGATCTTCCTGTAATTTCTGCCTAAATTAGTATGGCATTGTTGCGGGAAATAACATTGTTGTGTCAAATTTTTATTACGTAACATGAAGAACAAGCAAACTTAGTTTAAATGTTTAAATGTAAATAATTGTTTGTGTTGTTTATTTTTTTTATAAATTTTATTATTTAATTAAAGCTATCGTTGAATTACAATAAACTTGGTCCACTATCGAAGCCAACATTCGTAAAATTGACGCTCAAAAAAAATTTGTATATCATTCAAAACAGTTATAAGTGATAAGGTGCTATATCTGATGAATAAGCTAGATGCTGCAACAACTCACGCTTTACTTAACTGATATACTGAAGAATTATTATATTTTTTCTAAGCTTTCTTTTGACGTTATATTATGATAGATCATAATGTACACTCATCCATGTAATGTCATCTAAAGTGTTGCGATATAGAGCAAAATTTATTATAATGCATTATAATAGTTTTTGAAGCAGTTATGCGAACATTTCTTCGGTTTTCGAAATAGTGAACAAGATCTTGAATGGAGTCTAAAACATTCTGTAGAGCTAATTTTAACATCTTAAACAAATAAAAACAGAGAACAGAATAAATGATAGAACAGCTATTTACACAATAAATGGCAAAATAAATGATGCAATTTCTAGGCGTTCAACATCTTGGTGTCGAGGTGGTCGGGTGACAGTTTTAAAATCGAAAGGTAACCGAGCAACTAATTTTCAATGACAAGGGTGAACTTAAAAATACACATGAAATATATCAAGTATCGGTGATTATTTTGATAGGCCCTTCTAATACCGGGTAATAATGAAACAGTAACAACAGAAATGTAATACTGACAGTTACTGGCAGTTAAGAGTAAGCGTAATTAATATTACTATATTATAATATTACTGTATGGTACTGCCGGAATAACGGTACTGAAAATAGATGGTATTTATAACATCAATGTTAGGATGCTATCGAACTGTGCTAGGATGAAGTATGACATGTACAAACGGTACGAAAGGACCATCTTCTACCCTAACACTAACAATAATGGACGTGCAATGAGATCAAGGGAAGCAGAAGCACGAAATTCTGCCACTAAGGTTACTAGATCTTGCTAATAAATATGAAACTCTTGCTATTGTGCACTAACTTCTCCTGCTCCGACTATGTTGAACGCGCAAAGTACACAAACACGCTAGATAAGCTGCCATCAAGAGCCATAGATCATAACTACACATCAGTTGCTTTGGCCACTTTGGCGTCAGTTTTCAGAAAGTTACGAATAAATAATAAAATAGAGGATAATAAAATAGATGTAGATAACTGGATAAATAATAAATAGAGATTAATAAACAATGACTAATAAATAGGAATTAAAAAGGAATACTCTATGAACAAAATCACCGTTTGATGAAACTCAGGTTGGGCAGCACCAATCACAGTAAAATCAATAGAATATGGTGGACTCTGAGTGTTGCGTTTTCACAAATGAATTCTTGAAATGAAGATCTAACGTCCCTTGGGTATATTGAGATATCACATCTGGCAATAGCGGTCCACGAAAAAGTATTAACAATGTTGCCGCTTATGGTAATTATTAAGCGATAATCCCTCCTAGTCTCTTGGTCTCTCAGTCCACTCAAAACGATGTTCGAGGCCCGATATAATCAGAAGTTCAACGGAGCTAAAAACAAGCATTAATGACAGTTGTTTGTAGCTTGACCTGGAAAGTAATTCATAATGAACAACATCACTCGAATATTTGAGAGTCTTTTCTTTATCATACCGACTAGAGCATTTATCTGAACTGTAACTACTGTTTAAAGTACGCTCTGAACCACGGCCTTCGGCATTTAGCTTACTGACTGGCGGGTGAGCAATTAAGATGCCATCCTAGAAAACTTTTTCTAGGATTTCTAGTTTTCTAAGCCTGGTTACTAGAGCGACAAGTATGGTTGTGTTTGTCGGGTTTTACATTCCTTCCGGAGGATAATCAGGAACCATTATATTAACCATTATATTTATAACCATACCCTGGCGGAATTCGAACTCGCGACTCTGGCAGCAGTAGAACTGCTACTACCAAGCTACATCACGTTCTTAATTCTCACCTAATTTACTAATCACGGTAATACAGTAATATATAATAATTGAGAGAAAGACACAACAAAAGTACAATTGAGAATTCATAGTATCGGCTGTGACGTAAGATGTCAATAAATCAATAAAACGCAGAGTATCTAAATATTTATTCCTACTAAGATCAATTCAAAATCAAAAGCTACAATTTTAATCAATACATTCACAGTCGTTAAAATGAATATAACCCTAAATCATAAATATGATATACAGCACAGGAAATTCCAAGGCATTAAATCGGTAGCAAAGTACAACCATAACATATGGGTTATTTTTGGCACGTTTTTGAACTAGATATAAATTACACAATTTTTTATTCGCACACTTGTACATTTCTCGAAAACCACGAGAATTATCAATAACTAAGGTGATATTATATTACATTTGGCTTAAAAATATTCTCGTGGTATTTTAATGTCTCTTTAATGAGCATAAACAAGCTTTATTACTTTACAGATTTGTTTCAAACCATTTTAAATAGTGTGGAAAACGATAAATTCTTAATGTAAAATTTTCTATTATTCTTTTTCAAAATTATAATGCCAATGAGTTTTATATAAAAATGTTTTAATCAATGTGTTAATATATTTAATTTGTTTTTATATATATTTGGACTGGAGCTACTGTTTAACGTGGACGTCGAATCACGGTCCTCGGCATTAAGCCTACCGACTGGTCAACGGCCAACTTATAGACCATCCCAGAAAATATCCGGTCTTATCCGGCCTGGTTACTCGCGTGACTGGGATGATTATTCCTTATCGAATTTTCCGCTGTTGTCTATAAAGACATTTATAATTTCAATCACAAACATAAAGTACATCGATGCCTTAGCAGGATTTGAAGTAACGACTATCGTTATATTAGAAGGACCGTTCTGTTGCCTTGACTGCGCTAACCAAGCCTTCAGTTATATTTAGTGTTTTAAATTACTAAGGCACTGCTGTAATAAATGAGTAAGAACAAACAAAAAATGTGAAAGAAATACTGATTTTTATGTTAAATTGTTACAAATTGTATTACGTGATCCTAAAATGTTAAGGTACTTGACTACTAGGCTATCAAACTGGCATAAAAGCTTTCATATCAATTTATTGTTTTATTAAATAAACAAAACAAACAAAAGCATTGAACAAACTATACCAGCAAATTGAAGTAGCATCAGTTTTTATAATTTTAGAGTCATACCTTGTATAATTATACTTTTGTGTTAATAAATAAAGGCAATTATCACTTGGAAATAAACAATTAAAAATATAGTTGCATATTGTTGTATTGTGATTGAATATAGCATGTATTAATAGAGTGGAATGATTTAGTTTATGTTAGAAAACAACAAGGCTATTGTTATAATTATATGTGTACATACAATAAATAACCTTCTATGATGTAAAAATACATACAATATAAAATATTAATAAAAACTGAAAAGTATATTTGATCTGTTTTTTTAAATTTCTGTTTAAAATATTTCTTAAATTGATGGTTTATTTTTAAGTTATTAGGAAAGATTAGTAAAAAACGCTGGTATGGGGGCACTGTAACCAATGATGATGACGATAAATCGCTAACAATTATTAAGCTCTAGTTTTTTTTTCTATACCGATCAGAAAATCTAGAATTATTTTAGGCGCTTTCATGTGTTTTGACCAGCGACATCTGTTGATGAAAATGCGAAGTAACATGGTAATCGACCTAACTTAACTCTTAATAATTAGATGGTTTTGAAATTTGTCAACATAAAATAACAGTTTTCTTTTCTTATTATTGACATATTCAGTGTATACGGACTCTAATTATGGAACTCTCAAAATTACATTTTCGATATTCGTTACTTTTGTTGTATGATTTGAACAAATCTGCTGCAGGCCTTTCAAATACTTTAAAAAACGTATGGTGTCGCTGCGTATTGATTTCAATGTTTGAAGAGAATTGTTATTGCAGATGTCTAACGATATTAGTTGTATAAATTCAACGACGTACTATATTGAAAAAAAGACCAGCAATAGCTAGTTACACACGTAAAGTCACCCTCTTACATGACAATGTTCAGTCACACGTTGCAATAATTGTGAAGTTCATAAAGTTGGAAAGTTCTGCTACTAGTGGTGTACTCACCATACATAGAACCTTCTAATCACCACTCACAATTGTTCAGAACGACACAGAAAATAAATCAGTAATTGGATCGCTGGTAAACCAATGCCATTTTTTCGACGCGATGAGACAGGAAAAAGTTATAGAAAATTATGGAAGTTATTTTGATTAATATATATTGTACAAATGTTTTTCAATAAATGGCTTTTTAAAGTAAAAAGATTACCAGAATACATCAAAAGACCTAATATTTTCATAATAAAATAATATATGCTCTCAAATCGTGGATATTTCTGGATTACTAAAGAGTTTGCAGTACTTAGGATTGCGTAAATCAAGTACCGCATGATTATTATAAAATTGTAATTGATTTTTAAATTTGATACATCTCACAATCGACTGCTTTTTATATTTCACTTGAGCTTTCGATTTTAATGTCAATTCATGATGATGGACCCAGGTCTCACCCGTAGCGATCGCTTCTTCGGTTTTCGAAATAGGGAACAAAATCTTGAATGGCGTCTAAAACATTCTGTAAGACTAATTTTATAAAATATAAAATAATTTAACATTTTAAATAAATTAAAACAGAGAACAAAGTAAATGATAGAACAGCTACTGACACAATAAATGGCAAAATAAATAAAGAAAATTCTAAGCGTTCGACATCTTGATGTTGAAGTGGTCGGGTGACAGATCTGAAATCGAAATGAAGACGTACCTGAGGAACTAATTTTCAATGACAAGGGTGAAAAATAAACATGAAATATATGAAGGATCGGTGATTATTACGACAGACACTATTAATATCAGGTAATAATAAAATATAATAATACTGACAATTAATATTACTGGCAGCTAATAGTACGGGTAATTAATTATGCTGGCGAGTCATAGTATTGATAAATAATATTACTGTATAGTACTGACTAAATAATGGTAATGAAAATAGATGGTAATCATAACATCAATGCCAGGATGCTATCAAAACTATACTAGGATGAAGTATGACATGTACAAACGGTACGAAGGGAAAGTAACACGCGTCCTACCAGCTTCTACCCTAACACTAACAATAATGGACGTGCAATGAGATCAAGGGAAGCAGACGCACGAAACTCTGCCACTAAGGTTATTAAGGCCACACTAAGGCCTCACTTATAAATAAGCAACACTCTTACTATTGTGCACTCGCTTCTCCAGCTCCGACTATGATGAAGGGGCAATGCGCACAAAAGAAAAGCCAAAGGCCATACTCAGGATACACTGCCATCAAGAGCCATTAATCATAACTACACATCAGTTGCTTTGGCCACTTTGGTGTCAGTTTCTGGTTTAAGATATAATTTATACTTATACTATAGTTGTATAAGAATTATGAGGGTGCGAAGATACTAATAAACAATACAATAGACGAGAATAAAATAGATATAGATAAATAGATAAATAACAAACAGAGATTAATAAACAAAGATTAATAAATAGGAATTAAAAAGGAATACTATGTGAACAAACTCAGCACTAAACACAGTAAAATCAATTGAATATGAAAATCGTAGTGACTCTGAGCGTTGTATTTTCACAAATAAACTCTTCAAATGACTGGTAATTATTTATGTTGCTGAGTATTCGCAAAGGCGACAAATCGCACAAAACAAGGGATAATCCCGCCTAGTCGTCTCTTATTCTCTTAGTCGAGTTAAAACGATGTTCGATCATGATATAATCAGAAGTTCAACGAAGCTAAAAACAAGCAGTAATAACAGTTGCTTACAGCTTGACCTGGAAAGAAATTCAAAATGAACAACATCACGAATTTTCGAATATTTGAGATTTTTGTTTCATTTATAATCAGGAGAATTACTGAATACCTAGAATATGCTTATAAAAAGAGCGCAGCATATTTAATCTTTTAATCCATGTATTTTTGTCTACATTACTTTACATTAATTTACGTAAATTAATAGTTTCTCTTGGTTTCCATAATTGAATAATATATTTTTAGTAAAAATTGGTACCTAAACTATTTAATGAAATATGGTTAAACGAAACAAAGACCTTCCAACATAATTTAAACTTAAAATCAACATAAACTTGCATCAAATCTTATAGTATCTCGTAAATTAATAGACGACTGAACAAATTTCGAGAAAAAGTGATTTACCTCTATGCGAGAATTAAATTGATATTAGCTAATTGAAAAACAATGGCTTTTCTGAAAGTCGATTTCTTGGAAAGCTATCAGATTAATTATATAGGTATTATTTATTCCCAAAATGTTTCTATTATTTACGATAAACAAAAGTTTACACTAATTTTGAAATAAATCATTTAGGGATTAAGTGGTTTACAAAACCAACATAAAATTTTATATCATTTTAAAATTGACTAAAAGCATTGAAATTAATCATCTAATATGCATTTATTTTTTATGTGTTTCAGGGCTTTCACTATTGATAATAGCGATATCTGCTGTAGTTTGTGTTATAACAACTCTGTCCCTCTCAGCTATATGTACCAATGGAGAAGTTAAAGGAGGTAAGGATATATAATACTAGGATCATAATCAAAGAATTTGTATATAAATAGCTGTCTAAAATAATATTCTTTCCAAACAGCTTAGATGACTATTATATAATGGAAAGATAATTATTACAAATCCACATATAATACAAAAATAAAACCAATAATGAAAGTGAAGAGGTGAAGCAATATACAATAAAAATTCATCTACTTCTTGCGCTTTTATTGGCCTATCAATTTTATTTGGTAGATGACTTTATTTGTAACAAGTTTGTTTTATATCACCATTAAATTTAACATCAACATTTCAACTTTTTAAAACCCATTTTCTTTTTTTGTTTTCTCTTGTTGCACCACCTTATTTATTACTATGGAACAGTATACAATATGCTGGTGCCAGAAATCATCTAGTCTTATCTTAACTCTTTTGAGTATACACATGTAATCTGAAAAGTAGATGGTAATCCAGCGGGACTCCCAAAATACTAGATAAAGAAATAAAGTATAATAAAAAGATATATTATAATTAATTTGTTATGATTTAAAAGTAGGTAGCAATTTTCGAATATACTTAATATGATATAAGAGCAGCAGTGATATTTTTCCTGAAACTCTAATTTATAATTAATTTCTATTTACTTTTATAGCTAATTCATGCATATATAGAGAATTGATCAACGCTTGTTTTATGGTTGCATATTGCTAAAATTTATCTCGGTTTTAACATTTCATCATTTCAATCTAATATATTACTCCCGGATTATTTTCAGGCATAATAATATTATACTTAATACTCTTTTTAATTTTTTACCTAAAAATTACCATCAGTCATTCATAAGAAGATCACTTTCAATTTTAAACATTCTCCGTCTTTCTTATACATATCTTGAAATAAAAAAGTCATATTGAATAGAACTAATCCTTAGCTTGTATTCTTATTGGCAACTTTAATATAGCCCTTTCAATAAAACAATCAATGCACGTCATAGGTGACGTGGAATATATCGCCAAATGCAGTTAGTAAAATTTGTTTTAAACACTGAGCGGATTTTTTCTTCTCATTTTTACTAGTGTAACTTTCCTAGATAAAAACTGTCAAGATCATGTGTAATGCGTTAAAACATGTAACGGTTGTCATATGTCTAAAAAATTCATCAAAACATTAGTGATAATTGACGCGGAAACATTGCGACGTGATGAAGTCATACATTTTGGTTACTTGCATTGACTGTTTTATTGGATAGACTGTAAAGTACCAAGAATCATCATATGCAATTAAGTACAAGATAAAAATACAGACCAATCCGTCTTACTCATTCGCCACTCAGGTAGTGAAACAAAAAGAGATGCTCGGATAGACTGGACCGTATATCCCACCCTCCTGACGGATTGTTAATCCGTCTGGACAGTTTATAGTTATTGTCAATTTTTGTTTAAGTAAATTTCCATGGTATCCCTCTATGAAATGGTATTCTAATTCAAATTCCAAATCCAAATTCCAGTAGTTTACAGCTAAGAAAGTGAGCTACTGCAATTCGCATTTCGTGGCTGTTCACCCTCAACTGCAAGCTTCTGTTCAAATTCGAGTAAGGCCTTTGATAGACTTAAACCTTGAACTGTGATGCGTGTGCCGGGAATCCACGAACTAGGGGTGTCTGAAATAGAAGAAGTTTGAATGTTTCTTATTGGAATAGTTTATGACTATAGACCATCTTTTGCAACCTTACAACATTAGCTGCGATATTTTTGCATGAACTCTACTAAAGTACACTAAGAAACGCTTCGAATAAATGGAATTGTTTATAGCTAGAAGTCGTTGAGCAACTCGTCTTCAACTCACCTTTTGTAACGTTACAGCTTCATCTGTGATACTTTTGCCCGATCTCCATTTAACTACACTAAAAAATGCTTCGAGTAACTGCGAAACGATTGCCAATCCAACGTCAACCTTTTTATTTTCTTGATAATTAATTTGTTTTCGTTTAATTTGACGAATTCAAAAAAGAACAGTCTTATAATCTCCTCGGACTCCTACTGACTGCGTCATTTATAATATGTGAAAAGGTTTAGAAAACAAAAACTATCAATTTATTTTTTTTATTACTCCTAGTGGTTCCACAATCTGCCCAATAGGCAATAAGTATTCATTAAGTCATTCAGTCACTTCATTAAGTGATGTCCTGTATAAAATACTATCTAAATTAATTAGTCTTATTCTGAAGATTATTCTAAAATCTATATATGTCTAGTAATCACATCAGATGGTGTTAAATGTTTTAGTCTACGCACTTCACTATCATGTCGTATATTAGCTGATTTGCGAGTACACTGTGATTCACTGATACTCTTTCAAAGTATTTCACACAAACACATTGAATTATACTAGATATAGGTTCTAGAGAAATATCGCGTTGTATCACTTCATCTGAAGCATAGTATGGAGCAACATTGGCACGCAACACTTTATTTTGGAGCTGTAAAAGTTATGTGGGTGGATTTTTTCATTGGCTTTAATGAACCATGTCTTCAACCACAGCTGTATTTACTCCAGGTGGCTTTGTAGGTTCATTGATGCTGTGACTAGATCTTCATGAGATGCAGAGTCTGCGTATGTTGCCACAGTAGTTATTTTTATGGTGGGTAAATCGGCAGTATATAAAAGATAAACTATTAAATCTAGTAATTTTGCTTTCGCCATCTTTATGTAGCTGAAACCGGAAAGGTTTAAAAACATTCTTTAAGTGTTTTGAGAAAATGTCGGCCTTCTCTTCATTGCTTCTAGCCCAACTATTTTCATTTGTTTTAATAGGTGGCTTATGCTGCTGGGGTCTCGTAAGCTTTTTGTTGTGTTCCACAACGAATAGTCTATAGCCTCAGTTGGTGTCAACTTTTCTACGTATTCTTGCATGAATTGGTTTTGTTTATTTTGGATCAGATCTTTCAGCTCTTTTATTCTCTTCAATTCTTTGCTGTTGCCAAATCAACCGTAACTTTCTTTTTTCTGCTATCTTTTTCTGAATTGTAAATGATATATGTATGTTTTTTCTTAGAAATGTTTCACTGTTAGAAGTCGCGGAATATGCTTCCTCCTGTATATTTTTTGTAATAGTTACTGCTGCTATTTCTATATCAAATTCAGTTTGTAATGGTAAATTTAGAGAGATGTTTCGGTCTATGTTTTCTCTAAATGGTGGCCAGTTAGTTCTATTATTACACAGAAAGGGAGGTGTATCTTTGATGGTAATTTTGAAAGATATTGTTACTACTATTGGTGAATTATCTGAAGACAGATCTAAATATGATTCTGCACGACACTTATTGAATGGCTATACAAAGCGACAGTGTGGGTAAAAACAGACCAACCCGTCTCACTCGTTTACCATTCAGGTGGTCAAAAAAATTGATTTCCGGATAGTCTGTATTAAATACTTTTACATTGAACCTTGTTCGATAATCTTTAGCTTGATCTTCAAAACGTACAGAAAAGAATAAGCTGTAGGATATGCTAAAATTTTTCTTTTTTATTATTGTTAAACATTAGTGCCAAAATATAAATCGTCGTATTTTTTTATTTTTTACAATCTAACTCATTATGATTTCATTATGAGGCCGTACTTTACTCACTGTATTTCAGAGATTTGTTTTTCATGTTTACTTAATTCTTATAAACCACTTATCGTTCAAACATTATATTTGGTGTAAATAGTTTTAACAATTATACATACATAATATATAGTATACAAAATTACGTTAAAATCAGTAACTAAGTATATAAATATATAGGAATAATATTTAATTAATTTATAATTTTTATATTCAGTAAAAAAGGATATTTATAATTACGTTACGACGTTGAAAACAATGGCCATTATACTGCCGTTTGATTAATGTCCTCGTTTTTTTAGAAGTTTAATTTTCAAATTATAATGTATCTCGTATGCAATATTAATTAAATATTTGATTGATGAACGCGATAGTTATTACCGTCACATCGTCGAGCGCTAGCTTTTCCAGATTTATAATCAAAACGGAGTAATGGTAAATTTCCCAGTCATCCACTTATTGTCTAATAAACACCTGTTATCGTCAGCTGAACGATCATTTCCGATTTATACGAGGAGGATTCTTTAGAGTATTTTCACGTCGTAAAAGGTGATTTAATAAGTTTGGTCCTCAAAAATGAGAAATAATTCTGATTAAAATATTTTTCAACAAGAAATATGTTTTTTACCGTACCGTAATTTATATATCAGGAGTTGAAATTAGTTCGGTCCATTTTCACAAAATTGCTCTTTCGGTTATTGATTTTTAATTGGGACAGTAGATTTTTAAGATATATATTTGTCAAAAACATTCATTAGGCATTTACATGTACTTTTTAACGTTTTAATGTTGGTTTGGAAGGGGTCCATTTTTGAACTTTCGAAACCGTGTGACAGGCAAGCCGTACTGTATCAATATGTACAATTAGTTTTTGCGACCTGTACATTAATCAGAAACCGTCACGTCTACAACAGAATCTTGCATTTGAGTTGCAACAGTGTATCTTTCAAAATTCTTGCAATGTGTAGCTGAGTGCTACCAAGCGAGATGACCAATGAAATTTAAATAAAAAACAATTTAATTTATTTACAAAGTTATTAAATAAAATCCAGTAAAAAAATTAAATTAATATAAAAACATCTAAAAAATATAAATATTATGAGATACTATCTTCTAGTATTATGTATTTTTTAAAATATACTTGTTGAAGAATGCATTTTTCTGACTCCATTCGTAGACCCAAAAAAATTCCACCTATCTCGGTTAAGTTACAAAAATGTTAATTATAAATATCTTAATCAATATACATTAGTTTAAGTAAATGAACCCCTTCAAACTAAGTAAGTTTTATTGCAATTAATGGAACTTTACAAACAACTTTTTAAAGAACAAAATTTGGCTCTATACGTATAGTGAATGGCTTTACAGTAAAACTCTTCATGTAGTATAATCGCATTTACCTTCAATGTAATGTTACTATCGGTCTATTTGAACACATTTTGAGATTAAACTGTGGGCTACGTTTCCTGTTAAAAAAAAAAACAATATATACTCGTCTCTTTATTTCCGGGCATACACTGGATACACAACACATCTAAGACTAAAGATACATTATAATCAAATAATAGTTATTATAACAATAATAAACAAAGATGCTGAACGTACTCTATAACAGGTACACACAAATGGCGTTATAAACAATCTGAAAGAAACCATAGAATCAAGCAATCCCGTTATAGAAATGAGCCAATCAAATGCCTTTGTAGGACAATTCAAACGAACCAATCAAAAGAGTGGTCTCAGAGCCTGCGTTGGGGGGACCACGCAAAACAATTTCTCAGTTTCGTTTATTTAAGTTAAATCTCTGTATAATAGTCTATGATTAAAACAAGTAATTGGTTCAAAGTAGTATCTAGATATCGGAGGTCATGAAACATTTCTCCAAAACTGCCTATATATTTAAATATCCATTTCCTGTGTGTACTCATCAGTTAAATGTTTATTTTATTTTCAGGTGGAATTTATTACATTATATCCAGATCGTTAGGACCTGAATTTGGAGCATCCGTTGGTATTGTATTTGCTTTTGCGAATGCAGTTTCGGCATCTATGAATACTATCGGATTTTGCAATTCACTTAGTGACTTGCTTAAAAAGTATGACATTATAATGTTCGATGGTGGTGTGAACGATGCCAGGGTAGTTGGTAAGAATAATAAAAACCTAACCGATTATTTTGATAGTCACTCTTATTATTTAGGTACGGTAGCTACTTTGGTAATGATATTGATATGTTCTTTTGGAATGGAATGGGAAAGTAAAGCACAAAATTTCTTAATTGCTATTATTGGAGGCGCTATAGTTGATTTTATAGCCGGTACAATCATTGGTCCCCGCAATGACGAACAAATTGCTCAAGGTTTCACTGGATTTAATTGTAAGTACACGAAATTAACTATCAGGGGAATATGTTGTTATTCTGTAACTTTGAATGCATGAACGTTGTTGATTTAACGATAGTTAATAAACAATGCAAGATAAATAAAATGAACAGAACCATAAAAAAGATATGGGTAGTACAAATCCGTTCAGTCTGTTATTTCGTTAATTCAGTTTTTACTACTTTTTCGACTGCATATTATTTCTCCGTCGGAAGAATGCTATACATTCTGAAGCTAAACAGGAATCGACCTAATTTTTAGTTCATTTATAAAATACCGCACAAGAACGAATCAGAAGAACCTTTTTCAGATTTTTACCGATACAGATACCGATTTAACAGATTTTATTAATATTGTTACGTAAACTTTATTATGGTACCTAACGCTCATCGCATTTTTGTCAAGAAAAATTATTATTTCATTCAATGCATCATCATTATTATCATCGGCCCTAAAAAACCAAAAGTTTTTATGGAAGACGTTGGCCTGCTCAAATGTCTTAAATTCGAAATTTTGAATTTTTTAAAATTAGCTTTATTTTAATCAATATATTTTAGTAAATTGTGTGAGTATATCTGCATACTATAAGCTTAAAAGTATTATATTGAAACTTAAATTATTTTATATAACAATAAAATAGAAAAAACTTATGTCTTTTCCATTATAGTTATATTGTATACATAGACAATGACAATATGATAAGAGTAATATGGAGAAAGCTTTTTAATGGAAAAACCATTAATTTATCTTTAAAAAATATATTTAACGCAAAGAAGAGACTAGTTGAATGGCTATACAAAGCGACATTGAGGGTAAAAACAGGTAAAAATCAACCGGACATCTATTTCTAGATACCTCACTGGCAACACCATTCAAAAGAGATGGCCTCTCAGATCACAGTGCAACAGTCAAAACATTAGTGATAATGCGGCAACATTGAGACACGCTGACAACATAAATTTTGATGACGTGCATTTGTTGTTTTATTAGTATACTGTAAAGTACCAAGAATCATCATATGCAATTATATACAAGATAAAATCAGTCCAACCCATCTCACTTTTTGACCATCCAGATAGTAGAAAAATGGAGGTGGATGTATCTCTATCTAATGGCTTCCCAAGTTGGTGACTGTAGATTCCAATAGTTTACGGCTAATAAATTGAGCTACTACAATCCTACAACTACAATTAAATTTTACGAAATCATGTTTTACATCATAGAATAGTTACAGGAGAAAACTTCTTATTACCAAATGTACTTGTTCTTTGTGTTGTTTATTATCAGATGAGATCTTGAGTCGTCACGTTTCTTAGGGGCGTTTCTTTTTTTCTTTCTGTAAAAACAGCAGATTATATCAAAATCATCCAAACCTATAGTTGTTCGAAGATGAGTGTCATCATAATTAGCAATTTTTTATGCTGCAAAATATTTCTAAACTATTATGATGGTGTTAATTTCATACATTGAACAAATTACAGAAATTAGTTAAGGTATCGGGTATATTCGTCATGGAAATCAATATTGAGTTAACCAGCTTAATTAACGTAGTAAGTCTAAATTCATCACGCGATGTATGAAGACGATCTTAGGTCTATACACCTACAATTTGTTTCCGATTTATTAGCAATAACCAGGTTTTACAAGATGCTACTACAAATATCAGACAATGGTTTGTTAGGAATATACAGATTGTGGTAACCAAAAGACCAAAGTATTTTTCATATACAATAACCGTTCTAAAATTAACAACAATATTTTTAATGCTTTCTTTCTCTTCTCGTATAAAATGTCCAATAAGAAAAGTCATGTCAACAACATAACCTTAAAGTTTTGGCAATTTTGTATCAAAATTGAAAAGGGTAAACATAAAGAAAATGGTTATATTGTAGATAATTGTGAAAGTGTACGTAAAAATGTTATTCTACAACATAACAACGTTCTACAATATCTGCAAAATTTGCAAAACATAAAAATGTTAGAAAAGAGAAATCGGCCCTACCCAATTACCAATGCATAGTGATTAGTAAGTGTAGTTTCATACGAAGAAACCAAATGTTGGGTCGCTTCTTGGATTCTATTAAAATACATTCTCAAGGATGAAGTATGTAGGGAAAGCTATAATTATATTAAAATTTATTTATAGTTTTATATACATTATATAGACGATGATAACTATTATTATATATTAATATAATTTTTAAATTGCAGCAACTGTGTGGTCTGAAAATTGGTATCCAGAATATCGAGAATCTGAAGGCACAAATTATAATTTCTTCCAAGTATTCGCCATATTTTTCCCATCTGTTACTGGGATACAAGCTGGAGCTAATATCTCTGGAGACTTAAAGGTATAGTAATTTAGTATCATTAATTTTTTTAATAGTTATTTAAAAGATATTTTAAAAATATTGAAAATTCTCATTAATCGAGCATTATTAGATACCAAATTATGCTGAATAATTATAATGTTGAGATTACTGAATTGTATACGACGCTGGTTCAAATATGATCGAGACAAATACTCTGACAGGTTTATTTACTATTGAAAAAATTTACAGCTCTTCTAAGTCTTTTCCCTCGCTAGTTACGCATTTTGTCCATCTTTCTGAAAGTTTTTTGATGCCAGTGTCGAAGAATTCCTTGGGCAACTCGGACATCTACCTCGTCGTCGGTGTTGAATCTTTGACCTCCAAGGGCTTCTTTCAGTGGTTCAAACATGTGGTAGTCGTAAGATGATAAATCCGGACTGTAGGGGTGGGGGTATTCCAGTACATCTACATACATTTTAGGAACTCATCGCGCCATTATTTTGCGATATTGAATGTGTTCGTGGATGATAAATTCTATACTACCAATACTGATGCCGAGTTCAGCCAAAATGTCTCAAATATTCATCCTACGGTCCTCCAAGACGCGGCGAATTAGGTGTAATGCTAGTTCGCGGTCGATGATCATGCGGTTCATTCCCGACGATTTCGCAGCTATCCTTGGATGCTTTGGCCCATTTAATCACGGAAGCCCTACTCAGGCACTCACTACCGATCTGATTTTGCAAACGCAGATAAATTTCGGTCTTCGCATCCTCACACTAAAAAATGAATGATAATACGTTGCGCTACGCCGGTCGATACTTGACATTCACTCATGGTCGTAGCACGCACGTGAAACATACGCTCCCGACGAATACTATGCCACATTGTTCGTAAGAGACCCAGCTATCATATACTAAAGCCACAACCTTCAAAATATACATGCGCGCAATATACAGCGTTCGTTTCCATCATATATGAACCCTCGTAGACAAATTCAACAAAACTAAAGTACATTCTGTCCAAAAATATCAAGAATTGACTTGTTAAGAAGCCGGCTTGAATGTTCTACTGAACTTAGTAATTAGCAAAAAAAGAAAGAATATTATCTCAGCATTATATGGAGTTATATAGTTGTGGAAATACAAAATACTGAACTGCAAGATTATTGATATTTTAATGTAATTGTAATTGTAATTATTTCTTAATTGTTTTGTATCAAACTTAGCTTGGCACATAAATATAGCCAAATATAATTAGATATATAGAATATAGCCAAACTTTTTTTTTATGGAAATACTAAATTACTTTTGCATTTTCAGGATCCTGCGTCTGCCATACCAAAAGGAACACTTCTGTCTCTTTTAATTACCATGACGGTATACGCCTTATTCGTAGTGTTCGCAGGATCTGCTGTTTTAAGAGATGCTAGCGGATACATCGGTGATATTGCCAATGGTACAATATCAAAGTGCGTGGAAACTTATTCCTGTCAATATGGTCTTTTTAACAGTTATCAGGTAACAACTATAATACGACCGTGAAACACTTGTTTTAAAGGAATTCTAATAATTTAGTTATAAACAGAAATGATCACAATTTAAGTCAATGTTCATTGAATTTGTTCATCAACTATATAACATATGTTAATTACGTTTATTTAGTCATGTCTAATAATGCCTCGGTATGGACCCATATATGCGGATTCCAATAATTCTGGCCCGGTTTACCTGATGAAGATATTTTTTTGGTCCGAAAATATTTGTTTATATTAGAGAAATATACTGGGAATGGAAAGTTATTTATATGTAGAGGAAATCTATCTCTTGTGTACAAAATTTAGAGGACATCAAATGTACAATACAAGGACAAGGAAATCACCCATAAATAATAGGCACAATTTCCATTTTTATATTATTTAGGGCGTCTAAGATGATAAAATTTAGAGGATGTGATATACTATCAATACTAAACTGCCTGATGCAGGTTTAGTTGATGCATATGCAAGAACTTCGGTTGGTTCCCATGTAGAACTTTTGGGTATAACATTATTTGAAATATTTCTAAATAATCTGTTTAGAGAAACATATTACCTTTTTCAAGTGAATGATAAACACATCCGGGAATATACCATTTTTGCTTTGTGGTAAAATGTTAACAAACCATTGTAACACTGTGGATCCCTTCTCACGTTGGTATACCGGGAAACGAGCGCGCGGATAGTGCCGTTAAATCTGCAGCTTCCTCTCCCACCGACGGGATGTTTGTGTCCATCCTGACCTTATCGCATACATTTCTTGTTACACAAATAACGAGGTAGAACATCGTTGAGCACAGGTGACCAACCACAACAGGCTCTTTGAGGTTAAAGCTGATTATCTTCGCGTTCCTTCTCTTCGTCACCATGCCGTACCTTTGAATTGACTGAGGTTGAGCCACTGTTGTTTCTCGCACGGTCACTTGATGACTTCGAACTCGCCTGCTCACCGTGAGTGTTGTCACTGTGCCAATATTTCAGTCTAAACGGCTGTCCATGGCTCACCCAGATTAGAACTAAGTATAGGCTGCAAAATATTAGAAATGCCTTGACAGGAGAAAATACAGACAGACTCCTCGAATTTCTACGAGAAATCAATTTTCTCCATCGAATCTAGCCTATGCTAAGTTTAGAGTTACTGCCACATAAACTATTACCACTTCGGTATGGGTACTGATGTGTGCTGTCTGGATAAAACCTCCACTTCGTTATGGTTGTGTTTGTAGCCCTGTGTTCATTGTTCATTTTGAGTGTTCATTTTTAAAATGTATATACACCATTTATACATTTAGCCTCCCTCTTTGTGTTATTAATTTTATTTATTTATTAATTTATTATTTTATATATACACCTTATGCCTGGCCCCACCCTCTTTATATCAACACCGTACTATTGAATAGTCGCAAAAAATAAGAGCAACAAAAATGACTTCCTAAAAATAATGAGTTCTTAAAAAATCATTAGATTACTAAAACAATACCTTGCCAAAAATTTAATGTTTATTATTAAAATTTAATGTTTATAATTTAAATAATTAACGCACTGATTTGTTTAGTCTCTAGAACTCGAAAATGGCTGATTTTGGTTTCGAAATATTTCCCATATAAAGTCCAGGATCAACATTTTTGTCATAGAGTAATAGAGAGAAAACTCAAGGACTCTATAGAGAAAGGTTTCGTTACGTCCAATATACAAGGGTTATAATCGCCCATTCAAGTAATTTGATATTATTCAGTTTAAATCTCTATTATAGGTTCCTGTAAGGATAAAATTTTGCTGTGAAAGCATCTGATTGGTTCTTTGATAAAGTGTGCCACGCGGGTGCAGCACATGACAGCCCTGACGTCACGTTTCATTCACCAATGAAATTTAAATAAAAACCAATTTAATTTCCGAAAAATTTTTTAAAAATAAACTTCTGTAGAAGTATAATAATAAACATAATCTGGAAATATAAATATATCTATTTGAATATAATATAAATATATTATCAAATCGTTGAATCGAGAAAGAAATATAGAAAAAGCTACAACCTAATTCGAAACACTACATATCTCCTGTCAAATATAAACAAAATTTTCTATAGCGCCTTTTCTCTTTTTTATATTTCTTTAGTGTTATCAATTTAAATAAGATAAAATAGATATATTAAACTTGCTTATTTTTGTTCCCCCATACCGAAAGCAAACTAAGTCTATGTCCGTTAATATTTCATGTACTTGTTCAACACAAAAGTTAATTGAGACAAGTTATAATTTTAAAAAAATTTTATTGTGAAAATTGTGGATCGGATAATTAAAAGCGTTAAATTGTATGAATTACGTCACAATGGAGTAATATAAACATGTATAAACATATATAAACACAAAAAGTAATATCTTAAAGAACAGCAACAAAAATTTAAAATATATGATATTTATCGAAATCACTACTTTCCTCTTATTTTGGTAAAATCGTAGAGTTAAAGAGATAGCTTAAAGATCTATTAGCAATATTATATTGCATACAAAACAATCATGAGATATTATCTTTTCTACTAAATTAATCTCAATTTGATAGTGTACGAATTGTATTGTTTTATTTTGTATTAATGTATTTTTTTAAACATGCTTGTTAAAAAATTAATCCAATAAAATCCCACCGATCTTGGTTAAGTAGCCGTAATACAAAATATTAATTAGAAATATCTTAATCAAAATATGTTCGTTTAAGTAAATAAACTCCTCCCAATCAAATGCAGTTGTGCCGCAATTCAAACGAATTTATGACGAAATGAAAATGACCCTAAAAAATGAATAAACAAAAAACGTACCATAGAAACAAAATTAACCAATCGCCTTCGTTCTTCTGACCATAGCGATTAAAATAAGTAATAAGTTTAAAGTAGTGACATCTAGATATTGGACGTGGCAAAACATTTGTTCAAAATTCCATATATAGTACATTCTCTATTTTCTCTGTGATTTTTGTTGGTTGTCAAATATTTATGGGTCACTATTATCAAACCTCGGTTAGAATTTATAATAAACGTTGAAGATAATTTCTCATAAATAATAATATATAATATTAAATAATAACAGGTCAATTGAAAAATCCCCGGTCTGACACATAGTTGGCGCTACTAGAGTTAAACCCATACGCTTTTTAGATAGCCCTAACCCTCAAAAGATGCGTGTATAAATTTGACAGCTGTCGGATCATTAGTTCGTGAATTATAGCATTTTGAGCGAAGCAACTTTTGTCATTGTGGAAAAAATGGATAAAAAGGAATTTCGCGTGTTGATAAAATATTGCTTTTTGAAGGGAAAAAATACAGTTGAAGCTAAAACTTGGCTTGATGCCGAGTATCCGGATACTGCCCCAGGAAAATCAATCAACATCAAGGATTGGTATGCTAAGTTTAGACGTGGTGAAATGAGCGGCGAAGGCGGTGAAGGCAGTGGACGCCCAAAAGAGGTTGTTACCGATGAAAGCATTTAAAAAATACCCAAAATGTTTTTGAATGAACGTAAACTGAAATTGAATGAAAATGAAATAGCAGACACTCTAAATATATCAATTGAACATGTATCATCATATCATTCACGAATATTTGGGTATGAGAAAGTTCTGTGCCCGCGCGATCCCACTTTTGACCAAAAGCAACAACGAGTTGAAGATTTGGAGGAGTGCTTGAATATGATCAAGCCTAATAATTCCGAGTTTTAGCATCGATATGTGCCAATGGATGAAACATGGCTCCAAAATTTCACTCCAAAGTCCAATCGACAGTCATCCGAGTGAATTGCACACGATGAATCCGATCCAAAGCATGGGAAAACGCAACAGTCGGCTGGCAAGGTTATGGCGTCTGTATTTTGGGATGCGCATGGAATAATTTTCATTGACTACCTTGAAAAAGGAAGGACCATTAACAGCGACAATTACATAGCGTTATTGGGCCGTAGAAGGATGAAATCGCCAAAAAACCGCCGCATTTGAAGAAAAAGAAAGTGCTGCTTCACCTAGACAATGCACCGTGTCACAAGTCAGTGAAAACGATGGCAAAAATCTATGAATTGGGCTTCGAATTGCTTCCTTATCCACCGTATTCTGCAGATCTAGCCCCCAACGACTATTGCCTGTTCTCAGATCTCAAAAGAATGCTTGCTGGGAAGAAATTTTCGTCGAATGAAGAGGTGATCGCCGAAACTGAAACTGATCGCTGAAACGCTATTTTTTAAAAAAGCAAAGGACAAATCGTACTACAAAAGTGGTATCGAAAAGTTGGAGGGTCGCTATAATCAGTGTATAACCCTTGAAGGGAATTATGTTGAATAAAAAACAATAATTTTGGCAAAAAATGTGTTTTAATATGGTAGGCCTACCATAGTAATCCTCGGCCGAGGACTTTTCAATTGACCTGTTATATATAATATGATATAACTATGTGCTAACTTGCAAGTCTAATTGCAGTCCGGCAAACATTTAACAAGTATAGAGTCGAAATATGCAATGACTGTTTATGGTAAGGCATAATTTGTATGTATTTTACGTTTGTTTGTTAGTTTTAACTTTAGTGTACAATAACTGCTTTACTTTTATTATTCACTAATCACAATGACAAGGAGAAGACGACCTGATTTGGGTCATCTAAATCAGTCAAATTTGCAACGGGTTATCTCACGCGCTAACAGCACTTATAACTAGTGAAAGACAGAAAATCATAATAATCGGATTAATATGTCATAATTGACTTTGAGAGCCACTGGAAATGGAGTAGACAGGCTTAAAATGCAACGAGTTTGTGCATATCAAATACAGCAACAACGAGCACGACAAAATGACATAGAGTGATTCCGCAGCCGCAGTGTTCCTGCTTGTTGTTATTGCTTGTCAATATTATAAGGCATTATAACACATATAACACAGCGGCGAATCTACTGGGTTATATTATTCGTTTTTGCGACTTGAAACCACTTAACTACAAAACATATGCAGACCAATTAAAAACTGCCCGAATTTTTTACTATTTTACTAGTAGGTTTAGGCGCTTGAAGTTTATTTTTGATAGCATCAGCAAAGTAGCTCCTCGTGAAGAACCCACGCCGTAGCCAAAGACAAATCTCTCTATTCTTATTTTTCTATATTGAAAAAATAAATATCGTGTATAAATCTATTTATTTTTGTAGATGATGACAATAATCTCATATTGGTGGCCTTTAGTTTACGCTGGATGTTGGGCAGCCTGTCTGAGTACTGCGCTAACCAATCTACTCTCTGTACCTAGATTGATACAGGCTTTAGGAATAGATGAAATATATCCAGGATTAATTTTCTTTTCAAAAGGTTACGGAAAAGCGGGAGAGCCCTACCGAGGTTATGTATTAACCTATTTTGTATCTGTTGCTTTCCTGTTAATTGGTAAGTTGTAAATTTGCTCTAACATTCTGACACTCAATTATGCACAAAAAATAGTATGTCTTCAGTTTAGTAGAACTGTGAGGGTATTCATTTAAATCCATCTTAAATAATTGTCAATATTTCTTTCATAATGAATTGAATTGAATAAGTTGAATAATGCGAAAGTCCTTCGTGCATGTATTTTTTGTAACATTGTTTTTTATTTCAACATTCTTCCTTTAACATTAAAATCACCATATGTATATCATTAAGACCAATATACATAAGTACATCTAAATAGAGCATGATCCCAATAAACCTTTACAATAATGCGATGTTTTTTAAACTATTATATTGTTGGGACAATTGGTATAATTTTGTGCATCAATATCAAATGATACGCTTTCCTAACAAATATTTTGGAAACAATAAGTTAAATACTGATATGGAGATTTGTGTATAAAATAAATAACAGTTATATAGAAAATTAAATATTCAGCTCATCCTTATAGCAATAAATTAGTAATTATTTTTTATTTATTTTTTCAGGGGAATTGAATGCAATAGCTCCACTGATATCAAACTTTTACTTAGCCTCATACGCTTTAATCAATTTCTGTACGTTCCACGCGGCACTTATAAAGCCTTTAGGCTGGAGACCAACCTTTAAAGTAAGTATTTTAATTTTTTTTAATATAGTCATAACGATAATTCAACCTTTTCTTTCAGTACTATAATACGTGGCTAAGTTTGTTTGGTTTCATTGCTTGCCTGGCAATCATGTTTCTCATTAACTGGAAAACGTCTTTAATTACTTTCATTGTTATCTTTGGACTTTATTTAGTCGTTGTTTACAGAAATCCAGGTAATATTACTAATAGTATTAACGTTAGGTTGGGAGCTATGGATTGAAATAGTAGAAACAGTCGATACTCGCAAAACAGTTGAACTACTGGGTAGTAAAAAAACTAGCGACTGAAAATAGTAATTACTATTCGAGTCAAATGCACATATTAACAGTTTTTCTATTCGGCGATAACAGACTGAGATGTACGAATTTCTTCCCGTACTAATTTTGAGAGATTTGGGTCTTTTGAGAGATTTTGAGAGTAATGGGTTTATTTCAATTTCCTTCTAATATGAGTTACTATTTTTTCCAACCATAAGTGAAACAAAGATGTAGATATTTCTTATCGAACTTTCTTTGGGAAAGAAAGGGAAAGAGATAATTGCTGGATTCAATTACATTTAAAATTATTTCTATATTTTATATATTTGACTTGATTGTAAAGGGGAGTAATGACCACTAAATACTTGTATTGTATTTTCTCAATCAATATTTATCAACTATAACCGTCGCACCCTTATTAAATACAATAATAATTTAGTTTATTGTTATTAAGGAATATTTTATTATTATGAACATTATTATTTATTGAAACTTGAATGAAAGAAAACATTCAAAAGGCTAGAATAAACATCAAGAAGTGGTGAAAATCGAAAGTCAAACAAAAGAGCATTAACTATTATTGTCAAACAACAGTCAAAAGTATTTTACTATTTATCATTCATAATTTTATTCCTCTTGCCTTGTTACATTAATAGATAATCTTGAAAATAGTATTCCAAAATGCTGCTGTATTGATGTATAATATATTGTTATTTACTACAAACAAAACATAATATCTATGTAAGCATAAATTGGGCACATTATTTTCAAGTTCGCTGCTAGGACGGCAAAGCCAGAACGTTAAAAATAATTCGAATGAAACTAGTAGAAACGAAAATAGTAACTGAAAGTACACGACTGAAACTGTCGATAGTATAAAGTAGTCAATTACTAAATAGTCGATAGTTCCCAACGCTAGAATATAACCCATCATGAAGTTATACATTTATATTATTCTATTTCAGACGTTAATTGGGGATCATCAACTCAGGCGCAAACTTATAAAACCGCACTGACGACATCGTTAAAGTTAATAAACGTCAATGAGCACGTGAAAAATTATAAACCGCAAATCTTGGTGTTGTGCGGTTTGCCTAAACATCGGTTACCACTGCTAGATATGGCTAATTTAATTACCAAGAATCATTCCCTGTTAATTGTTGGAGATATCATCGAAGTACGTCAATCGTGTAATACATTACGTGTATGAATTGATTTTTGCATAATTACCTTCCAAAACCTTCTAAAAATGTTTACACATAATAGGATTTTCTACAATTAACAGGTGTATTGAAAAGTCCCCAGCCTACCATAATATTTTTTTTTGGCAAAATTAGTTTTTTTTACTAATGTTATTATAACATAATTCCCTTCAAGTGTGATATACTGATTATAGCGACCCTCCAACTTTTCGATACCATTTTGTAGTACCATTTTTTCTTTTCTTCAAAATAGGCCTTAGTTTTGGCGATCATCCTTTTATTCGACGAAATTTTCTTCCCAGCGAGCATTCTTTTGAGATCTGAGAACAGGAAATAGCCGCTGTGGGGCAGATCTGTAGAATACGGTGGATGCGGAAGCAATTCAAAGACCAACTCATGGATTTTTGCCTTCGTTTTCACTGAATTATGACACGGTGCATTGTCTTGCTGAAGCAGCACTTTCTCTTTCTTCAAAGGCGGCCATTTTTCGACAATTTCGTCCTTCAAACGGTCCAATAACGTTATGTAATGGTAGCTGTTGATGGTCCTTCCGTTTTCAAGGTAGTCAATGAAAATTATTACATGCGCATCCCAAAATACAGACGCCATAACCCCACGCTTTGGAGCGGGTTCATCGTATGCAGTCCACTCTGATGTCTGTCGAAATGTGCCAAAAACTCGAGTTTATTACGCTTGATCATCTTCAAATACTGCTCCGAATCATCAACTCGTCGTTGTTTTTGGTCGAAAGTGAGCTCGCGCGGCACCCACTTTGCACAGAGCTTTCTCATACCCCAATATTTGTGAATGATATGATGTACGCGTTCAGTTGATATCTTCAGAGTATCTGCTATTTCATTCAATTTCAATTTACGGTAATTCAAAATCATTTTGTGGATTTTTTTAATGCTTTCTTCGGTAACAAACTCTTTTGGGTGTCCACTGCATTCACTGTCTTCGGTGCTCATTTCACCACGTTTATACTTAGCATACCAATCCTTGATGGTTGATTTTCCTGGGCAATGTCCGGAAACTCGGCATCAAGCCAAGTTTTTGCTTCAACTGTATTTTTTCCCTTCAAAAAGCAACATTTTATCAACACGCGAAATTCCTTTTTATCAATTTTTTCCACAATAACAAAAGTTGCTTCACTCAAAATGCTATAATTCACAAACTAATTATCCGACAGCTGTCAAATTTATACACGCATCTTTTGAGGGTTAGGGCTAACTAAAAACATGAATTTAATTCTAGTAGCGCCATCTATGTATCAGGCCGGGGACTTTTCAATTCATTTTTGTTAATATGCATAGAAATTATGGCCAAATGTGTTGCGTATCAGTTGGCATTGTGAACTCCGTTATACTGACAGATTATGTCTGTGAATCATTATGTTTCATCTATTCAAAATAAAACAACTCTATTTAGATATAATTTTAAGCTCGAAGAAAATTTGCAAAAATTACACTATACAGCTAATGTTATATAGCATTAAAAGTGAGTTTTTTTTAACAATGTTTACTAATTGTGTTACAGAATAAAATTAGCCACAAAACTCAAACTCAACGGTCTAACGATGCCTACAGATTTCTGAAGGCGAACAAGATTAAAGCTTTTTACAGTTCATTAGATAACACCACCTTCGAATCGGGTGCCAGAGCATTTTTGAAGACGTCCGGTATAGGAAAGTTAGTTCCAAACGTGGTGATGATGGGCTACAAGAACGATTGGTCCACGTGTCCAAGAAAAGAACTTGTTTCATATTTCAATGTTTTACAGTAAGTGCATTTAATTAATCAACCTAGTAAAAAATATTGAGGATTTTTTATCGTACGTTTATTTAAATTCCATCAGGCTTCTTAACTTAATATTCCTTATAATCCAAAGCAGTACACTCTGAACTGTGTTACTTAGTGCTATTTCTGGTATTGCAGAACTTCCAATTTCCAATAATTCACGGACTGGGTGTGTTTGGCTAAGTTTTGATATTCTCAAGTTCCAATAGCATAAGGCTGAGTAACTGTGTAGTAAATTACTAACGTAGTGAATAATTTTAAAACAGCGCCGTATTTTGTTGTCTTCGAAACAATACTTCCAAGATACTGATAGACACGGTATATCGTTATGTTATCTCTCTTATGTTAAGGTTTCGGGTATGTTTTTCAATATGTGTTGCCTTCCGATTGTTTTTTTTTACTTTTGCAATATAGTGGTTGTTATTGTCTTGCCAAAATCGACTTGCTGTACGTGGGATGCTATTTTCTTCGCTTTTATTGACAACATTGCGATGTTGATCCTTGTTGCACATTCATTCTTTTATTAGTTTGTCCTATGTACACGTTTTCGCTGTAATAGCATTGAATTTTTGGTTTTATAATTAGAAGGATTGCGCTAATTAGTTGTTTGATCTTTTGAAAATTCTGCTGCTGAAATTCTTCTGTGGTTCCCTTTATTTTCTGGACATGAGTTTTTCCTGGTGACTTTTCTTTTTCTCCGTCCTATTAGTTACAGCGTGGTCCTGGTGCACTAATTGCACTTTGTGTCCCACTAATGTGTTTGTGTTGCACTAATTGTCTAATTGCACTTTTTCTTAGCCTTAGAAGAGATTTTTGACATTAATTTTACTACTAACGAACATGTTTGTTGTAATTAGAGATAAATATTTAACAGCTATTTTCTAGCCAATTTTTTAGAATGAGATTAGCCCAAAATTATATCCTGTATTCGTAATTTTAACTTTGGATATACGATGGTGGTCCGATAATTACTTAGCCTACAAAAGGAAAACAAAAATTTTGGAAAAGCGACGATTTATTTCTCAACGTAGTCTCCATTTAGCTCACTACACGTGACCCAGCGATGCTCAAACTTCTATAACCCGTCTGAAAATACGTTTTCTTGAGATCTGCAAAGTGGATCCCCATGGCGGTGACTGTATTCTCATTCGATTCAAACTTCTGCCTGACGATTGACTCTTTTGAAGTTAAAAAGAAATATTGAAGAAAAAAATATATAGACGCACACAAAAAATATAGAATTTTGTAGCCCAATTCGATCAATTTGCCCGTGACGAATGGCGAATGGCCGTTCGCTAAATGTACCCATTTTTTCTACAATTAGGTATCGAATCGGTTCAATAATTCGGCATAGTATAGTACTGTGTCCATTTTGCCCTTCTCCAGGTAGTCGATGTAGATCACACTTTGTGAATCCCAGAAAACGGTGGCCATCACCATTCCGACCGATAGGATAGTCTTCGCCTTTAGTAATTTTTCGTAATTTATGGGCACGTATTTAATATATGGTGTATATCAGTGGATCGTCATGTCATTTCTCGTCAGTGATCGTGAAACGAGGCAGAAACTGGTCTCACGGTTGCGCTTGTTCATCAGAGTGAGCAGGCGTAGCACCCATTGCGTCAACAGCTTTCTAATGCCCAAAATTGCATGCAAAGTATGACCCACGCCATCCGTTGAGATACTTACAGCCTCATCTATCTCAGACATCCTCATATCCTCAATATTGATGGTAGGCCAATAAGAGGTTGTGGATTTTTGTCATTTTATCCACTGCGGTAGCTGTTTTCAGGCACCTGGGCGTGGCTCAGCAAAAACCGACGTACCTCCACGTTGAAACTCGTTAAACCAATTTTTAATGGTCGCCATCGAAGAAGAAGAGTCACTGTAGTTTCCAATCGGTCTTTTATATCGATTCACGATTTTCCTTCCAAAAACAAGAATCGAATCACCGACAGATATTGTTCTTTTTCCATTTCTCTAAAATCCGAGGATACGTCCGCTTCTACACGCTGTCGAAACAAAACTAAGAATCTAATTCGTCTGAAATTTCGACAGTAGCCGTCTATGTACAAGAAAATAACATTGAAATAAAGCAAATAACCTTTAAGTCACTAACTTTAAGGATACTTTTTATTCGTGGCTTTTTACAGTTTCAAAGAACTTTTTTCTAATTTTCAATCTGCAGGGTTAGGTTTTGGTTAACATTTTTGTATAGTGAACTGTTTCTGTTACAAATAAGAATCCTGCTGATATTAAAAAAACTTATAAAATAAATCCTACAATTAAAATTAATTTACAGTGCGGCATTTGATCAACATTTGGGCGTTGCCATACTTCGAGTCCAAGGTGGCCTGGATTACAGCAGCCTCACAGATATCGAGGAAAACAATTCATCAGAAAACACGATAACCAACAACCAACTTCTGAGGACGTCCCCATCCAGCGCTCTTATGATGCATTCCGATTCAAACCTGAACCTGTCTGAATATGATACCGGCGTAGCTGTGACACAAGCAAGTGGCGAAGGAATCGTAATCAATACCAGTAACGTAATAACTGAAGAACATAAGAAATCAAACGGTTAGATATTCTAAAAATCATTAAGAAAGATTTGTTATAATTATATTTTACGTCTAGATGACGGTGTTAAGTTAACAGCATCAAAGAGAAAAGAAAAGACGGCTAGTATTAAACTTGACGTTGTTCTTGGAATGTCCAACGATGAATTACTCCATGTAGAAGAAATAAATAGGTTTAGAAAGAAACAAAATAAAGGGTAAATATAGAATAAAATAAAAAATGCAAACGGAATTATTGCAAGCGTAATTTTGCAGATTCATTGATGTTTGGTGGTTATATGATGATGGAGGATTAACTATGCTACTTCCGTATATCATATCAACCAGACATGATTGGTCTAACTGCAAACTGAGGGTATTCGGTTTAGCTAGTAATAAGAACGATCTCGCACTAGAAGAAAGAAAGTAAGTATACTAATTTAGTGAGTCCCATTGTTTAAGTAATTTTGTAATTTATTTCCAGTATGGCTCATTTATTGTCGAAATTCAGATTGAACTATACATCTCTGAAAATGGTTTCTCTCTCAGACAAGCCTCATGACGATACTATATCTATGTTCGATTCGCTTGTGGATGACTTTAAAAATGCAACTGATGCACAAAATGGTATGATAACTGCATTTTTTTAAATTATATTAGGTGGTTGCATGTATGCTGGTTATTATTTCACCTGAAAAGGTATTATAAATCAAGTCAAGAGTATGACTTTGTGTCAATTAACACATGGTCTGAAAGTCCCGGGCGTAACAAAGAAAACGCGTTTTTTTTTCGTTAAAAATTGGCTTTATTCATCAAGATAATCTCCACACGCAATAAGCCACACAATCATTGCAACGCCGCTCTAACATTTCAATACTACTTTTGTAGAACGATTTATCCTTTGCTTCAAAACAGGCCTCAGTTACAGCGATAACCTCTTCGTTCGATTGAAAAATCTTACCGGTGAACATTTTTTTGGGACCTGTGAACAGACAGTCGTCGCTGGAACCCAAATCTGAATACGGTGGATGTGGGAGTAATTCGAACTTCAATTCATGTAGTTTTGGCAATGTTTTGATTCACTTGTGGCACAATGTGTTGTCTTGATGAAACAATTCTTTTCTTTCCCATATGCGGTCATTCCTTTGCAATTTCGACCTTCAAACGCTCCAATAACGCTATATAATATTCACCGTTGACGGTATTTCTCTTCTAAAGGTAGTCGATGAATATTACACCATGCATATCCAAAAATACCAAGGCAATAATATTTCCAGCCGATTGTTGTGGGTGCTTTGGACGAGGTTCACCAGTTGCTGTCAACTCAGATAACGATAGTTTTGATTCCGGAGTGAATTTATGGATCCATGTGTCATCCACTGTCACGCATCGACGCAAAAATTCCGGTTTGTTACATTTAAACATCGTCAAACACTGCTCAGAATCATCAACATGTTCTTGTTTTTGGTCAACAGTGAGCAAAATCGGAACCTACTTTGAACAGAGATTTCTCATAGTAAAATGCTTATGCAATATAAAACTAACACGTTCTTTTAATATCTTTACGATGGTAGCTAACTCACCCAATTTCACTTTTCGATTATTCAAAACGATTTTGTATTTTTTTTTGTGTGTTACCACATCATTTGAACGTCCATTGGGTTTTGCATCATCGGTGTCTTTACGAACACTTTTGAAGTTAGCACCCCTACGTTTTATTTTTATTTCTGAAGGATCGGAGTCCCTATAACACCCTTCAAGTAATTGCTTCGCTTGAGCGGTATTTTTTGCCATAAAGAAGCAGTCTAAAATTAAAACACGAAATTATTTTTCATCCATTATTTGAAAATAACTAAAGTAGTATCACTCTTAGCATAATAACTCTAAATTTATGAGTTTTAACAACTTTATTTTGAAGAAGAGTAATAACTGAAAAAGCGTTGAATGTAACAAAACTAGCGCCACCTATGTGCTAGGCCCGAGATTTTTCAGCTTACGAATTACTCACAATAATGTCTTTTTTGTAAGAATAATTCGTTAAATTTAGTTAATTGACATTGTTAGACCTCTGCAACTACAATTCCCTTCGGTTTAGCAATTTGTAATACCCTACACATTGATGATTTCACCGTAAAGAGGGAATATTTATTAGGAGGAAGTGAAAAATAGGACTTTGTGAAAATATTTTATTTCAATACTGCTTAACATTTGCATGACACATTTTCAACATATATCAAACACCTTATCTAATCTGACAACTGAGCATAATATATTTGAATTTTAATTTCAATACTACATTTTCGCCCTTTGTAATCCTATTTATTCTTGCCCTCCATCAGAATAAGCAAACACTGATTATTATTTATCTTATTACATTGCCATGTCCTAATTTTTCGTTAAATTTGGTTTTCTACATTGCTAGTTTCACACTCAAATGAATTAAAATAGCTTTAGGGTACTCTTAAATAGTGTTTAGATGATATAACATAATAGCAAAATAGTAAAATAAATCCTGCTTGCAACATTATTACATAAAAACTTAGTTCTTAATCTTTTGTTTTGTGTTGTTTTACTTCCTGCTTCTTAATAACATAAAGTTGAAGGCACATTATCACTTGTTTCAAAAGCATCTGTAGAGAAAACTGTGCTAGTTTTTACTTATTAAACATCTCAATTAACTTCCTCTGAAAAAATTTTACATTTGTATTTACTTTTAATTAGATCTATTTCGATCTATTCTTCTTCTGTTTCGATGAGTTGGTCAATTCAATCGTTCAATTCAATGATCGATATAGGTTTTAATATTAAAATTACAATGATAAGAAAATTGTATTAAATAGTTTCAAAATTTATAATCGGACATGACAATGGCGTTAAATTCTCTATCCACAGCAAAAATATACATTTAACAGGCATAAGTCATAATTCATTTGGTCCGGGAACATATTACAAATTTTTGAAATTACACACATTCCTAAAATCAATCACTAGACGCTAATCCCAATGTAAAACCATATATTTTGACGTATGTTTCAGATTGTCAAGTAACAGATGCTGAATTAAACGCTAACCATGACAAAACTCTTCGCCAACTTAGATTAAGAGAATTATTACTAGAAAATTCTCAAAACGCCAATTTAATTGTTATGTAAGTTACTTCACTTGTTAGAGCGTATTTAATATAATAAAAATTACGTTTTTTTATTTCATAGGTCTCTTCCAATGCCACGAAAAGGTCACCTATCCGCACCTTTATATATGGCTTGGCTAGAATTACTTACGAAAGATATGCCGCCCTTTTTATTAGTGAGGGGTAATCAACAATCGGTTCTAACCTATTACTCTTAAAGATCCGATGATTAGTTTTCCCTCTTGATATTATTAGGTTAATTTTGAATTATTTAATCAGAAAAAAAATCAGTATTACTTCTGAAACTGTTAACTCAAATTCTTTCGGGCGTCGATACGTAAAGAATTAAATTCCGTTCCAAAGACCAAATATTTAGATTTTAGAAAGTATTTTATAGTTAAAAATTAAAATATGATTAAAATTCTATATAAATGTGTATGTTATATATGTAGATATTAGTTATAGTTTGTTTTTATTAAAGGTATTTTTAAAATTGATGTGTGCTTTTTTTCAATGCCCTTAAATATAAAATTCAGACTTTTTTAATATTTTTAATACAACTTTCATAATATATTAATTTTTTTATATATAGTGTCATCTACCGACGACATCTGTAATTTCAAAATATATCATCCCATATTACAGTTTCCTACTTAAAAAGGCAACTATATAATTGCCACTAACAAGATATAGGAAACTCTTTACATATTGTGGTTGACAAAGGTGTCAAAATATACAATGTTCGGTGGATGTGGAATGTTTAATTTATGATTTATATTTAAAAATGGAATACAAATAAAAGTAGTTTGGTGAAATACACGGATAACCTATGTGTGTGTGTCACTTTAGTATATCAAAAATGTTTGTGTATTAGGATAAGAGGAATTAAGAATGTTTGACGCAGTATTACAAATTTCCAAGGGCATGGATATGAGGAAACAATCAATGAAACCTATGTTTCTGGGAATTTAGTGAACACATACAAAAGTCTTAACTTTTTGGAATACACGGAATGACCGTAACAGTTTCCAAAATGCCTACAATCAGGAAGTATCGAAGTGAAACAACAGAAGTGAGCAGCTGCTTAAAGTATATGATTTTTGGTTTTAATGTATTATTTTGGGTAAGTTTAATGTGTCCTCATAATGTGACCTGATGATCTACATAATTAGCATTTTATATTTGTAGCTTTTGGGTCTCTGCATTTTGACTGTAGGTGTATGGGCTTGGTCAGAAAAAGATATCTTCAATAATTTAGGAAAAGTTGCCAACATTGCTCTTGATCCAGCATTTATATTAATATGTGTTGGTAAGTTTTTTTATATTAAAGTGTTAATTGGACTAAGTAATACTCAATTTAAATATTTTTAGGAACTGTGACATTTGTGATAGGTTTTACGGGTTGTGTGGGAGCACTGAGAGAAAATACCTGTTTATTAGCAACTGTGAGTAGTTAATTGACAATAGTTCTAAAAAAAACTAAACCACAATGTTTTAGTATGCAATTTTCTTGTCAGTTTTGTTATTATTTGAAATGACAGCAGGAATATTAGGATTTGTTTTTAAGGATTGGGTAAGTATGGTATTGATCATTCATAGAATTATACAGTGTAAACAAACATTTTTAGATCAAAGCTCAGGCAGCTATTGGATTTCAAACATTTATAATTCATTATAGGGAAGATCCAGACCAACAAAATTTAATAGATTGGATACAAGAAGATTGGGTACAAAATTGTATATTTTAACACAATATCTATTTTAA
Source organism: Rhynchophorus ferrugineus (assembly GCF_030347505.1). Lineage (NCBI taxonomy): Eukaryota > Metazoa > Arthropoda > Insecta > Coleoptera > Curculionidae > Rhynchophorus > Rhynchophorus ferrugineus. The sequence goes on along the minus strand of NW_027472583.1, from coordinate 15,781,036 downwards.
TATGATTATGTTTTCTCAGCTCCAATGTTGTGGAATTGAAGGCCCTAAAGACTGGGACAGAAATAATTACTTTAATTGTTCCTCAAAGGATGTAGGAAGTAGAGAAGCTTGTGGAGTTCCTTTTTCTTGCTGCAAACGTAAACCAAATGTAAGATATTTTTTATATATATAAGTTAGATCTACTCTTAAAATGAAATATGATTTAGGAAATTATTAAGAATAAGCAATGTGGATATGATGTTCGGAAGCCTGGATTTGTAAGTATATTTGTATATGTGTAATAGTATTCAAATATGTATATGTACAATATTATTTCAAATTATTCATATTTTGTAATCATGCAGCCAGGAGAAAGACATATATTTGAAAGAGGTTGTTTAAGAGCTGGTGAAGAATGGATTGAAAGCAATCTAGTACCTGTGGCTGCTGTTAAAGTAGGAACAATGATCCTACAGGTACCAGTTGCAAACTTCACTGTGTCTCCATTCATTTTTTAATTTCTTCATTAGCACATCATTGCAGCATGATGAATAGTTTCGGTTTACTTAGTTGTATTTGCATGTTTGCACAAATTTCAGGCTTTTGATGTGTCAAAAATTATAAATGAGCAAGGCTGTCTTGAAGCTGTGGAGGAATGGACCGAGAAGAATTTTATATCTATTGTGTCCTGTTCGTTTGTGATTTTATTTTTACAAGTAAGTTATTTTTTATTTTAAATATGTTTCCGTTATTAAATTATTTGAGTTTTATATTGTTCAGAGAATCTTGTTTTTGAGTTCATAAATATAATTTGAGCAAGGAATTACATTTATCGTATCGCTTATTTCATTTATCATTCGTAAATATGTATATACATCTGCTTGGTGGTTGTATCAATTTGCTTCAATTTCTTATTTTCAGCATACGTGTTTATGATTGCTGATTTGTTGTTTTGTCTGATATTTGTTGATTTTGAAGATTTGAAATCTATTAAAATTATAAGTTTAAGAATTGTATTGGGCTTAGGAAATAAATAAGACCTATATACATATATTTTTAATATGCTTAGGTTATAGAATTTTTTCAACTAGCTATTGAAAGGCGATCTATGAAACTGAGTGCGTGATTGAATTTGATAAGTTTGCTACAGTATACAGTTTATGTACGTCTACCCATATACATATACTAAAACTAATCAGGCGATTTCAAGGAAGAGCTCTTTCAACTTTAATTGTACAGCTCTCTTGCAGAAAAATCAAAGTCGACTAGTTAATTAATGATTCTATTGTCTAAATTCCGAGGTCGTTTACTTTTTTTAAAAATATTTAGGAATATATACGTTTTAAATGCAGGCAACGGTTTATAAATATAATAAATTTGGTCATACATATTACATGTAAATATTTTTGTAATTTTTGAATTGTAATATATGAAATATTTTAAGTTATTGTTGATAAATATGCAGTTACTAATTTATGAATATATGCTCGTTTTCCTGAGCTTATAATTACAGGATTGTAAATCAATGCTTTTGATTTATAGTTAAGAACGTACATAATCAGTAATAAAATTTAATATGCCTTTATTTAGTTAAAGTGTATTTAAAATGGAATTGCATAGAGGTAAATACTATGACCTGAATTTTCAAGATATTGTTGCTTGTGCTTTTTAGCACTAGGCTAAGGTTTATAGTGAAAACCTATCAAATCTTATTCAGAATTTAGTTTTTGAGGTCGCGTCTTCCACTTGTGAAATACCATTTGCTTTGATAATATTGATTTATTGTAATTTTAGATATTAGGCATCTGCTTCGCACAAAACTTGCGAGCTGATATTTTCGCTCAGAAAGCGAAATGGCATCACTGACAATTGAGGGCTCCCACTGCGGTTTAGTACAATTTTATGTACAGGACCGCGTGGGAGTCGTCCAGCGAACCATTGGAAAACTTGCAGATCGTGGAGCGAGTAGAAGTTCGAATCGGCAGTTGAACGTATTCGTCCGGACTATTCATTTGTCAAATTTGTATTTGAAATTATATATTTTGTATTCAGCGTAACCATTGTAACATTGTATATTAACATGTAACCATTATAAAAGTAAAATTGTATTAAATACCATAATCGACCGTTTGACCAATAGATTGTGGTGGAATTTTTACTCGCACAGTCTACCTTACTCTACTTAATGACGTTTCTAATATTTTTGTTATTATACACCAACTAGCATTTTTATATATAGTATCTTTTGTCTCCATTGTTTATAAAGAATCTCTATATTGAAGGTATGCATTCTCTACTAGTTACATTTTTCATTTTATGAAGGTATTCAGACACTGTTTGATATTTAATTACCTGTAAAGGATTCAGTTTTATATAATTTGAAAATGTAGATTTACTTTTATAAAAATTTAATAGCCGGCTTGGTTGGCGCAGTGGTAAAGGTGACAGGACGGTCCTCCTACTGTTGTGAAAATCGCGGGTTCCTGCTGGGGCGTGGTCGTAAATGTATGTTTGTGATTGTCCAAGGCAAGAGTGCAAAATCCAACAAGGAAAATGATTCCAGTCAGGCCAGCAATCAGGCTGGGTATGACCGGATATCTTCTGGGATGATTTCTAAGTTGGTCACTCGCCAGTCGGTGGGCTTAATGCCGAGGACTGTGGTTTGGAACCCACGTTAAACTGTAGGTCCAGTGCAAATAAACCCTCTTTGGTAAAAAGGAGATTTTAAAATATAAAATATGTATATAAAAATAATATTAAACTTCATTTTGGGATGTTTATTAATTTTCTTTTTTGAAATTTGTAATCAGTGTCTGTACAGAGTCATGATGCTATATATACCGTAGCATTTTTTGGATTCGAAATATGCCATATAAATAGAAGAAAATCAAAATACATATATGCTTTTAGAATATTTTACTCATAGTACTTCTATAGATGCTTTACTGGTGTGGGTTATGATTAGATATTTTTGATACATATTTATATTTTTTACACTTATTGAATGTTTATTCTAAGTAAAAATGTGTTAATTAATGAACAAAATGCTAGTTGGGTCAATATGATATTTTGTTATAGGTGATAGTTTAAGCTTTAATCATTGTGATATAATTTTACATTCCTACTTTATATATACATATCTCTGACAATTTTATATGGTTTTAGAACTCGAGTATTTTAAACCCTGTCATGTTCAATGTTCGACATTCAGGGCTTGTATATTAGATCTTTGAATATTAAACGAATGATATTTTGCTGTATTGGTCGAATATAAATTGTAACTTGTAATAATTGTGTAATAATATTTAATATTGTAATACTTTATATTTAATAAAATATTTAACAATTTTTTGGTATTTTATTCGTTTGCGCATGTTTGTTATCTGAATCTAGATTGAACTAGACATATGCCATAGATTTTTATGTTCTTAATTTTAATGTAACATTTTATATAAACTTAGAATAATTTTTTTGTAGATTATATTTCCTATTAGTTGATCTTGCAGATAGTGCAAGAGTTTTTTAGCTCGAGGACTCGTCAACAATTATCACTGTGATAACTGTGATAATATATCAGTAATGCTTTATCTTACAATGGTGGTACATACAAATAATACTACCTTTAGTTCATTATTGATAACATAGTTGCCGCAATAATAGATATTAAATGGTTTGATGTTTTTATACAAAAAAAATTACCCAAGTTCAGTCAGTGACAATATCAAAAAGATTGCTTTTTAGTGTTTTAAAACGGTTATCAAATTTAAATTATTAAGTAAGCCAAGTTTAATTGTTGCCAAGTATGCTATTATTGTGGGTAGTCTAGAGTTGTTCCTTTCTGTTTATGGATTTTCTGCATGCCACACCCTTGTTTATATCTATAAATATATATTTTTGGTTTAATTTTTGAACTGCAACTTATGTTTCATTTGTTTGTTAATTTTGTATTTGGTTTTGAAACAAAATTATTGGTGGTTTCGTTGAATAGTTCCTTTATTTGCTTATTATTTTTAAGCTTGCTTTGGAGTAATAACATTTTCAGAAAAACTTCTGTTTTTTTAAACTAAGCTCTGGCCAGGCTTTCTTTTTTTACATCTCATTTTATATAATTTTATTTACACAGTTTAGTCGAGATACATTTTAGGGCTGTTTCATTGTTACCTAATTCTAATACTACTACAATTTTGAAATGTTTTCATTTTGTTTATACATATTTGAAACTTGTTCGTTAACTTTATTATTAACGATAGTTATTGTTAGATATTGTTTTAACAGTAATGCCAAAAAGTGAATGTGGTTTAATGTTATTTTTCTTATTCCACTTCTCTACTATAGCGAATGTGTGTTAGCATGCACTCTGTCAAAAACTCGAACTAAGCTAATCAATGTTCAAAAAGTTTAAATATTTAATAACATTAATGGAAATAGTTCGGGTTTTTATTCAGATAATCCCGCTGAAAAAGTATATATGTATTGATATGTCTTAATGCTTATATTTAGTTACAAATTGGTTTTACACGTACAAACATGAAATAATATAAAAATATATATAATGTAAATGATAGATAAGATACTTATAGAAGTTATTTTTAGTTTTCGTTTCAAAATAGTGATAATCAATTTAATGAGTATTTCCGAATCAGTTAATAAGCTTATTTTAGCATTGGATAAACTGATTAAATTACATAACTGACCGATTTTTGCAATATGGATATGATAGAAATGCATTTTGATTTTTTTATTGTTTGCAGGACATGAAACAACTCAGTTATTAAGTGCAACTTTGATTTGGATTTAGCTGCCTGATTTGAACACTAGAGCGCAATAACAACATTCTCTTAATTACTCCCTATTGATTTCACTGTGTTTAAATGGTTGAGAATTTAATTATAAATAGGTAGTTCAGCGTTTCAATAATTAGCCCATGCAATGTTCGTTAATATTGCATACAGCTAGTAATACTTTACTTGATAATAGTTCTCGATCTGATATTTTAAATGTGTGATTACATCACTAAGAATATTGGAAATGTTTTATTTTTATTATTTTTCTTCTTGATTCGAATATAGAGAAGCATCAACATATTTTTTTATACAAGTAAAATAATTGTAGTAATTTACTTATGGGGATTTTCAATAAGGGTGGATATGTGAATCTGTTTATCATATCTGTTAATATTTAGTTGATGACAAATCGTAACATTTTTAAAATTTTATTATCAATATGACGAAAAGGATTCAAATTTGGGGTCCATATCAATGGGACCCAAATTTGGTTCAAAGTCAAGTTGAGAAGTGCATTTTTTCGATAAATTGGTATGTTTCATACCAACCCATACGAGGTTTACCTGGTGAAGCTTTTAGCCTAGGGGTGTTATTAGTATATACTTCTTCATCCCATCAATGGCAAGCGCTGTAGACTAATGATAAGCAATTTTGTAAATCTCAGATTGAACGTGCCATAAAAAGGATGCAGCAATGGGCTTTCTTCATGGACGATTTGATTGAAATATAATAATTTTATTGTAATACACATATAACACATAATGTTGAAATGCAAAGTAACCGATCATCGTTCCGACGATGGTTCATCCAAATTTTTGTAATTTTATTAATAGTTATTCGAATATATCTGCACTTTTTCAAGAGTCAATTTTCAAGCTTGCTTAAGCCTTGTTATGGTGTTATGTTTATACATTTATTTTGGTCCTGGATTCTCTATTGATACTGTTCTCCATTATCAGGTCTGTTGGTAATTACTTTCCGGTTTTTGTAACAGATTTTATTAGCCATAACTATATAGTGTCATGCTTTGATACATATATAATTTTATTTTACTGACATTAACATCAAAACAGCACAAGTTACGATCTCTCATTTTCTATCATTCTATCGTTTTTTGAGTTTTGTGTCTGAAAAGCTGTTGAAAGTCACCGTTTGCTGGTAATGACTTACGGTGAGTATGCCCCAACTATAGACACATGTGAAACGTGTTTTCGACACAGTAGTGATTTGAACACAGTTTCATACAACAAATTCAAGCAAAGAAGTATTAAAATCATTGGGATGAGAAGCTTTCGCATCGATGGGGCTAGCGCTTGCATAACAGCACCTTTTTTGATCGTGCCCTATAACATTGAAGTTGATTGTAGTTAGAAATCCCTCAGTATAGTAAAGGGTTTTCAGGATAGTATAGATCATGATTCTTTGAGTATTTCTTGTCGCTTGGGTATTTTGTGCGAGGATATTTTTAGTAAGAAAACGTTTTTAAGGAAGTCCTCGAGTGGTTCTATGAGTTTGTGAGATTGCAGCAGGTATATGTTAATATATATATTTTTACCTCATTTTTCTTGAACTTCATCTCAAGTATAGCAATACAATTTATATAATATATTAGTATTATATATAATACTATTACTTTTCAGTAATGCTGTTTAGAGATCTAGAAAACTAGATATTTAGAGAGGCCCAACAATGAAATAGGTTCCATTGGCAAAAGGAAACGCTGCTTTTTTTGTAATAGCATGATTCGCCTTATTAATTATTGTAGATCCAAGTAATACATTTTAATTCCATTTGAGAGTATATTTACCTTTTACGTTCAGTTACAGTACTTACTGTAAAACAGTAAGTATTCTTTATCTCCTCAAAATTTTTATTTATTGTATGTATGTATATTCTGCACAACTACACACATATCAAATAATATTTCACGCTCTATAATACAATATCCTACAGTTGTAGTATATTAATTATATACTCACCTTTAGTTGTTTACATTCTCATCATCCTGTCTTGGAAATTGTCATCATTGATAATCATACTGAGAAAGTTTCATTCACTGAATAATGAAAATAAAAACTGTTATTTATTTATTTAACATTTGTTTACAATTTTATCCTTTGTCGATTTCTTCTTCAATGTGTCTCATCGAGTTCATTCAAACCAAAGGTGTTATTACCATTCCTGTTTCCAGCATGAGAAACAATATATCTGTAATTATTAATAAATGTATTGACCAATTAAACCTATTCAATTATTATTCCAAGGTTTACCTTTCTCCATCAGCTTTCGTTGTCATAACACTATTTGTATTATCATGTTGCCGTGCATGACCGTTAGATGTATTGGTCCCATTCAAAAATATCCATGTCTCTTCTAAGTATCCAAATAAATATAGAAAGTCTTCCTTAAAATTTTATTCTTTTAAAAACTATATCTGGAAGTTCCATTTTACCATTTTACGCGGAAATAATTGTATTAAATCAGTTTATATTGAAAAAACTACTCAGTATTTTTATACATTTCATATATTTGATATTTGACAGAGTTAATATTAAGTTGATCTTGATTTGTCAACCGCATCGTATGAGCACGGTTTCGGTGAATCCATAATATAATATAATGTAAATTATATAATTATAAAAATATTGTAATTTTATTTTTTGACATATTTCAATGACCGTCTCCATACTAGTATTCAGCGCAGCTGCGACACGCTAAAAATATTCCCAATAAAACCGCAGCAAATTAATATTTAACAAAATAATAATAAGGAGCGATTTGAAATGTATCAAAACAAGCAAAGCAAAGCGTTAAAACATTTGCCGATTAATAACCTAGAGTTATTATAACGACTTTTGCAGGCTGGTTCGGTTACATGTTCGAACTTATCAGACAACATTGTCTCTTTTTATTTAGAACTAGCTGACCCGACAGACTTCGTCCTGTCAAAAAGATTTGTAATGTGGCAGTTTTTGTGCCTACGTATTTTAAAAAATTCTCCTGAACAGAACCATCACCCTGGTGATAGGGCGTTGTGAATAAAAAATAATTAAATAAAACATATATAAGGATTGAAAAGTAAGTAATCGCTTTATTGTTAATCATGTGAATCATAATTATTATTATTATTATCATTATATTGCTTTGTGGTATACGATGTTTTTTGTTTGATTACCTGGCGCATAGATAAACAAATCTGATGGTTTTCCAACACGGGAACAGGCAACATACAATTGACCATGTGAGAAACATGGGTTTTCTAGATTAATACCACAAACACTTAATGATTGCCCCTGGGACTTGTTTATAGTCATAGCAAAAGCAAGCCGTCAACATGTCTATAGGAAATTTGCCATTACCAATGTCAATGAGTTATTTAGAGAATATGTTTCCAGATTGGTCATTTTGCAACTCGACACGCATATTCTTGCTTAAATGAAGTACTTTAACATGTTTCCACAAATTGGAGGACTTTAGACATGCATTGAGTTCATCAGCTGGCGTTGATCGTGGAATCACTGGCAATGTTTGACGAAAATCTCCTGCTAATAAAATCATTGCACCACCAAATCGGTTATTATTGCTACGTAGATCTTTTAAGGTTCTGTCTAAAGCCTCCAAAGATTTTTTATGTGCCATCGTGCATTCATCCCAAACAATCAATTTACATTGCTGCAAAACCTTTGCCATTGCAGAGTTCTTCGAAACGTTGCAGGTTGGAGTTTCATTGCTTTGCATATTTAATGGCAATTTTAGTGCTGAATGGGCTGTTCGACCACCTTCAAGCAAAGTTGCTGCGATTCCCGACGAAGCGAGTGCAAGTGCAATTTTATTTTGTGAGCGAATTGTTGCTAATATTAATGAAATAAAAAAAGTTTTTCCTGTACCACCAGGTGCATCTAAGAAATAAATCCCTCCAGTTTCATCATTTGTTACTTTCATAAGAGTTTCAAATACATACTTCTGTTGTTCATTTAACAGTGGAAGATTTGTTTGAATTTATTCTTTCAAAGCGTTGAGATCATACAGTCTTTCTCGATGCAACTCTTGGTTAAAAGCGTCATGCATTGGACGATTGGGCGCGGTCAGGCCTAATTGAATTAATAGTTTGTTTGACATTATCAAGCACATGTCCTCAATTGAAATCAATGCTTCATTGTAAATTTCTTCACTGATTTGTATATTTGGATTTCCCATTCTATTCCGTATTTGATACAAAATATCATCACACATATAATCTTTGTACTTCATCCACAAATCAATTGGGTTTGATGGGAAGCATGTAGATATGATTATAGAAAACAATGTTCGTATTTGATGAGTGTGTGATGATATTACAGCATCATTGAGAGTTTGATCCCAATGAGCGTCATTTTCAAGCAATTGCAAACGTTGACAGGCTTCTCTGTAGGATCCACACAATTCACCATCAACAGTTCGTAACTGTTGGAATGATGTTGGGCCACGTACATTGACTAATAGCAGTCGTAAATAAAAACATTCATCATTGCTTGGATGTACTGAATAAATCCGGCCAATCGCATCGGTGGAATATACATCTGTATATCCTGGAACTGGTTTTCCTTGTTTCCGTCGTATAAATCTCCTTGAGGATTGATTCCAGGTATAATATTTTGGCATTTCAGAATATAGCAATGTTTGTGCGAAATCATCGTTTTGGCATGTCTCAAAAAAACTGGTTAATGTAGTAGATGGTGGCTGAGCAGCTCTTTGTACTGCGTTCTGTGCTGTAAAATACACTCTTTGTCCATTTTCTAAATGCACAGCTAAGTGAACAACAGAAGGGTGTCTCTCATGAATAGGAAAAGAAAATATTCGCCAAACTGCTTCATTACTACTGACATAGCGGCCCATTTGGTATTGGGTAACTTCATCATTAGAATTCTCTGCACCAATTTCAATCACAGCCATATCACTCCCTTTGCTTACATATTTGCAAATGTATTTAATCGATTTCACTGAATGGCAAGATTCAACGTTGATGTGTGCTTTGAATGTCTTTGATAAAATGGGTGAATATGGAACAATCCAACGATTATCTATTTCAATATCTTGTTGATTTAATTTGACAATTGTTGATTTTCCATTGTCTGCTGTCGATCTGCGACGATACAATGGATAACCGTCATTACCAGTAATTGTTTCCGATATTAATGTCCGTGGATATCGTTTTGAACATTTACCATCCATCATACACGGTGAATTTTGATTAAGAGTTCCACAGGGACCATGTATCATGTTTTTGATAACTACCTCATGCAATCCAGGATCTACTTGTACATTAGGGATTTCAGCTGATATCACTGCATCAACTTCATTTGGCCTTATCTTTTCAACCAACCAAATCAAAATGTGTGCATGTGGCAATCCTCGTTTCTGCCACTCCACAGAATACATCCAGCAGCGTGTCTCACCAAACACATTATGTTTTACGATGAAATTCATTAAAGATTTCAACTTTTGTCTAAAGACTCTGGCTGTAATATCATGACGATCAATGGATGATTTCCCAGGTAATAACTCCTGCTTAATTTCTATCCATTGCGGATTGCATGTAAATGTGATGAACAAATCTGCTGTACCATAATGACGAACATACGACATGGCATCTTGAGCATATTCGTGCATATGCCGAGGGCTTCCGATGTATGTTGCTGGAAGAATAGTCATCCGACCGACATTCTGTGCATTTCCATCAGTATTAATCGCATCTCGAAGGTGAATATACTCTTCAGATCGGAGTTTGGTTTGATTCAACCTGATGAATGTTAATCTCTCCGTTTCAATTTTAACATACATGTCATCAACATATTTGTGATATAATCGCCGACATTTCAATATGCGATTATCTGCATTTTCCCGAATCATTAGGCGGTATGAATAATAGTTCATTGAACTGACTTTTTTGTTGGTTTCAGAACCTGTAAACAGATTTTGTTTTAATAACATTCAAATACATAATATAGTGACTGAGATATTATCGCCATAGCTAAACTAATATTTTAGTTACCTGTAATGGGATTTATCATTTTTATTGATAAATCGTAGCCATCTTCACCTTGCCAAAATATAATGGGATATTGCAGTGCATCATATGAGCGGTGTGTTTCCTTTATAGGTTGTAATTGAAAATTCCGACGATGTAAAACAATATCACGGGATTCCAAGTTTTCTCCAACTACAACGATAGCAACTTCGTCAATAGTTGGTGCATTAAAACGTCTTGTATGTTGACCTGCAGGTGTTTTATCAGCTCTGATTACAATTTTGTGATTATCGGATGGCATCAGATCCAGGGCAGTTTTAAACAATATAATCAATTGATTGTGTTGATGAAATAAAGTTTGTAATTGTTCTACAATAGACCTTTTTACTAAATTGTTATGTGCACAACGCAGATCAATTTCTTGTGGTGAATTGCCCATAAAATAAATTTGCAGGAATTTGTTGTCGCTATCTGACACTGGTAACAGTGAACCTGCTCTGTGATATATTTGCCCTTGTATCTGTAAATAAAAAAAATATTATGGTGTGGTATAAATTAATGGATTGTCAATGATCAAACTTAAATAATATTTGATCTTAAAAAGTATATATTTAGTTTTAACTAATATCTATCAAATATAAAATATAATAAAAGTGTCACTGAAACTGAATCACCATATAATATGATGACTAAGTGATATATTTCGTAATGATTAAGAAATTGAAGATTAGTAACACATCTTAACTTTGGTGACAGAAAATTTTGTTCGCTAAAATAATTATGAGTAACTGCTATAATACATACCTTGAAAGTTGGCATAAAATTTTCCCGAACTGCATTTGTTGCCCCAAATGAAGTCATTTGAAAGCAATTGTTATATTGTTGGATATGTGTCAAAAAGTGTATAGAATCTGTTCCTATTCTAGAAACCAATGAGTACAATGGTTCTGGTGGTGGATCCAATTGTATCAATTTCACTTTACCATTTGCGCAACACAATCCATTGGCTTCGTTTTTGTATTTTAATGCCTTACAGTGTGAGCAAACCAAGTTCATAGAACCAATAACAACACATTGGTAGTTACTGTAGTCAATTGACACATCGTAACTGAAAGCAGCTGGATTCAAACTTGCGCGATTATTAGTTGAATGTCGCGCTCGCGCTTCACGCGAATCAAATATAAATTATTTTTTCACTAATCACGAACTAAACAAACACTAACTAACTAAACACTCTGCACAAAACACGATATACGAATTTGTTTCGTGTATCACTTGACAATTCATCTGTCATCTGTCAAAAGTCATCTGTAACAGACAACTTTTTTTTTAAAATTTGATATGACTTGAACTCAAATCCTTTTAAGCCGTACAAATTGTTTTATTTATTTAAAATTTGAATTAAATTTTAAACAAATAAAAAATTTTAAATAAATAAAACAATTCGTACGGATTAAAAGGATTTGAGTTCAAGTCATATCAAATTTAAAAAAAAAAAGTTGTCTGTTACAGATGACTTTTGACAGATGACAGATGAATTGTCAACTGATACACGAAACAAATTCAAACAAAAAGGGCTATTTTTAGGGTTTTTCCAGCAATAATTCTAATTTTTCTCGCCGTAAAAACCATCCCTGAACTTCAACGAACATTTTAAAAAAAGATTTGGCCAAATTGGTCCAGGCGTTGTTGAGTTATGCGCTTAGGAACATATTTTGCGATTCATTTTTATATATAAGATAAAATGAGAAGGACAATATGATAAATTGAAATACATTGAACATCTTGATGATGTGAGTTCACTGTTGTTTTGAATAAACTATAGATTAGATCGTGTTGCTGGTTATCCATGCGATGGTTATTTTAACAGTGAATAACTTCTTTTCTGGTATTTTTTCTTGCAATAATTATTAAAATATGAATACTGTATGTATAAAATGAAGGGTTATTGTTGCCTCTGTCAATCATAATGAAGCCGACATTATGGATTGATAAAAATAAAGGGATGAGGGATATTTTTAGAAATTAAACTTTAAAATAATTCGGATCCAGAGGGAGAATGTGGATTCCGGGACTTGCGCCGCTCCGGCCAAACTTTTCGCGCTTTACTGATTCGGAATTCAGTGTCTTTGTGTCATCCGGAGCACTTACATAGCGCTCGTTGCCTCAAAACGGGCGATATTTCGCAGTGAGCCCCTATTTTTGCGCAATTGACGCGCGTCTCATATCGCTTGCCCTTGTGACATGTATCAAAATGTTTATGTTCCTCATTCTGAAAACGAGATTTACTTTGGATAGTGACCAGTGAATTACGGTGTTTGTTATTATTGTTTGTTTACTCATAAATATGTGTAAGTAATTATGAAAATCATTTAATATCTGAAAATGAGTTTATGAATAACTAAATATATATACGATATACAATTGTATCAAAAAATATAGTAATTTAAACCTAATTACTATATTAATAATAAAAGGATAATCACACTCCTCGAAATTATGAAAAATCGAAAATATTATAATTTTAAGATAATGGTTTATTTAGATATATTAAATTATTGTAAAAGAAATTTGATATTAGATAAAATACATAATACTATGCTATTATTTTGCACCTTTCGTGTTTTCATTGTTCTTGAGCAATGGTGTAGATTGGCGCCATCTTTATATCGAAATTAAAAATCAAGACAAAATTTCTAGAAAGTTTTTACAATTTAATACTGAAATTTAGTTGTTAAAATAATACCGGTATATAGTATTTCTATGCAAGTGTATATATGAATATTCACTGAATTTCGTACACGTCCGGATTGTTATACAAAATAATTGAATATGTATATTATAGATTTGAAAATTGTTTGAAAATTCGGTGTTATAAATTATATTATTGAATATTATTTTAAAATAAGGAGTATTGATTTCTTTAAAATAATAAGTTTATTTTGTTTTTGTTTGGTTAATTACTATTAACTTGTTAATTTTTTTCTGCCTGATTGTGTGTTTTTCGAATTTATTGTATTTGAATCGATTGGTCATTGTTAATATTTGCTGCTGTTTAGTTTTGTTCATTTTTCGTAAAATTTCAATTGACCATTGTATTTTGTTGATATGATTTGGATACATATTTTGACATACATAATTTTTAACAATCATATTAATAACAAAGCCTAATCATACTTCTCGGAATTACGAGAAACCAGATTTATTTAAAATTGCAATATTAAAAGTTTTAATATAAACGTTACTTATATATTTTAAAGTTATGTTAAAGAAATTTAAGTATTGAATTAAATAGTATGTTATTGTGTTTTATTTTAATTTTGCTTTTTTTATAATTTTATTGATTTTTGCATCGAAATTTTACATCATTACGGCAAGATTTCTAGAAATATTTTGCAATTTAATATAGAGATTTATTTGTTAAAATAATATGAGTATATGGTAAAGTGTAATTTATCTGACAGACGAGTAAATGGAAAACTATGAAAATAGATGCAAAATATCGTTGTTAATAGTAAATTTTGTTTTATTATTACTAATATAATATAAAATAAATACAAGTGTGTATATAAATATTCACAGAAATTTCGTATAGTCCTAAATCATTATTCAAACTAATTTATTGTGTATATAACGTGTTTGAAAATCAAGTATTATAAAAAACATTAATTTACATGGAATTTAATTGATATTACTTTTATACTAATTAGATCTTTTTAGAATTATAATTTGTTAATTATTTTTAAGCAAATACGATTTTTTCTGCTTTTTTGTAGTCCAAATTTTAGGAATTTATGTTTATTGAGATTTGCCAAAGAGAAAAAATTTAATTTGAGTACCTAAAATACATAAATATGTTGTTCTATATAAGCTGAAACTCTATTGAATCATTAGAGAATATTAATAAACATAATAAAATATGCATTTGTTATTTATAAATAGATTCTCTATTTAAATATTTACGCCTTCCATGAGATGAAATGTAGAGTTCTAGCCGATGTTTAATTTATAGTAGATATAACTCTGTAATTGAATTAGACCAAATTGTTGGATTAAACTAATTACACTGAAACATTCATGTATTGAGGCATCTATTTACGATATAATTGGAAATCAGTACCGTATTGAATTATTATCGCGTGGAATACCTTCATTAGATTGATTTAAAAGCTTAAAGTTCTGGAAATGTTGTTTGCTGGTAGGGATTATTTACACATATTATTAACGTTCATTGGATGATGATGCTTTAGGTTATATATTAATTCGAGTAAAATAGTTCAATTCTAATTAAATCATTTTGCTTTGAATATATGATTTAATATATACTAGTGATTGCCCTGTGGTTGAAATTTGACTGCATTTATTAAGTTGATCTTGTTTCTGATGTTCTTGATGTTAAAATATATGTAATCTATCTTAAAAACTAATACTCACTAAACATTTTTAAATAATATTTTATTACAACTAAATTACGTTAAGTTTTAATAATCAATATGTATTAGTAAGTTTAAGTTACTACACCACTGACCATTATAACAAAAGTATCATGCGAGATATCATGTATATGTAGATTTTTTCAAATCAATTATTTTTTTAATTTTCTAATTTAATATAAATAAAATTAAATTTTCCAGATTACAGTTTAAGATGAAGCTCATTTGCATTCTGAAATAATAAAGACTTTTAACAGAGTGACTTGTCTCTTTAATTTATGAAATCATTAATTTATATCTCTCTGAAATTTATACACGCGTCTTTTGAGGGTTAGATTAAAATATGAAAATGAATTTATGAATAACTAAATATAGATAGGATATACAATTGTATCAAAAATATAGTAATTTAAACCTAATTACTATATTAATAATAAAAGGCTAATCATACTCCTCTTAAATGCATAATATTATGCTATTATTTTACGCCTTTCATGGTTTTATTGTTCTTGAGCAGTGGTATAGATTGGCGCCATCTTTATATCGATACAACTAAATTACGTTAAGTTTTAATAATCAATATGTATTAATAAGTTTAAATTACTATACCACTGACCATTATAACGTATCATGTGGGATATCATATATAAGTAGATTTTTTCAAATTAATTTTTAAATTTTTTAAATTTTCTTTTTAAATATAAATACAATTTTAATTTAATATAAACTTAAAATTTCCCAAATTATAGTTTAAGATGAAACTCATTTGCATTCTGAAATAATAAAGATTTTTAACAGAGTGACCTGTCTCTTTAATTTATGAAATCTTTAATTTATATCTCTCTGAAATTTTACACGCATCTTTTGAGGGTTAGATTAAAATGTGAAAATGAATTTATAAATAACTAAATATAGATAGGATATACAATTGTATCAAAAAATATAGTAATTTAAACCTAATTACTATATTAATAATAAAAAGCTAATCATACTCCTCGAAATTATGAAAAATCGAAAATATTTTAATTTAAGATAATGGTTTATTTAGATATTTTAAATTATTGTAAAACAAATCTGATATTAGATAAAATACATAATACTATGCTATTTTTTACTCCTTTCATGCTTTTATTGTTCTTGAGCAATGGTGTAGATTGGCGCCATCTTTATATCGATACAACTAAATTACGTTAAGTTTTAATAATCAATATGTATTAATAAGTTTAAATTACTACACCACTGACCATTATAACAAACGTATCATGTAGAATATCATATATAAGTAGATTTTTTCAAATTAATTTTTAAATTTTTTAAATTTTCTTTTTAAATATAAATACAATTTTAATTTAATATAAACTTGAAATTTCCCAGATTATAGTTTAAGATGAAGCTCATTTGCATTCTGAAATAATAAAGATTTTTGACAGAGTGACTTGTCTCTTTAATTTATGAAATCTTTAATTTATATCTGAAATTTATACACGCATCTTTTGAGGGTTAGATTAAAATGTGAAAATGAATTTATGAATAACTAAATATAGATAGGATATACAATTGTATTAAAAATATAGTAATTTAAACCTAATTACTATATTAATAATAAAAGGCTAATCATGCTCCTCGAAATTATGAAAAATCGAAAATATTATAATTTAAGATAATGGTTTATTTAGATATTTTAAATTATTGTAAAACAAATTTGATATTAGATAAAATACATCATACTATGCTATTTTTTTTACTCCTTTCATGCTTTTATTGTTCTTGAGCAATGGTGTTGATTGGTGCCATGTTTATATCGATACAACTAAATTACGTTAAGTTTTAATAATCAATATGTATTAATAAGTTTAAATTACTACACCACTGACCATTTATTGACCAAATTAATTGTATTTTAATTTACTATTTAAATATAAATAAAATTAAATTTCCCAGATTATAGTTTAAGATGAAGCTCATTTGCATCCTGAAATGATAAAGTTTTTGACAGAGTGATATGTCTCTTTAATTTATTAAATCTTTAGTTTATATCTCTCTGAAATTTATACACGCATCTTTTGAATGTTATTGCTAACTAAACAATATATGGATTTAATTCTAGTAACGCCATCTATGTGCCAGAGAACTTTTCAATTGAATTTTTATCTCACATTAGATATGGTTGGTCAATCTTAATTTACAAATTAATCTTTTGCTATTTTTTTGCTATACTTGTGCCAAACACAAGCAAGACGAATGCTGAACAAATATATTAATATGTATATCCTGAAATAAATTAAATTAGACTATTTGAGCTTACGTTAGAAGTAACACTTTTACACTACACAAAGTCATGTGGTTTGGTTTGCTTCAATTCTCTGATTGCTTACGTGTAGTTTTATAGCAATATTTCTTTCACGATACTGTAATTACTGTAATTAGCAAAATGTAATTTAGTAATCTTTATTCATGTTTTCAGGCGAAATCTTAGATAAATTCGTAAATCCATTTTATTTTGAGTTTTGGAACTTTTGATATCGTTGATGTCTTGTGCAACTCCATAATTGCACCCGATAAGTCCATAGAGGATTTATAATTCGCTGCTAAACTAATTTATTTAAACATATATTTAGTTGTCATATCGAAACAATTTATGATATTTCACAAATTGTATATATCTACCTATATATATATATAACAGTGTATTCGACTTAGGTCCTATCATTTTTTATATTATTTAAGAATGCCAACGCATTTTTCAGAGAAATATGGAAAATCCAAATGCATCGCCGGAATGTTTTCTCTTTACTATCTACACAATCCAACACATGAATGTACACTGAGTGTAGTATCTAAATTCAAGTTGAGAGTATCTTCCGAGTAACCAGTACATTTCTTTGATTTTGAGTAGGATCAACTTCTTCTTTTTATCAACTATACTTTTGATTTAACGTGATATTTCTAATTTAAACGGATGTCAAGATGGTTGTCGGTATATTTTGGTTGAATCAACTTGGTTGTATATAAAGTCGTTTATTAAGTTTTTATCATTTCGCTGCAATGTATAGTCTCTAACTGTATCTAGTATTTTCCATCAATATTTTATGACAATATGATGTGTAGTTTAAAAGTTATAGTGATTTTAGTGAAACAATTATTGGTATTAGATAAAACAATGATTAGAAAGAGCGAAAGAAAAATTGAACTCACCGTATAGTCCAGAAATAGCCACTAGTTACTAAGTTTATAAATTTCCCAGATTACAGTTTAAGATGAAGCTCATTTACATCCTGAAATGATAAAAATTTTTGACAGAGTGAATTGTCTCTTTTGAAAATCAAAATTGTACCTTATATGCGCTACCCCTTTTATTAGCCCTTTGAAGTCTTTAACTCTATTGCTCTTAGTTTCTAAATCAACCTTTTGTAAGATATAGTGGAGAGTACCCAAACAGACATAGATCGAAAGAGCTCATCGAAAGTTATCTGAAATGTAAGACTGACGTTGTCTGACGCCAGAACATCTACGGCCAATCGTCAAATGTGGCGAGATTTAGTGAAGAATATTCGAAATCCTGCGGGAACAACAGCAGCTTGTTGATTGAGAAGTAGACAGAGCTCTGGCTATGGATTGATGATGATGATGATGAATTTACTTCTAGCTGAGATAATACGATGCTTTTGAACCGCTTTTAAGAACAATATGGTAAATGCCGGTATTGATTATTATGACTAATAAGCTAAGCTGAAGAAACTGATTTTTTTTATACATTAGAACTATAAATATTCAATAACCAATACTAAGGGATAAAATTAAAGTCGAATGGGACCTAGAATCTTACCAAATGTTGCTTAAACTATGAAAAAATAGTAACTGGCCATAGGAAACAATTTTAAAATTTAATTTAGTTTAATTCACGCTTCAGGGTTTGAAAGATGGCTACCGAAATGTTATGTTGGTGATATTCAAGACCAAGACGACTTTCTCAAAGCATCATGGCGGCCACAATAACCACCTGGCCTGCCACCGCATTCCATCCCATGCAGACAATAACCTGCTCCCATATCCGGCGAAACTAATTCAGAACCGTTGAAATGGTAATTTTCAGTCGACTGTCATAAAGCGAACTTATATCGAACCCGCGACAGCGCCCGTAATACTTAAGCGCCTCATAGCCTAAACTCCAAAACTTCCAAAATTCTAATTATAATATGAATATGCGATGAGGGCGGAAGGCACAATGAGAGAAATTAAAGGAATACAAACCAATCTTCCGCAGGATGTGTAATGTTGATTTAGAGAAAGTTTTATTGCCGTATAATTTCCCGTTAAGATATTTAGCTTCCGTCAAGTATGTGTCATCGTATTTTTCTAATCAATTTAAACTAATCTTATTATATCTATGTAATATTAATTCTACATAGTTTTGAATCAAAACAAATTCTTAAATTGCACGTTACGTAATAAATCTCCTTCACATCACCACTTATTAATCTAACAAAGAACTTCCATCGTTCAATTTTTTTAAATCTTAACAGATCAATTGAAAAGTCCCCAACCTACCATAGTAAAACACAATTTTTTGGCAAAATAATTTTTTTTATTCAACATAATTCCCTTCAAGGGTGATACACTGATTATAGCGACCCTCCATGTTTTCGATACCATTATTTTTGTAGTACGATTTATCCTTTGCACCAAAATAGGTCTCAGTTTCGTCGATCAACTCTTCATTCAACGAAAATTTATTTCCAGCGAGCATCCTTTTGGGAACTAAGAAATAATCGTTGGGGGCCAGATCTGGAGAAAATTACATACCTAAATCAAAAAATCTTCGGTTGAGTGGACAGTAGTTTGTGAAACGCTATCTATCAGTGACTCACTCTTTAAAATATTAAAAATCGCTCTTAAATTTTCTAGAAAAATAATACGTTCCAGTAAATCGAACTGACAGTAAAGTAAGAGTATTTTGGAGGAAAAACAAATTATGTAGAATTGTTTTTGTAATAAACTATATATAACCATAATTACAAATATAATGTTACTTCTCATCGCATTTATTGCCAAATTTAACTAAACAATTATTAGAAGATACTTATATTTGATAAAGTTTAAAAAGTTATGATCTGATAGTGGCTAGATGAGATAAGAATGACTAAAATAATTGCTTTGAAAGCAATTTCTAAATAAAAATGTAATAATATCTTCACTAGCTTCCTTTGCTAAATCAAATAATGTGATGTGATTTTTATTAAGATATAATCTAAACACGTTATTTTTCTCCTTTTATTATTACCAGCACTCGTAAATTTACTCTGTAGAAATTCTTGATATAAGAATGTATGATATATAGATGTCCTACAAAACGTTTAAAAAAAATCCAAAGAAATCACATAATCTTGATATAAATGTTTTGGAACTGCTTATTCCGATCTTTGTTTTCAGATGCGATATTGAGATGCACCATGAGCTTATAGCTCAGGTAATAATATGGGTTGGATTAAGTCAACGTATGAATGCATCCTTAACATATAACTAATTTCACGGCAATAAAAAATAATTTTTGATGAAATATCTATCAAGTCGTGGTACTACCGTAGTAGTAGAAGGACACCAAAACAATATATCCCCTTATAAAATATTGTCTCGTATAGCATTCTCGTATAGTGCCATGTGCCATTTTGATAAGAACTTTTTGAAATTGGTTGAACGATGACTGATATAGCTAGCAATTGAACAAAACGAACGAATATGTTTATAAGTTGACAGAAATATCCATGTCTTTTGTTTGGACATTACTTGAGAAATTATGTAAGTAAAGTAAATAATAATAAATAATTTGTAAATAAAGTAAAGGACAATATTAAGCAAATATTAAGAACGTTGTTAATTATTTTTTATTAAAATATTTCACCTACTATATTTATTGTTAGACAGAATGACTAACATGACTAACAAGTAATTTTTCTTTGGTAAACACGTTATTAAATGTTTTAATAAAAAAATTCCTTCATGTCAAAATATAATATGAAGATATCTAAATATTTATATTACAGTGGGGAAATATTTATATAATACTGAGATATGTCTTCTAGGGTTGGATGGAATATAAATACAATATTATGCAGATGTATAATAACTATAAAGATATTTTGCTTGCCCTATTCCTATTCCTATTTGTTGACCAAAAACTATTTTGGAATGTAATAGCAGGATAATAAATTATGTAATAATAATAATAATAATTTACGCTGACTTGAGGCTGTTGTGGTCAAGGCGATAGTTGTATTGTAATAGGGGTGGGCTAGCGACTAGCTAACGTGGACTGTTTCTTCCAAGGAACTTCTCGTTTTTTTTTAGTTCCCTACATACAGTGGATATACACAATATTTTAAGATAAATACACAAGATAAATTATAATAAAATAGTGATTATAATTAAGTTACAATAATGAACGTAGTTTATATCAGGCACACAAAAAGGTATTCATAAACAAACTGAAAGAAACAATCGCGTTATAGAAATGAGCCAATCAAATGCCCTTGTGGGTTAATTCAAACGAAATAATCAAAAAAGTGGTCTCAGTTCCTTCATTGGAGGGACTACACAAAATATTTACTGGGTTTCGCCTATTTAAGTAAAATCTATTTATTAAACGACTTCTAAAAAGAAAATAGAAGACTTCTTGGAAGTTTTATGTTCGGCTGTCTATTTTTTTAATATATGTTCGCCGATTTCTCGGTCAATTATGAACCGATTTTCAAAATAATTTTTTTATTCGAAAGAGTGTACTTCCGAGGTGGTCCCGTTGGAACCAAGTGAGGATTTGATGGGAAAGGGGGAGGGGGAGGGTTGAAATCGAGTAAAAACATTTCAAAGACAGGTACAAAGTTTTCACATATTTTTTTTAATCTAAAATAATGATATATTTACGTATAACGTTATTGCTGAACTGATGTGACGAAAAATCGGAAGTAGGTCTGTGTAAAAGCTATTCAGTTTCCTTTTTAAGCGCTAACCATATCGTATGAGAAGTCGTAGAAATATTGCTGGGAACTCTTTTGAGTTTCGAGTTAACATTTCTTCTCAGCGAGCATTCTTTTGAGATCTGAGAACAGGAAAGAGTCGCTGGGGGCCAGAGCTGGTGAATATTTATCTGGGATGAGGAAGCAATTAGAAGTCCAATTCATGGATTTTTGTCATCGTTTCCACTGAATTGTGACACCGTGCATTGTCTTGGTGAAGCAACACATTCTTTTTCTTCAAATGCGGGCGTTTTTCGGCGATTTCGTCCTTCAAACGGTCCAATAACGCTATGTAATAGTCGCTGTTGATGGTCCTTCCTTTTTTAAGGTAGTCAATGAAAATTATTCCATGCGCCTCCCAAAATACAGGTGTCATAACCATGCCAGCCGACTGTTGCGTTTTCCCACGTTAGGCTCGATCATCTTCAAACACTGTTCTAAATCAGCAACTCGTCGTTGTTTTTGGTCAAAAGTGAGCTCGCGCGGCACCCACTTTGCACAGAGCTTTCTCATACCTAAATATTCGTGATTGATATGATGTACAGTATGTAGTAGCACCATCTATGTGTCAGACCGGGGATTTTTCAATTGACCTGTTAGTAGAATATAAAATACGCGTAGTAGATAGGTTACTATGACATATTTTATTTTAAAACGTTTTTTTTTTGGGTTAAAAATCTAAGTTTGACTATTTTTTAATTTTTAGTGCGTTCCTTATTTATTTTTTCAAGTCAGTTGAATTTTTTTTGTTAAAAATGTTTTATAATATTTTATAGTTAATGTCAGTAGACAAAAATGACATATGTATCAAATCAAGGCATTGGATATTTATGGCTAGTAAAATTGTTTTTACAAAACCAAGGAAGTAATTACCACCAGGTATTATAATTACGTGTGAAAATATTTCTATTTGGTATATTTTATGATGTATCGATTCAATATATTAGGTTTTTTTATTGCCATTATATATTACAAGATCAAAAATAATCTATTTGAACATGCCAATGTATTTTGTATACTGAAAATACGTGAGTTTTACTACCACAATCATTTCAGATTAGAATAAGGATTACGCGGATTTGACTAAAGATATAAATCACTCTAATAAGGCATTTTACGACGACTCCCATAACTCGTGGCCTACACGTCCGTTTTTACAAGTCGACAAAACGCTCGCCAAACCGTGACTCTCTACGTCCTGCAGAACTCTGCTTCGTATCCCCTTAATTTCTCTCTCCCTCTCTCGCCCCTGCCGCCCCGTGTTTTCGTCGTCGTCGCGTATTCATATTATACTTAGAATTTTGGAAGTTTCGGGTTGCGGCACCATGACAGTCGTCCTAAAATTATTATTTCAACTATTTCATTTTCCTGTGGTTCAGACGGAAAATGGTGGCGGGTCAGGTGGTTGGTTTCTTGCCACTAAAATGAGTTTAGGAGTATTGGCATTGTCTTAAATTCTGATACACGCAAATGTAAGAAAGTTCGTGTCTTGACGTTTGTAAGATGTATAACGTCCACATAATTTATATATTTTTAAAATGTATAATTTTGGTCATTGTTATAATGACCTTCAAGGCTATACTACTACATAAAATAATTGATAATAAAACAGTGAACTCACTTAATCTAATTTTATGACGCCAAAACGTCTCAATGTTACTGCATTTAACTTTTACTTTTAATTTTTCTGATATATCTTTGATTGTCCTTGATATTAACATTCTAATGTACTAGTACTACAATTCGTATTTATATTAACTTAAATCTAGGTATATAACTAGGAGGACCCATTGGCCCTATCTTAGTATCTGGTGTAATAATGCTTATGTCTTAACACTACAGTTATCATATTAAATGCACCTCATTACATTACAGTACACAAAATAAAATGGTTTGATTGTTTTGAGTTTGTGTCCTGTTCTGGCGATGCAAACCTTTCCTAACTGTAGCTTTGGCCGATCCATTTGTTGTGATCTTTTCCACCAGTGTGTTATGGTATGGCGCATTGTCCATAATAACTGATAGTTTCTCCAGTTCTTTAATATCTGATTTTCAAACCAGAGCAAGAACTTGTGGTTCATTTATACATAGTAATCGCTCTTAGACTTGGATGCTATCCCTGTTTAAAAAATAAAACTATATCTGTTTTTAGTATGAAGAACAATATAAAAATGCTATAATTAGAAAACTTTTACCTTTTTTCGTCAACGTTTTTTGTACTCTCTTTTTATTAGCGTCTTATCAAGAGTGAATTGACATTCCACTTAGAAATATGTATAAGTATAAACAAATCGAAATAAGAAATCTTCCTTAAATTTATCATATGCTTTTCAAAATTTGTTCCTTTTAAAGCAATGTCTGGAAGTTGCGTCGGACCTCTTCATTGGTTATTTTTACTCTACTTAAATCTTACATTTCTTAAAAACGTATAAGGGATGACTTACATCTCTTAGAAGCCGCATATCCTTAAATTTTTTATGGATAATTTCTAGACTAACAATAATTTCGGATATAATTGTATTAAATTATGTTTATATTGAAAAATCTACAAAATGTGCTTATACATTTCATATCCAACATTATATTGTTTATCTTTTATTTTCACAGATTTTAGTGCTAATATTCAGTGGAACATATTAAAAATAAATCATATAAAAACAGCAGCAGCTTAATTTTCTATGGTATCACTATATATAGTATAGTCTATTAAAAGTTTTTTTAGTAATGCGTCATGGATATTTGTGACGTCGAAATATTGCAATGTTGCCGCATCAACTCTGCGATTGAGTTCAGTTTGGCTTTGACATACAAAAAAATTCTAATCTAAATAAAATAATTGAACAAAAATCTTATCAAATATAATTTATTTTAACATTATAGTACATCTATCGAAGAACTTAAAACTATGATTAAGAACACTATTGATGGCGTGGAAACTCTTTTCCACACCATCAATAAGGTAGAGTTTCTAGGCGCGTTTTTGTTTGTAGTGGTATCCCCTGGAGGCCTAATCCATCTAATTAATAGTTGTATATCTGAGAAACGTATTTTTATTACATTGGAGAGCATATTTACCTTTTTACGTTTAGTTCTTGTTTCCTTCGATGGTGTGTTTACTTGTCAAGTTATCTTAGTATCACTGTATATTTTATTTCTTACACCATGTATACCATCCTTCATAAAATTAATCATCGAATTTTGCCTAATGCATTTACCATATGTAAAAAATAGTTAGTATTCATTTTCTCCTCATATGTTCTAACCTAATGCTCATGATTAATTTTGAACAATCACAATCATATCTATGCACACAAATCTTTCACGTCCTAAAATACCATTTTCTATAGTTAAATTAATTATGTACATGTTCAAATAATTATGTGCATACTATTACTCCTTATCAATTACTTCTTTTATATCTCTTATTGAGTTCATCAAAACCCAAGGTGTTATGGTTGACAATGCTTCCTTCCACATATTCAAACAGTTTTTGATGGAATATCCGTCTCGACCAGCAATATATCTGCAATTAACTATTAATAAATATAATGACCAACAAAACCCAATTGAAAGCTATTGTAACTTTTACCTTTTCCCATCAATTTTTATTGTCTTTACACTTTTTTTGTTACTGTCTTGACAAGAGTGCCATAATGAACCAATTTGAAATATTCAAGTTTCTCAAAAGTATTTTATGCCTTTAATTGAATTATTTTTAAGGTAATACCTGGCAGTTCCATTAAACCTCTCCGAGGATTATCTTTATACCATTTAAACCCTATGCCATGTAAGAGTGTATGGACGGCTGTCTTGCATCCCTCAAAAAGCTGCATGTCCCTAATTCTTTTATGTATACTTTCCAGAGAGACAATTTTCTCTAAAATAATTTTATTAAATTATGTTTATATCGATAAAATAGTTTTTGTACTTACTGTTCTTATACATTTCGTATGTTTGGTCTCGAATAGAGCCAATATCAACATGGTCAATATTCGTCATCCACTTTGTAGGTTTTCTTGGGTGGATGTAACGTATTATTCTTCATTTTGTAAGCGATCTTATTAAGGGTACCCACAGCAATATTTGGCATGGCAGCAACCCGCTAAAAACATTTTCAATAAAATTATAGGTACTTGTATTATTTAATATCATCAATAATTATCTCACTAACGGAATTTAACGGCAAAAGGGGGCCTCCGTTATCTCGTTCCTTTTCGAAATAGCTTATTAAAGCCGCAATCAATTTGTGACCTTGAATATCTATTGTTTTCGACATTTTCAAATAAAGTAATATGATATATTACGGAGCAACTTAAAATTTATCAAAATAAAGGGCTAAAATATGGTTTGGCGGTTTATAACCTGAAATAATTATAACTAATATTTTGAGTAATTTAGAGTACATCTGACAACCGGATGGCGACCAACTGTCAGACATATGTAAAATTGAAAGCAATTGTGATAAGATGTATTAACCTATAAATTATTGTGGCTGTATAATTAACTGTAGTTTTTAGATATAGTCATACAATATTGTTAAAATAAATTATGTTTGTTCAATTATTTTATTTAGATTAGAATTTTTACGTATGTCAAAGCCAAACTGAATTAAAACTCAGAGTTGATGCGGCAACATTGTAATATTTCGACGTTACAAATATCCACGGCGTATTACTAAAAGAAACTTTGAATATACTATATTTACTCTTCAATGTATTTTACTAATAAGAAGAGGCTCCATTACCTCATTCCTGCTCAAAGTTATTGATGAGAAACTGTTTAATTTTAATCTGTTTTTACTAACAATTTGCTGGCTTTGGTATTTTCAACAATCAGAGCGCAAAAATAACTTTTGCTGGTTTATAACCTTTTATTATTCATATCACTAATGTTTTCAAGAATTTCGTAGACCTTTAACAATTGGACAAATTTTATAGCTTGATTTGATTACATGTTCGAACGCATTAGGTAGCAGTGTGTCTATTTTTAAATCGAAAAAAATGAGAAGGAATATATTGAAATACTGAATCTATATTAATACAACAACGTTTTTTCGACACGGCATCTTTATGTTACCAAAAAGATTGAAAATGGATGAATATATGTTTTGAAAAAACATAGATACGAGAGTATTTTCAGGACCAATTGATTTGTTATGGCTATCATCTATTAACATATTGTAACAATGGATTGCTCTAGCAAAGATGTGGTTTGTTTATTGTTAAAATATTTCTTGTGTCGTACATATTCATTCACTGGCACCTAACTCAAGAAATAAGGTTAATCTTGTCTTGCCTTGGCCTTTTTATTAGGCTTAGATGTAAACCAACGGCCCTCAATGGGCCTCAACGGCAAATTGTTATAAATATACTACAGGTTTTCTAGAACAATGTTCTGAAAAGTATTATAGGTGCGCCCAGATAATACAGGACCCATTGCTTAGGTCTTCAGACGTCGACTGTCATTTAAGAGCATGACAAGCGATGTTATGCAACTTTTGGATGACAACAGAATATGACACAGGCTCAAAAGAATCAAACCATTTGATCATCTCTAGTATGGTGAGGTACATTTAATACAAAAGCAGCAGTGTTAATACAGAAACATTATTAGAGACTATAGATATGTACCTGATTTAAGTTAATGTAACGCTAAGTTGTAGGTTGGACGGAAACGACTAATAACAATGTAATTCTCATGCCACAATGTTCGTTCCTACACTCCTCCGAAACGGCTTGACCGATTCTTATGAATTTTTTATGCATATTCAACAGGTCTGAGAATCTGCTACAATGTATTTTTCAAACCCCTAAGTGATAAGAGGTGTCCACCCTAAATATTTTGTTAATTTTTTTATTATGTGGCATTAAAAATACATACAACCCTAAATTTGAACTTTTCCATCGCCAACCAGTGCTTTTTTATCCCGCTCGATAACATCAATTATTATCACTTGGTAAGTTATCCCCTCCATGTATCTACCGGTGTCACTTCTCACCTAGTAAATAGTACGGAGTAGTAGAGATGACAACGAAGATGATCTGCAATTTCTCTCAAACAATAAGCCTTCTATTACTTTCTCTAGAGTTTTCGGCTATTATTAGTGTTTATGCGTCAAGCGTAGCAGTTAAACATTTTTTCTGTCTCAGTGTAACTCTCATATCAAATATATTCTCATATTCACATATCATCTAACTTTATTATTTATTTATTAATAACTAATATTATTGAATATAATTTACACACACTTCCAATAAGTTATTTTTTTTCTACACTAGAAATTCTCTAGAAATTATTTACATGATAAAACAACGTTTCCGGGTCAGCTAGTAAATAATAAAAATATTAGAAAACTATAATTATTTACCAACGGTTATTTAGATAATAAAGAACACAGTGGAATTATTTCCGTACGCCTATTTTTCTGTTTCGTAAGTTTATGTTTGCGATTATTTAATATTTGTGATTGTACTAGGTAAGAGTGCAAAATCCGACAGGAAGGGTGATGTTAGTCACGCCAGTAACCAGGCTGGGTAAGACCGGATGTCTTCTGAGATGTCTGTAAGTTGGTCACACGCCAGTGGGTAGGCCTAATGCTGAGGATCGTGGTTCGAAGCCCACGTCAAACTGTAGGTCCAGCCCAGATAAACCCTCGTTAGAAAAAAAGGAGACTTTGAAATATATGTAACCTTAAATTTTCATTTTTCTATCACCAACCCGTGCTTTTTAACAGTCATTTTAATAATTTTATCATTTTTTATCACGCTCGATAACATCAATTATTATCACTTGGTAAGTTATACCCTCTATGTATCTATCGGTGTCACTTCTCACCTAGTAAACAGTACGGAGTAGAGATGACAACGAAAATGATCTCCTATTTCTCTCAAATAATAAGCCTTCTCTTACTTCCTCTAGAGTTTTCGGCTATTATTAGTGTTTATGCGTCCAGCGTAGCAGTTAAACATTTTTGCTATCTCAGTGTAACTCTCATATCAAATATATTCTCATATTCACATATCATCTAACTTTGTTATTTATTTATTAATAACTAATATTATTGAATATAATTTACATACATTTCCAATAACATTTAAGTTTTTTTTTCTACATTAGAAATTCTCTAGAAATTATTTACATAGCAAAACAACGTTTGCTGGGTCAGTTAGTAAATAATAAAAATGTTAGAAAACTATAATTATTTATCAACGGTTATTTACATAATAAAGAACACAGTGGAAATTATTTCCGTACGGCTATTTTTCTGTATCGTATCATAGCGGGTAGTGCGCAACCCAAGAGAATATCTTTCAAGAATCTTGCCTTATTAACGGATATACATATAATACCTAAAATCAGAATCTAAAGAGGATCTTTTTATTCACTTAACAAGATTCGGGTCAAAGCGGTGAAAATATGGTATTGTTATGAAAAGTGCCCCCTGTGCAATACATAGAAGACTTCAAAACATACTGAACAATAGTGGTTAAAAACTCATAAACCTCTGTTATCACGATAATGATGAAACTTTAATCTTCAATGGTGCCATTGACTGATATTTATAAACAAGGCGAAGTTGTTATTGTAGTTTCAGTCGGTTATCACAAACGAAAAACAAACTCATAACTTGTATCATAATAGGAAAACATTTTAATCGTCGGTCCAACAGCAACACCTCCGAGATATAACGTTTATTATATTGCATTAAAAATAGATTAATCTTTACCGAGCCTCTAATATTAGATTAAAGGCTTACGTGAAATGTATTTAGTTAATAAATTCCACGAGCTACTAATCGACAAAGGTAAAAAACTGTTAAAATAGCTTTGCTACTTTCGTTGTTTTCCTTGTTAAGCTGATAACAAAGTAATTTCTGTTTGTTGTTTTCGTAAGAACTAACCCTAAGTTGATTATAAATGAGAAAACGGAAATTATTTTTATATATTTAATATATTTTGGTTGCGCAGACCTTATTTAAAAACATGCCTTGCGTATTAACAAAATCATGAGAATATATATGTTATGTATTTAGGTGTTTATATGTACCCTGATATTTTTTTACTTAAAAAATTATTTAAAATAGCTTCCAATAATTTTTAAAACTTTTTCCCATCTCTCTGACGATATGGCTTGTTTTCTGATGATGTTAGTTTTGTGGAGATTCATTTTCGCACTGAACATTTTGATCTGAACAGTTCGCTTAGTGAGTATAAGAGCATGATTTTTAATCTTTTACGCCCTATTGATAGATTTTTTTACAATTCAACTGATGTTGTTTTATGTTTTTGGGATTACCATAATAAATCTATTTTTCATCATCGACGAAAGTACTCCACAGAAAACTGTTCTTTTTTTCCGAAAAATCTTGAAAATTTTCAAAATTGCATTTTCTCTATTGCATGTAAATGTCTGGAAATAGTTGATTATTGTTGAACTACTAAGTTGTTTAAAATAGTTGAGATATAATACGTTTCATCCATTGTCACATATTGACGTAAAAACTCGGATTTATTACGCTTGATCATCTTCAAACACTGCTCCGAATCATCAAGTAGTCGTTGTTTTTGGTCAAAAGTGAGCTCGCGCGGCACCCACTTTGCACAGAGTTTTCTCATACCCAAATATTTGTGAATTGTATGATGTACACGTTCAGTTGATATCTTTAGAGTGTCTTCTATTTCATTCAATTTCAATTTACGGTGATTTAAAGTCATTATGTGGATTTTTTTAATATTAATTTTTTTATATTTTAATGTATAAAAGTTGCTCTCAAATTTATTTCGTCGGCTTGATTTGGGCGTTTTTCGTATTAATGAAATATATTTATTTGTAGCGCATATTACACAAGAATATTAGGCCTAAAAGTTCTTCCTCGATATAAGCTTTAACCGTGCGAAATTTCACGTCTCCAGGTGCCTCCTCTTCTTAAACCAATTATTATATCGTATTTTTGATTAATGCTTTTAAATTCGATACTTTAATCATGAAATCATTAAATCTTTAGGGTAAAGATGTGGTTCGGTTAATGGAGGTAAAACGAAATGAAACAGTGGTGTTTACATTATGTGACCGTTATTTATTGGCTATATAAAACGAAATGTGAAAAATACAGTCGATGGTGGCACGTCTAAACCAAACGATAGTCGAGTACTGAATGAATCGAAATACCCTTCAATAACATCCGAGATAAACGTCTCGATGTAAAAATTGACATGCCTCAAGGTGGCTACAAATCAATTCATTAAAATATTATATAAATATTACAATTAGTTAAAACAGAAAAAACATTAAAATAGAATAATACATTAAAATAATATTTTTCATATTAAAAAAAGTAATTCATGTTTGTTTGTCGTCCTGTCATGCGAAAGCCGCCCACGAATATTACTTTGACATATTCAAAATTTATGTTGTAAGGTTGCTAGACGCAGCGCCTGCATGCTGAGTCACAATACATTTTGTTTTACAACTTTTGATCGTAGATGGCGTTCGCCGAATATGAAACACAAAAAATATATATGCCCGAATGCGAACCGTGAACTTTTTTTTGATGAATGAATGAAGGGATGAGGTAACGATAAGCCTCGCCAAAACCCAGCGATCCGTTTTGTTGAAATGTGATTTGGAAAGCAGATATTACCAGTTATTTATTGTTGAAATTGATAGTTGATTTATAATGAAATAACCGCTGTTTAAAAGTAACGTTTATTGTTCAGAAATAGACAATAGAACTGTCTATTTTTGGTTTTGTTTAGAGGAAATGTATTTAATGAAAATGTAAATAAACCTGTTCATTGTTAAAGATAGATAAGCTAAATATTTCTAACAAAATTATTTTTACATTCATAATATTAAATATTTTATTCAAAATATCGTTAGCTATAATAAAAGCCCCATTTTCAGATTGAAAAGATCATTGTTTCATGCAATCAAACGTCTTCGTCTTTGCCGTAAGACGATAAGTACAGGTGAATAAAAAATATCCATATTTTTGGCCACCATTTTTTGCCCCATATATATCGATGTTTTTTAGATCGATTTATTTGAATATTTTTTCAAAAAGGATTAAAAGGATCCATATTTTAAATTATATGTATATTATATTTTAAAATATACTTTTTAAGATATTTAAAAAATATCTTTAATATTAGGGATGTTGAAAAAATATCGATATTTTTGTTGATCGGAATATTTCGAATTTTTTTCAAAAAATTCTTTCTCGAAATTTCGAAATTATCCAGTCGAGACATAGACAGCAACAATTTCAGCAACAGTTTTACTGCTCACTTTGGAAACGATAATTACTACGTTTAAATATAATTGAGATATGTATACAAAATAAATATAATAATAATATAATAAGTGAATGTAGTAATTCTTCTGAAATCTACATATCTGTACACAAACTCTAAAGACATCCATACTTTTGTCAATTTTCTTGTAATTTTCTTTTTAATCCATCTCTTGTTCTCCTACTCTGAAAATTATCAAGTATTTTCCTTCTGTTTCGTCTGACTCTGTCTAGTGTGCGCATCTTAGCGTGTCCTGTTATTCCGTGTTCCAAGTTGACAGTTCATATTAATAAATTTTAATCTGAAGGAGGTTTGTTAATCTGGTCAACCGACATGATTGGCACAATGGTAAAGGTGACAGGACGACCTTCTTAATATTGCGATAGTTGCGGGTTCGAATCCTTCTGGAGCATGGTCATAAATTTATGTATGTGATTGTTTAATATTTGTGATTGTCCTAGGCAAGAGTCTAAAAATCCGACAAAGAAAATGATTCCAATCCCACCTGTAGCCAGGCTGGGTAAGCCCGGATGTCTTCTGGGATGATTTCTTAAGTTGGTCACTCGCCAGTAGGTCCGCTTATACTGTAGGTCCAGTCCAGATAAACCCTCGTTAGGAAAAATAAGACTTCAAAATATAAAAAAAATCTGAATGTCTAAAACATACTCTGTCGGGTGGAGATCTTTTTAACCTCTCTTAGTAGGTTAGCATTTGTAATTATTCTGTACTCCATCTCTAATAATTATCTGGTTTTCCATTTTTTGTTGCTTTGCCGTTGATCTTACGCTTGTTTTCTTTTATTTATTGTCTTTTTTTCGATGGCTCTTATTTATTCACAATAAGTATACTCACCAACAATTTTTTACCATTTGGAATCGAACTAGTATGATACTAAATAATACTTAACTTTTATATTATTTTGATATCTAATATATTCTCTGTAAAAAGAAGACATTTTTCGTTGGAAATCTCTCCCCGCTTCCCAAAATTTATATAGATAAAATATTATTGTGTTCCTGATGCCAGTACGTAAAAGTATAACATTATAACGAAAAAAAAGGAAGAAATTGGGAGTCAATGAGGAAATACATCCTAACATCCACAAAAAATAGTTATTTATGTCGGAGGGTCGGTAAGTGGTTTGAACCTCGAGTGTTGTTTATGGTCTAGGGGTTAGTTGAGGGAGGCAAAAACAAAGGTTCGGCTGGGGGTATATACTCTGTGTATATACGGTTTTGAGTTTGCATGACTTGGTTTGAAAGCTTAGAAAAAATATGCTTAGCAACTATTTAACTTGACCTGCCTGATGGTGTGAAACCATTAAAATAGTTTAATATCCTTGGACGTTTGAAAGTAAATTCTAAGTTTAGTTCATTACTGATCTTAATTAACATATATAATATAATAAATTATAAGTGTTAAGCGAGGAAAATTTTCAACATTTTTCAGATTTTAAATATTACTAAAACAAATTCTTTTCATAATGATTTTCTTCTGCCGTTTAAAATTGTATATCATCAAATCAAATGAATTGAGAGGATGTACCATAACAGTGATTTTCTTTTGAGTTAAATATTGATGTGTTGAGGTAACTAAGTAAAAATAATTTTTAAATTGGTCTTAGAAACCCAAAAATATCTAGTTACTTCACGTCCTTCGTATATATCATAAAGGCACAAATATAGCAACGTGAGGCAATAGTCCCGCTACTAATTTGATTGTCTATAACTTTGCTCAAAGAAAAGATAAGTAACTTTGATTTTCATAAAAAATGTATTTTCTGTTTACATATTTTTTTCGGTATAACTGAAAAATTATATCGGCTAAATGGTGACCGCGATTCGCTATGCAAGGCTCTTTTAAAGGCATTTTTCGTGGTATCCTGTAACATCTGAGACTGAATTTCTTCACTTTCATGATGATTGTCTTTCAGATGATGAATCGTTTGGGGCTTATTCACATAATTTTTTTTATTTTAAAAAACCTCAGAAGAAAAAGACTTGCGCTGTTATATCCGGAGATCTGGCTGGCCATGCTAAATCTCCACTTCGCGAAATTAGTCTTCGTGGAAAAACGTTATGTTGAGTTGTTAAGAAGAGAAAGATATGTTGCAAATGAAATAGAATTTATTTTCTCTCTTTTTTATAATATAATAATACACAAAGAGGAAATAAATAAACTATTTAAATGAATAGTATAAAAATAAACACAATTAAGACGGTACGTAATGGTGATGACTGATTAAATCATCTGTCTTATTTAGGATAATACTTATTCCGCCATCGAACCCAACTCATTATACACACGACATGCTAAATTGTTTGTTTCTAAATTGCATGCCTAATTGTTTGTTTCTTAATTCACTCTCTCTCGGGTTCTTGATGGTGGTTGAAAATATTGCTTCAAGAAAACCTTTTCTACGTTCCAATTCGTTCAGAATTTCGAGGAGGGAAATACTATTCCAACTAGGAACTTCTCATGCCGATGAGACACCTGCGTTACGGACTTTTATAAGAAATGCTCGAAAATTCCACGGTTTCGAGAATTCTTGAGGGTTATAATCATAATCACCATAAGGGTTCATCTGCCAGGTCTAAATTCTGACACGCTTCGTCTAGCCCCGGTACCTTAACTACCATTATCCGGAATACCGTACAACGATCCGATAAGATATCCTTAAAATTAGGCACGCGTTTTCTGTTTTCTCGGTGCCTTTCATATCTTGGCCTAGCTTCACCAGGCACTTGAAACAATGCGATAGTTTATACGGTCTTGTCATAATTATTTTCCTATCTCACAAATATTACAAGAAATAGTTAAATGGTAGTCCCCTAAACTATACAAAACAGATATAGAATCTCTACTATAGAAAACGTTTCTTTTATACATGATAATTACTATACATCCTTAAAAGATTATTAATGAAGAAATTGAACCGACGTTAAAAGATAAATAAGGAACTCACTAAAATGTAAAAAGTTATAAAACTTAGATTTTTAACATAAAAAAAAACGTTTGAAAATAAAATATGTACATAACAATCATTGTAATAACTAAATAAAAATATATAAAAACATTATTTAACCTATCTACTATACGTATTTTAGTAACAATTCTATTATAATTGTGAGTTCTTTCTATGATAATCTCAACCAGATTCTACATCATAATAGATTCATTAACATCCTATAAGGTATTGTTTTATAAAATGGATTTAGATTCGTTCCTGATGATGCTACTGAAATTATTACAAAAAGTACTTTGAAAACGAATCACTATGTATTAATATTATAATTTTAGCAATCAGATATTCCGTTTTTTGTCTTCACGCCAACTTGATTCAACTATAAATAATTTAAACAAGTATTTTATTCACGAAAGGACAGCTCTAGTTAAGTAGATAATGCTATTAGGTAGAAATTTGCGTAGTTATATAGTTAGGTTGCCATGGCGTTAGTTGAGAAACCGCCATTCTTCGTTAAAGCGCCATATTTAATAGTTGGTTTTATGACTGTGTAACCTGAAACAGTGTAAGCCCTCTGCATTATTCTCTATCGCTTAATTAGTTCATAAAATTATTACCGGATTAGTGAAAACTAATTATGTTTTATGTCTGCGCACACGAAAGCTTTTATTATTTACTTAGAACAATTATTCAAGCTATTAAATGATAGATTTCTAGCAATATGTTAAACTAATTAATTTGTTATTACTGTTGTAGTTCCATTATGAATTATATAATACTAGTGATCGCCCTATGGTCGAAATTCGACTAAAATTTATTAAGTTCATGTTTCACAGAATAAAGAGATTCATTTAAATGTTTCATAAAAAAATTATTTGTTAAATTTAAATGTTACTAAAACTTGTTTCCACAATGTTTTCAATATAATATCACAAACTTATTTGATATATAACATTAAATAAAGTAATAAATTTTAATATATTAAATAGGATATTAAAATATATTAAAAAAACTACCTTAAGAAATAAAACTGGCTAACCGTTTATAAGTGGGATTTAATTTATTCTGACTGCCATTAAGGTCCAGTAACCAAAAAAGTGTTAATAAATTTAAATTACTGTATCAATGAACATAATAAGAAATTTTTTAGTACAAATTATAAAGTTAAAAAAAAGTTTAAATTTTTTATTTGTAGCGCATATTAAACAAAAATTATATATATCACGTATGACTTACTATGGACGCTTATTATGAAATATTTATACACTGTCCCTATTAATGATCGGTCCCAACCATTTTGGCCTTGAACAATGTTAATCTTTGTGCTTCTCTTGGAGTTGTTCACAGCGTTCGTCATCCAAAATGTCGATTTCGCCACAGTTTTGGAGAAATTCGTTCACCTTTCTCTCGAGAGACGTGTCTAAACCATGCTATTCTGCGTCTCCGGGATTGTTCTAAAACTGTGCTTGATTGTAGCAACTTAATCGAAGAATAGAAGTCGAATACACAGTACAATGTCATATAGAAAATACAATCTCGGGGAGAAATTCGTGCGGCTATTAACGGCATTGAAGTTCAATATGGAAACACAGCTAAATAGTTTGGCATGATCGTGGATGAGAAAGAAGCGTAATAAACTCAGCATCAAGTTTAGGAAAATCAGATCAACAGATACTGAGGCGAGTGTGGAGCTATGGAATTTAGGTGTGGGGCTGCGTGAGTGACCCCAATATTCAAGTAATTCAGAGGTTCCAAAATAAGATGTTGTACTGTGAATATTCCTTGGTACTGTACGCATTTCTTACCTCCAGCGCGACTTAGAAATTGATATGATTAGGGACACTATCAGAAGATTTGCCGATTCACATCGAAGAAGTCTCCAGAATCACGTCAACATGGAAGCGTCCAGACTTTTAAAAGTAGATAGTGTCTTTAGACGTCTCAAACCGAAAAGTGATTCAGTGTAAAATATATTGGTTGTAGTTGTTTCTTGGGAAGTTAAGTCAGATTAAACTTAATTGTTATCTGTATTACGAGTTTTAATGAATGAATTAATTAAAAACTACAATAATCAATAAATCAAAAGTGAAAAAATATTCGTAAATGTAAAAAAATAAAAACATCCATCATTTATTTCGCCATAAATTTTTTTCTATATCGGCGCTTTAATTGAAGACACACGGCTGAAAAAAATAACGACTGCTTATCAATTAAACGCCATATTTTCCGTTTTTTCTGTGCTGGGGTAATAAAACGAAAGTTGTATAATTATGAAATCTGGATGCCAAGCTCAGATAGAAGGAGCATATGAAAAAGAAGAGCGATGAACTCAACATCTAGTTGAGGAAAATGTATTGGTTGCTTGACCGAAACTTCCAGTTATCAATCTATAACAAGCTTATTTTATATCTACAGATACTGAGGCCTGTCTGGAGCTATTGAATTCAGCTGTGGGACTGCGCTGTTGACTCCTATATGCAATTAATTCAAGGGTTCCAAAATAAGGATGTATTGTGAGTAAGCCTTGGTATGTGCGCGTTTTGTGGCCCCCATCGCCACTTAGAAATTGATATGTTTACGGGTATTATCAGAACCACGTCAACACGAAAGCATCCAGACTTTTAAATGTGGAAAATATTATTAGACGTCTCAAACCGAAAAATCCTTCAGATTTAGCAAATGCTTGAACACAAACTGATTCAGTGTAAAATATATTGGTTGTAGTTGTTTTTTGGGAAGTTAAGTCAGATTAAACTTAATTGTTATTTGTATTACGAGTTTTAATGAATGAATTAATTAAAAACTACAACAAGCAATAAATCAAAAGTGAAAAAAAAATATTCGTAAATGTAAAAATTAAAAACATCCATGATTTATTTCGTCATAAATTTTTTTCTACATCTGTGCTTTAATTGAAGACACATGGCTGAAAAAAAAAACGACTGCTTATCAATTAAACGCCATATTTTCTCTTTTTTTCTGTGCTGGGGTAATAAAAAGAAAGGTGTGTAATTATGAAATCTGGATGCTAAGTTCAGATGGAAAGAGCATATGAGAAAGAAGAGCTATGAACTCAACATCTAGTTGAGGAAAATCTATTGGTTGCTTGACGGAAACTCCCAGTTATCAATCTATAACAAGCTTCTTTTATATCTACAGATACTGAGGCCTGCCTGGAGCTATGGAATTCAGCTGTGAAACTGCGCTCTTGACTCCTATATGCAATTAATTCAAAGGTTCCAAAATAAGGGTGTATTGTGAGTGAGCCTTGGTATGTGCGCGTTTTGTGGCCTCCATCGCCACTTAGAAATTGATATGTTTACGGGTACTATCAGAACCACGTCAACACGACAGCATCCAGACTTTTAAATGTGGAAAATATTATTAGACGTCTCAAACCGAAAAATCCTTCAGATTTAGCAGATGCTTGAACACTAAGTGATTCAGTGTAAAATATATTGGTTGTAGTTGTTTCTTGGGAAGTTAAGTCAGATTAAACTTAATTGTTAATTGTATTACGAGTTTTAATGAATAAATTAATTAAAAAATACAACAAGCAATACATCAAAAGTGAAAAAATATTCGTAAATGTAAAAAAATAAAAACCTCCATGATTTATTTCGTCATAAATTTTTTTCTACATCTGCGCTTTAATTGAAGACACATGGCTGAAAAAAATAACGACTGCTTATCAATTAAACGCCATATTTTCCCTGTTATCAGGAATGCCACTAAACCGTAATATAAACTGCCACCGGGGTCGAACCGGCGCAGGGGGTGTGCCGGGGCAATAAAAAGAAAGTTGTTTAATTATAAAATCTCGATGGACTGCGTTTCACGTTGCGCCGATTAAAATGCCGGAACGTAAATCGCTTTTGAATTGCCGAAATCTCGAAAGTAAAACTTCGCGAGCAGGGCGCCGAGTAATAATTAGCGATGATTAAATACAAAACGGTTGTTTTAAAATTATTGTCGTTTCT
Source organism: Rhynchophorus ferrugineus (assembly GCF_030347505.1). Classification (NCBI taxonomy): domain Eukaryota; kingdom Metazoa; phylum Arthropoda; class Insecta; order Coleoptera; family Curculionidae; genus Rhynchophorus; species Rhynchophorus ferrugineus. The sequence goes on along the minus strand of NW_027472583.1, from coordinate 15,741,586 downwards.
GGTGTGTCGCTTGCCAAATATTTCCTTCAAACTTTGGCGGAGCGGAGCACTAATGCTCCACTCGGAAAGGAAGTTTTTCTTCACTATAATTAAATTTGTTAACGCTTTGGAGGCATTTATCATTTAGATTGCGATAACGGCGACAATTGCCGCCTTCACTCAGGCGGCATAATTACGTTTCGAAAAAATTTTATATTTCCGAAATTGTACCGAGAAATTCTCACCTTCAGAATAATATAATATAAGGTACATTATCAAGATAAATAAATATAGGGCGGGGTAAAAGTCCCGCTACGTTAAGCTCAGTTTCGCTTTCACCATTGTATTGTGCAGACGCCCGAATTTTATTATTTATAAATATACGCCACAAGAACGAGCAACAGTAGTAACAATTTTTATTGAAAAAATCGTCTTCTAATCGTCATCTAAATAAAGAGCGATGAAGCCCATTTTCTTCTTAGTGGCCACGTCAATGACAGAACAGTCGGTTTTGGGGAATACATCCTTTTTGGGGATCCTCAATTAATGCATGAAACATTCTTGCATCCACTAAAAACAACTGCATTGTGTGGTATTCTTGCTGAGAACATCATTGGTCCTTTTTTTGTCATATTTTTTTTGAAAATGACCAAGGTGTTGCAGTTACTGTTACTGCTCAACGGCACTATCATCAGATATGATTCTAGATTGTTTTGTGCCTGAAATGGAAGAGCAAGGACTAGAGGACATGTGGTTTCAGCAAGATGGAGCCATAGTACACACAGCTCGTTCAACAATGCAATTAGTGAATGACTTTTTCCACGAAGACTAATTTTGCGAAGTGGCGATTTAGTATTGCCAGCCAGATCTCCGGATTTAATAGCATTACATTTTATGATGGGTTTTTTGAAATAAAAAGTTTATGTGAAAAAGCACCAAACAATTCAACACCTTCAAGACAATATTCGTCACGAAATTGAAGAAATTCAGCCTCAGATTTTGCAGGAACTAATAAAAAATGCCTTAAAAAGAGCCTAAAGTTTCATAGCGAGTCTCGGTCACCATTTAGCTGATACACTTTTTTTCAATTATAGCGAAGAAAAAAATGTAAAAACCAAATAAACTTCTAATAAAAACCAAACTTACTTATCTTTTCTTTGAGAAAAGTAATAGGCAATCAAAGTGGTAGCGGGACTTTTGCCCCACGTTGTATAATATGATGATCAAGTTCCAGTTAAGTTGAGATTTAAAGAAACATATGTTCAAATAGTTATATGATGGGCAATAATAATGAGAACTTGAATGAAGCAAAATCTGAAGATGATAGATGAGATTCGGTCGCAAGGTCGTTAAAATGTTAGAGGGTCTTTCAAGAAACAAGTGCGGATAGAAGCCTGGATTACTACTTTAACATATACATAGAATAACAGAGGAAAAACTTAATAGGAGTATCTGTAGAGAAGTTTTGTTACGTTCAATATGTAGATGGTCGCATTCAAGTAATTTGATTGGCCAGTTTAAATTTTCGTTATAGGCCCCTGTACGAAAAACATTTTACTTAGAATATATTTCATTGGTTATTTGATTCTTCACAGAAAAGCCATGACGTCAGGTTTGATCGACTAACGAAATTTAAATCAAAATCTATTTAATTTATTAAAATAAAAAACAGAAATAAAAATATATGTGTATGTATATCATTTATCTCCATCGTACATCCAAAATTCAGCCAATACCTCCCAATTTTTTTTTCTTTTTCACATTTGCTGAGTGCCATCAATTTAATAGGAGCTGTGTTTTTTTTTCTCTGAACGCAAACTTTGAGTCTTTCCTTATTTACTTGTTTAATTTAAAAAGTATATGACACTGTAGTTTTTTAGAGGTCTTATCTGGAAGGTCATTGTGTACTGTGCAATTAAAACTTTTACGTGCTTTTACGATATTTGACAAAAAATATTTTATATTATCGACATAGCAATATGGCGAGATAAAATAAATAATACAAATAATAGAATAAAACCGTCTTGTTGCAATTTAGAGCATGAGATATTCCTTAACTTTATAAAATTAGTCTCAACTTTGAATTGAATGCAAATAAAAATAGAAATACTTTCTTTTTTCAAGAGTTTCGAATTATCTAAAGCGTCCTCAAGGTCACAATTTCCACAATTTTCTTAAGGCGAATGAAATGCAAAAATGAACTTAACATGAGTGGTTTAATGATTATTCAAATATGTTTTTAGAGGGATGTATATTCCTGAATCTATGAGAATCTAATAGAACCAAAAAAAATCAAATTATCTTGGTTGAGTAAACTTATATAATAACTATTGGTTGAGTAGCCAATATAATTATTCGAACCCTTAAAGAAATAAAGCCCTCAAAGTAGTTATTAAATTAACTGACGGCACTCAACACATTTGGAACGTGAAAATCACCGAATAATTATTATCATTTTCACTTATTGTAATGATTATCATAATGCCTTAGAAATATAATGAGATAATCATGCTAACTAAGCTAACTAAATGGCCAAACAAATCACCCGAATAATTAAACAATTTCGATTTTTCGAATTCAAATTAAAAATATCGTATTTTTTAACTGCAAATACAAAACGTTTACAAAAACATTTTAAATTTTATTTATCTTACATTTTTTAACATTCTGAAAAATAAATAAATTTTCAGTTCAGTGAAAAGATATATATTTAAATTAGAAAATATCAAAAGTTCACTTCGTTAATTGTAGTTTTTGTTTATTTTATTCTAATTTACGACTGCAGTTATGTATACGTACATACAAGCTATAAAAAGGACGAGTATTTTTGATTGCAATCTATTACAAACTAATATATATATTAATACTGTTTCGTATCGAATAAAATTGATATTTGACTTTGGCAAATAGAATATCGTATTCAATTTTTACCATTTTATGTTCGATTTGTGCCAGCATTAATATATTTCCAGTATATATTTGCCAATATATTCAAAACATGTCCCTAGAATATATATGTGAGAATTGAAGGATGGGCACGTGGTGAAGTGACAGAACCTAATGGGGTTGTTTATTATTTATTCGGGTGATTGGTAATCTATAGTTGATGACAGAGCTACTCGAGGGAGCCCAGAGAAAGAAGAAACTGTCGACTTTTGTTTTCTTATTCTAGTTTAACCAGCTAGAACCAAATGGTCTTTTGCATGTCGCTTCGCGGTTGTGATAGAGAAATGTTTTGTGGGTGACAGAGACCTTGGTTTACGACTGGGATTTTCGTAGTTGGTTTAGCTACTGGGGTTTATGGATGGGTAGGGTTTTGATTAGATTGTTATCGTGTTCTAAAGCGCCTAGGGAGAGACCCTTACACTGAGCATGTTCGTGAAATTCTTCACAAACGGGATGCCTGATTCTAGGTGAGTGTTCACGTTCCTCATAAACGATAGGGCATTGAGTAACGCTCGGACGTTTTTGGACTGGAACACTTGGAGTAGTGCAAGTTACTGTACCTGTAACACATCTGTGCTCTGTAGAGGTAGACTGGACGGACTAGCATTTTATATAAACTAGCTTTCTGGGGGATTGGGAGTTTACTTTTTCTACAGAGAAGTGGAAATAGAAGGCTTTACACGCCATTGCCTTTGCAAATAGCGTGCTGGATTTGGGCTGCCCATTGGAACCTGAGGTCTAACTGGAGACCAAGTTATGATACCTTCTGGAGCCAGTGGATAGGAACTTTATCGATTTGGAGGTGATAAACGCGGAACTCCTCCTTACCGTGGAACATAATAGGTTGAGTTTGGCTCGGGTTAATCTGTAGCCGACAGAATTTGTACCACGAAATCGCTTGATTCAATGGGACTTGAACTGTGTCGCGAATGGCGTCGGGACTATAACCGGTGATGATGAAAGCTGTAACATATCATCTGCATAAAATGGTGCATAGGAATATTTGGGGAGTGGGAAATCAGCCATATAAAAGTTGAATCGGTCAGGGGCCAGTGGAACACCTTTCGGGACTCTTGCGGAGATCTGTTTTCGATCTTTACTGCGTCGCCGATCTTTACTTGAAAGGATATACCGCCCAAGTATGAATCAATCAGGAAGATTAGGTCATTCGGTTGAACTAGCTGGTTCGCTTTGAAGACTAGGCCGTTGTGCCATCTAAAAATATGGCTCCAGCTTTGCGACCTTTCCTTAGTGCCTAGTGAATGGTTGCTGCGACGGGGGCCGCTTGATGAAGGCTGGAATGTTTGGCACGGAAACCGAATTGTTCGTTTGAAAAAACATCGCTGTGTTTTTGGTGGAGAGCGGTACATGGGAGGTTGCTCTTTTAGTGTTGGGACTTCCATAATTCTGTAAAAATCTTTTGTCTTCTGGAGAATACCATACTATTTACAAAGACCAACTCAGATTGTTGTTATCGCTAATTGTTCTGATACAGGATGGATGATCACATGTATTCGTTATATACCTCACTTTAGAAAATCCAGAAATTTTTTTTTTGTTCCAACCTCTTAATTGTTCTTTAATTGTTAGGTTCTTCAAGTTGCAATTTTATATCGACTACATTGGTTTGTAGGCAAGATCAGTGGAACCAATATCTTTAAACAATTGATGCTGCATTGTTTTTTCTAGAATAATAGTCGATTTTTTAACTCTTCAATTATTAAGCAAATGGTAGAAAAATATGTCGTTTTATCAACTCTTTAAATGAGTAAGATAGATGTACTACTCATTTTGATGAACCACTTCGAAAGTCGTTGTTAGTGTACATTAAAAGTGTTCTTAACTTTGATCATTATTTCATTAGGTTCTCAATCACAAAAGTAATACTTTTATAGTAATACCTTTATTGTTCTATAATCACCTTATAAATTTTATAGCCATAGCGGAAATAAATAGTTTATTAACGTTCATGGTAAACTACTAAAGTGGTCTGCAGAACTGCAATTTGGATTAAGCAGATACCTGCATCGATTAATTAACGCAGTATTCTTCAATTATGTTTCTTTCTTTTTATGTCCTTTGAAATTTTCTGGTTATTTCGTGGTCAATGTACAATAAAAATATTTAAAGCTTACCGTAAAGGAACAAATTTAATTATGTCTGCGCGAAATGATACCAAACTTTCTTTATAGAAAAACTTATTAACGAAATTATTTTCGTCTTTCCGAAACAGAGAACTTCGGATGTTTCAGTTGGTAAAATAAGAATTTCATCAACTCCGCTTTAATGCTCTGTTACAGTCGCGTTTTCGGCTAAAACACTAAAAATACTTTTAAAAATTTTCATTAAGATAAAAAGTTAAATTCCTTAAGCAATAACGTTTAATATACAGCAATATTATTAGTTTTAAAAAAATATTTAATAAATAATATATAATTAATAAATTAATTTTATAAATTAATATATGGTTTGTTATTTAAAAATAATGAATGAAAAGTTAATAGATGTATTTACAGAGCACCTTTAAAATTCAAACAAAAGACAAAGCGGACCTTTAGGCCTAAAATTGCTTTAAAGTTGTGATAAATTAAAGTACTATAAATAAAGACAATATGAAAATTTTAAATCATATTTATTTATTTATATTATTAATTTTATTAAAAAAAAATGTACATGTACAAATAGATAATGAAACAATATAGGTCAGGTAAATATGGTCAATTAAAAAAATTAGCCATCTTTCCTTTGTCCTTTCTTTGTCTTTCATTAAGTATAAAATCATTTTCATGTTTTCATACGTTCCTTTTAAAATCATTGAATATGCAATATGTATGGAAGGATATCAAACATTAAGCAACGATTTGAAATTTATCAAAACAAGCAAAGCGCAAAAGCAACGTTTGCCATTTTTACCCGACTTCAGAAAAGGAGGAGGTTCTATGTTCGGCTGTATATATAATCCTTCGTATGTATATATATATATATATATATATATATATATATATATATATATATATATATATATATATATATATATATATATATATATACATATATATATATATATATATATATATATATATATATATATATATATATATATCATCTTTTCCAAAAGAGACAGTTTAAAAAAATGTCAAAATCTTCCTTTACCAGGGGGTAGGGATGAGTAAGAACTCATCTTCTCCATTTAGGTTTGTGGTATACAGGAAAGCTATTACGGCATTAGTCGGGTTTTCTAACAAATGTCGCTAGATGCAATATTATGATATGATGTATATTTCATTTTATTCTACTGAAATCAAGCTAGAAAGCCATACATGTTCTATTTTGCGAAGGTAATACATCATCTTTTCCAAAAGAGACAGTTTAAAAAAATGTCAAAATCTTCCTTTACCAGGGGGTAGGAATGAGTAAGAACTCATCTTCTCTATTTAGGTTTGTGGTATACAGGAAAGCTATTACGGCATTAGTCGGGTTTTCTAACAAATGTCGCTAGATGCAATATTATGATATGATGTATATTTTACTTTATTCTACTGAAATCAAGCTAGAAAGCCATACATGTTCTATTTTGCGAAGGTAATACAGTAGTGAAAAGTTAAGTTTCGTGCCTGAAAACGTGCATTTGCGGTACGCATTACTTCCGCATCGCGATCTTATTTAATCAAAATGAAATAACTGCTGAAAATTATAATTTTCTCGTAAAATTTTACGGTGAGCTCTTGATTGAATGGATTAAACTCTTTTCCACACCATCCATGAGGTAGAGTTCTAGGCACATATTTTTAAGTAGTGGTATCCCCCTGGAGGCCTAGTCCACCTAATTAACATATTTGAGATTGAGAGCACATTTGCCTTTTTACATTTAGTTCTCGTTTCCTTCGATGGTGTGTTTACTTTATTTCTTCTACTACTACCTGTGTACACCATTCTTGATAAAATTAATTACTGAATTCTGCCTAATACATTTAGCAAATCTACAAAACAGTTTGTATTAATTCTCTTTGCATATATTCTAATCTAATGCTCATGTTTAATTCTGATTCACTCCTCATTATGTCTCAAAAATTTCCAGCATTATTACATATCCTGAAAGTTTCCTTTAGTCACTTGAACTTTCCGAGTCACTGCCCAAGTTAATCACTAAACTGTTAATTTCCAATCTGTCTAAAACATGTTCACGATCCACCATTTCTCTATTACTTCCTCTGTATGTCTTATGGAGTTCATCCACACTGAAGGTGATCTGGTCGACAATGCTTCCTCCTACATATCCAAACAGTTCTTGATGAGATATCCTTCTCAATCAGCATGTCTATTATAATAATTCTTTACTACCCTCCATATCAACTCGATTGGATTGAATATAGAGTAATAGGGAAGAAGTCATCATACTATGTGACCTTAATGTTCAGCCATCTGATCTACTGTATATCTTTTTTCGGGCTTATTTCTAAAAAAAGTTAATTGCAAAAAAACGCAATGAAAAATTTCATTTATATCTAGTAACAATTTGAAATAGTTCAATTTTTTAGCATAGTGTCTTCAAAACTCAATTCATGTTTTGAAAGCCATTCCTTTATTATAGCCTTTGTTGATGCTATTGTTCGGACTTTTTCCACCAGTGTGCTATACCTGCCCAAAATAATAACTGATGATTCCTCCAGGTTTTTTAAAAATTTATTTTCAAACCATAACAACAATATGTTATGGTTCATTTCTACATGGTAGTCATCCTTAGATTGGGAAGAGAATAACAATATATCTACAATTAATTATTAATTAGTATTATGGCCAAAAAAATCTAATCAAATGCTATTGTAATTTTTACCTTTTTCCATCAATTTTTGTTGCCTTTACACATTTTTGTTAGTATCTTGCCTCAATGAAAGCCCCAAGTTTCTTCTTGATACACAAATTCAAATTATTTATCTTCCTTGGTCTTATAGTAGGCGTTTAAAAATTGAATACTTCTTAAAGCAATGTCTGGAAGTTCCGTTAAAACTCTTCGAGGGTTATCTTTACACCATTTAAATCCTATACCTTGTAAGACTGTATGAAGGGAGTGTTTTATGACCCTCAAAAAGCTGCATGTATTTAGTTTTTTATGCATACCTTCCAGACAAACAATTTTTTCTGAACTAATTTGATTAAATTATGTTTATATCGATAAAATAGTTTGTGTGCTCACTGTTCTTATACATTTCGTATATTTGAGCTAGAATAGAGCTAATATCAAGACGGTCAAGTTTTCTTGGTTGAATCTACTGTATTGTTCTTCATTTTGTAAGCGATGTTATTCACCGTACCTACACTGATATTCAGCGCAGCAGCAAACACGCAAAAAAAGTTTTCAATAAAATTGTAGCGAACCTGTCTAACGGAAATTATAGGCAAAATATGGCTTCCATTATCTTGTTCCTTTTCGACATATTTTATTAAAGCCGCAATCAATTTGTGACCCTGATTATCTATTGTTTTCTAAAGCGCTAAAATAACGTCTGTGTCGGTTTTTAATCTGTAGTAATAATAACTAATATTTTGAATAATTTTGCGTACGTCTGACGAATTGACGACGGCCGAACACACAAATGAATGAGCCTGTCAAAATCGTCCGTTTATCAGAGGTATGCAAAATTCTTGAATAGTGTTAAGAGGTTTTAGCTCTTACCTATAGCTATATATTATTGTGGCTGTATAATTAATTGAAGTTTTTATACTATAATGTTAAAATAAATTATGTTGGATAACATTTGTGTTCAATTATTTTATTTAGATTGGAATATTCTTGTATGTCAAAGCCAAACTGAACTAAAACTCAGAGTTGATGCGGCAACATTGCGATGTTTTGACGTCACAAATTTCCATGACGCATATATAAAAAACGTTTTCGTTCATAAAAAAACTATTTTCACGCAACAATACCAATTAAATCGGTAAAGGCACTAACCAACGGTGAAATATCAACAATATGAATCGAAATCGACTATAATAAGTTCATCGAGACGGGTAATAAAAACGGAGAAACGATTAAATGGGAAATAATCATCAGCGGGAGGAGATCGAGTCGGTTTTCCATTAACGCCGGTTTTCCTCATCCGATATAACGAGGCGTAGATTTTTTTCCACGCATTTGCGATTTTCCAGCTTTTCAATTCGACTTCAATTACCTCATATAAAAATTGCCTTTCGAATTTTAAATCACAAATATGCTTTGGTAATCGACTTCAGTAAATCTTGGGCTTTGACAAATTCAGCGGCTCAGCGTTCCTCGTTTTTTACCCATTTCATTAAAGACGAAAAACATCTCTAGATATAAGTTGTTGGAGCTTTTTGGGTATTATAAAATTATGCAAACATTTAGTGTCAATGTTCCCCTTAATCTATATTAATAAAAATGAATCGCCTAAATGTATGGACACTGAACCACTGCACCAAATTGGATAATGCTTTCCGTGTTGTTCTTGTTATTGTCAGGATTTACAAAAAAAAATTTAAAAGGATACATAATATGAAGTGAGTGACATGGAACCTAACAGTTAAGAAAATATGAAGCATTTTAAAAAGTATATATAATAGTGAGTAATATGGAAGTTAAGAGTTAAGAAAATGCTAACAGTTTGATGATTCTTTTTAAATTGGCTTGTTTAATTAAATTAAACTCAAAATAGTGCCGAATATGTACAACTATATTAAGAGTAAAAGAAGGGAGAGATTTACAAATGCAGTTAGGTATAAATAATTTAAACAAGCTAATTCAAAATATGATCAGTCACATTGAAAATTTCTAGGTTCTTCAAACTGATCAGTTGGTAGTAGTTAAAATAATATTGTAAATAGATAAATAGGTTTAGGTAGGTATTAAGCTAAATTATGTGTACATTGTAGAATATAAAATACGTGTAGTAAATAGGTTAAGTAAGGTTGTTGTATATTTTTATTTAGTTATTATAACGATTATTATGTACTAAAAATCTAAGTTTGATTAATTTTACTTTTTAGTAAGTTTCTTATCAATTTTTTGGAGTCGGTTTAATATTTTTGTTATTCTGCTATATTAATGTACAATATATAATAAAAAAATATTTTTTTCAAATATTTTAAAGCTCCTTTTTACCAATGAGGGTTTATCTGGACTGGATCTACTTTTAACGTGGGTTCCGAATCACGGTCCTCCAAATTAGCGACTGGCGATTAACTAACTTAGAAATCAGTTCAGATGACATCCGGTCTTACCCAAGTTACTGGCGCGACTGGGATCATTTTTCTTTTTGGATTTTGCACTCTTGCCTAGGAAAATCACAAATATTAAACAATCACAAACATAAATTTACGACCATGCCCCAGCAGGATTCGAACCCGCAACTATCGCAGCAGTAGGTTTACCTTGCTGTCGCTTTTACCACTGCGCCAACCAAGCCGGCTGATATATTTTTATTTACAATCATACTAGAAACAAAATATAAAATTAATCCATTTATATTACATATAAATTTATATAAGCATATGTCGGCATATTATTTTCAAGGTCGCCATTAGGACATCAAAGCCAGAACATTAATATCACTTGGATGAAGTGAGAAATATAATATCTGAGTACACAAAAGTACACAACTGAAACAATTGAAAGCAAAACGTACTCAAATCAAAATTACTAAACAATCGAGAGAGAAAGAAAAAAAGATCAAAAAAAGATTATTTAGTAATCGGGTTTAACAAATTGAAGCAGTTGTGACACGGACTCTCCATTTACTTTCAAAGGTATTGCTAGTTTTGACGACTGGTGGATTTTTTATTAAAAAAGCAACCCATTCTTTGATAATATAAAATTTGATAGAGTTTTCTTGACATGTAAATATGTGATATTCCAAAATTAACGAAGACTGATTATACGTTTGAAATAAGACGATTTAATTAGGAGTACGTTGAGAAATGCGGGTCGAGAATTATTCATAAGGGTAAAACTGGAATAGATGATTGCGGTTAGGACATCAAAGCCAGAACGTTAATATCACTTGGATGAACTGAGAAATATAATAACTGAGTACACAGAAGTACACAACTGAAAAAATTGAAAGCAAAACGTGGTCAAATCAAAATTACTAAACAATCGAGAGTCGTTTTCAGTCGATAGCTCCCAACGCTAAATGAAATGTATATGATTGAGAAAGAAAAAAAGACCAAAAAAGGATTATTTAGTAATCGGGTTTAACAACTTGAAGCAGTGGTGATACGGACTCTCTATTTACTTTCAGAGGTATTGCTAGTTTTGACGACTGGTGGATTTTTTATTAAAAAAGCAACCCATTCTTTGATAATATAATATTTGATAGAGTTTTCTTGACATGTAAATATGTGATATTCCAAAATTAACGAAGACTGATTATACGTTTGAAATAAGATGAGTTAATTAACAGTACGTTGAGAAATGCGGGTTGAGAATTATTCATCAGGGTAAAACTGGAATAGCTGATTGCGGTTAGGACATCAAAGCCAGAACGCTAAAATCACTTGGATGAAGTGAGATATATAATAATTGAGTACACAAAAGTACACAACTGAAACAATTGAAAGCAAAACGTACTCAAATCAAAACTACTAAACAATCGAGAGTCGTTTTCAGTCGAGAGCACCCAACGCTAAATGAATTGTATATGATTGAGAAAGAAAAAAAGACCAAAAAAAGATTATTTAGTAATCGGTTTTAACAACTTGAAGCAGTTGTGACACGGACTCTCCATTTGCATTCAAAGGTATTGTTAATTTTGACGACTGGTGGATTTTTTATTAAAAAAGCAACCCATTCTTTGATAATATAATATTTTAATAGAATTTTCTTGACATGTAAATATGTGATATTCCAAAATTAACGAAGACTGATTATACGTTTGAAGTAAGACGAGTTAATTAGGAGTACGTTGAGAAATGCGGGTCGAGAATTATTCATAAGGTTAAAACTGGAATAGCTGATAATAATTCGATTTATCAAGTAGACTAACACTTATTTATTACATTGTTTACAACAGCCACTGTGTATTAAATATATTTGTAGATACTTGTAGATGTAACTAATAGCTATTACATTTAATCAGCTTAATATAAAATATGGTTTGGATATCTTTTGATATTATTGTAGATTTTTTTGCAAAAGAAAAAAGGAATTTATCTTAACAGAAACAGGATTCATCACTATTATTTTTAGAGAAACCTTTAAAAAACAAACGTCTTTTATCCTAAAAAGGAATTCATGCTTTTGAGTTTGCTTTCAATTCTGTTTCTAGGCGATTTTTATCGAATGGAACCCCTTTATTATCATATAGACTTTTATAAATAAAAGAATTAGGTAATACATTGATTTTCTTGGTAGTTTTATAATGTGTATTTGGAAATGCGGGTTTCAATAACGTGTTTGAAAAAATTATTTTTTCGTCAATGTCAACGCTCTAATTTGATATTTCTGGACGAAACTTATTTCACAGATACCGATACAAACGATAATCCGATGACCCAAGTCTAGGTCTATACGGTAGATCAATCAAACATACCTAGCCAATTAAGACGATGAGGAGGGATGATGGAAAAGATGTGCGGGGTGTAGATCCTTTCCCATTTATCAGTTTTTATGGATAATGGAATCGTCGATAGTGGTAAATGAGAGTATCGAACTGTGAGTTTGAAATTAATATGTCGATATTAAAAACCTAGAATTTTGATATTCCTACACCCGGTCATCAAGTGCAATTTGCGTAGAAAAGTAGGTTTGGGGAGAATAAATATCGAAATTATTAAAAATAATCTATATGTCGATTTATACATATTTGTAAAAAAATGTTGAAACATTAAGTAAAAATATGAAATGTCGATATTTTTTTACGTGGCCAGCTCTAGTCTAGACCAGCTCCCTATTAGATATATGAAATTTTAGAACTATCTAGTAGGAAAAACCGAAATGCCCTTTTCCCCATTCATACATTTTTTAATTAATATGTACATTAATGAATGTTATTCATGTCATTAACAATCCCTGAACCAAATTGGATGTTATAACAAATGTATCCATATTAATTTCGTTTGAAAGCTAGTTTTTACACGTTTTCAAGATAATCCCACCATTAGTTGTTAGGGGGCTAAACATATGATGCTTTTGATTTATTTGCTCTCGATTTGTTTGATAATTTAAACACAAAATAGGCGGCTTAAGTTCAATAAATAAACCAAATAATATTAATCGAATATTTGCTTCCAATTTAAATTTTATTCGATCATAAATAATGCGGTTGTTTCCTATATATATAGTAATATGGTATGTTGTTTGATTAATTAGATAAAAGTTTCTGAAAAATATTATATACGAGGATCAAGCTACAATTATGGGAGGACAAAATTTTCATCAAGAAAATCAGCTTTTTTTATTCACGGTGAGCGCCATCAACCTCTTCTTTTGACCGTGTATCAAAGCCAATGTGAACAGGAGCTGTCTAAAGACATACTTAAAAATTAAAGATAACTTTATTGCACACAAGACACGGCTTTGAAGAATGTTTGTTGCTTTTCAGTAGGAAGAATATCCTCTAAGTAATAAGAACTCTGATTTTGTTTTAAATTAGTTGAATATTTTCTTCAACCAACATGCCGACAATTTTTATTGTATATATTTATTCAGAGCTATAGGTACAGTGTACATTCTTAACTCTGACTTTAATTCGCCTTTTTTTATCAGAAATATATGAATTTCCTGTTGATAAAATTCTTCCATATTGATCTTATTTAAAGGTTGAAGTGGGCAAATGTTTAGTTTCTTCAACTTAAGCCTCTTTATGAAGATTTTATAGATTTTGCTAAATTGTAATCATGTTACAAAAATTGTATTAGATCGATTCGTACTTGTAATTTTCTTCCTCCCTCCTTCGTCCCTTGTATTACGTTTTTGTCTTAAACTCTAAATTCGAAGTCCTCATATGTTTAAAATGACTTCCAAAATCATTTGCATTTTTTTATATTGAGACTATAAATTAGTTCTAAAGGATTTTTAATATATCTAAAGCATTATTGTAGAAAGTATTGTTTCGCCATAGCCTCCACTTTTTTCCACCTTTCAAACAATTCACGGTTTCATCGTAATCAGAATTGACCTATTTTTTGGTATCTTTATAAAAAGTGAAGCACTGCTCAGATAGGTCACTACCAAAGCATCGGAAGAAGCAGTAATTAGAAAGAAGAAGGTCTTGACAATACGGCGGATGAAGTAGCACTTAATACTTTGATGTTTCCATGTATGTTTTAATCGGTTTTGCAATATGAGTTATGTCGTGCTGAGGAATAACATTATTGGATATATGATCATATTCCGGTCGTTCCCCATTAATGGTTTTATCGAGCGATGCCCTCAAATCCTCGTCTTCATTTTTTTACCGTCCGGAACCCTATTTGACTTTGGTATTAAAATCCCCATTTTTAAAAGGTCGAGACCAGTATATACATGTTGAAGTCGATGAAAGATGGTGGCCATATGCTTCACCCAATATTCGATGATGTACACCTGTATCGTTCTTCTTCTAATTGGAGTAGAGAAGCATTTTCAAGGCACTGAAATAAATTTGAGTTTACACTTCGATGAAATGACACATACTGAAAAGTTAAGCGTGTTAATGAGGCTTCAATATGCTATTGGTTACAAATAGAAATAATTTATAGGTCTGATATTAAAGAACCAAAATAAAATATCTTCACTAATTACGTTAACTCGACTGAAACTCTAATCTTCTCTTATTTCATAAATTTGTAGATTGAGAGATAGGTAGAACAGACGACCGCACTATATAGAAAACAAAAATTTATTTTGAATGTTAAACCAGAATTTTCTATTATCAATAACTGTAGATATATTCCCACATACTCAAATAATTAAAACTTTTTAGATATTACATTTTACAAAAAATTTACAAAAAAATTGCGGTGGTACATCTCATATTTATGGCTTATTATAAACATAAGTAATTGAATATATATCCAGTGGGAATTTTTGAATAAATCAGCATAAAATATTTTTTATTTATATTTTAATTTCTTTTCCGGTTTCGTGTTTCTCTCAAAACAATATCCTCATGATTTAATATCAAATACATTTTTAATAAATACTTCCTGTTACATTCAAAACAAACAAGAATTTCTGAGATTCTAATATCTAATTAATATTACGGATGATATCTTTATTACACGAACTTTCTCGACTTTATTGCGTATTGGAAAATTATAACAGGATTTGCTCGAAGAAGAAAATGTTACATCGACAATTTACGGCACGAATCTCTTCGACATTTTTAGACGAGATGCGAACCTTTGGAATTAGTTCGTTCCCTGATGTATTGATTGTGGTTTTCGTCGGCCTATATAAACTTTGACCTGTTTTATATAATCGCATTATTTGTAGTCCCAGATATTTATCGTGGTTTTGATTATTCCGATGAAAGCGCCTCTTAATTTTTGATGGTTGTTTAATTGGTTGCCGCTGTAACATAAGTTATAAATACTTAAATTTGGAGGAAATATGTGGGCTAAATATGTATCAGCTATAATTATTAATAAGATAAATATCTAGTTAACCATATAAATAAGGTACTCTTGTATAGTGAATAGTATTTGAGAAAAAGTTATTAAACAGAATAGTAAGATATCATACAAAAAATTGTAACTATTATATTTCAATGCTAACAGGTCAATTGAAAAGTCCGCGGCCTACAATGGTAAAACGCATTTTTTTGGTCAAATTAGTTTTTTTTATTCAACATAATTCCCTTCAAGAGTAATTCACCGATTATAACGAACCTCCAACTTTTCTATACCATTTTTGTAGTACGATTTGTCCTTTGCTTCAAAATAGGCCTCCGTTTCGGCGATCACCTCTTCATTCAACAAAAATTTCTTCCCACTGAGTATTGTTTTGAGATCTGAAAACAGGAAATAGTCGCTGGGGCTAGATTTGCAGAATACGGTGGATGAAGAAGCAATTCCAAGCCCGATTCATAGATTTTTGTCATCGTTTTCACTGACTTGTAATACGGTGCATTGTCTTGGGGAAGCAGCACTTTCAATTTCTTCAAATGAGGCCGTTTTTTGGAAATTTGGTCCTTCAAACGGCCCAACAACGCTATGTAATAGTCGCTGTTGATGATCCTTCCTTTTTCAAAGTAGTCAATGAAAATTATTCCATGCGTCTCCCAAAATACAGATGCCATAACCTTGCTTGCCGACTGTTACGTTTTCTCACGCTTTGGAGCGGATAGTCCACTCGGATGACTATCGATTGGACATCAGAGTGAAATGATGGAGCCATGTTTCATCCATTGTCACATATCGACGCAAAAACTCGGGTTTATTACGCTTGATCATCTTCAAACACTGCTCCGAATCATCAACTCGTCGTTGTTTTTCATCAAAAGTGACTTGCAGTCACTTTGCACAGAGCTTTCTCATACCCAAATACTCGTGAATTATATGATATACACGTTCAGTTGATATCTTTAGAGTGTCTGCTACTTTATTCAGGACTCAGTTTACGGCCATTCAAAATCATTTTGTGGATTTTTTAATGTTTTCGTCGGTAACAACCTCTTTTGGGCGTCCACTGCGTTCAACGTCTTCGGTGCTCACTTCACCATGTGTAAACTTAGCATACCAATCCTTAATGGTTTGAGGGTTAGGGCTAACTAAAAAACATATGGATTTAATTATAGTAGCGCCATCTATGTGTCAGGCCGGGGACTGTTCAATTGACCTGTTATCTATCTGCAACAAAGATTTCATTGCAATTAAAATCTCACAATTTATTTCAACGTTATTATATTTCAATCAATAAACAACATTATCAACCGCATCGCAGAAGTAGATTCCCATCATTTAATCATCAACAAAATAGATATGCCTATAGTAAACACTTAAAGAATTAAATTAGAATAATTAGCATTATTCATTTCACCACGTCTAAACTTAGCATGCCAATCCCTGATGGTTGATCGATGTTTGTTTTTTCGCAATAAGAAAAGTTGTTTCACTCAAAATGTTGTAATTCACAAATTAATGACCCGACAGCTGCTAAATTTACACACGCATCTTTTGAGGGTTAGGGCTAACTAAAAAACATATGGATTTAATTCTAGTAGCGCCACCTATCTGTCAGACCTGGGACTGTTCAATTGACCTGTTATCTATCTAGAACAAAGATTTCATTGCAATGAAAATCTTAAAATTTATCTCAACGTTATCAATGTTTCAATCAACGAACAATATTATCAACCTCACCGCAGCAGTAGATTTCCTTCATTTAGTCATCAACAAAACAGGTATGCCTAAAGTAAATACTGAAAGAATTAAATTCGAATAATTAGAATTAGATGGTCGTAATTTAATTAGAACCAGATGATATAGAAAGTTGTTTTTTAATTCTGTTGGAATAAAGTCACTTTATACGGATATACACAAATTTTGGTGGATTCGGGAAAGCCTTAACATATGAATAATTCTTCTTGTCTTTTATAATAAATACTCAGTCCTTGACTTAAGGACGGCGCAAATGTATTTATGCTCCGAATAGAAATACTTTATGTTTAGAAAACACATTTACTTTTATAATGAATAAGTAAAACTTATAAGCAGTATTTAAAACGTGTTAACTTGTATAATTAAAAGTTAAATAGTATTTAATTTTCTGGAAAACTATCCAGTTTTAATTAAATTACCACGCTATATCTGTTAAAATTTAATGCAAATACTAATTAACTTTGCATTATATAGAACGATTAAAATATCGATAAAATCTGATTACGTTTAATATGGTTTAATAACGTAGAAATTTATATTTTGGTGTTTACTATTTTTATTAAATCTGATTCTACATAAAATTCAGTAATAATTGTTGTTACTTTACTAATTACTTTATTATTTTATCCATATTAATAATACTTATATGAAATGCATCTACTCTATATCAGGCTCTTAGCAAGGTTTTCCTAATAAAATATACAGTATTTCGAGAATGTTTTAATATCTTGTTGTTTCGTTTGGTTGTTGTCATGTTGTCGCTTCGTCATATTTTTACTTGTATCGCCGAATTTTAATGTTCAGGTCAAATGATGAAAAATAATTGATTCCTCGTTTTTTTTTTCGTTGGCCAATGTATTCTTCCTGGTCCAGTGATTAGACATTATTTAATAGATCACGTGATTTCTATATGCTATTATTTACATCCTCTTTTATATATACTCTTTATATTTTTGAGGATTATATTACTAATGATTATATTATTACTGATATTTAGTCTACTACTAAAATCGTTAAATGGACTTGTTCAGAATTTTTCTTTGACCACACAACTAAGGTATGCTAAGGACACCGTCTGTGAACTGTGAAAAACCTGATAATTCTATATCAAAAACTGTTATTTTTCATAGAGAAATGTGAAAATCATCGAATTTAACAGTTAGGTTAGATTGTTTAACAGTTTTTACCAATATATATTGCTAATGAAAATATTTATAAGGACTTAAATTTTAGTTATTACATTATCTGTGGAGGTATAGTATCTTGTGTAAGGAAATTTTTGAATGTCACAAACCAGATCGATTTCAATGAAAAATAACAAAGTTGTAGCAAAATCTTATAATACTTGGACAAATAAAATAGGAATAACCCGATTTATAAATTAATATATAATTATCAATGAATCAAAATAACACGAAATTAAAAAAAATGTTTACACAACGGATTATTTCGTATAGAAGATAACAACAAAATTCTAGATCTGACTTCGATCTCGTTTGTCAGATGTTTTATCAGCTGTTTTAGTTTAGACAGCGTTGAAATATTCTTAAATACGACATTGACAATGACTTTTAGAAGAAGATTCTCGTGCCGACTTGGTGGCGTAGTGGTAAAGGCGACGGGACAGTGATTGTTTAAAATTTGTGAATGTTCTAGGCAAGAGTGTAAAATCCGACAAGGGAAATGATCCCAGTCACGCCAGTAACCAGGCTGGGTAAGACCAGATGTCTTCTGGGATGATTTCTAAAGTTGGTCACTCGTCAGTCGGTAGGCTTTAACGCTGGGGACTGTGGTTCGGAGCCCACGTTAAAATCTAGGTCCAGTCCAGATAAACCCATAGTTGGTAAAAGGAGACTTTAAAATATATATAAATAAACTAAATAGACTAAATAAAAATAAATAAAAATAATACTTAACCTATCTACTATACGTATTTTATATTATACTATACTAGTACTATAACCACACAATTTAACTTAATATCTACCTAAACCTATTTATCTATATACAATATTATTTTAACTACTACCAACTGACTACTGTGAAGTCGCTGCCGCACCCAAACAGTTAAATTAATTTAGATTTAGTTTGTTGGTAATTTAATTTTTCGTATATGTCACAAAATTTTATTATTATCTTTGTATTGTTATATATATATATATATATATATATATATATATATATATATATATCTATATATATAAACTGGAAAAAATTTACATGTTCTTGAATCTACCCTTTCCTGGTGCGACATATATATAATTGTTATATAAATACAGGCTTATATTTGACTAAAATCCGATCAATTCGACTTTCGTTCGAGTTCACTGACTTTTACCAATCAATATTTTTATTTATACATATTATGTAGATCTTTTTAAATAAATATTAGGTTGGTTTAATTTTTATATTTTTAAATATTGTAATAACGCAGTTTAGAAACAATGTACGTTTAAAAACTCAGAGTAATGTTTTTAGGGAAACCTATGACATTCATTCTTTATATATCAACCCTCTATTGACTATAGTTTTCTTGTTCACTTTTATTGACCTTTCTTAACTCCGTTGACATTTAAAGTTAAACTTTTAAAAATAATTCTATATTAATTTGAATGTATCCAGGAGTTTTTTAATGTAAAATATAGGAATTTGATATTTGGTGAACTCAGAACAGCTAAGAAACCTTGTTTATATTTAAGAACTGGTAGTAATTGACCAGGTTCTGGAGACCTAGCGTGTTATTTAATTGGAGGTAATTGTAACATTTATTAAGATTTCTCTGCAAATATTATTGGTATTATTTTCTAATCTATTTCAGGTTGCATTAGGAAATGAATTTCGTTAGTAAATGCAAACAAAGCCGTAACCAAATATTGCAGGTAATAAATACATTAATTTGTGCATCAAGATATAAAATTTTTAATTTCTCATTTTTGTTGAATGGTGAGTTTTTAGTCCTCATGTGGGACATAAGGCAACGTAGAAAGCAATAGATTAACGAAAGCCATAAAAGGTTTTTACCTTAAAAGACTTTAATTATTAAAAGACTTAAAGACAATGAAAGAAGAAATTAAAGCTATCTGGAATGGTGAGATTTCAGAATATTACATAGAATATTTTGAAATAAATTAGTTTAAGTAAATTAAGTAAAGAATGATGCAATTTTATTTGAAAATGTACGTAAAGGAATTATCCTTTTATCAAATAAGCCCAGTTTTGATTCAATTTATTATTTTTTAATATATATTTTAGGTGAAAAATATGTGTAAAAGATAAAAGTTATATTACTACATAAATGAAGTAATGAAAAAATGTGTATAAAATGAAATTAACTACATTAACTCCTAGATTGAAAACATCAGACAAATAGAAGAAATTATGAATTGTTAACAGAACCTTGGTAAATATTTTAAGTAACCGATAAATATTAAGACGTATAACGATTAATGCAATAAAATATATAACTATATAACAATTTATCCTTTGAACCATTTTTAAATTATATTAGTTCTTTATTTTATAGACCTAAGTTTTTATAGGTCAACTCTTTGCTCAACTACATTACTTTATCTTACTTTCTATACTACAAAAAATACAGGGCCTAATTGTTTCATTTTCAATCAAATATAATCTTACTCATGATACTTTTGTTATAAAAAGAGATATTTATTATTGTAATTTATGTTATATATTTAATCAGAAATAATATCAAATATAATATCAGAAGAAATTGGTTTTCTATATTTCTGGATTAAGAATATTCCTTTAAATTAATAATGTTCTCTCGTAAGGCTCTTGTGTGTCTTAGTATGGTTTATTAAAAGTAGCTATCTCGGTATGAAAGTTAAATAACGTAATGTTGAACGGAATATTGTGCAGCCAATGATGCCATTTGAGCACTTGTAGATTTTTCTCCTCTTGCTGATTTACCAGATATGATTCGTTATCACTTTCTTAAAACATTTCAACAACTACGGTTGAAAATTACTTGATGATTGCACCACTTCAAAGGATATACGTTTTTCTAGAAGATCTAACACGAATTACTACGAAATCAATGAATTCAATGAATTCCACTCTGTCTGCTAACTGTCCTGTTGTAATTCTTTGAACAATTTCATCATGTCGACGATAGTTGGCTCGTTGGCCGCAGCTTTTTGCGGTTTCGTATCTATTTCTTTATCATTTGATATTTTGGTGGCGTTTATATTTTAGACCGATGCTCTTGCAGTTTCTTGGGATTTTTTATTTTAAACGGTAGCTGTTGTTTCAGAGTTTTTGGCTTTGTCAATTTGTTTTAAGCGTTGTTCTGCTGTAATTTTTTTTACAGCCAATGACGCCATTTGAGCACTTGTAGATTTTTTTCCTCTTGCAGATTGACCAGATATGATTCCTTATCACTTTCTTAAAACATTTGGACAACTACGGTAGAAAATTACTTGATGATTGGACCACTTTAAAGGATATACGTTTTTCTAGAAGATCTAACACGAATTACTACGAAATCAATGAATTCAATGAATTCCACTTTGTCTGCTAACTGATTGAATTTCTGTCTCATTTCAGTTTGGAATTCTTTGAGCAATTTGATCATGTCGACGATGGTTGGCTCGTTGGCCGCAGTTTTCTGCGGTTTCGTATCTATTTGTTTATCATTTGATATTTTGGTGGCGTTTATATTTTTGACCGATGGTCTTCCGGTTTCTTGGGATTTTTTATTTTCAACGGTAGATGTTGTTTCAGAGTTTTTGGCTTTGTCAATTTGTTTTAAGCGTTGTTCTGCTGTAATTTTTTTTTACAGCCAATGACGCCATTTGAGCACTTGTAGATTTTTTTCCTCTTGCAGATAGACCAGATATGATTCCTTATCACTTTCTTAAAACATTTGGACAACTACGGTAAAAAATTACTTGATGATTGGACCACTTTAAAGGATATACGTTTTTCTAGAAGATCTAACACGAATTACTACGAAATCAATGAATTCAATGAATTCCACTTTGTCTGCTAACTGATTGAATTTCTGTCTCATTTCAGTTTGGAATTCTTTGAGCAATTTGATCATGTCGACGATGGTTGGCTCGTTGGCCGCAGTTTTCTGCGGTTTCGTATCTATTTGTTTATCATTTGATATTTTGGTGGCGTTTATATTTTTGACCGATGGTCTTGCGGTTTCTTGGGATTTTTTATTTGCAACGGTAGATGTTGTTTCAGAGTTTTTGGCTTTGTCAATTTGTCTTAAGCGTTGTTCTGTTGTAATTTTTTTTGCAGCTAATGACGCCATTTGAGCACTTGTAGATTTTTTTCCTCTTGCTGATTTACCAGATATGATTCCTTATCACTTTCTTAAAACATTTCGACAACTACGGTTGAAAATTGCTTGATGATTGCACCAGTTCAAAGTATATACGTTTTTCTAGACGATCCAACACGAATTATTACGAAATCAATGAATTTAATGAATTTGAATTATTATCTGCTATACCTGATAAAGCAAAAATCTATTTTTATCTATTCGAGCGTCTGAAAAAAAAAACTTCAATCGTTTCCATTTACGAAAATATTTTTGTCTGGTTCTGGTAATCTAAAATCTATATGCAAGCGAACCGAGCGCAAATCTACTTAACATTTTGAGAGGAGATGTGGACCTTTGGCATTAATTCCTTTCCCAATGTATCGATTGTGGGCTCTTCCCAGCTCGCCGGCTTTTTACGGTCTGGTTTATAGATAACTGAATTATTTGCATTCCCACTGGGTTATTTGTCATGGGTTCGCCTTCTATTTTCTGATAAACGTTGGTGTAAAATGTCAGGTGGTTTATTGATTAAACACCGATTCAGTTTAACCGGTGGCATGAGAATTATTAAGAATCGGTTGAAACAATACACAATAGACCTGGAATGAATAGGATTTCTACGAAATCGGGTTCACCTTAAATAGCGTTTACTTTAAACATTAATCGACTATGATTATAAAAGATCTTTTACTCATTTTTTTACTCTTTTTTCCTCTAGTGCTTTTGTTGCTTATAAACTACGTAATTATATATAACGGTGCTTAATAATAAAACTACTATCATTACCACAGAGAAATAGAGATTTAACCTTATAGCAAATTTTGGGAAAACGTTTCGCGACGTCCAACATCTAGATGGCAGTGCTTTTAACTTACTACTTGCTGTAATCGCTATGCTAAGAGCCGTGAAGGGATCTGATTGGCTTACTTCGTTTCTATGGTGAGTTTAATGTTTATTTATTTTGAGCCCCATTTTCAGAATGCCTGGTTCATTAGTATATATAAGTCGGTAGTACAATAAGTAAGGTGAATTGGAAATTGATCTAGGAAGTGTTGTGTATCCGGATGCACAGATAATAAAGATACTCAGAATTGTTTTACTTCGAAAAATATTTTACTACTTTTAAAAAAAGGATGAGTATGTTAAAAATTTCAAGGCAATTGGATTAAGTATCAAAGACATTTATGATCGTTACAGCATGTTTTGTTGTAAGTTGGGGTAAGCTTATTAATATGAATAATCATATAAAATATCAGATATTAATTTTTTAATTATTGCTAGGAATTAATGCTATACAGAAAGAAACAAATGATGATACTTTTATTCCCCGAGCAATTATTTGATAGTTGAATAACCACTGGAATAGTAGCTACCGAATGAAAAACTTTTAAGAGAGGATTAACCGAAGTCCAATATACTAAGAATTTTGGCTCAAAGCAATTCAGGACTTATATACTGCTGATTGTTCAAGTAAGAAAGCATTTGTTAAAATGCTATCAATTAAAAATTTAATAACTACATTGAACCCTCTCATTATGCACCAAAAAATTATCTCATTATACTTTCAGTAGATCTTGGAGCTATATGTTTATTTTATCCCGCGATATTGCCGTATCGATAATGTATATAACATATTTTTGTCAAATATCTTTACAAAATGTAAATTTAAAACCTTTTAATTTTAATTTTAATTTTTATTCTAGACAGAATATTAAAAATAATTATGTAGGCCATGTACTTTTGGATAAAACAAGTAAACAGAATTTTAATAGATCGTATTAAGTTGATGGCACTAAACAAATATGAAAAAGGGAAAAGACAGAAAAGATAATTTAATTTTGTTCCAGAATTCACCAAAATTCTTTGTTGATTTTAGTTATATTTCATTGGTCAGGCACACATGACGTCAGAACTGTCACTTGCCAAACTTTATCAAAGAACCAATTAAATGTCTTCACAGCAAAATGTTTCTCTTACAAGTGCCTATATTGAAGATTTAAATTGACCAATTTAATTACTTGAATTAACGATATAACCCCATCTGGGTATTGGACGAAGCAACACTTTTCTCCAGAGACCTGTACTGAGATTTCTTTCTATTATTTTATGTGTTATTACTGGTCTGGGACGATCTTAGGTATTTGCGTATCAGTCATATTAGTAGAAATTAGTAAGCCTAAAGTTTATTTATGTCAGATTTATTTATAATATACAACAAAAGTACTTGAAAAACATATTATGCATACATATTATGAACCAATGTATATTTGTAACAGCATAATAACGTTTAGATAAGCTAATTTCTAAGATATAAACCTTACAAATATGTTTGAAACCAATCATATTTGGGACCAAACATTACACTTGAGATACGGCGAGTGCAGACGCCAAGGGAGAGACGAAATACATTAACATTTTAACCCTTTTGTAGGTGCAAGTAAACAGATATATAACAAGGTATTGAATATGAATCTCAGGGTATTTATGGGGGCATAGCTATATCGAGTCAAGGAAATCTCCATTGAAAAATATATCTTTCCCTAGAAATAATTACTAATCAGGTTGCGAAAGGAAGAGTTAAGCCAGCCTCACTTTCTTCAAAATTCGATCATAATTTTTAAGTTAAATATTTTTCCCTCATAACAGAATAAAGGGAATAATCTAAGAATGTTATGTTACTAAAACTTTATTTCACAGTGTTTTCAACAAAAGATAAGAGAAATATATTTGATATATAACATTAATTAGAATAATAAATGTCTGTAAAATAACCTACTAAAATATATCGAAACTATCTCAAGAACTAACAAACACTAACTTATTTAAATGGCATTTAATTAAATATAATTTCCATTAAGTTTCAGTAATTGACAATGATCTTTCTTTATTTTCATGCAATAGACATAAATATGGAATAACACATTTTTAACAAAGAAATGGAACCGACTTTTATTATTATTTATTCTATTAAACAATTTTATAAATGTTAATATACTTTACAACATTCATTTTAATCCTCGATACACAAATTAACGTATAATGCAATATTCTCATCAGACATCAAATTTAACCAAAAACTGAGTTGGCTTGGTGGCGCAGTGGTAAAGGCGAGGTGACGGTCCTCCTACTGTTGCGATGGTCGCGGGTTCGAATGCTGCTGGGGCAAGGTTGTAAAATCTATTTTTGTAATTTTTTAATATTTCTGATTGTTTCAGACAAGAGTGTAAAATCCGATAAAGAAAATGATCCCAATTACGTCAGTAACCAGGATGTCTTCTCGTACGATTTTTTACACTGCATTTACGTACAACAAAAATGAGGTGCAATCTACCGTATAAGAATAGGAACTGGCAGCGCGTCTGTCAAAACCTAAAAAGTGATCTGACAGCTACTATTTGTCTACTATGGCTACTACTCTAAGTCGATTAATATATTATAGAAGATTTACAATCGAAATTATTTTATTTCATAGTATTTTATTTGAGTATATCGTGTATTTAAAAAATCATTAAAACGTTTAATCTATTTAATAATTCGAGTTAAATGTCACTACGACGAATAAATTGATTAAACTTCAATTATATAGGAGCCCGGGAACGAATTAAACTAGCGGGTATGGCGTTAATTTTTGTCCCGAAACTGTGAAAATTCATAAAGGACACGGGAAAAATACTAATGGCGGATAAATTCATCCTATTTCCGTTCAATCGATACAGAGACTAATAAGCGTCACATATGGATTGGGATACGATCACAGCTTTAAAGGCTTTCACACACCAGTGGATCTGGGTACGAGCTTTGGAAGACTGAGCAGCGGCAGCTCGTTATTTCGCTATGTCAGGCGACGTTTCGACTTTTTTCGATCTGCTGTAGAAAGATATCTTGGTTTTCATTTGTTTTTTTTTATCTATTGACTATTTTTATGAAAATTTAATTTTTAATATTGTTTTACACTTTTATTAAAATTTGTAAGTTCTTTATAGTTTTTTTGGATGAAATTTAAAATAAGTTGTGTATTTTTTAAATTTTCAATAGTAAATAAAACGATAAACTGACGTCATCAACATTTATGAGTATATATTGAATATCGATATATATTTTTCAACCATCTGATCTATAGCGTATCTTTTTTCTAGCCTAAAAAATTCATTAATATTTAGCGAGAAACAATTTGAAATTGTTGACTCTTTTATATAGTATCTTTAGAACTTGTTTCCAAATTTAAAATATTTCCAAGCCATTCCTTAATTGCAGCCTTTTTCGATCCACTTGTGGGGTATTTTCCATCGGTTTTCCATGGTATGATGAACTGTTCATAGTAATATTTAATAATTTCTTTAACAGCTGATTTTCAAGCCAGGGCAGAAACATGTTATGGTTTTTTTATATATAGGAATTGCTCTTGGACCTGGAGGGAAACAGTGTCAGAGAAACAGAGAAACTGTATCTTCTATCCATCATGAAGAAAACTATATCGACCAGGAATTATTAAGAATTATTATAACTAACAAAACTTAATCAAATGTTTTTCTAACTTTTACCTTTTTTCATCAACTTCTGTTGCCTCTTCACTCATTTTTTCATTAGCGTCCTACGAAAAGGTAATTAAAGTTATTAAAAACAGTATTATTTTAAAATCAATGGCTGAAACTTCCATTCGATTTCTCAGTGGCTTATTTTACATCATTTAAATCACTATATATAGTAAATGTTTCCTAACAGCCTATTAAGGGATAATTTACGTATATCGTGGAGCTGCATATTCCTAATTTTTATATAGATACTTCACAGACTAACACTTTTATCTTTATATCGAAAAATCTACTCACTTTTTTTATACATTTCATAAATGTAATCTTGAATCTTAGCCCTAAAATTACATTATATTGTTTTTTTTTGAAAGGTATTAATCATAGTACTCCTACTAACATTCAGTACAATTGCAACATATTAAAATATATTTCCAATAAAACTACAGAAACTTAATATTTATTAATATATCGATACTCCCCAGAGCATTTTTAGCAAGTAACTAATTAGAGATGCAATTTGTTTCTGACTTATTTGCTTTTTTTCTATATTTAAGTCTCCTTTTACCAACTAGTGGTTTATCTGGACTGAACCTATAGTTTAACGTGGGTTCAGGCTAAGCGAGTGACCAACTTAGAAATCATCCCAGAAGACATCCGGTCTTACCCGTCTGGTTACTGGCGTGACTGGGATCATTTTGCTTTTCAGATTTTGCACTCTTGCCTAGGACAAAAATACACACACAACATTAAACATATATTAAACAAACACAAATATAAATTTACGACCATACCCCAGCAGGATTCGAACTCTCAGCGACTATCACAACAGTAGGTGAACCGTCCTATCGCCTTTAGCACTACACCACTCAAGCCGGGTTTTTGACTTACTATTTATTGGCTTCGGCATTTCAGTCATAGCAAATATTAAGCAGGGTTATAACATTTTTTATAACAAGCGAAGTTTGTTGGCTTAAAACACGTAATTGTTATTACTAATTATATTATTAAATTAATTGAGTTCACCATTATTTTGAATAGACTACAGCTTATAGCAATTTGCAACATAATACCTGTTGGTAATTAATTAAAAAGAAATTAAAGAAATTTATTCATACCTTTCTGAAGTTAATAATTACTGTTAAATTGATAAACGTTATTGACCCATTCCGTGGTCTCCTCATCACAATTATGATTCCAACTAGTAAATTGTACCTGTAACTACGATTAAGAAAACTGACAAAAAAAACATCGGTGATGAACCAAACTTGAATTTGCTAATAATATAAGATAACGTTTTCTGCAAATTGAAATAATTTAAATTCAGATTCCAGTTTGAAGATTTGATTACCATTAATTTTACCTGTGTTTCTTGAAAAATTAACTAAAATAAAAAAAAACGTTGTAATATAAGGATTACCTTAAATAAGATTAATTTTACGTACAATTTGAATACTAAAATCATTTAATGTAAATTAAAGTCGATAATCGTTTTCACATCAAGCTAAATCACATCTACGAAAAAATATGAATTTTAACGTAGATTTATTTTTTCCTCCCTTTAAAGGGGAAGCAAACGAACCATTCTTCGTCTCCTAATCTATTTTCAACTAGCCAGTGTGACACTCTAATGGTCTCCGTATATCAATTTCAAATTACAAAAAGAGCAAATGTCGCCTTTTATATGAGTTTTCCTCTGGCCTCGGTCCCGATAAAAGGAGGCGAGATCCCTGCAGGATCCTTTTATTGGCGGTAAAATTTTATTTGGAAAAATCTGGACAAAAGAGGCTTTATGTACTGCACGTTTTATTACAGTTACTTTACTTTTCTCGGGTAAACAACATAGGTGTTAGTTTCGTCTTCTTCTTCTTCTCGTCTTTTTTTCTCGTCCATTGCTAATTGGATATTTTTCTGATGCCGCACAGGCACATCGAGAAAACAACAAACTTTTTCCATTTACTTCAGAATTTCACTCCGTTTCTGTTTATTATATGAACCTTCCGGAAAGGTTTTGTACACGCGAACTCTTGAATGAGTTAATTCCATTAATGCTATCAGATTTCACGCACACACGCTTCACACACAGTTTTTATTTGGCTATGAAAATAGAACATTTTCATTATCAAAACATAGAATAGAGATTTCCGTCATTGAAAAGCGCATGTGCTATGTTAAAATTGGTTCTAAGTCACGACTGAAATCCCCGTGTGAGGGGGCTTAGGCATAACAGTTAGGTACGGCGGGATATTTAAAAATGTTTAGCGGAAATTTCAAAAATTTGGGCGGGAAATTTAAAAATTTTATATATCATAACACCACAAAGTAGATCACCCAAAAATGGCCTTTAACTGCTTAGGTTAGAATTATTAATACCGAAGCCGAACGAGAGAGATACACACATACAGCTATTGCATTTTTCATTTGCATTTGGCCGCGTAACGGGGAGCTTAAACGTGGGACCCGATAGTTCCATATAAGTTTCAGTTCTATATTTCTCTATTCTATGTTATCGAATGAATATATATATATATATATATATATATATATATATATATATATATATATATAGTGTGAACTTAATACATATAATTTAAAAATAAGTATAGGTAAAAAATTTTAACCTCAATAGCCTGAAAAAACTTATGTTATTGTAATATTGCCATTGGGGGCATATATTCCTTGTCTTGTAGTAAAGGTAAAGAATCTGTCAACAAACACTAATTAATTATTTCAATGCAATATATCATAACAAAATACTTACTTTATTACTGGTTAAATTACAAGCAGGAATTACATCTTGTTCTAGCCATGGTTTTCCACATTTCGGTATATAATCTTCATCTTTAAAATGATTACAAACTTTCCTGGACCTACATAGATCATCAGATCTTTTAAAGGATTCTTTTTATTACACTAATAAACGAAAATAACAAAATGTTCTAAAATAATTGTTAAATATAGATAAAAACACATACCGAAAAGATTGTGGTAAATAAACACCACAAAGTATATCACCCAAAAATGGCCTTTAACTGCTTAGGTTAGAATTATTAATACCGAAGCCGAACGAGAGAGATACACATATACAGCTATTGCATTTTTCATTTGCATTTGGTCGCGTAACGGGGAGCTTAAACGTGGGACCCGATAGTTCCATATAAGTTTCAGTTCTATATTTCTCTATTCTATGTTATCGAAAGTTTGGATTTCATACGCATCACGTGACTAACTTGACGCTACATCCGATTGACCTATTAAATTTGAAATGAAACCCAATGAAAAAAAATTTAATTTCTCAAAAAAATTATTAAAATAAATTTCTATTTAAATACAAGTATTATAAAATATTAAATTGCTACAATATATGATATGAAATTGTTTATAGCGCCTTTTCCTTTTTTCATATATCTTTAGTGCTATCAATTTAAATAATAATAAAGTTCTTAGCTTTTTGTTTCCTCATACTGAAAGCAGACTAAGTACCTAGAGTAATAGAGAGAAAATTCAATAGAAGTCTCTGGATAAAAGTTTTGTTTTGCCCAACATTCAGATGGCGGCCATTCAAGTAACTTCATAAGCCAATTTAAATCTGCATTATAGGCACCTATAAAAAACATTTCGCTGTCAAGATATTTGATGGGTCCTTTGATAAAGTTTGCCACGCAGGTGCGGCACGTGATATCCTCTACGTCACGTTTAATTGACCAATAAAATTTAAAAAGAAACAATTTAATAAATAATAATTTAATAAGTCAATTTATTAAATAAAATCCAAACTATCTTGATTAAGTAGCCTTAAGCCAATATATTTATTCGGATAATTACACTATTTTTTCTTTAATGAAGTTAATTCGTCAAAATAGTTATTAAATTGATGACAGTTAAGAAATTTGTTCTTACTTTGGCAAATATATTTTACACCAAAATTCCTCGTGTATTGAATTTCGGTTAATAGTCTCTTAATAGATTTACATTCGGAAGCTATTATTTTATGATATAATATAATATAATTTCCTTGATACTTAATCCAATTGGTTTGGAATGTTTAATATTATCAATGTTTTTTTAATGACAACCAAATACTTCTTCCAACGAAAACGATTCTGCATTTCTTTACTAGCTTATTTCTTCACTTTACTATTTCATTTCTTTATTAACTTAGAGACCATCCTATGAGATATCCGGTCTTACCCAGCCTCACCAGTGACTGTAATGGATTAGCCACTGTTGCCTATAAATATATTTACAATTACAATTACAAACATAAAGTACATCCATGCCCAGTACGATTCGAATCAACTGCGCCGCCATGCCAGCTCCATACTGTAGATCCGGTTTTAGTTAAATTTCGGTGGGTTGTTCAGCGTACGACCACCAAGGTATAAGTACTATTTAACATTTAACATTTGTTTGTCTTTTATATATATTCCTGAACCGTTGATCCGATTGTAATTCAATTTCGAGGTGTGTATTTTGCACATGACCGCGAATGCTGCTAACCAAAAAATCTATATAAATAAAAATGTTTTTTTTTTAAATTTATGTTTTGAACTATAAAAATAGATATAATTAAAAGTTTATGTGTTGCAATGCTACGTAAAATTATAAATTATTTTGTGATATAACCTGTTTAATGAAATTAGTTAGGATCAGGTTATTGTTTGCGTTTTAGTCTAGCGCGTACGCGAATAAATTAGATATATAGTTTCCCGACGTGTGAGGATGCCGCATACAAATTTACCAGAAACCTTGCAGTGCATATAAGTTATGAAATATGTAGAGTTCAAAACAAAGTTTTAATTTACTTGAAAATTATTTTATATTAACAGAAAGAAATGGTTACTTGTAGGAAGGACTGTGGCTGTATAGATAATATTACTGTTCGAATCTTACACCATACACCATACACTTAAAATATAAACATGTCATTGTGCCCTAATACCAGTACTATGTAACTCTTGTGGTCATTCTCCTATCTGAGTATTTTTCAGTTGCAATAAAGCTATTTGTGAGTATGCACTGTACTTTCGTTCACCAATTTGCATTTGATAACTTTGGTTCTTTGATTCTTGGACCTGAGCAATCAAAAGCTGTAATTTTGTAAACTTTTTTACTGACAAATAGTCCCTTATTGTTTTTCCCATATAACACTTTTAGAAAAATTTAATTCTTAAAGCATTTGGCACTTGTATCTAGACACATTGGAAATATATCACTATGCGCATGTGGAACTGGCTTCGATATGATATATATGGATATATATACCATTTTTTTACATTTATATCTGCGACATAAAGTAGCAGTCATCTATATAATTTTTTTGGTTCTTTAAAAAAGGAAAACTAATTTAATTTAAATTATGCGATTTTACCAAGTGACTACTTGTACAGCTCTATTCTGCGTGCATTACAAAACAACTTCGGTACCTATAGCTTATCAGGGTCTACTACAGCAAAACGAAATTACTATAAATATATTAAAGAATACACCTTTCAAGAATATAACATTCACAAACGTAACAATAACACATTTAATCGATTGCGAAAAGTTTTCTCTATATTTTAACACCTTTCGAAGCACTATCACAACGCAAAAGGACATTCAAAATTATGTTTAAGGCAATGTCGTCAGCTAATAACCGTTAGAAGAGCGGTAGTAATGCAGCCATGCACAAACTAGAACCAATGTTGATACACTGATCTGAGTTCAGGGAATCAAATAACATTAAGAATCTACTCGGCTTCAAAAATTGACCCGAATTTGTAAACACATGTAACATTCTGAATTTTTTTTACCCAAATCGCCGTGGTCTAGCCTGTATGCTATTGATTCCTAAGTGTTAGTGTCTTCAAATTTTAGTAGATTACTGTTAAAAACTGAATTACTGAAAAACATCCTGCTGGGGCATGGGTGTACTTTATGTTTGTGATTGTAATTGTAAATGTCTTTGTAAGTAACAGTGCAAAATCCAACAAGCAGTAACCATCCCAGTCGCGCCAGTAGCTAGACTGTTTAAGACCGGATGTCTTCTGGGATGGTCTCTTAAGTTAGTCCCTAGCCGGTTGATAGGCTTAATATCGAAGACCGTGGTTCAGCGTCCAACTTAAACAGCAAGTCCTGTCCAGATAAATCTTCGTTGCTAAAAAGGACACTTTAAAATACACCAAAAAGGAAACTCCGATGGCTATATACCCTGAACTGCACAGTTCCAGTATTCAAGTATTATAATGCTTGATGGCTAGGAGAATTGAGCAACTCCAATCCATCAATAAGTTGAGTAAACCAGATTGCCAGTCAAACGCCAACCTGCCCTTTTTCTAGATGAGTTGATTCCAGCTAAATGAACAAAATTGAATAAAAATACCTTATAATCCCTTCGGAAACCGACCTACTGCTCCAGCTATGAAACTTGTAGCTCTTAGAACAAAGACTTTTAACTAACTTGAAAAGAATTTTATTTTGATGGAAAGATGTGAAGATTTTTTGAAACAACTGTACAGATAATACCATCTGAGAGTACTTAATATTTACTTGAGGTTAGTGATTAACATTTACAGATGAATTAAAGTGTGTTCTGTGGTTCTATGAGAAAGTAGCAAATTATTAAATGTTTAAACTAATTAACAGAAAAAGTGGTGTTTTAGCCAGAATTACTTAATTCTTTTAGTAGGTGTGTCTAATATTTACCTAATTATTTTAACCCTTGTTGTTTCTATAGAGGTGTCTTAAATATATTTAACTCAAGAATTATTAGGAATAATGGAATTGAGAAATAAAGAAAATATTACGTTTTTTTGTATTTCTATTTTGTACTGGTGAATATAGTTTTGGCATTAAACTGCTTTGGTTATTGCAACCAATAATTTTCATAAAGCTACTGTCCTTTCAGTGCCTCAACAAAGCGTTGGAAAATGTAGAATTATGAGGGATATTATTATAATTTATTTATTACCTTTATCACTCACCTACAGGATTAAAGTGTTAAAAAGCAAATCATCTAATATATAATATATTATTCTATCATATACATGTGCTATTTTTCATTAGTTTATTTTAATTTACCATGATGATACTCATTCGCTAAATTCTATAATACTTTTGTAAGTGTATTTATTGTTGACAGATGTATAACGTTTTATGCCTTTTTACAATATCTGACCGCAGTTATGACGTAAGTTACTAGATTGCACTGGTGTATTGAACTGAACCATCAGCGCAATCGAAAACAATTTATTTTACAATATTTCAAATTATATTTCATTTTTTATATCTTTATATAACCTATACTTAGGTGCAAGGAACGCACTGTATCATGAGATAATGTTTCTGTGATTGTATTTAATTTTTCTCTAAAATGAGACATGCAATCATGACTGTTGTAATCATATTAAAAGATATAAACACAATCGCAAGTGTTATTTTTCATTAAAACAAATTTATAAACATTTATTTACATTTATCTTGTGATTGAAATCGTTAAACACTCCTTTTGTCTGCCAATTCTGAAGCATTTGTCAACAGTTTACCCTGTGCGTTCACCTCTCTGTTCAGCCATAAACTTTATTTAGGTGATAAAATCTCGACAAGATTATCCTGTAGATTGTACGGGAGTTTATATATATGTGGATGTCGATTTGTTTTAAGTGACGCTAGAAAAAATTATGTTATTTTGGTAAAACTTATAGCTAACATGTTGGTAGTATTTAGATTATTTGTAATTAATATACGTAATTGCCTTAATATAGTAATATATTCACATATATGACAAGTTTGCTTTAAATACCTATATATTAGTGTAAGACAGTTTAAGCAATTAATTTGCTAGCTTATATAAAAGTTATATTAACATAAACACTTGTTATTTATGGGCTTACTTCAATATCTGTACGAACTACCTACCATAGCAAAATACATTTTTTGGCAAAATTAGTTTTTTTTATTCAAAATAATTCCCTTCAAGGGTGATACACTGGTGAGCGATCCTTCAACTTTTCGATACCATTTTTGTAGTACGATTTGTCCTTTGCTTCAAAATAGGCCTCAGTTTCGGCTATCACCTCTTCATTTGACGAACATTTCTTCCCAGCGAGCATTCTTTTGGGATCTGAGAACAGGAAAGAGTCGCTGGGGGTTAGATCTGGAGAATACGGTGGATGAGGAAGGAATTCGAAGGTCAATTCATGTATTTTTGCCTTCGTTTTTACTGACTTGTGACATGGTGCATTGTCTCGGTGATGCAGCACTTTCTATTTATTCAAATGCGGCCGTTTTTCGCCGATTTTGTCCTTCAAACGGTCCAATAACGCTCTGTAATAATTGCTGTTGATGGTCCCTCCTTTTTCAAGGTAGGACTCATAGGTGCTCCTTTCACCGCGTCTAAGCTTAGCATACCAATCCTTGATGGTTTTACTGAGAGAGTGTCCGGAGACTCGACATCAAGCCAAGTTTTTGCTTCAACTGTATTTTTTCCTTTCAAAAAGCAATATTTTATCACATGCGAAATTCCTTTTTATTCAGTTTTTTCACAATAACAAAAGTTGCTTCACTCAAGATGCTATAATTTACAAACTAATAATCCGACAGCTGTCAAATTTATACACGCATGTTTTGAGGGTTAGGGCTAACTAAAAAATCTCTGGATTTTATTCTAGTAGAGCCATCTACATGTGTCAGGCCGGGGACTTTTCAATTGACTTGTTATTGTAAAAGTTTGGAAAAAATATAGCTGCTGTACAATAAATTTTATAATGTGTCTGTTAAAATTACTATATCATTTTTATCTATATAGATTTTTACTACTTTTTTAAAAATAATTATAAAAAATACATAAATATAAATAGATGTGCATCATTGACGATTCTATGCACATAGTGTAATGAATTTTTAAAACCATTTTAAAAGCATTATAAAATGTAACAAAACGAACAAATGCCTGTAATGGTGGAAAACCCAATACAATAAGGAAAACAAATATTTATAGCTACTAAACATGAGTACCAAAGATGTAAACTTCAATAAATTAAAAGATAGTACCTTACAATTAATTAATATTGACTTTAATGTTTTGTTGTCAAAAAAAGTATATGGAATTTCAAGAAATACGCACTAATTTAATTACCAGTTTTTACTGGGGGACTTCTGTGCCTCTTTAGTGTATATTTTGTATGTGCTGTGCTTGGTGTTTGTATCTTTCTCATCAAGTTTATAGTGAGTTAGTTTATGAAATACTAGGATTTTAATAGTTAGATCCTCGGTAATTGGTACTTTACGACTCAGTAATACTTTGAGTTTCTGAGTGGCCTGGTTATAAATTGTGGAATAATGCGAACCGATTTTGACAACAGACTATTGAGTATAGACAAGTTGTGATATTAAGTGTTCATTAATTTTATGTCATTTCATTTCGTCAATCAATTTCGTGTCATTTTGCCAAAGATTCACTCATCCCAAAAATGACCTGTTTGGAATTTTTTAATTTATAGAGGCATCACATTCTAGCCAGATTCATTAGAAAATTAATTTAATCACAACAGGCGTGTACTTTCCCAAAACTGATACAATTTTAAAACCTACATTCAAACAATACAGAAAGATTTCTTCGGCCTCGCTAGCCTAAAAGCTAAAAGGGATTCGTTAATGCTAGGCGAGCTTGAGTGAGTCCTGTGAATGATGGATGAACATGGATGATGTAATCTGCACTGATTGCGAAACGTTAATTAATTAGTAATTTAATCCCAGAAATTAACAATTCAGAAAAATATATTTATTTTGGAGTTACAGTACAAAGTTAGAAAATATGAGCAAGACTGTAAAATCTTCATCCAAATAGTTATTAGGCATTATTATATTTTATCCGTAATAAGTATTTCTTAGCTTTTAGTTCAAAAAATTTAATTTTTTTAAATAAAAGCTGGATGCACCAATAGTAACTGACACGATTTTAACTTATTTAGGTGCTGTATGAATGAATGGATATTGTCCAAGATTACCGGCGTGATCTTTGTTTTAGCCCTTAATGCTCTTAAGGTTTGAGTAGCTGGTTAATTTTAATCACATGAAAGGGGAATTGCTTCTGTTTAGGATTTGAAATCACCATCGCTCTGTCGCTAAGTGTTTCACTTAATGGTTTTTGGTTTAAAAACATGTTCTTGAAAAGTAAGTTTGATCTTGACCACGCCAAGCATTCTCCTTTGTGTTTAACTTAGTGCAAAAAACAAAACACAGTGTAATTCTAATCCGGTCCACTGCAATTTCAGAAAGATTTTATTAAGTATATCGAACATATAGTGATGGAGGAATGAAAACACTTCACCATATTATTTATTTAGTATTGTTTATCTTTACTAAGAGTATTACTTGTATATAGGCAGTTAACCACTAGTTGACATCCAAGACTTGGATGTACTCTTTTATAATGAACACCATTTTAGTAATGTTCGGCATACTTAAATGTTCTCAGTTGGACGAATTTGACATTGTGCGTGCTATTATAAAGTGTGATTTGATCATTCGTTCCATCAAACTTAAACTATACAATGGTGTTGACAGGTCAAAATATCTAAAACCGAGGCATTGTGTGTTTTTCTATATGTCCTTTACTTCTTAGTAAGTATACACTCTAGTAAATAATAACTAATAATATATATTATATTATTTCTGTGAGATTTAAAAATCAGCCTGATTTTGACTAGCACGATAAAGGCAGACAAATTTAAACAACAAAAATTTGGATGAACTGTTCAATAAAATATTATGTGAAATATTGTTAATGACTACCTTTATTAATAATAAACGTCTAAAATATCTTAAATATAAAAAATATGACAGAAAATGTGAAAACTGAAAGATCCATTAACTGACAGGTTACATTGACGACAAAAAAGGAAGGGATTTTTACATCGGATTATTATCGTTGTTCCAAATCGCCCTGTTTGTTTCTTGTAAATGTTACAATAAATTCATTAATTCGTAAATTTAATCTGAGAGATGGGAAAAAAGAATTACGTAATGATAGATAATATTTTTTATCATATTTTGCTACCCTTTAAAGATATTTTGAGCTTAACATCTATATCACTGTTTTTGTGTACTGAGTATTACTTATGACTTTACTAAATTAGGTCAAATGGTTTTATTTTTTTAAATCTTTTGACTAAGCCATCATTATCTAGGAGCTGAAAAACTCCAACATTGATGTACTATGGGTTTTTTGTTTATATCTTTTGACAGAGTTCTTGATAACGTTTCCTACAGGTTCCACCTTCAGGTCCTTATGCAGATAGCCTTTACTAAGGTATCGTGGAACCTCAACAATACTTAGCAGTTTTTTTTTGGAATTATATTTCTATTGCTTTGGCGGGTACAACCCTGTAGTTGAACACTATAAAACCACATTGGTTTCAAGACTTTTTAGTAAAGTAAAATCTTATTATATACTGATTGGGATGAGTATCAACCAAGTAACCTGTCCATCTTTTGTACTTCAGCTTGGCTTTGACCTCAGTTTAAGATCAAGAGTCAAGACATTTGGCTGTACTTGCTGACATATACTGGATTGTGCTTGATTCTTTTGTTGTTGAAATTAAGATGCACTAACTTATTATTATTAATTTTACGCCATATTTTTATCTATTATTGTATATGCGCAATAACCCTTTGTAATATTTCAGTGGATTCAATGTTGATACCTTCAATGGCTAAGATTTCAGTGTCATCTGTAAGTGTAGCAATTTTTATGGAATGAAAGTAACTACTGAGAGTACAGCGGATAATGAATTGGTCCTAATACACTCATTTGTGGCACACCTTGAATTTTCCTCAAGCCAGAAAAATAATCCTGTATACGTGTAAATAAAACGCAAAAATGCAGAAGTTATGGCGCACAACAAAATTGTATCCTAGGATTGTTAGAATATCATGGATATATTTATGAAATTGGTAAGAATATGAATAAATTTTTTTCGAATATGGGAAAGCTATCAAAACAAAATTTTTTGAACAAACCCATATATTTTCCAGATCAAGGACCTTTTTGGTAGTTTCAGTGTAGACAAGAAACACTGGGGGATTCGCTCTGATAGGTGTTCAAGATATCATGTCGGGTTGTTGTATTTGATAGTTTATTAAATAAATTATCAATTTGGACTTAAATATATAAATAAGCGTGTTTATATAAATATATAAGTCCAGTTTTATTACAAATATAATTTATTTCCAAATGTTGATTACAATCATCATCGTAGTTCTCACTTGTTTATAGAAATAAGCAAAAATATTCTGAGTTATTTTATTATTTTTATGTATTTGTATATCATAACTATAACTAAAACGATTATAAAACAGTTGGAAATACTATATTTTCGAAAGGACTATAAACACCGATGACAAAAACGGCCAGAAAAAGAAATGCCATGAAGTTGTTTGCTTTTTTGCGAAGTTAGTGTTTCGTGTACGGAAGCCGCGACCAAAAGGAAAACAAAAACAATTAGCGTAATTTTCATGACGCCTTCGCAATCTAGATATAAATAATGTGACGTTTCTCGTTGTACATTTCCGGAAAACGCCACTGAAAAACGGCGCCAGTAATTTGCGATTTTATTATCGCAGCTATCCAGCGGGACATTTTAGTGATCTATTTAGAAATTTATTATCAAAAAATTTGTTTCCAGAGCGGTAGAAAATCACGGTTATTTTACTATCTTTTCAATTATTATACAATATTCATTACTGTGATAGTAATTATAAAGGGGTTATTTATTTATTCAGCTATATCGAGTCTTCGAAATGTCGCTATTGTATATTATCTTGGAATGGCTTCTAAATCTTTTTAGTGGTTTTTGGAATAACTTTGACGAATTTAGGTCAGGTGATTAGGACAGTTGTAGTAAATTATATTTTTCTCACTATATCATAAATGTGTGCTATCGTACGCACTTGAGCAGTTTTTTAATGTATTTCAATTATTTTTGCAAATATGCCTGATCATGAAGGATGTACCCAAAGAAATTTTTGTACCCTAAAACTTGATGGAAAAACACGCATCCAGGTAGACGAGTATGGGAAAAATAAATATGAATAATAGGTTTAAAAATTACATTTAGACCGAAATTAGGGTTGGTTCGGTTGAAATGGTGACAAAACCGTATGATAATAAAAAAATAGGTAGCAGTAGTTGTTGCGTATTAAAATATAATAAGAATATAACCATCTAGTATAATATGTGTAACAGGTCAATTGAGAAGTCCCCGGCCTGACACATAGATGGCGCTACTAGAACTGAATCCATATGCTTTTTAGTTAGCCATGCTCATCAAAAGATGAGTGTATACATTTGACAGCCCTCGGGTCATTAGTTTGGAATTATAGCATTTTGGGTGGAGCAACTTTTGTTATTGTGAAAAAATGGATAAAAAGGAATTTCGCATGTTGATAAAATTTTGCTTTTTGAAGAGAAAAAATACAGTTGAGCCATAAATCTAGCTTGATGTCGAGTTTCCGGACAATGCCCCAGGAAAATCAACCATGAAGGATTGATATGCTAAGTTTAGACGTGGTGAAATCAGCACAGAAGACGGTGAACGCAGTGGATACCCAAAATAGGTTGCTACCGACGAAAAAATTTAAAAAATCCGGAAAATGATTTTTAATGACCATAAATTGAAATTGAATGAAATAGCAGACATTCTAAAGATATCAACTGAATGTGTCAATCATGTAATTCACGAACATTTGGGTATGACAAAGCTCTGTGCAAAGTGGGTGCCGCGGGCTCCAAAGCGTGGAAAAGCGCAACAGTCGGCTGGCAGGTTATGGCATCTGTATTTTGGGATGCGCATGGAATAATTTTCATTGGCTACCTTGAAGAAGGAAGGGCCATCAACAGCGACTACTACATAGAGTTATTGGACCTTTTGAAGGACGAAATCGCCGAAAAACGGTCGCATTTGAAGAAAAAGAAAGTGCTGCTTCCGTTACAATGCACTGTGTCACAAGTCAGTGAAAACGATGGCAAAAATCCATGAATTGGGCTTCGAATTGCTTCTCATCCACAGTATTCTCCAGATTTTGCCCCCAACTACAATTTTATGTTCTCAGATCTAAAAAGAATGCTCGCTGAGAAGAAGTTTTCGTCGAATGAAGAGGTGATCGCAGAGACTGATGTCTATTTTGAAGCAAAGGACAAATCGTACTACAAAAATGGTATCAAAAAGTCGGAGGGTCGCTATAATCAGTGTATTCCCTTGACGGGAATTATATTGATTAAAAAAAAACTAATTTTGCACAAAATGTGTTTCACTATGGTAGGCCGGGGACTTTTCAATTGACCTGTTATTGTATTGTAATTAAAGTAAATAAACTCCATAAACAGTTCAAACGCAGTTTATTATTTGCTGAACCAATACTACTACCACTTTTGTACGGATTGAGTTGAGAAGCATTGCGTCAACTAGATTTCTAGTTTTGAAGAAGAAAAAGATTCCAGTTTTTTTACGCGTAATGTAGTGAAAGTTTCTGGGAATTTTATTACACCAGCACTTAGAGTTCTTAGTAGGCTTCGCCTCATAACAATGATGTTAGATTTGAGCCATATCAACAAACCTTAGAGGCATCATATACTTTCAGGCTAGCCATATTCATATTTTTACAATTTCACCTCATAGCAGCCATAAAACTCATTCGCTTGACAGTCGTCATTGTCCTATACCTGTATACATAATCTTATCTTATCAATTGAAGGATGAAAAACGGAGGTGTAGTAATCCTCACCAAGTGGTAAGAGTTTACCATATTTCTCAAATTTTTACTTCGGCTGGTCTCAAAGTAACTACACCCTTTAGTCCCGTATATAATTTTAAGATATAAGGAATTGAATCATTAAATCCGGGTCATTTTTGGAGTGAAATATTTATAATCCAGTACAGCTTTTACTGGACGCTTGTGAAGAATATTGATTATGATAAAAATGTACTTCAGTCATTTCTTATAATATCGGTGTCGAAAATACGGATCGAGGTAATAAGGTAGTGGAGTAATTTCAGTCTGGTAACTTAGAGAGTAGACGAGAATACTTAGAGAGATATTCGAAATATTTTGAGATAAAGAACAAACTTGAATTTCAAGATCTTCCTACAAAAGCGTAAATAAATACATTTTGATTGATTTCCATACATGCCACACATTTACATTTGTTAGTTAGTTGATATTAATTATTCGAGAGCTGAATTGAGAAGTGGCAGCTCTCGCTCTTGTATACATCAAAGACAAATACAGAAACAGTTTGGAATTTCAATCCGATCTCTTATCACAACTAAGTAAAAACATCAACCCGAATTTTACTAATTTAGCACCAATTACATAATACAGTATTTTTGATTCTTATAAAAATGTATTCTTTTTAAATATTAAAACAAATTATCCTAAATTTATTCCTCTTTATATATATATATATATATATATATATATATATATATATATATATATATATATATATACATATATATAAATTTATCCTATAATATATTTATCCTATAAAGGGGGTCCTTGATATTGTGATTGATTTTTTCCTTCCTTATATATATTCTAATAAGAATGATAAAAAGGAGTTGTGATTTTAATAATTTTGTAATTAGTTTTAATAAAATATTAAAGATGCTGATTTTGTCAATCGTTTTCCGTCGGCCGCTCTTGTATGCGCAATTTAATTGTTAATAATAAAAGATAATTATATATATAAAGATAATTAATATATATATATATATATATATATATATATATATATATATATATATATATATATATATATATAGTGTTCCCAGAAACATTTTTTTTGTAGTACATATTTTTCTGTCGACAGATTCTACAGGTGAGGTATTTAATACAGCTAATAAAGCCAGACATAAATCTAAACCAGAAGACCGGATACTTTTCGGCGAACAAAAATAAACACATAAAAAAATCATATCAAAAGATAAAAAATTGTATAGAAATATAATTTAATTTTTTATGTGTTATAAGAATAAAAAACGTGTGGACATTTTTTTTTTCGCAAATGACGACAAACCTTCATTAAATATTTAACGACCTTAACGAAAGGCCATTAATCAAACAACGATGAACTGAAAAAGGATTGGACGTCTCAAATATCAACGAGTCAGTTTCGAGACTGTAATTAATTCGCAATTTCCTTCCTTATATATATTCTAATAAGAATGATAAAAAGGAGTTGTGATTTTAATAATTTCGTAATTAGTTTTAACAAAATATTAAAGATGCTGATTTTGTCAATCGTTTCCAGTCGGCCGCTTTTGTATACGCAACTTAATTGGTAATAATAAAAGATAATTTTGGGATAAATATAACTTAGTTAAGAACGAAATTATTAAAAGTACTTTATGCGATATTTTACATTATTGCTATTAAATGCTAAATATGTTAAATGTTTAATGTTCCGATTACAAAGGGTCTATATATATATATATATATATATATATATATATATATATATATATATATATATATATATATATATATATACCCTTTGTAATATTAAATAAAATAACTGCGTATTTTATTGAGTAAATACCTAACAGTTAATAGTGGAGAGTAAAATATTTTTAACAAAAAAATTGAACCGACAAATTTTCAGATTTTAGCTTAATAGGTATTAACCTAAACCAATTTCTCTATTTACATTACTATTTTAATTATTACCAACTGATTGAAACCAACCAACTCTTTGAAGTCGGTGTGACCAAACAATACAAAGATAATAATAAAATTTTGTGACATATACGAAAAATTTAATTACCAACAAACTAAATCTAAATTAATTTAACTGTTTGGGTGCGGCACCGACTTCACAGTAGTCAGTTGGTAGTAGTTAAAATAATATTGTATACAGATAAATAGGTTTAGGTAGATATTAAGTTAAATTGTGTGGTTATAGTACTAGTATAGTATAATATAAAATACGTATAGTAGATAGGTTAAGTATTGTTTTTATTTATTTTTATTTAGTTATTACAACGATTGTTATGTACATATTTTATTGTAAAATGTTTTTTGGTTTGTGTTAAAAAACTAACGTTTATAATATTTTAATTTTCGGTCAAATCATATCGTTATAAATGACTATTAATACCTGTTAATTTTTATGGAACTGAAGTATGGTTCAGATATATTTAATAACAATATTCTTAATAGATTAATAAGGGTCGCGACAGTTACATATAATTTCAGTCATTAGAAACCCACGGGGCTAACTGAATATGTTGGTAAAAGAATAAAAATTATCTGAAAAAGGCGAAAAATGACCTGAAAAGAAGAATGTTTCTTTGACATAATGAAATAACTTTAATTTCAAAAGGTGTGAAGATTATAGGTTTGAAACTATATAGGGTGTTTTTAAATCATAGATTCAGTAGATGAATTAATAAAGTCGACACAATAAGTCAATAATTTGATATATGGCCTTTTGATTTTGACGTTTTTGATTAATTTTAATATAAATGAACAGAGTTTCTGAATTTAAAGTTATAATAATACTTGAAATTGATTGTTAGTGTAGTTCAGTAAAATCACTAAGTACCTTGTAATAAAATATCATCACATCTAATTTTTGATTTTGCTGATAAACACTGAAATATTTAGGATATGATGAAAGTCACAATAATAATATAACCATATTTCA
This sequence comes from Rhynchophorus ferrugineus, assembly GCF_030347505.1. Taxonomy (NCBI): domain Eukaryota; kingdom Metazoa; phylum Arthropoda; class Insecta; order Coleoptera; family Curculionidae; genus Rhynchophorus; species Rhynchophorus ferrugineus. The sequence goes on along the minus strand of NW_027472583.1, from coordinate 15,696,828 downwards.
TATATTCCTTAATAATCCTAAAATAATCCTCAAAAACTTACTTGTTTACTTTTAAAGTTTATATAAAAACTATTTAAATTAATAGTAATAATAAATAAATTAAATTAAGTATAAAATAAATTTATAATTATAACTGAAAAATAATAAAGTATCAACATAGGTAGAAATTAAGATAATATTTAATAAGATAAGGTATGAATAGATATTTCTAGTGCCAATTTACGGTACTAAATTTGATAAGAGATTGAATCTATATGGATTGAATATCTGCTTTGGTACGACCATTGGATTGGATTTACCACAAGAATGTTATTGATTACAATCTACTGTTGTACCATAGAACGTCTTTCTCTAATGCTTCTTCATAGTTTTCCTGTATGTGGAGAAGAATTCTGGTTGGGATTTCCAAGAGAAGGAAGTTTAACTGTGACTTTCTCAACTAGGCCGGATAGGTATCTTTGTGATATATTAGACACTGTATAAAATAATATATGCATTTTAATTCAACATCATACATCATATATCATAAATTATCATAAGTAAGATACATCATTAATAACAGTATATTGGTTAAGAAATATATTATTTTCCATGGGGTGGCTATGGATAAAAGAGGAAAAAAGTTTTTTATGTAAGAATTTAATACAAAAAAGTTATAAAACACGAATTTGAACATGGCTATATAATTACTCTAAATACGTTTAATACCAGCTAATAAACCAAAGCCATCGCATTGAGAAAAAAGAAATATACTTGCCGCAAGAATTCCACTGTTATCCTTTTAATGAATGGCTAGATGCGGTTAGCAATTTAAATAAAGCCTGCAAATGGAAAAATGCCGAGAAAATTACTTCATTAACTTTTCTTTAGATTTTAATCAGGGACTTTTTAAGACCGCAATGTCGGTTTATCATTTTTATCGGTTTCGCTAAAAATAAATTAGGAATTAATTAAAACGGAAGTTGTGAAGTTCAATTTCCACGTTAAGGGTTTTCCTGACGCTTGTTCTATTAACGCGCATTCAACATTGGAGATGCCTCTGGTTTTTGAGGATTATAGTAGTTATCTTTATTAAAATGATTTTTGAAGTTTATCTCGATAGATAAAAATGGAATACATGAAAACAAATTTATTTCAAAATATTTAAAAAATTATTAATTTCCGCTCAATAGAAATAGTTAGGGAGTATTAAGGAAGTTAATAAGTATATCTAATTTATAACTTGCTAGTTCAGAACTATTACCATAATGAAATTTATTTTTAATAATTTTTTTAAATTAAAAATAAATTTTAATCTTTTAAGCTCTTTATTCGGTTATAAATGCCTATTTTAAACCTGGACCAAGTTTAAATTACCTTCCTTCCATATTAGATATTCCAGAAACTGATGGTTCATTCTCCTGCATGACTAAACTGGGTCATCTCCAAACAAGCTGCAAAATTCCCCTTTTTGGAAAATGTTTCAGTTGTTTGGCTAGATTCGAGATAAGAAAAATTAAATGTTTACAAATAGAAATATATATTTTATCATATAATAATATCTTTATTCAGACTCGCTACTGATACTTCTAGTAATTTAGTAATTTGTTGGAATTCTATATGTATGCCAGTTGCTTTTATTCCAGGATTATGCAAAGCAAGAATGCTGTCCATCCGACAATTTCTTCATACTCTCTCATAAATTCGGATGGTTTTAATAATATACGTATTCTGAGTATATTGGTAAACAATTTCTATTGGTGTTACTAGATGTATGTAAATATTCTCGCATTTTTTATTGAAATTATGGCTTTATTTCGGTACAAATGTAAACGAACACATTATTCATATTATTAATTATCAGGCACTATAAGTTTTCCCATATTTTAGGTAGACGGGTCATCTTTAATAGATAAATTCCATATCGTGAGCTGATTATACCGGCGCTTCATGCTGGAATATTTTTTTTTGCTCTTTTTACTCCAAGTAATACCAAGATGCGTAAACCATTACTAGTATTTTACTCCTTAATTATATTTTTAATAGAGATTATTGTTTATTTATTAAATTGTTATAAATTTCTCCATAAATGTTCGCCATACAACAATAATGTTGCAAAGCTGCGCAAAAATACATTTTCCCAGAATTAAATGCTTTAAAGCTATAAAACGTTTAATTTGTGAAACATAAAATACTTGTTTACATTAAATGTTTACTAACCTACCTATACAACCAAATATGAGGCTGACAATAATGACATCTGTGACAGACCGGTGGCTTTGTGATTTATTAGACTCTATAAATTAATATATGTATTTTCAGGCACATGATACATTATAGGAAAAATAATACAAATATCTAATTGGTTACGTATTTAAAAAAGAAAAAAAATTGAATTAAAAGAAAATAGCAATAAAATAATTTAAATGACCTAATGTTACCATGGCGATCAACTTATCTCAACGGTTCATTCATATAAACTCGTATACCTCAATGTACCTTAACAATTTTATCTATTAGCGATTTACATAAACTTTCATTAAATGTTTAATGGAATACTATAGTAGAACGGGTCCTTATGTAAATAATGCCTAGATTTTACAATATATGTCAAAGGCAGCCCAACAACCCTTTTGGGCTAACTAAACAATTTTTTATACGTTATACGAATTGTGTCGTAGACAGAATGTCTTTTATAATAATTTATTCGTTAATATATTTTAATTAGTTGTCTAGGCATATTGTATATATAATTGGATATTTGATTTGTGATTAGATGTTTTTGCTTATATTTATTTTAGTTTTCGAACTCGAAAAAGTCACTCACCGGGCAGAACTTTGAGTCAAATGAGGAGGTTATCCCGTGACCGCGACTTACTTAACAGGCCTTGTGAAAACGTATTTTTCAGACGAGTTAAAAAAGTTGAAACATCGCTGAGTTAAGTGTGTCGAACTAAAATGAGACTAACTGGGGAAATAACAGATCGATTGAAAAGTTCCCGGCCTACCATAGTGAAACACATTTTTTGTGCAAAATTATTTTTTTTTGTTCAACATGAATCCCTTCAAGTGTGATACACTGATTATAGCGACCCTCCAACTTTTCGATGCCATTTCTCTAGTACAATTTGTTATTCAAAATAGGCTTCAATATAGACCTTAGTTTCGGCGATCACCTTTTCATTCGACGAAAATTTTTTTTCTGGAGATCTGAGATCAGGAAATAATCGCTGGGGGCCAGATCTGGAGAATATGGTGGATGAGGAAGCAATTCGAAATCCAATCCTTGGTTTTTTGTCATCGTTTTTACTGACTTGTGAGCGCAAAAACTCTGGGTATTTACACTTGATCATCTTCAAACACTGCTCCGAATCATCAACTTCTCGTTGTTTTCGTTGTCAAAAGTGAGCTCGCGCAGCACCCACTTTACACAGAGCTTTCTCATCCCCAAATATTCCTGAATGATATGATGTACGTGTTCAATTGATACCTTTAGAGTATCTGCTATTTTCATTTAGTTTCAATTTACGATCATTTAAAATCAGTTTGTGGATTTTTAAAAATGTTTTCGTTGGTAACAAACTCTTTTGGGCGCCTACTGTGTTCACCGTCTTCGGTGCTCATTTCACCATGTTTAAACTTAACATACCAATCCCTGATGATTGATTTTCCTGGGGCAGTATCCGGAAACTCGGCATCAAGCCAATTTTTCGCTTCAACTGTATTTTTTCCCTTCAAAAAGCAATATTTTATCAACACGCAAAATTCCATTTCATCCATTTTTTCACAATAACAAAAGTTGCTTCACTCAAAATGCTATAATTTACAAACTGATAATCCGACAGCCGTCAAATTTATACACTTATCTTTTGAGGTTTAGGGCTAGCTAAAAAATATGGATTTAATTCTAATAGCACCATCTGGTGATCTGTTAAATCACCACATTTACAAAATTATCCTTTTCCTTTTATAGAGTAAGTACTTATCGGGCCAGCCTTGTACATACAAAAACATGTTAATTCTTGTCTTAAATACAATAGATAATTTGAATATAATTGCGTCGCAACACGGTCAGAACAAGGATTTCTGGTTTTAAAAGGGACGAAAAATGGTTATAATTTTTTAAACTTTGGAAGACAGAGCTCTAAAGGGTCGTTCTTTCTTCCATATATACTAATAATTCTAAATCAGTTCGTGGGATTATAAAGGTTACAAAAAACGAAGGTGTAATATCTGCTTTACAAAATATTTAATTTCTGTTTAGATAACACAAACCGATACTCTTTCTTATTAAAAGCGCAACTTCCTGAAGTACAGGAAATATAGAAAATACTGGAATATCGAAATATATCTAAGGTCAGTTTGCAAAATGCGAGCCCTATTTCGATGGTTTTCCCGAACTACACATAAGAATAAAGTAAAAATGTGCTACTTAATAAATGCTAAACATCTTTTTTTCTTACAAGCCCTGCGAGTCAGTATTTGAATTCGTTTCATTGGTATTCACTGTGGCCTCCTATACACTCCCGCATACCAGTCCGTGTGTTGGACTTACGGTAATAAACAGAGAAAATTGAATCGGGCCCTTTATATTTCCCACTTTTCCTGTTTCCTAGTAGACTGAAGCTCGTCGCCCCTCTTGTAGTTTGCATGACAAAAGACGGGGTTGACAGTGGACGCATTAATGCTGGAAAAGTTCGCTTAATATGTATGGTAAACTAAACGCCAATTTTTGACTGTTTTTTTATATAAAGGGACTGAGGATCATCTAAATTGTTAATGTCGCACCGACGATAAAAATAAATTAATCTGTTTTGATAGCTCTCTTTTACGGTATTTTTTTAAATCTATTTTTACTGTCTACATGCAGATTAATTCTCACTGTAGACACCTAAATTTAAATGTTCTTCAATACCTTAAAAAGCTTGTAAATGTAATGTTGATTAACAAATCCGGGGGTCACTATTTATATTTCGGGAATAGGAAAAAAACAAATTGTTAAGCTGCTATTTTTATTGTTTTTCAAAGTACTCGCCACGATGATCGATACACTTTTGCATACACTTAAACTAATTTTCAGAACATTTATTCCATTCCAAATGAGGTATCTTCAAAACATTTTTGAACGCTTCAATAGCTTCTTCAGGCAATGAAAATCGCTGACCGCGTAATTTATTCTTCACGGATGGGATCAAAAAGAAGTCATTGGGTGCCAAATCAGGGCTTTATGGCGGATGACCCATCAATTCGATGTTGTGAGTGCTCAAATAGTCTCTTGTTTGAGAGCTCGCATTGTCATGTTGAAGATCAATCCGGCGTTTCTTGTTTGTTTCCCTTATTTCACCGAAGACTTCTGGCACATAAATGGTTGTGTACCAATCAAAATTTACTGTTCTACGATCCTCTAGAGGCACTGTTGCAATATGACCAGTTTTGCCGAAGAAACAGGCTACCATTTTCTTTGTGTGCGAAGTGCTTCGTGCACGAACTGCTTTTGTTGGAATTGGTTCATCTTGGAACACCCATACGGTCGACTGCTGCTTACTATCGGGCTCATATGAATATCTCCATGATTCATCATCTGTCACGATTTTATAAACATCTTCAGAAGCACCGGGATTGAATTTTTAAGCATTTCTTTGCACCAGTCGACACGAGCCTTTTTTTGAGCGATTGTTAAATTGTGTGGGATGTGAATATGTTCAGTCTCACAATAGGTGACATGATGATCTTGCTTATTTATTTCACACACAACATTGATGTGTTTGTGGCACAATAGCCGATTTTGGACGAGCTTCACGAAACTTCTCGTACAGCAAACTACGACCACGATTGAAGTAACTAAACCAGCGATACACGGTGGTTTTTGATAGAGCTTCATCGCCAAAAGTCAAATTCAGTTGATTGATACACTCTTGTTGTTGATAATCCACGTCGAAAATCGTAAAAAATCATCGCACGGAAATATTCATGATTCAGATCTATTTTTTGCCGAGACGAAACTTTCCACTAAATATAATATAAACAAATAGCGTCCCTGCGACAAAATGTTCTGAGTACGTATATCGTCCAAAATGTTAAACTTTACGTGTTGCCAATTCCTAAAATATAAATAGTGACCATCGTATAATGCAGTGAATTTGAAATCTGTACAGTAAATTTTCCAATTTCGTTGGTTTTAGTTTTGTGGCTAAATATTGAAAACCACCCTAACCGGGTCAAGCTTAATAGGGTAATGTGATTCTAGACTTGCAGTTTTCTATAATCCGTCCAATAAAATCGACAATGCACGTCACAGATGACGTCAAATATAGTTCCAATTATTAAAAATGTAAAATTGATTCTAAACTAGGAGCAGATTTGTCCTTATCATTTTATCTTAGTTAAAAAGAGATAGTATGATGATGCACTGAAATATATAACCGAACCAGTTTCTAAAATTGGTTCTAGAATTGGTACTGGCGAGCAATGTCTGCAAAATTCTCCAAAATATTATTGATCATAAATAGAGGTCAAAATTGATGCGGCAACATTACTATGTGTTGGAATAATAAATTTTGATGACGTGCTTATCTGTTTTATTGGATGGGCTAAAGATAATCCAGTGCACAGGAATAATATAACGAACTAACCTATAAGAGATCTGGAGTTCTTCCATATATTCAGAATATTTTTAGAATGTATTCGTTTATGAATAAAAAATAATTTCAATTATAAATTAAAGTTATTCCTAAATGAAGAAGGTATTAAAAAACAAATTTTCAATTACATTAAAAATGCCTTCGAAATTCCTTTCCAAACTACCGACATTGGCGATTATTTATAGCATGAAGCTATTTGAGTGACAAAGGAAGGCAAAAACAACAGATTAGAAAAAAAAAACAACTAATATAAAGTATTTTGAAATATAAAAATGAATATATGCTGTTGCAATACGCAATTGTGGTCTAAAAATAAAACCCACAAATGCTAAAACAAATTTTTAGAATATTCTTTCAGGACACTATCTACATTCATTGATATTCTTCATGTTTTCCACATACTCAATGTCCATTCGTGTGATGGACTGCGTAGGTAGTATACAGAGAAAATTCCATCGGCTCTTTTGGATATTCCATTTTTCTTTTAGAAATGCTTTAGCATTCTTAAGTTATATAATAAAAGATAGGGTGGAGGTTGGATACATTATTATATGTATACGTAGGTATATGCAATTTGTGAAATACTATAATTTTTTTTAATATGATAAAGAAACATATCTATAAAAGTGGTGGTTTATCAGTCAATTATAAAGCCTATGTGGACCTATGGATTGCAAATATAACAAATGAATCTATAAAGTTTTAAATATGAATTATTAAAATAAGGAGATTTATATTCAAAATTACGTAACTAATAGATATGTACGAGCTTCTTTGCAAGAACTATCAAATATATATCGAGTGTCAAAGAGAATGTCGTAGATAAAAATATTAGTGGACGTTATTCTAAAGATCATTAATTCCCCTAATTTTTAATAACAACCTTTCTCTCTAATATTTAATTTTAAAATAAACTTAGCTAATTTAATATAATAATAGTTTTATTTATCATGATTGAACGATATATATATTATTATTATTATTATTATTAATTATGTTTCTTACGTTTTACATTTTAAATATGTATAAAGGAAGTGGAAAATATAATTTCGCCCATTCAATTTGCTCTGTTCAATGCTGAAACACATATGGACATGACAGAGTATATGAAAAACCGCACAGAATTTCAATGAATTTATATCGTCTCACAGCAGCTGTACGAAAAAACTGGAATTTATTAAACGTGATGACTTTCAAGGAAACTTCAAACTTAAAGAGTTATATTAATTTTATCAATAGAGACTAAAAATAGTAATATTAATAGTGGAATTATTACAACGTAATACTAAGTTCGTGAAGCTATTTGGACGATATCATACCATTTTGAAAATAATTTAACCAAAATTTTATGATTAAATTGCATTTATTTTGAACATTTTAAAGGAACAGTTAGTCATGATAAAAGATATTAACAAATTCGGACTAAAAAAAGTGCACAGTATAAATGTACTGACGCATCATCAGTTGGCCAAACCAATTCTACTACTAATTTTTAACGTGGGCTCCGAACCATGGTCATCGGCATTGATTCTACCGCAACTTGCGAGTGATCAACCTAGAAATCATCCGAGAAGTCATACGGTCTGGTTACTGGAGTGACTAGGATCATTTTCCTTGTCGAATTTTGCACTCTTGTCTAGGACAATCACAAACATAAATTGTATGACCAGGGTTCGAACCCGCGACTATCCAAACACTAGGAGGACCGGCTTGTCGTCTTTACCGCTACGGCACCAAGTCGGCTACCGTGTAAAAGTTGAAGCTGAATTTATACACTTGTGCTTATTGAATAACTTATTAATTAAGTATTTCGTATGTTTTGCTGCATTTTTTATCTTCCACATAAGAGAAGAAAACACGTATAATAATTTTGTTAATTATTTAGGTAACAAATATTTCAGTATAAATCCAGCATGTAAGATTTCATTAAACTTGCAAAAAGCTAACCTTTTAGTGATTTACGTAATCCTTCATTAAATGCAAACGGGAATATTATACTAAAATGGCCCCTAGTTATATAAATAATGTTTAGATATAATAATATCTGCCAGAAGCTGTTCCAGCTGCCTGGGACTAACGTAACTGGTTTTTATATGTTCACAAATTATGTCGGAGACAAAACCAGAACGCGCTCTATATAATTTGAGTCATTAGGATTTATAGTCAAGGGTTCGTATAAATTAATAAATATAATCATGATAAACATATATTCTATATATACGTCTAATATATCTTCATGTTTCTAATAATTTTGTTTGTTTTTCTATATAATAATATTTTCCTTATATCCTATTGATATTAATTTTAATACAATATTTCCTTCACCAACAACTAAGACTAGCTGGAAGATAGATTATGTTTGAATAAGAACAACGAATGGAAAAGAGCTTGTTAGAGTAAATTATTCAATGATAACATGAGTCAACACAAAATTTGACTTTGATTTTAAGGCATTAAATTCCAATCCTTTAGGCCGTAATTAGACGAAAAAAACTTGAACGATATTTTTCAAAATCTGTGGTAATTTTTAATGGAAAATGAAACCATTTAAATGAATATTTTAATTATTTTACAAGTTTTACTATCAAAATAACTTACAAAAAACTAGAAAATAATTTAAAAGTGCACGCTTTTACTTTTTTACTTTTTTATGTTCATAGGCACTAACTCTTAATAAACCCCAAATATAGTTTCCCATCATGTTTTCATTGTATTCATATATTTATAAGATGATCAAGTTAATTCCACTGTTTTAAGATAAAACCTGAAAGCTCTGCTTTACGTTTTAGCAAATTTAAATTTCGAATTAAATCATTAAAATCTTCTGTAGTAATAAGATGGTGTTTTGGTTGTTCTGATGGAGGTAAAAACTCCTTATCGGAACTATTTGTATGAGAACTAAGAGATGAGCTACTTTTCCGCGATGATTTTTCGATGACTCAGGTACCGGTCTTGTCAGATCATGTGCAACTGGAGCAGAAGAGGATTCCGGATCAGGATATTCGATAGGTTTGGCATTTTTACCCCTACGTCTTTGACTTGGACTCACAATGCAAAAGTAGCAGTCGTTAACGTGATTTTTTGGTTCTCGCCAGATTCTTGGTATTGTAAATTTCATTGACCTTCTCTCACCTCGATACCAACCTAAAATATAGAAATAGAATTTAATATGTCTATTATGTTTAATTCACTATTTAATTAAAATTTGCGCATTACCTTAAAATATGCTTTGTAAGCTTCACAGACAACGGGAGATGTATCTAATTCATATTTTACGTTTGGAACTTTAATAAATTGCCCACATATACCACAAAATGCATCAGCATCATACTTACACTTTCGCGACTACATTTTAAGATATTCTAGATTTATACAAAACACCTAATCGTTGTTTATCATTCTAGTGCTATCAGCGCTGTGTGAACGTTTAAACCCCACTCTGATTGTGCGGTATTTTTTAAGGTATTAAAAATAATTAAAATTTATAAAAAATTCAAATATGAGTATTATTACTATAACTATTACAAAAGCAAAATTTATACCAAAAAAGGTTTTTTTTTTCGTTTTTGATCATAACTAAAAGCAAGCAAAGCAAGCATAAACAAGCGGAAAATCATAAAATAAGCTTTACGACAAAGAACGAAATTTTTTCTTAGAGTCGTTTAATCCAAGTCAAATGAAAAAATGTCTTAAAAGTCAAGGCAGTGGTTTAGGAAGTAGGATAAATAATAATTCAAATGAAAAAAATAATGGATGAGGATTAGAGGAAAACTAGTTAGCAGAATTCAGTCAGTAATTATATTAGCTAAACTAGCTCACCTTATAAACGCCATTCTGGCAGAAGCTACTGGAATATGACAGTTCCACAAACTTTTCACGTATTTTTTCTATTCAAATTCTGGTGTTAATGTTAGCTTATAAAATGCGCATGTCGTGATGATACCTTTGGTTCAGTAATGATTACCGCTGAAATAACCGCTGTTTAAAAGTAAAGTTTATTGTTTGTTCGGAAATAAACAATAGAACTGTCTATTTTTGGTTTTGATAAGCTAAATATTTTTAAGAAAACTATTTTTACATTCATAATATTAAGTATGGTGTGTCTAATTTTTGTTGATTAATAATATATTTTATTCAAAATGTCGTTAACTACAATAAAAACCCCATCTTCAGATTGCATTGAAAAGATCATCGTTTAATGCAATCAAACATTTTAGTCTTTGTTGTAAGACGATAAATACAGGTGAATGAAAATATCGATAGTTTTGGGCACTATTTTTTGCTCGATATATCGATATTTTTCTGGATCGATTTATATCGATCTTTTTTCTAGAAATAATAAGTATCCATATTTTATAAAATATCTATATAATATTTTAAAATATACTTTTTAAGATTCTAAAAAAATATCTTTAATTTTAGGGATGGTGAAAAAATATCGATATTTTTGTTGATCGATATATTTCAATATTTTTCTAAATAATCATAAATAATATTTAATTTCATAATAAATAAAAATTTGAAGATATTGAAAAAATAACTTTAATATTATGGATGGCGATACCAAGTTATCGATACATCAATCTTTTTTTGACGACGTAGACATAGATCAGTCAAGACCGAGTTATAGACCGAAACAAGTTTTAGTCGAAAGGAGTACGTAGTGAATAAGGCGGTCAGAATGGTAACTAGCCTTCCTAGGCAGAGACTTTTCCGTAACAGTATACAGGACATTACACACAGTGTATTATTATAAATAATTATATACATGTAGTACTTATAAATACAATTTCAGATTATAGTATATAAATCCCGTTCCTTTTCAAAGCCACGTCTTACTTTGAATCAAATCCAAACACATGAGCGATTATAGTTTGCCGAGATGCTTATTATGTCGGCAACTTTGGGATGAGTTCTATCGGAAAGATAAAACAAAAGACGGACAAAGCCGTTTGTTGATTTACCAACGCACGCTAGACCGGAGAATTTAAAACATTTCAAACGAATCCTTCGGAATTCGAATCGGAACCAAGAACATCCGGAAAGTTAGTAGTTGGGGAAAAGGAAGATTTTTTATTAGAGAAGAAGTTTGGTTATCAGCTTATTTTTTTTTTGTAAATAGGGGTTACATACACATATACAGACGTTGTCCTCTCTGAGGTATAAATATTTAATTCAAACTATAATAAATAATTTAAAAAAATATTATTTCAAAAATATAGTTTGTTAAAATGCTTTCTGATATACAATATTGTTAGATTTGTTTCCAGGTACGCACCTTTACGCAAATAAATGATGTTGATGGTTTTTTCGACACACTGAGAGGCGACATATAATTGGCAATATGAAAAATATGGCTTTTCGAGATTGGCTTGGTATTAAAATGCATTCGCCTTTGTACTTCCCTTTCAAAATTGTGGTTTCGATGATTTTGTGCATTAACTGATTCACCGCAAGCTTCATGTTGTTACAAAGATGTGGTTGGTTTATGTTACGCAACGTAAACACAACATAATTGTTACCGATTCGGCTTATAATTGGAGTTTATGATTTGAAGAAGCAACCGATCATCAATTAGTTAGCGAATTATTTTGAATCTGATAATTAATTTCGTTGACACTAATGTGTTTTGTAGTCAAAATAACATGTTTTTTAAATTTATTTATTACTAGCGACCCGCCCCGGCTTCGCACGGGTGCAATGCTGATACTAAATTAAATACACTACAGAAAAAATATGAACGTTGTATATAAAAACATAGAGGCCCGCTCCGACTTTGCACGGGCATAAAATATATATGCCTATGTCACTCAATAAAAACATGATTAAAATCGATCCAGTATTTTTGGTTCATTCATTACTGCCCTTGGTCTGCACGCATTAAATTTGGAGTAAAACAATTCCTCTTCCCCTATACTTACTATGAAGATTTCCTGCTATCTTTGGAATATCTAAATTCATACAATTTTTATTACATTACACATTTTTAAACGCAAATTTTAAATTTGTAATATCTCCGAAAATATTTGTTTAATTTACATGTTGTAAGGAACCATATTGATCTATATTAATTGCACACTGTCTTTAAGGTACTTAATTCGATAACGATTAATGCCGTATTGCTTAAAATAGCTTCGTAAATAAGCCATTTTCTCACGTAAAAAGTAAACAATAAAAATGGTTAATGTGGGTTATCCCTAAAAGATAAACATATACCATCGCGGACTTTTTGTAGACCTTTTTATGGTGTACAATACTGTAGTACATTAATTTGATCTAACTCGTAGGGTTAGGCAGCGTTTTTGCTAATTGCTAAATAAGCCTAAAAAAATAGGTTAATTTACGACAGTTAGAAACCTCTAAAATTAGCAATGTTGCCTTAGTATATTATGCATGTATTATACATATAAACCTTCCTCTTGAATCACTCTATCTATTGAAAAAAACCGCATCAAAATCCGTTGCGTAGTTTTAAATATTTAAGCGCACATAGGGATATAGGGACAGAAAAGGCGACTTTGTTTTATACTATATAGTGATATTGCTAATAGTCGTTGCCGACTAATAACAATGTTACACTTTACACTAATTTAAATCTATATATATATATATATATATATATATATATATATATATATATATATATATAGAGATAGATATATATGTATATATATATATATATATATATATATATATAGATACATATATATATATATATATATATATATATATATATATATGTAATGTTTATGTATTAACACAGGTATTTTGCTCTTAAAGGCGCCTCACTGCGCAAGGTCAATTGATTTGATTATTTTAAGTCTGTGCCCTGTTCAGGTGTTTTTCAAGAGTTATAATAGTTTGATGTTGATGAAAGGTCTTGCTATAAGTAATCAGCTCTGTAATATCTGGATGTGCCCGCAATATTTCTCAGGACTTTGTTTTGAAAGATTTGTATTATGCGGAACATCCTCATGATTGAATTCCGTATGTCCATATAGATTTTAATACTCGCTTGTATAACATCAATTTATGTTGTAATGATAATTGTAATTTTTTTCCAATTAGTCAATATTTAACCAACATTTTTACTCCGATTCAAATCGTTCAAACCGAAACCAATAATTGGAACATGATGTAAAGAAATGTCAAAACAATCGAATTTAACAGTTAAATTTAGTTTACTTAAGAAGATGTTCTATACTACATATATATATATATATATATATATATATATATATATGGCATGAAATTTAGATATTTTTTCTAGATATATATATATATATATATATATATATGAAATATAAACAACACAATATTTCTAATGTCAAATTTTTAATTTTAATTTTTTAATTTTAATGTATAAATAAATATATAAGAGAAAATCTAGTGAAAATCCAAAAAATTTAAGGGTTGGTACGATTTCACCTCTCCGATTGATCTAAATTCTACCAACGGCAAGGTAAAATCAAAGTGAAGCAAAATTTTTCTCGTTAAATGACGACTGTAGAAACGAAAAATGTCTGCGTTTTTTTAAATAGTTAAAATTCATATTTTGTTATAGTTAATTTTTTATATATTCTGTTTGTAAATACTATTTGTACACAGCTATTTTCTTCTTAAAATTCTTGAGCTACTTCCATCTATTTCAAAAACGGCTGAATGTATGAAAAATATTTGAAGAAAAATTTGTAGAGAATTTTATTTCCAATAATATCCACAATAAATGGAAATAGCATTAAAGCTGTAGGAAGCGAGATGTTTATAAGAAAAAACGATTATTTAAACTTTGAATATTGATATCTTAAGACGCGAATACGACATTTTATGACTTTTGAGAAAACTTCTAGGATGTCACAATAAAAGGTTTATGGGGACTTACAGTTTATTATCTCTCATTCCAAGATCGATAATTTTTTTTCACCCTATATGACTGGACTATCACTAAAGCAGTCACGTTTCCTAAAATAATATAAAAAATCCTATTAAAGTCATACTCCTAAAGACTTATTCAAGAGGCCTTAAAAATATGAGAAAAAACCGAAGTAGACTTTATCTAGATCAGAATACCTCCATTACGGCTGCCTAAATTTTCATCAATAATAAAGCAAATGAATTATCTATTATCAATGTGTATATATAAAATTACCATATCTAAGAAACCTGTAATTTCGGAGTTGGTATACAGACCAACCGATGCAGATCAAGTTTGAAGTGAAACTAGAGCTGCTTGGTAATAGTACACAGATCAACAGGGAAATTTGCGTTGCTTGCTGGAAAGTTTAAAGGGCAAATTGGCAGATCTATCAAACAAAGAAAATTTACTGGAGATAATCACATAGATCATATAAAATCAGTAATTAGTATTTACATTTATTTTAAGAAAACTTTATTTCTTTTTCCTTATTTAGAGATCGTAAGCTTATTGAATCATATATTTATGCTTCTTTAAATATTATTACTCTTTAACTTATTCTCAATATGAGAAGCTATTTAAGCAATATGTATAATATTCTACAGGAAAAATTATATATTATCGTTCTATTTTGCAGAAATGATCACTGGGCTTCACCAAAACCAACATGAATCCAAGCGACCCCTACTTGGAGGACGACTGGTGCAATTTGACTTGCAATAATGCGTCCACAAATTTCACCGACCTCCTTGACGTGGAAGGATGGGACAAGTGGTCCGACCTCATCCAGGACCGAGCAGTAGTGGTATCCCTCTTGCTCCTGTTCTCGTTATGTACAGTTTTCGGTAACATGTTGGTGATAATGGCGGTTGTTCGCGAACGATATCTGCATACCCCAACTAATTACTTTATTACGTCTTTGGCGGTAGCTGATTGCTTAGTGGGACTGGTTGTGATGCCGTTCAGTGCTCTCTACGAGGTACTGGGACACACGTGGTTTTTCGGGCCGGATTGGTGCGACATCTGGCGGTCGTTGGACGTACTTTTCTCGACCGCATCCATTCTGAACTTGTGCGTGATTAGTCTGGACCGGTATTGGGCCATCACTGATCCTATTGCGTACCCGATGAGGATGACCCGTTTGAGATCAGTGGTTCTGATTGCGGCAGTGTGGGTATGCTCGAGCGCTATTTCTTTTCCTGCTATCGTGTGGTGGAGGGCGGTTCGAACAGAACCCATACCCAAATACAAATGCCCCTTCACCGAACATCTGGGCTACCTGATATTTTCTTCAACCATCTCATTCTATCTGCCGTTATTCGTGATGGTATTTACGTACTACAGGATCTATCGAGCCGCGGTGGCTCAAACTAAGAGCCTGAGACTCGGTACGAAGCAAATTCTCATAGGAACCGGAGAACTCGAACTGACGCTTCGGATTCACCGCGGCGGTACTGGAAAAACCCCCCAGAACGATAACCGGAACTTGTACAGCACCCAGGAAGACGAACCGCTGACCGCTCTGGCCAACAACGGACTGAATAGGATACCTTCCACTCGGCTCGGTGCCCATAACAAGAACTTTTCGCTTAGCAGGAAATTAGCCAAGTTTGCCAAAGAGAAGAAGGCCGCCAAAACGTTGGGAATCGTCATGGGCGTGTTCATAGTGTGCTGGTTGCCGTTTTTCGTGGTGAATTTACTATCCGGATTTTGCTTGCAGTGTATTTGGCACGAGAAGATTGTTCTCGCCGTGGTGACATGGCTGGGATGGATTAACTCGAGCATGAACCCTGTTATTTATGCTTGTTGGAGTCGAGATTTTCGAAGGTGAGTTTTTATTACTAGTTTTATTGTATTTTTCCTAATTTACAGCAAAAATGTTTGTTATGCCTTATTATTTTACTATTTATTTCAAGATCTTTGGAGGTTGTAATAGTAATATTTACTTTAACATAATTATCACTAACATACATATACAAGGGATGGACAAAATATTATGAATAACGTGTAATATTCTTCTTGTTACATGTTGGTAATTCTGCTTCCGTCTAAATGATGCGGCGTGTATTTATTGCACAACTTGCATGCCTCGTACTATGGGTGCAGAAAACATGACACAATATAACACTACGTGCAAAAGTAATAGCAGGAGCCAACATTAACTTGAATAAATCTGTGTTGACAAGAATAGTACAGCGGGAACTCTACCAAGTTAACATTCATAGAAGAGTAGCGATTGTAATATCCATTATAACGGAACCTAAGGTAGTGCTAAGGGCTGAGCGATAAAAGTAGTATAATGATCATAAAACCTGCACACTTGATGATTAGAAGAATATGGTATGCCCGATGGTCATCATTTTCATTCGTTCCTACAAACGGTTGTATGTATAGAGAATCCCAAAACGTGAAGGAGAAGAGATTATGATTTAATATTTAAAAATCTTAATTAATAATTAGTGGTAATAAAGTAATGTGCTTATAATATGGTAATTGAGAGATAATTCAACTCGACCTCTCATTCATATCATTGGCCGGATAGATATCTTCAATGATGAAGTTCTTACTATAACTAGCATATTGCTGTCAATCACTGCACTCATTCCAAGATGTTAATGCGCCTATACCTACAGCCAAAATAGTTCAGTATTGGTTTGAGGAACATCATCAAATATATTGCCTGGCAGCACAATCTCCAAAGCTCATCATGACTGATCCGTTATGGAGAGTTTTAGAACACAGACTGAGGATTAGATTTCTATCTTTGACATCATTGAAGAAATGGGTGGATATTTTGGTACAAGAATGGAATAATATTATATTGGGAATTACAGGGATAGTCTAGGAATCTATTTCCTGAAAGATTACAGCCCTTTCAGAAGTTTTAGAGACATATAGTGTCATATGGTATAAATGTCATATTATTTTGTCCATCCCCTGTTATGAGTTGAGTTATGTTCAATAAATTCACAAACACCACCATTTCTGAAACCTTGTATACTTATTATTTCTAATAATCCTTCAATTTATGGATCCTACCACTATCGTGGTAAATCGGGCGAACAAGCTACTGAATAATATTAACTCTATTTGTTAACAAATTGAGAAGGTGCGTTTTTAACATTATTCTTCTTTCAATACAAGTGTGTTAACCTTACTTAGATTATCTATACTGTATTAAAAATCGCAAAATTTCCATAAAGGGGTTTTTTGATCTGAATATTAAAATATATCGTATTCAATTTTCTGATTTTGAGCGATTATTTTTTGAGCTGTGCGAGCGAATACGTTTTGCTAATGGACGAATGTTTGCTCCTGTAAACAAATGCAAGCGTTCAATTGATCCAAACTTTATGGAATTTTGATGATATGCCAATATGATATTTTAGGTCCTATATTTGTTTTATATTTCTGCTAATTAATAATTGAAATTCAACCCTAAATCACTAAGTTAACAAATTTCTTTTGTAAATTAAAGGAAAAGATTGAAGCTCTAATAGTGACAGAGTTAAATTACACTGAAACAAATTAGTCAGTATACCAAAACTTGCCACTCTCATAAAATAATGTTAACTCTACTTGTTAGCAATCTGAGTAAATGCATTGTTTTGATGGGAACCGGAAATTGTTTTCTTCCGAGAAGAAACAATAATAATATAGGTTCAAAGTTTTACCAATTTGGATATAAGCCATGGACAAAATTCGCCTAATATACCGAATAATAGACGCTAATGCTTTCTTGGGCGATTTTGAAAATTAATTAGAATCAGAATCGAAAAATTCAATCCGTACTAGCTTAGCCTCTTGTTTTGATTCATATTTATTACTATAGAGCCGAAAGATGTAATTTAATATAAACGGAAACCAGTTTCATTTCAATTTTGTTGTTACGTTCTGTACCCATCTAAGGTTTGGGATATACGCTGCGAGAGATTTAACAAATTGAAGAAGACAAGCAGCTTTACACCGAATTACAAAGCCTTGATTGGAGCCAAAGACGGTGACAGTGAGTATTTCGTAGGTTTGAAAAGTTTATCATGAGTTATAATATATTCAAATATGGTCAAACCATTCATTCGTAATAATCCTCTTAACAACTGATGCAATTAAAGCATATATAATAAGCATAATGATACATTGATCAGTGCTAACACTTTTTATAGATACATTATCTTGAAATATTTGGAGAACTTGAGTAAAGTGAAGGAAACCGAAAACATTTTACCAATTATAAATGTGAAAGGATTCTTATAATTCAATTGAATTTGAGTAGTTATAAAAGAATTGTATACTATGGGTGGTTTGTATATTATTATATTACTATATTTACCATATATGAAAATATATTTATATATTTACTATCAACAATTGAATAATCTATTCTACTGTCATTTTGATATTAAATATCGTTGAGGTGATGTTCTGGTATCTAGTTATTTTATGGCCTATAAATCTGTCCATCGATAGGCGATAGTTTTTCCATCATTCAAGTAGTTTACGGTTTCCATCTCGAAAGAACCGTCTATATTTTAGGACAAGGAACCGTACTATTTTTGGTATCTTCATAAGAAATGAATCGCTGCTCAGATAGGTCATGATTTATAGGTCAAGTAATAATCAGGTCGGGAGAATACGGTGGGTGGGGTATTACTTCCCATTTTAATATTTCCAAGTATGTTTTCACTGGTTTTGCAACATGTGGTCGAGCGTTGTAATGCTGAAGAATAATAGTGTTGTGTATCTGCTCGTATTCCGGCTATGTTCACACAATTTTCGGCTCAAACACGTCAATTTTAGTCAATAATTTTAGCAACTTATAGTATACCACACCAAGCTAATACAGAATTCAGCCCACTAGATAATATCCAACCAAATACAGGTCAAATACTAGGCCCCATTATTTTTTTCGCCTTGGATTATCGTAATAAATCAACTTTTCAACCCCAGTAATAATACGATGCAGAAATATTTCCGACTTTGTCGCATTTAACACGTGACCAAAAGCCTTTCAATGTGTCTTGGCATCGGTTCATACAGCACAAAGTGTGTTCTTTAAGAAATTGAATATAGATTCTTGTGTTATTTCCAACAATACTGCGTATTCTTTCTGCATTTTACAAGAACCATAATAGCAAAATTTTCTTTTTAACTTCAATGTCAAAAAAGGCTGTTGAAGGTCATACAGTATTGTGTGAAGCATGGCTGCCATCGTGCTAAATCTATTTGGACCCTCAAGTCAGTCTTCAAGACATCGTCTTCAAATTTTCTTGGCTCTCCAGAAAGTTTTTTCTCCTCGGTGTCAAAATCACCACTTTTAAAACGTCAAAACTAGTATTGGCAGATCCAAATAGATTTAGCACGATGGCAGCCATGCTTCACACAATACTGTATGACCTTCAACAGCCTTTTTTGACATTGAAGTAAAAAGAAAATTTTGCTGCAAATGCGATATACTTGGTAGAAATTCAATGCACTAAAATAGGGTGTCAATGAGGCTACAATATGAAGTTGGTTACAACTGTACCCAATCCGATTTAATACAGTAACACTATCGGTTTTAAATCATTATAGATCAATAAAATTCAATATTTGTTTTATTTTTTTATCACTGCTTAAAATGTCGCATTTCCAGATATAATTTCCTTTAATGTTTTACTGAACAATGTAGACAATAAAACCAACAAACATCAAGAGTTACGGCTGTTATCTCGTAATTTGCGAAAGTTTTGCGGACAATGGAGGCCGTATTACCAAAATATCCAGATTAAACAATGCGGAAATTGAATAAAGCAAAGTTTAGCGGACAAATACTGTATCGATTGGAAAACAGTTCATGCATTCTGTTCGGTTAATTAACGTTACTTGGCTTACGCCAACGCTTCCTGGCTAAACCTTTCAGTTATCCTCTGGTAGATGCATGCTATACTCGACAATTTATCCAGGCCCTTTTCCGCATTGAATACGCGTGGGTACCATTCCCCGTCCACTTAACAGCACCCTAGACCTTTAGCTTCTTCCCCATCGACGCTTCTCCTCCGCCAATGTAACGCATTGTCTGATGTGGGCTGATTTCAGCTTGTCTAGTTAATTCCGGTGATTGGTCCGAAACAAAACCGGATCTAATACGGACAGATGTTAAGGTTTTATTCTATAATTACATTTAGCTTTTCACACAAAAAAAATATAAGAAAAAATAGGTCCAAAAATACGGAAAAGGATTATAAAATCACGTTTTTTGTCACTTGTTTTATTTTTTACATTTTATTAACTTATTTACTAAAAATATGTTATGGTTTCAAGTTATTTGCATAAGATATAATCTTAAATATCTATCGTCTTATTTATTAATCGCCTTAGTGAGAATTTTGCCTCCCTTTTTGTGAAAAACTGCAGCAGCGAGAGGCTTGAATTTTGGTACGGTTTAAAACGCACAGAGGAAAAATGTTTTGCCCCACAAATAAGTAAATTCCAATAAAACCAAATACGCTCAATTCTAGCAACCAGGAATAGCAGCCAGATCGGTGACATAATGTATAAAAAAAATATTTTAGACTCTGTTGTCATTGGACCTCACCGCCAGCTCCGGTTCTAAAACAGTAGATTTTTCGCCGATTCTGTTATACGTAAATCAACAGGATACGTTATGCCATTCCATTTTCTTAAAAATACCATATTACACATCATTAATTTTTATAAATAAATATGCACAAATTTGATGAATAATTGGTTTAATGTTGAAACTATATATGAGGGAAATAAACATAGTAATTTCTTTGAAATAACAGATCTTATTTAACAAATTATTGAATAAAAGGAAATAATAAAAATAATTTCTATATACCTTTAAATTTTTATAAAAACAGCAAAGAACCATATAAACAAATATTATTATAACAAAAACCAAAATCGTTTATATCAAACCCAGCCAATATAGCTAAGACGAAATGAAAAAGCCACCACTATATACGAAAGCAGTGAAAGCTCCAAAATGTCTCCAGATATGATCAACTATGATCGCTACTATTCTTAATACAAACACAAACCCCATGAATTGATTACATCGAGCTTTTGATTAACGTATTGTCATTTACTAGCCTAAAATGAATGGATTATTGTCCTTTTGAGCTGAAAGAAATCTCAGTCAATACATCATCATTTTTACAAAACTACAATTTATTTACTTATAATTTTATATAATAATGCACTGCATTTTCCTTGTCATTGGATCATTAGGGTATAGTTGATAGTTTTATATTTTGTTTATTTGATCTAGATCTACTTTTGTTGGCAAATATAATTATTTCATAGTATCGCTGTACACTGTCCTTAAATCTTAGCAAAATGCTGTCTAATTTCTTCTCAGAATTTCACGTTCTTCGACTACCACTCTCAACAAATTCTAGCTACATTTTACCTATAAAATAAAATTTAAATTATTACTAAAATATGTTATGTTTAAAATAAATATCTAATTATTACCAGTTACTATAATTTTTGCTACTATTCTTGATGGATGAACCTCATTAATGACTTGACGACTTCTAACACAACAAGAATCATTTTCTTCTGTGTTATCTCTTGTTATCATTAAATTTTGGCATATGTTGATACATATTCAATGTCGTTGAAAATGATGTGTTATAAATTTGGCAGCTAACATTCCCACTATAAATAAAATGGATGCTCTTTGGATTCTATAACTTTTAAGAATATAACTTTACATTCTGCACTTACCCTCCTTACCTAATTTCGACCTCAGTAATAATAAAAGGTATCCGAACTAAAACTTATTATATATTGATCCATCAACAATTTATAGTAAGTTTATAAACTTTTATTTGTCGAATGATAATGAATATATTATGTAATCATAAATAAAAAAAAAGAAAATAACACTCCATATTTCTATATATAGTATCTATAACAAATCCGAATATTTGACAGAATAGAATCAATATATAATACAACATAAATATCAGTTATAGCCAGTATTTAAACATATTTTCTTGTTCATGTTTTGTAGGAAAGTGGATAAAAGAGTTCGAAATAAGTACAAAATAACTATTGTAGTACTAAAATACTTTTATGTTGTATTTTTAGGTCCCAAGTCTTTCCATTGATATCCGAAACATCTGGCTTCTCATTAAAATTTACGGTCAAAGAACCGTAAATAATTAATCTCAATATTACAATTAAATTTAGTGAAGAAATAACTCAACTTTTGACACTTTCGATTGTTTTATTCAGACGACAAAAAACAATTCTATATTGAGTATTGTTAGTATTTTCATGTAATTCTGAATGTAAGTTGAGCAAAAGAATTAATTTTTAGAATGCGTAAATAATTTGAAAGTATTTGTATTAATTCATTTTATATTCAAATTTGTTCTTTAAGTAAGTCAAAAAAACAATCTTAATACATGGAAGCATCTAATAAATGGTATATCACACGATATATACACATTAATATATATTGATAATAAATATAAATAAATATAAAAATTGGTGCAGTGATATTGAACTATTTTTGAAGACCTTTCAATGCAATATCAATAAACTTATTAAAACAATTCTTAAATTTCTGGATTATCTCACTCTACTGTGACTTTTAATGTCTCTTCACTGTATCAAAAAATCGCAAGATTTCAATAAAAGGACTTTTTGATGTGGTCATTAAAACATCTCGTTATTAATTTTTTGATTTTGAGCGATTATTTTTAGAGCTCTGCGAGCAAATAAGTTAGTGGACGTATTTTATTCCTGTACAGAAATATCTGCATTCAATTAATCCAAATTTTAAATCCTATATTGTTTTATATTTTTGTTTAGTATAGATCGAAATGCAACCCTATATCATTGAGTTAATATACTTATTTTTTTAAATTAAGGGAGAAGATTGAAATTCTTGTAACTAACAGAGTTAAATTACATTGAAACAAATTACTTAGTATATCAACACTTATCACTGTCCTAAAATAACCTCAAAAATGTATAATCCCTTAACTGAATTTAAATATTTAATTCCTAAAAAGTCAACTTATGAGTGAAAAGAGTCTCACCACTGTAAAATGAATCCCCACAAATTAAAACAATTCTTATTCTCCATTGTCTGTGATAATTTTGTTTGACCAATGACTACAGAGTTTAAGAATATATCCAAATTGATTTGTCTCATATATAGATACAACAAGCTTCTTGCAGAATGTTCTACTTATCAGTATAAACAGGTGTTAAAAAAATAAAAGAATATTTTAAGCATTTTTATTAACTCAATGTAAAAATATCAATATATCTAGGGACTTCTGGCGGTTATATATTGAACTATCAGCACAATTTCTGCAACACTTTTCAATGAAACGTTTCATGGAACATTACACTGTGCAACTTACATTGACACTATCCAAATAAGAAGATAAGATAAGAAATCCTTCAAGAAAATGATTAATATTTCATATATGAATTTTATATATGTGACTATAAGTAGTTGCTTTAATTTATAACTATTAGTATAAATTATTTTTAGTATTTCGTAAACCTGTATAAACACCCGACTTGAGATAATAACCTAAAATATTTTTGAATATTATTTTATACTGTCTGGATGATATTGTAATCCGAAAATTCAGTCTTTCCCGTTTTAACAAATATAGCTGTAATCCTCCTTAGACATAATCGTTACGAGGAAAATTACGACTAAGCAACATTTTATCCCCTTTTCTTCTTAATCTTTTTACGTCAGCTACTGCTTAAAACCGGAGTTTAGTTCGTTCATTTAATTGGCATTTTAATTATGAAAAGTATAACGATTTGGTTTTTATACCTTATTAATATAACAAACTTTTTGTTACCGAATGCCTCTTTTGTCAGATGGTTGTATATATTATGATTATTTTTACACTTTAACATTTTATTGATTGATTTATCGACATTTTTTATTGATTTAAATCAATTCTACATCATTTTCTACAATCTGTATTGCGACGTGGCAATATTTTCGAAGGAACGATTTTCTTCTTCAGCATCGCAAAAACGTGTGCCAACTAAGCCATGCCGCACTAATCTGAACAAATAATAATTAGTTGGTGTTATGTCTGGTAAGTACGCTGAGTGTTCCACAACAAGGGGTGTGCAACTCCAATGGTAAGTAGTGGGACAATGTTTCGCTTAGTCCAATCATTGGTGGCGCTGACAATGTGAATAGTATTTAAATGAAAATCAAATTTAATTTTCAAAAATTTATTTAAAATTATTATTATTAATTTATTAAAATAAAATCCTATACAAATATACATAAATGTAAATAATATAAATATATACAAACAAAAAGCAAAAAAAAACAAGTAAAAAACTATTATGAACTCTATTCTAGGCAAACTGAAAATATTATTCTATAACGCCTTCTCATATTTGTTTAGTGACATAAATTTTATTGAATCTTTTAGAATTCTAACTTCCCTTGATATATTGAAGGTAAACTTTAAATCCTTCCCTATTAGCATTGCATTAACTTCAATTAAACCAAAAATACAATCACACCTCATAATAACTTTTAAAATATTGTCTTGAAATTCAATATGGATTGGACAGTTGAAACACTAATAATGTATGTGTTTTTTAAAAATATTTAGATTTTAGAATATTTGATCTGTGGAACTACGTAATATAGAATGTAGACAAATATTGCATGTTGTCTTTTTTTTCAGAAGTTTTGTTAAATAGCCTGAAATAAGACTAACATACAAAATTAGACTCTTGTTTTTCTCAAAGAAAAGTTCTCTAGAACTGAAAATATAGACTCAACTGGTGATTTAACAACCTCTAGTGGTAGTAAAGCTCCCGCTAAAAGAGAATATAAGTTATCTAACATGTTCAATCTTGAACATGTTCTTCTTCACAAATTGGTCCGGGAGAATGATGTGAAAAAATTGAAGTGATGATGAGCCCTTTTAAAGATTTCTCGAATATACTAGGTGAATGATGATATTTCTACCTCCATGACCTCTAATAGATTCAACAAAATTTTTTAAGCAATTTTGGTTAATATTTGTTAAACAAATGTAGTTATTTGTAAATTTAGACAAAATAGATTTCTTTAATGTAATAAATTCTCTAAAAGTGGCAATTAAATTTTTAATTGATGGCACCGTAACAAATACTTTCTTAACAAGGCTATCAAATTTGACACTATTTAAATATACAATAGCTCTACTATAAAATTATTGAACACTGATTGTTCAAAAAAGTTAAAGTATTACAATATTTTACAATTAAAAATAGTATTTATTACTACTAATTATCCAGTTATCTTAATTATTACCTTCTTGCAATACTTCTTTATATGGAGACATCACATTGACAGCATACTAACAACTTGGTAGATTAATTGAATTTTATTACTACTAACATTTTCATAAATAGGTTTTGATTTTCTGTAAACAAACAATGTATAAACAGACATGTAGTAGATATATAATTTTACATATACCTGATAAAACAATGTTGAATATGCATTTATTCTAATACCTGTTCTTGAACGAAGGGTAATTATAAATTCTTCACTAAAATGTCCGTGACAGACACGATGACGTTAACATTTTTGCATTGTGGTTTATCCGCGTAACTTATTACTATTTACTTGATCAACCCATTTTTGGAAAGGCGCGAGATAATTCTTTGGGAAACTTAATTCTTACTACGTTTAAAAACGCTTCTAGAAGTCTACCTCATAGGTAGCTAGAAACTATATTGACACTGTATAGTATTACGTAATTGTAGTTTACTTCCTTGGATGATATATGAATTAAATGTACTACAATGTTAAAACAAATTATTATTATTACAAATTACAATAATTATTATTATTAAATTATAAAAATATTATTTGATAACATCACTTTTGTTTCATAATTTTATTTAGATTGTAATTTTGTTATATGTGAAATTCAAAATGGATTAAAACTCGAAGTCCATGCGATAAAATTTATATGTTTTGGCATCATAGATTTAGATGACGTGAGTTCACTACTTGCACGGCACTGCTATTGAACGGGATATATATATATATATATATATATATATATATATTCATATGACATACATATTGGCAGTTCCACGCTTTATTGTTATATATATTATTGTTCATTGTTGTAAAATAATATTTATGTATTGAATTACTTAAATTGATAAAAATCTGTCCAAATATATGTATCTGTTTTTCTATGTATAGTGTTAGTAAGTTTTTATACTTAATGCATGACCGGCAATTATTATCTTTGCCTTTTATTCTCTCCTAGGTCGCAATTTTTTGCAATCTATAAATCTATTTGTCTTTTCAGCAGTAATAATGGCCATCGTTATCTTTTATCTCTTAAATAGTATAGAGAACAATTTAAATTGAATTTGGGATAATTGAATTATTTTTAATTGTTGGAACTTTTAATTACCATCAAGTATAAATATTTAGTTCTTAACGCACATCTTGAAGTTTTATTAGAAATTAGTCTGGATATTGTAAGATATCTTCGTGAAAGCCATTTTAAAATAATATATCTAGCTGAATCAGTTATAATTATACTTCCATTATACATTATTCTATTTTAGTCTAGGACCATCATGACTTCTGCACAGATTTCACGTGTTTTTGTTGAAATGTAAAAAGGGACAACAAATGTATGACCGCAGTAAAGCTGAATATTAGTGTATTTTTGATTGGCTATTTTATTTCGAGGATTTCTGATCGCTAGTCATTAATTTTAGTAGAAATCAATCACTTCAGTAAAATTTTAGTAGAACAAAATAACTTTAGAAAGAAACTATATTTGTAGTATTAGTTATTGAGTGGTAATTTAACATTTTCAGCTATAATTTAACATTTTCGCAGATAATATATTTTAATTAAACCAATTCCATTAGTTGGTGATATATTGTTGGTGTTGTTCCATTTTTTGCTTGAAAGATATACTAAATTATATGCTCTAAGTATACAACTCATACTATATCATTTTAGAAAATATCAACATTTATGCATTAGACTTTAATATTGGCTACACATAAGTGCACAACATTAATAATGTAGAACAAATAACGATGGCATGATGATTCTAAACTTCGAGCTATTATTATATAAAACAATAGTTCTCCCGGCCGAACTATTAATTTACTGGATGTACTATCGCTCTAGAGATCGTTGGCTTGGCCCAAAGTGAAAAGTTTACAGTGACTAATGTTATGCTTTTGATTTTGAATATATGATAAAATATCATACTATTAATGATAATGGTTATAAATTCAACTAAAATATTTTAAAAGTATTTAAAAATAAGTTTTACTTCATTAAAATGATAAATAATGTAATATATAATAAATAAAAATATTTTTAACAAACAAATTGAACCAACTTAACTCACTAAAAAAAAAGTAATCAAACTTAGATTTTTAACACAAAAATAAACCTTTTAAAATAAAATATGAACGTAATAATCGTTGTAATAAATAAATATAAATAAGCAAAAACCTTATTTAGCCTATCTATTGCACCTATTTTATATTTTAATATATCTACATATATATATATATATATATATATATATATATAATATATATATATGTATATATATATATATATATATATATATATATATATATATATATATATATATATATATATATATGTATATATATATATATATATATATATATATATATATATATATACATATATATATATATATATATATATATATATATATATATATATATATGAAATATATATGATATAAAATATTTTTAATAATAAAAATCAGCCGACATAAAAAACTTCAAAAAACTCTCAAAAAAGTAAAAAATAATCAAAATTAGATTTAACAAAAGAAAAAAATGTTTTAAAATAAAATATGTACGTAAGGTTTTTGTAAATTTGTATTTAGTTATCAAAGAAAACTATGTATGTATTTTATTTTTTGCGTTAAAAATCTAAGTTTGATTATTTTTTTACGTTTCAGTGAGTTCCTTATTTATATTTTGAAATGGGTTCAAATATTTTCTTCTTCTCTTTTTTTAGTGTTAGATATTTACTCAATAAATTACGCGGTTAATTTATTAAGTATTACAATGGGTAGTCCAAGCAAAAGTACAGCCCTTATGAGTAAAAATTTGAAACAACTAAAGAAACAATGATTGAAAATAAGGAACGCTTTGATTTGACAAATTTTCTAACCAAACCAGAAGAGTCGTTGCCTCCGTCTGGAATCGAATTCGCGATCTCGCGTGTGTGTTGAACGCTTTACGTACTACCGTCGCCTGCAGAATATTTACGGCTTCCCATCTGATATGCTTAGAGCTTAAAAAGCGAACTGAACGACTTTGGTAAGCAAATCCTTACTAAAAACTCATCAGAATCTCCTGAAGGGTATATCAGCCCGTTCCCTGCTTTCTTCACCAGCTTACCTAAATAACTTCTAATAACTTACCTAAGTATACAATTAGTTGTCAGTACGTCCCCATAATATTTACAGAAATATCATCTAACTCCTGACCATCGAGGAGTTGTGTCTTATGTCGCATAGGTTCAGAAATTACACTATACAAAAATATCTGATTATGTTAGCTAAGAAAATATTAGAAAACTTTGTACGTGCCTTTGAAATTTGAGTGTTTCAATCGATTGCTCCCTATTCTATTATCAGATCCCGGCTTGGTTCCAACGGAGTCACTTCGAAAGTGCACTCTTCCGAACAAAAAAAGATTTTTTAAAATTGGTCCGTAATTGAGGGAGAAATCGGTTAACATAACAGACTAATGGAAATGTCCCCGGCCTGACACATAGATGGTGCTATTAAAATTAAATCCATATGTTTTAGTTAGCCCTAACACTTAAAAGATGCGTGTATAAATTTGACAGCTATCTTATCATAACTTTGTGAATTTACATAGCGTTATTGAACCGTTTTAAGGACGAAATCGCCGAAAAACTGGCGCATTTGAAGAAGAAGAAAGTGCTGCTTCACCAAGACAATGCACCGTGTCACAAGTCAGTGAAAACGAAGGCAAAGATCCATCCATCCACCGTATCATCCAGATCAGGCCCCCAACGACTATTTCCTGTTCTCAGATCTCAAAAGAATGCTCGGTGGAAAGAAATTTTCATCGAATGAAGAGATGACCGAAACTGTGGCCTATTTTGAAGCAAAGGACAAATACGACTACAAAGATGGTATCGAAAAGTTGGAGGGTCGCTATAATCAATGAACCGTCCTTGAAGGGAATAGTGCTGAATAAAAAAACTAATTTTGCCACAAATATATGTTTTACGGTGGTAGGCCGGGGA
This sequence comes from Rhynchophorus ferrugineus, assembly GCF_030347505.1. Lineage (NCBI taxonomy): Eukaryota > Metazoa > Arthropoda > Insecta > Coleoptera > Curculionidae > Rhynchophorus > Rhynchophorus ferrugineus. Next base: position 15,666,968 of record NW_027472583.1, on the reverse strand, counting down.
TTTTTCAATTGAACTGTTACATAGAAATATACAATCGGACATAGGACCTCCTTTTTTAGTCGGTTAAAAAAGAGTAAGAATCTAAACTTTTTAATATACATGACATTAAAGCTTTTTTTTTTGTAAAAATTAATACTTTGTTAAATCGATATAAAAACATCATCATAGTTCAAAATGTATTATACAAGTATGTTTATAAACAAACAATTTATTAACAAAATATTCAAGGAATATTTTTGTATCCTGCTCTAGTACGGTATATGTAGGATCATAAATTATGATAGGTAACAGGTAAAACTAGTATTCGCATAGGGCCACTTTGTTTCGCGGTAATCTAATCAATTCCCTAAAGTTTGTAGGCTACACGATTCGAATAAAACAAAAAAAAAACAACGAACATTAATTCAAAATCTTTCATGTGCCAAGCATATCAATGCGTCTCCGAAAGAACAATAAAGGAATAAAGCAACTCTGTCGCTCAGTTTGCTGCTTTTCTGTTGTACCGTCCATCGTTAGTGTGCGGGTGCATTAAGGCAACACAATTAGGTCAACGCAATTTTTTTCTCTCCGTTTGAAGAGATATTGTTCCTTCTGGTATGGTTACGGAACACGTAAATCCACTTATGGCTTTTTACTTTTATTTCACGTTTAAGCATTTGTAATTTATGTTTTGTGAGAAGACCGATAGAATAGGCACATACGAATTTATAACCATGAAAAACAATTTCAATAATTAAAACTATAACGTCATTACAGGTATTAAAATAATCGTAAAATTTTCATTTTATAGAGTTGATAATTATTAATTGAAATAAACACATAAGTCAGTCAAGAAACCAAATTACATACGAAAACGCTAGTTTTCCCATATTTTCAGACAATTTATGGATTCCACCTCGAAAGAACAATGTATGTTCGAGTGGGTGTAACATGGCAATTGAGTGTGATAACACCTCCCACTTTAATGTTGCCAAATTCAGCACTTATTCAGCTTGTTGTTGAGGGTTATCATGCTTAAGAATAACATCGTTGTATCTTTGCTTGTATTCAGGCCGTATTTTGCTAAGTACTCGGCTCAAACGCATCAGCTCTAGTCGATAGCGAAATTAGTATTTTCATCGACCAATGTCTATTTGGATTTCTATAATTTTCTTTGTCTTTTGTGTCAAAATCACTACTTTTAAAACGTCGAATGTACATGTTGAAATGGATGGAGCCGCATATTTATTCAAATAGTAGTAAAAGTACAGCTTCCTGTAATTGCAATTATTTTGTACAAACTTCGACGAAATGACACATACTCAAAAGTGAGGTTTCAACATGAAGTTGATTACAAATGTAGCTAATACGATTTAGTATACAGTAACACATATTATTAACATTATATACATATTATTGCGAAACTATTCCTATAGAAGAATAATATTAAGTTTTTTAGTCATTTTTTAATCAGTTTGAAAGCAATTTTCTATTTTATTCAGCTTTTCGAAACTTTGGGCTAGCGAAGTCATGCTACATTGATTAGATTATGTCATAATTAGAAGGCCCTATGTTTGGTGAAAACGTTGAGTTCGACAGAACTTCCCGTTCAAGCTGCAACAGTGTATCTTTCATATTAACAACTTGTAACATATTATGCTTTGCTAACATATATATAGCAGAATTTTATGGTCTTCAAAATTCTGCTTTTGTATCTAGCATTTCTGCGCTTCAGATTAGGTTTCGGCCACTAGGCAGTTATTTGTCATGATCATGACAAAAGTGTATGATGGGTTTCGCCAACATCTTTCCTAAAATCAAAAAATAAAACTAATGATTTTCGAAAATTAAATTTTGAGTGTTCCTTGATTAGCGTCTGTATACACTGAATCACTCAATAATAATTAATAGAAATTTATCGTCTTATGTAGAGAAATTTTAAAACCATCGAATTTTAGTTTAGATTGTTAAGTGATTACACTGGTGCTTTAGATATTCATATCTATATATCGCAGATCAAAATACACGCAAGCACCTAATAAATACTTGAAATTCAGTAAATATAGATAAATATTATTATTGCAACAAAGCGGTAAATATAGTTCCCTTTAAGAAAAGTATTTTAGTAAAATCTTGGATATCTTTTAAAACACCACACAAATTTAAAATCGTTTACACTTTCCTGTTATACCTCGTAAGACCATAATTCGCCAATTGTGTCACCCACAATCAACAGAATGCCAACGACACACACACAGTGTGAACTAAAAAAGGAGCATATTAAATGACATAAAGCAAGTGCTTTTTATGTCAAAGCGTCTTCGTTCTGGATTGATATTCCAGTCTCGTAGAAGTCCCTGAAATAGTGTCGGCTGTCCTTTTTTTTTCTCTCTGTTTTGTGAGCTGGATACGTTGGGCAAATTGATTAAATTCCACGAGAATGGAATCGCACGGTACGATTTTCCTCTTTTTATGTTGGGCCATGATTAATTTAAAACCCCATAAAATCAATATAAAACAGTCCATAAAATGAAAGCGTTAATGTTGTGAATTATGTCGTGTCTGTGAAAAAAGTGAACTGCCTTCAAAAAATAGATCTCAGGAATCCAGGAACTCAATAAAAATTTAAAAAATATTTAAACTTAGATTTTTAACGCAAAAAAAAACATTATAAAATAAAATATGTACATAATAATCGTTGCAATAATTAAATTAAAATAAACAAAAACCTTATTTAACCTATCTACTACACTTATTTTATATTCTAATATATACATACAATTTAGCTTAACACATGCCTAAATCTAATTATCTATTTTCAATATTATTTTAACTACTACAAACTTTGAAGTTTGAGGTTTTTGTTTATTTTTATTTAGTTATTACAACGATTATTATGTACATATTTTATTTTATATAAGTTATATTATATAAGTTAATTAATTAATTTTTAAGTCGGTTTTCTTTTTTCTGTTAAAAATATTTAATTTTTCTTTTTTTAGTGTTAGATATTTACTCATTATTATATTATTATATTATTATTATATCACAATTGGTAGCACAAGTAAAGGTGCAGTCCGTATGAGGAATAATATGTATAAAGAAACGATGATTGAAAGCAAGGAGCGCTTCAGGCACCTGGCTATCTAGCCTAGGTGATTTAACAAATGTTCTAACTAAACAATAACAAATAGTTACTGTCCTCGCCGGGAATCGATCCTGCGACTTCCGTTTGGGAGCCAAACGCTTTAACCATTACACCATAGAACCAGTTGTTAACAATATTTCTAGGAAGTCTTATATGTAATAGTTAGTGCTTAAAAAGCAGACTGAGTGGCTCTGGCACTGAGCGACTTCCGATTTTTCGTCATATTAGCTCAGCAATAACATTATACAGAAATATTTGATTATTTTAGAAAAAAAGTGTTTCCTTCGATTTCTGCCCTTCCCCCATGTGATCCAGATTTACTTCCACGGCCACTTCGGAAGTGCACTCTTTCGAACAAAAAAATAATTGACGGGGAAATCGGCGAACATATATTAAAGAAATATATATACAGCCGAACATAGAACCTCCTACTTTTCGAAGTCGGTTAAATAAGAGTCGCGCGTTATTTTACCAACAACTCGTAGTAGTAAAAATGTCGGCTAAGAAAGGTCAAATATTGGCTTCTTTTAATTTTGATTACTATATTGAAATTTTTGGCTTTTATAACTACTAGTGATCGCCCTGTGGTCGAAATTCGACTACATTTTAATAAGTTAATCATGTTTCTCCTATATATGAGTAAAGAGAATTTTAGAAGATTATATTATATTTAAATTATATTATATTGCATTATTTTATTATATTTACAAGATATCAATTTTACTGAAACTTGCTTTCAACAATTTTTCGATATTATATCGGAAATATATTTGATATATCATGTTAATTAAAGTAGCAGGCAAATGGCGTTTAATTATATTTAATTTCCATTAAGTTTCAACAAACAACAAATGTTCGTAACTTTTGTTACACCCACGAACATTATAACAAAAATATTTTTAGTAATATTATTTTCAGAACTGTAACGAGTTGAGAGCCTTTTGATTTTTATTTACTTGTTATAAACATAAATATGGAATAATAAATGAGACGAAATACTTGTTTGTGTATTAAAACATCAAAGATCAAAATTAGGCACTTTATTCTCTACAATATAGAGATTATATTAATGTATTTAAAACTATTAAATAAACCACCAATATTACAAAACTTTGGTCTGTAAAGTAAATAATTAAAATACGTAATAAAAACTTCAAAAAGTAAATTGCCATATAGCTACATATTTGTTGCATCAATCGTTAAACACCTTAATTTTTATCAGTGGTTTAACATTTTTACCAATTTACTGTTAATAATTCATAATTGCTTCTATTTGTCCCATATTTTCATTGTTTCATTTATATATTCACTTATAAATACACCAGGCTTATTTGATAAAAATATAAATTCTTTACCTAAGTTTTTAAATAAAATTGTATCGTTCTTTACTTCTTATTTTCACTATTTAATGTTTAAACAATAGTTGCTCTATTTTAGGTAATATTCTGGGATCTCACGCTTCTGGGTAGCTCATCTTTAATTTGTCTTCTATGGATTTTGTTTGATTTCTACTTATTTGTCTTATATCCCATATGGGGACTACCAATGACCAACAAATGATAATCTAAAATTCTACAAGATATTCTATAATTACTAATATTATTAAAACATTAATTTTAACTTGTAATGCCCATATTAAAACATTTATTGACACCACTATTTGCTTACTATTCGTTGGCAAACAGATTTACTAATGAAACCTGAAAGTGATTAGAAGTTAATAACAATAAAATCCACAGAAAGATCTTAATAAATTTTACAACTACCTCTAATACAATGATATACTCTGTCTCCAGATGTATATCAGTTATTGCCAGCTAGTTAGCAAGAACAATTTTTCCCAGCTGTTCTGGGTTAAACCAAACATTAAATTGATTGAAATTCTTAAAATTGAAAATGGGTTGATTAATGTTCATAATTTGAAACTAACAAAGCTTCTTCAAATAGTCTAAATACCTTGTAAGCATAAGGCAGACTCTTCTTGTTAATCTCAAATTTTGTTAATCTTATTTATTGTCCCTACAAATAATGTAAAAGTCATAAATCATAACTATCTAAGGTGTTAAGTAGTTCCATCAATAGAAGAATAACCATAATTAATACAAAATCTTAAACACCGTTGCTTAAAATTAAATAAAATATTTTCAGATGCAAAACATAATAATTTAAAATTACTCTGCCAGCATTTTCGGTACAGTGTTGCCAGATTTTCCGCCATAATGTAACATTACACGGACGCGGTCGATTCACATATAACAGAAAAGGCGAATAATCTACTGTATTAAAGATGCAGTAGTTGACGATTTTGTGATCAGGCCATCTTTCATGATATTTCTTTACAGAGCCTTTAATTTTTCCGCTGGCCATTGGCAAGTTTTGTGAATGTCCATATTGCTAATGAACTATGGGGCGTAATATTAGATTATTTACATAAAATAATTTTATTTAAATTATATTTTCCCCATGTAAAGGCAATTAAAGATTAAGTGCAATTTAACATTTCTATACATAAAGCACTTTAAATTTTTGCGTGATTTTGCGTCAGGATATATTTGAGTTTAATATCTTCAACAACAGAAAATTGGCTCTGTAATGTTAGGTTTTTTATAATGGTTATAAGTTGCAAGTTCTACCAAAACTATTGTCCGTTTAACTGCGATTAGTTTGAGCTAGTAGCTCAGTATCTTACTAAAAATTGATTTAAAAGCTTTTAATAAGCACTGTGCTAATACGGCGTTATTAATATCATATTTTATCATAACATAAAATTATTAATATTCAATTAGTATTTTTAATATTATATTTTTTAATATTTAATATTTATACTCATGTCAAAGCATTGTTATAAAGCTAATTTTCACCGTTATTTAGCCTAAATTATACTAAGAATTATATCAAATCATATTTCGAAATATCCTCAACCTTTCCATCAAGGAAATGAAATGCTTACGAACTTAATATTGAATTAAAAAAAATATCCTATGTATACACAGTCTCATAATATTTTACACATAATTATCGCAAGTAACATCAATTCTTTTAAATAAAACCATTAAAGGCTCCATTTAATCAAGAAATACTTACGTGTCTGGTTTTGTTATAAAACATTCTCCTTTTTCTTGTTATGTTCTATTAGAGCGTCGGGGAATTGATTAAACTTCCAAGATTCGGTAATAATTTCACTTTTCCTTAATCGATAACTTTTCATCAATCATAACGGTGATTTGTGGAAAAGGTGGCGTCAAATATAGATAATGTAGTTAACCTTAATAAAGGCAAACTAAACGAAATTAAAATTGATTTTACCTTGAAATAATATTTTTTATTAAATTTATGTTATATTAATAATGTATAGTATAAAAGTAAGGATTCCCTTTATCTCAGCACTATATTTAAGATAGTATTATAAAGATTATACTTAAATTGCTATTATTCTTGGTAAATAGTCAATGTTTATAGCGCAATGACTAAGTTGTAGTTATTGATTGTAGATATATTTATGCAATTTTTGAGAATTTTTTATAGAAAATATGTTCAAAGTTATTATACATATTCTTTGGTGTGGCCAACTAGTTTGTTATATGAAATGGACCGTTTAAGGTATAAGTAGTCTGACGGGACATAACCTAAGTTTGTTAAAATAGTATAATTATACAGAAAATAATAATAAATCACAAAGAATATTAGGTAGTACAGAGAAGCATGACAAAATGATCAAAATAATAACAAAGAGCGTTATAAAACAAACGGTATGCAAAACTAATGAATAGCAAAAATATTAAGAATTTTTTTTAATGAATTTAATTGACATCAGCTCATAAAGAACAAACAGGTCAATTGAAAAGTTCCCGGTCTGACATATAGATGGCGCTACTAGAATTAAATAAATATGTTTTTTTTAGTTGTCCCTAATCCTCAAAAGAGGCGTGTGTAAATTTGGCAGCTGTCAGATCATTAGTTTGTGAATTATAGCATTTTGAATGAAACAACTTAGGTTATTGTGAAAAAAAAATAGATTTTGAAAGGAAAAAATACAGTTGAGGCAAAAACTTGACTTTATGCCGAGTTTCCGGACACTGCCACAGAAAAGAAAATCAATCGAAAATCAATTATTAAACATGGTGAAATAAGCACCGAAGACGGTGAACGCAGCGGACGCCCCAAAGAGGTGGTTACCGACAAAAAAATTAAAAAAATCCGCAAAATGATTTTGAATGGCCGTAAATTGAAATTGAATGAAATAGCAGACACTCTAAAGATATCAACCGAACGTGTATATCACGAATATTTGGGTATGAGAAAGCTATGTGTATATAGGGTGCCGCGCGAACTACCTTTTGATCAAAAACAACGACGAGTTGATGATTCGGAGCAGTGTTTCAAGATAATCAAGCTTAATAAATCCGAGTGTCGATGTGTGACAATGGATAAAACATAGCCCCATCATTTCACTCCGAAGTCCAATGAAAGTCATTTAAGTGGACTGCACACGATGAACCCGCTCCAAAGCGTGGGAAAACGCAACAGTCGGCTGGCAAGGTTATGGCGTCTGTATTTTGGAATGCGCATCGAATAATTTTCATTGACTACCTTGAAAAAATAAGAACCATCAACAGCAACTATTACATAGCGTTATTGGGCCGCTTGAAGGACGAAATTGCCCATAAACTGCCACATTTGAAGAAAAATAAAGTGCTGCTTCACCAAGACAAAACATGCATGCTTCCTCATCCACCGTATTCTCCAGATCTGGCCCCACTGACTATTTCCGCTTCTCAGATATTAAAACAATTCTCGCTGGGAAGAAATGTTCGTCAAATGAAGAGCTGATAGCCGAAACTGAGACCTATTTTGAAGCAAAAGACAAAGCATACTACAAAAATTGTATCGAAAAGTTGGTGGGTCGCCATAATCAGTGTATCCATTGAAGGGAATTTTGTTGAATGAAAAAAAACTAATTTTGCCAAAAATATGTGTTTTACTATGGTAGGCCGGGGACTTTTCAATTCACATGTTATTAAATAATATTGTAGTGATTAAATAAATAAAAAACAATATTTAATAAACAATTAGTTTTTCATTGTTTATGAAATCTGTCACTAATTGTGGTCTTACCCTTATTTTCTATTGAAAAAAATCTAAATTTTCATTACAAGTTTTGTCTTAAGGAATTCCGAAAATTAGCTGTAAAATAGTGATTAAAAGGGGAGACCTAATTTACCAAAAAAAAGTCGTGGTGAGGTGAGCTTCACATAACAAAAATAAATTCAAGGATCCCTTTAAAAAATATATGAATAGTGAAAAAATAAATAGAGATGTTATAACCTTAGTGTGAACCGGGGACGGAAATAATACGAAACTTTGGAGAATAAGATAATATGGAACTACCACTTCTAGGTTATGATTTTAATTTTAACTGTAGTATTATTACTGTCATTATTATATGATATCAGACAATATTAATAATACCAGGGTAAACATTTGCGGTATTCCCTAGTTGGAGTTGACACATTATAAATGCTTAATATTAAATTATTTTGATACTTGGTATAATGATACAGAACTATTTTATTCAAATTTAGTTAATAATCTTAAATAGGTATCTGCTAAATTTGACGTTATATTCTGAGAAACTATTAAAATATATTTTATTCAAAGAATTTTTTTGTCGCTATGACGGGTGTCATCATTTCGCGACTAAGCTTAGCATGGGCTGCTTCTAACTAGAAATCCGAGGAGTCTGTCTGTATTTTCTCCGGTTAAGGCATTTCTAAAATTTTGCAACCCATACTTAGTTCTAATCTCGGTGAGCCGTGGACAGTTCCTCAGTATGTGGTAGACTGAGATAGGGGCACGGTGAGAAAACTCAGACGGGTTCGAAGTCATCAAGTGACCGTGCGAGAAACGACAGTCGATCTCAGTCGATTCAAAGCTACGGCATGGTGACGAAGGGAAGGAACGCGAAGAGAGGGGAAAAATCAGCTTTAACCTCAAAGAGTCTGTCGTGGTTGGCCTCCTGGGCCCGACGACGTTGTACTTCGTTATTTGTGAAACAGGAAACGAATGGAATAAGGTCAGTATGGACACAAACATCCGCGATGGGAATGGGAGGGGCGGCTACCGATTTAGCCGCACTATCTGCGTGTTCATTTCCCGGTTACCAATGTAATAAGGGATCCACAGTAAACTTTTCTTGATCCCATTCAGATAGAGAGTACGGATAAATGACAGTGAGTCGGTGACCAGGGTATGGTTGAACTCCTGTTCCAGGAAAAATTCGAGAGCATTTCGAGAGTCGGTCAAGACTAGCCATTCTTTGAAGAATTGTATTGTGATATATAATAAAGCTTTGAATATCGCGAAGATTTCAGCGGTCAATACTGAACCCTGTTCAGGGTGCTTGAAATTGAATACCCGGCTATCCACTACAAAGGCACTGCCAAGCCTGTTGCGATATTTGTTGCCATCGATATATATGTGCTTGCGGTCAGGATAAGAGTAGAGAAGTTCACAGAACTTTGACCGAATAATGTAAGGACAATGTTTTCTTATTCAAGGTATTGTTAATTTTTAAATAATATATTATAGCTTCTGTCCATGTAAATTCTAATATATTTTACTAGAAGTAATCGAATGTGCTTACTTGATCACATTTTTATAATTGTTCCTTAACACCATTTCTTTTTTATAACCTGATTTTGTCGTCATAAAATAAGGATTTCTGTTTATAAAATCACGGTTTTTTATTTAATGCTATTGAGTTATTCAGTAAGCGGTAATCAAGGTACGTTCAAAAAATGCTCGAAATGCATTGCTTTACCATGAATGACAAGGCTCATTGGACGACGACCCTAGTCAGCTCTAAAAGACCTTTCTGAATAGTTAGCAGTTGATGAATCTACTGTTTCCAGATATTTACATATTTACATGCTCTGGAAAAGGTACAAGAAGAGGTGGTGAAAATGGTACGAAAATGGTGAAAATGCCACTTAAAACTATTTCAAGAGATGAGGTTTTCTGTATCCTATCGTGACCGAAAATGAAAAATAGACATCAGATTAATGGTTTCCTCCATGAGAATTACCCACTTCGACTTCGAGTTAAAACATTCATGGCCATAAAGTCTTGGTGGGCATATGATGGGATCAATAAGATGTACTGTAGCTGCTAAAATCAAATGGAAAAACGAGATGCTAAATAATTTGATAATAACGACATAATAACTTAAATCAAATGATTCAGTCAATATTTATGCCATCTATGTGTCAGACTGCATACCTATTCATGTAGCTTTAATTTATTTATCAATAAAAAAGAAAAAAACCTTTTAATGAACTTTAATTTACATTTCTACTTAAAATTGTCTAATATATTCTATCTGAAATGTTTTCCAAAAGATTTTTATACAAAAATCACCAATGAAAAAAAAGGAGGCATTAAAAAATCTTCAGAAAACAAATGGAAACTTGCCTTTTTCAATTGGATTACATTTACGTCGTGCTCCTTCTTGTCTGAAACGTTCATCATTAGTATTCTGATACATAGTGTGGCAAAATTAGGCCTGAAACATTTGTCTCAATTTTTAATTCCTTGTAATTTTGTCTAACGTCTATGTGACCGGGGTACTGATGTCCTTGGGAATAAAAGTTAGTTCCTTGTTTATTACAATAATGAAATGTTTTCTTATATAACATTTTAAGTAATTTAAGCAATTTTTTCAACATATTTCTAAATTTTTTTAATATTCTAATATGAGCTAAGCAACCACTGTTTCCAATGTTTTGTATTTTATATTCGGTAGTTTAAGGGTAATAATCTGTAAATATACACATATTATACAAATATGATGTATTACATATACACATGTTATGTGTTTCAATTTAATTATCGATGTAGATTTTAATCCAAGACTTGCTAATAAATTTATAAATGGGAATTCCATCTTAGTTAAACAATGCTTTTCCATATTTGGGTCCATAATAATCTGGTCTATATGAAATGCAAAGAAGCAAAGAAGCCTGTTCAGAAGCTAAATCTAGGAGATGAAAAGAGGTTTGTTGAAGTTTATCATTGATTAAATTCAAAAACCGGTCTTGGGTTAGAAAAAAGTACGTTAAATGTTATATTGGTTTTAGTCCCGTCAACCTCTTGGATTTTTTAAGCATACCTACTAGCAAGTGACCAACTTTAGAAATCATCCCAGAACACATCCGGTCTTACTCAGCCTGGTTACTGGCGTGACTAGTAGCATTTTTCTTGTCGGATTTCATACCCTTACCTAGGACAATCACAAATATTAAACAATCACAAACATAAATTTACGACAATGCCCCAGCAGTATTCGAACGCGGCTATCGCAATAGTAGGAGGACCAGTTAAATTTAATTAAAGCTTCACATCTTGGAAAACAATACTCTTATTTTGGTCTTTCATTTAAACTTATATTTTATTACATTATTGTATTATTTGTCTTAAGTGCTATAACAATGATGTCAAAACAACAAATGTCCTTAAAATTATGCAGAAAAAAAAACAAGTATAACATCAGGTGTCTCACAATAATTCAAACTTTTATTTCGAAAATAAATATGTCATCCTTTTACCTTCGGTCCTCTAATGACTTGAAACCATGGTTACGAGTATGTCCATTTAATTGATATCCTATTTTTATGTTTTGTGAATTTGCATAACGTTTTAAAATATTTTGGCCCCTGGTAACTATTGAAATCATACGTACTTGGTCATATATTCCTGCTTTGTGAAACGTAGAGTTTTTATAATAAACATTTAAAATTTCAATATATTTAATTGTAAGCTCTGCTGGACGATATTTAAAAGCAAACGTTATAAGAGCTCACAGATGAGCTAAAAGAACAGCTCAGACACAGAAAACGCTTACGCCAAATGTGAAAAATACTTTTACAATAAAAACAGAACCGACTTCAAAAAATAAATAAGGAACTCACTAAAATGTTAAAAATACTTTTAACATGAAAAAAATGTTTTGAAATAAAATATGAGCGTAATAGTCGATCTTATAACTAAATAAGAATCAATTTTAAGTCGGTACCATGTCCAAACAATTATATTAAATTAGATTTGTTTTGTTCCTTTTTAATTTTGCGTTTATGGCATAAAATTATATTATCATTTTTGTTCTCTTTGAGAGCTCGGAACCGACTTCAAACTGATTTTTATTGAGTTATTACAACGATTATTACGTACATATTTTATTTTAAAACATTTTTTTTTCTATTAAAAGTCTAAGTTTGATTATTTTTAACATTTTAGTGAGTTCCTTATTTATTTTTTAAATTCCGTTCAATTTTTTATTGCACAAATATATTATTTTTCTCTTTTTCTCTTTTACAGCCCGTATGAGGAAAAATATGAATAAAGAAACAATGATTGAAAATATGGAATGTTTCAGGCACTGGAACCGCTACCTAGTCTAGGTGATTTGACAAGTGTTCCAACCAAACTAGAAAGAAGAAAGTTTCTGTCCTGTTGGGAATCGAACCCGCGACGTCCGCGTGTTTGCTTAACATTCTAGCTTTTACACCATAGGGACAGTTGCCTACCATGTTTCTACGACTTCTCATAGGATTCAGCGATAATATAATACTTAAATATCTGATTATTTTAGATAAAAAGTACGTGAAAACATTATGCCTCGATTTTCACCCCTTCCCAATATCTGATCCTAACTTGGTTCCAATAGGACCACCTCGGAAGGGCACTCTTTCGAATGAAAAAGATATCTAGATATATGATATATTTACTCGGATATGCTAAGTTGCAAGAGTATTTGTTTTAATCAAAATTTCAAGTTAAATTATAAGCACTTAGAATTTTAAAAAAATTGCAAAATTCAGGCATTGCGACATTCCCAATTCCAATCAACTGCTAGCCCTTTCAAACAAGAGGACAGGATTTAAGATAAACGCAACCATTATATAGTTAGAATTCATTTATTACATAAGGAGTTTACACGCGTTTTGTGTTTTTGTATTGTATATGTTTGTGGTACGGTCAACTTTCTACATAGAGAAAATTATAATAAGCTGAGAACAGTTCATTATTATCTTCAGTAGAGACAAGAGACGATAAAGAAATTCCTAGTAAGTCAACTAATTAAATTAATTTTGGTTTAAACAAAATAAATTATATTATCAAGTATTGTATTGACACCAGCATTTATTCAAATTAATCTCTCTATTCAATACCTTTTTATCAGTTTTAAATAATCCGTTGCGACCCTGCCAACATTTTATTAATCCAATTACGGTATTTTCACAGAAAGGCACATTAATGGAGATCAAACAGGTGTCAGGTCAATTCGTTTACAAAGAGCTTTTAAAGAATTATTTTCTGACAAAATTTAATTAATGAGTGAAGTATATTGCGTCATGATTTTTCTCTAACATGTGCATAATTGGGTTTTTGCCTGTTAATTTAATATTACACTGTAGGTTGAAGACGATATTAAAAACTAATCTGAGATCGCATAATAATCTAAAAGTGATAATATTTTTGTTCCGTCAACGATAATTCCATGTAAAAAATTAATGGGTTAGTCCAAGAACCCACCAAACTCACCAGATCTACGGCATTCTAGTTATCACTTTTTCAAATGAATGCAGCATGATATTTATGATGATAACAGATGACTAAAAATATGCTGATTAATATAGATTCTATATATTATAGATATTTAAATGGAATTAATATATACAAAATTTATAATAATTTAGGAAATTTATAATTAATAAGTAATAATGGTAATAACTACCCTGGAGAAATTGTTGAATTGATATCAGAAAAAAGAGAAACGATGGGGAACAATCTCGGACAGAAATGGCGCAATAAATATCAGTGCATATTGATTTCACCGACAAAAGAATCAAGCACAAGTCAGTGTATATAAATCAGCAAGTAGTCCCATATAGACATATAATTGGCTATGTGGGCTATATATTGTTTAGCGTGATACTTGATGTTAAATTTTTGTTGATTGCTAATTCAGCCCTGTCAATATCTAATAAGCTTTTTAAAAATAAGCCTTGAAACCAGTGTGGACTTATGATCTTCAACTATGGGGTTGTACCAATCAAAGAAATAGAAATATCATAAATTCAAAAATTCCAAAACAAAGTACTGCGAGGTATTGTTCAATCTCCATAGTAAATTCTTAATGATAATCTGCACGTGGGCTTGAAGGTAGACACTGTTGATAACGCTCATGGTATAGATATAGATAGATAATAGACAGAGGCCCTATCACTACATCAATGTTGAGGTTCCCCAGCTCCTAGAAAGTGAGGGCTTAGTCAGGATATTACAGAGAGTAAAACAGTTAAAATTTAATTAATCATATTATAATTAATATAAATGATCTAATTCAATGAAGTTATAAATAAAATTCGGTGTACATTAAAAATAGTAATATATATATTAATCCCAAAGGGTCTATCGTAAAATAAGAACTTTGTAATTTTAAACCCGTAACAAATTAGCCTACAACCAAATAGCTTATTAGTATAATTTTACAATATTGCTGTAATAAATAATGATTAATTATAAATATAATTATAAAATAAATAATTATATATTGTGCCAAGCACCTAACACTAAAATCCAAGAATCACATGAAAAAAATTTGCATCTAAAGCCAATAGATCTCATATTTCATTCGGCCACCCTAACCTTTTACAAATTAAGTGGTTAGTTTCTTTCTGGCTGAATGGTTTATGCCGCCAACAGCGAGACAGGAAGTCGAAACTATTTCATCGGTCCCTCTCAGGAGTCGCACGCAAAATTTTGTAGCATGGAATAAAATTTTCCGGAAAATTAAACGTCAGTCATCTGTGGCGGTAGCACGCGAGCCACAAAAAGTCCACTTTCAACGTTTGCGACTAAATATACAACATAATGAACTCCGTGACATAAATCGTTTTTACTCCGCACAGAAAGTATCAAGTCGAGTTTTTTGCGTATCCCATTTACCACGCCAGTAAATTCAAATTAAAATAAACTTACTATAAAGTAAATAAGCTCTTGAGTTAATTGATGTTATAATATCGCACGATTGGAGTCTATAAACACACCAATCAATTGTAAATTAAGTCGTTCAAAAGAGGAAGCATGGTTTAGTGGATAAGGGATAGAGAAGGTCTTGGGAAATATCACGTATTTTCCAAGTTTCCAAATAGCAATGTAAAGCTGAGAAAAAATTGCGTTAAGAAGAAGCTTAAAAAGTTTATGAAGAATTTGAAGAAGCAGTTGATTTTTTTTGAATAACCGTAAATGGATGAAACAGCAGGCACTCTAAAGATATCAACTGAACGTGTACATCATATCGTTCACGAATATTTGGGTATGAGAAAGCTTTCTGCAAAGTCCGAGCTAACTTTTGACCAAAAACAACGACGAGTTGATGATTCGGAGCAGTGTTTGAAGATGAGCATCATTTCACTCCGAAGTCGAAAAATCCACGAATTGGGCTTCGAATTGCTCCGTCATCGCCGTATTCTCCATATCTGACCACCAGCGACTATTTCTTGTTCTAAGATCTCAAAGGAATGCTGGTTGGGAAGAAATTTCCTTCGAATGAAGGGGTGATCGCCGAAACTGAAGCCTATTTTGAAGCAATGGACAAATCCTTCCACAAAAATGGTATCGAAAAGTTAGAGGGTCGCTATAATCAGTGTATCACCTTTGAAGGGTATTTTATTGAATAAAAAAAACTAATTTTTTAAAAATTTTACTATGGTAGGCTGGGGACTTTTCAATTGATCTGTTATTAGTCGGCTTAGCGAAAATTTTGGTTTGAATTTTGGCAAGGTTAGGGCTTATACGCAGGAAGAAAGTCCTAACGTATAATATTTTATGACAATGTTAACATGGAAAGTTAAGTGAGTTAATATATGGTTTAATGATTTTATTTAATTTCAGGCAGTGTTGTTTAAAATATTGTCTTACTTATGCTTATTTCTGTATTGTTGAAAGTATTAAAAAGTTATGGTAGTTATGATTTAACAATTATATGACTATGATCATATAAAGTTACATTTTACATGATTAGTATGGATAGCAAATTAATGGTGTCTCTTTTATCCGAAGATATGTGCAAAAATTTTAAGCTAATATATATTTAAAAGATACCAGAATAAGAAGCGTCGTCTGTTTACGAGTTATTTAGATTTCCGAATGAAACATTTTGAGAAGCAATATAAACATCGATCAATCCTGGATGTCTGATGAACTCAGAGTAGTTGATTTTCTGAATGGCCAAGAATAATTATTTTTGCTTAAGAACTGGTAGAAATTGATAAGATTCTGGAGACATATCATATCTTTATATTAGAGGCAATTGTGAGTTTTATTAAGATTTTTGCAATACCGTACGAAACCAATTCTATATTATTTTCTCACTATATAAACCTTCCTTGGACTTCCATGGATATTTTAAAACTAAAATTGGTGAGATCTGTTCAGCCGTTTTTGAGTTTTAGCGAGACCAACGACTATCAATTCCTCTATATACTTAAATGTTTCCCTACAAACCTATATATTTTGTATTAAATGATTCCTCATCGATGTAACTGTTAATCATTGTCCCTCAGAGAGGGACAGAGATTACCTCTAAAAAAATCGAGCATTTTCAGGAATTTATCTCACAACATATACTTTAATTGTGATTCTATTTGTTTACATCCGCACCATTAACCAAACCATATAATCCGAACGACTTTTGCCGCCATTTTAAACGCTATTTAGGGTAATCCTCTATCCGGAGTTTGAATATTCCGACTAGTTTATTCTCGCTGGAAACCTCTAATAAATTTTAAATTGTTTTAAAGCCGCTCCCATTGTGTTCCGTTGCCACCGGCATGTCGCCTTTATACACTCGCTTATTCATAATGTTTCTGATAATGATATTTAAGTATCCCTACAACGGATATTGCATTAAAGCTCGGCGAACGTGAAGTTGTCTTTTTAAAATAATATAGTTTCGGGTAGTTAGTTAATATGGGGTCATTATTATATACTATAAGATGTACAAATAAGACGTTCAAATTCAAGAATAATCGTCGGAAGTTAGGCGTAGAATAAAGAAATATAGAAGTGAAACTTATATGGATCTATGGGGTCCCACGTTTAAGCTTTTCGGAATCCCCGTTACGCGACCATATGTAAATGAAAAATGCAATAGCTATATGTCTGTATCTCTCTCGTTTAGCTTCGTTATTGATAATTCTAACCTAAGCAGTTAACGACCATTCTGTGTATATATTCTGTGTATTTTAGTTTATTAGTGTAATAAAAGAAAACCTTAAGGGGATCTCTTATGATCTCCTATGTAGGTCCAGGAAAGTTTGTAATCATTTTAAAGACGAAGACTTAAGATGGGCTGAAACAAGATGTAGTTCCTATTTGTAATTTAAACAGTAAGTATTTTGTTACGAATTATTGTATTGAATTAATTAAGTCGTATTTATTGACAGATTCTTTTCTTTTACTACCAGAAAAGGAAAATATGCCCCCAATGGCAATATTACAATCACATAAGTTTTTTTTGGGGCTATTGAGGTTGAGCCTTCAACCTCTGATAGATATATAGGAAATTGTTCTACCCCATCAAGAACCAGAAGCAAGTATGTAATAAGAAACTTATGTTTGTTTTTAGAGAATGGGGTTCTAACTTAAAATTACATTTACATGTTTCTTTACAAATTATTTACAAATAACTCAGCCTGTCCCATCAGCTTCATTTCAGGTTGGATGAAAACAATAATGGCTTTATCCTTGTTGAAATGCAGTATTCTGCTTGCCTTCTAGAAGAAAATGAATGCAGATACTGAATAAGGTTCCTTTTTGCTGT
This sequence comes from Rhynchophorus ferrugineus, assembly GCF_030347505.1. Taxonomy (NCBI): domain Eukaryota; kingdom Metazoa; phylum Arthropoda; class Insecta; order Coleoptera; family Curculionidae; genus Rhynchophorus; species Rhynchophorus ferrugineus. Next base: position 15,648,957 of record NW_027472583.1, on the reverse strand, counting down.
TGGTGTAGTACCTTTAATTTTGGTCGTTAGTGGTTTCAGTTCAGTTGTCATATTTGATGAAATATAGCTCAATTTAAGTAGGTTGTTAATTTAGTCGATTCTAAAAGATAAAATAACATAACCATTAATAGTAATATCATCTTATTTTAATGTTTGTTTGAAATATTAGAGAGAAGATAATATTAGTGGATTACGTGTAATGGAGATATCTCTGTGTTTCCCGCTAAAATTTTTTAATATACTTTTTTAAATTTCCCGCTGAAAATTTTTGAAATTCCCGCTAAACATTTTTAAATATCCCACCTTACCTAACTGTTATAGGACGCACGCGTAAGCGCCCTCACACAGGAATTCCGAGCGTAAATTAGAACCAATTTTAACATCGAAGTTGCGCTTCTAAGTCCCTCTATTCTATGGAAGTTAGGTTACTTAAAACGCCATGTCGTAAGATTTGATAAACGGCAGCAACATAACCTTCAAATATTTTACTATCAGTTTTTGTTTTCTTCTCTATTAAGCTTTTGGGCCATTCCTTAAAACCTTGATAGGAAAGATCTTTAAGGTTTAAGACTTTTGCAGGTGGAACGCATGTAATGTCTTTAAAAGCGCACGTTAAAGGTGATTCAAGTGGAGAAGGATGTTGATGTTGATGTATAAACTTTTAGCAAAGTTTTGTTCGTTTATGCCACCAGAGGGCACCTCAAGCGGGTTTTTTTACTACAGGTGGGTATTAAAAAATTGATTTAAATATATTTACATTATAGAGGGGATTTGATAACATTTATATAAAACATTTTCAAAATACATAAAAAACAATATTTAAGTTGAAAACCGATAACTTATTTTGTAATTAACACCTAATTATTACTTTCTTGTTAAAATACTTTTTCTGAGGATATTACATAATTAATAGTTTTAAAAATATCACCATTTACTGACAATAACTGAATGAGAATATTCGATAAATTTCGTTTTGTATATAAATTGTAGTTATATATAGTAAATTTGATTGCATTTTACATTAGATATGCTTAGTACAATCTTAATTTACAGGTTCGCGTATAGTGTTCTGTGTACGATGTCCTGGGACCGGCGGGGCGTGCTGTACGTCGAGTTCCTGCGCACCCAACGTATTATTAATGCAGCATACTGCTCTAACTTTCGGAAAATTCACGTGAAACCTCTTATCGCTCAAAACGGAGGAGCATTCCAGCACGAAGTGCGATTCTTCTCCAGGATAACGCGCGCCCTCAAGCCGCGCGTCTTTTGGTCGATGCAATATAGGAGTTAGGGATACTGGAACACCCGTTTTGTTTTTCGTTTACTAGAATGACCAGCTAGAACCAAATGGTCTTCGGCTGATGTCGCTTCAGGTTCGGGATATGATTGTTTTGCGGGCGTCAGAGACCCTGGGTTACGACTGGGACTGTCGTAGTTTGTTTACTACCGGGATTCGTGGACGGATAGGGATTTTATTAAGGTGTTATCACTGAGCACACTGAGCATGTTTATGAAATTTTTCACAAACAGGATTCGATGCCTGATTCGAGGTGTGTATTGACATTCCCCATAACCATGGGGCTCTGAGTAACGCATGGACTTTTTTGGATTGGAACACTTGGAGTAGTTCAAGTACCACACCTGTGCTCCATTGAGGCAGATTGGACGACTGGAACAACCCCTTACAGTCCGAATTTATATACCCGCGACTACTATATGTTTGGACCACTGAAAGAAACCCTCGGAGGTTCAGATAAAAATCAGAATAAAGAGAATTTCAGAATAAAGATTCAGCACCGACAACGAGCTAGAGGAGTTCGTGCACATATGTCTGTCCGAGTTGCCCAAGGAATTTTTCGATCATCCGGCATCAAAAAACTTCCGGACAAAATGCATAACTAGTGAGGGGAAATACCTAGCAGATCTGTTAATTTTTTCAATAGAAAATAAACGCGTCAGGGTATTTGTATCGATCATATTTGAACCACCCTCGTATATATATCTTAAAAATAATAACCGAACCGATATTTTATTTAATTCCGCCTATTTTCTTTAAATCACACACTTAAACTTCGTAATACCTACGAGAAGACAGAAACGTTTACTTTTATTTATACAACTTTTGTTTCCCATTCAAAGCGAGGCTCGAGTAGTCCCGTGTTGATACTGTCCCCGAGCACAAAAGCTGCGCGCTGATATAACCGAAGCAATCGTTCGACGGTAATACGCTAAACTTTATCTTTGCTTACTGTTTCGGTCCATTGTGTTTACAGATGTTGGAGAAAGTGAATGAGTCAATTAAATCGGAAACTTAAACAGCTCGAGCGGGTGCCTTCCTCCGTTCCGTCCTTGATTAGGTTGTTTTCCTTGGCGATTATTACGCAAGGAAAACGACCGTTTCCTGATGAATCAAAATGAATTTAAGGTGCCTTTGTTCTAACATTACCGTCATTATTTGCGGACCAATTTACAATCATTTGTCTTCTTGTTATGCCATTTATTTTTTTCTGTTGTAATATTTTAGAATATTTGAAATACATAAACAAGATCAGAAAACAGAATACAAGAAATAATATAATGTTATATATAGTCGATCGCATGAAACAGTGAACTCGGGTCATCTAATTTTACGACGTCGAAATATCGTAATATTGCCAAATTTAACTTTAGCTTCTGGTTTATTTTGGCTTTGATATTTCATAATTCATATATTCGAAGGGCTTAAACTACAGTTAATTATATAGGGACAATAGTTGATTTTGGTTTGGTTGATTTATTATATTTAGATTAGAGTTTTTCTATATCCATATAATGTATTTTACTTTCATTAGAGGGCGTATTTGCCTTTTTATGTTTAGTTCGTGTTGCATTCGTTGCTGCGTTTCCTTGCCATCTCATTCTAATAATATCACCGTATTTCTCCTTAGTTTCGTCCACCTGTGCTACTACAAGTATACCTTTTTCTTGATAACTTTTGCTTTAACTAGCGTTAGGAACTATCTACTGAAAGCGGTTGAAACAGTCGATAGTCACAAAACAGTCGAAACAGTCTATAGTCAATATATAGCGACTGAAAATAGTAATTACTATAGTACAATAGTTCGGTTCACTGTTTTTCTTTCCGTTCGTGAGGTTTGATGAAGCTGTACGAATCCTTTCCTATATAAATTGTGAGAAAGGAAAAGACGGAGATAATTGCTTGGAGTAGTTAATTTTAGATGTGCTTATATTCCAACGGTTGTATAAGCGAGACGCAAATGTATATACTCCTTCACGTACTAACTTTAAATAAAGAATAGGAAAAATTTGCTACTAAATATTATTAACATGCAATGAGTATTTTCATTTTAAAGGAACTAGTATTTTATATTTGAATATTCTGCCGATCTGTAAAAAGGAATGGAATAATAACCCCACAAATGTTTTATCGTATTTTAAAACGTTAATTGTTATTTTTATATAACATACTATAATACATATAGATAATACAATAGAACTTAAACAAAATCTAAAAACTAAAGATATACAATAACCATAAATACTAAATAAACATTAAACATATATCTAATCATAGAAAATAACTAATCCATGGCACAATAACTACCAGAGCTAAATAAAATTAATTCTTTATTTATTATTGAAGGGAAATATTTTTAAATCACTATTCAAAAACGTAATTCACATGTTCAGCTTTTCTCCCGTGATGAGATTTCTTCGACTACTAATAACTTGGCCAGATTTTGAAATAAAAATATTCCGAGGAGATATATGTTGCGGTTATAGCTGAATATTTTAATTGTAACTGATATAAATCAAGTAACATCATTTTATGAGCATGCCAAAGGTCTAATGGGTTTTCTAAAGTTCAATAAGTGACATTTCCAAATAATGACTTAATTTGTAAAGTTGTTGTACCACCTGGTGTAGTTCCGTGCTAGCTCTCGAAGAGAACGGTCGTGTCCGGTCCGCCGAACCTACCTGCGCTTCCGAGAATTACCCGAAACTTTCCCTAAGACGGTCGACCCGTTATCACGTTTCACCAGTGCCTACGTAAAAAAAAAAGCGTCTGTAAGCGCCGAAAAGGCGTTTTTACAGACAAGGCAATGGCGTCATGTACGTCAGAGCCGACGTCGCCTCCTGAACATAATCCCAGTGTTTCAAATTCAAATGGACCATCTTCAGAAGACAGCCGAGAAGTGCTTATAACGGAATTGAGAAAACAGAACGAAGACCTGCGAAAGCAGATAGCTGACCTTAAAACGTTCGCAAAAGCCCAAACAGACGCCCTGAACAAACAGACGGAAAAGCTGGAAAAGAGCGAAAAGGCTTCCGAAGAGCTCAAGGAAGAAATAAAAACTCTCACAGCTACGATAACACAATTCATGAAGCATCAAAGAGATGCCATGGAAGTAAAGATTCCCGCTGCCATAGAAATTCAGTCCCAGACACCAGCTAAACCGACACAACACTTAGACCAAACTGAAGACTCAGAAGACGGTTTCACCTTGGTGGGAAAAAGGAAAAGAGGGCCCGTCACTCCACCTCAGGAAAGCCAGCTGCCGAAGGCCGGCAACAAGGGAAAACAGGCTCCCAAATCACAACCCAATCCGGTAGCCAAGCCAGCCACTAAATCTACCCAATCGAAAGCCAAGGCTAACGTACAGCCTTCGATTACAAAATATGCCACCAGACCAGTGCAAAACAAGCCGACCACCAAGACGGCCCCACAGCCAGTACCGAAACAAGTTACCACAAGACCAACCCAAGACCAGCCTGCGCAGGTAAGTAGCCAGGTCACTAAACAAGTCTTAACCTCCACAGCAAAAACAGTGCCAACCGTTTCGGCGACTGTTTCTCAAAGTCCCCCAAAGGAAAAAATTCCGCCTATAGTGCTCCGTGATAAGAAGAGGTTCATGGAGCTCATTAGAATTACTAAGGCACAATCAATAGACATTATAACCCGAAATAAAAAGGACGGCATTTTCTTATTCGTCGCCACAAGCGACAATTACCGTAAACTTACTACCCTGCTCGAGGAAAGGAATTACCCTTACCATTCCTTCTGTCATCCGGAGGAGAGAGCATTCCGGGTAATAATAAAAAACATCCCAGAATCACTCTGCATTGACGAAGTACGTGAACTTCTCTTTGATCAAGGCTTCCATCCCAAATTTGTGCAAAGATGGAAATTAAAATCCGGGACAGAACTACCAATTGTTCAGGTAGTTGTTCCTCGCGAAGAGCGACAGATCATATATATGACCAAACTCGGCGTCATCACAGTGAAGGTCGAGGTCCAGAGAGGAAACGGCCAGCCAGTGCAGTGCTTCAACTGCCAGCTTTTCGGGCACTCCAGCTCATATTGCCGAGCCCCCCCACGGTGCGTCAAATGTGCCGGGCATCACGACACTAGATCCTGTACCAAAATCCCAGAAGCACCTCCAAAGTGCAGCAACTGCGGTGAAACTCATACCGCAAACTTCAGCGGTTGCACCTGCCGTCCTGCTCCAAGAAAACCAAAAATTCCGACCGAAACCAGACCTCCACAAGGTTCTGCATGGAGTAACCAAGGTGGCAGAAAGCTAGCCCAAAAATTAGCCAGCGCTACCCAGCCTGCTCCAACTCAAACTCCTGCTCCAACCAATACACCGGACCTTAACTCCACAATGCAGGCGTTTACTGACCCGCAGGCTTTCCTACAAGTGATCGCCCTGGCTCACCAACTTGCTCGTCTTTTTCCAAATGTCGCCGCCTAAGCGGCAACACTTACCTGTCTCTATAACTTTCAGCAGCCTTTAACTCTTCGAAATGGCTGTTCCGAAATCTCTTATACTGATGACATGGAATGCAAATAGCTTACGCGGAAAGCAAGCGGAATTGGAGGACGTCATAACATTCTATGACGTCGACATCGTGCTCATCCAGGAAACTTTCCTGAAACCTTCGCATCGTCTCTCTTTCGAACACTTTTTTGTCTACAGAAACGATAGAACTCCGGGTCGAGGCGGTGGAACCGCCATTCTCGTCAGAAAAGGAGTCAAACACGAGCTCCTTCCATCGTTATCAGTAAACAACTTCGAAACAACCTCCATTAAAATCGATATCCAAGAACGTCCCTTTGTGATTACATCCCTGTACAGGAAATCTTCTGCATTCAACTATGCCGAATACCGATCACTCGTCGAAGGAAAATTTCCGAAAATAATAGGTGGCGACTTCAACGCCCACCACCCCACCTGGGGGTGTTCCAGAGCGAATCCCGCAGGTAACGCCATCGTAGCTCTAAGTGCAGATCTGGGCTACGGTCTTGCCTTGCCAGATGAACCCACCCATCACCCTAGTACAGTCTCTCAAGGCGCAGCAAGAATCCTTGATTTCTTTATTCTTCAAGACGTAAATCGCGATTCCGAAGTTCGAGTCCTTGACGAACTAGACTCTGATCATCGTCCGATCCTTCTCAAACTCGGAAACTGCGCCACCACTCAAGTCCCACTAACAAGATTCAGGAAAAAAACCGACTGGAAAAACTACCAATCTCTTCTCCTGAAATCCGATCCAATTCCGAAAATTAACACACCAGAACACCTCGAGGAAGCCGTACTCAAGCTAACTCGCGATATTCAGTCTGCTCACGAATCTTCCACAGTCAAAATTTCATCACAACCCCAGCCGTGGAAAAACAATCTTCCCGCTTTTCTTAAACGTGAAATTCGCATCAAAAACGGTTTATGCAGATTAGCTCGATTCACCCTTGATGCTTCAGACAAAAGGGAGGCGAACAGAGCATGCAAGAGGGTAAGGGCGGCCGTCTCGACTTGGCGAGCAATGAAATGGAACTCATTTCTCGCGGACCAAAGGCTGGATGGCCCCCCTTCCTTCTGGCGTGTCTCCAAATGCCTCGTGGGGAAGACGCACAATGTCATCCCTCCCCTGAAGTCAGCGGTTACAGGAAATTTTGCAGTCACTGACCAAGAAAAAGTCGAGCTCCTTGCAGAGACCTATGAAGCTCAAATGAAATGCCTCCCACCCGCACAGAACACTAAAACTAAAGACATTGACACTGTCATCAACGAATCCAACTCCGTCAAAAGACCAGTAACCCCCGCCTTTCTTCTCAACCATTTTGTATCTCCAAAGTCTCTACAGGCTATGATCGGCAAACTTCAAACCAAAAAATCTCCAGGTTTCGATGGAATATCGATTACCCAGTTAAAAAAGCTCCCGCATAAGCAACTCGCAGAACTGGCAAACATTATTAACTCCATCATGAGACTGCAACACTTCCCGGCGTCTTGGAAACACGCACATATAGCGGTTATACCCAAGAAAGGAGCAAAATCATCTCCATCTGATTACAGGCCTATCAGCCTTCTCAGCGCCATATCGAAGCTTGCCGAGAGGGCAATACTCTACGCTCTCAACTCTTTCACAAAGGAAAACAACATCATTCCAGATGAACAATTCGGCTTTCGCGCTCACCACTCATCCGTCCATCAAGCTTCCCGTCTGGCTGCACACATCCATCATGCTCTTGACCAACGTAAAAAGCTTGGAGCAGTTCTTCTGGACCTAACCAAAGCCTTCGACAAGGTCTGGCACGACGGATTGTTCGCAAAGTGCGTGCGGTTAGGCCTCCCAGAAGACCTAACCGCTCTCATCAAGTCCTATCTCTCGGACAGATCTTTCCAGGTCAAGATCAGGGCGTCACTTTCCAGTCGTAAACAAATCGATGCTGGCGTACCTCAAGGTTCCCCGCTGGCCCCAGCCTTATTTAATCTCTTTATTTCAGATATGCCGAGAAAAGAGCATATTGACGTCGCCTTTTACGCTGACGACACTGCTTTCTTCACGGCCGCCAGGTTCGAAGTTACAATTCATGAGCGTTTACAGAAGCAGCTCGATCATGCGGTCAAGTGGTTCAAATTCTGGAGGTTGCAAATCAACCCCCTGAAAACCCAGGCCATCATTTTCCACAAGAAGCGTTACGCACTGCGCGTCTCGCAACTTAAGATCGACACCGCAATAATTCCATGGCTGGATAACGTCACGTACCTAGGTCTTCACTTCGACCGGCGGTTCGGTTGGCATTCCCAAATCCAGAAAGCAATCCAAAAAGGTTCGGGGATAGCAAACCTGCTATCTCCTCTGATCTGCCCTTCTAGCAGGCTTCCCATCTCCATCAAATGCTTATTTTACAAGATGTTAATTCGGTCCGTACTCCTCTACGGATCTAATGTCTACTTCAAGTTTGTTACACCCAACCAGGTCAAACGGCTTCAAGTTTTCCAAAATAAGCTCCTCAGGAGAATATTAAACGCTCCATGGTTTGTCAGAAATAATCAAATCCATAGGGAAACTGACACTCCAGAAATCAAGCACTTCATATCTCAATCATTCCACAAACAACAACTCAGCTCAAGTTCTTCTGAAAACGCGCTTGTTCGCGAGCTGGTCGACATGCTGGGAGCTTAGCACCGCGTCACCGCTAAGCTCTCCCCCTTCTCCAGGCTGAAACGACCTCATCCGTCGCTACAGCCATAACTTTTGCCCCCATACAACAGTACCCAGTTGTGTGTTAACTCAGGTTCGCGAATCAATAGAATCGCCGGGCTCTCGTGCCCAATAACGGCTGCCCGATCAGCGGGTGCCATATCCCCAAATTTAATGCAGTAGCAGTAGTGATCCACAGGGGTCAACTGTGAGGCGGTTTCGGTTTAGTGTATTGGTAAGCCCAGAGGCAGTCCCACATAACCCGGTCCAACTTGTCACTCCAGGGCAAGTCTCCGCGACCAGGTATGCGTCATGCATTCCACCGCCTGGTTTTTAGGCCAGAACAAAAAAAAAAAAACCACCTGGTGTAATTATTTCTTTCGATCTAACTAGTTTGTTATCCCAATGTCTTCAGATAAAATATATTCTTCATCAGTATTTGTGTCTTGAATTTCGAGTTGTAGTGCTGTATATGTATTTTTTGAAGTTAGAATGGAATATATCTATTTTGTGATGATTTCTTGTATAGCTTCAGCATTATTTGTAATACCTAATCCTGATTCTTTAAATCGAGGATTGAAAATAGCAGAAATTGAGGATTCCCTTTCAAAATATTCTCAACCATCTCTCAACCATAGAATGTTTAGCTGAATGCATCATTCTAATCACCATCATAACTAAAATGTATCGCGACCATCATTATTTTCTTGTATTTTTTAAAGGCCAATAAAATAAATTGTTGAATATTAAAGAGTTGTTCTAGAAAAAATTAAAAAAAATTTTTTTACGTAATTTATCTGTTATTGTAAAAACTTCTTCAAATCTCTTCGAATCCATTCCATTTCTCGAATATAACTTTAACCTTGAATAAAAAGACTTGAATAAGAATGGAGAAAGTTAGATCTAGACCAAAAAGTTAATCAAAATTTTTTTACATATTATTGCCTAAAAAAAATTGATTTATCATTCACAATTTTAATCTTTTTACACTACTACATTAACAATCTTAAAAAATAGCGTTACAAAATGCTGCTATATTAATATACAATATATTGTTATTTATAAGCAAACTACCAAAAATCATAAAACTATATATAATCCATATTAATATCTATGTAAGCCTAAATTCGGTATATTTTTGCCCAATTTTTAAATAATTTTCAGCTAATGTGTTTCTTATAAATAGATAAACAATAACTAACTTAATAATTGAAATATTACTCACTGTTTAATATGATATTGCCTCATCTCCCAGATAATCTACAAATGCCATAGCTAAAGGAACATCAAGCTTCAAAATGATTGACCGAAACAAGTGGTAGTCAAATGAGGTTAAGTCTATTAAATATGATACATGCTTAAAGTAGTTCCTAGTTCAAGAACGTTGTAGCCAGAACAAAGTGTGATCGAGTGTTGCTATACACGAGTATGATTTAACTTCCTTACCCAGTAAATCGCATTTCTTTATGAAGTTCTTTCATATTTCCCAACAAGTAACAATTCATACTTTAACATCCTTTTGGGAAAGAAATTATAATGAAAATACAGAAAGAATTTCTATATTTGATATTAATGTGAATATAGCTTTATTATCCCAAATATAAATAAAATTTTAAATATAGATATTATAAAAACTTAATTATTAATAAAATAATATTAATTCGTTAATTCGGTTCAATTGTTCGGGAACCTACTAGCGCGTACAAATCCATTTAATAACGCGATTTAATTAATTGCGCTTTTCTATACAATAACCGTTCGAATTTAAAATTTAATTGCAACAATTATCATTGTAAAATATAATTTATTTTTAACCATCGGAAATAGAATAAAGGTAAAGTTTTAAAGTTCATTTGTAATAAAATTTATCATAATTTTGGAGTATTATTTCGCTCTTTGGTCCAGTACTGAACATTTAACATTCAAATTGACCAAAATGAAAATATATGACTCCGAAATTGAATTATAGCCCCTTAGTGGAATATAAAACAATATTTCTGTAGTAAAATACTGCAGATCATATTTAATATTAAGTATAATTTTTCTTTATTTCTAAGCTCACCTACTGTTTTATAATTAACCTGGAGCTGTTTTTTGGTATTTTGCAGTAGACTTTGTAAGCCATCGATATACAGTACCAATCATAAATGGGGAAACACTTTTACACAATTTTATATTCTAATTTTCTAATAAGGAATTTTACTAATGTTTTTTTTATTCAATTGTCTAATCTTATATAATCGAGTCTTGTATATACGAGGTTAAGATGAAAAGTTCTCGGTCTGACGACGAAAAAGTATGATTTTCAATTAAAAAAAAGATGGTGCTCACAGTAATGTAAAATATTTTTTACGCGTCCATAATAACAACGAACTTCCGTCATCAAAATGTATGAATTCACAACGTTGCAATGTTTTCGGATCAATTTCGGCTTAATATATAAATAATAAAACGTAATTAAAATAATGAAACAAAAATAGTTTTTTAGGGCAAAATGATGTGGCTCGGTGAATGGAGGTAAAACCAAATAAAACAGTGGTGTTTACATAATGTGACCGTTATTTATTGGCAATATAAAAAAATGTGAAAATACAAATAATAAAACGGATGGCAGCGGAGTTACCTGAAGACGAGGCTTGGGCAGTCGATGGTGGCACGTCTTAACCAAACGAGGGTTGAGCACTGAATGACCGAAATACCCTTCAATAATATCCCAAATAAACGTCTCGGGGTTGCCGCCAGCTATTCGTTGTCGGGTTCCAGTTGGCACCCCGCCCGTGTTCAACATCTGGGATTATATTTCTGGGTATTTTGTAGACCGTTATTCCACGATGTAAAATTCGACATGCTCAAGATCGCTACAGTTTTATCAAATATAATTTATGTTAGCATTCGTGTTTGACGGAGTTCATACAAACTAACGGTATTATTGTAAATAATTATTCTTTCCACGAGTTCAAATAGTTCTTCATTGTGTATCCCTCTCCACTGGCATATTAAATCAATTCGATTGGATTTGACTATAAAATTCTAACATATAGTCTTCTGTATCCTTATCAAGGCTTATTTCAAAGACATAAAATACAAATATTTAATTTATATATAGCGAGTGATAATTTGAAATGGTTCTCACTCAAGGAGCTTCATATTTCTGAATTTCCTGAAAATATTTCTTAGTGTAACAATTTCCTCTGAAATAATTATTTTAAACTTTGATTATATCGAGAACAATAGCGAAATAATTTACTCACTTTTTAGCCGACATATACAAGATAGATCGAACAAGCAGGTGGTTTTGTAGTAGCACATGATCGAATGAATCATATGTAGAGATTTCTATTTAGGGAATATAATATTATATTATTCTTCACACCTTAAAAATATTAAAGAAATGATTTTTTTTAAGTAAATGTATTAAATAGCATCAATATTTAGCTTTCGCAACTACAAACTTACCAACAACTCTTATACTTACCAGTGCATTTTACTGACAAAAGGGGGCCCCCTTTATGTAGTTTCTTTTTTTTTAAATATATTTTGGAAATTCCTTTTTACAACTTAAGTTTTCTCTGGACTGGACCTATTGTTTAACGTGGGGTCCGAAACACAGTCCTCGAACCTAAGCCCACGGACTTGTGGGTGACCACCTTAGAAATTATTGCAGAAGCCATCAGGTCTTAACAAGCCTGGTTACTGGCGTGACTGGGATCATTTTCCTCGCCTGTATTTGCACTCTTGCCTACCACAATCGTAAATATTAAACAATCACAAATATAATTTACAACCATGACCCAGCAGAACTCGAACCCGCGACTATCCCAACAGACCAAACCGTCCTGTCGCCTTTACCACTGCGCCAACTAAGCCGGCATATCTGGTTTCTGTGTGACTTTATTTCGGTGTAACTGATTACGATGCAATCTGTTTCTAAATCTGACTATTTATTGGATTTGAAATTTATCAAAAACGCGAAAACCACTTTTGACGGTTTAAAAGGAAAGTTTTATAGGCTCATATTTTTAGACATTCTAAATCATCAGACAGCATTGTATCTGTTTTAACTAGAATAAAGGGAGAAAGAAAAATACAATCTGATTATGAAATTAATGTACAAACTGCAATAGGCAATATAATCGACGTCGAGATGGTGTTCACTGTTTTAGATCAAAGTACTAAAACATTAAGGTAAATTAGATTTGAAGAAGACCAATATTATGTATCTGAAAGAAGAAACTATCAGTCTCAATTGTAACATTGTAATATATGTGTAATAATATTTTAAGATTAATAATTACAATATTGAGTAATGATATTCTAACGTAAATAAACTCGTTGGCACTTTAAAATATCTAAGTTTTATATGCAGTTTAATATGGTTCATTAAGTCTTACATATGAAATTTAGTAGAATATTCACAAAATGCAGAAGCATATCTGAAAGTGTCGTAAATTAAATCGTAAGTATATGCGCTTCGGCTTTCATAGTTTATTAGCTCTTATTTTTATATTGAGGGCGAGAAAGCTGATATATGCTTCCCTGAAGAGGTACTTACAGGGCGTATATATTATATTACGAATTATATTTGAATAATATTCAATTATTTCATTTTTCTAATCTATAATAGATAGATATTAATTATTATTAATAATATATATTATTAAAATAATCTTATATATTTTAATAATATTATAGCATCTAAGATTTTATATAACATATTTATAATAAACAACCTTAAAATTAATTCACATTCATTAAACCATAAATGAAGATGGAACAGCTGCTTTATTAAATAATTCAATTTAACTTTAAAAATTAATTTGTTTTGATGTTGATTAATGTTTTAAGAAAAGCGGAGTAAATTTAATTCTGTTATATTTTGCAAAAGTTTACACGCAAACAAATATAAAACTTTTCTTCAATAACATAAATACCTTGACGTTAGCTTAAATATCTTATATTTTCCTTTAACATTTATTATTTTTAATAAATATTTATTAATCAGAAAACCATTAATATTGTCAATTATTAGTTAGTCAATTATAATTATTATTATTAGTCATTTAATAATCAATACAGGTACTTAGGGGAACATGGAGGAGTTAAGATGAGGGAGTTAGGTTGGTTATTCTAGTTTTTATTATAGTATAACTATAGTCAATTCAAAATAGAAGTGACACGAGTATGAATATATGTCTGTCTATATATATATATATATATATATATATATATATATATATATATATATATATATATAGTTGTAAATATACATATATAGTTATAACAATAACTGATGGTTCCTCCAAGTTCTTTAAAAGTTGATTTTCAAACTACTGCAAAGACAAGTGATCAAGTTATACAAGGTTCATTTCTTCAAGGTAGTTACTCTTGAGCTTAAAGAAACACTAATTCTGTACCAGAAATAAAACCATTCCTGTTTCCAGCATGAAAAACTATATGTCTACAATGAATAAATATTATGACTAAAAAAACCTAATTGATAGTTATTCCAACGTTTACCTTTTTCTATGAACCTTTGTTGTCTTTATGCTATGTTTATTATCATCTTGCCATTAGCAACCCAATGTACCACTCTTTTAGAAGCAATCTCTGGAAGTTCCATTAAACCCCTTCGTGGGTTATCTTTACACCACTTAAATCCTAGATTATCCAACAATGTATGAACGGATGTTGTACATCTCTCAAATAGCTGTATATCTTTCGGATCTTTCACCTGTTCCGCAGAAACACGTTTTCTTTTTGGCGAATTTAAAGTTATATTGTATTTTATTTTTTGAGATATTTTAGTGACCGTGTCTGTACTAATATAAAGTGCAAATGCAAGGCGGAAAAATATTTTCAATAAAAACTGCGGCGATTTCAAATTTATTAAAACTGAGCGTCAAAACAACGTTTGCCGGTTTATAACCCGTGATTATAATATTTTAAAAAATTTTAGAGACCAAACAACTTCCCTAACAGCATTCTATCTCTTTTTAAATAGAATAAAATGACAAGGGTAATATTGTCTGACTGTAAAACTAATTTACAACTTTAGACAGACATATATTCACACTCGTGTCACTTCTATTTTGAATTGACTATAGTTATACTATAATAAAAACTAGAATAACCAACCTAACTCCCTCATCTTAACTCCTCCATGCTCCCCTAAGTAGGTACTTAGTCATTTAATAATCAATACAGGTGTATTGATTATTAAATGACTAATAATAATAATTATAATTGACTAACTAATAATTGACAATATTAATGGTTTTCTGATTAATAAATATTTATTAAAAATGATAAATGTTAAAGGAAAATATAAGATATTTAAGCTAACGTCAAGGTATTTATGTTATTGAAGAAAAGTTTTATATTTGTTTGCGTGTAAACTTTTGCAAAATATAACAGAATTAAATTTACTCCGCTTTTCTTAAAACATTAATCAACATCAAAACAAATTAATTTTTAAAGTTAAATTGAATTATTTAATAAAGCAGCTGTTCCATCTTCATTTATGGTTTAATGAATGTGAATTAATTTTAAGGTTGTTTATTATAAATATGTTATATAAAATCTTAGATGCTATAATATTATTAAAATATATAAGATTATTTTAATAATATATATTATTAATAATAATTAATATCTATCTATTATAGATTAGAAAAATGAAATAATTGAATATTATTCAAATATAATTCGTAATATAATATATACGCCCTGTAAGTACCTCTTCAGGGAAGCATATATCAGCTTTCTCGCCCTCAATATAAAAATAAGAGCTAATAAACTATGAAAGCCGAAGCGCATATACTTACGATTTAATTTACGACACTTTTAGATATGCTTCTGCATTTTGTGAATATTCAACTAAATTTCATATGTAAGACTTAATGAACCATATTAAACTGCATATAAAACTTAGGTATTTTAAAGTGCCAACGAGTTTATGTACATTAGAATATCATTACTCAATATTGTAATTATTAATCTTAAAATATTATTACACATATATTACAATGTTACAATTAAGACTGATAGTTTCTCCTTTCAGATACATAATATCGGTCTTCTTCAAATCTAATTTACCTTAATGTTTTAGTGCTTTGATCTAAAAGAGTGAACACCTTCTCGACGTCGATTATATTGCCTATAGCAGTTTGTACATTAATTTCATAATCAGATTGTATTTTTCTTTCTCCCTTTATTCTAGTTAAAAGAGATACAATGCTGTCTGATGATTTAGAACGTGTAAAAATATGAGCCTATAAAATTTTCCTTTTAAACCGTCAAAAGTTGTTTTCTCGTTTTTGATAAATTTCAAATCCAATAAATAGTCAGATTTAGAAACAAATTGCATCATAATAAATTACTTTAAACAGAAACCAGATATGCCGGCTTAGTTGGCGCAGTGGTAAAGGCGACAGGACGGTTTTCACACTGTTGAGGTAGTCGCGGGTTCGAGTTCTTCTGGGTCATGGTTGTAAATTATATTTGTGATTGTTTAATATTTACGATTGTGGTAGGCAAGACTGCAAATACAGACGAGGAAAATGATCCCAGTCACGCCAGTAACCAGGCTTGTTAAGACCTGGTGGCTTCTGCAATAATTTCTAAGATGGTCACCCACAAGTCCGTGGGTTTAGGTTCGAGGACTGTGTTTCGGACCCCACGTTAAACAATGGTCCAGTCCAGAGAAAACTTAAGTTGTAAAAAGGAATTTCCAAAATATATTTAAAAAAAAAGAAACCACATAATGAGGGCCCCCTTTTGTCAGTAAAATGCATTGATAAGTATAAGAGTTGTTGGTAAGTTTGTAGTTGCGAAAGCTAAATATCGATGCCATTTTAATACATTTATTTAAAAAAAATTAATTTCTTTAATACTTTTAGAGTGTAAAGAATAATATAATATTATATTCACTAAAATAGAAATCGTCTGCATATGATTCATTCGATATATATATATATATATATATATATATATATATATATATATATATATATATATATATATATATATATATATATATATATATATATATATATATATATATATATATATATATATACCACAGGCCACAGATTATTATGTCTCCCTCTATCACTGCATTTTTAATCCAATGGAGTTGATATGTGGTATTAAAATAGATACAATTACAATAGATTACAATAGATATTCAGGTCGAGGAGGATATTCAAACCAGAGCTGTCTAGATTTATGGAAATAGGCATTGTCGAAAATAACACCTTTGGTTTGTATGAGTTCGATCAGACACATTGACGAAGAAATTGACAAATGGTAGAAACTTGAGCAAGGTTTTAATAGATTGGAAATAATCAGCTTGGATTGACTTGACTAGTATTTCTGAAAGTGACTTGAAACTTTATGAATGTTGGTTTATGATTCAATGCTGACGATTGCCGAGACAGGTTGATGAAAGAGGAAAACAATAAAGATCAGTATACAATTAATATACTTTAGTTGTAGGGAATTGTATTATAGAGTGTGAAAGCTTTACGAGCATGTGTGTTATTGTTCAGAATATACATGAGCGTTTGGTTAACATGTATGAGTAGAGAAATAACATTAACTGTTTTGTAGATATGGCAAATGCATTAAGGAGAATGCAGTGATTAAATGTAGTTTTATCAAGAAATATGTATAGAGATAGTAACAAGGCAAACTAAAGAGAGCTGTAATATTATCGTGATTACTTTACAAGGATAGATTGCAACGAAAGAAACAAGAACTAAACGTAAAACATAAATATGCTCTCTAATGAAAGTACAACATATTACTCAGATATACAATTGTTAATTAAGTGGATTAGGCCTTCGGGGGATACCACTACATACAAAAAGGCGTCTAGCACCCTACCGATACAAGTGTGGAAAAAAGCTCAATGTATATATAATAAGACAATCTAACCTATAAATTATTGTGGTTGTAAAATTAATTGTAGTTTTAAGTTCTTTGATAATAAATGCATTGATATACTATAATGCAACAATAAATTATATTTAAGAGAATATTTGTTCAATTATTTTATTTATTTTAAAATGTTGTTATATGTCAGAGCCTAAATGTATTAAAATTCAGAGTAGCTGCGGCAACATTGCGACGTTTCCAATGTCACTGCTATCTTGAATTGACTATAGTTACCTTTATTCTATGAACATGGAAATTAGAAAGAATTTGAATTTGTAAATAAAAATAAATTTGGCTTTCATTGCTCTAAAGCACGGGGAAGAAAGTATCAGAGCAAGCAGTAATGAAATCTACGAGACTAATATTAAACAGAATAATAATATATTCCGAAATATCATATATAATTCATATGTGTCATAACCTAAATAAAACACAATTTTATTATCTTTACTAACATGCAATACAACAGTACGTATTATGGACTTAGAGACAATTTATTGCCTAATGCAAAAATCAGAACGTAGTTTGTAACAGTTTTGTTTATAAATTACCGAATAAATATCTTTACGTACTCAATGATGAACTTCTTACTGTGACTAACATTTTGCCGTCAAACACATCATATTTCAAAATGATAATATGCCCATAAAAATAGCCAAAAGGTTCAGTATTGGTTTGACCAGCATCAAAACATCATGAAATGCCATCCCTGAACAGAACAATCGCCGGACCCCAACATAACTGAACTATTATGGGAAGTAGATTCTTATTCTCAACATTACTGAAAAAATTGGTGGATGTTTCGTTACAAAAATGGGCCACTATTCCAGTACTTATGACTATTAAATGAGAATATATTGATGAGTGAAACCAAATTTCTTGAAAAAATTTTTTTTGTTCGACCAAAGAGTTATTTAGTGATGTGTTATATGAATAAATATAACACACCTACAATTATGTGAAATAAATATACATAATTTCTGTGTACCGTTTATTAATCTTGTTTAGGATGCAGGAATACGCAGCTGAAAATATTTCTTAGAGTAACAATTTCCTCTGAAATAATTGCTTTAAACTATGATTATATCGAGAACAATAGCGAAATAATTTACTCACTTTATTAGCCGACATAGACAAGAATAGATCGAACAAGCAGGTGGTTTTGTAGTAGCAAATGATCGAATAAATCATATGTAGATGATTTCTATTCAGTGAATATAATATTATATTATTCTTCACACTCTAAAAATATTAGAGAATTTTTTGAAATAAATATATTAAATAGCATCAATATTTAGCTTTCGCAACTACAAACTTACCAACAACTCTTATACTTACCAATGCATTTTACTGACAAAAGGGAGCCCCCATTATGTGGTTTCTTTTTTTTTTGAAAATATATTTTGGAAATTCGATAAAAAAATGGGCCACTATTCCATTATTAACTACTCATTTTAAATTTTCAATAATTCTCGAGGTAGAGTAAAAGTTGGCTGCCTTATGACTATTGAATGAGAACATATTGATGAGTGAAACCAAATTTCTTAAAAAATTGTTTTTTTTTCTATCAAAGGGTTATTTAGTGAGGTATTATATGAATAAACATAACACACCTACAATTATGTGAAATAAATATACATAATTTATGTGTACCGTTTATTAATCTTGTTTAGGATGCAGGAATACGCAGCAAATAATTAAGGTGATTGTATGTAAACTGCATTGCAGTCTTGTTAACATAGTTGAGAAATAACTCAACATATATTCCGAAATTCTTGTCAAGACTGCTCCTGTACGAAATTACGTCTGCACTAAATTAGCTCTAGATAATCCTGTGGAATACACAATAATATTATCCTTGTAGTAAATCCGGGATTAAGGAGGCTCGAGATTTAATATATATGGCGAAAAATATATTTAATATTAGATCTAAATATTCTGTAAAAGCTAATTGCTAAATATTTTAGAATGTTTTATTTATTTAAAGAATTAGAAATACAACATTTCTCAAAAATGCCAACCTAGAAAAGCAAATTTTGACATAATATAGTAAATTAAAGCTTAAATATAATCATACTTCAACAACTTCTTCAGCTTCAACAAGTTGCGTATTCTTTCCGTTAAATAAGACAGTTTTTAATCTGAAATATTTGAATAGTTTTTCTTTCCTAAACACTTTCACAAAATATAAATTATGCAATCGGTAGGATTACGTGGAAATTATAAGTTCGTTCTCTTTTAAATTCATTGAGTTAACCGGAATCAAATTAATTATAAAGAAACGAAAACAGGTTGACGTTTGGGAAAACTTTCTAAAATTACTCGAAGCGTTTCTTGATGTAGTTAAGTGGAGTTCGGGCAAAGGAATCGCAGCTGAAGCTGTAAAATCATAAAAGGTGGGTTGAAAGTGCTCAACAATACATAAGTGCTCAAAAACCATAAGTTGTCTTAATTAAAAAACATTGAAGCTTTGAAAAACATCCCCAGTCCATGTCCAAAGGCAGACTGAAGTTGCTATGAATTAACATATTTTCTCAAGTACCCGGCAGGACACATAGATGGCGCTACTAGAAATCCGTATATTCTTCGTAAACCCTAACCCTCAAAAGATGTATGTATAAATTTGGCAGCTATCGGATCATTAGTTTGTGAATTATACCACTTTTCGTGAAGCCTTTTGTTAATGTGAAAAAAATGGGTAAAAGGGAATTCCGCGTATTGATAAAATATTGGTTTTTGAAGGAAAAAATACAGTTGAAGCAAAAACATGGCTAGATTCCGAGTTTCTGGACATTGTCCCAGGAAAATCAATCATCAAGGATTAGTATGCTAAGTTCAGACGTGGTGAAGTAAGCACCAAAGACTGAACGTAGTGCACGCCCAAAGGAGGTTGTTACCGACGAAAATATTTTAAAAATCCACAAAATGGACAACACAGTCGCCACAGTCGGTTGGCAAGGTTGACTGCCTTGAAAAAGGAAGCACTATCAACAGCGACTATAACACAGCGTTATTGGACCGTTTGAAGGACGAAATCGCCTAAAAACGACCGCATTTGAAGAAAAAGAAAGTGCTGCTTTAACAAAACAATGCATTGTGCCAAGAATCCATGAATTGGGCTTCGAATTGCTTATAATATAGTGCCACTTGCCTATAATATAGTGACAATCCAAAATAATACAAAAATTAAAACAATATTGCAAATAATTTTAAAAATAGTTTGTAATTAAATCATAGTACACCAATTTATCTTTCATTTATTTTATTTTTTCGTTAAATTACTAATGAAAAATAAAATAATAAATGTCAACCTGACCAAAATAATTTTGTATTCTCTTGTGTGTTTTACAATTTAAAATTACATGTTTTAATTAAATACGAAAAAGTTAATTAAATACGAATATCGTGAAACTAGAATAATAAAGAATATAAAAAAAACACTTAAATAGAGAGATACACGAGTATGTTAGAGAAGCGTCTGTATAAAGGCCTATTTATATACACCGAAAACATTATATTTAAATGTTTCTCCGCCGTGTAACTGAACTAAAGCTTTCTCTCCTACATTAATTATTTAAAGGGTACACAACAATTAATTCAAATTTAGTTGATAGAACGTATTTCATAGTCTACCGAGGTTTCAATCACGGTAGACTATGAAACGGAAACGGTTCAGAATAATTGTTAAAATACAATATTGAAGAGAAATGTTTGACTGATTTGAACAAGTGTCAGATAACATTTTCATTCCGATTTTATTTCCAAAATTTTCAATACGATCTAGCTAAATTGAATAAATTTTAATACCGTACTTATATAGAACATTACAAGATTTATTGCACTTAAACACAGTTCAAACTCTTAAAGATGTTTCAGGCAGCTTAGTAGTTTATGAATCTGCTATTTCCATGCCTTTACATGAGATGTGGCAGATCCTAAGGGAGTAAAAATTGCTACCACGACTAACTGCATCATAACTTATTCAACATCGCTGTTTCATTAATTCTTATCCAAAACAAGAATAGGGTTTTCCGGTACATTGTTGTGACCTGTGTGGTGATGAAAAATATATCTATTATCACAATCCCAAGTGAAAAAATTATAGATTAGTCCAGAAGAACCAGCTACATCGACACCAAGTATCTAAGGCCATAAATGATTGCTGTGCACATGCTGGGATTAGCAACGGTGGGATGTAGTGTATTACCTGCTGCTAAAACTAAATGAAATTAACGTCAATTGAAGATAGGTTGTTGACTGCAACCATAAAAAAGTGTTTGCTTTATCAAACTGTACTCGATATTATGAAAATCGTTACCAATAACTGAATTAAATATAATCTTAGATTTAGATCGATGTCATTGAAGCTTTAAAATTCATATTAGATGAATTTTAAAGCTTCAATGACATTATGGGGCTTTTTCAACGAGCAACCTAAATTCAACAAATAAGAATGTTAAGTTTAATAAGAAATACTAATACTAAATTCCATCAAATTATGAGGATAAACAAGGCATTAAATGAAAACTAATTAATAAATCAAATTTATTATATTCATTTATTTTTAATAATATAAATGCATATGATCATAATTATCTGTGGAATATAGTAAGGAAATAATCTCTACATGCATTTTTATCACTTATATCTGTACGACAAAACTTTACTATAACACATATTTTTAATTTTTCAGTACATCCTCTACTATTTTTCATAACTTCAATCAATCTCTTCGTCAGCCTTTCATATAGGTTTTTAGCATAATCTTCATTTAATTTCTTTCGCTAATTGGATAGAATTTTTTAGTTGTTCAGCATTGTTAAATTATTTACCATTTGAATATACAACACTAGCTTACCCCTACAATTTTCAAGAATATTCACATTAGGCGATAGCTATAGGTTTTGAAGGAAAGACAGAACTACAATTCATTTCTGTGAAAATTAATTGCATACACAAGTCAATAAAACAGACAATGTACATCATCAAAATTTATGACGTCAGCATGTTGCAATGTTGCCGCATCAACTTAGAATTTTGGTTTACAACATTTGCCGGTTTATAACCTCTATTTATTGTAACTAATTTTTTAAACAGTTTTGCATACGTTAGGCAACAAAGTTCACTATATAGGCTTATTCTGTTACATGTTCCAACTCACCAGACAGAATTCTGTGTCTTGTTACTAGGAAGAGAAGGAAAAATTCGCTCAGAATTTTTAATTTTGCATTTTTAAGACCTGGAATTAGCAATATATCCGAGGAAGAGCTTTGTTCATTTAATGCTCTTTTAACGAATTTCGAGGTAGATGTTTTAATTTTTCGATCGGTTTAAGGTGTGGTGATTCTTTTTGTGTCACATTTCTCAATACGATTTGCCTCAAGAAGCTCTTTATTATTTTTATTATCAGTCTTAATTTCAATCAGATCGACGACAGATTCCATCAATGGCTGCGGTCTTTCGCTACAAATATGTGGAGAAAAAACGTTTGTATCTCTTCATATTTTTTTGGAGACGTGTTCCTCCTGAAAAATTGAAAATACGAGGTAATCGCATCAAACCATTAATATAATGTAAATTCGTAGACAAAACATAGTAAAACTCTTATCGCCCTATAACGATTAAGAACGGCGGGATATTTAAAAATGTTTAGCGCGAATTTAAAAAATTTGAGCTAGAAATTTAAAAAAGAATAGTAAAACATTTTAGCGAGAAATTAAAAAACATCCTTATAATTTTATTGGAAAATCGAAAAAAATCTATTTGAACATATTTTATTAAAATATTATAATTACATTAATTTCTCTTGACCATAAAAGACATTGACGTAATCACAGAGATATCTCCATTACCTGAAACACATAATCCACTGATATTATCTTCTCTCTAATATTTTAAACAAACATTAAAATAAGATGATATAACTATTAGTAGTTCTGTTATTTTATCTTTTAGAATCAACTAAATTAACAACCTACCTAGATTGAGGTACATTTCATCAAATATGACAACTGTAGTTCCGTCTATTCAGTCAAGTTTCTGAACTGTAACTAACGACTAAAATCAGAGCTACTACTCCAGCAGCAAAAAGCATCCTGATTCTGTATCTGCATTAACGTTCTTCTAGAAGGCAAGCAGAGTATCTTCGATAACAGCTTATATCCTTTGCCACTGCATTTCAATAAAGATACAGCCATTTTTTTGCCATTGTCACTTCATCCAAGGCTAAGATATCCGCAAATAATCGGTAAAGGAACATATAAATGTAACATACATTTCCAATTTAGAACCTCCATTATCTAATAAAAAACATTTATTATTATTATATACTTACTTCTGGGTCTTGTTAGGGTAGAAGAATCTCCTAAATATATCTATCACAGGTGGAAGATTCAACCTAAATAGCCCCAAAAACTTATGTAATTGTAGTATTGCCATTGGGGGCATATTTTCCTTGTCTTGTAGTAAAGGTAAAGAATCTGTCAATAAATACTGCTTAATTATTTGACTGCAATAAATCATTACAAAATACTTACTGTTTAAATTACAAGTAGGAATTACATCTTGTTTCAGCAATGGCTTTCCACATTTTGATTTATAGTTTTTATCTTTAAAATGATTACAAACTTTCCTGGACCTGAAGAGGAGGTCATAAAGAAATCCCCTTAAAATTTTCTTTTTATTACACTAATAAACCAAAATACGCAGAATAATCTAAAATAATTGTTAAATATATATAAAAACACATACCGAAAAAAATGTGGTAAATCAACACCACAAATTATATCACCCAAAAATGATGATTTCCATGATTTTACACATTTTATATCCAAGAGGTTCATTTTTACTACACTGAAATTCCTTGCTAGTGCTCATCACTTCGTAAACAAAAAGTGCAGATGAGGTAATGTCTTCCAAATTATATTCACTCATCCTCCCGTCATCCGGACTATCCCGAAAGCTTGTCCCCTCTCAGTCTCCATTACCGGCAACTAACCATCATTTGTCATTTCGTTTTAATTGCCTACCTATAATTTGTTACTTTCTGTATTTTATGACAGGCATTTTTACTGGGTCCGATGCTAGAAAACTCTAAAAGCAGATTTATGGCGGTAATTAAGAAGATTGCTTACTTTTAGTGACCCGATTTTTTCCACGGCTCTCACGTTCACCCATTACATGGCATACTCGTTCGGCATAGCCTGTCGAAAAGGTTCATTAGTTTTGTACATTCGATGATTTATTATTGGATAGATTTAGTGAAGATGTGGGTTTGATTGACAATCCTAGAACTTTTTCGAAATTTAACTAATGTATATTTGTTAGTTCATTAAATCTACATTTATTTTTCCAGACGAGTCTGTTATTATTTTAATTAAGGTGAGAATATAATTATATCTTAATCATTATATATTAAGGTCTGAAAAATGTAATAGAATATATATAAAGTTGCATAGTTAATATTGCTATTTTTACTTAGAAGTTGAAAAGAATGGAGGATATTTATAGTGGAGTTACCCCAACTAGTTTATTAAGAGAACCTCAGTTTATTAAGCTAATCATGATTCTGTCGTAACAAAGTAAAGGAAATAATTTAAATATCATATATTACTAAAATGTACTGTATCGAAAACCAACCCTCACTAAAATTTTTAAACGGTATTGAATTTAATTTAATTTAAATTAAGTCAATAATCATCAAAGTATTGATAAATTTAAATTACTACATCACTGAATATTATGACGAAGTATCAAAAGTAAGATTATTTTAAGAATTCTGACGGAGTAATAAATGAAGTAATACCTGAATAGACTTTAGCTTGTATATTAAAACAATAAAGACACTTAGGTAATTTATTTTTTGCAATTTGGAAATGTACATTATGAGAATGTATTTAAAATTAATAAATCAACTACCGTTTTTTCAAAACTTAGGTCAATAAAGTAAATAATTAATTTAATTGATACAAAGTTCAAAGAATGAAATATCATATAATCATATATTGTGTTCCATCTACGCAAATTTTGTAGTTATTTTTGTTTTAACTATGTATTCATATAGTCTTATCTTTAGTCCATATGTTTCGCCAAAAATATATATTGCAAAAGCAACAAATACAACAGGATGATTAAAATAATTTAATTTTCTGAACTTTTAAATAAAATTTCATCATTCTTTGCTTATTAAATCCTGTCTTCGATCTCACCCTTGCAGATAGTTCATGTTTAATTTGCTTTCTTTCGTTTGTGTACTGCTTTCTACTTAGTATTATGTCTTATATAGGAACTAACAACTAATCAACAAATGATGAAATAAAAGACTATGAAGCTGTTTTGTAATTGTTAATATTCTTTACAACATTCATTTTTAATTCCTGATGCACAAATTAACATATTTGTATCTACAATATGAGGTTATTACTTTATTAAGAGATGCATTTACTAAAGAAATCTAAAATGAATCAGAAGTTAATACAACTAAAATTTACAGAAAAATCTTAATAGCCTTTAGAATTACCTCTATTACATAATATGTAATGTTACTCTATGCATCTGTAACTATGGTTTTGGAATTCTAAATATCTTATAAACAAAGCTATAATATACCTTTCGACAAAGCGGACGCATTAATTTGTTCTCTCTATATAAAATGTAAAATATAATTTTACGTGATAATACCATTCTTAATCGTTTTTATATGAACTTTTCACAACTCTTTAATAGTTCCAAAAATGCGGGAATAACCGACAATAACATTAATTCTTAAACAATAACTTCTTTTAATAACTTTTTAACATTCACTTTATGTTTTATTGTCGTTTCAAAGGTATAATTTAGGATTTTTTAAAAAATATTTTAAAGTCTCCTTTTTACCAAATAGGGTTTATCTGGACTGAACCTACTGTTTAACGTGGACTGCGAACCACGAGCCTCGGCAATAAGCCTTACGACTGACGAGTGACCAACTTAGAAACCATTCCAGATGACATCCGGTCTTCCTGGTTACTGGCGTGACTGGAATCATTTTCCTGGTCGTATTTTGCACCTTTGTCTAGGACAGTCGCAAATATTAAACAATTACAAATATAAATTTATATCGCATCGACTATCCCAAGAGTAGTTGGACCGCCGTGTCGCCAATTTAGGAATTTATCTTCTGATTTAAAATTGCCTACATCATTTTGCTTCACAACGTTGCCAGATTTTGATTTTAAACGTTACGGGTCCGTTGTTGATTTACGTTCAACAGAACCGTCAAATAATTTATCGTATAATAGTTGAAGCTGGCAACGCGTCTACTAGAGCCAAGGAAAATAATATAGAGTTAAATGTTTCACTACGGTGTCAATGTAAATTTAATAACCCTTGTTATTTTTTTGCCCTTAACATTGTCGTGGTAAATCTACTTTTCATTGCCAATCACAGTATGTCCCAGAAGTTTATTCTTTGTATGCCAGTAAAGCAATGAAAGTTTTTTACAAATTTGAGATGGATTTGAACCAATAAGTCAACAAGAATTGCAATTCGTTATATTAAAACTTGTATCTCTTCAGGCAATTCTTTTTCTTTGACATGAAAAGCATAACTTTTAAACTATTAAGATAAAAGCCTTCAATTATGGGGATATGAGAGAACAGCATCAACATTTCTTTCTAAAAGTGTTTTATGGTTTCCGATGGCAGATTCCTTCAAACAAAACAACAAAATTAGTAATCGTCGAAAATGAAATTCGCTATATCAAGTAGAGTCAAATTTAACTGTTAAATCAAGTTACTTAACAGCTACTTATATCTATAATATTTCTCCATTCCATTGCTAATCAAAATGCGTACAATCGCTTAGTAGTGTAAGCAATAAGCAAATGCTTTATAAGATAGCTTAAGCGGTATGATTCTCTGGATTTAGCGTTGAGTATGTTTTTTTTATTAATAAGATTTATAAAGCTCTGTTATATTTAAAAGAATCATTAAAGGCTTTCCCCATATATCAAGGGTATTAAATCGATGGCATTGCCGCTAAATAACCCAATCAGTTAACAAATACCAGATAGCCCGTAGACAAAAAGTCCATAAAAACAAGCTCCTTCGATTTTTTCTTATCT
Source organism: Rhynchophorus ferrugineus (assembly GCF_030347505.1). Classification (NCBI taxonomy): domain Eukaryota; kingdom Metazoa; phylum Arthropoda; class Insecta; order Coleoptera; family Curculionidae; genus Rhynchophorus; species Rhynchophorus ferrugineus. Next base: position 15,621,428 of record NW_027472583.1, on the reverse strand, counting down.
TGTCTAATAAATAACCCGTTAAATATCATCGCCTCATCTATCACTGCCGAATCCTCAGTCTGATACGTGCGGAGCGAGAGAGAAGGAAGATAAGCTCAGCTATTTATTTTTATTTTGACTTTGGCAACCTTAGATAACGGCATGGGAGCAAGGAATATTTAAATAATATTGCGGTTTCATTTTTCAAACTAAGACGTTAATAAATTTTTGAAAATCGCCCTGCGTTTCCGTTTACTACAGCGGCTGGTACTAGTAACATGAATAATCGATTATTTATAGAAACTATAGTCCATTAATCGGTTTAATATAAATCATTCATGACTATTAAAAAAGAGGGGTAATAAAATGTCAATTCATTTCTAAATATAAATAAATTATAACTCTAACCAACAAAATTATTTTTACATTAGTGTAGTGTAGACAAAATAGTAAAAATAGTGTGGTAAAACGTCGCAGTGTTGAAGTATCAACATCAATTAGTTCATTTTGGCCTTGACATGCAACTAAATCCTAATCTATATAAAATAATCAAACAAAAAAATGTTAGCAAATATAATTTATTTAACATTATACTGCCAGATGCACATTTTATCTCAACTTGTTCCGAGCTAGATCTGGAGGATTCGATGCTCGAGTGTTCTTTGGTTTATGAGGAGGGCGAAGCCGGCGTGGATAGTAGCTGTGCTGCTATGCTCTGTCCGCAGTACAGACATGACATTTGAATACAATGAAGAAGTAGATGAGTATGTGTGCAGTGGGCTGACAACTCGCCCTCAAATTTTTTTGAAGAAGGAATATTCCAGCTTCCAAATCGGTGGCAAACGTGTGTAGAGCACGGAGGTAACTACATTGAAGAAAGTTAAATATTCAGTTTGTGTATACTATTAATCAATAAACTTATTTTACAAAATTACCGTTTATATTATATTCCCATTCATATTATGGTGAATATTTAGTATATCTGTAAGAGAAACTCTTAAACAGCTTGCATACCTCTACATAAAATTCCTTTACAAGAAATTGTTTTCAGAAAATGGTATAGAGCTATTCAGTGTATATAAATGGTAACCATAGATTATTAAAATACTACTTTGAACATTCATTGCTTCAGTTGTGTGATTTGAATTCTGGCGATGATGCTGTCATATACCAGTTATAGACTTTGTTGTCAACGACATAAAATGGTGATTTTATCACTTTTACAACAGACTTTTTGAACTCACTGGATTGGCTAGGCATGCCACCGCATAACATAAAATTGAAGGTTGGATCTCCAATTATTTTGCTTCGTAACTTCAATCCGCCAAGGCAGTGCAACGGTACGCGATTGGTCATTAAAAAATTAATGAAGAACGTTATCGGAGCCACCATTTTAAATGGCAACTATCGAGGTGAAGATATATTAATACCACAAATACATATTATACCCCCAGATGTTCCAATTCAATTTAAGGGTATTTAGTTTTGTAGCGAATTGAGGCATGTCGAATTTTACATCGTGGAATAACGGTCTACAAAATACCCAGAAATATAATCCCAGATGTTGAACACGGGCGGGGTGCCAATTGGAACCCGACACCGAATAGCTGGCGGCAACCCCGAGACGTTTATCTGGGATATTATTATTGAAGGGTATTTCGGTCATTCAGTGCTCAACCCTCGTTCGGTTAGGACGTGCCACCATCGACTGCCCAAGCCTCGTCAACAGGTAACTCCGCTGCCATCCTTTTTATCTTTGTATTTTTCTCATTTTTTATATTGTCAATAAATAACGGTCACATCATGTAAACACCACTGTTTCATTTCGATTTACCTCCATTCACCGAGCCACATCATATTACCCTAAAGTGGTGACCCCGACGTGATCTTTCGCAATATTGGGTTTGGACTCGTGAATGGAGGGTACGTGGAACATGGTGTTTGGTATGTATTTTACGTGGCCGTTATATTTTTTTTTTTGTTTCAAAATTTTAAATATTTTTTAATTCGATTCCTTTTCAATTGTACCTTCAAGATTCATTTTCATTTTATTCCGATTAATTTCATTATTTCCAATTCATTTTTTTAAAATTTTTTTTTTGTCAAAATTTTTATTTCACAATCTTTTGGAATATTTTTACGTCACTGCTTAATCATCAGCGTCTCGGCTAAACATTTCTTTCGGCACTATGTTTAAATCATAATGTCTTCCTTCGCTCGCCGTCTCCGTCATAATGGCAGATATTTTGATTTAAAAGGCTTTGGGCAGCTTCGGTCGGATACCGTCGTTATTTGTTTTTTATGAATTAACCTAACGTATGTGACTACGGATTAGTCACAGAGCAGCTCCAGAAGCTAGGTACCGATTGCAGTCACCGTAGACTCGTTATGTCTTCGCCGAAGTACCAGAATTGCTAACGTCTCGTCGTCGAAGAAAATAAGCTACCACGTCGTCGAACAGTCGATCCTCCCACAGCTTCGATTACGGGAGCCCTGTCTGAAGAATAGCTTGTTTTCAACGTCGTCGATGGACCACATTCAAGTGCCAAAGCGACGATGATGCAACGGTATCTGTAGGACCGGAAGATATCAACAGCCGTACCAGATCACAACCGTTTCGAACTATCATATTTTTTTCAAAGCCCAGTTTACACAGCACATTTTGTTTGGTATATGTTTTTTTTTTGTATTTGATATTTTTTGCAAACATTTTTGTATTTTTGTTGAAGTAATTTTATGTAAAATTCTGGCAGGGGAGTATTGTAGCGAATTGAGGCATGTCGAATTTTACATCGTGGAATAACGGTCTACAAAATACCCAGAAATATAATCCCAGATGTTGAACACGGGCGGGGTGCCAATTGGAACCCGACACCGAATAGCTGGCGGCAACCCCGAGACGTTTATCTGGGATATTATTATTGAAGGGTATTTCGGTCATTCAGTGCTCAACCCTCGTTCGGTTAGGACGTGCCACCATCGACTGCCCAAGCCTCGTCAACAGGTAACTCCGCTGCCATCCTTTTTATCTTTGTATTTTTCTCATTTTTTATATTGTCAATAAATAACGGTCACATCATGTAAACACCACTGTTTCATTTCGATTTACCTCCATTCACCGAGCCACATCATATTACCCTAAAGTTTCAATGTTTGTGGCTCAAATTTGAGCACACCCTGTTTTTCGCATGGACAACTATACGTTGCATGCTCTAGAATAGGTAAACCATCAAGTTTATTTGTATTAGCTAAAGACGGGCTAACAAAAAATATTGTTCACGCTGTAGCCTTAAGAGATTAATATTATGTAATGAATTAATGAAATAAATAATTATTACTTCAAATAAATTATAATAAATAAAAAAAATTAATATTTGGTGTTTTGTTATTTTTATATTCCCTCATCGTTCACAGCGCTCCATGCCTTTTTCACTCATACACCACATCGTTACACACTTCCAATAATTTAGTTATTTATTTTTCGACACTAGAAATTACAACATTTTCTACGATATAAGGTCTCAGTAATTGAAAATGTGGATGGAGGAGTTTCTTTGATTTAATCTGAAACCTTGTGTGCCATACTTTATTAAAAGCCTGATCTGTGTTCAGGAATGCAGAAAAACAATATATTTTGGCATTTGAGTTCATATTTTGATTTCAAGCCTTGCCTCGATAGTTCCAAATCTTGTAACGAAAATCGCAAATCTAGTCCAAAGATCTATATCCGTCTGATGAAAATTTGGTGGCGCTAGTTTATGGAGATGCTCATTTTCTGTGACAAAATAGGCCAAGATCTAATGAAAACAAAGTTGTATGTTATCAAAAAAAAATATGAAAAAAGAAAAGCATACAATAGAAAATAGAGAAAAACTGATACACATATTCTAGAAATCTTAATCATAAGTGGTTTCGTAGGATGATAAGGTGACAAAATATAATATTTCTTTTTCTTGTCCACTAATTAAAAATATTTTACGAAAAATATAAACTGAAATAAGTGATAAATATTAATATAGCATTACTACTATAACTTTGAAAAGGAAAATTATTTTCCCCCCTCCATTACCTGTATTAATAAAAAACCTGCAGTGTCAGTATTTAAATTGAAATTAAAACAAAAAGTATGGTTTATCTACCTTTATCTCGTGCTTGTAATTACCGCTTGTGATTTTCTAGTTTTTAACTCTTTTCTAGTTATTAATAGTGCGCACAAAAGCAGAATACGAATAGTTCAATTATAGATAAGAAACAACTCTGTTATTTATTGCTTTAGGGTTATAAAGGTGTACTCATACATCTACGTATATATTTCTGAAATTTAGGAATTGTTTGCTCCATCGTAAAGTAATCGAAATGTTTTATTTTCGGTAAAATTTATTATGGTCTTATTAAAATGGTTTTGACAGTTACTAAAATTTACAACATTTTATTAATAGATCAAAGACCGTGGTTTAATTAATAATAATTATATTTAAAAAAACAACTAAATTATCATTTTTTAAAGTTAGAAGTTTCTATTTTGTTAAAACTATTACCACTTCTAAATTTGACTGCAATGAATCACGTATTATTATTAAGAGCGTATCAAAGAGTGGCAGGTGAGAGTTATGAAGACAAACTAATTAGTAAAATTCCAATGGATGCTATATTGGATGAAATCTAAGCTAATTTAAGTAGTGGAAATTTGTAAAGACTAGATTTATTAATTCATACAGGTTTATATAATATTCAGCAAGCAATGTGACTGAAATCCGCAGGTACAAAGCTTAAAAGTGACGCTACAAGCGTGAAGCATGGGTAAATGAGGTTAAATATACTGAATCTGTGTTGCTATACGAGCCACAATATTATTTTCTTGACATCTACCCTACTTGAAAGGAAGAATATTCTATGTTAACCACAATGATTGAAGGAAAATATTAAATATTAAAAGAATGTAGACATGATTGTATACATATAGATTCTAGATACAGAATTAATGCATATGGATTTGAATTGCCATAGAAAATGCCACCAAACGGGAGATTGCAAAAAAGTGATGACCACCAAGCAGCAGTTAATTGAAACTCTTATCAAAAAGTAGCATCATAACTCCAATCTCCAGGAACATGCGAAAACATGTACTGAGAGTATGCACCGACGCATAGAAGCCCCAATTGCAGCAATGGGTACCATCACCAAATTTTAAAATTATTTCTACTATTTTTAATAATATCAAAACTACGAAAACGAAGATTAAAAAACCATTTTACGTATTCCTTGTGTAGTTTTATGAGCCCAATAGATTAGAGATACAAATAAAAAATTCTATATAGTCTGGTCAAAGTTAATTTATACATATGTCATTTAAATTTGTGACGTCAAAACGTCGCAATGTTGCCGCATCTACGCTGGGTTTTAGTTCAACTTGGCTTTGACATACAACAAAATTCAACAAAAATAAATAACAAAATATAATAATATAAGATAATTGAACTAAATGTTATCATATATAATTTATATTATCATTAGAGTACATCTAAAAAACGCAGTTACTTATACGGCCGCAATAGTTCATAGGTTAGGGTAATAACCTCTTATCACTATTGCTTTAAAGAATTTTGCATACGTCTGACAATTGGACGACTTTCACAGACTCATTCGTTTACGTGTTCGAACTGATCAGACAGCATTGTATGATTCTAAAATGAATTTACAAATTGTAGCAGGCAATACATTAAACATCTTGTATAATGACGTATGTACAAAAACAATTCGAATAAACTATAGGAGACCCCCAACTATTCGTTACTCATTCAGTCATTTGTTACAATAATCTCAATATTGTCCCTAATAATTTGTCCACCCACAGTAATTTAATCTATTTGTACAATAAATCTCAAATGTATGTATAAATTGCAATAATCGGCAACGTTGAATCAACAAATTGAAATCCTTGTTCACAGGCTATAAAAAATTGTAGGTTAGTGAAAGCCACTGACTACAATACGGATACATTAGCCGGCTTGGTGGTGCAATGGGAAAGGCGATGGGACGGTCCTACTACTGTTGCGATAGCCGCGGGTTCGAATCCTGCTGAGGCATGGTCGTAAATTTATGTTTGTGATTGTTTAACATTTGTGAATGTTCTAGGCAAGAGTGTAAAATCGGACAAGGAAAAAGACTCCAGTCAAGTCAGTAATCAGGCTAAGTAAGATCGGATGTCTTCTGGGATGATTTCTAAAGTTGGTCACTCGCCAGTCGGTAGGCTTAATGCTGAAGACCGTGGTTCGGAGCCCGCGTTAAACTTTAGTCCCAATCCAGATAAAACCATAGTTGGTAGGAGAAGGAGACTTTAAAATATATACATATACATATATATATATATATATATATATATATATATATATATATATATATATATATATATATATATATATATATATATAGATAGTACCCTATCCTATATATGTTATATAGTGTAAATATACTATGGTCAGCTGTTAACTGAAAAGAAACCATCGAATAAGAATGAATAATACATCGCATCCGGGGTGGAACTTAAATCTGGTGGACGATAAGCGGTGAAAAATTCGGGCTCGATGTGATGGTTGGATCAAGGCCGGGACCAAATTAGGAAATTAAGAAAAGTCGATTAGGCGCTGGGCGATGGAGTGATGGGAGAAGGGCGACAAGGGCTGCCCCCGGACCGTGGAAAATGGACGATAATCTGGCTGGCGTCTCATAACGGGCGCGGGTTATCGTCTCGTAAAACTCAAACGAGCAAGGGATTACGGACCCGGATTGAACCTGTTTCAAAAGGCGCCTCACTTGGTTATGGATTTTTTTCTTTTTCGGTGGCCGATTTTGGATTTCCTTTGTGTCGATTAATAAATTCATTTCTTTCTGTTTCTTCTTATTTACGTGATATAATTTATTAAAGGATATAAGTCACCGTTGAAAATGACAAATTTTTACCAATACTGTTAAGGGAGTATTACAATCCAGAAGCACTGATAAAATAGATATTTTACTTTCAATATCTAGCGACGTCCAATATCTAGATGATACCATTTTGAACTTATTACTTGTTTTCATTGCTATGTTAGAAATCGTGCCGATTTTCTGTGGTGCCTTTGTTTTTATTTTCTGTTCCCATTTTCTGAGTGCAGAAGCTAGGAACAGTGCTTTTAGTGTTTTTTACTTTTGGGTGATTAAAGTACAATTAATAATATTTCGTTATAATACACATTAATTCCAAGAAGTGTAACCAAGTGTACAGACAGCAAAATATTGAGACATCATTATCCATTCAAGACGTCTTGGACTCTTATTTAAAAGGGTAGATAGGCTATGTAAAGAAAACAAATTATCTGGATTATGTGTTGTGTGTGACTTTTCATACTGTTTTATTGGTTAACCTTTTTTAAGTTAACCTGTTTTTCACTTTAATATCAACAAATGAGCAATGATTAAAAGGGTTTTCAAATATTGTCCAGAGTGTAAATCCAAAATATCTTTAAATGGAACCATATCAAAAATATGAAGGTAAATGGGACAACACTACAAGAAGTTTTGTATCGCAAAGTCACTCACAAGTCAATTTTGTTAAGGGGTTAATTTAATAAAAGAAATATATTATGGATAAGTATCCAGATCAATAGGTTGTGACATAAAGCTACTTAACCAAGACATTTCTGAGTTTTAAATGAAGTGATGGCTGTGATATATTTGTTTGCCTCCTATTACTAACTTTGTGGACCAACATGAGTTAAAATTTCTAGAGGTAAGCCAATAACTCAGTAAGGCTGAATCATCTGAACGATTGATTTAACTTGAAGTGAAATATCCTATAAAGTTGGGGAAAACTTTTGTCATAAATCAGGGATCAAAGATAAAGTGTAGGCCAAAGTCCCGCTGCTATTTTGATGGCGCGCCATCTTGGTGATGCGACGTTTAGCTCAGTTTCGCTCTAACCATTGTTTTGTGTAATTGTCCATATTTTACTGTGAAATCGAGCAGAAATAGTGACAATACTTATTGAAAATAATTGTTCCATTATTGCCGCTCAGCGGAAATTACGTCAAAATTATCATAATCTTCCAGTGTCTCACACAACCACAATTTATAGTTTATATGCGAATTTTCGACAGTACAGTACGAAATCAGACAAGCCTCGTTCTGGAAAACATGAACGTCCCGTAACCCTGAAAATGTGGCTTTGGTGCGCGATATTGTTGCGTAGTCTCCAGAAATATCATTTCGAAGTATATAGTTCCATTACACATTTCTGCACGCAGTTTTTTCTAATGAAATTTGGAAAACTGATTTGAAAATATTCCCGTACAAAATGCAATTAGTCCAAAAATTGTTACGGAGAGATCCTGATCAGCGAGTTGAGTACAGTGATGAAATGCTAATGCTATCTGGTGGAATTGAAGATTTTTCGTCTAAATTGATAATTAGCGATGAAGCCCATTTTAGTATTAGTGTCCACGCCAATAAACAGAACAATCGGTTTTGGGGAACACAGAATCGTCAATTAATAGTCATAGAACATCTACTAAAAACAACTCTATGGTGTGATATTAATGCTGGAAACATCATTGGTCCCATTTCTTTTTACATGACCAAGGTGTTGCTATTAGAGTTACTGCTGAACGGTACCGAGACATGATTCTGAAATGGAAGAGCAAGGAGTAGATGATGTTGTTTCAGCAAGATGGAATTACACCACACACAGCTCATTCAATAAGTTAATTATTGAATTACGTTTTTCCACGAAGACTAATTTCGCGAAGTGGCAATTTAGCATGGCCAGCCAGATCTCCGGATTTAACAGCACCAGATTTTTGATATGGGGTTTTTTAATGTCAAAAGTTTATGTGAATAAGACTCAAACGACTAAACATCTTAAAGACAATATTCGTTATGAAAGTGGAGAAATTCAGCTTCAGTTGTTGCAGGATGTCATTAAAAATGCCTTTAGAAGAGACGAAAGTTGCATAGCGAATCGCAGCCACCCTTTAACCGATATAATCATCACGAATCATCACGAAAAAAAATGTAAAGACCATATAAACTTTTTATGAATACCAAACTTACTTATCTTTATAGGCAATCAAAATGGTAGCGGGACTTTTGCCCCACGTTTTAGTACGCCTGTAGGTGGTATAGGTAGCATTAAATCTTAAACTCTGGTTATTTTGTGTAAATTCCAGTAAACCATGTTAAACAATGTTCTAGGTAAGTTCAGAACGAGCGTTGAATGATAACATTTGTAGAATATTTCAAACTCTTCAATATCGAAAAACTTATTCACTTCAAATCAGAGACAAAAATGAATAACAATTACGAAAATATATCTGATCTATATGGAGTATATAGAAAGTCGTTCTTAGAAAACTAAATGTTTGTGTATTTTCACGGAATAACAAAACACATTTTTGGTTTACCACTGATGTGAGTTTCTCAACAAGTTTTCAGTGAATTTCATCGACTTTTCAGCCTATTTTTAGCTGAATCTGTATACAATAGTTCCTAACATTAAAGTGTTCTTCATTATTATATACTAATCTAATTACAAATAATAATATTTTTTATTATAATATATATTTTTAAAATAAAAAAATTTCCCTTTCAAAGTGTCGTCTTTTTGAATAAAGTATTGAATTTGATACTTCAAATTAATATCCTCAATAGCTTCAAAACAAAGTCCTCGAAGCTGCTTTATGAATTTAATATAGTCCAATGCAGCTATCTTAGCTGCGTGGAGCTGTTCCTGAAAAATATAAGTAGAACATTTTATAAAAAATCAAGAATAATTGTTGTGTGATGAGAAACTCAAGAGTTATTGAGGAAGAGTCTGGGACAAATAACACATAACAGTCAAATTATGTTATTTTTGAATCGTCAGTTTTACTGATTAAAAACGGAAATATTTTTACATCTTTAGCAATTTAAGAGGGTAATTTATCTCATAACTGTGATTACGCCATTTCTAATTTGAAAAAGTACTTAAATATTTTTACTTTCCTCATTATTTACATATTTTGGTACAATGTCCTATATACCTAAAAATACCTCTTATTAACAATTATTTGTATAAGCCCTGCTTTGGTGTAGCAAAGAAAAACATAAGCAAACATCGTTAGTTTATTAAAAACGACTGTTTGTCCTCAAAAACATTGGACCCTAAACAACTTGCACGCATGACTGAACCTGAACATTTCATTTGAATAACATAGAACAGAAAAGCTTCTCTTTTTATATTATTTAGAAAAGATCCTTATTATAAAGAAATACAAAATAATTGCTTACAAATCGTAACGTAAGATTTCGTCGTAAGAATTCCGATATTGTAAGGAGTAATATTGCAAAAAATGTATATATTATTATCCTTTTAAGATGGCTAATTGTATTTTTCGATGACACATAATACTGAAAAAAAAAATGATGGAACGACGTTTGGTAAGCTCGACTGAGTCAATAGGAATTCTCATTAATTAATTAATTAATTTATTAATATTTCTTTGAAGAAAAAAAAGCACATTATGTTTGTCGCCAAAGGAATGTCTACAAGCACAAGTCCAATTTTTAAGTATTAGCATTATATAGTATTAGCATCTAAAACAAAACATTATAATCAGTATATTAAATTATATGAAAGTTCATTTAATTAAATAATATGCGAATGGTCGGAAAAACTTTACATACGAAAAATTACGTAGAATGTTTCCACTGAAACTAATTTATTGCCGATGCATACAATAAAATGCAGCTATTTCTCTTATGTAGAATTTATTGATTTCCTGTAGGAGTTAATGTGCCTCTGGAAATGCAGTTCAATTTCAGATACCCTATGTGTACTGCAGTTCTCATATAGGCTTTGTTTAAATTCATTTGGTTTGGTATTAAGTAAGGTTGTTGACGATTGAATTCTGATACTAAACATCCAAAGATATTTTATTCTATACATCTAGCCCATATTTCAGGCAATTTTTGGATGCCATCCGAAAAAAACTGTTTGTCCTGTAAAATCATTTTACCGTGTCGTAGTTCATACTGATCATTTGTCAACTATTAATTATTTCTCCAGGTTTCAACATTTCGTAATACACCACGCCAATCTGAAACGATTTGTCCTTGGAGTCGATCTTTCGAGAGTCGGCTTCGCTAGGTGATAACCATTATTTTTTGCGCTTAAGGGGTTGAAAATAAATTCACTTTTCATCGTCCGTCGCTATTCGATGCAGAAACGACTTCCGATCATATCTTTGAAGCAGCATTTCACAGACGACTTTTGGCTTCCCAATTTGCCTGTCATTCATTTGATGTGGCATCCATATTCCCATCTTTTGGATTTTCTCCATTGCCCGTAATAGATCGTTAATCGTTTCCTGGCCTACATTTAAGGTTTCTGCTAATGGTTTTTGAGTTTGGGTTGGGTCTTCATTCAATAACTCTTGCAGTTTCTTCAAACTTTTTGGGAACTACCACAACTTTCATTATTTTGCTCTTCATACATTTTTACCAGCAAACGATTATTTTCTTTTTATTAAATAAGAAAAGTAATACCTGTTACAAATGCACATTTTCAGGCACCAAACTGGACATTTTCAAAGAGGTATACATCTATGCCGGTATTACTTTCGCAAAATATAACATGTATAACTGTGAAGTTTGATGTCAGTAAAATAAAATGACATATGGGTCAAATCATAACATTGACATACTGAAGCCTATAGACATCTATTAGAAAAACCGGTAGTGCCTTTCCGGTACGCCTGCTAACAGAAAAATTATTGCATAAAAGTCTGAGTGTATTTTCCATTATTTCTTATTAGAGCGAGGCATGTTAACAATTTGAAAGCTTAGAGGGCGCGGATAACAATACCATCATAAAATATATCTAGATAGCTGTTGGTTCAAAACCGAAATTGATTTTCACTGTTCGCTTCACCTATATTGTAAGTGAAGTTTCCACCTCAGGATGTTTGTATAAATTTTGTTAATATATAACAGCGACTTATACGTAGTTTTCAGAAAATTTTCCATTTTACCTGAAGACAATATTATCCTGGAAGTCCTTGGTTTCAGAAATAGCTTGTCTTCTTAAATCTCATATTAAAGTTTGTGGTTTACTACTAGGCTTATTAATGCGGTATTTTCTTTTGGTATTTCAACTTTGTTTGTCAATTTTTGTAAGGGCTCTAAATATATCATTAAATTGGATATATTTCTATTTATAAATTTTGATTATAACTAATAAATATATCGGCGCTGTATCCCGTAAAAGTTTTAAAGAAAAAATCGCATTTAAAGCTCAGGAATCAATTTGTAATATCTTTTATTACAGCGATGTCAATGATCTTACGAAACATGTGATTAATTATTGGTATAAGTCTATTAGAGATAACGATTTATATAATAGTTGCCAACAGCCGCATTACACAGTCTATGAAGTCTGAAGATTTTGTAAAATAATAAGCAATAGTAATTAAAATAGCTATATGTGATGGGTAAATACAACCGGCCAATGTCTGGGAATATACGTTCCATTGATAACCTGATAACAACATGGGATCGTTTGTTTTCACTTATTCTTTGAAAAACAGTAGAATGTAAAGTATTTCGACAGGATGTTATTCGTATCAGTGAAGTTCAACTGTGAGTTAAATATCTAAAATATATAGACTATATCATATGGTGATTATTTTAAATTATATTTTTCATGATTTATAAATCAAACTCCTATGTGTAAAATTTTTGTTTTGTCATAATCGAGCAATATTTTTTTAAAAATCATGGAAACCTATCGTAGTGCCATCTACCGGACTCATTTGCAAATCTAAACCATAGTTTAGTTTTTATGCAGAAAATGGACAATGTTTTCAAGATTAAGTTATGTATTATAACATCGTAATATATCAAATTTGTGCTACGTAAAATCAATTCTTCATCTTTTCCATTTTGTTGTTCGTTGTTCCATCATAATATTAATTTAGCATTATTGTTAAGTCGAAATAGTCGATTTTTCGGTTATATCTAAGTTGAATTTCATAGGTAGATTTCAAAATTATAGAAAAATTTGATAATATTTTCAAAACTAAGTTGTAAATCAAAATAAATAATTAAATTAATCTGTAAAAATGCATACACTTTATATTTTTTACCCATTAAAATTATGTCAAGTTATTGTGGTTTTACGGATACTTGGATTTTGATTGATCCGACTGTTTAATATATCTGTAACTCCAAATATCAGAATATATGCTTAATAACTAGAACGCCAATAGCAAGTTATATATCAAAGGGACATTTTCTGCGGATACAGTAAAGCAATAGGACGTAAATATTTAAAAGATAGTTTATTTTAATTTTTTGTTTAAATTTAATTAAAAAAAACTTTAGTGATTCTCAATTTTATAACCTTTTTTCAGTAAATTAAAGGCTTTTCTATGTTATTATTGTTTAAGATATTCTCATTCTTTAAGCACTATTTATTCGTTATTTGAGGTTATCTAAGAGATGGCTCATTTACGGCCACCAGTGTGCTATAGTATTCACAAGTAAAGGCAATAGTGGGGAAGTGATAGTATAGTATAACAAGGAAGAGAATTAGTGTTTTCATAGCATTTCACAATGGTAACCCGGTGGCGTGACACTATCGGAAACAGAGCTATATAAGGTTGAATTCAATGGAAGCGGAATACATATCCGCAGGTTAAGCAGCTCAATAATTATTCAATTTAAAAAGATTTCAATAAATGTAAAGAGATGACGTTGTTTGTCGATAACCGGAGAGCTATTTTTATAATCAAAAATTTTGAGAACTCCAAAAGAAATGAACGTATTGATATAAAGAATCATTTCATGAAGGCACTTTGCTTAAAGAATCAGCTAAATGTTTAATAAGTTAGTTCATCTGAAAATTGTGCTGACTTATTTACTTAGATTTTAAGCTAAATTAAATTCACACAATTCAAAAAATGAATAGTATTAAAATACTAGAATAGCTGTTATATAAATGTTTTTTTTGTTCCATTAAAATCGGTTAAAGGGTATAGCCTAGTAGATTAGAAAGAAGAATTAAAAAGATTTGGCGGTTGTTTTGTATCTAGCTTAAAAGTAAGTTCAATTTCAATATCATTACCGAAGTTGTGATTAATTTTCGTATCATAACCGAATTACTTATAGTTCGTAATAGTATACGTATCTACCGCATTTTACTTGCAAGAAGGGGCTTCCATTATCTCGTTTCTGTCCGAGATACAATTTAGTTCTAACCATGACTATCTACTGGTTTTCGCATTTCCAATCAGAGAAACCAGAAATATTAAACAGCGATTTGAAATGTACGTTTATAACGATTTCTAAGTTGGTCATTCGCCAGTAGGTAGGCTTAATGCCGAGGACCGTGGTTCGGAGACTACGTTAAACAATAGGTCCAGTCCATTTAAACCCTCGTCGGCAAAAGGGAGACTTTAAAATATTTTAAAAAATGACAATAAAGCGAATTGTATAGAATGATTGTTCGGACGCATCAGACAGAATTGTATCCCTTTTTAACCAAAATAAAATGAGAAAGAAAACTAAGATACAATTTTAAGGAATTTACAAACTGCAATAGACAACACATTATACATGTTTATGACAATAAAGCAAAAAAAGTCATAAAGCAGTTGTTTGCTATTTTGGACAGGCTATACTTCTTCATTTTTTATGACTAAACTTCCAATACTAAAGAAATGCGACAAAGTAACAAACAAAATAGATATACCTGTTGAGATTTTTGGTTATTACTTGATATTCTAAGATTACTTACGATACAAACAGCTTTATTGATTTACATGTATACAACAAACTGGGTTTTCTTTTGAGATGTGAAAGAGAAAAGAAGGTTGTAAATTAAATACAACTCATTTTTTCTCTTCTTTGAGTAAATACTAGTAAATTTATACTAGTACTTTAAATGTATATATATATATATATATATATATATATATATATATATATATATATATATATATATACATTTAAAGATATTAATCAATACGTTATGGAAAAACTTGGCTATTATAGACAGGAATTCTACTAGTTGCGCCTGGTTGGATGCGGTTAACATTGCTCTCTTCAATTCTTCTAACAATATTATTTAATGTTTTCTTCAATCAATTCTACTCAATATTTCTTCAATTAATTCAATACTTTCTTCAATCAGTTCAATACTATATTCTTCTCAATTCTCAACAACACTTTCAACAATACGGTCTTTTCTCAACTCCTTCCCTCGTTATCGATACAAAAATACCGTCCTCGACCTGAAGCTCCTCGCTCGGGTTCTTGGTGGTGATGAACAAGGATGGTCCAAGAAACCCTTTTCCGTACCCCGACTCGCTGAGAATATCGGGATGGGAAACACTTTTCTAGCTAGGAACTTCTCACGTTGATAATACATGTGCGTTTCAGACTCTTAAGGAATTTCCGAAAACTCCATGATTTCGGGTCTTCTTGATATTCATGGTTATAGTCGCCATAAGGAGTCCTCTACCAGATCCATCTTCTGACACGTTTCGTCTAGCGTCGGTACGTGAACCCCCGTTATCCGAAACACTCAGCAACGAGCCGATAGGATTTCTCTTTGTTAAACACGTATGTTCTCTTTACCTGGTACATTTTGAGGTTGACTAATTTCACTAGACGTTCAATACAATGTAATGTTATATTTTGTATAAAGCCATAATTAATTTTCCATGTCGTAAATATTAGGAACATCAGTTAAAATTCTAATAAATCAGGCCCGTTAACTATATAACCGAAATAATTCTACAATTAACGTAAAGTTAAATTTACACGACTGCCCCAAATATAAATAATTAAATTTAAGACGCAACACAACTACATAACTCGAAGTCGCTAGAAATTAGTACCATTTTATTATTGTACTTAACACACAAGCCTTCTTTTAACTAAAGAAGAAATACTATACTTTAACAATACCTCATTTAATTATGACCGTTATACCCGTTTTTTGAGCTTAAAACCAAGCGTATCGTTCCTCGGAGAGCGCCTCCGCTCTATTACCTTCTCACGCAACGAACTCTCGGAACGAGAACACACAGATCCCTGTTGAGATTCCGTCGTACGAAACGGCACCGCCATCAAATTTCGTCGTGCGGCGTCTGAGTGTCGACGAAAGAACAACCAAATAAAAAAGTTATCGTGAAATATGAAGGCTACGATGACGTTCCGCCCAAAGTTTCAGCGAAGAAACAAGAAACTTTTATCGCTGAGCTCGTGAATATTTAACGACGAAATTAAGTTTCTTGTATCGATTTGTTTTCGAGGTTCATTTTTTGATAGGGGGGAACGTTCCGCCGTTCCTTTTATTATGCCGGTAAAATTTCAACCGACATAAAAGTAATTTACTTGACGGAAATTGAAAATTAGAGTATGTCAAGTCCTAGGTCGGGTAATGTTAGAGTTTTATTTATATTTGCCTTCCTTAGTTCGGTAAGATGAGAATGTAAATTGTGTTTTATAACGATATATAAGTAGTCTTCATACACTCGATACTATTTGAAGCCCGATATAACATTAGTTAATATTAAAAAAACAATTATTAAACCTATAAAGTCTTTTTAAAGAATTTTTCTTAATTTTAACCTTTACTGTGAAAAATTGGTACAAACTATTTTATTCAAGGGATTCCATTTCGAAAGAAAATATTTCCTTTTTAAATATTTTAAAGTGTCGTTTTTACCAACGAGGGTTTATCTGAACTGACCTACAGTTTAACATCGAACCACGGTCCTCGGCATTAAGCCTACCAACTGGCGAGTGACCAACTTAGAAATCACCCCCGAAGACATCCGGTCTTACCCAGCCTGGTTACTGGCGTGACTGGTATCATTTTCTTTGTCGGAGTTTGCACTTTTGCCTAACGAACATCGCAATCGTTAACGACCATGCCCCAGTAGGCTTCGAACCCGCGACTATCGCAGCAATAGGAGAACCGTCCTGTCGTCTTTACCACTGTTCCAACCAAGCTGGCAAAAATAATGTTCGTTCTTTTGAGGCTATTTATGGACCGACCTACTTTTTGTATAGTCATAAGAATTGAAGCGCCGCGCAAATAGGTCACCATTCACATGTCGTATCAAGTAATAATCAGAAGGAGGAAGGTCTATAATATCACACATAATTATAATTCTGGAAAATCCCCGTATGCGCAAAGGGATTTGAGTTTGCAAGGTTACCAATTATTGACAATTATGCGTATATTTGAAAAATACTATATAAATAGAATAAATTACCTTGAATTCACAAATTAACCTATTTTCATAGAATAGTTAAAACGTTTTTGTATATATTCGTCCCCTATAATATAAAAAATGTAGTGTGAATTATCTTTTAAAAACATCTTTTATTTTAATAAAATATAAACGATGTATGAACTTTGTAATAGCCAAATATATACCAAAGCTGCAGTTCTTGTAAATTATTCGTCTACTCGAAACAAAGAGAAAATAAAATAACATGTAAGATAACAAAAATAATGTAATTATAAAACAATATAATACAGTTTCCATGCTAACGCCTATTTTTCTACTCTTGTGTGGCTTCGAGATTCTATACTTCGAATACTAAATTCTGCAGGTTATGTGAAATTTTGGAAATGAAGTTATTCGAATATCAAGCAATAATCAATATACAGTCGAAAAACAAGTCTTAGAACACGGACTTATTCTTAGCGTTAATTTTTTTAAACGAAGATGTTAGAAACTGTTAACAAAATTAAGTATCTAAATTGAACTGAACCTTAATTTAGTTAACACGTCTAGACTAAAAAGTTTATTTTGCATATTTTGAGTAAGCTAAACTTTCCGATAAAGTAAATGACTAGTTTAATTGGTAGAGAAAACTTAACTTTCGAAAATAGAAACATTCAATATTATGGAGACTATTTTGTCGAACATTCCAATATAACAGAAAAACTTGCCCGGTTCATTGAGCATTCAATGGACCTTTTGCGTTTTTTTATAGTTTTGTGTTTTTAATTAAAATTTCAAAACCAGTATTTAAAATGTATGTGTTTTCTGGTATAAACCAGCGGACTGAAGATAAAACATTGATTCTAACGTATTCAGACTAGTTAAAAATAATAGATTTCAACGAATCCGAGGGGTCCAGAGAGTATGTCAATCTGTAGTCAGGCTCTCGAGAATTAAGTCCCTAAGGGCCGTTTCACTGGATCAATGTGCGCGTTTTGCGGGATTTTTCCAATAACCCTGGTTCGGAGACTATATCGTAAGGAATATTCCGCAATAATAGGTCATTTGAAAAGTCCCCGGCCGGACACATAGATGGCGCTACTAGAATTAAATCCATAGGTTTTTAGTTAGCCGTAACCCTCAACAGGTGCGCGTATAAATTTGACAGCTGTCGAATCATTAGTTTGTGTATTATAGCATTTTGAGTGAAGCAACTTATTATTGTGAAAAACATGGATAAAAAGGAATTTCGCGTGTTGATAACATATTGCTTTTTGAAGGGAAAAAATACAGTTAAAGCAAAAACTTGGCTTGATGCCTTGTTTCCGGACCCTGCCCAAGGAAAATCAACCACGTGGTGAAATGAGAACCGAAGACGGTGAACACAGTGGGCGCCCAGAAGGGGTTGTTGCCGGCGAAAACATTTTAAAAATACACAAAATTATTTTGAATGGCCGTAAATTGAAACTGAATGAATTAGCACACACTTTAAAGATATTAGCTGTACGTGTACATTATATCATTCACGAATATTTGGGTATGAGAAAGCTCTGAGCAAAGTGTATGCTGTGCAAGCTCACTTTTGACCAAAAACACCGACGAGTTGATGATTCGGAGCAGTATTTAAAGATGATCAACCGTAATAAACCCGAGATTTTGCGTCGATATGTGACAATGGATGTAACATAGCTCCATCATTTCACTCCGAAATCCAATCGACAGTCATCCGATGGCCGATTCAGTACTATTTGTTTATAATCGAAGGTATTAGGAAATCATTACCCCCAGTATTAAGTTAAAAAAATATAACAAGAGACGAAAAGTGCGTGAAAAAGTAGCCCATGTTTTTGTTTATTTTGATTGAAGTAAATTTCTATTACTAATTATATATTTTCAAACTATTACTCATATACAATTAATTAATTAACATATTATTTTTGAGATTCGGTCTAAGTTTAAACACTATTTAACTTAGTGAAGCTGAAAAGGTACTGTTACTAATGATATAAATGGAAGTTGATTTGATATAATGAAAAATAATTTTAGGGTATGGGCCACGTGTTGCTAGTGCTATGGTCATTGGATGATGACGACCGAATAAGATGAGATTATTAGAACTATAATTAACAAAAAATATAACCAAAAAAATAGATATTTATCTCTCAACTAAATCATTTATTTATGTCTGTTCTGATGAAATTGATTCAGTTCTCTAATGTATTTCTCCTAACGTATACTAAAGTTCTTTCTTATGTTGCACTTCCTTTAATATCTTTTCTTCTCTATTTATTTTTTATCCTCCTATTTTATCTTTTTAATAAAACGCAATTCTTTTTTGACTATTTACATTCTCCTATTTACTGAATCTGCAGTATTTTTATGATTCTGTATCTGTTGTTTTTACTCTCATGTTTTATTTCTTTCATTTTTAATTTGATACCTTCTTGTCTTCCCTTTATTCTTCTGAATCTTTTATGGGATTTTAGTTTTTCTCCTCTCTCTAGGTCATATAATCTCTATCCATCTTCATCAATTCTCAATTGCTCGATTTTCCTGTTTATCTTAACGATCATTTTAACGTCAATGCTTAGATCGTCAATAATTAGATCATCTATTCAAAAGTAGACTGCAAGTAGAATGTTCCATATCTCCGATATGTTTGACCAATAACAAATATTCCATAATAATGAAAGGTGAAGCAATTCTGACAGGCTTCTGTTGATACATCGACCATTTGGGTAAAAGGCACACTTTCGAAACAAGTAGGGATCAATATTATCGGCAACTATCTGAAAAACAGACTGATATTGTCCGAGGCCAGAACAGCTGGGGCTAATCGCCAACCATGGTGTAATTTAGGGAATAACGTTCGAAGACCTGCGGCATCAAGAGCACCGTATTTGTTGAAAAGTAGACACTCCCCAAGCATCGCCTATGGACTGATGATGATGATTCATTTTTAATCGTGGAATGTATCTATTTGATGAATTTAAGAACAACTTGTCCGAGAATACATTTTAAGTACAAAAACTGTTTTTAAATATTTTAATTGGACCCCTTCATGAATTATAACTAATAGTGAATACTAAAGTTTATAGGTGCAAGTGCAAGGAAATAAAATAAACTCTTGGAGAAATATTCCAAATTTTACATGTAGTATTCATTGACCAGTTTTAATCGAAATTTCTCAATCTTTATATATTGTGTATTGAATAATTAAACATTAACATTTTGTTATACTCATTCTTCATTATACTTCATTAATTTTCGAGCTATATAGTGAGAAACACAGTTAACATTTAACAAATAATAAACAAATTAATGCACATAAGTTAAAAGACAATCTTCGGTCTAAAGATTATATTAATATTAAAACGAAACAGCTAATATAAATTATGTATAAACTTCTGTATACTTTGTTTTTGCCAACGTACTCCCGGTTTTTTCTAAATTTGACCTTTTAATAAGTGTTGTTCAAAAGACCGTTAATCCAGATAGAATAAATTATTTCATGTTAAAATTTGTTTACAGTATTTACGTAAATTTAAGATAATTAACTTATAAATTTATAACATTCATGTAAATATTGCAGGAAACAATTTTAACTCATGAATTATATCCCCAAATATTTTAATCCCTACAATTTGAATACCTTCAGATAATTAAATAAAAATGAAAGATACATTAAAATATAATTCCTCTAAGCTTCATAAATTATAATTTTTGTCTGATTTCAAGTCTGCAACAAAGATGCTGTTTGAGTATCTTCAACGAATTTGATTTAGATGTATTTTGATATGCTGAAAACTAAAATAATATGTAAAATATTCTAGGACACCAGGATTGTAAAGTGATAATAAAAAAAGAATTTTTTTAGTTTTTTTATCATTATGAAAATAAATATTTAAAATGTATTTTAAACCCAAACAAGTTTTCTAGATTCCATTGATTTTTTTTATCTATGGGATAGCAGATACCAAGAATTACTGAATCAAAATGAGTTTAAATGATATCAGACTATTCTTGGACGCTTCAGAGACTCCTTTCAGATTCTTCTCACAAACGAAAATGTACAAAATGGAGCCTCATTAGGAAAAATCAACGGTTTTAGTGTATGTTAGTGAACATAGCGTAAAAATATAGTGTATAAAATATGTATCGTTAATGGGTCCTAAATTTAAGTAATATTTTTAAGGTGTTCGCTTTTAATTTAATGTAACAATTCTTTTGACATGGTTACCTATATTGTTAATAAACATGTCCTCTTATAAGAAAAAATAAGTTATTTTCGCGTTGAGTGCACCCAAAAATATATAGGCGATGTCACAAATTGTATACTTATTGGCCAATAGCTGATTCATACTATTCATCGAGGCACTACCTGAGATGCTCAACAATCTGGCAATTGTCATGACAAACATAGTTTTAAATTACGTTCGTTCTTCAAAATTGTTTTGTAGAATTGTTGTCACCAACTCTCGCAGATTAGTAAATTGGGGTGGATCAATCTATTTGTGTTTTATTGTTAAAGCTCATCCTTGGATCTATTTCGAAAGTGACATTTAACATATAAATGGTGTATAGAAAAAAATATTAAAATAAATGCTCCCAAATATATTATCATTAACTAATAGCATTTTCTCATTCAAGCTTACCACACATTAACTAATCTAAATCCAGCTCTTTGTTATAGTTAACAAAGCCACGTCCTTCTTATATTTTAATGTGCTTGCATTTGTTCTATTTGGATGTTCTGGGACTTGTATTTATTAGTGACTTGTCAGTTGTTAGTTCCCTCTTTTTCGACTATAAGTTAGGTGATGTCATGAAAAAATCTCTATATCTATAAGTTTATGTTCTTTTTTCGCGTCAACTGCTGTGTTTTAACAATAGACGTAGAATGTTTGAAAACAGTTGATGGTTATTAGTAATTATCACGTGTCACTGATATATCTAGAAGATGTTAATATATTAATATAGAAACAGAATATATTCATATAAATTTTGTTCGTTTGTCACATTCATGGAAAACCCATAATTCCATCATTTCTTGACCGAAAAACTAACACAACTAGATTTTCTGGAACTGCTTCTAAATTCAGGTCTAAACTATTACGACAGAACCGGAAAAAATGGTATTTGGACTTGAAAATATTCATCCGAACTTTACCCAGCCAGTCTCTCACCTTTGTCTTTTCCTGAGTTACTAAAGATACGGATTTTCTGGTGTTGTCGTCATGAAAATAACTCCTTTCCTATTGTTAAATCCAGGTAGTTTCGAAATACCTAGTTGAACGACATTTGTGAACTGCGACAGTAGCCAATTGATTTCATGCATGGCACACGTTTAAACAAAATGAGCAAAAATTGTGTCGCGTATTTGGAATATAAAATGCCAAATAAAGTATTTTTGTAAATATTTATTTAAAATGATAAATACATATTACACAATGTACAGTTAGGTGCTGGTTATATAAATACAAAATGAATAATCCAGCCCACTCTATTCATCAGTGAAATAACATATTCCTTTTATGAACAATAGCTTTTTAAATGTATTGTCTGACAAGCCGCCTCTCGTTGGGAAACGAACCTGCCAAAAAAACAATCTGTCTACCATTCTTGATGATCATACACCTATATTGTATTGTATGGAAATGTTGTATCTTTGATTAGCGTTCAAGGATGGTAAACTTTTTGCTTTTGTCGTTTAGGAAGCTGCCCCTATTCGTAAAAAATGAAACAATTGCTTCCTTTACTAATACTTCCACTCCTATTACTCTCAAATATTAATTCATGTTTTTATTTGAATATTGCCTGCAGTTCATGAATGGCAAGATTTTGAATTATTTGCCTCTTATTTCATTGAAAAACTGCTATGTTAGTTTTAGTTTAGCGGTTGCCATTTTGCTTACGAAAGCTATCGAGCGTTATTTTCTACAGGACGAACCCATTAATATGACCGCTAAATGTATTTAGGTTAAAATTTATTTTTAAGCCGTAAGTATTTGAAATACTAACTAAAAGATACGTCAGCGTCAGTTACTTCAAACACCAATTGCAAATTATATTTTCAAGAAATAACTTAATTACACATACTAGATTTGTATTTCAATTATCAATACCAATGTATATCAGTTTTACTGTCTTAAAACGAAAACAACTTATTCAGAGTCTTTACTGATGTATTACATTGAGAAATCATACACTAACGATATACATTAGAATACATAATTATAATACAAACTGATTGACATAATGTATCAATAAAACGTATATTTAAACTGTCATGTGGTTTGATGCACGTTTAAAATGTAATTGTTTGGAGCGGTTTTGTTTTTTTTTTGCCGGAGATAAAAATTATTTCCGCTGAAGTTCATACAAGAAAAATTATATTAAAACTAGTTATTTTGCCCATTATAAATTATACATACTGGCCTCAAAATATCAAGTATTGAGAAACAGCGTCTACTTGACCATAATATTGCGCTTGATATAAAAAATGGCCTAGTTATGTAAGTCTGAGTACTTTAATAGACATATGTAAAAAAATGGGCATCAATACGAAAATATTTGTGGCTCGACATAATTTTGCTTTTAAGATAAGCCTTCTTAAACTTATATCGACTTCATTTAGCAAAAAAAAATATTTGTATATACCGGCTTTATATATTTATAAGCATATTTCGAAAATTCCACAAAAACTCCGGTCCGTACTGCGTAACAGCCTAAGATATTCCCATAAAAATGCGACTAAGGATATTTAAAAGTATTGACGTTCGGAAAGGCACATCGAAGAAAACAGAAAAAATGTAATAAAACTTCTGTGGAAATTTACACAAAAACTTCCCTTCGTTATTTAACTTTTTTCTCGTTCTAGAAATGTGTAAGTTTCAAAACGAACTATAAATGCTTTATCCTACTTCTAAAGGCTAATTTATTTGTTTTATGTATTTTAGTAATTTATTTCGAAAAGAACAATCCATATATTTTTCATAATCGAGGGGGGAAACTAAAGAGAATCGTTTTTTAACTTTTTCTAAAATTATATTTTAAAATCTCCTTTTACCAACTAGGTGTTTATCTGGACTGGACCTACAGTTCAACGTGGGTTCCGAACCACGGTCCTCGGCATTAAGCCTACCAACTGGCGCGTGACCAAGATAGAAATCGTCCTAGACGACATACGGTCTTACCCAGCCTGGTTACCGGCGTGACTGAGATCATTTTCCTTGTCGCATTTTGCTCTCTTGCCTAGGACAATCACAAATATTAATCGATAACAAATATATGTTCATGACAATGCCTCAGCAGGATTTGAACCCTCGACTATTGCAACAGTAGGTGGGCCGTTCTGTCGCCTTTACCACTGTGCCAACCAAGCAGGATAGTGCTTCTATTGTAAATACATTTATTCAAAAACACTTTTACAAGAGCCTGCTTAGTTTGCGCAATGGTCAAAGTCAAGAGACGGTCCACCAACTGTTACGATAGGTTTATGTAGCGGGTTCGGATCCCGCTGAGGCAACATAGTAAATTTATGTTTGTGATTGTTTAACATTTATGATTGCCCGAAAGGCAAGAATGTAAAATCCGATATTCACGTGAATGGGGTCATTTTAAGTGACGTATATAGTGACGTCCCTAATCAGGCTGGGTAAGAACGGACAATTTTAATTGCATGTGCAACATTGGCAGTTATTGAAAATTATACGTACATTTGAAGAATATAATACAAATAGAATAATTTTTTTTGATTACATTTACAAATTAACCTAATATTTCCGATGAGACTCAAATTGATATATTTTGGCAAATAAAAAAAATTAACATGAAGAACTTTTTATAAGCAAATTTCGATTAAAAACATTTTTGAAATAAAAAAAGTGAAAATAAGGCAATATGTAATTAATTAGTAATATATAAACATTATAATAAACAAATATATAAACAAATCAAAGTTATAGTTCTTGTAAATTATTTGTATATTTGAAGAATTTAATACAGGTGAGGCAAAAGTCCTTCCGCTAACATTGACGCAATTTCCGCTGAGTGGCAATAATGGAACGATTATTTTCAATAAATATTTCCACTATTTCTGCTCGTTCTTGTGGCCTATATTTATCCATAATAAAATTTGGACGTTTAAACAACACAATGGTTAAACCGAAACTTAGCTAAACGTCACATAACCAAGATGACGCGCAATCAAAATGACAGCGGTACTTTTGCCCCACCCTAGTGTTAAATCAAGATGGTAGCGGGACTTTTGCCCCATACTGTGTATATATATTCTCCAATTCACAAATTAACTTAAAATCGTAATTAATAAAGCCGGCTTGGTGGCGCAGATGTAAATGCGATGGAACGGTCCTCCTACTGTTGCGATAACCGCAGGTTCGAAGCCTGAAGGGGAATGGTCGTAAATTTATGTTGTGGTTGTTTAAAATTTGTAAATGTTCTAGGCAAGAGTGTAAAATCCGACAAGGAAAATGATCCCAGTCACGCCAGTAACCAGGCTGGGTAAGACCGGATATCTTCTGGGATTTCTAAAGTTGGTCGCTCACCAGTCGGTAGGCTTAATGCTGATGACAGTGGTACGGAGCCCACGTTAAACTTTAGGCCCAGTCCAGATAAACCCATAGTTGGTAAAAGGAGACTTTAAAATATATTAAAAAATTTAAAAAAATTAATAAATATATTTACTTTTAAAACGAAAAAGAGAAAATAAAACAATATGCATGGCAACAAATATAATGTATATATTTATCAATATTTAAAATCACAAGCAACCATTAATCTTCAAAATTATTCAATAATATATCTTCCTTGGCACTAAAAAATACCTTCATTGCTTCTTCATCGGAACTTTTCGATATGCAAAAACAGCATGAAGCCCTCTCTAAATTCATTGAGCATGTATAATCATAGCTATATCTTTTAACATTTTGTATTGTCCTTAATTCATTATAATTAACTTAATAATCTTCTTCCTTTAAGATAGGGCATATAGCTATCTAGAAACTAAAATTGTGGCTTATATAACATTAAACATCCTGTATTTTTGACCTCATATACTCATGATTCAACACTTGTAGCGTTACTTTATATTTTGCACTTGTGGAATTCAATGGGTTTGTTTGCTGAAAATTATATAAATCTTTATGACTTAATAAATTTAGAGTATAAATCCATTGGAAATGTATCAGCTAGTTTGGCTGGAAATATATTTTTATCTGATTTCAATAGCTCTCGCCTTTTGATACACTCTTATGAATATTTTATCAAAATAAGAACCCCAACCTTAAGAAACGAGTATTTAGCTGTTCTTTTAATATAATCATTCTTCAAGCATCAAAATCTTCAAGCGAGCGAAAATTCGATGTTTCTTGTTCAAATTTATCGCTGTAGATCTGCTGTATATATGATCAACGAACTGAGTCATTCTACATAAAGGATACCGACTCATATATATCTGTACTTTACTTTTGCAGTGTTGCTAAAATATAATGAATTTGAATCCAATTTGCTAAATTAAAAACTACTTTGTCTTTACCGATGATATTAATACATAAATGGTGTGGTCTCCTTGATTATACCGTTGAGGCAGCATTTCATGCATTTAAATGTCTCTTAGCTTCAGTTCATATGTTATTTATTCCATGACTTTCAGTCAACTATTTCTTCGAATTGAAATAGAAAATAAAACTTCCGGAAAATGCGATTTACTCGGTACAAATTCAGGAACTTTCAAATCACAGAACATTTTTTAATTCACACTTTAACGAAATGATAATACTGAAAACTGAAGCCAGGCTTCAACATGATGTTAGTTGCAAATGTAACCGATGCGATTTATTATACAGTAACGCCATCTGTAATAATTTAGTATTTAGTATTAAGTATTATATTAAGTATATTATTTCTTCAAAGGTATTTTAAAGTATTGGAAAATTTTAGTAAGACATGTTCATTCGCAATATTACGATGAATCTATTTAAGAGTCTATAGGTTCAGTAATTTAGCTGTAACAAGATATAAATATGAAAAAACTAAGACTGGAGATGACATATGAAATTATATCGAGATGTCTAGACGAAGTTTAAGTTTTTTAAAAACTAACAAAAATAAAAGGCCATTAAACTTTAACTTTAACTTTAATATCAATATATCATCACCTAGTAGTTAAAATGGCTAATTCCAAATATGTTTCAAATAATACATTCCATGAATGCTAAGTCAAGCCAACAGCGATTATAGATATGACTTAAAGTCTTCTTTACGGTGATATTTACGAATCTACGACAGTCTTAATACCAAGGACCATAGTTTGAAGACTAACATGTCGCCAACTTAATATAGTTAAAGACGTGTTTGGGATGATTATTTCTTGTCGGTTTCGACAATGTTACCTATGGACCATCACAAATATAAAGTATATCTGTGTTCTAGCCGTCCTATCACTTTACCCAGTTTTGATTTTGCATACAACAGCTTGAATATTCCTTAAATTTTCATTACAAGTTCATTGACCTTTTTCTTTAAATATAAATGAGACAATTATACCTTTTGAATAATATTTTAACATGAAATTAATCATTGTTCTTTTTAACTTAACGGAAAGACAAATACTCTAAGGAAGGGAAAGAAACTTCCGAAAAAGGTTGTGCAAATAAACCTCCTTCCTTTCCGTTGGGGAATTTAGGTATAAATATAACTAAAAAAAAGTTCGTCCTTTTGAATGTATAATTCGTTTAGGGTCGAGCTAAATGATGGATAAATTTCAAGATTATTTGCTTTTGTTAACGCCTACGTATAAGCTAAACATGTTTTAAAGATTTTTTTTGCTAGAGATAAAATATAATCATTACTCAGTAAGTTTCCAATGTGACCTGCTGAAATCGTCACTATTGTCAGACCTGTAGTGATATTTATGACTGCGAGAGAACGCATATTCAACAATCAGGAACCAACTGTTGGTGGTATGTGTGAATTGATATCATGCCAGCAAACTGTATCAATAGATTCCTTTTTGGACATTCTTCCTGTTGCTTTTCCAGTATATTATATCATTAACCTTAACCTATTTTCCCTTTCCATCTCATTGCTGACCATATAGAACTATGATGTATTATATACTTGAAAACAAATAAATAGAAAATTAGCACCATAACAAAAACAAAACACATATCAAAATAAGTCATATAACAGCAACTTACATAATAAATGCCATAGTAAATAAAACAAATTTTAAGCGTGCGAAATCTTGATGCCTATGAGATCGGGTGAAAACATAAGATAAGGACGAAATTAAAAATATACATGAAATATAAAAAGATTTCTAAACAAATACACGGTTCGACTGTTTTGTTTAATTCGTGATGTTAGACGAAGATGTACGAACACTTTCGTATATAAATTGTAAGAGAGGAAAGGACGGAGATAATTGCTCGGTGCAGTTAATTTTATATGTGCTTATATTCTCCAACGGTAGAATAAGCGAGACGGAGATGTACATATTCCTTCACGTACTAACTTAAATATAAAAGAATAGGAAAAAAATAATTACTGAGTACTATTAACATACAATTAATAATTTAATTTTAAACGAAGTAGAATTACTTTTATATTTGAATGTTCTGTGGATCTGTAAGAAGGAATGGAATTTTTCTATGGAATGGAATAATACCCCAAAAATGTTTTATCATATTTTAATATGTTAATTGCTATTTTTAAATAATATACTATAATAAATATAGATAATACAATAGAACTTAAACAACACCTAAAAACTAAAGATGTACAATAACAATAAATACTAAACGAAAATTAAAAATATACCTAATCACAGGAAAAAACTAATCCATGATATAATTAAAAATGATCGCATAATAACTACTAGAACTTTTTAAATAAATTAAATGCTTTATTTATTATTGATCGGAAATATTTTTAAACAAAAACCGAGGGAGTAATCGAAATATTACCTATTATTGCCTTAAAAGCAGTCAAAAATATTTACGGTTTATCATTCACAGTTTTAATCTTCTTACCCTATTACATTTACAATCCTGAAAAATATCGTTCTAAAATGCTGCTATATTAATATACAATATATTGTTATTTACAAGTAAACTACCAAAAAATTATAAAACTATATATTATGTAATAATATAAAGATAGAAACCGGACCGAAAATAGCGATTGAAACAGTCGATAGTAAAAAGTAGTCAATTATTAAACAGTCGATAGTCGATTTCAGTCGATAGTGCCAAACACTAATTGTAATACAAAATTCTAAATTTTTCTAAAGTTAATGAGGCAACATTTGGACGTGCTAACATTTTGAAGGCTTGGCGATGTTGTTTTATAGCATTGGCTGTTTGATTGGATTAACCTGTCTAACTTAAACTTGTATTTCTATTTTATATAGGCAGTTATTTTTGTACAAATTGCATTTTTTATAGGCTATTACCGATTATTTTATGGAAAGAAAATAGAAAACACAATTTTCCCTAGTGATATGTTCCTACAAGCAACCGGGTTTATGTATGGAGAACTCCAAATCCTGTAATCTGGACCGCCTTCATTCTATTCTTCCGCAAGTTCCGTTATGCTTTGGGTATCAATACAGTGGTATTCAGATGGTCCTCTCATTCACATCACTAGTCGGTATATTGAATTAACTGGATTATACTATTACCGGATTATTATAAATTAATATCTCCACATATTCCAAAATGATAATGCGCCCACTTACAGCCAAAAATGGTTCAGTCTTGGATTGAAGAGCATCAGAATATCTCCAAACATCTTCCCTGGCTAGCACAATCGCCAGATCTCAAGAGAATTGAATCGTTTTCGGGAGTTTTATAGCATAGAGTGAGAAGTAGATTCCTATTTTCAACTTAACTGAAGCAATTGGCGGATATTTTGGTACAAGAATGGGTTAACATTCCATTGATAACTATTCAGACACTCCAAAAGAATCGAATTAGTTGTTTAAAAAGCATATGGTAACGGAACACCCTATTAATAACTAATTATAATTATATATATATATATATATATATATATATATATATATATATATATATATATATATATATATATATATATCTGGTATTTATATTATTTTGTCCATCCCCTGTGTAGTCAAATAAAGATTTTATATTATGTAACATGTGCGAGTATACAAAGAAACATTTACATTTCTGTTAATATAGAAACTCGTTGATGATTGTCATTTAATACAAAAACGACGTCTCAACAAAAATGTTTCTGAAAGCGTTAAGGGAAGTTTGCCGCAATTTGACTTCTTGGTCACGCAAGAACCTTACGACAAAACTATAAAAATTGTCTTTTACCCAAGAGGTCGCGTTAAGAGGACACGTAAAAATTGGCCTGAATTCTGAATTTATTATTTACGGACGGGTAATACAAAAGACGGATAAAGCCTGGAACGTTTGGTTTTTGCTGGTGCTTTCCTTAGGGTGATGCCTTTTGATCTTTATGCGGACATCCTATATTAAAGTAGATTTAGAAGTAACGGACTATATGCTATCTCAGTTCCGGGTTTGCGTTTGATCTGAATTTTATGCTCTTTTCTTATGGTATTGATAAAAACATTTTTCATTATATCAAGTTGGGGAAAAATATTTTCGGTTGATTGTAATAACTGGCTCTAAGGTGGAACATTTAGAACATTCCACTATATATAAAAGTTCCTTCATTTGCTTACTCCGTGAAGTTATTGCAATCTAAAGATAATACTTCTAGAAGGTTATATTAATCATATGGTGTTTTTTACTTCCAAAAAATGAAAAATGCTGCATGCCTCATCGAGAATTGTGTGGTGTTAATGAATAGGTAATTGCCAGCATCAGCCATTGGTCAACATCAGACCCATCGTTAAATAGTCTCAATAGTGAAATAGGAAAATCGAACACAACTTATTAAGTTAATCATGTTTCCATCATAATTGAGTAAAGGAATTATCATTTATTAAAATAATAAATGTATTTTAGGGTAACCTGATATGGCTCGGTGAACGGAGGTAAAACGAAATGAAACAGTGGTGTTTACATTTTGTAACCGTTATTTATTGAAGTAACATAAAAATATGGAAAATACAAAATAGATAAGACGGATGGCAGCGGTGTTACCTGGCGACGAGTCTTGGGCAGTCGATGGTGGCACGTCTAAACTGAACGGTGGTCAGATACTGAATGATTGGAAATACCCTTCAATAACATCCCAGATAAACGTCTCGGGGTTGCCAGATATTCGTTATCGGGTTCTATTTGGCGCTGCTGGTACCCCTACATCTGGGACTATATTTCTGGGTATTTTGTAGACCTTTATTCCACTATGTAAAATTTGACATGTCCCAAGGTCGCTACAGTATTAACTAACCTTTTTTAACAGCATTTAATTAATTCTAATAACCATTAAGTTTCCATAATCAACAAAGTATGGATAAGTTTAAATTACTACACCACTGAACCCTATAGAAATAGTTTTATGAATAAGATTATTTTCAGAAACCTAAGAAATTCAGAGCATCCAATATAAGTATATATGACCATTATTTATTTTTGTGTTACCAATATAAATATGGAATAATAAAGGAACTAATGCATATTTGTATATTAAAACAGAGGTTATTAGAATAAAACAATTCTGAAATTGATATTTGACTTTAGCAGCCATGTTAAAACAATAACGTAATAATAACGTGAATAAAGTAAGAAACAAAGTATTTAACAGATTATAAAACCAAACATGCTTAACCCAAGTTGCAAGTAATTAAGAGCAAGCTGCGTAAGCACAACTTGCTTAAGGTTACATCAAGCATTTATTAATGTGGACTGCCAAGAGGTATAGGGATGAAGTATTTTAATGTTTTTATTTATTTTAATTGGTTCAAACAGTAGAACAATAACTATCATCGATAATTAAATGTTTAAATGAATATCTTCCTTTTAATTGCCAAATCCTCGATGAAGGAATTTATTACTTGCGTACCAGTACACAATCAATTTTGCGCTAGAGAAGTCGGTCAAGAATTTTATTGTTTAACTGAACAAAGCCGAGCTTTTAAATTACGAAACACCAGTAATGCCATCCTAGACGATTTAATAGAGCTATAAATGTAAAAGAAGCATTAGGCAAATAAAATAAAACGTATCAAATCTAGCATTTAGATTTAAGGACCTTAAAATATACAGTACCTTGATCTTTGCCAGTTGCCTTAACATTTTTTAAAAGGAAACAATAATAAAATTCTAATTGCATCAACTTTTTCACCAGAAAACTACAACACGTAAGTAATAATATAAATAAGTGTATCCAGACATGGAGAATAAATGTAAACGACAGTAAAATATTTATAACACTATTATCCCATAGAGTAACAAGTACCTTGGGATCAGCCCTGATGCAAAACATCGTTAGAAGTGGCATATAAAAAAGGAAAGAATAGATTTTGATTAAAATACTATATTATCCGTACATAATAAGTTGCAGTTGCAGCTGTATAAACAAATATTAAAACCTATATAAGAGATCAATTGAAAAGTCCCCGGCCTACCATAGTAAACATTTTTTTTGCGATATTAGTTTTTTTATTCTACGTAATTCCCTTTAACGGTAAACCACGGACTATAGCGAGCCTCCAACTTTTCGATACCATTTTTATAGTACGATTTGTCTTTTGTTCCAAAATAGGCCTCAGTTTCCGCTCATCGCCATCTTCATTCGACGAAAATTTCTTCCCAGCGAGTATTCTTTTGAGATCTGAGAACAGGAAATAGTCGCTGGGGGTCAGATCTGGAGAATACGGTGGATGAGGAAGCAATTCGAAGCCCAATTCATGTCTTGGTGAAGCAGCACTTTCTTTTTCTGCAAATGCGGCCGTTTTTCGGCGATGTTGTCCTTCAAACGGTCCAATAACGCTATGTAATAGTCGCTGTTGATGGTACTTCCTTTTTCAAGGTAGTCAATGAAAATTATACCATGCGCATCCCAAAATATAGACGCCATAACCTTGCCAGCCGACTAGTGCGTTTTCCCACGCTTTGGAGCGGGTTCATCGTATGCAGTCCACTCGGATGACTGCCGATTGAACTTCGAAGTGAAATGATGGAGCCATGTTTCATCCATTGTCACATATCGATGCAAAAACTCGGATTTAGTACGCTTGATAATCTTCAAACACTGCTCCGAATCATCAACTACTCGTTGTTTTTGGTCTAAAGGAAGCTCGCGCGGCAACTACTTTGAACAGAGCTTTCTCATACGCAAATATTTGTTAATGATATGATGTACACGTTTAGTTAATATCTTTAAAGTCTCTGTTATTTCACTCAATTTCAATTTACGATCATTCAAAATCATTTTGTGAATTTTTTAAATGTTTTCGGTAATAACCACTTTTGGCCGTCCACTGCGTTCACCGTCTTCGATGCTCATTTCACCACGTCTAAACTTAATATACCAATCCTTGATGGATGATTTTCATGGGGCAGTGTCCGAAAACTCTTTTTTTTCTGTATTTTTCCCTTCAAAATTTTATTAATTTGATATTTCTTATCACAAATTACCAAACCAATAAAAACTAAAGGTTACTTTAATATATTGCAGGAACACCAAGATTAAATGAAGTAGCAAACTATAAATGACTTTTATTTCAAAAAACGCGAAGTATTCGAAACATAAAAACACGTAATAAAAATAAATAGATCCAAGAACATAAGAGTTCGATAATGTTTTTGTTTTCCTTTCAAATCTGACTATGATATATTTGTTTTCGTTTCGTAGATCCGGTAATATAGAAAAAAATCGATCTGATTATTCGCATTTATATGATTAAAAATATTGCTAAAGAAGAATGATGTAATAGCTTTCAATATAATATCGTATCATTATATTAAGATATTATCCAGTCATAGTTTAAATATTAATTAAAACGTGGATATTTTTCAAACAACAGCAAATATGTAGTATAAGTTCTACTATGCGTCCTCTTTTTTTCAATATATATATTAAGACTGACACACTCATTACTATGAAAAATTGATCTGATTGTTTGGTTTGGCTTTTCGTATTTTAAAATAATTTGATCATATAATGAAGTTGGCACTTCTAAAAGACAGTTTTTTGGTCCAGAAATGTCAAGTTTTACAATATGGAATCAAAAAGTGTTAAGTTAAGAAACCGAAATTATTATCCCCCAAAACAATATATAAAATAATGCTTTCTGGAAATCATGCTTTATTATGATGTAACTGGACAAATGTTATTCAATAAAAACGTATTTATTTCTTAAAATACCTAATACCAATCAATACAAGCGTTAAAATTCGTACTTATTTCTTTTATTACTACTTTATTCCAAATATCTTTTTTAACGTACACCCACATACTTTCTAGTTATTTGTTTTACATGCCTTATATGGGTTTAATATTTAATTTCACCTGTCAACATAATTCCCACATGATTTGATGTATCAAGAAACATATCTAACCACAAATAATGTCAACATATAAAAGATATATAATAAAACTATAGAGGAAAAGTTTTAAACTATGAATTATTTTTGAAATTGTTTCGCTACATGCCCATGTAAAAAATAAATAAATTTAATAAAACGCAATGCTTTTGCCACTTCACTACATAAAATAACAGTTTATGTCTTAGTATTATTGAATTATACAAATTTAAAAATTTGAAAGTTGTAATTTTGTTGTCAATGGTAAAGAGTAGCATGGAGGACCAGACATCTTCGAAAACATTGTATACTGGTTTCTAAATACTGGTTTCGACGTTTTAAAAGTGACAATTTTGACACCAAAGACAATTACCGATTTGGAGAGCGAAAAAAATTTGAAGATGAGGATTTAAAGATATTACTCGATGAACCGATCATGTAACATGCAAGAGGAATATGCAGAATTGCTGGCAGTAACACAAAAACCTTTTCAATCGCTCGAAGAACATGGGAATGATACAAAAACTTTGATATTTTATGCCTTATTAACTAAAGCCAAAAGTTATTCAAAAGGGTTTGGTTATGTATGAAATGCTGTTTAAACTGCAATTGGAATAGTTTTCTCGCATCGTATTGTTGGGAGTGTAAAGTGGATTTATTTCAATAGTATGTGAACATAATTATGAGTTGTGAATATCCATGGCTCAAAACTATTTCTCGTATATATTTCGTGGGATCAGCTTGGTTGATATAGGTATCCGTATCGACTACAATTGAGGCGTTTAAATACAGCATTGTTATTCTTCAGTATGACGACACTCGACCACATGTTACAAAACCGGTTGAAAACATTAAAATGGAAGATAGTACACCACCTGCAATATTCTCCAGAACTTGCTCGTTCTAATTACTACTTGTTCCGGCATATGAGAAATGTCCTGCCTGAGCAACACTTCAATTCTTACGAAAATACCAAAAAAAGTATCGATTCGTGGAGAAACAAAAAAGTAATCGTTCTTTCGAGATGCAATTCGTAAATTGCCTGAAAGATGGTAATAAGTAGCGGCTATCGTTGGGCAATACTTTCAATGACTGTACAGATTTCTCAGAACCAAGGTGCAAATTTAAAAAATCCTTTAAAACTAATTTATAGGCCTAATACTAATTACAAAATATATCAGCCTTAGGTGTTTAATATTACTATATTAATAAAAACTACATTTTTAAGAAGTAATTGAAATAGAAATACAAAATATTTATTTATATTTCAATTACAAGTAATTCAAATACTGACACTTGTTGAGGACTCCACCATCTATCAATTTCTTTTCTATCAGTCTGATCCAGTTTATTCACATCAAAGGTGTTATTGTCGAAAATTTTTCTACAGTGTATCAATTTTCAAGGTTGTTTCTAAAAAAAAATATTTCATAAAACACAGACATTCAACAAGTGACTACTTAGTGTTTGACTCAGCCCCAGGCATAAATCTGTGTTTCCTGTTTCTACCATGAGCAATAATATATCAGCAAGTATTTATAAAAAACATTATATGTAAGAAAACCTGTGTTATTCTAACTTTTATCTTTTTTCAACAAATTTTGTTATTTTTACACTCTATTAGCGCCTTGCCAAGGGTGATCCAGTGCTCCATTTTGAAATATCCATGTCTCGTCTAGAGACATACGTTGTAGTGATATATCTTCTATGGTATTCTTTTAAAAATCAATGCATTGAAGTTCCATTAGACTTTTTACTGGTTACTGCTTTACTGGTTTTACTTATTACGTTTTCTCTGGTTACTTCCTTGACTAACACTTTCTCTGAAATAATTGTGTTAGACAATATTTATATGGCATCAATGTGATCTTGATCGCCACCTTTATTCATTTGTGTCGCTCTTTGTATTAACCCGCTCTCAATACTTATATTAATATTAACTGCAGCTGTAATCGCGAAAAGATATTTCCAATAAAACCCAACAACTTCACATTTAATAGTATCAATACTTACTTATTAATCGGATTTAACTGGCAAGAGGCCCCCCCTCTATTTCTTTCCTGTTCGAAGTAACTCATTAGAGACGTAAACAGTTTCTGGCTCTGACTATTTAATGTCTTTGGCATTTTTAATCACAATTATTTCAAATTTTAAACAATATTTCGAAATGTATAAAATCAAGCGCCACAAGAACGTTTGCCGGTTAATAACCTCTGATTGTTATCATTCACATTTTGAATAACTTTGTAGACATATGACAACGGTGTCGACCAGTACCAATAGAAATCGAATTTTCTGGACTGATTCGGATACATGTTCGGATACATCAGTCGTCATTCTATCTCTTTTTAACTAGAGTAGTACTAATTAGTACAATAAGAAGGAAAAATCCGCCAATCCTCCTTACTATCAGTGAATTTCTCCTGAGTTCCGTCTCTCTCAGACCCAAGAAAACCAACGACTGGAAACTGTTTCAACTCGAGCTTCAGCAAACAGGACCTATCCCAAGTATAAATTCCCCTGGCAGGGCCACTAAAACCTGCAGCTCCGAACCTTTTAAAATCAACCTCCCTAAAGAAATAAAAGAACTAATCGGGTAAAAGAATCGATTAGCGAGAAGAGCTCGTGCCACTCTGGATCCTGAGGATAAACGCGTGGCACAGCGTACAATCAGAGAAGTCAGGAAGAGGGTTAAAGCCTGGAACGAGAGAAATCCATCCAGAAACCCAGAAATGCATCTATCTCTTGGCTCAACTCAATAGATGTCGTCTCTCCGAGGGACCTTCAGCTCTCGATAAAACATCTGTCTTCTAAAAAAGCTCCAGGCTCAGACAGTATAACAGTAAACCGTCTGAAAAACTTTAACCTCAGGATGGAAAATGTCCATTTGGGAAATGTCCCAAAGAATTCAAAACATTCGCTCGTTGCTTTAATTCCAAAAAGCAAAGTCAAATCCAATCCATTTGATTATAGGCCCATCTACCTAATTAGTTCACTTTTCAAATATGCTAAGAGAAGGTCGAAAAACTGGAGCCATCTTTTGAGAAGTTTCCAAAGCTTTCGTAATTTCGTAATTTTAAAGTTTCGTAGCTAATATTCAAAGCGAAACAGCTTGGTCTATCGAATGTCCTAATCTCCTCGATAGAATCATACTTGGACGGTAGGTCCTTTCAAGTGAGGATCGATGACGCAGTTTCCTCTCGGTCCGCAAGGTGCTCCACTAACTCCTGCCCTATTCAAACTTTACATGACTGATTACCCACTCCATAAACATTCTCACACAGCATTTTATGCAGATGACATATTTTTCTTCACAACCGGCTACAATCCCGACATTATTCGCTACAGACTTCAAGTCCAACGGTACCAAGCGATTGCGTTGTACAAATTCTGGAGGCTGTAGATAAACCTGAGCAAAACTGAGGCCATTCTGTTCCACCCCAAGAAGGAGTTCCGCGCCTATCGCCTCCAAATCGATAAAGTTTCTACCACATGGCTCCAGAAGGTATCATAGGCATCTGCATGCTATCTACTCTTCTCAGTCCTCTGTAGAAAAAGTAAACTACCAATCCCCCAGAAAGCGACTCCGTACAAAATGCTAGTTCGTTCAGTCTGCCTCTTCTGAGCACAGGTGTAGTACAGTACATCTCTGAGAGACAACTTGCACTACTTCAAAAGTCAATGCCCCATTGTTTGTGAGGAACGTCAACACTCACCTCGAATCAGGGATCGCGTTAGTGAAGAGTTTCACAAGCATGCTCAGTGTAATGTTCTCCCTAGACGCCTTAGAACATGACAACATCTTGGTAAAATAACCGGTGGTAATCGTAACCCAGGGTTTCTGTCACCCGCAAAACACTATCCTGAATGCGAAGCGACATCAGCAAAAAACCATTTGGTTCTAGCTGGTTATTCTGGAACAAAAAAAGATAAGAAAACCCCGCTCCGAGTTGAAAACGAATTTTCCGTTTTTACAAACTGAATTTGGTAATATATTCGACGGCGTTGCTGACGTGCATTGACTGTTTTATTGGAAGGACTATAACTGTACATTTTTATGTAACTGATTTCAATTTATTGCATTAATTTATTTTTTCTTAAAAGTCTCCATATTTTTTGCTGGAAAACACCTGCGTCGTGTAGAAATAATTGAAAACATTAAGTTGTCAATACATCGATGAGTAGATTCGACGAAAACAAGGGTTGTTTTTTTTCATATAATTTATCTTAGCCGGTAACGAATTACAAGGTTGAGAGAACGGATTTTTCGGTAACGGTTTTGTCCCGAGTGGAATGGGGGAGGGTTCCATTTGAACTGTTTTCCTACCTTCACGTTTCAATTCACCCTCGATTTTTCTTTGGGAAAAACCGGTCAAGAATTTTATTGTTTTAGAACGTTAGAAAATGATAAATCGCTTACCTTCCAGTAAGTGATACAAAGAAACAGCTACATTAATATCAAGCATCAAGGAACGAATCTATATAATTAATGAAAAGAAAGCAATTTGTTTTGTGTTTTTTTAGTCATTGTTTGTGATTCAATTTATCTTTTCAATATTTTATTTGATAGATCTTAACAATATGATCAATTGTTTTGTCACATTTCCTTTCCATGTGTACTAGATTGTTTAATAAGTTTGTGAACATGAAACTCAATTTCAAAAAAATCACTTTCTTTATAACAGACCAGATCGCCATTTTCGAAAAACTGCTTTATGAGAATTCTAAATTTTTACTTTACCCACAATATAAATTATTTAAAAAATAAAATTAATGTTTGAAATAATGTAATTTTTAATGCGCGCTAAAACGCTTCAACCCTGTCTAATAATTTCGTCACTGTTTATGTTATTTATGTAAATCTTCCAGGGCGACAAGATAATTGAACGCACTGAATATTCAGTGCGTTATCACCATATATTTTTAAAATTCAAAGATAAAGTCAGTGAAAATTATGGCAAAAATCCATGAATTGGGTTTTGAATTGTTTCCTCATCCACCGTATTCTCCAGACCTGTTCCCCAGCGACTATTTCCTGTTCTCATATCTCAAAAGAATGCTCGCTGCTAAGAAATTTCGAATTTATTTACACAGATATTACAAGGTAATCAAAATCTAAAAATCTTAAAAAACCAAACTTCATTAATTATATAATTTAAACAATTTTGGTATTGTATTAACTATGTAAAATCAATACTTTGGTAACCCTGTCAAATACCTGTGCATCAGCATCTTCAATTTATCGTCATAAAATTTTCCAGTGGGTTTGCATCGATATAATTTTAATTTGTCTTAGTAAACATAGGGCACTTACACTAATACTATTACCATATACGGTTCTAATTCTCTAAAGTTATAATTATCTTTAATTATTTTTTTTTAGTTACAGTTACACAGTACAGTCAACATCGATGTACTGTTTCTGGGTAAATTTAAGTTATTTTTCTTAACATATCCTAGCTTAATTCTTTCGTTTATCTTTTCCTTCCGTTGGTAGAACAAAACATATTTCTTAATTGTTTAAGATAAATAATCCAAATAAAATCGAAGCTCCCTTAAAATATCAAACGTTACAATGCGGAAACGATGATTAGTAAATAGTAAGTGACGTCACTGTTTCGTAGCAGTTCTGATTGCTGTTTAACGAATGACGCATGACGAATTTTGAAATGTTGTGGTTTTGATTCTGATAAAATCTTAGTAATCCCACTTTTAATTTTATAAGAAATATATTATTAATAACTTCTCTATAGTACAATGTTATTGTAAAGCAACATATTTGTAAATTCCTTGATGTCAGTATACTTATTCCAGTCATCACTATAGTGGCAATTAATTTTGATCCAAATTGTTTAAAAGGGAGCACTACTGGACTTTTTTGTCAGATTATCTGGACAGTTTAACCACTATCAGTGTTTACACAAACTAATATTCTGTACATAAAGGCATACAAAATGTATTTTATTATTTCCTAACGCAAAGCTTGTTTCATTTCAATGTAACATTGATCTTATCCTGAATGAATAAATAAAGACATTAAAATTATCCTATGCTTATATACATTTTACTACTTGTCTCCTGAGAACACTTGTATATCTTTATATAGGATTAACACACATGCTTATTAATGTTCAGGATCCAAATTTAAATGTTCCAACAAAATTCGATGCATGCAGATATATTTATTAATTAAAAAATCCTCCTAATCATATATAATTTTATTTCGATTAATTTGTAAATATAAACGTCTTAAAAATATTTACATATATATTACTATTTGTAAAATAGACTACTATTAACATAAATAAGCTGAATATTCTTACAAGATGTATACAAACAAACGCATTTTGTTATAAAATACAAAAAGGCTTTTAAATTATGATGATCCTCATCTTTTATCTTTGTTGCGCCTCTTTTATGTCGGTACACATTTTACGTTCCCATTGTTGCTCTTAATATCTCGTTAGTTCTGTAAAGAGTGTGATAGCTCAACAATGTTTTTTTCACGATAGTACTTCCAGCTTTGTTAGCTTTATATAGCAGTCGTAAAAATTTGCACCTGTAACTTTTTGTAGGTTTTAGTATTCGATGTTAAAAGGGAGACTGTGGCAAATAAGATCTAAAATTACTGATGGCTATTTTATCAACATTATTGGATGGTACATTCGTATGGTATTGTGTGTATCAAGCAAGAATAATGCTATAAGATTTTTTCTAAGTTTACCTGCAAAATCGAAGAATCCTTTTATATTTATGGAGCTGTACAACATAAAAACATAGCAGTGAGTAAGTTAAAAGCGAACTGAAACATTTATGTTTTTATACTATGGTAAATATTTTTATATATAAATTATATAAAAACCAACGGTAAATATTTTTTATTGGGAACTCAAATATATTTTGACATGAAATATATATACTGTATAGATTCCTAGGTTTATACTAACAGGTCAACTGAAAAGTCCCCGGCCTACCATAGTAAAACACATTTTTTAGCAAAATTAGTTGTTTTTATTCAACATATTTCCAAAAAGTTTCCATATTCATTGCAATTCAGCAGCAGCAGTAGTCGTTGGCTAAACAAGTATGCACTATTATTTACAAAACAATATGTTAAAATCAGAAAACCAGTGGTCAGTTTCATAGTTCAATCATATATAAAAAAAAAGAAATCAATTATTTCACTGCTTTCACTGGACGATTATATTCAAAATACAAATAAAAATATTAATAAAATCCATGCCTTCAACAAAAGTTAGTCTAATCCTATCATGGTTAGATTACAAGCCAATACCAAATATGTAGTTTCTTGTATTTCAAGTAGTTCGATGGGCTATATTTCTCTTGGTTAACGGCAAGTGGCAAACCATATTTGGTATGGAAAATGCAAGTTTCAATAATTTCGAAAAAGATTTACATTAGAACATGTGTGAAGCCAAATGATGTCACTGAAGTCAAGTAAAATAAGAGAAACTAAGCAAATATTTAGATTTCGAATTATGTTAATTAATAAGGAGAACATATTAAGTTATATGTTCTCCTATTAATAGTAAGCACGTCCAAACACAAATCTTATAAGCTAATTGATGAAGTATTACTAATGCTTCATAGTTATTCTCAGCTATGCAAAATGATTATTTTAGTATCCCTGACCAATACGTTTACATCTATACCTTACCTTATTATACAAATTTTCACTAGATTGACAACGATAAAATGTTTATCTGTGTTAGCAAATATGAGTCACTTGATTTCAATAATAATATTATCACAGTTTTCAACAGGAGATTGTACTATTATTGGGTATTCCTTAGATTTGTTATATGTACTTTTTCTTGTTAATTTTCTCGCCAAGTGTTATACAGATAGTATTTTTACTTTAAGTTCGTCAATATTTTACCACATTTTATGGTTAGTCTGCCCTAAAATTATTATTTCAATTACAGTCATGCAATATCAACAATAATTAGAGTCGCCATCGACGTACAGTATTTAAGCAAATTTAGGCTATTTGCTTTTATATATCCCAGTTTAATTTTTTCGTTTTTTCTTTACGTGGCTAGCAACAAACTGATTTTTTAATATAGGATAAAAAATACTATAAATTGTGAACGTTCAAAGGCGGAAACAGTGCTTATGAAACCTTAAGTGACGTCAATGTTTTCTGTTGTAGTTTAACTTAAAATGGTGATTTCTAAAATTTTCTACTTTTGTTTCTAGTAAAGTCTTAGTAATCATACTTGTAATTTGAATTTTACAGAAAACCTGTAAAAACCAGAATATTTCTATCATATATTATTATTATAAACCAATATTTTTGTGATTCTTTATAACACGCTTCTTATGTTTGTATTATTAATTATTAATAATTGTTATTATTAATAGAATATTGATATAGATACTCGTATAAAAAATAATCGAAAATTTGGTAATTGGCATCGAATTATAATGTCGTTTAACCGAAAATATTTTATATAAATATATATAACCGTTTGATATTTAATGACTACATATGTTTCTGGACATTCAAAAATCCAGTGGGGAATATCGCGTTAGCCCAAATTAAATATTAAACCTATATAATATCCCAAGTGGGGCGCGTAAAAATGCTGCGTATTTTCATCTGAGTAAACTTAATGGTATTATTAAAGCCCCTAACGATGGGGTGAAATACGTTTTTAAAACTCCATGTTTTCTTAAAACAAAATGCCACCAAAAGACCATATCATTACGTTATCCATTTTCATAATTCATCCAATATCGGGATAAATTTATTCGTATATAAAAGTCGCCATAATTTAACGCCTATGTAAATATGCATGTAAAAGATAATCTTTTTTTTTTTCGTAAGCTTAAAATAAGTGAGGTGTACTGATATGTAACCGTATAAGAAGTAGTGAGTATGGTTTATATAATATTTATGTAAAAACATAATATTATATAAACAAATATTTCTTTAAAATGTAAATAAGATTC
Organism: Rhynchophorus ferrugineus; assembly: GCF_030347505.1. Lineage (NCBI taxonomy): Eukaryota > Metazoa > Arthropoda > Insecta > Coleoptera > Curculionidae > Rhynchophorus > Rhynchophorus ferrugineus. The sequence goes on along the minus strand of NW_027472583.1, from coordinate 15,577,723 downwards.
TCTAATATAACTACGATATAGTTCGATGGTATGTTATTAAACATATATTTCCATATAGTATAGTAACTAGAACAAGAATATATTTTTCAAGTACTTCTGTAGTGAAAGAATGGTTCGACCATAATTAACAAATTAAATCTAAATACATAGTCTTACCTTTAGCACAAATAAAATCTATTTTGAGTAAATGAGAACAAATTAGCGCATAGACATAAACAAATGAACAAGAATGCTATTATACATACTTGATCAATATATAAGTTAAGCCATTTGTTTCTATATATTAAGCAATAATTTATCATATTTTGCTTATTAAAAATATGTCTTTGAAGAAGTAAGTGATTTAAAAGGCAGTTATATAGACCCAGTACATAGGAATTAAAAGATCTCAGATTTTATATCGAATTTTACAAAATGTTAGCAATTTTTTATTAAGAACAAGAATATAAGTAAAATGGAAAGTGGAAAATATAATAGCAAAATAAATATGTGTATGTAAAACATTTATATGATGATGCTTACATATTAATTACGCACTATATTCACCAGACGCTGTTCTTTCTATGACTTGTTTTTTTTGCGTTAATTACCGAACAACATATCGAAAAATGAGTTAAACTTACAACATACTTCGCTTGATAATTGTTAATATTAAAAAAATTTTAAATTCGCAAAAATATTACCTTCGTTTTTTATCATAGTAAAACAAATTTTTGGCAAATTTTTCTTTTTTATTCAACATAATTCCCTTCAAGGATGATACCTTATTTGTAGTACGATTTGTACTTTGCTTCAAAACAGGCCTAAGTTTCGGCGATCACCTACCCATTCAACAAAAATTCCTTCTCAGCGAACATTCTTTTGAGATCTGAGAACAGGAAATAGTAGCTGGGGGCCAAATCCGGAAAATACGATGGATGAGGTAGCAATTAGAAGTTAAATTCATGGATTTTTGCCATCGTTATCACTGACTAGTGACACGGTGTATTGCCTTGGTGAAGGAGTACTTTCTTTTTCTTCAAATGCGGCCGTTTTTCGACGATTTCGTCGTCGTTAGATTTCGGAGTGAAATGATGTAGCCATGTTTCATCCATTGTCACATATCGACGCAAAAACTCGGGTTTATTACGCTTGATCATATTCAAACATTGCTCCGAATCATCAACTCGTTGTTTTTGGTCAAAAGCGAGCTCGCACGGTACCCACTTGCAGAGAGGTTTCTCATAGCTGAATGATATGATGTACACGTTCAGTTGATATCTGTAGAGTGTTTGCTATTTCACTCAACTTCAATTCACGGTCATTCAAAATCATTTTGTGGATTTTTTTAATGTTTTCGTCGTTAACAACCTCTTTTGGGCGTCCACTGCGTTTACCGTTTTCGGTGCTCATTTCACCACATCTAAACTTTGCATACCAATCCTTGATGGTTGATTTTCCCGAAGCAGTGTCCGGAAACTCGGTATCAAGCTAAGTTTTTGCTTCAACTGTATTTTTCCTTTCAAAAGCAATATTTTATCAATACGCGAAATTCCTTTTTATCCATTTTTTTCACATTAACAAAAGTTGCTTCACTCAAATTGCTAAAATTCACAAACTAATGATCCGACAGCTGTCAAAGGTATACAAGCAGCTTCTGAGGGTTAGGGCTAACTAAAAATCATATGGATTTAATTCTAGTAGCGCCATCTCTGTGCCAGGACAAATTTCAATTTACCTGTTCTATTCGGCAAATTATGGTTAGTGTTTTGACTTTTAAATAGTTATTTTATATAAGTTTCTCTAAAATCTCTTATCTAATACATATCTATAAAAAGAACATAAAATACATAATATGGAAACAACATGTTATTACCCAAAATATTGATTACAAGAATTTCTTTGTTGGATTTATAAGTTGCCAACGGAGGGAACAAAGATACCTTTTTAGACATTAAATTAAATATTAAACTACGTCTTATGATAATGTACAGTGTAAGTGGCACTTTGGTTCCAAGAAAAATGAAAATTCTCTACTATTTATACTACCAGCACTAAGTAAGTATGTCATAATAATATCGTAAGTTTTATGAGATTATCAAAATATTAAAATGGTAGAGTATATTTGTAACAATAATGTTGTACAAAATAGACAGTGTAAAAATATATTACTACAAATATTCCATTACTAGTTAACTATGAACTTTGACCCTAATATAAATTACCTATTATTTTTTAAGCTATTACTGGCTAATAAGCTACGAAAATACTATAGCCATGACAGAATAAATATCTTAAGTGTTCCTTTTCTTTCAGTATAAAATAAAATTAAAAAATTTATCCGGAAATGAAAAAATTCTATATCAAACATGTTCTCCCCCTTATCTTCTGACTGTATTATAAGGTTTAATATTTTATTATAATAGAAACATTTTATGGCTATATATGAGCGTATAACTCTTGGAAGTATTAAAATCCCATGGGAAATGTTTCGATAGCTGAATAGTGAATACTAGAGAAATGTAATAAAAACTAACCTAAATGAATTAATTTTCTTGTTTATAGTATTTCTTTTGGTGGAATATTTTACCAGTTAAAATTAATCTGGACTGGACCTCCTACTTAATATGGACTACTTCTTTAGTTTGGTGGGTAATTTCACATTGTTGCCTATTGGCAATAATTCTTAGAAATAATCAAAAACATAAATTATATCGATTACCTGGCAGGATTGGAACCCACAGTCCATACAGTAGAGGGATCATCTTTTCTTTTAATCAGTGCACAGCTAGGCTGATCTCTTTTAAAAATATTGCTCAGACGAAGAAGTTAAATATAAATATTGACAGAAATTTAGAAAGTATGTGTGGTAAGGATTTGAGCAGAAAAGAGAAAACAGGAAATAAAATTTAACATTTCTAAAATAGAATATATTGTAAAAATAATGTGAGTTATATTTAATTTTCTTTATTAAATTGAGTGATTTGGCGCCCACGTTAAACAGTAGGTCCACTCCAGATAAACAAAAAATATTTTAAAAAATGTATTTTCATTGTTACATTACTCCATTGTTCCATTGAAAGAAAATATTATATATAACACCTAATGAAAACATTCCACAAGATTCCAAGGGAAATGAGTTATTTTTATAAAAATTAATTGGTGTAAAATTACATTAAATTATTTTTAGGGCCCCATAAATTGTGTTAATTTAAAAGTACCAATTAAAATCTGGATTTACTTGCATTAAGTTTAATATTAAAAATTATATCATTAAAATGAATATTGTTTATATTGTTAAAAATATATAAATCTACTTTGACGAAAATATTATTTACAGAAATCGGAAATGTTTGGAGCCCTTGTTTATTAGATGAAACTCTTCTATAATTCCTTACAGTATTTTCATTAAACAGTCCTCGTACTTTGTTATTAGTTTGAAACTTACGCGAAACCATAATTAGTAAAAATATCCGACTTTCCTTTTTCGTAAGAATTAGGTTAATTTAGATTTATTACTTCTCGTATTGGCTTGTTAGCTGGATATATACTGTAATTAAAGAAGATCCTTTGAAATCTAATTAGAGAGTAATGGAGATTTGATTAATATAATGAGAATGGGGCAACTAATTTTGACACTTGATATGATACTTTCAAATTGTTACGAAGTGTACCACCACAACTACGAAGTTCTTCCTGAACCAAACAAAATTAGTCACCGCTACGTTAATTGAGATTATTCATTTATTTTACAAATCTGCATATCTAGAAAATAGTTTCCGATATTAAGTACAGTTTTTCTTGATAGTTTAATAAAAATATCTTGTACAACAATATAAATATACAATAACTTATATACTACATTCTTTGGTACATGTGGATGTAATTGAACCACTTCTAATCGGATGGACCAATTTTAATACAATTTGAATATTTATGTGTATTCAAAAATGGTATATAATCACAATTGAACTCGGTAATTGGCTGCGATAAGGTTCTAGGACGTAGGAAATATTTGCAAATTTTTACGTAAACAAATCTCCACAGGAGTCCCGCAGATGTCCTGAAGAATGTTATGAACGTTAGAAGATTATGATTAGCGACCCATGATTGGTCCTGTCAGTTTGGACGAAATACCTACCCTTTCCGCATTTGGCGTCGTTTACAAAGGATGCGTTTGGAATGTCGAGGGCACAGGTTCAGAGGTTTTCAAGTCTAGCTGAACCAAGCGATATCGTGGTAGAAATTCTGGCGGCTATAGATTTACCCGAGCAAAACTCAGGCAATTCTGTTCCACCGCAACAAGGAGTTTCGCGCCTATCGCCTCCAAATCGATTAAGTTCCTATCCCATGACTCCAGAAAGTTTCATACCTCGGTCTCCAGTTCGACCGCAGATTCCAATGGTCTGCCCAAATTCAGCATGCCATTTCCGAAGCAAACTCCCAATCCCACAGAATAAAATGCTAGTCCGTCCAATCTGCCCCAATTGACCACAGGTGTGGTACAGGTATGTCTCGGAGAGACAACTCGAACTACCAGAAGTGTTCGAATCCAAAAAAGTCCATGCGTTATTCAGAGCCCCATGGTTTATGAAGAACGTCAATACACACCTCGAATCAGGCATCCCATTTGTGAAAAATTTCATAAACATGCTCAGTAGGAGCCTTAGAATACGACGACATCCGAAAACCCTTTGGTTCTAGCTGGTCAATCTAGTAAACGAAAAAAAGGAAATATTTTCGATTTCAACTGCCGTTTATCTGTCAAAATGGCATTTTCAAATTAAATAATAGATTGTATTGATACATTATTTGTAATATTTAAATTGAAACGTGTTATTATTGACAAATAAAACTAAACTGAACTTCATTCTTATAACATTCATAGTATATTCAGCCGGCCTTACACATATTTGCTGCCGTCCATTTTTGGGAAATAGTGTGTGTTACATGATACAGTGTGAGATAATTTACAGTAATATTTTGAGATATTTTTTGTACTCGTGATAACAGACGTAGAGGTATGAATTCCGTCCTCTACTAATTTTGAAATAGGAAAGGACGGCGATAACGGTTTGATTCTCTGTGCTGTTTAAATCAATTAATTTTAAATAATTCGGCATATTATTTTCCAGGTCGCGACTAGGACAGTAAAGCCAGAACGTTAAATATCAGCCGAATGAAACTAATAGGTCCGAAAATAGTTACTGAAATTACACGATTGAAACAGTCGATAATAAAAAGTAGTCAAATTAGTCGAACCGAAAATAGCGACTGAAAACAACCGATAGTAAAAGGTTGTCAGTTACTTCCTAGCCCTACTTATATTTATATGTTGTGTATTTGTTAAAATAAAATTCCTTCGAGGACAAACAGGAAATATTGGTCGACGTACCGATAATGCAGAAATAGTCCGTAACTAACAATTAAAAAGAACTACACAACACTTGCTGGATAATTTAAATTCAAGGGACCAAGTTGTAAACATACGGGTAAATGAAAGTTGAAAGCAATACAATGGACGTCTTCCAGGTAAAAAATTGACACGACGAAAGGCACATCATGTCGAATATGACGCTGAAATAAAGTATTCGTCATATACACAAGTCACCGTCGTCAATAAGGAAAAAATGCATACGTTGTCATTCATTTAAGTACAAAGCTGAACCGCTCGGTCTTTGCTGGGCATCAGGAAACGTTTTACTTCCTTTATGAAACATGCCACCAGAATCATTGAAAACACTATTATCAGGAGCCACATCTTAATCTAAATTGTTTTTGTATAAAATTCGTAAATTCAATTTCTGGCATCCAAAATACAACAACTATAGGGGTGATCGTTATTTTGAATCAACAATCAACAAGATTCAGGGCCAAGTATGCCACCAAATTGGTTCTTGGTTTTAAATGCCTGATATCTTTATATAACAATATATTACCAGAGGTACTATATAGTGTGGCTGTATGCTGCCGGTTGGCTGCCTCAGTGTTCTTTTTGGCGGAAGTGAGCACCACTCTCACATTACTTGAAAAGAACCATCAAGTAATGTCGAATGAAGGGCTCTAGCTCAAAATCTACATCAAATCGTTTGTAAATGAAATTGTTTTTCGACAACCACATATAGATTCTCTAAACCCTTATTGCGGAAATTACATTATAATTAACATAAAAGAATACGGGTAAAATTAACTGCATTCCAAATCTTTATTGAGCATGATCATTAGACTGGAGTTCCCGAACCAATTAAACTAGTGTGTCAATGGGAATCATAAAGACAAAGATTTTACAAAATATGCTATAGAGAGCTTCTTGACATTTTCACTTCTTGTCCAGCACATCTATTCAACTAATTTTATATGTCTTGTATATAGTACTCTCGCTACTGGTTCTAAACTATCAGCAAATTATTTATTTTATGACATGTCAACACTTTATCGTAAAAACAGTGATAAATTAAAATCATTCGTAGAATCATTCGGACAGCCTTTATCGTAAAATGTTTATCATACATTTTAAAGTCATCCTTTTTACCAACAAGAGTTAATTTAGTTTAACATGGGCTCTGAACCACGGTCCTCGGCATTAAGCCTACTGACTGGCCAGTGACTGACTTAAAGACCATCTCAGAAGAGATGCGGCCTTACCCAGCCTGGCTACTAGCGTGACTGGGATGGTAATTCCTTATTGGATTTCTCTCTGTTGCCTATAAATATATTTACAATTACAATAAGAATGAACAGCCATGCCCCATCAGGATTGGAACCCCCGACTAACGCAACAGGAGAAAGACCATCCTTTTGCCTTAACGAATATATTGCGTTATTAATAAAAGAAAAAATCCTTAAGGTACTACTTTCGAAAAAATTTTATTTCACACACAAATAAAATTACCGTCAGATCCAGTGGTCGAAAATTTAAATGAACAAATTCAGTTCACGTTTTGATACCATTTAGTTATATTGACGTGGAAAGCTCGGGTCCAATTTCTAGCAAAGCAAAGGGGATTTATTTGCTGGATTATCTAGTATTCTTGATATTTATTGTCGGGCAAAAAAATCGTGAATTCGAGAATATATGTTGTTTCCTTAGACGAATTTTATGGGTTTTTTTATTGTCCTTTTCCATGTTGCTAGGTATGTTGTAGATATCGTTTTATTAGATATACAATGTTTCACAGGTTTATTGTATGTTTCTGTCAAATAAATTTCGTCATAAAGGAATAAAATCTAACAGTTGCGGTCAATTGGTTGAAATTTATTAAAGATTTGGAACAATAAAAATAAGTTAAACCTTTATGTTGGATTTGGAGATGGCCGTGAAGACAATCGAGTTGCTACTGTTTACAAAAAATATAGTCCGTAAAAAATTGTCACTGTGCTCTGTAATATAAAATATTTAATACAATCATGTAGGTGTTTCTTTATAAACCTGTCGTTTTACCCATCTATGGACTTTTATGGAATTATGTTCAGAAATATTCATCAATCAGAAATATAGATGATATATAATATACATTAATATAATATACCTTCGTATAGTAAAATATATGCAAACTCTCTAAAGGACTAACCATTTTAAATTCCATTTAGTTAAATTTCGTTCAATTTCTAAGCTTCAAAAATCAACAATATTCAACACTAACAATATTCCATATATATACCCTTCAATAGATAAACTAAAAATCAAATTTAAATAGGGCAACATTGCAAAGTTTTCACGTCATAACTTTAGATGACATGAGTTAACAGCTGTTTTAGATGATCTCGATAGATATTATGATTATGATTCTTCGATATTATGATATATGATAATGATTTACTTTATAACCACAAAAATGGAATAACATATGAAGCAACATATATTTATATATTAAAATAGGGAATATATCAATAAAAAAAATTTGAAATTGATATTTGATTTTAGCAACAACAATGAACACAATTGGGTTATGTATATTTTGTGTTAAGAAATGTTTATTAAAGGAATATATTTACAATAATTAAATGACCTATTGACAATAAAAACGTAGGTTTACAATGTGAATAATCAAAATATTTGATCTTTGTTTATATATATTTTAAAGTATCCTTTTACCAACCGTTGGTTTATCTGGACTGGACCTTGCAGTTTAACGTGGACTCCGAACCACGGTCCTCGGCATTAAGCCAGTCGTTAGCGGCGATTCACCAACTCATCCAGAAGACATCTGGTTTTACTCAGACTGGTTATTGGCGTGACTGAGATTTTTTGTGTCGGATTTTGAACTCTTGTCTAGAACAATCACATATATAAATTTACGAACATGACCCAGTAGGATTCGAGCCCGCGACTATTGCAACAGTAAGTGGACTGTCATGTCGCCTTTACCACTGCGCCAACCTAGCCGGCTAATAATTGATCTTATCATATTAATCATTAAACACCTTAACCTTTATCAATGCTTTAAAATGTTTACAAAATTACTGTTAATAATTCATAATTTCATTTAATATTTCATCCATATTTCTCATTTAAAATATATAATATATATTGTAAAACAATAAATATAACAGACTGATTATAATAATAAACCTTTACCCAAATTTTTAAATAAAATTACATCGTTCTCTACTTATTTATTCCATTCTTCGATTTTTAAATCAGTAGCTCTTTTCCCGTCAGTAGATGTGTTTCTATCGAGATGATTTTATGTATTTTATGTAAATCCGGAATATTCCCTTGCAGATAGCCCATCTTTAACTCGCCTTCTATGGCTTTTGTAGATTGACAGATATTATAATAGTATATATAATAATAACAATAAATATAATAAAAACAATATATATAATAATAAAAATAAAATAATAATAATATATATAAATATTGTAGCGACCTTGAGGCATGTCGAATTTTACATAGTGGAATAACGGTCTACAAAATACCCAGAAATATATTCCCAGATGTTGAACACGGGCGGGGTGCCAGCAGGGCCAACTAGAACCCGCTAACGAATAGCTGGCAACTCCGAGTCGTTTATCTGGGATGTTATTGAAGGGTATTTCCAATGTTTCAGTAACCGACCATCGTTTGGTTTAGACGTGCCACCATCGACTACCCAAGCTTGTCACCAGGTAACACCGCTGCCATCGGTTTTATTTATTTTGTATTTTCTACAATTTTTATATTGCCAATAAATAACGGTGACATAATGTAACCACCACTGCTTCATTTCGTTTTACCTCCATTCACCGAGCCACATATAATTTACCCTAAAGTGGTGACCCCGACGTGATCTTTCGCAAAATTGGATTTGGACTCGTGAATGGGTACCCTCCATTGCAACATGGTGTATTTGACGTGGCCGTTATATTTTTTTTTCAATATTTTTAATTCGATTCGTTTTCGATTTTATTTTTGTTCAACATTACATTCATTCAAACATTTGTTCCTCATTAAATTTTATTTTAGAGCTGGAACAATGAAACTTAAATTTCATTTAATTTTATAAAAATTCAAGATTGGTTGTCTAAATTTTATTTCTTTCACAATCTTTTGAACTCTTAGAGATTTTGCCATCACTATTTAATCATTAGCATTCTCGACTAAACATTTCTTTCGGCACTATGTTTAAGTCATGTCTTTCCTCGCTCGCAGTCTCCGTCATATTGGCAGACATTTTGATATGAAAGGCTCTGGGCAGCTTCGGTCGGATACTGTCGTTATTTTTTTTTTCTAAATTACCATAACGTATGTGACTACGGATTAGTCACAGAGTAGCTCCAGAAGCTAGGTACCGATTGCAGTCACCGTAGACTCGTCATGTCTTCACCGAGGTACTTGAATTGTCAACGTCTCGTCGTCGAAGAAAATAAGCTACCACGTCGTCGAACAATCGATCCTCCCTCAGCGTCGATTACGGGAGCCCTGTCCGAAAAATAGCTTGTCTTCAACGTCATCGATGGACCACACTCAAGTGCCAAAAGCGAGGATGAAGCAACGGCATCTGTAGGACCGAAAGATATCAACAACCGTACCAGATCGCAACCGTACCAACCACAACCGTTTTGATTTATCATATGTTTCAAAGCCCTTTTCATGCAGCACATTTTCATAGTATTTCATCAGTATTTTGTATTTGATTTTTTTCATACAAATTTCTATTTTTACTTGTTTAAAATAATTGTATGTAAAATTCTGGCAGGGGAGTATTGTAGGGTATGTCGAATTTTACATAGTGGAATAACGGCCTACAAAATACCCAGAAATATAATCCCAGATGTTGAACATGGGCGGGGGGCCAGCAGTGCCAACTAGAGCCCGATAACGAATAGCTGGCGGCAACCCCGAGACGTTTATCTGGTATGTTATTGAAGGGTATTTCCAATGATTCAGTACCCGACCATCGTTTGGTTTAGACGTGCCACCATCGACTGCCCAAGCATCGTCACCATGTAACACAGCTGCCATCCGTTTTATTTTGTTTTGTATTTTCTACATTTCTTATATTGCTAATAAATAACGGTCACATAATGTAAACACCACTGTTTCATTTCGCTTTACCTCCATTCACCGAGCCACATGTAATTTACCCTAAAATATTAATAGAATAACAATTATAAATAGTAGATACTGATTTTCACCTTGTCTTATGTCCCACGTAATTCAGTAACCCCAACTGTTGGTATCAATTGCCTTCAAACATTTTTAATCGTCCAGACCGTTCTTTGTGATTAGCGCAAAAAGTACTATAAATAAATGTACAGTTTGATTAACTTGAGTAGTAAATTTCTTCATTCGACAGAATGTTCCATGATTAGCATCTATATACATATATCTATATCTATATCTATATTATATATACACTCATTAACAAAATAATATTAAAGAGAATACTGTTATTTTAAGTAACCTATTTTTCACATATTTTCACCAATACATATACAGATCACCAATAGAGTTTCACCAACAACTATAAAATAGTGTTCAAAACAAAGCCTTTTCAAATCAGTACTTTCAGTATTTTCGACTATTTCATACTGAATGGGCGTTTTAAATTTCAAGGAAAAAATATATATACGTACGAGATAACATTTTAGCTTTTAACGTCACAGCTTTGTGCAGGTTTAAAGGCTCGTTTTATTGCTTTTTCCAAAGAAAACATTAGAGGAGCCTTAAGTAGAAACAAAGTGCCATTTTCGACCCGAAGCCAAAGCTAATATGAAGAGGGAGCAAAATTAGATATCACACGCGTTTGGTGCCACGCATACTATCCGTTGGAATAAATGTATATATACGCTGAATGCGTATAAAATGTGTTAGGTTTAATATATATGGTATATACTAGAATATGTTGGTCTCAATTTTGCGTTATATCTCTATGACTTAATTATTTGAATAGCTCTCATAATACTTACCATAAATTTAAATATATTAATGAAAGAAATATAAATAACTGATAATAGACGAATAGTTGGAATTCTATTGTAATTCGACTGAAAAATTATATGATAGTTATTAGTTCATAAGGGTGTTATCACAATCAAATTAAAATGTACAAACCAAAGAACCTAACATAGCATTTTAAATAATAAAAAGCTCTAATCCCACTAGTAATATGTACCAGTGATACATTATAAGATAGAAAATATTTCTTTTCATAGTCTTCATTTAATAAGTTAATTTCTAACTTCTTTCTACGTTCTCTTTTGTTCAATCAAAGAACGCCGTAAAATAAAATATTGGTTGTGTTTTCATGTTTCGAATTTTATAACGCCAGATATATTATATTCCGAGGTATCATTAAATCGTACATATCGTATTGGGGTACCTGTTCGAACATTTCACATGCAAAAGTTTAAACTAAAGGACAACAGGAGTAAGAATGCAATAAAAAAATTTTGATCACAGTTGTTTGTACCGATTCCCATATACTTTTTTAGTTATAAATTATTTATTGTTGCTCCTAGGTTAGGTGTGATATAAGTCTTTTCTGACTCCACATTGTCACCATTCAACAATTTTTAACAAATATTTTTAACGTTATGTTAATGCATGTTAAAATAATATATAATTATGCACGTTATATATAATATAATATATTATATCAATATTTACGAGATATTGCTAGTTATATTTTAAACTATTAAAATCGAGTCTTGAGTAGAAATGTCTAACGATAGTTTTTAAATATAAATATTAATTAAGAACCTATCTATAAAATATTGTAGAATAATACTTGTATGACCACAATAAAAGAACAAATGAAACAGTTTTTAGTTCACATTTAGTCCAGTTTCTTTTCGGGAAACCACAGCTTATATAAATTTATTTCGGGAACCCTGGACATAAAACGCCTTTTCTGACTTCACATTGTCACCATTCAACAATTTTTAACAAATATTTTTAACGTTATGTTTATGCACCTTAAATATATTATATCAATATTTACAGAGATATTGCTAGTTATGTTTTAAACTATTAAAATCGAGTCTTGAGTAGAAATGTCTAACGCTAGTTTTTAAATATAAATATTAATTAAGAACCTCTCTACATCTATAAAATATGATAGAATAATACTTGTATAACCACAACAAAAGAACAAATGAAACAGTTTTTAGTTCACATTTAGTCCAGTTTCTTTTCGTGATACGACAGATTATATAAATTTATTTCGGGGACCCTGGACATAAAACGCATAACATGTCTTCGATCTGAATGTGGACTACATATTTTATAGACCCTTAGGTAAAAAAGGATACTTTATTCCCTCTTAAGATTAACGCGTCATTTATCGATGAAAATAAAAGGGAAAAAAAGTACAAAAGGGTATGTCGAAGAGTTGTACTCAGTCTAAAGAAAAAGGATCACTTTTTTTGAACTCTGACATAAATAAACTCATCTATATCATCTAAATATATGTCATGTGTGAACTGTGAATTATTGGAGTAGGAAATCCTTTTGTAGTGAGTGAAAGATTTATTTGCACATATTTGGGTGTAATTGTTCAAAATATACATGAGCATTTGGTTAAAATGCGTGAGGAGATAAAGCATACTAATTGTTTTGCAGATATGGCAAATTAATTAGGGAGAATGAAGTGACTAATTTTTTTCCTCGAGAAAGATGTATACACAGAACGAATTAAGGAGAAATATAATGATATTAAAATAACTTTATAAGGAAATACTGTACCGAAGGAAACAAGAACTAAGCGTAGAAGATAATATATATTGGACAACACTGCATATAAAAACGCGCCTATAACTCATAGGTGTTATGGAAAGGAGTTTAATTCAAAAATAACAAAATGCAATTCTAACCTACAAACTAATTTTTAAAACAATTAGTTTATTTAGATTTTAGATTTAGAGCCAAAATGAACTCGGAGTAGCGGTAACGTTACGACGTTTCGAGGTCATCAATTCAGATGAGTTTACTATTAAATTGAGCGGATTATATGTTCTTCTTTACCTTAATTAAATCCTCCTCATGTTAAGCTTTCTTTACAACATTTACTTTAGAGTATTCTTAGTTATAAAAATCCCATCCTACACTATAACCTCCACTAAAGGTACCATCATTTTATATAAAAATATAATAGTATAATATGAAATAATATAACAAGTGAAGCCTCGGACGTAAGTATTTAGTATAAAGATATTTTTAACTTGTAGAAAATATTTTGATATCTCAAAGTAACTTTACTTAAATGCTTAATAAAATCTACGATAGAATTTAAAAATTAAACATGAAAAACGTGTAATCATTACCTGCATAACTCTTAAACAAGATGAGGGGACTAAAAGTTTTGCCAAATTCAAATTCAGAATTATTTCGTTAAATATATTGTAGAAAAGTTTAAGATACAATGCAAACGAACCGTTGGCGTCATATTGTCTGGGCTTGATGTCTGAGCTCTATGCAAATTTAAACATTGTCTTTACTACTACGAGTCTATTGTCTCGTACACTTTCAGCGTGTTCACGTTCAAGAGACAATGATTGTACATTTTAATAAAAAGAAAATAGTATTAATTTGTTTCCCAACTTACAAAAAATTATAAACAACCACTCTGCACTTCACTCTTCTATATTTTATCACCCGCTATTAAGAACTTATAAACGTAAAAAATTATATTAGAATAACGGAGAGATATCTAAACAAGACAATATCATATAACATATATAAGCATGTCTTGGTTAGTAGACAGGAAAGTAATATCAGATTTACCTAACTTAAATATTGAAAGCGTCTATTCCAATAAGGGCAGGTAGCTATGTGTGAATCCAACAATACTTTATAAAACATGCCAAACATATGTAGCTAAAGTAAAGCAATGGCCTAAGTTATATTGGCCATAATGACACCTACTGACAGCGACACGATTGATTGTTTGTGACATGCATCAAATTGGAAACCAACAACTGTTACCCTTCCATTATTTAATCATACCGTCATATCGTTTATGCAGAATATCTATTAATGCGTCTACAGTATGGATGGACGGAATCACATCGTTATTATTATTGTGTGCCTTTCAATACTAATGATAAAGCACGAAAGGAATTTCGCGTGTTTATAATATATTGCTTTTTGAAGGGAAATGTACAGTTGAAGCCAAACTTGGCTTGATGCCGAGTTTCCGGACACTGCCCCAGAAAAATCAACCATCAAGGATTGGTATGCAAAGTTTAGACGTGGTGAAATGACCACCGAAGACGGTGAACGCAAATGCCCAAAAAAGTTTGTTACCGACTAAAACATTAAAAAATTCATTAAATTATTTTGAATGACCGTAAATTGAAATATAATGAAATGACTCTAAAGATATTAACGGAACTTGTACATCATATCACTCATGAGTATTTGGGTATGAGAAAGTTCTCTGCAAGTGCTTTCAAAAACAACGAAGTTCATGATTCGGATCAGTGTTTGAAGATGATCAAGCATAATATACCCGAGTTTTTGCATCGATATGTGACAATGGATGAAACATGGTTCCATTATTTCACTCCGAAGTCCAATCGACAGTTATTCGAGTGGATTGCACACGATGAAACCGCTCAAAAGCGTGGAAAAACGTAACAGTCGGCTGGTAAGGTTATGGCGTCTGTATTTTGGGATACACATGGAATAAATTTCATTGATTACCTTGAAAAAGGAGGACCATCAATAGCGACTATTACATAGTGTTATTGGACCGTTTGAAGGACGAAATCGGCGGAAAACGGCCTATTTGAAGAAAAAGAAAGTGCTGCTTCACCAAGACAATGCACCGTGTCACAAGTCAGTAAAAACGATGGTAAAAATCCAGGCCCCCAGCGACTATTTCCTGTTCTCAGATCTCAAAAGTTGGCTCGCTGGGAAGAAATTTTTGCCGAATGAAGCAAAGGACAAATCGTACTACAAAAATTGTATCGAGAAGTTGGAGGGTCGCTATAATTAGTGTATCACCCTTGAAGGGAATTATGTTGAATAAGTAAGACCAATTTTGCCAAAAAAATGTGTTTTACTACGGGGACTTTTCAAGTGACTTTTTATAAAAGGGTTAACCAGAAAAACATAGTTAGTGACAGGACGATTTTCAATAAATAATATATTCCACACTATATTCTGTATATCAGGATAATAAAAGTTCTCGCCTTTCATTTCTAAATTTGATGTTTTACTTTATTTAATAAAATAGTATCATTTTCTTTCCCGACTAGAAAAAAAACTGCTTCATTCCATGCACACACCAGAGAAGGAATGAATTTAGACACAAGGGGTCTGTCTCATGAATCCGATGTTTATATTCCGGAATCCCAAAATCGTAAAATAGATGCGTCTATCCTTAAGGAGATTTTATGAGATTTTTTTATTGTCTTTTGTCTCGCAGCATATATTGTGGATACAATTTTATTACAAATAAAATGTTCCGAAGCTTTATTAATCTTCTATAATGTGTTTTTGTCAAATAAATTTTTGTTTGCCTAATATATGGTAGGAAGCATATATTAAAAGACTTATAAGTTAGGTGTTCCATAAGAGATGGCGCTATTAGATCCGTCATTTTATTTTTCGATCAATTCTGGGATCACCGAAAGTTGATTGATGTTTTATTCATCTCATACTTAATATGAACAGTAATTTCCTATATGCTAGCAATAGGCAAGAATATATTCGATACGGTATTAAAAAATTATTAAATTGATTTTATCTATCGTTTGTCCAGCATAGATAACCTTAAATAAGACAATGACAATTTTTACTATAAGGTCAGAATAGATTATTTTCAGAACTATAACAAACTTAGAACATCAAATATAAGTTTACTTAATCTTTCTTTACTTTTATATCTTTACTATTACTTTATATTAGTAATTTAATCATTAAAACAGAAAAAGTATGAATAAAATAATTTTGAATACATTCATTACTTCATTTATGTATTCATATTGTCTTTAATTTTTATCCATATTTCTCACGCAAAATATATAATGCAAAAAGGTACATCAGACTGATTAAGAGAATAATTTCTTTACCTACATGTTTATTTATAATTGCACCGTTCTTTGCTTATTTATTCTACTCTACGATCTTCTTCGATGATTATATATAACAATGAAAGAACACATAAACAGTTAACACATAAACAAAGAAGAAAACTGACTACTTTACATACCAGCACTTAAGGTTATTGCATTGGATTATGATCTGAATAACAACTGGTACTATTGCAGCAATCACAAGCACAAAAAGTCATGTATTAAGTTCAGAAATCAGAAACATTACTTACATGTAAAAACCGGTCAACAGACTCAAATTATTAATTATATTTGTGTAATTTAATTTTAAATAAACAATTTCCTATTAAAAACACTACAAAGTAATTCTAGCTCCTGGAAAACAGTTAATAAAATATTGATAAATTGACGTTTTTCTTTAAATTTGTTTAAATCAAAGTGGAGACGAACTAAATTAAAATACTCAGTCAAGAGTAAACACAGAGGGCAGATACTTTCATGTTCAGTTAGAAACGAACAATTTAAAACAAGGAAATTTAAAATATTATCAAAGTCACACTGAAGAACTTAGAGAAGCTGTCAGAATATGTACCCTATAGAGCCATCATGAAACACATAGAAAAGACTATATGAATAATAAAATTGTGGGTACAGGAAATCATCTGTAATTATGGGTCGTGTTTTAAAATGTCACAACGCACATTTGAAAATATGCTGTAGTGGAGGTCAAACTTCTGGTATTGAGTCAAACCCTGAACCTCTCCATTATTTCCTTATCCATTAGGATCTGCTTTCAGGACATTGTCTATGAAAGACTCGCAAATACAATATGTGTTTTCAAATGATGTCTCCCTGAACAAATGATGTAAATACTTTAAATTCCAAGTTTAGTTTCACATCACCGGTTCCATATTACAGGCAATCAGTATCAGTACATACAATTTTAAACTTATCTTTATTATTGTTTCGAAATAAAAAATTTTGTTCATATTTTACACCTAGATTCCAGAAATAAACTTTATTCTAGGCTCTGCAAAGCGGGTGGATATCTGGTAATTTATAATACTTAAAATAAAATGGTCAATAATAATAAAATGGAATAGATTCGAATGTGTTTAATTCTTTCGGTCGTGGATTATACAGTGCATAAAACTCTATATGCAAGAAAATTTGTTACATACCACCGACGATATCAAATAGAATTCAACGTTACCGCGGAATTTCAATCGAAATCGCCGATGCAAAATAGTATTGTTTTTAATACGATCCGAACCAATCTCCCGTTTCTCCATGTAATTGAAAAATAGTGGAAAATCGGCTGTTTCCGCTGAGTAGGGCGTCGACTTGGATCGCCGTTGTAACGCTCATTATACCACCCTAGCAGACGAGATTTTTATACATTCCGCCAACGTTTCCATAGCCCATAAAGCTGATTATATTCTTTTCACGGCACATCCAATTGGAAAAGACACAATTAAAGCGCGTTTTCCCGTTTTTCCGACCGATTTTATTAACATTTCAAAACTATTTAACGCGTCGAATAAGGGAAAACGTAACGGTAACGGCGAAATAATAAAACCTTTCAAATTAGGTTCCTCGACATAATTAAAGAGAAAGCAATTTAATCCTTTTGAATTGACAACGAGCTAATGTGGAATTTTGATACTCTCAAATAAATAAAAAATTATAATTTAGAATAAATAGCTTATATTTACTTTTATATTATTTATTAAGCTGGATGACACAGTGAACTGAATATCTTGCAAATTCTCTCCAACAATAGCCGGTTTTTTTGGCTCAGTGGTCAAGACGACAGAACGATTCATACACTGTTGCGATAGTCGCAGGTTCGAATCCTGCTAAGGCATAGGTGTATATTATGTTTGTCATTGTAATTACAAATATATTTATAGTACTACGCCAGTAACCAGGATGGTCTCTAAGTTGGTCACTGGACAATCGGCAAGCTCAATGCCGAGGACCGTGATTCGAAGCCCATGTTAAACTGTAGGTTCTGTGCAGACAAACCCTAATTTGCTAAAAGGAGACTTTAGAATATAAAAAAAACAATAACAATAGCCACTTCGTTGATTGTCGGTGAATTAAACCTTCTCGATAGCTCACCGGCAGGTATTTTATCCGGTCTGACGACGATATTATGGCTGTTATATAATTTTAGGTGTTACCAGAATACTTTTATAACATAATACTTAAAAGTGGGTATGGAATTTGCCTATAAAAAATGCGCTGAAGGAAACGACGTCATCATAATTCATAATCATAATCTATTTCTGGACTGTGGTCGAATGCTGCTGGTTCCTAGATCAAAGGAAGACCGCCTATAGAGTATGGTGGTTGCTGAATCTTTGTGCCGCGTTTCCTGTTGTTGTGCTTGATATCACTCATTATATTGTAAGCTTATCCACTTCATTTCTATTACTCTCGATTGCAATTGTGATAAACCAATACGATTATTATCGTTTCATACCTATCGCTGGTCTCAGTTAGCTCGTACAGATTTGATTTACTTCGACGACCTAAGTCAGGTCGTTTTCTCCTTGGCATTGTTCATAATAAAAGTGAAGTAAAGGTATGTGTATTAAACTTCTGACTAAATAATAACAAGTGTAAAATACATTCACAAGGCATGCCTTACCATAAAAAGTCACTACATATTTCAGCTCTATTAATTGTTTGCTCGACAGTAATTAGAATACGATTTTACATTAAAATGAAATAATCTATTCAAACACAACAGTGAACCCACTTCATATTGCAGCATCAACTCTGAGTTTTAGTACATGTTGACT
This sequence comes from Rhynchophorus ferrugineus, assembly GCF_030347505.1. NCBI lineage: Eukaryota > Metazoa > Arthropoda > Insecta > Coleoptera > Curculionidae > Rhynchophorus > Rhynchophorus ferrugineus. The sequence goes on along the minus strand of NW_027472583.1, from coordinate 15,558,449 downwards.
TTGATATATAACAAAACTCTAATATAAATAAAATAAATGAACAAAAATGTTAAATAATAAAATTTATTTTTACATTATAGCACATGTAATGCATATATAATCGAAGAACTTTAAACTAAAACTAATTATACAGCCACAATAATTTATAGGTTTTATTATATTTACATTGAATATTTTTCACATTAATATAGGTATAGTTCTAGGCGTGTTCTTTTATGTATTGGTATCCCCGAAGGCCTACTCCACCTAAGTAAGAATTGTATATCTGAGTAATATGTTTTGCTTTCACTAGAGAGTTATTTACCTTTTACGCTTAGTTCTTGTGTCCTTCGTTGCAATATTTACTTTTAAAGTCAATTTGATATTACTGAATTTCTCTTTAGTTTGTTTTGTTACTACCTGTATACATATTTCTTAATAAAAATAAATTTAATCACTGCATTCTCCTTAATGCATTTGTCATATCTGCAAAACAATTTTCTGAACATGCTTCTGCTTTCACACTCTATAATACAATTTACCTAACTACAACTCTACTGTTAATTATATTAATTATATACTGACCTTTAGTTGTTTCCTATTTCATCACTCTGTTTTGGTAATTGTCAGCATTGAATCATAAACCAGCATTGATAAAGCTTTCTTCAATACCTGTCACTTTCAGAATCACTAATCAAGTGAATACTTAAGCTGTGTATTTCCAATCTGTCAAAAGCTTGCTCACGACTACACCATTTGTCAATTTCTTCTTCAATATGTCAATACGCTAAAATTATTTTTAATAAAACCGCAGCAATTAATATTTTTATTAACAGTAAAAATGCTTACCTCTCTAATACATTGTACTGGCAAGAGGGGACCTCCCATCATCTCGTTCCTGTTCGAAATAACCGATTGCAGACGCAATTAGTTTTTGACCCTGAATGTGTAACGGCTTCGGCATTTTAAACCAGTGTAATAAAATGCGGCGATTTAAAATTTATTGAAACAAAACTTTAAAACGTGTGTCGGTTTTTAACCCGCAATTACATTATTTTGAAGAAATTTGCAGACGTTTGACAAACGGATGACTTTTGCAGTCTCATTCGGTTACACGTTCGAATTTGTTAAACGGCATTCTCACTTTTTTAAATACAATAAAATGAGAAACAGAATATCGTCTGATTGTAAAACGAATTTACAACTTCCGACAGGCACATATTGATAACGTGCGTCACTACTGTTTTAAATAGACTAACATATACTTATATCATACTTAACATATAAGTCATTATTATTCTCACATATATCGAATCGGTGTACCTATCAAAAACGTTCTATATCTATAGCAAATATAAATAGTGGTAAAGTATTAAACGGTCGATAAATCATATTCAATATTTAACCTATTATATATTATAATTTCGGTTTGACAGTAGTGGCCGGTAATTTTAATCTGGTAATTAAAGTATTTGGCAATAATATCTGAAATCTATTGATGCCAGTAACTTCTTGGGAAAACAAAACAAAAGAATTTCATGTTTTCTCACCATAGAAACCTTCCCCGGACTTTATAATATATTTAAACAAAAATTAGCCAAATTGGTCTAGTCGTTTTAGAATACTAGCTAGACTAACGAACAGCCTTCTCGATTTGTCTAATATTAATCAAAATTAAATCATAGTTCAATCGTGTCAATCTGTACGAATATAAGTGGTATACAGAAAGGACTACATATGGTGAGTACGCTGAATGTGGCAGTAGTTCCCATCCGAGCTAAAGCAGATTATATTTCACAAATCTTGCTTGTAATTTGATATTTAAACGTCTAGAAATAATTGATCTCCAGCTGTCCAAAAGTTGTCCAAAAGGTGTTCGAGAGTTTCAGTTGAATGTTCGACTAAAATACTGGTTATCAATTGTTCGAACTTTTTTGGTCCCCCAGACCGTTCTTTGACATCGAGAATCTCCTCATTTTAATATATTTACCTTTTCACTACCTTTTCTGCTACTACCTAAAACCATATCTATATACTCTGAACACCCACATGGTACGATTCTTCTGCTCGAAATCAAGATTTTAAATATTTTGGTTTAAGATGAAGGGGAAAGTGAATATAGGAAAATTGTTTCTTTACTTTCAATAGTAGAGTTACCCAAGCTTAGTACCCTGCCGCAATAAAATGCAAAAAATAAGCACTTTCATTTTCATGCCGTGTCAAGAACTCTTGGTAAATTGTCGCAAAATTTAATTTGAACTTCCACTTTACATCTGCGTTTTCTTCTTATAGTAAAAAAATAGAGATTAGTCGAAATACTGCCCGTGGGTATAATATTTCGTATTAATATAAATGTTTCCTAAAAATAAATACAAAATATAAGAAATACAAATAGTGGTCAAATAAAAGTTTTAACGAAGCTGATGCTTGCTAAAAATAGCGCAATATTTGCTGATACGGATAATTAGACTTCACATTGCAGAGCCCAATGATTTGAGAGTTGGATTCAGTTGGCCCAAATACTTGGGTTCAGTAATAGAAAAAAAGAAAGTGGATTGCTGTGTGCACATTTTTTCATATCTGTTAAACTGCAGCAGCGTTTGCTTCTCTCAGATGATTCGGGTAGAAGAAAGGAAATATTACAAGCAAGACTAAAATCTGTATCATTAGAACGCCTTGTTATAGTAGCACTTGAGTTAAGACTAATTGTTCCAGTATTGTACCAATTCTCCCTCAATAGCCAAGCTACATCATTTTAACAAGCGAATTAGTGAAAGGAAAGTATCTTTCACTCCTTTCATTCTCTTCTTAATGACACTCTATACCGCCACCATTTGAACACACCCTCATTTTCACACTCAGCTTTTGCATTAACATATATTTCCATCACTATATAGACCACATCACTTATCATGGCGACATCTAAAACTGATGAATATAGTAGTATACTTATCTGATGCCTCGTATAATGAAATAATAAAATCAATATAGTAGTGAATCCATAAATTCTGAATTTAATTGAATTTTAATAAGTATTGAAACATATTTTGGCAGGCGCTGATATGGGAATATAGTCTTATCGTGGGCTGTAAACTTTATGATCTAATTTCATAAATTAATATTAAGCAGATGGATCAAGTAAATGGCATAGAAACCACAGTAAGGTATACTCCTACGCGCAGACATTCATCAGATCCGTAGCCAAGCACCTGGCGCTTTACCACCATTAAAATGGAAATTTTCCAATTTTAATATTCATATGGCAATAGGTCCGACCGCTGGGAACTTTTTTATCGACCAAGAAAAATGCGTGACTATTTCGCTGTCAGTTATAAAGTGAAAGAAAATGGCTTTAAGCTCCGAATTCGTCAACATTTTAATTATGCAGATAAGGGAGAAAGGTCAGACAATATGATGACAAAAACACAAATATTTTCAGACATATTTATGTAGATGAAATATTCGACATACTTAATAAAAAATTAACTAACAAGGAAACAACCTAATAAATTGAAACACACGTTTTACCTCTAACAATATGATAATTAGTATAAACAAATATTTCGTAAGAACAAATACAAACTATAAGAAATATACGTAGTGGTCAAATAAAAGTCTTGACGAATTTGATGTTTTTAATAATAGCGCTACATTTGCTGATACAGACGTTTAGGCTTCTGGCATTGTTCATAATATAGTTCACACTGCAGAGCTCTATGATTTGAGAATTAGTAAAAAAAGAAAATCTTTAAGATGATACTGATGGAAGAACGGAAATAATGTAGTAGCGTCATTAGAGCGCTTATCTTAACTTATTGTAGTCCTATTTGAATTAAGGCCAATTGTACCTGTTTTTTTTTCAGATCATGTTAGAAATTAATTAATTTATTAAAGATGGACAATCGATATTCAGTTAAGAAAAAAAACCCAAACAAATAGATTACAGTGATTTGCTGAATTAAATATGAACGAATTTTTCATACACTTGTGTGCCCTATTTAACCTTTTGCTTAGAAAATGGTACGAGTAACACTAAAAAAGACGTGGATCAAACTCATCGAAAACGGTCTGACAAATAGAGTTAAAACAACAAACAACAAAACAACTGCGGCCAATCGACCAATTCGAGCTATGAAAAACCTGTCTATGAAGTTCTGCGTATATAGTAGCCTGTTGGTTGAGAATTAAACCATGTTCAAGCTCCAACTATGAGTTGACAATCATTGATAATGTATAATGGAATACTGTATTCTTCTCAGAAACGCAATTTCTCGATTTATTTTGGTATGAAGATAGGGAATCAAGAAAAGTGGCTGTCTCACCATATATGCTGCACTTATTTATTTGAGAGAATGACTGAAAGATATCAATGTCAATAGCTATTGCTACGCTTATGATAAATCACTCAACAAGCCTTTCACATCATGGAGCCAATCGGCGTTTGACGAATTGTTGATTTACGTTTGAATTCTTGTTGCAATAGAATCCAAAACTTCCAGGTTCAATAATCATTATCATCTAGTCCTTACAGCAATGAAATCTTCTTTAGAAAGATAGCTTCAACGAAATATGCTTTCATTAGAGGAAAAAAATTTGTAGAGGAAAAAAAACAAAGAACGAAAACTAGAATTAATAAAATTATTTAATTGTCATATCCTTCATGACTCAAAATTAATTGACCTATAAAAATTGACTGTTGAAATGGAGGCAAATTAAACACAGTTTTCAAGAAAGATTGGATAATCTCAAAATATGCATCAAGTTGGATTTAACATTCCACTATGAGAAGTTACTATATTGGCCAACAATAGCCTTTTCACAATCAAGTTTGGAACTAAAAAATAATTTAAATCATTAAACTTAATTAACATTCCTTGTCGAAGTGCGTTGAGTACATGTTATATTAAATTATTTCCCTCCATCTTATGTTAATTAATCCGCAATATAAATAAGTATATTGAAACATCTAACGATGAATAGATACAAAATGGTGAAGAATTGTGAATATGACGGACTTCTTACAACTGATACGCTGTATGGATCCACAACAAATCGTAAGTACTAACTTCTAAGCGTTCATATCAAGAATCTTCGTAGGCATTTATTATGTGCGTACTTTGTATCCATTACTCTATTTGATGTTATGAAGACTCTAAAGTTGATACGACCGTTGGCGAACAGACCGTAATCTAACATTGCGATGAAGTTAATTACGTCGTTCGATATTGAATTTGAATACATGTAGATAGATTATAGTACTATCTCTGGTGCTTCATGATACATGGCTGTTAAAGTTGGATTATAAAAACTTTTCCTAAAGCCTAATTCATTGTAATTTGTAAGGAGGCAAATAGTTGTTTAAATGTAATTTTCTCACTTTAACAAAACACATGGGCTTGTCTTTTTTAAATTTACACCCTATGCTTTTCTGTCAAAGACTCATAAATGAATACAGGTAAGTATTTAACACTTAAAATGTGTTGGTTCAGATGAAACTAAAAAATTGATCTATAATTTTATAAACATAGAAAGAAATCTACTTAAACTCTCTTAAGTATTCCTATTTTGTATGGAATGGTATATATTAAGATAAAAAATCAACATACGAAAACAAATTTAACAATTAATATAATAATTAAATATATTTTTTATATATATTTTAAGTCTCCTTTTACCAAATATGGGTTTATCTGGACTGGGCCTAAAGTTTAACGTGGGCTCCGAACTACGGTCCTCAGCATTAAGCCTACCGACTGGCAAGTGACCAACTTTAGAAATCATCCCAGAAGACATCCGGTCTTACCCAGCCTGGTTACTGGCGTGACTGGAATCATTTTTCTTGTCGGATTTTACGCTTTTGCCTAGAACATTCATAAACATAAATTTACGACCATGCCCAAGCAGGATTCGAACCCGCGGCTATCGCAACAGTAGGAGGACCGTCCCGTCGCCTAATACCGCCTAAATATTTTTCTATCGCCGCAATGCATATATAAAACAAAAAAGGAAATATATTCTAGAAAAATGCAATAAAGATATAATTCTTACAGTGTAAAATACCATTATTCAGTTTGCATTAGTAACTTCAGATACATTTATCGGTCCTTTTCGAATCGTCTATCAATAGGAATTATATTTGACTTGCGTCGAAACAATGCACTTTTGTGTGGACAATTTCAATTCAAATTCCACTGCAACGTCGATTTCCAACGGCACCGTAACGACAATTCTGCATATTATGATGCGGGTGGTATTGTATGTTGCATAAAGCCGATAATGTACAGTTTCCGTTTTAAATATTAGCTGGACCTGCTCTTGAAGTACCATCACCGATAAGAGCAAAGCAAAATTCACTCGAAATATGTAACAGGATAGAATCTCGCAAATTATCTGGAATTATCTATAGCAGTGAACGAGTGCTGATTGAAATTCGACAGTAATTCATTCAATTAATAATTATTATTTCGTAAAGTATAATAATAATTGCATATATTTATATACACATTGCAACAACAGGTCAATTGAAAGTCCCCGTCCAGACACATAGATGGCGCTACTAGAATTAAATCCATATCTTTTTAGTTAGCACTAACTCTCAAAAGACGCGTGTATAAATTCAATAAATATTTGGGTATGAAAAAGCTCTGTGCAAAGTGGAGCCGCGCGAGCTCACTTTTGACCAAAAACAGCAACAAGTTGATAATTCGGAGCTGTGTTTGAAGAAGATCAGGCGTAATAAACTCGAGTTTATGCCTCGATGTGTGACAGTGGATGAAACATGGTTCGATCATTTCACTCCCAAGTCCAATTGACAGTCATCTGAGTGGACTGCACACGACGAACCCGCTCCAAAGCGTGGGAAAACGCAACAGTCGGCCGGCAAGGTGATGGTGTCTGAATTTTGAGATGCGAATGGAATAATTTTCATTGACTACCTTGTAATAGGAAGGACCATTCAACGGCGACTATTATATAACGTTTTTGGACCGTTTGAAGGACGAAATCGGCGAAAAACGGCCGCATTTGAAGAAAAGAAAAGTGCTGCTTCACTAAGACAAAGTACCGTGTCACAAGTCAGTCGAAACGATTACAAAAATCCATGATTGCGCTTCGAATTGCTTCCTTATCCATCGTATTCTCCAAATCTGGCCCCCACTGACTATTTTCTGTTCTCAGGTCTCAAAAGAATGCTCGCTGGGAAGAAATTTTCGTCGAATGAAGAGGTGATCGCCGAAACGGAGGACTATTTTGAAGCAAAGGACAGATCCGAACTACAAAATGGTATCGTTGGAGGGTCGCTATAATCAGTGTATCACACTTGAAGGGAATTATGTTGAAAAAAAAATTATTTTGCCAAAAAATGTGTTTTACTTTGGTAGGCCGTGGACTTTTCAATTGATCTGTTATAACATAAGCTCCAACTTATAACTATGGCAACCCGAGATCGACTCGATCCGGTATCAATAATTTGATTTAAATTAATAGTGGTCAAGAATGTTTAGTGTATGATTGTTATAATAACCAGATATCTTCTAGGATTAAGATCTATCAGCTGACATATTTATTATGGCTTCAATTAAAACCACGATTTTAAGCAAGTGTTAAACGGTATGTCCAATTCAACTAAACCCTAACTGATTACTTTATAATATATGCACTCTATAATGTTTAAGAAAATGTTTAGATGGTTCTCACGATATAATAATTAGAACGACAATATATTTAGAGCTGTTTTAATACTCTAAAATATATATCCGATACTGACCGAAATCCGAATTTGACCAACTGTGTATAATTTTACAAGAAAAAAATGTACTATTTATAAATCAAACCGGCCTGAAAGGCACGAAATTCCCAGGAGAACTTTCAGAAGAGGACATTTTACCTTATATTTCAAAAATCGCATTATCTGAGAATTGTAACTAATTTAAATAAGAATTATGCTATATATAGTTATACATTTATGTTATTAGGCTTTAAAACCATCAAATGATAGTATTACAATATTTTCCAATCATTATACAGTTATTTTTAAGCGGAATAATTTAATAAACAATTATAGAATCATTAGTATTCGAATCTGAACTAAGTGCTATTTTCTCTCCTCACTAATTGCTTCCTAAAAACCAAAAGAACGTATCTTATCTTTAGTTCTTAATTAAGATGGGACAATGGTGTCAGGATGGCCTTTCAATCCCAGCAATTCTTTCCGGAGTAGCAACATAGAGTCTCGGTCGTTTCAAGACACTCTCCCAATCGGTGGAAGGATGGAAGCGAAATTTCCAGTTTAACCGAGACAAAAAGGGTTCGCGCTAGCCTGAGATAAATTGTTTTTAGCAAGAACAATTTTTTTGCCATGCCAAGTTGCTTCTTATAAAGATAAGCGAAATTATTACCGTCTTTATTCTCTCGGATAATATGAATATAGTGCTAAGAAGAGTATAAATAAGTAATAAATAAGTCTCCGCCGCTCCTACATACATATATATATATATATATATATATATATATATATATATATATATATATATATATATATATATATATATATATATGAATATAAAGAACAGATGACGGACATTTTTCAGTGCCATGGAAATAAAAGTTTATTTTTTCTTTAAATTTGAAGAAGTAGGTGACAGAAAGCCATGGAATATTGTATGAAGCTTGTGGCAACCATGCTCTATAGAAAACAGCATGTGAATACTACTTTTTGATGTTTTATAATTAGCGATATTGACACCGAAGACAAAGAGCATTCTGGATAGCCAAAAAGAAATTGAACACCGGGATCTGAAGCCATGATGATGCCAATGATATTCCGTGTATAACGCAGGAAAAAATGCAGAATTGTCGAAAGAAGAACAAGATGCCATTTACAATGACTTAAAGAACATGCGTATGATCCAATAACTTGGATAATTTGTTTCGTATGAATTAAAATCAAGAGACATTGAAATACCTTTAGTTATGTGTGAAATACTGTTTCAACGGCAAAATCGGAAATATTTTTTAATTATCTTGTTATCGGCGATGAAAATTACACCCACTACGATAACTCAGAGCAAAAAGAATCATGAGAACCATCTGGTCATGAATTAACATCAACGGCAAAGTGGAATATCAGATGCAAGCAAATGCTTTGTATATGTTAGGATTATATTGGTGTGGTATTGTACATTGTACCGATTTTTATTATTGTGAAAAATCGCCTTAAAAATATTTAAAACCCATTTATATTCCTAACATTTTTTTCTCTTTGTGTTATTAAATTTAAATATACTGGAGAAAAACCTATTTTCTTAGATAACCAATTCTTCATTTGAATCTCTCTCAAACCGAAATGTTGGCCAAAAATTCTTTCAATCCATTGCATTAAACCCTGTTTATCCATCTAAAATGTTCATTGTATTTAGCATCATAATAATCATTCAAAAATCGTTAAAGCCAGGGTCTGTAAGTCTTATAGGCCATAACATTTTTACTAAAAATGAAATTGTGATTTTATGCCATAAATTTATCTATCTACTGGATTTTATCATCAATCTATTGTAAATAATGATTGAATTGTCCACATCGACGTTTGAACAAAAAAAAACTTTCATAAATTTTGAAACATGTTAAATCAATAATCAAATAGTTGGAATATGCAACGACCAACGTTATCCATTCAATGCCCGCGGGAATTCGGCCGGAAATGTAGAAAATGTGCATGGCTATAGCGCAAACCGAATTCATCTCGCAGTTTATCCGATAAACGAGCCGGAGTTATGGTCCTTCTGGAGCCAGACACCCCCGTCAATTGGAAAATTAAAGTCGTACAGTTTGTTTAGGCAAGATTTACCCTGGCCACCGATCGTAAAATCCGATCGTTGATATATATATAGGTCATTTAAAGATAACCCTGGCGGATTTAGTAAACCAGTTTATTATATTATGTATCCTAGAAACATCAGAAACGCTATTGTTTTTCTATAGAAACACAATATATTATATATAAATCTAGTAATGTTAAAAATGCTTAATAAATTGGAGATATTTGTTAATAATTGTTTAGACCATATCGGCGAAGGTAATTCGGTTGTTCTCTTCGACTAACTTTATAACAATTTATTCTTTGAACGTTTTTTCAATTGTTTTAGATATCTACTTTAGAGGCCTAAGTTTTGAGAAGTCGATAATTCATTTAGTGGCTATAAATATATTTCATGTTTATATCTATAACATAAAAGTAAATAAAAGTCATACATACTTATATTTGATGCTTTAAAATTGTTGCAACTCTGAAAATAAACTTACTCGTGATCTTTTGTTATAATGTTCAATAGTGTAGAAATTTAAACTTGCCTACTATTTTGATTATTAAAACCTAATGGAAATTAGATTTAATAAATTCCATTTAAAAATATTAATGATTGTTGGTTTTTGAGATAATTTTGTTTATTTGAGTATATTTGAGACGCTTGTTACTGCAATTAATATAATATATCAAATATATTTCTGATCTAATATTAAGAATATAATCAAAACAAGTTTTCATAATACTAAGACTTAATTATAATTAATAATATAACCCAAGTTTTTCTCTATACTATATGATGAGCGATGCATGATTGACTTTATAAGTTGTGGTCGAATTTCGACCACAGGGCGGTCACTAGTATTTAAAAACTTGCATATTTATTATATATTAATATATATTATAAATTTATTTTCTATTCCAGGTAATAAAACATACATAAAGATTCATGGGCATATTGTATTTCACATGTAAGTATATTACTGATGTTTTTAGTATTGTCCTATTCTTTTAAACGTTTATATGCCTTAATGAACTGTAAATAAATAAAAAATATTTAACTATATCCGTCTGAAAATTTACTAATAACTGGAACTGTGATTGTTAATATATAATAATGTTAAAAATTATTTTAAATTCGTTACATTCTATTAATTAGACGTTTAGATAACTAATACACTATTTATTAAATGTATTATGTAAATATATATTTAAATAAACGATAAACAAGCAATATACGGCAGTATAACAATCAAGAATTTTAGAAGTTTTATTAGTAAAAGAGCGCTATATCACAAGGTGCTAGATAGGGTCAAGAAGCCCTAATCATTTAGAGACCATTAAAAATATTCAAAATAAATAAAAATAAAAATGTTATGGTCTAACAAACAGATAATTAATATAATCCTTTAAACAAAATATTGGAAAATTATTCGTGACAAGATCAAAACTCGTAAACAATTTACAATTCCACTAAAAGAATTAGTGGTAGTGACTAAGAAAAAATAAAATAGATGTTATATGATTTGATGGAATGTGATATCGAGAGATGTGATGATCAGTGATACTTAAAATCTTACGAGAAATGTAAGAAAGGTGATGGCAATCTTTTATTATTCAGTTCATACACACTCTATCCGAAGACGAGAGTTAACTCAGCAAATATTGGCAAGGTTAGATAAATATGTTACTTTTATGGGACCAAGTTCATGTAACTGGATCTGTGGAAAATAGCACCTATTACTTTGAATATTACAAATAATATGTTTATATTTTATAATATTTTACGAAATAAATAACAGTTATTCTTTACAAAACAATCCTTTAATATTAAATACCATACGCTTAAATATTATCGATAGTCACTTTACGAGATATTTAACAAAGCATATTTTTGTGAAGCTCCCTAATATAAGTCTCGTTTTTAGTTTTTGCTGTCATTTATCTCTTTTTTCGTCATTAATATTGTCACATCGCAAAACTTCCTAAGCCTTAAAATCAGGAAACGTGGTATTCCATGCAACATTTTCGCAAGCCAACTAGAAACTCATCAGACAAGCCATCGACAGCTTCCGGCTAAATATAAATGACTTGTCTTGAAATATTAATAGTCGCGTTTTAATTTCGATAAAATCCTTTCACACCAACTTAAAGACGATGACTTTCTATAGTATATTTAAAATGTTTAAAATATTCATTATTATATGTTATATACACCATATATAATATACCCAAAATAGTAGTAAATTGACGTCATCCAAATTTAGAAATCAAAACGTCGCAATGTTTCCGCATTTAACTTTGACTTGTTTGTTTGCCAACAAAATTCTAATTTATTAATACAACGAAAAAATGTTTTTTAAATAAAATTTATTTTAACGTTGTCGGACATCTAAAGCAGAAATTGGCGAAGAATTTAAACTACGACTAATTATTCAGCCACAATAGTTTGAAGGTTGGAGATATATTATTATAGGTCACTTGAAAAGTTCCCGGCGTGACAAATAGACGACGCTACTAGATTTAAATCCATATGTTTTTTAGTTAGCCCTAACCCCCAAAAGATGCTTGTATAAATTTGACAGCTGTCGGATCATTAGTTTGTAAATTATAGGATTTTGAGTGAAGCAGCTTTTGTTATTATGAAAAAAATAGATAAAAAGGAATTTCGTGTATTGAAATAATATTGCTTTTTGAAGGCAAAAAAATACAGTTGAAGCAAAAGCATGGTTTGATGCCGAGTTTCCGAACAGTGGCCGGAAAATCAACCATCAAGGATTGGTATGCTATGTTAAGACGTGATGAAATGCACCCAAGACGATGAAAGCAGTGGACGCCCAAAAGAGGCTGTTACAAAATAGCAGACACTCTCAAGATATCAACAGATTGTGGACATTATATCATTCACGAATATTTAATTTATTTATAAGGAAGCTCTGTGGAAAGTGGGTGCCGCGCGAGCTCAGTTTTGACCAAAAACAACAAGGAGTTAATGATTCGGAGCAGTGTTTGAAGATAATCCAGCGTAATAAACCCGAGTTTTTGCGTCGATATGTGACAATGGATGAAACATGGCTGCATTATTTCACTCCGAAGTCCAATCGACAGTCTTCCCACTCGGATGACGCAACAGAGGGCGTTGCCAGGTTATGGCGTCTATATTTTGGGATGAGCATAGAACAATTTTCATTAACTACCTAAAAAGGAAAGCCCATCAACAGCGACTATTACATAGCGTTATTGGACCGTATCACAAGTCAGTGGAAACGATGGCAAAAATCCATGAATTGGGCTTCGAATTGCTTTGTCATCCACCGTATTCTCCAGATCTGGCCCCCAGCAACTATTTCCTGTTCTCAGGTTTCAATAAATTTTGAAAAAATTTTCAGTGTATCACCCTTGAAGGGAATTATGTTGAATAAAAAAACTAATTTTGCCAAAAAATGTGTTTTACTATGGTAGGCCGGTGATTTTTCAATTGACATGTTACTTGTTAAACTGCTCTCGTCTCGTATTTATATCATCAAATTCTAATAGAGGTTAATTGAGATTTATTTGGTTATTGGTCACTGTCAGAAATTATTTTTAGATAAATAACATAGAACAACCAAGTTCCTTACATGTGAGTAGGTCGTTACTACATATATCAGGCACAACATTAATTTGCAAAAACGTTTCGATTTAATTAATTAACCACTCTTCTCCGCACTTTCAAAAGTGGCTCCTAGGTTGTTTCAATAGCAGAAGTTGCATTGTTAAACACAAAAAATGTTAGCCCGACTGCCGTATAATCAATAGCAAGTCAGTATCTTATGCATTAATCCATGATTCGTGTTAATAAAAAAAGTAGTTCTCTTTTCGTCGTTAGAGAACTTCTTCGATAGACTTCACAGCGAACTATCTATAGAGCCTTATTATTATTTATATCGTACATTGTGAGTTTAGTGAAAGACTGAAAGAGGATTAGAATACCTTGGTTCGCCTTATTTAAGGTGGCATGTATGTCACGCCTACTTTGAATGTTTACTATATTCACAATCACCTTCTCTTTTACCCACTGATTAATTATAAAGATTTATCTATGCTTCAAATAAGCTTTTTGTTGACCCTTGTGATCAAACACTGGTCGGCAATAAGCCAGAAAGACTCAAAATACCATCATAAAGCTATAGAATTGCAGATATTATAAAAGCCGTAGCTTTAAAAATAACTACTAGAATATTATAAAGATAATTAGTAATTTTACTGATTTATCTCTCCGATATTCTTAACAATTCAATAAATACAATACGACCTTACAAGAATACTACCGACATTCACTGATACTTATATCATTATTAAGCTATAAACACATACCATAAGAATATATTTGAATACAAATATATTGGTAAATTTATTTTATATGTAAATATTTCTACCAAATCCTATATTTATGCTTATTCATATTCATTATTCATGCGATACGGATGCGGGGATAAACTATTCTGTCATCATTTAGATTCAGGAAACATTTTGTTCCATGTTTATTCCTACTACTAACCAACAAAATCTACACAAAACACCGATACATTCCACCAAAAATATAAATCTCTGAACTTTAAATATTGATAAACTGGAAAATATACCTTTCTTTTCAAAATATATTCGTATATATAACAAGTAATAACCTTTATTTCACATTAGTAGCCATCATTTATTTCGTTATTTAATTAATAGGTTGGCTTACTAAAATTTAAGATTAAAAATGTATGAGAGAAATTCAACAAGTACTATGAAACACTCAGAGATAGATCAATATTTTTAATTATTATTTGGGCCATAATTAGTTACTTGATTATATTATCATGATTACCCTTTTGAGAATTAAATTTATTTATATTAGCCAATATTTAATGATGCAGAAAACATGACTTATACCCAACGTTAAGGAGTTAGCTTTAGCTTTAGCTCAGATAAACTTTAGTTCTTAAAAACTGTTATCAAATATAACTAGAAATATAAAAGTAGAAAGTACTGGCTTTATAGGGCTAAATGTTGTGGTTTGAAGACCCTAACTTGTTCAATACTTGTGCATCTATAAAAATAGAATAAACTCCAAAGATGAACAATATTTTAGATCTTAAAAAAGAACTTTGGATAGTTAGGATAATATTTCAGAAGTCAAGGGATATCATAAAAACAATGTGAACTCAATAACATAGTGGATATATTCAAACTGAATATTAATCCATAAGAAAACTATACGGTATTGACCAATGTTACGTTAGTTAATAACAACTGATGAAAGTAACAGTGGTGCAGAGATTCTGCAGGGAATTTGGAAAGACTTTCCTGGGGAAATAAAATTAGCTCCAAAACTCAAAAAAAAAATCATCATCTGTATCTCTTGATTAAGGGAAAATAATAACCAAAATATGGTTGGAAAAAGAAAATGTTGTTTCACTAATGCACCAGTATATCTTGAACCCTTTGACCAAAATTAACAATTAAACCTCGAATTATGTTCTCAAAAGAATGCCCTACACATGAACTATATCCTCATCGAAAATATACACCAACAGGTTATCAAAACTCCAAAAGATCTACGGCAAAAAGTACAAGGTGAATATTTTTTCCCGAAGTGTATAGTTTATCTCCTATTATACAGTATTTTCTGGTGGTACATTTATTTCCGTATATTACAGAATTAACCTTGTAATATGGTTCTATGCTGTGAATGTGATTTATATAAATATAATATCAATAGTCACGGTCGAAATACTTTTACGAAATATATATTGGATTAAAAGCTGCAAAAGATATGAACATTTTTAAAAAGATGAAATGTACCTCGTGTTTCTATTATACTTCTCTACAGAATATGCCAAATAATTTAGGTTACATTGATGTCAGACATTTTCAAGCGATTTATTTTATCTCTTGTTTTCTTTTACGTTCATGTCCATCAGAGGATCAACAGCTACAAATTATATCAACACTGCCAGTGCCGAAATGATTTCAAATACTTCATAAATCTGCGTCAGAACAAACATTAAATGACGAGTGGTGAGCTCATGCTGTGCTGGATTTAGATCAACATTAAAAATGCAGTTGAGATGTTTCGCCTTGAAAACACTGCGAGAGAATATTTGTTTGAATACGACTTACTACATTCGTTAAAACAATTCTGAAGGACTTTTGTGAGGAATCATCAAACTTTTCTCCCTAATTTGGTGATTTGATAAATTGTTGTTTGCAACCCTGGTGCCACTATAACATGATTTTGGTTAATCAACTAACCTAAGTTAAAACTGATGTATTTAATAGGTCAATTGAAAAGTACGCGGCCTGACACATAGATGGCGCTACTAGAATTAAATCCATATGTTTTTAGTTAGCCCTAACCTTCAAAAGATGAACTATAGCATTTTGAGAGAAGCAACTTTTATTATTGTGAAAAAAAATGATAAAAAGGAATTTCGCCTGTTGATAAAATATTGTTTTTTGAAGGGAAAAAATACAGTTCACGAAAAAAGTTGGCTTGATGCCCAGTTTCCGGACACTGCCTGAGTAAAATCAACCATCAATGATTTGTATGTTAAGTTTAAACGTGGTTAAATAAGCACCGAATACGGTGTACGCAGAAGACGCCTAAAAGAAATTGTTACCGACGAAAACATTTTAAAAATCCACAAAATGATTTTGAATGACCGTAAATTTAAAATGAATAAAATAGCAGACACTCTAAAGATATCAACTGAACGTGTACATTATATCATTCACGAATATTTGGCTATGAGGAAGCTCTTTGCAAAGCGGGTGCGGTGCGAGCTCACATTTGACCAAAAACAACGACGTTATTGAACCGTTTGAAGGGCGAAATCGCCGAAAAACGGCCGCATTTGAAGAATAAGGAAGTGATGCTTCACCAAGACAATACAACGTGTCACAAGTCAGTGAAAACGATGGTACAAATACATAAATTGGGCTTCGAATTACTTCCTCATCAACCGTATTCTCCAGATCTGGCCCCCAGCGACTATTTTCTGTTCTCAGATCTCAAAAGTATGCTCGCTGTGAAGAAATTTTCGTCGAATCGAGAGGTGATCGCCGAATCTGAGGCCTATTTTGAAGCAAAGGACAAATCGAAACTACAAAAATGGTATAGAAAAGTTGAAGAGTCACTATAATCAGTGTATCACCCTGAAAGGGAATTATGTTGAATAAAAAAAAATAATTTTGCCAAAAAGATGTCTTTTATTATGGTAGGCCTAGGACTTTTCAATTGACCTCTTAACTCTCTTCTAATATGATATATTTATCTTAATATCCTTATTTATTGCGTAAGCTTTCACTTAAAAAAAAACTTTATTTATTAATGAATTAAATAACAGCTAAAACATTTTCTAAATTAAAATTTATAGCGAAGCATAAAATAATGCTAATTTTTATAACCATTATAACGGTTCTTTTCCAGGAACATTACTATCCCCATTTTAGCTTTGTCCCTTCAATTCATCTTTTTTATGGTTAATATAAACTCATTGCAAAACTTTTTACAAGAATTTAAAATCGAGACATTATTTTCCCCGTTTCTCTCCCACCGAAACTCGAATCTCTAATATAACATCGACAGTTTTAACGACGCACAGTAATAGTCTGGAAAATATTTTCCAAGTAAAATCATAACGGATATATTTTAATCTAAACGCGGTACGAATTCAATTAGTTATTGTTATTAACATTTTTAAAACTGCAACTTCGCCATTAAAAACAATAATTAAAATCTAAAAATTCAACTTTTTCCATCTTTGTGAACAACGTAGCGACGCTGCGAAAGAGAATAATTCTTAATTTACTAGTGATCGCCCAATGGTCGGAATAGAATGCAAAACTCAATCCAGAGAAGACGCGCGAAGAGAGTGTCTGTAGCAACGGCTACAACCCTTTAGGCCACCAAGCATTCACCTACTTCAAAGTCAAAGATTGGGAACTCTAGTGGATTGGTACCATGCGGTTCCCTGCTATAAAAGACCACCACGAAGACGTCTCGCTCTCTTTTCTTTTCTCTACGCCCTTGTAACTGTACACTTCCACAGCGCTACTTCACTTCCTTTACCTAACCTAATATCCTGACAATTCTCCCGTCGACCACATGTATCAATTTAAATCGAAATAAACAAGAACTTCTTCAATCTAGTATTTTTATTGTATATATTACTTCCACAAAATAGTAGTGAGTGTTCGGACAAATAATCGCATCGACAGCCACATATTCCGACCGACCGGTCTGGCAAACATTTCTACAATTGGTGACCCCAACCTGATCGAAGCGCCTAACAGGTAAACTAGCTCAACATAAGCCACTCGACATGTGCTTGACACGTGTATGGACGAGGAAGGGAACCCTATCAATATTACATGGTCGACGTTATACCACGAGACTAACGCGATGGAAGAAAACGATAGAAGCCCATCATGCGTAACATCAATACATGAACACCCTTGCATCACGAAACGAGACACGTTTATAGGTAACCTCAAACAAAAAAATTCAGAATGCCCCAAGACGAACGACGCCCTGCTACAGCTTATCTCATAAGCACTCCGGAACCTGCACCACATAGAGGTACGGTCCGCAGCAGCTCCACTAGTGGGGGAGTGATGTAGCGACCGCTACAACTCTTTAGGCCGCAACGTATTCACCTACATCAAAGTCAAAGGTTGGCAATGCTGGTGGATTGGTACCATGCGGTTCCCGGCTATAAAAGACCACCACGACGACGCCTCTTTTCTTTTCTCCATCCTCTTGTAACTGTACACTTTCACAGTGCTAATGGACTTCCTTTACCTAATCTAATGTCACAAATCGAAATAAACAAGTATTTCTTCGACCAGTGCTTTCAGTTCTCGTGCGAATTCCTTCCACAAAATAGTAGTTAGTATTCGGACAAACAATCGCATCGATAGCCGCACATTCCGACCGATCGATCTGACGATCATTCCTACATTTCTAGGACATTGAATATTAATCATCAAATATTGTCACTGCTGACGATTGGTTGAAGTGTTAGCTGTTGGGAATCTTCTATATTAGCTCAAATTGTTGAGAGCAGGTGAATCACACACTGCATCAATTGGCACACATGAAATTCTATTGAATCGACAATATTGATAATGTAATTTGAATAATTCCTAACATGTATCACATAATGTAGAAATTAATATAATAGTACTAATAATATTAATATAATATTATTAATACTATTTTTCAAGTTTGAAATAAGATATATATATATATATATATATATATATATATATATATATATATATATATATATATTTGAATATATAATTGAATAATAATTGAAACAATAGTCACAGTTAATTGAGTCATATTAACTTTATTATTAAGTTTTAAAGTACTGCTATGTAATGTAGTATGTAATGTTAAAACACTTACTAAATTACTGTGAAAAATTTATAATTTCTTCTAATTTTAACATCAATATCTGAGTTATCTGTTACAAATTTTCATAGTTTACTCCATATTATTTTTCACTTAAGATTTACATTTGAAACAATTTTATACCTTATTAAATTATACTATATTATCAGCTAACTTGATCAAAGAGCCATTTACTTATACTTAAATAAAATTGCAGACTTTTACCTTCTAACCTACTTTAACTTCTAGTTTATTTTGTTTTCGTTAATCCATTGTTTCTAAATTTCTTTTTAGTTTACATCTCACATCTGAATAAACTCATCTAGAAAGGCAGAATAAAACACAATAAAGCTTTTAACTAATAATTAACATTCCTTGCAACACTAATTTTAACTCTTGATGAACAAATTAATGTATTTGTGACCTGCAATATATAGTTGGTGCTTTGTTACGACATCCATTTACCAATGAAACCTGAAATTGATAAGGAATGAATACAATTTACATAAAAATCTTAATAACCTTTACAAATACTTCTAATACTATATATTCTATGTCTACAGAACCATATCGACTTCTTTCAATTCTTAATCTTGCTGTTCTGTTCTATGTTTTCCACACATCAAAATCATTGACATTCAAAACCAAAAATAGAATTGATTAATGTTTATATTATGAATCTGAAAAAGCTGCTTGCCTTAGTATAAATACCTTGTTAACACGGGATAAAAAATTCTTGTTACTCACGATTACTCTTTAATGTATGTGTTTAATGTCTGTTCCAACAATACTGGAATAAACAAAAAAATATTAAATCGCAATCAATATAATTTAAAATTAAACAATATTATCATCATCAATCATCATTTAATAATGTTTTAACTCATTCGCATTTCAATCAAGACAAAGTTTAGTCATTTGCCGTTCGATTTAGAATTACTTTGGCGGCATTTTGTGGTACTGCTCTGCCAGATCTTAAACATCCACGTTGCATGTCCTTGGTCAGTTTATGTACACCAGACAGCGAATAATTTACTGTTTTAGAATTGGAGTTGCAGCGTGTCGATCAGTGATAGAATTTTTAGATTTTAGTGCAACATAAACAAAATGTGCATGCACACTATAAACAAATCACGATCCACTTCCAGTTTTCGATGCATTTGTTTTTCAACAATCATATACGTGTTCTCTGAATCTCTTTCAGTATATGCCTGCTGAAACTTGTATTTCTTGTTTACCATGCAGTATTGATACAATATCAATATTAAAATGTATATAAGTGTTCATATAATCATCACCTAACCGTCAATCGTAAATGTTTTATTTATCTTTTCATAGTTAGTGTCATTAAATCAGTTTTCCAATCATATATGTTCAAATCATCAAATTTAGGAATTGTAACCGCTAATATTTTATTATTTTTACATACACATACTACATACTATAACTTAAGGTTTTGATCAGAATTACGTCAATATATTCCTTATGTCAATGTTTAATTGGAATAACACCTAATATACCGAAACTTAACAGATTAGTATACATTATATTATTACGTTTTTATCTACGATATTAATAGTTTCCATAAAAGTGTATTTCACAGAAAGTTTGAACATAAATTTATTTAAAACGTAAGGATTATGGAGCCCTTGATTGATTTCCCTTAAATTCCTTTTTGTTGATTTTCATTTACCCTCCTATCGGTTTATTTTGCCAGCTCAACCATTAGTCTTCCTTTTTTATCATCGGCATCGTCTCTTCCAAAAAAGTTTTAACCAGCATATAAAATCAGGAGGCATTATATTCGACGCTTTTCCCGTCGTGAACTCTCCAAAGAAAATATCGACAGCTTTGCGCAAAAAATAAATGACTTATTTTGAAATATGATTAGAGTGAGAGTATTTCCCTGTTTGTTGTTGGATTGAGATTTGCATATTTATAATTACATTGTTTTGTTACAATGCGTATATCACAATCGATAGAGTACTTAATAACCAGAGTTGGTCTAGCAGTAACAAACTATTAAATAAAATTACAATATCATTTTTAAATAATCGTGATTTACCCTACAATTAGGTAAAATTTTTAATTTGTTTTTCTCTACTGCTACTGATGATACTGCGATATCTGTTGTTGAACACAAATCGAAGAAACAAGGAGAGAATTACAAATAATTGAGAAACAATAATAAGAATAAATAGACGCAATAGTTCCGACAATTGATCTGACATAATTAACGTTGAGATCTAATGACTGAAGGCGGCTATCGATTGTTTAGTAATTGACCACATTTTACAATTGTCTGTATGAGTTCTCTACTTTCAGGTGCTATTTTCTGACACTTTCTGTCACTGATTTCTAATTTTCTGGTTTTTCTGGACCTTGAATTGAATTTGATATTGAGTTTTACTTGCATTATGGTGGAATTACATTAATAAATAGTATTGAAAACTAAAATTCCCAAAATATGCTATATTAATGTACATTGTTTTTGCATATATGTTACAAACAAAACATAAAACCATATATTTACATCTAATCTTACATTTGGCACATCACTGTCCAGGTTACGGAGGCGCAAACTTTAGGACGGCAAAACTAGAAAGTTAAAAACTAGTAACTACTGTTTCGGTCGACTGAAACTAATCGACCAAAAGTAGTCGAATGAAACAGTAATACAATAGAAAAATTTATTAAATTACTAAACAGTGGATATTCATTTTCGGTCGATAGTTAATACCAATATATTTTTTTAATTGACAAAACTGCCTTATTGAATTCGTTTTAAAAACTTCTGCGATTTGGTTTTAATTTCCTCCTGCCACTATTTTCAAAGCTTAGCAAAGGTTCAAAAATGTTACGAAGCTAAATCGTGTAAATATAAAATTGGTAAGAACTGATACTGTATTTCCCATACAGTTATCGTAAGGCCCCTTGAGGACAATAACTAAATACAAATTACTCATAAGAGACACTAATCGTAGTCCTTATTATTCTACAATCGATAAAATTTATATAAATCTGTAACAAAATTCTCTAAAAATTATATATAATCATTCAAAAATCTGAAGATGTTTAACAGTCTGTATTTAATACTAATTAATTAGGTATTGTGTAAATTGTTCCTAACTTCTTGTTTATACTACAAACAAATTACAAATTATTCTCAATATATCCAAATTATCACTCCCACATGTTTTTTTGTTAATGAGTTCTGTTTTTCTATCTTCTCTCGAAACCGTCTCGCCTAGAAACTTTCCCTAGTCTGAACTTAAATTTAAATACATTATATTCTTATTTGATATATACGAGTATTTTTTAAGCGTCTATGTGTAAAATTATTTACATTTGTTTCGAACCTGTGCGTAAGAAACTTACAATTACTTTATATTATAGACTTATACCGTTGTGAGATTGTTTACTTCATCGCCCGTAATTCTGATAGTATACCATTAGGTGATTCTTCCAATAAAACAGCGACTATACATCATCAAACTTTATATGCATGAATAAAACTTTTATGCATGAATTTCCGAAGGACTTAAACTATAGTTAATTAAACAGCCATAATTGTTTGTAATTTAGATTTATTTTATTATATTTACTTTCAACTCTTTTTCTACGCCATGTATGAGCTAAAGTTTTAGGCAAGTTTTTTTATGTACTAGTCTCTCTTGGAGACATAATCTACCTAATTAACAATTGTACATCCAACCAATGTTTTTTACTTTCATTAGAGATCATATTTACCTCTTTACTTTTAGTTCTTTAATTTTCTTCTGTTACTGCGTGTCTATATTTTCCTCTATAAACCTGGGTTTGCTCACTACATTATCCCTAATATATTTGTCGTATCTGCAAAATAATTAGTATTAATATATCTCCTCAATTATAATATAATGCTTATATATATTCTATAGATATATCTGCACATATAAAGATTTCACACTCTACAATATGATTTTCCTATATTAATTATATATGAATTTTAGTTGTATCGGCTTCTTATCACTGTATGTTAGTAATTATCAGCATTGGGTCTTAATCTCACAACAAAAATATTTCTTACTCAGTTGTTTTTATCAATTTCTAATCTATCGAATACTTGTTAACGATTTCACCATCTATCAATATCTTCTGCCGGTCTGATGGAGTGGATTCAAAGAAAATCATTACTGTAGAGAATTCGTCTTTATACCGCATGTCTTTTTTCAAGTTTGCATCTAAAGAAAAGTAAATTACATAAAACACAAACCTTTAATTTATATTTAACGAGTGTCCAAATACAATCTCAGTTGCAGAAATGAAGCACAATGAACAATATTGTATATGCAATTGATATTAAAAAGCATTATAAGTAACAAAATCAAAATCTTATTATAACTTCTACCATTTTCCATTAACTTTACACTCTTTACCAATGTTTTTCCGAGAGTTCAAAGGCGCCAAGCTCAATTTTTCATGTTTTCTATGGATACATCCCAGACTAACAGTTTTCTCTGAAATAATCATATTAAATAATATTTTAATGAAAAATTGTACTCACTGTTTTTTATTAATTTCATGAATTTAAGCGGGAATAGAGTTAACATCAAGATAATTTTGATTGTAATGCTTAAATTAATATTATGTGCAGCAAAAACTTTTCGAAATTTACGGTGACGATACTCCGTCATATCTGAATCATGGTTTTGGTTTCGATAAATAAAAGTGGTCGTATTGATGTCAATTGATATCAAAGAAGACTGTGAATTGCCTGTGAAAATCCACCTCAATTTCTCCAACATAATTCAAATAACTTAACAGCTGGTAAATCAACTCCTTTCAGATATTTATATATGTTGGGAAAATTGGCTATAACATAATTTAAACCGATTAACATCGCGGTTTTAGTGCACCCGAAACAAATGAAAGTCACAGCTCTACAGAAAGATCTATTACGACCTATCGAAAAGCAAAAGTCACAGGTTACTCTAAAAGAATCTTCAATGTGGACACCGGAGCGGAATATTCATGGCCATAAAGTCTTGCTGAGCATGTGGTGAGTGGTGGGTGTGAATGACCTAAGATTCAGTAGCTCAAACAGGGATTTCAGTCATACATAACATACTTGCCAAACTTAAACTTACTAGATGCCTTCTGATTTCCACATGTTCAAATGCGCATGATCTGGTTAACACACAGTTCCAAAACGGCAAAGAAGTGCAATAATTGATCTGTAATAATATTTCGATTAACATACATTATAGCAACTTTTATTAATCCTTAAAAACAGTTTTTTAAGTCAAGCACCTGATAGTTAGGACGAAACATATTTACACATACAATTTAATTACTCACATTTTAAGATTAATAAGTAGCCATGTAATAATGCCTCTACACTATATATAAAGATAATATATAAATTTTTATGAAATAAAACTAATAGACATATATAATATATGCGTATGGCATTATTAATGGCTGTACATAAGGAAAATAAGAAAGAGTCACAAGTTAACACAACTATCCAACAACTTTTTAAAAGGGCCTCAAAGGCCTTAAAGAACCTGGAATATATTTCCCAGTAACGCTGATTAAGCTTCGGAGTGTCGTAATTAAAGATTTTAATTAGTTCATTAAGCCAAATTAGGCCTTCAAAGTTGATAAAAAAAATTCTTTTATTACAATCATTAAAATTTATATCGATAATAATACGCAATTCGCTAAATAATCTGAATTATATAGCAGAAAAAAAAGTGGCAAGCTTTACAAAATATTAAAATTAAATACATTCTATGTATTATCGTGAAATAATAATTTACTCAAAAAAACTGCGTGAGATCAAATGTGAATTAGTTTAACGGAATAGCACAATATGTCATACAAAGCCTTCAAGTTTTCACTTAAAATTTACCTGGAAATCAAAGGGATTTGCAAAGTTATCCAAGATTTCGCCTTGAAACTCGAAAGAAGATTACTAAATCATACTAACGTGGAAGCAATACAACTGCTGGACACCTCGCAGGATGTCAGGAGATTGAAGCGAACCAAACTATACAAACCAAACAAAAGTGTATACCTTTGTATTCCTATAAGTTCTTATAATTTTATAATTGAGGAATACATATTAATATATTTTCTCGCGCTCGTCTGGCTTGATAATTATTCCAAGTAAAAATGAGATGTAGTAATATATTAATTTATAATTAAGAGTGTACTAACCGTATCTAATAAAGATGTTATAAAAAAAATTAACTATTAAATCACAATAAAGATATATTGTACTGTATCTATACAAAATATCTTATGTTTGTAGTTTATTATACTAGAGGAAGTAATAATAATAGGTTCATAAAAACCCGTTGAATTCAATAATTTTATGAAACAAATTATTCCCAAATTGGTTCTTAAAATTCTTACTACTAATTTAGGAAAATAGATAGGTTCCGGCAAAAAATTAATAACTTGTTTTCGGACATTTATATAATGAAAAATATTTCTTGCAGGGATAATGACTACAGTCTAGACGAGTGAAATTTAGTACTTTAATGGAAAAACACATTTAACACTGGTCTTCGTTACCAGCACAACCAATTTATTGTTTTTTTTCTTGCATTTGTGCAATGTTACGTTATAATTTGTATTTATAGCTACATAAGTTTCATTCTATGGAGTATTTGTTTTCACTATCATGACTGTTATTTACGTCTCATATACCTTATATACGGTGAGAAAATTCGAATATATCGATCCACTAAAAATTAAACTGCCTCCATATATCGTCGAAAGTAGGGTATACAAAATGTATTATCGAACTCAACAATAACTAAACTAGTGTAGCCCAAGAAGCCTTTCGTAAAGTTTACGTAAATAATAAGTCTCGTACCTAACTAATAAAGCAACAGCTTCAAAAAATCAAAAATACCCTCCTGCAAAAAATATATATTTAATATAATATTCTCCTAATTTTTTAACTTACTTCTTTAACTTTTTAATTTTTTAAAAAATAGTAATAAATGTCTATTGGAATTGTCTTTGGTGTCAAAACCATACTAACATTCCTTCATGTGAGCTAAACCTCAACCTATTTCTAGACCATGCTTGAGACCTGTAGGCATTCAGTAGTCATCATCACTATAGCAGAAATTCCCAAAAGCTATTTATTCGACACATGAAACATTTTTTCAATTACTTAAACAAATATTCACGAATTGGTGTTTTATTTATTAGCGCCTACTATTTATAATCACAATATGAACAGTACAAGAAAAAATCAATTAGCTTTAGTTCATCGCGTTCTATCTCTCGATTGCTTATAAATGGTAACGTCGCAGAATCAGGCGAAAACTGCCGATGTTTATCGAATACCGATTATGATTCTTTAAGAAATAGCTAATACTAGACTATAGCTAGTGATTTTCATATTCAATTTCCACATTTTAAAATCCTGACAATAACATTAATAATTATATAACGGAAAGTCCTACATCACACTTTAATCAACGCCTGCTAATAATTTTTATATAACTAATAAAATAACTACAACAAGAACAACTTTACTTTTTACATCATTCCTTTTTATAACTCCTTGCTGCACCGATTTCATATGTGCCCCATCCTTTCCTGTTTTTGTCAGATCACCTGGCCACGTCCGCAAACTTTTTAATGAGAGTTTAAAGCCTGGAAACATTGTATTCGACACTCTTCCCTTTATCCAGTACGCGAACGCTCCTGATGAAATATCGACCGCGTCCACGAAAAAATAAATGAGCTGTTTTTGAAGCACTAATAGGATGGCAACATTTTTATTTCGAAAGGCGTGAGAAAAATTTTATAACTCAGGTGGAAGAGATTATCAGATGGACACCAGTTTATTTATTTTTTGTCCGATGTTTAATGACGGTTGCTCGATTAGCTCCGACAACTGACAACTGATTGAGTAAGTCAATTAAAAATGTATTAGAAGGATTCGTTGCATTGTTTTGTTAAATTTTAAAAAGGTATATAATAAAATAACATTTTTAATCAATACGTATTTGCTCAAGAAACTATAAATTAGAAAATAAATATAATAGGAATAAATTGACCTTGATTTTTAAATAGTATTTGGATACCAAAATATATTATAATTTTGCAATATTTCTATACTATTTTTTACAATAATATAATTCTAGAGAATATTGAATGGCGCACAAGAATTTAAATTTACAACGTTGCCAGTTCTAAATTATACGCGCATTTAAAGAATATAATATAAATAGAAAACATTAGATTGAATTCATATTATAACATACATATTAACCTAATAATTCGGCTGAGGTCGAAGTTATTTTTCCATATTTTTCATATCCTATTATATAAAAAAGTAATATGAAGAACCTTTTATAAACATATTTCATTTAAATATATTGGCGAAAAGAAAAAGAGAAAAATAAAGCAATACGTAATAATGTTTCAATACATAGACATTATAATAACAAACAAAAGTTCTTGCAAATGATTCGTATCTTTGAAGAAAGTGATATATATTCCCGAATTCACTAAATATCTTAAAAATCTCACTTTAAACTCAAAGTATAAAATGTCTAAGATATTTAGCCTTCTATAAACAAATTTAACTTTAAAAGAAAATGAGAAAATAAAACAACATACAAATAAACGAAGAGCAAATATAATTTTTATCTATATACAAAGACACAAGTATCCATTTATCTTTAAAATTACTCAATAATATATCTCGCACGGCATTAAAAAATACTTTCATTGCTTCCTCTTCGAATCTCTTCGATATACAAAAAAAAGTATGTAAAGTAAAAAAAGCAAAAAAAGTGGAAAAAGTATTCATTCAATAAAACCAAGGAATACATTCATGGCTATATTCTTTTAACATTTTATATTGTCCTTCATTCATTATGATTAACAAAATATATTCTTCCTTTAAACTAGGGTAAGTATCCAGAAACTAATTTGCCAATTTACCAATGCTTCAAGATTTGTAGCATCATGGTATATGGGTCCGCTTGCTAAATATTATATAAATCTGTATGAGTCAATAAATCTACTCTTTTAAAATTTCCACTGTTTTAACTAGCTGGTTGGTTTCATTACATTATTCGTTAGTTTCATCCAATATAGCATCCATTGGAATATAGTAGTTAGTTTGGCTGCAATTGTTAATCAAGTGAATAACTAAGCTCTTTATTTCCAATCTATTAAAAACTTTCTCACGATTCTACCATTTGAAGAAATTAACTTCTTAGATGCATCTGATCGAGCTCATACAAACCGAAGGTGTTATTTTCGACAATGCCTCCTTCCATAAATCCATACAGTTCTGGTTTGAATATCCTCCTGAACCTGAATGTCTATTGCAATAATTCCTTGTCATACCCCATATCAACTCAGTTGGATTAAATATGCAGTGATATGGAGCAATATCAGCATATTCAGCAAACTTATCTACCATTTTGAAGCTTATTTCTAAAAAAGTTAATTACTTAAAAGGTAATTAAATATATCATTTATATTTACCGTCTATCAATTTGAAATAGTTCGTTATTTAACATAGTTTCTTAAAAATTTATTTTATATGCTTTAAGACATTCCCTAATTGCAGACTTTGTTGATGCATTTGTTGGCATCTTCTCCATCAGTGTACTATGATATGGAGCATTGTCTATAGCAATAACTGATGGTTCCTCCAAGTTCTTTAAAAGCTGATTGTCAAACCACTGCAAAAACAAGTTATGGTTCATTTCTTCATAGTAATCACCTTTGTACTTAGAGGAAAACACTAATTCTGCACTAGCAATTAAATTATTCCTATTTCCAGCATGAAGAACTATATGTCTGCAATGAATTATTAATTAATGTTATGACTAACAAAACCTAATCGATAGTTATTGAAATTTTTACCATCTTTATTCAACTTTTGTTGTCTCAACACTATATTTATTATCATTTTGCGCATCATGCGTGATCCAATGTACCATTCTGAAATATTTATTCATCTACATATACAAATTGATAAAATAATTGTTCGTTGATTTTGTTGTATGTTTTTAAAATTTGTATTATTTTAAAAACAATGTCTGGAAGTTCTATTAAACCCCTTCATGGGTTAATTTATACCACTTAAATCCTATATTACACAACAGTGTATGAAGGAATGTTCTATATATCTCAAATAGCTGAATATATTTTGGCTTTTTATGGATAGTTTCCAGACTAATAATTTTCTCTAAAATAACTATACTAAATTATGTTTCAATTGAAAAAATTACTTACTGTTTTCACACATTTCGTATATTTGATCTCTGATACAGCTAACATCAAGCTGATTTTTATTCGTCACCTGTTTCACATAAAGACGGTTTCTTTTTGATGAATTTAAGGTTATATTGTTTTTTTATTTTTTGAGATATTTTAATAACCATTTAGGCGACTTTTTTTTTATTAAATCAGCGATCAAAGCGACCATTTTACTAAATCAGTGGAGCTACAACGCGCAAAAGAAATTTCAATAAAAACCGTGGCTATTTTTATTGAAACAAAGCGTTAAAACAACGTTTGCCGGTTTATAACCCATAATTATAATACATTGAAGAATTTTGCAGACGTTTGACAAACGGACGACTTTTGCAGACTCAATTGGTTACATGGCCGAATTTGTCATTCAATCTCTTTTTAAATAGAATTAAATGAGAAGGAAGATATTGTCTGACTGTAAAACGAATTTACTACTTTCGACAGGCACATACCGATGACGTGCGTCACTACTGTTTTGAATAGGTTATATAATAATCAATACATTCGACATCGTGATGATATGAGTTCACTGTTATTTTGGATCGACTACTTTTACATTATAATTTCAGGAATAATTGCATATTTGTTATATTAAAAATCCACGTGATCTCCAACAAGCTAGTGCAACACTTGACAGGATGAATTAAACCGTAATCTACCGTTAACAGAGGCATAATAGACAAGACAATGCACAAACGGCTTAAGGCTGATATGTGTCCCGTGACACGTAATAGAACCCGCAAATATCCTTTGAGAAGTGTTATGTACGTTTAATTAGTTTGAATACGTCCAAGGGGTTTGTGTAAATAGGTGAGAGGTCACAGTGTTGTTTATGGCCCACTAAAATCACATCGAAACATAAAATACAACAGTATAATTAAGTAATTCAATTCTGTTTATCAAAATGATGTGTACCAATTCCAAAAAAATCCATTAATTTTGACCCTTGGTTTAAAAAGAATCTACTTTTATTACAGTTAAAGGAGACTTGTAGTTTCGAGTTTACGAGACTTTATGTGTTTACACACACTCCTCGTTCTCGTCTAGTTCTTTTTTTATAGAGGTTTTCTACGAAACACTAAGAAAATAAAACTTCGATACTGTAGAAGTTCTCTGGATATAACAAAAACAGTATAAAAGAACCTGACGCGACATCATACTGTTACTAATAAAAAACCGTCCAACCAAAAAAACTATCATGATATACCGTCGGTATGTTAAAACTTTCTTTTCGGGTTGTAAATATTATTTACAGATCATTCGTCAGATATATGAATGACTAATAAAAGATTATTTGAAAGAAATATTCTACTCCATTATTAAAATTTATATTACACTATATTTGATAAAAATGATATTTAATACAAAACACATATCATATTTCAAATCGTTGATTCCGCAGGATTCAAGATTGAATTATTTACACATCGACCATATTATTACAGCAAATATTGTTTATATATAGTCTATCCAAAGTTTTTTTCTACATACGTCACCTATAAATGTGTGACGTCAAAACGTCGCAATGTTGCCGTAACACCTCTGAGATTTAGTTCTGTTTGGCTTTGACACACAACAAAATTTTATTCTAAATAAAATAATTAATCACAAATACCGTTATCATATATACTTTATTTTAACATTATAGTAAATCTAATGCTTATATTATAAAACGGCTTAAAATTATAATTAAATACACATTTATAATAGTTTGTTGGTTAGGGTTGTGTTTGACTATATTTACATTGAACTCTTTTCCATACCACTTATGAGTCAGAATTCTAGGCATATTTGTGGTTGTATCCCCTGGAGGCCTAATAAACCTATTCAACAGTGGTATATCCAAATACTATATTTAACTTTCATTACAGAGCATATTTACCATCAGCTTTTGTTGTCATAACACTATCTTTATTATCATCTTGCCATGAGTGACCATTGCTTATATTGGTCCGTTCTGAAGTATCCTCTAAATATAATCTAAATTATTTATTTATTGTTATTAAAAATTATTTTATCATTTAAAAAATTTATTTTTTAAAGGCAATATCCGAAAGTTTCGTTTGACCTCTTCGATACTTTCCAGACGAACAGATTTCTTTGAAATAATTTTGCTTTTTGAAGGGAACAAATACAGTTGAAGGAAAAACTTTACTTGAGACGGGTTTCCAGACACTGCCCCAGGAAAATAAACCATCAAGGATTGGTGAAATGACCACCTAAGACGGTAAACGCAGTGAACGCCCAAAACAGAATGTTACCGATGAAAACTTTTAATAAATCCACAAAATGATTTTGAATGGGCGTAAATTGATATTGAATGAAATAGCAGACACCCTAGAGATATCAACTGAACCTGTACATCATATCATTCACGAATATTTGGGTATGAGGAAGCTCTGTGCAAGTGGATGCCGCGAGAGTTCACTTTTGACCAAAAACAACGACAAGTTTATGATTCGGAGCAATTTTTGAAGACTATCAAGTGTAATAAGCCCGAGTTTTTGCATCGATATATAACAATGGATGAAATATGGCTCCATCATTCCACTTCGAAGTCCAATCGACGGTCATCCGAGTGGGCTGGACACGATGAACCCACTCCAAAGCGTGGGAAAACGCAACAGTCGGCTAGCAAGGTTATGGCGTCTGTATTTTGGGGTGCGCATGGAATAATTTTCATTAACTACCTTGAGAAAAGAAAAACCATCAACAGCGACTATTATATAACGTTATTGGACCCTTGGATGGAAATTGCCGAAAAGCAGCCGCCCTTGAAGAAAAAGAAACTGCTGCTTCACCAAAACCCGCATTGTTTTGGTGTCAGAAGTCAGTGAAAACGATGTCAAAAATCCATGAATTGGGCTTCGAATTGCTTCCTCATCCACCTTATTCGCCAGATCTGGCCGCCATTGACTATTTCCTGTTCTCATATCTCAAAAGAATGCTCACTGGGAAGAAATTTTCGTCGAATGAATATGTGATCGCTGAAACTGAGGTCTATTTTGAAGCAAAGGGCAAATCGTACTACAAAAATGGTATTGAAAATTTGGAGGGTCGCTATAATCAGTGTATCACCCTTGAAGGGAATTACGTTGAATAAAAAAAACTAATTTTGCCAAAAATATATCTTTTACTATGGTAGGTCAAGGACTTTTCAATTGGCCTGTTAGAAGGCTTAGTTTAAAATGGAGAAAGTTTATTAGGTTAGTTTTAAATACAGAAAAAAATACGAAGAAGTTTACATCATTTTATTGTTTAAAGTTACATTAATTATTCATTATAAGCAAACAAAAGGTTAGGCAAAAAAATGTGTTCACAGTTTAGGTCTACTTTACTACCCGCCCTGTGGACAATGAGAATCTATCTCACTACACAGTACCTTATGGGTGATGCCGAAATCTGTATAATGATATATTAACTGATACACTGACACAGTACCAAACTGATAGATTATAAATATTAACTGTACCTCTATATTTTAAATTCCATATTTCCAACCCAGAGTAAAAATGTATTTATATTATACCCAGCCAATCAGTCATAAGCTATATTACATACATTATCGACATTATCAGTAATTTCCAGTGTTAAATTCATATTTATTATTATCGTGAAATTATGGATTATTTCATATTTTACTTCTATATTCCCCAATAAACTTTTGTCTTGTGCTCAGTGAAGCTAACGGATATCAGCTAGTATTGTATAAAGTTAAATTAATAAAGAAAATTATATTCGATAATTCAACTCAGATGTTTTCAGATACTATTATATTATGTTATGATTATATATTAAAAAAATTAATTTAATTAAGGTTTATAAATAATTAGTCTACTTGCTAATGATCTCTCTATAAATTCTCCAAAATATAAACAACGACTACTAAAAATAAGTAGGTATTAAATAAGAGCCAGTATAAATAAGTTCAACGTAGATTTTAGCGTCTACGGATTGCGGAAGCTAGGTTATGAACGAAAGAAAATGAGACGTTTAAATGGAAAAATATGTTATTTGTAAAAGGCAGGAGGGTTTATTTTGAAGAAAATTACGTGTGTAAAAACGGCGGTAGCAAAAGAGAAAAGATGTGACTTTGAAAACTTTACAGGTTGAAAACGGGTTTTGAGGCTTTTCCGCAAAATTACATTTTTATTTATACAAGAGCGGCATTCTCACATGCTATTTAATCAACATTCTTTGTGCTTACCTTTAATAACACCAGGAATTTTTCGTGTTTCAATTGAATATATGGACGACATTTTATAGAAAATACTGTTACTACGATTCAAAACTATATTTATGTATTAGATATTAGTTAAATATGAGTTAAAAAACAGATAACATATTTAATAGAAGACGCAAAATAATACAAACAAATTGCAGAAAAAAATAAAAAGTGTAAAAGAGATAATCACATTTATTAATTTCCCCTTATCATAACTTAAGAACTTATTTCTCCATGTATTTTTTCCATTATTTTATTACTTAATACTGTAAAAATATATGATATTAACTATTAAATGTTTCCCTCAATCTTCCCCCCTTCCCCTCAACAGATCCTGACTATATTCCAAAAGGACCATCTGGGAAGTACACTCTTTCGAATATTTTTTTTGAATCGGTCCATAATTGACGGAGAAATCGGCAAACATGCTTTTAAAAAAATATATAGTCGAACACAGAACCTCCTCCTTTTTTGAAGTCGGAGAAAAAATTTGTCGATTCATGGATAACTAAAAAATACATCGTTCTTTCAAATAATTGGTAATCCACAACTTGGCTAAAAGATGTGAAAAAGTAGCGTCTATTGATGGACAATACTTCGAATAAAATGCGTTGTACTGATTTTTCACAACAAAACTTCATATTAAAAAAATCCTTTAAAAATAATATGATAGACCTATAACAACCTTTTGTATCAAAAAAACAATTTTAGCTAGCTACCGTAAATGCCAGTGGTTTCATGATTATATTGAAACCTATTTAATCCATAAAGTAAACAACTCGTAGATTGCTGCCACACAAGAAAACACCAATGCCACTAACAGCCCATGTGTGTTTGCGATATGCTCGTTATAAACAAGACTTCCACAACATGTTTTATTGAAAATTTTTCTTTTTCGATATTATCCACCCACGCGTTTTCTTATGTTATTATTTACGCCACATCATTTCTGCTTTCCATTTTCAACCTTTATGAAGGCAATTTGCTCCCGAATAAAGCGTTTTCCCGTTCAGGAATTACGAATATTTCCATTTAAATATCTAACTTTTTCTTATAACCAATATACATTTTTTCAATTGCTTACAGATATTATTTAAAAATTACTGAAATCTTAAATCATCTAATCATGATAACATTCTACATTAATAAAAAAATTTATCCACACAAGCAAAGAATTTCTTTAGGATTGGATATAGTAAATAAACTAAAACCATCCACCTGATACTTATCAGGTACATGTACTCAGATCGATTTTTATGGGTTATTAATATAATACTTAGGATGTTTGTCATTATCAAAATCCTTGACTGCTCAACATCCCGAGCAGCATCACTATAAGTTTTTAAAAATATTTGATGGGCTTTGAGAGCAGTTTCTCAATCAAACAACAAAAGCAACGGATGTTGAAAATGAAGCTTTAAGCACTTCATAATTAACGTCTGTATACGTTAAATAACGCAATAATCTTAAATTAAAAACTATTATATTATCTGGAGAAATTCAAAATTATCTAACTTACCAGTTAGGCTAGGCTGTTCAACAGTTTTTATATTGATACTTTCTACTTTCAGCTACAGATATTACTGGTCAGAATACATGCAAACACTAAACAATAGAATTATCTAGATACCATTTATATTTATCGCTGTTTTAACTAAATTACTTCTCTAGGACTTATTAAAAATTGTCTCCTCCTAATGCTCTTGCAATAAATTAATACCATAAAAATATTATCTGCAATATCCAAGGAATTTGAGAAACTAACAAAAGGCCGAAATACTCACAGAAGGAGGAAACATTATTCCAGAGCCTCCATTTCGGTTCCGTAACAAGTTGTTGAAGAGCTGCAGCACTTCGATATTTAGTTAGAGTGGAGTCTTTCCTCATGTGTTATGGCAAATCTTCTAATTTACCCTAAAATATGATAATTGAAGTTTAAAAGTATAACATTATTGATATATGAATAGTTTGGTTGTACCTCAATTTATTGTGCACTGAGTTACCCTTCTTGTCTTTTATTCTCCATGAATAGGTCCGCTTCTTTATGTTCTTACTTGCATTTTGCAGTATTCTCTTTGCTTCTTCGATATTGTCTCCAATAGAAAATATGGCACTGTCGCGTAGTAACATTTTCTATTTGTGATATGTCACATGTATAGAGTAATTAATTAACTGGGCCAAAACGCTACTTGACTGTACACCTGTTTCTGTGTCTTTCATTGATTGAATCTTTTCTTTTAACTAGGGCCAAATTATAGAGATATAAGAGTGAATTTATACATGAGTAAACCATAATTTATCGAAAGCTTTTCTTATATCCAAGAATACTGCTGAGCAAGCTTTTATGTCTCTGACTCTATGTGCA
Source organism: Rhynchophorus ferrugineus (assembly GCF_030347505.1). NCBI lineage: Eukaryota > Metazoa > Arthropoda > Insecta > Coleoptera > Curculionidae > Rhynchophorus > Rhynchophorus ferrugineus. The sequence goes on along the minus strand of NW_027472583.1, from coordinate 15,522,364 downwards.
TGTTCATTTATTGAAAGTTTCACCTTAAAACCAAACTAATATGCAGGTTTTAGACTTTTTCTATCTATAATTAATGTTATGAACATTCTTAACAGGAGTTTTTCAAATACTTTGGAAACAACTTATAAAGAAAATTTTATTGCATGAAAATCCATCTTCAGCAACAACAAACTCCAACTCTATCCAGATATATCCAATATTCTCCATTAAATAAACAATCAGTTCCAACGAACAGATAATGTTAAATATCCGGGAATGCATTCTGGATCGACGCTTAGCTGGACAAAAACATTTACTCACAAAGCGCTAACAACTTATATGAATATAAATTTAAAGTATCTTTAGATTGCAAGATATGATTGTATAAGTCAATGTTTAGGCCCGTTTAGGCATATGATATAAAGCTATAAGGTATTACTAGTAAATTTAACTCGACCATATTTCAGAAATTCTAAAATGAAGAGCTGCATGACACCGTCAATCGCATTTCGTCTCTAACGAGGTCTCTAAATATGTCAAAATTGTAATTAAAAGTTACTTATATATGAATATATAGAGCAAAGTAGAACAGTTTTTGGAATAATGATTAGATATAATTTTGAACAGGTAGAGGAGATGACAAATATACTTATTGTCTACCGGACAGATTACAGATATCCTAACGCAAAAAGAAGCATAATAGTTAAATATACGTATTCACTTCTAAGGTTAGAGACTCAATAACACTTAACCTTCCGTTCAAGTCAGAAAACGTTCTGGTCCTGATAAAACGCCAGAAACTCCAAACGTAATAAAATCAGTCGAGTCAGGATATATATAAGCTTCCTTATCTTTGATCCAGAAAAATCGGATAGCGTCCGAGAGTCTTTGCAGTTCTTTATCTATTTTATTACGAGAAAAATACAAAGGCGATTTATTTGAATGATTAATCTAATCCTATTTCCCTTGCTTCTATGTTTATTAAAATATCTAAGTAAATATTTGTCGCATAAAAATAAAAATTGGCGATCTTTGTCTGGTGTTATTATTTCAGATTTGCAACAGCTAAGTATTGTATATGTAATAATATTTATTTGTATTAACGGCGACTTCTAAATCTACGTCGACACATAATAATTTTTATTGTCACTTTTAAAGTCCCCCTTTAAACAACCGGGGTTTGGTTTTATCTGGACTGGACCTACTATATAACATGGGTTCCGAATCTCAGCATTCAGTCCACCTACTGGCCGGGCAGAATTTCAGATAATATTGAGTCTCATCAACAGGTGTTAGACTGGAGACATTTATGGTTATAATTACAAATATAAAGTGACTTATACATAAACCAGACCTATACATTAATTTTTCAAATAGTGTTATATTTTATTATATTTGTGACCAACTCCACATGAAACTCCCACTGACAGCCTGTGAGAACAGGCTTCACTTTCCACCATATATCATTTCCTTGAAGGATGAAAAAAACATAACTCAATGTGTTGAAAATGTCTGAATTTGTACAGAAAAAATCTTTTAAGGCATTTCGCATTTTCTACTTCAATTTAAAGAAAAAGGTGGCTGAAGGTTATGGAATTAAGTGTAAAGCTTATGGTAACCAAGCTCCATCGATTTCAAGATGTGAATACTGATATCGACCTTTTAGAAGTGGTGATTCTGACACAAATGACAAAGAACGTTCTGGAGAGACAAACAAATTTGAAGACGAGAATTTGAAGGTATTACTCGATGATGGTCCATGTAAAACACAAAAAGAATATGCAGTTGTTGGGAGTAAGACAAGAAAGCATTTTCTGTAAAACTAAGAACATGAGAATGATCTAAAATCTTCGATATTCTTTGCTGTATGAATGTAAACCAAAAGACAATAAAACGCGTTTGGCCATGTGAGAAATGCTACTTCAACGGCTAAATCTTGATGGCTTTTTACACCGTATTGTTACTGATGATAAAAATTACCTCTACTATTATTCTTCTTAAAGCAATAATAATCATGCGGATCACCTGGTCATCCATCTACAGCATTTGAAAGCGGAATATCCATGGCTCCAAGCTAATGCTCTGTGTTTGGTGGAACTAACTTGATGCAGTATGAGTACTTGAGATGAGTATCGCGCGAAAAGCTGCTAGAATACGAACAATGACACAACAATGCTGTTCTTCAGCATGACAATGCTTGACCACATGTTGCGTAACTGGTGGAAATATACTTGGAACTCGCTGTACTCTACAATCCTTGCTCTTTCTGATTTCCAGTTGTTCCAACATATCAGTCATTACCTGTCTGAAAAACGCTTGACTTCTTATGAAAATATCAAAAATGAGTTGATTTGTGCATAGCCTCAAAAGATACTTCGTTATTTCCAGATGGAATCCGAAAATATCCTGAAAAATGGGAAAATATATTTGAATAAAATATATTATGCCTATTTTTCACAATGACGCTTCAATTTAAACACATCCATGGCTGGATTTGATGTCTTCAAAGTTAAGGTTAGAATAATCCAAACTCAAATATAAAAAAGGGATATACATGTACTAATAAAAAACCATACACAATGTCCTATCTTGTTATATGAACATCAAACAATTTTAACATAATTAATTGACGACGCTTTCTGCGTAATTGAACAATAAAGTATCAATTATCAATCAATCAAGCATAATCAAAAGTTATGAGTTTTACTTATAACCAACAAGCGTTCAAGAAATTATGTACCTCAGCACGACTTTAGGCTCGGGCGTTACTAAATACTAAACATTATCAAACTTTAATTAAACATTTTAAGTCACTGTTGATACCACAATGTACAAGACAAAATTTAATATTACATTTAGTATAATATATACCAATATCCTTTTTAATATGATATAAATAACAAATATGCAAATAATAAAAATTCACATAAAAAAATTTGAATAAGCTAGATGACTGTAATAAAGAATAAAAACATTGATTTATCATAATAATATATTACAGTGATTGTTAAAAATACAATTATTTTAATATAAAAACTAAGATTATTAATATGTTACCAGAAATCAAACCACAATATTTCAATATTCGCCACGTTAAGTCAAATAACTATCAGAAGCGCTACAAAACATTGTCGTAACTTATCGTTTCCTCACTATCGTTTCCGCATCCCAAAATTCAAAATTTTAGCACGCTTTGACTTTCATTCGCTGTCTTATATTCCTCTTAAAATATTAGTTTGTATCAATGTAAAGAAAACATAAATGAGAAATTGAACTAGGATTTATCAAGGTAAATAACTTAAATTTGTCCACAATGGATGCGGCCACAATGTGACCCTAAGTGACATAACAATTTTAAAAAGAATACTGGAACCTTTACAAAGTCGAAGTGAATAAGTATACCAGATAGACCAACCAAAAAGTGGTAGGACATTGAAAAGCATTATGCAAAAATACTATCAACGTAACTCTTGAAAAGAAAATTAATAAATGAAATTAATAAATCTTAAGAGAACCACAATAGTAGCACAATCACCAGTTGGATACTGTGAGAATAGTATTAAAATCAAGTGCCCAATATTTGCTAAAACAAATTGAAATTTTATCAACGGCAAGCCTGAAAAATTTTATGATGATAATTTGACGACACAGATGCAAATGTAACAAGTCAACTGAAGAGTCCCCGGCCTGACCCATAGATGGAGCTACTAGAAATAAATCCATCCGTTTTTTAGTTAGGCCTAATCCTTAAAAGATGCGTGTATAAATTTCACAGCTGTCGGTTCATTAGTTTGTGAATTATAGCATTTTGAGTGAAGCAACTTTTGTTATTGTGAAAAATATGTATAAAATGGAATTTCGTGTGTTGATAAAATATTGCTTTTTGAAAGGAAAAAACATAGTTGAAGCAAAAACTTGGCTTGATACCGAGTTTCCATACACTGCTCCTAGAAGATCAACCATCAAGGATTGGTATGCTAGGTTTAGATGTGGTGAAATGAGCACAGAAAACGGTGAACGCAGTGGACGCCCAAAAGTGGTTGTTACCGACGAAAACATTTAAAAAATCCACAAAATGATTTTGAACTACAGTAAATTGAAATTGAATAAAATATCAGAGACTTTAAAGATATTATCTGAACGTGTACATCGTATCATTCACGAATATTTGGGTATGAGAATGATCTATGCAAAGTGGTTGCCGAGCGAGCTCACTTTTGAGCAAAAACAACGACGATTTGATGATTCGAAGCAGTATTTAAAGATAATCAAGCGTAATAAACCCGAGTTTTTACGTCGGTATGTGACAATGGATGAAACATGGCTTCTTGATTTCACTCCGAAGTCCAATCGACAGTCATCCGAGTGGACTGAACACAATAAACCCACTCCAAAGCATGGGAAAACGTAACAGTCGGCTGGCAAGGTTATGGCATCTGTATTTTGGGATGCACATGAAATAATGTTCATTGACTACCTTGAAAAAGGATCACCAACAGCGACTATTACAAAGTGTTATTGGACAGTCTGAACGACGAAATCGCCGAAAAACGACCGCATTTGAAGAAAAAGAATGTGCTTCACCAAGAAAATGCACCGTGTCACAAGTCAGTGAAAACGATGGCAAAAATCCATGAATTGTGCTTCGAATTGCTTCCTTATCGACTGAATTTTCTGTTCTCAGATTTCAAAAGAATGCTCGATAGGAAGAAATTTTCGTCGAAATAAGAGTTATCGACGAAACTGAGGCCTATTTTGAAGCAAAGGACAAATCGTACTACAAATATTGTATCGAAGAATTGGAGGGTCGCTATAATTAGTCCATCACCCTTGAAAGGAATTATGTTGTATTAAAAAAACTAATTTTGCCAAAAAATGTGTGCAGGTAGGCCAGAGTCTTCTCAATTGACCTTTAATAGCACAATCGCTAGTTGGATACTGTGGGAATAGTATTAATCACGTGCCCAATATTTGCTAAGATAAATCAAAATCGTATCGATGGCAAACCTACCGAAAAATTTTATGATGATAACTTGACGCAAATTTATTTGACAGGGCTATCGGAATATTCATTTTAGGTAGTTAATATTAACAACACAAAAAGGGTTTAAATAATATATATTTTATGACGGCTGATATTGTATCAAATTATCTTGATAACCATGTCTAAACAACATATGAAATGTTATAAAAGTTGTGCGAGTAACAATAACTGGAATTACATAAAGTGTTGCTACGCATTGTTTGAAAATTCTCTCCGGAAACTCATAAATAATAATCAGCTTGAACATTTACAATAATAGTAATTTATAATAATACACATTTACAATAATAGTAATTGGAAAATGATAACATTTCCACGTTAATTAAACCCGTATATTTTTCAAGCATATAAAGCAAACACTCCTTTTAACTCGTGATTCAAAAAAAGCTAATAAACCAGTGGCAGAAAAAAAAACAAGAGTGCTGAACAAGAACAGCAAATAATCGGTCCACTAAATCAGCTTAAACCAGATTATTGTGCGTGTATACCTCATCCCAATTCTGTGTAACCATTGTAGGCGACTCAATAACACTTTATATCTTGTTTGTTGTTAGTCGGCAAATGTATGGCTCGGACCCTTATATATATATATTGGCAGGAAGTCTAGATGTAATAAAACAACTCGACTGGGATACATATAACCCTCCCAATCAAGAAAATTGCCATAGTAGGAATATTTTTACCATATTATTGGAAATGTGTTTTTTTTCTTGCAAACTACTGGGAAATGGAAACGAAAAACAAATTTTAATAGATTTAGGATAGATGTCATGGGTTAATATGCTACATCGTATCGGATGTTCTGTCGTTATGTCTAAACTTTTAATTACGTGTCATTTTTCTGAAGTTAAAGAACATAGTCTAAAAAAAAGATAGTTGCAGTTTCGTCGTTTCATTCGACGTAGTCGACATTTTAAACAAAAAGAACAAAACTAATTTAAAACCGATAGTCTTAGATAACTTTTCATATATACTTTTCTATTAATTAACTATAATAAGTATCAGAATGATTTTTTTATATTTTTTTCTTATATAAGTCTTAAATTTTGTATCGATGATACCGTCGAGAAACTGTCATAAATAAAAAATAAAGAAAGTAATTTATTCTATATGAACCAATTACAATATAATAGAAAGAATGTGAATTTGTAATTTACATAATCTAAGGTCTTTATATAATTAAATTATTAATTGACTCACTTTCTTGTTACTATCTCCACTATTTTGAAGAGCCACTAAATAATTACCATGTATAGTATTTGGTTATAATTGTCATAAAATGACCATACTACGAATTACCAACTGATGGAACTTTCTAACAATATTTTATGGTGATCAATATTTTTGAATGCCTAATATTTTCCTATTTTCTCTACTATTACTCAGAGAAATTTTCTAAGTAGATAAGAACTGCTGAGGAAGACTAAAATATCTGCAGATGACGTCGAATATATTGCCAATTACAATTTGTAAAATTCATTTTAGACTTGGATCGGATCTTGTTTCTCCTTTTATACTAGTCAAATAAAGATAGAATACTGTTTGATACGTCGGAAATAGTTTACAATGTTCGATTTGGGTTATTACTTGTGAGTATGTTGTCAAATGTCTGTAATATTCTTTAAAATATTAATGACAATAATTAGAGGTTATAGATGGGCAGACATGACAACTAATTGACAATTTGCCTCGATAATGACTTAAAACTAGGCAGGGGTGTGCAACTGCAATGCTAAGTAGTGGGGCAAAGTTTCGCTTAGTCCAATCATTGGCGGCGCTGACAACGCGAATTTGATTGGTTAGTTTAAAATAGTTATGTAGAAACCTGTAAGGAAAATACTTTGCTTTGATTGGTCTGCCATTTCCCCTGACTATTTTGTGACGTCACATTTATTGGCCAATAGTATTTAAATAAAAATCAAATTTAAATTTTAAAATTAATTTATTAAAATAAAATCCTATACAAATATACATAAGTGTAAATAATATAAATATATATAAACAAAAAGCAAAAAAAAACAATTATGAACTCCATTCTAGGCAATATTAAAATATCTATAATTCTTCTATAAGGTCTTTCCATATATGTTTAGTGCCATCAATTTTATGGGATCTATTAGAGTTCTAACTTATCTTGATATATTGAAGGTAAACTTTAAATCCTTTCCTGTTGATATTACATTAACTTCATTAAAGCAAAAATACAATCAAACCTCAGAATAACTTAAAATTTTGTCTTGAAAATCATTATGGATTGGACAGTCGAAACACTAAAAATGTATGTGTTTTTTAAAAATATTTAGATTTTAGAGCAATGCAATCAAATATTGCATGTTGTCTCTTTTTCAGAAGTTTTGTTAAATAGCCTGAAATAAGACTAAAATACAATATTAGACTTTTGTTTTCCTCAGAGTAAAATTCTCTGGAACTGAAAATATAGACTCAACTGGTGATTTAACAACCTCAAGTTGTACTAGATCTCCCGTTAAAAAAGAATATAAGTTATCTAACATGTTCATCTTCTTCACAATTTTCTCCGGGAGAATGATGTGAAAAAATTGAAATGATGAGCCCTTTTAAAAATTTCTCGAACATACTAGGGGAAGGATGCTGTTTCTCCTCTATGACCTCTAATAGATCCAACAAAAATCTTTAAGCAATTTTAGTTAAGATTTGTTAAACAAATGTAGTTATTTGTAAATTTAGACAAAATAGATTTCTTTAAGTTAATAAATCCCCTAAAAGTAGCAATTAAATTTTTAATTGATGGCACCATAACAAATATTTTCTTAACAAGGCAATCAAATTTAAATATATAATTCCTCTACTATAAAATGATTGAACACTGATTGTTCTAAAAAGTTAAAGTATTGCAAATATTTTAGTGGTATTTTACAATTAAAAGTAGTATTTATTACTACTAATTATCCAGTTATATTAATTATTACCTTCTTGTAAGACTTCTTTATGTAGAGACATCACACTGAAAACATACGCACAACTTGGTAGATTAATTGAATTTTATTACTACTAACATCTTCATAAGTTTTTGAATTTCTGTAAACAAATAATATATAAACAGACATGTAGTAGATAGATAATTTTAAATGTACCTGATAAAACCAATGATGGATATGCATTTACCCAAATACCTGTTCGTGAAGGAAGGATAATTCTGAATTTTTCACTAATATGTCCATAACAAACACCATGACGTTGATATATTTGCATTGTGGTTTATCCAGGTAACTTACTACTATTTACTTGATCAACCCATTTTTGGAAAGGAGCGAGATCATTCTTTGGGAAACGATGTCTAATTTCCGTAGTAGAATTTTACCCCGGTACACTACATCTTTTACTACACTGACGTATTGTCATCAATTTTTATATTATTACCCCATAATAATTAATGTAAAACAGAAAATATGCACAACGTAAAATGAAAATTTCGTGATCTAAACAAAAACCATAACCTACAAACAACAAACATAAAAATGGACGCCCATAGAAAATGCTGATTTCACACAATTTGATCGACCAATCACATTTCATGTTAGTGGCGGCACCTGGAATTTAAACTGCCAATCACAATTTGCGATCGCAGCGCTACAGTTGATTGAACTAAACAAAACATTTCCCCAAGGTCGCCTATACCGTGAAATTTCTATTTTTTCTATGAAACTAGGTACTTATCTAGAAAGATCCAGTAGTACTTAGATTCCAATGAAATAAATGTTAGTGGTTAAATGTTAATATTACATCTCGCAGAACATACGATTAATTGAATAACTGAATTGCATAGATCTATATAGGTTTTAGCATCTGCTTGTGCAGAAGCAATTTGTTATACGGATAATTTATTTGTTATTTAAATGTTATTCTATATAATAAATACATTCTATTGTGTAATTGGAGTTATTTGCTTTATTTTTAATAAGCTACACTACAGCGAGGTTTTGCGTTTTTGATCATCCCAAGGCACATTTAAGCATTGATACTGTATGGGATAATAATATTCATATTTATTGGTATATAAATAGTTTGGTTGTAAGGTCAATTGAAAAGTCCTCGGTCTGACCCATAGATGCCGCTACTAAAATTAAATCCATATGTTTTTTAGTGCGTGTATAAATTTGGCAACTGTCGGATTGTTAGTTTGTAAATTATAGCATTTTGAGTGAAGCAACTTTTGTTATTGTGATATGTAATATTAAAATGGATAAAAAGGAATTTTGCGTGTTCATAAAATATTGCTTTCTGAACGCAAAAATACAGTTAAAGCAATACCTTGGCTTGATTCCGAGTTTTGGAACATTGCCCCAGGAAAATTAACCATCAAAGAGTAATATGCTAAGTTTAAACGTGGTGAAATGAGCACCGAAGACGGTGGCAGTCATCTGAGTGGACTGCCCACGATGAAACGATGCTCCAAAGAGTGGGAAAACGCAACAGTCGGCTGGCAAGGTTATGGAGTCTGTATTTTGGGATGCACATGGATTCATTTTTATTGACTACCTTGAAAAGGGAAGGACTATCAACAGCGACCATAACATAGCGTTATTGAATCGCTTGAAAAAGAACATCGCCAAAAAACGGCCGCATTTGAAGAAAAAGAAAGTGTTGCTTCACCAAGACAATGCACCGTGTCAGAAATCCATGAGTCGGGCGTCCATGATCCACAGTGTTCTCCACATCTGGCCCCCAGCGACTATTCTCTGTTCTCAGATCTGAAAAGTATGCACGCTGGGAAGAAATTTTCGTAGAATGAAGAGGTGATCGACCACTCTGATGCTACTTGCTGCAATTTTCTGGTTGCTCCATCGCTATTGTCTACAATAGCAAGTAAAGCAGTGTCATCAGCAATTGTAGCGATAACAACATTTTCTATTTGTGGTATGTCAAACGTATAAGGTAGGTAAATAACGGAACCCAAAACTCTGCTTTCAGGAATACCTGCTCTTGCTTCTTTCATTGTTAGGCAGCAACCTTTTTTCTCTTCGTAACCTTTTTCCGTAACCTTAATAATTAACCATATTGATTTACAGGTACTAGATTTTTCTCTAAGATTTATGATTGGTTATACGTTTTTTAAGAGAAGTTTTTTAAATATTTTGAACATTATTGGTAGCAGTGAATTTGGCCTGTAAGACTTCATTTGGTGGTTTCCAGGTTTCAGAATCTTAATACCTCCAGCTATTTTCCAACCATCCGGGGCCTGTTCTAATCAATATGTTGAATTAATAAAGTTGGTGAGTTTTATTTATTTATTAATTTTTTTGGTAAGTCTTTCAGCACAAGAATTTTATTTTATGTTAAATGAATTATGATTTTATTTGTTACTTGTTGAACTGTTATGTTATTAACTTCCTAACTAATGAACTTTTTATTATTTATAATTTATTTTATAATTTTATATATTTATTTATGTATCTTATAAGAGACCTATGTGGGAATTGGGCACGTAACAATCGCCAAAAAGCATAAACATTTGCTGAATATCTAGAAAAAAATTTCAAACCAAACAAAGCTAATATTGAATATAATTTACCGTACATAGAAGCTGAAAATTCGATGATTGAATTAGTCACGCCGAAAGAGTTAACCAAAGTTATTAAAACTGACATTAACTCCAGGAAATTATCAAGCTACGATTTAATAACAGGAGAATTACTGCAAAAACTACCAAGAAAGGGAATTATAAAATTCGCCAACTTGATCAATACAGCATTTAGATTAAAACATGTCCCAGACATTTGGAAGATGGCAGAAATTATAATGATCCCAAAACCTGGGAAGTCACCAAACGAAATAAAATCCTATAGACCTATATCACTGCTGCCAGTAATATCTGAAGTTTTTGAAAAACTCCTGTTGAAAAGAATAAAACCGATCATAGAGAGAAAAAAACCTAATACCAACACATCAGTTTGGGTTTATTAACAAACACTCAACAATTGACCAGGTCCACAGAATAACAGATGTTATTGAAAAAGCCTACGAAAGTCAAAAAGTATGCTCTGCTATATTCTTAGATGTAGCATAAGCCTTCGATAAGGTTTGACATGAAGGCCTTGTTCATAAACTATAGAAAATGTTACCAAAACAACACACCGAACTGTTAAAATCATACATTACAACCAGAATGTTTAGAGTCAAGCAAGAAGAAGTTTACTCTAAAATAAAAGAAGCTAAAGCAGGTGTACCACAACGAAGTGCACTGGGACCAATGCTTTATCTACTTTACACTTGTGATAGACCACAAATGGAAAATATCACGATGGCTACATTTGCTGATGATACTGCGATTATAGCTGTCGAAGACAATAGTGAAGAAGCCTCACGAAAATTACAACAGGCAAGTGACAATATAAATAATTGGACACAAGCTTGGAAAATATGCATTAATGAAAGTAAATCTGTACATGTGCAGTTCGCCTATAAACAGACCAAACGAGCACCAATAACATTAAATAACAATCATTCCACATAGCAACAACGCTAAATATCTCGGAATGAATCTCAATGCAAAACTTCGCTGGAAGGAACATATAAAGAAGAAAAGAAAAGAACTGGAAATGAAATAAAAGAAAATGTACTGGCTAATTGGAAGAAAATCAGAATTATCAGTACATAATAAATTGCTATTATATAAGCAAATATTAAAACCTATATGGACATACGGAGTTCAATTATGGGGATGTTCTGCAAAGAGTAACATTAATAAAATACAAATATTTCAAAACAAAGTCCTGAGAGGTATTGTGGGTGCACCCAAATACTACAGGACTGATTATCTACATCGAGACCTTCAGATACCCACAGTCAGTCAAGAAATCAAAAGAATTGCAAGCGGGAATAAGGAAAGACACCATTCTCATACTAATATTGAAATATTGCAACTTTTTGATAACACCAGAACAGGACACAGACTCAAAAGAATCAAACCATCTGATCTTGTCTAGTGTTTTGCAGTGTGGTGTATATATTAAAAAATTCAGCAATGACATGTATAAACATTATTTCACCAGAGACTGAGACAGGGCCGATGGGTCCTCCTAGTTATATACCTAGATTTAAGTTAGCATAAGACAAATTGTAGGTTAGATGAAAACGACTAGTAAGAATATATTAATTAAATAATAAAAATAAAAAAAATTATGTATCTTGCTATCGCAGAAACTAAGACATATATATTGATAAATATATTACATTTTATCTTATGAATATAAAACAGAATTCAGTGAAGAGCATTTTATTTGAATAGAAATATGAGAAAACTTTTTTAATTTAAAATATGCAATATTCCCCATACATCTATATATTGAAAAATACCTACCAATAAAGCGATGTCATGCCAATTTTACTCGACATATATGAAGCCGTCCGTGCTACCCAATTGATAAAAAGGTTGTCTTGCACCGAAGTTCTCTGTAGTTACTGTTTCCGACTCAAATCGATATTGACATTGGGTCATGTTACGCTTTAATAAAAATGCAACTTTTCGGCGCCCTCCGTGGCCTTGCAAGCTCTGATTTATACGTCTGTTTTGGATCCTTGGACGACTGCCCAATTTCCATCTTTCACGAATACGCTCGATGTAGTTTGTAGAATCGATTCAAGTTCATACTTTCGACGCAGTAACTGACCCAAAAATGAAAACCATATGGATAGGAAAGCAGGTTTTGTGGATCGGGTTAATTTAAATTAAGTTTAGTGCCAAATCTTTGGATAAAAAACCAATCTCAGAGGATGTAGGTTCAGATAGGTATGTTAGATGTGTATTTTAAAGTAATAAAAACGTCAATTAATAATTAAATAAACATATACCTTCAAATAAAAATTGAGAATCATTACTTAAAATTATCGAAAACAATCTGGAACACAATATGCCAATATAGTAATAATTACGGCTTAATTTCTTCACTGGACGTTGATATCCTTAAATCTTTATGGATGTCCTCATCTTTAATATATGATCGACTCAGTTCACTTTGAGAAATATTTTTCATTGTTCGTCGATAATAAAAAAACGAACTTTGAAGGCATTTTTTGCACTGTAATGAATATTTGCAGTGAATAACTTGTCCATGCATGGAACTGGCTTCAACTTTGACGATTCGTCAGGTAATTTCTGTTCTCTCCTTAACATTGGCGCAGAAAATGGAGTTTATACATTTTCACCAATTGATCACTTATACGACTTTGTCCTATACGCATTACAAAACATTTTAGGTACCCATGGCTCATGACAGCAAAACTAAAATACAACAAATACGCATCTTTGAATGCATTTGTCATGATTTCATTTACCGATCATATAACATCCACAAAAGTAACAAAAACACATTAAATTAGCATAGCAACGCTGTCTCTACATATTCACACGTTCCAATGCCCAATCACACCACACCAAGAAGTTCTGAATGATGTTTAATGCAACGCTGACAGCTTTTATAAGAGCCCAGTACTGCCACTATGCTCGACATTGAAATTTCGATCCAATCTTGACCCACTGATCTCATTGGGTCAAGTTAAAATATTTCAAAGCACTATCATCCTCAATTTTATTTTCCACTTATTCATAATAATTTAAATGTCATGGAGATGAGTTTCAGTACTATTGATCCAAATAGCGTTAGCGTTGATTCTGATTGATTTGTTACTTATTTTCTTTCAAATATTATTATAATTCATTTCATTTTCAATAACTTCCAGTACTCTTATATCTTTTTAGGTAAGTTTATTAGGTAATACCTAATTAAATTGTTCTCTTACTTTGAGGAAAACATTTTTAAAGATTATTTATATCAGTTAGTAAGAATTCTAGATATTTAAAGGGTATACTATTATTTTAATATCAATATGTTAAAATTTCTAAGAATGCAATTATAATCACGTGACATAATAAAATCTAAATATTATATTTGCTATTAATAATGATCACTTGGTTTTATTTATATTCTTAAGAATATCGAAAAAATCGTAAGAATATCAACAACGCCGAATAAATTTAAAATATATCGAGTGAAAAGTTTTAAGAATATTATAAATATATACTGTTTGTACTGTAGGGAGAGGAATTGTGTCAAAATAACACTGTAATGCTTTCCACGTGTAAAGTGTTATACTTTGAACAAAATTGTTTACCTTTTTAAGGCTTTTTAAATTTACGCGAATGTATTTTGCTGTCGTTTGAACCAATATTTATTATTATTTATAGATATTTCTATATATGTAATATACACTATTTTTGCAGGTTTTTTTCTGTAAATATAAGGTTTTATGGTATAAGGAGTTATACAAAGTTGTTTTTATTTTTACGTCGGAAGACGCCTATGAAAGTAAAACGGTATAATCTTAGATGTAGCACTAGCCTTCGATAGGACATAGTATAGCGGCCTTATTCATAAGCTAAAGAGAATGTTATCAAAACAATACACTGGTTTATTAAAATCTTACATTACAGCTAAAGCAGGTGTACCGCAAGGAAGTGTATTAGGTTCAATTCTTTAACCTCTCTACACATGTAATATATCACAAATGATTCTGCTATTAATGCTGTCGGAGAAAATAGCGAAGTAGTCCCACTAACATTATCACATGCGAGTGACAATATGTTTAATTGAACCTGGAAAATAAAATCAACGAAAGTAAATCTGTACAAGAACAGTTCACGTATAATCAGACTGCAAAAACTCCAGTAACAATAAATAATACTGTCATTATACACAGCAACAACACTAAGTAGCTCGGAACGAGTTTTGCTTCAAAACTAGGTTGGATGAAACATAATAAGTAAAAATCGAAAAAGGAAGAACCAGAACTGGAATATAGGAAACTGTGTTGGTTAATTGCAGCATTCATGTTTATTGGCACTATATTAAACTATTTTGTCAAAAAAAAACTCTACTTACCACCGTATTAGAAATAGCAGTACAACTTGTTTTATATAAGAATTTCGTAGACGTGTTCTACATTACGTATTCTATCCTGTTAGAATTTCAAATCAACATACCACAATAAGTTCATATCCATATATATTTAACATATAAATAGGAAAATTTAATATGTGCCTATATAATAAATTGTATTTTATTTCCTACTATCTAAGAGCTGAAATTAATTTTATATTTCGGATTTTAGATTTCGGCTTATTATATATTAATGTTAAATGACAAGAAGATATGCCACATGTTCTCTAATGGGTATGATATCAAATTTAAGTATACGCCAATTATATAATATTTATATATATACATATATATATATATATATATATATATATATATATATATAATCTATTTTAATAACAATATTTTTAAATTGTTCAAACTGCTATCCGTTAGTAATAATGATTGATATAAATTGTGTGCTCTTTCGTATATATACATATTTAGGTTATTGTGAAAAAAATTGATAAAAAGGAATTTCGCGTATTGATAAAATATTGCTTTTTGAGGGGAAAAAATACAGTTGAAGCAAAAACTTGGCTTGATGCCGAGTTTCCGGACACTGCCTAAGGAAAATCAAGCATCAAAGGTTGGTATGCTAAGTTTAGACGTGGCGAAATGAGGACCGAAGACGGTGAACACAGTGGACGCCCAAAAGAGTGGACTGCACACGATGAACCCGCTACAAACCGTGGAAAAACAGTCGGCTGGCAAGATTATGTCGTCTGTATTTTGGGTTGCGCATGAAACAATTTTCATTGAGATCAACGGTGACTATTACTTAGCCTTTGAAGAAAAAGAAAGTACTACTTCACCAAGACAATGCCCCGTATCACAAGTCAGTGAAAACGACGGCAAAATTCCATGAATTGGGCTTCGAATTGCTTCCTCATCCACCGTATTCTCCAGATCTGGCCCCTAGCGACTATTTCATGTTCTCGGATCTCAAAAGAATGCTCGCTGAGAAGAAATTTTCATCGAATAAGAGGTGATCGACGAAACTGAGGCCTATTTTGAAACAAAGGACAAATCTTTCTACAAAAATGGTATTAAAAAGTTGAAGGGTCGCTATAATCAGTGTATCATCCTTGAAGGGAATTATGTTGAATTAAAGAAACTAATTTTACCAAAAAAATGTGTTTTATTATGGTAGGCCGGGGACTTTTTAATTGACGTGTTATATACATATGTATAATATCATATGTATGTAATATTTACTTTTGTAGCCACAATGGTGTAGGTTGTTACACTAAATCCAGTCCTAAGCTACATGGCTTCAAATTAAAATGTACCAACAAATATTTTAAGCAAACTAATATCACTAAAGCTATCACAAAACTATCGATAATTGCATAGAAACGTAAATAGTTCAGTTCATAATAACCATTACCAGTCTTTCAATTCAATCTTTAACCACAATATTTTGTTTTCGAAAATCCACTATTCCTAAAAGTGGTAGATGTGTGAGAGAACAAAATTCGGTTTCGGTTTAAAACTTCGTCGACTGTATTTGCAGCTAATAAATCGATTTTTGTACCAAAGACGTAAGTAGGAAAATAGCTCTTATCTAAACTTGCTTAGTGGCGAAAATCTAATGCTATTTGGAGAGAAACTTGCGGAATTTTAAGGGAGTTTGATCCGTGACAAGTACACTGAACAGACAATATCTGCGGACGGTGAGCTGAATTTTGATCGGGCGCTTATTATAAAAATTTTTGTGGTAAATTGGAAAGGATCTTAAGTAGTTTATAAAAAAAAAGTTTAGGTGGCCTATCTTCAAAAAAATATTTTAATAGGCTATATTAGTTTTACAAACTACAATGAAAATGGTTTACTTTTTTATAGATACTGCGATTATAAACGTTTTAATTTATTTTATTTTATTATTCTTTTTTAAATATATTTTAAAGTCTCCTTTTACCATATATGGGTTTATCTGAATAGGACCCACAGTTTAGCGTGGGCTAAGAACCACGGTCCTCAGCATTAGGCCTACCGAGTGGAGAGTAACCAACTTTAGAAATCATCCCAGAAGACATCCGCCCCAGCAGGATTCGAACCCGCGGCTATAGCAATAGTAGGAGGGCCGTCTTATATTTGATGGAAGTATAAGGTTTCTCAAATGTTTTCTTATCATAGCGATTTAATGTTATAATGAATTGAAGCCAACTGTGTATGTCTCCTCATGATGATGTAGATCCGAGTTGTACACTTGCCATTAATTCTGCCTCACAGATTCACCTAAATTTAAAGGTTGTGTTAAAGTGGCGATTTTAAGGGCTGATTGGAATAGACAACTTTAAACTTTACAATTAAAGCACACCTCACCTGATAACCGATTCAGGTGACCTCTACGGGAGATAATCATGCATGAAAATATTATTTGATTCGTTGTTTTGTAATGTTGGCCAGTGGTATTGTGGTCGATATAGTTCTCAAAATAATTACCAATCAGTGACGCAAGAACTACATAATCTGCATCAATTAGTGACCATTGGTAGATGTCTCATCATCTGAAATTATTCGTGGTATCATTTAATCATCGTGTTTGATCTGAAATTGTATCTCAGCTCTAAAGTCGCATTAAGTTGTTCTCTTTATAGCCAGTTAAGCCTTTAATGTTCTAGGTTAGTTTGATCTTGTTATAATAGAGACCTATATCCAGACGCAAAAGGTCGAGCTCTTGTAAAAAGCAAGCAACAACTGGTAACAGGTATAACTTCAGATAATCAGATCAAAAATGGATGTAATAACAAACACAAGCTACCAAATGAACTTGACCGCCTCAGGCTACTATTCTAATGTGGACCTATCCCAACTGAAAAGAAACTTATATGTTTTCAAATAATATTCTTTCTTAAACCTGAATATTCAATAATTTTTTGGTATTTTATAGATTGTATTTCGGTAGAAAATCACCCTTAAATGAAAACCAATAAATTGTTCGATCACAATTCTAAACTTCTTAACATATGGGTATTTACAAATTTTAATGTTTTCCAATAAATTGCGTCACATCAAACTTATAACCCGTCGAATCTTTGTCTTCAATTTGTCTGTTGCATCGGAACATGTAAGAATTCTTCAAAATATTAGTGGTAATTATTAGGGATTATAAACTAGCAATTTTTAAACCAAAAGTCAAATATAAAGCGGTAAGATTACGACGTGTTGACGTCATAAATTTTGATGACGTGCATTGGTTTTTTTTATTTAAGGGGCTATATTAATTTTCTTATATCTAATTTCAATCAACCTTTTCAGTTGAGTTTAGCGATTAAACCTACCAAACACATAACATTACTTTTACAATACATATTTATTTCACTTTAGCCGAGATACGATTATTTCATCTTTTTTGATAAATCCTTATCTAAAATCTTAATAATATTAGTCCTACATCTTTTTTTTTTCATATCCCAAATTGAAAGCAATATTTCGGTAATGTTTGACGGTGTTTTAGGTATCTTGAATTTGGTTAAACAGCTAAAGTAACTAACTCATATTATAAGAAAACAAATTAATATTAGTAAAACCAATATTTAATATTGAAAAATATTTAAAATGGTGCATATTCGCCTAAAATTAACATATTAAATATAAATTTAATTAGCATATGTAATTGAAATTGGAAATAAAAATAATAATGGAACATAACAGTAGTATAAAAAAAATAGTATTTTTGTTCAGCATAATAATATTCACATCCGTGTGTTGTTAAGCTGTTCCCAGTTTGGCCAACTTCCAATTGGAGACCGATCTCCATAAAAGGCCGTCCAGAGAAAAGGTTCGCGTAATAAAATATTTTTTTTACGATAAAAACTGATGACTCAAAGGCAAATTATACAAAACATATGAGGATAAATTTAAAAACATACTTGCAGAACATAAAAACGATTTTATTTTTAATTAAAAGCACATGGATTATACTTTAATATAATTAATAATATAATACAAGTGCTGGTGAAAGTCTCCCAAACCTAAACAATTTAGTGGTTGATGATTGTATCTTTCCAACCTCCAACTAAACCTCAACTAATTTTAAAGTGTATTTAAACGACCACATTTTTTTAGTGAAGCACAATATTCTGCTCTTTACTGATATTTGTAAATATTCCGTAGTAATGAATTATTTGACAAGTATTTATAACTAAATATCTTGATCTAATCTGTGATATTATTGTAATAATGGTAATTTCTAAATGTCTTAGTCTTGACGGAGATTATATTAAAAAACTAGCGACCCGCCCCGGCTTCGCACGGGTGCAATGCTGATACTAAATTAAATACACTACAGAAAAAATATGAACGTTGTATATAAAAACATAGCGGCCCGCTCCGACTTTGCACGGGCATAAAATATATATGCCTATGTCACTCAATGAAAACATGATTAAAATCGATCCAGTATCTTTGGTGCATTCATTATTGCCCTTGGCCTGCACGCATTAAATTTGGAGTAAAACAATTCCTCTTCCCCTATACTTACTATGAAGATTTCCTGCTATCTTTGGAATATCTAAATTCATACAATTTTTATTATATTACACATTTTTAAACGCAAACTTTAAATCTGTAATAGCTCCGAAAATATTTGTTTAATTTACATGCTGTAAGGAACCATATTGATCTATATTAATTGCACACTGTATTTAAGGTACTTAATTCGATAAGGATTAATGCCGTATTGCTTAAAATAGCTTCGTAAATAAGCCATTTTCTCACGTAAAAAGTAAACAATAAAAATGGTTAATGTGGGTTATCCCTAAAAGATAAACATATACCATCGCGGACTTTTTTGTAGACCTTTTTATGGTGTACAATACTGTAGTACATTAATTTAATCTAACTCGTAGGGTTAGGCAGCGTTTTTGCTAATTGCTAAATAAGCCTAAAAAAATAGGTTAATTTACGACATCACGTTAGAAACCTCTAAAATTAGCAATGTTGCCTTAGTATATTATGCATGTATTATACATATAAACCTTCCTCTTGAATCACTCTATCTACTGAAAAAAACCGCATCAAAATCCGTTGCGTAGTTTTAAAGATTTAAGCGCACATAGGGATATAGGGACAGAAAAGGCGACTTTGTTTTATACTATGTAGTGATAAGCGTATAACTTTAAAACTTATTCTTTCATATAATTTTCAAATAATCATTTAATTGTTTTTATTAGTATTAGTTTTTAGCCAACCCTCGTATTTTTTTGCCTACCCTCCTATTTATAGACAAACAAATAGGTATTACACTATATAAATTATTTTACCAAAGAACATATTTTTATGATCTTATTTCAAAGCTTTGTTTGTGCCGAACTTTCGTAGGTGAATTTAAAGTATTTTATTAACGAATTAATTTTCTCATCACCAGCCATAAAAATTTAAAGCAATAACAAGTTCCTCAGTGTTCCAATTAAACCGATCCTGCCTCCTTGACCTCTTTCGAACTAATTTAAATATTTAAATACGAAAAGCAAAATATCAACCAGATTAAATAAAAGAATAAAAAAAATAAAGAGTCCTTGCACACTGGTACTACAGGCTTAGATTTAATCTTGAAGATTTAATATTTAAATAGGTCGGAAGAGTCGCCATATATTTCAAAGTCTGGTGAGATTTTTTTATTATTAGGAGTGTTTTATTTTCCCTTGGAGGAGAGGCGAGGCTTGCGGTTTGTTTGGCTTTTTTTCTCAGAGAGTTGCGCTAGTTGGAAATCGGCCAAAACGGTGGGATATACTTTTAAAACTTTGGAGAAAACTAACTTTCCAATTACAGAAAATAAGTAAACATTTTAATACCATAGATTTTAAACATGCATAGTTTACTAAAATTGTTAATTAAAATAACAAAAAATATTTTATACAAATATTATATTACAACAAACAATATTTAATCAAAATAAACATTAACACACTATTCTACGAAATGAATGTCTGAATAATCTGTAAAAAGATAATTCGACTACTGTGGCAAAGTCCACCTTTTGGAAACACAGATCCAAACGAAAAACTTGCGTCAAAATCATAAAGAACCACTTAAAAATTAGCAGAAACCAGCAGTAGCGTATTGGTTGAGAAGAAGTTAATACCGAAGGTTATCTGTGGATTGATGATGATCCTTGGCATGTGCATTATATGGAATTTAAAAATTAAATGTAAAATAAGGCAACGAATTATATTGAACTACATGCAATATAATCAGGCTCAGACACTACAAGGCATTGTCCTTGATTAATGATTATACCTCCTACATAAACTAACCTAACAACCTTAATAACAGAATCACTGCTGTGACAATATATGCTAATGGTATAACAGTTTTCATCTCACGAAGATGGATATTACCTCTAAACTCCTAAAACAACTCATCACTAATAAATTAACATTCTAATCACTAGAATGCAAAAAACAATCCTAATAATCATTTTTATATTAAGGTACGAATTATTGCGATATCTTTTCTCCGTGCGAAATATTGAAAAATGTATGATCTTCATCAAAGAACAATGGCAATATCAGTTATGGTCAACTGATTTATAAATCTTCCTGATTCTCACTTTATTGATGGAATTTTTGAAATAGAATATCACTAGTACCAATGTTAGAGTAAGAAAATATAATTGTAAAATCGGGTTTTACCATGACTGTTCGTAAATATAATATATAATAAACATACACCGTAACATAAAACACACCATACCAACCACTAGTTAAAATGTTGTTAAACTTCATTAAAATTATTAAAATAATAAGACTCGAGAGTGTATGTACAAAGTTAGGTGATATTCTAATTAACTAGTTATTAGTGTATAGTATGTTTTTGTAAAGTGAAGAATAAATAAGATTTGCTATTATTTGTGGAAATCATCTTGGTTTGATATTAGAGAATACTATTTATAATTCAGAGAAATTTAAAGAAATATCCTTTATCCTGGAAAACAACACACATATTATGATTTTGCATTTAAATAAATTATATTTATCTTAACTGATATAAAAATAACGTCATAACAACACATGTCATTACAATTATACACAAAAATAGAAAAAGACTAAAATAATCTATCATAAAGATGTCACAATATTTCAAATCAAAAAGAAGAAAGAAAAGAAATCTGTAATATCTTTACCTGCAGCCTTCCGGTGATTCGGACATGCAAAACATGTTTAAGGATGTGGCCATTTAAGTTCCAATTCAGCATTTCTACGTTTTATCTATTGTGACAATGATACCACTGATGACAATGACTCTTTATATGGAAAAACAAGATGTTTATTTTTACTATTTTACTCACAATTATTCCATGTTTTCTTGCTATATAAATATTCACTGGACTATTACAACTATTTCTAAGTAAACATTAGCCAAATCGATTTGACAGTTCTAGAGTTTTAGCGAGATTAACGAAAAAATTAATTTATATATATAGAAGATAATTAAAATATAACAGTTAAATATAATTCGTATTAAAAGGTTTTACGATACTGATAATGATTTGCTTAAGACAACATAAATACAGTTATCACTAAAAGTCAGTGGTAGCACAACCTTGCGTTATGTATTATATCTCGGCGTGATTTTTTGTTTGATATCTCTTAATCGCATTCAAAAATCTGAAAGGCAATTACGGAGATGTAAAGTAACGTAACAAAAAAAAGAGAGTCTCATTTCGCAAAGACAAAAATCTTAGCGCAACGCCGAGAGGGAGGAAGGCCGCAAACGACGAATGGGCTGTCAAGGATTTGAGGCAAATAAAGAAATCTCAACCGATCCATTTTGTGGACCTTAATTAAAATTTCGCCGTCCCGCTCCCCGCTTTTGCGGGCGACAAAAACCGTTCCCTCTTTTTAATAAAATGAAAATAAATCTTCGCTCGATGCGGCCGAAAAACTAATATTACACTTTTTTGTGTGCGTTGATCAAAATAAAATAGCCGCCCGATCAGTCTGCAGATACGGTGAAATTGCATTACCCTCCTAAAGGATATATTCAATATATAATTTTCGTAGAAAGCGAAACCCACTAAAGCAATTTTCCAACGTCTTCCGTAGAAGAATTGTAGCATAAATTCACGAATTTCTTGAGATAAGGAAACAGCAAGATGTTAGGTATAATATAACGCGTTATCTTTATGATATTTTTCTTCCAACTAGATTATCCAAATCCAGAAAATTACAACAACAATATTTACTAGTCATTATTCCGTGGTCGAAATTCGACTATAATTTATTAAGTTAAATATGTGTCTCACAGGGTGGGGTTTTACTATTTAAAAATGATATGTACCCACAATACCTCAAATAAATGATAAAAAATGTATTTGATAAATTACATGAATTAAAATAATAAATATCTGTATATTAAAACATTAAAAATCTTTTAAACATAATAATTATCCGCTAAGCTTTTATAAACTGTCTTTAAATATATCTAATTTCTATTAAGTTTCAATATCCAATAAAGTAAAATTTCCGAGTATCAAATATAAGCAAATAAGATCTTTCTTTACTTCTTTGTCATAACCATAAGTGTGGAGTCATAAATGAATAATACATGTTTGTATATTAAAAAAAATGTGTTAAATGTCGTATTGTTTCCGAACCACGGTCCTCAACATTAAGTCTATCGACTGGCGAGTGACCAACTTTAGAAATCATCCCAGAGGACATCCGGTCTTACCCAACTTGGTTACTGGCGTGACTGAGATCAATTTCCTTGTCGGATTTTATACTCTTGCCTGGGACAATCACAAATATTAAACAATCTCACACATAAATTTAAGACCATGCCCCAGCAGGATTCGAACCCGCGACTCCGTCCTATCGCCTTTACTAATGTGCCACCAAGCCGGCAATATTAAAAAAAAACTATATGAATAAAGCAATTTTGAAATTGATATTTTACTTTAACACGTATGCTGAAACAATAACGAACACACTAGATAATTTATTTTTTAGAACACTATTTTGTATTATTAATATTATTATTAATTTATTTCTTATTACTCAAACAATTTAGATATATATATATATATATATATATATATATATATATATATATATATATATATATTAAAGGAATGTATTTAATACCATTAAATTAACTATTCCTATTTCAAAACTTAGGTCTATAAAATATATAATTCAAATAATTACTACATAGTTCAATGAATAGAATTTCATATAGTCACAGATCTTATTGCATAAACACCTCAATATTTATCAATCCTTTAAACTGTTTACAAATTTACTGTTAATGATTCGTAATATCTCCTATTTCTCCTATAGTTTCGGTCTATGCAAATTATGTAATTCTATTTTTAACTGCTGCATATTTTCATTACTTCATTTACGTATTCATATAATCTTTATATTTTATCCATATTCATTATCTAAAATATATTTTGAAATACAATAATAACCTACATTTTAAAATAAAATTGCATTATTCCTTCCTTATTAACTATTTATTTGAAGCTTGATTTGCATATTATACAAACATTATAGGGCTAAAAATTCCGCGTCTGCAAGTGCCCTCGTTTTAACAATAAACTCGTGTTTTAAATTTATATTATCCTTCAAGTATTCTTCTGTAGTTCAATTTAACCGATAGTTACGGACTACATCTGCATGTGTACGTTGGCTAATGTTTACTATTCGTCCTTAAAATATTAATTTCTGCGACCAAGCCAAACCGTAAACAAGGAATAACCTTTTAAGGATTCAATGAGACAGAAATATGGGTCAACAACTCTTATTGCGGTAATGTACCTTCTTATATCATTATTCCGCAACTCTTATATAATCGCAAAAAGGCGTTTTGAAGTCATTAATTTGAATCAATTGAAAATATTGAAACAGGGCATAAGGGGTCTATTATTTAAAAAAAAATGTATAACTATATTGTATCCAAAAAAAAAATCATTTTAAGGAACCCAAATACGTGTAGAAAAAATCTTTGCTAACTGTATAAGCTCAAGGTTTTATTCATCTAATATGATGCTTTTGGAAGAGAGAAAATATTAGCTTGAAGACCATAGTTCGGCTACTTATGCTACGGCTCAAAGATTTGGACACTCTTGTGGTTTGATATCTGCAAACTTCTCCGAAAACTGAAATCCATTTGTGTAGAGGACTCAGAAAGCAACAACAAAAATCAGAAAAATTGATCTGCAAAATAGAAGACTGGCATAGTTCCACGGCAGCATAATTGAAGCCTATTGACAACTGTAGCGAAATATGGTGAAAAATAAAGAAGACCTGCATCATCAATAGCTACGTATTGGTTAAGAAGTAAAAACTGTCAATGAACGCCGGTTATCGCTTGATGATAATGATATGAGAATTTTTTGTAAGGGTTTTGTTTTGAAAGACTTCATTTTTCAATTACCATATTGTTAAAATAAATAATCATTTTATTAGCAACATTTCTATATTTTACTATAATTATTATGAACTATATACATTTAAAAATGCAATACAAACAAAGCTGTGATATAATATTCCCTTTTAATTAGTCAAGTAAGTGTACTGAAAATTCATTCATTTCTGTATATTACCTATAATTTACGAACAAGTTCAGAATTACCCGTCGAAAGACATTTGTCAGGTATCAGTTGTTGGAAAGTTGGGCTAAAACTTTAAGTCAAATGGCTGCCTAAGAAGCACTCTAAGCGGAACTATGTACCATTACATAAAACACACCGTACTAGCAACTAGTTAAAATGTTGTTAAACTTCATTAAAATTATTAAAATAATAAGACTCGAGAGTATATGTACAAAGTTTGGTGCCATTCTAATTAACTAGTTATTAATGTATAGAATGTTTTTATAAAGTAGAGAATAAATAAGGTTTGCAATTATTTGTGGAAATCATCTTAGTACGATATTAGAGTATACTATTTATAATTCAGAGAAATTTAAAGAAATATCCTTCGGGTGTTAACCAGACAAAAACTTTTTCAAAAAGATACCATACAGGCGATCTATTTATTGAATCCTATATTAGGTATTATTTCTTAGGAAATAAGGCTAATCTTATGAAGATTCTCAAAATGTTTTTTGATAAATACATACAAATATTGTATATAAAAATTAATTTGAAGTAAATATTGAATTTCAAATAAAAATGATTTAGTCTTTATTACGCGTTTTTAAGTAATTTATATATTTTTTAAATTCTTGGTAAT
Organism: Rhynchophorus ferrugineus; assembly: GCF_030347505.1. Lineage (NCBI taxonomy): Eukaryota > Metazoa > Arthropoda > Insecta > Coleoptera > Curculionidae > Rhynchophorus > Rhynchophorus ferrugineus. The sequence continues at coordinate 15,496,196 of NW_027472583.1, read as the reverse complement.
AGGAACTTAGTATGTAACAAATTAAAATATTTTCTATTACACCTAATTTCTGCATAGAATATGTATACAACAGTGTAAGAAAAACAATTAAAACTTTCATTATTTCAACTATTGCTGGATTATGTTACTTATCTGTATGTTTAGGATCAGTGTAATATCAATTTTTTTAAGTACCAATCAAAGAATCATTGATGATGAAAAATGATACCTTCTATTATTTCTACAATTAGTTTGGCTCCATGATCAAGGACGTACACCCTTAACCATCATGCCTGATCACCATATCTAATGGTTAGTTTTCTACATTGAAGATTAAATCCTTCATTGGCTAATCCTTCATACTGAAACAAAACTATTTATAATATATATATATATATATATATATATATATATATATATATATATATATATATATATATTACATGTTATTTAAACTATACTCAAGTTAATTCTTAATTTAATAATGCGATAACAACTATAGTTTCCCTGGTATATACAAGAAGAAATATTTGTATTAAATCGCTTCGAGTACATTTATAACCCACATCATCAAACCTGACTGGCAAGCTTCACTTTTCAGTATATGTCATTTCGTCGAAGTATTGGAGACAAACAAGTGGACAAAAAATGTTTCAAGTGCATTCAAAGCGCCTGAATTTGTACTAAGTAACTAGAATTTGCGGGAAGTTTTGCATATTACTTCAATTTGAACAAATAGGCGGCTGAAGGTAATCGAATTCAGTGTGAAGTTTATGACAACCACACTCTATGATTCAGATTTCAACAAATGAATATTAGTTTCTACGTTTTATAAGGGGTTATTTTGACAACCGCAGACAGAGAGCTTTCTGAACAGCCAAAAAATTTTAAGACTACGGTGTGAAAGTATTTCTCCATAAAATCATCAATGATGCTATCGACTACAATTGATGCGCTTGAGGTGAGCTCTGCGCGAGAAGCGGCCAGAATACGCAAACCAAAACCGCAACAATGTTATTCTTCAGCATAAGAACAGTAGACCACATGGTCCAAAACCGGTAAAAACATACTTGGTAACACCAACATGGGACTAATCACTACTTGTGTCTGAGACGTGCTTCACTTCCTATGGAGATATCAAAAAAATGTGTCAATTCAGGGCTAGCAAAATGTCTGAAATAAGGGAAAAAGTAGCTTCAAGTTAAAAAAAAATTGTTATATTTCTTTATAGGTCTAATATACTTTCTGGAATTTATTATAATATTATCAAAAAAACTTCCATATCTGCATACGGAAAGATGACAGAAACTTGTGATAAATATTTAAGTATGTAAAGTTTTTGTGACAATCATAAACATCTTGAGAAGAATAAAATTAATTTTAAAATTATAAATTATTTTTTCTATATATATTTACTAGCGACCCGCCCCGGCTTCGCACGGGTGCAATGCTGATACTAAATTAAATACACTACAGAAAAAATATGAACGTTGTATATAAAAACATAGCGGCCCGCTCCGACTTTGCACGGGCATAAAATATATATGCCTATGTCACTCAATGAAAACATGATTAAAATCGATCCAGTATTTTTGGTTCATTCATTACTGCCCTTGGCCTGCACGCATTAAATTTGGAGTAAAACAATTCCTCTTCCCCTATACTTACTATGAAGATTTCCTGCTATCTTTGGAATATCTAAATTCATACAATTTTTATTACATTACACATTTTTAAACGCAAATTTTAAATTTGTAATATCTCCGAAAATATTTGTTTAATTTACATGCTGTAAGGAACCATATTGATCTATATTAATTGCACACTGTATTTAAGGTACTTAATTCGATAAGGATTAATGTTGTATTGCTTAAAATGGCTTCGTAAATAAGCCATTTTCTCACGTAAAAAGTAAACAATAAAAATGGTTAATGTGGGTTATCCCTAAAATATAAACATATGCCATCGCGGACTTTTTTGTAGACCTTTTTATGGTGTACAATACTGTAGTACATTAATTTGATCTAACTCGTAGGGTTAGGCAGCGTTTTTGCTAATTGCTAAATAAGCCTAAAAAAATAGGTTAATTTACGACATCACGTTAGAAACCTCTAAAATTAGCAATGTTGCCTTAGTATATTATGCATGTATTATACATATAAACCTTCCTCTTGAATCACTCTATCTATTGAAAAAAACCGCATCAAAATCCGTTGCATAGTTTTAAAGATTTAAGCGCACATGGGGATATAGGGACAGAAAAGGCGACTTTGTTTTATACTATGTAGTGATAAAGACTCGCTTTAGAGGGTTTACCTGGAATAGACCCTTTTAACGTGGGCTTCGAACCACGGTCCTCAGCATTAAACCTATCGACTGGCGAGTAACAAATTTAGAAATCATCCCAGAAGATATCCAGTCTTACCCAGTCTGGTTACTGGCGTGACTGGGATTATTTTCCTTGTCGGATTTTGCACGCTTGCCTAAGGACAATCACAAAAGTTAAACAATCACAAACATAAATTTTCGACCATGCCCCAGAAGGATTCGAACACACGACTATAGCGACAGTAGGGGGACCGTCCTATCGCCTTTACCACTACGCCAACCAAACCAGAATAATTTGTTTAATGTGTAAAATAAGTCATGTCTTATAATATAACCAATATATATTGCCTGTTATTTAACAAAAGAAGTTTCTTCTTACACTCTCGAACAACTTTTCTATCCGTATCGACAGTTTTCGACTAAAATAAACCTTTGCAAATCTTTTTATCCCAGACGATAAAAAACTCCTATTCGATTTACTTCTACAGTACTTTGTAAGGTAATTTGTTAACTTTTGCCTCGAAGATAAATATCCAAATATATCTTTTCGGATATATGTTTTGGCTCTTCAGTGAAGACCCTAATAAAAATGTACATTTATCGTATTGCATTATATATATAGAATATTAAGAATTGTTCAATAAATCCTTAGAAACAGAAATCAAATCAGTTGATAATCGAAAGGTTGTTTCTTTAATTTTCAACATAATTACTTCTTTTCTATATGTATTTTTTCAAGCTTTCAGACTTTTTGAAGCCATTTAAAAAATAAGAAAAATAAGATAAGAAAATATGACATAACATAATAAGAACTGTTTTTCATTTATTGTATTTCCAAGTAATTATAGTTCATGTTTAATATCTTTGAAGACCCTATAAACGACAGTAAATGTTGATACATAACCCATCTATTCTGTCTACAATTGTGCGAAATATCTTACACAAATAATCAAGGTTTCGAAGGTTCTGTACAAAGCCAGAGCAATTTAAGCAATCTTTGGACCCATTGGCTCACCCCGCTACACCTCAAGAATCAAATCAAATTAAGTAAGAATTTTTTCACCAGGGCCACGCACCTACGCAACATAATGGCAATTCACCCTATTCTCCTGATTTATCATCGTCAGACTTCCACTTTTTGCTAATGAAGAAGTTGAAAAGGCCATAGATGAATATCTCTAAAGTTCTATAGACCGCCATTTCCGGGAAGAATGTTGATGTTGGAAAATCGCTGGATCAAGTACACAGTTATCAAAAGAGGTTTACGTAGAATAGGCCTAGAACTTCTGAACTTACCCTAATATGTATTCGGTCTATTTCATGTGCAAATGCAACTATGGATAAATATTTAAGATATAAAAAATATATGAATAAAATAAATAAGTTTAAATATTCCGTAAAAATAATAATATATAATCCGGCAGGATTAAAATAAAGGTTATAATCAAATAAGGAACTCATATTTACTTTCCCGTCAGATATTCCTGGATGCTTTTTTCCTGCCATTTTCATCCGGGCCCCAGTAAATTTCCGGAAAACATAGGTTTTCATGTTTTCGCTTTTTTTTCGCAAGGTTGAAAACCGTAACGATGATTTTATTTTTCCACGGTTTTGTTAAGGTAAATGGGGAGGCTGTGCGGTAATCTTTCACTTTGTTTTTTCGACGGGGATTCCGTCTGTTTAGGAAATGACAGTAACGAATGTAATTATTTTTAGAAATAAAACGTTTGCTGGCAAACAAAACTGTTACTTTGTTATATGTATTAATAGAAGTGAAACGCTGAAATATATTGATTATTGAACTGGCTTTGGATAGCCCTACATGGTTGGACACTATTTGAATTACTTGTAACTAAAATATATAATTAAATAATAATAAATACGTCTTGTGGTATGGTATTTCTTAAAAATGTAATTTGTATACATATATATATATATATATATATATATATATATATATATATATATATAGAGAGAGAGCCAAATGTATATATATACATATATGTATATGTGTATGTATAATTAACTGTAAGTCCTTCGACAATATATACATTAGATGGGACAGGTGCGGCAAAAGTCACGCTACAATTTTGATTGCGCGCCATATTGATTATGTGACGTTTACTTTAGTTTCGCTTTAACTATTGTTTTGTACAAACGTCCAAAACGTTTTCTTACTCGTCCAGTGCATCACAAAACCACAATTTATCGTTTACATGCGAATTTTCGACAGTACGGTACGACAGCAGACAGGCCTCGTTCTGGAAGACCACGAATAGCTCGTAACGCTGAAAATATGATTCTGGTGCGCGATATTGCTGCAGAGTCTCCAGAAACATCAATTCGGAGACGTGGTTCTCAGTTACACATTTCTGCACGCAGTTCAAAGCGAATTTTGAAAACTAATTTGAAAATATTTCCGTACAAAATTCAATTAGTCCAAAAGTTGCTACCGAGTGATCCTAATCAACGAGTTGAGTACAGTAATGCAATTCTAAGGCTGTCTGGTGAAATTGAAGATTCTTTGGTCTAAATTGATGATGAGAGATGAAGCCCATTTTCTTCTCAGTGGTTACGTTAATAAACAGAACAGGCGGTTTTGGGGAATATATAATCTTCAATTAATTCATGAAACATTGCATCCACTAAAAATAACTGAATGGTGTGGTATTCATGCTGGAAACATCATTGGTCCCTATTTTTTGATTCAAGTCTTCATCTAAAAGTTCTTAAAAATATCCATAGATAAAATGTGTTAGCTGTTCCGACCATAATAAAATATATATTACTATAAAGATCAGTAATTTTAATAACTTTTATCATATAAACTGATGGCAATAATAAAAATAATAATATAAAAGTTTAGTACATTCAAGATAAACAACATCAACAAACATTCAAGAATAAAGTTAATACATCGAGACTAGCAATGATGCAGCAGGATATAAAACAAGATATTAGAATAAGTTGTAATATTAATACATAATAACATAAACAACTTTCCCATATGTCATAAAAGTTTACTATGCGTATAGAAAATTGGATAATTTTCTTGCGCTATTCTTTCAGCGACACAAGTTTATAATATTCATAGACATATGCGTATTATGAAAAACATATTAGAAGTTATATTAACCTATTTGCTAAAGGTTGCCTTAAGATATATTTTAGAATCTACTTTATGGTATGTTTTATGTTTGTTGTCGGTAAGTACATCGTTGGTATAAACAGAGAACTCTACTACCACACTATAAACTAGAATTATATTTTATAGAAGAAATTTCGTTTTAAATAATATATTTCTTATGCATTTCTAATGGTTATAAAATTGCACTTACCACTGTTGCGTCTATAATATTTATATATTAGTAGAGTTCGAGTCAAATAATATGGCAGACATAACTAACTTTATTCTTAAAAATTTTCTCTAATTGTAATAAGAATTTTTAAAAGTATATACGAGGGTATTTTTTTTCAAAGTACTCGCCACGATGATCAATACACTTTTGAATACGCTTAAACCAATTTTCAAAGCATTTATTCCATTCCGGATCATCTTCAAAACATGATTTTTGATCGCTTCAATAGATCCTTCGGGCGATGAAAATCGTTGGACACACAGTTTATTCTTCACGGATGGGAACAAAAAGAAGTCATTGGGTGCCAAATCAGGGCTGTATGGCGAATGAACGATCAAATCGATGTTTGAGTGCTCAAATAGTCCCTTGTTTCAGCCAATCTGTAAGAGCTCGCATTGTCGTGATGAAGAACAATTCGGCGTCTTTTGTTTTCCTTATTTCACCGAAGACTTCTGGCAAACCAATGGTGGTTTACCAATCAGAATTTACTGTTCTACGATCGTCTAGAGGTACTGTTGCAATATAACCAGTTTTCCCAAAGAAAGAGGCCCCTAATTTCTTTGAAGTGTTTCGTGCGCGAACGGCTTTGTTGGATTTGGTTCATCTTGGAATACCCATACAGTCGAGTGCTGCTAACTTTCGGGCTCATACGAATATATTCATGATTCGTCACCTGTCATGATTTAATAAATTGAGCGATTGTCAAATTGTGTGTGATCCAAATCGAACATACCTTTCGCACAGCAAATGTTCATGAAGGACGAAATTGCAGAAATACGGCCGCATTTGAAGAAAAAGGAAGTGCTACTTCACCAAGATAATGCACCATATCATAAGTAAGTGAAAACGATGGCAAAGATCCAAGAATTGCACTTCGGATTGCCTCCTCATCTACCGTATTCTCCAGATCTGGTCCCCAGCGATTATTTACTGATCTCAGATCAAAAGTATTCTCAATGTAGGCCGGGGATTTTTCAATTGACCTGTTACTTATTTTTTCTGTTATTCTATCTAAAAGAGTAGCTCTCATAAGTTTTCCTGTCAGTAAATTTATTGAATTCAAGCTGTTCAAGCTATTTATTGTATAATATTCCATTGCACATAACTGATCTTTAATTTGTCTTCTATGGCTTTCGCAAATTTACTGCTATATCCTACTTTGCCTTGTGTCCCAAAAGGGGCCTAAAAACTCAGCTAGAACTGACTAATTAAAATTCTGCAAATTGTTTAATAATTGCTTTACAATATTCTTTACAACATTCATTTTAACTTCCCATAATACCAAAAATCATGCATATCTGATTATTGATTTATTATAAAACGCATTTACTAATAAAATGTGCGAGGTATAGAAGATAATATCAATGAAATTGCCAGAAAAATCTTAATAAATTATACAATTACCTCTAATACAATAGTATACTACGTCCCTAGATATACTTCCAGATTAATATACTAATTAGTGCCAGTTCTTAAGCAAGAACAATTTTTCTTAGCTTCTTTGAGTTTACTAGATATCAAATTAATTTAAATTATTAGAATTAAAAACGTGTTAATTAATATTTATAATGTAAATCTGAAATAGCTGCTGGTATAAATCTAAATATCTTGTAAAGACAAATGAATCTTTTTATTCTGAAATTTTTTAAATATATATTTGGAAGAAATCTTTGGATATACCGTGTTTTCCTTTTATAGCTGAAAATATTTTCCGATAAAATGTACGCATTGATGTGGTGACACCAATAATGTAACATGTAACTTTATAGGATCATACTTTTCTTAATCATTAAATCATAACTCCCATAATCCTTTAATTGTTCTAGCCATACGGAAAACTGAAGCAAAATCATTTAATAATGTCTTAAGTCACTCAATTTTCGTATTAACGTAATTTCAAATACAAAACGAAAGGACTTTCTGTTTAGAATTCCTCTGCCGGCATTTTGCAGTTCTTTGTGCTATTACTAATGCTACAATAATATTGTAGTGACTAAAGCTATAAATAAATGAGGTAAATGATAACACTTTTCAGCTTTCTTTGACGTATTGTGCGAGAATAAAAAACCTCTATCTATCCATCGTACGTATTCTGTAAGATAAATCGAATAAAAAAGGGGTACATAATGCTTCGTATATGACAACTTCATACGCGCCACCTTTCAAGATCGTTTACGAAAAAAATGAAAACGGATATAAGCTTGAATCATGTTTATCGTCGCAGTTTCCCCATCGTAAATCCGAAATCTACTCGGAGCGGGGCTTGTATCGAATATGGAAATGCGAAAAATGCCGAACGATCCGACTTGACGACGATAAACTTCCAAAATTACTTCATAGCGTTCCCTTTCGCGTCGACGGAATTGCTCCGAAATAGAATCAACTTCACGTTTTCGACCCTTTGGCGAAATGGTACGCGGGAAGCAACTCAGAAACAATTTTGATTTCATTTGCATTTGCTAATATACCACGTGGTAATTATGACAAAGCGGAAAATAGAGTTGTATTGTATAGGGTGATGTGTATACACTTGATGTGCACTGTGTGTCGTTATTAATATTGAATGATTCCGGAATATATACGTGTACTTTCAAATAGGTTCCTTATTTGTAATAAAAATATCGTAGTTGTATATTGTTAAATTGTATGGTTTTCTTAAAATTGAGAAATCATTAAACAATAATATTTATAATTAACGAAAATGATTTCTAATAAAATTTAATAACTTCTCTCAATATTAGCTATATTATTTATTATAGCGTTGGAAACTTTTGACTGAAATTGATTGTCAACTGTTTAGTAATTGACTACTTTATTCCATCGACTATTTCAGTCGGTGTTTTTGGTTCGACTGATTTTACTACTTCTTACTAGTGACTTTTCAGTCGCTATTTTTGGTTCGACTGATTTTACCATGTTTTACTAGTGACCGTTTCAGTCGCTATTTCTGGTTCGACTGATTTTACTACTTCTTACTAGTGACTGTTTAAGTCGCTATTTTTGGTTCGACTGATTTTACCACCCTTTACTAGTGACTGTTTCAGTCGCTATTTTTGGTTAGACTGATTTTACTACTTCTTACTAGTGACTGTTTCAGCCGCTATTTTTGGTTCGACTAATTTAATTACTTCTTACTAGTGACTGCTTCAGTCGCTATTTTTGGTTCGATTAATTTTACCACCTTTTACTAGTGACTGTTTCAATCACTATTTTTGGTTCGACTGATTTTACCACTTCTTACTAGTGACTGTTTCAGACGCTATTTTTTATTCGATTGATTTTACTACTTCTTACTAGTGACTGTTTCAGTCACTATTTTTGGTTCGACTGATTTCACTACTTTTTACTAGTGACTGTTTCAGTCACTATTTTTGCTTCGACTGATTTTACTACCTTTTACTAGTGACTGTTTCAGTCGCTATTTTTGGTTCGACTGATTTTACTACTTCTTACTAGTAACTGTTTCAATCGCTATTTTTGCTTCGACTGATTTTATAACTTTTTACTAGATATTGTCTCAGTCGACTGTTTGCAGTCGCTATTTTCGGTCCGACTGATTATATTACTATTTAGTATCGACTGTTTCAGTCATGTTCTTTTAGTTACTATTTTCGGTTCCGTTAGTTTCATTCAATTGATTTTTAACATTCTGGCTCTGTAGTCCTACCCACGACCTTGGTAAAAATTTACCTAATTTATGCTTATATAGATTTATATGTAATATATATAGTTTTATTATTTTTTGGTCGTTTGTTTGTAAATAACAATATATTCTGTTTTAATATAGCAGACTTTTGGAACGATATTTTTCAAGATTGTTAATGTAATAGGGTGAAAAAGTCCTCTTTGTACATCTTTAGATTTTAGGTTTTGTTTAAGTTCTATTCTATTGTCTGTATTTATTATAGTATATTATTTAAAAATAGCAATTAAGATATTAAAATACAATGAAACATCTGTGAGGTATTATTCCATTCCATAGAAAAATTCTATTCCGTTTTACAGATCCACAGAGCATTCAAATATATAAGTAATTCTACTTTTAAAAATGTTCAGAATATATACAAGCACATAACATATACTTTTCTGTATATTTAAGTACCACTATTTTAAGATAGTGTAGGAGTCTAATTTAGTTAATATGTTTAAAAATTATTATAACGACCCATATAGGATTATACTGGGACATTACATAAAAAGTTTTCTGGATAAATCAGAAAGGATCAAATGTCGAAATCTGGAACAAATGACAGTGAAACTTTATCGAATAAGTGATCATTGGCAATAGGGCGTCAAGAGAGTTTATGTTTCATAGTGTATTTAAATTTAAATTGTTTCGTAGTAGATATTTTATTTTTGTGCGAAGACAAAATATGCTCGTGTATTTTTTAATGCAGCTTATATCATCTCCTCATCCTAATATCTAATATAAATTAAACATATACAAAATTATGATGAATTACGTGTAGTAACAAAGTACTCTTCAAAAATACAAGCTAGGCAAGAGATCTGGTATAATGAATTTCTCAGTTCGGTTATATACAAAGGTTTTGGTGGTTGGTGGATGACCAGCCATAAAAAATAATTTTATTGCAAATGCACTGTGTCAAACGTTAAATTATTTAGAGTCTTTGAAAGTTCTATAGTAACAGTATATTGGTTTAAAATTAGGTTCCAACAAGTTATCAGCTATGGATTTTACATTCTATTTACCCAGTTTAAGTTTTATTATGAATTTACGACTGCAGAATAAATAACAAAACAGTCTCATATATTTAACTGTAAGTTGGTGAACTTAAAAATGTATCTCAGAGCAATTTAATCAATCATTACAGAATCTATGATGAAGCATAAAGGGTAATCGTTTACCAACATCCAAAAGCGTATGATAGTGATGTTAAGATTATATGTAATTATGTAAATATTATACATTAGATGAATAATAAATTTTAATAAAATTTTACTAAAATCTTACATATAAATAAAACAAACAAAATATAATATTATTGTAAATCTTACCCAGATTAAAATCATATTTCAAAATTCATCCACATTCACATACAATACCAATCTAGTAAAGATACACACACCTACCAGCATTAAATTGGTATATATAATAACCGAATCCATATATTGCAAATTAATAAAAGACCCATCAAGAAGAAAATGTGAAAAGTAAATCGTTCTCTACATAAAAGGGTCGTAGCTAAATTTAGTATATGTAGCAGTGAAACGCCCTTACGCTACAATGGCAAAAAGTCGATGAAAATAGTAACTGTCCGATACGTTCCATTTTCCATCATTCCGCTTCGCTATCGAAGACAATCCATACCATTTCGAACATAAACTGACCCAACTATTGATTTCGTTGGTATATATATTTTTTAAGTAAAATCATGTATATTATTAGCGGATATAGGAAAGTAACTTGTTTTTCAATATATTCGAATATGAAACAACTGTTTATTAATCACATATGATGAAATAAAATATGCTGAATACCATTATGTAAATTGTAATATTTATAACTATACTTTCAAATAGGAGTATTTGAGAAAGTTTCACAAAAAAGAACCAGTGATGTGGTCGAAATTCGAACACACTCTATTTAGTTAGTTATGGTATTACTATAATTAATTACTTTATTTATTGTTAAAAAAGTACTGAGTAAAATTATAATATGAATTTGACATATTTTTAATCCCAAACACTGTCACCGATATTAGTGATTAGTTGTAATAAATAACTTTTTCTATTAATGAACATATAAGGTTACTTTTACATCAAATATTTATAATTAACGAAATATTAAGTTATAGTACATATATACTACAATTAAAATAAATTTAAAAACAGTTATGACTTCAGGGGCTAAATATAAATATATATGATAAATATTTACGTTTTTTAAAATTATTCATATTGAATAATAATTGAAATAATACTCATAGTAAAGAAAGGAGAATTAAATAAACTATATTTGTATATTAAAACTCTTCTTTAAATAACTACGTAAAATCAAATATGAACAATATACTAAGAAATAAGGGTGATACAAACACGTAATAACTTAGAGGGATATGCGAGTCGAGGTCAGTGTTGACGTTACTCATAAACCATGGGACATCGGGTAACGCGCGGACTTCTTTGGATTGGAACACTTGAAGTAGTTCAAGCTGTCTCTCAGAGACATATATGTACCACACCTGTGCTCCATAGAGGCAGACTGGACGGACTAGCATTTGTACAGAGTCGCTTTCTGGGGGATTGAAAGTTTACTTTTTTGACAGAGGAGTGGAAATAGTAGGCTATACACGCCATTGCCTTTGCCAATAGAGTGCTGTATTTGAGCTGACCATTGGAATCTGCGGTTGAACTGGAGACCGAGGTATGAAACTTTATGGAGCCAGGGGATTATCAATTTTAATTTGGAGGCGATAGGCGCGGAGCTCCTTCTTGTGGTGGAACAGAACAGCCTGAGTTTTGCTTGGGTTTATCTGCAGCCGCCAGAATTTGTACTACGCTATTGCTTGGTTCAGCTAGACTTGAAAACATCTGAAAACCAAGGGCGGAAAGGGTAGGTATTTCATCAAAACTGGCAGGACCAATCATAGGTCGCTAATCATAATCTTCTAATATTCATAACATTCTTCAGGACATGTTTAATCAGAATTCCGTTTATTATTGCTAATTTCTATTATATTTTTCTTAAATTAAATAATTACGTATATTATTTTGAGTTTAAACTTTTGAAAGTATTAGGTGTTTGCGTATATTCTGACCGTTTTTTGTGTAAAATGGTATAATAGATATAAATAAAAAAATTGTAGAACTTTGTCTAATGTTTATGATATTATAGCGATACCGTATTAATGATTACAGTGTTAGTCGGCATCATCGATACAATTTCCCGCTTCTTCAGAATTTCGAGATTCTAACTATAAATAGTTCTATATAGTCTAAATTCGAGTAATTATAAAATAGACTATTGAAATAAAGCAAAGCACTGATTATCTTCTTTTTCAAAATGTATTAGTCCTCAAAACAGTTGAATTGAATTTAACCCTATAGTTTGAGCGCAACAAGTAATTAAAAGTCTGATAGAACAGTGTTGGGCACATTAGGTAAATTCGAAAATATATGAGACGTATTTTTTATGAAAGAATCTCCAAAACCCAATGTTGTGTGAGAAAACGCTTTCCATGTGGAGTGTTTCGTTTACAAGGAATACTAATCTTACTATTTTTTAGTCGACGCCCTATATTTAAATCGTATACAATTTGTTTTCCTCTCATAAACCTGTTTTACTCCCTCAATCTTATGTACCTAACGATCAATACAAACCCATACCGCAATCCATATGGGGGACAAGTAAATCGCCGAAATGAATGGGCAATTTCCATTGCGGATATTCATGGGCTCTTAACAACTAATTGTTGTTTTAATGTGGTAGTTTAATTTGTTTTCCCGGTTTCGGTTTATTTATCTCATTTGTTATGTTAGAGCGAAGCGTATAAATAGCACGTATAAGTAAATGCTTATATATAATTCGACGCCGGCACATTATTGTTTTACTCCAGACGTAATTTGGTATATGCGGGAGGAATTACAAACGCAATTACGCATAAATGTAATAGCGCGATTATAATTAATAATTCTATCGCGGTATAATTATAGATATCTCTTGAATGTAAAACAAGGATGATATTTTTTAAAATCTTTGTTCGATTTTAACATGTAATAAATGAGGCTGTGTGAGTAACTAACAGTTTTTTATTAAAAGGGTTCACGTATACCATTATCTATGGAATATCATTCTCGACAATAGATATTCTAAACGAAAACGAAAAACCGCAGGATTGTCTCGAAACCAAATGGATCCACGAAGTTACCTAAAATTTTACAATAAAACATGGAAAGATTATTGACTCGCACCGACATGAAAGCAATACGAAGATTGAAACGAACCAGACCACTAGATCGTATTAACTTCAGCTTAAATTTATTTACTTTTTTTTTACTACTTTAAATACGTTTACTTAATTATAATTTGCGAAATATGTACTGGTGTGTTTATCATGCACCTGCATTACTTGTGAATCGATCTTTTGTACTTATACTTTTCTGTCCTTTAGTAAAATGTATAATTAAGGTTGTACTAAGCGTATATAATTAAAGATGTTATATTAAAATTCATAAAAGAAAACAGCGAAAGCTTTTGAACGCAGATTTTTTTTAAACAATATTCACGACATTCTTTTTTTCGATGATTTCTATTTTTAGTTCGATGCCGAAGACTACCTTCTTTTTTGGATTTATAAGAATGTAAAGGGTATTGGAGACTAGAACAATTAAAGATGAAAGAATAGATAATCGATGTCATGTTGCAACCTCATTTAGCACATTTGCTTATGTAACACTGTTTTCCCTCAATTCTGAACTAAATTGTACTAATTGTAATGGATAGAAATATTGTATTTGTTTTGTCTTATAGTAAATAATGACTAGTTGGTGCCATCAAATTAAAATTTCAATAGAGGTGAAAATGTAGTGGAACAAACCTTTCTTATTTATATAGGGTGGGGCAAAAGTACTGCTACCACTTTGATTGCGCGCCACCTTGGCTGTGTGACGTTTAGCTCAGTTCTTTAACTATTTTATCGTGTAGACGTCCAAATTTTATTATGGATAAATATACGCCACAAGAATGAGCAGAAATAGTGACAATATTTATTGAAAATAATCGTTCCATTATTGCCACTTAGCGAAAATTGCGTCAATGATAGCGGGAATTTTGCCCCACGTTGTACAAAAAGAAATTAATGAATACTAAACAATTGAATTCGGAGAATGAAAAAATCACAAATTACTACTACTGTTAAGATGAAAAATTTCAACACCAATAACGGACGCCCCGCTAAAATATCGTGCCTTTTTACGCCATTTGTCACCTAGGACGCATAGAGAAAAACGGGCTGTGTCTAAAGCAGTCCGTGTTGGATAAAAATTTGCCGGAACAATTCCGGAATAGTCAAACGCATGTTCCGTTGGCGCAGTATGCAAAGTGTAAACCGTTTTCAGCAGCGGTCATAAATTGTACCGGCCGACAAATAGTCGACAGTGGCTGTTTTTTCAATGTATTGTAACGTTTTATGTTTATACGTTTTGAACTGAACTTAATTACCCTTGTTTTCCTATATGTATTTTCTTGATATCTCATTTGTTTTAAAACAAGTTGCTATGGAATTCTTAGTTCATTCTGCTAGTTTGAAATCCAAATTATTCGTGCTTTATTTTAGTGCATAAGCTAAGTTACAGCATAGTTACATTATAAAAGTAAAAAAAATTGCAAACCCTGCAAAAAATACGTGGGGTTAAAGTCTCGCTGCCATTTTGCCTATAACTTTGCTCAAAGAAAAGATAAGTAAATTTGGTGTCCATAAAAAGTACATCTGTTCTTTACTTTTTTTTTCGATATGATTGAAAAATTATATCGGCTAAATGGTGACAGCGATTAGCTATGCAACTTTCGGCTCTTTGTAAGGACTTTTCCATGACATCCTTAAAAAATTACATAAGAAAGTCTGGCGCTGTTAAATCCGGAGAACCAAATCTGGCCATGCTAAATCGCCACTTCGCGAAATGAGTCTTCGTGGAAAAACGTCATTCATTAATTGAATTGTTGAAGGAGCTGTGTGTGCTGTGGATCCATCTTGCTGAAATCACATGTTCTCTAGTCGTTACTCTTCCATTTCAGGTACAAGAAAATGTCGAATCATGTCTTGGTACCGTTCAGCAGTAACAAAAATGGCAACACTTTGGTCATTTTCAAAAAAAATAGGAACCAGTGATATTTACAGCATGAATACCAACACCATACAATTGCTTTTAGTGGATGCAATGATGTTCCAAGAATAAATTGAGGATTCTGTGTTCCCAAAACCGACTGTTTCGTTTATTAGCCTGGCCACTGAAAATAAAATTGGCTTCATCGCTCATTATCAATTTAGATGAAAAATCTTCAATTTAACCAGACATCCGTAGTATTGCATTAGTGTACTCAACTTGTTGATTAGGATTAGTCGGTAGCAATTCTTGGACTAATTGAATTTTGTACGGGAACATTCTCAAATCAGTTTTCAAAATTTGCCTTAAAATGCGTGCAGAAATGTGTAACTGGGAACCACGTCTAGAGTTCAAATTAAATTATTTTTATATAAACTCTGCTAATATACATTATTTAACTTAAAATATCTTTAACAAAAAAATTGAACCGACTTTGACAAAAAATTAATAAAGGACTCAATAAGGATTAAAAAATAAACAAACTTAGATGTTTAACACATAATAAACATTTTAAAATAAAATATATACATAATAATCGTTGTAATAACTAAATATTAATAAACATTAACATTATTTAAAATATCTAGTACGTGCATTTTAGATCCACTATTTACACACAATTTAACTTAATACCTACCTAAATTTAGTTATCTATTTACAATACTATTTTAGCTACTAACTGATCACTTTGAAAGTCGGTGTTTAATATTAGATATTTACACAATAAATTTCGCATTTATTTTATTAAGTATTATAATTGGGTAGGCTAAGTAAAGACGCAGCCCGTATGAGGAAAAACGGGGACAAAGAGACAATTCTTGAAAATAAAGAGCGCCCCAGGTCCCGGTGTCCGCCACCTAGCCTATTTGATTTGACAAATGTTCTAACAAAACTAAAACAGCAACAAATTTTCAGCACCGGGAAATGAACCTGCGAGTATCGTTTGAAATCTGAACGCTTTAACAACTACACGATAGAAGCAACTGTCAGCGATATTTCTACGATGTCTTTCTTATATGCTATATTTAATGCTTAAAAATCAAACTGAATAGCTTTTGTACTGAACGACTTTCGATTTTCCGTCACATCTGCTCAGAAATAACATTATACCCAAATATCTGATTATTTTAGTTAAAAAATATGTGAAAACTTTGCATGTGCCTTTGTCATTTGCACTTTGCATTCTGCGCCAACGGAACATGCGTTTGACTATTCCGGAATTTTTGCTTTAGACACAGCTCCTTTTTCTCTATGCGTCCTAGGTGACAAATGGCGTAAAAGGGCACGATATTTTAGCGGGGCGTCCATTCTTGGTGTTGAAATTTTTCATCTTAACAGTAGTAGTAATTTGTGATTTTTTTAGTACAAAGTAAAACCGAATTCAATTGTTTAGTGTTCATTAATATCTTTTTATACAAGGTGGGGCAAAAGTCCCGCTACCATTGACACAATTTCTGCTAATTCTTTATTATAAGATACACTAAATACGATATTTCTATCCATTGCAATTAGTACGATTTAGTTGAGAATTGAGCGAAAACAGTGTTGCACAAGCAAATATGCAAAATGAGTTTGCAACATGACATCGATTATCTATTCTTTCATCTTTAATCGTTTTTAATAACATGCTTATTAATCCGAAAATGAAGGTAGTCTTAGGCATATTTTACAATTTTTTTAATAACATATATATACACTTTCAATGTATTAAAACTGTGTTTAATTTAACCGTCTAAACTTTCTAACCTCAACGTCTATAACCGTTTTCATTCCAGCGAAAGGAAAAGAAAAGCAAAAATAGATTGCGATCGACAATTTTCCCGTACGGCATTCTACAATTCGGCAATCTATTTAAACCATACCAGTTTCCTAGAACGTTTAATTTAAATATCTCTCGGATTCATCGGTGGAAATGCCGAATTTGAATAAAAAAATATCCTCAATCTTGCCGACTCTACCCGAAAAGTTGCCTTAAATCGCTATCGTTTCCGTATCCCGTTCGTGCAGTCAGATGAGAAACAAAATCTTTCTCGGAGGAAAATAAACAAATTAGTTTTTGTGTTTCAGAAATTCTGAATCAAATAGATCGATGTTAAAAGGTTGAACCCACAAAGATTGGTATAAGAAAGCAGATAATGATTTCATTTTTTTCTTAAAAATGTAGAACGGGCGAAACAGATTTCAGTAAGAGTGAATGGCAATGATGTATACTTCATATTTGTATGAATAAAGTGTTTTTCTAAGTTATGTTAGTCTCCTTTTACCAACTAGGGGTTTATCTGGACTGGACCTACAGAAGAATTATCACAAAAGACATCCAGGGTCTTACCGAGCCTGGTTACAAGCGTTATTGGGATCACATTCCTTGTCGGATTTTACACTGTTGCCTAGGACAATCACAAATATTAAACAATCACAAACATAAATTTGCGACCATGCCCTAGTAGGATTCGAACCCGCGGCTATTGTAATAACAGGAGGACCGTCCTGTCGCCTTTACCACTGTGTCTCCAAGAAATAACCGGCAACATAACTGTTTTAAAACTAATCTTAATTACTGTAATTTTGTTATAATTTTTAGTCCTATGGTATATCGAAATTGGATTGATATTTTGTTAATTATGTGGATTTAATATAAAAGTAAACTGCAAAATGAAAATATAATTAATTCAAGACGTTGTTTTATAAAAATATTTAGTATACCTATGTCGTAGAAAAAATAATATTATAAAGCATCCTTATATACAAAAATCACTAAATTAAAACAACATCAGGGCGAATCAGTGTTTGAGATCGAAAACATGTCAAATTGACTCTTATTTCACTAAATTATTTTATAACAGTAATTAATATAATTAACTATTAACAATGTCATAAATAACTTAATAAATTGTGTTTGAATTTCGTCCACTGGGGTATCACTATTAAAAGTGAACATGATGTTATTCTTTGAAAAATAGTCATAAATGAATTATAGATGTAATACTTCCAATGTTTGTTTCATCTTACAACATGCAATAACGCTATAACCAAACAATAGACTGTAGACATACTACTATCCAGCGGCAGGGGTTTAAAATATGTATAACAACAAAAAGATAGTCCCATGAATTAAAAATAACTTCTTTGTTTTTTTCACCTGTTTACCTATGGAACAGACTATATGCTGGATAAATAATAAGACTAAAATATTAACGTTTATATAAAAGTTCAGTTTATTATATAGTTGACTATTATAAAAGAATAATGGTTTTTCCGAGGATCAGTTTATTCAATGATTTATATGCCTCATATCTGACTTTGAAATAAAAAGGAAATTTTCTACCTTTTAGAACAGGTTTTATATAAAATAAACATTTGTTTCAATAAATATGCATATTGAGTGTAGACGGTAAAGATAATGGTAATGTGACAAAAGAAGAGGTGGCTCAACTAATATTACAAATATATCGTAAATGAGAAAAAGGAACGGAGGAATAATTAATGACAATAGTAACAAGGTTCTTAAAGGAAGAAAAATGTTTATACGTTAGACGCCCAATACACGGTGATATACTGCCAATATATGATAAAGTGATAGAATCAGTCGGAAAATATCAGAAAAAGAGCTTACAAGATATGAAATACCACAGGATTCGATGTTGGGACTTTTCATTGGCAATTTTCGTATTTTATATTAATAATTTCCCTCGGGTAGGGAAGGTTATATTAAGCCTATAAATAAATTTTAAAGATTCTTGTTAATATGTATTGTATATGTATTTTATTCAAAGTATGGTTATTTTTAGCCGTTATTTTTTCCCATATTTCAGCAATTTACAAATACCATATCAAAATAATGATGATGCTATCCACCGACTCATTTCTTATTATCTTCGTAAGAAGTGAAGCGCTACTATGACAGATCACGGCTCATATATCGGGACAACTAGACGGAACTGGAGAATACGGCGGGTGGTGTAGAACATCCCATTTTAACCATCAGTTTTCACCGATTTTGCAACATGTGATCGCGTTTTTCATGCTGAAGATAACATTGTCATTGCTCGTATTTCGGCTGTTTTCTGTGCAGTCCTCGGCCGAAAGACATCACTTATCATCAAACATCATAGTATACCGAACCAAGTTTATAGCACCAAATACAGAGCATTCGCCTAGAGCCATGGATATTCGGTATTACCGTTGATGTCGATACATGAGCACGTAGTTTCCATATTTTTTCTCTTCGGATTATCGTAATGGGTCCACTTTTCATCACAATAACAATACGAAGCAAACACTTTTATGATTTTTCTTCTGAAGCAGGATTTCACTTATAACCAAACACCTTTCAATGTGTCTTGGTGCCATAATAAGCCATAATAATGTATAAATTGAAACGAATAGACATTGTATAAGGAGAAAAATAGACTACATAAAATATTGAAAAATATGTATTGAATTAATTTAATAATAGGGTTAGGTTTTCAACCATTCCAAGGACACAAATTGCAGTGCATTGATGAAACCAAGTGAAGACTGAATAATGTTTCACAGAGTATTTTTAGATTTTTAAAATAATATAAAACTTACTAAAGAATAATCAACAATCAGCAGAAGCGAGCATTAAGACTTACTTGCATTAAACATGTTAAGAAGTGCGCACACTGTTCAAGATCAGATTTTAATAATTATCGTTAAAAACTAGAAAAAATAATTTAGATTAGATACTTATATGGTTTTATTGTATTCATATTTTACCATTTTTTGAATCAAATGAAATATCTAATGCATATTTTGTTATTAATTAAACAACGAAAACACCAATACCCTAAAACGAACCTAAAGAGAT
Organism: Rhynchophorus ferrugineus; assembly: GCF_030347505.1. Lineage (NCBI taxonomy): Eukaryota > Metazoa > Arthropoda > Insecta > Coleoptera > Curculionidae > Rhynchophorus > Rhynchophorus ferrugineus. The sequence continues at coordinate 15,475,853 of NW_027472583.1, read as the reverse complement.
GCTAATACTAATAGTTATGGTAAGCAGCGTATTTATACAAAAGAACTTTCCGATTCCAAAACGGACCCTTTAATCAATGAAAACGATTAAAATGACAAAAAAAGTTAAAGCCTTCCCGGCAACACTTTTTATTGTAATCTTCCAATCATAACTGTTTAGCTTCAGTAAAACTCTATAACGGGTAAACGATGAGGTGTCGAAAAGAAGGGCGACTGAAAGAGGGTCCGATAAGCCTGACCTCCCAATAGATTAAATGAGTTTTAAACTTATAACTTTCAAGTGGAACGTTACTTTCCAGCTTTTGTTTTATCATTTTGGGCCAGTTTAGAAGCCGATATAATTTATCCGTGCCCCGAACGTGATTCAAATAATTTATATAGATCTTCTTTGTCTGAAACCCTCTCCATTATACCCTATAATTTTCTTCGTATCAATATTTAGACAGTTATTATGTCCCGAGGCAGCGTTATTATCTATTACCTTGTATCAGTTTCTTTTCGGGAGATTAGAATTTTTATGTTATCCATAGTAATCTTTGTCAGAACATAGGAGTTAGCCTATCTCTTATATTATAAAGACATTCAGATAATGTATTTTTATTATATTGTCTAATATCCTGTTGCGATAAGTTTCCAGGAATTATTGAAATATTTTTGATTTTATCTGCTGTATGTATCGTAAATTATATATTATATTATAATAATACATTATTTATAATATTACATGTAAGACATGCTTCAGTAGAATCAGACTTCAATAGATCAATCTAAACTAAACCATATAAAGGACTAGCGACCCGCACCGGCTTCGCACGGGTGCAATGCTGATACTAAATTAAATACACTACAGAAAAAATATGAACGTTGTACATAAAAACATAGCGGCCCGCTCCGACTTTGCACGGGCATAAAATATATATGCCTATGTTATTCAATGAAAACATGATTAAAATCGATCCAGTATTTTTGGTTCATTCATTACTGCCCTTGGCCTGCACGCATTAAATTTGGAGTAAATCAATTCCTCTTCCCCTATACTTACTATGAAGATTTCCTGCTATCTTTGGAATATCTAAATTCATACAATTTTTATTACATTACACATTTTTAAACGCAAATTTTAAATTTGTAATATCTCCGAAAATATTTGTTTAATTTACATGCTGTAAGGAACCATATTGATCTATATTAATTGCACACTGTATTTAAGGTACTTAATTTGATAAGAATTAATGCCGTATTGCTTAAAATAGCTTCGTAAATAAGCCATTTTCTCACGTAAAAAGTAAACAATAAAAATGGTTAATGTGGGTTATCCCTAAAAGATAAACATATACCATCGCGGACTTTTTTGTAGACCTTTTTATGGTGTACAATACTGTAGTACATTAATTTGATCTAACTCGTAGGGTTAGGCAGCGTTTTTGCTAATTGCTAAATAAGCCTAAAAAAATAGGTTAATTTACGACATCACGTTAGAAACCTCTAAAATTAGCAATGTTGCCTTAGTATATTATGCATGTATTATACATATAAACCTTCCTCTTGAATCACTCTATCTATTGAAATAAACCGCATCAAAATCCGTTGCGTAGTTTTAAAGATTTAAGCGCACATAGGGATATAGGGACAGAAAAGGCGACTTTGTTTTATACTATGTAGTGATTAACTTACGCACCAATTCAAGATCTCGAGGCGTTTTATTTTGTCTAAAACCAGCAATAAAGGAGTTGGACTGATTATGTGGAGGCTGCCTTTGGGCTTCACACTAAGCCCCACCCTATCTGCTGATCCCATGACCCTAACTGATACTTTTATAAGTAACTTCTGATACTGTTGGTGAGACAAACCATGCAGCTCGCAGTACCTGATCACTCGACGGGAAAGGTCGAGACGATTGGGAGTAAGAGCACGACGGAATACTGTCGACTGGACAGAATAAGGCCACGAAGCACCGCATGAGCTATTGGTCTAAAATATCAGGCAACTCGGTAATACATATATTATCAGAGAGTAACAGAGTAGAGGAATATACCGAGTAGAGCTAGGATATAAAATCGTGAGTCTGGGGTCATTGATTATTCTCCTTAGAATTTTGTTCAGAAAAAATTCGGTTCCACCTGACTAGGTGAAACTTAATACAGATAAACACTGAAATAAAAACAGAGGATTGACAATACCTTGAGCTCTCTGGAGGACCTTGAATTTGGGAATTTTACCTAAGCTTCCGATCGAAGAGAAGACTGAGATAGGCAGCTTTTTTTAACTATGGAATTTGGGCGTTCTCGAATTTAAGACGCCAAATGCGCGGTGCGAAATGCTTCTTGTGAGGGTTTCTGTAGGTTGACTTGCAAGCTCCAAATGTAACCACAGGACTGACTGCCTGAATGAGTTCTTGCTGGAGTCCGCCTTGGATATGCGGTAAAAAGCGTAAAAAGCTACCTCAAATTGTGGTCTCCTAGGCTTATTTGAAAATATTAAATAAAGCGGCTGCCAGCGTGGAACTCTTGCGTCTATAGTTTTCCGGCTGGAGAGAATATCTTCGATCTTCGTCTAAAACGATTTCGAGGCGTTGGATTGGTTCGTTTGATTATTTGTTTCTGTTTGTTTGAGTAGCCACTTTTGGGTGCCAGACGTAGACTACGATTAACATTTTTCTTCTTTTAGAGTTTTTCTACATAATTATAATCACTAGTATTTAATTATAATGTATCTTCGGTCGAAACAGTGTTGTATATCCAGTATATGTGCGGAAATAAAAATTCGTCGTTTTCCTTGGCAGAGATTTTCAAATAGCCCAAGTTGGCTAGATTAAGGATGTAACTGTGTGATTTAGCATTTTTATTACCAGCTATATATGCAGCTATTTATATAGAACATTTTGTGTTTATATTCATTCAATATAAATAGTGCCGAATTTTACTGCCTATCACAAATATGTTTTTGAAGAGGTTCATTTACTGGGAGAAATCTTTTTGTTTGTTAAGATACGGGATCAGTATTTTGGCTTAAGGCTACAACCGGAATAAGTGGTATTTTTTTGGAACTCTAAAGAACCAGAGTCAGAAATCTGCATTATTCAACAGTTATATTTAAAAAAAAGACATTTAATGCTCTTTTTTGGATGCAAGCTTCAATTCACATAAGACCACATCAGTAATTTTAATATATATCTTACATTTTAATTTTTTGTTGCTGTTCTTTAAAATATCGATTTTCGGTATGTTTGCTGGAATTAGTTAGTAGCGAAATGTTATAAACAAGATGTTTATTGCGAGATGAATGAATCTACAAGTTACAAGATTCCCTTTAACTGTGAGGTGAAATTAGAAAATTAGATTTAAATAGTTTTTTGTGGATGTTCTCTTGACTCGCTAGAACAATTCACTTATTAGAGTTATAATAAGTTAATTAGATATTTTACTAAATTTCAATTAAAAATGATAAAACAAAGACATATTGAAAAAGCAGATAATAAATTCTAAGTTGGTTTACGCCATATCTGATTCCATATGAATGATAAAATTCTTTCAAAATTAGTTTAAAAAGAAAATGTTGAAGAAACTATGACACTGATGGCTTGCAAGGAAAAAATCCAATTCAATGTTGTACAATTCATTAATGGTTAAATTATTCTTTACAACCAGTTAAATTATATTATTATTTATATAGATAGTTACCCTATTTTTATATTATATATTATGTCAATTTATCTTAATTCATTATATTTTCGAATTGTATAACATCGAAGCTGATATTTTATTATATATTTTTATGATATTGATTCTAATATAACATGTATTAATTTAACTTTTTTAACTTAAACACACAAATTTATACATTCATTGTTTCCATACTAATATAACTATTCGTCCTAATTACATTATTTAAAGAGATAACATCACCAAGAACCTTAGATTTGTTATCAACCTTAGATAATTCAGATAAGCGAAATTAATTCTTGACCCTTTTTTCCCGATATATATTAAAATTTTATTCGTGACTTACATAATAACACAATTAATTAAATTCAAATATTTTTAAGTTACACTTACATTTTAGATGTAATATTTAAGGATTGTTATTTTTATAAAATTTGTAGGAGAAATAGATTAAAGACGCAGAAATAATTGATGAAAATATAATGTACATATGATTCTGAAGTGAAAGTTTTCTCCCTATAAAAATGAAGTTATAAAATGCAGACACAGGTGAAGTAAAATTATAAAAGGGAAGCGAACAAACAAAACTGTATAATACAGAACAAAAAGGAAGTGATCAACCTAGAAATATAGAGTGTGATTGGAACAAATAATGAAGGATCATTATTGAGACATGTGAAAAGAACACCAAATGAGAGACATAGTAGGAGAGTGTTAGCAAAAGCAAAACAGGAATAAAAAATTAAATTAGTACTCAAGAAAAGATATCTGGACGCTTTAAATGTAGACGCTAGAAAATATAGATCTGAATAGAAAAAGTTGTGAGGAGGATACAATAGGAATGTAATATTTCAAAGGAATTAAATACGTCTACAGACTACTATATTTTAAAGCTTCCTTTTTACCAACCAGGATTTATCTGAACTGGACCTATTGCTAAACGTGGGCTCCAAACCATGGTCCAGATAATATCTTAACCAGTACAGTTACCACGTGTAACTAAGATGGTTTTCCTTGTCGGATTTTAAATTCTTACTTAAAAATATTCACAACCAGAAACAATCGCAGACATAAATTTACAATCATGCTCGTCTTGACTAGTGCGGCTACCAAGCCGACTTGGTGGGTTTAATTATTGAATGACGCTATCGAAAACAACTTTCTCGAGTAGTTCTAAGACGGATATAATGGAATAGATGAACCCATAGCTCGTCACTTTCTTTTCTTAAGAATAATTGAACATATTCAAGCCAACCCAGGATTCTAAAAGCGCTCTAGGTATAGTGAAACAGATGCGACCATCAGACAACAGAAATTAAATTCCTAAAATTGAAGCAATATTTCTGGTAGCGAGAACTTCATATTGTACCCCGAAGATATTTTAAAGACGATACAATACTAGGGAAGGAAATTGTTCCCCAAAATAATTTGTTAGGGCTCCCTCTTGCCGGGACCTTTTATATTTATTGTGCCCTCTATTGTTGGGGTACGTATAGGCAGATGAAAAACATTATTGGTTAGATTTTTGTTATGATCCGAAATAATTTTATATTAAGAAGGGAGTTTATTAAGTTTATTAAGTTGGTATATTGAAAATACTGTAATATACGGATATTGATAATTTTTAATTTTAAGTTTAATTGAAAGTATTAAATAAATTTCAAAAAAAAAAACATGTTTAAATGATGAATCGATATAAGTTTAATATGGTAAAAGCTCTAAGACATAATGAGTGTACAAATTATTCTAGTTCAGTCTGTTTATTGATCAAATTACATCAATTTCAGAACACAATGATTGAACAGATTAATCAAAATCCATCTCTGATTGGCACTTATTTACTTCTCGCGTAATCTTTTAATGTGAGATTAGAATCAAAAAAGGAAACCATCATAACAACCAGTAATCAGAAGGAGGAATCTCGAGGGAATATGACAGGTGGGATAAGAGATCCTATTTAAGTGATCAATACAGCTTTTCACCGATTATGACCGAAAGTGATCTTGCAGAATCAGTTGATTGCATTTTTAAATGTTTGTTCAGACTAATATTTCCAATAAAATTCAACATTTTAATATTCTCGGAGGTGTTTGTCCTTTGTTGCATTTAAATCCAGATGCTAATTGTAAATGGTATGTTATAACTACCGCTCCTATTATAATAGCAGGATACATTGAATTTATGGTGATGGAAACATTAACTTATTAATAAACATGTTTCATTCATTTTTTTTTTCTTCAGAATATTACGTTTTTCTTTTAAAACAATCGATATATCCCTTATGTAGGTTTTAAGAAAAACAATAATCAATCAAAAAAATTACGGGTGTAGTTCCAATTCAGATAGTGTTCAAATGAAATTTTAGTGGGACGAAAGAACACCGGTCTTACCCCACATGGTTATTGAATGGCTGTCTGATTTTACGTTATAGTCTATAGCCAAATGCAATAATAATCACAAACATAACGTACATAAGAGTGCAGGCCGAAACGTTTGGAAAAAATAAATTCCTAGACATCTCACAAGATATTTGACCAAATTTGATATATGGGACTAATTCTCAAGATGAACAAATTGTTACCACTGTAATATTGTTAATTATTAGTAGTATCTCAATCTGTTAGTAGCTGGAATAGCATCTCTTAGAAAAAACACTTCCAAACTTTTAAGGCTATTTCGTCTGGAGTTCCTCATGGTAATCCTCGCCTGTATCTGCTATACACTGCTGGTATCCCAACAACAAGAAAAAAAGGTTCTTGATACAATTGTCAACGACACAATCATGATAAATAAAAGATCATTAAAGTGAAGATAAACAAGAAGTACCAGTTGAATGCATTTTTAAATGTTTGTTCAGAGTAATATTGCCAATAAAATTCAATATTTTAATATTATCGGAGGTGTTTGTCCTTTGTTGCATTTAAATCCAGATCCTAATTGTAAATGGTATGTTGTAACTACCGGTCCTATTATAATAGCAGGATACATTGAATTTATGGTGATGGAACCATGAACTTATTAATAAACATGTTTCATTCATATTTCTTTTCCTTCGGAACATTACGTTTTTCTTTTAAAACAATCGATATATCCCTTATATAGGTTTTAAGAAAAACAATAATCAATCAAAAAAATTACGGGTGTAGTTCCAATTCAGATAGTGTTCAAATGAAATTTTAGTGGGACAAAAGAACACCGGTCTTACCCAACATGGTTACTGGACGGCTGTCGGATTTTACGTTATAGTCTATAGACAAATGCAGTTATAATCACAAACATAACGTACATAAGTATACTGGCCGAAGCGTTTGGAAAAAATAAATTCTGCCCTGCAATATTCCTAGACATCTCACAAGATATTTGACCAAATTTGATATATCGAACTAATTCTCAAGATGAACAAATTGTTACCACTGAAATATTGTCAATTATTAGTAGTATCTCTATCTGTTAGTAGCTGGAATAGCATCTCTTAGAAAAAACACTTCCAAACATTTAAGGCTATTCCGTCTGGAGTTCCTCATGATAATCCTCGCCTGTATTTGCTATACACTGCTGGTATCCCAACAACAAGAAAAAAAGGTTCTTGATACAATTGTCAATGACACAATCATGATAAATTAAAAGATCATTAAAGTGAAGATAAACAAGAAATACCAATCTGACTATGCCAATTTTGCGTGGCGACGAAATGATAAAAACTTAAGTAATCACTTGAGGATATTTCAATCCTCAAGCAGAATCACCTCCCCGTCCATCTCGGTAGAAAACTAAATTAGAAAAAGTACGTGATACAAAGAAAACAAGTTCTTCGATTAATTACTAAAGCTCGTCACTGCGTAAGTAACGAAGAACTGTGGCCATCCAAATCAAATGAATTTACGAAGTTATTCAATTTTTCGCCTTAAACCATGTCACTAAAGCACGTCAATTCATATGTATGCACTTAATAAATAATAAAATAATCTAGTAATCTAAATAGAAGACTTATTCAATTATTGCAATTGTTAACTGCAGTATTTTAACAGACAGCAGACTTATTTAAATACTTAGAAATATATTTCTGCTATTTTTTGTAAAAAAGGAAAATAAACAGAGGAGTAAAATATATAGAAAACGATTCAATTACAACGTTATTTAATTTGACTTTTAAATGTATTATCCGGAGACTTTACGAAAATCTATACTAAATTGGGTTTATCGTGAAGTAATCCTTCCTAATCGAATTTTGAGGCAACAATAAAAAATATATTATTGGGGATTTCCGACTGTCGAGCTGATTTTCTAATGATTTCTATCCACGAGCTCACAGAGCTTTCAAGTGTAATAAAATACCATAAAATTGCTTGGACTAAAACAATGTTGATCTTTGAGAATTTTTTATACATAACAACAATATATTACGTTATTACAATTCTATTTTTTATTTAAATGTAATTTTATTTGTTATTTGTTATTGTTATATATATTTTGTGATTTAATAACCGTTTAATATATTACTAGAATGCCAAAATTTAGTTTTAATCTTATTATTAAAAGCAATAGTTATAGTCTATTCAAAGTTTATTTGTATATGCGTCATAAAAATTTATGACGACAAAAACATCGCAATCTTGCGACATCTCTGAGTTTTAGTTCAGTTTGGCTTTGACATACAACAAAATTCTAATCTAAGTAAAATAATTGATCAAAAATGTTATAAAAACATATTTAATTTAATATTACAGTACATTTAATGCATATATTATCGAAGGACTACAATTAATTACACTGGTATAATATTTTGTAGGTTAAAGTTGTTTTATTATATTTACATTGAACCATTTTCCACACCGCCCATGAGGTAGAGTTTTAGACGCGTTTTTTATGTAGTGGTACGCCCCTGGGGACCTAATATACCTAATTAACAATTATACATCAAAGTAATATGTTTTACTTTCTTTCGAGAGCATATTTACCTTTTTACATCTAGTTCTTGTTTGCTTCGATAGTATGTCAAGTCATCTTGATATCTATCTGTATACTACCTGTATACACCATTCTCGATAAAATTAATGATTGAATTCTGCCTAATGTATTTACTATATCTTCAAAACAGTTAGTATTCAATCTCTCCTCGTACATTTTAACCGAATGCTCATGTTTAATTCTGAACAATTACAATCATATCTGTGCACACAAATCTTTCATGACTATATCATTTGCTACAGTTATAATCTATTAATTATGTGCATAGCTTTAGTTGTTTCCACTTCCATCACTCTGTCTTAGGATTATTACACATCTTGAAAGTTTCCTTTAATCACTTTCACTTTCCGAGTCACTGTCCAATTCAATCACTAAACTGTTAATTTCCAATATGTCTAAAACATGTTCACGATTCCACCATTTATAAATTACTTTCTCTTCGAGATCATCCAAACCGAAGGTGTTATGGTCGACAATGCGCCCTTCCATATATCCAAACAGTTGTTAGTAGAATATCCTTCTCGACCAGCATTCTATTATAACAATTCTTTGCTACCCCCCATATAACTCGATTGGATTGATTGAGTGATAGGGAGGAAGTCGTATTACTATATGACTATATCGTTCAGCCATCTGATCTACTGTATATCTTTTTCGGGCTTATTCTAAGAAAATTAAATTGCAAAAAAAACATATTATGTGTTTTAATTTACTTATTGATATGGATTTTAATAAAAGACTAGGTACGCTGAAATTGAAATTACATTTAGGAATTGCATCATGGTCAAAGAATGATGTTTCATATTTGAGTCCATTATCTGGTTGGTTTGAAACACAAATAATATTCCTGTTTGGGAGCTTTCCTTGAACTTAATCTTTACTTATTTTTCAAAACCGTTCCTGCGCTAGAGCGGAATCCTTTGGAAAACAGTCAATTTTACTTGTACCTTCAGATCCTGGAAAAGAACACTCTTATTATGTTTTTGAATTTAAGTAAATATTTCTAAATGTGACAAAAAACAACGTCAATATAACAAATTTCTCTGAAATAATACATATGAATTTAAAAATAACCTAAGGCGTCTTTCCATTTCAAATATGTCGTCTTTTTACTTCCATTCCTCTAGTAATTCAGACGCGAAAGACATGGTTACTATTCGGTATTTCTATGTATTTTGATCTCAACGGTTGATGACTGTAATTAATTTCTTTAATAACATCTTTATTATATATGCTTAGTACAATCTTAATTTACAATTAATTTATTACTACTTTTAATATATACTTGGATTAATTAACAAGCAAGACGAGTACGAGAAAATACAGTATGTATTCCTCAATTATAAAATTATAATTATTTATTAATTATTAACTTATAGCTATAGTTTATAGTTTACGCTAAATGTATACACTTGATATAAGTTCGTATGGTTTTGTTCTCTTCAATCTCCTGACATCCTGCGCGCTGTCCAGCAGTTGCATTGCTTCCACGTTAGTATGATTTAGTAATCTGTTTCAAGGCGAAATCTTGGATAACTTCGCAAATTCATTTGATTTCCAGGTCATCGTGCAGTTCTTCGTTGGTTATATAGCGATAGGCATTGGAAATCAATCGAAGAATCTTGTTTTGACAGCGTTGTATAACCAGTTGATTTGAATTATTAGTGCAACCCCATATTTGCACCCCATAGGTCCAAATTGGCTTTAGAATTGTATTATAGATCAACCTCTTTGATTTTAGATCAAGTTGAGAGTATCTTCCGACTAACCGGTATAGTTGTTTTATTTTGGTATTAATGTGTTTTGCTTTTTGTCTAACGTGATGCTTCCAATTTAATCTACCGTCAAGATAGATTCCAAGGTATCTAGTTGACACTGCTTGAGGAATCGGGCATCCATTGAGTGATATAATTAAGTTTTTATTATTTCGCCTCAATGCAAAATTAACGTGGACAGATTTGAAGCAATTAAGTTGAATTTTCGAATCTTTCGTCCATTTGTAGATTTTGTTGACTGCCACTTGCACTTTTTCTTTTGCCCTAGGCAGAGATATATCTTTTGCCATAATAATTGTGTCGTCAGCAAAGGTTCCAAGAAGTGTTTCTTTTGTTATTGGAATGTCTGCAGTGTAGAGTAGATACAGGAGAGGTCCTAAGACACTACCTTGTGGAACTCCAGCCGAGATATTTATAAATGTCGAGAACGCCATTTCGTGCGATACTCTCAATTTTCTTCCGAATAAATATGACTCCAGCAATTAACAATAGTTACGCGGTAACAATTTGCTCATCTTACAGAGTAATCCCAAATGCCAAACCCGATCAAAATCTTGTGAGAGATCCAGGAATATTGCAGGGCAGTATTTATTTTCCTCAAACGCTCTTTCAATAGCCGCAGTTACTCTGTACACTTGATCGATTGTTGAATGATGATTTCGAAAACCAAACTGGAATTCTGGTATTGTTACCAAATGTTCAACACGTTTAAATATCAATTTCTCAAATAGCTTTGATATTGCAAGTAGTAGCGAAATAGGCCTGTAAGATTCGACTTGTTCTGCAGGTTTGTCAGGTTTCTTGAGCATAATTATTTGTGCCACTTTAATGCATTCCAGGACATACTTCAGCCTTAAACAAGCAATAAATATATATGTCAACATGATGATTGCCTTTCGTGCCAGTTCTTTCAATAATCAACTGTAATTAATTAATTTTAATAACTACAAGTTGTAGGAAAAAATAATTCATTCAAAAATTTGCTTATTTTTAAATATATTACACAGCATCGTTACTCAACGTTTCCTATTTAGTTTTAATTAAGCCCTAAAATTGTCTCCGATATTTTTAAGATGGTTCCAATCTTAACTTTCTGATCTTTCATTAAAAGTTTTTCTACCACAAAAAACTTGCGGGATAAAGAACCGTTTTGCATCAAAAAAGTTTTGGCGGAGGAGACGCTATTAATGGAGAATTTTTTGGTAGTTCGGTTTCGATTCATAGGTAAAAAACGTTATCATATTATATTTAATACAACCCAAATATTTACGAAAGTTTTAATGAGGCCTATAAAAAAACTGTTGACTTTAGATTGTAATAATTCATAATAAACGTTTTCTTCTGATATCTAATTAAAATTTTGCAAGAGATAGTTTTTTTGTTTTTATTATTAGAATATGTATTTGTTACTTTTATAATTAAATAAGAAGATATGTTTGTTTTAGGCGTTAAAAATTGTATTTTATATGACATGACATTGACAAATGTCGTTTGACAGCTCTATCGATGGGTATATATCAATCAAAAAATGTATTTATTAATTTACCGATGCACAGTCCATTCGATCTCAATATTTATCTACTTTTAAGTATGTTGAGTGAGTTTTCGCTTCGGCAGTTAGTTCACTGCAATTTCCTAAATTTTAGTCTAATGTTGAGTTTCAGTAAGTTTAGATAGACTAATGTTATATAAATGGTCATACTTTGAATTTGTTCCTTCAAAATGCCGCCAATTTCAGCAGATCTAAGGAATCAAAATTAACAACGTAGATATGTTCAAGTTAATCCCTATTGAGCTGCATTCAATTATAATTTGACTAATTAATAATCAACTTGCTGATAATCAATATTTTGACTATCGCGGAATTTTTCGAAAGCTTGCTAGTTGGTGTAGTTATTACTTTGTATGTTTAACAGCAGTGTGAGTACTGTCCAACCATGCAGTTCCAATAAGTGGTGCAACAAGTCCCATTCCATTTTTGCAATTGAATCGTTACCAAAATCGTTGGCATTAAAAACAGTTTTCCAGTTACACCTGGAGTATATTGGAGACGGGAACATTTATTGGAACGGTCTTTCTCAATGCCTCAGAATCGTATTAAATTAATATTAGGTATCTCAACTCTTGATCTAATGCGTTGTACATTGCGCATTGTCAATCCTAATAGTATGTCATTGTCTGTAGACATCAAGCATATGTTCTAATTTAAAATTAATGCTATATTATGAGTGTATTCATTCAAAAGATAGAAAACGATCAATATTATTTATTTCCTTGTCATAAAACAAAACTGACAATGCCGTGCATCAAAAATCATTATAATAAACACCACGTTTTTGATTTTTTTATAATGTATTCAGTATTTATTCCAGTTCAAATTGAATATTCATAGCTCATACAGGAGAATGTCTGTGATGTCAGTTAGTCCACTATAAAAATTAAACAATAATACGTTCAATAAAACAGTGCATTCACTCAAAATGTCGACGTCGCAATATTGCCGCATCAACTCTGAGTTTTAATACATCTTAGCTATGACATACAACAAATAAAATCTAATCTAAATAAATGTTCCTTTGTGAACAATCTATTTAACCTTTGTTCACGATTCCATCATTTGTCATTTATTCTTCAATGGGTCTGACTGAGCTCATACTAACCGAAGATGTTATTATTATGTATCCAACATGAAAAACAGTAAATCTGCAATCAATTATTAATAAATGTTATGACTAATAAAACCTGATCAATTGTTATTCCCACCGTTACTATTTCTAATAAGTTTTTTTATTTTCTTATCAATATTTTTATTATCATATTGCCATTATGAATATCCCAACGTCCTATTCTGAAATATCCATGACTCTTTTAAATACACAAACTGAAATAAGTCTTCCCTGATTTTATTATATGCTTTTAAAAATTGTATTCTACTGAAAAGAATGTCTAGTCGTTCTATTAGACCTTTTTGTAGGTTATATTTACATCATTTCAATCCTATATTATCCAACAGTCTATGAAGCTACAGAACTTTAGGCTCTCTATGGATATTTTCCAGACTAACAGTTTCCTCTGAAATATTTGTATTTAATGATGTTTATATTGAAAAAGCCACTCACTGTTTTTATACATTTGATCTCTGATAGAGCTATCATCAAACTGTTCTTGATTGGTCGCCCGCTTCATATGAGGACGGCTTCTTTTCGGTGAATCCAAGATTATATTTTTTATTTTTTGGTTTAATGTCCATACTAATATTCAGTGCAGCTGCAACACGCTAATAGATATGTTCAATAAAACCCGCAGCAACTTCAACTCTTTATCTCGTTGCTGTTCGAAGTAACTGACTAGAGACGCAATATATTCTGTCTGGCACATTTTCAACCAGAGTGATAGTTAGAAGTGATTTGAACCAAAGTCTTATAAGCTATAATTATTATAACTGTTATTTTGAAAAATTTTGCAGACGCTTGAAAACCGCGCGACTATGGTAGGCTGATTTTGTTTTAGGTTCGAACGTATCAGACAGCATTATATCTTGTTTTAACTAGAATAAAATAAGAAGGAAAATGTTGTATGATTCCAAATCGAATTTACAAATTGCAACAGGCAACACATTAAACATATTAATGACGTGACGTCACCGTTATTTTGAGCAGACTATATATGACAAAGCATATATAGTCTGTCTAACAGAACAATCCTCGTATTATATTAAGAATTTGCATTTACTGATTTTCTACAGCTTACCTATTATACTGTTGTTGCTAGACAATGTGAAGTTATTTGTAGACATAATTTCTTCAAAACATCGTTGCACAAAGTTGGAAACTTTTAAATCGCCTTATTACGGGACATAAAGCCTTGAGAGTTTTCTTTGCTTTTCCTTCCGCCACTCTTATAAGTCAATTACGTTTCTACTCAAAGTACATCTAGTTTTCGGCATGAGATGGAAACTTTTTACGTCTAGTCTTCGCCGATTACTTTTACAGAAATTTAGATAAGTTACCAGGGCGGAATTTTCTAATAAATTTATGTGACTCTAAAGAACTTAAATTGCTGTTTATCTTGCCATGGGAAACACATTTTCGATTTAAAAATTCATTATCTGTTGAACTAAGAATTCATCTGAATACCTTTGTTACCAATCTTTTGGCGAGGATAATATTAAATGAATATGTGTCTAGTATGGTGACCGCCGACTAGCTATGGAACTTTCGGCTCCTTTTAAGGCATATTTTTGACATACTTCAACATCTGAGGCTGTATTTCTTCAATTTCGTGACGAATATTTTCTTTAAGATGTTGAATCGTTTGGAGCTTATTCACATAAACTTTTGATCTGAAAAAACAAAAAAAGTCTGGCGCTGTTAAATCCGGATATCTGGCTGGCCATGCTAAATCGCCACTTAACGAAATTAGGCTTCGTGAATAAACGTCATTCAATAATTGAATTGTTGAACGAACTGTGGGTAGTCTGGCCCTATCTTGATGAAACCACATGTCCTCTAGCCCTTGCTCTTCTATTTCAGGCACAAGACAGTCTCGAATCCTGTCTTTTTACCGTTCATCAGTAACAGTAACTGCAACACCTTGGTCAATTTCAAAAAATAACGACCAGTAATGTTTCCAACATGAATACCACATCATGCAGTTGTTTATAGTGGATGCAATATTTATATATATATATATATATATATATATATATATATATATATATATATATATATATATATTTATTTATAAATAAATTTAAGTATACAACAAAATCATTATGATGTTATCATAATATTTAAACAATATATATTGAAACAAAATGAATATTCTTAGACTGAAGAAAGGCAAGGTGTATTCTCTCCTACACACTTCAATAAAAAATTCGTCATCAATCAAAGAATATTATCTTAAAAACGATGTTACTAAAAACAGATCCTAATAAAAAAAACTTTTTATTTGTAAAAAAGACTTTTTTTCAATACACACACATCCAGCTAAAAAAAGACCATTTTTTAACATCAATTCCAATGTTGGCAATATTGAAAAAACTCGCAAAGAAAAGAACATACGAAAAGAGAATTTTAAGGAATCGGTTTTTATAGGAAATTTGACTTTTCACCTTCCTCCTTAATTTGGAGTTACGTTTGTCGTTCTAATGAGACATTCCATTTTAGAAAAAAAAACGGTTGGAGGGTTTTTTTATATTATGCTTACGCACAGAAGTCCGCGAATAAAATAAAATACCATTTAAATCTAATTGGGAAATAAAAAGTTATTTCCAATAAAGATTTTAATATTTTTTTAATAATTGTACTTTATCATTTCATCATGAGGGATGAATGAATTCACACATTCATTCATGACTTGTTACTAACTAAAAAATTATATACTACACGAGGCAGAATTACAAAATATTGAATTACATTCTTAGGTAAATAAATATAAGAACTTTGTTTCTTTTTTTTTATTATTTATTATTATATATAATATTTGGCGACTACGATGATAGGGTATATGGTTACGATCACAATACGAGTATAGAATTAAAACAAAACTTTATTTCAACAATAAATTATATACAGGTTATGGACAAAATAATATGAGCACAGGACATATACACAATATATATTTATTAATAAAGTGCTGAGCCAGTATTTGCTTTTAAAATAACTGAAACTGTTCAATGAAGGACAGTTTGCAAGGAAATGTTATCCTATTCTTTTACCAAAACATCCACCAATTCATTGTTAAATATATAGTTTGTGTATACCATTGACCAACACAATTATTTTGCAAAATTACCATCATCGTATCTAAAAAATACCATCGTTCCACCATCCTAACTAAAAAATAGCATGAGCTTTTGTCTGTTACGAAAAAAATTATATATCCTCTAGAATAAGGCATTATCATTGTTGAGAGAAAACAAGATTGTAAATTAAATACAATTTAGTTCCTTATACAAGACATATATATATATATATATATATATATATATATATATATATATATATATATATTTATAAAAGTCTCCTTTTATAAAGTATGGGCTTATCTGGACTAGGCCTAAAGTTTAACTGGCGAGTGACCAACTTTAGAAATTGTCCCAGAAGACATCCGGTCTTACCCGGCCGGGTTACTGAGGTAACTGGGATAATTTTCCTTGTCGGATTTTACACTCTTGCCTAGAACATTCACAAATTTTAAACAATCCCAAACATAAATTGATGACCATGCCCCAGCAGGATTAGAAGCCGCGGCTATCGCAACAGTAGGAGGACCATCCCATCGCCTTTACCACTTCGCAACCAAGCCGGCACTTAAACAAATTAATCAATATGTTATGGAGAAAGTAATTATGAATTAAATGAAAATGATGAACTTACTAAATAGTATACCTGGTTTTGGATAATACTGACATGTAGGAATTCTATTGTTTTTGATTCTCGATTAATTCTCGATACTTCTTTGGCTTCTCAACAATCTACTGCTTCTGGTCGTCTGGTTCAATCCTTCAGTAATTCTTTCTTGTCAATTCTTGTAATTATGTAGTAATTCTGATATATTTTCTTATCAATCCTTTCTTCTTAATTCTGTCTAATTCCGAAGTTTTCCTTAGTTGCAAATCTTCAGTCAATTCTTCATTCTCTACATTTTCTTATCAAAAATATCTTAACAATTCTTTTAATAATTCTTTCTTCAATGCTTTCTTCAATCAATACTGTTAAAGAGACAAATCTTGTCCAAGAAACCCTTTTCTGTACCCCGATTCGTTCAGAATAATAAAATACTTACGGGAAATACTCTTCCAGCTAGGAACTACTCACGTCGATAGAACACGTGTATTTCGGACTCTCAAGGAATTCTCGAAAATTCCATGTCTTCGGGCCTTCTATATATTTATGGTTATAGGTATAATAAGGTATAGCTTCTGTCAGGCTTGGTCACCAGATATTCGATACCATGCGATATTATATTTTGCCCCAAGTCATAAATATTATCCCATGTCATAAACATTACGAAAAACAGTTTAATGGTCTAATAAATTAGAACACTAATTTATATAAAAAGAAAAAATAATACAATTTTCGTAAACTTAAATGACTTACCGATGTATAAAACCTTTCATTGTTCATGAATCTGACGGCAATTTAAATAAATACCATCACTTAATGCAACCACCGACGACGTACGAAATAGCTTCCGAAGATCAATATCCAGACTAAGCAAGTTAATTTGGCCGGAATCGGCTCATAACGTACTCTATTAATTTTATTATCTTAACCCGAGCGGTAAAACTTGTAAGTCCCTCAGAATTAATCGGCCAAATCTCCTTGGTGGAGACCAATTTAGCGGAGTTTCTGGTCCACTGTTGCGAGGGTTCGACGTAACCATTTATTTGAATTAGGAACTATTTGTCTAGAAGCCTCCACCAAACGTTCTTCTAATTCCGGGCGGTGGGAAGGCCCATAGACCTAACTACAATCGTTCGCCTTAGACGTTTTTTTTTTGGTTTATCGTTTTTCTGATAATAAATCGATGTGTACCTACTTAAGAAAATAACCGAAAATCGACCGGGATGAGTATTTAATGGGGGTGAATCTAATCAGTTCGAATGTAATTTGTCTTTTGGTCTTTTAACACTGTTCACTATTGAGGTTAAGCTCATCAATTTATGCATGTCATCAAAATTTATATTACCTATTTTGACCTGACAAAACAACATACTAATGTAAATAAAATAACAGAGCGAAAATAATGTTATAATATTACCCAACGACTTAAACTACAGGTAATTTAACAGCCACAATAGTTTGCAGATTAAATTTGCTTTTTTATATTTATATATCTTTTCTAAACCTCCTATGATGTCACCTGGAGGGCTAATCCACCTAATTAACAATTGTATATCCAAGTAATTATTTAATTTTCATTTGCGGCATATTTGCCGTTTTGTTTTAATGTGTTCCCTTATCAAGTGATCATTGTATTTATACTTAGTTTCCTCTGTTACTACCTGTGTACATTATATTTAATTCATTAGCCATATCTGCAAAACAGTTAGTATTATAGTATTATCTCCTCATATATTTAACCAAATGCTCGTGTATATTCTAAACAATCACACACATATCTATGCACATAAATGTCCACCATCATAACCTAGTGTTGGTAATTGTCAGCATTGAATCATGATCCCACATCCAGAAAGTTACATTCAGCCACTGTCACTTTCTGAACTACTATTCAAGTCAATAACTAAGTTATTAATTTTTGATTCAACACTAGCTTACACCATTTTTCAATTTCTTCTTCGATGTATCTGATAGACCTCACTCAAACCAAAGAGTGTTATTATAGAAAATCCTACTTTCCATATATCCAAACAGTTGCTTGCAATCCTGGCTCGTATATCTTTCTCGGTCGGTACGTCTATTGTAGTAATACATTGGAACACTCCATAACAATTTGATTTGATTGAATATACAGTGATAGGGAGAAGGGAGAACATAAGAAATACAACACTCTGTGACCATATTAATCATTCATCTGAACTAATGTGTATCTTTTTTTCAGGCCTCATTCTAAAAAAGGAAGTTACATAAAACGAAATCAAACATTTCATTTATATTTACCCACTAACAATTTGTAATACTTAACCCTAAAATATAGTGTTTGTCAATCCACTTGTTCCTTGAATCCACTTGGACCTTTTCTAGTATGGTAACAGTGGTAATTCGTTTTAGTTCTTTAACAGTCTGATTTTCAAACCAGAGCAGATACGTATGGTTAATTTTTCCCTGTTTGTTTTCTTTACATTCTTTTTTTAGCGTCTTGCCAAGGATGACCAAATATTTCGTTTTGAAATGTCTATGCACAAATTGAATTAAATAATTATATTATTTTAAAAGCAATGTCTGGAAGTTCCGCTAGACCTATTTTGGGATATTTTTACACCATTTAAATCTTGTTTCCTAGCTGTGTATGAATAGATGACTGACATCCCTAAATGATCAGCATATCACTAAATATTTTATGGATGCCTTCCAGACTGTCACCTATCTCTGAAATAATAGTATTGAATTATGTTTATATTGAGAAAACCATTCATTTTTTTATACCTTTCATAAATTTAATCTTGAATAGAACTAAGATCAAGTTGATCTTGATTCTGTTTTCGGTATTTTCAATCAGAGTAATCACAAATATTAAGCAGCAATTTAAAGTTTATCAAAACAAGCAAAGCGCCGAAACAATTTGCCGGTTTACATCCTCTTATTATCACTAAACTATTTTGAAGATTTTGCAGAATTTTATAGACTGTTTTGGTTACTCGTTCGGACATATTATTGCATCCATTTTTAACTAGAATGAAATGAGAAGGAAAATATAGTCTGGTATTAAAACTAATTTACAAAGTACAGTAGGCGTGGTTCACTGCTATTTTGGACAGACTTTTGTTTTTTTTTATATATATTTGAAAGTCTCCCTTTTAGGTCTCCATCGAGGGTTTATCTGGACTACACCTACAGTTTAACATGGGCGCCGAACCACAATTCTCAGCATTAAGCCTACCGAGTGACCAACCAAGAGACCATCTCAGAAGATATTCGATCATATCTAACGCGCTTAGTAGAGTGACTGGAATGGATATTCCTCGTCAGACCCAACTCCACTGTTGCCTATGAAAACATTTACAATTTTAGTCACAAACATGATATACATACTTGCCATAGCAGTATTCGAAGCCGCAACAGTAGGAGGACTGTCCGGTCGCCGACCACTGCGCCAACTAATCCGGCCTATTACTTACTTACTCTTACTTAATTACTTATATTATTTCTAATCCAAGTAAGATTCAAAAAATAAAGTACAGTCCAATAATCCGAACAACTAAAACTAAATATTCAACAAAAAATTGTTTTCCTTATATTCTTGTCATCTTCATGACTATCTTCTCTCAGAAAATATAATTGAATTTCATTAAGTATTTAATGTGCGATTAAAAACAATTAAAAACTTTTGTTCCTGATCACAGGATGTTTTTATAGACTCGTAACTATATTCATAAGCTTTTGTAAAAAAAAATCTTCAGTCTGCATCATAATTTATTTTATTAAAAATAAAATATTGGTCTGAAAATCATACTTTCCTGTGAAAATAATCTATCGCTTTCCAATTAGGACTAAATTCTATTTCACCATATTCCTTCATTCTCATGAATAAGTATAAGGTTGCGGTTGACCGTGCTCATCTTTTTTTTCTGCTGAGCTGGTATGCTTCATTGAAGAGACAAACGCAGGTCGAGGTTGGGGGAAAGATAACGGCTCGAATTTCGAATCAAAACCAAGCCCTTGGAATTCTTCCCCGTCGGCGCGTGAGAGCTTTACAGAATTAAGAATGGCGCTGCGAAGGGCTCGGAATTTTTCAATTTAGCACCTCGTAACTTTACATTTTCATAAATATGGCATTTTGTCGAAAATATTATGGACTTACTTCGATAGTTTCCAATAAAACTTATTCAATTAAAAGCTTCGCGATGAAATATCAATAATGTGAACTAAAATTAATGTTTTTAATGAACAAACTTTATTAAAGCTTTATTAAAGTATACAAGTTTTTCAAAAATACATATTAAATGGTTATATATATTCTAATAATTTTAATTTTAAAAAGACGCTTATTGATACGAATTATAAGAAATCAAAAATTATATAATTTCCACCAACTTGTCTCCATTTCAGTTTTCCTGGCAATTTTCGCACATATTCAACGTTTCAACTCCATGTACTAACATGCCATACTTCATAGGTCTGAACAACTCATAATCAGAAGATAATATTTCTGTTCAGTATACTACATGTGGTAGAACGTTCCATTCGAGCTGTAATAATATATGCCATACAACTTTTGGCAACATGTCACCGAGTGTCACGCAAAAAAACTTTTTACACTAATACGACAGTCAATTTATTAAGTTAACATCAATAGATATCTGTAGTAATAGTAACTCGCTGATCCCATCATATGCATGACTAGACTTTATGGACATTAATATTCCGCTACGTTGTCAATGTATATGACTCTCCTGAAGCTATCCATGACTTTTTACGCTTGAAATTGTCGATGGTAATGAACCGAAATCAGATTAATTATCAAGAAGAGAAGACAGGTTGACATTGAATTGACAATGATTCCACAGTTACTCCAAGTGTTTCTAAGTATGGTTAAGTGGAGGTAAAGCTGTAAGGTTATAGAAGGTGGACTAAAAATACTCAACGACCCCTAACCATAAACTATTGAAGTGAAGTTGACATTGAAATTGAAGTGAGCTGAGTGAATAAAAATTGTTTACTGGAATTTGAACCGAAGGCTGCAGTTCAGGATGAACGGTCACCAAATACGAATTAAAGTAGTTCACTTTCTTAGTCATAGACTATTGTAATCTGAAATCACCAAAGCGGCAAAACTATTCCATAGAGGGATACCAAGGAAACTTGGGTAGAAACAGTGCCATTTCAAAGATCTTCAAATGCAAACTGGCAGACAAAGAGGCAAGCAATACATAATTTTATAGCTTAGTTTTCCCATACGTAATAACGACCATGTATATAGTTTTTAAGAGGAGGGTATTATATAATAGGTCCCAGACTCTCCGACGATCTATTTTTTTGACTATCTGTAAGGTGAACGAATGAGACGGGTTGGCCTTTTTGAAGAAAGCGCCCGTTAATAAGATTTCTAAACATATTGATGTGTTTTAAATGTGATTAAAATATTAATTTAAAATACCGCACTGTTAGGTATTTGAAATACTAATTATAAATTACATTTCTAAAAAGTAGTGGAAATACAAATATCATAAATAAAAAGCTGCTTACAAAGATCTAACTACTTTGTAAATAAAAAGCACAGACGATTCTTGTTACTCTAGGACTTTGTTACTCTATGTTAGGATGAAATATTCGCCTATTTCGGGTTTTTTTCGCAGCTGTATATTCCCTCCGATAAAAAGGAAGTGTTAATATGTTCTCTCTACAAGAAATAGAAAATGTAACTTTACATGGCCAGGCTATTAATAGTTTTTTAATTCAACCTGCCATAAATCTTTAATATTTCAAACAGTAGGGGATCCAAATCCAAACAGTGCCCAATTCTAACAAACTCTCAATCACCCGTGTATTGAAGGAAAATATAAGGTGCTGAATTAACGAAAGTTTTTACAAAATGCGTATAGCAGGTCAATTGAAAAGTCCCCGGCCTATCATAGTAAAACACATTTTTTTGACAAAATTATATTTTTTTATTCAACATAACTTCCCCTTCAAATATCCAACTTTTCGACCATTTTTGTAATACGATTTGTCCTTTGCTTCAAAATAGGCCTCAGTGACAGCGATCACCTCTTCATTCAACGAAAATTTCTTTAAATACAGGAAATAGTCGCTGGGGCCAGATCTGGAGAATACGGTGGATGAGAAACAAATTCGAAGCCCAATTCATGGAGTTTTGCCATCGTTTTCACTGACTTGTGACACGATCTTGGTGAAGCAGTATTTTTTTTCTTCCAATGCGGTCGTTTTTCGGCAATTTCGTCCTTCAAACGGTCCAAAAACCCTATGTAATAGTCGCTGTTGTTGGTCCTTCCTTTTTTAAGGTAGTCAATGAAGATTATTCCATGTGCATCTCGCAATACAGACGCTATAACTTTGCCAGCCAACTGTTGCGTTTTCCCATACTTTGGAACGTGTTCATCGTATGCAGTCCACTCGGATGACTGTCGATGGGACTTCGGAGTGAAATAATGGAGCCATGTTTCATCCATTGTCACATATCGACGCTAAAACTCGGGTTTATTATGCTTGATCATCTTCAAACACTGCTTCGAATCATCAACTCGTCGTTGTTTTTGGTCAAAAGTGAGCTGGCGCGGCACCCACTTTGCACTTAGCTTTCTCATACTGAAATATTCGTGAATGATATTATGTATACGTTCAGTTGATATTTTTAAAGTGTCTGCTATTTAATTCAATTTCAATTTACGGTCACTTAAAATTATTTTATAAATTTTATGTTACCGTCTTCAGTGCTCATTTCACCACGTCTAAACTTAGCATATCCTTGATGGTTGATTTTCCTGGGACAGTGTCTGGAAACTCGGCATCAAGCCAATTTTTTGCTTCAACTGTATTTTTTCCCTTCAATAAGCAATATAGAATCGCGAAATTCCTTTTTATCCCCTTTATTCACAATAACAAATGTTGACAGCTGTCAAGTTTATACACGCATCTTTTGAGGGTTATCGCTAACTAAAAATCATATAGCTTTAATTCTAGTAGCTCCATCTATATGTCAGGGGACATTTAATTGACCTGTTATATTAACCAAGAAGTACAGCCATCTTTCCATATCCTATATACTTTATAATTCAATATAATATTCCAATTTTGAAAAAACACAGATTTTTATTCAATTGATATCTTGCCCCATATACAAAAGAAATAATTTAATAATTAATTATTAAATCCGCTCCACGAACTATACATTTGCTATTCGTAGAAATTAATGAACTGTATTCATTTGTTGGATAATAGTCAACGAGAAAATTACATTATAAGCCTCAGGTACACTAAATAAGGCAGTTTAAATACCGTAAACAAACAATCTACATTTAAATTGCATTTGATAACGGATAAAGGTCAATTTTGTTCGACTTCTGGCTAATTATAAACTTTCCTAATCTGGGAAAACCGACAGGAAAATTTCCTCGGCGTTTTCCACTCTTTCCGTTCCAGTTCTTGGTCCATTATCTAAAATCCTCAATTTACTTTTTGCTGTATTTCGATAAAATTAATTTGGCAATTTAGAAAAAGCAAATTAACTCTTAATGAAACATAGCTACAGTAGGCGCATTATCAGATTAGATATTAACATAAAGTAGATAAACCAGTGGTTTAATCAACACATGTTGTTCAAAATAGTAATGTCAACAACTGAATGAAAACTAACGACACAATCGATAGACGTAAAACATCCGACTGTTAAAAAAAGTAACAAATGCATGGAAACAGTTATTAAAAATATTGGTCCAATAACGAATACAAGTATTTTCCCATTAGTTCCTCACAGAACAGTATAAAATGGTAGTATCACTACCTGGCCATACTTTAAGCTGTATCATCTGGAGAATTCCTGTTGATCTCCTCCCATATAGGTATTGGTATTGAATTTGAGAGGGAAAGAACCCGCTAACTCTTCAGCAGTTGACTCATTTGGATCGACTTTTTTTCGTTTTGATTATATAAAATAAATTGGAGGTGTCGGCCACCGAGAAAATGATCAATATTTTTAAAAAAGTATCGATATACCGATATATCGGAGTAAAAAAATCATTTTTTGCAATATATATATATATATATATATATATATATATATATATATATATATTATATAATTACTGAATACTATTAGGAAGCAATTAATAATTCCATTATAAGGAAGTACAAATATTTTTATATTTGAATTTTCTGTGGATCTGTATAAAGGAATGGTATGGAATAATATCCCATAAATGTTTTATCGTATTATAATATATATACAGTTAGATATACAATCTATACGAGAATAAATTGGGTAGATTTTTGTAAAGGTCGCTAGGTAAAACTAGTAGAACCACAAATAGTAACTAAAAATACACGACTGAAACAGTCAATAGTCAATAGTAACAAAATCAGTCGCACCGAAAATGCCAACTGAAAGAGTTACTGGCAAAAAGTAGTCAAATCAGTCGAAAGTACCCAACGCGCATATATATATATATATATATATATATATATATATATATATATATATATATATATATATATATGTATATATATATTATCATTATAGGTTTTTTGATCACATAAAGAAAAGAAAAAAAAATATCGTAAAGGAAATTCATTATTCGTTGTTGACTCCGAAAAGTTTTCGGATATCGAGGGACCAAAAGAAGGCCAACGAACAAATTTGAATGATTCGATTTTGATTTGAAATTTGACACCCTGGTTTTTCTTTTTAATAAGGAATTATAGCCCACAGGGGAAACCGTATAAAAACTGCTTACCTGAAATTTATTCGAGAAAATGAGGGGATATGACAACTGTTCGCTAATTTAATTTCTCTTATCTTTGGTGGATATCTCGGTTTTTCCGTTAGCTTGTTCGAAAAGTTTGGCTGTTAAAAAGTTCTTGTCTTAATATTTTTTATTATTTAGGTCTTGAAGAATATATTAAATCATATTTATTTAACAATAACTTAAACAATGTCCCAAGCTATATTACAACGAACCATTCTCGCATCTAAATAAATAGGCTCTCTAAATTTCATTTTGTGTTCGGTCCCAAAAAATACTCCCACAATATTGAAATATCCTAATTTTCGTTTCTTTTTTAATAATCTATAACTGTTTAATTTTTTTAATGTTTTTTGTCTAATAACAACTTTTGTCGTGATGTTTTTGTAATAATTAAAATTATTAATAATATGTTAAAAGAAACTTATATTTATTTATAAAATATGATTTAAATGATCCAAAGTTCTTTTATCCCTCAATATATAATACATTTTAATTGGATGAGAAATCTATATATGGACAAACGTTGGTTCTGTTCTTAACGGTCATCGGCATTAGGCCTACCTTAGATGGGCAAGTAACCAACACTGTTGCCAAATGTCTATAAAATTCTTCAAAACATTAGTGACCAAAATTAGATAATAAACGTTGTAAACCAAGATTTTAAGTTAATGCGGCAATATTGCAACGCAATGACATTTATTGGATAGACTATATTATTGTTCTAGTCGTGTGTATGTCACTGAATTCTAACCAAATGGTTGGACCGATTTTGATTTTTTTTAAATATTTTTATGTTGATAAATTTAGACCAAGAAACGATAGCGCTGAAATAGGATTCCTAGACAAACATTTTAACCGACCTCGAAAAAGGAGAAGAAGGAAGGACTGTCTATTTTTTATGTATGTTCATCAATGTCTCCGTCAACTGTAGACCAATATTCAAAATACTTTTTTTATTCGAAAGAGTGCACTTCCGAAGTGGTTCCATTGGAACCAAGTCAGGATCTGATGATGGAATTTAGTGCAATCGAGGGAAACCCTCAAAGGCACGTACAATGCTTTCATATATTTTTTATCTAAAATAATCAGATACTTGTGTATAATGTTATTGTTGAGCTGATGTGGCGGAAGATCCAACTCCTCGACGGTTTGAGGTTAGAGGATATTTAACTGTATACTTTAAAGTTCTTTTGATAAACTGATAATAAATGCAGGGACCGGACCGTTATACCCATCAAGGTTTTTTGGGGATTTTTTAGGTTTACCTACCTAATCGCGTAATTTATTGAGTAAATCTAAAAAAGTCAAATACAAAAAAAATTAAATTACGAACAAAACAAAACTAATTTATTGTTGGTACCGACTTCAAAGTGATCAGTTCGTAGTAATTAAAATAATATTCTAAATAGCTAAATAGGTTTAGGTAGGTATTAAGCTAAATGTAAATTGTATGTATATGGTCGAATATAAAATAAGTCTAGATAGGTTAAATAAGGTGTCTGTTTATTTCTATTTGTTATTGCAACGATTATTATGTAGATATTTGATTTCAAAACGATTTTTTTTAATTAAAAATCTAAGTGTGATTATTTTTTACTTTTTAATAAGCTCCATATATATTTTTTGAAGTCGATTTTTTAAATATTTTATCGATTATAAGAATATATTACAACAAAATCACTAATTGGAATGTTACTATGATCATCTTAT
Organism: Rhynchophorus ferrugineus; assembly: GCF_030347505.1. NCBI lineage: Eukaryota > Metazoa > Arthropoda > Insecta > Coleoptera > Curculionidae > Rhynchophorus > Rhynchophorus ferrugineus. The sequence continues at coordinate 15,448,624 of NW_027472583.1, read as the reverse complement.
ACTATTTGTTTTATTGTCGATACAAATAACTTTCAAACAAAAGCAAATGTTGGGACACGACAATGTCTATTGTGTCCGCTGCTATTGGGTCCATAGCATACGTTACTTTACTTCTAGATTTTCTGTCTTAAAGTAATATCAGTAAAACTAACTTGAGGAGAGTCATAAATAAGCAGCAAAATAACTCGAAACATTAATCAAAAACCAGTTTAGGCCATTCCATCGCCGCCACGTACTTCGAAACAACTTTTCTCGTCTCGGCATAAATCACACCTTCAACACGTCGATATTTAAACTATTTTATTTTCCCAAATATGATAAATTTCACGTGTCTTTATTATTTCCCGAGACTTAGAACTAATCCGGTATTTCGACAGGTAATACGAAAGTAAACAAGAACCATTAAATATTAATAGCTTAGAAAAAAGTGGAAAACTTTTAAACGGTTTTGTAAAGTAATACATAAACTTGTAAATTTTCGGCAGGATACGAAATAAGAACTTGTGACATTTACATAGTGTAGACAAGACTTTTATTAGAACAGAAAAAAACGGCACACGTTTATTATGCATGACATTTTTTTATTCTTAATACATTTTTAATTTCATTTAATTTGGGTTCAGGAAAAATTCTCGTGAGTTTTTTTACAACAGATGGTGATAACTTAGTGTTTAAGTGAACTTTATTACATCAATTATTATGAAAGCAGACTTGGTAGTATAGCGTTCAAGATAATGGGACGGTTTTTACACTGTTGTGATAGTCGCAGGTTTAAATCCATGGGAAAGGATTTTTTAACCATATCTTTATAATTGTTAAACTAATTTATTGTAAAATCGGTCAAGGAAAATCTGTCGCAGCTACGTCAACAAGAAGGCTAAATCATATGCATTTTGAAATGGTCTTTGAGTGAGCCACTGGCCACTTAATAGAAGTGGACCATCTAATTAGAACCATAAATTGAACACTAAGTCCAGTCTAAATAAACTCTAGTTTTAAAAAAATACTCTTAAATAAAATATTAAAAAAATAAAAAGAAGAGCATAATATGTACCCTGTTATAAAAGAAAAATAATAAATAAAAATCATAAATATATATATATATATATATATATATATATATATATATATATATATATAGTGGCCTGAAAGAAAAAGTCGTCTTTTGAAAAAATATTTATAACTTGTTAAAGGGGGCAACCTAGGAATGTCTTTTTTTTAATAATATTAACGGAGAAGCAGTTTTTTGTTTTTTCTTCTTGCTTCAAAGTTGCTTTCTTTTTAGTGTTTACGTTTGTCCAGTTTCTTTAATAATGGAAATGCAGTTAATGTAGTATATAGATTCTTTCTGTAATATCTGCAAACTTCATCAACGCTGAATACCATAGATATTTTAATTATTGTTTGTATAACTGCAATTTATCATGAGATATAACAGTTACCGATATAGTAATTTCGCTGTTTTTCGAAAAAAACTATATAACATTTTAAACGCTATATAAATTATATTAGCAATTTTAATCGATAGTATTTTGCTACTTTACTGGTAAAATCATAATCCCGCCATCGCAAAATGTTTGAGGCTTCTGGCAACAAACTGATCCAAGTAATTTTCGCAAGTCTCATTGAAAGCAGTTTTAAATCGCAAATTATATGTCAAAGTACGGTCATCCACCACTCAGGATGTTTCGAAACTTAAACATGCTCTCCCAGTTTTAGCTTCTCTTATTTATAAATAATGATTTCTCTTTTTTGCCTTAATCACCTGCTTCAGTCCCTTTAGTGACCGACGGTCAAGAGATAGATAGATTAATAGTTTGACTATGTTCGAGTAGCTCTTTTGTAATCTTTTTACATACTACTATCATATGTAATCTACATTTTATCTCTCGTAATCATTCATTTCAATAAAGGCTCGATTTCCTTTTATATCAGCCATGATTCACAAATTAAACCTCGGTCCACTAAATGTTTAGCTGTTAATAAATTTAGAACCCAGGTATATCAAGCATTATTTAAATAAATTAAATCTGTTTTATAGTTGATGTTTAATTCCGTAATAATCGCATCGGAAGATGAAATATATCAGACCCTCTACATTTTCAGTATTCATTCACGTATTTATATTATCGATAATCCCATTGCTATAGCTTTTTGCAATATCCTTATTCAAAGCAAAACGTGTTATGGAGTATTAACTTTCACATGCGCAGCTTAGATCTATTTATTAAGAAGACTTAAAGCCCTTACCCTATTAATTAGGATTTTATTCTAATCTAAGGTTTTAAACCTACATAGTTCTGTGGATTTAAATTCGAGTTATTTTCTCCCTAATATGCTCATTTCAACCAGATAGATAGATCAAGTATTGTTATCATATAGCATGATAGTATTTTTGAGAGTTATTGATATATGAAAAGTTTCGTCGGATATAAATAAAATGTACTGTAATTTCACTGGCTCTTATCCCCAGTGGTCCTTAATATCCATCTCTACTTTCACTTATTTACAATATTATTTGGTATTGTACTTTTCTCGTTGTTTCCTCATACAGTTTTCAATTCCATAATGACATTTGAAATTTGTAGTAAAATAATTAATTGGTTCCACTATGGCACCTAAAGGTTCACCGGCTTCTATTTATTTTATTATTGATTAAGGCTATATTTATTAGGTTATTGCATGAATTCTGATTATTTTTTACTTAATGAGGCATATTATTCCATCATATTCTACAGTTTCTGTCATCTTTTTGGCAACACGGTAATACCATTTCGAAATAACGATGTTGGTTTGTCAGCGGTCCAATGACTCATACATTTTTAGATTTCTTCAGCATGTCCAGAAGCCATCTCCAAAACAAGTGCATCCATTTGAACAAGTCGTATTTAGAAGAGGGTACATGTAGTAAATAGTGTCAGTGATTCAGAACTTCCAACTACAACAGTGAATCCTCCACTTGAAACAACTCTTAAAAGATGTGGCTACACGTTACCATGCAAGAGGACGGTTTTGCGTCTGTTACTTGCTATTGCTAGTCGTTTTGCGACAATACATCGTTCAGTTTGTTAATTTGTAGTAGAGAAATATCTTCAGCACCAGTATAATTCGGTTTCAGCAGTTTTATGTAACAGGTTAATTGTAAAGTCCCCTGCTTGACACATAGATGGCGCTATTAGAATAAAATCCATATATTTTATAGTTAGCCCTAACACTCAAAAGATGCGTGTGTAAATTTGACAGCTGTGGAATAATTAGTATATGAATTATAGCATTTTGAGTGAAGCAACTTTTATTATTGCGAAAAAAAAAATAGATAAAAAAAGGAATTTCGCGTGTTGATTAAATATTATTTTTGAAGGGAAAAAATACAGTTGAAGCAAAAACTTGGCTTGATGTCGAGTTTCCGGACACTACCCCAGGAAAATCAACCATCAAGAATTGGTATGCTAAGTCTAAACGTGGTAAAATGGGAACAAAAGACGGTGAACGCAGTGGACGCCCAAAAGACGAAAATATTTTTAAAATGACCAAATGATTTTGAAAAACCGTAAATTGAAATTTTAATAAAATAGCAGACACTCTAAAGATATCAACTGAACCTGTACATCAGATCATTCACGAATATTTGGGTATGAGAGAGCCCTGTGCGAGTTGATGATTCGGAGTAGTGTTTAAAGATGATCAAGCGTAATGAACCCGAGTTTTTGCGTCGATGTATGACAATGGATGAAACATGGCTTCATGATTGCACTCCGAAGTCCAATCGACAGTTATCCGAGTGGACTGCACACGATGAACCCGCTCCAAAGCTCCAAAGCTCCAAAGGTTATGGCATCTGTATTTTGAGATGCGCATGGAATAATTTTAATTGAGTTCCTTGAAAAAGGAAGGACCATCAACAGCGACTATTACATAGCGTTATTGGACCGTCTGAAGGACTAAATCGCAGAAAAACGGCCACATTTGAAGAAAAATAAAGTGCTGCTTCACCAAGACAATACACTGTGTCACAAGTCAGTAAAACAATGGCAAAAATCCATGAATTCAGCTTCGAATTGCTTCCTCATCCACCGTATTCTCCAGATTTAGTCCCCAGCGATTATTTCCTATTCTCTGATCTCAAAAGAATGCTCACTGGGAAGAAATTTTCGTCGAAGAAGAGGTGATCGCCGAAACTGATGATTATTTTGAAGCAATGGACAAATCGTACTACAAAAACAGTATCGAAAAGTTAGAGGGTCGCTATATTCAGTGCAGTATCAGTATAGTTGAAGGGAATTATATTGAATAAGAAAAACCAATTTTGCCTAAAAAGTCTTGATTCATCAATTGCTAAGTTATCAGAAAATTATTTGGGAGTTTGAAATGTATTTTCGTCCAATAAGTCTTGCAATTCGTTAATTATTAATGGTGTTATAATCACCACTTCAAATCGTTGAAACCCAAACCGACATTTGGACTATGGCGGAGTAGCATCACCATAAGCTTTGAAAAATTATTTAGAATTCACTCGATTACTTGTGAACTATTTTAGCGAATGTCTAGTTAAATAACACTCATTTTTAACGTAACGAAAACCTTTCTATGTATTTTCTTAAATTAGCTTTACTAATAATTGATAGTATAATACAGTGGAAATCATTTAAATTAATTTTTGAATTTAAATACCACACATAATATGATCAATATTAAATAGTTACTTCACAGACTCGCAATATTAATTAAACTCGATCATTAATAATGACTAATGAATAATTAATTACCCCAATTCAAATAATACCGGATGACAGCAACAGCATATACATGGTATAAATCGCAGGGTTATCGATCGGAAGCATTCGAGCCGGTGGTCTCTAAAAAAAAATGAGGGTCTGATTTCGATAATGGAAGTTGAAATATTCAGCGACGCGATGAAAATTTAACGATCTAATATTGAGAAGTTATCCTCATTATTAAGAACGCCCGAAAATTGGATTAGTATTGGAAGTTGATAAGTATTCGCCTAACTCCATCGAATATTTTACCATTTTCATTACACCGAATTGAAGAGACAATCGCATTTTCATTTTAAATTATTATTAAATAAGTAATTAGATATAAGAAACACTAAATTGGAAAAGAGGTTTGAAAGGAATTATTTTATAGATTACCCCCAGACTGGCAAAATGATGTCATATTATCTTTGGAAAGTCTAATTTCAATGAAAATAAACTAAAAATCCAAGTAATATTTACAAGTACTTAAAACATAAAGTTCTATAAAGTAAATGTAAGTTCTGGTTTTTATTCAAATAAAAATACCTTCGAATACCGTCATTCTTATGTCATTCTTATATAATTCTTAGGCTATCTGTTTTCGATTGGTGTGATCTGTTATTATATCTATTATATTTGAACCAACGCATTGGTTGTGTAGCTAGAATACATCTTTGGACACGGAAGCTTTCATCAGTAACTATCTCAGTCATTTTAGTCAGTAACAAGCAACAAATGTTTTAATAAAAGTGTGATAGAAAGGCTCCTTTTAAGTTAGTTTCTTGTTATTGTGGGAGGCAGCGAATTTCTATTGATCAATAAACACTATATTCAAATTAATAGTTTGACTAAGTTTGAGCATCAGTAAACACTAGATCTAAGATCTGGCTGGCATATTACTATCGTACGTGCTCCACTATTAATTACCTATAATTATTAGTTTCAAAAAATGTCCCTTTTCTTCTATTCACAAAAATAGGAAGACGAATGATGACGTTTACTGAATAAAGGACTAACGCTACCTTTATATCGAAAATGGTGACTTTCTTGAATAAGTATTACTATAGATAGGATATTTATATATAAGAATGAACCGAAATTACTTTTTCTCCTGCATTATACGTTTTATATTAATAATTATTAATATATGTTTTGAAGAGTAGTTAACCAGAAAACGATGATGAAGAAAAATTTTAGAGATGTATAATGTTGCCAACATGTAATACACATCGTAAACAGAAAAAAATAAAGCTCTAGAAGGAAGAAGATTTTGAAAATTGGGTTAAAAATATGGGTTTAGAAGGCATAATCTAAACAATATATCCTTGACTGTATATGAATTATTTTTTAATTAATTACAGACCACATAATAGAGGATTTGTCACGTAAATATTTCACTGTTTCCAGTAAAATTCAAAGTATTTGAAAAACTTGTATTAAAGTGTTTGTTTGCAGTTTGTTTTTCTATACAAATATTCAAAATTGACCAGGCTGAACAGCCTACAAAGAGGAAGCCTGCTCAGCTTTCTTAAGAATGCTCATCAGGATGTTGAACAAGAAGCTTACTGAACAATGAAAGAAACGAAATCAGGAGTACCGCAAGGAAGTGTTTTAGGTTCTATTCTTTACCTACTCTATACGTGTTCTTTTATATGTTACTATGGCTACATTTGCTAATGACACTGCGACATCTGATATTGAAGACAATTACGAAGAAGCAGAAACTGCAACACATAGGTAATAATATACACAAATGGACATCAATTATATTGAAATCATCTTCAACCAAACTGTTTATATATCAAAAAATATGAATTCTACTAGTATCCCATATAGCAATAATTCCAAATAACTTAGGATAATGCAAAACTCTGAATTTGATGTAAAACTTGAAAACAAATAAAAAGAACTGTAGCAGTACTGTAAAAGTACTGAAAGCTGTACAAGCAAATACGAAGACCTACAGGGAGCTATGTAATTCAGTTTGGGTATGTTCTGCGAGAAACAGTACAAACATAATTCAAGTATTTCAGAAGTCCTAAAGAGTCTAATGGGTGCACCCACTTACTATCGCAACAATTACGTATAATGAGACCTTTGAACAACTGTCATAGAGGAAATTAAAAGTTTTGTATCAAGGCTTGAGGAACAACTCCAATATTAATACCGAAAATTCAATTCAAATACAATTTATAGACAATCCTGAACTAGGACGCAAACTTAAGAGTATCAAACCATGTGATAATATGTAGTTATGTAGTGAAGTGAAATAAATGGTAAAAATACTAAAATACTTTTATTTTATTAGAGACTAATTAAAGACCAATAAGTTTCCTAATTTTAAGTCGTTATAAATAAAAATTGTAAAATTAGTCAGCTAAGACTAGTGATAATCCAAACGATTTTGTTTCAGTTTTGAAAATGTCAATTCATTTGTCGTGCAAAGTGATTTTTCAGACAAGCAGTATACGCAACATATAATATCATGTTATATTCTTTCAATTTTAAATTATTTATTATAACTAGTGTTAGCAATTAAAAAATAGTATCAATTACATCACTAAACAAATTACTATATAGTACAAAAGTGATAGCAAAAATCAATATAACTCTTATTGATTACTGACCGTTCCAGATAGACTCTTACCGCCTAATTCTACTTCAATCTGTGACTTTAAACGCTGAACTGACGATTTGTTAAATTTTGCAAGGTCCACATTTACTGACCAACGAGAAAAATCAGGAAATATAGAGTCCTCGAATGACTACTGCTCTGAAATATAGATGGGAAATCATCCAGACGGCCCGATTTCTCCTTGGAGAGTTGAGAGGTTGCTTTCGACAGGTCGGAATGTGTGCCTCCGGTTATAGCATGAAATTCTACCAATTACCACGTGACAGATCCAATATTTTCTATTGTTTTTCAAATATATAGCGTCTAATAAAAATTGTTTATTCTTTAAAATTTTAATAATAACGAATACATTGAATATTTAATTTTCTAAAGCCATCGGTAACAGTAACTATATTATTAACTAATTCTCAGTTAAAATAGTTATATTTTTAATGAATATTTACATGACCGTGATAGACAGAAGAGGTTGATTTTTACAGGTTTAATTGATATTCATACTACACCGCTAATTTTAATTGTATTTTCGCATGTAAATGGTAGTTTTAATATTTTTAGATAACTAAATTAATACTTTTCGACATATTCTTTCAACCTTACATATTCGACATTCATCAGTTTTGTTATTTGATATGGGTATCAGCGCCAAATAAAAACCTGGCTAATCCAAGAACATCCAGATCGAGGAATTGCAAGACTTATTGCTGCTCAAAGGCTTATCCCATCTCAAACCTTCAAGGAATATTTTTCAGACAGCCTAATAGTTGATAAGTCAACTATATACACATATTTACATGCTATGGTTTCATTTTATCAAGTGAAGTGAAAAATGATAAGAATACCTGCAAGTAATTAATATTTAAAAAATGAGTTTTATATAAATTTATTTTACATTGATATCCCATCGACTAAAAATAATTTTTATTTCTAAAGTAATACGCAAAATAAACCATCAAAACTTACATCACAAACGGGCTTTAACATACGTGATAAATGATGTTCCATGAAATATCATAAAGATTTTTAATGATTAGTGCTTTTTGATTAGTGCAATTTTCATAGTCGGAATATAAACTAATGATAAAAACCAATTTTCATTAATATAGCTTCTTGCATTCGGTACAACCTTCCACAGATTCATTACAATGGAAATAATAGTTTAACCACGCATTGATGACAAACAAAGAAATATATAATAATATATATAATTTCTTGCTTTAAAATATATCTAAAGTGATATGTATTTGCTCTTATTCTCTTATCTCTATACGTGCTTTAAGTTTAAACATTTTCCCAAGGTATGAAAAAGTACCCAAGTCTAAATGGTGCTCAAACGAGACAAACAGCCGCATGAAAGAACGTCGTATAGACCCATCAGCCCCCCAATAATTGATAAAATAATGGAAAAAATCATTCTAAATCTAATCAGTCACCAATTTGTAATCCGAGAGGATCATCGCACCATTGAACAAGTAAATTAATTCTAATCAAAGAACTTACATGGTTAAGTAATATGATAAATACTCAGATTTGCACGCAATGCGCTTAAGAGCCCGAGACAGTGCTGTTATCGATGTTATACCTGATTTACACTGCGTGCCTTCCAACTAGTAAGGACACAATGATTGCGACACTGTCATCCTATCAAAAACTGCTTCATTCAATGACTTCTAAATAAAATAAGGAAGTAATTTAACCACTATAATAAACACAGAGAATAAAGGCAAACCAAGTCAAGTTCACTCATGTCTTTTATACATTGAGAAGAGAAACATGTCCATCGGTAAAATTATATGCATACGGATATATACTTGGCGAAAACATCCCACAAGAGCAACAAAGAGAGAACATACCATGCCATAAGAACATGCAAAATACTTGGGCCAAGAATAAACAACTCGACACCAAACTCTATAGTGTGCATTAGTGCATATGGTTATAGTTGTCAGTCCCACTTAAGCAATGAGAGCAAAATGATGGCATGCAAAGCCACCATCAAGCTAATATGGACATACGGAAATCAACTATGGGCACAACAACCAACAGCAATATTGTAATATTAAAAATATTCTATTGCAAGATATTAAGTATCATGCTCAATATTCCTGAGAGCATGAGCAACAGGTACATGTATCTAGATCTAGATATGAGAACAGTGAAGTCAGCTTAGCAGAAGAGACTTGTGCAACATACAAATGAGCTTACATTGGTGCTAAGTGGAGTAAAAGGAAAACAACACGCAAGGTTCAAAAGATGCGACATCCCCAGTCGCAGCAACAGACACACGTAGAGGGTTGGGAGCTGTGCCCACAAATGGATGCTCTTTCATAAAAACATCAACCAACACAATGTTGGACAACACAATGACTTATTATTTTGAGACAAATTATTATGATATAAAATAGAAAAAGAAAAATATTGCTCTTTAACCCCACTACAGGTACGAAATAGATCGTACAGATTTTTCAGTTATTTAATTATCTTTAGTTTTAAATATGTTTATAAAACTTAATAAACAAAATACTTGTAATATTATGTATTTTCACTAGTTAACAACCACAAAGGCACAATCAGCTAAAACTAAAAGCAACTATACTCGAAAATTATTGAAGGCTTCGCACGGGTGCAATGCTGATACTAAATTAAATACACTACAGAAAAAATATGAACGTTGTATATAAAAACATAGCGGCCCGCTCCGACTTTGCACGGGCATAAAATATATATGCCTATGTCACTCAATGAAAACATGATTAAAATCGATCCAGTATTTTTGGTTCATTCATTACTGCCCTTGGCCTGCACGCATTAAATTTGGAGTAAAACAATTCCTCTTCCCCTATACTTACTATGAAGATTTCCTGCTATCTTTGGAATATCTAAATTCATACAATTTTTATTACATTACACATTTTTAAACGCAAATTTTAAATTTGTAATATCTCCGAAAATATTTGTTTAATTTACATGCTGTAAGGAACCATATTGATCTATATTAATTGCACACTGTATTTAGGGTACTTAATTCGATAAGGATTAATGCCGTATTGCTTAAAATAGCTTCGTAAATAAGCCATTTTCTCACGTAAAAAGTAAACAATAAAAATGGTTAACGTGGGTTATCCCTAAAAGATAAACATATACCATCGCGGACTTTTTTGTAGACCTTTTTATGGTGTACAATACTGTAGTACATTAATTTGATCTAACTTGTAGGGTTAGGCAGCGTTTTTGCTAATTGCTAAATAAGCCTAAAAAAATAGGTTAATTTACGACATCACGTTAGAAACCTCTAAAATTAGCAATGTTGCCTTAGTATATTATGCATGTATTATACATATGAATCTTCCTCTTGAATCACTCTATCTATTGAAAAAAACCGCATCAAAATCCGTTGCGTAGTTTTAAAGATTTAAGCGCACATAGGGATATAGGGACAGAAAAGGCGACTTTGTTTTATACTATGTAGTGATGTTCAATGGTAAATCACTTTTAAATAGAACATTCTTATAGAACATTAAAGAGATTATCAACTTAGAAATCAATTAAAAAAACATCAACCAACACTTTTTATTAGTAAACTCATATTAACAAAATGTTACATTCATAAGTGCGTGTGAACTAATGATATCCATAATTAACAAATTTTCTAATAAGAAACGTATTATGTTCAATTAGTTCAGAAGAACATTTATACGATTAATGTCTGGGATCGGTTTTAATTATTGAAATAGACAAATCTACTTAAATATCATTCCCGATTTTGACAACGCCATTCATATCGGAGACAAGTGTGCGGCGTGCCTACGATATTAAGCGACCGAAGTTTCTAATTAAACGTGTAATTTGCCATGGAGGCTCAAAGTAGCAAAACACACATTCAACAGATAGTTTCTGGGTATTTATAATTACTATCTATGTATTCGTTTAATGAGTTTATATATATGTAGGGTTTGTAGTTCGAGCTAACAATATAAATTCCGAAATCCTTTTAATATATCTTAATGGTTGACTGAATTCTAATGGTTAGAATTTATCTAAAACTAGCTTTTATATTAATATTAAATTAGCTGAAATAGTATTATGTGAACCAATAAATACACAGTCAGTGAAAAATTATATCAAGTATTCGTGTAATTTATTACACTTACTTATAGTCAGAAAAGCGATAATAAATACTGACCATCACACATTTGTAATCTTGATCTTTGATACCCGTCTAATTTATTGACACTCATATAATATTTAAAAGATCATGTACATCAAAATATTAAAGTATAATTCAAATTCACATTGGAGCGGGTTATCCACCTTCTCGAAGGATTACAGATCAATGGCTATTCGTATGGCCTTCTTACCAAAATAAACTTTCTGTTATTCATAAAGTTGTTGCAGAATTAGAATTGCTCTTGGTGCCTTCCACACTAGTCCTCTAGAGAGCTGTATCTGTTACACGGCTGAGTATCTTCTTGGATCTTGATGTTATAAATACCATTATTTAAAGAAGCGAACTCTATGCAATTTCAGAAAATTCTGGGTCAGTCAAAATACTTTTCATGTGGATAAATGGTCATACTATTTCCGAAATTCACAGTGACTCATATCAACGAATCTACCACCAGGCATTTCTACCTGAAACTATCCATATCCATAGTCATATCGAAGAGCGATAATTAAAAAATTCATATCGTTATGTCGAAAATATCATATCAAAAAGCCAGAAAATTCCCTAAAAATGAATTCAACTTTGGCATTCTCCGGGAATATATCCCATTGAAAAACATGACTTTGAATGTAGATCCCTTTCCACTTATTATATTTTTATAAATAGTCTATATGATTTTACATTTTTAAGGGAGATCCATCCAGTTCTTAACTTAGGTATGTATGGGAGCTCATTGAAATTTATATATTGAATGATTGCAGTACATACAGTCAAATTTTAGGTCTTAAAGTCTTGAAAATATTGAAAAATATATACTTAGTATACTTGAAGACGGTAAGCTTTTATACAAGAATATATTTGATCAAAGTACCCTATATTATATACTCTTAATTGTACTTATTATTTTATTTACTTACATGAGCCTACTTACTTGTATAAGCTTTAAACTCTTTTGTACATATGTAAATACATATGTGAATTGACTGAATACCTTGTAGATATGCACAAATGAGTTGTTTAAATAAAGTAAATTATATTAGATTAAAATTTTAACATTTATGTCCTGCCGCTTTTCTTAATAAGCATGTAACTCTTAACTTAGAATGACCCATGAAGCATTCTACTTTGAACTAGCATTTATATTAAGAAATTCGATGCATTTTATTACGATATTTTATTGACTACAATTATAGATACTGAAATAGAGAGTATTGAACACAAAACTTAAACTATAAGAAAAACTCAAAACATGAATTCCCCACGAGATACACCCAAAAACATTGGTAAACTTTGGAAACGCGTTATAACAAATGATAAAAAAATGGATCACTTTCGATACTCAAAGCAAAGAGTCCGAGAACTTGGTCGGGAAGGTTTACAAACAAAATGCAAATCATACATGGCAAAATTATGAAAATCCCGATATATACAAGGGGAAGGTAATGATTCCCTAAAGAAAAACATGTTAAATTGATAGGAATGACGATATTTCCAATCTAAAATGGCGTCTGGTTGAATCAGAAAAGATTGAAAAACAATTTATATAATAAATAAACGGATTTGGATATCTAGATTGATCGCTCTGCGAGATTTCACCCTTACGCGTCCGAAGGAAAGCAAAAAATACGTCTGAATTGAAAACAACGAAGGGAATAAAATTACTTTTTACGCTTCATTTTTCTTTAATTTTTAAACATTGTGTAACGAAGTGAAATAGGTTCAAAAAATACCCAACACTCCTAATGTTAAACTAAATCTAGTACTTTTAATCAGCCTTATATAATGAATCGTATAATTTAATATTAATTGAGCGTATAACTGTTCCATAACATTAAATGAATTTATTGTAAGTTGACAGCTATAATTCAAAATATAAAAAGTTCAATAAAAAAACGCAAAAAATATTTATATATTAAATATTTACCGTGTAACAATTTGAATTAATTAACTCTTTAGCATGGTCTCCTCAAAACTTCTTTAATGTACTACAATTCATTCTTTAATTACAGCCTTTGTTGTGATAACTGATGATTCCTCAAAGTTCTTTAAGACCTGATTTTCAAACTACAGCGAAAACCTCTTACGGTTCGTTCCTCCATGGTGGTCACCCTTGGACTAACGCTTTAATATTTCTATTAATTTCTGTTATCTTATGACTATTTTATTACCATCTTGCTATTAGTGACCCATTCTGAAATATTCATGTCTCATCTATATACGCAAATTGAAATAATAAGTCTTCCTTGTTTTTATTACATGCTTTCAAAAATTGTATTATTTTAAAAGCAATGTTCAAAGTAACTGATTAGAGACTCAATCTGTATCTGACTTTATTTAGTTGTAACCGATGGGTTACAATCAATACATAATAAATAATAAACATATAATTAAATAATGAAAATCGCATGCCAGAAGATATTGTTTGCAGTTTATCTTCAAACTTAACCGAATCGTTCGTGAAATATAAATACTGAGCAACGCTGTATCCACTGTTGTAATTGCCCTACCTTCACAAAATTAGTTCTACAAAACAGTATTACATAATGTAAAAATAACTGAAAAGAACTGGCTTATATAAAGATAGAGATATTTTTCATCAAAACAATGACACAGCTAAAAAACGCATAAGTTAGTCAATTCAAAAACAAACTATGGCATCAAATACACTTATGAAATGGAATCCACAAATTCACAATATGATTGCAACAGGTGTACTGTATATGTTTACAGAAAAGATATCACATGTGGGCATCCATCCCGTATCAGAACAAATAGCGATAAGTGCATTATGAATTGGTCTAGGCATGTAGTACAGCATACCCCAAGAGACAGTTTTAACAGAATTATAGAATTCCCAACACTAAACGAGAAAACACCCAAGTTCCGCCCTCAATCAAGGACCTAAGGACGGAGCTTAACCTATGAAAAGCTTCAAAGGCGCACACCACGTAATCCCGTAGGAACAATTCGGTTTCCGTACCAAACACTTCGTCAAGCTGCCCGCGTCGCAGCAACCATCCACCAGTCACTAAGAAAAGGTCTCAAAGCTGGTGTCATCTTTTAGATGTTTACGCTTTCGATCAAGTATGGCATAATGGTCTAATCTTCAACGCGAACCATCTTGATCTACCAAATGACCTAACATCCCTGATTGATTCTTACTAGAACGGTAGATCCTTTCAAGTGAGGATCAGTGACGCAGTCTACTCTCGACAACAGATCTCCCCATAAGTCCCGCAAGGTACTCCACTAGCCCCAGCCCTGTTCAACCTTTATATGACTGATTTCCCATTCCACAAACATTTCCACACAGTATTTTATGCAGATGATACAGCTTTCTTTACCACCGGTTACAGTTCTGACGTCAGATTATCCCGAGTAAAACTGTTCCGCCCCAAGGAGTTCCGCGCTTATCGCCTCCGAATCGAAAAAATCCCTATTCCCTGGCTTCCGAAGGTATCATACATCGGTCTCCAGTTCAACCGCAGTTTCCATCTGTCAGTCCAAATCTCGCACGCTATCCCGTGAGTGCAATGACCTGTACAATATACTATTCCCATTCCTCTGCAGGAAAGGTAAACTCCGAATCTCCCAGGAAGCGACTCTGTATAAGATGCTAGTCGGTCCAGTCTACCTCTACGGAGCACAGGTATGGTACAGGTATGTCCCTTAGAGACAACTTGAACTACTCCAAGTGTTCCAATCCAAAAAAGTCCGCGCATTACTTAATGCCCCATAGTTTATGAGGAACGTCAACACACTCGAATCAGGCATCACGTTCGTGAAGAGTTTCACGAACATGCTCAGTATGCGGTTCTTCTTAGGCGCCTTAGAAACCGATATCGACTTAACAAAATCCCTACCCATCGAGACACATCAGTAGCTAACCAACTACGACAATCACAGTCATAACCCAGGGTCTTTGTCGCCATCAAAACACCTCTATATCCCGAACCCGACGCGACATCAGCAATAGACGATTTTGCTCTGGTCTGGCTGGTTATTCTGGAATAATAAAAAAACCAGACGGCCTCTTCTTTTTCCCAGTTTGCTCGAGTAGCTGTGTTATCTGTAAACTGTAAATTGTCGATCACTCCAATTTATCATAAATAATCCCATTAGTTTCTAGGTATATTTTCCCTATATTTTAATCTAGACATTTATATTACATTTGCTATAACATCGTATCATTTTTTCACACGTCACCTTCACCCTCTTGTATATTAAACCCACCCGTCACGCTATCAATACTCATTTCGAATCCACTGCCCTGTATTATTTTTATGACAAAACAAAGGGCCAATCAAAATAAGAAATAAAAACGGCCGCCTTTCGTTTTTATTATCGTTCGTTTCGTTATCCTGCGACTCAGAGCTCTATCTAGCCAATATGTGTCCCTTTCCCAGCTGTAAAATTTGACCCTCATCATCGGCACCGCCCGTTGACAAGGTGTCATCTTATACATATTGACATATCTGGTGTCTGTGGATTAAACTTAATTTGAAATGGGTGGATCGGAGTTCCACATAAGTGTCAGGACTAGTTTCTATTGAGATTTCAGTACAACGTCGATTAATATCCAGTCTCAACAGTTATGAAGGAATCTGTTCCCACATAATAATTCTTTTATGTGAAAATGATAAAATGTCAATCAATTATTGAGCCATTTTATTTTGTTTAGAATATAAAAATACGAAAAGGAATCATTTTCACTTAAAGAAACAAACAAATTTTATAATTATATTAGTGATCGCCCATTTTTATATTAATCATATTTCTTTCATAATAGAGTAAAGAGAATAATTTAAAAATGATATGTTACTAAAACTTGTTTTCACAGTATTTTCAGTATAGGATCAGAAATGTATTTGATAAATAACATTAATTTACATACTAAATGTCTGTATATTACAACACAACATTATATTATATTGAAATCTAATTTCCATGAACTTTCAATAATCAACAAAGTATTAATAAATGTAAATTACTACGACACTGAACATTATAAGAAAGTATCATAATGCTGCGTATAGATCGGGTCAACGAACGACAACGAATGGGTTTGTTGGGATATTTTTATTTTATTTTTTTTGTATATTTTAAAGTCTCCTTTTACCAACGAGTGTTTATCTGGACTAGACTTACTAGCATACTGTTTAACGTGTGCTACTAACAACGGTCCTCGGCTTTAAGCCTTCCAACTGGTGAGTGACCTGCTTAGAAATCATCCGATCTTACCCTGCCTAGTTACTGGCGTGACTGGAATCATTTTCCTTGTCGGATTTTGCACTCCTGTCTATGGACAATCACAAGTGTTAAACAATTACAAAATAAATTTACAACCATGCCCCATCAGGATTCGAACCCGAGATTATCGCAACAGTAGGTGGACGGTCCTATCGCCTTTACCACTGCTCCAACCAAGCCGGCTATTTTTAGTTTTGTTTGGCCGGTTTGACGACGGCCAACGAAGATTTGTTGGCGTTCGCTTGCAATCCTTAGAATATCGGTAACATTAAAAGAAAGGAACGGAATCGACGAATGCGGTAGGACGATCGGTACATACTCTATAATCACCGCCGACAACAAATGCAATATGTACGTTTCATCGTAGGCCAACGAATGTTCGATATCCAATGCCCAATCTCGTTTATTGTCCTTCGTTAGCCCGACTTATACGCAGCATAAGTAAGATTATTTTCAGAACTGTAACAACTTCAGAGCACAAAATATAAGTATACATGATCTTTTTGCCTGTAATTGTTCCGGCTCTTTCGACGTAATCAGATACAAATTTTCTTTTGGCAGATAAGATACCTTGTGTATAAGTATAAATACATTTTTAGCATTACATTTTTATCGTATATTGGTATTTGATTATTAAATCAGAGTCAGCATGAAAGTTCTTTTTTTTTTAAATAGTAAAGTAATCTCTTTTTAATATGCACATAGAATAATGCTCATGAATAATCATCAAACATAAAAAATTATCTACGAGTAATGTATTTACTTATTGCACACATATAGTGTCGCGCTTATCAAAATTAATGCGTTAAATAGATTCGGCGGTTGATAGTTCCTCTAGGAAGACCATCGATCTTATTAGAGAGTATCAAGGCTATTAAAAAAAACCGATTGAATGTTTATCGAGCTATAATTACACGATATTAAAAATTAGAGAATATATATATATATATATATATATATATATATATATATATATATATAAAGACTAAAGCATTGAACTCAAGCGTGATTCTAAATTGTGGAGCTACAAAAAATCTAGGGGTACATAAAAAGCGCCGAACGTGACAATTGGTTGGTTTTAAACTTGTTTATGCGTGACTATATAGAAGAATAAAATATTTGGTTGAATTAACATGAGTTATAAGATATGAATTTGTATTAAAAGTTACTTAGTAATTATTGTATAAAGAAGTATTATAAAAGATATATAGGGTTAATAAAATTTCAGCACTTTACAAAAGGATAACGAGTTTTAACAGCTTTTAAACAATATTTCAAAAATAATGAAAGTGTAGAGACTATAATTCATTCGTTTCGTACAAAATATGGTAGGGACATTGATTTGCCGTGGATGATATTGATATGGACCTTGCCATAGCCAATAAATTTGTCACGAATGACTTTATTTTCTTGACCGTATGTTCGAACTCTTAAATAAGATAAGTTAAAATATTTTTAACAACAAATTTGCACTGGCACCGACTTCAAAGTGATTATTTCGAAGTACTTAATAAAATAATATTGTAAATAGATAAATAGGTATTCAGCTAAATAGTATGTATATAGTAGAATATAAGTTTTTGGTTATTTTTATTTAATTATTGCGACAATTATTATGTATAGTCATTTCAAAATAGCAGTGACACGAGTGCCAATATATGTCTGTCTAAAGTTGTAAATTCGTTTTACAGTCAGACAATATTATCCTTGTCATTTTATTCTATTTAAAAAGAGATAGAATGCTGTTAGAGAAGTTCGTACATGTTACGAAATGAGCGAAACGAATGTTACGAGCCTACAAAAGTTGTCCCTTTGCCAAACTTCTGAAAATTCTTCAAAATATTATAATTATGGGTTATAAACCGGCAAACGTTGTTTTAAAGCTTTGTTTTAATAAATTTGAAATCGCCACTAAAATGTCTCAAAAAATAAAAAACAATATAACCTTAAATTCGCCAAAAAGAAGCCGTGTTTATGCGAAACAGGTGACGAATCAAGATCAATCTTTGTGTTGCAAAGATCAAATATACGAAATGTATAAAACAGTAAGTAGTTTTTTTTCAATCGAAACATAATTTAATACAATTATTTCAGAGAAAATTGTTAGTCTGGAAAGTATCCATAAAAATCCAAAAGATATACAGCTATTTGAGAGATGTACAACATCCATTCATACATTGTTGGATAATCTAGGATTTAAATGGTGTAAAGGTAACCCTCGAAGGGGTTTAATGGATCTTCCAGAGATTGCTTTTAAAAGAATACAATTTTTAAAAACATAACAAAATCAAGGAAGAATTATATAAAGAAGCATTGCCGAAAATAACACCTTCGGTTTGAATGAGCTCGATGAGACACATTGAAGAAGAAATTGGCAAATGGTAGAATTTTGAGCAAGTTTTTAATAGATTGGAAATAAACAGCTTGGTTATTAACTTGACTTGTTTTTCTGAAAGTGACTGTGATTGAATAAATCTTTATGAATGTTGGTTTATGATTCAATGCTGACGATTACCAAGACAAGTTGATGCAAGAGGAAACCACTAAAGGTTAGTATACAATTAATATACGTTAATTGTAGGGAATTGTATTATAGAGTGTGTAAGCTTTATAAGCATATGTGTTATTGTTCAGAATATGCAAGAACGTTTGGCTAACATGTATGAGTAGAGAAATAATACTAACTCTTTTGCAGATATGGCAAATGCATTAAGGAGGATGCAGTGATTAAATGTAGTTTTATCAAGAAAGATGTATACAGATAGTAATAGGATAAACTAAAGAGAAATGTAGTAATATCATAATGACTTTACAAGAATGTATTGCATCAAAAGAAACAAGAACTAAGCGTAAAACATAAATATGCTCTCTAATTAAAGTAAAATGCATTACTCAGATATACAATTGTTAATTAAGTGGATTAGGCCTTCGGGGAATACCACAACATACAAAAACACGTCTAGAACCCTACCGATACTAGTGTGGAAAAAAGCTTAATATAATATAGCAATATTTGCTTTAATATTTGCTTAATAAAGCAATATATAATATAGCAATATTTCCCGTGTCACTGCTATTTTGAATTGACTATACATATTTTATTTTAAAATGCATTTTATAAGTTCGCTATTTATTTTTTGAAGTCGGTTCAAATTTTTTGTTAAAATATTTTATTTATTTCTTTTCAGATATTTTTCTATTTTTAAATATTTACTCAATTAATTACGCAATTATTTTATTTAATTTTACAATGGGTAGGCCATGTAAAGGTGCAGCCGGTATGAGGAAATATTGGAATAAAGAAACAACGATTGAAATTAAAGAGCGCTGCAGGCCCGGGGGTCCGCTACCTAGTCTAGGTGATATGACAAATGTTATAACTAAACTAGAATAATAAAAAGCTGTTGCCCCCGTAGAGATATCGAACTCGCAACCTCCGTTTGTTAACTAAACGCTCTAATTATTACACCATAGAAGCAGTTGTCTATAATATTTCTACGAGGTCTTATATGCTATGATTATGAGTCTTTCAAAATCAAACTGGATGGTTTTTGCATTCAACGGCTTCTGATTTTCCGTCACATTAGCTCAGTAATAACATTATATACATATATTTGATTATTTTAAATCAAAAATATGTGAAAACTTTGTACGTGCCTTTGAAATTAGAGGGTTTTCCACGATTTTCCCCCTTCCCCATCAGATCCTGACTTGGTTCCAATGGGACCACCTCAGAACTGTACTCTTTCGAATAAAAAAATAATTTCATACTTAAAACGAAATTATTAAAATGTTATATATATTAAAATGTTAATGACTACAACCTCAGACAAAAAAGAAACGACGATTTATATATAATGGATAGACCTAAATTTTATATCAATCTTAATATATAAAATATATATATAGAGTCTTTAAAAATTTTGTTAAAAATATATTAAAAAAATTTTTCGTATAATGAATTCTGACAAGATGATTCTGGGTATGTTTCGGTATTAAAAATAGTTCGAAAGTGATTCAAAGCATAACACATCATCTTGTTGAGCATTTGTAAAATATGTAAATTTATAAATATTTTAATTGAGTTAACAGAAACGAAGGCATGTAAATCAAATGTATCTAAATTATTATAGTGTGTACATCCAATGTTTTTTGATAACAGAATCCTTTTAGCTTCTGTAGATTCTAAAACTGTTTTTGTTTGTAGTAATGTGTTTTCGTTTGTAGTGTTTATAATTTGTTTGTACAAATGTTTTTCATTTCAATAGAATTATCATTGTGTCATACCTAGATCGTGCTGTAAAAAAATACAACAAAGATAAAAAATGACAAAACATTTTTCGCATTCAAAAAAATTTTATTCATAAAATATTCTCGAAGTAAAGCTCGAAATTTTTTAAATCAGACTTTCACCTAATTATCTCTTTTTGACAGCGTCTCTGGTATAGTTTTGACACTGAAAAACATTTGATGCGCTCATATCAATAGACCATACCCTGAAATTTTATATTTTATAACATTGCTGAACTAGTTATAGTAAAATTAAGGCAAGATATCTCACAAACAATAATAAACCCACCATATATTGCATAGAGACTATGATATCACTATTTATGACTATGTATATGATATCAAACATTTTTTAACAAACTTATCTACTACTCAAACAATTAATACCAAATAACTTCTTCGATAATAGTAAAGGCAAATATTTAACATATTCAGGAGATAGTATCTGACATGACATGTATCTAATTGTAACAAACAAAAATACGTCGAGTCTCATGAATAAAATTTTCAAAAGCACATTAATACATATTTAACATCAATAAATAATTAGTGTAGGTCCCAAATTACAAAATTCAGTTTCTCTTAATATTAATTTTGATAAATCTATACAATTTCAAAATGTATAAAGCATATTTGCACCTTTTAAATCATTTACAAATGAACTGAATAAACAATTTAAGTTACGAACAAATTAAATACCAACTTTCTCCTAAGACGCCATCCAAAAAAAGATAATTTAAATGGAGAGAGAGCACGAAGGATAAGGAAGTTTTAATTCAATTAAGCATTTAAAAAGTTTAAATTCCATAGAAAGACACCGACAAAGAAACTTTTCTTAGTTTCGGCCTGGCTAATTTTACGTTTATCAGCTTTCTGGTAAAATTTCTGTTATTTTAGTTCAATTTATTTAAAACTATGGCGTCCCTTATAGATTATTTTACGTGAGCTTCGAATCACGGTCCTCTGTATATAACATACTGACTACACAGCCTACCCATTGACTTGATTGTGACGTTTACCTCCAAGTATATTATAACTAGAGAAAATTTGTTATATTAATTCCCTAGAATACGTATTATGTGCAATGAATTGAAAACATTTTTGGACGAACTGTCAATTGAAAAGTCTCCGGCCTGACACATAGATGGCCCTACTAGAATTAAATTCATATGTTTTTTAGTTAGCCCTAACCCTCAAAAGATTCAAGTATAAATTTGACAGCTGTCGGATCATTAGTTTGTCAATTATAGCATTTTGAGTGAAGCAACTTTTGTTATTGTGAACCAAATGGATAAAAAGTAATTTCGCGTCTTGATAAAATATTGCTTTTTGAACGGAAAAAATACAGTTGAAACAAAAACTTGGCCTGATGCCGAGTTTCCGGACAGTACCCCAGGAAAATCAACCATCAAGGATTGGTCTGCTAAGTTTAGACGTGATGGAACGAACACCGAAGACGGTGAACGTGGTGGACGCCTAAAAGAAGTTGTTACCAACGAAAATATTTTAAAAATCCACAAAATGACTTTCAATGGCCGTAAATTGAAATTGAATGAAATAGCAGACACTCTAAAGATATCAACTAAAAGTGTAAATCATATCATTCACGAATATTTGGGTATGAGAAAGCTCTGTGCAAAGTGGGTGCCGCGCGAGCTCACTTTTGACCAAAAACAACGACGAGTTGATGATTCGACGCAGTGTTTGAAGATAATCAACCGTAATAAACCCGAGTTTTTGCGTCGATATGTGAAAATGGATGAACCATCCATTATTAAACTCCGAAGTTCTGAGTGGACTGCACATGATAAACCCGCTCTAAAGCGTGGGAAAACACAAGAGTCGACTGGCAAGGTTATGGCGTCTGTATTTGGGTATACGCCTGGAATAATTTTCGTTGACTGTCTTGAAAAAGGAAGGACCATCAACAGCGTCTATTATATAACGTTATTGGACCGTTTGAAGTCAGTAAAATTTTTCTAAAAATCTCCAAATATTATCGTTACTATTCTTGATACACAAACCCCATTAATGAATTGACTACCTCGAACTTTCGATTAACATATTGTACATTTACTAGCCTAAAACGAATGGATGATCACACTTTTAAGCTGAAAGAAATCTCAGTTAGTTAATACATCATTATATTTACAAATTAGTAATTTATTTACCTATACTATTATATAATAATGCAATGTATATTCCTTGTCATTAGATCATTAGGGTGTCGTTAATAGTTTTATGTTTTGTTTAAAATTTAATTATTTCAAAGTATCACTGTACACTGTTCTTATAGCTTAGCAAAATACTGTCTAATTCTTCTCTGAGTTTTACATTCTTCGACTTCTACTCTCAACAAATTCTAGCTACATCTTAGCTAAAAAACAAAATTTAAATCACTACTAAAATATATTAGGTTTAAAATAAATGTCTAATTATTACTACAGTTACTACAGTTTTTGCTACTATTCTTGATGGACAAACCTCATTAATTACTTGACTACTTCCAACACAACAAGAATCATTTTCTTCACTGTTCTTGTTATCATTAAATTTTGACATATGTTGATACTTATTCCAGGTCATTGAAAATGATGTTTTATAAATTTGACAGCTAAAATTCTCATTATAAAAGCAATGTATGTTAGACCACCAAGAATAACACAACAATTTGATTATTATAAGTATAGAATTATTAATGTAAAACAAAATCTAAATATTCTAGAATTTTTTTATATTTTGATCTGATCGACCATACCAATCGACTCGAAAAGAATGGACCGCCGTTAGAAAACGAAGACAATATAGTTTCATATAGTTTATTATTTTCTATGGTCTATTATATGCAGGAAAGTGCGCGTACGCCAAATCCAGAGATGTTGCGAAGCAATGTATGCTCCGCATTCCGTGCGAGGTCACACCACTCTACAAGTACAGAACGGAAACCAAATACATACTGCCGAACTAGTTTGAACACGTCTCACGCCTCGGACGAACTATGACCGATCGTCGTGGAAAACGTCTCGACAGAAAATACAACTCAGATTTTTCAGATGGTTTATAAATTGATGAAATCTAATAACTACTTTTTAAATTAGCAAAAATGAGCCATAATACATCACCTGACATTTAACAGTACAAAAAAGACACCAGGAAGATGATTATATCTGAAGTGATAAACCTACAGTTCAAATAACAACACAGCTCTGAGAACTCTATCCCAATGCTATATATAAAATATAGTAAAAATTTGTGAATTATAATTTTAAAAAATCAATTAATCTATTATTGCTAAAAAATTGAAACTGTATATGTTTTTGTCAAACCAATAACTAGTAGAATAAAGGATGTATTCAATACATTGCAATATTTTTTTTGTTTTGTTTTACAACAGAAATTAATATTAACATTGTACCAATCGGCAACTGATTTAAAACACTGATATCTTTTTTGTCGGACAATATTTCCAACGCAAAGTAACTACCATCAAAAGAGGATAAATGTAAATCAGCAGCGAAATTTCGACTTTTTTACGACAGTATTTTTCACATAAATTTTTATCAATCGCTAAAATTGACTAGGGATAGCCTTCATATTCCAGGAAATGAGATTTTTACAGATCAATAAAAAGAAGATTTGTGACAATTTATTCATATTGACATTTGTACAAGATACACTAAGATGCATCTACCTTTTTCAGGTTATCGGCAATTTTTCTTGTCCATCGAAATCTCTGTTATTTGAGAATTTTGTACAATTTTGCTAATAGTTATTTACTTGCAAACAGAATTTGCAATGCAGGTGCAATGCTGATACTAAATTAAATACACTACAGAAAAAATATGAACGTTGTATATAAAAACATAGCGGCTCGCTCCGACTTTGCACGGGCATAAAATATATATGCCTATGTCACTCAATGAAAACATGATTAAAATCGATCCAGTATTTTTGGTTCATTCATTACTGCCCTTGGCCTGCACGCATTAAATTTGGAGTAAAACAATTCCTCTTCCCCTATACTTACTATGAAGATTTCCTGCTATCTTTGGAATATCTAAATTCATACAATTTTTATTACATTACACATTTTTAAACGCAAATTTTAAATTTGTAATATCTCCGAAAATATTTGTTTAATTTACATGCTGTAAGGAACCATATTGATCTATATTAATTGCACACTGTATTTAAGGTACTTAATTCGATAAGGATTAATGCCGTATTGCTTAAAATAGCTTCGTAAATAAGCCATTTTCTCACGTAAAAAGTAAACAATAAAAATGGTTAATGTGGGTTATCCCTAAAAGATAAACATATACCATCGCGGACTTTTTTGTAGACCTTTTTATGGTGTACAATACTGTAGTACATTAATTTGATCTAACTCGTAGGGTTAGGCAGCGTTTTTGCTAATTGCTAAATAAGCCTAAAAAAATATTTTAATTTACGACATCACGTTAGAAACCTCTAAAATTAGCAATGTTGCCTTAGTATATTATGCATGTATTATACATATAAACCTTCCTCTTGAATCACTCTATCTATTGAAAAAAACCGCATCAAAATCCGTTGCGTAGTTTTAAAGATTTAAGCGCACATAGGGATATAGGGACAGAAAAGGCGACTTTGTTTTATACTATGTAGTGATTTTTGATTTTTTCCAACTAGTATTTATCTGGGTTGAACCAACTTATTAACACATTTCTTTTTTACATTAAATTATCCACCCGAGCTAAGCTTCTAAACATAACCCTATTTATCTGCAAAGAAATAATTTACCGATAAAATTTTACAAACAAAATAGGCCTCAGTTTCGGAGAATGAAGGGGTGCATTTGACGAAAATGTCTTCCGAACGAGCATTCTTTTGAGATCTGAGAACAGGAAATAGTCTCTGGGGGCCAGATCTGGAGAATATGGTGGATGAGAAATCAATTCTAAACCCAGTTCATGGATTTTTGTCATCTTTTTCGCTGACTTATGACACGGTGGCAAACGGTCCAATAACGCTAATAGTCGCTGTTGATGGTCCTTCGTTTTTCAAGGTAGTCAATGAAAATTATTCCATTTCATTCAAAATCATTTTGTAGATTTTTTAAATGTTTTCATCGGTAACAATCTCTTTTGGGCGTCCACTGCGTTCACCGCCTTCGGTGCTCATTTTACCACGTCTAAACTTAGCATACCAATCCTTGATGGTTCATTTTCCTGGGGCAGTATCCGGAAACTCGGCATCAATCCAAGTTTTTGCTTCAACTGGACTTTTTCCTTCCAAAAATCAATATTTTATCAACACGCGAAGTTTCTTTTTATCCATTTTTTTCACAATAACAATAGTTGCTTCACTCAAAATACTATAATTCACAATGATGATCCGACAGCTGTCAAATTTATACACGCATCTTTTGAGGGTTAGGGCTAACTAAGAACCATATGGATTTAATTCTAGTAGCGCCATCTATGTGTCAGGTCGGGGACTTTTAAATTGACCTGTTACATGCCACAAGAACGAGCAGAAATAGTGACAATATTTATTTAAAGTAACCGTTCCATTATTGCCACTCAGCGGAAATTGCATCAATGAGAGCGGGACTTTTGCCCCACATTGTACTTCCCAAGCTAAAGAAATAATGTTCTTTCATCTTTATACATACCATACCAAATCCTGTGTACGTGATACTACTTGGAACACAGTCTAGTGTAATTTCTTCAAGATCCCGCTCCGCTCACACTAAAATTGTGTTTCATGAAAAACGATCTTCATTAAACAAAGAAGCTAACATTGCTATAGACTGGCACTTTCCAGGCGTCCCAGAAAATCAGTGCAATGATAAAATCCATAAGTTACAAGGTTGTTGAAATGGTTATAGAAAATTTACTTAAATTTAACTCAATTCCTGAAATTCCATCAACTTAACATGAAAAATTCAAACATACGTTATATATTTCAGGCACATATGCTAATGTATTTGCTTTCAAATTAAAATATTTTAAATTTCTTTAAAAATCTAGAATTAATATTTCGGAAAGTGCAAAAAACATGAATATTAAAATGAGAAAAATATAAACCTTATATTACATTTTTAATTTAAACTAGCGGCCACGGACTGATAAATTCTTGAAAACAATCTAATCTTTACGGCGCGCTCGGAATATTAAGCATAATCCGTAACCTGTAAACAGTTTATCTCTCATAAAACTGAAATTTTATGAAGAATTTATGGTAAACGTTTGATAACTGTTTCCTAGGTTCATAAAGCATTAGTAACAAATAAGGTTTTAAATTTTAATAGTGGCTTTAAAATTCTACACGGATGAAACTATATTTCGGGTTTACTATAGCTATAAATCAGAATAGAATTCTTATCCAAATATACATAACAATATAAAATATAGTTTCAGCAATTATAAATTCAGCCGGCTTGGTAGCTGCAGTAGCCAAAGGCTGACAACCGTTGATAGTCGCAAAACCGTCCAACTAGTCGATAATCAAAAAACTAGCGACTGAAAATAGTAATTAGTATAAAATTAGTATTTTGAGAGAAGAAGGACGGAGATAATTATTTAATTCTCTATTACGATCATTAAGCTGATCTATAGTTTATTTTCAATAATCCTAAATTGGAAGTTCCATTGTGAGAAAAAGGAACGGAATTATGATCCCACATATATTTAATCCCATTTTAAAATTCGGAAAGTAACACATACACAATATAATAAAAGTAAATGATTTATATAATGATCTATATTTAATGTAAATGTTCTATTTCATTCCAACATAGGATTATGATTTTCTTTCAACAGTTTCATAAGTGAAATGGAGATGTACGTGTTCCTTTTCGTACTTTTTTTGGGAAAGAAAAGCAAAGAGATAATTGCTAGATTCCAAAAGAACAGTTTCATTCTGAATGATGTAAAATTACCGTTATATTTTATATATTTGACTTGATTATAAAGAGGAATTGAATAATCACTACATAGTATAAAACAAAGTCGCCTTTTCTGTCCCTATATCCCTATGTGCGCTTAAATCTTTAAAACTACGCAACGGATTTTGATGCGGTTTTTTTCAATAGATAGAGTGATTCAAGAGGAAGGTTTATATGTATAATACATGCATAATATACTAAGGCAACATTGCTAATTTTAGAGGTTTCTAACGTGATGTCGTAAATTAAAATATTTTTTTAGGCTTATTTAGCAATTAGCAAAAACGCTGCCTAACCCTACGAGTTAGATCAAATTAATGTACTACAGTATTGTACACCATAAAAAGGTCTACAAAAAAGTCCGCGATGGTATATGTTTATCTTTTAGGGATAACCCACATTAACCATTTTTATTGTTTACTTTTTACGTGAGAAAATGGCTTATTTACGAAGCTATTTTAAGCAATACGGCATTAATCCTTATCGAATTAAGTACCTTAAATACAGTGTGCAATTAATATAGATCAATATGGTTCCTTACAGCATGTAAATTAAACAAATATTTTCGGAGATATTACAAATTTAAAATTTGCGTTTAAAAATGTGTAATGTAATAAAAATTGTATGAATTTAGATATTCCAAAGATAGCAGGAAATCTTCATAGTAAGTATAGGGGAAGAGGAATTGTTTTACTCCAAATTTAATGCGTGCAGGCCAAGGGCAGTAATGAATGAACCAAAAATACTGGATCGATTTTAATCATGTTTTCATTGAGTGACATAGGCATATATATTTTATGCCCGTGCAAAGTCGGAGCGAGCCGCTATGTTTTTATATACAACGTTCATATTTTTTCTGTAGTGTATTTAATTTAGTATCAGCATTGCACCCGTGCGAAGCCGGGGCGGGTCGCTAGTAACGACTAAATATTTGCGTTGTATTTTCTCGATAAATCTGCATCAAACTATTTAACCACCCTTTTAAATGAATAATAATATAATTTATCTTTTATCAGGAATATTATAAGATTATTATTAGTTGAAAAGAGTTTTAACAGTCAAACATAACTTAAGCTTGAACAAACATAACCAGAGACTTAGAGGATATAAAAATACAATAAAAAAACAATAATTAACGAATTAGCATAAATGCAGACAAATATATATATATATATATATATATATATATATATATATATATATATATATATATATATATATATATATATATCAAAATGTTTTTACCCTATTATGTTAATACATTATCATGAAAACAGAGCTTCAAAATGCCTTTTTTCTATCAAAATTAATACCGGAAGACGTTCAAACATCTCCGTCTGTTACCACGAACAAAAAACAATCGAAGCGTATATGTGACTGAAAAAGAAACTACTATTTTCAGTCGGTAGTATTTTAACTATCGACTAGTCCGACTATTTGTAGCTATCGACTGTTGCGGCTGTTTTCAGTCGGTAGTTGCCAACGCTAATTAAATATCAGTCGAATGAAACTAGTAGATCCGAAAATAGTAACTGAAACTACACGACTGAAGTAGTCTATAGTAATAAGTATCAATGAACACTATTTTTAGTAACACTTTCACATCGTGTTAATACTGTATAATAAACATTGTTTTTATCAAGAAAGGAAAAGATACGAATTAAGTCCAACATCTAAAACATTTAATTTTCTACTTATAATTAATGATTGTTTTAATAAAAAAAAACAATATTAAATACTATAACCATGTTCCCCTATATATAAACGTTTTATGAACTAGAATGATTTTACAATCTCAGTAATTTTTATAAGAGCATTATCCCTTGAATCTCATACCAGCCATTCGATATAATTTAACCAGTTACAGTAACAGTAAACAATAAATATAAAAAATACATTTTATGTTTATTACCCACTGTCTCATAATTTTTATTGTAGTTATAAAAACTAACAACGTTTGACCTTTCTTTTCAATTTTATGTCATATAATGATGGGGGATATTTGTTGCCCAATCGGCCTTTGATTTATATTATATTGACTGAATGTGAAGCCATTAATGAACTCTAAATGATACAATTGCTGAAATTATGCTACTAACCCAACATTTTGTAAATTAGTTTATTAAAATATCACAAATATATTGCAATCAATTATAATTTCATTAATAAAATGTATACAAAGGTCTAGCAACAATTATTGAGATCGATAAGGATTTTCAACATTTTTATTTATATATAAGTATAAGTAGTTTCCATCCACACTTAACTCATTTTACACATCTATCACCTTTCTATATTTATTCAGCGTTCAGCCAGCTGTATTGTGACTTAACTGGAAAATAACATCGATATGGCTTTCTAACTGAAACCTATTCGGCTGAAAAGTGTTCGCAGAGTTAAAGTGAAAAAAAAAGTGAGTCAAATCGAGCGAATTGAGATATGCAATCGAACCATAATCTAACAGTAAAATGACTCAAATTTACCTGTATGTTCTAGGAGTAATCTTGTTGTCATGAAGTAACATGACATTTCATGATACCACAATATTCATATTAAAGAGCAGTAGGAAATATAACATTCAGTTGCAAATATTTACTCTTCTCATTGGTATAAGGCCATAAATCAGCGCCAATAAAAACAATGAATGTATTAGTTTCTTCAGTATACCCTGTTATCGCTGTCGAAACGGCTTCCTCATTTTCATGTTCATAATCATCTATTTTTATATAAACAGTATATTTATTTTCCATAGAACTCATCATATACAACATTTGTTAACAAATTCTAACAAATTCCGGTAACAAATTCTACAAATACACTTACTGTTTTCAAACTGTAAATATTTTCTCAACAATGATCTCATTCAAAAGAAGCAGCAAAAGGTGGTTCTCTTCTGCCATATTCTTCATTTGAACATTTTGATATGATGATCAAATCCGTTTTATGTACTTCGGATAAGTAATCGTGAAGAAGAAACTGATGAACACTCACAGCTGAAGTAATAAAATGAATCGACCAAACTGAAAAAATTGATGCAATAATTCTCGCTGACCTAACAAGAAGAGGAAAAAGAGATCAAAAAAGAGATATTTTATTGTAATCCAAATTAAAAAAAAAACTGGATATGGCTGCGACGATGGTAATAACCTCTTGTGGCAATTCAGTTTTTCGCTAACTAATGCTTATTTATATGATTTCTTAAACACCATACACAGTTTTTAATTTCATAAACTACTTTTACTACTTTCTATTAACAGATAAACATTTTTATACATAGCTAACTAGAATTCAATCGTAGGGTTATAGTAAATAACTCTTACAATTCTAACATATCTAACTTGTCTAATAAAATCGTATTAATAAATCTATAAAAATACATTTATTCTCATATTTAGGTAGATATTGATAATTTATTTGATAAATTGTATCCAGATAATATGGAAATACACAATGAAGCTGAACATTATTATTTATCATCGTTCAACAAGTCGCCTCCTCTTTCCTTGGGTAAACCAGTTTTTTAAATAAACTAAGTGTTTTATAATCGAAACCCTTTCACATATTAAGAATTATTATGTTATAACTTATATATATTGAAAAAAAGATAGGTTTATTTCTATCGATTTTACAGATATATAAATAATTTTCCAACAAGCCTTTCGTTTAAACGTCAGTTTGTTCTGTACGAACCCCATCAATATCACTAATTTTTTATAATTTGATAATTTTGCCTGCCTTTATGTGGGACCACAAAGCACTTATACATATTCAGGATGGATACACAAAATAAATTATTTTGATGCTTTCGTACGCAACTTTATTGTTTTCTAACTCTATACTGATGTCATATGTTACTTGCAAGCATTTGGATACCAAATTTTATCTTAAAATAGATTTTTTTCTTGAAACCATTCATTTCCAGTAGAAATAATTTATTTTAAAGAAATATTAAATTATTCTTGAATATCATAAAATAATAATTTTTTTAAAACTAATCACCATCACATTACCTAACTTACAGAAAATAAGAGCTTTAATTTATAATATGCCTTATAACTCTACAAATGCCGCAATTCTCAACTCTATTAACTATTGAATCGGTTGAAAATAAGGTTGACCTCATGAAAAAAATCGCTCCGAATTAGATGCGAGCCCAATGAGTGTATTAGAGCACAAAAGTTCCCTAAATTAGGCACTTTAAATTCAACTTACTGATAGATATTCCCCGCAGGTTTCCGTGATGACCTTTGGCTTCTCGTTTGACTCTATTTTTCGGCGTAGTAAAAATGTAGTGTGAGGAATAGTAATTCGCATTATTATAATAAATTTGCTTCTTGTAATGCTAGGATTCCTTTGCAGATTTTTAGTTAGTTAGTAGGGATATCTTTCACCAAGAATATACAATTATATTAATTATTTTGTAGGTTTTTTATAATTCTGGGTTTCATTGGAAAAATTAAGGTGCATAATAGGCCAACTGAAAAGTCCCCGGCCTACCAAAGTAAAACACACTTTTTGACAAAATTAGTTTTTTTTTTATTCAACATAATTCCCTTCAAGGGTGACACGCTGATTATAGCGACCCTTCAATTTTTCGATAGCACTTTGTAGTAAGATTTGTCCTTTGCTTCAAAATAGGCCTCAGTTTCTGCGATCACCTCTTCATTCGACGAAAATTTCTTCCCTGCGAGCATTCCTTTGAGATCTGAGAACACTAAATAGTCGCTGGGGGTTAAATCTGAAGAATGCGGTGGATGAGGAAGCAATTTGAAGCCCAATTCATGGATTTTTGCCATAGCTTTCACTGACTTTTGACACGGTGCATTGTCTTGGTGAAGCAGCATATTCTTTTTCTCCAAATGCAGCCGTTTTTCGCAGATATAGTCCTTCAAACGGTCCAATAATGCTACGTAACAGTCGCTGTTGATGGTGCTTTTTCAAGGTAATCAATGATAATTATTCCATGCTCATCCCAAAATATAGACGCCATAACCTGGGCAGCCGACTGTTGCGTTTTCCCACGCTTTGGAGCGGGTTAATCGTGTGCAGTCCACTCGGATGACTGTCGATTGTACTTCGGAGTGAAATGATGGAGCCATGTTTCATTTATTGTTACACATCGATGCAAAAACTCGGGTTTATTACGCTTGATCATCTTCAAACATTGCTTCAAATCATCAACTCATCGTTGTTTTTGATCAAGAGTGAGCTCGCGCGGCACCCACTTTGCACAAAGCTTTCTCATACCCAAATTCGTGAATGATATGAAGTACACATTCAATTTGTATCTTTAGAGCGTCTGCTATTTAATTCAATTTACGGTAATTCAAAATCAATTTGTGGATTTTTTAAATGTTTTTGTCAGTAACAACCTCTTTTGGGCGTCCAGTACGTTCACCGTCTTCGGTGTTCATTTCGCCACGTCTAAACTTAGCATACCAATCCTTGTTGGGTTATTTTCCTGGGGCAGTATCCGGAAACTCAGCATCAAGCCAAGTTTTTTTTCAAGTATATTTTTTTCTTCAAAAAACAATATTTTATTAACACGCGAAATTCCTTTTTATCCATTTTTTCACAATAACAAAAGCTGCTTCACTCAAAATGTTATAATTCACAAACTAATGTTCCGACAGGTGTCAAATTTGTACACGCATCTTTTAAGTGTTAGGGCTAACTAAAAAACATATACATTTAATTCTAGTAACCCCATCTATTTGTCAGACCGGGGACTTTTCGATTAATCTGTTACATTATCAAAATAGCGTGTAATTTTAGCCACTTTTTTTACTATATTCTCTTTTTCTCAACCATTCCTCTGTACAAGATACTCATTCACAAACAGATCTATTTTATTACCTTTTAGGTTGTATCATCTTAGATTATTATTCAAGGAAATTGAATTGAAATGGAAAATGAAAATGTCTATTTTATATAAAATAATTTATTTTTATAGCATCCGCATAGTATAGCTACCACACAGACACCCATGTAACACTGCGTTATTAAATGACTAAAGCAATAATTTAAGGGAGTATATCAGTTTAGAAACTTGAGAAAAAAAGCCTGGCCATTTAAGAATATATATTTTAATGAATATCCCATGTTTGGGCCGAATTGATTTTCTTTCTTCTTTGGTGTAAGTGTAGACACAGCTATATACACTATTATATCGTACAAGGGTAGACTATAACCAAATTTGTATTTTTAATAAAAAATTTGTCTCGTTATTTCGATCAGTTGCCATTTGGCGCCAAAGAACCGTTTTATCTCTAAATTTTTTATAAAGTGCTTTAAATGATTTTTAAAACATGTTTGATGAACTGTATATGTTTCTAACTGCGCCACCCTCAGCTCCGATATAATTTTAACATTGTTCTATTTGAACATATTTCGGATTTATAATCTGAGAAATATTTGCACCATCGTCGCTTTGTTCACAAAAACTAAATAAAAAATTAATAGCCGGCTTGGTTGGCGCAGGGGTAAAGGCGACTGGACGGTCCTCCGACTGTTGTGATAGTCGTGGGTTCGAATCCTGTTGGGACATGGTCGTAAACTTATGTTTATAATTATTTAATATTTGTGATTGTCCTAGGTAGGAGTGCAAAATCAGATAAGGAATATTGATCCCAGTCACGCCAGTAAGAAGGCTGGACAAGAGCGGATGTCTACTGGGATGATTCTTAAGTTCTTCGCCAGTTGGTAGGCTTAATGCCAAGGAACGTGGTTCGAAGCCCACGTTAAACTGTAGATCCAGTCCAGACAAACATTCGTTGGTAAAAGGATACTTTAAAATATACAAAAAAAATTAATAAAAAGTAAAAAAACATTATATGTGTATATTTGTACATATGCTCTTTGTATATAATTATATTCATACAACAGCTGTAAAAATATTGCTGGGCAAGCATTTTCCTAAACTAAAACCTACCTAAAACTTTCTATTCGTAACAACAACGTGACACACATACATTCATGCTTAATTCAGATGATTTTGAGCTTTTTTTTTTAAATAAGACCTTTTCTAAACTGTATCCACATATTTTTATCGATAGAGTAACTTGTAGTAAATTCTAATACATCCCTAACGTTATTTTTCCTTCTTGAATAAGTTAACATAATCCCTGAAAATAATATCAATAATCAATATATCTCCATATCAAGGGAATGCAAATTCCATAAATCGTATCACAGATAAATTTTATATTCAACACATGCATTCTTCTTTAGTACTCAATTCCTGAAATGTTATATCATATTATATTAAATAATATAGAAGAGCAGTACAAATTTAAACAAAATTCCGACTAAAAATCAGATGAGGGGAACAAATGTATTATATTTATTTCTCGTTGAATATTTTCCAAAAATAATTTATTCCAATTCTATTGCAAGTGAAAATATGTTTAAATTTAATCAAATATATTAATTTTTGATACTAGCAACCTTAAAATATATGTTGTAAAACAAAAAGACCGAATTTTAATTTTTAAGTGTTTTTTTTTACTTTTCATTGCCATTCAATCGTAGATCAATATTATCAATATCTATTTAATAATTATATTGCCTAGTTACTACAAAATACTTTGAAAATATCAGCCCAAACTAGTAATTATGTTAACAGTGATAATAAATTGCTAGTTATTCGATAAAGACAAACTTCCCAACAATCTCTGGTAGAAACCCATTGAGTGCCAATAAATTTTCACCAAGACCGAGCACGAAATATAGTTTTTTATAAAACCTGTGTTCCGTTCCACTAACACTGGGTTCTTACCCTTAAAAAGCCCGCCTCATCTTGTAAAACGGCAAAACTTACCGCTCCTTTCGTGAACTCTCACACTTTATCAATATTTTTCTTAAGTTTTTTCTTATGTTCTTAACCTGTTCATCATCGGATTATTCGAGAAGATAAATCTAGTGTAACGTAATTTAATGGTAATTGCTATATTGCATATAATGTCAAATAAAACATAAAAGTTTTATTTTACTGCTAACAATTTTTAATTTTTCCTAGGTTTACGTAAAAGCATACATATGCATCATTTGGTGGAACATTTCCATGACCATTTTGGATAAATATTACAAAATTTAATTTATTCAGTGGTTAACAAAAACTGCTTCATATAGTAATTTATTTGTTTAATTGATTCTATGGTCATATCATATATATCTACTATGACTCAATATGGGCACAACGAACTCGGTTTTCGAGTAGCTGGTTAACTAGTCTCATTTTTCAATAAGTAGCAACCAATCAAACATCAAATCTGCGACAGACAGTGGCCCACTCGAAAAATGTGTAGCATATATTACTTAGAATGCTGTTAATTTGTTCTTGTTTTTCATTTGTTGAGGTTCAATAATAATCTCAACTAACTCTTTTAACTGAGCATTCAGTTATTCCACCAAATGAACCTTATACACATATAGATACAGACTCATATATTGATATTTAGCATCGCCACAGTTCATTGATATACATTGATTAAATATTCAAAATACATAACATCAAAAGAAAACAATGATGTTAGAAACATTAGATAATGAACTTGACAGTTTTTTTTTAATAAAACAAATTTAGTTGTTCCACAATTAATCACCAATTTTTGACAAATGTGGCATATGCTCCATTATAATCGCACTAAATGTGTAACTTTCATCACCCTGAAAAGCAAAGGAATACACCTGGTCGTTTTCCCATCTGAGCAGCTTTAAACTTACTTGTATCCACCCAATTTGGCATTTGATGATCCTCTAGATTTATGTTTTACTCAAATTCCCATGCTATAACCTGTATGGAATGGTTTTCCACGCCAACTCAACTAAACTGTGAGGAGACGCTTCGAGTAACTCTGGAATGATTGTGAATTCAACGTCATTTTGACTTCTTTTCTTGAAAAGTGGCTGCTTCTCCTGCTAAATAAGCTGCTTCTGGTTAATTGAGTGAATTCAAAAGAGAATACCTTTATAACCTTCTTGGAATTTAAAACAAACTTTTAATGTATTTAAAAACTGCCATAATGTAAAAATATAATTCCAACCAAGTATAATTTCTGATAGAATGTATTAAAATGATATTATATAAATATAGCATAAAATATAATAAAATTGTTAAAATTTCAATAACAAAAATTATAAATATAACGTATATAAATAACAATTAAATAAATATATTTACCTTTACCCATTTACATATTTTTTAATACTATTTATATATATTTTATATATAATTAGAATATTATATATATATATATATATATATATATATATATATATATATATTAGGTCCTGAAAGCAGATTATGTCCTATCTCTGTTAATAATGTTAGGGCCAATATGTATGATATATGTCATAAATTTATTCCAATATTATAGAGAATAGCAACAAAAAATGTATGATATTCGTCAATATTACTGCTGTGCTCTTTTTATGGTTAAATCAAAGAAACTTATTAAAGATCTATTAAAAATATAATAAAAGAGTTATGAGACACTATCTTGCCTATAAAATCAGTCTCACCTTGTTGGTCTACGAATTGTATTACTTTATTTTGTATTGCTGTATAGTTGAGTACAAGCAAAAATTGCATTCAGTTTCTTTTTTTAAACATAATTGTTGAAGAATGAATATTTCTGACTCCATGCTTTAGATCAAAAGAAATCCCATCTATCCTGGCCGTAGACTTAAGCCAAAATATTGATTCGGTAACATAACCAAAATAGATTTCCTTAAGTAAATGTCCTTCAAAATAATGAAGCTTTTAATTAACGGCACTTTACAAACACCTTTATAAAGGATTATAAAATTTGAACTTAATTTTAGTTTGAAATTATGAATATAAACTCTGGGTAATATTTTCATGATTCCTTCTGTTGTGTCTAGAACATATATGTGAGAATTGAAGAATGTGGTAAAGTGATAGAAACTAACGGGATTATTTATGATTTATTCGAGTGATTGAGAATTTAAAATTGATGACACAGCTACTCGAAGGAACTAGAACCAAATGGTCTTTTGCTGATATCCATTCGGGAGATAGCCGAGTATCTGTGTGATTTTATAGGTCCAGCTCCATCATTGGATCTTTGATTGAGGGTAGGATATGGGTGTTTTCTCTTTTAGTGTTGGGAATTCCATATTCTTTGTTCCATAATAATTGTCTCCTGGGGAACACCATACTCTTTACGAAGACCAATTCAGATTGTTCATATCGCCAATTGTCTTCATACAGGACAGATGCTCACATATATATTCTTCGGAAGGAAAACGAAATAATGAAATAACGATAATAAAATCAAAAAAATGTTTCGATTAGCATTGTGTCAGACACGCAACGAATTAGGTCATAAACAAACAATCGCGTTATAGAATTAAAATTAACCGATCAAATAACTTTGCTGGGACTGTTCAAACGGACCAATCAATCGTCTGGAAAAAAAGATCTATGTTTCGGCGTTGGTGGAATCACCCAAAAGCACTTCTGCTTCTCTACTGCTTAGCCTATTTAAGTCGTCTATTTAAAGACATCACTTTTCTCATAACATCACCAGTTACCAGACCGATTTCTGGAACATCCTGTAGCGTATTCGTCTCGCTGAATAACATATACTCTTAATGAATTATTTTCACAAAAGTTGTAAACAAACAGCGCAATTTACCTGCCGTTTAGGAAGTAAAATTACAGACTAAATGAGATCAATAATTACGCTCAAACACAATACATCTTTATTTATCTTCGCTCTCAGAAGCAAAATTGATTTTCTTCCAGTCGAGATAAAACGCTCCTCACACTACCATCCAAACCCCCCACCCCTTTCATACCCCCTCCCCCACCACGGTCTTTCCGATGAAAGATTGGTAGGGGAGGATAAAATTTACAAAACTGACTTTGAATAAAATATTTGACCTTTCAAAATCGAATTGGATCGTCGATGAAATTTATTTTCAATGAAGCAATTTAACGTTTAAATATAGGCTTATGATGAAAGCGCGCCCTGTAGTGCGCATAATTGAAGAGCTAGTTATGTAGGATACCTTAGAGTATGTTGATTGCATAAAGATGAGGGTGAATCTCCAAGTAGTTTCATGCTCTAATTACGAGATTCGACTATATATTAATGTTATATATGGTCGGCGATACCAAAGGTAGAATATCCTATAAAATTGTGTTAATTTATTCGTCTTGTATAAAAATATGAATTTTGTTACATTTGATATTGTTTCATTAACATAATTAAAAGGCTGCACCAATAGGTTTTCGTATATGTTATATAAACACTCCAAATCAAACATTGAAAATGAAGACATCGAATTTATCGTCAATAGTAGTTAGTCAATTCGTAAAATCAGACCGTATTTTTCTTTCTTATTTTATTCTAGTTCAAAAGAGATACAATGTGTCAGAAGATTTAACCGAATCGGCCTATAAAATTCGCCTGTCTGTCCAATGTGAATGAATATTAGTGATAATAAGTAGATTTTATAAGCCAGCAAACGTTGTTTTGACTCCATGCTTGTTTTGATGCATTTCAGATTGTAGAATTATTGATAAATTTAAATTACTGACTGAACTTTATAACAAAGTTTCATAAGTAAGACTATATTCAGAGATATGATCTTTCTTTACTTTTATGTTGTAAACATAAATATAAAATAATAGATAAAATAATACATGTTTGTATATTAAAACAGAGAATATATCAATTAAATTATTAAAATCATTAAATTAACTGTTGATTTTTCAAAACTAAGATCTATAAAGTAAATAAACTAAATAAATTTTAAATGGACGAAACAATATGATATGATAGAGTCACATAATTGTCACATAACCAAACCAGTCAATGCAACAATACAGTACTCTTATTGCTACGGTAGTGCCGCGTTATATCACAGGACATAAAACTGTTTTGTATTTGTTTGTAATTGGAATTATCTATAGAGAATATTCACACCAGCAATCAGACTTGATAAGGCCATGTATCTTCAGGAATATTCTCTAAGTCGGTCACTTGTTAACCGGTAAAGTAACTTCGAAGATTTCACATTTATATTTGCCATTAATTATCGTACTTGTTAAATTAATTAATTGTCATGTATAACAAATTATATATACTCCTCTTATAAGACTTCACCGAGTTAAAACATTAAACTAATGTTAAGCTAATATACTTTAACCAACGCACTTTAACTTTTTTACTTGATAAATAATAGCATTTTCATTATTACACAGCCCTCATTTATTTCATTAGCCATGTTAAATATATCTAACCAGTTGCCATAAATCTCTACTCTCGTATTAATGCTCAGGTTTATCATGAGTTTATACAGTAAAGTCGAGATTATTATTTTTCGTTAAAAGTAAAGATTAATATGATTTTTCTAATTCTAAATGAATTAATTTTTTTCACTTCTTCAGCCTAATTCATTAAGATTCTCTTTTTCCCTTACTTACAAATATTGAAAATAACTATACACTTGAACTATCATCTATTTTCATAACTTAAAAACCGTCAGCCAACCATATTTAGGAATATTGTGTCAAAATAATCTCAATAGAGACATCAATTTCTTCATGCCTGATTATATCTTTCTCTCAAATGTTTATGATCTTAAAAAAATTATGATTCATTGTATTGAATGTTATGTGCATATGTTTTCGTTTAGAACATTTATAAAGCTATATAAGCTAATGTTTTTAGTATACGCACTACGACAATTATTTCCCTTTCTCTATAAATCACTCAAATTTCCAAATATATAAATGGACAAGAATTCATTTTTCATGGTAAACTAGATTTTTATAATCTGGCTAATTGTATCTTCCCCATGTATATGAAT
The DNA here is from genome assembly GCF_030347505.1 of Rhynchophorus ferrugineus. Lineage (NCBI taxonomy): Eukaryota > Metazoa > Arthropoda > Insecta > Coleoptera > Curculionidae > Rhynchophorus > Rhynchophorus ferrugineus. The sequence goes on along the minus strand of NW_027472583.1, from coordinate 15,407,756 downwards.
AAATGCAGTCAATTATATACATCAATATACACGTGGACTATATTCAAATAGTTTTTTTCTTATAATAATTCATTAAGATTCTCTTTTTCCCTTACTTACAAATATTGAAAACAACTATACACTTGAACTATCATCTATTTTCATAACTTAAAAACCGTCAGCCAACCATATTTAGGAATATTGTGTCAAAATAATCTCAATAGAGACATCAATTTCTTCATGCCTGATTATATCTTTCTCTCAAATGTTTATGATCTTAAAAAAATTATGATTCATTGTATTGAATGTTATGTGCATATGTTTTCGTTTAGAACTTTTATAGAGCTATATAAGCTAATGTTTTTAGTATACGCACTACGACAATTATTTCCCTTTCTCTATAAATCACTCAAATTTCCAAATATATAAATGGACAACAATTTATTTTTCATGGTTAACTAGATTTTTATAGTCTGGCTAATTGTAACTTCCTTATGTATATGAATAAATACAGTCAATTATATACATCAAAATACACATCGACTATATTCAAATAGTTTTTTTGCACACAATTGCAACAAAGCAATTTTTTTAATTCACTTATGCAATGCAACGCAATGCATTGACAGAAAAATGTGCAAAATCCAACATCATGCTAAGGAAAGGCAATATCATAATAAAAATAATAATTAGGTGTTGTTTGTTTTAGTGGATGAAAAAATAAAAAGGATAAAAAGGAAAAAATAAAAAGGAAGAATAAATATGAAAAAAATTTCATGTATACATGTAATATGGATAGTGTTCAGTTGAGGACCTATAAAAATAAAGAGAACAACAGTGTGTTTTGAAACTGTTTTACACAAATGTTAACTAGTTTTTAAATTTGATATTTTATTAAAAATCTATTTTTAATTTCCGCCTTTAAGATAATTATAACCCTATTTTTACGCACCCTCAGGTGGTTTAGACTAACAGAGAGATCGCATTCTATATCTAAGTATTATATAAATGTAGCTGTCAACAAGGTAGGTAGATTATTCTGTTGTCATTATAAATAATCTAAAATGCTTTAGCTTTCAACCCATATTCCCAGTAATAGTATAACAATAAAAAAATTGCACAAGGTATTACTTAACAATTTTTAAAAATCGTTAATAACAAAGATCCTCACAACCTTATTTTTAATGTGACATTACATTATTTGCCCTTACACTAGTTGGTAAAAGGGGAGCTATAGTATGGTGTTCCTTTTACTTTTAATACCTTCTAAATTTTATAAAGTTATTTACTCCTTTGTATTGGCTTTATTTATAAAAATAACCGATATAAGTTATTTAGACAAACCCTATTACAATATCACTATTCCCTGTATACTAAATTGTAAACAGCGATAATAGAATACTAAGTATAAACGCTAGAAAATTGATTTCTGTGGGTATTAGTTTAAGGGTTCTGAATATCGTTCGAGTATTATCTGGCAATTTCGTTAGCCGGAAACTCCGGAGGAACGTTTTGCCCCTTCAGTTTGATACTGATTGCCAATATACATCAAACATACTGAATTTTAAGTTATTTCTTGATCGATATAAGATAATCTCTGCCGAATATAACTAACTATATAATCCTTTTTAACTTTTTTATTAGCATTAAATCATACTATCAATAAATAATTGTATTTTCTTATATTTCTTATTATATATAAGTTCTTATTATGTGTTATTATTTTAATTATATATCTATTATTACTAAAATTATTTCATTATCTAAATCGATTTTATTTTCTCGGAACCATTAATTAAAGTGAAATATTTGTGATATTTAAAAGTATCACTCTCACTTTCAAAAAAATATTAAAAATTGCTATGATTTTGTTAATAAAGTAATTGTCTCATTAATCATGGTAATCATTGTCCAATTACCATGTCCATTACATGTGTAATTACCATACCAAATATCTGTGTCTACTAATTGATATTTACATTGCAATATCTTTTGTAAATAACGATAATTTTTTTTATAACATATTTATTAAATACGCTTAATACAATCTTAATTTACAATTAATTTATTACTACTTTTCCTATGTACTTAGATTAATTAACAAGCAAGACGAGTGCGAGAAAATACATCAATATGTATTTCTCAATTACAAAATTATAATTATTTATTAATTATTAGCTTATAGCTATAGTTTACACTAAATGTATACACTTTATATAAGTTCGTATGGTGTTGTTCGCTTCAATCTCCTGACATCCTGCGCGCTGTCCAGCACTTGTATTGCTTCCACATTAGTATGATTTAGTAATCTTCTTTCGTGTTTCAAGGCGAAATCTTGGATAACTTCGCAAATCCATTTGATTTCCAGGTCATCGTGCAGTTCTTCATTGGTTACATAGCGATAGGCATAGGTAATCTATTGCAGAACCTTGTCTTGACAGCGTTGTATGACCAGTTGATTTGAATTTTAGTGCAACCCCATATTTGCACCCCATAGGTTCAAAGTGGCTTTATAATTGTATTATAGATCAACCTCTTTGATTTTAGATCAAGTTGAGAGTATCTTCCGACTAACCAGTATAGTTGTTTTATTTTGGTTCTAATGTGTTTTGCTTTTTGTCTAATTCTATGCTTCCAATTTAATCTACCGTCAAGATGGATTCCAAGGTATTTAGCTGATTCTGCTTGAGGAATCGGACATCCATTGAGTGATATAATTAAGTTTTTATTATTTCGCCTCAGTGCAAAAATTATGCTAATTGAAAACATGAATTATTTGTTCTATATATAAAATATTTTATTTTAGTATATAACTGCAAGACAAATATTTAATGCCGTGTTTGTTGGATCTGTGCTCAAGGTGCCAAGACGGTCTCCTATCCTCCTCTCGTCTTGTCGTCGTCACCACGTCGTCAATAGAATATTGTATTTACCAAGTAGTCAGTATATTGTTATTATTTTTAAGATATATTTTTCGACTTTGAATCCACATTTTGATCGACACTTCAAATTATTTTATTTTAAAAATTGTATATATGGTATATTAGTTATGTTCCTGCAATTCTATTGTATTTCTGCAATAACATCATATATAGGCTACATTTTTAAACGACTTGAAAAAAGGAGGAGTTTCTACGTTCTACTGTATATTTTTATGTATGTTTACCGATTTCTCCATCAATTGTGGATCGATTTTCAAAATTCTTTTTTTATTCGATGGAGTGTACTCCCGAGGTGGTCTCATTGGAACCAAGTGGGGATCGAGGGAAACGCTCAAATTTTAAAGACACGTCGAATCTTTTCACACATTTTTTATCTAAATTATTTGTTATTGCTGAGCTGTTTTGACGGAAGACACAACTCCTCAACGGTTAGGACTTTGGGGATATTTGTTTAAGTATTGCGGGGACGTACAGACAACTAATTGTATACTTTAAAATTATTTAAGTAAGCTGATGATGAAAGTAGGGACTGGACCGCTATACATTACAGCGGAATTTTTAGGTTTTTAGTAAGGGTTTGCTTACCAAAGTCGAACAGTTTGCTTTTTAAGCACTAAGCGTATCATATAAGAGGCCGTAGAAACATTACAGGTAACTGCCACTATGATGTAGTGATTAGAACGTTCAGCTCACACGGAGAGGCTGCGGATTTAATTCCCGACGGGGCTAACAACTTTTTCTTCTAATTTGGTTAGACAATTTGTCAAATCACCTAGGTTAGGTAGGGGACACCGGGGCCTGAAGCCTTCCTTATTTTCAATCATTTTTTCTTTACTCCTATTTCTCCTTATAAGGGCTGGACCTTTATTTGGCCTAATCATTGTAGTACTTAATAAAATAACTGCGTAATTCATTGAGTAAATATCTAACACTAAAGAAGAGAAAAATAAAACATTTTTAATCACAATATTGAACCGACTTCAAAACAAACAAACAAACAAACAACAAACAAAATAAGGAATAAAAGAGAATAAAAATTTAAAAGTATCCTTTTACCAACTAAGGTTTTATCTGGACTGGACCTACAGTTTAACATGGGCTCCGAACCAAGGTCCTCAGCATTAAGCCTACCGACTGGCGAGTTACTAACTTCAGAAATCAGAAGACATTCAGTCTTACCCAGCCTGGTTACTGGCATGACTGGGATCATTTTTTCCTTGTGGGATTTTACGCTCTTGTCTAAGACAATCACAAATTTTAAACAAACAAAAACATATATGTACGACCATACCCCAGCAGGATTCGAACCCAAGGCTATCGCAAGAGTAGGAGGACCTTTACCACTGCGCCACCAAGCCGGCTGAAAAAATATTTTAAAATAAAATATGTACATAGTAATGTTTGCAATTAATAAACAAAAATAAACAAAAACCTTAATTAAACTCTACTATACGTATTTTATATTTTACTATATACACACAATTTAGCTTAATACCTGCCTAAACTTATTTATCTATTTACAATAATATTTTAACTACTATCAACATTACAACTGATCAGTTTGAAATCGGTGTCGACCCCAAACATTACAAAAATAATAATATAATAAATAAATAAAAAGTAACAATAACACAAAATTTGTGACATTTACACAAAATTACATTACGAAAAAAACAAATCTAATTTGTTTCTCTATTTTTGAAGTTGGTTGAATTTTTTTCTTAAAACTATTTTATCATTTGTCGTGTCGTGACATCATCCGCGAATATAGCAAAATAGGTTTCCTTAATTTAAGGTACCCATTCATAAAGTTATAGTTCATTAATTCGCTGTACATTTTTTATAAATCTGAATTATGTTCCTCAATATTTTGCTTCAATCTTTTTTCAAGAGAATTTAAAACAAAAAGTTATCTGTAAAAGTTTTCAAAATTGATATATTTTATACTATGAATATACGTTTTCTAATATTACTTTATTTACAACAAATAAGCTTATTCATTATTATTATATAAATTTTAAAACACTTATATATGGAAGGAAATTAATAGATCAAAATTATTATTAATATAATCTTAACAATTAGAAATACTTTATATTTCAATAATGCTTCGCAATGTAACATATGTAAAGAACTCCGATAGCTTTCAAGTACACATATCGTCTGTTCAGAATCATTAATTTCTGTTAAAAAAATATCCCTGATACCAACCTTCACTTAAGTCAAGAAAATTGATTGCTGTGGGTATTAGTTTAGGTCTGAACATTGATGGAACATTATCTAGCAGTTTCGTAACTCTCCAACCTTATCTAATCGATTTGGCACACTGTGTTGATAAACTTTATTGATGCAATACAGAGTCTCTAAATTTCCACCATTATAATGGTCTCTTGAGTTATTTATAGGTCTAGTAATTCATAGATACTACTTATTTTTTGTCAAATATATTGCTATATGTACATATTCGGTAAGAAATACTGATAATTTCAAATATAAACTTCATATTGTTTATATATCAATCATAAAAATGGTGTTTATTAGCCGTATTACAATAGTTTTCAAACCGAAACTGCACTGTCATTTTCTGCTCAGATAAAAGAATTTTTTATTGGTAATTTGAAAATTTATCATTAATGTTGAAACACCATGTTATAACACAATCAGGCAACAATAGATTAGTTGTACATTATTCACTGTACTCACTGCTGATTAATTTATCTGAGATACAGGCACTATAATAGATATTAATTTATTAAATTATATTATACATTTGAGAAGTAATATTGTTTGATATTAATGATTTGGAAAAAAGTTCTAAGTGTTTATTCCTCAAATTCAACTAGTTTTCAACTCTAACAATTTGCAGAAATCAGAACAAGTAAGAGTTAAGGTTGTTAATATTGGGTTATGGAGTGGATGCATCAGACCTTGCCTACCAAGTCCTCGCAATTATCAACGAATCATCAAAGAAATATGTAGTCATGATTTTCATAATAGCTTTCTTGTTATTCCCTAATTCTCTATAATAATCAATTGCTTGTAAAACTGTAAGCGGATAATGGTAACATTTTCCCTTCTAATCATTAACTCTCAATTGGCAGAAGCCTATAAGATGTCATCAGTTTCAATCTGTTTTTCGCGTTCAATCTTGACACTGTCTTGCTTTACTTTTTCCAGAATTTCATCAGTTCTTCAATGATTCAGTGATTTACTCACATAACAAACAAGCAGGGTAATACCAACACTTTTCTAATACTTTCAATGCTTATACATATCCCCTATTTACATTTAAAATACCACTTGAAAATCTAAAAATAACATTTCTGTTAAACATAAAATATTCCAGTTCAAAAACTAGAGGTAACGTTAAAAGGATGAAAACACAAAGGTTCCCTTTTTGTTAAAGAAAAACGAAAACAAAAGTTATATAAGCTTATATTCCACCTAATCAAGTAGCTAATAGTACTGGCACAAAGCCAAAAAGCGGTAGGAGATTAAAAGCCCTCATGCCTCATAGAGCCCATTTCTGCGTTTATTAGCCCGAAAGTTGTTGCGATTACTTGATTATGGATTCGTATTATATATCATAAAACCTAATTACCTATATTAAATCAATAATAAATCTATTCACAATAAATATATTCTTAAATATATGAAATAAAATGCGATATGATAATAAAAATGTGATAATATAGAGAATACTGTAATTAATCATATCAATGCATTACATCTAATATTAACCATTATGCGTTTTAAAATATTTATTATTTATTACAAAACCCTTAAAGTTCGTCGTCACTCTGAATAATAATCAGTTTACCGAAATCCCAGCACAAAAGTTTGTTATCTCTAATTATCAGGATAAAATTTAAACACAATTAATAAAGACAACTTAAGATAAAAACGGAGCCGAAAAATAAACCTAAATTTAATAAATATAGTCTATTCAAAGTTTTTTGTATATACATCATCAAGATGTTTAGTATATTGCCTGTCGCAATTTGTAAATTCGTTTTAGAATCAGACAATATTTTCCTTCTCATTTTATTCTATTTAAAAAGAGACACAATGCTGTCTGATTAGTTCAAACACGCAATCGAATGAGCCTGTCAGAGTCGTCCGGTTGACAAACGTATGCAAAATTCTTGAAAGCCTATAAACTATTATGGCTGTATAATTAACTGTCGTTTTTAGATGTACTATGTAGTTAAAATAAATTATATTCGATAACATTTTTGTTCAATTATATTATTTAGATTAGAATCTTGTATGTCAAAACCAAATTGAACTAAAACTCGACTTGATGCGGCAACATTGCGAAGTTTTGATGTCACAAATTTAAATGACGTATGTACAAATTAACTTTTAACCGACTTTATATTGATTCATTAAGAATTCACAATAATACAGACATAATATAGTAATTGTTTAATTAGTCATCATATAAATAAACAGAACCTGATTAGAACTCTGAAGATCCAATACTTCAATATTATCAAGTAATTTTTCCACCTGTTTAATACATTTTAAAATCCCTTTTTTACCATGAAGGGTTTATCTAGACTGGACCTACTGTTTAACGTGGGCTTCGAACCATGGTCTTCGGTATTAAGCCTATCGACTGACCAGTCCAGAGGACATCCGATCTTACCCAGCCTAATTACTGGCGTGATTGGGTTGGTATAATTGTCGGATTTTTTACAGTTGTCTATAAAAACATGTACAATGACAAGCATAAACATAAAGTACATCCACGCCCCAGCAGAATTCGAACCCGCGAATATCGCAGCAATAGGGGGCCGTCCTGTTCAAGCCGGCTAATAAGTGATTTTAGATTCTAACCTTAAAGTGTAAAATATAAATTATAAATATATTATTTGTAATTTAAAATAAAACCTGCAGTTATTTACAAAATTGTAGCAAAACGATATATTGTATTACAAAAAAAAAAGGATATTGAAATACATTTCCCATTTAGACAAGTTTAACTAAGTCGATAGAGTAAATCACCGGAAATTCGAGACGAAAAATGGTCGCATTTATCAAGAACAATATCTGCTTTGTGTAGAATAGTTAAATTACCATCTTGACTGGTAACAATGGGTTCTCATATGCCTCCCACACAAAAACCCACGCCATTTAAATAGATGCCCGCTGGAAGCGGATAGCACTAAAAATGAGAAGAGATTCAAATTGAATTGTGTTAGGTTTACTGGAGATCCCCCATGGGGGATTCTTCGAAATAATGACATGTATTTTCATCGGAATACATTTACATGTTATCGTCATAATTACACGGATCGGAATTTCAATAAAAATCTCATTTCCTGATCAGATTAACTCTGTCCAAACTTTCTCTCATTCTTGTTGGTTATAACAAACATATTTAAGTAGTTATTATTATCTTAAATAAATTTCAACAGTTTTTTTTTGTTCGTTAAAACACGTCGTTGACTGCATTGTCCATTTCCAACTACTTACTAACATGGTTTTCAGTTAGGGCGGATCAGCACTGATATGGACTAAAATATGCCGTGGGTAATGTTACAACAAGTTCTGTTCTTGCTGGCAAAATCAGGAAGGAAGTTAAAAAAAAAAATCTGACGAACTCAAATCATGCGATCTTAGTGTTCGTTTGAATTTCGAATCGTTCGTGCATACTGCAATAAGACAAATAAATCAATTATCGTCGTTCTGTAACACTAGCTGTTAAAGAGATGAAGAAATACAGACCAATGACACCGTTAACTGAAAATCCACACCAAACACTAACTTTTTGAGAGTTAATTGCCACCTAGTAAACGTTTTTGGATTTGGCCTAGTGCCATGTACTTTTATACTATCATCCTATTTAACATAGTCATCCAAAAATGCACTTAGTCTCTTTATACGATATTTCTTACGAAAGTGGAGCCTTAAAGACACTCATTTCGATAATATTTTGTTTATCATTTGGGCGTGTTTCTGCATCCTGTAACTTGCTATTGTGTTTTGGTACAATGACTGAACAATAAACAGATTAAACACACATTTTCCAAAATAGTATGACCGCCGCGGCCAACATTGAATCGCCTTTATGTTTAATTTAATTTTATATGACTTATAAAACGTTAAAGGATTTATAAAACAAAAACTATTAATTAACTTTCAAAACTGTTTTATTTTACGAAAAGAAGTTGTTGAACAGCGATACAAAGAGACACTGGGGATTCGTATCTATTAGAAAACAAATCAACCCGTCTCACTTGTTCGCTATTCAGATAGTAAACCGGATGGTCGGATAGTCAGAGCCGCATTACATAACATATGTGTACATCGGCCAAAATTATGAATTGTTATTTCACTAATGCCTGCCTCATTGACCAAAACAAAAGATGCTGAGTAAGGAGTCTCTCGAGTAACATTACTTAAAATATTGTCAAGCAGCAATACAGCTTCTTCTCATCAAATCATTCACTAAGCTTATTCAATTGTTGGCTGTAATATTCCATAACGCCTTCTTTCTGACCAGATATTCATAATAAAATAATCCCTTTAGACGCACAGGAGAACATTCTCCTTTAAAATACAAGACCTGTTTTGATTTTGCACTGATTTAGTCAGTTGTCTGAAATCTTCCCTACACTTTACATATTTGGGATTTTCTTTAAAAGTATCCTTCATAAAACCCTTCTTATTCCGAAGTAATCAGTGAAGAGTGCTTGTTCTTTAACTTAAGTTGCATTCTGTCAACACATGTGTAACCCACCATAAATTTTTTAAACATTTATCGCTTAGGGCAAACGGTAGCTGACCTGTAAACTTGTATAGCATTTAGTTACGAATACGTTCTATATATGATATTTTCAACACCATAGAAAAAAACAGGGACAATATTTCCCTTTTTAATATAATTGTAAGCTCAAAAGAAATAACGTTTTATTACGTATTACTCAGCATAAAAATTATGTTGCAGAACGAAACTTTAATTGAGGAACTTTAAAATAATAACAATTTATATTATGAGTTTTCCTAGATTTCCTTGCATATTTCTTTTAATTACCCTTAGCAATTCAACAATCTACCCATCCGAGAATAAGTCTTTCTTATGCCACTAATTATTTTCCTGAAGTGTAAAATATCACTTCAGTAAGTGAAAAAAATAATTCTATCAAATATCTATAATAAGTCTTGTCCTAAAGTCTAACATGTGTCCATTAATCAGATCGGATGGTAGTAAAAGTTTTAGACTACTGGCTACACTATTATCTCTCATAATTAGCCGATTAGCAATTACATTGGAGTGAAGTATTTCTAAGTGAATATATCGATATTTCTTCAAAATATATCTATATTTTCTCAGGTCGATATATTTCTTCAAAAAAATATCGATAGTTGTAAAGAGAGTATCGAACCTTCAGTTGTTAAGTGTCGATATTAAAAACCTATTGTGCAGGAAACTATCAAACGTTTAGTTTGGGATTTTTTACATAATTTGGTATCCACATTTTGTATTCGCCGATTACTATCTTTCTTCACGGCCGACACAGCCCTAATATATTCATATGCGTCTGCGTATGTTGCCAAAGTAGTGATTTTTGTGGTCGGAAGATCAGCTGTATAGTTAGATCTTTACTTTTATTTTCAATTTTTACCAGTAATTCAATTTTTTTGTTAGCAGTATTGTTGTATAGTAATGAATATCGATCGACCAAATAATTCAGGGTCTGGACAATTTTACATTTTTGTATAAGCTTTTTCTCGTGCAAGTAAAATAAGATACGATATTTTTCCTTTCCGAAAAACGTACGTTTATTTTTAAACCCAGGGCTTTGTATGTTTATTTTAACATTATATTTAATAAAATAATAATAAGCGTCTTAAAAAGTAAAAACACAGATCAATATAAATGATAGAATAACTACTTACTCAATAAATGGCAAAATAAAAAATGCAAATAAGTATGCGAGATCTGTATGTCGAGGTGATAGGGTGATAATTCTGCAAACATGATAAGAACGTACCTGAGCCTCAATTCTCGTACCTCAAATTTTAATAACAAGAATAAAATTTAAATATAACTGTTAAAATACTGGTAAAATAGTATCGATAATAATAGTATCAATATATAAATGTATCGACAAATACTGGTAATGCATGTTATTAATAATATCATAATAATATCATTAAAAAACGATGACAATGGTATCAATAATATGAGTTACCAGGATAGTTAGCAATACTCTTAATCCATAGTAGTCAATAATTGACAATCATTGTAAAACAGTAACAGGTAACTGATAGCATGTGCACAAGGTACGAAAGAAAAGTAACGCACGACCTGCCAACTTATACCCTAACACTAACAATAATGGACATGAAATGAGGTCAAGGGAGTAGACGCACGAGATCCTGCCATTAGCGTTAGTAGTACTCGCTAGGCTACTATATAGGGTAATATGTAAATAGTTAATCAATAAATAAGCAATTCTATTGCCATTGTACACTCACTTCTCCTAACTCCGTCCATGATGAACATGCAACGTGTACACGGGAAAAAGCCAGATGCAGACATGCTAGATACGTTATATATATATAGCCGGCAGGAACTACATTTGGTGGCATTTATGTATGCTTCAGATAGTCAGTAAACTATATATAATGAATGCCAACAAATAACATATATTGAACAATAACGATAATGGCGATAATTCAGAGCAATGATAAACTGTGGTTGGATAAAGTATGGCATGTGCACAAGGTACAAGGTGAAGTAACGCGTGGGATCTGCGGTCACCAAAGTTAGTAGGCCTCGCCAGGGTTGAGCTAAGTTCTGAAATAAATAAATGAACAACACTGTTGCTAGTGCACTCGCTTGTTCAGCTCCAGCTATGTTGAACGTGCAATGCGTACAAGGGAGAAAGCTAAAGGCCACACGCTGTATCTAGCGTGTCACCTTTAGCTTGTTGTCACCAAGAGCCAGCAGAAACCACTTTCGGTGGCGTTTATATACGCTCCAAGTTATCCAAAGATCTTCACTACGCATCACTATCTTTAGCCACTTTGACGTTAATTTCTGGATTATAAAATATTTATAATTTATATGTACAGTTGCAACCATAAAACTATTATCTTTGATTTGTCATAATTTAAGGATTATGGGAACACATGACGAAAATATATAAAATATATAACGATAAATGGATATATAAACAAACAAAACTCGCTTTTACAAAAAAGAATTAAATATTTAAATCAATTAAAAGTATACAAAACAAAATGTCATCAACGAGAGTTCAACACGAGCATTTTATTTTTTTACTACATACCGTGTAATATTCCAGATTTTTCAGCGAGCACACACTCTTAGAAACAGGATAATGAGATAAGGCAACAAAATAATCTTACAAGAACGCCCGTACGTATTTTGTTTATATATTCGGGACGTTTACACGAGACACCAATGCGTCGTTATCGCTCCATTTTAAACAAAGCGATGTTTATTCCAGTACCTTTACCAAACCAACGCGTTCACCATTCAAGACAATTCCCCGAACTAACATTGTTTCAGTTAAACTAGGTTAAACAAACATACGATGTGACTTAATTCATATTAGTTTACCGAGTACGTACGAATATGACACGACCAATTCTATTGAACCTAGATATAACCTCAACCTTTAATACGATATATTGATTTCTCAATGTCTGATGACATTTGGCATGTAATTGCCACAACCAAAGTTAATTAGTTCGTATAACGATACAATGGGCATAATGACAGTAATAGAGAGTCTACTTTTGTGTCATTTTGATTTACAATGAAAACTGTTTTTAAAATTGAGATTCCTAAAATTTTAGTAAAAGTAAAAACAAATTTTGAAAATTCGTTATATTGAATCAAACAACGGTTTCTAACAATAATTTCTGCAATTTACATACGTGCAAACATTAATTATTAATTTTTTTTCTTATATTTCAACTTTTACCAACTTGAATTTCATTAAAACTAATAAAAATACATTTGTAGCTTTTAGATTTTACAATTGATGTAAACCAAGAAACCGCTAATTTATAGGTTATTTTTGATGATTTTTGGTTGAAAAAATATTGTCTATTGAGCTGCTACAGGTTTTGAAGCAAAAACAAAAATACAATTCATTTCTGAGAAAATTAATAGTATAAGTTATGTTAAATTCATCGAAGAACAGCTGGCCAAATATAGAACACAAATTCTGTCAGTACTATATTTCTTAAAATGACAATGCTGTTGTTCATACTATGAAACTCGATAAAAACTATTTTTCAAAACCCAATATTTAAATATTAAACTGGCGAATAGGTTTAGGGTAAGGTAACATGTGCTGTAAACTTAAATGGTAAAAAATGCAATGCTATCAATATATACAACATATATGCAAGTGGAAAAAATGTTATCCAAGATGGCTGAAAAAATTAGATCAAGATTGTGTTTATAAAATGTATATGAAACGCTGCCAATGAGGCTGAAAAAGAGAAGAGAGAGATGAAAAAAATATCACTGAATTGAAAATTTTAAATATTGATAAGTTTTTTTACTGTGTTACAGTTTGATCGCATGGTTCATGGGGCGATAGAATTTTGAAGAAAATGAAATATCTGTCAGTATAACACTTGAAAAGATAGTTACTAAGAATATGGTCATAAAGCTCATATGCTGTCTAAAGAGTACCTAATGACACGTTCACCAACTAGGAATTGTGAGAATAGTACTATTGAGATCAAATATTCCATAATTACTAAAACGTATGTAGCGACCTTGATGTCGAATTTTACATCATGGAATAACGGTCTACAAAATACCCAGAAATATAATCCCAGATGTTGAACACGGGCGGGGTGCCAGAAGCGCCAACTAGAACCCGATAGCGAATAGCTGGCGGCAACCCCGAGACGTTCATCTGGGATGTTATTGAAGGGTATTTCGATTCATTCAGTGCTCAACCATCGTTTGGTTTAGACGTGCCACCATCGACTGCCCAAACCTCGTCTCCAGGTAACACCGCTGTCATCCGTTTTTATCTAATTGTATTTTTCACATTTTTTTATTTAGCCAATAAATAGCGGTCACATAATGTGAACACCACTGTTTCATTTCGTTTTACCTTCATTCACCGAGTCACATCATTTACCCTAAACGTAACAAAATTGTACTATCAATATAACAATTATTATGATAATATTTTTAAAATGTAAATGCAAAGATAATCGCCAGGGCTACGGGATTGTTTTACAAATCTGATAGTAACTTAAACAGAAATAGAAAATTTAAATTATATGCATTTAATGATGGATGTTTGATTTTCTCAAATAATTTAGCTGGTCTGTGACAATAAGTGCTGTTATATAATAACAATGGTAAACACTCATATAAAATGATTTTTACAAAAATAAACTATTGATGTTATACCTACTGGATAAATTTGTCTCTTTTTTCTCTATCTTCACTTTTTCTGTAAAGTATGTAGCTTGTTCAAACTATTATATATTATTATATATAGAGAAGCCACATACAAAACCTATAAAATTATTTAAATAATGTATCAACGAAACTTGTAATCATACAAACTGCCAAGTCCAAGGAAATATCTACGTCATACACTAACTTGCATCATTTTGTTGCCCATTCAAAATTAATTATCATACCTGTTATAATATTATATATTTCATGTCAATATAATATTTGAAAGAACTCAGCTCAAAATTGGAGCAGAAATTAATAGAGTGCGCAAACATTATTAAAGATAAATAAAGAGAGAAAAAGATATACATACTCGTTAAGTATCACGTGAAAAATAAGTACATAGAACTGGAAAGCGATTCTTTATACTGATATTAAAACATAGCCTGTCTAATAAAAGAGTCGATAGACATCATAGATGACTTTGAACGTATTGCCAATTGTAGTTTGTAAAAATTCGAAAATATGTATAAATAGAATAGAATCTCCAAAAACAGGATTTGTACATTTGTTTAAAACATTTTAAAAATACATCAAAAACACTATCTAATCTGACAACTGAGAACTTACTTTCTAATTATACATTTTTTGCCTTAATAGCATTACGTCACAATCATAACAAGTAACACAAGTAAAAAATATCATTGTTCTTATTACATTTATGTTGAACATAATTAATCGTTTAAAAAAGCACCATTTTCTGACATATATGAATGAGAATTGTCTTTAAATATGTTTTTGTACATTTTTTTCCAAGTAAACCAAAAATCTACTGATTAAGTGGGTTCCTGATACCGCTAAATAACATTTAAATAATCTAAAATCATATCCGAATCATGAAAATATATGTAGTAATTCCAGCTTATAATATTACCGCATATAACCATCTTTCTGGTGTTCTGATTTTGGGTCTTTTACTTTTTTCTCTTTCTTCCAATTTTTGGGTATGGTTTTAACTCAATGAAGTTGAAACTACAGATTCGTCTCTTGCAAAAGGATCTACGGGAAAACATGTATTTTAGTTTTCTATTTTCAAACCTCTGAAATAAATTATTTAAAAAAAAAACTACACTTGTACTTACTTTCAATTATTTCTGAAGATTATAATATGAGATGAACAACTGCCAATTTCAAGCCTATTTGAAGCTTCATAGACTAGAAAATAATATTACTGTTATATTTTTGGATTTAAATAAATAATGTATGAAAAATTGGAGGGGCTATATGTAACGCATATTAAGGGTATCGTCAAAAAATACGAAAATAACCTTAAAGAAGAGTAATTTCGATTAAAATCAATCCATGGAGCGAATAAACATCAATTTATTGTCAAATTTCAGTCATTTACATACGGATTTCCCCGGAAAATAAATATAAAAAGGGCCCTTTAAAAATGCTCCACTTCAACCACGGCGAAGTTTTCAAAATGCTCTGGCGTGTTCTTGATGGTGCTCGGCCCTACTCCGGCAATCGTTTCGATTTATTTCGATTCTGTTCGTCGTTCTTGTAAAAGAAAATGTCGTAACTCCTTTTATGGAGACATTCCGGAACATCGAACTAGCTGCCAGGCAAAACAAAACGAATCTGGATAAGATTTATTATAATGTTGGAATTTACAGGGCTATACGTCCTAGTTTTGTGTGTTTTGAGAGATATATCGCAAATAACTAGGCTAGTTTATAGATAATTCTCTATATTCAACGAAAGTATACTCAACTCTTCTAAACTTCCATCAAAGATGTCCATGAAAGTTTTGATAATATTGAATAAAAAACAACTACGATAGTTACTCATAAGATAATTGTTGAGATTCATATATTGTCATTATTATATCAAGAAGAATATATTTTAACCAGTTACTTGAATAAGAAATTTAAAATGTCCAGATGTTTGAAAATGAGAGGAATTTACAGTTTAGACTATCATTTTTATGAGATAATGAAGAAAACTGCTTGCAAAATTATTACAGTATTCGGACTAATATAAGATAAACATTAGAAAATGGTCGACGTTATTATGATTCCAAGATCTGGAAAACCACGAAATGAAGTAAAATATTATCGACCAATTTCATTGCTGCTAGTAATATTCAAGTATTTAAAAAACTTCTGTTAAAAAGCTTAAAACCAATCATAGATATAAAAAGTTTAATACATGTATATCAATTTGGTTTTATGTGCAAGCAATTGACCAAATACATAGAACCACAGGCATTATGAGAAAATAGTTTGCTCAGATATATTCTTGACGAGACAAACCATCGATAAACTCTACCATAAGGGACTTATAAACTCCATAAAATGTTACCAAAGCAATACATTGAATTCTTAAACTCTTACATCAACCAGGATGCTTGTAATTAATCAACCAGCAGGTATTTACTGTACACAGTATTTTAGGTCCTGTTCTTTACCTACTCCATACATGTAACACATCACAGATATAAAAAGTTACTACGGCTATATTTATTCATGACACCGCTATAGTTGCTTCAGGAGACAATGCCAAAGAAGCAGCCGGAAAACTGCAAGTAATAATATAAATAATTGGACCCAAATATGAAAAATGAAAGCCAACAAGAGTAAATCAGTGCATAGTGAATGCATCTCAAGTATACTTATACAACCCACCTATACTCAAACCAATAAATATGAATAAACTATTATCCGATACCGTTATCACATATAATATTAACATACAGTAACACACACAATGATAACACTTAACAATGCAGTACCTAGGAATCAATCGTGATAAAAAACTTCATTAGAAGAATCAATAAGAAAATAATACGAATTAAAATACAAGTACGACATTTATTATAGCAAGATCTTCGAATTCCAACTGTCATAGCCGATGTTAAGAAGTTACATAAGAAAAGACTTTAGTTCACATGTTAACACAGAACTGCTGAAAGGTTTGGAAACTCTCAACTAGAGCGAAGACTCAAGAAAAGCAGACCGTGTAATCTGGTGTAGTTGTTTAGTTAAGTATACTAAATGGACAAAACACTAAAAACGAAAGTGATACTAAATTTTATTTTATTGCCGACTAAGTGAAGATCAATCGGTTTTCGTAAATAAGTACTTAATTTAAAGTCACAGTGGAGACAAATGGTAAGTTTATAGACAACAAGTAGTAATAACATATTAATAAATTTAAAAAAATGTAAAACAAGCTTGGATATATATCTACAAAATAAATTTTAAATAGCCGTTTTGTATCTGTATCCTTTATTTTCTTTCCCCAAAGTTAAATTTATAAAACGGTAAAATATAAATAACATAGATATAAAATTATTTCTTATATACGTACCCTTTCAAATAAAAGTTGATTAATTTTTATACAAATTGAATATTATTTCAATATTGCATGCTCATTTTTCGGTAATTATCGTGCAATATTATATAAAATATTCGTAAACCGCTTAAAATTAAGAAAATTTAAAAAATTAGTATAAATAATTCTTCAACAATATCATGGAGTAATAAAGATTGACCTATAAACTTATATAACCCAATTTAATTAAAACGCCATCACTAACACCAAAATGACCATCATGTGGACGATGAACCAAAAATATAGCCTTTTCCTTAATACCTATAAATTGTACGAATATAACAAACATAAAAAAATCGACTAAATTAATCTAGCTCAATAGTTTCTGCATCATAAATCACAAAAAAATGTAATTAAGATTTTAGAGGTATACGATATTAACCTATCTATAGATACAGTACTACTAATACCAGCACTTTCATCTAGAAATCGACACATGGAAAGCACTACATGTTAAACAAAACTGAGACAAAACGTTAAAAATTGAATTGATTATAACTAAATCACCAATTAGGTGATAGTAATTTCTGTGGTATAATATATGTGATAGTGATGCATCTTTGGGTCATAACACTGTAAATATAACTAAAACAAAATGAATCAACGATTCATAAAACTGTCAAATAAGTTCAAATAAGTAGTTTCTAAAACATGAATTGTCAGGTTTCCAATGCCACCTGTTGTAAACTGATTCGACTTTTACAGAACGAAATGCAACATTTATTAAAGCCATCTAATGGAATAAAGATACTAACATCATATATCTCCAATAGACTGTTCAGAATTAAATAATAAAAAAATATTCTGAAGTAAAATATATATAAGCAGAAGTATCACAAGGTAGCGCCCTGGAATCTAACCTCTATATGTTATATAGCTACATTTGCAGATGATACAACACTGTATGGTGGGCAAAAACCAAGAAGCATCCATAAAGAAACGACAGAGAGCTAGCGATAAACGAATAATATTAAATGAGCTGAACTCTGTTCCTATTAATTTTACCAACCTAAGCAACCCACCAGTCTTGAAATTAAATTGTGCTACAATACCATGTATAAATAGTGTTAAATATCTAGACAAGATACTAGATGTGAAATTAAAATGGAAGAAGCATGCCAAAAAGAAATTAGCCGAACTCAAAATAAAATATAAACTGTATTGGATCCTTGGAAGCAAATCCAAAATACCAATTTAAAACAAGATATTGATTTACAATCAGTTGTATACAGATGTGGATCTGTACCCGGGATAGCAACGTGAAAAACTTTCAAAATAAGGTATTACGTAAGGTGGTGGGCGCACCTTGGTACGTACGGAATGATGAGTTGCATTACGACATGGAAACTGCTGCAATCATGGAAGAAACTAAAAGGTTCACTGGGAAACACGAAGCCAGGCTACACCTCCATGAAAACCCAAAACTACTGGATTTCTCTTACTATAGGTAATATATTTTAAAAAGTAGTCAAACCTTTACTTTGACAGCTTAATAGTCAATTATCAAGGCTTTGATGCGATAGTCGCAAATTCGACGAGCGGTTTCTTTTAACCATTTCCAATGTCAGTTTTAAACAGTGTCAGTTACTTATCAGTCGGGACTTAGTGACGAGGATGGTATACACGTTTGGAAAAAAGCAAAAACTTGGTAAAAAACAAATTGTTTTTAAAAACTTATCATTAATCGAGACATACGACCTCCATAATATAAACCTGAAATATTAACTCGGATTGACACACACATTGACAGAAATTTCCCCTCCTATTTCTAAAAAGTGATAACTTTAATACACCCCAAGGTATTAAGACCCGATCGAAGTGTAACAGAAATAATAAAATTATTCATGAAAAAAGTGAGTATTTTCCTTCCAAACAAAAATATCTTTCCGGATAAAGAAATGATAGACACTAAAGTCTAAAATGTACCTTAAAGGCAATTTACGTAAGAAAACATTCAATAAAGGTTTTTCGTGCAGCAGAAAAAATATTTTTTCGATTACCAGCGTTTTATGTCAGATAAAAATTTAGATAAAAAAATGTTTTACTCCATTCCCCGAAGCAAGGGCTTAACAGAAACGAAAGCTGAAAGAAAAAAATTAAGAGTTGACGTGTTCATTATTTTAGGCATAGTATTTAATTTTAAAGCATGTTTTTATAAAAGGGGTTACGTACATTTCAGGGTTTGATTAAAAGCATATTATCTTAATTTTCTATAGTATTTATATGATAAAAAATTAACATTTACAAAGAAACATAATAAAATAGAATAGATAATATAAAGAAACAGAATTAATAGATTAAGGACTGGTCCCTATACATTGCCCTATAATATAATATATATCCTTAATGTAATGTAATATTTGATAATAAAAGTGGTAAATTAAATATTAATTTAGATGATAAATTTACTTTTATTTTAGAAAATTTAGATAATGGTAAAGGAGAAACTATTATATCAAGAGAAAAAGCTAAAATATTAGAAACTTGGAATAAATTAAATTTTTTTTTTTTAAATAATCTTACTATAAATAATTATATATATATATATATATATATATATATATATATATATATATATATAAATATATATATATATATATGTATATATTTATGTTAAAAATTTAGTTACTACCTATTTAGTTTTTACCTATAATGATTTTAATCATATTGAATATTTTGGAAAAAATCCTGTAAACATTAATTAATAATCGTAAATATTCGATAGTTATTGTTTCAACGAGAACGAACATAACAAAATGAAAGTATCAAAAAATATCTTAAATAAATTTTCCTGGAGGGGCTCATAACTTCCTTTATTGCTTAGCTTTTTGGCATGAAAGAAAAATCGATCATTAAAATGGGACATACGAGTTCTTCCCCATTTTCATGCATAATTTTATGGTGTCGATAACAATTCCATCACAACCCCACTGCAATATGGTACTCCAGGGTTTAATTACATATCAGCTGTTATAATAAAACGATACGAATATAAAACTCTATAGTTCGATAAATATGTGTAATAGGCAATAAGCAGTACATAATAAGCCAACTAGATCATGAAATATTTGTATTTGTGATTAAAGTTTAATGAAAAAATGTATAAAACAATAAATATTCTGTAAAAATTCATATAAACATAACAAACCGAACCAAGTACTTATTGATTTATTACTTCCGTATTTTTCTACTTGGCATATTGCATGTCGAGAAAATATTTCAAATATGTACAAACGTTTACCAAAAGGAAACGATTATGTACAAAGATCAAAATTGCCTTTCGCTATGGAAAAATATATTTTATGGTTCGAAAATCATTGTATATTTCTACAAGGACTGTAACTAAATTCGAGGTAATTTCTTTTTAAAAAATTTAGTTGTAATAAATATCAATAATTAATGAAACTACTAACGAGCTTGACTTAAGAATAACTATAATTTTCAACGCCAATGAAAGTTGTATTACCTAAATAAAAACATGCTGCATCATTTGAAGAATCTGCTTCGAATAGAAACTTGAAAAAACAACTAATTACGTGTCTAACTTATACTAATGCTAATAATGCATACCAAATAAAGCCAATGAAAACAGGAAAAGCTACAAATCATTTCAACAACTTTCATATCGCCCAACTCAATATCAATTACTCAAACTAAAATCAAAAACTAAAAACAAATCTTACTTGATTTTATTACAAGGTTTTAAAAATTGTATTACTTAAAAGGAAAGACTGGAAGCTCCATTAGACTTCTTCGAGTATTATCTTTACATATATTCTATGTTTCCCAACAGTGTGTGAAGTGATGCATATTTTTAAGTTTTCTATATATACCTTCGAGACTAATAGAGACCTATGAGAATAGTTTCTTTTCGGTGAATCTAACATTATACTCTTTTTAATTGTTTGAGATACTTTAGTCACAATGTAACTGCAACACGTTAAAAAATATTTCAATTATATATCGCAGTAATTTGTCATTTAACTATATCAATCCTTAGCTCCCTAGCTTATTTTACTGGCAATAGGATGCCTCCATTATTTCGTAGAGACCCAATCTGTTCTATCTAGCTTCGGCATTTTCAATAAGGGTATTAATAAGAAGAGGTTCAAAAGTTATCTAAACTAGCAAAGCGCCAAACAACGTCTTCCGGCTTATAACTTGTAATTATTATCACTGTTTGAAGAATTTTTCAGATACTTCACAACCAGAGAAATTGGTACGCTGAGTAGGTCATATGTCCGAATATCAGATACCATTATATCTCTTTTTAGAAAGAAAATATTGTCTCATGTTAAAACGAATTTAGACATTGAGATAGGCAATACATTAAACATTTTGATGACATGATTTTACTGTTATTTTGAATGGACTATATTAATATTTCATTTAATAAACCTACACTTGGTTGAAATTAGTTCATGTTAACGAGCATCCACTCTATTTACATTTATTTTAACTAAATGTCATTTAATTAAAATGCAGTCCTAATGACTGAACTTTACACCATTTGTTACAAGTTACTCAAAATTAATTTGCTCGGCATTAGAAGTTTTTAAGTTTCAAACATTAGAATAACTATGACTGTGTATAGAAATCAATAATAACCAAAAGATGATTCTTTCTACGAAAATTATCAAATAGGATTCAATACTATATACAAAGAGATAATTAAATGAAAATTAGAATGTCACACTTTCAATAAATTTAGCAAAAATAGAAATCTATAACATTTTAAAAGGGACACGTACATAAAATGGACATTAATAATGAAACGATAAAAAGAAATCATATAGACGCATTAACCCAATTTTAATGTTTATTTTTAGATTCATAAAATGTTCGTAGTTTCATAAATTTATTATTTATTATCTATCAGCTTGAAACGAACTGTCCAAACAACTTGGCAGCTGTCATTAGCAAGTTTTCTAGTTAAAGATGTAAATAATTGCATCCATGCATCAACGTTGCAAAAAGTGGATCACGATATAGCGAATATGCATGTGGCTGACAGGTTAATATCGTTAAATAATAATTTAAAAAGTTTTACTGTTCCAAATAGACTAATTAAATGAAGTGATTAATGGGCTTCAAATATTTCTTTAGCATTATATCAAAACAATAGAGTAGAAGCACGATTTATAAATAATTCGGAAATGTAACATTAAACACAAATTTTTAAATTATCTAAAGAAAAAGTTAGCAAACGTGTAGGATTTAAAACAAATAATACTTAGTTTGCTTGAAAACTATTTCATTTTGCCAGAAAGAAGTGGTGATTTGTTGAAACCACTGTACAGATAATACTTTTGGTACAATTTTATTTCAACATACACAACACTCTTAATTCTTCAACTTTTAGCGGCTCTGCGAAAAGAAAAAGTTTATCCGATATTGCATGAAATTGCCTTGTAATGTTTGGGTAAATAATATGCACAAATTGTAATTTTGACAGCCTTACAAGTTTATAAGCATGTGCAACTGCAATACTTCATCAAGTACTTTACAAAATCTGTGTTTGGACATGCTTTAATATATTCATTTAAGTAATCCTATAAATTTTTAAACTAGATCTCTGTTCAGTTACTTTTATTTTACTTAACTTCATTGATAACACTTGCGCTCATGCATTTTCAATACGTAAGTATTGTTTGAAAAATCATATCATATTTTTCAATCATATAAGTATCAGTTACCCTTAACCTGAAGGAATAAAGCCTAACAAGCTATTTGATGTAAAAGAAATCGGTTATTTCATACTGGCTTTTTGAAATCAAACTATGATGTTATTTAACTGACACCTGTTGAAAGCTTGAATTGAATTAATATTTCTCTATATCTTTTGAGAATATATGGTCAATAACGAAGAGCAGTGAAGATTAATTGAGTTTAGTTACAAGCCTATTTTCTTCTGTGTGGCATTCGAATCTTGTAGGAGTATATACTGACTACATGTATACTTGTACGACTAAACCCTGTAACTGAAAAATGAATAAAATTATTAGAGACTCATAGTGTCTAATGTTAACAGACAATAATGTTATTTACCTCGATATTACGTTTTATACACTTTGGATATAGTGAAAGTACTTAAGATAGCAAATAGTTACAATAGAATGGTCTAATAAACAATTCACATGTACTTGACTCAATAAATATTTGTTATTTATTTTTAAATGATGGCAATTATAAAATCTGTAATAGGACTGAGTATTATTATTTTTACAATAACAGCCCTTTACCATTTATAATATGTTTTGTAACTCATTAAATTCACTTTTGTTTACATTAATTGCAATATTACATTTATGTATTGTTCTAGTTCACACAAATTTAGTCTAATTTTTACTAATGAGGGTTTATCTGGACTAGGCCTACAGTTTAACTTGGACTCCGAACCACGGTCTACTGTTTGTTATTTTTAATTTACAATATAAATTTAGAAGATTTTACATGAAATTTCTTTCTCGAAAAAAATTCTTCTGTCACTACTACATATAATATTGGAATTGTAATTGTAAAAGCTTTGCTGAAGAAGTAAAAGTTTGTTTTAAATAATTGTGTAAAAACTTTCCTAAATTTAGCTAAAGCTAAACCGAAAAGAAGAATCTAAAGAAGCTAATCCTAAAATTTCTTTCGTCACCACTATCTTGATTATTTTCTTTAAAAAATTACTGTTGGTCACCTCGCAGACAAAATGCGAAAAATGGAAGAACTTTTTGAACTTCCCATAACTTTTTGAAATAAATTTTTTTGTAATATATAATTAATGTCATACTGTGAGAGACTAAGACATTAAGATTGATGTAAATTATTTTAGCAAATTTTTAAACATATTGTGTTATTATTCTTTTTTCTTTGATTTTTGTTTCTCATATAGAAACTCCATAAAATCTTACCAAAGCACTATAGTAAACTCTTAAACTTCCCCATCTTAGCCAGGATATTTAGAGGTAAACAAGAGGAAGGTTGCCCAATAATCAACTTAATCTCTACTTAATTTAGCTAGAATATATTATATGGCTCCACTTGCTGGTAACACTGGGATACTTACTTTTAGAAAAAAAATTTAAAATTCTTAATTTTGAAGAAATTGCTGTACAAGCAAATACTAAAACCTATATTATGGAAGTGAGATGAAGATGTTCTGTGATAATTAATATTAACTTTCAATACATACAGACAAAGTTATTTATTAAGTTATTAATTTATTTGGCAACGACTAGTAATAATATATTCATAAAAATAACGGATAACTTGATGTAGATATGGCAATATTAAATACTCCCCAATAATTATTGTTCTCTGATATATAATATTAACCCTTATATAATTATGAATTTTAAACGAGTACAAAAATAATTCGTGAACTGTTTTATCTTTAACGTGGAACGTGCTGTACGCCACAAGTAGCAGTATTAATGGTTTAGAAACTTTAATTACAAAGATGAAAGTGACAGAGCCCGGAGCAACTGCTTTATTTAATTTACTCCTTTGTTAATAAATAAGTGGTTACGTCGTGTATATTAAAGAGAACTGTCTATTGAATCAATATCACGTGGGTTGAATCAATATAGGTGATATTGTATATTAATATTATAATATAAAAATGATTATAATATACCTAATTTACATGATGTATAATAATAGATTATAAAATGAAGCAAATAAAATCAGAATGTAAAATAGTTAAAGATTCATAGAATATTCAATGTATAGATGTTATATATTACTTCTCATAATGTTGTGAAATTCTCTAAACAGCTACAGTGAAATATAATTTAGATTCCTCTCGTATTTATGAAATCTTAGGCCGCGATGGGAACTATTGAGTGAAAATGACTATCGACTGATTAGTACAAGTCGACCGACTATTTTTTACTATCGAATATAACAATGGAATGTCTCATTCATTACTATTTTCATTAGAAACTACTTCATTCGAATGAAACAGTCGATAATCGCAAAACAGTCGAACTAGTCGATAGTCAATATATTGTTATTTACAGTCATACTACAAACAGAATACATTACGATATATATTACATTTAAATCTATGTATACATGGTTGGGCACATTATATCCAAGGTGGAAGTTAGGACAGCAAAGTCAAAACTTTAAAAACCAATTGAATTAAACTAGTTGGATCTAAAATAGCAACTGAAAGTACTCGAATGGAATAGTAAAGAGTAGTCAAATCAGTCGGAGTTTTTGGGAAATACATACTGATATATTAATAAAGTTCAACAGAGCAGTGGTAAGATGTGATTAATTAAAAAAAATTAATCAGACCGAAAATAAGCGACTGAAACAGTCGATAGAAAAAACTATTAAATTACTAACGGTCGATAGTTCCCAACGTTAGATACGAGTTTATGTTAACTAATTTTTGGCGTTCTAACTTGGCTGCCTTAGCTGTGAACTTGAAAATAATGTGCCGATTTTATGCTTATGCAGACTTATATACTTATATTACTTATACATCATTTTAAATTTTCTTTGTAATACTATTCTAAAGTAATAATATTAAGGTGACAGGACGGCTCCCCTACTATTGCGATAGTCGCGGTTCCGAGTCCTGCTGGGACACTATATGTTTGTGATTATTATTTTAAATATCACACCAGCAATCAGGCTGGGTAAGACCGGATGCCTTCTAGAATGGTCTCTAAGTTGGTCATTGGCTAGTCAGTAGGCTTAATGCCGAAGGTTCCACTTAAAGAGTAGGTCCAGTCCACATAAACCCTCGTTAATAAACAGAAGATTTTAAAATATATTTAAAAAAAACAATTTTTTTATATATATTTTATATTACATATAATTAGATTTATATTTTTCAAACCTTAAAATCCGTTAAATTGATGGATGATACGAATTTTTAATTATTATTTTCAGAATAAATCATCAAATAATCAAGGAATTATTAATTAATCTTTAGCCTGTGAAATATATTCACTCTATTTTTAACCGACTTCGAAAAAGAAGGAGGTTCTATGTTCGGCTGTATATATTTATTGTCATTCGAATGAAATCGAGGGAAACGCTCAAATTTCAAAGGCACGTATAATGTTTTCACATATTTTTTATATATAACAATCAGATATTTGTGTATAATGTAATAAATGAGCTGATGCTGACAAACTATAGCATATACAAAGTCGTAGAAATATTGAACACTACTGCTACTATAGTTTAATGGTTAAATCATTTACATCCCTAACAGAAGCCAGGGGTTCGATTCCCGGCGGGAACAATAACTTTTTGTTGTTTAGTCAAAACATTTGTCAAATCACATAGACTAGGTAGCGGACCCGGGGGGCCTAAAGTAAACCTTAATATCAATCATTGTTTCTTTATTTCTACTTTTCCTCATACGGGCTACACCAGTCATGGCCTACCCATTGTAAAATTAAATAAAATCCTTTCCGAGCCTTCAAACAATACAAAAATAATAATATAATTTTATATTATTGATTATAATAATCAATAAACACAAAATTAAAAAGGAACTAAACAAATCTAATTTAATATAACTATTTGGGCACGGTACCCACTTCAAACCTATTTTTGTTTAGTTATTACAACGATTATTACGTACATATTTTACTTTAAAACGTTTGATTATTTTTTACATTTTAGTGTGTTCTTTATTTATTTTTTGAAGCCGGTTCAATTTCTTTGTTAAAAATATTTTATTATTGAAATAAAGCCATATTATCACAATAAAGAAATTACCAGAATTTTACTTCCCCCTTCCAATATTTTTGTAATGATTAATGAACACATATCGTTAATTAACCGTTGTAAAAGTAATTATCCTTATCAAAAGAACAATCGGCCCTAAAATAGGAAAAAATGCCTTTGAAAGGACCAATTTAACATTAATATTAATTCCGACCATTAGACCCATAAATAACTTGAATCTATTGTATTTCAGGGCCTTTTTACGGATTTTATGTGTGTGCTGCCCCAGATCGGTTAGGCGGAAATACCAGCCAGCTTTCAGAAGCAAACCCAGCCAGGTGAGTAAACTCCCCTTAACATTGTCGACATACGGAAAAAATCTTTTCCGACCTTATCTTTAGACGATATTCTCCAGATCGGGTAATTTAATAATAATATTTCGGGAGAGATTAAACCCGGTAGAAGTGGGAGCATCAGTTCGAAAGCTTTGTTTACTTCATATTTATTTTTTATCAATGGAAATTTAAATAAGATTTAGGATGAGGCCGATGAAATATGATCTAAAAAAATCCTCCGTCATTTTTTCCTTCTGTAGGCTATTATTCAAGTTAATAAACCAAAATATAACAAAATAATATTCCCTTGATTTTTTCTCAATATTTTTTCAGTTTTTTCTTTGTCATTTTTTTGCCTGCTGTTAATATTTTTTGTAATTATTTTTCTGTATCTATAAGGTGATTTCAATAAGATTTTGGAATGGAATGAAACAAGCTAGGCGTAAATTATTGGGTGTTTGCATGTATTCTGATCATTTTTTGGCTTTAAAATTTAATGAGATATATTAGTACAATATATAATCTGTTCAAAGTTATTTTGTATATACGTCATATATATCTGTGACATCAAAACATCGCAATGTTGCCGCATCAACTCTGAGTTTTAGTTCAGCTTGGCTTTAACATGCAACAAAATTTTAATCTAAATAAAATAATTGAACAGAAATGTTATCAAATATAATTTATTTTATTGTAGTTCATCTAAAAGCTACAGTTAATTATACAGCCACAATAATTTATAGGTTAAAGTTATAAACTCTTATTGCTATTGCTTGCAAGGAATTTTGCATACGCTTGATGATAGGACGACTTTGACAGGCTCATTCGTGTACGTGTTCGAACTAATCAGACAACATCGTGTCTCTTTTTAACTAGAATAAAATGAGAGGGAAAATATTGTCTGATTCTAAAATAAATTTACAAACTGCAGCAGGCAATATATTAAAAATCGTGATAACGTATATACAAAAATATTATAATGACTATATATTGGTTCTTATTTGGCCTTTCGAAATAATCTACCGGCCAAGCTATGCTGTATCAATCTGAACCAGTAGAAATCAGATGGCGCTATGTCTGCTAGGTATGCTGGCTGTGACATAACCTCCCATTTGAGCTGCGCCAATGTATCCTTCACAACTCTTGGGGAACATTTTAATGCAAAAAGATGACTTTCAACTTGAACGTCGGTAGACATCTCGTCTCATCTTGCAGTAGATCCAGTTTTCCTCATCGGCTATATTATTCTAAAAACAGCTCTTCCCTTCTTTTCTAGAACCAAATGAAACAGCAATATTAAAACGGTTCGTAATATGATTTTCAATCATTTGCTGTGGTAGCTATTTCAATTTAGCTATCTCATTTTAATTTTATCATCAACAATCAAATCATCCATGAAATTTTAGTCAATTCTTAAGCTATTTGAAAGTTCTTTTATAACTTAAGCTGGGTTTTTGTCCAATAAGTTTTGCAACTAATTGTCTTCAAAATTGTTTGATCAAACAACAGCAACAAAAGTAATAAATGTCGAAAATACGTTCTAGTTTTAACCGTTCCATAATTAGCATCTTTATACAATGAATAACACTAAATGAGAAAATGTTATATTATGCGGAGAAATGTCAAAATGATCGAATTGGCTTCACATTTTCACCAATATGTGTCACTGATCAAAATACATGCAAGCAACTAATGCATCCATAGATTTTTCAATAAGATACTTAAATATAATGACTCACGCTGATTGTTTAAATGTCCCATGTATGTAGTTATGAATAGAATGAAAAATTCTTGACCAGATACAGGGATGGCGTTCTAAACTGCAAAAGTATATGCGCGGTCGTCCATTAGTTTTTATGCCAAAAGTAGTTTAAAATGTGTTAATATCAGTGGTAATGACAATAATCAATAATTACAAAAAGAGTTTTAAAAGGAGTTTTAAAGGATTTTTTCAAACGAAGTTTCATTAAAAATATTGTCTATCAATAGGCTCTACTTTTTCCCACCTTTCGGACAATTTGCGGATTCCATATCGAAAGAACGATATGTCTTTTAAGGGTATCCATGAATTAACCTATTTCTGGTATCTTCATAAGAAGTAAAGCGCCGCTCAGACAGGTCACGACTCATATGTCGGAGCAAGTAGTAATCAGAAAAAGCATGTCCGGGAGTATAATGTTTCCAAATAAGTTTTCACCGATTCTAGAACATGTGGTCGACCGCTGTCATGCTGAAGAATAACAGTGTTGTGTCTCTGCTCGTATTCCGACCATTTTTCACGCAGTTCTCGGCTCAACCGTATCGATTATAGTAGACACCGATCCCCATTGATGGCCTATCAAATTTCTGGTTTCAAAGTGATGGTCCCCAAATTTTTTTGGCTGTCCAGAACGCTCTTTGTCATCAGTGTTAATGTAACCACTTTTAAAACGTCGAAACCTGTATTTAAATCTTAAAATCAATGGAGCATAGTTACCGTAAGCTCCACACTGCCTTCGAAGAAAAGATTTTCAAAACACTGAAAAAATTTGATATTGTTATGCTCAGACTTCAAAGAAATAATACAGACTGGAAAGTGGAGCCTATTAGTGAGGCTTGTGATTAATACAAGTAAAACCATCAGTTGTAAATCCTTTAAAATTAATTTATGGACCTGATAATAAAAGAGGATTAATCATTTTATCAAAAAGGTTGGTAATTAATGGTAACTTATTTGATCATTGAGTGTTTTACCACCGAGAAACGTCTTGGAACGATGTAAATACAAACAATAAACATTTTCAGCTTATTAACCAAAAATCGATACTTCCGGAAAGTAACTGCAATACTCTCTAAAGTATTCCGAAAAGAAAAGTAATGCAACTACTAGTAGCTTTGTGACATCAATTTGTTGGGACAATTTTGAGTTAAAGGATTTATAATGCTTAAAATTGTTTTTGCTTCGCATTTTTCAGGAATTAATGAGTTAGTTAAATATCAAATGGCTCACCATCGTAAACATATCTAAAATTAACTACCTGCTGAGATTTTGTAGCAATATCAGTTGTTTCGTCCGCCATGATCGCCAAAAATTAAGACATATTCATTGCCTCAATCATTTGTTCATAACAAACTTCAAGCATACGCTGTAATAGATCCTTCTGTATTTAGTTCGAGGTGTCTTTAAATACTGAAGCATTCTTTAGGTTTTCACTTAGAGTTGCATTTCAAACGCTCCACAAAATATTATGCAATTTATAATTTTTGATAAAGCGTACCTATACTTTGACATATTTTCATTCTATCTCTGTATATTCATCCATTAGACACAATCTAATTGGGCCATGATATTAGTTTAAGATCAGATATAATTATGAAGATGGATTTTACAGTTTTCATGTCTTCTTAAATTTTCAAACTTCGCCACCAAAAAGTAAGCAGCGGCAACAATATAACGCACTCACAAACCTATTAATTTTTAAATAAATGTAATGTAAGTTCTCCTACTACTTGCACCAGATATCTCAATAATAAAATCTGGTAATGGTCTACCTGTTAATTCCGACTTTTCTTCGTGAGAACATTTTTAAAAATTTCTTCACATTAATTAAATAAAAGATCACTTCCATAGTGACAATTATATAATATCGTAATTATTAAGTGACCCAAGGCGAGTAAAATTCCAATACAAATAATCGATATTACAAACGATATACAATTATCGGCCTTATTTTAGACTGTTTGGTCTAACATGAAGGTAGCGGAGAACAGCGAGCGTATTTGAAGGAGCTCGCAGAGCACCATCGTGTGGACCAGATATTAACCATAGCGTGAGGTGGTAACTTACCTACGGTTATTCCAGTAATCCACGTTATTTCTGTGGTTACCACTTTCATTGCAGTTTTTTGATTATTTATTACAGGAAAAAAATTGCAACTGTTAGTAAGTTTTGCTTTTTGGTAAATAATTGAAAATATTTTAG
Organism: Rhynchophorus ferrugineus; assembly: GCF_030347505.1. NCBI lineage: Eukaryota > Metazoa > Arthropoda > Insecta > Coleoptera > Curculionidae > Rhynchophorus > Rhynchophorus ferrugineus. The sequence goes on along the minus strand of NW_027472583.1, from coordinate 15,376,037 downwards.
TATCTTAGTGACATTACATATTTATTTTTTGGGGGCTTCCTTAGTGTTTTCCCCACCACCACTGGGTAAACCGAATTGATAAAAATAAAGTATGAATGTAAACAAACCTGAAATGAGAAATTAGAATTCGTTTATACAAAAATCACTAATAATGTTAACAACCGATATATTTGCGTCGAACTTGTCGAGATTAAAAGGTTTTAGAATTGATACTCCCCAATATTCTACTCTACCTCGAATCATTCGGTGTCGATATATATTTTTTTATCTGCGCCTTCTTTTTTTTGGTGATAAATCCTCAACCGTCACCTACCGGTCATTTATTACCTTGTCCGGCCGGAAGGCGATGGTGTTATTGACGTGGAGAAATCGCGAAAAATAAAATAAATAGTTTTTAAAAATTACCGAAACCCGATTGACATCCGTTTTTACTCTAAAGGGATCCGATATCTGACCGATTAATGTTTTTGCAGAGATTTTCCTCGACCAGATACTACTCGTCCTATTCGCTAAGACATAATTCGTGCGAGCAGACGTACATATAGCACAGGGCCCCCTCTGGTCCCCCCACCTTGGAGGTCGCCACCTCCCTCCCGTTTACCAGATCTACGTCGTTGTTTTACTTTTGAATTTGACGTTTTCTTCTTTTGGTTCTTGTAAAATCAACTCGTTACTTTTCCTGATTCCTTTACATTCTTGCTTTTGTTTTTATTTTAGTTATCTTATGATTTGTTTTCCTGATACGGGGGACCAGAAAATAAACGACAAATCCTGACGGACAAATGTAAATAATACGAAAATTGTGACGTTTATTTAAATGTCATTATTGACCTGAACACAATTTCTGAAATAAATATTCTGCTGTTAATACGTTTATAATAAGCTTATAAACATATTAACTTATAAAAACTACAACATTTTTAAAACGAATCAAACAATTAACTTAAATCTCTCTATATTACTTTAAGATAATAATTCATAAAGATACGATTAACTGATATTATTTCTTGTATAACATATTTCATGAAATTAAGTACAAAATTTTAAAAAATTATAGTGTCAGACGTATTAAAAAATCATAATTTTAATGATCAAAAATATATCATTTTTGTGATGGAGAAACAACAACACTGTAAATATTTTTCATTATTTTCCATGATCTTGTGCTGTCTGCCTCTTCGATATATTTGTTCAATGACCATTTTCCAGGAGTTCGTAATAACGCAAACACTTTTTCTCTTCTTCTTCATATTCTTCTCATTCTATAAAAGGCAGACACAAAAAAAAGTGTTGTGGCGTTAATATACCCAGTTATTCCAAATCTTCCTAGATTTATTTGCATTTTGTTGAAGTCATGCTTTTCATCATTTGCCATAATTTTGTACAGAAATTCTTATTGTCAGATTGGTTGGCGCACTGGCAAAGGCGACAGCACGGTCCCCTTACTGTTGCTATAGTTGCGGGTACGAATCCTGCTGGGGCATGGAAGTATTTTATATTTGTGATTGTAGTTGTAATTGTGTCTTTATAGGCAATAGTGTGAAATCCGACAAGGAGTAACCATCCCAGTCACACCAGTAACCATACTGCATAAGACCGGATGTCGTCTGGGATGGTCTCTAAGTTGGTCACTAGCCAGTCGGTAGGATTAATGCCGAGGACCTTGGTTCGGAGCCCATAATAAGCAATAGGTCCATGAAATAATCGTCCGTAGATAATCGTTGGTAAAAAGGAGACTTTAAAATATAACAAAGAAAAACTCCAATTTTTATTGCCAGGTAAGCAGTTGTTGATTCTGAATCACACAAGATCGTGTTGTGGTTATACTTTAGTCTTCATCCAGAACAGCTTCCAATAAAAGCTAGAATATTTCGTAGCTATTCAAAGTGCAGCTGGTCACTGGTCACTAATACCAAACCTCTAAAGTAGTAAGTAATGCTTCTAAAACGTTTGTGCCAACAATTACACCCTCAATAAACTAATGTGAATGCTATAAATACATACCCACCTATAAAAAGCGTTTTTATCGACATTTTCAGTTTTATTTTTCTTTTCTATGCTCAAGATTCCAAATAATGTTTGGATCTTAAGTTGCTATTACCCAAATAAGAATATAAATATACCAGGTGGTTGTATGGTTCCTTTCTGATAGTTCGGCAAATGAATTTTCTTGCCTAAATATACTCGATCAATTATTTCTAACAATTTAATTTCCCATATTTCATATATCAAACTTCTTCTCTTTGCTTATATGATTGCTTTATTATGTTGGTCACGATTAGCACTTCCACCATAAGATAATATAACCCAAGGCATATATTATCTATATAAATCATTGGTCTTAAATGACCAAAAACATTATTGGTTTCAATATATTAATCTTTTGCCATCCACTATGCCAGCCATGATTATTCTTCCTAAAGAATCTTTTTCTTGTTAGCAATATTTTATACTAGTTATTGCTGTAACTCCTTTACTACGAAAATTAAATAAATTTAGATTTGATGCCAATACTTAACTAGTGGGAACCCTTGCTTAGATTCCAAAAGAATAACACTGTCTAGTCTTGTTAATTTACACGTTTCCTTGAACTATCACCTTGCCAAGTCATCCTCTTAAATGGCAACGCTTGGTCACATGTTGCAAGAGTTGTGAAGGATAGAATTATGCAGTTCGAATAGGATATTCCACCAGCCCCAACGTACTCACCAAACATAGCGCCTTTGGATTTTCACTTGTCCAAATCTAGGCAGCATAGCATCGAAGAAACACGGTTTCAAAATATCGTCGTCGCCAAATAGATGGAAAATGATATTACAAAATGATGGAAAATATTGTGGTCAATGTATGTTCTACCAATTTTTCTCAATAAAATGTTAATCTTTAGGATGAAAAAAATTCAAAATACACAGAAACTAATAGTTCGAATTTTTGTTAATGTGTTTATTCGAATTATTTCACTTTGGGTATCAATTACTTTTCCTTCCGATACGTTAATTCCAGTTCATCATCATTCATCAAGTTCATCAAGATTCATCTCAAGATCCTTAGCATTATTATTCTATAGAATTTTGTATGGTTATGCGAATCTACTTTGCACTGATTTCTTCTCATTACATTACTGAAATATATCACATTTAATTAATTAATTAATTTAATTAATTAATTAATTAATTAACTTAATTAATAGCAGACTTTTTAGAATATTTTAAGAAAGTATGGTTTTTAAAATATATATAGCTATTAGACATTTTAAAATTATAAAATTTACAGTATATAACAGAATTTTGTTCAGGTCATAAGCACGCTACTAACTTTTAATGTTCTTTTTTACACCGAGTCTATTTTAAACGTATACAGCGGAAGAAAACCATATTTATCTCAAAAATAAACTTCCCTTGTGTATGAGACTCTTCTGTTATTTAACATCAATGCACGACTACACGTTTCCTATTTGTTAACTGGTACATGTCCACAGTTCAGATTTTACCAAAACACTTAATCAAAGTAGATGTACATTAGTTTAAGTTCATTTTCTTTTTCTTTTTGCAACATAGGTCGGAGAGGGTTTTGGAGACGTAATGTACAATTTCTTGAGCATATTCAAGGCTCAAGCTCGCGTCTAATCCAGGTTTGTTTCAACACCCCGTTAGCGATCCGACTAGAGCATGCGACAGAAACTGTTAACAGCCAAATCTGTTAGGAAAAATATTTTTCATTCATCCCCCGTAAGCGACGGCAACTTTATATTTGCAGCCCTTCAGCATGCAGTCCTGTTTGTGATTTGAGCATTTGATTCCCTTTTGTATATTGGAATATTGCGCTGTTGAAAACTATGTTGGCGTCTGATAGAAGTAATTTAGATTTAATTAATGATTAGTTGCGTTCATGTCATAAGTAAATTAACGTTAACTATTACATTTATATACGCAATAAATAGGACACACTGATTATTGTAATATAGTATTATAAATAAATACTAATTAAAATATATTATTTATATACAAAAACGTAAAGTTTTATTACAAAAACAAGTTAGTTTCTGATAGTATATGGAGATAACGACGGAATTACGCTTCATCTTTTGAGGTTATCGAAGAACGTTAAAATTAGCATTGGTGCCTATCGACTGAAAATAGTCGAAATAGTCGAAACAGTCGATAGTCGCAAAACAGCCGAAACAGTCGATAGTCAAAAACTAGCGACTGAAAATAGTAATTACAATTTTCAGTCAGATGCAAGGTTCGACTGTTTTTTTTTTTTAATTCGTGACGTCAGACGAAGATGTAGGAAACCCTTCCTGTATAATTTGTGAGAGAGGATGGAGATAATTGCTTGGAACAGTTAATTTTGTATGTGTTTATATTTTCCAACGATAGTATAAGCGAGACGGAGATGTACATATTCCTTCACGTACTAATTTTAAAATAGAAAAGGAAAAAAGTAATTACTGAATACCATTAACATGCAATTAATAATTTCATTTTAAACGAAGCAGAATTACTTTTATTTATTTGATTATTAATTATATTATTTGAATGTTCTGCGGATCTGTAAAAAGGATTTTTCTATCTAAATTCTATCTAAATAATTTCTTTCTAAATGGAATAATACCCTACAAAGATTTTATCGTATTTTAATATGTTAATTGCTATTTTTAAATAATTTTCGATAATAAATATAGACACTAAAGAACTGAAACGAAACCTAAATACTAAACAAGTGCAATAACCATTATATATATTATAGAAAAATTATAGAAATTATAGAAATTATTATAGAAATTATAGAAAAAAAACTAATTCATGACATAATTAAAAACGATCGCACAATAACTACTAGAGCTTTTTAAATAAAGAAATGCTTTATTTATTATTGAACAGAAATATTTTTTGACAAAAATCGAGAGAGTAATTGAAATATTACTTATTATTTCCATAATAAATAGTTAAAACTATTTTACTATTTATCATTCACAATTTTAATTTTTTTACCCTATTACATTAACAATCTTGAAAAATATCGTTCCAAAATGCTGCTCTATCAATATACAATATATTGTTATTTACAAGCAAGGTACGAAAAAATCATAAAATTATATGTATTACATATAAATCTATGTAAGCATAATTTGGGTACATTTTTGTGAAGGTCGCGGCCAAAACCAAAACGTTAAATATCAGTGGAATGAAACTAGTGCAACCAAAAATAGTAATTAAAAGTACACGACTGAAACTGTCGATCAAAATCAGTCGGACTGAAAATAGCGACTGAAACAGTCATTGGTAAAAAGTAGTAAAATCAGTCGAACCAAAAATAGCGACTGAAACAGTCGATAGCAAAAAGTAAATTACTTCAGTCGATAGCCGATTTCAGTCGATAGTTCCCAACACTAGTTAAAATAATACCACCAGGGACTTCCAGAACATACCCTCATTCAAAAATCCTATAAATAGAGGCAATAAAGTAGATCATAGATTTGGATGTTTATGAATATTTGGACATTATTCATAAAGCATACGGAATCTTTTTAAAGTCGGAAGATGAGTTTTCCGAAAGTTGGATTGACTTCTTCCAGAAGCTCTACAATTATTACCTACCTCAACATTTTACTATCAGCCTGGAGAAAATTGATAATTATGCCAATTAAAAAAAGGAGATAGTAAACAGAGTAGAAAAAAATCGGCAATTTTGGAAGATGTTACAACTTCCCTGTTTTCAACATGGCTTTCTAAATGGTGCCACAAGCTTCTTGATCGATTTGATGATAGTAGTATAAAAGCTGATACAGATGTTAAAGCTTCGGGAATTCTTAATAATATAATCCGCATAAAATTACTATTAACTAAAGACTAAACATTACTATTACTAATTACTTTACTATTAACTAAAGTATTGACAACTAAAGGATATGTTCTCAATAAGATCTAGTCGAAGCAAGTGCAAGAATTCGAATATGCGAGATTAGCAATTATTCATATCCTGAAAATCGTTATGTATTATACAACGAAAAGGCTTAAAATTTACAAGTTTAAGAAGATATCTGGTATCTTAAAGGCCTTGCTAAGTGAGGCATGACAAACTGACAAACTGCCTTACCTCTACAAACTTACATTTAAATGTTGATTTACTTTCCGACAAAAACCGACAAAAATGTTTTTGTAGTGTAAACAAATTGACCTTCATAATGTTGACATTATTCCATTTTAATACATTTTGGATAAACGTTATGTGTATAATTGTGTGCATATCAGGATATCAGATATAAACAGTACTTAGCTACATATAGATCTTATATAGATTGAAAAGGCGATTGTAGTGTCATCTAGATATCGGACGTTGTGAAACATTTATCCAAAATTACCTATAAAGCTAAATCTCCATTTTCTCCGTATATGAAACTAAATGCTACCAAAAAAGCTCTGTATAGATATCTAATATACTACATTAAATAATAGTTTGGCGAAAAAGAAGATATTAACCGCTACTTGGTCAATTTGAATGCATAAATTAAAAACAATTTTTTTAAGATGTTTTTATTTAGTTTTGAAAGCAAATTGATTTACAACACTATATAAAACAAATTTGCATGATAAAAAAATTAAAAACTTACCTGCGGAAAATAAATTTAAATAGTTTCCTATTTGCATTCAATTTCGGAACATTTTCCGACCTAATAATGTCGAAAAGCTCTCGTACAATAAATCTTCGAAAAATCCATAGTCTAATTTTGGTATAAGTAACTCTCCCTTCGTGGAAATAACTTTAAAATAAGGTAGAAGACAAGCTTATTGAGGCAAAATGATTGGTTTGGAACGGTGAAAAATCGTCCGGAAGGTAAATTTTCACGAAATACGGTAGTGAAACTGAAAATTCTCATTTTGTGGTATTTGACGTTTATCTTTTAAAGTTGAATTGATATATTGCATGACCTACTCGTGGCGATATGTAAGTAATATTAGAAGTAAATATGTTAAATCTTCTCTTGTTTTCGATCAGAAACTGCGAAAAAATCATAGGTAGCGAAAATTTTAATATAAATTGAACAACAAAGTCTCCAATCTTATTTTTATACTATCTTGTAAATTCACTTGGTTCCACTGATATAATGTTTAAATCTATTAAAGACCAAATTTTATTTTTAAATACTGAAGACTAAATATGTAAATAAAAACTGATACATGTTTAAAAGAAAAAATATCGTATTCCAACTATTTTATTACATTAATTGATTTTAAAAATTAAACAAAAGGGTATTTCATTAGTATATGTTTAGTATTTCAATCACATTTTCTTGCAAATTATATGGTATATTTATTTGTATCTCACATATGTTCTCGACCAACACTTAATTTTACAATGGGCTTCTTCGTATTTATTTTGGGATCTTTATCCATAACTTACCAGGCATATTATTTATCTGCTTTATTAAAATCGCTACATTAAAATCATATCAATCAATGTTTACATGTAAAATCCAGTTTGTGTCAGTTCAATTTGACTATCCATTTTAACAGCAATTTTTAGATTATATCATAAGCTCTTCACATCATTTACGTCCTTCTTTACTAACCATTAATTAGTAAATATATGTTCTTATTATTGGAATATTATAAAACTAATACCGTAAGTTTTTATTATTTCTTGTTATTTAAAAGACGTTAGAATTAATTTGTAACGTTTTATCTCTGAGCTTAAATGTACCAATTCATTGCACTAAGCTTTTTGTTTATTTAAGTATATAAAATGGTACTGCAAACTTTCGTAGCATTTATTTGTTTTATAATAGATAAAAACCCTCGAAGTAATTTTGTGTCGCCGTTCAATAAGTCGCATCTTACTTCCTTAAAACAAGATGATACTATTAATTTAATTTTTGGTATTTTAAACGCTTTCACATTTCATCATTTATATGCAGAGCAATCGCAACCAAATAAATAACAAGGAGATTGAAGATATTGGTGCCTTAAATTACATGTTTCATCCATTGTCACATGTCGACACAAAAACTCGGATTTATTACGCTTGATCATCTTCAAACACTGCTCCGAATCACCAACGCGTCGTTTTTTTGATCAAAAATTAGTTCTCGTGGCACCCAATTTGCAGACAGCTTTCTCATACCCAAATATTCGTGAATGATATGTTGTACACGTTCAGTTGATATCTTTAGAGTGTCTGCTATTTCATTCAATTTCAATTTACAGTCATTAAAAATCATTTCGTGGGTTCTTAAAATGTTTTCGTCGGTAACAACCTCTTTTGGGCGTTCACTGCGTTCACCGTCTTCGGTGCTCATTTCACCACGTGTAAACTTAGCATACCGATCCTTGATGGTTGATTTTCCTAGAACAGTGTCTGGAAACTCACCATCAAGCCAAGTTTTTGCTTCAACTGTATTTTTTCCCTTCAAAAAGCAATATTTTACCAACACGCGAAATTCCTTTTTAAATTATTTTTTTTTTCACAATAACAAAAGTTGCTTCACTCAAAATGCTATAATTCACAAACTAATTATCCGACAGCTGTCAAATCTTTTTTCTTTTTTGGGACTTTTCAATTTACCTGTTACATACCGATTAATCCCATACTAGCCTTTCCTGTTAATGCAAGTAGAACAAAACAGTAGTAAATCTTTATTTATTATTAAGATTGTAGTAAGCATATCTAAGTAATATTTAATTAATGAAGAAAAGTTAGACTGTGTTAAAAGAAACTATGAATTAATTCCAGGTATAACTTAAAATCATATAAATAATAACCCATATTTCTATTTGTTATGTATTCAAAGCTTTTCGTAACGATATAAACACGAATGCAAAAGATTTTATCATGTCACGATCATTTCAAACAATCAAATAAACAAATGAGGAAGCATAAAGCTAAATATAAGTAGGCTATTTTTAGGACTCTGATGATATTTTAAAAGATTTATGTTACTTTTTTAATATACCGCAATCAATTCGTTATAAAGTTTGCGTGTAATTATTTTCTTGCATGTTACTCTGTTTTTATAATACGCGTTCCAAACTAAGTGTTATTATTTTAATTATTTTTTTAATTTAAATTGTTAACCGTTTCAACACGCGTCCAATGTTACGTTTCCAACGTTAAAAAAGTAGCTAATTCATTAAATAGCGCTTTTTTTATTAATGGAATGACATTTATTGAAGTTATTTAAGTTACAAGAAACTTCATAATTTATCACGCAAAATCCCTACCTAGTCAGAATGAATTTGATAAATAGCTTCTCTTCATTAGGGTAGTTAAATGAAGTGCTAACCACCATCGTTTGGAATTTGTACTCCATCTGTCACACGTCTATCAACCCCTTAAATCTTGAATAATTCAAATCCTCTAAATATAAAATATGGCAGAGTTTCCTACACAATTATTAATATAATTTTATAGTTATAAACAATAACTTAATTTAAAATTAATTCTAAAAAATGTAATTAAGAGAAATTGAACTTAAAATAATCATAAAATAAAGATGCATAGAAATTTTGTTTGTCTTAGTCATCATAGAGTAGGTCATTTTCAAAACAGGTTATGTTTAACAATCATTAACCCCATAATATAATTTTCAATATGTAATAAGTAATATTGTCATTTTTATTCCTTAAAAGCTTAAATAAAATATGACTTATGAAAATGTTTCCATTCTTACAACAATTATTATGAAAATATATTTTATAAATACAAGTTAACCTTTCTTTTATAATTTATTTTCTACTGCCTTAATACATCCACCAAAAAAAACTTAATTATTATTTTTTCTTATGCTTATGCTGCTATAAAATATATTTAGTAATTTTACATAATTTTAAATATTAATAAAAAATCGAGATACGGAGATATCATTCACAAATCAGTTAAAATGCATTCCTGGAACTATTAAATATCATTTAGATAACATGCCATGATAACAATAACAGAACGATAAAACGATAAAGCAATTCTTGCTTGCAATATTACTACATATACTCTGAGTTCTTGGTTTTTTTAGTTTTGTACTACCTATGTACCTACGTACCTAAGGTTGAATGTGTTGAATACACATATTTGTCTATTTCAAAACAAAATGTCAATAAACGTATTTTCGTTCATTTGTAAACAATGGTAATCAAAAATTACTATTTAAAATGTAATTAGGAGAAATTGAACTTAAAATAATCATAAAATAAAGATGCATAGAAATTTTGTTTGTCTTAATGATCATAGGGTGGGTCATTTTCAAAACAGGTAAAAAGCACTATCTAGTCTGACAATTGTTATGTTTAACAATCATTAACCCCATAATATAATTTTCAATATGTAAGAAGTAATATTGTCATTTTTGTTCTTATAAATACGACGTATGAAAATGTTTGCATTCTTACAACAATTAATATGAAAATATATTTTATAAATACAAGTTAACCTTTTTTTATAATTTATTTTCTACTGCCTTTACACATCCACCAAAAAAAAACTTAATTATTATTTTTCTTATGCTTATGCTACTATAAAATATATTTAGTAATTTTACATAATTTCAAATATTAATAAAAAATCGAGATATGGAGATATCATTCACAAATCAGTTAAAATGCATTCCTGGAACTATTAAATATAACAGAACGATAAAACGATAAAGCAATTCTTGCTTGCAATATTACTACATATACTCTGAGTTCTTGGTTTTTTAGTTTTGTACTACCTACGTACCTACATACCTAAGGTTGAATGTGTTGAATACACATATTTGTCTATTTGAAAACAAAATGTCAATAAACGTATTTTCGTTCATTTATGGACATCAATGGTAATCAAAAATTACTATTTAAAATGCATTTAGGAATTGAGAGTAAGATGATACTGTTTATAATAAGTTTAAGTAAATAAGTAACGACAGTCTAAAAAACATTTTAAAGAGATATAAAGGACCGTTAAGACAATCGATTTAGTCTTTAATATAATGAACTGGAACTTTTTTTGCTTTCATCTTAACGCGAAGCACGTCATAACGTATTATATTGTTTAATAAATTGCTACAACTGGAGAGAACTGAAGCTATAAAGATTCCAGTCATTTAATAAGTGCGTGTTCTTTGGCAGTATCAGATAATGGTTAGGTCGTCATTTTGGCGAATGAAGAATGTTGAGTATTAAACAGACAGATTATGTTAGGGTTTATGCAAAAATCTATAAAAATTATGATTTACTGTAAACCAAAAAAGGGACATTATGTAAATATATTTAAATATAAAATATATCTGAGAGATAACACATTTCTCATTATGTCCTGAGTCTGACATATAGCACATCAATTGAAAAGTCCCCGGCTTACCATAGTAAAACATTTTTTTGCCAAAATTAGTTTTTTTATTCAACATAATTCCCTTCAAGGGTGATATACTTCAAGAGTTTCCTTCAAGGGTGATACCCTCCAGCTTTTCGATACCATTTTTGTAGTACGATTTGTCCTTTGCTTCAAAATAGGCCTCTCTTTCGGCGATCAACTCTTCATTCGACAAAAATTTCTTCCCAGTGAGCATTCTTTTGATATCTAAAGATAGGAAATAGTCACTGGGAGCCAGATCTGGAGAATACGGTGGATGATGAAGCAACTATAAACTCAATTCATGGATTTTTGACACTATGTATTGCCTTGGTGAAGCAGCACGTTTTTTTTTTCTTCAAATGCGGCCATTTTTCGGCGATTTCGTCCTTCAAAAGGTCCAAAAACGCTATGTAATAGTCACTGTTGAGGGTCCTTCCTTTTTCAAAGTGGTTAATGAAAATTATTCCATGCGCATCCCAAAAATACAGACGCTGCGTTTTCCAACGCTTTGGAGCTGGTTCATCGGATCCTGTCCACTCGGATGACTGTCGATTAGATTTCGGAGTGAAATGATGAAGCCATGTTTCATCCATTATCACATATTACGCAAAAACTCGGGTTTATTGTGCTTTATCATCTTCAAACACTGCTCCAAATCATCAACCCGTCGTTGTTTTTTATCAAAAGTGAGTTCGCGCGGCACCCACTTTGCAGAGAGCTTTCCTCATACCCAAATATTCGTGAATGATATGATGTACACGTTCAGTTGATATCTTTAGAGTGTCTGCTATTTCATTTAGTTTCATTTACGGTTATTCAAAATCATTTTCTGGATTTTTTAAATGTTTTCGTCGGTAACAACTCTCTTCAATAACAACCTCTTTTGGGCATCCACTGCGTTCACCGTCTGAGCACCCACCGAGCTCATTTCAACACGTCTAAACCTAGTATACCAATCTTTGATGGTTGATTTTCCTGGGGCAATGTCCGGAAACTCGGTATCAAGCCAAATTTTAGTATTTTTGTATTTTTTCCTTGAAAAAGCAATATTTCATCAACAGGTGAAATTCCTTTTTATCCATTTTTTCACAATAAGAAAACTTGCTTCACTCAAAATGCTATAATTCACAAGTTAATGATCCGACAGCTGTCAAATTTATATACGCATCTTTTGAGGGTTAGGGCTAACTTAAAAAACATATGGGTTTAATTCCAGTAGCGCCATCTATGTGTCAGTTCGGGGACTTTTCGATTGACCTGTTAAGAGTATATATAGATCGTGTGAACACCTCGACGTAATAAACCAAACCTGTAATTAAAGCGATCATATAACTTCATATGATCTATATGATTGAAAATTTCATATGTAGCTATCCGGCGTTTTATTCAAAAGCAGTATATGAATGAAATAATAATGAATTTTAGTTATTTTATGAATTAAAATTCATTCTTTTTCAATATTATATCATTTTTTATAAAATTATTTAAGGTGTGGGGTTGTATAAGTTTAGTGGTCATGGATTATTTTATCTGCAAGCAGCCACATATACTACAAACTGCTGGTTCCTTGTGAACAAATATATCTTTGCCTAATGTTCCATAATAACCAGTGCGCATCCATAAGATTTCTGGATAGCGCCAACCTCCATCAATTCAATTATTTGTTAAAAAAAATTCTGGCAAATCCAAAGGCTAACATGATGAATGTTATAAAATCTGTACCAAGTAAATCAACTGTTATTTTCGTGATAATGAATTTAATTGCTCTTTCAAGATTTCTTTCATCCTTGTTCTTTGGTTACCTTCCACCCAGGCGGTGAATACCATACAATGTAACTGAAAAACAACAAATATGAGTTGACAAAGTTTTTCACCCTTACTTTAGAACATCTACAAGGCGTACACCTGTACAGAAAGACATAAATTTATGAGGTCAAAGCGTCGCAATGTTGACTCATAAATTTGACTTCCAGTTTATTTTGGCTTTGATATGTTACAATATTCTAGAAAGAAAATTATGGTATCGAATGCAATTTATTTTAACATTATATATATTTAACAGTTAATTATACAGCAACAATAATGCATAGGGTAGAACTGTTTTTTATATTTACATTAAACTCCTTTTTTGTATATTACTATCCTCTGGAGGCCAAATTCTGTTAATTAACAATTGTATATCGAAGAAATATATTTTACTTTCATTAGAGAGCGTACCTTCATTGCTCTTAATCCTTGTACATTTTCGTTGATAAAATTATATTTATTCACTGCATTCTCCCTAATACATGTTCCATATCTGTAAAAAAATATTCGTAAAAAATATTTGTTAGTGTTCATTATCTCCTCATATACTCTAATTAAATGTCCAGGTATATTCTGAACATTTATCCATTCATCTACGACCATACTACTGACAGTTTTCTCTGAAATAATTGTATTAAATTATGCTTATATCCAAAACACTGGCTGCTAACTGTTTTTATAGATTTCATAAATTTGATCTAGAATAGATAGAATTTAGAGATGAGATTCAGAGGTTAGAGTAGCCACAACAAAATTCAGTGCAGCTAAAACACGCTAAAAATATTTTCAATAAAACTACTGTAATCATTTAGTAACGATAAATTTGCAGGCATTTGACAGTCAAACGAATTTAATAGTCTGATTAGATTGCATGTGTGGACGCATTGGACAGCATTCCATCCTTTTTAACTAGAATAAAACGAATAGAAAAAAACATTATCTCAGTTTAAAAATATTTTACAAATTGCCATAGCGGCAATTTAATGTTAACTCTATTCTTGGTAAATGTTTACTCGATCTCAAATAGAATACGATCTGACATTATCATTAGCTCATATTTATAGCATATTTGACACATACGCCATTATTTTTCACTCAATATTCACGTCATCAAATCGATGTATGAAATATAAATCATGCTAAAGTATTAAACAGTCAGTGCCAAGAAATTATCTTCAATGTTTAATAGATTATATATTCTAATATATTGATGGCTTAATGGCTGGTAGATCAAATCAACGTTTTAGAAAGTATTATAGAATAGACAGACATGTGATCTCCCACGTAAAAAGTTTTAACCAAGTTTTGTTTGTCCGAGTCACATCCCCTACAGGGGTCATTTCCCCTTCAGGAGAACTTAAGCGATTTAAAATTTATCGAGTAAGTAAACCACAAAAACAGAATTTACCAATGTATAACCTCTGATAATCATTTAACGATATTTAAATACATTTGCGGGGATTTGGCAACCAAACAAATTTAATAACCTGATTAAAGTACATGTTTGGACGCATTGTACAGCATTCTATCTTTTTTTAACAAGAATAAAATGAGTAGGAAAAACATTGTCTCAGTTTAAAACTAAATTAGAAATTGCCAAACTACATTTGGACACTGTTATTTTGGATAGACCAAAGAAAAGTTAAGAGCACTTTATTAAGGAAGGAAGGTCTTATTATATGCACAGAAGTTATAAATTATATAGAGCACAAAACTTACTATATTGCTTGTTGTTTTTGGTGCACAATGAATACTACTACTAAATAAATTAAAGACGTACCTACACAATACAACAACAAACTTTGTAGAGTTTCTAAAAAGTTATTATGAGATATCAACACAAAGCTACAGTGTTCCTTTATTTAGAAATACAATATAAATAAATTCCAGCCTGATATCCCCATCCAGGTTTATCTGGAAGACAACATGGGAATCGATAGTTTTTTGTTACCGCACGAGGAACATTTTGTCCGTGCCAATGCCGAGTTTTTTTATCCGACTCCATTCAATTTGAGATAATATCCTCCCTAAAAATTGGACAAAGGAAGGGTCACGAAAATTATTTATTACTAAGATGATATTCAAAAAACCCTCCGCTAGTATTTTAACCAAAATGGTTGTTCTTAAAATTGAGTGTTTTTTTTTTCGTGTATTTATCACTTCAATAAGTCCGCAAGAATAAGCTCACGAAACTGTGAACAAATGTTGGATGGATTGTAAATTAAGAGCTTAGTTATTCACTTGAATGAAACTGTCTGAATATGATATGATTCAATGCTACCAATTTCTAAGACAGGGTGATGAGAGTGAAAACAAATAAAGTTCAGGTATATAATTAATACATTATAACTGTAGGAAATATTATTGTAGGGTATAAATATTTATGTGTACGTGTGTAATATACATGAGCATTTGTTTAAAATGAGTCAGTAGAGAAAGAATAGCAACTGCAGATATGGCAAATGAATTAAAAAGAAAGCGGTGATTAAATCTAGCTTTATCAAGAAAGATGTATACAGATATTAATAGAACAAACTAAGGAGAAATACAGACATATCAAAATATCTTTTCCAGTAAATACTGCGTCGAAGGGCATAAAAACTAAGCGTAAAAGGTAAATATGCCCTCTAATAAAAGTAAAATATATTACTTGGATATGCAATTGTTATTTAAGTGAATTAGGCCACATAACTGCGTACTTAATTATAATTTTAAATCGTTCTGTAATATATACATTAGATCTACTATAATGTTAAAATAAATTATATTTGATAACAGTATTTTTATTTAATTATTTTATTCAGAATAAAATTTTGTTGTATGTCAATGCCACACTGAACTAAAACTCGGAGTTGATACGGCAACATTACTACGTTTTGACGTCACAAATGCCAACGATCTGCTATTGAGAATAATTTTCTTAAACAGACTCTAAAGGTTTTATAGACTATATATCTCTTCATTTGATAAAAATTCGTTTTTCTTGAAAATTTGTTTTGACATATGAGTACAGCCATGAACTAGAATCCGCCGCTGAATCTTAAAAATATGCTGCATGTTGAGACAATATCTTCTGTAGTTCTGCTAATTTTAGTAAATGCTTTTTGAACTAGGCGTGTAGAAGCTTTGTCTTGAAAAAAATATTTTCTTTCTTATGATAACATTCATTTCAACCAAAATTACTTTTTAATACAAAAAAAACGACTGATAATACAGTGCTTACGATTTAGGTATTTAGGATAATAATTGTAGATCCGTACATGATCATTTTATATTATTTAAAGAATTTTAATGTGTTTTGTTCTAGTGCTGACAAACAAGGTTCACAAAGATTTCTGAAGATTTCGGAAATTAACTCATTTGTCCACTTTAACGGTTTCATTCAGTTTCAGCAGCTCGTAAGACGTAATAAATTACTGATCTCATCATATTTTCAGAAAGACTCTATGACCATCAATATTCCGCTTCGATATGGATCCTCTACGTGGATGGTTCTCCTGAACTAACCGTGACTTTTTGCAGTTGGAATTATCGCAGTAGATCAATATGTTAATCGCCAATCACAATTCGTCCCAGAAAACTCTTCTTTTTCTCCTGACAAGCATTTCCAGCCATTTCACGCTTTGGCTTCAAATAGTACCAATGTCCTGTTTTTTCAGATCGTTGTCTATAATTTTAATTCATATCGTTTTTGAAAGTGCTCGTTTCGTCTTCGATTTCAAACGTTTATCACTTCACGAAGGTATCTGTGGACAAATCGTTGAGCTTGCGACAAACATGTCAAAAAAATTAGATGGAGCTTCACAAACTTATGAATAATCTAGTAGCATTAGTGTTTGGGATGCTGTCCGAGTTCCTGAATAGGTGTAGTTAAAGACAGGGTCTGTGATTCGAACCCCACTTAAATAATTTTATAATAATATAATAATTTAAAATAATAATAATAATAATAATATAAAAATAATTTTAAAACAAAAAAGCACGCCTTCTTTATTATAACTATCGAAGATATGAGTCTCATAAACATATTCTGGTATAATAAACTTATATAAAAGCAACATCACGTTAGACGAAAAACTGAACCAATCAAACCCAAAATCAAACAAATGTGCAGATATTAACTTAGGATTAGATAGATTGGTTTATCCAATTAGTATAGTCTATTTGGACTTATTGGGTAACACAAAGACATGAAACCGACTAGCAATCCGCCACTTCCAAAATACAACTATTTGATTAATTACCAATGCTTATCACCAACAAAGAATCTTGAAAGGATGACCTCGAAATCATACAATAGCATGTTGATACACAAATGTATCCAAGACAGCGAGAGACAAAAGAAGAAATCACACCAATGTGGAAGCAATTCACCCTCCGAACTATAGTAAACCAAATTTAGTTTTAATTTGTATATGCAAATGCAACGGAATAGTGATGAATTAATAGGAGAATTAAGATTCTACTAATGATACCTAATATAAATAAAAAAGAACCCTCATTTTCGCTCTCAGTTCTTTCATCTTTCGGTTTTTAATCGATCTAACCAATATTTTTAGAATTTGAAAGATGAATAAGTGAAATTTTGAAATGTTTCGAAGAACATTAAATTTCGCTATTCCTCCATATATTAAAAAGTAGTTAAGAGTATATAATATATTTTGTGTATTACTTCACAGTTAAAGCAATATCAATACATATATATTAACTGACATTTGTTTTAAATAAGATTTACACAAAAAAAAACCTTTCCAATGCCCACACCAGCGTTATCGGACCTTACCTAGAGACCCGATGTAAATAAATTCCAATCTGACGTCCCAATCCAACTTTAGCTGACAAGATAACACGGGTATCGATAGTTATTTTTTGTTCGCGCGAGAGAGAACAATTTTCCAACATCAATACAAAGATTTTTTATCAGTTTCTGCTTAAGCGAAAATAATCCAATCCCTAAATGGATCAAAAAACTTAGTCGCGTAAAGATTTGTTATTTTGAAGTAATTTCTAAAGTATGACTAAATATAAACAAAAGTGAAATACATGCACAATATAATTTTTAACGTAGACATTCACTACTAATAATTTTATAGTCCATTTTTCAAATAAATAAAAAAACAATATGTAATCTGACAAAACTATAAAGTAGAACATTATTTGTCCAAAATATACTTAAAAATAAAATATTTAATCTACTGAATATAATAAATACAACTTTGATTATAAAAATTTTTTATAAAAGAATTTTCTTTATATTTGGTTATGTACATTCTTTTGTCAATAAATAAAAAAGTCTTGAGATAGCTTTCCACACAAACAAACTTTAATAGGTTCGTAATATCGCCAAATAATATTTATAGATAATATAATGGAGTCCTAAAAATATATAAAATAATTCTTGCTTGCAATATTACCTCTATATGTGGTAGTACTTAGTCAGTTTGGTGCTATTATATTATTCTGTCTTGTTCTGAACAACATGAAGTTGAAGACAGAGATTAGGTTGCTTCAAAAGATCCTGCGAGGAAACATGAGTTATAATTTATAGTTTTCAAACCTAACATTTGTACTTATTTCTATGTTTTTTTCTCCCATAATCGGACGTTCTAAAATGCAAATAATAAACCTTCCTGTTCTAAAACTTCATGTAGGAGATCATAGAATCTTTTGATTAGTTATATTTAAAGACCATTTCTGTCCTATAGTAGAATCCTTTAAAAAATAGTTAATTTAATTTAAGCCTTCACATCCTGCAGTACAACATTTATATGATTTTGCTTTTATACTAATAACAAAAAGTAACGTCACAATAACACAAACAAACCTTCCTGAATTTCCTTAAAATTTTGCATAAAAATAAAAGAAACATATATAACATGTCACAAAGATGCCGCAATATTTGAAATTGAAAGAAATAAAAGAAATTTGTAATATTTCTCCTTCTAGCCCTCTAATAATTTAGACGCGTAAAATATAGTTACGAGTATGTCCACTTAAATTCCCATTGGATAGTCGATTCAAAGCTTTTTTTGTACATACGTCATCTAAATTTGTGGCGTTAAATCATCACAATGTTGCCACATCAACGCTGAGTTTTAGTTCAGTTGGGCTATATATATATACAACAAAATGCTAATTAAAATAAAATAATTGAACAGAAATATTATCAAACATAATTTATTTTAAGATTATAGCTCTTATTATCTAAAAGCTACATATAATTATACAGCCACAATAGTTTATAGGTTAGAGTTATAACCACTAATCACTATTGCTTTCAAGAATTTTGCATAGGTTTGACAACCAGACGACTTTAACAAGCTGGCTAGATTACACATTCGAACCTGTCAGACAACATGACAATGTTTCTTTTTAACCAGAATAAAATGATAAGGAAAATATTGTCTGATTCTGAATCGAATTTACAAATTACGGCAGGCAATACATTAAAGATCTTGACGGCGTATGTACAAAAAACTTTGAATAGACTATATATTTCTATGTTTTGTGGGAACTGTTAATGTCAGTGACAGCGACACTTCGGGAAAGCAAAATTGTTGTTTATAATTTTTCTCGCAATTATTTCATATCTTCTCATTATATAAACTTTTCTTGGACTTCATCTTTATCTATAGGCCTTATAGACTAATTAATAAGTAAACTAATTTTAACTCGAGGATTTGAATGTATAACCCGATTAAACTATATCGCAGGGGGCTCGCTAAGGCTTACGATTAAGTGATAACTTTCAACCACGTGTTGTAAAACCGGTAAAAGCATACTTGGAAACCGTAAAATAGGAAATGACCACCCACTATCACACCAGCCGTATTCTCCAGACTTTGCCCTTCCTGATTACCACCTTTTCCTATATATGAGTCTTTACCTACCTGAGGGGCACTTCACTTCTTATCTATATGGCTATCGATGGACAATACTTTAAATAAAATACATTACGATTTTTTCAAATAAATCTTTAAATAAAAAAAAACTTTAAATCTAATTTATAGTCCTAATATATAGAAGATAGTACCTTCATCTATTCTTTTCCATTTATCCAAAGTGAGCCACAGTAATGCTTAGACTATATTATGTCTCTTAATTAAATAATAAACATACTTAAACAAATGACTATAATAAAATACCTCATTCGGTGTAATATAAGGTAAAAATACAGTATGAATGTTACAATAATGTTACCCACGTCTCATTTTGAATAAAATTTCGCCGTTATGAAACCCCCGTACCGAGTTCCGGTTCGAACATACACGAACGAGATAATTAATAAGGCTTAACTGGAACCAAAAATAAATCTTTGACGCCCCGGGCGCCGCCGACTGCGATATATATAAAATTTGCAAACGGCCGCCGCATAAATTGGGGAAAAACGTCACGGACTGTACGAATTAAAAGGGTGGACGGCGATTAATGCCGAGGCTTTTAGTCGAATCGTGATCATCCTATGACAAATAGGGCCGTTCTGCGGTATTTTTCTTTCCTAATGTGTCATCTCCTTCCAGATGATATCTCCTCGAGGCTGTTTGCCTCTTAAGTGCATTGCGATGTACATTGTTTCGCCGTCATTTTCTTCAGATCCGTTTATATTAAGGCATAGCAGTTTTGTCGTGGTAGTAAATAAGAAGTAATGGGTTACATACGCACACACTTACATCATTTCGTTTTCATCTCGGGGGTTATGTATGGAGAGTAGGAAAAAGTCCCCGCTATTTGAACAAGAATTGGTCAATTTCTGGGAAAGAACGAACATTATTTAACATTATGTTTTATTCAAAATATTGCCAATCACTGGAAATTACGTTGTCACATCCATGGCCTAATAAGAGACCTACTAACCGTCCAGTAACTAACCGTTTAAATACGTTTAAAAGTACCGTCGTACTAACAAATTGCAAATTTCAAGAAGTTCGTTAAATGGATTACCGAAATTACCGAAAAAGATATGCATCCACAAAGTGTCACTGATTGATAATGAACTTGTGTAAATTTTGTTCGAAAATGTAATTTCTCAAACCACGACTGTTACTGAAACTGGATATCATGACAGTATAACTAATTTATTTCGACTAAATATATCTCTAAGTTTTCGATGGATACTTTCTACAACTAACACAATCTTTCTACTAACAGTTATTCTATGATTTCGTCCTTCAAACGGTCCAATAACGCTATGTAATAGTCGCTGTTGATGGTCCTACCTTTTTCAAGGTAGTCAATGAAAATTATTCCGTGAGCATCCCAAAATACAGACTGCGTGACCTTGCCAGCCGAATCTTGCTTTTTTTCACGTTTTGGAACGGGTTCATCGTGTACAATCCACTCGGATGTCTGTCGGTTGGACTTCGAAAACCCCGGGTTTATTACGGTTGATCATCTTCAAATACTGCTCCGAAGCATCAGCTCGTCGTTGTTTTTGTTCAAAAGTGAACTCGCGCGGCACCCACTTTGCACAGAGCTTTCTCATACCCAAATATTCGTGAATGATATGATGCACACGTTCAGTTGATACCTTTAGAATGTCTGCTATTTCATTCAGTCTCAATTTACGAAAATCGACGAAACTGAGACCTATTTTGAAGCAAATGGCAAATCATACTATAAAAATGATATCGAAAATTTGGAGGGTTATTATAATCTGGGTATCACCCTTGAAAGGAATTATGTTGAATAAAAAAACTAATTTTGCCAAAAAAAATGTGTTTTACTATGGTAGGCCAGGGACTTTTCAATTGATCTGTTTATAGACTATACATATTTATACTATACATATTTATAGAATAAAGAAAGCTTTCGAAGAATACTGGAATGAGAAAAATTCTTTTTCGTTTTAACATAATTATATTGTAGTAAAAATATTATCTAGATTAATATAGATTAATATATTAATATTATCTAAATATGGATTAATCTTAAAAATACAAACGAATTATATATACTTTATTTACACCTTATATTAAAATATACTTTTAATATAAATATAACTAAGAGATTTTATGATATTGTGATTTTATTTACTAAAACACGCTAAAGACATCATTGCTGATATTTGATATTATTTATAAAATAATTGTATTGTTTCATATTATTTTATTCATGCTCTAGACAATATGTAGAGAATAAATAATGCTTACGAAGAATACTGGAGTGAGTAAAACCCTTTTTTCATTTTTACGTCATTGTTTTAACCATCATAGACATTAACGTAGTTGTACCACGCCTGCTTACACGATTCTAATCATATATTTTACTCTTGTACATACACAGAAACCTAGCACGATACCTACTTTCGAGTATATGCTAAGAAATTAACCTTATTCTTCTTTTTACAGTACTTCAATTCACATACCCAAGTGCTCGAACCTACATCGAGTACGTGCACGTACTCGTCGGTCGGACAACATGAGCTCTACCCGTTATGACGTCACTTAGGACACCATCAATCAGCCATGCAGATATCGCAAAGTGGACTGTCAGCGGCCGGAAGCCCCACCCACAGAATCGTTCATTCCTGTACCCCATCCCCAAACGCGATGCGCGTCACGTAAAAAAAGAAGATTGTTTAGGTTATGAACCACACCAGACCGAGAGGAATCACTTTTGTTTCGTAGAATAATTTGCTGAATCGAAATGACAGATATGGATCGTACTACTGAAGAATAAGTATTAAAATAGTTCATAAATAATAATCGTATAAGAAATTTATGTTAATTGTTATTCCGAAACAGTTTCTTCTTCTTCTATAACCTAAAAAGCCACTATAAATGTCGGTGAATGTCATAAAGTTTCTTGACCTAATAATCTAAACTATATTAACGTAAATGTCATTTCTCTGTAGCTAGTTATTCGGTGCAATATCGGAAAAAACTGACCAGATAACAGCCAAAAATCCTGTTATTCAATCCGTTTCACAATCAACATGGTTTTCCTTGTGTAGATATCGTGTAATACGTGTTGTGTTTAGAGGAAAAAAAGAGGTTTAAGCATAGACTAAACTGATGATTAGGTCTAGAGAACCGTAGGCTTAAGTCCGTAAAATATAGCAATCGTTAGTCTGCAGACCCTGTACTTTCGGGTATAATCGTAATTACACTTCGGGTATAATCGTGTACTCGTCGGCACATAGAAAGGTCGGCATTTACGATGCAGTATTCAAGAGGAGTAGATCGTTGAGGTTAGACTTCTGATAATAAAAGATCACGACTGTTTCATAATTTTTTCAATGTTCATTATTGGATGTTGCGTGTTTACTAGAATTTGAATGTGAAAAGTAACATCTTAATCTAATTTTATTTAAATATATTTTTGATTTAGACATTAACATATCGACCAATAAGTTTGTCAAATTGTAAACATGAATAGAAATGTATTAAAGTAATATTTAACTTGATTGTTATTTTAACTAAAGAATGATATATACAACTTTATAGTTCACAAGGGTAGAATTACAAAAGTAAATAAATAACAAGGATAAAAACACATATTGAATTGTAAAATTTTACTGGGATTTAACAAATATTCATGGAAAGTTTCATAATAACCCGCAAAAAATTATGGAAATGGAAAAGTTGTTTTCAATTTGCTTGTTAAAATGACTCTACGAATCTTTGTTGTTGTACCTAATCTATAAAAGTAATTCAATTATTACTCAAGACATCACTGTACAAAACATGAACTCATTACCTATTTTATTGTAAATAGAAAGGTTCTTTGTTCAACTTTTCTACCTTTAGAGTAGTAGCTGTTAGATCATTAGGTTGTCGTTAATAATTAAATATTATGTGTTTTTATGAAACGATTTGTCAGCACATTTATCCTTAGAGTATTATTCTCTACCACTCCAGCATTCTGCAAAATCCTATCAACAGTTAGACCTGTAGTTAATTAATCTTTGTGTTTATTCTCTTCGGCTTTTGTCCATTTTTGTAACAAATCTCAAATATGTGCCCTGAATCTGTCTCAGTATATTCAAGGGATACTTCACCTAAAATAGATGTAATTACTAAAAAAATATAACGACTAAAATATACTTTGATTACCTCTAGCTGGTCGCTGACGTATTGTAGATGTGTTTTCATAATGTTAGTTGAAATAATGGATTATACCCAGGAATGTTTTCTTGCAGAATTGACACACTAAATTTTCTCTATAAATGTAATATTTATTTTTTATAAATTGATTTAAAATAATTTAAATAAAATTACTCAAAAAGCCAAAGGATACTTCCTTTTGGACTTCCATTTTTAAAACTAATTGTTATGGCTTTTATTATTATAAATATGCTCTCAGCGATCTATCCCACTCGCAGGCGGCGTCAAAAGTGGCGATCGTCCGGCGATTATTTCCGATTACAAATTCCGATTTTACCCGAACGCACAGGGTCTACAGTTTAACGAATACTGTAAAAAATATATATAATATAGGATAATTTTTGGGGAAAAATATACGCTTCAAATAGTTTTGTTTCCGATGATTTTTATTAGCTTAGTCTAACTACAAAACGGCTTTTGGTTGTTATCTGGCATGGTGACCGTTGTTTTCTTTACAGATTACGACTTATCTAGCCTTAAATAATAAATAAAGTTGTTAATATTGTTTATAATGTAATTTTATTTCGGGAATTATTTCCACTGTGCATTACGGAGTTTGGGTACTTTTCAAATAATGAATTCGATTCATTTTTCAGTATAAAGAGTTGCATAACAAAAATATGTTTTCATCATCATATATTCTATCAAAATCTAACCATTATATTGCTGAACTTATAACTCTATAATATATAGATGTATAGAATAAAATAGCCAGTGCACGTCATTAAAGCTTATGACGTCGACAAGTCACGTAAAATCAGACATTTGGTTTACAACAATTGCCGGTTTATAAACTCTAATTATTATCACTAATATTTTGAAGAATTTTGCATACATTTGGCATCATGGCCAACCAGTGACAATTAAAATCAAATTGTATAGATTGATTCGGTTACATGTTTCTACGCATCAGACAGCATTCTGTAAAAATCTGCGGTGAGTTTATAAGGCGCGTTGGCTGTTTTATTGGACGGACTATATAGAAGGTAAATTAAACTATAATGTGATATTCCTAATCAACTCTAGAATGTTCAAAATTCTATTATTTCGATTATTTCTAACAGTGCATTAAATACATAAATTAATTCAGCAAGCATCTGAATCATATTGTTTTCTGGGCCTTTTTGTTTTAATTCAAAACTAACAATAACAACTACATCATTAATTTGAGATCTAAAAAAATTTTAATTACATTTATGTTGAAGTTCATTCTTGAAGCCAGTGTTTAAAGTTAGTTGACAATAACGTTATCTTAATTACTGTATTATCCTTGAAACTTTCAATAACCCTTAAATTTGTTAACGCTCTATTTCTTAAATTTGCCATTTCCCACCGATTTCATTCTTATCTTAACACTACTATAATGATACATAGATTGTCACGATTTCGATTTTTATGAAACATAGGTAAAATAAAATAAAATAAAACTTTTCTAAAAAAACTTCAGATGAACATTTCGCAGGTTTTTAACTAAAAGGTAGGCAAATTCATAAATTAGTGTTTAAACGTACCCAAGCTTTAATACCGCCCTGTACAATACTCGTTTAAAGGCCAACAATCTGTATTTTTACTGAATTTAATTATAAATAAACAAATAAAAAATAAATATATTAATACAACTAGTTAAGTTTGCTGTTATACTATTTTTAAATATATTTATTTACTTATTCTGAAGAGAGACATTACGTATCAACTAATTTATTATATAATCAGATAATGATGTAATGAGATATTCATGTAATTTTAAATCTGATTTCTTCAAACGTGTACATACTCCTTCAGACTACGAAAATCCTTGTCAAATTTTAAAATATACTCGTACAAATAAATAAGTTCTATTTTATATTTCTAATAACATATTATATTACAACGATAGCTCATTAAAGTTCCAACCAAATGAATAATATCAATAAGTTCCTAGTCTAAGTATTTTTTATTTCTCAACTTTGTTCATCGTTATAGGCTCCTTCAGCAGTAATACATTCTTTCAAACTACCATCTAATTCCTTGTGCTTTTATGTAAAGCCGTTTGTTTTTACTGAATTTGAACTAAACGACCCAACAATAGTTGATTTCATGATTTCAATGAACAAACCTTACCCATCACATGAAATACTGGAATAATAATTTTTATAGATAAAAAGTAGCGTCAGCCACAATATAATCATAATAATTTCTGGCAATGAATTAATTAAGATTATTATTATTGTTATTTTAATATTCTTTAACAATATGAAAAAATTATTTAATACAAATGTTGTGATCTAAAATAAATAAGCTATCATTGTAATAAACTTTATAAAAAAAACAGAAATACAATCATTTCTAGCTCTTTCGGTGTGTAAGGTATCCAAGAGGTTTCTTATGTTCCTTTTAAATGTTGATGCATTTTGTTAATTAACTATTGGGGACCTTATACCACAACACATCTGTGATATAAGTATTAAAATGATATTTATTTTATTTATTTCTTTTTATATTACTATTACTATTATTATACTATTGTAAATAATATTTAAATAGACATCATGTAGACTGAAATATAATGTGTTTTCCATTTTATATGCCTTTAAGTTGTTATTTTTCCATAATGTCTACCCCTTTTTTGATATAAGATCATAAAAATATCGATACAAATATTTTTTACATAGCAGGAAATCACAGTATATTTTAGTGTTTATAAACCTGAAATCAATGTAACTTGTCAGAGACAGTAACCCCTTATTACCTTATGTGAGATAAAAAATACATTACGTCTACTAAGTTTTAGAACTATTACTGAAAAATAACGAACAAGGTACCGAGATAAGAGATAATGGCTACAAAACTTCGTAGATAGAATGAGTAAACCCGTTACGTGTACTAGGAGATTGTGTATTGTTCTAAACGCATCCCATTGCTACTTCCACCACTACGTCAACTTATTTAAAGGAAAAGCATATTTTTGTAACATACTAAAACGTTACTCTTGTCCCTTGTAAATAAGATTAATTTTAATGTTCGGTACAAATAAGATAATATGTGTTATTGATGTGATGGTAATAAATTATTTCTCGTTATAACTCAGAAACTCACTCTGTTACATTTATATAGAACTATCTAATGTACATACTCGATTATTGTTTTTTTTCTGTTTGTTAGTTAATTTATTGTTGTTTTATATAAAATAAAAAATTAGAATAATCATGCTAATATTATTTCCTTATCCTTTTTTTTTGTTTTTGTGTTTATTAGATGTTTGCATTCTCATTTGAGATATATAATAGTGAACATGCTAAGTAAAATATAAAGGACTGTGAAACAACCTAACCTAACTCTGGAATTCAATGCATATTCAAACAATTTTCCATTCAGTATTGTTGAATTATTAAATATATAACAGGTCAATTGATCCCCGGCCTGGCAAATATATGGCGCTACTAGAATTAAATCCATACATTTTTTAATTAACCCTAACCCTCAAAAGATGCCTGTATAAATTTAACAGCTGTCATATCATTAATTTGGGAATTACAGTATTTTGAGTGAAGCAACTTTTGTTATTGTGAAAAAAATGGGCAAAAAGGAATTTCGCGTGTTGAGAGAATATTTTTGAAGGGAAAAAACCAGTTGAAAGAAAAACTTGGCTTGATTCCGAGTTTCCGGATACCGCCCCAGAAAAATCAAAAATCAACCTTCGTTATACTAAGTTTAGACGTGGTGAAATGAGCACCGAAGACGGTGAACGCAGTGGACGCCTAAAAGAAGTAGTTAACGGCGAGAACATTTAAAAAATCCATAAAATTATTTTGAATGACCATAAATTGAAATTGAATAAAATAGCAGACACTCTAAAGATATCAACTGAACGTGTATATCATATCATTCACGAATATTTGGGTATGAGCAAAGTGGGTGCCGCGCGAGCTCACTTTTGACCAAAAACGTCGTTGTTGAGTTGATGATTCGGAGCAGTGTATGAACATGATCAAGCGTAATAAAGCCGAATTTTTGCGTCAATATGTGACTATGAATGAAACTTGGCTCCATTATTTTACTCCCAAGTCTGCACACGATGTATTTTCGGATGCGCATGGAATAATTTTCATTGACTACCATGAAAAAGGAAGGACCATCAACAGCGACAATTACATAGTAGTATTGGACCGTTTGAAGGACGAAATCGCCGAAAAAACGGTCGCATTTGAATAAAAAGAAAGTGCTGTTAAATTATAAATGCAAAAATCCATAAATTGGGCTTCGAATTGCTTCCTCATCCACCGTATTCACCAGATCTATCCCCCAGCGACTATTTCCTGCTAGCAGATCTTCAAAGAATGTTCGTTGGGAAGACATTTTCGTCGAATGAAGGAGCGATCGACGAAACTCAGGCCTATTTTGAAGCAACGTACAAATCGTACTACAAAAATGGTATCGCCAGCTTGGTGGCACACTGGTAAAGACGATAGGACGGTCCTCCCACTGTTGCAATAACCGCGAGTTCGAATCCTGTTGGGACATAGTCTTAAATTTATGTTTGTGATTGTTTAAAATGTGTGATTGTTCTAGGCAAGAGTGTAAAATCCGACAAGGAAAATAATCCCAGTCACGCCAGTAACCAAGCTGGGTAAGACCGGATGTCTTCTGGGATGATTTCTAAAGTTGGTCATTCGCCAGTCAGTAGGCTTAATGCTGAAGACCGTGATTCGGAGCCCATGTTAAATTTTAGTCCCAGTCCAGATAAACTCATAGTTGCTAAAAGGAGATTTTAAAATATACTTTAAAAAAAGGTATCGAATTCTTGGGTCGCTATAATCAGTGTATCACCCTTGAAGGGAATTATATTGAGTAAAAAAAACTAATTTTGTCAAAAAATGTGTTTTACTATGGTAGGCCGGGAACTTTTCAACTGACCTGTTACAGACGATAATGAAGGAATGCTCAAAATTACATTTTCAAATTTACTTTAGTTGTTTCATTTGAAGTAATATGCTGTTGAAAGCAATGAAACTCCATCATATCTCTATGGCCGATTTTGGTTTATATTATTTAAAAGTAAATTTGATGCAGTAATGCCATGTTGACAGAAAAAGTTTTAGAAAATAATAATGTTTTGATTAGTGACTTAAATATTTACCACATTAAAAAGTGTTATATATAAAATAACTCCTTAATGATTTTTGCTTAATTTGTTTGTTGAATAAGTTTTTTCATTTGATAAAAAAAACAATTTTTGGGAAAAATTTGAAGAAACGCTTTAGTGTTCTATGTAAACTCGCTCAACTTTATTATTTAGGTAAGTATTTAATTGATGGGCCCCATTCTGAAGTAAAAAGTGGACGACCAAGAAATTACATTCTTTGTTCATGTATGTTTCATATATAATTTTCATTTCCAATTTTTACCGTATCCATCAATTTCCACGTATACATTTCTTAAATGTAAGATAATGTAAAACATGTAACAGAAGATGTATGTTTCAACTATTCTCAACTATTATTATTTATAAGAAAGAAGGAAAGTGTATAAGCTGTTTAAAAAAACATAATTGTTTTCCTAGTTTGAAGATAATATACAAAAAAATTCTTTTTGAATCCTAGAAATTGACGTTTACATCTTCTTTCGTCGATTTTTAAGGTTCTACCTGGCTTCAGATCCAGCGTATTGGATTGACACCATAACCCCTTAATTTTGAATGCTACGAAGATTTTGTTCTCTGAAACCTAAAACTTCGGCCAAAATAATACTCACAAATCCTAATAGAATATCCAAGACTTTTCCTATATATCAGTGTTATCAATGATCTCAAAATCAATGATGAAATAATTGTTCATATAACTCACATTACTTAATTTTGTTAACATTTCTAATACAAAACAATAAATACATATCAATTTTTACAAAAACTCGAGCAACATATTCATAATTTTGAATATTTTCCATAATTACTAGAAACACCAAGGATTTTCAGTTATTCCATGACAATAAAATTGTTTTGTATGATTGAGAAACATTCTGGCATTACCACCACATTTAACTTTTGAACTACTTATTTTGTTATCTGAAATGGAGTAGCAAGCATCGCAAAATGCTATCTAACTTGATCATGATATTCACTGACTTCATATCTTGTAAATGAAAGTGATGAAGTAAATAATGTTAATCACTTTTTCTAATGAAGATACCTTTACACGATTACAATTTTACCAAGGATTCAAAATTAATAACAAACAAACACTAAATTTAGCAACTTCATATTTTAAATACCAGCTTTACCACTATAACATGTTTTCAAACTAATTAGATTTCAAATTGTCTCGATCTACTGTTAGATGGTTAAGTAAAAGTTCCAACTTGAGAACAAAAACAAACTCTACTTTGAGCTAATATAAATTTGATCGTGTATTAAGACAAACAAAGGACACGAGACAATGATAAAGTTGATGATATTTCTCATTTCTCACAACTGCCATCCAAAGGTAATGGTTTATGAACGAACTTTCGTTTGCCTTCGGAAAATTCACCAGCAGTATGATCGCAACCTCTTAGTACCCACTTTGTGGTTAACAAACCTTCTACACCGACTGGACCTCGTGCATGAATCCTCGATGTGCTTATACCAACTTCAGCACCTGAAAAAATATTTCAATAAATCTACTGTGTACTTCATCAAAATTATATATACCTAAACCGAATCTGAAGCCGTCTGCCATTCTGGTACTTGCATTGTGGAAGACGCAAGCTGAGTCCACTTTCATTAAAAAATTCTCTGCTGTCTCTTCTAAAATATGATATTATTCTTTTTACAATATACGAATGTATCCAACGTTTTATTTCAATTAATATTATCATTTTAATTTTAACTGCTTTTGCAAATAACATTTTTTTATTATCTACCACCATTATTATCACTTTAGTATCATTTTCCAGATACTAGTCGTATAAAATAAAAAGTAAAGTGTCTAATATGTTTTCTGAGACTATTCGTCAGCTCATTTTTGGAGTTCTTGATAAATGTAGAAAAAATTCAAGGAGTTTCAAAAACAAGTTATAATAGGAATGAAAGTTTTTTGAAAAATACAACATGTAGAAACTCATTCAAACATTTTCATAAATTTCATTCATTCTTCATTTTTTAACTTGATTAAAATGACACTATAATAAACAGGGAAGCATAATGACTACTATATTTAAAATATGCATAAAATAATATCAAATATGTTCTTGCATAACACGTTACCCAATTTTAAATACTTTAAATGATTTTTTTTGTTCAAAAATAAGACACCATCAATATATCATATCAGTAGAAATGATTTGTTCGTTATATGTGATAACCTTATCTATATTCACATATTCACATTTATCTTCATATTTTCTTTATTGACTGTAAAGATATAATTCAAAAGTATAATCTTATGATGGATAATTTTTATTTCATCACACTATATACATTACCACATTATTTAATGGGAATCGAGACATTGTAGTCATTCTCGTAATGTGAAATATTATTTTCACATTCTTTACAGTCATCCAGTAAATGGTAGGTTTTGATATAAAATTATTTATACAAATGATATCGACTAGTAATAACATCAAAATCATTAACGTATTTACAAAATAAAACTACTATTTAAGGATGTAAGTAGAAATTTAAGAATGATTATATATGCAACCCTAATCGCGTCTAACAAAACACTTAATATAGATTTCTTGCATATCAAATAACGCCCA
Source organism: Rhynchophorus ferrugineus (assembly GCF_030347505.1). NCBI lineage: Eukaryota > Metazoa > Arthropoda > Insecta > Coleoptera > Curculionidae > Rhynchophorus > Rhynchophorus ferrugineus. Next base: position 15,344,085 of record NW_027472583.1, on the reverse strand, counting down.
GCTCGCTTCTAAACATATTTTATCATTTTATTATATTGCGAATATCAAATAGCTAATGATGACATATGTAGATATGGATAACAAAATACTGGATAGTCACATTCAAAATTCTACAAAGTTAGGACGTTAGGACGACGATAAGTTGCCAATCCAAAGCAGGTAACGAAAGAAAGTTTCCATAGTGAGAATATGCAGAAAAAATAACAATAAATATAAAATGTAATGGAATGGTACATTGCTCAGAGACGAAGAGGTAAATCCCAACAGATTTGACATAATGAATTTTGGTAGAAACCCAACTAGTCAGATAATCCTTCCTATCATATTTGAGAGACAACATCAGGGAATCTAGAGCACAGAAAGTAGGTCAAGTAAAATAAATAAAATTTCACCAAAGAGGAAATGAGAAGAAAAATAGTAAGAATTTATTTACCATCTTCTGTTATGATACATTCAGTATGACTACTACCATATTTATGTATATGTTCTACGGCTTGATCCATGTTATCAACAACTTCAACACAACACTCCATTGAACTGTATTCATGTTTCATGCTTTTCGCTAGTGGAGGTCCAAACTGAAGATACTTTAACAAGCTGGGACCTACAAGGAACGTTACTTAATCCAACAAAGCTCAGTATACATATTTTACCAGAATGCATTTTAACTCCTGCATCATTCAACATGCAACAAAGTGCGGCAAAGAAATCGCCCTCCATTAAGTCTTTGTGAAGAAGAATTGTTTCGGTTGCATTACAGGCCGCAGGATAATCAGTCTTGGCATCTTTTATTATTTTCAGAGCTTTTTCTTGTTCCATGCATTTGTCCACATATGTATGACATATTCCTAGTTAACAGAATAACGTCTTTGGTTAATTAAATAGTTTAATGTGAGTGTACCTTCGGAATGTCCCATGACAGGTATGCGTTTGGCGTTGTCTTGAATGAATTTAACCAATTGATTCGATCCTCTAGGTATGATCAAATCGATGTACTGGTCCATGTTAATTAGATCAGCAATTTCTTCTTTTGTGTTAACCTAAAATATACATAAAACACTTAGTTTAGCTAATGTTAAAGTTCTAATAAAAATATGCTAACAAATATTTTACACCAGTCCCTGCATCTGCAAGTATTTTTATATGGTAAATATATAGTGAAATAATTTTTTTTCAAAGAAATATTTTTTAGCTCATAACTTAAACAAAAATCGTTGAAAACTTATATTGGAAAAAATTTAAAAATTAGGAAAAACAGAAATATGATGTTTATAAAAAAAATCGTACATAATAAAAAGTAAAGCATAAGCTAAAAATTAAAAATAAAATGTTCTAAACATAAATATGTACTTCATACCATATAGCATAAGGTATTTCATTCACCATTATATAATTATATAAGTATTCTTGTATGGTAAATATATAGTGCAATAATTTTTTTTCTAAGAAATATTTTTTAGCTCATAAGTTAAACAAAAATCGTTGAAAACTTACATTGGAAAAAAATTAAAAATGAGGAAAAAGAGAAATATGATGTTTATAAAAAAATCGTACATAATAAAAAGTAAAGCATAAACAAAAAATAAGAAATAAAATTTTCTAAACATAAATATGTAGTTTATACCACATAGCATAAGGTATTTCATTCACCATTATATAATTAATTCACAATCTCAGTATAGTGATTAATATATACGTACTAAACCGACAGCCCCTTGACATTTAATGGAAGCCAACGCTTCATCAACCAGCTCCATTAATTTCTTGTTGGAATGATGTGCTTCCTCTCCACCTTTGAGCACCAAACCATTCCCAGAAGCGATAGCAAGCGAAGCTATTTGTGGTAAAGCATCGGGTCTGGATTCGAAAATGACCAATAGAACACCGATGGGTACTGTAATCTGGGATAATTCTAAATTGTCTGCTAGTCTAAAACATAACATGATTTATTCGAATAAAATTACCTTCGCCAATTCGTCAACATAAAGCATTATTATAGGTAACGTTAGGAACTGTCAACTAAAAATGTATATCAACCGTTTAGTAATTGATTACTTTTTACTATCGAATGTTTCAGTCCGACTGAAACTGGTACTTTTTCAGTCGTGTACTTTCAGTTACTATTTTCGGACCTAGTTTCATTTGATTGATTTTTAAGGTTCCGGATTTGCCCTATTAGCCGCGATCTTGAAAATAACGTGCCGAATTTATGCTTAAATAGATTTATATATAATATATATGATTATATGTTTAGTTTGTAGTACGATTTATTACTAAGATTCTCCGCTCAATCGTACAACTTGCCGACGTTTAGTTGACATAGAATAAATACAAAGAAGTTAAGCAAACGCCGACAAAACAGTCTCACCTTCTACAGATAACCAACATGGATCTGTTCAAATTATAGAGCCCTAGTGAAGTGATGTATTTATATATTTAAAACAAGAGTTTAAAATAATGAAGATTAACAATGTAAACAAACATGATAAATATACAATGGTGTATACACTTACAGTGTTCTTCGAACTACACGGCCAAGAATCGTTTTACTTGACTCTGAGATTTGTCTCAGGCCAACTGATAGCGCTTTCAGTTTTGGTGGAGTTAGTTTGAGACGGTGTATTAACACCTCCGAATATCCCACCTTTTTGGCTTGCTTCAGGTCTTCTTCGTTAGCGGCAATCACTTCTTTACTTTTAGAATCTAGCAAATCGGCTAGCTTTTTTATACAAGCAACTCGCTGGTCTGCTGGAAGTTGAGCTAATAATCTACCACTATTTCTAGCTAAAACATGTGAATACAATATTTTTAATTTAAAAATCAATATAAATTTTGTAATTTAGTACTTAAATAATTATCTATGTTATGTTCAATATTAATTAGAACAGAACTAATAATATTACTCAATAAATATTCGGTCTAACCGAAAGAGATGATGTTTATAATTTTTGTTTGGTCTCAGTTCTTAAGAACTTTCTGATTTTTGTAAGAATCTTAAAGAATTAATGCAGGATAAGAAATCAAATTTACTTTGTTTAAAGAGTTTTAAACAGCACTGCGAAATGTTGCTGTTTTATTATTTTTGGTATATCAAAAATTATTCGATTTAAAATCAAAATATACTCGCTCAAAATTTCCAGTCATATTCAAAACAGTAGCAACAAGCAGGTGGGAACTGGGAAGTGTATTGAAACCAGGCCTTTAATTACTGTACACTTAGGACTTAGCTACATTTAATGAAAATGTTGTTGCTATATTTGCAGATAACTCTGTAAACTTCTATTGAAAATGTCAAAGCCTATCATTAAGCAGAATAATCTTATTACAGATCATTAAGTTGCTTTCAGGAAAAGGTTAATAGAATTTTCAATGTCACAGAAAAATAGTAAAACTAACAGTAAGTATAAACTGCAATTCCAACTTGAGGAAAATAAAAGCAAATGCGTGTATTGATACTAATGTTTTATCTGCTGCATATTTGGAGCTTGCCTACATTCAATAAAAATATTGTTGCTACATTTGCAAGTAACACTGCAATCTTAGCCATTGAAGATATCAACACTGAACCAACTGAAAAATTACAGAAGCTATTGCCGAAATACAATGCTGGATAGAAAAATTGCGTATAAAAAAGAAATCAAAAGAAACAATACTCACTCATTCAATTCACCAACAATAGAATCATCCATCAATCAAGCCAATATATAAATTAACAAATAGGCCGGTATGTAAATACGGTCAAATGTCTTGGCATGACCCTTGATGTCAATCTCAGTTAGAACCCACAAAAAAGTGAAAAATTTAAGCTCAAGTGCAAAAAAATTTACTGGTTATTGGGTAGATATTCAGCACCGTCAGCAAATAATATGTCTTTGCTTTACCAGCAAGCCTGGAAACCAGTGTGTTGTACTCTGGTAAGGTACTGCGAGATATTGTTGATACTCGGTGGTATATTCGTAATGAAAATCTGCATAAGGACCTAAAGGTAGGAACTGTCAATAACCTCATCAAGGACTATACCCAAATACATGAACAATGACTACATCTGCACATCAATGTTAGGATTCTCTAGCTACTAGGTTATGGTGGCTTAGTGAGTAGACTAAAAGCAGCAAAACCATTTAATCTAGTTCAGTGGAGTTATAAAACTATTGCACATATTATAAATAAAACTATTGCGCATTAAAAACAGTGACATATATGTTAATCCCAAAGTGTCTATAGTAAAATAACTACTTTGTTATTTTAATACCGTAGCTCATTAGGATAAAAACAAATAGCTTACTGGTGTTAATTTACTAGAATGTTGTAATATATAATAATAATAATAACAATAATAATAATAATAATAATAACAGAGCGTTCAAATTCATGTCAATCCCTATACCGCGTTGCATCACAAAAAAATATTTTTGGAATCAGAGGCGAAAATTATGACAAATACTGTCACAATGTTATCTGAATTGTAACTGTAACTTGTAAACTAACATGAAATTTCATCATGTATCATTTGGAAGTTGGTATCATCAGAGTCTGTCAACAGCGGTATCAAACTTTTGCGTCAGACCGGAAACTTAATGAGTAATGTGTTACATATTCATTACCAGTAGCTGCTATTTGATCGGTACTTTCATCTACGCATTCTTTATGAGCAAATATAGTACCAAACTTCTTGCCAGAAAGCACGGTCTTTATAGCGTCCTGTTTCATCCCATTGCAGATTACGACCGATACTCCATGATCTAAAGCCCACAAACTTGAACTAACTTTGCTTTCCATGCCACCTGAAAAAGAAGACATAACTCAAACTGACAGTTATTATTATATCCACTTAAAATAACTTACCTAAACCTACGTTACTAGTTGCACCATACTCAATAGCCTTTTTATGAGCTTCTGTGAACGTGTATAGTAATTTCGCATTTGGATCATCTGGTTTTTTATCATAAACTCCATCTATCGTCGAGAGAAGTAGCAGAAGGTCTGTTTTTGTTTCTGATGCCAACATTGCAGCAAGCGAATCGTTGTCTGAGAGGACTATTCCTTTACAAAGAGTTGGACCTAAAAGAGTTAAAGCGAATATATATTCTTAGATGTAAAAAATGAGTTACTGTGCTTTTTAATTATATTTTTCATAGCGCAAAGAGACATTAGAAAAAATTTCCATTATTTTGTCTCCATTTCCTGAGAAGTTTAGTTTAAACAAGTTCGGGTGGTTCAAACGGATATATCTTTCTCGATTTTCTAAACAAAATAGTTTGGCTGTAATCAAAAAGTAACAAAACTTATTTGAATGCTTTCTCATATCTGTCAAAACATCTACAAAATTTGAAAGGAGCGACCACAATTCACGTCACGAATCGGCCCAAAATATTTCAAGTCACAAAAAGAAAAGCCTGTTGTTGGGATCCAGTTAATAACATCGAGCCAAACATGTACCTCTTTATAATTCCCATAAAAAAAGAAGAAAGCATCTCTGTGAACATTATGATCTATTTATGGTGATAATAGTCAATAAAAAATAGTTTAATAACTTAATAAATAAAAAAATATTAGAGAAGAGTAACCCTACCAATAGCAACAAAAATGTTTTAGCTAAAAATGTTTCAATAATACAATGTAACAATTATTAACTAAAAATACATGCTCCAGTAACATGCAACACTAACTCATTATTCAACCTTGATATATAATACAATATTTTCATACATGGTGTGTTAGGTTGGGGCAATACTGCATCGTTGGTATTCAATACAGGTATAACTCGCAGGCTGAGCAAATGATTGAGAGTCTGCGTTAGAGCTTTTCGATTCTCGTCTTGATAAATGTCAGTTTCAGTAACAAGGACTTGGGCAGTTTGGATGTTATAGCGATTGAACAAGGCTTCATAAAGATACATTAGCGCGGGTTGTCCTACCGCAGCTGAAGGTTTCTTATCCAAAGGTTTAGCACCTTTCTATAACAACAGAAAATCGGCCAAATCAAGATTAAGAATTATTAAATATCTCTAGTTGCTTAGTCGACACACAACGATGTTCTCGAAGTTTTGAATAGAGTTTAAGTAAACCAAAATTCTGATGGTGTTAAATCAGGTAAATAGGGCGACTGCAGAATTTTGTGGATTGATGTGGTTAATTTTAATGATTTTCACGTTTACTATTTTTTATTTACCTGTATGTTCTCAATTATCAATATTTTACAGGATAATTATATAAAAAGTATGCAATAAATAGTATTTGTAAATAAAATATTATATCAAGTAATACTAGACGGCGTTAAAGATTAATGTTTTTCGAAAGTCAATTTTAACACAATAAAGCTTTTAATATTTATCGAATTCAAGATTTGATGAACCATTTTCTTAAAACTCCTTCAATATGCGTAATCCGCTATGTGTACAAACATTTAAAAAAAGGACTTCAAATGCGGAATATCTTATATTCTAATGACCTACAAAAAATCAGCTCATTTAATTATTCAACCTATCTATTAAAAATACATTATAAAAACAATGTTTCTCTATCCCTTAAAAATAATTATTTCATGTATAACACAGCAGGATCCGAAGCCGCGAGTATCGCGACAGTTTTTTTGTCTTGTCGCCTTGACCACTACGCTAACCAAGCCAACACTTTTTGAATTTTTTTAATTTTTTTGAAAATGAACAAATTTGAACAAAACTATAAATAACAACTAATGTTACATAAATTTACTTACTTCTTTAGAAGTCTTATGTGATAATTTGGATCTACCATGAGCCACAGATCCACTGGTAATAAAAAGTAGGTCTTTATCCTGATGATGAATATCAGCCATCTTGAATCATAATTAATAAATACATTTTGCATATTTAAATTTAACGGGACACATCTCACTTGCTCCACTAGATTTGCCAACCGACTCATAGCCAAGCCCTTTCCAGGACCTTGTATGATAACAGCGCTTCCAAATTTAACCATCACCCTTTTCGCGTTTTTCAACTGTGATCGTTCTGATATGGGTACTTTTACAGCAGGTTTTTCCGCTTGATCGCATGCTTTCTAAAACAAAGTTATAAAATAAGTTGTGTAGGCATAACAAAAACGTACCTCTTTTGGGGCGTTGGGTGGCTTGGCTGGTTTTGAGGCTAAAAAACGATAACAATGACGTGGATAATGATAGGAACATTTCACGATTGATTTTCTAGGATACATTATAATTTCGAAGACAAAACTAACATAATACTTTAAAAACTCTCATTGCTGATTTTGACATTGACATATTTTTATATTATTAAGTATTTCTCGTCACGTAATCATTATTATATGAAAACTTTAGTAATAAATTCCTTAAATAAATATTCAGCCCTTGAACCACATAATTACAGAGGATGGACAAAATAATATGAACACCTGACATATACACAATATTTATTTAGCAATCAGGTATTGAGTGACTATTTGCTTTTTACGCAGCTACAATTCTTCGCAGAATATATCCGTATACCGTCTGAATAGTTCCCAACGATATGTTGACCCATTCTTGTACCAAGCCATCCACTAGAATGATATTGGACATAGAAATCTACTACTGACTGCTCTAAATCTCTAAAGCCACAATTCGCGATTGTGTTACCCAGGGAAGATTTCTGATGGTATCCTGATGCTGCTCAAACTAAGACTGAATTTTTGCGGCTGTGTGTATGGCACATTATTATTTTCTAATATCATTGTAGTGTGGCAGCAATATGCTAGTCATGCCAAGAATCTTATCATTTACGATGTCGAGATAACCATTCACAATAGTGATATGAAGGAGAGAACCTGGTAAATACCACTATGTTGCCGCCCATATCATAACGAACCCCCCCCCTTCCCGCAATGCTTGATTTGTAGGAAGTACAATGTAAACGGTTATTCACAAGAGAATATCGCATTCTTCCAATCAAGCTTAGCGTTGGCCTTCGCTATAAAGGGTTTCGAAATAGCAACTCTTCCATGAAGATCAGTTTTGTGGAGCTCCCGCTGTACTGTTTTTGCCTTAACAGTATTACTCAAATGAGTGTTAAGTTTAGCTGTCAATTTTGCTGCGGTAGTTTTATGCTGTCCAGTCACAAATCTTTTTAATATTCGTCGATCTCTGTCAATCTGCTCTTTGTGTCTTTCCTACTACTCCTCTTCATCGATGATATTTTACCATAGTTTGTATATTTTGTCATTTCTTTGGATACTATCGTTCATAAAACGCCTGAAAAGCCTTATAGATATGGTAATATATATATATATATATATATATATATATATATATATATATATATATATATATATATATTAAAGATACCACTCTATGAGGTCTAACCTTACCATTTTCATTATCATTAAAATCGCTTTTATTTCAATGCTTGTAATCAATGCTTGATATAATATCTCTCATCTACGATTTTAACTTTTTCTTCGACTTAATGCTTAAGTTACTAGGATGTCCTAGAATGTCTCGATCTTATGATACATCACATAACGATCCTCCTTTATAAGATAACGTACAGCATCGACTATTTCTGGTATAGCAACCGATTTTGGATGATTTTCACATTTTGATCTTCACAATCCACTTCGAGAGTTATAAGAAATAACCACATGAAAATGAATTTACAAAACACAATGGTCAATAGGTCTGAATCCTGCTGGGGGATGGTCATAAATTTATGTTTGAGATTGTTGAGACCGGATGTCTTCTGGGATGATATCCAAGTTGGTCACTCGCCAGTAGATGGCTTAACTAACGATAGCCACGTTAAGCAATAGGTCAAGTCCAAATAAATATCAGTTGGTATAAACTTCGGATCCATCCTTATACCATCGGATCTTTTGAACTATAAAATAACTAAAAAATGCTAACGACGTGTTAAATTCTCAAATATTCCAATCCATGATCTACAGTTTGCTAGATAAATTGCCTATATAAACCACAGTGGCAGTTTCTGAAAGCTGCAAAATTTGTTAAGATAAAAAAAAACTTTTATTAGTTATTTAAATAAAACCCATACGTATACTAAAATGAATTTATTTTAAAAAAACAATCAAATTAAGAGTGTACTTAAAAGATGAATAAATTATACAATAAAAAATATACAGTCTACATTATTAATAATAACGCTGTCATTTAGATTTTTTTATAATATTTAATTAAAGCCTAAATTAATTAACTGGTAGACTCTCGTGCAACCACTGTCTTCCTCCTTCTTCCGAAAAATCAGCCGCGGCATGATCGGTTCCATGAAGTACCCATTTGGTCGTCAGTAGACCTTCAACACCTACTGGTCCTCTTGCGTGAATTCTAGCAGTACTAATACCAACCTCGGCACCTGAAAAAAAATTAAAAAATTCATAACATAAGAATAAAGCAAAAACTAAAACAAAATACCTAAACCAAAACGGAAACCATCAGCGAATCTGGAACTGGCATTGTGGAATACGCAGGCGCTGTCAACTTTTTTCTGGAAGTCTTCAGCTCTACTGTCTAAAATAAAATCAAATGCAGTTTAATTGAAATTTCAGGCGTCATCAATAATCACATACTGTCCTCTGTAACGATAACATCAGTATGTCCACTACCATACGTATGAATATGATCAATAGCTTCTTCCATTCCTTTAACTACTTCAACGCAGCATTCTAAAGCGCCATATTCATGTTTCATACTCTTGGCCAATGGTGGACCGAAAGTTAGTAATTGATTTAGAGCAGGACCTAAAAATATTGTTCATGTAAAACCAACTAGATACAAATTAATTGATGATAATCAGTTTCTAGTTGATTCCATCTTCGATATGTACCAGAATTAATTTTGACGCCTTCTTTCTTCAGGACGCTGCATACATCGGCGAAGAAATCGGTGTTCATAAGATCTTCATGGATCAGAAGAGTCTCCATGGCGTTACAGGCAGCTGGATAATCACATTTGGCATCTCTAATAATCTTCATTGCCTTTTTAAGATCGGCATACTTATCAACAAATACATGGCAAATACCTATACAATAAACACATTACATAACAGATATTTAAAGCATTATTACACACTCTACCTTCAGCATGACCCATAACTGGAATATGCTGAGATTGTGACTGTATACTTCTAACTAAATCGCTGGATCCTCTCGGAATAATCAGATCAATATGTTGTTCCATCGTAAGAAGATCGCCAATTTCTTCTCTCGTAGAAACTAAAGATATGGCGTTGGTTGCTCCAATGGTACTCAAGGCTTCCTTCACCAATTCCATGAGAGCTTTGTTGCTATGAGCAGCTTCTTTTCCGCCTATAATAAAAAATAATGAGTTACGAAAACTTTGAATGCAAGAACTACCGCGTACCTTTCAACAGGAGACCGTTTCCTGAAGCAATAGCCAAGGCAGCAACTTGGGGCAAACTGTCAGGCCTTGATTCGAAGATAACCAGGAGTACACCAATTGGGACGGTAATTTGTTTCAGTTCAAGCCCTTCTGCTAACCTACGAAACATTTTCAATGAGACGTTGTTGGAATTTACTACGACATAATAACTAGTAAACTAATAGGTGAAAATATAACATAACCTATATAATCTAACGTATAACTTCGATTTTACAGATTTTTTCTTGGAGCTTCAAGTTAAATAGAACATTCACACTCACTGATCATCCGTCAGACAACTACTTCCAGGGGCTTGGACCAAATAGGAAAAATGCTAAAAATCCGATTCAACTTGTGTTGGCCAATCATAACATAAAACCTTTCAAATAAAACAGCCAATGCACGTCATAAGTGACGTCGAATATATCACCAAATTCAGTTTGTAAAAATTGGGGTGCTGTATGGCGCGTCGGAACATGTAACCAAATCAGTCTGTGAAATTCGATTTGTGTTGGTGCCGACAAGGTTGTCAAATGTTTACAAAATTCTTCAAAACATTACTGATGATAATCAGAGGTTATAAAACGGCAAACCTTGTAAAACAAAATTCTAAATTAATGCGGAAACACGACGATGTGACGTGTTGATGTCATAAATTTTCATGACGTGCATTGGCTGTTTTATTGGAAAGCCTAAGGAAAATCTCAAAACAAAAGTTCGAAACTCTCCTTCGAAAACCCCAGGTTTTTAATACTGAAATATTACTTTTCACATAAAAAGTCCAATACTTATCGGCGATATTTTTTAAAAATAATGTCGATATATTTTCGGCATCTCTAAAATAAACTATAAGTCAACTTATAAACACGCGCTTTTCACTGATTATCTGACAATAACGATAAGACTTGGATGATGAATAATATATTTTTTTTCAAGAATATTACACGGAAAAAGTAATAAGTATAAATATAATCAGCGATTTTTATTAGTGAAAGTGCGAAATACCTATATAAGAAATTGTTAAATCACATAACCTAACCCTTATATTCGATGGTTTAAACATTTCTCTGCATGCTATTTTGCATATGATATTTTGATGAAAGTGGTAGTGGTGATACTACTCCATCATATTCAAATTATCGGATTTAGTTTCAACGATTTAAAAGTAATGGTTTTATGTCAATGGCAAGACATGGCTTGCGGAGACTTATTAGGGGAAAACCCAGTTCAAAAATTTAAAGAACTTTCAGGCAGTTTATCAGTTGATGAATCGATTATTGTCAAATGTTTACATACGATGGGGAAGATGCAAACCACACAATTGACTCAAAATGCCACTGTCAGCCAACACAACGCGGTTTCATTGCGCACCAAGTAAAAAAAAAGTTTTCTGTGGCATATTGTGACTGAGAATAAAGAATGAATCAACTATAGTAATCCCAAGCGCAGAAAGTCACGGATTAGCCTAGAAGAGATGTCCACATCGACACTTAAGCGAATATTCATCAAGGTGTTGTTTATTATGAACTGCCACTGAAGACAAATGTCCACCGATAAATCCACAAATTTAACGACAAATTGTTGCAGAAAAGACCAGCAAATAATAGATCCAAAAGAATCACAAAAGAATGTTGGGTGTTCAATCCACTCACCATATCTGATCTGGTTCTGATTACCACTTGTTCAGATGGATGTAGCATGATACGGTTTCGAGCTGATGTAGAAACGTGAAAATGGATCGATGACTGAATCACTGCTAAACCAACATCGTTCTTTCGACACAGTAGTATTGCCATACTGGCAGAAAGATTGTTGAATAAAAGTTGTTGAAAATTATGGAATATACTTCGATTAATATTATAATTTTTCTAAAAAAAAAACGCCTTGGAGGAGAAAAATTATATAACACATGCAAACAACTAATAGATCATAAAATAGGGAATAATTTTATTATTATTCCTGAAAAATGGTCAAAAGGCGGAACGCTCGAGATAACAATTGAGGAGACTATGCAAGAAATTTGAACTGTTAAGGAACCAAACCAAGCATAGTACTGCATGCCGAGGCTTGATTTTGTGACTCAGAAGACCCCCTTAAACTTGCAATGGCATATTTTCACGTTGACAGCATATAGACCAAATTTAGACCTAGCCGACCAAATATACGACGCCTTAATGGATAAGCGACATTCAACATTTTGGACAATATGCGTAAATTAATTTATTACCTGAGACAAAACGTAAATCATAAAGGAAACGCAAAGATCACAAAAAACTAGTCATACACCTAATGATTTATAAATAGATATAATTATTACCTGGTTCTTCTCAACACTCTTCCAACATTATTATGACTAGAGTCGGCAATCTGTTTTAAACCAACTGACAAATTCTTAAGTTTTGCTGGCGTCAATGAAAGACGCGATAACAGAGGCTTAGCTAAGCCAGATTGGGAGGCTTCCTGTAGATCTTTCTGGTTCGCATCCAGAATCATCGATTGTTTAGATACTAGCAGATCAGCCAGGGTATGAACACACGAAGCTCTCTGATCTGGCGTAAGGGTTTGAAGAATTCGACCGCCAGTCCTAGCTGCAGGAGATTATATTATAGTGAAATATTTACGATATTGTAGTTGTTTATACCATTTTCGGCAATAATTTCTGTGGGAACACTACCAATATTTGCCGAGTCGGTAAAGAAGGTACCGATCTTTCGTCCGGATAAGATGGTTTTGATTGCTTCTTTGGCCATACCATTACAAATAACCACAGAAACTCCTAAAGATATTAAAATTGATTATTCCATTTTTTGATTAAAAATCTACGATGACTTTAACCTCTATCTAATGCCCAGATGGCGCTGTTGACTTTAGAATCCATACCACCAGTGCCTACTTTACTCTTCTGTCCAAACTCGATGGTTTGTCTTTGTTCCGACGAAAAGGTGTGAAGGAATCTTGCGCCTGGTTCCCATGGTGGTTTATTGTAAATACCATCGACGTCAGACATAAGGATTAAGAGATCTGACTGAACTTCGGCTGCTAACATAGCAGCAAGGGAATCGTTATCTTTCAGAGATATTCCTCTTTTACCCGGTTTAGCTAAAGCATATTTCCTTTTAATTCAAAAATGACGTTGCAATTAAATATTTACTTGCCACCAATGGGTTCATCGATTTGTGGTGGGGGTGACACAGCATCATTAGTATTAATAATAGGAACTATATTAAGACTGATCAATTCAGACAGAGTACTGATCAGATTTCTGCGAGTTTCCTCATTGTAAAAATCGGCTTTGGTTACCAATACTTGCGCTATTTTAACGCCATACTGCGAGAACATGGCGTCATACAGAGACATCAGACCGGATTGGCCGACGGCAGCTGCAGCTCTTGGTTCCAACAGAGTTGGAGCATCCTTAAAGACAGTGTTAATGATAAAATATATAGGGAGTCGGTTACTGAGACCTTACTTCTCTAGTATGGTCCGTTGGTGATAAAGTTTCCCTCATCGAGAGTGACATAAGTAATTCTTGGGTAAGTTTCTGTTTACCGAATGCCACGGCACCACTGGTAACCATAATACACTCGCGCCCTTCATTTTGACATTCAGCTACCTAGAACAAAGGAAACTGTATTTTACATATCACTTTCATTATTATACTGGGTACATACTTGCTCAACAATAGATGCTAGTCGGCCTAGTGCTAATCCATGTTCATCCTCTCTGGTAATCACAGCGCTTCCTAATTTTACGACGAGTCTTCTGGCGTATTTCAATTGACTTCTGTCAGTAAATGTGTTTTCTCGCTTCTCTTGAATACCTTTAGAGGTGAGTGATACCTACATAACAAAATAATAAATACACCTTATTGTCTAATCAGAAAGATTCTTTACTAGTGGAAGTACAAGTTATTTCGAGCCGTTTGTTTGTGATTTAAAATTTATTTATTCCTAAACATCATAAGTGAACAAATTAATCAAAGTCATTGGCTACTACGTTACTACTTTTCAAATATCTCCGGTAGTTTTACAAGTCTGTATTATATTGGAAATAAAAATAATTATCTGTATTTCGGTAATATAAAAAAACACCGTGAAAATAGTCTAATGTCAAAAATCATATAACAAGATTTGACATCTGGAGAATACCAAATATCGAATAATAGTTCTTTGCGGGGAATTTTAAATTTTTGTGTTTGTTATCATGGCTCCAACATTTAATAAAAGTAATCTAGAATTATTCTGGTATTTTATCACAAAGCATTTTATCAAATCATGTTTTAAATATTACTAATATTGTGAATGAATGAATTTTATATATAGGAACACTTGTAAATCAAATAGCTATTATAATAATCTCAGTAACCTTACTAATGGGGCTGTGTATATTTACGCACATTTTTAAAATAAATAATAGGAAAAATTAGATCATTCACAATAGCGTGATGGAGAAAAGAAGGTCAAAAACTATATCAATCAATTTCCTTTGTGTATTTCTTTTCAACACATCTTATCAAAACTTGTGTTATCAATAATTTCAATTCTTATTATTACATAAGATTATTCAAAATTAGCATATACCAATAGTTTTAAATAATCATAAAATTCGAATTTCTTACTTAATATATAACATTAGATTTAACTGAATTAAGACATTATTTTCTTTGATAGAACATTGACAATGAAACCTACAAAATTCATGATAGCGAATACAGTAATTTATTTTTACCTCATCTTATAAACAAATAAAACCCATATAAACACAGAGAAATTATTACTCTATGCCTATAAACAACTGCAATTTAGATCAAAATCTAGGGTTAGGATCTTTTGTTTGTAGAAATCGATCTGTCAGGGCGTTATCATATCTTCAAACACGCCTATCATAATTAGATTATTTTGATTTTATCATCATACAATATTACTACTTCATTAAGAATATAATTTCTTACTGTTAAAAATAATTGTTCACCAGACCATAAAAAAACTTAGTTATTTAACCAAAATGGGAGCATGCAATTGACAACAAAATTGACACTGACAACGTTTTCATCTCCGAATTATTTAAATAATATTTCCGTTTCTCTTTTTATTTTCAAGTCAGAAAGACACTGTATTAAAGTTTTATTTAACTAATTTCACGATTTAGTTGTAGATATAATAATTTAAAAATTCATATTGTTCCTATATATTTAGAGGACGTCCAAGAAGAAATAGTAATTATAATTTTTCAACACCATATGGTGAACTAAAGAACGTTAACTTGAAGGTTATTATTTATTATTTTCACAAATTTTATATATATGAACAGCGAAAGTAAATATACCTATTGCCACTGAATAGTTAAGAAACATATCTAAATATTGGGTATATATTTTAAAGAATGGTAAATAGTTGAGCCAATACTATAAATAAGAGCAGTGCAATTATCAGCCAATATAAATAAAAGAGTCTAGACGATTATTACTTCTAATTCTGATAAATATCTGTTTTTAATATAAACAAACATTATATAAGTTGTAATTAAACCAAATTGTTCAAAACTAAACCAAAATATTTAAATATTTGAGTTATTATTTTTGAAAATAGTTCAGAGTCGAATAAAATTGATATATTTCAACTAAATCGAAAATATAATTTTGTACATAAAGTAAACAATAATATACCTAAACATTATTTAATGTTTGATATACATTCTTCAAAAAAATCTGGGGCGCTAACCGCTCGGAAAGACGGTTTAAAAGTATTGTTAAAATTGTTTTTGTTACCAAGTTGACATAACTGTCAACAACACTGATGCGAGGCCTGAACGTCACTCGTCATTTATTTTATATGCTGTACTCGATTTTATCGATTTATCGCAAGATTGTTTTAGGATTTTTACAATGGATAAAACATAAAAACATATAAGGAATTTTTGCTTGTCTTCTTCAAAAATTTGGATTTTTTGAATGTAAATGGCATTTGCCGAACTTTATCATAAATATGTATATACGAATGTTGAAAATCGATTAAGTCACTATATATTAACGTCAACTAATATTTGCTATAACGAATTAAATTGTAACTGGAAATAATTTCAATTGAAAAAATTCAAATATGTTGAAAGAAAATGTTTCCGATCAAAAATATAACAAACGTAATCAGCAACCACCATATTTACCTGATATGACTCCTATCAATTTCTTTTTCACGGGAGACAATAAGGAAAATATAACGTAAAAAAAAATTTTAGTGTATTATTTCAGAAAGGGCTTATTATAACGACAATACAATAAATTTGAATTAATAAATATATTTTGTTTTTAAAAATATGAATATTAATTAATTAAACGATTTTACCATATGTCATATTAAAAATTTCAAAGAAGGTATAAAGTAAAATTGTATCTGTTAGTGCTGTTTTACCACGTTATTTAAAATTTTGTCTTTCGAAAAAGAACCCTTTCTGTCGTTTGAAATACATTATAAATAAATATTATTCTCCTAAAAACACATATAATGTCAATACACGTAATGCACTTGTTCCAGTGATATTATATTGTATGTATTCTTGATTAGACATGGAACTACGTTTGGCTAATAGGGTGGATGTTCTAAAGAATCGACGTAATTTTACTGATTTTCGTCAAGGTTTTTTTGAACTGTTGAGAGAATATTGTCTTATCCAGTTGAGTCATACTTCCAGAGTGGAAGTACTGGATACCACTTCTGAACTTTTATTTTTATTCAGGATCATGAAGGTTATTATAGCCTCTTTATTCATTTTAAATGTTACATTTGATTGTATTTTTATTCTACTATTAGGAAACGCATGGTGAACAAAAATTCTGAGACCTAAAATTTTACTCGCATTACCTAATGATGAACAACTAATGAACAAATAAAATGACCAATCTAATGGAAATTATTTAATAACACACATTATAATCTACATAAATGTTATAAGTACAAATAAATAGAATTATACATTAATTGTAATTTACCACATCAGAAGACTTATTTATCTTTTGATTATATCATTTTTGCACGAATTAATCTAATTTTGATACATTAATGGATATTGCAACATTTGGACAAGCATTGTCATGTTGCAAAAAACACATTGGTTATAACTTCTAGCAACCGGCTTGGTTAGCGCAGTGGTGAGAGCAACAGGAAAGTTCTCCTACTAAAGGCACTGAAGACGGTGAACGCAGTGGATGCCCAAAAGAGGTTGTTACTGACGAAAATATATTTAAAAAACCCAAAATGATTTTGAATGGCCGTAAATTGAAATTGAATGAAATCGCAGGCACTCTAAAGGTATCAACTGAACGTGTACATCATATCATTCACGAATATTTGGGTATGAGAAAACTCAGTGCAAAATGGGTGCCTGGCGAGCTCACTTTTGACCAAAAACAACGACGAGTTGATGATTGGGAGCAGTGTTTGAAGATGATCAATCGTAATAAACCCGAGTTTTTGCGTCGATATGTGACAATGGATGAAATATGGCTCCATCATTTCACTCCGAAGTCCAATCGATAGTCATCCGAGTGGACTGCACACTATGAACCCGCTCCAAAGCGTGGGAAAACGCAATAGTCGGCTGGCAAGGTCTGTCTGTATTTTGGGATGCGCATGGAATAATTTTCATCAACTACCTTGAAAAGGGAACAACCATCAACAGCGACTATTACATAGCGTTATTGGACCGTTTGAAGGACGAAATCGCTGAAAAACGGTCGCATTTGAAGAAAAATCGAAAAGCGTCTTTATGCACATTCAGCCTTAAGAAATGTTTTCTATATGACAACCGTGTCTTACTTCACCAACCTTAACATATACTCCTACAAGTAATTGATACGCAATAACTATAAATTTCTTCAGATCAAAAAGTCTCCGCAAATGATGATTGTTTGTTTATACTGCTAACAGACATTAAATGATTAGATCTACTTCTATCAAATGGTTTTAAAATCAAATCAGTATCTAATTTACGACTTATCTACAACTAATGATAAAATCGAATAACTAATAGCAATAATCGAATTACCCCTGTTCAATTTACGATAACAACAAGCTTAATATTAAATGAGATAATCGTAATTATTTCATTATTTATTACCTATACACAACATTCTGTAATATTAAAAATAAAACTGTTCAATTATGCTAATTATATCTCGCAATAAACCCAGTTTCTCTAAGAAAACAGTACAATTTTACAATCGTCCATAAAAAGCGTCGGTTTATATTCGGCAATTCAAACGAAACATCGGCACCCATGCAAAACAAAACGATTACCAAGTGCACTTTTGTATCTGGTTTGTTTACGACGGCTATTGGGAAAACAACAAAATTTAATGACGAACTAACCCTGTTTACTGATCAATTTTTTTCGGCAAAGTACACTTTGATTAGCTGTTTGCACTTCGGTTTTGAACTATGAACGCGGTTTTTTCCGTTACTCGTTATTGTGATTAAACAATGTGCTCGTATATAGATAAATTATTTCTATATTAATTTCATTGATAGATCAAATCAGCAAGAATCATGCTCAATAAAATTTGGTGTCTGCGTGTATTTTCTTATATTATTATCTAATTATTAGATCGTTACTAGTCGTTTCCAACTAACCTATAATTTGTCTGTATAATAAATTAAATCTAAGAATATATCTAGGAGAACCCATCTGCCCTATCTCAGTCTCTGGTGAAAGAATGTGTATACATATCACTGCACTACAACACTACACAAGATCAGATGGTTTGATTATTTTGAGTCTGTGTCCTGCTCTGGTGGTATCCAAAAGTTATAATACTTCAATATTCTCATGAGAATAGAGTTTTTTCTCATTCCCCCTTGCAATTCTCTTGATTTCTTGACTGACTGTGGGTATTTAAAGGTCTGGATGTAGGTAGTCAGTCCTGTAGTATTTGGGTGCGCCCACAATACTTCTCAGGATTTTGAAAAATGTTTATTTTGTTTATGTTACTTTTTGCAGAACATCCCCCATCCATTATGTACTGATAGTTGTGATTTTCTTCCGATTAGCCAATACATTTTCCGATATTTCAATTCCAGTCCTTTTTTTTCTTTATATGTTCCTTCCAGCGAAGTTTTGCATCAAGATTCGAGATATTTAACGTTGTTGCTATATGGAATGATAGTATTATTTAATGTTATTGGTGGTTATATGGTCTGATTGTAGGTGAACTATACATACACAGATTTATTTTCGTTAATTTTTATTTTCCAAGCTTGTGTCCAATTATTTATATTGCCTGTTGTAATTTTCGTGTGGCTTCTTTACTATTATGTCTCTGACAACTATAATCGCAGTACCTTCAGCAAATGTAGCAATCGTAATATTCTCCATTTGTGGTATATCACAAGTCTAGAGTAGATAAAGCATAAGCACCAGTACACTTCCTTGTGGTACACCTACTTTAGCTTCTTTTATTATAGAGTAAGCATCTTCTTGTTTAACTCTAAACATTCTGGCTGTAATGTACGATTTCAGTAGTTCGGTGTGTTTTTCTGGGAACATTTCGTGTAGTTTATGAACAAGACCTCATGCCAAACCTTATTGAAGGCTTGTGCTACATCTAAGAATACAGCTGAGCATACTTTTTTACTTTCATAGACTTTTTCAATAACATCTGTTATTCTGAGGACCTGATCGATTGTTGAATGCTTGTTAATAAACCCAAACTGTGTTCGTGTTAGGTTTTTTCTCTCTATGATTGCATGTATTTTGATCAGCGATATCTATTAGTGAAAATGTGAAGTCTCAATCTCCCAGTCTCAGAAACAACCTAATCTAACTTTTAAATTCGACATAGTAGATAGTTAAGATAGTTTTGACATTCGTCTACATAAAACAATAGTTTTTATTTGGTATTATTGAGTTTTTGAGTTATTTAGGTTTTTAGTATTATTAACGTACTACAGACGCTAATCACGGACAACTCAAAATTGTATTACACCTTCATTACTTTCCTTGTTTAGTTTGAAGAAATCTGCAGTTTTTAGAATTTTAGGGTGCTACTCCTCTGTCAAATCACAATAGGCTAGATGACCACTTTTGAAAGACTAGTTTATGACAATTCTACGTATTTACTTTACCCGGAATAAAAGTTATGCCTGCAAAAAAATTAATTTGATTGAAAAAATGACGCTTGAAAAATTGAAATTCGTATAATGATAGTGTGAGGATCCCTATAGTAAACACACATCGGTAAAAACTTCAAACAAATTGTGAATTTTCGTTCTAAGAGAAATGTGATTGAATCTTGCAAGGCGCGAACCAATTATTATATTTAGGATATCCGGAATTTATTCATCATAAGGCCATTGTAGTGTAAATATTTACTATTGATAACATTTGAGGTTATGCCTCATTTGTTTTATTTATTGTAATTAGTCCTTAGTCCCTATCGTTGCCATAGCAAGTTCGTTTTAATAAAACGACTAAAGAAGGGATCGTCAATTTTTAATAATTAAAAAAGCATATCCATCGTAGATTACCTTCAACCTGATAACATAAAAATCTCGCATTATTTTTACAATATTTTGAACCAACTTGATTCAAAAATTCATAAAAAATCTGGTTTATTAATATACAACAGTTTTATAATAACACACCAGATCAAAAAGCTATCAGTAAAATCAATGAATTAAAGTATATATTGTTTCAGCATACAGCTTATCAGCTGGATTTAGCTCACTCTGACTTATAGTTCTTCTCACACCGTAGAATATTACCAAATGAAGAAATAATACCTGTGGTAGAGGAGTATTTGTAGACGTTTCGGAAAATCACTACAAGGATAAAATTAGTAAGTATATAATAATTAAGGGTTACTATGAAGCTTCTTTGGTTTCCGTCATATATAAGTACTCTAGATATAAAATAATACGTAAAACAAAACAAAAAAATAATATAAAAAATAAGGATTATAGTTTACGATACTAAAGTTTTAACAATATAATATTCTAAAAACCAACGACCTTAAGAATAATGGTAATCACTTGACCTACAAAAATCTCTGAAAAGATAAACTATATCAGCAGATTACTCCTAAATAAAACTAGTTTTGTTTTGAAATATATTTATCCAACATAATATCGAATTATTAAAGAATTTGGAAGGAGTTTCTATTCTAATTAATTTTACACATAACAGATCATAAATTAAACAAAAAATTATTACGTTAAATTTTGTTATATGAAGGTATTTAGTATTGTAATTAAATGTACAGCTCTCTATGGTATATTGTATTTTTAGTAAACCAAATAAGCCTCTGTTATGTTGATAAACAGTTGTCGTTCGACCTTCGTAGAGTAAAGACGTATTTGGAGCGACGGTCAGTGTAATAAATTTGAAAGTGTACTACCTGTGCCACAAATGCGATTTTAAAAAATAAGTAAAAACCGTGACGACAATAACAGTGTTAAAACTGCGCGTTAAATGTTTAGTGAAAATGTGTTTAAAACGATGGTCACTGCAATAAAGTAACAAAGGTAAAATTTTGGGGGCTGTTAAGGGTCGGAGGTGCATCATCTGTACCACAAATGCGGCGTTATAACGGTTCTGAAACAAATACCGGTACTGAAATTTTTGTAAAAACGTGAATTAAACTATTCATTAAATAAAAATGATTAATAGAGAGAACCAGAGACTAAATGAGATGGAAACACAATCCTCAACGTCAGGTGAAGCTTATCTGGCACAACAGAATCAAATCTTTTGTCAAGAAAACCATAAGAGAACGCAAAATGAGCAAGCTCTCTATAATGCGTATATTAACGAAAAAACAGCCCGACGGAATCTGGAAATTGCACTAACAAATATGCAAAAACAATTAGATGCACTACAACTCCTAATAAAAAACCAAAACACATACAATCCAACTAGCATTCCCGTAGTGAACCAGTGCACTGAAAACAAATTGCCTGTAAACTATGAAACAGACGAGGAAGAATTGCAAAAAGAAGTAGGCTGGATAACAGTTAAAAGAAATAAGAAACGAAAAGCAAACTACACACCTGAAGCTTCACCACAACAACCAAAAACCATTAAAGCACAAGAATTGAATAAAGAAATAAAAGTGCCGAGACCACCTCCAATTATAGTAAGTAATGTCACAGACTTTGACTTGCTATATGAAACAATGAAAACAAATAATATACTATTTAGAGCAACAACATTAAACAATGGACAAATCAAATTAAACGCCGAATGTCGTAAAACTTTTACGAAAATTGCTGAGTGCTTGGAATTCCTAAAATTACAATGGCACTCGTATGAAGATAAGCAAACCAGAGACATTAAAGTAATGGCAAGAGGGCTTCCACCGACAGCTAAAACTACTAAAATAGTGGAAGAGTTAATAAAAAATGGACTTAAATGTACTGACGTCACAAATATCCTGAAAAAAGAACGAAATAAAAATAACAATGGAGAAATAGTTGTCCAGAAGAAGCCTTTACCACTGTTTATGTTATCATTCCAACATAACACGGACATAAAAGCAATTTATGAAATTAAACAAATTCTAGGAGTCGAAGTAAAAATAGAACCTCTTAGAAAGGCAAATCTTGTGCCACAGTGCAAGAGATGCCAATTACATGGACACACACAAAAATTCTGTAAAAGGGAACCAAGGTGTGTAAAATGCTCAGGAAAACACATCACGGGAGAATGCAAAAAACCCAAAGGAACAAAAGCGAAATGTGCGAATTGCAATGAAGCGCATCCAGCAAGCTACAGAGGATGCGTAGTTGCGAAAACATTCCAAGAGAGAAGAAATAAAATCAGTCAGGCTAAAGAGCAAAAAACAGTGACTCAAAATAAACAACCAAAAATGTACAACGAAATCAACGATGAAATGACCTATGCTCAAAGCATAAACCAAACCGCTCAAAAAGAAACAAAAAAAGAAGACGTTACAACCAACGAACTGCTATTGAAACTTATAGCAAAGCTGGACAACCAGGAAAAGATTATTGAATCGTTTTCTGAAAGATTACTTAAACTCGAAAACAATAGGGCGGTGGCCTCAAGAACTAAAAATGGCAAGTAAAGACATCCGCATCGCAATTTGGAATGCTAATGGGATTCAGAAACATCACGCTGACCTACAAGTATTCCTAGAATTGCAAAAAATAGATATTTGCTTAATATCTGAAACCCATTTGACAAAGGAATCCTTTATTAAATTTAGAGGATATTACTTTTACCACACCATTCATCCAGCTAACACAGCAAGAGGAGGAAGTGCAATAATAATAAAAAATAATATATGCCATCATCAAGAACCCGGACTCAGTTTAGCAGAAAATCAGGTAACGGCAGTAACTGTTATATCTAGCAAATACAGGGTTACATTAGCTTCCATATATAGCCCTCCAAGATACAACCAAAAAAAAGAAAATTACTTGAATGTTCTAAACAACCTAGGAGAAAAATTTATAATCGGTGGTGATTTCAATGCTAAAAATACAAGATGGGGATCTAGAATGACGACAACTAAAGGTAATGAATTACATAAAGCAGCTGCTGAGCTAGGGTGCAGTTACATGTCGACAGGAAAACCAACTTATTGGCCTACCGATCCAGAGAAAACTCCAGACCTGTTAGACTTCTTTATAGCTAGAAACATAACCACTAACTACATGGAAGTTGAAGAAAATTTTGACTTAAGTTCAGATCACACACCTGTGATTTTGACGCTGAGTGAAAACATTATAAGAAAACAACAAAATCCAACATTAACCAACAAGAGGACAGACTGGGAAGGATTTGTTGAAGAAATAAACAATCGAATTCAACTAAATGTTCCCCTTAAGACAGAAGACCAATTAAATTATGAAACCGAAAAATTCGTTGCAGACATCCAACAGGCTGCTTGGAATAACACTCCAGAAATTAAAACTTCAACCAAAGGAATAAATTACCCGAAAGAAATCAAGGAAATGGTAGCTGAAAAACGAAAACTACGGAAAAAATGGCAGCAAAATAGAACACCTGAAAATAAGAATATCTTAAACAACATAACACAAAGGTTGAAGAGGGAAATTTTGGAAATTAAAAACAATTCCATAAATAACTATCTACGAAATTTAACAGATGACAAGAACACAGACTACTCGCTCTGGAAAGCCACTAAATACCTAAAACGATCCTGTCTACATAGTCCTCCGATAAGAAACATGCATGGAAGTTGGGCACGCAGCAACCTGGAGAAAGCAGAAGCATTCGCTGACCATTTAGAGAAAACTTTCAAACCAAACGAAAGTGAAATTGAACATACTTTACCGGACATAGACGGCGAAAATTCGACAATTCAATTAACAACTCCGAAAGAAGTCACCAACGTTATTAAAACTAACATCAAGCCAAATAAATCACCAGGCTATGATTTAATAACAGGGCAATTGCTGCACAATCTGCCAAGAAAGGGTATTATAAAGCTCACTAACTTAATCAATGCAGCATTTCGACTGAAATATGTCCCAGACGTTTGGAAAATGGCTGAAATAATAATGGTTCCAAAACCTGGAAAATCACCAAATGATATAAAAGCTTATCGACCTATCTCACTGTTACCGATGATAGCTAAGGTATTTGAAAAGCTCCTCTTGAAAAGATTAAAACCAATTATAGAGAGAAAAAACCTAATACCAACACACCAGTTTGGGTTTATTACCAAACATTCAACGATTGATCAAGTGCATAGAATAACAGATGTTATTGAAAAAGCCTATGAAGATAATAAAGTATGCTCAGCTGTATTCTTAGATGTAGCACAAGCTTTCGACAAGGTATGGCACAAAGGCCTCGTCCATAAGCTACAGAAAATATTACCGAAGCAACACACCGAACTATTAAAATCTTACATCACAGCCAGAATGTTTAGAGTGAAACAAGAGGAAGCTTACTCTACAATAAAAGAAGCTAAAGCAGGTGTACCACAAGGAAGTGTACTGGGGCCAATTCTGTACCTACTTTATACATGTGATATACCACAAATCGAAAACATTACAATGGCTACATTTGCTGATGATACTGCTATTCTTGCTGTCGGAAACAATAGCGAAGAAGCAACCCGAAACCTACAACAGGCTACTGACGCTATAAATAAATGGACCCAAATCTGGAAAATACAAATTAACCAAAACAAATCTGTGCATGTTCAATTCACCTATAAACAGGCCGCGCTTACACCATTGACCATAAACCACACTGTCATACCATACAGCAATAATGCTAAGTATCTCGGAATGACACTTGATGCAAAACTACGGTGGAAGGAACATGTCAAAAAGAAAAGAAAAGAACTTGAGTTAAAATATAGAAAAATGTATTGGCTAATTGGAAGAAAATCTCAATTAACTATACATAATAAATTACTTCTATATAAACAAATATTAAAACCTATATGGACATACGGAATACAATTATGGGGATGTTCCGCAAAAAGCAACATAAATCTAATACAAGTTTTCCAGAATAAAGTCCTAAGAAGCATCGTAGGTGCACCCAGATATTACCGGACCATTTATTTACATCGAGATCTTCAGATACCGACTGTCAATCAAGAAATTAAAAGAATTGCAAAGAGACATGAGGAGAGACTTCACTCTCATGTTAATTTCGAAGTATTACAACTCTTGGACAACACCAAAACCGGACGCAGACTCAAAAGGACCAAACCATTTGAACTTGTGTAGTGTGTTGTAGTGTAGTGCAGTGAGGTGCATTAGAAAAAACTCAAAGTGTTAAAACAATTATTATTATGTTAGAGACTATGTAGGACTGATGAGTCCTATTAGATATATACCTAGATTTAAGCTATTATAAGGACAAATTGTAGGTTAGTCGGCAACGACTAGTAACAATGTATATAATTATAAAAAAAAAAAAAAAAAAAAAAAATGTTGATAAACGCATAAGGTCAAGGGTTCCCAACTAACGCAAATTATAGCATCTTATGACGATAAACATACATAGAATAAATATGAATCGAACTTTTTTAAATCACAACTAGTTTGTTAGCATTTAATTCAAATTAAAACAAATATGTATTTACTATAATACGATTTTTGAACTAATTTAAAAACGATAAAACTAATTACACACAAAAATAAATAATTAAAGTAAGTTTAAAATGGCGATTAGATAAAAACACAATCATTACATAACAAGCACATATAATAATAGAAGTAGCCAAACACTTGAATATAACATAGCCTTTAAAATCTGTATTTTATCATAATTGTTTATTTTACATATTGTAATAATTAAATTGAATTATCTAATTAACAAATTACTAAACTATATTTAAAGTTACATAGTAAAATAAGAGACTGTTAGCCTTGATGACATTTTGTAGTCACATTTTACATAAGACAATTTTCTGATATTGATATTTTATTTTTATGACAACAATATTAAATATTATGTGTTGATTGATTATGTGTACTAAAAATGTTTCACCTCATGAAAGATGGCGTTGATTAATATTCGTTGTTTCGGTTTTCATAAATATCTGATGACGCAGTGTGATCAACAGATTGGCTGTGTTGTGCACAATGGATACCGTATTTACTGACAATAGTATAAACTTGTATTCTAATGCAAATTTAAAATTCATTAAACAAGTTTTCAATGATTATTATTTGTGTCTCCTTACTCAATTCAATGCATCGATTACATTTTATCAATATACCAGATGTTCTCGCACAGTCTCACGAAAATCCGCGAATTAAACAACGATCTGTTGCAATATTAAAGAGGCTTAGCTCCCATTGATTTCTAAGCGTTCATGTCTAAAGATCAGTGAAGTTTATCACAAAAGCAACCAGTGAAGTGTATTTTTTCATATGTTCAGTGCAAGAACATAATTTGACTATTAAAACAAATGCATTTGATTCACAAAATTGTGTTTTTCTTACTGAACAACAAAACATTTTGTACAATTTACTAGATCAAATATTTTTTGGTTAAATCAAGCATTATATTAAATTTATTTTAAGCATTGTATTATTAGTAAGTATATAATAAATATGTATATTACTCTACTATTTCATTAATCAAATAACTATCAATAGTCTTACAAAGATATTTATTTCCAGCTAATTTTAAATTCAAGTACGATGTCTCAAAATGTATACAATCTTTGATGCAAATATATCTGGAAACCCAGAAAAAGAAAAAACAAAACATCTAACTATTTAGTATCAATAAAAATTAATTACTAGCCACTATAAACAATTGAATGCCGATTATTCGAGTAAAATCATTCCCAAAACTATTCTCATCATGTTGAAGATTGCTTGATGGTTCAGAAAATCTGGATGTGATTGTCAATAAACAATTGCATCGACATTATGTCAATATGCAGTAACTTTTACTAGTATTCGATGTCACGACATAATATTGATGTGGTTTCAACAAAATGGTGACTACTGAGTGATTACTGAGATGACATGGTGATGCATGACCTAATCTTTGATCGTCTACTCTCTTACATTTGTTTTATTTCTATGGAGTTAATTATAGTCATAGATATATATTAACATGGCAACCACCTGTTTGTTGAAGGAGATTATTCAACGTACCACCAACAAAATTGAGTCACATTTATTGGAAATGGTCGTGAAAAATTTGGACAAAAGACTGATTATTTTAACCATATCCTAGATACTTTATGATAAAATAAACAAAATATAATTCCAAAAACTGTATTCTATTTAATCCAAATGTTACGTAAATTTTGAGACAGCCTTTATTATTTGTATTATGTCATATATTGCGTTAATAGTACAGAGGTCATATTTTGTACACAATATACCAAATGTTCTCTTTTATATTATATTTGTATATTATGATTTTAAATATAAATAAGTAAACTAGCAATATTTTAGTGATGTTAGTAATTGACTCGTCACACTAAAGATTTCTTTGTAAACTTAGTACCCAGCTCGAAAGATCTTATTGTTTTATCAACTCCATTGATGTATTAATATACCGAGAGATAATAAGATATACGGAAATACATGAACTTTGAAACTAATTATATCTAGTTTCAAATTGTGTAATATTTTGTTTAAATATAATGCAGAGAAAAATTGTTTGCTCTTATACAAATGATTATGATATTTCATCAGACCACCAAGTATCAAAAAAATAATTAAAAAATTTACCTGTGACAGTCTAGGTACCCATAATCTCGGAGTTGTACTGGCTTGTCTATACACCTGGACAGATAGCGGTTTAAGTGCCTGAAGACGAAGGAATCCAATACCGTGGAGACCACGGGATAGTACCCGGGGACCGGCGACAAGTACGTTCTTACCCAACATCGTGTCTTGCCGTCTGTAGCACGCCGACTGACTCGTACTTATCTTTGTGCATTTCAGATGAAGAGGTTTAATTACAGCTGATAACGATATTGATTAGTTTTCTGTTTTGTTTCGGCCAACATCGTTGGACTATGAACATACTACACGTAAAGTGACAGCAGCGTTAGCTTATAGGTTAAGATTATATCAACAATTCAATAATGGCAAAGCATTTTTAATTCAAAAAACTTATGTTCTGCACAAAATATGCGGTTTTTTAATTATTTTGATTATAAATAATTTTCATTAAATAACGGTCATATTCTTTCGTCCTGATTTTATTACTTTAAAATATGTTAAAATCAATGAACAGCATTTGTTCAAAAGCTCGAATATCTTGATTTAACAAACGATACATTAATTGTTTCTAACTATTTTTGAATGCTTCTGTGCAATTCAGACCTATCCATATTGGATACCATTAGGTGCATACTTGCTATTCTTGCTTGATGATATTCTTGCATGATCACACTCGGCCAACGTTGTAAAGATTGTGATGGATACAGCTGCAGCTCGAATATTAATTAAATTTGCCTATAAACCTGCGAGGTAAATTTATTATAATTGCTGATCTGTATCAGATAGTGCCCTAGTAAGTGTTAAATTTGTTCTTGTAAATGCAATTGTTTCAGATTTTATGAATTTATTTCTGATAAAAATTTGAATGTTACCAAAAAAAAAAACATTTATGGTAAAAAAACTTGAAAGTGTAGATGAAATTGTGCTGTATAATATATGTTGTGCCAAACGACGTCATTTGAGAACAACTATTATATTTTTGAATGTTTACCAAGAAGTGGCTAGAATCGTTTCCCATCCCAGAAATTAATGAGCGTAATGGACGTAATGGTGGAACGAATTATTTCCCTAATGTCGCATATTATGAACTGTTACAATCTGAACAAACAGTTAATACTCAAGAAATAATCAATACACTCAAAGACATGATAAGTCGATTTTACAGCATGACATCTCGTAAGAACAATCGCAAGCAATATATTCAAGCTTCACATCCTCAGAATGTTATCACTAATTATTCCATTTGTAATTGTAGAAACTTCTCGCTACAACGTCAGCATTTACAATAACTGAATGAAAATATTTTATGTAATACATCAATATCACATTGTTTAGTATTATTGTTTTGATTAATTGTCTAGATTAAAAAACATTGAAGTGGTAAACATATTCATTTTATTCATTTAAATGTATTATTAATTTACTTATAAGCAAAACAACCGGATTCGTTATAAAAGAATGCTCTCAACAAAAGCAAATATTGGATATAATAAGTACTCTCTGTGAGACAATATATATCAATAAATCTCCACTTGTAAAAAATTCTCCGCTGGGGCAACGATTTTTTACATGATAAGTTAAACAAATAACATATATTCAAGACCTTCTCGCTTTTTATATTTTACCACATAGCTTTTAAGAGAAATTGCACTTGCCGACATCTTGATAATGGAGTATGCTATTAACAGGTCAATTGAAAAGTCCCGGCCTGACACATAGATGGCGCTACTGGAATTAAATCCATATGATTTTACTTAGCTCTAACCCTCAAAAGATGACTGTATAAATTTGACAGCGGTCGGATCATTAGTTTGTGAATTATAGCATTTTGAGTAAAGCAACTTTTGTTATTGTGAAGAAAATGGATAAAAAGAAATTTCGCATGTTGATAAATTATTGCTTTTTGAAAAGAAAAAATACAGTTGAAGCAAAAACTTCGCTTGATGCCGAGTTTCCGGATACTGTCCCAACAAAATCAGCCATCAAGGATTGGTATGCTAAGTTTAGACGTGGTGAAATTAGCACCGAAGACGATGAACGCAGTGGACGCCCAAAAGAGATTGTTACCGACGAAAACATTTAAATAATCCACAAAATGATTCTGAATGACCGTAAATTGAAATTGAATGAAATTGCAGATACTCTAAGGATATCAACTGAACGTGTACATCATATCATTCACGAATATTTGTGTATGAGCAAGCTCTTTGCAAAGTGGGTGCCGCGCGAGCTCACTGTTAACCAAAAACAACGACGAGTTGATGATTCGGAGCAGTATTTGAAGATGATCAAGCGTAGTAAACCCGAGTTTTTGCGTCTATATGTGACAATGGATGAAACATGGCTCCATCATTTCACTCCGAAGTGCAATCGACAGTCATCCGAGTAGACTCTACACGATGAATCCGCTCCAAAGTGCGCGAAAACGCAACAGTCGACTGGCAAGGTTATGGCGTCTCTATTTTGGGATACGCATGGAATAATTTTCATTGACTACCTTGAAAAAGACAGGACCATCAACAATGACTATTACATAGTGTAATTGGACCGTTTGACCGGACGAAATCGCCGAAAAACGACCGCATTTGAAGAAAAAGAAAGTGCTGCTTCACCAAGACAATGCACCGTGTCACATCTCAGTGAAAACTATGGCAAAAATCCATGAATTGGGTTTCGAATTGCTTGCTCATCCACCATATTCTCCACATCTGGCTCCCAGCGACTATTTCCTGTTCTCGGATCTTGAAAGAATGCTCACTGGAAAGAAATTTACGTCGAATGAAGAGGTGATCGCCGAAACTGAGGGCTATTTTGAAGCAAAGGACAAATCGTACTACAAAAATGGTATCGAAAAGTTGAAAGGTCGCTATAATCAGTATAATCATAATAACCCTTGAAGGCAATTATGTTGAATAAAAAAAAATAATTTTGTCAAAAAATGTGTTTATTTTATTCAAAACAACTGAAAAAATTTTTTTTCTAAAGCCGGTCTATTAAAAACTACTTCATCTTCATCAATCCACAAATACGTTGCTGTTAATACTGCCCGACTGGAACCATTCTTCATCAAATCTCATTCTTTGAAGTATTTACTAGTAGTTCTTTACTATTTCATAAATGCTTCTACAATTGATAGGAGGCTTATTGAAAGGCCATTTTACGTGACCATTTCGGTTACTTCAGTACCAGAAAAAGAAGTTAGTGTTAACGAAAACTGGTTATACTACAAGAATTTTAGGTGAAAAAAGTTTTTAAAAGTCATATGTGTGTCATATACAATATATACGTGTCGTATTATTTACACGGAAACAGCATTTTGTTCATGTTATTTTGTTTATCCCCTGTAGATTCTTGCAAACGTCTAAAAAAAATTGAGAAATTGGGTGTCACATAAACTGAATTTCAATCAAATGCGCGTGTCCGAAATGTTACGTCAATGACAGAAAAGGAAGTAGGTTTTGTATTGTATAGTTGGTAATAGAATTCAAAGTTAAAGAAATTGTATGCCATATAAAAGAAATCGTCTGTTTAACAAGTAGACTAAATTAAAACAAACTGGGAATTGACAATTGGAGGGTGGAATATTTTGTGAATATGGTGTTTAGAATAGAGGTTCTCATTTAATCACTTCAAAAGTCATTTTTGTCGCTTTTACGATATGTTATCCAAAGGTATCACTCTGAAAACATACTTATATTGATTTATGATAATTTCATCCACTTTAACATCGTAATTTCCGGAATGAATATGAAAAAATCATTTCAGACCCATTTCAATAAGCCTGAGGTCCATTTTAGAAGTAAAAAAACAAGATAATAACGAAAGCGACCTTCTGAAATCTCATTCTGTTTGAGAAAACAATGAGTCTATATATATATGCCTTTATATCTAGAATATTCTATGGGCTATTTCCATTTAAAGGATTTTATTGAAAACATATTACAAGGATAGGTTAAATTAATGTCAGCTATCGTTAAAAACCGGAATTAATTTTTCCCAAACTTTATATACTAATATACGTTCACCTTGAACTAAATGTATTCCAAGAAATAATAACTTTCTAGAAATTTTTACTCTCTGATTGTTTGCGATGATTTACCATTACAAATCAATTTAAAATGTAAATGTTTCATTAGTTTTTATTCATAAAGTGCCTAATTGTACACAATGTCACAGATAACAAAGATACTTAGTGCTGTTTACTAATCATTTAAATATATCGTATCTTGTCACAGATATCCTTATCGTCTTGATCGAAATCATATTAAAATTTCCAGTATTTAAAAATATAGACATATCTCTTTTCTTGAACTATCATTACTTTTAATACATATTATTGATGGAAATTCCTATTGTAATACCACTGTTTACAATATCCTAATCAGTGTTTTCTTTGTCTACGTATTACTAATGTAATACGTAATATAATTGATAATTCAAGGGATATCGTATTATTATTTTAATAAATTATAAGTATTATAGGTAAAATATTATAAATAAGTAATACTAATTGTGTAGATTACTAAGGAACAAAAGTTTATTTATGTTAAATAATATGAAAATACTGAGCAATACGACGTTATTTCAATAAGTGCGATATACGTTTAAAAAGTGTTTTTCAGTGCAAATAACATTAAAGGTATACTGTGTAGACATATTCATGTTGTCTGTTATTTTTTTAATAAGTGTAACAGACCTACCACAGCTATAACAACAAAAATGTTAGTGGAATTGGTGAACATTACTGTATGTTCAAAAATACATGCATATACATACATACATGTCTGAAAAAAGAACTAAATGAAATTTTTGTTTATATTCTCTTATGACGTAATGACTTCTATGCCAGTGACTTTCAAATGGCCTGCGCAAGTAAATCAGAAAGCTTTTTGCGTTGAAGCCACTAAAAAAAATTAGCAACCGAACATTTTTTATAGCAGATCTGGCCTTGATCTTAAGTAGTTTCGGATCAACTTGTTTTCAACAAACAACAATATTTGTGAAAAATTTGTCACATTTTAACTACGCAAGAAATAGATACCGATTATCAATAACTGAATTATATTGATGACCTAATGTTACCTTAATGGGTACCTTAATATAAATTACATATATATACAATTATCAATCCATATTCGATATAAGATACTCTAGATTCATTATTTTAATAAACAATAATTATAGTTCATAATTTGAGTTTTTATTACAAAAATATTCTTAACAAAAAAATTTTACAGCCTTGAATAAGGAACTCACTCAAAATTAAAAAATAATCAAACTTAGATGTTTAGCACAAAAAATATTTTAAAATAAAATATGCACATAATAATCGTTGTAATAACTAAATAGAAATTATCAAATACCTTATTTAACCTATCTACTACATGTACTTTATATTCTACTATATACACACAATTTAGCTTAATCCCTACCTAAACCTATTTATCTATTTACAATATTATTTTAACTACTACTAACTGACTACTTTGAAGTCGGTGCCTTATTTATTCGGTATTTATTTTTTGAATTCGGAAAAATATTTTATTTATCTCTTTTTAATATTAGGTATTTACTAAATTAATTACGCAATTATTTAATTTAATATTACATTGGCAACAGCCAAGTAAAGGTGCAGTTGTATTAGGAAAAATAGGAATAAATAAACAATGATTGAAAGTAAAGAACGCTTCAGCCTCAGGGTCCGCTAACTAGCCTAGGTGATTTGACAAATGTTCTAACTAAACAACAACAAAAACTTATTGTACCTGCCGGTAATCGAACCAGCGGCCTCCGTTTGGGACCTAAACGCTTTAACCATTACACCATAGAAGCAGTTGTCTACAATGTTTCTACATAAAATCAAATAGTGCTTAAAAATCAAACTGAATGGCTTTTGTACTGAACATCTTCCGATTTCTGTCACTTCAGCACAGCAATAACATTATACCCAAATATCTGATTATTTTAGATAAAAAATATATGAAAACTTTGTACGTGTCTTTGAAATTTAACCATTTCCCTGAATTTCCTGCCCTTTCCCCCAACAGACGCCAAAAGGAAAGCAAATTTTGGAACCGCCAAAATTTTTAAATCGTTCGTTTTGCCCTAGTGATAAAAAAGTTGATAAAATCAACCAACGAGATAAGACTGACTTTATAGAGGCACTATATATCTCTGTATTACACACTTAATAAATCTTTAAGTTAACACTTAGTCTTCGATTTTGTAAAAAAGGTATTATCATATCATAATATCATACAATACATAACGATTTTCAATTTTTTATTTATTATTTAAACTGGTCTAGATCAACCACAACACTGTTAACAATTATTATTATAATGTACACACTATAGTCTATAAGCAACAAACTATAGTTCCTTTCTCACTTAGTTTGGGCAAATATCAGTGCTAATACTGCTGTATCAGCCACAAATGCTTGTATTTCTTTTAATTTGAATATTCTTCTTGTGTTTGATTGGAAAGAGTCTATTGAAGATATATGATGTTATCCCAATATATTGCTTTGACAGCATTTTCTTTAGTTTATATAACAAGCCCTGGAACCAAAGAACGCTCAATAGCACCCGTTATTCTATGAACCTAACATAGCCGTTTATTGAATGCTTTTGTCGGAATCCAAACTGGTAGTCCGAAATTAGGTTGCTTGGTGTTATTATTCTCTTGAGTAATATTTTCTCGAAAAGTTTTTACTCAAATAAGCGGACGTGGTAGGATAAAACTGCCACTACTCTAAGAAATCAAACATTCCAGAGAGAACAAAATTCTCATTATTAACTCCCATATCAATGTCTCAAATATTTACTTTCGATATAACGTATCTATCATATTAATCTAATAAAAAAATAAAAAAAACGATTCCATAAATTATTGAAAACCACCATATCAAACTGAGATGAGATATAAATAGCTTATATCATCGTTATTTAATTTCAGGAAACAGTTATAATGTTGGAGCGTCTGAACGCTCAGATGGTACGTGCTTGGAAAAACGTTCAGACTTTGATATGAAATATTATAAATAAAATTCTGGAAAGAAAAAAAATATTTGGTTAATTCTGATATGTTACAAGCAGATACATACGATGATAGACAAATAGAATATTAGAACAATATTGTCTTAAACTATTATATATATATATATATATATATATATATATATATATATATATATATACATACATACATAAAAGCATATTCTAACATTTCCATAATACCAATAACTTTTCTGCTACTATAAGAACTGGTTCTTTAACATAGTTTAATAAAGTAAGGCAGAAGTATAGCAATTGTGACTGTAAAATCAACAAATCTAATTGAAGGTACTTGAATTATTACTAATAGTAATTCCACGCTGTGTGTATATAGTAGAATATAATACACGTGTAGTAGATATGTTAAATAAGGTTCTTGTTTATTTTTATTTATTTATTACAACGATTACTATGTGCATGTTTTGTTTTAAAACGTATTTTTTATGTTAAAAATCTAAGTTTGATTATTTTTACATTTTAGTGATTTCCCTATTTATTTTTTGAAGTCGGCTGAATCTTTATTAAAAATATTTTATTATATTTGTTAAGAGCATCAAAGAAATTATTCAGGATCCTCTACACACGTCTAGCAATAAATCGCTTAACACACTCCAGCTGTGATAGTCAATAAATAATAAACAATACAGATAATGAACATAAAAGTAGGTAAATCAATCAGTTTATGAAACTGTCATAGTTCTAAACTGTATCTAATCAATTCATCAGTTTACAATTTGTTGAGAGTGCCAAATCATACTCGTACATTTACGTACAGTTCTAAAAATATCCTGCCAAAAATAGCGCCACCTTAATGTGACTTCCAAGCCAGCGCATTCGCTTTTCTTACATTAGAACTTTTCTAGGGTATCACTTCATCATAAAAAAGTAGTTAATTTTCCTCCGTACGGAAAAAAAAACACTCGTCAGTATTAGAACAACATTCGAATAGGCGTAGTTTTTATGCCGTCTGGACCCAGTGTGTTATAATTGTGCGAAAGTGTTTTGTGTTAGGTGCTCTTGCCGAAAACGTGAATAACCTGGTCAGGATTTATAACTCTAGCCCAAGATGATTTCAAAAATATTCGCCCCTATTGTATTTTTGCTACCAACGATTTTGTCGGCACCACTAACTGAACACATCGACGGCGTGGTACTTAGAACGGCACAGTGGGGTACAAATGTCGTTCTCACGTGTCTTAGCAACGACGCCGCTCACGTTTTCCAATATTGGCACATTGTAAACAAAGGCGTTGTCATTGGACCAGGGAATGCGTATGACGAAGCCAAATATCGATATCACGTACTTTCTGGAAATCTTACGATAAAGGTCAGTTTATTAGAATCTACACCGAAACTATAATGTTTAATGTCTTTATTCCGGTAATTTTAAAACAAATATTTAATATTTTCGGAACATAAAAATCTCCCATCGTTTAAACAGAAATGAACTGTTTAGCTATCAATAAAAATATAGTTTATGTTTAATTCAATCTTTTTAGACATCATTTACGCGATTCCGTATAATACTGCTTATCTTCTAAAATTTATCAAAAAATTAGTAGATAAAGATAAATGATGTATTTGACATGCATCCTTATTTGTACTTACAGAAACAGTACACAGAAAAAAAAACAATGTATGGATCTTAAAACATGAGCTGAAATGGGTGTTTATTTTTGTTGAAAGTTGCCTTTATTCATCAACGTAATCTCCATCAAGAACCATACCAGCGGTGCTGTAACATTTCAATACCACTTTTCTAGAACGATTTATCTTTTGCCTCAAAATATGCCACAGTTTCAGCGATAACTTCTTCATTCGAGTATCTGCGAACAGCATGTAGTCGCTGGGACCCGAAATCTGGCGAATACGTTGGATGTGGAAGCAATTCAAAGTTCAATTCATGTAGTTTTGTCAGTGTTCTGAGAGACTTCTTATATGATACGTTGTCTTGATAAAGCAACATTTTTTCTTTACCATATGCCGTTTCTTTACAATTTCGATCTTCAAACGGTCCAATAACATCATATAATATTCACTGTTGATGCTGTTTCCCTTCTCAAAATGGTCGATGAATATTACACCAGGCACATACCAAAATACCGAGCCCATAACATTTCCAGTCAATTGTTGTGCTTTCGAGCCCTTTGGACGAGGTTCAACGGTTGCTGTCCACTAAGACAACGATCGTATTTATTTGCGAGTGAGGTTATGGACCCATGTTTCATCCATTGTCACATATCGACGCAAAAATTCCGATCTGTTACGTTTATGCATGGCGAAACACTGCTCAGAATCATCAACAAGTTCTTGTTTTTGGTTAACAGTGAGCAAACGCGTCGCCCACTTTGAATAGATCTTTCTCATAATCAAAGGCTCAAACAATATAAAACTAACACACGTTTTTTTATATCTTTATGATGTTAGATAACTTACGTAACATCACTTTGTGGATTTTTTTGATGTTTTCTAGTGTTGCCATCTACGACCACGTTTGAAGTCAGCAAACCAAAGTTTTATGATTGTTGGAACGGACTCCTTATAATAATTTTCAACCCATTTTTTCACTGGAACGGTATTTTTCCCATCAAGAAGCAATGTAAAATTAAAACACGAATTAATTTTTATCCATTGGTTTGAAAATAACAAAAGAATGTCACTCTTAGCACAAGTCACAAATGTATGTGTAGAATATCATGTAATTTTAACAGATTTCTTTTGAAGGTTAGTTTTAACTGAATAAGCGGTGAATGCAATAAAACTAGCACCATCTATGTGTTAGGCCCGGGACTTTTCAGTCAATGTATTTGCATCAATGCACAAACAGGACGAGTGCTGGATAAATACAGCAGTATGCATTTTCCAAATTAACTCAGACGAGTTAAACTAAAGTAAGAAATATACTAATTCGTGTGCCAACAATCCAATAACACCATCAAAGAACCTACACACACACCTAAGCAAAATACAACTGTGCCTAAAAACATGATGAATCAAAACAATTGAAGCAAAATCTACCCATGTAACTTTTACTCTGCGTAGAACATACCAATGAATATAAATATTTGTCAACACTCCCAGATAGTCTCAATATCTTGGCATACATCTAGACTGTGGTCCAACGCGGTTGAAGCACATGCTTGCAAAATGAAAGAAACTTATAAACTATATTAAATGTGTTGCCTGATCAGGACCAAATCCAAGTTATCATAAGATTTTAAAAGATTTCTGTAGGAATCAATACTTGTGGTACTACTAGCAAGTAAAAGAAAGCGTTGCGTTCCGTTATTAACGATCCGTCTATGAATTGTTTATTCTTCATTGAAGTGACAAAGCACGATACCTCTTGAGAACCCAAAAGAATTGTAATTCAAAGTGTTTGTGCTAAGTACTTCGAAAGAGTGTAGGGAGTGAAGTGCCCAGGCTAAAACTGCAGGCAGATTTAGAATAAGATATTTTACGCAGCAAGTCACTTAATGAAGGTACAGCATTTTTAGTGCACAAAAGATAACAAAAAAAAATTGGTCAGGTGGTCATAACCCGGACTCTAGAAAGTTTCTTTCGCAAGATGGCAATGATTAAAAACGTTTTTGTACCTGTATTTTTTACCTTTCTTGATATTTTTTGAAAATTCAGGGTATATGCTCACAGATACAGAAGTACTATTCAGAGTTTCTGGCAGTAAAGCTCAAATAACTTAACATTCACATTTTATTAACCGCTTTTCTACTTCACAATGAATATTTAAACGAAATAATTAGCTAATTAGAACTAAATAATTAACAATTTCCATTATCCGTGCCCCAACGTGTATATGCTTTGAGTCAATAAAGGCCAAATTAATTAATTTAATGATTCATTGTTATTTGGAACTTCTAAATAAACAAACATCTCACCCACCAGCAACCTCAACCAACATGTCAAAAGTCGTTGTGTCTCCCTTTAAAGACATTTTCTTAAAAATC
Source organism: Rhynchophorus ferrugineus (assembly GCF_030347505.1). NCBI lineage: Eukaryota > Metazoa > Arthropoda > Insecta > Coleoptera > Curculionidae > Rhynchophorus > Rhynchophorus ferrugineus. The sequence continues at coordinate 15,304,500 of NW_027472583.1, read as the reverse complement.
TCAACTCAGAAAATCGATATTTTCTCATTTCTGGACCAGTTTTCTACAGAGAAAAATCCTCACCCTCGCGAAAACAAACTCACTTTTTCATTTTTTTAAACGGATTTATATCGAATTTTGAAATCAAATGGAACCCTCAAGTAGTTAATATACACATTTTTCCCGAAAACGTTCAGAAAGAAAACAGTCGAAACAGTCGATACTCAAAAAAACTAGCGACTGAAAATAGTAATTACTACAATTCGTGATGTTAGACGAAGATGTACGAATCCTTTTATATTAGAATATCCTGTGGATCTGTAAAAAGGAATGGAATATTTCTATGAAATTTAATAATACCCCACAAATGTTTTATCTTATTTTAATATGTTAATTGCTATTTTTAAGTAATATACTATAATAAATATAGACAATATAACTTAACAAAACCTAAAAACTAAAAATGTACAATAACCATAAATACTAAATAAAAATTAAACATATACCTAATCATAGAAAAGAGACTAATCCATGACATAATTAAAAATGATCGCACAATAACTACTAGAGCTTTTTTAAATAAAGTAAATGTTTTTTTTATTATTGAACGAAAATATTCTTTAACAAAAATCGAGAGAGTAATCGAAATATTACCTATTATTTCCATAAAAACAATCAAAAGTATTTTACTATTTATCATTCACAATGTTAATATTTTTACCCTGTTACATTAACAATCTTGAAAAATAGCGTTCTAAAATGCTGCTATGTTAATATATAATAGATTGTTATTTACAAGCAAACTACAAAAAAAATCATAAAACTATATATTTTACATATAAATCTATCTAATTGTTTTTTGTCAAGATTGCCGCTAAGGCGACACAGCCATAACGTTAAAAATCAGTCGAATGAAACTAGTAGAACCAAAAATAGTAACACAAAATACAGGACTGAAACAGTCGATAATAAATAGTAACAAAATCAGTCGAATCAAAAATAACGACTGAAACAGTCGATAGTAAAAAGTAGTCAATTACTAAACAATGCATAGTCGTTTTCAGTCGATAGTTCCCAACGGTAGTTTTAATTTTACAAACAGAAATACTGAGGCCGGCTTGGTGGCACAGTGGTAAAGGCGATAAGACGGTCTTACTGTTGCGATAGCTGAGGTTTCGAATCCTGCTGGGGCATAGTCGTAAATTTATGATTGTGATTGTTGAAAATTTGTGATTGTCCTAGACAAGAGTGTAAAATCCGACTAGGAAAATGATCTCAGTAACCAGGCTGGATAAGACCGGATGTCTTCTGGGATGATTTCTAAAGTTAGTCACTCTCCAGTCGGTAGGCTTAATGCTGATGACCGTAGTTCGGAGTCCACGTTAAACTATAGGTCCAGTCTAGATAAACCCACAGTTGGTATATATATATATATATATATATATATATATATATATATATATATATATAAAGAAATACTGAGCTCGTAAAAGAAGACTTTAAAATATATATACAAAAAGAAATACTGAGCTATCATCTAAACCAATTTGAAAAAATTGATCTGGCATTTAGTAAAAAAAATACTGCCAACCATATTGTTTTTCGATATAATCGCGTGCTACACTTTCTTGAATAAGGTAATACTCATTTAAAAATATTTACAGGTTCAATAGCTTTATCAAGGAAGCAATTGGTGTCCCACCTTATCTAAAATTAAGCGTGGAACCGTGTTTGTATAGAATAATAGTTAATTATATTGTATTAAAAGTTGTACTTATATCTCAATTATGCTAAATTGCAGAGTACAAACAAAAAATGTTAATAAACTTTAATACTATTAAATTGGAGAATATGTTATAGAATATGAGAACATTTTTATCGAAATACATCGGAGTAATTTATCAATAGTGGTCGAGTGAATAACTATTGTCTAGATTCCCATTATTTTAAAATTTAATACACCATAACCAGATATTGAAAGAAACAACGAAGTAGTGGTACACTGATTTACACAAAACTCGCCTGCCAATAACATTAGAAATTTTAGAAGCAACTTTATAGTCTATCAGAAAATTAAAATATTGTATATGTTCAAATAATAATAAGTTCCTTTGTTTTTGTTAAAATAAAGCGCTATAAACAAGATCCTAATTTTATGAACCATTTCCTTGAAATAGATTAATATTTTAACGCTCATGTTTAATTTTATAACAAACGCCGGATTCCAAAATAAAATATAAGTTAATAGTTACATAATCAGTTCCTGTCTAAAATGATGAGAATAGAATAATAGCAGGTACGCAACATAATAGCTTACCAGGATTGTGAATGTAAATTTATCAAATTCTCAAACAGTCCAACTCTCAGACCCCTCAAATTCGAAAGAAAAAGTTATTGATTCGCCACAAATTGCCCTCAAAATTATTTTCAGAAATGGAACATGTCTCAACTGTTTAAATAATATTTATCTATTATCTTTCATAATATAGAATAAGGTTTAATGTTATTAATTGTTTTCAAATTTATTTATTACTAATTATTTTAGTAATAAATTATTTTAGTAATATTTTATTATTACTAATATCCAGAGGGAGCCATAACGGGCCATTCAAATAATATTATTGGTCAATTTAAATCTCCATTATGACACCTTTAAGAAAAATATTTTACTGTAAAAACATTTGATTGGCTCATTAGTAACGTTTGGCACGTGACATCCTTGACGTCATGTTTAATTGACCAATGAAATTTAAATAAAAAAATAAGTTTTTTCTGAAATAACCATATTAAATTAAATTCAATTAAATATACATATAAATATAATATTTAAAAATAAATATAAATATAATCTGTAAAAATAAATAAATATAAATATAAACTATAACAATCAATATAAATGTATAATGTAAATTTATCTACAAAATATAAATTTAATATAAAAATAAATATATCTATAAAAATATAAATATTATATACATATATATAAAACCAAAAGCAAACAAGTTTGGTGCATTGCAAATCAAAATTATCTCTTCCATCTCTCCATTAGTACTTTTAATATTTTATCTGAAAGATCATTATGGAACGTACAATTGAATGGTTTTAAATTTACTTTTTTTAAAACATTTAACAAAATTTTTGTTATATTATAGACGTGGCAAAATCACTGAATAAATTAAGACATAGCTGAAAGACCTACTGACAGTATAACAAAACAATTTTGTTAGAGCCTGGGACACGAGATATTGTCTTGCCTCTATAAAATGAGTCTCATTTTCTGGGTCTACTGATTATTCATTATTGCATGTAAACGAAAATCACACTTAATTTTTTTCTTTTAAGTTTTACTAAATAACCGGAGATGTACACTACGGTACAACGTAAAACTTATAGGAACATCTGAACTGAAGTTATAGAGTCAAGTAATTAACAGTAAGAATGAGCAGAAAGGGGAATACTGGCTGAATGAATACAAACTTTACCATTACCTTCTGGAGTTTGTTCAAATGGACACTCTAGTTGTAGGCCTGGAACGATGGAAATAGGTACTATAATTATAGTAAGACAGTTTAGAAATGTATTATGGTAACAATTATGAACAGAAATGTGACTGACTTCTTCAATTTACCTTCTATATAATTTTGATTTTGATCCAATTCCATTTGTACATATTCTGGGCTCGTGGTATTATTTTCACCATCACTAAATTGTTCATAAGTACTTAAAGGAAAGTTTAAATGTATCACAAAAATGTCTCACATGGTAACGATCAAAAATCTGTTTCATATTTAACCCAACCAGTTTAGGATTTTTAATGTTTTCTACTCATTTCTTAAAGATCGCGTTTTTAACGGATAACGATGATGCATTTCCTCACTATCTGTGCATCCGGGCACACAACACTTCCTAGAACGGGAATGCATTTCAACTACCGACTTGTATATAGCATAGAGTAATGGTATATGGTAATAAAATAAAATAATACTTCAATGTATAAATGTTATAAAAAGCTAACCACACTGTTCTGAATATAGGGCACATTGAAAATGGCGTGTAAATAAACAAACCGTAGAACGAAATGAACCAATCAAATTCCGTCGCGGCTCTTGGCATAGCGAATAAAACAAGTATTATGTTAAACGTAGCGACATCTACATGTTGGACGTCGCGTAAACATTTCGCCAAAATTTCCTATGAAGTTAAATCTCTATTTCTCTATGAATATAGTTTCATATAGTTTATACTATTCTATGATTTATTCTCTGCAGGAGAGTGCGCATATGCCAAATCCGAAGATGTTGGGGAACAATGTATCCTCTTCAGCAGTGGCACCAGTAATTTAACCAAGTATTTGAGTCATTCCCATTTTAACAGTCCATAGATGAATATGCCTTAATTCAAATCATTTATTGATGTTCACGGAATTATTTTCGCTGTCTGTGGTCATTAGGCTTCAGTACTTGAATCTTTTTAACATGGAGATCAAGATCTTTAATGAGTATTGGCTGCTCTAGAAATTTGCAATACTGGATTTTACTTTGACGAAGCTAAATCACTAAATCAGCTTCTCGTCATATTTTGTACGAGAAAATGTACCCGTCAAACTTAGAATTGGCGTTAATTTTGAAATACCCTTTGTAAGAATGACAAATTTAATGAGACATTGTTGTTTTAGGCAGTAACAAAACAGGAAGAAGGTATTTATGAATGTGTTTCTAAAAAAATTAACAACGAAGGAATTGACAACATAAATATCAAAGTAGTTCGAATTGTAGTCCAGAACAGCTGGGACAAAGTATATGAAGATGATAGTCACGTAAGCTTTACCCTGCAAACAATTGCCTAACATTATTTTATTAATAATTTGGTTTCAGATAAATTTAATCAGAGTACTGGTAGCGCTAATTACTCTGGTTATTATAGCAATGGTTGTATGGTTTGTCTATGGAATATGGAAAGACAGATATAGATATCCCAGATATCTAGGTCAGTATGGTGTAATTATTTTGTCAAAATAAAGGACAAAATTATGGGCCTCATAAATGCAACACAATATTAACAACAGAACTAACCTATTCATAAAAACTTTTTATATATAAAGTTGTGTATTTATGGGAACTTTATTCCACTGTTATTTGACAAAAAAATACTGCAGAAAACTAACGTAATTTTCTGAAGAGAAGTGGTTATGCTGTATTTAAAACCTCTTGAATGCGAATGAAGCGATTAGTCTTAACATTTCGAAGAACTAAATACAGAACTTTCACACTTTTCCTAAAAATGTGAGGATTAAGAGACACTACTAGAAGTTCCATGGCTGCATAACGTCACATACCTAGGTTTCCACTTCGTCCGACGGTTCGGTTGGCATTCCCAAATCCAGAGAGCAATTCAGAAAGGTTCGGGTATAGCAAACCTACTATTTTCCCTGATCTGCCCTTCTAACAGACTTCCCATCTCCATCAAATGCTTATTGTACAAAATGATAATTCGGTCCGTACTCCTCTACGGATCTAATGTCTACTTCAAGTTTGTTACACCCAACCAGGTGAAACGGCTTTAAGTTTTCCAAAATAAGCTTCTCAGGAAAATCTTAAATACTCCATGATTTGTATATGATGATATATGATGATAGATCTATGATGTCTATATTTTGTCAGAAACAATCATATTCATAGCGCTTGTTCGCGAGCTGGTCGACATGCTTGGAACTTAGCACCGCGTCACCGCTAACCTCCCCTTTCTCAGGCTGACACGACCTCATCATATCATTCACGAATATTTGGATATGAGAAAGTTCTGTGCAAAGTGGGTGCTGCGCGAGCTCACTTTTGACCAAAAACAACGACAAGTTGATGATTCCGAGCAGTGTGTGAAGATGATCAAGCGTAATAAACCAGCGTTTTTCCATCGATATGTAACAATAGATAAAACATGGCTCTATTATTTTATTCCGAAGTAGAATCGACAGTCATCCGAGTGGACTGGGCACGATGAACCCGCTCCAAAGCGTGGGAAAACGCAACAGTCGGCTGGCAAGGTTACGGCGTCCGTATTTTGGGATGCACATGGAATAATTTTTGTTGACTACCTTGAAAAAGAAAGGTTTGAAGGACGATATCGCCAAGAAAACTACCGCATTTGAAGAAAAAGAAAGTGCTACTTCACCAAGACGATGCACCGTTTCACTACTCTGTGAAAACGATGGAAAAATCAATGAATATGAATGAATGTGGGCTTCGAATTTCTTCCTCGTCCACCGTATTCTCCAGATCTAGCCCTCAGACTATTTCCTGTTCTCAGATCTCAAAAGAATGCTTGCTGGGAAGAAATTTTCGTCGAATGAAGAGGTGATCGCCGAAACTGATGGCTATTTTGAAGCAAAGCACAAATCGTACTACAAGAAAGTATCGAAAAGTTGGAAGATCGCTATAATTAGTGTATCACCCTTGAAGAGAATAAAAAAAACGTAAAAGTTTTTACGGGCAAACTACCTAACTCCTGAAAAATGCAGTGATGCAGAAACACTTAGTAAACAAATTTAAGTGTTATAGATCTGTTGAGATGCGGGAGAGAAAACAAGGTTGTAAATTAAATACAATTTATTTTCTCTCTTCCTTGAGTAAATTAATACTCAAAGACGAGTTATTTAATTGATAATAAAGAATACGTATATATACATTTAAAGGCTGTTAATTAATACGTGATGGGAAAAGGATTATGATTCAAATCGCATGTACTTACTATTAACGAAAAGTCTAGACTAGCTAATGTAGACAGGAATTATATGCTTTCAATAATACTTCAATTAATATAATAATTTCTTCAATGTCTCTTCAATTAATGCTCATTCAATTCTTCGTTTCTTCTTCATTCAATTCAATAGTATCTTCTTCTCTGTCAGACTATCTTCCCCTTGTGGATGCACGGTGTTTTATCGCTGAAGCTCTTCCCTCGGGTACTTGGTGGTGGACAAGGCTGATCCAAGAACCCTTTTCTGTACCCAGATTCGCTGGGAATATCGGTGTGGGAAACTAGGAACTTCTCACTTCAGACTCTTAAGGAATTCCCAAAAATTCCATGATTTCGGGTCTTCTTGGCATTTTTGGTTACAAGCGCCATAAGGAGTCCTATACCAGGTCTACCATCCGACACGTTTCGTCTAGCCTCTGTACCTGAACCCTCGTTATCCTCAACACTCGACAACGAGCCGATGGGAGTCATCCTTGTTGAACACGTCGGGTATCTTTTTGCCTGTCTATATTTACCATATGTTCAATATACTGCGAACGTTATGTTTTTCATCAGGTCATAATTCTTTTCTATGTCACAAATATAAAAAACTTCAGTTAAAGGTCTAATAAATTAGACCCTCTAACAATAGAACCGAAAGAATTCTACAATTAGCGTAACTTACATGTTACATGGCTATCCCAACCATTCATAATAAATTTGCGTCGCAACAAGATCCTTTAATTCAAAATTCACTCAACAAACTTATCGCACAAAGCTATGACTAATTGTAATTTAAAAAAAAGTATCCCTTTGCTCATTCTGTACACTGTTAAACACACCAATTAAATTTGATTATGTGTAAGGCTGCATCCACAAATAAGCAAGTACGTATATTTTTTTGGCAATCTACAAGACATTCCTGGCTTTTTTAATAATTCAACTCAATGAGTAGAAATGTTTGTGAACAGAACGATCTCCAAGGCGTTCCAACGCATTGGAACTTTAATATACGCGCTATTAATGTTGTGTACTGAAATAGAAACGATCTAATTGAGCGTATAGATGAAATAAAAGATCAATTCTCCAGCAACACAGTCTATAATGTGATAGCTTCTATTCGCTGTACATTAAATGATGCGATCTTCAACTTTTGTTTAACTTTTTTTTCCAGCATGTGATGCCCCACGTAGATATCATCTTTAACCAACTGCAGCAAAGAAAAATCGAACCTACTGGTATAAGAAACGTTATCGATTATATCAAGTTCGAAATTATATTGATAACGTCGTTAATGAAGCATCAGATATAATAAGTCATGAACCACCAGAAAACAAATGCAACCGTCCAGGCAACAGTATATTTGATCACCGAATTTCTGCTTTAGAGGTGTGTGATATTATAATTGTGTGCCAAATTGTGCAAAAGATCGATATCATCACATCTACTAGCTGCATAACTTTTCTTTTCGGAATACTTTGGAGAGTATTGCGGTAAATTTCCTAAGGATAAACTCACTTCCATGTCTACCTTTTATTCCACACTTGAAAAAGAACGATCACGAACTGAACTGTCGTTTATTTATTCAGGAAATGATTTCAGAATATGAAATGGTGCACTACCTCTTTTAAAATATTTAATAGCAAATAATCTAAGAGACACGTTGAAGGAGACTAGACAATTAATCGAAATCCTGATACCAACTGCAGAAATGACATCATAGGCCGAAAGGTGTTTCCCAATACCAAAAGCTGCTGCGCTTTTGCTGCGAAACGTTCCTCGGAGATTCAATGACCGAAGATCGTTTAACAGCTCTTTCCATGCTATCTATTGAAAAACAGTTTATCTCGGAAATAGACAATTTTAATAAAGTAAAGTAAATAAAAAAGAAAGTGGGATGACTTAATTTATAAAAAAACAGTGATTTTTGCAAAAGAAACACTAATTTCTACCACAAGGTTTTCTAATAACTAACTAATGATTATTGCTTTAAATAAAATAATGAAATATTTTAATCTAAAACTCTAAAATTTAATTTTTCAGAGCCGGACGAAGAGGACGACGAGAGCACAGAAGAAATCTTCAGTCGACCTGGTACATCAAGGCAAAATATAGTACCGTTGAAAAATAAAAAACCCGAAGAAACGCCGTTTGATGACATTGATATAAGTACAGATTTCAAAAGTATTCTAGATAATACTAATGCCAAGTAGTCCTCAATAAAATTTTTATAAAACATGTTAGTGAATGGCAGAAAGTTTGAATGATGTGATTATTTCTACGGAACTAGTATTCTATTTATTAATAATGTTAATAAAAAAATCAAAATATTTCCGCGTCTTACATTGTACCTCACAACCATGTTTCCATACATCCTATGAATTATTATTAAAAAGGTGTAAGGTTATTTTAAAACCCAGGGCGTAATATAAAAATTATATTTAATAAAACAACAATAAACAATTAAACATCTGATATAATTAAAAACAGAGATCAAAATAAATGGTATAACAACCATTTACTCAATAAATGGCAAAGTAAATAATATAATAACGATTTATCGATATTTTTCCCCTGTAATATAAAGAATAATCTTACTTTTTAGTTTCCCCCCGTAATAAATAAACCTGAGCGCGCGCCATCAGATTGCTGTCACAAATAAAATCTTGTTGCACCTTAGCGTTCGGAACTATCGAATGTTTAGTAATTAACTATTTTTTATTATCGACTGTTTGAATCGCTACTTTCGGTCCGACTGATTTTACTTCTTTTTACCATCGAAAGTTTCAGTTCCTATTTTTGGTACTACTGATTTGACTACTTTTTATTATGAATTATTTCAGTCGATTGTATTGTATATTAAATTAACATTTTCGGACCTCGTTATTCGACTGATTTTTAACGTTCTTGCTTTACGTTTCATTTTCAAGCCTTTTAAACCATAAAATTAAATACCGAAATACACAAAATATTTAAAATTAAGTACCAATTTCAAAGGTTTATTAAATATAATTAACAGGTTTTTGGAATATCCTTATAATTTTTTGAAAAAATAGGAAACATATGATATAAATATCGATAAATCGGCTGTAAACATCGATATTTTTGGGCATCCCTATTTTATTTTGTGGTCTATTCTATATCTATAGCCATTAAGAAAACATATAAAATATTTTGCCAAAAAATGTGTTAAAAAATATTTTGCTACGTTGAAATATTTTAATGTTTAGTGCATTTATTCAAGTGTGAACCGTTTATAATTTAACTATTAACATTATATTTTAATATATTTTTTAAAACATCTTAAAAATATATAATATAGTTATATAAAATAATAATAGTTAAAATTATATTTTGTGCCATATATTAAAAATAATTGTTCATTATTTTATTCTGTATTATCAATTACATAAATTTAAACAATGGAGATATTAAGAGAGTAAAGTAGAACCAAAGATTTTAAAGATAATACTTAACCCATACTTTTCAGTCCCGAGGAAAAAGTTATTTGTCCATACAATAACTCACATCACATAAGAAAATCAAGGATGGAAGTACATTTGAAAAAATGCAGAGTTGCTAACAGTGATGTTCAAGTACTAGTCCCTTGTGATTTTAATACATGTCACCGTGTTCCACAAGTAGAATTACAAGTAAGGTGTATGATTTATTAAAATAAACCAATACAGTATTTTTATTATACTAGTATCACCATAGTACCTGTCCAGATAAAAAGGGTATAGAATTGCAGGTAATGAGGGAAGGCAGAGAAGTTGCAAAGGTTGTAACACCCCTAAAACCTATTAAACCTGTACCTATAGATGACAGTTGGGATAAAGTAATTTATAATTTCAGGCAATCTTAATAATCTATAAATATTATGAGTATTTTTAGTGTGATGTGCCATCTTATAATGCAGAGCAATATTGTCTTGAAAATCAAGTATTAAGACGTTTGGACACAGAGTCTGCTTTAAAGAGAAGGAATTTTCGCACTTCTGAAAGACAGAGAATTGGACATCTTACAGATACTGCTCCATCCAAAAATAAATCTAAATTATATAGTTGTCAGGATCGTGAAAATATAGTATGAATTTTTGAGTTTTTCTTCAAAATATGACTTACTTTGATTGATTACTTTTTAGACAAACTTACCACCAACACCAGTGGTTTCATCACCAACACAAGAGAAAATACCTGACGAAATAAGTGACATAATGAAAAATTTAAAAAGTCCAAAATCAGCTATATTACGCAAACCAAAAAAATAATGTTCTATTTTAATATTTTACTATAAGTGTATATATGTAATTAATAGCATGTATACAAACCCCAATTTATATTCTAAAATATGATATGAAGTGCTTTTATAACTTTTTGAAAATTGTTTATGTTTTATGTTGTGAAAATGTTCTTATTTTTGTTTATTTACTATATATGATTTTACTTATGTAGTTGACAATTATTTTTAGAGATAAGCAATTTTATATTTTTTGTAGAACTTATTTCATATTTTATTTTATGTTATTATAAACATATTCATCGATTTTTTAAATTTTATAACTATTATGGATCTTTTAAAGTGCCTTGATATCTCAAGAAGTACAAGCCTTGCTGTATACCAGAGACTACTTGCCTTAGGATTGAAAATTTCAAGACCCCAAAGAAGTAGTCAAAATAAGAACTATGCAAAAAATCATTTCCCCATCAGCAATGCCACCGGAGAACTCAATTTAATTTTAAAGATAAACAATTTTATATTTCTTGCAAAACTTATTTCATATTTTGTTTTATGTTATTATAAGCATATTCATTATTTTTTTATTTTATTACTTCAATTATCTAGTACAATTACAAAAATTTTATAACTATTATGGATCATTTAAAGTGTCTTGATATTCCAAGAAGTACAAGCCTTGCTGTATACCAAAAACTTAATATGCAGCAAGGCTTATACTTCCCTCAGAATTGGAAGTTTCAAAACCCTAAAGAAGTAGTCAAAATAATAAGAACTCTATATGCAAAAGAATATTTTCCCATCGATAAAGCCACCGCAGAACTCAATTTAAGTCCAATTCAATATTTGATCAATTGGAATGCACCATTAGACGAACCTGTGTAGTATTTTTAAGAGGGAGAAATTCTCAAGATAATTTTTATCATATTGGTTGGTTATATTTTATATAATGGAAATATATAAACATTTTATCCTATTAGAAATGAAGTCATTAATTTAAGATGCCATGGGATACTGAGAAAACTAGTGGCAAGGCTATTCGTCTCTAGAATAATTATCGATTAAAAAAAATTAGATATCAGTTTTAAGGGTTCATCCTTCATAAGACATTTTTCCCGATGGCGGAAGCTGTAGGTCGCTGTTTTTTTCTACTTTGATATTTAAAAAAAAACCTCAAATGTAGTGAGCGTACACGCAGAATAGCTGAGCATAAATCGTGCCCGTATGCCGCATAGCTGTCGTTAGCGGTAATAATCCCACTTGTTTTTTTTCACCTGTCCAAAAGTCCGTGTTTTGTTCACGTTACTGACAGTACAGCGGCGACGATTATATTCGTGTATGGAATAAAATCACAGTCTTACAACTTTATGATCATTTCTGAGGTGATTTGACTCTGCTAGACTATTTCTTACGTAGTTTCAAAGCAATTACTAAAAGTCCCATCTACGAAGCCGATTCACTGCAACTGTAGTTCAGACACTGAGAACCCCAACGATCTGATCGATGTTAAATTTCGTATATATTGGTATAAGAAATTAAAACAGACTTTTAGTTTATTTAAACAGTTTTATTTCTGGAATAAATACTGGTAGTGATATTGCCAATTCATACATATTTGAAATCAAAAGAAGGATTAAAATTTAAACAAACATTGATTATGTTATTACATATTATGTGCATGGGCGCCAGTCACATTACATATAACATATATACAAATACTATAGGAAGCTCATTATGATGATTATAAAATGAAATATATATATATATATATATATATATATATATATATATATATATATATATATATATATATATATATATATGTTTAATATAAGAGTAAAAAATCTACTAGTGTTGGTTCAACCAATAAAAATCACCAATATATTCAAAAAGTTAACCAGAAATATTACAATAAAGGCATTTCTTCAATAATTAGCTTAGTGTAACTAAGATTACGTTAAATAACATGAAAACAGTAACAAAAATACAAATTGATTAATGAGCATTTTGATCAGAATTAGTGATGATACTCTTCCAAATCTGATAATCCAAGTTTACTAAAACAAGTAATGCTCTGTATATACAGAGTAATTCAATCTAGTAATTTACCTAGCATCAGCTTCGAGTAAATCAATAAGTTGATAACCATCGGGAAAACTAGTGGAACTAACAATTTCTTCATCATCTTGTTCTTCTTTGACGTCCATCTTGTATAATCTACCAAAACAAAAATTAACTTATTAATTTAAATTTTAGTCTTAGTTATCATACTTTTCAACATCGCTATTGGGTGACTCATTTTTAGGTAAAATCAGAGCTGAATAATATTTATCTAACTCTTGACATCTTTTCTCTAATACAGTGACATAATTCACCACCCTGCACTGATAATAATCTTGAAGGCCCTTAGCTCCCCCAAATCCTAATTCTGTTAAAACTCTCTCCATTGCATTCTAAAATTATATTAATTAATGGATATAACATTAAATTAGTTAAAAAATTATTATTAAATTATTAAATGTGTATTTTTATATGAAAAGAAGATTATTAATTTGAATGTTAACATACAGGAAAACCACTTGTATCTAAATTTTCCTCTTCATTCACAGCTGAAGTCAATCTGTCACAGAATTTTTTAAAAAATTGTTCCAAAACATCAACTAAAACATCCAAAACACTCTGGTATGTGGCTGAAATAATAACTAGAGGTAATATTATACTAATTCTTGGATTCAAACACTTACATTCAAATCCAATATGTGCAGTCATTGTTGCAATACACTTTATTAACAGCTGTTTTATTATTGGGGCACTTAAATGTGGTACTTCCATTTCACATTTGGAAGAGGGGCTATGATAAAAGTAAGAATAATATTTAATTAAAAATCAGATAACTCAAAAATAATGTAGGCTTACCAAGGTAATAATGTTTCCATAAAATTTAAAATATTAGGTTTAGATTTTACGCAAATCTCAGGCATTTCAGGTACTGGCGGCTTGGCATCTTCTGAAGGTATTAAATTTGTCTCTACTGCTAATTCAGCCAATCTAATTGTTTCAGTCATATCATTTGTCCATTTATGCAACTGTATTGCATACAACATCATTGGATCCATTGATGGTAGGCTAAAATATTATAAAATTAATACATAAATTAAAACATTTTTAAATATATACGTCAGTTCATCAAACTGTAATGCATTCTCAACATCAGGATAGTCGTTTAAGCAATTAATATCCATAGACTTTGCTATGTCTTCTGATACGTCATAAACTGGTAAACTGGATACTTCTGTTGGAATTTCGCCCCAATGTTTCTTAGAGGAAGCCTCAACATAATTATCGCACATTTTTTAACACTAATACAAATTATAAAATATGAACTACTATACTTTAAAAATAATATTGTTTATATACAATTATATAAGGTTAAGTCGCTAGAGAAATACATTTCCCTTTTTGAGGTTATGGTCGCTCATCGCTATTCTCTTTTTCTCCTATGATTCTCTTATCATATGAAATCACAAAATATACGCTAAAGTTACTATTTATTCTGAATAAGAAAGCAAAATTACGCCTATAGAGTAGTGTAATATTCTATGATTACACCAAAGTAAATTTATGAAAGTGAAAAGTGCACATATTAGTGTTTGGTGTATATTTAAAAGAAAAGCTAACCTAAAAAAAATAGAAATTTGAAATTAATAATAAAGATTGTCAGTCAGTTCCCCTCATATGGTTTCTCTTGTATTTGCTGTATAGTATTATCAGAATGGAAACAATTTTAGAACAACAACGACGATACCATGAAGAAAAAGAACGGTTAATCGATACAATGGTAAAGGAAATGCTACAGAAGAAAGTTAGTGTAAGTATTTCAATAATTCTTTTGAAACTATAATTATATGAAGTGTATTTAAACAGTACAGGGAACAAATAAATTCAGATCATCGCATGAAGTACCTTCTCGATCGTTATATGACTTCAACAAACCGTCTCATTGACTTATATGAAGATAAAGATGGTCAAAGGAAAGCTGAAGTTGCTTCTCTTACTGGACCTAATGAGTTTAATGAGTTTTACAACCGATTAAAACAAATTAAAGACTTTTATAGAAAACATCCCAATGAGGTATGTAAAAATGCACCTTCAATAATTTAATTTATTTATATGCATTCTTAAATAATAGATTAGTGTTCCAATGTCTGTTGAATTTGATGAGTTAACTAAAGCTAGAGAAAATCCGTCAGAAGAAATGGCAAGTAAGTATACCAATATAACATTTATGTGCATTATTTTTAATATATTTTATCTTAGATTTAGTGGAATTTACTGATGAAGAAGGTTATGGTAAATTTTTGGACTTACATGAATGTTATGAGAAATATATAAATTTGAAGGGTATTGAGGTAAGTAAATAAACATTTAGTGTTAATAAGTATGATATAATCAATTTTTAGAAAGTTGATTATATATCTTATTTGGGAATGTTCGACCAACTCTATGATATCCCAAAGGAACGGAAAACTGGAGAATATAGAAAATATCTTATGTGCATTATTGAATATTTGTCATGGTTTGTACAAAGAATCAAACCTCTTATGAATTTAGATGCTATTTTAGATGATGAGGGAAATAATGCTTTGATGCAATGGGAATTAGGGAATTGCCCTGGGTGGCCTGTAAGTGTATATGCAATATGTACAATAAAGAATGAAAATACATAGATCATTATTTTACAGAAAGAAGCTGGATCAGCTTTAGCTAATGTTGGTGCTCATTTGGATTTGTCAGCATTTTCAAGTTGGGAAGAATTAGCATCTCTGGGTTTAGATAGATTAAAATCTGCCCTTATGGCTTTAGGGTTGAAATGTGGAGGGTAAGTTAAAGAATATAGTTACTTAACTGAATTATTGTTGTTTAAATAATTTAGGACTTTAGAGGAACGAGCTCAAAGACTTTTCTCAACTAAAGGTCAAAGTTCATTGGATCCCTCTCTAATGACCAAAAATACTAAAGGTAAAGCAAGTAAAGAGAAGGAAATGTTGCGTCATAGAGAATTAGCTGCTTTAGAGGCACAAATTTATAAGTTAGTATTAGTTTCCAGTTAATGCGATGGAAATAATTGATTCATTTCAGACTAGCTGATATAGTAAGTGCCCAAAGGGCAGCAACAAAAGAAAATGTTCAAAGAAAACAGGCTAGAACAGATGGTGAGAGGGATGACAGTGAAAATGAAGAATCTGAAGATGATAGCCCTGATGAAGCAGATGATGATGTTCCATATAATCCTAAAAATCTACCTCTAGGATGGGATGGAAAGGTAATTGTTTTATATAAATTGTATATATAATCATTACATATACATTGTGAAATATTTCAGCCTATTCCTTACTGGCTTTATAAATTGCATGGTTTAAACATAAGTTATAACTGTGAGATTTGTGGAAATTATGTCTACAAAGGCCCCAAAGCTTTTCAAAGGCATTTTGCAGAATGGAGACACGCCCATGGCATGAGGTGTCTAGGAATACCAAATACTGCCCATTTTGCTAATGTTACTCAAATTGAAGATGCGTTGGCTTGTAAGTAGTTGTATTTAAAAAATTACTTAATAAAAGTATTATATAAGTAAAAATACATTATTATTGTTTAGTGTGGGAAAAGCTAAAAGTACAAAAACAGGCTGAAAGATGGCAACCAGAAACAGAAGAAGAATATGAAGATTCACAAGGAAATGTTGTTAACAGGAAAACATATGAGGATCTTAAAAGGCAAGGTTTACTTTAAGACCAAAATCTTCATTAAACCAATAGTTTTAGTTGTAATGACCATCATATTCTTCTTAATTCAAAAGAATTTGTTTTAATTTACATTTATAATAAAGGTCATTTAAGTAATTTTATATTTATTTAGTAATAAAATATACTATATAAAACATCACACCCCAATGTTTATTCAATCATATTTAAAATAATTAATTAATATATAAGTTTAATAGAATTTTTTTGTGTTCTCCAAGGAAATAATAGTACATGTACATTTATTCAACACTATTAAATTTAAACCATATTACTTTCCACATCCACCTCCTCCACATTTGCTTCTTTTTGGAGGTCGATAATTAGATGAACTTCCATAGCCCATGAGTGGATTATAATCTTAAAATATTATCAGAAATACAAACAATCTAATTATAACAAGCTATACATACCAGATCTTAATGATTTTGTTTTTTTATCATCTCTTCCAAGTACATAGCCACCAGAATGTTCTACATTATTTGAAAGCAACATCATTTCCTTTTTCTGTTTAAAGAAGAAGTCTGTAAATTTTCTACACATTTTATAAATTACTTACTTTTTGTAACTTAGCCTCGTGTTCTTTAATCTGCTGGTTATATTTTTCCTGCAATTTTTCTGCAAAACATTGCTGAGCAGAAATCCTTGCTGAAAACAGGTCTGGATCTAATAGGTTGTTAAAATTTGTATTATTTACATAATTTGGATATAGTAAAACACACTTTTATGATATTGCGCCTCGTAATCCTTCTCTTCCTTGTACTTTTTATAAGCAAAGTATTTTGCACAAACATGTTTCAAAACTGGATCAATGAATTTATAATATATAAAATAGAAAAATATACCACCCAATAATATGTACCAAAAATAAACTTGAATTAACGATGATATATACGTTACATTATTTATCATCGAAACGTAACCGTTTCTAAGTGTATCCATCATTAATTTTCAAGAAAAGTGAATATTCTAAGTAACAGAAATATTAATTACTCAAAATATTGAGAATGGTGTGTTTTTGAGAAATGTGTGAAATCTGTGTCGTTTTGCTATTAAATGTCAATATTTATAACCCATAAAAACCTAAAATTTTAACTGACAAGTAGCTCTTTCAAAACTGATGTTTTGATATAAGTATAGTTAGTTGCATACAATTTTAATTTTATTTTTTAAAATAAGATAGGCATCAAACAATTTAAATTATTTTTATATACCATATACAACTTGTGCATTGTAGTTTTTGTAAGGAGTACCAAAGAATACTACTCTCATGAATGATTTTAAATATCTGATAATCAAAAAGAAAATATTGCAGAAATAGAATGGAAACACAAAATGAAAGTTTGTTTTATCATCTCCATGAAATATAATAATTTACCCACACTAATCACTACCCGCGTAATTATATAGTGGAAAAAATTACATTTACTTTTCAGTAAAGCTTTTAACTAGATAAAGTTAAAATGTTTGGGATAAACATATATAAATAGAGTATATTGATATATATGTATATATATATACTTTATATTGTGTTATGCTATTAATAATAATGAAATCAAAAACAATAAAAATGTTAATGTTAACAGTATGTATATTTGCAATATGTAAGTGAATTATAGAAAAACATTATATTTAGATAATTTATTATTATTAGTTATTATAGAAATTGAGGCAGTTACTGTAATTGATAACGAAAACAAAATATTTTTAAATAGATTTGGATATATCAAAAATTTTTCGATGAAAAAAGTTGGAAGAAGACTCTCCACAAACAATAGTTTTCAGTTCAACTTAGATACAAGGGATGGAACAAGATCTAAAAGAGGTATTTTATATATTAAATCTACTTTATATATCATGTTGCTTATTATATTAAATAGATAGATTATATTAAAATGTAATCAGTATAATTAAAGCCCTAGTTGATATGATAAAAAACTAATAATATATTAAAAACTGTGGATAGATAAATTATACTGACCAAACTGTGCTAGACGCCGAAATCCTATAATCAATTAAGTATTGATAAGTATTACGAATTTACTGCCTCTATCATACTGATATTTACCTAACTTTCCAGACATAATTTTAGAATATTATAAATAATTTGCTGTTACAAGGAATTCCAAAAATAACGGGGATAAGAACATTTTTATACCCAATGAATATTACTAGTACTTTCGTACGCTCTATTTTGAAATTAACTAAGAGACATTTCAGAAAATTACATCACATTAGTTTAAATTAATATCACATTAATTATATACTCCGGTTTCACAGCATACTAGATTGTTCAATGAGTTCGAGGAGCACCATTTATTCGTCCAGAGCGGAACTAAAAACTGGATTCCGTTTTAATATTTTAACTTTAATAGGTACATAATAAAAAGTTTATGATTAAATAAAATTAAGTGCTGCACGAGAGACATTTCGATGCGACTTTTAAATATGACTTGTGATTGTCCTGTGGTCTACCACAACATAATCTTAATTAGTCATGTTTCCCTCATTGTAGAGTAAAAGGACTAATTTAAACACGATATGTTTGATGAACGATAAACATATTTTCAATATTAGATCGGAAATGTGTTTAATATATAACACTATTATTTTAAAACATATTAAAATATCTCAAGAACTAACACTCACCAACATTTTGGAAATTGCATTTAATTAAATCTAATTTCCATTAAGTTTCAATAATCAACGAGGTATTTAATAAGTGTAAACTACTGCCTCACTTAACATCGTATCATAAGTTCGATCATTTTCATAACTGTAACAACTTCAGACCATCAAATATAAGTACACATGGTCTTTCTTTACTTTCATGTTATAAACATCAGTATGGAATAATAAATAAGGTAATAACAGGTCAATTGAAAAGTCCCCGGTCTGACACATAGATGGCGCTACTAGAATTAATTCCATATGTTTTTTAGTTAGCCCTAACCCTCAAAAAATGCGTGTATAAATGTGACAGCTGTCCGATCATTAGTTTGTGAATTATAGCATTATGAGTGAAGCAACTTTTTTATTGTGAAAAAAAAGGATAAAAAGGAACTTCGCGTGTTAAATATTGCTTTTTGAAGGGAAAAAATACATTTAAAGCAAAAACTTAGCTAGATGCCGAGTTTCCGGACACTGCTCCAGGAAAATCAACCATCAAGGATTGGTATGCTAAATTTAGACGTGGTGAAATGTTCACCGAAGACAGTGGACGCCCAAAAGAGGTTGTTACCGACGAAAACGTTTAAAAAATCCACAAAATCATTTTGAATGACCGTAAACTGAAACAGAATGATATAGCAGACACTCTAAAGATATCAACTGAACATGTACATCATATCATTAACGAATATTTGGGTATGAGAAAGCTCTGTGCAAAGTGGGTGCCGCGCGAGCTCACTTTTGATCAAAACAACGACGAGTTGCTGATTCGGAGAAGAGATTTTGAAGATGATCAAGCGTAATAAACCCAAGATGTCGCCAAGTCGACTGACAAGGTTATGGCGTCTGTATTTTGCTATGCGCATGGAATAATTTTCATAGACTACCTTGAAAAAGGGAGGACCATCAACAGCGACTATTACATAGCGTTATTGGACCGTTTGAAGGACGAAATCGGCGAAAAAACGGCCGAATTTGAAGAAAATGAAAGTCCTGTTTTACCAAGACTGCACCGTGTGAAAAATCCATGAATTGAGCTTTGAATTGCTTCCTCATCCACCATATTCTCCAGATCTGATCCCCAGCGACTATTTCCTGTTCTCAGATTTCAAAAGAATGCTCGCTGGGAAGAAATTTTCGTGGCATGAAGAGGTGATCGACGAAACTGTGGCCTAATTTCACGCAAAGGACAAATCGTACTACAATAGTGGTATCGAAAAGTTGGAGGGTATTATTCCCTTGAAGGGAATTATGTTGAATAAAAAAAAAATAATTTTGCCAGAAAAAATGTGTTTTACTATGGTAGGCCGGAGACTTTTCAATTGAACTGTTACATGTTTGTGTATTAAAACAATCAATAAATGAATAAAACAATTTTTAAATTGATATTTGACTTAGATTGATATTAGATCCTGCATCTTTTCATTACTTCATTTATGTATGCATATAGTCCTTAACTTGTATCCATTTTTCCCACCTAAATATATATTACAAAAACAATAAATATAACAGGCTATTAAAAGAATAATTTATATACCTACATTTTTAAATATAATTATATTGTTCTTGCAGAGCTCATCTTCTACTTTTTAGTTTATCTTGTATGGCTTTCATTGATCTATTGCTCTCTACTTTATCTTTTATCCTATGTATCCTACTCTGTCTTATGTTCTATGTGTTCCAATTAAAATTCTATGAAATTATTTTATAACTGTTAATATTCTATGCAATATTCATTTTAACTCTTGATTCGCGTATTTATTACCGGCAATATTCCGTTAGTGCTTCGTTAAGAAATGCATCTATTAATGAAACCTGAAATTAATCAGAAGTCAATACCACTAAAATTTACAGAAAAATCTTAACAACCTTTAGAATAATCTTTAATACAATATACGATATATACTGTCTTTAGGACCATATCAATTAATAACAGTCTTTAAGTAAGAACAATTTTTCTTTTTTTCTTTTTTTTCACCAGGCATCAAATTAAATCAAACACGACTCTTGTTAGTGCCTTCGTATGTACTTACATATGTTCCTTCCGATAAAGCGGACACATTAATTCGCTTTCTCTGCAAAAAATGTAAAATACAACTTTACGTAACCATATTATTCTTAATCGTTTTTATCTAAACTTGCCATAACTCTTTAATAATTCCAACACTAGGGGAATACCGAAAGCAAAGCTTTCAAAAAGTTTCGAAAGCAAAGTACTATACTTAATTTTATCATATAAACTTAAAAAACGGCTATCCGCCGGGTTTGTTTATCTGACGATCTGGCGGTTATTCCAGGTTGCTTAATATGAGGGTTTGTCGTTTTATTGGAATATATTTATTTGTAGGGCGTATTACACAAAAATATTAAGCCTAACGATTTTTTCTAGATATAAGTTTTAACCGAGCCAAATTTCACGCATCCAGGTGCCCCCATTTTCATCAAAAAGGGAGGCAAAGTTATATTGGAATAATAATTCTTAATTGAAATAATAAAATAGTTACTCATTTTGAGTCATATGTATTAATTGATAATAATTAACTTTTTCAGGTGTTTTAAATCTATATAATATGGTCAGCTGCGCTACACGCTGTAATCCTTTAAGCTATAAAGGGTACGGGTGTTTCTGTGGATTTTTAGGATCTGGGACACCAGTTGATGGTATCGATACATGTTGTAAGCTTCATGATTTGTGTTACGTTGATGCTGAATGTCCGATGTATCTCGAATACTTTGTACCTTATTACTGGAGGTGTTGGAATAATAAACCTATATGTGGTAAATCAATTAACACAATTTTATGAAATATAATCACAATGTAATCTTTAGCTTTTAATCAAGGGCCGTTTGAAAATTCATCACCTTGTGCAGAAAGGCTATGTGAATGCGACAGAGCCTTATCCGAATGCTTTAGTCATTTTGCATGTCCTTCCATACAACCAATTTGCGAATCATCACCACTGAGAGTGCTTAAAAAGGCTTTAATGATATTTTTATAAATTTTAGGGCCATTAATGATTATTAAAATCGATAACCAGTAATACGATTACAAAATTCTTCTTTTTTTATTTACTGTGTCAATCCTTTGATGATATATACATTTTACACGTCAATGTGACATTTATCTGTCAAACCAGCTAAATTTTGAGCTGAACTGTTTTTATTATTCACTTTATTGACATAAAATAAACGATATCGTATTTGTCAATATGAAAAACAAATAATATATAACATGTGAAATCGGTGCAAATAATATTTAATTGTTTAAATTCCTGTGGTCTAATTTATGTGATAGATATAAGTTAAAGAAAATGGATATTTTCGCAATTTTTTTCTTAGCTTGCTTTTCAGTTGTATTGGGGATTATTATTACACTTTCTGTGCAGTATTATATATTTTATGTTTATTTAAAAAGAAGTCCTATAGCTATTAATTACCCTCATAAAAATTCATTGGATTATTCTCTACCTAATGTGAGTATCTATCAATCAAATAAATATGTATTAATATTTAAATATCTTTTCAATTTATCAGTAAATATATTTTTAGGCTATTAAAAGGCAATTAGAATCTGATTTAACTGATAATAAAGGAGGTCTTGCCATAAGTCTTGTTTTGCAATTTCTGTTTCATGAATTAAGACATTCTGAAACAATCACAAGATGGCTTTACAAAAAATTATCTATGGAGTTTGATGAACTATTGACAAAGACTGCAATGGGAAAATTTTTTGATTCTATATCTGTAATAATCATACATAAATTATATAAGTTGTATTATTAAACTAAATTTTAGATTAAAGACATGCATTTGGGTTCCCAATTTCCAGACATAAAAGAAGTCACTGTTGAAAATGTGAAACTAGATGAAAAAGATGAACATATAGAAGTGTTGAGCCTTGGATTAAATTTGGAATATTCTGGGAACTTTTTGTTATGCATTGATGCCAAAATGAAATTTGGAAAGACAGCCTATCTCTCAATAAAAGGTAAAGCTATAATACATATGTATGATGGGTTTTACTGTGATCTATTTTTTAGTTAGAAAAGTATGTGGCCTAGTTAGATTACAATTTTCTAGACAGCCTTACACACATTGGTCTTTCAGTTTTTATAATGAACCAATATTAGACTTAGCTGTAGAATCACACTTCCAAGGAAGACAGCTTCAATCAAACATCACTAACTTAATTGTGAATCAAATCAAAAAAGCTATAAAAAGAAAGCATACTTTACCCAATTATAAAATCAGGTAAGTAAATATAGTTATTTTTAACTACAATTTTAATAATTTGAATTTCATTATAGGTACAAACCATTCTTTGTGAAAACTGATCCTAGCCAGTTAGATTTGGAGGAGAGTGATGTTTCTTTACATGGAAATTTGGAAATGAATGTTGCTGAAGTATCTCGGCTGTCACTTCCAGAAAATGCTCAGAGCATTTATTTAACTATTGCAATAGGTATACAATTAAGACATACATTTAATTGATCTTTATGTACTTTATTATTTTTGGTTTAGATTCTATTCCTTGGATTTCTCTTTGTCAGAAGGATGACACCATGATGATGACATTAGAAATAACAATGACTAAACTAAAACAAGCTCAATTGGGCGTTATATTTCGACAAGAAGTTGGTTTTGTAATAGTAGACAGTGTTACTTCAAATTCGTGTGCTTATCAGGCTGGACTCAGGCCTTTAGATGTGGTTTGTATAAAATTTTACTTTAAAAAACTTTATTTGTAAACCAAGTCAAATTTATATAGGTCATATCTGTTGAAAATAAGGTGGTAACTACAGTTCCTCAAGTGGCCAAATTTATGAAGTCCATATCAGGGTCCAATGTGACTTTGAGAATAGAGAGAGTTGTGGAAAATTATATAGCAAGATGGAAAAATAATGGGACTGAAAATTTGGTAGTTGTAGCTAATGAGGCCAAATGTAAGTTACATTTATTTATATCTGAAATATCTTGTAAGTTAATTAATTTTAGGTGACGATAGTGACACAGAATTGACTCAGACTGAACAAGAATCTTTTGTTATTATTGATAATGTTAAAAAAGATGATAGGAAACCCCGATCGCCAAAAATGATTCCAAGTAATGAGAATATGGCTAAACTTGCGCAGACTATTAGTAGTTTCAGTTTGCGTAAAAGAAAGGGAACAGGAACTTCACCTAGTACTCCCCAAAAGTATGTAATATTTCTGTTTTTTTTTTTTTGTTGTAAATAACTGGGTTTTCTATAGATCTCGAGCTCCTCCAGTTAAAAAGAATTCAACATGCGACTTGCCAGAAATAGTGAGAACTGAAGTCGATGGTTTGGAATCAGAACATATATTTTCACAAATTGAAGTATTTAAAGGAAAAGAATTACCAGTTGACAGTTTATTAGTATTTGATGATGACTTTCGATTTTCACCAAGAGATGGAGTAAAGTATATCAATATTAATGCTTGGGCTACTGTGTCCAATGCTTCAGATGTCCTACTAGGTTATTTAAATGTGCCACTAAGTCACATAGCAGCAGAATGTACAGTGAGTGTTCTTGGACATCATTCCAGACGTTATTCGTTTCTGCCACCAGGTATGATATCTACAAAATTGCATTAGTTCGCTATTTAAAAAAATCATAGTATTGATTTGTTAAAAAACAAAGGTATTGACGCATTTAACAAAATTTAACAAACCACTCAACAGTCAAGTACAGATAAGTGATTTTACGTTGAAATACTTTTATGGTTACATTAAGTTTTAACCGTAAAATTTTATTGACGATTCAAATATACAAAAAGTAAAAGATTTGCTAAAAAAAATTCAAAACAAAAACATGTAAGATCTTTAAACATTAATTTAGGATTTTTCAGGTTTTTCATGAGTGAATTTATTCAAAACTCATCAATGTTTTCCAGATTATGTGCGATAAATTGAGCTTTGTTCAGATCGGAACGAATGGTAGTTGGGTGGAGCAAGGTCTGGACTACATGACGGGTGCCACCACCTTTTTTTTTCAAAATCAAAAAACATATAGCCTGCTTCAATCGCTTTGGTTGTTGACAGTGTAGATTCGATTTACTATTTTGCTAGGTTCGAGCCGCTAACGACGAACAATTCCTTTCCAATCCCACCAAACACTTAACGTCAGCGCGGACCCAACCGTTTGTGAAGCTTCTTTGGCTTTGGATTCATGATCTTTTTCACATATTATTTCTTACTCTTTCTTACTCTTCGATTTCATCGCACATGATCGTTTCAAAAATAGCTGAATTTGATTTTATTCATTCAGTAGCAATTCGCAGGTGGTCCATAAATTTTTCTGCTGCTAATTCATGTAGAACCCAAATATCGACTTATATTTGGTACCCAATTCATTAATGTATCTTTAAGATTTGGAAAGAAATTTCCGGAACAAAAACGAGCAAACCAATTTTAGTATTAGCCTTCACGTAACAATTTACACAGTTACCACAATATTTTCGGTCCATCAGCCCTACATTCTCCCTTTTTAGAAGTAAAAAAAGATAATATGACGAAAAACAATAATTCTGAGTGAGTAAACTATTCTACCTTTATATTTAAAATGTTTGTTGGGCTGTTTGAAAAAACGAAATTATTTTTTCCCCAACTTAATACATTCTTTATAAATTTCTAAACGCTTCTATGAATTCCAAAGTTCAAGTGGATAACACTTAAGATTTGTATTGCAGATAATTTTATATTGTTTTTGTCGATATTAAAGTCGACGTTTTATCATAACAATCTCAAATATACTAAATATTATTGTTTTTTGATAGGTCTAACTTCTACAGCATCAGCACATCCTCTTCGAGCTCATTCTGGCTTCGAACACGTATTTTGTTTTGGAGATGCTCTGCTTACTTTTGCTTGGTCTCCAATTGATAGTGCCGAAGCTAGACGGAAAACGTCAACTACTGCGGATAACAAAGCAGATGTGGATGTGTCTGGCCCAAAAAGCAAACATGATTTTGTTCGCACCCAGTTTCACGGAACAACTCATTGCGATTTTTGCTCTAAAAAGGTCAGTTATTTACTATATGTGTTTAATTAAGACTTATAAAATATTATCTGGTAGATATGGTTGAAAGATGCTGTGCAATGCAGAGAATGTGGCATGTGCTGCCATAAAAAATGCGTGGTTAAATGCCAAACAACCAGTAGGTGTAATACAGAAAAACCTTCCCAAGTAACAAGCGAAGTGTCATTATCAGATGTTGTACTCCAGCCGGACGGTGTGGCGGAAGATGATACCTCGGGAGGGAATTTAAAACGAGTTAATAGTGTTACCAATCTTACCATTCCAGGTAAATATTACAATCGTCTGTATATGTCTTTACATTCTAAGGTTGAACGTATCTTTAAGGCTGCATGTCTTTTTCTTCACGAAGTCTACCACCCAGCCCTCAACGTACGCCGAGTCGTAAACAATCGTTGGTTTCTCTTAATCCTTTTGCGATGTGCCCGACGGCCTTGGATGAAGTGCAAAAAAATCCTCAGGAAGCTGCTGAAACAGTATCGAGATTAATAGAAGAAGTATGTTTTCATTAATATTTTACAGGAGCTCGAATTTATTTATTTTTTATTGATAGGTAATGCAATGTCCGCCTGACGAAACTCTTATGGATCAAGCAAAAGAATGCGGTCAGAAAATGTATGCTGCTTTAGGACGAGACGATAAAGTGGATAAAATTAATCTGATGGTATTTATTAAACCACCATTTTTTCTAAAATGAATTTTTCACTCTAAAACTCGTAGATGGCGGAGTTAAAGAAAACTTTAGACCTGGCTACATCTGACCATATGGAACTAACTAAGAAGTTAGGCTCGGAGGAATCCGAAGTGGAGAAAGCTAAGCTTGCTTTCCTTGTAGGTAAAGCTGATGCCAAAGTACACGCCCTCTCAGTTCTGATGCTGCACTATTGTTCTGGTTTGCAATACACCCAGGAAAAAATAGTTTAAGATAATCCAATATACATATATTTTACCCTTATTATTTAAAACAGTATTATTTTAAATTTTGATGAGGATCAAAATTAAACTTACTTTAATTTTAAGTGTGGCGGGATCTCTTAATTATAATTATGACAATATAACTTTTATTGTAGTTGGGGCATAGATGCACTAAGTTTTTCATGACGCACATTCTAGTTGAATCAGTACAATTTAAAACGTAGAATGTAAGAATTTTATTGATATAATGTGAGAGTGTTTTCATTTACTTTAAACGTTTAAGCAGTATTCTTATGTATTTAAAATGTTTTAATTGTTAAGTATTGTATATTTTAATTTGGTATAATAGTCATAGCCCTATAGACATATCTGCCCAACTTCTGAAATACCCCATATTTTTTTGAAAATTTATTCTGAAATATTTGTATTTTACATGCATGGTGTACATTTTTAAAAACTAGTATTTCAAGGCTTTTTATACAGTAAACATAAAAAGTATTCAAATGTTCTTTCAACTAGTAACTTATAGTATTTTTATTATTTAAGGTATTTAGAACGATATATTCTAGTCAATTAAAATGTATTCAAGCATTTTTATATTATATTTTCATATATTTGATATGTTGTGATGTATAAGTTTTATTTAAAAATATTTAACGTTTGTTTTGAATTGCTTTTGAACGTTAAAATGACTTACTTAAAATGCATTGTGATATTTTAAAGTTGTTATTGCAAAACGTTTGTAGTTATTTAGACACTTCTTTAAACAAATAAAGGTTTACATTAATGTAATGTTCTTAATTTAAAATATATCTTAAAATATGTATTGACTTTATGTCGATAACATTTACAACTGACAATTTTTGACATAACCTCCAAAGTCGTTCGTTATTCTAGATTGTCAAGTATTTTCTGGAAAAAATAAACGGCACAGGCTTTGTAAGCTGAAATAAAGGTATAAAATGGCAAACAAAATAGAAGAGGTAAGTAAGTGAGCATTTAAAAGGATACTTTAATTAACGGGAATATTATTTAGTTGAAAAAAGACATCGCGGAAATCGAAAATCTTGAGAAACATGCAATCAGACAAAAGGTAAAAGATATCTTAAGCATTGAAAAACGTAAATTGGTTTCGGAAGTTGTGAGATTAGAAGAACAAGAAACTAAAATGGAGATTCCTGTTGAACCACCGAAAGTTCCCATCAAAACAACGAATATACCATACGAAGTGAAACTAAATAATTATGGTAATGCTAATTTTTTCATCGTGTGTTTTATTTTATTTCTAAATTATACCATTAAACTATGAATTCCTGAACAAATTAAAAACTTTCTTCAGCTTGGGATCAAAGCCAGAAGTTTGTTAAATTCTATATAACATTACCGAAAGTAAATACTGTGCCTGCTGAAAATGTGCAATGTGAATTTAAAGAAAAATCCCTTGAGCTCAAAGTAAAAAATTTAGAAAATAAAGATTATGTGTTCAAAATTACTCAGTTACTACATTGCATCGAACCAAAGGATAGTACCTGCAAGGTAAATACTAAAAATTATTTTTAATACTAATTCTAATTTCCCTTTAATATTTAAGGTTAAAAATGACTTAATATTAATTAATGCTGCTAAAAAAGAAGATATCCGCTGGTCTCATGTAACTGAATGGGAAAAGAAATCTAGTGAGTCAAAGAAAATGCCTAGCTTCGATTCAGATGACAAGTCTGATCCATCAGCCAGTTTGATGAACCTTATGAAAAATATGTATGTATTTTACTTTAAAATCATAATTCTCTTGAGTAAAATCTAATTCATCATCTGTATCTTACTTTTAACTTTAGTTAATTGGAAAGCTATCTTAATTTCAATCTATTTTTTCAGACATCATAACCCACATTATAGAGGTAATGTTCATTCAATTGAAAGAATTCTAGCATTTATTCATTAATGATAATTATATTTGAAATGTGGATATTGTGAGAATGTTATATTTCTTTCGGTTGCCAAAATGAACTACTTGATGTTTTCCTTTTATACTTATGTGTTATCCTTATTTTGCACTTCAAATAACATCTTTTACACTTTCCCCCAAATGATTACCTGATTTTTTTGTAGACATTTTATACAAGTCTGTATAGGATGAGTTTATTTATTGAAGTGTGAGAGAAAAAAATCGTTTACACGTTAAAATATTTAATAAATTTTTATATAGTATTCATCCTATATACATAGAAACTCAAAAATAAGATCTTGCATTATTTCATATATTACGAATACTCGACAGAACATATGGTTTTTATAATTAGTACAGTTATTTATAAGACATAATGAAACTACATAAAATGTTTTACACAGGTACGAGACAGGGGACGACGAAATGAAGAGAACTATAGCGAAAGCGTGGACCGATAGTAAGAATAAAGGTCCCAAATTCTAATAGTGCTTGATGTCGTACGTTATATTCTTACAGGGAATTACTGCTGATTAAACCAGTTTTCTATGTTGTAAATTTTGTGTTTAAGAAAACTCGATGTTAATTCTAAGGGAATGCGAGACCACTTGGGTTTCTGTGATATTTTTCCTGATGGTGTTGTTCCAGAATATCTAAATGTTTTTGAATTAGATTATAAAATTGATGTATTCGATGTCATTTCGCATTAAATAAACATTTTTAGACATATATACATTGGTGTAGCACTATATCTACATTTAATATTCAAATGTGCTTATAGAAGATATATGTAATTTTTTCGTAATTTAAAATTAAATTTATCAACATTAATGAATAATGTTAAGGTTAATAGTCCAGTAGTAGTTCCCTGGCCTATTGCACTGTACTTGAAACAATATTTCGAAGTAGATGGTAATGATGGATAATTATGGAATATTAAGAGCAACTATTGTTTGAAGTACTTCTTGCAATCATTTTAACACCAATTCCATAGATACTAAATATTTTTGTAGAAGTATATCATTTGTAATAATAAGTGTTAAACATATATATCTCTTTTATTTTATAGTAAATGTTTGGAGTTAATAATCTAAAGAAGTAATATAATACGTTATAGCAAATTTTTTCTAATTATATGTATCCCTAAACATATTGTGAACAGTAACAAAGGTCTCCAAAATATGTTTCTATGTGACAATTTAAGTTATTGTTTATACAATATTGTTTTAATACTATACGTTGGTGTTTTGTTTTAAATTGTCGAGAAATACATTACTTCTTGTCTTATCTAATAAAATGTTCAGCCACGTCGCTAGATGTTCGTACGCGCGCATGTTACATAATTTTTTTCTAAGATTTTCCTTCGTAATCCATTGTTTTCTATGTATGTGGAATCATTATCATAACCTTGAACGTTTAAAACTACTTGCGGAAATAAACCTCCACCTGCCGAACTGATGCTCGACTAGAAATTTTCTAAATAACAACATTTTGTTTCCTTATTTAGTACCATAGCAATCTAATATTTTATTATAATGAATATGACTGAGGCAGAATTACCAAAATAAGCGTTGGGAAGAACCTGATTTTAAACATGATTGTATTATTCCCGTTCTGCGTTTAGTATTTCAGCGGTGTATGCCGCATTTTTCTCTTGTATTACTGATCCCAGATACTTGAACAATTTCAATTCTCTAAGTGGATAAAATATCATTTTAAATTTGCGATTACAAGCGATTCGTCTCTTCCCAATATTTCAATAATTCAATAATTTAAAAATATATTCTTAAGCCAAATGACACTACATTATGAAATATATATATAATATTGATATGACGAATGTTCGAAACCCCATATAGCCATTTCAGTGAACATCCGTTTGGCCAAAAGGTTTGTAACATCATATTCCCAAAAATATTTCTGCACACGAAGAATCATCGTAAGATACCCGAAAGAACTTCATTTTGAGTGAATGATATTCAGCTTCCAAAGATCGAGATTTTAATATTATCTAAGAGATTGAACATTATCCGTTTTCCCTTTTTCATTCATATGCATTTAAAAAGTTTTTCTTCAAAACTCTTCATTTTAGGTACATTCAGTCCGACATATTAAGTGTGCACTAAAAAATTTATAGGATAAACATAAACATATAGGAAATAAATGATAATGAACTATCTGCAAACAAGTATATCAACGTTTATTATCTTAAAAAATAATATAAATAACAGTCAAAATTCTCTATATAAAAAAATGTGCAATATATTGCACTTTATTGCAAATCAGTTCAGTTAAAAGTTTTGCTTTTCAAAACTAACGATAGGATCCACCCTTCCTAATAACAAAAAATATATATTCTATTTATTAATAATAATAAAAAAAATTAAAGCGTTTTGTTTAATACAAAATAACACACAAAAATACTACCGAACAAAAAGATATAATCCTAATAATATTAAATTAAATTAATAATTTCCTTTTAAAGATCAAAACATAAATTAAATTATATATGGCAATTATTTGGTCGATTGTTTGGTATGAGTCGGAGAAGGAGCGAGATTCAATAACCTCCAGTTTGCTCGAACTCCCATTTCCTTCATGTCTCACCTTCATCGGTGATCCGTTTTTTGAGCGGATTGTGCGGCCTGTAGTTGTATTCGACTTATGACGTCTTGAATTTGGTAGTGGTTATGATCTGAAAGTTAATATAAATATTGTGTATAAACAAGGATGATTATCGCCTACCTGTAGATCCGAGTATTTGTCCACGCATCGTTAGAACACTACCTTTACAGGCTAAAGTTTTCGTTTTCACACAAACCCACAAACTTTTATCTGCTTTACTGCTTGAACATGTATACATATGACCATTATGAATTAATACCAACTGTCCCTTTCCACTTTTAATTACAACTAAATCGTTCCCTACAATTTTAGAGAATAAATAATAAAATTAGGTTTGCCATAATCACAAAAATACATATATATTCTAAAACGCAATGCAATTTACTACATATATTCTCAATCACTTTTATGTATCGATGTTGATATAAGACAATCTATTTTAAAACAATGCTAAATTAAATCTATCGATATCAGTATAAATAAAACTCTATGTAATTAAGTAAACGTAATATATTTTTATACGCCATTACATTAAAATGCGAAGGGATACTTCCCTATAAAATAGTAATTTTCGTTAATCATAAACAATTAAATATAAAAATAAGCATATCATATACTGCATTGTAGACACTACAAGAACTAATGGACTAATAGAGAGCATGATAAAACTTAATTTTTCCAAACTGGCAAAATCTGGTATAAGGAGTTTTAAAGGAAAAAAATTTAAATTAAGATCGAGTATTTATTAAGGGTTGTTATTAAACCAATTAAAGTTTAAACGATCGCCAATCAGCACAATAGTAATTTGAAACAAAATTAATTTGATCACTACTAACATTACATATACCAAAAAACTCCCTTATCATAATATCACATTTCTAAAAAGTATGTTTATAGTTAATGTGCAAAATATATAAATCGCTGCAACCATAAGTCTTTGTAAGTGAATATTACTGAATCAAAAAACCTTGAATAAATCATATGCAAAAAATATTCATGAGTGTCAGAATTTAGTTTTATTTTAGATCGATATTTACAAAAAAAACAAAAGAAAAAGTTTCCATCACACTTAATAATAAAGCAAACATACGATTAATAATACTTTTGTCTCAATTAACTGTTATACTTTGTTATGTACACGTGGGACCATGAATGGACGGAAAAATAATTTTAATTATCCTGAAGAACCAAAAACGATACTTTTTTCCCTTTTACATCGTTTGACATTTAAAAATTATTACAATCTTCATGAAATTGCGTCGAAGTATATTCTATATAATACCGTAATTTTTGGAAGGGATGTTTTCTTAATGAAGCGTCGTTATTGGTTAAACAATTATTTAGATATTTATGTGTGCTAATAATTACTCCGTCCCAAAGTCCCAATATTTAATAGTGCATAGTAGAACTCAACACAGCTTTAACTCCATGATGTTTGATAAAGAACCTCTTGTAGATTTTCAATGGGCACCATTGTGTCTTCTTCTGGGTTAAATGGATCTGGTATCATTGGATGATTATGCGGACATGGCCACTTGACAATGTTTCCATTTATAGTGCAACACACAGCTAGACATTTGTCTGCCACTCTTGAGTTCTTGCAGTACCAAAACACTTTACCTTTATATACTGATTTTTTGTAAAATGCATGGCCATCCACAATCAGTCTAGGGTTACCGCGTCGACCCAAGATGCATTGTATGGTACCTGGGATAAAATAATACACAATTTAAACACTAGTAAACAGTGATAGGATATATGGCATTACAGGTGCGTTAAAGCGCATGCAACTACAAGTAAATAGCCTACTAAGATTTAGAGATTCAAATAGATTGTTGCACAACTGAATAATTATTTAATATTTTTATTTTAATTTATATACTTATATAAAATATTCTAACAGTACAAACATATTCTCATGCAAAATAATTTTAACTGCCTCTTTGGTACATATACATCACCTCAAATAATATTGGACAAGTGTCTATATGTATATTAGTTGTCTCAAAATAAAGTTTATATGTAGTGGATTTAACAACTCAATTTGGGAAAGTATTTCTATAAAATAATATCAGCCCAAATGTAAACTTCATCTTCAAAAATTCTGCAGTCCCTTGCAGCATGTATAGTCAATTTAGGCCAATTAACAGGCTTTTGATGCTTGCTCTTTAGATATGTTACAAAAAAACTCCGGTAATGGCTTGCTAAATGTGGCTATTAAGGTCAAAATAAGATTTAACCAATTAATGCATGGTTTACAAAGACAAGCCACTAACTCTTCCCGGCTCCAGATTTTTGTACAAAATGTGTCTATCATATATAAAGCGGTTGCATGCTTTTAAATTAAAAAGCTCAATTTATCATACTGATTACCACACTTTACTTGTTGAGATATCTTGAATTCAGACAATAAACAAACATAAAC
Source organism: Rhynchophorus ferrugineus (assembly GCF_030347505.1). NCBI lineage: Eukaryota > Metazoa > Arthropoda > Insecta > Coleoptera > Curculionidae > Rhynchophorus > Rhynchophorus ferrugineus. The sequence goes on along the minus strand of NW_027472583.1, from coordinate 15,270,115 downwards.
ATTCTTTTGAGACAGCATGTATAATGTAAATATTTCTTTTATTAACTTAAATTTATTAGGCAACCCCTTAAATGTCATTGTAGATTAATATAAATGTAAATAAAAAGTAATTTGAAATAAACACAGAAACAGGACCTAACCTAACTTTTACAATGCCATATATAAAGAGATCAGATAATAAATATTGTGTATTATTTTAATCCGGTCCAAGTTGTATTATAATAAAGAAATTTTGAACATAAATATAAGTTAGAAAAAAATACATCAAATAGATATGCAACATTCCTAAACAAGAAAAGCAATTTTAGTTTACCTGGTTGAGATGTATCATCACTTGGAATTGCAGGCCCATCAGCAGGTGCTGGCCAAGGTGGTGTAAGTTGTGTTGGAGATGGCTCACCACCACTTAACTGTATATCTAGCATATTGGCTAATTCCATATTTTCATCCTAAATATTATTATAAAATAAAAGGAATTTTTTTTTTTTTAATGACTTACCATACCAACTTGAGATCCAGTATCTTCACTGTTATCTATCACTTCCTCTTTTGGTTTAATTAAAGCTAGTGCTTGATTTTCTGATGGTGAACCAAGAGAAGGCTGACTTAAAGGATTAATTACTTGGCTACAAGACGAATGGGGAAGATCAGTAGGTGGAGTATCAATACGAGATTGTTTTTGTGGAGGTGGTAGAACTAAAGGAGTAAATGAATGAGTGCCTGGTAATACATTTAGTTGTGGTGAATGAGAAGGATCTGGTACTGTACCATCTAATGGTCTTAAAGGTTGAAGTGGCCTTATTAATTTTTTAACAGGCCTTGGTCTTTTTCTGATATCATGCTTTCGTTGTTCAATGTCTCCATATGCACTAGCTGCAGAGAAACCATTTGTATTATCCTAAAATTAAGTTTAATACATATTCTAGATTCTATTTTCAATTAATAGAAGGTATACATACGGAAGAATTATCTGTAAGACCTTTGACTTTAAGAGTTTCTGCTACTTTCATAAAAGTTGGAATTTCTTCTTGACTTACACTCACTTCACCCTGGTACATAAATTGTAGTAAACTTTTTAAAGCATCATAGTTTACATCAGGTAAAATAACTATTGGATGCTTGCATGGATTAACTCTAAATAATTCTTTGAAGAATGGACTACATACTGAAAGAACAGTTTTATGTGCTTTCATAAATTTACCATCAGCTGCTAATGTAACATCAACTAAATCTTCATCTTTTAATAAATTATGAAATCCGCTACTTAAATTTGCATGAAAATTATTCCAACATAGAGAGAATTGATCACCAACATCCATATTTTAAATAAATAATGATGCACTATTTTTTTCTAAGATTTTTGCTTTAGAAGAAATTAATCTTAATATAATCAATTCTGTATTAATACAACTTAGTTTACCCCTTTAATTAGGTAATTACAATTTAAAAAAATTGCGGAAAACATGAGGTCGGCCACAAACTACCAAGTTCTTTTTTGTAACACACAAAAGGCCTTTTTTACAAACAAATCAGAAAATGGACGATTTCTTCTTCTTTTCGAAAACAGTAATTTATTACACAAAACATATAGATTTTATTTTTGATCTACTAGCTTCATATTTTGATTTTGAATTATTTATTAGTAATTCTGAGTTAGAAAATATAATTTCTGTACGCTTAAAATATGTCTCAAATAGAAGTGTAAAATATTAAATTATATTTATAAATTGACAGCAATAGTAACACAGAATAAATAAAATTTCGGTATTTTGTGTTTAGTAACCATATTTATGATACTAACTAGTAAGGGTGTCGACTGTTGAGGAAAAAATCGATAAATCATTATATACCTATTTCTTGGAATATCGTATTGAAAATATAGATATCTATATTAATATATATAAAAATTAATATATAAAAAAATAAAAACATATCAGAGAAAAAATACAATAATATCAGTATTTTACAAAAATTGTATCGATATTCTCTATATATTTTAAAAAGTATATAGGTATATATAGGAATGTTTTGACAATTCTTTGAAAATAAGTACCAATTTTAAAAGGTTTATTAAAAATAATAATAATTTTTATAATGTTTAAGAAGTTCTTTAAATTTTTTTGAAAAATTATCTATATATCGATATATAAACATACTGATTATAAATCAGAAATTTGCAATCGATACTTTTCAGCATCCCTAGGAGCTTATAAAGTTATAACCTTACCACAAAAGAAAGTAATTATCAATACTTTGCGAACCTTACCTTTATAATAACCTTACTTCGGTGCAAAAATTTTAATTGTGCTTTATTCATAAGTTACTTATGGATTAGTTTTATTTTTTATTCTGCATAGAGTAAATGATACTCATATATTAAAAAGCAATTTCTATTTTATGTTCTTTCTATTGCGTAGTTTTATTTGTTCGCCATGGCTACGAGTTCAAATGTAAATCTCAATTATTTGACCAAAACATATTTTAAACTAATACTGTTGTAGGTGTCTGTTCAGGAGTTTTCTATTAGAGTGCCAAAAAATGTACAAAGAAAGTATCATGTAATGCGATTTAATGGAACTTTAGGTGTTGATTTTGGAAAATGGACTCAAGTAAAAATGGAGAGGGAAAATAATCTTAAAGAATATAAAGGGATTGAAGAGGAACAACCAAAGTATGTTGGTCTTGTAAATTATTATGTATATTATAAATTTTTCAATGTCAGATTTGGAGCAGGTTCAGAATTTGGAAGAGAAGCTAAAGAGGAAGCAAGAAGAAAGAAATTAGGTATTGTTGCAAAGAAATACAGAGCAGATGATCAACCATGGATTTTGAAAAGTTACGGAAGCACAGTGAAGAAATTTAAAGGTCAGTAATTTGCTTTTTGAAACTTTTGTATTGAAACCGTTTTGTTTAAGGTATTAGAGAAGGAGGCGTTTCTGAAAATGCTGCTTATTATGTGTTTACACATGCTGAAGATGGTGGAATTGAAGCATTTCCTTTACATGAATGGTATAAATTTCAACCAAATCAACGTTATAAAACATTGTCAGCAGAAGAAGCTGAATTAGAATTTAATAGAAGAAATAAGCATCTGAATTACTTTTCTCTTATGTTAAGGTAAAGGCAACATTGTTTAGAATATGTGTATATATATGTGTGTGTAAGGTATGTTATGTAGAAAAAATAATCTAATACTTTTAGAAAAAGATTAAAAGGTGAAGAAGATACTGAACTAGATGAAGAAGGTGAGAAAAGCAAAAAAACCTCAAAGAAGGACCGTGAATTGAAAATATCTGATATGGATGAATGGATTGACAGTTCAGAAGGCGATTCAGATTCAGAAAAGGAGGATAAAGGGGAAGATGAAGATGATGAAGGCAAGAGCAAGAAAAAGAAGAAAGGAAAAAGTGTGTTAAGAGTTTACTTTTTTAAATATTATTATAGCCTATTTTTATACATAGATGCAGGTAAAAAGCCCAAAAAGAAGAGGGATACAGATGTAGAAGCCATAGAAGATTCTGATGATGGGGATGAAGAAGGCAGAGAGGTCGATTATATAAGTGACAGTTCAGAGAGTGAACCAGAAAATGCTAATCTAGATGGCGTTGCTGAAGAAAAGGGTTTAAAGTAAGTTTAATTAACTAGTCTTACTGGAAAATTATAATTTATTATTTTTTAGGAAGCTACTTAATTCGGATGAAGAAGAATCTGAAGATTCAGATAAAGAAGATAAAGATAAAAGTAATGAGGATGAAGAGAAAGAAGGAGAGGAAGGGGAAAAGAAACCAGAAGAGGATAAAGATAAAAAGAAGAAGAAGAAGGACAAAAAGGTGAAGTTGATGATTGGCATTCTATAGTGTATCTATATGATTGTTTTTAATTTAATAGAAAGACAGCAAGAAGAAAAAAGAAAATGATCCCGATGATGACTTTAGTTCAGATAGTTCTACAGATGAGGATAAGAAGAAAAAGGTTGATAAAAAAGAAAAAGGAAAGAAAGAAGAGAAGGTAGAACCAAGTAGTGGAAATAGTAGCCGTTCAGCAACCCCAACTATTGATAACAAAAGAAAAATTGTTACTGATGCTTTAGCTGGTCCAAGTAAGAAAGCCAAGTTGGATATTCCCAACTTCATTCCAGGTATATTTATTATAATTTAATAAATTCAGTACTACTCTATATATCATGATATTGCTAGGTTTAGCTGAATCTAATATTACTGAAGATGCTGTAAGGAAATATTTGATGAGGAAACCGATGACTACAACAGAGCTACTCCAAAAATTCAAGTCGAAAAAGACAGGTTTATCTAGTGAACAACTAGTCAATGTTATGACACAAATATTAAAGAAAATCAACCCAATTAAACAAACACTGAAAGGTAAAATGTATCTTTCTATCAAGCCAACGTAAATTTTACTTTTTTATTGTTATGATTTATATCAAATATATTGTCATTGTGTAATTTATTGTATTTTTTTTATTCATCTAATAGTAAAATAAAACAGTGAACAGAAAAGTATTTCTGACTTATTTCGTTCGTAATAAATTGAACGGCCTATATTCCACCATGTTTTTAAACCTACATTGCTTAGATAAGCTAAGTCATTATAAACAAGAGATGGATCTAGCAGTTAATTTTTACTATAATAGGAGGTTTTTTAACTTTATACCAAAAATTTTACTAAATGTGTGCTAACCAAGGATAGTAATAAGTTATTCGATATTTTTTTATTTCTCTCGTTTTCTGATCAGTCTGATCTCATTTTCGGATCAGTCCATTGACATAAATAAATTGGGAGAAGCCGAGCGATAACAGCGATATGCATTGGCGATATTCTACTGTTTAAAAGGGATCGAAAGTCATGTAAGCGCTTTTTTGCATGCTCCTAAATTTTCACTGACAGGTAGGTTATATTTTGACCGATTTTATTAAAGGCAGAAAACTGGTAAACAACAGATTATCTCTACGTGCGGAGGAACAAATAATACATTTTAACTGTAATTATTAGGTTTAGTGGCAAATATAATTTCTTTTAATGACATGACATAAATAGTTTTCATCTTATTTTTGTTCAAGTCATACAGAATCGAAACTACTTGATTTTGGGGTTGCATTTGTGACTGATCAAAACTACTAGTCCGCCTCTGGTATAAAAATAATACACTTAAATTTCATTGATATATTTTATTTTTAAATATCACAGCATTATAGTGAACTTATTTTAGAGTGTGTAATACATTAGCTGTAAAACTAAAAATATACAAAAAATGAGTCTAATACAAGTGGTTGAATACATGAAACATTCCTTCTATTATATTAGAGCATCGTCAAAATAAATGAGCAAACACATGGAATAACATAAAAACAAAAATACACTAAATTGAATAATTATAGGTTACAAGATTCTTCATTTGGTTTTATAATTCTTTTTATGGTAAATAAAGTCTTATGTAATTTTTTTAGAAGATCGTCGCATTCTAATTCGTCGCTTAATTCAAATGTAGCTTTATAGCAGTTTTTGTAAATATCAGCCAATTTAGGAGATTCCTTGTTTGGACTTGGTTTAGACATGCATACTTTTACCAGCAATTTGAGTACATATTGCAATCTTGTCTTTATCAACTTCAATAGCGAATAAAGAGACTTAAATGATTTACCCACATCAGCTACTAAAATATCTGTTTCTTCTGGTATCTCCACTTTTTTTTCAACGAGTAAATTCAACATTTCATCTATATCTATAAACAAATCTAAACAAGTCTGTAAATGTTTTAGTTTTACTGCGGCCGAACCGGTTCCTGTAATATGGTTGATATTAAAGATCATTATGAACATAGGTTTCCGATTTTTTCTAACCTTCGATTAAAAATTCTATTAAAGCGACTCTTTGCATCTGGCTGGTAAGAAATTGGAAAGCCTCTCCAGAGTGAAGGAAAAGCTTTACCGCCTTTTCATAGTGTATTTGAGCCAGCTGAACTGCCTGTCTTCTGGAATCTGGAGGAGCATCCCATGCTTGTCCGTGCCAAAGTGAACCTTAAGGTAAACCACCAGCAAATTACATTGACGAATATAATTTTAGAAATACATACCCATACGGAATAGTATTGTACCAGCGCGATATTGATAAAGGGGTAATTTAGGATTTGACTCGTCCAAATCACAATGATCCAAAGCAGTCTGTAAGGCTTCAAGTACTTGCTTTTGCGCTTCAGATTTGCTCTAAAAATAATATATTCCCAGTTATATCTAACCACTACTTTTATAATTAAAAAAAAAACAACAGAATTTATTATTACCACATCTGATGGAGGATTGTCATACAATATACAACTAACTGTGAACAAAGCTGTACTCAACTCCCAGGTAACCACGTTCCATATAGAAGGACAAAATGTTCGGTCACCTAAAGCTCTCAATGCTCTTTTATAACTTTGAAAAGCCTTATTGTAATGTTTTCGTTCCTGGGGGGTTAGTTCATTCCTAAATGATAAAAATGGTTAAATATAGTCTTTTCTATTTCTTTATTTTCTCTGTATATTGTATAGAAATTTTTATCTCACCTTTCTTCTGGAGTATTAGCATGAGCTAATAATCTGTGCAAATGTCCCATATTAGAATTTAAAAGGGCAACATTAGTGGCGCAATTTTTTTTCTCGAATATTTGGAGCCCTTTAATTAAGTATGGCTCGCTTTTACTACAGGCGTGAATAATTTCTTCTTGGGATTTTGAGTATTTTGCTATGTTGAGATAATAATTTGCAAGTTCATTAAAAGAACTTGCTAGTCTAAATAAGATATTATCACATGCAGAAATTTTCAAAGATTGTTCATAACACTCAATTGTTCTCACTAGCATTTGTTCTACTGTTCTTATATCAGGTATAAACACTACTTTTATCTCACTATCTCCCAAATTAACTTTATGGGCCCTATTTAAACAATAAATGAGAATTAAATACAAATTACCATATTTACAATATGAAATAAGTATCTGCATGAATATTACTACATTATTAATTACTTAACCTTTCATCTTGTTCAATTTTCTCTAAAAGCCTAATGTCAGTTTCATGATGTGAATGTAATTGCTCCCTATATAAATCAATATTATTCCAGTGTTGTACCGTCAAAAAGCATACATCTCCAGCTCTGGCTAACAAACAGCTTATCCTTAATACACCTTTGTAGAAGTGAATTCTATTTAATGTTAATTGGCATCGAGCTGATAAGCTCAGGACCCTCAAACATTCACCATACCTTGACTAAAATATTTTATATCATGTATAAGAAAATAAAATCAGTTATCATAAAATATGGAAATTACTTGAGTAATATAAAATTCCGCAAGAGTAACATATATTAACGATGCCTTCTCAAAAAGTAAAATTTTTAAATGACCTTTCCATGAAATTTTGCTTGGATCAAACGTAGGCCACTTTGGATCATAAGAATCATCTTTTTTATCTTTCGGAATTAATGCTCTAAAATAATTAAAATTATATATGTAAGACCCATCTAAAATAATTACAACATACAATTTTTCTGGGGTTTCCTGTTTTTTCTTATTTTTCTCTTTCTTTTTACGCCTTGTTTGTTGATTTTCAGATTCATTTGCATTAGATTTATGTTTATCTAACTTTGTATACGGCATCGGTATAGCTTCAAAAGGTTTTGCCATTGTTGCCTAGAATGAAAACAGGACATATCACCAATGAAAAATAAATTAAAAAGAAATAAACTAACTTCTTCTTCCTTTTTATCATTTTCAGTTTCTCTAAAATAATGTAGACAATTTAGGCCTGAAACTACATGCTCCAATGATTGATAGCATCGTTCTTCTAGACTTCCACTTAAAGGTGGAGGTGATTTATAATAATTTCTAAATGCCTGGGAATTGTTTGGCTTTTCGAGGTCTAGAATACATACATCATTTGCTAGATCTTCGTCATCATCATAAACACTAGCTTCATCATCTTCGTTTCCAGTCTGTTCAAATATAGGGTTTTGTGGATTAATCTCTGTTGGTACATATAAGTCCGCCAGCATATAGTGAGATGAGGTAACAATTTCTGGATATTTTTCTTCTGGTAATAATTTTATGGCATTTTTGAGGAGCATTCTTATAGTTCCTGGTTGTGGTCTCCTTTAAAATATGAAATTCATGTATAAATGACACTGCATCTTAAATATTTCTATTTACCGATGAGGCGAATTTTTCATATTTCTGCCTACTCTATATAATAACATAGCTACAGGGATTGTAAAAGGGTTTTGTCCATTCTGTACATCTTCTTCTGAACACAACGATGTCAAATCATATAATTTTACTACCTAAAAAGTATTTTTATTTATTTTTCAATTAATATATTTAATGCCACTATTACCTCTTCATTTTTCCCTTTAAATAACCAGTATGTATGACCAGATTTTGTAGCATTTGTTTTTAAGAAGGACAATATACTTTGAGCTACATCTCTTATTAGTTTAGGAGAAAACTTCGAATTGTCTAATCTAGGATGAACACAACATAAAAGTAAATTCTGAATAAACACAAAATAAATTGTGTATACCTCGGTAAGTCTTCTGTTTTTATTAGTTCATATTTTTGTACAATTCCATTAATGTGATAACACATTACTACTTCAGGTACATTAGACATTAAATTATCCAACCAATAATCAATTCCTGTTAAAACTGATATAGGTTTACTCATATCTCTTAATCTAAAAATAATGCATAGATTCTTGTCAAAAGTATTATATTAACGTTACCTTAGAGAAATACAAGGATGTGTACCACCTCCAAAAATAGGCATATCTGTTCCTAAAAGCATTTCTATATCTTCAAAAGTCCACACAACATTTCTATTAAACTCAAACTGATTGGAGTCGGGATATTCTGTATTCGGCTTAGGATCTGGCAAAGGTGGAGTTTGTACTGATGAATCTCTGCTATCTTGTGAATGATATAGCCTTAATCGGCTCAAATTATTTTGTTCAATTTTTGGATCTTGACCTTCGCATCTAGTTTCACCTTCCACAAGACTATGATATAGGAATTTTGAGACTAAACTCTTCTGTTTTAAAGCCTTTTGAGTGCGATTTTTAAAATATAAATGTCGATCATTTTCATAAGTTTCTCTATCAACATTTTCAAAGAAAAATTTTTTTAGCCATTCCCATTCTGTTTCTGATGTTTTTAAAAAATATTTGTAGATATCAAAATCATCAAGCAAAAGAGTATTTTCTACTCTGTGTACTATCATACTGATATGACCTTTATAATATGGTATTTTGAGCAACGTCTTAATATTTTCTGCATCCGATACAACATCAACTTCCCCAACACAATCAGGGTACATGTTAGCCATTTTAAAACTGTAAGAGACTTATGAATAAATGAATTATTAATAATATTCAATTGTATACCTAGAAAAACCTTTTTGGTGATAAGGAACTCTTTGTAAGCCATAAGAATCAGCAGAATTACTTAACCAATTCGAAGGCGGCGAGTTTAGATCTGTATTGAATTGAAGTTTTGCAAAAGTCGCAGGTTTCGGAGCTGAATATTTCACTACAGCTCTAGATTTAATTTTCTCTAATTCACTCTCATCTTCAGAGTTCTTTGATAAGTCAGAGCCTTGTTGCGACATTATACCTTGATCTTATAAACATAAATGTAAATCAACAAAACGTGATCTTTTGGAGAATAATGTAACGAACTGTTTGAAAAAATTCTCGAATATTTTGACAAGTAAACAAAAAAATAAGGTTAAAGTTTAATACTTGTCGTTATGCAACTAATTATACGGTAATGTCTAGTAATGTAAGTAAAGAAATACCTCACAATCACAGAATAGACTGACTCAAGATTTCAATGTTTTGTGATCTTTTATTATGAAGTAACTTTAAAATATTATACATAGTAGGGATATAAAATATCACATATAAATATGGAAGAATTAAATAAAATACGAAATATATATCAGAAAAAAATGTATTTCATGTTACTTGATGTACAGGTAAAATCTTATAATATACTTTGTTGTGAAAAATTTATAAAACATGGATTATACCAGGTGACAATACCTTCACAGATAATATAATCATCTAATACAATTTGATCATCAACAAAATATACTAAAAGCATGACAAATACATGAAATAAAAGTTACTTATTTACTATGAGTGCTAGATCTGCTTTCGCGGGTGCTAGCAGAACGACGCCTCTTAGCTTCCTCTTTACGAGCCTTTGATTCCTTCTTCCTTTGAGCCAGGAGCTTAGCATAGGTATCAGCCTCTTCTTTGCGTTTTAAGCATCTCTTTTTCTTCAATGCAAGACGATGACGTTTTCTCTGGAGAACCACAGGAGTTATCAAACGTTGAATTTTTGGGGCCTTGTATCTTTGTTTCTTTCCTTCTTTTTGAGCCAAAGGAAGCTTAACAACATATTGTCTGACATCATCTTCCTTGTTCAAGTTAAAAAGCTTACGAATGTTAGAAGCTCTTTTAGGACCAAGACGACGAGGCACAGTTGTGTCTGTAAGTCCAGGAATTTCTTGTTCACCCTTGCGAACAACAATAAGGGCCAGGACGGAAAGATTTCCATCTACAATGCATCCCCGAACTGATTTACGTTTTCTTTCACCAGTACGCCTTGGTCTATAGCAAGAATGTCCTTTAGAGAGCAATAGACGCACTCTGCTATTAGTGAGAACTCCTTGTTTCATAGGGAAACCTTGCTTGTCGTTACCTCCCGCAATTTTCAGTACATATCCTTTCCACTCATCACCTAAGGGATCAGCTTCGACTTCTTGACCCATGCGCTTTTCGTAAAAGATACGAATTTTATGCTCATCCACTACTTCAAACAGCTTTTGGCATCCCGTTGCGGGATAGGACACGTTCAACTTCATGTTTCACTAGTTTTTAAGCAGTACTTGCGGATTTTTTACAAGAAAAACTACGATTTTTAACCACGAAATTGATCAAGCTTGCAGACACGTTGCATGGCCGACACAAAAAGGAAGGTTAAGTTAAGAACTTAAAGTCTTCTCACTTCAATTTGACATATGTCAAAAATTCAGAAAAAAACTTTTACAAAAATTATTTATATGACTATTTTAAATTACTTATTGAAATATTTTGTCTTATTTAATATTATCTGTTATCTTCGTAATTAATTTACTAAATTTTCAAGTAATATTGGTTACATTTCTTTTTTAATGACGGAAAATAAAATTCATTCGCCATTATTGCAAGAAAAATATCGATTTTATCCCCTCTAGTAATTCCACAAATTATAACTTTCTCAAAAAAATAGTTTATTAACGATAGAATATTTTAAAAGGTAACAACATAACGTTTATAATTATAAATAATTTTTTTAGACAGAATTTAGTTGTAAATTTTACGTAAACACTGTTATTTTAAAAATATAATGTTAAATAATCTATTATTAGAATAATAATAATCAGTTATACTCTCAGAAATTTTTAATTAAAAAATTAAAAACGTAAAAATTAGACATTTTGAAAGTTTTATTCTGTTTAATTTTATTAGTAACACATATTTACACTAATAACGCATATGCATGTTCATAACTAAACAGTCTAAATAATTAGTTTATTTTACAAAAGTTTATTCTAGATACAATCTATTTTTCATTGAGTTCAAAGTGAAATGTTCCAAAATATAATAAATTAATTAGGCATTATACAAGATATTTAACAAGCTTCTCATTACCAAACAGAACATTTCTTTTCAGGATTCATGTATGAATCTTTGTGACAACCAAAATCATATGCAAATTCTTCTAAGTTTCTCAAAGGACCATTCACCTATACACATTATCAAAGCGTATTATCATTAAAAATATATTTCTGCTGTAATTTGAATATACTTACACGGATTTCATTTGGAGAATGATGATACCTGTTGCTAGAATATTTATCTCTTATATATCTAGTGGAATATTTGGAACAAAACTGTAATGCACTTGATATCCAAAACAATTGTTTTGGTGTATATTTTAGATCTAAAAAATATTTTTGAATTCATCACATTCTTAGATTTTTCTGTAAACATTACGGAAATAAAAATTACTCTTGTCACATATTTACCTGGAAGTGTTGGCTGTCTACCATATCTCCACTCTTGTTCAGAATAGGCAGCGTAAGCTACTTTTAGTCCAGCTAAGTCTGCAACATCTTCGTCTCTAGTGATTAATACATTAGTCTAGAAAGTAATATAGATACTAAACTTGCAATAACAATAGTCATTTGTTCTTACTCGAATGTTATTCAGTTCCCTTATTTCATATCTCGAATACTGGTTTGAGACACACTCTAATTTATCAATATATCTGGACAAACTTAATGGTGTCCACCAGCTATATAATCTTTGTCTGTTCGATGTTGGTTCTTCAACGTGATATGCTTTAGCTTCAATAAATATATGTGATATTTGGTGGGCCAGCACGGTACCAAAAAGACCATAGTTCATGTAATCTGGCCTATTATCATTGTAATAGATTCCTCGGAGAAGGCCGAGTGGAAACTCTGGACAAAAATAAAGATAAATCATCAGTGTTTTTGATAAATTCGTCTATATATGTTAAAATCATATTCTACATTCTTTATAGTTATATTTTCTTGCGATGTATACTATTGGGTGTATTCAAAGTATCATTTTTTGAACCGCCTCTAACGCGATAATCATATTGTTAAATTAAGTTGTAATTATTGTAAAAAAATTAAATATTAATTCTTAACTAGCACTAACAGTATGGGATTTCAGCTTGCTTAGCTCTAATTTTTTTAAGTGATATTTATGTAATCATCTTTTGTTGAATGAACATTTTTTACAGTCATGTGTAATATTTTAATTGAATGAAGATATCAATTTTGAACTCCAATACGGAATAAATACTTAACTGTTCCTGAAAATATTGTATTTAATAAAAGTTCTATGTGGTGAAATATTTTTAATAAATAGTGAATGTATCAGTCTGCATTTATAATGATATTCACGTAAGTAAATACTGTAACACCTTTTAATAATTTTTTGGGTTCTTTCTTACAGCATAATTATATAATATAAATATGCACCAGATTATACCCAGCCTGATAAATACTCCTGAATGTATATTAAGCTTCCTCACTTGTACCCTACACTATCATAAAGTTCTATGTTCATTAATTATTATAGTAACTAATGACATAAATATGTTACTCTAATAAAGTTCATAAAGTTTTTTTTATGGTCACAAAAGTTTTGCTTTCTAAAACAAAAGTCCGGCATTATCAATAGCCAAGGCAGACTATATATATTATATTTTGTACGAGATTTTAAAATAAAAAAATGATAAATAGATATTATAGTATGTTATTTATAGTTAACCATAATTTGTTGATACAATTACTTACTTAGTTTATTTTCAATTGGTGAATATTGGATATTCAAACCACTGAGGAATTCTTGTGTTTTAACCCATTGGTCCAACACAGGTTTCCTTATTAAGCTATAATGGATATTCATGGATATAAAATCCAAATGTAATACTGCTTCTAACAGTTTATTTTCATTGATTTCCACCTGCAATAAAAGTGGAAATTAACTGTTTTCAACAGTTTTATCTTATAACAAAATGAAATATTCAGCGTTAATAACCAAAAAATCGAGAGTAAATTATATTTTGTTATCTAGTAAGAATATATATAATACTAGATACTTGCATCATCATAAGCTGTATTCTCTTCAAGTATGTCCACGATGTCAGTGACAGAAAATATCTTTTCTACACTAGAAACCAATGTTTTAACGATACGTCTTTTTGTTTCTTCATCTAACCAATCGGACATCAGGAGAGTTCTTTTAAACTCAGTTTTTACATTTCTTATGAGTTGAGTAATGTTTGCTCTCATGCTTTCGTTAAAATAACGATCGACGTAAGCTAAATTAATAGCCGGAGTTAATCTGAAATTATTTTCTAACGAATATCAATCGGATTACGTAAATTTATACATACACTTTTCTTGTAGCCTCAACGCACATTCTCCATCTCGGTGTTTTGTCGAATTTTCCGTTAACTTTCGATAAGAAAGCGTAAGCCTTATCCAGTATTTTCGAGGGTAAGAAATTGATTAAATTTTGAACAGTTTGCCATCCAATAAAATTTGCCAAGATTCTTAAAAAAATATTAATTCGTCATTAAAAAATTATTATCAGTGATCAAACAACAACCATCTTACCTCTTTTCGGTATTTCGCAGTACCGTTTCCAGTTTTTTCAGATAAATTGGTTCAGAAACACTAACTATATCATCAAAATGTAATGTTACATGTGTACCGAAAATGCTTTGAATATATTCAAACCACGGTATAGTGGGGTACTCGTGTTGAAGTTCAGGTAACGTATGTAGATTGTAAAGATTAGTCTGATTGCTTTTGTTTGATTCCTTGGATATCTATGTGATAATGGTAGCGTATTAATATCATATTTTATCATTAACGCGCATAATACCTTAGCTAATAATAACATTAATTCAAGAACATCGTTCTGGTCTTTCCATAAATTAGCATTGGTGGCATCAAATTGAGACGCAACATCGATCATATAGTCCAAAAAATCTTTTTTGGAGTTTGGACTTACCTCTGCTGGACTATAGAACTTGTCATGAATCTTAAAATTAAAATAGAAATTGTCTAAGTCTTAACTTATATAACCACCTAAATAAGAATAGCCACATAAAAATTCTAGTTTTCTAAAATTTTAATTCTGTAAGTTTTATCAATTCAGCTTGGATTGAAAATGTTCTGATGAAGCACTATAGACACTAAATGGAATTATTAGTAATATTTTCGTTTACATATTTATTTAACAATGATATATATTATAATTGTTATGTTCCTAATTTTCTTTCAATTATACAATCTACGAAAATCCTACACTTTCTGTTTTAAACGTGACGATATACATAATTGTAGTTTTGATTTAAAAATTAAGATATGCACACAGATTAAGATGTCTTGACTACATGTTTGCGAGGCATTCGTGTTCTAGATTGATTTCTATATAGTAAAGAATAAAAATGAAAGACAAAAACGGTAATGATAATAACCAATAACCTTAAGACATTAGAAATACTTAAAAAATGAACTTATTATGAATATTTGACTCTAATAAGAAACAAATAATTAAACACAAAATGTCATGTTGGGTGTCCTAAAAGACACAGGAAAAACAACATGAATAGAAAATAAATTACAATATATTTGCAGTTGTAAATTTGAACTGTCAAACTTTCTGGCGCAAATGAATTCGCCCAATATACAATTTAAGTTTTAAAATAATATATTCAGTAATATTTACCACGTACCACTAAAATATATCTGTCCAGTTTTTCTCTATCAACTTCCACGCTTATATTGAAGAAAAAATCTGTGTTGATGCCATTATTTCGCAAAATTCGAACTGCCTTTATAAAATCGAATTTTTCGCTATCCCAGTCTGGTCCTTCTAATATGGGCCATCCCCCAATTTCCTTAAATATCTTCTCAATTTTCCTTAAACCTTGCTGTTCTATAGCTTTCTCGTTCATGCACGTTTTGTAGAACTTTTTGGCCAAGTTAAAGGTAGGATTGTCAGTATTATCTGGTGCTTCTTGAAGCATTTTCCTATTTGGAAAATTTTATTAAACTTTATTTTTGTAAAAAATAAACAAATCGGAAATTTTGCCAAACATGTTTCAAAATATATGCATAACTTACTTAATATCCAATTGAATATCTTCTTGCATTAGATGTCTTACCGATTGAATGTCATAGCGTTCATTTGAAAAATTTCGAGTAAACATACCACAGGCGAATCTATAAAAATCATCGCATGGTTCTTGAGATTCGTCTATAAAATTTCGAATTTGATTAGCAGCTGTTTGGCAATATTCTGTTTGGCATAAAATTGGATTTCCTAAATGGTATAATATGTTTATATAAAATAAGGTAAAATGTTTTAAAATTACGTTCTCTTACCGAAAATTAATAATATACAAATTAAAATAGTTATTATTATAATACCAATAATTCCTAATAACATATATATAATTTTTCGTTGTCTTTTGCTTTGTTCATTCCAAAATTCTTTTATACTTTTGCGGTGATTCACTTTTTTGATCATAGTTTTGCTAGATTATAAAATTATTTAATCTATAACTAATGAAATATAAAGGATAATATTTACCCGTTATCCATACTTATACTAGTTACGATGACTAACAAATGTTAACTAACGCTGGAGAAAAAATTACTTAAATGCCCGATAATTATAATTTTTAGGTGCATCTTGTTATATCATTCGTAGGTGGTTGTGTAAGCCAAGGGTCATCATAGAGCTTAATTAATAAATTAGCTCATTCAATGTTTTATAGTAACCGATATGTATTACATTTAAAACTTTTAATAAAAATGTATATTTTAGTATTATTTTAATAAAAATGTATATATTAGTATTTTAGTATATTGCATAAATATATGTCTAATAACAAATAACGTAATGAAGTATGAATTTATTTATTCGATAGGAAATATGGAATAAACATTTTAAATAAAATTCTCCTTGTATAATTCTAAACTATCTTTGAAAGTTTGTTGTAGGCAACCAATCAAACACCGTGAATAATGGTTAGTCAAATAACTAATTTCAGCCATTTTGTAAACTTTCTGACTTTGACATTAGTTGTCGAACGTCATTCTATTATTGACAAACGACAGTTGATAACAAAATATTTTTCAATAACGGTACAAACAATCATTTAAATAGGCAAACACGTATAATTTCATTTAATTTGTGCTTCATTCTATATGTGAATATAGATTTTCATCTGAATTCCGTATGGAAAATTGTGATTTCTTCAATATAAATTACATCCGATGTACAGTAGAGTCCTTAGCCTCATGTAGTGAAGTTCTATATTTAGGTTACCAGTCTCCTAGTACCGAAACTAAATGAGTAAAGTGAGAAAACAGCACATTCATGGCGAAAACGCGGGGCACAGTTTAGACGAACGATGTCTTTAACAATAAATTTGGAAATTGGGCACGACTCATCTCTTAGAACAAAAACAACCCCAGAGGGTTTTACCCACGACTGGGAGGTTTTTGTTAAAGGTTGCAACGGAGCTGATATAAGTCACTACGTTGAGAAAGTTGTTTTTTTTTTGCATGAAACTTTTGCTAAACCTAAGAGAGGTACACAAACTGTAATACTATGAATGAATTTTATTAATTGTAATTTGCATTGTAGTTATTAAGGAACCTCCTTATTCAGTCCGCACATCTGGTTATGCTGGATTTAATTTACCTATTCATATATACCTGAAAAATAATCAGGAACCTAAGAAGATTCAATTTAATTATGACCTGCATTTACAACCAAGCGGGCCCCCCCTACATAAAGTTCAGAAGGAAAAGTATACATTCCATACAATTACTGAAGATTTTCGCAATAAGCTTTTGAAAGGTGGTGCGGTGGTAAGTTGTCAGATTAAAAATGTTTAAATTAAAAGTGATATAATAAAATACAATTTAGATAGGAACTGGTTCTGGCACAGATACCATATCTTCTAAGTTTGAAGAAAAACCACAAATGTCTAATAAACCTAAAATAGGCAGCTCAGATCAACTAAAAAAGTACAAAGTAAAGCAAGATGAACCCAGAAGTAATCAGTTCACAGATGTTTTTGGTAGGAAATTTGTTAATTTATTTTAAACAAGTTTCATTTAAAATTCAATTATTAAATCTAACATGGTTTCATAAACTCCATGCTCATGAATATACACATGTACTTAATAAATATTATTTTATAGGTACCCCAATTACAAAAACTAGCCAATCTGTTGAGGTTCCTAAAATAAAGGAACCTTTAAAACTTTTAGCCAAACCCAACGAAAAAGATAAGGAGAGGATCTCAGTTTCAGGTAACATTGCAATATATATATATATATGTGTATATATTCTTTTATTACAGTACAATTGTTATTTTAGAAAAAGATAAAATTAAAACTAAAATTTCTCATAAGGATAAAGATAGGGATAAGGATAAAGAAAAATGTAAAGAGAGACAGACTGACGATAGAAAATTAAAAGATGATAAGAAGGATAGAAAGGATAAGAGAGACAGAGATAATAGTAAGAAAGATAAGAAAGATCGAAAAGATAGAGATAAAGAGAAAGAAAGGGAGAAGAGTCCTGCCAGATTATCACCAATTCCAAAGAAATCTCCAAAGAGGCATAGAAGTCCTTCTCCAATAAAAAATAAAGAAAAGGAACCACTAAAAGAAAAAGACAAAGAGACAAGGGACAGGGAAAGGGAAAAGGAGAAGAAAGCTAAAAAGCATAAAGAGAAGGATAGTAAATATAGAGAACGCGACAAAGAAAAGGATAAAGATCGATCCAGTGACCATGTGAAAGATAATAAAAATAAAGATAGTAAGATTTCTAAAGAGAGAGAAAAGGATGCTGGTGGCAATAATAGTATTAGTAGTTTGATTAAAGAAAGGGATAGAGATGCCAGTCCTATGATAAATACGCAATTGTTAAAGCTTGAGAAAAAGGATAAATTGAAAGAAAAGGAGATTAAAGAGTCTGAAAAAGTAGATAAAGAGAAAGAAAAGGAAAAAGCTGAAGATAAGCCAAAGCATAAACATAAGAAAAAGGATAAAGAGAGAAAGGAAAAGAAGGAGGAAAAATCTCATAAGAAAGAAAAGGAAGAAAAAAAATCTGACAGAGAAAGATACTCTTCAGGAAGTTCCAAAGATGTATTATCTAAGGATAGGTAAGAAAAAATATTTTTAATATTAAAAACTAATCTGTTGCTTGCAGGGATAAGACAAATAACCTCTTTGGACACAGTCCTAAAATTGAAACATCCCCGAGTCCTCAACCCATAGAAAAGCCAGTTCCACACCCAGTAGAAGATGATTCATCAAATATATCAAGGAGTAGTAGGGAACCCAGTCCAGTTGAAATACCTTCTCATAATCTTCCTCAAAGAACACCAACTCCGCCTCGAGTTCAAGACCCACCAAGAAAATCTGTGGAGGAATCTCCCATAAAAAAAGTTTCCACAGATACTGATACGACAACACCAACTAAAAAGAAGGAGAAAAAAGAGAAGAAGAAGGATAAGAAGGGTGATAAAGATCATGAGAAAAAGAGGAAACGAAAAGTTGAGGCTGAGACACAGGTTGAAATTGAGGAACCACCGCTAAAAATCGAAAAGAAGGAGGAAGATACAAATAATAATTCAGATGATGAAAGAAAAGTATCGAGCTCAGAAGATGCCAATCCTATTCCTTATAGCGATGATGTAAGTTATACAGTTAAACATATAAAATATTATAGCATATAAAATATTTCTTTTTGGAAAACAATAATTTCCATGTTTTGTTTAGTTTTAATTAATTAATTAGCTAGTTTTGATTCCATCACTATTTGATATAAAATAATTTCTTTTGATTAATATTTATTAAAATGATACGCAATATCATTACTTATTAAAATTTTTGGTTTAATATATATTTTTAGGGTGAAGCTTATATGAGTATGCTAAGAGATCTGCAGCATAAAATAATGGGCTTGAAGGACAATTCGGATCTGCAGAAAGTAGTACAATTAATAGCGGAGACTGGGCGGTATGAAGTATCCGCTCATACCTTTGATTTTGATCTATGTTTATTAGACAGATCAACTGTAATGCAATTACAATCATTTTTTTCTCCAGTGAACTGAAAATCAGCACTAGCCCGATATCTGTTGTACATATATATTTTATTTATTTAGAATCAATATATATATATATATATATATATAATATATATATTTGTAGATATATTTATCTTTATTAAATAAGAAATGGGCAAAGCAAATGAAAATTGGCAGTTAAATAGAAGCATACAATTTGTTGCTAAATAACAGCAACTTTTGATTTTTTTATGGTGATATAATAAATCGTACTATGTGTTAATATATTCCTGTTTTATTAACATCTGTTAATGAAAGCAATAAATTATATATTAAGTGGTTTTCGTTCTTAAATTAAATTTAATAGATAACCCTCAACAACTTTTGCAAATGCTGAGTACAGTCATTAGTTGGCGATGACATTTGTTTTTGTTTGCAAATTTTATTTTATGTTTTGTGTAATTGTAAATAATGATTTTTCTTTCTTTAAAGCATCAAATTTAAAGGAAAGTAACATATTGCTGTTTAATTTATTCAAGAGTGATCAAATGATATTGTATATTTATAATGTATATATAGTTTTTTAAAGGGGGATTGATTAAATTTTATCGGAGGTGATTTTTTTATTATATCTGAAGACCTTCGCTATAGCATTTTACTTATTTTTCTAATTTGTACCTGATATAATGAAACTTTATAACTCCGATATTTTGTACATAGTTTATAATAAATCCACTTTTCCAGATTTATGAAAATATACACATCACATTGATTTAGTGGATGATTGTTTTTAAGTGATGGTCTTTAAAAGACTAAAGATAAATTTTGTGAATTTGGGTAATGGATATGATGGTGTATTTTTGCATAAAATTAAGTGTATGTTTAGCTTTTTACATTTGTTTTTGAACTTGTTGATTGTATAGATTATGCAATTTTTAGATAGGAAAATAAAATTCTTAATAAAATTATATAATATTAATTACTCTTTTATTAACCCCCTTAACAGTATTAAAAGCTGTGTCTATAGTTATAAAAATTATTTTTGAGTATAGCTTTCCTCTATTATATATAATTCATTCATATATTAACATATTATGTATAATTCTTCAGTTATTTCTCAGTTTACAGGAGTCCATTAGTCTCCCAGAATCTCTTTCGGATCTTATCGAAAAAAAAGTCCCATTCCCTTCGTTTATATTATTTTCATTCATCTGATTTTAATCCCTGAACTTCAACTCGTTTTACAATCAGTGGAGGAACAAATTCATCACAAAATTTAGAGAACTACTTTCTACATTTTGTATTAATTTAATTATATAAGGATTAAAAACGGAAAACGAAAAGGTAGTGTTATCTGCAGTATTAAATATTTTGTGACGAATATAATAGTAGTTTTTGAAAGGTTGAAAATATTCTTTATTAGTAAAAAGCGAAATATCACTTAGGCTATGAATCGTCGAGTGAAATAAGTGGTAGTTGGAAGTAGCAATGAATACAGTGTATGATAGAATTTTCTCTTCAGTTTTTAGTAGATTTTCAAGGAAATTACAATAAACAAAAGATCAACGTTTTCATCGCGCGCTTTTTATGAGGAATATGCATATAACATATAAATTGAAACGAAGTAAATTGGTGAAAAGTTTATTTTAACTTAAAACATTAAAACAAAACAAAAAAAACCTTTCAAATTACATTTTCTATAATTTAATTATATATAGAATAAAAACGGAAAACGAAAAGGTGGTGTTATCTGCAGTATTAAATATTTTGTGACGAATATAATAGTAGTTTTTGAAAGGTTGAAAATATTCTTTATTAGTAAAAAGCCAAGTATCACTTAGGCTATGAATCGTCGAGTGAAATAAGTGGTAGTTGGAAGTAGCAATGAATACAGTGTATGATAGAATTTTCTCTTCAGTTTTTAGTAGATTTTCAAGGAAATTACAATAAACAAAAGATTAACGTTTTCATCGCGCGCTTTTTATGAGGAATATGCATATAACATATAAATTGAAATGAAGTAAATTGCTGAAGTTTATTTTGACTTAGAACATTAAAACAAAACACAGAAAAAACCTTTCAAATTACATTTTGTATAATTTAATTATATATAGAATAAAAACGGAAAATGAAAAGGTAGTGTTATCTGCAGTATCAAATATTTTGTGACGAATATAATAGTAGTTTTTGAAAGGTTGAAAATATTCTTTATAAGTAAAAAGCGAAGTATTACTTAGGCTATGAATCGTCGAGTGAAATAAGTGGTAGTTGGAAGTAGCAATGTTGAATACAGTGTGGGATAGAATTTTCTCTTCAATTTTTAAGTAGATTTTCAAGGAAATTACAATAAACAAAAGATCAACGTTTTCATCACGCGCTTTTTATGAGGAATATGCATATAACATATAAATTGAAACGAAATAAATTGGTGAAAAGTTTATTTTGACTTAAAACATTAAAACAAAACACAAAAAAAACCTTTCAAATTACACCTTGAATAAATTAAAATCTTTGCCACATATACAGACCGAACTTATTCCTAGTATTCTTAATATTAGAAACACGTTTTGTATTAAGTTGAAAAACCTAATAAAAAGATTGGTCCTAATTTTGTATAAAAGATAATTCTTAGCATTGACGGACTTTCTCTAATACAAAACGATTTAACGGTATTTCTGATACTGCTGCAAAAAGTCTTTATTTGTTTTCTACAACTCATCATGCAAGTCGGTGCCGCTTTCATTGCTTAGTTCCCGACAAGCAGCCGGAGTTTGAAATTCAAAAGCATACTCGCACCTAAAATAATTTTAAGAAGATTAGGAAATACCATTTATCTTTATTATGTGATAATTTACCTATTAGGTTCTGAAACACTTATTAATTTATTTTCTGTACCACAAGTTACTTTAACCTTTGTAGTTCTATTGGGGCCATTCCAACAATTTTGCCCATGATCATAAAACATTAGTCCGTATGGATTATTATTAGGTCCATCCCATTTCGACCACCTTTAAAAATAATAACCATACTTAAACACATATGTAAACACTTAAAATATTATATACCTTCCAAGGTTTGTTTCTAATGAATTTGATTTTGGTATTTGTACAGTCTTATCAAATGGACATAGTTTGTAAATGTACTCTCGATCAGAATACTCAAAGCATTGACCTTCTAAAGTGGCAAACTCTTCATCAGGACCAAAATCTTTTTTAAGACTTTGTTCGATATCTCGAATTTCGTCATTTATATTTCTGACTTCTTTTTCTGAGTCTGTAAAACAATTCCATACAATTAGAATAATCAATGTCTTTATGTATTGTTTACCTACCAGCCAATTGGCTTCTTGCTTCAGTAGCTATATCTACAAGTTTTTGAGTTTCTTCATCATAAGTAATATGTTCCTCATTCTCTATATCTTCATGTTGTGCTTTATCATCAGATTCTTCTTCTTCTTCCTCTTCTTCAGCTAATGAAATTATTTACAATACACAATTTAAAGATAATAATGTAAGTTGAATTATCAGTTTACTAACCTTCATGATCACCTTCGCCATACTCATTTTGTTCATCATTTTCCTTTAAGTCCTCTGCTTCTGATTCTAGTGCAGGTGGTTTAAACATTCCTGACTCTAATGTTACAAATGGTTTCATTAAAGGCCATGACTTTTCAATAAAAGTTTCTAGATCTGCTGAATCTTGGTTATCTAGGAATATTTTTGCTTCTTCTTCAGTGACTACAACAACACATATGTCATACATGAGGCTAAATAAAACTTAATTTTTACCTTCTCCATTACGATCTCTATCAAAGGTTTGTCTTGTTTGAATCTCTGAGGTATCAATTAACCCATCTTGATTACTGTCTAATTTATTAAAGTTGTCAACAGCTTCTTCTCTAAGTTTTTCAGATTCTTTTTCTGCTTTTTGTTTTCTATGTTGCTCTTCAAGTTCTCTATAATATTCCAAAGCTTTGTTTTCTACCTCTTCAGCTTGTTTCTTCAGTTCCTCTTTTTCGGTTTTAATTTTCTCAGCTTCCTCTTTATTTTTTCTTAATTCATTTAATTTTGCTTGTTTCTCATTTTTTATCTTTTTTCCTTGCTGACTTAATTCAGTTCTCATCTGCTTTCCTGTAAATAATTAATATATTTAATAGTAAATAACTTCTATTTTAAAAAATAAAATAATAAAAAGTTAGTTTTCTAAAGCACACCAAACAAGTTATTTCAAATAAAACACCCTAACTTGCCAAAATAAAGAACTGTAAATTAACAATTTTACCATCTGAAAAATATACATTGTAATTATATAAATAGTACTTCAAAATAATATGATATTTGACATACATACCAATTTTCAATAATTCAGCATATCTTGCCGCTTCTTCTCTTGCTGCTCTACCAATTTCTAGACAATTATTTATACAGCTTTTTCTTCCAGTGTATTCATCTGCTCCATCACAACAATCGCAAATGCCATCATTTACCCTATTAAATGTACCAGAATAGTGTATTAATACAATAGGATATTCTTGAAAAGAAATTACCTATTTGATGCCAAAATTTGTGGTTTATACCCAGCATTAAGGCAATAGAATGAGCCATTAGCACAAGCATTTGTACCTGGTTCATCACTGCTGTCATTGCAATCACAATAGTCATCGTTTACCTAGAATAAATAATATTGTTGCAAAAATATTATTATTCTTGATATATATGCAATTAAACTTTTTTACCTGATCATAAGGAATAGTTTTACTTCCATCAAGACAAGTAAAATCTTTTTCCGGGTCATATAAACCAGCTCTAGATAGAGATACTCCTCGCGGTCTTGGAATCTCAACGCTGGAAGTTGATAATTCTACTAGAAAAATTAGAAAAAATAGGCATTTTATTTTAAAGCAAGAGTATATTTTAAAAACATCCATGGTTTATGCCGGCTTATCTTAAGAAAATGATTCTCTTGACATTTTTTAGAGACACGTCAGGTTGTTTTAGACGTCAGATTTAAAAAAGTTTTTAATAGTATGTTTGCTCCATCTTGGTCTTATGACTCGTACTAAATTACATTTTAGTGTACCTTAATTATGCAACCAAAAAATTCTATGACGATAACCGACGGTGTATTTGATAGTTGTTTATTGGAAATCATGTTTATAATATAATTTTAACACTTAATAGCTATTTTAACTGTTATATAACTTATTCGCGAATACATATTATTATTAAAAATTAAGCTCACTTAAAATTTGTAATTCACCATAACGTCAACAATCTGAGAAAATTCGATACATATGCACTTTTATGGATTAATATAATAATACTTAATGCAATAATCCAAAATTCTGGGAAACATCATTTTATATAAGCTGAAATTTTTTAAATTTTAATACCATGGTTTAATTTTTTTGATTTATTTTTTATTAAATTATGTAAATATATAATTTAGTATAGTGTAATATAATGTGCAACAAATTATGTTATATATATTTTTTATTATCACATATAAATAATATATATTATAAAATATATATAGAGGGTTACTAAATATTGACGAAATCAAACCCAAGATTTTCGTGGGAACGAAATGCGAAACAGTTAAATCTCTTAACGAGAAAAAAATGATATGATGGTCGCACTTTAACAAGGCCGAGGATCGAGTAGGCTTAAGTCGAAACAAATGACAGTCGAAGGTGTGATGAGGGACGTGTGCACCCAAAAGGGCGTTACTAATCCAGTTGTGTAGAGAAAAAATTGACATATTTTCAAGACTTTTATTTTTTTTCATACCAACAACACACTAGAATTTTAATTATAGTATATAATAATGTCACGTGAAATTTCGATGAAAATTAAATAAAAACCATGAAAATAATAAGTAAAAGGGTAAGGGAAAATTGTGATGAACTTTTACTACGCCTCTGAAATGGCGGAGCAGGATTGAAAAAAATGGGACATCGCATGTTGTTTTAGTTTTTGTCCAGGAAGGGTTGGTCGACGTTAATGGTGGCTCGTTTGCTTGATTTAGTGTGAAAATAAGAGCTAACGGTTTATGTTTAATACTTATGATCTTGAAAATCACAAGGCTGGTGTCATTATTACATTAGACCTCTACCTGTTAACTAGAAGGTAACTATACCGAAAAAGACACATTTGGATGCATTCGGAATAATCAGGGTGTGATAATGATATATCGAAGTCAACAGCGTGTAAAAAACTATGAAGATATTGTATATTTGGAAAGTTGCAACCTACTGAACATTTTATGATGGTAATTTCAAGCTTCAGATGCAAAAGTATTTGACAGGGCTACCAAAATATTTATTTTACATAGTTGAACAAAATTATTAGGGAATCATATACATAATAAACAAAACAAATGAGGCCCAACCTCAAATGTTTATCAACAGTGTCAATTACTCTAACACAAAAAGGTTTAAATTATATACATTTGTTGATGTAGCTCTGTATTGTATCAAATTATCCTGTAATATTTCGGTAAATACAATATAAAAATTGTAATTTTGAAGTTCATCTGATTAATAGCCTAGCATTATAAATCAAGTTTTCCTATGAACTGTTCAAGTAGATATCTGCTTAGTTTCTTTTACTTGGCTTGACTTCAGTGACAACACTTGGTTCATATATTGTCTGTAGGTAAGTATTGTTCCAAATGTTTAAAATCTCTATTTGTCATAACATACATACTTACCATACATACCAGGCAATCTTGATAAAATCACATTGTTCAATCAAATATGTGCCACTTACCCTTAATCCGGTGAAGTATAGCCCATTGAACTAATTGATTTACAAAAAACGATATATTTGATATTGGCGTTTTGTAATCTAACCATGATGGGATTATTGAAGGCTTCGACTTAATGAATATTTTCCTTTGTATTTCGAGAAAATATGCAGTGAATGTTCAGTAAGTTCAGTTAGAACCAATTTTCTTCTAGAAGAAAATTTAAAAAGAAATAAAAAAGACATTCAAGTTCTGCAGAAACATATAGTGACTTCATATACACTTGTATTTGGTAACTGAAAAAAGAACAAAATTATTTGGAATTTATCCACAAAAAGAACCAAATAGGGCCCAATGTCAAATATTATTAACATTGTTATTTATCTCGATATTATGCTATGAATAAATTTCCGAAGTTCGAACTACACTGGTTGGTTCTCACCTTATTCTCACCTTTGAAGGACGAAATCGCCGAAAAAAGGCCGCATTTAAAGAAAAAGAAAGTGCTGCTTCACCAAGACAATGCACAGTGTCAGAAGTCAGTGAAAACGATGGTAAAAATCCATGAATTGGGCTTCGAATTGATTTCTCATCCACCGTATTCTCCAGATCTGGCTCCCAGCGACTATTTCTTGTTCTCAGATCTCAAAAGAATGCGCGCTGGGAAGAAATTTTCGTCGAATGAAGAGGTGATCGCCGAAACTGAGGTCTATTTTGAAGCAAAGGATAAATCGTTCAACAAAAATGGTATCGAAAAGTTGGAGGGTCGCTATAATCAGTGTATCATCCTTGAAGGGAATTATGTTGTATAATAAAACCAAATTGTGCCAAAAAATATGTCTTACTATGGTAGGCCGGGAACTTTTCAATTAACCTGTTATATGACATTTTATTCTTTGAACCTTGTATCAATTATTTTGATTATTTACTTAATAGACCTAAGTTCTGGAAAATCAATAGTTTAATGATTGTATATATATTCCACATTTCTAAATTATAAAATATAAATTACCTAAATGTTAATATACAGGCTACAGTCAAGCAAAAATTCTAAAATTGTTATAATCACATATAGTCTATTCAACAATATTTTGTACATACGTCATCAAGATGTTTTCATGTATATTCGAACACCTAAACAAATGAGCCTGTCAAATTCGTCCGGTTGTCAGATGTATGCAACATTATAAATACGTATGCAAAACTATAATTAACTGTAGTTTTTAGATGTACTATAATGGTAAAATAAACTATATTTGATAACATTTTTGTTCAATTATTTTATTTAGATTAGAATTTTGTTGTATATTAAAGCCAAACTGAATTAAAACTCAGAGTTGATGCGGCAACATTGTGACGTTTTGATGTCACAAATTTAAATGACATATGTACAAAATAACTTTTCTTCTGTATTAATATATAAACATGTACTTTTTCATTTATTATCCGTAATTAAATTAATTAAAAATTGATAATCTCAAATTGACGATGATTTTAATGACATCGCTGATTCCTACTAAATCTCAAACATCGAGAAACCGGGAAAACGAGGTTAGTAATTTTTTTCGCGTAAAAAAATAAAACCTTTGCGTTTAATGGTTCTCTATTTTAAGGCAGGTAAGCGTATTGTGGACGTTCCGAGGGGTCACAAAAAAAAGACGAAACTCTAACAAATTTCACGTAATTTCGACCATTTGCTTAAAAATGGCATTCCTGTCAGATATCACTCGTAAAATATCGACCGCTACCCCCACGGCGAGTTCGGCCTGTATGCGTGTGCGTTTTATTTAGTTTTTTTGCACGCTACTTGGTCTAATGTTTAAGATATATTGTTACTTATATTTTCGATGTTAAATTTAAAAAAAAATGACAGTCAGTAATTTTCGTTTCTATATATAAACTGTATTTAGCACGAAGTTAGTTACTTTTCAAATAAAACATTTGACGTCTTCTATCTCTTGGCGATGTTTTGACAATAAGAAATTATAGTTTCACATATATTAACACGATGTGAATTCTTCGAAAAATTTGAGTACTTTTGATGCTAAATGCGAGGCCCAAGATTAAAAATCTTTAAGTGCCATTAATTTTTTTTTATTAATTAAATTTTATTAATTAGACCAACTTAGAAAATTTAGATTTAACAGGTCAATTGAAACGTTCCCGGCTTGTCACATATATAGCGCTACTAGAATTATATCCATATCTTTTAGTTAGCCTTAACCCTCAAAAGAAGCGTGTATAGATTTGATAGCTGTCGGATCATTAGTTTGTGAATTATAGCATTTTGAGTGAAGCAACTTGTACAATTGTGAAAAAAATGTATAAAAAGGAATTTCGCGTGTTGATAAAATATTGATTTTTAAAGGGAAAGAATACAGTTGAAGCAAAAACTTGGCTTGATGCCGAGTGGCCGGACACTGCCCCAGGAAAATCAACCATCAAGGATGTAAATTGAAATTGAATGAAATAGCAGACACTCTAAAGATATCAACTGAATGTGTACATCATATCATTCACGAATATTTGGTTATGAGAAAGCTCTGTGCAAAGTGGGTGACGCACGAGTTCACTTTTGACCAAAAACAACGATAAGTTGATGATTCGGAGAAGTGTTTGAAGATGATCAAGCGTAATAGATCCGAGTTTTTGCGTCGGTATGTGACAATGGATGAAATAGGGTTTCATCATTTCACTCCGAAGTCCAATTGACATTCATCCGAGTGGACTGCACACGATGAACCCGCTCCATAGCGTGGGAAAACGCAATAGCAAAAATGGCCGCATTTGAAGAAAAAGAAAGTCAGTGAAAACGATGGCAAAAATCCATGAATTGGGCTTCGAATTGCTTCCTCATCCACCGTATTCTCCAGATCTGACACCCAGCGACGATTTCCTATTCTGAGGTCTCAAAAGAACGCTCGCTGGGAAGACATTTTCGTCGAATGAAGAGGTGATCGCCGAAACTGAGGCCTATCTTGAACCAAAGGACAAATCGTACTATGAAAATGGTATCGAACAGTTGGAGGGTCGCTACAATCAGTGTATCACCCTTGAAGGGAATTATGTTGAATAAAAAAAACTAACTTTGCCAAAAAAATGTATTTTACTGTGGTAGGCCGGGGACTTTTCAATTGACCTGTTATTGCTACTGTCCTGTTATATTTGCATTAATACACAAGTAAGGTTAGTACGGAATTAGTATATTAATATATATTAAAATAAAACTAAACAACTTAAGCTTACAAACTATACAAGTTCGTGTGGTTTGGTACTCTTCAATCTTCTGATTTTCTGCATGTTGCCTAGTAACTGTATTGCTTCCATGTTGCTGTGATTTAGCAAACTCATTTCATGTTTTAACGCTAAATCTTGGATCAGTTCGTAAATCCATTTGGTTTCGAGGTCATCTCTGAGTTGGTTACGTAGCGATAAGCTTAGGTAATTAATAGTAGAACTTTGTTTGGGCAGTGTTGGATTACTAATTGGTTTGATGTTTTAGTGCAATAGAACTGCAGTAAAACTATATAGGTGTGGTCTTAAGACACTAGCACTTGACAGTTCTGCTGTAGCAATTTACTCATCTTTTAGATTACTCTCGAATGTCATATCCGGTCAAAAGCTTAAAGATTAAGAGAAACCCTCAGGAATATTGCAGGGTAGTATTTCTTTTCTTCGAATGCCTTTTCATCAACCGCTGTTACTCTGTGCGCTTGTTTGATTGTTGAGTGGTGATTTTGAAATCCAAATTGGAAATATGGTAATTATTAACACCTTTTAACAGCAGTTTCTCAAATAATTTTGATATCGCAGCGGTTTAGCATAATTATTTGAGCAACTTTAAATCGTTTTGAGACATACTTCAATCTTAAACAGGCATTAAATACTCGTACATATGTCAAGATGGTGATTGTCATTAGTGACAGCTCCTTCAATAATCCAGGTAAAATAACATCAATTCCAGGAGACTTTTTAGGAATGAGGTTAGTATATATTTCCGTGGTAACTTCTATTAGATAAATTAGTTTTACAGCTACATCTGGTTGATAAACAAGAGTTGTTTCCATTGTAGATTTTATATCGTTGGGTTAAAAAAGTTCGGGAAAGGATATATATTCATGTCACAGTTAAAAAAAACATTCGTAAGCACAAGTTGTAATGAAATATAAATAAACCAATTATTTTATTATATTATGTCATTGTCACTTTCCAATTGTTAAAATAATTTGGGATCTTTATACCCTTTTTCACACTACCACTTGCCAATTTAAAATTATTTAAAATGAATTGATCTATACAGCAGAGATAATTAAAAATTATCCCGTCCCCTCCGTATATCTCCGTCTGTTATCACGAATAAAAAATCAGTCGAATAATTTGAATGAAATAGTGATTACTATTTTCGGTCCTTAGTTTTTTGACTATGGATCAGTTTGTATATTTTGCGATTATTGACTATTTTTATTAGATGGTTCCCAACGATAACTTACCTTTATAACTGTAATATTTTTTTATATTTCTAGGATTTATTTTTAACATACTTGTGCCCGTTTAACATGTGTAAATACCCCAAAACTGTAACATCTAAAACGATTTGTTTGACTTATTTTTAATTTACTGTTTCTAATGATTATTTCTTTATCTAAACTAGAATTGTCGTACAAGTACCCATCACAAACATGTGTAGCTATTTTTTAAGTATTATTACACGGTACTAGTATATAATGGTTAGATTCACGGAACCCAGGTTGGTACCTGCCCGTGCCCAAAGTCCCGCCAGTACCAAAGGGCAGGCGTTGCGTGTCGCCCGTTGCCCCCGAAAGCGGCCAATTTCGAAATTGAAAGAATCCGCAATTTGATTTTTCGGTTGCCATTGTTGTCGACGAAAAAAACCGCATGCACCCCGGGGCCAATTGACGGAACGAATATCGGGGATGGTACTAGTTCTTCAACCCATTCCTTTTCAAGTTCTCTCGCAGTGTTTTATAGCGTCGTATGCCATAGTAAATTCACAAGTGAAGTATTTAGTTTATAAAATATAAACGATTACAGTGGTTGACGTTATGACAATATTAAAACAATAGTTCTGGATATTTTCGAGATTCGGTATTTTATAGTACCTTTTAAGATACTATTTATGAAATGTTGTATGTTTTATGGATTTTTACGGTATATTTCAGGTATATTAAGCTCATAAGGCTTCGATGATAATTGTTGTTGTTATGTTGATACTTCCGTAGAATTATATTTAGCATGTTAAGGACCTAATCAACTAGTTATCCAACGCTGCTAAAACAAAATTATTGGATTAATTACCAATACCTATCGCTACGTAACCAACGAAGAACTGCACGATGACCTGGAAATCAAATGGAGTTGCGAAGTTATCCAAGATTTACGGTTTGATTTACCAAACCATACGAATTTATGTAAATTGTATGCCTTTAGTGTAAACTATAGCTTAAGTTATCATAATTTTATAATTGAGGAATTCATATTGATGTATTTATCTCGCACTCGTCTTGCTTGTGAATTAATCCAAGTACAAATGAAATGTAGTAATATATTAATTTATAATTAAGAATGTACTAAGCATATCTAATAAAGATGTCATTAAAAATAATTACAAAATTAAGATATAAGTATATAAGAAGTGTAAGCAATTTTTTTACTGCTACAATGGTTAAAGCTTCAGGAAGAGGTGTTTTAACAGCAAAGAACTAAAAAAAAATTCGGATGCAGCTTTAAAAGTTACAATAATAATTTTATGTTTCATTCATCTCAATGAATGAGGCTTCCTTACTGCTGTGAGTATGAATTAATATAAGAAGTTAAACATATTTTTAACAAAAAAATTGAACCGACTTCAAAAAATAAATAAGAAAATCACTAAAAATTAAAAAATAATCAAACTAAAGAAAAATAAACAAGAACCTTCTTTAACCTGTCGTCTACTTTAACCATTACATCATAGAAGAAGTTGGCTACAATATTTTTGCGAGCATATAAGATGCTATAGTGCTTAAAAAACAAGCTATAATATAAGAACATAATAAAATTGCTTACACTTCTTATGTGCTTATATCTTAATTTTGTAAATTTTTTTTTATTACTCTTCGTGAGTCCACAATCTGCCCCATTGGCAATAAGTATTTCTTCTGTCTATATTATATATACGTGGCATGTAGAAAATCACTTTATTAAGCAATCTTCTGTATAAAATATTATCTTAATTAATTAGTCTTATTCTAATGCTTATTCTAAAGTCTACATATGTCCAGTAATCAGATCAGGTGGTGTTAAACGTTTTAGTCCGCGCACTTCACTATCACGTCGCATATTTAGCTGATTAGCGAGTACATTGGGATGCACTGACACTCTTTCGAAGTACTTCACACAAACACGTTGAATTACACTCGTTATAGGTTCTAGAGGAATATCGCGTTGTATCACTTTATTTGAAATATAGTACGGAGTATCAACAATGGCACGCAACACCTTATTTTGGAACCGTTGAATGATGGATATATTAGATTTGCTAGCGGTACCCCATAGTTGAATTCCATATGTCCAAATGGGCTTGAGTATAGACTCATACAGCAATACCTTGTTATCTAATGATAACTTGGATTTGCGCCCAATGAGCCAATACATTTGATATAAATTTTGTAAAAAAAAAATTTCAACATCATTTTTGGATATGCTTAGTACAATGTTCATTATAAATTAATTTATTACTACATTCATTTGTACTTGGATTAATTCACAAGCAAAACGAGTGCAAGACAAATACATTAATATGAATTCCTCAATTATAAAATTATAATAACTTAAGCTATAGTTTACACTAAAGGCACACAATTTATATAAGTTCGTATAGTTTGGTTCGCTTCAATCTTCTGATATCCTGCGCGTTGTCCAGTAGCTGTATTGCTTCCACGTTAGTATAATTTGGTAATCTTATTTCGTGTTTTAAGGCGAAATCTTTCATAACTTCACAAGTCCATTTGATTTCCAGGTCGTGCAGTTCTTCGTTGGTTACGTAGCGATAAGTATTGGTAATTAATCGAATAATTTTGTTTTGGCAGCGTTGGATGACTAGTTGATGTGAATTTTTAGTGCAACCCCATATTTGCACCCCATAGGTCCAAACTGGCTTTATGATGTATGTCTGATAAATCAATTTCTTTGATTTTAGATCAAGTTGAGAGTATCTTCCGACTAACCAGTATAGTTGTTTTATTTTAGTTCTAATGTGTTTTGCTTTTTGTCTGACATGATGTTATTTTGTAAAATAAGAACAAATGTTTTTTTATAAATATTAATTTAAAGTTACTTAAAATTTAAACCACTAGATCGATAATTAGTTGTATTTGAATGTTGCGAAACTCGGAAAATTGCAATTGTAAAAATATTTGTTGTAGTTACTACACATTTATAATTTAATTTCACAGAATTAGGATAAACATAAAAAAATTGCTACCACTACAACGGAAATTGTTTTTTTTAGGAATATAACAAGAAAAGACCCCAATTTTTTTAACCCGGATATATAAAAACCCCAAACATTTCCCCATGCGAATCCCTTGGAGTTTAACTTTTCTTTTAAACCTGAAATTGCAACGGCATGATGTAGCAAGTATTGCGGAAGTATTTTTTCTTCCTTCGGTTCTGTTATTGTTATTTTTTTGTTATGTACGAGCTATCTGAGAAAAAAAACTGTCTTTGTAAAGTTTCGGTGGGATTACCACGAATCGTAATCGTCAACATCAAGCTTGCGGTGAAAAAAACTGATATTCACGGGGTCTTTCAGGCGGGTATCATTGGTCGATCCGGTGCCATCCCTGATTGGCCGACCAGCACGCGTTTCAGGGCGGAACTTCCGAACAGTTGCCCGTATATAAAAAGCCACGGCTTGGGCCTAAAGAGCCAGATCGCCTTCGACTACCCTCATCGACAGTTACAGTGCCTTTCGTGACGTTCGTGTCGATTGCTAGTGCGTAAATATTTCGTGAATACCATGGAGAACCCAGAACATTATTCCGCTTACTTATACTTCCCCGCTCAAACCACCGAAGTTGTCCCTCAAGATTGTTGGGGCGCTTCGCCCGCTTCCAGTTATGACAGCTTAAGCGACGAGAGCTTCCAGCAGGCTCCCAGTCCCGGCAGGTCGGGGGGACGAGGAAGAGTCTCTCCTCAAGTCCTGAGACGCAGAAGATTGGCGGCGAATGCAAGGGAACGTCGCCGAATGCAAAATCTCAATCAAGCTTTCGATAGACTGAGAACGTTCCTGCCGCAACTTGGCCAGGACAGGCAACTGAGCAAGTTCGAGACCCTCCAGATGGCTCAGACCTACATCTCCGCTCTGTACGACCTTCTGGATCAAACGCCTTCTAGATAATTTCATCAAGTAATCGTTCAAATCGAATTTTATTTTTATTTAGCCAGACCAAAGAATTTTATTGTATTGTTATACGGTTGTATTGTAGTTTTTATATGTAGATTTAAGATTATTGTTCTGCCCTTATTTATATACTGATCATTTATGAACTAAGTTTTAGTGTGTAGGTTGTTGTTTCGTTCTAAACTATGTATAAGTGTTAACTAGGTGTCTAAGACAAAGCCATTCTTGCGACGAAAACTTCCAGTATTATTTTTAGTATTCTATAATTTATTTCTTGTATAATTATGTAAATATTATTACAGCAATGTGCCAAAACTTGTGTCATAGTAACATTTTATACTATAAGATTCAATAAATATAAATAAAACCTATTTATTTCGTTTCATTTATAAATCAATCAATGCTCCTGGTTCGTTGGTCTCTCAATGAGTTCACTGGAACATTGTTATTGCTTAATTTTACATAATCAAAATTTAACATTTTTTAGGCAATTTAAACAATATATTTTCGATCAAACAAAATACATTCAAATTAAAAAAGAATGAAATGTTTTTGGGTATTCATTACTATGGGATTTAGTTCTATGACCGTCTATTTTGAATCAAAATAAGAAGTGGTATTCCAATTGGATATAACAATTTGTGAAAAAAATCTAGATAGGTGTAAAACTAAATTTAATAAAGTTTATGTTTAAAAAATTATCACTAAAATTGGTAAATTAAAGTACGAATTGTCCCAAAATCGAGCTTATTTACTAAGTTTAGTTCTAGCTGATATTTTTTCGTGGAAAACGATTTGTATTGCACCAAGAAGAAATAGTTTCTGTAGAGGTATATTTTTTCTCGATAGAGGTCTGAAAAATCGCTGTGATGTCGTTAACTAGTTGTACTGTATACTGAAAAAAATAGTCATTTTACAGCAATAAATCTGATTTGTCGTTTGTGTTTTCAGATATTTATGTTTTATTTTCAAGAACTTGTTGAATAACCTAGTATTATCAATGTTTTGTTTCATATTTATAATATTTTATATTAACTTGCATTCATTTTATATTCAATAATTAGTAATACGAATAAAAAGATTTAAAATGTCTATTTTTATAGAATATGATTAAATATCATTATAAATAGTGAGTGATGACGTATTCGTGACCAGAATTTCTAATGTTTTGTACTACTTGGAAAAAAATCTAGATTAGAGAAAAAATATTTTTACATCAGGTTAGTGCTTATCATTAAAATTAATAAATTAAGGTAGAAATTGTCCCAAAATCTAGCTTATTTTCCATATTTAGATCTTTTATAGTGATATTTTTCATGGAAAACAATTTTTATCACGCCAACAAGTTGTAGCTGCTGTAAAGGTATATTTTCTCTCGGTAAAAGTGTGAAAAATCATTTTCGTGTCATAAATTAGTTGCTGCAGTCAGAGTACTGAAGAAACAGTCATATTACAAATACATCTGATTTGTCATTTGTGTTTTCAATTACTTATGTTTTATTTTCAAGAACTTGTTAAATGACCTAGTATTATCAATGCTTTGTTTCATATTTATAATATTTTGTATTAACATGTATATATTTTATATTCAATAATAATAATAATATATATATATATATATATATATATATATATATATATATTAAATATATAAGTATATTAAAATATATAAGTATATATTAAATATATAAGTATATATAAATATATAAGTATATTAAAATATTTATATTGTTAGTGTTATTCAACTAAATACTTTTTAACTTAGGCAACACTGCATGGTCTT
Organism: Rhynchophorus ferrugineus; assembly: GCF_030347505.1. Lineage (NCBI taxonomy): Eukaryota > Metazoa > Arthropoda > Insecta > Coleoptera > Curculionidae > Rhynchophorus > Rhynchophorus ferrugineus. The sequence continues at coordinate 15,233,440 of NW_027472583.1, read as the reverse complement.
GTTGACTACAAATAAAGGACATTATATAATGAAAACATTTCTTTAAGGTAGATATAACATTTGCACATTACCCAATTAAAAGAGGCTAAATGTCGGATTATTTCTCTAATTTATATTATTTTTATTTTATTTATATTTATTTTATATTTTTTTTAATTATTATTTTTTATTTTTTTTAATTTTAATTATTTATTTTTTATTTAATTTATTTTTATTTTTCTACATAATTTCTTAGTTTGTTATAAATATACTTCTTTTAATAAAAAGTTCATTATGTAAATTTTAAATAATGTCAATATAATGTTATATTTATTGGACGCTAACATATTTTAAATTAGGACATATTTCAACTTACTTTTTCACCATCTACCTTATTTCCATAGTAAGTTATTTTCATAAAGGACAATCAAAAAATTCATGTATTAGATAAATGTGGATTAACTTTTTAATTATTTCTATTTTCGTAGCCAACCTATAAACTAAAAAAATCATTTAACGGTTTAGGTTTGCATCGAGCACAAACAAATGAACATTCATTTTTATGTATTAGATAGCGAAAATTAGTAACGTATTATCATATCATATTCACATCTAAATTTATTGACAAAGATATACAGGATTTAATATAAGAATTAATTACCAATTATATAAGATTATTTTTAATCTTTATTTTAAAAGCAGTACCGAAAATGATTTGAGACAAAAAGTGATATAAATGTCTAGGATAAAATATGCAAATTCGAAATAGTTTTTGTGCATAATCAATATGGCTAAGCAAAAACCAAAAGCTGACCGCCAGATAAATTGTTTCAGTAATTATTCAAAATATTTTTCAGTTATGTTCAATGTTTTATGTTTGTTATATAAAAGTTTTTATATGTTGCTTAATGCAAATTCTGGTAGTTGGAGACATAATTTTTGGTGTATATAAAAGGTTTTGATTTCGAAGAATAGATATCAGTAGTATTTCGATATATCCATCTGTCAACATGAACACAGTCTCAGTGAGTGACATAATTATTCAATAAAGTTGACACGTTTTGATTATTTATTTTGTTTTTAGGTTAGTTTCTGTCTTGTCTTTGTTATCAGCGCGGTTTTGGGTGATTATGAGTATGAGCATTTTGTAAGTTTTTTTTGAATAAGAGTTCATAATAAATATATTTTTTCTGTCGTAGAATTAAAGTAAATTTAACATTAACATTTCAGGTACCTCACTATCACTTTGAATATGGCGTTCACGACCCTCATACCCACGATGTCAAGGATCAATTTGAGCATCGGGAGCACGATGACGTTAAGGGCGAGTATGTTTTGGACGAACCTGATGGCACCAAGAGAATTGTTGAATATACGTCTGACTCGCATGGAGGGTTCCAAGCTGTAGTTCGCCGAGAGGGCCACGCTCAACACCCCGCTCATTATGGCGACCACTACGAACATCACGATGGAGATCATGATGGTGTAGGTGGTACCAGTTATGTGGGAATAACTCATTGGGGACATGGTTCAGGAAGATAATTATATCTAAGTTTCCAAGATAGAAATGTAGTTGTTGTTTGTAATGAAAAAAATTGTTTAGAAAATATATAGTGTTTTTAGTATTACACACCTTTAAAATGCCGAAGTTGTATGAGTGTGCGTTATTAGTGTTGCTGTTGTTTCAACAACATAATTTTTGAGTTCTAAAGATATCAATATTTGTTTAATATTATATTTAAATTAATGGGTTTGTGCACGTATTTTGATCCGCGATTATATTGGTGAAAAATAGCAAAGTAACGATTTTGATCTTAATGACAAAGAACGGCCTAGATAAAAAATATTCCATAATTTTTTATAAGATGGATTTAAAGATTTATTGGGCAAAATTCTTTCAAAACACTTTCAGATAACTTAGCAGTTGATGAATTAACTATTTCCAGACGGTTACGTGCGATGGGCAAGATCCGAATAAGGGGAAATGGCAATCACATATTGAATAAATAAATAGCCTATGGCATTTATATAATCTATTCAAAACAGCCGTGAACTCACGCCATCAATGTGCCTGTCGCAAAATTGTAAATTCGTTTTGGAGTCAGACAATAGTTTTCTTCTCATTTTATTCTATTTAAAAGGAGATAGAGTGCTGCTTGTCAAGTTTCAATATCTAAGCAAATCAGTCTGCCAAACTCGTCCGGTTGTCAAACGTCTGTAAAATTCTTCAAAATATTAATTATAATAAGTACAGGTTATAAACCACAAAATACAGACATTTTCCTATTAGTTATTCTGTGGTTATAAACCAGGAAATGTTTTCTGAACGCTTTGATATATTTTAAATCGTTGTTTATTATTACTCTGATTCAAAATGCCGAAGCCAGACATAACAGGTTGCGTTTTTAATCAGTTACTTCGAAGAGGAACGAGCTAATGGTGTAAAAAATTGTCAGTAAAATTATTTAAAGAGGTAAGCATCATTACTGTTAATTATCAAGTTGCTGAGGTTTTTATTGAAGATATTTTTAGCGTGTTGCAGCTGCACTGAATATTAGTACGGACATAATCACTGAAATATAAGAGATAAGTACCGACACCGATAAGAGACCATCCTTATACTAAGGGGGTAACGAATCAAGATCAGTTTGATGTTAGTTCTATCAGAGATCAAATATATGTAGGATAATAGAATGGAACCCAATACCCTGCCTTGCGGTACCCCTGCGTTTGTTCCTATTATTATGGAGTAAGCTTCTTCTTGTTTGACTCTAAATATACTGGAATAATTGAGATCTAAGATTTATTAGACGAAATTCTCGAAAAAGAACTATAGAAAATGGTATTGAAGGGTGTGAACGATTTGTGTATATATATATGTGTGTAACTGTTCAGAATATAAATGAGCATTTGGTTAAATTGTGTGAGGAGAGAAAGAATACTAACTGTTTTGCAGATATGGTAAATGCATTAGGGAGAATCAGTGATTAATATTATCAAGAATGGTATGTAGACAGGTAGTAGAAGAAACAAAAATACAGGGATATTTAAATAGCTTGACAAGATCGAAGGAAACAAGAACTAAACGTAAACAGGTAAATATGCTCTCTAATGAAAGTAAAATATATCACTTGGATACAAAATTGTTAATTGGGTGGGTTAGGCCTCCAGGAGTATACCATTACATAAAAAAAACGCGCCTAGAACTCTATCTCATGGGTGGTGTGCAAAAGAGTTCAATGTAAATATAATAACACAACTCTAACCTATAAATTATTGTGGCTGTATAATTTACTGTGGTTTAAATTATTCGATTATATATGTGTTAGATGTACTATAATGTTAAAATAAAAAATATATATTTGATAATATTTTTGTTTTAATATTTTATTTAAACTAGAATTTTGTCAAATTATTTGTCAAAGCCAAACCATAGAATAAAGAAACTTAGAAGCGCATCTCCTATGTTAAAATTGGTTGTAAGTTACAAACCTAAAACAAACATTAAAATAAGGTCGGAATGTCCGTTTGAGGGCACTTACGCATGCGCAGTAAGCTCCAGCACCAAAAAGGAACCTTATTCAGTATCTGCATTAATGTTCTTCTAGAAGGCAAGCAGAATATGTTCGATAACAGCGTATGTCTTCTGCCACTGCATTTCAATAAAGATTAGAGCCATTATTTTTTCATACAACATGAAACAAAGCTCATGGGACAGGCTGAGTTATCTGTAAATGAACATATAAATTTCAAGATAGAACCTCCATTCTGGGGTCTTATTGGGGTATAAGAATCTCCTATATATTTATCAGCCTCAAAAAATGTATGTGATTGTAATATTGCCATTGAGGGCATACTTTCCTTGTCTTGTAGTATAGGTAAAGAATCTCAATAAATATTGCTTAGTTATTTCAATTCAATAAATCATTACTATTTAACAAAACACTTACTATTTAAATTACAAGTAGGAATTAGATCTTGTTTCAGCCATGGCTTTCCACATTTTGGTCTATAGTCTTCATCTTTAAAATTATTAAAAACTTTCCTGGACTTACATAGGAGATCATAAGAGACTCCTCTAAGGTTTTCTTTTTATTATACTAAGAAATTAAAATATACAGAACAATCTAAAGTAATTGTTAAATGTATATAAAAACACATACTGAAAAACTTGTTGTAAATATACAACACAAATTATATCACCTAAAAATGGTCGTTAACTGCTTAGGTTAGAATTATTAATACCGAAGCCTAACGAGAGAGAAACACATACAGCTGTTGCATTTTCAGTTAGATTTGGCCGCGTAACGGGGATTCCGAAAAGCTTAAACGTGGGACCCGATTTTTCCATATAACTTTCACTTCTAAAACTCAGAGTTGATATGGAAACATTGCGACGTTTTGATAAATCCATTATTTCCAGACGCTTACATGGGCCAGATCCTAATAAGGTGAACGTAACGTTCTGCCACACGTGACAGTTGTGAAGGATACGCTCTTGCAGCTCCAATGGGAGGTTCTCCCGTACCCAGAATATTTACCAGACACAGGATCTTCCGATTACCAGTAATTCAGATAAATGCAGCTGGCACACGGTTTCGAACTACTTAAAAGGTGCGAAATTGGTGGAGGATATTTTGATTAAAATATATTGTACCAATTTTTCTCAATAAGTGCCTTTTTAAAGTGAAAAAATGATCTAAATCCATGCAAGCACCTAACAGAAACATTTAAGAATCACACATTTATGTTAAATCTATTGAGTACATAAACAGCCAACATTGAGTTTAAGTTTTGGTAGAAAGTGATATCTTAGTAACCTAATTTGTATAAATTATTTGGATTACGGTAACAAATTAAGGTTAGTATGTACTTAGCACGTTGTTTCCTACTATAATAAATAAGGTCATGGTAGTCTTTTGTCACCATTTTAAGAGAGAGACCCCAGTAGATACAAGTAAAAAATCAAATATCGTTTCTTAATCCAAGGATAAGCGTTAGTGATTTTCAAAAAGTTTTAATTAAAAAAAATTATTTGAAAACGGTCAATCAATGTCTTAAAATATTGTATAAATATTTAATAAAGGCACCGTTATAAAATATACTCGTACGTAGGAAAAAAATATCCCCGGGCTGTCAATTTTTTAGATACTGTAAATTTTTCTGTATCATTACGCCTTCTATAAATTGACTCGAGACAAGTCCTCTAAAAAGGTTCAAAAACGTTGTACTTTCATTTTTCTTCGCCTCACCTCGATTTTACGCCATCTTTTTATGGATGTTACATCGGCGTTATATTGTGCTTTCAAAGAAAGTGTTGTAACGTCTTAAACGCGTACAAATACTACGATTGTAATCGGTATTTGTGAGACGCTTTAATTGGCTTAGAAATTCCTGCGGCTTTTCTCCATGACCTTGGCGTGTAAATTGATTAAAGCGCAACAATGTCGATTATGTTTCCTCGACGTTATAAAAACAATACTATAATTTTAAATGTTAATTAATTACTTAATGTGGCTAAAAGTTACTCTTAAATCTTGGAATTAATTAAAAGAATTGTTTTGATAGCAAAATAAATGTTGAGTGGAAAGGATTCGTCACTATTAGATATAGACCATCGACAAAGTCCATCGGCTTAGTCCCATTTTTCCATTCTTTTTATTAATTTTAGTTAGTTATAACTTTATTTGGTTTCAGTAATTCTTAATAGAATCAATCCTTCTGATTCTATCCGATATAAATACTGTTAAACTCGGGATTGTTATGATAAATCAATTTCTTTCGTCCTGTACAAAAATACCTACATTTACTGATACTAAAATGGCAACTATCTATTTCATGTAGAAATAGTTAAGTTAAAAGGCCCGCAGAATACTTTATCTGAATAGAAATTCAACATATTTTATTGAAGTATAAGATTGTTTCTAATGTTTTAACCAAACAAAAAGTACACTTGATGCTTTGTATAATTTTATGAATTCACATTACATCAAACATTTGAGCAGATAATTCATTAATAATTTTTATTAACAAATGATATATAGAGCTATATTACTTTTTAATGTTTTAGTGCCTTTAGTGTTTAATACCATATTATATAATTACAATAGTTTAATTATGTTATGTTAAGTTCTTCGCATGTATTCCGTTAATTTTTTCACTCTTTAGGTATTTTTTGAGAATCATCAACCTAATATACATTAATCAAAATATTTTCCATCATTTTCTATTAATTTTTCATTTTCGTATTTATTTAAGTATATGAAATTCAATTTTCAGCCGGCTTGATGGCGCAGTGGTAAAGGCGATGGGACGGTTTATGTTTGTGATTGTTTAAAATTTGTGAATGTGATGTGAATTTTAGGCAAGAGTGTAAAATCTGACAAGGAAAATGATCTCAGTCACGCCAGTAACCAGGCTGGGTAAGACCGGATGTCTTCTGGGATGATTTCTAAAGTTGGTCACTCGCCAGTCGGTAGGCTTAATGCTGAAGACCGTGGTTCGTAGCTTAGTTAAACTTTAGGCCCAGGCCTATATAAACCCATAGTTATATATATATATATATATATATATATATATATATATATATATATATATATATATATAAAATTCGATTTTCAAAACAAATCACAGAGAACCTTGCGATGTAAAGTGAGATCAATCGACTTGACACAGTTGCCATTTAGGCACAACATTTGTTTTCTTTTCTTTTATTTTTGCGTCAATTTTCCAATGTTTTTAACAGTTATTCTGCTATTTGGAACGGATACAAAAAAAAATCAAAACGTTCTCGTGTTATAAGTGTTCGACTTTGTATTATATATTTTAAAAAATATAATAAAAAAAAAGAAGAGAAGAAGGTAAAAATATTATGAAACTGTTCGGCTTCATTTTTTAGAATCATCAAACAAACAGAGGTGCGGTATTAACAGGTCAATTGAAAAGTCTCCGGCCCTCCTTAGAAAAACACATTTTTTTGACAAAATTAGTTTTTTTATTCAAAATAATTCCCTTCAAGGGTGATTGCGTCCTTTGCTTCAAAATAGGCCTCAGTTTCGGCGATCACCTTTTTCCACCATTCGGTTCACCATTCGACGAAAATTTCTTTCCAGCGAGCATTCTTTTGAGATCTGAGGAAAGGAAATAGTCGCTGGTGGCCAGATCTAGAGAATACGGTGGATGGATGGATTTTTGCCATCATTTTCACTGACTTGTGTCACGGTGCATTGTCTTGGTGAAGCAGCACTTTCTTTTTCTTCAAATGCGGCCGTTTTTCGGCGATTTCGTCCTTCAAACGGTCCAATAACGCTATGTAATGGTCGCTGTTGGTGGTTCTTCCTTTTTTGAGGTAGTCAATGAAAATTATTCCATGCGCATTCCAAAATGCAGACGTAATGACCTTGCCAGCTGACTGTTACGTTTTCACACGCCTTAGAGCGGGTTCACCCTGTGCAGTCCACTCGTCTTTAGAGTGTCCGCTATTTCATTCAATTTCAATTTATGGTCATTCAAAATCATTTTGTTGATTTTTTAAATGTTTTCGCCGGTAACGGTAATAACCTCTTTTGGCCGTCCACTGCGTTCACCGCCTTCGGTGATCATTGCACCATGTCCAAGCTTAGCACACCAATCCTTGATGGTTGATTTTCCTGGCGCAGTGTCCGTTTTGCTTCAATTGTATTTTTTCCCTTCATAAGCAATATTTTATTATTTTTAACACGCGAAATTCCTTTTTATCAATTTTTTCACAATAACAAAAGTTGCTTCACTCGAAATGCTATTATTCACAAACTAATGATTCGATAGCTGTCAAATTTATACACGCATCTTTTGAGGGTTAGAGCTAACTAAAAAACATATGGACTTAATTCTAGTAGCGCCATTTATGTGTCAGGCCGGGGACTTTTCAATTGACTTGTTAGTTTAGATACTTTAAAATAACTGATTTTGATAGAATATTTCGGTTTGTAGTGTTCAAATTGGAAGTATTCAACCTGCGCAAGATGTAGTGTAGGTATCAGTCTAGATACTTTCTGTGATGGTTGTCGTAATTCTATATCTTGAGAGGGGTTTGAACCCGCAACTATCGCGTACGTGAATGAGCATCCTGTCAAATTAAATGTATTTTTTTTTGTTAAAAATGTTCTTGAATACAATAAACATTTTATTTTATTATTATTGTCTGTTGCGAGTAAACCCATGAAGAAACGACATTTCAATCGAGTCTATTATCACCCTGCCTTTCCATTCATTCGATAGACCCGCTGAATGAACTGACCTGCCGCTGCTTGACCTACCCTGAAGCGTTGGCACGATTTCGCGGAGGCTTCCGCTGCCGGATTCGGCTTTTCGTGTGCCATGTAAACGAAAAGTCACTGAGTCAGCAACAATAGCAGCAATTGCTCGTATCCGCTTGCTCGTTCTTGACCTTGTCGGTCTTTACTATCAGATTTGTGGAAGTGCGTTTGCGGAACATGCCTCTATCTATATATAACGCACATTAGTTCGGTGGCAATTCAGTACAGATCGGTATCAAATTTGAACGAAACATGTCCATATCATTGGTTAGTATGGGTGAGGGGGAATTGTTTGGTTACTAGTGCAGTGATGTGGTCGTATTTTTTATGATTTTGTGACGGTTTTAAGTGATATAACATATAAATTTAAAAAAAATGCATTAAGAAATAATTTGAACAGTATTGATTACTGAACATTTTGTGCATAATACTTTTTCATATAGCAATATAATCTAATAATGAAATTACTGTTTAAAAAATTTCTTTCAAAAATTATTTTTATAAATTAATATTATAGATAGGTGTATGAATAATTATTTCAAATATTAATTATAAGCCGCGTAATAAAATAATTTTTTTAACCACAAAATGAAAGTGTTGGGTTTTATTTTCTTTAAATTCGGTTATAAAATATTACAACAAAAAAATATGACAAAATTACTTTATTAAAGAACTGGATTATAGTAAAACCAACAATCTTTTTTATATATAATTCAATTATGCTCCAAAATCGATTCACAAAAATACATAATTGGTTCTAAGTTTTAAATTATCTCTAGTTAATTTCATTAAGGTTGTAAACTTTTAAAAATAAATTATGATGTTCTGATTTTCTATGGTCGAATATTTTTGTTTTTTTTATGGCTACTCTGTTTACCAGTATTTTTAGCAAATAATCGAAAGTGGTACTAAAATGAATTTTTATCAATATATATTTTACATCAGAATATCGGAATTATTACAAGATCATCACAAAAAATAATTTTTTTTTATGAACCATATTACAAACATAAATATTAATGGGGTTCCTATTAATTATATATTTTTTTAATTATTGACTTAGAATGTAGATTATGTAAATCCTATAATAATATGTTCTTTTGTGTTAAGTTATAAACAATGGATACATTGCTATATTTTTTATTTCACCTGAGAACGTTTTAATTATTGACTGTATATTTTAATGTTTTTAGGCCCTTCTTGCCTTGGGCATTGTAGTAGCCCAGGCGTCAGTATTAGTACCTGAATTCAAAGTGGGATCCTTATATTCAGGTTACGGTAAGGACTACGCGGCAACTTATAGCAACTATGCAAGTACTAACGCGATAAATAAACTGCATTCTTAGCTAATTTTATCTTGATTTTAGAAACCTAGACCGTATGCTTTCGAGTATGGAGTTTCGGATCCTCATACTGGTGATCACAAAACTCAATGGGAGACCAAGGACAAGGAGGGCACCGTCAAGGGTAGTTACAGTCTCCTCGAAGCTGATGGTACTACTAGGATAGTAGATTATATTGCTGATGAACACGGTTTCAGAGCTGTCGTGAAGAAAGTTGGTGCTCATGGAGCTTCCGTTGAAACTCATGGTGCTGCTGAACCTGAACACCCTGCACAGGTTAGCACTAGAATCTTTATCTTTATGTTGCCTTAAATCAATATGATTTTTTAGGCTGTGGCTGTTGCTACTGCATTAAAATCTCATCAAACTATTATTGACGAACCATTGGATTATAAAAGTTACGATGGAGGTTATGAGAGCTTCTCTCATTTGAAACCAATGGTTGGTGACATACATACCAATCCTATTGAGTATCTCAAGGCACCAAAAGCCGAGGGTTATATCTTGAATGCCCCTGAACACTATGCCGGTCTTGCTCCCGAACAGCATCCAGCTCCCGAGCATTACGTTGCCCCTGAACATATTCCTTCTGGACCTTATCCAGCACCAGAAGGTTATTCACTGTCCGTAAATTATCCTAAATATGCCGGATACAAACTGGCTCTTCCTGAAGAATATTATCCCGCTCCAAGTGCGGAATATATTCAATCCGAAATCAAACCTGCCCCAAAACATGTCATTCCCGAGTATAAACCTGAAACTAAGCCAGAATACTACCTACCTCAGGTCCCAGAACATGTTCCTGAATATTTCAAATTTGCTCCGGAATATGTACCTAAAACCCTTTCAGAACAAGCTTTTGTCGATTATATTAAATCGGCTGCAAAACCTGCTACAGGATATGTTTTCAAATCTGAAGAGAAACCAGCCCCAGAATACATTCTTTCTAAGTATGTGTTAGTGAAATCTGACCCGAAAGCCGCTACCGGTGAGGCGGTTCCTGAGTACAACAAAGTCGATGATAAGGCAACTCCCCAACAAGTTCAGCTTGATGCCAAGGCGGCTCCAGAAGTACCAAAACCTGATGTAAATAATGCTCCAGAATCTTATCTTTCAGAGCCAGAATACACTCTAAGTGAGGCTGATCTGAAAAACTTTTTCGCCGAATATCTCAAAACTATTGTTCAAGCTGAACGCGAACAACCAAAGACCGAACTAACGGCCGCTCCAGGATCTGCTCCTCCTGCACCAGAATACACTTTCTCGGAATCCGATCTGAAAAATTTTATTGCCGAGTACCTGAAATCTGGTACTGATACTAAATCCGAACAGGCCAGCGTTGATGTAAAAGCTGTTCCAGAGACTGCCCCTGCCGCCCCAACGCCTGCTCCTTCTGCTCCAGAATCCGCCCCATCTGCGCCGGAGTATACTTTCTCGGAATCAGATTTGAAAAATTTCTTTTCCGAATACTACAAAACCGACGTGTCCGCATCTGCTCTTCCAAAATACATTAATTCTGAACTGAAACCAACTCCAGGGCATCTTATTCCTGAATATTTCAAATATGACTTGAATGCTATTCCAGAATACGCTTTGCCCAAAGTTGCTCCATCACCTGCAGCTCCTACATCCGCTCCCGAAGCACCAAAAGACTTCGTTTTCTCCAACTTACCAATCGCAAAATCAGGTGGTGATTTCTTCCACGGCAAGGGCTATGAAGTTGCTAAAAGCGAAGCTGCAGTATTGAGCTCCCCAGCAGCTCATCCTCAGTATTACGAAAAGGTGCCACTGGAAGCTTTTAAAGGATATGTTCCAGAACCAAGTCCCTTCGCAGTACCTGCATATGACAACTACCATTTAAACGTGAACTATCATTAGATGATACAGAATGGACTGAACTAACTCTGTGTACATAAATATTTATTTCTTATGGAATAGCCATAAAACGACTACTCTTCTTTTTTATTTATAATTAAAATAAATTATTATTTATAATAAATAAATATGTTTTAATTTTCACTTATATTTAAGTTATATATAGTACTAGCGACCCGCCCCGGCTTCGCACGGGTGCAATGCTGATACTAAATTAAATACACTACAGAAAAAATATGAAAGTTGTATATAAAACCATAGCGGCCCGCTCCGACTTTGCACGGGCAAAAAATATATATGCCTATGTCACTCAATGAAAACATGATTAAAATCGATCCAGTATTTTTGGTTCTTTCATTACTGCCCTTGGCCTGCACGCATTAAATTTGGAGTAAAACAATTCCTCTTCCCCTATAATTACTATGAAGATTTCCTGCTATCTTTGGAATATCTAAATTCATACAATTTTTATTACATTACACATTTTTAAACGCAAATTTTAAAATTTGTAATATCTCCGAAAATATTTGTTTAATTTACATGCTGTAAGGAACCATATTGATCTATATTAATTGCACACTGTATTTAAGGTACTTAATTCGATAAGGATTAATGCCGTATTGCTTAAAATAGCTTCGTAAATAAGCCATTTTCTCACGTAAAAAGTAAACAATAAAAATGGTTAAGGTGGGTTATCACTAAAAGATAAACATATACCATCGCGGACTTTTTTGTAGACCTTTTTATGGTGTACAATACTGTAGTACATTAATTTGATCTAACTCGTAGGGTTAGGCAGCGTTTTTGCTAATTGTTAAATAAGCCTAAAAAAATAGGTTAATTTACGACATCACGTTAGAAACCTCTAAAATTAGCAATGTTGCCTTAGTATATTATGCATGTATTATACATACAAAACCTTCCTCTTGAATCACTCTATCTATTGAAAAAAACCGCATCAAAATCCGTTGCGTAGTTTTAAAGATTTAAGCGCACATAGGGATATAGGGACAGAAAAGGAGACCTTGTTTTATACTATGTAGTGGTTACTTATGTATAAACATATTCTTCTTCAAGCATTATACATTTTGTTGATTTTTTCAAAGCGTTTAAATTTACTCAAAATTACTTTCTGGCTTGATTAGATAAAGCCTATGAAGCCTTTTTTAATTTTAACGGTATTTTTTTATTTAAAAAACAATTTTTAATAAGCGTTTGTCATGAATGAGCGTTCAACTCATAAGAACCATTCTTTTTGGCTCGTTGAACAAAAAAACAGAAGAATGGCATGCGAAATAGAGTCGGTAGTATAACCTCTCTTTAGTAAGGTTATTTTGTTGTTGTGCCCAGTATCCATCCGAAGTTGAACGATGTGTTCGTATTTCATACGTTGTTGATGTTTTTTATTCATTTATTTATTCTCCCAGTTTCTCCAATATAAACTTTCCCATGTTGCATACAGGGAATTTACTGTTATTTTTAGCGGAATATTTGTGTGGTTTGAATGTAGCTTATATACATGATTTTGTGGTTTTTTGGCACCTAATGTGCTAACGTGATCTATTGAAGGATTGCTGGCAAAATTAGTAGGTGAGAATTAGATCTTATTGCATCTTTGAATGGCCTTTTCCCTCAGCAGTAAGCATATATTGAGGAAGGACACCTTTGAGATTATTGTTTGTTCTTTTTTTCAAGAATCTTGTTTCAATGTGTTGTGTGACTGTTGGTTTTCTGTAAACCTGATATCTTAGATAACCACGGTTGATGTTGAAAATTCAGGTGAGACTGAAACTGGTTGCGTTTGTCCCTTCTATGATTCCAAATGGTTACACATTCAGGTAAAATGTTGTGTTAGTTTGCCAGGTAGTGTTATTTATTATATATATATTATGTATTTATTTACCTATATTTTGTTACTACTCTTGTTAGTGGTAATGCTGTAAAGGACCTTCTGAAACTCCGTATTAATATCAGCAAATACAAGGTTATTATTAATCAATATCGATTTTGCGATGTATATCTTCATGCGATATCATTCTCGTCGTATTGATAGAGTAGAAATACCTATAATAGCCAGTTGATTAAAATATTAACAATTTTATTCTTTAGGTAGAATAATGTTTTTGTACAATTATTTGTTATCAAAACTAGGTTTATTTTAGAACAACAGGAATTAATATCTAGGACTGAAATAAGACAGATAATTACTAATAGTACTGCATTAGTCTCCAGCAAATGCTATTTAAGCGTTTTCTCATATTTTTACATGGGATCGAGCTTTATCACATAGAAGGATACGTATGTCTTGTATTTCCTTACTTTTGAGTCATTTGTTCAATACCGATTATCTATTGATGTTGAGGTGTGGCTGACCGATGATTGAAAAATGTTATTTCTTCTTGTGGCTGTAGGTTTCGTTTTGTCTTCAGTCACAATATAATGAGGTAAACAATCGATCTTTTTTCAATGTTTATTTGCTTCAGTTCATAATGATTACATTTGTTTTACTTGTGAATAATTGTAAATATTTAAACCGTATTGTTTGTTGCGTAAATCTGTAAAATTTACTTGGGTTTAATTTGGATTTTAATTGAGAAGTATTTTAATATTTTCGTCCCTGGATTTTTTTGGTAATCAGCTTTGCCATGGAAACTGTTTCATTAATCTATTGGGGCATTGTTTCTATAAATATTCGAGGTGTGTAAGACGTTAAAAAATAGAGTAAATCAGATTTAAAATCAAAGAACTGTATTGCTTAGTCAGAAGACATTCCCAAACTGACCTAAGATCAAAGGGATTGGCTTAGCAGTCAATTATAATGTCCTGTTGGACATATAGGGTGTAAATATGGGGTTGCAGTAATATCACAAAATGATTAGTAATCCAACGTTACCAAAACAATCGTTACGTAACTAACGAAGAACTACACGATTACTTCGAAATCAAACTATTACAAAGTTATCCAATATTCGCCCTAAAACATAAAAGAAAGCTAGATCATAGTAACATGGTAGCAGTGCTTTTACTGGACAACGCTCAGGATTCCATAAGATTAGAATGAACAAAATCAAACGAACTTGTATAGTCTATATGTGTCATTCTTAGATTTAACTTAAAGTATTGTTGACCGATGTTTAATAATCTTTTTGAAATAAGCTCGTATTGTGGAATATTCATGACAGTCAAATTTTATCTTAAAAAAGGAACTAAGTTGGAGTCTCCATACAAGCATACTTTAAAAGTAGAATAAGGAAAGATATTTTAATAAATATTCTACGTTTCTATTTCTTAAGCTGATTAAAAAGTATTTTTTATATATCAAAAACGTCAAGGCTATTCCTAAATAAGAAAACGCATAAAAAGTTATGTAATGTAATAGTTGTACTACTAACATTTTTTTTGCAAAATAAAAGTAGAGTGACTATAAAAAAATTAAATACACAAAACTAATCAAATTTAATTATATACAAAATGATAATTCAAATTCAAATGGTATTGTTCTAATATGTTGCAATTTTATCTAAGAAATTAATTTATGGGTGTTTCGGTGATTGATTATGAATGGACAATTGATGAATGAAGGACATTTCAGCAGGTGATTGTAATTAAATCAAAATCAGATTAAATCTTAGGAAAAACAATTTTGAAAAGTATTTTTATTAAATATAATTTTGATTAATGCTGCCAATGTCTCCTTTTTATGGGTGATGCAAGGTGAAGAAATAAAACAAGACACTTGAGAAGTCGTATTAGCATTTCATTTCAGTGGTGAGGTATTATATGATAGAACTATTAAGGAACGGCAATGTATAGAATTAACAAAAATTAATATATAGAATTACATCTATACAAATATATATATAACACAACCTGAATCTGTATATTAGGGCCTACGTTACAGTTAGTCGAGTCAAGCGATTAAACCATATGTTTGGTTTTCATGAAATTCCTGAAATTTATGAAATAACCAGGTAGTCAAATGGAGATAAATTAGGTGAATCAGGTCGTTGCAGAATAATATGTGTTCAGTTTTTAATTATCGAAATACATGTATGTAGGTAGTAATACGTTTGAGGTGAGAATATTTGTAAAAAGGATATAATGACAACAGAATTGCCATTATTGTCTTATTAAGAAAATTAAGATAATTTTAATTAGTATTATACAGTTAAAATATTTAGTAGTCATAAGTTATTAGTTTAATATGTAGACTTAATCTAATTTTTGTCGTATTTAACGTATGTTGCTATCAGGAAATGTTAGTATAACTAATTATATCCTCCTTCAGTGAAAATCTTTATTGGGTTAAGAAAAATATGACAATGAAAACATTATTTGTTCTAGTTTTCGATTTTCTGTTCTTTCTGAAAGATTAAAGTAGATTTCGTTGATGTCTGTCCTTAGAGAGTCTGACAATATTCTGCAGAAAATTCTTTAACAGAAAGAAACTTTGACCTTGAGTAAAATAATACCATAAGTCTCCACAAGAGGCGTGAAGTGAATTATACAATGTCACTTGAATCTTTAGCTAATCTAAGGAGTTATATCACGATTTTTTATTTCAGAAAAAATAACATTGTAATAGATTTCAGTCTCTAATATTTTCATAGAGTTATTGCAAGTGTAACAAACGCAAAAAAGTATTGAAATTTGTTGTCTTGCCTGACCTTGCAACTTAGTATTAATTTACTATTTAAATTATACTGTTAATATTTATGCACTAAGATTACATACAATAACATTGAATATTATTTCTGGAACAAATGATTGGCCCATTATTGTGTTGATTGATTGATTCCTTTTTGACAAATATAAGTGTTCGCAAAAATGTATGTCATCTGAATAGTAATGACTTTAAGTAATATATTATTTCAATTGTTAGTTTATAAGGTAAAGTGATTTTTCATGCCTGTATGTAAAATATATGAGATTGTTCTAGATAATGAGTTTTGTTCTGTTATTTTCTTGATTGACATTTCATTAAGATTTTAAATATCAATCAGGAAAAACAGAACTAAATAAAACTAACTAACACAACGAACTAATTTAAAAAATATTGTTAATGTTCGTTGGTATGTTTGAGATGGAGATGTTCAGTGTAGGTTGAGATTGAGGTGCGCACTGTTAGGAAATACAGTAGAACTGTTATGATAGTTTGTTCAATAAATCAGTAAACTAGAAATAAATGCCGATGACCTCGAAAATTAATATCAAGACTGATTTAACCTGTTTTTCTTTTAAAAGGGCGTTTAAATAAAATATATAATTCAAAGCCATCTCAGGCTTCTGATTTCTTCTGATCAAACTCATTTTGAACTCTTCTGGCCCATAATATATATTCAATACGTGTCGCTAAACTTATATAGTATTTGCACCGTCGTATAGTGTGTTTATTTTATTGAATAAATGCATTTTATTTGAGAGAAATTAATGAAAACTTGGACTTATCGAACGCAAAAATTCTTCAAAAAAAAAACATCCATCCATCCTTATAAAGAAAAACTAATTTTCACTGTTCAATAAATTGGTGCATTAAAGTATAACTTGTTTCAATATCCAGCTTATTTACCAGATTTAACTCCGCCTTGCACTTCACCTTTGCTAACTGTGATGGAATAATGGAAGTTGTATTAAAGTTACTAAATACGAAATAAATTAATTTTTATAATTAGACCTTTCAAGAAAATTCCGTTTAACTTCTGCAAATTTATTGCAATATATTCATTGGGATTTATATAATATATAATTTCAATAAGTGAATATTTAGGCAATTAAAACTATGTTATATGAAATATTTTATCTGAGAATATAATCAAATATGGGGCAGACAAATAAAGACGTACTCTTGGGCGGTCCAAATCTGATGTTTGACTCGACAAAAAAAATAGTACCATCAACGAAATAACAGTACCGGAATAGTTTTGATTATTCAACGGGTCTTTTTTTCGAACGTCTCGCGTCTAACGAGTTGATTTTTCTATCATGCCGGCTGATTGGGGATGCAACCCTACATTTCACGCCGTTTGTTTAATTATAGATCACGGCGGCGCGTTTTTAACACTTTCAATGTCTCGGGACGGTTTAATAACCGTTATTTGCCTGATTGAAATATGTTACTTTTGATGTTTCTTTTTCCGTTACTAAGATTAACGTTGATTGGATTTTTTATAAACCCTTTTAATACTGTTTATCACTTTATGTGTTAAACAGAGTTGCTTCGAGAAATGTAAACAGTGTTACTTCGAGAAATATGTAAGTGTAAGCCCGGAAGCAGACAAAGATTATTCGCTAAGGAAAGCAACTTAGAGAACTAAAAGACCAATTATTAGAGTACCATCTATTAAAAATGATCAAAAGAGTTGATGATATTTCATCTGGTTCATTAAAAGAGGTGCCACGAAAAGCAATAATCATGTTGACATATTTATCAATCCCTGTTTGAGAATGAAGCATGTTCCGGAGTGTTTTAAGATCTTAGAGGCCTATTTCGCTACTACCTACGATATCAAAATTATTTGAGAAACTGCTGTTAAAACACATTAAACCATTTATAGATATACCATATTTCCAGTTTGGATTTGGCAATCACCATTGGATAATCGACCAAGTGCTTAGAGTAACTGCGGTTGTTGAAAATGCATTCGAAGGAAAGAAATACTGCAATACTCTTGGATGTTTCACAAGTTCTTGACCGGGTATGGAATTTGGGATTAGTCTACAAAATGAGTAAATTGCTACTGCGGAATTACTATCGACTGCTGGAATCATATTTTTTAGAAAATTTAGAGTAGGCTAAACTGGATATATAATGTCAGACAAAAAGCAGAGTAAATGAGACTCAAAGTCAAGCAACTGTACTGGTTAGTCGGAAGATATTTCCAATTTGTTTATTAGTCAATAATAAAGCCTATTTGACTATGATTTTTGAACCTTTGAACCAACATCCCTTAGATCTACAATTACCGTATTTAACTATCATTTTTGTGTTTTTTTGACCATCTCTTTCTATTCTACTGGCATTCTATTGGCCTGTCTTAACTATGCCGCTCGTGGTGTTTTTACATACTGAACTATATATTCATATCGAAAGACTTTTTATTTTTGATTCGTTATGTTTCACCACGTAACATCCTCGATATTTGCTTTTCCAAATAATGTTACAATAACCTAAAAACTTTTTTCTTGTATATTTCTAACTTCTTAAAAAATACCGAAATTATTTTTTTCCGCCTATACTTTCGCATAATCTATATAAATAAAATTCAAAATTCAAATTCATTCAAATCTAATAGGGTGATTCAGAAAATAATTGAAAAAACATTGATAGATTGATGTTCTTACGCTTGATTTAAATCAAAATAGCGACGAGAATGTCCAACTAAATTAATACATTCATTTCAGAGCAAGAGAAGAAGGAAAATATTTGCAAGTGCAGTTAATTTAAAGTATTATCAAAGTCACACGCAGCTTATGATAGAAGATGTACTTTATAGAGTCATCAAGAATATTAAAAAATATAGTCAAGGTCATCCTAAACTACATAGAAAAGTTATTGACTATACAAATGATAAAATTGTTAGTATAAGCGTTAAAATGGAAGTACGAACATAATAATACGCACGTTGTTAAGTGATGTCTCTCGCAATAACAGAAGTAAATACTTTAAATTTCCAATTTTGAATTCATCAGTAGTACTTTGTTTATGCCATGCTCGAACAAACAGGCATCAGCTATACTAATAGAAATTTTTTTTTTTTTATTACTCTTCGTGAGTCCACAATCTGCCCTATTGGCAATAAGTATTTCTTATGTCTATATTATATATACATGGCATGTAGAAAATCACTTCATTAAGCAATCTTCTGTATAAAATATTATCTTAATTAATTAGTCTTATTCTAATTCACGAATTCTAATTAATTCACGTCGCATATTTAGCTGATTAGCGAGTACATTGGGATGCACTGACACTCTTTCGAAGTACTTCACACAAACACGTTGGATTACACTCGTTATAGGTTCTAGAGGAATATCGCGTTGTATCACTTTATTTGAAATATAGTACGGAGCATCAACAATGGCACGCAACACCTTATTTTGGAACCGTTGAATGATGGATATATTAGATTTGCTAGCGGTACCCCATAGTTGAATTCCATATGTCCAAATGGGGTTGAGTATAGACTCATACAGCAATACCTTGTTATCTAATGATAACTTGGATTTGCGCCCAATGAGCCAATACATTTGATATAATTTTAGTCCTAGTTGTTTCCGTTTAGAGTGTATGTGCTTCTTCCAGGTTAGGCGTCGATCTAAATGCATACCAAGATATTTAACATGCTCTGCTTGGGGGAGTTGACGATGATTGATATTTACTGGTGGACATGTTCTTCTACGCAGGGTAAACGTTATATGCGTGGATTTTGATTCATTGGCTTTAATGCGCCATGTCTTCAACCATAATTGTATTTGCTCCAGGTGGGTTTGTAGGTTTATTGATGCTGTGACTGGATCTTTATGGGATGCTAAGATTGCTGTATCGTCTGCATATGTTGCCACAGTAGTTGTTTTTGTGGTGGGCAGATCAGCCGTATACAGAAGATACAGTACTGGACCCAGTACACTACCTTGCGGAACTCCTGAATATATGGGATTTAATTCGGTATGTTCATGTAGTTCTTGATTTACAATAAAATGTCTGTCAGTGAGATACGATTTTAGTAGCTGATAGTCCGGATGAGGGAGAAGTTTCTTTAGTTTAACCTGCAAGCCCGTATGCCATACTTTGTCAAAAGCCTGAGATATGTCTAGAAAAGCAGCCGAACAATATCTTTTGGCATTTAGGTCGGCGTTTATTTGGTTTACAAGTCTATGCACTTGTTCTATAGTCCCATGCTTATTGCGAAAGCCAAACTGATGTTCTGGAATAATTTTTCTTTTTTCTATTATATAGTTTAGTTTTTTTATGTATAATTTCTCGAAAACTTTCGAGATTACTGGTAATAAACTTATAGGTCGGTAGGAGGTCACATCTTCTGGTATTTTTCCTAGTTTAAGTATCATTAATATTTTAGCTACTTTCCAGATACTAGGGAAGTAATTAATTCGTAGCATAGCATTAAATATATATGTTAATAGTTTTATAGCCTTTTCTGATAGTTCTTTTAAAATTTTGCCAGTAATTAAGTCATAACCAGGAGCTTTTTTAATATTAATCTCTCTCATTATTGTATGTTTAACTTTTTTGACCGTTAATTTCTCGTGCGGTAAATCCATTTGAAATGGCGAATCTAGAAAGCTAGTAATTTTATTTTCGTCATCTTTATGTAGCTGAGTCTGGAAAGGTTTAAAAACATTTTTTAAGTGTTTTGAGAAAACGTCGGCCTTCTCTTTATTGCTTCTCGCCCAATTATTTTCGCTTGTTTTAATAGGTGGGTTATGCTGCTGGGATCTCCCAATCTTTTTTGTTGCTTTCCACAACGAATAGTCTGTAGCCTCAGTTGATGTCAAGTTTTCTAGGTATTCTTGAATGCCTTGGTTTTGTTCAATTTAGATTAGATCTCTCAGCTCTTTTATGGCCCTATTAAATTTTCTTTTATTCTCTTCAGTCCTTTGCTGTTGCCAATTTCGTCGTAACTTTCTTTTTTCTGCTATCTTTTTCTATATTGTACATGATATATGTGTATTTTTTCTTGGAAATGTTTCACTGTTGGGAGTATCGGAATATGCTGCCTCCTGTATATTTTTTGTAAGATTTATTGCTGCTATTTCTATATCCATTTCAGTTTGTAACGGTAAGTTTAGAGAGATATTTTGGTCTAAGTTTTCTCTAAATGAGGGCCAGTTAGTTCTATTATTGCACAGAGAAGGGGGTTTATCTTTGATGGTAATTTTTGAAGAAATTGTTACTATTATTGGTGAATGATCAGAAGACAGGTCGAAGCATGATTCTGCCTGACACTTTTTTGGATCAATATTTTTTGTAATACAGAAATCTATTGTATCTGGTTTTTTATTTCTGTCTGAAGGCCAATATGTTGGTTCACCAGTAGAGATATGTTGTAAGTTATCTTTCCTTATGGCTTTGAGCAGTTCTCTACCTTTTGAGGTTATTATTCTTGAACCCCACATTAAATGTTTTGCATTATAATCTCCTCCTGCTATAAATCTATTACCTAGCGTACTGAAGAATTCTTGAAATTGTTCTGCCTTGTTGTTATGTTTGGGTGGGCAATAAATCGCAGAAATTGTTAATGGTCCATGGGCTTCCTCTATGGTTATACTGGTGGCTTGCAGGTAGTCTTTGCGGAATTTTTCTTTTTCGAAATGCTTTATATCATCTCGAATTATTATGGCTGCACCTCCATGTGCTTTATCATCAGGGTGATTTGTATGATAAAGCTTATATTTAGGAACTTTCAGATAATTCTTGTCCTTAAAGTGTGTTTCGGAAACCATCATAACGTCAATATTTTGTTCATTTACGAACATTTTTAGTTCCCTGGCGTGTTGTTGGAGCCCATTGGCATTCCAGACGGCGATTTTGTAGCTATTGGTTTCAGGCATTAGGCAAGTTTGCTTACGACGGTTGTGGGTAGACCAAGCATCGTACTCATTTGATCCATTAGTTTGGCCATCATATTTCCTAATCTTGAGATGTTGCTAGTTTCAGTAGGTTGAGATATTGTTTCTCGTTTTTGTGCTGAACCATTTTTAACTATTTGGGCATAAGTTATGTCTGGTTGACTTGTTCTGGTGGGTAGTGGTAGATTGGTAGTAGTGGATTGTTTTTGTTGATGCCTTTTTTCCCTTAGGCAGGATAGAGTTTCTGCTGTAGTTGCTTGTTAACTGCGCAACCCTTGTAGTTCGCTGGATGATTTCCGTTACAGTTAACACATTTCACTTTTTCATCTCGAACTTTACGAGTACAATCTCCTGTCTTATGTTCTCCTGCACATTTTACGCGCTTGACACCTTGTGCATTGTGGTATAATTCTTTTTATATGTGGTGGTTCGCATTTAATAATATTATTTTCCAATTTGGTGATTTCATACACCGCCTTATTATTTCCATTAGGTTTTATGTCTATATAAAACATAGGCAGAGGTTTTTTTGTCGTGTGATGTTGTATATTGTGAATATTTACGACCTCGTGGCCTTTTTCAGCTAGTGCTACCTTGATGGTGTTAAAGTCCGTCCCGTGATATAATCCTTTTAATACGAATTTAAATGTTCTCTCGGATTTTGGCCTGAATGTATGGTATTGGGTGTTTCTTTCATCTAATTCTTTTATAAGAACTTTAAAGTGATCCGCTTCGAACAATTGGATTTTAATTGTTTCATAGCTCACTGTTTTAATTGTGTAGTTCGTAGTAATGGTTTTCAATAAATCATGGATATTTTTTATTATTCCTACCTTATAAACTGTTATTGGTGGTGGTTTGGGAACAACTTTTTCAGGGCTTGGTTGTATGTTCTCTTTAATTTCTTCCGACAGGTTGCTAAAACTGTTTTTTGTCTCTATCGGTTTCTGCAACCAATAGTCACTGATTCTTGTTTGTTTCCTCGCGATTTCTTCTTCTGGACTTCTCAATCGTTTTTTGTTAATGACTGTAGTCCATTCTGATGGTGGAGTTTGCGTTATTGCTGTTTGTTCTAATCTTATATCAAAGTGTGCAGGTGATTTGGTTGAATCGCTATGGTTTGCTATTTTTTAATTTTTAATATTTTATTTAATTTACTTCCAGAGGATAAAAAAAATAAAATAAATACATTGTTTATTTCACGCACTTCATTTTTCACTTACGTTATTTTAGCACTAGTTCTTTACTATAATACTATAAATGAATTTCAAAAGGACTGTTGTAAAATAAGATGAAATAATTTTAAACACTAATAAAAATGAGATGCAGTCCTTTTGTCTGGTCACGTAAACACGTATTCAATAGAAAAAATAAACTAATCCCAAAACATTCAAATATAAAACAAATATAAATACAAAATGAATTTATTATTGCATGTTAATAGTATTCAGTAATTATTTCTCTCCTTTTCTTTCTTTAAAATTAGTACGTGAAGGAATATGTATATCTCCGTCTCGCTTATACTATCGTTGGAATATATAAGCACATATAAAATTAACTGCTCCAAGCATTTATCTCCGTCCTTTCCTCTCTCACAAAATTTATACAGAAAAGGATTAGTACATCTTCGTCTGACATCACGAATTGAAAAAACAATCGAATCGTACATTTGAGTGAAAATAATAATTACTATTTTCAGTCGCTAGTGTTTCGACTATCGACTGTTTTGACTGTTTTGCGACAAACGACTGTTTCGACTGTTTTCAGTCGATAGTTCCCAACGCTAACTATTACCTTATGCTGAGCAAAAAGTGTAGGTATATGAAAATTTAACGTAATAAAATTAGAAAAACATAAATATATACAACCCTTAAATACATATAGTACCGAGTATATATTGTTGTTACTATGCGTTCATTTTATATATTTGTAAAGATAAGTTTATGATATCAACGAGTGATCATAACACTTACTTATTGCTTACTGAATAGAGCCTAAAACTAATGTAAAATAATAAAAAAAATCAAGAATGCATAAGTTTGCCGCATGATATTAAGATTGTGGAAACAATAAAACAAAATTTATAATTGTAAGTGATGGAAAACATTCAGATGTTTAAATAAGTATTATATCATTCAAGGTCACCGATCGAGAAAAAGTACAAAGAAATGTTGTTAATTATAGCACGAAGTAACGCTTTCATTGATTTACGGCTCAATGTGTGTGAAACAATGGCTTCTGCACTGTTTTGTTTGTTTTATTTTTTGTAATTTTATGCCACAGTTCCTTTCGTTTACGACTAATTGTGTTAAGACCGATACGGAAACGACTCCAACTTCTTACCTAAAACCCATATCACCATTCATTTCATATCAATAACAAACCGTGCGGTTTAATTGGGTATATCTAATTTTACCTTGACATTCTTAGTCTCATTATTTTGATATGACCGAGTTCTTAAGTTTATTTTTTTGAACGAATATGCTTCTGAAGAAATACGATATTTTATAGAAATCAGTGGATTTGGAAATGGGGTTATTATATTTTATTTTTTATTAATCAATTTATATACAATTTTCATTGTTTGATCGAAAATTATTTAAGGGGTTAATATTATCATAATTGGATATGAACTATTATAAAGGGTGTCGTTATAAAATGGCTGGGGACTCCAAAAAAAAACGAATAGAGACATTTTTTACTAATTGATATCTAACAATTAGTAAAAATGGAGTACTTGGAAATGTTCACTGTAATGCCTAGAGTGATAATAACGAATATTATTTGAGTATTTAGTTTAAATATTGGGGAAAAGGTCGAATTATCAACTGATAACTTTTTCTAACTGGAATAAAACATTTGCATAAATGGCGTACAGTGAAAGAGCTATTTTAGGGGATTCTAATTTCTATGTATTTCGGTATGCTG
The DNA here is from genome assembly GCF_030347505.1 of Rhynchophorus ferrugineus. Lineage (NCBI taxonomy): Eukaryota > Metazoa > Arthropoda > Insecta > Coleoptera > Curculionidae > Rhynchophorus > Rhynchophorus ferrugineus. Next base: position 15,208,431 of record NW_027472583.1, on the reverse strand, counting down.
AAAATAAACATAATATGGAGAATATTCCTCTATCTTAGGATTTATTGCAAAATTCAAAATTTATTATAAAAATTATGTAGGTTTTATTACAATAGCCAAAATTTATTAATACTAATATCAAGTCTGTTCAAAACTTTTTTGTACATACGTCATCAAGATGTTTAATTTATCGCCTGCCGCAATTTGTAAATTCGTTTCAAAATCAGACAATATGTTCCTTCCCATTTTATTCTACTTAAAAAGAGACACAATACTGTCTGATTAGTTCGAATGCGTAAACTAATGAGCCTGTCAAAGTCGTCCGGTTGTTAAACGTATGCAAAATTCTTGAAAGCAATAGCAATAGGAGGTTATAACTCTAACCTATAAACTATTGTGGCTCTATAATTTACTGTAGTTTTTAAATGTATAGGACTGATTACCTACATCGAGACCTTCAGATACCCACAGTCAGTCAAGAAATCAAGAGAATTGCAAGGAGGCATGAGGTAAGACTCTCTTCTCATGAGAATATTGAAATATTACAGCTTTTATATACCACTAGAACAGGACACAGACTCAAAAGAATCAAACCATCTGATCTTGTGTAGTGTCGTGTAGTGAGGTGCATGTAATAAAAAATACAGCAGTGACATGTATAAACATCATTTCACCAGAGATTGAGATAGGGCCAATGGGTCCTCCTGGTTATATACCTAAATTTAAGTTATAATAAAGATAAATTGTAGGTTAGATGGAAACGACTAGTAACAATGCAATAATTAAATAATAAAAAAAAGGGTTATAAGTTTTGAATAGTGTTAGAATATAATTTTGCAACGAGTTGAAGTAGTTGAAGTACTGTCTAATTAATGTGAGAATTTTATAATTTTGTTAAATTTGTCAGGTGTTTTTTCACGAAGAGTCAAATTTTATTAGAATCCTCTATTAGAAGCTCATACAGTCTTCATTATTATGCACCTATATGCTTTCTTATATAACACTCTATAATTAATTATTTTTAACAAAACTCACTTATTTACTGAGATCAAGCTAAAAACAACAAATTATGCTGTAAGAAATTGTTATCAAACAAAAAAAGACGGAAATCAAGCATGAACATTTTTACCTACATCGAGCTGGTTAGTAGAGCGGAGAAATCATGGAATACATATTTTAACATAAACAATATCAGATTTTTTATTTTGTTAGTTTTTGGCAGTTACGTAGTAAACTTTGGTATATAAACCCAACGAGTTGATCACCGAAATCAAGTCGAATCGAGCTGATTGATCAATTACAACAACATGAACAAATTTACCGTAAGAATTTAACGTTACCAGTTGAATTAAACAACTTCAAATTGTTGTTTCTTGTTTCAGATTATTTTCTGTTTGTCTTTCGTGGCTGTAGCTGTAGCTTACCCACATGGACACGAAGAAGAAGACCACGTAAGTACACATGTATTAAACTATTCGATAATCTGTAATAATTTTTAAAATTTCTCAACAGCAAGTCCCTCACTACCACTTTGAGTATGGTGTACATGATCCTCATACTAAAGACCATAAGTCTCAACATGAAGAACGTTATCACGATGATGTTAAAGGCGGATACACTATTCATGACCCGGATGGTACCCACAGAATCGTGAAATATACTTCGGACAAGCACGATGGCTTCCAAGCTCTTGTACATCGTGAAGGTCATGCCCAACATCCGGACTATTATGACAAACACGGACATTTCCATGGAAAAGGAGGTACCAGTTACGTAGGAGTCACCCACTGGGGACATGGCTCAGGAAGATAAATGTCTAATATATTTATTGTCTATGGTGCTTATATAATAAAATATTTTATTATATATTTTGGTGTTTATTTACTGCTTTTCTTTATATACATCTAACATTGATAAAGGAAAATATTGAGGATAAAGGAAAATCTTCTGACACTATATATTTTTATATTTCCATTCATATAAAACCAGTTTTTGACCGGGTTTAGCATTTGAGATTAATTTACAAAATGCGCAAATTGCTGCCGCGAAATTACTGTCGACTGCTTGAATCACATCTTTTCGAAAGAAAATTTAGAGTCTCTTAGTATTTCGGCTGGAGTTCCACAGGCTAGTGTCTTGGGACTACCCCTAATCAGCTCTATACTGCTGATATCCCAACAACAAAAGAAGCAGTACTTGGAACATTTGCCGACGACACAGTTATCATGGCAAAAGATGTATCTCTGTTTAAGGCTGTAGAAAAACTATAAATAGCGGTCAACAAGATATATAAATGGACTAAAGACTGGAGAATGCAGACAAAACCCTAATTATATCACTCGACGATGTCCGATTCCTCATGCAGAAACGGCTAAATATCTCGGAATATATCTCGATAGTAGGTTAAATTGGAAACAGCATGTTAGACAAAAAGCAGAGCAGACTTGACCCAAAGTCAAGCAACTGAGTACAGTATTTTCTAGCTAACCAGTAGGTTAGTCAGAAAATACTCCCAGCTTGAGCTAAAATTAAAGAGATTGGTTTATCAGTCAATCATAAAACCAGTTTGGACCTATGGGGTGCAAATATGAGGTTGCACTAAGGCATCAAACCAACTAGTAATTCAACACACCCAAAATAAAGTTCTACGATCCATTAGCGATGCTTATCGCTACGTAACCAACGAAGAGCTGCACGATGACCTCGAAATCAAAAGGACACATGAAGTGATCCAAGATTTCGCTTTAAAAAATGAAATAAAGTTGCTAAATCACAGCAACGTGGAAACAATGGAGCTACTGAACAATATGCAGGAAATCAGGAGATCGAAGTAAACCAAACCACACGAATTTGTTTAGCGTATAAGTGTTATTAACTTTAGCTTAAGTAAATTAGTTTTATCGAACAGTAGTAATAAACAGAACGCAACAGTAGTAATAAATTAATTTGTAAATTAAGATTGTACTAAGCATATCTAATGTAAAATGTAATTATTAAAATAAAATTATTATCGTTACTGATATGACAGTTTCGGTCTCATAATATTCGTTTGTAGTAAAAAGTATAGTGGAAGTAAATTTTATTGACAAAAATAATCAATGCTTAACCAATAAGTTTAGAATCATTAAAAAAATTGATTAACCGAAAGTTTTTATTAAAATGTAGTATGGTTTAGCCATTTCACGCTGTTTAGCAAAAAGCTGACTGTGATGTAAATAAGTGGTTAATAAAAAGCGATTTATTTATATTTAAACTAGATTTAATTCTGTTACAACTGTTTAAAATCGTAATTACACTATAATATTTGTCTGTGTGTTGGCTGTATTAAAAGAGTATTATTTTGACAAAAAAATTATATTTATTAAACATAAACGTAAATTTATAGTTATCATTAATTATTTATTTAAATGCATTTTATAGTGTCATTTTTTTCATTTAAGTTTCATCTATACCGGGCCTTAGCTGAGTTTTAGTGTTTAAAGTGCGAGTCAAACCATCGTTTTCGATGTTAAGTCTATTGATAGGAGATTGCTTGAGTTAGAAACATCTGGTCTTACCCAATTCGGTTACCGGCATGATTGGGAGAATAGTATAGGATTTTGTTTTTTAGCCAACAAAAAATTAAAATATTTAGGCCATTGGAGTACACTGAGCATCAGTGGCCAACACCGTTTGTCTCTTCAATTACCACGCTACCAAGCCATTAATTAATGAAACTTAAACACATAATTCTGGTTTACGTTTTTGTGTAGTTTTTTGTTTGAGAAATATTTTGGTACAAATCGATTAAATAACAAAAACAATAGCGACAAATTTTAATCATAAAATTATATTTATAATTGATAATATTTTCACCGTAGTTATTGTTCTACTTTATATTCAAATTAAATTATATCGAGAGCTAGAAAAAAAAGTTATATCACCAGAACCTTGTTGTCTGCTCCTTAAATGAACAGAAATCAATATTTTTTTCATAATTTGTAAGGTTGCAATACGATTACCAAACAATAAAGTCACTGCCTTTTGTTTGTACTATATAAACCAAATAGTTAAATTATTTGATTCAGTCTCTTTATTTCTACTCAATAGTCAACATGAATAGATTTTCAGTAAGTTTTATTCCTCTTTTAGTATTGTATGGAGCACGGACGACGGGGTTCAGTACAGTTTTTTTATAGGTTGTTGTTTTGATGTTCATTGTAACTGCTGTTCTTGGTTATGGCGTTCAAGAGGATTACGGTGGAATTGAGGAATATGGCGATCAAGGAGGGTTTTTCAATGATAATCATTTTGATAATAATGGTTTCGAATATAGTGATTTTTATATAAGTGATCCTCAAGATGGTAGTTATGAAGGGGTCTATAAGAATGGAGAAGAAGGAGCTCAGGCAAACTTGGAAGGGGGTGATGGTAATAAAGCCAATCAAGAAAGTGCACATGGAGGTCAAAGTGGTGGAAACGGACATGACAGTCACGTAAGTTAATTCGTCACAGGTTTAATACAGTGTTTAATGTGACGTATATTTAGCATGTTCCCCACTACCACTTTTCATACGGTGTCCACGATCCCCATACAAAAGATCATAAAACTCATCAAGAATACCGAGACCATGATAAAGTCGTCGGTTCCTATACATTACAGGAACCCGATGGTACCCATCGAATTGTTGAATACACTGCTGATAAACACAACGGTTTTCGAGCCGTGGTGAGACATGTCGGACATGCTCATCATGATGCTGGCCATGGTGATCATGGAGGTCATGTAGGGCATAGTTTCGTGGGAACGACACATTGGGGTTTCGGATCTGGATGATGCGATTCTGTAATAGTTAGGTAATTAATTTATTTAATAAAGATTAGTATTTTTTTATTTGTGCAGTTTTATTTTATACATTTCTTTAATATTTTTTATTTTTATATATTTTAATATATAATATTTTAAGATTTTTTCTTGTAAATTCAATACTTTCCTATAAATGGGTATATTACTACAACTGAAAGTATTTGAACTTAGTACCATTTGAATTTTCCATATATTTATTCATTTATATTCACAATATTGGAAGACGAATAAGAAAAGACAATAGCGAATTGGGTAGGACTGACTATTTGAATTTTTGAATATAGACTTTTAAAGCTTTCTCAAAAGATGGTTTTGCATTTTTAGGTAGCGGTTAAAAAAATTGATAAAATAAATAATAGTATTTGTTAACTCTATCTATTTAACGCAAAGCAGATAAAAGTTTTTTGCAGTAAAGGTAATAGTAAAGAATAATTATAACATTTATAAATATTATAATTGTAAATAATAATTGAAAAAAATATACTAATAATATTTAAAATATCATAAATAACATTTATGTCCTATATTATAAAATTACCTAAAAGAAACAATTGATTTGGGCTTTTGTTCTGTAAGAAAAGTTCTATGAGAAAGTGTTACCTAAAATCAATTTATAACTTCCTCAAAAGGTACCCAAACTTTTTTTATTTCTAAATCTTTTCAAAGCTAACTCGAATGCAGGTCCTTATAAGTTCATTTTTACAAGTCCGTTTTTATGGCTCAGAAAATATGCTTCTCTTGAATACCGCATCACTTGCAGGACATCAATATAGGAGGTATTTCCGTTACTTTGATATGACCATATAAAATACTTCAAAACAAGATCAAATTCTGCACCAAATACAACAAAACTTTATGAAATTCACCGTTAAAACAATAATAATTAATCCTCATAATCTTCAAATAGACTATTACACAGTTAACAGGTGTGCTGATACTGAAAAATAAATTTTTCACAAGAAATATAGATGATGTTGACACCTACCACCTACTAACCTACAATTTGTCTTTATGATAACTTAAATCTAGGTATATAACTAGGAGGACCCATTGGCCCTATCTCAGTCTCTGGTGAAATAATGTTTATACATGTCACTGCTAACTTTTTTATTATATGTACCTCACGACACAACACTACACAAGATCAAATGGTTTGATTATTTTGAGTTTGTGTCCCGTTCTGGTGGTAGCCAAAACCTGCAATACAACAATATTCTTATGAGAATGGAGTCTTTCTTCATGCCCCCTTGTAATTCTCTTGATTTATTTACTGACTGTGGCTATCTGAAGGTCTCTATGTAGGTAATCAGTCCTATAGAATTTGGGTGCGCCCACAATACCTCTCAGGACTTTGTTCTGAAAAATTTGTATTTTTTTTATGTTATTCTTTGCAGAACATCCTCATAATTGAACTCCGTATATCCATATAGGTTTCAGTATTCGCTTATATAATTGCAATTTATTTAGTTTTACTGATTTTTGTGATTTTCTTCCAATTAGACAGTACATTTTCCTATATTTCAATTTCAGTTTTTTTTCATTTCTTCTTTATATGTTCCTTCCAGCGAAGTTTTGCATCAAGTTTCATTCCGAGATATTTAGCGTTGTTGTTCTATGGAATGATAGTATTATTTAATGTTATATATTGGTATACTGCACATGTATAGATTTACTTTTACATTTATTCTTATTTTCCAAGATTGTGTCCAATTATTTACATTGTCGCTTGCCTGTTGTAATTTTCGTGAGGCTTCTTCACTATTGTCTCCGACAGCTATAATTACAGTGTCGTCAGCGTATGTAGCTATCGTAAAAAGTTTTAAAAAGTATTAAAAGTAATTAAAAGTAAGTGATTTAAATGAATTGTAACAGTTTAGATGTTTTAGACCAGTTCCTGATTGAGCTGATGAACAAAAACTATTGTGTATTTTCTATATTTATTTATTAAATCTTGTATTAAAAATATTTATAATCTTTGGCATCAGCTTATTTTCCAGCACCTTTTCCCCAATGGGTGACACCAACGTAGCTAGTACCGCCTTCTCCACCGTGTTCGCCGTGCTTGCCATAATGAGCGGGATGTTGAGCGTGTCCTTCACGGTGAACTTCCGCGGTAAACCCTCCTTTGTGGTCGGAAGTGTATTTTACAACCCTGTGAGTACCATCGGGATCGTGAATGGTGTAGCCTCCTTTAACATCATCGTGGTGGCGATGCTCGTCTTGCGATTTGTGATCTTTGGTATGAGGGTCGTGGACACCGTACTCGAAGTGGTAGTGAGGAACTTGCTGTGTGATATAAAGTTTAATATTATTCCCGTTAGAGGGTGGAAATTGCATCGTCGGTGCCTCATATTACGTGTCCAACAAACTGATTCAGCGCGATATCCCCATAGAACCCATAACGAGTGTGATTCGGAGTGTTAATGCAAAGTACTCTGAAAGACTATTAGTGCATCCCAATGCACTCGCCAAACAGTTAAATGCGCGATGACAATGTAGTGCATAGGCTCAAACTCAAACTACCATACAAACTAATTAATATACTCACAAAATAGTATCTAGAACAAGATTTAGATTATAAGTTGTAAAGCAGATCACTTACTGAAATGATCTACTATATGTCAGGATGGTTATATTATATAACTGAAATCATATAATAATATTTATTCTCCACGGGCAGATTGTTGACGTTCTAGGTGATTAATAAATAAAAAGACAAGTGTCAAGCTCATGCTATCCCGAATTTTGATTAACATGGGTTTGAGTTTCACGGAGATAACATTTGTAGTGAATGCTTTTGGGGTAAAGAGTGTCGTGTTAAAAACCCTGAGGCAGGCTAGTTTTCCTTAAACATAAACATTTTCATTGTCGAATGCATCTGTCGAGTGAAAATTTAGTGTTCTTAGAAAATAGAATAATCGATTAAATACATATGTTGTAGTGTTTTTAATGGCAAAAAGGGAAGGGGCCTTTGGGAGATACTGCCAAGATTAACCCATCAAGTAAAATGTTTGCAAGAAAAATATGGAAAAAGTGTAACGTTATTATTCATAACATTGTTTTTGTAAAATAATTTTGTGATAAATTTCTGGGGAATCAACATATTTCTCGCCCCCAATTTAGGGAATTTGATTTTGGTTATTTGGGACTTTGATAAATTGGCGTTGGCAATCCTGGTGTAGACTTACGTGATGACCATCATCACCATGGCCTTCTGGATACGCCAGGACAGCGGCGACAGCAACGGTCAACCAAAGAGTGAACTAAAACAAGAAAAGGGCGTTAAATTCGATTCCACGTTTGTTTAAAATGCTTACCGAGAAAGAGTTCATGGTGTTTCAGATAAGAGACGATAGCGAACTGATTTGATTGCCGGAAACCAAAGGTATTTATACAAATTGTCGATAACCGATCTATTACGATAACGACAAGTAAAAAGTGATCGAATTTCGGCACCTCATTTATTTTTTCCGATATTTGAGCAAATCCACCTGCCTTTCGGGGGTTTTTATTTACAGTCGCTGATTTTTCTGGTCAATTGCCTCCCGATAAACGTTTGTCAATAACGGTGCTCAATGAACTGTGAGTATCGTAGTATTTGTCCGGGTTGCATACATCACCTGAATGGCGAGAAAAACAAAAAAAAATCGATTATTATTTGCGCGCGATATGCTCGGTCGCGCCGGTATTATACAACGCGACCGCCGGCGGGTCGTCCGTCCGAGTAAACCCGATGCGAAATCGGCCGATTATCGTACAATCGGTCAATCGGGATTTCACGGTCACAGTTTTTGTTCCTTTTTCTCGTGATTAATTATGAAGCGGAGAAAATCGCGCGATATCTTAGAGGAATGGTTAAGCGGAAATGGCAAAACATTAATTAACGAGCCCATTGTTTTTTGCCTTTTTTCCCTGTTTCTTGTCAGAAAGTCTTAATCAATGGGGTGGTCGGCCCGCGACATTCATTTGTCATAAGATACAATATTTGCCGAAAACGATTTTAAAATTACACGGTAGTGGATTTAGATTTTATCTTGATGTTAGCTCCATTAATATTGTTGATGAGCGTGTACAGCATAGAAATAATTATTGTTAATAATAATAATAATTATTTTTTATTTGTTATAGTAATCTAGTAAATTAACACCAATTGCAAGCGACTCATTCAACGATAGGCACTTTGGGCTTAATGTTAATGTTTTTGATGTGTACTTTTTGATAAGTGGTCACTTCAATAAGTGGTCTCGTGAATATTGCCAATAAAGTCTATATCTCTATGAATCAGATCGTATGGAAGTAATTGTTTTAATCTCCCCACTACACTGCCATCACGGACATATAGTTTATTGTCAAGTACATTGGGATACACTGAGTATTTTTCAATTGTTTTGTTTTGAATTCCAGAGGGATATCGCTATATCACTTCATTAGAGATCTGGTATGAAGCATCAACTATGACGCACACCACATTGTTTGGAAAATCGTTGAATGCTATATTAGATTTTCTAACAGCACCCCATAGCATGTATAGATGTATGCCAAGATATTTAGCATCCTCCGCCTGAGGGAGCTGACAATTAAAAAAAAGTTAACGTGTGGTATTGTTATATTGTTAATACGTCAAGTTTTCGCCCACAGTTGTTTTTTATGAAAATATGATTAGGAGTTTTTAATGCTATTAATGGATCTTTCTGAGATCCTACAGGGAGGTAGATAAGAATAATCTGAAATAAACAGAACGGATTAATAGTGATTTAAACTGTATATGCAATGAATCTGTACTAAACATTCATGAAAGATAATAATTTAAAATTATTAAAAACAATTAATTTGATTTGTTTTTTGGTTTTGAAAAAGTAAAGGTGCACTCTCAAAAATTAGAAATGAGTATTCAATTAATTAAGCGATCAATAATAATAATAATAATTATATATATATATATATATATATATATATATAATAATATATAGAAGGTGTTAAAATACTATTTTTTAATATATTAGAATATCAAATTATTTATGAGTTTTAATGATAATGATATTGGTTTATGCAAGAAATAAAATTATTTGTCTGATATTATTATTTGTATATATACTTTATATACGTATTCTTTTTGCCAACGAGAATTTATCTGGACTGGACCTACTGTTTAACGTTCCCTCCTTCTACATCTTTTTATCGTATGTAAATGTCTGGAAATAGTTGATAAATCACTCAATTATAATACATAAGGTTATAGAATTATTTTTCTGTTTTAATTTCTCCATTAAAGGTTTTGGTGTGCGCAATAAATAAAATTATTTGTCTCGTATTATTATTTTTTGTATATGTACTTTAGAGTATCCTTTTTACCAACGAGGATTGATCTGGACTGGACCTACTGTTTCGCGTTCTCCCTTTTTGGATATCTGGGAATAGTTGATTCATCAACTGCTAAACTAATCCTTTTTGGTCCTTCACATAAATCGCCACTTTTAAATAGTTGAAATTAAATCAGAAAATTAGGATTTGAAAAGTGTCTGATGTTTTCCAATTGTTACATTGGGATATGACGAAGCACTGTTAGAATGAATAATTTCTAAAAGTGTTTGATGTGGTTTAGCAGCATATTTTCTCAAATCAAACAACAAACACACACTGTACACACTGAATAATTCAATAATACTAAAATGAAAACTGTTCTTTTATATAGAAAAATGTTAAAATCATGTTAGCAGATAATATGACCTAAAATCTAATAAATTTTGTATGTAAATCTGAGGATTCTGATCGAAGAAATCATAAAATCAAACATTTTTTTAGTTAACTGTTTCAAGGTTAGGAGATTATAATAAATCAATGGGTAACTGTTAAAAAAATAACTGTTCCTACCCTCTGGATCGAACGCCGGCTTTGATGGGGTTATCGAAATGACATAATAATCAACCTGGGTGGCCGTGGCGTTTGTTTTTTTCCTGCCCCTCCGAAAGGGCTCGTGGCACGCCCACCGTGGCGAAATATTTCCCTAAATTGACGATATAAAATCGTATGAACATCAACTTGATTGTAATTTATCTTTTGTTTCTTTCCCGAAATAATAGAAAAAGGGGGTTGGTTTTCGGTTTCGCCTGATTAAAATTCGACTAGAGGGTTTGTTTTAGCTTTCGTTCTGATGATAATTTAAGGTTTAATAGAGGTGGAACAATAATATTGTGAGATTGGTTAATTATTTTCGTCAGTGGTCTCTTGCAATTAACTGGAATCGATTGTTGTAAATTATAATTAAGCATTTTTTTTATTAAAATTAAGATTTTAATGTCTTATACTGTTTTTAACCGACTTCAAAAAAGGAGGTGGTTCTATGTTCGGCTGTATATCTTTTTTTTAATGTATGTTCGCAGATTTCTCCATCAATTATGGACCGATTTTGTAGTTGAGTGTACTCCCGAAGTGGTCTCATTGGAACCAAGTCAGGATCAGATGGGCATGTTCAAAGTTTCCACAAGTTTTTTTTAAATAAAATAATCAGATATTTGTGTCTAATGTTATTGATGAATTGATGTGACGGAAAATTGGAAGTAGTTCAGTGTGAAGTATTCCTTATTTTCAATTATTGTTTTTTTGTTCCTATTTTTCCTCATACGGGCTACACCTGCATCACAATGCATTCGCCAAACAGTTAAATGTGCGCGATGACAGTGAAGTGTGTAGGCTCAAACGCAAACTACCATACGAACTGGTTAATAGACACATAGAGTAAGATTTAATAATATCTAGAATAAGTTAGAATAGTATCTAGAATAAGATTTAGATTATAAGTTGTACAGAAGATCACTAACTGAAGTGATCTTCTGCATGTCAGGATAGTTAGCATATATTATATAACTGAAATCATATAATAATACTTATTGCCCACGGGCAGGTTGTTCTAGGAGATTAATAAAAAAAAAGAATATCATTTCAGCCAAGCCCATTTTATTTAGCAGCAATATAGACAGTGAGGAAAACAGTGAAATTTAGTAGACCTAGAGCAAATAAATGAAAAATCTGTTAAATTATAATGAATAAAATTCGAATGCCTTTCAAATTTCAATTTTTCAGTGTTCCAATCAATATCTCAATATATATAGAAAAAGGGCACTTTTACATATATTGAGATTGAAGAACAATGTTTCAAATTAATATAAAATATACGAATCAAATAATCTTAGGAATGACAAAAAACTAAAAAAACATACATGTTCATTTGTTTTTAAAGTTGTTAAAATATAATTTAAAATAATGTTAAAATATGTTTTAATACAATTTATTATTTTGTTATTAAGAATCATTGTTATAATTTTATGATTAATATAATGTCATGAAATAATAGCAAGATTTGCAAACTAAGTGCAGACGGGTTATTAATTTTTAAAAATTTATTCCACTTTGGATATATATAAAAATATTGGAGATTTTAAAATAGGCCATTTAGCGTTTATTTTATTTCCAGCGGTTGTCAGATGATATATAATGCGGAATAACTGAAAATCTTACAGCAATCTTGTGGTAAATCTACTTTAACAAAAACGTCTTAATCTCTGTCATGGTGCATTTAAAAGTGGAAGAATCTTGGTAGAAGATTTGTTCGCTCTGAATGTCAACTAAAATCCGCTAATTTGCGGTAAATGGTAATCGAAAGCCGCTATTCAAGTATAATAGAAAAATGTATTAATATAAAAATACTAGAATATGTGGAAAATATTGGATCTTACATCGCGGAAATTCACCATCCTATAAGGCCTTGATGATTATTTGCAGCCATAAGTATATTATTTAAGAACGGATCTACTTTGAAAACGATACAGTAAATTTGGTTAACAGTCCAACAGAGTTAAATTAGACGAATACGGCGATTTGAAAATGACATATGGTATGTTGAATGTTCGATTAAATTGTAGTAAAGGACCAATGCCGTTCGAGTCAATGCTGAATAGTAGAATAGACTCATGACTCAGAGAGTTTTAGATGCCGGAAGGAATTCAGAGCACACAATGCCGTAAATTTTAATTTTTTTTGCTACAGTGTATTCTTAATGAATACAAATTTGTATACTAGTATTTTTTAAAGTATCCCATATTATTTTACCAGTAATATTTAATGTTGCGGTCAGATTCGGGTGTTTACACAAGACAATTTTAAAAGTATCATGGGAAATATGATCAAAGAGAAGGAAACAACCGTGAATGCCTCTTGGCGTCAACAAATTAGCCACACTTATTGGTTTCGGCTTGTTTCTAGTTAGGAAAAAGCCGAAAATGTGTTAAAACTCGGATAAGGATGAAAAAAAACTAAAAGCGTCATTGTACCATTACTAGTGGCAAGTAAAACCTATAATGGGCGGACTGACATTCGTCATACCTTATTACATAAAAGTATAGCGCTATCGGAAAAGAAACATTATTTGCGCCTTATTAGATTTCGAAGGGAGGCTACATAATTTTAAATTTTAATTTGAAGTGGTCGTTCAGGTAGCTTCGTTGACAAATTGAAGGACGATAGTAGTTCTTTGGTCAACGAATAATTCTTTTGATGTAAAATATTGGTCATAACTACTGTTAAGTTTATATTCTAAGAACGTCATTTTGTATCTATATATAGATGGTCGGCAGCACAAATATAAAGAGAAGAAAGTAAAAGAAATGTTGAAGTAGATCTTTTTAATGCTCTTCTTGAATATTGTCTCCTAAAATTGTTGTTCAACAAGTTTTGCATTTGATGATAGATGGCGCTATTGAGGCTGTTACTTAACCCAGCGATATTTAATAGAAGCAATATAAACAATATTTTAAGTGAATTATTAGGCTTTAGAAGGCTCTTTGAACCATACTATAAAATTTGACTCGAATTTTTTTTTATAACATCTTTATTAGATACGCTAGTACAATCTTAATTATAAATTAATATTTATTAAATTAATTTAATTAAATCTTGGATAACTTCGCAAATCCATTTCATTTCCAGGTTAACGTGCAGTTCTTCGTTGGTCACGTAGCGATAGGCATTGGTAATCAATCGAAAGACCTTGCTTTGACAGCGTTGGATGACTAATTGATTTGAATTTTTCTATTTTGGTCTAGAGACAATTATTAGAGAGACACCAAAATAAAGAACCGCGAACAAATTGAGGAAGCAAGCAAAGCAAAAACTTAAAGCTTACAAATGATATTCAAAATGCTCACAAACAGGCAACGGTTACAATCCTACCCCCGCAAGGCAATTAAGACACAGCATTGCCGCCAAATATCATTAATTCGCCACAAGAACATACTCCACAGAAGAGCTCTTGCAACCTTAGACCCCGACGATAAAAGGGAGGCCAATGAGGCATCCAGCCAAGTCCGTGAGACAGTCAAAGTCTGAAGAGAGGAGAAGTGGGACTCTCTTGGACTTCTCTTAGTGGAGAAAGTCAAAAAAGACATTTCCCCCTGAAATCTGGAGGGCCAGGAAATTTCACAGTCTCGGACGGCAAAAAAGCCGAGGTCCTGGATCCGAAAAACTACCTTTTAAAAAGGAAAGTGTCGCCACTTGAAACAAAAAAGTCATCAGAGAAGCCAACAATCTAGGGAAAATAGCGCCTCCAAAAACCATCTAGTCTCACCAAAGGTGCTACAAAAAATCATCAGCAATCTTAAACCCAAAAAGGCATCTGGATGCGATAAAATTTCAGTATTCCATTTCAAAAAGCTTCCAGACAAGCAGATCTCGGAATTAACAAACATCATGAATTCCATCATGCGGATGCAACACTTCCCAAAATTTGGAAACATGCACACATAGTCGTGATTCCGAAAAATGGAGCAGATTCTTCGCCTTCAGACTACAGGTCCATCAGCCTGCTCAGTTCAATGTCCAAGATTGATGAAAGAGCGATCCTGTTTACACTCAACCGCTTCACTGAGCAGAACCATGTCATACCAGACGAACAACACGGGTTCAGAGCCAATCATTCATGTGTACATCAGACCACTAGATTGGTCGCAGAAATTCAGTTCGCCATGAAGAAAAAGCACAAGCTTTGCGCGGTTTTTTTAGACCTAACAAAAGCGTTTGACAAAGTTTGGCACGAAGGTCTAATACATAAAGCCATCGAAGCAGGTTTACCCAAAGACCTGATATTTTTACTGCGTTCCTTTTCAAGTAAAGATCGGTAATACACTCTCCAGTCCTAAATTAGTCGATGCCGGAGTCCCCCAAGGTTCCCCATTAGCCCCAGTATTATTCAACCTCTTCATGTCAGACATTCCAATGAAGAAAATTGTTGAAACCGTGCAATACGCGGATGACATAGCTTTCTTCACCAGTTCTCATTCTCTAGATGCCACTCAGAGAAAACTTTAAATTCAATTAAATACCACAGTCCAATGGTTAAATTTCTGGAAGTTGCAAATCAACCTCCAAAAAACCCCACGCCATAATTTTTCACAATCAAAGAGACATCCGCGCCTACCAGCTGAGAGTGGAAAAAGTCTCGATACCGTAGCGAGTAAAAGTCACATAACTCGGCTCATATTTGACCGTAGATTCCTATGGTGAACACGGATAAATAAAGCAATCTCCAAAGGCTACGGTGGCACCACAGCGCTTAACCCTCTCATCTGCAAAATAAGTAAATTGTCTCCGATGATTAAAGTTTTGCTATACAAGCTGCTTAAGACCCGTCCTGTTATATGGATCTAACACTTGGTATCGGTTTATCAGCCCGGAACTAGTGGAAAAGCTTCAGATACCCAAATTCATCGGGAAACTGACACACCAGAAATAAGACGGTTCGTTTTCTCCTTATACAGGAAATTCCATGCAACATCAGCTCTCTCTAACTATTCCCACATCAGATCCCTGTCAGAGATGTTCCCAGTCAGGTAACCCCGAAGACTATCCTCCCAAAAAGCTGTCCCTTAAGCCGCCAAAGGTTCTCACATCCCAAAGTAAAGCGCCTTCACGGGCAATCCTCTCTTATAAATTGAGTTAACATCAGCAAGGAAACCTTTTCAGCTGGTAAATCATTGCCAAAAAAAGGGATACCTATTGAGTTTTCTTTTTATTGCTCTATGCAAATCTCAGCAATGATATTAATGCCAAAACTAAATAACTGAAAAATAGTCGTCGATATATATATATATATATATATATATATATATATATATATATATATATATATATATATATATATATATGTAATTGAGAGATTAAAAAGTCCTGCAAATTATCACATTCCACACATTGTGTGGTCCTTTCACCAACAACCACCGACTTCACTTAATGTTTTCATAATTTACGACGCTACCACTTCTAAACTAAAAATAATAGAAAAGAAAGGCACCCCCTTCACGGCTTAAATTGCAAAACATCGGAACATAATGGGATGAAGGGGTGTTGGACGATTTTAATAATTTTTATTAGCCGTTAGGGCGAAAATACGAGACGCGTCTCTATTGTGGGTGTGAAGTGGCGACCGTCCACTTGGAAGTCGTAATTTCTCGATTTTGCCGAAAATAATGGGTGAATGTCTCTCGAGTGGGTTCAGTGTGTGGGCCCCGGAATGGGACACCGTTAATGGTTATTGCGGTTTTCAATGTTTCTCGGTTTTATTTATGGTTTAAAGCGGTCGGTTTTCCAAGGTGAGGTGAAAATTATTGATAGCGTCACTAATATTATGGCGTGAGAGTGGAATGATATGATATGAAAATATAATTTCTTCTCACTGAAAGTGAATAACCATTTGTGGCTATGATTTCTCGCTACGAGACTGATTGATTGAAAAATAAAAAAAAGTTTAATATTATGTTATTAATATGTTGGATTTTACAACATTTGTGGGAGTGCAAGATATTTTACTGTTTAAGCTTTTTTGATAATAATTGATGATAAATCGTTAGTTTTCTGCCATTCAGGGCACTTTAGTAATCGTTTCTATACACTTTGTTAATTATTCTTACCTATAACGTGCTCGCATATATTTTTATCAGTGATACATATTGATAAACATGCTAAATATCGATGTAACCAACTGTTAAATATCCTAATCTAAATCAATCGTAACCGTAGGAGGACCGTACTGTCGCCTTAACTAATACGCCAACCAAGCCAGCAACATCTTTTATTGTTCAAACTTAATTGATAATAATTGTAGATAGTCTTCCAACTTTAACATAATGATATGAACTAATATATGAATAAGAAAGCGCCTGAAGTTTGTAACACTAAACGATATCTACTGACACAGTTTCAAAATATGTTATGCACTTCAGGACACCGTAGTGTCGTTTCTCTAAATTTTGTTAATTATTTGTAAATATTAGGTGCCTGCATGTATTTATTTCAGCATATATATTATATCAGCAATATCTATCGGAGAAAGTGCGTGAAAGTTCAAACTTGACATTTATCAGATATTATCATGATATCATATATCATTTTTATCCAATAGGTAGAAATTTAGTTTTTCAAATGCATTCAGCATATTGTTATTCACTTGGAAGCTACACCCATGAATTGCCAATACATTCTGTAAACGCGAATCTAAAAAATGTCAGCTCATAGTTTAGTCCAATTTCGTAATACACTAGCGATTGATTGTGACGATTTTGTGATTGTTTTGTGGGTTCTTGATGGTATATGGCTGCTGTTGCATAATAATTATGATCATGATGGTCCAACGGTGCCAAAGTTTAAAACTAATGTATCTGTCAAGCAAAGAATATTCCCTAATAGCGCTTGTTTTAAAAATAAAGCATCCCAGGTGGTCTCTTTACCAATAGTAGTTATCTTGTCATAAGCAGTAATTTTCTGTAATTTACGTACTAAGTGGTTACTCAATACATTAACGCTCTGTCGAATCTGATACCTTTTTCAAAGTAAATGTCGAATAAAACATATTTCATATATTTCATATTAATATTATTGATAAACATGTTCTTTTCTGTTTGCAAATTTTATAACCACTTTGTTATTAACATTTTCTTTTTCACCCACTTTGCACAGAGCTTTCTCATACCCAAATATTCGTGAATGATATATTATGAAATGATGATGACGTTCAGTTGATATCTTTAGAGTGTCTGCTATTACATTCAATTTCAATTTACATTCATTGTCATTCAAAATCATTTTGTGGATTTTTCAAATATTGTTGTCGCTAACAAATTCTTTTGGACGTCCACTACGTTCACTGCCTTCGATGCTGATTTCACCACGTCTAAACTTAGCATACGAATCCTTGATGGTTGATTTGCCTGGGGCAGTGTCCGGCCACTCGGCATCAAGCTAATATCAATCTGCTTCAACTGTTTTTTTCTCCTTCAAACGCAATATTTTATCAACCCGCGAAATTCGTTTTTATAAATTATTTTTCACAATAACAAAAGTTACTTCACTCAAAATGCTATAATTCACAAACCAATGATCCGACAGCTATCAAATTTACACACGCATCTTTTGATGGTTAGGGCTAATTCAAAAACATATGGATTAATTCTAGTAGCGCCATTTATGTGTCAGGCCGGGGACTTTTCAATTGATCGGTTGTATCAATACTTTGCATTTTCACTAATAGATATCGTTGATCAAAATACATGTAGACACTTAATGGTGTTTTTTACGAATATATGTTTTATAAATTTTAATAAAATACAATTCTAGAGAGGCTTTTTTACTTGATACAATCTTTGTTTTAACATAAATTTAAACACAACCGTGTTGTATTATAAGACCCACTAACAAAAAATAATAATAAAATTATGTCATAAGTAATAATTAACCGTGAAGTAGTTCTAGTCGAGAAAAACCAACGAGAAAGTCCACGCCCCCAAATCATCCCGATAATCGTCCAGACCGCCTCATTTGCCTAAATTGCCGTGCGGGCCACGGAGTCGGCGTCATTCTCGACCCCAAAACCGTCAGCTATCGCGCAATACCGTTCTCCGATTACCCATAAATCACCGGCGTGTGTAATTTGGACCCCCGAAAACCAGCAGGTCGATTGACGGCGACCGCCTTTTCCCCTCCGAGAGGACCGATTCACTTTCGAGATTCGCGACCCGGCCGAGACTTAACGAGTTTTCGGGATAATATCTTTATTAAATCGTCGATGGACGGTGATTTAGGCGGTTTATTGGCGGCATCAAACCCGGGAACTTTTGTAATTAATTTAATATATTGAGCAACATGGTATTAGGGATGTTGGGGTGTAATTTGGATCGATTTATATCGTTTGACGATATGAAAATTAGTAGTTTTATAATATGTATCTAAGCGAAATGTGTAGTTGTTAAGTTCTCAATTAATATGGCGTATACCAAGTGATTTTTTAAATAGAAACGACAGTAGATCATTTGTTTTATATCATGCTACTTAACAATCTGGTTCCTTGAAACAATAAATGTCATATGTTGTTCGACTGAACTACCGACCTCAAGAAGCACTACTGTTGCAACATATGCTGACGATACACCGGTTCTATCATCACACGCGGATCTAATATCAGCTACAAGAAACCTCTAACTTCATCTTAACAAAATCGAATTGTGGTTGAAAACGTGGCGTGTCAAAGCAAATGAGACGAAATCTACCCTTATGTAATGTTACCCTTTGTAGAAGAACTTGTCCCTCAATAAAATTGAATAATCATGAATTTCCGCAAACTTACAACGTTAAATACCTGGGAATGAATTTCGATCGACGTTTGACATGGAAGAAACATATAGTTATAAAACGCAAACAGCTTGGGCTTAAACTAAACCAAATGTATTGACTGATAGTGCGTAAATATAAATTATCATTAGATAATAAGGTTTTGTTGTATAAGTCATTACTTAAGCCTATTTGGACCTATGATATTGAATTGTGGGGTACTACTGGAAAATCTAATATAGATATCCTCCAGAGGTTCCAGAATAAAGTGTTGCGAGTCATCGATAAATCATTGCCAGTCGATGCCCCATATTACGTGTCCAGCGAACTGATTCAGCCTGATATCTCCATAGAATCCATAACGAGTGTGATTCGAAGTGCTAGTGCGAAGTACTCTGAAAAACTAATAGTGCATCTCAATGCACTCGCCAAACAGTTAAATGTGCGCGATGACAGTGAAGTGCGTAGGCTCAAACGGAAACTGCCATACGAACTGATTAATATAAGTGAGATTTAATAATCTTTAGAATTAGCTTGAATAATTTTTAGAATAAGTCGGAATATACTTTATAATAAGTTAGAATAGTATCTAGAATAAGATTTAGATTATAAGTTGTACAGCAGATCACTTACTGAAGTGATCTTCTACATGATAGGAAGTTATATTATATAACTGAAATCATATAATAATACTTATTGCCCACGGGCAGATTTTTGAGGTTCTAGGAGATTAATAAAAAAATGTTGTCAATTTTTTTGAGTTCTTGTTTTCTAATTTCAGAGTTCTGCACCCACTGATGCCATCCTCATTGATGCCTGTTCTCAGAAGTTCACTCCTTGCAATTCAGCAACTAACTGGTTAATGCGTTGGTCTAGTCTGGCTTGATAGTTCTTGCTGTATGACTCAGTTGCTTCATTGGCTGTTCGCAGGTTCAAATCTTTGTACACATATTTATTATTTATTAGTGATCGCCCTGTAATCGAAATTCCGCCACGTTTTATTAAGTTAATCAAGTTTCTCTCATAAGAGAGTAAAGTAAATCATTTAAAAATAATATGTTACTAAAAATTGTTTTCACAGTATTTTTAATAAAAGACCAGAAATGTATTTCAACATAACTGCTTCAAGAACTAAAACTCACTAACATTTTTAAGTAGTATTTAATTAAATATAATTGACATTAAGTTTCAAAATCAAAAAAGTATTGATAAGTTCAAATTACTACATCACTGAACATTATAACAAAGAATCATAATTATTATTATTTTGCAGAACTGTAACAACTTCAGAGCATGTATACATGATCTCTCTTTACCTTTATGTTGTAAATTTAAATATGGATTAATAAATAAGTAACATATATTTGTATATTAAAACCGAGAATAACATATATGAATAAAGCTATTTTAAAATTGATATTTGACTATGGCTTGTATATTAAAATAATAACGAATACAATTAGGTAATTTATTTTTTATAATTTAGAAATGTATATTAAATAAGTGCATTTAGAATGTAATTTAAATTAACTATTGATTTTTCAAAATGTAGGTCAATGAAGTAAAAATAAAGTAATTAATACAATGTTCAAATGATAAAATGTCATAATAACAAATCTTACTAAACAACTTATTTTTTTTATATTTCAAAGACTCCTCTTTACTAATGAGTGTTTATCTGGACTGGACCTGCTGTTTAACGTGTGTCTCCGAACCACGGTCTTCGGTATTAAATCTACCGACTGGCGGTGACCAACTTAGAAATCATCCCAGAAGACACCCGGTCTTATCCAATCTGGTTACTGGCGTAACAGGTATCATTTTCCTTGTCGGATTTTATATTCTTGTCTAGGACTATCAAAAATATATAAAATATAAACTATCTCACACATAAATTTAAGACCATGCCCCAGCAGGATTCGAACCTACGATTATCGCAACTGTAATTGAACCATCCTGTCGCCTTTACCACTGCGCTAACCAGGCTGGTTAAAATAATAATTCCTTTACCTACATTTTTATATAAAATCGCATTGTTCTTTGCTTATTTATTCCACTCTTCTATCTCACCCTTGCAGATATGTCATCTCTAATTCTACGGCTTTCGTCTATCTACTGCTTTCTACGTTGTCTTATATCCCATGTGGGAACTATCAACTCAAGCGATTTTATAAATGCTAATATTCTTTGCAATATCCATTTTTACTTTTAATTCACAAATTAACCTATTAATCGGACCTCATATTCGAAAAATAATGATTAACGCAAGATTTAAAAACAGTTAAACCAGATGAAGAAGGAGAAATGGCTTCGTTCCAAATGTTGTTCACAACTTTCTCGGTAACTATAATTTAACAGATTACAAGCATGTAATCGACAATTTCTTGCAAAATTACCACAAGGTTGGAGTTTTTCCTACAAACATTTAAGAGACAAGAGCGACGAGCAAGAAGAGCGGCTACACCGAGGTATAGACACAATCAAAAGGCGATACAAAGGAATTTGGGACGAAGGCATGATGTGCGATTACGGTTGGGCTTGAAATAAATCCTAATCATAAAATACTCATTTCAATCCCTGTTCATTTCTAATTTATACTAGTTAATTCGATAAAGGACCGTTAATGAACAAAAATAGTAAAATAATGAATTTATTTAATATTTCTAAAACCAGATCCAAGTGGATTTCGATTGAGTCCCTCAATTTACCTTATAAACAGCTTTTGGTCGCTAAGGTCTAAAACCGTGTATACTTTTGTAATTTCCTCAAGGAAATAAATAGAAAAGGCATTTACTATAATAATTAAAATACAAATACCCCGTAATTATTACAAGGTATTTTTCACATTGTAAACATAAATAATAGGCGCTATGCGACAAAAGGACCGACCACCCCCAACAGAGATCTGTCGATGACGGCGGCAAATAACACAACCATCATCCCCAATTAACAAATTGGCCATAAACAACCGAAAATGACCGGTCCAAAACTACCTCAGCGACGTAATGACAAGACGCGCGTTGGCTTTGTTTAATCAGAGGCGGCCACCGACGGACGACGTTCGTTTGTTTCCGGTCGGAAACGGTACGGAACCTAGACCGGCGTCAAAACTGTCGAGAATAATCCCTGGGTATGACCCACCATGTTTGCTTTCCTAAGAATATAATTGTAGAATAATTTTGTTTTTTTTTGGACGTAAAAACTGTAATTAACTTTTATTTGAAGTTACTTAAATCCTTATTTTAACAGAACATGTTTTTTGTTTTATAATAGGTGAATCTATTGTGAGTTCGACATAGTCTTTCCTAGGCAATAGTAATTTTTCGAAAACTGTGGTGCTTTATTCATTACCGTTCTTTGTTAATACCAACTAGTGATCGGCTTGCGGTCCAAATTCTTGTTATTCTTGTTGAAAAACTTGTTAAGTTAATCATGTTTCTCTCATAAAAGAGTAAAGATAATAATTTAAAAATTATACATAAATATTTCTAAAACTAATTAAAGTAACAAATGTCGTCTGTATATTAAAATATATGCAAACTGTCTCAAGAACTAACATTCATTAACAAATTTAAACGGTATTTAATTAAACGTAATTTCAATTAAGTTTTATTAATCGACAAATAAGTAACAAACTTAAATTACTACAGCAATGAATATAATAACAAGTGTATGAGTAAGGTTACTTTCAGAACTGTAACAACTTCAGAACATTAAATGTAGGTACATATAGTCTACTCAAAGTTATTTTGTACATACGTCATTTGACGTCACAGTGTTACCGCAGTTACTCAGAGTTGAGAGTTTTAGTTCAGGTGGGCTTTGACATACAACAAAATTCTAATATAAATAAAATAATTGAACAAAAATATTATCAAATATAATTTATTTTAATATTATAGTACATCTAAAAATTACAGTTAATTATACAGCCACAATAGTTTATAGGTTAGAGTTATAACTCCTTATCACTATTGCTTTCAAGAATTTTGCATACGTCTGACAACTGGACGACTTTGACAGGCTCATTCGTTTACGTGTTCGAACGAATCAGACAGCATTGTGTCTCTTTTTAACTAAAATAAAATGATAAGGAAAATATTGTCTGATTCTGAAACAATCAATATATTAAACATCTTGATGACGTATGTACAAAAGAACTTTGAATAGAATATATGATTTTTATTTACTCTTTTTGGTATAGATTCTTATTATTATTAAGTGGCGATTGTGCTATTTTTGGGTAGTCTTTAGAGTTATTAACTGTATTTATTAATTTTCTAGGCAACTGTACTACATTTCATGGTTAGTATGTCTGTAATATTCACCTCACTTCAGCTATGTAAAAGTTCTACTACTGTTGTCTAAAATCATTATTTAATTACGGTCACACAGTAGAATCACCACTGACGACTTGATTTTGGGACAAATTTAAATTATTTGCCTTGTTAAATCCAACTTCAATTTTTTGGTTTAACTTTTCTTTTCGTTGGTTGCACAATAGCAAATGTTTTAACTCTGAAATATAAGATAAATAATCTAAATAAAATCGAAGCGCGCTAGTACGTCAAATATTGGAATGCAGTAATGATGGTTAGGAGACACTAAATGACATCAATGTTTCGTAGCTTTTTGATAGATTTTTGATTTAACATGGCGGATTTTTACATTTTGTGTTTTTTTTCTGGAAAAAATTAATCTTAAAAAATGTTTCTCCACTAAAAGTAATCCCACTTTTAATTTTAATATAAATGTATTGTTAATAATTTCGCTATAGTATATTATTATTATAATTAAATATTTTTATGATTGTTCATTAGTCATTCTGATGTATTAATTCCGTACACGCCTTGCTTGTACATTAATACAAGTACAACAAAACAGAAGAATAGGCATTTTTAACACTTATAAAATAATTTTTTTTGATTAATGTCTTAGAACTTCAACAATCTGCCCGTGGGCAATAAGTGTTATAATATTTTTTATTATCTACTCTACAAACTTATAATCTAAATCTTATTCTAGATACTATTTTAACTTATTCTAAAGACCATTCTAACTTATTCTAGAGATTATTATATCTAAATCTATGTGACTGTTAATCAGTTCGTATGATAGTTTACGTTTGAGCCTACGCACTTCACCGCCATCGTGTAAATTTAACTGTTTGGCAGCTGCTAAACAGCTGGATTGGGAGCACTAACAGTCTTTCAGAGTACTTCGCACTAGCACTTCGAATGACACTCGTTATGGGTTCTATGGGGATAAGCACTGAATCAGTTTGTTGGACATGCATTAAATAATAGATAGAACTTATGTGATATTAATGATAAAAACAGCTCTTGTATACTAACCCGTCTTATTTTCCTATAGTGAACGTATAACTTTTGAGTTAAAGGCCTTTTCTTATTTAAAATCAATTAACCGTCTCGTTTATCAAAGGAGGAAGAAACACTAAGAGTTCCGACTGTCAAACCGCGCCTCTATCAACGATTTTGATACGTATTTAACCTCTGTAATCAAGGCATCAGCGAAAAATAAAATAGCGCGTTCGCCAAGTCACATCCGAACCCCATCGATCCTTTTAATAACACCTTGTCGAACGATACCGCCTTATTAAAGCATTAATATTTCGTTTCTGCGTTCTCGTTTTTTCCCCCGTCCTGTTCTCTCGATACCGGATCCCTCGTCGATTTTTTTAAAGCGCGACAGCCAGCTCCACCTTTTCGGGGCTACTTTTTAGCGAAATCCGCCCACCCCTTTGAGATCTATGGATTTGTTTTAATTATAGGGCGCGTAGAGCGTTAGTCCCGCTGATGAATTCCTTCATAATTTCACCGTTAATTTCGGTTTTAATTGAGCTATAGCCGATCTTCGTCCTTTCCATTTCCCCCACGATAAATCACGTGCTTTTCTCATGGACGATGAAATTTTATTATCGATTTCAGATAAGGATTTTTTAAAAAATTATTACTCTCAATAGTTCAACAATCTGTCCAGTGGGCAATAAGCATTTTTTTATAAATATACTATAAATATACATGACATGTAGAAAATCACTTCATTAAGTAAAATATTATCTTAATTAGTTAGTCATATTCTAAACATTATTCGAAAGTCTGTATATGCCCTATAACCAGATCGGATGGTATTAAACGTTTTATTCTAGGCACTTCACTATCACGTCGCAGATTTAGCTGATTAGCCAGCACATTGGAGTGCTCTAACACTCCTTTAAAGTATTGAACACAAATATTTTGACACTCATTACGGGTTTTATAGAAAAATCGCGTTGTATCACTTCATTAGAAACATAGTAGAGAGCATCGACAACGGCACGCAATACTTTGTTTTGGAATCGTTGTATGTTGGCTATATTAGATTTGCTGGCAGTGTAAATAAGCTTAAATAATTATTCGTATTGCAGTACCTTGGTATCTGATGATAACTTGGATTTGCACCCGATAAGTCAACACATTTGATATAGTTAAAGTCCAAGTTGTTTTCGTTCAGCAAGAATATGTTTCTTCCAGGTTAGGCGTCGGTCTAGATGGTTACTTAGATACTTAGCATCCTCACCCTGGAGTTCAACACCTTACATAGGTAGATTTTGTTTCATTCACTTTAATATGCCAGGTCTAGCTACAGTTGTATTTTATCAAATTGTGTTTGGAAGCCCTTTGATGCCGTTATTGGAAACTGTTGTTTGTTTAAACTCTCTGATGGCATTTTTTTCATATTGATTTAGGAAGTTGGTAATTTTATTTTCTTCTTTTAAAATACCATTTCTAAGTGACTTGAGCTTTATTGTTGCTTTTTATAATGAATAATTAGTAGCCTGAGTTGGCGTCAGATTTTTCAATTCAATATATATGTCTGTTAGATGATAGATGTAATTTGGCGGTACTTATAATTTACTTGACGTTTCATGCATTGTACGTAACCGTATGGTTCGGATTGATGATATTGATCTGAATTATATTGGCATTTGTGGTACTAAGTTAAAGGAAGTATCTTTTGTTATTATTTACGGTAACTTTAATTTATACTATTAAACTCTTTAAGCTTAAGTTAAGTTAAGTTATACACTTATGCACTAAGTTGGCATGATTTGGTTCGATTTAATCTTTTGATTTCGTTGAAATTGCATGACCTGAATTATAAATAGAGTAGGGAGTATGATATTTCTAATTTAATTTATCATCGAGATGGATGCTGAGGTATTTTGCTCATTCTGCTTGAAGGATCGGAAGTCTCTAGTCCATTTGTGGATTTTGTTAATTGCCATTTGTACTTTAGTTACAGCCCTAGATAATGGTCTTTTACACCATAATGACTGTGTCATACGACATAACTCCATCAATAACAATGTGCTCATCTTGTGGATTAGTCCCAAATACCATATCCAGTTATTAATAGGCGCTAATTACCAAACTTGTTAGCTATCCAGGAATATTGCAGGGTAGTTTTTCTTTCATACCTTCTTATTTTTCATACTTGACACTATCATGTACTATCCACCAGATCAGCGGAAACTTCGGCTCAATGATCGCAACAAACTTTATTCTAATTTATTCTCAGATTTGATTCGAATACTGTTGGTTAATAAACTAATTAAGCATTTTTGACATAACAAGCTTAAATATTAACAGAAAAATGTCTTAACATATTTGTAGTGATATGAGATGAGATCGGCTGGAAGATAAAGGGTGTTAAAACTGGTGAATAAGCGACAATTTGCTTATTCCTTACTTAAATCCTTGATTTTCTAGATTGTGTAAGAGGGTCTGTTTTTTTTTGTTTAACCTTGTTGACGTTTTCTTGCTCAAAACGTTACAATAATAACTAGAATTTGTTAATTTATAAATTCGGATTAAATTTATGAATATAATTGTTTTTGTATTAAAAAAAATATTGCTTAAATATCGTCTTGATTGAATCTCGGCTGCCTTGAAAGATTGCATCATTTAGGATTATGATGAGAGAACCAATTTTCCTGAATGCTGATGAAATGACGCACAAAATAGTCATTTAAAATAATTTGTTATATCAGCTGGCATTCGATTCGTTTTTGTTTCATGACTAGTGAGTTACAACATACATAGCTTGCTGAAAACTAAAAATTTATAACAATAGTGTTTATTCTGCTTAATGAGTTAGTTTTGTTATTACTCTAATGATTATTATTATTTCTAACTTTTAACCATCTGTTTTTCACTAGAAAGCTTTTTAATATGGTTTATTATAAATAAAAATTTTGGATTTATAAATTTGCTAAGGAAAAACTAATTTTTTTGGTTGCGTTACTAATGTTTAACAAACCCACACACAAAAAACTAAAATCCACTTATTTCTAGTAATTTTTTTACATCCGCTCTATTTCGAAAATAGATAATATCGCCCACGAAGTCGATCTGATATCAAACAGGGTCCCATTCAACGAAATTCGTCACAATCACAAGGATACCAATGCGAATTCTCGCCCGTCACCCAGCGTGAGCCTGTCTCCCGCAGAACGATCGAAAAGCGCTTTGCGCTGGGGGGTTTTTATTTCATTCCCATTCGCATTTCTAATTAGAATAGCGCGATGCGCTCGGTGATATATGAGACGAGACTTGGAACAATTCGAACGCTACCTATTCTGCTACCGAAACTCTCCATCACGAAAGGACTTTCTTTCTTTCGAAGCGCGTCGATAGAATGGAATTTATTAAATAATACTTATGGACGTCTCTCTGTTCGGAATCGAGAATTATCGAATGTCTAATGATTTTTTTTGCGATAGAATGCAAGGCTATTAATAAAGCGAACGGTATGTTCTGGTGATCGAGAAGTGACAAGGCGAAAATTCGAAAATAATCATCGTATGCGGCACGAACAAAGACGGACCGGTTCACAATTAGGTTTCTGTTTTGACATGTCATTAAAATAGGTCCAGAATTATTGACCAAATTGGGCTATTTCGACCAAAAACGAGTTATTTCGATATTGGGCCAATTAAATTCATTTTGGTCGTTGTGAAAATAGTCATTAGTGTCCAAATATAGTGACTATGCGGGTTTAGTGACCCGTCGCGGAATCCATCTTAGCTATTCAAATAATTATTACCAAATTTTACATTTTATATGAATAGTTTTGGAAATTAAATAGTTTTGGATATACAGTCTATTCAAAGTTTCAGTGCAGCAATTTATAAGTTCGTTTAAAAAGAGACACAATGCTCTCTGATTAGCTCGAACACGTAAACGAATAAGCCTGTCAAAGTCGTCCGGTTGTCAGACGTATGCAAAATTCTTGAAAGCAATAGTGATAAGAGGTTATAACTCTAACCTATAAACTATTGTGGCTGTATAATGTACTATAATGCTAAAATAAATTAAATTTCACAAGATTTTTGTACAATTAATTTATTTAGATTAGAATTTTGTTTGATGTCAAATTCCAACTGAACTAAAACTCAGAATTGATGCGGCAACATTGCGACGTTTTGACGTCACAAATTTAGATAACGTATGTACAAAATAATTTTGAATAGACTATATGTATAGTATAATTATAGTATGTACAAGTTATTAAATGTTTATAAATTAAATTAAACACTATTTTATTGTTAAAAACAAGGTAGCGATATCTTGAATTTATGGTAAGAAAAATACTATCGACCTAATAGTAGCTGATGCAAAATTTCGCTGGAAAGGGTATACTAAAAAGAAAAGAACTCGAATTGATATTCAAAATACGTGCGTATATGAATTATGCTTTGCTGCTGTACAAGCAAATGGTACTAAAACCTATATGGACCTACAGAATTCAGTTATGCATAAAGTAGTATCAACATAATATAAATATTTTGGATAACGCCCTGAGAAGTATTGGGGATGCAACCAAATAGTACAGGAGCAATTATTTATACTGAATCCTTCGGATTCCAACTCTTACAGAGGCAATTAAAAGATTTATAACAAGATATGCAGCAATACTCCGCTCCCATGTTAACACCAAAGTCATGCAATTCTTGGACAATACTGAACTTGAATGTAGACTGAAGAGAACCAAACGAAACCAATTTAGAATTATCAATTCCGCATCAGTCACTTGATGTAATCTATATTTAGAAACAAGTACTATATTTGAGATATCACGTAGAATTGTTTTATTGTATTGATGCTATAAATTGATGCAAAAGTTCTTTAATTATTTTCTGGTACGCTGAACATCCTTGGCCATTTTTCATTTCATAATGATCATATTGCTACACTGTTTATTTATTTTCTGCATATATTATTTTTTTTAGAAATGTTTAGTATATCCTAGCTATAGATAGTTTGTGCATTGAGGAATATTATTATAATTCTTCGGTGGTTCGACTGATATCGTACAAATGCAATAATTTGTATTATCGTAAATTTTGTTATATTCATTTTATATTAGAATAATTTTTTTGATTAGGGGCAAATTTATTAATTGCAATTTATCTATATAATCTGTTTTATTATTCATATCATCACTATTCCGTTCCCTGTGATGTAAAGAGATTTAAATTATTAACAATATTGTTTTACTGCGGATTTTCTTCCAGGTGAGGAAGGTAACATCTTAGACTTTTTATCCTTTTCGATTTTTATTTCAGTCCGTCCTTCAGACTGTTTGTCTCTTATTCTAGTTAATTCTCATCGGTGTAATATTGTATTGTGTAGCCTTCATTCATTTTGTTGTCGTTTAAATGCTATATGGATACCCCAGTAATTGCAATCGTAATTGTGTTTTTATCCTTCTAGATTTCTTATTCGCGATTGTTGAATGGTTTGGTCAAATTAGAAGTCCGGACTCTTATACATTCACGAGATATTGAAGCCTATTTTCGTGTAAAATGGCAATAATTTTTTTCGATGGATTTTAAAGCCGTTAAAAGTTTTTTTTTAAAATTTTATTCTGTCAATGACATAACTTCATAATTGAATACTATAAAAACGCAATTAGTTGTTATAATAATTATCGGATTTTTGGAAACTATTGTTTATTGAAATTATCTAAAACAAGTGGATGTGTGATGTTAAATAATTATATTTTATTTGGGTATAATATCATAGAAAAATGTGTGATAAACAGGATAATACGATTTGGTTTAAAATTTGGCAGTTTAAAATATCTGTGTTGCAGAATCTAAAGGCTTTATTGATGACATTGATTCTTGACTAACACATTATCTTTTACTTTCACATAAATGGGACGTACGTACTTTGTTGAAACAGTTTTTGACTCTTGAACACCTTTCAATACCTCTCTCTTCGAATAATCCTTTTAAACATTTATGTCATTGATTTATAATAATTTCTGAAATGTTTTGTGGTTTATCATTTCTTGTTGAAACAATTTCTAACGATTTAGCAAGCCCTATGGTCGGATGTAATACTAGTCTTCATAAAGTAATGAATTTATTTTCTTGTTTTTAAACAGTTACAATGCATTATCATCAGGACAAAAAACCTCTTGTTATTAAAATCGTACAATAAACTTGTTTTTCTTATTATGGTATTCGAGTTGTCTAATAATGAAAGATTCTTTAGATATATAGAAATTTAAAATGGAATGGTTAAAACACAAAATTATATAGATATGTGTGGAATTTAATTGATGAAATATGAAATAAGCATTGATGCTGTATATTACTAAAACACGCGTCGAATGTTGTCTTTCAGGTTGTTAATAGTTCTAGTAGGTATGAATTAGCGACCAATCGATATTATATCACACGATCTCGGATCTAAAGGCCCCTTGCCGAGACGTAAAATTTTGCATTCACTAAGAATATCAACAAATGGATTGTGGCAGGGGATGTGATGTGGCACTGTTTTGTCGAAATTTTACTTTCTTCATATAAAAGTGATTCCAGTCGTGAACGAGTAAATTTTACTTTAATAAACATTACTTAATACATGTTTCTTGATTCCTGTTACTCATTTTTCAAATGCGGTAAACTAATTATTATCAGACAAATAAGATAAGAACATTATTTTGTTCAATAGCTGATCTTATTTGTCTTATAAATAGATATGAAAAATAGTACGTATTTTTTGTGTTATTAACATTGTTAACATTATCTAAAGTGATTTTATGAAAATATAAATTTTAGTGAATGAAATGAAGATAAATATTAAGCACTATGTTAAGGAGTCCATAATGTTACATTAATTTAAAAGCATAATAAAAATGATTCGCAAGTAATGATGGTCAAATACATCGAAGTTAGTTCGAAATATCAACAATGCTTTTGGTTCTACTCAAGACCTGTCAAAAAAAGTAAATTTAAAGATGTGAATCTTAAAGATGAAGACAACGGTAGCCGATCGCGCCCAGCAGTTAACGATTATTTTAAAACAGAATAAGATATTTTTAACGCAAAAATTGAACCGACTTCAAAATCTAAATAAGAAACTCACTAAAAAATAAAAAATGATGAAACTTAGATTTTTAACCCAAAAAAAGTTTTAAAATAAAATATATACATAATGATCGTTGTAATAACCAAATAAAAATAAGCAAAGCCGGCTTGGTGGCGCAGTGGTAAAGGCGATGGGACGGTCCTCCTAGTGTTGCGATAGCCGCGGGTTCGAATCATGCTCGAGCATGGTCGTAAATTTATGTTTGTGATTGTTTAAAATTCATGAATGTTCTAGGCAAGAGTGTAAAATCCGACAAGGTAAATGATCCCAGTCACGCCAGTAACCAGGCTGGGTAAGATCGGATGTCTTTGATCGGATCATTCCAGTGATTTGTAAAGTTGGTCACTCGCCAACGGTAGGTAGTCTTAATGCTGAGGACCGTGGTTCAGAGACCACGTTAAACTTTGGGTTCAGTCCAGATAAACCCATAGTTGGTAAAAGGAGACTTTAAAATATATTTTTTAAAAATAAGCAAAAACCTTATTTTACCTATCTACCACACGTATTTTATAGTCTACTATATACACACAATTTAGCTTAGTACCTGACTATTTATCCATTTATTTGTTTACAATATTATTTTAACTACTACCAATTGATCACTTTGAAGTCAGTGCCGAGCAACAACTTGGATTTGTTTAGTTCGTCATTTAATTTTTTGTATATGTCACAAAATTATACTATTATTTTTTTATTGTTTAGGCTCGGCACCGACTTCAAACTGGTCAGTAGGTAGTAGATAAAATAACATTGTAAATAGATAAATAGGTTTAAGAAGGTATTAAGCTAAATTGTGTGTATATAGTGAATATAAAATACTTGTAGTAGATAGGTTAAATAAGGTTTTACTTTATTTTTATTTACTTTTAACGATTATTATGTACATATATTATTTTAAAACGTTTCTTTTGTATTAAAAATTTAAGTTTGATTATATTTACTTTTTAGTGAGTTTTTTATTTATTTTTTGAAGTCGGTTCAATTTCTTTGTAAAAATATTGTATTTTTCTCTTTTTAGTGTTAGATATTTATTTAATAAATTGCGCAATTAATTTATTAGGTATTACAAAGAAGAGCCCAAGTAAAAGTGCAGTTCATACGAAGAGAAACAGGAATAAAGAAACAAAGAAAATAAGGAAAGCTTTAGGCCCCGAGGTCTGCTACCTAGTCTAGGTGATTTGACAAATTTTCCAATCAAACTAGCAACTGAATCCGTAGTTTTCGCGTGTGAACTTAATGTTTTGTTACACCATAGAAACGGTTGACAAATATATTTCTACGACGTCGTACATGAGATGGTTTTCGCTTAAAAGGCAAACTGAATGGTTTTTATACTGACTTACTTCCGGTTACTTCTCGTCACATCAGTGCAGCAATAACATTATATACAAATATTTGATTATTTTGGATAAAAAATATGTGAAAACTTTCTTCGTGCCTTTGAAATTTGAGTGTTTCCATCGATTTCCCCCCTTCCCCCATCAGATACTGATTTGGTTCCAATGGGACCACCTCGGAAGTGTACTGTTTCGAATAAAAAAAGATCTTTGAAAATCGATCCACAATTGACGGAGAAATCGGCGAACATACAGCCGAACATAGAACCTCCTCCTTTTTCGAAGTCGGTTACAAAGAGTTGAATACTGAAAAATTGATCAACGAAATACATCAGTCGATGTATGAAGTAGAATTTATTTAAACGTTTTTGATGGTAAAAATGTACACATTTATTATTAATATGTGTTTATTATTGTTTTTGTTTATAATAATATATTAAAATAACAATTCTTTTCTATATTTCTTGTATTGACAACTTTCCTACATCATATCATTTTATTAGTAGATGGAAAATGAACTTATATTAATACATCATAATGTTAGATAATGTTATCAAATCTAAATAAAACTAAGTATGACCGGAATTTAAACAAATATTAGTGAGTGTAAAATATCTAAAACAAAATTTGCATCTGCTTCTTCACCGTACTACAGGTAGAATGTGGTCACGATATGCTCTATCACCTTGCAAGTGTGTCTGGTTTCAGACACTTGCTGCACTTTTACTGTTCCGCAACGATCTTTATTTATTTTTTTGTAAACTTAACTAAAAATTAATACTTACATGAAAAGGCACACATATGTTATGGAGTTGAGGACGCCAGCTAATTGGTCATATAGTCATAACTTTTAGTTTCTTTCATTATTAATATCCCAAATCGGGGTATAGGGTATATAAAGTGAACTTATGGTATACTTGATTTTCTGTCCACAATCTTCAAATACAACATCATGTTAGACAAAAAGCAAAACACATTAGAACCAAAATAAAACTATAGTGGTTAGTCCGAAGACACTCTCAAATTGATCTAAAATTAAAGAGATTAATTTATCAGACAATCATAAAGTCAATTTGGTACTATGGGGGCAAATATGGGATTGCACTAAAAATATAAATCAACTAGTCATCCAACGCTGTCAAAATAAAATTTTTCGATTAATTACCAATGCCTATCACTACATAACCAACGAAGAACTGCACGATGACCTGGAAATCAAAT
Source organism: Rhynchophorus ferrugineus (assembly GCF_030347505.1). Lineage (NCBI taxonomy): Eukaryota > Metazoa > Arthropoda > Insecta > Coleoptera > Curculionidae > Rhynchophorus > Rhynchophorus ferrugineus. The sequence continues at coordinate 15,173,956 of NW_027472583.1, read as the reverse complement.
GTATTTGCGAAGTTATCCAATATTTCGCCCTAAAACGCGGAAGAAGATTAGTACTAAATCATACTAATGTGGAAGCAATACAACTATTGGACAACGCGTAGGATATCAGAGGATTGAAGCGAACCAAAGCATATGAACTTATTTAAATTGTATAGCTTTAGTGTAAACTATAGCTTAAGTTATACTTTTATAATTGAGGAATACCCATTGATGTATTTATCTCGCACTCGTCTTGCTTGTGAATTAATCCAAGTACAAATGAAAAGTAGTTATAAATTAATTTATAATTAAGATTGTACTAAGCATATCTAATAAAGATCTTATTAAAAAAAATCTTAGTCATGATTATTGTAAGTATTCACTAAATTTTTTTATTATAATTTTATGGAGTGCAGATATTGACTTGATTATATAAATACATATACTAATAAATACATTTACTAACATTTTAATGCATCATAATATAATAGTTTATCGTGAAGGTAATGAATGGTTAATAATATTAAGCTTATACGCTAAAATTCATTCATTTTATTATCTTAGTTCTGTTTGGAAATAAATTTTCAAACATTTTTTTTCATTTTGTAATTATGTCATTTGTTTGCATTTCTTATTATTTTTTTTATTAAAATATAATTGTACGATATTAATGGCAGTTTTTTTTTCATTTTGTAATTATGTCATTTGTTTGCATTTCTTATTATTTTTTTTATTAAAATATAATTGTACGATATTAATGACAGTTTTTATTTTATATATACATCAATCGCACATACATCAGTTTCGATTTAAAAGACAATACCAAGTTGTATTCTGCATGCCAAAGAGACACAAGTCGCAAATTTGATGATGTTTGATGAATGATGAATGTTTGATTTAATGAAGGATCCTACTTATAGCAAAAATTACCATTAAGTGGCTTTGGTTTTCCTGACTTTCCTTGGGAAGTTTTCTTACATCATTGAAATATTTTTAGTGTAAAGTAGGCGCCAGAGTAGTTGGTTTCTGTGCGTGTTAATTTTTTGTAATGATACTTTTCTTGAATGTGATACTTTACACAGTTACTCTGCTAGATACTTTAGTGAAGATTTAGAATATTTAATTGTGTTTAATTTCTCCATCCAATAAAATATTTTAAAATTTTTCATATTGATTGAATATGAATAGTAAGAAAAAATCACACTACCAATTGATCAATTAGTGAACTTTTCTTTTTTCTTTTATATTTTTTGCGTATATTTTATTTATTATAACGTGATTAAACTTATGGTATATAAAAACCTGTTAAACAATAATTTGGCGGAATTTACTCGTGTCCGCATCTCCTCCACCTTATGTTAGCTGTCGATTGTCCAAAAATCGTATTTCTGTTCCGGTGAAGCTCTGGCACGCTTGCCAACTGTTTGTACGGAAGTTCCTAACTGACACGCGCCGAAAGTCAACCAATTTCTACGTTACCCGCTAATATTAGGCGTTAGGTCCTTCATTTGTTTCATTCGACATGGTTTATAACAAGTTCGACGTTCAATAATGTTGTATTAATATTAAATAATTGAAAAATATACTAATAGTATAATTTTCAATAATGATGATGATATATAAAAATGATAGTTGATGTACCTGGTGAGTATGAAATAATATTCAGTGACTTCATGGGCAAATGCTAAATTATTGATACAAGCCAACTTGACAACATATTGGGAAAGGCCACGGGATTGTTTTTTTATTATTGGGTAAGACTCGATGTCTTGTCAATTAGGTAGACTCAATACTAATAATATTAGTTCATAGCCTACATTAATACTTTACCTGTCAGTGGGACACAAGCGTGACTTGTTTTAAAATGCATTACACTGAAAGATGAATAATAAAATTCCTTAGGAAGTGCAACATTTTGATAATGAATGAAGAGCGAGAAAATTGACAAATATGTTCGACGATATATTGAGCTTAGATGTTCATAATTTTATATTATTAACATATTTCCAAAGTACTGAGTATACTATAGTGGACAGTAGTACTACTAAGTAGGTACGAGAGTTGCTATTTGATGATCAAAATTGAATTTATTATAATATACTTTTCTAACCGATGGACCCAAATTTTTCCACTTCAATCGAAGTAACACCACGCGTCTTGTTCGCATTAATCCGGTTTTCGGATGTCAAAAATCGTTGACCACGTAGCTTGTTTTTAATCTGCAGAAATAAAAATCATTGGGTACCAAATCGGGAATGTACGGTATTTTTTTTTTAATCCTCTACCCATTAATCCAATATTTTGAATGCTCAAAAATGTTATTCATTGAGCAGATGCGCAATCCCTTGCTTTGTCGTGATGGAGAATGATTCTTCAACTTTTTCTGACAAACAAATAATTATTATACAGAATTGACCTCCTTAATGCTGTGGTTATCTAGGCAACTATTTGATTGGGCTTGGTTCGTCTTGAAAAAGGTGAACAGGACTTATATACTTATATCCATGATGTATCATCTGTGTAGATGTTAATTAAACAATTTTTGATAGGTTTTGAACGCATTTGTTCAACATGTTCGTTCATCAATCAACACTAGCCATTTGAGCAATTGTCAGATTATGTGAAATATCTTATTGATGCCCAAATATGCCTTAATCTCAGGGTATCATATAGCGATCTTGTTTTATAAGATTAATTAAAGCATCAATGTTTTCTGGCAGAACTGATTTTTGTCGACCTTTACTTTGGAACCTACGTTCAATAATGACAAGTTTACAATAAATATATGAGATGGTATCTGATAACGTTGTCAGCTAGGAAATTTCCCAACCTTCAGCGTATAGTAAATATAATATCGATAGCTCTGTGACAATATTTTAAACGTTGACTTCAGCAATTCTACATATTTTCTAGGTTTAGACAAAAGATACATTAGATTATAAGTTGGAGAAAGTATGGAAAATTTGAAAAAAGTAGCTTTCTATAGAATTGCATTGATGTCAGGCACTAATAAACATTTTATTTTCTTTTATTTTTACTATAGATCGATTAGAAATTGAACAAATACGAACTAAATCACTGATGCCAATACTGAAATGATTTTCTCGGCAATGGCGAGTTCGTACTCTACTGGATTTTGACCAACATGTGAATGTTACTGGGGAAAAGGGTTTCGCCTTAACAACTCTTTAGGAGAATACTTGTTCTCAAACGTAAAAATAGTGATATCCTTACTGCCGATAGTGTCGTTTTCGAATACATTGATCGAGTGAGAATTCAATGTCTTTAAAAAATTAAAATCAGAAAATCTCTATCGTCAAATAACATATATTGTGGAGTCTTTAATGGTAATAGAAGAAGGGATTAAAAAATTCAACTGTGTCTAATTTAACCCATCAAGCAAAGTGTTTGCAAGAAAAACATAACAATTTGTAATGTTATAATTCATAATATTACACTTTATTTTATATTATGAGCAGATACAAAATAAATAATGACAGAGCTTTCTAAAAAATTAGAGATTTCTTAAAATAATTTTGATCGGAATTTGGGACATGCTTGGAACATTCCAACCTTTTGATCAATTCCCTACCAATACATAATCCGTGGTAAGTATTTGCTACTGGGAAGTCCTCAATAGAAATTCAGGGTCTCTGTAACCCTTGAGTTAATTTATCTTTAACCACAAGCCGCATCATTCAAAGACCAATAGGTTCTAGCAATGGTTATTTATTAGTAAACTTCAAAAGGTGATAGAAAAAATATATTTTTGGCTACAAATGAAAGACCCGCTAAATAAAGCTATATAGTTCTTTAAAAGCGAAATTGTCGAAAAATCATTGAATGGAGATATTATTTTCCAAAAATATTATATATAATGAAATATGTTTATTTTTTCGTTATGTTATTCATTTTTTAATCAATCTATTTTATATAGTAATAAAATCGATAAAATACTAAGAAAAATATTAGCTAAAGCCTTTTAGGACACCCATCAGCTATGAAAATAAGAAACAAAATTCAAGTATTTATGTTCCGCCGGTGCAAAACCAACAAAAACTGACGTTTTCAATTGATTGGGTCTTTTTTCTTCAAGCGGATATGAGTGTTGTAGTTATTCGAGACAAATGTTTGGATTTATATGAAAATGTATCAAAAACACTTAGTCATAAGACTCAATTAAATACTGTTTAGATGGTGCTAATGTTAAATAAACTTCTGCCTGTTTAACTGGGTGTAGGATATACTTTAGTAATAATGTGAGAGGATTTACAAATATTTTTGGTGTCATTAAATTTGACTGAGGATAACAAACAGATCGAAATATGTCAAGTATTATACCTGTTTGTCTGTTTTTTGGCGTGAGAAGTCTAGTTAAGTTTTTGTGTAGGATATGGCTCTTGTTGTGATATGTTGTTCAATAATTTTTGTCGTTCGATAAAAAAAATGAAATTATAGTTGTTTGATATAACAAACCTCTTCGAGCTATGTTACGATTGTTGTGGTTTATTAATGGATTACTATCTTTTCTAATAATTATTCACTCTCTTCTAGCTTTTCTAAAACGTTTTAGTGTTGTTTGTTTTTTAAATATTTATGTATTCAATGCTACTAGTCGTTGCTGACCAACTAAAATTGGTCTTTACAACAACTTAAACCTAACTATATATCTAACAGGACTCTGTCATCTCAATCTCTGATGTAATAATGTTTATATATAAACACTGCTGTTTTTCTATTAAATATATCTCACTACATTACACAAGATCTAATGGATTGATTATTTTGAGTGTATATCCTATTCTGGTCTCATCCAAGAGTTGTAATACTTCCAAATTGACATCAGAAAGGAGTCTCTCCTTATGCCTTCTTGAAATTCTCTTAATTTTCGAGATGACAGTCGTTGTTTGAAGGCTTCGGTGTAGTAATCAGTTCTGTAAAATGTGTTATATCCCAGAAGCTTCATATTTATTTTTTAAATATTTTTATGGTTATATGTTATTTTAATAATAACAATTTGGTTATATTATATTTCCAACTTATTTGGAAATAGTGTTTATGTGACTTAATTTTTATCAAATCTATATAACAATTAATTAGGTAAAGTTTTTATAAAACTCGGAACAAATGCCGGTGGGGCGGTGGTGGGTCCGAGCAGTAGAAGTGTATGCATCAACATTTCTCAGTCCATTTCCAATATTTGTCGGATCACTAAACATATGTGTGCTCGAGTGTTATCATGATGTAAAACATCGTCTTTCTATTGATTAATTCTGACTATTTCTCATGACATAATCGCCTGGTTCAATCTTATTAGTTATTGAGAGTACATTCATGATCAAAAATTCCTTTCCAATCCTACCAAAATATTTCTTGTCTTCAATATTTGTCGAACGTGAAGCAGTTTTCATCGTCCGTTACCAAAATGTTTAAAAATGGCTCAATTTTGTTTCGTTTCAGTAGCGATTCATAAATTTAAACTCAATACATCACATTTTCACTGTTCATTATAAGTGTTTTTTATAAGTGCACTCAAACTTATTTGGACATATGAAATCCAACTATGGGGAACCTATAGCAAGTTTAATATATCCATCAAAGAATGATTCCAAAATAAAGTGTTGCGTACTATTGTCGATGCTCCATACTATGTTTCAAATGATGTGATACAACGTGATATCTTTCTAGAACCAATAACAAGTGTAATTCAACGTGTTTTTGTGAAGTACATCGAAAGAGCGTCAGTGCATCCCAATATACTTGCTAATCAGCTAAATATGCGAAGTGACAGTGAAGTACGTAGACTAAAACGTGTAACACCATTCGATCTGATTATTGGACATATATAGACTTTAGAATAAGCTCTATAATGAGATTAATTATTTAAAATAGTATTTTGTAAAGGAACTTAGTGAAGTGATTTTCTACATGCCATGTATATATAATATAACCATAACAAATACTTATTATTGTTCTCTCAGCAGATTGTGGAACTACTAAGAGTAATACAAAAATATAAGTATTTCAAGATTGTTTTACAGTCGATATTTAGATTCAATAGCGATGTCACTGAATGAATTATGTCAGTCAATATAGATGCTTTTACGAATTTCACCGATTTTTTCAAAGATTGACTGGCTAAGCAGGATTAATATTTAATATTCAAATTAGTAGAATGAAAACGAGCAGACCAATTTTGACAGTGGCGGTTATTTGACTCATCATCATAAACATGAGTTATCACAGAAAATGTGACGAATAATTTTTAATGAGTAAATTAATAACGGTACTTTTATATCTAAAATTTTAGGTTTTAAGAGCACTAAAATTCTCAGACAAAAGAAACACATTGGATATTCCCGAAAAAGGTATATAAACTCATTATACAGACAACTCCACCACCATTAGTATACAAGTATTGTTGGTGGGAATATTTGGGGACTACTCCGGATATCTAATGATTATTACTATTGTTGGGAACTGAAATCCACTATCGACTATTTAGTAATTGACTACATTTTACTATCGACTGCTTCAGTCGCTATTTTTGGTGCGACTGCTTTTAATACTTTTTACTAGTGACTGTTTCAGTCGACTGTTTTCAGTCGCTATTTTCGGTCCGACTGATTTTGTTACTGTATACTATCGACTGTTTCAGTCGTGTACTTTTAGTTACTGTTTTTGTTTCAACTAGTTTCATTGGACTGATTTTTAACGTTCTGGCTCTGTCGTCCTAGCCGCGACCTTGACGAAAATGTACCCAATTTATGCTTACATAGATTTATATTTAATATATATAGTTTTATGATTTTTTTGGTAGTTTGCTTGTAAATAACATATTGTATATTAATACAGCAGTATCTTGGAACAATGTTTTTTAACATTGTTAATATAATAGGGTAAAAGTATTAAAATTGTGAATGATAAATAGTAAAATACTTTTGATTTTTTCTATGGCAATAATATGAAATTATTAATTGCATGTTAATAGTATTCAGTAATTATCTTTTTCATTTTCCTTTTACTTTCTTTAAAGTTAGTACATGAAGGAATATAAAATATAAACACATTTAAAATTAACTGCTCCAAGCCATCATCTCCGTCATTTCCTCTCTCGGTTCGTACATCTTCGTCTGACATCACGAATTGAAAAAAACAGTCAAACCGTTCTAGTTTTTCGACTATCGATTGTTTCGATTGTTTTCAGTCAATCCCAACGCTAATTATTACCTATAATAAAATATTAAATATAACAATAATTTTAATCTTCTATACTTCTATGCATAACAAAATAAAATAAAAACACAATTTTGCGGATATAATCGCAGAAATTGAACCTACCCGTTCAAAACAGGGCTTATTTTTCATCTTGCCAAAATATCAGCGAGAACAATAACAGTGTCTAATGGAAGAGCAGCGTTTCTAAAAGCTCAATTTAAGAAAAAATACCGATGATTTTCACGCTTTAGACAACGAATCGAATGGCGATAAGCAAAGGGTGTTTTTTAACCCCCGTGGTCAACCCGATAGCCGTCGGGGGTGCCACTTTGAATATACGACGAGCTTGAATTAAATCAAATGCGGCTTGATACTGCGGGTGGTTCTTGTGGCCACCCTTCGTGCAATCGCCCGTTTCCATCAGTGTTCTGTTATGTGAATTAGAGATAGGTTTGGGGTTGTTGTGGAACTATTATAGGCACTACGTCAGTTTTTTTGTGAAGTTATTAATTTAATTCGCAAATCTGCCAGAGCAATATTTAATCAAAAATATCAGGAAAAAATCAGTTTTGGCATTTTATTTATTCATTTTTAATTAGAAGTAATCTAGTATAAGATTAATGAGCAATATTTTCCGATTAATCGAGTGTGATCCACTGGAGTTTCCTCAGTTTTGTTCATAGAGTAACAGAGATGCAAGGCCATAGAGGACTCTGACGCAACGTTTTGCTTTGCCCAACATCCAGAGGGCGCCATAATTGGCCGTTCAATTAATTTCATTGGTCAATTTAAATCTCTATTATAGGAACCTGTAAGAGAAATATTTTACTGTGAAGACATTTGATTGGCTCATTACTGACATGTTTGGTACGTGACAGCATAGACGTTATGTTTAATTGACCAGTAAAATTTAAATAAAAAACAATATTTTTCCGAAATGAATTCATTAAATAAAATATAAATATATATAAAATCATAAACAGAAACTTTGGTACATTGCAAATCAAATTTATCTATTCCGTCTTTTTCTTTTTTCATATTTGTTTAGTGCCATCAATTTAACAGGATCTATAAGAATTCTGTCTTTTTGTTTTCTTATACTGAAAGCAAACGTTTGAGTCTTCCCATGTTGAAATTCTGTTCATCTGTTTTACTCAAAAGTATATAGCGCACCTTGTTATTACTTTTGATATTTTATCTGAAAGATCATTATGAAATGTACAATTGAAGGGTGTTAAATTTGTTTTTTTTTAATATTTGACAAAAATTTTGTTATATTATCGACGTGGCAAAATCACTGAATAAAATAAAAGAGATAGCTTAATGACCTACTGACAGTATTTTCGTTTCATCCCCGGTTACTATAAAATGTAAATATTTAGAGCCCTCATGTTCATCTTCTTCACAATTACCTAAAGGTCAATGAAATGAAAAAAATTAACTTATGTTGAGCTCTTCAAATGATTTCGAAAACATACTAGCCGAGGATGTATGTTCCCGTACCTATGAGCTAGATTCAAAACAAACCATTTTGGTTAAGTAGCCTTAAGCCAATATATTGATTTGAATAATTACATTTTTTCATCTTGAATGAAATCAACTCCTCGAGGTAGTTATTGATGACACTTTAATAAATTTATTCTTACTTGGTCAATAAATTTTACACCACAATTCCTCGTGTATTGGATATCGGTACTATCTTAATAGATTTGCTTATTATAAAGGAGCTATTATTTTATTGCTGTTGCAACTATTGATCCAAGAAAGAAAATTATATAGTCATTTGCATAGCGTTTTTCGGAAGGGAATTAATTTCTAAAATTAAAAAATAAATATTTAATATTTATATATATGAATAAACTTACCCAACTTACAACAACAAAACATACTGTAACGATCATACATTTTTTTTGATAAATAATTTTGGACATTATCAACAATTTTTTCTATTAAATACATCTTATGTTTATACTATGCTGAAAATTCATGATACTTCGTTAGTTTTTGGCTTTGTTATATCTTCTTTCCTCTTTTGAAATATCTGTAAAATCAGAAAGTATAATAACAAATAGACAGAAAACGTATACAAATATAACCATATTTTATTATTACATTTACTATAATTTTCAAATAAGTTCTGTGCATGATTAATATTTATATATATATGAATAAACTTATCCCAACTTACAACAATAAAACATACTGTAACGATCATACATTTTCTTTGATAATTAATTTCGGACATTATCAACCATCTTTTCTATTAAATACACGTTATATTTATACTATGCTGCAAAATTCATGATACTTCGTTAGCTTTTAGCTTCGCTAAAGCTTTTTCTTTCTTTTGAAATATCTGTAAAATCAGAAAGATATAAGTATAATAACAAATAGATAGAAAACGTATACAAACATAACCATATTTTATTCTTACATTTACTATAATTTTGAAATAAGTTCTGTCTCCATATTATTTAACACAAAAATACATCCTTTGTTCCATAACAATCTACAAAATTAGTGTTATAAAATGATAATATTTTATTAATAATTCATACCTTATACACTTGTTTTCGTATTATCTGCTGCTAATTTTGCCTGAATGAAATAACTATATTACCTCAACAAAATGTAAATACAAAATTAACCTAAAAATGACATCTATCCACAACTGTGACTGTGGTACGGAAAGCGTGGTAGAAAAGGACCGTGGTGGAAGGAAAGAGAAAAGAAGGGAAGTTGTGAAAACTGTCAGGCTAGATTATATAAGTGCGTATGCGCAAGGTCTTTTTCTGCCACATCTGAATAAGTCTTCCGATTAAACGGACACATTAATTAGTTTTCGCGACAAATAATGTAATGTGTAGCTTTCTATAAACATACCTTTTTTTATCACTAAATCAAAACTACCATAACTCTTTAATAGTTCCAAGTTGAATTTTGATTGGTCCAATGAAAATATAGCCTAAAATATTTGTTTATATATTTAGTGTCACCGATACGACGGCTAATCCTGGTTGCTTGATTTTGGCGAATTTCGTTTTATTGAAATTTGCCTATTTGTAAGTCATATAGACCTAAAAATTCTTCCTTACAGCAACTTCCTTACAGTTCCTTAACAGCAACATTTGTTATAGAAGCAAATATAGAATTAAAATTTTAAAACAATTAAAAATATATTTCGACCGTATTAACTTCATGTTATTTCCATTGTTTTAATTTCAGTGACGGAAATTTTATTTATGTGGCTTGGAAATCATTTAGATACGATACATTAATTTTATTGCAGCAGGCATCGCTCTCTCTATAATACACATTAATACTATAACAGTACCATTAGATCGTAGATGGCTGTATCGAAATACAGGTGCCCAGCCAGCTTCCACCCTTCATTCTGATTAATTTCCGATCTTTCCCATTGACAAAACAGATCAATTTCTACCGATTAAAATTTTAATTACCGAAATTTATTGTAGGCTACCCCGAAGCTTAGGGTTCCATTGTATCTGACCTTTGAGTTTAATAGATGCCTATTCTTCAAATTTTACCCCACAAGTCGATAAAGGTCCGCGCTATTCACGAGCTAATATCCCGAAAAAAACGCTTAAGTTTTTGGTTTCGCGCTGAAGAAACGCGAATGACTGGACAAGTTTGGACTTACGATTTAGAATACGTTTGATGTCTTCATTTTCTTCATACTACCTGGTAGATTCATGACGTGTGCGGTTTTGTGTTAACTTTGCAAACCATGTTTTGTGAAATTTATAATTTTACAAGAAAGAAAATTGACTATAATTTCTTTGAGAGGCGTATTGTTATTATTAGATATATAAATACTGTTAATGTACGTTAATTCTTATTGTAAATTCTATATGTTTCCGTTTCATCCGTTTGAGATACAAAAATCAGTGTACCTTTGAGGAATATATCCAGAGAAGTGGAAACAATGGTTTGGACATGTCTGCACAATGAAAGATGAACGAATTCCTTATAGACTGGGTGGCGAAATCGACTTCTCAGGTGGAAGACGCTACGAACAGCTTTCAAAAAGATATGGAAAGCGGTCTAAACAATAACAGAATACGTTGTCCGAGGCCAGAATGGTCACAGCCGATCACCAACTGAAACGAGATTTGGTGAAGAAGCTCCTGCAGTATCAACGGCAGAGTATTTCTTGAAAAGTAGATATTATCTCCTATCATCTTTAATATCGTTTTTTAACACTCTTATGTATTTTAATTATTGATCAGTTATGCTCATGCTGTTTTGATCAATTAGAAAACAAAACTTCGGCCGATGACGTGTTAATGAAAGAAATTTGATGAGATATCTGCCCAAAAAAATGAATCAAATGATTTGTAAATTTTATATTAAGCCTGACCTTTTTCGTACATTATTTTAAACTTTTCAATGTTAATTCATGTTCAGTCTTATGTAAATAGTTCAAATTTGCTTTATTGTCGATTTTTTATTTATGGATTCTGACGAAGTTATATATATATAAAATGTTCTGTGTATTAAATCGTATAGGGTAGATGGTACACATTTGATGCTGAAGCCTCATTTGAACAAAAACAAATTAGTTTTTTTTTTGTTCTGGCTGAAAACCAGGCGATGGAATGCATGACGCATATCTGGTCGCGCAGACTTGCCTTGGAGTGACAAGTTGGACCAGGTTATGTTGGACTGGGCTTGCCAATACACTAAACCGAAACCGCCTCACAGTTGACCCCTGTGGATCGCTACTGCTACTGCATTAAATTTGGGGATATGGCACCCGCTGATCCGGCAGCCGTTATTGGGCACGAGGGCCCGGCGATTCTATTGATTCGCGAACCTGAATTAACACACAACTGGATACTGTTGTATGGGGGCAAAAGTTATGACTGTAGCGGCGGATGAGGTCGTTTCAGCCTGGAAAAGGGGGGGGGGGGGACTTGGCGGTGACGCGGTGCTAAGCTCCCAGCATGTCGACCAGCTCGCGAACAAGCGCGTTTTCAGAAGAACTTGAGCTGATTTGTTGTTAGTGGAATGAATGAGATATGAAGTGCTTGATTTCTGGACTGTCAGTTTCCCTATGAATTTGATTATTTCTGACAAACCATGGAGCGTTTAATATTCTCCTGAAGAAAACAAATTAGTTCATTGAAAATGTTTGAATTTGTAATCACTAAATGGCATTTCCCAGAAGATTTATTTTCTACTATAAATTTAGGGAAAAGGCGGCTGAAGGTCATCCGAATGTTGTGTGAAATTTATGGTAACCTTTTCAACATCCTTTAAAACTAATTTATAGGCCTAATAATTAGTCTTAACAATGTAGCTGACTATCGATGGACAATACTTTGATTAAAGTACTTTGTACCGATTTTAAACGATAAAGCTTAAAATTTAAGAAATCCTGTAAAACTAATTTATATTATATATACATTGCATTTATCCCCGCATTTATAAATATATTGTACACACTATTTTAAATTAAAATATATTTAGTCTCTTATTTACTAATTATAGTTTTCTGAATTAAGCCTACCCAATACTGAGTGACCAACTAAGAAACTATCTCACAGGGTATTCGGTATTACCCAGCCGAGTTATTGTAGTGAACACAAATATCTGTTACATTTATATACTGGTAGGATTCGAACCTGCGACTATTATAGCAAAAGGATAATATTACGTTACCATTATCACTGCATCTACAAAGCCGCCAGAGCTGTATTTTTTAAAATTATTTAACAATATTTGTACCTGAAAAAGCCAATAACGTCCTAACCAACAGTAAAAGAAACACACCCATTTTTAACTTATCTATTGATTCATTAAACCCGAGAATTTCTAAAGGAAAACATAAAACTAGTAGGGTAGTACAAGTCTCCGGCACATCAATGACCAGACTCCGATACGTCGGTACGTGCCAAGTACCATTAACCGTAAAAAAAACACGACATAAGTGTCAATCAAGTTGACAAAATCGTGGCGCTAAAGAGACTATTAAAGTTAACCCCGACTAGTTTACGACCTTACCGTAATATAAATCCCGACGCATTTAACAAGTGATTTAGTTTTAGCACATTGTCGAACGTTCTTCGCACTTTATAATCTCAGATGTTATCAGCGTGGCACAAAAAGCCTTATTATCGATGATTACGAGAGGCTACCTTATTTCTCTACCTGTATTATGGAACCGTTATATTATTTGAGGATAATTCAATGTTGTAATTACCTGTTGAGTTACTGTTGACGTACTAGAAATAATGTTAACAACATGTACTGTGAATATATTGGCGAGGATGAATTTAAAATACTAAAATTTGATATTTTAAATCTGCTACGAGGGCAGTGTGATAAGTCAGTGACGTCGATTAATATTTTTTAACAAACCATGCCCACATATTTTGTTATGCATCTTGAAAAGGGTAATAAGATAATAGGCGAATTTTATTTGTAGGTTTCAGGCAGATCTCATATTGATTTGAAGCTAAAACGGCCGCATTTAGCGAAGAAAAAAATGTTATTGCATCAAGACAATGTACGGGTATGTAATCAGGGTAAGAATCTGTAAATTGAATTATGAACTGTAACTCCATTAAACATATTTTCCAGATTTGCGCATCAGAAGAAAAGGATGGGAACTCGTATAATCACGTATTGGATCAGTGATAACTAGATACATCGGATAAGATTGGATACCTTCTGGAATAGTATCTAAGTCGGTGAAAAGGGGATTCGTCCAAAATTATCAGTTGTATTATTATTAATTAAAAGCTGTACTGTGACTATTGTTGTAAGACTTTATCAGTATTATTGAATAGTGTTGAAATTAATATGAATAAACGAACATTATTCTTTTCCCAACCTATAGTAATAATATTATGTAATATAAATAAATAACAATATTAATATGTAGCTATAATGTACTTATTTTTATTTATATTAAAATTATATGTACTAGTGATCGTTCAGTGGTCGAAATTCGACCACAATTTTTTATTTTCATCTCTTAATAGAGTAAATAAAATAATTGAAAAATTATATGTTGTGTTACTAAAACTTATTTTGATGATATTTCGCTGTAAGATCTTTAAGACATTTATGAACGATTTAAAATATTTACCAAATTATTGTGAAATATTCTTAATTCCTTCTATTTGTCCTATGTGTTCCATCTATGCAAATTATATAATTATTTTATCCGCATTTTTTCATTATTTCATTGATGTATTCATATAATCTTGTATCTTTGGGTATATTTTTCACTTAAAATATACGTTGGAAAACAATAGATAGCACTTCGACAAAAGAATATTTTCTTGACTTAAATTTTCAAGAAACTCTACAATCGACTGAGGAATTAAATTTCCCTAAAGCCATTTTATAATTGTTGATATTGTTTATAACAATCATTTTGATACTTGATGCACAAATTAATGTATTTATTACCTTCAGTAATCGGTTAGTGCTTTGTTTTAAAATATATTTACTAATGAAACCTAATATACATTATATATTAATATCAATGGAATTTACAGAATAATCTCAACAAGTTTTACAATTACCATTACTATAATATTATACTATGCCTCCAAAACCATATTAATTACTATTAGCTCTCAAGCGAGAAGAATTTTCCTTAGCTGTTTTGAGTTTGCTGGACATTAAGTTAAATGAAATTCTTAACATTGAAAATGTATCCATTAATGTTGGATGAATGATGAATATGAAATAGCTGCTTGCGAAAATCTAACATAACAGGTCAATTGAAAAGTCCCCGGCCTACCATAGTAAAACTTTTTTTTTGGCAAAATTATTATTTTTTATTCAACATAATTCCCTTCAAGGGTGATACACTGGTTATAGCGACCCTCCAACTTTTGGATACCAATTTTGTAGTACGATTTGCCCATTGATTCAAAATAGGCCTCAGACTCGGCGATAACCTCTTCATTCGACGAAAATTTCCTCTCAGCGGACATTCTTTTGAGATCTGAGAACAGGAAATAGTCGCTGGGGGCCAGATTTGGAGATTACGATGGATGAGGAAGCAATTCGAAGTCCAATTCATGGATTTTTGCCATCATTTTCACTGACTTGTGACACGGTGCAACGTCTTGGTGAAGCAGCACTTTCTTTTCCTTCAAATGCGGCCGTTTTTCGGCGATTTCGTACTTCAAACGGTCCAATAACGCTATGTCATAGTCGCTGTTGATGGTCCTTCTTTTTTCAAGGTAGTCAATGAAAATTATTCCATGCGCATCCCAAAATATAGACGGCATAACCTTGCCAGTCGATTGTTCCCACGCTTTGGAGCGGGCTCATTGTGTGCAGTCCATTCTAATGACTGTCGATTGGACTTCGGAATGAAATTGTCATTGTCACATATTGACGCAAAATTAGGGTTTATTCACTTCAAACCTTCTTCTTCATCTTCAAACACTGCCCCGAATCATCATGGTCAAAATTGAACTCGCGCGGCATGCTTTTTGCATAGAGCTTTCTCATAACCAAATATTCGTGAATGATATGATGTACACGTTCAGTTGATATCCTTAGAGTATCTGCTATTTCATTCAATTTCAATTTATGGTTATTCAAAATCATTTTGTAAATTTTTTTAATGTTTTCGTCGGTAACAATCTCTTTTGGGCATCCAGTGCATTTACCGTCTTCGGTGCTCATTTCACCACGTCTAAACATAGCATACCAATCCTTGATGGTTGATTTTCCTGGGGCAGTATCCGGAAACTCGGCATCAAGCAAAGTTTTTGCTTCAGCTGTATTTTTTCCGTTCAAAAAGCAATATTTTATCAACATGCGAAATTCCTTTTTATCAATTTTTTCACAACAAAAGTTGATTCTCTCAAAATGCTATAATTCACAAACTAATGATCCGACAGCTGTCAAATTTATACACGCATCTTTTGGGGATTAGGGCTAACTAAAAACATATGTATTTAATTCTAGTAGTGCCATGTATGTGTCAGGCGGGGACTTTTCAATTGACCTGTTATATATACAGTGTAAAAAGGGGACAGAGGGTTCTTGTTATTCTGGAATTTGGTTCATCTATATTAGGTTTAAATTTTCGCGTATGTCGTATTTTTCTTTCCTGACTGAATATATCTTCTAATAAAATGGAGATATTAATTTGTTGTCCATGTAAATAATGTAAAATGTAACTATATATAATCAGACTATTCTTGATCTCAATGATCATAACTACCATAACTCTTCAATAGTTCCAACAGTACGGGAATAATCAAGTAATAAAAAAAAGTGAACAACGCAATAATCAAATAAAATAATTTAATAAAATTTAAACAGTTTCAGACACTTCCCATGTTAATATAGTTGCAAATACACTGTGACTTTTTGGAGTTTGTTTTACGAATTCAGTTTCAAAAAGTCAGTTTAATTTTTAAAGAGGCTCTGAAGTTGTTGAATAGTCGGGGATAACATCTATCGATCCTTTTTGTGAAATTTATTGGTAGTTATCTTTCGTTTTTTTTTATGGCTAATGGCGTTTAACACGTACCGACGTAACACTGTCTAGTCATTGAAGCGTCAGGAACTTGTACTACCTAACTAGTCTAGTATTTTTCATTTGAAATTCTTTCAGAGTTTAAACCAATAGATCAATTAAAATTAGGTGTTTTTTTCACGGTTCGTTATCTTTATTTCAACAGGTAAAAAATGTTCAACTTTAGTAATTGGTAAACGAAGCCAAGTGAAAACCAATGTATTCTTTTAGCTTTTTTTGTTTCTTGATAGGCTTTGGATAGTTTTCTGAATAGTAGTAGTAGATGTTTACACATTGTCAAGCTTGCTAGCATTGAGATATTAAGGGGCTTTTGCTTTGCATGTATTGCCTCATACACTTCACATAAGTATGTTTGAAGCGAAATATTTTTTAATTGAAAGAGAAAGTTATTTCATTACCATTTTTATGTTCAATAATATTTTAATATTTAAACAAATGTAAAATAATTGAGTACAGTAAATTTTCGATATGGATGATAATGATACTTGATGAGCTTCAAGTTTATTCTCAACGAAAATTCGATAATTTCGCTTGTGAGGTAAGTATATTGTACTGAAATTGATATAGCACATTAATTTCAAGTATGTTAAGTTCATTTGTTATTAACTATATATTCATTAATCTACATGTTGTAAGATACTGTAAGTATATCAGAAAGTATATGCGAAACTTTAAATTCCAACAAGAAAAAATTCTAATAATGCTTAGGTAAGCAATTAAAGTGTAATTAAAGTTAATTAAAGTTAAATATAGGTAAATAATTTATTTGTTTGACGAAATTTATTTTGGTTTATTTATGGGCCTTCATTTGATGGAAGTATTGTAGATAATACAAATTTTCAGGATTTTGCAGGCTTTGAAGGACATAATTCTTTTTCTACTTTGGTACAGTTTGTCCGTATGGATACCAGGTATGCTTCAAGTATATAGATTTTAATACAATTAAACTACTACTAACATTCCAGTCCAAAAATATTCTAGCTATCCTTCAGGTCTTCTGGCTTGCCAGGAACATCCAAACTCACCATTACGCAAGAACAGTTTGCGTTCTTAGATATCTTGTTGATTAAATCTCTACCATTACACTGCTTACTACAGAGGGCTCATCTTTCTTCAGTTACGAGAACTCTCTTAATATGATACCCTGATCGTATGAGATTCACAGGACGTTTTTGATTCATCAAGAAAATCCAAAGAAGTAAGAAGTTTTTAGTCGATAGGAAACTATAGGAGTATATCTGTCTGTATATCTTCGATACATACCCTTGAACGTATCAACATTTTAACTACATTTATTTGGCATACAAATGACTGAAATAAAAATAGAACACAGAAAACAAAAGAACAGATAAGAAAGATCTAAAATCGAGCCAAGCACTATTGTCTAAGAGATCAATTTAGCCATTTCAAAAAAAGAATATCATGAATATGAATATTTTAATGCACTTAATCTATATCTATTTATTCAGTTTTTTAATTAAATCTTCCATTAGATATGCATAATGTTATCTTTCATAATATTTTTTCTTTTCTTTTGTGTTATCCAGTAGCTGTATTGGTTATACGTTGATATGTTATACTAACCTTATTTTATGTTTTTAGACGATATCTTGCACACATTGTGATTCTTCGTTGATGATTGCTAATTAATCAAAGAAAATTGGTTCGATGTTATAATGCAACTTATATTTAAATATATTAAACATATTTGAAGCCCAAAAGGCTTTATATATAGACTGAGAAGCCATTCCCAATATGTATAGTTGTCAATATAGAGTACCTTCCGACTAACCAGCAGAGTTCTTTGATTTTGAATAGGATCTTTTTTGTTCTGCATTTTCTTTAACGCGATATTTCTTTCAGTTATTTTGCTTAACAACTATTTGTTATTATACATAAGTTATTTTCGGTGCTGCAATTTCCATGCTTACACATTTTTGTTAATTTTCAGTAAATTAATAACTTTTAATAACTTAGTTTTTATATTTTATGTTTAATATATCCGTAAGTGTTATGCAAATATATATCTGTAGTTATAGCGTAGTTATAATATAACCTAATAATATAGCTTATTATAGCTTATAATAGCTTATAAGTATATATAATATAACTTATATAGCTTATAACAAAGCTAATAATAGCTTATGATATGACATATTTTATATTTTGTATATACACGTTTGATATTTTTAAATGTATTACATTATAACAAATCTAACATATAATAAATAAAATATTTAAAAATATAAATTATACGTTATAAGTTTGTTATAGAATATGTCATGCAAACTTCACATAATTAGATCAAATTAAATCATGGCGATTCAACATGAGATGAATGAAACAACTAAAAAAAAAAGACGAAACAAAATAAGTCGAATCCACCGGATGTTTGAAATTTTGAAATGCCGTAGAATTACTAACCCCGCTGTTTCAAATTAATAGAACCCTCCTACCCTAACGAGATCGAGATTCAGTTTTCTAATGAATTTTTAAAAGACGACATTGCGTCATTATGTCCCTATTTCATCTAACTAATTGAATTACAGAAATTGCCCGTAAAGAAAAAAATTACTGTTATTTTGGGATGAAAGACGCGAGCTTTTTTTTGGTACTGCTTGACCCATATTATACTGTCATATTTGTAAGATAAAAACCACTAGTAGGTAGGTCCATTGTAAATTATTAACTGTTTCTTTTGTAATAATGTTGATGCCACACAGATTATACCGCAATTAAATATTATTCTTATAACTTATATTTGTTTAATTTTAATTAATTTATGGATTTTAATAAATAAAAATATTTAGTTATTTCCTTATATCAGGTGTATCAGTATTTACTTTCTGGCTTTTGTAACAGATGCCACTAGACATAAGTATTCATTTTTTGTTACATAAAAGAAAGAAGCCGCTCAAAGTTATATAAATGTGGAGTTTTTAGCTTTTGGAGGTTTGGAGGCTTTCAGGAGAATGTTCTCGGATATGACAGAAAAGTTGAATGTCAGTTGAGTTATGTTTTGTCCAAGATTGCCATTTGCTTCAGCGATATATATATATATATATATATATATATATATATATATATATATATATATATTATAATTTAACTTATCTGTGAAGATATTCCTCAAGATTGAGATCAACTCGCCTATCATTCGTAATTTTGTTGAGCAGATAAGGGAAGGAAAATGCCGGAACCATATTTGTTGATAGTTCCAAAGGAGATGATTACGTTAGATCAGCATTTACGAATTTAGTGCAAGAGCAAGACTTTAGCCTAGCCTTAGTGGTATTCTGACTGCGGAACTATTGGCCATTTAGAATTCATTCAAAAAGAAGACAACACAACTCCCTCAAGAATTTGAGTTCCATACACCCAAACACCTTATGGCCGAGGTCATTATTTATAAAATTAAATCACTAAATAAAAAATCTGTTTCGTTCATGTGACGACAACATCTCATACGGACATAGATGGTAATGAGCGTGCTGACCATCTTGCAGGACGGATGCAGGAATCACTAATGGTGAATTCTTTATTCTGGTATAAATACCTAAATACTCATACGTTGGAACTGTACAAAAGTCATAAACAATGGGAGATCAAAGGAAATTACTACGAACATCCATATATAGAGCACATACCAAGGAAAAGTCTATCTATATTCATGATTAAAATTTATAAAGTTTCTTCTCAAGGGTGACCCTCCTTTAGTTTCCACTGAGTGTAACTCAGCACTCACAAAATGAAAGATTGAGATTCAGGATTTGAAAGAATTTGGAGCCTTGCCTTAGAGTGTAAAGTTTGTGTAGATTGATGTCATTCTTGAGGGATAATGGTCTCAGGAATATTATAGCTACTGCTAAGACGGGTCCTACTGGGATAGTATTTTATTATAAACTGTATATAGGCGTGTTTGTATGTATTTATGTGTGTATATTTGCATATATATATATATATATATATATATATATATATATATATCCTACAGATCTAGTCCCCAGGGACTATTTCCTGTTCTCAGATCTCAAAAAGAATGCTCGCTGAGAAGAAATTTTCGTCGTGTAAAGAGGTGATCGCGCAAACTGAGGCCTATTTTGAAGCGAAGGACAAATCGTACTACAAAAATGGTATCGAAAAGTTGGAGGGTCGCTGTAATCAGTGTATCACCCTTGAAGGGAATTATGTTGAATAAAAAAAACTAATTTTGCTATGGTAGGTCGGGGACTTTTCAATTGACCTTTTTATAATATAACACAGGTTGGTGCTTATTAGTATCTGTAAAAATATTATTGTCTATAACAGGTCTTATACATACGTCAACAAGAGACTGTGTCATAGCATATCTAAACATTTAGTGTACATGAAAGGAATTTCTTTTTTCACTGAATAGGCTGGCCTGTATTAGACATCATTAAATAACATTAATATGCAGCTATTCGCTATCGGTATTTGATATGATCCAATAACAAAAGCAACAATTTTTATGATACCATTTTGATGGAAGCCGAACTTTAACGAAGACCCATCCCTGGACACATGGTTCTAATCACCCCCTTTGACTTTCAGCTCTTCGCATAAATATCTCGCAAGTGTTACTCCCAGATGTTATCGGCGATAATTTGAAGAACTTTACGATCGCTCTTTTTTTCTCGCTACCTTTCTCTGCACGGGCCGATAGAGGAAAAAAATCGCCCCGAAAACGATGCTTATCGGTGCCCTAAAAATCAATATACCCGATTCGGCAATAAATCAACGGATAATTGAGCAATTTGCTCAGTGGTTGATGGGCACTGGAGCCAGGAACGTTTATGAGTGAATGGTCTGTAATGATATCGTATTATTGGTAATATTACGTAATATTAAAGCATTTCCTTATTGGTTCTTTTGGCGATTCCTTTTCTAAAAATGAGAAAATTGCTCATTCTAATGATAAGTTTGAATAAACAGTTTTTTTATTTGTTATGGCAGGTTTAAACTAAATGGCCGTTTTGTGGTGATTTTTTTACTTTATGCAGAAACGTTTTAGATGTAGCAAGTTTCTTAAGTTGTTGTTTTTTACTCTGCTTTCGACTGTATCCACTGGCCGTCGCCACTTTAGGCATCTGTGGAAGCTGAACATGTTTTATATTTCTTGAAATGTATCTTTCTGAACTCTAGATATATTCTCCAATAATGAGTTTAACATTGAAAAATTGCTAAGCTGTCTGAGCTGAGCTGTTTTTGCGAGTTTCAGTTGGGTTTTCGTCTAATAAATCATTGTCTTCGAATTTGTTTGGTCTTCCAGGTCGTATAATTAGGATTGTGATAATTGGGATATAACGGAGCAACACCATAAGTTTCTAAAAGTATTTGATGGGTTTCTGCAATATATTTCGTCAAATCAAACATCAAGAATAATGGAAACCATCATTTTAACAATTTGTTACATTGATTGATTGATAAAAAATATTGATTGAAATACTTGTCTGTTTGAAATGCTTTTTTTAATACCCAATTTGAATATGTTCTTATTGATAATACTTTTTTCGTCATTCATTCTTTTAATTTTCCTTATTTCATGTTCTTCAAATTTTTTCATCAGATCAGAATTTTCAACAATGTACCAATTTTCTTAGTTTGTTGCTCTTGCTGTTACTGCTTACTAGATACTGGATATCCACTCACATGTTATGTGCTAATAAACTGTAATTTTGATACACTTCTGTTTTATTAAGTGAAGAAGAATTGGAGGACAAGCAAGCTTTGAAAATAAGCTTTTAGCCCATTTATACATAAACTTTATTTTAGTTCGTATTTTAGTCCGAGTTATCAGAGGTTATCAGAGGCAAATAGATTTTCTCAAAATACTAGTTGCAGTAGCATACATAACCATTATCTCATATAAACATGAGTAGAAATACTCCAATATGTTAGTATGGCCGACGAAGGTACTTACAAACAAATTGTTATAATTGCTCAATATTCAAAATACCACGAAAAACCGTCGGTTCTTTTCTGAAGAAGTAAGACACATGTGAATACTGTTACTTATAACTGGTTGGTTTAATGTGTGCTTGATTCTAATTTAAAATAAATTCTTTTAACTATAGTATATGCGTGGTTTTATTCTTATACGTATTTCATGCCAATAAAATCAAATCTCCAGAAATTGTTAAAAATATTGACCAATCAAAATATATACAGATTATAGGTAGATTTCACTGGACATTTTAGTGGCTAATCTAAGATATTGTAATAACTGGGGAATTATACTGATGAGGGTATATCGATTAAGTTAATTAGAGTAAGTATGATTAGAATATTATAATAGACTAAATAGTTTAGTTTTCCATTTATTTCCCATATTATTTTATATTGGTTAAATTTATGACCGCGTATGTAAGAATGATTATTGTTGGTAATTGTGTTTGACAGTGACAGTATCAAAAATACTATGGACCACAGTTGTTATTCAACAAAATATTTCTATTACATCTATTAAAAATATTATAACCTATAATATAGCAAGTGAATTTCTGTCAAGAATTACTTCTTATCATTAATTTATTACATTGTCACTAGTCATTACTGCATTGTTACTAACCTATAATTTGTGTTTACAATAATTTAAATCTATATTTATAATGAAAAGGACCCATCAGCCCTATCTTAGTCTCTAGTGTAATAATGGTTATGTTTTAACATTGCTGTTTTTATATTAAATGCACCTCATTACATTATGCTACAGAAGAACAAATGGTTTCATTCTTGTGAGTCTGTGTCCAGTTCTGATGCTATTTTGACACCAGAAAGAAATCTCTTCTTATGTCTTCTTACAATTCTCTTGATTTCCTGAGTGGCATCTGAAGGTCTCAGTATAAGTAATCGGCCTTGTAGTATGTGCTATATTCCAGAAGCTTCACATTTACTTTTAGAGACATTTTTATGGTTTTGTTATATATTTAAAATTCAGCTATATTCACCTATATTTAAACTTCAGTTACTTTCTTGTCATGTTCCTTCCAATGAAGTTTAGTATAAATATTACATTCCGGTATACTTAGCGTTATTGCTATATAGAATTATATGAACTATTATGGAACTCATGGAATTTATTGTTATTAGTTCTTGTGTGGTCTGATTATACATGAACTGCATATGTCCAAATTTATTTTCGTTAATTTTGATATTCCAGGTTTGGATCCAATTATTCATATTGTCACTTGCCTGTTGTAATTTTCGTGTTGCTTCCTCGCTATTGTCTCCGACGGCAGGAATCGTCGTATGATGAGCTAATGTAACCATCGTGATATTTTACATTTGTGGTTTATCACATTTGTAGAGTAGGTAAATAATTGGCCCCAATATACTTGCTTGAGGTATACCTGCTTTAACATATTTTATTGTAGAGTAGACTTGCTCTTGTTTAACTCTAAATATTTTGGTTATAATGTAACATTTTAATAATTCACACTTTTACTCAGACCATGGGTCTGGGTCTGATCATCCACCTTGGTCGAAATAAGTGATAATCAGCTTTGAAATCAGCTTCAAAATACTATATTGGTTAGTTGGAAGATACTCCCAATTTGACTTGAAAAACTTCAAACTGACTAGTAATTCAATGGTGCCGATGTTTATAGCTACGTACTCAATGAAAAACAGCAAGATGGTCTAAAAATTAAAAAGAATAGTTACCTAACATTTCGTCTTAAAACATGAAATAATGACGGCAAAGTAGAAGCAATACAGCTACCGACAACGCGCGGAAAATTAAATATTAATTCGGACCAAACCACAAATTAGAAGAAGTATTAATCGGAATTTTAATTTGACCACTCTAATTTGGGAAATTATTATATTTCGCTTGTGTATTGATGCAAGTATAACAACATAACAATAGTAATATAATCATTTGTAAGTTACGATTGTACCAGAAATTTCTAATGTAAATATATATAAATATACCTTAATTGTGGACATAATTTGAATATATTAATTAATCGAAATCATCGGAAATAATTCGGTTGGGATACTCTAGCCGCCGCTCAAACTGTGAAAAAAGAAAGAACCATCGCTACTAGAAAACAATCGATATACGAATAGATCGTGTATCCCACCCGAATCTCAAATCAATATTTCACGGCCTTCTGATTGGGATGTCACATCCCGTAAGAATTGGCCGGAATAGCGATCGAGAACGTTCAGAATTTCGGGCCTTTAATGCTCGATCAACGTCTTAGATTACCCGCTCCCGCCGTTGGAGGTCTCTCCTATCAGTAACTCGATCGCCGTTTACAACGCCGAGATCGTGTAATGTTGTGGAAATTACTGACCGGTCGGAATGATCGGGTTACTTTTGTGAAAGGGTTCATTTTTTGGAAATAGGTCCGATCTCGAGGTCTAGAAATGCACATCTACGCTGCCGCATAGATATTTTTGGGAAATATGAAACCGGGAATTTTACTAACGCCGTTTTCCGCTAAATAACACTCGAATCGGTTATGAAATAAGACTCCCGGTTCAAGTCTGTTATCTCGTCATAAAAAATCGATCGTGAATTTTATATAAATTAAGGAAATTAGATAATATTACCGGGGTAGTTTTTTAAGAAGCCCCTAAAAAGGCCAATAATGGTTTGTTTTTATTAAAACTCATGATTGACATGATTCTGATGATTTTTCGATTAATTTTACCTATCAATCAAAACAACAAATAATGTACGATTAACTGGATATTGAATCTACGAAGTTATCCAAGATTTTGCTCTAAAACATGGAATAAGGTACTAAATCACAGCATTTTGGAAGCAATACAGCTACTGGATAACGTTTTTCTTATTCCAGATCGACAAGCTTGAACGAAAAGGTCTCCGCTTCGTCGCTTTGGGTTCGAGTAGAGATATTTTGCGGGCGAAAGAGACCTTGGGATACGACTGGGATTGTCGTAGTTGGATTAGCTACCGAAGCTTATGGATGGGTAGAGGTTTGATCAAGTTGTTTTCCTGTTCTAATGCGCCTAAAGAGAACATGCAACTCAACCGGGATGCTTGATTCGAGGTTAGTGTTTACGCAATGAGTAACGGGCGGACTTTTCTGGACTGGAACACTTGGAGTTGTGTAAGTTTTCTCTCAGAGACTTGCCTGTACCACACCTGTCCTCAGTAGATGTAGAATGGACGGACTAGCATTTTATATAGAGCCGTTTTCTGGGAGATTGAGAGTTTGCTTTTTCTGCGGAGTAGTGAAAATAGCAGACTGTAAACGGAATTGCCTTTGTAAGTAGAGTGCTGTATTTGAGGTGACCCTGCGGTCTAACTGGAGACCAAGGTTTGACACCTTCTGGAGCCACTGGATATGGGCGTTTTCGATTTGAAGGCGATTAGCGCGGAACTCCTTACGGTGGAACAGAATAGCGTTAGCCAGAATTTTGTTCGGGTTAATCTGCAGCCGCCACGCAATCGCCTGGTTCAATTAGACTTGGAGTCTGTCGCGGATGTCGTCGGGACTGTAACCGCTAGTGAAGAAAACTCCATTATCTGTAAAGTGGGAAATCAGTCATGTAAATATTTAATAGGGATGGGGTTAGTGGAGCATCTTTCGGAGATCTGTTTTCGAGAAGAAACTGCGTAGATTTTGAAGAAATGATTCTCATTTCCTCTTGTTCCAGGTTGTAACTCTGTCCCCGACTTCTGTGATTGCCCACTGCGCTACACCTTTGTCCTCAGAATCCAGTGCGGCACGATCTCTTCTCGCTAATCGGTTCTTGTATCTGATTAGTTCTTTAATTTCTTTTGGAAGGTTAATTTGAAAAGACTCGGTGCTCCATGTTTTTGTAGCTCTCTCTGCGGCTGTTTGGATATCTAGAGTGAGCTATTGAATAAAGCACAGAAGATTTAAATATATATGAGCATACACCCTTAATTAGACGAACCTTCCTTAATATATATATATATATATATATATATATATATATATATATATATATATACATATATAGTATAACTATAGATATACTAATGTATTTATCCTGTACATGTCACGCTTATATATTGATACAAGTAGTCAGTAGCCTACAACATGTTAATTGTAATAAATGCATTTGTAAATTAATATTGCACTATCATGTCTAATGTGAGCTAATAAAAAATGGTTTTGCTTATATTTGATAAAAATTTATGGATTGAATTGTGGATATTGAAATAAAAGAAATTTGTTGATTCAGAAAAGCGGAATATTTTTTTTTGTGATTATTAAATACATACGTGTGTTTATAACTATTCACAATTGAGCTAATAGCCTGTCTTTTAAAGTCTGTGCCTGTTTTTAAATATTGTTGTGAAAATTGTGAACCAGATAATTAGAAATGGTAAAATTGTATGGTATATGTCAAAATGGAGGAACCATACCAAAAAATAATGTTTTAAAGAACAGCAACAAAAAATTAAAATGTACGATATGTATCAAAGAGACAGCTTAAAGATCTATTAAAAATATAATAAAACAATCATGAGGTACCTTGTCTATGAAATCATTTTCAAATTATTTTTAAAAAATACTTGTTGAATAATGAATATATTTGACTGGTTAGTTCGTTAGAATTAGATACAAGAAAATACAGCCTAACTCGGCTGTAGCCTTAAGGCATATTGACTTAGTGTTTTAATCAAAATGCATTTATTAGTAAATGAACCCCTTCAAAATAATTAAGTTTTTAGTCGATGGCACTTTACAAATATATTTTTCAAAAGGCAATAAAATTTGACTATCAGTGTAATTTTACCATATAAACCTATTTTCATGATTTCTTCTATTATATATAACTATGTTAAGTTACACACACGTATCTTTAATCTACCTAACTGGGGTGTTTAGCTTGATCAATGCAATTTTGAGAAAGAACTTGAAATTTATTCCAAGGAAACGTCGTCTCGTTTTTGTTTTATTTCCGCACATACACTGGATACACAACACTTTTGAGACCGAAGATAAATTATAGTGAAATAATAATGACTATGATTAAGTAACAAAATCTTTAAAGAATGCTGATCGTGCTCTACTTTAGGCACACAAAAATGGTGTCGTAGTCAAATAAAAGTCTTCATGGGGCAATTTACACGAACCAATAAAAAGCCCCGAAAAATAGGTCTCAGAGCCTGCATTGGTGGGACTACTTCAATTTAATCTTCTTTATGATACTTTATGTATGGATATAATAAAGACGTCAGACATAACCGAACTAAATTGAAATTATATCATTTTATTTAAGTGTGCCTACGCGCAACTACCATAAATGTATTTTCTATTAAAATATTGAAACGTTTTAAAAAATGACAGTAACAGTGACAGTATAAATTACAAAATTCTCTTAATAAATTATTTAAAATATGATGTAACTATTTTACAATGTTATGTAAAATTTATAAGAAAATCGGTGATGAACATTTACATTTGTTTTGTTATTTTTAGTGATCAACAATACATAAATTATTATTTATATCTTTTCTAATACGTTATTATTTGTGGCGCCTATATTTACACATTTTTAATGACCGATAGCTGAATATCTCTTTAATGATGGCATAGATGATGTTATCTCTCGGCGTTACGTCATTAGTTTGCGAACTCATATCTAGTGATCTGATTCTTAACAATCAATTATATCTTCAGTCACAATATCGAGGCCGCATTTTAGATAATTGATGCGGAGATAAGCAAAAGAACGTTCCCCGAAAAAAAAAAAACAACCGATAAACGGTTCCCAAACGAATCAAAAGAACGATGGTAACGTTTCGATCATTGTTGGTTTCGAGGGACAACAAAAAAAGGAGGACTACCGTGGAAGCTCCATCGACACTCCAGCACGATAAAACCGTATTTTCCCCGAAAGTAAATATTCATTTCCATGGGTCTTTGCAGAAGAACCAGGCCCAAAGTAGTCATTAGGTTCTTTTCACGTGTCCCGGCTCACTGTTATTACTGGTGTCGGTAGTATTGTTGCCCTCTTTTCACGATTATTTCATTAATTATAATAATATGGCAACCATTGCTTTGTTGTTAATATTTTATTGATAGATATTTAATGTAATTGCACGTCTGTAAGGACCGTTTCTTTTTTTAGATGAAAGAGGTCGGTTTACCTGCAAGGATAAATGTTTGGACCCTTTTGATGAAATAATTGCTTGTTTTGAGATGTGAATTTATTTTTTATTTCGCTTTTTCTCTTGGCTGCAAATATTTTCGATGCGTCTCTTCTTGTCTCGGAATAAGATAAAAAAAGGGGTATGAATGATGAAGTAATATTTGTTGGTGTTATATATATTTAGTTTCTTAAATATTAATTTTTTATGATTTAGTCAATATGAAAATTAATCTCTTATCAGGCAAATATGTCAAAACATGCGTCGACAAATATTTTTACAAGTACAAGGGAAATTTTAAGTTTTTTTTTGTATTATTTTAGAGTCTTCTTTTTACCAACAAAGGGTTTATCTCTACTACTATTTAACGTGGGCTCCGAACCACGGTCTTCGGCATTAAGTCTACCGAGCCTGACTACTGGTGTAACTGAAATGGTTTTACTTGTTGGATATTACACTCTTGACTATGGATAATTACAATTAGAAACAATCACAAACATATATTTACAATCAAGTCCCGATAGGATTCGAACCAACGACCATTACAACAATAGGAGGACCAACCAAACCATTATAAGTTGTTGTTTCATTAGACCTATAAGTTAATTTTAAAGGATTTTATTTGTTCGAGGCTTTATTATGATTTTTTTTGCTCATCGATAGCTGCTTTCTTTGTTGCTATGGGTCTTTTGAGGATATCCACAAATCGCTCTATATTTTGATATCTTCACAATGAGTGCAGCCTTGCTCAGGTTTGGTCACGACTCATATATAGGAACAAATAGTAATCAGAAGGAGCAAGGTTTGTAGAATATGGAGAGTGGGATAACACTTCTTATTTTAATGTGTCTAAATATAGTTTTACCGGTTTTGCAACATATGGTTTGGACATAAGGACTTTGTTCATATCGACCATTTATACATATCTAATATATTACTAATTCAAATAAATATTAAAGAAGTATTATTATTATCGAAATATTATTGCTATTTAGAGATTTACATACCTTTACCTAAAGAATACCTATTCTTATTTTGTTTTATGTAGAATTAAAAAAAATACAAGGGGTATTTTTAGAGGTACAGAGGTCTAAAAGGGGTTAACAATGGAAATTGATTCTTTTATAAAGTTTATATTTTGCAATTTGGATTTGAATTTTATTTTAGGCATATATGATTGGCATACCAAGACAGTAACTCATATCAACTAGCAACGTAGGTATTTATTTTTTACCGACTTCGAAAAAGGAGGTTCCGAGCATAGGTTAAATATATATTTTTATTAGTTAAACTGAACTAAACATATTGATATTTCGTATTTTATCCAAGAGATCCTCTATTATAAAAGTTTCATGGTTAGGATTGAGCAGTATTTGAATTACTTGTAGCTTAAGTTGTCCAATTATCTCTCGTGAATTGTCAGGTTTATTCATAAATGGATACTTCATGAAATTTATGTGTTAATTAAGTATATTAGTATAAATTATTATTAGCTGTTATTAATTAGATCGGCTACAGGTTTGAAATTTGAGAAATTGAGAATATCTGAAATCTGTTATTTGAGCTATAGTCCTGGTATGCTACCACTCTAGCAACAAAATGCATTGATTGCCATAAAGTACCACAATGGACGAAAGGTAAAGAATTCAAAATCTTGCCTTTACGAAAATTACGAAAAACATGAAATAATGCATGGAAGTAACAGAAGTAGCAGTAGTAGTTAAGCAGATAATGATTTTATGTTTTTTCCGAGCAGGGACAGTTATCAATCAAATACATTAAAAATAGAGTCAGCTTCCTAAAGAATAAAAGCATAAAGTTTATCATCGTTGAACGCTATCCGAATATGAAAAAATATGTTCATACTATATAACGCATAATAGTCATCTATTGACCTGTATCAGATTTTATTTGTTCCCCAACTATTAGTCTGGTAGTAGATTTTTGAAGTAAAAGGTTAAATGCCCCGGCCTGACACATAGATGGCGCTACTAGAATTAAATCCATATATTGTTTAGTTACCCCTAACCCTCAAAAGATGCGTGTATAAATTTGACATTAGAACGAAGTGGACGCCCAAAAGAGGTTGTTACCGACGAAAACATTAAAAAATCCACAAAATGATTCTGAATGACCGTACATTGAAATTGATTGAAATAGCAGACACTCTAAAGATACCAACTGAACGTGTATATCACGAATATTTGGGTATGAGAAAGCTCTTTTCAAAGTGGGTGCTGCTCGAGCTCACTTTTGACCTAAAACAACGACGAGTTGACGATTCGGAGCAATGTTTGAAGATGATTTTGATTTTTTGTTTGAAGCGTAATCAACTCGAGTTTTTGCGTCGATATGTGACAATGGCCCGAGTGGGCTACACACGATGAACCCGCTCCAAAGCGTGGGAAAATGCTACAGTCGGCTGGAAAGTTTATGGAGTCTGTATTTTGGGATGCGCATGGAATAATTTTCATTGACTACCTTGGTAAAGGAAGGGCCATCAACAGCGACTATTACATAGCGTTATTGGGCCGTTTGAAGGACGAAATTGCCGAAAATCTAACGCATTTGAAGAAAAAGAAGGTGCTGCTTCACCAAGACAATGCACCGTGTCACAAGTCAGCGAAAACGATGGCAAAAATCCATGAATTGGGTTTCGAATTGCTTCCTCATCCACCATATTCTCCAGAGCTGGCCCCCATCGACTATTTCCTGTTGTCAGATCTCAAAAGAATGCTCGCTGGGAAGCAATTTTCGTCGAATGAAGAGGTGATCGCCGAATCTGAGGCCTATTTTGAAGCAAAGAACAAATCGTACTACAAAAATGGTATCGAAAAGTTGGAGGGGCGCTATAATCAGTGTATCATTCTTGAAGGGAATTATGTTGAATAATAAAAACTAATGTTGCCAAAAGAATATGTTTTACTATAGTAGGCCGGGGACTTTTCATTTGACCTGTTATAGTGTTCATGAAATGAAATTAATTTTTAACGACTTAAAAATATTTTACAATCTGTATTTTAATTAAGGAAAATCATGTATTTTGCCCAGCTCTGCTCCGGGTACCGTTCCGTATCAATATTGATAAATTGCTAAATTTACTACAGCCCAACTTGAAAAGGTCTAACGGACCGTGACGTAGAACCAAGGTGCCGCCCTTTCTTGCCGAAAATAAGTTATAAATTTTCTAGAGAAATTGAAATTCAGTCCCGGGGGTGGGTTAGGGGAATTTCGCGTGACCCTACCGACGTTGATTCGTCTGTAATTATAAGGCGCGCACATTTTGATCTTTAATGGATTTATTGGACTATTTGAGGTTGGCTGTGTTACCAGATTGTTCGATAGGATTCCAGAGCACGTCGACAATATTAAAATATAATATTGACTCTCTTTTAATGCTTAATCTAACAACATAAACTAAATTATAAGAATAGAAACATTTTAAGAGATTAGACGCAAGAATATTCGGCTGCGACTGTAATATTATTAAAATGTATTTGTAGTTTTATTACTGGTCTATTTTATTACTTTTTTTATATATTATCAAGTTTCGTTTTTACCAACGAGGGTTTATCTGGACTGGGCCCACTAAATAGTGGGTTCCGAAACATATTCCTCGGCATTAAGCCTACCGACTGGCGAATGACCAACTTATAAACCATCTCAGCAGAGATCCGGTCTTACCCAGCCTGGTTGCTGGCCTGACTGGAATCATTTCCCTTGTCGGGTTTTACACTTTTGCCTAAGGATAATCACAAACATAAATGTAGGACCATGCCTCAGCAGGAGGAGGATGAACTGTGTTTTGGACAAGGATGTGGATGAAGAAGAAAAAAAATTTTACTTTGTTATGATTACATGTAATCTTTGTAGTTTGTTACTACAGAAATAAAATGATTCACTATTATATATCATAGTATTTATTGATCGTAAAAAGATGGTTGATCTATAACACTCTATGAACATCTATATATATATATATATATATATATATATATATATATATATATATATATATATATATATAAATTTTTAAACTTTTAATATAAAGCGTGATTGTGATGAACTAAGTGCGATAAACAAAATACTCACTGAACAAAATTCCAAACTGTTCAGTAACGTTCAAAACACGATGGTTTTGAAATTTTCTTGATTATTTATTTCAGTTTTAATGAATATTCATAACTTAAACAGTACAACGTCTGTCGAATCGGCTAGTATTATATATAATACATACGGTCTCGCCATTTGACAGTTTTTGATTAAATCTACCTAAACTGGCAACCCTTCTCCATCACCAAACATTAAAAACGTTAGATGACCATTTCAACTCACCAAAATCCGTGCAGAAAAACCATCAAACGAAAACAATAACCTAATACGGTGGAAGGTCTGCCCGAACTGACCCCTTTCCAACCCCCTTCGCTCCGAGAGTTGAAATGGAATAAATAACAAATCGGCGACAGTCTGGTCAGTAGGGGGTGTAACTGAATTTTTGCGGTAAATCGGCCTACCCTTTTCGATCAATCTTGAGGAACAAAAGGGTGTTGCGATGACGTTTCGCAACTCGTTACAAATCGGCCCTAGAAAATGGATTCTGGGTAAAAGTAGTTTGGTGGCGTATTGGTAAGAAAGTAATTTCGATATTGGGTGAAAGAGGACTTAATTTGATTTTACCAAGTTTTTTAATTATTTTTTAAAATTTTCGTTAAGTAAAGTACTAGGTTCTCAACAATTTATATAATATGATTTATTTTCTCAAAACTAGAAAACAGTGTTTGTTTTCTTATATCTTCAAAGTGTAATACTTTAAGAAAAACGTCTTAAGAGGATGTTTAAAATTTAAATTATTTTTGCAGATAGAGCTCATTCAGTAACGCGGCATCTAAAATAATTGCTCGGAACTTTTTTGATTGAGATGCTTGACATGGTGTCTCAAAATCTACAGAAAGGGTATACATAAAACAGGGCTTTTCTATACACTCTTCTATCGTATCAAATAAAAAAATAAAAAAAGTAATTTACGCTTCGTTAAATTACGGCTGTTCGAAAAAAATAATATTTTTCGCTTAATTCAATTGTGGAAAAGCTTACACGTACGCCAATCGCCTACATAAAGTTTCTGAACCACTTCTGTTGCTAAGAAGTCTCAACATCTAGGAAGAAACGACATCGGGACAAATACCTCACCTCCTCCTCTCAGATGTGCCTACCATTGAAACATGTGACATCATATAAACTAAGGCGAGAAAATTCTAAAATTTTAAGAGTGTAAATACCCTTGTTACGGTCTTATTTACGCTATGCGTTTGAAGCATCTTCCTAAAAGGGTTATTCCTCACACTTGTTATCTTCAATGCATGTCTAATATTATTCTTCTATGTAAGCCAGTGGTAAATAGCCCATGTAATAATGATAGTGAAATCAGACAAACCAGCTCAGAGATGGCATCATATAGACCCATAAGTCTCCTTCTGGTAGTTGGAAAACTACTGGAAACGATTATACTAAATAGAATGCCAGAACATTTAGCAGAAATAATACCAACTTTCCAATTTGGTTTTACAGAGGACCATGGTATCGTCGAGTAAGTGCATTGGTTGGTTGGCGTCATTGGTAGGGCGCTGGAGAACAAACAATATTGTTGCACAGCCTTCCTTAACATTAACCAAGCATTCAGGTGTAGTAAGTGGCATAATAGCCTACTTGAAAAATATGTTACAAAATAAAATATAGTTCACACATAAATGCACGAAATTAAGCCAGGGGTACCACATGGCCGCATACATAACTCGAGCATATTAAAGCCGATTCAAATAAACTAGAAAATAAACAGAGTCTGTGAAACATGGTAATACAGAGATTCCGCAATTAAATGACGCCAAATATTTAGATATTCATTGACCGACTATATAAAGCTAGACTAGGGCACGGATATTGTTACAGTATGACATTTGTAAATATGAGGTCTTCCAAGTGCTATGTTTTAGGCAGATTCTACATGTTTCTCTTCGAAATCCATTCATTCATCCGTATCCGATATGAAACAATTTGCTTAAGATGCGACAATCATTACAATCAGATATTTATATATTAGAATGGTTTGTCTGTCGAATGAAAGATGAACGAATTCCTAATATATTTCTCTAGCAAAATTGACCTTTTGGGTGGAATATTTAGGCTGATCACCAACTCTGGCAAGATTTAATTAAGTTAACGTTGTTGTTGAATATATTGGTAGATATTGTAACCAGCCACAGTAACATCGAAGTACTAGAAAGATTTCAAAATAAAACGATGTTCAACATTCCACCGTATTTTGTGCATATATATGTGTACCTTTATTTAAATCTTTGAACACTGAAGGAAGGAATTGGGTCATACAGAAAGAACATGAAGCCTCTCTAGACCAACATATTAACCAGTTAGTTGCTAAACTACAGGGAGTGGGGAGTCTAAGATACCCCCGCCTTAAGAGATGTATTATATCACACTTAGCATCAGGAGTCGCAGACAGAAGATGAGGATAGAACCAATGGGTGCACAACTCAGTCAAAAATATATATGTACCGATAAAAATGCGACAATATATTGAATTATTGTTTCTATGAAACAGATTCCAATGTTGCAGAATATATAAAAAAGATTGATATTTCTGACCACAGTTACTTGATATTGAGACCGATCTGATCTTGTATAACATGTTGTTTTCAATTTAACCATCGAGTTTGATCTAAAAAAAGCACTATCTAAAAATTCGGTCAAAATATTTCTCACACTACTTAATAGAATGCTTATGTATTTTTTGAATGTCCATCATCTGGAATATTATTGATTTGTTTGACATTTAAATTCAGCAATGCATTTTCAGCCAATTTAATTGATTAATTTAATTAAATCAAGAGTCCTTATAGACATATAAACTTAATAATTTGTCAGGATATTGGACTTTCCTATTACAAAAAAGTTTGTGCCACGTCAACTTTCATATAGTCTATAGGTAAATATCCTATTCTTGTCACTGGGACTATTCTTGTCGAGCGATCAAACTGGGATGGTTTCCACTTTGGTGATTCCGAGACAACCAACTAACCAACCAAAGCCTAAAACCATGGTTCGGAACCAACATTAAGGAGAAGATTCAGTCAAGCCAGATAAGCTATAGTTGGTAACAAGGAGTCTAAAGGTAGAAAGGACAGGATCAGAGAAAATTACGTATTGTAGTTTCGAAATACTTTTGACTTGACTTTACTTTCATTTTGAGTATATTTTATAATTATTTATTGTTTTTTTTTTAATTATCTTATAGTAAATATTTACACTATAACTTAAAACAAATTTTTATTGTTTGGTATAATATAATTTGGGGTAATTTATATGGCTCGGTGAATGGAGGTAAAACGAAATGAAGCAGTGGTGTTTACATTATGTGACTGTTACTGAAGTAATATAAAAATATGGAAAATACAAAATAGATAAAACGGATGGCAGAGGTGTTACCTGGAGACGAGGCTTGGGCAGTCTAAGGTGGCACGTCTAAACCAAACGATCGTCGGGTACTGAATGATTCGAAATACCCTTCAATAACATCCCAGATAAACGTCTCGGGGTTTCCAGCTATTCGTTATCGGGTTCTAGTTGGCCCTGCTGGCACCCCGCCCGTCATCAACATCTGGGATTATGTATCTGGGTATTTTGTAGACCGTTATTCCACTATGTAAAATTCGACATGCCTCAAGGTCGCTACAATAGCATTGTTATTGATAACTGGAAATAACATTATATATAATAAACATTAAGAACCCTATCTCCTTCTGAGTCAAAGAAACTTTCTACATTTTTTTTTTGTTAAATTTTTTTCCTTTCTGTCGAGTTTAAAAGGTTAAAAGTTTATGTAGTTTCCTGGCGTGAAAAAAATGTAAAAACAAAATTATCTTATCTATTTAGAAATGCTAACAAGGTCTGTACATTTCTCCGATAAGAAAAACAAGATAAAAACAATCCAGCTAGCCTGTCTGCAAAACCACTTAATTCCGCGTGGATTGCTGTTAAATCGTCGGTTCCACGAAAACAAAATCAATAAGGATTTTTTCATGTCCGATCGAGTTTCATTTTTAACTACACGACGGCCCAGCGAAAGGTCCTTGTTATGACGTTGTCGAGAACACCGCCGAATTCCGTGGCTGATACGTCAGACTCACCCTGTAATGATTTTGTCACAAGGAAAAAGATAGCACGAATATCGCGTCAGTTCGACCCAAAACCCTCGAAGGGTGTTAGATTACGAATTTGCACTGTTCGCTACTTGGGTGGTTGGTGTTGTTTTTAAGAAGTAATCGTCCTGACCAAGTTACGTCATTCTTGTCAATTGTCATATTCGTTCAATTTAAGAGATGTAGAGCAGTTAGTAACGAGAACTGGCTCTCATATTAAAACGTAAACATACGAAAGTAAATGATCAGTAATGAAATCAAATTAAGACTTTATGATTATAGTAAGACATCATTAGTTCTTAGTTTTTTTATCTATGTATTAATCGCATCATATTTGGCGCGATATAGTAAAAGCTTATACCGAGAAAGAATTTTTAAGCCTAATAATTATGCAACATGCGCTACAAATACATATATTCTAATAAAAATAAAAGCGCTCAAATCAAGCCAGCCATGAATAGCTGTCAGATCATTGATACACAATATACGGACAAACTTTAGGGATAGTCGTGCGGGTCAGGAGTTTTACTCGCTGACAATAATGTACTAGGATCGAATTTTGTTGCTGTTAAAGGTTTTTTTTATGTTTATAAAATAAAATAAAGGATAGTATTCCTTAAATTTAATTGGATATTTGTATTTTACATTTATAACGACATCAAAAAGGAAAATAAATGATTAAAAGATTATTAAACGAAGTCATTTAATTTTGAGCAGTGTTGTTTAAGATTTTGTATTACTTTCGATTATTTCTGTATTCTTGGAAATTATTAAAGAGTTATAGCAAGTTTTGGATAAAAAACGATTAAGAATGGTATGATCACGTACAGTTATATTTTACATTTTTTTGCAGAGAAACAAATTAATGTGCCCGCTTTATCGGAAGGTATATGTTATGTTTTTTTTTCTAATTCATAGTTAATTTTTATTGTGTAACCATTTTAAGCTACTTTAGCTTACGGCTCAGATATGATTTTTGTTAGCATTAGGAACTATCGACTGAAATCAGTCGAAACGGTCGATAGTCGCAAAACAGTCGAAACAGTCGATAGTCAAAAAACTAGCGACTGAAAATAGTAATTACTGTTTTCAGTCAAATGAATGGTTCGACTGTTTTTTCCAATTCGTAATGTCAGACGAAGAAGTACGAACCTTTTCCTTTTTAAAATGTGAGATAGAAAAAGGACGGAAATAATTGCTTGGAGCGAGACAGAGATGTACATATTCCTTCACGTACTAACTTTAAAAAAGAAAAGGAAAAAAGTAATTACTAAATACTATTAACATACGATATTAATAATTTCATTTTAAACGAAGTAGAATTACTTTTATATTTGAATGTTCTGGGGATCTGTAAAAAGGATTGGAATTTTTCTATGGAATACAATAAGCATAAATACTAAATAAAAATTAAACATATACAGAACCATAGAAAAAAAAACTAATTCTTGATATAACTAAAAATGATCGCACAATAACTACTAGAGCGTTTGTAAATACGTTAAAGTAAATGCTTTATTTATTAATGAACGGAAACATTTTTAAACAAAAATCGAGAGAATAATCAAAATATTACCTACTATTGCCATAAAAACAGTCAAAAGTATTTTACCATTTATCATTCACAATTTTAATCTTTTTACCCTATTACATTAACAATCTTAAAAAATATCGTTCCAAAATGCTGCTATATTAATATACAATATATTGTTATTTACAAGCAAACTACCAAAAAAATCATAAAACTATATATATTACATATAAATCTATGTAAGCATAAATTGGGTACATTTTTGTCAAGGTCGCGGCTAGGATGATAGAGCCAGAAAGTTAAAAATCAGTCCAATGAAACTACTAGAACCAAAAATAGTAACTAAAAGTACACGGCTGAAACAGTCCATAGTAGATAGTAACAAAATAAGTCGGACCGAAAATAGCGATTGAAAACAGTCGACTGAAACAGTCACTAGTAAAGAGTAGTAAAATTAGTCGAACCAAAAATAGTGACTGAAACAGTCGATAGTAGAACGTAATCAATTACTAAACAGTCGATAGTCGATTTCAGTCGATAGTTCCCAATACTAGTTTTTATTATTTTTCTTTTTTCTATTGTTAGTGGTCATCTGGCTCACATTAACGTTTTATATATTGCACTTAATGCATTATTTGTTTTAGCATTTTCTCTCAATGAGAGAAAAAAAAATATATGTACCTTCTCTTTCTTTTTCTCCCTCTTCCTCTGTTTTGTTTTTGCCTGTGACTATGCATTTATTTACATTTGCATATATTTACAGATGTCTACCTCTCGATCTTAAGGTATTTATATGTATCTTCCATTTTATATATTTTATACGAATGCTAATAATTGTAACTGAAAGCGCGTCGCGGCTTTAACTTTTTTATCCTTATTTATAATGAGCAATAGCTTCACTGAATGGCTCTTTGTTTTTCCTGTATTTAATAGACCGATCCTCTTTCCAATTACGTCGTAAAATTATTAAATTATTGACAAAATTGGTAACGGTTATTTTCCCTACATGTAATACGTACACGAAAATTGGATCGCTATCGAAACTTCCTTCATTCCAGACGCTTTATACTCGTATACATTTTTTGAGCCGCGCGAGACTTGGTGTACGCTTCGAAAGAATCGTCCACGAAATTTTTATGTCTTTATTTTTGCGCCCGCCAGCAATGACAGTATTTTTGTTTCGGTTTGCGGTCGGCGTTTTGGCTTGAAACAAGCAAAAATTAGAGCAATTTTCCCGAACATGTGTTCTGCTTTTCGTTAATTTGTTTGACCGTGGCGACGCAACAAATGTTTTTATTTCTTTTCAAATTGGCTTGTGACGCCTTGTCCTCGGGAGCTCGGAGCGGGATACCCGCGGGGGCGTTAACTGATACTAAACGCTTATAAATGGCAAGGGTTACGGTGGGGCTTCGAGAGACATCCGTTTTAGGATGAAATTGCACATGAGGAAGTTTATGGTATCACTTCCTGCGTCATCTAAGAGGGACAATTTTAATCGTGAATCATTATATTGGATCTAGGACAATGCAAAAAGTGACTAAATTATAACTGACGTTATTTCAACACAATGATAACTATTATGTCTATAAAAAATATTTTGCATCGATAGCCCTTAGTTTTTTCCATTCCATCTTGAAATAACGATGTATCCTTTGAGGCTATCCTCAAAGGATACATCGTTATCGACCTATTTTTTGCTATATTCATATGAAGTGAAGCGATGCTTATACGGACCGTTACTCATATCGGAATAGGTAATAATGAGAAGAAGCAAGGTTTGAAAAATGCGGCGGGTGGTAAATTGTTTTCACCGGTTTTGCAACATATAGTTGAGCGTTGTCATGCTGAAGCATAAGATTGTTGTATAATTTCTCGTATTCTGGCCGATTTTATTATTATTTATAGTTTTATGGAGTGATACCTTTAAATTCTCATCTTTGAATAGTTTTGGCTGTCCAGAACGCCCTTTGTATTGGTGTCAAAATCACCACTTTTGAAAAGCCGAAACCAGTTTCCGTAAACCTCATACAACGTCGATGACCTTCAGATGATACAACCTTTTTGCGAAAATTGAATTAAATAAGTGAAATTTCCCTCAAATGCGATTTACTCGGCATGTTTTCAACGCAATGAATAACAATTTTGTTCACACTTCTATGAAATAACACATACTGGATAGTGAAGATTATCAGTAAGGTTTCAGCATGAAAGTTGGTACATATGTACCCTATGCGATTTAATATACAGATATACCATATATTGTGAACATTTTACAATTAATTTATTAGTCTGCATATTAAACGTTTTCCTATATTTATTCTAACACGTATTCGTGGAGAGCTATTCGAGTATTAGCTCCAAAATCATATACATCATCATAACACATTACACTTTTCTGATCCTATCATATACACAGTAACAAATTATGGTAGTCGCATCAGTTAAATTTGTTTCACCAACTACTAAACTAAACTTTTTTTTTTTTAGTGTTTCAGCTGGATTATCCTTCAATAATTCTTTTTGGCCTTCTAGGCCGTTTCTTGTCATTGACATCAAAATCGCCACTTTTAAATTGTTTTTAATTGTTCATCATCTAAACATCATACTTCAAATTATTCATCTAATAATTCAATAAAGTATGAAGGAAGGTTTTGTTGATATTATATTGAAATTGTCCCTTCTTCGTCCTTCAACATATAAGTACGTTGGGCTTTTGACAACAATATACTTGATTTTAACTAGCTCCATAAAGTTAAATGAGATGTTGTTACATATCTTCTATGCTACATGTCAAATATGCTACATATAAGCCAAGTTCTTATTACTGAAACAAGAGAGTAAATTACTAGGATATCTCAAGTAATAATTTTATTTTGTCTTACTATTTTACTAAAACGACATGCTTTTCACATCGATATCATTCATTCCAAAAAGAACTCGCCTGTAATATTGTGATATTGAATTGCATTAACAGTAATAAGTGCTTGCTCGGGTTTATTTTTGATAAAATTGGTTTCAGTGATCCATGGTCAGAATAGTCCAGCCATGTCCAGATTCAAAGGTCCCTCCAGAAAGGTCAAGGTATTGTGAATTGGCTGTTACCGCTCATCAACTCCACTCTTCGTCTCTCGGACAATATACGTATTACCGAGCTGGCCGATATTTTAGGTTAATAACTCATTCGATTCTTCGTGGTCTTATATCACAGCCGACACTAATCCGCCGTGCTCTAACTCCACATTATCCCAACCTTCTCCGGCAAGCGATTAACTCATGTACCGCAAGTTGTACATAGTACGCCATGTCCTTGCCTGGCCCTTGTGCCTCTTAACGGTGATATCGGTTACGGGCACCCTCCTTACTAACAGTAAGAAGTGTCAGTTAGGGTAATTGGATCATTGGCAGTCTCCACAAAACCAGTCCAACTTATTCTTGCGGGTCTCCCCGACCAGGTATCCGTAACAGGATTCCTCATCCCGGTTTCTGGCCAAAAAAAAAGTTTCAATGATATCTCTATCCTAACACGTCAGCTCTAACAGCGACACGTTGTGGTTATATCCGTTTTTCTGCTCTCTGTTTTTGTTTTAATGTTCTATCTATTCAATGAAAAGTCATGGTTTATTTCATCTAATTCTAATCTGAAAGCTGTCAAACTGCTCTATTTTGGTTTGCCAAAACCATTATTGCTAAAATGGTGGAAAATTCATGTAATGTTTTCATTCATTCCAATCATCCAATATGATCTTCTTGTAATAAAGGATAAAAACAAAGAGAAAAATCGAATGGATTTTAAAGATATCTACTGCAATCGCATGTACTGGAAAAGCCAACAAGTTAAAATTTTTCCAACTAAATTGAAGTAAACTGTAATGTAATAAAATTAAATTAAACAATAAAATTTTTATTATTATGATGTTATCAATATGATTATTATTATTATTTATATAAATGTATACTAAATGCCACAAAAAAAAACTCTAAAAAGGAATTGTGCTAGCTGTACCCTCTGCCTAGGGATATTGATCATAATCTGGACCCAAATACCGTCGCTAATTTTTTTCCCTTTAATGTACCCGATACTCATAAGGGTTATCCTGACCCATTAAGGGCCTTATCTCGGGGGCAATTTAATTTTTTCGGACATTCCGAGATCGATTTTACACTTTGATCGGGCCCCGAGCTGATGCATCGCCTGCGATTTGTCAAAATAACAGCGCAGGAGACGTCTAGACGTGAAACAAAGAACAATAAGGGTCATTTGTCTCAATTTCTCGCCGTTTTCGTTGACCGCATTAAGGGCTTAAAATTGGATTTTAATTTAATTAATGAATGGATTGTCTTATAACTATTGTTTCTAGAAATAGAAATTGATTATGCCATTGCTTGGATGAGTAGTATTTGTTTTAATAATTGTTAATTATTCTACAGCATTATTAAAACTATTTATTAATCTCAAATATTTATAATTATAATCGCAAAGTTTTTAAACATTAATTTAAAATATATAAAATTTTCTTTTAATTATAGGATTATAAATTAATTTTAAAGGATTTACAAACTATGTCGTTACTGTATGTTAAATTGCATAGAGTAAATTTGTCACCAACTTTATATTAAAGTCTCACCGACAGCCTTCAATTTTCAGTATGTATCATTTCGCCGATATGTGAATAAAATGCTTTTTTCAATGCCTTGAGAATGTCTGGAT
Source organism: Rhynchophorus ferrugineus (assembly GCF_030347505.1). NCBI lineage: Eukaryota > Metazoa > Arthropoda > Insecta > Coleoptera > Curculionidae > Rhynchophorus > Rhynchophorus ferrugineus. The sequence goes on along the minus strand of NW_027472583.1, from coordinate 15,130,642 downwards.
TTTAACTGAGTAAACCGCATTTATTTTACTTGTTTATTTCAGTGTGAAGAAAATGGAGTTGAAGGTCTTCAGATGCAAAATCGGAAAGGTTTTTGGTGTTAGGATTACTGTAAGGTATTACTGGATCCATTACTATAATCCAAAGGGAAAAAATCATGGGGACCACCAGGTCATGAACAGGATTGTTGATATCAACTTGGTGTGGTATATTATGAGCTGCAAAACTTAATGAAACCATCAATGGTGGTCGCTATCGACTACAATTGATGAGTTTGAACCGATAATTGCACCAAAAACAGCCAAAATTCGAGAAAAGACACAACAATGTTATTTTTCAGCATGATAACGTTCGACCACATATTGCAAAACCGGTGAAACCATCTTGGAAATATTAAAATGGGAAGTGCTACCGAACCTGTCGTATTCTCCAAATTTTGCCCCTTCTGATTAGTGTTTGTTCCGACATATGACCTGTCTGAGCCTTCATAAGCCTGAGAAGATACATCTCTTTGGAAATAGATTCGGTAAATTACCTAGAATATAAGAAAAAGTAGGGGCTATCGATTGATTATATTTTGAATAAAATAAATTATACCGAATTTTTACATTAAAGTTTCAAATTAAAACAAAATTAAAAGTAATTCATAGGCCCCTACCTAAATTAACATTGAATACTGTAATAATATATTAATATGTAAGTAGTTCACTATTGTTAATTATACTGCAATTCATAATAAATAGTTGTTTAATAATTAAATACTGATATATATGTTAATCAGCGAGATTAATTGGAGAAAATGCAAGGTATCACTTTAAAGAACTCTTAAACAACCTAACCTAACTGTTAAATTTGATGATTTTGACATTTCTCTATATATATTTTTTCATTTAGTTCTATTCCGTATATCTAGATATTGCATTTTCAACATTTATTACTTTTATCGTTTGATTTGAAGAAATCTACTACCCAAGTTCAGATACTTTTAGATACTGTTTTATCCCAAATTTTTTGTTCCGGTTTTGGTTAAACGTCACGGGCAAAGAACGTGCTAGAAGGCAGTGACGCGACAAACATTTTCTGCAGCTATGTTGAGCCAAAAGTATGATTACTTTAAATTTTAAGGTGCATTAAGATTTTGTCCTCGTTGGCCTATAAACTTTTTACATGATTTGAAAAAATACAATAATTTGGTGACTGTAAAAATTTAGCGTATACTCTATTTAAGACAAACAAAACAAAAAGTAATCCTTAAATTATTTTAATTTAGATAATGTTTGCTCAGATGTACCTAATAAATTGGTATAGTTCATAATGTACTAAGTGCAATAGTAATGTTTGGGAATGAATGAGTTAAATTAACTATCATAATCTAATGGACTGTTTTTACTACAAAGTCATATTTTTCTTGCAATTTCACAGAAATTGTAATTCATGTAAAATTTCTGTCCCATCTATATTTTTATAGTTTCGATCTATGTCGATTAAAATTAGTCAACCTTTCTACAAAAATTAAAAGTCTTGATTGTAATATTTTCAAAAATACAAAAACACGAGAATGAGAAGATGAAAGTTTTCGTGGTGTTAAAATTTTGATTTTTTTTGGTAAAATCTTTGGTTTTATGTAAATTTGTTGTAATACAAAATGTTTAAATTAAAATTAAAGACGCCTTTTACTCTTTAACTGCGTTGTGCACCGTACGACCTTGCCTATATGGACGGAAGAGATCTGTTGGAAGGCCAAAAAGTTCAAAGATAATGAATTGCAAGACTTATTGGACGAAAATCCCTCTCAAACTTTGAAAGAACTTTTACTTAACAAACTACTTAACAAATGATGAATAAATTATTTCGTAATATACTGAGTACACTGAATACCATAATAATACTAAATGGAACACCACTTTATTCAGACAAATATCAAAATCCATGGAATTTAACAGTTAGGTTAGGTTATTTAACAATTGTTTTCATTAATACTTCGTCTCTCCATCAATATCAATATATGCAAGCGCCTAATAATTGATAGATATAAAATATGTATCTAAGAAAATTTTAATACATTATGGATATTTAATATTGAACCTCGTATATAACATAGTTAATTTTATTGGCGAAAACATTTAATTTCCATGATGAGTCGATTTAATAGACTTATGAATAATCTATTTGTTTATTAGGTTATCAAAAGGCTTTAATTAGAACTGCGAACCAAGTGGAAAATAACAAAACAAAACTGGATCATTCATCGGAGGCAATATTGTCAGTGCGGTCTATAAGGTATCAGTCATTTTCCCCCAATAAATCATGATCGGAAATGAAGCGATCATCTGCTCCCACCAAAACAAATACTAACCCGCGCCCTAGACGTGTTATTACCGAAAATTACCAAACTTATCCGCTAATATAAATGGTAATGCTCGTCCTGGGGCCATTCCGCTACCCAAATTGCCTGCAAAAGACCTTAATGCCTTCTCTTGCCCGATTAATTTCTCATCGTGACGTCTTCATTGAGTGGTTCCGAAAGATTTTTTTACAGACGCTGCCATTTGCATCGCGTAGCAGCGCAAACGGTTGAAGAGTGTGAATTAACGCCTAGGGCAGACGCCGGTTATATTGTCATTATAATCTCGTGTTCATTTCCTTGTTTTTGTTTCAGTGGTCCTAACTATAATTCTATATTAACTTAAAAAAAAGATCGAAATTTTTTTATAACATCCGACATTCATGTACATAGTATTTTTTCATTCATTTTTTAAATATGAAACTATATATAAAAATAAATAAATAAATAAATATATATATATATATATATATATATATATATATATATATATATATATACATATATAAGTTGTCCGTTTATCAAACGTCTGAAAATTCTTCAAAATATTATAATATAAATATTATAATTCAATCAATCAATCAATCAATCTTGGTGTTTCAGAGATAAAATATACGAAATGTATAAAACAGTAAATAGTTTTTTCAATCGAAACATAATTTAATACAATCATTTCGGACAAAATTGTTAGTTTGGGTAGTATCCATAAAGATCCAAAAGATATACAGCTATTTGAGAGATGTAGAACATCCGTTCATACATTGTTGGATAATATAGGATTTAAGTGGTGTAAAGATAACCCACGATGGGGTTTAATGGAACTTCCAGAGATTGCTTTTAAAATAATACAATTTTTTAAAACATAACAAATTGGGAAAATGACAATCGCTTGTCAACATTTTAAGGCATTAAAACACAGTGGTAAATTTACTGGGTTTTGCTTGTGCAAGAGTAAAATTGTCACTATTGGTTCCATCATTAGATCCACTACATTTATTAGCTTCCGAGGTGGGAAATGATTCTAACCATTTCTAGGCCAATATACGAAAGTATAGTAGTTGTTTACAAATAGTAGAACACATACCACTATTGCAGATCATCAGTACCCACAAAATTATTTTATGGCCAATATTTGCGAAAATTTGTAGGCATCGTGCTCACAATCCAATAGTGAAGCAAACTATTGTCAAAAAATTACAAACGTTTTTTTATAAACTTTTTCAATTTTATCAGAACAATGATTTAGTCAAAATGTTCGCAGTCTCGGGAAGATTTATATGGTCAAAATAGGTTGTTAGAGCTTGTTAGAACCGGAAATTGTAATAACATATATATATGATTGGCGAATAAAGTACTATATAATAACAATATAAATATAAATATTGTTATGTAAGTAAACATGTTTAAAAATAATAGATTTATAATTAATGCAATAATAAATTAAATATACTATTTCATTAAACTAACATAATTATAATAAACGGCAATCTAAAGTATATGACAGTAATTTATTGCTTAATTGGTATTGTTGTGGTGAAGGTAAGGCTGTTTAAATTTACGACTGTTATTGTCTACAAGTTAAAATGTAACATTTGACGTATCAAACCCAATTAATCATTACAAAATATATTTTCCGACTTCCTTATTTCGAAGATGCTAAATATCTTAACATATAACTGGGCTGAAATCTAATTTGAATAATTAAAATCATATATTTGCAATGCACAAGCAGCTTGAAGTAAACTAAGAGAAAACATAATAATATTATTAATATACCAGATTTTAAGAACATCAAGCGGCTGTACCTGTTTACTTTGTTAATTTAACTTATTTTTATATCTGCTAGTAATCGCCCAATGCTCGAAATTCGATCATGATTTGTTAAGTTAATCTTGTTTCTCATATAATAGACTGACTAGAATAATTTTAAAATGATATGTTATACTACTAAAATGTATTAATATTAATTAAAGTAGTATGTTTCTGTGTAATATATGATATTAAAGCATAATAAAATATCTGGAAACTATCTTAATACACAATAACAAACACAATTTATATTTAACGAATGTATTTACAATCTTAAAAAATTATTAGGTTTATAAAATTTACAAAATTACTGTTAATAATTCATAATTTCTTTTATTTTAGTCAGTTTCGTTTTATTAGCTGCATATTTTGAAAAAAATTACGTCCGTGGATGGTTGGAGCTGGCGGCGGCCAGGTCCTATGAAAATAGATGCTAAAATAATTGTTTATATATTTTGTGGCAACGATCTGACGCCTATTTCTGGTTACTTGATTTAGTCGTGTTTCGTTTTATTGGAATTTATTGATTTGTAGAGAATATTACAGAAATATTTTGGGATTAAATTCTTCAGTTCTTCCTGCATATAAGCTTTAATCGTGACAAATTCCGCGCCTTCAGATGAGCTCGTTTTCCTCAAAATGGGAAGCAAAATAAAAATATACATATTAATAATTATTTTAAAAACTTTAACTTAACCAAAACTTCACTCTAATAGTACAATTTTGTTGATTTTTAGAAGAACATGTTATTTTTATTTTTCCATAAAGTGGTGTTTTTATTTCTGTCTAAGTGACTTGGCCGGATCCATAAAAATGATCCATTAGAGACCCAAGCCCTGTATTCGATTACCCTGTGATTTTCTTAAACGCCGATTAGAGAAAAAATCATCGTGGTACCATTTAAAGCCGATTAAGATCTCCGACTGTTGATCGTGAGAAGACGAAAAAAACTCCTCGGGACCGTACTGTTTGTTTTAAAAACTACCCCTTTTCTCGGACGATTGAGTTATTATAGAAAATTAAACATTTAACATCGATTAAAATGATATAAATAAAAGATAATCCGAGGAAATGAATGACCGACCGCTGAAAGATATAATTTCTTGCGTATATGATTAAATATAATATATTTTATTTGTTTTCAAACACGAGAAGGAGAGAGAGAGAGAAGAATATAAGGTTATAAGGTTAGTTCTCTAAAAATGTATCAATTCCGTTAGTGATTTTGAAGTTTAATAACCCTCAATAAGTTCACGCATATAGTTAATGGTATATAGATCATACTCTTAACTAGTGTTAGGAACTATCGACTGAAAACAGTCGAAACAGTCGATAATCGCCAAACAGTCGAACTACTCCATAGTCAAGAAAGTAATAAATATTTCAATCAAATGCAGATTTCGACTGAGATGTTTAAATTCCTTCCCATATCATTTTCCAGAGAGAAAAGGACGCAGATAATTGTTTGGATCTCTGTGTCTTGGAGATCCGTCCATCTTGAATAATTTTAAATGATCCCAAATATGTTTCATCGTATTTTAATATTTCGGAAGTAAAAATTACATAATAAAGTTTCTATGACGAAAATCTTCTTCTCTTTTCTTCTCAGAATATGACGTTTAAAAATTGCAGCTGATTTAGTCAACTTTTGAAAACAACAACGCATCAGTGATCTTCATGGTAAGTTGATTAAATGATAAATCTAATGCCAAAATTATAAATATATTGATATTTACAAACTGCCAAAAAAATCACAAATCAATATATATTACATATAAATCTATGTAGGCATAAATTGGGTACATTTTTATTAAGGTTGCGGCTAGGACGACAGAGCCAGAACGTTAAAAATCAGTCGAATGAAACTAGTTGAATCAAAAATGGTAACTAAAGGTACACGAGTGTAACAGTCGATAGTAAACAGTAACAAAATCAGTCGGAGAGAAAATAGCGACTGAAACAGTCGATAGTAAAAAGCTGGAAGCAAAGGAGTAACGAAAGCAAAAAGTAAACTATATATGTGGTACCTGAAATAAATGCACTTTCTTATGGGAGCAGATTCGAGGAACAGTATGTTTTAAAGAATGTAATATAGGCAATGAATAATGCCTTGAGGGTGAATTACCGCAATTTTTTATTATGGGTTAATTGTTCTTTTATTAAATAAGCGATGATATAATATTTTGAATGTAAATCTTAATGGATACATTTATCGAATAAAGTAATATAATTTTAAAAATATATAATACATAAGAAACCATACATATAATTTATGTTAATGGTCCATGAGTGATGCTACTATTAGAATAAATTATGTATTTTGGCAGTAATTTAATAAGTGTCTTAATATTTTTAATATTTTAAGGTGTTTATAGAATAATATATGCTTTTTATCAATTGTTATTTTACTAGATAAACATAGTTATTTAAAAGCTAATAATTATTGATTGTTTATAATAATATTTCTTTAATATACCTTTCTTAAGTGTGATTATTGTTGCAATTATTATTGAATATATATGTTAAAAAAATATTTATCACATATATTTATATTATTATATTTATACTCTGAAGTTACAGTTTTAAAAATGATCTAAATTATAGTACTATTGCCATAATTTTTCATAATAATAATAATATTTTGAACTTATTGATATATTGTTATGATAATTATGATGATTTGGTAAAAAATTTACCTTACATTTTCATTAATTGAAACTATTTTATAAAAATATTTAATAGATGTAGTAAAATAATAATAAAAAGCATGTTTATATATAATAATCAATAAATTAAAACAATATTAAGGTGAGTTAGTGTTTGAGATTTTTTTATAACAGTACTAACTTTGTAACAGTGTAATATAATTACATAATTAACTTAATAGAGTGGTCGAATTTTGACAACTGGACGATCTCTAGTGATAATATTTATATCGCATGGGAAAAGTCTTCGGTCTCTATGGAACTCATATATTGAGATTTGTGCACATATGTAAAGAATTAAACGATTTTTTATTTTTGCACAATATAGAGTATTGAAGAATTAAATAATCTTCCTTATATTTTTTGATAATTATCAATAAACCCTTTTAAATTCATTTAATTTTTTTGTCTAATTAGTAAAATGTAAATAGGATAATCTGAAGTTATGTTGAAAAAGGCAGATCACGTGGTTGTTTTTTAAAAAAATATTTCGATTTATTAAATTATTATAAAGAAATTCATTAGAGATTAGAGGTTTTAAAACACTATGTTTTTAAAGATTTAAGTTATTACAGAATCGTTACAAAGATTATAAACGGAAATAGAAAAACTGACCCAGTTTTTAAAATATATTAAAGAAAAATAAGTTGACTGCTGCCAAACTTACAAGATAATATTTCAATCAACCGATAGTTTTTTGTTACTAATACAATTATATAATTTACAAAAGGAAACATAAAATTGATCCAATTTCTAAAAATATAGTAAATGGATTGTTCCCGGTATTAAAAAAGTCAACGGCGGCCAATAAATCAATCGATAATCTCTCTATCCAGCAACTGAACAGTGTTTTTTATTTTCGACAATATCGCAGAGTTAGAGCAAAAAATAATTGGGAGCGACCGTTAAAGGGTCTTCTTCGGCCGCCCATTGTTTACTTTAAACGCGCTTAATCGCCAAGGATAAAGCGCAGGCTCCAATTAAGCTGCAATAATGATAGGTCCGGCTTATTGGAACCGGGTCGTCGATGTGAATTTCGGGACGATCAGAGAGGCGCCTGTGAAGACACATTTTTAAAGCATCGACATCCGGTAATGAAGATTGGGCGCGTAACTCCATAACCCCGGATAAAGTTTGGTGATCGATTTCGGTAATTGGTTCTGATATAACGGGACCATTTTTTAATGCTAAAATGTTCTCACAGTTCGGTCGGGTTCATATTTCTTATGCAAATAAAAATATTTTAGATAATTTTCTACAATTTCTTCCCATATTTCTAGCAACATGACGACATCGTGTCGAAGGAATAATGTTGCCAAGACAGCAATACATTTTATCAGCGATTCATATTTCCTTACTTCAGGATTTCGAAGAGCCAGTCAAACCAGGCTGCGACAATCTGAAAAAGTGGTAGCGTTGGGAACTATCGACTGAAAACAGTCGAAAAATCGATAGTCGCAAAACAGTCGATAGTCAAAAAAGTAGCGAAACTAGCGAACTAGATGAAACTATTAATGATGTAATTACTATCATGTCAAAAATATTTTTAGTAATTACTATTTTCAGTCAAATGCACGGTTTGACTGTTTTGTTCAATTCGTCATGTCAGACGAAGATGTACAAACCCTTTGCTGTTTAAATTGTGAGCGAGGAAAGGACGGAGATAATTAGTTGAGCAGTTAATTTAATGTGTGCTTATATTTTCCAAAGGTGGTATAAGCGAGACGGAGATGTACGTATTCCTTCACGTACTAATTTAAAAAAAAATGAAAAAAAATACTGAATACTATTAACAAGCAATTAATAATAATAATTAATACTTTTATATTTGAATGTTCTGTGGATCTGTAAAAATGAATGGAATTTTCCTATGGAATGGAATAATACCCCAAAAATGTCTTTTCATATTTTAATATATTAATCGCTATTTTCAAATAATATATTATAATAAATATAGACAATACAATAGAAGTTAAACAAAACCTAAAAATTAAAGATGTACAATAACCATAAAAACTAAATAACAATTAAACATAAAACTAATCATAGAAAGAAAAACTAATTTATGGCATAATTAAAAATTACCGCACAATAACTACTAGAGCTATTTAAATAAAGTAAATACTTTATTTATTATTGAACGGAAATATTTTTTAACAAAAATCGAAAGTCAAAACAGTCAAAAGTATTCTATTATTTATCATTCACAATTTTAATCTTTTTACCAAATTACATTAACAATCTTGAAAAATATCGTTCCAAAATGCTTCTATGTTAATATAAAATATATTGTTATTTGCAAGCTAACTACCAAAAAAAAAATCATAGCCGGCTTGGTGGCGCAGTGATAAAAGCGATAAGACGGTCCTCCTACTGTTGCGATAGCCGCGGGTTCGAATCCTTCTGTGGCATGATCGTAAATTTACGCTTGTGACTGCTTGAAACTTGTGATTGTTCTAGGCAAGAGTGAAAAATCTGACAAGGAAAATTATCCCAGTCATGCCAGTAACCAGACTGGGTAAGACCGGATGTCTTCTGTTGTCAATGTGAGAGAAGTTGGTCAATGCTGAGAACCGTGGTTCGGACCCCACGTAATCCCATAGTTGGTAAAAGGAAACTTTAAAATATATTTTAAAAAAATTATAAAACTATTATAAACTTATTTATAAATAACTTATAAATTGATATAAGCTTAAATTGGGTACATTTATGCCGGATGACAGAGCCAGAACGTTAAAAATCAGTCGAATGAAACTAGTAGAACCAAAAATAGTAACTAAAAGTAGCAGCCTCACCATGCGATTCTAAAAGTGTTCGAAAGGCTTCGGCAGCAGACTTTTTCAAATCAAACAAATATTCTATGATTCAATTCTGTACATACCGAATAACTTAATAATTTTAAGTATCGCTGATCAAAATACACGCCAACACCTAATAATTTAATAATATTATTATTTGATACTACACAGATAAAAAGTTTATTTAAAATTCTCATTAAGTTAAGATACCATTTTAAGATATTTTAGGTTGTGTGGCTTTGATTTTTTAAAAGATTGTACAATAAGTCACTGAAAATGAAACGAAAAAAAAAAAACGTATTTATAGTTGTAGAAGAATAGTTGTAGACTCTAAAGTTTGATTGTTCCAAGGATACATATCTTTACAGTGTTTTATTTGCAAAATCTGATGATGTGGCAGCTGGTAAGTCTTCGCTAGATAAAATTATTTTTCATTAAAAAAAGTTAATTTATAAATAAAATCAGAGTGGGCTAAATTTGGCAAATATGTTGTATGGTATTCCTGATATATGAGTCCAGAGAGCCAAGGTCTAGCTCGGCAAAGTTTGGGTCCAAATAGTCCAAAAGTTTATAATAACAATCTATATTGTGTATATGGTAGGACCAGTCACCATTGCAGGATGTGTTTGAATTGGACATTAAACGTAAAATGGTCGCTATATGGGGAAAAGCATGGCAAAGTAATGTTGTTACATGACAGTGCCATATGCATGGTTAAAACTTCAAAGGTAAAAATGGGATATTCTACAATATCCACCATATTTTCCAGATATTGTTTCTTTGGATGAGTATCGACTTCGATCAATGGCATACGGTCTCAGTCAGCAACATTTTCGTTCTTTTGCAAATATCAAACATTTGATCAAAGAAGAAGATTAATTTTATAGAATTATGGGCCAAAGTTGTGAATATTGGTGAATACCATTTCTCTGAATATATATGTAATATAATAGTTAACTATAAAATATTAAAATTTTAAAATATATAAAATAAATCCAATTCAGTTCAATCCAAACAAATAAAAACAAAGTATTTGCAACCAAAGGACAACCTAAATGAGACCAGATTTTTATCGTCGTTTCGTAATATTTCGGACCACCCAGAAAATATGTTATGCTAATGAATTGTTTTCGAAAAATAATGAATTTCGAACAAGCCTAATGACATGTTCAGGATTATTATTACAACTCCCGTAATTTAGGATATTTGGGAAAATGATTTGTGTTTATGTCAATTAGTTGGGGAAAGTATAACTTTCAATATAAATATGTCCGTAATTTATATGCATTTATTTCAGTAAATTTATCTTATTTTCAATTATTTTAATTTTTGCTTTTATTATTTTTTCTGTAATTTTTACTATTTTCCTAATATACTGTATTTGAGATATTTTGTTATTATTTATCAGTCAGGCTAAACGAACGATTTAGATATTTTTGGCTGGCCACTGGTTAAATTCGTTAAGTCTAAACAAAAACTAAATAAATCCACATATGTTGATCCGAAATCACTAAATAATTTCAAGGCCACGTCTTTTAAGATAGGAAAATCTATTGGTACTTATTTCCAGAAATGTGTAAAATCTTAATATAAATTTTGTGCTTTCGAAGATATATTTTCGTCAAAAATATTTTTTAATGCAAAATGACTTTGTACTTCAATGAATTATAGCTGAAAAAAATTTGTGTATCTTTTTTTTACTTTCAAAGTCGTGGAATCTTTAGTGGGAATTTTCTGATAGGTGGAAATAGGGTTATGCTCCCTTGATTTCAAATTTAGAGTAAATTGAGTATGGTAAATATTAGTGTTGGGAACAATTGACTGAAATCGACTATCGACTGTTCGGTAATTGACTACTTTTGACTGTTTTTGCTAGTAACTGTTTTCAGTCGCTATTTTCGGTCCGACTGATTTTATGTTTTAGTCGTTTACTTTTAGTTACTATTTTCGGTTCTACTAGTTTATTCGACTGATGTTTAACGTTCGGGCCTTCCGTCCTAGCCGCGACCTTGAAAGTACGGCGCCAAATTTATGCTTATATAGATTTATATGTAATGTATGTGGTTTTATGCTTTTTTTGTAGTTTGCTTGTGAATAACTATATATTGTAAATTAATATAGCATCATTTTGGAAAGCTAGTTTTCGAGGGCAAAAAAATAAAATTGTAAATAATAAATAGTCAGATACTTTTGACTGGCATAATAGGTAAAACTTTTACGATTTTTTTCCAAGCCTTTTGTTTGTCAAACCTTTTTTCCTAAAATATTGAAAACTAAAATTAGGTTCCAAAGGTTTCAGAAATTGCATCGATTCCAAAAGATTTGAAGTTTTTGCAGTAACAGTTATTAAATTTCTTTTAAAAATATTAACGGTGAAGAGGTAAATAAAGTATATTAAATCTTTGTAATAAATACATTTTCTGATAGGAAAACTGTACTTTAATATTCAACAACTGTTTATTTTGAAGGCTATTAAGAATAGCACCATAATTTTTATTTGTTGACGAATGGACTATCTTAACAGACTGTGTTCAACATTTTTTAGCCCCTTGAAATAATAACCACCGAGTTATCTGGTGAAAGATATCCCACGATGTCTTTAATTATACCGTTAATAAGGGGACAGCACATTCCAATTCAGGATTTTAACAAGTGAATTGGGAAAAAAATCTCAAAATTGTCTATTAGATGTCATCAATAAAAGACTGACAATTTTGGAAATTAACACAATATGCGGGAAATCTCCATTTTTAGATCCTAGACTTAAAAAGCAAGATTTGGTATTGCAAATAATGCTGAGGCGATACAAAAGGTTATTATAAAAGAGGTATCTTCCATTCTAACTTGAAAAAATACAAATATCTTTCCACAACTCGAAATTCAAGACACAACTACTGACCAAGAATGTCTTGACATCTGAAGATATTTTGATAAAAAAATGTCTAGAATGAAAGAAGTAATCACTCCAAGAACTGCAGCAACATTACAGATTAAGCAGTATTTGGAAATGCCATTTATTGGGTGTTTAGAAAACCCATTGGATTTTTGGCAAGCCCATAAAATGACACTACGTGAATTATATCAGTTACACTGAAACTACTCCTCTATACCCGCAACATCAGTCCCCTCGGAACGAGTTTTTTCAAAATCTGGGCAAATAATTACGATCGAAGAAATCGCCTCACGGGGGAAAAGTTGAACATGATAAAATTTACAGTTATTTAAAAATATTTCCGTTCAAAAATAAATAAAAACCTTTATTTAAAAAGGGTCTGGTAGTTATTGTATGATCATTTTTAGGTTCATTATGGATTAGTTTTTCAATGATTTGGTATAAGTTTACATTTTATTTAGTAGTTATGGTTATTGAAAATCTTTAGTTTTTAGATTTTGTTTAAGTTGTATTGTACTATTACTATTACTATTTATACTATTATTATTTATTATGTACTATTATTATTTATATCTTCGTGTAGCCGCTTTCCTTTCTCGTCACTGTATCTTTCAAATGCTGTGGCAAAAAATCAAGACGTGAATACCGAAAAAGTATTTTGATAAACATTCATGATTCATCATTCATCAAACAAAAACGCTTTGCGATGTTATCTCTACATTTTCACATGTTTCGATGCACAAAAACAAGCTACAAATTCTAGGTCGTCTGCTGACAGAGCAAAGAGAGCATAGTCTTGACACATACGGATTGAAGAGCTGAGTTCAAGGCATCAAATAACCAAACAAAAATAACGTTACAAATCGTTCTCAGCTGCTTGGGTCTAAGAGTTGGCCCTAATTTGTAAATGTGCGTAATGTACGTCGGAAATACAGTTTAGAACGTTCCTTGATTAGCAATAATACTAAACAAAAAACTGTTATTTTATATTGGGAAATACTCATTGTTTAGTAGTTATTTGCATTAATATTTCGCATTTTTCATTACATTTTTGTCAATAGATATTGCTGATCAAGCGATAAATGTTGATAGCATAACATAAGTATTAAAATACACAGAAAAAGGCAAGCTATGCTAAAACACATGCTAAAATAAAATCTAACTAATTATCTCACTAATTCGGTAGTATTAAAAATTAAGAAAAATAAAGTATTCATAACAGAATGTCTTGGACTAATTTGCAGATATTTAATAATTTGAATACTGTATCTGATTATGGAAGACTTTCCCTCATTTTTTCATATGTTGCTTCAGTTATAAGTATAATTTCACATATTATGAGATTATTTCTTCAGTCCCACTATCCAATAATTTAAATCTGCTTCCCTTGCCTTGCAAGTCCTATTATTTTAGATAACAGGTTAATTTTCTCAATTTTCTTCGGAATTATAAATTGTTATAATTAAACTTCAACAGCTGATTTCATATCAGATCATAATTATCTGTCATCGATCATTCAACAAATCAGATGTTCGGATCAAGATATTATGCAAGTCTCAATGAAACGTTATAAAGGCGTTTCAATGTATTCGTTTCATTGGACGTCGGTTACAGTGGAAGCAATACGCGTTGTAGATACACAATCGACATTGAATCCTCCTCGAATAAGTTACCAGACGACGTAACGATGGCAATTGGGCGATTATCTCGCTCTAACTAACCGGTAATGCGGTCATATGTCAATTCGGATGCCATCAACCAGACCCTCGACGACCAAAAAGCTTTAACAATACCTTTACAGTCGTATTACGTTCGTTTTCAACCACCTGTGTGTCGTTACGGACTATGGGGCACGCGCTACCACGAGGGGAAGGCGGAGCCTGACAGTTGGCAGGCGACGGCGGCGGCGGCTCATGCCAACCCCCAAACAGGGGATGAGACGAGCGATGACGACAGCCTTTGAGGTCAGATTTTATAGAACTTTTTTCTGTTCCTAGAATTCCCTGATGCTATTTTATTATATACTGGTCGGTTTTTCGGTTTCTCACTAAGCATGTTAGTTATATTGATTATTTTAAAACTAAATAGCACAAACTGATATTGCTTAAATTAAGTTTACATTAGCGGATGTTAAGTACAGAAAATGATATGGTAACATTTGCTAATTTATTTAATATACCGTCGAAAAATTAAACGCAAATTTCCAGAAATGTAAAGGAAAAAACGGATTTACAGTTGTGAGAATTACTATCTATTTCAAAATTCTTATAAAAATCAAGGATATTATGGGTAGGACATTTAGAGTTTGTGTGTGGATACGGATTGATTAATAATATTATACCCGCACCAAATTAAGTCAGACATCACGTTAATAGTAGAGAAGATAAGACTTAAAAACAAAGAATCGTAATGGTTAGTCGAAGGACACACCCAACTTAGGCTAAAATAAAAAATATTAGTTCATCTAGTATTGGGCAGTGTTTGAATTACTTGTAATTAGTATACGTAATTGAGAATGCGTATTAAAATACATATTCTGTAATTCTTAAAAATGTAATTTTTAATTTGCATTTCAAATATCTGATGCTGATGTATTTTATAGTTAGTATTTGAAATACTTTTTATTTTAAATACTTATGCTTCAAAATATGTTTGAAAATAAATTTATTTAGCTATTTTATTGATGGTTGTGTTCTTCAGAATATATCGCTTGATAGTTTTCGTAAACAAAATAGCTACCTATTTTTAAAATAATTGAAATAATTTACTCAATATAGCGGTTTTTGTTGCAACGCAATTTTTGCGCTAATTTTTCTTATTATATGTTAAAATTCCTCACTATGTAATTTTGTATCAGTCTAAGGCTGTTTAAGAGTATAATCTATTAGCTTATATAAAAGTTATATTGATGACATGTTTAAAAAATCACAGAAATGGATTTGTCAAAAATTAATATGTTCTTCTATTATTAACGAGAATATGGAAAAGGGTCGAATGATCATATATTCTCTAAGATCTATGATCAACACTCCATCTATAAATGGATTTCCACAATTAGGGATTTTTGCTTCTCCAGAAATATTAAAGAACGAATTCTACCATAAATGGTGATAGATTCAATCTTCTGAACTTTAAAACCCAAGATTGACACTTTCTCGATCGTAGAACTAGAATATTTAATTGAAGATCATATTCGAGACAATTGTTCCTATCAATGGAATAGATAGGCTACAGAATTGCAATTTGAGTTCTTTCATTATTTATGTTATTTATGTTATTTTATGTCTACTACCAAAAGAGAACTTAGAAATAAGAATTGATGAGTTTTTAAACGGTTACCTGAAATCATTAGAACCATATTGGCGTCATTGTACTACCCTAGTTACAAAAGGCGTTGGTTGCCAGGAAACAACACAAAATATGATTTAATTTAAAGGCAAATAAAAAAATATTAAATAATGCCTTGAGTCTGAAGTATGAAGTAATAGGAGCAGTACCAGTAAAGAAGATTATAATTTTGTTGTTTTTAGAAATAGAGGTAGTAGTAGTGGTAGAAAAATCTAGTTCTAGAATGGAAATTGTTCTATTATTAATTAATAAACTCGGTATTTTATTTATATAACAACTGGCTGTATTTTGTAAATTATATTTTGAATTTTAAATAAAAATAGTTAAAATAATGTATTTTATATATTTTAAATACATACGACTTTCAATAGTACATTATTAATTAATTAATAAGAAAGAGATTAATAAGAAATATGACTTGTACACCTAAATACAAGATAATTACTAAATGCGAGATAAGTTGATATCTTGTTGAAGTTGAATACTTGGAGACACCTGCATAAAGTCTAAAAAAATTATATAAATAGGATAAATATATTTACTTTTCGAAATTAATTTTCTAAACAATATACAGGTTTTTGTTTTAATAATAACTTCATATTTATGTGACTTATTTATTTCCAGAGGATATTTTATTAGTTAACTTTATTTCTCATTATATTATAGCAGTAAAATGATAATACCTCAGTATATTAATGTATATTCCTATGGTAAATATTAGATGATAAATAAGCTTCTACTGTTTGTTAGAAGCCGATACACATCGATATACCAGACATATAGTATCAGCATCTAGTTTTTTTCTCTTTTTCTTATTTTTTTTCTAATTTTACTCTCATTAAGCGTTATTTGTGTTAATTTGAAGAACTCGGATCGAGGGAAGTTGTTGTGAGAGATTTAAAAAGTTTAAGTACAGTGAATTTAACTGTTGGAATAAGTAAGGGAAATGACGAAGATATTTAAATAAGACGTCTCATCTTACATGTTGTATTCATCTGATATTGCTCCTTGTGGTTATTACTTGCTTCGAGTAAAAGAGCACATATTTATTATTTTATAAGCGCCGCAACACAGAACTGTTATTTAGCGGCATTTCAATTCGTATCTTATGAAAATAGTAAGAATAGAGTTCGTTAAAGTATAGCTTTAAAGGCAAAAAACATATTTGGATGAGATAACCATATGTTGCTCTAAAGATTTTTTTAATTAAGCTGAAGTTTCCGCTGTTTTAGAATAAATCTTTAGTTTTTAATAAAAAGGACTCCTACATAATTTGTGCTTCCAGTAGATACTATATTACAAATAAATAGTATATAGAAGAATAAGTAAAAATCTATGAAAATTTTGTCAAAATCAATATATGGTGAGGTTGATTATGTGGTTATAATTTGAACGAAAGCTCTATATTAATTATGTAGCATCAACATACTAACAGTTATGTAATAAATAGCCTGCAAACCTTGTCGTAATTCGCGTAACTATTTACTAAACCTTACCTTCATATTAGTTACACAAAGTCAATTTAAAATACAAACATGTGTGAATTTTAAAAATATGCTATACTTTCCCCTAAACACTATAGGCAAAGCTTGTTATCTAGCAATAAAATTCCCACAATGAAGTGGTCTCTCATTGAACCTCGTAAATATATAAAAACACTATTTAGGGTAGTCCAAACGCGAGTTCATTCAGCACCGATATGGATCGCATAACACCGACACGTGACCACTCGGGGGTCCCCCGTTGTTTTCGGCACGTGACTTCACCGGGCTTGTTAGAAAATGATTAGCGGGGGCCATACTTCTGGTTACATTATTATTAGGGTATGGATCCATTGTACAAACACAATAAAAATAATAATTTGTAAATATTGTTTGTTGTTTCGTCTTTAAAACGGCAATTATTATATTTATAATTTTGTTCTTAATTGTTATTAATATATATATCCTCAAACAATTAACAAATTTACTCAGATAAAATTGAAGGTGATACACTGGTTATAGCGACCTTCCAAATTTTCGATATCATTTTTGTAGTACGATTTGTTCTTTGCTTCAAAATAGGCCTCAGTTTCGGCGATCACCTCTTCATTCGACGAAAATTTCTTCCCAGCGAGCATTCTTTTGAGATCTGAAAATAATAAATAGCTGCTGGGGACTAGATCTGGAGATTATGGTGGATCAGCAAGCATTTCGAAGACCAATTCATGGATTTTTACCATCATTCTCACTGACTTGTGATACGGTGCATTGTCTTGGTGAAATAGTACTTTGTTTTTCTACAAATGCAGCCGTTTTTCGGCGATTTCGTACTTCAAATGGTTCAATACCGCTATGTAATAGTCGCTGTTGATGGTCCTTCCTTTTTCAAGGTAGTCAATGAAAATTATTCCAAGCGCATCCTAAAATACAGACGCCATAACCTTGCCAGCTGACTGTTGTGTTTTCATTTTGGAGTGGGTTCATCGTGTGCAGTTAACTCGGATAACTGTCGGTTAGAATTTGAAGTGAAATTATGGAGCCACGTTTCATCCATTGTCATATATCGACGCAAAAAGTCGGATTTATTACGCTTGGTCATCTTCAAACACTGCTTCGAATCATCAACTCGTCGTTGCTTTTGGTCAAAAGTGAGCTCGCGCGGCACCCACTTTGCACAGATCATTCAAATACCCAAATATTCGTGAATGATATGATATACAGTTTATATCTTTAGAGTATCTGCTATTTCATTTAATTTCAATTTACGGTCGTTCAAAATCATTTTGTGGATTTTTTTTATGTTTTCGTCGGTACCAATCTCTTTTAGGCGTCCGCTGCGTTCACCGTCTTCGGTGCTCATTTCACCACGTCTAAACTAAGCATAACAATCCTTGGTGGTTGATTTTCCTGTGGCAGTGTCTGGAAACTCGGCATCAAGCCAAGTTTTTGCTTCAATTTCTATTTTTTCCCTTCAAAAGGCAATATTTTATCAACACGTGAAATTCCTATTTATTCACTTTTTTCTTCAAATATCCACTTAAAATGAACAATTAACAAAAGTGCGCGCTTTTATTAAATTGCAACCAGACTATAAAATCGAGGAGGGCTTCCGAACTGACCCACACAGCGCTTAAAACCTTCAGCTTGACCATTTCGGAACCGTCAGCGACGGTGATCGATTACAATACTCCCGCCACACCCACGGCCGCGATCCCATTTACGTCCGTGGGTGGAATTCATCTGCAAAAACCAACATCTAAATCTGTTTCGATCAATTTTCGGTAACGTTTTCCGCGGTAGGTCCTTGAAAATGGCCCGAGGAGGGCGTAACAAGTACGGCAATTAAATATATTTTTAATTTAGGCGGTAGTTCATATTAACTAACCTCCAATTAGATATTTTTCAAGCCTGACTTGGTCTTAATAAATCATGATATATTTTCATTTTAGTTTACTGTATCTGTATTGATTTTGGTATTAACACTGATGCTTGAAAGATATTATGATAATTAATATATAGAAACATACGATGTTCTCCTTTTTATAATGAATTCGGGAAAATCTAACTTCGTTTTTTTATGCTTGACAAAATAACATCATGTTAGAGAAAAAGCTAAACACATTACAACCAAAGTAAACCAGCTATACTGGTTAATCGGAAGATACTCTGAACTTGATCTAAAATCAACGAGATTAATTTATCACACAATCATAAAGCCAATTTGGACCTATGGGGTACAAAAATGGGGTTGCACTAAAATTCAAATCAACTAGTCATCCAACGCTGTCAAAACAAAATTCTTTAATTACCAATGTCTATCGCTACGTAACCAAAGAACTGCACGGTGACCTGGAAATCAAATGGATTTGCTAAGTTATCCAAGATTTCGCCTTAAAACACCAAAGAAGATTACTAAATAATACTAACGTGATAGCAATACAACTACTGGACAACGCGCAGGCTATCAGAAGATTGACGCGAACCAAACCTTTACCTTTAGCTTAAACTATAGCTTAAGTTATTATAGTTTTATAATTCAGGAATACATATTGATTTATTTATCTCGCACTTGTCTTGCTTGTGAATGTAATGCTTGTAATTTGTAATTAAGATGAAAAAAAAAGATTTTCAAAACGAATTTATTCATATATATTTCAAATACTAATCGTTGATATATTGCTATTTCAATTGATGACCTTTTGCTTCTTTTGTAATAACTCCATTATTCCGTCACTGTAGTACTGAGATTTCTGATCGAAAAATTATAAATTTACAATTTACATAACAAGCAGTCGATAAATATAAAAATATTTTTTGAATCCAAGCATTTAGAAGTCTGAATGTTTCCATATGGACGTCCTTTCTGAGAAAATGTACTGAATGTTCGTGAATATTTAAATTTCTTGATATGTTCACATAATCGAACGTATAAAGGCACTTTATTTTTTGGAAGTTTTAAATTTATTTATATCAAGCCTGATATTTTGTTTAGAGTTCGTCATCTTTCTTGTGGTGTTATTTTGATATTCAGAATAAAGTGTTGCGAGTCATCGCCGATGCCCCATATTACGTGTCCAACAAACTGATTCAGCGCGATATCCTCATAGAACCCATAACGAGCGTGATTCGGAGTGTTAGTTAGTAGCGAAGTACTCTGAAAGACTATTAGTGCATTCCAATGCACTCGCCAAACAGTTACATATGCGGATGCGGAAACGCAAACTACCCTACGAACTGATTAATAGACACATAGAATGAGATTCAATAATCTCTAGAATAAGCCAGAACATTTTTTGAATAAGTTAGGATATAATTTAAAATAAGTTAGGATAGTATCTAGAATAAGATTAAGATAATAAGTTGTACTGTAGATCACTTACCGAAGTGACCTTTGACATACCAGGATAGTTATATTATATAACTGAAATCATATAATAATACTTCTTATCCACGGGCAGATTGTTGACGTTCTAGGAGATTAATTGAAAAAAAATATTTTGATATCATATAAACTTGGCATCAAGATTTATTCGTAGATTATGTTCTGTTGGCATATAATAAAATGTATTTCATGTGTTGATTTGCTAAGTTTGATACGGCATTCTTTTATTTAAAACAATTTAAGTCATAAAATTAAGATTGTATTAAAATATTTATATTGTTCATGTTATAATATTTTATTTGAAAGAAACACGTATTAAAAGTTAGACCTGTATTCTATATCTTAAGAAAGTGGTTTTGTGGATTATTTCAATATAGTGGTTAATTATACTGATATGGATATATGATATCCTGTTGAGGAGGCAGTAATAAGAATAGCAAGGCTACCAACATATAAGTGTTTCTGAATTTAATAATTAGTGATAATGAATTTAATTTTTACCAAGCTATTGCATGTCCTATATAATACATATTTCAACAATATTATCAGAAATATTACTTTATTCCGCAGTTACATAATGTTAATTAATAATCTATGATCCAGATGAGCTAGCACCTTTATTTTCCACATATTTGTAATTTATTCATATCGAGGAAAATAATAACATGCCAAATTAAGATTCTGTCCATCCATCAGTTAGTAAAATTTTATTTGTGTCATTCTAATAGATGTCCAATGATTTTTTAATTTTACAGCATCAATGTTTTCTAGTACGCCTGCATGAAATACCTAAAATTCTTGATGATTGCTGGGCTTTGGTCATGAATTTATATTTGTGATTGCTTAATATTTGTGATTGTCCTAGACAAGAGTGTAAAATCCGACAAGGAAAATGATCCCAGTCACGCCAGTAACCAGGCCGGGTAAGACCGGATGTCTTCTGGGATGATTTCTACGTTGGTCACTCGCCAGTCGGCAGGCTTGATGCTGAGGACTGTGGTTCGGAGCGCACGTTAAACTGTAGGTCCAAATAAACCCTTAGTTGGTAAAAGTATTTGCTGACTTTATCTTATTTTTAAATGTCCAATTGTTACTTGAAAGGAAATATTAAGTATAACCAAGTGAAACGGTTAACGGTGAAGTTATTTATTAATTGTCGATTTCCCAAGGTTACTATTTTATTAAAATACGTTTTAAAAGATTTAAATAACATATTGTATTTGCGTAAAATTAAATTTAGAGCAAACATACTGAAAGCAAAACTATTACAAATTGAAAATATTAATATCTCCATAGAGCTATGGTAGAAAAATATTTGAACAAGCGCCAAAATGCACCAGCTCCTCTTTCAAACAGTCAGCCGATCGTATCGAAATATAGGCGGCATGCAAACAAACGAGCGACGAACAAAAGAACCCCGATAGGGTTTTGTTTCCGATTACGTATTGTTTTTCGTCGATGTACACTCGATGTGAATGGATTAAAATCGGGCTAATTTGTTGCGTAAACAGTGCGCCGTTCCCCTGGGATAGGAATCGTTTTCGTTCAGTAAATATCCGACGAGAAAATTGTTTGCAAATCGACATGATTCCTCTCGTTTTAGCCGCAAGGACAATAGAAAGAAAAAAGCGCCAAATCACCTGAACGTATCTTCCGCGTTCACCTTTGAACAGATACCGATAAAAAAATGCGCGAAAGCACCTGCGTGTTTTACATATGTAAGGAGTAGATTGGCAGGGGAAAGATATTACGATCTGAAAAAGTTACTGATGCTTTTTAAGTCGAAATTAAGAGTTTTATTACTCATATAAAAAGATATATAGTCTATTCAAAGTTTTTTAGTAATGCATCATAGATATTTGTGACGTCGAAACATTGCAATGTTGCCGCATCAACTCTGAGTTTTAGTTCAGTATGGCTTTAACATACAAGAAAATTCTAATCTAAATAAAATAATTAAACAAACATGTTATAAATGCCACAATAATATATAGGTAAGAGTTAAAACGTGTTAATACTATTGCATTAAAGAATTTTGTATACGTCTGACAAACTGACTTAGTTATTATTATTACTACAGATTAAAAACCGACAAACGTTATATTAGCCCTTTGATTAAATCTCTCGGTAATGTATAATATTATTACGTTTGAGAATGCCGAAAACAATAGATAGTCAGGGTCACAAATTGATTGCGGCTTTAATACAATATTTCAAAAAGTAACCAGATAATGGAGGCCTCTTTTGCCTATAATTTCTGTTAGAGAGGTAATTATTGATGATATTAAATAATATAAGTCCTTAAAATTTCATTGAAAATGTTTTTTAGCGGGTTAGAGTTAAATATTAGTGTGGATACAGTGAATAACATCGCTTACAAAATATACATCTTGATATTGGCTATATTCGAGAGCAAATATTCGAAATGTATAAGAACAGTAAGTATACAAACTATTTTATCGATATAAACATAATTTAATAAAAATATTTTAGAGAAAATTGTCTGTCTGGAAGGTATACATAAAATAGTTAGGGTCATACAGCTTCTTAAGTGATGTAAGACATCCTCTTAGGCACTCTTACAGCACAAAGAGTTTAAATGGTGTGAAGATAACCCTCGGAGAGGTTTAATGGGACTTCCAGACATTGCCGTAAAATAATTCAATTTTTAAAGGTATAAAATGAGAACAAGGAACATAAACTATTTGAATATGTGTATGTTGATGAAACTTGAATATTTCAAAATGGTTCATTGTGGCACTCTTGGTAAGACAGTACCAAAAAAGTGTAAAGACAATAAACACTGATCGAAAAAGGTAAAAGTTACCACAGCATTCGATTAGGTTTTGTTGGTCATCATATTTATTAATAATTCATTGCAGACATATTGGTGGTCGAGACGGATATTCCATCAAAAACTGTTTAGATATGTGGAAGGAAACATTGTCTACCATAACACCTTCGGTTTGGATAATTTAATTACATCCAATTTTCTATTAGTCACGGAAATTTAAGAATCATCGAAGTTACTCTAAGAGAATTGGATAAAATAAAATTTAATAACTCTTTCGATGACTGCTTTGGTATTACCTTGAACTGAATAAATTTATAAAACTAAATACCAACAAAGTCTATATTTCTAAAAGTGTTACTCTTTCTTGATCCCCTAGTGATGACATCGTATCTCTGAAATAAAATTTAATGATCAGAAAAACTGATGTAGATCAGAAAAAGTAATGATGAGCAGTAGAGAACATTTTTTAAACTTATCAGACATGCAAATATTATATTTAAAAAAATTCTTCAAAATTAATTGTCAGTGTTCAAATCTCTTAAAATATATTTTCAAAAATACTAACTGTTTGCATGAATTCTAATAATTTTTTTCCTTAGAAGGGCTTTTATTGAGACAAATCGGTACAACATATGTTAATCAAAATATTATCCATCATTTTCTACATATTTATGGCAAAATAGTGATATCGTGTTGAAAGAATGATACAACGATTCATTCATTGATGCATTTTCGCGCTTTCTTTTTATATAAATCTTCTCTTTTCTTTATATAACTTTTATTAGATAAAGGCTAATGGGTTTTCCTTGATAAGTATCTAGTTTTAAAATTATAACTTAGTCGGTAACGTACGTGTATATATATATATATATATATATATATATATATATATATATATATATATATATATATATATATATAAACTTGCGAAGTTTACTTAAAAATATATTTTACTAAATCTGAGAACAAAAATGACACTTAAAAAATCATAGGGTCCAACCTGCATGACATTTTCATAATATAGTGAAATTCTTTGGCGAACACTAGTAGTAAAATTGATAAGGACGTGAAGAATCGTGGAAATAAACCCAGAAATGATTCTGTTACCGATATCGGTGGGATTTGGGGCTAGTCTTACCTTTACCGTGGCCGAATATTTACATATGTCGGATGCTGTCTTGAGGAGATATTCATCTATGCAATGGATTTATTGCCGAATTCTGGCCTCCTGGGGCAGGTGACGACGACCGCGGTTCACCTGGTGAAAAGCACCCACTATTCCCGTCTCTTCGCTTTTGGCAGCTTTGATACAACGTTGCCATATCGCATAAGAAATCTTACTGTTAGTATACTTACTAGATTATTCGACGAAACAAATTCTTTATGAAATATTTCAACTCTTCATTATTATATATTTAAGGTTTGGTCTCATTTGGTCATTACTCATTAAGTCTTAGAATTTTGTACTAGTAACATTAATGCATTAGGCCTATATATTAGTTCTAAAGGATTTTTTTTAAAATTTGAAGCTTTATTATGGAAAATTGGTACGATGTATTTTATTCAAAGTACTGTCCATCGATAGTTGCTACCTTTTAAAATCTTTCAGGCAATTTGCAGATTCCATCTCGAAAGAATGATGTATCTTTTCGAGCATTCAGTAATATTCACAGATTTCCGATTGCACATTCTTAAATGTTTCCAAATTTCTTGCATTCTTGAATGATATTTCAGTGCCTAGTGCCCACACGTTGTTGTGTATGAGAGTAGTGATTAGGTGTTTTTTTTTCATTTTATGTTTGCATTTCTTCTGGATTAGTTTATATAATTATTTGATACCTAACAGAGAAAATTAGTAAGATACAATATGTGTGTAAATTATGAATTATAGACATTAATGTTATAATTTAGTAATTTTGTCGATTGCTAAGGAACAAAAGTTTACTTATGTTAAATAATATAAAAATACTGAGCAATTTGTGGAGTAAGTATGATATGCGAAAAGGATTGCCGAGTAAGGTACTGCTAGAAATGAGAAATATGTTAGAATTTTGGATGGAATGGAAGAAGCCAACAAATTATAAATACATGATATTACATTTCCTCGGTTGTAGATCATAAGATAGATAGCCTAGTGTAGCTTGAGTGAGAGCTTCTGGAGAAGATAAACAGTCTTTCACCCATTAAGAGGGACTTATCTTCTGAATTTTCTTTACAAAATAGAGATGTACATATGAAATTAAACAAGCTGCTGCTTGTCAACAATTGCTAACGAGTTAGAGAGAGACTATGCTAATTATATCAATAAATCAATAATAAAAATTCTTCAAATTGATAATTAATTCGAATTCATATTTCAAGTCGATTTTTCTAACCTTTAAAGCTTTTAAAGCTTAGGAAAACTTCCTCAAAAGAGTTAAGACAATATCATCGAAGCATTTTTTTTAAATATGAGATATAGTTATTAATACAAAGGAGTGAAATCGGGCGAATAAATAGATGTTGTTTGAGTTGTTCATTTAAAATATCATGAAGAACCAATACAAGAAGACATTATCTTATTGTAATGAGCACAAAAGCTTTATCGGTCCAATATTTCGTCCTCTTAAGACCAGTAACAAAGAATATTCCTGGTTCAAATCTCGATCAACAGTAGTATATTCAATTTTCTTAAAACATAATACTTTACGATACATTTGGCAACTGTACCGCTGACCAAAATAAAATTTATAGAAAAGGTCCGACTTAAAAGTTACTAATTACCCAATGTCATCGTTGTCAACAGAGCCATATTACCATAAATGGTGGAACGGCCGATGTTATCCCGATTCTTTGGGAAATGCAGCTGAACAATAGCAAAATATTTATGATGACAGTTTTAGTATATTTTTATTCTCGTTTACCACAAAAAGTATCAATTTCGTCGCGATAAAGGGTACGACTAAATGAAATATCCGAAAACAGGCACAATAAAGTTAGATGAAATATTCATGTCAGCCCGATATAGTTCTGTATTAATTTGTACCTTCGTTTGGAATTTGGGAACTATTTCTATTCGGAAATATTTACACGGTTCTAGACTACTTTTAATTTGAAATTTCTGAAAGTGACTTAATTACTTATTAGGTTAAATTAAATTATTAAATTAAAGGTATAACCTAATTAATTAATAAGTTTTAATAATAATTTAAAATAATTATATTTGTATTAAACAGTACTGATTAAATGATAAATAATTTGTATTTATAATTTAGGAGCGTATATGAAGTTTATTCTATAAGACTGGCAAAATTACACTGAAGTTTCCGACGACGGAAATGAAAAACTAAATGTATTAGTTTATTAGCTTTTCGTAACATTTTATAGCAAATAATCAACCAAAAATGATGTGGGAACAACTAAAACTCAAACGATACTAGAACTGATGAAAAGACTGAATGTTGAAGTAATTCGCAATTTAATACACGTCACTACCATCTAACGATTGATGAGGATGATGATTGTAAGTCTATATAGGCAATAAAGATAATGCAAGTAAATCCGACAACGAACAATCATCACAGTCGCGCCATAACCACACAGGGTAAGGCCGGATATCTTCTATTATAATATTTAGGTTAAAACCGTGGTTTAAGCCCTTTTTGACAAAAAGTAGATCCTGAAATATAATTATATACAGGAAATTAATTGTTGCTATTTCTGTTATTTGAAAAAGGGCGTGATAATTTAGGTTCGTTTTCATTAAAAATCTTTTAACAATTTAACATATTTCTGGTAACATATAATTATTTTCTAGCCATAAAAAGACAATTAGTAAGTCCTAAGGTTGCCTATTCATGTGCTCATTTTTGTACCCCTTCATAGTATCATATTGTACACTTTTGAAAATGATATATGCAATATCGAAAAAAAATCTTTTATAATGAGTGTTTCATATCTGTGGTGTAGCTAAATATTCTTCAAGTGAATCAAGATCAAGATGAATTCGAGTGAATATGATATCTTCCAAGATCTTTCAGTGATAGAGCTTAATAAGAATTGAGTTTAATTAAAAAGCGAAAGAAATTCCAAGAAAACACATTAAACAAAATCAAAACCCAGAGCCCATTAAAATAGGCCAAGGTTATTACATCTCTCATTCAACTCAAGTTGCTCTAACTATAATTATCTTATGTAGAATGCAAAACAAACAAATAAATCAGCTGGTGACTTTTCACGTGTTAATCATTATTACTAGCCTTTCCGGCATCGTTTTTCCTCACTATTTTTCGTGGGACATTGGTGGACGTCAGGATTTTCAAGTTTTAGCGATTCATAGTACCCGTATACTGTTTGTACTAGTTGTTATCCGAAACCAATCCATGAATGTTTTAAATACAATTTATGATAGTCTCCCTTGTCCTCAGTGACCATTATCAGCTACACTTTTTTCGTCTGACAAAAAAATTGTAATTTACATTCTAATATTCAACCATTAAAGTTTCTTTTCAATCGACCCAAAGCTATTTAAACATTTTTAAGTGTAGATTCATCAACTCCTGGCACATCTGCAACATCATTACACATTTGAGCTGAGGTATTAGTTGAATAATGTTTTCAGTGGGTTGGTATTTTTAAGTTTTAGGTCTGCCTGGCACGTCCTTTCTTAGTGATATCGAAATCACCACTCTTAATCTGTTGAAATCAAAAACGACAATTGCGATATTCCGACGACCTGAAGTTTTTTTTGAAATTAAACTAGAATAGTTATAAGTTAATTCATGCAATAGTCATTTTCCTTTCTTTAAAACCTCAGAACGGAGTTTTCCAACTATTGATCCATGAGCTTTTGCAAAGTCTTTACGCCTTAAGCTAGGTTTTCAATAATGTTTTCAAAATTGGTTATCTTTTAAAGGTTTTTTGATTGCCCAGACGTTTTTTGTTTGCAAAATAATTAATCAAATCAAATATTTTAAACTGTTTAAACGAAACTTGACAGCTGGAGTATGATGCAGCAGCATTTTATGTGCTTCTATAGTGAACTTTTTCAAATAAAGCGGTGAAAATAAAAAATTATCTATTATATAAAGATATTGAACATTGAGTTTTCAGCTTTAGGCGTGTATTATCAATTAATAAAATAGTAATAATGGGTGATCAGTGTGGATTAGACCATAAGCAAATTAAGCAATTTCTTATGGTCTCAGATCTTGAGGGCGCCACAAATAGCACTAATTATTTTAAAGGGGTGCCCACAGGCTTTTATTGCTTAGGATACCAAGTAACTAGCCAATTATAATAGACAAATTAAACTATCTGGTTATTTATTCTATTGAATTTGACAGACTAGACATTAATTATTATATGTATTTTAATCATCTCAGTTAAATACTATTTTTAAATTGCGTATACACACGGTTAATGTAACATGGTTATGATGATGAAATGGCTCGCCCAGGGCACCGAAGATCAACCAATCAAGTCGCGTGACTGCATTACTATCCCGACACCTCGTAAAGTACTTTAATCTATTCCGATAGCCCGCACTACGCCTTTGATTAGAGGGTTAATATTCCAATCGGTCATATCCTAAACGGTGACGTTAACAGCCTCCACCATTCCGTAATTATGAAAATTCGATCGATATTAAAATAAAGGCAAAAGTTCTAATAAAGTTAGGCCGCTCTAGCTTCGGGTCAGCACGCGATAAATTGTTTGCCCTAAGGCGAAAATGCATTTTATTCTCGAAAATAAACAGCGAGCATCAGCTAAATCAGCTAATTGTTAGATTTATAATCTAATGTGTTTAGAGTTGGGTAAAAGTTCCATCAATCATTTTATTCTAAAAAATTAAATTTTTTTTGTTATTTAGTTTTTGGTGGCAATTTTCCTAGGTATAGGCGATATTCAAAGGTAATTTTGTTACAACAATAAGCTGTTAGGACAACAACCACAGATATGTAGGTAGACGTGGTCTGCATATTTTTTAGGAGGGAGATAATATAATTGCGTAACTGCTACGGCAC
Organism: Rhynchophorus ferrugineus; assembly: GCF_030347505.1. NCBI lineage: Eukaryota > Metazoa > Arthropoda > Insecta > Coleoptera > Curculionidae > Rhynchophorus > Rhynchophorus ferrugineus. The sequence continues at coordinate 15,101,085 of NW_027472583.1, read as the reverse complement.
TGGCTACGAAATATTCAAAGAAATGTTTTAAGGGTTTGGTTTGTTTTGTTATAGATAAAAATCATTAGTGTTGTTAAAATCTCATAACTAAAGTAGACGGTATGATTCCGAGAAGCATAAGACTCTTCTCTCTGGAATTCATTCAGTTAATCGGTATCAAATTAATTATTAAGAAAACAAGACAGGTTGGCATTGGATTTTAAATCGTTCAGCAATTGTTTGAAGTATGCTTTGGTGTAGTTAAATTGAATTTGGCAAGAAGTACCGCAGCTGAATTACAGCAGGTCCCAAATTTTGACTGAAGTTGCCCAAAAACCGCTAATTCTATTCGATTTAGGATGCATACAGGCTTTGAAAAGTACCTCTAGTCCGTGAATTCTCATTACAAACATCACAGTTCATATGTCACAACCCATGGCTGACTAAAATTACTGTAAATTAATATAGTTTACTAGTTTGTTGGATAGAAGATTGCAGTTCAGGGTGTACAAAGGCGGGTTGCAGTAATTCCGACATAGACTATAGGAATTACATTCTAAAATCTCGGAAAATAATCCATATAACGTATATAAATAAAAAACTTGGAAAGAACTAGTGTTATTTTGACGATCATTAAAAGGACATTGGCGGACGAAGGTACATTCAAATATAATTTTATTACAATTATAAGATGTCCAGACAGGGCAACGACCACGCAAATCCCTTTAGATGTTTCTTAAGAGAGAGGTGTAAAGGAGTCATGTGCTTGTTTTAGGGCTGAATCAGAATTTACTGTTATACGATCCTCTAGAGGCGTTGTTGCAATATGACCAGTTTTCCCGAAGAAATAGGCCACCATTTTCTTTGAGGTGCTTCGTGCGCGAACAACTTTTGTTGGATTTGGTTCATCTTGGAACACCCATACAGACGACTGCTGCTTACTTTCGGGCTCATACGAATATATCCATGATTCGTCACCTGTCACGATTTTATAAACATCTTTCGAAGCACCGCCATTGAATTTCTTAAGCATTTCTTTGCACCAAACCAACCAAGGCACGAGCCATTTTTTGATTTGAGCGATTGTCAAATTGTGTTCAAATGTTCATGTAAAATCGCATATATGCTGGTGGAACTAATGCTTAGGGATGCCTTAATCTCACAATAGGTGACATGACGCTTGCTTCATCATTTCGCATGCAGCATCGATGTTTTCTAGCACAACAGCCGATTTTGGACGACCTTCATGAAACTCGTCGGACAGCGAACTAAATCATTGATACACGGTGGTTTTTGATTGAGTTTCATCGCCAAAAGTCAAATTAAGTTGATTGATACACTGTTGTTGGGATAATCCACGTCGAAAATTGTAAAAAATCATCGAACGAAGTATTGTCGAGAATATGTTCTGAGTACGTACATAGTCAAAAATCTCAAACTTTACGATGACAACAGTGTTGCCAATTCCCGAAATATAAATAGTGACACTCGTACTTATATGTGATTGCTTTTTATTTAAGTATCTCGACTATATGTTGCAAGACCGGTGAAAACACACTTGGAAACATTGAAATGGGAGGTGCTACCCCACCTACGGCAGGTTCTCCTTTGCTCCTTCTGATTGTTACTTGTTCTGATATGAGTCGTAAATTATTTTAGCAGCGTTTCACTTCTTATAAAGATACGAAAAAATGGTTCGATTCGTGGATAACTTTAAAAGACACATCGTTATTTCGAGATGGAATTCGTAAATTGCCTGAAAGATTGGAAAAGTAGCGGCTATCGATAGACAATATTTTGAATAAAATATATCGTACGAATTATTCATAATAAAGCATCAAATGAAAAATCTTTAAAACTATAATATCTTATTTTTAATTAGCATAATAAATATAATCACGTGATGAATATCTTCCTCAATATCCTTAAAATTAATAACTTCAGTTAAACCCCAGTTAAGTTAACCCTTGTCAAAACAAATATATAATTTTGACCAATTATATTCAGTCCTTGTGACATTTGCGGTTTTACATCTATTTTGTATAAAGATTTGCGTGATTTAATACAAAACCTCAGCACAGTACCTAGTTAGAGACAGAGAAAAATATGGGAAAAGTCTGAAAGCCGGATATCGGTTATATTGTTTTTTTTTATACCTGATTATTAAAAATTACAGGCCGAACAAAACAAAAATTGGCCGCTAACAAGCATTGTTTAGTTTGAACCCACCGCATCCCGATTATATCCCACTTTACCGTAATGATCCGAAAACCGTATTGTATTGGCCGGTTTCATTTGAATCGAGTTTGTCTCGCAGCTCCAACGAAGAAAACTGATTCTACCCTTTGTCGAAACGGTTTCACTCGCTGGTTTTTGCTTTTATTCGATCGGTTTCTTTTTTCTGTTTCGCGTCCGTACGAGAGTGCCGTCCTACACCCGGCAATTTACTTAATTTTGGATAATTTTCGCCAAATTAAATTGTGGGAGAGCGCCTAATTTCGGCTTATCGTGTGCCTGTGACAGAGAAATCGATCGCAGAGCAATTCTTTTAATTGTTGCCTATCTCCAACAGTACTTTTTTTGTCTTAAGTTCTCAGTATTTTCACGCTATTTTTTTTTTCGTTTAAAAGTGAAATAGTTACTTCAAATTTGTGATGATAAATATATTTAATATATAAGATACCTTCGTTCTGTTGTTTTACTAAATCTAAAATGTACTAACTTTGACGCAATAAATTTTGCTAAGTGCCAACTTTGTACTAGAGGGTGGGGTTTATTGCCTAGTTTCAATCTGAATTTTTAAGAAACTATTTATTTTTTCAAATTATTTGCTTCGAATACTACAAGATTTATTATGAAAAATAGGTATAATGTATTTTAAACAAAGTATTGTCTCGAAAGAACGTTGTATCTTTTGAATCTATCCACTAATCGACCCATTTTTTAGTATCTTTATAAGAAGTGAAGCAGGGTAAGCCAGATTACAACTCATATCAGAACAAGTAGTAATCAGAAGGAGCAAAGTCTGGAAAATACAGCGGGTGGTGTAGCACTTGTTTCAAGTATGTTTTCACCGGTCTTGCAACATGTAATCGAGCGTCGCCATGCTGAACAATAATCTTGTTGTGTCTGTTGTTGTTATTGAATGAAGACCCAACTCAAGCTCAAAAATAATTGACAGAAGCTTTAAATGTGACCCAAGAAACGATTAGCGACCGATTACGAGTAATGGAAAATTGAAAAAAATGGGGAAATGGTATCCGAACTCATGTTTGCAATAGTGACGGGTGATAAAAAGTGGATATATTTTGAAAACCCTAAAAAACCTAGCAAAAAATCATGGTTATTGCCTGGCGGAGGCCGTTAATACTCCAGCCGATCGACTCCAAAGCCAAATCGTTTTGGTCTTAAGACATTCCTATGGGGAGGGGTGCGTGGTGTATTACAAACTATTGAAACCTGATGAAACAGTTAATAGTGACCACTACCGATAACAAATGATCAATTTGAGCCATACATTGATCGAGAAACGTCCAGAATGGGCCCGAAGACACGGCAATGTAATTTTAGAGCATGATAACGCGCAGTCTCATAAAGTAAAACCGGTCAAAGAAGCCTTCAATGCACTTGGATGAAACATATAATCGCATCCGCCTTACTCTCCAGACCTTACCCGATCGATTATAAACTTTTTGCATCAATAGTAGACGGGCTTGCAGAGCAGCACTTCTCCAATTCCTAATCACTACATAGTATAAAACAAAATCCCCTTTTCTGTCCCTATATCCCTATGTGCGCTTAAATCTTTAAAACTACGCAACGGATTTTGATGCGGTTTTTTTCAATAGATAGAGTGATTCAAGAGGAAGGTTTATATGTATAATACATGCATAATATACTAAGGCAACATTGCCAATTTTAGAAGTTTCTAACGTGATGTCGTAAATTAAACTATTTTTTTAGGCTTATTTAGCAATTATCAAAAGCGCTGCCTAACCCTACGAGTTAGATCAAATTAATGTACTACAGTATTGTACACCATAAAAAGGTCTACAAAAAAGTCCGCGATGGTATATGTTTATCTTTTGGGGATAACCCACATTAACCATTTTTATTGTTTACTTTTTACGTGAGAAAATGGCTTATTTACGAAGCTATTTTAAGCAATTAACGGCATTAATCCTTATCGAATTAAGTACCTTAAATACATAGATCAATATGGTTCCTTACAGCATGTAAATTAAACAAATATTTTCGGAGATATTACAAATTTAAAATTTGCGTTTAAAAATGTGTAATGTAATAAAAATTGTATGAATTTAGATATTCCAAAGATAGCAGGAAATCTTCATAGTAAGTATAGGGGAAGAGGAATTGTTTTACTCCAAATTTAATGCGTGCAGGCCAAGGGCAGTAATGAATGAACCAAAAATACTGGATCGATTTTAATCATGTTTTCATTGAGTGACATAGGCATATATATTTTATGCCCGTGCAAAGTCGGAGCGGGCCGCTATGTTTTTATATACAATGTTCATATTTTTTCTGTAGTGTATTTAATTTATTATCAGCATTGCACCCGTGCGAAGCCGGGGCGGTTCGCTAGTAAGTCAATAGAAATATCTCGATAAAGGGTTTTTTGGGACGACAAATTTTTCCATTTTCTTGAAATTTATGTAGTAATGACTTACCGATACCTCAACTTAGTAAAAAAAATGGGCGCTAAAAGTAACTGTACTATTTAGTAAACATACAATTGTTTTCTATCGTTAACAAGACGTTATATTTCTCAATAATTATAGTTTGATCTAATAATAGTGGTAACCAAAAGAGAAAATATCAATACACATCACTTTCACTCCTCATAATTCTTTTTTAATATTTCAAAATCATATCCAAGGTCTGTATTTTGTGGAAAATATTATTTAAAAATAAAAGGTTAGGATCCTTTATATACGTTTTTTATACAAAATACGGAAGAAACGTATATAGCATCTATTAGAGGAGATAAATGTGGTACCATCCTGAAAACACCGGAAGGGGTGGCGGTACCACGACCCTTTGGCGGCCACATGTGTCTCGAGGAGGTCCCAACTCATTTTTTCTTCTCTTTATAGCAACAGATACATGCAATTAACTATATTGTTATCTCGCGAGGCCCGGGTCCTGAATTAATTATTTTTTATGTTAATGGGGCGCTTTGGCCGATGGGAAAAAATCACTGGTAAAAAATAGGAAGGAACCGTGAACAAAAAACGCTGCCTTTTTTCGGAATATCATTCTAAACGTATACGATTAATGTTTTAACATCATTTAGGGTCTCGAATTACGTGAAATGTCACATTCTACGTTTGCCGGATGGCTTTTTTAGACCTCTTTACCTGTAATGAAACGGAAATTGAATTACGGTCAATTATTAGAAGAAATTGTTCTCGATTATCATATAAATCTTCTAAAAAGGTTCAAAAATATATATCGTATTTCTTAATTTAATGTTCTAAAAAAAACATTAAGGCATAAAAAAGTGACATTACCAATGAATTTCAACCGTGCCAAATTATCAAAGAGCATTATTATTTTGGACGTTATATGAAGCTAATCCTCTCAAGATGGCGGAGTTATGAGCCATTAACTTTCGAAGACCATTCACAAACTGCATCAAAGACTGGAAAAAAATGTAGGCTTAAATGTGTTGTCTCCAAAAGGGGTTAGATGGAAATGCATGAAATAATTTTGGAAAATGATCCGTTTGGACTTTATTTCAAAAGCCCAACAAAAACTATACTATAAGGCCTATACATTAATGTATTATATACAACAGATGATGTTACTGTGCGTTAAATCATATTGGGTAAACTTTTAACTTATAGAAACTACTCTCACAGGCTTCACTTTTCAATATATGTTCGCGGAAGTGTGAACAACATTTTTTCAGTGCGTTGAAAATGTCTTTTACTTCAATTTGAAGAAAAAGCCTGCGAAAGATCATCGATTTTAACAAGTGAATACTGATTTCGAGGTTTTAATAGTGGTGATTTTGAAACCGAAGACAAAGACCATTCTGAACTTCTGAAAATTGTTAAAAGAAGCATTTGAAGGTATTACTCAATGAAACCACCAACAGGGGTCGCTATCGACTACAACGCATGCGTTTGAGTCGGGCACTGCACGAACACGGCTAGAATATGACCAAAGACACAACAATGTTATTCTTGCGTATGACAATGCTCAACCACTTGTTGCAACTCCGGTAAAACAAGCATTGGGAACTATCGACAGTCTGTAGTCAAAAAAATATCCACTGAAAATAGTAATTACTATACGAACCCTTTCCTGTGTAAACTGTGAGGGAGGAAACTTACTAACTTTTTAAAAGAAAAGGAATCAATTACTGAATACAATTAACATGCCTTTAGTAACTTCATTGTAAGCGAAGTAGAATTACTTTTATATTTGAATGTTCTGTGAATCTGTAAAAAAGAATGGAATTTTTCTATCGAATGGAATAGTACCCTTAATATAATAAATATAAACAATACAAGAGAACTTAAACAAAACCTAAAAACTAAAGATATACAATAACCAAAAATACTAAATAAAAGTTAAACATATACCTAATCATAGAAAAAGAAAAACTAATCTATGACGTAATTAAATATGATTGCACAATAACTACTAAAGCTTTTTTAAATAAAGTAAAGTTTTTATTATTGAAAGGAAATATTTTTTAACAAAAATAGAAAGAGTAATCGAAATATTATTGCCATAAAAACAGTCAAAAGTATTTTACTATTTATCATTCACAATTTAACAATTTTTACCTTATGTACGAACCCTAACAATCTTGAAAGATACCGTTCCAAAATGATGCTATATTAATATACGATATATTGTTATTTATATATTGTTATTTGTATATTGTTATTTACAAGAAAACTACTAAAAAATCATCAAACTATATATATTAGTAACTGAAAGTTCACGACTGATAGACTGATATAACAGTCGATAGTAAATAGTAACAAAATCAGTTGGACCGAAAATGGCGACTGAAACAGTCGATAGTAAAAAGTAGTCAATTACTAAACAGTCGATAGTCGTTTTCATTCGATAGTTCCCAACGCTAGCAATAACGTACCTGGAAACATTAAAATGGAAAGTGCTATTATTACTTAAGATATATTAATCAGAGAGGAAACCGGTCTTAGTAGCGCATAACTTCTTAGATAGCGTAGCCTCCAAAGACACATCGTTTTCACAAGTAGTCTACACATTACATGGAAAATACATTATACAGATTTTTCACAATACGGCTTCATATTTTAAAGAATCTAATATATAGGCCTAATATATTATTTTAGATTCTACTCTAAAATTATCTAATAAATTTTGAAGAATATAATGTGTTTAATTATGTTTTAATGTAACCTAAATTATCTTATGGAAGTAGTAACTAGAATGGATATATTAAATGGAATAACTTGGTTGTAAATTTACTTATGATGAAACAATTTGGAAATTTTACCTCCAATCTAATAGGGGACACAAAAAGGGGTATAACAAATATATCCACTTCATGCATGTACAACCCATCAAATATGTACTAGATCAATTGACAAATGAATAAAACGTCAAACAAAAATGTCACCCCCTGACATTGTCGAACTACGATGACGGCTACACAAAGGGGTATCATGACCAGCCGCCCACTTACTGGGCAAGTTCAAGCTAGAGGGTAAATTAGATTAGCCGACCAACCAACCCTTTCAGACCGTGTCCGTTGTGGAGTTATTAAAATTTTTCGATAAAATTAGGTTTAGGTTTTCACGATTTTCCACACCCCATAGGCTGTAATCGATCAGTGCTTGTTAACGACTCACCCCTTTCGATATTATCTCGTTATGGTGTCGAATAAGGCGTGAATAATTTTTTCCATCAAAAAATCATATTCATTTTTCAGTCGAAATGAATGATTTTCAATTTTTGTGGTTATGAAAAAATCTATTTCTCTGTGAGAATTTGATTTTTTTAAACAATCTTTCCCAAACTGTGTCCCTTTTTCTACCGTTCCTAGTTTATTGGAGTAGTATATAGGGAACTTACAATCATCTATATTTATAGTCTATTCAAAGTTTATTTATATATGCGTCATCAAGATGTTTAATGTATTTCCTACCGCAATTTATAAATTCGCTTTAGAATCAGACAATATTTTCCTTCTCCTTTTATTCTAGTTAATAAGAGACACAATGATGTCTGAATAGTTATGGCACGTAAACGAATAAGCCTGTCAAAGTCGTACACTTGTCAGATGTGTGCAAAATTCTTGAAAGCAATAGTGATAAGAGGTTATAACTCTAACTTATATTATCTTAGCTAAGTGTTGTGGCCATATAATTAAGTGTAGTTTTTAGATGTACTATAATGTTAAAATACATTTTATTTGATAACATTTTTGTTCAATTATTTTATTTAGATTAGAATTTTTTATATATCAAAGCCAAACTAAAATAAAACTCACAGTGGGTCCGGCAACATTGCGATGTTTTGACGTCACAAATTTCGATGAGGCATATACAAATACACTTTGAATAGACTATTTATAATTCTAAAGAATGCACTCTATATGTATTGGTTAACATAACCAAAAAGATCCTAACTAACTATTTCCAAATCAGTATATTATATAATACATAATCAGTATACTATATTTTGAACTTACTACTTGTTTGATCGTTATGCTAAGAGCCGCCAATTGGTTCATTTAATTTAATTGGTTCATTTGGATTCTATGGTTGCTTTTTATTTTGGATGCTATTTTCTGAGTACAGAAATAAAGAACGGTATTTTTAGAGTTGTTCTACATTTTTGTTACTAAATTATAATAAAAATGAATTCCTTATAATGCACATTCGTTCTAAGAAGTGTAACCGAGTGTACCAAAATCAAAATATGAAACACGTTTTCTTCAAGTTTTCGATTCTTATTTAAGAAATAGGTAGGTCTTGTAAAAAAATCCAAACTACATGCATTAAGCATGTGTGGTGTGTTATTCAGTATTGTTTTTACCTGTTTATATATATGTAATATATATATATTACAATATATATATATATATATATATATATATATATATATATATATATATATATATATTGTTTTTTAGAAAGTTAACCTATATTTTTAATAAATAAGCAAAAGATAATGCAATTTTATTTAACAATTTAGATAAATAAGTTAATCTTTCAATCAGCCTGGTATATTTATTGTTTTTGTAATATATATTTTAGGTAAAAAATATGGACAAAAGATAATAATATATAAATGAAGTAATGAAAATATGCAGGAGTTAAAGTGAAACTACATAATTTGCATAGATGGAACACATAGGACAAATATAAAAAATTCTGAATTATTAACAGTACATTTGTAAATATTTAAAAGCAGTGATAAATATTGAGGTGTTTAATGACTAATGTAATAAGTTATGTAACTATATGACATTTTATTCTTTAAACTTTGTATGGATTATTTTGATTTTTATCTTTTACTCTATTATTCTCTTTTCTAACACATGATTACTTTACTACATTGTACTCGAATTTTGGTAACAGGATGATCACTAGTTCATATTAATAGCGAAATCCATTGAAAACTAAGAATTTGGGTAGTCTTAGCTATTATTGCAATGTACTTTATCACAAATATATATTATTATATCAAACTATATACATTATATCAAAATTAACTTCGGTATCGGAAAAAGTATCCAGGATTTTATAGTTGAAACCGATAAAGTAGCCAAAACTATTTGAAGGCATCTTTTATATTTTTAGGACCATTAAAAACATAAAATGTTCTTAACAAAAAAATTATACCGACTTCAAAAAAATAAATAAGGAACTGACTAAAATGTCAAAAATAATCAATCTTTGATTTTTAGCACAAGAAAAATGTTTTAAAGTAAAATATATCCATATTAATCGTAATAACTAAATAAAAATTAACAAAATCCTTATTTAACCTATCTACTACGCCTATTTTATATTCTACTATATACACGCAGTTTAGCTTAATACTTCAAACTGGTCAGTTGGTAGTAGTTAAAATATTATTGTAAATAGATAAATAGGTTTAGGTAGGTTTTTAACTAAATGTTGTGTCTTTAGTATTCTGTTTTGAGTGAGTTCTTCATTTTTTCAAGTCGGTTCAATTTTTTTTGTTAAACACATTTGAATTTTCTCTTTTTAGTATAATATATTTACTCAATAAATTACGCAGTTATTTTTATTAAGTATTACAATACAAGTGTTACAATTAAAGGCGCGGGCTTATGAGGAAAAATAAGAATAAAGAAACAATGATTGAAAATAAGGAACGCTTCAGGCCCCAGTATCTGCTACCTAGTCTAGGTGATTTAACAAATATTCTCATCAAACTAGAACAAAAATTTATTGCGCCCTTGTCGGGAATCGAACTCGCCACCTCCGCATTTGAGCTAAACGCTCTACCCATTACATCATAGAATCTCTTACCTGTGGTATTTCTACGCCTTTTCATATGATATGGCTAGTGCTTAAAAAGCAAACAGAATGGCTAAATATCTGATTATTTTACATAAAAAAATATGTGAAAACTTTATACATATCTTTGAAATTTGAAGTCTGTCCTCGAATTCGGAAGGGCACTCTTTCGAATAAAAAAAGAACTTTGAAAAACGGTCCAAAATTAACACAGAAATCAGAGAACATACATTAAAAAAATATACAGCCATACATAGAATCTCCTCCCTTTTTTGAACTCAATTAAAAACAGAAGAATGGTAACGAAAAAATTAGAAATACATTTAATAAAAACATTGTATATTTTTATTCGTTAAAAAAACAACAAAAACAATAATAAAATTATTATTTTCACATCGATCCTTAAACCCTAAACAGTTAGTAACGACAATAGCACCAAAAAATGTATTCCGTTTTAGTTGTATTCGTGTTCACTTCTTGAACAGCGACCGCCTGATCCAAGAATTGCTCTTCGTCACACTCGAAGTGGCTGCAGTTTCGTCTTTGCTGTCTTTACTACTCCTCCGTACGTCTCCATTATTGGTAACGTCGTTGGCCACCGCATTAAAGTCGTCTCCTGGAGGATCGCTGGGACTTATATCGACGACTAGACTTTGCCTGCATAGTGTAGCGACGGCTTGTCGGGGTTGGTCTTTGTCTTTATCCTTGTCCTTACCTCTTCTCATTTTCACTTTACGGAACTTCGAAGCGATTGAGGAGAATGCTGATTTGGCTGGTAGAAAACCGTCTTTGGATTTTTTGCGTTGTCTTGGAAGTGATACGTATCCTTCTGTAATATTAAAAACAATTTTAAATGATCTGTATAAGGTAAATATGTTGTATTAGTTGTAAAAATTGTTCAAATAGATCGAAAAAACTTTTAATTGCATAAGTAACTTTCATTTATAATAAAGTTTCCCTGAAGGTCAACATACTTATTCAACAGTGTAGTATAACTTAGTTAAGCCACTACTGGCCCCAGCCGGCATTCGGTAAAGCTCGGCCGTTTCCGCCTGATTTTACGACTTTGCCATTCACAAGTAATCAAGATGTAGAATCCAATGAAGTTAGGCAGCCATTTTTGCGTCGACTCCTGAATATTGTCAAAAAAGTTTTTGTTCAAATGTGAAGAGATATAAGGAAATTTCATCTAGGTTCTATGAAATTTTTATTTTTATTTTGAAAATTGGATTCGAATCTACACCAAATTCATTAATCATTCAAAAATTATAACAAAAAATGTTAACATCAATTTCAAGAGAAATTTTAGATTAATTTGTGAATTCAAAGTAATTTATTACATTATATTCTTGAAATATACTTATAATTTATCAGAACTCGTAAATCGAACTGGCAACATCGCATGCCAGGCGTTTCTCTGTTCTATAAGGTACTCAAAACTCCTATATAACTTTCGACTTCAACTAATACTTCCTGCAATTGAATGAGTCTTTAAAATTCGACCTAAATTTAATTCTATAATTAAAATGGCATAAAATTAACATGAACTTATTGAATATTCCATTGAGGTAAAACTAAGAGAACTATAAGGTTCTTAAAAGGTTATTAAATACTTCTATTTTTGGAAGTAAAAAAACTATTAAAGCTAACATTTAATAAGATCAAAATGTTTGTAATAAATTTCATAATTACTTTAGAATGTTGTTTTAAAATATCCTACCAATATTTTTGAAATTACATATTTAGAGTTACTTGATGATTTTCAGCACAATTTTACCCACAAACTTAATAATAGCAAATAATTATTTTGCATAATTTAAATTATTTTTATTGTAAATAATACAGTTTTGAATAAAAATTTCAATAGTTCTAATAATTTTAAGAAATAATAATTTTACAATTTTTCTGTCCCTAATGTTCACTGACAAGCAGCAAAAAATCTTTCAAAATATAATATTTAAGAAAACCCATTTTTATTTAATTTCCAATCAAATTATCTATCAATGAATGGCCACAAACAACATTTTTCTGCTTCAAAGGGTTCTTGCAAACAATTACAAAATCATAGATTGCCGTTTTGTAAACACTGGGTTATATCCAAAATGTGTATCAATAGCTGTGGCATGTTTTTATTAGTATTTTTAAAACATATCGAAATTCTACAGTATTTGAACTTAATCTTGCTTTAGTTAAAAAATATATATAAATAACCAATTATTAACTTGATACATTAAAATAAACATTATAAAAAACGGTTATAAAGACTATAACTATTGCGGTTTATATAATAGTATTTGCCCTAATTTTTTTTATTGTTTTCTAATAAATAAAACTTATATAAAATTCCTTTCCACCCTATGCTATTGCTCATTACCAGGAAAATGCTTATATAATTTTATTGTTTGCTTATAATTCGTTTATGTATTTATATAATATATACATATTTAATATTTAGAGAGTTTGAATTTAACTGCCATCTGTCGGTTTGTTGCCGAAACAGTATCTACTTAATAATTTCCGCTTAGTCATTAGTGTTTTGGAAAGTACCACTACTGTATAATGTAGCTACCGGTCCGTAGAGGGCAGTTCTGTATCTAATAAGAGGTAGTATATGAGTATAATACTAAATTTGCTCTGGTGGGAACATTTTAAAGGTTTACTATTGTATAATCAGTGGATTATAAAATTGAATTTGAACACAAAATTGCAATATTTATTAGCTTATGTTTGAATATAACTAAAATTATTGTTTGCATGTTTCCTTTATTTCTTAAGTGAAAAATAACAAAATCTAAATTTATCCTTGGTAACTTATTTTTCCTAAAAAACACTAAAATGTTTTTCTACCAAGAAAATGCTTTTTTCTATAAGTAACACCACTGAATTACAAGGAAAAACAGGTGAAATTTAGACGATATCTTGAAGAGTGGCCTGACCAGACAAGAGAACATAGAATGCTTATTGTATGCCTTAAAAATAAGCATGTTTGTGTTATATAGCAAAAATTACGCCGCTAAGTAGTTATTAATAATTTAATATTACGATTTATGACCTGCTTATAAGCGTTAAACTTGATATTACATTAATTTTGATTACTAACCTGCTCTATATTCGGGATTAATACGTTTATATACATCAGGATCAATATTGATCATCCCTGCAGAGGCAGACTTGATTAAGGCACCCGGTAGCGAACCCTGTTCACAACTAGACTCACTTTCAACGCTCACTTGACTCAATCTAAGAGAAAAAATATTAAAAATAAGTATATCGGAAATTCGCCTTAATGGGCAATAAGTTTTTTGAATAAAAATTATCACTCTTGGATACAATCAGATGTATGTCAAGGTTTTCTTTTCAGCTGTTAATTAGTTTTGTTGAATGACTCTTTTGAGTTTAGGCAGCTGGTAAATGTCCGGCGAAATTATAACTCTTAATTAACACAGCTACACAAAAAAGACTCAAATGATATTCCTCTTTTGTAATTTGGTTCAGTGAAAAGAATTCACATTAAAAATATCATGTTTTTACATCATACAACGATTTTGATAACCGCAATGTATCTAAGGTGTGTATCTATCTAAAATAAAATATATTTGAATTTAGTGTATACCTATTTCTCGAGGGATATTGTAATGCTTCTTCGCTAATAAAAGAAGGTGCTGACACCGGGGTCCTTAGAAATTCTTCCTTGGCTTGTTGGATCTTCCTCATCCTCGTCTCTGCAGAGAAACTGGTGGGACGAGGATTCTGATTCGCTAGCGATATATCTAGGGTTAAACTCTTCTTCAAAGCTGTTATATCTTCGAGTGTGCTACTATTATGTCCTGAAGAGGTCACAGCATTTAGAGATGTTTTTCTCGCTGGTATCGTGACCTGTTTACCAGCGTTTGTCAGAACAGTTGTACTCGATGATTTTTCCACCTCATTTCGCCCGCCTATAACAAAATTCTTCATTCTTGTACTCCGATAATCTGAAAAGAGGGTTTATGAAAATCATTCACCTAATAAAGGAGACATTTTCCTAATTTCCTCCTGATATTTCTCCGTTTGCGCCTTAACACGTCGTTCCGATACGGGTGATATCCATGCCGGAGAAGTGGATCCGCTGGAACCCCCCGATTTGACGTTTTCAGCTTGTTTGGCGCTTTGATTAAATTTTGCCATCATTAATTTTATACTTGGTGATACCTCTTTGTAAACCTTCCTTTGGGGAGTTGGGGATTCCGGAACAACAACTTTTTCTTCTGTTGGAATCTTGTCTACCGGTTTCTTTTCATCGTCCTTATGCTGATCTAAAATGTAATAACATTTTGGTACAGCAGAAACAAATAACTTTAGAAACGAATTTTAATTTACGGAAAAGAAAATAATTCGAACACCATGTATTATCCCTTCAATATCTTGTTTCATGTTAGCAAAACTGTTTCCGTGGGTTAGTTACATCACATCTCTAGCTTCTAGTATGTTAAACGTTCTATTCTGTGAGATTTGAACAAAGCAATATCTGAATCTAGAGCAATGAAATAGGTAAGATAATTTGTACTTGTATAGTAGAAGCATTCCTGACGAAAAAGTTGGGCTATTAACATATACTACGGGTTTTAGGATCAACAGTAATGACGCTATACACAACGAAGAGAACTGTGACCAGACAGTACAAAACTTGGTAGAAAACTTAGTCATGTGATACCAACAGGCTTGTTTTAAAGAAATAATAAAGTTACTGTTAAAGGTATTAAGAGATTTAAAAAAATTATAACAATTATTACAACCAAAATGTTATAAGGTATCACGAAAGAAAGTTGAGGTGGGCCCTCATTCCAATCGTCGAAGATAACACCCTTCTTGTATTCAACAGAAGACGTTTTCTTCTAATTGAATGATGTACCGTCCTCATTGTATGTTCGTCTTGCACGTCATTTCATTAGCTTGATTTAGAATCAATTGCCAAATCCACTGAACAGAGCCCATGTTGATTGACTTTTCTTCAGTTCTATCACATAGACACGCAGCATCGGATTTCTCGTCGTAAATCCTGGCTTCATACAATTTTTGAAGGTGTATACACTTACAGCTTTCAGTGAAGGCTTACCCAGACAATATCAGGCTCTGCTGGTATACTTATTTCGCTGCCTATCAAAAATTTCGTTTTCTTTTTCAGAGATTAAATAATGAGAGCGTAACTATTTTACGTAAAAAGTCACTTTATATAAAAAAATTGTTCACAGACATGGGCACCTTTTTCGTAATAATATTGCAAAATATGAGGTAATTTCTTGTTATTTATCTTTGTCATTTTCTTGCCATACCACCAATTTCGATATTTTAAAGTTATTGATTTATTTATAGCTGACCATATATCTGACCATATAGCTTGACTATATATCTGAAAAAATCGAACTTTTTTCCAATTCATTCTTTAATCTGCTTTACAAAACGTTAAAATAGAAAAGTATTGATAAATGGTGCCACTTTCCCAAAACATGAATATTTGATGATTAATATATATATATATATATATATATATATATATATATATATATATATATATATATATATATATATATATATATATATATATATATATATATATATATATATATATATATATATATATATATATATGTAGAGAGCACAAATGCACAATTCACATTGACATCTCCATCTCTAGCATTTCCATGGCCAGATGCTTGTATTTATGAATCAGAAATATTCCGCTGAAATATTCCACAAATAATTAGTGTTTCATAAGATACTGGTAGTTTATTGCCTTAATAATATTAAACATTCAGTAATACATTATTTTATGTATATGGCAAATATTTATATTATTTTGTCTACACAAAAGGCCTAGAAAAAAGCTGAAATATTTTCCGGCTTGTTGAAACTTAAAAAAACACCTTTTAATATATGAAAGCACTAATCAACGACAAGAGCAAATATTTTACAATAAAGTTATGAAGTTAATTTAGGGACAACAAAGAACAAATATAGGTTTAGGCAGATTATTAACTTTCTAATAAAGTTAATCTCTAGTAAATAACCCTTTATATAAGAATATAATAAAATAAAATAAGCATAAATTTAATAATTACAAAAATATTGCTTCAGATACAAAACCAAAAGTTTTTTTTTCATAAATTTTAACCGGTATTACCTGCATAATAAATTGTTAAATACCTGTGTTGATTGGTTCTGATGCAGTTTTAGCTAATGACGTTTCTACCAATGGTGTAAATAATTTTCTTGTGGTTTTAACGAATAATGTAACCGCAGATTCGGAGGGTGATGAATCCAATCGCGATTCTGACGTCGATGTTTCCGGATATGGAGTACTGGGACTAAGGAGGTTTTGATCAAAAATCGGTGGCAAATTGCCGTCAGATATTGATCTTGTCCTGGTTAACTTCTTATGTTGTCGTACAACACTGTGAACTTCGGCCTCCTCGTCATCAGTATCCATAAAACTTTTCTGTAGTGTTTTCTGTCTTCGAATACGCTTCTTCACCGCTCCTTGACTAGCTGATATATTTACTTGACCTAGAAATTACAGAACTTCTCACAAAAACATTTATAAAAGATACAACAATGTTACCACTAGCACTCTCCATTTTCTGAAATCGTCCTCCCTTTTCGCTATTTTTTCTGGGACTCGCTACCTGAGAATCTTCAGTTTCTTTGCTTTCGTTGGAGCAAGTTTTCTTCACTACTTTATGCTCAACTGATGATTTCCGAGAAAGTTTGTTTGCTTCGTTGTTGGAACATATACAGCATAAACATCTTCTCAGTTCCGCGATTTTGGTTCTTATTTCTTTGATGTTTTCAAACAAAGTAGCTGGGTAAGTTATATCTGAACTTTGCAAACGAGCTGATGTCGTTTTGTCCATCCTATCCACCTTAAAAAGATCGTATTTAAGTTGGTGTCATAAATAGAAGTAATCATCATACCACTTGGATCATTGTTGTAGAAACAACTTTTAAAGCTTCCAAATTTGCTTCCGTATTTGCTTGCGATGGCTTCTCCTCATTTTCAGCCATTTTATCAATAACAGCATGATTAGCTTCTTGTAGTTGTAACAATTTATCCATCAATTTCTTTATTGATTGTCTTTGAAGTTCATTTAAAAACTAAAACTTGTAGGTTGCTAGTAATTATTCGATTTTTGTAAGTAAAAGTACCTTATATGTTCTCTTGTTTTGATTCTCTTCCAAATTTTTATTTTCCACCAGGCATCTAACAAAAGAAAAACTAAAGTTTACGGTATTTTAAACTACTTTAGTTAAATATAATTGTAACAAGTGTAAATCGAATGTTGATATTAAAAATGTGTGTTAAATATTGACCTTTTAAAGCGTTTCTGGAATTTTTTTTCGCACATTTTGCATTTATTATAATACGTGTTTTAGTTTTTATCATGCCTACAATCATTCGTTTCAAGAATTACTGGACGTTTTATTTCGTTTTCAAAAATAGGAATTTGGTACTTTTTCTCTATTAACTCACGTGGAATCTAAGTATTAAGCATCTTTGGTTATCCAGTCTTATATAAATATTTTAAAAACTGTTGGTCTAGTTTTGGACGAACCTACGCTGTATTGCTCTTTTTTTCAGAAATAAAAAGAAATGACAAAAATGACTTTCCGGAATATCAATTTTTAAAGCGCTTTAACTTTTTGGGCGAGTAAATGATTGATAATGTTCCAGATTTTTCTCTGGGCTTTATTGAATAAGTTTTACTAAATATATGCGATTTGAAAGTAATATATTAGGAAGAACCGAAATTACTTTTACCCAGCGTTATATAATTTTGTAACAGTAAATATAAGGGTATTTTGTTAAGTTCTTAGAAAACATAGAAAACAAATGTATATTATTTTAATACTATTCTTTACAATTTTGCAAGTTTTTCAACATTAAAATTCGACATGATTGATACAACAGATACCAATTTTAATAGCCATCTGAGAAATAAGGTTTATAAAAACAAACTTCTAATTTTTTCTTGCATAATCAAAATAATACAATTTTAATACCTTTATACTAACAATTAAACTTACAGTTAGAATTAATTATTAATTATTTCTACGTACACAATTACATTATCACGTATTTAATATACATTCGTATATTAACCTATAGTCTATTCAAAGTTATTTTGAACATACGTCATCTAAATTTGTGACATCAAAACGTCGCAACGTTGCCGCATCAACCCTGAGTTTCTGTTCAGTTTGGCTTTGAAATACAAGATTCTAATCTAAATAAAATAATTGAACAAAAATGTTATAAAAAATAATTTATTTTAACATTGTAGTACATCTAAAAATTACAGTTAATAACCACAATAGTTTATAACAATCAATAGAGTTATAACCTTTTATCACATCTCACTGATGCCGGATTAAATCCCATATATTCAGGAGTTTCGCAAGGCAGTGTACTGGGTCCAGTACTGTATCTTCTGTATACGGCCGATCTGTCCACCACAAAAATAAATACCGTGGCAACATATGCAGACAACACAGCAATCTTAGCATCCCATGCATATACAGTCACAGCATCAAAATACTTACAAACCCACCTAGAGCAAATACAATTATGGTTGAAGACATGGCGCATTAAATCCAATGAAACAAAACCCACCCATGTAACGTTTACCCTGCGTGTCCACAGAGAATATAAATCATCGTCAACTGGTCAACAAGCAGAGCATGTTAAATATCTTGGTATGCACTTAAATCGACGCCTAATCTGGAAGAAGCACATACTGTCTAAACGAAAACAACTTGGACTTAAATTATATTAAAGGTATTGGCTCATCGGGCGCAAATTCTAGTTATCATTAGATGACAAGGTGTTGTTGTATGAGTCTATACTCAAGCCTATTTGGTCATATGGAATCCAACTATGGGGTACCGCTAGCAAATCTAACATATCCATCATTCAACGGTTCCAAAATAATGTGTTGCGTGCCATTGTTGATGCTCAATACTATATTTCAGATAAAGTGATACAACGCGATATCCTCTTGAACCTATAGCGAGTGTAATTCAACGTGTTTGTCTGAAGTACTTCAAAAGAGTATCAGCGCATCCCAACATACTCGCTAACCAGCTAAATATGCGACGTGATATTGAAGTGCGTAGACTGAAACGTTTAACACCACCTGATCTGATTACTGGACGTATATAGACTTTAGAATAAGCTTTAGAATAAGACTAATTAATTAAGATAATATTTTACACAGAAGATCGCTTAATGATGTGATTTTCTACATGCCATGTAGATATAATATAGACATAAGAAATACTTATTGCCCATAGGACAGATTGTGGAATCACAAAGAGTAAAAGATTCACTATTATCACTATTGCTTTCAAGAATTTTTCAAGAAACAGCTTTATGTCTCTTTTTAACTAGAATAAAATGAGAAAGAAAATATTGTCTGATTCTGAAACGAATTTACTAATTGCTATGAATGACGACTAACTTTGAATAGACTATATAACATGTGCCGCTAAAATTTTAATTTTTAATCATAGCTAGCAGGTTCCTTCTTTCCACTTTTCTTAACAAGCAATTCAGCAATTAAATGAAAAAACATAATAACTTGAATGATCTCGAATAACCGAAATAATATTAATATATATTTATATTAACACTTAAACTTATATTTGTGAAAATAGTTATTAAAAATAATTATTGTACATATGTAAGTGTATGTATACATACTTGTATAATATAAATGTGTATGTTGACATATAACATTTGCTAAATTTCAAGTTCTTAAGTAAAATTTACCTTATTTCATCTTCAGTAACTTGTAACTCCGTTAATAATTTTACTATTCCTTCCATTAAATCGTAATTAATTTGAGCTTGCGTAGACTCTGACCTCCTAATTTTTGGTACAGCAATTGTTTCACTTTCACTGAAATATAATATATAAATAGAGGTTTTTATAAATGCAACATTGAACAATATTGGGAATATACAAAGTGGAAGAAATATAATTAATATAGATTATCATTTATATAAATCAATTTCTTATTGTGTAATAAATGAAGTGGCCTAGTTGAAAATTCTCTCAGATGACCTATTAACGGTAAAAGGTAACTACAGACAGTACACTATATTTAGGAACTACTCAAGCATTACTTTTTTTTATTATCTAATTATTACATTGTTATCACTCGTCTCCGACTAACCTACAATTTGTTTTTATAATAACTTAAATCTAGGTATATAACCAGAAGGACCAATCGGCCACAGCTCAGTCTCTGGTAAAATAATGTTTATACATGTCACTGTTGTATTTTTATTATATGCGCCTCACTACACAACACTACACAAGATCAGTTGGTTTGATTCTTTTGAGTCTGTGTCCTGTTCTGGTGGTATCCAAAAGCTGCATACTTCAATATTCTCATGAGAATGAAGTATTTCCTCATGCCTCATGCATTTCTCTTGATTTCTTGACTGACTGTGGGTATCTGAAGGTCTCGATGTAGGTAATGAGTTGTATAGTATTTTGGTGCGCCCACAATACCTCTCAGAACTTTTTTCTGAAAAATTTGTATTTTATTTATTTTGCCCTTTGCAGCATCCCCATAATTGAACTCCGTATGTCCATATAGGTTCCAGTATTTGCTTATATAACAGCAATTTATTATGTACCGATATTTGTGATTTTATTCCAATTAGCCAGTACATTTTCCTATATTTCAATTCCAGTTCTTTTCTTTTCTTCTTTATATATTCCTTCCAGAGAAGTTTTGCATCAAGATTCATTTTGAGATATTTAGGGTTGTTGCTATATGGAATTATTATTTAATGTTATTGGTACTTGTACGGTCTGGTTGTAGTTGAACTGCTCCTGCACAGATTTACTTTCATTAATTTTTATTTTCCAAGCTTGTGTTCAATTATTTATATTATTACTTGCTTGCTGTAATTTTTGTGAGGCTTCACTATTGTCTCCGACAGCTGTAATCGCAGTATCATCAGCAAACGTAGCCATTGTAATATTATACATTTGTGGTATATCACAAGGGTAGAGTATATAAAGCATTGGTTCCAGTATATTTCCTTGTGGTACACCTGCTTTAGCTTCTTTTATTGTAGAGTAAGCTTCTTCTTGTTTGACTCTAAACATTCTGGTTGTAATGTACGATTTTAATAGTTTGGTGTGTTGTTTTGGTGACATTTTCTGTAGTTTATGAACAAAGTCTTTATGCCAAATCTTATCGAGGGCTTGTGCTACATCTAAGAATAAAGCTGAGCATTTTTTACTTTCGTAAGCTTTTTCAATAACATTTGTTATTATGTGGACCTGGTCAATTGTTGAATGTTTGTTAGTAAACAGGTAAAAAACAAGTAAAACCAGTAAAAAAGTTAATAAACCCAAACTGGTGTGTTGGTATTAGTTTTTTTCTCTCTATGATCGGTTTTATTGTTATCAACAGGAGATTTTCAAAAACCTTAAATATTACTGGCAACAGTGATATAGGTCTATAGGCTTTTATTTCGATTAATTTTGGGATCATTATAATTTCCGCCATCTTCCAAATTCCTGGGGCATGTTTTAATTTAAATGCTGTGTTGATCAAGTTGGTGAGTTTTATAACTCCCTTTCTTGGTAGTTTTATAGTAATTCTCCTATTATTAAATTGTATCCTGGCGATTTCCTGGGGTTAATGTCAGTTTTAATTACTTTGGTTAGCTCTTTCGGCGTGACTAATTAGTCATCGAATTTTCTGCTCCTTTGTCCGGCAAATTATATTCAATATTAGTTTCGTTTGGTTTGAAAGTTTTTTCTAAATATTGGCATTATTGCATATTGTAAATAATTGACAATACTCAAGTACTTAAAGAACTTAACTACTTCACAAATACACCCGCAAAAGTATGTAATGAAAATCTTACCATAATGGCTTAAATTCCTGCCTCTGATAAACAGGTAACTGTTGGCCTTCCACACAACTCAAATGCAGAGGTTCGGCGGTTTCTTCTTCATAATCTTCGACTTCCACTAATACCGCTTCCGGTTCGTCCAAGAATAAATCCGTGCTTCCCAAAGATGAAGCTTTGGAATCAGCCAGGCTTTCCTTCTCCAATTCCTCCATATCGTTCAGGGATAATGATGATGGATGTCCAGATAACAGGGGACACGTAAGGTTTAGTGCCGATACTGCTATACTATCTGCGGATTTTGATCGAGTTAATGACGCCGAATGGTACAAGGATGTTGACTTGTTTTTAATATAGGTTGGTCTTATATTTGGCGCCACGTTGGATGAAGA
Organism: Rhynchophorus ferrugineus; assembly: GCF_030347505.1. Lineage (NCBI taxonomy): Eukaryota > Metazoa > Arthropoda > Insecta > Coleoptera > Curculionidae > Rhynchophorus > Rhynchophorus ferrugineus. The sequence continues at coordinate 15,078,278 of NW_027472583.1, read as the reverse complement.
AAGCAAGGCAAAAGTAGATGCTTCCGGTGCAATGCCTTGTGATTTCTCCCATTCGTATAATTTTTGGGTAAATTTCCTCGAAATTCCCTCAAATCTATGGAAACCAGAAGGTGTATGAATGAGGACTTCTTTCTTTGATGGTAATAATACAGATTTTCTCAATTTAGATAATCTAATTATAACAGAAATATTAGATAAATCATTAATGCGCTACATCATGTTTACCTTTCTTCTCTTTCTAGAAATTTTTGTTTTTCTCTCTCTAATCTCTGTTTTTCCTTCTCGATCTTACCCAATTCTTTCTCGAACCAGTGGAGTTCTTTATTTTGGTCCTTCGACTTTTTACTTTGTTTCGGCGATGAATTTTTCCTATAAATATTGGATATTATATCTGTTACTTACTATTGATGGCTATATACCTGCTAAGTTTTGGACTGGGAGTTTTATCCTTGAATCTCTTGTGGTCGGCAAAGGCAGATGGTCCACCGAGAGCTTTAATTTGTTTCCATTCTTCAAGTTTTTTCCGGAAATCTTCAGACATAATAGGGAATTCCTTTACAGTATGATCAGATGATTTGCTACAACCATCGATAATTAGATAAGAATGTTCATTAAACAGTGACGTTTTAATTTATTGTTGTAATTTTTATTATTTTGTTATTTAGTGTATTAGATCTGGTCAAACCGAAGCGTTCATGTTTTCATCAATACTAGACCAAAGAGTTCCAAAAATTGAAAAATATCTTCAACAAATATTTCATCAATCACAGATCTACCAGAAGAGAGTATTTTAAACATTTCTACTGAAAAACTGAGGAGAATAAGAGAAAAATCTTATTACCTACACATAATGTTTATTTCTAGTTGAGTAACGTTAACAACTGAGCACAGATTCATTAAAATGACTTGAAAAGCTTACCAAGAGGAAAAAGCCTATCCAATGTCTGTAATATTTTTTACAACCTCTTCCCACATTTCTGGCTAAGCTATGTTGCATCGATCTGAATAAGAGTAATCAGAAAGTGCGATAATTGATGAGTACTCTTTGTACGAAAGAAAGTTTCTTTTGAGATACAACAGTGTTATTTCCTTTAATTAACAATATATTCTTCATAACCATTATCAGAACCCCAATCTCGATCAAGCGGTCAAGTGGTTTAAATTCTGGGGATTGCAAATCAACTCCCTGAAATCTCAGGCCATTATTTTCTATATGAAGCCTTACGCACTGCGCGCCTCGCAACTTAAGATCGACACCGCAACATTTCCAGGGCTGGATAACGTCACGTACGTCTCCACTTCGATCATCAGTTCAGTTGTCATTTCCAAATCCTGAAAGTCATCCAGAAAGGTTTAGGCATAGCAAACCTGCTATCCCTCTCTCATCTGCCGTTCTGGCATACGTACGATCTCCATCAAATGCTCATTTTACAAGATGTTAATTCGGTCCGTTCTCCTCTACGGATCTGATAGTCTACTTCAAATTTGTTACACTCAACCAGGTCAAATAGCTTCAATTTTTCTAAAATAAGCTCCTCAGGAAAATCTGAGAATCTGAGAAACGTTCCATGGTTTGTCAGAAATAATCAAATTCACAGGGAAACTGACACTCCATAAATCAAAGACTTCATATCTCAATCCTTCCACAAACAGCAACTCAGCTCAAGTTCTTCTGAAAGCGCGAGCTGGTCGCGAGCTGGTCGCCATGCTGGGAGCTTAGCACTGCGTCACCGCTAACCTCCCCTTTTCCAGTTTCCTTTTCCTTTGCAGTCATAACTTTGGCCCGCATGCGACAGCATCCAGTCGTCTGCTAGCTTAAGTTCGCGAATCAATAGAATCGCTGGGTCCTCGTGTCCAATAACGGGTGCCCAATCAGCGAGTGCCATATCCCCAAATTTAATGCAGTAGCGACCCACAGGGGTCAACTGTGAGGCGATTTCAGTTTAGTGTATTGGTAAGCCCCGAGGCAGTTCCACATAACCCGGTTCAACGTTTCACACCAGGTCAAGTCTCCGTGATCAGGTATGTCATGCATTCCACCTTCTGGTTTTAGGCCATAACAAAAAAAACCCAAAAACACCACTTTTATATATTTCAAACCAAAACTGACAATGGAAATATGATGAAGCAATATTCAACCACTATTCAAGAAATCCTATTCAACAATGAAAGAAACTATAGATGGTCCATATTTCTGTATAAAGTCCTAAGAACTATTATGGATAAATGGAAAAAATCAAAAAACATATGATAAATCTAAGACAAAACTAAAGTAGAATGCGGACTCAAACTAATTAAACTATTTGATATCCTGTAGAATATAGCTATTTGTAAATAACAGATCGTAGAAACTAGTTTTAAATAATTATAGAGGTTAATCGACACTAAACACTTTGAATTACTAACAACTATAATTTTACAAAAAAAATAGTTAGAAAACAATTAAACAGGTATAAAAATTATAGAGAAGAGATTCATTATTAATACTAACCTTGGACCGCCGAGACTTTTCCATCTGGGTACTTCACCAAGTTTCTTCTTCGGACCAGCACTAGTTTTTTTAATCTTTTCCCATTCTTCCAGTTTCTTCTTAAACTCTGGCGGAAGATCAGTTTCTCTTGTAACCTGTGATAATCTGAAACAAAATCGTTTCATTTTTATAAATGGATTTTCAAATAATTTAATTAATATAGTACCTTTGTCGGCTACTAGTTGATTGACTCTTTATTTTTTGCCACTCTTCCATCTTCTTCGCAAACGCCGGATCCTTATTTTCGTCACATAACGGCCCCGTTGACGTTGGAGTCGATGCACCTGGAGATTTCTGCAAAAGAAACATAGCAATAATTTAACAATGCTGCAACTCGGGTTCAACTTTACTTGTTTCAAGCGCTCCCATTCGCTCAGCTTATCTTGGAACTCCAAACTGATTTTCTTTTGTAGTTTAGCATAGTTCTTTTTAATCTCCTCCTCGATATTACCGTCGTCGGGCCTGTCTTTATTTTGCGATGATTGCGAGCTTTTAGGCGTGCGATTACGGTCTTTAGTTAAAAATGCCCTTCGTACACGAACCCATCTGGACGATTTGGTTTCTGAATCAGACTTAATGAGGGAAAATATTAATAAGAGTTCTTAAAAAGTATCTTCGAAAATTTTATAAATTATAAATAACACGTCTGAAATTGTTAATGATTACTGTTATTTAAATATTAGGTGCATAATTTAATTTTTACAAGTTTGTGAGAATTTTTTTTCCTTGAGAACATCATGTATTATTTCTTATGGTCTTGCGTCATCAAATAACGTAAGTATGCCATAAAGAAAGAGACTTGCAGGCATTGAATGCTCGCATGATTCGCTATGCTCTTTTTGAGACATTCTTCATAACATTCCACAACATCTGAGGCTGAATTTCTTCAATTTCATGACGAATATTGTCTTTAAGATGTTAAATCGTTTGGCGGTAAGACACATAAACTTTTGATTCAAAAAACTCCATAAAAAAAAGTCTAATGCTCTTAAATCTGGAGATCTGGCTGGCCATGCTAAATCGCCACTTCGCGAAATTAGTCTTCGTGGAAAAATGTCATTCAATAATTGAATTGTTGAACGAGCTGTGTGTGGTGTGGCCCAATCTTGCTGAAACCACATGTCCTCTAGTTATTGCTCTTCAATTTCAGGCACAAAAAAAAAATCGAATCATGTCTTGGTACCGTTCAGCAGTAATAATAACTGCAACGGTCATTTTCAAAAAAATAAGTACCAAAGATGTTTCCTGCATGAATACCACACCATACAGTTGTTTCTAGTGGATACAATAATGTTTCATGAATTAATTGAGGTTTCTGTGTTCCCCTAAACCGACTGTTTTGTTAATTGCCTGGGCACTGAGAAGAAAATGGGCTTGGTCGCTCATTATCAAATTAGACGAAAAATTTCGCCAGACATTCTTAGGATTGCATTATTGTACTCAACTCGTTGATCATGATCTCTCGGTAGCAATTTTTGGACTAATTGAATTTTCTATGGGAACATTTTCAAAATTTGCCTTAAACTGCGTGCTAAAATGTGTAATTGTAATTGATGTTTCTGGAGATTTTGCAACACTATCGCGCACCAGAGCTACATTTTCAGCATTACGAGACTTCCGTTATCTTCCAGATCGAGGCCTGTCTGCTGTCGTACCGTACTGCCGAAAATTCGCATGTAAACGATAAATGATGGTTTTGTGAGGCACTGGACGATTGGGATATTTTTGACACAATTTCTGCTGAGTGGCAATAATGGAACGATTATTTTCAATAAAAAAAAACGTAAAGACCAAATACATTAAAAAAAAAGTAAAGTTACTTATCTTTTATTTAAGCAAAGATATAGGCAATCAAAATGGTAGGAAGACTTTTGCCCCACGTTGTACAAAAATAAATATTACATTTCATTTCTCAATGTATGTTGGAAATATTGAGTTGAAATGTTAGTAATTTAATGTAATTTATTATATTGTGTATTGACCATAACAATGTACAAATATGAAATATATATTTTCAGAAAAAAAAACATCTATTTTGATGTTATTTGTTATTCTAAATTTTTTTTTATAACATCTTTATTAGATACGCTTAGTACAATCTTAATTTACAATTAATTTATTACTACTTTTCCTATGTACTTGAATTAATTAATAAGCAAGACGAGTGAGAGAAAATACATCAGTAAGTATTCCTCAATTATAAAATTATAATTATTTATTAATTATTAACTTATAGCTATAGTTTACACTAATATTACACACTAAATGTTCACACAAGTTCGTATGATTTTGTTCGTTTTAATCTCCTGAAATCCTGCGTGCTGTCCAGCAATTGTATTGCTTCCACGTTAGTATGATTTAGTAATCTTCCTTCATGTTTTAAAGCGAAATCCTGCACAACTTCGCAAATCCATTTGATTTCCAGGTCATCGTGCAGTTCTTTATTGGTTACATAGCGATAGCCATTGGTAATCAATCGAAGAACCTTGTTTTGAAAGCGTTGTATGACTAGTAGATTTGAATTTTTAGTGCAACCCCATATTTGCACCCTATAGGTCCAAATTAGCTTTATAATTGTATTATGGATCAACCTCTTTGATTTTAGATCAAGTTGAGAGTATCGTCCGACTAACCAGTATAGTTGTTTTATTTTGGTTCTAATGTGTTTTGCTTTTTGTTTAACGTGATGCTTCCAATTTAATCTACCGTCAAGATGGATTCCAAGGTATTTTGCTGATTCTACTTCAGGAATCGGGCATCCATTGAGTGATATAATTAAGTTTTTATTATTTCGCCTTAATGCAAAATTAACGTGGACAGATTTGGAGCTATTAAGCTGAATTTTCCAATCTTTCGTCCATTTGTACAATTTGTTGACTGCCACTTACACTTTTTCTATTGCCCTAGGCAGAGATTGTAAAAATGAAAAATTTTTCATATAGGTAAAATGAAGGGGATATGATTTACATCATATTTAACGTCAGAGTATAAATATCTTTGTCTATTTCCATTCAAAATTATATTGTTGAAAATGTTGATACTTGTTATACTATAAAAATCGTCAGATATCTGTTTTTATGTGTTGAAAAACATGTTTGATTTCTGCTAGCTCATCCACAAAATTGAAAATAGCGATTATGAAATGAATATGATTATAGTGAATGAACATATGCATAGAGTCAAAAAATTGTCTTCTATCTATTGCATGCTCCCGAAACGTTATGTATGCTATTATTTGAAAACTATAAAGTATCGCGAGATTATTTCTATTTTAAATTTTATTTTCAAAATGCTCAAAAAAATCTTGAGAAACCAAGTCATATACCTAATATTTGATAATTTATTTATTAACAATTAAAATAAGCGTTAAGAAATATATAGCATTTTACACTGAATGCTAATATCAGTAACACTGAAAATACAACCTGAGTTAAATATTAAAATGACTTATAAGATCTGTGAATTAATTTTGCGGGAGTTTTCGTGAATTCAAATTACATAATTGTTTTTCTATCGATTTGGTGGTAGGAATCGAATGTTGAGCATACTTAATAAAATCAACTTATGACATAAATATCAGTTACAAATAGCTGATGTTATGTTGTAAGTTTCATGATATATTTTAAATATATCAATATTAACTCACAGTCCCCGTATAATTCACAAGTCTAATGGACCAACAATATTAAAAAATGTTAGTTTTTATAAAAATGATACAAAATATTAAAAGCCGTCTGATAACTTACTGTACTATCCTCGGCTAAAACTCTTTGATAACGTTCAACAACCTCTGGTGGGATATCGCTGCAACATGGACTAGTGCTGGGAGTACTACATACATTTGGTGATGGCGACAGTGACAAGTGCGTGCCTAAATATGAAAAGAAAATATGTTCTGTCAAAAATGTTCGGAAAGTTATTATTTGAAAAGTCCGCTTAAAGGAATTCCAAAATTTAGTTTTATGGCTAAAATGGCCTCTAGACGTGGAGTTTGAATTGGTTTATCGATTTAGTTCATGTCATGTAAGATTTACATTTTTATAATGAATATAATACACTTTGAACAAGGAACTTGTCTTTCATTTTGCATTATAAATTTCTTGTGAAACTTCAAAAGCATATACTTTTGAGTATTATAATGCATTCAGAAGTATTAGATCTGATCGTCCATCATCGCATTCAGTTGAAGTTAACATCATTAATGAAGACAGTACACTTGTAAAGTTAATATTTCGAAAAACTATTTATTTAACTATTATTTTTTTGCCAAAAACTCATCACCCGTTCTCATATAAGATGCCTCCTACCGACTACTTTCTCTTTCTAAAACAAATATTACCACTTCAATAAACCAGTTTAAATATACAAATTGCGGCAAGAGCTGAAGTGGATTCCAAAAACTGCATTTAATAATATTTTTACAAATAAATTATTTGTTAGCATGTGTATAATTTTAGAAGAGCTCTACTTTGAAGGCTATATATTAAATTTGAATAAACAATAAACATTTTGTGTTTTGTACACCAATTTCCAAAACTCTCTTGAGAGAAAGTAAATTACACATAACTGACGTACATAGATATTTTGATAAAGAATCAATAATTGTACGGCAAAAATGTTATCTAATATATATATATATATATATATATATATATATATATATATATATATATATATATATATATATATATAATTTTATTTGAACTATATATATTTCATCAAATATGGGTTATAAATCCACTTCTATGGTAGCTAATTTCAACCATCAAAAATAAACTATTAAAACATTGCCATAGTGAATATTCCTGGTAAGTTAGGAAAGATTGAGAAATATCTAAACTTATATTGAAATAAACAATTGACAAAACCAAGAACAAGTTAAAACATACCACACATTGAGACAGACCAAGGTCACATAAAGGTACATAGAATTTAAGTAGACTGATATCCACTAGAATGAGACGAATAAACCAGAAAGTATATGAAAGGTGATTATCGCAGTTCTATTAATTATATCAGGCCTATAAATTAATTTCAATGGATTTACAACAGATGGTGTTATTGGGTATAAATTGCATCCTATACATTTGTAACTAACTTATTGAAGCTTCGGTCACAAGCTTCAGTTTCCAGTGCGTTCAAAATGAAAGTAATGATGATTTGTACCGAATAAATTGCATTTGCGGAAAGATTCACTCAATTACTTCAGTTCGCAGATAAAAATGGCTGAGGGTCATGCTTCTTTGGTCTTTACATTTTAAAAGTGCCGTATTCTCCTGACCTTGCTCCTTCTGATAATTAATTACTCCAGCACATAAGTGCTGACCTGTCTGACTAGTACTTTATTTGTTATGACGATACCAATAAATGGGTTCTTTCGAGTTCTGTTAATTACCTGAAAGATGAGAAAGAGTAGTGGCTATCGATGGATAATACTTTGAATAAAATACATTGTATCGATTTTCCCAATATAGCTTCAAATTAAAAAAAAATCATTTAAAACTAATTTATAGACCCAATAGTCTCTCCGAAATGTTAATATACGGTATTTCACTCCACATTAGTTTAAATATGACATATTACTATAACACATAACAATAACCAAATAAAATTAGAAAGTAAAACAAAAATTACATAGTTATTATATATTATAGAATAAGTTTGTTGCTATTAGAAAAAAAAAGTAATCAAATTCTAAGCCAGTAAAACTATGAAATGATTGTAAGTAGTAGTGTCCTAAAATTCTTACACCAAGTAAATATGCTAGGATGCAAATAAGAGTTCATTCAGTAATCATAAAACGGTGAGTAGAGCATGAACTTAAAATAATATAGAAGGTATTTAGGAAATAATTACTTTTGCTTATTGGATCATCACTTTCGAAAACATCCTCGTTGTCACTGCAGAATTCCACATCGATCTGGATATCGTCACTGGCTGCCGACAGGCGATGTTTCTTCTTTAAACTACTTCTCGGATGATGGATGATATCCTTCATTTTGGCCCAAGGATTTCGTAGCTGTGATTTGTGTATCTGAGATTTATGTCGATACTCCTATATGATAAATAACAAATTTTACAAAACTTGACTATTTAATTAAACTGCATCTATGGTACCTTTGGATGTGGAATGTATTGATTTGGGTTTTCGTCATCAGAACTTCTCGCATCCTCACATGCTGTTCGACCTAAAAAATAAAACAATTACACAGTTATTATATATTATAGAATAAGTTTGTTGCTCTTAGAAAAAAAAACACACAAATCACAATCACAAATACTAGTTGTTCGTTACTAGTTGAAACATATTTTATTTGTTCTAATTGTCAATCATAAAGAGAATTTGGATCTATGGAGTACAAATATGAGGTTGCACTAAAACATCAACTAATAATCCAACGCTACCAAAACACTTTTATGATCCAAGATTTCGCATTGAAACATGAAAAAGGTTGCTAAATCCGCTATTGGATAACCTGCAGAAAATCCGAAGATTGAAGCTAACCATATCACACGAACTTGTATATTAATTGATATAATAACGCGATGGAAAAACAATATGGTATTAATCAACGTTAGGTAACAAAACAACTTCTAAAATATGTCTTTAAATATCCATTCTCTTTTATAGTTTTTCCACCTGACTGGAGCTGCCAGTATGTGCTGGAACTCAGATATAATCCACTAACACATTTACTAATATTAATTATAATAAATATTAATTACTTATATTTATAATTTTGCTTTATTCCAAATCACAAACACTAAAGCTATAATCTTTTTCCTTGACCGTAATGATTTTTATTAACCCAAAATTATTAAGGAAAGAAATACGAAGTTATTAAATGGACGAAACATTAAATTTTATTATTTTGTTGGGCAGTGTAATTAATACAATTATATATTTTTTGGATATGAAAAACGATACATTTATTAGAAATTGTATAACTGACCTATTATAATTGTTATATCGGTAATGTTAATCACATTGCATGAAATGATGATTCTTTGACTATTTGGCACCTATCTATACTAAAACAAATAACGGCGACCTTGGTTTATCGTAATTTACTACTACATTAATTTGTTAGACAAAATTTCGTGGCTCGTTTAACTCCATTCGCCATTTCTTGGAACAAAATCTGGTTTAACTCAACGACCGCTTGACATATTTATTTCATTATTAGTCCAGTTTTATTTGATATCTCAATAGGTTGCTTCCCGAATTTTTTATTTAATTTTATATTAAATTATTGAGTACAATTCAAATATCTGTTCTATTGTCTTACATTATTTTGTACTATTACACAGTCTCCGTAGGTCTGGGTCTCTTATCTGCAGTAGCTGAAGAACCTCTAGGCTTTGACGAAAGTGTAGCATGTAAGTGGCATGGTATTTCCCAGCGAACATCTTAATTTCTTTCTTGACTGTAGACATTTTTACTTTTTTTTGGTTTCAGCATACTAGCTGACTACATATGTCCTGTCCTAATACTTTTTAATATAAAATATTATTAATTTTGTTTTCTGGCGTGGAAATATATAATGTTGATGGTTTTCTACTTTTCGAACAAATACAATCGTAATGAATCACTTGTTTTAATTGGGGACATGTGCTATTGTTGATGCTGATGATGAATTAAGATTGACAACGACGTAGCGGGTGGCTATGCGGGCTGAGAATTTAGCTCGCTGACAATAACTTACTATGATCGTATCTAGAGAATAAGGGTCGTTTAAAAAAGTGTAATGTTTGAATAAATTAAGTGAGTGTGTTGAAATTCGCTAAATAACACAACAGTGTTGAGAACGACTATAAAAAGAATAATCATCCAACGTACAATGTATTTGATCAATTGTTGAGGTGTGAATGCATATACAATTCAATAACAAATACTAGGCATAGGCACTAGCAAAGAAACGTTCCCTTTCAAATCAATAACAAAAATAAGCCTACGATACACTAACGCAGGTAGTGAACGATGGAGCTGACGCAATTTTTTTGGATGCTTCTGGTGTAACTCGATGGTGATTAAGCGCAACTTTTCTACGTTATTCATTTCGATTCCATTAATTTATATCTGCGACATAGGTAAGTCTAATTAGTGGCATTTTGAAGAACGATTTGATATCTTTAGAGTGTCTGCTATTTCATTCAATTTCAATTAATGGTCATTCAAAATCATTTTGTAGATTTTTTAAATGTTTTTTTCGGAAACAACCTCTTTTGGGCGTCCACTGCGTTCACCGTCTTCGGTGCTCATTTCATCAGGTCTAAACTTAGCATGCCAATCCTTTATCAAGCCAAGTTTTTGCTTCAACTGTATTTTTTCCCTTCAAAAACCAATATTTTATCAACACGCGAAATTCGTTTTTATCCATTTTTTTCTCAATAACAAAAGTTGTTTCACTCAAAATGCTATCATTCACAAACTAATAATCCGACAGCTGTCAAATTTATACACGCATCTCTTGAGCGTTAGGGCTAACTAAAAAACATATCGATTTAATTCTAGTCGCGCCATCTATGTGTCAGGTCGGGGACTTTTCAATTGACCTGTCATACTTATAAACTATTTGTTTAAAAAATTTGTTACTCTTTTAAAAATACAACTTATATATACTTATTCTACGATAGACACTTTGGGCTTGTTATTATTTATGTTACTGTTTTTAATGTACACTGAATTTTACTAATATCTTGACTGAACTTTACTGAACTATATAGTTAAGTCTTATAAATGTCACATTAAGAATAACGGCAATAAAATAAAACCGCAAAGCGAAATAAAAATCAACATAAATCACCAGAAATATTTCCTGCTTTTCAATCACTTACCATTCCGGTAAATGTTTAACTAGGATGCACACGAAAAACACTTAAGTGCAGTCCAGATCAGGATATTCGAATCGGTTTATTCCGTTTCACATTCGGAAGCGAATTTAACGGTTATTTATATGCGTAGAAATTAAAATTAGAGCTTCGCTAAATCCGAAATAAATATTTCGAGTGAGCGATGAAAAGTTCCAGATTTCGTTCTAAGAATGGTTGATGGAGTCGGACGCACTACCAGATATTAAGTAAAACATTTTGGCGAGTTCGTAAATTACGATTCTTTTTTAACGATTTGATTATTAATTTTTATCTACGCCGCTTTATGGAAGTGGATAGATATACGCAGTTCAGATTTAAATTTTCTATTATGGTTTATTATGTGTTATAACTTTTACAACTTTTATCATCTCATATTTATTTTCTTTCAATATATTATGCATTCATAGTGTGTTTAGTTATATATTTTTTATTAATATATAAACACTAGTCATTGTCGACTAACCTACAATTTGGTTCTGAGTGACCCACCTGCATTACTTATTCTCTATAAATATTAAGAGGACTTTTTACTGTTTTTGCACTTCACCATACAATTACGCAAGACCACACAGTTTCATTCTTTTCAGTCTGCGTGCTAATTCAGTGTTATTTAAGAGTTGCAACATTTTGGTGTTGAAAGTGGAATCTTGCTTCATTTTCTCTTCGTGTCATCTCATCTAAATTTGTGATATCGAAACGTCGCAATGTTGCTGCATCAACTCTGAGTTTTAGTTCGGTTTGACTTTGACATACAACAAAATTCTTATCTAAATAATATAATTGAACAAAAATGTTATCAAATATAATTTATTTTAACATGATAATACAACTAAAAACTACAGTTAATTATACAGCCACAATAGTTTGTAGATTAGGGTTAGAACTTCTTATCGCCATTGCTTTCAATAATTTTGCATACGTCTGACAACCGGACGAATTTGACAGGCTCATTCGTTTACGTGTTGGGACTAATCAGACTGCATTGTGTCTCTTTTTAACTAGGATAAAACGAGAAGGAAAATATTGTCTGATTCTGAAGCGAATCTACAATTTGCGGTAGACAATACATTAAACATCTTGATCACGTAGGTACAAAAAAACTTCGAATAGGCTATAGGTACATCTACAATATTTCTCAGGATTTTATACTGAAATACTTGTATTATGTTGAGTTTTCTTACTCAACTATGTTATGTTACTTCTTTCTGAACATCCCTCAATACATAACTGAATTCTAGGTAAGTATGGGCTTTAGTATTTGCTTGTACAGCAGCAACTTATCATTTAAGGGTAATTTAGATTTTCTTCTAAATAACATTTACATTTGACCTTTGCAAAATAATACATTTTTTATATTTAAATTAGCGAAATTTCAAAAGCGAAACCTTGCAAGACATCGTAAAATATTAAATGGATAAAGGCTTAAAAAAGAATTTATATAATAGTAAAAATTTTAAACTTATTTGTATATTTAGTCGTCAATTTTTAGTTTTGCAAAAAAATATACTTTAAAATGATATACTAACTATAATTTATAACAAAGCACTTGTCAAATTAAAATTTTTTTTATTAATAATTCTAGATGATGTATTCGAAATTAGTTAAACATACTACCCTCGCTCTTCTAGTTTTCTACTTCCTCTTCTTCTTCTTCTATACTATTCAGTTGTTTGTATAGTTGAACACTTAGAACTTCAGTAATTAACAACAGTAAATAATTAAAAATTAATATCACAAACATAAAGTATGAAATGACTAGCAGTATTTAATTCTCTTAATCAGTGAAATATATTATATTAGTTAGATATATTATTTAGTTAATATATTAGTTACAAATAATCTATTAGTATTTTAAAAATTAACTTGTTATACGTGACATTATTTATTATATAGGACTAAGCTTTGAAGTTTGAACGTTTGAAGTTGAGTTTAATATTTTTAACATTCACAATTGTTTTAAATATGATTGGCAACTTATATTGGATAAGCTCTATGGTTCGTCTAATAAGATTCTCATTTAACAATTTATACAATAAAATAAGGGATAATAGTGTGACAATAACTGATGAAACATAACAATACAATTTTTGTACATCACGTGTTACAACATTCATTGGGCATTGATTTCGATGTAAGAACTTTGTAGCTCCGATATGACAAATTTGTTGATAAAATCACAAAATAAAATGATCACTCATACAGTGGATGGTTAGTCACCAATCTTGACTAGTAAATGAAATACTGATCGAAAAGATGTTATGGAGGTACATAGTTCGATTTAAAAATACAAACCACCAACAAATACACAATATTTAGCTTTTAAAATAGTTGCATTTCTTCGCGGAATAGATTCTTAGATAGTTTCCATGAATTAGATTCGTAGATAGTGTCCAAATAGTTTCTAACGTAATGCCCCATTCTTGTATCAAAACATCCGCCAATTTATCATGGAGATGGAAATCACTCCACACATTTCGTTGGCATATAGCAGTGTTTGGCAGTAATATATTAGTCATTGTAAGAACTTTATCATTTAGGATCTCCGGACCCGTAAGCTTCTTTTGGGGCACTGCATACATAAATCAGTTGTAAGAAACAATGTAAACGATGATTCATCATACCATATCACATTCTTCGAATCATCGAATATTCTGATTTTATTATCATTGCACTACTTGGTGTATCAGCTTGGTGTTAGCTTAATGTTGAATTGTATTGTCATTTTTTCTGCAGTAGTTTTATGTTGTCAGGTTACAAAAATTTTTACTGTTCGTCGATATAATTCAATTAACTATGAGTTTCGCCTATTATTCTATTCGCCAATGATGTTTTACAATATTTTGTGAATGCCGTTATAACTTTGGATACTGCCACTCATGAAACGTCTTGAAAGGTCTGAGAGATCACACATTTCACCGATTAACTTATCAAACGTGGCAGATTAAATTACTGAGCGACAGACACAATAATATATTACTTACACAAAAGCAGTTCTGACAATATAGTACATCAAGATCTACTAAAATGCACCGTATACATATTATTTTGTTTATCCCCAATATTTAATCTGCTTTTGCATTACTAAAATGGTATACCAAATTATTCTATATAATAACATAAACTGCTGGCTTGGTTGGCGCAATAGCACTAGTAGTAGTGCTTTTTGTTCAAATGTAAGTAAAAAGGTAAACTTTCTCGCAAATGCGATTTATTCCATTCCATTACAAGTTTAGCTAGTTTTTGCTTAGACGAAATGATACTTGAGTGAAGCTTCCACCTTCCTTGAAGTTGGTTACAAGTGTATTTAATGCACAGTAATACCATCTGTTGTAAATAATTTATAATTAATTTATAAGCCAAACTAAATGAATGGGAACATAGAATCTGAAGGGAATGAACATAAAATGAGTATAGTTAAGAAATAACAAAAGAATGGAATATAATAAGCCAAGAAGATGTTGGAAATAGGATGAAGCAGAAGAAAAGGCCCAAAAAGAACTGGTTGGATACGGTTAAATTTATTGTTGATGTTTGAAGTGTTGGTGTAAGTTGTTGTATTCAATTTTTTAATATATAGTAAATTTTTATTAAAAATTATGTTAGTAATTAATTGCTTTTTTTCGTCAAAGAGCTTAACACTCAAACAATTTTATTGTTGTCGTCTTGAAAAGTTGGAAATCATTCATAATGAACACCACCATTTCTACATCACGATAGTAATTTAAATAAGTCTCAACTGAACGAAAGAAGTTAAAGTCGGATAAAAATTATATCTTAGTTTGGATGAAATCAAATTCGTTAGATTAAATTAGACGACGAAGATAAATTACAGTTGGACACGTTTTGACACTTGAACACATTACACTCAAGTTTTTCATAGTTGGCTTCAATCGATCCGCCATTCCTAGAACGAAATCTGGATATTTTCAACATCTCGAATATCTATTTCAAATTTAGCGTAGCTCTAATTTTAATTTGTACGCGCTGATATAACATATGTAAAAAATAAAATACTCATTTTTATTTCCCAGTACAAAAAAAAACGTTTTCTTTTCCCGCCGTTACCCCGAGTGCCCCGAAAGCCATTTAGATGACACGTAAGGCGTGGAAACAATATGTTACGGCGGGTTTGAAGTCGATGTTAAGGTGTAATATTGAGAGTTAAAAATAATCGGCACGTTGTTTTGAGAACTTTGATTAAATGTGTATCGAAAGAGGGACCTTTTTTCAGAGAGAAACATAACAATATATCAGCGCGTATTCGATTCTGTTAAAACATCTAAAATTATACATGTCAAGTCATTTATTTCGTTTGTTTATTGATCAATCTGCCTGTTAAAATAGTAGGGAAGATTGTGAAAGTGAATTTAAAAAGTGAAGTTAATATATGAGGTAGTTTTAGTAGCCTCTTGTAAATTTAATTTAATTATAACTATATATGTAATTTTTCGCAATCCCAATTCAATCGGCACAAAGAAAATATAATACAAATAAGATCAGCAAGGTGAAGAGAGGAGAAAAGTGGTGAGAGAGGAGGGGAAAAAAGTGAAAATTGCATAAATTGGCTAAAATGAACATAAAAATAGAAAATAAGAACTTAGAACATATGAAAACTGATGGGTAAATATATGGAACTAAATAAAGAATATGAACAAGTTGGATTGAATATATTAACAGCAATAGCAAAAATACGTTTTTCCTTTGAGCAAAACCATTCATCAAACCATGTTCTAACTTCTTCGAAATTGGCGAAGTGCTAATCTGCAAACACGTGGTCGATGGTTGCAAAAAGTTGATAGTCGGATGGGGCAAGGTCTGGACAGTATGGCAAATGCGAAAATATATCCCATCCAAGTACTTTCCATGCTTTCAGCGATTTTTTTCTTTTTATTAAATAATAAAAGTAATGCGAGCCGCAAGTGCACGTTTTCAGGCACGAAACATTGTATTTTCAAGGAGGTATAAATCTATGATGGTGTTACTTTCGTAAAATATAACATGCATTGCTTTGACCCTTTATGTCAGTAGAAGAAAATAACATATGTGTCAAATTATAAGATTGCATTACTTAGATTTATTTTATTTTAATAATATAATTTACTGGATAGACTAAGATCAAAACTCGCAAATGTTAAAACACATTTTTTGTTTTACGAGAACTTCAATCATACCCAACGTAAAACGAAAATACTAATAAATATAAAGTAGCCATAAATCGATAACAAAATCAAAAACAATCTTGAAATGTTTGCAATAAAAAATGCATTAAATCGCAGTCATAAAACACAAGAGTTGCATCACTCGAGTGAAATAAATCAGTTTAATTGCTTATTTCACTAATTAAATCCGTAAATAATAGTGATTTATTTGTCTTTTAGACTTTTATAATTCAAGAAATTGAAAGAAATATTATGATATGAGAAATATGCAATATGAAATGAAATATATTTTCAATATTCTACTATTGAACAGAAACAAAAATAAACAAGAAATTTAGGCAAAAGTTCGCATTTTTCTAATCAAGCTTTTGTACGTTATTCCATTCAAATATCTTTCATAATTAAGGAATAATAGCTAAGGATTAGGATTTGCATAAGCATAAGGATTTGATAGCTACATTTATTTAACGATTCAATGTGTAGTATTGGTGTACTGCTCTTCTTGATATTTATCTTAGTCAATAAACAGCCGAAAAAATTATACGGGAGGTGATATAGATCGAAAAACATTCCAGAAACCTTAACACAGAAAGATGGTATACAACGTCTACCAGCATTTTGGAAATCAGTGCTAGGAGAAACTGCAGTTAACAAACCAAGATAACCATAGAGAAAGTCAGTAAATTGCAATGACAATAACCCCAATAAAATAGAATCAGAAAGAGAACCAGAAGATAAACAAAGCTCACAAAACCACAATTTATCTTTTACATGCGAATTTTCGACAGTACGGTACGACAGCAGACAGGCCTTGATCTGGAAGACAACGGACGTCTTGTAACGCTGAAAATATGGCTCTGGTATGCGATAGTGTTGCAGAGTTTCCCGAAATATCAATTTGGACAGGTGGTTCTCAGTTACGCATTTCTGCACGCAATTTAAGGCGAATTTTGAAAACTGATTCCAAAAAGATTCCCGTGCAAAATTCCATAAGTTCATAAATTGCTACCGAGAGATCCTGATAAACGCATTGAGTATAATAATGCAATCCTAAGGCTGTCTGGTGAAAGTTATGATTTTCTTCTCAGTGGCCAGGTCAATCAACAGAACGGTCGGTTTTGAGAAACACATAATCCTCAATTAGTTCATGAAATATCATTGCATCCACTAAAAACAACTCTGTGGTGTGGTATTCATGCTGAAAACAACATTGGTCAATATTTTTTTGAAAATGCAAATGAGATGTTGCAATTATTGTTACTGCTGAAGGTTACCAAAACATGATTCGAAATTTTCTTGTACCTGAAATGGAAGAGCAAGGAAAATAGGCCATATGGTTTCAGTAAGGTGGGGCTAGAGCACACACAGCTCGTTCAACAATTCAATTATTGATTGACGTTTTTCCACGAAAACTTGCATAACCGAAAGTTGCATAGCGAATCACGATCACCATTTAGCCGATATAATTTTCCAATCATAACGACAAAATGTAAAAACTAAATACACTTTTTATGAAAACCAAACTTAGTTATCTTTTCTTTGAACAATGTTATAGGCAATCAAATTCGTAGCGGGACTTTTGTCCCCACCTATTAGAAACATTTTTAAACAAAAAAATCTGTTATTTTACTTAAAAACAGATTTATTCAAGAAAAGAAGAGGCCACTGGTTGAAAGGCGAATCTGAAGGTTCTTATCGATTAGAAAACAGATTTTTTAATTACCATAAGAAATACTCTTTTTTTATTATAATACTTATATAATATTATAATTAAATTAGAGCCCTAAAAATATTATCGGAAACAATTACATGATCTCCGTAATCACTCGCTGTAATAGCTAAAACGAAATCACAAACAGCAAAAATAAATCCACTGTTTAGTTATTTGTTTTAGAAATCTATAAACATTCTTATATATTGTTTGATATATTTTGGGAATAAAACAACATTTTCGACTGATTTAATCAAGTTTTCAAAACAACGAAATGATTATTTTTAGCGGATAAACAACGAGTTGAATTTTAACGTAACATATTGTTCCACGCCTTAAATGTCACCTAAATTATTCTGGAACAGAAATATATATTCTCTACATATGTTGTATATGAGAATATACGTTAAAATGAATGATAAGTTAAAGCCGAAATAGATATCTACATTCCTAAAATTTAGTCGGTTCGAAAGAGAATATTTAATAGTAAAAGTAAAGCAGAACCTAAAAAAATTATTCAATATTAAGAAGACCATTTCAAATTATACAAATCTACAGAGTAGCAAAAAATATTAAATGTTCTTCAAGTTAGTGAACAATGAGATGGTAATACTGTCGGTTGCTATTTCCTTACTACCACCGGAAGTGACAATTATAATATATAACAACAAAAGAAAACCTTATTAAGCTATGATATTTTTAAAGCTTTTTAAGACCATCTAGGTCTATCCTCACAGCTCCATGATCATCTTATTTCACAAAGAAATAATGTTCTATCACTCTGTAGTCTTTAATTTAATCCTAACTCTATTCTTGAAACCATAATCCTAAATAATAATAATATTAAATAAAGTCGATATTAAATGAATTCCTAATTATAAAAACAAATAAGAGATTAACCATTTTCTGATGGGTATTATATTTAAGGTTTCAGTGAACAATGAGATGAATTAAATAACAAATCTTCGCCCCAGATACTAGATTCCATTGCCTCATTTATTCATTCCTATATAATTTGTTCATATAAGTTATTATTGAATTACTGAGGTATTTTCAATATATGTGTTATGTAATGAATGGTGAATGAGTGAGACTGAAGGTTCTGTTTTCTCATAGATAAGAATCCCCTGTGTCACGTTGTATCGCTGTTCAATAAATCACATCTTCTTTCTTTAAATAAATCAATTTTTAAGTAAAATAAATTTTGTTGGTTTAATACCCTTTGGCTAAATATTACTGGCGCAGTCGGTAGGATTCCGGAGAGATCATAAGGCTGTTCTCTTTTGAATTCATTCAATTAACCGGAATAAAATTAAATCAAATTAATCAAATATGAAACGAAGACAGGTTGACTTTGTATTGGCAATCGTTTTGCAGTTACTCAAGGCGTTTCTTGGTATAGTTAAAGGAAGTTCGGGCAACAGTACAGCAGCTAAAGCTGTAAGGTAACAAAAGGTGGATTGAAAGCGCTCAAAGACCACTAGCCATAAACTGTTCCAGGTAAGAAACATTCAAGCTTTAAAAAATACCCCTAATTCGTGGATTCCCAGCACATGCATAACAGTTCAAGATGTAAGGCCATCAAAGGCGAACTAAAGTTGGTGTGAATTAACATAGTCCACCCAAATTTCGACAGAAGTTTGCAATTCATGTGAACGGCCACCAAAGGCGAATTTAGAAGCTCAGTTTTTTAACCGTAGACTATTGAAATATAGTCACCAAAATTTGAAAAACCATTCTGTAGAAGTGGTCCATAGAAATTTGACTAAAAAGAGTACCATTTCGAAGATCTTCAAAGGCAAACTAGCGAAAGAAGATATTCAAAACGTCTTTTGTAACTAGTCTATAAGTAATCTTATAGTATTGTAATCTATAAGCTCTCCATAGGGTCTCCACCGATTACGTACATTACTGTGGCCATTTCTTTAGCAGGGAGGTCTTATGTAATATGGGCCTGAATATCCTGCCATGTGTGTAAAAAAACAATGTGAATAGTAAATGAGTGAGACGGTCTCGGTTTTCCTAACACATAATAACCTCTATTGTTGCTTTGTAACGCCATTCAACAAGTCGTCTTTACTTTCTTTGATTAAATCACTATAAATCAACAAAAATAATAGTCCACCTCCTCTACAATCCATAATTATTACAACCATATCCTACTATAATTAATTAAAATAAAAGATATTAAACCGATGCTAGTTATCATGACATAAAATTTCATAATATACTGTCTTGTACATTATAGGTTGACTGTTCACTACTACTTTGGATAGACTATAGAAATTTGTCTGCTCTACTAGGATAGGCCCACTTCCTTCACAATTTATAATTGTTACAACAATATCTTACTATAACTAATTAACAGAAACTATCTTAAAGATATGCTCATTACCACGACATAAAATTTTATTATATATTGTCTTCTACAAGAAAAGTAGACTTATTTAACCGGACTAAAAATTCTACAATAGAGTTGAAGTGGACATAAAACGAACATATCCAGGTCTAAAAATACTCGGTCGGCCGCTTTGAACACTTGATTAAATGGCTATCGGGAGAGAGATAGAGGTTTTACAGCCAAAGAGTCTAATAATAATAAGGTTGTTTGTTTGACGCGTTCTCTTATAGCAAGACTGCAAATACGATATTAAAATAATTTCGTATAAATAGCATCATAGTCCAGTCAATGGGTACATCGGACCTTGTAAAAGATCAAGGGAGTATTTATTTTTGTGTTCCCAGGTTTCATATAAATTTTACTATATGTTTTAAGCGGTCACAGGATTTGTTTTGAAAAGGGTGTGGTTGGATACATCGACTTCGATTGTTAATTAATCTTAAAGGATTTGCTTTTGGTGTAACTAATATGCCCCGATTCATCTCGTCATTTCAAATTTAATTTTTGGTTTGGTCTCCGAAATTATCCGATCCAAAAAATTGTTATAAACAATATAGCTCCACTTTATAGATGCCATAATAAATGTTGAGGTTCAAAAATATGATGGTTGCTTTGGCGAGCAAACAAAGAGCTACAGCAAATCTTGAAGCCAGTGAGGATCTACAGAGTGCAATTATGGGGCTGCAGAAAGAAATTTAATGTAAACATGATCCAGGATTGTTAACAACCCACGGTATATCACCCCAACATATATCAGGTCGTATAAAGTCAGTGAAGAAATTAAACGAATTGAGAAAAAATACCAAAATAGATTGCGTGATCATAAAAATGTTGAAGTACTGCAGCGGCCCGACAACAGTGGCTTTCCCTGACATCAAAAACGTTTGAAAACGCTTATGTTTTGGGTAATTAAATAAGCTTAAAAAACATAATTATCCATAACTTTTTTAACTAACCAAATGCGTTTCGTGAAGAAAATTTTACTATAGATAATTACAAAGCGAATGTGGACTTTTTTAATGTATAGAAAACTTGTCATCATATTTACTTGTGGCTAATAAAAGCATAAGCCAATGTTTTTTCTTGTAAAGCATCTTATACTACCAAATCATTCCCATCATTAACAGTCGTTAAGAATTAAAACAGTAAACATCAACATACATTTTATAGATTGTTCATAAATATTACAATCGATTAAATTAAACTATAATATGATAAAATATACACATTAAAAATAATAAACTAAAAAAACTACATTCGTATGTCATCATTATATGGGATCTGTATAAAACAGAAGCAACTTACCATTATATCAAATTAAATATCCGTTCTTAAGTTTGAAAATAACTAAAATCCGTTGGGTGTCAAATACGGCGAAGGCGGTGGATTTTGTAATATTTGATTTATATTTTTATTATACGAAGTCGAATACCATTAACAATCATCAAGTTCGACCAACTTCATTTTCGAGGAGGCAAATGTGCAATGGCCTAAACCCGCATCCGTCAGTGTTACGTTATAAATGACTTTTGACAATCATATGAGAGTTCCTTAACCCCAAAAAGGGGAAATTAACTGAGAAAATTAATTTCAGCGTTTAGAATTTTAGGGTTTCGGTCTATGGAGATAACACGAAATGAAACAGTGGTGTTCACATTATGTGACCGTTATTTATTGATGATATAAAATATTAAGGAAATACAAATAAATGAAAGGCATCGGCGCTGGGTTTAGCTGTTGACGAGGCTTGGGCAGTCGATGGTGGCACGTCTGAACTGAACTCTGGACAGTGACTGAATAAGCGATAGTACCCTTCTATAACATCCCAGATAAATTTCTCGGGGTTGCTAGATAATTGTTATCATTTTATAGTTGGTGCTGCTAGCACTCCGTACCTGTTCAACATCTGGAATTTTATTTCTGGGTATTTTATAGACAGTTATTCCACGATGTAAAATTCGACATGTCTCAAGCTACAGAATCATATTGCTGTTCTGTCACCATCCATTTTTTAATGAATCCATTCAATGAACTGTCTACGCCGTGTACGATCGTTAAACTTCTGCTCTTAGGTCCGACAATAGAGCTTCTTGCAGTTAGTATCTTGTAGATGATGCCGAATTGATATTCCTGAACTTTCAAAAACACTCATACCCATTGCTTCGATTTTAATGAACATTAGCCTGCCAATCCAAATCGGTAATTATTTCAACTATGTGGGTGACCGCGCATATGACAACGAATTCAAATCTTCGATAGATTCTGAAAAGCCGGCTTGTTTGACGTTGTGGTAAAGACGACAGGTCGGTCCACCTACTGTTGCGATAGTCGCGGGTTCGAATCCTGCTGGGGCATGGTCGTAAATTTATGTTTGTGATAGTTTAATAATTGTAATTTTCGTAGACAAGTGTGCAAAATTCGACAAGGAAAATAATCCCAGTCATGCCAGTAACCAGGCTGGGTAAGATCGAATGTCTTATGGGATGACTAAGTTGGTCACTCACCAGTCGGTAGGCTTAATGGCGAAGACCGTGATTTGGGGTCAACGTTAAACTGTAGGTCCAGTCCAGATAAACCCTAAATTATATATATATATATATATATATAAATGCTGAAAAATTTTTATATCTTTTTTTGGTCAAATAATCTGTAGTTAATAGAAACAAATTAGTCAATTCCTTGGAAATAAATTGTCTGTTTTTGTAATAAAAACACGTTAGAATTATTATCTACATACATTTCACTAGAACGATTACTAATCCAGCAAAAATCGCGAAAAAAATATTTGCCTAGCTAGTCTCCCTATACGAAGAAATTTGCCCCCTATATACAAAACAATATCGGATAATTTAATAAACAACGGGCGAATTGGCTCAAGGAAATCGATAATTTAGAAACTGGCGATTATTTATATTCGCTTCTTTGGTGTACCGAATTAGATTTCCAAAATATTTACAATGCAAGTGTTGCGTGTTCTAAAGCAGCGGACATCTGATATTCTATAATACAGTTTTCAGAAAACTGGACGGACGAATTTACGTTAAGCGATTTCGCATTAATTTCGATCGAAAAAAATAATAACAAAATTCTTTTACCATACGTAACGCCTAACTTACTTTGTTACGATCAAAATATAGGAGTACAAATTAATTTGATCACTTTGTTTGTGATCAGATGTGAAATTTACTCGTGTAAAAGCGAATTTTATTTGCTTATATTTTTTCGATATTTTTTTTTTGACCACGTACCATCCAAGGAAATCACAAATCGTTTCGAATATTTATGGTACTTAGGATTCCGTTTGATAATTCGATATTTATTCGACCTTTTTTAACTTTGGGGCCTTGAGAATACCCAGCAATAAAACAATTGCCATGAATAGGAAAATGTTTGTTACTTTACTAGGGCTGTTATTACCACATGTGATATCTTCATTCATTTGTGAATACGCGACGTTCAGAGTAGGGGTGTTGACTATCGAGATAAATATCGATATTGATCTGGTTCGTTATCTGTTATCTGGTTCTTCTGATAGTTTCGCTTTCGAAGAAAAAAAATGTCGATATTTTTTATTTTATAAAAATTTATTAAATGATTTTTTATAATGTTTATAATTATTTTCTTTGAAAAAATATCGATAAACATTAGATATTTATTGAAAAAAATATCGATATATTGACATAACAGTCATCCCTAGTTCAGAGTCACTACCTTTTTAATTCTGTTAGTTTTACTATGTTTTGTGCTGCCCTACCAGAATGATGAGTTTGATTACAAAGTATTCTCGTTTTCTCTTCTTAATTTCTTTGCATTTTATTTATTTCATTTATAATTTTCAATTTTGTTATTTATTTATTTATCTATTGATCCATATTTATTTATATTATAATTTATTTGTAACTTTATCATAATTTTTAAGTTACTGTTACCTGTTACTACAAATTTTATAAGCCAGAAACTGATGCCAAAGTGGGCAAACTAACTAATGTATCGTTATGAATTATTGATAATTTGAAGCATGAAGCATATGACACCGCCGAAAGTTGTACTTGCTGGGACTTGATATTTAACGTGTTTGCCTTTGGCTTTGGTTTCCCTTGTGCGTATTACACGTACATTATAGCCGGAGTTAGGAGAAGTGACTACACAAGAGCAAAAGTATTGTTTATTTATTTATGTAACATTCTGACTTTATCCTAGCGAGGCCTACTCTAGTCTAACTCTAGTCTCGCGTGTGTCATGTACTTGATCTCATTTCACTAATTCCCAATAATTCTCTCAATAACTCCCAATTACTCTTGCCATTCACTCGGATCTTCATGGAGTAACAACTCCAATTCTTTGGTTTAGATTTTTTTGTTTACTCAGAACGAAACTTGTGTTCGTCGATACCATTACCTACTTGTTTTAGCAATTGGATTCATATTATAACAGTCGTTATAACATACAATTAACAATTAAAGCAAAAAAGAAAGCCTTCTGTAGAATACCACATGATTAACACATAATAAAACATATTCAACAGAGTAAAAAATAATAATTTTCTATAAAATTTAAACCGATATACACGAAATTTCTTTGACCATTAAAAAAAAACCTAATTATATATCACTATAAAATATTCAGTCAGTAAAAATAAGAAAATTAATTTGCGCTAAATATATTTAGTGTTGATAAACTTACCAATACGTTGGAAATCGTCGTTTGATGATGCTGAACTGATGGAGCCAGGAGTAGATATGCCCGCTCCCGAATCACCAGCACTGTGTCCCATTTCATCGCTGGTTGATGGTACACGAAGATATCGGGCTATTTCGTAATTTACAGGTACATGTATACCACTATCTTGCGATTTGGTATCTCCTACGTTGGAAGCTTTCTCCCATCTAAACAAAAACATGAAATATTTTACCTACTATATTTTAATATTAGCATCTAGTTTTGTATTTATTAACGTCAATTTATAATTATTCGTTAAAAGTAACTAGATCAAAACTATTTTTGTCCCCCTTGAGTAATTGCTTCGGTACAATGGATCTTTGACAATATTTTTATAGTTCTGGCAACAGTTTCTGGAATGTATGAAATGACATTTAAACATTTGGTGAAAAACAAAGTGGTTAGGGAACAAAATATTTTATGAAAAAGTTGCGAAAAATTAGTACTGCATTGTGATTCAAAAATGAAGATTTATTGGCATATAATTTCGGCTCCAAAAATGATCAGAATATATACAAAACCATAACATTTACATTTTCTTTACGTATTTTTCATTTAATACAATATGACAGTGTGTCGAAATAGCAACGAAAAATGTTAATATGCATTCAAATACGGAAAACAAAGTGAGAAGACAACAGACAACATGTTTTCATAAAGATGGAACCAACAACTGGAAAATATTTTTTACATCCAATCATAGAAAATCTCAACTTTGAACTTTTGAACAGAGTACTATTCAAAAAAATGTATGGGTCGCCAGAATAGTTTAGTTGTGCCTATTGTTGCAAAATTATCTAAGAAATGATGGACTACAGGACTAAACATGTCCCAGTTATCAATATTCCTATTTATACTCGGTATGTTATGTTTAGAAATAGATATGACAAAATAACCACACTCCAGCGAAAATTGAACATTCCCCAGCCTTCCATTATAGATGGCGGACACTACCGCAGGAAAATCAACCATCAAGGATTGGTATGCTAAGTTTAGACGTGGTAAAATGAGCACCGAAGACGGTGAACGCAGTGGACGCCCAAAAGAGGTTGTTACTGACGAAAACATTTTAAAAATCCACAAAATGATTTTAAATGATACACTCTAAAGATATCAACTGAGCGTGTACATCATATCATTCATGAATATTTGGGTCTCAGAAAGCTGCGTGCAAAATGGGTACCGCGCAAGCTCACCTTTGACCAAAAACAACGACGAGTTGATGATTCGGAGCAGTGTTTGAAGATGATCAAGCGTAATAAACCCGAGATTTTGCATTAATATATGACAATGGATGAAACATGGATCCACCATTTCACTCTGAAGTCCAATCGACAGTCATTTCAGTGGACTGCATACGAAAAAACCGTTCCAAAACGTGCGAAAATGCAACAGTCGGCTGGCAAGGTTATGGAGTTTGTATTTTTGGATGCGCATGGAATAATTTTAATTAACTAGCCTGAGAAAGGAAGGACCATCAACAGCGACTATTACATAGCGTTATTGGACCATTTGAAGTACGAAATCCGCGAAAAACGGGCACATTAAAAAAACAAACTGCTGCTTCACCAAGAAAATGAACCGCGTCACAAGTCAGTAAAAACGACGGCAAAAATCCATGCATTGGGCTTCGAATTGCTTCCTCATCCACCGTATTCTCCAGATCTAGCACCGAGCGACTATTTCCTGTTCTCAGATCTCAGAAGAACGCTGGTACTCGTACGAAGGACAAATCGTAGTACAAAAATGATATTGAAAAACCCTTGAAGGGAATTATGTTACCGAACTAATTTTGCCAAAAAAATGTATTTTACAATGGTAGGCCGGGGACTTTTAAATTGACCTGTTAGTTTTTATTTATTTGCAACTACATAACAAATGAAAAAATTACTAGCTGAAATGTTGAGGGTGTCACAGCTGAATGCTACTGTGTTGGATGTGAATTTAATCCGATATGAATGTCAAATTAGAAGTCTTGATATGGTATTGAACTTAATTGGGGTTCTAATACTAATTTTAATATATTATAATAGTCGAAATACCTAAAGGCTGCTTTAACTTTGGTCCATTTGGATACTTTTGACTGTTTATCCTTTTTCATGGCATCGTCCTTTTCGCCCACTTCGTCTCTTGCAGCTTCGATTAGGTTAGGTCTTTCAGTTGCAGAAACGCTTCGATGCCTTCTTAACAAGGACGAACGGGTTTTCGGTCGACTCAGATCCTACAAATAATTTTCAGGTCAGACTAGGTAAAAAAATTGTATGGACCCGAGTAAAATATACCTTGTTTTTCGGATCCTGCAATATCGATTCTAGTAACGCTTCGGCAAAAACGGTATCTTTCTCCAGGTCTGGATACTCTTCTTCGACCGCCGCGGGATTAATATGGATCCTTTCTAGATTATTTAAGTGTTCCAGGTCTCGAATCCTAAAAATTAGCTTTAATTAATCAAGTATTAGGTGTGTTTGAATTCGTAATGCGGATTAATTCGTAGCGTTTTAAGAAAATGGTATAAAACTATAAAAAACGATAATTTGTATATATCAGATTTTTCGCCGAAAGTACTGTAGTACGAATATCTTAATTTAACGTCTGCACATGAACGTTCAAGAATAACGATTTCGATTTACAAATCGAGGAACCACCCAGAGAGTACAATAAAATTATGAAGATTTGAAGCAATTATTCAATAAACACTCATCTCAAATACTTCAGGAACTAGTTAAACTATTAGATGATAATTTATCAATAAAGAAATGGGTAAAATAATTGACGGTAATAAATAATGAGGGAGATTCAAGAGGGAATCAAATGTTGTGATTTATTTATATGATTATTATCTACATTGCGGACTCGTAGTTGATATAATCAAAAACAAAATGATCTAGTTAATACTAATACGAGTTTTTTCAGATATATTTATAGTTCTAAACAGTTCTGTCGGCCTACTTTAAATTTTTCTAGTACCATATGATATACATCTAAATAATATGACCCAGGTGATTTAATAGATTAATTGAACAAAATTGGCTCTTCTTCAAAGTTATTTTCAGATCTCAGACTTGCCGGCTGTAACTTTATCCTTCCGAATTTATTCAAATTAAATGGCTTTCATTCTCTAAACTAATAAAATATTTTCAACGTTGCAAGGTTTGTTTTTATGCAATAAAAGCAATCTTCCTAAAATATTTTAAATCTTCTTGGATCTCCATTTTTGGATCGTAATGTACACTTTTGGGATAAAATTACTTTTATTACTACATTTATTTTTTCACGATTATTTTCCTAACTGATCTTTCTTAGATACAATATGTTCATGTCAAAATGTTTTTAGTCCTCCATACAGTGTAATGTATTAAATTGTGTATTGCATAACATTCTATTTCCCTAGCACTTTGAAAATGCTTTTTTGTTTATAAAGAACATATTAAATATAAAGAACATAAAGAACTGATTAAATATAATATTATACAAAGGAGTTATGTTAAAAAACGTTAGCTATATCATATTTTGATTTATTCTGGATAATTCTAATGAACTTTTTTAAATACAATATACCCAATCTTCGAATAGTCATAGAAAATAATCAGCTGACTTAATGCTATCTCAACATACTTTTGCTTTCTCCATTATCGATTTTTTATAGTAATGGATATCACGGATAGCTTCCTTAAGTAAACAAATAATTTGTTGATCGTTGGAGTGAACCTATTCTTAACATTTTTACATAAAGAAATTGTTCTTCGGTGTCATATTACACCTACGTATTTGTTTCTGATCTTGTTGCGTCAATAAGAATTTAATTTTCTTCTTTTAAAGCTGCCATATGGCATCTGCAACTATCTGTTTATATCTTTCTCTATCTTGGTTTATCACTGTCTCTATCTATTTGTGTCATGTTATTCCAATTCTCTATGTTAACCATCAAATTTGATCTCTTCTTGTAGGTGATCTCTTATTTTTCCTTCCTAACAGTCTTCAGGAGTTCTTAGCCAATGTGCATGTGATTCAAGACTTGGATATTGGTTATCCTATCTGTCCAAGAGATTTTTAGTATCTTCTTATACGAGGGTTGTCCGATAAGTACTTAGTTCATACCCCAATTCATTATACCTCTCTGTAAGTAGATCACACCTTGTGAATCCCAGAGCAGTGGCAATCCCCTTTCCGACTATAAAACAGTTTTCGCCTTCTTCGGAGCACGTTCGCCGCGTGAAGTACACTGTTTCAATTGTTCCTTGGTCTCAGTACGTTTACCAGTGGATTCATATGTCGTCGACGGTCGCGAAGCATCTCATGAACTCGGATTACGCATGAACATCGTCAAGCTCTGCTCTTAAGTGGTCTCGCGGTTACGTTTGTTGTTTAAAGTGAGTAAACCGATAACCTGACAGCTTTCTCATGTCCGAAATGTCATAAAGGATGTGATCCACGCGGTCTTTTGAGATGCTATCTCGCGCACCTTGAATCGACGGTATGTTAATACGAGATTGTGGATTCCTGTCATTTAATCCTAGTATGGCTCATCAAAAATCGACATGACACCACATTGAAACTTGTATTTCCCCCAAGTAGTTAAGCATTTTGTCCTTGAGTTCCTTGGAAAACTCGGGCAGCCGTATACGCACGAACTCCTCTACCTCGTCATCGGTGTTAAATCTTTGACCTCCGAGACTTTCAGTGGTCCAAACATGTGGTAGTCGCAGGATGATAAATCCAACCTTATTTCCGATATTGTATCGAGCGTCAGACCTGTTGTATAAGGGCGCGAGTTAATTAAGAATCGCATTAATTGTGCGTTGGGTGCGCAGGAAATCGACGTACAGCACGCCCCGCCAGTCCCAGAACACGGTACACAGAACCTTACCCGCGGACCTGGTTGTCTTTGCTTTGATTGGCGCCCCTTCCTCCTTCTTCCTCCGCTCTTTAGACGACATCTTGTTTTCGGGAATGCAACAGTATGCCCATGTCTCGTCTGTAGTGAAGATTCGTGTCAAAAACTGCCCCCCTCCGCCACTTATCGCGCCAACAAGCGACAACAAACTTTCAATCGCGTAAATTTTTGCTCGAAGTTCAACAATTTAGAAACCCATCGTGCCGTTATTTTGCGACGTTATTAAGGTGTTCGTGGATGCTGGAGTCTATACTACCACTATTGATGACGAGTTCAGCCGAAATATCTCGAACATTCATACTACGGTCCTCCAATATGAGTTGTTCTACGTGGAGAATATTAACTAACGTGATGCTGGTTCACGGTCGACGTCGCTACGGTTCATTCTCGACGGTTTCGCGGCAATCCTTGAATGCTTTGGTCCATTTAAACACCGCAGCCCTACTCAGGCACTCACTACCGGACTGATTTCACCTCTCTTCACTAAAAAAAGAATGACAATACGCTCCCGACGAAAACTATGCCACAATGTTTGTAAGAGACCCAGCTATCATATACTCAAGCCACGACCTTCGAAACATATATGCGCTCCATCTACAGTGTTTGTCTCATTCATCATATTTAAACCACCCTCGTACTACATGATGAACGACTACCGACTGAAAGTAGTCGAAACAGTCGATAGTCGCAAAACAGTCCAAACAGTCGATAGTCAAAAAACTAGAGACTGCAAATAGTAACTACTATTTTCATTTAAATGCACTGTTGGACTGTCTCTTCCATTCGTGATAGACGAAAATATTCAAATTCCTTTCCGTATACATTTTGAGGGAGGATCAGATGAGATGGGATAATTGCTTGGATCAATTTATTTTGAATGAATTTAAATAGTCAATTGGCAGTGTTACTAAACAGTTGTACTAAATATCTATAACTTTTATTTCTATCTATAATTTTATTATTGGAAAGTAATGAAAGCATAATATAATGAATATAATTGAATTGATTGTTATATTTAATTCTAATGTGCTTATTTTTTCCAATCGTACTATAAGTGAGACGGAGATGTATATATTCTTTCTCGTACTAATATTAAAAAAGAAAGGGAAAGAAATAATCACTAAATGCTATTACCTTGCCATGAATAATTTTATTTTAAATGAAGTAGAATAATTTTTATGTTTTATGAATATTTTGTGTCTGTAATCTGTAAATAGGAAGCCAGAACGTTAAAAATCAGTCGAATGAAACTAGTAGAACTGAAAATAATAACTAAAAGTACACGACTGAAACGTTCGATAGTAAATACTAACAAAATCAGTCCGCCCGAAAATAACGACTGAAACAATCGATAGTAAAAAGTAGTCAATTACTAAACAGTCGATAGTCGTTTTTAGTCGATAGTTCCCAACATTACATATAAGCATAAAATTGGCATATTATTTTCTTGTTCGCGGTTAGGACGACAAGACCAGAATGTTGAGAACCAGTCGAATGAACCAGTTAATAATCAGGATTGAAACTAGTCGGAAGGAAAATAGCGACTGTAGTCAATTATTAATCTACTAAACAGAAATTACTAGAGAGTAGATAGTCCCCAACTCTAAAGTAACCGAATCAGCCAATAAAATTCGGTTTGAGCTGGTACTGTTGGCGTATGTTTCCAAATGTTCGCAAAATTCTTCTAAACAGAAGTGATAATAGTTACAAGCTATAAATTAACCAACGATCCAAATCAAAAATCAGAATTGATACGGCAATATTGGGAAGTGCTAATGTCTTAAATTTTGATGACGTGCATTGGAAATCTTATTGGACGGTCTGATATTAACTGCTATGATACTTACCTTCTATGAAATCTCACATTTTGTTCTCTCAATTCCAGCATCTGTTCCATCAGCTTGTACAGCTTCTCCAGATGATCGAACGCTTCTTCGGTCACCACTGCGGGGCCAAATGTTGAGCACGATCTCGAATACAACCTCTTATGCAGCAACTCGATATAATCGAGCACTTCTCGTTCCTTTTCCTTGTCTTTCTCGTTGCCATCTTCGACCGATTCGCTTTTGTTCGTTTGAGAGCTCCTGCACGTAGATGGTACGGCCTCCCAAGGATCCGGCGGTGGCGTGGGAAGCTTGTACCCGCGCTCCAACTTCGGTTTTTTGGGAGGCTTCCTCGCTACGTCGCTTGTTGCGTTCTCACTCATTATTGATTAGTATTACATTGTTACTACGTTTTATGGGTTAGTTGATCATCTTGTCGAGGACAATTCATCGATGGTTAAACGGTTTCCTTCAGTATAAATTATGAGAAACGGGACCGCGTTCCACTGCGAGAGGGTAAGGGATATATAAATGAGATTATAGAGTAAATCGATCTGATAGGGCTCGTTTATTGAATTAAAATTCCCGCAATTCTGTTGACCTATATATTAAGGTCTGATGTTTTCATTTATATTAAACCACATTCTTTAAATTATCAGAATATCAACTCATTAAAGGCAACTCAAACGAATATTTCCTGAAAACCAAAACTCACACAGTAATGTCAGAACCCAAGACAAAAAATTGAACATCAAAAAAATACATAAGGAAATCACTAAAAAGTAAGAAATAATTAAACTTAAACTGTTAACACAAACCAAACAGTTTAGATTAAATAGGATTTGCTTTATTCCTAATTT
The DNA here is from genome assembly GCF_030347505.1 of Rhynchophorus ferrugineus. Lineage (NCBI taxonomy): Eukaryota > Metazoa > Arthropoda > Insecta > Coleoptera > Curculionidae > Rhynchophorus > Rhynchophorus ferrugineus. The sequence goes on along the minus strand of NW_027472583.1, from coordinate 15,045,307 downwards.
TATTTTGCCTTTATGGCATAAAATTGTATTACTTTTGTGTTTTTTGAAGGCTCGACACCGACTTCCAACTGATTTTTATTTAGTTATTACAAAGATTATTACATATATATTTTATTTTAAAATGTTTTTTTTGTGAAATTATTTCAATTTTTTTTGTAAAATTAGTTTATTTTTCTCTTTTTAGTGTCAGATATTTACTCAATAAATTACGTAGTTATTTTATTAAGTAGTACAATGGATAGCCCTAATAAAATTACAGCCAATATGATGAGAAATAGGTATAAAGAAACAAGAACTACTTCCGAGTATTCGTCACATCAGTTCAGCAATAACATTACACCCAAATATTTGATTATGTTAGATAAAATATATGTGAAACATTGTACGTGCCTTTGAAATTTGAATTTTTCCCTTGATTTCCACCCCTTCCCCCGTTCAGATCCTAAATTGGTTGCAACCATATCGGAAGTGCAGTCTTTCGAACAAAAAAAAAATTTGATTTTCCATAATTGTCGGACAAATCGGCGAGCATACATTAAAAAAATATGTATATACAACCGAACATAAAACCTCCTCCTTTTTTGAAGTCGGTTAAAAACATATAATAAAGAAATTTAGAAGTGAAAGTTATATGGAAAAATTGGGTCCCACTTTTAAACTTTTCGGAATCCCCGTTACGTGGCCAAATTAAAATGAAAAATGCAACAGCTGTTTCTCTCTCGTTCTGCTTCGGTATTAATAATTCTAACCTAAGCCGTTAACGGCCATTTTTATGTGATATATTTTGTGTTGTTTATTTACCTCATGTTTTCGGTATGTGTTTTATATATATTTGACAATTACTTTAGATTATTCTGTGTATTTTAATTTATTAGTGTAATAAAAAGAAAACCTTAAGGGGATCTCTTATGATCTCCTATGTAGGTCCAGGTATGTTTGCTGTTTGTTGTCCAGGCTGAAACAAGATGTAATTCCTACCAGTAATTAAAATACTAAGTATTTTGTTAAATAGTAATGATTTATTGCATTCAAATAATTAAGCAATATTTATTGAGATTCTTTACCTTTACTACAAGACAAGGAAAATATGCCCCAATGGCAATATTACAATCACATAAGTTTTTTGATGCTGATAGATATATAGGAGATTCTTCTACCCCAACAAGACCCAGAAGTAAGTAAGTAATAAAAAACTTATGTTTATTATTATAGAATGGAATAAGAATCCAACTTGAAATTTATATGTCCATTTACAGACTCCATCATCTTCGTTTCAGGTTGGATGAAAAACTAATGGCTTTATCCTTATTGAAATGCAGTGGCAGAGGATATAAACTGTTATCGAAGATATTCTGCTTGCCTTCTAGAAGAACATAAAGACAGATACTGGATAAGGTTCCTTTTTGCTGCTGGAGTAGTAACCTCTAATTTTGGTCGTTAGTTCAGAAACTTGACTGTATAGGCCGAACTGTAGTTGTCATATTTGATAAAATATACCTCAATTTAGGTAGGTTGTCAATATAGTTTATTCTAAAAAATAATAGATAATAGATAAGATAATAGTTATATCATCATATTTTAATGTTTCTTTTAGTTTTGTTTTAAATATTAGAGAGAAGATAATATCAGTGGATTACGTGTTTTGGGTAGTGGAGATTCTCAGTGATTATATCAATGTCTTTATGGTCAAGGAAAACTAATGTAATTGTAATATATTAATAAAATATATATAAATATATTTATTTTTTTGCTATTACAATAAAATTAAAAGAATTTATTTAAATTACCCGCTAAATATTTTTAAATTTCCCGCCGTAACTAACTGTCGCGTCCTCACACACTCCTCCTCCGGGGATTCCGAGCGTAATTTAGTATCAATTTTAACATAGCAGATGCGCTTCTAAGTTTCTTTATTCTATGGTTAAAAATAATTCAAATCGCAATTCGTTCAATTCGACTATAAAAAAAATTGTCAAAACCTAAAAACCATCAATTGCAAATGAGCCAAGACGCAAGTCTAAATATCAAATCATTCAAATACCACAGGTTTTTCTAACAGATGTCCGTAGGCTTAAATATGCGATATTATGATTTGACACATACATTATTTTATTCTACTGACATCAAGGTTCAAAGCTATATATGTAATATTTTGCGAATATAACACCGTCATAGATTTATATCTCGTTGAAAATCTCTAGTTCCGTACCCATCAAAGGATAAAAGCCACTGAAAGTCATCGTTGATTGGTTGAAACTCACGATGAGTATACTCTAACCTTAAAAATCTATGAGACGTGGTTTCTAAAATTCAAAAGTGCAAGACAAAGAGCCTTCTGGTAAACCAAAAAAGATGCGAAACTGCAAGTGTTATTGGATGAAGATCTAACCCAAACTCAAAAACAATTAGTAGAAGTGTTAAAAGTGGCCTAATAACGAGCTAATCGCTCAATCGAGCAATGGGGAAAATCTAAAAGATAGAAAGATAGGTGCCACATCAATTGAATGACCGGAAGGATCGGAAGTCATTTCTGCATCGAATAGTAACTGTGATTTTTATGGATATGTATTTAATGATATACAATGAATATATTTTTAATAATCGCTTTTATCACCTGCCGAAGCCGATTGATTTCATGACCGGATCTTGTCCAGAGATCCTTCTTAGCCCAGTGCAAGCACGGAAGGAACAGACACACACAGTCAAGATTATAAAAATTGTCAAAAAACAATGATCAAAGATCAATTCAAGTAACAGACATCACAAAACAAGGTCATTTGATAGAAAACGGTTGACGAATATTATACAAAAAGTTCAAAACAAAGGAGCTCAGATACCGGATGAATCACAGTTCTAGCATGTCCAGGCAGACCATATTTACTCTCTCCGCTGCTTTTATGACAGTGGATTTAATTATATGAAAAGTATTTAACAATAGATATGACACTCAGTTTGATGATACAAATTTTTTAAACAATCTAATATTGGCTGCTAAAACGGCAATATTAGCTGATACATATACTGAGCGTTCTTTAAGGTATAATTCAGAAAAAATCAAAACAAGCACAAATATAGGGGCTTAACAGTATTCAAGCAATGAGCAAGAAAGAACAATAACATATGCAATTGTTGTATATGACAGAAGAACAGACACGCTAGCTCTAGTTTAAATTGTTGAATGTTTTTGTGTTACAAAGATCTAAAAAAATATATTGTATAAGTCACCAAAAATTTATTAATGAAATAAAAATTATAATCTGCTTGAGAAAGTAATAAAATATATCATATAATAACTATGCTTTTATTTTAGTTCAATTTTTGTTTATGTACGTTTTCTAGTTTTGTATTAAACGTTTTCTTTTAAATAAAAAAACCGCATCAATAATCTTAAGAATTTAAATCTTTGAAATAGCATTTTCTGTATAATGAAAAAGCATATGTGTACTAAAGAAACAAACAAAATCGTTTTTAAAAAACTGGCCGACTAACAGCTAAAATTACAAAAAATTAAACAAGTATGTTATTTCAAAAAATCCAACTGGTATTTTGGTAAACAAATCTTTGTTTTACAACGATTAAAGAACTAATTTCCGAATGTTTGCAACCTTATGCGTAAATACACAGAGAAAATATCTCTAAAAATCACTTTCACATGTGTCTATTTCATATCTTTATTGGTTTAATATTCATTTTTATGATTATCACTTCATAAAATTTATATTCAACGGCGTACTTTTTAATAATAATTAATCTGCAGTTGGGAATTTCGTATGTAAATTTGGTCTGTATTTTGTATTTTGAACAAATAATCAAAAGTTGTTTGCAAGGTCATCGGCCCACGTAGTAAATTAACCGAACCGATATGTTTTCCAGAAAGTCCAGGTGGTAAATTCGTAAATACATTTTTATTTACCTGAAGTACGGTTTAAAAACGATGTGGAGTTCCCTTTTCAGTGCATAAAGAAAGGTGTATTTATACTAAATATTGTAACAAGAACTTGTTTTTTCCTCGGTAGCAGTCGTTTCTGTATCTTTTAATTTAAACGATACTATAGAGTAATTATATGAGTTATTTAAATAATTTGGAATTTTTTTCAATTATAATTATGATTAATAAAATTTATTTTTTCCCAGGCATAGCACATAATTTTTATTATTTAGAATTGTCATAGAAGATCCACTTTTCATCACCAGTCACAATATGCCCTAAACATTTTTCTCTGTTGCATGATAAACAATGAAACAACAATATTGAAAAAACTCATAAGGTTGTTCTCTTTTGAATTCATTAAATTAACCGGAAACAAATTCATTATCTAGAAAAGAAGTCTGGAAAGAAATTAGATTGATAGTCGTTCTTTCAAGCTTTTAAAAACATCCCTAGTACGTCGATTCCCGACTCATATGTCACAGTTCAGGATAGTCTAGTGGAATTAGTTTTACAGAAGCTTGCAATTCAGGGTAAACAGCCATCAAAGGCAGATTGCAGTAGCCCAATTTCTTAGCCTTAGGCTATTGCTAAATGGAGTCACCAAAATTTCAAAAATCAACCATTCCCTAGAGCGGTACCATGAAAATTTGGGTATAGAGAATGCCATTCTGAAGATCGTCAAAGGCAAACTGTTGGACAAAGGTAGAATAAATGCTCAAAAACAATTTCTATAACAACTATAAGTTGTCTAGATGGAATAACGACCACGTACATCCCTGAAGCCGTTTTTTAGGAAGGAGGCGTTATGTAATATGGCTCTGACTATCCAGCTATTTGTTTTTTATCTACCTGAATGGTGAACGAGTGAGACGAGTTTGTTTTCTAATAGATCCTTAGTGTCGCTTTGTATCGTCGTTCAATCAGTAAAATAAAACAGTTCTTTCAAGTAAATTAATAGTTTTTGTGATAAAAACTCTTGTGTTTTTATGTAATATTAGAGCTTTATTCAGATAAGTTGATAAAGGACATCCATCTATCATCTAAAGCTATTCACCAAACAACATGTTCCAAGCAGCATATCAACTTAATGACGACTTATTTTACTTAATTCCTTAAGCATTACCATTTGTTCCTAAAAATATTCGATGTGCCCAAACTGAAAATATTTTTATAAATGAAATCAAAATTAAAAACGAATAGAAAAAAAAATATGATGCTGTTACAAAATCGTTAATGCTTGAAATTTTTATTGTGGGCATATTAATATCAGCTTGTAACTCCAGACAATTTAGAATTCTTGACTTGATCTCGAATTTAGAATTTCTGCATATTTATATGAGGATACTTAAGATTTTTCAGATCGAGGATCTGGTAAAATCAATTAATATCAAATATAACTTAGTTACAAAACATAGGAAAGTATGCTATAGTAATAAAATTTAAAAATCAGAAGCCTTCGCGGGCTTTGAACAATTAAACAAGGTCATCTATAAAGTTAAATCTCTATGATGATATATTTCTTAAACCAAAAGAAAACAGCAGCTCTCCTATCGAGCTTTAAGAAGATACTTATTTGAAAGGGAAGAAAGATAGATACTAGGTAGATAGATACAGACTGACTTATAAAAGACTAGAAATTGGGACTTGAATCATTTGTCCTACACCTTATTAAAAATACTGTAAAGCACAATCTCAGTAAAGCAATCGCTTAAGAAAGGTACTGAAGAAAGAAATGGAATTGGAACAGAATTAAACGGAAGGAAAAAGAATTAGCAAAATTCATGACAATTAAAAAAAGTAAGTCTACGGTTTGCATTTTATATATAGTAAATTAACTTTCAAATATTAACGCATTTTTCTGTAAACTAAAAAATTACTAAAAAAGCCTTAAATACTCCAACAAAAAAAACTATGTTATTTACGGAAAACGTTGCCTTGAGCCAGATGATGTAGAAAATACGTTAAAGTACCAGTAGTTTATTCTGACACTGACATTAACTATAAAATCAAAACTACACAATCTATGTTACGCCAAAACAACAGCATTGTAGAATTATATTTTTTTTAACGTCGAGTTTTATTTTTTTTGTGTTATTCTTGTTTGCTGATAGAGACTTGCTAAAGAGCATGTACCAACCATAAGAATAACAGGTGAATTGGAAAGTTCTCGGTCTGAGACACAGATGGCGCTACTAGAATTAAATCAATATATTAGCTCTAACCCTCAAAAGATGCTTGTATAAATTTGACAGCTGTCGGATCATTAGTTTGTGAATAATAACATTTTCAGTGAAACAACTTTTGTTATTGCAACAAAAACTTGACTTGATGCCTAGTTTTCGGAAACTGCCCAGGAAAATCATCCATCAAGGATTGGTATACTAAGTTTAGACGTGGTGAAATGAGCACCGAAGACGGGGAACGCATTGGACGTCCGAAAGAAGTTGTTACCGACGAAAACATTTCAAAAAAACCACAAAATGATTCTGAATGACCGTAAATTGAAATTGAATGAAATAGTAGACACTCTAAAATATCAACTCAACGTGTATATCATATCATTCACGAATATTTGGGTATGAGAAAGCTCTATTCAAAGTGGGTACCGCGCGAGCTCACTTTTGACCAAAAAACAACGACGAGTTGATGATTCGGAGCAATGTTTAAAGATGATCAAGCGTAATAAGCTCGATTTTTTGCGTTGATATGTGACAATGGATGAAACATGGCTCCATCATTTCACTCCGAAGTCCAATAGACAGTCATCCGAGTGGACTGCACACGATGAACCCGCTCCAAAGCGTGGGAAAACCCATCAGTCGGCTGGCAAGGTTATGGCGTCTGTATTTTGGGATGCGCATGGAATATTTTTAATTGACTACCTTGAAAAAGGAAGGACCATCAACAGCGACTATTAGATAGCATTATTGGACTGTTTGAAGGACGAAATCGCCGAGAAACGGCCGCATTTGAAGAAAAAGAAAGTGCTGCTTCACCAAGACCATGTGCCGTATTACAAGTCAGTAAAAACGATGGCAAAAAACTACGAATTGGGCTTCGAATTGCTTCCTCATCCACCGTATTCTCCAGATCTGGCCTTCAGCGATGACTTCCTGCTCTCAGATCTCAAAAGAATGCTAGTTGGGAAGAAATGTTCATCTAATAAAGAGGTGATCGACAAAACTGAGGCCTATCTTGAAGCTAGGAACAAATCGTACTACAAAAATGGTATTGAAAAGTTGGAGGGTCGCTATAATCAATGTATCACCCCTGAATAAAAAAACTAATTTTTCCAAAAAAATGTGCTTTACTATGGTAGACCGGGGACTTTTCAGTTGACCTGTTATGTCAAATGCAAATTTGATAATTTAAATGTGATGATTTCAACATTCAAAATAAATAACGTCCTGGTAGACCAAAAAGTATTGAACGTGCACAACTGCAGAAATTATTCGAGGAAGACCCAATACAAACTCAAAAGGAATTGGCATAAAAGTTGAATAGATGCTCAAGAAGCGACGGTAACTGAATAAAACTATGTGGAGTTGGGATTATGATTCATTACTGACAATTACCAAGGCAGAGTGATTAAAGTAACAACAACTAAAGGTTAATGAATAATTAACACAGGGTAACTGTAGAAAATCGTATTGTAGAGATCGTATTGTATAGATATAGATGTGCATAGATGTGTGTATAATTTTTAATTAAAGTGATTGAGGAGAGAACTAATACTAACTGTTTAAAGGTATGCAAAATGTACTAGGGAGAATGCAGTGATTAAATCTGATTTTATTAATAAAGATGTAGTAACAGAAGAAACTAAATAGAAATACAGTAATATTATATAGAATAACTTGATAAACAAACACAACAACGGAGAAAACAAAAACTAAACATGAAAAGGTAAATATGCTACCTAATGAAAGTAATATACATTACTTGGAAATACAACTAGTAATTAGGTGGATTAGACGCTTTGGAAAAAAGTTCAGTGTAAATATAATAAAACAACATACAAACTATTGAGACTATATACGAGTAATTAATTGTAGTTGGAGTCCTCCGATAATTAGATGTACTATAATGTTAAAATAAATTATATTTGATAACATTTTTGTTTCATTATTTTATTTGCATTAGAATGTTGTTATATATTTAAGCCAAAATAAACTAAAAGTCAAAGTTAAATACAACTTTGCGACGTTTTGACGTCATAAATTTAGATGACGTGTATTCAGTGTTCTATTGAATAGACTAAAACGTGTTTTCTTAACACACCTGGTATAAGCCAATGAAATACTATAATATAATAATTTATCTATCGTTTAGTTTCTATAGTGAAGCTGATCTATCTGACTCGCTATTATATACAAATAAAATCAAATTAAATCTCAATTTAATAGGTTATGTGTATTCTCTTCTAACAGTTTATATTCTAATTACGTCGTGCGGTATCCTAAATGTTTTTCTAAATATCAATCATATATGTCGAAATTACAAAATCGATCGATGTGAGTTTACGTAAGTTCAAGTCGCGAGACTGACGGTCTACCTGGCAATAACGTTTTAGTAGCAGGCATATTTTTCCAGAAAGTGCGTCTGGTTCAACGATAAACACACACCTTTTGTTGCTTGACCGCGTCTAGGTGGTAAAATCTATTTTCGTCCAGCTGTTAAGTAAAAATACGTTTTGTTTTAAGTGTCTGTTAAGTTATTTTCGGCGAAAAAAAAGGCGCATAAACGGCGCAACTTAAAGGTTCAGCATGCTTTCGGACTAAGCATCAGATCTCGCATATATACACTGGAAAAATGCTTATTTTAAATTAAAAAAATAAAACAAGATAATTAAAGAATTTCTTATGTTGAAATCAGAACATAGAAAATTTAGAATTTGGTGTTTTTTTTTTATAGAGGCGGTCATTGGAATGTATTTCTCTGAAAAATCTATTTGCTTTTTCAAAATAATTGTAAGAATCAAGAAACGCAAGACAGAAACGACTTTTACATAGATATCATGCTCCCATTTCGAAAAAAACTGTAAAAATACTACAGCTGTAAAAATATCTAGAAACACGTCAAGAAAGAAATGTGAGGAGTAAAATAAATATAAATATGTAAGAAGCAAAACGATTTAGAAAAATATAAAAAGTAAATACAACAGATGAACGTAGGGCTTTCAAATACTAAAAACAGGCACTACAAAATAAACAAATACTATAAGAAAAATACAAGAATTAATACCTTCTTCTTCTACTTCAGGAAGCCGTTTCTACTTGTATAACGACTAGCAAATCTAAAAAGAAAGATGCGAGTCTTTTGAAACACCTCCACGATAACAACTGTGTTCAATGATAAAAACTGGTATCTCAAAACTTACGAAAATTTTTATTTGATACTATTTTTGTCGTAAAGCATTGCAAATTCCAAAAAAGCAAGACTTCTTTTCTGTGTCGATGTGGATGATATCTGGATAAACACAGGAATTTTTGTCCTTGAGACTGTCATAGTAGATCAACTTTTTTTTCACAATTTTTTGTCTGACAAACTATAAAACCACGATCTTTAAACGGTTCTAAATAATATTTTCAATCAATTCCGATGGTAGCCATTTCCCCTCCTTTTAGATCTTTGCATTGCATGTAAACCGGTTCAGTTTGGAAACTGCTGAGTAATCAACCGCTAAGTAATTTGAAAAATTTTTGAGAGTTTGAGTTGAGCTTTCCATCTGTAAGTCCGGCAAGTCATTATAATCAAACTTGGTTAGTCCTCCAGACCATTCTTAGTCATCAACAAAAACCGACAATCGGGATATGACGAAACGAAATCTCAAATACTTCTAAAATGGTTTGATGAGGTTTGGCAGCAGCTTCCTTTAAATAAAAAAACGATAATACAAAGTAAGCGTCCATGATTAGCGTCTATATAGCCTGAAGAACGCAATAATACTAAATGAAAATCTGTAATTTGTGTAAAAGAATATCAAAACCACAAAACAAATAAAATGAAGTTGTTTTAAAATGAATAATGTTCTTTCAAAGTTGTCTACATTTTCGCCAATATATATCACTTATCAAAATACATGCAAGCACCTAATATATAGTAAGGCATATATGATTAATTGACTAATTGAATATATAATAAATTTAATATTAAAGAAAACAACTGAAACGATATAAAGACAATATATATTCATCATCACACTAAACGAATTTATCATGAAACCACACTACTGCAACATCACAAATTTCGGGAAATATCAGTGACAATCTATATGAAAATATTTGAACAAAGCACTACACCACCAACCGTATTAACCAGAGAATTGAACTGAAATCTTTTAACTTATGATATATCGCATCGTACATTTCAACATTTCTATTAAGGCTTGGTTTTGAGTTGTGTTAAAAACATGTTTTATTAAATTATTAAACTTCATATTTTATTACGTGTGATAATGCGAAAATATAAACAATTTCTTCTGGACGTATTTTTCTCACCACCGATTATATCAAACTGAGAATCGATATGATCCAAAAATATACAATCTTTGGGAAATTTTACTTTTCTTGTTTAGGTTTTAAAAAATTGCCGCTGCTGAAAGTACTGTTGATCACTTATGGGGTGCATACCCATTGATTTATTGTTCACGAACATAAACCACCATTAGAACAGAATCCATCGTTTTACACATATAAAACGGATATACTGAATAATACATAGATATGAAAAATAGTATACAATATGCGTTACATCATCTGTTAAATAACATAATATCATAACCTGTAAAACAAAAAACTTTATCAAGATATTAAAAAGTTATTATTTATATATATATATATATATATATATATATATATATATATATATATATATATATGTGTGTGTGTGTGTGTGTGTGTGTGTATTTTTGGTGTCGATGGTTTCGAAACGACTAAAGATTAAGAAATTAAAAGGATTAAGAAAAATTATACAACGAGAGTATATTTAGATGGGATCGATTTTTCAAACTACATCTAAAACGGGAACTAAATTTTCCATTTTCTCTTCTGTAACGGCGATTCTACAATGAATGTTTTCTTTGACAATCATCAAACACATTATTATTGAACATTTTAACATTATTATTCATGAAAATCATTGTACTCTTTTATTCGAATCAATTTTTAAATATTATGGATCATCGGGATGCACATCATATATTTTAATATCATTCTTTCTGATTTATAATAATGTACATGCGAGAATGAAAAGAGGTAATTAAGAACTATTAGACCATTTTATTGTCTCATGATAAGTCACTTCGTCATTTTCTGACATCAGTTTATGCGATCAGCAATGCGATGTATATGATGAGTAATGTAATACATATAAAAACATAATGGCTTCCAGAATAGTCACAATTTAATTTCATTTTTAACCGACTTCAAAAAAGGAGGAGGTTTTATGCTTGACTGTATATATTTCTTTGTTCGCCGAATTCTCCATCAATTATGGGCCGATTTTCAAAATTATTTTTTTATACGCAAGTATGCATTTCCGACGTGGTCGGATTGTAACAACTCCAATGTACAATTGATACATGTACAATTGTTGGGAGGAAGAATGAGTAAATCAAGGGAAATCCTCAAATTTCAAAGGCACAAAGTTTTCAAATATTTGTTATCTAAAATAATCAGGTATTTGGGTATAATGTTATTTCTGAGCTGATGATATGGAAAAACGGAAGTCGTTCAGTTCGGAAGTCATTGTTTGCTTTTTAAACATTAAACATATCATATGAGGAGTCGTAGAAACACTGTAGGCAACTGCTGGGGTGCAAGGGCCCTCCTACAAAGGGGGAGTTAAAAGACAACTGGTACTGATAGATATCTCTGGCACCGCAGGCGAAGAAGTGTCCTGCCTTCAGTAGGGCCTGATAGAAATCTCTACTGACTAAATTAGGGGAATAGTCACTTTGGAAAGCGTGTTTTTTTTCTTTAACACAACATAAAATAAATAGGGGACATAAGTAATAAATTGCGATAAATTAAACTTTAGTGTATAAATTGCCTGAAGAAGTCGAAAGAGGCATAAGGGTATCTACTACATGCGATCGCACGCGAGGAACAAACCTTAAGACCCAGTCAACTGGAAACAAGCTAGCTAGCTAGCTTCGAGGGAAAAAACTGTCCGTTAGGACAGAAATCGGTAGTCACCACCAGGTATCTAATCTCAGGCAAATAACTGAGCGGTGATCAATGCAAGTAGTAGATGATGAGGAAACACCTTGTTGACTGTTAAGGTGATTTAAAGAGAATTAGGGAGCGTCCTTAGGGACATTCCCCTTTTTTCGTTGGAAGGAATGAGCGAGGGAAAGGAGACGAGAGAGAGAAGACTTAGGTGGCAGCATTCAAATCTTGCGAAGGAGATACTTGGCCGACTTGTAAAACCGGAGGGTTTTTGTCGCTTTGACGTAGCCAAATGTTGGTTTGAAAGGCCAGTCTAAAACCGAAAGGCAATATGACTTATGGCGTACACTTGCATATGACAACTACTTCTACAGTGTAAAGGTTAGGGCGTTTAGCTCACATGCGGAGGTCGGGAGGGACAACAGCGTTTTGTTGTTGTTCTAATTTGGTTAGAACATTTCTCAAATCTCTTAAGCTAGGTAGCGGACCGCACAACCTGAAACGTTCCCTATTTTCAATTATTGTTTCTTTATTCCTATTTTTCTTCATAGGGTTACACCTTTACTTGGACTATCCATTATGATAGTTAACAAAATAAATAATAATTTATTGAATAAATATCTAACACTAAAAAGAGAAAAATAAAATTAATAAAAACACTATACCTTACGTTATTAATGCCATATCTAGATTAACAATTCTGTAACACGTCAAGTATCGTATCCTAATAATGTATTATAAAATAATTAAAATAAAAAGAAGTATTTTAACATAGCTAAAGCAACAAGGGCACATGTCGTACTTGACAGTTATTCCGTTTAAATAAATATGTTTAACAGATGTAAAGCTGATTCCCTTGATGATTCCATGATTCGAAACCAGCTAATTAATATTAATGTGATTACATATCATCAACTTTCCAGCAGCCTGTACTTCTTCTAAGTTATTCAAGATGCTCTCCACAAAATTTTATAAGAATTACAGTAGTTTGAATACATGTACGCATCACATTCTATTACTAATAATAAAAAAAAGTTCGTGAAGATAATGTTTCATCTCTCTGATAAGTCTAGAAATTAAAAATGAAATATAACGAATTAAAATATCACAAAAAGAATTCAAAAACAAATTTGGTTTATGTTATCCAATCATCGTACACAAAAAACGGTACAGTAAATAAGCAAAAAAGTATTTGTAGTTTATTATTTCATCGCTATATTTCACGGTCTGTGTTTATTTCGATGCTAAATACTTCTTTTGATGTTTTTTGGTTGTTGTTATGTGTCAAATTTTGCTTGTTTCAATATGTTTTCAGTCTTTTTAATCAGCGATTTTTCAAATATAACAAGGACTTCCCTAATACGAGAGTCAAACTACAATTATCCAGAAATCGAGGTTTTCTGATATTTTTTCTGAAATAATTTCGAAATAATTTACAATGTATCGCTATTCATATTAGATGCTTGCATATATTTTGATCAGATATGTTTACTAGTGAAAATGAGAAGTAACAATGTAAACAACTGTTAAACAACCTAACCTAACTGTTAAATTAGATGGTTTTGACATTTCTCTACTTAAAATAAGTTTTCCATTTAGTATTATTGAGTTAGTTAATGTACACAGACGCTAATTATCGAACGCTTAATATTTCGTTTTTGATTTTGATTAATTTTATTGTTTTATTCGACGAAATCTGCTAAAAAATCCGTCAAACACTTCTAGAGACTTGTGATTATGCTACTCCATCATGTCTCAATCGTCATTTTTGGTTTATATTATTTAAAAGTGGTGATTTTATATGATCTCGAGAAAAGTTCGAAAATAATCAATTGAAAAACTATTAAATACTGTATTATTTAATTAAGAGTTATTTTTATTGCGCGGTTAAATAAGATTTTCTATTCCAAATAATTTCTACAATCTATACTTCATTTGTTTCATTAGTTTGATAATTATCATTAAGTAATTGTGCTGTTCCCTTAACGTCTTTATTCAGCTTAAAGCCACCTCTTAAAATATATCTAATAATTTTCTAGTTAAATCTAATATACGTTTGATGCAAAATAATCAATTAATGCAGACAGTCTTATTCATGTGATAAATGATTTAATATATGCTTTTTAATTTATACACAGACCTTGATAGGTAAAACTAACAAATCAAGAGAGTCGGTCATTGTACAAATGTTTTCACATATTGATATCGCGTTTATATTAACATCTGTTAAACTAGAGAACTATTATAAACAACTAAGCTTAACTAGCAGTTTTTAAGTTGAATTCTTATAAGTAATGATTCTATATATAGTCTATTCCAAGCTTTTTTGTACATACTTCATTTTAGAATCACACAATATTTTCCTTCTCATTTTACTCTAGTTAAAAAGAGATACAATGCTGTCTGATGCGTTCGAGCACGAAACCGAACCAGCCTGTCAAAGTCGTCCGGTTGTCAAACGTACACACAATTCTTCAAAACAATAATGATAAGAGGTTATAAACCGCCAAATGTGGTCATAATGGTTTGCTTGTTTTGATAAATTTCAAATCGCTGCTTATTTTTACTCTGATTAAAAAAGGCCGGTTTCAGACAGAACAACTTGCCTCTCTAATCAGTTACTTTGAACAGGGACTAGATGATCGAGGCTCCCTCTTACTGTTAAATATTAATTTGAATATTAGTATGGACACGGTCACTGAGATATCTCAAAAACATAAAAATATAATTTCGATTTCACCGATAACAGTTGTCCTCATACGAAGTGGGCGACGAATCAAGATCAGCTTGATGTTAGCTCATCTCAGATATTAAAAATATGAAATATATAAAAAGAGTGAGTAGTTTTTCAATACAAGCATAATTTAATACAATTATGTCAGAGGAAACTGTTAGTCTGAAAAGAATCAAAGGAAAGAATATAGAAAAGATTTAATGGAACGTCCAGGCATTGCTGTTAAAAGAATACAATTTTTTATTTCAATTTCTGTTTTTTGATGAGACATGGATATTTCATAATGGGACAAATATACCAAAAGGTCACTCATGGAAAGTTGATAATAAAAATAGTGTTGAGTAAGAGAAATAAAGTTAATGGAAACAGGTAGACGTTGGAATAACAATTGATTACATTTATTAATAATTCATTACAGATATATTGCCCTTCTTTCTGGTAACAGGACCTTCATTTGGATGACCTCGATCCATTCTAAGACAGGGTGATAAGAGTGGAAACAACTAAAGGTCTGTACATAATTAATATACAATAATTTTCTGATCTGAAAAATATATGTCCATTAAATATGTGTTTAATTGTTCAGAATACACAGGAGTGTTTGATTAAAATTTGCGAGGAAAGAAAAACTACCAACTGTTTTGCAAAGGTGGTAAAGGCATTAGGGAAAATTCAGAATATCATATATATATATATATATATATATATATATATATATATATATATATATATATATATATATTATTAAGAAGAGTGTACACAGGTAGTAGCAGAAGAAATAAAAATACAGTGATAATAATTTGACAACGAAACACACCATCGAAGGAAAAAAGAACTAAACGTAAAAAGGTAAATATACTCTCTAATGAAAGTAAAATACATTACTTAGATATACAATTGTTAATTCGGTAGATTAGGCCTCCAGAGGGATACCATTACATAAAAAACACGCCTAGAACTCTACCTCATGGGTAGTGTGGAAAAAGAGTTCAATGTTAATGTGATAAAACAACTCTAGCCTATATATTATTGTGTCTATATAGTTGAGTATAAAATACGTGTACTAGATAGGTAAAATAAGGTTTTTGTTTGTTTTTATTTAGTTATTACAACCATTATTATGTACATATTTTTTATTTTAAATTATTTGTTTGTGTTAAAAATCTCAGTTTGATTATTTTTACTTTGTAGTGAGTTCCTTATTTATTTGTTGACGTCGGTTCAATTTTTTAAAAATATTTTATAATGTATGGTATTACAATTTCATTTACTGTGTTCTGTATGTCTACGCCACTGGTTTTGAGGTTAGAACGAAAACAAACGCTTTCTCGACAGTTGTTTACGTTCGGAGACAAATTGCGGAAAAGTATTCAAACTGGGTCCTACCAGACGAGAACTTCACTGACAAACTGACCACTGTTTTCTTCGTTGGTATCACTTGGATGCGACTTGACTCTGTGTTAGCCGTGTTGAATCGAATTGACTTTGAATGATTGTTATTGCTATTATTTAGTTTTTCTTTTTAACCGGCCGACGCGGGGATCTACATGTCGGAGTGTGTCGTGACGGTTGCGGGAGGCGTCGTGGCGCACGGCTCGCCTGTGACTAACCGACGCGGGACGTCGCCGACGCCGTTCCCGAACACCGCACCGAACGATAGCGCGTCGGTAATAATAGACGCGATTTGGAGAAAATGCCGCTGTGTTGAGGGAATTTTTCACTTCCTGGATTCTGGAACCGATTCTCGTCGTCCGAAAATTTTAAATCGGCGTCTCGGGCATATTTGTTGAAAATAATTCCATGTTGCGATATCGGCGCGGATATGATTCATATTTAAAATGTTTTCAAAGGAATGTACACTTACCGGTAGTCAATGTAATATTATAATCCAAAAATTTGGAAAAAGCTTTTTTTTCTTATTTTCAAAGCTTAACCCTTTAAGACTATGCCTTATATAGAGGATTTTCCAAAATTTTCATTAATTTCGGAAATATTGCTGTGTTTGTGTAGCGGCATCTAATCAGACTGGTAACTAACAAGAAACTTTAGTAGATATTCTAATCTATAACATTTTAAGGTCAATATTACATTTTCTGCTGAAGAAATCCGCTAGCGAAGCCCATCTTCATCAAATGCTTATTTTACAAGATGTTAATTCAGTCCGCACTTCTCTTCAAGTTTGTTACACACAACCAGGTGAAACGGATCTAATATCTACTCCATGGATTCAGAAATAATCAAGTTTGTTACACTCCATATCTCAATCATTCCTCTAACCAGGTGAACGCGCTTGTTCGCGATCTGGTCGACATGCTGGAAGCATAACACCGCGTCACCGCTAAGCTTTCTCCCTTTTCCAGGCTGAAACGGCCCCATCCGTCGCTACAGTCACAACTTTTGCCCCCATACAACAGTATCCAATTGCGTGTTAACTCAGGTTCGCGAATCAATAGAATCTCCGGGTCCTCGTTCCCAACAACGGCTGCCGGATCATCGGGTGCCATATCCCCAAATTTAATGCAGTAGCAGTAGCGATCCACAGGGGTCAACTGTGAGGCGGTTTCGGTTTAGTGTATTGGTAACACATAACCCGGTCCAACTTGTCACTCCAGGGCAAGTCTCCGCGACCAGATATGCGTCATGAATTCCACCGCCTGGTTTTAGGTCAGAACAAAAAAAGGCCATCTACAATAAAACAAGCTCTTATAATAACACCAATTTTTGACATCTACTAAATCTAAAGATCTATTAAATTTAAGCAATATTTTCTCAGGATTATTAGAAGATACATTATAAATAATATACATCTAATTTACCTGAGACTAATTCTTTTTGATCTGACAGTGTTATTTATCAAAAATTTAGTATTTATATAATTTACGGCTATGACATCAAACACACCAATAAATCATGTGTCAGCAGTCCATTGGGAAACATATTTAAACAACTGAACTTATAAACTGATTAATTTTAATTCCGTATAAACGTGAACACTCCTTAATTTCCAATATTTCTATTTAGACAATCATGTCTATTTTCCCTTTTTAATTAACGTTTCTAATTATAATAGTTACAATACATCAACAGCAGATTAATAATAATTCATATTAATATGTAACTAATAATATCGATGTGAAATCGACAATAAGAATTGTATGTCGAATCGATACAAATTTGCATAATATATTTCATGAACAGTTCAGAACAAAATAAGTTCTAAAATCAGTAAGCCACTATATTACTACTTAAGGTTAATGATATCAGCATAAAAGTCAGAGAACATTCTAACAGGAATATTTGAATACGAAGAACTAAGACCTTATTAGATAAATAATTTATTTTCACATATGTTCAATCACTGCAAATTATCATAGTTTTATTGCTTCTTTCATACACTATGAAATAATTATTCTTTGATTTACTTTTTTTTTGCATGAATTACACAAATATGAATAACACTCAATATATTAGCTTCTTTACGATAAACAATAGCTTATTTATCTAAAAAATAATAACGCAATATCTGTCATATTGTCAGGATATCGTTGATTCTCTGTATTATATTATTATTGAGTATTTCAAATCCAATTCTGTTAGTAAATTTATTCGAAGTTGATAAATAATCAATAAAATTATTATTATATTGTAATATATTTGGACATTCTCATTTCTCACTACTGTCTTCATAGCCCTCATATTCCAATAAATGAACTAGTACTTCATCTACAAAACAGGAATTAGTACTAAACTTTATTAATAGTTAACAATAAACAATCTTTGCATATTCTCTTCTACTCCTGATGTACAAAACTACATCTACTTGAAACATTTTGTTGGTGCTTTTTATATTTGCTTATCAAACCTGAGATAATTTAAAATTAATACAAATAAAATTTACTGAAAAATCGTAGTAACAAAATAATACATTGTTTCCAGACCCATTTTTCTTTGCTGTCATAGTTTCACATGTCAAATTCACAAATATGATTAATACTTCTTAATATTTGTATTATTAATCTCATTTATGTCACCAGAAAAAGATGTTTGCAGATGTTCAATTAGATCAGGAAAATCTTCACTTTTGGACTGTGAGTAGTTAGTTCTTACTTTCAGATTTTGTTAATCTCCTTCAGAATGAAGCATGAGAAAACGACAATTTAGTATATGTTGTGACGTGGGGTATTAAAGCAGACAAAACAACTAATTGGCGACTTGGTTGGCGCAGTGGTAAAAGCGACAGGATAGTCCTCCTACAGTTGCGATACTTCGACGGTTCGAATCCTGCTGGGACATGGTCGTAAATTTATGTATGTTGCTGTTTAATATATGTGATTGTCCTAGACAAGAGTACAAAATCCCATAAGGAAAATGATTCCAGTTACGTCAGTAACAAGACTGGTTAAGATCTGATGGCTTCTGCAATAATTTCTAAGTTGGTCACTAGCCAGTCGGTAGGTTAATACCGAGGACCGTGGTTCGGAGCCAACGTTAACCTGTAGGTCCAGTCCAAATAAACCCTCGTTGGTAAAAAGAAGACTTTAAGACATAAAAAACTAATTAAAACGCACATTTTTAGTATTACATTCATATACTATCTGAAAGATAAGAATAAAAAAGAAAAATGTCAAATAAAGCAATATTTTTAGAAAAATTATGGAAAACTTTCGAATACATCGAATATATACAATTTTATAAACAAATTATATTATTATTTATAAAGAATTCCGAAATGAGCAAGAGGAGGAAGTGCAATAATAATAAAAAAGAACATTTCCCACCATCAAGAACCCCGGCTCAGTACAGCAGAAAATCAGGTAATAGCAGTAATTATTAAATTAAGCAGATACAAGGCTATAATAGCCGCAATTTATTGTCCTCCAAGATAAAATCAAAAAAAGGAAAATTATTTGAATATCCTAAGCAACTTGTGAGAAAAATTTATAATTGGGGGTGTTTTTAATGCAAAAAATACTAGATGGGGATCCAGAATGATAACAACTAAAGGCAATGAACTGCATAAAGCAGCTACTGAACTAAGATGTAGTTACATGTCAACTGGAAAACCAACTTACTGGCCGACTGATCAAGAGAAAACCCCACACCTCTTAGATTTCTTCATAGTAAGAAACATGACATCCAACTATATAAAAGTCGAGGAAAATTTTGAGCTAAGTTCAGATCATACGCCAGTGATTCTGACGTTGAGCGAAAATATAATAAGAAAAGAAAGAAACCCAACGTTAACAAACAAGTAAACAGACTGGGAAGGATTTGCTGAAGAATTGCATAAACGAATTCAACTAAATGTACCCCTCAAGACAACTGAACAATTAAATCTTGAAACAGAAAAATTCGTAGTAGATATTCAAAAAGCTGCTTGGAATAATACTCCAGAAATTAAGAGTACAACTAAAGGAATTAATTATCCAAAAGAATTGAAGGCAATGGTATCTGAAAAACGTAAGTTACGAAAAAAATGGCAACAAAACAGAACACCTGAAAATAAAAATAGTTTAAACAATATAACCCAAAGAGTGAAAAGAGAAATACTGGAAATAAAAAACAAAACCATAAATGACTATCTCAGAAATTTAACAGATGATAAAGAAACTGATTATTCACTCTGGAAAGCCACAAAATATCTAAAGCGCTCTACACAGTCCACCTATAAAAGACCTATGTGGGAATTGGGCACGTGACAATCGCCAAAAACCAGAAGCATTTGCTGAATATCTAGAAAAAACTTTCAAACCAAACGAAACTAATATTGAACATAATTGGCCGGACATAGAAGCTGAAAATTCGATGATTGAATTAGTCACGCCCAAAGAGTTTACCAAAGTTATTAAAGATAAGAATATAAAAGAAAAAGGTCAAATAAAGTAATATTTATAGAAAAATTATCGAAAACTTTCGAATAAATCCAATATATACAATTTTATAAACAAATTATATTATTATTTATAAAAATATAGAGGAATTAGAAAGGTATCTCCCATGCATTACCTATGAACAAGTTTAGCGTTCATTTGCCACCAGATGGCACGACTGACAATATGACTAGAGGGAAATTTAAAATATTTTATTAAAAATAATAGTAGTAATAAAAATAAAAAATGCAATAAAAGTCTAGAAATACATTTTATTTAAATATATGTAAAATCTTAGATTGCAAGTATAATGTCAAAGAAGAATTCGTAGAATTTTCTATGTTTAATGACAGTACTACAATACAATATTATACTAACAATACATTAAATGTGATATAACAAATTTAACACAAAACTTATACTTTTAATTATACAAATTTTAATAAACAAAATAAATCTAATATATACAATTTTATAAACAAATTATATTATTATTTATAAAGAATTCCGAAATGTATGTCGTCGGATAACATTTAAATAAATTATTAAAATAAACATCGAATTTAATGTTATGAAGCAAACGCGAGGATAGTTACTACACTGTATATCTTTTTATAAATATCGGGATTACTGCAACGTTCATTCGATCGGAGAAAATATATTTTTCCGTCGTCCCCAATAAAACGGACCCGAAGCCTCTCACCGGCCACTTCGAAAACGTTTTAAACACGAAGCCATCCGAAATATTTTTTCATATCGGACGAATATCTGCGACCCACATACCGTTTTTAACTGCACGGAAATCAATTTTTGCCATTTTTAAAAATACACATATGTATCGGTTTTCACTTAAAACGATCTATTTTAACAATACCGCTTTCGAATGACTAATCGGACCCGACGAGTTGTTTACGGTTTATTGAATCGATACTTCTTATCGCCGTATAAATCTTCATCTGTTATAATCTTAAATTGTGGGCGAAGGCTCTTTACGCGAAAGTACATTATCATTAACTTGTTTAAATACCACATTAAAAAGCAAATGTACGTAAAAAGTTTATCTTTAGTCGACGGCAAAATAGATTTTGTTTTGAGTTAGTAAAGTAATTACGGTGTTTGTTTTGGTACGGTTACAAGAGGTTAATATATGAACTAAGACGTAACATAATTGTTCTTTAATGGCCAACAATTATTGTAAAAATTACACTGATTTTTTAAAATAAATGTAGCCAATTCAACAAAATAAGGAGACAATGTGTTGTTCAGGCAATAATTCTATGCTTATGGTCTGAGTAGTCGATTGGTTATGATTATAAAAACTTGGTAGCACAAAATATAGAGGAATTAGAAACGTGTCTCCCATGTATTACTTGTGAACAAGTTTAGCGTTAATTTGCCACCAGATGGCACAACTGACAATATGACTAGCGGGAAATTTAAAATATTTTATTAAAAATAATAGCAGTAATAAAAATAAAAATGCAATAAAAGTCTAGAGATATATTTTATTTAAATACATGTAAAATTTTAGATTGCAAATATTATTCCAAAGAAGAATTCATAGAATTTTCAATGTTTAATGACAATACTACAAAACAATATTATATTAACAATACATTAAATGTGATATAACAAATTTAACACAAAACTTATACTTTTAAATATACAAAGTTTAATAAACTATTGAATATGGAACATTTTATATTATCTTAAATATAACTCGGCCAAATACAAAGCACAGTACAATATATATCTTGAAGATTATTTATTTATTTTTTTTTCCATTTTTGACTTTTGCTATTCTGTTCACTTTTCTCATCCACCAAAACAAACAACACCTAACTATTTTCTTTCTAATCATGTCTCGTTGAGAATGCCCAGTACAAATGACTGTGTCGTACCGCCGGGCTTCAATAACTTCATTGTTTTCAAATCAGTTACACACAGTAAACATTACAAAAAACTTACAATTTAAATAACAACTGGAAACCGCATCCCTGTGAAGCAGTGCTCTTCCATATTTCGATTTGTAATCAGCCTGTGTAAAATGTACACTACAAGAGGTTAATATATGAACTAAGACGTAACATAATTGTTCTTTAATGGCCAACAATTATTGTAAAAATGACACTGATTTTTTAAAATAAATTTAGCCAATTCTTGAAAATATGTAAAATCAAAAAGCATAATAACAAATAGACAAAAAAAACGTATACAAATATGATCATTTTTCATACAAACCCTATTTTCATATTATTTAATATAACAATCCTTATTCCATAGTAACCTACTAAATTATCGTTACAAAATTTTTTCATAACATTTTAATAATTATTTATACCTCATACACTTATTTTCGCATTGTTTGTTGCTAATAAATAATATATAAAATTAAATAATAAATAATTATGTTCCCTAAACAAACTTTTGTAAGTATAAAATTAACCTAAAAATGACTTCCTCACTACAACTTTCGTAAACAACAAAGCGTGGCTGTGAAACCTGTCAAAGTCTTTTAGAGTAAATGAGCATGAGCAATTCTAGCTCATCCACATGCAAGCCAAGATTCTTTTACAGTCATCTATAAAATATATAACTTTATAAAGATGCATTTATGGGAGATATGTACATATGTTAATAAAGAAACGCCAAATAGCACCTACAGAAAATTTAAAACAAGTGGAGTATGATATTAAGAGAATACGGAATGATAATGAATAAAATTGAAATTACAGTAATGGTGAAGTATGAAATGAAATAAAATGAATGAAAGCGTACAAAGCACTTTACAGCTACTACATATAGCACGACCAATAAGACAATGGTTATTCGGAAAAAATATGTTTTTATGTCTATCTGTGAGATGTGATGACTAAAGTATTTAGAATTAAAGGTTTATAACAAAATAGGAGTATTGTTTGTGTTTATCGCAGTTAATTCCATTAAAACAAAATAATTTTGAAATAAATTAAAAAAAAATATTTTAAACATTGAATGCTTCATAACCAATATACCACTTAAAACTTCAAAAACTGGTTAATATATAAACAGAGAGATATTGTTAAAAACCTAGTCATTTATGTACTACTATTGTTATTTTATTACATTTCTTAACATTAACATATAACAGCAATGTATGTATGAACTAAAAATTAAAACTATTGTCCTTATTTTACAGTAATATAGTTAAAACTAGAAATAACAATGTGTTCTCCGCTTTCTTATAATAAGAGATAATGTTCTCCATACTCAAAATTAATCAACAACAACAACCTTTACAAAATCAACTCAGCAACAAAAAGATATCTTGATTCATCAAAATGTAATCTTAAAAATAACTATTAAACAGAAGCAAAGCTAAATAAAAATACGATGTATCTAATTATAACTTCTATATTTTATCGGGCATTTTAATGGATAAATTATAAATAATATAGATATAATTTACTTGGAACTATTTCTTTTTATCTGACAAGGTCATTTTTCAAACGAGTAGTGATTGTATAGTTTACGACTATGACATCAAGCACACGAATAAATCATCAGGCATTCATGTGTCACCAGTTCATTGAAAAAAAGTTTTTAACAACTGAACTGGACAATCTTAAAACAGTCATAATAGCTCTTAAACTAAAAGTTGTCAGTGTTTTAAGATTTAAATTCGTGTTAAAATGATTGCTGATCGAGATCATCCAAACAAAGGTGCTATTAACCATTCCTATTTCCAGCATGAATCACAATATATCTGCAATTAATTATTAATAAATGTTATGACTAATATAATTTCAAAAAAATATCAATTGTTATTCCAACGTCTACCTTTTTCCATCAACTTTAGTTGTCTTAACACTATTATTATTATCATATTGCCATGAGTAACTATTAGGTATATTGCCGCATTCAAAAATATCCCTGTCTCATCTAAAAACACAAATTGAATTACTAAGTTTTTTGATTTTCTTATATACTTTAGAAATTGTATTATTTTAAAATCAAAGCCTGGAAGTTCCATTAGACCTCCTCAATACATTTCAAACAGTTTCCTCTGAAATAATTGTATTAAATTATGTTTATATTGAAAAAACCTTTGTTTTGGCAGCATTGGGTTGATGTTTTAATATAACCCGATATTTGCATCTCATAAATTCATATTTCATTCATATATTATATTGGCTGATATACCAATATCATTGATTTAAGTCAAGTTGAGAGTATCTTCCGACCAATCAATACAGTTGCTTCATTTTGAGTCTGATCTACTCTGCTTTTTGGCTAACGTGATGTTTACAATTTAACACCAAAATGGATGCCAGAGTATTTAGCTTAAGGAATTGGTTAGTATCATAAAGTCAAGTGACATAATTAGGCTTTTGTTATTTTGCCGCAATGCAAATTTAACATGGACATATTTGAAGCTATTAAGCTTATGTCAGGACCTAGTCCATCTGTATATCTTGTTGAACCAACCTTTTGCCATAATAACTGGTTATCGGTAAATATTCCAAGTTCGTGTTTATTTTGTTGTTGGAATATTATACAGGAATGGAGCGAAGAAGTTTAAGGGATGGGAATGCTCGTTCATGCGAGAAATTTTATCTTGAACCAATATGACTTCAGCAATTGATAAAACTCGTCTCTCGTAGCTGCAATTTGCTCATCTTATAGATTAATGCCAAATGGTGTCCGGTCATGGATAGAAAAAATTGAAATCTGGTATATTTATAAAAGATTTAAAACGTTTTATTTCCAGTTCATCTGTTTTTCAAGCATAATTACTTGCGTCACTTTAAAACATTCCGAAACAAATGAAAGTGAATATCATCAATTCTGAGGGCCCGTTTTAGGATTGAGGTTATTATGAATTTCCGTTATGAACTTACATTGGAGAAACCCATAGCAGTTATTAAGTTTTTTCGTCGTTACGTCGAGCCTATTAATTTCGATAAATTTTAATACGTGGTACTCTAATTGGTCTTCTAAATCTTATAATACTTTTATAATATATAATTTTTTAAATAATGTCGTTTCAAACAATACTATAGCATCTGTCTCAACACTCAACACTGGCGTAATGTACTATGATAATCATATTATATGGAATTGTATTTTAGAAATATAATTTCTTTGGCCAAAAACAATTATAAAATGAAGTAAAAAATAATTATTAAAAAATAATTAAATTCAAGTCAATCTCGTATTAACCACACCATAAATATATTTACAGTATTTGGTTTTTATTCAACAATCATGTAACAAGTCTATATATTAAAATTGCCCACAATTGTTCTCGTAAAGGTTGTTTCAGTTTTAAATTGACACAAAAGTACGTGTCACATTATCACCAAAAAGTGACAGAAATTTGTCAAAGATATTCCAAAATAAACATGGAAATTAGTGTCGAGAATCGAAATTTCGAAACGTATCTAAAAAATGCAGGTATACTTACCGTAACACTACAAACAATTCGATGCCATTATTTAAATTTTAGGCTGGGGCTTTTATAACAAGATTATATTATCGATGACATGTATCTGTTCCCTAATTAACTCGATAACATTTGTATCGTTTCCACTTTCCTTGGCATTATCCAGCTGCGAGCCGTTAAGCATTCCAAAACCATTTATTTTGAAAATATTCGCGACCTTCTATTTTGGTAATTAACGATTTTAAATGGATTATGTCGGGGAAAGGTTGATTAATTTTTTATTTTAGGAAGTGCTTTTGGTAGTATCATTATGGCTTCGTTGTGCGACAGATACGGGAGGAAGAAGTACCTGATTTACGGGCTGATCTGCACGTTCATGTCTACCTTTGCTTCTGCGTTTGCGTACAGTTTATACATCATCAATATTGCTGCCATCTTCTTGGGAGTAGGGTGATATAAGCATTAAAATACTTTCAATATACAATATTTCAATCATCTATATTAGGTGTGGTATTTAATTTTTACTTTTCTCTCTTTTTTACTCAGGTACGTTTAAAATGTTGCGCATTTTAACTATTGTACTATCATGCGTTACAATAAGCTACGAAAAAAGCGGTGCAATAATCGTAAAACCTGGACCCTTGATGATTAATATAATATTGTATAGTCAGATGATTCATCATTTACACTACTTCCTACAAACGGTTGGGTTGTATTAACTGGAGAATAATATTGAGAGCCCCAAAAGAAGCATATGAAGCCGGACTGTCAACTTTCTACATTTAAGCATGGAGGATTTCTTTACAATTTGAACGGTACTATCGTTGTATTCAACTGGTACTCTCACTCACATTACTGATAGGATTCCTGCGAACTAATATCTCGGTATCCTCAATGATGAAGTTCTTACTATAACTAGCATATTGCTGTCAAACCCTGCCATATCCCAAGTTGATATTGCGCCCATTCATAGCGCCAAAAAGGTTCAGTCTTGGTTTGAGGAACATCAAAATATCGTTAAATATTTTTCTTAGCCATCATAATCGACCTCAACATAACCTTTATCAGGATTAAACCTTTATGAGGAGTTTTAGAGCGAAGAGTTAAGAGTACATTTCTATGATTGAAGCATTTGGTGGATGTTTTGGTACAAGAATGGGACAACATTCCTTTGGAAATAATTCGGGACACTACTCCTTGAAAAATTGAAGCTATTTTAAAAACAAATGGTAGCTCAACACCTTATTAATGACAGGTCAATTGAAAAGTCCTCGGCCTATCATAGTAAAACACAGTTTTTTGGCAATTTTTTTATTCAACATTATTTCCTTCAAGGGTGATACACTGGTTATAGCGACCTTCCAACTCTTCGATACCATTTTTGTAGTACGATTTGTCCTTTGCTTCAAAATAGGCCTCAGCTTCGGCGATCACCTTTCATTCGACAAAAATTTCTTCCCAGCGAGCATTCTTTTGAGATCTGAGAACAGCAAGTCGCTTGGGCCCAAAATACAGGCGTCATGATCTTGTCAGCCGACTGTTGCGCTTTCCCACGCCTTCAAGCGGGTTCATCGTGTGCAGTTCACTCGACTGACGATTGGACTTCGGAGTGAAATGATGCAGCTATGTTTCATCCATTGTCATATATCGACGCAAAAACTCGGGTTTACTAAGCTTGATCATCTTCAAACACTGCTCCGAATCATCAAATCGTTGTTGTTTTTGGTCGAAAGTGAGCTCGCGCGGCACCCACTTTTCACAGAGTTTCCTTATACCCAAATATTCGTGAATGATATGATGTACACGTTCATTAAATTTCAATTTACGGTCATTCAAAATCATTTTGTGGATTGCTTTAATGTTTTCGTCGGTAACAACCTCTTTTACGCGTCCACTGCGTTCACCGTCTTCGGTGCACATTTCACCACGTCTAAACTTAGCATACCAATCCTTGATGGTTGATTTTCCTGAGGCTGTGTCCGGAAACTCGGCATCAAGCCAAGTTTTGCAAATGACAAAAAGCAATATTTATCAACACGAGTAATTCCTTTTCATCCATTTTGTTCACAATAACAAAAGTTGGTTCACCCAAAATGCTATAATTCACAAACTGATGATCCGACAGCTTTCAAATTTATACACGCATCTTTTGATGGTTAGGGGTAACTAAGAAACATAGGGATTTAATTCTAGTAGTACCATCTATGTGTCAGGTCGGAGACTTTTCGATTGACCTGTTATACAAACAAATATTGTGTATACGTCGAGTGTTATGTATATTATTTTATCCATCTCCTATAGGGAAACTAAAAGTCATAGAATATTGTAGAAAGAAAAAAGTGAATGCCATAAGTTTTTTTCTATTGTAAAATGAAGTATACATAATAATAAATGTGCCAGTCAATTGGTTGGAAATAAAAATACATACAATATAAATATCCCTTAACTACCATACCTAATATTCATTGTGTTAATATTTTTCATTAATTAATAATTTATTAAATTAATATCGAATCATAGTTTAATATAATGTTTGATTTCCAGATTAGAAACATCTAGATTGACTTCCAAATTACTATTAGGAGAGTTGCTGCCAAAAGAGCGAAGAGGTTTCTATTTAGTACTGTATGATGCTATCGGAATTTTCGGTTATGTCTTAGCGACAGGTAAGTTAAACACAGAAAATGCAACATAGTGTCATATTTTAAAATAGTATATAGAATGCGATCTCCCTTAAATAATACGATTAAAAATATTTATATTGCAGGAGAAATTAAAACTTTAAACAATATCTAATCTGACAACTGATAACTTATTTTCTAAATATATATTATTATTGGCTTAAATATTATAAAGTAAAAAAATGTAAATTAAAAAATCATTTGTCCAAAATATGTTAAAAATACAATATTTGAATTTACTAAATATACTGATTACATGTTACAATTTTGATTACCAAACCTCCTTTTCTCTTTTATATTTTTTACCTAGGTACCTAGGTATTTTGGCAATATCCATATTACATGTAGCCATGCAAAAAAATTAATTTTTACCTTACAATTTTTTTTCATGTATCAAAACAAACAACATTTAATTATTATTTTACTTATTACATTACCTTACAAGATCACAAGATGTGTGATGTATCAAGATGTACACAATTAATCGTTTCAATCACGTCTTTTTTTTACTATTAGTGATTCCACAATCTGCCCTATAGGCAATAAGTATTTCTTATGTCTATATTATATTTACATGGCATGCAGAAAATCACTCCATTAAGCGATCTTCTAAAGCTTATTCTAAAGTCTACATATGTCCAGTATTAAACGTTTTAGTCCACGCACTTCACTATCACGTCGCATATTTAGCTGATTAGCGGGTACATTGGGATGCACCGACACTCTTTCGAAGTTATAGCTTCTAGAGGAATATCGCGTTGTATCACTTTATTTGAAATATAGTACAGAGCATCAACAATGGCTCGCAACACTTTATTTTGAAACCGTTGAATGATGGATATATTAGATTTGCTAGCGGTACCCCATAGTTGTATTTTATATCACGTCTTTCGGATGATGAAATGATAGTTGGTGATACTGAATTACAAAGTGAACGTATAAATCTTCAAGGTAATATATGCGAAAGACGTGGGAAATCAGTTTGCATTTTATTTTATCACTATTAAAAATGCCTGGGTTTACCATTTTAATCCAGAATAAAATCAACACCTCTATAATCTCCAAAAATCGATCAAAAATGTGTTTTTAGAGTGTAAAAGAAATTTTGTTCGAATATTTTCCCCAAAATAGTAAAATAACGATCACAAATTATTACTGAAAACTTTTGCATGTAAAAATTCGTGCAAAAATACCTAGGCAAAACAATGTTCTCTCAAGACAACGTTTCATCGTTTTATATATCAGATTAAATCAGCTTCACGTTACAGAGATCTCCAATACAATAGAACCTAAATTTATATATAGCTATTATCTGTCACACTTTGGAAAAATCCTCTGAATTAATTTTATTAAAAATCTAAGAGTCTAAATCGAGATGTCTCGTTAGTTTATGGCCTCCGAACGAGTCATCTCTAAGCTATCTAACCACTAAGGAATTCGAATATTCTGAAAAGTTTATTTATGTATATTCCCTCAGATATTCCTGTAGCACTATCATCGTAAACATGATAATTTATAACTTGGTTAGGAATCCATTTAATGCAACTTTAATTGTAAAAAAATGTTCTATTCTTAAATTTAAAAACATTATTTTTAAAACAATATTACATTGAATTAAAATAAAATTAGTTAAGAATAATACATACCTTTAAACTTACTACAAATTTAAATAATTAGACAGTTCTGCAAGACAAAAGGTGTTTGTGTCTATTTAAGCGATTTCTATACATTTTGGTATGCTGAAAAATAAAATAATCGTAATAAAATATTCCAGGATGCAAGAACTTTGTTACCATCGAGTACAATACAGCACTATAGTGTCTTTTCATAGACTTATCGAAAATAATTCTAAAACAGATAACAACGACTGTTTTTAAAAGTATTTCTGTAGGTCTCAAAGAAACCTATAAACCTGAAATTGATTCTTGCTAAAATAAAATATGAGGACCATGGTTGGCAGGTTTACATCGATTTTGAAGTTGTGTGCAAAAGCTGAGTTTATCAAATTCTCTTGCCTTTTGTGTCTATGAGATGGCAGAGACCGAGAAAATCATTGGGCTTGTAGCGACCTTGAGGCATGTCGAATTTTACATCGTGGAATAACGGTCAACAAAGTACTCAGAAATATAATCCCATATGTTGAACACGGGCGGGGTGACAGCAGCGACAACTAGAACACGATAACGAATAGCTGGCAACTCCGAGACGTTCATCTGGGATGTTATTGAAGGGTATTTCCAATCATTCAGTATCTGACCACCGTTAAGTTTAGACGTGCCACCATCTACTGCCCAAGCCTCGTCTCCAGGTAACACCGCTGCCATCCGCTTTATCTATTTTGTATTTTCTACATTCTTTTATATTGCCAATAAATAACGGTCCCTATTACCCTAAAGGCTAAAAACAGTTCTTCGCAAAGAGGTTTCAAGTTGGTGAAAAAAACGTCCTCCAAGAAACATTGGTTCCTCCAGAAAATGTTCTTTTGCCGCCACTGCACATAAAGTTATAATTGATCATTTGTAAAATTACTTCTCAAATACAGAAATTGCTTCAAATACATAGTTCTAAAGTCTCCAGACCTCTCAAAAGCAAAGATGACTGACCCACAATTCATTATGACCATAACGTATCAGCAAAATTATTATTAACCAAATCAGGATCTGTTGGGGGAAGAGACATATTCATACAAAATTTTCATATATTTTTATCTAAAATAATCGAATATTTATGTATAATGTTATTGCTGAGCCGATGTGACGGAAAATCGTATATATATATATATACATATATATATATATATATATATATATATATATATATATATATATATATACATATATATATATATATATATATATATATATATATATATATATACATATATATATATATATATATATATATACATGTTTATCTTATGTACTAAGCTAAATTGTGGCTTAAAAATGTATATAGGAGAATATAAAATACGTGTAGTAGATAGGTTAAAATCTAAGTTTGATTATTTTTTAAATTTAGTGAGTTCCTCATTTATTTTTTAAAGTCGGTTCAATTTTTTTATTAAAAATATTTTTATACTTGATCTTTATTCAGGATTCGGCACACCCAAAAACTTTAAGATGACTTCACAAAACCTACACAGCTTAATTAACAGTTAAATTCTGTTTTTAGTTTTGGTGATACTATTGGAAACGCCCACAGTTCTGGGCGGAAAGAATCACCCTCATAGCCTATCAAGTTGGCGAATTATCCTGGCGGTTTGCGGGGGAATGAATCTGGTGCTAGCGTGCGCCTGCGCCCTTCTCGAAGAAAGCCCTCGCTACTTTCTCCACATGAACAGGAACTACTTGGCGTTTCTCATCCTGAAACAAACCTACGCCATCAACAAATCTAGCTTCGCCGATTATTTCGAAGTAGGTGTCAGATAATTGGTAAGTAAGATAATTGTTTTATATTGTGGCCATTCTAGGTAACGGAAGAAGAGATGAAGGGTTTGATCAAGGGTTACAACATGAACTACATAGAACCCATGAGTATACTGGACACGTTCACGAAATTATGTTGGCGATGGTGGATGGCAATGAAGCTGATGCTTTCCAGTAGATTTCGAAATATTACAGTTGTGTTAGTGCTGATGAAAACGTTTGTTATCATATTTGGGTAAATATGCAATTTCTAAATTCCTTATTTTGTCATTATAAATATTATGAGCTGGCATGTATTTCGATGCGTAATATGGCTGGCCAAATTATTAGGGACAATATTGAGATTATTTAATTTTTTAGTTTAATTGAATTTCTGTAAGGAATGTTTAGTTGTGGATCTTTTATATATTTTTTTGTTTATATCTGTAATCCATTGGGATTATAATAACTACAAAAAAAATACAAAACAGTTTTATAATATTAGTTTTAGTAATTTTAATATTATTAAAAAATAATATAATTAATTTTAGTATTTAATGCGACAACACTATTTGGCATCACATAGCCAGATCACAAGTCCCTGGCCTACCATAGTAAAACACAATTTTTGGCAAAATTAGATTCTTTTAATCAACATAATTCCCTTCAAGGGTGATGCACTGATTATAGCGACCCACCAACTTTTCGATACCAATTTTGTAGTACGATTTGTACTTTGTTTAAAATAGGCTTCAATTTCGGCGATCACCTCTTCATTCGACGAAAATTTCTTCCCAGCGAGCATTCTTTTGAGATCTGATAACAGGAAATAGTCAGTGGGGGTCAGATCTGGACATTACGGTGGATAAGGAAGCAATTCAAAGCCCAATTCATGGATTTTTGACACGGTGCATTGTCTTGGTGACTCAGCACTTTTCGGCGATTTCGTCCTTCAAACGGTCTAGTAATACTATGTGATGAGTCGCTGTTGATGGTCCTTTCCTTTTCAAAGTAGTCAATAAAAGTTATTCCAGGCGCATCCCAAAATACAGACGCCATAAATTTTCCAGCCAACTGTTGCGTTTTCCCACGCTTTGGAGCAGGTTCATCGTGTGAAATCCAGTCGAATGACTGTCGATTTGACTTCGGTGTGAATTGATGGAGCCATGTTTCATCCATTGTCACATATCGACGTAAAAACTCGGGATTATTACGCTTGATCATCATCAAACACCGCTCCGAATCATCAACACGTCGATGTTTTTGAGCGAGCTTGCGCGGCACCTACTGTGTACAAAGCTTTCTCATAACCAAATATTCGTGAATGATATGATGTACACGTTCAGTGTATATCGTTAGTGTCTGCTGTTTCAATCAGTTTCAATTTACGACCATTCAAAATAATTTTTCAAATGTTTTCGTCGGTAACAACCTCTTTTAGGCGTCCACTGCGTTCACCGTCTTCGGTGCACATTTCACCACGTCTAAACTTAGCCTACCAATCCTTGATGGTTGATTTTCCCGGGGCAGTGTCCGAAAACTCGGCATCAAGCCAAAGTTTTGCTTCAACTGTATTTTTTCCCTTCAAAAAGCTGTATTTTATCAACACGCGAAATTCTATTTTCTCCATTTTTTTCCACAATAACATGCATCGGAACATGCTCTCAATACATATTTTCGCATCTTCGTGAAGTTTAGAGTTGTGATGCTACTCTCGGATGAGGGAATACTGCTTGGTGGTTATCACTTCGTTGCAGTCTCCAGTTTGGGAATTCTCTCATGTTTTCTATGGGATTCATATCTGGTGAATTGCCTAGCCAAGGAAAAACAGTGATTTTTTCACCAAATAGACAGTAAATTTTCTGGTTTTGTGACATGGTATCGAATCATGCACAAAAATGTAATTGTCATCGTTAGGGAACCATTCATTGATCTGCGGTAGTAACCGGGCTTCTTTCTAGTACTCGATTGTATTGGTCCAGTCTCATTGCCTCTTCTACAATGTATAGGCATTCTATGCCTTTGACACATGGTGGTCTGAGATAACAGACCACACCATGACACCAGTGTCCGGCTGTTTAACCTTCTCTACAAGGCAATATGCGTAAAAATGATCAGCAGGGCGTCGTCTTACAAAAAAACTTTTGTCAATCAAAATTTGAAAGGTTGATTCGTCCAAACCTGTAAATTAACAGAAGTAATATTAGAGAATCGTTATTGGCCAATTGTACTATTCAAAAAGTTATACTTACTCAACTTCAGTCTGCAACAGTAATAATTGGTTATTGTCTAGCCCATTGGAGTCGTTTCTTTGTCATGATGTCGGTTAGATGTGATTTTTTGGAAGTCGTCCTATTAGATTATCTTCAACCAACAACCTACGCATTGTTCTCTCGTCATTTATTATAGTAGTCAGATGTTTCTGATTTTTCGATCGGTACGAAGTGTGGTAACTCTTTTCCTGTCACGTTTACCAATGCGATTTACCTCAAGGAGCTTTTAATTATCAATTTTAATGTTAACTCAATTGACAACAGACTGAAACTCCAGCAATAGCTGCTACATCTCTCTAGGAATGTGTGTAGTACAGTAAAAACGTTTGTATCCCTCTACATTTTCTTGGAAACGTGTACAAAGTTTTACCCATCCTGAAAATTCGAGGTAAACGCGTCAAACCATTAAAAAAATGAAAATTCGTAGACAAAATATAATATATCATAATAATATAATAGAAAAATAAAATATAATATATAATAGAAAAACATAATATCAAATTATAATATATACACAACACAACAACAATACTGCAAAGAATGAGAAGAAACGTCCCAAAATTAACAAATTACGCGCATATGGTGTGTTGCCATTTCACAAAAACAAAATTATTTATTCAAACAAATATAACAAACGGTTTTCCTAATTATTGGTTTTAAGTGGCGATTTTAATGCCAGAGTAACCTGTAGGAATGTTCGTCGGGTCGGTCAGTCGGTCGAAATGTGTGGCTGCCGCTGCGATTATTTGTCAGAACACTCACTACTATTTTTGAAAGGAATTTGCACGAGAACTGAAAAACACTGGTTTAATAACCACTTGTTTATTTAGATATTGAGTGATGCATGTGGTCGACGGGAGAATTGACAGGATATTAGGTTAGGTAGAGGAAGTACAGTAGCGCTGTGGAAGTGGTACTATTACAGGGGGATGGAGAAAATAGAAGAGAGCGAGACGTCGTTGTGGTGGTCTTATATACCCTGGAACTGCATGGTACCAATCCACCGGCGTTGCCATCCTTTGTACTGTTGATGTATTCGTGGTGGCCTAAAGGGTCGTGGCGATCGCCACAAACCAAACAAGTTCTAAAACAATAAATTGCAAGACTTATTGAATGAAAACCTAGCTCAACGTTCAAAGAAATTTCAGAGAGGTTTGCAGCTAACTTAATTAACCTTGAATCAACTGTTTCCATACAGCGACAAAAACCCAAAATGAGAGAAAATGGCTACCCACGAATTGACTACTACTGTTGACGGAAAAATATAATGGTTTTTTGCGACGTATTTTAACTGGCCAAAAATTGGCTCACTACGATAATCTCAAATACGTCCTCTTGCATGACAACGCTAGACCGCAGGTTACTAGATTTGCGAATGATACATTATTGCAACACAACTGGGGAACGCTGCTACACCCAGCGTACTCATCAGACATAACACAGAGCCTTCTGATTACCACTTGTTGGATCGATGATTGGATCGTTGATAAACCAATATCATTCTTTCGACACAGTCATGTCATGTTGTCAGATATATGGAAAATGGTGTAGAAAATGATGCAAAATATTCTGATTAATAGTAATAGTGATAGTGAAAAGTGGTAAGAATAAATGCAAGCAGCTAATATTTTGTACCTCATTCAATCATTGTAAAAAAGACTTGGATCTATCATATTAATATAGAATCAAAACAAGAGACTAATAACTAATGACCTTTTAGGTAAAATGGATGTAATAAGTTGTATGATAATGCTTTATCAAGACAAAGGACCACTCTAAAAATATCTATATATTAAATATTCAGGTGTTAAGAAACTTATATTGGAAAATCACTAGAATATCAGAAACTAACATCACTAGAACAAGTGTATTGAATGTGAATCATGTTATATTATATTAAAAAACTTGGTATATTTATATATCAGTGCACAAAGAAATTATGGACGTACTAGGATTGATAACTTAATCACAATAGTATGATTTTTATTAAAAGTCTTTAACAAGATCGACATTTCAACGAATGATTCGTCCAATTTCATTCTAAATATCTTTTTACTTAAAATCCTGATCTCACATTTTAGTTAGGTTATCAAATTAATAATTGTAATATTGGTATTAAGCAATATTATAATTATTAGTATAATACATAGTTAAATGACTATGTGGTTTTGAATTGGTAAAAAAGAAGATATAAATAGAAACTGGATATAGTGTAAGCTATAAAACTATATAATAAAGTAGGACATATGTTTTTTAATGACACTGAGTCACTCTTAAAAATAAGAATAGCAAATGATGAGTAACGCCTGAATATGCGGGATTAAGTGTAACAATAAAAGTAAATTAACTTTTTTTAGTTTAGTAATTCCATTTCCTGACCTTTCTTTTACAAGCGTGAACTTTCTAAATGAACCCTAAAATCTATTTCCAAATTAAGATTGGATTATTATATTTAATATAATAAATTCACCTAATATGTTTTCTTAAAACAAATATATAAGAGATACAAAATTGATAATGAAACCTAGTTAAGATATATTAATCAAAAAGTGACAAATAAAATATGATAACTAAGTAAACGTAGGAATGTTTTCAGATGTTTCCAGCTCAACACCATCCTATCCAAAAATCTCACCTCCAAAATAGCGGGACAATCGGAAAATAAAATAACCGGCCTGAATTTCGTGTATCCCGTTTACGATGTCGTCACCTATCGCAATCATATGTTCGACAAGGAAAACATGAAGAGAAACATGTGCAGCGCCCACCGAGAGAATCGAATTTACTACGAGAATATTCTTTTGTTTACCAGTACGATGTTGCCGGGCATCTTGCTGTGCATGTTGGCCGTGGACACCCTGGGAAGAAAGACGATATTATGTAAGTTTTGTTCTCTGTGGAGAACTATCGCGGTATGGTCTAGTAATAATGTAGTAGTGTTGATCGTATTACGGTGATGATCGAAGTGATCGAAATATATCGATTTTGTACACAGAGAAATAGATATTAAACTATATAGGAAGTTTTGGGGAAATGTCTCACAACGTCCAACATGTAGATGTCGCTTTTAAGTTATCGGAACCTGATTGGCTCACTTCGTTTCTATGGTGCGATTACTGTTTTCGGGCACCATTATAGAGTAATATATAGAGTGTTAACTTAATACAAATAATTTAAGAATTGTTTTGCGTGGTCTCAGCAGGAATGCGCTAAGGACGTCATTTCGCTGAATTTCATTGGTTAGTTTAAATTATCATTACAGGCACCTGTAATGAAAGTATTTTATAAGGAGAGCATTTCATTGGTCGACAATTTCACACGCATCACGTGACTAACCTCTGACGTCACATGACCAATAAAATTTCAAATAAAATCAAAATGTAGTTTTTTAAAACCGTGTATTAATATAAAGTTCTATATAGATACAAATATTATACTATATTAAAAAGCTAAAACATATGAATATATATATATATATATATATATATATATATATATATATATATATATATATATTAATGAAATATAAATATAAATGGCAGCAATCTAATTGAAAACATAACATATCTAGTGGCAAATATAATCAAAATTGTCTATAGCTCTTTTTCCCTTTTTTATATTTTTTAGTGATATCAATTCAAATAAATTGTATTAAAGTTTCTATATTTTTGTTCCCTCATACTGAAAGCAGAGTAGCACAGCTGTTAATATTTTACTTACTTGTTCAACACAAAAATATATTGAGGCAAGTTATTATTATTTTTACAATGTTATTGCGAAAATTATGGAACGGATAATTAACAACAGTTAAATCGTATAATATATATCAAAATGGAGAAAACATACCAAAAAGTAATACTTTAAAGAACAGCAACAAAACATTAAAGCATATGATATATTTTAAAATTACTGCTGTGCTCTTATTATGGTAAAATAGAGTGTATCAAAATCAAATGTATATAAAATCAAGCTCATTTTGTTGGTTTGTAAATTGTATTATATTATTTTATATTAATGTATTTTATTAACATCCTTGTTGAAAAGGTTATCACGGTTAAGGAGCCTTACACCTTAATATTAATTATAAGTATCTTAACCAATATTCAATTGTTTCAAGTAAATGAACCCTTTGAAAATAATTAGGTTTTTATTTGATGACAATTTACATTTACCTTCAAGGTAATTTTACCATCGCCCAGTTTGGACACAAATTGGTTTTAAAGTGTTGGCAATATTTTCATGAGTTCTTCTGTGGTATTCTTGTAAATAATCATATATATGAATACAAATGCTTTATATAAATAATTGTACACGTACCAAATAGAAGCTATGCACAATATATATCCTTAACCTTGGGGTGTTGGATTTTATTTCCGTACATACACTGGATACACAACTCTTTTGAGAATGAAGAAACATTAAAATCAAATTATAACGATTATATTTAAGACACAAGAATGCTGATCGTACTTTATGTCAGACACACAAAAGTGGCGTAGTAAATAAACTGAAGCAAACAATCGCGTCATAGAATTGAGCGAATCAAATGCTTTTGTAGGCTAATTCAAATGAACCATTCAAAAAAGTGGTGTCATAGCCACTATTGAAGGAACAACGCAAAACATTTCCTCAATTTTGCCTAAGTAAAACCTCTATATATCCTCTATGGCCGCCATTTTCAGTATACCTGACATAAAGAATTCTGCGTTTAGATGAAGATAGAAAATGAATTCTAGATCTAGGAAGTGTTGTTTACCCGGACGCACAGATAGTAAAGAAATTCAGAATCGTTTTACTTCGTGAAGTATTTGGCTGTCTTCAAAAAATGGTTGGTAATGTTAAAAACCCCACACTGACTGGAACAGTTATCAAAGATATTTATGATCGTCACAGCATGTTTTGTTTTAAGGGGGTTTGTTCATTCATAATTAAATAAGTTCGTGATCATTCGATTATTTCGATCACATCGATTATTAAAATTATATCGATTATGCCCAACACTAGGAAGCGCATTTATTTTTCCACACAGTAAAACTAGTTCGGATTGTGGTTTATTTGGCTACGGTTATTTATAACCCTCAACATATACACGTTTAAATATTTTAGCGTACGCTTCGAATTTCGTTGTTTACACTCCACTTAAATCTCCGACCAACAATCAAACGGAAAAATGCTGCTTTCCATGTCGTTTTTCTGCAAACACGAGACGGAAACCTATAAAACGGTAGCGCCGTAGTTAAAACAGTTTTTTACGGTCGCTCCTATATGTTTTCCAGTCGATTGTCGTTTGTTTTTAACGATTGATCAGAACATTAACCCGATTTTATTTCCTACTGTCATTACACCCGACTGTCTTACGTTATAGAGTTTTGGCAATACTTCATTAAGAAACGTTAGTAAGTTGGATATCGTGAATTATATTTCTGATATTTTTGTTATATTTTAAAGAGTCCTTTTCATGGAGTAGGGTTTATTTGGATTGGATCTACTGCTTTACATGGGTTCCGAACCACGCTCCTCGCTATTAAACCTACCGACTGGCAAGTGACCAACACTTAGAACTCATCCCAGGAGGGATCATTTTCCTTGCCATACTTTGCAAGCTGTTTATAATTTGATATCACTGTGACCTTGTTCTTTCAATGTATTGTTCATGTATCATCTTGCTGAACCCGTGGTTTCCCACATTTGGGATTGGGTGATTAGTCACTAACTTTACACAAGGTTTCAACTAAACACAAAATAAAGTTACTTTAATTGTAATTTTTTATTGGGTATATAAAAAAACAGAAAGAAAATCCTGCTTGCTGACATATACTTTGTTGACTGTCAACACGTTTTTTTTTCATCACAGAGCAAAAAATACCATTTAATTTGTAGTAATATTGATGTTGATTCTTCGATTCTTCTTCCTTCAAAACAACTGGAAATACTAACGTTACAGGACATGAGAATTGAGCACAGATAATTAAAAATCATGCCAAAGATAAAATTTAACAACTATTTTCGTCGGCTTGGTTGGCGCAGTGGTAAAGGCGACAGGACGGTCCTCCTGCTGTTGCGATAACTTCTAGGATATGGTCGTAAATTTATGTTTGTGATTGTTTAATATTTGTGACTGTCCTACGCAAGAGTGTAAAATCCTACAAGGAAAATGATCCCAGTCACGCCAGTAACCAAGCTGGGTAAGACCGGATATCTTCTGGGATGATTTTAAAGTTGGTCACTCGCCAGTTGGTAGGTTTAATGCCGAGAACCGTGGTTCGGAGCCCACGTTAAATTGTAGGTCCAGTCCAGATAATCCTCGTTGATAAAAAGGTGACTTTAAATATTAAAAAATAGAACTGTTTCGAACAATGATGACAGTATTGAATTAATTAAATTGATCTGCACGTATCTAAATATATAGCAACAAAGCAGTTTTTGCGTTTAATACGAACAAATCAAGCAATTAACGACATTATTTTTCCATTGTTGCCTTTAGTTTCAGGATTTCTTATTTCCACATGCTGTTTTTTGTTATTCGATTATCTGCGACTAAACCTATTCAAACTGTTGTGCTGCTGCCTTATTGCGTTCGCATTTCCTGCAATCAGATCAACAATTTCTTTGATTGGAATTGAGTCGTATCCAACAGCTATCAGGTAAATAATAAAAAACACTTTAAATAATAAAATTATATTTTATTTATCTGGTTATTTTCCTTTACAGGGGCAATGCATGGGGCCTCACCAGTTTTTTGGGAAATTTTCTATCTTTATTTATTGTTGTTTTTGCAATTGCTGATATGAAGGTACTAAACTTAATAATGAGTTTATTATGTTTCTGTAAGTATAAATAATGTATAATCTACTTTACCTTAACATCATCAATTTGATATCAATCAATATAAATTTAAATTATTTCCTATATTGACATCTGACGGTATTTAATTTTTAATTTGTCTTATTCTAAATCATTCATGACTATCAGTGATATAATTTATTATTTAGGAGTTGGAATTAATTCCTAGTGATCCATAATTTTGAATTGAGCCATTTTCCATGTGCTAGGAAAGTAATTAAATCTTTACAAGGCATTAAATATGAACGTTATTAATTTGAAACACTTTTCTGAGAGCTCTGGGGAATCCTGTTACGGATACCTGGTCGGGAATACCCGCAGGAATAAGCGAGTTGGACTGGTTATGTGGAGACTGCCTCTGGGCTACCCACTAAACCTCACCCTATCAGCTGATCCAATGACCCTAACTGATACTTCTTACTATTAGTAAGGAGGGTGCCCGTAACCGATAACACCGTTAAGAGGCACAAGGGCCAGGCAAGGACGTAGCGTCGTTAACACACCACGCAGCTTGTGGTACATGAGTTAATCGCTCGCCGGAGAAGGTCGCAACAATTTGGAGTTAGAGCACGACGGGGTAGTGTCGGCTGTGATAGAATAAGGCTACGAAGAGCCGAATGAGTTATTGGCCTAAAATATCGGCCAGCTCGGTAATACATCTGTGGCGACCGCTACGACCCTTTAGGCCACCACCAATTCACCATTAACAACTACAAAGGTTGGCAACGCCGGTGGATTGGTACCATGCAGTTCTGGAGTATAAAAGGCCATCACGACGACGTCTCGCTCTCTTTTCTTATCACCGTCCCCCTGTAACAGTACCACTTCCACAGCGCTACCGTACTTCCTTCACCTTAACCTAATATCCTGTCAATCCTCCCATCGACCACATGTATCAATCGCAAGTTGAAATAAACAACTTTGATTCAACCAGTGTTTTTAGTTCCCTTGCAAATTCCTTCCAAAAATTGTAGGAATGTTCGTCGGGTCGGTCTGTCGGTCGAAACGTGTGGCTGCCGCTGCGGTTATCTATCAGAACACTCACTACTATTTTTGGAAGGAATTTGCACGGGAACTAAAAACACTGGTTGAATCAAAGTTGTTTGTTTCAACTTGCGATTGATACATGTGGTCGATGGGAGGATTGACAGGATATTAGGTTAAGGTGAAGGAAGTACGGTAGCGCTGTGGAAGTGGTACTGTTACAGGGGGACGGTGATAAAAAAAGAGAGCGAGACGTCGTCGTGATGGCCTTTTATACTCCAGAACTGCATGGTACCAATCCACCGGCGTTGCCAACCTTTGTAGTTGTTAATGGTGAATTGGTGGTGGCCTAAAGGGTCGTAGCGGTCGCCACACATCTATTGTCCGAGAGACGAAGAGTGGAGAAATATCTCGAGTAAACCTCGGATATAAAATCGTAAACTTGGGGGACGTCTGTTTCTCTATGAATTTGATTGTTCCTGACGAACCAGGGGGCTTATTGATTATTCTCCTAAGAATGTTGTTTTGAAAGACTTGAAGACGTTCCACCTGGCTAGGTGAGACGTATTTTAGATAGACACTGGAACCGTATAGAACGACTGATCGAACCAACATCTTGTACAGGAGAGGTTTTATGGATAGAGGAAGCCTGCTGGCCCAGTTGATAAGCGGGAACAGCAAATTAACAATACCTTGACCTTTATGGAGGGACTTTTAAAGGTGGGAATTCCACCTAAATTTGCGATCGAAGACAAAACCGAAATAGGTGGCTTCTTATGACCATGGGATTTCGGCGTTCTCGATTTTAAGACGCGAAATGCTCGATGCAAAACGCTTCTTGTGGAAGAAGATCGCCTGGGTTTTCTGTGGGTTGACCTGCAACCTCCAGAAAAGTAACCACTGGACCGTCTCATCGAGTTGTTTTTGGAGTCTGCTTCGGATGTGCGGTGCTACTCTTGAAGAAGCAAAGTAAGCAGTGTCGTCTTCGTAAAAAGCTGCCTCAACTATGTTATTTTCTTCTGTTGTGGATATTTCAAGCGGGTACGGATTAAATACTGTTTTAAGAAAAAGTGTTTAGAGAAAATTCCGCTTTATCTTTATCATTCCTAGCCCAAGAATTGATATCAATAGGTGGATTATGTTTGAAGGTTTTTAATATTTTTTGTTATTTTCCAGAGTTAATATTCCGTTGCATCAGTTGGCGTTCAGTTTTCTAAATATTTTAAGATTATATTCAAACCTAAAATGAATCAGAAGTTAATACGACTAAAATTTACAAAAAGCCTTAATAAACTTTAGAATTACCTCCAGTACAATGATATCCTATCTCCAGAAACAGATCAAATACTATCAGTCCTTAAGCAAGAACAATTTTTCTTAGCTGTTCTGAGTTCACCAGGTTTCAAAACAAATCAAAAGCTGCATGTGAGACGACATTTTCGCATTTGTCGGGTTTTTCTTTCACTGCCGTATATACTTTCCCATAAAGAGAACATATTAATTTGTATTCTTTACCAAAAAATATAATATATAGTTTCACTTGATCATACTATTCTTAATCGTTTTTCCTCAAAACCTACTATAACTCAAAATGGAACAACATCTTAAATAACGCTGCTTAAAGTTAAATACACGTTTTGTGTCTGCCAAAATTGTCTGCCGGCATTTTCTGGTGCAAAGTTGCCAAATTTTGATTTTAAAAATTAGGCGTCTATGGTCGATTTACGTACTACAGAAAAGACAAATAATCTATAGTATAAAAGTTAGAGCTGTCAGCACGTCGACCAAAGCCTAATATGTTTGTTCATATTTTTTTTCATCATTTTTTTCATTTGATTTAGGCGTATTTCGTTTTATTGCAATTTATTTACTTGTAGGTCATATTACACAAAAGTGTTAAGCTTAAAGATTCTTCCTCGACATACGATTTAACCATACCAAATTTCACGTCTCCAGGTGCCCCCATTTTCCTTAAAAAGCGAGGCAAAATTTTCATTAAGCCGATTATTATTATTTGTTTATTTAACCCGTCAGCCTCTTGGGCTATTTAGGGTGGATTACAATGTGTTATGAGACATTAAGGGCTATAG
Source organism: Rhynchophorus ferrugineus (assembly GCF_030347505.1). NCBI lineage: Eukaryota > Metazoa > Arthropoda > Insecta > Coleoptera > Curculionidae > Rhynchophorus > Rhynchophorus ferrugineus. The sequence continues at coordinate 15,000,901 of NW_027472583.1, read as the reverse complement.
GAACATTAACAGCATATATAAATTACATAATAAAATATTTAAAATAGTCATTTTCTTAATGAGTGTTACAAATGCTGAAGCAGGTCTGCGGTCTTCAGGTAGCTAATAAGCAGGTTCAGCTGCTCAGGTTGGACCAATTTCTTCAATGTTCTCATTATTTTTAGTTGTCTCCTCAGATCACTATGTCTCTGACAATCCAGAAGAATGTGCCTGACGCTAAGCTGAGTCAGGCATAGATCACACAGGGGTGGGCTCCGCCCCTTGAACAAATATTCATTAGTTAGTTTAGAGTGCCCTATTCGTAGTCGTGCGATGATACTTGACTTATATCTACTGATGTTATTATAATTGATGGACTGATTAAAGATTTTCTTGATTTCCCATAATTTGTTATTTCTTGTGAGAAGGTCCCAATCCAGTTGGGTTAACTACCTATAGAGGTCATTCATGTAAATTTTGACATCTGTTTTGCTAAATAGTTTATTTAATTTGATTGACTCCTCTTCCTTGCTTGCCAGGTGGTCGGCTCTTTCATTACCGGGTATTCCCCTATGAGAGGGGACCCAAAGGTAGCTAATTCTTGCTCCCCTATATTGTAGCTTTGTCTGCAACTCTCTAATGTATGTGACCAGAGGGTGGACTATCCTTATCAATCTTAGGCGTTCTAGGGACCTCATAGAATCCGATACTACTAGTATGGATTCGCTAATCCGTGATTCTTCCAAGGCAGATAGGGCCATATAGATAGCCAGCAGCTCCGCGGAGAAAACGCTAGTTAGTGATGGAAGCCAAAAGTTTCTCTCAAGTAGGCGGCACCCACAAAGTTTTCTCGTTTTGAACCATCTGTGTAGATGATAAGATGATTCGGATAGTTCCCTTCAATGATCTGTCGAAAAGCCTTTTTATTGTAGAGGGACTAGTTGTTTCCTTATGTAGATCTCTCATAGAGAAGTCTGAGTGTATTTTTGGGAACTACCATGGTGGTGAGTCTACTGTTCGCATCTGGGATCGTAATCATCATTTGATTGATATCCTCTGGAAGACTGATGAAGGACTTATGTGCCCTTTCTTTATATTGATCCAGTCTGTCAAGCCCATTAATATATATAAGAAAATGATTAGGAAATTAAATTTATGATCAACTTTATTAAATATTCCGAAATATATATAAATAATGATATTTCTTTATAAATAAAATACAAATGTTCTTAACGAATTATTAACATTATTATAAAACCACTATCTGCCTGATCCATGACCCCAATGAGTCACTCCAACATAACTCGTACCGCCAACTCCACCATGACCATGTTTTCCATAATAAGCCGGATGTTGAGCGTGTCCAACCCGTCTCACAATAGCTTGGAACCCACTGTGTGGACCAGAAGTATATTCAACAATTCTTTTAGTGCCGTCAGCTTCCTTCATGACATAACCACCCTTCACATGGTCATGGTCGCGGTGTTCATACTGATCCTTGACGTCGTGCGTGTGTGGGTCGTGAACACCATATTTGAAATGATAATGTGGTACCTTAAAATGATTGACTTTAAAAATAAATTTCAACAATAAAACTTAAAATATTACCTGATGCTCCTCATGATGAGCTACTGCTAAACTTGTGGCAAACAGTGTAAAAATACAGATCTGAAAATAAAAATAATTATACCAGTTATTTTATTTAACTCAACTAAATAAAAAAGAAAACAGTTAAAAGGAACATAAATAAGACTAAAAAAATTAAAAGTATTGTATATGTAAAATATACGAGAGTTTGTTCATTTATATTACTGACCTATAATAATATACAACTAAATATTTTATTGAATTACTTGGTGTAATTTAACCAATTTATAGAAGTTCAATAGAATTAATAAATAAGTCATAACGTGCGTATACAGTTTGAAAGACCATGGATATTCCTTTTATCTGTCAATTCTATCCATATTGAAGGACCACATTGAATTACTTTATGTGATTCATAAAACAATAATCAGACAGTGGTTTAGTAGGGTTAATAAGTCGTCCTGAACGATAGCAATAATTCACGAAACTGATATAAACTAATTCCTTGGGTGTTTACTATTATAACAGGTCAATTAAAAAGTCCCCGGCCTACCATAGTAAAACAAATTTTCTTGGCAAAATTAGTTTTTTTTTATTCAACATAATTCCCTTCAAGGATGATACACTGATTATAGCGACCCTCCAACTTTTCGATGCCATTTTTGTACTACAATTTGTCCTTTTTAAAATAGGCCTCAGTTTCGGCGATCACCACTTTATTCGACGAAAATTTCTTCCCAGCGAGCATCCATTTGAGATCTGACAGGAAATAGTTGCTAGTGGCCAGATCTCGAGAATACGGTGGATGAGGAAGCAATTCGAAGCCCAATGCTTCGGATTTTTACCATCGTTTTCACTGACTTATGACACGGTGCATTGTCTTAGTGAAGCAGCACTTTCTTTTTCTTCAAATGCCGCCATTTTTCGTCGATTTCGTCCTTTACACAATCCAATAAGGCTATGTAGTAGTCGCTCTTGATGGTCCTTCCTTTTTCAAGGTAGTCAATGAAAATTATTTCATGCGCATCCCAAAATACAGCTCGCGCGGCACCCACTTTGCAAAGAGGTTTCTCATACCCAAATATTCATAAATGATATGATGTACATGTTCAGTTGATATCTTTAGAGTGCTATTTCATTCAATTTCAATTTACGGTCTTTCAAAATCATTTTGTGGTTTTTTAATGTTTTCGTCGGTAACAACCTCTTTTGGGCGCCTTCGTCTTCGTTCACCGTCTCATTTCTTCACGTCTAAACTTAGCATACCAATCCTTGATGGTTGATTTTCCTGGGGCAGTGTCTGGAAACTCGGCATCAAGCCAAGTTTTTGCTTCAGCTGTATTTTTCCTTTCAAAAAGCAATATCTTATCAACACGCGAAATTCCTTTTTATTCACAATAATAAAAGTTGCTTCTAACGTTAGGACTAACTAAAAACATATGGATTAGCATTGTCTATATATATATATATATATATATATATATATATATATATATATATATATATATATATATATATATATATATATATATATATTTACATATTTATAGTATAATTACAGTTATTATAATTATAATAATTCGTAAGTTACATTGTAATACCGATCCGAAAATCGATCTTACTTCAATAATAACTTGGCGTGAATAGATTGCGAATGGATGCTCCCCTTTTGCGGGCGACAAATACCCTGAGATATGACTGAAACCGCGGGTAGAGCTTTAATCAGCTGATGGAATGTTGCAAGGTGCCAAGGGAGACGCACACTGGGAATATTCGTGAAGCCATTCACGAACGAGATGCGTTATTCGATATGGGCATTCACGTTCCTCACGGATTATGGGGCATTGGGTAACGCGCGGACTCTTTTTGGATTGGAACACTTAGGCCAGGTGCAAAACTGGACGCAGCGTGAGTCACGGCGACATTTTGTGGATTTAAAGATTGATAGTTACCGCGCAATATTGGTTCGCAGCGTGCTGTAGCGTAGCTTTAGCTAACGTGATACTGCGGAACGCAGTCCTTCGCGGTGAGTGTTTTAAATGAAAGAAGAATTAATAGAATCTGTGTGGATTCGACAAGCTTTGTACTATACAAGTCATGTAGACTACATGAGGATTATATTCTTTAATTGAAATTATTCACTAAACTTTTTAATTAACGTGAATTCTCCATGAGTCTTTCTTCTTTTTAGATACAACTTCTCAGTTACCTTTCACTAGCCATCTGGTAGGTAAACATTATCATTTCAGATTCAAATTCGTCTTCCGAATCAGATTCCAGCAAACTAAATTCCAGTTCAGTCGTTATTAGTGTAATGTCAATGGCCCTTAAAGCAAACCTACTACCGCGAGAAATGCAATCGTATTTGCGCGGTTTCGTCGCTTGGTAGTTGTATCCCGCGTACACTCGCCGTGACCCTCACTGCGTCACCCTCACCATGCTGCGTCCGTTTTTGCGCCTGGCCCTATATTCGTGCAAGTTGTCTCTCAAGGACGTACCACACCTGTACTCCAAAAAGGTTAATCAGATATGATTATAACCAAGGTCACTTTATGTGGAATTGAACTTTTGCATTTTCTACCGAGTAGTAGATATAGTAGGCTATACACGCCATAGCATTTGCAGGTAGCGTGTTGAAATTTGCAGGTTTCGGTCGAATTCGAGACCGAGGTATGAAACTTTCTGCAGCTAGGGAATAACTTTAGATGCGAACCTCTTGGTTCGCCCTATTGAAAGTGGCATGTATGTCACGTCTACTCTGAAAACATAAAGTATTTGCCAATTACATTTCGTTCCAGAATAGACAATAGACAATCATAAATTTATTTTCCCTGTTCCAAGTAGGCTAGAGATCAGGCAGCGACAATAAAATGTGATCAAACACTAATCAACAATTAGCCAGAGAGACCCAAAATACCGCCACAGAGCTATACAAACGCAGATACTATAAAAAAGGTTTTTTCGGAAGGATTTCATAATTAACAATTTTACTAATTTATTTATCTCACGCCCTGAACAAAATTGATGATTGAAATTGAATTTATTATTTTTCAAAATGTTCTCACACAAGGAAATCAATTAAAAAACAATCCTCGTGTCAACACATAAATAAATTACTTCTTATCAGATAAAATATCAATATTTGTTCTAAACAGTTGAATATCATTTAAGATTTATCATTTTTAGTTTAATATTATATAATATTTTACACATAATCTACTCTTAATTAATTATTTGATTTCTACTAATTTTTAACTTACCATTAATCTGTTCATGTTTATATTGTTGATTCTATTTGATTCGAATGATAACTGATACCTAGAGTTCGAAACACGAACCTTTTATATCAAATCAAAGTTATAATATGCGTTATAAAAATTATCGTCTCCCAAAGTAATACAAAAAAGTTTATGCAACAAGCGTATATGGCCGAAATATGTTGTCAAAGTAATTTAACGGTGTGTAAGCTTGAAACTTTTTTCCTGGTTCTTTAACATTTTTATTTATGATATCTAAACGCTTGTATTTACACTGAGTGTAATCGATTTTTTTCGGAAGCAATATTCATATATTCGCCGTTGATGTAAAAACTACTAGGTTGCAACTAAATTCCACATTGTGATGTTGACTTGGAATTATATTTACAATCTTGATTGTTTTCCTTGGATGAATGATAAAAGGCTTATAAAATAGACCATCGATACACTTTTTATTCTAAATAAAAGTTACTCATGCAAAACAAATGATTGTTATTATAACACATAATATAACCTTAAACATCTCAATCCCCCTGAAAACACAGGCCATTATTTTCCATAAGAAGCGTCTCGCAAATTAACATCGACACCGCAATAATTCCATGGCTGGATAACATCACGTACCTAGGTCTCCACTTCGACCGACGATTCGATTGGCATTCCCAAATCCAAAAAGGCTCAGGGATAGCAAACCTGCTTTCTTCTCTGATCTGCCTTTCTTGTAGACTTCGTATCTCCATCAAATACTTATTTTACAAGATGATAATCCATCGGTCCATACTCCTCTCCGGATCTATTGTCTACTTCAAGTTTGTTACACCTAACCAGGTGAAGCGGCTTTAAGTTTTTCAAAATTAAGCTCCTCAGGAGAATCTTAATCGGTCCATGGTTAGTCAGAAATAATCAAATTCACAGGGATACTGACACTCCAGATATCATGAACTTCATATCTCAATCCTTCCACAAAAAACAACTCTGCTCAAGTTTTTCTGAAGACATGCTGGAAGCTTAGCACCGCGTTTCCGCTAACCTCTACCTTTCCAGGCAGAAACAACCTCATCCGTTGCTGCAGTCATTACTGTTGTTCCTATATGACAGCATCCGTGTGTTAACTCGGTCTCGGTTTAATGTATTGGCAAACTCAGAGGCTGTGCCACATAACCCGGTCCAATTTGTCACTCCAGGGCAAGTCTCCACGATAAAGTATGCGTCATGGTTTTAGGCCAGAACAAAAAATGTTAAACATCTATGCTAAACATTTAAGAAATAACTAATTCAATATGTTTCTGTTGTATGAAAAATTGTCATGAAAGGTCAGATGCTGTAATTTCAAGAAAGACATGACCGAGTTTGTCTATATCATAATGTGTCTGAATCTCATCATGAGTTAATCCAAGAGGCCAGGAGCAGGAGAGCCCTCCAAATCGTCATCAAAGCGGAATATGCATTGCCATTCAGCTGATAAACCCGGATTAAACATATTGCATATGTCTACCGACGTCATTTGATCAATTTGAACCACATATTATTGTAAAAAGACCAGCAATAACTAGTAACAAGTGCAAAGCTCGTACATATATTACAATAATTGTGAATTATACACTGTTACAGCTTGAATAGGAAGTTCTTTCTCACCCAACATAACTATTACACATAGAGTCCTCTAATTACCACTTGTTCAGATCGATGCAGCTTGACTTGACTGACACACGGCTTCGAAATTCTCAAGAAGCACGAAATTGAATCGATGATTGGACCGTTGCCAAACCAATATCGTTCTTTCGACACACTATCGTATTGTCGCCAGAAAGATGAGAAAAAGGTGTAGAAAGCGATGGAAAATATTGGTTATATATTGTACCAAATGTCCTCAATAAATATGGTTTTAAAGTAAAACATTATCAGAATACATGAAAACACTCAAAACTAAATTACAAAAACTGTAAACAACAAATATTAGCAATTAAAGATAGTTATATTTAAGAGGTTTAACACTAAAACAGTTCAAAACTGAGTTCTGCTCTGATGTCTGATACTATTTATATTCAGTAAATACGTTTAAAAATGACCGATATTTTCCAATATCAAGCAAGACGTAGTTTAAGACATCCAAAGACAGGCTAATGCCTGTTATGATGGTTATTTATTTTACTAAATCATTTAATTGTGCAGTACTGATGCTGGATATTGAAATTTGGTTTTTCTTCAACCATATCATTCATCTTCATCGCTATCTGATAAATCTCAGAGCTGGGTAATTTATTAGCAACGAATAATTAAGAGCTTTAGTTGACACTAGTTTCGGAAAACAAAATCTACTATCACAATTAATCCAATATTTAAAATATTGAAGATAAATTATATTCAGTACGTTCTGTAACTAACGCTTAATATTATCTTAAATATTTTATTGAATTTTCAATATCAATTGAATATAATATAAATAAAATACAACTTACCAGTCAGACATTAGATATACAAACATAATTCAATTCAATTCGAAGTAGACTTCGCTAATGCCATGCCAAGAAACTATTTTAAAAAATAATATTGTATCTTACACAATTGTAGGTGTTAAGAACATCCCAAAATTATTTGTGAATATTCTTTGAAGCTTAGTTTTTTACACAATCTTCACTGATAATAAAAAAATTAGAATCATAAACACTGAAAATATGGGCCTATAAATTAATTATACAAGATTTCTAACAGATGGTTTTACTGTGTGTTAAATTGTACTGGTGTTCACTGGAACTCAAAGGAATTTGTAGGAGAACATAAATGGAAATAATAAAATGAAAGGGGAAGAGACGTAATCGAGTGAAGTTCGTCGAAATGGCAACAAAAATGGCACATGCGAACATTATTCCATTGATAATATATGAATACTGGTTGTGAATAGACAAGAAACAAAGAGCAACGTGCGTAGCAAATAAAACTGAAGACGAGGATTTAAAAGCATTACTCGATGAAATTACAATTGATGCCTTTGAGCCAGATACTGGGCGAAAAAACAGTCAACACTCAACATTATTGTTCTTAATCACGACAACGCTCGACCACATGTTGCCAATGAAAACCAATGAAACCATACTTGCATACCTTAAAATAGGAAGTTTCAAAACCACCCGCCATATTCTCCAGACCAGTGACCAGTCTGAGAAGCATTTCACTTCTTATGAAGATGCGAAAAAATGCCGCAAAAGATATATCGTTCTTTCAAGATGGAGTCCATACAATGCCTGAAAGATGGAAAAAGTAACGGCTATCGATGGATAATACTTCAGTAGAGTACAGGTACAAAGTACCGATTTTTCGTAATGAAACTTCAAATAAAAAAAATCGTTTAAAATTCATTTATAGGTCGTAATAAGGAAATTTGGAAGAACAACTATATCTCATTTGGTCCCAACCCAAAAATATGCTTTGAATAAGATTATATTTAATTTTCAATTGTCATATCATCAAGTCATTGTCATTGTATTTTATTTATCTAGAAAAAAGGCGGAATTATATTTGTACACTTATATTTATAAAAAGATTTAAATTTAGCTTAGGCATAGTACACCTATTTTCTAGATCTCTTTTATTTTTAGGTTTCTTTATTTTCACATTCTTCCTACCAGAACCCAAAGCACAACCAATGACTGAATAAAATGTATAAAACGCTTGGCAATAAAAGTATTTCAACGGTGTTTTGGTTTTTTTTTCTGAGAGATGGAGATGGCGAGGACACAACTCTAGCAAGAGCGTAAGAAGTATCGGTGTAAAATTAGAAAACCGCTTTCAAATGTTCTTTAAAAATAGTACTCGATAAAACCATGATAGTAAATATATAACATATTTCATATCCATTTGGTTTGTTTACACGAATAGATCGAATGTATGAAATGATGGTCTGGAAATTTTGGCACACCAGCAACACATCGTAAACTGTATAGTTTTTATTATTTCATATATATCGTATATTTGTAAATATATAATATATTACTCGTTATAATGGAGGAACGTTTAATTTTAGTTGTAGTACGAGCAGATATAATCTAATTCTGGTGGATCACGGCATGCGTGTCAGGATTTAAATTTGCACCGTTGTCATTTCTTGCAAATTATACGTATATTTGAGGAATATAGTATAAATATAATATATTATCTTGAATTCACAAATTGATCTAATAGTTCCATTGTTTCAAGTTCCAAAATTTCATGGTACATTCTTCATCTTCTATAATATTAAATATGTGATATGAGGAACCTTTTATAAACATGTTTCATTTTAAAATATTTTTAAAAAGGAAATAGAAAAAATAAGACAATATGTAATTATTCATCAATATATAAGCATTATATTAACAATCCCAAGTTATAGTTCTTATATAGTATTCTTATATATTAATAGTATAATATATATTCTCAAATTCACATTTAACTTAAAATTTCACTTGAAACTCAAGTTGAAACTTGACTAAGTTTGTTGAGATAAAATTCACCTTCTGCAATGTAATAAATGTATTATGAAGGATCTTTAATAAACATATTTAATTTTTTAAGAGGAAAACTAATAGTATGAAAGATAACAAATATAATTTATTTTAAATATTATGGAAATCAATCGGTTTATTTGCTGAATATTATATAGATCATTACGAGTCAATAAATCTAGTCCTTCAAAATTGCCATTTTATAGCCAGATTATCTGAGATGTGGACTTCTAGGAGATAGTTTGGCTGCAAATCATATTTTTATCTAATTTAAACAGAAATATTTTACCCGTCGTTTTTATGCCTTACGGTCAATTGAAAAGTCCCCGGACTACCATGGCAAAATACATTTTTTGGCAAAATTAGTTTTTTTTATTCAACATAATTCCCTTCAAGGGTGATACACTGATTATAGCGACCCTCCAACTTTTCGACGCCATTTTTGTAGTACGATTTTTCCTTTTTAGTACGATTTTATGGATTTTTGTGGAAACCAACCCATTTTTCAAGCCATTGCTTCGCCTGAATGGTATTGTTTCCCATCAAGAAACAGTGTAAACACGAAATTGTTTGTCGTCATTGTTTTGAAAATGACAAAAATGGTGTCTCTTTTAGCACAATATCTCACTAGCTAGGAGCTATCACACCAAATGGTTTTTCTTGCGGTGAAACAGAATCGCCTGAGTTTTGCTCGGGTTTATCTGTAGCCGCCAGAATCTGTACCACGCTATCGCTTGGTTTAGCTGGACTTGGAGTCTGTTGCGAATAGTATCGGTATTATAACCGATTGTGAAAAAAGCGGTATCATCTGCATAAAATGCTGCGTGGGAAAGTTTGTGGAGTAGGAAGTCAGTCATATAGAGATTAAATAGAACTGGGGCTAGTGGAGCACCTTGAGGGACTCCTGCGGAAATCTCTTTATGACATGAGACTGCGTCACCGATTCTCACTTGAAAGGACCATCCAAGTATGAATCTATTAGGGTATTAGGTCATTGGGTAGACATAGTTGTTTGGCTTTGAATACTAGACCATGGTGCCATACTTGATCGAAAGCTTTAGAAACATCTAAAAAGACGGCTCCAATTTTTCGACCTCTTCTTAATGACTGGTGGATTATAGCTGTGACGCGGGCAGCTTGAATGTTTGGCACGGAAACCGAATTGTTCGTTCGGAATTATGCCGTATCCGTCTGTGAAGTTGTTTAAAGCGTGTAGTATCGCTTTTTCGGCAAGCTTGGAAAGCGAACTAATCAGGCTGATGGGCCTGCAGTCTGATGGACTGGACTTGGTACCCTTTTTAGGAACGGCGGCGATAAGCGCACGTTTCCAGTTCCTTGGAAAATATTTTAACCTCTGGATGGAATTGATAATGTTAGCAAGTTCTGATAGCTGCTTGCTAGTGAGGTTTTTCAGATGGTTTGCTGTTATACCTGGAGCTTTTTTAGAAGACAGACGTTTCATGGACAGCTGTAGGTCTCTGGGAGAGACTGCGCTCTTCAGAAGATGAACTGACTGGAAGTCTTTCCCCTTTAGAGAGGGGATAATGTCATTTATGATGGATAATGTCTGTTGAGGTGGGCCAAGAGATGGATTGCATCACAAATGTATGAGTAGAAGATCATGAAATTTAACAGCTTTCTTTTGAAGGTTAGTACTAACTGAAAACCGGTGATTGAAGTAAAACTAGCGCCATCTATGTGTCAGATCTGGGACTTTTCAGTCCATGTGTTATATAGTTAGGTTTAGTAATATACTATTCCTGTGAAACATGATAAATCAGATCAGTAATGAGCCTAGAAGCCTTGACTGACTTCGCTTTATATTGTTTAACTTTTACAGATAGTAAAATTAGTGGCATTGGAATAACTTTACATTATCTACAAAGTTATGCAAAAATTTTAAATGTTACTGTCAATTGTACCGTGCTCTAGTCATTTTACCGGTAATAATAATGAAACTCGTTCTTGCGTTTGAGATACAAATATGGATTTTAGTCACAAACGTCTCTCACATTTTATTAGAGAAAATACTGCGTGGTAATTTCACAACGCTCTCATTAGCTTTCATATTAATGTTACGTTATGTTGTAGACCGTCCCTGTGGACGTCCTCTAGGTACTGAATTTGTTCTTCAAAACTATAGGGTAGTTGCCGGATACGATGTTGGATATTACAGATACCCATGGTATGCAGCCCTTATAAGACAAAAACAAGTGAGCTGCGGAGGCGCCTTGATAGGGCCCAGGACTATTCTAACAGCAGCACATTGCTATCGAGAGTACGTTGAAACGGCAAAGTGAGTATACATTAATATCAAGTCTGGTCCTATATAAGTACGCCAAATTTAATTTTTAGTAAGACAGGAATCAAATTAGAAGATGTCTATACAGTAAGACTTGGCATGTATAACATTTGTTCAACTGAAAACACTGTAACTGAATACAAAGTAGAAAAAGTACAACTTCATGAGCTTTATATGAGTATGAAACCCTATTATGATATTTGTCTGCTAACACTAGCCAATAAAACAGACTTATATCATCCCATATGTTTGCCACCGAAAGGTATATATATCCCTATATGTTAAAAATACATATTAAATATTCCAACAAACATTAACCTGTAAAGATATTACTGAATTATTAACAAAGTCCCCAGTAACTATTTGAGTCAACTATAACTTAATATATTTAACTTCTTTCAGTGATAAGTTTAAAGCCAAAAGAAGGGACTGTGCCAGGTATGGGTACCTTGAAGTACCAAGGTCCCCTGCCATGCACTCTACATGAAGCACGTTTATTGATTTATACTGATGATGTATGTAAGAAGATGATTAAGGATACTGGAAATGATGAAAAAGCAGTAAAAAATGCTTTTTGTGCTGGCTATTTAACAGGAGGTATTGATACTTGTCAGGTATGTAAATGTGTTATATTGGAATTAACATTGGACTACGATCCAAAACCCAGTTTCAAGTATAACCAAATAATTATAAATTTAAAAAAAAAATGAAAATATTATTAGATTTATTTATTAAAGCAAATTATTTTATGTTTAAGGGTGATAGCGGTGGCCCACTGCAAGCATTAGACGAAAATGGCAACTATGTCTTAATTGGTAATTATCTATTAAGTTTTATATAATAGTAACCATGAAATTTCACCTTATTTTCGATGCTACCTATTTAAAATTTCCTTTGAACTGGCACCTTCGCCATTTTAAGATTAACATTTTAAAATCAATCATATACATATAAACAACCAAATGGTTACGTAAAAAATATTATAATTGTTCAATATTACTGTTTATTGTTCTTCAAGGCATAGTATCTTTCGGATTTCATTGTGCAGTTCCTGGATATCTTGGATTATACACAGATGTATCACAATATCGAGATTGGATAAGAGAAAAGAGTCAGTTTGACGTAGATTTTTTACACGATTTGGCTAATAATGATTCAACAATATCCGAATTTTTGAATGGCAGCACAGAAAGCAATCAAATATCAGGTAAGGTTAATTGATGAAAATTATATCAATATTTATAATTCCGTTTTAATTTGTCTTTAGACCACAAAAAGAAAAGGAAGCATTTACACCATGATCACCCTTATAAAGCACCAATAAGGATAATTATTATAAAAGATAGAAATTTAGTTAGTGCTATAAAACCTATATGGCATCACCCCATAAAAAGAAGAAATTAGTTTATTTAATAATCCTGTTAATTTTAATAAACAAATAAATAAAATGTTGAAATTTTTAAGGCTTCGGCATAATTATTAAACGATAACTTGTAACGTAAATAATTCCAATATTTGCCTAACCCTTGTAATGTTTCCTATTTTGACAAAAGCTTGTTAGGCGGCGCTATCGTCGGTTTCTACATCGTGTAGATGAAGCTGTCGTAAGCGTGGCTAATCAAGGTACAAAAAGGTAAATATTTAAAAAAAAATGTATTTTTTTTATTAAGGAAAGCTACCAAGAGCATTATTTGAGTTTGGTTTGTCAAAAATATTTTTTGGGTATACTCAGTGATAACACTAGGCGACAAAATGGTCGTAAAAACGACAAGTAAACGTGGGTTGGCACTTGACAAGAGCACATAATTTGTTTCTCCATCTCGCTCTATCATTAGACCGTAGTTATCTTAGAGGGGTACCAAGCAATAAGACTGCCGCCAAGCGAACAAACCGAACCTTAAAATTCGGTTGACAGTGACATTAATAAATTTCTTGTCTGAGGAAGCCTTTTTCCACTCTGTTATTTTCAGAAAAATGAGCAGTTCAGAGGAAGTATCATGGATTTCATGGTTTTGTGGGCTTAGAGGAAACGAATTTTTTTGTGAGGTAACATAAGGTAGGATATGTTTACAGGAGCAGTCTAAACATACTATATTTTAGGTGGATGAAGATTATATTCAAGACAAATTTAATTTGACTGGTTTGAACGAGCAGGTTCCGCATTACAGGCAGGCATTGGACATGATATTAGACCTAGAACCAGGTATCCTATTGTTCACAAATAAGTTAAAAAACAATAATATTATGAGTTGTTTATAGATGATGAATTGGATGATAATCCTAACCAATCAGACCTCATTGAACAAGCTGCTGAAATGCTTTATGGCCTCATTCACGCAAGATATATTCTTACTAATAGAGGCATTGCACAGATGATTGAAAAATATCAAGTTGGTGATTTTGGATATTGTCCAAGGGTATATTGTGAGTCCCAACCAATGTTACCATTAGGTTTATCCGATGTACCAGGTGAGTACTAGTTAATATATTTTAACAAAATAATTAAAGTGAATTTGTAGGTGAAGCTATGGTAAAATCTTACTGCCCTAAATGTATGGATGTATACACCCCAAAATCTTCAAGGCACCATCACACAGATGGTGCATATTTTGGTACTGGTTTTCCACATATGCTTTTTATGGTTCACCCTGAATATAGACCAAAGCGCCCCACAAACCAATTCGTTCCTAGGTATAATGTCAATAATAGCTGTATCTCAATTGATTTACATGTTTTTATTTCCCTTTTAGATTATTTGGCTTTAAAATTCATCCTCTAGCGTATCAACTTCAGCAACAAGCTGCTTCTAATTTTAAAACACCATCAAGAACTTTAAATTACAACAATGGAAAACGTTAGGAATTTGAAATTACTCTTTTATAATAACTAAAAATAAAACTGTGTTGTTTTAATGGAATTTTCACCAGGTATTTATCAGCTGATTAGATGGTGTTTAGTTTTCAGTCGGGTACAGTTTTATTACTGAATAAGTAACATAGACAACGGTTTTAATTTTATTGCTATTTTAAGCATCTTTTTTTATTTTTTTCTTTTCAGTTACACTTTAAATCTCAATAAAATTAAAAACGCTGGTAATTTCAAAGTGAAAATATGTGAGTACATTGGCAAACAAACTTATAATTAAAATATATGTAAATTAAAGTCATGTTATTTCTTTTATTGTAGGATAATTTTATGTTACAATTAAACCATACTGTTGTATAAATAGTTAAATAGATTGATCATTATTTTCATAGTTTTTTTTTCTTAATATTTCTATTCCATATATATTTTATAAAAGCATCAAAGGATATTCCATGCAACTTTTTTAATATTTATTGGATATGACTGACCATTTTAGTTTTTGTTCTATGTAATTTAATGTATAATACTTTAAACCTTCAGATAATAAAAGAGCTGCTTTTCCAAGTAATTAAGAATAATATTCTTTTTTTAATGTTTATAGGGATAAAGGAATATATGTCATACATAATGATATATGTAAATAAAACGAAGCCTATATTGAAGAAAATAAATTATATTTAAGTGGAATTCTTTGGATAACATTTCTTTCTTAGTGTAATTATTTAAGTGCATGTTGTACTTTGAATTTTGCTTTGCTTTAAGCCATTTTTCTCTCGAATAGAAAAGCCATTTACCTTCATTATATTTATATTTTTAACTCAACCTCTATTTTTTCGGTAGTTTATCATTAAGTAAAATATAATGTTATTGTATTAATATTTAGAATGCAAAACAATTTTAAATGTTATCATAGCAAACCTAAAAAGTAAGGAACATATAAAAATACAGAAATTATATCTGCTTAACATTTGTAGTATCAAGGTAATAATCTTTGCATTCTTGCAACTGTTAATATACCATATTGATAATTTTTAAATTACTTAATAACAGGAGCACCAGTGATATATAAATTAAAGGATCATCACGTTGTTTAACACTTGAACTTATTTAACGTTAATTTGAAAGTAGTCAAATAAGTAGTTGCTTATAAGGACAATGAATCACAAAAGCATCAAAGTGCTCTTAAATGTTTCCTTTAATGAGGTTTTTGGGATTAAATGACTTCAAATATCAATGCAAAGATAATACAACAGTTAGAGATAACAGTGGAATGAATTATTTAACCCATAGTTTCATAATGGAAATACTTCAATAATTATTCAACTCTATAAAAAATGTAATTAAAAGAAATTGTTGACATGGTAATAAAGTAGGATTGGGCAAATAAAATCAAATTCTGTATATGTTATATATATTAGAAAACTTATGTATACAGTTCAAATTATAACACCTCTTATATAAACTAAAGCTCAATAAACAGAACATATTGAATTAATTTAAGACGTAAAGATTAGTAACAGTTTTCTAGGTATAAATAAATCAAAGAAATAAAAGATGATCAATTTGGGTTCTATTATTTAGTTACTGATTGTTGAATGGTGGCTCCTCTGGTAATCTGTCCCCAACCGATGAGACGCCAATGATTCTCCACTCTTCTACTTAGAGCAATCTTTTCGCCAATCTCCGTACAAACAGGATTAGATAAGGCTATTTTACCTAAATCGGCTTTCGTAGCCACTACCCTCCCACCCGTACTAAGAGAACCAATATTGACCAGCAACATCTCGCCTCTTGTTAGACGCTGCACTTTTGCACCTTTTTTATCACCTTCTGTACGTACCCCCAACAGACGTTTAAGGAGGTAATAATTTACTTCCAATTCAATGAAAATACTTGGCAACGCGCCGACAGCTCCGAGAACTTGACCCACCAACCGATCAGCTCTGCAGAGCGTAGGTTCGATTTTGGTACCCACACCAATCAGGCCTCCGGGAACGGCGAACTGGAGCTTATTTTGTTCGGTATAAAGAGAAACGATTCTAAAAAATATAAAAATTATTGAATGTTGACGGAATTATATTACTATGTACCTTGAGAATATAGGTCGGCAGGTAATATTTCCCTCAGAATCTTTACTGACTAGACCAGGTCTAACTTCAATCTCCTGCCCAACCTTGAGAACACCTCTTAAAATACTGCCTCCCGCTACACCACCCTTCAGATCGTTAACCTCACAACCTGGTTTATTAACATCGAATGATCGAATAACGATTAAACGTGGCTGCGAAGTAAAATCTCGTTGTGGTATGGGAATTTTCTTGGTGATATACTCACACAAAACCTACAAACAGACGCATTGTAATTAATGATGTTAATGTTATTAATGAAATGGTGTTATACACAATGTAAACATTCAAATATGCATTGTATAAAATTGAGGAAAAATAATTTCAGTTTTTTCACTAATCGATGGTATACCGTAACTGTATACGTCATTTTCTCATCATCAAACATCCCAGTTAATCTCTCCAAGGATGTGTGTAGTCTAAAATTGTCATGAGAGAAAACAGCTATCCCAGTGATCAGTTGTGGCCATCGCTTGCTTCAATAGCCATAGTTGTTAACAGTAGTGTTAACGAGATTAATAGTTTAGCCGAGTTAGTTACCAGTTCATCGTTGAACTAATTTTCTATTCATCACCATAAACACTACACCATGTCCAATCAGCCTGCGCTATATATTTCGGAAGTAAGAAACAAAATCTATGAAAATGTTTCTCTGGAATCTCTATTTTCAAAGCGCAATGACTTTTGACTGAGTAAACGGATAACGTTACCTTTATATCCAGGGTATTACCTTTCAAACGCCTATAGTATGACCTCATTGACATGTATGAACAAGGATTTGTCTAAACATTAAACTTACTATTATAATTTAAAACAATAATAAGAATATTAGGAAAAACCGAAAATACTTTGCCCCAACCTAAAAGTTCTGTTATGGCTGTAATAATAATTAATACACTATTTATTCCACAAAAGTTATACAAGGATGATACCTCAATTATTTAAGATAGTAAATTTGAATGAAGTTCTATATTACATGAATTACCTTCAAAGTAACTGCCGCCAACAATGATCATACTTAACTAATCTCTCCATTTATAATTTAAATGCGTTAATAATCTTAAACAGTCCACACACTCATAACAAATAACCAGATTGATAAATTTGATGAGAAAATAAATATGTACCGTAATTTTGTTTTCAGTGTAAATATATGTTCACATGACAAATGTTCAATGCATGGACCTCCAAATTCAATGCGTAGGGTCTTTTAATGCGTAGGGTCTTTTTGGACACTGAAGTACTAAATCTTTGACATATATTTGCATTTTTTGTCTCTGATATTTCTACAGTATCTTAACCAGTGTCAAAATACTATATTGAATGCGTGACTGTAGTTAAACGCCTTCATATGAATGTTTATAGTTTTAAAAGCATGTCTAAGAATAAGAAGGCAAACAGTAGAATACCGCAATATGACAGCGATCTCAACTATCAGAACTAGTAAATGAAATGTTAGGATCACTATTTCAAATGCTAACGATTTCAACAGCAGCAAACTCGTTCTAAATTAATTCTTCGGCTGACAAAAAAATTTCAGATTTGCCTCATATCTGAAAATCCATTGACAAATTATTTCATTAAATGTAGAGCTAATACATCAAAAAACAGAAAAAAAGTAGCAGCGGTAGCAATTAACTAAGGTAATTGTTTTGTAACAATTGTTTAACTTTAACTACACTACCGACAATTTACTGTCCTAGAAGTTACAATAAAAAAGCAAAGTTATTAAAATGACAACTAAAGCTAATAAGATGTATAAACTAGGGAAAAAATCCGACAAAACAGACTAAGAAGGATTTAAACGATATCTAAGCAACCGCATAGAGTTAAATGTGCCACTTAAGGCAACTAGAAAATTAAACTTGAATAAATTCGTGACAAAATCGAGAAAACGATAGGTGAAAAAAGAAAACCACGTGAACGCCTGAAAATAAAAATAAATCAAATAATACAATATATAGATTGAAGAGGGAAATTTTGGAGATCAAAAGCGAACCAATAAATAACCCAATAATTGGCCCAAAACTTGAAAAACCGCCAAAATAAGCTTGAAAAAAGTCCTGTAGAAAAAGCTAAAACTGATTATAAAAAGAAAAAACATCAATTTTATTATTACACAACTCTTGCAAAAAATCACAGACATCCTTGAAAAATCCAATAGTGTGACAAGGTTAGACACTTGTGACTTATCCACAACTCACAGAAAATATATACAAAACAATACAATTAATTATTCAAATCTTAGGTATAGCAGTAGGTCAAACAAGAAGAAACCTCCTCTACAATAAAAGAAATTAAAGCAAGTGTACCAGAAGATAGTGTATTGGGATTAATTATTTATTAATTATTTACAAACATTTGCCGATGATTGGAGAATAAAGTGAAGAAGCAACCAGAAAATTGCCACACGCAAGCAGTGACATACATGACTAGGCTCAGGCATAAAGTGCATATTGAGTTTACAAATAATCAACTGCATATAAATAATAAAATTAATAATGCTAAATAACTTGGAATTCTGTGTCTTGAAAACTGTGTCTCTACGACCACATTTGAAGTCAGCAAACCGATGTCTTATTGTTGTATCTGATATATAAGAACGGAGTAACACTTTTCGAGTCATTGCTTGGCTTGAACAGTATTTTTCCAATCAAGAAGCAGTGTAACCTTAAAACACGAAATTGTTTTTGATCTATTGTTTTGGAAATAACAAAAGTAGTGTCGATCTTAGCAATAACTCACAAACTTATGAGTAGAATATCATGAAATTTTATCAGCTTTCTTTTGAAGGTTAATACTAACTGAAAAAGCGGTGAATGCAATAAAACTAGCGCCTTCTATGTGTTAGGCCCGGGACGTTTCAGTCTTTCATGTGTTATTGAACAACTATTTTTGAGTTTTTTCATTCTCAATATATGTGTCTTGAATAAGTACTTCAAACGTATATAATTCATCTTTTGAATTAAGTATTTGAAAAATATATTTAATACATGTAACATAAATTAATATTACCTCAATATTATATTTCAGCTGTGCAGATATGGGGATAATTGGTGCACCCTCCGCAACGGTACCTTGAACAAACTTCACGATCTGTTCATATTGCTCCTTGGCTTGAGCTTCTTTTACTAAATCAATTTTATTCTGTAGTATAATTATGTGCTTCAATTTCATTATTTCAATGGCTGCTAAATGTTCGCTGGTTTGAGGCTGGGGACACGATTCGTTTCCTACAAACAGATAAATTAGGATGTTTTCTTATTTATATGAAATGTTGACTTTACCAGCGATCAAAAGTAAGGCTGCATCCATAACCGCAGCTCCGTTCAACATGGTTGCCATAAGAATGTCGTGACCGGGACAGTCGACGAAACTTACGTGCCGTACCAATTGGAATCTTCCCGAACAAGCAGGACGAAGGCAGGGAAAACTGTCGTCTTTCGAGGAAGAACCAGAGATGTAACAAGTAGGTCTGGGACATTTTTCATTGTCACATTTATAAATTTTCGCATTAGCATAACCTGAAGAAAATTATCCACGTTGATTATTGATCCATTATTGAATAGTCTTGCAATTGCTAATAATTGTTTGTCGAGATAAATATGACGGCTATTTTGTAGTCAATGTCCATGTCCAGAGCGAAATTCAAACGTTCCCTACAGTACCGTCAGTACTGTATAAGCGTCACACCAGCAAAAATTATATCTATACCAATATTTTTCTAACTCATCGGGTTATATTTCAAGCTAATGAAAATTAGAAGGCCGGTATTTAGCATCATTAATATATCAATTAAAAACACGTAAAATATAAATTCAGATAAGATAAAAATTCAATACAAATATAATAACTAAAAAAAGATAATTTCAAACAGAACATTTTTTGTTTAGATAATTGAACGTACTGTAGTTTATTAATACCTAAAAATGTTAACATACATATTTTGTATAGAAAGTACCAAAGTCACGTATTGACCCTAGCCTGACAGCTTGATTATATTAAATATTCTGCAATGTATAAAATATAAATAATAAAATAAATTGATTTCAAAAATATGTTCTACTGTTTTTATTGTATTATCCTTAATACTAAGTATAAAAAATACAGCTAAAAACTGTAATACATGTAACTTAAACTAATTGTGGTCCTCTATATATAATGGAAAATATAAGAATGGAAAGCGATGCAACTTGATAAATATTACTTAAGTAATAACTAAATGTATATCTATCGCCATTATAACGAACCCAAGTTAAACAGGAAATTAACATAAGTAAATATCACCAAAAATTAATGTATTATAAATTCACCTAGTAATTAACTCATCCAATAGTTATTACAAATAAAATATACAATGTCAAACAAATTTAAGTTTTGATTTTCAGGCATAAAGAAATTATTTTAGTCATTACAAAATTATAACTACACGATTAATGACATGACACGACCTTCATTATTCTTATTTACTAAGAATGTAAAATATAATTTACATATAAAATATATCGAATTTTAAATGATCATTGGAAAATAGAACCAAGTTTTTTAATGCGTAATTGATACAGCCCATGCAAAACGATTAATCAAATTAAGGCATAATATATATTAAAAAGTGTATAACAAAGACAAAATCTTACTTTTAAACAAATAACCTTTTGTTGAATTTACTTAAAATATGAATTAATTTAAATTTCTCTAAAAACACTTCAATAGAATAATCTTGAACAAATAGTAATCAAATAAAAAACCCCTAAATCTTGGTATTGCCAGATTCAGCAGTACCAAGACAAAAAGATAACTAAAACAATATCTATATATAAATTTTGAACAATCTATATAAAAATACAACAATCGGCTGAATCTTAGATTACTAATTTTTGTAAAAGTAGGAATATACTAACGTATATTAATATAATACATTTCTATTTGATTCATTTACTTGTTGGTTCAACAAAATACAAATCAAGTTCAATATCGATCTAAATGGAACACATTAGATGTAATAGTTATTGTAGATTCTAGGTTACTGTCTTAAATGAGAATAACAATATAATAATATACTAAATATTATAATTAAGTTAGTAACCTAATTATTTTCTATATATCTTGCTCTGCATGACAGGGATATATAGCATGTTGAGAATTAAATTAAAACAAATATCTACGACAAGAATCAGAAGCACACTTGCAGGAGGGTCGGTTAGTTGATGGTCCAACTTTTTCAGGAGTGTCTAATTTAGTTCTGCCCTTTTCTGGTGTTCTGACCTCAGACAATTCATCTATATTCATCATATAATCAAATGTAAGCTCTTCTCCTTTAGCAATTTCTCTTAAGGCAAACAAGGCCAGTCTTGGAATATTAGGATCTTGACAGTTAATCCAGGTTGCATATACACCCAAGTTAGGATCACAGGAATGATTTATAAAGTGTGACACGTTTCCATATTTGGCAGCGTCAACAGTGTATAAATTATCCCGAGTATTATAATCCAAATCGAAAAGGTATGTACGACCTTCAGCATCATATTCTTTACCTCGTCGTTCTGCTTCTTCGTGATCTATCACTTCACCAACATACTCGCAGAGAAAAGTGCCACAAAAAATTCTTCGCATTACCTTTACACCCCAACCACAACCATTATCTGTACGAAAAATACACAAAGGTACTCGGCGACCTTGCTGCACTACACGATTTCTACAATTTGGGGGGCACTTGCACAGCTTATTACATTCAAAGATAGCGTTACCAGGATTTACATTCATTTTACCATTTAATGTATAATTAAATGAACGATTCACTTGTTTTCCACAACAAGACTTGATTCCAGGTCCACATTCAGTACATTCACAATGTACATCGGGAAATGTTGGAATTTCAATATTTCCAGTAGGGACATAGTCATTGATATAACTAAAATTTTCTGGAGGAAATTCTAAATCAACATCATTAATTATAGATATTGGTGCGTCAGATTTGTCCATACGATTAATAATGTCTTCCCATCTTTTTAGTTTTGTTAGCTGATTTTCCCTTTTTATTATTAACAAATACATTAATAAGGCATTTCTACCTTCTTCAATTTTCTTAGTATAGTGTGGATACACAGGATCATTTAGAAATTTCAACAGTTTTTTTTGAGCTTCCAACCTACTTGGGAGCTTTAATAAACTTCTTTCAGGCGCTACTTGTAATAACATTTCATTATTAACTAAATCAACATCTAAATTAAACTTTTGCCCAAATTCTTTTATTAAAGTATCATTAAAAAACAGGTTGAAAAAAGTTTCTAATATTTTTTCAGCACCACTAAGATGTTCAATAGGTTCCCAGGTGTTACATTCTTCATGATAGCCATGCCATTTAACATAATATTTATAGTCTTTCCTTTTTATATCATATTCCATTTTTTCTATAGATTCAACAACATATTTTTGTTTATATACAGATTTATTACTGAAAAATTGTAATTTCCGTTTAAGGCCTCTTTGTTCCTGATGTGTTTTGTTATCCATTTCTATATTTATATGTACTTTTTGGTTTTTTAGATTTGGTGGCCACGTTATTATGCCTTTGTCATTGTACTGTAGCTTGTCTATAAGCAAAGAAAAAAGACAACATGAGTATTTTAAATTATTAAAAAAAGTTTCAAGATACTTTTAATGAATTATAGACAAGTTACAGTCAAAGACAACATTTGAATATACCCATATGGTGGAAAGGTAAATATGGAGGTAAGTAAACAATCTAGGTATTTTAAGGACACAATAGCTTATGCATAAGCCACATATAATGGGAAATTTAAATGAACCCAATTAATATTAAATTTTGTTATAAAATGGGTATTTTCAAAGTGAAAAATACTTAAAAGTATCTTAAAATACCTATTTATATTTAAAACTAACTAAACATTTAACCATATGTAGTACATATGGTAAATAAAAAAATACTACTTAAGAAAAACATTACTTACCTAATTTAATAGTAATGTTTCTTTCCAGTTCATTTTTAAAACGTACGGTTTGGACGCCTGATATAGCTTTAACTACAGTAGATTTGCCATGAGCTACATGCCCAATGGTACCGATATTAATTGTAGCTTGTCTACTAATAACTTCGGGTGACAAGGCAGTTAGTTTTGTTACATCCTAAAAATAATTAATTCACATAAGTAACAGAATAATTGTGTTTCTACTCTAACAAATCACATCACATTAGCGCCAACTGTACTAAAATTACTAGGTTATGTATGCCATGTGAATATAACAAACAAAAAATTACGTTACGTCACGTAAAGTTGAATGAAAATTATACGTACCAATTTTGATAAATCTTGCTTCTGCAAATTGGGCTGTCCGGTAGTCATATTATTTTCGTTGGACGCCATTCTTACAAATATAGCTCAGTCCAAGAGACTCTAAAGACTTTCTGTTTCTTGTCAGTGACATTTATAACGGCAGTGGTAGTTAAATTGATACCAGAAAAAAGTTTTGATACACAAAAGTCCCTAAATAAATATAAAATACATAATTATATATCTTTCAAGTTTTGTTAATATTTTATTTGTATTACATATTGTTTGATATGATTGTTCGATAGATAATATAATTAAATAAGTAGACACCTTAATACAAATTAGTCCCAATTATTAAACTGACATTTATATCTGTCAATTTGACGTAAATATCAACATGACGGAGAAATAATGAGCGCTGGGGAGAAACTCTCTTTAAAGTTCTATTTAGTTATGATGCAAGTATTTAAAACAATATAAGATATATTAAATGCTATTTATTTTTATTAACATAATATTATTATGGATTGTAGGTATACCAATCTTAAACGATTACTTGATAAAAGTTGAATATGGGATACAAAGCTGCGATGCAAGTGTTAAAGTAAATAAAAAGTCGTTGAATACTGTAGTTTTTACAGTTACTTAATAGTATTTATTCTTCATGATTAAAATAAAATTTGAGTTTTGTAATTTTTCTATATAAGTATTTAAAAATGTTTTAGACAAGCAGATGATTTAAAACCAAAAGTACTTAAAAAAAGTGATTTATTAAGTGATTCTGAGGCATGGACTAATCAACAGAAATTGCAAAATATTTACCATCAAGTATTGGTGCTAGATTTGGAATATGCTTTGGATAAAAAGGTTGAGCAAGATTTATGGAATGTTGGATTTAAGAATCACATAGCTGACTTACAAGAAAATGCAAGGGACAAAAAGGTATTCTTAACTTATGTATTTAAGTTTCAGTAATAACAGTTTTGTACTCCAGAATTCTAGAAGATCAGATTTTCAAGCACTTTTAACATGGGCTTTGGAATCAGCCTCTGGATTTTATTTAACTTTGCTTCAAGAATTATGCAACACTTTTGATATAGATTTACCTTTCAGGTAATGATGATATTTTCTTTTGACAATAATAATAAACTTAATTTATAGACGCAGTGGAATTGTTTATGGTCAAATAACCACTCCTAATGAACAAAACAATGTGCCCCAGTTTGCCTCATGCTCTTACATTTGTCAGTATTGCTTAGTACATTTAGGTGATATTGCAAGGTACAGAAGTCAAAGAAGACAAGCTGAGAGTTTTTACAAGTAGTATTTAAGAAATATTATTGTAATTATAATGTTCCATGGTTTAATATTACAGGCAAGCAATTTTAGTGTCACCGAGTAGTGGTCATCCATATAATCAATTGGCTCTATTAGAAGCAAGTCAAGGAGATAAATTATCCACCGTATTTTATTATATTAGGGGTATCTGTGTAAAAAATCCTTTTCCAGCTTCAACAACAAACTTGATGAGTATTTTAACAGCTGCTATAGATAAAGAGAGGTATTTTAATTAGTGGTAATCATTTGAAAGTAGAGTTAGTCTTAGTTAAGATAATTTTTAATTCCAGCCCATTTGAAAAGATTCAAACAAAAATGACTGTAAATGAGTATATACAATTATTTCTTTGTACTCATGGATATTTTCACACTGTTACGGATATTAAACAAGCACAATTGGCAGTAAAAAGTTTGAATTCTGTTATGACTGCGTTGGTAGCTACACAAAGTTTTAAAAAAGAGGAACTTATAAAGATAACAGTAATTAATTTATATGCTATAGTCCATCTAAATAAAGAGGATGAGCTTACTGAAGATGAAGTTATTGTCAAAGAATTAATTTTGGAATTAATAGCAGGATCTCTGAGTGCCTTTTTAATGCCTGTTTATACTTTAAAGAATGACGAAAGTTTATTGGAATACTATGCTTTACCAGCAGGTATATTAAATCAATGTTAGATAGATTGTTATTATAATGTTTACACTTTTAGTTAAGTTTCTAATGTATTTTATTTTCAACAATTCGGAATATCTCAAATGTCAGACATTTAAAGAAAGAATGCAAATTTGGCCAAGCTTATGTAAATTGGTAAACAGAGCTCAGCAGTATCTAAAAACATTTAATTATTGTAAATGTATGTAAGATTTTTAAAGTATTCTGGAAAGTACTTTACTGTTAATTAAATGCTTACTACTAAAGTTTCAGTTAGAATTTTATCAAAAATAGTTTTTGGCAAAATGCATGTAAGGTACTGCCCAGGGAATTTATATATATGCTATTCATTATCAAATGAAGATAAAATTTTAGTTCGAACATATTCTTTGAAAGAGGATAAGGATTTGGAAGGGTTCTTGCCGTTAAATGATAATTTAAAAAATTTAGACTGTAAAGAGGAATTGGAAGATACAAAATTGGAAAATATGATACGAATGAGAAGAATTATTGATTTTGCAGATTGGCTAAGTGGGTTGGAATTGGATGGTGTCAAATTGATAACAAAGTAAGTAATTTTAATTTCAGTATTTAATCATTTTTAAAAAATAATTACTTAGGACTGAAAATAAAGGTATCACTTGTTTTGAACCTTCTCTGTCACAACCAGACCCAACTAAAGATCTTTTAGAAGAAATGAAGTCATTTACCATACAAGACGTTATTGAAAGTAAATTTAAAATAGGTAAAATTTTTATTGTGGTCAGTTACTCGTAATAATAACATAATTGTTCTTAGAAAAAAAAGCAGGTATACTCAAGCCACAAGGCTCTTTGGAAAAAGCGCGAGAGGAGAGAGAAGTGAAGATTTCTGTTATTGAAAATAGTATTACAGATGGCTCACAGAAAAATATAGATTTGATTAAAAATAAAAGGCCTAAGCAAAATGTTGCATTGCAAAGTATATTTAAGAAAATGGAGGAGAATAAACAGGTACATTTCGTATATTTATTTCTTATATTACTTTCTATTATATTCACTTTTTTAATTGTTAGGTTAAATTTAGTATAGAAGAATCGTCGGAAAAAGATAAGTCTGTTAAATTTGAACAACCTCCACCTCTGAAAGTTCCTCAATCAGCTGCGTTATTGCCACCTGTTCAAAATAACCAATTTTCAAATCCTCCACCTGCACTAAGAACTCAAAGTTTCAATCAAAACCATCCTGCGTTTCCAGCACAACCAGTTCAACCACCCCCGCCAACACCAAATCAGGTGCCTACCGATTATTTAACTAGTTTAAGAAATTTAGGCAAGGGAGCGGAGAACTCTATGATGCCACAATTTTCTAAGAACACTCCTTTTTCAAATTTACCGCCTCCAAGTATTGCAACAAATACAAATGCCCAAGTCAGTCAAGCAATAAACAAAATGCAAAATTTCCACAATAAGTATAATATGTCATACAATAGCTGGGGAAGAGATGATGTAAAATTTAGTTCAGGAAATAATCAGAACTCTTGGTGGGGCCCAAATCCACCAGTGCAGTCCCAAGGATTTTATCCAAATCATCCCCAGCCAAATCAGAATTATATGCAGCAGAGACCACCAGAGAACCCAGCCTTTGGTGGAATGCCTTTTACTCAATTTAACCCACAGTATCAAAGAAATTCTACAAATAATAGTCAGTTTGACTTTTTGGGGTCTTCTTGGAGCAATGTTAATAGAGGAAATAGTTTTGGGATGGATGATACAGCACAGTCTTCAATGTCCATGCGCCAAGCGATGTTGAAGGAAGCCCCTCTACCAGCATCTCGATCTTTAAGTGGAGATTCTCAACAAATGGGTGGTTATTCATTATTTAATAATAGTTGGACTCCAAATTTACCTGGATCATTTAGAGGAAATACTAGTATACCTGACAACTCACCATTTAATGGACCACAACATTCATTATTTGGTGGACATGGACCTCAAAGTTTAGCTCAACTTTTAGAGCACCAACAGAACCAAATGGGTGGAAATCCCATACTTAGAAATAATCCTAATTCAGATTCT
The DNA here is from genome assembly GCF_030347505.1 of Rhynchophorus ferrugineus. Taxonomy (NCBI): domain Eukaryota; kingdom Metazoa; phylum Arthropoda; class Insecta; order Coleoptera; family Curculionidae; genus Rhynchophorus; species Rhynchophorus ferrugineus. The sequence goes on along the minus strand of NW_027472583.1, from coordinate 14,972,966 downwards.
AAGTGATTTATTTTTTTTTTGTTGTATGTCTAGCTCACTGATTACAGTTGTTTGGTGTAGCAAAATGACTGATGCCTTTTGGTTTTTTATTATTATTTAATAATGGTTTTTGTAATTATTTTGTTGAGTTTATATTAGCAGCAAAATTATATGATTGATTTATTATAATAAAATACTTTTAAACATATAATTGTTTTTTTATTTACACTTGTATCCTTGAAGTTTGCAGTAAACTTTTTACGATTTTTCAAAAATTCTAATCAGATGACATAAATATCAGGCAGGAGAACATCTACTAAATGATTAGGCAATAGAAAAGCAAGTGTATGAAAAAATTGTTGAGTGTCACTAAAATATGTTAACTAGCTCGATATAAAACACGGTCCTGGATATCCAACGAATGTTTACTGACGGTAGAATGAAAGGGAGACACCGACCTCGAAAGATGCCACAACTTAAAAGTGTTAAGCGACTAAAACTAAAAAGTTATCACTGTAAAAATTATGAGAATTTTTCATATTAATTGTCGGAAAAGAATTTATGAGAAAAATACAAATAAGATCGCAAAGATCAGTCATTAAAATCCACTTGCGGTTGTGTGGATAAAATTTTCGCACTCTGCCAGTCTATGAACGTATTAGATGTGGAAAGCATGTTATGTCGTATTTATTGATTTCCGCTACGCTTTTAACGGCATGCACCAAGATTCATTTTGGGAGCGAAACATATATCCCTAAAAAATAATATATTATACTTCTTCAGGCATCTTACAATGGTTTCATTAGGTATATGTGTGCCAAATGATTTGGCAAATTAATTTGAAATCCTAGTCGATATGTCTCCGCTGTTTTTGAACATAGTACTAGATGCAATTTATGTGAAAAGTTTTTAAAAATAGGCCTTGGATATGGTGCTACGGATACCTTGACTGATATGATCGCTGATACAGATGTTGAAGCTTCCAACATTCTTCATGATTATGAAGGATCTTGAGGAATAAAAAAATACCATAGTGTTAACAACTGATGGATCGCCTGCTATTGTAAATCTCAACAGGATCCATTAGACAGTGCATGGTTAACCACCTAATTTCGACCAAAATTGATAATATATCTTGGTAATAACTATTGATTCTGCTCAGTCGTGTAACTTGCTATTTAATATCAGCCAATGGAAGCTGGTGCATAAGGGATGCAATGCTGCAAAGCTCCCAAAAAATAATTATGTAATCTCACTAAAATATTTTCTATTACTTACCAAAAAGCAAATCCCACTTAGAATCCGCGAATACTTGTTGTAATATATGATAAAAAAACTACAATGGAAATGGGAGCTATGAAAGTAAAGTGGACCAGTGGAATAATCTACTGTAGAAGAATGCGTCTCACGCTTTCGCTATTATTTATCTGGGCCACACTTTCGTGCTTTACGAGCTCCTTCAAACATGCTCGTGGTACTCCGTTTATCAAAACAAGGCCGTTATTTAAATGAAGGTTTCGATATTTAATATAGCGCCATTGGCCCGTATATTATCGATTATCTATATCGGAATCTTACGCGACTTTTAGCCAGTTGATAGTAACAAAATTAAAAACTGTACCTAAGGAAGTGGTCTTTAAATTAATTAATCAGAAGATATTTTTTGAATGTTCAAGAAAATCTGAATCTGAAAGAAATCTGATGCAAATAGAGGAAAAAGTTACAGCCATAAATACCCATAAATCGAATAGAAATATTTATTTTAAAAAGAATGAATTTGTGAATGTAACAAAAAATGCGTTGTAGTGTTTCCTCTAAACTTGAATTTTTCCGATTCGAGCTTTTTTGGCTTTTTAAATGCAGTCTTATTCAAGCTTGAAATAATATTGACAATGTCATTAGTGAAGTATCTGATATAATAACTCATGAGCTACCAGAAAATAAACGCAACTCTTCAGGCAAAAGTAAATTAGATTACTTGATAAAGAACGATTATGAAATGAACTGTCAACTATTTATTCAAGAAATAATTCCATAACCCATTCAAAAATTTTTAATAACAAACAATCTATGAGACATGTTAAAGAATATTAGACAATTATTAGAAATCGTAGTAACAATTTCCATGATAATATCAGAAGCCCAAAGGTGTTTCTCAAAAACAAAGTGCATCAAAACTTTTTTTTACAGTAAAAGAGTATATCTCCGAAATAGACAATTTTATTGCCAAACTGGCAAACAGAAAAGAACGTAGGATTGACTTAATTTATAAACAACATAAAAACTGCAGACCTTAACATTTTTATCAAGAGCCACCACTGCAGCTACTAAATAATAAATAGGGCCAGTTAATAAAATTCAGTGAACTGAGAAAACGAATTCTATGGAAAATACTCTGAGCTTTAGCGGCAATTATGTTTATTTGTAATTCTTTTAAGATAATCAATATATTTCTAACGGTTGAAAAGCTTCTTAATTGGAAAGTTCGTATAGTGAGGAGTTTGACGTTTGTATATGAACAAAGTGATTAACATCTTTTACGTTTTCAGTCTTGTACCAATCCTAACCATAACTCTTGGCTATTTTTGAATGAGAAGAATGCTTGGTGCAGTATATAAACCAACTTAACACCTCAACTTTCGAAAAAAACACAAATTTTATTTTGTGACCTCCTGTCTATAGGTGTATGAATGATGAAAAAATGAAAGTCATAAATATTATTCCAAAAACTATTTATTTAAAATAATAACAAAAATGAAGTGTAGCTACGGTATATCCAACGTCTGGATCTCTTACCGATACACTTCTACAAAAAATCGTTACAAAGTCTTTTACAAAAATGTTACATTATTTACAAGCTTTACATATGTACAAGGACGTTTCTAAATACATAACCGTTGTCTCTAGCTGCTGGACTGGTTCATTACAAACAACTATTTCTTATTTTATCATAGTTCGTGATTACTATATAATATTACCTGTCTACATACGTTTTGCTATAATATATTGCTAATGATAATCATAATAGGAATTCAGTCGTCAGTCTACTGTATACAATTAAGAAAACAAACTTACATGAAAAAATCATTACGTTATTTGATAATCGCACTAGAAAGAAAGGGCCAACCGATTCGTATACTTGAACACCCTCTTACCGATCGCTATCATCAATTACAGAAGGAATAAAAATGTTACCTACACATCTACTAAGACATATTACTTCTACATAGTCAACGTTTACGTATGTTTTTTCTTGTTTTATTTTTGATTGTACAGTTGCGTGGTTATAATCGTCTTCTGGAACTTTCCTAATAATTATTATGGACGAGATCACAATTCGAGTCACCTAATCCAGCACAGATCAGTACACTGGGAGGTAAATATGAAATAAATCCGATCTTCTTTCTCATTTGGCTTGTCGTTTACTATACGATTGTGGAAATGGAACTGGCCTGCTTGTATTTATGGCTTCGGCATATAAGCAGGACGATTCGCTACAGGAACATGTGGTATCATGGCTACTGGAATAAGAATGTCTAAAAATAAATTTTATGATGATAACTGATGTAGCCAATATATATAATATAGTTATAATATTTGTCTCACCTATCTAATTCACAATCTGCATCACCACCGCCATCTTCCCAATTGGCCATAGGCTGATTATACCAGACCTTAGTATCACAATTTCTGATCGGGATGGAATCTGGAGAACAATGACCACCTCTTGAAGGTCTACCCGAGCTTCCACTAGCTACCGAACAATTATTGCATGATGGAGTTCTTGGAAATATAGGCTGTAAATATAAGAATTGTGAATAAATTCAGATGTATGTAAAAAACGTAAAACCGAACATACCTTACTGTATGGATTCGACAAATGCAAGGCGTAACATGTGTATCCTGCGCTACTACAGCTACTACCACCGCCACCGCTACGTGATGGTGGGCAAGGAGGTGGTTCCCTGGGACAATCTGGGGGTGGGTGGTCTGGTGGAGGTGGAATTAGCTCCGACCAATTGGGTGGAGGTAAAATTACCGTGGTAGCATATGGGGTTGGATTATCCAAGTCTTTTTTAGAATTATAGAATGTAGATAAATTTTTTGTGTCCACTTCTGCATAATCTGTAGGTTGTGCTAATGGTACAGATGAATCTTTATCACAGTCAGTAGCTTTCCAGCTAAAATAAACAATACAATATATTAATATATTAATGATATACTCCATATTTATTAAATTAATACATTGATACAATTACTCACCCTCTATCAATCCAAAGACTTTCCTTAGCATTTAATTGAGATGCACTAACCACTTGTCCATCTAAGTGACTCACATCCTTACTAGGAGACCTTTTCTTCTTCATATAAAAGTAAATGGAGACTATTGCTATTACTACCCCTAGAAGGCATATTACTACCACAAAAAACCATGGCTGTTGTGTTAATGGAACTAATGGTCCTAATGTTCTTGGACTTTGTGATCTAAATGTACTTAGCGAAATATAATTAGAATAAGGACCTATGAATATAAAAAAAATCAAAAATACTGTATGTATTCATATGTACTTGCAGTTATACCTTGACCTGCTGAGGTAAGAGCGGATATTCTAGCACTATACAGTTCTCCAGTTGTGAGGTTGCTGATGAGGAGGGATGTGGAGGATGTGTTCACTGGAATAACTCGTGTTATACTTCCTTTTATTTCTATTTTATATCCAATTATAACGCCATTGCAGTGTTGTGGTGGCGGTGGTGCCCATCGTACCCAACCGGTACTCTCGTTAAACATACCCCCAGAGACAGTTTCGGGTGGAGCTGAAGGTATATCTTCTAAAGTTTGAGCCATACGAGAATTTGACGGTTGACCTTCCACCGATTTATAAAACGGCGATATAAAAAATTCATATTTGGTGAATTTTTTCAGATTTGTGACAGTGTAGAATGTCGTTTCAATATTTAATACAGTAAGGATGTTATAGTTATGTGATCCGCCAGATAATTCTCTAAAACGGATATAAAACCCTTCCACATAATCTACGGCAGATAGTAGCCAAACTAAGCGCACTGAACTGGAGCTTTGTGGTCGGGCATCTCGAAGATCGATAAGCTTGGTACTTAAAGCTTCCCTAGCGGTGTCTAATTCAGATCCAGGTAGTGTTCGAGAATTGGCAAGGGTTCGTACTGATGACGATACCTTGCTAGCGGGAGATATACCATGGGCATTTTCAGCACGAACTGTAAAAAAGAAGAAAATATTAATGTCTATTCAAAGATTATTTGTATATGCGTTATCAAGATGTTTAATATATTGCCTGTCGCAATTTGTTTTAGAATCAGACAATATTTTCCTTCTCATTTTATTCTAATTAAAAAGAGACATAATGCAGTCTGATTGAAACACGTAAACGAATGAGCCTGTCGGTTGCGTATTCAAAATGCTTGAAAGCAATAGTGATAAGAGGTTATAACTCTAATCTATAAATTATTGTGGTTGTATAATTAACTGTAGTTTTTTAGATATACTAGAATGTTAAAATAAATTATATTTAATAACAGTGTTGTTCAATTATTTTATTTAGATTAGAATTTTGTTGTATGCCAAAGCCAAACTGAACTAAAACTCAGAATTGATGCGGCAACATTGCGACGTTTCGACGTCACAAATTTCGATGATGTATATACAAATAAATACAGTATAATTGGATTTGTTATAAGTTTATACTAATTTTTTTAGTGCTTTTTGTTTATAGCGATTGAATTAATTTTAAAGCATTTTTGTCGTAAGTTCTTTTGTAATACATTTTATTAAAATTCTATGTATTATTATTAGTCAAAGTATTTAGTCACTATTTATTAAGCGCTTGCATGTACAATGATCCTTTTTAACTTTTAAATGGAATTTATTGAAAAAGTTAGTACAATATTAACCAAACATGTTTACGTCAACATTCTTACAATTTTTTAACCGACTTCAAAAAGGAGGAGGTTCTATGTTCGCCTGTATATTTTTTTAATATATATTCGCCGATTTCTCCGTCAATTATGGACCGACTTTCAAAATCCTTTTTTTATCCGATAGACTTCACTTCCAAGATGGTCCCATTTGAACCAAGCTACGATCTGATGGGGGGAAGGGGAGGAAATCGATGGAAAACCTCAAATTTACACATACAATTTTTTCACATATTTTTTACCTAAAACAATCAGATATTGGTGTATAATATTATTGCTGAACTGATGTGACGAAAAATCGGATGTAGTTCAGTGTAAAAGTCAGTCACTAATCATATATGAGACGTCGTAGAGACATTCTAAACAATTGCTTCTTTGGTGTAATGGTTAGAACGTTGAGTTCATACGCGGACGTCGCGGATTTCGATTTCCAACAGGACAGCAGTTTCTTTTTATTCTAGTTTGATTAGAACACTTGTCAAATCACCTAGACTGGGTTGTGGACCCCAGGGCATCAAATGTTCCTTATTTTCTATCTTTTCTCAAACGGGCTGTATTTTTACTTGAGCTATCCATTGCAATAACTACGTATTTTATTGAGTAAATATCTAACACTAAAAACCCACTGATCACTTTGAAATCTGTGTCGAGCAACAAATTAGATTTGTTTCGTAATTTTATTTTGTGTTTTCCCATCTTTTTTTGGCAACACTGTGTCGATTGGTATCGAAAGGACGACGTTGGTTTGACAGCAATTCAATCATTGATCCGTTTTGACACTTCTTTCTCATTTCGAAGCCGTGGGCTAGCGAAGGAAGAAAGCGTGGCTGCGGCTGGGCGTTTTTATGAAGCTGTTTTTTTTGTAACAATACGACGTTCAATTAGTTCAATTGACGTCGATAGATATTTCCAGTAACAGTTTCATTAGGTTTTAATAGCTCGTAAGACAGTACATCATGGCGATACCACCCTAGACACAGTAAGACTTTATGGTCGTGAATATTTCGCATTGGAGTCAATATAGATAGTTCTCCTGGTCTGATTGTTTTGCTAACATTTTTCGCTTGGGATTGTCTTAAATAGATCCGCGTTTCATCGTTACACTACGTCACAGAAAATTTTACATTTATTTTCAGCCAATTTGTGAACGTCCGGACAAAACGTCCGTAAACAGTTGATTCACCAACTGCTAAGCAGTGTGAAAGTTCTTTGAGAATCTTGAGCTCCAATAAGGTTTTCATCTAATAAATCTTGCAATTTATTGTCATCGAATTGGTTTGGTCCTCCATTTTACATCGTTGAAACTAACACCGACATTTAGTATATGACGACGTAGCATCATCATAAGTTTTTAAAAGTTTTTTTTATAGGTTTCGGTCGCATAGTTCAATCATAATTGGGTTAGAATATTTAAAATGTAAACGTCTAATTACTTGATTAATAAATTTTTCATATATGGATGCATAGGGAATATAACTTAAGTAATTCGGAATCACTGAATGAATTAAATTATGTTCCAAAACCTTGTTTATATGACAACATTATAAAATGATTTATAAAGCCAATCTATACAATGTTAGAATTACTATTTTATGTAAAAATAAATTGACATAATTTATTTTTATAATTTGAAACTAATAACACATTATTCATTTATGTTATATGTTAAAAACATACAAATAATGGTATATTTACCGATAAAGACATAAGAACTATCTGGTTTCAGCTCTCTAACCACCATATAAGTTGCTTGAACTCTATGAGCGGCTATGACCCATCCCGTTTGTAAATCCGGACTCCAATATTCAACTGTATAGCCCACCAAATCGGCATCAGCATCCCCTCCACTCCATGAAAGAGCTATACTGGATTCGGTAGAGTTTAGTATGACAGGCGATGATGGAGCCTACGTAAAAATAGTTAATAGATTACTTAGTTAATATTGATGTAAAAAACACGATTTACTCACCTGCGGAAAAGTTGAGGGATCTGGGCTACGATGGAGGGGTATTCCAGTCCCTTCTACTACATTGAGCGATGCAGACCATGAGCTTTCACCACTGATGGATGTTGCCGAGCAAGTGTACAAACCAGAGTCATCCAGTCGTAGATCTAAAAGTATATTAAGATTATTATTACGTGAATTAATTTATGTCATTCGAAATATATTATTACTTGACTATTACGCGTTAGAATATTTGTAGGAACGTTTATATTAAGTATGAAAAATAAATATAATCAAATAATGACAAACTAAGCTTATTTAAGCGATATAAACGACTTAACAAGTTGAGTTTTCGAAGATTTGACGGAATCGATTCTAAAAAACAACTGTAAAATCATTTCGTTCAGCTTATCAAATGCTATTCGACAGTTAGACCAACTACGAAAAGTATCTGAAATAAAATATATACATTAATAACATTAAAATATGTATACGCGGTGTTCTTACTATGTGACACAAAGTAATGACCTTTGCGGCGTGAATCGTCGATTTTTCACGGCCGATCTGATTTTTCGTCAAAAAGAAATGTGAAACAATTAATCTCGAGTGATCGTAAAAGTCATTTTCGACCGTCCAGACGCCGCTACTTTTACGACTGATACTTCGTCGTCTGCCCTCGCTTCATTTTACGATCCGTAAAATTATAGTAAGCTAATCGTCGTAAAATAGTACTGTGGATCAGCGGAAATTCTCGATGAACACATGAAATACTCTCTCTTTTCCTGCATCGTTGTCGTAAAAATGGAGTTTCTTCCGTCAAATCATTACAGTTTCGTCAATATTTAATATCATTCATTTTTTGCTTTAAAATTCATTCAAGATATCCAACAATAATATATTGACTTAGGGAGCTGTAACATTACATATAAGATATACTCACTTCAGGCACCAATCATCTAATTTTAGTTTATTTAGTTGAGATGTTATCCTTAAAAACTCTTTCGAGATGTTCTCAAGTTACGTATTTAGACACTGACTATTTTAGTGATAGTTTAAGTTGTTAAATTATTGTATATATCAGAACTTTTTTTGCTGTTTTCAACTTTTTGCTACTAACTTAACTCATTTTATTAAAAATGTATCCGGAAAACATTGTATGAATTACTAAAAAAAGGTTTATAATAGCAAGAAATTGTTTGTTTGCTTAATAGTTAATTTCATTTGTGGATGAATTAATTTTAACACAGTTCATTGCCAGTTTATCTCTACACAAAAGCAAAAATATACAGGGAGTGTGATGTCAAACAATACTGTTAGAATGTCTATTTTAATTTAATAAAAGTCATCCTCGTTTCGGTTCACTTGTAAAGTTAATATTCCATTAAAAATATATTTTTAGGGTCTACTCTATAAACGACAGCGGCAACTTTCGACTGTGACAATTGTAAATATTTAAATATTTTCGATGTTATTTCTATCAGACACAAAAATAAAAGCCATTCAGAATAATTAAATATATGAAATATTTTGATGCTTTAATTTATATTACTTAATATGTATCCTCTGTTATATGACGTCTTGTGTGACAATTGACAAAAAATTAGAAAAACAGGAAATTTTATTTTGTTCATTGGTATATTTGCGTTACATTCATGTTAATATTGTTATGAATATGAATTAAAAATAATATCGGATACTATCCGCTTCACAAAGGTTTTTACTGAATTTTTAAATATGCATTTTAAATGTTTACATTTGAATATTGGTTCAATATAAAAAAAGGGAAAAAAAGATACGATAACAGAAAACATCTTTTTTAATGGGCGACGTTGCCACGTGCAGCAAACGACCGACTCTAATCGACAATAATCTGATTTTTGGAGGGTGGAAAAGCGAACGATAAAAAAATGGGGTTGAACTGATTAGACTAATGAAATCGGCAATTTATAATGTCGGTGGGCTTTCGCTCATCCCCGTCGGGTAATAATTCCGAACGGAAAATTGGACAGATTGAAAAATCGTCGCGCAAAAACAAAAAGTCATAAAAAACGGCGTAAATCCCTTTCCGATTTTTCTCTTCGATTCGAAATCAAAATAACGAACCGCAATTTCGATTGTATCAAATTAGGGGTTTGTTGTTTGTTTGTTTTTATTGGCGATCGGTACGGTTCTGTTTTAAAATGGAAAATGTTCGACATTAGGAAAAATAAACATGCGTTTATTTATGCTGTGTGGCTTTGGTTAATGGATAAACAAAATGTAGAGAGAGAGCTGCCTTGCTAATAAGAACGGTAAATAAAGCAGAAAAAAAACGATGTTTACAGCACATGTTTTTGCCCAATTTCTTTTTTTGGTTTGTTATTTCTAATATCATCTGTTGAAAACAATTGTATTTGTTATGTTTGGTTATGTTATTTATCGAGAAATCATATCAAGGATTTAATAAAAAATATTATATACAGAACAAGCTCCTTAAAGTATTTAATGGCAATGTTTTAAAATATTTTAATACCTTTTAACTGTACTTATATAAAAATAATATTCGAACATTATTCAAATGCACCAACTCGATTAAACTTGTGATGATGTTAGATGAGAAATATATTGACATTGATTTGGTGATGATTGCAACAGTGCTTGGATACAGCAAGCAAAATTGAGGCCGAAGTAATAAATAAAAATATCCGGTCATTATCAGTTTGATTTTTTGGGAGTGGAATATGACGAATAATAATGGAACTTTAAAAAGCCTACTTGCTGGACGACACTATCTTTACGACGACTAGATCTTTAAAGATATTCCATACTACGATGGTCTTATCCTAGAAATATTTACAGATGTGGCCAATTTGTTCTTTATTAATTAAGTCAGATCGAATAGAATTAAATGAACAGATAAGAATTTACACAAATTTCTTCTTATACTGTTCATATTTTGTTTATAAATAGTAGGCAGTAATAAAAAAAGTTTTTGTAACAATTGTAATGTGAAGAGACGCATGAGTAAATTCTATCCAGGTGCGTATCTATTCGATTTTTATTTAAATTTTGCAAATTGGCTTCAAATCTATACAAAATTCATCATATTTTAGGCATAATTGACCCTGCCAAAGTAAAAGTTCAGATAATCACGATTCGATGTCTTTTATGTGAGCATACCTCATCAAAATCATAGGTCGTTGGTCATATAGAGTAATTTTGTGATATTGCTAAAAAGAAACATTCAAGTTTGAGTAGTTTGAAGATTTTAGGGGTGTGAAAAGATAATATAGAAAGAACAACTAAATCCTCATTTGTTAAGATTGTAGGCTCCTATATTTGGTAAAAATATTGCTTCTGAATTCTAGTATAATTGATCAGGAATGTATAAAAATGTATCAAAGGGTGAGAAGCATTAAAAACTCCAAGTAAGGATTAAATTAGATTTTTCCACTAAAAAGAAAAGTCTTCTATGGAAGAAAATAGAAATGGGAATTTTGACAGGGACAACGCTTTATAATTATAATTGTATAGATATAGTATTATGTAACTGTAAAGATAACTAGATGCTTTTGGACTAGACTTAAAGGGGACACCATAAAAAACTACATCTATTATATAAGTATCGCATATTTTTATAGAAGTATAATCTTGGATTGTTCAAAATTATTTTAAAATTAAATATGTTTATAGAAGGTACTACCAATTAAATATACTATATTGTAGAAGATGAAAATTGTGCTAAATTTATTTTGTAAATTCACAATAATTTACTCTATTTGTATTATATTCTTCAAATATAATTATATAATTCAAGTATAATTTACAAGAACTGGCCACGTCGCGTGCCAGGCGTTTCATGAAATAGACTGATTTTATATAGAGAAGTGATAAAATCATTGAATTTAACAGTCAGGTTAAGTCGTTTAACAGTTCTATCGGAAAATGCCATTATTTAAGTTTGATAACGTTGTATCAACAATTGAATGGAACAATTTTGAAGAAAGGACATAATAAAGAAGCGTGTAAAAAATTATATAACCTCAAGTAAAGTAAAAAAATTACGAAAACGAGAGTGGGCGAAAAAAAACCGTAATTTTTTGCTAGTGTTTCTTTTCCCCATTAAAAAGTAATTAAATGCCCTCACCGTCAATCACGAGTGTGCCGTCGTTTTTCAGGCTGTACCGCCCAGGGACCGTGTCTTTTGTTAATTGTCGTCCGTCTTTCAGCCAGCGCACAATGGGCGGCTCACCCTCGGGACTCGATGCCCTACAGTGCAGAGTGACGTCGCTTTTCAGGGGTAACGTCTGATTCGCGGGTCCCACCTGGATGATGGGCGGCGGAAGATCAGCCACAGATGTCACCTAAAAATAATAAAAGATATTATTGATTTACGTCAATTTAAAATTTTGGTTAACAACGTTTATAACCTCTAACTACTATCACTGATGTTGTCAACCAGTACCAGCGCAAATAGAATTTTATAAGCTGTTTCGGTTACATGTTCCGATGCAGGAGAGCTTTCTATCACTTTTTAACTAAAATTAAATGAGAAAAATCTAGTTTTAAAACGAATTTTATATTTTTACAAACTGTAATTGGCAATATATCCGTTATCTATGACGTGCACTTTTTATTGGACTGGCTATATGATATAAAACTGTGGAATAACATCACTCTAACGAAATATTCTAGTTGCACATGACTAAAATTGTAAAGCTGTTATTAAAATACAATAACTTAAAATTACAATTTGTGGATTTTCTTTGCGCAAATATTCCAAGGTAATTTGATACAATACAGAGCTGCTGAAAGTTTATAAGAATTAAACATCTATGATCAAATGTATATTATTTAATTTTTTTTTTGTTATACTTACTCAACTATGTAAAATGAATATTTTGGTAGCACTGTCAAATACATTTGCATCTATAACTTCAAATTATCCTAAAATTTTTCAGTAGATTTGCCATCACATTCACAATTTTGATATGGCTTCGCACATATAGGGCACTTGATTTTAATATTATTCTCTCAGTTCCCAGGTGATTGTGTTACTACTCGGTACTCTTTGTAGTTATTACCTGCATTTATTAACTTTCTTCTCAACTGTTATACTGATAGTATTTTTACTTATTATTCTTCAATAATCTACCACATCTCATGGATAGTGTGTCTGGTATACTCAATCACTTTAATTCTATATATAAAAGTTGTAGTATTCCTTTTAAAATTATTTTTTTGGTTATGGTCACAGAGTACAGTTATTATTTTAGGTTATTTAGAAATTTAGGTTATTTGCTTTGAAAAGTACCAGTTCACTTTTTCATTTATCTTTTCCCTCCGTTGGTTACACAAAACCATTTTTTTAATTGTGAAATATATAGGCTAAGTCATAAAACGTAGTGGAGTACCGAGAATGAGATACTGAATTGGAAATTTAAACTAAATTAAATCATCATGGGAGATCGGTGTTATTGAAATTAAATATCATTTGAATCATGAAAGATGACGACTTTTTTCTAAAACATCTCAATATTTGTAGACACAATAGTTTTTAGAGGCAGATCGCCAATCAAACAAATTTCGCGATAAACTCCGTATAAATACCCTTCTAATTTTCAAACGGTGATGGATTGACGGCCGACGTCGTGTTAACCACCTAGGAAATCGGGATTTCCAGCACGCGATCGTGGAAATCGCCGTCGTTTCCGACGAAATGGGTTTCTAGCGTGCGACTGGACGTCGTTCTACCGTCGCCATCGTCGTCCAGGTGGTCGGCGTGACGGGACGCGGGCACGAAATCGGGCCCGCTCCGGTGTTCGTGGACGTCGTCTTCGACGAGTTGGGTTTTAATGAGTCGATAGTCGCGTAATTACCGGAGTAATGATTCCGAGTTTGGTATTTATGTCGTTATTAAGAAGAGGCAGCACGCGAGACATTGTTTGTCGGCGGAGATCGGACGTCATCTTCAGGAAATGTGGTGCTTCGGTTAGTTTAATAAGGATAATGTTGTGTATTGGGTCGGTTTATTAATATCATTTTCTTTAATGAAAAGCGGTTATCATAATGTTAGCTGTTTGCATGTATTCCGATCATTTTTTCAGTTTAAAACGGCACTTATTGAGATAACATGTCTCATCTTTCTGGCAACATAATCCAATCATCGATCCATTTTCGCTTTTTGAAATAGTGTTCCAGCCGATCACATCATAACTTGAACATATCTTTTTTTAAAGTTTTTTAACCTTTTGGTAGAAGGTTCTTATGGGTATTTAACTTTTCGGTTTTCATATACCCATCAAAAAAATATATTTATTAGTTATTAGTCCACAGTCTATTCGATCTGAACGTTTCTTCAGTTTTTAGTTTGCTGAATGAGTTTTTGTTAATCGCAATCAAGCCTTATATTAAAAATCCAAAAAATAGATAACCAACAACATTATTTATTTCCTTGCCGCATTATTTAGGAAGCAAAACTAATAACGTTGTGCATTAAAAAACATTACCATAAGCACTATGGTTTTGAAACTATTTTAAATTATTTTTTTCGAAATTTCGAATTATAGGGCCCGCTATAGTAAAAGATATATATTAAGATTTGTTTAATTTATTTTTGAAGTATATTTGATGCCTTCCACCTGGTTGGGTAATACATCCATAAGAGTTGGTTATCTGCTGTAAAATTGATCATTTTACTTTTAAACATACCTGAAAAAGTTTCACTTAATCATGTAAAGCTTAGTTTTTACCCTTAGTGATGAATCATCCGATGTTTATCCAATTGTTGGTGTCAATTTCAATTAAATGCCATCGATTATGCTTTTATGTGGGTGGAATTGACCATTCTACGAACGTTTCTAATTAAATAACATTAAACAGCCAATTTCTAATCCGAAATATCTAATAGAGATGTTGTTCGATGATAAGGATCTCTTTCGGTGTATGAATCATGCCATCCGGACAAGAAAGTTATTCATTCGGCTTTGTTGTAATCCCCGTTGTCTCCCAGCATCGCCCAGCGCAGATATTACTCCGAGATACAAATAATAATTAAAGCGTCCCGACAAAGTACGAGCCTCCAGGTGGTCTTTGTACGCGCGACGACCAAACCGCAATAGCAACGACGTCGCCGTCGCCAACAACGACTCCTGGAGGTCGCGAACCGGTAAAGCCAGCTCGCGAACGTAATTAAAACAATTAGGGTGCGCTCAACTGTAACAGGGGGGCCCTGGGGGCCCCCGATACACTGCGCAACGGCGCACCGGCTGTCTGTTATCAGTCCATCGCATGGCGATCGAGCCGCGAGGTTTCGGGACGTGGGCCGGACCGTTAACAGTACTACCTCGGCGCCGGCGGCCCTCCGGGTCTCGGGGCTTCGGCTGCAGCTGGAGATTCCTGGTGCATTTTGTTGTTTCCCCTCCCGAGTCGAGCCCGCAGCGGCTTTTTTATAACGTGGACTTATAATTTACATAATTCATTTAATTAAAAAGGACCATAAAGAAGCAAACGATGTTCACATAATTCTGATGTAGTCATGTTTTGGTTTTACTATTATATTATTATGTATTTAAATTTTAGTGGATTCCCTTCTATAATTATAAAAGAGTTCTTAGTGTGTTTTTTGTCTCTAAAATGTTACTGTGTTATTACATTTATAATTGGTATTCCAATTCATCAAAATCATATTGAAGCAGATGATTAAATGGGCTATCATTTGATATTATACCATCAATGAGGGTTTATCTGAACTGGACCTACTGTTTAACGTGGGCTCCGAACCACGGTCCTCAGCATTAAGCCGTAAGTAAACTGGCGATTGACCAACTTAGAATATATCCGGTCTCATCCAGTCTGGTTACTGGCGTGACTGGAATCATTTTCTTTGTCGAATTTTATACTCTTGCCTAAGGGTAATCACAAATGTTAAACAGCCATAAAGTTCGTGACAATGTTGGAAATTGTCCGAAAGTGGAAATAAAAAAATAATTTTTTAAGTTAGAAAATTCACGATCATTATCAAAAAATAGCCGGCGCTGGGAGAGAGTGTCTACTTCTCAGCCAAAACTTTGATATTGGTACTTCAGATCTTCGAATATTCTTCACTATATCGTGCCATAGTTGGCGATCAGCCACAACTGCTCTAGCTTTGGATAATGTTACTCTTTTATTTTTCAGATTGCTTTCTATGATCTTGCTATATGTCTGTTTTATAACTGTTTGCTGTATCTTCCATCCAAAAGGCAGATTTCACCACAGAAAGTCTGCGAGGAATTCCATTGCGATCTGGGTTTCTAAATTTATTCACAACTGGACACTGATTGTCGCATCTTAAACAAATTACTTCATTTCTAATACGATCTCCATTGTCACTTTCTTTTTCTCTATTACTGACCCGCAGTACTTGAATTTCTACACTTGCTCTAACTAGATGTCATTGAGATTTACAATAGCAGGGGAACCATTAGTTATTAATACTTGGATCTTTTCTTCATTAATTTTTAAACCATATGGTTTTACGATGCGAATTATATCATGAAAAATGTTAAAAGCTTCAGCATCTGTGTGGTCGAATATAGCGCTATCATCAGAGAATATCAAATCGATCAAGGGGTTTGTAGCATTATGATACATAACTGCACCTGCTACGATATTGGAAAGCACTGGAGAGACAACACCTCCTTGGTGAACACAAAATATTAAACTCAAACTCTTTTTAATACGGAGGTCTCTCGCAGACTTCCCACATCACCCTCTAGCCTCTTGTTTTGATTCAGAGTCATTATGATAATTTCAATAGTCACTCATAGTGATAGAACTACCCATAAATGTCTTTTAAATTATATTTACAATTGTATTCGAATTAGAACAGTGCTTGCTATACCTAGTGAAATGTCTAAAGCTTCTAATAAAATGCCTTTAATATATGACCCAGTCCACTAACAAATCATATTTTTTGAAAAACAGATACATCTGATACAATCCACTTTTATAAGAATTTCCATAATCTTTTTTACAAACAAATTATGTTAATCACTGTACCTTGTTACTTTGAATGGATTGCAAAACAAAGAAAGGCAATGTCCAATAAATACAGCAGGTAAACATGGCTGGAAACTTCAGCGTCTCATTGATACAAATTTCTTGATCATTATTTCAGATCAGCTCAATTTGAGTTTTCAATGTCGAATTTTTCCTAGACTTCACTAACAGTCCCTAGGAGATTTATTGAATAATGTTTTGTTAACACGACATAAACCAAAAGACCAATACTTAAAAAAGTGCAACTTTTTACAAAAAAAAATTGTAATCAGATCTACTAACAAACAAACCTATTCTATAACTTTCGATACCCAGTTAGTTCATCAAAATATTTGACAGATTAGATACAATTAAATATTTTACAATAATATACCTAATCCATCATTTAATTCAAATTAACATATAAAAATCTTCCTAATTTATTATGTTTTGTTATAATACATTATTTATAACCTTCATCATTTATTCAAGAATTAATTGGTGCTGAAATGTTTTATTGATAGCGCTTGATTAATCTATTGATTAATTATATCTCTGATGTGATATATATCGGGTGTGTTAAAAATAACAGGCCTATTAAAAAATTATTAATTTGAATTAAAAATATTTGACGATATTACAAGAAAACCGATTAAAGAATTTTTCCCTTCATATTTAGTAATTAGTTCCTTATTATGCATGCAAATTCTAGATATAAATGCTTGGATGTGAAATACTTAGAATTTTATGGTTGACTGATGCATAGTTCTTTAGTATGTAAAAATAGTACATCGACTAGCAATTAAACTGCGCGACTGAAAAAACGCAAGTTGTACCGTTAAAAGTGCCACTTGGCGTCAACTAGAGGTTACGGCCTCTTAACATTTAAGAGCTTTTTCTTATAATCGTTTTATGGCTTTATTACATCTTGACGAGTTCTGATTGATTTCGTTATAATATTTTATAAAAAATTATATTTACCTGAAGAAAAGCACGGACGCTACTGGAACCGGCTACACTCAAAGCATTACAAACCAACCATCCGGCATCTTCTCTTTGAACTCCTTGAATTCTCAATGTTCCATGTGCATTTACGTGCATATGACCTGGAATTTAAACATGATCATATTTGCGTTAAGTCTGCAAAGGATCGAATGACTTACCGTTAGAATTGTCGCTGAACATCAGCATCTGGGAACCTTCTTTGCTCCAGAACACTGACGGTTTCGGGTTGCCAGTGGCTGAGCAATGGAATTCAACGACGCCATTGAGTGAAGCTTTTTGATCTTTGGGTCGCTCGACAAAAATGGGTGGAGCTGAAAACAATTATAAAAAAGTTAATAAACCGTCTTTAGTAATCTATATGTAATTCGATTGCTTGGTGTATGCAAGCGACAATGCACATTATAAGAATATTTCTTAATTATTTTATATTAATATAATGCAAACTGCAATTATTAGAACGTAATGGTATACAATAAGTAATTGTTCCTTAAAAATATATATAATTTAAATAATTCAGATGATATATTTTATATTAAAACCAAAAAGCCAGTATAACAGGCCTCAACAAATATTGTTTTGGCATAATAATAACTTTTATTGTAGGTGAAAAGGTCACTGCATTTATTAATTTTCCAAGTTTTTCTGTCAAGGTATTTCAAGAAACCAGCAGGTATTTCAGCTTCCAAAATCTGAGTTAAAATTTTAGTAAAGAGATTTTTTAAAAATTCAAAAGAAATATATTTAACATAAATTCCAAATCGATACGAAGGATACAAACTGTGGCTTTTGTTGATATTTTATCTCTTTTATAACCATTAAATTATTTATTTATTTATATATTTATATGCTTTTAATTATTATCAAATGTAGTTTTAACACATATATATTTTACTTGTGTATAATATATATATATATATATATATATATATATATATATATATATATATATATATAACGTGCATTGGCTGTTTTATAGGACCATCTAAATGTATAATTTAACACATTAACCTCTCCCATGTACCTCAAATAATTATTTTTGATCTCAAAGCCTGATATATAAATGATAATTAATATTGTAATATATATTAAATAATAGTAGTATAAATAATTATACTGAACGCAATAAGCAAATGAGCTAAAAATTATTTTTAAAACTATTATTAGTTGACTTATTTATTGGTGCTAATATTAAATTTAAATTTGTTATATATAAAGTACAAATAATAATGTACTTTGATAAGAAATTACTTAGGTTGTGTATTTTCTATTTTAGCACTCTATATATAGATATATCTCTACTTACAATTTACTACTAGAGATGCTTTAGCTGTAATGCTACCAACTTCGTTCTCGGCCTTGCAAACGTAGAAGCCTTCATCACCTGGTTGAACATTTTCTATTTGAAGAGATTTATCTTCCAGGATGGAGGCCCGTCCCAATGGCATTTTCCCATCATATCGTTCCCAGGCAACGCTGGGTATCGGATCACCACCGACTGAGCATTTGAAGATGACCTTCTGGCCAGCTAAAGCTTCAACGTCCTGGGGTTCTTTGTTGAATATTGGTTTCACTGTTGAAATAAAGATAAACATTAGTAATTTTGTTCATATTATCATTGGAACTTTTATTTTTTATGAGGCAAATAATTAAGAGATAATGTTGCCACGTTGCTTTACAAAACATTATATTGTATTAATTACAAATTCATTTGTTTAACTATTCAAGCAACTATCACACAATAAAAAACGATATTTAAAATGTATTATGGAGTTCTAATGATTTTAATTATTTCCTTAACCTATATTTTTCACAACGCTGCTCTTTAGTATTAAGCAGTACTGCTTTATACTACCAACACACCAGTTTAGGTTTATTTACAAGCATTCAACAATTGATCAGGTCTACAGAATAACAGATGTTATTGAAAAAGCCTAAAAAAGTAAAAAAATATGCAGCTATAGGTTTTGCATGAAGACCTTGTTCATAAACTACAGAAAATGTTACCGAAAAAACACACCGAACTACTAAAATCGTACATTGCAGCCAAAATATTTAGAGTTAAACAAGAAGAAGCTTACTCTACAATAAAAGAAGCTGAAGCAGCTGTACCACAAGGAAGTGTACTGAGCCCAATACTTTATCTACTCTACACTTGTGATATATCACAAACGGAGAATATTACGATGGCTACATTTGCTGATGATACTGCGATTATAGCTGTCAGAGACAATAGTGAAGAAGCCACATGAAAATTATAACAGGCAAGTGACAATATAAATAAGTGGACCAGCTTGGAAAATAAAAATTAATGAAAGTAAATCTGTGCATGGACAGTTCATTTACAATCAGACCGTACAAGCACCAATAACATTAAATAATACTATCATTCCCTATAGCAACAACGCTAAATATCTCGGAATGAATCTTGATGCAAAACTTCAAAACTTGTAAGGAACATATAAAGAAGAAAATAACTGGAATTGAAATATAGGAAAATGTATTGTTTAATTGGAAGAAAATCACAATTATCAGTACATAACAAATTGTTACTATATAAGCAAATACTGAAACCTATATGGACATACGAAGTTCAATTATGGGGACGTTCTGCAAAGAGTAATATAAACAAAGTCCTGAGAAGTATTGTGGGCACACCCAAAGATTACAGGGCTAACTATCTACATCGAGAACTTCAGATAACCACAGTCAGCCAAGAAATCAAAAGAATTGCAACTTTTGGATACCACCAGAGCAGGATACAGATTCAAAAGAATCAAACCATCTGATTTTGTGTAGTGTTGTCTAGTGAGGTGAATTTAATAAAAAATAGAGCAGTGACATGTATAAACATTATTTCACCAGAGTCTGAGATAAGGCCGATGGGTCGTCCTAGTTATATACCCAGATTTTATGGCTGTCCGAGTTGCCCAAGGAATTTTCTTCGATACCGGCATCAAAAAACTTCCGAAAAGATGGACAAAATGCGTAACTAGTGAGGGGAAATACCTAGAAAAACTGTACATTTTTTTTTCAATTTTATTCAATAGTAAATAAGCGTGTTAAGGTATTTGTCTTACTTACCGAATACTCTTAACGTAGCCTCGGGTGATTTCCGATACCCAACCAGATTGTGGGCTGTGCACTGGTACTTGCCCTCGTCGTGATGTCGAACGTCCGCTATTAATAAATTCCCGCCATCCACTATTCTAATTCGTTTTCCGTCGATGTCTAGATCCTCGTCGTCCTTTTTCCACGCCAGCGTCGGCTCAGGAAATCCTCTCGGGGGTCCGCATTGGAGCAGAGCAGTTTCCCCCACGGCGACTCGTGTATTGGTTGGTAAAGTTTTGAATTCATCTCGCAATACTGAAAATAAATATCGAATATTAGTTTCTAGTTATAAAAGTGCAACAATAAATTGCTATAAATATTCTCTATAAGTTAAAATTGCTTATAAATGATATTAAAAGTGAACTAGCATCAGTTTTTGAGATCTCCAAACTGATAGAACAATAAATTCGGATTATTTTTCATTGATTCATAGTATTTTTGACACTATCAACACTCGGGCAATTTGTCGCCAGTTTTTTCAGTTTCAGAAAAAAAAACTAAAAAGCTTACTAGAGGAAAGCATTATTATTAATTAGCATTGGGAACTATCGACTGAAAATAGTCGATAGTAGCAAAACAGTCGATAGTAGCAAAACAGTCGATAGTCAAAAAACTAGCGACTGAAAATAATAATTACTATTTTAAGTCAAATGCACGATTCGACGTCAATCTCAGACGAAGATGTACGAATCCTTTCCTATATAAATTGTGAGGGAGAAAAGGACGGAGATAATTGCTAGGAGGTGTTCAATTTTTATGTGCTGATATTTTCCAAAGCGAGAGGGAGATGTACATATATATTCCTTTACGTATTAACTTAGACAATACAATAGAACTTAAACAAAACCTAAAAACTAAAGTTGTACAATAACCATAAAAACTAAACAAAAATTAAACATATGTTCGTCGTAGAAAAAAACTAATCTATGACAGTTAAAAATGATCGCACAATAACTACTAGAGTTTTTTAAATGTTTTATTTATTATTGAACGGAAATATTTTTTAACAAAAATCGAGAGAGTAATCGAAATATTACCTATTATTGCCATAAAAACAGTTAAAAGTATTTTACTATTTATCAGTCACAGTTTTAATCTTTTTACCCTATTACATTAACAACCTTGAAAAATAGCGTTCCAAAATACTGCTTTATTAATATACAATATATTGTTATTTACAAGCAAACTACCAAAAAATCATAAAATTATACATATTACATATAAATCTATGTAAGCATAAATTGGGTATATTATTGTCAAAGTCACGGGTTGGACGACAGAGCCAGAACGTTAAAAATCAGTCGAATAAAACTAGTAGAACCAAAAAGTAGTAGCTAAAAGTACATGACTCAAACAGTTGATAGTAAATAGTAACAAAATCAGTCGGACCGAAAATAGCGACTGAAAAACTTTGTGATTATGGTTTAATATGTTGTAACAGCAGTTTCTTATTAAACTTTAACAGTTTTTAAACTCTACATAGCATGATATAATGCCAGGCAGTAACAGGAATAGTAGTACTAGTAAACAAGGTGATTTTATTGCTTTTGCGAACAGGAATAGTGATAAACCACATACATAAAAAATATGCAGTTAGAATAAAAAAAATAACAGTTAAAATAATAAGTTTTTGGTCATCAAGACCTGTTGAAAGATTGTTTTCTTTAACTGTTCATCTGATAATACGTTTAGAAATCAATTGAGATTTGTATTTATAACAAATAACTTAAAATATATATATTATATTTTAAAGATGTTTTGCCCAGCTCTGGTTCAACAAGCCGTCATTTATTTCTGTGAAATAAAGCAGTTTTTAAGGTAAAATAAAAATGTTTGTTATTTTAAACCCTTCATATTTCATAACTTATAATAAACCAAACCAAAACCCGATATTTCCAAATATTCGAATACCTTATAATTCAACTGAGTTTCCGAAAACGAGGATACAAACTTAACCTCTTTAAATAAATTTAAGTTCAATATCGATGTACCCCTGCCGCATACTTACAGTAAGCAGGGGACGAACTTATATATCACTGTCGGGAGGATTTAAAGTTTTTGAACTAAAAAGATACCGAACCAAAATAAGAGACGAGAGAGAGGGAGAGAGAGAGGGAGACTCAAATGATCTTAAAATGTCGTTTATTAATGGACGTTCGCGACTTCCGAAAAACCGGCCGAACCTTAATCAATCAAGACATCGCCAGCACCGGCAAACGAAAGAACCGGAACGAAAGATTGATAGAAACGAATCCCGGGCGTCGGAACCGTCTCGGAAATGGAGATTTCTAATCCCGTTTAATTACTCCGGACGAAGTTTTGTTCCCGGCTAATTTATTGTCTTGATTAAGTCGGGAGTTTATTAAATAAGAGTCGGTCTTTTGTTGTCCGCCCGACAAACTGGAAACGCTCGGGAAGAATCGTTTTGTCGCGAACGATTGTTAACGGGCCATTGAGATTTCAAAGCCAAATTCTGCAATGAAACAAATCGTTCATAATTTATAATTAATGTTGAGACAGTACAAAAACTACCGTATTTTTTCGCTATCTTATTATTTAGGCTTCCTTTTCCTTAATTACTAAAAAGCAATATAAAAACTATTCGCAAAACAACTCTCAGTTAGAGAATGCTGAAACATTTTTTATTATTAAGTAAATTTTACATTAGATATGCTTAGTACAATCTTTATTTATAAATTAATTTATTATAACTGTTCTATTGTATTTGCATGAATACACAAGCAAGTCGAGTAGGAGATTAATACTTGAGTACGTATTTACTAAATGCTGAAACATTTTTTTATTATTAAGTAAATTTTACATTAGATATGCTTAGTACCATCTTTATTTATAAATTAATTTATTACAACTGTTCTATTGTATTTGCATGAATACACAAGCAAGTCGAGTAGGAGATTAATACTTGAGTACGTATTTACTAAAATTAAAAAAAAAATTGTTCATAATATAGTCAATAGTCAAGTGTGTCAACAATTAATTGAGGAACTACTCTAATTAAATCATAGGGTGCTGTGGAAAGAGGTTTAATATAAATGAATAAATTTTATTCTAATTTTAAAGACGATAGAAAGCAGGCTAGGTGGCGCAGTGGTAAAGGCGATGGGACGGTCCTACTGTTGCGATAGCCGCGGGTTCGAATTCTGCTGGGGCATGGTCGTAAATTTATATTTGTGATTGTTTAAAATTTGTGAATGTTCTAGGCAAGAGTGTAAAATCCGACAAGGGAAAATGATCCCAGTCACGCTAGTAACCAGGCTGGGTAAGACCGGATGTCTTCTAAAGTTGGTCACTCACCAGTCGGTAGACTTAATGCTGAGGACCGTGGTTCGGAGTCCACGTTAAACTTTAGGCCCAATCCAGATAAACCCATAGTTGGTAAAAGGAGACTTTTATATATATATATATATATATATATATATATATATATATATACGTATATGTAAATAATGATAGAAAATTAATATTTTTTTTATTTCTATTCATACTTGGACTATATTCGACAGGAATGTTTAAATGACTTGTTATTTTATAAAATTTTAACACATTTATAATTTTTAGGAGTAACAAATTATATTTGTTTTGTTCGTAATTTGGTGTATACATCACAAAATAATATTATTTACCATTTTTACACCATTATTTTTCAATTGTTTGAGCTCGGCACCGACTTAGTAATCAGCTGATAACAGTTAAAATAAAATTGTAAATAGATAAATAAATTTAGGTAGGTATTAAGCTAAATTGTGTGTATATAGTAGAATATAAAATACGTGTGGTAGATAGGTTAAATAAGGTTTCTGTTTATTTTTATCTACTTTTTATAATGCTTGTTTGTATTAAAAATATGTTTGATTATTTTTTACTTTTTAGTGAGTTCCTTATTTATATTTTGAAGTCGTTTCAATTCTTTTGTTAAAAATACTTTATTTTTCTCTTTTTAGCGTTAGATATTTACTCAATAAATTACGCAGTTATTTTATTAAGTATTGCAATGGGTAAGCCTAGTAAAGGTACAGCCCCTATGAGTAAAAATAGGAATTAAGAAACAATGTTTGAAAATAAGGAAGGCTTCAGGCCCCGGTGTCCCCTACCTAACCTAGGTGATTTCACAAATCTTCTAACCAAATTAGAACAACAACAAAAAAGTTGCTACCGCCGCCGGGAATCGAACCCGCGACCTGACTGACCTGACCACCGCGTGATGTCTGAACGCTCTAACCATAGAAGCAGTTGCCTGCGGCATTTCTGCGAATTCCCTTATGATATGGTTAGTGTTCAAAAAGAAAACTGAATGGATTTTGCAGTGAACGACTTCCGATTTTCCGTCACATCAGTTCAGCAATAACAATGTTCACAAATATCTGACTATTTTAGATAAAAAAAATATGTGAAAACTTTGTACGTGCTTTTGAAATTTGGGGTTTCCCTCGATTTACTCGGATTTTACCATCAGATCCTCACTTGGTTCTAATGGGACCACCTCGGAAGTGCACTCTTTCGAATAAAAAAGGAATTTTGAAAACCAGTCCATAATTGACGGAGAAATCGGTGAATATACATTATAAAAAATATACTGTCGAACATAGAACCTCCTCCTTTTTTCAAGTCGGGTAAAAATGGAATGAAATATGCGTGTGTGCTTGGATATATATGCTTGAAAATTCCGTGTTATATTATGTCATCTCTACAAACGTATCTGCAAGCACTTAAATTTCTTAACTAACTCGACGTATTCACCAGACACTAGCCCGACTGAGCAGGCCTTGATTTTTTTTTAAGGATACCCGAAATTGACACATCTTTTGGACCATCTGTAGCGATCAAGGTTAGATGAGTTTTAATGGGAATCTTTATAATTCTATATGTTATATTGTGGGTACCTTAGTGAGGTCTGGACCCCTACAGCTTGAGATCTAAGTTAACTAACGATTTTTCTTTGTTTTTTATTGTTTAAAATCATTCGATCGGTATCCTTAATGGGAATCTATTTATGTAGTTGTTATATTAGCGCGTATACAAACCTTATATAATAAAAAATATTAATTAATCATTGAAAAATAGTTTTTTAAATGTTTTCCTTAAATTATGTGTGACCATCGAGAATAACACTAGTAATTAAATGATTATCCGGTGTTTTAACATAATTCGACTAAACTAATTCCCATTTATCTCAATCTGATAATTTTGTATTATTAGTTTTTATACAGTGTCAATACTTGGATTTTTGTGACTAATTGGTCAACTAATTGAAGTTACAATTAAAGTCTTCGTAGTCATGGAAGACATTGGAAAGGAATTACTCATCATGAGCAACTATATTGTCAATAACTCGTGGGATTGAAGAACGTATTTAAAAAAACGAAATTAAATTTCCCCAACCTTCTTAAATAGTCTAGTTTTATTTAAGAATAATTGTTTGTTATATTACAAAATAGGTAATACAGCATTTTGTTTTTCCCTCCAATAATCTATTCCCCCGGAAATAGCTGTTATTAAGCGTCCCTCTTAATGTATTTTATTGGATTAAAAAGTAAATAACCATAATGTAATTTTTTATCAAATATGTGGAATAAAATATTTTTTCTGGAATTTTATTCTACGATTTTAATATGAAAAAAGTTTTATCAAAGATCATTGTAGTTTAGGGATTTTATCTAACTAATCAAAATGGTTTTTAAAAGAACTGGTTAAAGATTTGCAAGATATATGTTTAGATTACATTGTTACTAGCCGTTGGCGACTAACCTACAATTTGTCTTTACGATAATTTAATCTTTCTTTCACCATTAAATGGTGTGATATTTTTGAGCCTGTGTCCTATTCTGGTGTTATTCAAGAGTTATATTCCCTCGATATTGACATAAGAATGGAGTCTGTCCTCATGTCTCCTTGCAATTCACTTTAATTCCTGAGTGACAGTCGGTATCTGAAGGTATCAGTGTAAGTAATCATTCCTGCAGTATCTTAGTGCACGTACAATACTTCTCAGGACTTTTCATTGGAAAACTTGTACTGTATTTATATTAAATTCCCATAATTGAATTTCGTGTTTATATAGGTTTCAACATTTGCTTGCATAATAGCAACTTATTATGTACTGATCATTGTGTCAAACACATTTTCCTATATTTTAACTCTACTTCTTTCCTTTTCTTTTTTATATGTTCCTTCCAAGCGAATTGTTGCATCAAGATTCATTCCAAGATACTTAGCGTTGCTGATGGAATGATAGTATTATTTATTTTTATTTGTGCTTATGTGGCTTGATTATATGAATTTGCAAGATATGAAATGTTTCGGACAATCAACAGAATTAAGTTACAAGGAATTAGAAGTATTTTAACAGTTATAGATCTTCCAAATTTTATCAAAATCATTGATTTATTAATAGCAGGTAAGGCTTACAAGTCTTGGAAATTATAAACAGTGAAGAAAACTGATTCCTACAAATATTGTTGGGTGATATTGAAAGGTGTTTTATTATTTATTTCAACGAAAAAACCTGGCAAACTTAGTTAAAAAATACTTGGAAACAATTAAATGCGATTACTACTTGTTCTGGAGAGGAGTTTCTTATGGAGATTGTAAAAATAAGCCAAAAAGATAGGGAAAGTAGTAGCTGGCGATGGATTATTATCATATAAAAAAAAGAACGCTACGAATTAATTCGAACACCTAATAACAAAGCTGATTAATTATAAATTAATGAAGCATAATATTTTAAATATATTCCTAGAAAAATCGATAAAACGGAAGTAATTGGAGATTATCAATTGATTTGGAACTATACGTGACCTCTCATTGAACTGTTATATTCACATGTTTCCCATATAGTTTACGATACTATATGCATATTTCCACTACGAAATACTCAATAATTAACAATAACCGTTAATTATAAATATCATTTCTGGCGTTCTTAATCAGTTTACACTAAACGAATTAATAAGCTACAGAGTAATTAATATGCGCAACTGTTTATACAGCGATAGCATCACTGTATAATATTAAGGAAGGAAATAATACCAATTATGAATTCATTGAACCTCGCTATATTATATTTATCACTCCGCGCTGAAAATTTGGTGTATGTATTAAATTAAGAAAAATGATTTTAATTACATAACCGATTTAATTACTAGCTTGTTTAAATAATATTATTGATGATGCATGAGAATTTACATAATGTCAACTAACTGAAACATCTATTATTAGATACATTATTGCTATTGTTATTTGGTTTATATGTAAACGAGTTTGTTTTGACAAATTACTTCTTTTTTCTTCGTTTTTCTGTGTAAAAATAATAATGTATGTTTATATATGTACAGATAAGTTTTAAACGTCTTTTTTGTAACTTTGAGGCTGATTTCTGGTTAAATATTTTTTTGCTTGGTTATCCAAGAACCGATACAATTTTTGGTTTTTTTGTAAGAAATGTTGCTCGGTCAGACTATGAGTCATCGACTGGACCAAGTCATCCTCGGAAGGAGTAACGTTTGGTGAATATATCCTGTGGGATAGGAATTTAAACATTTTTATACGGATTTTTACGAATTTTTCAAATAAGAATAAAAGTATATCAACGCTTTGTAGTTAAAGTTTGCTTCTAATATATTTTTTCCAATTTATTAGTGATCTTCCATAATGATTTATTTCCAGTTTGAACTGTCAATTTCGCGTCTTAAACTCTTTCCACTTGTTGAATGTAAAATACTTATTTGTAACAACACTAGTATGACTAGTACTCTATAATAGGAACTATTTTGGATATCAGATGGCTGTTTTTAATAACTTTAAATTGTTAACGATAAACATGATCTACAAAATGGATTGCTAACTCTTATTTATGAGACAATTTGAATAAAATGTTAATTTATATAAAAAGAAAATTTATATTTGAAATCTATGGTTGTAGGTTTTAAAAAATATTTTATTTTGTGCGAATAAATGACTAAAGTTTAAGTTTATGTAAGTTAAGTTCTTATTTAATAGTTTTATATTATAATGGCACCAAAAGTTGTATTGTCCATACACTATCCATACATATTGTCAACAACTAATAGGATTGAAGTTGGCGATTAGAAATGGCCAGAATTGGTCAATAACAAAGTTGTCTTCCATCACAACAACGTAAGATCATATAGACATTTTGATTAAGCTTGGAACTTCGAATTCGTCCACTGTATAGTCTGGACTTTGCTACGTCATATTTTTTTCAGTTTCTATAAAACTCTCTTAATGGTTTATAGCCAGTTTCAGAAAAGGACCATGATAACCTACAAAAAGCTCTATAATATAGTTTTAAACAATAACGATAATTTTGTTTAATATTTTAGAGTTGCTAATAACTCGCGTCATATTATATATGGCCTATAAATTAATTTTAAAGGATTTACAACAGATGGTGTTCTCATGTATTAAATCGCATTGGTTACAACTGTAACCAACTTGGTGTTGAAGACTCACTGGCAGGTTTTATTCTTCACTTTTGAGACGCAGTCTAAGTGAACAAACACATGTTTGAATTTGTACAATGTAAATTGCATTTGTGAGAAGTTATACTCTTTACTTAAATTTAAAGAAAAAGGCGGCTGACGACCTCCACAACGAACGATGTGTGAAGCTTATGGCTCCATCGATTTCAACACGTGTAGGTTTTGATGTTTTAAAAGTGTCGATTTTGACACCGAAAACAAGGCTTTGAAGGCATCAATGTTCAATCAAGGTTATGCAGAATTGTTGGGAGTAACACAAGAAACCATTTCCAATCGTTTGAAGAACACGGGAATGATCTATAAGCTTCTAGACTTTACGCCATATGAATTGCAGCCAACTGACATTGAAATGTCTGAATGAAAGTTTGGTCGTGTGTAAAATGCTGTTTCAACGGCAAAATAGGAGAGGTTTTTTGCATATTATTGTTACTGGTGGATCCATTAAGATAATATAAAGTGAAAAAATCATGAGAACCACCTGGTCAAGCATCAACATCAACAGCATAGCTGAATATCTATAGTTCCAGGCTAATGAGCTGCTAAAACCTAAAGAAATCGTCAATTGGTATAGCTATCTATTATAATTGATGCCTTTGATATGAGAACCGCGCGAAAATGGCATGAAAACGAGTAAAGACACAGCAATGTTCCTCAGCATGACAACACTCGACGCATTTTGCAACCGATGAAAATATACATGGAATTATTAAAATGGCAAGTGCTACCTGACCCGCCGTATTCTTCAGACTTTGCTCCTTCTGATTACTACTTGTTCCGATATGTGAATCATGAACTGTCTGAGTGACACTTCACTTCTTATGAAGATACCAAAAAATAGCTCCATATGGATAGCCTAAAAAGATCTATCGTCGTATTTCGAGATGGAATCCTAATAATTTTCTATGTATATTGCAATAAAAACATATATTGAAAAAATTGTGTATTTACATTAAAATAACTAAATAATGTTTAGTTTGTATTGTATTATGTAAGATTTTAAAAATATATGCTTTGATAACAATGACAGCTGTGATATAAGCTAAGAAGATTGTTCATAATAAATATATTACACGATATAATGTGCAGCGCGCTGTTAACACTAATATAAACAATATCTCTTCACGCAACATCCGTTCACATTTAGCCCTTTGTATGACTCGATTTATGCTAAGCTCGAAAATCTATCATCACGTCCAAAAACCGAAATCCCCCACATATACGTGGATTTTGTGCTCAATGACGACCATATAACGTGCCCCATGAAAAAAACTGACAACCGTTGTCGGTGTAAATCTTCCACAACTCAGTTCCCAGCCGAAACGCAACAAAGGCTCTTTTTAGCCCGCGATAAGGAGAGCTCGGAATACGAGGAGAACGCCGAGGGACGGGTTTAGTGGTGCAGTACCGGCGGTACTCGGTGAGCTCACCAAACAACTTCGATCGCTTGAAGAACGAAGTCAGTGTTCGGGTCTAGATTAAAAGCTGCCGATTCATCGCCGTTTGTCAAAGAATCGATCGGGTCGATGAGACGTTAATCCTTGTTTATCAACGATTTTCCGGAACCGTTCGAAGGTCTCGCTTATACCCAGGAGATCGTTGTCGTAACCTTTTCTCCTAGTGGAACCAATTTTAATTCTTTTATTATTCCATAATGGTCCGATACATTCGAGATATTCTCTCGACATCGGTATCAAATTAATTAATCATTTAAATGGCTCATGAGGTGTTTCTTTGTACATGTATTTCTCTGTCCAAGGTATTCAACTATACGTTTTGAAAATAATATCGCCTAGCCACCACTGTGTTGATTAAATGATGAAGATTTTTTCCATTAAAAAGATAATGTATCGCTCTATTTTTATTTAGATATTAGAATAATTCAGTGATTAACAGTTAACAGCTTTCCAACAGAAAAAGAAAAAAGGCTTTATTTCCCGTTCAATAAAAAAATCTCGTAGTATTTTCAAGAAAATCACCGAGTGTTATTTGTCTCTTTTAAATATTGATTTTTTATTATATTTTACTTATATACAGCTTAGTACGATCTTATTCTACATTCTTATTAACCATTCTATTGTACTTGCTCGACAGAAGCCACACGAGTTTGAAGTAAATACATCAATATGTTTTTCTCAAATTAAAATTAAATGAAACTACTTAATGTTAAGAATGCTTAAAGTTAAGAAGTTCTGCGCGTTGTCTAGTAGCTCCGTTTGCTTCTAAGTTTTTGTGATTTAGTTACCTTCTTTCATATTTTATGACATAATCTTGGATAGCTTAGCAAATCCACTTTATTTCGAGGTAACCGTGCAGTCTTTCGTTGATTACGTAGCGATAAGCATTTGTAATTAATAGAAAAACTTTATTTTGGCAGCGTTAGATTACTTGTCCGTTTGACATTTTAGTATATAGTACTAATTAGTAGCCAGTACATGTACCAGTTAGTGCATAGTACTCTTTAAATTGTTGCACCTCCTGTGTCTGCAGACATGTTAGCATCACCATGTTCTTTGCTTCCTAACGATGTATTACAGATAAAAATATAGGTGCAGAGATTGTTATCGTCTGAAACTATAAAATAATTCCTATATTTTTATCCTTTATTAAAATTATTATGTACATAATATTATGATTTGTTTAAATATTTTATTATATATATATATATATATATATATATATATATATATATATATAATATATAAAAATGTGTTTTACTATGATAGGCCGGGGGTTAATTGACATGTTATGTATATATATATATATATATATATATATATATATATATATATATACTCCAGATCTGGCCCTCAGCGACTATTTCCTGTCAGATCCTTCTCAGATCGCATAAGAACGCTCGTTGGGAAGAAATTTTCATCGAATGAAGAGGTAATCGACGAAACTGAGTTGAAAAACTAATTTTGCCAAAAAAATATGTTTTACTATGATAGGCCGGGGGTCAATTGACATGTTGACAATTGGGCTTCGAATTGCTTCCTCATCCACCGTATTCTCCAGATCTGGTCCTCAGCGACTATTTCCTGTCAGATCCGTCTCAGATCGCATAAGAAGGAAATAGTCGCTGAGGGCCAGATCTGGAGAATACGGTGGATGAGGAAGCAATTCGAAGCCCAATCTACAGTGTGGTACTGTTATAAGGGGGTGGAGAAAAGAAAAGAAAGCGAGCCGTCGTCGTGGTGAACTTGTATAGCCGGGAACCGTATGGTACCAATTCACCGGCGTTGCCAACCTTTGAACTTGGTGTAGGTGAATGCGTGGTGGCCTAAAGGGTCGTACCGGTCGCTACACATCCATAAAGTGCCTGAGTGATGGGCAAGACGTTTAGAATCAAACGGCCAATACTTTGAATAAATAGGTTTTTCTATTTTTTTTATTGAAAATCATGTAATTTAAAAAAAAACGGATAATTAAGAAATATTAAGAATTCAAGTATGCAATTAAATGAACATTAAATTTGTTTTTTTGGTCAGTTTAGCTTCTTTGGACGGATGAAGCTGCCTGCATTTAACACCATCGATACATCACCGTTTGTCAAATATTCGACCGAATAACCGAACGTTAATCCCGGTTTATTGACGGTTTTCGGGGATGATTCTGAAAGCTTCGATGGACGATCGATGCGGAAGGTAAGGGGTAAGGAACGGCGATGATAAATTTGTGTGTTTTTTCCTCGTTCCTGTCCGATATGCTGTTTTGACGACCAAATTCGTTTGCCGGAATGGGAATTTATCGAGGGCTTTTTTGTCCGTAAGGAAAAAAACTATGTCGTCCATAAAATAGTTTGGAAAAACAGTTTTGACACGAAAACGATGATGGGGAAAATGTTTTTTTTCTTGGCCATCCGTTACGCCAAAATTCGCTTGTAGTCGTATTAGATTTTTTTTATTGTTTCAAGAAAAGAGTTTCTCTAAAAGAGGATAAAATTGATTGCTTGTCGTTAAATTACTTTTAATTCCAGTTTTCTCATACGAGGATTACTATTTATATTTTGAGATTAATAATAAAAATGCAGTAATTTATTAACGAAAACGCTTTATGTTTTTCCAAGTATTCTCAATGAGGATCAATACATTTCTACATGCGCTTGAACCAGTCTTCGTAACACTTTTCCATCATGACTGAGGTAACTTTTCTCAAATTATGCGAGATACATGAACAAATCTTCTTCACACCTCAATATGTTCATGCAATATCTTATTGATGCTCGTTACACTAACGTCCAATGGTAACTCAATCTCATGGAAAGTCACATGATGATCTTTCAACATCATTCCGCGCAGAGTATCAACGTTTTCTGGTACAACAATTGATTTAGGGTGACCTTCACCACTTTCGAATTGAACCATCACCTGAACGAATTGCGGTCATGATTAAATTTGTTATACCAGCATTTCATATTGGTCAACGAAGTAAGATGACGTGAAAGACTTGGGGCTGTCCTCTTGGACTTAACCAAAGCCTTTGACAAGGTATGACACGAAGGCTTAGTGGCGAAATGAATTCAGTTACGTCTACTCGTAACTACTACCGCTCTTATCAAATAATTTCCGTCAGGACGATCGTTCCCGGTGAAAATTAAAGATCCTCTTTTCAGCCGGAAAACAAGATTCCGTATAGCACCCGCTTTATTTAATAAAATATTCCTAGGAAACCACAAGTTGGGCAGGCTTTTTACGCGGACGACACTGCTTACTTTACTTCTTCAAGAGTAGCATCGCATAGCCACGGCAGACTTGATGGGACTTCCAGTGTTTACATTTCTGGAGTTTCCACAAGAGGCGTTTTGCACCGAGCATTTCGCGTCTTAAAAACTAGATCGATGGATAGAAGCTACCTTTCCCAGTTTCGTCCGAAAATCTTTCCTGTACAAGATGCTAGTTCGATCAGTCGTTCTATACGGCTCCAGTATCTATTTCAAATTCATCTCAGCTAGTTAGCAGTACGCCATAGTTGAATTCCATATGACCAAATAGGCTTTTTTTAAGTATTGATTCATATAGCAATATTTTATTTTCTAATGATAACTTGGATTTGTCCAAGTCTAAGTTGTTTTAGTTTGGAAATATGTATGTGCTTCTTTCAAATTAGGAGTTGGTCCAGATGCATACCAAGATATTTAGCATCCTGGGCTTGAGGAAGTTGATATTTACTAGTGGGCATATTGCTCTATGCATTTAGTTTTCGTTTAATTTACTTTAACAGGTCACGTCTTCAGCCACAGTTGTATTTTATCAAGGTGTGTTTGGAGGTTCTTTGACGCTGTTATTGGAGGTCCTCACGAGCTAATGGTCAGCAATATAAAACAGAGAAAAATATTTTTCTTGTATATAATACACCACAAAACTTAAACTTTCTTTTGTCAAGGCGATAAAGTTAAACCATAAATTGGCTATATTTTCCTCACCTATATTATTATCCGGCTCAAAAATGAAAGAAAAAGAGGGATAATGTTTCATACTAAAAAGAACTCAAAGTCTTATAGCGGAAATAACAAAAATATTCCAGTTTCAGTCCGATCACACCCATAAATCCGACCAAAGGAGCTTTATATCGAGAGACCGGATCCCATTCCGGTCTTTAAAAGAATCAATGGACTTTCAGAGAATAAAACTTAATCACGAACGGCGAAGAAAAAATAAATATTTAGGGTCAGGGGCTATTCGGTAAGCGGCTGCGGAGCTAAGAAGTTCGCAGGACCCGGGACCGAAAAAACCGTTTTCCTTGCCGTCGTTAAAAAGAAATACACCACCCCATAAAGACCATAAATCCAGATTTGCGACCGTTGTTGAAAGTTTTTCGATGTCCCGACACCCCAGCCGGTCATAACGGATCAGAAAATCTCATTCGGGACGGTAAATTCATCAGCTACCGCCCCTCATATCGGCACTGCACCGCAAACCTTCGCGGTTATCGCAACGTCGCGCCCGGATCTCGATCACGTGCCCGGCACGTGGACCGAATTTGTTGCCTAATGCCGCGCCGAGATAAAAACACTTCTCCTTCTCCCCGGGATCCTTCGGGATATCTGCGAACGGTTCCTTATCTCGGCTCATACATCAAGCCGACATCCCTCAGTTGATTAATCTGCTACGGAATGGCGTTTGTTGCCTGAGCGCTGTTTGCCAAGGAGATTTGGCATCGTACAATCGTATATTTGCTTCCTCGGCGGAGATGGAACTAAAGCTGGGTCTTATTGAGAGGGCTTATAATACATACCTAAATCGATTTAATGATATATTGATATCGAAATTCTGCTTAAAATGTTCTCAGTCATCCTAATCATCAAGGTTTTTTATGTGAAATATTCAGGGTGTTAATTTATTATTAATTTTTAACCGTTTTGCGACCGTTATGTTTGTACCTGAAGACCCAAATATATCTATAGTCCTTTCAAAACAGTAGTGATGTTCCTGTCGAAAGTTGTAATTCGTTTCACAGGCGGACAATATTTTCCTTCTCATTTTATTCTATTTAAAAAGAGATAGAGTGCTGTTTGGCAAGTTCGAATTTGTAACCGAATGAGTCTGCAAAAGTCTACCGTTTGTCAAACGTCTGCAAAATTTTTCAAAATATTATAATTATGGGTAATAAACCAGCAAACGTTGTTTTGACACTTTGTTTTAATAAATTTCAAATCGCCGCGGTTTTTATTGAAATTAACAGGTCATTTGTAAAGTTCCCGGCCTGACACATAGATGGCGCTACTAGAATTAAATCCATATGTTTTTAGTTAGCCCAAACCCTCAGAACATGCGCGTATAAATTTGACAGCTGTCGGACCATTAGTTTGTGAATTATAGCATTTTGAGAGAAGCAACTTTTGTTATTGTGAAAAAACTGGATAAAAAGGAAACTTGCCTGTTGAGAAAATATTGCTTTTTGAAGGAAAAAACAGTTGAAGCAAAAACTTGGCTTGGTGCCGAGTTTCCGGACATTGCCCCAGGAAGATCAACCATCGAGGATTAGTATGCTAAGTTTAGACGTGGTGAAATGAGTACCGAAGACGGTGAATGCAGTGGACGCCCAAAAGAGGTTGTTAGCGACGAAAACATTAAAAAAATCCACAAAATGATCTTGAATGACCGTAAATTCAAATTGAATGAAATAGCAGACACTCTAAAGATATCAACTGAACGTGTACATAATATCATTCACGAATATTTGGGTATGAGGAAGCTCTGTGTAAAGTGGGTGCCGCGCGAGCTCACTTTTGACCAAAAACAACGAGTTGATAATTCGGAGCAGTGTTTGGAGATGATCAAGCGTAATAAACCCGAGTCTTTGCGTCGATATGTGACAATGGATGAAACATGACTCCATCATTTCACTCCGAAGTCCAATCGACAGTCATGTGAGTAGGTTGCATTCGATGAACCTGCTCCAAATCGTGGGAAAACGCAACAGTCGGATGGAAAGGTTATGGCGTCTGTATTTTGGGATGCGCATGGAATAATTTTCAATGACTACCTTGAAAAAGGAAGGACCATCAACAGCGACTATTACATAGCGTCATTGGACTGTTTGAAGGATGAAATTGCCGAAAAAAGGCCGCATTTGAAGAAAAAGAAAGTACTAATTCACCAACGGGCTCCAATCACCTCCAGATCTGGCTCCGAGCGACTATTTCCTGTTCTCAGATGTCAAAAGAAACCTCGCTCGGATGAAATGTTCGTCGAATGAAGAGGTGATCGCTGAAACTAAGGCCTATTTGGAAGCAAAGGACAAATCGTACTACAAAAATAGTATCGAAAAGTTGAAAGAGTATGGCGATACTCACTGTATAACCATTGAAGGGAATTATGTTGAATAAAAAAATTTAATTTTGCCAAAAAATGTGTTTTACTATGGTAGGCCGGGAACTTTTTAATTAACCTGTTGAGTATATATTGGAATAGAATGACTCGCTTAACTTGTTTATAAATCAGTTTGTAACTTCATCAGGTTTTTATTTTGATGCTTTTTTTCAACATTCAACAGGTTTATTTTGCTTTTTCTATTTATTTATTTCATTCTATAAATTATTTATTATTTATTTTTCTCATTTATTTTATTATGTAACCTATATTATTGATATTTTTATTTCTATTAGTATCTCTATTCATTCTGCAGCACATTATAAAGTAAAGGTAATAAATCGAAATGAATTATAAGAAAATATAATATTATATATAGTATTGGTTAATAGAAAGAAATTCTTTTTTAAAATATTTTAAAGTCTTCTTCTTGTCAACGAGGGTTTATCTGAACTGGATCTACAGTTTAACGTGGGCTTCGAACCACGGTCTTCGGCATTAAGCCTGCCGAGTGGCGAGTGACCAACTTAGAAATCATCCCAGAAGACATCCGGTCTTACTAAGCCTGGTTACTGGCGTAACTGGGATCATTTTCCTTATCCGATTTTGCATTCTTGTCTAAGGATAACTACAAATGTTAAACAATCACAAACATAAATTTGCCATGCCTCAGCAGGATTCGAACACGTGACTATCTATACATACATATACATACATACATATACATACATACATACATATATATATATATATATATATATATATATATATATATATATATATGTATATATATATATATATGTATATATATATATATGTATACATACATACATAATACGATATAAATAAAATACCATTGGTTCTTCCAGTATATCTGTTATTTTGACTAAGTTGGAGCTAAAAGATACTAAATGAATATTTAGAATAATTTAAATAGAAAGAACTATTTATTCCATTTATTTCCTATGTGAATGTACGATTTTCTATATCCGTAACATATAATTTCAAGTAAGCTTCGTATATAGTATTACTTTAAATAACTATTACTTATCTTGAATCCTAGTTCCATACCCTATTTTGATTTTCCTATTCCGCTCTACTCCATTACATCTAAATGTATATTAGATTTGAATATAAAATTGATAAATAGTTAAATTTTATTATTCCATAATTTAAAGAAACAATATTTTTAACTATGAATATAGAATATTGCTCATTTAATAGCTATTGTGTAGATATATATGTTTAATTTAGATATCAAACATAGTAACATTTTATTTAACTACAAAAAAAATAGATCGTACATTATGCTACTCTTGAAAGATGCTTTATTCAAAAAAATAAATCTAGGTTGTTATCCATATAAAAAAAGGTCATTAAGGTAGAACTAGTTAAGGTATCCACTATAAAGGTTTTTTCTCGTTTAGATTTAATGAGAATATATAAGCCACTATCTCTATGCAGTATATTGTTAAATATTTTAATGAGGACTAGTTTCACGTAACTAAGAGGTAGTATAAATCACAAGCTTGTCAGCCAGAACTTCATATATATCGTTGAAATAATATACAGCGTAAACATGACAATATAACGTATAGGAAGTACAGGTAAAAGACGGTCTTTGAAGTTCGTAATATATATGATGAAATATTACAAGCGAAAGAGAATTATTTATAGAGCCCTTTGAAAGTTTTGTAGCATATGATGTAGACTTAAACGCCGACATAATATATTATTTCGTATTTGTAAGAGCAATCATATTTGTGACAGCTTCTATTTAATTATTACGGTAATTTGTATTCGAATTTCAATAGCCATACTTGTAGTCAATAAATATTCATTAGCTGAAACAAAAATAACTTTTACTTTAGATTAGTAAAACACGAGTTAACACGTTTCAGATGGCGCGTTTATTATTACTAGTGATCGTGTAGTAGTCGAAATTCCACCCTAATGCATTAAGTTAATTATGTTTATTTTGTAAGAAAGTAATAATCACTGTATATATTTTTCAAAATTGGATCTATTGCCTTAGAACACAGATATATTATATATTCTATATAATAAGGTCCTTGGCAACCAATATGTTGTTAACTTGTGTTGTTGTATCTTGTGATACCTATCATATTAAAAAG
Source organism: Rhynchophorus ferrugineus (assembly GCF_030347505.1). Taxonomy (NCBI): domain Eukaryota; kingdom Metazoa; phylum Arthropoda; class Insecta; order Coleoptera; family Curculionidae; genus Rhynchophorus; species Rhynchophorus ferrugineus. Next base: position 14,933,509 of record NW_027472583.1, on the reverse strand, counting down.
ATAAATAAACAGTTGAAAAATTACAATTGTCAGTTCTTATTTATATTTTTTGACATTATTATTGGATCAATATGTAATGGATGTATAGCTCATCCAATAAAACAGCAAATGCACGTCATATATGACGTCAAATACATTTCTAATTGTAGTTTTTAAAAATTTAAAATTAGTTTTGAACGAACTGATGGTTTTAGATGGAATTTGAGAGAAAGGATGTTCTCTGATGTGTCGACATTAACCGTCTAACCGAATCAGCCTATAATCGATTTGACAAATGTTTATAAAATATTTCAAAACATTAGTGAAAATATTAATAGGTTCTAAATCGGTACATGTTCTAAACAAAAACTTTTAGTTGATGCGGCAACAAAGCAACTTGCTGACGTCATAATTATAACGTGCATTGGTTTTATTTGAAGGGCTATATTTACTACTGGTAATTTTTTTTAATTATTACATTGTTACTAGTCGTTTCCGACTAACCTACAATTTGTCTTTATGATAAATTAAATCTAGGTATATAACTAGGAGGACCCATCAGTCCTATCTCAGTCTCTGGTGAAATAAGTGGGTGGGAGTGTAGTATTTGGTGCGTCCACAATACCACTCAAGACTTTGTCCTGAAAAATTTGTATTTTGTTTATGTTACTCTTTGCACATCCCCATAATTGAACTTGCTTATATAGTAGCAATTTATTATGTACTGATAATTGCAATTTTCTTCCAATTAGCCAATACATTTTGCTATATTTCAATTCCAGTTCTTTTCTTTTATTCTTTATATGTTCCTTCCAGCGAAGTTTTGCATCAAGATTCATTTCGAGATATTTAACGTTGTTGCTATATGGAATGATATAAAAGACCATTACGACGACGTCTCGCTCTCTTTTCTTTTCTCCACCCCCTTGTACCACATCCACAGCGCTACCGTACTTCCTTCACCTTAACCTAATACCCTGTCAATTCTCCCGTCGACCACATATAAACGTATCAATTATAAACGAAATAAACAAGTATTTCTTCATCCAGTGTTTTTAGTTCTTATGTAATTTGCTTCCAAATATAGTAGTGAGAGTTTAGACAAGCAATCGCATCGACAGCTATTCATCCCGATCGACCGAATCCACGAACATTCCTACATATTATAGAGTAAGCTTCTTCTTGTTTAACTCTACATTCTGGCTGTAATGTACAATTTTAGTAGTTCGGTGTATTGTTTTGGTAACAGTTTCTGTAGTCTTATAATATTTGGTTGGTGCTTTCAGCATTTACCAACTTACGAGACTTGAGATGGATTCATTTGAAGTTAATCCTAAAAATATACAGAAACATCTGAAACAATAACGTTTTTTATTACCTATAATAAAATGTTATATTGTGTCATCTGAACCATTTCTATTACCATAATTTCTTCAGCAAGAACACTTTTTCTCTATTGTTTTATTCAATTTATCAAATTTCCTTAAATTATAATCGGATCCCTTGACATTTATATTATGGATCTGAAAAAGATCTTGACGGCAATGGAAATGACAATTATTTTATAATTGTGCAAATTATTTTATAATAAAAATTATAAAATACGATAAAGTGTTGGCAAAACTTTCATAAAGTGCCCATGTTAATTGTTGTCATTACAATAAATGTCTCCATATAGTTCTCATACTCTTATTATTACTCTCTTTACTATATATTACTGTCTCTTATTTATAATGGTTTTTGATTCGAACTTGCCTTGGTTCTTTCATGACTAATGGTTATGTCAACACTGAAATAATTAGGAGTAGTACAAAAGCTAAAATATTAAGAAAAAAGTAAACAAAATATTCGTTTTACTTGGATAAGGTATGTTCTACTAACAAACGATATAATATTATTTCGTTTAAACAGGAGTTAGGACGAAAACTAAATAGTGATCTAGTTATAACGTAAATTAACTATAAAATCTTTAATGTTTGTTAATTATTGAAATAAAATTTAGATTTCGATAGTGGGTAGAACCGACAGAGATAAACTGAGTGGTAGAGTTACTGAAAAGTAGCTGAAATTTCTTTGAAATTTTACCTTATTCTACTTGACCATCAACGCCATCAACTGAAAGGAATGCTAATATATCGAATGTGTTGATGTCAATCATTATATCAATTCAAATCGAAAAAGGTGACTGAATATTTGACTACTAAATTCAACAAATACCCATAGATAACTAAGAAATATTTCAAAAAAATTTCAGTCTGACGGTATTTGTTGAATTTAGTAGTCAATAATTTAGTCACCTTTTTCGACTATATAACAGTCTTTTAAAAGGAATTTGATCTTCATAAGAATGAATTTAAATTTAAAATTTTAACTTCTTCGCAACAATATGACTGCTGAACAAATTCCCTAACATTTGCATTATTATGTCGTCAAGTTCTTGACTACATTTCCCTATAAAAACATCCAGACAATATATTTTTGATTATGGTAACTTCTTGTGGATTCATTCATATTCGTGATAGCTTATATCCTTCATTAATAAAATACGATCTCGGAAACGCCTACCTCGACATGCAGTTAATGTCAAAATCGTCATTTTTCGGAGTTAGCCGCCCGAAACATTCTCATTGTTCCGTCCCATAAAGCCCGGCCGAAAAGGGCAGAAGAGAAGCCGCGCGGTCGAAGTCGCCTTCGTTCGACAACTAAAAATACCGCAACAACTAATTTTAATATGAAAACAAAGCGACATCAAAGGAATTGTGCGCGTAACGGCGCCGTCGGTCGGTATTAAGACGCTCTCCGGCCGCCGTTTACATTGTTACGTGGGATATTTATCTTTACGACCGAGCTAGGGATTTAATTCCAGCACTCAGACGGAATTAATACGATAATTTCGGCGGAATTTACGATATTTCGGTCGGCTCCCCGTTACAGCCCGAGACAATGCCGTTCTCCTCGCGACTCCGTACTCCGAAAGGGCTCCGATAGTTTTAACGAGGTACCTGGGGGGCGGATATTTATCGTCTAACGTGCTCGTGCACGAAAATACAAACAGAAACTTACCAAATTGTCTCTTAATTGTTACGGAACTGTTGGAGAACAACCAAAAAACATGTAACTAAATCGTCTCGTTGGAGATCTACCTTAAGATATACAATAACTTAGGATTCATTGTTGTTTTAATAGTCTCGATTCCTTTATCTAATATATCTCATCTGAAACTGATTTGATGATCCAATCTAAACATTCTGATCTAAGGAAATATTTATCATTATTTTTTTCTGATCAGAACAAACTATATGTTAAGAAATAAGGCCATTTTTTTAAGCGGCTTACTGGGGCATCTAAAATTGAATGAAATAATTTGTTATGATTTTAGTTTCGTTGATATTACACTATTTCAAATTGAATAATAACTAAACTAAATTGAACTGTCTACTTAAAAAAGTTACATTGTTATAAACAGTTATTTCTTTTGCATGTTTAATTGGATTATTATTATTTATTAATATTACTAAGCTATAACTACATTCTTTGGTGGCAATTTTTGTACACAGAATTATAACTAAAACTGTTTACGTTTCAATGCAATTCAAGAGCAAGATTCACATTTTGTGTACTTTAGTTATTGTCTTCAACAATAACAACTAAGCCTAACACTAATACCAATTAAATACACATTTTCTTTTTTTCGCTAGAACGTCTAATACAATTAGATGAGCTTTAATTCCCATGTAAAGCTTCAAACTAAATCAAGCAAGCAAATCACCTTAACTTAATGACTTAATAGTCGCACAAGTGCTGAAAATCGACCAAGAAAGTACTGTTCTACGAATCTAGAGGCACCGTTGAAATATGACCAGTTTTCCAGAAGAAACAGGCCACCATTTTCTTTGAAGTGCTTCGTGCGCGAACAACTTTTGTTGGATTTGGTTCATCTTGGAACACCCATACAGTCGACTGCTGCTTACTTTCGGGCTCATAGGAATATATCCATCATTCGTCACCTGTCACGATTTTATAAACGTCTTTCGAAGCACCGTGATTGAATTTTTTAAGCATTTCTTTGCACCAATCGACACGAGCCTTTTTTTGAGCGATTATCACGATCCGAACCACGGTCTTCAGCATTAACCCTACCGAATGGCGAGTGACCAATTTAGAAATCATCCCAGAAGACATCCGGTCTTAGCCACTCTGCTTACTGGCGTGACTGGAATCATTTTCCTTGTCGAATTTTGTACTCCATCCTAAGAACAAACACAAATCTTAAACAATCACAAACATAAATTTACGCTTTGAACCCGCGACTATTGCAATAGTAGGAGGACCATTCTGTCGCCTTTACCAATGCGTCAACCAAGCCGGCACCATATTTTTTTCTACATATATTTATTACAAATACGTTCTAAAAAATTAAATTTTTATTCTGAAATATTTTGTTCTACATGAACTGAATATTAAATCAATTAACATTAACCATCATGTAAGACAATGTTAATGGAAAAATACTTTGAGATAAAGAATCATGGAGACGCGAAACTGAAATTTGAAATTTAAATTTCATCTGTTTTAGTGACTGATTGTACGCTACTTGAAGTATTGTATATTTTCTTTACAATATTTTTAATTTAATTTCTTAATGGTCTAAGTCAACACTAATATCCTGCAGGGATATATTCAGAGGAAATATTGTTTGTTCAGTTACTACATGACTATTTTCAAAGATGAGTAATTGCCTTTGAACATTTTACGACTTTTTTTAGATATTTCTGCTTTAGTGCTTATCAGCTAACAATAGATTATGCATGTAAACATGAGTAATGTTTATAAATATCTTTAAAAGTTTATGATTTAAAGGAGTTAGACGAATAAAATATTTTATTAAAATCCATACATATTCTGAGAATATTTCTTAAATTAATATTCAGTACCTAAAATAAACTAACCAACACCTTGTATATCAAAACAGATGATTTTTATGCCACCTTGTTATTTTTTATTGATGTTTAGATGTTCTCAAATATGATGATATAAAAGGTACGCAAAACAAATTATAGGGTTAAGAGCAAACAACCGATAAATATCAGTTTAACCGTGTGTTTATTCTTGAATCAAAATTATATATAATAAAAATTCCACTGTGTTTTATTATTACGTATACTCTTGAAAATTGTTTTAAAACGGTTCCTTGACTTTCTCAAGATGTTTATTTTGCAATCGCCCTACCCTTCTGATTTAGTGCTGTTGGATTTCCAACTTTTCCCTAAGCTCACAGCAAAACTTAGTATGTAGATTCTATATATTAAAACTAAGGGGGAGAAAAGTTTTATAGTTAATAAATAATTTGTTTGAAGTCAAAGATGATCAAACTGTGTAGATTTTAATATGCATTAATACTTAAAATTCACACAAAAGCAAGTAGAAATAGTATTATGTCTTAATCGCGAAATTATGGAGGTAATTCCAAAGAAGAAGATAAGAGCCCTTAGCGACTAGTCAAATTTTGTGCATTTAGAAGCGCATATTTTGCACAACAACTGTAACAACTTCAGAGCATGAAATATAAGCATACATGATCTTTTTTACTTTTTTGTTATAAACATAAATATGGAATAATAAATGAAGTAATGCATGTTTGTATATTAAAACGGAGAATATATGAATAAAACAATTTTTTAATTGATATTTAACTTTTAGGGTAAATTATATGGCTCGGTGAATGGAGGTAAAACGAAATGTGTAATTGAATGTAATGTGTAACGAAATGTAAATTTATTGGTTATATAAAAAAAAAGTGAAAAATACAACTAGATAAAACGGATGGCAGCGGTGTTACCTGGAGACGAGGCTTGGGCAGTCGATGGTGGCACGTCTAAACCAAACGATGGTTGAGCACATCCCAGACAAACGTCTCGGGGTTGCCAGCTATTCGTTATCGGGGTCTAGTTGGCGCTGCTGGCACCTCGCCCGTGTTCAACATCTGGGATTATATTTCTGGGTATTTTGAAGACCGTTATTCCACGATGTAAAATTCGACATGCCTCAAGGTCGCTACAAACTTTAGCATGTATATTAAAACAATAGCGAACACAAATGGGTATTACAAATTTACTGTTAATAATTCATAGTTTCTTCTATTTATGCTATATATTTTATTTATGAAAACTATATAGTTAGATTCATTTTAATTGCTGCATACTTACATTACTTCATTTATGTATTCATATGATATTTATCTATTATTCATGTATCTCACCTAAAATATATATTGTAAAAACAATAAATACACCAGGCTGATTAAATGAATAATTTTTTTTACGAGAATTTTTCAATAATATTGCATTGTTCATTGTTCATACTCTTCGATCTCAGTCTTGCAGACAGCCTTCTATGGCTTTCGTCTATCTACTGCTTTCTACCTTGTCGTATGTCCTACATAGGAAATAAAATTCTATAGAGCTGTTCTATAAATGTAAATATTCTTTTTAACAATCATTTCAACTCTTATGAGAATATTGAAATATTGCAGCTTTTGGATACCACCAGAACAAGACACAAACTAAAAATAATGAAACCATCTGATCTTGTGTAGTGTTGTGTAGTGAGGTGCATATCATAAAAAATACAGCAGTAACATGTAGAAACATTATTTCACCAGAGACTCAGTTAGGGTCGATGGGTCCTCTTAGTTATATAGCTAGATTTAAATAGACTAAAACGTTTAACAACACCTGATCTGATTACTGGACATATGTAGACTTTAGAATAAGCTTTAGAATAAGACAGAATATTAATGAAGTGATTTTCTACATGCCATGTATATATAATATAGACATAAGAAATACTTATTGCCAATAGGGCAGATTGTGGACTCACGAAGAGTAATAAAAAAAAAGTTATCATAAAGACAAATTGTAGGTTAGATGGAAAAAATTCAACTCTTGATGCAGAAATTAACGTATTTATTTCCTGCAATATTCGGTTAGTGCTTTGTTAGTACAATGATATATTACATCTCCAGAACTATATTGATTACTATCAATCCTAAAGCAAGATTAATTTTTCGTAACTGTTTTCTGTTTACCAGACATTAAATTAAATCAAATGATCATTTCGAAATTCTAAATACCCTGTAAAAAAAGAGAACGGACGATTCTTGTTGCTCTCGAATTTTGTTAATCTATGCTGGGATGAAATGTTCAGATATATCGGGTTTTTTTTACATCTACACATACACCTTCTGATAAAGCGAACATGTTCATTTTTTCCCACTACAAGGAATGTAACGATGTGACGGCTGTTCCTGATTGGTTGATTTGGGCGTATTTTTTTTATTGGATTTATTGGACATATTACACGAAAATTTTAGACCTATAAATTCTATAAGCTATAAGCTTATCCAGGAAACTATGCCAAATTTCACATCTCCAGATGATTCCATTTTCGTCAAAAAGGGAGGCAACATTTTCGCTAAACCGATTAATATATAGAAGGTTACATTAAATTTGATTTTATACACCTAAAACATCACTTTAATAAATTAAAAAGCCGGCTTGGTGGCGCAGTGGTAAAGGCGGTGGGACGGTCCTCCTACTGTTGCGATAGCCGCGGGTTCGAATCCTGCTGGGGCATGGTCGTAAATTTATGTTTGTAATTGTTTAATATTTGTGAATGTTCTAGACAAGAGTGTAAAATCCGACAAGGAAAATGATCCCAGTCACGCCAGTAACCAGGCTGGGTAAGACCGGATGTGTTCTGGGATGATTTCTAAAGTTGGTTACTCTCCAGTCGGTAGGCTTAATGATGAGGACCGTGGTTCGGAGCCCACGTTAAACTTTAGGCCCAGTCCAGATAAACCTGTAGTTGGTAAAAAGAGACTTTGAAATATATATATAAAAAAATAAATCAATGTGTTGAAGTTTGACGGAATATATTTCAATACGCCATTTATAGTAAAATTGCTATCGACGCTTTCCCTTTGGAATGGAATCGATAAAATCAAACCCCATCAACCATTTCAACCCTTTAGTCTGTCGTTTATCGTTTGGAAATATCCTTTTTCGAAAAGCTATTAAGGCTAATGATGAACGGGACATTAACAAGATAACTCCCGTCGAATTTCCTGGTTAATCCCGAATCGATTATTAATAATTCTACGCAGACGGTTGGTCCTCCTCCTCCTCCCTTGGCGCCACCGTCGCCCCGTCCTGCCGCTGCCAAAGCAACAGTTTTGATTTATAGGCATCGATTTAATGACTTTTCAATTTAGCGCTGGCTGTTTGTTTGTTTGCTCATCAAACAATCGGCAGAATTCGAAAGTTCCAAAACCCGAATGATGTATTCATTTCGTCTTCGATGAAATTTCGGGAAACTGATAAACAATTTAATTATCTTAATTGAGTTTACATTTTCTTTAATGTCGTAACTTTCGGGAGAAATTTCTAAATTTCGTGTATTAAATTTTGCCTGATAATTGGCGAACTTTCTGACATCGCTTATTTTGATATTCATCTAGAGGGAGTTGAGGCCCCCGCCCCCTTCATCAAACAATAATTGGTCGAGTTTAATTTCTGAAATTAAAACATCTTATATTCTGTTTTTCATTAATTTTCAGGACATTCAAATTTTGGAAAGTTTGAAAGCTTTTTTTATTGTTTATTATAAATTTGGAGTTCAGTTTTTGCCAACTAGGGCTTATTTGAATCGGACCCACTGATTTCTCAGCATTAAAGCTCGATTAGGAAGTGACCAAATTAGGTACAATCTCCAAAGACATAACCGTATCCGTATAACACATCCGTACTAGCTTTACAGATATGGTTGTTTCTTCAAATAATACTTTTTTGTATTTCTTATACCATGATAAATATTAATTAAATAGCTTCAATGCCTTAGTGGAATTCGACCACATCACTAGGGAACAACAAAAACGTAGTATCACCCATTAATATTTTACATGTTAAAATTTCAATATCAGCAAGTTAAAACCTATGATGAATGATATATGATGCTGGGTAGAGATTGGTGAAACGTTGTCTCTATTTTCCTTGGTCAACAAAAGATATTTACAAAGTTTCCATATGTAGGTAGGATAGCAGAGAAAGGGATTAACATTGGCCTATTGTCTATCTCGGTAAGAATTTGCATACAATTTTAGCATAGACCCAGGATAATTTTCATTTATCAGAAGTTAAACCGTAAAAAAGGACTCATTGGTACTGATATTCATAAATTGTTGTTGTAGTACTAAACAAAAGAAGGTTTGTATATAATTAATAATTATATAACTATAATTGTAATTTATCATAACTAACACAGACAAGTTCAAAACGGTTGGTTGTGTAATGAGATTGAAAACTCAAATTTTTTTCTGAAAATGAGTGATGTGAGCGGAGAAGCTTTACTAGGGATAATAGAATACTAACATGATATAGAAATATTCCCTATGTTTGATACTGATAAAATAGTGCGTGATACAAATACAAATATAGTTTCAGCATCTAAAAAACGCATAAGATTTGTGTTCTTCGACAGATCTAAGAGTGCTCAGGAGACGATGTGCAAAATAATGATTTACATAGTGTGTAACGATAAATCCTGAATTTATAAAAAGCTGTTTAAAACTGTTCACGTTGACTTACCTTGTTTCTGATCATATTTTTCAAATACTATTTTAACTTACAGCTACATGATGATATCATATATGAACAAATTTTACCTGAAACAAAATAAAAAATATGTCAACACATAAAATATAACTAAAAAAAAATACAATCTTTAAAATGTCACCTTTAAAATCTCACCCTAAAAACATTTAAAATTAAGCACCAAAACCGCCCGTAAACATAAATGTATTATGTATAATATTTTTGAAAAAATTACGGTCAAAAAAATATCGATATATTGACCAAAAAATATCTGTATATAGATATGTATGTTATATATTTTTTGGGCATCCCTAGTTTAGATATACAACGGTATATAGTTAAAGGTGTTTTCTGTGTCTCACAAGAAAATAGTCTTGACTTAAATTTTGTTTCCGAGTTCAAAAAATTGTTATAAATGCTTGTTATTTAAATGTCGGTCGAAAAAGCTCATTTGGCATATTTTCATATGTATGAACTTCCATTATAAAAACACGACAGTCATCGATGATACTTAAGCAATTACTTGAACGTAATTACTGAAACTTATCCAATAAACTGAATCTGCACTTTTTACTTCGACCTCCTTGCCCATATAAGAAACTACTATTCGAAATGCCCCCATAAAAAACGTATCATTATAATAATATATGATGGTAATTACAGAAAAAAATAAAATAATATGTTTTAAATTTAAATCTCGACGCCTCAGGTGCTGACTCAATAAAAATGTAAATGATATGAGTGGGTTATTTTAATGTTAACTGCTCGTAACTGCATCTGTCAGTCAGAAAGGGTTTCGTGCGAACGCCTAGTAATACATTTGGGAATACCGAAAAAAAAGATGCTTCTTCGAGATATGAATTTTTTTAAAAAGTCGACAATATTATCATAAAGCTATATATAATTTAGAGTAATAATATAACAATATTCATGAGATTGAGATAGTAATGTAATCAGCCAACGAGTGTCAATTTATGGAGATATCATCGGAAACGTTAGAAACACGTTAAGGGCACAGCATGATATTTATGTAGAATATAGTTCATGATCAGTACCATGACCTTAAAATACCCTTGAGAAATTTAAGAAATGGCCTGTCATGCTAGATTAAATCGTGGCATTTTCAAACGGAAACTGAAATAATTCAGATGAAAATAAAGAAGGAAAATCTACTTTGACGTGCGTTATGCTAGATTCGTATTTTCAGATCGGTCTCTATATTCTTGATCCTTTCAGAATTTCGACTTTGCCATAGAAGTCTGTGAGGAATTCGTTCACTTGTCGTTCGATATCACATCACATGTCGCACTGACTGTCACATCTAAATCGAATGAATTAATTTCTAATATGATCTCGGAAATAATCAACAATTACAATTTTCAATTCATATTATAGAAACAGCATTCATAATTTAGAAACATTTTTTGAATAAGAATATATTTTCAATATATTCATTATATTCAAAGTTTTTATTGGTTAAAATTATAATGTAATTTATATGTATTTTGGTTTTGCATTCAAATATTTTAATAACATTCAACATATGTTTGATGTTATATCTCATTTTTCTAAAATGATTTTATTCTCTAAAGTATATTTTCTTCATAACTCCAATTGTTTGCCAAAAACAATTTTGAATTATCATTTTTATTTGAATATATAACCCGAGATTCAATGGTTTAGATTTTTTTAACCAGATCCGGTAGGTGGCACTGCGATAGGGTTCCAGAATATTATTTTATCATTTAAACATTTTTGGATTATATGACCACAATATTCGTTAAAGGTTTTAAAACTGCATATGTTTGGTAATACTTATTCAATGAAGCCAAACTATAGTGCGCTTGAAAGGAGAAAGTCCACATAATATTGTATCTAGTAGCATTGTTTGTTTATTCAGCCACTATGTATATAACGCTTTAAAAATTGAGATTCGAGGACCAATTTTATTATATTTTAGTTTTGTTGCTCGTCAAGAACTAATGTAATTGAAATAGACGATTTAAAAACAGCCAGAATTTATTAATAGAAAAAGCGCCGTCTTCATTCACAACCACTTTATACCAAATATATTTTAATGATTTAGAAATATGCTGAAAAATTTTGCTTAAACAAAAAGAGGCTTCAGTTGCGAATGAACTAATGCAACGATGTTAAAACCTGGACACTTGATAATAGGAAGAATGTGGTATGCTCCCATGAATCTTCGATTACAATGTTCTCTACAAACCAATTCACATTCCGAGTAATATTAGGCATGCTGATTACGTAGTCGTTTGCTAGTTTCTGAGATACAGGCTATCCAAATATTACCTTTTTCGCTCTGTTTTTTCATATAGGCCAAAATTGTAAAATAGTCTTATCAATTGCGGATTTCGTTCCACTTCATACTCCAAATAACATTCGGCATGCTAATTACGTTATCTGCCAAATTGAATTATTTCTTATAGTTTCCGAGATATATGCTATACAAATTTTACATTTTAGGCTTTGTTTTTCCATATAGGCCAATATTGTGAAATGGTCTTACGAATTACGGATTTCGTTCCAATTCACATTCCAAATAATATTCGGCATGCTAATTACGTTGTCTGCCAAATTGAATTATCTCTTATAGTTTCTATCGAAATTTTACATTTTAGTTTTTTTTTTCATATAGGCTATCGAAATTTTACATTTTAGGTTTTTTTTTCATATAGGCCAATATTGTAAAATGGTCTTATGAATTATAGATTTCGTTCCAATTCACATTCCAAGTAATATTCGGCATGCTAATTGCGTTGTGGTTTGCCAAATTAAATTATCTCTTTTATATGGTTTATATATGGAGAATCTCAAAAGAAGCCAACGATCCGAAGTACCGTTCTATTCGTCTTGTTTTATCACTCCCAACATTGGCAGGATTACTACGAATGAATATCTCGATATCCTCGATGAGATTCTTACTATGAATGGTATAATGAGCCGAAACACAAAGCCTAAAAGTACATTCATGAGTTGATAAGCTTTCAAATATCATCAAACATTTTCCTTGACCAGCACAATCGCCTGACCTCAACATAATTATTATGAAGATTTTTAGAGCAGAGAGTGGGGAGAAGATTTCCATCATTACTGAAGCAATTGGCGGACCTTCTAGTACAAGAAAGGGGCAACATTCTGTGCAAACGATTCAGATAATATTCCGTAAATAACTGAAGATGCTTAAATAAATATTGTATATATATTATTTTGTCCATCCTCTGCAACTATATATTTTTATTTTTCCCAAAAATGACGTAAACTGTGTTCCCATGCCGGTAAAACTTCGCCAACAAGAAACAACACAAATAAAAACCGAGACGACTCGTTTTAAGTGACTTCCTCTCGAACAAATGGGGTCATTTTGCAAGAACATTAGACATTTTTCAAAATACCAGTCCAAGCCAGGACCTAGGAATAAAAAAAGGGGAAACAAACGATAAACAAGGGGCTTATCTCGATTTACAGCTAATAAAGCACAACCCGCCGTAACTCCTAACGGGCTTAACAACCATGACGAGATGGGCGATCCCCATTTTTTTCCATTCTCGATCGTCGAGACCGACAGAGGCCGGTCCTGGACTCCATAAAACGGGATTAGGTACCTGTAATAGCGAATCGCCGTTGTCGAAGACGAGCCGGAGAGGACGTACGGTCTCATCTGACGAATAAAAGGAGCTCGGAACGCTCGTAAAATGCATTTTGTTGTTTCAGTATCGGGCGGAGGTGATGAGATTCGTTGTTGATGTCGCAAAAACGACAAAATAGGACCAGATTTTCGACGAGATTATCGTTAGGAACGGCGAAGGGGTGATTATCCCCCCTGTTTTTTAAGAAACGAGGTTTAAAAGGGATTCAGGTCTATTTTGATAATTTTATTTATTTCCGCTAGATTTTTAAATTAGTTCCAACATGTTTATCTAGTATAATTATCTAATTATGGTTATTCCCTTGAAAATAAAAAGAATGGTAGACGGTAAACAAAAGTCAGATGTGTAAAAAATATCGATATTTAAAATTGGTCTAAACATCTGGTATATTTAGTTCGATTATACTTCCGTACTGTTGTTCAATTATGAATTATATAATTAAAATATATCGATTATAGCGAAAATATATCAGGTATGATGTATAAGATTGGGGAAAAAAAGCTTTAGCGTTGGGAACTATCGACTGTTTAGTAATCGACTACTTTTTACCATCAAGTGTTTCATTTGACTACTTTCAGTCGATTAGTACATCTTTTATTTGTTACTATTTTCATTTATTTCATACAATTGGTTTTATATCAACTAATTGTTATGTACTGACTGTGCCATCTTTACCTTGAAAATAATATGCCGAGTTTTCATGACCTTCGAACGACTAGTCGCTGGGAGCCAAATGTGGCGAATATGGTGGATCTGGGAGCAACTCGAAGTTCAATTCATGTAGTTATGCCATTGTTTTGATTGACTTGCGACACGGTGCGTTGTTATGCCATTGTTTTGATTGACTTGCGACACGGTGCGTTGTCTTGATGAAACAAAATTTCTTCTTTGCCATATGCGGTTGTTTCTTTTCAATTTCGGCCATCGCACGCTCCAATAACGCTATATAATATTCACTGTTGATGGTATTTCCCTTCTCAAGATAGTCGATGACCACGAAAATTTCAAAATACCGAGGCCATAACCTTTCCAGCCGATTGTTGAGCTTTCGGGCGCTTTGGACGAGGTTCACCAGTTGCTGTCCACTCAGATGACCATCGTTTTGATTCGCGAGTGAAGTGATGAATTCACGTTTCATCCATTGTCAAATATCGACGCAAAAATTCCGGTTTGTTATACATGGCCAAACCCACGTTTTTGTTTTTGGTCAACAGTGAGCAAACACGGCATCAACTTTGAGCAGAGCTTTCTCATAGCCAGATGCTATCACAACACATTGTTATGATATCTTTATGATGTTATCTAACTCACGCACCTTCACTTTTCGATCATTCGAATCGATTTTGTTTTCTGGTGTTACCGCCTCATTTGGACCTCCACTGCGTTCTGCATCATCGGTATCTCTACGGACACGTATGTTAAATTCAGCAAACCAACGTTTTATTGTTGTTTCAAACCATTACTTTCTTTTGAACGGTATTTTTTCCCATGACCGAGTAACAATCTCTTTTGGGCATCCACAGCGTTCACCGTCTTCGGTGCTCATTTCACCACGTCTAAACTTAGCATACCAATCCTTGATGGTTGATCTTCCTGGGGCAATGTCAGGAAACTCGGCACCAAGCCAAGTTTTTGCTTCAACTGTATTTTTTCCATTCAAAAAGCAACATTTTATCAACACGCGAAATTCCTTTTTATCCATTTTTTTTCACAATAACAAAAGTTACTTCACTCAAAATGCTATAATTCACAAACTAATGATCCGACAGCTGTCAAATTTATACACGTATCTTTTGAGGGTTAGGGCTAACTAAAAAACATATGGATTTAATTCTAATAGCGGCATCTATGTGTCATGCTGGGGACTTTTTAATTTGTCATGCTGGGGACTTTTTAATTGACCTGTTATTTTACAATTTTTAAAAAGTATCGATATTTAAAAAAAAACCTTTAAAATTATTTTTTCGTACATAATATAAAAGTTATATTAAAAATATCGATACTTTTCTAAATTAAAAAAAAAAAATCTTCAATTTTCTCTTTTGCAAAAGTATATATATTTTTTCAGCGCCCCTACTCGTAACTGTAATGTCAGAAGAAAGAACTCTACCAAACAGACAAGCAGCACTATACGTATAATTGTTTATTTTACAATTTTTCATAAATAATTAATCAACGTGTTAAAGCTTTAGAAAATAACATATTTCTGAACAATTAAAACAGAAGACAATAGTAACGAGCATTAAAAATACATCATTGTTCACAATTATTTACAATCTAAATTGTTAATCTCCCTTTTGATCGGTTGTTTTTCTCGCGAGCTTCTCCCCAATTTCCGGCCACGGAAAAGATCATCTCGTCTGTTTTTTTTTTGCCTCTGCTAAAACTCGTCATTAAAAATGATTTTTAAAAAGGAGCCATGCAAATAGGCCTTTACCGACCTTAAGCATTCACTTTAATCTCAGCAAATTCCGTCCCTTTTTTTATTTCCTCTCTCATCTCTTGCCAGGACATTTTTCATTAGATTCCTCTAATTAGACCGTTCACCGCCACCCGTAACGATGATAGATGGATGGCGATTTTTAATTGGCGATGAAAATTTTAAAAGGCATTTTAATGAAAATGGGAATAGATTGGCAAGTATATAGGTCGGCGTTTCCATCTTCTTCCCGGAAAATGAATGATACTTTCTCGGTATATGTATCTGTTTTCGACTGGGAAGCTATCGATGATTAATAACCGCAATATTGGATTTTGATCTCGACAACTATAAATGATAGTTGTTCGTCAAAAGGTTGACGGTGAAGTTTATTTAAGGGGGTAGGTTTTGATAAGAATGATCAATGATACCTACGCTATTATCTTTATATATGAATATATTTCGGAGACGTTGATATAGATTCCGCTTTTACCATACATATCAATTTCGTTCTAATAGCATATCCCAGTATTTTAAAAACTTGAGATTGGTTTATTTTAATTTTAATTTCAATTAATGTTTCTTCATCGGGGAAAAATATAAGGGTTGTAAATAATTTCTAACGACCATAAAGGAATTAACTTTAAGAGGTTTCTTTTGTAAATTTAGAATCTTATTGTTAATAATTGTATTAGGTACTTGCATATGTTTTATCAATGTAAACCACTGTTTAACAACCTAAGTAACATTCTCTATCTGAAATGAGTTTTTCATTTGGTACTTTAGAGTTATTTAGTGTGAACGGTTGCGAATCATAGAGCATTCAAAATAGCATCTTCAACACATTCTTCAACACTATGAAATGCTTCTAGAAACTTATAGTGATGCTGCTCCAGAATATTCTAATTGTAGTTTTGGTTTAAGCACTTTAAAAGTGGGAATTTGTCTGTAATATACTGTCAAAGAACGTTGAGGTTAGAGTGCTTAGAAGAAGTTTACAGTGGTATTCGATGAATTTTGAGCAGCAAAAGATAACAAAAACATGAAATTTCTAACAATTGGATAAATTCATAGTTCAGAAAAAGTATGCTGTTTACGTTTTAACAAATTTAGAAGATGGGTCTCTGACATTCCAAGTCTGAGGGTACACCAGCCAATTTATCGTTCTAGAATGAAGAAACTTAACAGTTGTAGATGGCGTTTGGGAAACAGGAAAAAAGGGGCTTTTCGTTTCTGAAGATGCAAAAATTATTGAAATTTGTCTATTACAAATAATATTTATATGGTACTTATATTAAATTGACCTTAAAATTATAAAAAATCGTGGGTTATTAATAAATAACAAACTTTAATTATTGAAATTTAAAAATATCAACAACCAATTTGCTGGCTGCCTCATTGGGGTTCAACTGTTACTCTCTGGTCAGGCCGGTATTTAATGTTGAATAGGTGGTGCTCGTCTCTGGGCACTATGACCTAATTTAGAGGAATGCCGACTCCGGCTTTTGTCCGCCATCTTTTTACGAGGGATGGATGGAATCCCATTTCTTGGAGTGCTTCTCTAACTTGGTCGTTGTCGGTTGTTGGTCGCCCTTGAGTTGCCTCTCTTGTAAAGATGGAAGTGGTCATGATAGCAGGTTAAAAAATAATTCTTCCTCAAATAAAAGACAAGATCAATTAAAACTCAAATTAGGAGGAAATATAGGACCTTATAAATATTTTTATCGACATAGCGAAATTAATATATTTGGATAAAACAAGAAAAGAAACACGTCCGACGAGTAACAAGAGCATAAACAGTTTCAAGATTTGTATCAAACGAAAACCCCATTCGGTATAATTAGAGAAAGGCCCCATAACGGTCTTTTGTTGTGGTAAGTGGAGTAGTTCTTTTTTTTTCCATTCGCCACAGGTCTAATGGCTCCCCGGGGTTGCAAAAAGGAAATCCTGTAATTCCGATGTGGGCGAGGTCTAATTTGTTCCTGGATCTCCCTTAATGATCTTAGTGGGGGTGAGTGAGTATTGCGAAACTACGAAAGCCGGGGATTCTTCAGCTATGTGAGACGGCCTTCGGTTATTTTAGACCGTCCATGGCTATACTAGACGATTTTATATTTGAGCTGTTTTAAGTGGATTAAAACGAAAACTTTTCAAACTGTTTTGTTGTTCGAATAAAAACTTTCCAAATTATATTGAAAACTTTTAACTATTCTGTACAAGGGAAGGGATATATTTCCGTATTCTTATATATTATGTTAATTTATGTACTTTATTCAAAGCAACGTCTATGTATAGTTATGATATATATATATATATATATATATATATATATATATATATATATATATATATTTCTTTTAATGCTCATGTTGGTAAACTTTCAATTCAGTGTACACATACACTTTCGATGTTCCTTCTTATGTGTTTCTTCGAGGTCAGATTCCTCCACTTTAAGATTTTAAAATCAGGAAAACAATTTTAAAAAAATGATACTAATATAAAATGATTATTATTATTACAGAAATTAAAATATATATCAGACACTTTTCATCACTAAACTGGTAGCGTCTTCTTTTATTGAAAATAAGAGACATTTCTACACCTAACATTATATGAAATGAATTGTTGTTAAATGCTTTAATACAGCAGATACAATAAACAAAATAGAGTGATATGGACATATTTAATTACATAATTAAGCATATATATTTCGTCTTTGGATTAGAATTGACAATAACACTTTTTATTATGAAAATACAAAACGTTTTCCAAGGAAAAAAAGAAATTTCTTGTGTGTCCGAAACAAAGGTTAACTAATAACTTTTCAAACCTCCCTTCCAACTTTGCTCTTTAATATTATGAAGATTTTAGGATTCCAAAGATTAATAGAATAATCAGTCAGGAGTAACGAATTGTGTAAAACTCTGTATGAGGCTCAAAAACAGATGGCTGATTGCTGAAACGACAACCTAATTGACAGTGTGGACCCACGGTGTGGAATTATGTTGTTGAACAAAAATTTTTTAACATAATCCCAACTTACCCAAACAAAGGTTTCGGCAGCATTATTAACGACTCATGGTACATTAGAAAAGAGGACATCCACAGAAAATCTAAGGGTATCGAAGGTCGGCCAGCGAAAAAATAAAAATGTTTGGGAAAAAACATCAAGATTTCGTGATCACAAGAACATCGAAATACTATAACTGCTCGACAACAATCAACTTACCAGGAAGTTGAATAGACAAAAAACTTTGGAATTAATATAGTTAAAAGATGTATGAAAACTGTGCCCTGTGGAGTGCAGCACTGGGAGAGGATACATCCATTAATTAAGTTGAGTTCTGAAATGTTATATCTGGGCTTTAAAAACAATAATTGTTGTAGTTAATAGTTAGTTGTAAGATGTGTAAATACATTAAGGTGGAATTACCATATTTGGCTATTGCAGATTAGTTTGATAGATTACGAGACGCCCTTTTTTAATTTCAAAATGCATTATTAAAAAATATTTTAATTTAGGATATACATAAAATATTTGCTGATCTCTTTGTGGTATTATGTATTTGTTACTCTGTTAATCTATGATAAGGAACTTATTCTGATAGGAAACCTAGACTACGTTTTTGCAGAAAATCTCTTGTATGTATTTCGACAATATTCAATCTTTAAAAAAAATCTTTCGAAATCGAAATCTTTAAAACTAATTCCAAGGGATACATCAGATTCAATATGTTTTAGCTTAATTAAAAGAACTAGTGAGAATTAGTGAGCAGTATAAAAATTATTCCCTGACTTTAGTCTTATAAATCCTTAAAGGAGTATTATAAATTCCTTTTGAAAATCATTATGAAAATTAACGAAAAACAACGAAAACTAGATACCTTCTTCCTCCTTAGTTTGTCTAAGTGAATGATATTTTTTCTTAAAAATAAAAGTATAATTATATTTAATCATTCATTACAAGATTTATATGTTTCTTCGTTAAAATAAAATAGTTTAGAGTAAAGATAAAAGCGTCTTTTTTGTTTTTACGTTTCACAACTTATATATAATTATTTTCTATTCCTCTATCATTTATTCATTAGCGTGTCATTTATTAAATGGCATGACAGATTGTAACTGTGAAGATCAACAGCTAAATAATAAAATATTATTTATGAACTCTCTGCGGCTATTTAAGTATGCGTTAATATTAAAAATCAACTTTATATATTATACTAATTATTCAAATGCATTTTATACCGCATAGCAAAAGAGCGCCTAAGAGACATGAAAAAACTAAAATATTCAATGATAAATTTCCGTAAATATAATTAACGCGTAGGTAATACAAGTGAAACGAGATGAAATGTAATTACCTGTAAATTGGATGTGGCTACAACACCCAGCCATCATAAATTCTTTTATATATATGCTCTATCTAATAGTACCAATGCGCAGATTGTGCAGAAAATTATATATCAAACTTGATTTATTATATTTGTAATGATTTTATGGAAAAATGTGCAAATACTAGGTTGTTCAATAAGTTCAGCAACATTTTAATATCTGTTTTTTATTATATGAACATAAAAAAATCATATCCATATGTCAATTCCACAAGTTAAGAAAGTGGTCCTATAGAAGAGAGAAATTACGTTTTAAGATTGAAAAAAATAGTCAGAAAACAGCCTGCTAATACAATTCACAATAAAATCATTGCTGAAAATAGTAAAGTAGAGTAGACTTTTTTTCAATATACAGCTCATTCGACCGATGTGTCCAATCTGACTTTTAGATGTTCTTACCTAACAGGTCAATTGAAAAGTCCCCGGCCTACCATAGTAAAACACATTTTTTTGGCAAAATTAGTTTTTTAATTCAATATAATTCCCTTCAAAGATGATACACTGATTATAGCGACCCTACAACTTTTCGATACCATTTTTGTAGTACGATTTGACCTTTGCTTCAAAATAGGCCTCATTGTCGGCGATCAGCTCTTCATTCGATAAAAATTTCTTCTCAACGAGAATTCTTTTGAGGTCTGAGAACAGGAAATAGTCGCTGGAGGCCAGATCTGGAGACTACGGTGGATGAGGAAGCAATTCCAAGCCAATTCGTGGATTTTTGCCGTCGTTTTCACTCACTTGTGACACGGTGCATTGTCTTGGTGAAGCAGCACTTTTTTTTTCTTCGAATGAGGCCGTTTTCGCCGATTTCGTCCTTCAAATGGTCCAATTACGCTATGTAATAGTCGCTGTTGATGGTCCTTTCTTTTTCAAGGTAGTCAATGAAAATTATTCCATGTGTATCCGAAAATACAGACGACATAACCTTGCCAGCCGACTGTTGCCACGCTTTGGAGCGGGTTCATCGTGTACAGTCCACTTGAATGACTTTGTCTATTGGACTTTGGAGTGAAATGATGAAGCCATGTTTCTTCCTTTGTCACATATCGACGCAAAAACTCGGGTTTATTACCCTTGATCATCTTCAAACACTGCTTCAAACACAAAAGTGAGCTCGCGCGGCACCCACTTTGCACAGAGCTTTCTCATTCCCAAATATTCGTGAATGATATGATGTACACATTCAGTCGATATCTTTGGAGTGTCTGCTATTTCATTCAATTTCAATTTACGGTAATTCAAAATCATTTTGTGGATTTTTTAAATGATTTCGTCGGTGACAATAACTTTTGGGCGCCCACTGCGTTCACCGCCTTCGATGCTCATTTCACCACGTATGCTAAGTTTAGCATACCAATCCTTGATGGTTGATTTTCCTGCGGCAGTGTCCAGAAACTCGAAATCATATACTGTTACATGATATTTTACTAATACGGTATTTTAAACAAGTTGTGTAAAAACACTCAGTTCAGGTCGTTTTTTTGGTTACATATCTTTCATCGCCTCCATTATTTTGGATTTTTAGAGCAAAATCGAACTTACTTTATCTCCCCTTCTATATATTAACCACATTTCGTTTTTTCGTCCTTTTCATAAAGTTGGTTGACAAATGAAAAAAGTTTTCATCGCTAGTTATCATATGGTTTTATAACGGATCGACGTTTTTTACTTCAAAACACACGTGTTCACACACCCTTGGTGACGTTTCGAGTGGAATTTATATTTATAAACAGTAATATATCTGAATTTTATGCCAGCCTGTTTTATCATTTATATTAATAATGATTTTACATTCTTTTCTTTTGAATAGTGTTATAAATATAATAATCTTCGGTAATACTTCATATCTGCATCAAACAAAATTATATATAAAACTTTTTAAACATGATTATCTTCTTACTGTTGCGACAGACGCGGGTTCCAATGCTGCTCCATGGTTGTAATCCCTTCCCCTTATGATTGTTTATAATTATAATTGTACATAAGGTAAATCCGGTACCGAAAATCATATCAGTAACGTCAGTAACCAGGCTGGGTAAGACCGGATGTCATCTGGGATGATTTCTAAGTTAGTCGGTAGGCTCAATGCCGAGGACCGTGGTTCGGAGCCATTAAGATACATAAAAAACTTATCGTCACTTCTTAATAATAATAAAATAGTTTTTGTTGAGAATCTTATGTTTAATAACTTATATTTATATATAAGAATTGGTTGTTTAATAATATATGATCTCATATCATTAACAAAATAAGGGAAATATTCTTGATATGATAGAACGTCAAAATGACGTATATCCATCTGCTTAAGCCTCGAAATTCGTGATATCTGACATTTATACCTACTAATACTTAATAAATTGACTAGACAGTCTCATTTCACCTCAGTGTCATATCTAATTTAATTAACCGATTTAATACATCTAAATTATTTAACGGAAAAGCCAATTTAACATAAGTTTCTTTATAGATATGAAGAAAATTATAAGAGTCCCATTCAGTTTGTGTGATATTTTCACTTTATGAGGTATTATCATAAATGACGCGAGACCCCAGCGAGCTAAATAGTTTTTATAGCATGGTGTGCGACAGTTACTGCGGTAATATGGGAGAATTTAGGGGAAGGGATATACGCAGCCGGTGCCTCGCTTCCCCCTTCACCCCCCGCGCGTTACCTCCGAAACGTTCGCCCCCGCCGGCGGATAAAAACGCAGAATCCGGCTGGAAAATGACATGTTTATGGACTTGGGAGAGCTAGTGCGGGAATATTACGAACGGTCGGAATTAAATTGCCACCATTTTCGACTATTTTTCGCGATAACTCACCAACGACAACGGCGGGGAGAATTCCGACAGTCGCTTCCGGAAGCACTCCCGGGAGAAAGAGGCTCGACTACGACGGAAGAGCGCGCCAGGTCCAGGTAGAACGGGGGACGGAAAAAATTTATTAGGACGACCGTCTCGTAGTCCGTCGCGCACCTCCAGGTGTCATTATAGCGGCCCGCGGGAGATCGGGCGCGTAGACAAAGCTTTACGGGGATGTTTTTTTATACTTACGACGTTTGAAAAGGGTAGAAGGAGCGAATAGTTGGCGAAAAGAAAGGTGGAGAAAGTGCGAGTTTATTTATTTGGCGAGGAGGGCGAGAATAAAAAGAGAAACGGAGAATTTCAAAGGAAAAAAGTCGTGTCTATGGTAACGTTATATGCTAAGTATATTGGAATATTTCTCAAGGCAGAATGTATTAAATTGAATTGATTAAATTAAACTCGGAATGTTTATATTCTATTTGAAATCATCAGACCTAACTTAGTATTTAGATTAGAGTAAATTCAGTCTTCCTACTAGAGTTATTAGAAATGATATAAAATTTAAATATATATTATTTAAGTATTAGAAGCATTGTTCTGAAAAATTGGTACAATGCATTTGATTTTTGGCTTTCTAATAATTTTTGGATTATTGCAGATGTTGCTGCAATGTTATATTACTCTGCTCAGACAGGTCTCGACTCGAAGCCGGAATAAGGGCAAGATCCGGGTGGCATACCACTTCCCATTTTAATGTTTCCAACTATATTTTCATCGATTTTGCAACATGTCGTCGAGCGTTGCCATGCTGAAGCATAACGTTGTGTTTTATTTGCTATGCTCTTATTCTGACCGTTTTTTTGTGCAGTGCTCGGACTCAAACACATCAAGTGTACTCGATAGTGATCCCCATTGATGGTTTCATCGAATAACGATCTCAAATCCTCGTCTTAATTTTATGCCCATCCAGAACGCTTTTTGTCGAAACTAGTATTCACATGTTAAAATCAATGGAGCTTGGTTACCATAAGCTTTCAAAACGAACTAAAGAGTAAAACTCTCTGCAAATACTCAGTATAAATTTAGGCACTTTCAACGCACTGAAAAGTTTTTGTATTCATACTTCGGCGAAATGGTACCATAGAAAAAATAGAAATTTCACGGTATAGGTGACCTTGGGGAAATGTTTTGTTTAGTTCAATCAACGGTAGCGCTGCGATCGCAAATTGTGATTGGCTAGTTTAAATTCCTGGTGCCGCCACTAACATGAAACGTGATTGGTCGATCAAATTGTGTGAAGTCAGCATTTTCTATGAGCGTCCAATTTTAAGTTTGTTGTTTGTAGGTTTTGGTTTTTGTTTAGATCAAGAAATTTTCGTTTTACGTTGTGCATATTTTCTGTTTTATATTAATTATTATGGAGTAATAATATAAAAATTGATGACCATGTGTTAGTGTAGTAAAAGATGTAGTATACCGGGGTAAAAATCTTCTACTGAAATTAGAAATCGTTTCCCAAAGAATGATCTCTCTCCTTTCCAAAAATGGGTTGATTAAGTAAATAGTAGTGAGTTACCTGGATAAGCCACAATGCAAATATATGAACGTCATGGTGTCTGTCATGGTCATTTTAGTGAAACATTTAGAATTACCCTTCGTTCACGAACTGTATTAGGGTAAATGCATATCCAACATTGTTTTTATCAGGTACATATAAAATTATATATCTACTACATGTCTGTTTTTAAATTGTTTGTTTACAGAAAATCATAACCTACTTATGAAGATGTTAGTAGTAATGAAATTCAATTAATCTACCAAGTTGTTCGTATGCTGTCAGTCTCTACATAAATAAATCTTACAAGAAGGTAATAATTAATATAACTGGATAATTAGTAGTAATATATACTACTTTAATTGTAAAATATCCCCAAAATATTTGTAATACTTTAACTTTCTAGAACAATCAGTGTTCAATAATTTTATAGTAGAGGTATTGTATATTTAAATTTGATTGTCTTGAAGAAAATATTTGTTAGGGTTCCATCAATTAAACATTTAATTGCTACTTTTAGGGAATTTATTACCTTAAAGAAATCTATTTTGTCTAAATTTACAAATAACTACATTTGTTTAACAAATCTTAACCAAGATTGCTTAAAGAATTTTGTTGGATCCATTAGAGGTCATGGAGGTAAAAACTGCACCCTTCACCTAGTATGTTCGAGAAATCTTTAAAAGAGCACATCATCACTTCAATTTTTTCACATCATTCCCCCGGAGAAAATTGTACAGAAGATGAACATGTTAGATAACTTATATTCTTTTTTAACGGGAGGTCTAGTACCACTTGAGGTTGTTAAATCACCAGTTGAATCTATATTTTCAGTTCCAGAGAACTTTGCTCTGAGAAAAACAAGAGTCATACATTTTTAGTGTTTCAACTATCCAATTCGTAATGATTTTCAAGACCAAATTTTAAGTTATTATGAGGTGTGATTGTATTTTTGGTTTAATGAAGTTAATGCAATATCAACAGGGAAGGATTTAAAGTTTATCTTTAATATATCAAGATAAGTTAGAACTCTAATAGATCCCATAAAATTGATTGCACTAAACAAATATGGGAAGGAGTTATAGAAGAACTATAGATATTTTAATTTTGCCTAGAA
This sequence comes from Rhynchophorus ferrugineus, assembly GCF_030347505.1. Classification (NCBI taxonomy): domain Eukaryota; kingdom Metazoa; phylum Arthropoda; class Insecta; order Coleoptera; family Curculionidae; genus Rhynchophorus; species Rhynchophorus ferrugineus. The sequence goes on along the minus strand of NW_027472583.1, from coordinate 14,907,919 downwards.
TAGAGTTCATAATTGTTTTTTCTTCATATATATTTATATTATTTACACTTACGTATATTTGTATAAGATTTTATTTTAATAAATTAATTTTAAAAATTAAATTTGATTTTCGTTTAAATACTATTGGCCAATAAATGTGACGTCACAAAATAATCAGGCGAAATGGCAGACCAATCAAAGCAAAGTATTTTCCTTACAGGTTTCTACATAACTATTTTAAACTAACCAATCAAATTCACGTTGTCAGCGCCGCCAGTGATTGAACTAAGCAAAACTTTGCCCCACTACTTACCATTGGAGTTGCACACCCCTGAATGGTACATACTGAAAAGTGATGACAGGCTTCACTTTGACAGCTATATGACATGAATTGATTACAAATGTACCCCATGGGATTTAAAATACAATAACACCTAACTTTAAGACTTTTTTTATTATCAAACAGACAAATAGAAACTTTTACTAGTTCAAATTTTGAATTATGTGGTATTAACTATATAATATATAATATTATTTATATAATTAATAAGCAGTGCTAAATAATAATTAAAATAATGTATTTATCTAATGAAACAGAACTAAGGATTTAGAAAAATGTATTTATTTTCATATGAATGAGGTGATGATGGTAATTATATTTTGAGACTTGGAAATACTCTGTTAGTAGGTTTTATGTTTTTTTTTCAACTAGAACGTTAGTTTCCAACGTTTCCAACTAGAAGTTTGACCTTAGCCTGGAATTATAACATTCCTCAGAAAGTTTTGTTATTTGACTACAACACTTTGAGTTAACTTTTTGAGATGTAAATTAATGACGAAGAAATAATATCGCGGTGTATTAAAAGCTGTGTATAACGTCTACATAAACGACGACAAACAGAACAACAATCCATTCCATGGGTTTTCCAAGATGAACCAAACCCGATAAGTGATTCGTATGCGAAGCATTTTGAAGCAACTAATCAGAAGCTTCTTCGGAATAATTAGATATGTGGCAACCTTGCCGTTAGCAAGATAGAGCGGCGAATTCTGAATAGTATACAACCATTTGTTTACTAGAAGGATCATTCTTCATCATGACAATGCAACCTAAATCACACATCAGCTAAAACAACTCAACCACTTGTTTAACTTACCAAAGGGCCCATTCTATGCGATATCCTCCGTATAACCCTGATTTAGCACTCAATGACATTTTTATATTCACGCATATTACGAGTAAGAACAAATTGCGTGACCAATGGTTTTCAGTGCCTGAAGAAACCATGAATGAATTCAAAAACCATAGGAGATTGGTTCAGACGCCTGCAAAAATGTTACTTCAAAAACATAAGGCCATTTTCGTTGAGAATCTATTACATTTTCACTACCAGGCTCAAAATAAACATGGAAACCCTTGCAAGCCGATGTTGATGGTTGATTTGAACTGCGAAAATCATTAAAATCATAGCAAGTTTGTAATGTCTGGGGGAGTTTCTGGTCTTAAATAAATACTTTCTTAGCAGAACGGAGAAATGTTAAAACTTTAATGTTGTAGCGATCTTGAGCATGTCGAATTTTACATCGTGGAATAAAGGTCTACAAAATACCCAGAAATATAATCCCAGATGTTGAACACGGGCGGGGTGCCAACTGGAACCCGACAACGAATAGCTGGCGGCAACCCCGAGACGTTTATCTGGGATATTATTGAAGGGTATTTCGGTCATTTCAGTGCTCAACCCTCGTTTGGTTAAGACGTGCCAACATCGACTGCCCAAGCCTCGTCTTCAGGTAACTCCGCTGCCATCCGTTTTATTATTTGTATTTTCACATTTTTTTATATTGCCAATAAATAACGGTCACATTATGTAAACACCACTGTTTTATTTCGTTTTACCTCCATTCACCGAGCCACATCATTTTACCCTAAAATGTAAACAACCCTTAAAAAATTGAAAATGTAAAAAATCAGAAACTGAAAAATCAAATTTTAAAATACTTCATAGATTAATTATTAGACGTTATGTTACACAAATATGGTTTTATTAACTATATATCAATTGTTTTAGCGTGCACCATTACAAATCACAGGAACACAAATGTGGCTTCTTCAAGTTCAGGTCAGTCCTGTTCAGTAGCTTCAAGTCGCGATTTCTTTCTATTGAAATAAAATAGTTTTCAAATAAATTTAAAATACGTAATAATGTACCATGTTAAGAGTAATTTAATTAATGAGAAACAAAAACACTGAATAATTTTTACAAAGTACTTCTCATCAGAATTATATTTAAGAAAAATATTATTTTAGTTGCCAATTTACACAAACGCTAAATATTCATAAAACGCAGCTACTACTTCTACAAATCTCAAACAATAGCACTGAACCAACATAGCTTTTGTTTTTCTTAAATAACACTATTGGGCCTATTATTTATTTTATGGCAAATTAAATTTATGACGCATAAACACATATACTGTTGATCCCGTGTGGGATATTTTCACATGTATTTTTCTTCGGATTTAGTATCTTCCCACAATATTAATAAGAATAATACTCAGTTTATAATGGATGCTTTATAGCCTGATTTCATAATGTGAAGAGCTATTTTTAGATTATGTTGAAAAAATTGCTTTTAAAGACATATTTAAAAGGATAAATAGATATTTATGACTAATAAATAGTTCTAAATATACTATAAACTGGTTATAAATTAGACCACCACCAATTCACCATCAACAACTACAAAGGTTGGCAACGCCGGTGGATTGGTACCATGAAGTTCTGGAGTATAAAAGGCCATCACGACGACGTCTCGCCCTCTTTTTTTATCACCGTCCCCCTGTAACAGTACCACTTCCACAGCGCTACCGTACTTCCTTCACCTTAACCTAATATCCTGTCCATTCTCCCATCGACCACATGCATCAATCGTAAGTTAGAAAAAACAACTTTGATTCAACCAGTGTTTTTAGTTCCCGTGCAAATTCCTTCCAAATATAGTAGTGAGTGTTCTGATAGATAACCGCAGCGGCAGCCACACGTTTCGACCGACCGACCGACCCGACGAACATTCCTACAATTGGTGACCCCGACGTGATCAAAGTGCCTAACAGGTAAATCAACTCAACATAAGCCACTCGACAGGTGCTTGACACGTGCATGGAAGGATAGCACGAGGAATGGAACTCATCAACATCACGTGGTCGACGACATCCCACGAGACTAGCCTGATGGACGAAAACCACAGAAGCCCATCATGTATACCAGCAACACATGAGCACCCTCGCATCACGAAACGGGACACGTAACACATTTACAGGTACCCTCAAACAAAGCTAAACGCCTCAAGACGAACGACGTCCTGCTACAACTCCGATGGCAGCTGATCCCGCAAAACTCCTCGCTCAGGTTGGGATCCTCATCTCATCAGCAGTCCCCGGGCGTTTGTTTGCGTGATTGCGGGTGCCTTCCGGAACTTGCATCACATATAGGTACGTTCCACGGCTGTTCCACTAGGAGGGGAGTTATGTGGCGACCGCCACGACCCTTTAGGCCACCACCAATTCACCATCAACAACTACAAAGGTTGGCAACGCCGGTGGATTGGTACCATGAAGTTCTGGAGTATAAAAGGCCATCACGACGACGTCTCGCCCTCTTTTCTTATCACCGTCCCCCTGTAACAGTACCACTTCCACAGCGCTACCGTACTTCCTTCACCTTAACCTAATATCCTGTCCATTCTCCCATCGACCACATGCATCAATCGTAAGTTAGAAAAAACAACTTTGATTCAACCAGTGTTTTTAGTTCCCGTGCAAATTCCTTCCAAATATAGTAGTGAGTGTTCTGATAACCGCAGCGGCAGCCACACGTTTCGACCGACCGACCGACCCGACGAACATTCCTACAGTTTAATAAATATTCAATTGTATTTTATTTGCTCTGAAACATTTTTTTTAATTCGTCATTTTCTTATGTATCTATTAAAATCTTAATATTATAACTAGAAAATGTTTAAAATAATATACAATTGTTCAACAAGGGTTTCTGGATTGGACCTACAGTTTAATGAGAAAGAAAGAGAAATCATCCCAAAAGGCATCCGGTCTTACCCAGCCTGGATACTGGCGTTACTGGAATCATTTTCCTTATCGGATTTTACACTCTTGCCTAGGACAATCACAAATATTAAACAATCACAAACATAAAGTTACGACCATGCCCCAGCAGGATTCGAACCCGTAGCTATCGCAACAGTAGGTGGACCGACTTGTCGCCTTTACAACTGCGGCAACCAAGCCGGCGATTAGGGTATTAAGAAATATATTATAAATTAATATGAGGTATTATACAAATATTAATCTGTGTGACTTGGTTCACAAATTCTTGGCACTGCAAACTTCATTGCTCTTTTTTACCTCTTTGTCAGTCTACAGTAAGTCGTAACACATAACTTAATTTAATAAAAGAAAATAAAATAAATTCACCCTCCAGAACAAATATGCAAGAGTTGCATGACACAACCCATTTGTTGTCTTGATTTTTAACTGCCAGATTGAAGTAAGCTTGATAGGCTCCGTACATCTTTAAATTTGTACTTAAATCGTACTTTTTTTCTCTTACTTTAATAAATTCTTCGCAAATATAGCAAAACGAGTCAGCGTTTCGTTTTCAAACGAAGCTATTTTGAACTGGTAAAAAATATGTAATACACGTTATGTATCGGCAATACGTAAATACAGACTCTTATACAAGTACATATTAGCGACGCTAGAAACACTACTACTACCCCCCCCCCCACATCGACAGTGACAGCGCGCAAAAAAAATATCGACAGTCAAATCGCTAAAACTTTTTCGAAAGCAAATATTTTCGATGGCCAATCACACTTTTCATATAATTTTGCTTATATATAATTCAGAATGTATTAAATACAACTCATGCGCAAGGAATTTCAGATTTTTTTTAAGGAAATATTTATTGACGAAAAAATATTGATTCTTTGTGGGTGAACCATCTTCATAATATAACATTCCACTAAAAGTAGTTGTTTTCCTACAACAGCTAAAGATCCTTGATATTTCTAAATGTTATTGTTCGCAAATAATTAAAAGTTCGCCTTAATTTATTCTTTAAAGTGTTTTTGAATATCATGAAATTATTTGAACAGTGTAATACTATAATTTCAATACTCACGATTTGCAAGGAAAACTAAATTTAACGAATTGTTTCCTTCACTTTTTTTTCAGGTTTTTATGAAATATCTTTTGGGTGTTTTACTTATACAACAAGGAATACTTGGAAGGAATACTTGGATCAATAAAAATCAATAGTCGTTTGTATTTTAATTGTTATGTTAATGTTTATATCTAACAGGTACTATAAATGTTGTAGTTAGAGTTAAATAATTAATTAGTTGTTCCAAAGCACGCCTAATAAAAAAGGAAAATCGTTAGAAACGACATGAATGTTACGAATTAAAATATCACATGCATGTATGTATGTTAACTTCAAGATTGGAACCGTGAAAAGCCGGTGTGTGGGCCGAGGTGAAATATATTAGCTCCACGGAAGCCTATTTAAATTTAATTAATTACGATTAATCTTATACATTTCAATACCGTTATTGCGGTTCGTTAAATGATGGTCATTAGAACGACTTTCAACGTCAAAAAATTTTTATTTGCATTTTACGATATAAATACGTACACTATACAGACTTTGATCCTTCTGATGTTTCTTTATGTTTTATGTTATATAATGAGGTTCATTAAACTATATCAATTATAATATATCAACTACGACATCATAAAATTAACTAAATAGAACTTTCAATAAACTTTAATACCGTTTTTTTAAACTGTATACTGATTTGCCGTTCAATAAAAGTCATACGTCACATTTTTTTTTCAGGTCAATTTAATTAATAATTTTGACAATTTTGTATTTATTTGTTAAAGGTAGGTATTTAAATATTATAATTGATGATCATTGATTGAGGATATTATTAGTTCATATTCAATATAAAAATTATAAACAAAATAATAATACTAATATATAATGAACATAAGCTATCAAAAAATGTCATCTATCCTATGTGTACAAATGAACGTACCTCTAATACAATAGTTTAATACAATGTAGAAACTACTTATTGGTCACTTGCCGCACTTGTCTTGGATTGGTCGGTGCTATTTATTAGTAATATTTAAACAGTATTTCAAAAATATTTAAAATAAAACTCTGTTGAATAAACAACTGACACTGACGGTTTTCTCAATTTCGTATTTTCGAGACCGAGATAATATAATTTTATAGAGATGTCAAGTATTGACAGATCAAATTTTATATCTATATTTTCTTGTTAATTATCTACTCACTGTGTACTAATTTCACGGCCAAAAGTATTTATATTTGTGAGTTATTATATTTAGTTTAATTTGATTATTTAGAACGATTATTTGGATTATATTGATCTATTTCGAGGTTTACATACTGATAACATCAAGTGCGTATTTAATTTTTTCCCTGTAGTTCTAAATCGGATATTCCACGAAATACCTTCGTACATAACGGCTGTGTTAATAAAGTTATAGCACGCTTTTTTATAGAGAGTTTTTCTGGTTATAGATAGATGATAAAAATAGACCGTTGACACGATTCAAACGAATAAACAGATTTCTATCGGTCGAATCCAGATGTACAGGAAACTTTCTTGCTGTATTTACGTTTTGTGTCGACACGTTTACTGCCGATCTTTAGCCACGCCGACAATCTTTGTCGGCCCCGACACTTTTACGGCACTGGTGGAAGATTTATCTCGCGGTCCATCGTCTAATTGACGTTCCTTTGTCATTTACGGTTCTGTTATGATCGTTCTGACTGTCTGGTTTGTTTAGAACGTTTGCCCAGGAATAAAGAAAATCATAAATCTAGCCAGATATTTTCTGTTTATCTGATTTACATAAAACCGTCATTTGATAAAGATCGTATGTTTTTTACGGTTTGTGATGACACCGATTGATAGAATTACTGATGGGTATATTACAGGTACATGTAAATTGATTCAAATATTTTTGTTTTGCTGGTTATTTCAAATTCCACCTTGTGAATTGTGTGTAATAAACAAGCTGATGTATCAGCGGGGTTCTCTGAAATTGTAAACATACTTTCTTGTATGGAAATTTAAAGACGTTTTGTATACATGTGTTTCTTATTCCAGCCGTTGTATAATTTATTTGACGTTGGTTGCTATCGATTTGAAGTGAAGTGGTAAAAAGTTACACAATATTTACTATTTTCAAATAGGTCTTGAAGATTTTGTAAAAATAAGTGATACTAGACTTGAAGTTGAAGTTAATCTTTGTTGAGGAGCAGAAAGAAATATTTACACTCACTTCACTTACATGTGCCATAAGTAGATAATTAAAGAGGTTTTTGTTTTTATTATTCTTTATTCTATTAAGTTTTTTTATTGGGGGTTAAACAAATGTATTTAATAGTCATATATAATTCTTGGAAGAGTGAGTTCATCTTGTAAATTTATGACTATATAAGGTTTTTCTGTTTTAGGTATAACAATCTATATAAATAGAAATATTATCTGGCTTATATAAGCATAGTCAAAGGATCACCCATCTTGTGATGAAGGTTTGAATTGTTAACACTAAAGCCCTATAATCCACTCTCTTTTATTTGCATATATAATGTATTGGTTTCAAGCTGTGACAAATCATAGTAATTTGGATATGTGTATTAGCTTTAATCATTGTAGGTAATATTTATTCAATATTTAACTAAAACAAGTAGCTAAGATTAAATAAATGTGTATAATGACTTAAATTGTAAAAACTTCACATCAAATTTTCAATCAATGTTTACCACATCACATAAAGACATGTTAATAATTACAATATTTTTGATTATGCTCTGTAAAACAATTAATAAACTAATAGATATAAATAATTGATGTTTCATATTTCCTGACATTTTGACTACTTAAATACATTTTTAATACTTTCGGTTATATTGCATATTATTAGGGCTATTCTGGTTTCTGTTGTTGAGTTAAGAATATTGATGATCGAACTATTGATAAAAGTCAGGAAGAAGCATCTAATAATTAATTTTTTAATTATGTTATATTCTTTAATTATATAATTATTACTCTGTACACTGAACATAGAATATAAGGTAAATTATTAACAAGATTGGTATAATAGCTTTGGAGGAGTTTGCGGATGTAAAAATCGTGGTTCATATTGTTCACTATGAGTTGTTTTTGTAAAGTATTTGTGTTATGTGTCATTTGAGTGAATTTAATTGCATCATGTGGCCGACATTACGGGCTGATAACTCTATACTCTAGCGATTATTTTCTTAAAAATAATATCAATGTGCAAGTTATTGTTAGTTAATTTTTTTTGATATTTGATGAAATCGGAAATATCTTACTGACCAACCAGTGTAGTTCTTTGAATTTTCAGACCGAACTAACGTATAATTCGCTGATTGTCCTTGAGGAATCAGACATCCCTCAAGTGATATAATTAGATAAGATAGATTAGATTAAGTTTTTTTTTGATTTCTTTGACTGGCATTTCTACATTTCCTATAGCGCTATTATCTATGACTGTGTTGTCGGCAGAGTACTATTTCTTTTATTTATTGGGATATCAGAGCACTGTAGATCAGATACAGGTGTGATCCTAAAGCACTACTATGGGGAACTCCAGCCGAAATAGGTTTAAATACTGAGAATTCCCTTTCATGTCAAATTTTTAATTACTGATTACTTTCTATTATGACAGTATGATTTCGTTAAAATGTTTATGTTAAATTGATAATGTTGATATCCACAGTATTCAGAAATTCTTCTAAGTTTATTATATTGGTTTGAGTCTTCTGCAAATATTTCCCAGCCCAGTGAGAGAAAGAATGTGCTAGCGTCAAGTGTTTTCGCATTTTGTTTTTTCAACAGTAGATGGAGCGAGCGGTAACACGATCCGTTAATTGAAAGGAAAAACATTTCGGGATCCTTTTTCTCGCCTCGGATATTGGACGGAAGTTTTCATCAAAAACCCGAAAAATTAAACGTCCTCCGGTAAAGATCCCAGAAAATCTCCTACGTATTTCACCGTAATCATCCCGAACGGATCTCCCCAACTCGATACAGTCGTAATGAAACTTCCAAGATAAGTCTAGACGAAAAAATACATCGGCGAAAACGCGCGGGCCATTTTCTTCGGTTATTGTGGCGTAATACGAATTCTTTTCCGGTCGGTCTTTGTTTAGTTTTTCTGTCGGGAATAAATGACGCGGAAGGATTTTATGAGAAATGTTTTGATAACATCGGTTCTATTACATAAACATTAGATTCGTTCAGGAATCTAGAACAGCCCGGTGTTGGTAAATCTGGCACGACATTCCTCCACGTCGCTAATAAATGTTAACATAAATAGTTTATCGGCGTATATCGGCTGCTATGTTTTATTTATTATTTTATGAAATAAATAATTATAAACACGGCCTGAGCAAATGGATTACTTGGATTTTATCATTTATTGAAAACTGAATCCCTCACGATGAATCTTATGAACACAATAAGGTAATTTATTTTGAGATGACACATATATAAATAATACAACCATATATAAATATACAAGAAGTACAAGTTCTTGAAAAGATTCTTGTACATGTTAATTATCTGGCGTTATTGTTTTTGAATCATATGGCTCAGTGAATGGAAGATCCAAAGCACCCTCCAATAACATCCGAGATTAACGGTCTCGGGGTTGCCAGGTCTTCGTTATCATTTATTGGTCAGTGCTGCTGGCATCCCGCATATGTTCAACATCTGAGATAATATTTTTTTACTTCAGTTTACGTTGCGAAAATCTTTGCACAGTTGAGGAATAAATTCACAGATGCAGATTCCAACGGCTTGGACATGTCCGTCGAATGAAAGGTCAGCTTGTATTCCTCACAGGCTTGTATTACGAAATCAATTCTTTGGATGGAAGACGCAGAGAACAACTCCGAAAAAAGATATAGATCAAGATCATAGAATGAAATCTGACAAGATGATTAATATTGACCGAGATTCAGCGAAGAATATTCGTCCTGAGAAGTCCTGCGGCACGAACAGCAGAGTATTAATTGAGAAATAGATAGTCTTTCCGAGCATCAGCAATGGACTGATGATGATGAGAGTTTTTTCTTACCAATTATATTTTATTCAGACTAAATATATTATTTAACCTGGGACCCAAATCATAGTTTTGTTCTTGGTCATGGTGGTAGATCTTATCCTTTTATTCTATCCTGATTTCTCTATTGACTAGCGAGTGACCAATATAAAATTTACTCCACCTGGTTCTTGCATTAACTGCAGCAGTACTAAGAAGAATTGTTATAAAGAATAATTTATTCAATGTTGTTATGTATCAGAATGCAAGAATATTATAATACAATCTTCAATGTCTATAAAAATCTAGTTTAATCAAATATGTATGAATCGTTTGACTAGGTGTAGAACTAGCTTTTGAATGCAGAGTTTTGAGTTAGAAAAATTGCTTTCTAAGTCAGTCAAATTATGTACTCATACATAGGCAAATAGTATTCTGTATAAGAAGTAAAGAGTATAATATACCAGTGAAATGGTTTATTAGCAATCGTTTTATATTAATTTTTCTAAAAATATTGTATAAAACTAATGAGCACAATGTTCTGTTTTAACACAGGCATTGTCGAGAATTGGGTACTATTATTGTATTATTTCATCTCCCTTGCAGTGCAATGATTTTGTTTGAATGAACATCTTTAAACATAGCACCTTCAAGTACATATAATATAGTATATTCAAAGCGAATTTTCACTTAAAAGTATCTATGATGAGTTGTAGAACTTTACAACAAATGTCGAAGTGTTGAACGACTATGAATGTATTCAATGATTAATAAAAACTAAATATGTCTTATAAAAAAATTTACTGAATCAATGACTCGAATAGAACAGTGTATTCGATGTTGCCAATATCAAAGCCAGTCAAAGGATTACTGTGCGTGGTTTAATCGTTATTAGATGGGCTAACTTGCTATAGGCTTACAGCTTTCTATCGCTGCTCTTGGAAGATAATATCATATATTATTACAAGAATGGTCATGAGTTTTAAGTGGCTATGCTGGAGAACATTGTAGTTAAAATAGTTGAACTGCTGCTTAGCTGCTGAAAATTATTATAACGAATCCGCGCATATATCGAAAATATCGGTTAGTTTTTAGTTAAAAAGAAATTACTAGATAGTTAATTGGCGTAATGAATGTAGCCATAGATGTTAATGTATGTGTATGTGGTTTTGTACAGGATTGATGAGAATATTTTTAAATAAAATAAATAATTATTTCTTTTTGATTTTCCCTTCGGTATATCGACGTATAATGTGGTATTCAGACTGTGATTAGAATTTTGTTATAGGTCAAAGACAATATGAACTAAAACTCAAACTCATGCGGCAACATTGGAAGACTATATATAAATGATGTTAATAAACTTAGTGGACGTTTTTATATATTGAAAAATTGAAATATAACCGAAAATATTTTTGTCTTCATCCACAAAATGAGAGTTTTTTTTTCAATAATTACATCGTGCATCTTAGACACTTAAAAAGAACAAAGAGAAGTCATACGTGATACTGAATTTGTATCAGCTTCTTTTGCCCAAAGTGAAAATAATATAAGCCTTAAAATATAATTAAACTCCGTACAGAAGACAATATAACAGCAGGAATGGGGCCATTTAAAGGAAATAATATTAATAAAGACAAAAACGTTTAAATATTTGAGCAGAGTTTATTGTAAAGGAACCTTTCCAGCGAGCTAACAAACAAAAAGGAACGGCGAGCATTCATAAAAGTTTATTAATAGACCGCCATTGAGGTCACAACAGCAACGCTGGCTGCAGTTCTTCTCGGCAGCATGGCGAATGATAAAAAGTAATTTTAAAGACTCTGTTATCTGGTCTTTGCAGTGAACAGGAAACGAGACGTATTTTGTTCGTAGTTTTTGATAAACAAAAGATTTTTTTTTGCAATTTTATATACATGTTATGCCCGTAATAATTATTTAGTTTTGAGGATATGATATCCGTTAAAAGTATTTTATTTTAAATATATTTTCGAGGGTTTATCTGGACTGGGCCTACAGTTTAATGTGGGCTCCGAACCACGGTCTTCGGCATTAAGCCTCATATTTCGTTCCAGAAGACATCCGGTCTTACCCAGCTTGGTTATTGGCGTGACTGGGAACATTTTCCTTGTCGAATTTTGCACTCTTGCCTAGGACAAGCCGGCTTATATTCCAATTTGATAATAGCCCTAAAGTCCTAAGTGTTTAAAATATTTGGGTAAAAATTACGGGTTACAAGCTCCAATAATTACATAATAGTGACTGTCATTAACATAATTCAAATTCGATTACAGATTCGTGTACTAATATGATTGATAATGATAGGAAGCAGTACAATCTAACATCTATATATTGGAATCGACTAGGAATTAATACGTTTTCCTTCCCGTCCACTCCATCACGAACAACAATAATTCCTGCTGAACGTGATTTATATGAAACCTATACGTGTTACCAACCCAAGTAATCCAATAAAAATTATTTTCTCTCCAATGGAGATCTGTAACACATTGAGACATTATTTATCATTTTTGTTGACTATTATTTAATTTATTTATGATATTTGACGTGTTTGTTTGACCGTATTTCATCAAAATATCTGAAGATTTATTCGATGTTAAAATTGAGAGAAAAATCTAATACAGTAATAAATCTTCAAATAAACATGTGCATAAACCGTAAAGAAGATAATAATAAAATACTCCAAGAAAATGTGATTCCTTCCAGAGTGAATCTTGTTTTTCAGCAGGACATTGACTTGAAGTAAAGAAGAAATGTTATATCAGGAGTTCCTAGAGCAGAAAATAATAACAATAAATATATTTAACTAACTTTAACTTTATGTTAGTCTAACTATATCTTATAGACCATTACGAACATCATCAAGACGTTTAATGTATTGCCTGGCGCCATTTGTACAATATTTTCACTTCTCATTTTATTCTAGTTAAAAAGAGACAACAACAAATCCTTTCTGATAAGCTCGAACGAGTAACCGAACTCTGAGTCTGTCAAAGTCGTCTGGTTGTCAATCGTATACAAAATCAAATCTTCAAAACAATATACAATTATACAGTAAAATTCGTTAGAGAGGTAAACATTTTTACTGTTATGAAAAATATAATCTTGAATTCACCGCAATGCAACCGTCCTCATAAGGTAAATATGTTCTCTAACGAAAGTAAAATGTATTACTTGGATATACAATTGCTAATTAGGTGGATTAGGCTTCCAGGGAATACAACTACTAACGCGCTTAGAACTCTAACTCATAGGCGATATGGAAAAGAGTTTAATGTAAATATAATCAAGCAAAACCCTAACCTACAAACTATTATAGCTGTGTTCTTAATTATAGTTTTATGTCCTTTGATAATATATGCATTAGAATTACTATAATGTTAAAATAAATTATATTTGATAACAGTGCTATGTTTAATAATTTTATTTAGATTAGAATTTTATTGAATTTCAAGACCAAACCGCACTAAAACTCGGGAATTGATTCGGCCACTTTGACGTTATAAATTAGGACGACGTATGTACACAATAACTTTGGATAGACTATATGTTTTATTGTCATTTTTTAATTACCCTATTATTTTCAAGATTTTGAACACTAGTCTATATGATATTAAAAAAAATAGAATTAATTATGCTTCAAATTAGTTCATCAATTCAGAACATCCATGTTAACATAAAAACTGACACTTTTATTATGCATTTTCGAGAGTTACGTTAATTAAATCTGTTGTGAGGTCGAACACAAAAGAGACATTTGCGTCAGAATTGAAAAATTTTAAAGTTATCCCGAAATTTGACACACAAAAAATTAATTACGGCTCTTTGACGGACGAAGAAAAAAAATCCCCCCGGCGCGTATGCAAATTACTTTGCGGAAGAATATTATTTCTTTATTGACTTGAAAATGGGGTGGAAGACAGTGGTGGAGTTCCAACGCCTTGTAATTTATTACGCATTTTATTATATGTCCTTGACATATTTTGTCTGTTACAGAAGTTTTCAGACTTGTATTCAAATTGACTATTATTAAGTAATTAAGTCATTTAAGCCACCATCCTTATACACAATGCCGGTTTATCATAATAAATATCAATGAAGCCATACTATGATGAGATTGAAAGATCCATCGAACATTTTTGATATAAAGTTAGATTCATTTGCTTACTCAGCCAAAAGTTATTTTGTTTGAGTTTTGAACATATCAGAAGGTAATTCTCGTCATATTTTGCGTTTTTACTTGAGTTTTGATTTACTTGCGGTTTTACGTGTCAACGTTGGTGCTAGTTCGCGCATGGATAAACATTTGGCACTTTTTGTTGTTGCGATTTTGCTTCGGAACGTGCGACAGTAAATTAAGAGACAACAATTTGACCAGCTACAAGTGCAAAAATGCCTTAAGAACTTCGTCTTCACCGGGCAATGAAAGCGATTTCTTTGGAAGAAAAGCTTTTAATTTATACAAAATATTTAATGCCTGATGAAGTATCCACAAATTACTGAATGATAAGTATGTAATCGATAATTTGTTGCAAAATTACCCCAAACTGGAGTTTGAATGTCTCTTAAAATACGTTTTCCGCATTGACATCTTGATTTCTTAAAGCAAAACTTGGGCGATACCAGTGATGCGCAAAGAGAAGGGCTACACCAAAATATAGTAAAAATCGAAAGGCGATACCAAGGATTTTAGGACGAAGGTATGATGAGCTGAGAAGTTGCTACCCCTTTGCCCATTAAACTATTATTTATTTCGGCCAGTACAAAACTTGTCTTAAATAAAATATAATTATCGTATGTTTAGAAAAATAAAAGTTTTTGTACACCATTTGCCGAAACATAACGTTCGGAAGTATCAAATGGTTGTGGTCTGTTGTCGCCATGGGACTGAAACTATTTCCAGTCCCAACTGGATAGCGTGAATGTATATTTTTTTCTATGGTATATAACGGTCTGGGATTTCTCTGGGTTGATTTGCAACCCTCATAATTTTAACCACTTGACCGCGGTATTGAATAAAATGTAGGTAAATACTAGGTATGTATAGGTTGAAAAGGGCTGGGACTTGTACGGAACCTTGGATGGCCTTGTATATAAAACCATAGTGCCAGGCTTTGGATAGATCTAGAAAGACCGCGCAAAAATTGATTGCGGCTAAAGGCTAAGTAACAGTAAAATGAATATATTTTATGCTAGTCAGTGAGATAAACTTTAGTTCGTAAAAATGATGAATGTGAATATAGTATTGCATATCTATTAATATATTTCTGAACAAAGAATTATTACGTTTTTAGTAATAATTAGTCAATAGCAAGCACGCTTTATTTTATCTTAAAGAGTGCATTCAAGAGTCAAGGTGACACGTAGCTGTGGACTAATCAATGTCACGGAATTATCATCAAGTAGATGCATAAAGTTTCGAGGCAAAATAAACACGAACTGGTCGAGTTCGCCAACCTACATATTGCCGCCGTTAAGTGAAAATATTTATAAAATAATTTATGGCAAACAGGCGTATTTCCATTTTGGCTTTAATTACGTTTCATCCCGTTTGACTTATTCTTGCTTATTGGTTAATTATATGGTCGCAGGAATTTGCCATGTAAAACATCAAAAATGCGAACGCTTTTCTTGTAACGACAACTTCTATTTATAATTACGTATCTACTTAATATTTTATTGATTGTAATTAATATGTTATTAATTATGTTATGTTAAGATTATATTTACATAAGAATGTTTACGTAAGAGGTTATATTACTATAAATAAAATATCACGCCTATAACTCAATTTTTAAAAGATTTATAAGAAAAGGGGTTACTGTGTATTAAATCGTATCTGTTACATTTGTAACAAACTTGTTCAAACTTCATTGACAGGCTTCACTTTTCAGTATATGTCATTTCGACGAAGTGTGAACAGAAACGTTTTTCAGTGCGTTAAAAATGTCTGAACTTGAACTTGTACCGGGTAAATCGCATTTGCGACATTCAAAGGCATCATCGAAGACAAAGCGCGTTTTGGATAGGCAAAAAAAGAAGGTGATGATTTGAAGGCATTAGCCGATGGAACCATCAATAGGGATCCACCGTATTCTCCAGAACTTGCTCCTTCTGATTACTACCTGTTCCGACTTATGAGCGGTGACCTGTCCGAGCAAAAATAGGTCGATTCGTAGATAGCCTGAAAAGATATATCGGTCTTTCAAGATGCAATCCGTAAATTATCTGAGAGATGGAAAAAAGTGGCAGCTATTGATGGACGATACTTTGAATAAAATACGCAAATTTCTAATAAAAAAATCCCTTAAAACTAACTTATAGGCCTAATATTATACATTATTTTGAAATACAGACAGTTGGATTATTGTCTACTTAATCTTTTATCATCCTTTACTTGTTACATTTTTAAGTGCAAACTTTTCAATAATTTACAAAACATTCATACTAACAAGTCTGTTTGGTTAGAGTGTAAACCGTTAAAGAGTGCCGAATAAAATGTTTTTAAGGAAGGTTTATTATTATTTTAAATCAAAACAATACTTTCAAAAATAACCATATTATGATGATTTTAACTTTCAAGAGTTGATGAAATAAAATTCTGAGTTGTTCGGTGAACTATAATGCCAAAGGCTTCAAGAATTATTTAAATCATCGGGTGTCAACTTGTCCTCTGTTCAAATGAACATAACTCTCCAAAAAATCGTCAATATAATTTTTATTTAATGGAATTGAAGCATAATCTAAACTAAACCAACATGGAGGATTACTTGCTATCTGTTGCAGTTGGTACCTTTAACACAATTAGATGGTTCTCAAAATTTTCATCAAAATAAAAATTCCATTGAAAGACGTCGTTTGCTGGTGAATCAAATGTCATGATCGTCAATTCAAATGTGGTAATTTCAACGTTCAGGAGAAAAAAACGTCTTGGTAAGCAGAAAACTCTTAAAGATGCGGAATTACAGAGTTTTTGAATGACCAAATCGCTTTGCTCTGTGTCTGGTGAGACCAGGTTGGTGCCGTATATTAAGAACTGTTAAAACCTGGATGAATCGTTCAATACTGATCGCTAAGACTACAACAATTGATATATTTGAACTGTACATCGAAAAACCTTCACAATACGCTCTAAAACATGATAGGGTGATATTACAACATGACAACCGTCGCACACAGCAAAAACAGCCGAAGAGTCACTTGGATGGGATGTTTTATAGCATCCACCATACTCTCTAGATCTGGTTCCAGCCGACTACCTTTTCGCATCACTTGCAGAGCGGCTGATTTTGATTTAAATGCCTCGATGAATAATTTAGCTCAAAGAAGACACTTTTCAAAACTGTAAGAATTAGAAATGTATTCATAAATGGCCAAAAATGGAGCAAAATGTATGCAAAATTAATGACCTATATTTTTAATTAATTAATTTTAACTGTTCATTTTATTTTATTTAGCGAACAAAAAAACTAGGATAGGAATTACCGAAACACCTATTAAAATATCTCAGATTTAGATTACCGTGATTTCTAAAATATGAAAAAGATATATGTTATTTTTTTTTTGTTCTGGGCTATAACCAGGCGGTCGAATGCATGACGCTTATCTGGTCGCGGAAACTTGCCCTGAAGTGACAAGTTGGACCAGGTTATGTGGGACTGCCTTTGGGCTTACCAATACACTAAACCGAAATCGCCTCACAGTTGACCCCTGTGGATCGCTACTGCTACTGCATTAAATTTGGAGATATGGCACCCGCTGATCGGGCAGCCGTTATTGGACACGAGGGCCCCGGCGATTCTATTGATTCGCGAACTTGAGTTAACACACAACTGGATACTGTTGTATGGAGGCAAAAGTTATGACTGTAGCGACGGATGAGGCCGTTTCAGCCTGGAAAACGGGGGGAGCTTAGCGGTGACGCGGTGCTAAGCTCCCGGCATGTCGACCAGCTCGCCAACAAGTGCGTTTTCAGAAGAACTGAAGCTGAGTTGTTGTTTGTGGAATGAGTGAGAAATGAAATGCTTGATTTCTGGAGTGTCAGTTTTCCTATGAATTTAATTATTTCTGACAAACCATGGAGCGTTTAATATTCTCCTGAGGGGCTTATTTTGGAAGACTTGAAGCCGTTTGACCTGGTTGGGTGTAACAAACTTGAAGTAGACATTAGATCCGTAGAGGAGTACGATGGGAAGTCTGCTAGAAGGGCCGATCAGCGAATATAGCAGGTTTGCTATCCCTGAACCTTTTTGGATTGCTTTCTGGATTTGGGAATGCCAACCGAACCGCCGGTCGAAGTGGAGACCTAGGTACGTGACGTTATCCAGCCATGGAATTATTGCGGTGTCGATCTTGTGGGTGGGTGTTGTCTTGCGGTTTTTAGGGGGTTGATTTGCAACCTCCAGAATTTGAACCACTTGAACGCATAATCGAGCTGCTTCTGAAAACGTTCATAAATTGTAACTTCAAACCTGGCGGCCGTGAAGAAAGCAGTGTCGTCAGCGTAAAACGCGACGTCAATGTGCTCTTTTCTCGGCAGAATAAGGCTGGGGCCAGCGGGAAACCTTGAGGTACGCCAGCATTGATTTATTTACGACTGGAAAGTGATTCTCTGATCTTGACCTGGAAAGATCTGTCCGAGAGATAGGACTTGATGAGAGAATTGAAGATCTTCCGGGAGGCCTAACCACACGCACTTTACGATCAATCCGTCGTGCCAGACCTTGTCGAAGGCTTTGGTTAGGTCCAGAAGAACTGCTCCAAGCTTTTTACGTTGGTCAAGAGCGTGATGGATATACGGTATATAATAGAGGCCTTACTATCCGGCTATCTGTTTAAAAAACTACCTATGATGAACGAGTGAGACGGATGGGTCTGTTTTCTAATAGATAAAAACCCTCAGTGTCGCTTTGTATCACCAACAAATTGACTCTTCTAGAGATTTTCTATATTTAAAAACATTTTCACAAATTATGGCTTATATACGTGGATGACAATAGCACATGTAAAAGAATATCAAAGCTATTGGATATAATATTAAGTAAAAAAAATAAATTTCTAACCATAAATTCGTATTTTTTTCTTATTATTTATTAAACTACAGTATTTCGTTTCAACTATACCATAGTGTAACACATTATGTATACTTGCACAAAAAGATTAAATTCGAAGAATGCGAATCAAAGAAAACTATCTACCGAATATATTTCAAGAGGAATGCATTTGTGAGAATGTACATTTAAATTAAAGCATTGAAATGTGTGGGAAAGTACTATCACTTTGTGTGGGTTTATTGTTATTTACGGTGACATTCCGAGATGGAGAATATGGCTTAAGCATGTACCGAAAAAAAAAACACAATTGGCATTAAATCCAGTTTTACCGTTTTTCGGAGAACAATAACAACCATTAACAAAAGAAAACCGACTGGTCAACGTTAACGATGTGAAATAAATTGCTTCCTAAAGGACCAAGTCGCTAAATTAAAGCTACCTCGTTAAATCCAATCAATAATTTAATTAGTAAGGGCAGACGAAATTGACAAAATTCAACCTAAAAAACCTTCTCGATTTTTTGTTTTATTTCAAAAGTTTTCAGACTGATTGTAAATAGAAAACTTTTCTTCTCAGGCCATCAAAATTGCAAACTATCGGGACATTTTCGAAGAACTAAGTAAAAGTAATCTATAATTTCTTTAATCTAAAGTTTTTAGCAAAACAATCCCTTGTACTAAAAAAAGTGTTTTATTTAACTTTCAAACGCGTTTATTCCAATAAAAATGTTTTTTTTGTTAGATCTACAAATAAGTCGTTTTGTCGATTGTCAAATGAAGACACCAGACTGCAATATTAAGATATCTGTCAGTAACATAACTTTGAAATCTTTGGAAATCTGTATAATGTAATTGTTTGTGGTTAAGTTGTTTATAAATTTGAATGCAACTAGGGGTTAGACTCGGCACAATTGTTATTTAAAAGCCTAAAGAAGCTTTCAAAATGTTTTAGGTTTTAAAGAAAATATTATTTTGCTTAAAAATTTTCCAAATGGCTTTCAGTAATGATGGAGATAAGTAATAATGGGGATGAATCAAAATATCCCTTGCCCCTCTCTAATAACCCGTTAAATAATTAATGATTTAAGAGCAAAAAGTAATCAATATTAATTAGATAAAATGGGCTCAGAATCATTAAATTCCATTTCGAGTGCTGCTGATTTTTATAGTCATCACTGGTTATATTGCGGTTATATTTTAATTTATCTTTCTTATAAAGAATATATCGGAATTATTGGACAGCAATAGGTACTTGTATTTCGAATATAATATATTTAGAAATTTTAATTAAAAAAATATGTATTATATTAGAAATGTATTTTCTTAGTTATTATTATTTTTCTGTATATATTTTAAAGTCTCCTTTTTACCAACGAGTGTTTATCTAGACTGGACCCATAGTTTAACGTGGGCTCCGAACCACGGTCATCGGCATTAAGTCTACTGACTGGCGAATAACCAACTTAGAGATTATCCCAGAAGACATCCGGTCTTACACAGCCTGGTTACTGTCGTGATTGGAATCATTTTCTTTGTCGGATTTTAGATTCCTGTCTAGGACAATCACAAACATACATTTCCGAACATTTCTCAACAGGATTCGAACCCGGTGAAACAGCCGGTGGACCGTCCTGTCGCCTTTACCACTGCGCCTAGCAAGCCGGGTCTTAGTTATTTAACAGATTTGTGTAATTTATCAATTGTCAGTTTTGGTTTTAACAATTCAAAAGTAGCTATTTTGTTAACAATAACAAAGAACGATCTAGAGCACTAAAAAAGTTCGAAGGTAATTAATTGCAAGATTTATAATTACGACAATCCAACCCAAACTTTGAGACAGAACTGTTCCAAGACTTTTGCAGAGAAGAAGTAAGAGATTTCCAATGTTGAAATCGTTCAAGCTTCAAAATCGAAGTTTTATGACTTTCCAAACAATAAAAAAAGAATAAAGAAGAATGTTGTCATGCGTTAGTTCAGAATATTATGAGTTTTTTAAATCGAATGAAAATGTAACTTCAGTCGGTTTAGTTCACCCGAAACAAAAATTATTTCTTAAAAATAAATCAATTTGAAACAAAAAATGGCGTTTGAGATAGTGAAATCTTAAATGATGGGTTTAGCCGTGCGTTCTGGTCTCAATGGACGGTGTGTATGCATGCAGGTCTCACTTATGCATTATTTTATTAATTTTGTGTCATAATTAGACTTTCTATCGTGTATCGAGTATAACAGATCAATTGAAAAGTCCCCGGCTTGACATATAGATGGAGCTACTAGTATTAAATCCATATGTTTTTTCGTTAGCCCTAACCCTCAAAAGATACCTGTATAAATTTGATAGCTGTCTGATCATTAGTTTGTGAATTATAGCATTTTCAGTGAAGCAACTTTTGTTATTGTGAAAAAAAAAAGGAAAAAAAGGAATTTCGCGTGTTGATAAAATATTGCTTATTGAAGGGAAAAAATACAGTTGAAGCAAAAACTTGGCCGGATGTCGAGTTTCCGGACACTGACCCAGGAAAATCAACCATCAAGGATTGGTATGCTAAGTCTAGACGTAGTGAAATGAGCACCGAAGACGGTGAACGCAGTGGACGCCCAAAAGAGGTAGTTACCGAAGAAAACATTAAAAAACTCCACAAAATGATTTTGGATGACCGTAAATTGAAATTGAGTAAAATAGCAGACACTCTAAATATATCAACTGAACGTGTACATTATATAATTCACGAATATTTGAGTATGAGAAAGCTTTGTGCAAAGTGGGTGCCGCGCGAGCTCACTTTTGACTAAAAACAATGACGAGTTGATCATTCGGAGTCGTGTTTGAAGATTATTAAGGGTAATTAAGGGAATTATGTTGAATGAAAAAAAATTCCAAAAAAATATAGTAAAACACATTTAATCTAGATAGGCCGGGTACTTTTCAACAGGCTTGTTAGTATAGGTTCATACATCTATGACCAAATGTATATCTTTTAAGCCTTTTTTGTGTTGTAGTGTTAGTACAACCATGTAAAATTAATATTTTAGTAGCAATGTCAAAAGGTATCTTTGAATTATCATCATAACATTTTCCAGTAGGTTTGCCATCGATAAAAGTATGATTTGTCTTAGCAAATATAGGACACTTGTTTTCAATAATACTATTCTCAGAGTTCCCAATTGGCGATTGTGTCATTATTGGGTACTTAGGGTCTTGCCTGGTTTTCTTACCATGTTTAATAACTGATGGTATTTTTTTATTTAATGTTCTTTGATATTCTACCATATTTCATGGTTAGTATGTCTGGACTCACTTCAATTCTAGTTTTTTTTAAAATTATGATTTCAATTACAGTCACACAGTATAGCCATAATCGACGAATAGATTCAGGGCAAATGTAGGTTATTTGCAGTTAAATTTTTTCACTTAAGCAGTGCTTTTCGTTGGTAGCATTTTTTTTTAATTTAATTATTACATTGTTACTAGACGTTTACTATGTCCTAGAAGGACTCATCGGCCCTATCTCAGTCTCTGGTGATATAATGTTTATACGCGTCACTGCTGTATTTTTTATTATATGCACCTCACTACACAATACTTCACAAGATCAGATAGTTTGATTCTTTTGAGTCTGTGTCTTGTTCTGGTGGTATCCAAAACCTGCAATACTTCAATATTCTCATGAGAATGGAGTTTTTTCTCATGCTCCTTGCAATTCTCTTGATTTCTTAACTTACTGTGGGTATGTGGAGGTCTCGATGTAGGTATGTAGGTCAGTCCTATAGTATTTGGGTGCGCCTATAATACCTCTCAGGACTTTGTTCTGAAAAATTTGTATTTTCTTCATGTTACTCTATGCGGAACATCTCCATAATTGAACTCCGTATGTCCATCTAGGTTTCAGTATTTGCTTATTTATTATGTACCGATAATTGAGATTTTCTTCCAATTAGCCAGTACATTTTCCTATATTTCAATTCCAGTTCTTTTTTTTCTTCTTTAGAACAATTTTAAGCAATAAAACCAATTGTTTAACTGCGATATATGAGATGAATAATCCAAATAAAATCGAAGCACGCTAAAATTTCAAACGTTGAAATGTGGAAATGTTGGTTAGGAAAGGTTTCTTGTGATTGGAAATGTTGTGATTGTATTTATGATAAAATCTTAGGCATCCTATTTTTAATTTAAAGGTAAATATATCGATTTCTAGATAGTTTACCATTATTATAAATCAATATTTTTGTACTAGTGACTCTATTCATAAGATAGGGCAGCCCACAGAGGTGAGGCTGTTTAGGGCATCAAGTAATCTTCATTAGTATCAGGTACTGACTAATATTTAATTAAAATAGAGATATGAAAATACAAATACGACCATTGGTCGTCCTTTCCTTTTGTAGTCAAAGTAAAAGATAAAAGAGAAATGTTGTAATGCTGCTATCGCTCGATGCTAGGTAGATACAAACAAAGTTACTTTTAGAATTCGAGCGTTCAAAAGGAAACTTTAACGTTTAACGTTTACCCTTATTTTCGAAGAATTTGTTATATTGTGCCCCGTCGGCAACTTCGCTTTTTAAACAGATTTCGCAATAAATATTCATTACACTCGGCACTGCATGTACTTCGTCCGTTAATACATCGATAAAGAGCCGAGCATCCAACATCCCCACTTCAATCCCGCCGCCACGCACCGCCTATTTAATAACCGCCCCGGAACCCATTAATTCTCGTTCCGTGATTTTAAAAGGTCTTTTACGGCTACGGTCGTCCCACCATCAATCACCGCTGACGTCCGTTTATTATTTGTTTAATTTTTTCGTCGTTTACGACCGAAAAAACACTTAAGGCCCCGATACGGCTCTGCGTGGAGGACAACAGCGGGCGATTAGACAGGACCGGACCGGGTAACGGGGGATCTAAGCGCCAGATGGCGCTAATTGATGACGGGGAGGTCGAGTGCATCTAAATGCGCGCTCTGGCCGGTGGGGCTGTTGTCGCCGGTGGGCGGCGATGGTGGTTTTTGGGGGTGTAGTCGCCTCCCGGGGCTATTAGATTCGGATACTGGTGTCCATTAGTTTCGGGGTCGAAACTTTATGGATTTGGTAATGAAATTAAGTTGTGAGGAGACTATTACAATGATATAAGGGAAACACTATTGGATAATGACGCACAGTATGGCTTCTAAACGAACAGACTCTGTTTATATTAGAATATATATCCGACGAAGCAGATTTAATCTTGTTCAATTACTACAGTTGCGATGTGTACCACTATACTACTATCTATCAATTAATCTAACGTTGGTTTTCACATTTCTCTGCATACAGTAACAGTGTAGCATCTGGTATTAATTCTTAAAATGCTCAAAATGCGTTTTCGACATTCATCAAACATTTTTAAATACTTATTGGTAATGTTGTTCCGTTCAAACTCCCAAAGCCAAACTTCCAACTTTCAGACAGCTTAGCAGTTAAAATAACTACTATTTCCATACGTTTACATGCGATAAGAAAGATGAAAAATAACGGAAAATTATTACCACAGAAAATAATTGATAATACCATTTCGACTCGTTTCAACATCGAGATTTTATTGCTTGTCAGACAAAAAGAAGAGTTTTCTGTGGCGGCTTGTGAGTGGCCATGAAAAGTTAATATACTACGACTATCTAAAGCGCAAAAAGTCGTGGGTTAGTGTAGGAGAACCATCCGTAATTCTGATTCCAGATTGAAGAAGATTGAACCAGAATGTCCTGAATCTCTCTTACTGGCTTCGAAATATCGAAGTACGAAAATTGATAGATGCCAAACACAATGAAGGAAAATATTTTTCTCAATAAATCTTTTATGAAATCTCCTGTTTTAGGGATTCACGATCTCGCGTATAGTGTAAACATATATAAACATGTTTTTAGCTCCAAGTATATTGAATGAACAGTCGATACTAACATGCATAATAATAATAGATAATTTTAGAAATTTCGTTTAATTTTAAGAAAAGTTGAAAGAAAATTGATATTCAAAATAACACGAGTCGGTTTGGTTGACACAGTGGTCAAGGCGACAGAACGGTCCTTCTATTGCTAGATGGTCGCTGTAGTCGAGGATTCGCCTTTAGCTAGGGCATGTTTGTGATTGTTTATAATTGTGATTGTCCAAAAGACAAGAGCATAAAATCCGCCAAGGATAATGATCCTAGTCACGCCAGTAACTAGGCTGGGTAAGACCGCATGTCTTCTGGGATGATCTCCAAGTTAGTCACTTAGTCGATAGCAGTACGTTAAGCAGTAGGTCCAGTCCAGATAAACTCTAAACTATAACAAAACATAATAAGTCGGCATCATTTATATTTTATTGCATTTATATATAAGAGTGTTTTCAATATAAGAACGTTCAATGAGAGAAAAATTACAATAATATTGTTTGAAATAATATCAAAATTATTCACCTTTTCAGAGATAGATAAATCTTCTGAAATACTTTTTTTTAAATCTACTTAATTGTCGTCTACCTAATATGGTTATTTTTAAGAGAGTCCTACGAAAATATGTTCAAATGTGTTTAATATATCCACGTCTACGTCGCATAATATTCTAATGACAATTAAGAATATCATTTTCTTCTAAGAACTACAGAAATGGTTTTTAAGAACTAGCGTATTAACAAGATAAGGATAAAATTAATTAATGTTCGCGTTATTACATAGTAATAGTGAATTTATTGTTGGTGATAACAGTTTTTTAAATACATTGTAAATTACTGTAAGAACGTAATTTCTCAACGAAAGTTTTGTTATAAATATATCACAGTTTCACATTTCACAAAAATTATTGTTTTAATCAGCCTGGTGTGTTTATTGTTTTTACAATATATATTTTCGGTGAGAAATATGGATAATACATAAATAGTACATGAATACATGAATTAAACAATGAAAATATGCAGCGGTTAAAATAAAACTAGATAATTTGCGTAGATGGAACACATAGGACAAACACAAAAGTTATGAATTATTAAGCATTCAGTATCGATTGAAATATTAAGGTATTTAATAATTAATGTTATAAGATATGTGACTGTATGTGACATTTTATTGTTTGAACTTTGTATCAATTATTATGATTATTTACTTTATAGGCCTACGTTTTCAAAAATCACGCATTCTTTTAATATACATCTCTAAATACATATATTCTCTGTTTTAATATACGAACATATATTACTTCATTTATTATTCCATATTTATGCTTATAACTTAAAAGTAAAGGAAGATCGTGTAAAGTTATTTTTGGTGCCCTGAAGTTGTTACAGTTCTGAATATAATCTTACTTATGACACTTTGCTATAATGTTCAGTGGTACTTAACAGAAATGAGATTTATTTAAATACCATTTAAAAACGGTTAATAAGTATAAATTCTTGAAATAGTTTCCATATATTTTAATATGTTTTAATATACGGACATTTATTGTTTTAATTAATGTAATATATCAAAACCATTAATAATTTATAAAAGTTTTAGTAATATGGCCGTGGTTTCATATCATATCATGCTTTATTCAGTACAATAAAACTTGACTTTAAACAATCTTTCAATGATGAGGATGAGACGGATCATGACAAATGACTCCGATTACTTACAGGGAAGTAGTCTAAGATTGATTTTTGACAGGTATATATGAGACCTGTAAACCAAATCTCAAACATTTAATGTTTGTACAAAAATTATAAAAGTCCCTTTACATTTTGTTAAAACGTGAAAGTTATACGTGAAACAATTCGCTTTATAAAAATAAAATGAGTATGCCCCATTTGCGGATGGTAAATCAATACCAGAAAAAGAGGACAGTCATACATCATGGACGGTATTTTTAACTGTGCATTATTGAAAAAGGTGCGCCAGGTGCTACGTATTACTAACCATTCTTTGCAGATAGTAAATTTAAGAGTGTTTATTTTAAAAGAATATTCCAAAGTTAGAACGCTTCATAGATTTTCGATATATCGATGTAAGCCTGGCGCCATTTATACTTTTTTTGTGTCTTTTTGGTTTCGATGGTGATCTATTTTGGAATACAACTATTTCGGTATGGGCATATCATTTTCAGATATATGACCGATGGCGTTGACGTCTTTAATGTGCCGCCAAAAGCTTAATTTATGGTAATAAAATGTCTATTGATGATAACGTACTGGCGAAATATCGAATTTAAATTATTTGATGTTTAAAAATATACGTAATGGATTGAAAGCAAGATATGCCATTATAAACGTCAGCTCCCAGTTGCCTTCCGTCATAATAAAAGTGTTGGGAACCATCGACTGAAACTGACTATCGACTGTTTAGTAATTGACTACTTTTTACCATCGACTGTTTTCAGTCGCTATTTTCGGTCCGACTGATTTTGTTACTATTTACTATCGAATGTTTCAGTCGTACATTTAGTTACTATTTTTGGTTCTACTTGTTTCATTCGATTGATTTTTAACGTTCTGGCTTTGTCGTCCTAGCCGCGACCTTGACAAAAATGTACCCAATTTATGCTTACATAGATTTATATGTAATATGTGTAGTTTTATGATTTTCTTGGTAGTTGTTTTGATTTGTAAATAACAATATATTGTATATTAATATTATAGCATTTTGGTAGGATATTTTTCAAGATTGTTAATTAATAGGGTAAAAAGATTAAAATTGTGAATGATAAGTAGTAAAATATTTTGACTGTTTTCATGGCAATAATAGGTAATATGTCGATTACTCTCAGGATTTAAAAAAAAAATATTTTCGTTCAATTATAAATAAAGCATTTATATCATTTCATTCATATCATTTTTAATTATGTCATGGATTAGTTTTTTTCTATGATTTTAAATGACTGTGTATGACTTCTATGACTTTATTTTAAAAAACTCTAGTAGTTATTATGTGATCATTTTTAACTGTCATAGATTAGGTATATGTTTAATTTTTATATAGTATTTATGGTTATTGTACATCTTTAGTTTTTTAGGTTTTTTTAAGTTGTATTCTCTATATTTATTATAGTATATTATTTAAAAATAACAATTAACACATTAAAATACAATAAAATATTTTTGGGGTATTATTCCATCCCATAGAAAAATTCCATTCCTTTTTATACAACCACAGAACATTCAAATATAAAGTAATTCACTTCGTTTAAAATTAAATTATAAGTTGCATGTTATGTATTATTATTATTATTATAGTATTCAGTAATGATGTTTTTCCTTTTCTATGTTAAAGTTAGTTCGTGAAGAAGTTTATACATCTCTGTCTCGCTTATACTAACATTGGAAAGTATAAGCACATATAAAATTAACTGGTCCAAGTAATTATCTCCGTCCTTTCCTGTCTCACAATTGATACAGGAAAGGATTCGTACATCTTCGTCTGATACCACTAATTGAAATAAACAGTCGAACAGTGTATTTGACTAAAAATAGTAATTACTATTTTCTGTCGCTAGTTTTTTGACTATCGAGTGTTTTGATTGGTTTCAGTCGATAGTTCCCAACGCTAGATAATATTAATAATAGCAACTGGCCGGTTATATTAATAATAATATGATAATGAGTCTCTATCGGAGGGAATTGGCTGTGGGTGTTTGTCACCAAAAAATTCTGGATATTCATTCAAAATCAAATCAACATAAATTTTGATTTCATATTAAAACTTTCTTCCTGTAACTTTCTTATTTGTCTCTAATCGGTCATTTAGGTAGTGCATAGGCTCAAACGCAAACTACCATTCGAACTGATTAATAGACACATGGAGTGAGATTTAATAATCTCTATAATAAGTTAGTATAGTCTTTAGAATAAGTTAGGATAGACTTTAAAATAAGTTAGAATAGTATCTAGAATACGATTTAGATCATAAGTTGTACAGCAAATCACTTACTGTAGCGATCTTCTATATGTCAGGATAGTCATATTATATAACGAAACTCATATAATAATACTTATTGTCCATGGGCAGATTGTTGAAGTTCTAAGAGATTAATATATATATATATATATATATATATATATATTCTGCAACTATTTATCAATAAAGCCCTTTTAAAGCAAAACAAAATTATTAGATTACCATCTAAGCACCAAATAATTAAAGCAATTTTAAATTACAGTGGCTTCAGTTTCTTAAAATTACGTTAAATGTTTGGACTTTATTCCCTATTATCTTGGAATATTCAGAGTATTTATATTTTAACAAGGCTTAACATCAATCTTTACTTTATGTTATAACTATATTTGTCAAGGCAATAAAATGTTTCAACAGATCCCTTTTCGTCTGTTTTTCATTAAACGAACAAAAGTGCCTAAACTAACACTTCCACACAGCCCATAAATTTTACTACATATGTACAGTTTTACGCTCTAATCAAAAGCAGTCGTAAACTTGTTGGTAAATATGTTTCTTGGCAAATAAATCCACGCATAAAGAAGAAAAAAAAAGCGATTTAACGTCAAAGGACAAACGTTTCAGTTAATCCAGTCGAACATCTGGTGAGTTATCGTACACTTAAGTTATATTTTTTCAGGTAACAAAGCATTTAATTGATCATAACTTGTGTTTTCGCTGCGATACGTGCGGCTCCTTTTTGTGTTCGTGTTAGTTATTACAATTAACTATGAGAAATATGTGACAAAGCCGGGGAATTTTAAAGAGTCTCTTTGAAAGGAAACCCTGCAACACAATTTGCATACTATCTTGTTACACACTTGACAATGTCAGACCGCACACAACGTCCGTCACCGAAGAAGTTATTCAAATGTTGGTAAGTTAAGCAATGCCACTGTTAGCATCGCATTAAACCTTGATTATCCTTAACGATAGAGTGATTATTCAACAAATATAATTTAAATTATAATATCATTCATAGTTTCATGTTGTAACAAAAAAAATTATAAAAAAACTAGTGCTCGTCCTATTGAAAGGGAATCTTAAGAACTAATATTTACTAATCTTTCTTAAGTTGAATTTAATTAAATCTAATTTCCATTAAGTTTCCATAATCAACAAAGTATTGGTAAGTGTAAATTAATACATCAGTGAACAAAGATAATTTTCAGAAAATTATAAGATTATTTTCAGAACTGTAAAATTCAGTGCATCAAATATAAGTATGTATGACCTTTCTTTGCTTTTATCTTATAAATGAAGTATTACATGTTTGTATATGAAAACAAAGTATATATGATTAAAACAATTTTGAAATTGATATTTCACATTAGATGTTTATGAAAACAATTAAGTTATTTATTTTTACAATTTAGAAATGTATATGACGGAATATATTTACAATCGTATATTAGCTATTGATTTTTTCAAAACTTAGTCCTATAAATTAAATAATCAAAATATTTGATACAAAGTTCAAACAATAAAATGTCATATAGTCACATATCCTATAACACTAATCGTTTACTGTTAATAATTCATAATTTCTTGTAAATCTACCATAGTACATTGGCATATTTTCAAAATCAAAAACATCCATAATATTTTTTATTAAAAGGGAATAAAAGATAATTGGATGCTAAATCAGGACCGTATGGTGGATAATTAATCAAATTTACTTTTATAGTGCTTAAAAGTAACTCGTTAGAAATTACTTTTAACAGTTTTGAATTGTTAAATGTTTTTATTTAATTTAATATTTATTTAACAATAGAATATTAAATGATGTAAATATACCTTATCCATAAATATATCCCAGTTAGTTGTATTAATTCTGCACAATCTTGTAATATAAAAGGCAGCTCTTATTTTGTATAACTGTAGACTATTCCTACCAATTATTTTCATTTTTTTTATAAATTAGGTTTAAAGAAAATATTCTTTTCGGGATATATAAAAGTCTATGCTGTCTGAATTTATATTAACTAATAGCTTTGTTAGCCTTTTAAGTTTTTAAAATGTATCTTGAGACATATCAAGTTATTGTTGAAACATGTTAATGTCGAATAAATTTATAACTGGTGAAGCATTGTTTTTAAACTATGTGGTTCCTTTTTATATTCCATTTGAATCATAATTAAAAAAAAATAATTTGAAATTATTATGAGATTGTCGTCAAATTTGTTAATATTAAAAGTTGCTATGACAGGTCAATTCAAAAGTCTCCGATCTGACACATAGATGGCGCTACTAGAAATAAATATATATGTCTTTACTTAGTTCTAACCCTCAAAAGATGCGTGTATAAATTTGACAGCTGTCGGATCATTAATTTGTAAATTATACCATTTTGAGTGAAGCAACTTTATTGTGACTGTTATTGTGAAAAAAATTGATAAAAAGGAATGTCGCGTGTTGATAAAATATTGCTTTTTGAAGGGAAAAAATACAGTTGAAACAAAAACTTGGCTTGATGCCGAGTTTCCGGACACTGCCTCAGGAAAATCAACCATCTAGGATTGGTATGCTAAGTTTGGACGTGGTGAAATGAGCACCGAAGACAGTGAACGCAGTGGATGCTCAAAAGAAGTTACCGACGAAAACATTAACAAGTAAATTGAAAGTGAAAGAAATAGCAGACACTCTAAATATATCAACTGAAGGTGTACATCATATCATTCACGAATATTTGAGTATGAGAAATCTCTGTGCAAAGTGGATGCCGCGCGAGTTCACTTTTGACCAAAAACAACGACCAGTTGATGATTCGGAGCAGTGTTTGAAGTTGATCAAGCGTAATAAACCCGAGTTTTTGCGTTGATATGTGACAATGGATGAAACATGGCTCCATCATTTCACTCCGAAGTCCAATTGACAGTTATTCGAGCGGACTGTACACGATGAACCCGCTCCAAAGCGTGGGAAAGCGATCTGTCGGCTGGCAAGGTTATGGCGTCTGTATTTTGGGATGCGCATGGAATAATTTTCATTGACTATCTTGAAAAAGGAAAGGCCATCAACAGCGACTATTACATTGCATTATTTGACCGTTTGAAGGACGAAATCGCCAAAAAACGTACGCATTTGAAGTAAAAGAAAGTGCTGCTTCACGAAGACAATGCACCGTGTCACAAGTCAGTGAAAACGATGGCAAAAATCCATGAATTGGGCTTCGAATTGCTTCCTTACCCATCGTATTCTCCAGATCTGGCCTCCAGCGACGAGGGTCGCTATAAGCAATGTATCACCCTTGAAGGGAATTATGTTGAATAAAAAAAACTAATTTTGCTAAAGAAATGTGTTTTACTATGGTAGGCCGGGGACTTTTCAATTGACCTGTTATAGAATTGAAAACATTTTATGATATTTAATTTAATAACAGTAAATTCAATTTTTGCAAGCTTCATATTGGCATATCGCAATTCTGGCAAACGGTCAAAATCAGTAATAACGCAAGTCGGATGCGCAAACACATCCATCATATTCACCTGAACGGATTTTGATTGATGACCATGATAAACTACGAAAATTCTCCTTATATATTCTTATTTTCCATTAAAAATATATCTGGACTAACGATGCACATATGTGAGAAGTTTAGAAAATATCTAGTTTTATTAAATATGACAGATAATTCTTCATGTTTTTATAAATAAAGTTAAGCTTGATTAAATCCACATTCACAAATGGCTTTTTACAGCTGATTGAAGTCAACTAAAATGTTTAGATGAGACATTAACTAACAAAAGAAGTTTTGTAATAAATAAAGTTATCATTGTGCGTTATTATCACTCCATAATATATTATCACGGTAGCACATCGAATATATTAATGAAATTTAAATAATAATGTCTCATAACTATAAAACATATTTAAACATTGAGATCAGAGAAAGCGGACTTGAAATATTATTTTAAAAATATATATGAACGATTAAACTGTGATTTAAACTTATGTACCTGGATAAGTTATTAGTTTTATTTTAACTAATAATTATAGACTGAATTCCATATTGTTTAAACTTCAATTAAATTAAGATATACAGATCATTTTAACATAAGCAAAGTACAGAGAACAGTAATTCTTTTTAGAAATTCAATAAAACTCTATTCTAAATTACTTTATGACAGCAAAAACTGGAGATTTTGCTTTGTGGTCCTTGAAACCTGGTAGATGCTATAGAATTTCTATATTTTCCGAAAAAAAAACTAGCAGTTTTGGGTAACCAGAACGTTCAGAATCATGGGTATTTGTGGCACTATGTTTAGTTTTAGAATAAGTGTTGACTTTTCTATTGAAGAATCCACATATATGCTTATAAAACCTCTGATTAGCTTCAACTGTATTTCTTCCGATCAAAAAGCAACGCTAAATCAAAACACGAACTGTTATTGTTTTTAAAATAATGTAAAGTGCTTCATTATAATCACTTAAACTTGTAAAGACTTAATTGGAATGACGTAAACATTCATACGTATCATTTGAAGGATTTTTTAACAATTAATCTCCTAGAGCATCGACAACTACCCGTAGGCAATAACTATTATTATGTGATTTCAGTTATGTAATATAATATAACTATCCTGCCATTTGGTATCTTCAGAAAGTGATCTACTGTGCAACTTATAATCTAAATCTTATTCTAGATACTATTCTAACTTATTTTAAAGTCTATCCTAACTTATTCTAAAAACTATTCTAGCTTATTCTAGAGATTATTAAATCTCACTCAATGTATCTATTAATCAGTTCGTATGCACTTCACTATCATCGCGAACATTTAACTGTTTGGCGAGTGCATTGGGATACACTAATAGTCTTTTAGAGTACTTCGCACTAACACTCCGAATCACACTCGTTATGGGTTCCTAATACTTTATTCTGGAACTTCTGGAGGATATCTATGTTAGATTTGCTAGTAGTACCCTACAGCTCAATACCATAGGTTCAAATGGGGCAAAGTATTGACTTATAAAGCAAAACCTTTTTATCTAATGATAATTTATATTTACCCCCTGTTGAAAGGAAAATGCTATTGAAAAATCCTGTTGGACGAAGAGTTTTCTATAGGGTATTGTGATTGGCGATGAAAAGCGAACAACTATCCACTTAACACCAAAGCAGAATATTCATGGCCATCATGTCTTGCTGTGTATATTGGAGGAATCAGAACGGTGTAGTCTATTATGATCTACTGAAACAATTCAAATACAAACTCAATGCAGCAATAGTGTAACAAATGAATAACAATATAGAGTAACAGAGTCATCTTCCTGCATGACAATGCTAGACCACATGTTGCAAGAGTTGTGAAGGATACACTATTCCAGTTCTAATAGGAAGTTTTGCCGAACTCTGCGTGTTCACTAAACATATCGTCTTCTGATTATCACTTGATTGATAGGATGGCCCATGGCTTCGAAAGCCCGAAGATTGCTGAAACCAACATCCTTCTTTCGGTGCAGTTTTACCATGTTGGCAAAAAAATTGAAGGGAAAAATATTTTAACTAATTTTCATTGCAACTATATTTCTCAATAAATCCTCTTTGTAAGTAAAAACAATATTAAAGCAAAAACGTATTAAATAAAAGAAATAAGCATTAATATAAAATATTTAAAATGATACAATCTAATCCAAGAAAGTACCTGCTTCTTCGAACAACCGATACTTTACATACAAATTTCATAATATAAAAAACGACGGCATAAATCCAAAAATTCGCCTTCCACATATGACATCACGACCACTTAAGCGGCGCAAGGAATCGCGCAGAGACGAAGAACGTCGCTTAATATTCAGCACCAACCCCGAGTAAACATTGTAAAACGTTGATGCTGTTACACCTCGAATGCTAAAACGCCACGGCGGGACCTTTGTAACAGATAATAATCGCAGATTTATGAATGGTGCCGCAGTCTATAATCCGGGCACAGATTTGAAATTGTTGGTTTTTCGGCGATATCAAAGGAAATCATCTGTCAAATGTATCGCGCGCTTTGTCGTATTTACGAAAAACCAGCTTTTGTCGAAAATGCCACAGATAAGAAGAATTCCAGTCACTGTGTCGTTCGCGTTGTAAAACACGACATTTATAAGGTAAACGTATGTGTTTATTTTTCGGCGTTCATATTTGGTAAGCAGAAGGATAAGGAAATCGTAATAAACAATCAATATTGTCATAAGTTTGGTAACGGTTCTATAGTTACAAAATATGAAAGTGTTCTTTGTATTTCCTTATTAATATATAAAATTGCTAAATTATTTATTGTTTCATCTTCATTGTATTTACATAAGATTTTTTATTAATACATTACTCGCTCTAGAAAGCCACCAAACATCCAAAACGATCATGTCCATACAGTCTACCTATTAGAGGCCTACGTGAAAATTGGGGACACGCAATCAAAAACAAGCGCAAGCATTTTCCGACTATCTAGAGAAACCTTCAAACCAAATCAAAGTGTTATTGAGTATAATTTTGTAATTATACTATTTGTACGTCGAAAGAAGTAACCAAAGTTATCAAAGTTGATATTATTCCAAAGAAAACACCAGGTTATGACTTAATAACGACAATTTCTACAAAATCTACTAGGAAACGGATTTAGTTCACCAACCAAATCAATCAATGTAGCCTTTCAATTAAAACATTTCCCAGGCGTTTAGAAAATGGCTGAAATTAACAGGATCCCAAAACATGGAAAATCACCAAATGAAATCACTACTACCGGTAATATCTTAGGTATATAAAAACTCCTGTTGAAAAGAATAAAACCGATTATAGGGGGAAATAATCTAATATCTACACATTACTGTAGATTTGTTAACAAACATTCAACAATTGAGTAGGCGCCTAAAACAACAGATGTAATTGAAGAAGCTTATGAAACTGGGATCAAATAGAGGAAAATGTATTGGTTAATTGGAAGAAAATCATAATTATCGATACATCGAGAAGTCAATTATGGGGATATTCCGCGAAAACTAATATAAATATTATGGAAGTTTTCCAGAACAAAGTTGTGAGAAGTATTGTAGTTGCACCCAGGTACTATAGGACAGATTACTTACACCGAGACCTTCAGATACCGACTGTCATTCAGGAAATCAAGAAAATCACAAGCAGACATGAGGACAGAGTTCATTCTGATGTTAATATTGAAGCAATACAACTCTTGGGTAACACCAGGATAAGACACACTTAAAAGAATAATATAATTTCACTTCGTGTAGCGTATTGTATGTTAGTGAGGAGCATTTCATATAAAAGCAATAGGAAGGTCGATGCGCCCTCCTAGATACATACATAGATTAAAGTTATTGTAAAGACAAATTGTAGGTTAGTCAGCAATGACTAATAACAATGAATGAATAATAATTTTAAAACATATTTCGTAGAAAATTGTGATAAATGAATTCCATAAGCCCATTAGGTTTAAGAACTTGCTTGTACAACACCAACTTATTACAGACGGATAATTCCACATTCAATTCCACTTCTTTTTTTCTTCTTAATGTTTTCCTCCCAATAGTCTTTTATTGTAGAATAGGCTTATTCTTGACTTTTTCCTTTGGATCTAAACACTCTGGCTGAAATTTAAGTGTTGTAATTTAAATGTAAAAGTTGCTTGTTGCTATGGT
Source organism: Rhynchophorus ferrugineus (assembly GCF_030347505.1). Lineage (NCBI taxonomy): Eukaryota > Metazoa > Arthropoda > Insecta > Coleoptera > Curculionidae > Rhynchophorus > Rhynchophorus ferrugineus. Next base: position 14,871,111 of record NW_027472583.1, on the reverse strand, counting down.
AATATTTTGTGAAGTTTGTGGATGAGTCTTCTATGATATACCTTGTGGAGTGGTCGGGAAATATAGCTGAGTAATGTTTTTACATTCGTAGGCTGTTCGTGTTTTTTTTTAAAGATAATATAAATATTAAAAACATAATTAAAAGTTTCTTGCTTTAATTTACTTTTTGGATTTTAGAAGGAATAACATTCGAACAATGGGTAGTTGGAACTTAGGATGCTCCAATGATAGTTTTCCAGGATATTATGTAGATTTTACGGTTAATAGCTGAAAAGGATTGGTTTCTTGAATTTATAGATATTATAAAATTATATTTTTTAAATATTTCAATCTGATATAAACTAAAATTGCTGGTAAAAAGAACGACCGAAATGGAGTCAACAAACCCTTAATTTTAATAACAATTATTTATTCACTATATTTTCAGATATGACTCCCATCTATTTTTATTAGTCTGTGGGCCGTAAAAAATACGATATTTGACTAAAATAAAATGTTGTAATAGAAAATATGATCCAATAGAAGCGGTTGTCGCAAAACACAATAAAATTACAGATATAATTAAGACAGAGCAACCATCATAACCACGGCACAAACGTAATTTACGTTTAATCAAGTACCCGGCATCAAACCGAAATGATCTGGGCCTTAAACAAAGCGCTTCCTGTTCGAAATATCACCCTTAATGAGTTAATTGCACCATGGGAATGAAACTGAACGAGCACGATTCGGCGACGCGTTAAAACCGACAGCGAGCACTTCAGAAACGATGGAAACAAAATCGTGAACACCAAACGACAATTCACCTCGCTCACCTGAAAACGGCACATAAATAATGACACAGCTCTCTCCCCCTATCGGAAACCATCCTCATTACTATTGACAGTTTCCTTAAAAGCCTCCCCCGTCTGAAGCTCGCTTGACTTACGGGCTTCCGATGATGAGGCGATAAAGCCTGGAGGGGGGCCGCCAAATTGATAACGTCGCCGTCGCCGCCCCCCCTTCGGTCGTCTCCAACGGGGAAGCGACTTCCTGAATAATGGAGAAACGCTCGAGATATCCCGCATTAATTTTCGGAAATTTATTGCCGGATAAATTATTCAATTTTGTTAGTTCTTTTCTTATTTTTCTTTTAGAGTCCTGTTTCATGTTTCAAAAGTCTCATTGAGAATATTGAAGAATTTAAAGTACCGTCATCAATCTTATTGGTATTGAGAACTCTTGAAGCGCGATTTTATGTAGCATATTTTTTTATGAAATCTATATTTTGTAATAATATTCTAGAAACGCATTTTTTTATTCATTATAAAGTCTGATTTTTATCAACAAAGGTTTATCTGGACTAGTCCTACTGTTTAACGTGGGTTCCGAACCACTGTCCTCGGCATTAAGCCTACCGACTGGCCAGTGACCAACTTATAGATCATCCCAGAAGAAGAAGTGCAAAATGACAGTTATTTCGTTTCATGTTACAAAATTTGCATTCAGAATGTTGAAGAATGTTAAGTATCGCCACCAATCTTATTGGTGTTGAGAACTCTTGGAAGGTATAGATTTATATAGCAGATTTTCTTATCAAATTAATACTTCCTAATACTGCCTTATCAGCATTTATTCAATTTTAATAGTTCTTTTCTTATGTTTTTAAGCCCTGTATCATGTTTCAAAATTCGCATTGAGAATGAGGAATGTCAAATACCGCCATGAATGTTATTGGTATTGAAAGCTCTTGTTCAATAACATTCCAGAAGTGTAAAATTACAGCCTCAACAGCATTTTAAAGGGTTGTATTGAGGCCTTTTGCCTAAGTTGCATTTTTTTTATATATTTTAAAGTCTCCTTTTACGAACTATGAGTTTATCTGGATTGGACCTAAAGTTTAACGTGGGCTCCGAACCATGGTCCTCAGCATTAAGCCTACCGACTGGCTAGTGACCCCCTTTCGAAATCATCCCAGAAGACATTCGGTCTTACCCAGCCTGGTTACTGACGTAACTGGAATCATTTTCCTTGTCGGATTTTACACTCTTTCCTAGAACATTCACACATTTTAAACAATCACAAACATAAATTTACGACATTGCCCCAGCAGGATTCTAACCCGCGGCTATCGTAACAGTAGGAGGGCCGTCCCATCGCCTTTACCACTGCGCCACCAAGCCGGATGTTGCATTTTTTAAACAATATTATAGACAATCTGTTAATGTATGTACATCAAAGAAACGTTAATTGTGCAGGAGAACCCTAGGTACTCAATTTATCGCCTATTTGCACAAGGTCCATCTCATAAAATATACATTTTATAGAAGTAAAACTATATGTAAAATTGGGGCCAAGCTTATATTGTAATTGTCATCAGAGGCAAACATTATAAAATTGACATCGGTTTTGTTTTTCAAGTTTTTATTGAGAACCAGCTGATCCCACAGACATTGGTCCTTTTAGAGCTATGAACAGGATTTGAACTAGAATAAGTAGTTTAAAAAGACATGGTGTTTTTTGTAATGCTTTTTCATACATACTTTTGATTGTTAGTTTTATTGTCGGTCGATACCAGGTAGTATAATCATTTATCAATGAAACATTTGTCAATTTATCAAACGCGCGTAGTTTAAATAATCATTAAGTTTCCTTAAACTCTTCAATTTTCCTTAAGAACTTTCTACGGAGTATTAGAAAACTTGAATACTACTTGAAAAGATAAATGAAATCGGCAAAGTCGTTTTTAAATTTGGGTGTGACGAAGAGAAATACATATTCATTTTCATATATATTGATTATTCTTTTTTAGGGTGTTATTTATGTTAGATATGTTAGGAAGCTGAAGACATCTCCCATGAGGTTCAAGAAGATTATAACAAATTAAACTTCTAGGACTTCACTATAATACAAAATTATTATATGTTAACAGCTGGCAATGTGAATTACTTTTTCAGATAAGCGTTGTCTTTCTTGGTGACAACATTGTGGGTTGGATTCTTAATCTGGACATTGTTGAGGATTTGACATGAAATGATGAAATAATTATTTCAGTCCTGTTGGTAATTAGGCCGAGTAATACCACATACCTCATTGTTTGAAAGCGTACGTTAAGTAGTGGGCCCAGTTTAAATAATGTTAACACATAATATTGATTCTATATTAATAAACAAACAAAATACCACATCAAATATAGTTTATTTAATATTTCATCAAAATTATTCAAAAACATTCATTCACTTTACTAAATAAACTGGTTTTCAATATTATATTTATCAACATTTTATTTGCTTAAGCTAAAACGTTTATATTCAAAATATATACAAATTGTATTATATAAATGGATATTTATTTTTTTAATGAAAGTTATCAGTATATCAATATTGTATTTTGAAAAATATAAATACCACGGGAATATGGTGAGTGAGTGGTAAGATCGTAACAACTTAAAATATAAGTAAAGTGCTTGGTGGCGCAGTGATAAAGGCGATAGGACGGTCTTCCTACTATTGCGATAGCCGTGGGTTCGAATCTTGCTGGGGCATGGGTCGAAAATTTATATTTATGATTGTTTAAAATTTGTGAATGTTCTAGGCAAGAGTGTAAAATTCCGACAAGGAATATGATCCCAGTCACGCCAGTAACCAGGCTGGGTAAGACCGGATGTCCTCTGGGATGATTTCTAAAATTGGTCACTCGCCAGTCGGTAGGCTTAGTGCTGAGGATCGTGGTTCGGAGCCCACGTTTGACTGTAGGTCCAGTCCAGATAAACCCATAGTTGGTCTCTCATCTCCTTTTGGTGATTTAAAAATATATTTAAAAAAAATATCAGTAATAGAAAGCCTGAAGAGCATCGATTTTTTATCTTAACTAAAGTGGTGATTAATTCAACTAAATATATTTATAAGTTGTAATAATTTAAATTATTTAAGTAATTTTATAATTTATTTTCAGAATATGAAGTATTACCAAAATATTTCTTAATAAAAAATGGCGGCTTCAAGGGATCTCAGTTTAAAGAATTTAATTAATTCATATATTTTCCAATAAGCAAACAAAATATGAAATACCAAGATATTGAATTAATTTTATTTGCTCCGTTCTTCTGCACTGGAATGTTAAAAAAATATAAATAAAAGTTTACGAAAAGAAAGTATAAGTAAATAAAGTAAAATATATTATTATAAGGAAATTAAACAGTAACTTAACATCGAACATATTAGTGACAACCTTTAAGCTAAGAAATATACTAATTTGAGAAATATTAGTAATTATAATCAAGTAGACGATGCTAAATAATAAACGTACCAAATATTTTGACCGTAGTTTTTCAATGCCAGGTTTAGACGGGAAATGGAAATGAAGAAGAAGAAGAAATGTGAGAAATTGACCAAATTGTTCTGGTTGTTCATTTTCTATTACCAATAACCAAAAAATTGCTCTATAAGAAAAAACTGAAGGCTACGCAGACCTATTGGATTCTCAGATAGGTCTTATTCAATCTGCCCAAATACTTCTGAATTGGTCTCTCAATCAGCCCAGTGAACCTTAGTTGGTAAGAATGAAACTCTAAAATGTAAGTTATATATGTCTAAATATTTCTATCTACCACTTGAGATCTTTTGCAAAATAACAAATATAAAGAGAATACGAAAAGTCTCACAAAAACAGCTTTTCATATATTTTGCTAATTTGATTTTTTCAATTATACATTTCATTATTCATTAATGCTTTGCTTCTCATTTGCTGTGATGCAGCAACCAGTGCATTTTGTAGATAGGGTGATGCTACTACGTCAGTATGGCTTCATTTACTTCACGTGACCTTATTATATAGTTATAGTTAAAAACCTTATTAAACCTTCAAAAAATTATCTTTGGTGGTAGTTTTACACTTAGCAGTTATTTTGTTTTTTTTTTATTTTGCTTTATGACTTAATTACTGGCAAAATTTTAAAAGAACTATCAGAAAAGGGTATAAAACTATTAACATTTATATTTAATGCTATGCTACGAATTAATTACTTCCCTGGTATCTGGAAAATAGCTAAAATATTAATGATTCTTAAACCAGGAAAAATACCAGAAGATGTGACCTGTGTAAGTAATATATGTCTAAATATTTCTATCTACCACTTGAGATCTTTCGTAAAACAACAAATATAAAGAGAATACGAAAAGTCTCACAAAAACAGCTTTTCATATATTTTGTTAATTTGATTCTTTCAATTATACATTTCATTATTCATTAATGCTTTGCTTCTCATTTGCTGCGATGCTTTCAACCAGTGCATTTTGTAAATAGGGTGATGCTACTACGTCAGTATGGCTTCATTTACTTCACGTGACCTTATTATATAGTTATAGTTAAAAACCTTATTAAACCTTCAAAAAATTATCTTTGGTGGTAGTTTTACACTTAGCAGTTATTTTGTTTTTTTTTTATTTTGCTTTATGACTTAATTACTGGCAAAATTTTAAAAGAACTATCAGAAAAGGATATAAAACTATTAACATTTATATTCAATGCTTTGCTACGAATTAATTACTTCCCTGGTATCTGGAAAGTAGCTAAAATATTAATGAGTCTTAAAGCAGGAAAAATACCAGAAGATGTGACCTGTGTAAGTTATATATGTCTAAATATTTCTATCAACCACTTGACATATTTCGTAAAACAACAAATATAAAGAGAATACGAAAAGTCTCACAAAAACAGCTTTTCATATATTTTGCTAATTTGATTTTTTCAATTATAGATTTCATTATTCATTAATGCTTTGCTTCTCATTTGCTGTGATGCAGCAATCAGTGCATTTTGTAGATAGGGTGATGCTACTACATCAGTATGGCTTCATTTACTTCACGTGACCTTATTATATATAGTTATAGTTAAAAACCTTATTAAATCTTCAAAAAATTATATATATTAAATCTTCAAAAATATTAATTTGGTAGTAGTTTTACACTTAACAGTTATTTTGTTTTTTTTATTTTGCTTTAAGCCTTATTTCTTGCCGAACACACCTATTAATAAGATTGCTAATTGTATTAATGTTCAAATATATTTTGGAGCCGTAAGTATTTGAAATACTAATCGCAAAATGTCTCAGTATTTGAAATACCAATTTCATATTACGTTTTAAAAAATAATTGAAATACTAACCAACCCTGAATATTGGTAATTCGGCAAGAACCATTCAAGACCTGGAGCATTGTTAAAGCGCCTTGGTATATTAATTATTAGGAATGAGTTTAGGTCTCATTTACAAAAAAATATCAAAATGTCAGTGAAATGATGTAGAATGTCTAATCACGTGGTAGCAGTATGAGTTCAAGACAGAACTAAAGACATTTAATTTGGTTTTAATTTTCAAAGCATTTCGACAGTCTTTCCAAAACATAAAAAACACTAAAAATGAGAATTTATAGAAAGTCGAAATTTTTGAAAAAAATGATTACATGGCAAAGTTGCACCTGGGGGGCTTCGCTGGTGGGAGGGGGGCAGTTAGGTTTAGTTTTACGGGCCGTGCGTGATGTGGGCTTCCGCAATATGGGGGAGTGTCAATTTGAAATTAATGGCTCGAGGGCGAACGTATACCTTTAATTAAAGTTTGCCCGTAAGTAATTTTGTACCGGTTTTGGGGAAAGAAATGGATGGCGATAGCAAAAACCTCCAACGAATTTTCCGGGGCTGCGTCGGACTTATGTTCCATGTAACACGAAAATGATTTGATTAGAAATGGCAAGGCCTCCGACGATCAGATTAGCACGTTATATTTATATTCTTTTAATTACGGCGGCTTTCGCGCTAATTAATCAAAATAAATAAAGGAACGACACGTTTTATATGGAAATTTAGAAGCCGATATTAAAAATAGCATCGTTCATTATTCATAACGATCAAAATGTAATTAAATAAAACGTCACAAGTGAAGAACAATGCTAGTTCACTCCTTCTCAGTATATAAAGTTAAATAAAACTTCAACCACGGTTTAGAGATTGTCTGTATTCGTTTAATATCGACGGTTTTCACTTCATTGTGTGACATTCGAACGATCTAGACTAGGGATGTCGAAAAAATATCGATATTTTTGGATATTTTTTCAAAACAGTTAAATATACTTTCTAAAATTATTTATTTAAAAACATTATAAAAATCCTTTTAATTATTTTTTATATTAATAACCAATTTTAAAGGTATAGTGAATTTTGGTGCTTAATATCATAGCTTTGTAAACTATCGCTACTTTTTAAAATATTTACAGAATATCAATATTTTGCTCGAGTTTCTTGATTAATTTTTACCTTCTATATGTGATTATTGATTTGGATATACGATTCCTATTGTTTTTATTCACTTATATTACGTAGAGAATTAAGTATTATATTCTTACTTGTACCTTTCAGGTTTTAACTAGTAGGTAATAATGGATCAGTCACTTAGTTGTGAATAGGTATAGATATTGGGGAAATTTTGTCCAGATTAGTATATGTTCTATTATATATTTTAATTTTGCAAATGTAAGGTAGATATATTCAACTCTATAGTGAAATAATTATATTTAGATAAGATTGAGCCTATGAAAGTAAAATATCAGTACTGATACACATACACAGTACAGAAATATCTGAGTGAGAAAATTGAAGATTTTAAAATATTGAAAGATAATATTGACAGAACAGCAAGGTTATGGGCACCTTGTTGGTACATTGTGGCTGATTACATTTATGCCAATAAGCTTATCAAAATTTTAATTATATTTTAATTTAAGGGGATATTTTGGAATAACCTGTGTCGGTTAATAGGGTGAGGTTCATGCTAATGTTATTATAGCTGCAGTAACAAAATTATGATGAAATTATGAAAAAATGATGACTAAATTCAAGATGTCTTGCAATATATTATTCAGCTGTAGCCCCCATAAACTCCTGGCTGTTTGCAGGGTTGAAAGAAAGTTTGGCTCAAATGAAGAACCGAAACCTGAACATATAAATCGTTCAGTTAAAAAGTGACAAATTTTTGAATTCATTATATTAATCCTGTTGAATAAAATTTAATTTATCATCAAAATTGTTATTTTATAGGAGTTGCTTTATAAATAATTTACAGAATACTTTAATCATGTTATTTTAAAGTCTTAATTAAAAAACTACTAAAAGCCAAATTATACAAAAATTGTGTCATCACAACTTCGAAAATGTTTACGCATCATCAAGCCCATATAAAATTATAAGGGTTATTAAAATGACTAATTGTTACAATTACTTGCTTTATATATATAAATGTTGTTGATATATGAAATAAATTGAATAATAAATAACGGCGGGCTGTATTTGTTAATTAACTCTAGATCTATACGATCAGGGAAATTACAATGAATGCATCGGTGGTTCGTCGAACACAATTTGTTTTTAGTAGCCATTATTTCCTGTAGTCTGTTTATGACGTTGGTATATTGTATTTTACAGTGCAAATATGGGCGGAAAATATTTTTTCGTCCATTCAATATGAATTGAGGAATTGAATAAAATGCTATTCGATTTTTTAATTTAATAAATACAAATGTCAATTTTTTGTTATGTGTTATATATTATTTTAGATTATATAGACGTACATATAGGGTATAGACAAAGTAATATGGACACCATGCAATATAGTATATCTTATTGCATGTTGGCAATATTGAAATAATGCGATGCTGTTGATGCACATGGCCAAAGAGGTTTAGTTTTGGTTCGAGGTACATCAGAATGTCATCAAACATCTTGTCCAGTCTAATCACCAGACCTCAAAGTAATTGAATCGTTATGGCGAGTTGTAAAACAGAGCGTGAGGAGTTGATGTCCATCTTCATCATTACTGAATCAATTAGAGGATGTTTTGGTGCAAAATGGGGACATTATTATGCATTAGGGGGGTGTAGATGCTTCATAAAAATCATTTTTATGTTTCATAAATCGATAGAACAACTGTTCAAGAATATACTTTAAAAACTTCAAAGTGAAATTCCAAAGAATTTGATAGTTATAAGAGTTTTAATGAGCATAAGAATAAGAAAAAAAAAAAGAACAGAGAGAAAAGAAAAAATGAAAGAGGAAAGTAGCAACGAAAAAAATTAATATTTATCGAGAGATGATTTATTCGATAGATGTTCTATTTTCTGTATGGATTCTCTATTCTCTGTATAGATTTTTATTTCTTAGCATAATATGTTTAAATATACATAATCTAATAGAAAAAGTAAATTCGGTTTATTCTATCTGATGGCTCTAAAGTAGCATATCTTTTTTATTTGGAATAAAGTCGGTTCAAGGCTTTAGTGAGTTGATATACTTATATTATAATATATTTATTTCCGCATCTTATTAATAACACTTATTTACTGAAGCCATACTGCGCATATAGATAATGTAACGTCATTCGGTTATTCAAAAAATACAGTGCGAATGGAATGAATGAATGGACAGTGGAGCAATATGTCATCGAACATTACCTTATGCAACTGTCGTTTGTTCCCGTCTCTGTAAAGCTCTCTCAATAATCTAACAAAGGTTTCAATACAGACTTCTGAAAGTCACTTGATTCAGCTTTTGTCCAAAGACACAGAGTGTTTTACAGAATTTTCAAAAACACGAAACTATTTTTTCCTCTACACATTCTTATTAAGATGACTAACCTGCTACTTGAAGCGTCGCATTTCTACTGGTCACCGTTCCCGCTTTATTCTTCGCCACGCACCAATACACTCCAGCGTCCTGCTCCTTTTTACTGTTCATCGTCCGTAAGAAAAAAAGAGATCCAGCCGGCAAGAGGACTCGGTGCGATTTATTGTCGGTCGGCGACGTTTTCACCGGCTCCCCATCCTTGTACCATTCAATTACTGGATCTGGTCTGCCTTCGGCCTTGCAGTTTAACGTTACCGGTTCGTTTTTGGCCACTATGATATCGGAGGGATGTTCAGTGATTCTCGGAGATCGAAAAGAACCTGGAATAGAAAATAAATTGTTATTTTAGGTTATATTGTTACTTTGGATGAACTTATCAGACAGCCCCGGTAATTTCTGGGGAGGTCATGAGACAACAAGTCCGGGTTTATGCTCCCCTTGTCTATTTTGACGTGTATATTTGTACAAAAGTATAACTTAAGCATACAGAGGGAGAGACGTAATGGCTAGGGGAAGGATACACACGGAAATACTGGGGGATAAAGTTAGAGAGCACAGCAAAGGGCTATTAAAGGTGTGTAATTTAAAAAGAACAGTAACTTGGATGGGATGGAGTATTTAATTTGAAATAATACACAGTATCTACAGGAAAAACGGTATTTTTATTTTTTAAGGTGCTACAATCATAGTAACATTGAAAGTATGTTAAAATATTTTATCATCAATGAAAATGGAATTAAAACTTCTATAATGCTCCAGTAAACATTTTACACCTAAAATTTATTTTAATTGGTACAAAAATGTTTTTGAGGTCTAAAATATAACTCTAAACCAACAACACAAGAAGTGTAAAATCATGACGTGTTAAATACAAATTAAATATAATGAATTGTATTCTGGAAAGCGTTTAATTTACGCTACAAATTGTGTGGTTATTCTTCATTTAAAACCAATTTAACCAACTACTCATCCACTTTGTTCCTTTAAATATAAAAATAAAAAATACCAAGGAAGCTTGATTGCAGTTTGCATGTAACAATCTATTCAAAATATTGAGAGTGAGAAACACAGCAGTTAGAGATCAATGAAGGTACAATGCGTCAAACAACGTAGAATGCATATTTTAATGATTGTGTATTGTGAGTGAGTTTTTACAATTAATAATTTTGTTGTTCTTTAAGTAAATAGATATTTTTATACCACTGTTAACGATAATCACTCAATATTATAACATCATATCAATACATTTCTCCAAATTAACTTAATTATTATTTTAATTATTGGTTTATCAACAATTAAATTAATAACAAAGCATCTTCAGTATTCGGATTTTATATTTCAGAGTACAATGGAGCCAGCGTATCAGGTGTATTTAACAAGTAATGAAAAATTTTATACACAGATCTCAGACACGGCAAAGATAGAATGTACCAATAAATAAATACAAATAAGATATGATAATTGTGTTTTAATCTACAATCAATTTTTTTTAATTTGAATAGTTATTGTAGTAAACAATACAAGCAAATAATGAAACTAATGAATTAATATACCTATTCTTACAGTTAATAAATTCAAAGAATAATAAAGAATAACTCTTCAATTTTTTTTATTGTATTTTACATTAGATATGCTTAATATAATCTTGGGCATGTTAAAAAGAAACTAGTGAAACTTGTATAAGACTAAAAAAGTGCGGTAATTGTTTAGATGAATTAACACACCATAATGAATAGTTACTATGCAAGAAATTCTTGAAGTCAGTGTGAATCTATGGTGTGCAATCATGGGGCTGCACAAAGAAATCTAATATTAACATGATTCAAACTTACTAAGGTTCCTCGTAGAATTGTTAACTCTCTATGGTAAAGGCTAATTCAGTTTGGGTAAATTTCAGCTATATTAGAGCTGGACTTTAAGAACAATATGAAGCAAAAATTACTAGATGTAAAAAAATAACACTTGTACACTATGCAAGCTCGAGGTTGTTGTGGTTTAGTAACCTTATTTCATGTTTTAACTTGAAATCGTGGATAAGTTCGTAAATCCACTTGATCTCCAGGCTATCGCGAAGTTCTTCGTTGATTAAGTAACGATAAGTCAAAATACGCGTTATAATTGACTAATAAAGCAATCTCTTTGATTTTAGGTCAAGTTGGGAGTATATTCCGACTGACCACTACAGTTCCTCGATTCTGAATCTGATCTGCTCTGTTTCTGTTTAACGTTAATGTTTTTTAATCGTGCAGTAATTATGAACGAAGAATTTATAAAAATAATTATAAAATATTAATACATAATCAATAAAAAAAACTAATAATAAGAAAACTATTAAGCTAAGTAATTTGGTCTAATTTTCGTTACGGGTTTTGATTTCAGTTGGTTTCAGGTAATTATTACAAATATTTAAAAAACCAGAAAAAAATATAGCAAATTTTAGGTGCTAAATTAAAATTCGCGTATATTATTCTGTGTTGAGCATCTACGAGTTTTCGAACAGTCACTGGTGAAATCTAAGTTCTAAATTTTCACCCTCGATTAGACACAGTAAATACAAGCACAAGCAGCTGCTTCCAAATTCATTGCCTAATAGATGCAATAAAAAATAAATCGAAAAGGACAAAGACAGAGAGAGACACAGAGAGAGAGAGAGAGAGAGAGGGAGAGCGCGTAATGGTCGTGAGACCTAAAGGATAGAGAGTAACGGGGGAATATCCGGAACGTGGGTAAACCTCCACGTGTCCAAGACTCGCCCCGACTTTCGGTAATTGATGGCCCTAATTACCGACTCAACTTTGATCGCGAGCGCACACAACACAAACGCACACGTCGTGCGTCCGGGTCCGCGGGAAGGGGGAAGGCGGGGTCGACGGGTTATCCTCGAAAACTCACCCTCGACGTGAAAGAAATTTAATATAGGCCGTTTTTGTCGTTTCGGGCGACGACGTGGGCTTTACGAGCGACGAAAAACGCCGGGAAAGCTGTTTTATTGCAGGATGGCCGGTCATTTTTTTTTGAATATGCTGCGAGAAAAACTGCCCAGCCAAGCAGGGTCCCCGAGACGCTTTCGCATTTTTTTTTATTAAACTCGACACATGCCTCGACATCTCGTCCTGTCCTCTTTTATTCCGGTCGCCGCGACAGAATAATAAAACCAGAAAGGTTAACCGCTCCTTGATCGAGATTTTTTTCCCCGTAGAAATATATCGGCAGTATCTATTGCCGTTCAGAAATAGTACGGCAGAATTTATGCTTTTTACAACCTTATACGGAGGGTTTTGTCAAGTGCGTGACGGCGTTCTTATCCCTAGTTTATTTATACTTTCGATTTATCTTCAACAAAAAAGTATTTGAGATCGTTTTCTACCCACTATAGATTATTCGTTAATATAAACAATTACTAGTAACGTAATTAAATCATATATATTTAGGGGTTGCTATTTAGAATTTTTAGTCTAGTAATGAAAACACAGTAATTTATTAACGAAAATAGCTTTATTGGCTTTCAAAGTATTTTCCATGACGATCAATACATTTTGCATGCGCTTGTACTAATCTTGATATTTATTACACTATAATTAAGGTACCTCCAAAACATGGCCAAAAAACTTTAGCCGCAAAATTTATTTTTGATATGCGAAGTTATTTGGTCGGAAATGTATGCAGCATAACCTATCAACTCGGCCTGTCAAATAGGTTTAAGTCGACTTTGAGAGTCTTTGAGTTTGTTCGTATTTTGCTGCGTATAGACCGACCCAACGAAGGACAACGACTGAGATTCGGCGTTGGATATCGAACATTCGTTGGTCTACGATGTAACGTACATATTGCATTTGTTGTTATGAGCAAACGTTCGTTGTACGTGAAACCGTATTTTTCAACGACGACGGCGATTATAGTGTATATACATACCGTCCACACCGCATTCGTCGATACCATTTATTTCTTTTGGTGTTACCGACACTCTACGGAGTGCAAGCGAATATCAACCTTCTTCTTCTTAGAAACCTTCTTTGGCCGTCGTAAAACGGCCCAAAGAGAACTCGAAGTGTCCCAATATACCTATTCGTTGGCTTTCGTTGGCTCGGTCTGTATGCAGTATTTCAAGTAGCACTTAGGCAAATATTGTGTACCGTTCAGAATTCACTGTCCTGCAGTGCTTTAATCGCAGGGTTGTCATATGTTAGTTATTTCGAAGGCTTTTATTAAGTTTTGTCGGATATGACTCGTCTTGGAAGGTCCATACCGTGAATTATTGTTTTGTTTAGCGCTCATACGCATAGATCCAGTATTAGAAATCCATTATTTCTTGAACATTTCTTTGCACCAATAGACACGAGCACGCTTTTAGAGATTTTATCACATTAAGCCAGATCCTACGTGCACACGTTTTCTCGGAGCTAAATCAGATGATGATCATGATGATCTTGCAATACCACAACAAATGATCGTCCAGCAATCGCTCAACAAACTCTTGTCCCCGAGCAAACTGTGGCCATAATTATATTCGTGATATTAACGTTTTACCGTTGCTAATAGCTTGTTGTGGAAATACCATATCGATTTAAGTCCTATAAGCCAAAACATCTAGCTCAGATAAAGCACAACTTACGTTATTTTAAATAAAGCGTCGATCCAAATATATTCCCAGATATTTCATATTCTCTGCTTACGAGAGTAAATTATTAATTGATTTAGGGGAATCCTATTACTCAGAGTGAACGTCATATGAGGTTAGAGGTTACTTATGGCTGACTATACTTATATTCAAATGATTTCCTTTAATATCAATCCTTAACGATATAGGTATTTTCTCATTAGAATCAGATCTGAATACCAGAATCATCCGTATCGTCGATGTAACAAGTCGCTAACTAATTATAAGTACTACTATAATTTATATTAAAATATAATAGTTTAGAAGTAAATTAAAAATATATTTTTTATTTTTATTAATTTTATAACTGCCGTAGTCTGTAAAATACCGGGGAGATCATAAATCTCTTTAACAAGGAAAGAAAACATGTTAATGTTAGATGAATTAACAATCTGTAGCTGTGCGAAGCATTCTTTAACATAGTTTAACTAACAATAATTTAATATAGTTTATTCGAAATCGGACAAGAACATTGCAGTTCATAGTGTAAGGTTAAAAAATAACTGAAGTTGTTGGTATTTCTGTGTTCTGAAAATTATTTAGATTTTTTAATTTTTTGTCCGTGGTTGGTGACAACTCTAGCTTTAACGCTAGATTTAAGTTGCTCAAAACCCCCTAACCATGAACTACTACTTGAAAATTATGATGTTGCGAAAACACCCTTTATCCTAACTTGCTATAGTTTAGGTATCGCAGTCTAAGGTATAAGGTCACCAAGTACAACAAAATAAAATTGTTAGAAACATCTTTGACCGTGGATAATCGCCATTTCGGAACACCAGAGTTTAGGAAACCACTCAATTGAAAACAAATGAACAAACTCGAATATGAACCTTTGATTTCAGATTATATTTTAGAATACGTCCTGTGGTAGGGATGTTGGCCACCGAAAAAAATATTGATATTTCGATAAATCGATATATCGTTTTCGTTATTTTGAATAAATATGGATATATCGGGGGAAATTTTTTTTTACCAATTTTAAAGGTTTATTTAAAATTATATTTAATTTATTCTGAAAAAATATCGGCTAAAAAATATCGATAAATCGGCCAAAATATTGATATATTTTTAAGAAAGTATCGATATATCCCTGTCCTGTGGTTACCAAGGAGGATATATGATTTATATGACAGATTTATTATAATTGTTTTTAATTGGAATTTTTTAAAATTAAAGCTTTATAGTGACAAATTGGTATGTATTTTATTATATAATTGTTGTCAATAGAACGCCGGTACTTTTCTCATTATTCAGACAATTTACGAGTTCCATTTCGAAAGAATAATGTATCTTTTGAGTCTATCCACGAATCGAACCATTTTTGGTATCTTCATGGGAAGTGAAGTTTTGCTCAGGCAGGTCACGACTCATATGTCGAAACAAGTAATAATCAGAAAGACCAAGGTTTGAAAATCACGGTGGGTAGGATAACACTTCTCGTTTTAATGTTTCCAACTATGTTTTAACATTGTCAACTGGAATACGGTTGTTGTTTTTTTGTTCGTATTTCGACTGTATTTCAAGAAATGTTCAGATAAACTGTAGTCGACAGTGATCCCTATTGAAGGTTTCATCGAACAATAAATTCAAATCCTGACTTTTGTCGTCAAAATCACTACTTCTAAAACGTCGAAAGGAATATTCAAATGCTGATATCTTTAAATCATAGTTACCATAAGCTTTGTATAGCATTTGACGCCCTCCAGTCGACTATTTCTTTAACCTGCTTCCTTCAGTAAAAAAGCAAAATTTCAAATGCGATTTACTCGGTACAACTGACCTTTTCAATGAACTGAAAACATTTTTTATTCACGCTTCAATGAAATCACACATACTGAAAGTGAAGCCAGTATGTTATAAATATGAAGTTCCTGACTTCATCAGCAACCAACCCCTAACCGATAATGAACTTTACGGCTCTTACGAAAAGTTAGGCTAGTCAGTTTATCTACTCCCCCGTTTTTATGATTAGGAGATACGTTATCAGACTTGTCGTTTCAGCTTTGGAGACTAATTTTCCGTGTGATCAGTTACGAATCCAATTCCATAAAAAGCAAAAGTTTTACCATCTCCCAGATTTAGCGTAAGTTATTATTATAGATGTTATGAATCATGCCATAGTAAATATAGTCTTGTAGGAATTATATATTTCTTAGTTAAAAAGAACGAACATAGTTTATATCCAAACATAAAAATTTGGTTTTGTTTTATCGGATGGATAGTTTTTCCTCAGTTAATAAAAATAAAAACTTTGGTTGTAAATATATTCTTTCGGTTATTAAAAATACAAGAATAGACATCGTAAACATCAGAACATTGAAAATATTTCACATGTGTTAAATTGTACTTAGTACGTTAAATAGTTTTATAGTGACGGTCAATTTAACGTGGAAGGCAAAACCATGTTGCAAGGCCAATTGAAGAAATGGTAGGTAAATGTGGAAGTAAATAATCACGAGAGATATATGAATATTTTGTCAGTTCTTGCAGAAAGCGTATTCCACCCAAGACAAGAATTTACTAGACAAGAAATGCACAAAGAAAAAGGCGAATACGTCTCCAAAGTTCACCATCATCATCGTCATCATCATTTCCAAACAGCGTCAAAACTTATTTTTACACTCAATACTTGCTGTTTTCTATATCTAATCGTTCTCTATTTTTGTGTAATTTATAAATAAGTAATTAAACTGGCCTTTTCAATCAACGAGCATCATCCCTGTACATCTGGTTATTTTAAAAATCGGCTAAACTATCTTCTCCAACAATTAAAATCATTCTTATCAAGCCAACAGTATTTTCGTCAATCAAAAATGTAATACTTAATCAATTCACAAAGCCATTTTCTCCGACCATAATGGCATTTTAGCCGATGTATTCATTAAATAATGAAATTTGACGAATCTCACACAATCCAATTTTAAAAAAATATTCTTCAAAACTCTACTTCCGATTAATTCATATGGTAATTTTGCTCCATTATGTCTTACGCTATATTCGACTAAACCTGATTGATGATGACAAGTTGACAGTTCCTGATCGATACTGATAATCTGATAAGTCTATCTCAGCTTATATTATCATGTCGGAATATCCTCCAGCTCTTGAAGTGTATTCTAATTTGATGGTGGTGTGAAAACGCCAAAGAAACCGTATTCTTTTTAATTAAAACAAATTGAATAATACGGTTGGTAATTAACATATATAACATTAATCAAAGGGAAGTTCATCTGAATTTAAATTGCTTCTGTTATCTCGGTCTTTCTAATTTCGGTCTAGCCGTAAGTAATGATCGAAGCTATTTCCTTGTTAGATGTGTCAGTGTTTCACTGACTAGACCATTAACATTAAAATTAATAACATTTAAATTATGTGTATTGTAATTATAATATGTCACATCTATCTAATTATTTTTTATTTGAGCTATATGGTACATATATATATATATATATATATATATATATATATATATATATATATATATATATATATATATATATATATATATATTAACATACATCATTATATATCTTGGCCCATACAAAGTATAATATATATAGTATTTATTATTTTAATAAGCAGTTTTATAAAAACTATGAGCACCAGATTATATTACTGAGTTAACAGAACTTAAGCGTTAATAAATAAACTTACTTTTTACAGTACCCATTCATATAGTAACTATTTTTACAGGCTTACATTTTCGTTGAGCGAGCCATATCTAATGGATGATGCGTGTCCCAAGAACTTCAAAGAATACAACATTTGATCAAAATTATTAGTGGATATGCTTAAATGACACTTGATGACTGCGTTTCTAGTCAAAAGGAAAGTTTGGTGGGTATGGTAGCTGAGGTAGGCTATCTTACTGAAACATTTAATTTGTGTACTTTGATCAAAACACTTCAACATTTAGTTATAATCAGAGTGAATTGTTTTCCAAAATATTTCGCTCTAAGCTAGAAATGGATTTGGAAGTAAATTATGCTAATAAAGTAAATAAGAATGTTGGCTCTTTGCATTTAAGATAAGTGATTATAGAGAGAAATATGGAAAAACATTTTATAACATTGTAAATGTAATTTAAATAGTACGTCTTTCTTTAAAGTCTACATCAATAGTTAAACTTAAATTCATTCTTCATCTTTTGACTTAACTTATCGACTAGGAAAATATAGCTACAAGTTTAACAATCGAATTGGCAGCTATTTATTCCATATCAGAATCTTCAAAATAAGTAAATTGAGATATTTCATGATTGGAAATTATAAAATGTATTTCTCCGCAGATTGATTCTGAAATAGACGGTTTTAGCTTGATGGAGATAGGAACCAGACAGCACAACACTACGAACTAAATATATGTTAATATGAATAAGAATTGTTATATATTTTAATTATTTTGCTATTGTTATTATGTTATATCATCTAAATATTATTTAAGTGTATCAAGATTATATTTCAAATCATTAGTGAAATATTTTCAAAATAGGTCAATAAAATTTCAAATGACCATTTTAAATATATTTTCATATTGAACGTCGCGAACCCAGTTACTGGCAAATCCGACAAAAATAAAGTGATTTTTCTGGGGAATCGGGAGCTTCTACAAGCTATCATCTGATCCCAGTTCCATAACGTTAACACTAGGCGTGACAATTCTGAAAAAAAAGAAGCCTAATATTGCTAACAAATTTTCAGTTTAAACGTAAGACCCAAAAGTATAGACGATCTTGAGCAGCAAACCCGAAATATAATTGAACAAATTTGGTCGGCTGCAAGCGTGGCTACGCCGACAAGAGAGAAATCGGAATATGAGGTAAATTACCCCCTTGAAATTAGGGAATTGATAAAAGAAAGATAAAAGAAAGAGTATGGCACAAAACCAGAAATGCTGTAGACAAAATAATATTTAGTAGAATTAGTAAACAGATTTATTCGTAGAATATTGAGGTAACGTATTCCAACCGAATGATATAGAATCTACAATGGATACAAATCCTGTTTGTGAACCTGAGCTAGCTGTAAGCCTGATTTCTCCAATGGAAGTTGTCGCAGGAATTGATAACAACCTTAATCTTAAAAAAGCTCCTGGAATTGATGATATTTTACCTGGGTTAATGAAAGAGCTGCTACGAAAAGCAATCATCATGTTGACATACATATTCAATGCTTCTTTGAGACTGAAGCATGCTTCGGGATGTTTTAAGATTGCTAGAGTAATTGAGCTTAAAACACCTGACAAATTGGAAGAATAAGTAGGATCTTACATGCCTATTTCACTACTATATGGAATATCAAAATTACTTGAGAAACTACTGTTAAAATCTATCAAATCATTTATAGAAATACCAGATTTCCAGTTGGGGCACTGTCAACGCTTAAACTTATTTCGGCTGGAGTTTCACATGGTAGTCGATAAATGGTATACATGTTGAATTTGCGTGACGGATAAATGACAAAAACTATCGATATTAATCGATATTGATGGAGTCAAAGATCTTTTCTAAGTCAAGAAAGACTGCAGTCAGATGTTGTCCCGAATTAAAGGCCTCACAAAGGTCCTCCTGAAAGCCGATCAAGTGATCAAGTGTAGAGTATCCTCTCATGAAGCCCTTCTGACGAAAGCTCAAATAGTTAAGTTTTATTTTAATTTGGGAAATACATACTGATATTTTAATCCCGTAGTCGCATTGCTTGCGTATTAATGCAAGTACAACAGAACAGTAGTGATACAACTATTGGACACCGCGCAGGATATCAGAAGATTGAAGCGAACCAAACCATACGAACTTATATAAAGTGTATACCTTTAGTGTAAACTATAGCTTCAGTTATTATAATGTTATAACGGCAGAGGAGTACATATTGATGTATTTATCTCGTATTCGTCTTGTTTGTGAATTAATTTAATTACAAATGATATGCAGTAATAAATTAATTTATAATTAAGATTGTACTAAGCATATCTAATAAACATGTTATCAAAAAAAAATGTAAAAGTGAAATTTTTTTATTAAGGTTGAATGAAGGGTATATGATTTACAGATTTAAAAATCTCAGTACAATTCTATTTAAAATTACGTTTTAACTTAATAACTAATACTTAAATAAAATATTTTGTTAAAATCAAAACTAAAACTAGGTTATAACTCTATATATGGAACATTCTCTTTATTTTAAGATTGTTGATGCCAAATAAATAAATGACAACCGCCGTAATAATATTTCAGGCGACTTGTATGCGAAGAGAAAATAACACCAGTATAAAAAAAGATGAGATCTGGTATTGAAATTTAAGAATTATATACCAAATGCAAATGTATTTTAAGACGCGTTATACAAAAACGTTCCCCTCGTTTATTTAAAAATTCACAATGGAGGAAATGATGCAGGTTATATACATGAACGAGAAAAATATTTCTGATGCATATTCAAGGCGGAGCTCCCAGTTAAAATACCTCATCAAATTTTCCATGCCGCAGGATGCCTGTGTTCCCGTTGGGTTTTCGTTTTTGTCAAAATTTTAACTCAAACTTCCCCCCTAACGTAAATATTTTTAAATTGGGTCATTGCGTAATTCAATTTTATTTTGGAGGGTCTATGTTTGCTAAGGTGAGTGCTAAGGTAAGTAATTCGTTTCAATTTTTAAAATTTTACTATGAAGACTGACCAAAAATATAACGTGATATATGTAGAAAATCCTACTGTAAAAATAACGAGAATTAAACATTAAAACGAGAATAGATTTTTCTTTTCTCTAATTTTATCTCATCCCCTCCAAATTGTCGAATTTATATTAGTGAATGGTCTAATAAAACTATAATACAATATTGAACCTATAGGCGCAATAAATTATTTTAAATATAAATCGAGAATTACGTATTTCTCCAGTACAGTTTGTTGAAAAAATATTGATCTATCTAATCTGTTTACTTTTATTAAACATCTCACTTTTTGAAACTATTTGGTCAATAGAAAATTTTACTGATAACGTAACACTATATCAACATGATCGAAATTATATTTATTGTTTGGTTACCTGATTAACACAAATATTATATACGTTTGTAGTAAAACATCTAAAAATCATAGACAATTAAGTATAACACAAATACTGTTATCATTCGTAAGTTTCGAAAACTCCTAAAACACTACTGGTATTAAAACATATTAAAATACTATTTGAAAGAGATCATTTAAAGGTTATACGCTATGTAATATAGTACTACTATCTAGTTGCATGTAGGGAACATTGTTTCCGCGTAAATAATACGATACCTATGTATTACTCAGTTTACATGCTAAGTCTTGTAGACCCAAAACGTGGTAAAACATCATTGGCAAAAGGTAATCGTGGGCGAAAACCAATGTTGGCTGACAGAGATCGATGAATATTAAAAAAGCGGCCAGATTATATAAAACTATCGCGGAAAAAGTTACCGCAGAATTCAAAACTCACTTGCAAATTACTGCTTCGACGAAAACAGCACGGCGGGACCCCCACAAAGCTAATATTCATGGAGGAATGGCGATTGCAAAACTCTTTATAACGGAAGCCCAGGCTTAGATGCGAAAGAAGCATTGCAGCGATCAGAAAACCTGAACTATTAATGATTGGAAGAATGTGGTAAGGTTCTATGGATTATAGTTTACACTGATTTCTACAAACAACCGAGTTTATGTACGAGAAC
Organism: Rhynchophorus ferrugineus; assembly: GCF_030347505.1. NCBI lineage: Eukaryota > Metazoa > Arthropoda > Insecta > Coleoptera > Curculionidae > Rhynchophorus > Rhynchophorus ferrugineus. Next base: position 14,849,110 of record NW_027472583.1, on the reverse strand, counting down.
TCCCAAAAAAGCTTACGATCCGAACTGCTTGGTTTCTACAGTTAAACCTGAAGGAGGTTCTGTTATGATTTTTTTCAGCTGGTTCTTTCCTTCATATCTCTGGCAAGATTACTGTGAATAAATATTTCGAAATCTTCAATGATAAAGCTCTTACTCTGATTAGCATGTTGCTGCCAAACATCACATCCTTAGGTGATAATGTGACCATACATACATACAAACAGATAAAAAAGAATCATATTTGCCTTAATATAATTGAACAGTTATAGGGATTTTTAGAGCAGAAAGTGAGGAGTAGATTTCCCTCTGTAACACCATTGAAGCAATTAGCGGATGTTGTGATACCAAGAATGGGACAACATTCTGTTGGAAACAATTCAAACAATATTCCGCGAAGAAAACCAGCTGTTTTAAAAGCAAATAGTGACTATGAAACAACTTATTAATAAATAAATATTGTGTATATGTCCGGTGTTTACATTAATTTCCTTAGCCATTCCCCGTACTTCCAATTAACGGATAATTAAAATATTTATTGAAGGAGCAATGAACATGAGTAACGATAGCACCCTAACAATTCCATTCCCAACTGTCCCTGGTTTGATCGATAATGAACTTTATTAACCGTACGGAAAAGTTTGGTTAGTCTGTTTGTCCTCTTATTTGTCTCTATTTACGAAGCCAGGCAACGTTCATTAGCTTTGTCGTCGTAGATTCGGTTACAGCAGTCATTTTCCGCCTTATTTCTTTCGATTCTCGTTCCATGGGAAGCAAAACGTTTTATTTTAATCCTCATACATTATATTAATTTATGAGTAATGCTTTTTGACATAATATGCTTATTATGACTTTTTAGTACTAATTTAGTAATCAGTTTATTACGTTTATGATATTAAAATTAATATAATCAAAATAGACGTAAAACTTAAAAATGTTTACCTCATGCATGATACTTTGATGCTTAATAGCTTCTAAAATCACGAAGACGGCATAAAGAAGCTTATAACTTTTATCTAAAATAAACGTAAAAGATACAAACAATAACAAGAGGCTGATGCATGGGTTGAGATAATAAATAATGCGTAAACTATACATTTAAAATAATTTTTATTATTCACTTTAAATTATTTTTTATAACTTACTTCAAATGGATTTGTTTTTAGGATACTTCGGAATGTGAAATATAGCGTCGTTGTTACTGTTAGTGACTAATTAAAATAACTTCGCTTCGGTCGTCGTACTTTTACGTCAGTCACGGGTTCGAATCCTACTACATGCCAGTAAACTACCATTTATATAATTGAATATAAGTCACTATAATATGTTCTTAGTGACTAAGAGGCATTGTAGAGTCGAAGAAATATGTAAATAAGTAACGTCTTTAGAGTATTATAGATTGAATATGAAAATAAAATAAAAATTTTACAATAAGGTGAAATAACATAAGCACGTCTCTATAGCAAATAATTTTTTACGCTTTCTTGTCATCATATTCATTTTGACCAATTTACCAACGATATATTCTTAGTTATCTTCAATATCTTTAAATAACACGTCTGTTTTGAGTTTAATTTAAGCTACAATGGTATCAGTGAAAAAAATGTTTTGCCTTTTGACTTGATTTGCTAGCCGCTATATAATACAGATCCGGCCCCAGTGAGTACTGGCTGTTTAAAAAAAAAGTTTGGCTCACACGACAAATCAAAAGAAAAACATAAAGACAATTTATTCTACGAAAATGTATACACAACTAAAAAAGAGCTGGAATGAATGTATCACGCTTGAATAAAAGTATTTTGATGGAAAAAGTTGGAATTCGTTAAAAAGTAGTTTTACTAGTTATACTACTACAATACAAGTCCAGGTGTCGGAATTTTACAGAAAGTGTTCAGAAACACTCTCCATAGTTTACAGAACATTTTCTTGATTCTTGATTCTTATACAATTTTAACTGATTTATTTTGGAGAAAAATTATTATTATCAATCTTACTGTTAATATTATATTAATATTACTAAATGTTGTTACATAATCTTTGGTGATTTGCAAATTTATCATAAATGAAACATACATTTATCTAATTATTCTTAGACAATGAAGTATCAAGTCGTTTCGATTTTACACATAATTGAACTTTTACAAAATATTATTAATGAGAATTGCAATGTCATAGTCTCATCAATCTTTACCATCAGGAAACGCATTTATCGTGTTACTGCTAAATCAATCAGCAAATCGTACGCAATGTCAATGAAGCAATAGCCTACGCTAAAATATCTAGAATGCAGCAATGATCCTCATTACAGAACTTAATAGAAATAAAGGATCATTTAATAAATTGATCTTATATCATATTACTTATTAATTACTTATAACAATCAGTAAATTAATTTTTTTATTAACCTCTTCTAAGTACTACTATATGATTTCTGTTATACAATATAACTATCCTGACATGCAGAAGATCTCTTCAGTAAGTAATCTGCTGTACAAACTTATAATCTCAATCTTATTCTAGATACTATTCTAACTTATTCTAAAGTCTATCCTAACTTATTCTAATACTATTATATGTCAATCTATGTGTCTATTTATCAGTTCGTATGGTCGTTTGCGTTTGAGCCTACGCACTGTCATGACGCACATTTAACTGCTTTGGCGAGTGCATTGGGATGCACTAACACTCCGAATAACACTCGCTATGGGTTTCAAAGGGACATCGCACTGAATCAGTTTGTTGGAGACGTAATATGGGGCTTCGACGATGACTCGCAACACATTATTCTGGAACCTCTGGAGGATAGCTATGTTAGATTTGCTAGTAGTACCCCACAGTTCCAAACCATAGGTCCAAATGGGCCAAAGTATTGACTTATACAGCAAAACCTTGTTATCTAAAGATAATTTAGATTTACCAGCCAATACATTTGGTTTAGTTTACAAACAGTTTGCATTTTGTCACTATATATTTTTTCCATGTCAAACGTCGATCAAAATGTATTCCCAAATATTTAACGTTGTCTGCTTGCGGGAGTTCGTGATTATTCAGTTTTACTGAGGGACATGTTCTTCTACAAAGGGTAAATATCTCATGGGTAGATTTTGTTTCATTTGTTTTGATACACCACGTCTTCAACTACAATTCGACTTTGTTAAGAGGAAGTTAGAGGTCTCTTGTGGCTGATATTGGATCAGCAGTAGTGTTTTTTGAGGTCGGTAGGTCAACTGTATATAACAGATATAATAATGGGTCAAGAACACTGCCCTGAGGAACACCCGAATATATTGGATGTAGGACAGTGTGTTGGTTTCCCTGTTTCACAATAAAATACCTGTCTGTGACGGATGATTTCAATAGTTGAAAGTGTGTATAGGGCAAAAGCTTTTTCAATTTAACATGCAGTCTAGTGTTGTGGCACCCTTGTCCAAAAGCTTGAGATATATCGAGAAATTCAGTTGACTAATAATAATGATTAATAAGTTTTTGTTAATTTGGTTGACTAATCTATTTATTTGTTCTGTTGTTTCGTGTTTATTACGGAAGCCAAATTGATGGTCTGGAATAATATTTTTCTCTTCTGTGATTACTTTGTCTCTTAATGTATAGTTTTTCAAAAATTTTAGACATCACAGGTAACAGGCTTATAGGACGAAAGAGGACACGTTAATTAATGAAAATGAAGGAAAATGACATTCCAGATCATTTGAAGTAGATCAATTTTTGTGTGCTTCTTATGACCATGTTGTTTATGTTTTCAAGCTATTATAACCAATGTTTATTATTCAATGGAGATGGATGGCAGAGTTGAATGGACTCGCTCTTATAATAAAGTAGAACCAAAACTTAAAAAAAAAATCGCCTTTAATATTTAACACGTCTGAAAAAGATCGTTTTTGATTAACAAAGTTCCGTTCTCCTTTGGCTTTCATTAATTAAATTTATCTTTCCTCTCTCTAACGTAACAAGTTCAATTTGGGCTCCATCGTATTTTCATAAACATTTACGACTTATTTTCGGCCGACCCGTGGATTAAAATGTTTATTAAAACGAGAGCGGCGGCAAGCGCGCGGGGCTCTCTGCCGGTAATGACAACCCCCCATTTTACGCAGTGTGTTCGGCCGTTTGATCGATAAGTTTACGAGCGACGCGGAAAAGTTGGGTTAGACTGTTTGTCCTCTTCTTCGGGTTTTATGAGTCCGCGCTAGACGATTTATTATTAGTTAGGTCCGTGCAGTTTCGGCTTTGGTGGGTCTTTTTCCGAGCGATTGGCTCCGAAACCAATTCGATTGAAAGCAATAGTTCGTTTTATTTTTATGGCGAGTTTAATAATATTCGTCGCTTTATTGAGTTTATTAGGAGTGTCGTTCCGGATAGTTCTCGTTTAAAATTAATTGATATTTTCTTTTATGAATTAGAAGGTTTACGACCAAAAGGAGGGGTCGTTATAGTAAATATATCCACTGAGCAATAAGTGATTCTTACAAGCAGAAGATAACTTCAGTAAATGATTTTCTGTGTAAAATATTTTATTCAAGATCTTGCTCTGAAATCTATATGTTAAAAAATCATTTTAAATGATAATAAAAGCTTTAGTCTACGTACTTCGCTGCTGTCATTCATGTTTAACTAACATCACGTTAGACAAGAAGGAAAACACATTAAAACCAAAATAAAACAACTATACTGGTTAGTCGGAAGAAGCTCTCAACTTGATCTAAAATCAAAGAGGTTGATCTATAATACAATTATAAAGTCAATTTGAATTTGTTTAAGAAGTATGTGCTTCTTCGAAGTTAGTGTTCGAAGTTTAGCATCCTACGTCTGGTGAATTTATTAATATTCGCTTGTACGCAGAAGCATGGGTAAATGTTGTATTATTGACTTTACTACGTCAAGTTTTCAGCAATAGTTGTATTTTATTAAGGTGTCTTTGGAGACTCCTTGGTATCTTTGGGTGGGATTTTAAGATTGCCGTGTCGTCAACATCTAGTTCCACGGTAGTGATTTTTTGTGGTCGGTAAATAAGAGATACGATACCCGGTATAATGCCTTTAAATTTCGGATAATATAGCGTGCACTGAAAAATGCCTTTTCCCTTCTATCCTTGGACTTTTTACACTGGACTTAAGGAACACCTAGAAAATCTGGTATTCTTCATTCAAAATAAAATTGCTTATTTAACATTACAGCAATTTGACGACAAATAAACTAAAAATTACAATTTTGTGTGAAACTAATCGTTAGTATACCTTTATGACTCAAACAGTATACCAAAACTTGCCAAATTATTACTAACCTAGACTGGTCAATATTTCGGCTATATCAAGAGTGCGATAATATATATTTGTGAATAAACTAATTCTAACAGTAACTAAGCTTAATAAAGTTAATAGGAACTTCTCGTTAATAAAGAATGTATATTTATATTTTTTCAAACAGTTGTTAAAAAATTATTCAATTTTTTTAATCAGACTTTAGAAAAGGTCACTACAATATATATAAAATCTAAAATAATAATAAAATATATACAAAATATTGAAGACTTTGTATAAGATTTAATACATAAAGAGCGTCAAATCATAATATCAATTTTAATGTTATAAATATGTTGAGCAAAGAAGTATATTTGATAAATTATTACACGAATTTCCCGAAGTTCTCAACTTGATCTAAAATCAAAGAGGTTGATCTATAATACAATTATAAAGCCAATTTGAATTTGTTTAAGAAGTATGTGCTTCTTCGAAGTTAGTGTTCGAAGTTTAGCATCCTACGTCTGGTGAATTTATTAATATTCGCTTGTACGCAGAAGCATGGGTAAATGTTGTATTATTGACTTTACTACGTCAAGTTTTCAGCAATAGTTGTATTTTATTAAGGTGTCTTTGGAGACTCCTTGGTATCTTTGGGTGGGATTTTAAGATTGCCGTGTCGTCAACATCTAGTGCCACGGTAGTGATTTTTTGTGGTCGGTAAATAAGAGATATGATACCCGGTATAATGCCTTTAAATTTCGGATAATATAGCGTGCACTGAAAAATGCCTTTTCCCTTCTATCCTTGGACTTTTTACATTGGACTTAAGGAACACCTAGAAAATCTGGTATTCTTCATTCAAAATAAAATTGCTTATTTAACATTATAGCGGTTTGACTACAAATAAACTAAAAATTATAATTTTGTGTGAAACTAATCGTTAGTATACCTTTATGACTAAAACAGTATACCAAAACTTGTCAAATTATTACTAACCTAGACTGGTCAATATTTCGGCTATATCAAGAGTGCGATAACATATATTTGTGAATAAACTAATTCTAACAGTAACTAAGCTTAATAAAGTTAATATGAACTTCCCGTTAATAAAAAATGTATATTTATATTTTTATCAAAATGTTGTTAAAAATTATTCAATTTTCTTAATTAGACTTTAGAAAAGGTCACTACAATATATATAAAATCTAAAATAATAATAAAATATATATACAAAATATTGAAGACTTTGTATAAGATTTAATACATAAAGAGCGTCAAATCATAATATCAATTTTAATGTTATAAATATGTTGAGCAAAGAAGCATATTTGATAAATTATTACATTAATTTACCAAATCGAATATCTGTTTTTGTAATAAATTTAAATCAATACCATTCTCGTAAAGATTTAGATTGATGGCCAATTTTGAAAAACCATTCTGTAATGTTCTAATGTATTTAATTTTTTTAATATTAATTTCTGCAGGAAAAGATTTTCAGGGGAAAACGCTTTTTTTAATATGATATTTAAATTCACGACAAAACGCTCACCTACATTATTTGACGTTAATATATTAATTATGAACTATAGAAATTCAGATAAAACTATCAAACCGTGAAAAAAAAGGAAATTGCAGAAGTTCACACAGAACAAAATGATATTTGCATCTTAGACTTGCTGAAAGAATATGGATATATCTATACAATTCCAAGAAATCAATTTATATTTATCTTTGAATATAGAAAATATATCAACAACGATTTTTTTCAACAAAATTTCGTTTCTTCCAGATCAATCTCATTTTGATCGTCACTATAGTAAACTGAAAATATATTAAATAAATAGGACATATGAATATATCGATATTTTTCGCCGTTTAAAACAGTTAATGGCTCCTACAGTATCATGTATATGATAGACAGGAAAGATGACGGTGTTGAACAAAGCCGAATCTCGAAACTTTTTGTAAAAATGCTGCTGACACTTACATAAATAAAGAGAACAACTTAATTGAAAGTTTAACAGACATGCTCTTAGACTGACATGAACGTTATGATACCAGAAAATATCTAGAAGGAATTTAATATAAATTTGTGATAGTTTAAAAGGAATTCGCCATATTCTACTTCGTAAAATGACAAAAAATTATAGCGAAATAAAGAAAACTAAAAACTGAAAAGATATATAATTTGGAAACCCGGAAAACGAAATTCTTCCTCTCTTAACGCGGTGAAAGGAAATCTTCCGCTGCGGACATTTGATCGAAAACAATTTTAATTGCGACAAGAATAAAGCCCTATTCTCCACGTCAATCTACGACCATACAATTTCGACGATCCTGCCTTTTAGCAATTTCTTTTCGCAGACAGATATAGTAAATGGCCGCTTTACAAACTCGTATTCTCGCATTTCCCAAGTTACAAAATAAGCGGACTGGAAACAACAACGAACAAGATTGTTACCGGCCGATTTCTTTTATATTTATTTTATGCAATGATTGCCGGGGCTTGGGATTTGTTGTGGTTCGAGTATCTATTTTAGTTTGATACGAAATTAAACAAGCTGGCTTGATATAAAATGGGGTACACAAATAAACTTGAGTACAAAGCAATGAAAACATATAATATAATACAAAGATAAAACTGTTGAGATGAAAGGAGGATATAAAACGTGGGGACCTGAAAAACAAATAATATAAAGTGATCCATCTGGTTGTAGCTGTAATAAAACACACATTCTGTGACCAAATATCATAAAATTTATTGGATATAAAATATCGGACTATGTTATTCATTCGTAAAACTATATATGGTTCTAAATGTGTGTTCAAAGCTGATTATTGTAATAATGTAGAATTAATTATACTTTTAAACGTAAGCGATAAAATTTGACTCTATCAAATGTATAATTAGATAACTGACGCTGTAAACTGATTCACTGGCTTCGATTTATTAATTATTCCTACCTTGCAAGCATGAGTATGAACTTGATGTTAAATTGAATTTCTACACAAAACGCATAATTCTTTTTAATTAGTTTAGAAAACATTTTTTATCCCTTTCTGAGGAAAACGCAACAGGGAATAGCTATAAGATTGTAGAAAAGTGAGTGCGTTAAAATAGTATTACGAGTAATAAGTAAATTTGAAAACATTTGAAAACATTGATAAATATTAAGGGGTTTAACGATTAAAGTAATAAGATATGTGACTAAATGACTTTTTGATTATTTGAATTTTGTATTAAATATTATAATTATTTCAGTTTAAGCTAAAAATTAATAATTAATGTAATGATTAAAAACATCGTTGTTTAATACACCTTTATATCATATATACTTATAGTTGATATTCTGAAGTTGTTACAGTTCTGAAAACAATTTTACTTATGATACTTTGTTATGATTTTCAGTGACGTAGTAATTTAATGAACTTAATGAGAATTAGACCACAAATAAAAAAACAGATTTAATTAAATGCCATTTACGAAAAGTTAGTGAGTGTCGGTTTCTTGAGTTATTTTGAGATAAATACATTTCTGATCTTATATAAAAAATATTAGCGTTAGAAACTTGACTGAAATTGACTATCGACTGTTCTAGTCGCTATTTTTGGTTCTTTTTATTTTACTACTTTTTACTAGCGACTGTACTTTCAGTCGCTATTTTCGGGTCGACTAGTTTCATTTGAGTGATTTTTGACATTCCGGCCGTCCTCCTAGCCAGAACCTTAACAAAAATATGCCGAATTTAGGCTTATATAGATTTTTATGTAAAATATATAGTTTTATAATTTTTTGGTACTTAGCTTGTAAATAACAATACAGCGATATTTTTCAAGATTGTTAATATAATCAGGTAAAAAGATTAAAATTGTGAATGATAAATGGTAAAATACTTTTGACTATTTTTAAGACAATAATACGTTTTTTTATTGACTTTTTTGTTTAGATCGAACTCTCTCGATTTTGTTCGTTTTTTGATTGTCAAAACTTCTTTCCTAAAATCTTGAAGACAAAATTTAGATTCGAAATGTTCCAGAAATTCAATCGATTTGGAAAGATTTGAAGAAAATATTACAGTGGTAGTTAAATTTCGTAAGAAATATTAACCGTAAAGAGGTGATAAACTATATTCAATTTTTATACTTAGTATGTCTAATACATTGATTTTCTGATAGGAAAACTCTTCTTTAATATTCAACAATTTATTTTCTTGACTATTAAAAAATACAAGAATAATAGTGGTCGCGACAATTTTTAGTTAAGATTTATTTTATCAGCAGGTAAGGCAGATAATTTTTTTACAATCTATTGTTATTATTTTATGACTTTTCAGTAGAGTGATGCATTTAGCTAAGCATTCCATGGTTTGGGAATATTTTGAAAGAGAATGAACTCAAAATTCAAGATACAAATACAGACGAAGATTGTATTTCATCTCAAGACATTTGGATAAAAAACTAGGTAGTATAAAAGAAATAATTACGCCAGCTACAACAACTTTACAAATTAAGCAGCTTATTGGGCGTTTAGAAAACCTATTAGAATTTTGGCACGCTCATAAAATGATATTACTTGATGTATATCAGTTACATTTAAAATATAATATAATATAATTGGAATAATTTTTTTTTCAAAGTCTGTCCAAATTATTAACAATCGAAGAAATCTCATCACGGGAGAAAAGCTGAACATGTATATTATATTTTTGAATAGTGATTTAAAAATATTTCCGTTCAATACTCTAGTTATTGTGGGATCATTTTTAATTATGTCATAGATTAGCTTTTTTCTATTATTAGGTATATGTTTAATTTTTATTTAGTATTTATGGTTATCGTACATCTTTGTTTTTGTTCAGTATTTAGGTGTTGTTTAAGTTCTATTGTAATGTCTATATTTATTATAGTATGTTATTTAAAAATAGTAATTAACATATTAAACTATGATAATTGGGGTATGATTTGTGGGATTCCTTTTCTACTCTATTCTTGTTTAGATTCACAGAACATTCAAATATAAAAGTAATTCTACTTCCTTTAAAATAAAATCATTCATTGCATTGCATCAGTAATTATTGTTTTCTTTTTTAAAGTTAGTACGTGAAGGATTATATACATCTCCGTCTCGCTTATACTACCGTTGAACATATAAGTACAAATAAAATTAATTGTTTCAAGCAATTATCTTCGTCTTTCTCACTCTCGCAATTTATACTGTAAAGGATTCGTACAACTTCGTCTGACATCTCGAATAAAAAGAAAACAGTCGAATGGTGCATTTGACGGAAAATAGTAATTATTAGTTTTTTTTGTCTATCGACTGTTTTGACTGTTTTGCGAGTATCGACTGTTTCGATTGTTTTTAGTCGATAGTTCCCAACGCTAATAATTATATATATTTTAATAACATATTTTTAAATTGTTCCCTTTCTGTTATGAGGGAAACATGATTCACTTGTGGTCAATATTATATTACTTTATTTAAAACGTGGATATAACAAAATAGTGCTGAGTTGTATAATAATAGAATTACGAAGTCAAATCGTGACAATCGGAGGCCGCAGAAAGAACAGCACAGACCTATTGCATTTCCATTGTTGAAATAAGCAAAATTCCTTTCGGAGCTTTTAATATCGCGGCTTAAGTTTATACGCGCACATAAGTGATACAAAAATGCGCCTAGAAGGTATAAACGTATATTTGCTTTGTCGGCCCCACAAAAGGAAATTGCGTTGGGGTGGAAAACTGCAAGGGAGACGGAATTATAAACGACAGGCCGACGAAAAGACGAGGGTTCCTCCTTGGCAGCGCGGCGTCAACGATTTGTTGGGGAATTTGTTAAGGCATTCGGCGATGTCGGCGCCCATCGGTTTCAGCTTGTTGCCTGTCAATCATGCGAGGCGATGATTTCGCTTCGCTTATATATATGGGTCGTATCGGTAAACCTTTGCGCAATCAACGACGTTTTTGTTCGGATCGATTCTCGTTTGTTGTTTTCTTTTTGTCCGTCCGATAGCCTATTATGCTAATACGGGTCCAAATTCATTTTCTCACCAGAACGGGAGGCGTTTTTCGATGTTCCTCTGCCTTATACGGCTTCGCAATCAAAATAAAAACATCGGTTAAGTAGCCGGTCATTGTTGTCGGATGAATGTTAACTATATTTTTTCTTTTAATCGGGCCTGTCTTATTTCGTCATCTCGTTTTCTTGTTATTGTTGTTATTGTAATGCCATTGTAGTGTTTTAGTCTATTTATGGTAAGGATTATGTCTAAAGAAATCTCATTAGGGTGAAAAATGGACTGTTTAAATGCTTGAAATAGAGAGTTATGGAAAGTTGAACCTTATTAGCTGTGATGCTATAGATTTAATATACAGGGGATGGACGAAATAATGACATTTACACAATATTTATTTATTAGTGTGCCACCATGTGCCAAAACTTCTTCATAACATATTTCAACGGAATGTTATCCCATTCTTGGCATTCGTCAATTGCTTTAGTGATGTTGGAGATGGAAAATCATTCCTCGTTCTCTTGTCTAAAACTTTCCATAATGATTCAAGCCAGGGAAGATGTTTGGTGATGTTCTGATGCTGCACAAATCAAGTCTGAACCTTTTTGGCCGTGTCTATGGACGCATTATCACCTTAGAATCTGACAGTGTCAACCAGCAATATACTAGACATAGTAAATACTTCATCATTCAGTATGTCGAGATGTGAATGTGAGTAGCAGCTGAGTACCACGATATTACTGCCCTAATATCGGAACTTTCTCCATGTAAAAATATGTAAATATTACAAGTCAATTTTCGACTTGATGACACAATCTTCGACTGTGAAATAAGTGAACTGGTACCCTGCTAAATTGTGTTGCATCTTTCATAGTATTAAGTAATTAGAAGCAAAAATGTACAAAAAGGGCAGAGAGTAAATCATGGTAGTTTATTTAAGCGTTTTTTTTGTAAACCTTCAGGAATTTTGTAGTCGGCTGTTTTCAAAGTGTTGCAAGATTACATGATCACATTTCTCTTAAGAATAGTTGTTATGTTATTTAGTTGTCTTTAATGCCTAATGCATTAGTTTTAGTGTATAGACCTCTTTCATAATGGTTTTGTTTGGTTTCATTTTTAACTTTTTTTCTTCGTACGCTTAAAGAATTTTGAGTTTTTGTTTTTCTATTTTTCCGCATACTTCTTCTACAACTTTCTTGAAAATTACAGAAGGAATAAAAAGAACGAAGAAGTGTTTACTTTTCAAAGTTATGTTTTGACAAATATGTAAGTGATATTACGAATCCTGTTTTAAATTAGACATTAATGTATTTTATTGCTGTTCTCTTTTGTTAAAGGGTGTAGATATGTATACACCTAATATTGTGAATTACAATTTCTAAAAACTTAAATCCATTAAATTATTAATTGTTTCTGATCACATTAATTATTTCTATAAAGGTTTTGTGAAGGCCTTTTAAACTGCTTTAAAAAGCGTACTTAATAATGAAAAAAGACAAAATAGATAAAATTGGTATATAATTAATGTATTAATAGATTCATTGCATATTTTATTAAAAAGCAATTGTAATGCATGGAAAATGCATTGCGGTTAATCCTAATAGTAACCATTTATTTGTTATTTATTGATCTTGTTTTGTCTTAGTTCCATTGTAAAGTATGTAAAGTATCTTGGTCGTGAATACAATCTAAATATAATGGCTGATATTTTCATATAGTAAAGGTAAATTAATAACAAAATATGGGTAAGGTGACTACCACGTTGTCTTGGACACTACGCAATCAATCCGGTAACTATACGCTTCAATTACATTAATAGAGAGGAAAATAACTTCAACGTTTTCGTGAATTACTTATATTTAATACTCGGTTTAATCGGTTTAAGTTTTAAAAGTTAAAGCTCATCTAGTGGAATAATTTATCATTACTGAAAAAGTTTTGTGAAGTATCCTATACTTCGACCCAGTTTCTGACTTTTTATAGGAACCAAAATTAGGATTTTTAATTTAATAAAAATAAGGGTATACATCGTTCAATTTTATAAAAAAACACACGTCGCATTATTTGTGGAATTCGGTGTCGAATAATTTCACAAAATGATTTACTTTTACTTTTACTAGTGATTTGATTGGCGATATCCGAAGAAGTAGTGACTTGGGGACCTTAATAAATGCTTTGGAACTTACCAGCTTATTGTCATTTTTCACAGGACACAGTTTTTAAAACAACAACTGGCAAAATGTTATTGATTTTAAAATAAAATTGAAATATCGTATATTATTTATATATTCAGGAGTTCTCAACAATTGTCAACTATGCCAAGCTGAGGAAGCACATACTTGCTAAACGGAAACAACTGGCACTTAAACTATATGAAATGTATTGGCTTATCAGTCACAAATTTTATTTATTATTAGATAATAAGGTACTGCTTCATACGTACTGCTTTATACGAATCAATATGCAAGCCTATTTAGTCAAACGGAATCCGACTGTGGGGTATTGCCAGCAAGTACATCTATCATACAACGGTTCCAAAACAGTGTTGCGTGCCATTGTAGATGATGCCTACTAAATGTGCAACGTAATAGGTTTAAGACCTTATTAACACATCTTATTGTAGGACATCTATAAACTTTACAATAAGACTTATAATAAAACTAACTAATTAAGATAATATTGTACACAGAAGACCATTTAATGAAGTGATTTTCTATATGTCATGTATATATTAAAAACATAAAAGATGTTTGTTACCCACTGGGCAATTTGCTGTACTACTAAGAGTAATTATTTAAAAAAAGTCTATTTGTTTATTTTCCGAGATGTTGTTTTTCTATTTTTACTTAGTATTTGGTAGATTCTTAAACAAATCTAAACAAAACATTCTAACATAACAAACTAACCACTCGTCTGTCAACGTTTAGGGCTAAGTATAACTAAATTTATGAGGCTTGAACAGTGCATTTTAAGGGTGGTCCTTCTAGATCTACTTGTGACATTTTAATATGATATTATCCAATATAACTTATTATTATGTATATCGAAAACACTGAAAGATCTTAAAATTATGGGTATGTATATTTTTTCTGTGTTTACAATTTAGTTCTTTAGTTCCTCTTTCCTTTTTCTGTTTTCTGAGGGTCAAGGTAATTTAATTAAAACGTGCCCTATTTTATTTATACATTATTGGAAAATTGAAGTATCTTTATATGAAAATATAATGACAAATATATCGTATAAACTATTTGCTGTAGTTGCTCTTGTAAGCAACACACAAGCTGCATAGCAAAAGCTGAAAGTCATTCAAAATAAATTAGCAATGACTTAGATTGCCGTTAAGGGAAGAGATGACCGTTAAGTTCTGTAATTCCCGCAAGACAAATATTTTTTGCATATTGTTTTCAATAAAGCAATTTTTTAATGAAGTAGTTCAGTAAAATGAGTGGCTACCTGTTTGATATAAACCATGTTTTCAAAATACATTAACAGCAAATTAAGAGCACAATAATTTTAATGCTATTTCTCAGAAATTAGGAAAATTTCATTTAGAGTCCCAATAAATATAACATATATATTTAATAGCGTAATATAACTTTAATTCCCATGCTGTTTTTATTAGTTACGGAGATGGAACAACTTCATTTAAGTACGAATCGGGCGACAGAAAGAAAATAACGATACGGCGTACTCGCACACGAAAAAAAAAACAAAGAGGATACCGCTTCAGCCACCGCTCGCATATAAAATGGCTAATTTAGAACCCAGTTCCATCGAAATTGCTTGTGAAATAGCGCAGATATCTAAAACAGGAAGCACTAGAGCTGAGGAAACGGGCACTTCTTGATATTTCCGCTCGCTTTCATCGGGATTAGTTGGTTGGTCCGGCTGCCTTCGTTATATCTCATTAGGATTCCTCTTGTTGAAGCTTTCGATTTATACGGCTCCTCGGCCCTTCTGTCTCCCGTTTTATCCCTCTTCGTTCCGTTTATTATTGTAGGAATAAGGTGTTTTTGTATCGATAGAAATAATTGATATGTTCAGAACTGTATCATCTTTCATAATAATGCATCATCATCAAGAATCAGTAATATTATAGAAATAAGTATTGACAGATTTGTTTGAGACCTTTTATTTCAGATACTTTTGTAACTAGATTTGATACATATCTTCATTATTTATGATGTGCCATTTCCTGAAGTAGCGCATAGGCCTGATTGTTCAAAAACTGTGTATAAGTTTAGTTAAATTATAAGTTAATTTTCTGATGGCATTTCTAATGTACGAGAAAGTTTTGTTTGAAAACGATTTTGTCTTTGATTTTAACAAATGCCAGTTAATCGTTACGGAGAATACATTTTTCCTAGACTATTATTGGGTTTACAGACCATCTAAATTAAGACATTATAACAGCAGCTGTTGTTTTGATATTATACCAAAATAATAGATGAGGTCAAACGGAGTTCACAAGTTTGCAAAACGAGTTTACATACGGAGGTGTTTAAATTCATATCCGTCAACTTTATTTACGAAATTTAGCGTCCAAGCACTTTCTCATTTATTAAAAACACTAATTTCAATTAAAAACTAATTCTGTATTTCCGGCAACCTGTCGAATTGATGCTACATCTATTGAAGGGATTTACGAATCCATTAAGTTTTTGCTACCTTTATAATGATATAAAGTACTGTTTAACCATGTTAAACGTGCATAATCAGTAGGATTTATGTAGTGATATCTATCCAAACGTTTTTATGTGGTTAGTTACGAAATTTTTGAACTTTGTCATGTTGTTAAATTACTCTATCGTCTTATTATTTTTTAAGGACAATTTTTCACCTGTAACCTTTTTTACCTTATTCCAGAATGACCAGCTAGAACCAAATGGTCTCTTGCTGATGTCGCTTCGGGTCCGGGATAGAGAAGTGTTTTGCGGGCGACAGATACCCTGGGTTACGACTGGGATTGTCGTAGTTATGTCAAACATGTCAATTTATAGCAATCCCCCATAATGACTTAGCTTGGTTTATGCTTTTTATTTCACCTCTTCATACATCTTAGCTATTACACTAGGTCTTTGGGGTTAAATTAACTATTTTTTTGCATTTTAACAATTTTTCATAAGTCTTTTTAAAAACAATTATTGAGTTACATGTGTGGACTTATTCAGCATAAAGAACTAAAACAAGAGTTCCTCGCAAATTGACTTAAAATCAAATAGAAAAAACAGACAATGTTGATACAAAATCGTTACTTGAAGATTATATGGTTGGCAGATGTCAAATCTTACGATATGACAATTTTGACTTAAAAACATGGAAATAAACTAATTTGCATTCCGACTAATTCTCAATGAACAGTAAATAATAAATAAAAGTCAATCAATTGTTTCTTAAGTCAATACGTAGCTCCGTTCTTGTACAACAG
This sequence comes from Rhynchophorus ferrugineus, assembly GCF_030347505.1. Taxonomy (NCBI): domain Eukaryota; kingdom Metazoa; phylum Arthropoda; class Insecta; order Coleoptera; family Curculionidae; genus Rhynchophorus; species Rhynchophorus ferrugineus. The sequence continues at coordinate 14,832,407 of NW_027472583.1, read as the reverse complement.
AGGAACTTCAACGCCCTCAAGAGTCGGTCGAGTATTTATTCTCTGCGATGACTCGTTTCAATTCCTAAAAAAAAAACAACAAGAACCTAAACTCATTTCGCGGCGAAGTTCGTTAGATGAGCGAAACAATTTATCTTTATTGGAAAAGTTATCTGAAGAGACCATCTATGGCTCGACCTAGTTTCAGACTTTTTATAGCGGGCGAAATGAGTCAGTACTAAATTGAAAACGGCGACGGGTATAAAAAGGCGTTAAAAGATGTCCAAATATAGTTTAAAATTTAGTTTGGTTACTTTCATGAAATAAAATAACTCGCGATAGAAATCAATAAATAAAACTTTCTTTAAGCATCATTAGATTTTTTCTAACTACGACTATTTTCTTGGGAAGTCCTTATATCAGGTTAATTAAAAAAGGGATTTATTCTTTCAGGCTTCTTTTGTTCTTCCTTATCTACTTTCATGGGAATTAAAGGTGTTTTAGTATTAGTCCGCTTAACTGTGTTCTTTAGGAGAGTTTATTCCTATTGATACTGCATAGAAGTGGCATCTTCTTGTAAAGTTTTTATTAACAAAAGTTGGGAGCTGGCTTATTAGGCGCAGTGATAAAGGCGACAGGACAGTCGTAAAATTATGTTTGTAATTGTTTAGCATTTCTGTTTGTCCTAGGCAAGAGTGTAACATCCGATAAGGACAGTAACCAAGCGTAAGACCGGATGACTTCTGGGATGATCTTCAAAGTTGGTCATTCGCCAGTCGGTAGACTTATTGCCGAGAACCGTGGCTCTGTACCCACGTTAAACAGTAGGTCCAGTCCAGATAAGCCCTCCTTGGTAAAAAGGAGACTTTAAAATATATATAAAAGAAGTTATGTATGTTTTTAAATGTTTAGTTCGTCCAAATCTGTTACGTTCAACTATTTGTTTGTAAAATTCGATAGATTTGATATTTTTCTATATAAAAAAAATATATATTTATTATTATTCACTTGTTTAGTGTATATAGGGTATATCATAGAATTTCCGAAACTGCGTGTTCGAGACTTTTATTGTTGGATTCTGAAGTTGGAAGAAAAGCCCCTCAAACATTTTAAGAACGACGATTTTACTCAGTCATATTCTAATTATCAATTTTAGTCTCAACGTTTTAAACGTGATGATTTTGGTGTCAATGATAAGGAATAGTTTAGAGGACCATAAAAGTTCTATAGCAAGATTTGTTCGACAAAAATCCACCTCATATTCTCCAAGAATTTGTGAACAGCTTAGTATTTGATGACTTAACTGTTTCCAGGCATTTACATGAGTAAGGAAAGATCCAAAAAAAGAGCAAATTACTACTATACGAATTGATTGAAAATGCCGTTTTGGACCTTTATACATTATGGTTTTATCGCTTGTGACACAAAAAAGAAGAATTTTCTGGCTTATTCTAATTGACGATGAAACATAGATCTATACTACGATAATCCCAGTGCAAAGAGTTGAGCTAGTCTGGAAGTTCTCAATGCATATAAATTATTGCTGCTCATCTGGTGAGATCTATAAACTTATAAACTCTGCTTTAATATTTTTTCTAGTTTTAAATTAGATGGTTACTAATGCTATTGATATTTGACTGACACTAGGGAAGACCAGAAACTTCGATCTTTGTTCAATAAATAGCTCACCTACGATTTTAATTTTCCACACTAAAGCTGCAACTTCAAACATTATTAGATAATCCCAAACCATTATTTACATGTTGAAGGTAATATAATCTCAATAGCTTTCAGGGGATTTTTCATATTATGTTATAACAAAATATATTGAAACATGCCTCAAATATAGTTTGGTTGGAACTCAACACTATTTTAAACACTGAAATAAATATATCAATTTTGTAAGACAGTATGTTGACGAAGAAAAAGATTTAAAAAAAATAATGGGTAGATCGTTTAGTTTAATAGTTATTGACTTATGTATTAATACTTGATAAGTAATATCAATTTTGAAGGATACCCTGTTTATGAAAAAGATGATGGAAATTGTTTTATTGGTTATACTTATGTATCAATACACTATATGTTCTTGAAATATACAAAACAAAGTAAAAAATCTTAACTGACTGCTTTGTTTGCAGTCCGGGAGTCCGCATTAAAAGTAACAAAACAAAAATAACATTTAGTAAACAATTGCGGGTCTGTTTTTCTCGTCATTATCAAAGCAATAACACAAATAAACCATAAATTAAAATTGACGCTAAATACAGGCGGGATGTCTTCGGGCGAAATACTTTATCAGATGTTTCGAGTCATGATGGGTGGTCCAAAATAAACAACTGCATCGGTGACACCACTTGTAGCGTCATGCTTAAAGTGTCTCTCGCGCGCCGATTTGGTTTGTTTTTGGAAAAAAAGAAGTTTTCGGTCCCGAAACAAAATTAAAAGCTCTCGACTTTCTTCGTTCGTATTTATACTTGGGCTACTGTAAACAGTTGAATATTTATGACTGTTTTGGTTTAATAGTCTTAATGACGAATACTGGAATTTACTACTCGAATTATTGTATTCCTGGCGTGTCAAACACGAACTCAGGAAAACCTCAGTTAGTCTTATAAATGCATTTCATATAATATCTGCTAAAATAATGACTTATTTTGGAATAAATATGAAAATAAACAGCTTAACTCAGTTAATAAAATATTCCATTTCAATATTTATTAAACTATATCAAAATGACTAAATAAGATATCATTTATTAGTTTTTTAAATGATAATAGTTAATATTATATTTTTACCATTCATTGACGATTAATCTACAATTTATCTTTAACAGGTCAATTGAAAAGTCCCCGGCCTACAATAGTAAAACACATTTTTTTAGCAAAATTTGTTTTTTTATTCAACATAATTGCCTTCAAGGGTGATACACTGATTATAGCGACCCTATAACTTTTCGATACCATTTTTGTAGTACGATTTGTCCTTTGCTTCAAAATAGGCCTCAGTTTCGGCGATCACCTCTTCATTCGACGAACATTTCTTCCCAGCGAGCATTCTTTTGAGATCTGAGAACAGGAAATAGTCGCTGGTGGCCAAATCAGGAGAATATAGTGGATAAGGAAGCAATTCGAAGCCCAATTCATGGATTTTTGCCATCGCTGCAAAGGGCCCAATAACGCTATGTAATAGTCGCTGTTGATGGTCCTTCCTTTTCAGGGTAGTCAATGAAAATTATTCCATTGGCATCCTGAAATACAAACGCCATAACCTTGCCGACTGTTGCGTTTTCCCACGCTTTGAAGCGGATTCATCGTGTGTAATCCACTCGATCGACTGTCGAATGGACTTCGGAATGAAATGATGGAGCCATGTTTCATCCATTGTCACATATCGACGCAAAAACTCGGGTTTATTTCGCTTGATCATTTTCAAACACTGCTCTGAATCATAAACTCGTCGTTATTTTTGGTCAAAAGTGAGCTAGCGCGGCACCCACTTTGCACAGAGCTTCATACCCAAATATTTGTAAATGATATGATGTACACGTTCAGCTGATATTTTTAGAGGGTCTGCTATTTTATTCAATTTCAATTTACGGTCATTCAAAATCATTTTGTGGATTTTTGTCGGCAACAACCACTTTTGGACATCCCACTGCGTTCATCGTATTCGGTGCTCATTTCACCAAGTCTAAACTTAGCATACCAATCCTTGATAGTTGATTTTCCTGGGGCAGTGTCCGGAAACTCGGCATCAAGCCCAGTTTTTGCTTCAACTGTAATTTTTCCCTTCAAAAGCAAAATTTTATCAACACGCGAAATTCCTTTTTATCCATTTTTTTTCACAGTAACAAAAGTTGCTTCACTCAAAATGCTACAATTCACAAAGTAATGATCCGACAGCTGTCAAACTTATACACGCATCTTTTGAGGGTTATGGCTAACTGAGAAAACTAAGAAACTAAGAAAACTAAGAAACTAAGAAAAACATATGGACTTATAGTAGCGCCATCTATGTGTCAGGCCGGGGAGTTTTCAGTTGACCTGTTATAATAACTTAAATCTAGGTAGGAGGATCCATCGTTCTTTTCATCGTTATACATCTAGGAGGATCCATCGTTCCCATCTTAGTCTCTAATAATGTTTATATATTAAGACTGCTGTTTTTTTTTATTAAATGCACCTTACTACAGTATTCCCCACAAGATCAAATGCTTTTAAGTCTGTCTCTCGTTCTGGTGTTATCCAAGAGTTGCGTTAATTCGATATTGATATGAAAATGGTATCCGCTGTCGGTATTTGAAGGTTTCGGTGTAAGTAATCAGTCCTGTAGTTTCTGGGGTTACTTTTCGCAGAACATCCCTATAACTGAATTCCGAATATTCATATAGGTTTCAATATTTGCTTGTATAATAGCAATTTATTATGTATTGGTAATTGTGATTTGGTGCTAATTTACCAATACACTTTCCTATAATTGAACTCCAGTTCTTCTTTTTCTATTTTACGTGTTTCTTCCGTCGAAATCTTCCATCAAATTTCATTATCAATTTATTAGTAATAATTGATGGTTTCAAAAAGTCCCCGCACTAACTAATTTAAATATACCGTCAAAACATATACTATGCCATTAGGCAATTATGATAATCAACTGAATTAAGCTGATGATGTCGTTGCTGAGAAAATCTAACTAACCTAATGTTATTCAAAACACACTAATCTAATTCTTTTTATTAATATATTTTTCAAAATTAATACTACTAAAATTAGAATACATATAATTTCAAGATCCTAAACACATTAATTATTTCCAGTTAATATTTCGGAATACAATGGTCAATGATAATATACCAGGGGTACCGGAAAGTCATTACAATTTTTTTTCGGAGGAAAACTACATATTTTTCAAGTATTGGCCATTTGATTTTATATATCTTGCCCATCTGTAAAGCAATTTATCGATGATATTCGAAAAAAACCTTTTGTCTTTTGAGCAAAACCATTCATCGAGTCATTTTCTAATAGTTTTGAAATTGGCCGCGCTGCTCTGCAAGTTTTGCTTTATAAGGCGACAAGTTATCCTGCTGAAAAATTACTATTCTCAATCAATGCATTGTTCAAATTGATTATTTGATGTCGTTGGTAATTACTATTAACTATTTCACCAGGTTTCAACAGTTTGTAATACAGTACGCCACTCTGGTCCTACCAAACATAGAGCATTGTCTTGCGACCAAACTGATTTCGCCTTGGAGTCGATCGGCTGGCTTCGCCAGCTGATAACCATAATTCCTTGCGCTTAGGGTTTTGAAACTAAATCCATTTCTCATCACCCGTTACTATTCCATGCTGATATGACTTCCTATCATAGTGTGGCGATCGCCACGACCCTTTAGGCCACCACGAATACATCAACAAGTACAAAGGTTGGCAACGCCGCTTTTCTCCATACCCCTGTAATAGTACCACTTCCACAACGCTACCGTACTTCCTTTACCTAACCTAATATCCTGTCAATTCTCCCGTCGACCACATGTATCACTCAATATCGAAATAAACAAGTGATAATTGAACCAGAGTTTTTCAGTTCTCGTGCAAATTCCTGCCAAAAATAGTAGTGAGTGTTCTGACAAATAATCGCAGCGCCAGCCACACATTTCAACCGACTGACCGACCCGACGAACATTTCTACAATAGCTTTGAAGCATCATTTCATCGACGATATGGCATCCGTCTTCCCATCTTTTATATTATCCCCACTATCTGTCGGTAATCATTTCTTAGGCCACATTTAACACTTCTGCCAATTATTTTTTAGTTTGGTTTGGGTTTTCATCCAATAACTCTTGTAGTTTCGCATCTTCAAATACTTCTGTCTATTAGAACGTTCTTTGCACATCGAAATTACAATTTTTGAGTTTTTGGAAACCACGCCTCGCGTGTTTTAAGGTTAGAGCACCCTGACCGTAAGTATTTATCAGCAAACCATGATTTTAAGCTATTTTTTTTGTTTTGGTTGAATAAGAAACGTAATGCGTACCGTAAATGCACGTTTTCAGGCACGAAACTTCTCGAGGTAGTGTACTGGGTCAAGTACTGTATCTTCTGTATACGGCTGATCTGCCCACCACAAAAATAACTACTGTGGCAACATATGCAGACGATACAGCAATCTTAGCATCCCATGAAGATCCAGTCACAGCATCAATAAACCTACAAACCCACCTGGAGCAAATACAATTATGGTTGAAGACATGGCGCGTTAAAGCCAATGAATCAAAATCCACGCATATAACGTTTACCCTGCGTAGAAGAACATGTCCACCAGTAAATATCAATCATCGTCAACTCCCCCAAGCAGAGCATGTTAAATATCTTGGTATGCATTTAGATCGACGCCTAACCTGGCAGAAGCACATACTCTCTAAACGGAAACAACTAGGACTAAAATTATATCAAATGTATTGGCTCATTGGGCACAAATCCAAGTTATCATTAGATAACAAGGTATTGCTGTATGAGTCTATACTCAAGCCCATTTGGACATATGGAATTCAACTATGGGGTACCGCTAGCAAATCTAATATATCCATCATTCAACGGTTCCAAAATAAGGTGTTGCGTGCCATTGTTGATGCTCCATACTATATTTCAAATAAATTGATACAACGCGATATTCCTCTAGAACCTATAATGAGTGTAATCCAAAGTGTTTGTGTGAAGTACTTCGAAAGAGTGTCAGTGCATCCCAATGTACTCGCTAATCAGCTAAATATGCGACGTGATAGTGAAGTGCGTAGACTAAAACGTTTAACACCACCTGATCTGATTACTGGACATATGTAGAGTTTAGAATAAGCATTAGAATAAGACTAATTAATTAATATAATATTTTATACAGAAGATTGCTTAATGAAGTGATTTTCTACATGCCATGTATATATAATATAAACAGAAGAAATACTTATTGCCAATAGGGCAGATTGTGGACTCACGAAGAGTAATAAAAAAAAATATAACGATGTTACTTTCACAAAAATGTAGCATATATGGCTTTTAAGCTTGATGTCGGCAATATGAATTGCTTATTACTATTTTAGATATTATATAACATTAGATGGCGATAATTATTTTAGATAAATCTGTCTTTAAATGCATTTTGGCTCATGATATTTTACAAGAACAAAGGAGAGTTTTTAATTTTAATTAATTATCACACAACAAGCATATCACGTATCATGCATAGCGATGAGACATAAAATAAATATTCCCGTCAGCGACACGATGTGTTTAAGTTGCGTACTTTTCTCATTTTCCTAAACAACATCCAATACGGATGCGAAGACAAAGGACGCGAGCACAAAAACACTCAAATCGGCAGCGGTGCTTCATTGTCCTACCTGCGGACCGCCATAATAGCGAACACGGTTCCCGTAGGAAGCAAGATCTTTGACAATCCGACCGCAATTTTAATTAGAAGTCGAGTCCGTAACACGTCTGGTCTTTCGCTGAAGGTGACTGACCCAGTAATTAGGAACACAGCGAAGCAGCAAGCTCGAGCCGTCCGCTCGAAAACCTTTTTACCGAATGGTTGGACGCCAACTTTTAATGTATTTACTCTTTTACCAACAATAAACATCGGTCGGCCGTTATGGGATTAATTTCAATATGGGAAACATACGTTCGAATCTGTGTACGCTGGCGTAGTAGTTTGGCTCGTTTTAATTTGTTGATCGATAATTGACACGGTGTTGTGTCAGTCGTAGCAAATTAAGTTAATTAAGTTTCTGTAAACAGTAAAAGGCTAATTTTCATATACGTAGCTATGTCTGTATCAATTTACCGCAAAATTACTTGTTTTTCATTAACATTAATTGATAAGTATGTACTATACATTGAATATTATCAATTATACATTCCAATTATTTAAAATCTGGCTTGGTAGTCCTGTAGGAATGTTCTCCGGTCGGTCAGTCGGTCGAAATGTGTGGCTGCCGCTGCGATTATTTGTCAGAACACTCACTACTATTTTTGGAAGGAATTTGCACGAGAACTGAAAACACTGGTTGAAGAAATACTGTTTATTTTTAATATTAAATTATACATGTGGTCGACGGGAGAATTGACAGGATATTAGGTTAGGTAGAGGAAGTACGGTAGCGCTGTGGAAGTGGTACTATTACAAGGGGATGGAGAAAAGAAAACAGAGCGAGACGTCGTCGTGATGGTCTTTTATAGCCTGGAACTGCATGGTACCAATCCACCGGTGTTGCCAACCTTTGTACTTGTTGGTGAATTCGTGCTGGCCTAAAGGGTCGTGGCGGTCGCCACAGTCCAATGCAATCTAGTCCGAATTCTTTTCAAGGCAGAGGTGTTCGTAATATATGTCTGTGATCTATAGATAGGAGTGTAAAAATGTCTTTTGAGATTATCGATCATTCGTATATCGATCGATCAAATAACATAGTAATTTTTCTGTTCACACTTTAAGTGGTATTAAAGAAGATATTTGACTTGACTGTAGCGACTAATGACTGAATATTAACAGTAAATAACCTTGTTTGGCAATATTTATTCAAATTGTTTTACTGCAGACAGTTTAATAAAAAGCATAAACGACAAACTTTATGGCTTGTACGCTGAATTTTTGACACTAAGTGCTTTCCACACAGTCGGGAAAACATCCTGCCAATCAGCCTTTTTAATAAGTTGTATAACTTTAAGTAGTGTTAATTGACCTGTTGGGTCAATTAATTGAGTATCTTCTAATAATGAGTTCAAGCTCTTAAGTTTTTCAATTAATTTTAAACCCGTCAGCATTTTTTACAAATGAGCTTCTATATTTATCATAATAATAATAGTTACAAGTATGGTCTCATATTGCCTCGGGTACTGAATTAACGACAAGGCTTCGATGCTGTAGGTGAGTCATATGTTTCTTCATGAAAATTGAGAAAGTCGAAGAATATTAGCGAAGCTAAAGAGATTCGAATTTTTTGTCGAAATCCCAATAAAGGAGCTGAATTAATGGATATCTTAGCAGTATTAGCTAGTTATAGAAGCAGTGGCTGTTATTAGATACAAATTGTGGCAATTCAGAGGATTGAAAATTGTTCGAGAAATACAATTTAAAATTCTGGTATGGGTACCTCAATTTGCATTAGCAATACTAGCTTTATATCAAGGTCTTATACAATTGTACCAACAAAACACTCTTATGCTCCAACTTCTTCATTAATGCCATTAAAACATAATGTTAGTGATATTGTTCAAATCAGACCTATCATCTAATGATATTTCATGAGTTTTGGACATGTTAATAAGTGCTTTCAGTCGCCAAATATTTATTTTGCAAACTAGATTGGTGTTTGGATGACTACTATAATATATTGCCACTGGCTACTTTTGTTAATTTTTCATCTAGCGTACGAATATTCGATATACTGTACGACTGCACATGTAAGTGTCTGATTGTTGTCCATAAGGTAAATCAGTCACGCCGGTAACCTGGCTGGCTATGACCGGATGTCTATATTCTAGGATTCTTTAAAGGCGAGGACTGTGATTCGGAGCCCACATTAGGCAATAGATCCAAACTCTAATTGGTAAAGACGGGACTCTAACATATAAAAAACATTGAACAAATTCAGTAAAAAGAATGAATGGATATTTTATATAATACAAAACTTGCTTATATTTGTTTGTTCACAATGACTAATCACTGATACTGTGTCTTAATTACTTCTTCACTTCTTATATTGTTTTTCTTCTTTCTAATATTAAGGTAATTAATGTATAAGTGATACATGATATGTAAATCAATATCACAATAAATTGGTGTGTGAAATATTCTTTTTTTATTACTGAAAATGATGTATTTTCCTCAAGTGTTGGTTTAAAACAGTGGCAGAACGAGTAAACAACACGGGAACATATTGAAACACTTACAGCAGACTGTTGTCGTTGGTTTAATATCTACTCCTTCTCGAAAATGACAGCTTCGATACTCGACGACAGCTCCGCTACTAAACGCAGTTGTTACTACTATGAATAGTAAACATTACCGGACATTTATGGATTCGAGCCGAATATGGGAAACAGATGAGAGGTTGGCTGATGCTTTAATAAGTCTAGTGTTGTTAACATGTCCGGGATTGCTTGAATTTTAGTGACATTCGATATTAACGTTATGTCAACAACTTCTCTTTTATGTCAACATTTATGAAGTGACGTTTCCTAACAGTTTAAATTTAAAAACAATTTTGATCATGAGGTTGTTTTTATTTGATTAAATTTACGTATGTATTTACATTAACTGTTGCTTAACGTAGGCTTCGAACCACATATCTCAGCCACCGACTACAACAGTTTTAATATACAAGCGATAAACTGTACGTTGTCAACATTTCTTAAGTGTAAATAATGCGACGGTCTACGATGGTTAAATGTTGTTTAACCTTCCACGATCAAGTTTTCTTCCCTATGTGTTCTGCTCCATTGCAATATGTTTTGGAACAATGAATTACTACATTGTCCATCTTGTAAACTGTTTGTTATTGTTTTTATTTCTAATGTGAGAGCTTTAATCTGTGGGTACAGCTCCCATACCTATAAATGAAGTCTTTTCTGATACTTTATGTTATTGAGGAATGCTAATCACGTCCCTTAAAGTCTTGCTCTGGAACCTTTCTAATATTTAAATATTGTTATTGTTTGCTGTGTGCCATAGTTGGATGCCGTATGTCCAGATTGGTTTTATGATGGTTTTGTGTACCATTATTTTGTTCTCGTTGGTTAAATGGGAGTATCGGTCTGTTAACCAATACAGACTACGGAGCCTGCTGTCAAATTGTTTCCGCTTGGTACAGATGTGTTCGTACCAAGTTAATTTATGATCCAAATAAAACGTCTGGGTATTCACGATCACGTGACAGCAGAACTTAACACTCGCTTGAGTAATACTATTTTTATAGAAACAATACGGTGAGAGCCCCACGTTAACATTAATGGAAAGGCTGCGATTGTTTAAACTTCTTTAATGGTCAACGTCAACTAGTTAAGCTACGAAGTTGGCTGTATGGCTTGGTTATGATTTGGGTGGCAATATCGTGATATTCAGCTGGTCCTCTCATTCACATCACTGGTCGAATTACCGCAAATGAATATTTTGATCTTATCTTCAATTATATTTTCAATTCTGACGTTGTGCTGCCAAACAGTTAATTTTTTCAAGACTAATGCGTCCATACAAAGCCCAAAATGTTCAATCAAATGTTTGACTAAATTATTATGAGTTTTGGAGCAGAGGGTGATATATAACTTTCAACCTTCAACATCACTGAATCTATTTTTGAATGGGACAAAATTCTAAAATAAACTTAACTTAAATAAACTTAACTAAGAAGCTTAACTAAAATAGTATTTTGAAGTAAATTTAAAATATTATTGTTTTAAAATCATTTCACATATGGGAAGATAAGGCTAGAGCTATTCTTTTTTGAATTAATTCCATTAATCGGAATCAAATTAATTATCAAGAAGAAATCAACATATCAAGAAATCGAACAATTCCTTGGTGTAGTTAAATGGAGTTTAGGCAAAAGTATCGTAGTTGAACCGATAAGGTTACAAAAGTTGGATGGACTAGTGGTGGATAGACTGATACTCAAAGGTTCCTAACCATAAACTATTCCAATTAGGAAATATTTAAGGTTTGAAATACACCCCTAGTTCGTAGATTCTTAGTACGTTGTTTAGTTTGTAAGACTACCAAAGATGGGCTGAAGGTGCTGTCAACTAATACAGTCTACTCGAATTGAAACAGAAGCTTCCAGTTCTGGCTGAACCGTCCCCATAAGCGGTTTGTAGTAGCTCAGCCGTAGATTATTAGAATCAACAATGACCACAACTTTTCCATAATCATTCCATAAAGGGATGTCCTGGAAATTTGCATAGAAACAGTGTCATTCAGAAGATAAGCAAAGGCAAACTGTATCATGATATGGTACTTGTATAATATGCTAATATTTTTGTTTCATTCATTCAATTTACTGGGATGTATATACTGATGTATTAATCCCGTACTTGTTTTGCTTGCATATTAATGAAGTGCTAGAGAACAGTAGTAATAAATTCATTTGTAAATTAAGATTGTATCAAGCATATTTAATTTAAGATGTACTTAATAAGAAAAACATTATTTAATTCCAAAATAGAGGTTTATTACAATTTTTATTAAAACATCCTTATATACAAATTCCCAATAATTCACGAATGAACCTACATTTTCGTTAGTATCAACCCTCAAGATTAATTAAATAAATAAAATGCGATCTATTATTCAGAATCGTTTCTAATTTAATCCCCAACAGGTTATGAAAACAAAATAATATCTTAACATCGCCCCTTCACCTCTATCGTCGCACCCTTTGATATCTTCAATAACACTCGATTTAAACACCTCTCCAAAGATGATAATGCCCAGATAACAAAACTCCACATCGGTCCCGCAAAAACACCCCTCTACCCGTCTCGCGCACATCCAGACTCCCCTCCCGCCCTTCGAGTCATCCGGTGCGATACATCGTCCATTGTAGTTGTTCACGGACGGGGGGAAGGGGTAGGGGGTCTTTTTGCCAGAATTCGCAGTAAAACAGAGCGGTCTCCAGCTCGGAAACTTTCCGAGACCATTATAAGCTCACCCCTTTTGCGTTTTATTATCCGTTAGGAGGGACTGAGCCCACCTTGCAACTTTCAACCGCTGCACCCCCAGCCCCCCCTCCACCTCGACCCTTGGGGATGTTCAACGGCGGTGGAGGGGAAGAAAATCGATGACGTACCGAGGGGGGGATAAACGGTGGGGGGATGAGGGCACATAAATAATCCCCCCCACCCTCGGTTTTTTTTTCGGAAAACATGGCGAGACGAAATGAAAATGGAAATAATTCTCGTTGATTCTTTTCCGCGCGATTTACGATATTCCTTTATTTTTTGCTGTTTTGTCGTTGCCGGGAGAGAGTGAGGGAGAAAGGTGGGAGTAGATTGAGAAATACGGTTTTATCGTCGAGGGAGATGTTGATTAAAATGCTGGTTGCCGATGGGCTTTTGTTTTCCGTATTTTTTCGCTTGGATTTTTACAACTTTCGCACTTTTGGGAGTCGGAATTCGCCGCAGCGTATGGAGGCGGAAGCGATGTTTTCGGTGTAAATCGTCAGGAACGTTTGGAAAATTTTGTTTGTATGAATTGACTTGTTCTGATAGGATTTGATGGCGCGGGGAGCGTTTCAAAAGGACATTTGAAATAATAAAAAAGGGGGAACACGTGCTGGGAATGACGGTATATTATATATATAAAAAAATCCTGGAAATTTTCAATATTGTCTCTTTTGTGATGTTCGCTGTCGACATATTCCGAACAATTTGACAGCGATTTGAAAGGGGAATTTAGGAACGACTGATAAAAAGTATGTTGTAAATAAAACATCAAAACTGAGAATTGAAATATGTAGGTTTTAAGGTACTGATAAAAAAAAGCACCACTCTAATTAACAAATAATTTGAACTATTTTTAGCTTCCGGATTGGATTCTTCAGGATTAAGCATTGCAATAACGAAAAATACGGACGTACGATGAAGTTTGTCTTATATTACTATGGTTTCTATGAATCTAAAAATCCTCTTGATGTTTAGTTTCAAAATAGCCTGGTGGTTTGGGTAGAACCTCAACTATTGAACTAGATATAGCAACAAGCATTCCCCCAGTGTTCATTCAAACTCTATACGCTGTAATAAAGAAATATATTATGCAAATTAATTAATTAGCATACATCCATTCATATTTTTCTTATAATAAAAAAAGCAATATTTAACAAAAACACATACATACACTTGCCTAATATTCATATTCATAATAAAAGATATTCTAGTTAGTATCTTTAAAATTAGTGCCAGGACAGCCAATTATTGTTTCAAAATATTTGTATTTTTAAGAATCTAGAAGTACAATATATATCAGGCCTTTAAATTAATTTCGTGTTGTGTGTTAATGTTGTAATGTGTTAAAGAATTTACAACAGATGGTGGTACTGAGTATTAATAGCCTCGGGTACATTCGAAGCAAACTTCATGTTGAGGCCTCACTGGCGGGCGTTGAAAATGGATGACTACATGTTGCAAAAGAGTGAAAATACACATGGAAACATTAAAATAAGAAGTGCTACCCTATCCACCATATTCTCCAGACTTTGCTCTTTCTGATTACTACTTGTTCAGATATATGAACCCTGGCTTGTCAATGCGATAGCGCTTCAGTCGACTCGTGGATAGCCTCAAAAGATACATAATTCTTTCGAGATAGAATCCGCAAATTGCCTGAAAATGGGGCATAATAGCGCCTATCGATATACAATACCCTGAATAAATTATATTGTAGCCAGTTTTCACAACAAAGCTCCAAATTGAAAGAAAATCTTTTAAAATCTATAGGAGTAATAAATTTATAAAACTTACCAAATATTTTATAAATGTTTTAGGTTTAAGTAAAAATACTGTATACAGTCAGTATTTGTATTCGCGTAAATTAATCGAATCGATTGATTACATTGGAAACTAATCGCTTGCATACAAAAAAGACAATATACATGCACACCAAATAGCGGCACGCTTAAAGAATTGTAAATTTTACGTGTTTTTTTTCTTTCCCATGGCCTCTCCGCCATCTTTATGTGTTCCAATAGTTAAATTATCTATTTAAACGTCGATTTCCTATCACCAACACCAAGCTTTTACATACGATTGATTGTTTCCTTAATTTTCATTGCTTTACTTCTAGTTTGCTGTTAGAAAAATGTTTCAATATATTTCAAATGTTTCATTATTTTTAATAATATAAAAATATAATAATTAATAAAGTAAATAATAGAAATTAATAGCATACAATAGAAGATAATAATTAATAAAAGTGGCTTACAATAGACAGCAGGAAAATATATTAATTCTTACTGAAATTAGCAAAACATTTACGGTCTACGGATAGAAATAACTATCAAATATATCTTACTCAATCGTATCAGAAGAAAATTGTTTTGTCATTGACAAGTTAATGCCATAAAATGATTGACATATTTGGCATAACATTTTTAGAGCAGTAGTACACTTCAATAAAAAATAGTCTTTTTTTATTTTGAAAAAAGATCTGGAATATCTTCAACAATAATGTATTAGTATATCTGTTAAAATATAATAATTAATAACCTTAAAGCTGTTTAAAATATTTCATTATGTATTCAATTAATTCTTGATTAAAAAATTAATTGTTGATTTCTCCACATGGCTATATTTAATCTTAATTATAGACGGCTTAACTGTAAATATTATCGTAAACTGTTATCGAGAACTATTAGTAAAAGCGTTTATTTATTTTTATTACTTAACTTTTTCTGCTTCAGTCCGTTGAAAAAACGCTATAAACAATGTGTAGCTTTGTTTTTTTATATATTGATCCACTAAGAGTAGTATTACATGTGTCTGTATATATCCGTATTTTCCAACACACCGAATTCTTAATAGAGCCACAATCAGTTGTACGTTAATAGGGTACTAGAGTTAAACGACGGTCAATATTGTTTCTTTTTACATATTTGGTATATGGTGAGAATTTATTCACGCAATGATGTAACTTTATCATTCTGCTACGCTATTTCGATCAAATTTGTATGACAGTCATTCATTCAAGAGAACAAGTGTATGCAGTATAAGTTTTCATTTGTATTGGCACACGATTGTTCCACGTCTGATCTAATGATACGGCATTTCCTTGCTTTGAAAAAACAATAAAAAAGTGTGCTTTCATCCCTATGAATATTTTAATATGTTTATTTACGTGCATTATATTGAAAATCCCTGAAACTGAATTCTGAAATATATATGATAACTAATTACATTTTGTATTTTATTTATAATTTTGTGCTATATTGATATAATATACATAATAATAATTGATAGAATATGCTGATATATGAGGTATACGATTTTCGAAAAGTTTTATTTTAATGTTTAATTTAATGGAAAGCCCTAACATTGTCGACATCTGTTGGATATTTCAATTATTCATAAAGATAATTACCGCAAAATAAAAGTTTCGATGCTTTCAAGATTTAATTAGGATAGTAATTGGTTAATTTCGAAGTTGTTTCATCAAAAATACTAAATGAAATAATTATAAAAAATCGTAATCAATAGTAATTGATGTGTTACGACGAGTTAGTATAACGACATGAGTAGTAAATACATAAATATATATTCCTTTATAAAATATGAAATTAATGTGTTTTTTTAAACAATCCAGTATTTCGTAGTATTTGGTAGACCGTCTTTGAAACTACATATTTTATTATTTTTTACCATACAGTAAAATAATAAGTAATTTTAACGTTGACAATTAAAAAAAACTATAATGAAAATTTCGTTGTCCTACTTCAAGCTCACTTAATTATCATACTTTCATTCTGATGTATATATTTTTATCAAGAGTACCCCTGTCATATTGATATCTTCATTACTACGCTACTATGTCATTTACCATACTTTCAGTTATTTAAACAAGTTTAACAAACTTAAAATGCCTTAAGTACTGTAATTTTGTACCAGCACGTATTACAACATAATTGTCCAGTAATAGTACTATATTATAGTTAAAAATATAATAATGTAAAATTATATGTTTAAGTCTTGTCAATTGTGCTTATTTTGTTTTACTTAATAGGTTAGAATAACAAAGACGAAGACAAAGGTAACACGTAGATGTCCAAAATAACAAGTCGAGGTGTTTCCGGAAAATTAAACAGGTAGACACGGGGTAGTTAATATAATCTTGATTCATATTAATATTGAGCGAGAGAAGAAGATATCCTATTAACTAACCTAATGTCACTAACTGGAATAAACTAAAAACACTCCTTACAGTTTGACTTACTTTGTATCAGTTCCAATTCAATATTCAACGAATATTCAGTGTTCAGTAAGAATAGAGTTAACAAAATAAGAATCAATCCGGGGAAGAGTCCTGCTCTGTAAGAACGTACAGCCTTTAACTCCACCAAGTGATTCAGAACGGATCACCCATGCATTGGTGTGGTCAAAGTTAATAATTTATTAAATTTTTGTTTATGATTGACTAAAAAGCAAGATTGCAAAATCCGACAATAAAGATTATCTCAGTCGCGCCGGTAACCTGGCTGGGTAAGACCGGATGTCTTCCGGAATGATCTCCAAGTTGGTCACTAGCCAGTAGATTGGCTTAATTAGAACTATTATTCGGAGATATAAATCGTAGTTGGTAAAAATGACAGATAAGTTTAAAAAGATACAGATACAGAAGTAAGATACAGTTAAAAAAAAACAAGACAATTGCCAACAGTTACCTGAAGATGCATATGCAAGTGTTACAGTTTCATGACAATTAATTCTATATATAATATATAATCGTACTTATTCTATATAATGGATATGTAATGGTAATTCAATATATAATGTTAGTAATGGGCGTGTAAAAGATTGACGGTCCGATTACATTAATTACGGACTACAAACAATAAACTCTCGTTTTCAATGTAACTATAACAACGTACTAATTATAAAGATAACGAAGTGTCTCATTATAGATGTTCGTTACATTTTTTGTGTATGCCATTCCGTGATCACGAATTCACGAATTCAATGTTTTCCGTACTCTGAAAGCTTAATTAGGTCCTCGGAGATACATTTCACTTACAATAAAAAGGAATTGTTTTTATACCCTGAAGAATGAATTTCCATTACAATTATCTGTTGTGTCTAACTTTACAATTTGTAACAAAGAAAACAATGAACATACAAAGAAGGTAGTAATGTAATTAGAAACTCAATTTTAGTTAATAAAGGTACAACATATTGTTAATGTCAATGAAAATACTGAAGACCATGCGATGGTCATCCTATTGTTACGATGGTTTCTGTTGACTGTCTATAGGCAAAAGTATTTTCTGGGATGGTCTGTAATTTGGACACTTGGAGGCCTTCTTTACAATAGATATAAAATAAATCCTAATTGCTAAAACATATTAACAGTTCATCATTCCCACTTAAGAAATACATCATCAATATTTAGATATAATATGCCAAATGCGTCAAAACTTCAGAATAATAATAATTCGTGTGAAATGATTCACTGACAAATCAATATTTAGCTTACCATTAAATAAAGATGATTTAATGAAAATTAATAATAAATATTAATAATTTCACCATTTAGTTTTAGACAACTACAAAAAACTGCTATATATTGTACGCAATTTAAATATAAATGTAGATAATAAAGAAACGTTTGCGTAAATAAATATCGTCGACCACTTATGGACAAGGTCAGAGTTCATCGACATCCTGTTACAACTGAAAATGACTATCAGTATACGGTGACTAAAACAATTGTCTGATACAATTCTGTAAACTTGGATCAATTTCACATTTGTGGTGAATGAATTGAAAAGTTTATTGTACGTGGACGTAGTTCAGGTGGGTCAAAAGTTTAAAAAGTTTAGTTAAAATAAAATAATTATCAAATCGTGGATCTATACATTTTTATCGGTTTTATCTTGGTCATGTTGTGATTTTTATCAGTACTGTATAATTCAACATACTCTAGAACTATTCTTAATGGAGTTTTGTGCTTTATATAAAAAAGAAAGGGACGTAGATGACACAACTTTAGTTCACTTAAATAATAATAAAGGACTGATAACTAATCTTTTCTTACTTTAATATTTTTAAATTGTTCTGTCACCAAACACTAAATTGAACCGGTGAAATGGGTCCGCATTTAATTTTGTAACAAATAAGGAAGAAAAAAAGTCACAGCTAATAAGTTTATCTGAATAGTTCAGTAGACAGACGGGAAGAGGATATTTTTTATGTATAAGGACCATGAAATAACTTATGTTGTAAATTCAAGGATGTTTCGTGAACAATTATATACATTTTTAATTATTAGAAATCATTACATTTTTGCAGTATTTGAAAAATTCAGTGTTGCACTATCAGAACATCCAAAAATCGGCTTATTGTTTCATTGATTGATCATTGTTTCCAATTTCCAATCACTCGGTCATTCATAGGCTCATCATTTTCCAATCATAGACTTGTCGTAAATGTTATCTAGAATAGTTGCCATTTACATTTTGAGCCTAATAATGAAGAGACAGTAATTTATTAACTAAAATGACTTTCATAAGAAAGTTATGGTTATAACGGCCAAACTTCCATTTAGAAACGTCAGATAGAGCCTAACAACACTTACAGTATTGCCAAAGCTTAAAATATAAATAGCAACGCAGCTTCATACAATTCAGAAAAAAGATATGTTAAAATATGTGCACACAGATATATTTCTCTACATTTACGAACATCATCATATCGACAAACATATTTAATATGTGTTTGAGGCTGAATCTTCCGAAATGTTTTAAGGTGGCACAAATAAGTATGCTTAAAAAAACCTGAAAACTAGCAGAACAAGTCGGATCTTACATCAAAATTGTTTGAAAACCTGGTATTAAAACATATCGATCAATGGCACAGAGTGGCAGCATTTATCGATAAGGCGTTTGAAGAAAAGAAATACAGCCCTGCAATATTCCTGGACGTTTCACAAGCGTTTGACCAGGTTTGGCATTTGAGACTAATCTACCAGATGAGCACACTGCTACCGCTAAAATATTGTTAACTGCTGGAGTCATATTTTTTCGAAAAAAAAGTAGAAAAGAGTCTAGTGTGAAGTTGCATTCTCAATTTTTAAGCCTATTTCGGTAGTTTCCCAAGGTAATGCCTTTGGACAACTTCGGTATCTGTCTTAAAACGCTGATATCCCCACAAGAAAATAAACAATACTTGGAATATTTTCTCTCTAAGGCGGTAAAATGTACAAGCGGTTGTCTACAAATATATTAGAGGTTAAAAATACAGCTCAATAACTCCAAATTTGTCCATGTTAGATTTGTATTGCGACGAAATGACAAACACCTAATTATCTAACTTCACTCTTAAACAGGCATTAAATATATATGTCAACATGATGATTGCTTTTCGTGGCAGTTCTTTCAATAATCCAGGTGAAATGTCATCTACACCAGGTGCCTATTTAGACTGAGGTTATCAATATCAGTGGCAACTTCCAATAGATAAATGAGATTTAGATCTATATTGGGTTGATGACGTATCCATGTTGACATGAAATGTATCCATGGTAGATTCTTTATCATTAGATTGAAATATGTTAGCTAAGTATTATGCGAACAATTCAGCTTTTTCATCGTTGGGTCGAACCCATTAATTTCGATCATATAAAAATATGAATACATTCAAAAGGTCTAGTTATCCAAAACAAAAAAAGAATAAGTACTAACGTTTCTTCTTTCTATTTTAATATTTAAAATCAATCTAATCAAGAGTCGTTCCTGAAACTGAACAAATGAAATCGTATTTAATTTGCACCGTTTAATTAAGAATAAAAACCTACACCTGACAAATTTACCCGGGTGGATAGTCCGTGCAGAGAGAAAATCCAGCTTCACGACAAAAGAGGGAAAAAAAAGAACGAAAAAAAAAAACGAGGATCTATCTCGAGCCTTCGAATCTGCTCGCACCGACGCAAACTGTTCCTAAATAATTTATTATAATCCCCGAGAGATTCACCGGGTTTAGTCCTAATCCCCTTTTTATCGATATAGTTTTATTATTTTATACGATACGAGATTAAACGAGTCGTCTACCGATCGATCTGACTTTATTTCTTTTAAGCAAACGGCCCTTATCAATCATGTACGAGAACAAATTTTCTATCGAATAAAAAATGTATTAGTCTGGCCGAAAAGTTTCGATGTGGTTCTGTTAACAAAAAAATCCATCATTTCTTTTTACTTTTATTTATTGATAATTGACGAATTTGTCTATCTTTTCTTTTTTATACGGTTTCTTCATGTTTAATACCGGTATAAATTGATGAATTCTTCCTGCTTTTTTTCATATATTGTCTTCATTTTTAATAGCGGTATAAAACTCACTAGTAAATGTTCTGCATGTACAATTCGATATTTTTTGTTTACTTAAATATTTATTGATTCTTCACCAATATCGAACATATTTTCAATAACACATTCTTGTACATCTATTAATAAAATATTAGGCGCCGGCTTGGTTGGCGCGGTGATAAAGGCGACATATATATATATATATATATATATATATATATACATATATATATATATATATATATATATACATATATTTATATATATATATATATATATATATATATATATATATATATATATATATATAAATATATAATAAAGAATAATCAAAGGAAGTGTTATAGTTATAATAAAAATGAAAAGAAAAAAGGAAAAGCAAAGTCAATAAATAATAACGTACATAAATCATATTTTTCCCAAATTGTTAATATTTTTCTGTTAACAACAACTGTCATAACACTACTTCCATGTCTATATGCTAAAGGTTTTAAATATTTGAGCAGCCATTCGTAATATTAAGCTACACAATTTTTTTAACAAAAATAAATATGTACAAGCCACCATTATTAGAAAATCCAGGATGTATATCTTAAAAACACGGTGTAGTAATCATTAACACGACAACATTAAATTATTAGTACTTAATGAAATGTCAAAAAACACCAATCCAAACAAAGCAAGACTTACGAAACCAGCAGATTTAAACAAAACATCAGTACGATTTACATTATGTCACAGCGAGTAACGTTGATGTATACATTTGGCATTTCTTATCAATGTAAGGACGATGGCATAAATAATCGTTAATCATGAACAGAAAAATGTCAAAAAAGTTTTTGATGGAAGACAATCCTACGATCGGTTAAAAATTCTTATAAATATTTAGCTTCCTTTAGTAAACAGAGTGATTAGAGGGGCTTTAAAAGAAAACAAAACCAAACTTTGGAACGAAACAAAATTAATTTTTCTTTTAAAAAACGAACATTTTGAAATGTGTATTGTATAAAAAGAAAAATAAGTTGAAATTGTTTTCTTGGAATTGGGTTTTTGATGAACATATATCATATTTTTAAAACTAGCCTTGTAAAAATCTTCAATATTTTGATGATAGTGATTCCACGTTGATGATATTGTAATGTGATGATGATAATATAATATTATGTTTTACGACGAAATCTTCGATAATTTCATGGATCCATTTGATTTTGAGGTCATCATGCAGTTTTTAATCGGTTACATAGAGTTACATTTTCTATCATTAGCAGCAGAACTCCTCACTCATCCACATTTTCAGATACTAAAATCTCATTTCACAGATAAATATTTCACTAAAAAACAAGATGATAAATTCACTAAATTACATCCAATATACTCAGCACTTCGACAAGGCAGTGTACCGAATTCGATACTGTATCTCCTATATACATCCGATCTACCAACCACAAAAATCACTACGGTGGTAACATATGCAGAAAATTTAACATCCTAGCATCTAACGAAGTCACTTAAACTGGAAGAAGCACATAGTTGCTAAATGTAAAGAACTTTGTCATAAACTATATCAAATATGTTGGTTTATGGGACACAAATCCTAGTTACCATTACATAAGATATTGGTATACGAATTAATACTTAACCCTATTTGGTTATATCGAATACAACTATGGGTACTGCTAGAAAGTCCAATATAGCCATCATTCAACGGAGCCAAAACAAAATATTGCATGACATTATCTCTGATGAAGTGAAACAACGTGATATCCCTCTAGAACCCATAACGAGTGTAGTATCAAAATGTTTATGTTAAGTACTAAAGGAGTGTTAGAGTACCCCAATGTGCTCGCTTGTTAGCTAAATGTGCCACGTGATAGTGAAGTGCGTAAACTTAAAAACGTCTAACAGCAATCGATCTCATCATAAGACATATATAGACTTTAGAATAAGACTAACTAATTAAAATAATATTTTACAGAGGATAATACTTAATGAACTGATTTTCTACATGCCATGTATATAATATAGTAATAAGAAATGTTTATTGTTCATTGAGTAGATTCATGAACCATTAAGAGTAATAATGGTTTGCATTTGCTGAATATCTAGAAAAAACTTTCAAACCAAACAAAACTAATATTAAACATAATTTTCCGGACTTAGAAGCTGAAAATTCGATGCTTGAATTAGTCACGGCGAAAGAGTTGACCAAAATTATTAAAACTGACCGTAACCTCAGGAAATCACCAGGCTACGATATAATAACACGAGTATTACTGCAAAAACTACCGACAAAGGGAATTATAAAACTCACCAACTTGATCAATACAGCATTTAGATTAAAACATGTCCGAGACATTTGGACGATGGCGGATATTATAATGATCCGAAAACCTAGGAAGTCACCAAACGAAATAAAATCCTATAGACCTATATTACTGCTGCCAGTAATATCTAAGGTTTTTGAAAAACTCCTGTTGAAAAGAATAAAACCGATCATAGAGAAAAAAAAACCTAATACCAACACACCAGTTTGGGATTATTAACAAGCACTCAACAATTGACCAGGTCCACAGAATAACAGATGTTATTGAAAACGCCTACGAAAGTCAAAAAGTATACTCAGCTATATTCTTAGATGTAGCACAAGCCTTCGATAAGGTTTGGCAT
Source organism: Rhynchophorus ferrugineus (assembly GCF_030347505.1). NCBI lineage: Eukaryota > Metazoa > Arthropoda > Insecta > Coleoptera > Curculionidae > Rhynchophorus > Rhynchophorus ferrugineus. Next base: position 14,808,700 of record NW_027472583.1, on the reverse strand, counting down.
GAAGGCCTTGTTCATAAACTACAGAAAATGCTACCAAAATAAACACACCGAACTATTACAATCATACATTACAACCAGAATGTTTAGGGTCAAACAAGAAGAAGCTTACACTACAATAAAAGAAGCTAAAGCAGGTGTACCACAATGAAGTGTACTGGGACTAATGCTTTATCTACTTTACACTTGTGATATACCACAAATGGAAAATATCACGATGGTTACATTTGCTGATGATACTGCGTTTATAGCTGTCGGAGACAATAGTGAAGAAATTTCACGAAAATTACAACAGACAAGTGACAGTATAAATAATTGGACACAAGCTTGGAAAATAAGAATTAATGAAAGCAAATCTCTACATGTGCTGTTCACCTATAAACAGATCGTACAAGCACCAATAACATTAAATAACACTATCATTCCAAAACTTCGCTGGAAGGAACATATAAAGAAGAAAAGAAAATCACAATTATCAGTACATAATAAATTGCTATTATATAAGCAAATATTAAAACCTATATGGACATACGGAGTTCAATTATGGGGATGTTCTGCAAAGAATAACATAAATAATATACAAATTTTTCAGAACAAGGTCCTGAGAGGTATTGTGGGTGCACCCAAATACTATAGGACTGATTACCTACATCGAGACCTTCAGATACTCACAGTCAGTCAAGAAATCAAGAGAATTGCAAGGGGGCATGAGGAAAAACTCCATTCTCATAAGAATATTGAAACATTGCAACTTTTGGATGCCATCAGAACAGGACACAGACTCAAAAGCATCAAACCATCTGATCTTGTGTAGTGTTGTGTAGTGAGGTGCATATTTTAAAAAATTCAGCAGTGACATGTATAAACATTGTTTCACCAGAGACTGAGTTAGGTCCGATGGGTCCTACTAGTTATATACCTAGATTTAAGTTAGCATAAAGACAAATTGTAGGTTAGACGGAAACGATTAGTAAAAATGTTTTAATTAAATAATAATAAAAAATAATTAGATAAATGTAGAAATTATGTAGAAATGTTAGATATTAGCGTTAGAGGTAGTTTGAAATTTTTAAGGCGATGTAGAAGGTTCCAGCTCGATTTGTAGATAATTTAATTGTGAATCGGGCGGGTGAAAGCGTTGGTCTTTATGATTTATGTGCGGTACGTCCATTAGAGATAAATGCATGAGCGTGCGGTAAAAACATGACAGATTGGTTGTATGCGGTCTTTAATTGACCAAGAACATTCGTGAAGAATTCGATTCCCTCATGATATAAATCAAAATCCCGTATCGTCGTGGAGTAACGTCGCTTTTCTGAATAAGTACGTGGGCGTTTCAGAAATGTTTTAAACTATAATTAGAACAAAAATTACAGCGGGTAACGATTTATCATGGAAAAATTAATCACCAAGAGTCCTGATTCCTTTTACTCATTCGTTCTCATCTTTATTGCACAAAAGTAAAGTTTTTTTATAATCTTTACCATATCAATACACTACAGCCGATTATTTTTCGCTATTCTAATGAGAAGAGGCAGTATTATCTCTTTGATAGGTTGGTGAGAAGTTTTCATTTAAAAATTTAAAAGTTCTATAAAATACATACTAATAGTAGTAAACATAAATTTCGCTAAGAGGTTAGTTTTGGATAAAAAAAGCCAATACAATTATCTGTACTAAATATGGTCATTTTAGATATACACTGGAGGAAATATGTAGGTCATGATCATCGAGTATTTGTAGAAATGTATGTTAAAGCTGACTTGTCTATAAAGTTGTTTTGGGTAGCTCAAACTGGACAAACAAAATTCAACGAAATCTTTTTCGATTTCAAAATTTTAAAACAACAATTTTTATTTTCAACATGAATCAAATCAAACATGACAACATTTTGCCAAATATTTCAAAGAATAGGGAAATATACAGAAAACGCTGAAATAAGCAATCATTATAAGCGATATCATTCGTGATAAACATATGCCGCCAGAGAGATAGGAAAAACAATTGGAATTAAATGAAATAAGATTCTGTTCATTATAAATATTAAATTGTTGTAATTCACCTTTAGTACTATTAATATAAGAGTGTTATATTAGTTAAGTCAAGGAAAAGATATAAAACAAACTTGAATGATTTGACTGATTTCTCAAAATGTTAGAGGGATTAAGGATTACATATAATATCGGTATATTTTTGTTATCAGGCCTATAAATTAATTGGATTTACATCAAATGATCGTGCTATGTATTAAATCGTATCGGGTACACTTGCAACCATAAATAAAATTTGAACAAATAATTTTTCAATACGAATCTGAATTTATCTGTATTGAGTGTTTTGCCTTTTTACTTAAATTTCACCGAATGCTGTGTGAAGCGTATGGCAGCCATGCTGCCTCGATTTCAACATGTGAATACAGGTTTCGAAATTTTAAAAAAGCCCCTCTAATCACTCTGTTTATTCAAGAAAGATAAATATTTATGAGAATGTTTACCGGTCGTAGGACTGTCTTCCTTCAAAAACTTTTTGACATTTTTCTGTTCATGATTAATTATTATTTATGCCATCGTCTTTAAATTAATAGAAAATGCCAAATGTATACATCAACGTTACTCGCTCTGACATAATGTAAATCGTACTGGTGTTTTGTTTAAATCTGCTGGTTTCGTAAGTCTTGCTTTGTTTGGATTTGAGTTTTTTGACATTTCATTAAGTACTAATCGCCGTTGTGTTAATGATTACGTCGGATGTCTACGATATACATCCTGGATTTTCGAATAATGGTATCTTGTGCGTATTTATTTTTGTTAAAAAAATTGGGTAGCTTAATATCACGAACAGCTGCTAAAATATTTAAAACTTTTAGCATATAAACATGGAAGTAGTGTCATGACAGTTGTTGTTAACAGAAAAATATTGATAATTTGGGAAAAATATAATTTATGTGCGTTATTATTTATTGACTTTGCTTTTTCTTTTTTTATGCTGCATCGATTTCAACATGTGAATACTGGTTTCATGATACTGGTTTGATGAATACTGACATTTTAAAAATGGTGATTTTGATACTGAAGACAAAGAGCATTTTGGACAGCCAACAAATCTGAAGACGATGATTTGAATGTATTACTCGACGAAACCATCAATCAATAATATCAACTACAATTGATGCGTAGCGGCCTGAGTATTGAGTATGTTATACTTCATCATGATAATGCTTGACCACATGTTGTAAAAGCGGTGAAAACATACATGGAAACATTAAAATGAGTAGTACTACCCCACCCACCCTATTCTCAAGACTTTGTTCCTTCTGTTTACCACCTGTTCCGACCATACGAGTCGTGGCCTCACCGAGTAGTGCTTCACTTCTTATGGAGACACCAAAAAAAATGTATCGATTGGTGGATAGCCCCAAAAAATACATAGTTTTTTCGAGATGGAAAGCGTAAATTATCTGAAACATGGAAAAAAGTAGCGGCTCTTGATGGGCAATACTTTAAGTAAAATATATTGTACCAATTTTTCACAGTAAAGCTTCAAATTTAAAACTAATTTACAGGTCTAAAAAAATATTAAAAACACTGAAAGAAAATACTGATTCTTTTCTGGAATTGTGATAAAAGGCTTGCATTATTCATTTGTAAATTTTATAATTAAACAATTTTAATAAATTATCAAATACTCAAGTTAATTCAATGGACTTGAATTAGGAATTATTCTTAAACAAGAAAATAACTAACGAGCGTGTAATGTGCTAATCAAAATAATTATTAGGAACGCACAAAGAGAATCATCATGTTAAGAATGGAGAACATTGAAACAATTTCGGAGCAATTAGGAAAAATGGCGGATTTCGAAAACGCAAAGAATAAACTGGGTCGTCCCGTGCGCAAAAGAATAATCCAAAGTTTCCACAGTGTAGTTTTTCGCTTTTGTTGGCCGACGGGCTGACAGAAAGGCGCCCATTAGACGGATTAGGAGCGTTGATGTATCTTGAGGAGCGGATAAAAACCGGCAAATTTATGGCGTTCGTTCATTAAGAGCGCCAGAGACGGAATTAGATGCGACAGAAACCAGAATGGGGAACGGGAGCCGGGTGGAGGAGGTGGGGGACGGACGGGGCCGTACGGGGTGGACAAGGGGGCGTTGAGTTATCGAAACGAGGTGCCGTTTTTCCTTCTTAATCTTCGTTACGGTTTTCATTTTTCGTCGTCAACGAAAGCGCCTTACAAGAGGCGTGTTTCCATTTTTCCTTGTAAATGAAAAACGACGGTTCAACTGTTTTAATAACGCGACTGAAAGAAGAGATTATACTGTGTTGGCGCTGAAAGTAATTACGTCGTGTAATGGGGATGTTAGGGTGGTGATATTGGACGTTTCATCATGAAATACACTCATACCATATATGAGCTTTATATATTGTTATATTGCTTATTTTCGGTAGTTACATAGTTTCGTTTTCAATGTTACGCTTTTATAACTTATTACATTTAATTAAAAAAGTCAACTCAATAGTATTTTGTTCACAAAATTATAATAGGTCAATTGAAAAGTCCTCGGCCTATCATAGTAAAATACATTTTTTTGGCAAAATTAGTTTTTTTTATTCAACATAATTCCCTTCAAGGGTAATACACTGATTAAAGCGACCCTCCAAATTTTCGATACCATTTTTGTAGTACGATTTGTCATTTGCTTCAAAATAGGCCTCGGTGTCGGCGATCACCTCTTCATTCGATGAAAATTTCTTCCCAGCAAGCATTCTTTTAAGATCTGAGAACAGGAACTAGTCACTGGGGGCCAGATCTGGAGAATACGATGGATGAGGAAACAATTCGAAGCACAATTCATGTAATTTTGCCATCGACTTGTGACACGGTGCATTGAAGAAAAAGAAAGCATTACTTGGAGCCATGTTTCGACGACAAAAATGAGCTCGCGCGGCACCCACTTTGCACAGAGCTTTCTCATACCCAAATATTCGTGAATGATATGATGTAAACGCTCAGTTGATATCTTTAGAGTGTCTGCTATTTCATTCGATTTCAATGTACGGCCGTTCAGAATTATTTTGTGGATTTTTTAAAGGTTTTCGTCGGTAGCAACCTCTTTTGGGCGTCCGCTGCTTTCACCGTCTTCGGTGCTCATTTCACCACGTCTAAACTTAGCATACCAATTCTTGACGGTTGAATTTCCTGGGACGGTGTCCGGAAACTCAGCATCAAGCCAAGTTTTAGCGTCAACTGTATTTTTGCCCTTCAAAAAGCAATATTTTATCAACATGCGAAATTCCTTTTTATCCATTTGTTTTACAATAACAAAAGTTACTTCACTCAAAATGCTATAATTCACAAACTAATGATCAGACAGCAGTGAATTTATACACGCATCTTTTGAGGGTTAGGGCTAACTAAAAAACATATGGATTTAATTCTAGTAGCACCATCTATGTGTTAGACCGGAGACTTTTCTGTGATCTGTTATATCAACTATCCGTCCCGACAAACGTTGTCCTGTCTGAGCTATGAATATTCAATTATTCGAACTGGAATAAATCGCATAAAAAATATTTCACAGACATAATGTTTATTAAAATGCTTTTTGATATCACAATAAAGCATTAGTTCTAATGGAGGACATATGTTTCATGCTTACCAACAAAAGATTGATACAATGAGACGCGAAACCCTATACGACTCCGAGACATGGACAGAAACTTTTCAAAGGAATTTCCCCTTTTTAATCAGCAACAAAAATATCTGTTCGATATGTTCATATGCAATGAACCATGAAAGTGGCGGAATTTTTTTCTTAGATGCTTCTGGTGTAACTATAAAAACGTTTTTAATATCAATGATTTTGGGAAGTACTTGCTTCATCACGCATTGCAGCTGTCCTGTTGGAGGGAGGCTAAGTCAAGCTCATTATTTATTATGACTGTCAAATTATCAAGCAAGTGAAGTTTAAATACTGTTTTTTTTTAATTTTTGTTTCTGCAACAACCTTCTACGAAATATCTGAAAACTTAAAAAAGATTAATGAAATCGATAAACTCGATCTAAATTCAGAAATATTAAGATGTAGTTCAATACCAATAGCAATATCAATAACAATAGAAAATATCGCAGAGAGCTATTGCTTGTTTCTTGAAATTTACAGTGAAAAAATTATGCCAATTTTGATATATGTTATAATATTTAGAAGTGATTACTTTGATGCGAAAGGTAAGAAGCGTATATTATTATCAAAAGATCTAAATCAGACACGTAATTGTAAATACAGACACGCGAAGGTAAATATTTAGGAGCCATGGCAAAAATAAACTGTATGCGAAATTTTACTTAAGATCAAACAATATAGCCACTTTGTATTAAATTGTGATAAAATATCTGTTTTTTACAAAATAAAAATAGCACGACGTAAAACTATCGATGTTAATATAAATAACAAAATAACATACTAATACTGTTAAAGTTATGTCATTGTATTTGGAGAAATTAGAATATATTGAATAATGTGATATACTCTAACCATTATTGCATAGTCTCACAAGTAATTAATCACATTAAATCAAGTAGTGAAGTTAAAACGTCCCGATTTTAGAAGATGTTTTAGTTTTGACAGTTCAACAATACTAGAGAAATAGTCTGATAAGAATTGAATACCACCTTGTTAGTACACTTTTGGTTATTGTGATTTTTTTTAACTATTTCACTTTCAATATATAGCAGTTGATAGATATATGAATAAAGAAGCCAACAAAAGCAATATTGTAATAAAATAACAAATTTGCAAAAATTGTAACTGATTTGTTTTATAAAGCCTTTATATTCTATATATTATCGTATATTATAAGAATAATGAAAAGTGAATCGATATAATTAATTATATAAATCGTAATAATAATGAAAATAAGTAATGAAAAAATAATCTTTAATAGAATTTGTATTTGGAACTTAGTGTTAAATTTATGTTGATATTCGAATAATTGGTAAGACAATGATTAACTATGTTTCGAATTCTATAATTTTAAAAATCTATAATTTCGTTTATTTTCCATAGATTTCTTAACTGATATCTCAGTATATCAATTCCTTATATTAACACATTGAAATTTGGACACAATTTTTAAAACGATATAACATAAAAATAAATAAATATATATTAATTTAAGCTGATTTATTTTAAATTTGACTACAAATACCCAATATACTTTTATAAGTAATGGTATTACTAAATTCATAGTCTATTACATCCGAATATCGTTTTTCATAGCTCCTAATCTTTAGTAACACAACTCACGTTTTGTTTAAGATGTTGACATCATTAGGGAATCATTAGACATAATTAGTATCCCGGACAGTTACGAGACATTACATTATATACAATTTTTACGACCTTATTAGTTAAGGTCACTGCCAATGAATTCTAAATTTTTTTTAAACTTTATCTAATTCTATTAATAATTTTATAGTAAACAGGGGTTCGAAATTGAAGCAGATAAAAATTATTATATTTAGGTTTTAGGGTAAAAACCGAAACTATACTTTAAATAAGGTTTAGTTAATATCAGGAAAGTTTACTTTGGTCTAATTGTTTAGTATGGGGTTAATCTGCAGAATAGGGCCTAACCAAATATAATTCCAAAGATATATCTCCCTAAGATAACACTGATATATGCAAATAACAGGATGTTTTCCTAACGGTTTCTGTTTTAGTTTTGAATTAACAATTAATTATGTAGTTATTTCCTAATCCCTTATAATTTATTTATTTCATAACAGGTCAATTGAAAAGTCCTCGGCCTGACACTCAGATGGCGTTACTAGAGTTAAATCTATATGTTTTTTAGTTAGCCCTAACCCTCAAAAGATGTGTGTATAAATTTGACAGCTGTCGGATCATTAGTTTGTGATTATGTGTTGATAAAATATTGCTTCTAAAATAAACTTCCAATATAACTAAAATGATTTTGTGCCTTGTTTCAACACTACGGCTCAAAAATTGAGGCTTACAAAGTGGTACGAATACGGTACATCGATTACGAAGCAATTTATAAAGTTTCAGACTAGCACAACAATAAACTGTTATACAGTTAAAACTGTCGTTGTTACGTTTCATCAGTTGGATGACACGACGCGACAGAAGAGACATGAAAAATAATTTATCGTCAGGACAATATGTTCAATAAGTGTATTGACGTTCAGGGATGTTATATTGGACAAAAAATGTATTTTAAAAATATTTTAAACCATAAAATCAATTCATTGTTGGGGAAATTACCGAAGTAATAGATTGTAACGTTCGAATATTTAAAATTATATATTGAATAGCCTTCAAAGTGCCTTTTATCACGAGAATATTATTAGAAACGCTTGTTATTAATTTCCAACGCAAAACTTTATATAAAGCTAATAAATAATTTGTAGCGTTCAGATTTATATGTCACTCAACATGTCAATGTATGAATGTAACAAAACGTTAACATTTAACTTTCCATTTAGAAATCTATGTCAAATAAATGAAATAAATTACTTTATAAAATCCTACATTTTATGTTTCTGAATTGGTCGAACAGTTGGCTGTCAATTAGTTAGAAAATCGGCACCGATTTATGACTATCAATTCGCTATCTGTACGTATTAATATTTTTATTTTATGTAGTGTTAATTTGCCATGCTAAAACTTAATTACTTTCCTAGTACTTGGAAAGTGGCTCAAATCATTATGATTCTTAAATCTGGGAAAAAAAATCAGAAGACGTCTCTTATCGTCCTAGAAGCTTATTACCTGTGATCTCTAAAATTTTCGAAAAACTATATATTAAGAGACACAAAATAATTTCAGAGGAGAGAAATGTTATTCCAGACAAAACGACGGAACAACAAAACAAATACATAGATTAGTGAACCAAATTATCAAAAACTTGAACGATAAAAAATATTGCACCGCTGAATTTCTCGATATTTCTCAGGCTTTCAACAAGGTGTGAGTATGCATTAAAAATCATCGTGGTCCCAAGATTCGGCTACTTTCGGAACTATTCGTATATTCGTCGATGCAATCTATTCGCCGCAAGCCGAAATGCTAAAAGTCAATGTTGCCAAATTTACAGCTAGGCTATTTGCTTTATGGATGTATTTTATTTTAGAAAAATAATATATTTTACAAGACTTTCTGACGTTAAATTTTATATTTTGTTTTGAAAAAAAAAATAGAGTAGATACGTTTTTTTAGTATTTAGTACAATACTTAGTCTTGCCCTTAAATTAATTAAATTACTTAAATTTTGCAGTGAAATTAAATTAATATGTCAAGTTTGTAATATGACATACTTGGTAGCAAGAGAAAGAAAGATTTCACCATGAGCTTGCTGCACAACTAAAGCCGATAACAAGAAGGATCATCTGCCTTCTCTGTGTCTTCAATTTAACGATTTTAGTATCCATACATACTGAATTTCGGCAGCATCTTTGTCGGATCTTGTTAAACAATGTTAAACAACTTAATCTGTATTTTAAGAATTTATAAGGCTTTGAAAGTTGGAAGCCACAGGATGATAAAGAAAAAAATGTTACTTAAAGAAATTCTTAGAAAACAAGAAGTCAAGAAGCTTATATATCACAGTATAAGGAGCTATAATCAAGGCAGTATTTTCCGTAAAACTATCGATATGATTATTATCTTATGAATTAATTTTAGGTAGGGTACGATAAGTCAAACAAGGTTACAGGCAAAAAATTAATTTGAGTCTGTCTATAGAAGTTTTTTTTTGTTAAGAAAGTTATAGGACTCAATATTGAAGCAAATACAAGTAGCTAATATGAATCTCAGAATAATATTCGGCAATTGAATTTTGACAAGGTAATAGGGAATTATATATTTAAGTAATTTCAATTAAACATCCAGTTTATAGGCTTTGCAGAAGTGCAGGAAAATATTGCAACCATTAATCCTGAAACGGTAGCTATTTAGAAAAGGATTCTTGCTACAGCTGTATAATTTGTTGATATTAAAAGAAGAGAATTAATTCCAAATTAAACCAAAATATTAAAGAAGAGAAAAGCAGAACTAAGCAGAAATAAAAGAAAAGAGTTGAAAAGTATATATATATATATATATATATATATATATATATATATATATATATATACATATATATATATATACATATATATATATATATATACACATATATATATATATATATATATATATAATTCTGATAGTAGAACGTATTTTGTCGTTATTATTGTCTATAGCGAATTGTCCTCGTTTATCATTCGATTATTATCCACTTCCTTTTCTCTGTAGAAAACAGTAGAAAATATAAATAATAAATAACTAAACACCTAGCTTCCAATTTTTTTAATGTTTTATAAAAACTAGTGATCGCCTTGAGGACGATATTCAATGCAAAATGTATTAATTTAATAATATTACTTTCATAATAATAAGAATAATTTAAATTATGATAATGTTACTAAGACTTGTTTTCACAATATTTGTATATTAAAATATATGCAAACTATCTTAAGAACTAAACTTGGTGAGTTCTTTCAAATAGCATATATATATATATATATATATATATATATATATATATATATATATATACTAAAATTGAACACAAAATATTAACATAATTGAGTTTTTAGGTACTTAAGTTCTTGATTTCATTAATTATGGTGGTGTTTTTTAGACGGTTAGCTCTTCTTTCCATGAAATATATTAACCTTGTTTTATTTCGAAATTTTCTATTGCAACTTTTATTGTATTGTAATTAATTAGTACTTAGTGTGAGAAGAATAAAGGAAGGTATCAGGGAATGCGTTTTGATCGACGTTTAACATGGAAAAAAAACAGTGACAAAACGCAAACAGCTTGGGCTTAAACTAAACCAAATGTATAAGCCGAAAGTATCTATCGTAAAATAAGTACTTTGCAATATTAAACCGTAGCTTATTAATGTAAATTTTCTAGATTACTATAATAAATAATAATAGAACATTAGTATTATTCAGGGAGTACAGAAGCCTAATTATGGAACGCTCAAAATGTCTTTGCATTTTGCATTTCAGTCCTTAATACTTTTGTCGTAATTATACATACACTTATATTTGATGCTTATGCATGAGACATTTGAACATTATAAAAAAACATTTAATTTTTCACGATTCAATTCTAAAAATATCAAAAAATCAAAAAACTTAATAGAAATTAGATTAATTAAATGCTATTTGAAAGAACTCACCAAGTGTTACTTCTTGAGATAATTCGCATATATTTTAATATAAAACTTGTGTAAAAACAAGTCTTAGTAACATAATAATAATTTAAATTATTCTCCTTAGACAATGGGATCATTAGTTCTTATAAAATCTTAAAATCGAAAGCTGGATTAGTTGATTAAAATATATCTGAAATATCGATAATTTTCTCGGTGGACAACACCCCTAACTCTTATTATAATGTTTAGTGGCGTAGTAATTTAAATTTATCGTATTTGTTGACTATTGAAACTTAATAGAAATTAGATTAATTAAATGCTATTTGAAAGAACTCACCAAGTGTTACTTCTTCAGATAATTCGCATATATTTTAATATAAAACTTATGTAAAAACAAGTCTTAGTAACATAATAATAATTTAAATTATTCTCTTTACACAACGGGATCATTAGTTCTTATAAAACCTTAAAATTGAAAGCTAGATTGGTTGATTAAAATACATCTAAAATATCGATACTTTTCTCGGTGGTCAACACCCCTAACTCTTGTTATAATGTTTAGTGGCGTGGTAATTTAAATTTATCAAAGTATTTGTTGACGATTGAAACTTAATAGAAATTAGATTAATTAAATGCTATTTGAAAGAACTCACCAAGTTTTAGTTCTTGAGATAGTTTGCATATATTTTAATATACAAATATTGTGAAAACAAGTCTTAGTAACATTATCAAAATTTAAATTATTCTCTTTATTATGAGAGAAATATTATTAAATTAATACATTTTGCATCGAATATCGTCCACAAGGCGATCACTAGTTTTTATAAAACATTAAAATTGAAAGCTAAGTGTTTACTATTTATATTTTCTACTGTTTTCTACAGAGAAAAGGAAGTGGATAATAATCGAATGATAAACGAGGACAATTTTGCTATAGACAATAATAACGGCAAAATACGTTCTACTATCAGAATTTATAGATCAGTAGATATGTATCGATATTTTGAGTCAACAGCAAGAGAAAACAAGACGGTAAATATATAATTAATGCGATATATTTGTCAGAAGGGCGATTAAACTGCCACCGTGAAGGAAATCGGCGGGCGTTCGATGGGCGGAGTTTTGCGAGCTGTCCTCCATCAATTAGAAAAGAAAATCCCCAGGGAGACAAATCATTAATATAGAGTAGTCGCGCGTGTCGGCCCGCGGCAATTCTTGGTGATTTATCGCAGAGTTTCTTCGGCAGTTCGGAATATGGGGCAAGAAACCGGTCTCCTGATCTGGATTAATTAAAGTTCGGCAAGAGCACCAGTCTCCGTTTTGGATATGGGTCAGGTCGTTTAATCGGATAAGCCTTCCGGTTATAAGTTGAACGGTTTTTCTCTCTTTGCTTTTCTATATTTTCGGATGGACGATTTTCCCTAACAAGGAATGGATTAGTTCGCCACTTATTAGTTCGTCGGAAAGTTTGCGGATCACTAATACGTTTAGTTTCGGATAATTGGGTATAAACATAATGTTTAAACTTACGGTAGATTTATTTCTCTTTAAGGAATTATTTTAACTGGTACTTTTAAATTTATCTTATTATCTTTCCATATTTTTCTCGATTCATCATTCAAAATCTGTTTTGGGGTATCAATACACAGTTTATTTTCTGAGATAAATTGCTATTATATGAGCAAATACTGAAAAAGGCGCGCCCAAATACTATAGGACTGATTACCTACATCGAGACCTTCAGATACCCACAAGCCAAAAGAATTGCAAGGGGGCATGAAGCTCCATTCCCAAGACAATATTAAAGTATTGCAGCTTCTGGATACCACCAAAACAGGACACAGACTCAAAAGAATCAAACCATCTGATCTTGTGTAGTGTTGTGTAGTGAGCTGCATATAATAAAAAATACAGCAGTGACATGTATAAACATTATTTCACCAGAGACTGAGATAGGGCCGATGGGTCCTCCTAGTTATATACCTAGATTTAAGTTAGCATAAAGACAAATTGTAGGTTAGACGGAAACGACTAGTAACAATGTAATAATTAAATAACAAAAAAAAATCTGAGATATATTTCAATACTTTCAAATATGTGATATATATGCTATACTGAGTGATATTAGAACGAAGTATTGTCAAAAAGTCCAGGGAGATCGAGTAATAGACGCAGTCATCCTATTGCATAATAAAATCGATGCAACATGAAAAAGTCGTAGAAAATTATGGAAAATATTTTTATTAATAAGTATAGTTTGATTTTTCTCAGCAAATGCCTTTTTAAAGTGGCAAAATGATCAGTATCTTTCATAAGTACTGTAAAATCGCGTTTTTCTTGGATTCAAAATGAGACTAATCATACAAAATACATTTATCGGTCAATTAATTGAAAATCTTATACAACTTAAATGTAAGTATGCATATTAAATCATCTAGAACACGTATCAAAGGAAACGGTTAATTCAGTAACGTATTCTAACACAATAAATAAAGTACGATGGTCATTTTTGCTATCGATAACTGAATGATATCAAGCCCAATACCGTACACAATATGATATTCGATTACTAGGTAAACCAACAAGGCAACATTTGTGGTTGAATTTCTCGTATGCGTTATACGGTCGTATAGAATCGCATTTGGTTTAACAAAGCAAATTTGTCGATTTTGAATACTTGCGGGCTTTATTCCGGTTTTGTTTGTATTTATTTCCGTTAAAATTTACAACTAAATCAGCGTATAGGTGAAATAGTGTTTAATGCTCAAAATAGAGAACAAAAACCGTATTTTAATTCAAACATTAAATATTAACATTTATACATTCCAAATAATTGAATACTAAAAACAATGCATTTATTACATATGAGATTGTCTAAATTACATTATTTAAAAATACGTCATTATCATTGAATGAGTGTATTTTGATGTTAAAAAAAAAGGATACTTACATTAAATTTTAAAAAAGGATTTAAAAATATATGTCGTTGAAGCTCCTAATATTATTGTTGTAAGATGTGAGACTTAGGTGCTTGATATAATGATTATTATGTTAAACCATGATAATAGACGCTTTGGTTTATTGAAAACATTTTAAGAAATACTGTTAATACAATTAAACACCAATTCATGAAGATTGGTATCAAGCACAAGCTGAAGAGTTAGTCCTAAAACTATTTGCAATGATTCACGATGACAAATTGATACATTTTGGTAACTTAAACAGTAAAGGAGTGATATTGCGTGAAAGCGGTTGGCTATAATTTAAAATATTACATTGGCGAGTCAGAGTCACTTTACTTCTCTTAATAACCAAATCTTGTTCCTTGTGATTATCACGTGTTCTAATTTGGTTATATTGTGTCCTCTTTCCCTTTTTTACTATTATTATATTTTATTCGCCTGGTCGGTTGGAATGTGTAGCTGTCGACGCAGTCGTTCATCGGAACACTCACTACTATTTTTGCGGAAGGAATTCGCACGGAAACAGAAACACCGGCTGAATAAAAACTTGTTTATTTCTATCTTAAATGATACATGTGTTCAACGGGAGAATGGGCAGGATATTAGGTTAGGTAAAGGAAGTGCGGAAGCGCTATGAAAATGGTACTGCTACAAGGGGGTAGAGAAAAGAGAGAGACGTTTTTTTGTTCCAAAATAACCAGCTAGAAGCAAATGGTCTTTTGCTGATGTCTCTTCGGATTCGGGATAGTGAAGTGTTTTGCGGGCGACAGAGACCCTGGGTTACGGCTGGGATTGTTGTAGTTAGTTATCTAGCGAGGTTTGTGGATAAGTACGGATTTTATCAAGATGTTGTCGTGTTCTAAGGCGCCTAGGGAGAGCCTTACACTGGGCATGTTTGTGAAACTCTTCACGAATGGGATGCCTGATTCGAGGTGAGTGTTGACGTTCCTCATAAACCATGGCGCATGAGTAATGCGCTATTTTTTTTTGGATTGGAGCACTTGGAGTAGTGCAAGTTCCTCTCAGAGGCATACCTGTACCACACCTGTGCTCCGTAGAGGCAGACTGGACGAACTAGCATTTTATACAGAGTCGCTTTCTGGGAGATTGGAAGTTTACTTTTTCTGCAGAGGAGTGGGAAGACTAGACAGGACACGCCATTGCCTTTGCAGATAGCGTGCTGGATTTGGACTGACCATTGGAAGCCAGGGGAGAGGCACTTTGTCGATTTCGAGGCGACAAGCGCGGAACACCTTCTTGCGGTGAAACATCATAGCCCGAGTTTTTCTCGGGTTTATCTGCAGCCACCATAATTTCTACCACGTAATCGCTTAGTTCAGTTGGACTTGAAGTCTATCGTGGATGGCGTCGGGACTGTCACCGGTGGTAAAGAAAGCTGTATCATGAGCATAAAATACTCTGGAGGGAAAGCTTGTGGAGTGGGAAATCAGCCATGCAAAGTTTAAACAGGGCAGGCGTTTGTTTATTTCGATTTTAATTACTACATGTGGTCGACGGGAGGATGGATAGAGTATAAGGTTAGGTTAAGGAAGTACGGAAGCGCTAAGGAAATGGCACTGTTACAAGGCGTAGGTAAAAGTGGAAAGAGAAAGAGACATCGGCGTGATGGTCTTTTATAGCCGGGAACTACATGGTACCAAGCCATCAGCGTTGCCAACCTCTGAACTTGATGTAGGTGTAATAGTGGTGGCCTAAAGGGTTGTAGTTATTGGTGTCATTTATGTATAGGGCTGCAGACTGATTGAGAGGAGTGTTATATGGCTAATACTATTATATTTATTCAAATTTTTAACCAATAAAATTTGTCGTATTGAAAGTTTAAACATCATATCGATTGTTTAATATTATCTTTGAAGTGATTTATTTTACGATCTGTTGAGTTTATTGCGCAATAAACTCTTTACGGAATAACGTTTATTATTCCGAAGTGGATTTCGGATGAACGATCGGAAGAACTCGCTTTTTATTATTATTATTTTTCTTCTTATAAGAGCAGGAACGAAAATTGTGGCGACGGGTATTTGCTGCTGTCGGTGGCGGATACACGAATCGGAAATGGATCTTTAACAACTTAATGATGTTCTTTGATGGTGTATTTTTAAGTGGCGACGCCGAGCGCCGCGACGCGACATCGCCAGACGTCGGATCGGGATCTCCTGGAACGTTTGCGTCGTCGCCTTGTCAACAATCGGCGGAAATTGGTTCGTAAGCATTCGGGATTATTTTTTTGATACATTTTTTTCTAATGTCGTTCTATATTAGGTATAGAAGTTCGATTGTATTTAAGTGCACTTTATGTCCTACCTTAAATTATAATTCGTAAACTTAAAATTAAATAATGTTCTTAAATATAAATAAGTGTAATTACCTCTCAACACTGAGCAAGTCAACCAAGCTAGCTAGATCTATTCTGTGATTGTATTTAACATTGTCACGATCATCGGTAGGCATAGTTTAGATAAATTTAAAAAATAATCGCTTATTGTTATCGCCTATTTGGGAATTTCTTGTAAAAGCATAATATTTCAGCTTCTGAGATTGTTCGCTGTTAATTAATTAATCTAATGTGAAAACTAAATAGAAAATTGGTTGTTTATAACTTTAAATGACATCACATTATTCAAAAAGCAGTTACTTAGTACCCCCAACAGCGACGATTTGTACACGAACTTGTGTATAATTGTTATTGAACTTAATTTAATTAATTAGTTTAATGAAATTTTTATTCGAGAACGAATAAAATAGAACAATAATAATAAATTAATTTGTAAATTCAGATTGTACTAACCATATCTAATCATTGTATGTAATAGAACAATTTTATGGGAGGTTAAAACTACAGTCTTAAATAATAATTTTTTATACTTTAAATTATATTTATTTTGTAAAATATTTGCATATATTTCTATGAATTTATTTATCAACAGTTTAGTAAATAACTTATAGTAATTAGCTTGTGTTGAAACACAATTAACATCTCTTATTTGTGCTAAATATAAGCATTCTATAAATACATTCTATTTAGTCAGTTATATGTTATATTTGAAGATAAAACAACTACAATAAAAAATAAAAATGCTTATAGGATTATGTATGAATAAAAAGTGGAAATGGGGATGAACCCCTCTGCCCCTAAATGCATTATTTTGCCTTTGACGCGTAGTGAAACATGTCCTATTATAGATGCTAGGATGCTTTAACACTAAAAATAATAGAGGTTTTGTGAGCGTTTATTGACATTCTGATTTTTCAATTTGCTTGCAATTGGTTTCTGTGGGATATTATTTGATAAACGATTTTTTTAAATTGATTTAGATTCAGTAGTTATACTGGTTGCATACATATTTCTTCACATGACAATATAAAGATCTATATGTAATAAACAACATAGTTTAGAGTGAGAGCTATCTCCTTACTATAAATAGGTTAGACATACCACAACATATAGTTAATAGTTAAAAATGTTTATGTCATATTAAAAATATTAAGTTTTGTTATTCACAAAATGCATCCTCAGGGTATTCTGTTTCATTATTGCCACATAGAAATAGGAATAGAGATATTAATTCTAACGGTTCAAAAATGAATATTTTTACGCTATAACAGAAAACGTACGGACCGGCGGTATATTGTACTACTAAGTTGTAAGTTGCTATACTCGAACTAATAGTGCAGATCTCTAGCGATGATATTTGGACAAAATGAGCGACGCACTGTTTCAAATAAGACCAGCAATATCGAGTAACAGACTCAAAGTCATCTTTCTACACGGCAGAGTGTTGTCATGCCACACGTTGCAAGAATTGTGAAGAAAATATTATTGCAGCTCAAATAGGACATTCTGCTACACTTAGTGTAATCATAATGGCATAGCGTCGTTTGATTACCACTTATTTTGATCGATGCAGCGTCTCTTGACTGGAGTACGGTTTTGAAGTGCTGAAAAACTGCTAAAATGGATCTCCACCAAACTAACATTGTCGTTTCATCAGTATCTCCTTCAGTAAGCTTATTTTCCTGACTGAGATGACGTCATCAGAAACATACTAAACATATTTGAACATATAATACACTTCTAATTAGAAAATAATAATAATTTATTGATATTATCGCCTCATTTGATATATCGATACATATAACAATAGAATTGCATAATCGTCAATAAAAGTCTTTATTTCCTATGTGTATACGTATAAGCAGTTCAATCGCGAATGCGATTGATATTTACCAGCAGTATTCCACTTCGAATAGTCATATAAAGCTGCATTTTATAAAATGCAAACGGATTCCGAAAGCGTTCGAAAATGGATACGAACCAGTTTTCCGCTTATTGTTGACGCTATATATGTACGAGCTTTGTGCGGCTTATGTTTAAAGGATGATTCGGTTAAAGCTATCTACCAAAATCACCCTAATAGAATATATGACATTTAAATGGCCAATTTTAATGAATTTTTTCTATATTTTAGTGATAGATCTCTGTAAATCTAAATAATTACGATTATGTATATGTATATTAAATATAGAGGAAAAATAACCTAATACCAATACACCAGTTTGGGTTTATTAATAAACATTTAATAATTGACCAGGTCCACAGACTAACAGTGTTAAATAAAGTGTGTAAATGTTATTGAAAAAGCCTATCAAAGTAAAAAAGTATGCTTAGCTATATTCTTAGATGTAGCACAAGGCTTAGATAAGGTCTGGCATGAAGGCCTTGTTCATAAACTATAGAAAATGTTACCAAAACAACACACCGAACTATTAAAATCGTACATTACAACGAGAATATTTAGAGTCAAACAAGAAGAAGCTCTACAATAAAAAAAACTAAAGCAGGTGTACCACAAGGAAGTGTACTGAGACCAATGCTTTATCTACTCTACACTTGTGATATACCACAAATGAAGAATATTACGATGGCTACATTTGCTGATGATACTGCGATTATAGCTGTCGGAGACTATAGTGAAGAAGCCTCACGAAAATTACAACACGCAATGAAATATAATGAATAAAATGAAATATAATGAATGAAATGAAATAATGAAAGTAAATCTGTACATGTTCAGTTCGCAGATAAAAAGGCCATATAAGCAACAATAAAATTAAATAATACTATTATTCCATATAGCAACAACGCTAAATATCTCGGAATGAATTTTGATGCAAAACTTCGTTGGAAGGAACATATAAAGAAGAAAAGAAGAGAACTGGAATTGAAATGAAGGAAAATGTACTGGCTAATTGGAAGAAAATCGCAATTATCAGTACATAATAAATTGCTGTTATATAAGCAAATACTGAAACCGATATGGACATACGGAGTTCAATTATGGGGATGTTTCTGCAAAGAGTAACATAAATAAAATACAAATTTTTCAGAACAAAGTCCTGAGAGATATTGTGGGCGCACCCAAATACTATAGGATTGATTACCTACATCGAGACCTTCAAATACCCAGAGTCACTCAAGAAATCAAGAGAATTGCAAGGGGTCATGAGGAAAAACTCCATTCTCATGAGAATATTGAACTATCGCAGCTTTTGGATACCACCAGAACAGGATACAAACTCAAAAGAATCAAACCATATGATCTTCTGTAGTGTTGTGTAATGAGGTGCATATAATAAAAAACACAACAGTGACATGTATAAACATTATTTCATTAGAGACTGAGATAGGGCCGATGGATCCTCCTAGTTATATATCTAGATTTAAGTTATCATAAAGACAAACTGTAGGTTAGACGGAAACGACTAGTAACAATATAATAATTAAATATTTGAAAAAAAGGTCTATTAAATCTTTGTATTGTTATTATATTATTTAAATCCTGATAATAGTCAGCGCTCAGTTTTGATTCTTTTTTAGTCTGTATGATCTAAAAATTACGTAGCACTATACTGATTCTGAATTAATACATGTGGTAACGAAATCACCCTGTAGGAAGATTGATTTTGCCTATATGTATACTATAAACCCTATATATACATACTCATACATCTTTAATCAGTTTCCGGTCTGATTCATGTTAATAATATCATATTATTCATGTTATTAATGTTTCTTTATTAATGTAAATAATTTAGTTTCTTAGCCGACTTCAAAAAAGAATGAGGTTTTTTGTTTGGCTGAATATATATCTTTTTAATATATGTACGCCGATTTTCAAAATTCTTTTTTTTATTCGAAAGAGCGCACTTCTGAGTTAGTCTCATTGGAACCAAATCAGGATCTGATGGGGAGAAGGGGGAAAATCGAAGGAAACCCTCAAATTTCAAAGGCGCATTTTCATGTATTCATATACAGTTTTCATACATTTTTTGTCCAAAATAATTAGATATTTGTTTATAATGTTATTGCTGAATTAATGTGACCGAAAATCGGAAGTAGTTCAGTGTAAAAGCCATTCAGTTTGCTTTTAAGACGTCATAGAAACAAACAGGCAGCTAGTTGTATGGTGTAACGGTTAGAACGTTATGCTCTTATGCGGAGGTCGCGGATTCGATTCCCAACGGTGACAGCAACTGTTTTTGTCCTAGTCTGGTTGGAAAATGTGTTAAATCACCTAGACTAGATAGCGGACTCCAGGGCGTTCCTTATTTTCAATCACGGTTTTTTTATTCCTATCTATTGTAATACTTAGTAAAATAATTGCGTAATAGACTGAGTGAATATCTAACAATAAAAAGAGAAAAATAAAATATTTTCAAGAGAAAAGTTGAACCGACTTCAAAAAATAAATAAGGGACTCACTAAAAATTTAAAAATTATCAAACTTAGATTTTAAACACAAAAAAAAAGTTTTAAATAATTATTTTAATAATTAATTAAAAAATATATTTAACCTATCTACTGCACGTATTTTATATTCTACTAAATACACACAATTTAGTTTACATACTTAAAAACTAAATACATACTTAAACCTATTAATCTATTTACAGTATTATTTTAGCTATTACCAACTGATCAGTTTGAACTCGGTGCCAAGACCAAACAATACAACAATAATAATAAAATTTTGTGAAATATACACAAAATTAAATTACGAACAAAACAAACCTAATGTGTTGCCCGGCACCGACTCCAAAGTAATCACTTGGTAGTAATTAATATAATATTTTACTTTAAAATGTGTTTTTTTTTGTGTTAACAATCTAAGTTTTATTATTTTTTAATTTCTAGCCTTTAGATATAAAAGGATCATTATTATTGTATTCGTTACGACATGTGTTTATTCACAATATTTTTATCTCGTTAGTTTAGAAGGAAATTTAGATATTCTTCCTAATTTTGGAAATAAATTTCAATATGGTTGTCTTAAAGTAAGGTTAATAATTAACAAGAAGAAATAATCTAAAGTAACATGTTCTGAGAAATCTATAAAAATTGAATAGTTTAGCACACTATTTACCAGCTTATAATCTTATGGTTTTTAGGACAGATGTCCAGCTATAAATGCGCAATGTTATAATTTGATAGATATCTCATTTTAGTCTGCTGAAATCAACCTCAAAACATAAGACCAGCAGTACTTTCCAATTATTAAATTAAATAACCAATACATATACCGGAAAGGAATTACCGACATACCTTGCCGTGTGTTCTTTAAATTAAATAATTACTTTAAGTTATTTTTGATATATGTTATGATTTGTTAAAAAATGTTAAACATATTTGAGAAACAAAATCGCGGGTTAAAAGATTCTACAATATTGACCGATATGTTGAATTTATATACCAACAGACACTGGTTTCTCCTGAAATTCGCACAAAGTGGCCAACAAAAAATCGTTCAAATAAAGAAGTATTGAAAACTAGAAGAGAGTTTATTATTTGATTGATTTGTTGCTCATATGTCGATATAAATAGCAAATTAATAACAAACAATGTATTGAACAAGATAACGAAAATTCTGGATAGTTTTACAGATGCATTTGTTAATTAATCGAAGATATTTGTTTTAGCAGCGTTGGATTACTAGATCGTTTGATGTTTAACTGCAGCCCCATATTTGCACGCCATACTTCATTAGCTTACTTAGATCAAGTTGGAAGTATCCTTCGACTATCCATTACAGTTCTTCAATAAATGTACCTGTTATTAGTTAAATATCGTGATATATAACGAAAACTGTTAAAGAAACTAAATAAAAACATATTTTCTCTCAACACAGCCATATTTTATCGTTTTCCTTGTCGTTCCAATGTTATTTAAACAAATTGACGCTTATTTACAGCTATTAAATGTGATCGTATAAAAAAATTGATACTGGTACCGATATGAAACTACATAGTTTACGTTGGTAATTGAGTGATTAAGTTAGTGGTGTCCTTTATGGTCAACAAAAAGCGATGATTGTATCGAACTTGGTCAGCAACATCGTCTGGCGAAGGCCATTACATAATTTTTTATATGCGCTCTCTATGTTTCGCTGCCAATTATTTTTATTGGTGTTTTAGCGCGGATCATGGAACTTACCTTACGGCTTGTTGATCGTATCGTTATTATTAAGTAGAATGAAAGATAATTACCTGAAACAAAAAAAAGTCATTATTATAGTGATATACATATAAAGGTCGTACATGTGTATATCTAAATCGTCCGCATTACGAGAATACACTATACGTTAGTCCACTGAATATAATATAGAAATAAACATTTTTAGGCGATAAAAATCCTTCAATCATCTCTAATTATTTGATAATTCCGAGATATCTACAGATGAAAGTAAAAATACCAACACACTAAAAAAATACTCCCAATGAACTTAACTAAATAATAATCAGGGAAATTAAGCGCAAAAAAAGCGCAAAGCTTCTGGCTGTGACGTAATAACAGGAGTAGGTTAAATTCTACAAGAACTACTATAAAAGGGTATAATATTAATAATATATATATATATATATATATATATATATATATATATATATATATATAAACAAATGATGATCCTTCCTTTTTCAAGGTAGTCAATGAAAATTATTCCATGCGCACCCCAAAATACAGGCGCCATAATCTTGACTTCATCCATTATCACATATCGACGCAAAAACTCAGGTTTACGCTTGATCATCTTCAAATACTTAACACTGCTCCGAATCATCAACTCGTCGTTGTTTTTGGGCAAAAGTGAGCTCGTGCGGCACCCACTTTTCACAGAGCTTTCTCATACCCAAATATTCGTGAATGATATGATGTACACATTCAATTGATATCTTTATAGTGTCTGCTATTTCATTCAGTTTCAATTTACAACAACCTCTTTTGGGCGTCCACTGCGTTCACCGTCTTCGGTGCTCATTTCACCACATCTAAACTTAACATATCAATCCTTGGTGGTTGATTTTCCTTTTTATCCATTTTTTTCACAATAATAATTGGTTTATAAATTATGATATACATGGCACAAGCAGGTTAAACTCTAAAATAT
Organism: Rhynchophorus ferrugineus; assembly: GCF_030347505.1. Taxonomy (NCBI): domain Eukaryota; kingdom Metazoa; phylum Arthropoda; class Insecta; order Coleoptera; family Curculionidae; genus Rhynchophorus; species Rhynchophorus ferrugineus. The sequence continues at coordinate 14,785,043 of NW_027472583.1, read as the reverse complement.
TCTACCTCATCCGCATTCAACTACAGAACTCTTATTTATCTTACAGACAGTTTACTCTAAAACAAATTAGGAACACAATGTTCTACGTCGAGTATCTTGTAGCTGATTGCTGACCTAATGACTACTGAAATCACTAATATGGCAACTCAAAGAAGACAGCAATCTTGACAACAGTGTCGACCAGTACAAAAACAAATAGAATTTTACGCACTGATTTCGTTAAATATTACATGAATAGAACTACAGGGAACTTCTAGTAAGTCTATATAGCTATGATTCAAAGGTTCGAAAACAAAGAGCTATGTGCTAGAGCTTATATGCTCCGTATTACGTCTCCAATGGGTAATAGAGCGTGATACCGCTCTAAAACAAAGTGTTATAGTTAATTACATCGAAAAAGCATTAGTGCTTCCAATATACTTGCAAATCAGTTAAATGTGGGTGATAACATTGATGTATGTGGCAATAAAAAATATACATGGAATAGCTTAAATTTTAATTAAAACTTAAAACCTATTTACATGCTCTATAATATATTGAATATAAAATGTATATGTCTGGAAATAATACACATGTTAATAGAAAATATAAAGAAAAAGCATACAATCCGTTTTTTATATAATGGAAAAGTCAAAAACAGTAATTTTAAAAGAAAAGCGCCATTTCCAATTCTCAATTTAGCCATTGAAATAAAGTTATTCGACATTCGGTTTGCGGCTGGCTAACGCTTCAGAATTCGAGGCAAAACCTTTTCTATTGCTTGTGAACTAGACACTGAAAAAGATATAAAATAGTGTCTGGCTCTGACAGGGCAGGATTGGAAAGCACCGAACTTTATTTTATTATTATGTTGTTGCTTTTAACAAGTAGTTTTACGAAATACAATATTGTATTAACATTATGTATATAAATTCACTTTAGTTATATACAATTACTTAGTATATTGGTTCAAAAAAGTTTTGTTACTGTTTTTAAGCTTTCTCAACAATATTCTCATTATATTATTTCATTTTATTATTTTATACTTCACTTTTTGCACTCTTTTCTAAGAACAATCACCAATATTAAATAATCACAAAAATAAATGTACAACCATGTCCCAGCAGGATTCGAATCCGCAACTATCGCAACAGAAGTAGTACCGTACTGTCGTCTTTACCACTGCGCCAACCAAACTGGCAACTTTTAAATTGTTGAAACCTATTTAATAATGGTAAATTCTTATTTAAAAGAGATGTCAACACCGTGTATTAGCAGTTACATTACGCTGTTTAGATGTTGTTTACATTTGCAGTTCCATTTTCATCAATAATCTATATGATTGCCAATACATGAAGATCTACTGTACGTAAATATTGACAAAAAAAATATTTACAAAACAAGATATATTTTTTCATTAAAATATCAAGGATCCATACGTGAAGTTCAAAAATTATTGTGAAAATCACTGAACAATTTAGGAATTATTGTAACAGCAATCTTTTTTACCAGATTTATTTATGTTTCCTTATTTTAGTATTTATTTTACATATAATAGAGAAATTCATAGAGCAGAATATTTCAAAATGGGACTATTTTTGGCAACATTGGTAACGACAAAAGAAATAATGATATGGAGGCTTGTAAAAAATATTGTTGTTTACGGGTAATACATGTTATCTACATTTGCTCTATACAAAATGGTTTGGTAATTCGCTGGTTTAGCTTTGGTAATTTTGATCAAAAGGAATTACGTCTGGTCATCCAATAACTGAAAAAGATGAAGAAACTCTTGAAAATCGTTCTAAAGATAAGTATATAAGTAATGCTTATACTCTTATGTAGCTAATTATTTAATATAAAAATGTTTTTAACCATGTTGTAATGAAAAATCATCACGTACGATAATCAGAACGAAGGTGGTGAGAAGTGATGGTGAACCATTATAAGCGCTAGCGAAGTTGGTATTAACGTAGAAAAAGGCGTATATGGTGAGACTGACATAGATTACGTTAAGGAATTTAATAAAAGGTATAAAAGATGTTTTAAATATATGTGTTGTCCATCATATTAACTATTTCGGTTGATTTGTCACGCCAAAATTCACCATATAGCTGAGATATAGCATCCTTTGAATAATTGCAACTTATTCTGTTTTTTATCTCTTTAATTATCTATTGTATACAGCTGACCCACCGACCTCAAGAAACACTATTGTTGCAACATATGCTGACGAACTACTGGTTTTATCATCACACGAGGATCCAATATCAGCGACAAGGAACCTCCAACTTCATCTTAACAAAGTCGAATTATAGTTGAGAACGTAGCGTATCAAAGCAAATGACAGACATTCACCCTTTGTAGAAGAACATGTCCTTTAGTAAAATTGAATAACCATGAACTTCCGCAAGCATACAACGTTAAATATCTTGGAATGTATTTCGATCGACGTTTGGCATGGAAAAAACATATAGTGACAAAACGCAAACAGCTTGGACTTAAACTAAACCAAATATATTGTCTGATAGGGCGAAAATCTAAATTATTATTATATAACAAGGTTTTGCTGTATAAGTCAATACTTAGGCCCATTTGGACCTATGGTATTGAACTATGGGGTACATCTAACAAATCTAACATCGCTATCCTCCAGAGGTTCCAGAATAAAGTTTTGTTAGATATCGTCGAGGTTGATTCACCGCGATATCCCCTTAGAACCCATAACGTGTGTGATTGTCAAGTGTTAGTGCGAAGTACTCTGAAAGACTTTTAGTGCATCCCAATGCACTCGCCAAACAGTTAAATGTGCGTGATGACAGTGTAGTGTACAAGCTCAAAGGCAAACTATACGAATTGATTAATAGACACATAGAGTGAGATTTTATAATCTCTAGAATAAATTAGAATCGTTTTTAGAATAAGTTAAGACAGACTTTACAATAAGTTAGAATATTATCTAGAATAAGATTTAGATTATAAATTGTACAGCAGATCACTTACTGAAGCGATCTTATACATGTCAGGATAGTTATATTATATAACGGAAATCATATAATAATACTTATTACCCACGGGTAGATTGTTGTAGTTCTAAGAGATTAATAAAAAAATATCTTTAATTAAGCTGTGTTAAATACATTTATTACCACATTGTAAGGAAATAAGTCGAATATTACTAAAAAAATGTTACGAACATAATCCCCGATCTAATTAATGTATTTTATAATCTATTTCAAACCATAAAACTGTTTTCTTAGAGAATGACAAGACTTAATGAACAATAAACCAGTATATATTTTAAATTGTTTAATTTAAGTTAACTAACACGGTTCAACACACTATACCATAAATAGACCTTCCGCGGTATATAACAGGGAGCAGATAATGGATCTAATACTACGGTAGAAAAACTTTTAAAATGTTAATTAAAACAGACGTACATTAGATTAGTTTAACTTCGAAGAAGTATCGGTAACTATAGCACACTATTCATAGAAGATAATTTATAGTAACCGTTAATTATAAACTCAGATAATTATAGGAGCTAGTTTGGGTCAAACCCAAGTTTCTTGAGGCACACAATTCTAAACTACCGAATGCCGTTTACCTTTGCTTATGTATAGACTCGGCGAGAGCTATAAATAAAAAGTTCACTTCGGGCGACGATATTTTTTAATTGAACTTGCGATAAATATTGTCTGGTCCATTATAAAACTCTATCTAAAAGAAATACTTCGTTTTTCTTTTATAATGATCAAGATCCGCACTACAGTTTGCTTTAGATTAGTGACTACAAAGTTTTAAATAGCTGTCTTTCGTTAAATAGTTTGATGCATATTCAATGTTTTGTAAGCAATGATTCAGAATAAACAGCAAAGAAACTAAATAAAATACTGTTATATCTAGAAGCATTTAATTTATATACTACACTAACTCACAGTTGATTAAATATTATCATATCTTTTGAATCACAAATATTCTGGAAAGAGTTTTCATAATAGTTCGCATTGTAACAAATCAATTGAAAAGCCCCCGGCCTACCATAGTAAAACATTGTTTTTTCTTGGCAAAATTAGTTTTTTTTTGATTCAACATAATTCCTTTCAAGGGCGATACACCGATTATAGCGACCCTCCAACTTTTCGATACCATTTTTGTAGTACGATTTGTCCTTTTCTTGGAAATAGGCGTCAGTTTCTGCGATCACCTCTTCATTCGACGAAAAATTCTTCCCAGTGAGCATTCTTTTGAGATCTGAGAACAGGAAATATCCTGACAGGACCAGATCTGGAGAATACGGTGGATGAGGAAGCAATTCGAAGCCCAATTCATGGATTATTGACACGGTGAATTGTCTAGGTGCAGCAGCACTTTCTCTTTCTTAAATGCGACCGTTTTTCGGTGATTTCGTCCGTCAAACAGTCCAATAATGCTATGTAATAGTCGCTGTTGATGGTCCCTCCTTTTTCAAGATAGTCAATGAAAATTATTCCATGCGCATCCCAAATTACAGACCATAACCTTACCAGCCGACTGTTGCGTTTTCCCACGTTTTGGAGCGGGTTCATCGTGTGCAGTCCACCCGGATGACTGTTGAATGGACGTCGGAGTGAAATAATGGAGCGATGTTTCATCCGCTGTTACATATCGATGCAAAAACTCGGGTTTATTACGCTTGATCATCTTCAAACACTGTTCCGAGTCATCAACTTGTCGTTGGTTTTGGTCAAAAGTGAGCTCGCGCGGCACCCACTTTCCACAGAGCTTTCTCATACCCAAATGTTCGTGAATGATATGATATACATGTTCAGTTGATATCTTTAGAGTGTCTGATATTTCATTCAGTTTCAATTTACGGTCATTCGAAATCATTTTGTGAATTTTTTAAATGTTTTCGTCGGTAACAACCTCTTTTGGGCGTCCACTGCGTTCACTGTCTTCGGTGCTCATTTCAACACGTCTAAACATACCATACAAATCCTTGATGGTTGATTTTCCTGAAGCAGTACCCGGAAAGTCGGCATTAAGCTAAGTTTTTGCTTCAACTCTATTTTTTCTCTTCAAAAAGCAATATTTTATCAACACACGAAATTCCTTTTTATCAATTTTTTTCACAATAACAAAAGTTGCTTCAAGACAGCTTTCAAATTTATACACGCATCTTTTGAGGGTTAGGGCTAATTAAAAAACATATGGATTTAATTCTAGTAGCGCCATCTATGTGTCAGGCTGGATACTTTTCAATTGACCTGTTAGAGCCACATGGCTTGAGAGTTAATGAAGAAAAGACGAAAGTATTAACCATAAGGTCCCAGTTGGAGCAAGTAAAGGAGTTTAAGTACGTATAAAAGTAAGTATGAATAAAACCTGAGAAGAATGTATTATCTACTGCTGAAATAATAAGACGAATCGGCCAAGATGCAGGAGGTTTTTTCTTTCTTGCCAAATTTTCTGCATGGGTCCGAGATTTGAGCATTGTTACAGTCAAATTGAAAATTTTCAAATGCGATATTTAAATCCAATTCTACTACATGTTTCTCTACGAGATCCCGTTAGAAATGAAATGCACAGTCGAGAGATACATTCATATAACACAGATTAGAATAGTTTGGAAATGAAATATGAAAGAAGATCGAATTCCTCAAGAGTCAAGATGCAACCATTACAGCTTCGAAAAAGATATGAATCAAGATGAGGCCGACTGTCAAGTGTGGAGAGAGATTGAAAAATGTTCAAAGTACTAACAGCAGCGTTGGTTGAGAAGTTAACAGTCTTCCCGAGCGCCGGCTATAGAATGAGGATGATTTTTCGCCACCTTGTATGAGTTTTATTTCAATTTCCTGCTAAATAATTGGCTTTATAACTCTTATAATATTATTATAAAAGAATTATGCTGGACTTACATGGGAACACCTTTGCTGCAGGATATGTCAAAGTTCTTGAATTTAAAACTTTAATAGATTAGTCCATGTGTATATAACCATTTTTCAACTTTGATAAATCATTTTGAGTGAATATTCTACGAATTTAGCACGGAAAAGGCTTTGAACAATTACGTACGTTTGAAGATTCCAAGACTGAGATTTAATCTGATATAAGAGCTAATCTGTACAAAGCTGAAATCTCCAGAAAAAGGAATTGAAACAAGACAAGACGTAGTAGGATCAGTTATCGAAGTGTTATATATACTTATTTTTACTTTTTACAGGCACTCTTATCTCTTGTTACTTTAAATGAACAACAAAGCTGATATAATATACTAATCAAAATATTTTCCATCACTTTATATAACTTCTTCCCATCCCTCTCGCAACGTTTCGATGCCGTGTCCAAAGAATGATGTTGGTTTAATAGAGATCTATCTTGGAATGATCCTTTTTCAGCATTTCGAAACTGTGCGTACAGGTCATGCTGCATAACAAGTAGCAATCAAAAGGAGATATGTCTGGTAAGTATGATGTGGGTACAATGCGCAAAACGGGGTTCGCAGAACTTGCCATTCCAGCTGCATGCGTTGTCATGCAAAAGCATAATTTTACGTGTTACTTGCTTCTGCAGTCTGTCTGATTGACGTTGGTAGATATCTTCAACAAGTTTCATTTGATATCTTGAGATTGTCATAGTATATTCTCTCTTTATCGCCAAATACAATATTTCTTTTTTTGCGAGCAATGAAACTGCTAGATTGGAACGGTTCGAAATTACACTTTTAATCAAAGTGGTAGCTATTTTTCTTACTTTGGGACCATTGTCATTGTGTGTAAACGTCCGAAAACAATTGATCCCTCAACTGTTAAGCTGTCTCGAAGTAAGTCCTTGTGAGTTTGATAAGGAGTTTCATCTAAGGCCGAAAGTCTAAATATCTTGTAAACAAAGAAGAGAGACGATTCTTGTTGTTGTCGAAATTTGTTAATCTATATATGGATGAAATTTTCTCATATATACATCAGATATACCTTTCGATAAAAGGATCACATTAATTTGTGATTGTACTATTCTTAATCGTTTTATATCCAAACTTTCAATAACTCTTTAGTAGTTGCAGCCCTGCAGTTCATTGTCTTTGAACTTCTTAGGTACTATAGTCCGTTCTTTATCACCAAAACCGACATCATGATAAGTTTTTGAAAGTATTTGATGAACAGCAATTTTTTTACAAATCGAACAAAAATATTAATAGAACGTCATTCATGATAGCATGCTCTGAGAGTCAATGAATGTGTGAATATTTATGTTTAGAAGGAACTTCAGGTAGCGATCAAAGACGAACATTAAGAAAAGCCATTTTGCATGATAATGAGGATTTCAAGTATTCAGTAACACTTCCATACATATGTTTTATTGAACCACGTACTTCATGCCCATATAAAACACTCGCAGTAAAAAGTGCCCACTTCATCTTTATAAATCTGTCCAACGCCAAACAAATGAAATCTCCATTATTCCTTTGTCTCCGTCGCCCTCCCCCCATTCATTCGTTCCCTCCGATCTTTTTTTCTCCTTTTCATTTTCAAATCCGGCAACGAGCCCATTCAGCGTTTGAAACAAATGAGGCCGTCATGCGGTGCCGCGATTAAAATCGGAAATATGAAGTGGCCCATTAGATTTTAATTAGCGAGAAACGGTCGTTCTTTTTAACGAGCAAATCTGGATACGTGCCTGGCTCCGGTCTGGACTGAATGACTGGTGCGGTCTTCGAATTAAAATGAAATCTGTCATAGGGAAACGACGCGAGAATGTTAATGTCGCCGCAGATGGCGCCACACGAACTCTCGAGTCGCGAGGGGCCCGAAAGGGTTTTCCCCCGGGGAAGGAGCTACGTCACTTGTAAGGGGAACTGGGGCGGAAAGAATCGAGCGGTAGGGGGTAATGGGGCATGTATGGCGTAGCACTGATATAGTAATAATGTATCGTAGGAATCAGGAGGTGGTTTATGCTGAGAAGGCTGGCGTGAAACGTTATAGTGGAAATATCATGCGACAATGCGTATTAAGTAAAGACATTGGAGGATCGGGTTGAATTTAGTCGTTCTAATTTCGGTATTAATTTATTCATAAACTTAATTAGGTCCAGAAAAATGTTTTTATTTAATACAGTCAAAAAATAAAAGGAAATAATTGGAGTTAAAAGATAGGATAATGTGAAAAAAATCACAGTTCTCAGTACATAATAAATTGCTATTATACAAACAAGTGTTAAAACCTATATAGACATATAAAATTCAATTATGAGGATGTTCCGCGATAAACAATACAAATGCAGTACGAGTTTTTCAGAATAAAGTCGTGGGAAGTATCGTAGGTGGGTCCAGATACTACTGGAGTGATTATTTACATCTTCAGATACCGACTTTCACTCAGGGAATCAAGAGAACTACAAGGAGACATGATGATAGACTCCATTCTCATGTCAATAGCGAAGTAATACAACTATTGGATAACACTAGAACATGATACAGGCTCAAAAGAATCAATCTTGTGTAGTGTAGTGAGGTGCATTTAACAGAAAAACAGCTGTGTTAATATATACCAGATTCTGAGATAAGGGGTCCTCCTAGATATATACCTAGATTTAAGTTAATATAAAGACAAATTGTAGGTTGGTTGGCAATAACTATTAACAATGTAATAAAAAAAATTTAAAATTAATATAATTTGGAAGTTTTACATTATGAGGGAGGGTATGATATCAAATTTGTTATGATACAATATGGGGAAAATTAATTTCTTTTGAAACGTAACAATTTTTGAGGTGGTCCTATCTTGAAGAATTGTCACAAAAATCAGCGTCCACAATGATGCCAGGGAAGGTGGTGCTAACACACAATTTACTATAAAATTTCATTTTCTACCATTTTTCTGTTCTTCGGTACACTAAATCCGATAAATATTGATATATTTCCAACATATCGTTATTTTTTTTATTAAACTTGTATGTTTTCGGGTCCACCGACTTTCTTTGGAGAATAAATCCAGGAAACATCGATATTTTTCCGATTTATACATTTTTTTGAACCAATAACATTTTGTTCTTAAGTAGAATACGCCTAAAAAATATCGATATATTTTCTGCCTGCATCTGAAATCACCATAATATCAAAATAATTCAGTGTATTCAGTATTTTATATCTGAAATATCATGAGCTATCAAAATGGAGTTATTAAGATTAATTGAAATATTCCGTCTTTTGTAAATATTTAGCAGATATACAAGCAGAGAAAATCAGACTCAAAATCTTAAAACATTACTGGTTAGTTAGTCCCGACTTGACCTAAAATCAAAGAAAAAAAGAAACAAAATTCTTTGTTTAATTAGTTGTATATAACTATTGCGCTCGAAATTCCAAGATTGAGCTTTTAAACATGAAAATAGGTTAGTAAAAAACAGGAAATCAGAATATTGAAATATATCAAGCCTCATGAACTTGTATATTGCATAAGTGTTTAATCTTAACACTTATTTTATTCATATTTTTATTTGTGAAATACATACTGATGTAGTTATCCCACATTCGTCCTGTCTGTATATTGATGCAAGTATATTAAAATAATAGAAATAAATTAAGTTTATAAACAAAAATTGTACTAAGCATATTTATTGTAAGATACTATTTAAAAAAATCAAATAAATAACCATATTTGCAATCATTTGCGGTTATTAGGCAATATTAGAATAATTCAAACATTTTTAGAGAAAGGTTATAATAAAAAAACTTAGAAATAAATATATAGACACGAAAAAGACAGATATGCAGCAATGAGAAACAGAAAGAACATAACAAATGTATTAGTAAAACTCTGTAATTGAATAGACTGCTGATGGGGATGAAACGCTGACTTTATTTTTATGATATTGTATAAGAAACTTTCGTTAAAGTTAGCTATGTGTTGTTAACCAAGTTAAATATGTTCGTTAATCATGACTCACGATCACACTAATGATAGCTTAATCTAATTCAGTATTTTTCAAAAGAAACACACATTAGACACATTTATTACATAAAAAGAACTAATTATACTAATTTAGTTAAACCAAAACTCCATAAATTTGTATAATTCTCCCAAATTTTACTATGCCTACTTTGTTTTAATATCGACCATTTTAGTTACTGTTAGAATTATCTGATGAGTCTTTGGGCTTATTTAAAATTGTAAATGAAGGTGTCTCTTAGACATGATTCTACCTATATATGTTTTTATATTGTTTGTCTGAACACAGCAGGGCCTCTAAACCAGTCGTGAAAAGTGGGTGTTTTTTAAACTCGGGTTATAACAAAGTCGCACCGTTGAATTTTACAGCGTATACGTTTTAAAAATATTTTACTAAGAATTCAAGCTTAATTACTTTTGTATTCGATTTGTAAATAAAATGGTACTTGATGAGGAATCAACGAATCAATTCATATCGATAGTTTTTATGATGTTAAACTGACGCATTGGATGGAAATTCCATTAGCTCAAATAATAGAATATCAATTTATTCTTCAACGCGGCTTAGTTTAAAAGAAATACAAGTACACCAACGCCATTTCATTTATTTGTTGGTAGAACAATTCATATTTGTATTTCAAACTGATCTTTTGAGATTAACATGTTTTCTTGAACTTTTCTTTAAATATATAATGAAATAAATTGCTCCGAGTTAAATTCATTAAGTACGATCAAACTTTAATACAAAACAAAGTTTTTGTTTAAATTTAGTTTACCATATATATACCTGATAAATCAGTTGTAATTATCTTCAATATTACATTGGCCATATTTGGACCTATGTATTTCGGAAAGCTGAAAAGTTTTGAGAAATCTATGACATAAAATTGTTAACTCACTATATGTAAATTTCATTCAAATTCAAAAAGGGATACAATGGTTTTGTGCTTAAATATAGTAAATTGACTAGTAATCATAATTGATACATTAGTATTAGCCATAATTTACTCATATTTTTACAATTTTTAAAGAGCCTTGATATTTCGATTTGTTGAAAATTTGCAAAATAACACATTTGGCGATTTATATCAGAAAATATGATCAGTGGACAACTGAGTCGACTTTTCACGATTCTAGAAACGTGGGAAATCTTCTTTGTTTACTTATGATTACTCAATCACCTTCCCCCATCTATGCATGAAAATTATTTCAAATGATAAAGCTAATATATCGAAAAACTTAGCTTTGATGATAATATGAGGGCTTTTTGGACAGAGAAAAGAAACATTTAAATGTATCAATCAACTCTATGGGGAAAACCAAAGACTATAGTGACAGACACTTGACGTTATTACTTTCAATGGCTTACTTTAATGGCAATCAGCCGTGCAACGAAATCTACATAACTTTATTATGGAATCAGATATCACTTATACTTGCGAACTTGTATTTTGTACAATTTTAATATGTATTTTTTCTTATTCTTGAAGATTTCAATACATATACTGGTCATTCAACTTTATTCTACGAAAAGAACACCAAATATAATATAAAATCTCTCAATCTATTTTTGATTGAATACAAAAGAACCAAAAATCTCTGTTATAAAGAAATTGTGAAAAATATAAGTTACACTATTGCATTACATTAATGTATATTACTCATTATACATTACTTGCTCGATTGGTAACCTTCATAAAAACACACGTGATTTCTCTGGTTTTAAAAACAATAAAAGAAATTTTATTAAAATTATTGTAATGATTAATGGTCTAAATGATTTCGTTAGTACTTTTTAGATTTAGATAGAGAAAAAATATTGAACTATACATTCCGATGTGATCTTATGAGTAAATGTATTCCTTGGGTAATAAATATTCTCTGTCTTTGTTTCTTTAATGCACAATTTATATTAGTTCACTTTATAACTTCATTAAATTCTTTCCCTAGTTAGTTATCGTCATTATACTCATTTACGTCAGCTCGTAAACCTATAACAGCTAGCCTTGAAAGATTATTCGGTAGTTTTATATCCGATAAAATATATTGGTAATAATCAACATTAATCGTTGATTTATATGATGAAGCTGCCGTATATCATGTAGCGGGTTCTCTTAATTCATATGTTTTATTGATTTATATCGGGAAAAATTGATTAACCGTTTTTTTAGGATAAAATATATCGAAAATTCGAGCTATTAGTTTCTCTCTTGACATAATCGCTGGCTGCATTATTTATGTAACAGAGCGATTAGTTCAGTTTTGAAACCAGTTTCCATACAAACTGGCCAAAAGACATCTGTAATTGATTTGCAATGCGGTTATAATCACAACATTAAAAACACGCATAGTGAATGGTAATACTGGATTATCCGCAAACCAAAGCGTTTTTCATTGCATTGTTATAAATTTATGGTCTCCAGTACATTTGTAATTTATAGGTGTGCTTTGCGTTTAGTTTAGTTACAGCAAAAGCTGTAGGTGTTAATTGAGTTTCCTGAATTAAAAGGTATTTGTTTTTTGGTTGAATTCTTACTTATTTATATAGGACAGACAAGAATACGGGATATAAATAACACAACCTTAAATAAGGAAAAATCTAATTTTGCTAGTAAGTTAGAAAATAATGAGGTTAATAGTCATGATAAGTGTAACTGGAACGTTATATTTTTAAGAGGTTTCAGAGCAAAATATATTTGCGTGTCCTTTAGGCGTTAATGAATCCCTAAATGATAAAAGGTTCATATAGTTGATGATGAAATACCATTTTTCTGCCAAGTATATTAATAATCGAAGTAATGGGCTCAAAATATTAGTACTACACTGAAAATATTCCTGATTTATATTAGTATCAATCCATAATTAATCATTAACCACCAATTCCTTGCTGTTAGTTCAGCAAAACACTTCATTATATATTCTTATCGATATACATCTAGATCTTCAAGTTTTCTAATCGCTGCCTATGATTCCATTCATACAATATTGAAAATATTTAAAGAACTTTTCTAAATGGTTTGATTTCAGTCTTGATTAATAATAAAAACACATCGTTTTAGTGAAATGAATATTCTTGTACCTCGTAAATTACTTGTCTTAAAGACATAGCTTGTATGTCATTTGTATCTATGCAGATACATCATAGGAAGTTTAAAATTAAAAACTACTAGAACAACTACCAAAAGTATATTAATAAACTATATATTTGGTTTCCAAAAAAATGTTTTTCAATATTTCGAAAGGTTTGGTGAGTAGATTTTCGTCAAATAAACTGTATAACCAATAAACATATCAATGTCTTCAAGAATAAGAAATAATGTACTTATAGACTAACAATAAAAAGTTTCATAATATAAATGGTTCAAACTTTGAGCACCTTCAATGCAACCACGGTAACCTTACAGTCTGAACTGCGATCCCTTTATATCAAGGAAAGATTCGAGTAACTATGGAATGATTACCAGCAGCATATACCTGCCTTCTTTTCTTAATAAATTGCTTCCTTTCAAAGTAGATAAATTGGTTCCGAGTAAATTGAATGAAATCAAAAGGAAACTGCCTTATGATGTCGATATCCTAGCGACTGCATCAGTTATGAAAAAAAAACTTAATCAAAAACTATTTGGTTATATCAAAAAAAGAAGTGATAAATTTTTGTAATGACTGTACTATTCTTGTCAATCCTATTCTAATATCACAAATCCTTATGATATCACATTACATCACATCTTGTTGTCAGCAACAACACCGATTTCTTAAAATATCAAGAGAGATATTAGTCGCCGCTATGTAATATATGTAAAATATTTAAGTGTAAACAGATGATCAGAAGGAATCAACAAGCAAAACTACCATGTTGAGTTTATCCAAAGTTTGATAAAACAAAAGTCCATGCCTGAGGATACACTAAGATATATTTTGCCACAATGGGTATCGTATTCACACTTTTGTATGCGACTTGACCGTAGCCATAACTCTAAACAAAAAAGGGAATTTTTCGGTATGCAAAAGATATTTGTAGAAGAAAAACCGTTTGGGCCAATTGAATACAATACTCTTCGTGAAAAAAAATACCCCGTTTATAGAATATCTCCATCTCCATCTCTATTAATGTAACCTATCTACTAACAGAGTCCAAAACACATATATAAAACCTGTGAATTAAAATACTAATTGTTTCAACATCCAGATTTTTTCTAAGATTAAACTCTGTATGAATTTTGTTGTTCTTACTTGCAAGACGTTTCTGATGAAAAAAATGTTTGGGAAGGAAGAATAGAAAAGAAATGAAGTTGAAACAAATATAATGAAAAATACAGTCAACTTTATAACTATAAATTAAATTTTCATGAACAACCATGAACTTAGTATACAAACTAATGTTATATAGATCGTTCAATAAGACCTGTCATGCATGTTATAAAAAAAAAACGTTTGTGGAGTTATTATAATTACCAAGGTTTAAAGAATTTTGCCGACATTTGGCAACATGGCTCACCTATACCAACCGAAATCTACTGAATCAGTTACATTTTCCAACACATCAGAAAACAATCTATATCTATTTAACTACGATAAAATGAGGAGGGAAAACAAGTTTAAAATTAATTTTACATTACATTGAGTGTTTTAATGGACGGGCTAAAATTTAAAGACAAAATTCCATATATATTTTCCAGAATTCAATGTTTAATAACGATAATTTCGAAATATCATTAATTAATTTTCGAAGAAATGCTGATTATTTCTTAACAGCAATAAAACCAGTTATCAGTTAATTTGTTTTATTGAAATAAAAACGTGAACCCATTTTTTTCGTCGATAAATACATCAAAATTACGACCACTACTATCTAAAAACACATCATTATCTTTTCCGATTAGACCTTATTGATCATTTATCGGTTATTATTTGTTTACCGATGTGAATTATGTCGCTATTAACGCCTTTATCAAAAGAAAAAAAACAAGTGTCCATATTTCCGGAATAAACACGAATATCTTCGTAAATTGTTTCGTTATTGTGAGGGAATTGTTAACGGCGCGTATTTTTATGGCATTAAATCAGGTAAGCTTTTAAAGTCACCTCAACATACTTTCACGAGAGAATATATGATAAAGTTGAAAAACGACTGATAAAATTGTAAATAATGCAACGGGAACATTTTGTTCTGATAATGTTAAACTGACGTTAATTAACTATAATGGCTTTATTTTCTGATTAAAAATACAATGACATACTTGATTTCCACCATAATTATATTGTGAGCAGGATCTACTTATTCATTTATATTGATTAACAACCGTTATCGTTAATTATTTAGTTAAGCCGTTTTCATCATTTATGTTAATAGAGGAAACGCTACCTGAATAATTTCAATTGATAAATTACTTCAATTTAAAGGAGACTAAGATTTCTAATCGATATTTTCCAAATTAGTTGATTTTTAATCCGAGGTCATAATGTGTCAATGGGCGTATAAAACAAAATAATTATTGAAAAGTATTTATACATTAAAATGTTCATAATTTCGATTTTAAGAACCTTTCAAATGTAAAATATTTTGAAAGAAAACGTGACAATAAATAAAGCCCATTAAACAGTTACTGCTTTTTACAATTAGTTTACAATCTTTGACGATTCTCTTTTGGATTAACTTCGGTCCAATATTTGCAATTTTGCTTGTTTACATAACCTTTTAAATAAACGATATGTCGAAAATAATGGAAATTATTAGACCTATAAATTATTTTGAAGATCTGTTACGATAATTCAAGGCGAAAAAAATTATAACCATACCACCTGGTCATGCATGAATATTAACGTCAATCATAAAGCCGAAGATTCAATAAATAACTGGTGAAAATATAACATGAAAAATATTTTTAACAAAAAATTGAACCGACAAAAAATAAATAAGGAGCTTACTAAATTTTAAAAGGTAATCAAACTTAGACTTTTTACACAGAAAAAAACGTTTTAATATAAGATATATGCATAATAATCGGTGCAATAACTATATAAAAATAAACACAAAACCTTATTTAAACTATCTACTACACGTATTTTATATTCTACTATATATACACAATCTAGCTTAATACCTACCTAAACCTATTTATCTATTTACAATGTTATTTTAACTACTATCAACTGATGACTTTGAAGTCGGTGCCGAGTCCAAACAATAATAGTAATAGCCGGCTTGGTGGCGTAGTGGTAAAGGCGATGGGACTGTAATCCTACTGTTGCGATAGCCGCGGGTTCGAATCCTGCTGTGGCATGGTCGTAAATTTATGTTTGTGTTTGTTTAAAATTTGTGAATGTTCTAGGCAAGAGTGTAAAATCCGACAAGGAAAATGATCCCTGTCACGCCAGTAACCAGACTGGGTAAGACCGGATGTCCTCTGGGATGATTTCTAAAGTTGGTCACTCGCCAGTCGGTAGGCTTAATGCTGATGACCGTGGTTCGGAGCCCACGTTAAACTTTAGGTCCAGTCCAGATAAACCCATATTTGGTAAAATGAGACTTTAAAATATATATAAAAAAATAATAATAACAATAAAAATAAATAGTAATATAATTTTGTGACATATACACAAAATTAAATTAGGAACCAAACAAATCTAATTTGTTACTCTTTGTAGTTAGGCTAAATAAGTTTGTGTTTATTTTTATATAGTTATTACAACGATTATTGTGCATATATCTGACATTAAAACGTTTTTTCTCGTGTTAAAAGTCTAAGTTTGATTATAAGTTTTAGTGAGCTCCTTATTTATTTTTTGAAGTCAGTTAAATTTTTTGCCTAGTGCTCCATGGTGTTAAAAATATTTTATTTTCCTCTTTTTAGTGTTAAAGTGTGTGTATTCAATAAATTGCGCAGTTTTTTTATTTAATATTGCAATGGGTACACCAAGTAAAGGTGCAGCTCTTATGAGGAAAAACAGGAAGAAAGGAACAATGATTGAAAATAAGTAACGCTTCAGGCCTCGGGGTCCGCTACATAGCCTAGGAGATTTGACAAATATTTTAACTGAACAACAACAAAAAGTTGTCCCCGACGGGAATCGAACCTGCAACCTCCCTTTAGGAGCTAAACGCTTTAACCATTACATTATAGAAGCAGCTGCTTACAATATTACTACGAGTTATTATATGCTATAGTTAGTTATTGCTTAAAGAGTAAACTGAATGGATTTTGCACAGAACGACTTCAGATTTTCCGTCACATCAGCTCAGCAATAAAATTATACATAAATATCTGATTATTTTAGATATAAAATATGTGGAAACTTTGTACGTGCCTTTGAAATTTGAGAATTTCCCTCGATTTAAGAGACCCAATCTCCTCAACAGATTCTGATTTGATTCCAATGGGGCCACCTCGGAAGTGCACTCTTTCGAATAAAAAATGAATTTTGAAAATCGGCCCACAATTGACGGAGGAATCGGTGAGCATACATTAAAAAAATATATAGCCGAATATAGAACCTCCTCCTTTTTCGACGTCGGTTCAAAATAGAAAGTGTTAACCCATCCGGCGTAGTCTCCAAACGTTCCTTCTCCTGATTACTATTTCTTCCGACCTATCTTAGCAGCGCTTCAGTTATGAAAATACCAAAAAAATGGGTCGATTTGTCTTAAAATAATAGCCTAAAATATATGTCATTCCATCGAGATGTAATCTGTAAATTACCTGAAAGATAGAAAAATGTAGCGGCTGTCGATGGGCAATACTTTCAATAAAATACGGTGTACCGATTTTTCACAATAAACGTTATTTTTTAAAACCAATTTATAAGTCTACATATACAAATCCTTCTTATGAAGATACCAAAAAAAAGTGGACGAATTCGTGGTTAACTTCAAAAGATACATTGCTTTTTCGATATGGCATCATTAAAATTTATAATTTAATTTATAGGCCTAATAATTAATAATATAAAAAAGGCAAGAATCTATTTGGTCTATGTAGAACTTATGCAAAATTTATATAAACAAAGTATGTTTCAATATATATTATAACAATACAAGACAATCCTATCTAAATCATTGATTATTTGTTTTATCATGTACTATATATAGCGCAACATCTTGTTTTAATCCAATAAACTATCAATGTCACAAATACGATATTTTATATGTTAAAGAAGACTTTAATATGTCGTCCCTAACAAATAGTAAGTATAAAAGATCAAATAACAGTTCGAAATTATATGATACAATGAAACAAATCTAATTATTAGTAATTAGGATTATTTCACAATGTGCTGATACTGTAAAAATTATGAGGTTAGGAAAAATATTTCCGATTTTTCTTGATATGTAGTTTTAAAGTAATGTACTTCTAGTCACACTTATTCCATAGAAAATTCTCTATTATACTGCTCTGTATTATCGAATATTATAGTGAAATACTGCTCCAGAAAATGATTTCCGTCATATTTTATATTTTTACTTCTCAAAAGAGAAAAATGTAGCACAAGCTTATTGGAAATTGTGTAGTATTCTTGAAGGTAATATATATTTGCTTGTTTTCATTTCAGAAATTTCGATATTCAAGATGAACCTTGCCTTTGCCAAAAACTGGTGATAAAGTTAATAAAGACTTAAAATTATCTGGAGTCAGATTGGCTATTTTATATCGTGACATCAGCCATAACATTTTTGAACCTTTTATATAGGCCCGGATAAAAAAGAAGTTCCATACTTGAGTTGCAAAGTGGAATATTGTCCGTTTCTATTTGTGAGTCGCTGCTCAAGCCAAACGAAATCGGGCCATTTCTGAAACCACTGAGGAAAACTGGATCAAGTAGAGAAACAATGTATAAAAAAAGGTCACGATCGAAGCTCAGAGAAACTTCATGAGCCCGCATTGATGCGAATGGAGGTTATGTTTAGTGTTTGACGGGATTAGAAAGGAATTGTTTATCATGAGCTGCTCAAAGCTATACAAATCATGAATTCAACTCTATTCTCAACTAAAGCGTTTGCTCAAGTCTCAACTAATGCGACATTTTATTAAAAATAGATCAACAGAAAAGGCGTTGTTTTCTGCGAAAATCTATTGATGGTACTTCCATCAAAAATGCTGTGGAAGCTGTTTGGTTCAGTTCAGTCAATTTTGTGCGTTTTGTGGAACGTATAGCTGTTTGGTTTGACTAGAAAGCTGCTAAAACTTCAGTTTCAAAAACAAGAGCAGTTGAAGGACTAATGTTTGTAAAGTTTAATAATGACAACACTCCAACTGGTACGCGATATTAGATTCCAAAAATTGCTGAAGACAAGTCTGCTTGTACAAAGCCAAAATAATTTACAAATGAGGAATTCGAGGATCAAAATATCAAGGATCCAAGTCAAAAACGATGAAGATTCCGGATGAGTTTGAAAAATTGTTTGGCATGCAACAAGTCGCTTTTGTACCTCTATAGTTAGTAGGAGTTTTTCACAAAATAAGACAGTTGGGTGCCTTATGGACTAAAACAGAAGTCGAAAAGGAACCTGCTGGTAGCTAGCTAAGTGATAAAATAGAAAGATTATTAGGCTATTATACGACAGCTCCAAGCAGAAAAAAATATTTTATAACCGATTAATTGTTGACATCGGACTCAACACTTCAAGTGGAATATTCCTCATTGGTTTATTTCTTTCGTAAAAATTAAAAATTTACTCAAAACGGACTCGAAAATTGTCTAAGAAATGGAAAAAATAATAGACAGCGATGGCAAGAATGAAAATCCGCTCATTCGTCTTATTAAATATTGTAAACGTATGGCGAATCACAAACAAACGAACCGAATTAATTTCTGCTCCCTATCAAATTCTTTAATCCTATATAAATAACTGAATAAACTCAGTATAAAATTTTAATAATTGTTAGCTTTAGTTTAAAATTATTTATTGTGATCTCATGAATCATTATTCTTTTTCAATCGCTTCAGTTTATATTTTAACAAAGGTCATTGACATGCAATTCTATGTTCCGATGTACAAAAACTTATTTTCACATTTACACTCAATCCTACGCACCTATTTTCTATAATCCTCAATTGATATTTACTAAAAAGCGAACAGCATAAAATTCTATTATAAATTACAATGTCATTCCCTTTTTCGCTCTTATATGTTATAAATCTTAACATGTAGAATCCCGCAGTCAACAAAATACACTAAAAAATATATCCAACAAATTAAGTTATCTATTCGAGCATGAAATCAATTCTTCAGTGAGTATTTTTATCAAAAATATTTTTACAAAAACACATTTTATAATAACACTTATTATAGGTACCGTAGTACCATCATTTGCTTCGGTCTTCGCCAAATTACAGTAATGCATTAAAATTGACGTCAACCGGGGTCAACAGATATTTGCACCAAAAAAAATCAAGTTATACGTCGATAGAATAATGGCTTTATCCGAAAAATGGTTAAGAAGATAGAACCATCAACGTAAAATCTTAAAGGGTATTTGAAATCAACCTTTAATGGTATACAGTCATTATTATAAGATCTTTAGTTTCTATTTTACATCTAAGTTTAATGGCTGAAGTTTTCGCTTTATGTAGCTCGGCGCATCCTAGACAGATTTCACACTCAGCACGCGTAACGAGCCGAGAAAACAATACGATAATGTTTACGATACCATTTTAGGAGGTAATAAAGATTAAATATTGCTGTCTTGTCATAAAGACATACTTTTACCGTCAGACAAGGATCGTATTATAACGGAAAGATGTTTTCTTTGACGATATTTTCTTATATTAGTATGTCTGGAGGTAAACGACGCCAACAGGAATTTCAAACTTTTGCTAGAATTTTGTTAAACAAATTAATATTACAGAGAAAAGTGTATAGAGGTATAAAATATTTTTAATAAAAAAATTGAACCGACTTCAAACAATAAATAAGGAATTTACTAAAAATTAAAAAAATAATCAAACATTGATTTTTAACATGAAAAAAAATTTTTAAATAAAATAAAAAGCAAACTGAATGGTTTTTGCGCTGAACGACTTCCAATTTTCCATCACATAAGCTCAGCAATCACATTATACCCAAATATCTGATTATTTTAGGTAAAAGATATGTGAAAACTTTTTATGTGCCTTTGAAACTTGAGCTTTTCTTTTGATTTCCCCCCTTCCCCCCAACAGATCCTTTTCCAATGGGACCATCTCAGAAGGGCACTATTTGAATAAAAAAAGAATTTTCAAACTCGGCCCATAATTGACGGAGAAATTGGCGAATGTACATTAAAAAAAATACACAACCGAACATAGAACCTCCTCCTTTTTCGAAGTCGGTTAAAAATGAGACATGAGATATTCGGATTTTTTTCCTGGTTTCTTTACCACTTTTAACATCGTATATGTTAGATTTCGATTCATTATATATTTAAAAAATCAAATTTGTCATATATGTAGTAACAGGTTGTTCAGGCAGATACTTACCATTTCCACCAATTAATACCGCTGATCAAAATACATGCAGACAACTATCGCCTTTACCACTGCGCCAACCAGGCCAACTGTGTTAGTACTGGTCGATTCTGAATATTTGAATTAATTTAGCACAAAAAAATATATTTCACCTTCCTTTATAATTTCTTTGTCAAGTGGGATATTGCTGGGTTTAACATTATATATGGTGAATTTAAGTTATGTAAAGTCCTTTCATTAATCTGGCAAATGTATTTTGTAAAGATCTAAAATTCGTTTTAAACTCGAACCGGATTCTACAATATTCGATTTGTGTCAGTACTTGAAATATTTTAAAGTCTCCTTTTTATCAACGAGGGTTTATCTGGACTGGACCTACTGTTTAACGTGGGCTCCGAACCACGGTCCTCGGCATTAAGCCTACCGACAGACGACATCTGGTCTTAACCAGCCTGGTTAATGGCGTGATTGGGATCATTTTCATAAAAAAAACATAAATTTACGATCATACCCCAGCAGGATTCGAACCCGTCCTGTCGCCTTTACCACTGCGCCAACCAGGCCAACTGTGTTAGTACTGGTCGACTCTGAATATTTGAATTAATTGAAGCTACTAATAATCCACGTTAAGATTCAGAACCACGAACTTCAGTTATCGATTGGCAAATCATGAAATCTACTAAACACCGACCAAGACGCTTTTGGTACTACGTGGTTTGGTCACCGACGTGATTGTACCGAAATGATTCATCAGTCAGATTTTACACACTTCCCAATAGATAGTGGTCAGAGCGGTTTCCATTCTAACTATTCTGCAAAACTCAATAAACTAGTTCAAGAACAAACTTTTTGAGTCAATTACGTAAATGAAATCGAACAGAAGAAGGTTTTAAAAGCGATTCCAGATACTACTATACTAAATTTGAGAAAAACACACAGCAATATTTCAAAATATCCATTTTAGGACAATTACATTTCATCGCAATTACGTGAAAACCATCCATTTTCGCATTTAACTAACTCAACTTTAATTTCCAGTACTTAAATGTCTCGGTAACGACCGACAAACCAATCAGTGATTTTTACGATAGACCTTGGAGGCATTCTATTTAGCGGTATCAGGAAGGAGTAGTTTATTATCAGCAATTACAACCGAATAAAACAGTTACTCCTAACCGCTATAAACAACCGTTGTTAAAATCGAGCGTAAAAGGACCATCAATATCGGCAGTAACCGGTCAAAAGTAATTCTTCGAGGCAACCACATGTTGCAAAATCGAAGAGGAGACAGATGAAATTAAATCAAAAGAGATGAGAGTAGTTAAGAGATTACAGTTCCCTATGGCCATAAAAAAAGAAGCTTTATAGACTAGTTTTCACATAATTTAAGGGTGTTATCACCGAACATTTGCAATGTGTCCTCATAGAAATACCAAATTACTACCGTATCAGTCATAAACGCAATTTAAGCAATTTATATAATTGGATTTGATTAATAAATATATGAGTACAAGATATATCCAGATTGTTTTGTTCGAATTTATATATATATATCATAACTTTGCAAAAAAAAAACAAATTTTGTACTACGTTCTCTGAAACTCTCTTTCGCTTTACCACTCCTCAGAAATGATTTCCTTATTTTTCTTGCGTGGCTTGTGTCTTTCATGAATTTCTTCGTGTGATACAATATTGATGTATTATATTTTTCATTATATTGTGTCTTTCATGAACTGTAAGTGTCCGCACCAACTGAATTATCTCCATTCTATGAGCTCTTCCTCTGATACAATACTGATGTAACTTCTTATTTCTTTACTTCGCATTCTGCCCACATTTATTACACCTGTGACTTTATTTAGCTTTTACAACACTCTATTTTACAAAACCAAATGTTAGGGCTGGTCTATAAATTGCCTTGCACAGGTATAAATTGGCTTTATGATTGCCAGACAAACCCTACTCTTTGATTTTAGGTCAGGTTTAAAGTATCTTTCAATTAATTGGTACACTTGCTCGATTTTGAGTCTAATCTACTCTACTCTTTGTATGACATGATGTAAAAATCAAGTAAAAATAAAATAGTAGTTATTCAACGCTGTCAAAACAAATTTCTTCAACTAATTAACACTGCTTATCGGTACGTAACCAATGAAAAGCTATATAATGACCGATCTCGAAATCAGAAGGATTTATGAACTCATCTAGGATTTTGCCTTAAAACATGAAATAAGTTTACTAAATCATAGCATCGTGGAAGCATTTTTCTTTATGTTACTGGGCAAGACGCAAAAAATCAGAAAATTGAAGCGAACCAAACCACGCGAACTTATGTAACATATAGAACAGAAATACATACTGAAGTATTTGTATACCACACTTGCTGGTATATTGATGCAAGTACAACAGAATAGTAGTAATATATCAATTTTTAAATTACGATTTTACTAAGTATATCTCTTTTAAGATGTAATTAATTTAAGAAACTTAATACTTCCTTTTTAGTAATGAATTTGTAATTTTGACTTGTTCATTTTCAGGCTTCTATTATTTTCGATTTCTATACTTAGATATTTGAATGCACTACATGTTCTATTTGTACATCCTCAATTTGAATATTAATATATCTAGCTCTATTTATTACGCGTGAATTTATTATCTCTATTTTGTCAAATGGATAATATCGTTCCATTTAATTCTATACATTTTTTATTGATTTTAAATCTGAACTATGAAAATTTCCATCTATAAATTTATAGGCTCTGTGTTTAGAATCATTGCATTGTGCAAGTAAAAATGTACGTAGTAGTATTGAACTCCTTCCCAAAACTTTCTTTAGATGGCGTAAAGTACCTGCCTTAACTAAATTATTTAAGAAACTTAACTTTAAGAAAAGGTATACCTTATTATATTACTTCAGAGAGGTTCAATTTATCAGACCGAATCAGAGAAATATTTCAGCATCTATCTCGATGGTAGATTAAATTAGGAATATAACATTAAACAAGAATTTAAAGACACTAGACTCAAAATTAATCAATTCTACCGGCTGCCCAAAAATCAAAAAGCAATTGCACGAGCAACCTAAAGCTGCCAAAACAAAGATCTATTAATTAACAGGTCAATTGAAAAGTCTCCGGCCTGACACATAGATGGCGCTACTAGAATTAAATCCACTTGTTTTTTAGTTAGCCCTACCCCTCAAAAAATACAGCTTTCGCATCATTAATTTGTGAATTATAACATTTTGAGTGAAGCTAATTTTTCGTTATAGTGAAAAAAATGGATAATAATTAATTTTGCGTGTTGATAAAATATTGATTTCTGAAGGGAGAAATACAGTTGAAGCGAAAACTTGCCATGACGCCGAGTTTCCGCACACTGCCATAGGAAAATCAACCATCTAAGATTGGCATGCTAAGTTTAGATGTGGTGAAATAAGCACCAAAGACGGTGAACGCAGTGGATGCCCAAAAGAGGCTGTTACCGACGAAAACATTTTAAAAATCCACAAAATGATTTTGAATGACCGTAAATTGAAATTGAATGTAATAGCAGACACTCTAAACATATTAAGTGAACCTGTACATCATATCATTCGCGAATATTTGGGTATGAGAAACCTCTGTGCAAAGTGGGTGCCGCGCGAGCTCACTTTTAACTAACAACAACGACGAATTGATGATTCGGAGCGGCGTTTGAAGATGATTAAGCGTAGTAAACCCGAGTTTTTGCGTCGATATGTGACAATGGATGAAACATGGCTCCAGCATTTCACTCCGAAATCCAATTGATAATCATCCGAGTGGACTGAACACGATAAACCCGCTCCAAAGCGTGGGAAAACGCAACAATCGGCTGGCAAGGTTATAGCGTCTGTATTTTGGGATGCGCATGGAATAAATTCATTAACTACCTTGAAAATGAAGGACCATCAACAGCGACTATTATATAGCGTTACTGGACCGTTTGAAGGACGAAATCGTCGAAAAACGGCCGCCTTTGGAAACATAGTGCTGCTTCACCAAGACAATGCACCGTGTCACAAGTTAGTGAAAACGACGGCAAAAATCGATCGACGAAGAGTCGCTATAATTAATGTTGAATAATAATCACCCTTGAAGGGAATAATGTTATTATATTAAAATACCTTTACAAAAAACATGCTGATTTATCACGCATTCATTTTACTTGTTTATTGATCCGAGTACAAATGAAAAGTAGTAACAAATTAATTTATAATTAAGATTGTACTAAGCGTAACTAATAAAAAAGTGTTTTAGTAAAAATATATTTACGATCTGGTAAATGTTATGTTTTGCTACTTGTTCTTGACGGTAGTTTTTATTGCTGTGTTTACAATTGGTAATCCATCTAAAAGCTTATAGTAAATCCCAAGAGATTCTGAGAAAATCGATTTTCACCAGCATAATTTAATGAATAGGTCTGTGCAGCGCGCATATATGATTTATACCCATCCATGCAAGTCCCTACGTAATTTTCAATACAATGTTTTCAATAAAAATCTACGCTAGGTAGTTTTATCTTAGCCTTAAGCTGTTAAAATATGTTTAGCAAATTAGACAATACATAATTATAATATAAAAATATCAAAGGATATCAAGTAACAAATCTGGAAACAAAATAATCGATAAACTCGAATAGCAGGGAGAGGAAAAACTGCACGAGAAAAAAAGCGCTATAGGCGCCGTAATTAAAAATCTAAATCAACAGCCGATAAGATCAGCGACCGTAAACTTACCTTTAATTAATAAAGCGTCTACGCCCGCCGCAATTCCCGCTAATTAATTGCTTTTTGCGGCTGGAATGGACAAACAACCTGACTGAAGGCGCGCTGGTATCAGTTAAACAATAGTCGCTCGGAAAGGCCGATTTTCGGTTGAAATAACGACACGAGAAACCCCGTTAAATTATTTCATATTCAGATGGTTTCTGTCACATTTTTTGTAATGAAAAATGTTTTTAATTTTGCATATATTGTACACATTATTTATTACTCAAAAAAGAATCGATCAAAAAACACATGTTATTATTTTTGCAAATATATCAATCGTCTTCGGTAGATAAGTCAGAAAAAATACAACTGACAGTGTTTAAGGCAACTGGAAGTGCCTTAAATTCTTACTTATGAGTTCGAATCGCAATGTATGGATGTACCATATGTTGGAACTGTAACTATAAATATCTCTAGGCAATAGTGTAAAATCCGACAAGGACCATCCAGACACCTAGGTCTCCACTTGGACCGACGTTTCGGTAGGCATTCCCAAATCCAGAAAGCAATCCAGAAAATTTAGGGGACATCAAACCTGCTTTCTTCTTTGATCTGCCCTAATAGCAGGTTCCCCATTTCCAAGAAATACTCATTTTACAAGATGTTAATCCAGTCCGTACTATGTATCCACTGTCTACTTCAAGTTTGTTTGACCCAACCAGGTAAAACGGCTTCAAGTTTTCCATAATAAGCTCCTCACGAAAATATTAATTCATATAAAACTCACACTCCAAAAATCAAACACTTCATACCACAATCCTTCCACAAACAATGACTCGGTTCAAGTTTCTCTGAAAATGCGCTTGTTCTCGATATGGTCGACATGCTGGGAGCTTAGCAACGCGTCACCGATAATCTCCCCTTTTCCCTGGCTGTACGACCTCATCCGTCGCTGCAGTCATAACTTTTGCCCTATACTACCGCAGCCAGTCGTGTGTTAACTCAAGTTAGTTTCACTATCTGTTATGTCGCCGAGTCCTCGTGCCTAATAACCGGAAATTGCTGGACATTTCCCGGTTTCTGTAGCTTTGATTTTTGAGAAAATCACAGCCGAGATGCATGAATTGGAGGATCGTTGAACTAAATATACTGAAGATCAATTAAATTGTACTCAAAAATAGAGACATTTTTACGGTATATATTATATATGGAAAACGTTCAGTAGAAATTGAAAGAACAGAAATAGAAAAAATAAAACTAAAAATATATATATTAAATTTTACAAATATCTTCTAACATGATGAAAATAAAAGCAAGTGTGCCACAGAGAAATGTATTGGTACCAGTCCTTTATCTGCTATACACTCGGGACTTGCTTACACATAATGAAAATGTTGTTGCTACATTTATAGATTACAGTACAATCCCAGCCATTGGGGATAACAACACTGAATCGACCGAAAATTACAAACAGCTATTGCCGAAATACGATGCTGTACAGATAAGTGGCGCATCAAAATAAATCAAAATGAAGCAGTATATATTGATTTAATCAACAACTGAAACAAGCACAAGCCACTTTATAAAAAACAACATGGGGCTCCGTACGGAAATATAGTCAAATATCTTGGCATGACATTTGATGTTAAATTCAGGTGGAAGACACAGGGTTAAGAAAAAATGTGAAGAGCTCAAGCTAAAACAAAAAAAGGTACTGGTAGATACTCAGCCCTATTAGTATATAACAAGCTTTTTCTTTACGAATAAGTCTTGAAACCAATATAGACGTACGGTCTTCAACTCTGAGGTTTTACCAGCAAAAGCGATAGAACTAACACACAAATATTCCAAAACAAGATTATATGAGGTATTGTTGATGCTCCATGGTACATTCGTAACGACAATCTGCATAAGGACCTGAAGGTAGAAGTTGTCGATAACATTATCAAGGATTATGCTCAAAGACATGAATAGGAGCTCCTTCACCACATCAATGTTGAGATTTTCCAGCTCCTAGATAATGATGGCTTTGTCTCAAGATTAAAAAGAGTAAAACCGTTTGATCTACATGATAAATATCTTATTAGTGTCAATTGTACTAAATTGCTATAATAAATAATGAAATAATATATTATCGCAAATATAAATTTCTTTTTCCATTTTCGTTTCACTTCTGCGAACTTATTAAATGCCCTTTTACAAACTTATTTATATGTAGAAACACAAACCGTAAATAGCACGCGTTTAGTTTATATAAAACAGCTTTTCTACATGGCATCGTGCAGACCGACTAGAATTACAAAGGCCATCAAAGCGAGACGTACCACCACTTAAAGCATTTTATTACTTCGGCAACATCCAGTATTACCTAACAGAGAAAAGTCTGTTTACAAGCCGGACAAAGTAAACGAGTTAAAATGATCAGGATTAGAGCTTAATAGCGTCCCCGGAGGATGATTTTGATAAAAGTAACATTCAAAACAAAAAAAGAACTACAAACGCTCCGTACCGTTTCCTTCCATTATTCAGGTGTAGTTGGAACATTCCGACACGTAAACAACTCCTGGTGTCAACGAGACAAACCATTACGGCGACAAATAACAACGATTATAACACTTTAATATATCGACGACACGCAACTGTATCAGGCAACTTTTTTCTGCGGTAAAATAGCGTTTTTAATAAAAATAAGAGCCACTTTGTATAATACTGTGGCTATGATCACTCATGCGTCATACTCTTTTTATCGTATGGCCGACACCGCCGACTTGATGGTTTAACGCTATTGCAATATATTCTTAACTTATGTACTTTACATTAGTTAAATTCAAGAAAAATGTGATCAAGAAATAGTGAGATCTAAATTGGATTAATTTTATTTTTTCGTAAAGTTTATCGTATTAATTTCGTTTCTAAGAAATACTGAAAGTCTTTTCTGTCGTCTAGGTCTTTCAAAATCTTTTGTTAACTGCCAGATTCACCACTAATTTTGTTTTGAAAAATTTGTGTTTTATTTGGATTATAGTGAATAGTTCTTTTTGTATAACCAATACATTTTTTTATACTACAACTTATATTTTTTATTATCTTTTTCTATTCTCATTCTAATACCATAAGATGGCCCTACTTGAATTAAATCCATATGTTTTTTAGCTAGACCTAAGGCTAAAAAGATGCGTGTATAAATTTGACAGCTGTCGGATTATTAATTTGTGAATTATAGCATTTTGAGTGAAGGAACTTTTGTTATTGTGAAAAAAATGGATGAAAAGGAACTTCGCGTGTTGCTTATAAAAAACTAAATTAATTAATTAAATAAAATATTGTTTCTTGAAGGGAAAAAATATAGTTGAAGCAAAAACCTGGCTTGATGCCGAGTTTCCTGCCCCAGGAAAATCAACCATCAAAGATTGGTATGTTAAGTTTAGACGTGGTGAAATGAGCACAGTGGACGTCCAAAAGAGATTGTTAGCGACGAACACATTAAAAAAATCCACAAAATGATTTTGAATGATCGTAATTGAATAAAATTGCAGATACTCTAAAGATATCAACTGAACATGTAACCATATCATTCACGAATATTTGGGTGTGAGAAAACTCACGACTAGTTGATGATTCGTAGCAGTGTTTGAAGATGATCAAGCGTATTAAACCAGAGTTTTTGCGTCGATATGTGACAATGGATGATCATGGCTCCATAATTTCACTCCGAAGTCCAATCGACAGTCATCCGAGTGGACTGCACACGATGAACCGACTCCAAAGCGTGGGAAAACGCAACAGTCGGGTGGCAATGTTATGGCGTCTGTATTTTGGGATACGAATGGAATAATTTTCATTGACTACCTTAAAAAAGGAAGGGCCATCAACAGCGACTATTATATAGTGTTATAGAAACGTTTCAGTGACAAAATCGCCGAAAAACAGCTGCATTTCATGAAAAAGAAAGCCGCTTCACTAAGACAATACACCGTGTCACAAGTCAGTGAAAACGATGGCAAAAATCCATGAATTGGGCTTCGAATTGCTTCCTCATCCACCGTATTCTATAGATCTGGTCCCCAGCGACTATTTCCTGTTCTCAGATCTCAATAGAATGTTCGCTGGGAAGAAATTTTCGTCGAATGAAGAGGTGATAGCCGAAACAGAGGCATATTTTGAAGCAACGAGGGTCGCTAGAATCAGTGTATCATCCTTGAAGGGAATTATGTTGAATAAAAAACTAATTTTGCCAAAAAAAATGTGTTTTACTATGGTAGGCCGGGGACTTTTCAATTGACCTGTTGTAATGCAAATATAAAATAATATGTAAGGTAATTTCAAACAATAACTAATAAAATTAAAAATATATTTAAATTACGCAGTGTACAGTGGTATAAATTCCTCTCCTACTCTATTGTCGTAAGTTGCACGGCAAGGCCAGTATCAGTAGAAAACATCGACGTTTACAAAGGCTCGGCGCGCATACCTAATGAAAATTTGCCGAAACAAAGCATGAAAACTGCCATTAGGTAGCCAGATAAAGAACAGGGATGCTCGGCGAACTTATTAGAAACCAGTACGAGAGGTAATTAAATTTTCGCGAAAATTTATAGTCCGGCTCTGCCGTTAATTGGATGCTATTCCCGCGATCCACGTGGATTTTCCCGTGTTCGGTAGCGATTTTCCGCCGGCTCTGGCTGGTCTTTAACGGAAATATCCCGCTTCTCCTTTATTTCATCGGAAAAATATGGCAATTATGTTGCTGTTTTACGACGGAAATTATAACTAGATTTGGTAGTGAAAGCGGTAAATTAGGGCAACGTGCGAATGACTTGGAAAGAAATACCGTTTAAAAGGGTTTACAAGAGCTGATATATTTCAATTTATGTCCGAAAAATATACTCCCTATTTCGGGTTATTTTTCTCTAAGTTCCATTTGAATTTTGCTGGGTTTTGATTAAAAATTAAAATATCAAGTGTGAAAATAAGTTTTGACGTTTTTAGGTTAGGGTTCCAAGTCTTCACCTGCTCTACCACCTATGTTCACTGGATATTATTTCTTTTAATTACCACTTGTTTCTTATATCATATTACATGAACATATCAAAACACAAGACAAATTATATATTGCCTTAAATAAATACATTCGGCTGATGCAGAAACCATATGATGCCAGAAATATATAAAATAATGCCTATCGATTAATAACATTTAAAGTAAAATGTAATATTCAGTTCCTTAATAATAAACGCTCAACTCTTGATAAAAATAATTACAGTGAGTTCAACAATGTTCTCCCAACAAAAACAATAATTTTATAAGTATAAAAATGTTATATTATTCATATGTCATATTATAAATTAATATGTTATTTTTAATATTTAGGATAGGCTTGATGATTAAATTTGAATGTATGTTTTATGACAATTATTTACTCGGAATAAAAGTTATTTCTGAAAAAATAGATTTTAGTAAAACATTTACCTTTAAACTAGTATGTATATTAAATGCGTGCTAAAACTCTCCAATCTCTGCGTGACAGTTATTTTGGTAGTGATGGGTGCTTTGTATGGGTACAGGTGTTGTTTATACATTATTTTAATAACTTTGTGTTATACGTAGAGACATGGTTTGAGGTTCCCTAAAGTAATTATAAATCGGTAAAAACTCCAATCCAGTTGTGTATTTTCAGAATAAAGGCAGAAAAATGAGAAGAAAATTTATTTAATCTACGAAAGGTACGAACCAGTCGGTTTAGTTTGAGCATCGGTAATTGATTGCTGTGAAGATCGTCCTAATGTAAGTATTTATTATTGTAGCTATCTTTAATTATGTCTAAAATGATTTTTAAACGTTGTATCAACATAAATACCATTATTTTTAAAATTTAAGGTTAGAAATCATTTGTTTAGTTTATTGTGTATTAGACTTAATAATTTTATTCTTTTTCCAGTTACCAAATAACGTGGAAAATTATATTCAATATAATGTGATAGATTTCGTAGAAATGTACATGAAGTCAGCCTATATTCCTGCAAGATTTGCATGCTAACCAGATGGAAAAAATGGGCTCCTAACTGAATATTCACTACTGTCCACTACTGACCTTATATTTTCAAAATACAAAGAAAAATATTAATTAAATATTGTCTTCAACAAGTGGCAATCAAATCCCATCAAGGTTAGATTACAAATAGCTGATATTAAATATCTGGTTTCTTGTATGTCAAATAGCTCGATGAGCCTTATTTAACAAGGTTAAGGATAAGTGATACAATTTTGATTGAACAATGTGATTTTTTCAAGTCTTTGCAGATTGGTACATATATGTTATGGCAGACAGAAGTTTCAAATATTTAGTTTTCAAACAATACTTATGTTTAGATAATGAAGTGACCAAATGTCAATGAAATTCAGTAAAATAAAAGGAACTAAGCAGAAATCTAGTTTCAGGAATTCATAGTAGGATTTTAATATGTTAATTTATAGAACACTTTTAAACATATATTTTGTAAAGTACCTGATCAAAGATTGCAATTGCATGTGTATAAATGTTAAAATATAATTTTAAAATTTCATTTTGTCCAATTTATTTACGGAAAGGAAATATGGTACAATACCGTATACATTTTTTTGTTCCACAGAGCTGCTACAAGTTTAAGAAAATCACATCCATCATCAAATTTAAATTCTTTTGTCTTGTAACTATGTAAAATTAATATTTTGGTAGTACTATCAAATATATTTGCGTCGGTATCTTAAATTATCATCAATATTTTTCAGCAGACTTAACTAATTTAATTGATATATAGTATAATTTTTTAATTGAAATTTAGTTTGCTTTTAATAGTTCTTTACAGTCCTTTTCTGATCACTTCTAACTTCGGAGGCGCAGTTGCCTCAACATTTAATAAAGTAGAGTTCTATTTATCATCTTTATTAAGAACTTTGAGAACTACAGTTTCATAAAAGTCACTCTTAGCAGAGATTGATGATGAAAACCTTTGGAGTTAATGGAATACTTAAAGGTCTAGTTCGAAGATAATGCAAAAACTTACTTTTCCATCTGTGAATCGATCTATAATTTTTAATAACAGCTTTTATTATAAATATATTATTTTAACATTGCTTTGTTTTCTTAATGTTGCAATTTTGTACATGCTATTATCTGTTTTTACCTCATTTTATAATCATATTAAGCCAAAACATCATAGGTTGCTAATAGAACTCTTTTGCCTTTCTTGGGGTTGATTTCTGTAGAATTCCTTAACATTTTGTCGGAAATATGCAATAATTCGATCATCGTATTGGTTAAATTGAGACTTTTCAAATGAAAACATTATATTAGATAATGTTATGTAAATATTTATAAATTCAATGAGAGCTGTTGAATAAAACATAGTAAATACTGCGAAATATTCGAAATTCATACCTTTAGCTTGATATGGTTGGTATTTTCGACAACAGCAATGTATATGCATATATGCAGTTTTTATAGTATAACAGTTTCTAGGTATGATTTGTGATTTTTCGAAACGTTCTGATTTCAATATGATAAGACTAATTCATGGTATTCCCAGTGTTAGTTTATACTGTAAATGCTTTTAATGAAACTGCTTGTTATTTTCAGAATAATGAATAAATTGTAATATTGTGCAATAATGAAAAAAATGTTGTTGCGGCAAACATTGTTGAAGATTTATAGCGGCTTGATAAGCGCTATTAAAACATCGGTTATACTTTCGTACTATAGCGATGAACGCGAAGATCGACAGTTTTTTCGTTGTATATAAAAATGTTCGCAAATAGTTTAGAAGAACAATGAAAAAAATCATGTTTAATTTTTTTTTTTCGGAAGTATATTTAGAGCAACTGAAACAAATTAAAAATTATTTCCTACTGTACGTCTGAATGTATATTCAAATCGTCAGCTGAGTGGGCAATAGTTGATAAGTCATTCAGAGAAGGTGACCAAAAATAAATCTTTCCACCGGAATATTGTAACGTATCTTGAATAAGAGTGTATTAAAGAAAAAGTTGAATGCAGCAAATTTTTGAAAAATGCGATTATAAAAAATATTAATTAATAGTATTAGTTTTAAGTAAAGTCAAGTGTATATTAAATTTGGACAACTTGGTGGCCTGAAATAATTTACGAAGGTCATTAATTGATGACCAGCGGGAAGTGAAGTGGCTCAATCTTGTTGAAAAAATGTGTCTCTGTTATGCCACTATGGTTATATACATTCTAATCATAAGGCAATACAATAAAGTCGATATGTTAATCATATAACAATATACTGACACTTGGCTACATACTGTTGCAAGTTTAAATAGTTTGTCGTTTTTCAGAAATAAATAGGTTCTTGCTACATGAAAAATTTTGGGTAATTTATGAATATAACATTTTCAAATCATCTGGGATCTTTCAATCTTGTGGGAGTTATAGGAAATATTCTATGTGTGTATGATAATTTTGAAGAGATTGTTTCATTTTTCCAACAATGATGAACTTTACATTTTTGATTAATAAAAACTGAAATGGAGACTTTCATTTGGTTGTGGATTATCTATACCAAACAAAATCCAAATGTTTAAAGGGGATTGGAACGAGAAGTTTCTTATTAGATGCTTACCTGTATTCTGATCATTTGTTCATTTTTAAGTCATTTATTGACTTGATTTGATTTGAATTCGATTTAAAATTGGTA
Organism: Rhynchophorus ferrugineus; assembly: GCF_030347505.1. Classification (NCBI taxonomy): domain Eukaryota; kingdom Metazoa; phylum Arthropoda; class Insecta; order Coleoptera; family Curculionidae; genus Rhynchophorus; species Rhynchophorus ferrugineus. Next base: position 14,750,256 of record NW_027472583.1, on the reverse strand, counting down.
CAATATAACAGGTCAATAGAAAAGTCCCCGGCCTGACACATAGATGGCGCTACTAGAATTAAATCCATGTCTTTTAGTTAGCCATAAGCCTCAAAAGATGCGTGTATAAATTTGACAGTTTTCGGATCATTAGTTTGTGAATTATAATATTTTGAGTGAAGCAACTTTTGTTATTGTGAAAAAATGGATAAAAAGAAATTTCGTGTATTGATAAAATATTGCTTTTTGAAGGGAAAAAATAAAGTTGAAGCAAAAACTTGGCTTGGTATCGAGTTTCCGGATACTGCCCCAGGAAAATCAACCATCAAGGATTAGTATGTTAAGTTTAGTTGGTGATATGAGCACCGAAGACTCACCGTCGCGCAGTGGACGCCCAAAAGTGATTGTTATCGACGAAAACATTAAAAATATCCACCAAGTTATTTTAAATGACCGTAAATTGAAATTGAATGAAATAGCAGACTTTCTAAATATATCAACTAAACGTGTACATCATATCATTCACGAATATTTGGGTATGATAAAGCTCTGTGCAAATTCACTGCGAGAACTCACTTTTCACCAAAAACAACGACGAGTTGATGATTCGGAGCAGTGTTTGAAGATGATCAAGCGTAATTAACCCCGGTTTTTGCGTTGATATGTGACAATGGATGAAACATGGCCCCATCATTTCACTCCGTAGTCCAATCGACAGTCATCTGAGTGGACTGCACACGATGAACGCGCTCCAAAGCGTGGGAAAATGCAACAGTCGGCTGGCAAGGTTATGGCGTCTGTATTTTGGGATGCGCATGGAATAATTTTCATTGACTAACTTGAAAAAGGAAGAACCATCAATAGCGACTATTACATTGCGTTATTGGACCGTTTGAAGGACGAAATCGTCGAAAAACGGCTGCATTTGAATAAAAAGAAAGTAATGTTTCACCAAGATAATGCACCGTGTCAAAAATCCATGAATTGGTCTATATAGATCTGCCCCCAGCGACTATTTCCTGTCCTTAGATCTCAAAAGAATGCTTGCTGGGAAGAAATTTTCATCGAATGAAGAGGTGATTGACTAAACTAAGGCCTATTTTGAAGCAAATGATAAATCGTACTATAAAAATAATATCAAAAAATTGGAGGGTCGCTATAATGAATGTATTACTCTTGACGGGAAGTATGTTGAATAAAAAAAACTAATTTTGCCAAAAAAATGTGTAGGCCGGGGACTCAATTGACATGTTATATTAATCAAAATATTTTTCTTCAGTTTTATTTCCCATCTGTCTTGCAATATGACGATACCGTCGTGAAATAATTATGTTGGCTTAATAATGATCACGTGTTGGAAAGTAATGAAACGACGATGATTCAATCAATTCATGTTGTAGCCATTTTATTTCCTTTTAAATAATCCCCATCGCATACAGACGTCTGAAAGTTCATTGAGAATTTGAGCTGCCTTTTCGTCTGAGAACTCTTGTTATTCAATGTTTTTGATTTGTTTTGACCATTTGATTGATCAGTACCACAATTATTAAATAATCGAAACCATAGCCGACAATTTGAATATGACGGAGCGGCTTCCCCATAAGTTTCTAAGAGTATTCGATGGACTTCGGTAACGCGTTTCTTCAAATCAATCAAGAAAAGTAATTAATGTTGAAAATACAATAAACGTGTCATGATTAAAGTCCTAATACACTAAATTAAACTGTCATTTTATGTAGAGAAATGTCATAGTCATCGAATTTAATAGTTAGGTTAGGTTGCGTGATGGTATGGTAATAAAAAGCTGTCCGAAAGAGTTCGTTATTGACAATACTTTACCTGAAAACTTATGTTTCCAAAAGAAGTCAGGGAGAACTTTTGCATTCATCTTCAGTTTTTTCAGTTTTTTTTTTGAAATCGTGAAAGTTGTGAAAAGAAAAGTCAACATTATTTTTCTTTTATTATTCCTTAACTTCGGTTCCCTTATCTCCTCCAAGATAAACGGTTGCTTGATATTTATTTGATGCAATCCCAAAAATTAATTAAAAAAGTTAAATTCATCCACCGAACTGGGTTACCGTTTATAATTTCGTAATTAAACGGGGGAACGGAGGGGAGGTGATTACGTTGCGAAACACCGAACACAGTTTGCAGAATGTTGTAATAACAGAAAAGGAGACACGCGGGCTTTTAATGTGGAAATCGATGTTTCCCACCAGCGGAAACCCCCCAAGTGATATATTAATTAACGTTTGTTGGGACGGGACCGGTGGAAGAACAAAATCCGCCGGTGCTAATTTGGAAGAGCGGCACCGGAGATTGATGAAAAGACGCGGGATCCATAAATTACCCGACAACGGTCGGGACGGCAGCCGAATTTAATCGCCCCAAAATGCCGTTTGTTCGTTTTCGTCACGTGTCACGCGTCGGGGACACGTGACGCGACGTATCAAATTTTCCACCTACCCCGAGGAGAGACGGCTAGCGTGAGCGGGTGCGGGAGAACGAGGTCACAACATTGGGGTGGATGATAATTCAGCACCGAGGGCAAATTGATCAAAAAGCCATTATATTTATTTTCAATATACACGACGCGATGAAGCATTTTCGTCCTTAAGTCAATTCGTTCTGATTATATGGAGGGTGGAGGACAGGTTTTTTTCGTATGATACATAAATCACCATAATAGGTCGACAGGAAAGTACTCATACTGAATAATATCATAATATAATATAATAATATTTTATATTATATAGCCCTTCGAATAAAACAGCCAATGTGCTTCATAGATGACTTCAGTGGTTGCCGAAAATGCATTCGAAGACTGGAAACAGTACTGCAATATTCCTGGACGTCTCAAATGCTTTTAGGACCGGGTATGACATTTGGGATTAATCTACAAAATGAGCAAATTTCTACCGCGGAATTACTGTCGACTGCTGGAATCATATCTTTTCGCAATAATATTTAGTCTCTATTTGCAACACTTAAACCTATTTCGGCTGAAGTTCCTCAGGGTAGTAACTTGGAAGCACTCCTGTATATGCTCTATAGTGCTGATATTTCAACAACAAAATCCTTATCTCTGTTTAAAGCTGTAAAATAAGTACAAATAGCAGTCAACATAATCTACAAATGGACTACAGACTGGAAAATACAGCTTAATACCAACAAACCTTTTTGGAGGCATAGCCAAATGTAGACCTAGACGTTTTTATACTACAATTCATATAATAATAGGTGTTTAGAATAAATTAATGGTTGTGCTAGGAAACTAGACTTACTTAGAATTAATTAGAAAAAACAATTTCCAGAAAGTCCTGAATGTAATGGCTCGGGAGGTTTTACCAAAGACACGAATCTAACTTGGCAACTAGCGCAAATTAATCCACGGGCTTCAACCTAAATATCTTGCAATGGGGATTTAGCGCAACATTTCTGCGTTATTCATTTAACATCGATTCCGTTCAACTACATTTCGATTCGTCACTTTGGCTTGCTCGTATATATCTGCAATCCAAGTTGGTACATCTAAATGGCAGTATTTTGAAGAACCAAATTTAAGTGAAGAAAAACATTGATTTCCTTAATGTTTCTATATAACCATGAATACCGTTTAATATAAGGTGTGAACAAAAACTCACCCTTACAAACAAACTCAAAACTGGATAAACGTTTAGATTTAATGATCTATACACTAAGAAGCTAACATAGAATAAAGAAATTTAGAAGTGAAAGTTATAAGGAAAAACCGGGTCCCACGTTTAAGCTTTTCGGAATCCCCGTTACGCGGCCAAATGTAAATGAAAAATGCAACAGCTATATGTGTGTTTCTCTCTCGTTGGGCCCCGGTATTATGAATTCTAACAGAAGTAGTTAACGGCCATTTTTAGGTGATATAATTTGTGTTGTTTATTTACGTCAAGTTTTTCGGTATGTGTTTTTATATATATTTGACAATTACTTCAGATTATTCTATGTATTTTAATTTATTAGTGTAATGAAAAAGGGGATTCCTACTTGTAATTTAAATAGTAAGTATTTTGTTAAATAGTAATGATTTACTGCATTGAAATAATTAAGCAATATTTATTGAGATTCTTTACCTTTACTACAAGACAAGGAAAATATGCCCCCAATGGCAATATTACAATCCCATAAGTTTTTTGAGGCTGATAGCGTCGTTTCAGGTTGGATGAAAAACTAATGGCTTTATCCTTATTAAAATGCAGTTGCAGAGGATATAAACTGTTATCGAAGATCTTCTGCTTGCCTTGTAGAAGAACATTAATGTAGATATTGAATAAGGTTCCTTTTTGCTGATGGAGTAGTAACCTCTAATTTTGGTGGTTAGTTCAGAAACTTGACTGTATAGACCGAACTGCAGTTGTCATATTTGATAAAATGTACCTCAATTTAGGTAGGTTGTTAATTTAGTTGATTTTAGAAAATAACACAATAGAACCATTAATAGTTATATTATCTTATTTTAATGTTGGTTTAAATATTAGAGAGAAGATAATATCAGTAGACTACGTGTTTTGGGTAGTGGAGATATCTCTATGATTATAATTAATGTAATTGTAATATATCAATAAAATATATTTAAATACATTTATTTTTTTATTTTACCAGTAAAATTAAAAGAATTTTTCAAGAATTTCCTGCTAAAATTTTTTACTATACATTTTTAAATTTTCCGCTCAAATTTTTTAAATTCCCGCTAAACATTTTTAAATTTCCCGCCGTAACTAACTGTCATACGGCGCATGCGTAAGCGCCCTCACACGGGATATAGGAGATACCCCTCTAAGTTTCTTTATTCTATGGAAGCTAATAAATATATTTTTCATCCATACATGCCGACTGATACAGCTGTTAAACGACATTTGTCAGACTGTCACTGTAAAAATATCAAACGCGCGAAGTTTAAATTTTCCTATTTTCTGCGCAATTTGCTTAATTTTTTTCCCGCAAGAACCTTTTATAATGTATTGAAAAACTCAAATTATAAGGTTCAATAGAAATTAATTTATGTATATATGGATAAACTTGTTTAAAATATTTATTCCTGCACTTGTAAATCTCTTCCTTCTCTTTTTGCCTTTGATTGAGTGTCTTAATTTAGTTAGTAGCACATGTTAAATTTTAAAACATCCCTTCATATTATAAGATTTAAAAGTAAAAACTTTTCTGTTTATTTTCTTTAATTATTTCTAATTAAAAATTGTTTTTTTAATTTGTTAAAAATTCTTTTGTAGAAACCTTGTCCTGACAATACCGAACAAAACGAAAAAGAATTATCCAATTTGGTACAGCAGATCTGTAAATACATTTCGGCGATTTATTTCTATTTCCATACAAATTATCATGAAAAAAGACTTACTCAACTCGTAATGGTTTGTCATATTAATTCCGTCCCCTTACCTGAAAAATAAAAAAGAAAATTATTAACATTGTAAAAATAATTTATGAATGTAATGTAAATTTGAACGTTAACAGAAATAGGTAAACCACATAAACAAAAAAATGTATGTGCAAACAGAGTAGTAGTTATTTTCGATTTTCCATTTTGCCGGTGGATAGACTACCGTCGCGACGCGCATTCGGCGACATTTTTTTTCGTCCGTTTTGTCCATTAAACTGCCGCCAGCAACGTTTCGCATGCTTGGACGCCATTAGGGCCTCGTTACCATCCGGCTACGTGTTTATTAGCGACTGCAACGGGGCGGGGCCGGAGCCCCAATTGACCTGTCCAATCGTAAATTCATTAGTCGCCGGCATTTATTGCTGCATTACCGCCGGTAACTCCATTACAGGAGTCTGCAGGACCGACTGCGAACCGGGTGGTACGTCATCCCCGCGCCCCGGACGTTTCGGTCGATTTGGCAACGTGGCAAATTTGAATTAATGAGATTTTTGTCCCTTTTAGAGCTACGGTGAGCCCGTTACCGTTCGTAATAAAATCGGTCTGGATTTCAAAACTAATTGCACTATTGTTACGATCGAAAAATTACGCGATCCGATTAGATTTAACGGCGATAAAAACAGATCTCGATTGGACGTTTAATAGAACATTTCTCTACTCTGATTGAAATACCAATAGAGCTTTATATTTGTATCATGAGCATTCAAATTCTAAATAACCTACTATAGTAAAACACATTTTTTTAGCAAAATTAGTTTTTTTTTATTCAACATAATTCCAACTTTTCGATACAATTTTTGTAGTACGATTTGTCCTTTGTTTCAATGTAGGCTTCAGTTTCGGCGATCACCTCTTCATTCGACGAAAATTTCTTCCCAGCGAGTATTCTTTTGAGACCTGAGAACAGGAAATAGTCGCTGGGAGTCAGATCTGGAGAATGGTGGATGGATGGATTTTTTCCATCGTTTTCACTGACTTGCAGTCTTTGGGGGGTCTTGGCGAAGCAGTACTTTCTTTTCTCAAATACGGCCGTTTTTCGGCAATTTCGTGCTTCAAGCGGTCCAATAACAATATGCAATATATCTGTTGATGGTCCTTCCTTTTTCAAGGTAGATAATGAACATTATTCCTTGCCAGCCGACTTTTGCTTTTTCCCACGCTTTGAAGAGGGTTTATAGTGTGAAGTCCACTCGGATGACTGTCGATTCGATTGGATTGGAATACCCAAATATTCGTGAATGATATGATATACACGTTCAGTTGATATCTTTAGAGCGTCTGCTATTTCATTCAATTTCAATTTACGGTCATTCAAAATCATTTTGTTGATTTTTTTAATGTTTTCGTCGGTAACAATCACTTTTGGGCGTCCACTGTGTTCACCGTCTTCGGTGCTCGTTTCACCAACTAAACTTAACATACTAATCCTTGATGGTTGATTTTCCTGGGGCAGTGTCCGGAAATTCGACATCAAGCCAAGTTTTTGCTTCAACTGTATTTTTTCCCTTCAAAAAGCAATATTTTATCAACTCGCGAAATTCATTCATTTTTTTCACAATAACAAAATCTGCTTCACTCAAAATGCTATAATTCACAAAATAATGATCCGAAAGCTGTCAAATTTATACACGCATCTTTTGAAGGTTAGGGCTAACTAAAAAACATATGGATTTAATTCTAGTAGCGCCATCTATGTGTCCCGCCGGGGACTTTTAAACTGACCTGTTATAACAGAACAATAATAATAAATTAATTTATAAATTGAGGTGCGCATATATAATGTAAAATATACTTAATTAAAAAAACTTTCTCTGAGATATTTATTGGAAAACTATTATGTATTAAGCAGACAATGATCAAATTATATATTTAAATTGTATTAATAGAATTAAATATATCTATTTATATTAATTAGAAGAATCATAATACCACAAATAATATTATATATGTCTGGGATGCACGCTCCTCTAAATTGATTCACTGACAGTATCACGTAAAATTAAGACTGATATGTGATAATACCATGACCATTGGAAGCATGAAATATAATACCGGGGACTCTTACACCAATATCGGCTCTAAATTATAGGGATAGTGGTAAATTAGGTAAAATGAGCCAGTGTCATGGAAGGGAATCAAGGGGAGTCAATTGAAGGGTATTGTGTTTCATAATTGGTGAAATATAATGTACATTTGCTACTTAAATATATTAAATTTTTGATTTATATATATATATATATATATATATATATATATATATATAAATTGTATATATATCATTATTGTATATAATTGTATGTATATCATATAAGCAAATCAATATTTAGAAGAACTATCAAAAGCATTAATATACATATTATGTAAAACTACTGAAAATTTAGTCATATAAAACATTTGCATTTTCAAAGTATTTTAAGATTTTAATTATCTATTTTCTGTGAATTGTGCTTAAATACAACAAAAAATATATTTTGTGTAAAGTTGTATTCGAATATTTGTTGTAAAATATATTCTTACTGAAACTTTTACTTAAAATATTCTAGACAAAGCTTCAACTATATTTTTACGGCCAAAAATGTCACTTGTTTCTTTTAGTGAGGCTTATGCAGTGGTTCGACATAAATCCTTTTCAACATACGTAAGTAAAACAAATTTCTGGCCATTTCCCGTAACACCTTTCATTCGTCTTTATTTTGAGAGGTGATTTTGAAACATAGCCATGTGCTTCATAATATTTAGCTTTATAAGAATGAATTCAATTTTGAGAGGTTGCTACTAGTTATTTACTACAATAATATTTTCCGCATTTAGACTATTCTGTAATCATATCAGTTAGTATTCTATATATAAAATATTCTTTAAATTTATATAGTACTTCGCAATTCAGATGATAAAAAATAGTAGGAATACTAGGAGAGACTATCAATACACGTAAAAAATATGAAATAATAGCTGTATTAACGCAGAGGTTAATAAAGGACAAAGGACAATATGATTTTAAATATGACCACATTTTGTTTTTACCAATTTTACCAAGATTTACGAAAAAACAACCAATCTGGCAACATTACAGCTTATACTACTGTTGCAATTCCGATGTTAGAAAATATTACTGGTAGGAAAACTAGATAAACTAGAAATTCACGTTCAAATATTTGAAATAATAGTTTTATAGACATAAAAACCAAGTGACAATATGGTTTTAAATATAATCGCATTTTTGCTTAATTATGAAAGATTAACGAAAAGACAAAAGATTTGGCAACACTACAAGCAACTTATCATTTATTATTGTGTAAAAGACTTTTAAGCTCGACAACCGTATATTTTAATTAGTGTCCAACGGTCTTGGGTTTTCTTATTACGACTGTTATTATCAGTTCAAGGAATTACAATGGCGCGTAAAGTACAAAGGAAAACTATTAAAGACAGCGTCTCGTAAATGTTTATACGTAACTGCCGGAGAGACAAGCTGGAATCAGGACACCAGCAAGTGCGAAACATTAATATATCTTTTTACAATTGAAATCAAAAGAGTTTGACAATGAAACATGTTTTTTACTCACATTATCGATGTAAAATAACTACATTGATTTTTATCATTTTATTGTAGTGAGGATTGAGATAAAGCAACAGTTCTTTAAGTAGTTATTAGTTTTTAGCTAAATAACATACCACTCTGTGGAAAATCTTAAAACTATATCATAATCAGTAAAACCATCGTAATTCCACAACATTTAAAAATATATGAATTATATAAGTTATATAATATATATATATATATATATATATATATATATATATATATATATATATATATATCCATTGCAAAGAAGATTAAAAATGAACATAACCGTATATTTATCTGTAAAAAAAAGTGAACAAAAATAGCCACAACAAGAGAAAGCTTTTAAGTGAAGACACAACTGTAGGCTTAAGTAGCTAATTTTAAGGTTATCTTGATAAAAGCAAGTGAGATATTATTTAATCAAATAATGGAAATATCCCCATCCCACATATAAATATCAGTTATAAACGTCTCGAATGCATTACTACGGATTGTACAGATAGAAAACAGTTATTCGATTAATAAAATAATAATGCTTTTCCGTGGTTTCATCTACGTGTGGCCCGTAAAAACACCGTATTTGCAGTGAGAATACTTAGGAAGAACCACATTTGCCTTAATCAGTTCATTTAACTTTTAGTAACAACGATAACACCAATAAACTTAAAAAAGTATTAAATCAAAACATCTAAGAATGTACCAGCCAAGCATTATACGCTGTGTTCCACCCAGGGTTCTACTAGAAAAAGTAATCTGCATCGTTTAAAACAAAATACGATAAAACATATCGTAAATGTTCCGTATGAGTAAACCACCGAGTAAGTATTTGCAAAAGAAGAATATAAGATCTTCGATGTCATCTTGTAATTCTTCGTTTGTTACATCGCGATAAGCATTAATAATTAATCAAAGAACATTTGCTTCGACAGCGCTGGATTGTAGTGTCGGTTTGATGTTATCGTTCCACTCTATATTTTTACCCCATAAGCCTAAATAGGCTTTATAATTGTTTGATAAACCAACCTCTATAATCTCAGATCAAGTTGGGAGTATTTTCCGACTAACCAGTACAATTCTTTGATTTTTGACTCTGATCTGCTCTACTTTTTTTTTCTAGCGTGATGTTATAATAGTAATTAAACTAAAAAAGGAATCGCTGAATTTCAGTATGTGCGTGTACGTAAAGCTATAAAGCGTCTTCAAAAATATATAGAGATGGTTGGAATAACTCCAACCAATTTTTACCAAGATACTTATTGCAACTATAGTGAATGTTACAGAGTGATAGTGAACATACCAGAAAGTTCTACTCATTTAACGAGAAGCAAAAATGGGAAAACCTGAAGATGTATATATTATTTTATCGAAACGTTGTTATAGCAACAACTCTATTATATCTTCTTTATTATCCTTAGTCGTTCGACAAACTATCCAGTGAGCTATAAATCTTTCTTGTCGTAACTATAATGTAAATGACATATATAAAATTACTTAAAAAATGGACCACCTGTGTAAAATATACTACTCTAAATCTTACTCTAAAATCTACATATGGCCTTAGTTAGATGAGATGGTAGTAAACCTTCTAAAACCTCTTAAACATACAAACAAACACTCTTTCGAAATACTTAACACTTTTGAACATATAACTTTAATATATATAATAATAGCTGTTTAACTGTTTTAAAAACACAAGGATATCAATAAAGTTTATTGCAAAGTAAATCTTTATCATTTCTTTTCTTGGTATTACGACGTTATATCTCTGGGTACTTTGAATACCTCCAAATCACATTCTCTTCTAGGGAAGATCTATAGATCCATAGATAGTGAATATGATACAGAGATAGCGAACATAAAGAAAAACAAGAGTACTTATCGATTATACATGTTTGATATACTTTTGTACTATTAAATAAGATTTATTTTAGTATGAACGGTGAGCAAATAGAACATAGTTATATCGTGATTAGCATCCGATGGTAGGAGACACAAGTCAAAAGACTGACAAATAATAAGTACTGACTCCTTATATTAGGGCTATAAAATAGTTTTATAGCGTTTTTTAAAATTTAAAGCTTTACTTAATTGTGAAGTTTATTTAATTAAAAGTATTGTAGGAATGTTCGTCGGGTCGGTCAGTCGGTCGAAATGTGTTGCTGCCGCTGCGATTTTTTGGAAGGAATTTGCATTTACGGAATCCATCGAAAAAAACTATCATATTTTCAGCGAATTCACCCAATTTTGGTATCTTCATAAGAAGAGAAGCGTTGCTCAGACAAGTTACAACTCATGTTAGAAATATTAGTAATTAGAAGGAGCAAGGTCTGGAAAATACGATGGTTACAAATTTTAATGTTTCCAAGCATGTTTTCAACGGTTTTACTCTATATTGTTTGATGTTGTTATGCTGAGGAGTAACATTGTTGTGTCTTTGCTCGTATTATTATAGTCGTTAGCGATTTACATTGATGGTTTCATCTAGTAATGTCTTTAAATTCTCATCGTCAATTTTGTTTTGGCTGTCCAGAATGCTCTTTGTCATTGGTACCGAATTCCACTACTTTGAAAACGTTGAAAGTAGTATTCACACGTTCAAATCAATGGAGCATGGTTGTTGCTTCACATAAGCATATAAGCATTTCATTAAATTGAAGTTACAAAGCAAAACTTCTTGTAAATGCCATTTTCTCGGTACAAATTTAAACATTTTCAACGCACTGAAAAACCTTTTCGTTCGTACTTGAACCAAATGACAAAAACTGAAAAGTGACGCCTGTCAAAGAGGTTTCAACATGAAGTTGGTTACAAATATACACGATGCGTTTATTATACAGTAACAACAATCATTTTAAATTAATGTATAGGCCTGATATTAATATTTAAAGAAAATAAATATATGATATGGATAACATATAGGAAGACATAACATATGTTCATACTTATAATGAAATATATTGCTCGAATGAATATATCATTCACTTCAATGATTATTCCTTTGATATTGCTTGCGTTATTGATAACAAAAATTATTTTCCGTTTCAAAAATATAAACTCTATCGAACTCATTTTAATAGTTTCAAATAAATAATTTTCGAATATTTCGTTTCAAAATAATCATGTTAGTATACTGCAATAATTCTTTGAAATTGTTTTATTAACGTGGCCGTATTTATTTGGAATATATAATTTAATTTGATGCCGCTTGTTCGGGACCTGTACGCCGATCCAAATGTCTGGATTAGATTTCCATGGCTGCAAATAATACCATACATTAATCAATAATCAATAGTTGCGTGAAAATAGGAATTAATAGACTGCACAGATATAATTAGTTGAACATGCTTGAATAATTTGACAAACAGACCAATTAAATGTTTTTTATCGACATAATATATCATGTTCTTTTTTGGTTACGCTTGGTAAATAAACATAAATGAAAGATATACACTTGTGATATACCCCAAATGGAGAATATTACGATGGCTACATTTGCTGATGATACTGTGATTATAAATGTCGGGACAATAGTGAATAAGCCACACGAAAATTACAGCAGGCAAGTGACAATATAAATAATCGGACACAAGCTTGGCAAATAAAAATTAAAGAAAGTAAATCTGTGCATATGCAGTTCAGCCACAATCAGACCATACAAGAACCAATAAAATTAAATAATACTATCATTATATATAGCAACGACGCTAAATATCTCGGAATGTATATCTTGATCTATCTTGATGCAAAACTTCGCTGGAAGGAACATCTAAAGAAGAAAAGAAAAGAACTGGAATTGAAATATAGGAAAATGTATTCGCTAATTTGAAGAAAATCACAATTATCAGTACATAAATATCAGTACATAAATTGCTATGATATATGTTAAGCAAATACTGAGATCTATATGGACATACAGAGTTCAATTATGGGGATGTTCTGCAATGAGTAACATATACAATATACAAAATTTTCAGTACAAAGTCCTGAGAAGTATCGTGAGTACCCAAATACTACAGGACTGACTAACAACATTCAGATACCCACATTCAGTCAAGAAATCAAGAGAATTGCAAGGGGACATGAGGAAAGATTTCATTCTCATGATAATATTGAAATATTGCAGCTTTTGAATACCACCAGAACAGGACACAGACTCAAAAGAATGAAACCATCAGATCTTGTGTAGTGAGGTGTATATAATAAAAAATACAGCGGTGACATATAGAAACATTATATCCCTAGAGACTGATATAGGACCGATGGATCCTCCTAGCTATATACTTAGATTTACGTTATCATAAAGACAAATTGTAGGTTTGTCGGAAACGACTAGTAACAACGTAATAATTACATAATAACAGAAAATCCTTTGTGATCATAAAAAGGTATGTTGGTTTTATTCAAATGAAGGGAAAATTGATAACAAAATAATGTTTTTGTTGTTTATTGTCATAAGCATGGTCGTAAAAATAATAAACTTGTCAACTAAAAATAAAGTGTTTCCAGACTTGTATACGATATATGTTTATAACAAGCGGGATAATATAATGCTAACAAGTTATTTATCTGTCATACTGCTATTTATCCGCTATTCGCTACAGAACTGTAATTTTCAATCTGAAATTGATTTTGAGCTGAACTTGAATGCCATCTGGTTCCCGACAATTTAGCAACGGATTGGTACGACACCAATTAGTGTTTAATTTTCCACCGTCTCCAATAATATTTCAATTAATTTCAGAGAGAATTACAGTATCAGATAGAGCCGTTACATTCGACTCAATTTTGACTAGAAATTTGATATAACATTGGTTCGAAGGCGAAGCCAATGTTTGCACTTACTTGAATCTGAACATGAATCGTTCGCATTTGGCTTCATTTAAATTCGAGCGTGAATTATTATTTGTTCAGTTAATGGATGAATCTTGTCTAGTGCTTTATAATAATAATCAGTTTAAGAATGTATTTTCTATATACGTATATCTAATTCATTTTATAGGGTGATATTATATATAGAGATTATTTTAATTGTTTAAATTTTGATTTATATTTACACATTTTTATTTATTTAAATTTAATATTCCTTTACTACAAAGGAAGTTGGCAAAAGTATGAATTTGCAAAAAAAGCTAGCTTAAGCTTAGCTTGGTTCTTCTATCTTATATCTAGTTTTATAAGTTAAGGTATGATTTTGAAGAAATTTATTTTGGCAACGTTGGGTTATAAGTCGTTTTGATAGTTTCATGCAGCTCTATATTTATAATAAATAATGTAAAGATGTTTGATTGACCAATAAATTAATTTGGTCACTTAAATCTCTGATATATAGGGTATGCAAATAAAATAAACTTTTACCGTTTTTTCTAACTGTGGTAACTTATTTAGAGATTTTTTAAAAATTAATTATATCATACATTAAATAAGTTTAGTCCAATCTTAATTTACAAAATAATGTATTACTACTGTTCTGTTGTCTTTGCATCAAATCGCAAGCAAGAAAACTATATGACAAATACATAAGTGTATATTTCCAAAATTAAAATAATATTAAACTATTTAAACTAGAGTTAAGAATAATACTAGTTTGTATGTTTTAATCTGCTCTGCTTTGTCTAAAATGTTGTATTCAGAGAAAGCAAGGTATTCTTTATCATTAGGATTGATTCAAAAGTACACCGAATTTTTTCTTTTGGCATACTTTATTTCAATTAATATGACCTATTAAAAACAATCCATATCGTTAGAAATTAGTATTTAATTTTGGCTGTTGCTGAAACTGATGCGTATCTAGTCCCCATGACCCTTTGAACACTGGGTTGTCATAATAGATTTACTATTGGATTACCAATTGGAATAATGTAAAATTTCCAAAGATTGTGATTTAATGTTCAGAAAATTTTTTAAATTAAAACTTACATAAGAAACTACATACATTATTATATATTATTGTCCATCACTAGCTGATTTATAAATAAGAATATGTGGTAGAAAAATAGCCAAGAAACAAATATATACTTTTCTATTTCGTTAAGTTCCTACGAAAATGGTTACCATGGTAATCGGTGTCACGTTAGGCGTCGTTAAGGAAGAAATTACAATTACGAATCGTATATTCGTATTTGTGCTTGCAAAAGTCGAAAAGCAGTCAGTGAAGTCAGTCTAACTTGAACTCTTTCTGAAAATGAATCGAACATTATTTTGATATTTTTGTGAAGTTTAGATAAAAATTGAAAAGGATTAAAAATTATAGCCTAGGCAACTACGCTCAATACCCACGAAAGATAAACATAGAAAAGAGATTAAAATGTTTAAAATACACCGAGATTAAAAATCAAATTTAAATGGAAATGGAGTTATGTTTATTATGAGTTGGTTTATATTATCTACTGTAAATTTTTGAAATTCATTGACATATTCTGATTCTTGAAGGTTTTGTGGCCGTTTTTAAAATAAGTTGAAAATGTTTCTTTTTTAATTGTTTGTTTTTGTTTTCTAATTGTCGATTTGCGTTTCAGTGATTTTTCAAGTGGTGATGTCAATGACAAAGAGTAGCTAGTAGGATTAAAATTCAATAAACCCTTATTCAAAAAAAAAAACAATAAAAGTAAATAGATATTATAGTTCTACTTCTATACTATACTATTATAGTATTATAGTAGTTCTACTATTATAGTCTATTCTAGGTTGCGGTTGAAATACAATCGTAGTCATGAAACTCAAATATAAACTTTCATTTGTTATGTAAGAAAGAATTAACTTCAAAGCTTCACGAGTTAATTTTAAGAGAATGTGAATAAATTTATATAAGGAAGTTGTTCCACTCAGGCTCAGACTCAGACCAATCTTTAACACAAGAAGTGACAAAGATAATATGGTTCTGCTAGTTTAACGAGAAGCAAACGACCTGAAGATACTAGATTTTATTCTGCTGAAATGGTGTTATAGCAACAGTCCTCTTAACGTACAACTATTTTTATTACCATTTTACTATAATGTTATTCTATAACTTGCTATTAATCAGATCTGATAGTGGTAAACGTTTCACTTTTAACTGATTTATTGGCAAGTATTAATTGGCCAGTACATTGGAGCGCATTAATGCTCTTTGAAATTAATTAATATTAACATTTCAAACATATAACTTAATATGCTGTCGGGAACGAACTATGGTTTTATCGGCTTTGCTAGCTCCAAGCTATGCTGATTGACAAAAGAAAATTTACCAGGTCCAGGCTAGGCTAATTGACAAGACAAAACTACTAGCTTTGGGCTAGGCTGATTGACAAAATCAAAAACTACTGGCTCAGGCTAGGTTGATAAATATTTGTTCCAGATTAACCGATAATTCTTTAGAAGACCCTGGGTCCTTCTAAAAGTTCGAGGTTCGAAGTCATGATGAACGATTGTTGGGAACTATGGTCTTATCGAACTTTTCCCGAGGTGTGAGGCGTGCTCAAAGTCGTTAGCAGTATGCTATTTGGTTTCCGTTCTGTACTTGTGGGATGGAATACGGTGCTGGGCCGCGTTTTCATTAGTTTTTGAGTTTATGCTTACACCCATGTATCGATAGATTAGTGCAGAGTTAACTAACTAACTTAACTAATAAAGTTTATTGCAAAATAAATCTTTATCACTTTCTTTTTTGGTTCTACGACGTCCTGTTTTCAGATTTCTGGCTATTTTGAATATCTCGAAATCACATTCGATTCTAAGAACCATAGACCCGTAGATATTGTGGTTTTACGATTTGTATTTATTCCATTATATACAAATTCGTTAAGCATCTAACATCTACAAATTATTGACACTTAATTATACCATGTAATAATTTCATCAATTATCGATAATCATAAAAATAAATCAACCACATCAATATTTAACAGCCTCCAATTATGTTTAATAACCTGAAACCATCAATTAATATAACAGCATTATCGCAAAACCAGTAAAATTATCGTCTGAATAACGATTTGGTTTTTATATGAAAAAATATAAAAACAAACGTTTGAATTTTGAGCAGCATAAAAAACACTCTTCCGCAAATATTTCGAATTACTCTTTGTAGCACTTGCCCTTTTATTATTGG
The DNA here is from genome assembly GCF_030347505.1 of Rhynchophorus ferrugineus. Taxonomy (NCBI): domain Eukaryota; kingdom Metazoa; phylum Arthropoda; class Insecta; order Coleoptera; family Curculionidae; genus Rhynchophorus; species Rhynchophorus ferrugineus. The sequence goes on along the minus strand of NW_027472583.1, from coordinate 14,733,195 downwards.
CCATAAATTTTTTATTGGGCTGTTAGGCGAATGAGTTCTTCATCGTTTGATCGTCGAATTATATTGTCTCTCGACTGACTCTTTCCGCTAAGATGCGTGAAAAAAATTTACGAGCCTCTATAACAACATTTATGAGGACAATCAACGTTAAAGTTGTCCGTAAATTTAATAAGACCTGTTATGTTTATAAGACACGAGTAGAAATTTAAATTTGAATGGGGCCTAACTACCAGTCATTAGTATCGGGGCTAATCGGAAATTCACGTGGAAAAAGGTGTAGCTTACCAAATGAATACGGTGATAAATTGGATTAGACGGTGGTGTCTCTTTTTGACAGTTTCATTAACATTCTCCTCCCATGCGGCTTTTTTGGGTTGCAGCAGCATTTCCTTGTCAGAATTTTAATCAGGCTACCTTTAATGTTTTCGATGCCTGCCTATCATTTCGTAGATCTTATCAAGATGTAAAAACTGGAACACAAGTTCCACTACATTTTTAAACATTCTTGTTGAAACAATACGAATAGCTGTTGTTTAATTTTTCAGTTTCTTTGTTTCAATAAATAAATAAAAACAAAAATAATTTAATTTTTTCTTAATAGATAATTTTGAAGTCGCCTATATTTAGTAATACTTATAAATCTGTTAGATATAAAAGTCCTTTGGTGTCGTATCATATTCTGCTTTTTTTGCACTTCTGAAATTTGAACAAATGATTCATTCAATCACACTACATCGCTGCAGATCTAAATATCGATCATAAAACATAAGACTGAATATCAATATAAGCTAGATATTTAGGTTCCACATGAAACGAAATGGAGTTCTTTGTGAAACGAATGATTGGAAACAATGAAAATTATATTACAAATAATGATAATGTGCGAAAAATTTGGTTGAGTGAAGAAGCCTTACAAAATCTCGTTTTACTCTAGTTAGTGATTCGACACTTTACTGCAGCTACTAATAGCTGCTTGAGGCAAGTGCACGAACAACGCTTGTATGATATGTGTAAAGCTGACTTCATATAAAACTTGTGAAAGTAACATTTCCTTCAGAAATGTTAGAAGATAACGGAATTATAGTTGTACCAGAAAAGTGGTAGTCAAGCAAAATGGCATTGCTACTTTGAATAACAATATTTTAATCGGTTTCAATAACAATGGACTTCGAATTTAAAAAATATAAGTATCTAGTATAAATTAATAAATATTCACTCAAAACTACGTAAATAATGATAATGAAGATTATTTACAAAACCAAATGTATTTCCGATACTAAAAATGAATTAAAATTCCCAATGATTAATTTACTTTTTCACTAAAGTAATAGTAAACAGAACTTTATTATGCAGAATTAATATTAGTCATAACAGAAATTCTTATATGTACATTAAAATGCCATTAAAAAGCTAGGAAGACTTTTTTGAAACAGTACAATGGTGTACCTACAGATTATTACTCAAAAAACTTAATTGATCATTGATGTTCACTGTATATCACCTAGTAAAGTCTTCTCGTGAAGTCTTCTCATCTAGTAAAGTATAGTGTATATATATATATCGGGAATATATATATATATATATATATATATATATATATATATATATATATATATATATATATATATATATATATTTGCTGAATGGCAAGAGCCATTCAGTTTGCTTTTTAACCACTAACTACAGAATATAAGAGCTCGTAGAAATATTTCTCCGAGCTTCTACGTTGCTATAATATTCTAGACATTCTATATATATATATATATATATATATATATATATATATATATTGAATGCTGGATTTCTCTCTTTTTTCATATATTTTAAACACTAACATATTGTGACATCAACCAGTCATCGGTTCAAGCTTAATAGGTGTAGTAGCTTGAAATTTGGGTTAGGATTAGTGTTCAAATCGTTATTTCACATAACATGGCTGATAAGAGTATTGTTGCAACTTTCTTTCGCAAAGTGATTACGATTATTTCACTAATCATCTTTGAAGTGCAGTATATTATGAACTTTTAAAACCAAACGAAACTGTTGCTATAGATATCTACCGATGTAAAGTGAATACTTGTTGCATAAAAGACCAACAATAGCCAGTAACAGACGCAAAGTAATATCTTCTCATGGCAGTGTTCGGTCACATATTACAAGAGTGGTGAAGGATATACTGTTGCAGCTAGAATTTAAAGTTCTGTTAAACCCCGTGTACTCACTAAACATGGCTTCTAATTACCATTTGTTTTAAGTGACAAAAAGGATCGCTATTGGGTCGCGTCTAAACTAACATGTTGCCAGAAACGTGGAAAATGATGGAAAATATTTTGATTAATATGTATAGTACCATTCTTCCTCAATAAAATTAAATGTGATAAAAAGATCCCAATACGTGTAAGCACTTAATAATTTCATGATACACAAATATAGAGATAAAACCAAATGTGTATAATTAAAACGGAAGTATATAATCAATTTCTTGTACTATATATGTTTGCTAACCATCGCAACAGGAAAGAACAGTGCTGTAAATAGTGTAAAAGCCATAAACTTTTGAAAAGTGGGGCGTTGAGATAAATTCTACCGTTATCTTTTAATTACCTTCGAGCATGACGCGTTTAAGGACTACCGCTCGGCGCGCATGCCGTTTCCCAACGGTGGGATCCCTTTTCGAGGGAACGCTACGGCCGCCTTCTAATCCGGACAGGAAATATAGCGGTAATTTGGCGGGATCAGCCCGCGCTGATACAGGAAACGTCTTGTAGGGACGTTTTTCATTCGGGATTAAGCGTGTTTTTGGAAGTTACCTGGTCTGGAACGAGGGGGTTGACATCGAGGCGACGGGGTTCTTAACGAATGACTTCAATTATTCATCGGCGGCGGTAATACGGAGAGCGCGGTTACGGTTTGGGGCCTTTTGGACAATGATATTTATTATTAAGGTTGGCACATATTTACGTTGATGTTTATTGGTGAAATAATGTCGCTCTTAATGAGAACATGTCAGCTTTCACCTTTATAACATTTTCTAATATATATATATATATATATATATATATATATATATATATATATATATATATATATATATATATATATATATATATATATATATATACATATATATACTAGCGGTGAAAACTGTCCGCAATATAATAAAATAAAAATATAAAATAATAAAGAATAACCGCAAAAAGTAGAGAGCTACTAAAAGCAATAAAGACAGATAATTTACAACATATCTCTACTGGTGAACCAACACATTGGCGTTCAGATACTATAGATTTCTGCATTACAAAAAATATTGTAAATATTTCTAATATATATATATATATATATATATATATATATATATATATATATATATATATATATATATACTAGCGTTGAAAACTGTCGATTGAAAATAGTCGAAACAGTTGATAGTCACAAAACTAGCGACTGAAAATAGTAGGAATAACAATGGGCTGCAACAACACGCCAGGGAACTAAAAATATTCGTAACTGAATAAAATATTGACGTTATGATGGTTTCCGAAACACATTTTACGGACAAACATTATTTGAAAATTCCCAAATATGAACTTTATCATACAAATCACCCTGATGATAAAGCACATGGAGGTACTGCCTTAATCATTCGAGATGATATAAAGCATTTTGAAAAAGAAAAATTCCGCAAAGACTATCTGCAAGCCACCAGTATAACCATAGAGGAAGTCCATGGAACATTAACAATGTCTGCGATTTATTGCCCACCCCAACATAACAACAAGGCAGAACACTTTCAAGAATTATTCAATACGCTAGGTAATAGATTTATAGCCGGAGGAGATTACAATGCAAAACATTTAAAGAGGGGTTCAAGAATAATAACCGCAAAACGTAAATAACTACTAAAAGCAATAAAGACAGATAATTTACTACAAATCTCTACTGGTGGACCAACACATTGGCCTTCAGACAGAAATAAAAAGCCAGATACTATAGATTTCTGTATTACAAAAAATATTGATACAAAAAAGTGTCATGCAGAATCATGTTGTGACCTGTCTTCTGATCATTCATCAACAATAGTAACACTTTTTTAAAAATTACCATCAAAGATAAACCCCCTTCTCTGTGCAATAATAGAACTAACTGGTCCTCATTTGGAGAAAACTTGGACCGAAACATCTCTCTAAACTAACCGTTACAAACTGAAACTGACATAGAAATGGCAGCAATAAACATTACAAAAAATATACAGGAAGCAGCAACTCCTAACAATGAAACATTTCCAAGAAAAAATATACATATATCATGTACAATACAGAAAAAGATAGCAGAAAAAAGAAAGTTACGACGGAATTGGCAACAGCAAAGGACTGAAGAGAATAAAAGAAAATTTAATAGGGCAATAAAAGATCTGAAAGAACTAATTCAAAATGAACAAAACCAAGGCATTCAAGAATACCTAGAGAATTTGACATCAACTGAGGCTACAGACTATTCGTTATGGAAAGCAACAACAATAAACTCGGGTTTATTGCGCTTGATCACCTTCAAACACTGCTCCGAATCATTAACTCTGCGTTGTTTTTTGTTCAAAGTGAGCTCGCGCGGCACAAACTTGGCACAGAGCTTTCTCATACCCAAATATTCGTGAATATGATACACATTCAGTTCAGTTGATATCTTTAGAGTGTCTGCTATTTCATTCAGTTTGAATTTACGGCCATTCAAAATCATATTGTGGATTTCTTTAATGTTTTAGTTGGCAACAACCTCTTTTGGGCGTCCACTGCGTTCACTGTTTTTGAGTGCTCATTGTACCACGTCTAAACTTAGCATACCAGGCCTTGATGTTTGATTTTCCTGGGACAGTGTCCGAAAACTCGGCATCAAGGCAAATTTTTGCTTCAACTGTATTTTTTTTCCTTCAAAAAGCAATATTTTATCATCTCGCAAAATTCCTTTTTAGCCATTTTTTTCGCAATAACAAAAATTTCTTCACTCAAAATGCCATAATTTACAAACTAATGATCCGACAACTGTCAAATTTATCCACGCATCTTTTGAGAAAAAAACATATGGATTTAATTTTAGTAGCGCTATCTATGTGTCAGGCCGAGGACTTTTAAATTAACATGTTACTTCAATTGATGCGTTTGAGCTGAGTAATGCGCCAAAACGGCCCGAATACGAGAAAAGATACAATAATTTTATTCTTCAGCATGACAACGTTTGATTACATGGTGCAAGACCTGCGAAAATGTACATGGAAACCTTAAAATTGGAAGTGTTACCCCGCCTGCTGTATTTTCAGACCTTCCTCCATCTGATTATTAATTGATATGAATCGTGACATAAGAAGTGAAGCTCTTCTCAGACACTGGATAACCTCTAAAGATACATCGTTCTTTCGAGATGGAATCCATAAATTTTCTGAAGGATGAGAAAAAGTAGTGGCTATAGATGGACAATAAACAACATACATTGTACCGATTTTCACAATAAAGTTTCAAATAAAAACATTCTTTAAAACTAATAGATTTTGTAAGTAATCTTTTACATCATACGAAGTTGTGTATAAATTGATTGAACTCATTGATAACCGTAAAGATAAACATTACTTTCTGTATACTGTTCTGTATACTCTCTGAAGACTGGAAAATGTTTATTCGCAAGAAATTACTATTTGAATGAACAAAATTGTAGTATGAAAAAGGAAGCTTAACAAGTGAAAACGATTTTTGATTAATACTGGTAGTGATCTTGTTCTTAAAGATCATTGTGGGTGTACGCAGAATTACCGAGCGATTTTGTTAACTAAGTGATTTGTTTCCCGCTGTTTCCAATACGAACCCGAGGCAACGGCGAGCAATAACCGTCAATGGCGCCGATAATTTAATCCGAATATTCCGGAACAACACTATTGCATTATAAATAATTATTTATTACGTCGATACACATCGCGGTTTGTTCCAATCGGTGCATACGCTCCCGCTAGTTCAACTGTTGTTTGGGTTCGGTCATTTTTCTTTCTTCAGAACCATACGACACGAACTGGTGCTGCTACCGAGACTCAAAGTTGAACGAGTACTTGTTACATAACTGTTGTCGTATTGGTCACTGCAATTAACTGTGATAAAGATCAGATTTTAGATTTTATACTACTGGACTGTACACTAATTTTGAGTGATTTATGCTAAATCATGTTAGAAACATAACGCTTCAATTTATTTATGTTATATTATTTTTGAGTTATTTCTTCTGAGCTTGAAATAATCCCAGCGATATTACTTAATAGGTTTCTTTCATATTTTATTAAACTCTTAGTTACATAGCGATAAATATGGGTAATTAATTGAAGAACTTTGTTTTGGCAGCGTTTAATTACCAGTCGGTTTGATGACTTAGTGCAACTATATATTTAGACACCATAAGTCCAAATAAGCTTACATTGGCTGATAAATTGACCTTTTTAGCATCAGGTCAAGTCGAGGTATTTTGCAACAACCCGTTACAGTTTTTTAAATTTCAGTTTGATCTGTTCAGGTTCTGATAGAACTAGTTTTCAATTTAATCTACCAATTGCCAGATGCCATTTTTTAATAAAAAATTGAAATTTAGAATTTAGTATATAGAAGAAATTTGAAATATAAGAAATAAATGATCTAAGAAAATTAATTATTATAATAAAATAAAAATATAAGTAAAAAAAAACATAAGACTACAAGAATTTCGTATAACTAGGAGATGAATCTCTGGATGAGCAGAAATATAATGTTCGCAAAGTGGCTCACAATATGAAGAAGATATTGTGGCGAATAAATATGATTCAAATAATGGTGAATTGTTCAACGGTGAAGAAGTAATGAACGATTATAGAACTACCTGTTATTAGTGATTTATATAGTTAGTTTTTCTAATTTTTTATGTATATTATGGATTTCTTTCGACACTATTCTGAAATAACGTAATACGAATCAGACCAACAGACATTTACTTGAGGTTAGTATAAAAATGACGACAATTATCGTATTCCACGATTGGTCATTAAGTATGGCGGTAAGCATTTATTAGTGGAAAATTTTCATTTTATTTTCATTATCATTTATTAAGGTTAGTGAAATTAGGCTCCAAGATCGAGGGTATATCAGTTCCAAAAGTTCGAGAGTATATCCAGACATAGGATAGATGGGAGTTTAAACTGAAATAAATTGTACCAAAATTAATTAAAAGTCATAGTTCATATTGGATGAATTTATGGATAGCATTTCTCCGATATAACGTGCCAATTTTGAACACAAAAATGAATTACAAACAAAATGTCCACTCCTAAGGGTAAGAATGATTTGATTTTGGATAAGAGACCCTAAATATTAGGTATTTGCCTATATTTTGTGTAGCGCTATATCTATCAGTAAAAATTGGAAATATGAGTAAAAACAATTGTTAAACAACCTAACCTAACTGTTAAATTTGATAGTTTTGGGGTTTATCTAAATAAAATAACAGTTTTTCATTTGGTAATATTGAGTTATTCAGTGTATACAGACGCTAGTCATCGAAAGGTTAAAATTGCATTTTCAATATTAATTAGCCCTTTTGTTTGACTTGAAGAAATCTACTGCCGAAGCCCACTGCGGCAAAACTAATGAATTATGGTTTTTGGTGATAAGAGCAATATAAGATTTGGCAAGACTTAATGGGCGAAAATCCAGTTCAATTTCTCAAAGAACTTTTAGACAGCTTGGCAATTAATTAATCACTTATTTGCAGCCGCCAATGTACGATGAAAAAATGCAAAAAGTAATGACATGTATTGTGAGGTGATTGATTGTTTTCGGTGGTGTATTGTAACTGGCGATGAAAAGTGGATCTATTGCGACAATACCAAGCGCAAAAAGTCATGGGTTAGTCCAGAAGAACCATCCATATCAACAGAGAAGTGGAATATTCATGGCCATACAATTTTGCTGTACATGTGGTTAGATCAGCAAAGGTTTAGAATATCATCAGGTTTTAAAATCGAATAAAACGTTACTTCAGATGTCTACTGAAAACCAGCAATAAGGGATAACAAACTTAAATTCATATTCTTTCATAAGAATGCTCAGCGACAGGTTGTAAAAGTTATGAAGGATGCAATGTTGCATCTCAAATGGTGGGTTCCGCTGCACCCAGAGTACTTTCCATACCTATCGCCTTCTATTATATTTTAACTACTACCAAATGATAAGTTGGTTGGTACCGAATTTAAAATATTCAGTAGCTAGTAGTTAAAATAATATTGTAAATCACTACATAGTATAAAACAAAGTCGCCTTTTCTGTCCCTATATCCCTATGTGCGCTTAAATCCTTAAAATTACGCAACGGATTTTGATGCGGTTTTTTTTGAATAGATAGAGTGATTTAAGAGGAAGGTTTATATGTATAATACATGCATAATATACTAAGGCAACATTGCTAATTTTATAGGTTTCTAGCGTGATGTCGTAAATTAACCAATTTTTTTAGGCTTATTTAGCAATTAGCAAAAACGCTGCCTAACCCTACGAGTTAGATCAAATTAATGTACTACAGTATTGTACACCATAAAAAGGTCTACAAAAAAGTCCGCGATGGTATATGTTTATCTTTTAGGGATAACCCACATTAACCATTTTTATTGTTTACTTTTTACGTGAGAAAATGGCTTATTTACGAAGCTATTTTAAGCAATACGGCATTAATCCTTATCGAATTAAGTACCTTAAATACAGTGTGCAATTAATATAGATCATTATGGTTCCTTACAGCATGTAAATTAAACAAATATTTTCGGAGATATTACAAATTTAAAATTTGCGTTTAAAAATGTGTAATGTAATAAAAATTGTATGAATTTAGATATTCCAAAGATAGCAGGAAATCTTGATAGTAAGTATAGGGGAAGAGGAATTGTTTTACTCCAAATTTAATGCGTGCAGGCCATGGGCAGTAATGAATGAACCAAAAATACTGGATCAATTTTAATCATGTTTTCATTGAGTGACATAGGCATATATATTTTATGCCCGTGCAAAGTCGGAGCGGGCCGCTATGTTTTTATATACAACGTTCATATTTTTTCTGTAGTGTATTTAATTTAGTATCAGCATTGCACCCGTGCGAAGCCGGGGCGGGTCGCTAGTATATAAATAAGTATAGGTAGGTATTAAGCTAAATTGTGAGTGTATGTTAGTAGGTAGGTTAAATAAGTTTTCTGTTTATTTTTATTTAGTTATTACAACGATTATTATGCACATATTTTATTTTAAAATTTTTTTTTGTATTAAAAATCTAACATTGATTATTTTTCAATTTTTAGTTAGTTTAGAGTTCCTTATTTTTTAAAGTCAGTTCAATATTTTTTTTGTTCAATAAATGTTTTGTAAACTTATTTTGTTTTCGTGTCTAGACCGGAGTTGTTATTGTCAGTTTCTGTTACTTTACTCTTGAATGAACCACGGAAAACTAAATTTACATTTTCGCCGACGCACGAAGACCGCATAAATTTCGGCGAAAATAACTACTGGTAATCGATACGTGGTTTTCACTAGCGCACTCAGCATTAAATTCTCGAAAAGCGAAGTTGAAATTTATCTTTCCTCGCGGTGGAAAAGTGAAAATAGATGCGTCGGCATTTTCCGACGTGCGTCGGCAGCTGCTCGATCTAAAGGCGTCGAAGGGTGTCTTTCTCTGGCCTCTCGCTACTATCTCGCTCTGGCCCCATAGTTCTCCGCGGGCCGTAGACATAATTTGTTGCTTTTTGCCTAAAGGGAAGCGAGCAACTGGTTAACAGAATGCGAGACATTATTTATTGGTCCCGTATTTATGAGCACTTCGATCCTGATCCTCGAAGGGAAAGTTCCGTCGCCATGTGCGAGATACTTGCGACCGATAAACAAGTCTAGATATTCGAGTCTGGCGCTGTAAACGGTCCATTTGTTAGGAAGTATCGGGGCACCCACTGATGGATTTATTTCGGTCGATTCCTATCGACTTTTTTCTTCTTCATTAGGTCGGTTCACTTTTTTTTTGACAACGGTACGACTTTGAGGAAGGTGACTAGATTAATGAAGGCTATTAAAACTTCTCATGGTTTTACACGTCTTTGGTTTTATTTATTGGTGCAATCTTTCAAGCCGACGCCGAAGCAGTTTTATCAGCAGATCCGTCCTCTCTTAATTGATTTTCCTAGTGGGTCTTATCAGGTCGCCTTTGCACAGCTGCCTGGAAACAGACTAGGAGATCTTTTTGAGATAAAATATGTATGGGTTGAAAAATATGCAGTTATGCTCAATATCAATTACTTCACTCAACAATAAAACCTTGTTGTTCTGGATATCTGTACAGATTTCTTTATTTTCACAGTTCAAATTTTCGGAATATAGTCATGAATATACTGAATTTTCTTTGGTTTTTCAAAGTCTGGCTCTTTCTTTAGAAATCAAATTATTATTAAATGTTTGTACTCCTCTTTCTTTACACTGATGTCATAAAAGTATTAAATATTAAATAAATAAACAATTCTGCAAAAAATATACATATACTACCGATTTGTGTTGATTTGAAAATAAAACTTTTTTTATAGTCATCCTATAAAAAGTCTTCTTTTTACCAACGAGTTTATCTGCACTGCACCGACAGTTTAATGTGGGCTCCGAACCACGGTCTTCGGCATTAAGCCTACCGACTAGCGAGTGACCAGCTTCACAAAAATTAAACAATCACAAACCTATATTTACGACCATGCCCCAGCAGGATTTGAACCTGTGGCAATCGCAACAGTAGGAGGACCGTCCTGTCGCCTTTACTACTGCGTCAACCAAGCCGGCAATGAAACATTTTACTTGGTCAACTCTGTTGGCTACATAAAATGCACTTGCTCATTTGTCTGTGTAGCCAAGATGTGATGAAGCCAATTAATTTATTGATAATTTGTAATTAATGATCCACTATTATGGTAAATAGAGAAAAATTCATAGTTGCACTATTGCAAATGGGATACGATGAAATAGTTGGAGTTGTTACAATAAACAATTTACCTGTTATGATTTAATGGAGTATTAAGGGTTGGAAAGCTTTTATAATAACTAATTGGCATACTGCGGGAAATATATGATGTCATTTTGAACGTTGTTCTGCTTTTATTTCGTATATTAAATAATTTCATAGAATGAAACCTAAAAATCAGTAATAGAATTTTAAATATATTCTAATAAATTCTCTATTTTCTTAGTTTTGTTTACAAAAATACACTTTTGACTGTCTTGATTGTTTCGAGTTTTTTTATTTCATTCTAGAAAATTTTATTATAATCGTTTTATTGACTATTTTTGCAAGTTCTTTAGTTCAATACCTCTCCATCTTTTGATTTCTTCGTTACACTTAGTATATTAGGTGTACCATTACGTTTCTTAAATTCAACAAAAGAAGATGCCACTAGCTAACTAATGTAAGATTTCTTAAGTTAAAACATCCCATCGCATCCTTGATAATTTAGTTATAATATATAGATATTAACAATTTTCTGTAAGGATTACAATATTATATAGTTAAATTAAGTGAGTTTTGCAAGTGTTATTTATTGTAACATGCTTCAAAATATGTAAAAATCCCACGTAGAAATGCTGAAAGGAAGAGCTTTGTGTTACCTGTAGTATTCACCAGACATTGCCACAAATGGCTAAAAAAAGTTCTACTCTTGAATCGGAATTCATTTGCTGTGTGAATAGGCGAAGAAAATACTAACGATGGACAATATTTTGAAAAAAATATATTGTGTAAGTTAATTTGAACAGATTGAAATTTACAAAATAAACTTTTAAAAATAATTTGCACGTACAGTAATAGAAATAGGAACACCAAAAAATTATTAAAAGAATAAAATAAATATTATAAAAAAATAACGGTAAGAATACAAAAACATAAAAGGTTTGCACTATAAAAATTTTCACACAAAATAATTTTCTTTATTCGCATAAATTTTCTAAATTTAAAAAAACCTAATAAGAAAATATAATACATGAAGTCTGAAGTAGGAATAACATGCAAATTATCCCAAAATAAAACAGATTTTCACTATAAAATTTTGTTATAATTTTCCCCGTCCTTTGTTTTTTTTAACAGACCTCTTATTTTCTCTAAAATGTTTCTGAATTTTAAAAAAACCTCATTAGAAATCATAATACACGAGACATGAAATAGGAATATTATGGAAATTATCGAGCAAGTTACATAATTTTCGCCAGTCTAATTAAGTCTTGTTTCATGATTAGAATCCTAATTACAAACCTACATTTTGACAATAGGCAGGTAGATGTTGGTACCCGTTTCACAGCTGATGCTAATCTCTATGGTGGCATGCTTATCAAATTTAGCGAGGAGTTCAACTAGGGAATACTAAGTATGCGCTGTTACTGTCAACCGCTAATATACGTTATATTTATACTGACGCCATTTGATGTCAGCTCCAACGCTGCAGGTAGAAAAGCACGATGAAGATAACCAAATTAATGGACGTTGTAAAGCTCTTAAGATTTTTACACCTCCTTGTTTTTCATTTATCGCAAAAAAATTCTAGAAACTGATAAGAGGGGTACGCCGATATATCACTTCTTAAGTATCTCTTCGGGATACAGTTTGACGCCACCTTCTCGTTTTTTCGTCTAATTTTTACTAGCCTTAAGTGCTATTGTCCGCATCGTGAGAATTTTTACCGACATCTGCATAATACCGAACAGAATTCAGTAAAGGAATGCAGTGAAATCAATTAAAAAGGTTCCGTTTTCAAGCTGTTGAAGGGTATCTAAAAGGCGTCATATTTTATATATACCTCTGGCGTTTTTACGATCTCACTCAGCAATAGTACAGTTCGTTTTTCACCTAATTGAAAAAGAGAACTTCCGCTTCTCTAATGGATACCGTTCCCTAAAAATTGTTATACCGATTTGTGGAACGGTAGCAAGAAAGAGATATGTCGTGTTGCTAAATATAACTTAAATAATGGAATATCAATTTAAAAATAGGCGTATATGGAAATAAACGCCTGCTACTAAATTCAATGATTAGATTGATTAAGGCGATACCCAGATTACCTATGTATATTTTTGTTATCAGTACTATTTACTATATATATATATATATATATATATATATATATATATATATATATATACATACATATGTGTATGTTTTGTATAAATTTTTTCTATTTTTTTAATAGATGCCACTACTATCTTGTACAAAATAAATCCTAAAACTTATAAGTAATTGATAAGTTTTAGGATTTATATGTCCTCAGTCAACAAGCTGTTGTTATCATTTTGTTTCTAGTATTATAAACCAAGTCCATTACTGACGATTGGTTGCAATAATTCTCAGATAATGCGAATATATTCTTCGTGTCACTCTCCATGGTCTTAATCCAATCCAATATTGCCTCACGAATCTGTGAATAATCTGAATTGTCGCATCACAGACATAAAATATCCTGAACCTAAACTTGAATACTATAATCAGTGTCCAAGTTTTGGAGCTATACAGAGAGATTAGCTAAAATCAGCTTTCGGAAGAACTCCGGCTTAATTGTAACATTTTTCTTCTTCTACGCATATCATCTTAGCCATGGAATTAATTATCTTCTCTAAACGAACTATTTCCGACACAATATCCATCAAGAAATAGAAAAAATAAAAAGTAAACATTATTAAATTAATACAAAATACTCTGAACTTCTCCAAAATCATGTTATGTCTAAGATAAAGAATAATAAGGAAGCGCTACGTTTGTATGCATTTACCAAACATCCTTCTAACTAATTAATCATTAGTTAGTTTCCTAATAACAACTATATTATTATATATTTTAAATTCGTAACCTCTTGGAAGATATAATATATTTCAACTTGACAGATTTACAAGCTTTCAGGCATTAAGGTAGGATTTGTTTGAATTTGTCTACGGCTTAAAAAAGTTGTTTTTGTTCGTCTACATATTTCCATATCTTTTTGAAATAATTTCAACAGTATTTTAGAATATTGAATTTAATTGCTTTTTTAAAATATCGCATTATGTTGATTTTTAATAATAAATGTATAAGTGCATGTTAAAAGAAACGACTAGAACCTTGTAGAAGTCTCAGCAAAATGCGAGGGTTGCTTGGAAGACAAATATGGTCAACATTCCACAATGTTGAAGTCATTGTGGGTCTACAGCTACTTCATAGCAAATAACTTTTAGCTCATGTACTACAGCTGCTCCACAACAGTAGTGAACTAATATGCTTTTATGTGGAGTACAACAGTGGGATTTCACGTCTAATCTATCAAATGCGAATTATGTGTAGGTCTGAAATGTTAGATCTAGACTAACAATATGAAGGAAAAACGAATGGATAGTTGCAATTATAAATAGCTGTAATATATGTACTATGTGTATTTATATAACTTAGACTTATTAACTTATTAAACTGATTAACTTATTATAACTTAATTAAAAAACATAGCTTACAATTTTCCTTGCAAGAACATAATTAATTATTTTAAACAGTAAAGAAACATTATGATATATTTTACGCATAATCAGTCTTAATTTTGACATTCTGAATATGCCAGCTTAAATAGTACTAAATAAACTCTTTGATGTTCTAAGAGTAATAATGTGTGGTAATCAAAGCGCTATCAGGTTCGAGTATTAAATGTAGACCACACTTGAAAAGTTAATTAAAGAAGACTGATTTTAATTCGTTGCAACAGTTTTGTTCAAATGGTTGCGTAATATTTTCAGGAACGCCATGTTTAAAATACAAGTATACTTCTTAAATATAATGAACTAGTTATTAGTTTGAGTTGCTTTTTAACTGCAGAACTTTACAATAACATTACGTTAAAGTTTATTTGACAACAAATTACGAAAAATTTATGAAATGATGAAAATTTACAGTGCTAATTTTAACTCGTAGTAAGTTTTTTTAGAACAGTCTGTGTTCTATATGGGGCTTTTGGGACCGATATTGAGTTCAGTTAGCACCGCTGTTGAAAGCTTTCATATTTCGTCCCTACTTCTTTATGTCAATGTCCCAGACACCATGCGATCGTTTCTCACCTAATTGACTTTCCCGGCTTTTTATATGTTACAAGTGTTAAATAAACTAGTGAGAACATAAATTGGATGACCTGAAAATGAGAACTTCCGCTGCGAGGCATTTTAAAATGGGGGCCAACCCAAAAAAAATGTATTTTATCGCTCTTTACGAGAGAACTAGAGAAACCTATTTTTAGTAGCAATATGTATCCGAGTTATCTCAAATACCTAAACATTATGTGATATTGAGGGCTTAATTTTTTAATGGACAGGCTGCGTAATAATTTTAAGGGTTTATCTTCTCCTAAATTTACATTTTTGATGGTTTTGGCTAAACTATGATTTCTTTACAGATACATTTTCATACGCACGTACTTTTTACCTGTGGGTCTATTTTCCAAGGAATTAAAATTTGCTATTCCTACTGATCTAATAAACCTCAAGATACAAATACGCGATTACGGCAGATGATACTGCTTAATGATTTCTGGAAGCCGCTAATTAATCAACAAAAAACCCAAGCGATAATGTCCCGCGGTAAGCACACTCCCTATTGAAACCAATTTACTATATGAAACAATTCTCATTCCTGGGCTACAAAAAGTTCAAACATTGGACATTATTTTTACCATTTAAGATGGTCAGATCAAATTCAGCAATCTACCGCCAAGGGTTATGGCAAATGGACGGCCCTGTTCCTTCTTCTATGCAGATCAAGTAAATGAACGGACTCAATTTTTTGTGTATCCGGCTATCTTCCATTTTTCTATACAGTTCGTAAGTATAGTCTCATTTCGACAAACCGATCAAGATCAAAAAGCTGCACGGGTTACAAAATAAGATCTTGAATGAGAAACAGGAATGCCGTTAGTATCTGTGATCACAAACTATCACGGAAAACTTCATAAAAAGAACTATTCCATCCATTTCTGCTCTGCTATCTGTAATGCACCGTGTAATACACTCTAATATAAATGATATATCGATTGATAATTAAGAAATATCTTCATTTCTTATTTTAGTTCTTTAGCATTTTAACACAACTAAAACTTAACTAAAAAATGATGCAAAAATAACATATAAAATGAAATATAAAAAAACGTTTTTATATGAAAAAAAAATATATGAAGGAATGAAGAATTTGAAAGAGAATCGAACTGAACTTAAGAAAACCGAATACAAAAACGCTGTTAAAACATATATACAACTTAAAAGAAATTAATAAGTAGCTTGAAATATATATTTAGATAGTATTTTAGTTAAATGTTGCATGGTCGGTGGTCAGGTGGTTTTAACACAAATAAAATGTCTTCGGATCTCATACCGCAATAGGTATACTTGACAACATATGCAGCTGAAATTATTTTACTAGATGCTAATGAAAAATCGTTGTTAGCTACAGACGGTAACGTTCACTAAAAACAACTGATCAGAAATTGTGTGGGTTGTGGACACCTATAGGTCCAATTAAGCATATTTAAATTCACATTAAATATGATATTAATCTAACATGAAATATATACATGAAGAAGCAACTGAAATTAAAACATAAAAAACATATGACTACTCGGATGTCTTTTCTCAGGTCATATACATTTTAAATAAAAGGCAAGATAAGACAAACATTATTTTAGATAAAAATAAGGATCATGGAAAAAATGTAACGTTTGTATTGTTGGGTTGGTTAGTGTTGCAACAGTATTTTGTTAACTGCTAAATCTTATATCTTTATATATAGTTTTGTATCTAAAAATATATATTTTTAATTATATCCATATAAGTTTATATCCATAGAATGTGATTGTAAAGATTATATTAAGTACCGACAAGACTCATAATACTTAGAATAAAATAAATCTTACAAATTCTAGAAAAGCTCCGCTATTGTTAATAGCATATAGATTTATTTATCTACTTATATAGGTGGAAATTCTTAATTGAGTAAAATAATAAGCAATAAAGACCTTACATATCCGAATCTGCAAGAATCCAACAAGCGCAAGTTGTTCATTTAATTCAAAGTATTGTCTATCCATAGCAGCTACCTATTCAATCTCTCAGGCAATTTGTGGATTTCATCTTGAAAGAACTATGTATATTTTGAGGCTATCCACGAACTAACCCATTTTTTGGTATCTTCATAAGAAGTGAAGTGTTGATCAGACAAATCACGATTTATATGTTGGAACAGGTACTTCCATTTTAAAGTTTTTACCGGTTTTCCAATATGTGGTTGGATGTTCAGAACACTCTATGTCTTCGGTGTCAAAATCACTACTTTTAAATTGTAGAAATCAGTATTCCAATGATGAAATCGATGGAGCATGACCTATTTCTTCAAATTGCAAATGTTATTTATTTTGTACAAACTCAGACATTTTCAGCGCACTAAAAAATATTTTGTTCACACTTCGATGAGATGACACATATTGAAAGCGAAAGCCTTCAATATGAAGTGGTACCCAATGCCATTAATACACAGTAACATCATCTGTTGTAAATCCCTTAAAACTAATTTATAGGTCTAATATTTTTTTGCTAATTAGTTTGCGCAAAGAATAGTAACAGCAAAATTTATATATATATATATATATATATATATATATATATATATATGCATTGGCCGTTTTGTTGGATAGAATATATTACTTATATGTTTTTACTGCTATCTGTAAAATGGTTTTAATTCTCTTTTATTAAACCCACAGTAAATCGTTTCAACTGTCGACTAGGTTCCTAGTCTGTTCCGCATCAGCTTTCTGACAAAAATGACACTACCAAATCGGTACCGTGTCGCATTTCAAGACAAAAAAAATTCTCTCCAACCGATAACACGCGGGCCCGTCACTTATCGGGAGAGAATCTACGAAGACGACATCCAGGTCCTACCAGGCGATAGGATATCGGCCGGATCGGCTACGTGGGCGTATTTGACACGTAGCAGACGCCCGAAAGGAAAGAAGTAAAAATATTCGGGGGGCCATTAAAAACACGTCGACGCGAGGACGTGGAGGAACGCCCGCGGGGATCGGGTGTTTATGCCGGCGCGGAGGTTTGTTTGGTAATTTTAGCTTTTCTCTGGCGAAAATCGTCGAGGAGAAAAGGGGTTTGTCTAGTTCGGGGGTGATGTTACTGACGGGGTGACTTTATTTACAAGTCGATACACAAGACAGATCCGTGACAGACAGACTGTTGATTAACATGAATATATTTGAATAGGATAGATGACTATATAAGAAGAACTACTTTATAACAATTCTATGTATTTACTTTACCTGGAATAAAAGTTATTTCTGCAAAAAAATGTAATATTAAATAAAATAACTGCCTAATTTATTGAGTAAACATGTGTAGCGACCTTGACGCATGTCGAATTTTACATCGTGGAATAACTGCCTACAAAATACCCAGAAATATAATCCCAGATGTTGAACACGGACGAGGTGCTGGCAGCGCCAACTATGAAATGATAAGGATTATCTGGCAACCCCGAGACGTATATCTGGGATGTTATTGAAAGGCATTTTCGATCATTCAGTATCTGAGTTTAGAGGTGCCACCATCGACTGCCCAAGCCTCGCCTCCAGATAACACCGCTGGATCCGTTTCATCTATTTTGTACTTTTAATTTTTTATATAATTTCAATAAACAACGGTCACATAATGTAAACAACACTGTTTCATTTCGTTTTTACGACCATTCACCGAGCCATATAAGATACCCTAAAAAGTCAATTAAAGTAAAAGACACTATGCAGAGATCTAGTTTAAGAATTTATAGGAGAAGTTAATATGTTAAAGTATATCTAAACATATATTTTGCAAAGTACTTGATGAATTATTGTAATTGTACATGCATATAAGATTGTATTGTTATTATTAAAATTACAATTTGCTCATTTTATCTACCCAAATATTGCAAGGAAGTTTTATATAATACCACATACAGATTTTCGTTTTACAAAGCTGCTAAAAATTTTAGAAAATCAAACATCCATCATTAAATGTATATAATTTAAAACTTTTTTATGTTGCATAACTTCTTTTTAATTGCATGCAAATATAAGATCCAAGTAAAATGTTTAAATGCGTAAATGACGTCAATGTTTCGTAGCGCTAAATTTTTTGTTTTTATTTCCGGTAACATATTAATAACCATACTAACCATTTTTTATTACAGCCATCTAGCTTATTTTTCCTTTTGATTATATCATGGCAGTAAGATTTGTCATTTTATATTACATAGATTAGATGATTGCATTTATCAGCGATACCTATTTCTGAAAATGAGAGTTATAAATGTAAACAACTGTTTTGATATTTCTTTACATAAGATAATAGTTTATTACTTATCATGGAACATTCATAATTGCCGAACGTTCATACGAATCGTTCCTCGATTGCTAGGTAACAAACAGTAGCTTTCCGTCGCCTACTATTACTGATGGTTATGTTAAGTGATGTGATGTACTAGTACAATTTAAATCACAATGGTCTAGAAGAGCTCTCCACATTGACACCGACGTTAAGCAGTAGGTTTAGTATAAATATATAGATTATGTATTATATATAGAGTATTCTATATTATATATAAATTTATTTCATAATAGTTAAAGAAACCTTTAAGGCATTAGTATTTTCTACATTTTATGCGTGTGTTTTGTATTCCTGAGCTTAATCAATAAAAATAGGAAAAAAGAACTCTGACAGTTAAAAGTTCTAAAGAACAGCTTTTAAATATAGATGACAAATGTAGATAAATAATTCCAGGCGTTCCAGAAAATGGCAGACAATTCGAAAGATTCGAATGGTCGTCTGTCGAATATAATTAAAGCTTTGTAGATAGTGTAGATGCGAATAAATAGATAAGATAAAAGTTATATGTTAATAAGATAAAGTTATAAAAATATGCGTCGTTTTATAAAAGCAGAAAAATTTTTCGTAATACTGAAAAAAATTACGTAACGTTGGTGGTATAAAGAAAATATTTTTTGAGGCATTGTTTTTGAATATTTTATAATCTGTAATTATAGATTACTAAAACCTGAGATGTAGTGAGACTTTAGAACTGAATTATTTTTTGTATTTCATTCTTAATCCGTAACATCTGGGTTTTGTCAAATGATAACTTAAGGAAAAAACGAATATAGGATACCTTCGACAACATTTTAAGCCTCCAGAGTCTATCTGGATCACGCACAAAACAAAATTAAACTAGGGAGAAACTAAGATACTACTAAATAAAACCTACAAGGTGGCGAAAAATAGAAAGTGGGGAAAGGTATATTTGTTATTTTAACAAAAATGTTATGTCTATACCTCAAGAAAATATGAGCAACTTTAGTATTAAAAACAATTAATTGTAACAACTTTTTTATAACATCTTTATTAGATGCTTAGTACAATCTTAATTTACAATTAATTTATTATTACTTTTCCTATGTAATTGGATTAATTCATAAGCAAGAGTGCGGGAAAATACATCAATATGTATTCGTCAATTATAAAATTATAATAACTTATAGCTATAGTTTAAACTAAAGGTATACACTGTATATAAGTTCGTATGGTTTTGTTCGTTTCAATCTCCTGACATCCTGCGCGCTGTCCAGCAGTTGTATTGTTTCCACGTTAGTATGATTTAGTAATCTTCTTTCGTGTTTCAAGGCGAAATCTTGGATAACTTCGGAAATCAATTTGGTTTCCAGGTCATCGTGCAATTCTTCGTTGGTTACGTACTGATAGCCATTGGTAATCAATCGAAGAACCTAGTTTTGACAGCGTTGTGTGACTAGTTGATTTGAATTTTTTTGAGTTGGCTTTATAATTGTATTATAGATCAACCTCTTTGATTTTACATCAAGTTGAGAGCATCTTGCGACTAACCAGTATAGTCGTTTTATTTTGGTTCTAATGTGTTTTGCTTTTTGTCTGTTTCCAATTTAATCTACCGTCAAGATGGATTTTAAGTTATTTAGCTGATTCTACTTGAGGAATTGGGCATCCATTGAGTGATATAATTAAGTTTTTATTATTTCGTCGCAATGCAAAATTAACGTGGACAGATTTGGAGCTATTAAGTTGAATATAACAACTTTAACTCAATTATTTTACAAAATCAAACTTACAAAATTAAGAAAATAATTTAAATCTTATAATTGTCCGATTATTATAATTTTTTTAAAATAATTTTATAGTTATCTATAATTTCTCTCACTTTAAGATTTTATAGTATAATTGTAGAAAAGAGATCCGAAAATTAAACTTGAATATAAACCGAAGTGCAGCTGCAATAACATTCATTTTTATGATCTTATTATATAAATTATGTTCTAATAAATCTGTTTTTAATAGACAAAGCTTTCGTGGTTTTTTGTTCCCTTTTATAACTACTCATATCACTAACAATCTTTTAGGGTATTTTAGTGGAGGTGAACAACAAACCTCCTATATCGAGACCTTAATAAAACGAAAATTATTGCGTTCCCTTTCTGATTAAGAATAATTAGGAAACCATAAATAAAAAAAGTGTCAGGGATTAAAAATAGTATTTTATGTAACGTTCATCGGCGAATATATATTTTCTAATGGGGATTAGCCGTGGATAAATTACCCTCAACGGAGTATTAATCAACCGAATATAAATAACCACATGTCAGGTCCTACCCCTTTTTAGAAAAGAAATCACATTGGTAAAGGTCTTAAATATTCCCAATTATTGAAAATCTTGGGATATATTTAGATTAAAAAATTCTTATTATTAACAACTTCTCCATCTATTGTTACCACAGTTTTTAGATTGTTTAATTTACATCTTACACTAGATATTCTTATTACAATTAATTTATAAAAATTATTTATTATTATATATTACTACAAGCTAGAGGTGTTGGCCATAGAAAAAAAAATCGATATTTTGATTTATCGATATTTCAAAAAATATTACTTACGTTTCGTTTCGTTAAAAAAATATATCGATAATATATTTTTAAGAAAAAATAAATATACTGAAATATTAATAATAAGTACCAATTTTAAAGGTTTATTAAAAATTATATTTAATTTTTACTGAAAAATATATCGAAAAAGAATCGACTAAAAAAATATCGAAAAATATCGGCTAAAAAATATCGATTTATCAAAACAAGTAGCTGTGTTGCTCCTAGGCTGTTTTGATTTAGTAACTTTATTTCATATTTTAGGGCGAATAATTGAATAACTTCGCATTTCCATTTGAATTCGAAGGGTTAAGTATTGGTAATTAGCCTAAGAACTTTTCTTTTGTCATCCCTGGATTACTAGTTGATTTGATGTTTTAGTGCAAACCCATATTGAAACATTGTAAGTCCAAAAAGGCTTTATAAATTACTGAGAAATCAATTTCCTTAACTTTAGGTCAAGTTGTATTGCAATTATAATTCTTTAATCTATAATATAATGACTATTTCAGTAATTATAAACTATATTTTCCTAACTTAGCTATGAATTATTGTATAGACAAAAATTCAACGGAAATGAGTAATATGAGTAAAGTGATTGCGAAATTTTACTACTTTAATTATTAAAAGTCGAAACAAGTACCGTCTGAGAAGATTTTATCCTTATGAAAACCCCAGATTTATCGGTCAGCTAGATAATGTTCATAATATTCCTTGTTGACAATTTGCCTGGTAGAAAACATTTATAATCAACAGCAACATGTTTTTTATGTTTAACTGCTTCTTAACAAAATGCTATAATACTAAAGATTAAATATAATGTAAAATATGCAGACCTTTTATATATTTCTCTATATTTTCTAAACATATACTTCTTAAAAGATTATCAGAACACGGATCAAATCTTTCTCTGAAGCTTGTTCTGTATGCAGTATGCAGTACCTGTAAGCTTACATGCACATACAATACACAGTTGATTACACTAATTAATAAGACAATCCCAAGCAGTCACATGTAACAAATATACGCAACACTGAACATGAATTAATATGTATATGCTAATTAATTAAAGATAAATGATACAATACTGAACGGTCTAGCATTGGTTAATATTGGAAATTAGAAGGAGTTTGATTAATAATTTCATGAAATTTTACTTTTTTTCTAAGATATAACAATTCCGAAATATTTACCTAGAAACAGTCTAGGTATGATTTACCTAGATATAAATATTTACATTATAACGGCTTCAGCAGTGTCGTTTGTGAAATTGGTTCAATAAATCGACACTTCTTTGAGTCATGACTTCGGATGCCTTCAGTTATATAGAGGAGTTTCTCTGGTTAGTATTTTCGTTAGAGTGGCAGTTTAAAACTGGAAAAACAAAGTTTTAAGATTAATTACTAAAGCTTATCACTATGTAAAGCAATATGGAATCAACACAACTGCTGGACAACGCTCAGAAACTCAGAAGAATAAGAGGAACCAAACCACACGAAAATATATAATGCATAAGGAACGTTTTTAACTTTAGCTTAAGTAATCTAATTTATTTTTAACTGGAATAGACGCTTTGATGTTTTTGTTCTCGCCTTACTTATATATTGATAGTTCACGTACAGCAGTAAGATAGCACTTAGCATATCTAATGTACGTATTGTACGACAGACACTTTGGACTTAACATCTATGTCACTCTTTCTACTTATATCAGCACTGAACTAGATCAAAATGGCTTTACTCTCCTTAATCTTGTGACTATTCCATTATTATCTAAGAGCTGGAGAACCTTAAATTAATGTGCTGATAGAACCTCTGTTCATGTCCTTGGGTATAGAACTTGATAATATTATCAACAATTCTACCTTCAGGTCCTTAAGTAGATTGTGCACACAAATATACCGTGAAGCATCAACAATAACTCAAAGTATCTTGTTTTCGAATTTTTATACGATATTTTTTTTGTTTAGGTTTGTAAAACGCCAGTATCAGTCAGTTATATAATGTAAAATATAATTATACAAAATATATAATTATATAATTTCTATTTTTAATTTAGATATATATTTCTCAAATCGAAGTCGGTTAATTTTTAACTTATATTGATTTATTCATACTTTTCGAACTCTATTTAAGTAATTAATAAAATTTTTAAACGTTTTGAAAATATTAATCAATCATTATATTAATCAAAATCAGATAAAGAGTTACTTAGGTTTATACCTAATATTAATACCAGCAGGCATTATCGCTTGATATAATAAATATTAATCTGAAAATAAATAACCGAAACCTAAGCCAGGCGAGAAAGTCAAGAATCAACGTATTCTTTCACAATTTTTAAAAATCACTGTAGCGGCGACACGCCAATGTATATTTACAGGATTGTGGAGAAGAATTTTAATCCTAAATCCAAAAACCAACATCCAATTTAGATTATGCGCCTACAAATTCAAATATAACCGTTAATGCCGTCTGACCAAACCCCACCTAGGCCAGACGCGTTGCATTTCCATCATTGATAAAGTCTGTCCTCGGCTTTACGACCATAGAACAATCAGGCTTTCAGGGTCGTTTGATGCACGATTTAATTCTACCCCCTACCCAATTTTTTATCGACATTTATCTGGGAATTTGGATACGCGATATTGAAACATTTTTTTCTGGTCGTTGCACCGACACTATTTCCGATAACTAGTGATAGAAAAAGGTAATGACTCGTGAAAATTGAGTCACTTACTTTGATTATCAAGCTAGATTACCTCGAAGTAATTCCGAAGATATTGGCTCTATTAAATCCAGGATTTGAAGTCCTAAGATGGAAAAAACTATTGCTTAACTTTTTCGGATGTTAATCTGATGTTTGCTAAAAGTTACACAAAATATTTTGTTGACCCAAAAAGATGTCGATAGATCGTATCGTATTATTAACATCGTATTTTCAAGAGGTCTATGGCTGAAGATAAATGGTAATGAGGTTTGCGAGCAAACACGAAAAGTGCTAGAAATAGGACGGATAACAACTATGATATGACTATATGACTTGAAGAATATCGAAAAATTCTTTTGAGGTAGAAGATAAGTATTGAGAGCAGTATGCATCTGTGTCTAAACAACTCGGCACTTATAATCGCAAGATGACAAGATGATTCAGAGGAAGCTGTAATGTGTGGAGACGTAACCATGTTTAAACTTTGCTAGAGGGATGAAGGTAATAAAGCAAGAACTATGGACAAATTTATCGTTTTTGCTCAGACTATGATAAATGTGGTGATATTCGGCTTTGTGTTTTTGTGTACAATTGTTTCAAAATTTATGGTGATCAATTTATTCATATTTATTATTATGGCGTTATTATCAGAGTTGTTACGGGGTAAAATTTATTTAAATGTGAAAATGGAACAAAAAAGGTCCCGCTCCGTGTTGTGGCTTTCCAAAGGAACTTAATTTAGCCTAGAAATTACTTTAAAAGTAAGGAATGATGAACTTAAGTTCTTAAGTTTCTTTGAATTTTAGACCAGATAATTATGGACCCAAATGTGGAAGAGCATTCCTTAATCAAGATGCAATTCCTAATTGTAATTTAAACAGTAAATCTTTCATTATGGTCAGTAGGCATAACTAAATTGACATACAAAACATGTTTAATCGCAGATGCTTTAATTTTATCTATTGAAAAGGAAAATATGATCAAAAGAAGTAAATTTGGATGTTTCCTAATTGAACTAAAAATTATATATGCGTTTTTCTACATATTCATTAGAAACAAACGAATTTTTGCCTTCCACTTGTGGTAAATATGATTCAGGCTTTACAACACTAACTAGACCAAGAAGTAATTGTACATGTGGTAATATTGCAAGAATGATTATATTTTGAATATTTCTTCATTGTTATTTTTATATCTCTTTATTCCCCTCCTATTGTTATTATGTTATATTATGTATATGTTAATTAAAGAACCTAGATTAATTATCTAAAAGAAGTTATATTTCAACTTCTTTATTTATTACCAACATTATATACATTTAATTTAAAAAAGTTTGGATTTTTTAAATAAAAAATACTTCATTCTTGATGATTGGGTATTGTTGCTTTGGGTATATTGAATCAAGTCAACTACATAATATTCAAGACACCTTCTTGGGCAACATCCCTAATCATATAGAACATGGATTAAAGACAACATTGTTGTTCAACTAAAATAGTCCAAACTTCCGTAATATCAATGGAAAAAAATCCTATATAGTATTATAATATAGTATTAATATAGTATTTTTAGAAAAACTAATTCATTTTTAGAACTTACTCTTTGTGTCTGAGTTTGTGTCTTTACTTACAATTCGTTGACTAAACTTATGACCAGAGTCTCTTGAATGTATAATTACCTGTAAAAGAAAAAAGAACTAATTAATTCCTAATGTTTAAAGTAGCTTATGAAGATTGAAGTTATTGAACATAATATGTATAGGGTGGACCATCTATAGTTTATATTATTTTACTTTTAAACATAATATAAAAATTTTGTCACTCTCTACTAGTTTCTGACACTATATGAGACTTCCTATTTTGTTTGGTAATCTTATACATAAACAATAGCCATGCAAAAAAAAATTATAATAGTCCACCTTATATAACATATGAATCTTGTGCTTCAGCATAGCTGTCTTTTTTATATCTATAGTTATACTATTTTGGGATGTACCCCACTATAATAGGCATATACGTATTTAAATATACAAATAAAAAATGCATTTGGTTTCATTTGATTAACCTTATGTTCTAATAGTGCATCTTAATTTCCAGCATAAAAATACCGAAACCCTTATATTAATGAAAGTGTGGGGACCGCCACGACCCTTTAGGCCACCATCAATTCATCAAGTACAAATGTTGGCAACGCCAGTGGATTGGTACCATGCAGTTCCAGGCTATAAAAGACCATCACGACGACGTCTCGTTCTCTTTTCTTTTCTCCCCCTTGTAATAGTACTACTTCCACAGCGCTACCGTACTTCCTCTACCTAACCTAATATCCTATCAATTCTCCCGTCGACCACATGTATAATTTAATATCAAAAATAAACAGTATTTCTTCAACCAGTGCTTTCAGTTCTCGTGCAAATTCCTTCCAAAAATAGTAGTGAGTGTTTTGACAAATAATCGCAGCGGCAGCCACACATTTCGACCGACTGACCGACCCGACGAACATTCCTACAGAAGTATAAATTTATTTTTAAAATAATCAAAGGTATTTACAAAATATACATAGACATATCACTAAATAGAAATTTATTAGGAATAAAAATTAGAACAATTCAAAAGAAGCGTTGTTTAACATTTTTATTCTATAATTACAACTTTTTAAACCTGTAGCTATTTTAAACCGTAGCGAGGTAGTTGATTGATTTATAACAACGATTTCCTGCGAGCTTCTTCATCCCATTTATTCAGGGCTTAGTTTCGATTTTGACAGTCGAGATCTTTGAGGAAAACGCCTAGATTAATAGACGCCATTAAAAGCTCTCATGGTTTTTACAGATTCTCCGATTTATTTATCGACGCGAACTTCGAAGATGACATCAAAACTTGTTTCCGAGCTAATCTGCCTTGTCTCAATTCATCTTTCCGCATTAAAAAATTATGTAACGGTATTTGTAAATGTTGTGGCTATTAGTATTTATTTGCTTTATTGTTGTCTATAAATTTTAATTGTAAAATATACAAATGTGAAATCGTTTTAAATTATTGTTATACTATATTTAATATAGTATTTAATAATACTATATTTAAAGAATGTTATGAATATTGTTAGCTATATTTAATTTCAGTATCTGAAAAATGATACGTTCTTTGAGATTACTGAATTGTTTTCTATTTTTATTAATTATTTATTATATAATATATTATCTAATTATTTTTTATAAGATATCTCCATAAAAATGAAAGTGTAGCTCAGTCAGAATGAACATTGATCGGAGTAAGCTATAATCTGAAGGAGAAGTGTCTGGTGAATACGGAGGCTTCAATGTAACTCTTCAATAATTTTGAGTTTCAGTTTGCAATGACTGTTTTTTTTAATGTTAAGTACAGATGCATTAATTATAATCGATAGGCGATGATACCGATCTATCCTATGACGCTGTTTTATTTTCTTTATTTATTTTCTTCCATTACATTTTTACACCAGAGTGCTTGTTGTCAACTATATTAATATCGATATTTTAAAAACGTCCAAATATGACACATTCAACTGTTTTTTAATTAAACAGAAATAAAGCAGGCGTATACTAATGCGAATATATTAGTTTTGGATAACAATATATACAATATGCTCCGTTTTGTTCGATAACTTGTGATATGTCATAAAAGCTTGTCATAATTACAAGTCGATGTTAAGGCTAGTTTACCAGCAAATAGGTGGTAATGGGTCTGGACTATAAGGTGTATTCATAAGATATCTTTCAACCAAGCTGCCGGAACATCTGAACAGTCGCTTGATGGCTATATTTCTGGACTACTATTTTTTTAAGTGATCCAATTTTTGATAGTACAAGCTTGAATTAAGACAGGAGACACAAATACAAATTCTATTAAATACTCAGCAATCATTCTTACCAGATAATTCCGGCTTAGCTACCATTTTTGCTGGATGTAAGTGATCCATTTTTCGTCGCCAGTCAACATTCCCTTCAAAATTGGATCAATTTTATTGTAATTTTGCAGTGATAAGCCGAGGGAAATTTGGCCCATGAGGTTTTTTGGTCAAACTATTGTGGCACCCATACATTCGGCTATTTTTTTTTTTGGAGGGGGATTTCCAAAAATTTTTTTATATAATTGTTAGCTCATATACAATAAAAATAGTGCTAATATAATAGTCGAATAACATTATCCACATTTTCGACAATTGATCTCCCAGGGTTCGGTACATCTTTGACATCGAAATTATTAGAACAGAATCAATGAAACCAAAACTGTGTTTGATTGGTCGTAGATCATTTATCTGTCTTCTACGTGATTTAATACAGAACTAATGACTCACAGAACTGTCAATAAACAAAAAATCAACGATTGCATTTTAAACCAATGTCTCAATTTAATTTCCAGTAGGACTTCTGATAAAAACATAGATTTGGGATAATAATAACCTAATATGTACCTAGATACAATGTGCTCTAAGATGGATATATCTCTTATGAGGAAGTGTGAATATTCTAAAAATATCCAGAGAAAAAAATGTAGTTTTAAACGCTTTTATTTTTAATAAAATAACTGAACATAAATTTTTGATAGACAAATCGTGATGAACCAAGATATTAAAACTAACATAGTTATATAATTGACAGCTAGACTATTTTTTAGATTGGTATCGATACCACAACACTACAAGAGAACCATATACTCAAAGTACTTATCACTTGGGACGCAAGCAGTTATTTGATTTTATTCGATAATATATTCAATTACCAACAGTTAAAAGGTATGAGAAATTAAATTAATCTCGGTAATCCCTTTTGTTCAGACCTCATGGGGCTTCAACAAGACCGACTTTGAATAAATTTGTAAGCCAATTAGACCATCAAACTATTATTCTTTATGTCGATGAATCTATTTGATTCCATTCAGATTTTAATCCAGATCAGTACCACCCACCGCATAACCAGTAATAACATATTTGAAAACAATGTTCAAACGGCAGGTGAATTTACCAACTGCATTATAAGCGGTTTTACCTTTTTAAAATACTAGCTGGCGCTCGTTAGTTTGAAATATCATCATAACGCAGTGTTATGATGTTAAATAAATTTCATTGAGAGTTCTGCTCGGCATAACGAATGTAATAATTAGTAATTAATTGGGGTAAATACGGCCCATGATGCTTTGAACTATTTAATAATCATATTAACATTAAAAGCTCATTCGATTGTAGACCGTTGGAATTATGGAATGGCATTAAATGATAAAATAAAACAATATGGCATCGTTTGTTGTAATACCTTATTAAATTTGACGTAAAGTTAAATATTTTAATTATATTAATCATTTATATTATTTGACATCGATTATATTTTGGTTACAAGTTAAGGTTATTAAATATTTTGTATATATATATATATATATATATATATATATATATATGGAAACACAAACGAAGAAACGATTTTATAGTTATAAAAATGAAATTTTCAGTATAGGTTCTCTCAATTTCAATAGTTTTATTCAATGACTCTCCAGTTTGTAAATCTTATCATTGTAGTGGTTTTCTGAGGGCTTTTACCTCTTCACTTAATGAAAATAGTTTAATATCTTTTTAAGTGTGAGGTTTTAATGTATTGGTTCTAACATTGAACAAATGTTCTCGTAGGCCGAACACGTTTGAATACTCAAACTAGCAGGAGTTAGGTGAAAATCCATCACAATCTCGAAAACAATTGGCAAAAAAGTTGAATGTGAACAGAGTGGAAATTGGGGAACAATTACGAACGATGGGAAGGTAGAAACTTAAACAATTTATTAACTACTGTTCATTAACAGTAGATAAAACATGATGAAGATTATTAATAGAGATAAGGTGAGGCAAAAGTCCCGCTACCATTTTTATTGCGCGCCATCTTGATTATGTGACGTTTGCCTAGTTTCGCTTTAACCATCGTGTTGTGTACAAGTCCAAATTTTGTTATGGATAAATATACGTCACAAGAACGAGCAGAAATAGAGGCAATACTTTGTATTGTTTTATTAGTTTGAAGGTAATCTATGAACAACATTCCTTTTACATCTTAAAAACATCACTAATACTTTCACGGTCTATTTCGCCAGCTTCTTCATAGTAGTGAAACAAAGCACAACATTATTTTAATATTTAGTATGTTTTATTTATAAAATTTCAAATGACTGTAGAACAAATTTAATTGTAGAAATGTTTATTAATGTAATAACAATTTTCAGAAGCAATTGGTTTTCTAAATATTCTTAGGATGACGTAGGAATCCCATATAAACTTCTATCTTTCTTTATCAGTTTTAAGTTTCTCTTAAGAATTAACTACTAACTACTCTGCTCGTTGAATCAAACAATCTTGTTTCTATTGCTATCCTTCTAAATATTCATTCATTCATTGCAAACACAAAGTCACACATTTTTTTCAAGAAATTTAAATTAAATACAGTTTTCCTTTATGTTGCATAATTTATTTGATGAAGTGACATAATATTGACATCGTCAGCGATAGGCTATCCAAACGATGTGTGTTGTGGATAAGAAAAATAGCCACACTGTTTACTCACATCCGTACGACATTTGAACAAATATTTTTAAAAAAACATCGTATGAAGATAAAACTGAATAGATTTTGGCAGCCAATAGTGGTAAAGTTTAACACCAGTTGCTCAATAATTCGCAACATTATAATGATTTTCCCAGTAGTCCTACTAATAGTAACAGTAGCAATATTAAATAAGTCGTAGCAGTAGTTAATTAATCAATAACTTAACATATTTTCTAGAAAATTTGGAAACATATTTTTTATTAAAAGTATATTTTTTAAAATGTCCATGCTCATGTGATATCTAAGTGAATATTAAAAAAATAAAGCTCAGAAATATCCTGACAATTATTTGCAGTATTTAAAAATAGCACAATCATATTTCCAATGTCGTAAAAAAGGCTAGAGCATCTATCAAAATGCTGAAAGAGCAACATACAATACTGGAAGGGCAATTATTTGATGGTTATATGTAGTATTTTAAACACCTTTTAATATCTTTATCAATTATTTAAGTTATTTACTTTATAGAGCTAGGTTTTGAACAGTCAATAGTTCATTTAATGATTATCAATACATTATTGCAGTTCTGAAAATAATTTTACTCATGATACTCTTATTATAATTTTCAGTGATGTAATAGTTTAAATTTATTCATACTTTGTTAGTTATTAAAACTTAATGGAAATTAAATTTAATTATATATCTTTTAAAACATAAAAACCAAAAAAAAGATAGTTTGCATATACTGTAATTAATGTTACAAATTAAATATATTTCTGAAGTTATATTGAAAATATTGTCAAAAAAAAGTTTTAGTAAAATTAATTTGAAAACATTTTTCTACCATAATTTTTAAATTACTTATATATGGCGTTTCTCCGTTATATAAATATCCCAACCATCAGTTTGGTTTTCAAAGATTTAAAAATTGTGATACTGACGTCAGTTGCAAAGAACGATCTGAAAAATCTAAAAAGTTCGAATATAATAACTAATTAGACGAGAATCCAGCTGAATCTATTAAAGAATTATCAGGCATCTTAGCAGTTGATAAAGATGGTACTGTTAGTAAAAAAATGATCAGAATACATGCAAGCATCAATACTTTGGTAGAATCGCTTTATTTGAAAAAGTACACACAAAAAACCTTCCTTGACACCATACCCCCTTACAAATATTATTTCATTCTAATTATATTATTTCGACAGTTCATTGGGAATTATTTATATTATTTATATATATATATATATATATATATATATATATATATATATATATTTCTTTCTAAAACTATCAAAATATTTACAACGCCCTTGAGTCTGTCGTAACCCTTGAATCAACAGCGTCCGACGCTGATAGTATTTTCAGATGTTAATCTATAACAAACATTTTTCGACGTTTAAATAGAAATTGGTGAGAAAGGAGTTTTCTTATCTTCGGCGGTCTTAAGCCGGATAGATACCCGGCCAATTTTGAGATAGAAGACAAACAGACCGATCTCGTTCAATTTAGATTAAGCTCGAATAACCGTTAATGTCCTACCACGCCTCGTTTGTTTCTAACGTGTCGCGTTTCTATATTTCGAGATCTCCGGTTGTCATAGAGCTTGGACAATTGGTTAAAAGGCCGTCGAAGAGAGACTCCCCCGCATTTTTTTTATCATTTGTTACACGGCCTACCTACACAAATCAAATTCCACTTGACGTTGACTAAGCGTTACTAAAACATTGTTACTGATATAAAACAAATGAATACATAAGCTGTTTGTGTATATCTTCTCTAGATTGGAGTAGGCAGAAAGATGAATTATAATTTGTTGAGCCGAATGCCAGAACCCTAATAAAATTTAACTAAAAATTTAACAAAACTTAACTGTTTAACTTAGCTGCTTAACAACACTGCTAAAAATTAAATACAATCGTTTAATAATATTTTAACTTCCCCACGTTTCATTCTAATACCTTTGGAAATACAAAAAGTAAGAATTTCTCCGATTTCGATTTAAAAATGCGGTACAGCGCTGCCAGATTTTACGTCACAACGTAAAATTACACGGCGAAATAAACTACCGTATTAAAATTGGAGCTGACAGTACGTCGGCCATGTTCAATGAGAACGGGGTCTAAAATATTTGCGTATGTATTTTGGGTCATTGATCTGATAGCTATTTATGGTTACTCGATTTGGTTTTACTGAAGTTTACTGATTTGTAGCGCATATTACATATAGTTCATTCAAACTTTTTTTGTACATACGCCATTAAAACGTTTAATGTATTGCCTGCCGTATATTGTAAATTCGTTTCAGAATCAGACGATATTTTCCTTCTCATTTTATTCTGGTTAAAAATAGACATAATACTGCCTGATTCTTTCGAACGTTCGAATCTGAAAATGCCGAAATAAAAAAGTCACCATCCTGTTGAAATCATTGATAGCAGCGCCTAAAAATCGTAAATATTCATCCAGGAAATGTCTAGCCATCCATATTTACTGTTATATATGTAGCATAATTTGCAAATAATAATTTGACATATTAAACTAAAAGAACTTAAAATAAAAATCATGATTTTATTGTGTTAATAGTGAATTCCTAGATAAAGTCTAAACGTAGCATGTACGGTAATATACTTTTATGTTCTTTAATCATGTTACACATAATCTTATTAAAGTTTGCCGCTTGCGGCATTGTTTTCTATAATATTATGTTGCAGAAAATTGCAGCGGGCTTATCTGATATACAGAAAAACCGCTACGTACAAAAATACACGTTATATTGTATTACGTTGTAATATGGAATATATATTGTGAAAGTTCTAGAGAATTGACTGAAGAAAATCATGTACGTTACATAACTATATGTTTCAGGTAGAATGGTTATATATATATATATATATATATATATATATATATATATATATATATATATATATAATCTATTTAAAGTTATTTTGTACAAAGGTCATTTAAATGTGTGACGTCAAAACGTCGCAATGTTATCGCATCAACTCTATAGTTCACTTTGGCTTTGACGTACAACAAAATTCTAATCTAAATAAAAATAATAATAAATAAAATAATATAGTATAGCTAAAAACTACACTTAATTATACAGCCGCAATAGTTTATAGGTTAGGGTTATAACTTCTTGTCACTATTGCTTTCAAGAATTTTGCAAACGTCTGAAAACCGGACGACCTTGATAGGCTCATTCGTTTACGCGTTCGAACTAATAAAACACAGCAATATGTCCCTTTTTAACTAGTATAAAATGAGAAGGAAAGATTGTCTGAGTCTAAAACGAATTTACAATATGCGGCAGGCAATATATTAAACATCTTGATAACGTATTTACAAAAAAACTTTTAATAGACTATATTTATGTTTTCTTTTTTGCATATATTTTGATAACATTTCTGTCTCTTTTTAACTAGAATAAAATGAGAAGGAAAATATTGTCTGATTCTAAAACGAATTTACAATATGCGGCAGGCAATATATTAAACATCTTGATGACGTATTTACAAAAAAAACTTTTAAGAGACTACATTTATGTTTTCTTTCTTGCATACATTTTGATAACATTTTCACTTTAACAAGACATCTATTGAGAAAACTGTATACAATATATATTAATCATTCCTATCATTGTCTATACTTTTCCGTACTTTCCTACCCATATTTCTAGCAAGATGATTTTTTCTCATAGATATAAAAATCACTTTTACTTTATTGAAACCAAAAACGACAATTGGGAAAATCATAAGTTTCCAAAGAAAGTATATGATGTACCGAATAACGTTGAATAATTCAATAAAACAATACTATGTAGAGAAGTAGATTACATTAATACTTCGTTTTTTCTCCAATAGATATAGTATAAAGTATAAATCAAAATAATAATACAAGAAATTAATAAACGAAAGTTAGGTAGTCAAAAGCGTAAAATTAGTAACAGTTTCCTTTGCGAGCCTACCTAAGGTGCGATCTATAGTGAAGAATTCTTTTTCCTAATAGCAGTTTTCTTATCTTAATAGTTATATCGATGCCTGGTGGTACCCATATAGTAAATGTTAAAAACCTCTTTTGTGTTGCCTATAAAAGACTGAATAACGAATCCTTTTCGTCGATATATGAAGGTGGATAAGGAATCGTTAGATTGATCTGAGTGATCTGTACTAACTTAATGGTTATGTATAGTAAAAATGGCGTAACTCATGTTATTTTTTATCAAAAAAATCACTTCCAAAATTATAACATAGTAGCTGACCCGACAGAAGTTGTCCAGTCTGAGCTATGTATATTAAATCCGAACTGAAATAAACATTTATATAAAATTATTTTTTATCACATAGAGTAATGAAATTTTAACAGAAAATTCATAAACAAATCAATTTCTAGAAACCAATGAATGTAGTGGTTGTAGGTGTAGTAGTGGCTCTTTTAACAAAAGGCGTGATTGCGGTAAACTTACTACGATGAATAAAAAATTTGCTCAACAAACTCAAAACTGGATAAAAGTTAAGATCAAATGGTCAATGTACTAAGAAATTAATAAATACCAGGCGTACTGGAAAGTCATTACCGGTTTTTTCAGGAAAAACTAGATGATTTTCAAGAAAATGGAAAAATGTATTTATTCAAAGTATAGGCCATTTGATTCTACTCATCTTACACATCTCTCAGGCAATTTATAGATACTATCCCAAAAAACACTGTTTGTATTTTAAGTAAAACCATTCATCCAGCCATTTTCTAACATCTTTGAAATTAGCGAAGTGTTGTTCTGCAAGCGCGTATCCTATTGTTGCGAAAAGATGAAAATCTAACGGGACAATGTACGGACAAGGAGAGTACGGCGGGTGGGATAATATGCGATGACTGGTTGCAGATCTGTCTGGAACCATTTTGCTCGGATCTCTTGTCCCAGCATGTTTCGAACTCACTACTATCTCAACAGCATGAGGACCGCCCTGTCGCCTTTACTATTGCGCCATCAAGCCTAATAGTGATATTTTTAATAAACCTATAAAATTAAGTACTAATTTAAAAGATTTAGTAAGAATAACTAAAAGGTTTTTTTATAATGTTTAAAAATATATTTAATTATTTTAATAAAATATCGGCCAACGAAAATATCGATATATCGATCAAAAAAATATCGGCCAAATATATCGATATATCGATATCCCTATTGTCTTGCGAGCAATACGATTTGTATCAAACTATTTATCACTATCAGAATGTTGAACACGTGAAGTTTAAATAATTGTTAAGTATTCATATATTTTTCTATATTCTGCGCAATTTAGTTCTTCGAAATATTAGAAAATTTAAGAAAAAGTTGTCAAGTTGTAGCGTGACATAACGAAAAACTTTTGGTATGAAATTCTGAATGTTCTCAAATGTTATATTCCATCAATTTTTGATAATCAAATACAAAACATCTACAAAATGGTTATTTTGGTAAATGTCAAGTCAATGAAGAATTGTAGACAGAGATACGGTCGATTCTTTGTCATTGTAAACCAGACTGATAGCATCTCGAACCAAAGCTGTTCAACTGCTACAAATAAAAATAACAAAGGCTACAAGATTAGTATCTAATCTCCAGCCCTGTTAAGTCGAATACATATTTAGATAATCTAATAGCGGAAACCGACTTGGACGAGAGAGAGAGAAAAAAAAAACGTAAAGGTTCAATTTAGATTACGAGCAAATAAGTTTTCATGTAACCGTTAATATAGCGCCACTCCTTGTAAATATCTGACGCTACGCATTTCCATCTCTGTAATTTTACTGCGAGTTGCCAGCGAACGTGCATCGTTTGATGTACAATTTAATTCAAATATCGATCGGTCGTCGAACATGCCGAGTCCGAAGGATATCCCTCCGCAGATGTTTTTCTTCGTTTTGTCGATACACGCCAACAAAATGCATCGAAACCATTTGACGTTGCATAATTCAAACAGGAGTGACTGCGGGGTTTGATGATTCTTTACAATGGTTCCTATATTGTCTTTTTAGCGACACTAGCGTTATTCTAATATATTTTTATTATTTAACTAATACACTATTATTGGCCGTTTCCGTCTAATCTACAATTTGTCTTTATGATAACTTAAATCTAGGTATATAACTAGGAGGATCCATAGACCCTATTTCGGTCTCTGGTGAAATAATGTTTATACATGTCGCTGCTGTATTTTTTATTATATGCACCTCACTACACAACACTACACAAGATCAGATGGTTTGATTATTTTGAGTCTATGTCCTGCTCTGGTGGTATCCAAAAGCTGCAATATTTCAATATTTTCATGAGAGTTTTTCCTCATGCCCCCTTGGAATTCTCTTGATTTCTTGACTGACTGAGGTACCTGAAGGTCCCAATGCAGGTATTTAGGTGTGCCCACAATACCTCTCAGGACTTTGTTCTGAAAAATTTGTATTTTATTTATGTTAACTCTTTGCAGAACATCTCCATAATTGAATTCTGTATGTCCACATAGGTTTCAGTATTTGCTTATATAATAGCAATTTATTATGTACTGATAATTGCGATTTTCTTCCAGTTAGCCAGTACATTTTCCTATATTTCAATTCCAGTTCTTCTCTTTTCTTCTTTGTATGTTCCTTACGGCGAAGTTTTGCATCTAGATTCATTCCGAGATATTTAGCGTTGTTGTTATATAGAATGATAGTATTATTTAATGTTATTGGTGCTTGTACGGCTTGTTTATAGGTGAACTACACATGTACAGATTTACTTTCATTAATTCTTATTTTCCAAGTTTGTGTCCAATTATTCATATTGTCACTTGCCTGTTGTAATTTTCGTGAGGCTTCTTCACTATTGTCTCCGACAGCTATAATCTCAGTATCATCAGCAAATGTATCCATAGTAATATTCTCCATTTGTGGTAAATCACAAGTGTGGAGTAGATAAAACATTGGTCCAGTACACTTCCTTGTGGTACACCTGCTTTAGCTTCTTTTATTGTAGAGTAAGCTTCTTCTTGTTTGACTCTAAACATTCTGGTTGTAATGTATGATTTCAATAGTTCGGTGTGTAGCTTTGGTAGCATTTTCTGTAGTTTATGAACAAGGCCTTCAAGCCAAACCTTACCGAAGGCTTGTGATACATCTAAGAATATAACTGAGCATACTTTTTTAATTTCGTAGACTTTTTCAATAACATCTGTTATTCTGTGGACCTAGTCAATTATTGAGTGCTTGTTAATAAACTCAAAGTGATGTGTTGGTATTAGGTTTTATCTCTCTATGATTGGTTTTATTCTTTTCAACAGGAGTGTTTAAAAACCTTAAATATTACTGGCAGCAGTGATATAAGTCTACAGGCTTTTATTTCGTTTGGTGACTTCCCAGGTTTTGGGATCATATATAATGGATATGTTTTAATCTAAATGCTGTATTGATCAAGTTGGTGAGTTTTATAAATCCCTTTCTAGGTAGTTTTTGCAGTAATTTTCCTGTTATTAAATCGTAGCTTGGTACATTTTCATTAACCCGTCGTAATAACTTTAATTTAAAAATTCCATATCGGTTATGGAATTATCGACAAAGCTAGAAAATTGATTCTCCAAGCTCGCTATAGGTTTGAAACCTATTTCACGTATCGTTTCCTGAACGACCCTTTTCCGTTTTGAAAAGGAAGGAAAGAAACTATTACAATCCCCCATTAGATCGTCGAATACTGTCTCTGAAACTCGGCAGCCAACTTTTATCCGATGCGGAATTTTCTGAATAGAAGCTCAGCTGTTGCTTTATAACAAAATGAAATGAATCTAGACGTTTTTGGATGGGATCTATTGTATAGGCGTTCACAAGGAAATATATTTAATTTCTAGAATTCGTTAATATTTTCGAAATATTTGTTAATGGACTGGAGTAAATTATTTTTATAAGATCTTTATTAGATACTCTTAGTACAATCTTAATTTACAATTAATTTATTATTACTTTTCCTATGTACTTGGATTAATTAACA
The DNA here is from genome assembly GCF_030347505.1 of Rhynchophorus ferrugineus. NCBI lineage: Eukaryota > Metazoa > Arthropoda > Insecta > Coleoptera > Curculionidae > Rhynchophorus > Rhynchophorus ferrugineus. The sequence goes on along the minus strand of NW_027472583.1, from coordinate 14,693,877 downwards.
AGCAAGACGAGTGCGAGGAAATACATCAATATGTATTCCTCAATTATAAAATTAAAATTATTTATTAATTATTAACTTATAGCTATAGTTTACACTAAATGTATACACTTTATATAAGTTCGTATGGTTTTGTTCACTTCAATCTCCTGACATATTGCGTGCTATTCATCAGTTGTATTGCTTCCACGTTAGTATGATTTAGTAATCCTCTTTCGTGTTTCAAGGCGAAATCTTGGATAACTTCACAAATCCATTTGATTTCCAAGCCATCATGCAGTTCTTCAATGGTTACATAGCGATAGGCATTGGTAATCATTCGAAGAACCTTGTTTTGACAGCGTCATTGCACTAACACTAATACACTAATTCTTTAATAAGAAGTTATCTGGTTGTTTTTTGCAGGATTTCACACTCTTGTCTATGGAAAATCACTGAAAATATTTTAAATTTTAGGGTTATTATTATTGAATAATAAAATAAAGCTTGGTTTGCTTGACGCAGTGGTAAAGGCTACAGGATGGTCCACCTACTGTTGGGATACTCGCCAGTTCTTGCTGGGATATGGTCGTAAATTTATGTTTGTGATTGTCCTAGGCAAGAGTGTAAAATTCGACAATAACAGCCAATAACCAGGCTGTGTAAGACCATATGTTTTTCTGGGATGATCTCTAAGTTGGCCACTCGTCAGTCGGTAGGTTTAATGTCGAGGACCGTGGTTCGGAGGCTACGTTAAACAAGTAGGTCCAGTCCAGATAAAAAATCGTTGTTAAAAAGGAGACTTTAAAAAATATATAATTAAACTAATTAAAATATTTATTATATATAGCTGATTTAGACACTGACTGATTATCTGATTACTCAAATCGGTAAAAACAAAAAAAAATATTTAAACGGATTTAGGAATTTCAATATTCCTAGCATTTTTGTATTCACTTTTATTAGATTTATTTTTATATTAGATTTATTTCTCCACTATTCTAAATAATTAAATTTAAAAGAAAGGGTCGGAAATACATCGTCCTCAGTTGTAATTTTGTATAAAAAAATTCTTATTGATAAGGATTTTTTTTTTAATTTTACCCTTAGTAAAAATGAAGTATATTAATAATCTAGAAATTATATTTGTCTCATACATTAATCCAAAATATTTATCATTAGCACGATATTACCCACACAAAACAAAAATAAAACATTTAAATTATCATGGAATGAAAGTACTAACTGTTAAAAATTCGCCCTGTTCGCCAAATCTAGGACTTCAGGTTCAGATTACGTTGAATTATGGCCGCTCAGAAAAATATCGATGTTTCTAAGAAAAATTAAAAATATTGATACATGGGCTTAAAAAATGTTCTCTAAATATTTTTAATAAATATTTAAAATTAAGTACCAGTTTTAAAGGTTTATTAAAAATAATTGAAATGTTTTTTATAAGCTTTAAGATATTAAAGATAGTATATTAAGGATAGTAATTTTTTAAAAATTCCATCATATTACTATTACATCCAAAACTATCACTTAAATGCGAAAGATGAAATCAAGCCACTAAAGGCAATAAAACCATGAAATCTAACGTTTATTTATGAGTTCGGAACAAACAACTTCTCACCTCAGACCGGTTTAATGTTTGTTTTCAAGAAAAACGTTTGGGCAAAAATGCACAGTTTGTATTTGCTCGTTGATCTGCAGTTGGGTTCGTTCAATACCGTTCGTAGAGATCCCATATTTATTTATTCTCCTTATTTAACTTCCTGTAGGTTAGTATAACATGAATTCTTTAATAGTTCGATATCTAGGGTAAAATTATTTACAAATGTGAGAAGCAAAATGTGAAAGAATACATTAGCAACACATTCGAATAATGCTTTTAGCTTGTGTAATATTTAGGTTTCTTTGTATGTTTTATATATTATCTAATAATTCCGTGTTACATATTAAGGAACATGTGGATAGTATAAAAAAAACACTTGAAATAATCGTCAGGTAATGCACCAATTATTAAAATGTATTTTATTTTGATTACATCTTACATTATAACAAGTCAATTCAAGGGCGACACACTGATTATAGCGACCCTCCGATTTTTCGATATCATTTTGTAGTATGATTTGTCCTTTGCTTCAAAATAGGTCTCAATTTCGGCGATCATCTCGTATCGACGCAAAAGCTCGGGTTTATCTTCATCATCTTCAAACACTGCTCCGAATGATCAACTCGCCGTTGTTTTTGGTCAAAAGTGAGCTGGCGCGGCACCCACTTTGCACAGAGCTATCTCATACCCAAATATTCGTGAATGATATGATGTACATGTTCAGTTGATATCTTTATAGTGTCTGCTATTTCATTCAATTTCTATTTACGGTCATTCAAAATCATTTTGTAGATTATTTTAATGTTTACGTCGGTAACAACCTCTTTTGGGTGTCCACAGCGTTCACCGCCTTCGGTGCTCATTTCACCACGTCTAAACTTAGCATACCAATCCTTGATGGTTGATTTTCCTGGAGAGGTGTCCGGAGACTCGGCGTCAAACCAAGTTTTTGCTTCAACTGTGTTTTTTCCCTTCAAAAAGCAATATTTTATCAACACGCGAAATTCCTTTTTATCCATTTTTTTCACAATAACAAAAGATGCTTCACTTAAACTGCTATAATTAACAAACTAATGATTCGATAGCTGTTAAACTTATACACAGAGTTAGGGCTAACTAACTAATGGATTTATTCTAGTCTTCTAGCCATCTATGTGTCAGGCCGGGAACTTTTCAATTAACCTGTTATATTTAGTACAATATTAATTTGCAAATTAGTTTGTCACTATTATTCTGTTGTACTTACATCAATACATAGCAAGACGAGTGCGGGATCAGTAAGTATTTTCCAAATTAAAATAAAATTGACAATTAGGTGTGGTTTGTTTAGCCTCCCTCATGTTTTATGACGACATCTTGAACAACTTCGTAGATACATTTGATTTTGAGGTCATAGAGCAGTTCTTCGTTAGTTACATGGCGATAAGAATTGATAGTTAGCCGAAGAACTATAGCTCAATCTCTTTGAATTTAGATTACGTTGGTAGTATCTTCCGACTGTCCAGTAAAGCTTTTTGATTTTGAGTTATATTTGAGTTGGTCTGCTTTTTTTTAACCTGTTGTAAATTGACAGTAGAGAAATAGCTCGCAAAAATATTGATATATTACTTTTTCGATGAGAAACTGACACCGTTTGTCTAATGACTATGAAAGTTAATTAGCAGTAATTGAAATGTTTACTGTCTGGAGATGTGAGTCACCGATAGCCAAGAAAAAACTTCCAAGTAGTGAGAGTCAACTGATAAACAAGTTCGTCTTTGGTCGGTTTTAGCATGCTTATTTTCATCAAACATTCTTCAGGGATATGGTGTCGCATGTTATCTATACACACTCATTTGCAATGAAGTTAATAGGATATTTAGCATGTTAAATATGTGCTCCTTATAAGAACTCGTTTTCTTAGTTCGCCAAAATAAACAACTTGAATCCTCCATCTTGTTTATTTAACCGCTAGTCGTGTGGTATTATACGAATGATAGTGCAACGGATATAGCTCTTTTATTTGTTCGAATATTCAGGGTATTCAGAATTGGGTACAATTTTTACTAGTTAAACTCGTGACAAAAAATTTGAAGAAGAAGTTTATAATTTACCTAACAGTAACGCAACAATTACAATCGATAACAATCTTCTATTATGATTTATATAAATATTAATTAATTTGTATAAATAGTGACCATCGTATATATGGAACTGAATCGTGAACATTTTCGTGCGATGATTTTTTACGAATTTTGACATGGTTTATCACAACAAGAGTGCATCAATCAACTTAATTTGACTTTTGGCGATAAAACTCTATCACAAGGCACCGTGAATCGCTGGTTTAGTGAATTCAATCATGGTCGTAGTTCGCTGTCCGACGAGTTTCGTGAAGGTCGTCCAAAATCGGCTGTTGTGCCAGAAAACATATATACGACTTTACATGAACACTTAGCTGTGCGACACTTATGTTCGCGTTGGATCCCACGCAGTTTGACAATCGCTTAAAAAAAGGCTCGTGTCGATTGGTGCCAAGAAATGCTTAAGAAATTTAATCGCGGTGCTTCGAAAGACGTTTATAAAATCATGACAGGCGACAAATCACGGACATGAGCCCGAAAGTAAGCAGTAGTCGATTGTATGGGTTCTATTGTTTGGTTCCAAGATGAACCAAATCCAACAAAAGTTGTTCGCGTACGAAGCACTTCAAAGAAAATGGTGTCCTGTTTCTTCGGGAAAACTGGTCATATTGCAACAGTGCCTCTAGAGGATCGTAGCACAGTAAATTCTGATTGGTACACAACCATTTGTTTGCCAGAAATCGGTGAAATAAGGAAAACAAACAAGAGACACCAGATTGTTCTTCATCATGACAATGCGAGCTCTTAAACAAGAGACTATTAGAGTACTCAAAACATCAAATCGATGGGTCATCCGCCGTTTGGCCCTGATTTGGCACCCTATGATTTTTTTTTGTTCCCGTCCGTGAAGAATAAACTGCGTGGTCAACGATTTTTATCGCCCGAAGAAACTGTTTGAATGTTTTTAAGCGTATGCAATATATATATATATATATATATATATATATATATATATATATATATATATATTACTCTTAGTCTCATGAATGTAATGGTTATAAAATAAATGAATCTAACACAGCTGTATTAAACTATAATTATCCCATAGCATGAAATGCATTTCTTCGATTGTTTATTAGTTATTTAATAGATATATGCTTTCACTTTTACATAAATACTACTTAATCAGTTATCAAACCATCCATGATTTAACCGTCAAATGTCGGTAGCTTCAATTTGAAATGGCGCTGCCTTAATTTTCCAACTAAGTACCTACAATGTTTGCATTTACAGATGAGACTGTGATTTTACGGTCAATCCGAAGCTCTCTGCCTGTAAATGGACAATTTCAACCGACAATTCAATCAGATTGCACGTATCATCAATATACGCCAGCATAAATTGTTTACAAACCACCAGATATAAAACTGTCACGTTTAAGTGCTCGTATATCGTACGTTTGATAGTAATCTCCATCAAATAGTAACTAAAATCATAATTTTAAAGTTTTATAGGGGCGCCCTTATATTTACAACCTCTAACACCAAATGTGCAGCTTTAAATTATGTCCCCACAACTTTGACGAGGGTTTTGTAATAATAGTAGTAAATAACAAACATCCTTATAACAATAAATCGATGTAATGTCCAAACCAGGCGCTGTGGGGTAAACAAATGGTAAACACAGTGGTCTTCCTGTTGCATTTTTCTAGATTTCTTTTACATAAATTTCTTAAAAGCCTTGATGTTGTAATTACATTGTAGGGATCTAGTATATCTGCCATATTAAGACCATTTTAAATTGTTGTTTTTGGAAAATTGAATTCATGAATATGAACATTACAACTACAAATTTTGAAGCATGATGTCAAAAACACAGGACACAGTTAATATAAGCCTCTGTTTTCACTAGTCTTAGTTTCTCGACACCTACTCTGCTTTAAAGGAAAATGATTTTATGTTTTTATTTAGTACTTTTTTTAGTGGCATGCAAGATATATTATCGAGTAATTTTAAAGATGAATTAATGCTTGTGTTCTAACATATTCATTATTTAACAACTTCGTAAATAAGTTACATTTGTTATCTTAAATGTTGTTTTATTTTCTATTTTTGTCACTTAAAATTAAATATGTTTATAAAAGGTTAAATAACTTAGACATGATATACAAATTTAAAATAATAGACAGTAAACTTAGATATATAACATATATTATATTGTTCAAAGATACAAAAAATTTACACGAACTATAACTTTGGTTTGTTATTGTAACGTCTATATATTGATAAATAATAAGATATTGTTTTATTTTCTATTTTTGCTTTTAAAAATTAGTCTAAAATGAAAGATGTTTATAAAAGGTTCTTCATATCAAATTTTACCAAAAGTACCTAAAAGTACCAAAAAATTTAACTTGAGTTTCAATAATGAATGAAGATAATTGATTCCATTTGTATTATACGCTTCAAATGTACGTATAATTTGCAAGAAGTGGCAACGTTGCAAATTTAAATCCATGCCATGGTTGTCCAGATTTAGACTCTTATATATCTGTTATCCAACACTGTTTCTTTATGCTAAAAACTATCGGTTCCTTATTATTAGAAAGTTATTATTATTATCGAATCACTGAAGTTAAACAGGCTGCTGATTGGTCACTGTTAATTTACCTATTCCTTCATAATGGCTTGAATTAAGAGACTTCTATGTCCCAATTGTGAGGAACCAATGCCGGTCTCCCATATTTTAACAAAATATAGAAACTAAATAATTATTAGAAGAATTCAGGGATTGTCTGATTCATTGTGGGATGTGTTTTCTTGCCTCAAAATCGGCCCAAATTATTTGATCTATGGAAACCGTTATTATCTTAAAATATAACTTTACCTTGTACATAGTTTAATTTTAAAATGACTTTTATCTATAAACTATTTTATTTGTTCATTAAAGTATTTATTGTTGTATAATTGTATAAGTCTAATTGAATGGTTAATTTAGTATTACCAACAGTAAAGGACTATCATAAACTAATTATTAATTATGTTTTTTTATTATTTAATTATTACTTTTTTACTAGTCGTTTCAGTCTAACCTACAATTTGTCTTTATGATAACTTAAATCTAGGTATATAACTAAGAGAACCCATCGGCCCTATCTCAGTCTCTGCTGAAATAATGTTTATACATGTCACTGCTGTATTTTTTTATTATATGCACCTCACTACACAGCACTACACAAGATCAGCTGGTTTGATTCTTTGAGTTTATGTCCTGTTTTGGTGGTATCCAAGAGCTGCAATATTTCAATATTCTCATAAGAATGGAGTTTTTCCTCATGCCCCCTTGCAATTCTCTTGATTCCTTGACTGACTGTGGGTATCTGAGGGTTTGGATGTAGGTCAGCCTGTAGTATTTGGGTACCCCCGCAATACCTCTCAGGACTTAGTTATGAAAAATTTGTATTTTATTTATGTTACTCTTTGCAGAACATCCCCATAATTGAACTCCGTATGTCCATATAGGTTTCAGTATTTGCTTATATATATAGCAGCAATTTATTATGTACTGATAATTACGATTTTCCTTCAATTGGCCAGTACATTTTCCTATATTTAAATTCCAGTTCTTTTCTTTTCTTCTTTATATGTTTCTTCCAGCGAAATTTTGCATCTAGGTTCATTATGAGTAATTTAGCGTTGTTGCTATATGGAATGATAGGTTATGGAGTGTTATTTAATGGTATTGGTGATTGTACGGTATGTTTATAGGTGAACTGCACATGTACAGATTTACTTTCATTAATTCTTATTTTCCAAGCTTGTGTCCAATTATTTATATTGTCACTTGCCTTTTGTAATTTTCGTGAGGCGTCTTCACTATTGTCTCCGACAGCTATCGTCGCATATCGTAATAGCATCGTAATATTCTTCATTTGTGGTATATCGCAAGTGTAGAGTAGTTAAAGCGTTGGTCCCAGTACACTTCCTTGTGGTATACCTACTTTAGTTTCTTTTATTGTAGAGTAAGCTTCTTCTTGTTTGACTCTAAACATTCTGGTTGTAATGTATGATTTTAATAGTTCGATGTGTTGTTTTGGTAGTATTTTCTGTAGTTTATGAACAAGGCGTTCATGCTAAACCTTATCGAAGGCTTGTCCTACATCTAAGAATATAGATGAGCATACTTTTTTACTTTCGTAGACTTTTTCAATAACATCTGTTATTCTGTAATTGGCCTGGTCAAATGTTGAGTGCTTGTTAATAAACCCAAACTGTTGTGTAAGTATTACGTTTTTTCTCTCTATGATATTAGTTATGTGAATAGTTTTATTACATGTGAATAGTTATGTGACATTGGTATTATATTCCGGAAAGATATCTTAGACTGTCTCATTTAAAAAAAAGCAGAGAGAATACTCAATCTAATGATATCTATGTGTACGAATATCAGCGACAAATATATATATATATATATATATATACCCAATTAAAACCAAAAATATATTTAAAAAATAGCTACCACTAGAATATAATAACATTATAACAAACCACTAACTAAAAATGACTTGTAGCACACGTTTCACATACAACAACAAATAATTAGATTTAACCTAATAAAAAAGCTCAAAGTTCGCGCAATCATCTACACCAACTAAGCGAACGCAACAAACAACTCGCATCGGTGTCGGCATGTTACAAGATGCAAAGGAAGCTTATTATATCAATTATATCGTTCGTTATTCCGAATTTACATTTAGTAATTAAGCTATCAAGTCTTGATACTTTAATGCAGTGTTTAAACGATCTAAAGTGACTTGTAATAATATCCGTAAATGAAGACGGAAGGATATTTAATGTGAAATAATTCAACTGAAGTAGACTGTAAATAATATGATGGTTTATGAAGAGTCTGTTACGTTAAAACAGTTTAAATTCATTTTTATACCTCCAAAATCAATTCATGTCATTGCGATGTCGAATGTATTGCATATTGCAGTTTATAAATCAGACAGTATCCTTCCTTCTTATTTTATTCTAGTTAACCAGTACTGTATCTTCTGTATACGGCTGATCTGCCCACCACAAAAATAACTACTGTGGCAACATATGCAGACGATACAGCAATCTTAGCATCCCATGAAGATCCAGTCACAGCATCAATAAACCTACAAACCCACCTGGAGCAAATTCAATTATGGTTGAAGACATGGCGCATTAAAGCCAATGAATCAAAATCCACGCATATAACGTTTACCCTGCGTAGAAGAACATGTCCACCAGTAAATATCAATCATCGTCAACTCCCCCAAGCAGAGCATGTTAAATATCTTGGTATGCATTTAGATCGACGCCTAACCTGGAAGAAGCACATACTTTCTAAACGGAAACAACTAGGACTAAAATTATATCAAATGTATTGGCTCATTGGGCGCAAATCCAAGTTATCATTAGATAACAAGGTATTGCTGTATGAGTCTATACTCAAGCCCATTTGGACATATGGAATTCAACTATGGGGTACCGCTAGCAAATCTAATATATCCATCATTCAACGGTTCCAAAATAAGGTGTTGCGTGCCATTGTTGATGCTCCGTACTATATTTCAAATAAAGTGATACAACGCGATATTCCTCTAGAACCTATAACGAGTGTAATCCAACGTGTTTGTGTGAAGTACTTCGAAAGAGTGTCAGTGCATCCCAATGTACTCGCTAATCAGCTAAATATGCGACGTGATAGTGAAGTGCGTAGACTAAAACGTTTAACACCACCTGATCTGATTACTGGACATATGTAGAGTTTAGAATAAGCATTAGAATAAGTCTAATTAATTAAGATAATATTTTATACAGATGATTGCTTAATGAAGTGATTTTCTACATGCCATGTATATATATATATATATATATATAATATAAACAGAAGAAATACTTATTGCCAATAGGGCAGATTGTGGACTCACGAAGAGTAATAAATAAAAAAAAATTCTAGTTAAAAAGTGATATAATGCTATCTGATGCGCCCGAACATGTAACCACACTAGCCTATAAAATTCTTCAATATACTAATAATAATTAGAGGTTGTAACATCGAAAATGAGGCATCCACGTAAGAGCGGGTGACGAATCAAGATCACTATATTGTTAGCTCTATTCGAGATCAAATTCATGAAATGTACAAAAGCACTGAGTAGTTTTTTCGATATGAACATAACTAAATAAAATTATTTCACGGAAAACCGTAACTCTGAAAAGTATCAATAGAAAACTTAGGGATATGTAGTCCCTTGAGGGATGTATGTTATCCCTGCATACACTGTTAAGAAAGAAAATATTTAAATGGTGTAAAGATAACCCACGAAAAGGTCCAATATGTATATCTATCTATCTGGATGTTTCAAAATGGTACATTGGACCATTCTTGGCAAGACCCTAATAAAAAGAGTGTAAAGGAACATAGACCAAAAGTTGACGGAAATAGGTGATAGAATAACATTTAATTAGGTTTTGTTAGGCATAATATTTTTCAATAATTAGTTGCAGATATATTGCTTTTAATTCTAGAAACAGGAATTGTTTTATTCCTGAAACAGAGTTAGTGTTTTCCAATTCAAAGGACGACTACATGGAGAAATTAATCATAACATGTTTTTGCTCTGGTTTGAAAATGTGTTGTTAAAGAACTTGGAGAAACCATCAATTATTGTTATGAACTGTACTTCGGAATCTAGCACACTGGTGGTTAAAATCACAACAAGTAGATCGATAAAAGCTGTAATCAAACTTAAATTAAGTTTTGAATATACCGTGTTAAACAGTGAAGAACTTCAAATTGTTAATCAGTAAATATAAATGAAATGTTTAATTGTACCTTATGTAACTTATTTTTTTAGAAATGGGACTGAAAGAGGCTAACTGTAAACCGATAGCTGAACGATATGGCTACAGAATATTGTGTCTTATCACTGCATATTAATTCATACATGGAATTTCAATATTTTGTCAAACTAGAACTAGTAGTTGGTAGGATTTATTGAAAACAGTTGAGATTGTAATGTATCTAATATAATGTATTTTAATATAACATGTATATGATATATTTTAAACAACATACAGTAAGAACATGTATATTAAATTAAAGTAAAGTAAATTTTTATCAAGTATATGCTTATACTCTAAATACATTTTGTTGTTTCGCTTTGTCTCCATATGTCTTCATGGCCCATTTTCGCTTAAAAATGTTAAAAGCAAATATAGATACTTTATAATAAGCTATTGATTTATAAGAAATATCTGGTATTATTTATGCATCTATTATCTAAACATCTGTAAATAAAACAATTGATATATATGCAAGTATGATAATACTAAAACCTTTGCTATAGTCTTCAAATAAGTTTTGCTTTGCTAATAATTAATGGATATCATAGTTGTTTTTAGGTATTTTTATTATATATAATATTATTTAAAATGAATTCGAAATTGATATGGAGTTTCCAATCAACTTAAATGATTGACATCTCGGTTTGGAATTAATAATAGTGCAACAAATATTAATCACAAGTGCATAGACTTGTAAACAAAATAAACGCTGACCTAAATGCCAAAAGATATTGTTCGGCTGCTTTCCTAGACATATCTCAGGCTTTTGACAAAGTATGGCATACGGGCTTGCAGGTTAAACTAAAGAAACTTCTCCCTCATATCATCATAGACTATCAGCTACTAAAATCGTATCTCACTGACAGACATTTTATTGTAAATCAAGGCGATGAACATATCGAATTAAATCCCATATATTCAGGAGTTCCGCAAGGTAGTGTACTGGGTCTAGTACTGTATCTTCTGTATACGGCCGATCTGCCCACCACAAAAATAACTACTGTGGCAACATATGCAGACGATACAGCAATCTTAGCATCCCATGAAGATCCAGTCACAGCATCAATAAACCTACAAACCCACCCGGAGCAAATACAATTATGGTTGAAGACATGGCGCATTAAAGCCAATGAATCATAATCCACGCATATAACGTTTACCCTGCGTAGAAGAACATGTCCACCAGTGAATATCAATCATCGTAAACTCCCCCAAGCAGAGCATGTTAAATATCTTGGTATGCATTTAGATCGACGCCTAACCTGGAAGAAGCACATACTCTCTAAACGGAACAACTGGGACTAAAATTATATCAAATGTATTGGCTCATTGGGCGCAAATCCAACTTATCATTAGATAACAAGGTATTGCTCTATGAGTCTATACTCAAGCCCATTTGGACATATGGAATTCAACTATGGGGTACCGCTAGCAAATCTAATATATCCATCATTCAACGGTTCCAAAATAAGGTGTTGCGTGCCATTGTTGATGCTCCGTACTATATTTCAAATAAACTGATACAACGCGGAGAATAGTTCTAGAGGAATATCTCTAGAACCTATAACAAGTGTAATTCAACGTGTTTGTGTGAAGTACTTCGAAAGAGTGTCAGTGCATCCCAATGTACCTGATCTGATTACTGGACATATGTAGACTTTAGAATAAGCATTAGAATAAGACTAATTAATTAAGATATATTTTATACAGAAGATTGCTTAATGAAGTGATTTTCTACATGCCATGTATATATAGTATAGACAGAAGAAATACTTATTGCCAATAGGGCAGATTGAGGACTCACGAAGAGTAATAAAAAAAATATTAATCAATAATCTTAATTTATAAACCATTATCTTATAATCGCTTTTGTAACACTAATGATCAGCAGAAAAGAACTAATATAAACTGCCTGTGAATTATGTAAATAGTAAAAACAAAACCTAAAATTCACTCGTCTGAACACTTACTACCAATAAAGGCGTAGTAAAACAAAAATTGAATTGTTACAAATTAATGCCTAATATTATTTAAATTTGACGAAAAGACAGCAACGATAAATAATTCGAATATTGCTCTAATAAAGATGGCCATAAACAGATTACATCGCCTTTAATAGGGTTAAAATATTATAGGCGTCATAATCTGATTCGATATAATGAATACTTGTCAAGGTAACAAAAGATAAAAAGGAACTTGCCACGAAAAATAATTAGTCTTCACAGGGTGGTCCACACCGGCCGAATAGCTTATCTTAACTATAATAGACATAGATAAGTACATAGAATAATTCATTTTATGCCACCGTATAAAATATACTTTGGTATAATTAATCAGTCACAAGGAAATCGTTATAACGTTGAGAAATCTTATAATACTATTTTATTAAAATTAGTAATATATAGTACATACATAGTATAATAAAAATTAATGGATCTGTTGACTTAAGAGAAAAAAGTTGTCGGGAGTGAGTTCAGAAGATTAAGGATGGTGAATTTGGTGTTGCAGAAAAAGAACTTGGAAAACAAAAATGAATAAAGACATGGAAATTAACATTGAAATGGTGAATAAGTATGCAGCCTGGAAGATGGGAAAAATAGCTAATAACTCGCAATTATTTGAATGAAATTTTATCGCATTAAAAATATAGTTGTTGAGAAATTTGGTACAATAAATATTTTTTAGTTTACAAATAGTTTTTCTTTCTTATTTCAGAATGACCAGCTAGAACCAAATGGTCTTTTGCTGATGTCGCAGAATGGACGGACTTTTCCTTTTTCTGCAGAGGAGAGGGAAGAGTAGACTGTAGACGCCATTGCCTTTACAGATAACGTGCTGGATTTGGGCTGACCATTGCAACCTGCGGTCGAACTGGAGACCAAGGTATGATACTTTCTGGAGTCAGGGAATAGGAACTTTATCTACCTAAAATTTACATTTTTAAATCACTAAAACCAAAACTGACAATTGGGATATAAAGTCGCCGATTTCTTCACATCAAATAATAAAAATAATGAATGTCAATTTTATACATGTTATGCATTTTTATCGGTGTACATAAAACCTAAATAAACGTAATATGAAAAGTATTATATCACAGGCAGAAGAAACAGGTAGAATCAGAAGAAATATTAATTAAAAATATAACCCACAACTAGTTTATACGCACTATATCAGAATACCGATATATATTTTTAATTTAAATAAATAAAACATGTAATTCTAATATTAATTACCATATATGTAAATATAAACCATAATTAAATTAGCATTGTTTTGGTTTTCCCAAATTAATTTTTAGTATTAAATTTTACTATATCACGCACATTAATAGTAACTATATTAAGTTTATATAAATTAAGTTGAATATTTCGGTAGTACTTTTTTGTAATTTTTTTATCTCTTCTTTGTCAGTTCACATTTACAGCCCTTATAGGTTCAGGAAAACCGTATCTAGTGTTCCAACAAATTGATTGCTTTCTCCTACAATGTGACATAACTTGGTTTAAAATATGTTTCAACAGAGTATAAAATTACAGTGTATTTTTCTGGTAACTACTCAAACTATACTACTAAATCAATAAATAATGTCTAACAATTGTCTAACATTCCATTTAACTAATTTGAATAACTTTTCTGGAAAATATTCATTTAAATCCGAAAGATTGTCAATTACACGTTGCTAAATCTGGCAAATAAGTAGGTTACCCTATAGCTTATTGTATTTTCAGCTAAATAATGATCTCTTTTGTACGATACCAGGATTTTTTGCACTTCTAAATTAGCTGAAATTAGCAGATTTCTACATCATAGTATATGTTTTTTTTTTGTTCGAAAGCTCAATGAGAAGTCATTAAACATGGGTACAATATATGGTGCCAACGCTTTTACGAATAAACATCTGGATTTTTAATTCAAAATTACACTTTATTACTAAATTATTTTATTTTCAGTATAATTTTATCACATTATAGAATATTCTGCAGTATAGAATTCAGGGGGAGCTATGGTCTTAAAATAATCCGTGCTTTAACATGATTAGCATAAATTAGCAGTATGAACAGTTGAGTTACCGTTATTGAAACATAAAATAATTTGTATACAAGGTCTTCTTTCATAACACAAGAACAAATTTCTTTTTGATTTCAACAAACTAATGCTAATAGTTTCTTGACCTATTTCTAGACTCAGGCCACATTTGGTGATTCTGTTTAGTTTTTTGGAAAACAACGCTCTAATGTCCTCTAATTCTTTCAAATATTCAAGCTAATGGGGTACAAACCAACTTACAATCTTCTTTAATCAAATAGGCGTGTAATATTCATGTTACCTGCGTTCATTCAATAATCAATTAAAATTAGTTATACTAAAAGTCTCCTCACACTCATGCGTGTTCATCTCTGTTTCGAAATCCAGTAAATAATTTTTGTATAGAAAATTTTAATTTTTTAGATATCAGACGTAATCAATAAGGTATTTCCGACATAATAGTTTCCGCATTTCAAAAATTAAACTGATATAACAATATGTTTTCTTAAAAAGACCGATAAGTCCTTTATACAATATGGATATGTTCCTATCTCTTGCAAAAAGATAATTTTAATACCAAAATCTGTATCTCCATATTTTTAAAAACCCCTAAAGCAGGATACTACAGGCTTCACTTTAAGAAACTGGGCAACATTAAACCTAATGTCATGCTGTCTATCCACTTAGGACCATTTTAGCCATTTTATTTTGGTACTTTGTCTACGGCAGTTCATTAATAAAAGCGTTGATTGTTTACAGTAATTTTATAAAAAAAATTTCATTAACGAATTAGAGAAACGTGTCAAAAACTTTGCCATTTGCTTCTCAAAGGGGATGAAATAAATCTAGAAATATAGCATTAGTTTTAACTCATATCTTCGAGCCGAAGAGGCTGATGATATAACATATGTGACTAAAATAAACAGATCTTTGTTAACGGAACGCTTAACCAACACACAATAAATCATTCATATGCACACTGTCGCATCAGACTTAAAAAAATATCGTTCTGTTTGGTTTGCATCGCCGTTAAATATTCAATGATTAGGTATTTCCGATCTTGGGCGGCACAACACGGCTTTGTTCGAACACAATATGCCCGAACACGGAGCACATCTGTTGTGCCTCGTACAAAAAGAAACTGGAACCATTCAAATTAGGGGGTGCTCTAACAAACTAGTTTTAGCCCCATAACTAATGTTGTCGACGAGAGACCGTCCATTCCCAGGAAGTAATTCAAAATCAATTTGCCAGGTCTGTTTTGAAGAATATTCGGGTTTCCATTATAGGTAATTACAGCGTAGCTAATTCGGATTAAAATACCTTTAATTATTGTTACTTATGTTTGATGGAGATAAACATATTTTTAATTAAATTGCAAATTAAATAACAATCGATAATAACCTTTTTTTTAAATAATATAAATAAAATAGTAATGTATTTAAGATGCAATTATACTATGGCCAAAGGAACTTGTAATTGTAACTATTAAAAATAGAATAATTTACGTTAGCACGAAAAACACACAGTTATTTATTCAATAAAAAATTAAGTGTTTTATCTGTCTTTTGTGACAAATTTGTGACATTCGGAGAAAATCATGTGGAAATTATATTAACTTATTGATTATCTAGATATTAAAAAAATAAAAAATGTCTGAAAAAATGATTTCAACATAGAGATGAACGCATATGAGTGTGAGAAAGAACATTTATAGACGAACATTTATATAACATGATTATTTAATTTAAAAAAATTGTAAATTGGTTTATACTCCATTAGCCGGCATATTTGCAAAAATTACTAGGTGGTTCCAGAAATGGGTCAAGAAACTATTAGCGTTAGTTTGTTGGAATCAAAAGTAATTTTATTCTTGTGTTATGAAGGGACGCGTTGTAGACAAAATATTTTTTTGTTTCAACAAAGGTAATGCAACAGTTCATATAGCTAAACCGCATAGCTAAAAGTATGTTAAACTACGAATTGATTTAAGGTCATAGCTCCCCCTGAATTCTGCAATATAGAGTTAAAATTATACAGAAAATAATATAATTTTGAATTCTTTTAACATCGGGTTTATTCGTAATAGTGTTACCTCTATTTTCATGATTTTCTGATAACTGATGATAAAAATTCGTTCATCAAAAACGATGTTCATTAAAAGAAGAGGTAATAACTGCCTAAGAGTGATGGGACCCATATATCGTACCAATGTTATATCTTCTCATTAGACTTTCAAACACACAAAAAAAAGACAACAATAATACAAATATGGACCTGGTAATTACAGGCAAGTTAAAAGTGCAAAGAACCCTAGTATTAGGGGTATTGGCCATCGAGAAAAATGTCGATATTTCGATATTTTAAAAAATATTGATATTTTTTCGTAAAATATATTGGTATTTTTAATAACCGATATAAACAATTTATAAAAAATTACTGAATGGTTTTTCATAATTTTTAAGAAATATAATTAATTTTTTTGAAAAAATATCGGCTTACAAATATATAGATATATTAGTCAAAAAATATCGATTTTTTTCAAAAAATGTCGATATATCGATATTTCTTCGGCATCCCTACCTGGTATCATACAAAAAGCAACAATTCTTCAGTATTTAGCTGAAAATACACAATGTTATAGGGTATCCTTCTTAATCGCCAGATTTGGTGATGTGTAATTGATTATATTTCGAGTTTAAAGAAATATTGTGGAGAAAAGATATTCAAATTAGTTAAATAAAATAATATCGATACATGTTTTGTTAAGTATATTTATACGAACGGTTTTCAATCTGTAAACTTGTATTAATACAATTGTACGATTTTATTGGTCTATATTTGTCGAAAAATATCGATAATGATAACAACTTTGACAAAAAACCTCGACAGCTTGGTGCCCATACCAACAGAGTAATAGCAATAATAATAAATATAATAAAATTTTACAATCGTGTATTTATCACCATCGTAAACATATAAAACGAATCAATATATCTCTTATCTTGTAATTTTTACATTTCCTTTTATCCTCCTCAATATTCATCGTTTTATTTACGGCTCAATGATGTCACCACATTTTATTTGAGTCCCGGTAATAAATACAGTGACTCTAAAATAACAAAAAGCCACCGTCAGCTTCAACCCCATGTTTACGATGAAATAAATTATGAATTTATAATTTTATATATTCTGGAACGTAAATGTGATATTTTCCGAAGAAATCTCATGATTATATTTTATTTAGGTAACTATATTGAATGAAAAATTGTTTAAAACGTTATTGACTGAATACATAAAATCTCTTTTTAGTGCGGAAAATGGTATTGTTAAGAAATAATGTGAGTAAAGTAAATAGCATTTAAGCCTTAATTGTAATTTAGGTGTTATATGAGTAAATGGATTGATTTTAATTTTGTCCGTTCTTCTTTCGTTAGTAATATTCAATCCTTTCCCTTCTTAAAAATTAAGTTATAGTCATTATAATAAAAAGAAATAAATTTAGGCATTTTAAATATATTAGGAGCTTACACGTACATTGGTCCGCAAATATTGATAAAAATGCTATATATTAATATAAAAAACGCATAAATAACCTAATTGTTAAATTCGATTGATTTGAACTACTCATGGTGATGCTGTTATATCTTATCCCAATTAACGGTTAAATTAATAAACAATCATTTAAAAATGGTGATTTTAAGTTGAGTTTAGGTAGGTATTAAGCTAAATTGTGTGTATATAGTAGAATATAAAATACGTGTAGTAGATAGGTTAAATAAAGGTTTGTTTATTTTTATTTAGTGATTACAACGATTATTATGTACATATTTTAGTTTAAAACGATTTTCTTTGTGTAAAAAATCTAAGTTTCATTATTGTTTACCTTTTAGAGAGTTCTTTATTTATTTTTTGATGTCGATTCAATTCTTTTCTTAAAAATATATCATTTTTCTCTTTTTAGTGTTATATATTTAGCTAATAAATTACGCAGCTATTTTAGTAAGTATTACAATAGGTAGGTCAAGTAAAGCTGCAGTCCGTATGAGGAAAAATAGGAATAAAAAAACAATGACTGAAAATGAGGAACGCTTCAGTTCAAATGTCGCTGTCATTGCCGCGAATCCTACCCACGATCTCTGCATGTCAGCGGAACGCTCTAACCACTACACTGCAGAAACAGCAATATTTCTACTGCGTCTCATATAATCTGGTTAGTGGCTAAGAAGCAAAGTGAACGGTATTTATACGAAGTTCAGCAATGACATTATACACAAACATCTGAATATTTTTAAAAAAAAATATGTGAAAACTTTGTACGTTCCTTTCAAATTCTTACAACATTTCAAATTTCCCCCCATCCCCCAACAGATCCTGACTTGGTTCCAATGGGACCACCCCGGAAGTGCACTCTTTCGAATAAAATAACAATTTTGAAAATCGGTCCATAATCGACGGAGAAATCGGCGAACATACATTTAAAAAAATATATACAGTCGAACATAGAACCTCTTCCTTCTTTGAAGTCGGTTAAAGAAGAGATAAATATTGCCTGTCCATCGACGTATATACTACAAACAACACCATCTTTAAATATAAAGACACAACAACTTAAAAAGCAACTTCAATTACTTTAAGATACATACCTAAATCTAGAATAACAAAATGATATCATTTTTGATAAATATCAACTACTCAATATATTACTATATTATATTTATGTACAAAACTAATACGTAGACCAATGCAAAGACACGAACTATAATCAATGATTTCTATCTTTATCGTTTAACACTCACGTACTAATTCTCAGAAAGAAGTCGGAAATCACCAATCAAAACTAACACATCACCACTTAGACCGGATGCTTCTCTAAGAGAAAAACCAATCAATAGGTTTTTTATAATTCAGTTGGACGCCCTTGCCTCTGAGAAATGTATTTTTACCGTTATTACTATTGTTATTTGAAGAAAAACAAAAAGTAATTATATCTAACTTGATAAATCGAATTGCACCATTCGTGACTGTTACGTTCAACTAAGATTAATGAGAAAAAAGAGTCGAAGAAAACGATGTTTGGTGGCTAAATTTAGTTTTCACATTCATTCGGTGCGTAAGAAAAATGGTTTTCGTACGTTCATGTGAAGGTCTGTCCTGTGATACGTATTAATATATGATATTAATTCTCTGAATAAAATAGTGATGATATGTTTATAAAATACAATTTTTTTGATATATTTTTACATATTTTTTATTATTATTTATTATAGCAATCTAGTGGCAATCTAATTGTTTTTATTCTAAAATGCCACAGTTTTAAAATTACAGAGTACTACGATAGACACTTTGGGTTGATCATCTGTTTTGTTTTTAACGTGCACTGAGCGTAACTTCACTGAACTGGATGAAATATTTTTACTCTTCTTAATATTCTAAACATCACTATCTAGGAACTGGACAACTTTAACATAGATGTTCTGATGGAGCCTGTCTTCATGTCTTTGAGTATAGTTCTTCATAACGTACCGACAGTTTGTATCTTATGCTTCAGGGGTTTATGCAGTTGTCGTTGAAAATGTACCATGGAGCATTAACAATACCTCGCACTACCTTGTTTTAGAGTCTTGATATAAATTGATGATACATTTTACATTTTTTACATTAATTTTTTATTAAAATTTAGTGTCATCAATGCTTGTATGAAGGATATTTTGTTGCTTAATTAGTTTGTAAAGAAATAATACTTTGTTTATATGTTACACTGTTTACTGCACCTTTTCGATAAATTATATTTCACTATGTAACTACAGATAAAATATTTTTTAACAAAAAAATTGAACCGACTTCAAAATATAAATAAGAAACTCACAAAAAGGTATAAAATAACCAAACTAACTACCGATCAAACTAACCAGTCTAAGCGATTTTTAGCAGCTCATAGTGTACCATACGAAACAGAGTAGTAATTCCGAGTAGTAGAGTAATTCCGATAGAAATCGCTGAATTGGGAACAATTTCACCAGTTATTTTCAAGTGAGTTCAGCAGTTATTTTAGGAACATCAGCTCTAACACAAAAGAATTTGCTGAATACTGTAGAAATTCCAACGATCTTACCTTCTATTGTTGCAAATAACATAAATTGCATTAAAAAAACTTTTTTCAGATTTTTATGGATTATTTCACAAATACCTTTAAATTAGTTATGTAGAAATGATAAATATTTGTAATAATCTATATTTAGCATCGTTATTCGCGCAGCGAATATTAATTTCTCAGCTAATTATTGTTTGAGTTTAGTCAGGTATAATTGAATTGTATAAATATTGACAAAGTAATCAAGATTAGCGGGGATTAAAAAAGAATTAATAAAAGCGCCACTGCCGTGACCGTTAATAATACGAACATGAATATTATTTGCATGTTAATAATGATATATTATTGAATTACTATCGCTCGGTATTATAGGTACACTTTTGTAATTTAATTTAACTCATTCTTTCAGTTGACTGCAATATAATTTCGAAAATTTAATAACAGTCATCAAATTAATTTATGACTTTTTAAGACTAGGTCGTAAAAACAATTTTCGGTCTGGCTGAAATTTTGGATCGATAAATATTAAACACGCTATAGTTTCTAGGTGACCTATTTATCAAAACCCATTCACATAAATTACCGCTAAGTAATTATCTCAAAATATCTTGCAATTACTCTCAAGATTAATTGTGTTTTAAGGTAATACCCCTGCGATATAAATTACTCAGCTCTAATTCCCCCACACTTCACGCTGATGATATCGATCAGCGATATTGCTTTTATAGCACCGTCACATATATGAAAACCATACGTTCACTATATGAATTAAAACGTATTGTTTATATGAAATATGAAAATAACTTAAATTAAAAAAAAATCTCCTTAAGAGCAAATTGTTAAAGGGTTAAGCTTCGAAAATGCGATAGAAAAAAAGGGTTTTTTAAAATTCATACACATCAACCATTAAAAAGTCAAAGGTTCACTCATTACTTGCTATTATTGCTGCTACTAATAAGTCTCCCTTTTTAATAATAAATAGGGTAAAAAAATTAGAAAATAAATAAATCCCATTTTTCTGAGGAACGTACAACCTTTTCAAGTGTTAATGAATCAATCCTATTTTTGCTCCAAGTTCGAACAGGTTGAACTAAGATAAGAGGTAAAAATAAATTATCTGAGAATTAGGCGTGCAGAAATACTTGGAATGTTTAAATCAATTCATATCAAGATTAATCAAATTTGAACAATATTAAATATGACTGAAGAATATTAACAGCTTCTCGAAAACTACCTATTATTCTCCAACTTATTTGCAAATATCTCACATCCCAAACAACATAAAAATTAATTTGCCATGTCGGTTATATCAAATAATATCCTTAAAAAATAATAAACACCTATTTAATATTCCCCACTCAATATACTTGATTCTAATCAGCTATTCATGTGCACTTTCGTACCGAACAATAGAAATAAGATTTATTATCGCCGAATACACTAAAATATATTGTTTTTTTCCTTTTCTTTTCGACCTAACCATAAAACGGTTCTTTATCGGAACCGGGTACTTCACATTTTAAGACTCTCCAGCCCTTGTTTTGGTACGCTGCATACGAATAAAACCTCCAGATGTTTGAGCGGGCTGAAAGAAACTCGAAACGTATAAATCAAGGGCAACCGTTGAGAATATATAAAATGGGCTGCCAAACATTTTCAGCTGCATAGCTCGTTATATTCAATACAAATCTAAAAATAATAAACATTTTAACCCCACAAAGAACCACCATTGTTTTTCAGCGAACTCTATGATATTAACAATGATTACGGGGATTTTTAAGAACCTCGTAATGATATTTTCTTACAAGCTATCAAACACTTGTATAATATGGATAGATGTCATACTTACAGTAAGTCTTTGATGACTAGTTTTGAAAAACTACTCTATGACAATTCTATGTATTTACATTACCCGGAATAAAAGTTATTCCTGCAAAAAAAGGATTTGATACAAAAATTGACGTTTGATATACTGTGATTTTAAATGCGCGCTAAAACGTTCCAAATCTGCGTGTGACGTAGTTGTTTTAGTTCCACCCGACGGTTTTC
The DNA here is from genome assembly GCF_030347505.1 of Rhynchophorus ferrugineus. Taxonomy (NCBI): domain Eukaryota; kingdom Metazoa; phylum Arthropoda; class Insecta; order Coleoptera; family Curculionidae; genus Rhynchophorus; species Rhynchophorus ferrugineus. The sequence goes on along the minus strand of NW_027472583.1, from coordinate 14,671,170 downwards.
ATGGGTATAGGTTTTATTTATATATTAATTTAATACTTGTGCGTTATAACAAGATATTCTAATGTGTATCGATGCTGTGAGAGCCCCTAATACTATTATTCATCGGTAAAAATTCCAAAAAATTGTGTATTTTCGTTCCAAGCGGAAAAATGTGTTTAAATCTTACAAGGTGGGAACTAGCCAGTATATTTTGAACATTGGAAGTTTATTCATAGCAATAAGATCATTGTAATGTAAGTATTTACTATTTTAAATACTTTTAATTATGTCTTAATTATTAATGTATTAATTAAGTGTAAATATGGTAATATAGAGGTAAATAACACTATTTATAACATTAGAGGTTAGGTTTCAATTGTTTTGTTTATTGTATATATGAGTCCCTAGTAATGTTGTTCTTTTTACAGTTACCAAATAATATGGAAAATATAATATACTGTGATTGATTTACTACAAATGTGCATGAAGTCAGTATATGTTTCTACACGATTAAAATACCAACTACACAGAAGAAAATAGGCTTCTAACTGAACTTATGGAACGTTCACTGCTGTTCAATACTGGACGGCCATCCATTCCCAAAATAGAAAGAATAATGTTAATTAAATCCAAGCCTTCAACAAGTGTCAATCAAATCCCACTATGGTTCGATTACGAAGAACCAATATATGGTTTTTTGAACTTCAAATAGTTCCATGAGCTATACATCACCAGGTTAAAGATAAGTGACACATATTTGATTGAATAATGTGATTTTGTCAAGATTTTGAAGCCTGATATGTGTGTTATGGCAAACAGAATTTTCTAATATATTCGAACAATACTTACATACAGATGTTGTATGAACCCAAATGTTATCACTGAAGTCAAGTAAAGTAAAAGAAAAACTAAGCAGAGATCTAGTTTAATAATTCATAGAAAAACCTAATATATTAAAGCATATCTAAACACGGATTTTATAAAGTATTTAAGTGTTGTAGTTGCACATGCTTATAACATTGTAACGCTATTATTAAAATGGGCTATTAGAGAACTTCAAAATTACATTTTGTGCATTTTGTTACTGGATTATACTGGATACACCTTTTCATTATATAGAGCTACTAGTTTTTATGAAAATCAAACACCCATCATCAAATGTATATAATTTGAACCTTGTGCATTGTGGTTACTCTCAATTATATAACATGAATATTTTGATAGCCCTGTCAAATAGATTTGCATCTGTATCTTCAAATTCTCTTCAAAATCTTTTCATTTTTATTTTAGCAAATACAGTGCACATGATAATTGGCATTTCAATAATAGTATTTTCACAGTTCCCAAATGACCATTGAGCTATTATTGGACACTTTTTAGAGTTATTACGTGAACTTATTCATTTTCTTATTAATAATTAATATTATTAATTTTCTTACCAAGTGTTTTTAGTATATAGAGAGTATTTTTACTTAATATTCTTCAATACACTACCACGTTCCATGGTTAGTGTGTCTGGAATACTCACTCACTTCAATTCAATAATCGTTCTATTATTCTTCTAAAATCATTATTTCAATTACCGTCACACAGTACAGTTATTATCGACTAATCGATTATTGGAAATTATGGGCTATTTGCCTTGACAATCAGTTTTTTTTTCATTTATCTTTTCTTACAGTTGGTACCACAAAATCAATGTTTTAATTGTGAAATATGGGATAAATAATCTAAATAAAATTGAAAAGCGTTAAAAAGTGTTGTAGGACAGTAGGTGGCGTCAATGTTTCGTAGCGTTTCTGATTGGTCTTTGACTTAACATGGTGACTTAACAATTATTTCTGGTAAAATCTTAGTAATCCCAATTTAAAATAAATTTATTTTTAATAAACTCTTTATAGTATATTATTATTATTCAATATTTTTGTTATTTTCTATTACACCTACCCTATTAACAGAAAAATCTAAATTTATCATAGCAAGAAGAATAAATATGTGTACTAAAAATAAATACTTACAAAAAAATACAGTACAAAAGAAAGAAAAAAAAAAGATTTCTTAAAAAAAACGTTAATCTATATATTAATGATACACTGTTCCTATATCTTAACAAATGTTCAAGACATTTCTATACTTGCAACATTTTGAAGACATACAGTTTTTGGAATTTTCTGAAGTATTCACCATAAATAATTCAGAAATAATACACTAATCATTTTATCTATATTTTACAGGAAAAAAAAACAACTAATAATAATTTGACCATCTATAAAAACCTAACAAAACCCAACATCAATTAGTATACCTACCGAAGAATCACCGATTTATATTCAAAGAGTATTTATTCAAAATCAATAAGGAAATTTTAGTCAAACCCAGACCGTCAAACATCTACAATACAGACACGATTCATGAATAAATATGAGATAAGAAAACTTTCAATTTTTCACATTCCTTTCCAATTTCCATCAATGCCACCATAAAGTCTCGTTTAGATTGGTCAATATTATCCTTTGTCCATCAATGACAAACCTTATTATTATTCATCAGGGTTGTTTTTCGGTAAGAATCCTTCTGTGGGTATATAGATACATAACCATACATAATAATTTTGTATAATGTATTCACCATATTTGTAAACAGTACTTTTAACGATTTATCAGATAGTAATAGGTAGTTTGGGTAGTGCTATTACCCTTAAAAAATAAGTTCAGCCCTTTCTGAACCTTGTTAGTCTGATTTTTATCGCTACGTTCTGGCATAATCAGATGTTATCATTAATCTTAATGTCTTAATTAATTTTTGTATAATATAACCATCATTTTGATCATCACATCTGTGATATTAGTCAGTCTGAATAATGAAACATCTAAATTAATACTAGTTATGTCAGTTTTTGTTATTATGAATTTGTAATGTGACCATCGTTGTAATGATATGCGCTTATTTATAAATAAAATTCATTTAGTAAATTGCAACGAGCTAATACCATAATGGTATAGCTAATAAAGTAATTTAAAAACTAACAGGTGGTATTTAATAATTTAATACAAGTAGTTTCACTTCAATTATTTTTTTGGTATAATTTATTAAGTTTCACATATAATAAATTAGTTTAAAATTACATATAAACAATTATTCATGTAATATTTAATTATATATGAATGTATTGTAATTAAATACCGAATAAGAAATTGAATGTTAAAAATTTAAACCTAAACTATTATTTTAACATTTTATTAATACCTTAAATTATATTATGGTGTATTAAAATATATAGAGTGTTTAGCAAAATATATATAATTTGTTTTGTTTTTTCTTTATGATACTGTAACAAAAATATTAGTAGTTCAATAAGTCTGCGAAAATTAAACAGAATAATCCAAAAATAATTTAATTTTTTGAAGCACGAAAAGAGCCAGGGAAGAGTGATTTATTTTTAACTCCTTTTCTTGTCTTGTATTCTTTTGCAACTTGGGTACTTTTTCCACTCAAACGGTGCAGTAATAATCTATGTTTAATGTTTTACTAGTTTTGAGGTTAACACAAGAAGAAAATTCGTTTGCCTATTAACAAACTGACCCTAACAATTTCTTCGTCGATTTTCTTTTTTTTTTTTCTATATTTTTCGCTTTGATTCTAAATCATCATGGCTAACTTAGATATATAGTAATAAAGTTGTGCGCAAAATCCCTTTAATATTTGATTATGTCATTGAAGAAATTAAGAGTTTCGCAATAAGACATGAGGAAAGACTTTGCTGCCAGTGCTGCAACTCTTGTATAACACTGGACTAAGACGCAGGCTCAAAAAATCCAAATCGTGTGACCTTGTATATTTAGTGAACTTCACAAAACAATAAATATACTGAAAATTGCTACTAACTTTTAATTTAATAGATACTAATTAACTATTTTATATATTTTTTTTTCATATTACTTTATAAGAAGTCTAAAAAAATGATACTATAACGCTGTATTGAATTTATAGTAAAATAACAAAAGATATTGTGATATTTGCAAGAACGAGCATGTGGTCATAAAAAATAACACAAACACTATCTAAGAGATAAAACTATTTTAAATGTAAACTGAAAATAACCACAAAAACAACAACATATATCAACATAATAATGTCACTGACCAAATCATGATCTCCTGTTCATGAATAATTATGAGAATAAAAAAATCAATTTTCCTTTGTGCGCTATCTATCGTTGATACAAAAAAGAACTTATTTAGATTAGAGATATTATCCTTTTCTCATAACAATACACTTACTATTCATGACCGGTATTTTCCATATAATCCTCTCTGTGAAGTGGTAGGGCTCTGTCAGCTAGGTGTTGATCATAACTAATATGTATTCTCAATATGGCGTTCATATTTGTAAACATTACTCTTAAGGATTATCAGATTAGAATAAGTAACATATTTGGATTAATATCTCTTGAATGCTAAAGTTGTTTCAATGAGAAAATGAGAAAAATTCTAACTGTATATAGATTGAACGTGAATTAATTTTGAGGGATTGGGTTTGGTTTGGTAAAGTGTATTCTTCCTCAACTTTGAAGATGTCAAATTAAAAGTTAACCGAACCTCAATGTTTCTTCATTAGTTACATCCTACATTAGGTATCATTAGACAATATTAATTTATAAAATTAATAGTCTGTTATTATTGCTCACTTATATTTACATTAATATACAAGCAGGATGAATGGGTGACAAATACATCAGTATGTTTTTTCTTTGTTGCTTTAATTTAGTACCCCTATTTCATGTTTAAAGGTGAAATCTTTGATAACTTTGTAAATCCACGTGACTTCGAGGAGTTCGGATAGTTCTTCGCTGGTTACGTAGCGATAGCATTGGAAATTAACCAAATAAGTCTGCTTTGTCATCGGTGGGTTATACCGTAAGTTGGCCTGATGTTTTAGTGCAGCCCCACATTTGAATTCCATAACTACAAATAGGTTTTATAACAGACCGATAAACCAATCTCTTTGATTTTGAGTCTTATCTGTTTTTTTTGTTTTTGGCTAACGTGATGTTAAACTCCCTTTGTGGGCATATTTGTTGTTTAAGGAAAGTTCCATTGAACGTCATCAAATGCTATTGGAAGCATATTCTTGAAACACGAGTGTACAAATAACACATCACTCAATAAATCCCATGGCTGGCATATAGAAGGTGCTACCTCAATATATCCGAACCTAGCCTATAATGACTCTTGTGTTGGGTTTCATGACAATATCGTAATTAATTTAATTTTAAAATGCAGTAGTTTGCGTAAAATAGTTTCTTTTGTTATCTTCAAAACTAAAGATAACGATGCAATTTAAAGCCAATAAATAGTATTTTTGCATCGATGTGCGACAATATATGAAATATGGATCCATTACTCCACGACTGAATCAAAAGAAAGACTTGCAAACGACCAAAAATTAGGATATACAGAAATTTTTGTAATATGTACTTCGGTAAAGTGACCAAAAGTTATTGAATGAAGATAACTTCCAATGTCTACACTCTGTTTTCAGGTTCAGCGAAAACAATGCTTCAACAAAAGAGTGTTGGCTCAAATGAAGAATTAATTGTTGGAATTGAAGCTTATTTTGAAAATAAAAACAAATTGTACTACGAAAAAAGTATAAAAATTAGAGGAAAGCTGAATTGAATGTATTGTACTTGGATCTTGATTAAAAGTTGTTGTTTTATTATCTAATCTCCCGGCTTGAACCCAAAAATTTCTAGGATTGAGTAGTAGCATTATAGACCATTAATAAAATTTAATTAACATATTTATTCCAAAAAAAAAAAAATTAAAAAATTATTCACACCATTTAAAAAACATCTTTATTGCATTTTATTATGTGTAGTATGCAATAAATTGGCGGTGTATTATCAATCAAATTGCAAATTCGATTCCCAAGAGCTTATCACACCATATTCAGGTATTTACTGCTGATTTTATTTTGACTGATCCGATGCTGTGTCAACTCAGCATTAGTGAATGTATGAGAACGGAAGTAATAATATTAATAACTTTACAAGCGATTGAACTACACTTATATAGCGAGATGTATAATATCATAGATGTAAAACTTGGTTGATTTGAAAAAAATTAATGAAAAACCGAATTTAGACATCAGAGCCGAAAATTGTCATTTCATATTCATTTCTTTTGAATTTCATCAAATTTTCACAACCATATGTAATAAATTAACAGGTCCGTAAAAACATAACCTTATAAGTAGCACATAATAAACATAACCTGATGCAGATCATTGATATGCGCATACACAAAACGAACCAATGATACACTACATCTTGTTCATTTCCCTGTAGTATATATTATCGACTTGATAAGTAAACAACAATCGACCTTTGCCGGATTAACTCGGCGATGTTCGGAATAAGATGCAAACGATGATGATGGAGCTATATAAATTTATCTCTGGCAATTTTAAAACCTTAAAAGTAGCTTAAAAAAGCTTAAAAATAGAATATTCTTCATGTTAACAGAAGGGAGAACAAATTCATCAGTGACACTGTATAAAATACATGCAATCCGGACATTGTGCACTATTTTTACCAATATTTATGATATGCAATTTATTCCCTCACTGAAAAACTGTCCAGTATCAATCGATTTCAATTTTCGACGGGACCTATCTGTTTTGCGTAAAAAACTCATTTCCCATAGTCGTTGTCCTATCAATATCCGATGATTTATTCAGAACCAATAACTAAATGTCTACTCCGTACTGCCATAAATTATTCGTGAATTCATGCATCTACATGACGGAAATAGAACGGAGAAAATGTTTTTCAAAACAATCGTCGTGAAATTTTAACAAAAAGATACTATTAACTAAATTAGTATTAGTTTATTTTAATAGAGAGAAATAGTCGACAACAATTACATGTATAAACTCGCCGAAACGGTTTAGTTGAAAATTCTATTTCAAACATTGCTTTGGGTAAACTGTATCCCTTTTTATAAAAAGACCTATCTGCGAAATCCATTCATCATATATCTCTTTCCACCAGAATGCTCCTGAATGGTAGAGTCATCAGCTGTCGGATAACGAAAAGAAAAATAGAAGGTTGAATGAACGTATGTTAACGTAAGTTGTTATCATTAAAAACTTACTAAATTCTTTATAAAAAATATAGGAAATGTTGAATAATAAATAAAATAAATTATGCACGAAAAGAATCATATTTCCGAAAAAATGTGTTTCTGCACCTTTTGTGTAGTTTTTATGAAGTAGTAATTGGATCACCTCTTTGTTAAAGCTTCACACTCGCCGAAAAGATTCCGAATGGCACCAGCTGCCACATTTTAACAAAAAGTAATTCATGAAGGCATCTAGTTATTTTGTATTGTCGTATAGTGAATTACGTCATGAATTTGGTCTAATAATTTTAAAATATCTGCCCGTGTGTGTGTATTTATAAATATTTCTATTCATAATTATAATTGACTATTAATGATTGATAGAAATATATATAACTTTATTTAATTCAATTTATTATTTATGAATTAAATAGTTTTTTATTACCAACTAAGAAGTCGATGCTCTAAACGCGCCAAATCATATTGAACAGATAAAAATCAAACTGACACCTAACAGGAATATCAAAAAAACTAGCATTTGATGCTCTTTTGATAAGTTGAAATTCTAACGGGTGACATTAACTAACTGGTAAATCAATTTCTCAGTTCAATGAATCTCATTTAAATCAAATTATATTGGTGGTTTAATACATTTAAGCACAAGCATAATAAACTGAGCTATATAATATTTGTTGAATGAATTATTTAGAATATGTTCCTTTATGTAAAAAAGTAACATTCAATTATCAAAAGCTAAACGAACATTGACTTGTAACATCTGTTAAATATCTATTTCTGCTCGTAATCTTGCAGAAAACACATGATGGTCATACTAGATTGATGCTGGGATTCTTTTCTCACGACATAAAGTCCTATATTAACAGGTACAGAATAAAATCAAGATGTCGCAGTGGTGAAGGTTAAGGAGACTGCTGCGATTGTCAAGGGTTCGAATCCCGCAAAGCATGTATGTACTCTATATGTTTGTGTACAGTCAACACTGTAAAATCTGACAAGAATAACCACCTCAGTCCCGCCAGTATCGAGACTGGGTAAAACCGGATGCCTTTTGTGATGGTTGGACAAAGTTAATCACTGGACAGTCGATAGTCTTCACACCAAGGATCGTGATTCGGGGCCCCTGTTAATCAGTAGACCCAGTTCAGATAAATACTTGTTGGTAAAAAGGAAACTCAGTTAATAACGCACCGATAACGAACACTTTAACAGCATTAGGATAGTAGATGCATTTACTGTCAATGTAGTGAATACATATTTTTAAGCATTAGCCAATCTGAATATTCAGTTTTAAAATTTGAATATTAGCGAAAAACTTGTGGCAAATAACGTGGAACGAAGAAGGAAAGCGAACGTTTAGTTTTTAGGTTTGTTATTTTTTCGAAATTAGATTATTCGTTTGTTGTTAAAATATTTTTATATTCTTATAAAATATTACAGATATTGTACGAATTTTTTTCTTTATGATTAACAACATTCTACAGATTAGAGGATTTGTTTTTGTTAAACATATTGTAATATTGGTTATATATATTAGAAATTTTCCAAACAACAAAAAAATAGTACTTTGAACATTTGCCGATGACAGAGTGATCATGGCAAAAGATATATCTCTGGCTAAGGTTGTAGAAAAAGTACAAGTAGCAGTCAACAAGGTCTACAAATGGACTAGAGACTAGGAAATACAGGTTATAGCGAAATTATAAGAACCTAATTATAACACTTGATAGATGTTCAATTCCACAAGAAGAATCATCTAAATACCTCGGCATACATCTCGATAGTAGGTTAAATTGTAAACATGACATTCACGACAAAAAGCAGAACAAAATTGATTCAAAGTCAAGCAACTGTATTAGTTAGTCGGCAGATATTCTCAACTTGGCCTAAAATCAAAGACATTGGTTTATCAGTCAATCATAAAGCCGATTTGGACCTATGAGCCGCAAATATGAGTTTGCACTAAAAGATCAAACCAGCTAGCAATCCTACATAGCTAAGTTCTGGGATTAATTGGCAAAGCTTGTTGCTACGCAGCGATATACGAAGTGATCCAAGATTTCGCCTTAGCCGGCTTGGTGGTGCAGTGATAAAGGCGATAGGACGATCCTCCTACTGTTGCGATAGGGCATGGTCGTAAATTTATGTTTGTAATTGTCTAGGCAAGAGTGTAAAATCCGACAAGAAAATGATCGCAGTCACGCCAGGCTGGGTAAGACCGGATGTCTTCTGGGATGATTTCTAAAGTTGGTTACTCGCCAGTCGGTAGGCTTAATGCTGAGGACCGTGGTTCGGAGCCCACGTTGAGATGTACTAAGCATATGTAAGATATAATAAAAAAATAGCAATGAAGAGAAGCATTTCCTTAACTGGGTTTAAACATATTACCCTTTTGATATTTTATTACTTATATAATATAAATAATACTTAATAATATTATTAAATAGATAAAATAAATAGATATAACAAAAAAAATGATTGTGAATTAATTAAATGTAATAAGAAATTATAAAAATCGGGTTATTAACAGTTAGACAAATGAACAATCAAATTTTCAATTATAAATATTCCGAATTAATTAGTATCGTTCTAGATAGCTACACATTTCTTTTAATTTAGATAAAAAAATCCTCCAATTTTATTTACCGAAAAATAATAACTTACTAAAACAATTATAGTTATTTACAAACATTAATCAATATTAATAAATTGTTAATTTTAGACATTAATTAAAATAAAATCCGACAATTAACAACAAACGCTAAATGAAGTCACCAATAAATAAATCAATCTTACTTCCGCCGGCTTGCTGGCGCAGTGGTAAAAGCGATAGGACGGTCCGCCTACTGTTGCGATAGCCGTGGATTCGAATCCTGCTTGGGTATGGTCGTAAATTTATGTTTTTAGGCAAAAGTGCAAAATCCGACAAGGATAATGATCCCAGTGCGGTGATCAGTAACCAGGCTGGGTAAGACCGGATGATTTCTAAAGTTGGTCACTCGCCAGTCGGTAGGCTTAATGCTGAGGATCGTGGTTCAGAGCCCACTTTAAACTTTAATCCCAGTCCAGATAAACCCATAGTTGGTAAAAGGAGAGTATAAAATATATTAAAAATTCTTACTTCCGCAAATTGTACATTCTTATTATTATATTATGAAATAGTTTGTAAAACTCTAACAAAGTTATAAAAGCTTCTGCGAACATCAACGGACAATATATTCCGAAAAGGATAAGACAAAGAACCGCGGCAAATATACTCATCGAGTCCTCCGTCATGCACCGCCGTCGCAGAACGCGATTCTTACCGTAAAAACTTCCCGAAGAACCTCCTCCAGCAATTACACTGGACCACCAACACCCAATAATCAACAGGTTCGTCCAGCAACCCATCATGTTCAAATCCGTTCTGATACAAATGTTAAAAATCCTCACTGCAAGAGCACAATAACACAACGCACCATGTCACAGAGCCGAGACTTCTTTCGCGAAAATTTTCGTCAGGATCCGAAACGCGCGTCAGTACAGTGGCGTTGACGACACACTCATCACGACGGACTTTTGTACACTGAAGCGCTCGAGAATCCATCCGAAGCAAAGGGGGGCCCAGCGCGTCGGCTACCTGCCGTAAATGGTCGCGCCGTTGCCGCCTCCTCGCCGTTATTCCTATGTTTTAGGGAAAGGGCCATTATTCCTGATCGATATGGTAATGGGGTTTTCCTGGGGGGACGATGCGAGAGCGACTCCTGACGTTTTGCTTTATTTTCTGTTTGTTTGTTTTGCGCCCTCGGTTTGCGGACGAGATTGAATTGTCTTTTAATTTTTCGATGGCGATGTGTTGGGTGTGCGACCGACGTGGATTTATGTCGGGCGACTTTTGTTGTAAATAAAAAATGTACGAAAAGTGTACAATGAAAAATTCAGCTTCAACTACAAGACCGGGTATCGATCCGTGGTTTAATATTTGATTTAATTGGTAATTCATGGTTTATATATATATATTTTTTAAATTGTATAATTTGTGATTAAAATAATAATGTCTTAAATAAAAAAATAAATAAAATAATAATGGTTTTGTTGGCGCAGTGATCAAGGCGATAGAACCGTCGTTATACTGTTGCGATAGTTGTTGGTTCGAATCCTGCTGAGGCATGGATGTACTTTATGTTTGGGATTATAATTTTAAATGTTTTAGGCAACAGTGGAAAGTCCGACAAAGAATAACCATCGCAGTCACGACAGAAACCAAGCTGGATAAGACCGGATGTCTTATGGGATGATTTCTAAGTTGGTCACTCGGCAGTCGAGAGGCTTAATGCTGAGGACCGTGGTTCAGAGCCCATGTTAAATAATAATAATATCTGTTCTAGGCATGTCGACCGCAGAGAAATATATCGATATATCGGAAAGAAAAAATATCAATATTTTTCTGCAACATCAAGGATAAATATTTATATTAAAATAAGCTTTAAAATTAAGCACCAAAAGGATAATTTTAAAGATGCATTAGGTGTAACGATATTTTATAAAATAATATCTTTAACATTTTTAAAAAAATATGGAAAATATCGATATATCCGCCAAAAATAACCATACGTTTAAAAAAAAGATTGTATGAGTCGAGATATATATTTTCCTTTGAACAATATTAGGAACAATGCATGAACATTATTTTAAGAGATGTTAATATTTTTTAGGTTTATTGCATTAAAAAGCAAGTAAAAATGCCGCTCTCATAAAAAAAATCATTTTCCAGAAACATTGTCGATACGTGTTTCTAAAATATATTAATATCTTGATATTTTTTATCGTTTTATTCTTCACTACATAGTATAAAACAAAGTCGCCTTTTCTGTCCCGATATCCCTATGTGCGCTTAAATGTTTAAAACTACGCAACGGATTTTGATGCAGTTTTTTTCAATAGATAGAGTGATTCAAGAGGAAGGTTTATATGTATAATACATGCATAATATACTAAGGCAACATTGCTAATTTTAGAAGTTTCTAACGTGATGTCGTAAATTAACCTATTTTTTAAGCTTATTTAGCAATTAGCAAAAACGCTGCCTAACCCTACGAGTTAGATCAAATTAATGTACTACAGTATTGTACACCATAAAAAGGTCTACAAAAAAGTCCGCGATGGTATATGTTTATCTTTTAGGGATAACCCACATTAACCATTTTTATTGTTTACTTTTTACGTGAGAAAATGGCTTATTTACGAAGCTATTTTAAGCAATACGGCATTGATCCTTATCGAATTAAGTACCTTAAATACAGTGTGCAATTAATATAGATCAATATGGTTCCTTACAGCATGTCCATTAAACAAATATTTTCGGAGATATTACAAATTTAAAATTTGCGTTTAAAAATGTGTAATGTAATAAAAATTGTATGAATTTAGATATTCCAAAGATAGCAGGAAATCTTCATACTAAGAATAGGGGAAGAGGAATTGTTTTACTCCAAATTTAATGCGTGCAGGCCAAGGGCAGTAATGAATGAACCAAAAATACTGGATCGATTTTAATCATGTTTTCATTGAGTGACATAGGCATATATATTTTATGCCCGTGCAAAGTCGGAGCGGGCCGCTATGTTTTTATATACAACGTTCATATTTTTTCTGTAGTGTATTTAATTTAGTATCAGCATTGCACCCGTGCGAAGCCGGGGCGGGTCGCTAGTTCAATAATAATTCTACTCTATGAACATAGCTTCAACGTAAAAAGTACTACTTTTATTGTTATATATTTGTTTATTTTATTCCATTTATTGCAATAAAATTTGTTATTTGCTCTGAAAAGTTGTATAAGCTGAAAAAACCTATTAACTAGATGTTATATTTAAATTATCCTAAAAATGCATGACATTTCATTTAAACATCTACTTTTTGTTAATCTTTTGAAACATCTGCAAAATCAGTGTTTTAGGTGTAAACTATACAAATATGACCATTTTTCGTTCTTACATTTAGTATAATCTTTAAACAAATTCTGTTTTCATATTATTTAACATAAATAGCCCAACATTACAAAATTATAATCTTTTACTAATAACGTATACCTTGTACCCTTATTCTCGCATTGTCTGCTGCTAATTTTTTCTGTTAAATCATAAATAATTGTATTACCTCAATAAACTTAAAATAACGAAGCCATAAAATTAACCTGGAAATTACTTCCTAACCACAATTTCCGTAAACAACATCACGTGGCTGTGAAATCTATAAACCTAGTTTGGAATAAATGCGTATGTGCTGCTCTGGCTAATATCAGCACGAGAAGCTATGCCCTTTTACTGTCGTCTCCATAATTGCGAGATATAAACGGGCATCTCATCATATATAAGATTTTTCACCTAGGATAGGTCAGCATTGGCAGCCTGTGATGACCATTATTTCAAGTATTAATGAATCGACAAAAATCTACTGTTTTGGAGTGGATTTTCATACGTATTTTTTCATACTGCTAATGACTAGCGCCACAAAACCATAATAAAAATTTTTTGACTCATTTTTAACAAGGACGTGGCTGGGTAAGGACAATGAACATTGTGCGTAAACGATTTGAAGGTAAGCTATCTCACACATCTGGTAAGAATTCCAAAATACCAAAAACATCTTTTAAATTTACCGCAATTTGTATTATAATACAAATGGTTACCGAAGTAATGATCTAAAAATACGTCTGGATATTGGCTTCAAAAATAGAAACCAATGAGGACATGTGTAAGTATAAAGTTCAAAATAATCTAAAATTTTAATTGTAATCTTTATATCAAACGTCCCCAATTGCTTCTTAGCATTTTACTCTAATACCGATTTAGCAAAAATCAAATATTATTTTGTATAAGTTTTTGTGTAATGATTACGCATTGTTTGAAATATCAATTGTAAAATTATTAAACTTCAGAAAAAGAACCAACCAACCCCAAACAGCCTGAATCACGTCTGTATTTTTATGGGAATTTTATGAAGACATTCTAAACTGTAATAATACGTATGCTTAGATATATATTCATGATTTTAAATGTGCTGGTTTAGCTTATTGTTTCGTTTCTTGAATTTTTAATCTTCCTTTATATATTTAATATAGTGAAGTCTTGGTCATTGTGTATTTTGTTGGATATGGTAACATACGTTGGTTAGAATAATTTTTATACACAATGAGTTATATTTTGATATATTTAAATAAAAATTGTTGTATTTTTGGAAATTACATGGTTACTTATAATTGGATGGATTAATGGATGGATGGATAGATTAATGTTATGCGTTAATGAGTTGTGACACGGTGCATTGTCGTGCTGAAGTAGCACTATCTTTTCAAATGCGGCGGTTTTTGGGCGATTTCGTCCTTCAAACGGTCCAATAACGCTATATAATAGTCGCTGTTGATAGTCCTTCCTTTTTCAAGGCAGTCAATGAAAATTATTCCATGCGCATTCTAAAATAAAGACGCCATAACCTTGCCAGCCGACTGTTGCGTGTTCCCACGCTTTGCAGCGGGTTCATCGTGTGCAGTCCACTCGGATGACTGTCGATTGGACTTCGGAGTGAAATGATGGAGCAATGATCATCCATTGTCATATTCTGATGCAAAAACTCGGGTTTATTACGCTTGATCATCTTCAAACACTGCTCTGATTCATCAACTCGTCGTTGGTTTTGGTTAAAAGTGAGCTTACGCGGCACCCTCTTTACACAAAGTTTTCTCATACCCAAATATTCGTAAATGATATGATGTACAGGTTCAGTTGATATTTAGAGTGTCTGCGTTTTCATTCAATTTCAATTTATGGTCTTTTAAAATCATTTTGTCGTATTTTTAAATGATTTTGTCGGTAACAACCTCTTTTGGGCGTACACTGCGTTCATCGTCGTCGGTGCTCACTTCATCACGTCTAAACTTAACATACCAATCCTTGAACATGCAAAATTCCTTTTTATCCGTTTGTTTCACAATATCAATAGTTGTTTCACTCAAAATGCTACAATTCACAAACTAATAATCAGACAGGTGTCAAATTTATACACACATCTTTTGAGGTTTAGGGCTAACTAAAAAACATATGGATTTAGTTCTAGTAGCGCCATCTATGTGTCAGGTTGGGGACTTTTCAATTGATTTATTACAAAATTAAAAAATTTCATCCTTTTGAGTGTGCGCCCTACTCCAAAATCATCTAAGTTCTCTAAAATCATCTGAGTTGCATCACTTCATTGTTAACATGTGAGTCTATTTATGATAATTCAATGCGATTTCATAAATGACCGCCGGAATCCTGGATGCTGGTGTCAGTTATATTACTTCCAGAAAATTCTCCATTGATCCATATCCCTTTCAAATTAAGCAATGTAATTAATCAATATAACCAATGCACTTGGGATTTTTTCATCCCAGGATTCATCCCAATATACATTACATATGAATACAACGATTTACTATACATAACTGTATGCATGCTTTAGTTTCATTAACTTTAATTCCCTTTGTTTGAATCTAGTTATTTACCATATAAAGCTAGTTTGCAACATGCAACAACAAAAACATACATAGATATTATATGGTCGCTTACTTTTTTTTATTACATATTAAATTAGATATGCTTAGTATAGTCTTAACTTACAAATTAATTTACTATTGTTCTGTTACACTTGCATCAATATAAGCAAGCAACATTTATACAGAATAGATGCTGGAGGTTAGGTTCGCTTCAACCTTGAATTGGTTTGATTATTAGTCGGTTTGCTGTTTTAGTGGAACTCCTTATTTAAGCTTAATAAACCCAAATATTTTTT
This sequence comes from Rhynchophorus ferrugineus, assembly GCF_030347505.1. Taxonomy (NCBI): domain Eukaryota; kingdom Metazoa; phylum Arthropoda; class Insecta; order Coleoptera; family Curculionidae; genus Rhynchophorus; species Rhynchophorus ferrugineus. The sequence continues at coordinate 14,655,241 of NW_027472583.1, read as the reverse complement.
ATAATTGTCTGATAAAGCAATCCTTGATCTTCAGAACCAAAACTGCCATCTTATGTCAGGTTGGGGGTATCTTCCGACTAACCAGGATAGTGCTTTGATGTTGAGTCTGATTTAATCTGATTTGCTTTTAGTCTAACGTGATGTAGCTTGCTATATACTGAGAAGTATCATGAGCAAATATGTCACAGGTGTGGAATATATAATCAATTAGCCCCAATATACTTCTTCATTTTGTTTTAGTGTAAAATATATTTTCTCTTGTTTGATTACAAACATTTTGGCTTTGGAGAAATATGTTTGGAGTTTAAGGATATATTGTTTCCATATCTTTTTTTGAAGGATTTCTAAAAACATACTTAAGTAGACTTAGTAAGCTTTTCCAGTGAATATATGCACCTATACTAATTGTTAAATGCTTGTTTATAATTCTCAGGTTATATACATGTATTAGGATTTATCTTTTATAATTCCATTGTAACAGACCTTCAGATAATGGATGCTTAGTAAAATGATTTTAAAATCAACAAATACAAATAAATGAATAAAACTAAATAAAATCCATAAAAATATGTATAAAAATAAAAATATTTAATCTTACTGAGAAATGAAATTTGTTATGGAAACTTGGCACTTGTCAAGGATAGCTTCAGGAGAAACGACGAAAAATTGATGAATTGAATTGAACTACTGTGATTAATTCACAAGTAGTGTTGTTTTTGTTGTTATAAACATATAAGGATGAAACTAAGCACTGAAACATTATTATTTAAGAAATGTTTAATATAATTTTAATGCTGTTAACACTGTCTGTATGCTATTTTATCCTGTAGCAGGATAATGCTTTCTCTATATTATATAACTACCCTATTTTTAAGTGTATATAATTACGTTTTCCTGTCGTAAATAATGGTTATCCTTTTTCCATCTGATACGACGAATTAAAAATTCTTCAGCTTCCGAAAAGAGACCCTTCTCAACAACGAAAGACACATCTTTATTTTTATGGGAGTTTTATGGAAACATCCCCTGTTAATGCCCGTGTTTATAAATGGTTTCATGACTTAAGTAGTAGTAGGTTTTATTAACTAAAGTTTTGTGAATTACATTCTAATATAACTAATAATTTGTATACTTGCATTTTAAACGAAAACAATGTATTATGCTCATATTTGGCAAGAAAACCTTTATATTATATTGAATATCGTTTGATGTGTTTTATTATTGAAACCAGGTAATTAGTTCTTTCAAATTCTGGTAGTACAACACTATAAGGATGAATGATTTTTGAAAAAAATATGTTTGCAAACTGCTTTCACCACTTTTGTTTACAAGACATTAGAACGTAGAAAATCAGAAATTAATTAACTCTAACAATGCACTTTGGAACCAGACCAATATATTCACCTCACGCGTACAGGTAGGTCTTTTTAGCTAATGTCTCTCAGTTTTTGTCAAGGCATTATGTGGTTAACTTGTGATCACCACTATAAATACCGCATAACACAATTTTACAAAACCTTTTGTGTTTGTAATTTTTTATGGCTTTTCTATTCATTATTCGAAATAAAGAAACAATACTCATATTCCTAAAAAATATATATTTTCGGTAGTTACGATAATAGCACTTTTTGTTGTTGTTGTTGTTAACAATCAGGCTAGTGGGCAATCAACATTTCTTATGATCACTTCATTAAGTGATCTTCTGTGTAAAATATTATCTTAATTAGCTAATCCTATTCTAAATGTTATTCTGAAGTCAATATATGTCCTATAACCAAATCGGACGGTGTTAAATGTTTTTGCATACGCACCTCACTATTACGTCGAACATTTAGCTGATTAGTGAACACATTGGAATGCACTAACACTTTTCTAAAGTACCTAACAAAAACATTTTGAATTACACTGGTTACGAGCACCGAGAATGGTACGAAACACTTTGTTTTGGAATCGTTGTGTGATGACTATATTAGACTTGCTAGCGGTACTGCATAGTAGAAACTAAACCTGAATAATAAAAATTAATGAAGGTCAATCTTTGGCTGTGCGATTCACGGATAATTAGACCACACAAGTACCAATCATAATAAATAACACCATCATTCCATATAGCAGCAACGTATTTCAAATCTCGAATCTTGTTAAAAAACATCACTGGAAATAACAACTTAAAAACAATAGGGAAGAACTGGAATTCAAATATATGAAAATGTAATGGTTAATTGGACAAAAATTAAAATTATCAATACATAAGAAATTGCTCTTATACTAGAAAGTATTGAAACCTTTATTGACATTGGGAATTCCATTATGGGGATATTCCGCGAAAAGTAACATAAATACAATACAAGTTTTCCAGAACAAAGTCCTGAGAAGTATTATAGGTGTACCCAGATACTACAGGACTGATTATTTACACCGAGATCTTCAGAAATCGACTGCTACTCAAGAAATGAAGAGAATCGCAAGAAGACATGTGTAGATTGGATAACACCAGAACAGGACAGAATAATCAAACCACTTCATTTTGTGTAGTGTAGTGTGATGAGGTGCATTTAATAAAAAAACTGCAGTCTTAATACATAATCATTTTTACACCAGAGACTATGATAGGGCCGATGTGTCCTCTTAGATATATATCCAGATTTAAGCTATTGTCGATTTAAGACAAATTGTAGGCTAGTTGCCAAAGACTAGTAACACTGTAATATATAAATTATTAAAAAACTTCAATTTCCATTTAATTTATGCGGTGTTATTGAACATCTCCATACAGTGAATATTGTTACAGATTACAGGTTTTAAAATCAAATAAAGCCGAGGATATCCAGTAAATAACAAGTATATTAAAGCTTGTTAAACCGCATGAGTTAGTAAAAAAAAAAGTAGTTAAGTAATAAGTAAGCTTGTTTTAATTTGGGCGGCCAAAAATTGACTTGGTTATGGTATAGAATATTATTCAGAGTGTGAAAACTGTAATTTCACTGACGAGCTTATTTCGTATAACCGTTATATTTGATCTCGAATCTAATCTACTTCACACAACTTTTTTTAGGAAATCTGTCGGCAGTATTCAACAAAGCGGATTTCCTTTTTTATCTCGCCTTATTCAACACTTACAATCACCTGCCGGTCGGTGGTATCGATTACTGCCCACTTTCTAAATCAAGCGTTAATAATATGCAGATTGATATTATTTCGCAAAAAAAAGGACTGACCAGTTCATCATCGCCGCGTCAGTTGGGTTACAGTTGAAAGCAGGAACTGGTGCAATAATTCATATAAAGCCCGCAACACACCAATCAATTATGGAAACCGACGCTATATTTTACGCGTAAAATAGTTAATGAAACAGGGCATATAATTATATTAATATTGCTTCGGTCGGGCGTGCTGCAGACGAAATTAGAAATTCTCATTGGCGTATTTTTCGCGTGGGAAATTATAAAGTTTGAAAATAGAGGTTGGAGAATTTATAACTTAGCACGTAAGCTCGATCAATAAATTAAATGGGGCGATAGACGACTTTTTGTTGTAATGTTAACTTTAACAGAAGATCATATTAGCTGGTAACACAGAGACGACAGTAAAAGACCTCGCAATCCGTGACTATACAAGTTTCTATTGGCTAGGACTGCATATGCGCACGTGTTCTAATCTAACCTGACAGTTTTCATAACTCGCGTCCTTTTCTACCACGCCTTCCGTACCACAGTCCTAGTTGTGGTTAGATTTCATTTTTAGGTTAATTTTGTATTTAAATTTTGTTGAGGTAATATAATTATTTCATAGAAAAAATTAGCAGTTGATAATGCGAAAATAAGTGTATAAGATATGAATTATTAGTAAAATATTATCATTTTATAACTCTATAATTTTGTAGATTGTTATGGAACAGAGGATATGGTCATTTCTAGGTTAATTTTGTACTCATATTTTTTGTTGAGGTCAAATAATTATTTCATTCATAAAATTAGCGGCAGATAATGCGAAAACATTGGTATAAGGTATGAATTATTAATAAAATATCATTTTATAACACAAATTTTGTAGGTTGCTATGGAACAAAGGATATATTTTTATGTTAAATAATATTGAAACAGAACTTATTTGAACATTATAGTAAGAATGAAATATGGTTATGTTTGTATACGTTCTCTGTCTATTTGTTATTATACTTATGTCTTTCTGATTTTACAGATATTTCAACAGAAGAAAAAATCTATAACGAAGCTAAAAGCTAACGAAGTATCATGCATTTTCAGCAAAGTATAAATATAAGGTGTATTTAATAGAAAGTGATTGGAATAAATTGGTAACATTGTATTTTAAGCTTTGTGTGAATTTTTGTGAAGTTTGTGTTTATGGATTTGTTTTTAATTTTCAGTATTCCTCTTTTCCAATTTAATTAAATAGCATAAGTTAAATATAAAATAAATAAAGAAAAGGAAACTTTATAATATAAGATAAGGAAAATTAAATAAATAAAAGGATAATTTTCAACCAGAAACTGTATAACATTGATAAAAGGAAGAATCTAGCTTATAGGCCAAAAGTAACAATAAAAAATATTTTATCTTTATTAATATTAATTTAGATATCTAATACCGATCATTAACTAATCAAAGAGATATTACTATGATACCAAAAACAACTTGTAAAAAATAGTATAGTGCTGGATACGGTTACAAAATATACGTTACAACAAAACGGTGCAAAATAATCCTTCAAAGACATCGAAATTCTCCATTATCAAATCTTGTTAGACAATGCGCAAACAAAAATTAAAGAGATTGATTTATCAGACAATCATAAAGCCAATTTGGATCTATGGGGTGAAAATATGGGCTTACACTAAAAATTCAAATCAACTAGTCATCCAACGGTGTCAAAACAAAATTCTTTGATTAATTACCAATGCCTATAGCTGCGTAACCAACGAAGAACTGCACGATGATCTGGAAATCAAATGGATTTGCGAAGTTATCCAAGATTTCGCCTTAAAACACGAAAGAAGATTACTAAATCAGACTAACGTGAAAGCAATACAACTACTGGACAACGCGCGGGATATCAGAAGATTGAAGCGAACTAAACCGCACGAACTTATATAAAGTGTATACCTATAGTGTAAATTATAGCTTAAGTTATTATAATTTTATAATTGAGGAATACATATTGATTTATGAATCTCGCACTGGTCTTGCTTGTATATTAATTCAAGTGCAAATAAAATGTAGTAATATATTAATTTGTAATTAAGATTGTACTAAGCATATCTAATAAAGATGTTATCAAAAAAAATTACCGTATCCAATCTATCCTGTAGCTTTATTTTATGACATTTTAAATCCTACATATTCACTCTTTAGAACAAATTAACATTGTTATTTATAGTATACTCCAGGAAATATATAACAGTTATTTTTAATAAAAAAAAGCATTGTAATTTAAAGAAAACATGTGTTTTGTATATATAATATATGTATATTTTTATTGGATATTAATGTCACATCGAAATTAACAAATATTTCAATCTATTCATTCATTTCTAATCACACTAAGTAGTAAGCAATTCAACTACTGGACAACGCGTAGGAAATAAGAGGAGAATAAGACAAACAGAAGATTATACCAAACCAAACGAACTTGTATGAAATATAAGTGTTAAAATGAACTTTAGATTACGTTAATCTAACTTAATTTAGATTTGGGAGATACACATTGATGCATTTGTTCAATACTCATCTTGCCCGTGAACTACAAATGAAAAGTATAAGGAAGATTTTACTATGTGTATTTAATAACAGATCCATGCAAAATAATTGTACACGATTTTGAAATTAAAATATTTGGAAAATTAAACTATAACTTAGCCTAATGCTACTGTAAAATAAGGGAAGAATTCTGCCCAACTTGTGTATTTATAGTTCGGTAATTGTCATTCGTCACAATGTCACGGGAGGAGCTTTTGTGGTACCAATGTCACGAAACCAAAATCGCTCGAAAATCGACGGGATAATGAACTCATTCCGATACGAAAATAGAAAAATAAAATTAGTCCCGTCTGAAGAGTAAGAAATTTTAACGACTACGACTATCGGTAGTTTCTACGTTTGACAACATTGTTTGGAAATCGGAGAAATGTAAAGCAAACAACACCGTTTGGTTTATGAGGTTCTTCGCCTTCGAATGGTTCAAACTAAAACATGGGCTTCGGGAAAAAATGTATTTTAAAAATACCGACGTGTAGTTTTTGTTTTTTTAAGCGGGGTGACTACCGTTTTAAAGATCAGAGACATTTACTTTTATTGAGGAGTGGGGTAATTATAGAAATTACAATGGGTTTTATGGGAAAAAGAAATTATGTTAAAAATAAAGCTTAATTTCTAATATAGTCGCTTCCGAGAAAAACAAACTGCTGAACTAAAATCATAATTCATGATAATATTACATGACAGTCAACATTATTGTTATTAGAAAAAACATGATTTTTTCAAAAAGCATTTTTTCAGCATATTAGGCGATTTTGATAAGTGATATTTATTAGTGAAAATAGGAAGTATCAATATAAATAACAATTAAGCAATCTAATCTAACTGTTACATGCGATGGGTTCGTTGAAATTTTGGTAGAAGTGACACTTTAGATAAAAGAACAGTTTTTATTTATTAGTGAGCTATTTAGTTCATTCATATCATTATATATAGTGAGAACGTTGTATCTCGGAAAGAATATTGATGCAAAACTTCGCTGGAAGGAATATGTAAAAAAGAGAAAGAAAGAACTGGATTTAAAATATAGGAAAATGTATTTGTTAATGAAAGATAATCACATTTATCAGTACATAATAATACTGCAATTATACAAATTGAAAACTAACAATTGAAAAGTCCCCGGCCTGACACATAGATGGCGCTACTAGAATTAAATCCATATGTTTTTTGGTTAGCCCTAACCCTCAAAAGATGCGTGTATAAATCTGACAGCTGTCGGATCATTAGTTTGTGAATTATAGCATTTTCAGTGAAGCAACTTTTGTTATTGTGAAAAAAATGGATAAAAAGGAGTTTCGCGTGTTGATAAAATAGTGCTTTTTTAAGGGAAAAATACAGTTGAAGCAAAAACTTGGCTTAATGCAGAGTTTCCGGACACTGACCCAGGAAAATCAACCATCAAGGATTGGTGTGCAAAGTTTAGACGTGGTGAAATGAGTACCGAAGACGGTGAACGCAGTGGACGCCCAAAAGAGATTGTTACCAACGCAAACATTAAAAACATCGACGAAATGATTTCGAATGACCGTAAATTAAAATTGAATGAAATAGCAGACACTTTAAAGATATTAACAGAACGTGTACATTATATTATTCACGAATATTTGGGTATGAGAAAGCTCTATGCAAAGTGGGTGCCGCGCTAGCTCATTTTGTACCAGAAACAACGACGAGTTGATGATTCGGAGCAGTGTCTGAGGATGATCAAGCATAATTAACCCGAGTTCTGGCGTCGATATTTGACAACGGATGAATATAGCCCCATCATTTCACTCCGAAGTCGACAGTCATCCAAATGCACTGCACACGATGAACCCGCTCCAAAGCGTGGGAAAACGCAATAGTCGGCTGGCAATGTTATGGCGTCTGTATTTTGAGATGCGCATGGAATAATTCTCATTGACTACCTTGAAAAAGGAAGGACCATCAACAGCGACTATTACATAATGTTATTGGACCATTTGAAGGACGAAATCGCCGAAAAACGCCCGCATTTGAAGAAAAAAAAAGTGCTGCCCACCGACCGACTATAACTCCAGAAATCAAGAGAATTTCAAAGGGACATGAGGACAGACTCCATTCTCATGTTAATATTGAAGTAATACAATTTTTGGATAATACTAGAACAAGACATTGACTCTAAAGAATCAAACCATTTGTTCTTGTGTAGTGTAGTGTAGTGAGGTTCATTTAAAAACGAATAATTTCATGGGTTGGTTCAAGAGACCCATTCACATGGAGACCAAAGCGGAATATTCATGGCCAAAAGAATTTACTTCACATATAATGAGATTAGAAATAATGAAATATTAAAATAATGAAACTATCTATATTATCAATTTGTCTTATTGAAAATATGATGTAATATACTATATTTAAATCATAATCCTTATCATTACCATTATTATTATGGAAATATATAAAAAGATGAGTACATTTTCATCTTTTGTCTTGTCTTTATTTACAAAGTAGAAACTTTAGTTCAAAGTATTTTTGACATTGCTTATGAATGAATTGTTTATAAATAAAAATCATGCACAAGAACAGATGTAATTATGGCTTCAAATGCATATTTATAAGTATAGAAAAGTTTGGAAATATCAAATCCTTATTAATATAAATTCTTTTCAAGATTTTTGGTGAGCTCCTTTTGACTTTGGCATGAATCTTGATCAAAGAACGCCTCCAGCTCAGTGTCTTCAAACTTTATTGAGCCTTAGCCTCATTGTTTGTCACTTGTGTTACAATCGCCCATTTAAAGAACAGGAATCAGTACTCCTATGGCTTTATTAATTTATTTTATTCCCCATTCCCCTTCATCTTATTCATTATTTAGAGGTAACCCAGAAATGATGACAATATAATATAAATAAAGATATTAAATAACCCAGTCTATTTAATACTACATATAGCAACTTCAGAATTATTTATATGATATATTAGAGATTCAAATATAATTCTAAATATTAATATAAAATTTAATAGTACAATTACAAAACATAAGAAAAAAAATGTAAATATATCATAAACATAAACATAAATAAAATATTTCGACTTCTCTCTCTTCCCCCCCCTCTCTCTCTCTAACCTACACTATATATATATATATATATATATATATATATATATATATATATATATATATATATATATATATACTGTATTGCTGTATTGCACTACTATATATATACTGTATCGCTGCTTTATGAAAAAAATGGGACGTCTTTTAACGGAAACTTTTTTTTAAAATATTTTTGGGCTACAATATTAATAAAATGTTTTATGATGCAAATATCACGGTTTTATCGAAGGTTCGATCGTTATTAGATGTCTGTATTGTACGAGGTTAATCTTGACATGTTATAACTTGGTTAACGGAATTGACATAACAATAACATATAGTCATGGAACAAGTTTTTTTTTTGAAGATTTAGATTATGAGATTACATATACGGTATTTGAAGATATTTTGCGATTGGACTTATATTCGATTGAGAAACTGTACACGTATATACTGCAACCGATGAATTTTGAATAAATATTTATTATATTTTCAATAATATATTATTGTCATATTGTTATAATATACAGTAAACTGTTATATTATATTTATCAAATTATATATGATAATAAGTATTGTCGTTTATTTAAATATTTAAGGTAAAAAGCTATATTTTTAGATGTAGCATAATCCTTCCATAGTGACATGATTGCCTCGTTCATAAGCTACAGAAAATGTTACCAAAAGAACACACTGAACTACTAAAATCTTACATTACAGCCAGAATGGTTAGAGCCAAACAGTCGAATAGTCTTTACCTACTCTATACGTGTGATATACCATGAATGGAATATATTACGGTGGCTATATTTGCAGCTGACACAGCAATTCTTGTTGTCAGAGACAATAACGAAGAAGCCATACGAAAATTACAATAGGCAAGTGAAAATGTAAATAATTGAACCCAAATCTGGAAAATTAAAATTAACGAAAGTAAATTTGTGCTGTATAATCGTATAAAGTAAGCACTAATAACTATAAATAATAATATAATTCCACATAGCAATAACGCTATCTTGATGCAAAACTTCATTGGAAGAAATATGTAAAAAATAAAAGGAAAAACTGGAGTTAAATATATACGATAATATACTGGTTAATTGGATGAAAATCATAATAATCAGTATTAATATATTTCTATTATACAAGCAAGTGTTGAAACTTACAAAGTCCTGAATAGTGTTGTAAGTGTACCCAGATACTATAGGACTGTCTTTCAGGAAATCAAGAGAATTGCAAGCAGACATGAAGGCGGGTTCCATTCTAATTTCAATATCTAAGTATAATACCTGGAGAGAACACATACTCTGAAGTATTAATTCATTTGATCTTGTGTAGTAAGGTACATATAATAGAAAAATAGCAGTGTTACACATACATATTATTTCATTAGACACTAAGATACCTAGATATATACCTAGATTTAAGTTATTGTAAAGACAAATTGTAGGTTATTCGGTTACTGCTTAACTTGGACTCTGAACCATGGTCCTGGGTATTATACCTACGGACTGGCAATTGATCAACTTTAGAGATCATCTCACCCGACAGAAATCATTTTCTTTGCCGGAGATTGAACAATCGTTCTGACCAATCCCATTTGTAAACAATCACAAACATAAATTTTCGGCCAATGATGCACTCTAATGTGGAGATAGAAATCTTTGTATTTGTCACAAATTTACAGTGAAACTTACTAACAATACTATAAGTTAATAAAAAGATATCAGGTTGCCACAAGCCAAAGGTAAATGGATTGTCACACTAATCATGAATCAATCTAATTAAAATGGATTAACGTATTTATAAAAATATCTGTATTTTCGTATTAAGATTAATATTGATAACGAATTTATTAAAATATTATCAGAAAATGCCATAATCCGCCATAATAATTTGAGCATCAAAGAGAGCGAATTCTGTCAGTGTTCAGTGACGAATTCTATATGAATATATATACTGTTACAAATATTATAAAAATGGAATAATTTTTTTTGCTTTAAAATAGGCCTCAGTTTCGGTGATCGCTTCTTCATTCGACGAAAATTTCTTTTCAGCGAACATTCTTTTGTGATTTGAGAACAGGGAATAGTCGCTGGTGGCCAGATCTGGAGAACACGGTGGATGCGGAAGCACTTCGAAGCCCAATTTATGGATTTTTGTCATGGTTTTCACTAACTTGTGACACGTTACATTGTCCTGGTGAAACAGCACTTTCTTTTTTTCTAGAAAAGCGGTCGTTTTTCGGCTATTTCGTCCTCAAATGATACAATAACTCTATGTAATAGTCACTGTTGATAGTTTTTTTTTTTGGCCTGGAACCGGGTAGGGGAATCCTGTTACGGATACCTGGTCGGGAAAACCCGCAGGAATAAGCGAATTGGACTGGTTATGTGGAGACTGCCTCTGGGCTACCCACTAAACCCCACCCTATCAGCTGATCCAATGACCCTAACTGATACTTCTTACTGTTAGTAAGGAGGGTGCCCGTAACCGGTAACACCGTTAAGAGGCACAAGGGCCAGGCAAGGACGTGGCGTCGTTATCACACCACGCAGCTTGCGGTACATGAGTTAATCGCTCGCCGGAGAAGGTCGAGACAATTTGGAGTTAGAGCACGACGGGGTAGTGTCGGCTGTGATAGAATAAGGCTACGAAGAGCGGAATGAGTTATTGGCCTGAAATATCGGCCAGCTCGGTAATACATCTATTGTCCGAGAGACGAAGAGTGGAGAAATATCTCGAATAAACCTCGGATATAAAATCGTGAACTTGGGGGACGTCTGTTTCTCTATGAATTTGATTGTTCCTGACGAACCATGGGGCATTGATAATTCTCCTGAGAATTTTGTTTTGAAACACTTGGAGACGTTCCACCTGGCTAGGGGAGACGTATTTTAGATAGACACTGGAGCCGTATAGGACGACTGATCGAACCAGCATCTTGTACAGGAGAGATTTTATAGATAGAGGAAGCCTGCTGGCTCTGTTGATAAGCGGGAACAGCAAATTTACAATACCTTGACCTTTGGAGGGACTTTTGAATGTGGGAATTAAACCTAAATTTGCGATGGAAGACAAGACCGAGATAGGTGGCTTCTTCTGACCATGGGATTTCTGCGTTCTCGATTTTAAGACGCGAAATGCTCGGTGCAAAACGCTTCTTGTGGAAGAAGATGGCCTGGGTTTTCTGTGGGTTGACCTGCAACCTCCAGAAATGTAACCACTGGACCGTCTCATCGAGTTGTTTTTGGAGTCTGCTTCGGATGTGCGGTGCTACTCTTGAAGAAGCAAAGTAAGCAGTGTCGTCTGCGTAAAAAGCAGCCTCAACTTGTGGTCTCCTAGGGATATCTGAAAGAAAGATATTAAATAGAGCGGGTGCCAGTGGGGAGCCTTGTGGAACTCCTGCGTCGATGGTTTTCCGGCTAGAGAGAATATCTTTAATCTTCACCTGGAACGATCGTCCTGACAGAAATGATTTGATAAGAGCTGTTAGGTCATCAGGTAGACCTAATCGGATGCATTTCGCCACTAAGCCTTCGTGCCAAACCTTGTCAAAGGCTTTGGTTAGGTCCAAGAAGACCGCTCCAAGTCTTTCACGTCGGTTAAAAGCACAGTTGATTTTTGCGGCCAGCCGATGGGCCTGATGAACGGCTGAATGTTTAGCGCGGAACCCGAATTGCTCATCTGGAATGATATTGTTTGTCTTCGTAAAATCATTGAGGGTATAAAGAATTGCTCTTTCAGCCAGCTTGGAAATGGAACTTAGTAGGCTGATAGGTCTGTAGTCAGAAGGTGATGACTTAGCTCCTTTTTTGGGGATAACTGCGATGAATGCATGTTTCCATGTGGATGGAAAGTGTTGCAGCCTCAGAATGGCGCGCTGTTGATAGTCCTTCCTCTTTAAAGGTAGTCAATGAAAATTATTCCATGCACATCTCAAAATACAGACGCCATAACCTTGCCAGCCGACTGTTGCGTTTTCCCACGCTTTAGGGGCGGGTTTATCGTGTGCAGTCCACTCGGACGACTGTCAATTGGACTTCAGAGTGATATGATGGAGCAATGTTTCGTCCATTGTGACACATGGATGCAAAAACTCGAGTTTATTACGCTTGATCATATTAAAACACTGCTCCGAGTTATCAACTTGTTGTTTTTGGTCAAATGTGAGCTCGCGCGGCACCCACTGCACAGAGCTTTCTCCTACCCAAATATTCGTGAATAATATGATGTACAGGTTCAGTACAATTCAACATGCGAAATTTTTTTTTATCTATTTTTTCCATTACAACAAATGTTGCTTCACACAAAATGCTATAATTCACAAATTAATAGTCCGTCAGCTGTCAAATTTATACCCGCATTTTTTGAAGGCAATGTCTAACTTATAAACATATGGATTTAATTCTAGTAGCACCATGTATGTGTCAGACCGGGGACTTTTTAATTGACCTGTTATATAATTTCCGTTATATAATATAACTATCATGACATGTAGAAGACCACTTCTTACAACTTCTGTACAACTTACAATCTAAATCTTATTCTAGATACTTTTATAATTTGTTTTAAAGTCTATCCTAACTTATTCTAAAGGCTATTATAACTTATTCTAGGGGTTATTATATCTCAGTCTATGTGTCTATTATTCAGTTCGTATGGTAGTTTGTGTTTGAGCCTACGCCCTTCACTGTCGTGACGCACGTTTAACTGTTCGGCAGCATAGCAGTTCGGAGTGCATTGGGATGCACTAACAGTGTTTCAGAGTACTTCACGCTAACACTTCGAATCACACTCGTTATGGGTTCTATGGGGGTATCGCGCTGAATTAAGCACAAGCTGTTAGTGTTTTGTGACTATATATTTTTTTCATGTCAGACCTTGATCAAAATGCACTCCCAGATATTTAACGTTATTTGGTTGCGGGAATTCGTAATTGTTCATTTTTACTGAGGGACAAGTTCTTCTACAGAGGGCGAATGTCACATGGGTACATTTTGTCTGATTTGTTTGATACGCCACGTTTTATAACCAACATTCGATTTTGTTAAGATGAAGGTGGAGGTTTTTTATGGCTGATATTGGATCCTCATGTGATGATAAAACTGTTATATCGTCAGCATATGTTGCAATAGTAGTGTTTGTTGAGGTCGGTAGGTCAGCTGTATACAATAGATATAACAATGTGCCAAGAACAGTGCTCTGCGGAACACCGGAATATATTGGGTATTCGTCTCCCTCTTTCACAATAAAATGCCTGTCTGTGTGTCTTCAGTAGTTGAAAGTGGCTGCTTTTCTAGACATATCTCAGGCTTTTGACAAAGTATGGCATACGGACTTGCAGGTCAAACTAAAGAAACTTCTCCCTCATCCGGACTATCAGTTACTAAAATCACATCTCACTGATAGACATTTTATTGTAAATCAAGGCGATGAACATACCGAATTAAATCCCATATATTCAGGAGTTCCGCAAGGTAGTGTACTGGGTCCAGTATTGTATCTTCTGTATACGGCTGATCTGCCCACAACAAAAATAACTACTGTTGCAACATATGCAGACGATACAGCAAACTTAGCATCCCATGAAGATCCAATCACAGCATCAATAAACCTACAAACCCACCTGGAGAAAATGCAATTATGGTTGAAGACATGGCCAACCTGGAAGAAGCACATACTCTCTAAACGTAAACAACTGGGACTAAAATTATATCAAATGTATTGGCTCATCGGGCGCAAATCCTAGTTATCATTAGATAACAAGGTATTGCTGTATGAGTCTATACTCAAGCCCATTTGGGCATATGTAATCTAACTATGGGGTACCGCTAGCAAATCTAATATATCCATCATTCAACGGTTCCAAAATAAGGTGTTGCGTGCCACTGTTGATCCTCCATACTATATTTCAAATAAAGTGATACAACGCGATATTCCTCTAGAACCTATAACGAGTGTAATTCAACGTGTTTGTGTGAAGTACTTTGAAAGAGTGTCAGTGTACTCTCTAATCAGCTAAATATGCGACGTGATAGTGAAGTGCGTAGACTAAAACGTTTAACACCACCTGATCTGATTACTGGATATATGTAGACTTTAGAATAAGCTTTAGAATAAGACTAATTAATTAAGATAATATTTTATACAGAGGATTGCTTAATGAAGTGATTTTCTACATACCATGTATATATAATATAGACATAAGAAATACTTATTGCCAATAGGGCAGATTGTGGACTCACGAAGAGTAATCAAAAAAAGTAGTTGAAAGTGCTTTAAAATGAAATAAATGAAGTAATATACTCATTGGCCGTTTAAAGTAAATTCGCATAATGATATTATATGTTCGAACAGCGTCTTATATTCTTTTTGAAAACTTAGAACAATTGCAGTAGTAAAATATGAGCCTTTAAGAATATATTCTCACAATAATAGTATTAATAATAATATTATAAGTAGAGGAGAGCTAATTTATTACTTCAATTAGTGCTGGACATAAAATAATTATTTTATCGCTTCTTAGCACGGAAATATTTTCAATTCCATTTAACAAACTAATTAATCACATACATTATCTGAAATAACATAACCTACAACTAAAACGTTGTCCAAATCATTTAGTCTAATAAACTATAATCTTTCTGTAGACGGGATATTTTTAATTACTGGTTCAAATAATTAATTAATCATGTAATTATTATTTGAATTTATGTAGTCTAACATATAATTAATACTGTTATTAAATGATGTTGGCTGAATAACACAGCATGTTATTATTTAAATATCACAACCAATTATATTGGGGTTTTCAACAAGAGCGGGTTGATATTGAAATTGAGTTTTTGTGAGGTATTAATGAATTTGTTTTTTATTGAAACGATTTATGTTATAATATAATATCATTCAAATCATTTAATGACCCTGTCTCGTATATATGACTGAATTTTAACTCACTCTGCGTCTTATTGGCTATGATTTGCGATTTCAAAAAATTATCTGCCAATAGTAATCATACAGAAGATCTATCGTGGCCATTGTTAATTTATCGAATTCCCCAACAATCCAAATCAAATTTCCCAAATTGGGGAAAAAGTTACTGATTACCCTGTAAATTATTTTAAGAAATGGAAACAGATTCAATCGTTTCAATAATATTTACATTATATCTTGTCATAATATGCAATATATTGTAATGTTATGAATTAACTTATGACGTTACACTTTTTTCGATATTCTTCTAGCAATCTTTTTTCTTGATGATGTAGGAATGTTCGTCTTGTCGGTCGGAATATGTGGCTGTCGACGCGGTCGTCTATCGTCTATCTAACACTCACTACTATTTTTGTGGAAGGAATTCGCACGGGAACGGAAAACACCGGCTGAATGAAAACTTGTTTATTTCATGTGTTGAATACTGCATGTGTTCGATGGGAGCATGCACAGGATAAAAGGTTAGGTTAAGGAAGTACGGAAGCGCTATGGAAGTGGTTTTGTTACAAAGGATAGATAAAAAGAAAGAGAGAGATACGTGTTTTTTTTCTTACTCCAGAGTGATCAGCTAGAACCAAATGGTCTTTTTCTGATGTCGCTTCAGGTTTTTGGATAGAGAAGTGTTTTGCGGGCGACAGAGACCCTGGGTTACGACTGGGATTGTCGTAGTTAGACCTATGGGTAGGGATTTTATCAAGTTGTTATCCTGTTCTAAGGAGCTTAGAAAGAACCTTACACTGAGGATGCCTGATTCGTGTTGAGTGTTGACGTTCCTCATAAACCATGGGGCACTGAGAAACGCGCGGGCTTTTTTGGATTTTAACACCTATGTACCTGTACCACTCCTATGTTCCGAAAAGGCAGACTGAACGGACTAGAAATTTATACAGAGTCGCTTTCTGGGCGGGAGAAAATGAATTGGGATAGAGAGACGTCATCGTGGTGGTCTTTTATAACCGGGAACCGCATGGTACCAATCCATCAGCTTTATCAACCTTTGAACTTATTGTAGATGTAATAGTAGTGGCCTAAAAGGTTGTAGCGGTCGCTACAATGGACTAAACTTGACACTGCCGCACAATTTCTTAATCCCCTCTCTTGTTAACACTAAAAATTCTATGCGGTTCTCTGTTTTTAAATTTTTAATCAGCAGTAATCAGTATATTTTTAATTAGTATCATCAGTAAGGATATCACAATTTGTATAGTTGTATTGACTAAAGACGTTATTTTCCTGAAGTTCAAATCCATGTTAATGAAAATCTAACATAGCATGAGCTTACCATTTGGCATCTAATGTGTACAATGACAGCTTTATGAATCACTGGAAATCGCTTCAACACTGGCACCAGTTTTTTAATTTATATCTGTTGAGCTGCTGATGAGATTATTTGAAATATTGTATTGAAGAATTGGTTTTAAGTTTAAGTGCTCTTTTCTAACTACCTGACTGGTGACTGAGTCAGGTGGCTTGGTCTGTTTTTACCCTCAGTGTCGCTTTATATCACCATACAACCAGTCCCCTCTTCATTTCTTAAATAAATCAGTTTTTAAGTAAAATAATAGTTTTTTTTGTTAAAAACCTGTTCATCATAGATAATTGTATTATTTTTTGAATGCATTCAATTAACCGGTGTCGAATTAATTATCAAGAAAAGAAGACAGTATAACGTTGGATTGGCAATCGTTCCGAACTTATTCGAAGCGTTCTTTGGTGTAGTTAAGTGGATTTCGGACAAAAGTATCGCAATGTTCAGCGATCGCTATCTGTAAACTAGTTCAAATAAGAAACTTTGAATATTTCTTTGAAGAACACTCGTAGTCCGTGGATTCCAGGTACATGCCGCTCAGCTCAAGGTGTAAAGCCGCCAAAGACTTTGCTTCAAGTTAGCGAAGTCTACTGAAATTTGAACAGAAGCTTACAGTTTAGGGAAAATGGCCACTAAAGACTGATGGCAGTAGCTTAGCCTCTTAGCCGTAGACTATTGAAATCTGGAATCACCAAAATTTTGAAAACCATTCCGTAGAAGGACATCATGGAAAATTTGGTAGAAACAGTGCCATTTCGAATATCTTCAAAGGAAAACTGGCAGACGAAGGTACAATCGATACTCAGCAACAATTATTGTAACAACTGTAAGCTATCTAGACGGAATATCGACCACGCACATCCTTGTGGCCATTTCTTTAGGATGGATATATTATCTAATATGGGCGAGATTATACTGCAATCTGTTTTTTTTAACTACCTGACTGGTGAACGAGTGAGACGGATTAATCTGTTTTTACCCTCAGTGTCATCGTGTATCGCCAGTTTTTAATTAAAATCATAGTTTTTCAGTTTTAAACCTTTTTATAAATTATAACTTATATATACGTCGTTCGATATCTATAGCAACTTTTTGTAGATGCATTTCAAGGAGTAGATTCTTCAAAAATGATTTGGAGTCCTGTTCTATAGACATTATCTATGGTTAAGTTATCTTAAGGGCCATTTTGCAATTATGTAAAATTCATCAAACTGTGTAGGCACCGCGGTAAAAATTGATTGTGTGGAGTAATTTCGCACACTATCACGGTCGATGTCGATATTTTAGTATCGTCTCTCTTACATACGGATGCTGGATGACCGTTTACTGAACTGGTCTTTCCAAACTTGGTCATCGAACGTTATTGAGTTGACTTGGAACCGGTACAATACTTCCACTCATTTTGACAATACAACTTTATTGTTTAAATGTGCTGTTCAATTAGTTACTGAATAATAATGGAGTAATTAAACAGTTGTCGCTCAAACTAAATCGTCCAGTTGAATTATTGACTTAATGCAGTTGAAAAATCCTATCATAAATAATATAATATATATACTCATTGAATTATAGGATGCTGAGACGTCAGTCTTTCATTTTTATATCTTTTTTTCTCGTTCCTACTCCAGTGGGGCGTTTTCCTGTCCATTAACATAGTCACTTACTTGAGTTTTAGCACTGTCACAGTTCAACACAACATGGTTCCTTCCTTTCGAATCTTATTAAGTCAGTGACATATGGTTTCGTGACTTGCAGATGTCGGTTACTGTATGTTAACGATTGGTGTTGAGATCATCTTCTCTTAACGATACAATAACATACACATTAATTGTAATTTTGTTTTTGTAATTTTAATCACTTGTTAATGTGCTCTGAATCTAAGAAGAGTATGTAATATATTTAATAAATATCGAAATAAATCGAATAATATCGAAATAAAAATAAGAAATTATCGGAAATAGAAAAAAAAAATAAAAGAGAAAATATTACCTAAAAATGTAATCTTTTAGATGATCAAATGTAAATTTGATTCCCCTCCTTTTGAATATTTCACATTGAATGTAAACATCTGGAAGGACTTATTTAACATCAACTGTTAAACTGTCTGAAAATTTTTCCAGAACATGGATTGGATTTTCAGCCAAGAAGTCATGATTTGTCAAGGTGTCAAAGTTAACTTCTTAACAAGAGGAGGAATTTTTTGATGTGGTTCTTCTAATGTCTGTATGGAAATATAGTAATTAGACAATATTTTTGAAAATAGATCTTTTCAAGTTCTTTTTAATTAAACATTGTTTCGAAATTAATAATAAAGTTATCAACTCTTGATAAAAAGAATTTCTGGTATTGTGTTATATGTTCGTTCCAACAAAATATGTACAAACCGTTTCCATACGTCTTTTGTACAGTAATATATTCTCGTAGAGAGTCTGCAGATGACTCGAAAATATGTTGCTAATATTAATCTATCAGGACTTTTAATAAATTTGACAAATTTAAAATTAAGCTAATTCATCACATCACGTATTCGTTGAAAAGTATTTTGAACATCTGTTACGTCCGAAATAATTTATATCCCCTTCGTTGATGAAGTTCAATAGCACATGGCATTATTGATCGCATACTATGTAGGCAGGATGATTGTAAAAAATCACAGGTATAAAATGTTGATTGAATTTATGACACAAGTTCTGCTGTAATCGGTAGACATATGAATATTTAAATTTTTAATAAATATTGTTAATATATTTTGATAACAGTTGATTCTTAATCTGAAATAATAGAATGATTTTTTTACTTGCGATATGATTTTTAACGAAAGTTTTCAATATCATCAACTTGTATAAAAGGAAATGTTTGAACATGGGACAATGTTCTTCAATATTAAGCATGTAAATAATATATTGTTATATGTGAGTGTCGAAGTTTTAATATTATCAATATATTTTATTAGTAATAGGTTTCTAATTTGGAATAAATAAGAACGAAAATAGTAAAGTAACATTCTTAAAACAGATATTTTTGTATTATTCTATTCTATAAATCGCGTTAAATTATTTACTTAAATAACTTCGTTTTAAAGTATTTTTAAAAATGTAAAGCTTTATTGTGAAATTTGTACGATGTATTTTAGTAGAAAAGGAGTAGGTAGGCTAATGTATGTTCGTCGATTTCTCCGTCAATTGTCCGCCGATTTTCAAAATTCTTTTTTCATTCGAAATAGTGCACTTCCGAGGTGGTTCATAGGAACTAAATCATGATCTGTTGAATAAAGGGGAAATCGAGGGAAAAGCTCAAATTCCGAAGATATGTACAAACTTTTCTTATATTTTTGTGAATAAAGTTACTGCTGAGTACAAGAGGCTTTCAGTTTGCTTTTTAAGCATTAACCATAGCATATAATACCTCGTAGAAATACTGTAGGCATTAGTTTCTATGGTGTAATGACTAAAGCTCCCTAACAGAGATCTCGGGTTCGATTCCCAGCGTCGACAATTACTTTCTATTGTTGTTTAGTTAGAACATTTATCAAATCATCTAGGCTAGGTAGCGGACCTCAGGGCCTGAAGCGCTCCTTATTCTCTATCATTGTTTCTCTATTCCAATTTTTCCTCATTCGGGCTGCACCTTTACTTGGCCTACCCACTGTAATATTAAATAAAATAACTACGTGGTTTATTGAGTAAATATATAATACTAAAAAGAGAAAAATAAAATATTTTTAATAAAAAAATTCAACCGACTTCAAAAAATGAATAAAGTATAGACTAAAAATTACGAAATAATCAAGCTTAGATTTTGAACACAAAAAAAACATTTTAAAATAAAATATTAACATAATAATAGTAATAACTAAATAAAAATAAACAAAAACTTTATTTCACTTATCTACTAAACGTATTTTATATACCTGTACATCTACTATATACACAAAATTTAGCTTAATACCTACCTACATCTGTTTATCTATCTACAATATTATTTTAATTATTAGCAATTGATCACTTGGAAGTCGGTACTGAGCCCGAGATTTTATGTTATAAAAATGTTAATAAAAACCAATATATTTTATTGCTTTAATTATAAAATAATGTAAATTTTAAATATTTTCATTTCTATGAACGGTATAATGTATAATAAAAAACATTGTATTATAACAAAGTAAAATATTTCCCATTGGTGAAACAATAAAGCAGAAATAATTGTAGTAACATGTTCGGTAAGGTTTGGTATGTTACATTCAAGTCAATGACTTGTGTACGGGTATTATCATGCATTAGTAATATAATGATTACTAATTAGTCGATGTATCTCGTTAAATCGATTTTAAATCAGTTTTAATCTAAGCCAGTCCTTATATATGGTATGCAAACCGTAGAATTGGTTTTAATTACATTGTTTTTGTTATATTGTTTTAAGACGTTGTCAAAATTTTGACCATATGTTGTTTTAAAATAAAGCAAGACAGTCGAAGTTCAAAATATCTTTCGAAATTAAGCAGAATATTTTGTTAAATTGAAAAATGAGTAAAACAGAAATTGGAAAAACCATAAGGTTATTTTTCTTTCGTGAAAATAATTTTTTATAATTAATTAAATAATTAATTTTGCGCCTGATGTTTTAAGTGGTTATATTTATTTGATTTTAAATATTGATATATTCTAGATTATGTTTTTTTGTATATTTTAAAGTCTCCTTTTACCAACGGCGGTTTATTTGGACTGGACCTACAGCTTTATGTGGGCTCCGAACCACCGTGCTCGGTATTAAGCCTAGTGACTAGCGAGTGACCAACTTAGAAATCACCCCAGAAGGCATCCGGTCTTACCCAGCTCGGTTACTGCCGTGAATGGGATCATTTTTGTTGGATTTTACACTCTTGCCTAAGGTTAACCACACGTATTAAACAATCACAAACATAAATTAACGACCATGCCCCAACAGGATTCGAACCCGCGACTATCTCAACAGTAGAATGACCATCCTGTCGCCTTTACCACTGCGCCAAACAAGCCGGAAATTTTGTAAATTGTTTAATATACACACCCATTATAGTTAGACATAACTCAGCAATGTTAATTAAGAAAATTAAAATCTTATGTCTAAAAATAACAAAATCGAAAACTCATAAAAATTTAACTATTAGTTATTGTAAAGAGAAAGTATAAATATTTGAAAGGTAAACTATATTGAATAGTAAACTCATTGGCCAAGTTTGCTATCAAAATTATAACTATATAATAACAAATTATAATTGATTAACTTTATATCGTAAAGCTTCTCTTCTTCGTTTATTCTTTCTGTTCTTGGTAGAGAAGTTATGGGTTTTCTGTGTGTTTTAATATGCATTCTTTGAAAATATTTTCTCTTAGAATATCTAAGCTTTACATTGACTCCAAACAGATATAGTCCCTTATTATAAATATTATTAACGTTGTTTATATTTATAAATCTAGATTAGCTAACGTGTGTTAAATAAGATTTGTAACCTAGTTTGTAATCTGTATAATTCATTTAATGAAGTTTATTGTGATAATTATACAAAAATTGATCGGATAATAATGTTTGTTGTTACTCTAGGGCCTAAATTCTTGATATTATCGAACAGTAATTGCCTATATGCTGAGGATTGAGTCACAACTGAATTATTTATTGTCTCGGGCGCTTCAGTTATTGTATGGAAATAACACAAGTTTAATATATTTCGAGTTCTTTTTCTTTATGTTTATGCATATATATATACATCCGTTTTATTAATAATTTTTAGTTTAATTATTCTACATAATGAATATATATGTCAAAGAAAATAAATGTTATATATAAATCGAACAATACTTGTTAAGCTTATAACAATGAGTTTTTTCCAAAACGATTTTACTCATATTAGTGGCCACCCTGTGGTTGAAATTCGACCACAATTTATTACCTAAAACATGTTTCTCCAATAATAGAATAAAGGGAATAATTTAAAAATTATATTTTCTAAGACTTGTTTTCACAGTATTTTTAATATAAGATCCGAAATTTATTTGATATATAGCATTGATTAAAATAATAAATGTCTGTCTATTAAAAAATTATCATAATATAAATATATTTAATTATAAATTTGTATATTAAAACAGAGAACATATGAATTAAAAAATAATAAAAAATTGATATTTGACTAGCCTGAATAATAAAAGAATAAGGAACACAGTTATATTTTAATTTATTTTATAAAATTTAGAAATTGTTTTAAAGGAATGTGTTTACTATCATTAAATTAACTATTACTTTTTCAAATCTTAGGTTTATAAAGTAAAATTAAAGTAATTTTAGTAAGTAATTTTTAACCTATGCTGGAATAAAATTTTCGCATAGGTTGAATTTTTATTTCACGGCTGTATATACCTTCCGTTCAAGCGGATGCATTAAATTATTCTCTCTATAAAATATTTAAAATGTAATTTTACGTGATCATACTATTCTTAATCTTGATTTATCCAAACTTCCATAAACTCTTTTATAGTTCTAGCAATACGGGAATAACCGAAAATAACACAAAATTTTAACACTGCTTAAAATTAAATAGCTTTGTTTATCAATGTTTCAACACACTCATTTTCTGTTGTTTTGTTACACGTCCGTTATTGATTTACGTAGAATAGAATCGACGAATAATCCACCGTATAAGAGTTTGAGCATTTCAATAGACACCCACCTTCTCACTCACCCTTCTGAGTGAAAAAAACGGATCTAAGTGATTTTCACAGGCCACTTTTGAAACCAGCGATTTACAATATCAATATTTATAACAATCGAAACAAATGCTACTCGGACGACTGACAATTTATCTCAAATGTTGGCGAAACAACAAATATAGTGGTCAATTAGAGACAACGTATTTCTTGTAGATTCCCTTTTTTCTAATTGTCTGTTTTAATATCATTAGTTATTCATAGTATAAAGTAGAGTTTGAGCAGTTCTTTTCTACTACCGCCGAGCACTTAGCAATGCGTGCTTTCGTCAATTCTCCGTGGTTCGCTTTTCATCGCCCGTAATATTTCGCTCTATTTCGTTTACAAAGGGAAAACGAGTTCATTATGTTTTCTTTAAATTATTTTAAGTATAAGTTTAAGTTTAGGTTATGTGAAACTCCATTAGCGAGCTTCTTTTGGTATTCCGTGTTACATAAATGGGTAAAATCTGTTTAACGGGCATTCTACTTCTATATTTGATAAAATTTCAACCATGTTTTCATCAAAGATTAACCGGCCAGGATGAAATTCATTTTTTACATCGAAATTTATAAATAGAAAAAGGCAAAACAGTTAACAAGATCCACAAATGGACTAAGATTGAAAAACATAGCCGAGTATGTCAATTTTGCATAGTTGTGAAATAATTTAAACCTAATTTTATCAATTGGCATGCATCTCAATGACAGGAAACCTCAAGTTAGACAAGAAATAGAGCAGATCAGACTAAGTCAAAGCGCTGTATTGGTTAATCGGAGGATACTCCCATCTTGACCAAAGATCAAAAAGATCATCAAATCAAAACTAAGCATATCTAATGTACGATATAATTAATTTTTAAAAAATTATTTAAGCATTTTTTTTCTTGTCGGAAGTACAAACGCAAAATTTGCTGTTTCAAAACATCACTGGACGAACACCGATGATTTTAAAGGCTCCAGTTGCTTGAGATTGATATCAGTTTCGAAATAGTATTAAAAACTTTTCAAAATATACTTTTAGAATAACATGAGTTAGCGCACGCGTCGATATAGATATATCCTTCAACTTTACTACTACTACCATCAACTTTAAAACATTTTCCATTATTTTTCACATTCTTTTAGGATCTATAAAGTCATTTAAATATACTTAACCTATTTTTGAACACGGCAGGTATCCTCAATCGAATAAAAATCTATTTCAATAACGATAAAGAAATTGGCATGATAATTATACGTCAATTTGAAATATACAACGGCTTTAGTTCGTGATACCATCGAACAATGATTGCTATTTTCAGTGAATTGGTTCAAAATTGAATTATTTAGTATCTTGACTGCCGTCGTTATTGTATGGAAATAATGTTATTTCTAAGCGGATACCTGCTGGTTGTATTATTTTTGAATAAATTTCGCTCTCTGTCATTTACGAATTTGGTATAATGTTAGGTTTTAAAGACAATTAAAACTGAACAATAAATTGCTTACTTATTACTATTACTAAATTTTAGATATTTAGAGATATATAACATCATGTTAGACAGAAAGCAAAACATATTAGAACCAAAATAAAAACAATTATAATGGTTAGTTGGAAGATATTCTCAACTTGATCTAAGATCAAAGAGGTTGATTTATCAGACAATGATAAAGCCACTTTGGATCAAAGGGATCCTAATATGGGGCTGCACTAAAAATTTAAATCAACTAGTCATCCAACGCTGTCAAAACAAAATTCTTCGATTAATTACTAATGCCTATCGGTAGGTATCCGATATTCGAACGAAGAACTGCGCGATGACCAGGAAATCTAATGGATTTGTGAAGTTATCCAAGATTTCGCCTTGAAACACAAAAGAAGATTACTAAATCATAATAACGTGGAAGCAATACAGCTACTGGACAATGCTCAGGATATCAGAAGATTGAAGCGAATCAAACCATAAGAATTTATATAAAGTGCATACCTTTAGTGTAAACTATAATTTAAGTTATTATAATTTTATAATTGAGAAATACATATTGATGTATTTATCTCGCACTCGTTGTGCTTGTGAATTAATCCAAGTATAAATGAAATGCAATAATAAATTAATTTGTAATTAAGATTGTACTAAGCACATCTAATGAAGATGTTATCAAAAAATTGTTTTAAAGATATATAAAAAATAAGTATTAAAGTTGACTGAGATAAAATTACTTTATTCACTTTTAAATTTTTTCTATTCTTTGAAATTACTGTTAGGAAATAGCCAGGAGCTAAACCATGCGAATAGGGTGGTTTCAGAATGATATGAATAGATTTGAGGACCTATTGGTCCTCAAATATCAACACAATATTTTGTGTTACCAACAGCTTGAGACAATTCAATTCACGGAAATGATGCATAATACTCCCGTAATAATTCTTGTCGATATGTTGGCCCCCTGGAAGGAATTTACAGATTCACAATTTCACGATTATAGATAATCGTATTTTATGATCATAGAGACACTTCTACTTAAATTAACCTTATGAAACATTTAATTGAATGTGAGTTATGCTGCTTTTGACAGTTTAGTAAATGTTGTTATATAGTAAATAAACGCTATTGTTAAGACTGGTTATAGAGAACAGAGAGCTTGGATTTTTTAGATGATTTATGCCAAAAACATTGATTTTCATTGACTAGACTGCACGATGACCTGGAAATCAAATGGATTTGCGAAGTTATCCAAGATTTCCACTTAAAACACGAAAGAAGATTACTAAATCGTACTGTTATTTCGGTTTCGGATTATGGTTACCATTGAATGATACATCATGATTATATGATAATAATATAAAATACTATGTTTGGCTATATAGATTTTCATCGTTTTTATATTGAATACAATAAAATCCACGGCATAGAGAGAAATAATGGTTAATTACTTGGTTAAATTTGACGATATTGATATTTGTTCTGTATGTAAATGAAACTCTTTCATCTAGAGAAGTTACAAAAAACACAATACGCTAGTGTCAGGCTTCGAAGTATAAAGAGTAAGGTGCTTAGACATAAGGCTTTCGTTTAAATTATAATAAGGTTAAATGGGTAGTTTTCTTCACTTGTTTTCTTAACTTGTTCGCTTCACTTCAAATTGGCAAAGTGCTGCTCTGCAAGCGCATGTCCTATTGATGCGAAAAGGTGATACTCGAATGGGACCAGGTC
The DNA here is from genome assembly GCF_030347505.1 of Rhynchophorus ferrugineus. Lineage (NCBI taxonomy): Eukaryota > Metazoa > Arthropoda > Insecta > Coleoptera > Curculionidae > Rhynchophorus > Rhynchophorus ferrugineus. The sequence goes on along the minus strand of NW_027472583.1, from coordinate 14,628,183 downwards.
TGGAAAGTACGGCGGGTTCGATAATATGTCCGATCCAAGTATTTTTAATGCTTTCTTGGCTGGTTTTGCTTTAGGATACGGTGCGTGATTGTGCTGTAAATTCACTTTACTGGTACTTCGGGTCCATTCTGGGCGCTATTTGATCAATGCAGTATTCAAATTGATTATTTGTTGTTTGTAGCAGTCACTATGAATTGTCTCAAGTTTGAACAGTTCGCAATGCACCACCAAGCGCAGAGCACTGTCTTGCAACTAAAACGATTTGCTCTTGAAGTCGATCGGCTGGCTTCGCCAGGTAATAACCATGATTTTTTACGCTTACGCTGTCACTATTCCATGCAGAAATTACTTCCGGTGATACTTTTGAAACAGTATTTCACAGACGATTTTTCGATTTTTTATTTGCCTGTCGTTCAGTGAATGTGTCATCCATTTTCCCATCTTTTGGATTTTCCCCATTTTTTCAATCCACCGTTAATCGTTTCTTGGCTATAATATGTATATATATATATATATATATATATATATATATATATATATATGTGTGTGTATATATATATATATATATATATATATATGTGTGTGTATATATATATATATATATATATATATATATGTGTGTGTATATATATATATATATATATATATATATATATATATATATATATATATATATATATATTATATACAGGATATAAATATGATTAGGTCAGTAGAATAAAATGACATGTTTGTCAACTTAAAGTTACATACTTAAACCTAGCGACGTCTGTTTGAAAAATAGGTAATGACTTTCCATTACACCTGGTATATATCATTTAAATTAATTAAATAATTCATGACTGTCAATAAAAATACTGTTGCGGTATTCGTCCAGTGCAAAATAATTATGACCTAAAAAACGACTAGTATTTCCTATTATTTTATAATTTCAAAATAATAAATCTCTTAACTTCTTTAAGCGCTAATTATTTTATCATTATTATTGATCGAGGACCTCCCCATATATACATTACTGTACATGCGTACTTGACAACATTTCCCAGCGCACTTGATAGCATTCGAAGATTTAAGGCACACTAAAACTAACGGAGTATCATCTTAGATATTACGAACATGGCCTCTTAAAAATTGCTTGCTTAACCACTTAGTAGGAAATATTTCTTACTTAGATGCGTAAGGAAAATATTTTGAATGCATACACCGTCAGTAAGATGAGCTGAACACCTGACTGGTTTCTACCATTTCCGTTTAGGAAATATCATTTCCACCGTGCGGTATATTAATTTAGACACGTACCAATGTGTACAATATAAATTAACTGTGTTACGTTGTCGCTTGGGTTTGCTTTTAAACAATTATTTTGCGAACATATATAGAAACATTTGCCTAATACGTTATTTGTTTTTCCAAACTAGTAAAATATATCCTGAAAATAAAGGAGTTAAAAATAACTTTCTTTAATACTATATATTCTTTATTATTCTTTAATAAAACTCTGCACAGTTCTTACCTTTTCCATATGGGGTATACACAATTAAGTCATATGGTCAAGGCGACAGAACGGTCGTCCTAGTGTTGCCATAGTCGTGGGATCGAGTCCTGCTGGGACACGAATGTATATTATGGTTATGATTTTAATCGTAAATGTCTAAAGACAACAGTGGAAAATCCGACAAGGAATAATCATCCCAGTCACGCCGGTGACCAGGCTGGGTAAGACCGGATGTTTCTTGGGATGATTTCTAAACTTGGTCACTCGTCCGTCAGTAAGCTTTATGCCGAGGACCGTGGTTCGGAGTCCACGTTAAATTGTAGGTCCAGACCAGATAAATCCTTGTTGGTAGAAACGAGACTTTAAAGTGTTAAAAAAAACTTGAAAAAGAATATTAGGTTTCTCAAATTTAGTCCACTCACTTGTAGTGATTTTCTCACCTTGTTGATGTTTGTTGCTGTGCCTTATTAAATGTTAGGGGGACTTGAAAGTCGTGCTTGATATTTCGGGAAAAAATTATTATAAGAAATAAGCGGTATCATGACTGGAAAATTAAAAGAATTTCAAAGTTCATTCGAATAGTTTACCACTTTCTCTTGTTTCATTACAGTATTGATATATAAATTCTCTAGTTTTTTATTAAGTTTTGTATAAAAAGTATAATAATTTTATGTAAATAAATAGTATAACAGCATTGACATATGGTTTATTCAAAGTTCTTTTTTAGATAGGGCACCGAGATAGTTAATGTATTGCCTGTCGCAGTTTTTAAATTCGTTTTAGAATCAGACAATATTTTCCCTCTCACTTTATTCTAGTTAAAAAGAGACACAATGCTGTCTTATTGGTTCGAACACGTAAACGAATGGGCCTGCCAAAGTCGTCCTGTTGTCAGACGTATTTTAAATTCTTCTAAATTCTAAATAGAGGTTATGGCTCTAACCTATAAACTATTGTGACTGTGTAATTAACTGTAGCTTTTAGATGTACAAAATTCACTAAAACTCAGAATTGATGCGTCAACATTACGACGTTTTGACTTCACAAATTTTGATGACGTATGTACAAAATAACTTAGAATAAACTATAACTGTTTTTAGCTGCTAATATAACACTTGAGCTATTTTGGACAGCTTTGTGATTTGACTAACCTATGGTTGCCATAAGTTTGTTGGAAATGTGATACATAGTGTTAATTCCTAAATGACCATTCTTTTCTTTCCTAATTTCAACAATTATTTTACGAAACGACTTTTTATATTTATAGGAACAGATAATTCTCAATTTCTGTACATGCCGACATAACACTAACCACCGGAGATATGGTGGCATATGTTCGATTACGCAAGTTTACAAATTCGCAGGTGAAAATTATTGTTATCGTTATTTGATGCCATCAACTCACATCTTCAATCCATATGTCAAAATTAGTTCTAGTTTTCGAGTTCGCATTTGGAGGTAGCACTGTGCTTTTATATTGGCTGCCAGCGGACCAGCTGAATTTTTGTGCTTTGAGAGGTGTGAAAATGCGGAGACAATGTCGCTAAGTCGATTCAAACTGTTCTTGTTACGTTTGTGTATATTATATGCTCAGTAAACGTGGAATAGCTATCACAAATGCACTCAAACCACTTTGTATTTGCAATAATTTGATGCTGCGGTAGTAAACTTTGAGAAGCCATGGGTACAAAATTAAAAATATGTTAAAAATGCTGTGCTAGTGATCACTTGTTGAAAATATGTACTTTTGATTTTCATTGCCAATGTTATAGAGTCAACTATAAAATTCTTATAGATTATTGCTACTTTTGCTCGATGAGTATCGTCGTTATAAATGCAAATAATAGCACGGTATAAAATTACCACTGTTGAAACAAATTCCACATAGGGATAGTGATCTATTGCGTATGTGTTCGGATATAAGAGCAACATTTTATTTTAATTTCGCAAAGTGAACTGAGTGATTTCTTTTGCGATTTGAATTTATTGAAGCAAAAAGCAGACTTGCTTGCATCACGCTTGCAGGAATTCAAACATCTTGAAATATTAATTGATTTATACATTCATTACAGGTTATAGGTTTATTGATTAGGATGCAATCTGAATTAACGATATTTTACTGTTTTTGTGGGGCCAATTGATTATCATTAGGGGACAAAGGTGTAGCAGAGCCGTACCCATTATGAGCCAGAACAATAGAACGTGGGCTTTGGACCACTTGTGAACCCACATAATGCTTTATTGCTACTTCTTTACATTAAGCATGCCCTTACTAAGATTACTAGTTGATTTGAAGTATTAACGCAACCCCATATTTTCACTCCATGGGTCCAAATTGATAAACCAATTTTCATGATTTTAGGTCAAGTTGAGAGTATCTTTCGACTAACCAGTACAATTAGTTGACCTTGAGTCTAATCTGCTCTGCTTCTTGTTTAACATGGTGGTTCCGATATAACCTACCATCGAGATATATTCCGGAGTATTTATGTGATTCTGCATGAGAAATCCGGCATCCGTCAAGTGATATGATTAGGGTTTTGTCATTTCGCCGCAACGCAAAATTAATAAGGACAGATTTGGAGCTATTGAACTGTACTTTCCAGCTGTACTCACATGACAACAGTGTTGCCAATTTCCGAAATATAAATAGTTACCATCGTATTATTAGAGCTGTTCCGCCTCGAGCACGTTTACTAGGGTGTAGTGGCCAGTATGCATCATAGCCTCATATTTTAATGTATTTTTTTTTAAATAATGATTCTCCGACATGATATCTTGTATTGGTTTTCTTTTAATTTGTCTACCCTATTTGCGAACTGACTGAAATGTTGTCGCATTTTAGTATAAAATTGTATATATGACCCACGTTACGAACAATAATAAGTCGTCACCCAGTACGTGCTATAATCTGCGACATTTTCACTCAATTTACCCGATCCTCGAACCATTAACCGGACAAAGAATCCAAATAATTGAACTTTTCGCTCCCTACTCTATGTCGATACAGTCGCCGTTCTCGACGACCGAACCCACCCATGTCGGTGTCAAACTTCCCATACGACCGCTAGCGCCCATAGTGGGCAGACCGGTCTCCCATATCCGTTTCTCGCGCGACCGTTGCCCCTATTCCCGCGAATTTACGACATTCCTGCCGGCCGGGCTGTTAGTCGAATTCATCGGCAATTTTCGCTTTATTACCTTGCGGGTGGGGGAACTTTAATTGCGAACTATTCCCGGTTATTTGAGGTTTCGGTCTCGGGTTTGGGGTCCGTTTAGATACAGGACAAATGACGCCCTTTACGGTTGCGACGTATCTGTGGGTCGGTCTTCGAGTTGTTTTCTGATATGGATCGGGTCTCACGGAGACCCAAATCGAATAAAATTCAATATGCTGGATGATTTCAAGGGTAGTAATGGATATCTTTATTTGCATTTGCTGAAATGGGGGTAGCATATAGCCATATAGAAGAATTCGAAGCGTAAAAGGGGTAGAAAATATTTAAAATTCACATGAACATTTACCAATAATAATGGGAACTGCTTAAAATAGAATTTACTCCCTATATATATATATATATATATATATATATATATATATATATATATATATATATATATATATATATATATATATATAATTAGGTGATAAATATGGGTAAAATATAAAGATTATATCAATACATAAAGTAATAAAATAAGCAATAAGCAGTTAAAATGAACTAAATAAGTTAGATAGATGGAGCACATGAGACAAATAGAAGAAACTATGAATTATTAACAGTAATTTTATAAACGTTTTAAAGCATTGAAAAGTAATAACATATTTAATGGTTAATGTAATAAGATTTCCAGACCTAAGCTTTGAAAAGTCAGCAGTTAAAACGTTATTACATAATTGTAATGTATAATGTATAAGAAATATCATATATACTTACTTATATTTGACGCTCTGAAGTTTTTACAATTCTGAAGATAATGTTACGATAGTTTTATAACAATGATTAGTCCTGTTGTAATTTATAGCTATCGATACTTTGTTGATTATTGAAACTTAATAGAAATTAGATTTAATAAAATGCAATCTAAAAGTGGTTAGTGACTTGTAATAGTAATTTTAATATACAGATATGTATTACTTTAATTAATATTATATATCAAATATATTTCTAATCTTGTGTTGAAAGTAATGTCAAAACAGTTGTCACTAAAAATGATTCTCTTTATTATCTGAGACATATTATTAACTTAACCAATCGTGGTCGAACTTCGACCACTTGAATGCGATCACGAGTTATCACATCACAATATGATGATATACTTGATCCTGAATGTTGATTCATAATTACGACAATCCTCATTCTGAACGAATTTTGTTACTCCGTGTGATGTCAGTTGTAAGCAAGAATTTTATTTACGAATTTTATATAAAAGTACAACAATATTTCAAAATATTACCAATTGGCAATGGTATTTTTAGCACTCGATATATTACTTTAAAGTAATTCGCACTATATAATCTAATATACACTATATTTCAAGAAAGGGCAAAAATTCTGTAAAGCCGGATGAATATATACATGTTATGGGAATTAAGTAAGGAGGTCGACAGCGAAGAAAAATATCGCTATATCGATTTCAACATAATATATAGAAATTCCGGAAATGGTAAATGGGTCTACTATGAAAATTCTAAGCGCAAAACACAACGCACCAACATCGAAGCTGTATATTCATGACCATACAGATATTGATAGTCAGCAAGGTGTAGTGTACTATTAGTTGCTAACATCAAAAAAAGTAGCAATAACGTTGCAAGAGTTGTAAATTATACATTGTTGCATCTCGAATGGTAACTTCTGCCTCATCCAGCGTACTCACCTTACATAGAGCTTTATGATTACAACCTGTTCAAAATGACGAAGAAATGTACAAATTTATAGATAACTGGATTACTGCTAAACGAGCATTGTTTTTTCGACACAGAATATTGCCAAAAATATGGAAAAATCCGCAGAAAATAATGGATAATTTTAATAATATATATTTTACTAATTTTTCTTCATACATGCCATTTTAAAGTGAAAAAATGACTAGGGTTCATACGGTGTCTAACTACAATATAGAATAGACCGATTCTAAAAAAATTAATATTGGAAACATATACTTATTATGTCATTGTCTGGGTAGATTTCGAACTTACAGTCCTTTCGTAAAATGAATGATGCGATGCTTAGTTGTAATTAAGCATTTTACTGTTACATAAATATACAATCTTTACATAGATTTTTAATAGAAAACGTTCTTGATACCCCTTCATGGATAATGAATATTCTAGGTCAGTATTTTATCAGATATGTCAATTAAACAAGAAGGAGACTACATTGATATATGGATAATTGGTACTTTCAGAGGTATCTATGTTGCGTTTATTTACATAACAAAACTACCTATTTGATAATGGTATGCGTAGTAAAATTGTAGTTATGTGCAGATAAATAATAGTTTATATAGGTTCAATAGCATATAATTTGCACTTTGTTAAACCAGTATACAATGAAGATAAATATGCATTTAAGCCATATAATATATACCAATGTCTAGTTTAACTTTACTTATATTATTTCTAATCGATATTTTTGATATAATTATTATGTAAAAGATGTGGTAATCTCCTTTATTTATTAGTTTTTGAACTTCAGGGTGTAGTTTTTCCGAAGCAAATACATGACATATATAGGATCAAGGATCTTTATTTAAAAAAAAGAAAACAATTATATCCGCAAGTATAATAATATTCTATTCTTTTATGGATTCATATGATCTAATCTGAGAGATGGGGCAAAGTAATACAAAAGAATGAACAATATATCCAATATTAATTTCAGCGGTATCTATTGGATATATGAAATAGAAGTGCTGAAAAATTGATATTGCGAGAGGTTCTTCAAGAGGAGAATGTTGAAATAAATGGGTCCAGTATCTTTCTAATAGAATATTTCTTTTGTTAGTAACAAGCGATTTTGGAAAACAAACATTTCTTTCTTTCAAAAAGCAATAGTTTAATGCATTCTGGGAATTTGTCAATGCCATATATTTTTAAAATTTTGACAGCCAGAAGATTTTCAACAAAATAATCTGAACAATTTTCCACATATGGCATTACACCAACATAGAAATATGAATAAATTATCGACAAATACGAAGATTAAGTGACGTTATGTCCTGACTGAATTCTAATTATTATACTGAAGATTCGTTATTATTATCGTTGCCAGAATATACACCTAAATATGATTTGTTTGTAAGAGACATACAAGTTCAGTTTTCCCATTACTGTTAAGACAATAAAGTAAATATTAAATATCTCTTTATGTGTAGCTACTTTGAATTAATGAATATTGTTAATAATTATCGATATTCTTTAGATTCCTCTGAACTTGAGTCTTTTGGCTCTTAATACTAATAATAAAGCTAACTAATTATTGCTGTAGTTTCTCTTGTGAAACATCTCTGAGTTTCCCGTAATTAGCGTAGTTTAAGCAACGATACCCAAATGGAAACTAGTTTCATTTATTTTTCACTCTTATTTCATATGAAACCCAAGAATTGAACCAGTCCAGGTCGCTGTTCAAACTAAAACGAGAAAACAATTCTGACAATGGTCTTCACTTAATAACCACTTTTTCTATGAGTCTGTGCATGTAGAATATTAAAATATATAAGGAAAATAACCTTCTCCAATCTTCATTTTTTAAAGCTCAATAATTTATGAGTGAGTGAATGAATTAGTTGTACCTATAATGTATTATGAACTGTTAGCTTTCAAACGCTTTTTTAATACAGTTTGATGAGCAAACACTTGCAAACATATACAACTTTAAAGCTTTAGCAAAACTGAAATTAGTTTTTACCTAGCGTTAGAGAAAATTTTCGTCTTGGATAAAATTCATGATATTACATACAATATCATGCATTTTATTTTAAATCTGTTCAATTACAAACTGCATCTAAGTTTGGTTTGGTTTATAATTCCCCAATGGTAATATGTATAATAAATAAGGCTCTCTGGAAAATACAAATATAAAAATAGATTTTTTCCTGAAAGCTAGTCAAAAACAAAATTTAATTTATCTGTTTTCTACCGTGTATTTCTACAGAACTCATATTTAAAAATAAAAGAATCAAACGCACCGAAGCATAATAAAAATATCCTGTCGAGTGAAATCAGTAAGTTAATCGATTTCCATTAAGAAACACAAACAGAAAAAACATCCCCATTTACTTTGTTTTCGACATTAAACATGCCGGCTATCGGCGTAAAACCGACGAAAATCCCTCATTTTCTCCGTATCTCGTAGCGACAGACTAATCAACCGTCCATTCCAGACTAAACAACTGGCCGAGACATCTGGGAAAGCATTTTTTTCCCGCAGATCGGCCTCTGAATAAAACATCAGCCTCGGGAAGAACATAACTGCTAATAAAAAACAACGCGGAAATATATGTTTGCGAAAAGAAAATATACGGATCCATTTTAGATATGAACGAATATCGGATGCCTTAGGAGATGTTCTGGAACGAATTTAATCTAAAAACATCGATAAGACGCTGTATATACGTATGGAGATGTTTTGCCGTTTCGCAAGGTCTTCTACAAAAGTACATGTATTTCATTGCCAATTACACAGTATCAAGTTCCTTTGAATGTAAAATACGTAAATAAAAATCCATTAGGTTGATATTAATATTAACATACAGCACTTGAAACGTTATTATAAATATAAAGATATTAATTACGATTGTAGGTATATCTGATAAGTCTGGTAAATTTGTTTATTTATTAATATATTATTACTGGTCGTTGTCGACTAACTTGTAATAATTTGTCTATACAATGGTTTGAAATTAGGTACTTATCTAGGAAGACCTGTTAGCTCTTTTCTGAGTTTCTAATAACACTGTTTCTAATTTCACAGTGTCTAATAAAATAAAAGCTAATAGTCCTTTTCAGTGTTATTACCATTTAGTACACTTGACTAGACAACTACACAAAATCACAGAGTTTGGTTTCAGTTGGGATCCGAAGGTGTTGGTGTATGTGACTGTCCCTATATTATTTGAGTGCTTCCACAATACTGCTTAGGATTTTGTTCTGAAACACTTTATTATGTTGAATCACTTCGTGTATATCTTTACGAAATTCAATAGGTCCGTTTAGGTTTTAGTATCTGCTTGAATAACAGAAAATTATTATGTACAAATAATTTAGATTGTCTTCCATATACTGATAAGTCTGGTAAATTTGTTTATTTATTAATATATTATTACTGGTCGTTGTCGACTAACTTGTAATATTTTCTCTATCCAATGTTTTGTTATACTGGTATACTCTCGTTGACTTTTATTCTCCATGTCTAAGTTCACTTATTTATAATATTAGTTGCGTGCTGCAGTTTTTAGGTTGCTTGTCCACTATTGTCTCCAAAAGTAGTATAAAGGTAGTAAAACTCAAGGTCCTTGTAATGAACATGTAAAAAAGACAAGGAAAGAACTGGAGTTTAAATATATGAAAATATGTTGGTTAATTGAAACAAGAACATAATTATCAGTGCATAATAAATTCCTATTCTACAAGCAAATATTGAAACCTGCATGGACATCGGCACCTGCATGTGCGAAAAGTAATATAAAGGTCCTGAGAAGTATTGTAGGTACACCCAGATACTACAGGACTGAATACTTACACCGACATCTTCAGCTACCGGTACTCTTAAGTATGTCCAATAGGTCCTCCTAGATATACTTAGATTTTAGCTATTGTTACGTTTTATTATTGTTAGACTGAATTGTAGCTTAGTCGGCAACGATGTAATAAAGAAACAGATAAATAAAAACTAAAGTTTGAGGTACTGAAGACGAAAAATCATCAGTAAATAATCAAGTAGATGGGAAAGTAATAATTTGCTTAAATGCCTTGATATTGATAACGATTTTTGTGTCTAAGTTTAATTTAGTTTGGAACATTCTATAAAAGATTTAAATAAAAAATAAAACTATTTTAAAACTATTTGCCGACAAAAAACTTAGAAAAAGTATTTTTGCCATTTTTTAGTGCTGTATTAGTATTCCTATATGACATAGATTTAGAATGAGATATCCCAATCTGTTTAAATACATGGGGGCAAACAGCTTATGAAATCTGTAAGATATTTTTTTATCTATAATTTAAAGTTGCAATAATTAAAGTTAAATTTAAAATATTTCTTAGTCCTAACGTTAGTATTGATTAAATTCAAATATTTAAAATTACATGAAATTAAAAATTAAATATCATTCGATAATTACCGCCTAAAAATGTTGTTTTTAATAACAGTTTTTTAATTTTTTTTAATCATACCTACACATTTATAAATATTAATAAGCCAATCAACAGTAGATTATTATAGCACTAGTTCATTAAGTGTTACACTATTATATTTTTATTAATTATGCGAGATAAAATAATTTATATTGTGTCAATTCAAATCAATGGCATGCATGATTTAATATTTATGAATCTCTTTGTGGTTAGCTGGTTGGCGCCTAAATTCTTAATGTTAATTTAATTTACATTTTAATTCATTACTTTAGCATAATTTTAAATGTATAAACAAAAATTCTCAATAAACAAAATCTCAAACTTGTATGGATATGTGATAAATAAGCCTGAAGAATACCTTAAGAATATTTTCAAATATATTATAAAGCAATTTGGAAAATAGCTAACGAATTATAGTGCATTCAAAATGCCCGATTGCGGTCAGTAGTTTCCTCTGGTTGATTAAGTGATCGGATCGTTGACATAATCAAAATAAAATCATCGAATGTTACTTAGTTTTACTACGATTTGCTTCCACTGAAAATACTGTTGTATTATTCCTTTTAGCAGGTACTCAGCTAGAGTGTCTACTTTCAACCAAACACGTTGGTGTTAGTGCCAGAGGACTGCAAACATTCCGGTCTCGGTCAATTTTACCAGCAGATTTTGCCTTAAACATTTGAGAAACCTTTAGCTTACAGACCTAACACTGTTCGGAGTTTCGAGAGATATAAATTTTAGTAATTTTTAGGTCTTCCACACACACAGTCTTAATACCGGCAACAGCCTGACCCATTCAGCTTATTACTTTAGTAGAATCGGTCATTTTCATCTCCTATGTTATTGATTCCAAATGTTTGAATTCCTGTACTTTCTCTAACTGGATCCCGTTGAAATTTTTTTTTACGATCTTCCGTGATAATTTATTTCAGCAGAGCTTTAGTTACTGCGTTTTATGTATCACTACATAGTATAAAACAAAGTCGCCTTTTCTGTCCCTATATCCCTATGTGCGCTTAAATCTTTAAAACTACGCAACGGATTTTGATTTGGTTTTTTTCAATAGATAGAGTGATTCAAGAGGAAAGTTTATATGTATAATACATGCATAATATACTAAGGCAATATTGCTAATTTTAGAGGTTTCTAACGTGATGTCGTAAATTAACCTATTTTTTTAGGCTTATTTAGCAATTAGCAAAAACGCTGCCTAACCCTACGAGTTAGATCAAATTAATGTACTACAGTATTGTACACCATAAAAAGGTCTACAAAAAAGTCCACGATGGTATATGTTTATCTTTTAGGGATAACCCACATTAACCATTTTTATTGTTTACTTTTTACGTGAGAAAATGGCTTATTTACGAAGCTATTTTAAGCAATACGGCATTAATCCTTATCGAATTAAGTACCTTAAATACAGTGTGCAATTAATATAGATCAATATGGTTCCTTACAACATGTAAATTAAACAAATATTTTCGGAGATTACAAATTTAAAATTTGCGTTTAAAAATGTGTAATGTAATAAAAATTGTATGAATTTAGATATTCCAAAGATAGCAGGAAATCTTCATAGTAAGTATAGGGGAAGAGGAATTGTTTTACTCCAAATTTAATTCGTGCAGGCCAAGGGCAGTAATGAAAGAACCAAAAATACTGGATCGATTTTAATCATGTTTTCATTGAGTGACATAGGCATATATATTTTATGCCCGTGCAAAGTCGGAGCGGGCCGCTATGTTTTTATATACAACGTTCATATTTTTTCTGTAGTGTATTTAATTTAGTATCAGCATTGCACCCGTGCGAAGCCGGGGCGGGTCGCTAGTTTCTATATAAAAAGAATGTCGACGATATTACAATTTCTTCTTCTATTGCTTTATTTATTGCTGATATGTTCATCAGTCAAAAATATAAAACCAGTAGACAAATTAACGTATGTAATATATAGTTTGAAATGAATGAATAATGCATATTGATTTGTAAATAAAATTTGATTACTTATATAAAAATACATCAATCCCAGCACATCAACGCAAAATTAAAATATCGTATCCAGCTTTAGATAATGAATAAAATGCCTCATAAATAAACTTTTTTTTTTCGTAAATTCACGCGCCGAATATCCAACGCGGATTATTTAAATGGACGTATTAATTGCCGCGGCGCCAAGATACTGATATCGAATAATTCGAGCTCATAAATTATATTTAAATGCCAAATTTTTAGTCACGCTGGCTGATTTCTGTACTACATTACGATCATAACGACTTTTCGATATGCAAATCTGCAACTACGCTTGAATGCCTGATGCAATGTGTTAACACCATGAAATTGCTTGACGTTTTTTGCAATATATATATATATATATATATATATATATATATATATATATATATATTACGAAACCGACTTACAATCTCCAAAAACATTGTTAACTACTCAACAGAAGACAAAGATAATTGTGGACTGTTTTGGCAGGTATTTTCGGAAACTCTGCCAGCTTTCTTCAACAACAAAAAATTATTTAATGTTTATAACATTTTTCCACTTATTGACAATCGGACATCCTCTGATTCAACGAGGACAATAATTATAACCTGCGAATGATGATTCCAGGATATTGGGACAAGAAATATTTGTTGTTGTTTTAAGTTTTGTTGTGTAGTTTTAAACCCTCCAAATTTCTTTCTTATTTCTTTCTCTAACACAACTTAGATTTTGGTATTTGGGATGAAATTTTGTTGAAAACAATTACTAATAGTTGGGTGTGATATTGAATTAATTTATAATCTGGCATTAGTAATAAATGTTTCCAATGTTATGAAGTTCGAGAAGACTGCGAAGGTTTGAAAGACAGCAATCACAAATATATTTGTCACTACATTTTAGTTTGTCGAAATGTGCTATATATAAAGGTAATAAGAATAAATACAGATATCACTTTATAGGTGGCTTTGCAGAATAGTTTTACACTCTTAACAGCTCATATGACATTGCAATGGTATTTTAAAGTCCTTTTATTGGTTTGCGTAAATCCTTACAAGACTCGCGATTAAAATTATGTCTAAAATAAAAGTTTTGGAAACTAAATTTTGATCAATGTATTAAGTTGATCAGTCCTATAAAATAGTTTTATATGATTTTTTGAGTGATGATGTTATTGTGTATTAAATCGCATTGGGTACATTCGTAACAAACTTCATGTTGAACCGCCATTTCGTCAAAGCGTGAACCAAACATATTTTCAATGCGTTGTAAATATCTGAATTTGTACCGAGTAGATCGTATTTGCGGGACGTTCTACTTACTTCTATTTGAAGAAAAAGGTTGTTGTAGGTCATCGAATGCCCTGTGAAGCTTATAGTAACGATGTTCATGATGTCGATTTCAACATGTGAATACTGGTTTCAACTTTTGAAAAATGGTAATTATCACACTAAAGACAAATAATGTTCTAAATAGCTAAGTAATATTATGAGCTGCTGAAACCTAATGAATATATTATAAGAAAAGACATAATAATGCTATTCTTCAGCATGACAACGCTTGACCACACGTTGAAAAACCGGTGAAAATATACTGAGAAAAATTAAAATGCTACTTTGCTCCTTCTGACTTCTACTTATTCGGATATATGAGTCATCCCTGTCATATATTTTACCAATTTTATATATATATATATATATATATATATATATATATATATATATATATAGAGAGAGAGAGAGAGAGAGAGAGAGATAGAGATAGAGAGAGAGAGAGAGAGAGAGAGAGGAGAGAAATGTTATATTAGGTAGAGATAAGTCAATACTATCGAATTTAACAAATTAGGTTGTTTTACACTTGTTTGCATAGATATTTCGCATTTTTACCAACATATTTAATTAAACTTCTATAGCAAAGAAACATATGTAAAAAATTAAAATAAGAACAAAATGAACAACCATCTCAGTCATGCAATTTTAACCAGGCTGAAGAAGAGCAAACGTCCTCAGGAATAGTATCTAAGTTCATAAAACCGAGGACCGTGATTCTAAACCCATGTTAAGCAGTAGACATGTGATAAAAAAGAGTAAAAACGAACAAAAAAAGACAAAAATAATAATTAGCAATATAAAAAGGAATATTTTAGTGAAAGTGCACTAATATACACTTATAAATATAAAATATATGTATAAATAGAATGAATTAACAATTATGTATCATGTGTATTCAAAAATGTAAATCAATTATTTATTGAAGCATAATAAGTCGTTTAATTCAATAATTCGATCAATACATTATAACATTTATAAAATTCAAATGCGCTATGATTTATAGAAATCTGGATTGCGACTGGTTTTATTGAATCCGTGGAATATTTTACTGTACCACTACAATATATCCTATTACGGTTATAAGTTGGCTATGATACGGAAACTTATATGAAGCAGAAATATATATACTGGTATATTGGCTACAAAATAATTTATTGCCTATAGAATCATCAAATTTGTTACAGTTTTAGTACGTAATATATTTTCGGAGCGACGAAACAAAAATTATGGTTACTTCAAATGTTACTATAAAAGTGAGCATAATAAAAGTTTCATATAATACATTATATAGATGATGTAGTATTACAATTACCGACAGCATAGGCGGACATTTTTTATTACCATTCATAAATTAGTAAATAATATTAAAAAATTATTATTACTGACATGAAAAGTATATGTTGATCTAATAATAACAAAATAGGCAAAAAGGTCGTCACAAAATCTACTCAATTAGATTGTGATTAGTTAAAAGTGCAGCATACCTATTGCGTTGACATCGTTTTGAAAATACTATTATGTAGTATTTTTAGGTTAAGTTCTCTTAATTCAATTACATTAATTTAATAGCTCCAAATCTATCCATGATAGTTTTGCGGGGAAATTACAGAAAGCTAACCATATTAACCAAATACATTGGAATATATCACGATGATAGGTTATTAAAAATGTTATTAAAAGCACACAAATGCTTAAATAGAATCTTCCCACATTTCTTTCGAATTTATAGGAGATGGTTTCTTGTGATCACTACTTCTTTAGAACGAATGTGAATGAGAGGCATAAGCAACACTTCGCATAGTATGAACATGTCAAAAATTAAGTCCTTTTGTGTATATATTTAAAATATAAAATATGGGAAGCCATTTGGTAATGGTATGCTTCCAGAAAGGTGGAAAAAAAGTGGGAGAACTTAAAAAATTATAATACTCCGAATAAAACTGATGGTTTTAGACTTTCACCAAAAATATTTTAATTATGTGATAAGAAAAGAGCGATCAAATTTTTATTCCCAACAAAAATGAATAAATAATGTAAATAATAGATGGCGCCACTAGCATTAAATCCGTATGTTATTGGTTAGCCCTAACCCTCAAAATATGCGTGTATAAATTTGACAGCTGTCGGACCATTAGTTTGTGAATTATAGCATTTTGAGTGAAGCAACTTTTGTTATTGCGAAAAAAATGGATAAAAAGGAATTTCGCATGTTGATAAAATATTGCTTTTTGAAGGGAAAAAATACAGTTGAAGCAAAAGCTGTCTGCCGACAGGAAAATCAACCATCAAGCAAGACGGTGAACGTAGTGGAAGCCCAAAAGAGGTTGTTACCGACGAAAACATTTAAAAAATCCACAAAATGATTTTGAATGACCGTAAATTGAAATTGAATGAAATAGCAGACACTCCAAAGATATCAACTGAACGTGTACATCATATCATTCACGAATATTTGGGTATCAGAAGGCTCTGTGCAAAGTGGGTGCTCTCTTTTGAACAAAAACAACGACGAGTTGTTGATTCGGAGCACTGTTTGAAGATGATCAAGCCTAATAAACCTGAGTTTTTGCATCGATATGTGACAATGGATGAAACATGCCTCAATAATTTCACTTCAAAGTCCAATCGACAGTCATTCGAGTGGACTACACACGATGAACCCGTTCCAAAGCGTGGGAAAACGCAACAGTCGGCTGGAAAGGTTATGGAGTCTGTATTTTGGGGATGTGCATTTAATAATTTTCATTTACTATCTTGAAAAAGGAAGGACTATCAACAGCGACTATTACATAGCGTTATTAGACCGTTTGAATGACGAAATCGACGAAAAACTACCGCATTTGAAGAAAATGTGCTGCTTCACCAAGTCAATGTCACAAATGAGTGAAAACGATGGCAAAAATGGCTTCGAATTGGTTCCTCATCAACCGTATTCTTCAGATCTGGCCCCCAGCGGCTATTTCTTGTTCTCAAATCTCAAAATAATGCTCGCTGTGCAGACATTTTCTTGGAATGAAGAGATGATCGCCGAAACTGAGGCCTATTTTGAGGCAAAGGACAAATCGTACTACAAGAATATTATTTAAAAGTTGGAGGGTCGCTAAAATCAGTGTATCACCCTTGAAGGGAATTATGTTGAACTAATTTTGCCAAAAAAAAAGTGTTTTTCTATGGTAGGCCGGGGACTTTTCAGGAAAATATGTTTCTTTTTTAATATTTTCAAAATTTGTAAATATTATAAAGATAGGTTATAACATTTATGGTACGAAATTTTAATTAATTCATGGAAATTATTCGTTTATTTAGCCATGTCATTACTTGAAACAAAACAAGCTGAAAGCTGTATTTAATGATAACGTCATCGAAGTCCCAACCACAATACCATATGTCTTAATTATACCCTAATAATAAAGTTTCGAAACTGATTTTCCGCCCTTCTACTTTCAACATAACCCAAAACTTTAGGAAACATTTGAACCCAACCCCATTTCAGTAACAATAAAGGTTTATTCATTATCATAGTGCTTTGTTGGGAACATTCTTCATTAGCAAAGTACTTGAATGGCAACACAATTTCAATAATATCAAACCGTGTTGATTATTAATCTGTCTCTATAAGTTATTCCATATAAATTAGTTCATATTATTAATATATAACGAAAATTTATATTTAAATCTAAATAGTAAATGGTTCTTAAACACTTCTTTAGATATTTTATAATTAGTCTTGACATGTTTTAAAAAATTCACTTTTTTTACAAATACTACATAAGTTATTAAATAGCCTCTTTAGAGTTTATAAATTATTAAATAACTAGCGACCCTCCCCGGCTTCGCACGGATGCAATGCTGATACTAAATTAAATACACTACAGAAAAAATATGAACGTTGTATATAAAAACATAGCGGCCCGCTCCGACTTTGCATGGGGAATAAAATATATATGCCTATGTCACTCAATGAAAACATGATTAAAATCGATCCAGTATTTTTGGTTCATTCATTACTGCCCTTGGCCTGCACGCATTAAATTTGGAGTAAAACAATTCCTCTTCCCCTATACTTACTATGAAGATTTCCTGCTATCTTTGGAATATCTAAATTCATACAATTTTTATTACATTACACATTTTTAAACGCAAATTTTAAATTTGTAATATCTCCGAAAATATTTGTTTAATTTACATGCTGTAAGGAACCATATTGATCTATATTAATTGCACACTATATTTAAGGTACTTAATTCGATAAGGATTAATGCCGTATTGCTTAAAATAGCTTCGTAAATAAGCCATTTTCTCACGTAAAAAGTAAACAATAAAAATGGTTAATGTGGGTTATCCCTAAAAGATAAACATATACCATCGCGGACTTTTTTGTAGACCTTTTTATGGTGTACAATACTGTAGTACATTAATTTGATCTAACTCGTAGGTTTAGGCAGCGTTTTTGCTAATTGCTAAATAAGCCTAAAAAAATAGGTTAATTTACGACATCACGTTAGAAACCTCTAAAATTAGCAATGTTGCCTTAGTATATTATGCATGTATTATACATATAAACCTTCCTCTTGAATCATTCCATCTATTGAAAAAACCGCATCAAAATCCGTTGCGTAGTTTTAAAGATTTAAGCGCACATAGGGATATAGGGACAGAAAAGGCGACTTTGTTTTATACTATGTAGTGATTAAATAACTACGCACAATTGATCATTTGAATAAACTGTTTTAACTGTTTTGTAACTATGAACGATATCTCTCATCTTTGCCTTTTGTTTTTTTTTCATAGAGTGTTGTACAATCTCAAGTGGGTTTTGCGATTTTTACAACGAATAAAAACACTGAACAAATAATTTATTTTTAAAAGTGAATTACTAAATTTATTTCGAGTGTTAACTGGCTGAAAATATCGAAGAAAGTTTATTGTGATCGATATATGTATTAAAAAGTGTCGTTGTATATATTGTGGGAATTTTTGCTTTACTTTTATGCCATTGTCTTGACTGAAAACTGCCATTCAAGTTTGACTTGCGAGGTGATAGGATATCTATCCTAGTCTCTGGTGTACTAGACTACAGCAGATAATGTCAAATGGCTTGATTCTTTTGAGCCTGTGGCCTGTTATGTTATTATACAAGAGTTGTATTAGTTCGATATTGATATGAGAATGGAGTTTCTCCTCACGTCTCCTTGCGACTTGACCTCCTGAGTGACGAACGGTATGTGAAGGTTTCCGTGTAAATAATCACTTCGGTAGTATCTCGATGTACATATAATACTTCTTGTACCTTGCATTGTATAGGACCTTGTTTTGGAAAACTTGTATTTTATTCATATTAGTTTTCACGGAACATCCCCATAACTGAATTCCGTTTGTTCTTGATTGCGAATGAACGCTTGATTTAAATGTTACTGTTTTATTAAAATACTTTTTTTCTAATTCTGTTCTATAAATATATAACGCTTGACTATGGTGTTAAAGTCGCGCATCACTTTTTTGTCATTACCGGAAAACAGATATTTTAATAACAGTATCGCTCTACCTCTGTGGTACTTTACTAATGAATTAAATGATTATATTTTTTAGTTAAAAACCTTTATTTTCTATTAATGTCTTTTCAATTTTCAGACACCCGATAAGGAAATATTATTACCTTTTAGGGAGATCAACAAATAAAATTAAAATTACATACTATATAATATTATTAATATTGTGTAACGGTAACAGTACTTCGTTGATTCAATATAATGTTCAATTAATTTTCTGATGTTGAAGTTTTCTCAATTTTACACTTCCGTGAATATCCGATTTTTCTTCGAAATTAAAATTGCATGGTCGATTTCGTTTAGATTCACGTCTAATATTATATATTTCGCTACAACCTCATTACTCTAATTTAAATATAATTTATTTGCTTGGTACATAATGAATTATTTATTTAGTTTGTTTCTATAATTAAACTAAAACTATATATTAACTAGGATTATACACTTTCCTTTCCTAATAGTAACACACCTGTTAAATTGGATGGTTTTAATTTTTAGTATATAATATAGATTTATATTTTATTATTTTATTTGAAGAAATCTGCCGTCGAAGTCTATCGAGCTTTTAGAAGCTTAGGGTGATGCTGCTTTGTTATATCCCAATTGCGGAAACTGGCGAAACATTGAAAACTTGAAAATATTGGACGAGAACTCAGCTCAAACCATCAAAAAAACTTTCAGAGATGTCGGCGGTTGATAAATCAAATGTTTTAAAACGTTTATATTACCAAATGAATTCACTAAAAAATCGATTTCAAATCGTTTCGACACTGCGGTTTCACTTTAAGTAAAAAAGAACAGTTTTCTGTGGCCTATTGTGACTGACGATGAAAACTGGATCTATAATTCCAATTTCAAAAAGTCGACAATGTTCGACCACATGTTGCACAACCGGTAAAAACTCGCTTGAAAACATTAAACTCGGAAGAGCTACTCCAGCCGCCATATTCTCCAGACTTTGCTCATTCTAATTACTACTTGTTCCAATATATGGTAAGTTGTCTGATCAGCGCTTCACTTATGAAAATACGAAAAAAGGGTTGTTTAATGAATAGCCTAAGGAGATACATTGTTTTTCCGAGGTAAAATCCTGAATAAATTATGTGAAATATGGAAAAAAGTAGCTGCTATCGATGGACATTATTTTGAATAAAATATTATTATAAGCGATATTTTACGATAAAGAATAAAATGAAAAAAAAATATTTATAGGTAAATGCGTTAACTTCAGATCTAAATTAACATATCTTTTTACCTTCTATAATGTAAAATTTTTTTATACCATAACGTATATTTATTAATATCAATGAATAGTCTATATACAATATTAATATCGATGATTTCTATTTAAGATTCCCTTATCTATACACTGATCCGACTGCGCGTTTGGGTATTGACGTTATTTTTTAAACAAAATCACTGACATTATCTGATAAAAGGCTTCGATATTGCCCACAATGTCATTTTTTATAGAGATGTTACATCCTTGTTAAATCAACTCATCATATCTCCCATGTCTATGTAATAGACGTGAACTGAATTCCAACCGAGTTGTGAAAGGATATTGATTAAGCAATTGAATTAACTAACGTATTAGATTTATTAGTTATTTTGTTTGATGCATTTTAATTATCGTTCAATCGATTGGAGACCGGAGTTTTTATTTATTGTTTTTACGTTGGGTTGTGTCACATTCCTAATCTTGATTGAATTGTTATTTATGGAACATTTCGTGTACTAATTTTGATGGTAAACGATTATTTATTTTTTTATCGTTGTTTTCTTCGTCAATTGTGGATCGATTTTCACATTTCTATTTTCATTCGAAAGAGTGCACTTCCGAGGTAGTCCCATTGGAACCAAGTTAGGATCTGCTGGGGGAAGGGGGGGAATCGATGGAACTACTCAAATTTCAAACGCACGTAGAACTCTCTCACATACTTTTTATCTAAAATAATAAGATATTTGGATATAATGTTATTGCTGAGCTGATGTGATGAAAAATCGGAAGTCGTTCGTTTAAGCACTATCTCTAATATATAAGATATTGTAGAAATATTCTGTACTATTGCTTTTATGGTGTAATTGTTAAAGTTTTCAACTCCAAATAAGAGGTCGCTGATTCGATTCCTGTCAGAATAATATGTTTGGTTTTTCTGGTCTAGTTAGTTAAAAATGATTGAAAATAAGGAGGGCTTCAGGCCCGGGGGTCCCGTACGTAGTCTAGGTAATCTGACAAATGTTTACTAACACTAAATTATATCATCATTTTTCTATTATTTGGCCACGTCGCCTACTTCAAGTTGGTATCAACAAGTATCAATTTGGTTGGTGATTGGTGATCAGTTGGTAGTAGTTAAAATAATATTGTAAATAGATAAATAGGTTTAGATAGGTATTAAGCTAAATTCTGTGAATATAGTAGAATAGAAAATACGTGTAGTAGATAGGTTAAATAAGGTTTTTGTTTATTTTTTTTTAGTTATTACAACGATTATTATGTACATGTTTCATTTTAAAATTTATTAAGTTATTAATTTTTAGTGAGTTCCTTATTTATTTTTTGAAGTCCGTTCAATTTTTTTATTAAAAAATATTTTATTATTGAATATACATAACATTCAAATACTTCTAAGTTGCGATTTTTTTAATTGTGAATATATATATATATATATATATATATATATATATATATATATATATATATATATATATATATATATATATGCGCCTGTTGGTTTCGTATTAATTACATTTTCAGTGTTTGTTGCCTCAATTCTTTCCGTGTGATACTCTTGTTAGGCCTGCCGGTGTATTATTTTTTTCATAATTTCTTTAAGTTACGAGCCATGAAAGTCCGCGTATATTATAAAACTTACTAAATCGGCATCTGACTGTTGTGGTTCGATCTCATCAATCTTGAGTAATATAATTTATCCAATATCATAGTTTGAGCACATTTGATCTTATGGTCAATCTGAGGTCAACTTGCATCACAAGATCAAATTAGTTGTAATGGTTCTGCAAGAAAATATAGATTGCTACAGTGACAGTATTTTATTATTGAATATATATAACATCCAAATACTTCTATATTGCGGTTAATACGGTGTTATCCTAACACTTAAAATTGAAATCAGTCACTCATATATAACGCTAGACACGTTTCACTGTCAGCGTGTATATTTAAAGCTTCGCCAGTACAATAAGTACAAAAATTTGATGTTCATATTTTCTGCCATCGTCATGATCCGTATCCGTAAGTTTCCTTCGGTGCATCCGAACTTTCCCCCGCTTTATATCTTCCCTAAATCCCACTGAAAAATGTCTGCATCCACTCGGAAAACCTTTGCAGCGATCGCTAGGAAACTTTCCGCAGTAAAATTGCCATCTTCCAAATCAATTTCGTCGTCTGAGATAGTCGGGAGCCCGAAAGAATGGAACTCCCGCGAAAGGGGGATGGTGCAAGGAGGGGCGACAGAAAAAAAAACGTTCCTTTTTCCGTGGCAATAAAATAGCCTAAATCGATTGGCAGTTAATTGAAAATTCGTATGATTTCAATTCAATTTTCGTTTTATCTTCGGTATTATTAGGCCGAGATGGTCCCCTTCACGGTGCCGCTATCTGAAGCGATCGTCCGATAATCTGAAGACGTTTCTGACGTTCCAATTATTCGGCTCGATTATGCAGGCAGTTATTATTTTCTAATAATGCGGGATTATATTTCAATTATCTGGTAAGTAGTTCTGTGAATGTAATCAGCTTCTTATAATTTATTTGGGGTCGATAGCTATATATTAATCGGCTTAGCGAAAATTTTTCTTCATTTTTTGAGTGAAACGAAAGCACCAGGAGGGATGAATTTGGAACGCTTAAAGGTTATACGAAGGAAGAATATCTAGATCCAAAATTTTTGTGTAATATGCGCTACAAATAAGAAACAAAACGTAATACGCCCAAATCAAACAAAACAGGAAAATTTGTCAGATGGGCGACACAAAATACAACGCGGGGCAAAAGTCCCGCTGCCATTTTAATTACTTATAACTTTACTCAAAGATACTGAAAAGATAAGTAAGTTTGGTTTTCATAAAAAGTGTATTTAGACATTTTTTTTCCTTTTTTAGACTCTTTAAGGCATTTTTCATGACGTCTTGCAACATCTGAGGCTGAATTTCTTCAATTTCGTGAAGAATATTGTCTTTAAGATGTTGAATCGTTTCTGGCTTATTCACATAAACTTTTGGTTTTAAAAATGTGTGCTGTGGCCTCATCTTACTGAAACCACATGTTCTCTAGTCCTTGCACTTCCATTTCAGGCACAAGAAAATTTCGAATCATATCCTGGTACAGCAGTAACTGCAACACCTTGGTCATTTTCAAAAAAATAGAGATCAATGATGTTTCTAGCATGAATACCACACCATACAGTTGTTGTTAGTGGATGCAATGATGTTTCATGAATTAATTGAGCATTCTGGGTTTCCCAAAAGTGACTGTTCTGTTTATTGGCGTTGCCATTGAGAAGAAATTGGGCTTCATCGCTCATTATTAATTTAGATGAAAAATCTTCAATTTTACCAGACATATTTCTGCTCGTTTTTGTGACGTATACTTATCCGTAATACAATTTAGAGGTCTACACAACACAATGGATAAAGCGAAACTGAGCTAAACATCACATAGCCAAGATACCGCGCAATCAAAATGGTAGCGGGACTTTTGCCCCGCATTATATATAAACAAATAATTTAGGCTCTATTTTCATTAGACCTTGCCGATACGCTGCTTGTTTCAATTCTAATACGACAGATTATACGCCATTTCTGTTGTATATAAATAGACTTCAGACGTGTAATTTTATGTTTTAACATAAATTTGTCCTTAAAGTCTATAAGTTTTGTATTTGAAACGATATTAAAACGGAAAGTGAATGAATTAAGATATTATTAAATTATTTAATTGAATTTTATGGAGTGTTGTTTAAGGTTTTTATGTTTTGTTTGTACTTGTGGTTATTCCCGTATTGTTGGAACTATTAAAGTGTTATGGTGGCTATAATTTTTCAATTTAGAAAGACATGATCATATAAAGTTACATTTTAGTTACATTTATATATATATATATATATATATATATATATATATATATATATATATATATATATATATATATATATTACTAATTACATACATTAGATATGCTTAGTATAAACTTAATTTACAAATTACGTACTAATACACAAGCAAGGCGTGTACGGGATTAATATATCTGTATATATTTCCAAATTAAAATAAAGTTTATTAGTTAACTTAAGCTAGAGTTAAGTTTGTGTGGTTTGGATACCTTCAATAATCTGATATGCGTATTGTCCAGTAGCTGTATTGCTTCCACGTTGCCGCGATTTAGCAACCTTTTTTCATGTTTTAGGCCTTCCAGGTTTTAAATCTTGGATAACTTTGTGTATTCATTTGATTTTGAAGTCATCGTGCAGCCATTCGTTGGTTACGCAGTGATAAGTATTGGTAATTTATCGTAGAATTGTGTTTTGGGTGCGTTGGATCTCTCTCAGTGGATTACTGGTTAGTTTGATATTTTAGTGCAACTCTATATTTGCACCCCATACATTCAAATAGGTTATGATTGACTGATAAACCAATCTCTTTCATTTTAGGTCAAGTTGAGAGGATCTTACGACTAAACAGTACAGTTGATTGACTTTGTGTCTAATCTGCTCTGCTTTTTGTCCAACATGATGTTTCCAATTTAACCTACCATCGAAATTATTTCGACGAATTTAGCTGATTCTGCTTGAGAAATCGGGCAACATCCTAATATAGATTAACAAAATTCCAGAATAACAAGCTAAGAAAATATTGCTTTTGCCTAAGAGCTGGTAGTAACTGATAAATTTCTGGAAATATTGTTTTTGGAGAACCTAAGCGAAGTTCAACATTAATGGTAATTATGATTTTGAAACAATAGTGTGTTACTTTTAAACTTTTGAGTGAAAAAATTAAATAATAATAAAAAAATGGTAATTGTAAATATATACTCGACTGTAATGAGAAAACTATTCCAAATTACCGTTAGTAGTTAGTCATAACGTGCTTCATATATATGTAATTATTTTTCAGTTGATTTTTACATATCGAATCGCTGGACCTATCAAAGAATGTCTAGATTATTTTGAAACATAAATGATGGTAAAGTATAAAACGGTCAATGCCGAGAAATTATCTTCAATGTTTAATATAATATATATTGTAATCGCAGTTCAATAACAGTGGCTTGTAGATTTAAGCAGTGTTTAGAATTTTCAGTTGCAAAATATATTTCCGAACGCACCCATAAATATTTGACAATGAAACAAAATTGTCGCTCAATTGTGACAGTGATACATTGGTGCAAGTGGCAGTGATACTTGCATGGGAAAACAAAAACACATACAAAAGTATATAAGTGTATATTGTACAAAGGAAAAATCATATCGTTTAGAGGAAAAAGTAATTTCATATGAAGTAATAACATACGTGTAATAATATATATACATTCTTATATGTTTGGAATAATAAGTAGTTCCGTTTTGATGGATAACCTTTTACCATTTCTCTGGTAAAACCATCCGTCATTCTAAAGCCCACTTCACACCATTAAAAGAGTTTTGCGGAAACAGTAATAAATGGTTGTCGAACAGGACTAGGTCTCAGCATTGGATATGTGGTTCCAACAACTTTCCATAAAATCATTCATAACTTTCCAGAAAATCTCTATCAATTTTTGCCGAGACATTAAGATGGATGCAATAAAGCATTGTCGTGTTAAAAGGCCTTTTTTTGTTGATCAATTCTAATCAATAGAGAGTATGACAGAAGAGAGCCAATTTCGTTTCATTTTTAGTAGTAATTCATAAAAGGAAACATTACATTCTTCACTGTTAATTCATATGAAATCTTCTTTTCCTTTTCAGTCTCATTTAAATGAATCAAAACTCTTACTTCAAATTGTTATATGACCGATTTTTAATTCTTTGGTGATATCGCGAAGAGACTTTTGAAGATTTTATTGTCCTTTTTGGAGAACCTAAGCGAAGTTCATCATTAATACAGAAATTTCTAGAACGAAAAATAATGCAATACTGATTTTGAAACAATAGTGTGTTACTTTTAAACTTTTGAGTGAAAAAATTAATGAGGCTGTCTTTATTTCTATTGTTCAATATGTTCAAATGCTTTTTATATACCTTCGGCTACGCAGTAGAAGGACGAAAGAAAGTATTTTTAGAGGTACGTAACTTTAAAGCTATTAAAATAACTTATCCGAACCTTCAAATTATCAAAATATATAGCAAAAAATATGTTTTATAAGAGTATTTTCAGGTATGTTTTATGTTAGTTTAGGATATAAGATGATCATGTTAGCACCAGATAATTGGATCATCATTCTTGGGAAAATTTTCTGCTAGATTTCTTTTCTCCCGAGGCATAAAAAGTCCCCATTACAGGGCGACGATTTTGCTTTTTTTATCATTGGATATTTTATCATTTATTATCCTACAAAAATACACTATACATATATATTTATTAAATCAGATATGAAAGCGTAACTGGGACTAGAGTTTTTGCTATAGTGCAACTAATATCATATTAATATGCAATTTTACAATAAGAATATACTTGGGAAAAAGACATACATGCTATTTTACTATCTCTTGGCTGCTGTGTTAACTTTTTGTGTATGCGACATTGAATAATAAGTTGTAGCCTGGAAAGGGAGAGCATTATGAGAGAAGATAAGATCCCTTCCTGGAAAAGGATAAATTGATTGGGTTTCCTTTTAGGGCTACACAGGATCGGCATTGTTCAATCTCTACCTGACTGATATTCCCTCGAGAAATAAAATTGTTACACAAGATATTGAAATTCGGAACCTACTCATTCTATCAGAATCTCTGCAAACCTACATTTTGGATTTTGTTAGTTGCCCCATAGTATGTATTAAACAAGAAAAAATTCCTGTTGTAAACGTTGAGTTATTCTAAAAATTAAGAGGTAAATTCTGTTAAAATTATTTTAATCGACTTATGATGCCCTATATAACAATGGGCATCTCTTACTAACAAAACTTTTTAGAAATTTATATCAGTGTATGTTTTTTTTTAATTCCTTTCAGCTATTGACTTTAATAAACATAATTTGCAAGAAATTTCTTCAGTTTAAGGAGATCTGGAAATAGGGTAAAGCTAACTGAAAGAACATTATCTCTTTCATCTGAAGATGTCATCATTAAATTGACTTGTTTGAACGTTCTGAAGTTAAAACATTTCTCTAACGTGGTCTGTCACTGTGGATATGCTGTCAGAAAGATTTAAAAAAAACTTCATGAGGTTTTAAATTCTGCTGAATTTCTGAACTTTAGCTATAATGAAATGATCGCTCTTAACATTTATTCAGAAGCATACATTACTCCTCTTGCTTCGCTGTATAATCAAGGTTGATTATTATAATTATATATTATTGTCTGTAGACAAACACACATATTAATGTTACAGCAGACTCCAAACTCGAAATCTAATAGTTGAAGCAGCGAGACATTTGCCGAATATTTAATTTTTATAAACCCATATATACTATATGCTATTAAAATATGTTTTACTGATTAGTTTCGTATTGCAAATAGAAAAGTCATAAATAGGGTGTGTGTTATGTTTTATGACAATTTATAACACTCTGTTACTGGAGATGTTAGCAAGATTAGACCTAGGATTAAATTTCTTTTACTTCTTGCATTCTACTCTTTTAAGGGGTTGTTCATTTAGCCTTCAATATTATGTCCTTGCTTCAGAATGTTATTAATTAATTTAGTAGCTTCACCGAGTTCAATATAACTGCAAAACAGTCAACGACTTGGGCTGTGAGAATTTAGATAAGGTGCAGGTTACTTCAGCATTGGCCCGATCTAGTGGAATCATCGATGTACAGAAATGTATATTTTCTTTTTGCTAACTAGGGTTTATCAGGACCGGACCTACTGCTTAACACGAGCTCTAAACCACGTTCCCCTACATTAAGTCAGTAGACATACGGTCTTACCCTGCCTGGTTACTGGCGTGACTGAGATGATTTTCGTTTTCGGATTTGGCACTCTTGGATAAACACAAACATAAATTTACAACCATGTACCAGCAGGATTTCAATCCGCGACTATCGCAACAGTAGGAGCACCCGTCCCGTGGCCTTGTACTCTACTCCAACCAATCCTGCTTTCTCCGATGATGGTTATCATAAATAGGAGGATCCTTGAAATACGTTTTATGAAAAGAGATTCATATTGTGGGAGATTTCGCTTTAAAATAGAGTAACTTTTAAAACTATAACATAATTAATTTTCATCTTCTTTTCTGAACACTTATGTTTAATTTTTGGGAACTTATTGAATAACCTAGTGCGAAAGTTGCTATTATATATCTAGCCTGGGTAGCACTAAGCTTTGTTAGGCGATTTTCATTGACAAAAGCTTTCTTTGGCACATTTTGTAATTTACAGTAACTTGAAAAAATCTCCTGTTTTAGAGGTGCCTAAAGCGTAGCGGAAAAATTATTACGAAAATTAGTTCCAATACAAGGAATATGCACTGATATTAGAGCAAAATAATACATTCTACAAATAGCAAAATATATTACTAAAAATGTAAATAGCAACCCTCGTGTAAATATTTATACCGTATTGTCGAACAGCTGTAGTATTATAAATTATTTCAAAAACAGATTGTATTGCCAACAGCATATGTTAATATACATTGTTGAGTTATTTTATAATGAATACTGTAGTATGGTAGATGTGAAAATTACTTCACACATTTCAGCATTTATTGGTGATACAAAACAGCACAAAATAAACCGTTATAGTAGGATATCAGTTCTATGTATTACATAATAAGGTATTAAGTAATTCATAAATGTAAATTTACTATTCAACATAAGTCAAAATGGATACAGATATATAATATGGGGAACATAGATCAACGGCATACGTACAGATGAAACGACATCACGTGTAAACTTTTTATACGGTAGCCTACGCATGTCTTAGCAAGTAAATGTGATTTGTTACTGAGGAAAATAAAATCTAGCGCCACGCTCGCGTTGGGAATATTTTCTCGTTTTGTTTTCTTAGAAATATTTTCGAAGATAATTGTAATAAGAAATGCACCAGAAATGTATCATGCAAGATGAATAAAATAATATACACAAACGCAGACTTATATGCATACAATTTGATATATTTTTGAATAGAGACAGTTTTAGAGACATTTTACTTTGAAAAATAAATATTTTATTATTTTCACTGGTATTTTGTTTCAATATTACAGTCACCGTCACTCTCAGTTTTGATCTATCATTTGGTGCTTGATTTGGTGATTCTAATCACTGTTCAGTTCAAAAACGTATTTATTGAAAGAAATTGGTACAATATGTAATTCGATATGTCATCATTTTTTGCAACCGTTTTCGTTATTTAATTTGTTCGATAGTCCTCTATAGCAACAATTTCATTTGCTTTTAGCATCTGATAATGCATTTAGATATTTCTGATCTCTCCATACAGCAGGTGAATTGAAAAGTCCCCGGATTACCATTGTAAAAGAAATTTTCTTGACAAAATTAGGTTATTTTATTCAACATAATTCTCTTCAAGGGTGATACACTGATTACAGCGACCCCTTCAACTTTTCAATATTATTTTTGTAGCACGATTTGTCCTTTGCTTTAAAATAGGCCTCAGTTTCGGCGATTACCTCTTCATTTGACGAAAATTTCTTCCCATTCTTCAGCATTCTTTGAGATATGAGAACAGGAAATAGTCGATGGGAGCCAGGTCTGGAATACGGTGGATGAGGAAGCAATTCGAAGCCATTTTGCCATCGTTTTTACTGACTTGTGACAGGGTGCATTGTCTTGATGAAGCAGAACATTCTTTTTCTTCAAATGCTGCCGTTTTTTGGCGATTTCGTCCTTCAGGCAGTCCAATAACGCTTTGTAATGGTCACTGTTGATGGTCCTTCCTTTTTCAAGGCAGTCAATGAAAATTATTCCATGCGCATCCCAAAATACAGATGTCATAACTTTGCCAGCCGACTATTGCGTTTTCCCACGCTTTGGAGCGAGTTCATCGTGTGCAGTCCACTCTAATGACTGTCGATGGACTTCGGAGTGAAGGATGGGGCCATGTCTCATTCATCGCGTTAACTAGATCCACTCAGTATTCCTCCTGACTATCACTTGTCTTTATAAAGCTCTATTGATGTAAAGCTGACCTCAAAAGAGGCTCTAGAAATCATTTGGTTTCCTAGTCCTACCTTAAAATTACTTTTCCTCAATTCCAAAATTACTAATATTATAGATTATAGATGCTACTTCTAGCGGTTTTCGCGGTCGGTTTTTGGACCCACTCTTCAGTAAGATCTGATTCCATACTGAGCTAAAGACCTGGTTAGTCACTTCAGTAAAAAAAATTAAGTTACACTATACTGTTAATAGTAATGTACTAATTTCTATTAATTTTTATTATTTTTGTTCCTATTTTGCTATTTATAGACACCTTAATAAGTAGAATTTAACCAATAAAAAATAATTTATGAATTATAAGAATTTATATTAACTAACTAGAAACTACTACTTGTTATTAACTATACTAGAAAATAAATCATTTTTAATATCCTATGTGTTCTACTACTGATTTTACTAGCCCGTCTTACATCGTATTGCCTTCATTTCGGAATCAATAAAATCTTAAATGCTTTATTCCATCTCGCATCATAACAAACAAAATATAATTTATGATTTCTTGTGTTTGTCTAACGGGACCACCAACGCTACTGTTCCCCCTGATATATGTTAAAGGCTTCCATTCAGATGTGGATATCAATGCATTCTATTATACAAGGATATTGTTTTGTGTTGTATTGGAAACACAGAATACATTATGGGGTGAAATATAGATCTATTTGTCTATCTGTGTAACTGTGATTTGTTATGTTATGATAATGATAATTTTAGTTGTTGTACTTATTAAGTGTTAGAGTTAATTCATAGCGTTTTTTTGTAAAAATTTGTCACATCAAATAGTCAAACAGTCAATTTGGTACACAATTGTGACATACCAATATGACTATTATAATTTTCCCTTTCACCATTGTAGAGACCTTGAGGCATGTCGAATTTTACGTCTACAAAGTAACGGTCTACAATATAAAGAAATATTATTTCAGGTGTTGAATATGTCCGGGATGTCAGCAGCGACGTCCAGTAAACGATAACGAAGATCTTGGCAATTCTGAGGCGTTTATCTGGGATATTATAGAAGGGTTTTCTGAGTTGTTCAGTTTTTGCTGAAGACCGTGCAGCTCAGACGCGCATTAAACCTTTTTTAGCTGCTGCTTTCCTTGTTGTTGTGTAAATCATTGCTGATTGATTCACTTTGTTTAACCTCCATTGACCTAGCCATATTAAATAGCCTTAAACCTTTTTTAACTGCTGCTTTCCTTGTTGTTGTGTTTCCTTGTCCCTCCATTTCTCCTTAATTTCTTCTGCTATTACCCATGTATATTTTTCTTGAGAAAATTAGATTTCATTACTGCACAAATTTAATTATATATATATATATATATATATATATATATATATATATATATATATATATATATATATATATATATATATATATATATATATATATATATATATATATATATATATATATATATATATATGCTCATAAAGCTTTCATACTCTATAATACAATTTCCTACAATTAAAGTATATTAATTGTATACTGACCTACAGTTGTTTCCTCTTTCATCGCCCTGTCTTGGTATTGGTATTGGTATACCAATACTGATATTTCCAATATAATACTAGATTACAATTCCACAATTTGATAGTTTGTTGTTCAGTATAGAATAAGCTGTGATAGAGAAAAAGACGTTACACTTTGTGGCCATATTGCTCAGCCATCAGAACTACTGTAGGGATATTTTGTTGAATTTATATTTGTAGTATGACGAACAATATATCTATCTAATATAGCATTGTATAATTAAAAAATATGAATTACAAAACCTAATCAAACATTATTCTAATTTCTATTTTTTTCCGTTAACTTTTATTGCCTTTACACTCTTTTTTAGGGTTTTGCCAACGGTGGCCTAATGTTATATGTTTTTAAAAATAGTGCACTCCTCAGCTAATAGTGAAATAGTGCTTATAGAAAATCTAACATATATTAGTTGTTTGATTTTTAACCATTTAAAAAGCCTTACTTATGACACATTCTATAAAATTCTAGGAATCAACTCCAACACCTAATATGAACATTGCTTGTTAAAATCACATTTCTTTTATCAAGAATGAATTGCTTATTCCAACAGCATACTAGTTCGAAAGGCTACAAATTCGTTAAAAATCGTTTTGGCATCCGTTCGAATTTTAGGATTTTTCTCGTACAGAAAGTTTGGGAGAAGTGATTGTCGACGAGCAAAAAATCTGTTGTCTGAGGAAGACATAAAGTTTCCGAACTTAATTTCAAAGTAATTTAATTTCTGTTGAGTAGGTTGTTCAACGTATGGTTGGTTTTGCAATAGAGGGGAACTACTTGGTGCGTATTAACTGTGTATATGGCAAATTGTCGTATTTTACACGTATATAACGTACACAAATATTTTTTAAAATTGTCATTTCAGTTAGATTATTATTTGACATAATATTTATTAGATTTGATATATTATTTGGAATATTTTGATGCGAGAGCAATACATTTTTTAAAGGTAATTCATATATAATTATTAGAGGTTGCTGAGTAACTTACAGTTTGTTTCGGTGACTAAAACTAAGTACTTATCTAGGAAAACCCATTGGCTCTTACTTAATCTATAATAATATAAGAGTTACTGGAACTTTACAACTCATAAGATGGTTTTGTTCTCTTGGTTGCGACCTATTTCAGAGTTGTGTCAATGTTATATCGCGTCATCGTTTACATGAGAATAGAATATTTCTTCATGTCTTGTTTCGAATTCCTTAGTTTCCTCTATGACAGTTGGTTCACGAAGTTCTCAGTGTGCCAGTATTCTATTTTGGTAAGAAATCACTGGTTTGATGGTCGCTAGATAAAACATGTTGATTGGATAAAAATAGAATATATTATTTTATAAATAATGGTTGCTATCCTAGTCATGTTAAGTGATGGTTAATTATTTTTGGATGCTTCAAAACTTTTCAAAGGATTCAAGAGCCAAATAAATTGACTCCGCATGAATTGAACACGAGAAATGTTGAAAGGCGATTTTGAATCTGTTACTGATGACAAAAAAGCATATTTTAAGCGAAAAAGGACGGAGAAATTATATACTCACTGAGGAAGCAAGAACATCATAATTAAGAACGGGCGAATTTTCCATATTTTTTGTCCTACGTAAGACATTAATTTTCCATTATGACAGTTCCCAATCTTATAGTATCATATCTGAAGCTCTACACTTCATGATGTTGTATCTAAATTCAACTTTTTCTGACATCAGTGGAATACTCTTAACGGATTATGCTTTGCTTCATCTTCTAAGCAAGTATACATTTTTTTATGTTATTCATAAATAATTCAAAAATTCAAAAAAGTTCCAAATGCCGATGAAGAATACTCTAAATAATATATTCAATATGTTATTATTGAAGTAAAACCCTCTTGCAATAGAGAATAACAGTCAGAAGTTTTGCATTCAACCGATTCATTTCATACCCTTTATTATTATCCAAATAAAATATACGCTTACAGTAAAACAAATGGGGTGTTATTCCCAAAGGGTTGTGCTGTAACGGAGTTTGTCAGAAGATAGATTATATCTAATTGTTAGCATAAGCAACTATAATAGCAATCATGATCTAAAATAATATTCTGCATATTATTCAAAGACATGGATAAATTGTGAGTAGTTGCATATAATTATGTAATTTATTAGAAAGTTCGGGAAATCTACTAATATGTTTCAAGATATCGGTAGATATTTATTTTTGAACGCCTGGATATTAATACTAAATCTTATTATAATATGAGGAAAATCAATTTTCAAAATGGACAGGTAGACGATGGCGATGGTAGCGATAATTTTTGATTGACCAAACGATGCTGATTAAAAGCAATCCTGAGAGCCTTTTGTTAAATTTACGAGTGTAGACGACATGTTGCTTCAGCGGTACTACCTACCAAACAGCAGTCACCTTGGATATTTTCTTGTAGAGTAAATGTTAATTGATAAAAAAAATCGTGAGATTTGTTACTGTTACACCTTCTTATATGTGGCACTTACTGTCGATGTCACTATAACTCAAGCTATCGTTCAAATTATTCTCCATGCTGAAGCCTTTGAAGGCTTCATGACGAAGTGGCTGGTCGGCGCAGTCGATGTCGAAGTGCGAATTTGCAGGAAATTTTACTGTTTTACTTTAATTTCAAGGAAAAGGTGGCTAAAGGTATTCGAATACTGTGTGAAGCAATACTCCACCGGCTTTAGCATGCGAATACTGGCTTTGACGTTTTAGAAGTGATTATTTTAAGATCGAAGATAAAGAGCGCTCTGGGCAGCCCAAAAAATGTGATAGAATGGAAAACTGTCGGAATATGAGCAAAGACACAACAATGTTATTATTCGGCATGGCAATGTTTGATCACATGTTGCAAAAACATACTTGGGAACGTTAAAATAGAACGTGCAATCCACTACCGATATTCTCCAGACTTTGCTCCTTCTGATTACCACTTGTTACGAGATATGAGTCGTGGTCTGTCCTATCAACGCTTCACTTCTCACGAAGATACTAAAAATTGGTCGACTAGTAGAAAACATCAAAGATAAATCATTCTTCCGAGATGGAATTCGTAAATTGAGTAAAAGATGGGAAAACGTGGCGGTTATAAATACCGATTTTTCACAATAAAGCTTCAAATTGAAAAAATCATTTAAAACTAATTTATAGGCTTAACATTTCGTTAACATATTGAACACAGACTCCCTTTTGTTTAAAGGACTTCAATGTTTTTTTCAATAAACAAATTGTACCGACATATCCGGTAATGCCTAAACTAACCTAAACTGGGATACGCAAAAGGTGTCTAGATGAACAGAATGAAATAAATTAACGTATTATTTTATAACATTTTAATTAATACTTACACACTTAAGTAATAAAAATGTTCATTCCAAATACATATATTTTGTGAGAAACATTCTAATAATTTCCTCACAGTAATTTACCTAATGTAATAATATTAAACTGCCAAACAATAAATTTTGTGTTAGTTGTTACATGAGACTTTAAAACAAAGTGATATACTACCCAAGAAAAGATCATATTTTACACAAATACTGCTAAATAGGTTTAATGTTGCCGACGTGAGATGGTATCATTATTTAACAAACAGGGTGATTTAGTGTTCACGAGCCAGCAGTGTAGTTTCTAGTGAAATTATTAATGTTCAGAAGATTAGCAAGTCGCGTGGTTGGCTTCCACTAAGCGATTGTCTCTTACTCTAGAGGGTTTTAAATTCAATTTGCAGACGTTTTACAGACACTGACATCGTAAGAGTTAATAAATAGTATGTTTAAGAAAGAATATTACCTTTTATAATAGGAAAATTATGCAGTCTTTAACATTTAAATCATTTTTATTTTGTCAAATTTATTCTTTGGATGTTAGTTATTTACTAAAACTACTTAAAACTTCCTATACATAAAGTTTCAACACAGTAAAATCGCATTCGATATATAATGAAATATATTGGTTAATTGTAAGAAAATCTCAATTATTCCTATATATATATATATATATATATATATATATATATATATATATATATATATATATATATATATATATATTAAGGTATAATATATCTATTACCTTTATATAGTCCAGCAAAAGGTAGTTTGACCGGCAGCGAGTACTAATAATGTATTAATTTAAAAAAATATTTCTCTATCTATCAGAGAGGAAACTAAGTGTTTTACCAAGAATTCATATTCGGCTGATTTGGCTTTTTCACGTTGCTACCTATTCTCCAAACTTTAAATACATTTAAAAGGACATTGCACTGATTCGATTCAGTAGACTAAATCACATTAGATTTATGGAATTGAATGAAACCTCTAAAAAATATAGGGAAGAAAATAAATGAGGAAGAATAAAATTACCTTTTCGCTTCAACAATCTTACTAGTTTTTGATCACAGTTCTATAACACTATATATCGAAATAGTAATTGAGAATTTTCTTAACCAATTTAGTGAATTTTTATATTAATTAATATAATTATGATTTTTAAGTAAAACAATAAATCTCTCTATAATAATATAATAATGATTAAAGGGCCAGATGACTGATTAGAGATTGATTTATTAAAAGGATTACCAGGATTTTACCAGAAATAAAGACCAGAACATGTTAAACCAAACAACTACGAAACATTGACGTAACTTATCGTTTCCTAACCATCATTTCCGCATTTCAACGTTTGAGATTTTTAGCGCGTTTCATTTTTATTTGGGTTATTAATCTTGTATGTTACAATAAAACAATTGGTTTTTCGATACGAATGAAGGAAAAAAAAGACAACGAAAAGATTGAACTAGTATTTAAAAAAGCAAGTAATTACTAATAATATAACTAAGTAATAATTTTAAAAGGTATGCCAGATCTTCTATAGAATAGAAGTGAGTGCAAGTGAGGGTTCCAGGCGCAATGATCATGAAATGTAATAGAGTATTGAACAACATAAAGTAAAAATACTATCAGTATAACACTTCACTAATGCTCACTTCACTAATATTCAATAATAAACACTTCATTAATATAATAATATCAGAAAACTAGTAAGTACAGTAATAACAGGACATTTTAAAGATATAGATGCAAATGTATTTAATAGCGCTACCAAAATATTTATTTTACATAGTTGATAGTAACTACAACATAAGAAAGGTTTAAATTACTTACATGTGTTGATGGATGTTTGAAACCATGACCATGACATGAAACATGACAAAAAAGTATTTACAATGGATTTAGATCAAATTTATAGATTGCATTTTAATATACATATTCTATTACAGTATACATATGTCTAATAGGCTTATATATATCAGCTTAAGTTGTAACTAATGGGATATTGTTCTTATGATGTGATACTGTTCGGTTAGTCTCCCACGCAAGTGAAACTTTAGGGTGCTAACGATCACTTTCGTCACTTGCTACCATATTCGCTATTGGTTTGTACCCAGAGACCCAGTTTATCTTTGGTATAGCTCGGCGCTGAAGGATTTATTACATGATTTATATGTCTCTGAACGTTTAATTTTTTGTTGTTGTGAGATTGAGAGAGAAGGTATTTGCTTTAAATATATGCGTAACGTGTGCCGAGTTTTTTAGATGATAATGGGTTAGTCTACAATAACTGTTAACATCACCATTAAAAAAATTATAAGTAAGATTCTAGGCGGTAAGATTTATAAATATTTGAATTTCTAGGATTAGTTCCTAATTCCTAAAGGTTGTTGTTCGAAGATTTTTTTTACATTTATACTCTTTAGGTATATTCCAATTCTTTTCTTTGAATTTATAATTGTAGTTATAATAATATTTTTATTTATTATGGTAACTGTTAATAATAGGCATGGCAACTAATTATGAACCCAAATGTCACTGAAGTCAAGTAAAGTAAAATAAACTAAGCAGTTTTGTATTGAACATGCAGTTTCGGTGGTCAAACTTTTACAGTTTAAGCATGTTTTCTGATCATTAACAATTCATAGGAGAACCTAATATAATAAATCATGTCTAAACACAGATTTTGTATCTCATGAAGTGTTATAGTTACACATGCTTATAAGAGTGTAAGATTGATTTATAAAATGTACTTAAATATAACAAGGTAATTTGATAAAATAGCAGGTGCACCTTTTCATTCTAAAGAGCTGCTAAAAGTTTTAAGAAATCAAACATCAATCAATAAAGGTATATAATTTAAACATTTTTCTGCTGTAGTTACTAATAGTTATGTAAAATAAATAGTTTGGTATCCCTGTCAAATATATTTGCATCCGAGTCTTCAAATTATCATCATAAAATTTTATATATAGGTTTACCATCGATACAATTTTGATTTATATTAATAAATATAGGAACTTGATTTCAATGATGCTATTCTCAATGTTCTTCAATAATCTGCCACACTTCATGGTTACTGTATCTGGAATACCCATTCAATTATCTAAGAGTTCTAGTATTCTTTTTAAAATTATTATTTTGGTTACGGTCACAGAGTAGAGTCAGTATCGACGAAACGATTGTGGGAAAATTTTGGTTATTTGCCTTGATAAGTACCAGTTCAATTATTTTGAAATGATAAATATATGATAACTATTCCAAATAGAATCGAAACGCACTAAAAAATTTCAAACTCTTAAATCTGGATATGATGGTTAGGAAACCCTAAGTGACGTCAGTGTTTCGTATCGCTTTTTTTTTTAAATAAATGTATTTTTAATAACCTCTCTATAGTATAGTATTATTATAAATCAATATTATTATGATTTTTATTACACTCATCTAGCCTATTCCGTAAAAGCTAAGTGTTGATGTCCCCTTTTATTGAATATAAGATACTTATTTGTACAGGTAATGGTATAACTTAATTTTTTCTACGGCAACACTACCGGTTTCATGAAAGAAATGGTTCCTCGTTACACTGTAAACCTACAGCTTAAAATTATTATTTATCTAAACAATATCTTATAACGTTATTAGCTTTTAACAAGTTTAGAAGTGGTTTAATATTCTAGTTTATAGATATTGTTCCCGATCCCTATTCGGGCTTACCTACTTGCGAACTTTCATACCATAAAATAGTATCGGCACGTTGTAAATTGTTTCCTAGCCGGAATTATCTCCTGAATCGGCCTGATTTAATGCCGTTAAACTTCCTACGAAGTGTCCTGCGAAGTTATTAATGTCCAGAGAATAAGCGACTAGCGTGGAAACTTCAAGGAGGGCGGATTTCCTCCGTCTCTCGAAGGAACGTTTAAAAATCAATTTTCGGTCGTTTTTAAGCAAAGTTCTAGATTAGTTCCAGTTTAGGACTCTTAGATGGCAGTTTAGTTAGACTGGAGTCAGTTTAATTTTCTCTTAAATGCAGTGTGTTAATTTTTGAGACAGTTTCTTCTAGTTCGTTATCCGAAACTTTTCGTCTAAAGCGGCAGCAGTCGTTTTAATTGGGATATTTAAGAGGTAATTTCAAACTTAAATTTCAACGGAAATATTTTTAATCTAAGATTATATCCTGTAGGTTTGTTTTTGTTTTTATTTAAAACTATATCGAAACTGGCCGCGAAGGAAAACCTTTAGTAACTCCTAACAATCATTGGTTAACTTATGTTATGTATACTATATCCAACGATGAGCTCTAATATGTTTTTTAGATGACAGTAAAAGGACCCCAACGTGCATGTTGATTGGCCAGAACTAACCGTGCACATATATTCTAAACAAGCTTGACAGATTTCTACAGCTTTATTATTTAATAGCGAAAATTAGTAGCCGACAATGTGAAGATTCTGAGTTTTCAACATGAAGTTGGTTGCAAATGTACCCAATGCCATTAATACACAATAACAACATCTGTTGTAAATCCTTTAAAATTAATGTATAGGCCTGATATAATAATCAAAATACTTTAGTTAAAATACAATTTATTTTTTACTATAAATTAGTGTTGGGATTTATCGACTGAAAATAGTCGAAACAGTCGATAGTCAAAAAACTAACTAGCGACTGAAAATAGTAATCACTAAAAAGTAGTAATAGCAATTACTATTTTCAGTTAAATTCCTTCCTGCATAAATTGTAAGAGAGATAAGGACGGAGATAATTGCTTGGAGCAGTTTATTTTAAATGTGCTTATCTTTTAGCGAGACGGAGATGTACATATTCCTTCATGTGCTAATTTTAAAAAAGGAAGGAAACAAATAATTATTGAATACTATTATCATAGCGATGAAAAATTTAATTTTAAAGGTAATAGAATTACTTTTTTATTTAAATAATCTGAGGTTCTGTAAAAAGGAATGAAATAATGACCCCACAAATATTTTGCCGTCTTTTAATAATATGTTAATTGCTATTTTAAAATAACACAGAATAATAAATACAGATAATAGAACTTAAAACCCAAAAACAAAAAATGTACAATAACCATAAATATTAAATTAAACATATATCTAATCATAGAAAAATCTAGTCCATAACTAAAAATGATCTCACCAGAGGTTTTTTAAGTAAAATAAATGTTTCATTTATTATTGAAAGGAAATATATTTTAATCACTATTCAAAAATATAATCATATTCAGCTTTTCTCCCGTCATGCGATTTCTTCGATCATTGAGTGTTGTCATTTTATGAGCTTATAAAAAACCTAATGGATTTTCTAAAAGTTTCAATAAGAGGTATTTCCAAATATTTCCAAATACTACTGAAACTGAACTGCCTAATTTGTAAAGTTGTTGTAGTACCTGTTGTTAATAATTTTTTTCATTCTAGCTAGTTTTTATCAAAATATCTTCAGATGTAATGTATTCTTAGTCAGTATTTATGTCTTGAATTCAGAGTTGCAGAATTTTATTTGTATATATTGAAATTAGAATGAAAGATATCTCTTTTGCGATAATTTCTTCTATCGCTTCAGCCTTATTTGTAATACCAAAATATGACAGTTGATGATTCTCTTTCAAAATATTCTCAAACCTTAGAACGTTTCACTGAATGTTATATTTAACTAAAAAGGTATAAAATTATAAAAATAGATTATAGAGAAGATTTCTTGGTCTTACCTGCTGATAAAATAATATTAACCAAAAAGTGTCGGGACCGTCATTATTTTCTTGTATTTTTTAATAGCCAAGAAATTAAATTTTTGAATATTAAAGAAGAGTTTTCCTAGCAAAAATGTAATTATTTGAAATATTTAGTAAAAATATTTAATATAGTTTATCACTCCTTTACCGTTAATATTTTTTACGAGATTAACTGCTACTCTAAAAACTTCTTCTAATCGTTTCGAATCGATGTAACTTCTGGGACCTTTTGAATTTAAATTTAGTTTTTAAGATTTTAGGAAAGAAATTTTGACAATCAAAATAAACTCGACAAAAATCGAGAGAGTTAGATCTAAGCAAAAAAGTCAATGATAAAAAATATTACTTTATTATTGCCATAAAATCAGTCAAAAGTATTTTATTATTTATCATTCACAATTTTAAAATTTTTTTATCCTATTACATTAACAATCTTGAAAAATATCGTTCCGAAAATAGTAACTAAAGCTGCAGGAATAAAACAGTCAATGGTAAATAGTAATCAAATCAGTTGGACCGAAAAAAGCGACTGAAAGTAGTTGACTGAAACAGTCATTAGTAAAAAGTAATAAACAGTCGATAGTAAAAAGTAATCAATTACTAAACAGTCGATAGTAAAAATCAGTTTAAATTCAGTTCATAGTTCCCAACGATACTATAAATAATACTAACTGACAATAAAAAATAATTTAAAATTAAATACCTTTCAAACTTTTAGAATTGTTCTCATTT
Organism: Rhynchophorus ferrugineus; assembly: GCF_030347505.1. Taxonomy (NCBI): domain Eukaryota; kingdom Metazoa; phylum Arthropoda; class Insecta; order Coleoptera; family Curculionidae; genus Rhynchophorus; species Rhynchophorus ferrugineus. The sequence continues at coordinate 14,585,765 of NW_027472583.1, read as the reverse complement.
AGGACTTTTAGATAGCAGTTTAGAGAAACTGAAATTGGTTTAATTTTCGCCTAAATACAGTGTTTTCGTTTCCGAAACAGTTTCCTCCAGTTCGTTATTAAAACTTTCCGTTTTAAACGACTATTTCCGTTTTAATTGAGACGTTTAAGATAATATTTAAAAAGTAGATAATTATATAAAACTAACTAGTAATATTCTTGATGTTTATGTTCGTGTATAAATAATTTTCACCATTTTTCTTTGGAATTTTAGGGTTTGATTTGTATTGAACTTGAAATTGCATCTAACATGCAGTATTGGTGGTCAAACTTTTACAGTTTAAGCATGTTCTCTGATTACTGTTATTCCAATGATACCTTTCAGTATTAGTTTGCTAAAAAAGTAGTAAAACGTTTAGTATAGTTGAACCAATTCTTTGGTCTGTTTCATTTATGGACAGTTTCAACGAAAAAAAAAACGTTATTGCACATTCACAACTTACTTTACATAAGAATATATACGTGTGATATATTACAAATAGAAAATGTTCCAATGACTACATTTTCAAGACATTGCCATACTTGCTATTAGAGACATTAACGAAGAAACAACTAGAAAGCTGGAACACGTAAATAATAACATTAGTAAATAAATGTATATTGAATTTACCTTTAACCGACTACTCATATACTAATAAATATTAGTAAATCCACTATCTTTGATGTAAAACATCGTTGGAATGAACATATCAAAGATAAAAGAAAAGAACTCTACTCTAAGAACAATAGAAAAAAAGAATTGTCCGTACATAATAAATTTCCGCTATCTACAAGCTGATAATAAAACTAATATGGACCTATGGAAGTCAGGTATGAGGATTTTTTGCGAATAAAATACTGAGAAGTATTGTAGATGCACCCATATACTATAGGAATAATTACTTAACCGAGACCTTCAGATTCCAGTTGCTATAGAGGAAATTAAGAGATTCATAAGAAGACATAAGAAAAGTCGCCACTTCCATGTTAACACCGATGTGCTTTAGCTGAATGTAAAAGTGTGTTTGAATAAAACTGAACTAGGAGGCAGACTCAAGAGGACCAAACTGTGTGAACTTGTGTATTTGTGTAGTGAAATGAAGTAAAGTGTAAAAACGTAAAAGGTTTTTAGTGGCTAAGTAAATGTCAATGGGTTTTCTTAGGCAAGTGCCTAGTTTTAAACTACTGTAGAGACAAATTAAGTTGTAAGTTAGTCCTCAAAAATTACTAATAACATATTAATAAATTAAAAACAATATGAAGAAAAAAAATGTTGTCTCTGCACAATACAATTTATATAACGTTTAAATCAAAATTATTATGTTTCCAGAAATCTAAATACCTGTCTACAATTATTTTTTTTTATTTATAACACTTTGAAATTGGGAACATTCCCACTGGACACACTATATAAATATACAAGAATAGTAAAGATTATTTAGATTTAGGCGAGACGTGCTTCCTACTAATAGCTGAAGCGTGCTTATCTTAAACTGAGGCAATCTCGTCAAATTTCTGACTGACGAGAGAATCCGTCGACCAAAAATTGCGCCATGCTTACGGAAATGAGCAGCTGACGAAATTTTATATGATAAATTTAACAATTCGTACGCGTCACTGAGTAGAATTTCATGCCACATTGATTATATTTTCTGATAAGGTGCATGGAAATATTAGGAGAGAGTATTCTATTTTCAACTCACAAGCAGTAGGATTTTTTTCATTCTAATATTCGTTGCAGATTTTATTATATTAGTTATGTATATATGCATCCAACATACAAACATTAAAGAACATTTAAAAGCACTATTCTGCTAAAGAAAAAATTGTAGCCAGATTTGTTTTTGTATTTTGGTCCTATGCTTTGGTCTGAGATTTTATAGGATATCGTAGGTTATATTTGATTTTTTCTTTCTATTTTGGTGTATAAATTTAAAGAAATTTGTTGTTTATCGAGGAAATTAAACACTCTGATGTATTAATTGGTTTTATTATATATTCTGTGTGAGAAATATAGTTAAAAGTTAATAATTATATGAACGATGTAATGAAAATATGCAGCAGTTAAAATAAAACTGACTACAGAATTGGAATAGATGGAAAAAATTGACCAAATAGAAGTAATTATGAATTATTAATACTTATGGTAAATACTACGGTGCTTAATGATTAATGCAATAAGATATATACTTATTTTGTATATACGTCATCTAAATTTGTGACGTCAAAACGTCGCAATGCTGCAGTATCAACTCTGAGTTTTATTTCAGTTTGGCTTTGACATACAACAAAATTCTAGATAAAATAATGAAATAAACATACTGTTATCAAATATAATTTATTTTAACATTATAGTAAATCTAAAGCATATATTATCATAGTTCATCCAAACCGAAGGTATTATTAACCATTCCTGTTTCCAGCATGAAGTACAATATATCTGCAATGAATTATTAATAAATGTTATGACAAATAAATCCTAATCAATTGTTATTCCAGCGTTTACCTTTTTGCATCAACTTTTGTTGTCATAATACTATTTATTATCATCTTGCCATGAGCGACCCTTTGGTATATTGGTCCCATTCTGAAATATCCACGTCTCGTCTAAATATATAAATTGAAATAATAAGACTTTGTTTCATTTTACTAAAATGTAAATGCTCAGGGCTGCTGCAATACGCTAAAAAATATTATCAATAAAAATCATAGCCAATTAATATTTAACTATATACATTCTTACCTCTTTAATGCATTTTACTGGCAAGAGGGGACCTCCATTATGTCGTTTCTGTTCAAGGTAACTGATTAGGGACGCAATCTGTTCTCTTTGGCTTTGGAATTTTCAATCAGAGTAATAATAGACAGCGATTTGAAATTTATCAAAACAAGCAAAGCATTAAAATAACCTTTGTCGGTTTATAACCTCTTATCATTATTGTTTTGAAATTTTTTTTAAACGTTTGACAACCAGACGACTTTGACAGGCTACTTCGGTTACAGGTTCGTTCTTAACAGACAGACTTGTGTCTCTTTTTAATTGTTTTAGAAACAAACAACAACATTTACAAATTTCGGCAATCAATGCAGTACAACATATTGATGATGTATCTACAAAATAACTTTGGATAGACTCTATATGACATTTTATTCTTTGAACCTTGTCTCAGTTATTCTGATTATTTATTTTATAGACCAAATGTTTGTAAAGTTCATTTAATGATTGTAAATACAATCCCTTAATATATTTTTCTAAATTGTTGCATTACCTAATTATATTTGTTATTATTCTAATAAATCATATTAGTTTCAAATGTGTTTTATTCATATATTTTCTCCTTTAGTATATTAACATGCATTACTTCATTTGTTATTCCAAATTTACAAAAACTGTTATTTGAGAAATCGTATAAAAATATGTTTGAGTAGCAGCAATAGCAATATAGGTGTGATATAGGTTTAAGCCAATGGTTTAAACCAACCAAAAATTGCTTAGCATTTTGTAATCTTGCCGCTTAATTAACTTAAATTTAAACATTTTTGTTTAGAATGAATGGCGGTTTATAACCTCAAAATGTTAACACTAATATTTTGAACAACAATATTTCGATCAGTACCAGCACACACTGCATTTTATACACTGATTGGGTTATATGTTTTGATGCATCATATAGTCTGTCTCTTTTTAAGTAGTGTAAAATGAGATCGAAGAATCAGCTCCTATTTTAAAACGAATTTTACTTTTTACAAACTGCATTTAACAGTATATTCGACATAATCCATGACGTGCGTTGGCTGTTTTATTGGAAGGACTAAAAGGACTAGTGTCATAATGCCATGTCCTATATTCAAAATATGTTTATATACCTAAAATTCTAAATTCATTCGTTAATACTGTTTGAGGAAAAAAATTCAAAGTATCTCTAATAATAATTGAAAAATATGTAGATTATTCAAATAAAATAAAACAATTATACAAACAATCCTTCATTCGAATATTGATTAATATTCGTTCTCGATAATAACTTTAATCGTTTCCTCTAATGGAATTTAATTAAGTGATTAACGCCATTCAGACGTCTAATTAAATGCGTTATTAAATAAAGCTGTTAATTTAAATAATTTATAATTAAATTTTAGATTCAGTAATGTGCAAAACTGACATAATACGAGAAGATCGGATATTTTCACTATCTCAACATCCACCTTTGATACCATCCCGTTGATAAAGCCTAAGCCGATCTAGAGTATAATAAGTCCAATTGCTGTCAGGTTTAAAAGCAATATCAGGAAGTTAAGCAGATTAATTAACTCAAGCAGATTTACCGTCCTAATGTGGTCTTCTGAAATAAATTTCATTAAGAATGTTACTTTAATCTCTTGTACAGCTGAGCAAATAGGAAACGACACTTTGAAAATATTTAAAAAGTCGAACTGCTTTGTATCAAAATTGCCGGTAATAATTATATGTAATTATTGAATTAAATTGTTAATATAAAACTTTACATTTGGTATATATCTAGTCATATTAACACTTGAACTGGTCCCAATACACTATGCTATGGAACGCCAGGTATTCCTCTACGTTTGTGGTGATAAAAGGGCATTGGACAGTACACGATCGAATGTTTTTACAAACGTATAAAACACATGTGGTTTGTTGTATATAATTACTTTATTCTGTTATCATATTTATGACAAAAACTGCGCCTATGTAGGATCTATCCGATCTGAATCATTGGGGTTTATCTGTCGATGTTGCAAATTGTTAAAATTTTAAATTTAGTGCTTAAAATATTTATACATATATAGTTTGAGGGCAGTTTCTCATTTGATTTTTTAAACATAAGAACAATGTTACTATTCATTAGGTATATTCTGCTGATAGAGCATATATAACACATGAGATAATGGCCACCATATTTCAGAAATTCGCTCGGATTTTGTCTCGGATATTCAAAACACAAATATTCATCGGTAGAGTTTGGGCAATCTAGTACACCGACAGCTCAATTGATTGACGTCTTACTAGTGACAATATGCACGGTAATCACAGCATACACAATATATGGTAAAATATTATCGGCAAAAGGCTATAAAAGCCTGAACTCAAAGTTAACCGTCAAAAACCGACGAATATGAAATGTATTAACAGAAAAAATGATTGCGTCCATACCAACCTAACTACAGCGTCAAAAGTCATAGCAGAATTCAAAATTCACTTCAGTAATACTTATTCGATAGAAACAGTATGACTGATGAAATTCATTCTTGGTTTTAGGGACATCAGAATATCTTCAAAAATCTTTCCTGCAGAGCACAATCATCACATCTCAACATAAATGAACCATTATGGGGTTTTTTAGGCCAGAGAGTGAGGAGTAGAGTAACGTGTGAGGAGGAGTAGGGAATATTCAAAAGATTCTTTGGAAAATATGCAATGGCTCTACGAATCTATTCGGCGAATAATTACAGCAATTTTTTAATTAAATTGTGTCTATAATATTTTGTCCATCCTCTGTGCTTATATTATCTGAGAAATAGCTTGATATATAAGATAATAAAGGTCATATTTACAACACCAATTTTATTGTCTTTTTTATATGAAATAAGCTTTCTGCAAAATGTGTAAAAATTAAATCATGCACCTAACATTTTTGACAACAATTCTAAATTCTACACTTAATATAATAAAATAACAACGAATACAAAGAATTTTCGCCGAGATTGAAATGAAAATAAATGCGGAATTATCAACATTCTTAGCCAGTCTCCCATTAAAGGGTAGAAGCGCTCTCCTATTCGTTTTTCCTCTTCGCATCAATAGAATTGACGAAATTGGAACCGTCATTAATTGTAAATGCTTTAGTCAGCAATTTCTGGTTGATGCTAATTGCTTTATAGCTTTATTTTCGTCGAGGACGATGAGTTTGTTTGCCATCGAGGAATCGGGGTCCAAGAGAAAAGTTGAAGAAATCAAATTACATCTCGTTGGGATTTATTACAAAAGTTGGATTGTTTTCTTTTATTTGCCTTATTTTATTAAGGGAATTAATGTGATAAGTGTACTTATTTATTTGTTATAACATCGTAATTAAATCACCAAATGTGCTAGATTTATAGTTTTTGATCAATATTTTTTGTAATATATTTTCAAATAAAATTGCATGACAATCTATGTTAAGCTTTTTGAGATTTTTTGAATATAATCAGTATAATTTATTAAAAAGGCAAAAACGCCCATTAGTGCAAATGCTTTATTATGTGCTGAAATATCAGTGTATTTGATCTTAGGCTTAACAAGTACAATCGTTTAAATTTGAGTAATCTCTACTAAACTTTTGATTTAACATAGTGTTTCCTACATAATTTACCAGATGCTGAGGTTGCTAATACAGTTTCATGAAATGTGGTGTTATATTTCGGTTTCTATCTTTTTACCTTAACGCAAAATAAGTCTTGAATCCTGTGGCCCCCAATTTTGGGTTTCCTGTTGACTGTCAGCTGTAGTTCAGAAATCAAATTACATCTCGTTGGGATTTATTACAAAAGTTGGATTGTTTTCTTTTATTTGCCTTGTTTGATTAAGGGAATTAATGTGATAAGTGTACTTATTTATTTGTTATAACATCGTAATTATATCACCAAATGTGCTAGATTTATAGTTTTTCGCCAATTTTTTTTTGTAATATATTTTCAAATAAAATTGCAAGACAATCTATGTTAAGCTTTTTGAGATTTTTTGAATATAATCAGTATAATTCATTAAAAGGAAAAAACGGCCATTAATGCAAATGCTTTATTATGTGCTGAAATATCAGTGTATTTGATCTTAGGCTTAACAAGTACAATCGTTTAAATTTGAGTAATCTCTACTAAACTTTTGGTTTAACATAGTGTTTCCAACATAATCTACCAGATGCTGAGGTTGCTAATACAGTTTCATGAAATGTGGTGTTATATTTCGGTTTCTATTTTTTAACTTTACGCAAAATAAGTCTTGAATCCTGTGGCCCCCAATTTTGGATTTCTTGTTGACTGTCAGTTGTAGTTCAGAAATCAAATTACATCTCGTTGGGATTTATTACAAAAGTTGGATTGTTTTCTTTTATTTGCCTTGTTTGATTAAGGGAATTAATGTGATAAGTGTACTTATTTATTTGTTATAACATCGTAATTATATCACCAAATGTGCTAGATTTATAGTTTTTCGCCAATTTTTTTTGTAATATATTTTCAACTAAAATTGCATGACAATCTATGTTAAGCATTTTGAGATTTTTTGAATATAATCAGTATAATTCATTAAAAGGGAAAAACGGCCATTAATGCAAATGCTTTATTATGTGCTGAAATATCAGTGTATTTGATCTTAGGCTTAACAAGTACAATCGTTTAAATTTGAGTAAGCTCTACTAAACTTTTGGTTTAACATAGTGTTTCCAACTTAATCTACCAGATGCTGAGGTTGCTAATACAGTTTCATGAATTGTGGTGATATATTTCGGTTTCTATCTTTTTACCTTAACGCAAAATAAGTCTTGAATCCTGTGGCCCCCCATTTTGAATTTCTTGTTGACTGTCAGTTGTAGTTCAGAAATCAAATTACATCTCGTTGGGATTTATTACAAAAGTTGGATTGTTTTCTTTTATTTGCCTTGTTTTATTAAGGGAATTAATGTGATAAGTGTACTTATTTATTTGTTATAACATCGTAATTATATCACCAAATGTGCTAGATTTATAGTTTTTCGCCAGTATTATCTTATATATAAAAATGAATCGCAAAATATGTTCCTAAGCGCATAACTCAACAACGCCTGGACCAATTTGGCCAAATCTTTTTTTAAAATGTTCGTTGAAGTTCAGGGATGGTTTTTACGGCGAGAAAAATTAGAATTATTGCTGGAAAAACCCTAAAAATAGCCCTTTTTGTTTGAATTTGTTTCGTGTATCAGTTGACAATTCATCTGTCATCTGTCAAAAGTCATCTGTAACAGACAACTTTTTTTTTTTAAATTTGATATGACTTGAACTCAAATCCTTTTAATCCGTACGAATTGTTTTATTTATTTAAAATTTTTTATTTGTTTAAAATTTAATTCAAATTTTAAATAAATAAAACAATTCGTACGGCTTAAAAGGATTTGAGTTCAAGTCATATCAAATTTAAAAAAAAAAGTTGTCTGTCACAGATGACTTTTGACAGATGACAGATGAATTGTCAAGTGATACACGAAACAAATTCGTATATCGTGTTTTGTGCAGAGTGTTTAGTTAGTTAGTGTTTGTTTAGTTCGTGATTAGTGAAAAAATAATTTATATTTGATATGCCTCCTATAAGACGAAGCAATTTAGGTAGAAGAACCAGAAATGCTATAAACCAAGCTAATTACCGATCTAATCGTACTGCACAAGAACGTGACGACGGAAATGAACGTGAAAGAATTCGGATATCACAAACGCGTGAAGCGCGAGCGCGACATTCAACTAATAATCGCGCAAGTTTGAATCCAGCTGCTTTCAGTTACGATGTGTCAATTGACTACAGTAACTACCAATGTGTTGTTATTGGTTCTATGAACTTGGTTTGCTCACACTGTAAGGCATTAAAATACAAAAACGATGCCAATGGATTGTGTTGCGCAAATGGTAAAGTGAAATTGATACAATTGGATCCACCACCAGAACCATTGTACTCATTGGTTTCAGAAATAGGAACAGATTCTATACACTTTTTGACACATATTCAACAATATAACAATTGCTTTCAAATGACTTCATTTGGGGCAACAAATGCAGTTCGGGAAAATTTTATGCCAACTTTCAAGGTATGTATTATAGCAGTTACTCATAATTATTTTAGCGAACAAAATTTTCTGTCACCAAAGTTAAGATGTGTTACTAATCTTCAATTTCTTAATAATTACGAAATATATCACTTAGTCATCATATTATATGGTGATTCAGTTTCAGTGACACTTTTATTATATTTTATCTTATATATAAAAATGAATCGCAAAATATGTTCCTAAGCGCATAACTCAACAACGCCTGGACCAATTTGGCCAAATCTTTTTTTAAAATGTTCGTTGAAGTTCAGGGATGGTTTTTACGGCGAGAAAAATTAGAATTATTGCTGGAAAAACCCTAAAAATAGCCCTTTTTGTTTGAATTTGTTTCGTGTATCAGTTGACAATTCATCTGTCATCTGTCAAAAGTCATCTGTAACAGACAACTTTTTTTTTTTAAATTTGATATGACTTGAACTCAAATCCTTTTAATCCGTACGAATTGTTTTATTTATTTAAAATTTTTTATTTGTTTAAAATTTAATTCAAATTTTAAATAAATAAAACAATTCGTACGGCTTAAAAGGATTTGAGTTCAAGTCATATCAAATTTAAAAAAAAAAGTTGTCTGTTACAGATGACTTTTGACAGATGACAGATGAATTGTCAAGTGATACACGAAACAAATTCGTATATCGTGTTTTGTGCAGAGTGTTTAGTTAGTTAGTGTTTGTTTAGTTCGTGATTAGTGAAAAAATAATTTATATTTGATATGCCTCCTATAAGACGAAGCAATTTAGGTAGAAGAACCAGAAATGCTATAAACCAAGCTAATTACCGATCTAATCGTACTGCACAAGAACGTGACGACGGAAATGAACGTGAAAGAATTCGGATATCACAAACGCGTGAAGCGCGAGCGCGACATTCAACTAATAATCGCGCAAGTTTGAATCCAGCTGCTTTCAGTTACGATGTGTCAATTGACTACAGTAACTACCAATGTGTTGTTATTGGTTCTATGAACTTGGTTTGCTCACACTGTAAGGCATTAAAATACAAAAACGATGCCAATGGATTGTGTTGCGCAAATGGTAAAGTGAAATTGATACAATTGGATCCACCACCAGAACCATTGTACTCATTGGTTTCAGGAATAGGAACAGATTCTATACACTTTTTGACACATATTCAACAATATAACAATTGCTTTCAAATGACTTCATTTGGGGCAACAAATGCAGTTCGGGAAAATTTTATGCCAACTTTCAAGGTATGTATTATAGCAGTTACTCATAATTATTTTAGCGAACAAAATTTTCTGTCACCAAAGTTAAGATGTGTTACTAATCTTCAATTTCTTAATAATTACGAAATATATCACTTAGTCATCATATTATATGGTGATTCAGTTTCAGTGACACTTTTATTATATTTTATATTTGATAGATATTAGTTAAAACTAAATATATACTTTTTAAGATCAAATATTATTTAAGTTTGATCATTGACAATCCATTAATTTATACCACACCATAATATTTTTTTTATTTACAGATACAAGGGCAAATATATCACAGAGCAGGTTCACTGTTACCAGTGTCAGATAGCGACAACAAATTCCTGCAAATTTATTTTATGGGCAATTCACCACAAGAAATTGATCTGCGTTGTGCACATAACAATTTAGTAAAAAGGTCTATTGTAGAACAATTACAAACTTTATTTCATCAACACAATCAATTGATTATATTGTTTAAAACTGCCCTGGATCTGATGCCATCCGATAATCACAAAATTGTAATCAGAGCTGATAAAACACCTGCAGGTCAACATACAAGACGTTTTAATGCACCAACTATTGATGAAGTTGCTATCGTTGTAGTTGGAGAAAACTTGGAATCCCGTGATATTGTTTTACATCGTCGGAATTTTCAATTACAACCTATAAAGGAAACACACCGCTCATATGATGCACTGCAATATCCCATTATATTTTGGCAAGGTGAAGATGGCTACGATTTATCAATAAAAATGATAAATCCCATTACAGGTAACTAAAATATTAGTTTAGCTATGGCGATAATATCTCAGTCACTATATTATGTATTTGAATGTTATTAAAACAAAATCTGTTTACAGGTTCTGAAACCAACAAAAAAGTCAGTTCAATGAACTATTATTCATACCGCCTAATGATTCGGGAAAATGCAGATAATCACATATTGAAATGTCGGCGATTATATCACAAATATGTTGATGACATGTATGTTAAAATTGAAACGGAGAGATTAACATTCATCAGGTTGAATCAAACCAAACTCCGATCTGAAGAGTATATTCACCTTCGAGATGCGATTAATACTGATGGAAATGCACAGAATGTCGGTCGGATGACTATTCTTCCAGCAACATACATCGGAAGCCCTCGGCATATGCACGAATATGCTCAAGATGCCATGTCGTATGTTCGTCATTATGGTACAGCAGATTTGTTCATCACATTTATATGCAATCCGCAATGGATAGAAATTAAGCAGGAGTTATTACCTGGGAAATCATCCATTGATCGTCATGATATTACAGCCAGAGTCTTTAGACAAAAGTTGAAATCTTTAATGAATTTCATTGTAAAACATAATGTGTTTGGTGAGACACGCTGCTGAATGTATTCTGTGGAGTGGCAGAAACGAGGATTGCCACATGCACACATTTTGATTTGGTTGGTTGAAAAGATAAGGCCAAATGAAGTTGATGCAGTGATATCAGCTGAAATCCCTAATGTACAAGTAGATCCTGGATTGCATGAGGTAGTTATCAAAAACATGATACATGGTCCCTGTGGAACTCTTAATCAAAATTCACCGTGTATGATGGATGGTAAATGTTCAAAACGATATCCACGGACATTAATATCGGAAACAATTACTGGTAATGACGGTTATCCATTGTATCGTCGCAGATCGACAGCAGACAATGGAAAATCAACAATTGTCAAATTAAATTAACAAGATATTGAAATAGATAATCGTTGGATTGTTCCATATTCACCCATTTTATCAAAGACATTCAAAGCACACATCAACGTTGAATCTTGCCATTCAGTGAAATCGATTAAATACATTTGCAAATATGTAACCAAAGGGAGTGATATGGCTGTGATTGGAATTGGTGCAGAGAATTCTAATGATGAAGTTACCCAATACCAAATGGGCCGCTATGTCAGTAGTAATGAAGCAGTTTGGCGAATATTTTCTTTTCCTATTCATGAGAGACACCCTTCTGTTGTTCACTTAGCTGTGCATTTAGAAAATGGACAAAGAGTGTATTTTACAGCACAGAACGCAGTACAAAGAGCTGCTCAGCCACCATCTACTACATTAACCAGTTTTTTTGAGACATGCCAAAACGATGATTTCGCACAAACATTGCTATATTCTGAAATGCCAAAATATTATACATGGAATCAATCCTCAAGGAGATTTATACGACGGAGACAAGGAAAACCAGTTCCAGGATATACAGATGTATATTCCACCGATGCGATTGGCCGGATTTATTCAGTACATCCAAGCAATGATGAATGTTTTTATTTACGACTGCTATTAGTCAATGTACGTGGCCCAACATCATTCCAACAGTTACGAACTGTTGATGGTGAATTGTGTGGATCCTACAGAGAAGCCTGTCAACGTTTGCAATTGCTTGAAAATGACGCTCATTGGGATCAAACTCTCAATGATGCTGTAATATCATCACACACTCATCAAATACGAACATTGTTTTCTATAATCATATCTACATGCTTCCCATCACACCCAATTGATTTGTGGATGAAGTACAAAGATTATATGTGTGATGATATTTTGTATCAAATACGGAATAGAATGGGAAATCCAAATATACAAATCAGTGAAGAAATTTACAATGAAGCATTGATTTCAATTGAGGACATGTGCTTGATAATGTCAAACAAACTATTAATTCAATTAGGCCTGACCGCGCCCAATCGTCCAATGCATGACGCTTTTAACCAAGAGTTGCATCGAGAAAGACTGTATGATCTCAACGCTTTGAAAGAATAAATTCAAACAAATCTTCCACTGTTAAATGAACAACAGAAGTATGTATTTGAAACTCTTATGAAAGTAACAAATGATGAAACTGGAGGGATTTATTTCTTAGATGCACCTGGTGGTACAGGAAAAACTTTTTTATTTCATTAATATTAGCAACAATTCGCTCACAAAATAAAATTGCACTTGCACTCGCTTCGTCGGGAATCGCAGCAACTTTGCTTGAAGGTGGTCGAACAGCCCATTCAGCACTAAAATTGCCATTAAATATGCAAAGCAATGAAACTCCAACCTGCAACGTTTCGAAGAACTCTGCAATGGCAAAGGTTTTGCAGCACTGTAAATTGATTGTTTGGGATGAATGCACGATGGCACATAAAAAATCTTTGGAGGCTTTAGACAGAACCTTAAAAGATCTACGTAGCAATAATAACCGATTTGGTGGTGCAATGATTTTATTAGCAGGAGATTTTCGTCAAACATTGCCAGTGATTCCACGATCAACGCCAGCTGATGAACTCAATGCATGTGTAAAGTCCTCCAATTTGTGGAAACATGTTAAAGTACTTCATTTAAGCAAGAATATGCGTGTCGAGTTGCAAAATGACCAATCTGGAAACATATTCTCTAAACAACTCATTGACATTGGTAATGGCAAATTTCCTATAGACATGTTGACGGCTTGCTTTTGCTATGACTATAAACAAGTCCCAGGGGCAATCATTAAGTGTTCGTGGTATTAATCTAGAAAACCCATGTTTCTCACATGGTCAATTGTATGTTGCCTGTTCCCGTGTTGGAAAACCATCAGATTTGTTTATCTATGCGCCAGGTAATCAAACAAAAACCATCGTATACCACAAAGCAATATAATGATAATAATAATAATAATTATGATTCACATGATTAACAATAAAGCGATTACTTACTTTTCAATCCTTATATATGTTTTATTTAATTATTTTTTATTCACAACGCCCTATCACCAGGGTGATGGTTCTGTTCAGGAGAATTTTTTAAAATACGTAGGCACAAAAACTGCCACATTACAAATCTTTTTGACAGGACGAAGTCTGTCGGGTCAGCTAGTTTGTAATAAATTTTCAAATAAAATTGCATGACAATCTATGTTAAGCTTTTTGAGATTTTTTGAATATACTCAGTATAATTCATTAAAAGGGAAAAACGGCCATTAATGCAAATGCTTTATTATGTGCTGAAATATCAGTGTATTTGATCTTAGGCTTAACAAGTACAATCGTTTAAATTTGAGTAATCTCTACTAAACTTTTGGTTTAACATAGTGTTTCCAACATAATCTACCAGATGGTGAGGTTGCTAATACAGTTTCATGAAATGTGGTGTTATATTTCGTTTTCTATTTTTTAACTTTACGCAAAATAGGTCTTGAATCCTGTGGCCCCCAATTTTGAATTTCTTGTTGACTGTCAGTTGTAGTTCAGAAATCAAATTACATCTCGTTGGGATTTATTACAAAAGTTGGATTGTTTTCTTTTATTTGCCTTATTTTACTAAGGGAATTAATGTGATAAGTGTACTTATTTATTTGTTATAACATCGTAATTATATCACCAAATGTGCTAGATTTATAGTTTTTCACTAATATTTTTTGTAATATATTTTCAAATAAAATTGCATGACAATCTATGTTAAGCTTTTTGAGATTTTTTGAATATACTCAGTATAATTCATTAAAAGGGAAAAACGGCCATTAATGCAAATGCTTTATTATGTGCTGAAATATCAGTGTATTTGATCTTAGGCTTAACAAGTACAATCGTTTAAATTTGAGTAATCTCTACTAAACTTTTGGTTTAACATAGTGTTTCCAACATAATCTACCAGATGCTGAGGTTGCTAATACAGTTTCATGAAATGTGGTGTTATATTTCGTTTTCTATTTTTTAACTTTACGCAAAATAGGTCTTGAATCCTGTGGCCCCCCATTTTGAATTTCTTGTTGACTGTCAGTTGTAGTTCAGAAATCAAATTACATCTCGTTGGGATTTATTACAAAAGTTGGATTGTTTTCTTTTATTTGCCTTATTTTACTAAGGGAATTAATGTGATAAGTGTACTTATTTATTTGTTATAACATCGTAATTATATCACCAAATGTGCTAGATTTATAGTTTTTCACTAATATTTTTTGTAATATATTTTCAAATAAAATTGCATGACAATCTATGTTAAGCTTTTTGAGATTTTTTGAATATACTCAGTATAATTCATTAAAAGGGAAAAACGGCCATTAATGCAAATGCTTTATTATGTGCTGAAATATCAGTGTATTTGATCTTAGGCTTAACAAGTACAATCGTTTAAATTTGAGTAATCTCTACTAAACTTTTGGTTTAACATAGTGTTTCCAACATAATCTACCAGATGCTGAGGTTGCTAATACAGTTTCATGAAATGTGGTGTTATATTTCGTTTTCTATTTTTTAACTTTACGCAAAATAGGTCTTGAATCCTGTGGCCCCCAATTTTGAATTTCTTGTTGACTGTCAGTTGTAGTTCAGAAATCAAATTACATCTCGTTGGGATTTATTACAAAAGTTGGATTGTTTTCTTTTATTTGCCTTGTTTTATTAAGGGAATTAATGTGATAAGTGTACTTATTTATTTGTTATAACATCGTAATTATATCACCAAATGTGCTAGATTTATAGTTTTTCGCCAGTATTATTTGTAATAAATTTTCAAATAAAATTGCATGACAATCTATGTTAAGCTTTTTGAGATTTTTTGAATATAATCAGTATAATTCATTAAAAGGGAAAAACGGCCATTAATGCAAATGCTTTATTATGTGCTGAAATATCAGTGTATTTGATCTTAGGCTTAACAAGTACAATCGTTTAAATTTGAGTAATCTCTACTAAACTTTTGGTTTAACATAGTGTTTCCAACATAATCTACCAGATGCTGAGGTTGCTAATACAGTTTCATGAAATGTGGTGTTATATTTCGGTTTCTATTTTTTAACTTTACGCAAAATAAGTCTTGAATCCTGTGGCCCCCAATTTTGGATTTCTTGTTGACTGTCAGTTGTAGTTCAGAAATCAAATTACATCTCGTTGGGATTTATTACAAAAGTTGGATTGTTTTCTTTTATTTGCCTTGTTTTATTAAGGGAATTAATGTGATAAGTGTACTTATTTATTTGTTATAACATCGTAATTATATCACCAAATGTGCTAGATTTATAGTTTTTCGCCAGTATTATTTGTAATATATTTTCAAATAAAATTGCATGACAATCTATGTTAAGCTTTTTGAGATTTTTTGAATATAATCAGTATAATTCATTAAAAGGGAAAAACGGCCATTAATGCAAATGCTTTATTATGTGCTGAAATATCAGTGTATTTGATCTTAGGCTTAACAAGTACAATCGTTTAAATTTGAGTAATCTCTACTAAACTTTTGGTTTAACATAGTGTTTCCAACATAATCTACCAGATGCTGAGGTTGCTAATACAGTTTCATGAAATGTGGTGTTATATTTCGTTTTCTATTTTTTAACTTTACGCAAAATAGGTCTTGAATCCTGTGGCCCCCAATTTTGAATTTCTTGTTGACTGTCAGTTGTAGTTCAGAAATCAAATTACATCTCGTTGGGATTTATTACAAAAGTTGGATTGTTTTCTTTTATTTGCCTTGTTTTATTAAGGGAATTAATGTGATAAGTGTACTTATTTATTTGTTATAACATCGTAATTATATCACCAAATGTGCTAGATTTATAGTTTTTCGCCAGTATTATTTGTAATAAATTTTCAAATAAAATTGCATGACAATCTATGTTAAGCTTTTTGAGATTTTTTGAATATAATCGGTATAATTCATTAAAAGGGCAAAAATACCCATTAGTGCAAATGACTTATTATGTGCTGAAATATCAGTGTATTTGATATTAGGGTTAACAAGTACAATCGTTTAAATTTGAGTAAGCTCTACTAAACTTTTGGTTTAACATAGTGTTTCCAACTTAATCTACCAGATGCTGAGGTTGCTAATACAGTTTCATGAAATATGGTGTTATATTTCGTTTTCTATTTTTTAACTTTACGCAAAATAGGTCTTGAATCCTGTGGCCCCCAATTTTGAATTTCTTGTTGACTGTCAGTTGTAGTTCAGAAATCAAATTACATCTCGTTGGGATTTATTACAAAAGTTGGATTGTTTTCTTTTATTTGCCTTGTTTTATTAAGGGAATTAATGTGATAAGTGTACTTATTTATTTGTTATAACATCGTAATTATATCACCAAATGTGCTAGATTTATAGTTTTTCGCCAGTATTATTTGTAATATATTTTCAAATAAAATTGCATGACAATCTATGTTAAGCTTTTTGAGATTTTTTGAATATAATCGGTATAATTCATTAAAAGGGCAAAAATACCCATTAGTGCAAATGACTTATTATGTGCTGAAATATCAGTGTATTTGATATTAGGGTTAACAAGTACAATCGTTTAAATTTGAGTAAGCTCTACTAAACTTTTGGTTTAACATAGTGTTTCCAACTTAATCTACCAGATGCTGAGGTTGCTAATACAGTTTCATGAATTGTGGTGATATATTTCGGTTTCTATCTTTTTACCTTAACGCAAAATAAGTCTTGAATCCTGTGGCCCCCAATTTTGGGTTTCCTGTTGACTGTATATATATATATATATAACTATATATATATATATATAACTATATATATATATATATATATATATATATATATATATATATATTTTAACATCAATAGTGACTGCGTTATTAGAAAATATTTCTCGCAATGTTTGACTGACTGACGGTTTAATACAATTAATCGAGATCATATTAGTTTATTTTATTATCAAAACAAATGAAAGATAAATTGAGAAAATTATATCCCATTGTAGCATCATTCATGATAACATCCAAATGATTTCCTAGTTTTACATACATTGCTTTTATTTTTCAAGTTAATTTTTAAGCGCGGAAAGGGAATTTGACCGAATAATAATACTCATGCATATGATTATTACTTTAATTTAACGATGGTCATTTATTTAGCAAACCTGGTTATAATTTGCGGGCCTAATTATGAATAATACGTTCGAAAATATGTAATTATTCGTAAATTAATAGACAATAAATAGAGGAACAACGTTAATTCATGTTTTAACATGATCAAGCCACGAACAAGGGGTTCGGAATTATATTAATATTAAATTTTGTTCCATAATACTACGAGTTTTTAATTGAAATTTTAATTATATTTGATATTATGCTGCATTGTTAATTTTTACTAAGCTTGTTGAGGCTTGTATTGTAAAACTTATTGGTTGCACTGAAGAAAAATCGTTTCGTTCAAAGCAATAAGTTAAAATTTAAAATGTATATTTTTGTTGGCTTTGAAACGATATGTCTTTAAGATAATATTTCACAATTAAAATTCTCACTGTATATTACAATAGATAAGATTGTTTTACTACAGTTTTATATTCTTTCATGTACCTGACATAAAGTTTAGAACTGAGACTAAGTTTTTGTCTCGTTTATTACGACAGTCGTAACTATTTTAAGCTTCATTAAGAAACTTTTTAATTAGACTTTCTCGTTGATGTATTGTTACTGCTCTGTTATTATTTAGGTATAAGCGAAATAAAAGGAAATATAAGGGACTGTTGTAAGATCTGCAGCTGTATAAACTTTATACAGAATATAATAAACAACTGTTATTAAATTTGTTTCTTATTGTTTCTGTAATATGTACATATTTTTATATAAAGATTAATGTTAATTTAGAATATTTAGACAAATCAATGTCAATGTTTGGTATTGTGGACTACGATATCTTCCGGAAAATATTCATGAATTTGCAAAACCATGATTATACATAAAATATTTACTATCACTTCAAGAAAAAAAAGTATTCCTTATTGGAATTTCACGTCTACATGTTATTTGCATATATAAATGTAACTGATGATATACGTGCTGTGTGGTAGATTACTTTTTGAAACTTTAGTACTAAGACCATAATTTTGTCACCGTGGAAGACTTTTGAGCGAAAATTTAATAACAGCGTGGCGTTCACCGGACTACTAAATTCAGCATATCACCATTAAGAATATTTTGCCGGATCAGAATAAATTCTAATCATTCAGGATACGTGTAATATAGTGTTGTCTTCATGGAAGATAAGACCTTCTCTATCAATACCCACTTTTTTCTAATAGTGAGCTTCAACCACCATCTTTTTCGCACGGTATTTTTTGGTTTAGTCCCGTAGAAATATCGCAAGATTATGTATTTTGGTTTATCTTGAGATTTTAAAGAATTTCATCGACTTATTCAAAGACAGCAAGGGTAAGGGTCATATTTAACACCGGACTTTAACATCTTTTTAGAATCTCCACATTCAAACCGCTTTTGCTAACTTTTGATTAAATATCTAGAGTTCTCCAATTACTGTTATGTTCTAATAGTTTTATAATATGAGTTTATTGACTGATTGTTACTAGAGATCCGGAATTTAAAAACATTTATTAGAAATAACGGATTTAATTAATTTGAGTTTTGTTTGAGAATTATTTACATCTCTTCTCTTGGTTATGATTTCGAACAGGGTACGTATGGCAGATTTGACAAAGAATGGTAATGAGGTACCGTGGTCAGAGTAATATTACTTCCTAACACCGTTTCATTGATTTCCCTCGAGAGTTAAGAGCCCGAAGTTCAAATCTACAACACCTTTCATTATATTTGCGGAATATATTTTAAAATACAAGTGTTAATAGAAAACTTCTGAATTGGATTTCTGGTTTGGTATTCCAACTTTCCCTTATTGCCTAAACGATCTAATTTTTTTCAGTTGCTATTCTGAATAACAAGTAATGCGTAAGTGAGCCTGTAATTTATTTCTTGTGATAACTATATCCTAATCCTATTTAAGTGATTAATAGTATTAGTCGAGTATTGTCATTGGTAAAAAAACCCCGTAATTTATATTTATCTTCGACGGTTTCAAGTTTTTGTATATGATTACATTTTATTATTACATAACATAATTTCTATAAAAATATCTAATTATTTGAGCACGCATTTGCTTCTAACGACCTGCATTTTGCATATAAAAGCTAGAAGTCTGTTGAGACGTATGTCCAAGCGTTGCGTGTATACTGATAATTTTTTCGGTTTCGTCATCTGAATAAGCGGTAATCATAAAACCCTATACCCTATATTCACATCGGTAGTAACACTTTAATTTTTCAGGTTGTAGAAGTTTCTAATACTAGCACTACACAGGCGCAAGACTTTATGGCTAAAAACACAACGCTTTGTTATCGATATGGATGCCTTCCCAGGAATAACCTATGACTTTTTGAGCTTGAGATTATCAAAGTGGAGTTACTGATCATTGCCGGATACAGGAAGCCATTTCATTTATGTGAAAATCATTTTGCTTAATACTATCTGGCACAATTGCTTTATCATTTGATAAGTTGCCTGAAATTTTTTTGAGAGTTTGCATTGAATATTCTCCAGTAGTGCTTGGAGCTCATCCAAGGACTTTTGTCTTCTTTGAAGTCTTAACTTTGAAGATTTCAAGAACAGATTCAAGAAAATTAATTAATATGAAAGTTAGATTCAAATCAGTTATAACGTAATCAGTTAGATCAAATAGTTCCATGAGGTATACTTCACCAATTTAAGGGTATATTAAGGGTATATTATATAGATAATTGATAGAACAATGTAATTTTATCAGATTTTTGCAACCCAGTGTGTGTTATAGCAAATAGAAGTTTTAAACATTTCGAACAATATTTAAGTACAAATGATATATAAAGCTAAAAGTCGTCGTTGAAGAGAACTAAAGTAAACGAAAGTGCAGAGAGATCTGATTTAAGAATGTATAGGAAAACTTAATATGTTAAAGCAAGCCTAAATACACTAATATAAAGTACTTGATTATTTACTGCAGTCGCACATGTTTATGTGTTTGTAAAACTACTGTTAAAATAAACTTAAAAACAAATTATAATTTGAGTTGCTAAAAGTTTTAGAGAATCAAACATCGATCTCTGTAGCTTATCAGCTACATAAAATTGATATTTTGGTAGGCCTGTCAATTACATTTGCATCTGTATCTTCAAATTATAATCATATATTTTTGAAGTAGGTTTGCCATCGATACAATTTGTCTTAGCAAATATAGTGCTATAGTGCTCTAATAATTCCTATAATATATTATTGTAAACCAATATTTTTCCGGTTCTTTGTTACAGTTATTTAGTCTATTGGGATATGACGGAGCATCACCACCATACGTATCTAAAAGTGTTCTATGGGCTTCGGTAGTAGACTTCTTTAAATCTATAATAAAATACACAGAATAACTCAATAATGCTAGATGAAAAATGCTTTAGTTATACAGAAAAATATCGAAACCGTCCAGTTTAATAGTTATATTAGGTTGTTTAACTGTTGTTTATATTAAATACTTTGCAGTTCACCAATATATCTTTGATCAAAACAAGTGCAAGCTACCAATATTTAAAATTCTTTGCTGAGTAGTTTTATATAAGACGTCCTACAAAATAAAATGGCTTAGAGAGTTTTTTTCTTATTTATTTTAATGCATCCTATTACAAAATTTATTATTAATTATTAATTAATTATTATTAATTGTATTATAAAATTGTAAAATTGTATTGCATTAACCTCCTAAGATTTCATTATGATTTGGTGCCTCTAAGATAATAAGACTACAGTGTTATCAGGATAATTTCAGACAGTTCAGATTATTCATCAATTATCTGTTGGTTATCTATTAATATATTTCAGTTATCTAATTTCCGATATCTAACTATGTAGTAAGGCCCAGACTCACTACCTAACTAGTGAACGAGTGAGACGGGTTCTGTTTTTACCCTTAGTGTGGCTCTTTATCGCTTTACACCCAGTGGCCACTTCCTTTCTTGAATAAATCAGTTTTTAAGTACAGTAACAAGTTTTTATTTAAAACCTCTTCATAAATTATAACTGGTTTAGTCTGGATAGAACTCCGAGGATTATTTTGAATTCATTAAATTTAAAGGAATCAATAATTATTAATTATTAATAAATTAATTATTAAGAAAAGAAGACATTTTGACATTGATAATCGTTCCGCAGTTACTCGAAGCGTATCTTGGTTTAGTTAAGTGGAGTTAGCGAAAAACTATCGCAGCTGAAGCTGTAAGGCGGCAACAGTTGGATTACAGCAGCTCAATGAACCCTAGCTGTAAACTATCCCAATTATTCGAAGCCTTCCTTGGTTTTGTTAAGTGGAGTTCGGGTATAAGTATCGCAGCTGAAGCTGTAAGGTTACAAAAGGTAGATTGCAGGTGCTAACGACCACTAGCCATAATTATTCAAAGTAATTGAGCAAAGCATTCAAGCTTTGAGAAATACCCCCAGTACCTACCTAAGGCGGACTGAAGTTCCTGAGAATCTACTGAATTTTGGGTAGAAGCTTACAGTTCAAGGTGAAGTGCCACCAAAGTTGGATTGTAGTAGATCAGTTTATTAGCTATAGACCGTTAGAATCTAAAATCACGAAAATATGTAAGATTAGTCCGTAGAGGGGTATCATGGTACCATGGGGTAACTGTAAGCTGTCCTGATGGAATCACGACCACATACATTCCTCTAGTTGTTTTTATAGGGGAGAGATGTTATGTAATAGGGCCCAGAACATCGTTTGCTGTCATTTTTACATATATTACGTGAATACTGAACGAGTGAGACAGAGGGGTCTCTTTTATACAACAATAAAACACCCGTTGTCTCTTTGTATCGCCGTTCAAGCATTCGCCTCTACTTTCCTTTAATAAATCAGTTTTTAAATTAAATTAATAGTTTTGGTGTGATGAAAACTCTTTTACATATTTAACTTATTATATATATATATATATATATATATATATATATATATATATATATATATATATATATATATATACATATATATCCTTGCGTTTTAAAACAGTGGAAACCTTATCTCCTCCGTACGGCACCTGTCTTTGAATAGCTTAATAGGATCATTTTCTACGGACGATTATCTACTTACCAATTAAGAAGATTAAAACCATAATAATAATCCTGGTTCGAAACTGAACGTCGGCTCGGAACTGGCAAACAGGTGAACTAGTTTGGAAGCGACGGTTTTCTATCACGTTAACATTTAACCAGGTATATTTTTACGTTATCTACGTCTTCTATAATTATACCATTATTTAACAATTATCTTATTTCTATTTTATTACGTGGTAATTTATTATTGCGGTCTTAATTGAATGTTAAGACCCGTGTACCGTAAATGTGTATTTAAGGCATCAACAGTATATTGAAATATTCGTTAAAAACTCTAATTCAAATGTGGTTGAATGTTACCTTATAATTTAGGTTAGCTTTATAAGTCAATAATTTTCGTTGAACTGATTGATATATCACCGTTCATTTAATCGCAGAGCAGCAGAAACGTCCATAATTCCATACTGTTTCCTATTTCCCAAAAAGGTAAGAAAAAATAAATAAAATTGCTTCATATACTTGTGTCATAAGAATATCAATAAGTATGCAATGTTATGACTACAAAATATGGCAATATAGAATGGGAATTTAAACGGTCTTAGCCATGCCATGTTTTGCACTTCCTAATCTCTAAGGAGATATTACAGATTTCTTTTCTTCCATTCGATTTATAATTATTTATAATTTGATTTATAATTGTTAACTAAATATTATTTGTTTAATACAAAATCATAACATGAGAGTTATATTCCAGGATATGAATATTCAAAGAAATGGTTTTTAATAGTAAATAATGATACATTTCAGGAAACCTTTTATGATGCAGAAGTCATGAATTTAACAGGAAGTTTTTTTTCCTTCCACGACCACACGATTATGGACTTAAATGTGGAATATTATTGCTTAACAAAGATGTAATTCCTAATTGTAATTTTAATAGTAAGTCAAAATAATTTAATTGAAATACATAACATGTGTATATTCACAGATCATTTGTCTTAACCTATCAAAAATAAAAATTAGCTACAAGTTAAATATTGCAGTTGCCCGGGCCATATTAGAATCAGCAAAAGTTGGATTAGTAGTAAATTGAGAGTTTTCAAAACTGAACATTTTAACACATGTTTCTCCAAATCTCTAAAATATCAATAGTTAATAATATTATGATTCAAAGTTAAGTGCTAAAAGCAATATTGTTTAAAGGATTCATTCCAAAATTAACGTAGCATATGGGATAGTATGGGCATAGAGA
The DNA here is from genome assembly GCF_030347505.1 of Rhynchophorus ferrugineus. Classification (NCBI taxonomy): domain Eukaryota; kingdom Metazoa; phylum Arthropoda; class Insecta; order Coleoptera; family Curculionidae; genus Rhynchophorus; species Rhynchophorus ferrugineus. Next base: position 14,561,540 of record NW_027472583.1, on the reverse strand, counting down.
AATAGAGATTTAAATTCATAGGAAATTTTGGCGAAATATTTTGCGACGTCCAACATGTAGATGGCGCTATCTTTAACATATTACTTGTTTTATTCGCTATGCTAAAAGCCGCGACGGAATCTGATTAGTTCATTTCGTTCTATGGTTTGTGTGGTTGGCTTTTTATAACTTTTATACATTAAATTATTATTTTATTTTACTACTATACACAAGTCAGTAGTTGAAATGCATTTCCGTTCTAGGAAGTATTAAAATTATTAATATTATTTATTTAATTATATTAAAAAGCGATCTTTAAGAAATGAGTAGAAAACATTAACCATCCTAAACTGGTTTGGGTTAAACATATTTTAATTTCTAAACTGTCTTACTATATTTGTAGTACCTATTTCTATCGTTCCATGCCCTCAACCAGGATGTTCGAAGCAAGTATTATCGACATTTGTGCAAACTCCTGAAGGTAATGGTAAAGTTTGTATTCATTTAGCTAGTATCCCCCTTTCTGTTCATTCTTACTGTTAATTATTTGACTCTATAACTTCAGTCCAGATGTTCCTGTAAGATCAAACAAAGTTTTACGTTGTAACGTAGTGTAGATTTCAGGTTATTTAGTAAAACTTTTTTAAAAGGAAATTAAGTGATTTTTCTTTACATACAATTATGAATAAATCACTAGACCCTCAAATTGCGACTGATTTTATAGAGGCAAGACAATATACAAAACTGTTTTATTACGCTGTCAGTAGGTCTTTGAGCTATGTCTTATTTTATTCAGTGATTTTGCCACGTCTATAACACAATTTATGTCAAATGTTTTGGAAAAAGTAAATTTAAAACCCTTCAACTGTACATTCCATAATGATCTTTCGGATAAAATATTAAAAGTACTAACGGAGAGACGGAAGAGATAATTTTGATTTGCAATGCACTACAGTTTTTTGCTTATGGTTGTTTAAAATGTTTTTTAGTTACATTTCATTGGTCAATTAAACATGACGTTGTCACGTCCCAAACGTTACTAATGCGCCAATCAAATGCCTTCACAGTAAAATATTTTCTTACAGGTGCCTATAATGGAGATTTAAATTGACCAATCATATTACTTGAGTGGCCCATTATGACTCCCTCTGGATGTTGTAAACTCTGTGGATGTAAAAACAAAACTTTGAACCAGAGTCCCCTATTGAGTTGCATCTCTATTACTCTGTGAGTATTGGACGAAATCTCCATGAAAACTCAGAAGCTCTGTATGGGCAACATACAGTTTGCAAACCGAAGAGAACAAATCTCTAGGAAATTGTATAATATCGCAGTTAGCGAGTAAAATATGTAAGGTGTAAAGTGGGAGAACAGAACTGCATCTTTTCGTTGAATGAACTATAGTCTATGTGAACGAATCATTGTTAGTGATTAGTCGACGGGGCTAATTTTAATATAGAATTAAACTTCAAAATACATATTTTACCATGGCTACTCTGATTATTTCGTCTGATTTTATTTCAATGCACAATATGTGGACTGGATTCGCGCATATTGGTTTCAGTAGATCATTTTTAGTTATTGGTAGAAAAAAACTCATATAATTTAATTGTTATCTATCACTGCCAAGTTTTAGAGAATTTGACCTGTGTCTTTATCAAGAATTTTCCCTTATTTTTATTTACTGAATTATGTCAACTTTCTTGTAGCAAGACAAGAAACTTAATCAATATTTTATTATCAAGTAAAAAAACAATTTGTTTAATGGGATGAATCAAGAGGTTTTCTGGGCAATAGGTTATACGAAAGAATAATAAAATATTGAAGTACATACGTCTACGTTATATCTTTTGTAAAATATAACAAATTAATTCCAACACCTTATAATTGCTAACTTCCGTTCATTTAAATTATATCATTAAAAACATTAACACATTATTGGCAGTAAAATGCCTGCTAGAACTTTTAAAGTTTTATAACATACTTTGAATAGAAATAATAATTATCATGTTATATATTAACATACGTTTACAGACAATTTACGACGTTTCCTTTCAATGTCAGGTCCTACAAGCCATGAAGAAGCTTGTTTGGCAAATTTATTACTCGTTGATATCAAATATTTCGCAAAATTACTATACTGAATAATAAAACTTCTCTAACAAACATAAAACCATTTTCCTTCAGTTCTGTATTACGAAGTTATTGAATACCCTATATATGCTTAATTAGATAGAGTTTTATATTCTTTATATGTTGGTTAAATTCTAAAGAAAGGGACTTAATTTTCATCTCGTTTATTCTGACTTTTGTAGTCCCCTTAAAATCCATTACGAAACTTTTTAATTAGCTTTAGTTGGCAGATATAATAGCCTTATGGCATCGTTATGATGTATAAAGCTAGTTCATTATTGTGAATTAAAAAAAATTAAGAGTATTCTCAGCAGCTAAATGAGCTTAATCCCAATAAATTTCTTTTGAGAATATTTTACCTAACAGAAGAAAATATATAATTTTTTGTTTCATTTTATGAAAACTGCTAAAGTTATATTGTTATCTGAATGGATAAATGAATATATCAGCGTCATTATCAGCGTCACATATTGGTGAAAATATGTAACAATAAATAAAATAATAAAACTATTAATTTCGATTATTTAGACATTTCTCTATCTAAAACAACAGTTTTCAATTTAGTATAACTGAGTTAATGACTGTACTCAAAATTATATTTTCGACATTACTTTTGTTATTTGATTTAAATAAATCCGCTGTCGAAGTTCATCAAATACTTTGGTAAATATGTTGCGATGCTTCTCTATCATATTCCAATTGTTAGTTTTGGTGTCAATGATTTAAAAGGGCCCATTTTGATGTCAGTGATAAAGGATAACTTTCAGACAGCTCAACACTTGAAAATAGTGAATCGAAGGCAGTTTGGACATTTTCATAGTGTGCTATTTCAATTACTCAAGCAGAATTAGCTAAATACCTCCTCAAATACTTTAATATTAGTGCAGTGTAGATTAAACTCTAAGTCAAGCAACTGTACTGGTTAGTCTGAAGATAATCTCAACTTAGCCTAATGTCAAAGAGATTGTTTTTCTTATTTGGGTTCCATTTGGATATATGGGGTGCAAATATGTGTTTGCAACTAGTAATCCAATGAATTCAAAATAAAGTTCTATGATTAATTATTAATGCTTATAGCTTCGTAACCAAAGAAGAGCTGCACGATGACCTAGCAATCAAATGGATATGTCAAATGATCTGAGATTTCGGACTAAAACGTGAAATAAAGTTGCTATGTCACTGCAATGCAGAATACAGTTGCTGGACTACATGCAGGAAATCAGAAAATTGAAGCGACTTAAGCCACACGAATTTGTTTAATGTATAAGTGCATTCTTAATTTTAGCTTAAGTAGTTTACTTTTAGCTTGATTTGTACTGGTCTTGCTTGTTATTATTGCAAGTACAAAAGAACAGTAGTAATAAGTTATTTTTTAAATTAATATTGTACTGGTCATAATCTAATGTAAGATGAAATTAATGAAAAATTATGACGTATTGTGACTGAAAATGAAAACTAGATCCATCATGACAATTCTGGCCTAACTAACATCGTTCTTGAAGTTCTTTTAAGTCCATTTTTCTCTACAAGGATTTTTCTAAAGCGAAAAAACGATCAGAGACATGCAAATACCTAATAAATGCAATGAAAAGTAGATTATCTGCTACCCATCAAAGCCATGAGTGTTAACAACAACGAATTGTTTTTAACAACAACTGAATTCGATTGTCCGTTGTCCGGAATTCCTATAGTCCTAAATCGGGCGAATAAGATGGTTTCAGAATATAAATTTATTTTAATTTTTTTTAATTTGAAGTTTAATTAAAGCTTTATTGAATTATTAAAAATAGCACAATGTACATTATTACGATGTATTTACAATATATTTTAAGAAGTGAAGTGATCTCCATAATAAGTGAGGCGCTTCCCAAACACTCAGAGACAGACGTTCCTGCAAATGCGATTTAAGTACAAATTTAGACAATTTCAAATGTAGTGAAAACATGTTATTTTCTCTTATTCCAGAATGGCCAGCTAGAACCAAATGGTCTTTTGCTGATGTCGCTTCGGATTCGGGATAGTGAAGTGTTTTGCGGGCCACAGAGACCCTGGGTTGAGACGACTGCGTTTGTCGTAGTTTGTTATCTACCGAGGTTTGTGGATGGGTAAAGATTTGATCCAAATATTGTTGTGTTCTAAGGCGCCTAGATAATCTTACACCGAGTATGTTCGTGAAATTCTTCACGACCGGGATGCCTATTTCGAGATGAGTGTTGACGTTAATCATAAACCATGGGGTATTGAGAAACGCGCCGACATTGTCGGAGTGGAACACTTGAGGTACTTCAAGTTGTCTCTCAGAGACGTACCAGAGCAGCATTTTATACAGAGTCGCTTTCTGGAGGTTTGGGACTTTACTTTTTCTGCAGAGGAATGGGAAGAGAAGACTATATACGCCACTGTCTTTGCAGACAGCGTGCAGGATTTGAGCTGACCATTAAAACCTGCTTGTTGAACTGGAGACCGAGTAATGATACCTTCTGGAGCCAGGGCGTTTTGTTCACACTTCGATGAAATAACAGATATTGAAAAGTAAATCCGATGTGATTTAAATCACAGTAACACAATCTGTTGTAAATTCGGTAAAATATATAGGCCTGCCAAATGTTCTTTGACAATATATTACTAATGAATGTATAGATAAAAACATAGACCAATAGCTACAGGATGCATAAAATTGGAATAATATTTCTTGTTGACAATCCACTCTGATGAAAGGAATAATGCATAATAATTAAGAATAAACAAGGACTATATCATGAATATTAGAACCCAATTTTGTGCGACTCGGTTAATTATATTTTGAATTAATACTAATTGTCATCGGGGCTAGTTTTCAGAATGAAACGAAAGAAAAACAAATACAATAAAAGAATGAATGCTGTTTAATGGGACCGTTGCGTGACCGACCCCATATGTGCATTAATAAAAAGACAGTAACTGTCAGTTGATTTTTAAAGGTTATATTTTTGTAGTCATGGGTCTCTAATTCTTTATCAGGTCAGCTATCTGAGAAACAAATTCGGTGTCAATAAAAAAGAATATTAGTGTTTTATTTTTATATACAGTTGAGTACGTAGTAAAAGCGCTTTTCCATAATGACATAAATTATTTATATTAGAACCCTTAGTTGAATTAAGGGTCCTCTTAGACAAACATTTTAGTAAGTTTACCATAGTGATAGGCTATTTTGTTTAATTTATTTAAAATTCTTAATTAATTTTAAGCTATTTTAATATAATATGGCAAATCAATAAAGCAACAGTGTTTAATATTCTACTTTTTCTGACATCTACAGAAAAGTATTACTACTTAGAATGATTATTAAAAACTTAAAATGGATAATATATTATTTTGAAAATACTGATTTGGATGCTTAAAATTTTTTACCGTAACCATTTTAACCATTTTAACCGTAATCCATTAAAATCGACGTGTTAACACAAGAAGCTACAAAAGAAGCAGCCACAAAAATAACAATAAAATGGTTTAGACATATTTGTCAAAGGATGGATGAATGAAAGGTGCAATAAGAAGTTCCAAAAAAGCATCATAACAATGATGATGATGCATATACTTGTGACGACCGCCACGACCCTTTGGGCCACCACCAATTCACCATCAACAACTACAATGGTTGGCAGCGCCGGTGGATTGGTGCCATGCAGTTCCAGGGTGTAGAGGACCATCACGGCGACGTCTCGCTCTCTTTTATTTTCACCGTCCCCTTGTAACAGTACCACTTCCACAGCGCTACCGTACTTCCTCTACTTAACCTAATATCCTGTCAATTCTCCCATCGACCACATGTATCAATCGTAAGTTAAAATAAACAACTTTGATTCAACCAGTGTTTTTAGTTCCCGTGCAAATTCCTTCCAAAAATAGTAGTGAGTGTTCTGACAAATAATCGCAGCGGCAGCCACACATTTCGACCGACCGACCGACCCGACGAACATTCCTACGTACTCATCCAAGACTCGGAGATATTAGTACATTTTAAAATATTTCCCATTTTGTATTTATATTATATGTAGTAAAATTTAATATCCATATTTTATTAGACATACATGCAGTAAAACAGACATCATACAATAAAATTAAAAAGTATTGGATACGATTACATGAACACCAATAAATTTATATGTACAAATACACAATATACAGGCATTTTATTATGACTTCGTGTTAGCAAATATAAAAAAATTCAATTTCAATTTATTATATACTTTCATTTTTATAAAGTAGGAATATAACTTTCATATTTGTATTTTGTTATATATTTTCTATAATGTATAACTAAGAATTATTGATAATTAAATGAATATGATCACTGTTAGTTACAACCTTATGTGAATAACGAAGTTTTGAGGTGTCTGGAATTAAATTAGTTAACATTTTTATATCATTGCCCTTGTAAAACGTATCTTATTTAGAATTTGATATCTTGGTCATAATAATTTTCTTCATTAATTCTACTGTATTCAGCTGACCTACACGAGGATTCAATATCAGCCACAAGAAACCTTCAACTTCATCTTAACAAAGTCGAATTGTGTTTAAGAACGTGGCGTATCAAAGCAAATGAGACAAAATCTACTCATGTGACATTCACCCTTTGTAGATGAACTTGCCCCTTAGTAAAATTGAATAATCTTCCGCAAGCAGACCACGTTAAATATCTGGGATTTAATCAACGTTTGACATGGAAAAAACCTATAGTGGCAAAACGCAAACTTGGCCTTAAACTAAATTAAATGTATTGGCTAATAGGGCGTAAATCTAAGTAATCATTAGATAACAAGGTTTTGCTGCATAAGTCAATTTTTAATCCCGTTTGTATTGGTATTGAACTGTGAAGTACAACTAGCAAATCTAACATAGCTATCTTCCAGAGGTTCCGGAATAGAGTGTTGCGAGTCATCGTCGATGCCCCTATTACGTCTCCAACAAACTGATTCAGCGCGAGATCCCCTTTGTGTGTTAGTGCGAAGTACTCTAAAAGACTGTTAGTGCATCTCAATGCACTCCCCAAATAATTAAATGTACCAACTGTTTAATAGACATATTGAGTAAAATTTTATAATCTCTAGAATAAGTTAGAATAGTCTTTAGAATAAGTTCGGATAGACTTTAAAATAAGTTAGAATAGTATCTAGAATCAGATTTAGATTATAAATTGTACAGCAGATCACTTAGTGAAGTGATCTTCTACATGTCATGATAGTTATATTATATAACGGAAATCATATGATAATACTTATTGCCCACGGGCAGATTGTTGAAGTTCTAAGAAATTAATTTTAAAAATTCTACTCTTTAGCTAAACTGTAAGAACAATATAGACACACAATGTCAGAACAATAAATAACGTAAGAAAAATCTGCAAAGTGCATAGTTAACCTAACAATTTCAGTTATAAATTAAAATAAGAATTATTTTTAGTAATATAAAAACAATATACCAAAGAAAAATAACAATAAATAAATTGCCCGTTATCGCCTAAAAGCATATGTTTAAAAGTAGTGCACAAAATCTAAAATAAAATAATGCGTCCATTTAAATAGAATATAAAATTAACAAAATATGTAATAATGATTATACAACAAAGGCGACCAGAATATTTTACTAAAATGTGTAGGTTATTCAATTATACTTGATGAGAATTGTAAAATTGCAATATTTCAGTATGAGATTTAAAAACTTCCGTCTTCGTTCCGTTTTTGTATTTCATTATAGGTTTTACGTTAAGAGCTATTCTTGGAGTTTTATTTTGCAGTGTCTGGAGTTTTCGGATAAAAGCCGATAAAATGCAGCTAATGTAGTCGACTAGAATTTAATAGATAAAAAGTTTAAGACGCTTTATTCTGAATTAAATTTCGCAAACGATGAATAATTCTTTAAAAGCTCCCTAAAGGAATTTGTAATAGAATGAAATAACGTAACTAGTATGTTATTATTTTCGGTAAACCGTAACCGTTAATAATATTAAAATAATTGTATATGATCTCAGGCTTTTTCATGTATACGTGTGATTTTGGAAAATATCATACTTTATATATTATAATCCGGTTTGCACCCATAAAATTTATTTCAGCAGTAAGCTTTGTGTAATTACTAAGTTTTATTTGATTGATATGATTGTCCTAAGCAAGAGTGCAAAATCTGACAAAGAAAATTATTACAGTCACGCCAGTAATCAGGCTGGCTAAGATCAGATGTCTTCTGGGATGATTTCTATGTTGGTCACTCGCCAGTCGGTAGGCTTAAGGGCGAGGATCGTGGTTCGGAGCACGTTAAACTGTAGGTCCACTCCAGGAAAACTTTTTTCTTTTTAAAATATATACAAAAAAATTACAATTCTAAAGCGTATTTTCGTCCCTTTTGATATGGGGGGAGGGTTTCGAAATCGTTTTGTGTAATAATCGAATCGCGTCTAAAGGAAATAATATTTACAACTATAATTTGGGGTTCTCATTTCCATTTCCAGAAATTTCCGAACAACCTAGTACTTTCTTCTATATGTTAATCGGCTTAGCGAAAAAGTTGCACGAAACGGTGGCACATGGAGGCGCGAAATTTGGCACGATTAAAGCTGATGAGCTTATGAGCCGAGGAAGAATTTTAGCCCTAAAATTTTTAATTAATATGCGGTACAAATAAGTAAAATAATAAGATTAACCGGGGCGCAAGATTTGTAAAAACAAAATCGGGCAACGTTGTAACGTAAAATTTCAGGCAATTTTGAATCCCAAGGCAAATTTCTAACTTTTACATTTGATGCGATATTAAAACGGAAAGAGAGTATGTTAGAACATTATTAAACAAAGTTATTTATTTAAATTTAACAAGAATCGTCTATCCTCTTTGTTTACAAAATATTTATATTTTCGAAATCAGGTTCTGAAGTCTGCTGAACCACAAAGAACAGCTAAGAAAATTGTTTTTGCTTAAGAACTGATAATAATTGATATGGTTCTTGAGACATAGTATATCATTATATTAGATGCCATTCAAAGTATATTAAGGTTTTTCTACAAATTCTAGTGATATTAACTTATTATCATTAGTGAATGCATTTCTTAACAAAGCACTAACCGAATATTCCGGGTGATACATATTAATATTGAACGTTGCAGATAATGTTAAAGTATATTCTTGAAGTTAATAATGTTACAATTATATAATAGCTTCATAGAGTAAATAAATTAGAAAGCAGTAGAAAGACGAAAGTCATAGAACATAGCCAGTTAGCTGCCATCTGGAGAGATGGGATCGAGGGGTGGAATAAATAAGGAAAGAAAAATATAATAAAACTATTATTCTTTTAATCAACTTGGTGTATTTATTGTTTTTACAATATATATTTTAGATGAGAAATATGGATAAAATATAAATACTATATAAATACATAAATAAAATAATGAAAATATACAGTTAAAATGAAACTACATACTGCATTAATTTACATAGATGGAACATGTACGACAAATATAAGAAATTCTACATAATTGACAGTAAATTTGTAGAGATTTTGAAGCATTGATACATACTAAGGTGTTTAACGAACACAAAAGAAAATAAAGATCATGTCAATAAAGGTCATGAAAATAATCTTGTTTCTGATACTTGGTTATAATGTTCACTGGTGTAGTAATTTAAACTTATAAATGATTTGTTGATTATTGAAATTGAATGGAAATTACATTTAATTAATTGTCATTCAAAAAAAGAATAATGAGTGTTAGTTTTTAACATAGGTTTATTACCGATATATTTATTTTTTTAATTAATGATATATAACAAATACAGTAAAAATATTGTGAAAGTAAGTATCAATAATATCAATAATATGATAATATCAATTTAATCGTTTTTAAATTAGTCCCTTTACATTCTTATGAGAGAAAAATTATTAACTTAATAAATTATGGTCGAACTTCTACCACAGGGCTATCAATAGTATGTACAGTATTTGTATGGTAAAAACTACAATAATTCTTCTTTGAACTACTATATATAGCTTGCAGCTGAACTACTATATATAGCATGAGCAGTAGTTAATAAATTATCCTTTACCTCATTCACGAATCGAAGGGTATACTAAATATAACCTTATGAATGGAGTAGTTTTTCATTCAGTAGACCGGCATCGTCATCAATCCGAAACAAATCTGACCTCAGTCGCCCGTCCCGAAATGCAAACGACCCCCTCGACAAACGTCTCTCTTACGGCTCAATTACACGGCGTGCCTAATCCCCACAGCGATGGGCTAATTTGTATCGCCTAGATCCACCCCCGGTATCCAGTTTCGGGGGCTCAGCTGTAGCCGGCTCGGGGTCTGTTTGCACAAGGAGGTCGGCGAGAGCGTGTCGAGGAAGACGTGTCGTCGGAATGTTTTGTCTGAGGCTCCAGCTGGCCAAACAGGCACCGAAATTAGCGCATAAATTAAAACCTTTTCTGTTCGGTCGCCGGAACTGGGTCGGTGGCAGGGCCTGGAGGAGTTTCGGTGGTAATAATTAAAACGACACTAATTTTTTCTAGCCCGTTGTGACAAAACAAATACTGTTCCGGCTTGTGTAGGTTTCATTGTTGATCACCGTGTATTTAACTGACTTCGAAAAAGGAGGAGGAGGTTCTATGTTCGGCTGTATATATATTTTTAATGTATGTTCGCCGATTTCAACGTCAATTATGGACATATTTTCAAAATTATTTTTTATTCGAAAGAGTGCATTTCCGGATGGAGAGGATCCGATCGGGAGAAGGGGGCGAAATCGTAGGAAACCCTCAAATTTCAAAAGCACATACAAGATTTTCACACATTTTTTATTTAAATTAATCAGATATTCGTGAATAATGTAATTGCTGTGTTGATGAGATGGAAAATAGGAAGTTCTTAGGTACAAAGGACATACAGTTTGCTTTTTAAGCACCAACTATCTCATACAAGACCTCGTAGAGAAATTAATTATATTGCTTCTGTGGTGTAATTGTTAAAGTATTTAGCTTCCCATACGAGATCGCGGGTTCGATTTTCGACATGGACAATATTTTTTTCTTGTTCTAGTTTAGTTAGAACATTTGTCAAATCACCTAGACTAGGGTAGGATACCGGGGCCTGAAGCGCTCCTTAATCTCAATTATTATTTCTTTATCCCTATTTTTCCACATGCGGGATGCAACTTCACTTAGCCTACTCATTATAATATTTAATAAAATATATGCGTTATTTATTGAGTAAATATCTATTTGGAAGTCCCCTGCCTGACACATAGATGGCTCTACTAGAATTAAATACCTTTTTTTAGTTAGCCCTAACCCTCAAAAGGTGCGTGTATAAATTTGACAGCTGTCGGATCATTTGTTCGTGAATTACAGTATTATAAGTGAGCGACTTTTGTTATTGTAAAAAAATAGATAAAAAGGAATATCATGTGTTCATCAAATATTGCTTTTAGAAGTTAAAACATACAGTTGAAGCAAAAACTTGGCTTGATGCCGAGTTTACGGACAGTGCCCCAGGAAAATCAACCATCAAGGATTGGTATGCTAAGTTTAGATGTGGTGAAATGAGCACCGAAAAAGATGTTGCAGTGGACGCCCAAAAGAGGTTGCTACCGACAAAACAAAAAAACCACCAAATGATTTTGAATGACCCTAAATTGAAACTGAATGAAATAGCAGACACTCTAAAGATATCAATTGAAATCATATCATTCACGAATATTTGGGTATGAGAAAGCACTTTTGACTAAAAACAACGACGACTTGATGATTCGGTGCAATGTTTGAAGATGATCAAGCGTAATAAACCCGAGTTTTTGCATCGAAATGTGACTATGGATGAAACATGGCTCCATCATTTCACTCCGAAGTCCAATCCACAGTCATCCGAATGGACTGCACAAGATGAACCCGCTCCAAAACGTAGGAAAACGTCACCGTCGGCTGGCAAGGTTATGGCGTCTGTATTTTGGGATACGCATGGAATAATTTTGATTGACTATTTTGAAAAAGGAAGGACCAACAACATCGACTATTATATAGTGTTATTGGACCATTTGAAGAATGAAATCGGCGAAAAATGACCGCATTTGAAGAAAAAGAAAGTACTGCTTCACCAAGAAAATACAACGTGCCACAAGTCAGTGAAAACGATGGCAAAAATCCATGAATTTAACTTCCAATTGCTTCCTCATCCACCTTATTCTCCAGATCTAGCCCACGGCGACTATTTTCTGTTCTCGGATCTTAAATGAATCCTCGCTGAAGAAATTTTCATCGAATGAAGATGTGATCGCCGAAACTGAGGCCTATTTTGAAGCAAAGGACAAATCGTACTACAAAATGTGTCGAAAATTTGGAGGGTTGCTATAATTAGTGTATCATTCTTAGGGGAAGGGAATTATGTTGAATAAAAAAACTAATTTTGCCAAAAAATTGTGTTTTACTATGGTAGGCCGGGGACTTTTCAATTGACATGTTAGATCTTGTTGACCGCTACTTGTACTTTTTCTACAGCCTTAGATATCTTAGATAACCGTGTTGTCGTCAAATATTCCAACTACTGTTTGTTGTTGGGATATCAGCAGATACGGCAGTGGTACCAAGACACTACCCTGTGAAACTCCAGCCGAAATAGGTTTTAATATTGAGAATATCCCTTTATGCGAGGTTTTAAATTTTCTTTCAAGAAGACATCGATATTTCTAGAAAAGTGTGGAAAAGTATCTTCGTATTTCCAAAAAAATATCGGAAAAGTGATATTAAACAAAAATATTTATACCTAGGCTCTAAATTAATATTTTCTCGTCATCTCTAATATCACAAGATCCCTTTTTGTTGAAAAAGCAGTAAAAAATGTCAGACAACAAAAATATCGATATTTTCAACATGCTGATTGTGTCAGTTATTTCCGTAAAGTAAAATAAAATAGATTTAAATTAAAATTACATTTTTTGCTTATTTTAACAATTGTTTAAATAATTTACTGTTAATATCATATATTGTTTTCAATAAATACGATTATAAAATATACCGTAACTTTATAAAAATAGTTAATGGTTTGAAACCGTTATCTCGTTTAATCGATATGACTCGATTCAAGCCTGTACCTTCTTATATCATATTACATCGGCACCCTGCTCTAACTATCGTACATTATTAAACGCCGTTGTCATACGATACTTTTCATACAGAAGCAATGATTTATCTAATGGATGTTTAATTAATTAAAACAACAGGAAATCGAAACCTTAAAGCAGAAACAAAAAGCCAGACAAAATATTGTAAGGTTTTTATTACTCTTCTCATTTCTGTTGATAACTAATATATTTGATTAGTTAAGGCGACTGGGTCTGATAGTTATGTTGAAGGAGTATTTGACGAATTTTAATTTATATTAATTGTTAAAATGGTCAATTAGTTTTTATTATTTAATTATTACATTGTTACTAGTCCTTTCCGTTTAACATACAATTTGTAGACTAGGATGATACCTTAATATGTACTTTATGATAACTTAAATCTATATATATATATCTAGGAGGCCCCATCGGTCCTATCTCAGTCTTTAGTGAAATAATGTTGATACGTGTCACTGCTATATTTTTTGTTATATGCACCTCACTACACTACACTACGCAAGATCAGATGGTTTTATTCTTCTGTGTCCTGTTCTGGTGGTATCCAAAAGCTGCAATATTTCAATATTCTCATGAGAATGGAGTCTTTCCTCGTGTCCCCTTGCAATTCTCTTGATTTCTTGACTGACTGTGGGTATCTGAAGGTATCGACGTAGGTAATCAGTCCTAATAGTATTTGGGTGCACCCACATTACCTGTCAAGATTTTGTTCTGAAAAATTTGTATTTTGTTAATGTTACTCTTTGCTGAACATCCCCACAATTGAACTCCGTATGTCCATATAGGTTTCAGTATTTGCTTATATAATAGCAAAATATTATGTACTAATAATTGCGATTTTCTTCCAATTAGCCAGTACCTTTTCCTATATTTCAATGCCAGTTCTTTTCTTTTCTTCTTTATAGGTTCCTTCCAGCGAATTTTTGCATCTAGATTCATTCCGAAATATTTATATATTCGAGAGATATTCCGAGATAAACCTTATCGAAGACTTGTGCTACATTTAAGAATATAACTGAGCATACTTTTTATTTTCGTAGGCTTTTTCAATAACATCTGTTATTCTGTAAACCTGGTCAATTTTTGAGTGCTTGTTAATAAACCCAAACTGGTGTCAATTAGTGAAACTCTCGTTCTGCAATATAATTAAATTAATTTATATTTGATTTTTTCGATAAATAGATATTTATATATTCATAGACGAGTAATTTGTATATATTATATTTATGACCAATTACTAAAGAACTTTAGACATATTGTTAGTAAATTTTGTATTGAAAATAAATCATAATGTATTCTAATAGATGCCAATTATTCGTAAGGACGTTGTAAATCATTGTGAACATGATTGTTAAGAAATATGCAGAAAATTGTTTGGCTACAGTGTTATTAATTTTGTGTATTTGTTTATACAGCGGTGGGTAAAAGTGTCTTTAACGGTTTGAGAAATTACCTTTAAACACGACAATATATTTAATTTTGTATTTAAAACTATAATAAATGTACAATATTACATAATGTTGAGTAATATTCACATAAAATATTAAATAGTTTGAACATTTTAATTTTGAAACGCATTGTTGTTTTCTATTTTGTAAGAGATGTGTAAGTGTCATGTAAAAAGTAGTAAGTGTCATGATTGGAAATTCTTATTTTTATTAGTTAAATTATTAGACAAATTTGTAGATAGTCTAGAACAAGGGTCTCTATACCGACGGATGATTTTCAACTATCCCGCGCTATCATCAGACTACTTATTTTAGTTTTTTCTGATGAACATATATTTGTGAAGAAAATGTTTCCTTGGTTAAGAAAACTAAACACGCGCGTCACTAAATGAATAGCGTGTTGGTGACATAGTGTTGCTATTAGCATCTGATTTGACATCTAACCAAAAAAAAATATTATAAAAACTATATATAAATTATATATAACAGAAATCACATTAACTATATCAATTATGTACCTTAGTCCTTATTTAGATTTTTAATTAAGATATATACATATAATTATTTGACATAAGATGCTCTTTGTTTCCTTATTTTAATAAACGATAATTATTGTTCATAATGTAGTATTCTTTTTATTGCAAAAGCCTTAAACAATTATATAACTGTTACTACTTTAATCGACAGTTGGATAAAAACATTTCTGAAGTTATTTGTTCTTCAACATCTACAAATATTCTGAAACTTCTTGGGATTGGGGTTAAATAAATATCACATGGTGTTCGGATACAGTCGTAAGATACAAAACAATTAACAAAAAGACTAAAACGGAAAAAAGAGATGGATTTATTTAAAACACATCTTAGAAGTTTGATTTATATATTAGATGAGACCCTTGGCATTAACGTGTAGGGGTTACTACTAATTGATATTTGATGATACTCACAGCGTGATTTCAAAGGTAATTAATATTCCTTGACAGTCTATACAACTTTGTACGCTTATGCAAAGTTTCACATTCTCAAGGTCGCTACAGAATCAAGTATTTTTTACAACGTATGTTATGAGGTGATATAATCTAAAAGGGATGTTGAAAGTATTGCACCCCTTTCTAATTCTATAAAATATATATTCCTAGATAAGACATTTTTGTTGACTATTTCGCCCATTATCCTTTCCAAATATATAAATCTGTTTATGCTAGGCCAATGCAGAGCTACCCAGTCATTTTTTGAGCTTAGACATAGTTCCCAAATGTCCCCGTTGTGGAGCTCCAAAGATCTAAACTCGATTTTCCTCATCAACTGCTTGACCTACTTACCCCTAGAACTCTGTCCAAACCTTCCTTAATGTATTTGAATCAAGAAACAATATAAAAATCCAATAATTACATTACTCGAGATCAGTTCTATTTACATCCATTCCTGCCTGTATCCTAGTCTATTATTATATACCTAATTAGTTTATCTATATACATTTATATTCTGTTTTAACCATGATTTGTTATACAAAAACTGCCTCTTTATCCTGCTGGGTCATGGTCAGTAAATTCATGCTTGTGGTTGTTTAATATTTGTGATGTCCTAGGCAAGAGTGCAAAATCCGATCAGGAAAATGATCCCAGTCACGTCAGTAAACAAGCTGGGTAATACCGGATGCCTTCTAAGATGATTTCTAGATTGGTTACTCGCCAGTCAGTAGGCTTAATGCCGAGGACCATATACAAAAATAAAAAATACAAAGAATACAAAAATTGTAGAAAATAGTTTAGAGCCTGTATAATCCATGTATATTTATATATTTTTATTGGAAATATGTACCTTTAACCGCCAATAATATGTAGACGGATTAGTTGTAGTATAAAGAGAAACATTAATTAAGATATTACTAAAATTTTACGGACATCTTGTCTAAACCCACTTCTGTTTTATGATTTTAATTAATCCATTAATATTTTATTAAAATATATTCAAATAATGACATATCGAACCGTGTAATTCCTATGTAAAACAATATGAATTATTAAACATTGCTATAGGAAAACAAATAGTACTTTTGCACTAGGAAGAAAATACCTCACAATATATTGCATGAATATATTTATTTATAAGCTCTCTCCGTTGGAATACAACGTTCAGAACTGGTAATGAATATTTAAAAAGAATGTGTAGGTAGCTGCGGTTACGGCGGCTTTAATATCAGGTATGATTCATTAAATGAGTTGCTTTCATTGGTATTTTAAGTTACTGCAGCAATACGAAATGGAGCAAATGAGGTTGGTAGTTATGAATGTTTCAAATTATGAATAAAAATAAAATTCCTTTATATATTAGGTAATATCCAAAGAGAAATAGGAACATTTTGTTGCAGAGATACTGGTTATGTATACTGAAATATAATACATTTTATGACCAGCGATATCTCTGCTTTATCGATATACATTGCTGAGCAGAGCTTACCCATAATTTTTGTACCTATAATTGTTGTAGTCCTTTGAAAGTTTGAGCTGGTTTAGTCCAATAAGTCTTGAATATCATTTTCTTCTAACTTTTTTATAATATTTTAGCGACTTGAGGCATGTCGAATTTTACATCGTGGAATAACGGTCTACAAAATACCCAGAAATATAATCCTAGATGTTGAACACGGGCGGGGTGCCAACTGGAACCCGACAAAGAATAGCTGACGGCAACCCCGAGACATTTATCTGGGATTTTATTGAAGGGTATTCCGGTCATTCAGTGCTCAACCCTAGTTTGGTTTAGACGTGCCACGATCGACTGCCCAAGCCTCGTCAACAGGTAACTCCGCTGCCATCCGTTTTATTTATTTGTATTTTTCACATCTTTTTTTATATTGTCAATAAATAACGGTCACATCATGTAAACACCACTTTTTTTTTTCGTTTTACCTCCATTTACCGAGCCACATCATTTACCCTAAAATATATTAATTATATATTGCTGCAAGCGAATGCCAAAAAACTTTCGTTGGCCGTCGTCAAACCGTCCAAACAGAACTAAAAATATTTCAACAAACCCAGTCGGTGGCTTTCGTTGGCCCGGTCTGTACACAGCAATCGCAAGTCAATGCCAACAAGCCTTCGTTGGCCGTCGTGAAACCGTCCAAAGAGAACTAAAAATATTCCAACAAACCCATTCGTTCGCTTTCGTTAGCCGTCTTCAAACCGTCCAAACAGAACTAAATATATCCCAACGAGTCCACTCGTTGACTTTCGTTGGCCCGGTCTGTACGCAATATTAGAGATCGTTTCAAGAAGTTATCTGCATAATGGATATCACATTCCTTAACAAAATAATAAATAAAGATTTTGAAAGACATTGGTTGTACCAGCATCACTCTGAATGGAAAAAGAAAAGGTTTAAATTGTGAAAAGTAAACTAGACTCCTCAAAATCAACCAGAATGTTTTAGCAACAAATTTCTGCAATGTAATAGAGGTTATATACATATATTACCACCAAATTACTAGCAAAACATAAAATCTGGGTAACTGTTTAGTACTGTTAAGTTTTTAAATTACCTGACTATAAAAAATAGCGAAGAAAGACTAGGCCTTTAAAAAAGAAAAAAATTGTTATAACAATATGACAATCTCGAAAGAATGTAATTACCAGGAAAAAAAGCCTCTATTATTTTTATACGGAAAACTAAAACCCAATGATAGCCAAATAATTATCAACTTTGTTAAATATTTTTAATACTTTACATAATTTTTGGGCGGTTTTGCTACAATTGATTAGTATACAGAAGGAAGGTGTATCAACTTGCGGTATTGCAGATGAAGAGAAGTAAAAACTGACCATATTTAACCAGCTAACCTTCCTCCTTTGACTTGCCACATCCACCTCTACAATAGATCCTTGATTTTTGCTTAACTTGATCCTTGCTTTTGCCTTGTCAAACTCGCAAGATTTCGCCTTATTTCTAAAAAATTAGATAGGCATTACCCAGGTCAAGATTTTATATTATTAATTAAGTACATTTTCGGCAAGATATCTAGTTATTTAACATTTCAAATTATAGTATCCAGCTATATAAAGTTATATACATGGAGATTACTCAAAATAGTTGTTAAAATGACTGATGGTGTAAATAGTATTAAGACTGCTGCCGCAAAAACACATATATAATATATTATATCTATTCATTGATGTTGAAGGAAGCCATTTCTAAACGATTAAAATTTGTGTTTCAGCTGTGCAAACAGTCATACAAATTAGAACACAAATTAAAACGGTGTATGTTTATTTTATAAAAATGGGTCGATGAGTTGCGTGTATTTGGGAGTGAAGAGATAATATTAACATTTCCGTTATTTATATACAGCACAGCTAGTAACAACAAGTTATATTTATTCATTTTGGATTAGTATTTATTGATCTATCGCGATAATGTAATATTTGTAATCATATTATACATTAATATTTTCCAAAATTAAAAAAATGTACAAGATAATTATACTCATATTAACATAGGGTATAGATAAAAATATTTTTAACAAAAAAATTTAACCGACTTATAAATAAATAAATAAATAATTTTTTTATATGTCAATAAATTATATAATTATTTTTGAATTTTTTTGGGCTAAGCACCGACTTCGGAGTGATTAGTTGGTGATAGTTAAAATAATATTGTAAATGGATAAATAGGTTTAGATAGGTATTAAGCTAAATGGTGTGAATATAGTAGAATATAAAATACTTGTAGTAGATAGGTAAAATAAGGTTTTTGTTTATCTTTATTTAGTTATTACAACTATTACTATGTGCATATTATATTTAAAAAGGTTTTTTTTCTGTTAAAAATAAAAAAAAAGTTTAATTATAATTTAATTTTTAGTAAATTCCTTATTTAATTTTTGAAGTCGGTTCAATTATTTTTTTGTTAGAAATATTTAATTTTTTTCTTTTTAGTGTTACATGTTTACTCAAAAATTTTACATTACATGTTTATTTTATTTAATATTACAATATATAGGGCAAGTAAAGGTGCAGCCGGTATTAGAAAAAACAGGAATAAAGAAACAATGATTGAAAATAAGGAGCACTTTAGGCCCTGGGTTCACTACCTAGTTTAGGTGATTTGACAAATATTCTAACTAAACAAAAAAGTTATCGTCCCCTCCGAGCTAAACACTTTAACCATTACATCATAGAAGCAGTTGTCAAGAATATTCCATGAGGTCTTATATACTACAGTTAGTACTAAAAAAGCAAACTGAAAGGCTTTGCACAAGACTTCTGATTTTCCGTCATATCAACTCAGCAATAACATTATACACATATATCTGATTATTTTAGATAAAAATTATAATTATATAAAACTGAAAAGTTTCCCTCAATTTCCCCCTTCCCCCTGTCGATCCCGATTTGTTTCTAATGGGACCACCTCGGAAGTGCATTCTTTCGAATAAAATAGTCGGCTAATAACATAAACAATATGCAAAATCACTTGGTTCAGGTTGGTGACACTGTTTGCGTGTATAAACAAAATGACGGGACGAGTAAGTATTGTTCAATTTACGTGCTAAATCTTGTAGGTCATATTTCAGTGTATTACATATGTACATATAATGTAACCAGCATATTGATTCCTAAACACTGAACATTCCAAGACTGACATAAGTCTATACAGATAGCTAAAAAGTTCAGCCTTGATTTGGTTCTTTCCTGCCCAGCACAATCGCCACACCCCAACATTGTTGAACCATTATGGTGAGCTTTAAAACAGGTATAGAGGGGTAGATTTACATCTCCAACATCATCAACAATTGGCGGATATTTAGGTACAAAAATGATACAACATTCCTTTGGAAACTATTCAGGCACTCTACAAATCTGTTCCTCAAAAAATGTAGATATTTTAAAAAGCAAATAATGGCTCAATACCTTATTAATATATCAATATTTTGTATATGTCATGTGTTCATATTATTTTATCCATCCCCTGTATACTAGGAATAAGCAGAAAAATCGAAGAAACCACTTTATCTTATTTAAATATTGTTTATTTTAATGTACACATGATATCGATATCGATTTTTGGGTTTTTAATTTTGTTACGTTCTCAAATATATTTTATGTCGAACTGATCAATGAATTCCAGTTAAGTGTAGTTTTATTAATGGACTGGGAGATTGCAATGACCCGGTAATTTGATCCAGTCGGATTCAAATCATTGAAACATGATATGGTACATCCGTCGACAGTTCAACTTTTTTAGACAAAACTAACAATGTTCTTCTCAACGGGGAGTATATCTCATTCCACTCAAAATAATATAAATTTTCAGATATATTTCTGGTAATATTTCCGACAATTCTGATATTGAAGGAAAAATCGATTTTTTACACATTTATACAAGAATGGATTTAAATTATACAAAGCAGCTTTTTATAATAATCAATAGGCTAAAAAATTTTTTAAAAACTGGCAGAAATAATTAGTGCATGGCAACTGCAAGTACTTAAAAAACTATATGTTTTTCTGTCATAAAATACGTAGCACATAAGTATTATAAAATCTAATTAAAAAATAATGCAGTAACTTAGATCAATAATCTTTTAATCAATTAGTCTTATCCTAAAGCTTATTCTGTCTACATATGTCCAGTGATCAGATCAGGTGGTGTTAAACGTTTTAGTCTACGAACTTCACTATCACGTCGCATATTTAGCTGATTAGCGAGTACATTGGGATGCACTGACACACTTTCGAAGTATTTCACATTAACACGTTGAATTACACTCGTTATAGGTTCTAGAGGAATATCGCGTTGTATCACTTTATTTGAAATATAGTACGGAGCATCAACAATGGCATGCAACACCTTATTTTGGTACCCCATAGTTGGATTCCATATAACCAAATAGGCTTGAGTATAGACTCATATAGCAATAACTTGTTATCTACTGATAACTTGGATTTGCGCCCGATGAGCCATTACATTTGATATAATTTAAGTCCAAGTTGTTTCCGTTTGGAGAGTATGTACTTCTTCCAGGTTAGGCGTCGATCTAAGTGCATACCAAGATATTTAACATGCTCTGCTTGGGGGAGTTGACGACGATTGATATTCACTGGTGGACATGTTCTTCTACGCAGGGTAAACGTTACGTGCGTGGATTTTGTTTCATTGGCGCCATTTATTGATGCTATAACTGGATGTTCATGGGATGCTAAGATTGCTGCGTCGTCTGCGTATGTTGCCACAGTAGTTATTTTTGTGGTGGGCGGATCGGCCGTATACAGAAGATACACTAATGGACCCAGTACACCACCTTGCGGAACTCCTGAAAATATGGATTCGGTATATTCATCGCCTTGATTTGCAGTAAAATTTCTGTCAGTGGGACACGATTTTAGTAACTCATAGTCCGGATGAGGGAGAAGTTTCTTTAGTTTAACCTGCAAGCCCGTATGCCATACTTTGTCAAAAGCCTAAGATATGTCTAGAAAAGCAACCGAACAATATTTCTTGGCATTTAAGTCAGTGTTTATTTTGTTTACAAGTCTATGCACTTGTTCTATAGTCCCATGCTTATTGCGAAAGCCAAACTGGTGTTCTGGAATAATTTTTGTTTTTTCTATTATATAGTTTAGCTTCTTTATGTATAATTTCTCAAAAACATTCGAAATTATCGGTAACAAACTCATAGGTCGGTAGGAGGTCACATATTTTGGTATTTTTCCTGATTTAAGAATCATTAACATTTTAGCCACTTTTCAGATACTAGGGAAGTAATTAATTCGTAGCATAGCATTAAATATAAATGTTAATAGCTTTATACCCTTTTCTGATAGTTCTTTTAAAATTTTACCAGTAATTAAGTCATAACCAGGAGCTTTTTTAATATTAATCTCTCTCATTATTGTATGTTTAACTTTTTTGACCGTTAATTTCTCGTGCGGTAAATCCATTTGAAATGGTGAATCTAGAACGCTAGTAATTTTATTTTCGTCATCTTTATGTAGCTGAGACTGGAAAGGTGTAAACACATTTTTTAAATGTTTTGGGAAAATGTCGGCCTTCTCTTTATTGCTTCTAGCCCAATTATTTTCGTTTATTTTAATAGATGGGTTATGCTACTGGGATCTCCTAAGCTTTTTGTTGCTTCCCACAACGAATAGTCTTTAGCCACAGTTGATGTCAAGTTTTCTAGGTATTCTTGAATGCCTTGGTTTTGTTTATTTTGGATTAGTTCTTTCAGCTCTTTTATTGCTCTATTAAATTTTCTTTTATTTTCTTCAGTCCTTTGCAGTTGCCAATTCCGTCGTAACTCTTTTCTCTGCTATCTTTTTCTGTATTGTACATGATATATGTGTATATATTCTTGGAAATGTTTCACTGTTAGGAGTCGCGCATTTGGGATTAATCTACAAAATGAAAAAATTGCCACCGTGGAATTATTGTCGACTTCTGAAACCATATCTTTTCGAAATAAAATTTAGGTCTTGCATGAAGGACATTTCTAACACTTAAACACATTTTGGCTCGAGTTTCCCAAAGTAGTATTTTGCGATCACTCCTCTAACTGCTTCACACTGCTCATATGCCAACAATAACAAAAACAGTACTTGGAGCATTTGCCGACGAAACAGTTATCATGGAATAAGACATATCTGTACCTAAGGCTATAGGAAAATTACAAGTAGCAGTTAACAAGACAAGGTACAATAAGTTAATTTTGCGTTCCGTCGAAATGACAAAAAACGAATTACTAAATAATTAGCTAAATACCTCGGCAGCCATCTCGATGGAATGTTAAATCGGAAGCATCATGTTTGACAAAAAGCAGATCAGACTAAATTCAAAATTAAGCAACTGTATTGGTTATAATAATAATATTCCAGATATATAATTCAGTAATTGTTGAAACAACAAATGCGCAGGTGAGATAGCAAACATTTAGCGTTTTATTCATTTACTAAATAAGCATTCACTAAATATTCATCATATAGTCGTATTATAAAACAACTAGTATGTGGCAAAATTTACATTATTCCACTACCACTACTCCAGTATACTAAATAAAACTCTTCTGAGGCGTCTTGTATTACCATATAAAGCAAAAATACTTTTTAAAGATATGACGGTGACGATGACTTGACTTCATTTAATTTTTTGGAAGTGTATACCTCCGCGCCATTCTTTCATAAAGTGTTCCTTATTTACCAATTACAGCTTCCAATTTCGAAAAGAATTATGAAGAAATAACAGTAAAGTACAATAAAGCCAACGAGAGTGTCGCGGAGTTACGACCGTAAAAAGTCAGAGGCGCCATCCATTCCCGAAATTCTCTTATGCAAAACTAAAACATTTCTCGAGAAACTGCGTCTTCAGGAGGAAAAATAAATCCATCGCGGCCCTAAAGCGTGGCGATGCCCTTATTAAAAATTCGCAAGGAAATTGTGCCGCCGCCCAATTTTCAACCACCCCTAGGTCGATTTTAATTAAAATTTATATGCGAAAAACCCCAGCTTGAGGGGAAAAGTCGGCAGTCAGTCTGGCGAAGAAATTTTTTTTCGTTTTTCTCTCGTTCCGGCTTTATGTTTTTTTTTGCGCCGGAAAATTATGGATGGAAAGGGCGAACGTCGACGATGGGCCGTTTTTCTGAGAGAGCTGACCTGCAGGTGTGCGATTACCATTTTCAGTTACACGTAGATGGATGGAAAACGGAATGATTTAAAATTACGCACTGACAAATGGGGATATGAATTTTAATATTTTTTTTTTCGGATACGTGGCTATCAGAGACATATGGTATATGCTTTTTAATATGGACCACGAGAAAAATGCCGGTTCATTTCGGGAAATATATGTTAGTAATTTCGGTACGTTTTATGAATCGTGAATGATATTTGAAATGAAAGTGATGCGCCCTTTTGAATAACTAAATTTCGTATGATTATTATCTCATATGCAAATATTTACCTGTAATGTTTCTAATGTATTTTGATATATATATATATATATATATTTATATATATATATATATATATATATATATATATATATATATATAAAATTATATTATATATAAAATTATATTTAGTTATTATATATAAATATATATATATATATATATATATATATATATATATTAAATGTTATTTTAAGATTAAAAACTGAAATACTCTTTCTGTAGGGATTAATTTAACAGGGTTTCTTTTATAATTCGTCATGAATTTTATAATTATTCTTCTTAATTGTGAGTGTCTTATTATTAGAAATAAAATTAAACTTCCCCTATGTATAAATGACCTGATAGGGTTAGGATTTCACATTATATTCAAGCAGACTGGCCTGAAAGTAATCTCAACTCCAGTGAATAAAAAGTACTTTCAGCCCATAGATCCAAGGGATATTCTTTTCCAAAACCATATATCACGTTGGAATAAATAACATTAAATGATATGAAAGCAAGAACATGCTAATTTGTAAATGATCCTGAACGAAAATGATGTTCGAGTGGCTATCAAATAAGTTATATTCAGAAGAATCAGTTGGTCACAGGGTTTTTACCGTCAGCTCCCACTTACTACTCCCATTTCATTTTTTTCCAGCTGATTGAACAGTTAGCAGTGACGAACATAGAAAAGATTTCCATTGCAAGCACTGAAGCAATGCTTCCGGATTGCCGCTACTACGAATTAGAATGCCCCAGAGGCGATTTACAAGAGACAAGACAAAACGGAGAGAATTAACCACCTTTCAAGTATTTTCCAATAAATTAGAATTTAAAAATTAAAATAATTTAATTACATTTAAAATTAAACAACTACAGAATTTACTGGCATATCTGCAAGAATCACTTTCTTTTTATCTTTTATGAATATCATCCATGAAAACAAAAACTAGATTTTTTCATAACGTTCATTTTGGTTTACTCAAAGTTAGTGAGAATCGATGTGAAACAGTATAGAAAACCCTCCATTTTAATTACATACATTTTTAGAATAGTGTTATATTACTAATATTTTGTACTAAATATGCAATATCAATTAAGACTTGATCCATTAGTCTTTAAAAAAAAACTGGCATTTCAAACATTTTTACTGCTTGAAATTTTGTCGTTGGTTTGTCGCCTGTTATTTAATTTGTAGTCGTACAGTATTGGACGAACTTGGAAGAAATTGTGGTTGAAATATATATTTCGAAGTTTGTGTGAATAATGCCGAATAATAGATGTGTGCGAAGAAAACGATTTTTTTCTAACAAAGTACTCATCAAACACCATTGAACAGCAACCGTATTTACCCGATATAACTTCAGCTAGGAATTGAAGGAAATTAAGAAGAATATGAGGGAAGATAAACAACATTCAGTCTGATAATGAAAAATGTTGAGAGAAAATTTTTTCAATGAATATTTCAAAAATATTTATGGTCTATTAGGTATTTGTAATTATATTATTGAATGCTTTATTATAAATATATTTTTGTACATATGCTTCAGTTATATAATTAATTAATCTCTTCCTTGAAAAAACAATCCAAAAAATCGTTGTCGAAATACACTTTAGTTGCACTACTCTGATTCTAAGGCCATATAATGTCGCCAATTTGAATCTTGCTGAGACATAGGATATATATATTTGTAATTTTCCAAAAGTCAAGGCAGATTATTCATTTTATACACTATTCAATGTATTATTTAATATGATGATATTTGATTTCCATTGGTGAAGTACGATTTCAAAGAGTTTAAAATGTTCGATGTCGTATCTCCGAAATCGTTGTAGATAACGCCGAATACGTACCAAAATAGTTATCTTGGACTCCCTATCTTTATCTCTATATTATTCACTTGGGTCACTTAAATACTAGTTAAACAAACGCTACTAAAGTATTATATACAACAGCAACATTATACAACATAATAGCACATGAGTGTACCAACAAAAACCCGCCATTATTAAAATCTGGACAACATAAAGCTTATTGAACTTATACTTATTAATTAGCTGAACCACTAATGGTACTAAACATATCAATGTCTACAAAACTTAGGGCTTAACTTAGGACACATATGATATGCGTTCGAAATAGTTCGGCACGGCGAAACAAACGGCTCTGCTCATAGAAAACAATCTCAAATCAATCAATAAAAATTCTTGTTTTCTCGAAAAAAATTCTTGTCTTGATTCATTCAATCAATCAAGTAATAGAGACGTCTTTTGGTGAGATTTTATTCAATTTTTGTATTATATCCCCAATTGATGTCATTTCTCATCTACTGTTTTATATTGTCCCATCTCTATGCTTCTCTCATTTCATGGTTATCATACTAAATAGTATACCCTAAATCAGAAAATGTTACCTTAGATAACTGCTGACGTCTTATTTCGGTAGAAGTCTTGAAAAATAAGTCTTATTGTTACATCAAATATATACTAAAAATATAAAATTTCACTGAAGGTGCTCAGTTTACTGTAGCTTTTATTAAAAACAAATAATATTCCTAAAGTCATATTTTATGAAATCCTCTTACATTTAGCAAAACGAAAAACTGTAAACTCGTAGAATTCGTCTCCTAACAAACGCTCGATTCAATCGTTTTTACGCTGATTGAATTGTGCCTCAGGCTAGATAATAAATCCATCGCCGGCTTGAAAACTCGACGAAGTCCGTATTAAAGATTTCCGAGGAAATTGTGCACCACCCAATTTTCTACGGCCCTCAGGTCGATTTTAATTAAAATTTATATGCGAAAACCCTAAGTTGAGGGCTAAAAGTCGTAACAGTCCGTCTCGCCAGCTTTTTTTCTCGTTTTTTTTCGCGGGGCTTTCTTGCTCGTAAATAATTATGTTTGAATGTATACACTTTGATTTAATTAGGTATAAGCATTACTATATAATTATATTAATGTATAAATATTATTATTTCGGCTGTTTATTTATTTGATTAAATTTTACGATTGTCTTTCCCAACATTTGTTTTTCCTTTTACCAAGGAAAAAACCCAGAAATCTGTTTATGAGAGGAGACTACGTCATCTATCCTCACATGAAAGGACCTACAAGTCCAAATATGAATCTATCAGGGATATCAGATGTTTCGCTTTGAATATTAGACCGCATTGCCAAACTTGATCGAAAGCTTTGAAGTCATCTAAAAATATGGCTCCAGTTTTTCGACCTTTTATTAGTGCCTGGTGGATTGTTGCTGCGACGCGGGCAGCTTGATGGAGGCATGAATGTTTGACGTGAAAACCGAATTTTTCGTTCGAGATTATGTGATGTGCGTCTGTGAAATCGTTTAGAGCGTTTAATATCGATTTTTCGGCAAGTTTAGAGAGTGAACTAATCAGGCTGATGGGCCTGTAGTCAGATGGATTGGGCTTGGCATTTTTTTAGGAATGACAGTGACAAGCGCATTTTTCCAGTTCCTTAGGAAATGCTTTAACCTCAGGATGGAGTTAATAATGTTAGCAAGTTCTGATAGTTGCTTGCTAGTGAGGTTTTTTAGATGATTTGCTGTTATATCATCTGGGCCTGGAGCTTTCTTAGAAAACAGACGTTTTATGGAGAGCTGGCTGTGCTCTTCAGAAGATGTACTGACTGGAAGTCTTTCCTTTTTTGAGAGGGGATATTGTAATTTTTGATGGATAATGTTTGTTGAGGTGAGCCAAAAGATGGATTGCATTTCATTTGATTCTCGAACGATTTGTAAAGGCGATATCAGTAAAAAAGATATTCTTTCAGACATCCATTATAAGTAGCACGAACGATTTATAGTCAGCGAAATAATTCAGGTCATAAACATATAGCCATGAAAAGAAATATTCCCAATTTTGCATGCAAAATTGCTTATAAGTATAAAAAAATATTTCTGAGTTGAAAGCATTTAATGGCGTATATAGGCCATCGTATAGTCGACTCTGTTTTCAGAATACCTTTTTTGGCACTATGTCGCAATATACTATTACGCTCTGGAGGCTAAGAAATAGGCAATATAGTGGGACCATCCAAATATGATCCGAAGAGGGTGAAATCGGTGAAATCGGCCGGAAGAGTGGTGAACATGTTTTCTGAGATTCGAGCATTACAACGTTGAAATATTATGTGTAGTTACAACATTGCCTGACGATGCTGACGATATATAAAAAAAAGTTCTCATTCGAAAAGGAACAAAGTTCGTTTCCATTAAAAAAACGTACGAGTATTCACATCGAGCGAGTAGATTACGGTCTACACTTAAAAACTATTGCACTTAAAATCTGTAGAGCTGAAAGCAGATTATACTCTAATATTCTAATTGAATGGTTGCCAAATTGATCTGATAGATTGCTTTAAAGTTGCATATCTCTAGTAATATTATATTCAACGAATCCATACTATAGCGCGTTTGAAAGTTATAGAAAGTTATGTAGAATATTCGAGATATAAGGGTAGTCACTCATTTCGTAGTAAAAATTATCGCATTTCTTGACGGAATTACGATTTAACCAGAAAATAGCAAAATATCATCGCTCAAAACGTGAAATACGTCATTGATTGAAATTGGAAAATCGTTATTTTTAATTTTTTTTATAAATTTTTATAAATTAAAATAACTTATAGTGGCATATCTGCGGCATGTTTGTTATATGTTTTGGCTTTCTTTTAACTTTTTAATACCTAATATTTAATATTTTCATAATCTACCTGCATAAGACTGTTAATAAATTTATTACTACTGGGATATACTATTCCCCATAATCTTTCAATCCTACAGGGAGTTATGTTATAAACAAAAGTATTATTGGTAGGATTAGCTACCACTTCTTTATAAGATTCCAATACATAATTGGAATATATCAATTTTCAGATGATTTATCTCTTATCTCACAAATTAAAAGATTAAAATTACACATTCTCTGTAAATACCACTTAAATTAGTGATCTGTAGGGGTATCTGGATAATGTTTCCTTCATATAAATAACTAAACTATTATCTGTAGTAGAACATTAAAATTATGTATAATAGTTATGACACATCAACATGAAAGAGACTAAATATAATAAGGTATTTGGTTATATATATATTTTAAAAAGATGCATAGAAAATACAAAATAAATAAATTAAAAAAAACATATTACAGTTGCCACTCAGTTTAGAACACTCAGAGTATTTTGTTGCTTAATCAATACATTGTATTTGATTGTACAACTAATTAACTTCAGCCATTAGTGCTATCAAAGGCCTTATATTATTCACTCAGTTCAG
Organism: Rhynchophorus ferrugineus; assembly: GCF_030347505.1. Lineage (NCBI taxonomy): Eukaryota > Metazoa > Arthropoda > Insecta > Coleoptera > Curculionidae > Rhynchophorus > Rhynchophorus ferrugineus. The sequence goes on along the minus strand of NW_027472583.1, from coordinate 14,531,598 downwards.
ACATATCTATCCATGTGATTATTATTTACTGTTGATGTTGTTTGTTTATAGACGTTTTCAAGATGTTTCAAGGCTAATTCAATTAATTCTCTGCTCGGCTGATTCTGAACCTTGTAGAATTCTGAAACAAAAAACGGAACGAAACATTAGTGAAGAAGTGACCATGGCCCGGACTACGAAACTTATTTTTGACATTCTAGAATTTATTCCAAAATATTTAAAAAATCTGAAATTCATGCTACCGGGTACAATGGGATATACATAGAAAACTTTCACCAAATTTCAATTAAATCACTTAAGTTGAACTAGAATATCTTCCAGATTACTTTGAAAAATAGGTTTGAAAAGCTTTCTAAAGTTTAAAACAACATTTCGGACAGTATATCTGTGGCTGCTAGATATATGTTTTGGCCTACTTTTACATTTTAATTAAAAAATCTAGTATATCTAGTGGCTGCTAAGTGAGATACCCTACCTACAGAAGCAACAACCAAATATTTAGCAATTTGAAATATCCTTGTCCCAGCGTAAATGTTTTGGAGCAAAAAATAAATGAATTTGAATTATTTATTTCGCTTCATAATTTACTCTAACTGATCAGTTTAATAGTCACATCACAAAAATCGATGTCTCCGAGAATAAAGTAAATGTTGAAACTAATGTGCAACATTTGATAATATTCTAAAAAACGATTTTTTATTATTACAACAATTAAATATCAGTAGTAATAGTTAGTAATGAATAAATCTTGTTTTTTAAAGAAATCATAAGCGATTTCTAGTAACCGTCACTGTTTAAGATGTGCCGGTATAACCGTGATTTATATTCATCTTCCTTTCGAACGACATTTGAATTTAAAAAATGTCTCTTACTGGTTGAAACGGCGCTTTATGTCAGAGTACGATGGACTATAAATATTTATCGGCCTCATTTAAAATTTTTCGTATGTAATGAAAATCATTCACCGAGCGGCATATTTCGTATATTTGAATTTTTAAGTGCCACAAAGGAAATAAGATGTAAAGTTATGACACACTTTCAATATTATAAATAGACACGTGAACAATTCTGAATAACTATAGAATTAATAGAATTCTTGTTGAAATATGTTCTAACCAATTGTTAATTCTTATGTAGGTTTTTTCAATAATGATGGGTCGCGATGCTTTATATACATGGACCTTTCAAATAAAAAACTAATATAGTTAATATCGCAAATATATTTCGTACTATTTCAACTAGTATGGTGAATATAAAGGATGAGCAAACATTCAATCATTCATCGAGGTTCTTGGAAAATGTGACCAAAGGTTTTTCATGATGCATCTTCTCATGATTGTAGGTCTTTTTTGCCTGCCGACCGGCCAGTGACCAACCTAGAGACCATCCCAGAAGACATCCAGCCTTACCCAGCCTGGTTATTGGCGCTATTGGGATGGTTATTCTAGGTCGGATTTTCCACTCATGCCTATAAAGACATTTAAAGTTACAATTACAAACATAAAGTACATCCATGCCCCACCATGACTCGAACCCGCGACTATCGCAACAGTAGGAGGTTTAATTCACTAACAATCGACACAATATTGTTATCGTTCGAGAAAATCTGCAAAATAGACGTAAGTTATATGAGTTTCATCGAATTATTTAGTTTCAAATATAATTTTAATCTCAGAAAAAGTGATACGAAATAAAATATACTTAATTCACAGATTAATAATAAATACTAAAACTGTATTTGAGCAGAATTTAATAATAAATTTTTGTACTAATTTACAATTGAATATATTTATTATTGGCGTAACGGAGGAAATGAAAAAAAAAATCGACCAGGAATCCCAAAAGGGTTCTTTCATTAAAACCAATTGATGCTGATCTAACTTTATATGGGTTAACTTAATGGCCAACTCAATAATTTAATCTCCTACGGGAATCGGTTTATTTGTGTTAATGGGGTGATAGAAACCGGAATCTGATTTTAGACCTCTCTAATTCAATTTTTGTATACTTTCTGATTAAATATTTACCAGCTATTAGTCACGGCTTATTTACAAGGTGCGTACAATTGTCCGAAATAGATATATTTCCGTTCGCTCGAATATTTATTGGTATATTGGTTTCTATAAAGCTTAAATATTTCTCAACATATTGTTGTGTTTGTTCTACCGTTTGAGAGATTTAGGAATTATAGCCGATAAGTTGCAAACAGTTTAGTTTATTTATCATTGTTTAAGGTTAACTTTTGAAGATTGGTGCGATTTTAAAAACATTATTGTGGTCAAAAAATAGGACGAATTTTTCGCCTGTGCATCTTAAGATTCCTTTCTAGTGTGTTAACTTCTTAAGTTTTTTAACAGGTCAACTGAAAAGTCTGCGGCCTGACACATAGTTGGCGCTACTAGAATTAATGCTACGTATTTTATAGTTAGCCCTAACATTCAAAAGATGCGTGTGTAAATTTGACAGGTATTGGATCGTTAGTTTGTGAATTATAGCATTTTGAGTGAAGCAGCATTTGTTATTGTGAAAAAAATGGATAAAAAGGAATTTCGCCTGTTATTGGCCAAAATATTGCTTTTTAAAGGGAAAAAATACAGTTTAACTCGCCTTGATGCCGAGTTTCCGGACACTGTCCCAAAAAATCAGCCATCAAAGATTGGTATGCTAAGTTTAGGCGTGGTGAAATGATCACCGAACACGGTGAACACAGTAGATGCTCTAAAGAGGTTGTTACCGAAGAAAACATTTAAAAATTCACAAAATGACTTTGAATGAAAGTAAATTGAAACTGAATGAAATATCATGGATCATATCATACCCGAATATTTGGGAATGAGAAAGCTCTGTGCAAAATTGCTGTCGCGCGAGCTCACTTTTGACCAAAAACAACGACGAGTTAATGATTCGAGGCAGTGTTTGAAGATGATCAAGCTTAATAAACCCAAGTTTTTGCGTCGATATGTGATAATAGATGAAACATGACTCCATCATTTCACACCGAAGTCCAGTCAACAGTCATCCGAGTGGACTGCACACGATGAACCCGCTACAAAGCGTGGGAAAACGCAACAGTTGGCTGGCAATGTTATGGCGTCTGTATTCTGAGATGCGCATGGAATAATTTTTATTGACTACCTTGAAAAAGGAAGGACTCCGACAAGCTGTCAAATTTATACACACATTTTTTAAGGGTTAGGGCCAACTAAAAAACATATGGATTTAATTCTAGTAGCTCCATCTCTGTGTTAGGCCGGGGACTTTCCAATTGACCTGTTAGCATTTTACTGACAATTAAAAGTGATATTAGCTGTTTTAAACCATATTAAGTCGAACTAAACCACTTTATAGATCTATTTTATGCAGTCAGTGTTGTAATATAGACATAAAATTATTATTACTGTTTTTGCTACCACGATGGTAACACCAGCGTCCTATGAAATAGTAATTAACGCTCCAAACAGTTAAACAATACAAAAAAGCCAAATTAACAAATTGTTAACACCTCGTCCCTAAAATCCAACGGCAACGATAAATAGCAGAAATAACTCCGCAAAGTAATTATATTTTCGTTCGATACATAGTTGTAATGGCCGTCAAACGCCATAAAATAAATTTTTGTAAGTCCGCGCAATTAGTTTCATTAAAACGTTTAAAACATTAAACGTAATGGATGTTGATTAAATTGCCATTCTTTTAGTTTATGGATCGTAAAATAATAATGTTTCCTAATCTCGATGGACACTTATTGACAGTTAAATGAAACCTAAAAACCGTTTTATACCTTTCGATTTATTCGAATGTGCTGTTGTTGAAATGGTTGTTTGCGGCTTGAGGGCTATGATATTTGTGAATTAAAAAAGTGATTATTGATGTCTTGTGCATCAAACAAAATATTGTATTTTGTATTAGATGTAATCACTTCGTGTAGTTTTGCAAGTATGGCGTTAGATCTCATTATTATCTATAATAAATTACTAATAATTTGTACTAGTCACCGCTGAGTGGTTGAGTTTATTTTGTAAAAGAGTATTTATTTTTTGTATATCTTATAGTCTTTTTTTTATTAACTAGGGTAAATCTAGATTAAACCTACCATTTAACGTGCACTCCGAACCTCGGGTCCAATCAAATCTCTGCTGTACAAGATGCTGGTTCGATCAGTCGCTCCATATGGCTGCCGTGCCTATCTCTATTACGTCTCACCTAGCACAAAATTCTCAAGAGAATAACCAGTGCCCTCTGGTTCGTCAGGAATAATCAAATTCTTTGAGATATGGATGCTCTCCAGGTTCCCGATTTTATATCCGAGCTCTACTCGGGATATTTCTCCTGTATTTGTCTCTCGGATAATAGTGATGTATTAGTGAGCTGGCCGATATTTGAGGCCAATAACCCATTTAGCTCTTTGTGGCCTTATTATACCACAGCCGACATTACACCGTCGTACTCTAACTCCAAATTGTCTCGACCTCCTCCGTCGAGCGATTAACTCAGGTAGCGCAAGATTCATGGTGTGCTAACAATGTCATGTCCTTGCCTGGCCCTCGTGTCTCGTAATGGTGTTACCAGTTACGGCCACCCTCCTTAATAACAGTAAGAAATATCAGTTAGGATCATAGGATCAGCTGATAGGGTGGGGTTTAGTGGGTAGCGCAGAAACAGTTTCCACATAACCAGTCCAACTCGGATATTTCTGGGGGTACCCCCCACCAGGTATGGGTAACAGGATTCCCTTCCCGGTTTCAGGCCAAAAAATAAAAGATGAACCTTAGGCTTGAGCATTCGGCATCTTAGGCACCGATTGGTGAGTGACTAGCTATGAAAATCATCCCAGAAAACATCCGGTCTTACCTTCGTTATAGTCTGGTTACAGGCGTGACTAGGATCTCTTTCTTTGTCAGATTTTACACTTTTGACTAAGAACAATCACAAATTTTAAACAATCATAAATATAAATTTACCACCATGCCCGAACATGATTCGAAACCGCGACTATCGCAACAGCTGGAGGACAGTCCTGTTCCCCTTATCATTTGCCAACCAAGCCGGCAATAATAATCATTGAATATGCAGTTTTTATGGAAATGTAAGCCTCGAAGAATGATATCGATATAACGGAGAATAAAATATATAAATATTTCATTTTAAATAGGTCTGTATATATTTTTTGCAACATCCAGGAAAAATATCAGTATTTAAAAATAATATCGGAAAATTGATACATCGGTCTAAAAAATATCGATATTTTTCAAATACATTTTAAAAAAGGACATTTTTAAAAAACTTTAAAAATAAATACCGGAATATATCATTATCGAATATATCGTTTAAAATGAAAAGCCAAAAACATTATTTTAAAGGATTATTATATATTACATTTTTATATATTTTATTATTAATATATTGAAAAATATCGATCAAAAAAATGTCCCTAAGTCGAAAAAATGTATGTTTTAATTTCCTGTAACACTACTGTAACCTATTATGAGCGTTGCTGCTTATATTTAAATCCTAATAATGGGAAGAGAGTAATTTATTAATGAAAATGGCTTTAGTATTTTTTTAAAGTATTCTCCATGATAGTCGTCCTCCCATATTAACCCCTGAATCACATTTAACGTTTAGAGGAGTAGCTTCCCTACCACTTTCCACCCTTTCTCGTGCCTCCCATTCCTCTTCCTCTGAAAATAAGGACAGCAAATGTTCGAAGATTACCAACAAGTGTAGCTCCAACACTAGTCACTCTCGAACATCCTGCTCCTCTCTGCCTTCCAGCAGAAAGAGCATCAGTCGCTCAAGAAGTAGAAGTAGCAGCAGTTTAAAACCTTCTAAAGAAGATGATATGGTTATTGACAATATTCATATGTCAAATTTAAAATAACATATATACGCTTACGAGAATTGGTTCCATTGAGAAATTATGATGAGAATTCAGCAGAATCTGAATGGATTTAAGCATAAAATTAGGGAATTCCAGTTTGAATTGATACATTGTAGGCCGTCTTTAACGATCGCACAGGAAAATAATTTTAAGAGATAGTACTTGATCTCACTTTAATTAATTATATTAAAAACAAATGTTTAGCACAAAATTACACTATTGTATATTTATAAAGCACTAACTCTCTCAAAGTTTATATGCATCGATCTAAGATTCGTCACCTGTGCAGATGTTATATAAAACTTTTGACACAAACACAATAAATATTTTTCGCAGCTAAATGTGCATGCAATATATTGTTGATGCTCGTCATACTAATGATACCCAAGGATGACTCAGTCTCTCGCTAAATCACATAACGATCATGTTTTATCATTTCGTTTGCATTATCAATAATTGCACAAAAACTGATTTTGGACGAATTTTTTCACTTGGCGGACTATGTTCAGAATTTGCACGAATAAATTCATTAAAGTTTAATTGCTAAAAGAAGTAAGTTGATCAATGTAGTCCTGTTTTGATAATCCACGGTTAAAACCAAAAAATACAAAAATTGTAAAAAATCATGAAAAAGTCACGATTTTACGATCTAATTACTACTTACGTTACGTTACTGTAAATAACACAAATTGTGCTCAAGTGACAACATATTCTGATGGAGGTAACGGTTACAAAAATCAAACCAGTTTGAAACGCAAGTTGAAGTACTTAACAACTTTTAGTATTTCAAAGATTCAAAATATAAATAGCAATCCTCGTAAATTAAAAATGCATTCTTTATTGAACATTATTAATTATCAATATATATTGGATGTATTTACTACCAGCAATATTTTGTTGGTGCTTGTTTATTTTCTTACGAAATCTGATATGAATTAATTTGAAAATAGTCTTATAACTCAAGACTTATATACAAGAAATATAATTTATGATTCTAGATCTTTTTTAGATAAAAAAACAACCAAAATCATCCAGTTAATTAAAGTTAATAATGGATTCCTTAACATTTATATTGTGAATAGGAAAAAGGAATGAGTTAAATATTCTCTTGTCGATTAAAAGATCAGATCATTTTTTATTTTTGATTTTGTCAATATTATGATGAAAAAGACACATCTGACTACACTTTTCGGCAAAGGAGTAACAGTTAATAGGGAGGGTAACAATAATTAAATTCAACAACTACTGCATATTCACATATTATAACTAAAATAAATAAATTAGAACGAAATAAAATAGAATTTTATTCTTCCTATAAAACTGCACTTAAATTACATTTTGTTTTGTGTTCATTCTTTTTTAAAAATAAGCCTATTTTTTGGATAATAGTGGTTGCTTCTGTTCCATTTTTTCTGCCCTACTTCACAAATCTCCAACTTATCATTTTTATTTACTTTGTCCTCTTGATTTCCCAAAAGCTATTTGAACTTGGTTTACAGAAAACCCTCATATTCTTTTGGGGATCTTATACGATTGTTGATTTAGAAGGAATCAAAAGCATTACAACGGATCCTGTTTGTAGTTAGATACGGTTATGTCGTGACAACAATTCAGATATCTTCCTCCTTCCCTTTTCATTTTAGGGACCTGAACCAATTTGCTTTTGTACTTGTTTTATTTTCGTTAAATGGCAAAATGTAGGTAGAAAAAAGTGTTGAAATATTCATTATTGGGTATTATATATTGGTTTTTTAGTTAATTCTATATTTACATCAATATTTAAATTAAGTTTGAAGGGTTAGTATTGCTAGAAAGACATGTTGTTTGTTGGCTTAATTTTAAGCCAATAATATATCAACATGCCTCAATATACAGCCACACATATATCACATACCTGATATATCAACACCACCTATAGTGTTACGGTCAACTAATGTCTTTACTCAATATAAAGGCCTTTCTGGAATAATTTTTATCAAATTATTAACATTTATGTACTCTAAATTTTAACTCCTATTTATATAAAATATTAATCGATACTTTATCATATTACGTAAAATTGAGTGGATTTCTCTTGTATGGGATGAGGTCAAAATGGTAAAAAATGTGTTAAATGAACTAATGTAATAAATGAACAGACCGCACGGTGATATGACACTAGTGCAATTAAAAAGCTTCTTAAGCTGTTTTTAAATATTTTAATTTTTAAATAAGAAGATAGAAAAATTTTATATAACTTATTATAGAAAATAGAGGGGTTACATTTTCAAGGGGGACTGCCTAGTTGCATGACTGAGCATAATTATGATTATTTGATTCATCATTTCGCAGCAGTCGATTAAAAACCGATTGCAATTTTGTTGGGTTTGTCAGAGTCATTCTGTAGAATCATCATTAAAATTAATTAATCTTTATCCCTCTTTTACCCAATGCATATGGTAAGTTATATTCCTGTTATTAGATTAGCTAAAGCCATGAGTAATTATAATGCAACAATTAATAATTAATTGCATTATAAAATTTGTTTTTCAACAGCAAGTCAATTCAATACTTATAATATTTTATTATATTATTTTATTTTATTTTTTTATATGTATTTTACAGTCTCCTTTTACCAACTATGGGTTTATCTGGACTGGGCCTAAAGTTTAACGTGGGCTCAGAACGACGGTCGTCAGCAGCCTACCGACTGGCGAGTGACCAACTTTAGAAATCATCCCAGAAGACATCCGGTCTTACCCAGCCTGAACATTCACACATTTTAAACAACCACAAACATAAATTTACGACCATGCCCCAGCAGGATTCGAACCCGCAGCTATCGCAACAGTAGAAGGACCGTCCCATCGCCTTTACTACTACTGCTCCACCAAGCCGGCATATTATTTTATTATTTGATATCAGATATTATTATATAGATCACAAACCACACCACCAATGAAGAGTAAAAATATTTTTTATGAATATTATTAATGTATTTTTGTATTGTCAGGATATTGTCGGTTTTAAAAACATTTCTGCAAGGCTACCAATATTAATTGGTGAAACGCCTATCTAGCCAATAAGAATTCTGAGTTAAAGTTTTCATTCAAAATAAAAATGTAACACGTCATCACGATTTCTAATGTGTTGATTACAAGAGATTATAAATTGGACCTCTTCAGTTTATTCTAGATAAAAAGAGATGCTGTCTGATGCGACCGAACATGTAATCCAATCAGCTTATAAAATTCGCCTGCTTGTCAAACATCTGCAAATTCTTTAAAATAGTGATAATAATTACGGGTTGTAAGCCGACGAACTTTGTTTTACCTCTAACTTATTTTTATAAATTTCAAAAAGATTCTTAATATTTGTTTTCACTCTGATTAAAAATGCCGAATTATTAGATAGTCAGAAACAGAGTGCGTCTCTATTCAGTCATTTTTAACAGGAACGAGATTGTGGAGGCCCTCAATTGACAGTAAAATTTGCTAGAGAGGTAAGTATTGATACCGTTAACTTTTCCGACTTTTATTGGAAATATTTTTTAGCACCCTGCGCCAGCACTGAGTATTACTATGTGCACCATGACTAAATTAAAAACAATATAATGTTAGGGTAGGATTCACCAAAAGAAACCGACCTCATACGAATAAACTAAATATTAAAGTTAAATACGGGAACATTGCGACATTTTGACGCCATAAATTGAGATAAGATCAAACTTAAAATCAGAATGAACTGAAATTAATTATTTTAAAACAACAGAGAGAGTAGTGTCACAGCAATTGTTTCAGTGAAAATCCGGCCGAGATAAACAATTCGCTAAAGCTTTTTTACGCGATGATACATTCGGGGTCATCTGTTTAACTGCGAATAAAAAGAGACTCCCAAATTAACTTTTCACTGTACCCGAAACACGCACCCAAAATAAAATAAAAAACGAGAAACACGGGACTAAATAGAACGATTATTCTTCGAGTTGTTATATTTAAATTTCCGTGTCGTTTATTTCCGATTCGGCATCGACGTACGACCGGTCCGCCCCTTTCAGATTGTATTGTTTCGTGGATTCGAGCCGCAATTTTTCGCATTTCCAGCTGTCGGCCGAAATAAATTTTATGAGGTTTTATCGAGAATTCCGTGTGCCGGATCGAGCAACCGACACGTGATGCGGCTAGAAGTTTTCTCGATAGTTTTTATGGCCGGAAATATAACTTAGTGTCTGGAGATTTATTGGAATTCTAACTTTGAGCGTTTATATTTTTCGGTCATTTTATTTCTCGGTAGGAATACTGTTCGGAGACGTCCGATAAAAAGTTTGATTTCGTTTTCTCGTTTGTCGAACGACTAAAAACTAATATGAAGTACTGCAATATTTTTTTTATATTTAAAAGTCTAATTCTTAACAACGAGGGTTTATCTGGACTGGATTTACTGTTTAACGTGGGCTCCGAACCACGGTTCTCGGCATTAAGCTTACCGACTTGGAAATCATCCCAGAAGACATCCGGTCTTACCAAGCCTGGTTACTGACGTGACTGGGATCATTTTCCTTGTCGGATTGTGCACTTTTGCCTAGGACAATCACAAATGTTAAACAATCGCAAACATAAATTTACGACCTTCCTCAGCAGGATTCGAACTCACGACTACCGCATCAGTAGGAAGACCGTCCTGTCGCCTTTACTGCTGCGCCAACCAATCCACCTGTAAAAATTATTTTTACTTTTAATTATTTAATTATTTTCATAACCTATAACGAGTGTAATTCAACGTGTTTGTGTGAAGTACTTCGAAAGAGTGTCAGTGCATCCCATTGTACTCGCTAATCAGCTAAATATGCGACGTGATAGTGAAGTGCGTAGACTAAAACGCTTAACACCACCTGATCTGATTACTGGACATATGTAGACTTAATAAGCTTTAGAATAAGACTAATTAATTAAGATAATATTTTATACAGAAGATTGCTTAATGATGTGATTTTCTACATGCCATGTATATATAATATAGACAGAAGAAATACTTATTGCCAATAAGGCAGATTGTGGACTCACGAAGAGTAATAAAAAAAAATTATTTTCATTAATAGAGTTAGGTATTGGCGAGTGGAGGAATTAGAGTTAAGTAAGCAAGAAAGTTATCTGTATTTTGGTATTTATAAACCAAAATTAAAAAATCAAACCCGCAGCTATTTATAATCATGTTTTCCAATGGGGCTTCTGATCCAAATTTTAAGGTTTTCCGCATTTAAAAAAAAACCTTTTTTTTATAAATTAAGTCCATACTACTTTTTTTATATTCGAAAATTTAGTAATCTCTTAATCATCGTCATTAAAATTGTCTCTTTTGGAAACTGGTTTTCAATAGAAATCATGGAAGGAGCTGTTAAACGATTCCCAGCCACTGTATTTCTGAGAATCATTTTGATGCGCTTTAGTGTTGAGAAACATTATTCGGCCTCTGATGTTGTCACGGGAGTTGTTAACACGATTTCTAATAATTTTCTAGTCTCCTTCAACGTGTCTTATGGATTGTTTGCTATTAAAAATTAAAAAGAGGTAGTGTAGCATTTAATGTGCTGCAATCATTTCTTCAATAAATAACTGACAGTTCAGTTCGTAATCGTTCTTTATCCAGTATGGGATAAAATAAACATATAGAAAAACATACCGCAATACTCTCCAAAGTCTTGATCTTTACCATAATTTATTATAACATCGCACACTTCAAAAGCAGAAATTCGGTAATCAAATTTACTGTTGCCTGGACGGTTGTGTTTATTTTCTGGTGGCTCATGACTTATTATATCTGATGCTTTAGTAATGGCTAGCGATGACTATCGTATGAAAACAGTCGAAACAGTCGATAGTCGCAAAACAGTCAAAATAGTCGACAGTCAAAAAATTAGCGACTGAGAATAGTAAGTACTATTTTCACAATAAATGCACGGTTCTACTGTTTTGTTTAATTCGTGAAGTCACACGAAGATGTACGAACCCTTTCCAGTATAAATTGTGAAAGAAGAAAGGACGGAGATGTACATGTTCCTTCACGTACTTAATTGCATGTACATTTCCTAACTTTAAAAAAGAAAAGGAAAAAATAATTACTGAATAACATGCAATTAATAATTTCATTTTAAATGAAGTAGAATTACTTTTATATTTGAATGTTCTGTGGATCTGTAAAAATAATTGGAATTTTTCTATGTAATGGAACAATACCCCACAAATATTTTATCGTTTTTGAATATGTTAATTGCTATTTTCAAATAATATACTATCATAAATATAGACAATACAATAGAACTTAAATAAAACCTAAAAACTAAAGATGTACAATAACCATAATTACTAAATAAATATTATATATATACCTAATCATAGGAAAACGCTAAAACATTAAACATGACAAAATTAAAAATTATCGCACAATATCTACTAGAGCTTCTTTAAATATAGTAAATGCTTTATTTATTATTGAACGGAAACCTTTTGTAACCAATCGAGACAGTAATCTAAATATATTATCGCCATAAAAACAGTCAAAAGTATTTTACTATTTATCATTCACAATTTTAATCTTTTTACCCTATTACATTCACAATCTTGAAAAATATCGTTCCAATATGCTGCCAAAAAAATCATAAAACTATATATATATCACATATAAATCGATGTAAGCATAAATTGGGTACATTTTTGTCAAGGTCGTGGCTAGGACAACAGAACCAGAACGTTAGAAATCAATCGAATGAAACTAGTAGAACCAAAAATTGTAACAAAGAACACGACTGAAACAGTCGATAATCAAACACGAGTACGTTGAGTCAAACAGGCATCAATTATATTACATGTAATCAGTGCATTCACATTTTAAATGTATATTTTTTATATATTTTAAAGTATCTTTTTTACTAAAAAGGGTTTATCTGGACTGGCCAGTGACGAACTTAGAGACCATCCCAGAAAGCATCCGTACTTACCCAGCCTGGTTACTGGAGAGTCTGGGATGATTATTCTTTGTCAGATTTTCAGCTGTTGCCTTTAAAGAAATTTACAATTACAAACACAAACATAAAGTACTTCCGTGTCCCAGCAGGATTCGAACTCGCGACTATCACAATAGTAGGACGATCGTCCTGTTTCTTTAATCACTGCGCTAAGCAAGCCGGCTTTCTCTATTATTGTTTTTAAATTAAGTATCTTGTTCACACCTAGACTAAACACCTAGATTAAACAATCAACTTTTATCTTATGTTGAACGAAACCGATGGGTATCAGCAACTATATAGAAAAGTATTCTTCTATAAATATTCATGAGAACTTTGTTACAATTAGTTTTAAAAATTGCATATCTAACTATGGAGAACTATGTCAAAAATATTTATAAATTAACTACATAATACTTTTTGAGCAAGTTAATTATAAAAATACCAAAAACGCATTACGATCTCGTTAAAAAAGGTGAATTTCGATAACTGTAACCGACAAATTAGGAAGTTGCTTGAATCGGACCAACGAAACGGAGTAAATCTTCATTTAATTATTCGAAAAAGTGACATAAATGCCAGCTCATCGTCTTAATCGACTCTTAATTTTAATACTAATTAATATTCTCGTCTTTAAATGGGTTTAAGTCAGACATACGGGTCGGCAGTGTTAAGTAAACCAGATGTTGGTGGCTAGTAGGATGTGATACGGCAACTTTGACGTTGGTATCACCCAATGTACGATTAGTATGACTTATACCAACTAATTTGTGTGTCAATATTGAAAAGTTTGATGATATTCATAATGTTATTTATAGTTTCGTTTATTAGTAAATTTTTGATATATTAAATAAAATATGGCATATTGTCACATTTCTTGTCATTCGAAAATATTCGTTAAAATATTAGTAACAATAATTTTTATTATTATTTCTTTAATTCTATTAAAAAATTGAATATCTTATGGTTTTATCACAAAATCATGTTTTTAGCACATATGCGCATATTGGCTTTAATTAATACTGATTAAGTGTACTTCCATCAAACGTTAATGAAGTTTGTTTCAGAAAAATATCTGGACATGAACAATGTTAAAGGAAATTACTAGGTAGTGAATATCTAATTTTAATACATGTCATGTGCTTTAAAACGTATTAAACCATTTACAATCACCTTTAAATCACCACTCATTAATCGACCAAGTACACAGGGGAACTGCGATTGTTAAATAGGTATTCAAAGAATATAAATACTGCCCTGTAATATGTATCTCTCTGCGGGTGTCCCACAAGCTTTTGACCACTAGTGTAAAATATCACCAAAGTGCAACGGCTGAACTATTGTCAACTGCTGGAGTTGTATATTCCCGAAAGAAAATTTAGCATTTAGCAACACTCAAATGTATTTCATGTAGAGTTCTCCACGATAGTGTCTTGGAACCACTCCTGTATTTGTTGATATCTCAGCAGCAAAAGAAACAGCACTTAGAACAAATGGCGGCAACACAGTTATCATGGCAGAAGATGTATACCTGAAGATTAATATATGTTAGTCGATAAAAAGATTAATAAACAAGACAAAAAACCTAATTATATTACTTACAAATGCCGATTCCTCAAGCGTAAACAGCTAAATACCTCAGCATTCATATTGATGGTAGGTTAAATTGGAAACGTCAACATGTTGGACAAAAAGCAAAGTTACTAGCTACTAGTTATTCGGAAGATACAGCCAACTTGACCTAAAATCAAGGAGATTGGTTTATTAGTCAATTTACGAAGTGATCCATGATTTCGTCTTAAAATATGGGAAAAGATTACTAATCACAACGTTGAAGTAATATTGCTGCTGGACAACATGTAGGAAATTAGAAGGTTGTATCGCATATTATATTGTATTATATGTAAGTTTAACTACTTAGGCTAAACTAACTTTAGCTTAAGTAGTCAATTTGGGAAATACATTCTAATATATTAAACACATACTTGCCTTGTTTGTGCATTAATGCAAGTACAACAAAAACTGTAGTAATAAATTAAGATTGTAAAAATGTGCTTTTTAAATTTAAAAAGTCAATCCATAATTCTCTTGAGTTCTAATATTTTGACACATTTTATTTATCAAAATCGGTAATGAACAATTGATTGATGACAATATTATTTTTACTGCCTCCGTCCGGCAGAGAACACTAAACCTAAAGACAACGGCAGTGTCATCAACGAATCCAAGCCCATCAACAGACCAGTCACCCCGGCTTTTCTTCTCAACCAAACTTCAAACGATAAAATTTCTAGTTTACGACGGAACATCGATTACCAATTAAACGAGCTCCCGCATAAGCAGCTCGTGGAACTGGCAAACATCATTAACTCCATCATGGGGCTGCAACATTTCCCGGAATATTCGAAACACGCACATATAGCGGTTATTTCCAAGAAAGAAGCAAAATCATTTCCATCTGACTAGAGGCCCATCAGCCTTCTCAGTGTCATTTCGAAGCTTGCCGAGAGGGTAATACTCATCATTTTCCAAAAGAAGCGTTATGCACTGCGCTTCTCGCAACTTAAGATCGACACCGCAACATTTCCATGGCTGGACAATGTCAAGTACTCCGACCGACGGTTTTGATTGCCATTCCTATATTCATCTAGAAAATAATCCCGAAAAGATCGGGGATAACAAACCTGCTATCTTCTTTTATCTGCCCTTCAGCAGACTTCCCATCTCCATAAAATGCTTATTTTACAAGATGTTAACAAAATTCGGTCCGTTCTTCTCTACAGATTTAATGTCTACTTCAAGTTTGTTACACCCAACTAGGTTTCCAATTTTCGAAAATAAGCTACTCAGGAGAATCTTGAACGACCTTGGTTTGTCAGAAATAATCAAATCCATAGGGAAACTGATACTCCAGAAATCAAGCACCTAATATCTCAATCATTCCACAAACAACAACTCAACTCAAGTTCTTTTGTAAACGCGCTTGTTTTTACTCTCAACATTTTCAAGATATTTAAAATTGTTTAGCATGAAAATTGAAAAAATAGGAAATGTTATACCATATTCTACTGTTAATTAAAATGTTTTCTCTTTACAGGCAAGGACCATTTGAGAGGTTAATTAATTATTCATATTCGTGTTTCAGCATCTCATAAATTATAATATTATTCGAAATATGTAATTTATGGCGATTGAGGTATGCTGAAAGTCTTTGAACATGTTGCAATTTCCGTGCTGTTTTATAAATTATGTTACTGTTACTTCATTAAACTTAATTAGATTTTTTCTTTATAATCTAATATTTCTTTAATTATTTTTTATCTACTTGATCTTGAATGTTTTGATAGAATTAGGTTTCCCTTTAAATATATTAAGAGTTCATTTAAATTATTAAGTAGATTTTCCCAAATTTAATATTCTTGCTTTGTAACTTTAGAAGTATTACATAAAACAATTTAATTAAGTTATGAATTTCTTTCTACTTATATTATTTTTTTAACTACAATATATCTTTAAAAAAAATGTAAATTGTAATTGTATTTTAAAAAATGTAATAAAATATGAAGCTGACAGTGTCGACCAGAACCTAAAATATGTGTTTATATATTTTGTGTAACTGACTGATGTGATTCCTTGTTGCTTGAGTTACGTCATTTTATTCGTTTAATTGGCGAATTTTGTTTAATTGGAATTTATTGATTTGTAACATATATTATACAAGACTGTTAAGCCCATAGTTTCTTGTTCGATATTCGAGCTCTAACAAATTATACGCTTCCAGGTGCCTCTGTTTTCATCAAAATGGAGGTAAAAAATTCTAAATTATCAATGTTACAATGTTTTAAATACAACACCAAATTAAATCAATAATGTTATTTCAAAAATCTAAATATCTAAAGCAAAGAAAACAGACAATTTGTCTTATTCTCGAATTTTGTTAATCTATGTTGGGATGAAATCTCTACGTATGTGGGGTTTTTCCTTTTGGAGCTGTATATACCTTCCGATAAAGCGGCCACATTAATTTCTTTTCTCTGCAAAAAATGTAAAATATAACTTTACGTGACCATATTATTCTTAATCGTTTTTTTCCAAACTTGCCATAGATTTATTGGGAACGTATATTACACAAAACTATCAGGTCTAATATTTCTTTCTTGATATAAGCTTTAACAGTGTCAAATTTCACACCTCCAGGTGTCCCCATTTTTTCAAAAAGAGAGGCAACATTTTTGCAATGAAGTAATTATAATGATTATCAAGATTTTTCTGTAAATTTTAGTAGTATTAATTTCTGACTCATATCATGTTCCTTATTTTTTAAATTTAAAATTATTATTACCCGCGCTTATTAACACGCAAATTTAAGATGAAGGAAGGTATAACCATAACCATTGTGATGCCTTACCAGTGATCAGATATTTAAAAAGGTTGCTATTATTCAATATCTGATAAAGATCGATTGAGAAGTTACGATACAAATATTTAATGGTCATTACTTCATTCCTGTTTACATTCAGGTCGAATATATAAAATATAAAAACAATTTTACAGAAATCATCCCTTCTCTTTCCTCCAAAGTGTGTCGGAGAAGAAATAGGTACATCTCCGTCTTACTTACAAAAAAAATAATTTTATTAACCGCATGTTGGAATGAAATAGAAATAAACAAATTACTTTTATTATATTATGTCACCGTTACTTTTCGAATGTTAAAATAGGATAAATATATTTGGATCATTATTCCATTCCTTTTTTCACACTGCCACTTGCCAATTTAAAATTAACTGATCTGACACATGCACAAATAATCAAACAATTATCTCCGTTCTTTCCTCTCTCAAAACTAGTAGGGAAAGGAATTCGTAAATCTCCGCTTTTATCGACTAGTTTTGCAACTATCGACTGTTTCTACTATATTTAGTCGATAGTGGCCAACGCTAGT
This sequence comes from Rhynchophorus ferrugineus, assembly GCF_030347505.1. NCBI lineage: Eukaryota > Metazoa > Arthropoda > Insecta > Coleoptera > Curculionidae > Rhynchophorus > Rhynchophorus ferrugineus. The sequence continues at coordinate 14,513,793 of NW_027472583.1, read as the reverse complement.
CATCACTATAGTTAGTCATCAATATATTGGAATAGTTTATGTAATAGGTCAACTTTAAATACTAATTTAATTTTAGTCGGCTTGGTGGCGCAGTGGTAAAGGCGATAGGACGGTTCACCTCCTGTTGCGATAGCCGCGGGTTCGAATCCTGCTGGGACATGGTCGTAAATTTATGTTTGCAATTGTTTAAAATTTGTGATAAACAGGCTGGGTAAGACGTTATGTCTTCTAGGATGATTTCTAAAGTTGGTCACTCGCCAGTCGGTAGGCTTAATACTGGTAGCTTAATCAGGACCGTGGTTCGGAGCCCATGTTAGTAACTGTAGATCCAGTCCATATAAACCCATAGTTGGTAAAAGGAGATTTTTCAATATATTAAAAAAAATTATTTCTATTTCGAAAATGTATTCAACACCTAGTATATTGTATTCTTACCTAGATAGTTTTAAAAATATGAACAAATTGGTAATTGTGAATAATTTAAATCATCACCGTGTTTTTTACTCTCGTTGTCACTTAGTCTAATTTAATTAAAAGCGCTCCATTTGGCGCATTATTCAGAAAAAACAACTCGGACCTGGCCTCATTAAAATGTTTTCTCCGGTACGGAAGACCCCCAGACCGGCTGAAATATTAAAAAGGCCGCCAGTGTCCGACGCTAAATGTCCGCTTTTCCGCTCTCTGAAAAGCTCCTAAATTCGTGGAGGACCGCGTCCTTTCGATTTGTCCCGCATAAAACGGCCATTTTCTACCGAAAAGGAGAGCGATTGTTTTCGCTCGGACCCTATTTGCGAGTAAAATTACTGTTGCCGAACCCCGCAGGGCCCATGTCTTCGTTTTCTTTTTGTTCGCAACGTTGCCAAACGGATATTTTATTCTCCGACCACGTAACACGTCAAATATTTGGGTTTAAAGGGTTTTAGGGTTTCTAATTAAGTTAAAACAATGGAACGGGTCGAATTCGTTATTTGTAATAATTCGGGTAAGCCGCAAAAAGTCGGTTTTGAAGCGAATATGAGTACTGATGTTGACTTTTTTCTCTGTATACGTGTTGGGTTACTTACCGGTCTTTTGAAGTATTCGTAATTAATATGTTTTTGTGTTAAAATTAATATTTTAGCCCGAAGCTCAACCACAAACGTCAAGAGACTAAATGTTTCCATCGCGATGTTTATTGTAGCCAAGTATATTTTTAGTATATTTAAAATTAATTCTATAGAAGCTCTTGTGTTAAAATTCCATAAAGGTAATGATACTGGATAAATATAGTATATGGAAATAATGAAGTAAAGTATATATAAATAAAAGTCAAATATAAAATTAGTACGCTGAGGTTACTTTTTATATTTCGGGATTATGATGCACCCTAGTTGTTGGAGAATGGCTGGAAAATCACTAAATAATTTTACTTATCAATATATCTGCTACCAGCACCATCCCCAGTATTTAACTCCTGTTAAAATGGTTCAAACCAACTACAGATTGAATTATCAAACACCTGAATATAAGTTTGTTTTTGTGAGCAAATATTGAACAATTGACCAGGTAGTTAGAATCACAGATACTTTATCAAAAAGCTCACGAAGAGAACAAAGTTTGCTCATCTATGTTCTTGGACATTAGCCGATGCTTTTTTTTATGTTCACAACGCTGCCAAATTGATATTTTACTCTCCAACCACATAGCACGTCAAATATTTGGGTTTAGAAGGTTTCAGGGTTTCTAATTAAGTTAAAACAATGGAACGAGTCGAATTCGTTATTTTTAATAATTCGGGTAAGCCGCAAAAAGTCGTTTTAGAAGCGAATATGAGTACTGATGTTGACTTTTTTCTCTGTATACGTGTTGCGTTACTTACCGGTCTTTTGAAGTATTCGTTATTAATATGTTTTGGTGCTAAAATGAATATATTAGCCCGAAGCTCAACAACAAACGTCAAGAGACTAAATGTTTCCATAGCGGTGTTTATTGTAGCGAAGTATATTTTTGGTATATTTAAAATTCATTCTATAGAAGCTGTTGTGTTAAAATTCCATAAAGGTAATGATACAGGATAAATATACTATATGGAAATTACAGTAAAAGTCAAATATAAAATTAGTATGCTGAGGTTACTTTTTATATTTCGGGATTATGATGCACCGTAGTTGTTTAACATATCTCATTGCATAGACTATATATCAAAAAAGACAATTATAACGCTAACCAACTTGTCTAATTCATCAGTCCGATTAAAACATGTCCCGTTTGGAGAATGGTTGAGTTTATTATGACTTCAGATGCTGGAAAATCACTTAATAATTTTACTTTTCAATATATGTGCTACCAGCACCATCCAAAGTATTTAACTCCTGTTAAAATGGTTCAAACCAACCAAAGATAAAAAAATCAAACACCTGAATATAAGTTTGTTTTTGTGAGCAAATATTGAACAATTGACCAGGTAGTTAGAATCACAGATATTATATAAAAAGCTCACGAAGAGAACAAAGTTTGCTCAGCTATATTCTTGGACACTAGCCGATGTTTTTTTTTATTATGTTTGCAACGCTGCCAAACGGATATTTTATTCTCCGACCGCATAGAACGTCAAATATTTGGTTGTGCGGAAGGTTTAAAAAATTTCTAAATAAGTTAAAACAATGAAACAGGTCGAATTCGTTATTTTTAATAATTTGGGTAAGCCGCTAAAAGTCGTTTTAGAAGCGAATATGAGTACTGATGTTGACTTTTTTCTCTGTATACGTGTTGGGTTACTTACCGGTCTTTTGAAGTATTCGTAATTAATGTATTTTCGCACCAGTTCGATAAAAACATGTCTCGTTTGGAAAAAAGCTGCGGTTATTATAATTCGGGAACCACTAAATAATCTTGTTGATCAATTTTATTGCTACCAATAATATCCAAAGTGTGTAAGTCCTGTTAAATAGGTTAAAAAAAGGGTTTTATGAGCAAAAACTCAAAAATTAACACATCACAGGCATTATTACTTTGCAGCGTGCTACAGTTTGCTCGGCAATTCAGCTATTAAATTCTTAGACATAGCGCAAGCCTTCGATAAAATTTAGTATAAAATGTTACCGAAGCAATACATTGAAACCTTAAACTCTTATATCGCAGCCAGGGATATTTAGAGTTAAACAGGAAGAGGCTAACTGAACAATGAAAGAATGATTTGGAAGTTTTGGCTCCTGTTTTTCGACTATTCTATCATGAGACATTACAAGGAAATATTATTCGCGCTAATTATATATATTTTATAGTTCTGTAAAAATTTTTGTTTCCAGGATACATGCTCACATGCATATTTAACAGTTTAACATTTAACATTTAACAGTTTTAGAGTGATTTACACTACCTGAATAATGGGTCAAAGACATTAACCCGACAACATCAACTAATTCAGTGAATTCAACCTTGTTTCACAATAAACTGTTTTTCAATAAACATTTTTCAGTTTGTAGGATTTGCAGGCCGGTGTGCCATGACCTATTAGAAGCTTGAGGTATATCAGGAAATGCAGTCAAAAAATATTTTCTAGAACTTTACGTTTTTACCTATTTAGTTGACTAATTTGTGATCTTGTTCTATTATTCCCTGTTTATTTATATGGGTACTAATTTGGTGATCTAATAATATTTCTTACTGTTATAAATATTTTGAGCCTTTTTATGTGTAATTTCTCAAAACTGGATATATCATATATGTCCTTTGTTTTTTGTATTTTGTCCCTAGTTTGAGAATAATTATTATTTGGTCAATTTTGGTATATTTCGATATATGTAAAAATTAGTATTTAATTCATATTTCATTTCTAAGAAGTACCTAATCTGAGTAGAAAAAGTATTGGATAGATTCAAAAATATACACTATTGTACTGACATTTGTGAAGTATATTTTGTTTAGTGACTAAAAATAATGATAATAAAAAGAAAAGCGTATTTATACAACCCTTAGTTTATATAATAGAATAGCATAATGTTAATAAGTATAATTAAATACAAATTTTAAGAAGAAATCTTCTTATTTAATTAACATTTTCATGTTTTGATGTTTATAACTATGTCAACATATATAATATATTAATAATACTTACATATCGGATATACATAAAAATATATTGGAATAGGTGTCCAAAAATTGATATTGTGGTTTATATACAAGCATGTGTGTACATTTTTGACTTCATTTATCAGTGATTTAAAATTTATAGCCTTGTAACTTTATAAGTTATTCATGGAATTACATTTATCCGTTTTCTGAATATTATATAAATATTTAGAAGTCAATAAATCTAATCTTTCCAAGTTGACATTTCCTAATTTATAGTGGACTATCGTTTATTTTATTTAATTTTATCTTTGGCTGCAATGATATCTCTATCCAATTTTAATTGATACAACTTACATAATCCATTTCCACACCCTACATGAGATTAAATATATTATGATATTTCATATCTGTTGGCACTAGTTTAAATATACTCTTGCTTTTTCATATTTTTTGTTATCTTTGGTTCTGTATTTTATTTTATAAATTTTAAAAAAATAGTACAATGTCATAAATAATTACAGCAAAGCTTTTAACATTATATTTTTATTATGTTATCGGCATTAAACCATTTATTTAAAACCATATAAATAAAATTCAGGACCAAAAATATCAAAAGAATTATGAAAATAGAATCTCGTGTTTATAGTTTCACATATTTTAACGCAAAAGTCAAAACGACATGCACATGGTTAAAAAGTTCTTAAAAATACGTTAAATTACTCCAACATGCATGCTGGAACAGCCACTCAGACAGACGATAAATGAAGTTGTTCGACCATAAATCATGAGAACAAGTGCGAACGCCGCTTCTTCATCTCTCACTCCTTCTATAATATTTCCCCAAAAGCTATTTTTATGGTTTTACAGACGTATAGCATAACATTTCTTTTTAATAGCATATTTATACCCCGTATTAAAAGATTTTTGTTTTATTTATTCAGCTATATCGTGCTAATATTAGGTATTTCCGGTACATATTGGACTGTTTAGAATATCGATTTCACTCTAAGGATTCATGTTATATAATATGGAATAATATTTTTAAAACAATTTATCTTAAAGAGTATTAAAAAAATGTTATGAAGCGTTTATTATACATTAGTAGTAAAAAATCATATAGATAGGAAAATACAATAATTATATGAATATGTTCTACATATAACAATACTTGTATTATATACAAATTACGAATGAATTGCTTTCCTAGTATTTGGAAAATGACTAAAATTATTACAATTATATAGCTTGAAAACAATATCTAAAAATAGAAATCTCCTACGGGCCTATAACCTTATTCTACATAGTCTCCCAGATTTGCCTTTTTTTAAAACAAACAACCCTGAAAACAAGACACACAGAAGATCAGATGGCATAAATATATGATCAGAGAGTATTACACCTTTTTACCTATAATTGTGTGTTTGATCCTAGAAAATTGATGTAGTGTGTAGCAAAGAATTACTCTAATGGATATACTAGTCTAGAGGGATATACAACGACGAACTGTTTGAACTTGTTATGGAAGGAAAATCTTATGACGAAATTGACAAATAGTGGAATTATGAACAAATGTTTGATAGATTAGGAATTAACAGTTTAGTAATTGACTTGAACTGTGATTTTGATGGTAAAAGTGATAGTGACTGTAAGATATGTGTGCATATGGAACTGTTATATCAGAAGACACAGAGGAAATCGTTAAAATTTTGCAAGAAAATTGTACACAGGTAGTAATGGAAGGAAACAAGGAGAAATATACTCATATCAAAAGCAGTTAACAAGGAAACGTGAGATGGAATGACATTAATGGACGAAATAAGGACTAATCATAAAATGGTAACTATGCTTTCCAATTAAAATACAATATACTACTTGGATATATAAAATAAATTATAGTTGATAAGAGTATTTTTGTTTCTGTTATTATTTTATTTACATTAGAATTTTCTTATATGTCAAAACCAATATAAATTAAAAGGTAACGCTGCTGCGACAACATTGCAATATTACATCATATTTTTTAATTAAGTGAATTCAGTGTTATTTTGAATACACTATATATATCTCAGACTGCTAGTAACGTCTTTGAAAGAGTGTCAATGAACCGTAATATATTAGCTAATCAGCTAAATATGCGTGATAATAATGAATAAAACTAAAACCTTTGATAACATTTTATTTGGTTAATCGATTTTAATGTCTTTAACGGACTTTGGTGTAAGACTTAGAATAAGATATTTTCCACAGAAGATCGTTTACTGAAGTGATTTTTACATGTTATATAACATATTGTCATAAGAAATACTTATTGCCTACTAGGATAATTATTCACACACTAAGAGTAATTAAAACTTCTTATCACTTTTTAAGAAACGATTTTTAGACTATTAAAAGACATATTCGTCCTCTATTCATCTATTTCAGGTAGTATTTTATATATTACTTCTTATATGATATATTTATGTAAATGTTGTTATATATTAAAGTAACCTTTGCTTTATTTATTCTATCTTTATTTTTTGTTCAATTGCTTAATACAAAGGGGAATAACAACATGATAATTTTTTCAACTAGAATGGTTGTATGTCGGATTTTACACTGTTACCAATGAAAAATTATAAACTTACATACCCTGTACTCACCATTCCATACTATCACCTGTTAACAGCCAGTTTTGGATATTTATACATGTTAAGCATATTATTTAGGTCTATATTAAACCATATGGAATCATCGTTATACTGCAGGTTGAACTATTCACTTAAGTTAGTTTCAAAATAATAAAATAAAATAAAACGTTCCTGGAGATCATATCTTCAAGGCATAAAGATGAAATAAGTTGATATAAGATCAAAACGCAACTTTATGATTTTAATGCTGTGATATTTTTTATTTTACGGTCGATTTTCTAGTGCGTGGTTACGTTAAACCGTTAGCTGTTGTTTTGGTTGACAAGTTGACATCACTGAAATATTATAAAAATATTAGAAAGATAAACCTACCACGTAATCATAATTTTTACAAGTAAGTAGTATTTGCGTCCCTAGTTATGGTCTTACCTTCTGGCAAATACGTAACTAACCTTAAACTATTAAATATTCGTTAAAATCAAAAATAGGGTTCTTTAATATTTCAAATAATTTAATGATGAACTGGCGAAATTACTTATTTAGGAATACATATGTAGGTAAATGACAACAAAATTTACAATAACAGCGTTTTATCTTCGAATATTTTTCCGCTTCATTTGTAACCTTCATTATTGGGTTACGGATATGTTATGAAATGCATTTACTAATTAAAATTGAAATGGATGGGAAGTTAATGCCAATAGAATTTTTAAAAAAATTAATAAAGTTTATAATTACTTCTAATAAAATGATATACTTGATGCCCTTCATATAGCTTCAGAACCTTATCAATTACTACCAATTCTTAAGCAAAAACAATTTTTCTTAACTGTTCCAAGTTTACCAGATATAAAATTAATTGAAGTACTTAAAATTAAAAACAGATTGATTAGTGATTATATTATGAATCTGAAAATGATGTTTGCGAAAATCCTTGTAATCAGAGCACAACTTTTGTTATTCTGGAATTTTTTAAATCTATATCAGAATGAAATTTTTGCATATGTCGTGTTTTTTTCCAGTGCTGAATATACCTTCCGATGAAACGGACACCTTAATCTGTTGTCCGTACAAATAATGTATATAATAAAATAATTTAATGATGAACTGGCGAAATTACTTATTTAGGAATACATATGTAGGTAAATGACAACAAAATTTACAATAACAGCGTTTTATCTTCGAATATTTTTCCGCTTCATTTTTCTTTTTTTCGAAGTTAAAATCACACTACAAGTCAGTCTATATGGTCTAAGAAATTAAAATATTAATTCTTATTAAAGGTTCTATTTAATTAATTTATTAAAGTTATTTTAGTGTAAAAGCCATATTGCTCCAATATATAGAACATTTCCACGAAGAGGCAACAATTATAATCTTTTAACTACACAGCCTGCTAAAGCAAATTTAACATTCTGACAATCCAAATTAAAATAATATTTCGACTATACTTTCACCACTTAACCATCTTTCAACTAGTCTTTCTCCTGTTGTTAAAGTAAGATATTTAGAAAACACCAGAAAATATAAGTTCAATTCGTTAGTTTAATTTGACCTCTCCGATCACATTTGATCGTAGTGTAGCCAATAAATTTAATTTTGATTGTAGAGTCAGTCACCAAAAGGAATAAAATGTAAATTCCCCATATTATTAATTGATTAATAATTTTGTAATGTAGGCGTGTAAATATGGAGTTGCACTAAAGCATCAAACCAACTGAAAATCTAACACTGCCAAAACTAAGTTCTACGATTAATTGTCAATGCTTATCGCTACGTAATCAAGAATCGTTATCGAAGATTTAGTCTTAAAACATGAAATAAGGTTACTAAATCTCAGCAATGTGGAAGCAATATAGCAACAGGACTATACGCAGGAAGCCAGAATATTGAAGCTGACCTAACAACATGAACTTGTATAATGTACATGTGTTACTCTTAACTCTAGTTTAAGTCTTGCTTGCGAATTGATGTAAGTAGAACATAATAATAAGCTAATTTATTCATTAAGATTGTATTGAATATATCTAATGTGATATTTAATTAATAAAAATAATTATTGCAGCTGTTATTATTACATATTTGAAATAAAATACAATAATTATAAAATGAACCAACAAATTTAAAAAAAAGTTAAATAAAATATTACAAAAGCAAATCAAAATAAACTACACAAAGCCACATAAAAATACTCTAAAAGCCGTTTATTATAAAACACACAAACAACAAGGAAAAATATATTCCGCTGCTATTTTTAGTTGCCACGTTTTTATATTTTATGTGCTATCTCGCGATATGCGGTTGGTCTAAAGCTTAAAAGTAACTTCTGCCTTAACTATACGTATTAAATGTATGCATTTTATACTGCGCTATTCACAGAAATGGATTGCCATTATTCATACGAGATTTTCCTACAAGTTGGGCCTTTTATTACCGAAAAAACACGAATACGTATATGTATTTACTATTTTATGTAGAAATAAAGAGAACTTTAAAGCATATTTTGCATAAAATATACAAATAAAAATGTATTTTTCAATAAGGGCGGGTTGATGTTATAACGGTATGAAACATTCGGTGTAAGAGATATTAACGGAACTACATTTCTATGTGAGAGATTTTATAGCACATCGCTAAAATGTCTCTTAAAAGCAGTTCAAAAATAATATTTTCTGTATCTTATTATATATAGCGATGTAAAGATGGGTTAGTCCTAGAGAGCTATCCACAACAATATCGAAGCGAAATACCATAGATATAAAGTTTTCTTGTGCATGGGAAAGGCATAGCGTAACACGAGCTGCTACAATCATATGGAACTATTACAAAAGAGATCTACCAATGTCAATTGTGGAAATTGAGTCACGCTTAACCCCATCACCAAAAAAATTTTCATATAGTTACATATTTTACTGTATTAATCACTAAACATCTTAATAGTTATCAGTAGTTTTAAATATTTAGCAAATTACTGTTAATAATTAGTAATTTCGGCCGTCGTGTGTTCCATATAGGAAAATTATGTAGTTCCTTTCACTTTATCTACATATTATCATCAGTTCATTTATGTATTAATATAATCTTTATATTTTATACATATTTTTGACCTAAAATATTTACTGAAGAACAATGAAACATTACTCTTTATTCCACTATTCAAACTTTAAAACAGTGTCTGTCATATTATGTCCTGTCAGTAAATTTATCTATTCCAAGCCATCATTTTCTGTAATATTGTGGAATCTGACAATTACAGATAGTTCATATTTAAATTGTCTTCTATGGATTTTATTAATCTACCGCTTTCTTTGCCTTGTGTGCTACATGAGGCCTAAAATCTGAGAAACTCAACAAATGAGAAATTGTATCATTGATTTTAACTCTTGTTTCACAAATTAATGCATTTGTAACCTTCATTATTGGGTTACGGATATGTTATGAAATGCATTTACTAATTAAAATTGAAATGGATGGGAAGTTAATGCCAATAGAATTTAAAAAAAAAATAATACAGTTTATAATTACTTCTAATAAAATGATATACTTGATGTCCTTCATATAGCTTCAGAAGCTTATCAATTACTACCAATTCTTAAGCAAAAACAATTTTTCTTAACTGTTCCAAGTTTACCAGATATAAAATTAATTGAAGTACTTAAAATTAAAAACAGATTGATTAGTGATTATATTATGAATCTGAAAATGATGTTTGCGAAAATCCTTGTAATCAGAGCACAACTTTTGTTATTCTGGAATTTTTTAAATCTATATCAGAATGAAATATTTGCATATGTCGTGTTTTTTTCCAGTGCTGAATATACCTTCCGATGAAACGGACACCTTAATCTGTTGTCCGTACAAATAATGTATATAATTAAATAATTTAATGATGAACTGGCGAAATTACTTATTTAGGAATACATATGTAGGTAAATGACAACAAAATTTACAATAACAGCGTTTTATCTTCGAATATTTTTCCGCTTCATTTTTCTTTTTTTCGAAGTTAAAATCACACTACAAGTCAGTCTATATGGTCTAAGAAATTAAAATATTAATTCTTATTAAAGGTTCTATTTAATTAATTTATTAAAGTTATTTTAGTGTAAAAGTCATATTGCTCCAATATATAGAACATTTCCACGAAGAGGCAATAATTATAATCTTTTAACTACACAGCCTGCTAAAGCAAATTTAACATTCTGACAATCCAAATTAAAATAATATTTTGACTATACTTTCACCACTTAACCATCTTTCAACTAGTCTTTCTCCTGTTGTTAAAGTAAGATATTTAGAAAACACCAGAAAATATAAGTTCAATTCGTTAGTTTATTTCGACCTCTCCGATCACATTTGATCGTAGTGTAGTCAATAAATTTTATTTTGATTGTAGAGTATCAGTCACCAAAAGGAATAAAATGTAAATTCCCTATATTATTAATTGATTAATAATTTTGTAATGTAGGCGTGTAAATATGGGGTTGCACTAAAGCATCAAACCAACTGAAAATCTAACACTGCCAAAACTAAGTTATATGATTAATTGGTCAATGCTTATCGCTACGTACCCAAGAAAAGAGGTCGATGATATTGAAATCAAATGAATTTACGAAGTTATCGAAGGAACAGGAACAGGAAGTCAGAACATTGAAGCTGACGTGACAACATGAACTTGTATAGTGTACATGTGTTACTCTTAACTCTAGTTTAAGTCTTGCTTACAAATTGATGTAAGTAGAACATAATAGTAAGCTAATTTATTCCCTAAGATTGCATTGAATATATCAAAAGTGATATTTAATTAATAAATATAATTATTGTAGCTGTTATTATAGCATTTGAAATAAAATACAATAATTATAAAATAAACTAATAAATTTAAAAAAAGTCAAATAAAATATTATAAAAGCAAATCAAAATAAACTGCACAAAGCCACATAAAAATACTCTAAAAGCCGTTTATTATAAAATACACAAACAAGAAGGAAAAATATATTCCGCTGCTATTTTTAGTTGCCACGTTTTTATATTTTATGTGCTATCTCGCGATATGCGGTTGGTCTAAAGCTTAAAAGTAACTTCTGCCTTAACTATACGTATTAAATGTATGCATTTTATACTGCGCTATTCACAGAAATGGATTGCCATTATTCATACGAGATTTTCCTACAAGTTGGGCCTTTTATTACCGAAAAAACACGCATACGTATATGTATTTACTATTTTATGTAGAAATAAAGAGAACTTTAAAGCATATTTTGCATAAAATATACAAATAAAAATGTATTTTTCAATAAGGGCGGGTTGATGTTATAACGGAATGAAACATTCGGTGTAAGAGATATTAACGGAACTACCTTTCTATGTGAGAGATTTTATAGCACATCGCTAAAATGTCTCTTAAAAGCAGTTCAAAAATAATATTTTTCTGTATCTTATTATATATAGCGATGTAAAGATGGGTTAGTCCTAGAGAGCTATCCACAACAATATCGAAGCGAAATACCATAGCTATAAAATTTTCTTGTGCATGGAAAAGGCGTAGCATAATACGAGCTGCTACAATCATATGGAACTATTACAAAAGAGATCTACCAATGTCAATTGTGGAAATTGAGTCACGTTTAACCCCATCACCAAAAAAATTGTCATATAGTTACATATTTTACTGTATTAATCACTAAACATCTTAATAGTTATCAGTAGTTTTAAATATTTAGCAAATTACTATTAATAATTAGTAATTCCTTCTATTCCTCCCGTCGTGTGTTCCGTATAGAAAAATTATGTAGTTCGTTTCACTTTATCTACATATTATCATTAGTTCATTTATGTATTAATATAATCTTTATATTTTATACATATTTTTGACCTAAAATATGTACTGAATGACAATGAATCGTTCATTACTCTTTATTCCACTATTCAATCTTTAAAACAGTGTCTGTCATATTATTTCCTGTCAGTAAATTTATCTATTCCAAGCCATCATTTTCTCTAATATTCTGGTATCTGACAATTACAGATAGTTCATATTTAAATTGTCTTCTATGGATTTTATTAATCTACCGCTTTCTTTGCCTTGTGTGCTACATTAGGCCTAAAATCTGAGAAACTTAACAAATGAGAAATTGTATCATTTATTTTAACTCTTGTTTCACAAATTAATGCATTTGTAACCTTCATTATTGGGTTACGGATATGTTATGAAATGCATTTACTAATTAAACTTGAAATGGATTGGAAGTTAATGCCAATAGAATTTAGAAAAAAAATTGAATAAAGTTTACAATTACTTCTAATAAAATCATATACTTGATGCCCTTCGTATAACTTCAGAACGTTATCAATTACTACCAATTCTTAAGCAAAAACAATTTTTCTTAACTGTTCCAAGTTTACCAGATATAAAATTAATTGAAATACTTAAAATTAAAAACAGATTGATTAATGATTATATTATGAATCTGAAAATAATGTTTGCGAAAATCCTTGTAATCAGAGCACAACTTTTGTTATTCCGGAATTTTTTTAATCTATATTAGAATGAAATTTTCGCATATGTCGTGTTTTAGTCCAGTGCTGAATATACCTTCCGATGAAAAGGACACCTTAATGTGTTGTCCGTACAAATAATGTATATCATACTTTCCTTAATCGTTAAATTATATCTATCGTAACTCTTTAATAGTATAACTAACGTATAGTTTAATAATATTTCAACTCACTCACTTTCTGTGTTAATATTGTTTCAAATCACAAAATATTGAGAACTTAGAGGGGGTATATTATACGGGCGCATGTGAAACAGTGTTTTAGTTTGTTCATTTGCGGAGGGTGGCTTGATGTTTAAATTTTTCAGCAAAGGCAAATTTGACATATTCAGCTTTCAGAAGACTGTTCTAGATGATAAGGAATCGTAGAGTACGTGTGTTTATATTTGGTGGAAATAGTCAAAAAATTATTGGGTTAATTCGGACTTTTTTGATAGTGTTATACTTCCTATAGAAGCACTTTGATGTATATACAAGGAACTCCGGTTTAATTGTTTTCGGTAAAGCTTTTGATGAAAGCGTTTATTTCGAATTTGATGCATTTTTCAACATGGCTTACAAAGCAAACTTAATAAACTTATAGAGTTACATGTTAAATATTATTATTTTGTTAACGGTGTTTTTACGGTTCTTTTTTAGTTAAAATGATTTGTTTAAAGCTGAAGACATCCCATAGGTATTGCGTCCCATTATTGTAGTACCGTTCCAAATAGAATGCACAGCTTTTCTAGGGAACCTTCCCTATATCAGAAATGGTTTTAGCAATAAATAATGAAAAGCTGATGGGAATCTCTTATGAGGTCTTAATAAGAGCAAAAGGGTTTGTGGTGTAAATTTGATACAGGCTCACTACAGACCGAAATGTGGAAGAGCACTGCTTAACAGGGATGCATTTTTCAGTCTTTTATAATGTTAACTGAAGAATATAATGCCTCTATTTTAGTTGTAGTATAGGAAAAGGAAGACATTGATCCAAATATACCAGGAAACTTTATTGAGTTTAACAGTGAAGTTATTGAAGCCCGTCTGTATGATTATGCCAACGGCATGGACTTTTTAAACTTTGTTGGTTAATGACGTATCGGCTGTTTAATTTAATTTAATTATTTAATTCCCAGATTATGCATAAAATTTAACTTAACAAGCAGTCTGTCCAATATTTTATATCAGCAAATGACTGAATTTTTCAACACAATTAACTCTTCTGAGCATTCTCAACGAGACGTGATTAGAAAGATGATAGTTGGGTATTGTTTGTTATGGTGGATGGGAAAAGTGAACAGATTAGCAAAAGGCAAAAAAGAAAAATTTTTTATTGCAACTTCTAAATAGTCTATATATATATATATATATATATATATATATATATATATATATATATATATATATATATATATATATATATATATAATAAGTATTTTTAAACTTTCATTGTATTTTTATATTTAGTCTTATTATTATTATTATTATTATTATTATTACTATTGCTGCTATTGTTGTTATTAAAATATCTTAAATTTCCCGCTCTGGTTGTAAGTTAACGCTAAAGTTGTTCACAGGGGAGATACCCTACTAATATCTCTATATTTTGTGTTTCAAATACAAGACTTAAGGACTTGTCTTCCAATTTATAATTTCTCTGCCGGCATTTTACTGTACAGCGTTGCCAAATTTACGTCACTACGAAAAGTTACATGCCCATAATCGATCGTACAATAGAAACAGCAAACGATCTACCGTATTTGAGTTAGAGCTGGCAGCGTACCAGCCAGGTCCAATAAAAATAGAACCCATAATATTTGTTTATGTGTCATGTGTCACCGATCTAACGGCTATTCCTGGTTGCTTGATTCCATTTTATTGGAGTTTACTTATTTGTGAGGCATATAGCACAAAATTTTAGACCCAAAAATTCTTCCGTTTTCGTCAAAAGGAGAGACTAACTTTTTGCTAAGGCGATTAATATATAGAAGAAGATTAAACGAAAATATACCTCGATATAACTAGCTAAATATTATTTTATTTTATTCTATTTTTTGAATTTGCAATATGCAAAAATCCGCCGCAGAAAATTTGCTGTCATTCCCGTAATCGATTTTCCTGTTTCCGTACCAGACACATCCAAAATAGAGAACAGTATGGCGAACGAACCCAAATCGTATGTAACGCAAAATTACATCAACATGTACGATTTCCTAGTTTCGACAGCCGGAGGAAATAGAGTGCTCCAATCATAAATCATGGAAAACAAACAGAACGGGCGGCATCTCCATCTCGAGATGCATCTGTACGCGGCCCCGGGGCCGCTGATTTATCGGCATTTTTAAGCGGGCGTGGGGGCCCTTTGAAGTTTTTGATTTGTCGACCTCGTCGAGAAGAGTCATAATTCACGATGGAAATTCGGAGTTTCCAATGGGTGGATCGTGCTTGCGGTCGCTCCCACTTGCCGTCTTATCCTCTCGACCTGGGGGAATGCTTAAATAGGATACAATAAAAAAAAGATCCAGGTATATTGAACGGGATCATTCGTATTACGTTTGCGAGATATCGCGCCCTAACATTGAAAAACAGTTTCGGCGTTTTAAATATTTAAACGGATATTTCTGTTTCTGTATCACCGCGATAGTGAATTAATTTTAAGCGATATCACGTCGGACACTTTTATAAATACCAGATGTACCGGAAAGTCATTAACTGTTTTTCAAGAAAATGGAGAAATACATTTAATCACTATATTAGTAATTTGATTCACCAACAAAATATGACTTTCAGCGTCTTTTTTCTTGCGATTAGATAAGAATAGTAATGAATGAATAATAGAATTAACATAACACAAGAATCAAGGTATTTTGAATACTCAGGAGCAGAGCGCAATTAATTAATAGCTTGGCCAGTCTGATTGTCCAGGAATTTTGTAATACATATATAGTTTTATCCCCAAATGAGCAAAATTTGCTTCATAGTTTAGGATGATAATGTTGAAATATCAATATTTATTCTACGATATCTCTCGCTGTGTATGGCCATTAGGTGTCAATATATATCTGTAAATAAATAATAGAGCAGCTGTAGGAGTGGATACCTCATAAGTGACAGCTTGGAACAAGAAATAGGAAGAGATGAAAAAAGAAAGAGCTATATACGCTCCAAGATAGAGGTATGAAAATATACCGATGACAACTGAGAAATTCTGGAATTATTTGAAGAACAGATTAGAGGATGTAGCGAAATTTATTATGTAGAAAATCTGACTTCAAGAAAATAATTAAAAGAAATAAGAATCGAAGCAGAATAAAAAAAACCAGGTGAAACTGAATTTGAATGAAAATATTTGAACCTAAAACTACGAAATGTAGAAAAAAGGAAGAGCGATTTTAGAGAGCTATTTTAAGAAAGAATGGAGGCAAACAGAAAAGGGCAAAGCTTTCTTGCAAAGTATTAAACCTTGCAGAATTAGAAGAAGAAAATATCAAGCAATACTAAAGTTGAATTGCACAAAGCATAGATCAATCCTAACCTTCTGTTGAGAAACGTGGGTTTTATCAAAGGAAGATAAAACACAAAAGCAGAAAATAAATATTGGAATGAAAACAGAACAAAAGAAAGTAACCCGAAGAAACTATTCGAATACAAATATTTGAACCAAAAGCCACAAAACATACAAAAAGGGAAAGAAAATTTAGAGAACAATTTGGAGAAAAAATGGAAGCAAACAGTAAAAAGGCAATGTTTTTTTACAAAGTTTTAAACCTTACGGATTTCGAAAAAGGAAATATCAAGCAAAACTAAAGTGGAAAAGCACAAAGCATAGATCAATCCTAACCTTCCGTTGAGAAACGTAGGTGTTGTCAAAGGGAGATAAGGCACAAGAAGGAGAATATAAATACTGGAATGGAAACAGAACAAAAGAAAGTAACCCGAAGAAAGTATTTGAATAAATATATTTGAACCAAAAACTACGAAATATACAAAAAAGGGAGAACAATTTTGGAAAACAAGTTCGAGAAATAATGGGGCAAACAGTAAAAAGGCAAAACGTTTTTACAAATTTTTAAACCTTGCAGAATTAAAAGGACATATCAAGCAAAACTGCAAAGCACAGATCAATCCTAACCTTCGGTTGAGAAACGTAGGTATTGTCGAAAGGACATAAGGCACAAAAAGCAGAAATAAATCAATATTGAAGTGATATGAGTTTAACAACTCTAATTGGTCTTAGTCTTCAAAAATTTTAAAATTACTTTCTTGACAGTTGTTAATGAAATATTCTTTCTACCTTTTATGATATTCTTTCCTTACATGATATTCAATAGGGTGTTTTTAACAAGGTGATCAAGGTGTTGCAGTTACTGTTACTGCTGAACGATACCAAGACATAATTCGAAATTCTCTTGTGTCTGAAATGGAAGAGCAAGGACTAGAAGACATGTGTTTTCAGCAAGATGGAGCCACAGCACACAGAGCTCCTTCAATTATTGAATTACATGAGGGCTAATTTCGCTAGACTAGATAGGCACTAGACTTGATGATGGGGTTTTTAAAATAGAAAGTTAGAAGTTCCAAACGATTCAACATCTTAAAGACAATATTTGTTATGAAACTGAAGAAATTCAGCCTCAGATATTGCAGGACGTCATGAAAAAAGCCTTAAAAAGAGTCGAAAGTTTTATAGCGAATCGCAGTCACCATTTAGCCGATAAAATCATAAGAAAAACAAAGAATGTAAAGACCAAATAAACTTTTTATGAAAACCAAACTTACTTATCTTTTGACCCCACGTTGTATATTACATCTCATACTGAATCAACCAACATCAACTTTAATCCGCTTCATTCTCACCAAAGTAGAAAAGAGAGGTTGGGAGTGGTTGAAAGTTAAGGGGAGCTACAACTTACCATTAGGTACTCAGACTATAAGGAATCCAAAAAGATCACCAATTTTACTAAATGAAGATAAAAATTAATCTTTATAAAAGATTTTGAGAAACATATTTAAAGACTTGTCAAAACTAATAGATATTGACCGACCACTATATCTTATATTAAAGTTATTTTTAATTATATTAAGTTATTACTTATCAATTAATAAAAACCATATTAAATAATATAATATAGATATCATGACCACTGTATTATTTCCTTAACTATCAGCCCTAGTGATGATATTTTTTTCTTAAGATAATGCTAAGCTGATTATCACTAGTTTCGCCGATACAGCAGGACGAGAAATAACACAGACAAAGCGAATCTCCCTTTCTTCTAAGGGGAGAACTGGAAAATTTCGGGATTGACGCACGTACACAATCAATTTGGCGAGCGCCTGGATTTCCTGGTCTCCTCGTCCCAAATCTATTAATCTCATTTTTTCCCGAAATTAAGGCTACGTTTGCTCCCTTTGACGAAAAGCAGGACAAAGCAGCGGAGAAATAACACGTTGCCAAATTGGAAAAGTTACTCGCGCTACAGCGTATTTCGGAAAGTTTCCGTACTCGCAAAAAAAGGTAAACGATCCTTTTAAATCTTCAATTTAATTTAAAATGAATTTTGAGCCTATCGTTTAGAAGGTTGGAGCTAATTTATTCTCGAGTGTATTAAAAGGGTATGTTGACAAGAAGCGGTGTAAAGCTGTTAAAGCTTTTATATTCCGAAATATGTTTAACATGTTCCATATATCTACAAAGATTTTAAAGCTTATTTAGAATATTTTAGATAAATTAATTTTTGCTCCCATCCTGATAAAATATATTCTATAGATCTATAAAAAAGCTTTGAAACAGAAATGTTGATATTCATTATATTTTAAATTACGTTTATCATTACCAAACTATTCCCGTCCTTCTTGGATTTAAACATTTTAATTAGCAGTATTTAAGAATACTGGTGATAGATCTGTGGTCGAAATTCGAGCACAATTTATTTAGCTAATCATTAGTTTTCTCATAACAGAGTAAAGGGTAATAATTTTGAAATAATATGTCACTAAAACATTAACTAAAATAATAAATAATTTATGAAAGCATATTAAAATTACTATCTCAATAACTAACACTGACTAACCTTTTTAAGTTTGTAAGTATTGATAGATTTAGATTATTACATCATGGAATATTATAATAAAGTATAATAAGTAAGCTTATTTTCAGAACTGTAACAACTACAGAGCATAAAATATAACAGGTCAATTGAAAAGTCCCCGGCCAAACACATAGATGGTGATACTAGAAATAAATCCATATATTTTTTAGTTAGCTCTAACCCTCAAAACCTGCCCTTTTGAAGTAATTCTTGTTATTGTGAAAAAAATTGATAAAAAGGAATTTCGCGTGTTGATAAAATATTGCTTTTTGAAGGGAAAATATTCATTTGAAGCAAAAAATTAGCCTGATGCCAAGTTTCCGGACACTGCCCCAGGAAAATCAGCCATCAAGGATTGGTATGCTAAGTTTAAACGTGGTGAAATGAACATCAAAGACGGTGAACGCAGTGGACGCCCAAAAGAGGTTGTTACCGACGAAAACATTTAAAAAATCCACAAAATGATTTTAAATGACCGTAAATTGAAATTAGAATGAATTATCAGACACTCTAAAGATATCAACTGGATGTGTATGTGAATATGTGAAAAATGATGATTCCGAGCAGTGTTTGAATATGGTCAAGTGTAATACACCCGAGTTTGTGCGTCAATATGTGATAATGGATGAACCATGGTTCCATCATTTCATTCCGAAGTCCAATCGACAGTCATCCGAGTGAACTACACACGATGAACCCGCTTCAAAACGTGGGAAAATGTAACAGTTGGCTGACAAGGTTATAGCGTCTGCCGTCTGCGTCTTATTTTGGGATGCGCATGGAATAATTTTCATTGACTACATTGGAAAAGGAAGGACAATCAACAGCGACTATTACATAGCGTTATTGGGCCGTTTGAAGGACGAAGTCACCGAAAAACGACCGCATTTGAAGAAAAAGAGGAGACATGGCAAAAATCCATGAATTGGGCTTCGAATTGCTTCCTCATCCACCGTATTCTCCAGATCTGGCCCCTAGCGATTTCCTGTTTTCAGATCTCAAAAGAATGCTCGCTGGGAAGAACTTTTCGACGAATGAAGAGATGATCGCCGAAACTGAGGCCTATTTTGAAGCAAAGAACAAATCGTACTACAAAAATGGTATCGAAAATTTGGACGGTCGCTATAATCAGTGTATCATCCTTGAAGGGAATTATGGTGAATAAAAAAACTAATTTTGCCAAAAAAATATGTTTTACTATGGTAGGCAGGGGACTTTTTAATTGACTTGTTAAGTGTCCATGATCTTCCTTTAGTTCTATGTTATAAAAACAACTATGGAATAGAAAATGAGGTAGTACATACTTATATACTAAAATAGAGAATGAATGAATAAAACAAATTTGAAATTAATTTTTAATTTTAGTATATATATTAAAACTATAATGAATACAATTGGGTAATTAATTTTTTACAATTTGGAAATGTACGTTAAATCAAAGTATTTGAAATCCATATAGTCACGCCTTAAATCAAAACTTGAAAACGTTTACAAATTTACTGTTAATAACTCACTCCTTTAATTTTATCCCTCCTTATGTTTTTATTCCATTATTTGATACCTCCCTTAACCCATTTTTAATTGGTTATGCACTGGATTTATATAGCTTTCATGTTTCTAGAGCTTTCTACTTTGTCCTGTATCCTATGTAGGAACTGATACTCACCAACGAATAAGGAATTCACAACATTCATTTTAACCCTTGATGGACAAATTTATTTATTTATTACAAATAATATTTGGATGGTGCTTACATTTAGTTAAGAAATAAAAGCACCATCCAAAATAATTACTAATGAACATTGAAATAAAACAGAAATTTTAGAATTACCTGTATAATGATATGTTGTGCCTCTAGAACCAAATCAATTACTGTCAGTGTCTAAGCAAGGACCACTCTTCTCTGTTCACCAGATATCAAATGATATCAAAAGCTGATTTCGAAAATCTAAATATCTATAAACAGAGAGGGCAAACGATTATTGTTATTATCGAATATTGTTAATCTATTTTTTTTTCGCTTTTTATCCCATGTTTGGGGAGTGATCTTTCAATTTTCAAGACTCCTTTTTACCAGCGAGTGTTTATCTGGACTGGACCTACAGTTTAACGTGGGCTTCGAACCATGGTCCTCGGCATTAAGCCTACCAACTGACGAGTGACCAATTTAGCATTCCTTCCAGAAGACATTCGGTCTTACCCAGCCTGGTTACTGGCGTGACTGGGATCATTTTCCTTCTTGGATTTTATATTCTTGCCTAAGGACAATCACAAATGTTAAACAACCACAAACATAAATTTACAACCATGCCCCAGTAGGATTCGAACCCGCGACTATCGCAACAGTGGGAAAACTGTCCTATCGCCTTTTTCACTGCGTCAACCTAGCCGGCATTTATATATTTTGTGTCACCGATATGTCTATATTTCTGGCTGCTTAATTTGAGCGTAATTTTTATTGGAATTTAATTATTTGTTCCCCATAAAACACAAACATTTTTAGCCTATAAGCGCTTATAATATATATAAGATATAAGCTTTAACCCTGCCAAATTTTTGCGCCTTCAGGTGCCTCCGTTTTTTTCCAAATAGGGCGTCGAATTTTTCGCTAAACCCATTAATATATAGAAGATTCTTGAATAAATTGAACGAATAATAAAACTCGATAAACTGGAAAAAATACCCAAGGAGGTATGAGTCCTTAAATATATCCATATCAGTGAGCAATTTATTAAATTGATCTACAGATATATACCCTCGTATATATCTAAGTATCAAATGTTAATTAAAACGAAATATATAGAACTTTTTTAACGTTATTACGTTGACCTTTGATAACAAAGCAAAACGGTTGATTTAATATAAAAAATATTAAATATAAATATCTGTTGACAAGCGAATACAATGGTAAAGAGCTACATTGTACTGTCTTCTCTTGTTGCAATAATATTTTTATTTTATGGTCTATTTCACAATGCGTAGTAAGTCTTAGTCGTAACCGTTAGTGTTTTTAGCCGACAGCTTAACCAAGCGTAGGAAATATATTGAGTTATTCTAAGAATATTCTAATAATTTCCTAATATAGAACTCTTTTAATAGTTCTCTGACCTAACAGGTAAATAAATTAAAGCAATTTATGCTTCAAGGAACATCGAAAAGGTTATTTAAAGGGAACGATCCTTTCGTGTTGTCGACACTGATTTTTATATTTCTATTGGGATATATTTTATGGTGTTTATTAATATTATTTGTGAAGTAATTATTGGAATAGCGGTTGTTGAGTATTGGAAAATTGTAGATATTTACAACCTGTTATAAATTTGAATTTAAATCAATTATATCGATTTAACAAAAGGATAACTTATATATTTCCAATAACGTGTTACTATAAATGTCTATTTGTCTCCATTGTTTTAATATTACAAAGCTCTACAAAAATTCGACCACTTTTAAAGCAATGGCAAGAATTGATTTATCTTGAGGATTAAAACAAGCATATAACCAATAAAACAAGACAGATTGACGTTGGATTGATAATCGTTTCGCAGTTATTGAAAGTATTCCTCGGCATAGTTAGGAATTACAATTGAGGCTGTAAGGTAACAAAAGATGGATTAAAAGTGTTCAAATGTCTTTAGCTATAAACGATTCCAATTAAATTTTGAAATCCGTAATCCGTGGATTTCTAACACAAGCATCGCAATTCAGAGTGTACGACTATCAAAGTACGCCTTTGATTGCAGTAGTTTAGTTACTCAGCCCCAGACTATTGCAATTTGCAGTCATCAGGCCTCACATTCTAGTTACCACATTTATCCGTAAAATAAAATAGTTCTACATAACTATATTTGAGACTAGTAAATCCAACAATAAAGAATGGAATTAATGCTAAAAAATCCCCGAGATTTCATCTAATATCTGGGAAATGTTTTCAAGAACTCTTAGAAAAGTGCTTTGAGGTAATAACATTTATTTATTAGTTATTACGTCTAAAGTATTTCTCTAACACTTGTGAAAAGTGGCCCAAATTATTGTAATTAATAATACAGCGAAAACGTCTTCTCCTGTCGTCGTATATGTCTGTTACCTGTGATACCCAGGGTTTCCAAAAAACTATACGGCAAGACAGTCAATATAATCTCACATATAAAACTACGAATACACTGAACTATATCCATTATATTCAGATGGCTGCAGAACACAGCCCTTGGCTTATTGTTATATCTCCTGTATTATATCATCTAACGGCGATCCAATGTCAGCCACAAGAAAACTCAACAAAATTTCTTATCTCAACAAATCAACTTATCTCAACAAAATCCATTTGTGATTGAAACTCTGGCGTATCAAAAGCTACTCACGTAACATTCACCCTTCGTAAAAAGACATAGTCCTCCGATAAATTGTATTAATGATGCAACTCACACAGGCAGAATATATTACATACCTGGGAATGTATCTGACTCGGCGCCTAACTCAAAGACATATGACAATAAAGCGTAAACAACTTAAGCAAATGAATCAGATCAGATAACAAGATATGGATGTATTTTATCGAACTGTGGGATACTTCTAGCAAATACAACATTGCGATCTTTCAGATATTACAAAATAAAGTGGTACATTCCATCGTTGATGTCCCACTTTACATTAATACCAACCTAATATAAAGCGACACTGTCTGGAAACCATAACAAGTGTGATTCAAACTGCTTGTTTGCTTGTTGCTGCTGTTTTCCATCTTAACTAGAAAATAAATTATTATTCAAATTTATTATGTCTTAATCGAAAAATCGTACTACAAAAATGGTATCGAAAAGATGGAGGGTCGCTATAATCAGTCCCGCCTCGATATTATTTAGGAAAAATATTTTATATCGTATCTTTTTCGGCGAATGAACTCCACATGACAGAATATTTATATTTTTAATAAAAGGGTGGAAGGAAAACAATATATCAGTAGATCGAAGGGGGAAATACAGGACCTTCAATAGAAGCCAAAGCTTATAAAATAGGTCGAACATAAAAAAGGATATAAATGTATCTGAAAGTTAATAACAAACGACAGAATGAAAATATAAAAAGCAACTGCTAACTTTCCATTTTTTATGCATATATTGGTACATTTTGGTCCTTTTGTAATATATGATGCTCTTATATGTTAGATTGTAGATAAAGGCCGAAAAAATAAATAAGAAATGCCTGTTATTATAACAATATGGATTTAGCTTATTTTTATTGAACGCATAGGTTATTATAAATTAAGCAGTATATTCCTAAATTATAGATTGTTTGATAATTAAAGGTTCTACATGCTATGTACAGTTCATGTTCACACTAATAGGTTTTTCACTTTTCAAAACTACAGAGAAAACAACTTTTAATAGAACTAGTAATCAGACGAATCAAAAGATCAAAGAATTTAAACAGAGTTGCTTTGACGACATGCAGACAAAGATTATTCGCTATGGAAAGCAACTCGAAGATTTAAAAGACCAATTATTCGAGTACCGCCAATTAAAAATGATCAATCGAAATGAATGGGTTCGACGCAACGATGAAAAAGCTGAACTGTTCGCACAATACTTAGCTAACATATTTCAACCTAATGGTATAGAGTCTAACATGGATATAGCTCCTGTTTATCAACCCGATGTAGATCTAAATCTAATTTCTCCATTGGAAGTTGTCACTGAAATTGATAACCTCAATCCTAAAAAGGCACCTGGACCATTCAACAATCGATCAAGGGCACAGAGTAATTGCGACTATTGAAAGAGCATTTGAGGAAAAGAAATACTGTCCTGCAATATTCCTGGATGTCTCACAAGCTTTTGATCGGGCTTGGCATTTGAGATTAATCTGTAAGATGACCAAATTGTTACCGCGTAACTATTGTTAATTGCCGGAGTCATATATTTTCGGAAGAAAATTGAGAGTATCGCACGAAATGGCGTTCTCGACATTTAAATCTATTTCGGCTGTAGTTCCACAAGGTAGCGTCTTAGGACCTCTTCTATATCTGCTCTACACTGTTGACATTCCAACAACAAAAGAAACACTACTTGGAACCTTTGCTGACGACACAATTATTATTGCAAAAGATATATCTCTGCCTAGGGCAATAGAAAATGTACAAGTGGCAGTCAACAAAATCTACAAATGGACGAAGATTTGAAAATTCAACTTAATAGCTCCAAATCTGTTCACGTTAATTTTGCATTGCGCCAAAATAATAAAAACTTAATTATATCACTCAATGGGTGGCCGATTTAAGCAGAATCAGCTAAATACCTTGGAATCCATCTTGATGGTAGATTAAATTGGAAACATCACGTTAGGCAAAAAGCAAAACACATTAGAACCATAATAAAACAACTATACTGGTTAGTTGGAAGATACTCTCAACTTGATCTGAAATCAAAGAGGTTGATCTATAAGAAAATTCTAAAGCCAATTTGGACCTTTGAATCAACTAGTTACAACGCTGTCAAAACAAGGTTCTTCGATTGATTACCAATGCCTATCGCTATATTACCACCGAAGAACTGCACGATGACCTGGAAATCAAATGGATTTGCGCAGTTATCCAAGATTTCGCTATGAAACACTAAGAAGATTACTAAATCATACTAACGTGGAATCAATACAACTACTGGACAGCTGTCAGGAGATTGAAGCGAACCAAACCATGCGAATTTATATAAAGTGTATACCTTTAGTGTAAATAATATTTATAAGTTATTATAATTTTATAATTGAGGAATATATATGTATTTTCCCGTACTCGGCTTGCTTGTGAATTAATCCAAGTACATAGGAAAAGTAGTAGTAAATTAATTGTAAAAAAAATTCAAAAAAATTTACAATAATTTTTATACAATTTTTAACATTGCCATAAATTGTAATTAAAACCTTAAAAGATGATAACATTTTTTTAAATTTCCCTCAAACTTAACCTAATTGTTACCTTCTTGGGCATTCTTACCAATTATGACTAATTTTGAAAAACTACTCCACGATATTTCTACTCATTTTCTTTTCCCAGAATAAATATTTTTGCGAGAAAAGAGATTTAAAAATAAAATTTGAAATACATTTTTAAAAATGCGCCAAAATGCTCCACATCTCTATGTGGTGTAGTTGTTTTGCCGCATTCAACAGTTAGTACTTATATCATCTGGTAGGTTTAATTTACAAGTTTTGAATCCCAAGGCATAATAAAATGTTATTATAACACTAATAAACCATCATATGATCTCAATTTTTTTTAATTAATAATCGAAATACAACGTGTCAAATAAGTCCTATCAGATTACAAAAAACTAACTTTATCAAATATATGCTTTCTTATAAATCAAATAGTTAGATACATTATGCTTCATTATGGCTAAAAGTAAGTGATACGTGTTTGGTTGAATGACGATTTTTCTGCCTGGTATGTTTATGTGATGGCAAACAGGTTTTAAACAGGTCGAACCATATTTAGGAATAGCCGACTTGGTTGGCGCAGTGGCAAAGGTGACAGGATGTTTCGCCTATCATTCAGATGGTCGCGGGTTCGAATTCTGTGTAAATTTATGTTAGGCAAGAGTGCAAAATCCCAGTCACGCCATTTCCAGTCTAGGTCCCACTAGTTTTATTAATGAAATGCTTGCCTAAAGATAATTTAATAGGTTAAAGCTATACAAAAACATAAATTTTGTAATGATAAACAAAAACGATGCTAATTGCATGTATTTTTATAAATTTTTAAGAATATTATTGAAAGAAAATTTTATAATTGGTTCATTTCATTTAACCGAATATTAAAATTAATGCATATAATACTGGATATATTTCTTCATTTCAAAGACCTGCTAAAAGTGTTCATCGTTTTCTTATAGTTACATGGTGCATATTCAATGATTAACCAAAATAATTAAGCACTAATATTGTAGTTTTCAAATCCAACAGTTCTAATAATAGTTTTATAGATTTTGTGAAAATAATTAAACATTTTATTCAACATCATTTTAACAAAGCTATAGTTTTCAACTCTACCTCGTATATAGAGTAACAGAAAAAAAATAGAAAAAGAGATTTTCTTGTTACTTAATGTATTTTTTCTCCGGCCATTGTTCAAATGTGTGGCAACGCAGCCACAAAAGAAAATAAATAATGTCTTTTTGCAGAAATTTACCACGGACGTGTTACGGTTTCCTAATTTTCCCCGTCGAGATAGGGGGGTAGAAGGGGGTCGTTTCCGTCGCTTCCCGCCGACTCGACTAGGCGACGGCAGTCACCAGGTCTCTGCACTATTTATAAATTATTTTCAGAGCCGACAAGGAAAAAACCCAATCCTCATCTGCCGCCAACGTCGTACAAAGGAGAAATATAGAAAGAATGAAAAATTCGCGTCGCTACGCCAAAATGGAAGGAAATATGGCAGAAGTGGGAGATGAAGTATCACGTGACACGGGTCGTATTTGTTAGACTGGTGTGATGGGAGGCCGAAAGGCGAGGGGGAGCCGGTGGCGGTGGCTCGAGGTGAGCTGTCGGATTCCGAGATGGTGGCGTATGCTTTTTGCCGGCGCAATAAATCAAAAAAAGGGGGGAAATGGGTAAGATTTGAGATGCGCGAGCGTGTGCGTATACGTGGAATGGGGACTCGATTTGTCGTTTCCATTGTAAAAAGATTTCCTTTTATGAGGAAAGTTCGCTTTGACAGAGTCGGTTTTGTTTTCGAAATGGGCTCGTTTCAGTCGGAATAGGCGTCGCCTGATTCGATATTGAACGAATACTACGTGATCCCACCGTTTGAACTGCGGCAACGTATCCGTTGATTTTCTTTGCGCGATATGACTTTTTTCGAATATTTTTCTATTTTCGATAGGTGGCACGCATAGATATGGTGAAATCTATTAGGGTGCTTGTGAAACACTTCATTCAGTCCTATCTTATATAGTTTTAAAACTCTGTTTGTTGTCTAGAGTAATAGCTGAAATTTTTAGCAAAATATATTCGTAGGCTTCCGTTAGGTTTGTGAAGCTTCTAACGAGTTGTTCTGTCGAAACCGTATTTCTCATGTGAGTGTTGTCTTTTTTAACCGACTTTGAAATAGGAGGAGGTTCTATGTTCTATATTTGCGGTAATTACGGAGCGATTTTCAGAATTTGGTTGGTTGGAACCAAGTCAGGATCAGTTGGGGGTGGGGTGATAAATCGAAAGAAACCGTCAATATCAAAAATTTTCACATGTTTTTTTATATAGAATAATCAGATATTTGTGAATAATGTTATTGCTGAGCTGATGTGAGGGAAAATTGGTGTGAGAAAAGTTCAAAAGTCATTGTTTGCCTTTTAAGCACTAACCATATCATATGAGAAGTCGTCGAAATATTGTAGGCATTTGCCTCTATGGTATTACGGTTAGAGCGTTCAGTCACCCCCGGAGGTCTCAGATTCGATTCCCGACGGAACAACAACTTTTTGTAGTTGTTCTAGTTTGGTTAGAACTTTTCTCAAATCTCTTAGGCTAGGTAGTGGTCCCCGGAGCCTGAAGCGTTCGTTATTTTAATTATTGTTTCTTTATTTTTATTTTGCCTCATACGGGTTACACTTGTTACTTTTACTTTATCAGTTTGAATTCTGTACCAAGCCCAAATAATACAACAATAACAATACAATTTTGAGACATATACAAATAATTAAATTACGAACAAATTGATCGACTTTATTCGATTCTCAACTAACATTGGCAGATTACAAGTTAGTTTTATTTATTGGTTTGCACATGTCTGTCCATTGGTAGATGAAAAAGATGTTCACAAACCTCTGTGACGAAACCATTTTGGGTGGAAGTCACAGTGAGCAGCTCAAAAACAGACATGAAGCAAGATCATGGAAAGCGATCTAGAAAATAGGAAACTCACATAGTCCGAGACCAGAAAATCCATTACCAACTATAACGCTCTTTGGTGAAGAATGTTCCCAATTTTGTACAATCAATAGCAGTGTATCTCCCCGAGCGCTGGTTATGAATTAATAATGATGAATTTATTATTGAGAAAAAAAAAACATCTATTTGACTAAGATATTAAATTATTTGGAGAAGCTAAAGTCACAACGTGAGTGTAAATCACTTCGGTGGAAAATATTACATACAATTTTTTTATAAACGGTAATAAAGAATTTATTCAACATTCAACAACATGAAATATTCAAACGGCAGAATGACACAATGAATATACATAGGTCAACACTTAAGATCTTTTTAAGACCGTTAGTTATTGTAATGAGTTAAAATTATGTAGATTTATTCTCATAACTAATTAACCCGTTCCAAAATATATTACTTTAAGAAATTATTTCAGGGATTTGCATTCAATGGATTATGCTTTTTTCTCTTCTCATTAGTTCTTTGGTCGCTGTCGTGGTAGACAATTGTATTAATAGATAAACTGAAATATTGATTTTTACAACTTAATAATGACTATATACATGTACTAATTGTATTGATAATAGGTAGTGTTTAGTTTATCTAAAAACTACTAAAAATAATTTAATATCCTAATAATTACCTGCGAAATACTTATTTTTACACCTCTATATCGATTAAAAATTTTAATCAAAAGCTGAATATGTCCAGTTAATCCCATATATATTTCATAAGAAATAGGAAACTTCCACTTTCCTATCAAAATTCTCCCGTGTCTATTTGGAGATATTGTGATGCTGAAATTTCTATTCTACTTTAGATGTCTAGCATGTAGGTTATATTCGCATAAACATCTGATTGGTCCAATTGAAACTAAATTGATAACGTTTCCAATAACCTACTTTATAAGGAATCATTTTCGTGAATATTTTAGGAGTTGATACTTTAGCTAAAGATCATTGATGTTGAAGCGACTGTAATCGCTTGGTTTATATTATTTTGAACTAAAGGCAAAAAATCTTTTGATTTTAACATTCGATATATTTTCTTTATTTTTTGAAAGGCATAACTCAATGAGTTTCAAGATTTGTTTATATAGAAATACATTTATACAGATACATTTTCTTCTTTCTTCTTCTTCTGAATTTTAATCCAAGTGTTAATTCTATCAAGGAAGATTTGGAAGATTATGAAGTTTCCTAGTAGCCCCTTTATTATCCTATCCAACAGCAATGCCATCAGCAAAAGCTACGATTCTTTCATATTCATGATTTTGTAGTCTATCTTGTATATAGTATGTATATGGTATAGGCCAACGCTACCTTATGGTATGCCTACTCTGATTTCTTTTATTTCACAATAAGAATTCCCTTACTTATTTCTAAAATATTCCGTATATTAAAATGCTTTTATTTATTTCTAAATTTTATCATTGTACATTGACTTGTAAACTAGTTATTATTCTTAGGGCCAATGTAAAACAAAAGAATATTGTTAATATTAATATCAATCAAAATCAAACAAACCCTAATATATTAAACCTTCTTCATTATCTAAAATATTATTTAGAACATGTTTACACGTTGGCATTGAAATCGTATTATCCCAGGTGTCAGCGAGATAATTAAGTTGTATAATCTTATATCTTAACTGAGGCATTAAACAATAAATAATGACACCATGAGTTATTTTCTAACTTTCTAATAATGCTAGTGCCGAGTACTTGCTGTGGAGGGCTATCAGAAATCTAAAAGGATCAATCGTGCAAAAGCGTCCGATAAAAAAATGAGGATGGAAGCTAGGCCAGAGATAATCAGAAGAAGGCTACAAGACCTTAATAACCTTTGATGACATTAAATCATTATACTTACGTTTTAGACATTACGTCATTAGACAGAAAATGAAGAAAATTACATTGTACATGAATATTAGCCCGAAAAAGTTTCTGGTTTTGAACGTATTACCAAGATAATATAAAAAAAAAACTTCCATGAAAAGTGCTAATTAAGATCATCAAGCTAATAAAAGCTTCATTTAGTCTACAATATGAGCCATAACTGTAGAAAGTGTAGAAAGCTTAACTAATTATGATTCCTACACCAGGAGAGCCAACTCATGATGCAGCGTCATACCGGCCAATATCACTATTGCCGACAATGTCCAAACTATTTCAACAACTTCTATTGAAAAAGATAACACCAAACATTGAGGAAATGCATCATATTCCGGATTGCCAATTTGGTTTCAGAAAAAGATCAGGTTCACTACCTGTCCAATATTAAAAAAAAATTAGAGGCATATATAACCGACCGATACTTGAGAATTAAAAAAGATGTTGCCTGTTGTAGTTTGAGAAAAATGTTGTTGCTATATATTTGCAGATGACACTGAAATCCTAGCCGTTAAATATAGCAATAAAATAAATAAGTGCATTTTGAATCCACCAACAAAAAAGCAAGTCTAAGGCAGCATAATGGGTATAGGTGGAAGCCAAATGTTAAGAAAATATCTGAAGAACTTAAGTACAAACATATTTACTGGTTATTGGGTAAATATTCAGTATATAATAAGTTTTTCTTTTACCAACCTCTTAAGTCTTGAAACCAGTATAGACTTGTGTGGGTGTTCAACTGTAGGGTTGTACCACTCAAGGCAATAGAAGTATTATACAAATATTCCAAGACAAGATACTGCGAGTGAATGTTGATCATCCATGACACATTCATAACGACAATCTGCATTTAAGGACCTGAATGTTGAAACTGTTGATAAAGTTATCAAAGACTCCGTCGATAATGATGGCTTAGTCAGAGGATTAATAGAATAAAACTATTTGATATAGTTCAGATGTAGCGACCGCTGCAACCCTTTAGGACACCACTATTACATCTGAATTAAATTTAACGGTTGGTAATGCTGGTGGATTGATACCATACTACAAAAGACCACCACGACGACGTCTCTTTCTTTTTTTCTTTAGCCCTTGTATACCTAATATCCTATCCATACTCCCATCGAACACATGTAATATTTAACACATTAAATAAACAAGTTTTTATTCAGTCGGTGTTTCCTGTTCCCGTGCTAATTCCTTCCACAAAAATAATAGTGAGTGTTTCGAAATACGACCGCGTCGACAGCCACACATTCCGACCGACAAGACGGACATTCTTACAATAGGTGCCTGGAAACTATCCCGCGAGACGAGCGTGATGGACGAAGACCACAGAAGCCCATCATGCATGACATCAAAGCATGAACACCCTTGCACCACGAAACGGAACACGTAAGGCATCACTATTATAGGTACGCCAAATCAAATCGGAACGCCCCAAGACAACTACGTACTGCTACTCCTTCGATAGCAGCTGATCTCAAGAAACATCTGATTAGGTTGGATCCATATCTACGTTCCACGGCAGCTCCACTAGGAGGGAAGTGATATAGCTCCCGCTACAACCTTTTAGGCCACCACTATTACATCTACATTAAATTAAAAGGTTGGCGCGGTTAGCATCCGTGTTCAACATCTGGGATTATATTTTTAGGTATTTTGTTCCACGATGTAAAATTCGACATGCTTGAAGATCGCTACAATACCCTCAAGATCACTACAAAGTAATAAGTAAAACGCAATGCACATTAAAAACAATGATATAGATGTTAAGGTCAAGGTGACCATCGTAGAACATCTAGATTAGAATTTTAAAACCAGCAAATTAGAAAAAAGGCAAATAGCTTATTACTGTTATTAAATTGTGTATAACAAATTTTGTCTACTATTCAATTCAGGTATGGTTTTAATATCGACGAACAAAACGCAGCCTCGGAAATTCTTAGACAATATGTTCTTCGAAGCATATCTCTGGTGAGATCTGAGCCGAGTTATATTCTAGTAAAAAATGAGTTTAAATATGGTCATCGGAACGATCAAAGATAATGCGGTAGGACGGTAGCCGACGTTCTATTGTTTCAGCTCGGAAAGTGGGTGGCTGTGGAATCCGAAACAATCGAGCGAGCGCCGAGGTAGGGAAAAAATTGACGCAGTTGAACGAAAAACAACTGCGAATGGTGCTCACCGAACCTACCGACTTTTATTCGTGTCCGATGACCACGGAGTTCGATATTAAATGTTACGAACCGCCTAAAAAGCTAATTAGATCAATTTGTTATATTAAATATTGTGACTAGCTTATTTTTAATTAGTTAGTTATTATTTATTAACCTCTTATTTGAACATGGGTGGGTGCAGTGTACATGTGTAGCTGTAGCTCAGATTAGCATATTATTCGGAACAAAACTTAATTTAATTAAAACATGTGAATATTGACCGTTCTTTTTGGCTACTTGCGTACAAGTACAACGCCTACTTTTTCAGCAGTTATTGTAGATCTATAGCTTTTCTATACATATTTTATATACACTTTGAGTGCAATAGCTTTTTAACATATGTATCTGTTGCAGTTCATTCTATTTTTACCATAATTGTAAATATTGGAAGGTTGAAATATAACTTGTATATGCAATTTGATTAAATTGAAAGATTTTCAGAGAATCAATCAATTCGAAAAATAATTCGATGACACATCCTGAACTTAGAACCAGAATTGGACTTATTTTCGAGTTGGGCGCTAGAAACAGGTCAATTGAAAATGTGTGACTAAATATGTGTCAGTCCCCCGCCTGACACATAGATCATAGATGGCGCCACTAGAACTAAATCCGTATGTTTTTTAGCCCTAACCCTCAAAAGATGCGTGTATAAATTTGACAGCTGTCGGATCATTAGTTTGTGAATTATAACATTTTGAGTGAAGCAACTTTTGTTATTTAAAAGAAAATGGATAAAAAGGAATTTTGCGTGTTGATAAAATATTGCTTTTTGAAGGGAAAAATACAGTTGAAGCAAAGACTTGGCTTGATGCCGGGTTTCGGGACACTGTCCCAAGAAAATCAACCATCAAGGATTGGTATGCTAAGTTTAGACGTGGTGAAATAAGCACCGAAGACGGTGAACGCAGTGGAAGCACAAAAGAGGTTGTTAGCGACGAAAATATTTAAAAAAAAAACCAAAAAATTATTTTGAATGACAGTAAATTGAAATTGAATGAAATAGCAGACACTCTAAAGATATCAATTGAAAGTGTACATCATATCATTCACGAATATTTGAGTATGAGAAAGCTCTGTGCAAAGTGGGTGCCGTGCGAGCTCACTTTTGGCCAAAAACAACGACGAGTTGATAATTCGGAGCAGTGTTTGAATATGATGAAGCGTAATAAACTCGAGTTTTTGCGTCGATATGTGACAATGGATGAAACATGGCTCCATCATTTCACTCCGAAGTAATAATACTCATATTTCAATTTTTTATAAATTTTCGTTACTTTTAATACATTTAAAAATATCTCCCGATCAGAGTGGGGTTTAAACCTTCACACAGCACTGATAGATGACACTAGACTGATAAACAACGATCAGGTATTTTGTACGAATCTAAAAAACCTTAAAATGTCATCGCGAAAGTGTAAATATGCAATTTATTAAAGTTCGAGACGTAAAATACGAATTAAATACATCTCACGTACTCTCTGAAACCTACGAATTATATTTTAACAGTCCTGTTCGGAATCAAGACAAGACATGGACTCCACATGTTGCATGTAATAATTGTAAAATATGTTTGGAAGGTAATCAGCAAATTTTAATTAATTGGTGAATTAAATATAATAGACATTTTAAATTCAATTTCTATGTTCTAGGTTGGTATCGAGGTGAGAAAAGGGCAATGAAATTTGCAACACCAAGAAACCGGGTTCGTCCATCGATCGATGGACGAACCGAGCACAAAAGATCACGTTAAAGACTGCTACTTTTGCATTGCGAATACGAGTAAAAGACGTAGAGGTAAAAATGCAAACCTATCGAATATCTTGATCTGGAATCCTCTTCTGCTCCAGTCGCACATGATCTGATATGCCCAGTACCTGAACCACCGAAAAAATTATCGTGGAAAACTCGCTCATCTCTTAGGTCTCATAAAAGTAATTCCGACAAGGAGTTTTTACCTACACCAGAACAACCAAAACACCATCCTATTACTACAGAAGATTTTAATGATTTAATTCTGGATTTAAATTTGCTAAAAAGTACAGCAGAGCTTTTAGGTTCTCTCTTAAAACAGTGAAATTTGCTTGAGGACGTTATGAACATAAAAAAGTCAAAGCCTGCACTTTTAAATTATTTTCTACATTTTTGTAAGTTATTTTGATAGTAAAACTTATAAAAATAATTAAAATTTTCATTTAAATGGTTTCATTTTCAATTAAAATTTAGCACCACAGATTTTGAAAAATATCGTTCAAGCGATTTCCTAAATAAGACTAAGGACTAAGGTTAAGAATTTTTTTTTTCGTCTCATTACGGCTTAAATAATTGGAATTTAATGCTGTAAAGTCAAGGTCAAATTTTGTATTGACCCGTGTTACCAATGTTTATAGGTTCGTAATTAATAAAGAACCATACGATGACCTTGAAATAAAATATATCTACGCAGTTATACAAGATATCGTGTTGAAAAATGAAATAAGGTCATTAAATAGCAGAAACATGGAAGCAATATAGCTACTGAACAACACACAGGAAATCCGATGATGAAAAGAACCAAACCACAGGATCTTGTATAGTATAGAGGCTTTACCCTTAACTCTAGCTCTAGTAGTTTAATGTTATATTAAACCCTTTTAATATTAGAGTACTATATACTATATATTTTTGAAAAATATCAGGAAACCAAAATATTGACATATCGGCCCAAAAAAAAATCGAAATTTATTAAACATTTAAAAAAGTTGTGATATTTCCAATAAACCTTGAAAATTAAGTATTAAATATGAAAAAATCGATATATTTACGGAATTCCTAGTATTAGAATAACTACAACCGAAAAATAGTAATAAAATTATTGGTACATTAAGATTGTACTAAATATATCTAATTTATAATGTAATTTCAAAAAATGTATTAACTAAATTGCGTGTAGAACTCTGGTGTTGGACTTGTTGGAACCGCCTGCTTATTTCCGTAATATTTTGCCAATTTTCTTTGTTTCGTGCCATAGTCACTGCGGTAATTAGAATAGTATTAAGGGGCTAAAACTAAGAAAATAAATTATCCTTATAATGTCGCAACAAGTATCATACACCATTTAATTTAAATCCCATTATTCATCAAACCGAATTACTAAGCAAACAAAACGGTAGCATTTGGGTAGTTATAAATCCTCGTGCGGTTCTCCACTAGGCTATAGACTTATAAAAACATTCAGTTTAGGGTGAATTTTAATCACTAAGATTCTATTCTGGTATTTCGTTCTTATTTGTAAATGTAAAATGTTTCTATTCACCATTTAATTAATTTGATTAAATTAGTTCGTTAAAACAAAAAACTACTCACAATGTATCTTTTTACATTGGACGTAATAACCAAAAATTTGGGTTTAGTATAGGGTTTTCCAATAAGACCGCAATGGAGATTGACGTTACGTGTAAAATTTTAAAAATATTATTTTTAGATTATATGCAATTTTCACATTAACTCTTTATTAAGGATTTTAGTAGCCAATGCGCGTAATCTCTACTAGTAATAATCTTAAATGTCAGCCGTAGCGTGTAAACCGCCGAAAATTTTATTAATAATAATAGCAAAAACATTTTATTAATAATAATAGCAGTAGTCGGCTTGGTGGCGAAGTGGTAAAAGTGATGGGACGGTCCTCCTACTGTTACGATAGCTGCGGGTTCGAATCCTGCTGGGGCATGGCCGTAAATTTATGTTTGTGATGTATTTATAATTTGTGAAAATTCTAGGCAACAGTAAAATCCGACAAGGAAAATGATACCAGTCACGCCAGTAACCAGGCTGGATAAGACCGGATTTCTTCTGGGATGATTTCTAAAGTTGGTCACTCGCCAATCGGTAGTCTTAATTCTGAGCACCGTCGTTCGGAGCCCACGTTAAACTGTAGTTCCACTCCAGATAAACCCATAGTTGGTAAAAGGAGACTTTGAAATATATTTTTAAAAAAATAATAGCAGTAATAAAAATAAGAATAAATTAAAAATTCAATAAAAGTTTAAAAATACATTTTATTTAAATATATGTAAAATTTACGTTGCAAATATTATTTCAAAGGAAAATTCTTAGAATTTTCTATATTTAACGACAATATATTATAAAAACAATACATTAAAACGTAATATAACAGATTTAACACAAAACTTATATTTTAAATATACAAAGTTTAGTGAACTATTAATTATGGAACATAATATATTATTTTAAATATAACTCGGCCAAATAGAGAGTACAGTACAATATATATGTTGAAGATTATTTACTTTGAAATGTCTTTTTAAAAAATTTTTACTCAAATATTTATTGTAAATATGTAATTGTATGTCATATATATAATATGTGTTAAATTTAAATTTGGTATTTGCCGATTTAAAATGTTAGACAGACTGCTTGTTAAGTGTTGGGCATAATCTGGAAATTAAACAGAACAATCGAGGCATCATTTACCAACAAAGTAAAAAAGTCCCTGGATTTGTCCTTAATTCACTATTCAACCCAATAACATTTCCTGACATATTTGGATCAATGTTTTCTATGCCACAGCTAAAATAGAGGCATGTTATACTTTTCAAATCAGTTATGTATAATTAACATTATAAGCTACTTACAACGTAAATAACAACTGGAAACCGTATCCCTGTTAAGCATACTCTTCCACATTTCGGTTTGTAGTCAGCCTGTGTAAAATGTATATTACAAACCCTTTTGTTTTTATTTAAGACCTTACAAGAGATTACCATCTGTTTTTCATTATTTATTGCTAAAAGCCATTTGTGACATAGAGCAAGATCCCTAGGAAAACTGTGCATTCTACTTGAAACGATACTACATGGACACTGGGTACGTACTACTGGGACGCAACAACTGAGATGTCTTCAGATATAAACAAATAATTTTAACTAAAAAAGAATCATAAAAACATAGTTAGCAAAATTAGAATATTTAACACCCAAGTTTATAAGTTATTTAAGTTAGCTTTGTCAGCCATA
Organism: Rhynchophorus ferrugineus; assembly: GCF_030347505.1. NCBI lineage: Eukaryota > Metazoa > Arthropoda > Insecta > Coleoptera > Curculionidae > Rhynchophorus > Rhynchophorus ferrugineus. The sequence continues at coordinate 14,475,436 of NW_027472583.1, read as the reverse complement.
TTGAAAAATGCTCCAATTCGAAAGAGACGCTTTCAACAAAAGCTGTGTCAAAAAGAATTAAACCAAAATTCTTTGTATATAAATCCAATTGTTTCTATAGGAAGTATATAATTATCAAAAAAGTCCAAAATATCTTTTAACTTCTTGATTATTTCCACCAAATATAAACACATGTACTCCACCTTCTTGAATATAAGAATAGCCTTATGAAAGCAGAAGGTGTCAAATTTCAGCTTTGCTACAAAATTTAAGCCTCCAGCCACCTAGCCGCAAATGAACGAACTAAAACACTGTTTCGCATATGCCTATTTCAGATACCCTTCAAAATTCTCAATATTTTGATGTGTGAACTTATTTTGGGATGCTTGTTATACATATAATCCATTAGATTTAGAAGTCTTCATATTGTTCTTCGTTGGTTATATAGATGTAAGCATTTATAAGTCATCGAAGGACAATATGAATGTTTTAGGCTATTTTGTTTGATCGTTTAGTGCCTACATTTGAATTCGTCGAAATAAGCTTTATAATAGAGTGATAAACCAATATATTTGATTTTAAATCAAGATGAAAGTAATTAGTAAAAAAAATTTAGTGGGCTAACCAGTATGTTTTTTTTTATTTCGAGTCGGCCCTGCTCTGCTTTTTGTCCAACGTGATGTTCCATCGAATAAAGTTATTATAAATATTGTTTATTTAACTCTTCCATGCAAAAGGGACATTAGAAATGTAAAAAAAAAGTTTAAAGGCTGTACCTCAATAATTTACGATCGATATAAATATCGCGAAACTTTCTAAGAGTAACGTTTACCGAAATCGCAACACTTCAGAAACAAAATAGTAAAGAAAAATTCCACCGACGAGTTATCGTCTTGGATTCGTGCTGGACGATTACGGGGGCGGCAATTTAAAGGGTTGCGGGTGGTAAAACGATATTTTTAACGACCAATAAAAGCCCCAACTACGGTAGAATGTAACGGAGAAAGTTCCGACGTTCCGAACAGGAAAAAGTAGGAAGAAAAAAAAACGGAAAAGGCTGACCCCCGCCATCATAAATACGTTGAAAAAGTTCTGGAAACGGCAAATCCGCTTCCTATGTGATAGCGTCTGCGAAAAAAATGGTTTTTCTTTCGTATTTATCTTCTCTTTCTCCCGTCCGGAAAGTTCGGCCGAATATCTGGGCCTGAATCGGAAAGATGCGTAAATCAAACAAAAGTTTCCGGGTTTCTCTCATGAGAGACAGATTAAATCAGAAGAACTTTCTTAACTCCCAATGAAAAGAACGGAAAGTACCTATTGATGCGTAAACGTATGAATGTATTAGTTCCAGGATTTATTTCAGTTTGGCAACTAAACAAAAACAAATGTGACATGTTTTTTTAATTATATCTTACATATGATAATCCCAGTACAATCTTAATTCACAAATTAATTTATTACTACTGTTCTGTTGTACTTTACTGTTGTGCATTAATAACAAGTCAATTTAAAAGTCCCCAGTTTGACACATACATAGCGCTACTAGAATTAAATTCATATGTTTTTTAGTTAGCCCTAAGCCTCAAAAGACGCGTGTATAAATTTGACAACTGTCGAATCATTAGTTTGTGAATTATAGCATTTTGAGTGAAGCATATTTTGTTATTGTGAAAAAAATGGATAAAAAGGAATTTCGCGTGTTGATAAAATATTGCTTTTGAAGGGAAAAATACAGTTGAAGCAAAAACTTGGCTTGATGCCGAGTTTCCAGACACTGCCCCAGGAAAACCAACCATCAAGGATTAGTATGCTAAGTTTAGACGTGGTGAAATGAGCCCCGAAGACGGTGAACGCAATGGACGCCCAAAAGAGGTTGTTACCGGCGAAAACATTTAAAAAATCCACAAAATGATTTCGAATGACCATAAATTGAAACTGAATGAAATAGCAGATACCCTAAAGATATCAACTGAATGTATATATCATATCATTCCCGAATATTTGGGTATGAGAAAGCTCTGTGCAAAGTGAGTGCCGCGCGTGCTCACTTTTGACCAAAAACAACGACGACTTGATTATTCGGAGCCGTGTTTGAAGATGATCAAGTGTAATAAACCCGAGTTTTTGCGTCGATATGTGACAATGGATGAAATATCGCTCCATAATTTCACTCCGAAGTCCAATCAACAGTCATCCGAGTGGATTGCACACGATGAACACACTCCAAGACGTGGGAATAATTAAAAATTTGCTCATTTTGTAGGTTAAACCCAAATGCCCGTGCAATTACACCCGGTCGAAAACTTGTGAGGTATTATTGCAGATCAGTATTTCTTTTCTTCGAATGCTTTTTCATCAACTCTGTGCACTTGGTGGACTGTCGAAAGGACATTCCGAAATCCAAACTGGAAATCTGGTATTTCTATCAATGGTTTAATGCATTTTAACAGCAGTTTCTCAAATAATTTTGATATCGTAGGTAGCAGCGAAATAGACCTGTAAGATTTAGCTTGTTCTGCTAGTTTGTCAGGTTTTTAAGCATAATTATTCGAGCAACCTTAAGAGATTCTGGAACATGGTTCAATCTCAAAGAGGCATTGAATATATATGTCAACATGATTATTGCTTTTTGCAGCAGCTTAGGCTTCTTTATTATTTTCAGAATTGTTGTGTGATCAGATGATAGTTCGCACAAGCTCTGTATTTGATATGATGAAATGCCTTTTAATATGTAAAACTCCAGTAGGTTAGGTACCTTATTACTGTCGGTGGGCCAGTAAGTTGGTTCGCGCCCTGAATAATAGTTACAATTAGCATTATTTATTTCTGCGCGTTATTCGTTTCTTTTCCCAGGTGTTATTAATCGTGAACCCCAGGCTGTATGTTTAACATTAAAGTCCCCTCCAATAATAAACCCTGGGCCTAATTTAAAAAATAAATGTCTGTATTGTTTTTGTGTTATTTTGCATCTTGGTGGACAGTATATAGCTCCTATGTTTATGTATTGTATATAGCTCCTATGCTCCTACGTATTTCTTATTGTCCTATCTTGCCTGGATGCCTTGAGCGGTTCCATCTCGAGCACTTTCACTGTGGTGCAGTGTCCAGTATGCATCTATATCTATATATTTGTTCAAATATGACATGTGACTTAATTTCTACGTATTTAAAATTTAAAAAATTAAACCTTTTCTTGAAGTCTTTTAAACGTCTCATAGAAGAAGCCAGGCACGAATGGCAATTGAATACAAAAAAGGATACAAATTAGTACCCCTTCAAAGGGCTTCTATAGTCTATCTAAAGTATTAGTGAAGTCACGTCATAAAAATGTTTAATGTATTGCCTATTACAGTTTGTATTATGCAGTATTCGTTTTAACACCAGACAATATTTTCCTTCTCAATTCATATCATTTAAAAAGAGATACAATACTGTTACGCAAAATTATCCTGCAAGAATCGTTCGATTTTCAAATGTCTGCAAGATTCCTAAAACATAAGAAGTTATAAACCCGAAAAAGTTGCTTAAAGCTTAATATTTTTGATTATTCTGGTTACCAACTTCGAACAGGAACTACGTAATGGGTAATGGGAGTTGCTGGGTTTTTTATTGGATACATTTTTTATTATATTGCAGTTGCACTGAAGTTTAAGCAGTACAACAAAAATATCTCAAAATTAAAGAAAAACTGTATAATTTTGAATTTTCCAAGTATCCACATACCTTGATATTATCTGTATTTAGGATTAAATTTCAGTAAGATCAGTAGAAATTTTAACAAGACCTAATGATTAGGCTATTAACAGTAAAAGACTACTAATACATATTTTATTATACTCAATCTGCTAACATATCTAACTTTTTTAACTAACAATACAAGTTCATCGAAAAAAGGCCTTTGTACCGGCGTGGGTAATTTATTCATGAGACCATTGTAAGCCGCTGCCTGATTAATTACACATTGTCGAAACGAATAAAAATGTCCCTATCTCTCTTGCGCCACAGCGAAATTATAAATTGGTTTCGGTTTTATTTACGGCCAAAATATTCATTTGACGACATCGTTGAAATATCACAAATTATGCATCCTTTAAAATACAAAAAAGGTTCTAAAACGTGCCTGTCATACACCGGAGAAAAATGAATCCTTCATCGACTAAATTTATTACGAAATAATTGTGTGAATTACTAACGAATAGGTTTGAGTGTCGTGTCTATTTTTATATTGGTCTCAGAATAGATGACATATCCGTAAACGACCGAATATGCTGAAGGTGAAATGTACCTCATACACAATTAATCAAGTAAATGTTAATTAGTTATTATAACAATTTGGCAGCAATAATAAATATACAAAGTCTGTAAGACATTTACTAGAGTCAAATCATATTTAGATTTACGTACTGTATCTGTTTTTCAGATTTAATATTAACCTGATGAAGTGCGTTTTTAAAAGTCACTCAAACTATAAAGGAGCTTAAAATTCTTCTTAGTTTGTTCCCATAACCAATGTGTGTTCCTTTTTGCCTGAACAGAAACCTTTTTGGTCACTGTTTTATACAGTTTAAGTAAGAGAAAACAAGTATTTATTTAGAATATTATTAAAAGTGTCAAGCTCAGAATTGAATGACCATTGCGTGACACGTATCATAGTCCTGCTGAAGCCGCTTATGCTCTACGACTACTTCTTTACATCTGGAACAAGATAAGTTGGTTATCATGTTTCTATTGCGCTTGCTGTTGGTGATTATAGGGTCAACACGTTGTTTTTGCAAAAATATAGACCAAGGATATCGGTGAACCAAAGTTCATAAAGCTAGTTTTCTGATTTTTTCAAATAGAGCTATATTTCTAACGATTAATATTTGTATTGGATTAGAAGAAAAGTATTTAGTGGAGGTTTCATGGTTTTTCAAAAATATAGTACAGGGATTGGAAAACATTTGAAAATTTCAATGAAAATTATCTCAATTACAACCAAATGCAGACTGTGTTGAATGATATTCAACACTGAAGCAGATAGCGCCTGAATTTCACATAAACTGAATAAAGTTACTATAATCGCAAAAAAAATATCTGCGAGATGCTATTAGATAGATAAAAACAAGACTTTGTAAATTATTAGAAACCAGAGAGGTGTAATCCGATCAAATTTGTTGTTTTTTTGAAAGTTATTGAAAACATAAGAGTTATAGAATGGCTGAATATACATGCCGCATGGCAATTTCAAGCGTTAAGTTATTTTACTCATTAAAAACTACTAGTATTTAAAAAGTTAGCAGTGCAGTGTGATACTCCCCTCTCCATATCCATCAGATATTACACTCTTAGACTTCAATCGTTTCCAGCAGTTTTACCTATTTGATACCTAGCTTTACCAGCTTCACTTATAAAATTAGTGCTACCAATACTATTAAGAATTCACAAAATATCCAAAAAAAATTAACTGATAGAAATTTACTAATTGAACTTAAAGTACTAAATAAGTTAAATGATCTGAAGGGTAAAAAATATACGAATATATAATGTTGATACAAAAGAGTTAAATGTTTTTATATATATATATATATATATATATATATATATATATATATATCTAATATTATCTAAGATATATAGGATTATCTAGTGTATTGTTAATAAATAATTTCATGCAATGTTTAAATGTTTCAAGTATCGAATAAAACTTTAAACTACATCTATCATGATTATTATTACGTTTTTGTATATTTTATAGTCTTCTTTTACCAACGAGGGTTTATCTGGATTGGGCCTACAGTTTAACGTGGACTCCGAACCACGGTCTTCGGCATTAAGCCTACCGACTGGCAAGTGACTAATTTAGAAGTCAACCGAGATGACATCCGGCCTTACCCAGACTGGTTACCGGCCTTGTCGGAATTTGCACTCTTGCTATCCCAGCAGGAACAGTAGGTGGACCGTCCTCTCTTCTTTACCACTGCGACAACCGCTAATATTCTAGTCATATATGTTTTTAAATATGTATTTTAGAAAATACGGAAATAATTTAGGACTCTATGAAATAAACATTAATGCTATTTTGGTTGGATAATCTTATTTTAATTTTTATACATTATTTTAAGTAATATAATTAAATAGTGACAAGCAGTAACAAAAATTAATATTGCCAATTCCTAAAATGTCATACTGTTTGGTGTTTTAATATAAATTTTCACGGAAAAAATGTAGTTTTTGAATGAATTGACGTTTATTAGCATGATATTCTCGAGATTTTGGAGAATTATTTAAGGCACTTTAATTATATTTCATTATTTCTCATAGAAAGTAATTGTAAGAAGTTTAAAAATAAGGGATAAAATCTAGTTGCGATATCAGTTACGTAATTGTTAAAAGTTTTTATTAAATATCCTAATAATTGATTCAGCATTGTTAAAAAATTGCTGTGCTGTTCTCTATTTTACTTGAATTTGACCTGAGCGTTCTTTGTTCTTCAATTAGAAATCGCTACAAATAAATCGTCAAACCCTCTACACACAAACGTTTTACGCAATAATATTGGTATCATAAGTTTTCGATGCGATGAGTCTTAGGCACATTAGTATTTTGATCGAAAAAGAAAAACCATATCTGGCTTTCAATTAGTCACGCATATATTGTTATATTATTTGAACAATAAAATTATTTCTAACAGCCTAACAGCTAAAATTACATTAAACAACAGTCTGCAAACTGACCCCTGTTTTCAGGGTATATTCTAAAAAAAAGAATTAGCAACCGGCAACATAACAATAAAGTTTTTAAGAAGGCCTATTCTAATATGAAATTCTAATCAAATTATGCTGATATTTGTTATTTGATATGTATTTCAGCTAATTAAACATTTCAAAATGTTTTTATTGTCACTTAATTTATGCAATAGTGTCATCTAAAAACTAGTGATTCTAATTCATATCTGTTATATCTACATCATATTTTTACACCTCCGCCATTCTGATTAAGTAATTAATTAGTGACAGAATATCCACAGCTTGATTTGATGTTTTGTTAATATGCGATGATTAACTTTACACGAATAAAATGACTTATATAAATAATAAGTGGGTGCCGAAATTTGCATTTGAATAAATGCCTTTGACGATATTCCATGAATTAATTTCATGTTTCCGAACAATTGTGTCGCCAACGCCAAGCTTTCGCGCTCATTTCATCCGAAAACTTGTTTGAATTGGAAATATTCCCGTTTCGACAATTTAAAACTTGCAATAAGACAGTTCACTTCAACACAAGACAAAATTAATTTATTAAATTAAAGTGACTTCATTTCGACGTAGTATTTAATATTAGGAGTGTCAAGCTATACTTTAAAATTGTTTATTACAATGTTACTACTCATTGTCGACTAACTTAAAATTTGTATTTACAATAACTGAAATCTAGGCATATGCCTGGAGGGCCATGGGCCCTGTCTCTGATGTTATAATATTTATATATTAACACTGCTATTTTTCTATTAAATACATCTCACTATACTACACTACACAATATTAAATGGTTCGATTCTTTGGAGTCCATGTCCTTTTCCGGTGTTATTATAGTATTACTTCGATATTACCATTAGAATGTTGTCTAACATCATGTCTCCTTGCAAATCTCTTGATTTCCTAAGTGAAAGTCGGTATCTATCGGTGTAAGTAATCATCCCTGTAGTATTTGGGTGCACTTACAATACTTCTTAGATCTTACTTCTGGAAAACTTGTATTGTATATATATTACTTTTCGCGGAACATCCCCATAATCATAGAGTAATGGAGATGCAAATCAATAGCGGACTCGGCGCAAAGTTTTGATTTGTCCAAAATCCAGAGGGCGCCATAATGGGCCATGCAAGTAATTTAATTTGTCAATTTAAATCTACATTATAGACCCATGTAATAAAAATATTTTACGCTGAAGACATTTAATTGGCTCATTAGTAATGTGACGTGACAGCCTTGACTTCATCTTTAGTTGACCAATGAAATTTAAATAAAAACAATTTCTTTCTGAAATAAATTTAATAAATAAAATTCAATTAAATATAAATATATAATGTAAATTTATCTATTAAATATAATATAAAAATAAATATATCTATAAAATATAAATATGATATACATATATATAAAACCATAACCAAAAAATTTTGGTACATTACAAATCAAAATAATCTCTTCCGTCTTTTTCCTTTTTCTGTATGTCTAACAGTCTGTACGTTTTAGAGTTCTGTCTCTTGACTTTGAGTCTTTCGCTCTTAATATTCTGTTCACCTGTTTTACTCAAAAGTATATAGCACACCTTAGTACTTTTAATATTTTATCTGAAAGATCATTATGAAATGTACAATTGAAGAGCTTTAAATTTACTTTCTTATTAAATTTTTGACAGAAATTTTATTATATTATTGACGTGACATAATCGCTGAATAAAATAAAAGACATAGCTCAAAGACCTACTGACAGTATAACAAAACAATTTTGTTGGAGTCTGAGGCACGAGATATTGTGTTGCCTCTATAGAATCTGTCTCAATTTATGGGTCCATTGATTTATTCATAATTGTATGTAAACAAAAATCACATTTAATTTCTTTTTTGAAAAGTTTTACTAAATAACCTGAGATGTACACTAGTGTCTAAAGTAAAACTTTGTTTGCTCTTTTAGGAACATCTAGACTGAAGTTATGGGGTCATGTAATTAACGGTAAGAATGAGCAGAAAGGTTTTTTTTTTTTTTTTTTTGTTCTGGCCTAAAAACCAGGCGGTGGAATGCATGACGCATACCTGGTCGCGGAGACTTGCCCTGGAGTGACAAAAACCGAAACCGCCTCACAGTTGACCCCTGTGGATCACTACTGCTACTGCATTAAGTTTGGGGATATGGCACCCGCTGATCGGGCAGCCGTTATTGGGCACGAGAGCCCGGCGATTCTATTGATTCGCGAACCTGAGTTAACACACAACTGGGTACTGTTGTATGGGGGCAAAAGTTATGACTGTAGCGACGGATGAGGTCGTTTCAGCCTGGAAAAGGGGGAGAGCTTAGCGGTGACGCGGTGCTAAGCTCCCAGCATGTCGACCAGCTCGCGAACAAGCGCGTTTTCAGAAGAACTTGAGCTGAGTTGTTGTTTGTGGAATGATTGAGATATGAAGTGCTTGATTTCTGGAGTGTCAGTTTCCCTATGGATTTGATTATTTCTGACAAACCATGGAGCGTTTAATATTCTCCTGAGGAGCTTGTTTTGGAAAACTTGAAGCCGTTTGACCTGGTTGGGTGTAACAAACTTGAAGTAGACATTAGATCCGTAGAGGAGTACGGACCGAATTAACATCTTGTAAAATAAGCATTTGATGGAGATGGGAAGCCTGCTAGAAGGGCAGATCAGAGGAGATAGCAGGTTTGCTATCCCCGAACCTTTTTGGATTGCTTTCTGGATTTGGGAATGCCAACCGAACCGCCGGTCGAAGTGAAGACCTAGGTACGTGACGTTATCCAGCCATGGAATTATTGCGGTGTCGATCTTAAGTTGCGAGACGCGCAGTGCGTAACGCTTCTTGTGGAAAATGATGGCCTGGGTTTTCAGGGGGTTTATTTGCAACCTCCAGAATTTGAACCACTTGACCGCATGATCGAGCTGCTTCTGTAAACGCTCATGAATTGTAACTTCGAACCTGGCGGCCGTGAAGAAAGCAGTGTCGTCAGCGTAAAAGGCGACGTCAATATGCTCTTTTCTCGGCATATCTGAAATAAAGAGATTAAATAAGGCTGGGGCCAGCGGGGAACCTTGAGGTACGCCAGCATCGATTTGTTTACGACTGGAAAGTGACGCCCTGATCTTGACCTGGAAAGATCTGTCCGAGAGATAGGACTTGATGAGAGCGGTTAGGTCTTCTGGGAGGCCTAACCGCACGCACTTTGCGAACAATCCGTCGTGCCAGACCTTGTCGAAGGCTTTGGTTAGGTCCAGAAGAACTGCTCCAAGCTTTTTACGTTGGTCAAGAGCATGATGGATGTGTGCAGCCAGACGGGAAGCTTGATGGACGGATGAGTGGTGAGCGCGAAAGCCGAATTGTTCATCTGGAATGATGTTGTTTTCCTTTGTGAAAGAGTTGAGAGCGTAGAGTATTGCCCTCTCGGCAAGCTTCGAAATGGCGCTGAGAAGGCTGATAGGCCTGTAATCAGATGGAGATGATTTTGCTCCTTTCTTGGGTATAACCGCTATATGTGCGTGTTTCCAAGACGCCGGGAAGTGTTGCAGTCTCATGATGGAGTTAATAATGTTTGCCAGTTCTGCGAGTTGCTTATGCGGGAGCTTTTTTAGCTGGGTAATCGATATTCCATCGAAACCTGGAGATTTTTTGGTTTGAAGTTTGCCGATCATAGTCTGTAGAGACTTTGGAGATACAAAATGGTTGAGAAGAAAGGCGGGGTTTACTGGTCTTTTGACGGAGTTGGATTCGTTGATGACAGTGTCAATGTCTTTAGTTTTAGTGTTCTGTGCGGGTGGGAGGCATTTCATTTGAGCTTCGTAGGTCTCTGCAAGGAGCTCGACTTTTTCTTGGTCAGTGACTGCAAAATTTCCTGTAACCGCTGACTTCAGGGGAGGGATGACATTGTGCGTCTTCCCCACGAGGCATTTGGAGACACGCCAGAAGGAAGGGGGGCCATCCAGCCTTTGGTCCGCGAGAAATGAGTTCCATTTCATTGCTCGCCAAGTCGAGACGGCCGCCCTTACCCTCTTGCATGCTCTGTTCGCCTCCCTTTTGTCTGCAGCATCAAGGGTGAATCGAGCTAATCTGCATAAACCGTTTTTGATGCGAATTTCACGTTTAAGAGAAGCGGGAAGATTGTTTTTCCACGGCTGGGGTTGTGATGAAATTTTGACTGTGGAAGATTCGTGAGCAGACTGAATATCGCGAGTTAGCTTGAGTACGGCTTCCTCGAGGTGTTCTGGTGTGTTAATTTTCGGAATTGGATCGGATTTCAGGAGAAGAGATTGGTAGTTTTTCCAGTCGGTTTTTTTCCTGAATCTTGTTAGTGGGACTTGAGTGGTGGCGCAGTTTCCGAGTTTGAGAAGGATCGGACGATGATCAGAGTCTAGTTCGTCAAGGACTCGAACTTCGGAATCGCGATTTACGTCTTGAAGAATAAAGAAATCAAGGATTCTTGCTGCGCCTTGAGAGACTGTACTAGGGTGATGGGTGGGTTCATCTGGCAAGGCAAGACCGTAGCCCAGATCTGCACTTAGAGCTACGATGGCGTTACCTGCGGGATTCGCTCTGGAGCACCCCCAGGTGGGGTGGTGGGCGTTGAAGTCGCCACCTATTATTTTCGGAAATTTTCCTTCGACGAGTGATCGGTATTCGGCATAGTTGAATGCAGAAGATTTCCTGTACAGGGATGTAATCACGAAGGGACGTTCTTGGATATCGATTTTAATGGAGGTTGTTTCGAAGTTGTTTACTGATAACGATGGAAGGAGCTCGTGTTTGACTCCTTTTCTGACGAGAATGGCGGTTCCACCGCCTCGACCCGGAGTTCTATCGTTTCTGTAGACAAAAAAGTGTTCGAAAGAGAGACGATGCGAAGGTTTCAGGAAAGTTTCCTGGATGAGCACGATGTCGACGTCATAGAATGTTATGACGTCCTCCAATTCCGCTTGCTTTCCGCGTAAGCTATTTGCATTCCATGTCATCAGTATAAGAGATTTCGGAACAGCCATTTCGAAGAGTTAAAGGCTGCTGAAAGTTATAGAGACAGGTAAGTGTTGCCGCTTAGGCGGCGACATTTGGAAAAAGACGAGCAAGTTGGTGAGCCAGGGCGATCACTTGTAGGAAAGCCTGCGGGTCAGTAAACGCCTGCATTGTGGAGTTAAGGTCCGGTGTATTGGTTGGAGCAGGAGTTTGAGTTGGAGCAGGCTGGGTAGCGCTGGCTAATTTTTGGGCTAGCTTTCTGCCACCTTGGTTACTCCATGCAGAACCTTGTGGAGGTCTGGTTTCGGTCGGAATTTTTGGTTTTCTTGGAGCAGGACGGCAGGTGCAACCGCTGAAGTTTGCGGTATGAGTTTCACCGCAGTTGCTGCACTTTGGAGGTGCTTCTGGGATTTTGGTACAGGATCTAGTGTCGTGATGCCCGGCACATTTGACGCACCGTGGGGGGGCTCGGCAATATGAGCTGGAGTGCCCGAAAAGCTGGCAGTTGAAGCACTGCACTGGCTGGCCGTTTCCTCTCTGGACCTCGACCTTCACTGTGATGACGCCGAGTTTGGTCATATATATGATCTGTCGCTCTTCGCGAGGGACAACTACCTGAACAATTGGTAGTTCTATCCCGGATTTTAATTTCCATCTTTGCACAAATTTGGGATGGAAGCCTTGATCAAAGAGAAGTTCACGTACTTCGTCAATGCAGAGTGATTCTGGGATGTTTTTTATTATTACCCGGAATGCTCTCTCCTCTGGATGACAGAAGGAATGGTAAGGGTAATTCCTTTCCTCGAGCAGGGTAGTAAGTTTACGGTAATTGTCGCTTGTGGCGACGAATAAGAAAATGCCGTCCTTTTTATTTCGGGTTATAATGTCTATTGAATGAGCAGAAAGGGGGATACTGGCTGAATTAACACAAACTTTATCATTATCTTCTGGAATTCGTTCAAATGTCGAATATACTTGCTTCGAACATCCTGGTTGTGGGCCTGGAACGATGTAAATAGGCACTACAAATATAATAAGACAGTTTAGAAATTAATGGTAACAATTATGAACAGAGATGTGACTGGCTCTTTCAATTTACCTTCTGTTTCATTTTGATTTTGATCCACTTCCATTTGTACATATTCTGGGCTCGTGGTATTATTTTCACCATCATTTAATTGTTCATAGATACTTAAAGAAAAGTTTAAATGTATCACAAAAATGTCTATAGTACGGTAACGATCATAAATCTGCTTCATGTTTAACCCAACCAGGTTAGGAATTTTAATATTTTCTACACATTTCTTAAAGAAGGCGGGGTACTTTTTTAACGGAAAACGATGATGCATTTCCTCACTATCTGTGCATCTCAGCACATAACACTTCCTAGAACGAGAATGCATTTCAACTACCAACTTGTACATACTAATAAAATAAAATAATAATTTAATATATAAACGTTATAAAAAGCTAACCACACTGTTCTCTATATAAAGCATATTGAAAATGGCGTACAAAAGAAATAAATAAACCATAGAACGAAATGAACCAATCAGATCCCGTTGCGAATCTTATCATAGCGAATAAAACAAGTAATATGTTAAAAGTAGCAACATCTACATGGTGGACGTCGCGAAACATTTCCTCAAAATTTCCTATAAAATTAAATCTCGATGCCCATAATTGAATTCCATATTTCCATATAAATTTCAACACTTACATATATAATAGCAGTGTATTATGTACTGATAATTGTGGTTTTCTTCTCTTCATTTCGTTGTTTTTATTTTTACACATAGTGTGTTAGTTAGTTGGATTCTGCCTTTCGATTGCAACGTCTCAAAATTAGGCGGAAACTACCGAAGTTTATCCGATACTGGTTATGATTCTCCAGAACTATCTACTAGCAGAAGTGGTCATAAATCCTATCGAATACTTATTGCTCGTTGGGCAAATTGTGGAAAGTTGGGAGAATAATAAAAAAAGATTAAGTTTAAGTCCTTGAACATTCTCTGTTCACAACATTGTTCTTTTACTTGAGCGCGTTTGGCGAAAAATCATTCAACGGAACTGTTTGTTGTTTCACAACTGACAATCCTTGATAGATTCGGCAAATAGGGTCCTTGTTACGTCGGGAGGTTTCGTATTATTTGACTATATCCACACAGAATACTTCCCGGAGCTCAGAGAGCGCAAGCTGAATAATTCAGTCGCTTGTTCGTTGCGCGCCGAACTTCGCCTCAAATAACCTGGTTATTTTCCGACCATAAAGGCGAGGTCGTTATATCGGCCGGGACTATAAAAACCTCCAGGTCCGACGGGGTGGAATCGACGACCCCGGGAAGAATACGAAAACGCATCTCGGGATAACGCCCCGTGTTCGCCTTTGACGAGCGTTGCCAACGTGCTCCCCCGGGTCTCACAAAATAGTAACGGAAAGAGACGACCTGCATACTATGGGGAAGTCGTAGTCAGACGATCCGCCCGGGGGGGAGAGGGGGGTTTCGAGCACGATCCCGCTGTCGTAAATCCGGGTGGTTTATTTACCTTCGGATCTATTGGGAGGGTGAAAGGAATGTCGTGTTACTTAATGATCGGTTTCGTTCTAAGATACTTCGTTCGGTCCTGGTCATTTTCTAAATGGTTCGAGACTACTCTCGATCAATAAGAAACGAGGGTTTTTCCTTTTCAATCTTCTAATATATATTTTTAAGAACTAAAGATATATAGGCAGAGTCAAATATTCTCTATATTAATCGACTTAGCGAAAATCTGCCTCCCTTTTTGATGACAACGGAAACAGTCTATTTGTGTAATTTGCCCTACAAATAAGTCTATTTCTATAAACCAAAATACGTCCAAATCAAGCAACCAGGAATAGCCCTCAGATAGGTAACGGAAAATATTTAAACAAATATTTCAGGCTCTACTTTCATTGGATCTGGCCGACCCTTTCCCAGTTCCATCTTTTATACGGCAGATATTTCGCGTTTCGTTCCATGTGAACACTGGTTTCGACGTTCTAGAAGTGAATTTTGACACCGAAGAAAAAAGCCTTTTAGACACTCAAAACCAAAAAACAAATTGACGAGCTTGTGCCAAACACTGCGCGAAAAACTGCCAGAATACTAGCAAAGACCCAACAATGTTATATATCACCATGACACGACTCGACCGCAAGTGTAAAAGCTTTGATACGCCATATGTCATTGTCCAGACCAAAGTTACCAAAAAATAGGTAGACTCGTCGATAGTATGAAAAAATATATCGATATATATTCTTTCCAGATAGAATTCGTAATTAACGTAGATTTTTCACAATAAATCTTGATATTAAAGAAAAATAATTTGAAACTAATTTATAGACCAATAACAATATAAATTTTGTAATAATAACTTTAACAAGTTTGATTGTAAAACAAAACGAGACAGACCTTTTCGTATTTGTACTTAAAACGGGACCAGACAATTTTATAGCACCTGCATTTTCCTTTCCGATATAGTCGTCGCAGTTTTATAGCCGGAAAATAACCAGGTGATTTGGAACGAACTTAACTATAAAGAGAACAAGCATTTGAATTATTCAGCGTATAGTATGAGTTCTAAGAATTGTTCGCCAGGTATATTTTAAAATAATTCTGAATTGTTTCAGCTCGCGAGTGTCATACATTCGCTCGAGACAAAAAAGATGGTCTAAAATACCGAGAGTTTATATAGGTTAAATTGAGAATTACTTAGTTTTTAATAAAATAAATTTAGTGGCACTTTTCCGTGCTCTTACCATTTACACACAACTACACAAGATCACAAGGTTTGGTTCTCTTGAGTTTGCGTCCTAATTCAGTGTTATCCAAGAGTTGTAGAATTAGAATTAACTTCGAAATGGAGTCTTTCCTCACGTTCCTCATTGCAAATCTCTTCATTTCCTCTATGGGTTGCAATCCGAAGGTATATGTAGTATATGTAATTGTTCTGATAGTATCTGGGTGCATCCACAGTACTTCTCATGACTGTATTCTGAAATACTTGTTTGGAAATTATATGGCTCGGCGAATGGTGGTAATACGAAATGAAACACTCATGGTTACATGATGTAACTGTTATTTCTTGACGTTAAATAATTTTAGAAAATACAAATATATAAAAGGGAGCGCCGCAGTGTTACGTGAGTGTCGCTTAGACAGTCGATGATGGCACGTTTCAATAGAATGATGGTCAGTCACTGAATGATCCAAAATACCTTTCAATGATATCGGACATCAACGTCTCAATGTTGCCTAGTCTTCGTTATTGTTTACTGGTCGTCTTTATTGGCATGCTGAAACCCTGGGGTTTTGTAGGCCGTTATTGTATGTTAAGCTGGAATAATTTTTTTTTACAAAAAAAATTGAACCGACTTCAAAAAGTAAAAGAGGAATTTACTAAAAACTAAAAAATAATCAATACACGTATTTTATATTCTACTATATACACACAATTTTAACTACTACCAACTGATCACTTTGATGTTGCTACCGAGTAACTAATTATATTTGCCCTATTAGTAATTTTGTGTATATGTCAGACATTTATATTATTATTTTTGTATTGTTTGGGCTCGGCACCGACTTCAAACTAATCAGTTGGTAGTAATTCAAATAATGTTGTAAATATGTAAATAGATTTAGGTAGGTATTAAGCTAAATTGTGTGTATATAGTAGAATATAAAACAAGTGTAGTAGATATGTTAAATAAGGTTTTTGTTTATTTTTATTTAGTTATCGTAACGATTATTATTTACATATTTTATTTTAAAATGTTTTTGTGTGTTAAAATTCTAAGTTTGATTATTTTTTACATTTTAGTGAGTTTCTTATTTATCTTTTGAAGTCGGTTAATTTTTTTGTAAAAAATTTATATTTTTTCTTATTTGTGTTAGATATTTACTCACTAAATTACGCAGTTATTTTATTAAGTATTACAATGTATAGGTCAAATAAAGGTGTAGCCCGTATGAGGAAAAATAGGAATAAATTAACAATGATCGAAAATAAGGGACGTTTCAGGATCCGGTGTCCGCTAACTAGCCTAGGTGAATTGACATATGATCTAACCAAACCAGAACAATAAAGAAATTCCCCTTTCGAAAATCGAACCCGCGACCTCCACGTACCAGCTGAATGCTCTAACCGCTACACCATAGAAAAAGTTGCCTGCGACATTTCTATGACGTCTCATATGATATGGACAGTATTTAAAATGTAAATTAAATGGTTTTTACACTAAACTACTTCCAATTTTCTGTTACATCAATTCAGCGATAACATTATGCAGAAATATCTGAGTATTAGATTAGATAAAAAAATATATAAACACCTTGTACATGCTTTTGAAATTTCAGGGTTTCCCTCGATTTGCCCCCTTTCTCCAACTGATCCTGAGGTAGTTCCAATGGGACCACCTCGGAAGTGCACTCTTTTTAATAAAAAAAATTTGAAAAACCTCAAACATAACCTCCAAACATAGAACCTGTTCCTTTTTTGAAGTCGTTTGAAAATCGATTGCCACCTACGATTGCTCAAGAACGCTACGCACTAATAATATCAAAATAACTGCAAATATGCCGCAATAAAATACAACTTTTCCTAAAAACCTGATATATTAAAACTAATTAAACAAAATCTACCCGCATAACATTTGCTCTGCGCAGAAGAACATGAACACCAATGAATAATAATAATAGTTACTTATGGAAGGGGCATATAGTTTCTGAAAGAAAATAGCTAGGACGTAAATCGAAGTTATCCTTAGATAACAAGATGTTAGATCATAAGGCACCAAAACATGCCTGTTGGATTAAACAGAAATCACCTATTTTAATACGTACCATTTTGAGGTTAATTCTACATAGAAATGTCACATCAGTAATAACAGTAGTGAGTCACTCAGTATTGTATCTATATATTAGTTATGTTTAAATCAATTAATATTTAACTTTTTTAGATCAGGCCTTTACATGTATTTTGATAAGCGATATCTATTTGAATATGAATGTTAGTAACTGTTAAACAACATAACCTAACTATTAAATTCGATAGTTTTGACAGTTTATACATAAAATAGCAGTTTTTGATAAACACGGGATGGCCAAAATCGCATTTCGACATTCATTAGTTTTGTTGTTTGAGATGAAGAAATCTGCGATGGAGCCTGGTGGCAATCAAACGCGAGTAGAACTTATGGTGACAGTGTTTCACCATATCCTTGCTGTTGGTTTTGGTTTTGACCCAAGTGATAGAAGCCCAAAACAACTTATTGGATAAAAACCAATATCAAACCCTCAAAGAACTTTCAGACATCTAGCAATTGATTAACTGACTACAGACGTTTACATGCGATGGGAAAGATCTAAAAGGAAGGAAAATTGATGTCACATGAACTGACTCAAAATATCAGTTCGAATCGTTTCAAAATATCGATTTCATTCCTCCCGCTACAAAAATAGTTTTCTGTAGAATATTGTATGACAAGTATTCAGGAGTGCCATCCTTATCGTCACCAGAGCGCTAACAAGCTGCTAAAAACGAATGAAATTGTTACTTTAGATGATAATTGATCAAATTGAACAACATATTGTAGCAGGTGCAAAGTTATCCTCTTGCGTGACAACTGTGGGCCATGCATTATAAGAGTTACAAAAGATATACTGTTGCAACTTGAATGGGGAGGTCCTCCTCACCATGTTTACTTATCAACCTTCTGATTACCACTTAATCAGATTGATGCAGTTTGCCTTTGCAGGTATAGTGTTTCGAAATACTGAAGATGTACGAAAATGGGCAAATGATTGTATCATCATCATTCTTTCGACATGTTATCACCATTTTGTCAGAAAGATGGAAAAAGTGGTAGAAAATAATATAATATGAAAAAAATATTTTGGCTAATATTTACTGTGCTGATATTTTAATATAATTTTTTAAAAATGTATTCATATATTATTTCTAGTCGTTGCCTATTAACTTACAGCTTGTCTATAAAGTGACCCATTGGCTTTTACAATGGTTTTCACTACATAGTATAAAACAAAGTCGCCTTTTCTGTCCCTATATCCCTATGTGCGCTTAAATCTTTAAAACTGCGCAACGGATTTTGATGCGGTTTTTTTCAATAGATAGAGTGATTCCAGAGCAAGGTTTATATGTATAATACATGCATAATATACTAAGGCGACATTGCTAATTTTAGAGGTTTCAAACGTGATGTCGTAAATTAACCTATTTTTTTAGGCTTATTTAGCAATTAGCAAAAACGCTGCCTAACCCTACGAGTTAGATCAAATTAATGTACTACAGTATTGTACACCATAAAAAGGTCTACAAAAAAGTCCGGGATGGTATATGTTTATCTTTTAGGGATAACCCACATTAACCATTTTTATTGTTTACTTTTTACGTGAGAAAATGGCTTATTTACGAAGCTATTTTAAGCAATACGGCATTAATCCTTATCGAATTAAGTACCTTAAATACAGTGTACAATTAATATAGATCAATATGGTTCCTTACAGCATGTAAATTAAACAAATATTTTCGGAGATATTACAAATTTAAAATTTGCGTTTAAAAATGAGTAATGTAATAAAAATTGTATGAATTTAGATATTCCAAAGATAGCAGGAAATCTTCATAGTAAGTATAGGGGAGAGGAATTGTTTTACTCCAAATTTAATGCGTGCAGGCCAAGGGCAGTAATGAATGAACCAAAAATACTGGATCGATTTTAATCATGTTTTCATTGAGTGACATAGGCATATATATTTTATGCCCGTGCAAAGTCGGAGCGGGCCGCTATGTTTTTATATACAACGTTCATATTTTTTCTGTAGTGTATTTAATTTAGTATCAGCATTGCACCCGTGCGAAGCCGGGGCGGGTCGCTAGTATTAAAATAAAGGTTAGTCTCACATTTTAGTGTTTGCGATTTGGTTCTCGTGAATCTGCGTTCCAGTTCGGTGTTATCCAAGAGTGGCACCACTTCGGAGTTAACATTTCCTCGATGAGTTGGAATTCAAAGGTCTCGATGTAAATAATTGTTCCGATAGTAACTGGGTGCAACCATAATATTCCTTCGGCTTTTATTCTGAAATATTCGTATTGTAGCGACCTTGAGGCATGTCGAATTTTACATAGTGGAATAACGGTCTACAAAATACCCAGAAATATAATCCCAGATGTTGAACACGGGTGGGGTGCCAGCAGCGCCAGTTAGAACCCGATAACGAATAGCTGGCAACACCGAGACGTTTATCTGGGATGTTATTGTATGGTATTTCCATCATTCAGTAACCGACCATAGTTTGGTTTAGACATGCCACCATTGACTGCCCAAGCCTCGTCTCCAGGTAATACCGCTGCCATCCGTTTTTTCTATTTTGTATTTTCTACATTTTTATATTGCCAATAAATAACGGTCACATAATGTAAACACCATTGTTTCATTTCGTTTTACCTCCATTCACCAAGCCATATCATTTACCCTAAAGTATTATGTTGATCTTGCTTATCGCTGAACATCTCCATAACTGAATTCCAGAAGTCCATATAAGTGTTACCATTTGCTTGTACAGCAGCATCTTATGAAGTACAGTTAATTTAGATTTTCTAATACATATACCACACACTTGCAATAACGCTCATTTTCACTTAACGAAAAATGTATCAAAAGATTTCTTTCGCGGCTGTCAATAAATGTCTGAAACACCTGCGCGCATTTCAAGAGGAAATCTTTTTATCTTGGGACTTTTATAAATACAGTCGTTGAATTTGAAATGATCCTTTTTGTTATTCCCCCATACACCGTTCGAGCTGACGTGAGAGATGCGAGAGCCTGAAACAAATAGAAATCTTTTTAAAACTAAAGCGATCTTTCTTCTCTGCGTCGAGATGAAAGATAATCAGCACCTTTGTTGCGAAAGAAATTCATCTTACGGACAGGTTTCTGTTCCTCGCCCGACTCGAAGACTGGTACTAGGAATCGCTCTCGTCGCCTTATATCTATCTGTTCTAGTTCAAGTTTGTCAGGCCGATTATTTATATTTCAGAAGTTGTACGTGTTCGGCCGTAAAGGAATTTCAAAGACATCGGATGAAACAATTTGCAATTGGGTAGTTTCGAAAGCTGTAATTACCATAACTACCTATAATAAATTTGAATGTACGTCCGTTTTATGGATCATTAGGGTTGAGCTGCAGAGTTATGTTTAATGGAGGGTCTCGCTCTGTTAATATTTGAACTGTTGCGGTTTTTTTAATGGACATGGAGATTCAAGTTGGCGAGCTTAAACACATTTTGTTAAACTTGATGTAATGGCAGTGGCCTACATTATTATAATCCAAAAATTGCCGGCTTTGTTGGCGCAATGGTAAAGGCGACAGGACGGTCCTCCTACTGTTGCGATAGTTTTGGGTTCGAATCATTTTATTATTCTCATAATACAGAATATATGGTGCAAGGCAGGCAGTATCGAGAATATTGTAAAAAAATGCTAGAGGCCACCTTTGAGTTCATCTTTTTGTAGTTTGTTTTCTTTGCAATATCACTAATTTTAGCTTCATGATGCATTGATTAAATTTAAATTGTATTTATTACTATTTTTTTAAAATATTTAAAACATAAAATAAATAATTTACTTGATTATATACATTAATTTGATAGATTAAATACAATTTTTTTATTACTATATTATTATTATATTTTATTTTAATATATTAATAATATTAATTTTGTATATTTTCTTTTCACTTTCATTGTATATTTTATAGTATGTTCACTACGCTTGTAGAATTTCAACATAAATAACATATAACTATAGGTGGGTACCCGAGTACCCGGAAATTGCACGAATGGTGAAATGTTTGTTCAGTGACCGGACGGTTTAGCCAAAACCCCTTTCCTTCGAGTGTTCTTTTGGTGTATATATAGTACCAGTAAGTACTGGGGCTATACTATACTAAATCTGGACTCTACTACGGTTGGTAAAGCAATTCGAAGTGTATTTATTTTGATTCAACCATAGATTTCATCGACTTGTGACAAGGCGCATTGATTTGAAAGACACAGAACTTGTTTAACTAAAATCGGTACAACTTTTAAACTAAATACATGTCATGTTAAATACGTGTCGTTGAAAAATTAAGGCTAATATAGTTGCCTAACTAGTTTTTAAATTCTTTAATAACAGAATTTTCATTAATAAAAGAAAATATTAAAACTCTGTTACCAATCTGATTGAATAATGTTATAAAAAACCTTAATCCTCCCTCTTTTAGAAACGTTATACGACATTTCGTCTCTATTGTCAACTGTTTGATTAAGGAAAATCTTTTTGCTTCACGACTTCGGCGAGGACCGACGCTGAATGCGAAATGAACCTTTTTGTTATTCCCTCGTAGTCCGTACGATGAGCGGGGTTGAGGTGGGGGAGGATGTAAAGCCGAAACGGATAGAAATCCCTTAAAACTAGGCTGGTCTTTTTTCTTTGCGCCAGAACAAAAGCAAATCGGCGCCTTTGTCGAGAGAGGAATTCATTTTGTCGACAAGCTTCCGATTTCCTACCCTTACCCTACTTTGCTATAGATATTTGGTGGGTTTTTGTTTGCTTTTTCTAATCTTGTTTGTTTAATTATAATACTTCACATATTGCTTGAAACCATAAGGGTGTATTTAGTTAGTGTAAATTGAAGGAAAAAACGAACTCCATAATTAAAAATAAAAATATCTATAACGAGCTAAGCTAAAACTTGCCACCTTGTTAAAAATACTGTGCCCACAAAGATATGAAAGATTTGTTATAGATTAGCTTTGGAAACTATCGACTGAAAATAGTGGGAACAGTCGTCAAAAAACTAGCAACTGAAAATAGTAATTAGTACTTATTAGTAGTTAAAATGATATTGTAAATAGAAAAATATGTTTAGGTAGGTAATGTCTTCAAATCGACGTCTTCCTCCGCTTTTTTGGTTATAAAGAAGACTCTTTATCTTCGCTGTCAAAATCACCAATTTTAAAATGTGGAAAACAATATTCCCATGTTGAAATCGATGGAGCATGATTACCATAAGCTTCATACGGTATTCGATGACCTTTAGTGGCGTCTTTGTAGTTATGAAAGTGTAGCTTCAACATAAAATTGGTTA
Source organism: Rhynchophorus ferrugineus (assembly GCF_030347505.1). Lineage (NCBI taxonomy): Eukaryota > Metazoa > Arthropoda > Insecta > Coleoptera > Curculionidae > Rhynchophorus > Rhynchophorus ferrugineus. Next base: position 14,452,569 of record NW_027472583.1, on the reverse strand, counting down.
TAAATGTACCTGATGCGATTTAATATAAAGTAACCCCATCTGTTGTATATGCTTTAAAATTAATATTTAAGGATGATAGTATATTAAAAGATTATGTATAATTGTTTAGTGAAGGTAAAATACGTATTGTTGTAAAAATTTGAATAACAAAATTAATTTTAATTATTAAATATACATAATACCTATATGGAGGTTTTAATATTTTTGTAATCAGCCGAAAAAATAATTGACAATTTTAGTTCGACCACATGCAAGTGCTAAAGCGACGATGAAGCAACGGTATCTGTAGGACCGAAATATTTCAATAGCCGCACCAGATAGAAACCGTAGCAACCACAAGCGTTTTTATTTATCATATGTTTTAACGCCCTTTTCATGCAGCACATTTTGTTTGGCATATCAGTATATTGTATTTGATTGTTTTTTTCATACATTTTTGTATTTTTATTTGTTTAAAATAATTGTATGTACAATTCTGGCAGGGGAGTATTGTAGCGACCTTGAGGTATGTCGAATTTTACATCGTAGAATAACGGTCAACAAAGTACCCAGAAATAAAATCCCAGATGTTGAACACGGGCGGGGTGCCAGCAGCGACAACTAGAACCCGATAACGAATAGCTAGCAACCCCGAGACGTTTATCTGGGATGTTATTGTAGGGTATTTCCATCATTCATTAACCGACCATCGTTTGGTTTAAACGTGCCACCATCGACTGCCCAGGTAATACCGCTGCCATCCGTTTTATCTATTTGTATTTTCTACATTTTTTTTATATAGCCAATAAATAACGGTCACATGATGTAAACACCACTGTTTCATTTCGTTTTACCTCCATTCACCAAGCCATATCAATTACCGTAAACATTGATACACCTTACATTTTTACCAATCAAATTTGTTGGGTGGTATTTGATTGCTATCTCACTCATATTTGGCATAAGATACCGAATATATGAGTTTTCTTGCTAAATTCTCAATAATTAGATCTGCAACTTAAAAAAATGATTTTATAAGACTCTCTCTATCCAATATTATTATAATGAATCAATATTTTTATATTTCTTTGTTACTGCCATGGCATTTTATTACAGCATGCAACAGTATTTTAACAACATGAATACATAATACATTTTTACGCTTAGTTTTAAACAAATACATTGCCTTATGTAGTTTAACTTTCTTAAAATCCGAAAGAGGTCGGTAAACTTCATAACAGTCGTTCCCAGACGATTTCAAAATAAAATCATTATATCCACAACCTATTACAGTTAATTATCATAATGAGTTACGTGACCAACGTATACTGTGCGCTCGAGTTTAAAAGCCTCTTCATCCGTATTTATTTGCATAGAAGCTCTGTTTGAATAAACTCTTTGATGGAAAACTATCAAGAGAATAAGGACTACCCACCGGGGACGGTGAATCCATGGGAGTATCAGGTTTGCAGTCGGCCGTCGTAAAAGTCGCGAGATAAAAAGATTTTATTTAATAAAGTAGTGGAGAAAAACGGACAAAATGGCGGGGCGGGATGTCCCGGAGGCCTCCCTTTTCCGAGCGGAGTTTCAGATTTTAAACGAGACGTACGGAATTTCCATTTAGAAGAGCCCGTTGTTTTCGTAGCTCGGATGCAAATTATCGTTGCTGCAAGAAAATATGGAGGAAACACTCTGGATGAGATAATAAGGTCATCCTAATTAATTTTAACCCTGTTCAGCTCTCTCGGTGCTGCAGGCTTGCAGGTTTAAGCGGGAAGGTAGAAGAAGTGATATAGTTTTTAAATCTACTTGTTGATAAATAAAGTCATTTTATACTTTAGTTTAAATTATTCTTTATTCTATACTCTTGTAATCTATTCCAATATATAAGCTTCGGTTTCTTAAAAATAATTTATTTTATTAGATCTCAATTATAAATAATTTGTTAATAACTTGTACTCATTTGTACTTGGAATAATACACAAGTAAGATAAATACCAAATAAATACGTATGTGTAAGTCAGTATGTATTTCCAAAAATAAAATTAAATTAAGAAGGACCGTGGTTCGGAGCCCATGTTAAGCTGTAGATCTAAAAGAACAAGAACAGAAAAAAAACATCAGAACAGAAAAATCCAATAGAACTAAACTATAGTAACCTTCAAAAACTGTATGCAAGTTTAAGTGACTTGGTTCAATCCTCTGATTTCCTGCATAACGTGACTTAATACGAGATACTGGAGAACTTCATGCATATATTTAATTTCAAGGTCATCGTGAAGCTATTCGTTCGTCAACTAGCGCTAAGCATAGGTAATTAATCAAAGAACTACTTTGGTTTACCAGCGTTGCTATACAATCAGTGTGATGACTTAGGGCAACCCAATATTTGAACCGCAATACACTCCAAATAAGCTTTATGACTGCCTGCTATATCGATCTGCTTGATTTTAGATCAAGGTAAGATAATCTTCCGACTAACAAGTACAGAACGTTGATATTGAATATAATCTGCTCTAACGTGATATTTCCAATATAAACTACCATCGAGATGGATACTAATATGTTTCGCTTTTTCCGCCGTATTTGGAATTGGGCATTCATACATGAAAAAAGGATTGCAAGAAAATTTCGAGCTATTAATCTGTTGGCTACCACTTGTAATTGTTATATATAAATATTTTGCCATTATGTCATGGGAAAATGTTCCAGATACAATTTTTTTTGTTCTTTAAATATGCGAAACTCTGAATTACTCCAGCCCAAATAGGTTTCAATGCTGAATATGCTCCTTCAGGTGACACTTTAAATTGTCTTTAGAAAATATAACTCCAACAATTGACATTTCCGCGACAACACGTTTGAGGCCTCCAGGAATATTCCGAGACAGTATTTACTTTCTTCAAACACTTTTGCAAAAACCGCTGTTAGTTTATACACACAACAATTGGTTACTGGTGATTTCGGAATCCAAACTCAAATCTAGTGTACTTATAAGTAGTCTAACACCAACATGTTATACTACATACAATCTGTAACATGTTTTCACAATAATTTCTCAAATAATTCTGTCAGGTGAGAAAAAATACTAACTGTTTTGCAGATGTGGCAAATTCATTAGGAAGAATACAGTGATTAAATTTAGTTTTATCAACAAAGGTATATACACGTAGTAACAAAACAAACTAAGGAGAAAAAAACTCTGTACCGATGGAAAGAAGATGTAAACGTAAAAGATAAATATGCTCTCCAATGAGAGTAAAATACATTACTTGGATAGACAATTGTTAATTAGGTGAATTAGGCCTCCAGGGGATACCACTACATAAAAAATAGGCCTAGAACTCTAACTCATAGTTGGCGTGGAAAAAAGTTCAATGGAAATATAATAAAATACTACTCTAACCTACAAACTATTATAACTTTATAATGAATTGTAGTTTTAAGTCCTTCGATAATATATGCCTTAAATGTACTATAATGTTAAAATAAATTATATTTGATAACAGTATTTTTGTTTCATTATTTTATTCAAATTAGAATTTTGATGCATGTCAAAGCCAAAATGAACTAGAACTCAGAGTTGAAGCGGCAACATTGCGACATCTTCACGTCATCAATTCAGACTGTCCACTGTTTTTATTGAAAGGACTTTATAAAATATTTAAAATAAAAATATAATAACTTACTTCCAATTCCATTCATCGCTTGGCTGTTTATAACGTTCAGTATCCGCCCGCCTAAAATAATTCAAATAATAATAATTCCATGCATATTTTACGGGCAGCGTTCAGTCGAAAACTCCTCACCGACGAAAATACTAATCCGAAAATACGGGCGAGCTCGCTCGTCCCGATGGATCTCTCAATAAAAGGCCGAAACGTCGGCCAATAAGTCAGGTTAAAGGCTGCTTATCGGGGCCCCGGTCCAAATTGAAAACGGCTCCGCTCAAATGGGGCACAAAAGGAAACGGGAAGTGGGAGATGGAGTAGCGGGGGGCGCCGTGGGGCGGGGGGATAATAGTACACCGGGAGAAATTCACTTCCGATTCGCCGTGGCGCTGAATGGATGGAAATTGGACGACGATAGACTGTGTGGTTGTTAAATTAATTCAGTTTTGGTCCGAGCAAAGGCTATATTTTGGTTATTTAGCGATAGCGATGGAATACGAAATTTCAGCTTTAGCAGAATCGGTATTCGGTTAATTTAATTTATCGAACTCACTCCGTTGCGTTTTAGTCTCCTCACTGATTAATAGGTAATATTGTATCGAATAGCGTATTTATTTTAACATAAGGATGATATTACTAAACAAAATAATGAAACACATATGCACACATTTTTTCCAGTTATCAATTGAGTGATTATCACACAAGACATCAGATATTACCAATTTTGTTTACCAGTGTGACTGAGTATAGTTGCTCCATTTTGTATTTTATTTTATTGGTGTTACCTTAAACATGACATTACCAAGCTAACAATTTATTTTATTTGTAATAAATAACGTTTAGTTGTAGAACTAATAATATGACAACTGATATGGCATAATATTAACAGGTTAATTGAAAAGTTCCCGACCTGACACTAGATGGCGCTACTATAATTAAATCCATATATATTTTTAGTTACCCCTAACCCCCAAAAGATGCGTGTATAAATTTGACAGCAGTCGGATCATAATTTTGTGAATTATAGAATTTTAATGAAGCAACTTTTGTTATTGTGAAAAAATGGATAAAAAGAAATTTCGCGTGTTGATAAAATATTGCTTTCTGAAAAAGCTGGGCTTGATGCCGAGCTTCCGGATACTGCCGCAGGAAAATCAACCATCAAGGATTAGTATGCTACGTTTAGACGTGGTGAAATGAACGCCGAAGACGCTGAACGCAATAGACGTCCAAAAGAGGTTATTACCGACGAAAACATTAAAAAAATTCACAAAATGATTTTGAATGACCGTAAATTGAAATTGAATGATATAACAGACAATCTAAATATGTCAACTGAACGTGCACATTTGACCAAAAACAACGACGAGTTGATAATTGGGAGCAGTATTTGAAGATGATCAAGCCTAATAATCCCGAGTTTTTACGGTCGATATGTGACAACGGATGAAACATGAATCCATCATTTCACTCCGAAGTTCACGCTCCAAAGCGTGGGAAAACGCAATAGTCGACAAGCAATGTTATGGCGTCTACATTTTGGGATGCGCATGGAATAATTTTCATTGACTACCTTGAAAAAGGAACGACCATCAACAGCGACTATTATATGGCGTTATTGGACCGTTTGAAGGACGAAATCTTTCAGTTCGAAGTGCTGCTTCACCAAGACAATGCACCGTGTCACAAGTAAGTGAAAATGATGGCAAAAATAAACGAATTGGGCTTCGAATTGCTTTCTCATTCACCGTATTCTCCAGATGAGGCCCCAAGCTACTACTTCCTGTTCTCAGATCTCAAAAGAATGCTCACTGGGAAGAAATGTTCGTCGAATGAAGAGGTGATCGCCGAAACTGAAGCTTATTTTGAAGCAAAGCAGAAATCGTACTACAAAAATACTATCGAAAAGTCGAAGGGTCACTATAATCAGTTTATTACCCTTGAAAGGAATTATGTTGAATAAAAAAATCTAATTTTGCCAAAACTATATTTTTAACTATGGTAGGCCGTGGGCTTTTCAATTGACCTGTTATGTTTTTTCGGTCATCAAGTTCAAGAGAAAACATGCTGTTTCATGAGAACAATGCACTAAGTCACCAATCGATGAATACCTTGATCAATTTAAACGAATTGGATTTCAAATGTCTGTCACCCAGAGACTACTAGCTGTTTACAGGCATAAAAATAATGTTCCACTAAATAATTAAGTTAAAGATTAAAGGTAGAACTGATTTTCAATCTTATTGTGAATGCGATTCATTTTTTGCTTGTAGTACTGTTAAAGTAGCGCATTTTAATGAAATAAAGTTGTGTTTTTAGAATAATTGTGCGATCAATATAGCTGCATATTATAAGAGATCGTTATAGTGCCTTGTAACATGATGTGGTCAATGATTTATTTAAAATATAAATTTTTCTTAGAATTAGATCTTTCTTAGAAGAATTAGTTAATAATAATATTTGTATTATTAACTAATTCCTAACAGAATATTTACTTTAATAACTCTTAATATTTTCATATTCTCTTTTCCCTTTCAACTGAAAAAGCGACCATTTTCCGAACATTCGATTTGGCCGCTCAAATACGCCGTAGTCTCCTTGTAGCTCTAAGTTACAATAGTTTACCCATGTCTATTTATTCTAGAGACAGGGACAAACTATTCCAGTTTACGTTACCCATTTGCTCTGCAGTTGTCCGTTGGTGTTTACATTGATCTCGATTTCTCAGACAATTGAGGATCGTAATATAACATGAAAAACGTCAAGTTCTTTTCGAGAAGAATTTTAAAAAAACTATAAAAAATACTATTACTTTTGTTACAGCACCAGTAAATAGTAACTAATAGTTATAGTCTTATAGCTACATATTCATTTCCTGAAGCTAATATATTAAATGTTAATAGTTTAGATAGTTTTTATTGTTTTTATTTTTAATTCACACTGTTACTAGGAAAACAACCAATCTGACTTAGGGTAAATTGAAATATTTTCAAGCAATGATTAATCATTTGTATTTACAAATTGAATTAGAATTCATATTATATCAGAATTCAGTTAGATGTGTTTTTAGCTCGATAAAATAGTAGTGGCCATTTCTGGAGAATCATAACTATAGTATGGATTTCATATTTTAAGTATCATAGCCATGTCTTATAATTGATAAACTTTTTTTATAACATCTTCATTAGATACGCTTAGTAAAATCTTAATTTACAATTAATTTATTACTACATATCAATTGTACTTGGATTAATTCACGAGCAAGACGAGTGCGAGAAAATACATCAATATTTATTCCTCAATTATAAAATTATAATAACTTACAGTTTACACTAAAAGTATACGCTTTATATAAGTTCGTATGGTTTGGTTCGCTTCAATCTCCTGACATCCTGCGAGCTGTCCAGCAGTTGTATTGCTTCCACGTTAGTATGATTTAGTAATCTTCTTTCGTATTTCAAGGCGAAGTCTTAGATAAGTTCGCAAATCCATTTGATTTCCAGGTCATCGTGCAATTCTTCGTTGGTTATGTAGCGATAGGTATTGGTAATCAAACGCGGAACCTTGTTTTGACAGCGTTGGATGACTAGTTGATTTGAATTTTTAGTGCAACCCCTTATTTGCATCTCATAGGTCCAAATTGGCTTTATAACTCTCTTATAAACAAACTTATTTGATTTTAGATCAAGCTGAGAGTATCTTCCGACTATCCAGTGTAATTGTTTTATTTTGGTTCTAATATGTTTTGCTTTCTGTTGCACATGATTCTTCTTCTTCGATCGTGTTTCAACATGATGTTTTCAATTTAACCTACCGTCAAGATTGATTCCGAGGTATTTAACTGACTCTGCTTGAGGAATCGCGTACCCATTGAGTGATATAATTAAGTTTTTATTATTTCGCCGCAATTCAAAATTAACGTTTACAGATTTGGAGCTATTAAGTTGAATTTTCCAATCTTTTGTCCACTTGTAGATTTTGTTAAGTGCCACTTCTACTTTTTCTACTGCTCTAAGCAGAGATATGTCCTTTTCATAAAGAAACATAAACTTGATTTATATTAGGTGCTTGTATGTATTTTGATCACCGATACCTATTGGTAAAACTACGGAGAATCATTATAAAGAAATGTAAAACAACCTAACCTAATTGTAATTTTCGATAGCTCTGACAGTTTTCTATATGAAACAATAGATTTCTATTTAGTATCATTGAGTTATTCACTGTATATAAGTACTAATCATAGAACGCTCAAAATAGAATTTTGCTGCCAAAGCCCATCAAACACATTTAGAAATTTACGGTTTGGCTCCATCATATCCCATTTGTCGGTTCATGTCAAAGTACGGCATAACTTACTTAACGAAAACCCTGTTCAAATCACAAAAAAGAAATCAGGCTACTTAGCCTTTGATGAATCAGCTATTTCCTGACAATTACATACAAAATGGCTGGAATCATATGTGTAAAAATTAATTTAGGTGTTTAGGTTTAGGTTTTAGGCGAAATCAGGCGAATCTGGAACCGAATAAGACCCTTGGTATAAAGAGAGTGCAGACGCAAAGAGCCGGACAGAATATCTTAACATTTCAACCTCTTAAGAGACATCCGGTGTAAATACGGTGGGGATTGAAACATTCAAAAGTGGTGCTTCCGAAGCACAGGACAAAAGCTTTCTGATAAACCAAAATTGTGTGAGGATGCGAAAGTGCAAGCATTATTGGATGAAGACCCAACCCAAACTCAAAAACAATTGGTAGAAAGTATTAGCGGCCGACAGACCATTACTCGGTTCCTCATCAATTGAATGACAGGCAAGTGAGAAATTCACAATTCCCGTGCAAGATGCTGTATCAAACGTATGATCGGATTTCACTTCCGCATCGAATAGAAAGTGGCGATAGGCGATAAAAAGTGAATTTATTTTGAAAACCTAAGCGGAAAAATCATGATTATCACCTGGCGGATCCGACCCATCGACTCCAAGGCCAAATCGTTAAGGTCACAAGACAATGCTCTGTGTTTGCAAGGACAATATGCGCGTGGACTATTACGAACAGTTGAAATCTGATGAAACTTTTAATAGCCATTGCTACCAAAAACCAATGAGCAATTTGAATCCTGCGTTGATCGAAAAACGTCCAGAATGGGCCCGAAGGCACGATAAAGTGATTTTACTTCCCTGTAACGCGCTGTTTCATAGAGCAAAACCGGTCAAGGAGGCTTTGAAAGCATTGGGATATTGTAGAACCCGCCACACTCTCCAGAGCTTGACCCGTTCGTCTATCAACTTTTTGCATCAAAGCGACACGTACTTACATTGCTAATTTCGAAGGAGTTGGAAAATGGCTCGATGAATGGTTTTGCTCAAAGTACAAGCAGTTTTCCTGGGATGGCATCTATAAATTGCCTGAAAGAAGGGCAAGATGTATAGAATCAAATGGCCATTACTATGTATAAATACTTTTTTTTGAATATTATGTGGTTTTTGTTCGAAAAAAAACGGTAATAAGTTCCGATACACTTGATAAATCATTTGAACGTTACCTTCTTGCTTAGCCACGCGTTAAGAGGAATTGTGAAGGATAATATTGTTGATTACTGTTACAGCTCGAACGTGCCGCTATTTCGCGCTAACCTTACTTACCAGACATAATGTCTTTTGATTACTACTGGCTCAGATCAACGCAGTATGGCTTGGCTATCACAAGCTATTCAAGTGCTGAAAAAGTGTGAAAATGGAATTATGAGTGAATTCGCATTTTCGACACGGTAAAAAGAAAGGGAAAAAGGTATAGAAAATGATAATGATAATATTTTGATAAATTGATAAATATAAATACCTTTTTGAAGTTAACATGCAATCAAAATGCAAGTACCTAAATACACGTATATATATATATATAAAAGTAGATAAATACTATAAAACATTATTTCTTTCAGTGTACCAGATATAGGTGAAAGGATGAAATGGGCTGACCGAAAGGGCAAGTTCAGCTGGCAAATTTCGAGATTTGCGTGCGAAAGGGAAAACGCCCGTTCGTAATATTGGAAGTTTACCCGTATCCATCCATTTTGAACGGAGGAGACATCGCAGGAGGCACTGAATTACCGCCGGAGAAGGTCGACAGAATGAGTGACAGATTTATTGACCCCCCGGCTTTTTGTTGCCGCGTAGATCCTATACCATTAAGTCAGATTACACGAACGTTTGAAAGGTGAGTCCGTTTCCGGAAATAGACGGAAAAAACGAAAAACGCTTAGTGAATATGTCCGACTGAATCGAGTCGACTGTGCCAGATTTAATGGAAAATATACGTATTTTTTGTTTGTTGACAAAAAGCAGAAGAAGCCTCTTATTAGGTGTTCCTTTTCATTTCATTCTAACTGCTTCGTTGATAACAATTTTACTACTTTGCATTATTTTTATATTGTACTAGCGTTCAATACTTATTAAAAATAACAACATATTTTACTTATATTCTAAAATAAGTCAAAAATAAGTCGAAAATGTATATTGATATTATGGGTATACTCAGAAAAATCATAAATGAAGACACTGTTACACTTTGTGGTATTCTCAAAAATATTAACGAGGTTTTATCTGGACTAGACCTACTGCTAAACGCGAGATCCGAACCACGGTTTTCGTCATTAGGCCTGCCGACTGGCGAGTGAAAGTGACTGAAGGAAACTTTCAGCATATGTGATAATGCTGTGCAATGCTAAACCAAATGTATGTAAATAATTAATTGAATATAACTGTAGAAAATGGTATTGTAGGGCGTGAAAAAATTGTGTGCACAGATATGATTGTAATTGTTCAAAATTAAACATGAGCATTAGGTTACAACGTATGAGAAGAGAATGAATACTAACTGTTTTGTAGATATGGTAAATACATTAGGTGGTATTCAGTGATTATTTTATGAAGAATGGTGCACACAGATAGTAGAAGAACAAATAAAATATACAGTGATACCAAGTTGACTTGACAAGTAAACACACCTTTGAAGGAAACAAGAACTAAACGAAAAAAGTAAATATGCACTCGAATGAAAGTAAAATACTTTTCTCATATATACAGTTGTTAATTAGGTGGATTAAGCCTCCAGGGGGTACCACTACATAAAAAAACGCGCCTAGAAACTTCACCTCATGCATGGTGTGGAAAATAGTTAAATGTAAATAAAAAAAATCTAACCTACAAATTGTTATAGCTGTGTGTTAATTGTAGTTTTAAATTCTTCAATAATATTTGTATCAGATTTACTATAATGTTAAAATAAATTATATTTCATAATATTTTTGTTCAATTATTTTATTTAGATTAGAATTTTTTTATACATCAAAGCCAAACTGGACTAAAACTCAGAGTTAATTCGGCAACATTGCAATATTTCGACGTCACAAATGCTCCATGATGCATTGCTAAACAAACTTTGAATAGACTATACATTATTTTTTTTAGTAAAATATATATAACATTTAAATTTAGATATAATTTTTAATTTATCAAAACTCCATTAAAATCTATCCAGTCGTCTTTAAGGAAATTTTCCAAAATTTTTAAAAAGATCTTTTCAATATTTTTTTTAATATGGCCTTTGAAATTCATAAAGTTTATAAATAATTGTATAATAGTAAATTACAAATCTATACAATAGTAAATATATACTATATTTATTATTAAAAACTCTATAATTAATACTAAAATATTAAAAATTCATTGAATGTAACTAAAAATTCTTATCATCAATTTATTATAAACATATATATCGAAAACACAAATCAAGATACTTTGAATCAAACAAAATTTTGAAAAGTTATAGCTAAGACAAGTTATGTTTTTTACCTTTCAAAAATAAATTCACTGAACCACACTACCACCATAAATTCTTATGATATTTTCAATATTTGAAATGATGGCAGTAAGTCCTCCACCATTTCAGAGGTTAGAAAAATCTCAACGAGATTGGATGAAATATCCTTTTGTTAACATTATTTTTGCTTATGGTAGCTGTAAATTGATAAAATAGTAAAACATGGAATTACAAAACTAAGATTTTGAAATATTTAATATGTCATCAAATTATAATATCAACATATTGTGTACATAATATTAATATATAGTAAAATAAGGTAATATCGGTTTTGTGTTGACCATTTCTTTTTACAAAAATTCGAGATCAAAGATACACCAGTCTGAAAATATCAATTTTCTTCTTTATCATCATATATGTTTTCTAGTTTCCAAGTTTTTTATTCGGATGTATTCTTAAAATATGTAATGATATAAAAGAGTCAGCTATAAATAGATAAAGACAATTATTATAGAAATTGGTTATCAAACTATATGTAAGTTCTCTATAATTTTTCTCTTGTATTTATTCTAACGAGCGATTCTAGCGATTCTGAACGAGGTAAGGCAAGAAAAATAAGCCTCTCGGCCCTATTTATCAACACCAATTTTAAAACGGCAAACTCCTACAGAATTGTAACAAATGATTTTAAAATATTCTTTCATAAATATTAAGGTTATTGTGCTAATTTTATAAAGCAGAATGTTAAGAAAGATTCAGTAGGCGACATTGAAACACTAAAAACAATTGAAATTAATATTTTTATCCTAACAATTATATACAAGTATACTAATAAAAACGGACGCGTAACGTTGGCAACGTTGTATCGCGAAATGCTTGCAGATAATTATGAAATGGAAGGCAAATCCCTAAATTTTAATTTCAAACGATATTAACACTACTGAAGTGATCATTAAAGGAAGTTATATAATTTTAAGCAGTGTTATTTAAGATTTTGTGTTACTTTCGGTTATTGCCTTATTGTAGGATCTATTAAAGAGTTATGGAAAGTTTGAATAAAAAGCGATTAATAATAGTCTCATCACGTAAAATTATATTTTACGCTATTTGTAGAGAGAACAAATTAATGTGTGCCCTTTATCGAAAGCTATATACAGCACGAAAAGAAAAACCCAACCTATGAAAAAATTTCATTGCAAAATAAATTTAAAAAAATCGAGAATAAAAACTTGGTTTGTCTTTTTTCTTCATAAGATATTAAGAACCTCGAATCATCTTTTGATTTAAATTGACGTCTGGTGAACAGAGAACAGCTTGTTCTTGCGTAAAGGCTGATAGTAAATTATATTGTTTTTATAGACATAGTATATCAATATACTAAACGTAACTTTAAAAGTTATTAAAATTTCTGATTCATTTCAGTTTTCTTTAGTAAATACTGACGTTGGGAACTAACAACTGAAAACGACTATCGACTGTTTAGTAATTGACTACTTTTTACTATCAACTGTTTCAGTTGCTATTTTTGGTTGGACTGATTTTACTACTTTTTACCAGTGACCGGTTTAGTCGACGGTTTTCAGTCCCAATTTTCGGTCTGACTGATTTTGTAATTATATGCTATCGACTGTTTCAGGCGTGTACTTTTAATTACTATTTTTGGTACTGCTAGTTTGGTTCGACTGATTTTTAACGTTCTAGCTTTATCGTCCTAGCCGCGACCTTGACAAAAATGTACACAATTTATGCTTACATAGATTTATGTGTAATATATATAGTTTTATGATTATTTTGGTAGTTTGCTTGTAAATAACAATATATAGTATATTAACATAGCACCATTTTGGAACGATATTTTTCAAGATTGTTAATGTAAAATGTAATAGGGTAAAAAGATTAAAATTGTGAATAATAAATAGTAAAATACTTTTGACTGTTTTTATGACAGTAATAGGTAATATTTAGATTATTCTCTCGATTTTTGTTAAAAAATATTTCCGTTCAATAATAAATAAAGCATTTACTTTATTTAAAAAAGCTCTAGTAGTTATTGTGCGTTTAAGTTCTATTTTATTGTCTATATTTATTATAGTATATTATTTAAAAACAGCAATTAACATATCAAAATACGATAAAATATTTCTGGGGTATTATTCCATTCTATAGAAAAATTCCATTCCTTTTCACAGATCCATAGAATATTTAAATATAAAAGTAATTCAACTTCGTTCTAAATGAAACTATAAATTGCATGCTAATAATAATTAGTATTTTTTTTCCTTTCTTTTTTATACTTAGTACGTGAAGGAATATGTGCACCTCCGTCTGGCTTATACTACCGTTCATAAATATACCACATATAAAATTAACTGCTCCTAGCAATTATCTCCGTTCTTTCCTCTCTCACAATTTACACAGGAAAACGTCTTCGTCTGACATCATGACTTGAAAAAAAAACAGTCGAACTGTGCATTCGAATGAAAATAGTAATTCTATTTTCAGTCGCTAGTCTTTTGACTATCGACTGTTTTGCGACTATCGACTGTTTCGACTTTTTTCAGTCGATAGTTCTCAAGGCTGGTAAATACATTTCTTAACAAGGCACTAACCAAATATTGTAGGTAGTAAATACTGTTTTTGGAATATATATGTTAAGTAGAGTGAGTAGTATGGACAGAAGGTAGAGACTATATGCATATATAAATGAAGTAATCAAAATATTCAGCAGTTAAAATTGTTAGAAAAAATTCTTTAGATTTGATAAGTAAAAATTAAAATTTAGTCTAAAACAAACATTAGTTATTAAATATAAATTAAAGTTGAAATAACATTATATTAATAAAACATAAGTTCTGGGTTAAATTGTTTCAATTATATTTAATGTATTTGAACCTCTGCAAAATTATATCTGAATCATTTCATCGACAAAACCAAACATCGTTAATAAATACTCGCTAATTTGTAAATTGAATCAACCACTTGTATAATTTATTCCCAAATCGGAGGTCAATTAATAGGGCATCTGTAAAAACAACAAAGTCGCCATTTTGAATAATAAGGACAGGGTGCATAAATTAGACCGATAAGCGAGTCAACCGAGCCAGACTGGAATCAGATCGGGATGGAATGGCAAGGGTGGTCTGGATTATGGATCTGGTACATGGAAATCGTCTGCCTAGAGCAACAAACACTCGGATTATTAAGCTTCCCCCCTCAAAGATTATTGAGTTCGGCCTAAGTGAAAGTAGGTATACAAATACATACAATATTAATTTAGCTGCTTGTTGTATTGACAAAATAACAATTTTAACGGTCATTCGAATAAAAACATTTTACGATGGCGGTCCAAAAAGTATTTTGCCTCACCGCGTGATGGCACCACTATCGCAAGAGTTATTAACTATCGTATAGTCTATCCAAAGTATAGTATAAACATACGTCATCTCGATTTATGACGTTAAAACGGTGCAATGTTGCCGCATCAACTCTGAGTTTTAGTTTAGTTTATATTTGACCTATAACATATATCTAATCTAAAAAATAATAATGAAACAAAAATGTTATCAAATATAAATTATCTCAACATTATGGTACATCTAAAAATTACAGTTAATAAACAAGTTAATAATAAAACCATAATAGTTTATAGGTTTGTTTTCAAGAATTTTGCATACGTTTGGCAACCGGACGACTTTGACAGGCGGTTTCGCTTACGTATTCGAACTAATTCTAAAATAATTGTGAAAACGTAGAATATATTTTATATTATATTATTTCTCAAAAATACAAACTACTATTTTGAACTGTATTTGTATTATAGTTTATATAAATTTAAATACTAAACTGGTATGGTATGGAGAATGGTAAATGATTTGTAAAAATGTCTTCGTATTTGATTACCGCTACTCAAAAAAGTGTAACCGAATCGTTTTTTCATGTCAAATAAGTCGATAAATGTTAGTAGAATGGTATGTATTTTAATAAGCTTCCTTCATTCTTCTACTTACCAATTTTATGCTATCATTAATTAAAATATAATGATCGAATTTCGATATAATAGTTCCTCATAGTCATTTCGTATCATCCCCTATATTTCTGTCCTTAACATCTCTATATCTAGTGCTTTACAAAACAAGTTGTAGATTGATATTCCAGTTATTTTACAATGTTGTCCATAATACCCCACAATGAAAGTAACCATTTAAACTATAAAGACGATTACCTGTACTTCTTTTCATATTCATTTAGAAGCAGTTCAAATTAGGCGAAACTATAACAGATGATTGTTATATAATTCAAGTACCGTTGAAATATAGGGTTTTAGGAACGCGTGCTTCAAAAATATATCAAATAATGTGTTGTTTGTTTCGGTTTTCATGGTTAGTCCCTTTATTCATGAACATAAATTACATTTTGACAAACCCAACGAGACGGGAATGATTTGCACTGGTCCCTGGAAATAACGCTCCACCCCTCCTTTGTATTTTCAAATTAATAGCATAATGAAGTCTTAACGGTTTTCAGAAAAAAAAATCCTAGTAGCAGTTATTCTAATGCTGATAACAGTAAGGATAAATATTAATGAATAATGGAATAAACCGAGTATTACATAATATTACTTTTTCATAAAAATAACATGAATCATATAACTGTATACACATGTTTTCGAAATAAAATTATATTTTAAAGCTTTACCACAATGAAATCGCACCACAGGCAACTAATTTTAAAAAAATGTTTTTTCAAAGTTTCCTGATTTATCAAAAACATTGTGAATATATTTTCTCAACCGTAAAAAGTAGGTCATCCTTTATAATTAAAATTGTTGGCGTCTGTTTGCCATTTATTCTGTTTTTATAACATAAATTTTCCTTCGTTTTTTATTAATATAAATGATGTTTTGAATATTTTGATCGCATCAACAATGATGTCCGATCTTCTAGGGTTCTAATAATATTTTCCTCAATATTAGTTATAACCTTAGAGAAATAGAGATTTAATTTCATAGGATATTTTGGGGAAAGGTTTCGCGACGTTCAACGTCTAGATGTTGCTACTTTTAACTTATTATTTGCTTTAATAGCTAGGCTATAAGCTCTGACGGGGTCTGATTGGCTTACTTCGTTTCTATGGTACGTTTATTGTTTATTTATTTTGAACGCCATTTTCAGTTTGTCTGACATATGAAATCGTACGTTTAGAGATTAAACTATTAGTTCATTAGTATATATAAGTAGGTAGTACAAAAAGTAAAGTGAATTATCGGTTTAGGAAGTGTTATGTACCCGGATGCACAGATAGTAAAGCAATACAGAATCGTTTTCTCGGCGAAAATGCACAAATTTCCAAAGCATGTACAAAGTTTTCCTGAATATTTTATCTAAAATAATTAGATATTTGGGTATAATGTTATTGCTGAGTTGATATGACGAAAAATCGGAAGTCGCTAGATATAAAAGCCATTTAGTTTGTTTTTTAAGCATTAATAGCATATAAGGTTCGATTCCCGGCGGGGACAATGACTTCTTATTGTTTAGTTAGAACATTTGTCAAATCACCTAGGTTAAGTGGCGGAACCCGAGGCCTGAAGCGTTCCTTAATTTAAATCACTGTTTCTTTATTTCCATTTTTTCTTATACCGGTTGCAACTTTATTTGGCCTACACATTGTAATACTGAATAAAATAACTGCGTAATTTATGGATTAAATATCTAACTGTTAGTTAGTACTTTAGAAACCAAGCTGACAAGTTCTTTAATCAAACTACACTATACAACTGACCTTTAGATTAAGAGCGAGGGATTAAAAACAACTACATTAAAGTAGAATTCTTAAGCTTTCAAAGTATGTATTTATTTTCCAACAGAGTCACCTTTTCATACCCAAAACTCAATAGCTTTCATCTCATTGTATTGTCATCTATACAAAAATAAAATTGTTGATTGATTTGTATTTGAAATGTAAAACATGAAAGCATTGAAATTACATTTTCCACAAGTCATTATAATTTCAAAGCTCCAAGTAAAACCTGTAAAAAAATTTTGTCCTACGACCAAGGTTTTTCATGGCGTCTTAAAGTAGGTCACCCTATAAATTTGAAATTGCCTTTCAGTCGATTCCACGTTTATTGCCCATCTCTCTATTTGCTAACATACTTTATATTCTAATATAAGTATGCATCATTAAAAAAAATTACTTTCCTTTATACATATTCATTCAAACCACCACGATCTTATGCAAATTGTAACTGAATTGATTTGTAACATGAAATATACCAAGAATAATGTTAGTGTCTTTTGAGTTTACACAAACTTCTTAAAAGTAAAATAATGCCTACTGTTTATTTTTCGTTTTATTTTTATTTAATATTTCTCTGTTAGGATATAGACTTCCAATGGATAGTTAATAATTTATAAACCATGCTGGCAAGTTATTTAATCAAAGTACACTATACAGCTGAAAACTCCTTTAGATTCAGAAAGAGGGATTAAAAATAACTACATTAAAGTACAATTCTTAAGCTTTCAAACTGTATATTTATTTTCCAACAGAGTCACCTTTTCATACCCAAAACTCAATAGCTTTCACCTCATTGTATTGTCATCTATACAAAAATAAAATCGTTGATTGATTAGTATTTGAAATGTAAGACACGAAAGCACTGAAATTACTTTTTTTTTCATACCTCGGTCGAAAGTACATACTTTTGTACCTAATAACAGGGAAGAAAGTTTACTCCCTGTGAGAAGTACACTCGCGCCCTCTATAACGGCGGGAGGAAAGAATTTCTTATGCGTATTTATACTCGTAAGTAGGAAGTATTTATTATGTCGCTACAACAATTACTTAACGCTGTCATTATCGTTGTTACTTTTAACCTTAAATATAATCATCAATGTAGTTTTGTCGTCACTCGATTCAATAATCCAGAAAAAATGAACAATACGTTATCATCCAATGAATCCACGGACGAGTAAGATGTTATACGAAATGTTGATGCAGAAGCGCGATTGATAATAAATACAGACACGTTGCCGACACTGTTGGGAATCATGACGAGAATAGCCGAAAATTTCACTTTCGGCCCTTGTGGTGTAATATACTATTCCACAAGTCATTATAAATTCCAAGCTCCAAGACGAACCTGTAAAAAATTTTATCCTACACCTAACGCTTTTCATGGCGTTTCAAAATAGGTCACCCTTTAAAATTAAAACTTTACGGCATGAAACTGCTTTCCCTCCGATTCCATTTTTATCGCCGTCCCTTTATTCATGAACATCAATTACTTTTTGACGCAGCCGGCGATTCGAGAGTGATCCGCACTGGTCTCTGATACCCGCAATTAGCGCCCCGACCATCTCTTGTACTTTCTAATTGATCGCATAATGAAACCGAAACGATTTTCTCGGTTATCTCTAACGGGGCCGCCAATTACGCTTGACACAGGGACGGTATTAACGGGCAAACGTCGGCTTTCGCGAGCCCTTTTCGAAAGGAGCGCGAGGCGGCCATTTTGAATATTTAACCACGCCGGGGTGCATATATTAGGACGATAAGGCGAGACGCGGCCGAATTTGTCTGGAATCGAATCGGAATGGAACTGCGGGGGGTCTCCGGATTATCGGGTCGGTACATGGAAATAGTCCCGCCTGAGGTAACAAACACGCAGATTATTTCGGTTAAAGAGCATTGTAGTCAAGCTAAAAAGCTATCCGTTGTAATTGGTTCCGAACTGATAAAATATAAATTAACTGAACAATTCGTTTGGATTAAAAGGTTAAATTACTTAATCTATAGTCTATCCAAATTTTTTTTGTACATACGTCATCAAGATGTTTAATGTATTACCCACCGTAATTTGTAAATTATTTTTGAATCAGACAATATTTTCTCTCTCACTTTATTCTAATTAAATAGAGACACAATGCTGGGTGATAAGTTCGAAACTGTAACCAAACTAGCTTAAGTCGTCCGGTTGCCAAACGTATGCAAAATTATCTTTTTGTTCTGGCCTAAAACCAGGCGGTGGAATGCATGACGCATACCTGGTCGCGGAGATTTGTCCTGGAGTGACAAGTTGGACCGGGTTATGTGGCCTCTGCGATTATCAATACAGTAAACCTAAACCGCCTCACAGTTGATCCCTGTGGATAGCTACTGCTACTGCATTAAATTTGGTGATATAGCACCCGCTGATCGAGCAGCCGGTATTGGGCACGAGGACCCGGCGATTCTATTGATTCGCAAACTTGAGTTAACACACGACCGGATACTGTCATATGGGGGCAGGTTAGCGGTGACGCGGTGCTAAGCTCCCAGCACGTCGACCAGTTCGAGAACAAGCGCGTTATCAGAGGAACTTGAGGAGTTTATTTTGGAAAACTTGAAGGAGTTTTACCTGGTTGGGTGTAACAAATTTGAAATGGACATTAGATCCGTAGGGAAGTACGGACCGAACTAGCATCTTATAAAATAAGCATTTGATGGAGATGGAAAGTTTGCTAGAAGGGCAAACCAGAGGAGATAGCAAGTTTGCTATCCCCGAACCTTTCTGGATTACTTTCCGAGCAACGAACCGAACCGTCGGTCGAAGTGGAAACCATGGTACGTGACGTTATCGAGCCAAAGAATAATTGCCGTATCGATCTTAAATTGCGCGACGCGCAGTATGTAACACTTCTTATGGAAAATGATGACCTAAGTTTTCAGGGGGTTGATTTGCAACCTCCATATTCAAAACAACAGTGATAAGCCATTAAATACCAACAAACTTTATTTTAATGATTTGCTTCTTTTAAATATTATTATATCTCAAATAGCTGCTTCTTATTACTCTGATAGAAAATTCTGAAGCCAGACAGGCCAGATTGCATCTCTAGTCAGTTAATTTGAATAAGTACGAGTTAATCGAGGCCCCCTCTTGCCAGTAAAATTCGTTTGAGAGGTTAGCATTTTTACTGTTAAAAATTAATTAACTGCGAATATTTTTTAGCGTGTTGCGGCTGTACTGAATGTTAGTATGGACGCGGTCACTGAAATATCTCAAAAAAATGGAGAACATAATTAATCTCCGTCCAAAAAAAACATCCTCATACGAAGTGGGTAACAAATCAAGATCAGCCTGATGTTAGCTCCATAATAATTAAATAAGAGGTGTCTAAAGATATCAACTGAATGAGTACATCATATCATTCACGAATATTTGGGTATGAGAAAGCTCTGTGCGAAGTGGGTGTCGCACGAGCTCACTTTTGACCAAAAACAACGACTATGATTCGGAGCAATTTTTGAATATGATCAAGCGTAATAAACCCGAGTTTTTGCGTCGATATGTGATAATGAATAAAACGTGGCTCCATCATTTCACTCCGAAGTCCAATCGACAACCATCCGAGAGGACTGCGCACGCTAAACCCGCTCCAAAGCGTGGGAAAACGCAACAGTCGGCTGGTAAGGTTATGGCGTCTGTATTTTCGGATGCGCATGAAACAATTTTCATTAACCACCTTGAAAAAGGAAGGACCAACAACAGCAACTATTATATAGTGTTATTGGACCGTTTAAAGGAGGAAATCGCCGAAAAGCGGCCGTATTTGAGGAAAAAGAAATTGCTGCTTCACCAGGACAATGCACTGTGTCACAAATCAGTGCAAACTATGGCAAAAATCCATGAATCCATGGAAGTGGCTTCCAATTGCTTGCTCATCTACCGTATTCTCCAGATCTGACTATTTCCTGTCCTCAGATCTCAAAAGTATGCTCGTTGGGAAGAAATTCTCGTCCAATGAAGAGGTGATCGCCGAAACTGAGGTCTATTTTGAAGCAAAGGACAAATCGTACTACAAAAATAGTATCGAAATGTTAGAGGGTCGCTATTATCTGTGTATTACTCTTGAAGGGAATTATATTGAATAAAAAAAACTAATTTTACAAAATAAATGTATTTTACTATGGTAGGCCGGTAACTTTCCAATTGACCTCTTACATTGAAGTCGACAATGCTGGGCAGTGCTCAAATTACTTCTAGTTAAATCAAATAGTATGGCAAATCCGGATGTAATTGTTCTGTACAATATGCGTTGCCTCAAACGACATTATTTGATAATGACCAAGAAGTGATTAGAATCATTTAAGAACCATTAGAGTCAGAAACTAAAAAGTATAATGGATTTGGCGCTGTGGCAAAATTACTTTTCCACTGTTCCAGACAGTGGAGGTCTGGTATTCGTTCTTGGACTAGAGGAGCATTGCATCTGAATCGCTCAATTTCATTGCGTCGTGCTCGCTGTTGTTCTCTTTAATGTACGCTAACTGGTTGCATTCTAAGTCTCTCCACATTATTTCCAGTTATTCTCGAACGCATTTGTGACATACCAATACGACTATAAACATCTTATTCTCTCTCTCCCTGTTCATCAGTTCGATTAGCACGTGAGTTAGCTCTTCGCACATTTATTTATCTTCGACAACGCAAATCATGTTGTCTTCTCCTTTGCATTATTAATAATAAAAGTAAAGAAAGTTTTCGAGCACAAAATTTGTATCTAATTAATAACAAATGTGAAATACATTCACAAGGTATAGTTTAAAATAAACAGTCATAATTTCGAAATAACCAAGTTAACACCAATATCTGTTAAAAACAACAAAACATAAAAATACACAATGGGAACTTAAACGGTTGTGGTAAGAGGGACTTGATTTCTTTTTTCTTTCAATATTCAATATTGTGATATCCGTGTGATAGTTTATTTTTGAGTTTTATGAAGAAATATATTAATGTTTTATTCACATTACCGTACCCCAGTATATATTCTTTCTTTTAATTAATATTTATTCTTTAAAATGATAAATTTTCAAGATCCAATAAGGATCTATCGAATCAATTTAGTTAAAGAGAAATAAAACACGTTCAATTATGGTCTTGTCTTTCGGGTTTCCCTGCCAATTGCTTAGCTCAAGAAATAAAACAAAGAGTCTCGCGGGGCAATTTCATTCCGAATTGATTTTCTCGTACTCCTTGTTAACTTCCTAAAAATTAATCTCAAGAGAAATTCAATCCCGCTACCTTATCATGTTCATTGAACAGTGACAAATCGCTAATTCTTTTTTATTTCCGATAATTTGAAATAAAGCTTTTCCGTTTCCTGTTTGAGTTTATTCATAAAATAGTTTTTATAGCGACTAAAACTTCATTGCTAAGACGGAATAACTGATTTTTTAGATCTTTCGTTCAACGTTTAGTCACAGTTATTTTTTTCTAATGGTATTAGTTGGGCTTAACGCTAGTAAACTTGTATGGGGGTAATTTCTTTTTGTTTATTAATCTCCTAGAACGTCAACAATCTGCCCGTGGGCAATAAGTATTACTGTTTGATTTCCGTTATATAATATAATTATCCTGACATGTAGAAGATCACTTCAGTAAGTGATCTGCCGTACAATTTATAATCTAAATCTTATTCTAGATACTATTCTAACTTATTTTAAAGTCTATCCTAACTTATTCTAATGACTATTCTAACTTATTCTAGAAATTATTAAATCTCACTCTATGTGTCTATTGATCAGTTCGTGTAGTAGTTTGCGTTTGAGCCTACGCACTTCACTGCCATCGCGCACATTTAACTGTTTAGCGAGTGCATTTGGATGTCATTAGGAATAGTCTTTCAGAGCACTTGGAATCACACTCGTTATGGGTTCTATGGGGATATCGCGTTGAATCAATTTGTTGGACACGTAATATGGGGCCTCGACGATGACTTATCATTTAAGTATGAGTAACGGTCATTGGGTTTCATTATTTAATATTATCCTTTCCAAAAATAATAACGAATAATTAGAAGTATTGTAGGAACGATGATTCTACTTCTCATTGTCAAAATCATTAACAGGTACATTATATCCTACTAGTTCTCAATTAAAAATTTATCATGTGTCTTATCAAGAATAATAGCAGTCAAGAATGGAAGAATTGTGAATTAATTAAGAATGGATATTTTTAACGACTTTTGATATATCGATGTTTTTTTCAAAAAAATTAAATATAAAGAAATATAAATATTTTTAATAAACTTTTTAAATTGGTACTTAACTATAAATGTTTGGCGTAATCTTGGTACTTAGCACTAATGGAATTTTTAATGTATTTTCCTCCGACAAATCAATATTTTTTTGAAATATCGAGATCGATATATAGATTTTTAATATCTCGATATTTATCACGGCGTATGAAACCGCTACTGACAGCATTGTTTCAACATACCTATTTTATTTCATGGACTAACAGACTTATTGTCTGGCAAATTTATCTTACATATTTTGATACCTAAGTAATATCATATAAAAATTACATCCATACTGAAATACTTGGAATTTTTTATGAATTAAAAATCGCATTTGGAACATTGCAAACAATCATAAAAATGGCTGGAAATGAATCAAATATTTCTGTTAAACCTATCAAAAGTCATTAAAAACATATCCAAATAATGTAAAAATCGAGTATTTTTACCTGTACATATACAATGCGCACTGGTAGAGAGTGAAAGAGATCTAATGTCAAAAGATTAGTTTACCTAATATTCTTGTTTTCTCTACGTTGCTAGCTACCGTATAATACGTAACGAATATAAGAATGAATAATCTTCTTATGTTAATTTAGTTGCCCAGCATTTGCGTTTGAGACTGGTAGTTTTAGCGTACCTGTAGGGCGGTATTCATTTTTCAAACATCAACATTTTATTTTATTATTAGTATTCAATCAGTACACCTATATTAACAAAAAAATGCAACTAGAATATCACTCTTAAAATAGAAGTCAAAAAAACAATGTTATATGTCATGCATTTATTAATAATTTTATAGTACAAAACAAATTCACAAAAAATCAACTAAATCATAATGCTACAAAATAATATAATCAAGAAAATTGTAACAAACATTCTTGTTGTTGATTACCAACGAGACCCACTCCGGAACCCTCTTGTTGGGTTTTGAGTCTTCTTCTGCTGTCGAGATGCAAACCTTTCTGACATATCGTATAACTCCTTGGGCACGTACTAATAGGAAACAAAATTATATAATTGAAATACATTGAATTAAAAGAAATAGTACCTGTTTGGCTTCCTCTAGAATATTAATTAGTTCACCGGCACTGGCCCAATTTTCCCTGGTAAAGTAACTGATGGATTCTCCGGTTTTGCCAGCTCTGCCAGTTCTTCCAACTCGATGAACATATTCCTCAATATTTTTGGGGAAATCGTAATTAATAACGTGCCTGTTAAAAAATTCAATATAAACATTTCAAACAAGTTTTATAAACGTTAATATCAATTTCAGTACATGTATTATTTGAGCAAAGAGTAATTTTATTATGTAGAAGTCGTTCGACTTTTACTAGAATAATTTAAAATTCAGAAAATATTTGGTAGAAATTAGAAATTAAGAAATATGGAAAAGAAATGGTGATAACCATAATAAAAACTAAATACTTACGTTACGTCATCAATATCTAATCCTCTTGACGCCACATCAGTTGCAATTAAAATTTTCGCGGTTCCATCCATTATGTCGGCTATTGCCTGTTCCCGATCGCACTGTTCCTTGTTGCTGTGGATGGAAGCACTCGGAAGACGTTTCATAATGCATTCGACCGACAGATAATCTGTTTTTCCTTTAGTACTACAAAAAACTATGACTTTATCATCCGGCCCCATATTTGCGATGAAATCGAAAAATGTTTTTTCTTTGTCGCTCTCCTCTAAAATATGTATTATTTGAGCTACACTATGGGCAGCGGTTAAGTCCAAGGACCCCACATAGACTTGAATAGGATCTTTTGTGTAGCTGACAGCTAAACGTCTCACTCCAGATGGCCATGTCGCGCTAGTCATTACAGTTTGTCTATTTGGTCTGATGCCATATAAGACCCTCCTAAGTTGTGCTTCGAATCCCATATCCAACATACGGTCAGCCTCATCTAATATCAAGTACGTGATATTCTCTATATAAAGATCTCCTAAAAAGAATATATATTAGTTGGAAATCAAGATATATATCAAGTTTTTCTTACCGGAATCAAATAAATCATTCATTCTTCCTGGTGTTGCGATGACAATATCTACGCCACTCTTCAATTCAGCTACCTGCTGTTTTCGGTTACCACCACCATATATACAGCAACTGAAAAAAAAAAGGATTTATTTTATATAGACGGAAATAGTTTCAATAACATACGAGTTAATGGTGTGGTAGTTGAACTTTTTTATTTCTTTGTCAATCTGTAAAGCAAGTTCCCTTGTAGGTGCAACAACGAGAACAGCAGGTCCTTTTCTATCTTCCTTAGGTGTGAGTTGACCTTCAATATGTATAAAAGCCGGCAGTAGAAAAGCTAATGTTTTTCCAGACCCAGTCTGTGCTATTCCAATCATATCCTCTCCAGACATTAAAATTGGCCATGCTTGACATTGGATAGGAGTCGGCTTATCGAATTGAGCTTTCTTAAGCTGACTTAATATCTCGGGGTATCTACAAAACGCCTGCTCAAAAGTTAATACAGGTTTTGGGATGGCCGCTCCATTTTCTGTGCTCAGCACTCGATCTACAACTATAAATTGTTTATTAAAATTAATTGCATAACATAATAATGATACATACCTATATTATTATTTTCTAGTCTTATCTCCTTTACATCTTTATCAGTTAAGGCCCTAACAGCCGGGTGCTCTTCATAAAATTTTTTCCTTATTTCAGGAAAATTTGACCAGTACTCCTTTTCCTTACGTAACTAATTAAAAAAAACTTTATTAGAACAATACATAAACTACGATCACAATTCCCTTAAACTCATTAATATATACTCTAAAATTACTTACGCACTCTTCCATATCAAAGAATTTCGCTCTCTCTGGTTTTTTAATTGGCACAGATTCATTACTAGTCACCACAGATTTTGAATTGATTTGATGTGATATAGATTCATTCCTCGTGTATGTTTTTTGTCTATCTTGGGTTATTTCGTTTATGAGCTGAGTGGCTTTTCTAAAGCTTTCAGCCGTTCCAAATAATTTGAGCAGAGTTTTCTCTTTATCAGTCTCTTTAGTAACTTGTATTTTGGCTCCAGATTGATATTCCAAATCCGAAATATTTGATCCTCCTCTTCCTATAAGTAAAAAATTAAAGTAGAGTATATATGGATATATATGAAGTTGTATAAATACCTATCACTTTTCCTACAAATTTTGTAGGTATCCACATTTTTTTACAATCGCCTGGAGCTCTAGATTCCTCTGTGCGTCTATTTTTATAATTATTGAAACGCTTTGTTTTACATTGCGGATTAGGCTTATTGACATTGGAAATTGGGGAAATATTGTCAGAAGCGACGGGCCAATCTATAGATAAATTAAATAAAAATAAATTCAATCAAATATTGCTAAAATAAATAATAATTACAACATACAAATTAATGATTGTATAAAAACAGAGCATATTTAGTTTTATTTTATTTTTTGCTCATCACTTAGTTAATTGAATTCATCATTTTAAAAGGATAAATTGTTATGTTCAAATACATAACATACATAAGAGAAACACGTAAAAATTAATCTTGGAATTCGAAAACAATTAGATTTAATGACAATTCTTACAGAAATTACAATGAGTAAAATTTAAAAATACATTACCGTCCTCCCAATCGAAACTCATAGTAGTCGAATTACTCATAATAAACTTAAAAACTTGATTTACTTAAAATCCGAACTGATACTAATTTTTTAATTCACCAGTGGCAGAAGCAATGTCTCCAAAAACTCTGAGAAGAAAAACTAAAGCATGGCTTTTTATATCAAACTTTCTATTGGCAAGTATCGACGACTTAAAGTGTTTTATTACCTAAATTATCCCCCATAAACCTATAAATTATTTCTGTGTGATAATAAAAAAAAATGTAATCTTCAATTTTATGGTTAATTTTTCATAGACTTTCTTTATTTATACGGAAACCTTGGAACCTTCCGTTCTACCAAGATGCTCAATTAAAATTTATTGGCATACCTGTAATTCAGCCCTGTGTTGAACTGAAAATATTGTGTTATTGATTAATCCTTATACTATATTATGGTCTGTGTGATAAATGAACAATAAAATAAAAAGGTTTTCTTTAAAATGAAATCTTTCGTTTTGAATAGATTATAAATATAAAAATGAATATAATATTTAGGACTGTAATTAATATATTATAAACGTATATAATAAGGAACAGCAATTTTATAAAACCGAGCTTTTGCTGTCTATAATCTATAAGTATTATTATTATTTTATATTTTATATTATTATTATTATTTATTATTTTATCATAAGACATCAGAAATACATTGTTATGTCTAATTGTAAATACTTGGAAAAGTACAAGATATGAAACAAGATGAGATCCATAAAAATCTAATAACGGAATTAATTGTATACATTTGAGAATGGGTAGAATGACAAATTCTGTTCATCTATGTTTATTCCAAATGTCATTCTCAAGTAATTAACTATGTAATATCATTTCAAATGTTATTGTAATTGTTGCATGTCAGGCTAAACTTGCTTCGATGTATGTTCAAGAGACCTGAGTGGTTCTGGATCAAGATTACGGAAAGTGAAGAGGTAAATAAAAATCTTAAGAACCAATACAAATTAACTAAGTAACTAATTGTGAAGTTGAGTATATATTGCGGAATGGCATATCATTGAAAATACTGATTTTGTAATTAATACAGTTTTATTAGACTTGTTCCATTTTTCGCAAGTTGTAATAAAAGAAAACTCCAAACATTGGGTCAAAAGCGTTATCTCCTGAGACAATAACTTGGGAAAATATATAACGAGCAAAATATATGTTTACTAGAATACTTTTCAAACGTCATTTTTCATATAGTGTGATGTGTGTTTCAAATTTATCAACGATTTTAGCTCTTGTTCGAATACGCGCGCATTGGTATTATGGCGGTACAGTCCATAGTTGACCTGGCAACAACAAACTTTTCAAAAAAAAATCTTTTAAACCCTGCAAATGTACCATAATGGTATTCTTAAGTCATAAATATACAGATTATGGATGCTGATTAATATCGATAAATCGTTATATCGATATTTTTTGAAATAACATCTATATTTTTCGCCAACATATCGAATTTTTTTAGCCTATATTTTTCAAGAAAAATTAAAAATAAATCTTAAACTGATTTTAAACTGTTGATTTTCAACCTTCAAAATTGGTAATTTATAATAAATGTATGGTCATTTTTGTACTTAATTTGGAAGATCTATTAAAATTATCTCTGTTTTTTTAAATGTTTAGACTATATCAATATTTTTTTGGTCGAATATATTAATACTATTTTTTTAAATATCTTTAATCGATATTTTTCTCGGCGCCCTGAAATTTTCATCAGTTTAGCTTTAGCTTTTAGTATAGATGATATGCGGAATCTAGAATTTAATAAAAGAAATAAATCAACAGTTGTAATAATAATTAAATTACAAATTCGTAAAATTACAAAAATGTACATATTTTATAAAATGTACGTTCAAGAAGCAATTTTGTATCTTAAATACATAATAAACATATTTTTTATACCTACAAATAAACATGTCTATTGAAAAGGCCAACCTTTGTCTAGTTTCTATGTTTATTGTTGATGTTTAAATTCAGAAGACCCTTACCCGTAGACAAAAGAATTTTTGACAAAAAGCAGCTCTGTGTACATTTTATTTGCTGAAAAAATTAACCCATATAACATCTAAATTAAAACATTCTGCATTCCTTCGAATAAATAAGTCATTATCGAATTTGTGTAGTTATTGGTGATTAAATTATCCAATAAAAAAATTAAATTAATAGTAAAAATCCGATTCTCATTTATTGGATCTTCCAACAATAGACCTATAGACCAAATATTGGACCGTTGGATGCAAAGTTTCTAAAAGATAATAAAACCCATTCTGAATTCTCAGAAAAGCGAATTGTAATACAAAGTTTAATAATAATTGTTATAATAACCCAATAAAAACAAAGAAAAACCTTGTTTAACCTATGTACTACACTTATTTTAGTAAATTAATAGTAAATATCCTATGCTCATTTATTGGATCTTCCAACAATAAACCTATAAACAAGATATTGGTACAAAGGTTGTAAAAGGTAATAAAAGTCAGGTATTCACAACTTTCTGGAAACCGAATTGTAATACAAATTTTCATATATCATCAACTGATTCAACGCCATTAGCAAGGTATGGTACAAACTATTGCAGACTTCAAAAAATAAGTAAGGAACTCTCTAAAAATTAAAAAATAATGAAACTTTTTTAAACCTTTCTTGACATTTTTAAAACAAAGAACATATTTTTAATAAATATATACATAATTATCGTTGTAATAATTAAATAAAAATAAAGAAAAACCTTGTTTAATCTTGTTCTGCACATATTTTATACTCTAGTATATACACATAATTTAGCTGAATATGTACCTAAAGTTATCTATCTATTTACAACATTATTTTAGCTACTATCAATTGATCACTCTGAAGTCGGTCCGTTCAACAAATCAGATTTATTTTGTTCGTTTAATTAATTTAATATTTTTGTTTGTCCTAATAGTATATTACTATTTTTGTATTTTTTTTTTACTAGGCACCGATATCCAAGTGATTAGTTGATAGTATTTAAAATAATATTATAACCTACTCCTTTATAGAAGTCGGTTAATAATATATTTATACTGTCAAATGCACAAATAGCAAACTTACTATATTTTTATATAAATAATTTCTTTCCTTTTGTTTAAATTAAATATCAGGCCAGTGCTACTGTAGAAATCAAATCCGTACCATGAAGTCATGACACAAACTTGACTTCTCCAACGTCACGTCATTTCCTCCATAGCTTCGAACCAATAAATCACTAACGGCTCATAGTGAGGATAATTTTGGTCCTAGCATCCCTAAGGGCCAGTTTCGCCATGTTTCGTTTTAGTTACTATATTTGGACGATACCAAACCATCTGACGAAGAAGCCGCAGATATTCATGGGTCTTCTAAATAGGAATTGATAAGCTTCATAAATTTTGATACATACTCTCAAATATATCGATTTCTAAATAAATATCGATAGTTGTAAAGATTGTATAGACGATAAGAGGAGACATCTTCTGATTTTTTCACAGGTTTAAGAATCATAATGATTTGAGCCCCTTTCCAAGTGCTAAGAAAATAATTAATTCTTAGTATGGCATTAAATATGAATGTTATTATGTATATATTTTCTCCTGTTGCGGGTATTTCAGATGGGTACGGATTAAATGCGGTTTTTAAGTGTTTAGAGAAAACTTCCGCTTTATCTTTATCGTTCCTAGGCCAGGTATTGTCAATTTTAATGGGTGAATTATGTTGTTGAGGTTTTTTAATCTTTTTATTAATTTCCACAAAGAATATTCCGTTGCATCAGTTGGCGTTAAGTTTTCTAAATAGTTTTAAATTCCTTGATTTTGTTTCATATTTATTAGCTCTTTCAGCTCTTTTGTGGCCTTGTTGAAGTTTTTCGGAGTTTTCTCGTTTGAGCAATTTTTTGTTTAATTGTAGATGAAATATAAGTATAATCTAACTTTTGATATGTCGCTCTATTAGGTGTTGCGTACCATGCGGCCTCTTGTATAGTTTTTGTTATATTTTTTGCTGCTATTTCTGTATCTCTTTATGTTTTGAGAGGTAAATTTAGTAATAACAAACTGTCTAATTTTTCTCTAAATAATGGCCAGTTGATTTTAGTGTTATGCAAAGAAGGTGACTTTGTTTAGTTGAGAATATTTGAGTTCACTGTTATAATAACTGGTGAGTGATCAGATGATGATGGATCGAAGCCTGATTCAGCTTTGCACGTTTTTTTCTATCTGACGGCCAATATGTTGGCTCACCAGTAGAAGTATGCTGTTAATTATGTGCCTTCACTGCTTTGACTAATAATCTGCCTTTTGGTGTTATTAGTCTAGAACCCCACATAACATGTTTTGCATTGTAGTCTCCTCCGGCAATGAATCTATTACCCAGCATGTTAAAGATACCGTGGTATTGTTCTGCCTTGTTGTTGAGTTTAGGTGGACAATATATAGCACTAATTGTTAATGGCCTGTAAATGGCTTGTAAATATTCCTCGCTGAATTTCTCTCTTTCACAGTGTCTTATGTTTTCACGGATAATGATTGATGTTCCTCCATGTGCTTTATTATCTGAATGCTTTGTGTGATACAGCTTGTATTTCGGAATCCGTAAATAATTTCTATCTGTGAATCGGATACCATTATAATATCAATATTTTGTTCATATAAAAACATTTTAAGCTCCTTTGGCATGTTGCTGGAGTCCATTAGCATTCCAGACGGCTATTTTGTATTTGCTGTAGTGGCTATCAGTCATTAGGCTAGCTTGGTAACGGCGACGGTGAGTAAATTCATAATTGTACTCATTTGTTCCATAAGTTTTCCCATCATTTCCTTTAATTTACTAATAGTACTTATAGCTTCGGTGGCGATTGGCATTGTCTGCGTATTAAGTTGGATCTGACTGTTGGTTACTGCGTAGGAGGTAATTAATATCGATAAATGTCGATCTAAAATGACGATCTAGATGATTATCAACTGTTTATTAGATTTGTCTTTATTAATAACATTGCAGCAGGCAATTTTTTTGGATCTATTAAAGCTCATGGATTCAGGAATGTACATCCTTCGGTTAATATGTTCATTCAGAAATCATTTGAAGCGCACAAGATGATGGACATGAGGGCTCTTTAGATATTATATATTCTATACATATGGGGAATGACTCTATAACTTTATTTTCAGATGTTCCTATATGAATAAATTGATAAAAGCAATATCTTGTGCTCCAGAAAATTGTTTTGTTTGACAGTGAGTAGGTCTTCGAGCTATCTTTTTTATTTTATCGTGACGTCAGGGCTGTCACGTGCCGCACCTACGTGGCAAACTTTATCTAAGAAACAAGCAAATGACTCCAAAGCGAATTGGTTTTTTTACAGTTGCCTATAATGCAGAGTTAAATTGGTCAATCTAGTTACTTGAATGGCCGATATAAGCTCATCGGGATTTTGGGCAAAACAAAACTTTTCGCCAAAGACCTCCATTGAGTTTTATCTCTATGTTATTACTCTATACTGACAGCATTGTCTCAACATACCTATTTTATTTCATGGACTAACAGAATTATTGTCTAGCAAATTTATCTTACATATTTTGATACCTAAGTAATATCATATAAAAATTACATTCATACTGAAATAATTGGAATTTCTTATGAATTAAAAATCCCATTTGGAACATTGCAAACAATCATAAAAGTGGCTGGAAATGAATCAAATATTTCTGTTAAACCTATCAAAAGTCATTAGAAAACATATCCAAATAATGTAAAAATCGAGTATTTTTACCTGTACATATACAATGCGCACTGGTAGAGAGTGAAAGAGATCTAATATCAAAAGATTAGTTTACCTAATATTCTTGTTTTCTCTACATTGCTAGCTATCGTATAATACGTAACGAATATAACAATGAATAATCTTATGTTAATTTAGTTGCCCAGCATTAGCGTTGATTGAGACAGGTAGTTTTAGCGTACCTGTAGGGCGGTATACATTTTTCAAGCATCAACATTTCATTTTATTATTAGTATTCAATCAGTACACCCATATTAACAAAAAATGCAACTAGAATAATGTCACTCTTAAAATAGAAGTCAAAAAAGACAATGTTATATGTCATGCATTTATTAATAATTTTATAGTACAAAACAAATTCAACAAAAAATCAACTAAAACACAATGCTACAAAATAATATAATCAAGAAAATTGTAACAAAAATTCTTGTTGTTGATTACCAACGAGACCCACTCCGGAACCCTCTTTTTGGGTTTTGTGTCTTGTTCTGCTGTCGAGATGCAAACCTTTCTGACATATCGTATAACTCCTTGGGCACGTACTAATAGGAAACAAAATTATATAATTGAAACACATTGAATTAAAAGAAATAGTACCTGTTCGGCTTCCTCTAGAATATTAATTAGTTCACCGGCACTTGCCCAATTTTCACTGGTAAAGTAACTGATGGATTCTCCGGTTTTGCCAGCTCTGCCAGTTCTTCCAACTCGATGAACATATTCCTCAATATTTTTGGGGAAATCGTAATTAATAACGTGCCTGTTATAAAATTCAATATAAACATTAATATCAATTTCAGTACATGTATTATTTGAGTAAAGAGTAATTTTATGATGTAGAAATCGTTCCACTTTTACTAGAAGTATTTGAAATTAAGAAAATATTTCGTAGAAATTAGAAATTAGGAAATATAGAAAAGAAAGTGGTGATAACCATAATAAAAACTATATACTTACGTTACGTCATCAATATCTAATCCTCTTGACGCCACATCCGTTGCAATTAAAATTTTCGCGGTTCCATCCATTATGTCGGCTATTGCCTGTTCCCGATCGCACTGTTCCTTGTTGCTGTGGATGGAAGCACTCGGAAGACGTTTCATAATGCATTCGACCGACAAATAATCTGTTTTTCCTTTAGTACTACAAAAGACTATGACTTTATCATCCGGCCCCATATTTGCGATGAAATCGAAAAATGTTTTTTCTTTGTCGCCCTCCTCTAAAATATGTATTATTTGCGCTACACTATGGGTAGCGGTTAAGTCCAAGGACCCCACATAGACTTGAATAGGATCTTTTGTGTAGCTGACAGCTAAACGTCTCACTCCAGATGGCCATGTCGCGCTAGTCATTACAGTTTGTCTATTTGGTCTGATACCATATAAGACCCTCCTAAGTTGTGCTTCGAATCCCATATCCAACATACGGTCAGCCTCATCTAATATCAAGTACGTGATATTCTCTATATAAAGATCTCCTAAAAAGAATATATATTAGTTGGAAATCAAGATATATATCACTTTTTTCTTACCGGAATCAAATAAATCATTCATTCTTCCTGGTGTTGCGATGACAATATCTACGCCACTCTTCAATTCAGCTACCTGCTGTTTTCGGTCACCACCACCATATATACAGCAACTGAAAAAAAAAAGGATTTATTTTATATAGACGCAAATAGTTTCAATAACATACGAGTTAATGCTGTGGTAGTTGAACTTTTTTATTTCTTTGTCAATCTGTAAAGCAAGTTCCCTTGTAGGTGCAACAACGAGAACAGCAGGTCCTTTTCTATCCTCCTTAGGTGTTAGTTGACCTTCAATATGTATAAAAGCCGGCAGTAGAAAAGCTAATGTTTTTCCA
The DNA here is from genome assembly GCF_030347505.1 of Rhynchophorus ferrugineus. Taxonomy (NCBI): domain Eukaryota; kingdom Metazoa; phylum Arthropoda; class Insecta; order Coleoptera; family Curculionidae; genus Rhynchophorus; species Rhynchophorus ferrugineus. The sequence goes on along the minus strand of NW_027472583.1, from coordinate 14,417,727 downwards.
GACCCAGTCTGTGCTATTCCAATCATATCCTCTCCAGACATTAAAATTGGCCATGCTTGACATTGGATAGGAGTCGGCTTAGCAAATTGAGCTTTCTTAAGCTGACTTAATATCTCGGGGTATCTACAAAACGCCTGCTCAAAAGTTAATACAGGTTTTGGGATGGCCGCTCCATTTTCTGTGCTCAGCACTCGATCTACAACTATAAATTGTTTATTAAAATTAATTGCATAACATAATAATGATACATACCTATATTATTATTTTCTAGTCTTATCTCCTTTACATCTTTTTCAGTTAAGGCCCTAACAACCGGGTGTTCTTCATAAAAATTTTTCCTTATTTCAGGAAAATTTGACCAGTACTCCTTTTCCTTACGTAACTAATTAAAAAAAAACTTAATTAGAACAATACATAAACTACGATCACAATTCCCTTAAACTCATTAATATATACTCTAAAATTACTTACGCACTCTTCCATATCAAAGAATTTCGCTCTCTCTGGTTTTTTAATTGGCACAGATTCATTACTAGTCACCACAGATTTTGAATTGATTTGAGGTGATATAGATTCATTCCTCGTGTATGTTTTTTGTCTATCTTGGGTTATTTCGTTTATGAGCTGAGTGGCTTTTCTAAAGCTTTCAGCCGTTCCAAATAATTTGAGCAGAGTTTTCTCTTTATCAGTCTCTTTAGTAACTTGTATTTTGGCTCCAGATTGATATTCCAAATCCGAAATATTTGATCCTCCTCTTCCTATAAGTAAAAAAATTAAAGTAGAGTATATATGGATATATATGAAGTTGTATAAATACCTATCACTTTTCCTACAAATTTTGTAGGTATCCACATTTTTTTACAATCGCCTGGAGCTCTAGATTCCTCTGTGCGTCTATTTTTATAATTATTGAAACGCTTTGCTTTACATTGCGGATTAGGCTTATTGACATTGGAAATTGGGGAAATATTGTCAGAAGCGATGGGCCAATCTATAGATTCATTATATAAAAATAAATTCAATCAATATTGGTAAAATAAATAATAATTACAACATACAAATTAATGATTGTATAAAAAGAGAGCATATTTAGTTTTATTTGATTTTTTGCTCATCATTTAGTTAACTGAATTCATCATTTTAAAAAGATAAATTATATGTTCAAATGCATAACATACTTAAGAGAAACACATATAAATTAATCTTGGAATTCGAAAACAATTAGATTTAGTGACAATTCTTACAGAAATTACAATGAGTAAAATTTAAAAATACATTACCGTCCTCCCAATCGAAACTCATAGCAGTCGAATTACTCATAATAAACTTAAAAACTTGATTTACTTAAAATCCGAACTGATACTAATTTTTTAATTCACCAGTGGCAGAAGCAATGTCTCCAAAAACTCTGAGAAGAAAAACTAAAGCATGGCTTTTTATATCAAACTTTCTATTGGCAAGTACAGACAACTTAAAGTGTTTTATTAACTAAATTATACCCCATAAATCTATAAATTATTTCTCTGTGATAATAAAAAAATGCAATCTTAAATTTTATGGTTAATTTTTTATAGACTTTCTTTATTTACACGGAAACCTTGGAACCTTCCGATCTCCCAGGATACTCAATTAAATTTTATTGGCATACCTGTAATTTAGCCCTGTGGTGAAATGAAAATATTGTGTTATTGATTATTCCTTATACTTTATTGTAGTCTGTGTGATAAATGAACAATAAAATAATAAGGTTTTCTTTAAAATGAAATATTTCGTTTTGAATAGATTATAAATATAAACATGAATATAATACTTAGGACTGTAATTAATATATTATAAACGTATATAATAAGAAATAGCAATTGTATAAAACAGAGCTTTTGCTGTCTATAATCTATAAGTATTATTATTACTTTATATTGTATATCATAAGATATCAGAAATACATTGTATGTCTAATTCTAAATACTTGGAAAAGTACAAGATATGAAACAAGATGAGATCTTTAAAAATCTAATAACGGAATTAATGTGTATAATATAACCATTTGAGAATGGGTGGAATGACCAATTCTGTTCATCTATGTTTATTCCAAATGTCATTCTCAGATAATTAACTATGTAATATCATTTCAAATGTTGTGGTAATTGTTGCATGTCAGGCCACTCTTGCTTCGATGTAAATTCAAGAGACCTGAGTGGTTCTGGATCAAGATTACGGAAATTGAAAAGGAAAATAAAAACCTTAGGAACCAATATAAATTAACTAAGTAACTAATTGTGAAGTTGAGTATATATTGCGGAATGGCATATCATTGAAAATACTGATTTTGTAATTAATACAGTTTTATTAGACTTGTTCCATTTTTTACAAGTTGTAATAAAAGAAAACTCCATACATTATGTCCTGAGACAATAACTTGGGAAGTATATAACGAGCAAAATATATGTTTACTAGCATACTTTTCAAACGTCATTTTTCATACAGTGTGATGTGTGTTTCAAGTTTATCAACGATTTTAGCTTTTGTTCGAATACGCGCGCAGTGGTATTATGGCCGTACAGTCCATAGTTAACCGGGCATCAACAAACTTTTCAAAAGGAAATCTTTTAAACCCAGCAAATGTACCATAATTGTATTCTTAAGTCATAAATATACAGATTATGGATGCTGATTAATATCGATAAATCATTATATCGATATTTTTTAAAATAACATCTATATTATTCGCCAACATATCGAATTTTTTTAGTCTACATTTTTCAAGAAAAATTAAAAATAAATCTTAAACATTAAAATCAACCTTCAAAATTGGTAATTTATAATAAATGTATGGTCATTTTTGTACTTAATTTGAAAGAACTATTAAAATTATCTCTGTTTTTTTAAATGTTTAGACTATATCAATATTTTTTTGGTCGAATATATTAATATTATGTTTTAAAATATCTTTAAACATCGATATTTTTCTCGGCGGCCTGAAATTTTCATCAGTTTAGCTTTAGCTTTTAGTATAGATGATATTCGGAACCTACAATTTAATAAAAGAAATAAATTAACAGTTGTAATAATAATTAAATTACAAATTCGTAAAATTACAAAAATGTACAGATTTAATAACATGTACGTTCAAGAAGCAATTTTGTATCTTAAATACATAATAAACATATTTTTATACCTACAAATAAACATGTCTATTGAAAAGGCCAACCTTTGTCTAGTTTCTATGTTTATTGTTGATGTTTAAATTCAGAAGACCCTTACCCGTAGACAAAAGAATTTTTGACAAAAAGCAGCTCTGTGTACATTTTATTTGCTGAAAAAATTAACCCATATAACATCTAAATTAAAAAATTCTGCATTCCTTCGAATAAATAAGTCATTATCGAATTTGTGTAGTTATTGGTGATTAAATTATCCAATAAAAAAATTAAATTAATAGTAAAAATCCGATTCTCATTTATTGGATCTTCCAACAATAGACCTATAGACCAAATATTGGACCGTTGGATGCAAAGTTTCTAAAAGATAATAAAACCCATTCTGAATTCTCAGAAAAGCGCGTTGTAATACAAGGTTTAATAATAATTGTTATAATAACCCAATAAAAATAAAGAAAACCTTGTTTAACCCATGTACTACACTTATTTTAGTAAATTAATAGTAAATATCCGATTCTCATTTATTGGATCTTCCAACAATAGACCTATAGACCAAATATTGGACCGTTGGATGCAAAGTTTCTAAAAGATAATAAAACCCATTCTGAATTCTCAGAAAAGCGCGTTGTAATACAAGGTTTAATAATAATTGTTATAATAACCCAATAAAAATAAAGAAAACCTTGTTTAACCTATGTACTACACTTATTTTAGTAAATTAATAGTAAATATCCGATTCTCATTTATTGGATCTTCCAACAATAAACCTATAAACAATATATTGGTACAAAGGTTGTAAAAGGTAATAAAAGTCAGCTATTCATAACTTTCTGGAAAGCGAATTGTAATACAAATTTTCATATATCATCAACTGAATCAACGCCATTAGCAAGGTATGGTACAAACTATTGCAGACTTCAAAAAATAAGTAAGGAACTCTCTAAAAATTAAAAAATAATGAAACTTTTTTAAACCTTTCTTGACATTTTTAAAACAAAGAACATATTTTTAATAAATATATACATAATAACCGTTGTAATAACTAAATAAAAAGAAAGGAAAACCTTGTTTAACCTTGTACTGTACATATTTTGTACTCTAGTATATACACATAATTTAGCTGAATATGTACCTAAAGCTATCTATCTATTTACAATATTATTTTAGCTACTATCAATTGATCACTCTGAAGTCGGTCCGTTCAACAAATTAGATTTATTTTGTTCGTTTAATTAATTTTATATTTTTGTTTGTCTCAATAGTATATTATTATTTTTCTATTTTTTGGTTACACAGATAGTTAAAATAATATTATAACCTACTCCTTTATAGAAGTCGGTTAATAAAATATTTATACTGTCAAATGCACAAATAGCAAACTTTTTAGCTTTTTCCATCGTTTCCAACAAATAAATCACTAACGGCTCATAGTGAGGATAATTTTGGTCCTAGCATCCCTAAGGGCCAGTTTCGCCATCTTTCGTTTTAGTTACTACATTAGGATGATACCGAACCATCTGACGAAGAAGCTGCAGACATTCATGGGTCTTCTAAATAGGAATTGATAAGCTTCATAAATTTTGATATATACTCTCAAATATATCGATTTCTAAATAATTGTCGATAGTTTAAAGGTTGTATGGAACTTTTAGTTATTTTCTTGGTAACGTATTCAACGTTTGCTCTTTGGATTTCATTTTGTGCTTTTGTTGTTTTGGACATTTGATGTTCAGGGGACATTGAATGATGTTATATTCAATATTTATTAACCTACCTTCCAAAATAAGAACATAATGGCGTTTATACCTGATATACCAGTTTTTTCATTGCATTTCAATATCTGCCCAACTTTATTGGAAAAATCTATTGTAAAATAAATTGATGTTTATATTAATAGACGAAGATGTGCTTCTCTGATGTTAGTTTTAAAAATTGAAGTTGCCTAGCATGTATGAATTAATTAATCTAATTTTATTTTGCTTCTAAATTGATAAGATCGTTCAATATTCTTCTCAGTGGAACACGGGGCAATTAATATTGATTAAAGAAGGGGGGTTTAGTTTGACCATTATAATCCCCACACAACTCTTTGGGGATTTCGCGACACATTTTATTAGCCCGGCTGAAGCCTTATTTATCCTTTATTGGACTCGCTCATTTCTCAAAGACTTCTGACGGCAAATTGAAGCGGCGATTTGATGAATTATGTAGTTTGTTAATTTCATGTTTATGTAGTAGCAACTGAGGTTATATTTTAAGAAAAAGAAGTCTATTGATCTAGATAATCTAATTCTCATTCTATCAATGGCTAGCTATAAATTGGAACTATAGCACTTTACGAAAGTGTAACATTTTGTTGATAATTAAGTTACATTACGTAAAGCTAATAAACAGAATGTTATATTGTATACGGTAAAGTAAATAAAATAAAATTGAATGTATTTAATAAGGCTCTTATTATTTTATAAACCAAAGCGCCAAATCCGTTAAATTGTTTTAAATACTAAATTAATTATAAAAACAAGGACAAACTAAATTAAAGCTTAAAATATTTCATTAAAAATATAATATCATAATAATTATGTAGCGACCTTTATGAATTATGTAAGTTGTTAATTTTACGTTTATGTAGTAGTAACTGAGATTATATTTTAAGAAGAAGAAGTCTATTGATCTAGATAAACTAATTCTCATTCTATCAATGGCTAGCTATAACTTGGAACTATAGCACTTTACGAAAGTGTAACATTTTGTTGATAATTAAGTTACATTACGTAAAAATAATAAACAGAATGTTATATTGTATACGGTAAAGTAAATAAAATAAAATTGAATGTATTTAATAAGGCCCTTATTATTTTATAAACCAAAGCGCCAAAACCGCTAAATTGTTTTAAATAATAAATTAATTATAAAAACAAGGACAAAGTAAATTAAAGTTTAAAATATTTTATTAAAAATATAAAATTATAATAATTATGCAGCGATCTTGAGGCATGTCGAATTTTACATCGTGGAATAATGGTCAACAAAATACCCAGAAATATAATCCCAGATATTGAACACGGGCGGGGTGACAGCAGCGACAAATAGAACCCGATAACGAATAGCTGGCAATCCCGAAACGTTTGCCTGGGATGTTATTGAAGGGTATTTCGATAATTCAGTAACCGACCATCGTTTGGTTTAGACGTGCCACCATCGACTGCCCAAGCCTGGTCTCCAGGTAACACCGCTGCCATCCGTTTTATCTATTTTGTATATTCTACACATTTTATATTGCCAATAAATAACGGTCACATTATCTAAACACCACTGTTTCATTTCGTTTTACCTCCATTCACCGAGTCATCTCAATTTACCCTAAAACAGAATAACAGAATGTCATATACAATATTCCTTTAATTACAGCCATTGAATACAATAATTTGAATTTCATATAGAAAATATTACAAAATGGAAATCCTCCAGATCTAAAATAGGCGTTAGGGAACTCAACCCATTTAACATTTCCATAAATTTTATGACGCCATTCCTTGTACTTTATTACCCCTTGTTGGTTATCTGGGATACTTTATTTTTAACTTAGGTTTAACAAGCTTTATCCATAATGTTAAAGATAAAATAGCATTTTGAAAATTAAATGGTCAAGATAAGCTATGATATGAATAAAAATGTGCTATTTTATACCCTCAAAACAAAGGAATATGGAAATATTGTTGTTAACGTGCAGGCAACTGGAATATTTTATGCTATTAATTTGTTTATATAAACTGTTATATTAATTTGTTTATATTAAGTGTTATGAACATAAAATACGACTAATTGTTAAGATATATATACAGTACCCATACAGCTTGATTCGTCTATTTTATTACTTCGGTACTATTTTATTCTACTGTACTAATAATCCCAAATACTGAAGTACTCACGTGCTCTCTCTGGATCTAAGCTGTGGACAGAAAACAATCTAGATTAAGGTGGTCTAAGAAGATGAGAATTTCTTTAAAAAACAGGCCGAAGCCATACAAAAAAGTTAGCTCTATCCGACTGGCTACTCATTAACCTTAAAAAATTCCTCAATTATATCGTTTTTGATCGATAATAAATTAAAATAATTTGTGAAATGTTCTATTCCGAATTAGAGTTGAAGAAAAACCTTTCCCAAATTTATAAATTGCAGGCATAAACAACATGTTAAACAACATAAACATGTTTACATCTTCTTCATCTTTACTCCCAGATCCCGTTGATTCATGAACTGCTAAGTTGTCTGAAAAATTGAAAATTGCTTAAACTGGGTTCTAATCCAATAAGTCCTGCAACTAATTGTTTAATTTTTTTAATCCTCTAGGTCCTTCTTGGTAATTTACAGCAAAATCATTACTTTTAAATTGTCAAAACTGGAACCGACAGTTGAGTAATTAAGCAACATCAGTATAAGTATCAAAAGCGCTGCTTCTTTCAAATAAGACAATAAAAATCGAAAGTGCAGAGAAAGAAAATTTTTAAAACAGAAAAACGTGATTAGTTAAAGTTTAGAACACACTGATTAACTCTATAATACTGCGTGGAAAACTATTACTTTATGTAGAGAAATATAAGAAGGAGTGTTAAATATAGCTCATCGAAAATAACAATGAACGCACATCATATACGATGTGTAATGTATTGCCTATAGGAGTTTGAAAATTCGTTGTAATATCACACGGTATTTTCCTTCTCATTTTATTCTAGTTAAAGGAAAGTACAATGTTGTCTGATGCGTCTGAACATATTACCGAATCAACCTATAAAATTCGCCCAGTTGTCTGATGTCTGCAAATTTCTTTAAAATATTAGTGATAATAATTAGAGGTTATAAATTGACAAATGTTGTTTTCGCGCTTTGCTTGTTTTGATAAATTTCAAATCGCTGCTTAATATTTATGATACTCTCAGTGAAAATACTGAAGCTAATAAATAGTCAGTCAGAAACGGATTACGTCTTCAATGAATAACTTCGACCAGGAACGACGCAATTCCAGAGGGGCTCTTCTTAACAGTAAAATGTAGTTTAGAGGTAAGGATATCTCTCTAACGCATATAGAGCCCCTTTCTTAGCTTTAATAAACATAAAAAGGCAAACATGATCTCTAGGGAAAGTAAAATACATTACCTAGATATACAATTGTTAATTAGGTGGATTAGACCTCCAGAAGATACCACAGATTGCTTAAAAATAGTTAAAAGCAAATATAATAAGTCTAACCCAAAATACTTTTGTGACTGTAAATTCAACTGTAGTTTAAGTCAATAATATATAAATTAGATGTATTAGATACTATAATATTTTTTTAATAACACCTTTATTAGATACGCTTAGTACAATCTTAATTATAAATTAATTTACTACTACTTTTCATTGGTACTTGGATTCATTCACAAGCAAGACAAGTGCGAGAAAATACAACAATATGTATTCCTCAATTATAAAATTATAATAACTTATAGCTATAGTTTACACTAAAGGTATACACTTTATATAAGTTCGTATGGTTTAATTCGCTTCAATCACCTGATATCCTGCGCGCTATCCAACAATTGTATTGCTTCCACGTTAGTATGATTTAGTAATCTTCTTTCGGGTTTCAAGGCAAAATCTTGGATAACTTCGCGAACCCATTTAATTTGCAGGTCATCGTGCAGTTCTTCGTTGGTTACGTAGCAATAGGCATTGGTAATAAATCGAAGAACCTTATTTTGATAGCGTTGTATGACTAGTTGATTTTAAATTTTTGTGCAACCCCATATTTGCACCCCTTAGGTCTAAATTGGCTTTTTGATTGTCTTATAGATCAACCTTTCCTTTTCCTTTGATTTTAGTTCAAGTTAAGAGTATCTTCCGACTAACCAGTTAGTTGTTTTATTTTGGTTCTAATGTGTATTGATTTTTGTCTAACATGATGTATAATATCAAAATAAATTATATTTAATAATACTATTTTTGTTTCCTTATTTTATTTACATCAGAATATTGTTTTTATGGATATGTAGCGACCGCTACAACGCTTTAAGATTGGCAAGGCTGGTGGATTTGTACCATGCCGTTCCCGGCTATAAAAGATCGCCACTATGACGTCCCTTTCTCTCTCTTATATGTAGATGACACAGCCTTCTTTACAACCCGCCACAGTCCCGACGGTATTCGCGACAGACTTCAAGTTTAATTGAACCAGGCGATTGCGTGGTACAAGTTCTGGCGTCTGCAGATTAACCCGAGCAAAATTCAGGCTATTCTGTTCCACCGCAAGAAGTTCCGCGCCCACCGCCTCCAAATCGATAAGTCCCCTGGATCCAGAAGGCTCGGTCTCCAATTAAACCCTAGGTTTCAATAATCAGCTCAGTTCTAGTACGCTATATGCAAAGATAATGACGTGCTCAGCCTATTATTCCTACTCCTCTGCAGAAAAATCTCCCAACCCCCAGAAAGAACTTCTCTAAGAGACAACTTGAACTACTCCAAGTCATCTAATCCAAGAAAGTCCACGCGTTACTCGATGCACCATTGTTTATAAGGAAGGGTTTAGGAAGAGAAATTTTTGTGAAGAGTTTCACGATCATGCTCAGTGTAAGGTTCTCACAAGGCGCCTTAGAACACGACAACATCTTGATAAAATCCCTACCCATCCACAAACCTCGGTAGATAACCAACTACGACAATCCCTGTTGTAAATCAGAGTCTCTGTTGCCCGCGAAACACTCCACTATCGCGAACCAAAAGCGACATCAGCAAAAAACCATTTGGTTCTATCTGGTCATTCTGGAACAAGAAAAAAAGGTCTCGCTCTCTTTCCTTTTCTCTACCCCCCTGTAACAGTATCATTTCCACAGCGCTACCGTACGTCCTTTACCTAACCTAATATCCTGTCCGTTCTCCCGTGGACCATATGTATCAATTAAAATATCGAAATAAACAAGTACTAATTCAACCAGTGTTTTCCATTCTCGTGTGAATGCCTTCCACAAAGTAGTAGTGAGTGTTCGGACAAACAATCGCATCGACAATCACATATTCTGACAATCCTATACTTTGTCAATCACTAAATTTTGTCGTCGATCAAAATATATGTATGCATCTTATACATTAAGGGTACCTTTTAAATCAATCTAATAGCGATAAATAAATTAAAACTAGCCAAGTCAGTTTGTAAAATTCGATTTTCTCTTACTTCCGCTTTCTTCCGACATGTCGGCTCTTTGACGACATGAGGAAAATCTCCGAGACTAACGTAACGGAAAACAAAAACCACCCGAAAGGCTTTCGCAGACGTAGCGGGCGAGGCAACGGGTCTAAATTGGATAAATCCGTCGGAACAACGAAATAACGCGATTCTGCCGAGGAAATTAGCCCAGACAAACAAGTGAGGGACGTCGACGGGCCACCAAATTGTATTATCTGACCGACGCGTGACCGAGCCCATGCAAATATTAGCAGGACGACTATGACGGGAGCGGGAAGAGGGATGGAGTACGGGCCAGCGCGATTAACTCGTCAATGGTAACGATCATTTACGGTCCGACTGTTTTATTTACAGAGTTCGATTTGATGAAACCGTCGCCGATGCAACGGACGCGTTTGTTTGCGATTTGTTGTATTTATATTCTTGTTGCGTTATTGACTTGTTTCTCAATGACACCGATTCAAAAATATAGTCTACCCAAAATACTAGTGAACTCGCGTCATCAATTTTCAGTTCGTAAATTATGCTATCTTACGTGTTCGAATATGTAACCGATACAAAAATCGTTCAGTTTCCAAATAACTGTGAAATTCTTCAAAATATTAGTGATAGTAATTACAGGTTATAAGTCGGCAAACGTTATTTTGGCGCGATTTTAGTTATTATTACTCTGATTGAAGATTCAGAAAAAGTCTACGTCTCTAGTCGATTACTTCGAATAGAACGAGGTAATAGGTACTTACAAGGAAATGCGTTAGAGTTGTAAATATTAAATTAATGGAGATTTTATTAGAAATATTTTTATTGGAACTTCAACAATGTTCGCGTGGGCAATAAGTATTATTATATGATTTCGATAATTATATGATTTTATATGATGTAGAAGATCCCTTCAGTAAGTGATCTACTGTATAAGCAGCGGCACCGACTTCAAACAGATTTTTATTTAATTATTACAAGGAATATTAAGTATATATTTTATTTTAAAAACTTTTCTTGTGTTAAAAGTTTTAGATATTATCTCAATAAATTACGCAGCTATTTTATTAAATATTACAATGGATAGCCCAAGTAAAAGTATAGCTCATATGAGGAAAAGCAGGAATAAAGAAACAATGAGGAATGTTTCAGGCACTCTACCTAGTCTAGGTGATTTGACAAATGTTCCAACCAAACTAAAAAAAAGAAAGTTGCTACTCTGTTGAAAATCGATAGCGTTCTAACTATTATCTTATAGAAACAGGTGCCTGCCATGTTTCTATGACTTCTCATATGATATGATTGGTACTTAAATAGCAAACTAAATGGCTTTTACACTGAACTACTTCCGATTTTTCGTCATATCAGTTCAGCAATAACATCATACAGAAATATGTGATTATTTTAGATAAAAAATATTTGAAAACATTGTACGTGCCTTTGAAATTTGAGGTTTTTCTTCGATTTGCTGCCCTTCCCCCAACTAATCCTATCTTGGTTCCAATGGGACCACCTCGGAAAGACGAATAAAAAAAGAATTTTGAAATTCGATCCATAATATACGGATAAATCGGTGAATATACATTTAATATATATATACTCGAACATAGAACCTCCTACTTTTTAAACACTAGTTGTCATTTAACATTAGTTGTCACTCAGCGAAAATTATTGAAAACCCTTAGACGATAGGTCAAAAAATTATAATAAATACAGTCAATTTTATTAATTACTTTATCTCCGTAGCGAAATTGAATCTAACACTAAACCAAATAATTGAAACAACAAAATATGGCTTAGTCATTATAATCCTAATACAATCGCATGGGATTTATCCCCTAACATCTTCATAAATTTTATTACTCTAACGGAGACTTCACTTGCAGATCATTTCCCCCAACGTTTGTTATCCGGGGGATTTTTACTTTGTGAAATATAATAACCATTATTCTTGCCATCGTACTGTACCAAGATAAAACAAGAGATATTTTCTCCGTAATGTGCATCTGAAACTGATTAGACTACGAATCGATAAGTGTGTCCTTTAAGGGTGATATATTATTTTATATTTTTGCTTTGTTTTCAGCTTATTTAATAGATTAAATGAGTTATGCCTTAATAATATGTTTTCAATCTTCTAAATGTTAATCGGCTTAGCGAAAATGTTGTCTGCCCCTCCGAGGAAAACGGAAGCACCTGGAACGTGAAATTTTGCACGGTTAGATAGAGGTATAATGTTTAGGCCTAAAACTTTTATGTAATATAACCTACAAATAAATAGATTCCAATAAAACGAAATTCGCGCACAAATATTATAACCACGAACAGCCCTTAGATCGGTGACATAAAATATATAAAAGAAATATTTTGTATAACAAGTCAACAAAATAAGTTTTTTTATTCAACATTATTCCGTTCAATGGTGACGCACTGAATGTAGCGAACCTCCAATTTTTCGATACCATTTTTGTAGTACGATTTATCGTTTGCTTCAAAATAGGCCTCAGTTTCGTCGATCACCTCTTCATTCAAAGAAAATTTCTTCCCAGCGAGCATTCTTTTGAGATCTGAGAACAGGAAATCGCCGCTGGGACCAGATCTGGAGAATACGGTGGATGACGAAGCAATTCGAAGCCAAATTCATGGATTTTTGACACGATGCATTGTCTTGGTGAAGCAGCACTTTCTTTTTTTTTAAATGCGGCCGTTTTTTGGCGATTTCGTCCTTCAAATGGTCCAATAACGCTACGTAATAGTCGCTGTTGATAGTCCTTCTTTTTCAAGGTAGTCAAAGAAAATTATTCCATGCATATCCCAAAATATAGATACCATAACCTTGCCAGCCGAATGTTGCGTTTTCCCACGCGTTGGAGCTGGTTCATTGTGTGCAGTCCACTCGCATGACTGTCGATTGGACTTCGGAGTGATATGATGGAGCCATGTTTCATCCATTCTCATATATCGACGCAAAAACTCGGGTTTATTACGCTTGATCTTCTTCAAACACTGCTCCGAATCATCAACTCGTCGTTGTTTTTGATCAAAAGTAAGCTCGCGCGGCACCCACCTTGCACAGAGTTTTCTCATACCCAAATATTCGTCAATGATATGATGTACACGTTCAGTTGATATCTTTAGAATGTCTGCTAGTTCATTCAGTTTCAATTTACGGTCTTTCAAAATCATTTTGCGGATTTTTTAAATGTTTTTGTCGGTAGCAACCTCTCAACTGCGTTCATCGCCTTCGGTGCTCATTTCACCACGTCTAAACTTAGCATACCAATCCTTGATGGTTGAGTTTCCTAGGGCAATGCGCTGCCAGCTCCAACTGTTATACGGTAGATTATTCGTCGTTTAGGTAATACGTAAGTCAACCACGGATGCGTAATTTTAAAATCAAAATTTGGTGGCGCTCTACTGCAAAATGCCGACAGAGCAATTTTAAATAAGAAGGCATATTTCATTAACACATTTTATTTTTTGATATATTTTAAAGTCGCCTTTTTACCAACGAGAGCCTGGACCTAGACTTATCTACTGTTTAAGGTGAGCTCTGAACCACGACTGATTAGAGAGCATCCCAGAAGACATGCGATCTTACTCAAATTAAGTATTCCTTTTTACGTAAAAAACATCACCGAAGCTAAAGAACAGTTTAATATGGCGTGCAATATGGTCCGCACCACCAATTTTAAAAGCTGAAAAGTTACTTACTGAGTTTCGTTGTGGTCTGATGTGGCACAAATGATATAATATTGAAAAAGAGTCCTTCTCTCAAGATAATGCACTAATTCGTACATGCATATTCGCCATGGTAAAAACCCATATTTTCTACAGCAACCTACTACCTCGTCCGGAATATTTCCCAGATTTAGCACCCAGCTAAAATTTTCTGTTACCAAACTTGAATAAATGACTGGAAGATAATAGATTTAGGTCGAATGAAGAGATCATCTCTGAAATACACACCTATTTTGACTGGCTTATGTAAATCTATTATTTGAAAGGTATTATGGAGAAATTCTTAAACTTATTGGATAAGAAGTTAAAAATTGGTATCAATTTTTAAGTTCAACAACGTAAAAGACAAATATTAAAAAACAAATCATTTTACTTAATATACCAAAACGATAAACAATTGAATGCGTTTATCATAGAGTCATTCCATTTTTCCCGATAACAACTGCTTAAAAAATGAGATTATAATATTGTATGATGATGGATGGGATATCTTGGCTACCAGAAATTTGCCTCTGGTACTCATTGATCAGAATATCAGAATTACCACTTATTTACGATATATAGTTGCCTTAGGCGACGGAAGACTTCAACACCAGTGCATTCTGCTTCAGTGAGACTTTAACGATTTCGCCGAGTGTAATTTTGAAAATTACACTACTTTCAAACAAGCTTTATATAAAAACACTCAGCTATACAGAATATTTCACTTTAACAGGAATAATACTTTCGTATTGCCATACCAAAATTTTTATAAAAATATACAGCCGAACATAGAACATCTCCCTCCTTTTTCGAAGACGGTTAAAAATGAAACATTATCAGAATTTTGTATTGACTTGTAATTTGTCATACAAACAAGTTATAATTCTAAAACTCTAAATTAATATAAAACAATTTAAATAATAATAAGAGATTTTTAAAAAGATGTAAATTTTTTTTATTATTATTCTCTTACCATTCCACAATCAGTCCAATGAGAAATCAGTACTTGATGAGATTTATGGTATACAATAACATGTATTTTCTATATAAACTTTTTTTAAACCAGTCTTATACCCAATTTAGTTACTATTCTAGGTTATTCTAAAAACTATTTTATAATTAGAGTCAGATCGTAGTAAACCTTTTAACTTATGCACTCTCTGACATCATGCCTTTAATTGTTTGGTGAGTGCATTAAGATACACTGACACTCTTTCAAAGTACTTTACACTGATACTTCGGATCACACTCGTTATGGTTTCCAAGGACATATCGCGCTGAGTTATGTTGTTGCCAATATGGGTAACCTCTGAAGGGTATATAGGGCTTGCTAGTAGTATGCCACAGCTCACTACCATACGACCATATGGGCCTAAGTATTAACTTATTCAGCAATATCTTAGTATCCAAAATGTAGAAGATCTAGATAGCAATATCTTAGATCCAAAGATTCAAAAATATGTTAGGTTTTAATATGGTTTCAAGACAAGAATAACTTCAATTTTTAAATGCAATTTAAACAAATATTTAGTTGATTATAATACATATTAAATTATTAAATTAGTTTATATTGTTATATCTCACTTTCTCCTATCTCACATAAATGTATTTTCTATATTAGTAAATATCGACGTGAATAATTAACTATTATAAGTACGCCATTATAACCAGACAAAATTCTGGAAATTCCTCATAATATAGACAATGGTAATTTAGAGTTAATTCTACCGCGCTTACAATAAAATAAAAGAAATCAATTATTCAATATACACAATTATATTTCAAATGATAACATATTATTTATGAATCACCAACACAGATATGTAAATAACTAATAATATATGTAACTAACTAATAAAATGTTAGCCAATATGGGAAATTTTCCTTCTAACAATTAAATTATACATTTTATTGAAAGAATTGTTAATATTTCAAAAAAATTTGTTATTTGTTATATACGTTATTTTCGCCGTTAAACTGTCAATTTGTTAAATGATGAAGTTAAAATAAGTACCACAGGGAATAATATTCGATAAATATATGAAAACTACTTGTATACAGTATATGTTACACAAGTTATGGGGAAATGAACTACCAAAATTATTTTCAAATGTATTTTTGTACAAGAACCATAATGACAAATTAATATTTTCAATTTTAACCGTTTATAAATTTTAAATATAACGTTATTTATAATTTATATTTGTTATTTTAGTTTTATTCGCATTATTATTATTTTATTACTATTCTAATACTGTTTGATAAAATATGATTTTTTTACATTTAGAAATAAATTGTTAAAAATTGTTATTATGTAAACTGGACTATATAATTATTCGAAACATGCCTTAATTATTATCTGCATTAATTTCGTTTAACTATAAAATCCATTAAAGTATGCAATTACAGAGAAATATACGACTATGTTCTTGTTATTTATAGTATCTTTAACAACTTGAACATGATCGTAAATCCGTGTAATACAAATTATTCTGCACTGATCCGAATTAGAAACGTGGAATAATTTAAATTTTCGTTACTAATGTAACCAATTAATGTTAAATAATTAAGTTTTAACTTGTATATTGGTAAATAATGATAATCCGCATTATTTATATGTTTATTTTTCACGTTTATTAGCCGCTAATGGTTAAATATTAATATTGGATCAGTAAAATGCGATTATTAAAATTGTATTCCCTATATGATGCGTTATAGAAAAGGCAACTTCTGTTTCCTTTTCACGTTTTGCCTATAAGGTCCAAATTAGCACATTAGATATCACTAATTATTGCAAGCATTACAATAATATTTTCACCTTAAAAAGACAATAAGTAAAAAAAATGGAAAAATATATATTGATCAAAATCTAATTAATATAACAATTAATTTGATTGAAGAAATATTGGGTTTTTTGGAACATTTTGGTAGTCGGATATAATTTTATAGTATTACGTATAATATTTAAATGTTTTCTGCAGCAGTAACATTTTTTAGATTATACATTTAGGTGTGTTATGTCCTAGGTTATAGTGATACGAATAGAATGTATTATTTTTCAAGTTATTCTACTTTGTATCAGAAGAAGCTTATAATTTAAATAATAAGTCTTTCATTATGGTGCAACTGAGAATAATTTGTTTTAAATATTCAACATGTTTTTATTAATAGGTCTTATTGTATTATGAATTAGAGACGAAATAATGGATTCAAGTTTCGCATCAGTAGTGAAGGTGTAATAATAACACAATTTTTTAAGAGTTTCCTAATTAAAAGTAAGGCAAGACGTGTTTAATTGAAGCTTTTTTCGAGAAGTACTCAAGGCAGTGTTAAATCATTTATTCATATTTGCCAGTATGATAAATATAACCTAGCAAAATTTCGAACGTCTTTTAATTTAACGAAGCAATATCTTGACTCGATTTCATACCAAATTATTATGTAAAAGACTTAACATAAGAACATATGTTGGTAATAGTTTATACCAGCAAATACTTTAGGGGTAATTATGTTTATGATAATGCAAATTTTTCATAGTTGTTAAAAACAGGAATTGTAAAAATTGCTGTTTATTTTGATATATCTATATTTAATCTCATAGTGTCCAGAAAATATTTATTTCAAATTATAGTGGCAATTAAAATGTATTGTGTTATGACGTATTTAAGCTCACAATGCAACATTTGGAAATCAGTTACTACTAGAATTATTACAGTTACTTTTTTATCGTAAATTTATTATTTATTGTCAATTATGTTTATTACAAATGTCCTTGTTTTTTTTTGTTGGTTTGATGTTTTATAGTTAGACTAATATAGAGTTATGTAGTTTTTAAATGTAGAAACATGAAAAACTAGAAGTTCGATATGCAAGAACTATGCAATGGGGCTAACATTTAAAAAATACCGAGATACAAACATTAATTAGAATAAATGGTTATTAATTCACAATCTCCGAAAATATCCAGCTTACCGAAGAAAATAAATGTTCCTTTAATGTATCTAATTTATTCTTAAAGTTTATCACAGTAACTTTGTGTAATATTAACATATAAATTAACTGAACTTCCGGGATCCGCCTGTTAACTGTAACTTTGAATTTTATTATTTCAGCAAAGGGGTTATTTCCAGATTATCTTGTGCTCTAGTAAATTGTACGAACGTTCTTCGTTGTACAAAATCTAAATTAGATTGCGTTTTAATTGAGGAAAAGAGATATTGTGCTGTGGTCCTTGATAATTTTTTAATAATTATCTAAAATATTATTTACTATTAAATGAACTATATTTGCTACAAAATCTTATATCGCCGTATTCACATAAGCTCTTAGTTATTTTGAAATATTTTCGAATCTCAACGAATTAATAGTGTATATTTTCAAATATATACTATTTTTAACAAGTTTGTACATGTGACATTGATATAGTCCGCACAATAAAACAGTGAACTCACGACAATTGAATTGATGACGCCAATACCTCCCAATGTTGCCGCATCAACTCCTTGGTTTAGTTCTTCTAGCTTTAACATACAGTTAGTTAGATGGGTTGTGCTTTACTTTCACCCTTTAATTATTCACTAGATTAAAGGTAAGTGACACATAATTGATTGAACAATATGGTTTTATCAAATTTTTACAGCCTGGTATAAATATGTCATGGCGAACAAAGATTTCAACAATTTCGAAAAATACTTACGTACAGACAATTTATGAACCAAATATCATTGAAATAAGCAAAGTTCTAGTTTAAGAATTCATAAAAAAACTTGATATACTAAAGCATCTCTAAATAGGAACTCTATGAAGTACTTGATGAAGTATTATAGTAGCACATGCTTATAAGATTGCATTTCGGCCAAATAGCAGTTGTGTCACTCTTTCAATTTAGCACAGTTAAGTGTAGGGACGTATAACATTATATGTTAGAAGCATGAGCTTTATTTTTCATTTATGTTAGTTCTGCTTTCAGCTGTATATACCGATAATTATTTAAGGCTTTTCTGGAAACTGAACACATATTAAGACCCTTCTGGTTACCTATAATTAACGACCCAAGCCAATATTATATTATCGACAATGTTATTCTTCAGCATGACAATGCTTGACACATGTAAAACCGGTGAAGACATATTTGAAAACAGTAAAATGGAAAGTGCTACCATACCTGCCACATTCTCCAGACTTTGCTCCTTCTGACTACTACTTGGACATGTGACTTGTGGCATCTCTGAGCAGCGCCTCACTTTCTATGAAGATAACAAAAATTGGTCGGTTCGATCACAGCCTCAAAAAATACGTCGTTTTTTCAAGATTGAATCCGTAAATTGGCTATCGATGAACATACACCATCACAATAAAACTTCAAATTAAAAAGTCCTTTAAAACTAATTTATAACAAATGTATTTATTAAAATATTATTGAGCTGTTGAAATTTTTCAGTAATTTAATTTTTTGTATATGTCACAAAATTTTATTATTATAGTTCAATTTTTTTGTTAAAAATATTTTATTTTTCTCTTTTGTGTTAGATATTTACTCAATAAGTTACGCAGTTATTTTATTTAATATTTCAACGGGTAGGCCAAATAATAGTGCAGCCCGTATGAGGAAAAATAAGAATAAAAGAATAATGATTGAAATTAAGTAGCGCTTTAGGCCCCCAGGGTTCACTACCTAGTCTAGGTGATTTGACAAATGTTCTAACTAAACAACAAAAAGTTATTGTCTCTATCAGGAATCGAACTCGCGACCTCCGTTAGGGAGCTAAACGCTTTAACTATTACACCATAGTGGCAGTTGTCTGCAATATTTTACGACGTTTTACATGCCATAGTTTGTGCTTAAAAAGCAAACTGAATGTCTTCTGCACTGAACGACTTCCGATTTTCCATCAGATCAGCTCAGCAATAACATTATACCCAAATATCTGATTATTATAGATAAAAAACATGTGAAAACATTGTAAATGCCTTTAAAATTTGAACGTTTCCCGCGATTTAAGCCCCCCCCCCCTTTCCCCAACAGATCCTGATTTGGTTCCAATGGGACCACCTCTGAAGAGCACTCTGTCGAATAAAAAAAGAATTTTGAAAATCGGCCCACAATTGACGGAGAAATCGGCGAACATAAATTAAAAAAAAAAGTATACAGCCGATCATAGAACCTCCTCCTTTTTCGAAGTCGGTTACAAATAGTTTTTGTTATTTAAATCGTACATACTTCATAACTAACATATGTATGTATTACATATTTATGAAAAAAGAATTTCCTTTCTTATTTACTCGATAGTTATAACTAGGAATAAAGATAGTCTCTTTTGTTTTTTGGTTAAAATTTCGATGATATAGTAAGTGTAAGAAACCATTAAAAGACCAGAAAATCGATGCATTTTACGACATCCCAAACGGCCTTTCGGTCCAAATAGCGATCTCCTGCAACCTGCAGGCATAAATCTCGTTATTTTCTCTCAGTTGCGGAGACTTTAGCTGCTGGCAGCCATTCAGGTCGTCCTGCCAACTGCGAAATTACTTCTGATACGTCTTTCCTGCGAGGATAATGATGGGTTCGAACGGACGAATCGATTTATCACCGTTCTAAGAGTTTTTTAACGTCTTTGCCTCGCTCGAGACTGAACTGTATCGTTTTTGGGACGTCATCTTGATGTCTGGCAGCAATTTTCGAAGTTCGAAGTTTTAAAGTCGTTTTCTTTTTCGGTTTAAGAAAGCGACGAAAAATTAAGTTAGCTCTTGTTAGGAAAAGAACATTTAGTCATTTTCGGAATAATACTCTTCATTACTCTCTTGGTAAATTGAGTAAAACTTTCGATAATAGTCGAGAGATAATTACTGTTGACGCTAATGTTCTTGTCATATTTACTTCATTACCGAGACAAGGTTAGGGATTATTGTTGACCTGACGTCAAAAATAATAATACTTTTGTTAAATAATGCCTTCGAAACTAAATGTTACTCTTAATATTTATCAGTTATAATATTGCTATTTTTTGTATGATCATATGTTAACTTCACAAATGCAGACAGACATTATTCATTATAATAACAAAATTTCATTCATTCTACTGAATTGTTGAAATAACTCCCACAACTAACGAGAGGGAAAATCTTAAATTTCAAAGGCACGTACAATGCTTTCACATATTATTTATCAAAAATAATCAGATATTGGTGTATAATATGCTGAACTGATTGGCTTTTAATGCACTATCCATATGGTATGAGACATCGTAGAAACATTGTAAAGAACTGTTTCTATTGTGTAATGGTTAGAACGTTGAGCTCGCACGCGAAGGTAGCGGATTCGATTCCCAACAGAGCATCAACCTTTTTGTTCCAGTTTGATTGGAACATTTGCCAAGTCACCTAGAATAAGTAGGGAACTCCAGGACCTGAAACATTTCTCATTTTCAATTATTGATTCTTTTTTCCTATGTTTCCTCATACGAGCTGTATTTTACTTGGGCTATCCATTGTAATATTGAGTAATTATCTAACAGCAAAAAGAGAAAAATAAAATATTTTTAACAAAAGAATTGAACCGACCTCAAAAAATAAATATCTGAACTAATATAAAATAATAATATAAGTTTGTGACATATACACGAAAATAAATTAGGAACAAAACAAATCTAATTTGTTGCTCGGTACTGACTTCAAAGTGATTAGATAGGTATTAAGGTAAATTGTGTGTATATAGTAAAATATAAAATAATATGTGTAGTAGAAAAGTTAAATAGGTTTTTTAATTTTTGTTTAGTTATTACAACGACTATTATGTGCATATTTTATATTAAATCTTTTTTTGTGTTAAAAATCTGGATTTGATTACTTTTTATTTTTTGAAGTCCGTTAAATTTTTTTGTTAATAATATTTTAATTTTTATCCTATAATTCACAATTAAAAATTAGATTTTGTGCTAACAACGGGGTGAAAAATAAACAAGAATTAAACCGAGGTTTATCAAATCAGTTTTCTTAACAAGTTAATTTTTTAACCTATATTTTGGCTCCATAATACTAACAGTATCCCATATTTACGAAGACAAAGGTAAAAAATACACAAATTGCAGTTTGGTAGTTTATTTCAATAATAGCTTAACAAACTTGTTATACCACCGTCCGAATATTTGGACACATACTATGTCTATACGTAAGTATTATTCGAGATGTTTCATATTTCCTTCTACTAGAGTAGACACATACTTGAAAGAAACCATACTATATAAATTAATAAACAACATTCTTCAACCCAATATTACCCTTTGCCTGGTAAATTATAGCTCATCCAATTATTTGATTTACAAGAAATCAGGTATTTGATGTTAACTTCTTACACTTGCTGAATTTTTTTATTTAATTAATTAATGTTTTCCTTCGTTTTTTAATATTCTATGATCGTTCGGTAGTGAATTGCAGTAAATGTTCGGTGAGTTCAATTAGAAGAAATATAAGCTGACTTCATGCACATGTTATTTGGTAAGCGAAAGAAAGAACAACATTGTTAGGGACTCATTAACACAATAAATAAAACAATTGAGGCCTAACCTTAAAATTTATCAACACCTCGATATTACGTTTATGAAATACTTTAAACATAATTAGAGGTAGTTAAAATAGTAAGCATCTGCATCAGAATGGTCTTTGGAGCAATACATTATCGATGTTAAAGTTATACCGGCAGCTTCGCGTCTTGAGAAATTTCTCCATATTTTATCTAACTTTTTTCTACCTTGGAAACAAAATGCATAACTTGTTTGGTGTTTTTACCGATATGTAATTACATTAGGGAAGCCCACACCATCGACACATACCAGGAGATCTAATTATAATATAAAATTATTAAAATAATGTATGTACAGGTCCTAAACAACTACGTCACGATCAGATTTAGAATTACTTCATTTCCAACCACAAGTTTTCTTTCCAATTCTTCTTTTTTTTTGCAGTAAATCTAACGCATAATGATAAAATAGTCATCATGCATGTTGATCCAAGTTCAAAATAAAAGCAGTAATGTCATTCTATTTTATTAATAACTGACAAAAACGCCGCTGAATCTTTAAAACCACAGTTTGGCAACACACATTTTCCTAATTCAACTACAAACGAAACCTGAACAATTTTTGATTAATTTCACGAAATACACATTGTCTACAACCAAAAATGCATATCTGATGCCCGCACAATAGGTAATTAAGACTTATTAATAGATAGATAATCTAAAAGTCACAATGGCATCGGAACATCGATGCTAATCGTTTGCTGTTGTACCGCGTGGTTTCGAAATCGTCATTAATTTTCCTTTCCATCTGTACGTAGAACAATTATCTTCCATCTTCGAACCCGATCTGGCCGTTTTCTGCTGCCATTGAACTCTCACGAAAGCATCTCTTCTTGTTGTCTAATGCATGGCCGGTTGAAATGTCGATATTTGATATCCACAGCCCATTTGTTGAATATGATTTTGATCCCCCGAGTTATATATATGAAATTTAACTTTAAAGCATTTAATTACTCATGGGTAGCTAATGTGTATTGCATGAATATTAATTTTATTATTTATCTTTCAAACTAAAACAACTATATTGGTTAGTCGGACGATACTCTGAACTTATCTAAAATCAAAGAGGTTCATCTATAAGACAATTATAAAACCAATTTCGACCTACGGGGTGCAAATATGGGGTTGCACTAAAAATTCAAATCAACTAGTCAAACAACGCTGTCAAAACAAGGTTCTTCGATTGATTACCAGTGCCTATCGCTACGTAACCAACGAAGAACTGCACGATGACCTGGAAATCAAATGGATTTGCGAAATTATCCAAGGTTTCGCCTTGAAACACGAAAGAAGATTACTAAATCATACTAACGCGGAAGCAATACAACTGCTGGACAGTGCACAGGATGTCAGGAGATTGAAGCAAACCAAACCATACGAACTTATATAAAGTGTATACCTTTAGGGTAAACTATAGCTATAAGTTATTATAGCTATAGTTAAGTATTATTTGTTATAAGTTATTATTTGTTATGGAGGAATACATATTGATGTATTTTCTCGCACTCGTCTTTCTTGTGAATTAATCAAAGTACAAATGAAAAGTAATAATAAATTAATGTATAATTAAGATTGAACTAAGCGTATCTAATAAAATTCGTCGACGAAAACAAAAAACCCGAAAACGACAAATTGAAAATGACAGCAGCACCATTATGTATGTAAGCAGTGAAAATGTCCTAAAAATCTCAACTATGATCTCTACTGTACTTTTTGTTACTAATCTTGAACGACAAACCCTATTATTGAAGTGACTACCACGAGTTATGGATTTACTAGCCTAAAACGAATGGCGGATCGTACTTTTGAGCTGAAAGAAATTGCCAGTCAATACATCATTATTTTTACCAAAACATAATATAATTTATTTGTCTATGCTATTATATAAAAATGCGTTCTCTTTTCCTTGTTTGTCATCATATCATACGGATATCGTTGATAGTATTATATTTGACCCAGGTCTACTCTTGTTACCAAATTTAATTTTTTCTCGGAACATCACTCTTAACTATTCTATGTAATTTCTTCTTCTCTTATTCTAATTTTACGTTCTTCGACTTTCACAATTCTAGCGACATTTCACCTATAAAGTAAAAATTAAATCATTACCAAAATATATCATGATTAAAATAAATGTCTAATCATTATCTGTTAGCACAGTTTTTGCTACTATTTTTAACAACAATTTAAGTATTATTCCTACAGAAATATTAATGTAACAGGTCAATTGAAAAGTTCCCGGCCTACCATAGTAAAACACATTATTCAACATAATTCCCTTCAAGGGTGATACACTGATTTCAACCATTTGCCTCTTCTTTCGGACTAATTAAGTAAATTAATAGTTTTTGTGATTAAAATATTTTTCCCATTTTGTAACTTGCGTCAGAACATGTAACCGAATCAGTTTATAAAATCTTATTTTATTTGCAACTGCTAGGCCATGTTGCCAAGTTTCAGCAAAATTCTTCAAAATAATACTGATAATAATTAGAGATTATTACAATTTGACTATTATGTGATCAAAATGATGTTAAATATCAAAGTGTTAAAAGTTGTAATCACCAAGAGAAATCTTAACTGAATCCCTCACGTTAGTCAAAAGCCTTTAACATGGTCAAATCAGCTTAAAGTAGTTATAATTATGTATTTTTATATGCTTTAGTATAATGCTATGGCTATATTTCTTTCTTTAAGCTGCGTTAAAAATATATTTATCTATAATAAATTATTTTGATAATTCGTTTGAAAGAGATATACAGATATGAATTCAATTGATTTTTTTGTAAATATTCAGCGAGCTTTATCGATGCAGTCAATATGACCACAGTAGCCATTTGTTTAATTCCAGGTCATTTCATTTTAGGTTTATTACAGTAAATGTAGAACCAATCATTAATAGAGAGTACAAGCTTTTCAATCACGTCATATCCAAGTGAAACCGCGTACGTTCCATATCGACCCTTGATGTTCGTAATTAACATCAATGCTTTACTGGAACTGTATTTTTTAATTTTGATTCAAAGCCTGGAAACTCTCATAAATTGCCATTTGAACCGTATATTTTTAATGAATTTTCGAAAAGCACTGCATTAATTAAAACATTTGTTACTGTAGGAAATATCTAAAGATATATTTAATTTACATTAAATGTTTAAAATTAAACAGAAGCATTTTCTGGTGTGTTTGTTTGAATATAAGTTGTATACCGGAAAGCTTTTAGAATTTAAAAACTATTGTGCAATAGACTAACCCAGTATACATTAAAAATCATCGTAGTCCGGAGATTCGGCTACTTTCGGAACTATTCGTATATTCGTCGGCGCAATCTACGCGCCGCAAATCGAAACGCCAAAAATCGATGTTGCCAAATTTACAGCTAGGCTATTTGCTTTCTGGATGTAATTTATTTTAGAAACATAATATATTTAACAAGACTTTCTGACTTGGTGAAGCATCACTTTTTTTTTAGTCCTTCAAACGATCCAATAACGCTATATAATAGTCGTTGTTGATGGTCCTTCCTTTTTGAATGTAGTCAATGAAAATTATTTCTTGCGCATCCTGAAATACATCCAGCCGACTGTTGCGTTTTCTCACGCTTTGGGGTGGGTGTATCGTGTGCAGTCTACTCGGATGACTGTCAATTGGACTTCGAAGTGGAATTATGGAGCTATGTTTCATCCATTGTCACATTCAAACACTGCTCCGAATCATCAACTCATCGTTGATTTTGGTCAAAAGTGAGTTCGCGCGGCACCCACTTTGCACAGGGCTATCTCATACCCAAATATTCGTGAATTATATGATGTACACGTTCAGTTGATATCTTTAGAGTGTCTGCTATTTCATGCAATTTCATTTTACACTGCTTACATACATAATGGTGCTGCTGTCATTTTCAATTTGTCTTAATATATATTCGCTGAGTCTGATCTAAACGATATATATATATATATATATATATATATATATATATATATATATATATATATAAATATAGTGCATGGGTCTTGGGAGTTCAGGTTAATTTTTCATGTTATTATTCAATATAAGACCATTAATATTCAAAAATAGTAAAACAATGAATTTATTGAATATTTAGAAATCTAGATCTAATTTGAAAAAACAGGCTGCTGATTTGGATTCAGCCCTCCATTTACTTTATAAACAGCTCAAGTCCAAAACTTTGTATACTTGTGTAATGCTAAAAAGCAAAAGGGACAGCAAATTAAACCCTTAATTTTGCTTTTAGAACAATTTACCTCGATTTAGAATATGAATATTCCAGGAAATTAAGACTATTAACACAATCTAATGACAAATGATACAATTACGACATTTTATGTAGTGCATAACAAATATACCTATGTACTTATGTATAAATATATATAAATATATAAATATGTATATATAATAATGTTCGCAACTAAGGCAATGAATTAAATTAGAAATAAATATATACAATAGTTATATTACACTTTTATAATATATTTATTATTAACTTAACGGATAATGGTCGAACACTATGCAATCACTAATGAAAATAAATTTAGATAACTTGACAAACCGCCATTTACTATATCATATCAGAACCTTTGAAAAAGTTATGTAAGTAAGAAGTAAATGAAGCCAATAATTAAAATCGAAATCTTGGAAACCATAAACCATATACACTGATTGATTTAAAATTTGGCATTATTTTCTTTAAGAACATTGAGTACATTTTTATAAACAGTCACATTATTATTTTTCACATTTTTTAAATTATAGATTATGTAATGGAATCAGAATTTCGGTTAACACTCAGAACAAATGTAGTTGAAACGACCATTTTTTCAACCAACCCAAAAATAACTTTGATTCTTTCTCTATGTATCACTACTACTACTACTATGTCAATTTAAGCGAATATATTTTATAAATTACGCTATAAATATAGAACCAGATATGTGGCTTTTTGAAGTAATGAAATCAATTGGACGTCAATGAAAGAAATTGGAAGCTTATCCATATTCAAATTACAAACAAGGAGGAATTAATCAAGATAGAGATATTTTTATATACAGTTCACCATCAACAACTCTTAAAAAAACAACAAATATTGATATTAATGATATTGATTAAAAAGCATAAAAAAACAAACTTAATTATATATGTATATAAAAGTCAGCTACTATAAACTATCCATCTCTAACGAACTTAATTGCAGAAACACCGTTTGCAATTAAACATGCGGACCAATTACAAACATCAAAATTAGAAATGAAACATAGGTGGTTTCATTTGTCTATGACATGATTGAAAACATTTACTTCGATATTAATGATTCAAACTGAGCTACGCTATTATATTAAAACACGATCGCCAGTGGCAATAATTAGTTAAAATGAATACGCTGTTACGTCAATATTATTTTGTATTAATTGTGTTCTTATATCATCTCTCTATATGATTAAAATAAGCTTAATTTTCAATAGACAATTTATGAATCAAAGTACTTTTTTTATTTAATTAATAGTTTAGTTCAAAGGTTCTGTTAATATAAGTGGCGGTTTTTCAAGTTATCTGAATTAATTATTACTTGTAAGAGCATAATGGTCGACCATAATTCATTATATTAATAATAACTAATTTATAAAAATGTAACATAATTATTGCATATAAATTTTCGATTTTTTAATATATTTTAAATATTTTAAGGACGAGGATTTATCTGGACTGGACCTACTGTTTAACATGGGCTCTGAACCACGGTCTTCGGCGTGGCCTACCGTCTGGCGAGTGACCAACTTATCCCGGAAGGCATCCGGTCTTCCCTGGTTTGGTTACTGGCGTGACTGGTTTCATTTTCCTTGTCGGGTATTGCGCTCTTTCCTATCATAAATATTAAACAATCATAAACATAAATTTATGATCATGCCTCAGCAGGATTCGAACCCGCGACTATCGCAACAGTAGGTGGATCGTCCCGTCGCCTTTAGCACTGTGCCAAACAAGTCGGATTTTTTTGGAATTGGCCCATTGTATTAGCCGAAAACACAAATATAAGTTATTATGCACCACATACTGCTGCGAATATGTACCAGTTTGTTATTAGCTTAAGTTGATTGTCATAATTTCCTGAAATATTCAAACTAGAAATCGAGGGAAACAGTTGGAAAAGCAATATTAATGATCTAATTCGTTGTGCCTTTTAAATTTTAGATTCACACAGGTACACACAGTTTTGGACCTGGGGAATCAAAAACTGTCCATAAGGTAAAATAAGGAGCTGAATCCAAATCAGCAGCCCGTTTTTTGAAATTAGTTTTAACTTTCGAAATATTCAACAAATTCATTAATTTACTATTTTTTACCATTAACGGTCATTTATTGAATTAAAAAGTATAAATCAGAAATGAAGAGAAGTTGAACTAAGTCTTTTGTGCAGCTTGGAACCTTTTTCACTTATTAGGGCTCAACACTAATCGCTCATATATCGCCTTTTTCAGAATCCTCGGTATAGCCTTCCGATTTTCGCTGTACCTTGGCCGCTCTCCTTGCTTGTCGCTAGTGTCGTCCAAGTTATATGGTTTTTCAAGATGTGAATGCAGAAAATGTGTTTTGAGAGGCATTTGAGCTCCAATATTACCACAAATTTTTGATTATATGCTTGTAGTCCGGTGATTTGTGGTTATTGAGTAAGTTGTAAACAACATTTTAATACGATGCAGCAACTCGGTTAAATACCAGAAAGCCGGACTTTTGCAATTGAGTGCTTTAATAGAATTGATACGTCAGAGTACTTGTACTATGCTGACACTGATTATACGTCAGGATATTTATACCATACGATTTATTGCATCTATACCGACATTCATGGAGCAAAAGTAGCAATTATCTACATGAAATGTTTATTCTGTCCATAACATAGCCAGAGAAAATGAAAACTATACATTTTCACCAAGTGATCGTCTGTACACCTTTTTCTCATAATTTTTCTACATTTACGAAGCCTATAACATCTAGAAATGTAACAGAAACACTTTGAATCGGCTTTGCAACGTTGTCTCTACATTTTCACGCGTTTTGAAGTACAATCACAACACAAAAACTAGTTCCAAATGATGTTTAACGCAAAGTCGTCAACTGGAAGCTGTTACAAGATCGCAGTGCTACCACCACTTGTAAACTCGAAAACTAGAATCAAAAGAAAGAAACTAGAAACTATAACCAATTTCCAATAGAACCACTCACGGTTTGAAGAAGTTGACTCGGGTCTTTAAACTTGAGTTATCAAATTTTTATTGTGCCAAAGTGTATTGGATGTACCCAGCAACTGCAATATTCTATTGGCGCTTTATACATTAACGAAGTCTGAAATGGAAAAAGAAAAAAAAGAAAAAGAAATAGTTTCTTCAGAAAAAGTTGTTGTCTAAAATCGAAATGACAGAATGTGACTCGTACAAACAGAAGCAGATTATTCTCTTTTGCAAAATAGCATGCTTTGCTTGTCCCTCAATATACCCAGGGAAATCTTCAAAAACCCGCTTGTTTCCAATCTTGGTAAAAAGCATAATTTTTATCACTTGCACATTTTCATGTATTGCTATCTTGGATTTCATTTCAAAGCTTTTAAACCTCTATACAGGGCTGTACAAAGCATTAAAATCAAATATTCAATCACCAATAGATTGGAAGCACGAAAGGTGATGTCTATCAATATCATTATATCAACATATCAATTGTTGTTATATCAACCTTGTTCACAAACCTTGTCCGATCCTTTCAAACCCATTATGAAAACACGAAAAACCGTAATATCGCTGAAATATGTCAATATCAAATACAAATTTAAGGTCTAAAAATTAAAAAATATATAATAAAGTATTATCAATATCATCATCATAATTTACTTCAAAGTACAAGAAAGAATAAGTAAAATGAAGTGGATACCGAAGTTCACATTGTTGATGCTAACAAATATATACATATAATCGCAATTTACTTCATTGTATCTGCCGGGAAATATATATAAAAAGCCACCACGGGAATAATATTCAAATATGTTATTTATTGTGTTCCCCTGCCATACAGAAATAAAAATATATTTTGTGATATTTCGTGACTGGGTTTTAGTAAGTATATATTTCCATAAACTTGAAGAATGTCAGTGTTGTTCTTATGATTTATAGGCAATGAATATTAGGACAAATAATCTGGTTATTGTAACATTTTCTATCTATTTCGTGTAAAGTTATTAGCTAAATATAAACAGAGTAATTTCATTTTGAGGGATTTGTTTCGAAAAAAATGGCCTTTATTTTGGAAAATAATATATAAATCTATCCAAAATAACAGTAAACTCACGTCATCTAAATTTATGACGTCGAACGTCGCAATGTTGACCCATTAAAGTTTGACATTTAGTTAATTTTTGGTTTAATATTTAACAACATGTAAATAAAATAATGAATCAAATATTTTATAAAATAAAATTTATTTTAACATTATAGTACATCTAGTGTATATATTATCGAAGGAGTTAAACTATAATTAATTATACAGCCACAATAGTTTGTAAGTTAAGCTGTTGGTTAAGCTGCTGTGTGTAAAGCAGTTTTATTAGAC
This sequence comes from Rhynchophorus ferrugineus, assembly GCF_030347505.1. Lineage (NCBI taxonomy): Eukaryota > Metazoa > Arthropoda > Insecta > Coleoptera > Curculionidae > Rhynchophorus > Rhynchophorus ferrugineus. The sequence continues at coordinate 14,386,453 of NW_027472583.1, read as the reverse complement.
AACATGGGGCAAAAGTCTTGCTACCGTTGACGTAATTTAAGCTGAGTGTCAATAACGGAAAGCTTATTTTCAATAAATATTGTCAGTAAAATATTGTAGCTTATATTTATCCATAATAAAATTTGGACGTCTACACAACACAATGGTTAAAGTGAAACTAAGCTAAACGTCACAAAACAAAGATGGCCCGCAATCAAAATGGTGGCAGAACTTTTACCTCACCTTATATTAACTTCAAACACTTTTCCAAACCACCTATGGTATACCCTGGAGGCCTAATCCGCCTATATTAATAATACTATATCCAAGTAATGTATTTTACAATCATTGAAGAGTTTAATGACCTTTTTTATACTTAGTTCTTGTTTTATTCATTGTTTTATTTCGTTGTTAAATCACACTGATATTACTGTATTCTTTATGTTACTTCCTGCATACATTTTTCTTGATAAAATTGTAATTAGTCATTGTGTTCTATCTAACGCATTTGCCATATATGCGAAACAGTTAATATTCATTTCCTCCTCAATCATTTCGACGAAATGCTCATGTATATTCTGAACAATTACGTACATTTCTAAACACATACATTTTTTATAACCAACAATACGATTTTAAACAGTTATCCTACATAATTATATACTCACATTCAGTTGTTTATACTTGCATTACCCTGTCCTGGTAATTATCAGCGTTGAATCATAATCCCCATCCAGAAAGCCTCATTCAGTCAGTGTCACTTTCAATTAACAATCTAAACCTGGTTCACTATTCCAACTTTCGTCAATTTCAAATCAACTGAAGGATGCTTCGAATGAACAAAACATAATCAAATGTTATTCTAACTTTTCCCTTTTTTCATCGACACTTGTTGTCTTTACACTCTTTTTATTAGCGTCCTGCCAAGGGTGACAATATTCTATTTTGAAATATCTATGTCTATCTTGATTAATTTTATTACATGATTTTAAAAATTACATTACCTTAAGCCAATGTCTGGAAGTTCTGTTAAACCTCTTTATAGGTTACCGTTACACTATTGAAATCTTATTTTTCGTAAATTTGTATTTGTATGAAAAAATTTGATGTATTTGTTCGTCCCTCAAGGAGCTGCATATGTCTAAGTTTTCTATTGATGCTTTCTAGAGTAACATTTATCTACTCACTGTTTTTATATATTTCTTAATTTAATCTCGAATAGAACTAAGATCAATAGTGTTTTTCTTTTTGAAGGATTTTAATATATATATTCAGTGAAACTGCGACAGAGTAAATATATTTCTAGTAAAAACTCCAGTAACTTATTATGTAATACTATAACGAATTTTACTGATAATAAGAGGCCCCATACCCTCTTGTGTTCGAAGTTATTTACTACAGGCGTAATCTGTTTCTGACTGACTATATATTGGTTTCGGCCTTTCCAATCAGAGTAATAAGCAGCAATTCGAAATTTATCAAAACATGCGTAGTGCCAAAATAACGTTTTCTGGTTTATAACCTGTAATTATCACATTTTGCAGAGATTTAACAACAGCACGAATATTGTAGGCTCATTCGGTTATATGTTCCAACGAATCAGACAGTATTATGTCTCTTTTTAACTCAAATAAAATGAGAAGAAAACTATTGTCTGATTTTAGAGTTCATTTACAAATTGCAATTTATAATAGGCAATATATGAAACACTTTGATGAACGTGGGTCACTGTTGTTTTGAATAGACTATACCTAGTAAGCGAGGATTTTTTCATTTTATCTTGATCATCAAAACATTTAATATGAAATTTAAAACAAATTATGAGTTAAGATGAGCTATTGAAAAGCGGGCGCCACAAACAATCACGCGACACGTAACAAGAACTTTTGCTAAAAAGGATTTTCAACTAAATGATTTTCAAGTATTTTTTAACACAATGTACTTTAATTATAAATATATGTACTCTTAAAAATATATGTTGAAAATAGACTACAGCTCCTTCAAAATAAACTCGAAAAGAAACCTATTTCGGATTAATTTCCGCCTAAAATATCAAGCTGTTCAGTATCGTCGTGGCGGAAAATTAATTCGCAAGCGAATTACCATTGCCTGTCCGATTATTTCGACTCGACGAGCCCGAACTGTAACTGAATTGTGTCTGCTTTAGACCTGAGTAACTAACCCAACAAGGCTATTGTAATAGCTACAGATTTATTACCTATTTATGAAAATTCTATTATTCAACAAAATGTACTTAGTACATAAATTTACTGAAAATCATCATCATCATATTTCCTTATAAGAGATTAGGATTGATTAACATTAGCTCTTAAATCCGCATATATTAAGGGCGTACTTTTTAGAAATTCGAAATATTAATTGACCAAAAACCTTAACGGTTAAAATCGATGATCGATGGGCCAACAAACACTTTTTGGAACTTATAATGATTCTGTTTGGTCATATCCTAATTGTTGGTTTGAGCGATTTAAATGCTAATAACAAAAAAGGACGGCAAGACATTCAAAGACAATACATTTTAAGACTTATTGGGTGAGTTCAGACTCTCATAAGACTTTCAAATATCTTAGCCGACGATGAATAGATCAATTGTTGCCTGACATTTTCATGCGATTTCAAAGATCTAAAAACAAGAAATTAGCTAACACACAATTTTATAAAACCATTCATAAAAGGTTTTCAATTAGTCTTTCTTGTATATTGCTTTATAGTAGCATCAGCGAGCTAATACGAGCTGCTAAAAGCGAATGAAACTGTTACTGCTAGATGACAACCTCTTTCAACTTGACTAATTAAACAACATATTGTTATAAAAACTGGCTAAGCAATAGTGAGTGGCAGACGTTGTAAGAACTGTGAAGGATACATGGTTGCAGTTCGAATTGGAAAGTCTGCCCTACCCAATGTACCAACCAGATATGGCTCCTTCTCATTACTGCTTACAGATCGATGAAACATGGCTGGTAATTGTTATTTAAAAAAAATACTACCATAAGGTAATAGCAATATTATCCATAAAATGATCTCTTAAATATGCCATATTTATTTCTTACAGAAAATAAACTCTAACGTATTTAAAAAGCACAGAGTAGTGCTTTAAAAATTTTGAATATCTAGCAAATAGAAGATATAAGCAAATTAATAATATATCGTAAACACTACATGTTTGATATCTAATATCCATATTTTCAACAGCCATTGAGTATGATGAGTACCATGAGTATTAGCCATGAAATACTGAACAATGATCTCAAGAGCATTCCTCTCGACCACATCTCAGATACAAAAAAAAATCATCTTATCCATAAAAAGTCCTATAGATTAATTCCAATTTGCCGATTTTATTTAGATCTAGGGTTTTAAGGTAATTGTTTCCGTATTATTATTCTCAGATATATTTGTTATTTGATATTTCTACGATTGAAGCTTGAACACCAACCAGTATTTTATTATAAAGATAAATATATAAATTTCTATAATCTCTCAACACACCAATTCGTCATGAATGATCTTCTTGGATGAGTTATTTAATCAATGGCTAGTTGACTGAACAGTCTTCTATGTCTAGTTATTTGATAATTGACTTTATATGTAAACATCTCAGCTAATGTATTCAATCTAATTTTGCTCTAGTTATTTTCTCTTCCATTAATTATTTTTAAATTTGTTATTTTGAAAACATCTCGGGTAACACTTGATAACATGTTTTAACATCAACAAGTTCTTAGTTATGTGTTATTTTTGAAATTCTTAATCCATCAGTATGAATTTTCCAGTGATATAGTATTATTCATAGATATCAGACTTAAAACATCACCTTTGAGACTGTAATGCAATTACAATAGCTGGGACAAACATATTTTTAAATTATTATTTAATTAATACATTGTTACTAGTCGTTTCCGTCTAACCTACAATTTGTCTTTATCTTAACTTAAATCTAGGTATATAACTAGGAGGACTCATCGACCCTAACTCTGGTGAAATAATGTTTATACATGTTACTGCTGAATTTTTTAATATATGCACCTCACTACACAACACTACACAAGATCAGATGGTTTGATTCTTTTGAGTCTGTGTCCTGTTCTGGTGGTATCCAAAAGTTGCAATATTTCAATATCCGTATGAGAATGAAGTCTTTCTTCATGCCCCCTTGCAATTCTCTTGATTTCTTGACTGACTGTAGATATCTGAAGGTCTCGATGTAGGTAATCACTCCTATAGTATTTGGGTGCACCCACAATACCTCTTAGGACTTTGTTATGAAAAATTTGTATTTTATTAATGTTACTCTTTGCAGAACATCCCCATAATTGAACTTCGTATGTCCATATAGGTTTCAGTATTTGCTTATATAATAACAAATAATTATGAATTATAACAATTCCAGTTCCTTTCTTTTCTTTTTTTGTTTTGATAGCATTTCCTGTAATTTATGAACAAGGCCGTCATGCCAAAGCTTATCGAAGTCTTGTGCTATATCTAAGAATATAGCTGAGCATACTTTTGGACTTTCGTAGGCTTTTTCAATAACATCTGTTATTCTGTGGACCTGTTCAACTGTTGAGTGCTTGTTAATAAGCCCAAACTGGTGCGTTGGTATTAGCTTTTTTCTCTCTATGATCGGTTTTATTCTTTTCAACAGGAGTTTTTCAAAAACCTGAGATATTACTAGCAACAGTGATATAGGTCTATAGAATTTTATATCGTTTGGTGACTTCCCAGGTTTTGGGATCATTATAATTTCCGCCATTTTCCAAATGTCTGGGACATGTTTTAATCTAAATGCTGTATTGTTCAAGTTGGTGAGTTTTATAATTCCCTTTCTTGGTAGTGTTTGCAGTAATTCTCCTGTTATTAAATCGTAGCCTGGTGATTTCCTGGGGTTAATGTCAGTTTTAATAACTTTGGTTAACTCTTTCGGCGCGACTAATGCAATCATCGAATTTTCAGCTTCTATGGGGACAAACATTTGGTGGTTGGTTAGTTTTAGGTAAAAAGAAATATAATTTCATACAGAAAATAGTAATGGAGAGATTTGTATCTGTATATTCATGAAATATGGTAATAATTATAAAAGTATGTGAATCTTATAAATGAACAATATTTTTGTATCTGTGAGGTCAGAATTTTGATTCACATTTAAAACGAAATTTCTTGAAATCGTCATTAGCTCACAAAAATCAGTCAACTCCATATTAAAGCAATTAAAATTAGTAATTATATATGATATATATTCATGAAATATTAAAATTGAAACTTGAAATTTATGCATTCGAATATGTTCCTTAATAATTGGAAAATGAAACTTTACCAGTATATGAGAATATTATTGATTTTAATCGAGATAGTATTACATCATTATATGGCAGAATTTACACTTTTAATATAATCCAGGCTTATCACTAACAAAGTCATTTTTCGGCGAAAACTATTCTTGAGATTCTATATCCATTCGCTTGAAGTTTCCATTGATTAGTATTCTTTACTGATAGAGCTCATAAAATCTCATCTTCGAGACTGTAATACCCAAATTACAATATATGAGCTGGGACAAATATTTGATTATGTGTTGGTTTTTAGGTAAATATAAATAGAATTTCGTATATCAAAAAAAAATAATGGTGAGAATGTTATCTTTATATTCAAGAATTATAAAATTAAGTTAATCTTATTAATGAACAACCCTTCTATGTCTGCGAGAAACAGAAATTCGATTCCTGTTCACCAAGAAACTGCTTTCGTCGTTAAATTACAAGAGTTAGTCAACTCCATGTTAAAGCAATTCAAATTAGTAATAAAAATTATACTTATACATGATATACATTCATGAAATGTTAAAATTGAAACTAAAACTTTCCCCATTCGAATATGTTCCTTAATAACCGTAAAATGAAACGTTACCAGCGAATCAGAATTTCATTGGTTTTAATCAAGCTAAAAGGTACATTAAGTGGCGAAATTTACACTTATAATATGGATAAAAACATCGTACCGTCGAAGACGGGCGAAAAATTAATTTGAAAGTTATTTTTGGCTGAAATATCAGACTATTCGTTCTCGGCGTGGCGGAAAATTAATACGCGAAGGGCAAAAACCGTTGCCTGCCCAATTATTTCGGCTTGACGAACCCGAACAGTAACTGAATTACGTCTGGTTTGATGCTGCGAGGCCTAATTGTACCATTATGGTTACCAGAGGAGGGAATTCTGAATACCGCCAATGAAAAAATGATCGGAGTTATGGAAGGAATTTCAATATTTACCGTTGAATTTTTCGTTATATATACGGTTTGTTTTTGTACCAATATTTAACAGGAAATGGAATCTAATAACTTCGCAAAACGGAAGTTTAAAAAAAGACGAACAAAAAAACAGATTTATTATTGTATAATGAAATTTTATAGTCTATCCAAATTAGCAGTGAAATCGCGCCATCACAATTTATGAGATCTAGATGTTGCAATGTTGCCGCATTTATCTTTGATATTTTACGCAGTTTAGTTTATTTTAGCATTACTATATAACAAAATTTTAATAAAATAATGAAACAAAAATGTTATAAATATTTTTTTTCACAGTATCGTGCATCTAATGCATATATTGTCGAAGAAGTTAATCTACAGTTAATTAAAAAGCCACAATAGTTTGTGGGTTAGAGTTATTTTATAAACCACCTATGGTATCTCCTAGATGCTTAATCTATCTAATTAATAATTGTGTATAAGTAATGCATTTTATTTTCATTAGAGAGCATATTTACCTTTTATGTTTAGTTCTTGTTTTTTTGTTGCTATGTTTGGTTCTCAAATTACTCTGATATCACTGTATTTCCCCATAGTTCCTTTTGCTACTACCTGTGTACATTTTTCTTGAGAAAATTAACACTTCCACACTCTAAAATACGATTTTCTACAGTTATCCTATATTAATTACCTTTAGTTCTTTCCACTCTCCAATCCAATCATAACCCCTTCAGAAACATCTCACATACAGAAATTTCCATTCCCTCACTTTCACATTCTGAGCCACTGTTGAGCCAAGTCAATAACTAAGGTGCTAATTTCCAATCTAAAACTAGTTCACAATTCCAACATTTGGCAATTTCTTCTTCTGTATATCTGATGGAGCTCAAACCGAAGGGTATTATTGTAGACAATCCTTTCCATATAACAGTTCTTGCCTCTATATCTTTTGTGGACCTGCGTATTTAGTACAGTAATTCTTTGCCACGTCACATAACAATTCGACTGAACTGAACACGTAGTGATAGGGAGGAAGATCTACTATGAAAAAAGATTTCAGGCATATTTCTGAAAAATAAGTTACATAAAACACAATTGAATATTTCATTTATATTTAAAAGTGACAATTTGAAATACTTCACTCTTTAACATGGTATCTTCGAAAGTTAATTGATATTTTGCAAGCCATATCTTAATTACAGCCAATTTATTGGATTGGCAATAGATTATTAAATATATTATGATTTACAAATCCTAATCAAAAGTTATTCTAACTTTCACTAACTTTGCTCTAACTTTTGTTGTCTTTTTATTAGCGTCTTGCCTAAGCTGGTCTAGTGTTGCATTCTAAGATAGCGAAGTCTGTTCAAAAACTAAAATAACAAATCTCCATTAAATTGCTTTTAAAAATTGTATTATTTTAAAAGCAATGTCTGCAAGTTGCACTGGACCTCTTCGTGAGTTACTTTTATGATATTTTAATCCTATGTTCCTCAAAGAGCTTAATATCCCTTAATTGTCTATGACTACTTTCAATACTAATAGTGATCTCTGAAATAAATGTATTAAATTATGTTTATATTAAAAAATCTACTCACTGTTTTTGTACATTTCACAAAATAATCTTGAATAGAACTAACACCAAAGTATGTAGATACTGTCTTCTCGGTGAATACAAAAATATATTATTTTTCTTTTTTTTGGAAAAAATTGGATATAATGACCATGCTAATATTTAGTGCAGGTGCAATAAAATAAAAATATTTCCAATAAAAACCCTAGCAGCTTAGTAGTATCAGTTCTACGATTTTTACCTTAAGATAAATGCAATGTAAGGCTTTAATTTTTAATGACTCAGTGATAAATTACTAGAGATGTAAATCGAGGACATTTTAAAATTCTGCTGAACTATTAGCCGCTTCTTCTGCTTCCCAATAGTACCGTAGAACTCGTATATACTATTACGTTTTGATAATTAAACCGAATGGAAATATTTATCTTCGTTACAATATTATTCCTAAGTGGCAATAAACCATCAAGTTTAGTTGTGCATTCATACAAAATATTAATTTTACACATATGTAATATCTCAGATAGAAATATTGCAGGTGCGAGTTTCAGAGAATTGCATATTTTATGGTAAGTTCAAGCAATATCATTTTCAGCAACCGTTCTCCTATCTTCCAAGATAGAAGAAGGAAGAAGAAAAGCTAATCCTAAACAATTTTAGGAATCGAAATTCTGCCAAATTATTTTTATGTTAGACTTATTACAAAATAACCGCGTATTTTACAATTTTGATGGTCTGTCCAATAGAGATCTTGCCTTTTACAGCAACATTAATGATTTTAACATTTTATAATTAAACATTATTTCAAGCTACTGAAACCTATACTAAACTGTGAATATTTAAAAACTTCCAAATTCTAATTCAAGCTTTCTTTCTGTCGTCCAATTGTAACGTTATTTTATATTCTTTTCATTCGGTTCAAGTTTTCGTAGGCAAAACTTCCGAACTCATCTACTTCCCGCAATTCAATCAAAACTTTTATAGCTGTGTTGAGAGTTACGTCTCCGTCTAACAACTACGCGCCGACAGAATAGAACAGAAAGTAGTTTTAATTCGTCTCATTTCAACCGGAAGACCGTCAAAGAGTAGCAATAGTTAATTTTAATCAAAACTATTTAATACTAGCAATTTAAACTAATTCAATATTAATTAAAATGTATCTTTAATGACTAACCCTGGCGGTATATATCTGACATTACAAAATTAATAAAAGATTTTTACAAAAAAAAATTGATCCGACTTCCTAAAATAAATAAGGAACTCACTATAATAATCAAAAAAATAATCAGACTTTTAATACAAAAAAAAGTTTCAAAATAAAATATATACCTAATAATGGTTCTTATAACTGAATAAAAATCAGTTTGAAGTGGCTACTTTGCACAAACAGTTATATTAAATTAGATTTGTTTTGATTAAAATTATATTATAATTTTTTACTTGAGGGCTCGGCACCGACTTCAAAGTGATTTTTATTCAGTTACTAGCGACCCGCCCCGGCTTCGCACGGGTGCAATGCTGATACTAAATTAAATACACTACAGAAAAAATATGAACGTTGTATATAAAAACATAGCGGCCCGCTCCGACTTTGCACGGGCATAAAATATATATGCCTATGTCACTCAATGAAAACATGATTAAAATCGATCCAGTATTTTTGGTTCATTCATTACTGCCCTTGGCCTGCACGCATTAAATTTGGAGTAAAACAATTCCTCTTCCCCTATACTTACTATGAAGATTTCCTGCTATCTTTGGAATATCTAAATTCATACAATTTTTATTACATTACACATTTTTAAACGCAAATTTTAAATTTGTAATATCTCCGAAAATATTTGTTTAATTTACATGCTGTAAGGAACCATATTGATCTATATTAATTGCACACTGTATTTAAGGTACTTAATTCGATAAAGATTAATGCCGTATTGCTTAAAATAGCTTCGTATATAAGCCATTTTCTCACGTAAAAAGTAAACAATAAAAATGGTTAATGTGGGTTATCCCTAAAAGATAAACATATACCATCGCGGACTTTTTTGTAGACCTTTTTATGGTGTACAATACTGTAGTACATTAATTTGATCTAACTCGTAGGGTTAGGCAGCGTTTTTGCTAATTGCTAAATAAGCCTAAAAAAATAGGTTAATTTACGACATCACGTTAGAAACCTCTAAAATTAGCAATGTTGCCTTAGTATATTATGCATGTATTATACATATAAACCTTCCTCTTGAATCACTCTATCTATTGAAAAAAAACCGCATCAAAATCCGTTGCGTAGTTTTAAAGATTTAAGCGCACATAGGGATATAGGGACAGAAAAGGCGACTTTGTTTTATACTATGTAGTGATTAGAAAGATTATTAGATATATATTTTAATTTGAAACGTTTTTTTATGTCGGTTCAATTTTTTTTTTGTAAAAATATTTTATTTATCTCTTTTAGTGTTAGATATTTACTTAATAAACTTCGCAGTTATTTTATTAAGTATTACAATGAATAGCCCAAGTAAAAGTATAACCCATATGGGAAAAAATAGGAATAAAGAAACAATAATTGAAGCTATATAAGGAATGTTTCAGACACTGGCGCCATCTACTTAGTCTCGTGTACTTAACATTCTAACTATTTCACCATAGAGATGGTTGCCTGCCATGCTTCTACGGCTTCTCACATGATATGTTTGTTTCTTAAAAAGGAAACTGAGTAGCTATTACACTGAACTACTTCCGATTTTTTGTCACATCGGTTCAGCAACATCATTATACACAAATATATCTCAAAACATTATACGTGCCTTTAAAATTTGTGGTTTCCCCCCGATTTCTCCCCCTGGCCCCATCTAATCCTAACTGTGTTCCAATGGGACCACCTCGAAAGGTCACTCTTTTGTTAAAAAAAAAATTTGAAAATCATAATTGACGGAGAAATCGGCGAAAGGCGGAGAAAAACCTCTTCCATTTTAGAAATCAGTTAAAAATATCAAATAATAATTTATTTTGAGATATTATAATAAGTCATCGCTGGAAATCAAAGCTGATAAATATACCGGACAATGGAAGAAGTTCCTGGCTGAGCTGTATAATTATAACTCAATACAGCGATTAGCAATACTGCCTGCCATTAACTGACATTCTAGAGACTTGAGATATTAACATTAAAATATAACAAAAATGCACGAGTGATACACAGTAGTGACTATTTCAGGAGAATCCCAACAGGTATTCAGTGATTTTGCGACATTGCTTTTTCAAACAATAGGGAAGTAGAACCCAACATACTGGTACACTGGTAAGAGTCGTTTTTTGTAAGATTTAGAATTTTATTATTTATAGTTTTATTTGAATTTCTTCTGTTCATATTTTGAGTATAATTGGTAGATAACAATTGATACATTATCGATTTATCAATAATATCAAAAAATCTGTTATAACATTTTTAGTCTGAACAACATTGAAGTTTATATTTTCGTAAAAATACTACTATTTCTAGATTTAATATTTCCAATTGATCAGAAATTCATAAGAGTGTATCGAAAAATGAGAGGTGAGAGTTATTGAAATCAGATAAAAATATGACTGCAGCTAAACTAGCTACTAAAATTCCAATGGGTACTATGGTGGAAGAGACACGCTAATTTAAGTAATGGCAATTTGAAAAGATTAGATTTATTAACTCAGTATCAGCGAAATATGAAGGTGGCGCTATAAGTGTTGAAGCATAGAAAAAAGAGATCCAAAATACAGGATGTGTGTTTTTTTGTGTACCTACCCTATATTTAACAAAAATTTTTTATGTTAATCACAAGAAATGAAGTATATATACATGTATATTCTACACACAGGCTCAATGGATATCAATTTGAATTGCATTCCTTGCTTTTATTGAATAAATTGAGAAAGAAATTTTTTCGATGAGGACACAATGAAGGTATTTTTTAGAGCCGTGTAAAATATACTACTGAGTAATTTTAAATATAAATGGATTTTCATATTACATTTTTTATACTATTTTTTTTTTCTATACTTCATTCTATACATTTTCTTCCTTGATAAACAAAGGTATTTATATAAGTTATGAAACATTTAAGGGTTAAAGAAAAACCTTTTTTTAAAGAGGTGCCTATTTGTTAGAATCACTGCACTTATTTTAGTAAAAATGAAACACATGCCCGTGACTTCAGTAACCAGACGGTATAAGAAGTTTTCTGGAATAGTCTCCAAATTGATCAATATGCACCTACCGCCAGAGACATACTATATATCAAAATTTATATAAAAAATACTATTTAACTAATAGAATATTAAAAAATTGCGGGAAGTTATATAAAAAAATATATATGTCTATAATATTATTGGATTAATGAATACATTCAAATATATGGTAATCTTATTTGACACAGTACAATAGTACAGGAATGTTAATTCGAAGATATATTGAAGAGGTTCTACTCTTATGGTGAATCAAAAACAACAAGATATTATCTAGAGGGCCTAGCTTCATACAATCGACATTTCCGACAGCGGTGTTTTTAGCGTTTGATATTGATACTTATCTGATCAATGAACAATAGTATCAAAAGGTATGATTTAAATTAATAGCTCATTATAAAAATATAATATATGATATTCCATACAACTTATATAACATTTGTGTGATAGATAACAAGTTTAAAACATTTTTTATATGAAAATATAATATATAAAGGAAAAGAAAATAGAATTAAAATTATTTTATTAATGATGTACTGAATTGTGTTTGTAACTATAATTGTCGATAAGTCGACTGTAAGATTCGACAAGAACTAGATTACTAATGTGTTAGTTTAATCCAAAGACAGTGATTCGGTGCCTACCTTAAGCAGTATAGCAGGTACAGTTCAGGTAAACTCCAATTTAATAAAAAAATACTTTAAATTATAACAAAATATAATAATGAAGATGTTTGCAATTGTTTTAACTAAGTTTTTTTCTTAGTTTCTTTGGATTTTTTAAATATTTGAAAAACAGCATTCAATTTATTAGAAAGAAACCTTTCGAGAAGCTCGAATGCTTTACTGAAGAAAAAGAATTTATAAAAATTAAAAATAAAACGGTCAGTTATCAATAAAGACAAGAGCAAATTGATCTGAAATTCATATAACATTTTTGAAATCTTATCAGTTATACGACAAAAATCGATATACATTTACAAATCAGCAGAATTTAAGAAAACCAGCGTAATGCAGTTTTAAACATATGAACTTAATTAAATTTGACAGAATATTAAATTATTTTTATTAAAATGTATATTCATATTAGGTATTCGGCAGATCATAAACAAAATATATTTTTAGTCTGCCTGCCAATTAAAGCAGAAAAATAATCATCATTTCTAAAAGCTTTTTAAAATTCAGATTTTTTCACAAGATAACCATTGGAAAATATTGTAGTAGATGGATTTTCACTGTAAACATAATATATTGCGAGAAAGATGTTTAAAGATATAATTAAAATATTCATACAATAAATTATATTGGTATATTTCGAGTATTCAAATTAACAGTTCAAAAAATAAAGTCAAAAAAATTAATTTGTAAGAAATGTATTCATATTCATATATAAAGTTTATTTAACATATGCGCCATTGCTAACTAAATATTTCTGTCATGTCTCTTGAAACATCTTTTGAAATGAACCTCATCTCATCAAGTTCTTTTATAACACCTTGGCAAGAGGTAAAATATTTCATGAAAAGTATTCTAGACACCCATAAAAATAAGTTCAGTTAGATAGAGCTAATAGGACATCTGAAAAGTCCTCGGCCTACCATAGTAAAACACATTTTTTAGCAAAATTACTTTTTTTATTCAACATAATTCCCTTCGAATATGATACACTGATTATAACGACCCTCTAAGTTTTCAATACCATTTTTGTAGTACGATTTGTTCTTTGCTTCAAAATAGACCTCAGTTTCGACGATCACCTCTTCATTGGACGAAAATTTCTTTCCAGCGAGCATTCTTTTGAGATCTGAGAACAGGAAATAGCCACTGATGGCCAGATATGGAGAATACGGCGGATGAGGAAGCAATTCGAAGCCCAATTCATGGATTCTTGTCATCGTTTTCTCTGACTTGTGACACGGTGCATTGTTTTGGTGAAGCTGCACTTTCTTCTTCTTCAAATGCGGCCGTTTTCTGCGATTTCGTCCTTCAAACGGTCGAATAACGCTATGTAACAATCGCTGTTGATGGTCCTTCCTTTTTCAAGGTAGTCAATGAAAATTATTCCATACACGTCCCAAAATACAGACGCCATAACCTTGCCAGCCGACTATTGCGTTTTCTCACGCTTTGGAGAGGATTCATCAGTGCAGTCCACTCGGATGACTGTCGATTGGACTTCGGAATTAAATAAAGGAGTCATGTTTCATCCATTGTCACATATCGATGCAAAAACTCAGATTTATTACGCTTGATCATCTTCAAACACTGCTCCGAATCATCAACTCGTCGTTGTTTTTGGTCAAAAGTATGCTAGGCCAGGTACTTTTCAATTGACCTCTAGTTACTGTTTCGAAGTACCGATCAGAAATAATTATCATCTAAAACACGATTTTTTAAATATTTGTAACTTTCTTATGACTTATTATTTCTAATCCATATGGTAAAATTCACACCAGTTTCATCAGCCACGCTCATTCAGTCAAGTACTATAACCATTTAAAATGAAATTATTGGATTATCCAGTATTAATTTGGAGATTCCTGTGTTCCACCGAAGTCTTTCGGGCTGTTATCTCTCGCGAATGGGTTAAAGATGGCGCCGTAAATCTGCCGTGGGTGGAATAATGCTTTTACGGGCTGCGCGATAATTCTCGATCCGTATAACGAATTTGCGCCTCGAAAGGCCCGTATTTCATCGGATTATGTTAATTTTGTGCGAAAAGAACCGGTGTCGGATCCAAATATTTCAATTAATTTAAGATTTCGTTCGCGATTTGTCAGGTTTTCGGTTCGGTCCCGAAATTACTGATACAAACTGAAAAAGCCGTTTTTCATATTCGCGCTGATAATGCGTAATACGACCATTCATTTTGCCGGCTAAACATTCTTAACGAACCGTCAACTGTATGGGGTGCAATACAAATTTAATTATATGTAAATATTGACGCTTAAATTTATCATCATTAAGCTGTAAGTTAGAGTTACGGTCTTCGCGAGTTTTTATCGCCAGCTTATAGTTGCGTCTTCGTAGATTTATGTCCCAAGCATTCTATAATCTATTTATGACTATTTTCTCGGGTTGAATTTTGTTAGGAGTGCCAAACCAAACATTAGTTAAAGGCTTTCAAGTGCTTATTCTAGTTTAGAACACAAAACGTTTAAGAAAAACTTCCTTACATGAAATAAAAATTATATTTAATAAAACACTATAAAACAATCAAACAAGAGAGAGAATTAATGATATAACATCTACATACAATATAAATAGAATATACTCTACATTAACAATAATGGAGGTCCAAGAAAAGCAGATGCACGAGATAATTCTACTACTTCAGAAACCACTTTTTGAAGTTTATGTATGCTTCAAATTATCAATAGATCGCAACTATAGATCAGTTACTTTGGCCACATTGGTGTCAGTTTCTGGATTATAGAAACGTTTTAGTTTATACTTTACAGCTACAAGCATAAAACTATTGTCTTTAATTTACGAATTATAGGAAAGATACGAACATACAAGGAGATAATAACGATAAAAATTAACGAATCACTACATAGTATAAAACAAAGTCGCCTTTTCTGTCCCTATATCCCTATGTGCGCTTAAATCTTTAAAACTACGCAACGGATTTTGATGCGGTTTTTTCAATAGATAGAGTGATTCAAGAGGAAGGTTTATATGTATAATACATGCATAATATACTAAGGCAACATTGCTAATTTTAGAGGTTTCTAACGTGATGTCGTAAATTAACCTATTTTTTAGGCTTATTTAGCAATTAGCAAAAACGCTGCCTAACCCTACGAGTTAGATCAAATTAATGTACTACAGTATTGTACACCCTAAAAAGGTCTACAAAAAAGTCCGCGATGGTATATGTTTATCTTTTAGGGATAACCCACATTAACCATTTTTATTGTTTACTTTTTACGTGAGAAAATGGCTTATTTACGAAGCTATTTTAAGCAATACGGCATTAATCCTTGTCGAATTAAGTACCTTAAATACAGTGTGCAATTAATATAGATCAATATGGTTCCTTACAGCATGTAAATTAAACAAATATTTTCGGAGATATTACAAATTTAAAATTTGCGTTTAAAAATGTGTAATAGCAGGAAATCTTCATAGTAAGTATAGGGGAAGAGGAATTGTTTTACTCCAAATTTAATGCGTGCAGGCCAAGGGCAGTAATGAATGAACCAAAAATACTGGATCGATTTTAATCATGTTTTCATTGAGTGACATATGCATATATATTTTATGCCCGTGCAAAGTCGGAGCGGGCCGCTATGTTTTTATATACAACGTTCATATTTTTTCTGTAGTGTATTTAATTTAGTATCAGCATTGCACCCGTGCGAAGCCGGGGCGGGTCGCTAGTATATAATAAATAGAAAATAATAAATGGAGGTGTAATAAATATTAAATGGGAATGGAAAAAAAACTGTAGCACTCCGGTGAGCAAACTCGCCATTTGATGAAACTCAGGTTGAGCGTCACAAAACACAGTAAAATCAATAGAATAAAGGAAAAGGTAACATCGTGTCTTCACAAATGAACTCTTATAAAGTTCTAACGTCCCTTGGACCTGTCAAGATATCACGTCTGTCAAATACAGCAAACGAAGAAACATCAACAATGTTGCCATTCATTGTAATTATTTCTGTTGCGAAATATTCGCAAAAGCAATAAATTCCACAAGAAGAAGAAGCAGAAATCCCGTCCGGGTTCACTTTGCTTTTTTGTTCAAACCTTGATAAGCTACATAAAATGCTACCGAAGCAATATGCTGAACACTTAAACAAATTTAAATATTTATATACGTTTCTAATTTATATATTCTTAAGAATGTAAAAATGTATTCATATACATTAACATTAATCACTTTAATTGATAACCTTTTATCGTTTCAGCTACATTCAGCAATAGAAACTTAGTCCATTCAAATTTTCATACTAATTTACAGAGTATATTTATTATTATTTAGTCTTGCTGACTTCTAAAATAACACAATGAATGATTAGGTACTAATTGAACAATTAAAACGAAACATTATAAAAAGCTTTACATTCCAGAATGGAGCATGATTACAAGATTTATTTATTTTCAAAAATCGGATTCCTCCAATAAGGCGTAAAAATAAGAATAAAACTATCCTCGAGGAGGTGAGCTAGGTACCTCTCGAAAGGATTCGTCCAATTAATCTTTTAACGCACCTCTATTCCAAAAAGTTCAGGAGGGTATGAAATTGTTAACAGACGTTCATTGTCTGCTAGGTAAGGAAAGAAAAATTTTATATTTAAAAATTTTGTATTGCGATTATAAAAATTTTAAGCAGGAGGAATTAGTCCAGGAGAGTCATCCACAACGACAACGAATCGTTGTTTGCTTATCGTCAGTAAGGTGTAATTACAGCGGATGTCTACCGACGTCAACTGAACGAATTAAATGATATATTGTTGTAAAATAGATCAACAATAGTAAGTAACAGACATAAGATCACCCTGTAGAACAACGCTCAACCACACGTTGCCAGAGATGTGAAGGAAAAGTTGGGTGATCAAACCACAAAAATATGTTAAAGAGCGAAATATATAAAAATCCACTATCAATACCCAATAACTACATACTAATACTAATGTAACAAAAAAACACTCAAAACTTATTTCTACACCCTATATTAATAAACTCAAAATTTAAATTAATACATGTGTCTATTAATTATATTCATTACACAATCGCTCAGTTCATGAGATAAATATTTTTTAAGTATCAAGTACATAGAATAAAATAAAATTTTAATTGTATGTAGATACGACTGCATAATTATATAGAAATATATACGGTATCGTGTGGACTTGTTATTAATTCATTAATATATAATATATTATTCCTTTTATCCGAACGTAATAAATTTTACCTTAATATACATAGGCGCATTAATTAAAAAATAATCGAATATTTGGTATTCAGTTTCGAAACAATACAATTTTTAAAACAATAGTTTGCATTAATATGTGAATATATTATCGATTATTGCAACCTCAGAGATATATTTTAATAGAAAATTTTAATTTTCTTGTTATTCTAGCGTTGTGGGATAATATTAATTATAAATATACAGTTTATTCAAAGTAACAGTGAATTCATGTCATTAAGATGTTTAATGCGTTGCCTGTCGCAATTTGTAAATTCGTTCTAGAATCAGACAATATTTTTCTTCCCATTTTATTCTAACTAAAAAGAGATACAATGCTCTCCGATACGTTTGAATATGTAACAGTATAAACTTACGAAAGTGGGTCGGTTGTCAAACCTCTGCGTAATTCTTCAAAATATTAGTTATAATAAGTACAGGTTACAAATCAGCAATCAGCAAATCAGATACAGAGAGAACAGATTGCATCTTTACTCAGTTACTTCGAACAGGAACGATATAACGGAAACCCCCTCTTGCCAGTAAAATGCGTTAGAGGGGTTCTTACTGCTAAATATTAAGTATTGTGGTTTTTATCGAAAACATTTTTAGTGTGTTGTTAGCATCATTAGTACGAACAGGGTCACTAAAATACCTCAAAATATAATCTCAGAAAATGAAAAATATAATCTTGGATTCACCGTCCGCATGAAACAGTCATCATGCGAAGCGGGTGACAGATCAAGATCAGTTATATATATATCAGTGTTATATGTTCTATCAGAATTCAAACATATGTATATATGTATGAAATAAGTGAGAAGTTTTTTGTGATCAAACCGACTTGCCAGACCTTGTAAAAAGCTTTGGTTAGTTCTAGGAGGACTGCTCCAAGATTTTCAAGTCGGTCAAGAGCGTGATGAATGTCTGCCGCCAGACGGGTAGCCTGATGGACGGATGAATGGTGAGCGCGAAAACCAAATTGTTCGCCAAGAATGATATCGTTTTCTTTTGTGAGATAGTTCAGAGCGTATAGAATTTCCCTCTCGGTAAGATTCGAAATGGCACTGAGAAGACTGATGAGCCTATGATCAGATGAAGACGATTTTGCTCCTTTGTTGGGAATAACCGTTATATATGCGTGCTTCCAGGAAGCCAGGAAATGTTAGAGTCTCATGATGGTTTTAATTATGTTTGACAGTTCCGCGAGCCACTTATGCGGAAGCATCTTTAATTGCGTGATCGATATTTCGTCAGAGACCGTAAAATTTCCTGAATCCGCTGACTTCAAAGGAAGAATGATATTATCATCTGGAGACTCGCCAGAAGAAATGAGTGCTGTCCAGTCTTTTTTCCACGAGAAATGCGTTCTATTTAATCGCTCGCCAGTTCGAGAAGGCCTCCCTGACTTCTTTGCATGATCTTTTCACCTCCTTTTGGTCTGCAGCATCAAGGGTGAATCGAACTAATCTGCATAGACCATTTTTAATGAGAGTTGTGATGAAATTAGAAACGGTCAGTGACGTCAGTGTTTCATAGGGCTTCTGATTGGTGTTTGACGTAACTTCAAACTTGCCGAAAAAGCGATTTTAAACGCTTTAAACGATTTTACAGACGCACATCACATAACACCGAACGAACAATTTGGTTTCGGTGCCAAACACTCATGCCTTCATCAAGCTGCCCGCGTGGCAGCAGCTATCCACCAGGCACTGATAAAAGGTCAAAAAGCTGGAGCTATTTTCTTAGATGTCCCCATAGCTTATTTAAATATATAGCTTATATTTAAGGCGCAACAGCTAGGTCTACCGAATGCCCTAATATCCCTGATAGATTCATACTTAGACGGTAGGTCCTTGCAAGTGAGGATCGGTGACGCAGTAGTAAACAAATTTCCGCAGGAGTCGCGCAAGATGCTCCACTAGCCCCAGCACTATTCAACCTTTACATGACTGATTTCCCACTCTACAAACTTTTCCACACAGTATTTTATGCAGATGATACCGCTTTCTTCACAACTGGTTACTGTACCGATGCTATTCGCAACAGACTCCAAGTATAGCTGAACTAAGCGATAGCATGGTATAAATTCTGGCGGCTACAGATAAACCCGAGTAAAACTCAGGCTATTCTGTTCCACCGTAAGAAGGAGTTCCACGCCTATCACCTCCAAATCGATAAAGCCCTATCCCATGACTCCAGAAAGTTTCATACCTCGGTCTCCAGTTCGACCGCAGATTCCAATAGTCACCATGCCATTTACAAAGGAAATGACGTGCTGAATTTGAAAAATACACTTTTAATTCTAAAATAAACGTATTTGTATTATATATATATATATATATATATATATATATATATATATATATATATATATATATATATATATATATATATATATATGTAATTAAGTACGGCAATTCAGTACTACAGAGGCGTTTCTCGATTTGTAATGTTTCGCGAATGGACCGAAGATGACATCGTAAATCTGACGACCACCGCGTACCGTAGGTGGAATAATAGTCTTACGGACGGCGAAGGTAATTCTTGATCCGTATAACGAATTTACACGTTGAAAATCCTGTACTTTATCGGCTTATGTTAATTTTTCACGAAGCAGATTCTCTTTCAAATACAACAGATTCATTTAACTTAAGATATCGCCGGTGATTTACCGGTATCCAGTTCCCCGTTAAAATTACGACTGTAAGCGGATGAGCATTTCGGCGTGTTTACGTTTAAATTTATAATTAATATTTTACGCTTATCTCAAAATTCATCTTTGTCGAAATATTTTCGTTTAAATCTGATTACAAAATAAACAATATTAAAATATTTTTTAGATATTCTGTTTATAGGGATATTTAATTATGTTCATTATTCATTTAATATATTTCATTAACAATATCTAACCAGCCGGCTTGGTGACGCAGTGATAAATGCGACAGGACGGTCCTCCTACTGTTGCGATAGCCGTGGGTTCGAATTCTGCTGGGGCATGGTTTTAAATTTATGTTTGTTATTGTTTAATATTTGTGATTGTCCTAGACAGGAGTGTAAAATCCCACAAGGAAAATGATCCCAATCACGCCAGTAACCAGGCTCGGTAAGACCGGATGTCTTCTGGGAAGATTTCTAAAGTTAACCACTCGCCAGTCGTTAGGCCTAATGCCGTAGACCGTCGTTCGGATCCTACGTTAAAAGAACGAATAAATTGATTTTATTTTTATGATAATTTTCCCTTAAGCATTGTGCATAAAAAGCGAGTTGTTTCTGAAACACAAAAAGGTTAATATATGTTAACTAATTTGGGGCTCCAAGAACATATAGTTAAATATTACCGTAAAACCAAAAACGTTTTAAATGAAAGTTACCAACGCGCATATATTAAACGTGCAGAGGTGTCTCGATTTGTTATCTTTCGCGAACATTTTTTAAAAATTTCATCGTAAATCTGGCCGCCGCTACATCGTAGGCGGAATAATAGTTTTTCAGGACCAACAATAATTCTCCTCGTACGTATTCGGGTTTAAAGCTCGTATTTTATCGCCTCGAGGCAACTTCTTTTTCACCAAACAACCACGGCGTCAGGTCGCAGTAAAATTCGATTAATTGATGATGTCGGTGACTGCTTACCAGTGTCGAGTCCGTCCCTGGTCTTACCGCTACCACCGAAAAGTAGTTCCCGATATTCATGTTGATAATACGAATAATTTGGTCATTTATCTTGGGGCCTACTTGTTTTACATGTTTTTTTTTTCTTTAACACGGTGTCGGAACTGACAGAGTCGAATGGTAACTGCGGGAGTAACATTTTAATGATAAGTGGAGCCAGATGAATGTCTTTCAAGAACGCTATCGATTGATTGATTGATTAAATGAAGTAGCGTTAAAATAATATTCTGGTATCTATTTAATTATAGCTTACCGATGGTGGAAGCTTCTTTGTTCGTTGCGTAATAGGTACAATTTTAATTTTACCAATCATCACAAGTAATCAACAAAAACACAGAAAAAATATAACAGTTATTTTCAAACTATATTTTTTCTATATATATATATATATATATATATATATATATATATATATATATATATATATATATATATATATATATATATATATATATATATATCTAATTACATAATGTTCAAACTGAAATATTAAACTTGAAAATAACCAATTAACAGAAAGAAGCAATATTATTGCATTGAAACACACTTTTTCTAATGTATTTCTCTAATTTTAAATATAAATAAGTTATATTAACTAGATTAATAGAAGACTACCTATCCAGTCTCATTCTAATATAAAATTGTAACCCGGAAAGTATTAACAATTGGGTCAAAACCTTTTGTAATTTTTTGTTACATTACATATTATATCAACTATAGCGTTTGCGGTTATTAAGTTAGGTTATTAGGTTATTTTTAGCTGCCAATTAGCTAATTAGCAGCTCAAAGATGATTTCAGAACTCCCCGGTCTTACTGATGTTACTAGGATACATTTGCTTGTCTGGTTTTACACTCTTACCATATGGATAATCACAAATATAAGTTTATGAAACTATGTCATGAAGGCTAAAATATGAACTGAAGGAAATGCTTCTAAAATAGAACATAGAGATGCTAATATTCCATATATCCGATAGATTATTTCTGAATCAAATAAGAAGATGAATATTCTATATTAATACGAATAACCTAGAAGAAGATACGAGTAAGATAGAGAAAATTACTTTAGCTACATTAGTAAATAATACTACATATTTAACAGTCTCATAGTAGCAGTGTTACAATATAATAACATTTATTTCAAAAACGGGTATGCCACTTACATTAATACAAAACATTTGTACTACACCTTAATGTTCAACAAGATTAAATTATAAAATGAAAGTACAAACACACTAACAAACATTACAAAGCTGTTGCTCAATAGACGAAATAGCTATGGCGATTATGCTTTAATGTGCTGATGGTTAATCTTGAATAATGTTTGATAAATTTGAATTTTGAAAAACTTTTCTCTTGCTTGTATTGCTTATTGTAATTGTTATAGCAACATTATTTTAATATTGGGCAGTGTATCGTTCAGCTCGAATGTCACAATAGATTTTAATAAATATTACTCAATTTATTTTCGTTGCCTCTGGCAATAATGAAAACCAGTAACTGAAGTCGTTCCAGCTTGAAGCCTCACCAATCAGAATTCATCAGAAGCGTAGTCTAGATTAAATTTAGAGCTGTCCGTATCTAGTAATATAGCCGGCGTATATGTGATTACGTAATCACAAATTTTCCTTGTGTGCTTTGAACTTATAAGGTTCCATGGAAATAGCAAGATCTTTGCATATATTTTTTGCATAACTTACAGCATCATATGCCCATTCCTCTCATTTCTCTATCAGCACCAACTGAAAAGCATTTACTTTCTGAGTACACAGTCCTACCATATAGATTATATTTCAGTGTCTTATACGTTTTGTTATGCGACGGTTAAAACAAACGATCGGTGACATGCGTGATTTCTGAACGATTATTTAACGTTTCAAGAGCAACAATATCCACGGTAATGACAGTATACAAAAAACATGACATCATCGGCGAAAATGAATAGTAGGTGAAACCCCAACTTAGCTGACAGAGGCCGACAAATATTAAAAAGGACGGTGGACAAACCAGAGCGAAGGTGTAACGTAAAGTACTCTATAAATATTCATGGAAGAACTATGATTGGAAAAACATTTATAGAACATTTGTACAAGTTCTGGTGTAACGATCATGAGAACCTCAAAAGAAAAGTCCGGATAACAGACTGCCTGCTTCTTACAATTAAGCATGGTGGAGATCCATTTATGATTTGGGCAGAAATGTCGTAGCATTCATCTGGCCCTCTCATTGCTATCACTAGTTGGATTACTGCGAATTAATATCTCAACATCCATAATGATGAAATTTTTACTATGACTCTAGGATATTGCTTCCGTACGTGCAGCCAAAAAAATATCATAAAACATATTTCCTAGTGGGAATATATTATAGAAATTTAGAGGTTATATATTATATTATATTATAGATCATAGATTTCCATTTCCAATATCACTGAATCAATTGATGGACATTTTCGTACATGAATGGTACAGCATTCCGTTGGACACGTTACTAATATATTCCTCAATAAATTGCATCTGTTTTAAAAGTAAATATTGGATCAATATCCTATTAATAAATACTATGTATATGCCAGGTGTTCATATTATTTTGACCATCTTCTGTATATAAAGTAACGGAAAACTAAAGTAACACTTCATCAATAAAACTTTTAAAGCGTTGGCTAGATCTCCTGCCATATTTTCATCATACCGCCAAATCTTAATTGACCACTTCGAGAGTTATTTCCAACTGAATCTGATCTTGGAAGGAATCTTATTTTATCTGTTAGAATATTATGACCATAAATTTTACAAGCATTTCTAATGCATTTTTTTCATATAATCAACAAAATAAAAAATCAGGAATTTTATATGGAATTCAGAGTAATGTCAACTGAATATTATTAGGTCTTGCGCTTTGTCAATCACTGGTTTGTACATAATCACTATCCATTGTTCTTGCGATTTTAATGGAAATAGATAACAGTGTTTTATTTTAATACTTATTAATGTTTCGCATGATTGACAGGAGGATGGACAGGATAATTACTTTAACGTCCAGCTTCTGAAAGGTCTCTTCAGAGTTAGTAAAGAAACTTTTTTTTTTATGAACCAAGTTGGTCACCTAGTACCAAATGGTCTTCTGGCTGATATTGATTTTGATTGAAATAAAGATATGGTTTAGGAGTGACAAAGACTACCTGGGAAACGACTGGGACTGCCGTGTTTAAATACTTAAAGAGAATAATAAGAGGGCGAGGCTTTGATTGGTGACCAACTTACACTGCGGATATACGTGAAGTGGACAAGTAGGATGCCTTATTTAAGGTGGTACTATATCTTCTATATACAGCCGATGATAACTACTGTGGCAGCAAACGCAGACACGCAATCTTAGCATCTCATGAAGATCCAGTCACAGCATCAATGAACCTATAAACCCACATGGAGCAAATACAACTATGGTTGAAGACTTGGCGCATTAGTGTCAATGAAACAAAAACTCATATAACTTTTACCATGCGCAGAAAAACATCACCAGTGAATATCAATAATTATCAACTCCACCAAGCAGAGGATGTTAAATATATTAGTATGCATTTAGATCGACGCCTAACCTGGAAGAAGCACATAATCACTAAGCGAAAACAACTTGGAATTAAATTATATCAAACGTGTTGGCCCATCTGCCGCAAATCCAAGCTGTCATTAGATAACAATGTATAGCAGTATAAATCTATACGCAAGCCTCTTTGGTTATATGGGATACAACCATGGGATACCGCAAGCAAATCTAATATATCCATCATTCAACGGTTCAAAAATAAAGTGTTGTGTGCCATTATTGATGCTCCGTACTGTGTAAGACTAATTGATTAAGATAGTATTTTATAGAGAAGATCACTTAACGAAGTGATTTTCTGCATATATATATATATATATATATATATATATATATATATATATATATATATATATATATATATATATATATATATATATATACTTATTGCCTATTGGGCAGATTATGGAACCACTAAGAGTAATAAAAACTTGAGATGGATATTCATGTTCCTCATAAACCACGGAGTATTGAGTAACTCACTTGCATTTTCGGATGGAAACACCTGAAGCTGGGCAGGTTATCTCTCAGAAACGTACTCATACCAAACCATTGCTTCGTAGCAGCAGATTGATTGAGCCAAAATGGAGACCGTGTGGGACTTTTTGGTGTCAGGAAATAAAAAATGATCCTAGTATTTTGTACCAGCGAACCACATGATACCACGCCTACTTCCAACCGCTAGTTCTATACTGCTGAATGGGCGATTTTCCAACGAGTCGTAGGGATCCCTACACATTCATGTCGTTATAAATGTATGCTTTTAATAGTATCAGGATTTTATCTTATAAATATCTTCTTTGTGTCTCCGTGTACTCTTTGATTGAGTGTAAATGAGCAGCAATTGCTTACAACATCTGATATTTATAGTTTTTTTTTAATAATGTATTGAATATTTTTATAGATATTTATAGCTTTCAGGAACATAAAGTGTATCTCGTATTTTATGTTTATTTTATAGTCGTAAGATATACGAATATTCATCAGAGAGGCGAATCAAATATATTAATATCCGTGAAAAAAGTATTTTTATTTTTAATGGTTATTGGATACACACGAAAACCATATACGATACCAACTGGAAAAGTGCATTCTACCTCATTTAATGTGGCTTCTCTCATTGGGTGGTCTCGATTTTTGACCGAACACTTCGAAAAAAGTCGATTTTAATTAGCTCTCGATCGCGGTCCGGTCCTGTCGGACGCTGGGAAACCGGAGAAGTAGGTGTAAACGGGCCTTAATATTCGTATTGTATTTATGTCTGCGCTCGGCTCATAAACATTTCAAATTAAGAAGTGTCGCCTAGAATACCGGTTTCGAGCTATCATTATATTTCAACTTCGCATGGGGTATGGAGCGCCGACGTTTCGTGTGGGTTGGACTCTCTACCGATCCGTTTTGAAAGTTGGCCCTCGTTCGTCAGGTTGGTATCTGTGCAATTCCTTAGGGACAGAAAACCGCGAACTTGAAATGACTTCCATGGCTCACATAGCTAACATATAGTATTTTACGAAGACAAACAATATCATTCCAGATGAGCAATTCGGGTTCCGCGCCAAATACTCAGCCATTCATCAGGCCCATCGGCTGGCCGTAAAAATCAACTGTGCCTTTAACTGACGTGAAAGACTTGGAGCGGTCTTCTTGGACCTAACCGAAGCCTTTGACAAGGTTTGGCACGAAGGCTTAATGGCGAAATGCATCCGATTAGGTCTACCTGATGACCTAACAGCCCTTATCAAATCATTTCTGTCAGGACGATCGTTCCAGGTGAAGATTAAAGATATTCTCTCTAGCCGGAATACCATCGACGCAGGAGTTCCACAAGGCTCCCCCCTGGTACCCCCCCCTGGTACCCGCTCTATTTAATATTTTTCTTTCAAATATCCCTTGGAAACCACAAGTTGAGGCACCTTTTTACGCAAACGACACTGCTTGCTTTGCTTCTTCAAGAGTATCATTCACCGCACATACGAAGCAGACTCCAAAAACAACTCGATGAGACGGTCCAGCGATTATATTTCTGGAGGTTGCAGGTCAGCCCACAGAATCCCCAGGCCATCTTCTTCCACAAGAAACGTTTTGCACCGAGATTCTTAATTTCTTTCTTGTCGCGTCTTAAAATCGAGAACGCCGAAATCCCATGGTCAGAAGAATCCCCCAAATTCACGATTTTATATCCGGGGTTTACTTGAGATATTTCTCCACTCTTCGTCTCTCGGACAATAGATGTATTACCGAGCTGGCAGATATTTTAGGCCAATAACTCATTCGGCTCTTCGTAGCCTTAACATCCACAATGATCCAATCGATCGATCCTGTGCAAGAACATGGCGTAGCAAAGCAAATAAGACAAAATCGACCCACGTGATATTCACCATTTGTTAACACACTTATCCAGTAAAAATTAATAATTATAAACTCTCGCAAGCAGACAAGATGAGATTGAAGTGTGTAGGCTCAAACGCATACTAACATAGGAACTGATTAATAGGCACATAGAGTGTCATATAATAAAATCAGTTTTAATAGTCTCTAGAACAAGATTTAGATTATAATTTTGTACACATATCACTTACTAAAGCGATCTTATTATTGAAAACGGGCAGATTGTTGAAATTCTAAGAGATTAATAAAAAATACTTACTTATAACCTCACTGCTAATATGGTTAGTACAATCCTAAATCATAAAATTAATGTATTACTATTGTTTTAATGTAGTTGTTTCAATACACAAGCAAGCCAAATCCGGGATACATCAGTATGTATTTCTTAGTAGTGGCAAATTTTGGAGAGTCATAGCCGGAATTCAGTAATTTCCGCCTAATTTTACAACGTTGTCATTTACAAGCAATCGAGAGAATCCTGATAGAAGAAAATAGCAGTCTGAAGGAACAAGCCACAACAACAAGCAAGAACAAGGTCATCCACACAAATTGGATTTCATAACTCCAACTCTAAATATTTAAAATAATTAATAATGAATAAACATGCAAATATGTAAACTCTCAGGTATTTTTAACATTTTGGCGCTTTGTAGAAAACTTAGGAGTATTTTAACCTAGAGGTATACATTTTAGGTGTGTGAAGTCAAAGTGTTAGCGCTGGTGTGTGGTGGATATGGTCCTACCCAGCCTGGTTACTGGCGTGACTGGGATGATTGTTGCCTTTAAAGACATTTACAACTACAATCACAAACATAACGGACATCCATGCCCCAGCAGGGTTCTAACTCGCGACTATCGCGACAGTAGCAGGACCGTCCTGTCGCCTTAACCACTGCGCCACCAGCCGACTGCTTTAAAGTTTTGTTTTAAAATAATAAAACAGATGTGTATGCAAAAATAATTTAAATTTTGGGAAACCTCCTAAAGGACATATTGAATTAAAACTACTGATACTGGATAAAATTAAAACATAATTTTGTCCCCGAAATTCTGGATATTTACAGAAATATTAATATTTTATTTTTTAGCTAATTAAATCTGAAAAAACATGGCGGATCAGTTCTTAAACGTCATCATCATACCTATTGTGCTTCATATCAAAAATATATTTTATTATAGTCGAAAGGGAACTTTTTCTACCTCAACCCAAATGAAATATTCACGATTATACGAACCAAACATAATAAATGGCGGCAGAAGATTTTCGGCTTTCGTCCCAATATTTGTTAGGCATCTGTATTTTCCCATTTCTTTTTTCCATAAGAATAAATTTACTCTTATAGATAAGCAGATTAATGTAATTTGCTTCCTAAGCAAAAACGTAATATAAATATGGAGGCAATCACCGATCACATTCTGCGTTGTTTTGTCGATCTTGTTTTTATTCCAACGTTCTATATGAGAATAACGCTGATGTAAATATGATAGTTGGATAGAAAAACAAAAAATATAGTTCGCATACCGATTTTCGATAGATTCTAATAAAGATAAAACGACTAAAAGGAGGAATAATAAGAATGTACGAAAGACCCATAAATATATTAATATAATGTTGTAAAAATAAGATTGTGCAACTTATAATAAATGACAAATGATAAATAATAAAAAACCAGAGAGAATGGAACAAATTTCCTAAATGTTGCTTGCAAGCCTGTAATATTATCTTCTAATTTTATATGTTATACTGTAGTGCATATTTTTAACATGTATCTTTACAATCGAAGATGCTTACCCTCCTTGATATTATTATATACATGCTTGTATATTGATATATACAGATTTAACATATTCTACGAAATAGTATTAGAGAACTAGTTACATTTTCACGGTTTTAAATTAAATTAAAAAAAATTTAATTTTATTTAAATTAAATTAAATTTTAATTAAATTAAAATAAATACTAATCATATGGTGTAATAGGTAGAGCGTTCAGCTAAGGTCGCGGTTTCGATTTTGGACGGTGGCAACAACTTTTTGTTGTTCTAGTTTGATTAGGACATATATCAAATCACCTAGGCTAGGTAGCAGTTTTTTTTCAATCATTGTTTCTTTATTCATATTTTTCCTCATACGGGTTGCACGTTTACCTGACCACCCCACTATAATATTAAATAAAGTTATATTAATTAATTAAATACATAATTAGTAATAGAAATCGCAAATAAAAACACGACTTGCTCTAGATTATCGAAATCTGAACGCGCAGAATGATTCAATCATATATAACAATCTTTTTCAGTTCCTTGTGGCCTAATAATAAATGAAAAAATTGTTCAACTTCTAGAAACAGCATCTATTCGACCATAGTAAAACTATATTTTAAAATAAAATAACACCACTAGAACCATGCAACTATTTTATACTTATATAAGTTTAATTTGAAGTATTTAAAGAACAAACGTGTATGCCCCAACGTATTGCTAGCAATGTGTCAAAGACTTATTCAATTATGACTTTCAAACAAATGAATATTATTTTGAGCATTGTTTAGTCTCCAGAACATGTTAGTGTTCAAAAATTGTGCAAGAAATCCTCCACATATCTTAAAACTGTTAAAGTTACCAACTTAAGATTGTTATTGTAATATGTTTTGGGGAAAAGAGAACCGACGTACATAATTCTCTAAATCATCGGACTAACATGTACGATTTCAGCAAATGACAATAATTGCGTGGCAACAAAACAACTAGGTGCTCAATATTTCTAACAAAATCTGATCTAATATGACCTAGAATGGAATGGTAGACCTGGAAGAAATATCATAGACATTTGGTTAATGTATATAATGCTTTTACTTTAATCAAGACCAAACGTTTTGTAAAACAAAATGGAACGTTCAACTTTTTTTACGGAAATACTATTTTAAGTAAAATCCGTTTGGAACATTTCCATTCATATATTACTATTAATAAATAATATACTTATTGAACATAATCTAAAGAACTTATTGGTTTCTTAGCACACAATGATCTATTATACACATATTAAAACTTAGGAACTGCTTCAATTAAAATAAAATTAATATCCTTTCAAGTAATTGTATGCATAAGGTCAGAGATAATTCTAATGCTGATATTTAAGTACCTACTATGAATTCAAAATAAAATTAATGCAAAGAATGCATGTATGCCTGTTAGTACCAGACGTAACATACGGTTAGGTCGACTTCTGAAATAGTAGTGTGGAAGTACAAAAGTATGCAATGTCATCAGGCAATGCATGTTAAATAAATGACTTAAAAATCAATCGTTATTTGCATATAGAGGAAAAGTCATCCAAAATATTTTTATTTCTTTAAAAAATAAAAACAAAATAAAATTATTACTATACATTAGCAATAGCACCTGTTAGAATATATAATGACCTAAATGTCAGGTCAAAACAATATAACAAATGACAACCAACTTATTTTTGCAGTATCAGTTTATCTAACCTCTTCCAGTTCCCTTATCTAAATAGATGCTTTCTGATTATATAGATCTAAATATCTTGGCCGTAAGCAAAAACGTAAAATAAATAAAGAGAAAATCACTGACAGAATATAATTTACTTCGATATATTTCCTGTCGAATATTATATTCCAATAGGCATGTAAACAGAATACTTATGTGAATATTATACTTGAAAAGAGAATAAAAATAATATTTTACATAGTATAAAGAAGTCAAAATAATACACAAGTGAAGAAAGAAATACTTTCTACTGTTACGTATTGTTTAAAAAAATTTCCTGTCATTAATTTAATTTTTAATATATTAATTTATTTCTCATTTATTTGTTTTCTCTATAAAGTAATGTTATTGGATACAATACATTTTTGCAAAGGGCTTTTTCCCACCTAGTTCTTGTAATAAATGCAATTTATAGTAAAATGGTAAAGCCGATGGGACGGTCCTCCTACTGTTGCGATAGCCGCTGGTTCAAATCCTGCTGGGCATGGTCGTAAATTTATGTTTGCGATGGTTTAAAATTTGTGAATCTTCTAGGCAAGAGAAAGTATGATTTCTAAAGTTGGTCACTCGCCAGTCGGTAGGCTTAATGCTGAGGACCGTGGTTAAAAAAACGCTTAACACTTTCCTCGAGTCGGTTTTATTGCCATTAATCAACTCGACACAATACGTTTAAAAGAGTTTTTTTAGTTGAGACTTGATGATAAAATAAGGATGTTGCGGAATTACATGATTTTTTAAAATATTTTATTTTTAGTTTATCTGGCGTGAATGGATGGTTATTCGTTGTCGATGGTTTTCCACTGTTGCCTAAAGACATTTACAACCCTGTCGCGTTGTGCACCAGAGAAGGCGGCAATTATATGAATTTATTTCTGAAAATAATTTGCAGACTCCTCCTTTAAGCAGAAAAAATCTCGAAGAGAGAAAATCAGAATCTGAGAAACCAAATCAACTCCAAGGATTGCTCCAACTGCGTCCAGGTGTCCGCTTCCTATAAAATAATTAATAAAAAATGTATGTGTTGGAAGGAAAGTTGTACATTATACATATATATCATGATGCATATTTCATCGTTTGCTCATTACTTTTGCTTTTGCCAAATGTCTTTGTAAAAAACAGTTCAAAACATTATCTTCAAAAAAATTCAAGTTTTATTAATGTACAATGTTCTCACATCTAGCAATTCACACACCGTGTAGTAAATTGTAATTCAACTTTTACTAATAATACATTATTATTACAGCGTAAAAATCTATAATTGTTGAAAAATAAAATTATCTGTGACTAATAAGATAATAGGCATCAATATTACAAAATTAATTTAAATTATTTCCTATTGATGAAAGATGTATTAATGATTTAAAAGTTACTTCACTCTAGAATCCTAAATCATTAAATAGTTTGATTTATCATACACTCTGAAAGCATAATTGCACTTAATCATTTAACTTTATACATAATGGATTCAGGTAATTACTATAATTTTTATTGAAAACAGAAATAATTTGCAGTTCAGTTTGAGTCTCGTATAAATAAGATCATATTAAAGAATAATTTCTTAAAATTTTCCCTCTAAAAATGTTTCACTAAAAATTCTAAATTATTTATAGTTTGTTATGCTTTATGTTGTTAATTGACTTGCAAATATTCCGTATGGCAGATTTCTCTTTAAAATATATTAAAGAGGTAATCTGAGTAACATAAATATGCTGCTTAATATAACATTTAATAGTTTCTTACTTAAAATAGCTTTTTGTTGTTTATATTATTCCATTTATTGCAATAAAGTTTGTTGTATGATATATGTATGACTTATATGTCCGCTCATATGTCCATTAATATATCCGCGATATTTATTTAGACGAGACAAATATATGAACCGAAAAAAATGTTAAATAAATAGTTCAAATCTTATGTTATCAATTTATTTCACACACTTTCTATTAACTATTTTATATTTATGCTATGTTAAAAAGTACAATTACTACTATATCCTAATGTTTTAAAATATCTGCCAAGTTAGAAAGGAACGTATAAAGATATGATAACTTTCCATTGTTATCTTTATTGTCATCTCCGAGCAATCTCTATTTTTATAGTATGTAACACAAAATTCTCTTTGTTCGATAGCCCTCTACAGAATCGGTGTTACTAATTTATAACTTTTTACTAATAATATATTTCTTACACAAGTATTTTCATATAGTCTGTTGATAATTTTCTCTATTAATTAATATTTGACAACAGACTAGTTGATTCTCACACTAAATCTCTCACTCTCTAACCTACTCTTATGATCAACAACGTGTGGTATTAAAACACTTCTCATAGAAATGACAGCAAGTAATACCGCCTATTGTATAATTAAATAAAAACATTATACAGAGAAATCGATATTATATCCAAGATTTAATATTTTAATTAAATAAAGTTATAGAAACTATAGCACAAACATCAACATCAAACAATGTTTAATTTTAAATCTATTGAAATTAGTAAACTATCTATAGAATGCCACTGATTGCTATGTATATAAGATAGACGATGGCGATGAAACCACGAGAGTTAATTTAGTTGTATCTATTTAAACATCAGTTTATATTGGGTTGATTCCATAGACTAAATTCCATTAGCTGTTACACCAGTTACACTTTATATGCATTTAAATTTCAGTCCTAATAAAATAAGAACAGCCCATTGCGTATAATTTGTATGTTCCTCGGTTATTTTTAGACAAAATTATAGCCTTTCAACTAAATTTTCTAATTTCAATTGTAGTGACAATTATATATAACTGTGTCCATATATCAATAATAATATTCCACGAATTCCATGGATCCAGACAAGATTCTACGAAATTTAATGCGATTATATTATTGTTCATACATGACCTTTAATTTTATTAATTAAATGAAAACCTATACTTTCTACTATACGCAAATAAATATGTAAATCGTCGTTTCTACAAAATTAATAATAACAGCCAGAATTCCTCACAGTTTGCTTTTAAATTTGGACGTAACTTACAAATGACGCACTATCTATTTATTACATAGATATTACTGCTGTGAAAGATAAAGAAAGCTTTTTTTATATCTTATCAAATCTGAGAAATTTAACACATGATAAAGAAACTGATTATTCACTCTGGAAAGCCACGAAATATCTAAAGTGCTCATGTTTACACAGTCCGCCTGTAAGAGACCTAGGTGGGAATTGGGCACGTGACAATCTTCAAAAAGCAGAAGCATTTGCTGAATATCTAGAAAAGACTTTCAAACCAAACAAAACTAATATTGAATATAATTTGCCGGACATAGACGATGATTGAATTCTGACTGACGAAATTCGATGATTGAATTAGTCACGCTGAAAGAATTAACCAAAGTTATTAAAACTGACATTAATCCCAGGAAATCACCAGGCTATGATTTAATAACTGGAGAATTACCGCAATAGCTAACAAGGGAATTATAAAACTCACCAACTCCATCAATACAGCATTTAGATTAAAACATGTCCCAGGCATTTGGAAGATGGCGAATATTATAATGATCCCAAAACCTGGAAACTCACCAAATGAAATAAAATCCTATAGACCTATATCAGTGCTGCCAGTAATATTTTTATTTTCTTTTCATGATTATTGACTCAGAAATTTTTTTGAAAGGTGAGCTGCGATAGGGCTTTGTTTGATAGGCCTTAAAACATCCATCCTTATATAGCTTACCCTTATTGAAAAAACTCTGTAGCTATAAAAATCGCTCTATCTTGTAGTACAATTTCGCTCATTTGTGTTAACGATCACACAATTAGATATAGAACATCCGGTGCATAAAAATTATTATTCAAAAATCCGCATGAATCGATCTGACGTCATGCGAAATAATTACATTTGTGAACAAGAAGCCAGAAGTGTGAAGCCACACGATTGTCGGTCCAAACTTAGATCTGGTGAATGGGATGGAAATGAACTTTTGTTTGTGAATGAAGCAGTTCTTGTAAAACTGCTGCGTTATTAATCAAAACTTTCGCATTTGGATTAAAGATAATTTTCAGGTCTATGTTAGGATACCTTTACATCGAAAAAAACTTGCTGTGTACTAGCTGGTCACCATCATCAATCCATAGCTGGTGCTCAGGGAGAGTGTCTACATCTAAACCAATACGTTACTATTGGTACCGTAAATCTTGTCATAGAAATCTTTGAGTAATACGTTCACCTTTCATATATATAGATGGACAAGTCCAGACCATCGTAATTTATGCTTCTGAATGTATTCCTCAACGGCGCACTGATTCGAATCTTAAACAAATAGCTTAATTCCTAGTACAGTCTTGGAGAGAAGTATGTAGAATTTGCCTTAAACATTCGCACTACAACAGTGTTCAAGTCTCGGACTAATACAGAAATATTGACAAGAAAAGGGTTTGAAATAGACTGATTTTATAGATAGACTGATAGACTCACGCACCATGTTAGAGAAGAAAAAGCTCTTGTAGCTGCGCTGATACGATTTTTACTTTAGCAATAGGTGTCACTTTCTTCTTCAGTCAAAGAGTTTGTAACATCATCAATTTGTAACATGTTACATTGAACGCCATGTGTGCTTTCACTACTTTTCAATCTCTGCTCGAAAACTCCGGAAAACTGTTCAATTATGCTCACGTCTGGCGACTGTGCCGACCAAGGAAGATGATTTATTCTGAATTCTGAACTTCTTCAAACCAACAGTGAACATTATTATTGTCAGCCTGTTTATTATATCATACGGCAGTATTTGGAGGAAATATGCTAGTCATATTAAGATTTTCATCATTGACAATGTGGATATATTCAGAAGCAGTAATCCGTCCAGTAATGTGAATGAGATGACCAGCTGAATATCACGATATTGCCACCCAAATCATAACGGAACTTTAGGAAACAGGCAGTCCGTATCGTATCGTAAGTTTCTTTAGAGGTTCTCTATACATAAATCCAACAGT
This sequence comes from Rhynchophorus ferrugineus, assembly GCF_030347505.1. Taxonomy (NCBI): domain Eukaryota; kingdom Metazoa; phylum Arthropoda; class Insecta; order Coleoptera; family Curculionidae; genus Rhynchophorus; species Rhynchophorus ferrugineus. The sequence goes on along the minus strand of NW_027472583.1, from coordinate 14,350,325 downwards.
TTGTAATGAATAATGTGCATTATTGTATACAGTGATTTATCGGACTATACCACATTCTTCCAATCATCAAGTGTCCAGATTTTATGGTCTTTGCATCACCTCTTTCGTAACTTAGCGGTGGCTTCTGTTATAAAGGGTTTCGCAATCGCAAAATTAAAGATATGGTCTGTCGTATTATCTTTGTAGAAACAGTATTACTCAAGTGCATGTTGAGTTCTGCTGCCAGTTTTGCCGCTGTAGTTTTATGTTGTTATGGTTTCTCTTAGTTAACTCAATCGTTTTCGCCCACTATTGCTCTTCCCGACAATGTGTTACCATGTTTTGTGTATGCTGTCGTTACCACTATCATACTGTCGTTCGTGAAATTTTACACAATTCAAATAATTTCATCACAAATGCTCTCACTGCAACCAACTATTTTCCCTTTTTCGAGCAAGTTACATCATCAAGGTTTCACCTATCGCTTGCTTTAACAAGGTGTATGGTACACTGAAATATAACCTACTAGAGTTGACGTGTAAGCTGAGTAATACACTCGCGTCGCATTACTTACTCGGAAACAGTGTTACAAACATGCAACCAGATGTACTATGTACTATGTAACACCCCTTGTATTTCATCAGAGTTATTTCACTATTTCAACTCATCCCATTAAATTTAATGAAAAGCTGCATTCGATTCCAGCAAGTCCCTTTAACGGTCTCAAGCCTTAAAGATCACTTGTACAATATTTCTTAGGCGAGTTTCTTTTTAATTGTACAGGAGGTGTGTGGTTATTTGCAAAACCCGTAGCCGCCTAGAGTCGAGAGTACAAATTGACAAATCGCGCTATTGTGACACCGGCCAACTCGATCTTTTATTAAAAGATCTCGCTATAAAATGCGCCGTGTCTAACGTTCCGGCCGTAGGTGTAAACAGCGGCCCCGTGGGTACCGATTTTTGCCCGATTTCGATCTGCGACGGGTTCCTCGGAATTTTTTCCCTTTTCGTCTGTGGCGACGTCTCGCGTCTGACGACGAGGACGAGATTTTCGTCAGGGCCGCCGAAAACCCACCGTTTTAATAAATCTAATTTAAAATGCATCGAATCGGTCGGGCATGATTTGTTTTTTCTTCTCGTACTTACGCGGGACGATGAGTAAGCGGGACGGACCAAATATGGGCAGCGCCCGACCAGGCGAGATCGGCAGGACCATTAATTCTTTACGAATAAAATCAACAAGTAACGGCGATACGATAAGTCTAAACAGACCGGGATAAAAAAAATAATTTTATTCGCACTGTATCAGGTCCGTCTTGTTTGCCCCGAAATGATGTTTTCGTATTGCAGCTCGTCATTTATGGTACTCCATAAAAAACTACTGGAATAAAATTGAATATATTACGGTTTGTTATCTCGGATGATCTCGTGTTGCATTAACAAAATTAAAAGTTATCTAGATCATCTGAAACATCTGTTAAATCAGTCTGTTCATTATTTTGCCAGTACTCCGTGTAAAAATGTAAATGTAAAGTGTCTGATGAAATATTAATATTTAGTTTCAATCAATTCTCTATGTCTAAATTCGGCTTCAGATATAAATATTTGCACCTAAATAGAACAAGGCTTTTGATAAGGCACCACAACAAAAACAATCGAGTTGAGTGGTCCTCTAGTCTGTGTAATAAATAATGTAATTTCTTGGTAAATACAATACAAACATTCACCAAAATATTATATTGGTCAATATCTTGATAGTAACATGTCAATTGAAAAGTCCGAGGCCTACCATAGTAAAAGTGATAAAATTTTTTTTTGCCAAAATTAGTTTTTTTTATTCAACATAATTCCCTTCAAGGGTGATACATTGATTATAGCGACCCTCCAACTTTTTGATACCATTTTTCTAGTACGATTTGTCCTTTGATTCAAAATAGGTCTCAGTTTCGGCGATCACCTCTTCATTCGACGAATATTTCTTCCTAGTAAGCATTCTTTTCAGATCTGAGAACAGGAAATAGTCGCTGGGGGTCAGATATATAGACCATGGTGGCTGAGGAAGCAATTCTAAACCCAATTCATGGATTTCTACTACCGTTTTCACTAACATATGACAAGGCTCATTGTTTTGGTGAAGCAGCACTTTATTTTTCTTCATATGCGGCCTTTTTCGGCGATTTTGTTCTTCAAACGGTATAATAACGCTATGTAATAGTCGCTGTTGATGGTCCTTCCTTTTTAGAGGTAGTCAGTGAAAATTATTGCATGCGCATCCCAAAATACAGACACTACAAGTCGACAGCCGACTGTTGGGTTTTCCCACGCTTTGGAGCAGATTTATCTTGTGCAGTCCACTCGTATGACTGTCGATTGGACTTTGAGTGAAATGATGGAGCCATATTTTATCCATTGTCACATATCAACGCAAAAGCTCGGGTTTGTTACGCTTGATCATCTTCAAACACTGCTCCGAATCATCAACTTGTCATTATTTTTAGTCAAAAGTGAGCACCCACTTTACACAGAGCTTTCTCATACCCAAATATTCGTGAATGATATGATTTACACGTTAAGTTGATATCTTTAGAGTGTCTGCTATTTCATTCAATTTCACTTTACGGTCACTCAAAATTATTTTGTGGAATTTTTAAATGTTTTCTTCGGTAACAACCTCTTTGGGCGTCTATTACATTCACCATCTTCGGCGCTCATTTCACCAGATCTAAACATAGCATACCAATCCTTGATAGTTGATTTTCCTGGGGCAGTGTCTGGCATCAAGCCAAGTTTTTGCTTCAACTATATTTTTCCCTTCAAAAAGCAATATTTTATAAACATGCGAAATTCATTTTTATCCATTTTTTTTTCACAATAACAAAAGTTGCTTCACTCAAAATGCTATAATTCACAAATTAATGATCCAACAGCTGTAAAATTTATACACGCATCTTTTGATGGGTAACTGAAAATATCTGGATTTAATTCTAGTAGCGCCATCTATGTATCAGGCCGGGGACTTTTCAATTGACCTGATATACGAGGTGTTACAACGGGGATTACAATAACAAAATATTTAAACTACGTCAACAGGATACTTTTCCAGTTATTACTTTTCCGGATTTCCAGTCAAGGTGCAAGCCCTTGTATCCATAAAGTGTAGCTTTCAGCATTTCCGTCGCCCTCTCCCGATACCACGTCCGCCTAGATTAGCTTATGAGTTATCAGGTGTCCTCTACATAATTTGTCAACAACGCCGTTCTGTATTTTCATTCATTCGGCCATAATGAAGTTGGTTTTTCCTCAGATCTGTAAAATCATAACATATATTAGTTTTTGACACGACTAATAACTAATTAGAGACGCAATCTGTTCGGTCTGGCTTTGACATTTTCAATCAGAGTAAAAGTACGCAGCGAATTGAAATTTATTAAAACAAACAAAACGTTAAAACAATGTTTTCCGTTTTACAACCTGTAGTTAGTGTAACTAATATTTTGAAGAATACTGTTGACGTTTGACAACCGGACGACATTTGATTGATTACATATTCGAAGGTATCCGACAGCATTATATCTCTTTTTAAATGGAATAAAATAAGAAGGAAAATATTGTCTGGTATTAAAACGAATTTACAAAATGCAATTCCAGAATAAAGTGTTGCGAGTCATCGTCGATGCCCCATATTACGTCTCCAACAAACTGATTCAGCGCGATATCCCCATAGAACCCATAACGAATGTGATTCGAGGTGTGCGAAGTACTCTGAAAGACTATTGGAGCATCCCAATGCACTCACCAAACAGTTAAATGTGCACGATGACAGTATAATGCATAAACTCAAACGCAAACTACCATAGGAACTGATTAATAGATAGAGTAAGATTTAATAATTTCTAGAATAAGTTAGAATAAGTTAGGATAAACTTTAAAATAAGTTAGAATATTATCTAGAATAAGAATTAGATTATAAGTTGTAAAGCAGATCACTTACTGAAGCGATCTTCTGCATGTCAGGATAGTTATATTATATAACGGAAATCATATGATAATACATATTGCCCACGGGTAGATTGTTGAAGTTCTAAAAGATTAATAAAAAAATGCAATAGGCAATACATTAAACATCTTGATGTCCTGAGATCATAGTTTTATTGGAAACTGCCTATAGTCTATGGTAAGTTTCAAAAAAAGTTATAATGTTATAAATATAAACGAAAATAAAATAATTTTGAGAAACAAAAACTAAGCATTTATTTTTAGTTCCCTAATATTATTTTAAAGGCATTTTTATTGCCTGTTTGCACCTCATGTTTATTCTAACGAGGAGGCAAGAAGCTTTGGCCCCGAAAACCGTCGGAATTTAAAGTCAAGTCATCAGGCGAGGAATTTACATTATGCCGGACGTAAACTGTGTTTGGGACTCGATTCATGGTGATTTACGAGCAATTTCCACGACGGAAAACGGCCTTGAATTCGGCAAACTTTCCTCTGTCCCGAACAAGGCACACGAAATATCAACTTAAAAGTTTCGACGAGCTTTAACATTTGCCCGGTGGTAATTACGCTCAATACCTTGTATAACTTTGTTTCAGACTTGTTCGCGTCGGAGGGTTTCGTCGGGCTGCATTCCATTTTATATCTGCCGAATTAAACAGCATTCGTTTTGCTCTGTACGGAGCATCTGTCGTCAACCTGTATTCAGGAAATTACGCCAACTTTTAAATCACGATACGAAAGTTCCCGCCACATTATCATTTTATATGTTCCTGGAGAGTATAAAATTTTATAGCGGCTATGAATTAATGACGAATTTTACCCTCAAGCAATGGAGTATCTTGAAACATTTCCATTTTCTGAAAATATTAATATTGACACAAATTGTCACTTCACTACATTGTATAAAACAAAGTCGCCTTTTCTGTCCCTATATCCCTATGTGCTCTTAAATCTTTAAAACTACGCAACGGATTTTGATGCGGTTTTTTTCAATAGATAGAGTGATTCAAGAGGAAGGTTTATATGTATAATACATGCATAATATACTAAGGTAGCATTGCTAATTTTAGAGGTTTCTAACGTGATGTCGTACATTAACCTATTTTTTTAGGCTTATTTAGCAATTAGCAAAAACGCTGCCTAACCCTACGAGTTAGATCAAATTAATGTACTACAGTATTGTACACCATAAAAAGGTCTACAAAAAAGTCCGCGATGGTATATGTTTATCTTTTAGGGATAACCCACATTAACCATTTTTATTGTTTACTTTTTACGTGAGAAAATGGCTTATTTACGAAGCTATACAGTGTGCAATTAATATAGATCAATATGGTTCTTTACAGCATGTAAATTAAACAAATATTTTCGGAGATATTACAAATTTAAAATTTGCGTTTAAAAATGTGTAATGTAATAAAAATTGTATGAATTTAGATATTCCAAAGATAGCAGGAAATCTTCATAGTAAGTATAGGGGAAGGGGAATTGTTTTACTCCAAATTTAATGCGTGCAGGCCAAGGGCAGTAATGAATGAACCAAAAATACTGGATCGATTTTAATCATGTTTTCATTGAGTGACATAGGCATATATATTTTATGCCCGTGCAAAGTCGGAGCGGGCCGCTATGTTTTTATATACAACGTTCATATTTTTTCTGTAGTGTATTTAATTTAGTATCAGCATTGCACCCGTGCGAAGCCGGGGCGGGTTGCTAGTCCTTAATAAACTTCATATCTCCGGTCATAAAACATAAATATAATATATTATTTACACTTAAGTATCTATTTTATATTAATAGACTTTTAGAATTTTTATTTAAATTATTTTTCTTAATTTGTAGCTTTATTCTGAAGTAACCGGTAGAATTTATTTATTTCAAAGTTTTGGCTAGCATTAACCACTATTGTTTACCATATTTCAGATAGTTCACCGATTCCATCCCGAAGGAATGATGTATCTTTGATCTTGGAATCTTTGGAGGCTATCCACAATTCGTCCTATTGTTTGGTATTCTGATAAGAAATGAAGCGCTGCTCAGACAGGTTATGATTACTCATATGTCAGAACAAGCAATAATAAGAAGGAGCAAGGTCTGGAGAATATGAGAGCTGATGTTACCACTACCCATTTTACTGATTCCAAGTGTTTTTTGAAAAATAACATTTCTGTGTCTGGGAATGTGAGCAAACATTCGGACCGTCTTTCACACAGTGCTCGACTCGAACGCATCAATAAAGATCCCCACTGATTGTTTCATCGAGTAATGCCTTCAAATCATCATCTCCAAGTTTTTTTGGTTATCCAGAAAACCCTTTCTATTGAGTGCCAAAATCACTACTTTTAAAATATTGAAATCAGTATTCACATGTTGAAATTGATAAAGAATGGTTGCCATAAATTTCACACAGCATTCGATGATCTTCATACTGTAAAAGTTCCCACATGCGATTTATGGTATAAATTCAGATATTTTCAACAAACTAAGAAAATGTTTGCTCATACTTCATCGAAATGACATAAACTGAAAATAGATGGAAAGTTTCAACATGAAGTTAATTACAAATATACCCGATGAGATATTATAGCACCATTTGTTGTAAATCATTTAAATTAATTTTTTTATTAGACCAAATCCATAATATAATATTTATTTTAAAAACTACATCTTGATAAAATGTTTGCTATTTTCCATCATTTTCTACAACTTTTCCCCATGTTCTACCAATATGGCACTACCGGGTTGAAACAACGATGTTGGTTTAACAATAAAACAATCATCAATTTGCGAACCTCAAAAACGCAAAATCTTGCTGATTATCCCATATGCTTAGCAAAACTTTACAGCCAAAGATATTCTGCTTCCATGCCAATGTGGATGACGCCCTTAGGCTAATCCAGCTTGGTTCAGGCTGGTATAAGTAAAACAATTGAACAATATTCATTACACAAATAATTCACTACAGACATAACTATATGTCATGAAGAACTACTTCATTCTGGATTCAAATTTGTTACTAGGTAAATATAAATTAATTGTTTCAATGCGTTTATTGCAATTTACCTCTTTTTTAGAAATAAGCTCAAAAAAATATATACAGTAGATCAGATGGCTAAATAATATGGTATATAGTTATATAGTATATAGTTAGTAATCATTCTCTTCTCATAAATTCTAACCTAGTGCCCATGTTTAACTCTGAACAATTACATTCATATCTATGTACACTAATCCTTCACACTCTGCAACACCATTTTCTACAGTTATATTCAATTAATTAAGTGTATACCTTTATTTCTTTCCACTCTCATCACTCTCATCACTCTCATCACTATATATAAATATATATATATATATTAAAGTCTCCTTTTACCAACTATGGATTTATCTGGACTGGACCTAAAGTTTAACGCGGGCTCGGAACCACGGTCTTCAGCATTAAGCCTACCGACTGGCGAGTGACCAACTTTAGAAATCATCCTAGAAGACATCCGATCTTACCCAGCCTGGTTACTGACGTGATTGGGATTATTTTACTTGTCGGATTTTATACTCTTGCCTAGAACTTTTAAAAAACAAATTTTAAACAATCACAAACATAAATTTACGACCGTGCCCCAGCAGAATTGAAACCCGCGGCTATCGCAACAATAGGAAGACCGTCCCATAGCCTTTAGCACTGCGCCACCAAGCCGGCTCTTACAAACTATTATACCTGTACCCTTAATTGTAGTTTTAAATCTTTCGATATACTATAATGTTAAAATAAACTAAATATGTTTGATAACATGTTTGTTCAATTATTTTATTTAGATTAAAAGTTTGTTGTATGTCAAAGCCTGACTGAACTAAAACTCAGAGTTAACTTAATTTGGTAATATTGGTAAGTTTTAACGTCACATGTAATATGTAATTCCAAATTATTAAAAAATTAATATATAACCAGGTATAAGACATATTGCTGAAGGTAAGACGCAAGAAGGACAATTAATTACACGATGATGGTTTCACGCTTAACGCCATTGCTTTTAAAGCGTTTTCATGCTAATTCAATTATTGTCTCAGTACGATGTGTAATTAACATATAATTGCTATTAGCAAAATTAATTTTACGTAGTTTAGTAATAAACGTGAGAAATGTTAAAAATATGATTCTACCAAATATCCATATTTCATATCAAATCATCATCAAATTATCAGATATTAATGATAATATTTTCACGAATTTTAAATTTTATTGGGCATTGTCACGCTATATCACTATGCCGTATTTATATCCGTATAACATCCCTTTTGGTCTCACACCAAAAGTATAAGTAAAATACGTCATTAATAAAATAATTTACATATTTATTAAAATATCATGATGCACAGAAAACCTAAACGATAATAAACTTTCTTTCGCGGAAAAATGATTTAAAAAATGGAGATATAGCAACATAAAAAGTGAGTGTATTCGAACGATAGCAGCCGAAGAAAAATATTATTGAAGAAAAAAGTTAATTCATTCGACTGCAAAGTTATTTTTAAAATGTACGGCTTTTTATATGTTAATGACGGAGGAGAATCTGATTTATATTCGCATTTGATATCATTTTATTTAGGACCCAAAAGGTATTCTCTTTTATGGATCAATTAAAATGAAATCGAATTTCAGATTATTATTTAGTCAAAAATTATATCTGATTTTATTGCTAAAATTTGGTTAAGTGTTTCGCTTAAATTAGTGACTTATAATTTTATTATAAAGGAGTTTTTTATAATTTGAAGCCTCGTTATGTAAAATTGGTACAATATATTTTATTTAAAGTATTGTCTATTACTTTTTCCCATCTTTCATATTCATGAATCGATTCATTTTTTAAGATCTTCATAAGTGAAATACTGCCGAAACACATCACGACTCATATGTCGGAACAAATAGATAATAATATAGAGATATGATCAGAAGAACCAAGGTCTGGAAAATGCGACTGGTGGGGTAGTATTTCCCATTTTAATACTTCCAAGTATGTTTTCATGGGGCCTTATAAAGTTGTCTTACAAGAGATTCCCAGCTCAAATGCATCACCGGTTATCTATAGCCATTACCATTGACTTCAAATCCTCGCCAAATATTTGACTATTCAGAACCCTCTTTGCCTTCACTGTCAAAATTAGGACTTTTAAAATGACGAAACCAGTATTCACATGTTAAAATCGACATGGTATGATTGCAGCCTTCGATAACATTTAGCAGCATTTTTATTCAAATTGAAGTAACGAGTAAAACTTGCCCCAAAATGCGATTTACTGTGTACAAATTCAACGCACTTAAAATATGTTTTGTTCAAACTTTGACAAAATGGAAAGTGAATCCTGTCAATGAAGCTTCAATATGAAGTTGATTACAAATGTACCGGATACGATTTAATAAACGGGAAGACCATCTGTTTTAAATCCTTTAAAATTAACGTATAAGCCACAAAATAGTATTGTAGCGATAGTATGGTCTGTATACTCTATATAACAATGATCGCCACTTCTTTCCGAAAAAATCGATTTGAAATAAATGAAGCAATTGTTTTAAACAGTATATATTTCATAACCAAATTATATACCCTTTTGGTTTGTTTTTAAGAAGCGAAATGAGTGTTTAAACACCATGGGCTTTGCGTAAGTTACAGATTTTTTTTAGCATTGATACTCCTCATAATTAAGTAACATTCCATTTTCATTCTTCAAAACAAAATAACTAATACCGGTTAAAATGAATAGAGTTATACAAGTAACAAGAAAAAATAGCTGAACCTTACGTGTATATATATATATATATATATATATATATATATATATATATATATATATATATATATATATAAACTTATTCAGTCTAACCAATCGAATACACCTCCTATAGGCTTTTTTATGTAATTATATAACAATTCATAATAGTATTATAACTATACAGTTAGAAATATGAACTAAATTGGACATTATATTGTAGCAAAATATCCATTTTCTTTATAAATCCATTGGAATTCTCGTATGTATTGATAAATTATAATTTAAGATGCTTGATGAAGAGCATTTGTTCTCTTAACATACAACTTGATTACAACGCACATCACCATCAAGTTTTTGGGCAAAACCTTAATGATATTTAGTCATCCCGTTCCTCTTCCCTTTTTTCCGCTCATTTGCAAGAAAATCGATGTATTCAGCCGGAAAATTTCGTGATAACAGCAAAATCGAGATCTATGTAAATTTAGTCATACATCTCGAAATGGTAATATTGAAAATATGGTATTTATTTGATGAAATCGGAATACGGAAATAATAACGCTTTTATTTTCATATTATAGTCAAGATTGATAATTTGTTTGATAGAATATATATGAACCAGAAAAGCAGTTACAATAATAACCAGGAAATACTGAAATCCCCAAAAATATCGATATTTTCAGCCGATATTTTTTTGACCGTTAATTGATATTTTTATTAACCGATATTTTTCTATTATTCTATTATCGATTATATATATCTTTTATAAAATATCGATATTTTTCTTGCTATTGGCAAAAAATATCTCGATATATTTCATCTCCGTTATATCGATATATCGAAATCGATTACAGATTTCTTAAAATTTCGATACTTTATAATATTTTAAAATATATGTTCGACACTAATCAGAAGCTAATTACGTTAGTATTCTCTGAAGCAATAATATCGTTATATCCATAAATATTTTTACATTATTTTTAAAAATGTCATAAACTACAAAATCGCGACTACTAAAAAAGATTCTTGATCTGAAAAATATATCAGTTTGTTAAAAAACTATTGCTTTTGATACTTTTTTAATAGTCGATAAGAAATATAAATATTTTTATGGATTTTATAGGTATATCGATAATGTTTCAATAAGTCTAGTACACAAATGTCATTTTGTTCTGTACGAACTTCCACAATTTCTGGGTATTTTTATCGTTTACTCCTTTCGCCTGCGTTTGTACAAGACCACACACCTGTTACATATACACTTTAGGTTTCTTGATTAACAAGCAAAATAAATTGTTTTGTTGCTTTCGCACCCTAATTCATTGTTCAGTAACTGCAAAACTATGTGATGTGATACTGGCGAGCCTTTTGTAGCGAATTTTACTACTAAAAGAGAGAAAAAATCTCACTGAATATCTTTAAATGTTAGAGAATAGTTTTTCAAAATTAGACATTCCAATTAACAGAGACAGACCTGATAAAAATGAGGTTTAAGTGTTTATTTCTTATTCCAAAATTGTTACATTCTTCTCAATGTCGGATACAAAATATTTATGTTCTGGCTTGGTTGTCGTAGTGGTCAAGGCGACAGGACAATATTCTTACTGTTGCGATAGACGCCGGTTCGAATCCTGCTGGGCCATGGATGCACATTATAGTTTGTTATTGTAATTGTGAATGTCTTTATACGTAACAATGGAATATCCGACAAGGAATAACCATTGCAGTCACGCCAGCAACCAGACTGGGTAAGACCGGATGTCTTCTGGGATGGTCTTTACGTTGGTCACTGGCGAGTCGTTAGGCTTAATGCCGAGGATTAGGATTCGAAACCCACGATAAACTCATTGGTCAAAACGAAGACTCTAAAATAGAGCAAAAAAATGTGTGGCAACTTTTTTTTGGTACTGGAAACCTCGTCATTAAATTAAGCCTTGTATACATTTAAAACCTTTATTAATTTGATTTTAATTTCCACAGTTCAGTAAAACAGATATTTTCGAATCGATTTTGGAGTATAAGAAATAATCAGGACTAGAAATAATAAAGTTGTCACATCAGTACATCACCTACAGCTTATTTCATTTAAAATAAATGTCGACCCAACCATCTTTAAAAATCCCTTTTGTAGTGTAGCGTATTATTAAAAAGTATTATATTGTTTTTCCTTTATTGGATTTAAATTAAAATGTTCCCAAAGCTGCGAGAAAAGGCGCACAAACAATGAAACGCAAAAACTAGGACATTTTATCCCCTATTAAATTAAACTCTAATAAAGTGCTGTTCCGGTTCTGTTTGCCAACTAGAGAGTTTGCAGAACGAAGTTTAACTATATGTATGTTCAGATGCAATGTTTGTACATGGAACTAAATTAGCTATGTTCTAACATTACATTACATTATATTACACATGACGTATACAGTTTTGCTTTTGCAGTGGCTTTAATTTGACTTTTAATTAAGTAAAACAGAAAATAATTATATTCAAAACCATAAACATAATTACTAACAATTCTCCTTGAAAACCATTATAGTTGCTCAAACATTTTCAAAAAAAAACAATTAAAATGAAGTAATAAAAAAGGCTAGTTTATATTTAAAATAAAGATTCCTAACTGAATTAAATACCGATAATAAGCAAATCTATAGGTTTTATAGCTACAAAATAAAACCAAAAATATAATTAAAAGAACTATAAAAAATTATCATGAATGATGGACATGATTCTTCAATTTATGGATATTATCTGCTGTAATGGTGATTTGCAATGGAGGCAAAATACTATCACTCTCTCTCTCTCTATCTTTGCTTGATTAAAATTATTAAAATCGTGATTATTGAGAAGTAAGAGAGCTAATTCTAGGAAATAAAGTAGATGCTAAAATAATGTGTGCTTTAATTTTCGAATTTCAGCGATAGTTGACTCAAATGTATGTACTTACTGTACGTTATTTTGAAGAAGAATAATTTTTTTTGTTCTGTAAACCGAATCTTTTTCATTAACATTTGCATCAAATTGGTTCAAAAGATTAGAATAACCAACAATGCCTAGATTTATTCCATATTATTTGTTAATCAGTAATCTGCCATTAGACTACTACCATCAAATATTTCATAATAAACTTGTAAAAATAAAATCAGAAATATTCTAGGCGTGGAAAAAAAATTAAATGATAAAAAATCATATTTTGATCACATTTAATTCTAGATACGTATTATTATACGAGAAGTTATAAAGAATTTTAGGTTGAATTCACTGCCAGGATGAACATTTTTATAAAACCTTAAATTGTTCAGTACAACAGTCAAAATTATATTTTAAAAAGATAGATGTATTTCTTCTTCTCTCTTTCTTCTTCTCTTACTTTCAAAACGCTACCGAAAACTCTTCTTCTTTTGCCTGGAATGTAATGGAACTACAAAGTTTAAAACAATTCGAGCCGGCTTGGTTGCGTAGTAATAAAGGCGATAGGATGGTCTTCCTACTGTTGCGATAAACGCGGGTTCGAATCCTGCTTGGGCATGGTAGGAAATTTATATTTGTGATGGTTTAAAATTTGTGATTGTCCTAGACAAGAGTGTAAAATTCGACAAGGAAAATGATCCCAGTCACGCCAGTAAACAGGCTGGGTAAGACCGGATGTCTTTTGGGATGATTTCTAAAGTTGGTCACTCGCCAGTCGGTAGGCTTAATGATGTCCAATAACATTACGCAATAGTCGCTGTTGATAGTCCTTCCTTTTTCAAGGTAGGCAATGAAAATTATTCCATGCGTATCCTAAAATACAGACACCATAACCTTGCCAGACGACTGTTTTCCAACGTTTTGGAATGGGTTGATCGTGTGCAGTTCATACGGATGACTGTCGATTGGTCTTCGAAATGAAATGGTGGAGCCATGTTTCATTCGTTGTCACATATCGACGCAAAATCTCGGGTTTATTACTCTTCATCATCTTCAAACACTGCCCCGAATCATCAAGTCGTCGTTATTTTTGATAAATAGTCAGCTCGCGCGGCACCCATTTTGCACAGAGCTTTTTCATACCTAAATAATGGTGAATGATATAATATATATATTCAGTTGATATCTTTAGTGTATGCTATTTCATTCAGATTCAATTTACGGCAATTCAAAATCATTTTGTAGAATTTTTTAATGTTTTCGTCAGTAACAACCTCTTTTGAGCGTCCACGGCGTTCAACGACTTCGGTGGTCATTTCACCACGTCTAAACTTAGCACACCAATCCTTGATGGTTGATTTTCCTGCGGCAGTATCCGGAAACTTGACACCAAGCCAAGTTTTTCCTTCAAGTGTATTTTTTACCTTCAAAAAGCAATATTTTATCAACACGCTAAATTCCTTTTTATCAATTTTTTTTACAATAACAAAAAGTTGCTTCACTCAAAATGCTATAATTCACAAACTAATGATCCGACAGCTGTCAAATTTATACACGCATCTTTTGAGGGTTGGGGCTAACCAAAAGAACATGTGGATTTAATTCTAGTAGCGCCATCTATGTGTCAGGTCGGAAACTTTTCATTTGACCTGTTATTAATTAAACTATGTTGTTTCACCAATTCCATCTTACCCCTATTGATCGAGACAAAACCCCCAAAGAACATTGTTATTTGGAAAAAGTAGCCTATCGGCTACCGTACTCTTAAATTCGAATTTAAATAAATTCCATTCCAAATTAGGATTTAAAAGACCCATATATTTTAAAACTTTCTTTACAGGCGATAAATTTCGTAATTCACCCACGTTTTCTTTCCATTTCCCTCATTAAGACCCGACCAGATCCGCATGTTTATACAATTCAAAGCGGGCCTGTATTTAGTTCCGCTATCCCGAAGAAGATCTATGGCCCGGCTCGGCTTTTCGCCTTTTTCGCAAATTTATGCAAATTCCGAATTGCCGTCGCGCGAAAAACTTTTTCCGGTTCGATAAATCAATTTTCTTTCGAGCGGATTTGATGGAACGACAACCTCAACTCATTCCGCGTGCCATTAACAACTATATCCATAGAGAAATGGAGCTTTAACTTCATAAGAAATTTTGGCAAAATGTTTCGCGACGTCCAACATGTAGATGTCGCTACTTTTAACATATTACTTGTTTTATATATAAGATATTAAGATATATATTAAGATATATATATATATATATATATATATATATATATATATATCTTAATTAGATACGCTTAATACAATCTTTTCCTATGTACTTGGATTAATTCACAAGTATTCACGAGTGCGAGAAAATATATCAATATGTATTCCTCAATTATAAAATTATAATTATTTATTAATTATTAACTTATAGCCATAGTTTACACTAAATGTATACACTTTACATAAGTTTGTAGGGTTCGCTTCAATCTCCTGACATCCTGCGCGCTGTCCAGCAGTTGTATTGCTTCCACGTTAATATGATTTAGTAATCTTCTTTCGTGTTTCAAGCTGAAATCTTGTATAACTTCGCAAATCCATTTGATTTCCAGGTCATCGTGCAGTTCTTCGTTGGTTACATAGCGATAGGCATTGGTAATCAATCGAAGAACCTTGTTTTGACAGCGTTGTATGACTAGTTGATTTGAATTTTTAGTGCAACCCCAGTTTCGACTGTAGCATTTCTGGTTCTGTGCAATACTCTTCTAGCTTTTCGCTTTTATTTTATCATTTCTCTAATTTCGAGGGGGTAAAGTACTTCATATTGTGATTTCCCTCTTGCTATTTGGGTAGAAAATTCTTAGATGCGGAATATTTTTATTAACATTAAGAATGGCGTTATCGCTTTTTATTTGCCATTCATTATTGTTAAAAGTTTTATTAATATATTTATATTATTAATTATAATTATAATTATAATTAATTATAAATATAATTGTTAAGTTTATTACGCATAAAACATAAATGAAATCAGGTATATAATGCTAATATATTATTTGTTTCAGTCCCGGCTTATATATATTATAATGTCTAATAATTAAAAGTGTGATATGTAAATGAATTATGGCTCTAGTTTCTTATCTGTATACTTTATTATACTAAATAACTACCTTTTATACTATGTCGCATAAATTAAACGCGTTAATCCGCGCTATAATGCTATCGTATACATCACTTTAATGCGATAGCATTCAGCATTTCTTTGGTCGTCAACATGAAAATTATTCATCCTAAAATAATACGATATATAATAAATTTGCTTATATAAGTACACAAATATTAGTTTAACAATAATTATTAGATAATATGTAATAATTATAAACAAATGTAAATATAATATACAAGTTGTGTGACTGGTGTATGTGGAGCATTAAATAGATATGGACAGAAGAATCATGTACGTTAAGATAAAGATATAGAAAATATACTTAGACTTCAAAATTAAATAAGGAACTCATCACTACATAGTATAAAACAAAGTCGCCTTTTCTGTCCCTATATCCCTATGTGCGCTTAAATCTTTAAAACTACGCAACGGATTTTGATGCGGTTTTTTTCAATAGATAGAGTGATTCAAGAGGAAGGTTTATATGTATAATACATGCATAATATACTAAGGCAACATTGCTAATTTTAGAGGTTCCTAACGTGATGTCGTAAATTAACCTATTTTTTTAGGCTTATTTAGCAATTAGCAAAAACGCTGCCTAACCCTACGAGTTAGATCAAATTAATGTACTACAGTATTGTACACCATAAAAAAGTCTACAAAAAAGTCCGCGATGGTAAATGTTTATCTTTTAGGGATAACCCACATTAACCATTTTTATTGTTTACTTTTTACGTGAGAAAATGGCTTATTTACGAAGCTATTTTAAGCAATACGGCATTAATCCTTATCGAATTAAGTACCTTAAATACAGTGTGCAATTAATATAGAGCAATATGGTTCCTTACAGCATGTAAATTAAACAAATATTTTCGGAGATATTACAAATTTAAAATTTGCGTTTAAAAATGTGTAATTTAATAAAAATTGTATGAATTTAGATATTCCAAAGATAGCAGGAAATCTTCATAGTAAGTATAGGGGAAGAGGAATTGTT
This sequence comes from Rhynchophorus ferrugineus, assembly GCF_030347505.1. NCBI lineage: Eukaryota > Metazoa > Arthropoda > Insecta > Coleoptera > Curculionidae > Rhynchophorus > Rhynchophorus ferrugineus. Next base: position 14,333,519 of record NW_027472583.1, on the reverse strand, counting down.
TTACTCCAAATTTAATGCGTGCAGGCCAAGGGCAGTAATGAATGAACCAAAAATACTGGATCGATTTTAATCATGTTTTCATTGAGTGACATAGGCATATATATTTTATGCCCGTGCAAAGTCGGAGCGGGCCGCTATGTTTTTATATACAACGTTCATATTTTTTCTGTAGAGTATTTAATTTAGTATCAGCATTGCACCCGTGCGAAGCCGGGGCGGGTCGCTAGTATGATATATAACTCATAAAATATGTACCTAATAACCATCGTAAAAACTAAATAAAAATAAACAAAAACCTTAATAGGGTAATTGAAAAGTCCATCGCCTACCATAGTAAAACAATTTTTTTTGGCACCGATTATAGCGACTTGTCCTTTGCTTTAAAATAGGCCACAGTTTCGGCGATCACCTCTTCATTCGACAAAAATTTCTTCCCAGCGAGCATTCTTTTGATATGTGAGAACAGGAAATATTCACTGGGGGCCAGATCTGGAGAATACGGTAGATGAGGAAGTAATTCGAAGCCTAACTCATGGATTTTTGCCATCGTTTTCACTGACTTGTGACACGGTGCATTGTCTTGGTGAAGCAACACTTTCTTTTCCTTCAAGTGTGACCGTTTTTCGGCGATTTCAGCCTTCAAACGGTCCAAAAATGCTATGTAATAGTCGCTGTTGATGGTCCTTCCTTTAGCAACATATTCGATGAAAATTATTCCATGCGCATCACAAAATACAGACGCCATAACCTTGCCAGCCGACTGTTGCGTTTTCCCACGCTTTGGAGCGGGTTCATCGTATACGGTCCACCCGGAGGACTGGATTGGACTTCAGAGTGAAATGATGGAGCCATGTTTCATCCATTGTCACGTATCGACGCAAAAACTCGGGTTTATTACGCTTAATCATGTTCTAGTACTGCTCCGAATAATCAACTCGTCTTTGTTTTTGGTCAAAAGTGAACTCGGGCGGCACCCATTTTGCACAGAGATTTGCAAAAACTCGGGTTTATTAGCACTTTGCACAAAGCTTTCTCATATCCAAATATCCGTGAATGATATGATGTACACGTTAAGTTGATATCTTTAGAGTGTCTGCTGTTTCATTCACATTTAATTTACGGTCATTCAATATCATTTTGTGGTTTTAAAGAAATATTATATAACTCCTGTAACTCCTAATCGTTGAGGAGTTGTTTCTTCCTTCACATCAGCTCACATACTATATATACATAAATAATAAATAACATTATATACAAATATCTCCTTATTTTAGATAAAAAATATGTGAAAACATTGTACGTGCCCTTGATATTTGAAGGTTTCCCTCGATTTCTCCGGATTTCCTCTATCAGATCCTGCTTGGTACCAAGGGAACCACTTCGGAAGTGCACTCTATCGGATAAAAAATAATTTTGAATATCGGTCCACTATTGACGGAGCAATCGGTGAATATACATTTCAAAAATATACAGTCAGACATAAAAACGCCTACTTTTTTGAAGTCGGTTAAAACTTTTCTAATAGGAACCCATGGTTAGTAGTGTTAAAGCATCTTCAAATAATTTGCCATCGCAAATACATAAATTATTTCACGGTATCCACCACGGTTTATTTCATGTAAATATAAAGATTTAGTAGCGTTTCGGTTTTTCACAACCTTAACCTCGAAAGAAGGTTTAATTTATTATCTGCGAAGAAAATAAATTACGCGCTAATTTCGAAAAAGACTAATTGGAATTCTTCGTCTATAAATAAAGTCTTCGGATTCAATTAAATTGGAAACATTTCTTGCGGAAAAGCAGAAAATATATGATGCTTCTTCGATGGGTATAACAAATTATCTGGTTTCCAAAAAAAAAACTATTAAGGGGAATTAAATAATTTTATTAAGTGTTATAACCGATAATTTTATAATTCACATAATTTCAAGAATTTCAATAAAAGTTCATTACTACTTATAATGATATAATGATATTCAAGATGGAAAACTTTTATTAATTTCCATTGTATTACCTTATCTAAATATATCTAATGTATATGTTATAGATATGAAGCAACTAATAGTTTTATCATTTCAATTTTTATTAATATCCGTTACATATCCAATAATTTTGCAGAAGCTCTTCAGTGGACACAGGTCGACGTTGGTTTTTTGCAGCGGTCATGTTCAACAAATGTTACTTAAGCTTGATGTACCACGTGTAAGGATTTGAGTCAACATTAGTACAAGATGACAAACTGACCTAGAAACTTAATGGTAATGGGCATGGACTACACTGTTTATTACGATAATTAAAATTATTTTTAGCGATGGTTCTTTAGTGACCATACAAGATTGGGATGAAAAATATATCGATATAAGGATATTTTTGGCCGATACTTTTATGACCAATATGGACATATCTATATTTTTAACCATTATTTTTTCAACAGGATATAGGCGGATTTTAAGGTAATTTTAGTGTCATTTCGTCGAAAAGTGAACAATAATTTTTTTCAGTATTTTAAAAATGTCCGATTTTGTATCGATCAATCGCATTTGCGGGAAATTTTACTTTTTACTTCAATTTTAAGAAAAAGACGGCTGATACCAATGCAAAGAGCTTTCTGAATAGCCAAAAACAATTATGACAAATTTGACATTTTTCGATGTTGATTCATATAAAAAGCAAGAAGTATTCTAGATTAACACAAGAAACCATTGAGCTTTCTGAACAGCCAAAAACAATTAAGACGAATTTGACATTTCTCGATGTTGATCGATGAAAATGCAAGAAGTATTCTAGATTAACACAAGAAACCATTTCCAATGACTTGAAGAACATCCAAGCTAATGCTCTGTATTTGATGAAATGCTTATGCTTATACATACATAATTGGTGTAGTATACCATGAGCTGCGAAAACCTAATGAAGCTATCAATGGGGATCTCTGTCAACTACAGTGCGAGTCGAACTGCCCGAAAAACAGCCGGAATACGAGCAAAACACAATAATGTTATTTCTCAGTATAACAATGTTCGACCTCATGTTGTAAAACTGGCGAAAAGATATTTGAAGGCATTAAAATAATATATATTGCAGGTCGAACTCTCCAGACCTTGTCCCCTTTGATTACTGCTTGTTCCGACATATAAGTCGTGACTTGTCTGATTAAGTTTCACATCTTATGAAGATATCAAAAAAGACCGAATCGTGGATAGCCTCAAAATACAATACTTTGAATAAAATACATTCACAATGGATATATAAATTAATAAAATCCTCTAAAATGAATCTATCTAATCCTAACGAATCTATAAGTCAAAACTAATCCATAGACCTAATAGTTTCAAAGAATAGACTTTTTATTTATTTTAATTATTCTAAAATATGAAGTGAGCTAAAAATATAAAGCGCAATTTTAGTTCTCAGCTCAGTTTCTAAAAATGAATTCATGACAATTAGAAATTTTACACGAAATAACATTATTTCGACAAAATATCCGTACAACGGTAATTGCATTTGAATTTTTGTCCGGAGGAGAGAACTCGCCCGAGAAATAGAACTTTTTAAAGATAGCGGAACTAAATGCGGACCTACTTTAAAATGTATAAACATGGGGATTTGGGTGGATTTTAGGGAGGGAAGTAAAAAGAAAACCCCGAAAGAATGCGTAATTTATAGTCTGTAAAGAAAAGTTTAAGATATAGGGAGATTTAAAATGCTAATCCACACGAAGAAAGTAATTTAAGTTCCTTTCCGCTTCTATTAATAAAATTGATGAATCCAACCATTAAAACAGGTTTATATTAATAAAATGGAATGAAAATATAAATAAAAAGTTAATTAATTTATTTAAGTAACTAGTGAACCGCCCCGGCTTCGCACGGGTGCAATGCTGATACTAAATTAAATACACTACAGAAAAAATATGAACGTTGTATATAAAAACATAGCGGCCCGCTCCGACTTTGCACGGGCATAAAATATATATGCCTATGTCACTCAATGAAAACATGATTAAAATCGATCCAGTATTTTTGGTTCATTCATTACTGCCCTTGGCCTGCACGCATTAAATTTGGAGTAAAACAATTCCTCTTCCCCTATACTTACTATGAAGATTTCCTGCTATCTTTGGAATATCTAAATTCATACAATTTTTATTACATTACACATTTTTAAACGCAAATTTTAAATTTGTAATATCTCCGAAAATATTTGTTTAATTTACATGCTGTAAGGAACCATATTGATCTATATTAATTGCATACTGTATTTAAGGTACTTAATTCGATAAGGATTAATGCCGTATTGCTTAAAATAGCTTCGTAAATAAGCCATTTTCTCACGTAAAAAGTAAACAATAAAAATGGTTAATGTGGGTTATCCCTAAAAGATAAACATATACCATCGCGGACTTTTTTGTAGACCTTTTTATGGTGTACAATACTGTAGTACATTAATTTGATCTAACTCGTAGGGTTAGTAAATAAGCCTAAAAAATAGGTTAATTTACGACATCACGTTAGAAACCTCTAAAATTAGCAATGTTGCCTTAGTATATTATGCATGTATTATACATATAAACCTTCCTCTTGAATCACTCTATCTATTGAAAAAAACCGCATCAAAATCCGTTGCGTAGTTTTAAAGATTTAAGCGCATATAGGGACAGAAAAGGCGACTTTGTTTTATACTATGTAGTGATAACTAGTGAAACAATTATATACATATTTTAAAAATATATTATTACTAGAGGTTGTCGACTAACTTAGGGTTTGTCTCTACAGTAAATTAAAATTAGGTACTTATCTAGGAAGATAAATAAATAAAATAAAATAAAGTAATAGTAGCAATTTCAGTGCCAAGTCAGTGTTTTTACTACATTTTCATTACAGAACTAGACAAGATCACAAGGTTTCTCTTTCTTCGCTTTCTGTTCACTTTGGGTCTGTTTTTGAGAGTTTCAAAAGAAGTGAGTCCTTTTTCATATATTTTTGCGAATCCGTTAACTTCCTGTATGACATGTGGGAGTCTAAAATTATCAGTGTAAGTGTTTCTATAGTATATCGTGCATCTACAATACTTCTCAGGACTTTGCTGTGAAATAATTGTATTTCTTGATATTCCTTCTCGCAGAATATTCCCATAATTGAATTCTATAGGTTCATGTACCTTAGACATCTGCTTCTACACCGGAAACTTGTATTTTAATTCGAGTTCTCTTCTTTTTCTTTGGTATGCTGCTTCTAATGAAGTTTTGCACAAAGATTCATCCTAAGGTATTTAGCTTGTTACTATATGGGGTAATAATATTATTCATACTTATTGGTATATGAACAGTTTGGTCGTAAGTGAATTCAGTATGCAATTTTTTACACTACTTGACTTTTATTCCTTAAAGAAACCCAAAACACTGCCTTTTTAATGTCTTTCATTGTTAAGTAAACTTTTTCTTATATAATTCTAAACATCCTGGCTGAATATTAGATCATGTTGCTTATTATATTATTTCAGCAAAATTTTATGGAGTTTATAGTCCTTTATGCCAGAATTTAAGGCTCTCCCTTTCCTGACATTTAATTGATTATATGCTATTATGCTTAAGCTATTGGACATAATATAGCACAGCAAACTTTTTTCTCTCCGTAGCTTTCTTCATCAATGTCTTTGATTCTATGTACCAAGTGAATTGTTGAATATTTGCTTATGAAACCAAACTGATGTGCAGGTATCAGGTATCCTTATTCTAATCTTTTTAACTGGAGTTTTTCAAATGCTTTGGATATTAGGTTAGATATTTTTTAGGAATGTTATATGGTTTCGTGACTGGAGATGAAACGAAAAGAAATAGTGGTATTTACATTATGTGATCGTTATTTATTGCTGTAATATAAATTGTAAAAATATAAATATAAATGAATGGCAGCGGTTGTACTTGAAGACGAGACTTGGGCAGTCGATGGTGGCACGTCTGAACTGAACGATCGTCACTCACTGAATGATCCAAACTGCCATTCAATAGTATTCGAAATCAACGTCAGATCTTCGTAATCGTTTACTAGTGGGCGCTGCTGGAACCCCGCATGTATTCAACCTCTGGGATTATATTTTCTGGGTATTTTGTAGACCGCTATTTTAAGGTGTAAAATTCGACATGCCTCAAGGTTGCTACACTTTATTTGGTTGTTTACTAGGTTTCGGGATATGATTTAATCGGAATGTTACATTAATTATGTTGGTGAGTTTTACGATGAGCTTTATTGGTAGAATATATACAAAAATACCACATTAATTGTATCACTATTACATATATTTTTAACAATAGCTAAACAACGCCTGTGTCACTCTTCTCGGACGTTACCAGGGATAATACCTTCTTTTTATAGCTTCATATTATAATTTCGGAAATATTGAATTTTATTATACTCAAAAATCTTGTAAACGTATAATACAATATACTTGGTCGATTATTGAAAATCTAATCTTTCTCTGCTAGGAGTTCTATATGGCTCATATTTGGATAACATTGCCTTCTTTCCATACTTAGTATATTTGGCGTATCATAAAGTACATAGCATAATGTGATGTATGGAATCTCTCATAGACCAAACAACTTCCACATATTTGCGAGTACATACAAATTCTTTGGACGGTCATTTTGTATTTATATGACTGACTTTCTTTGATGCAGTATGGTTGTAATTATATATAATATGTATAATAGTTTGATTTAATTTGTATGGTTTTGAAATTTCTCGATATAAAATAACAGTTTTCAACTTAGCTAATCATGGAATGCTCAAAACTGAATTCTTCACTTTAGTTACTTTCGTCTGATTTGAAGAAATCTGCTGTCAAAGTTCTTAAATTGTAGCGACCGCTACAACCTTTTAGGCCACCATGTATTCACCTAAATCAAGTTCAAAGTTTGGCAACTCTGGTGGATTGGTACGATGCAGTTCCCGGCTATGAATACCACCAGGACGACGTCTCTCGCTTTTCTTTTCTCTACTCCCTTGTAACAGTACCACTTTCACAGCGCTACTCTAGCTCCTTTTTGTAACTTAATATCCTGTCCCGTCGACTACATGTAACATTTAACAGCAAGATAAACAAGTTTTTATTCAACCAGTGTTTTCACTTCCCGTGCGAATTCCTTCAACAAAATAATAGTGAGTGTTCGGAAAAACAATCGCATCGACAACCACACACTTTGACCGACCAGACGAACATTCCCATAAACTCCTTTAGAAACTTATGGTAATACTGCTCCGTCATATCTGACATACCTGGGTTCTGGACTGAAAAAAGACCTGGAGGACCAAAACAGCTCGAAAAAAATGATTATGTAATACAGCCTAGCATTTAATGAATCAACTTTTTCCAGATTTACATAAGTTGTAGAAGATCTAAAGGGAATAAAAGTGGGTACGATAAAACAGACTGAAAATGGCATGACTACCCAAGCCATAGCTCAAAATCAACAGGGAGAATGGGACATAGCCATTAAGAATTCAATCATACGGAGTCGCCTTACAAGACTGAAGTATTCACTTGAACGATATATGGAACATAATATATAAAGGCATACAAGAGCCCTTCCAATCTCAAATAATACATGCAGCTTGTTTTTTTGCGTTTAAAAATCTACCTGCCATTATTGAAAATCTCTACAATTTCTGGGAAATGCGGCTTGACCTTGTGGCTCATAAATTCATAACTAACTAGAATTCTTCATAAACTGCATAACGCAAGTGCAAATCTAATCCATTTAGATACTGTATTATCATACACATGCACAATTGGCATGGTTTTATTTTAGATTGAAATCTTTCATCGTGCTGGGTATTTTATGACGTTAAATTACTACTTACGAAACAGGCTACACGTAAATTAAAACGTTTTAATCTAGGACTCAATATTATGTTATTAGTCACGCGAAATTCGATACAGCCCTTGTACAGCTGTAATTTTTTATGGACAACTTTATAAAAAAATAAATCACATTCTTCGAGCTGGTATAAACGTCTTAGTCATGTAAACATTATAAAAAATACGATTGTAGCTGTCAAAAGTACAATACCAAAAATAAAATTAATTTAACTTTAGGGTATAAAATATTTATTATATATTTTACAAATTATCCACAGTTGTGAATTCAACTTTCTTATATTTACTTGGCGTTATTACATCAAATATATAAAAAAGATACATTCGAATATATAGAAGAGACTTACGGGCTTAACGGTTTAGGGTAAATTGATATGACTCAGTGAATGGAGGTAAAACAAAATGAAACAGTGGTGTTTACATTATGTGACCGTTGTTTATTCACAGTATAAAAAAATTTAGAAAATACAAAATATATAAAACGGATGGCAGCGGTGCAATGTGGTGCAAGCAGAACAATGTTACCTGGTAACGAGACTTGGGCAGTCGATGGTGGCATGTCTGAACCAAACGATGGTCGGTTACTGAATGATTTTCGAAATACCCTTCAATAACATCCCAGATAAACGTATCGGGGTTGCCAGCTATTCGTTATCGTGTTCCAGTGGTCGCACCTCGCCCGTGTTCAACATCTGGGATTATATTTCTGGGTACTTTATTCACCGTTATTCCACGATGTAAAATTCGACATGCCTCAAGGTCGCTACAACGGGAAACGGCACAATTCATTTTTTAATTTGTTTTATTATTATTCACGCAGTACATAATAAATTTCATTATTTTGGTGTCACAAATTTTTAAGCAAACGCAAAGTCTACTTTATATACTTGTAGTTTATCTAATCTACTTTTTTTAACAATCCTGAAGGAAGATATAACGTTTGCCCTTTTATAAGCTTTTATTATCACTAATATTTTTAAGAATATTGGAAACATTTGACAACCGGACATCTTTTATAGGCTGATTATGTGACATGTTCGAACATAGGAGAGAGCATTGTATTTATTTTTAAACAGAATGAAATGAGAGGAATGATATTGTTTAATCTCAAAATGAATTTATAAACTGAAATAGGCAATACATTATACATCTTGGTGATGTGAGTTCCCTGTTACTTTGGAAAGACTGCGTGTGAGATTGAAACAAAAGCATTTGTTTGGAATGAATACTAATTTTTAACAGATGATATGACAAATGCATTATGACAATTTGGTAGAATTTTTCTAGAAAAATGTATGCAGGTATTACCAGAAGAAAATAAAGATAAGCAAAATGGAAACACGTCAGCGAAGGAAACAAGAACTAAATGTAAAACGATATTATATTACTTGGCGTTATTTGAATTTAAAATTGTTAATTAGATAGATTAGGCCCCCAGAAAATACTACTACATGAAAAAACTGACTTGCAAACTATATATTATAAGTACTATGGTGTTAAAATAAATTATATTTCATAGCATTATTTTTGTTTCATTATTTTATTTACAAATAAACTAAAAATCAAAATTCTAACTGTCAAAGTCGGCAACATTGAGACGTTGTGACGTCATAAATTGTGATGGCATTAATTATACTATTATCTTGGGTGGAACATAATATAGCCTATTCAAAGTTTTTTGTGCATAAGTCATCAAGATGTTTAATATATTGCGTGGCGGTATTTGTAAACTCGGTTTAGAATCAGACAATATTTTCCTTCTCATTTTATTCTAGTTAAAAAGAGACGCAAAGCTGTCTGATTAGTCTGAACACGTAAATGAACGAGCATGTAAAAATCGTTCGGTTGTCAGACACATGCAGAATTCTTGAAAGCAATAGTGATAATAGGTTAGATCTCTACCTATAAACTATTGTTGCTGTATAATTAACTGTAGTTTTTAGATGTACTATAATGTTAAAATAAATTATATTTGATAACATTTTTATTCAATTATTTTATTTAGATTAGAATTTTGTTGCATGTCAAAGCCAAACTGAACTAAAACTCAGAGTTAATGCGACAACATAGCGACGTTTAGACGTCACAAATTTAGATGAGGTATGTGCAACATAACTTTGAACAGACTATAGATATAAGTTTAAAATTCTATTGCTACAGTATACCTAAAGGTCTTTTAACATTGAAATTCTTCATAATATATCGACTAATTTCTCACCACCTCTTGTTATCTGCCGCTTTTGTTATCTAAGATGTTAAAAACATTGTCACAAACAAGGGATAAAGATATAAACATAAACAGGCACAATATTGTAAAACTAGTGTTACTAAAAAAAACACCAAACTGTGTAGCACTAAATTAAAGTAGTAATAGCCGTAGAAGTTATACTTTTATCATTAATACCAATTATGTGTTATACAGGAAAAAATATATATAACCTAAATAGGCTTCCCAGTGGAACGAAACCGAAAATAAGCCGAACGTAATGTTAGTGTTAGGGCCGCGTTGGCGTGCGATCCAAATTATCGCCCGCCATCTACCGGTCTCAATTCGCGCTGAATTATCCTAATTTTCGGACAAAAGAAAACCTTTATTAGCCGAATGGTCACGGCATTCCAATATCTAAATCGGCCGTGTTTAATAGAATTATACAATTTACTACACGACATTTTGCTGTATCGAGGTTTTTTTTCCTAGCTCCCATGGAATTAAAAACGCCACCAAACGTGCATAACTCACCCTGGTAGACCTGTTTATTATTTGTGTTGAGATAAGAGCGGCGATATCGCTGATTTATGTCGTTTTCGGGGGGGCGTTTGTCGAGCTCGTTAACACGCGACCCACGTTGCCATGTTCCTCGACCGGAAAGTCCATCATTCGCAACAAAATTGTTCTGCTGTCGATATTGGTGAACCTAGGAGCCCTTTTGTTTATATTATTAGTTGAAGCCAACGATTCGCAGACTGACGCAAACTTCTATTTTCATTGCTTGCTCACACCTAACGATTTCAGCTGGGCTTCAATCTAAACAATAAAGCTCTCAGTGTACTTATTATTGGGGTGCAAGGGATCTCCCTGCAAGGGGGTGTCAAACGTCAAACTTATACGCGCGCGGTGCACTATACGCGGAATTAGGTCATGCACTGGCTCTGTCAACGTTACTCCGCAGTCATCTCCAGGTTTGGCACGTGCGCACTATCCTGCATTTAATCAACCATATTGTCTTTCTTTTCTAATGGCGGTACATTCTTTTCGAGTCGATCGGTACAGTCCACAAAATATTGAGAATTCCTCTGTTTTATGGTACAGCCGATCAAGTAAGAATATCAAAAAATTCTAGAATATTTAGAATATGAAGAACGAGGGTAAGTGCAGAATGTAATCAGCATCAATTTTATTTATAGTAGGAATATTAGCTGCCAAATTTATAACACATCATTTTCAACAACATCAAATATGTATAAATATACGCCACAATTTAACGATAACAAGAACACAGAAGAAATGATTCTTGTTGTGTTCGAAGTAGTCAAGTCATTAATGAGGTTTGTCCGTCAAAAATAGTAGCAAAAATTGTAGTCGATACTCTAATGATCTAACAACAAGGAAAATCCAATACATTATTATACAAGAGTATAAGTAAATAAATTATTGTTTTGTAAAAAATAATGATGTATTGACTGAGATGTCTTGAAGCTTTAAAGTACGATCATCCATTCGCTTTAGACTAATCATATCAGAATCAGATCAGGATATCAGGATCATATTTGGAGATTTTTAGGAGAATTTCATACATAGTGGTGGCTATTTCATTTCGTTTTAAATATATTGGTCTTTTTTATGTAATGTTTATTTATATGGTTCTTGGAGATCTTGTTACTTGTTCAAATATGTAAATTAATTTAGTTATAGTGTTTTCATAAAAATAGAAAGGCATAGAGAAATTATTTTTATTATTTCATTTTATTCAATAATTTTTTATGTGTTATTTGGCCTCCTGAACCTATTTACCTGCTTGGTGAAAATATATATATATATATATATATATATATATATATATATATTATATAATTGTATATAAACCATGCAAAAATAATGTCCAATAACATCCTTAATTCAGATAATTTGAGATTTTTCACATGACCTGTATGTATTTTTCAAATGAAAATCGGAAACTTCTCGAAAGGAAAACGATATCTTATTATATTAATTTCTGTACACTCAGTTACACTTTTTAGAACGAATATGCATTATAACATATTAATGTTGATTATAATGTAATCACGAAAAAGTGGATCACCGCTAAAAATACTATTTTTTAAGTGTGACCGAAAATGGTGCCCAAAATAAAACCAAACGCAGCATAAAAATTAAATGAACCGAACAAGTGACTTCGATACATAGCGATCTAAAGCAATAAAAATTGCCTATAAAGTTAAATCTCTATTTTCTCTGTGGCCGATACCGCACACCGTCTGGACGTTATCGAACGACCATGACAAAACGGACGGGGATTTGCGCGACGATGTGGCAACATTGGCACGAAATCACCTCATTAAAGCAAGAACAATGCGACCGGATGAAAAGCTGAAAATGGAAATTTAAGCTGGACTAAGTGGCTTGGCCACGCATTTCGCTACAATCCGCAATCATTTCGTTTTCATCGGCTTTATGTTGTACTTCCGCACAGTGAATCATTTTAACGGAATGTTTTTCATATTATTTGTTTGTTTTGTATTATTAAGGGTGAAATATACGGATCATAAATAAAGGAATCTGTCACAGTTAATGGAGCTGAAGAAATTTGAAACAAAAGAAGTTTTCGTAGTTTGGCCGAAATATTTAGGAAGTGTTAGGTTTATCCAGTGTGTGTCTTTCGGAAAGTCTTGTCCAAATTATCAATTCAACCTCATGTAATTACTAGGTGCACGTATTCTGATAATATAATTTATCAGATATATAATTTATGACAATATATTAATATAATGTTATAATCAGAAGGAGCTATGTCTGGCGAATACGCTGATTGCAACACGTCGCTTAGCGTTGTTATACAAGATAATGATTCTCTTAAGAAGTCTGCAACTACAGCTATTGCAGGTCCTTATTTGCAACAGTATGTCATTTAATTTCTACAGTTACTGTAATACACTAAACCTTGTTAATTTCACCCTTTGAACAGCAAGACTATGAGAACTTGAGTCCGTGTTGATGCGTATGACTCCTCTGTACTAACCCATGATTATTTGCGCTTGAGATTATTGAATGAATGATCTTTTCATCGTCAAGCCATTGTCATACACCACGGAACACTTTTCTCTTTGCCTGGCAAGCACGTGAAGCAGTGATATTTAAACGGTTTGAAACAGTATATTCAATAAACTCGTATAGTATTCGTGTGCTGACCTATCGTGAAGTAAGTATTGCAATTAATTGTCTTCAAACTTTTTTGGTCCCTTGGTTTTATAGCACTCAAAACAAAGATCATCAGATTCGGAATCCAGAATGTTGCTCTTTTCAAACTCACAAAAATCTGTTTTTTTAATAATCATCACAGTTCTATAAGACAAATATGGTTTTGGACAATGTAATGGGCATGCCTGCATGTAGAAAAGGAACCCTGTTATTTGTATCGATGGACAAATGGACAAAAAAGACAAATAGAATACGTTTTGATCTATAGCAAAATATGTTTTATTTCAGTGGAACGCCTGATCTAAAATCACTTTTAACAAATAAAATTAAACAAAGCAATGATATGTGATATTTATAATAACATCTTACACAGTTGATCCATTAGGTTCTTTGTAAATTAGATAATTATATTCTACATGTCTAAAGAGGTACTAAATACATTGTTTGCTTTACTTAAAATTTGTCTCTAATATTCATCTTTGACAATTTTAGGATAATAAAAATAAAGTTTTAATTAAAAAAGCATCAAAAATTAAAATCTAGAAACATTCACATTATAAATATAAGTTATCATTACAATGTTCATATATTTTCTCGTTTTTTTTTTCGATAATTTGAGGTTATTTCCAAAATCATATGACTTTTCCTTTTAATTAACCGACTTGAAAAAAGGTGGAGATTCGGCTTTATATACTTCTTAATGTATATCCGCCGATTTCTCCGTCAATTATCGACCGATTTTCTAAATTCTGTTTTTGCTTGAAAGAGTACACTTCCGAGGTGGTCCCATTAGAACCAAGTCAGGATCTGTTGGGGGGAAGGGGAGTAAATCGAGGGAAAATCTCAAATTTCAAAGGTACGTATCATAAAGGCTATTTGGCCATATATTTAGTACCATCATTGAATAAAAATCTATTTTAAAATATAATTATGTTTTATATTGAATTAAAACTTTGAGTATGTTTTGGAACATTCTGTATGTTGACGGTATAACAGTATGTTTTGGAACATTCTGTATGTTGACGGTATAACAGATAAACATTTTATAATATTCTCGGAGTTAAAATAATCGGATGTATATAGTAATTTAGGTACATATTTATGTAGTGTATAGATATTTAAAATTAAATAACCAGAAAATAAATACATAATGAACCAGAAATGGAAAATAAATTAATATAAATTGTATAAATTAATAATGTCAATAAAGTTTATATTGTAATAGATTCTTACTTATACCTCTTTAATTTAACTAAAAATTAAAAAGATATAATAAAAGGGAAAACGAGATGGCCTATAACTAGTAAACTTTTACCAGCTACCAAACCAAAAAAAAATATACCAACTATTTAAGTGTACTGTAGAATATATTCAGTCTGGTTACTGAGGAAACTATATCAGATTTTACTAGCTTTACAATAAACAACCTCAAATATCTCCAGGGTCTTAGCAACAAACACATCCTACAACTAAAATAATAAATTAGATATCATATATTTACATAAATACAAAACAAAATCTCACAAAACAAACTTGGAACATTGAATAGGTATATCGTCTTATCGAACCCCCAAACTTCAATCGAATTTGTATTGATGTATAAGCAAAAACAAAAGAAAAACTGTGTATGTAACTTCTGTGTATGTATGTGTATTTGTTTGGTTGACGTATAATTTACTTACAAATGACTAAAACAACATAATTATACTTTCAGTAATACTGGAATTATTTAAATAATACTGGGACCGAATTCTATTATACAACATTTTATATTTATTGGTCCTTAAATCCAATGGAGGATTAGAGAAACATGAAACTGGAAAATAGCAAGCAAGGATAATGCACGGGAATGGCCAAACTAGAGTTACAAAAGTTCTCGAGAGACGTATTAGATTTAAGAGACCTGAACCAAATAAGCTAGGGTAATGCAAAATGGCAGTTTTCTGCGAAATTCACTCCTTTAACAACAAATGTGTTAATATTATAGAATGACTCCAAATAATATATACGGGATGAGCAAAATAATATACACAATATACATTTATTAATAAGGTATGGAACCACAATTTAAAAGAAAATTGCCTTTTAAATCAACTGCGATTCTTCGCATAATAAATTCCAACCGAATGTAGTGCCATATTTGTACAAAATCATCCGCCAATTGATTCAATAATGTTGGAGATGCTTTTCAAGATCTGCTAGTGGTACTTAGAAGTTCATCATTGACGATATCGAGATATTGAGAGGATTATCTGGATACCACGATATTCCAATAATAAAGGATCCAGATTTTATGATCGTTGCACCAATTCTCTCGCAGCTTAGCTTTGGCTTGTGCTATAAAAGTGTTCGCAATCCGCAAGATCACACATTTCACCGATGATTTGTTTTGACCATCGCAGACCGAAGTGTGTAATACACTTAAATATAAATTACTTAACTTGGCAAGTAAACTGAGCAATACGTACCCTCCGCATTATTTACAACATGCAACAAAATGTATTATATTACATAGTGTTCATATTAATGTTGTCCATACCCTGTAATATGTGAATGTTATAGTTGAATGAATTTGAATTTATATATTGCAGTAATAACATTCACACTATATATTAACATATATTAAATTAAATTAATCGATTTTTTGTTTTACAAATTTACGTTTGTAATATTCTTATTTGCTCTAGTTTATATTTTATTTCTTACTTTCTTTAGGTATAACTGGATCTATTGTAGATATAATATTGTAAAATTTTTGTACAGAACCTAACAATTCAATCAGCGCTTGTGCATCAAAATGTTCCGAGTACGCCTAAAGTATTAAACGTTTTGAGAAAATCATCAGTTAGCCAGTCCAAAGACATAAAATACAACAGACGTCTAATTTTGAAGTTGACAGACAATATTTGTATATAACACTGGAATATTAGGTTTGGGAAACCTTTTTTAAAAATAGCTCTAATGACTATTTTAGAGTAAAAAATTGATTTACTTAATCAAATATGCCGCGTAAACATTGACGATATTTCGGAATATTCCGGGTAGAACCATGATGCCATCAGTGAAAAAAAACAAAAATATAACAAAAATTATCTACAAGGCTTCTTTGAAAACTTCCTAATTGGAATTAGGATAAATCAATAAAACTCATGAAAAGGTTATATATCTAGGCTCTATTTGTAACCAGCCTTGTCTAAATAGGTCAAAACAATATTGTGGTTAGTAGCTCTCTCTATATCAATATCATCGATATTTTTATTTTACCAAATTGATTGTGATTAATGTTTTATATGAAAAATAACGAAAACATCGAAATATTTTGAAAATGTAACATCACCATCTTTATCATAAATATAAATAATTTTATTAAAAATTACTGAAAATATTAGTATTTTATTTTAAATTTATAGGAAACTCTTATTATTTAAAACTCTCAAATAACTATTATCATATTTTAAAATAGCTAAAAACCTCCTGCATAGAAAAAAAAAGGTATAATAAGCACCGAACACGGTGAACGCAGTGGACGCCCAAAAGAGGTTGTTACCGACGAAAATATTTAAAAAATCCACAAAATGATTTTGAATAACGATGTGAATAATGATATCATTCACAAATATTTGGGTACGAGAAATATCTGTGTGAAGTGGGTGCCGCACGAGCTCACTTTTGACCGAAAACAACGATGAGTTGATGATTCCGAGCAGTGTTTGAAGATGATCAAGCGTAATAAACCCGAGCTTTTGCATCGATATGTGACAATGGATGCAACATGGCTAATCCAAAGTCCAATCGACAGTCATGCGACTGGACTGCACACAATGAACCCACTCCAAAGCGTGGGAAAACGCTACAGTCGGATGGCAAGTTTATGGCGTATGGAATTTGGGATGCGCATGGAATAATTTTCATCCATTACCTTGAAAATAGATCAACATCGACATCGATTTAGTGTTATTAGACCATTTGAAGGACGATATCGCCGAAAACGACCGCATTTGAAGAAAAAGAAAGTGCTGCTTCACCAAGACAATGCACTAGTTCACAAGTCAGTGAACTATGGCAAAAATCCATGAATTCTTCTGGGCTTCGAATTGCTTCCTCATCCACCATATTCTCTAGATCTGGCTACCAGCGACTATTTCCTGTTCTCAGATCTCAAAGGAATGCTCACTGGAAATAAATGTTCGTCGAATGAAGAGGTGATCGTCGAAATTGTGGCCTATTTTGAAGCAAAGGGCAAATCGTACTGCAAAAATGGTATCGAAAAGTTTAAGGGTCCCATAATCAGTGTATCACCCTTGGGAATTATGAAATTTTGCAAAATCAATTAACAATATATTAAAGAATCATGTGTTCTTCTGGGTTCTTCAATTTTATGTAATTAATTTCATATATAATACTTTCAATCTTATTACCAACCCACCCTAGAAAAATTATAAATGACATAAACCGATACTTTGATGAAAATATGGTTATTTTTTTAATAATAAATCATAGTTAACTCTAAATAAGAATGAACCATACCTAATAATTAGTTGCCTTTATCTTATCAAGTATAAAATGTTATTGTATCCTTGATTTCGTCTATGTATTGGATGCAATAACAATAAAAATGACCATCGTCTTATTTACAAATCAATACACACACTACCCTCTAAAAATAATAAAAGTACAAGCAAATATTGTGGATTTTGGGTAATGATACAGCGAGGTTATCGTGATATTTTGCCATTAGAGTAGAACCATTGTGACCGGACGGAAGGCTGATAATGGAGGTTTAAGTGGGATAAAGTGGCTTGTTCGTATATAGTGTTATATAACTCGAATCCGCCAGCATTTCGTTTTCATCAGCATTAAGATTTCAGAACACTGAATTGCTTTATATGAAACTGGACAATAGAGTCCGAAAGTAAATGAGCAAGGAGGCGTGAAAAAAGTTCCCAAAGGAGATATGACTTCGAAATGAATGGAGCAAATGTAGAAAAGGACACAACCTAGACAACATTTTCGTTTTACATGCCATGGCAATAAAGCTAGAACAACTAGAACTAATATATTTCATATATATTTAATTTTAACTGAGTAAAAACTCTCGATTCTATATAGTTAAAAATATTTGTCTTTAAAAAATATATATTTTTTATTATTTAATTAATACATTGTTACTAGTCGTTTACATCTAACCTACAATTTGTCCTTATGATAACTTAACTCTAGGTATATAACTACACTACACAACACTACATAAGATCAGATGGTTTGATTCTTTTGAGTTTCTGGTGGTATCCAAAAGATATATCTCGATGTAGATAATCAGTCCTATAGTATTGTGGTGCACTTACAATACCTCTCAGGACTTTGTTCTGAAAAATTTGTATTTTATTTATGTTACTCTTTGCAGAACATCCCCATAATTGAACTCCGTATGTCCATATAGGTTTCAGTATTTCCTTTTATAATGGCAATTTATTATGTACTGATAATTGTGATTTTCTTCCAACTAGCCGGTACATTTTCCTATATTTCCCTTCCAGTTCTTTTCTATTCTACTTTATATGTTCCTTCCAGCGAAGTTTTGCATCGAGATTTTTTCCGAGATATTTAGCGTTGTTGCTATATGGAATGAGAGTATTGTTTAATGTTGTTGGTGCTTGTACGGTCTGTTTATAGGTAGACTGCACATTTACTTTCATTAATTCTTATTTTCCAAGCTTGTGTCCAATTATTTATACTGTCACTTGCCTGTTGTAATTTTCGTGGTTTTTGTAAAACCTTATTGTGCTACATCTAAGAATATAGCTGAGCATACCTTTTTACTTTAGTAGGCTTTCTCAATAACATCCTTTGTGGACAACTTTTGTGGACCTGGTCAATTGTTGAGTGCTTGTTAATAAACCCAAACTGATGTGTTCCACTATTTCGTACTATTTATTCTCACTCCATTCCATCACGGTTCTCTCTGAAAAATTTCGAAATATTATCAATGTTAACATGGCGTATTAGTAACTTCTACTAAAAGTAGCTTCTAAAAGTAACTACCAAAAGTAACTTCATCCTACTTTATCATCAATTTTTCATACTTTTCTTAAAAAAGTAGTTTTCTATTTTAAATAATTGAAAACTACCATTATCCAAGATTTGCGTACTTGCATACACATATATAACACAACATATGACTATGTCTATATATTCAATTAAAAATGTTGTTAATATCTACACTACATCTACCTTATAATACTTTAATAATGTTAATACTTTTATTAATTTATTCATTTTTGGCTTGTCATCAGGCAGTATAAGTATTATATTAGCTAACCCTTGTGGTGATCCATAATTGCATAATTCAGTTATGTTAATTAAGGTTCCATTCACTTTTGCATGTTATTGTTATTAGATTTACTCGCATCGCTCAATATTCCAATTAAGTTTGGCACTATATCCGATATGCATGCTTCAATGAATCAAATTTTCATTCTTCTACCATCTGTGAATATTCATCAGATATCCAAGGCAGTATTTTGTAATGAGTTGATGAACACACTTCAACATGGTTGTACATTCAATAAATATATCAGATATTGCTTTTCTTTTGTCTCACTATCAATAAAACACAACTGTGAAAAGTCAAATCCACAATAAATAATCGAATAGAACTTAGAAATTAATTAAGATATAATAAAAAACGCTGAATTACCTACTGTATCCTAAATATATCCACGTAAGCAATTATTTATGAGACGCAAAGTGTTGGAATACGGTATTACCTACCACAAAATTATATAATTATATAATATAAAAATTATATAAGACACCGACAGTAAATATAAGCTATTTTCATTAATTTTTCTCTAGCCAAAGTTTCCTAAAATGAATTCTGGTTGAAATCACCAGCTAGAATAAGCACATTTCTTAATGTATAGTTATAGAAGTCAGATTTATCAGCACCTAAGCTTGATTCAGTATATATATATATATATATATATATATATATATATATATATATATATATATATATATATATACATATATATATATATATATGTATATATATATATATATATATATATATATATACATATATATATATATATACATATATATATACATATATATATATATATATATATATATATATATATATATATATTCTCACCATCCAATTAGCCATGACAACTTGGCTAAAATAGCTACGGTAATGGAAGCAGCTCTAAGTTAATGGACATTGTTTAGGATCCAATTATATATAACTCAAAGAATACAAAACTCTGTATTTCTGACTGAACTGAATATGAACATAATTCAGAAACAGGTTACCCACTACGTTCCACCACTTTTGTTCTGTAGCTAATCATTGAAATTTTCATAAATTTAACTATTATATTCTAAAGTTTATATTCTTTAACTTAAATTTTTTTTTCAATTTGTGTTACAGTGAATTGATGAAAAATTAGGTCAAGATTCGGTCTCTCATTCTCATTCTCATCTCATTCAACAGTCACTGATTAGCAATTAAAAATGTTGTTAATATCACTAGATTATAACTTAAATCAGAATTAATTTTTTTTATAATTTAATTACCCGAACAACCCATATACTCAGTAGAACGCTCAAGAACTTCATTTTGCCTCGAATTCAGTAACTACTGAGTGTTTCAACGATTCGCTTTTGCTCATAAAAATCGGTTATATATTAATTTAAAGCAATACAAAATCCTTAAATTATATTTTCTACGTATAATTTGTTAATATTATATATTATAAGTTAAAATAATGATTTTGATATCAACTGATGAAATAACTTAAAAGTGAAAAACAATAAAAAATTGCATGTAATAACATAAATGTACAAACACAGAAACCTTATAATAGGCATGTATACAAATGAGCATTCTAGTTATCTCAAAATAGAACTTACTAATAAAAAAACTATGTAATTATATGTATGTCCAAACTAGACGTAAAAAATTATATATTTGTGTGCTAGAACAAAAGGTGTAACCATTTCACTTAGTTGAGGTTAAATTTCCATTTTTAGCTTTCCACGCGGTCGCAGCGTATTTATTTTAATAGCACAATATCACGATAACGTAGCAGTATTATCACGGAAATCCCCAATTTTTGTTACTTTATTATACTTACAACGCACCTGTATAAAATTGAGTGTTTAAAACTAGAGCTTTCATTACTACTTTGTTATTTATTTATTATTTTGTATATCATATTATTTTTTATATAATACTTTGTTAAATGGTTGTCATATTTTATGTTGAATTAATTTAAAATTCCTCTTTGGACTTATGGGTTTCAAATATGAGATTGCACTAAGACATCCAACCGACCAGAAATCCAGCAGCCAAAACAAAGTTCTTCGATTAATGCTCATTATTAACAAGTGCTTGTCACTCTAAGTAACCAACAAAGAACTACCCGATGACCTCGAATTCAAATGGATTTACGAAGTTATCCAAGATGTTGCCATAAAACATGAAATAAGGTTACTAAATCACAGCAATGTAGAAGCAATACAGCTACTCAACAATACAGGAAATAAGATTTAAGCGATCTAAACCACATGAACTTGCATAATGTATAAGTGTTTAATCTTATAAGTGATCTGACTTAATTTTAATTTGGGAGATACGTACTGATGTATTTATCCCAGTCGTGTTTATACATTGATACAAGTACAAGTAAGCATTAGTTGAAAAGTTATAACCAAACAGGTAAAAGTCACGGATACGAAGTCACGGCAGACAAACAAACGAAAATGGATACGATGTAATCGTATAAAAGAAAACACTTAAAGAAATATATTTAAACTTTAGTGACTATCTAAATATGACTGAAAACAAAATTATAATGAATTAAATTTAAAAGTATGACAGTGTTGTCAATAAAAATAAAATATATGAAATATTCAGTCACGTTAATAAGTAAATAACCACTCCAGTAACCAAAACAACAATAAGTAACGATAGATGCTCTCTAATTAAACTCCATGTAATTAAACTCCATGTTGGTTATTCGTCGGTCGGTATGCTTCACAAATTACTAGTAGAGTGAATATCTATAGGGTGTTAATCAGGGCTAATCATTCATCTAGGAACCTAGAAGGACTACATTCCTCAGAGGGTTTAATCACTCCTAAATAATAAACACAGCAAACTGAATATACCAAAGCACAAACTACATATTTTGCATAATAATTATTTATGCACTCCAATAAAGATATATTGAAAAGTTTTCTATCAGTGAACTTACCAGCCATGTTTTCTTTTGACTATCACTTAGTTTAGCCAATAGTGCATCAAGAAGAGAGTTGGAACTCAACATTCGGACCTATTCCGGCTGGAATTCCGCAGGATAGAACACAAGAAATCAGTACTGCTATACAAGAAATCAGTACTGCTATACTCTTTAATCAAACTTTATAATTATTGAAATGGCGGAAAAAAATATTAATTTATTAATGCTTTATTGTATAGACTTGTCTACTACTAGAGCTTTTTCTAGATTTCATACAGTGGTACAATTATCATGTATAACGGAAAGTCATTAACGACTTTTTTCGGAAAAACTACATACATTTCAAGAAAATATTATAATTACTGTTGGAAAATAAGAGTATTGGGCATTTGATTCTAAACATCTTGCTCTAAACATATAAACAAACTGTTTATCGTTGTGTTGAATGGTTTTCATTGAGACTTTTCTAGCTTCTTCGAATTTGGCTATGCACTGCTCTGCAAGCGCGTGTCCCATTGATGCGAAAAGTTAAGAGTCGGGCGGCGTAAGGTCTGGATAGTATGGCGGGTGCGATAATATGTCCCATCTAAGTGCTTTCAGCGCCTTTTTGTCCGATTTTGCTTTATGAGACTTGTCGTGCTGTAAAATCACCGTACCGTGAAATTGATCACTTGTTGTTGATAGCGATCACTAAATGCTTAACTGTTTCACCAGTTGCCCGAAAACAATTTGGCCTTAGAGTCGATCGTCCGGATTCGGCAGGTGATAACCATGATCTCTGAGCTTAGGGCTTTCAAAATAAATACACTTTTTATCCCAATCACTATTTTATGCATAAATGACCCCCAATGAAACTTTTGAGCAGTATTTCAGACTCAATTTTTCGATTCTCCATTTACCTACCATTGCACCCGTCTTTAGATTTCCCCATTGTTCTTAATTGGTCACTAATCGTTTCTTGAGCCTTAATACTTAGCTCCTGCCAACGCTTCTGACAAATATTTTTGAGTATGAGTTTGGTCTTTGTCCAATAACTCTTGCATTTTCGCATATTCAGACGTTTTCGGTCTGCCAGAACGTTCTTTGTCCTGCACATCGAAATCACCAATTTTGCAATCTTTGAATTCACGTCTCACGTTTTTAAGTTTAGAGCATGCTCAGCGTAAATTTTAACCAGTAAACGATGACTTTCAGTGGCTTTTTTCTTTTTATTAAGTAAGAAAGGTAATGCATGCTGCAAATGCACGTCTTCGGGCACGAAACTTGACTTTTTCAAAGAGGTATAAATCTATTGTGATGTTACATCACAAAATTTAACATGACTTTAAAGCTTGATGTTAATAGAATAAAATGACATGTGTGTCAAATCATAACGTTATATACTTAAGTTTAGCGACTGTGTAGACGATCTGTTGATTATCCGCGACAACTGGTAAAATTGCCTAAAATTAAAATACTATAATTTTAGAGAAAACCGTTTTCATTTTTCTTGATATATGATATTTCTTAATAAAAGTTTGCTTTCAAAAATTAAAACAGCCATACAAACACATCTTAATGAGATAAATCTGGCTGTAAAAGAGGCTGGTTCGATTTAGCGGCCAATTATCTCAATTATTTCATATCATTGCCATTGACAGAATTATATGTTTACCAGATAACAAAGGTTATCAAATCAAAACATCAGTGATTAGTGTTTTACATTTATATTTTTTTCATTAGATACATCTTACATTAGATATACATCTATCATAATGATGATCACTAGTTGGATCACATTGGATTACTAGTAGGTTTGATGTCTTAGTGCAACCACATATCTGCACCTCATAGGCCCAAATTGGCTACATGATTGACTGATAA
Organism: Rhynchophorus ferrugineus; assembly: GCF_030347505.1. Classification (NCBI taxonomy): domain Eukaryota; kingdom Metazoa; phylum Arthropoda; class Insecta; order Coleoptera; family Curculionidae; genus Rhynchophorus; species Rhynchophorus ferrugineus. Next base: position 14,309,114 of record NW_027472583.1, on the reverse strand, counting down.
ACCAATCTATTTGATTTTAAGTGAAATTGAGAGTATCTTCTGACTAACCAGTACGGTTGCTTGTATTTGAATCCAATCTGCTATGCATTTGAAATGATTTAATTAGATTTTGGTCATTTAGCCGCAACACAAAATTAATATGGACAGATTTAGACCTATTAGGCTGTATTTTCCAGTCGCTAGTTCATTTATAGATTTTGCTGACCGATGCGTGTACTTTTTTTAAATCCTAGATAAAGATACATCTTTTGTCATGATAACCGTGTCGTCGACAAATATTCCAAGTACTGTTTCTTTTGTTTCAAAAATCCTTATTTGTTATTTATTCAACTGCTACGAAACCTAGACAAAACTGATAATAAAGAAATTTACACAAATTGAGACGTTTTTCTTTTATGGCCGATATTACATAGGAAAAAAACTTATAATTTCATCTGAACCATTTTTCTTGTCATAATATTACGTATCCAAACGCATTATTCATCGGGTCATCTCGGAAGCGTATGAATTATCCAGCACCGTGCACCTCGGTGTCACCTCGTTTTGGTCCCGTACCCCTTTTCAGATCCAAAACCAACCTTCATAACGGCTATTTCTGCTCTAAAATCGTGTCGTTGATAAATGACCGACGTTTCTGCGAGAGCGCAAACAGACAGAAATGCTAATAGCGAGGATGCGACTGCCGTCCCGGCAAAAGAAAAACGGCCAACAAGCGGTCACATTTGCTGTCACATCTATTTCGGGCCCGGGTTTCCTGCGATTTTCCTGAGACGAATGTCGAGCGGCCGTTGTTTTTCGCGATGTTGTTCGTTCGGACGGACCCCCGATGCGGAGAGCGCTATCTCGCCACAGTCGTTATTTGTGGAACGACTGAAGAAAAAACAACGACGGGCTTTTTCGGATTTTTCCGGCTATTCTTGGCCGTGTTTGGCATTCTTCGCGGTCGAGTTTGACGCATCTAAATGGTTCGTTATCGTGCACGATGGAATAAAAAAATTTACATCTCGAGTGATCTCGTAATCTGTCAGCCGGAGCCGACGAAAAAAGTATTCGTTCTACGTTGAAAATAATGAAATGGTATGCGACTGATTATTCCTGTGATTCTCTTAAGTCATACGACCTAATATAGTTTTGATTTTACACAATTACAGAAATTACATAAAATATAGTCTAATCCAAATAACAGTGAACTCACGTCATCAAGATATTTAATGTATTTTCCTGACGAATTTCTAAATTAAATTCGTTTTAGAATTAGACAATATTTTCCTTCTCATTTTATTCTTGTTAAAAAGAGATATGCTGTCTAATGCATTCTGGCATGTAACTGAATCAGACTACAAATGCAGTTTGTAACAATTCAAAATCCGTAGTGTATATTCGAAGAAGTGTCGAATGTATTCCAAAACCATCAAGTCAGTCTTAGTAAAACCTTTAAGATAATCTCTACAATAGACCCCCATTTCGGAGTCACTGCAAATACCAGGTGCATCTCTAATTCCTTTCTCGTTTTTTCAGCTAAAGAAAACAAGTTCTAACTTAATGAGTAGTTATTTCTTTTAAGTATTGGTAATTTCATTCTATATATTTTACCCATCTCCCAGGCAATTTCGACATTTCAAAGGAACATTATTTCCTTTATGATATACGCTTCAACGCGTACCCCATTGATGAGGAAATGTGGCCGTCGTGTGGAGCTAGATCTGAATAATAGGGCGGGTGCAATAAAATTTTCCATCCAAGTGACTTCAACACTTCCTTGAGTAGTGTTTCTCTATAAAACAGCACATTGTCTTGCTACATAATCACCTAATCACGTTTCAAGGTCTCAAGAACATTTTTCAATCAATGCACAGTTCAAATTAATCATTTTTTGTTGCTAGCGATCACTAGTTTTTCAGTGTCTCCAGCTTTCAACAGTTCACCAGGTTCAACAAAAATATATGACATCAACATTCAGTTCCATCAGGTTTTGCGTCAAAAACGACTTCACCTTGCAGTCCATGGGCCAACTTCGCTACCATGGTAAATATTTTTTTAGTTGGGATTTACGGAATACATCGATTTTTCATCACCCATTGTTATTCAGAGATTATATAGCTAGATTTAATAGATATAATTATATAGAGATTATATCTTATATAATGACTTTCTTTTATATCTTTGAATCAGAATTTGAATATATATTATATAATTATATTTTCTACGCAAATCTTTTACAATCAGCCCAGTCTATTTCTTGCGATGTGCCTTTACCTTATTATGTACTAGTCGATTGTATAACCATGCCTAGACAGAGATTAATTGTGACTAGAGTAAAAAATGTACATCAAATTATGAATTATACTTATAGTCCAACCTTTTCATTTGTTCTACGAGCATGTGCGCATTACTGATCATCCTACCCTTGCAGTTTTAAGAGAATCTTTCACTATAAATAATTTGAAAGTGTTTTTGCTATCAAATTTCTTATTAACAATTATTCACTGACTTTGAAGTCATTATTCTTAAATTTCAATGATTGCTTTCTCATAAAACAATAATGCGAAATAAATGGCTAGTTGATATTTGAGTCAAATTATCTGTAACTATATACAATTTGCTCATTATCCAATATAACATTTTCAAATGCCAGTCTACTTAAAGAATTTTATAATACGTGATTAGTGTAAGGTAAATGAATACTTTGTAGAAACTGAGAAACTTGTTTATGTAAACAAATACTCGCTTTCATAATATATAATAATACTTGATGGTGAAATAAGTTCGCGAGACATCAACTATATGACAACATAAGTACAGAAAGTCGATGAAATTTTAATATTTCATCTTTCGCAAAACCACAAAAACCAAAAAAGAAATGTGATCATCGAATTATGATCGAAATTTTATTTGAAAATTAATAATTTGAAAATCAGTTTATCAGAGCAAATTATACCATATCTTCCACCATATAATACCACCATCATGAATAATGGCTAATTTGAATTCAGATCTAAAACAAATGTCTGTTCAGAAATCACTTATTTTGCAGTATTAACTAAAAAATATTTTAATTAATCTGATGAAAATTATACTGAAGAATAAGCCATTCTTATAATTGTAATCTAATGTTCGCCAATTTTTATTTGTACATACATTTTATAACATTGTAAATTTGATTATAGTGTAATTCCAAAATTCAACAAACTCTAAAAACATAAAAATATTATTATTATTATTATTTACTAAACAAGCAATATTCGAAGATAAAATAAAAGAAATAGGGTATATAATAAACAGAGCCAACCATTATTTTTGTCGTTTTTGCCTTTCCACTGTTATTTGTCCAGACCGTTCTCAATACCGAACAGCAAATATATATTTCCATGTCCCAATTTTTATTTTCGTTTTTTGTTGTAAAGATAAGTATTAAATTTTAATAAATACGGTATAGGTTTAGATAGTATAGGTATAGGTTTTTAAAGAATGAAAAATAAACTGTTGATAAATGTTTTCATTACTTGTTTTAAAAATTAAACTTGGTTGGCAGCAAAGTTAACTCACGCATATCATTTCTCAATAGTATTAATCTTCTATAGTAACTTCTTCGTCTCCCTTTTACCAACTAGAGTTTATCTGAACTGGACCTATTATTTAACGTGAGCTAACTTGGAGATTATCCAAGAAGACATCCGGTCTTGTCCAGCCTGCTTTCTGGCGCGACTGGGATCATTATCCTTGTCGCTTTCACTCTTACCTAAGGACAATCACAAACAAAAATTTACGACCATGCCTGGGCAGAACTCGAATCCATGTCTAACACAACAACAGGGAGAACCGTCCTGCCGCCTTTTCCATTGCGTGAACCAAGCCGACAATTTAAACATTTGAACGAAAAGCTGAAGAAGTGCGAAAATATATCGATAATTGAATCGCTATCAAACCAATATAGTTTTTAAACACAGTATCGCTATTTTGCCAGGAAGACAAGACTTTTTTAAATAATATATATTGTACTAACTTTTTTCAATAAAAACCTTTTTAAAATAAAAAAAATTATTAGAATACATACAAGCACATAATACCAGTATTTAAAATTTCGAGTTAGTATTGTATCACTTCAACAGGTATTATGGGAAAAGTTTTTCTCTATTTCGTCAGGAAATCTTATTATCATGTCTTTGATCATAAAACTGGTTCTAAAATACTGCATTTTGTCAGACACGCTCTTTTAGTAGCTATTACTTCGAATGTCCAAGTAGGCGTCGAGGTTGTGGCCGTGGTTGTCGCTATTTTATGGATAGTAATGGAAAATTACTAACAATGATACTAGAGATTTTTATAAAAGATTCCGAAACAAGTAGGCTTTTACTAAACAGAGACAAATCGTTCGCTCCTTTGTTTTGCATTAATATTTAATATTCCACGTTACTAAATAAATAAATGGAAATACTCAAATTAGTTAATTTCACATTAGCAATGGTTTTAAAAGAAAATAAGCTTTAATTAATAACAAGTCAATTGAAAAGTTCCCGCCTTGACACAAAGATGGTGCTACGAGAATTAAATATATATGTTTTTTAGTTAGACCTAACCCTCAAAAGATGCGTGTATAAATTTAACGGATGTCGGATCATTAGTTTGTGAATTATAGGATTTTGAGCGAAGCAACTTTTGTTATTGTGAAAGAAGTAGATAAAAAGGAATTTCTCGTGTTGATAAGATTCCGGACACTACCCCAGGAAAATCTACCATCAAGGATTGGTATACTAAGTTTAGACGTGGTGAAATGAGTACCGAAGACGGTGAACGCAGTGGACGCCCAAAAGAGGTTATTGCCGACGAAAACATTAAAAAATCCACAAAATGATTTTGAATAGCCGTAAATTGAAATCGAATGAAATAGCAGACACTCTAAAGATATTAACAGAACGTGTATATAATATCTTTCAGGAATATTTGGGTATGAGAAAGCTCTGTGCAAACAGGGTGTCGCGCGACTTCACTTTCGGAGCAGAGTTTGAAGATGATCAAGCGTAATAAACCCTAGTTTTTGCATCGATATGTGACAATGGATGAAATATGACAACCGACAGTCATCCGAGTGGACTACACACGATGAACCCGCTCCAAAGCGTGGGAAAACGCCACAGTCGCCTGGCAAGGTTATGGCGTCTGTATTTTAGGATACGCATGGAATAATTTTCATTGACTATCTTGAAAAAAGGAAGGACTATCAACAGCGACTATTACATAGCGTTATTGGACCGTTTGAAGGACGAAATTGCCGAGAAACGGCCGCATTTGAAGAAAAAGAAAATTCTGCTTCACCAAGACATTGCACCGTATCAGAAGTCAGTGAACACGATGACAAAAATCCATGAATTGTGCTTCAAATTGCTTCCTCATCCACCGTATTCTCCAGATGTGGCCCCCAGCGACTATGTCCTGTTCTCAGAACCCAAAAGAATGCTCTCTGGGAAGAAATTTTCGTCGACTCAAGAGGTATCAGGACAAATCGTACTACAAAAATGTTATCGAAAATTTGGAGGGTCGCTATACTCAGTGTATCGCCCTTGAAGGGAATTATGTTGAATAAAAAAACTAATTTTACCAAAAAAATTTGTTCTACTATGGTAGGCAGGGGACTTGACACCTATTAGAATAACTATAATTAGTTTAATAACATTTAGATAGATATTATATGTGAAAGTATTTTAATATAAAAACAGTATAAATGAAACAATAGCAGAACTAAAAGCTAACATTTAATAAAAGGATAATACTTGTTAGATCTTTTTTCGTTATATTTTCCTATTTCCTTTTTTTGTTATGTTTTCCATAAGTCTCCTTTTTATCAACTAGGATTTACCAACAGATCTTACTGTTTTAAGTGGGCTCCGAACCACAGTCCTAAACATTAAGCCTACCGACTGGCCAGTGACCAGTGACCAAGATATCCGGTCTTACCTAGCCTGGTTAGTGGCGTAACTGGAATCTTTTTACTTGTCAGATTTTGCACCCTAGCTTTTTGGACAATCAATCGACTATACCGCAGCATTCGAGCAGCACCAGCAGAATTCGAGCCCGCCATTGTCGCAACAGCAGGAGGACTGTTCTGTCACCTTAACCACTGCGTCAAAAAAGCCGGTACTTAATTGGTTCAATGGAAATGCGACAATATATTTTTAATGTTACTTAGCATGATTAAATGTGGAATTATTTATACTCATATACAAAATGTAAGATACAATAAAGTATAAAATGTTATTTTGTAATCTTGGTATACGCCACAATATCCTTTTATATAACTAATAAAACAGATTATGATTCCTAACAAAATCTGTGGTATAAAAATGGCAAGGACATTAAAAATACATCTCGTATGAATAATTTATTCTGCAGCTTATCTTGACCTTTGCTCCAAATGTCAGGTTAAATTTCAAAAAAAGAAAAGGAAAAAAATTTTTGACAGAAAATAGTTTAATTGAAACTTGAAAAAATAGTATTCATCTTCATGCTGGAAACACAATTGGTCCCTATTTTTTTGAAAATGAAGTTGTTGCAGTTACTGTTACTGCTGAACGGCACCAAGACATGATTCGAAATTTTCTTGAGCCTGAAATGGAAAAGTGAGGACCAGAGGACATGTGGTTGCAGCAAGATGGGGTCACACCACAAACAGCTCGTTCGACAATTCAATTATTGAATGAGGTTTTTCAACGAAGACTAATTTCGCGAACTAATATCACCAGACTTTTTCTTTTGGGGTTTTTTTAAATCAAAAGTTTATATGAATAAGTCCCAAATGATTCAACATATTAAAGACAATATTCGTCACGAAATTGAAGAAATTCAGCATCAGATGTTGAAGGATGTCATAAAAACGCCTTAAAAGGTGCTGAAAGTTGCATAGTGATTCGCGGTCCCCATTTAACTGATATAATTTTTTTATCGTAACGAAAAAAAAATGTAAAAACAAAATAGACTTTTTATGAAAACCAAACTTTCTTTGAGCAAAGTTATAGGCAATCAAAATAGTAGCGGTACTTTTACTCCACACTGTATTTGAATGTTACCAAAAATGTTTTCTTATTCTAATATCTTGAAAGTCGGCATGAGTATTTCCGATACAATATGCGTTGTGCCACAGGACGTCATTTGGAAACAGCGGTTTTTTATTAATGTTGACCAAGAATGGTTAGAAGAATTTCCCATCTCAGAAACTATTGAGTGTTATTCACGTTATCGGATGAATCATCAAACAATACCTACATTTTTACGAAATATACATCGTGATAAGGCACTGAGTACTAATATGTTAAATGATCAGTGCTGAAAAATTCCTATTATTAATTTGTTTAATACAAATTAAACCAGTTCGATGGCCGGTAGTTGTAATCAGGTTTGACATTATAAAAAATCACGAACTAAAATAAACAAATGTAATAATCTGTAATATATATTATTTTGTGATATTTTTTACCAAATGTACTATGACAAAGATTGAAATTGTTTTTCCTACTGAATACCTAATAATACGCAGGTCCGCTTTTATTATTGTCTACCGATATGATATATTTCTTGTGTTCTACCAGGAAATAAGACAAGCAGCAGCACATGTTAAATATTTAATATACGACTAAAGTGGCCCAATTTCAAGCGACGTGGGCTTTCAGTCGCATTAGGTGCATTATGCAGGTCCGGAGATGATATGCAACGCGTTTTCTCTTTTAGTTTGCCAGCAACATGTTTAAAATGCATGTCTACGTAACATGGTCTATTAAAGGCAATACCATTATTTTGCATTAGAGTACATTATTTCGAAGAATATTAAAACTTCTTAAAGGGAAGGTATATAACATCAAGTAGTGCTATATTTTTAAACTCATGTGTATCATGATGTTAATACTTAGTCAGCTTCAAAGTAGTTTGAAATAAGACAAAAATAGCCAGGAGTAAGCAACTTGTAATACTTTTAGTTGTTTATAGAAACTTCTTAGATGTGACGATTTCGGGCTTATTAACCAGCTACGCCTTGGGTAGCCTTTCAATAAGAACTTGCAGCTCAGAAAGAACTCAAACTGAGCATTGTTTCACGCGGTTGTCCCTAAAAGGGAAGCTTGAACATTTTGGGAGTAACGCTAGAAGAATGAATGAATACTTGGAGAGAATGTACCTGCCTTTATGTATTTTTTAATATGAATACTAAAGAAATGTATCTTTTACAAATATCCCATACATAAAAATTTGTGATGATTCTAGTGGAGATTCTACAGCTTTGATGCCACAATGAAACACTCATTATAATAAATAAGATTCTCCGGTTTATCAGCTTAGACAGGGTGGAATATCGGCCATGTACAAATTGCACATAGCCGTGGCTAATGGAGAAAATTATATGGAAACTCGTCAGGCCTATATTCGAATGGTTTCGAATTGGCACTTTTCTTGTGGATAATTGCGATATGCGTACGTTTCCATTTCTTAAGGAAATGCCTTAGTCTCAATATGAAATTTATAACATATTAGTCACAATTTGAATAGTAGATCTATTATTCTGGTTGACGATATAATTGTATTGAAATATTATATTTTCTATACAAATCTTTTAGAAACAGCCCAATCTATTACTTGTGGTGTACCTTTGCTTTATTTTGTACCAGTCTATACTGGTATAATTACTAGGCTAACTATGGTAATTAAAAAGCGAATAGCATAAAATAAGTACTAGACGGTCATTGATACATTTCGAAGTATTTAGGAAAATTCTTCAGAATCAGCTATACGCCTTCGCTGGAGGTGTTAAACGAATCATTCATTATTTCAAAATAAAAGGTTTATTTGTCAATTTTGTTGTTAGGTAAACATCTAACATAAACGATCAGTTCTTGACCTTTTCAAGAGGATAATTTATTCACTCGTTCTATCACGAGATTCTCTGCTGAAATTTCAGATCTTTTTTATTCTTTTGCCATACGAAAACGGACCCGTCTACGGTTCCATAATGTGATTTGCTTTATCCCTTCTGCCCTTAAACGTCTAGTCAGAACGTTTTCGGGCTTTATAGATAATGAATGAATGACTTGTGTTTATACGAGAGGCTTTCTGTTTTATATTTCGGGCTTATACGTTGATTCAAATATATTATAGACCTAATGTATCTGATATTTGTGTATGTGTAAGTGCCAATAAATATATTATATATTCTATTCAGTCGTCATCGAAATTTGTGACATCAAAACGTCGCAATGTTGCCGCATCAACTCTGAGTTATAGTTCAGTTAGGCTTTGACATACCACAAAATTATAATTTAAATAAAATAACTGAACGACATGTTATCAAACATATTTAGTTTATTTTAACATTATAGTACATCTAATGCATATATTAATGGAGGACTTAAAACTACAATTAAGAACACAGGTATAATAGTTTGAAGGTTAGAGTTTTATTATATTTACATTAAACTCTTTTCCACACCACCCATGAGTTAAAGTTCTAGGTGCGTTTTTATATAGTTGTATCTACCTGGAGGCCTAATCCACCTAATTAACAATTATATATCAAACTACTGTATTTTACTTTCATTCGAGAGCATATTTACGTTTTTAAATTTAGTTCTAGTTTCTTTCAATGGTGTGTTTACTTTGTAAGTCATCTTGGTATCACTGTATTTCTTATTTCTTCTGCTACTACCTCTGTACACCATTCTTGATAAAATTAATCACCCAGTTCTGCCTAATGCATTTACCATATCTACAAAACAGTTAACATTCATTCTCCCTCATATATTCTAACCTAATGCTCATGTTTAATTCTGAACAATTAATATCAAATTAATACAATACCATTTTCTACAGTTATTTTCTATTAATTATGTGCATACCACTAGTTGTTTCCGCTCTCATCATTCTGTCTCAGCAATTTCCAGCATTGCAGATCACCTATTCTGAAAGTTTCCTTTAGTCACTTTCAGTTTCCGACTCACTGTCCAATTCAATCACTAAACGGTTAATTTCCAATTACTTCATCTGTATGTCTTATCGAGTTCAACCAAACCGAAGGTGTTAGGGTTGACAATACTTCCTTCCCCATATCCAAACAGTTCTTCATTTTCTTAAATATATCGATATGTTCTTGTAAAATATCCATATTGTTTATACTTGTTGCAAAAAATATATCGATATTTTTTTTCTCCGATATGTTTTTTAATGTATCTTCGCCGATTTCTCCATCAATAGCAGACCGATTTTCAAAACTTATTTTTATTCGAAAGAATACACTTCCGAGGTGGTCCCATTGAAACCAAGTCAGAATCTGATGGGGGTCGCGCGCAAATCTAGGGAAACCCTCAAATTTCAAAGGCACGTACAGTATTCGCACATTTTTATCTAAAACAATCAGATATTTGTATATAATGTTATTGGTGTGATGATGTGACGGGAAATCGGAAGTAGTTCAGTGCAAGAGCCATTCAATTTGCTTTTTAGGCACTAACCGTAGCATATAAGACCTTGTAGAAATATAAAACACAACTGCTTCTATGGTGTAATTATCAGAGTGTTCAGCTTTCAAATGGAGGTCGCAAAATAAAATATTTTTAACAAAAAAACTGAACCAACTTCAAAAAATAAATAAGAAACTCACTAAAAAGTAAAAAATTATCAAACTCAGAGTTTTAACACAAAAAAAAACGTTTTAAAATTAAATATGTACCTAATAATCGTTATAATAACTAAATCAAAATAAACAAAACCTTATTTAACCTATACCTAACACGTATTTTATATTCTACTATATATACAGAATTTAGCTTAGTACCTAACTAAACCTATTCATCTATTTACAACATTATTTTAACTACTACAAACTGATAATTAAAAAAGTATAATATAAATTTGTAACCTATACACAAAATTAAATTACGAACAAAAGAAATCTAATTTATTGCTTTAAAGTTGTATAATAAATTAATCAATAAAAGTAACGATAAGTGAATAAGATAATTACACTGAAGAACACACGAAATATTAGCCTAAAGACTGAAATCAATAACCAAAATTGTTAGTCGGTCCACATAAAAATTGTATATCTAATAGTAGGAATGTTGAAAAAATATTTTTTTCTATGCATCTTATGATTGATAGACTAGTCCTTAAAGTATATATAATACATTTATTCTTATCTCAGAATCTAGCTAATAACTAAGAGATAAGAAGTAAAAATTAAATCTAGAGAAGAAATTAGCTTTATCATAAGCGGGCAAAACAATTTCTTGCTTCTTTAACGCTGCCAATGCTCAAGAATTAACAAAAAAAAGAACTAGAAAATCAAATCATTTCATGTTTTCGAACAATTACTTGAGCAATTTTTCGGTAAAAATAGGAAAATACTCTGAATTTCGCAGAGACTTTCGTGATATACGTAGTAAATAAATCAGACGTTCGGAACGGTTAAACATCGGACAGAAGTTCAAAATTGATCGTCGAAGGAAAAGGGTCTTTTGTGAAGTAGGGTCGATAAATAGATGCAATTTCTTGGTGAAGGGAACGAAGTAATTTTCACGAAAGAAAACCAGAAATTTCAAGAAAAATTATTTAGTGGGGATGATTAATGAATAGATGTACCAAAACACAGGAAAATATTAATATTGTTTTTCTGGAATACAGAATACGTTTATTTAAAAAATTAGTATATTTATTTCAAAGTGCCTAGCGGATCAACTTTAAGAATTTAATATATTTATTTTATAAATAAAATAATTTAAAATACTCATACACTATTTCTCTAACAACTATATTTTGTTTTCAATAATTTCTCTATATATTTTTGATAATCCCGTTGTTTTGACAACATATTTATAAGAGAAACATAAATATAAATAAGCGGATAAAATAAAAGAGATCAAAATAATCTTTTAAGAACACAACCTTTCGTAAAAAATGATATAGGGGGTATATCGGCAAATAGCTTAAGGCAAGAATATAATTTATAGGGTCCAAAAAAATTATTTTTCATACATAAATCTATATTGAAATATTATTTCAGATACTTAATACTTTCTGCTACTTTATATATCATATATGTCATGTCATGGAGAGTGCTTATGTTAATGTTATTAAATAACAAACATATAGTTACACGTTTTGTGAGCTTCGATATTATAAAAGTTTGATTTCAATAACTTAAGACAATGGTTTTTTTCTCAAAAACAAAAATATAAATATGAGAAATTCATCAAATGACAATAATTAAATGTATTTTCAATTAAAACCTATACCCTGAAAACCCAGGCCATCATTTTTCATAAAAAACGTAGCGCACTGCGCGTCTGGCAACTTAAGATCGACACCATAACAATTCCCAAAGTTGGCATTTCCAAATCCAGAAAGGTTCAGGGGTAACAAACCTGCTATCTTCTCTGATCTGCCCTTCTGGCAGACTTCCCCATCTCCATCATATGCTTATTTTACAAGATGGTAATTCGATCCGTACTCTTCTACGGTTCTAATGTTTGTTAAAGTTTGTTACACCCAACCAGTTGAAACGGCTTCAAGTTTTTCTAAATAAACTTTTCAGCAGAATCTTAAATACTCGATGGTTTGTCAAAAATAATCAAATTCACAGGGAAACTGATATTCCAGAAATTAGGCATGTCATATCTCAATCCTTCCACAAACAACAACTCAGATCAAGTTCTTCTGAAAACGCGCTTGTTCACGGGCTGGTCGACATGCTGGGAGCTTAGCACCGCGTCACCGCTAACCTTACCTTCCCTTTTCCAGGCTGAAACGACCTCATCCGTCGCTGCAGTCATAACTTTTGCCCCAACAGTCATTAGCATACAACAGCATCCATAGTTCGTGAATCTTTAGATAGTTTTACTATCTGTTTTTTCGCCGAGTCCTCGTGCCCAATAACAGCTGTCCAATTAGCGGGTGCATATCCTCAAATTTAATGCAGTAGCAGTAGCGACCCACCAGGGTAAACTGCCTAGAGGCAGTCCCACATAACCCGGTCCAACTTGTCACTCCCGGGCAAGTCTCCGTGATCAGGTACATATCATGCATTCCACCGATGACTGGAATCATTTTTCTTGTCGGGTTTTCCACTCTTGCCTTTTGGACAGTCACAATTATAAACAATCAAAAAATATAAATGTATGACCATGCCCCAGCGGGATTCGAACCCACAACCATTAGAACAAAGAGGATACTTAAGAGTTAAGAATAAACACTTATATACTATAAGTTCAATTGATTTTGTTAGCTTCTGATTTCCAGAGTTTTATTCAGTAGGTTTTTAAGATGGATTCTTGGATAACTTCGATAAATCCACTTTGATTTTGAACTCACCGTCTAATTATTCGATGGTTATGTCGCGATAGGCATCGTCAATTAATAGAAGAACTTTGGTTTCGCATCAATGAATTGAATTGAATTACTTAGTGCAAACTTAAAATGGATATATTGGCTGACATTCGATCACAGATATATAATGTACAGTTTGTTTTATCTGGTCTGCTCTTCGTCTAACGTAATCTTAATTCCAAAATTCCATGACAAAACTTCAATTATAATTCCATTATAAACCTCCAGTTTTAGTTGCATGTTATCACACCACCCTTCTTCTGATTCTGGAGCAACATTTTCCAACAAGTATTTAAAAATAAAGATAACCATTTTCACCAGGCCTAACTTTAATGAAAAATTTATTCAATTTTTTTTATTTAACATTGAACTAAATATATTTAACATTTTGATACATTTTTCATATGAAGCAAACTATACTTACTCGAGTGTGTAATAAAAATGTGAAATACAATCCCATATTTTCTCTAAATGTCAAATACGCGTATCTTTTCGGCGTGACGAGAAGAGTACACACGATCAAGTTATCTGCACGTTAGCGTTAAAAACAAAAGAAAGTAGTAAATCACGTTTTGACGCTGTCAGCGTACGGATTTTCTTCGGGTGCATTGAAAATGAAAATGGAACCGGAATTTCAACGGAGTCGTTCGTGATATACCATGTAAATAAATTAGATATTCGAAAAGGTCGAACCTGCCTTGGGAATTGATCGTTTGCGGATGTGTAGGTGAAGTTCAATGAAGAGAAAAATAATCGTTTAAATATGGTTTATTACATATAACTTCATAGGCTGTTTTTTATAAAAATATAAGATGATTATGACATTTTTTTTAAATTTCACGAACTGAATAAGTGATAATGTTTTTTCGTCAAAATACTGTGCGGCCAAATAAGCAATGAAACCCTCATTAGTCTGTTGTTTTTAAAATATAATTTGCCATTTACATTATAAGTAGCGTTGGGATTTATCGACTGAAATCGACTATCGACTGTATTCAGTCGCTATTTTCGGTCCAACTGATTTGATTACTATTTACCATCAACTGTTTCAGTCGTGTACTTTTAGTTACTATTTTTGGTTCCACTAGTTTCATTCGAGTGATTTTTAAGGTTCTGGTTCTGTCGTCCTAGCCGTGACATTGACAAAAATGTACCCAATTTATGCTTACATAGATTTATATGTAATATATATAGTTTTATGATTTTTTTGGTAGTTTGCTTGTAAATAACAATATATTGTATATTAATATAGCAGCATTTTGGAACGATATTTTTCAAGATTGTTAATGTAACAGGGTAAAAAGATTAAAATTGTGATTAATAGTAAAATACTTTTTGATATTTCGATTACTCTCTCGATATTTAATAAAGCTCTAGTATATTATTGTGCGATCATTTTAAACTATGTCATGGATTAGTTTTTTTCTCTGATTAGGTATATGTTTGATTTTTATTTAGTATTTATGGTTATTGTACGTCTTTAGTTTTTAGGTTTTATTTAAATTGTATTGTATTGTTTATATTTATTAAAGTATATTATTTAAAAATAGCAATTAACATATTAACGATAAAACATTTATGAGGTATTATGTCATTCCATAGAAAATTTCATTCATTTTGGCAGATCCACAGAATATTCAAATAATAAAAGTAAGTCTACTTCGTTTAAAATGAAATTATTAACTGCATGTTAATAACATTACATTAATTATTTCTTCTTTCCTTTTTTAAAGTTAGTACGTGAAGGAATATGCATATCTCCGTCTCGCTTATACTACAATTGAAAAATATAAGCACATATAAAATTTCTCCAAGCAATTATCCCCGTCCTTTCCTCTCTCACACTTTATACAAGAAAGGGTTTGTACATTTTCGTCTGATATCACGGACTGAAAAAAAAACAGTGGAAACGTGCATTTGAGTAAAAATAGTAATTACTATTTTCAGTCACTAGTTTTTTGACTATCGACTATTTCGACTATTTTCAGTCGATAGTCCCCAAAGCTACTTATAAAGGTTTCGTTTTTATTAGAATGGGATTCAACCAGCAGTCTCATTTGTTTATATAATGGCATCAGCCAAATAATTAAATGTGCGCAATGTCACCTAATTAATAAATACATAGAGTAGTCTTCAGCATAACAAAGACAAGTAATTAAATTAAGTTATAGTTCATACCATTTGGATATCCTGACGTCATAAATTTTAATGACCTAATTTGGTGGATTTATTAGTTAGACTATATATATTTATTGGATAGATAAGAAATATTTATTGCCCATTGAGCACATTGTTGAATGTTATGAGAATAAAAGTAATAGTCCTTCCAGTAAAACAGATAATGCAAGTCATAGATTACGTCGAATATACTGCCAAATATATTTTGTAAAATATAAAATTATTTGTAAACCTGTTGCGAATTTTCCCTTCTTATCTTACTAGTTAAAGTATCCTAGTAAAATGAAGCAGAATGATGTTTAATGCGTCAGAACATGGTCCTTTTTGATTCTCAGTATTTGGTAATTTTTTTGGTCCCAAATATGAAGTTATATTTGCGATGAAGAGCTTTCTATTTAAGAAATAATTTTGCGAATTAAAAGCTTTTGAGTTATTATTTTTGTAGTCTTTATTTTATCTCAAAAACTACCCCAATATTAACATTAAAATTAATGTTGAAATAACGCAAAAACTTGGCGTAATTTCAAAAAACTACGAATCTAGATCTAAATAAGAATCTACATATATTTTTCTAAAATTAGATATATAGACATAATTTATTTTAATGATTTATTTATTTAATTTAGTTAGTTAGTGATTTATGTTTTAATGCTGCATTTTTCATTTAAAATGCTTCGTTTTACTATTATTTCTGAGTTTTTTACGTTATAAATCCGTAAAATTCATGAAAATAGTTAATTAATAAACACTACAACACTACAGTTTAAAGTAAATATTGACTGGGAATCTATTAATTAGCTGTAAATGCTAATCGAATACGAGCCTATAAATTGATTTTAAAATTAAATGTGCAGTTGACGTGTTATCAGACCACACAAGCACTAATAACAATTAGTAATAACAACATTCCATATAGCAACAACGCTACGTATTCCGGAATTAATATTGATGCAAAACCTCGCCGGAAGGAACATGTAAAAAAGAGGAAAATGCTGAAATTAAAAAATAGGAAAATGTATTGGTTATTAGGAACAAAACCACAATTACAATTATTAGTACATGATAAATTGCTATTATCAAATCAGTATGAAGTATTGAAACCTATATGAACATAAGAAATTCAAGCATGGGAATGTTCCGCGAAAAGTAATATAAATACAATACAAGTTTTCGAGAACAAAGTCCTGAGAATTATTGTAGATGCACTCAGATAGTACAGGACTAATCCTCTTACACACCAGACGTTCAGATACCGATTGTCACTCAGAAAATCAAGAATCCCAAGGAGATATGAGGAGAGATTCTATTTTCATATCACCGTCGAAGTATTACAACTCTTGGATAACACCACAACAGGACACAGACTAAAAAGAATCAAACCACTTGACCTTCCGTAGTTTAGTGAGGTTCATTTAATAAAAAAAGCAGCAATATTAACATAAACATTAATACACCACAAACTAAGATAGGACTGATGGGCCATCCTACATATATCCCTAGATTGAAGTTATTGAAGAGACAAATGGTAGGTTAGTCGGCAATCACTAGTAATCACTACATAGTATAAAACAAAGTCGCCTTATCTGTCACTATATCCCTATGTGCGCTTAAATCTTTAAAACTACGCAACGGATTTTGATGCGGTTTTTTTCAATAGATAGAGTGATTCAAGAGGAAGGTTTATATGTATAATACATGTATAATATACTAAGGCAACATTGCTAATTTTAGAGGTTTCTAACGTGATGTCGTAAATTAACCTATTTTTTAGGCTTATTTAGCAATTAGCAAAAACGCTGCCTAACCCTACGAGTTAGATCAAATTAATGTACTACAGTATTGTACACCATAAAAAGGTCTACAAAAAAGTCCGCGATGGTATATGTTTATCTTTTAAGGATAACCCACATTAACCATTTTTATTGTTTACTTTTTACGTGGGAAAATGGCTTATTTACGAAGCTATTTTAGGCAATACGGCATTAATCCTTATCGAATTAAGTACCTTAAATACAGTGTGCAATTAATATAGATCAATATGGTTCCTTACAGCATGTAAATTAAACAAATATTTTTGGAGATATTACAAATTTAAAATTTGCGTTTAAAAATGTGTAATGTAATAAAAATTGTATGAATTTAGATATTCCAAAGATAGCAGGAAATCTTCATGGTAAGTATAGGGGAAAAGGAATTGTTTTACTCCAAATTTAATGCGTGCAGGCCAAGGGCAGTAATGAATGAACCAAAAATACTGGATCGATTTTAATCATGTTTTCATTGAGTGACATAGGCATATATATTTTATGCCCGTGCAAAGTCGGAGCGGGCCGCTATGTTTTTATATACAACGTTCATATTTTTTCTGTAGTGTATTTAATTTAGTATCAGCATTGCACCCGTGCGAAGCCGGGGCGGGTCGCTAGTAACGTAATAAATACATTTCTTAAAAGCTTCAACGCACTGAGAATATGTTTTATACGCACTTCAACAGAATACAGAAAAGTCAGACCTGGCAGTAAGTTGATTGCAAATATAACCGATGCGAATTAAGACACAGAAGCACCATTTGTTCTAAACCCTTTAAAATTAGTTAACAGGCCTATAACTACATTACGAAAAGATTTATACGCCTTGATTACAAGCATCGATATAATGCGTATTATCATTTATTTCATATATGGTCATTGCAAATTTATTTAAAATTCCTTCCTTATGTTAATCAATTCTATATCGCAAAGATTAAAACTATCAAAAAGGACGTGTTAAATATACATGAAAATAAATGTGCCTGGCGGACCAGCAGCATTAGCGACCTATCTAATCAAAAACGAAGTCGTAACGTTAGATAAAAGTTGAATTATCGCCAATATCTGTTGCGAGCTACGTAGGAATCCATATTTTAGGCGTTAGGAATAGTTGTCATCCAGTGGAAGTCGTCCCCGTGGGTCTCGGCGAGTCCCACGCGAACGAGAGACACGGTGACAAGCTCTGAAATCGCACTTAGCTATAAACTACTTTAATTGTATCTAATCTGGACGATTTGCATTGCAAATGTACGATACGCGACGCTTTCTCGCTGACGGTATAATTAGAAACGGTCTCGGCACTGAGACAAGTTGCTCTCAAACTCTCCACGATGATGACGCTTTTTCCGGCCTCTTCTGCTCGTTGTTTTTTGTATTCGCACGCCGAAAATGTCATTAGCCGAACATAAACTGTATTTAAATGAAGCAGAATGACTAATATCCCATTAAAGATACAATAAGTAACAAAGGAATTATATATTAGCAATCAGGCTTTTGAAAAAGGCTACTGTTTTACCATGTGTAAGGTGTTGGAAATTATTCGTAGCCTTCTGCAAAGGATGAAGCCAGTAAGTGTAATACTTGGAAAGAAAATAATGAAATGCTCCCTTATACTATCTAAAATTAAACCAATAATATCATCATCACCAGTTAGTAATTGTGATAATAAAATTACTGAAGTCAAGTGTTCCGCAATTTCGAAGATATGGTTTTATGAAAATATATGATTTCAGGACGTCGCAATGTTGCCGCATCAATTTTGGCCGGTTTATAGCCTCTAATTATTACGACTAATGTTTTAAAGAACTCTGCAGGCACTTGGTAACATGGTCCCCTAGTACCAGTACGTGTTCCAACAGCATTTTATCTCTACATGAATAGAGTAAAATGAGTAGAAATAATCCACTCCAGATTTAAAACGAGTTTAATATTTTAAGCAACTGCATTTGACCATATATTCGACGTCATCTATGACGAACATTGAGTGTTTTATTGGACGGGTCCATCAAACAGAACCAAAGTTTTTTTTGGACATACATCATTAAGATGTTCATTGTATTACCTGCCGCAATTTGTAAATTAGTTTTAGAATCACACAACATTTTTCTTCTCATAAAAAGGGATACAATGCTGTCTGATAAGCTCGAACGTGTAACCAAACTAGCCTGTCAAAGTCGTCCGGTTGGTCAAACGTATGAAAAATTCTTTAAAATGATTCAATGCTGCCAATTTCTAAGAAAGAGTGATAAGAATGCAAGCAAGTAAAGAAAGGTGAGTATATAATTAATATATGATAACTGTAGGAAATCTTATTGTAGAGTGTAAAAGGCTTATAGGCACAGATATATGTGTAATTATTCAGAATATACATGAGTATTTGTTTAAAATGTGTCAAGAGAGAAATAATAAAAACTGTTTTTCAGATATGGTAAATGCATTAAGAAGAATGCAGTGATTAAATCTAGTTTTATCAAAGAAGATGTATACAGGTATTAACAGAACAAACGAAGGAGAAATACAGTTATATCAAAATGTCTTTACAAGGAAACACTGTACCGAAAGACACAAAAACTAAGCGTAAAAGGTAAATATACTCTCTAATGAAAGTAAAATACATCACTTGGAAATAAAATTGTTAATTATTTTATTTAGATTAGAATTTTGTTGTATTCTAAAGCCAAACTGAACTAAAATTATGGTGACATGAAACTATGATAAATTTAGGTGACGTATGTACAAAATAACTATGAATAGATTATATGTGAAAATATTGTTATAAATAGACAAAAAAAAGTCGAAAAATTGTACAATGATCATTTGAAGATAGAAATCAAATTGATATTTAAACAGGAGTACCACAAAGTTTCTTTTACGTACTGCACACAAAAAATTAAGACATATGACGATATATGACTTTCTTAAAATTTTAGCGTGAAAGGAAAAAGTGTGAAAAGTGAAAACCAAAGTAACTTGTAATACATTTATATTAGCTGCAACAAAATACAAACGTTGTACTCTTGGTGCTTCACAACTCAATAACGTTTCATGAAGTGCTTTTACACAATATATGTTTCAGCGTGTCTACATATATTATATTATTATAAATGTCTAATTATCCTCTCAACATAAATTCTTATAACTAGCATCTGTTTGCTTTATTTGATTTTTCACATTTTATTTTTTTATGTAACACCTAATGGACAGTATCTATGCTAAGTATTGTTTAATATATTTGAAAACATACCAAGCTAAAGGTAAAATCTTAATAAAATCTCATAATACAATCAGTTACCATTACTTTGGTGGGGTATTGTCCATCAACCCATGTCCAATACACCAACATTATTTTCTAATGTGACCATGATATAAACCTTAGTTGATACTTTAACGAAGAGTTCTGTTTTAATTAACAGTTTTCTTTATTTTTGAGGATTGAAGTTTCCAAGCTTTAGTCCTCGTTAGTCTACGAACAGAGTGTCATCAATGAAGTAGCTGAAGCGCTTTTGGGTTTTCATGGAGATTTTTTCCTTGACTGTAGGAATTTGCACGGTGCAAATCTTCATTACGTGCATACCAAGGTGGGTTCACTGCGTTACGCATTAACTTGTTCTGGCTTACTTTATTTACATTACGATCTCGGGTACAGCTCCACAGCTTTATACCATATAGCCTTATTGGTTTGAACACCTGTTTAGTATCTAAGTGTAGTGTAGTTTAGCAGTTAGTATTGTATCTTGTTTAGTTCCTTGATTTTAAAATTTATAAGAACAAGTTTTAGCACGTTTAATTTTATTCTCTATTGTTTGGTCCCGTCTATTAGTTTATTACTAGCTGTCTGTAGTATATTTATGGATGCTTCTTGGTTTTGCCCACTGTTAATAGTGCTGTATCATCCGCTAATATGACTATCATAATTCCTTCGAGTTTTGATACGTCAATAGTATAAATCAGATAGAGGGTAGGTCCTAGGATATAGCCTTGAGGCATTTCTGTTTGTATTTCCTTTAGTTCAGAATATTCTTCTGCTTTTACAATTTTAAAAAGTCTATTGGAGATATGTGATGTTAATATATCCATATATTGCTTTGTCAGTATTTTGTTTAATTAATACATCAAGCCTTGGTGGCATCTTTTTTAAAAGGCTTGTGTTATGTCTAAGAAATCTGCAGAATATATTTATTCTTCTTCCAAATAATTCCGTTATTCTAATTAACGATTCCATTATTCTATGAATTTGGTCAATTGTTGAATGTTTTTTCGCCACTTTCCAATATGCAAGCACATATTTCAGTCTAAAACTGCATTAAAAATATTAATAAGCTTTACAACTACTAAAGCAACTACTGATCAGTTGCTTTAGGATTTATCCAATGATTAAATCCAATCTGGTGGCTTATTTGGGTTCAGGATTATTCTTATCTCGACCACTAGTGTGATAATTTGCGATTTTAAGTTATCACAACTACTTACGATGTGATTCATCTGTTCGCAATTGATTGTATAAAGTTTAGCTAAATGTTCAGCAAAGAGTTTTAATTTTTACTTATTGTCTCTGCCCCATGGTCCCTTGTTGCTTCTTATAGGTGATATAGATGTTATTCCTCTTAGTCTTCTTGACTACTTTCCAAAGTGACTGATCAGCCTCTTTATATGCTAATAGTTCTTGAATATAGGTGTTTATTGAATACTCCTTTAGTTTTGGATTTTTTGCCTAAGTATAAGCAAGTATTGTTTTACCCGTAGGAGTCCTAGTCTGTTGCCAACTTCTTCTGATCTTTCTTTTTTCTCTAGCTGATTCTCAATTTACAATAAGTAATTTACAATGAAAAAACAATGAAAGAAGTTGACTTTCTTATGAATTAAATACCGAATATTAAATAAAAAATTTTGATTGGTGCCCTTAGTGACCATGGACTGCGGACCGATCTGCACTAATTATTTCAACCAAAGTAAATATGCGTAAAGTAGTTGTTTCGAACAAAAACGTAAAGCAACTATGGATGCATAATTCGTCAGTTTTTCGATTGAAATTCAACGAGTTTATGTTAAGCATTGAAATGTATTTTAATCTGTAAAATTACCTTTTCCTAACCAAACTATAAAAATTATCGAGCAGCCTGGTAAAGTTATTTTTAATAAGGAGCCTTTGAAATTAAATACCATACCATGTAATTTCTAGCAAACTGTACATTTTAAATTAGATTTTTAAAACGACAAACATACTTTCTAAAGGAACTCCAACGTCTCTACTACAATTTACGTACAATATAAAAGTATTATCTTAGTATAAAATTTCATTTGCAAATTCTCGGTGTGGTATGTAAATTATTTCATACACGTCAACGTATATACGCGCATACGAAGCCGCAATTTAATATTGTCCCATGAACAAGAATTGGAAAATTAATTGGGCTATAAAATCTGAGGTCTTCCGGTGGTCATATTCGAGTCTTGGGCAATAAATTCTACATTATGTCTTTTCAAAGGTTGGATTGCAGCCAAAACAAAAGCTAACGTTAAATATTATTCCCGGCATTTGCAATTTTGTGATGCCTCGGTGAGAAAGTATCATTTCTCACTAATTTACTGACTTTCGAATGATTTATTGCATACTGTACTTGTTGGAATTACCTAATATCTATATTAAAAAGGTAGCATTGCTTCAGTCGGAGTTTTTTTTCTCTTCTGAGATATTTATCTTATATATTCTTTCCAGGCTTGCTCAGGCTGCAAGTGTAACCCTTAGAGTTGTCGCCTTTTTATGTAATCTGTAAAACTACATTTTCCTAACCAAACTATAAAAATTAATGAACAGCCTGGTAAAGTTATTTTTAATAAGGAGCCTTTGAAATTAAATACCATACCATGTAATTTCTAGCAAACTGTACTTCTGTACACTCTTGCACTCATTCAATTTTGAGTTATTTTTTATTTCTATACTTCGCATCATGCCTAGCTTTTTACAACTTTTACTATATTAAGGCATTTTGTTTTTGCTGATTGTATCTTACTTTAGGGATACAAAATATAGGACAAAGAGAGATACCCCTTGACAATACATTCCACTTCCATTTTTAGTGGATGAAAAAATAAATAGGATTGAAAAGATCAGTAAAAGCATGGTTACATAACAATAACATGAATAATATCCAATTATATACATATAAAAAGGAAAAGAAGGTTTTGTAATCAAAATTCAAATATATAATTCTAATATTCAGTAAATTTAAATCTTGAAGTATATTGTGGCCAAATTATCGTGCTACTCAGACGAGTAGCTACGAGCTGCTGACGAAAGCCAGATTTTAGTAACTGGATTGACTTAAAAACCTTTAATATTTTCCTATACTTCCAATTTATACTGTTGCTACTTTGGAATACTACCTACAAAATTAATCAAAACTTTATTTTGTTATCAATTAATATATATATATATATATATATATATATATATATATATATATATATATATATATATATGAAATGACAGCACAAGTTTCTCGGGCGATTGTTTTGATTATTTCAACCTCACGAATACATAATTGGCAGTGGCGAACTATTGTGAATATAAAAACAGTTTTCGCACTGTCATTTGTTGGACGAAGGCTACGGAACTTGAAATCTTGTTTGCGATAACCAAGAGTCATTGGCGTCATCTGTCAAGTTAAGTCATTGGCATACTTAACATATCGGTTCGTGATGTCAGTGACAGAATACATTGTTTTGATGATTGAAAATGACTATAACCGCATGATAGAACAGCAAAAAAGTAGAAAAATTAGATTAAATATAAACATAAGTAAATTCAGTGTTGTTCGGTATTTGAATTAATTGTAATCAAAATACGTAGTTGAAGTATAAATATATGGTGGGCCAAAAGTCCCGCTCCCAGTTTGATTGTGGGTCATCTTGGTTATATGATGTCTAGCTCAGTTTCGCCTTAACCATTGTGTTGTGTAGACGTCCAAATTTTACTATGGAAAAATATACGCCACAAGAACGAGCAGAATTAGTGACAATATTTATTGAAAATGGTCATTCCATTATTGCAACTCAGCGGAAATTGTGTCAATAATACCCTAATCGTCCAGTGCCTCACAAAACAACAATTTACATTCGAATTTTCGACAATACGCTACGACAGCAGACAGGCCTCATTCTAGAAGACAACGAACATCTCGTAACGCTAAAAATGTAGCTCTGGTGCACGATAGTGTTGCAGAGTCTCCAGAAACATCAATTCGGAGTCGTGGTTCTCAATTACACATTTCTGCGCGCAATTTAAGGCGAATTTTGAAAACTATTAAAAATTCAATTAATCCAAAAATTGTTACTGTGAGATCCTTATCAAAAAGTTGAGTGCAGTAATGCAATCCCAAGGCTGTCTGGTGAAATTAAAGATTTTTCGACTAAATTGATAATGATCGAAGTCCATTTTCGTCTCAGTGGCCACATCGGTTTTGGAGAATCCTCAATTAATTCATGAAACATAATTGCAGCCACTAAAAACAAGTATATGGTGTTGTATTCATGCAGGAAATATTATTAGTCCTTACTTTTGTTTCGACATGTTTCGAAATTTTCTTGTGCCTGAAATGGAAGAGCAAGGACTAGAGGACATGTGGTTTCAGCAAAATGGAGCCACAGCTCACACAGCTCGTTCAACAATTCAATTATTAAATGACGTTTTTCCACGAAGACTAATATCGCAAAGTGGAGATTTAGCATGGCTAGTCAGTTCTTTATTAGTTTAAATGATTTGTTTAAATCTTAAGACATCTCAGGTGTTGCGTCAAAAATAGATTTTAATAATAAATAATGAAAAACTGATGGGAATCTCTTGTAAGGTTTTAAATAATTGCAAAAGGGTTTGTAATGTACATTTTACACAGGCTGACTACAAACCGAAATGTGGAAAAGCATTGCTTAACAGGGATATGATTTCCAGTTGTTATTTAAATTGTAAGTCTTTTATAATGTTAATTATATGTAACTGATTTGTAAAATGTAACAAGCCTCTATTTTAGCCGTGGCATGAACAAAACTTAACAAGCAGTTATAAAAACTATCAACTGTATTGAGCATTCTCAACGAAACGTGATTAAAAAGATCATAGTTAGGTGTTGGTTGTTTCAGTGGATGAGAAAAGTGAATAGAATAGCAAAAAGCAAAAATGAAACATTTTTTATTGCAACATCTAAATATAACCTCAGCTCATATGGATGACTTACAATTATATACTTACAATAAATATTTGGTAAAAAAAAAAGATTTAAAAAGACATTTCAAAATAACTAGTCTTCAACATATAACTGTATTGTACTCTGTATTTGGCTGAGTATAAGATAATATAAAATGTTCCATATTCAATAGTTAAAAGTATAAGTTTTGTGTTAAATTTGTTATATTACCTTTTAATGTATTGTTAGTATTATATATTGTCATTAAACATAGAAAATTCTAAGAATTCTCCTCTGAAATCATATTTGCCATGTAGTTTTACATATATTAAAATAAAATGTATTTGAAACTTTTATTGCATTGTTATTTTTACTATTTTTATTGTTGCTATTATTAATATTAAAATATTTAAAATTTCCCGCCACCCATATTGTCAGTCACACCCTCTGGTGACAAATGAACGCTAAACTTGTTCACATTCTCACACCAACAACAACGACGTTAAAATCTTACAAAACATAAAGGCAAATACAAAGAGCCTTACGCATCAATTAATATTATCGTCGGTAATTTCGTTCGTAATCTCAAGGCAAGTGTGAAAGAACGCCAATTTCAGCCGCCTCATCTCCGCGACCGCTTTAGACCGACTAATTGAGATAGCTTATCAAGATTCAGTTCCCTTTTAGGATCGAAAATATTAAAATTCATGTCGACATCGGATACGCTTATGAAATAATTAGCAAGTCAAACGCCAAACCATCACTTATCTCCGCATTCTTTTCGCGTTCGCACAACGCACCCTAAGGGATAAAGGTAAATCAAGACGGCCGTTCGGTCGGTCCGCCGTCGTAGAAACAAAAGAACGCGAAACAAGCGCCGGCAAGGCAGAACGTTGCCTTGATTAAACGGCCGAAAGAGCCTCGTTGCCGTTTAATGCATCGCGGTTTTTTTCGTCAGATTTATATCGAGCCGGTCGCTGGCCGCCGGACAATGGCAATCGAGAAACAATGGCGGCACGACCGAACCGCGCTCGACTTGCTGCCTCACTTTTTTGTGCTGTCCGGCGTCCCGGAATGGAAGCAATTAGTTATGTATACTGGAAGCTGCCCCCGTTCAATTTTTTTCGTTTGTCTATGTGTATTTCCTTCAAACAATAAGGTCTAAACATCTAATTTTACATCCTATAATCAATAAGCAATAATAGTAATTACCAGTCAATAATAGTACCACCCTTCAAGAAATTGTGATAATGATGGACATCATAAATCTTAAAATATTGCTACATGCGCTATCTATTGGAACTCTTTATAATCATATTCGCTTTATATAGATTTTTAATTTTGATAAATATGTCATCATAGATGGCAGCACCTACCTGGAAGTATTTTAAGTTGCCTGATTTCAGTTAACATCAAAATCAATTTTCAAACTCTTGAGTTTAATGCGAAACTTACTTATTTGTTTACTATTTAAAAAAAGCAACAGTCAATTATGGTTTTAAATGTTGATTAAAATTACAAATAATTATTTATGAAAATTCCTACTCAAGGTAAATTTTTTTTTTATTTACAATAAGTATAGTAATATACTTGTATAAATAGATATTTATGCTTAGATTTAATTATGAATTAGTAACATAAATATTTGTTACAAATGCAACAGAATTAGGTAGGTAGTATTAAATATTTAGTAATGAGCACACAAGTTTTAAATGTTAATGGTAAACCAAGGAATATTACATTTTTTATATTTTGTTAATCATGAAGAAGATTCGTCAAAGTCCTCTAAAGGCAACGAATGGATGTTCTAAATAGTTTACCACCTCTAATAATAAAACAGCCAAGAGTAGAATACTTGACTGTACCAAAATATTCGGTTTTAGTGATTCTTTTGATAGGAGTCATGCATGGATCGATAAAGCATTGTGGTATCTTGGCTCTTATTTGAGTAGAAAATATGCAGCTTAATGTAGGTAACTTCCAATTCAATATTTATACTACATTCATATTTATTATATTTATAGATGATGATTATAAAATCTTGACACTAGCATAATATACTTTAACTCCATTTTTGAATTGCGATAGAGTAAATAGTTATAGATACTAAATGTAATTTTGAAACTAATATTTTAAATTAGTAAAAGGTAAGTATATTTCAATTTCATTATTCTTCTTAAAACTTAATGTGACAACAGTTGGTATAATGCAGTGTTTATTACAGATTTATATCAGAAACAATATATATCGGGTCTGAAAGTTCCAACTTCATTACGATATTAAGAATTACTGCATTGTCACCAGGCCTTACTGAGAAATATTTATATAATTATATTTTACTAAGACACTATCTATTTCTATTTTATACTAAAACTTGAAGAATTTCTGCCTTCCTAATAAACTTACCAAAAAATCCATATAATTATTTTTGGTCATATTAGTATATTGTCAATTTTAATTTTTTTTACTACTTTTATATCTCTTTTTAAGATACTTTATAGTTTTTATGATGTGCATGTTTATAATTTCTTGATAAAAATGTTTTGAAACAAAAGTGTTTTTTCCAAACCCAGACATTTGACACCAGTAAAATGTTATTTTTACTTTCCCTTTTACTGTTATAACTATAAAACCTGAGTTTGTCTAAACCGGCTCAGTTTTTACTGATGATTAACTGCTTCGCTTAATATTTCATATTTTTAAAGCAAATTTAGAGGAGAAAAAATTATTTAGGCAATAAATGCGTGGACCAACAAGTTTGTCTTTGTTGTTAAAATTCACTTAAAGTTAGTGTTGTTACCAAAAGATCGACAAAACAAATTAGGTTTGTAAAAATGGGTCATGTAAAAAATTGCTTCTTTGTTATCTCTAGTCAAATTTTCTCCGTTTAACTTTTTTCAATCATATATTTCGTGGTAACAAATTTATTTTATCCCCTACAAAGCAATAGGCGATGGATATAATGCATTTCATGTCAACAATTTTCCGCTCTTCCAAATATTTTTACCTTTTATTATTTGATCCTAGTAGTACGGTTCCTAACGTTAGCATAACACAGTTGTCTATGATTAAAAATGAAAGCTAAGATACTA
The DNA here is from genome assembly GCF_030347505.1 of Rhynchophorus ferrugineus. Lineage (NCBI taxonomy): Eukaryota > Metazoa > Arthropoda > Insecta > Coleoptera > Curculionidae > Rhynchophorus > Rhynchophorus ferrugineus. Next base: position 14,280,500 of record NW_027472583.1, on the reverse strand, counting down.
CATTATGTCATAACCCAAAGATGACGCTAGCTTACAGTATTAAATTTTTTTAAATTTTATTAACATAACTAGTTTAAGCTTTCTTGATTCTGATATTTAATAAACACTTTCAATAAAAGATAGTAAGTTTTGTGATTGCACAAGTTAACTAGACAAAATACTAATTTTTACTATCATGAAATTATGGATGTTTTCCAAACATTGAACTTTCTGTTCCTAATTTAGCCATAACTATATTTACCTGCCTCAGTCCATGTATGGCAGAATATAATCAGGTAGTTACGTTTACATTCAAATCGATGCATTAAGGTATATTAGTTGAACAATTAGCTATTTTGATATTTTATATCAATTGTTATAGCTCAATTGTCAATTGTTTGTGGTTTTATTTGATTCGATTTATAATTATTTTTCAAAGCGTTGAGAAGAAAAACAATATTTTTATAGCGGAGATAAGTGTCTTTCAATGCCAAAATAATATGCACCCAAAAATAAATAGATTTATAAAAAAAAATAAAAAATATTAACTAGAAAAGAAAACAGATTTTATCTATCAAATAACTAATAGCTCTTCTATTATGCGGATTTATTAAAAATGTAAAGATTTCGATAAAATAAATAAGGTATAGTGTAGAAAGAAAATATCCTAAATTATCTAACAAAATTAAATTAATCTCAAATATATGAAATAAGGTACGTCTTGATGAAAATTATACGTTCTAATTGTATATTTATATATAGTTATTTTATGAGGATTTTACACAATTACATTTTACGATGTGATAAAAATGGTTATATGACAAATTAATAGGAATTTTAAAGTTAAAATATTATATTGTACTTGACACATGACTCGTATTATGGTGCATAATCCATGTGTACAAATAGCAATTAACAATAAACGCGTCGAATGTATAAAGGTTTTAAGTAAAATACTAAATAATACTAAATATAAAATACTATACTACTACTATATATATATATATATATATATATATATATATATATATATATATATATATATATATATATATATATATATATATATATATATATATATATATATTAAATATAAACATGTAAAGTCTAGAGCAGTTTTATTTTAGAGAATGAGCAAAGGACTTGGCAGGTATTGAGTAAGTATTGATTAAAAACCTGTTTTCGAAGGGTTCGTTAAGAAATGACTTAACATAAAACTTTAACATCTATAAAATTTAAATAACTTTCTTGCCTATTGGCTTACAGTGTATAAAAGTGTTTTTAAGAGTTTCTATTCTATCTCAACACATATCATAATGTGCTAATATGGGTTCCTTCGCGGCTAAATTCCTTAAAAATTTCTCATTCTGTTCATATATGTTTAAATAATAAATTTAGGAAAGAATTTCAGTAAACACCACGACTTTTTGTTTACTTTGATGGCTGTTGCCACTAACTAATTTAAAATAAAATAGAAACTGCTCGCAAATATTACATGTTTAAAATCTATTTTACATTAAATGATAAAAAAGTAGACACAAGGAGTAAATTGAATTAATTTATGTAATTTATATATAGTTATATTAATAATTAATTGATATGGCTCTAGAGTTGTTATTGTTGAATAGTGTGTAGGATGTATTCAAGTGCTTTTTTGACTGCTCGAATGCTCGAAGACGTCACTTATAAGTACATTATTATTTATTAATTTTTTTTTGTATATTTTAGAAGTTTCCTTTTACCAACGAGAGTTTATCTGGGCTGTGTAACGTGGGCTCCGAACCACGGTCCTCGGCATTAAGTCTACTGGCTGGCGGGTGACCAACTTTAGAAATCATCCCAGCAGACATCCGGTCTTATCCAGCCTGGTTACTGGCTTGACGAGAATCATTTTCCTTGTCGGATTTTGCACTCTTGCCTAGGACAATCACAAATATTAAACAATCACAAACATACATTCGAAACCGCGACAGTAGGAGGACCGTCCTGTCGCCTTTACAACTGCGCCACCAAGCCGGCATTTTTTAATTAAAATTGTTTGATATCTGATGTATCTCGTCGGTTGTCATTTGATCAATTTTTAATTCAAACATTTCAAAATATTGTTTAATTTCAATAGTACGTGTGTGATCGAAATGCCATGCAATATTTTACGATTTTTCAGTTATTTGGTTTTAAAATAGGTTATTAATATTTATAGCCCATTCATTAGATTAGTGGACAATAGTCTAATTATAATTAATAGTTGCTTTAAAGGTTGAATAATTTGAAATTAATTTTGTAGGCTTATCAGACAGTTAAATATGCTAATAAGAAAATGTACCATTAGTTTTTCAATATTCGACAAAATATTGGTACAGAACCATTTATATACATATACATAACATGAAACTAAACATTTTAAATCAATTCACCGTAAGTTTTTAAAAGTGCTTAATAGGCTTGACTGCATTGTATATAGAGAAATATCAAAACCATCTTTTTTTTTCTTGTCTCTTGCTGATGTCGCTTCAGGTTCGGGATAGTGGAGTGTTTTGCGGGCGATAGAGACCCTGGGTTACGACTGGGATTGTCGTAGTTGGTTATCTAGGTTTGGTTGTTTTGTTTTTTGTTTGTTTCTAGATGTTGTCGTGTTCTAAGGCGCCTAGGGATAACCTTACACTGAGCATGTTCGTGAAACTCTTCACGAAAGGGATGCCTGATTCGAGGCGAGTGTTGACGTCCCTCGTAAACCATGGGGCATTGAGTACTGCGAACTTTTTTGGATTGGAACACTTGAAGTAGTGCCAGTTGTTTCTTAGAGACGTACCTGTACCACACCTGTGCTCCGAAGAGGCAGACTCGACGGATTCGCATTTTGTACAGAGTCGCTTTCTGGGGGAATGGGAGTTTACTTCTTCTGCAAAGGAGTGGGTACACGTCATTGTCTTTTCAGATAGCGTTCTGGATTTGGGATGACCATTGGAACCTGCGGTCGAACTGGAGACCGAGATATGATACCTTCTTGGGCCAGTGGATAGGAACTTATCGATTTGGAGGCGACAAGCACGGAACCCCTTCTTGCGATGCAACAGAATGGCCTTAGTTTTTCTCGGGTTTATCTGCAGCCGCCAGAATTTATACCACGCAATCGCCTGGTTCAGTTGAACTTGGAATCTGTCGCGAATAGCGTCGGAATTGTAACCGGTTGTGGAATGGGAATGTTTGTGGAGTGGGAAATCAGCCATGTCAAGTTGGAACAGAGCAGGGGCTAGTGGAACACCTTGCGGGACTCCTGCGGAGATCTGTTTTTGAGAGGAGACTGCGTCACTGATCCTCACTTGAAAGGACCTACCGTCCAAATATGAATTTATCAGGCTGATTAGGTCATTCGGTAGACCAAGCTATTTCGCTTGTTTTATTTTGGCGTATAACACATTTTTATCTTGTTTCTTATTGTTTCATCCTAATACTTACTTAATGTATAATGTTGTAAAGTTGTAGCAATTACGTAAGTTATCTTTTGCAAGTTCTGCTTTCTCATAGGCTCCGATAATGATTATATCGTGATAGTTTTTAGTATTAATAATTTTATTACCTCAACAAAAATTTGTAAGCATAAACCTACTCTAAAAATTACTTCTTAACCGTAACTCTCGTATATCAACAACTCGTAGCTCTGAAATCTGTCAAAGTAGTTGATATTAAATGCGTATGAACAGTACTGGCCAATCCGTATGTACTTCAATGTCGTTTTACTATCGTCTTTGAATTTAATAATTATGTTAGTTTAATTAACATTTATTATTAGCGTTGGGAATTGTCGACTGAAAACAGTAGAAACAGTCGATAGTCGCAAAACAGTCGAACTAGTCGGTCATCTAGTTACTAAAATTATTTTTAAAAATATTACTTTTTTAATTATCGATATTTTTCTCGTCGATCGGCATCCCTAGTAGTCAGTAGTTCTCGATCTGGTTGATAATCCACACCTTTTAAGCCATCGAGACAATTGTATTCGAAACCCTGATACACTTTCGAATGTCAAAGTCATTTCGATTTCCTTAGAATGAAACTGGTAAACTTGAACGGCATTACTAACAACGCTGTACTTGAAATCAATCGCCAATTCACCGAATATTCCGTCCGTACGCATATACGCGCTCACCATTTTCCCGCGTAGGAATTTAAATAAAGTGGAACTGCATTTAATTTATTCAAATCTCGTAACAGGTTGCCGTTCGGATCTAATACCGAATGACGTTGAACTTGACGTCGGACAGGGCCGAATGCCTCCTCGGTTGACTTTTTTCTCCCCGTTGTTTTAGTGGGAACCTCTACGTCACGGATTAAATTTTAATTGACCATGTTTTACGAGGATGTTTCGAGGCGAAAGGTGTCGCGCATTTGGTTTTGTATTCGGCCGTTTTATTGGTAATAGAACATGTTTATATCTGTAGTTATATTGCCATGATAGAATATACCGTAATGGAAACAGTATTATATCGTTATTTATCATTCTTGTTTTATTAACATTATGCCTTCTTAATATTATTCGTAATAAATATCAGATTTACGAGTTGCCTGTGTGGTAAATATGACATTTTATATATATAGCACTAAATTTTCATGAAAATCCTATTAAAGCATTGGAAAATCTATTTAATTCGTCCGATATTATCCTTAGACCTCTAAGAACTATTCCCTTTCGATAATTTGTTTGGGTTTTTCATTCAGCTTATATTTATATTTATATTTTATCAACTGTCACACTCAAAAATGCCCCATCCAATAAAACAATGAACCCAGGTCATCAAAATGTCGCAATATTAGCTTTGGCATATAACAAAATTCTGATTTAAATAACCTAACGCAACGAAAATAATGGTATCAGATATTATTGATTTATATCAAATATTATTATAACATCTCATGCATTTATTATCGAATGACTTAAACTACAGTTAATTAGACACAATAGTTTGTAGGTTAAAAGGTCTAATCCACCTAATTAACAATTATATATCAAAGTAATGTATTTTACTTTCATTAGAAAGCACATTTACCTTTTTATTTTTAGTTCACAAGTGAATAAGTGTAAGTTAAGTAAGTGAATAGTGTTTATAGTTAATGCCACATTTAAACCAGGGAACAAATCAGAAGACGACGATCTGCAATATTTTTGAAAAACTATACATTAAGAGGCCCAAATTAATCACAGTAGAGAGAAATATTATTCCATACCATCAGTTTGGCTTCCGTAACAAAAATGGAACTGCAGAATAAACACACGGATTAATCAAACTAATTAACAAAAACTTAAATGATAAAAAATATTGCACCTCTGCATTTCTCAATATATCTCAAGCTTTCGACAAGGTGTGGGACACTGGACAGTAGGTTTAATTGACAGACAGGCATTTTATTGTGAAACAGGATAACGAATACACTAATCTACATCCTATGTATTCATTAATTTATTATATCTATTGTTACAACTGATCTGCCGACCTCAAGAAAACGACTGTTGCAGCATATGCTGACGATACGGCGATTTTATTATGACAGAAGGATCCAATATATGTCACAAGAAACCTCCAACTACATCTAAACAAAGTACGAGCTACCGGAAGCAGACAATTTTAAATATCTGGGAATGCATTTTGATTAAAACTAAACCAAATGTATTGGCTGATAGGACGTAAATCTAGATTATCCTTAGATAACAAGGTTTGCTGTATAAGTTAATACTTAGGCCCATTTGGACCTATGGTATTAAACTCTGGGGTACTACTAGCAAATCTAACATCTGTTCAGAGGTTCCACAATAAAGTATTGCGAGCCATCGTCGGTGTCCCATATTACGTCTCCAAGAAACCAATTCAGCGCGATATCTGCTTAGTACCAATAACGAGTGTGACTCAAAGTGTTAATGCAAAGTACTCTCAAAGACATCCCAATATACTCGCCAAACAGTTAAATGCGTGATTAGTGAAGAGAGTAGACTCAAACGCAAACTACCATGAGTGTTAGCGCGAAGTACTTTGAAATACTATTAGTGCATCCTAACGCACTCGCTAAACAGTTAAATGTGCGCGATGACAGTGAAGTGCGTAGGCTCAAACGCAAACTACCATACGAACTGATTAATAGACACATGGAGTGAGATATAATAATCTCCAGAATAAATTAGAATGGTCTTTAGAATAAATTAGAATAGTCCCTAGAATAAGAATTAGGTAAAAAGTTTGTACAGCAGATCACTTACTGAAGCGATGATCTATATGTTAGGATGGTTATATTATATAACGAAAATCATACAATAGTACTTATTACTCATTGGCAGATTGTTAAAGCTCTAAGAGATTAAAAAAGATTAAGTACTAAAACTTTAATATTTATTGAATTAAAATATAAGCCATAACTGTTCATAGCCTTATCTTTTTATGCAATAGAAGAATGTCGATGTGGAAAAAAAATCCTCCAAATCAGCATTAATGCATAGCGCCATGTGATTTCTGAATAGTGTTGACCTTGAGTTGATACTTACCAAAAACAATCTCATTCCAACTATTCTAAGGTGTTTATGCGTAATAATAATGGATATTCACCATTAATATATAACAACGAATAAAACGTTGATCTATTGTTATCATATAAAAAAGATATCGAAAAGCTGGAGAATCGACTACTGTTGAATGAGAATACATTAATGAATGATTTTTAAAACAAATTACTTTTTTTTAGAAAGTTATTTTGTGTTTACCCCTTGATCAAATAATCAAAATTGTTTTTTTCTGTCTCCTTTTTACCAACGAGGGTTCACCTGGACTGGACCTGTAGTTGGGCTCCAAACCATGGTCCTCGGCATTAAAGAAATCATCCCAGAAGACATCCGGTCTTACCCAGCCTGGTTACTGGCGTGACTGGGATCATTTTCTTTGTCGGATTTTACAGTCTTGCCTAGGACAATCATAAATATTAAACAATCACAAACATAAAGTTACGACCATGCCCTAGCAGGATTCGAACCCGCGACTATCGCAACAGTAGGTGGACCGTCCTGTCGCCTTTACCACCGCGCCAGCCAAGCCGGCATCAAAATTGTTGTGAGTTATAAATAAAATTACTCCAATACAAATATTTAAAATATCACTTTGTTATATTTAACTACCTCCATTTCTATTTTAAGTCTGTGTTTATTAACTAAAACTGTTAATTTTAAGTCCATTAACATACCAACATGGAAATTCATAGCTTATCTGTTGTTAAATTGTTCAGAATAATATCGTCATTAGAGAACAACAACACATACTTGAAATTATCTATGAAAATCTGCAAAATATACGTATTCGAAAATCCCCTATTCCCGGTTCATTGAATCATTAAAATCAATGAACTTCATTGCGATTCATTAATTTCTAGAATTTATGGATATTACTATTTTATACACAAATATCTGAAATTCTAGTTAGTTTGTTACAATATACAAAAAAGCTAAAATATAACGACCATTGTGTAAAAAACAAGTAGGCTTTTATCAATTTGATTTTTATTTTCCATATTTCAATTTTTGTTTTCTAAATTTGTCAGTATAAAATTTGGTAAATAAAATCGGGGTAGGCCAACAAGTTGGAACGATATGCAAACTGACAAAATGATGTTTACGAATCAGTTACGTCACACGCCTCTAATTTTCTTTTGTTTTTATTTCTACTTAGTAAACACACCATTAATTTAAAAACAAGTGGTTACTTTAAATCTCTGCAAACTATATTGCTATAATAAGTAGATATTCTTGAGGTTCTTGATTACTTTCCTAATGCTCATTATTAACATATTTATAAAAATTTTTGACAAAAAAATTGAACCAACTTCAAAGAATAAATAAGGGACTCACTAAAAATTAAAAAATGATCAAACTTAGATTTTTAACAAAAAAAAACGTTTTAAAATAAAATATGTACATAATTATCGCTGTAATAACTAAATAAAACCTGCTACACGTATTTTATATTCTACTATATATTAGACAATTCAAAACAGTAGTGAGACGTGTGTCAATATGTGTCTGTCTAAAGTTGTATATTCGTTTTACAATCAGACAATAATATCATTCTCATTTTATTCTATTTAAAAAGAGACAAAGCGTTGTTCGAGAAGTTCGATCATCTAATCGAAAGAACCTGCAAAAGTTGTCCGTTAGTCAAAGGTCTGAAAAATGCTTCAAAATATTACAATTGCCGATTATAAATCGGCAAACGTTGTTTTAACGCTTTATTTTTATAAATTGTAAATCGCCGGTGTTTTTATTGAAAATATTTTATGCGCGTTGCTGCTGCACTGAATATTAGTACGGGCATGGTCAATAAAACATCTCAAAAAATTTAAAAAAATACCAATTAAATGCACCAAAAAGAAACCGTGTTTATGCGAAACAGGTATATCAAATATACGAAATGTATAAAAACAGCAAGTAATTTTTTCAATCGAAACATAATTTAATACAATTTTTAGTGAGTTCCTTATATATTTTTTGAAGTCGGTTCAATTTTTTTGTTATAAATATTTTATTTTTCCCCTTTTAGTGTTAGATTTTTACTCATTAAGTTACGCAGTTATTTTGTTAGGTATTACCATGGATATCCCAATTAAAAGTGCAACCCGTATGAGGAGAAATATGATAAAGAAACGATGATTAAAAATAACGAACGTTTCAGGAATCCGGATCTACTATCTAGTCTAAGTAATCTGACAAATTTTCCAACAAAACTAGAACAGAAAAAAGTTGCTACCCCCGCTGATAATCGAAGCCACCACCTCCGCATGTGAGTATAATGTTCTAAATGTTACACCATACAAACAGTTGCCTAATTTGTATCTACAACGTTTTATATCATAAGGTTAGTGCTTAAAAAGCAAACTCAATGGTCTTCACAGTAAATTACTTCCGATTTTTCATCACCTTACCTCAGCAATAACATTACAAACAAATATCTTAGATAAAAGATATGTGAAAACTTTGTAGGTGCCTTTGAAATTTGAGCGTTTCCCTCGATTTCCCCCCCTTCCCCTCGACAAATCATGATTTGGTTCCAATGAGACCACAGCGAAAGTGCACTCTTTCGAATAAAAAAATAATTAAATCAGCCCATAATTGACGGAGAAACCAACGAACATACATTAAAAAAATGTATAAATATATATATATATATATATATATATATATATATATATATACATACAACCGAACATAGAACCCCCTCCTTTTTCGAAGTCGGTTAAAAATTACTTATGTCTATTGTGATTATTTTAATGATTATTATTGAAAGTTCATTAATATTGGTAATTAATCGATACTCTTTTGGAGAAACAATTTCATGGATAATTAAAAACAAATTTCTCTGTTGAGAGAACAACTTTCAAGTCCCAAACACATATGACATCTGTCGCTTAATAAACCAATACATTGTTTGTACAATATGGTAGAATAATTATTTTAATAAGCACTGCTATACATGTTGTCTATTTAGTTTTATTTAATATATATTTTATTATTGTTAAATGATTTCATCTCATTATCTAGGTTGTGATATTTTTAGAAAAGGAAATTTTAGATATAAAGAAAACCTGCCGCGATGAACTATATATAAAAAAAAACTGTAACACCCTTGAAAATAAATAATACAAAAAGAACCAATAATCCGCGAACGACCTATACACAAAAACATTTTAATACCAGTTTCAGAAGGTGAAAGAAAAACAAGTCTGATATAAAAATGGAATAAATGACTCAGGACTTGTTGACTAACATTAATATGCAGTGAAACAGATGCTGCATCTCAGACAATATGAAATAAAACAGGAATTTATGTTATAAATAATAAGATAAGGATTTCCAAGACAAACAAAATCAAGGTTATATACGATTTCAAATCATGTTTAAACAATATTTTTTTAATTGGTTGAAACAAATATAAAATAAACTCATAGTCATCTTATAATATACATTTTAAAAAAGAATTACGTTAGTTAGACAAGGCTGGCTCTGATTTAACTAGCATTTCACAATTTTTTTACTCATAACAGAGGCCTATCTATAAAATAGCATTATTAACAATTTGAACTATTACCTTCTTATTTCATGTGCCGATTCGGAAACCAATAATAAAAAAGACTAATTTTAATGTTCCGTTGTTAAAAAAATCAGTTTTTTTAATCTTTGTGTTTCCACAATCTGCCCTATATACATGGCATGTAGAAAATCACTTCATTAAGAGATCTCCTGTATAAAATATTATCTTAATTTATTAGTCTTATTTTAAAGTCTATATATGTCCAGGAATCAGATCAGGTGGTGTCAAACGTTTTACTCTACGCACTTCACTATAACGTCATATATTTGACTGGTTAGCGAGTACGTTTGGATGCACTGATGACACTCTTTCGAAGTACTTCACACAAACACGTTGAATTTCACTCGTTATAGGTTCTAGAGGAATATCGCGTTGTATCACTTTATTTGAAATATAGTACAGAGCATCAACAATAGCACGCAACACTATATTTTGGAACCGTTAAATGATGGATATATTAGGTTTGCTAGCAGTACCCCATAGTTGGATTCCATATGACCAAATAAGCTTGAGTATAGACTCATACAGCAATACCTTGTTATCTAATGATAACTTGGATTTGCGCCCGATGAGCCAATACATTTGAGATAATTTTAGTCCCAGTTGTTTCCGTTTAGAGAGTACGTACTTCTTCCAGGTTAGGCGTCGATCTAAGTGTATACCAAGATATTTATCATGCTCTAGTTGGGGGAGATGATTGATATTCACTGGTGGGCATGTTCTTTTACGCTGGGTAAACGTTACATGGGTGGATTTTGTTTCATTGGCTTTAATGCGCCATGTCTTCAACCGTAATTGTATTTGATCCAGGTGGGTTTGTAGGTTTATTGATGCTGTGACTGGATCTACATGGGATGCTAAGATTGATGTGTCGCCTGCGTATGTTGCAACAGTAGTTATTTTTGTGGTGAGCAGATCGGCCGTATACAGAAGATTTACCTTGCGGAACTCCTGAATATATGGGATTTAATTCGGTATGTTCATCGCCTTGATTTACAATAAAATGTCTATCAGTAAGATATGATTTTAATAACTGATAGTACGGATGAGGGAGAAATTTCTTTAGTTTAACCTGCAAGCCCGTATGCCATACTTTGTCAAAAGCCTGAAATATATCTAGAAAAGCAGCCGAATAATATCTTTTGGCATTTAGGTCAGTGTTTATTTTTTTTGCAAGTCTGTGCGCTTGTTCTATACTCCCATGCTTATTGCGAAACCCAAACTGATGTTCTGGAATAATTTTTCTTTTGTCTATTATATAGGTTAACTTCTTTATGTATATTTAAAGAAAAACATCAGTGAAACAACAAAACATTCATTTCATTCTTTAGAAATATAAACTCGATTTTGAAATCAGCCCGTCAAAACCGTCGACTAGAATAAGGTAGATCACACTCCATTATTCCGAAACAATTTAAAACATATAATAGACGGAACAAGATCTAATAATAAAAAACTAATTGATTTATTATGGCATATAACGTAACCAAATTAAACCGGAATACGAGTCCGATTCGTCTGAAATTTCCACAGTAGTCCTCTACGAGAATGTGCTACAACATAGTAGGTTTCTATTGCGATAGTGGCGCCATCCGAGGGTTAGGTTAAGTACTTACCTACCGCTCTCGTATATCCTGAATTTAACCTCAGAAAAACTCAAATTATTATGTTCATTTCATCATTAAAATGCTCTTTTTTAACCTTAAGCTTCAGTAATTTCAAGGTTTAGGTTTTCATATAATTATATGTATTCTTGTTAATCATTAGTACATATAAAACACATATTTATCATTCATAGACATCTATATAGTAATAATTAAGTTTCAAGGGAAAACAGGGTTATTTTCTCGAAACCAAAACATATGTCATTCATAATCCCGCCAATTCTTTCCACGTTCGCTCAAATTTGTTGGCCAGATACGCGGCTCCTGGAACTGCGTTCTGTTCGTCGCCAAGCGCTGAAAATCATTGTGGCGAACACTGGAACTTAGCAAAGTGCATGCGCACTACGACTTTGAACCAATTTTGAAAACTGTCCATCACGAATGTTCGCCGAATGCAGTTCTGCTCATGCGTATTTTCAGCTCAGGTCTATACCCACCATTATATTTAAATTATCAAGAAATATTTAACAAAAATGTTACTTACGTTGTAACACAACATATTACTTACATCATTCAATTGGAATAATTAATAGGAATTTTAATAGGAATAATTAATAAAATTATTATTGTTTCAAATAATAATTAAAATAATTTTAATATTGGGGCTAAACATGTTGGACGAAATAAAAAATCTGCAAGCCATTTTGTTCGCAAATAGCTTTGTATAAACGTTATATGGATTAATCAATTACACTATGGCCAATTTTTTTATTCTCCTCAATACTTTCTCTTTTTGTTGTTCAGTATGATCAGCGGATAACAATATTTACACTGGACTATTCCGGTTTAATTTGGTTACGTTATATGCTATAATAAATCAATTAGTTTTTTATTATTAGATCTTGTTCCGTCTATTATATGTTTTAAATTGTTTCGGAATAATGGCATGTGATCTACCTTATTTTAGTCGACGTTTTTGACTAAGCTCTTCTTCTGATGCCAACGGCTACAATCTCCACTGAATGAACTAGTTGAATAATATAATAACAAAATAATAACCAATGAACGAACGTTATGTGCAAAAACTTAAAATCCATCGCAAATAGTTCTTAAATTTAATAGTCCATCTGTGACTTTACATTACATAAATGTCAATATGATGAACGATTCTCCAAAAAAAAAAAACAAATTCCAAGCCGGAATGTTGTGTAACGCGACGGAATAATAATTGTAATTTTCAGGATTAACAAGCTGTGTATTTCATAAATAAAAATATAATTGGTATGTGGTAACTGATAATTTCGCGAGGCATTAAACCAACAATGTCAAAAAACCATATTATATACAACAATTCGACCGCTTCAAATCGCACCGTATTTTGTTAGCAATTTTTCACTTGTTTGGCAATAATAAACAAAGGTTTCGTTTATGTTTTAATAATTTATTCCGCGAAGCATAAACAGAATAATTTTCAAAATATATTATATGCTATACAATATTATAATATGAGCGACATTAATGTAAATAATTCTTAAATTCGATGGTTTTGACCTTTCCCTACAGAAAACACCAGCTTGCCATGTAGCTTTATTGAGCTATTCGGTGTTTACAAACAATAATCATGGAACGCTCAAAATTTTATTTTCAACATTAATTACTTTTGTCCTTTAAAGTGAATAAATCTGCAATAAATATATAAATGATAAAGAACAGTCTGGAGGACCAAAAAATTCGAATGAATAAATTTTAAGAGTTATAGGATGTTTCATTGCTTGCCAGACAAGAGAGGAGAGTTTTCTGTGAGGATAAAATGTGTATCTAGTACGACAATCCCAAGCGCAAAAAGTCATGGGTGAGTCCAAGAGCTGTACTTATGGTATCATCAAGCTGTTGCCAAGGAGTGCATCAAGAATTACATTACAAACTGCTAAAACCGAATGTGAACAATTAGTGTTTGGTGATATTTATATTATACAATGACGTGTAGAAGAACGCTTCAATAAGTGATCTGTACACACTTCTAACTTAGTATTAGACTTAATTTATTTATTTAATTACTATTCTCTGTTGTTCTATTTTATGTATCTATTAATCAGGTCGGGTGACAACACATTTCACTAACATCCTGTACATTTAATTGTTTGGCGAGTGATTTCGGGTACACTGACATTCTTACAGAGTGCTTGCAATTCGAATCACACTCGTTATGATTTCCAAAGGGATACATCACTCAATTAGGTTGTTACTGGCATAATAAGGGACATATTTATTTTGGAATACCGGAAAGATTGCTAATAGTACTCCACAGTTCGATACCATATGGGCCTAAAAATTGACTTACACAGCAATACCTTATTATCCAAGAATAATTTAGACTTACGCTCTATAACGCAATATTGTGATTGTTTAACGTTTGTGATTGTCTTTAGGCAAGAGTGCAAAATCCGACAAGGAAAGGCTAATGCCGAGGGCCGTGTTTCGGAGTCCACATTATACGGTAGGTCCAGTTCAGATAAACCCTAATTGGTAAGGCAATACATCTGGTTGAGTTTAAGCCCAAGTTGTTGACAGTTCTGCTAATTTAACAAATTCAACGACGTATTGTTGCAGAAAATGAACTCGGCCATACATTGCAATAGTCAACACTGTCTTTTTGAGCTTTACAAAATTGTAAACATTTGGAATTTGTTTATCTTAGCCAGACTGCTAACCAGCAGTTTTGGATTTTGGATTTAGATGTTTATAAGTCGATTTGTGGAGAAAACATCTGGAACTTTGACTATCAGGTTTCTTCGTCAAAACAACGCCCTGCATCTAGCCTTCATATTATTCAGACCTAGTTAAATTTCTTATGTTTCCAAGAAAATAAAAATATCGAAAAGTATTTCTATGATATGCAGGTGGTAAAATTAATTTAGCAACAACTAATACATAACATCCATGATGTATTTCGGAATGGAGATTAACAATTAAAATTAGAAACAATTATATTAGGCAAAAGTATTAGTATTATTATTATAATTAATATGCAAATCATATACTATCAACTTATTTCCAAATAAAAACGAAAGCTTTATATTTTAAAATATATATAATTTAATTTTCTTAAAATATGACGCTAATTTTGACTGAATTACACTTTCGAAAGTGTTATGAACCGGGAATTTGACGTAAGAAAAAGGTGCAACATTTAAATAACCGGATCCAATGTTAACCAGTTCTATTAATCCTATTATTGGAAACCACATCTGTTTGTATGGTATTTCTATTTGTCATTACTGTATGACTGAAACAAAAGTGATAGTTGGAATGAAAAAATTCGATGTGGTTCATTCTAAATCTGTTATTGTTTACTTGGTTTTAGCAAGGCGTTGATGTATCATCATTATTTTAAGGTATAATATGTTTTATGGCATTTTAAAATAAATAAATTGAATAATATCTCGTTTTTAGTAACTATAAAGGACTTGTTTAAAAAAAATCATTAAAAGTTTATGACTATGAGTCCACATTGTCCATCGCTAGTATCTAACCATAGGCTGTAACAACTAAGGGGCTATTAACTTTTTCCATAAGACGATTTGAGGGGTACCAGTGATGATACCAAGTCTTAGTTATTTTAACAAGGGTATGAGAAGGGGTTTCTATAGGGCACGTAAGATAGTTGATAGTTTACGTATAATCAGAAAAGTGTTAAGGTTATACTTTGAAAAAGGCGGGCATACTAAAAAATAAATATTACTAGTTCCTTTGCAGGTACATATAAAAGTTCCTAAAAATGGTTCCTTTAAAAATAAAAAGTAAAACAAACAAACGTGCATTTTATTTCTTTTAAATTTTTACGTAATTAATCTTAAACAAGAATGGAGAGGACTGCCCTATCCATTTTTTATTTCTTATAGGGGGGAGGGGATCAACGTTAAAGGTTTTTCAAGAATGTCTTCTTTGCTCATGACTCCGTCATGATTCTTTTGCTATTATGTTAAGTTGCTTGTCTCTGCATGTGTAAGGGCTTTTAATCAGGGCCAGTCGATGTTGAATGAAAATATGAGATTGTGAGATTTTTTTACAAAAATCAATAGCATTTTTTCTACTATATGTTGGTTGAAATAAACTAAGGTTCTATAGTTTTATTTATTTTCATTAATTACATCAAATCCTATTTTAGTTATATTTTATAGTTTCCTTTTTACCAACTAAGGTTATCTGGACTAGATTACTGTATCTTCTGTATACGGCTGATCTACCCACCACAAAAATAACTACTGTGGCAACATATGCAGACGATACAGCAATCTTAGCATCCCATGAAGATCCAGTCACAGCATCAATAAACCTACAAACCCCCCTGGAACAAATACAATTATTTTTGAAGACATGGCGCATTAAAGCTAATGAAACAAAATCCACGCATATAACGTTTACTCTGCGTAGAAGAACATGTCCACCAGTGATTATCAATTATCGTCAACTCCCCCAAGCAGAGAAGAAGAAGCACATACTCTCTAAACGGAAACAACTTGGACTAAAATTATATCAAATGTATTGGCTCATCGGGCGCAAATCTAAGTTATCATTAGATAACAAGGTATTGTTGTATGAGTCTATACTCAAGCCCATTTGGGCATATGGATTCCAACTATGGGGAACGCTAGCAAATCTAATATATCCATCATTCAGCGGTTCCAAAATAAGGTGTTGCGTGCCATTGTTGATGCTTCGTGCTATATTTCAGATAAAATGATAGAACGCGATATTCCTCTAGAACCTACAACGAGTGTAATTCAACGTGTTTGTGTGAAGTACTTCGAAAGAGTGTCAGTGCATCCCAATGTACTCGCTAATCAGCTAAATATGCGACGTGATAGTGAAGTGCGTAGACTAAAACGTTTAACACCACCTGATCTGATTACTGGACATATGTAGACTTTGGAATAAGCTTTAGAATTAGACTAATTAATTAAGATAATATTTTATACAGAAGATTGCTTAATGAAGTGATTTTCTACATGCCATGTATATATAATATTGACATAAGAAATATTTATTGCCAGTAGGGCAGATTGTGGACTCACGAAGAGTAATAAAAGTAGGGCAGATTGTGGACTCACGAAGAGTAATAAAAAAAAATCTGGACTAGATATATGCTTAACATGGGCTCCGAACCACGGCTTCGGCATTAAACCTACTGGATAGCCACCAACTGGGAGTCACCAACTTAGAGAGCATCCCAGAAGACATCCGCCCTAGCCAGTTTTTCACAAACATAGATTTAAAAGAATGCCCCAGCAGGATTTTATCTCGCGGCTATCGTAACAGTGATGAGTACTGCGCCAACCAAACCGGCAAAATTCAATATTAAAAAGCCTCGCCTGAAAAGATGATTTTACGAGATTGGTATTTCTTCACACACAAATATTCTATAATAATACCAAAAAAAAAACAGTAAATACCCATTGGAAATTCCAATTTCGTTAACCCCGAATATGTTTTGGAAAGCAATTAATATGGAAAGAGCGTTTCCGATTTCGAGTGAATCGATGGAAAATAAACAGAAAAAAATGAGAAATGGCCATCGTACGTTAGACTCGAAATCGAGTTTTTTTTTATAATTCGGAGTTAGTAACCTCGTGTCGCCTCGCCTGACTTTTTTTCTTAGTTCCTATAGTGGTAGCAGTCACGTATTCTATATTTGGTATGCGACCTTCATCAGATCCTTTACCAGTATTATTTAGTTAGAAGTTGGTATTATAAATTCCCCTATTTCCCGAAGTATAACATTAGATTAACTTTCTTTTGAAGTTTTACAGATTAATTAATCAAAGTTATAAATTCCCAATATGTACCAACTGAAGTTTTTCGATATAAGGTCGACATGACCATATAAAAGATCATTTAATGTCATAACATGTAGATAACACCATTGTTAACAATCACATATGATTTGTATTCATCAAAAAAACACAAAAAGGTTTACAAACCATTAAAAATAAAGGGATTATTGTTGTACGATTGCTTGTAGTTTGTAATTGCAATTGTAAATGAATGTTGATTAAATTCCGACGTAACAACAGATAAAATTTTGGCAGATACTACATATACACAACAAAAAAAAAAGAATAAATCTGACCGACAAATAACAGGTTATTACAGCTCATAACATAACTGATGATGATATAATTAGCATGGTTTAGCAGCGTTCAAGCAAATTTGAAATAATATGATTTGAAATAATTAGAATTTAGAGTTAATTTGTTTCTCTACCGACTATAATTACCTTTATCGACTTTTTCAGAGTGTTTTGAGAGAAAATATATTACAAACAATTCTCCAACCAAGGCATAAAAAAGATAAATATTGCAATAAATCGATCTTGAAGGAAAGCGTATTGATGAATGAACTCTAATTTCTAAGACGTATTGAGTGATATTTTAACTCTCTCTGAAATTTTTACGGTTTAATTAATAAATTGTAAACGTTATTTTCACAATTCGCTTTCAACCATTGCTGGCAGTGTCCAATATCTCAGCAATTGTGTTGTTTTATTACGAAAAAAGGCCTGTACGTTGGTATTCTTGACGTTCATTCTCATTTTCTTTCGCCATTAACTATAAATCAGCGTTTCCGCGTTATAAACAATCTTAATTATAAATCTGTTATTAGATGAGTCACTGTTTCGAATAGCTTTTACCATAAATATTTTCTCGGTACTTTCTTAAATGTTTAATGATTGTTTTTCAGTTTTTATTGTTTCTGTTCTCGATGAATAAGAAATTGCAGCTAAAATTTATGTTGCTTTTGAGCAGCATGCATAATGAATTTCTTGTGTTTTCCTTTCGGATTTTTACATAATTACGTTAAAATTAAAATGACCTCCATTCAAAAACAAGATGTTGCTAAACATTAAAAATCCCCTAACTGTATGATTTATGAAGTGCGTGAATATTAGTTTGTGACTAATATTCTGAAATATTAATTCCTGCGACAATTGAAATGTGTAGCACATTTAAAGGACTTGCGTGTCTATATTTAAAAATTCGAATCGTCACGAACATATTGGTTAACACTTCACATTTTCTACCATTCTTAATAATCTTCGTTCCTCCGGATTTCGGCTTATCTAGTGTTAGTAAATTAAACAAATGTAATATTTCTTTTGAGACACCTTCTAAAAAGTTATTTCATAGAGCACCATCAACAGTTAATGCTTTAATCATTTCTTTTTCATTATATCCAAAAATTTCATGAATATATCATATTTAATTTAAATATTTTAAAGATGGTTAAACAATCAATGATACATTCAGTAACAACGAAGCAAAAATACACGCCAGTACGATTTTAATTTAGGACGATTTAGCAAGCAAATAATTTTGTACAATTTTTTGTTTGTAACTCTCCCTGACACTTGGGTCCATATACAAATGGACCATGATCCAGAACCATGTCGTAAACCCAACAGTTCGACTCTAGTGAACTCGGTGGCGCAGTGGTAAAGGCTATAGAACGATCCTCCTAATGTTACGAAAGCCGCGGGTTCGAATCCTGCTGGGGCATGGTCGTAGATTTATGTTTGTGATTGTTTAAAATGTGTGATTGTCCTAGGCAAAAGGGTAAAATCCGACAAGGAAAATGATCCATTCCAGTCACGCCAGTAACCAGGCTGGGTAAGACCGGGATGATGTCTTCTGGGATGATTTCTAAAGTTCGTTATTCGCCAGTCGGTAGGCTTAATGCTGAGGGCCGTGGTTCGGAGCCCACGTTAAACTGTAGGTTCAGTCCAGATAAACCCATAGTTGGTAAAAGGAAACTTTAAAATATATTAAAATTCGACTCTAAAACGAATTTAAAAGTGCTTGTTGGAAGTTCTTGCACTCTTTTTGATAAAGCAATACTTATGGCTACATTTGCAATATCATTGTCATTTATTGTTGACGAGCAGATAGTTCATCCAATATATAATAGATAATTGGATGATGGAATATTCCTATTAATACATTTTGTTTATGTTTCATATATATTGATATATCATGATGATTGATATCATGCTGTTTAATATATCTATGTTTTATTATTCAAACACGTTTATTATATCGTAAATATAAATTATTTTGTTTATTGTTTGTTAATTAAAGTAGTTTTTTAATATACCATTTATTTGTTCTTTATTTACATACACTACTACACGCTAGCTAGGACTGGAATTAACGTTCCTCTGGGACATCAGTCTTTGGAAATTAATTAAACTTAGTGAATGATTAACGTGAAGGTAACATCACAGGATCTGATCCAACATAGATTTTATACTTTTGTTATGTTTTAGGAAATTTTTTTTCTCTATGAACTCCATCTATGAACCAACTATGGATCACAACCACTTATGGATCACAAATATACATTTACGACCATGCGCCAGGAAGAATCGAACCCGTGACTATTGAAACAGTAGGTGGCTGTGCTCCTGTTGCTTTGACCACTGCGACAACTAAGCCGTAATCCTTTGTTTTTTACTTTTTATAGGATTTACAACGATATTCTTACAACGAGTTTTATACTAAATTGCTTATGATATTGTTAGTAATAAATATCTGTAAGCATAACCAATTTAATACTAGGAAATGTTCTTAAATTTAATCTTCTAAAAATTATAATAATTCTTATTAAAGTATTATCGAAAACAGCAAAAAACCTGGTTTTATTTTTATACGAATTAAATTATATAAAATTCAATAATTATATGATAAAATCATCAAAGCATTCTTCAAAAGCAGTATATAACCACGCTGCCAATTACATACGGCTATTCTGAAACACTCGCCTTCAGTTAAACAAAAAATATAATAACTTTGCAACTGCAACCTTACACTGGGCGAAAATAATTGAGAATACTATAATAAATTAAACTTTAGTTAAGACAAATAAATATTAATATATAATATAAATACTTATCAAAATATAGTACTCTACTCTATTTTTAATATTTTCCTTACATTTTAAAAACAAATAATGGAATTGTAATTGGAGATTAATAGCTTTCTTATTCACTTGAATGAAACGTTCTGAATATCATATGATTTAATACTGCCAATTTCTAAGACAGGACACGAGAATGGAAACAAGTAAAGATGAGTATATAATTAATATATTATAACTGTAGGAAATCTTATTGTAGAATGTAAAATATTAATGTGCACAGATATGTGTGTAATTCTTCAGAATATATATGAGTATTTAATTAAAATGTGAGAAGAGAGAATGAATTGTAACTGTTTTCCAGATATGGTAAATTCATAAAGGAGATTGCAATAATTAAATACAGTTTTTCAAGAAAGATGTATTAACAGAACAAACGAAGGAGAAATACAGTGATATCAAAATGTCTTTTCGAGGAAGCACTGTTCCGAAGAACACAAGAATTAAGCGTAAAAGGTAAATATGGTCTCTAATGAAAGTAAAATAGGTGGTATGGAAAAGAGTTATAAGCAAGTAAACAGTATTATAACTCAGTTCTTAACTGTACTTTTAAGTCCTTTGATAATATATGCATTAAATTTACTATAATATTAAAAATTATATATTACATATTAGCTAAAATTATTTTATTTAGATAGATGTTGTATGTCAAAGTCACACTGAACTAAAACTCAGAGTTGATACGTCTATATTGCGACGTCTTGACGTCACAAACTTGGATGACGTATGTACAAAATAACTTTGGATGGACTATAGTTACTGGACAACGCACAGGAAATCGTAAACAAATCGTAAAATATCAGCACTAGCCAGTAACAAGAGCAAAATCATCCACTTGTAAGTTGTGTTTGGTCAGTATACTAACCAGACATAACGCCTTCTGATTGTCACTTGTGCGGATCGATGAGATGGCTTTGCACCGATTTGATGAGTATTCCTAATTCTGCAGAACCGCGAATATTGATCAATTATTGATTCTTTATCAAACCAACACCGTTCAACCAAAAATATTTTGACTAATATATACTGTACCAGTTTTTCTCAGTAAATGCCTTTTTAAAGCGAAATAATATTAGAATACACGCAAGCACTTGATATTATTATTAAGCTTAATTTACAAGTAATAAATGCATTCAAGCCAATGTAGAGCAAATTCATCGAGCCACCAGCATTAACACTCAACGCCCATTAAAATTATCTACCACTATCGTGTAGCCAATATTTTATTATCGAAAACCTACTCCTACGTAACGAATGTAAAAATCTTCCAATAAAACGACAGCAGGACATTATAAGGAAGGTGAGTGACCTGATTATAGGAGAGGAATTTATTTAATGTTAAAACATTCAACTGTACTAATTATTCTAATCAAAAGTAATTTAATATTTTTAAACAGTTATTAGTTAAGAAAGAAATTTACTAGCAAAATATGATATTCGGTAAACGATACAATTTACATTGAAATTGTTTAAATATTATGTTACAAAAGTATATTTTTATTATATAAGTATATTTTTTTATTTTGACATATTTAGACCAACCCTAATATTCTGGGTATTGTCAAAGATATGTTATATAAATGTAAGATTCAAGCAGCTGTAATGTATGATCTCAGAAGAGTCAGAGGTGTAAACAGAGAAGTAAAGTGTATATAAGAACACAACTTAGTTGGTGGAGGCATAGCGCATAGATATCACAAGACAGATAAAGCGAATATGGGAAGAAAGAACGGAGAGAAGAGAAAAATCAGAGGGTGACGTAAACAAATCTGCAATGAATGTATCAGAACAATACTTCAGAAGAGAGGAAAAATTTCGACTGAAACAAGAAGAGTATAAACAGTAAACCTATAGATGATAATGGCCAACTTATTATTACTTCAGTTCTTTATATAGTCCACATTCGCTCTGATTTTTCTCGATATAATTACGAAATATTTTTTTTCGCCATTTTTCCAATGGTCCTAACGCGCTTTCGCGCTTTGGACTTAGCCCAGCTATCTAAATTCTGTCGGGATACTGTCAGTTTTCAGTCCCTCAGTGCCCGTCAATTTGTTTATTTCTTTTTGCCCTCCTTAATTACCGTATAATGACCATTGACAATTAGTTATTACAATGTGTCTGTCGTACAGACCAATATGCGCTTGGTGTCCGCCACACCATTACCACATTCGCGCAGATCTTCATTATGCCTTAATCTAAACCTGCCGATGTATGTAGCCATATTTCCGTTGTTCTGTTTTTAGTTGTACCGCCTTTTTGCTTAAGCTCAATTTCTCGCATCCCACCCTCTCGCAGAAATCATGGAGAGTTCTGCCATCGCTTGAGTTGTTCCATGCTAGCTGCCATCTGCCGATTGTTTCGCTTTTTTTCTCTCCATTTGATCTCTCCCTTGCTTATCCATCTCTGGTTATCCATATCTACTATCGCCTTTCTTGTTGCCTCCTTTGCCAATCTGTCTACCCTTTTCATTTGTGATGTGGACAGGCCCCTTGTCCATCGTATGTTTATATTAATAGAAATTTCACTCAGCTCTTTCAATGTCGTCCTGAAGTTGTCTATGTACATATTCTCCCTTTGCGAACCGTGTTCGGGCCACCATAGCGCTATCTTGCTGTCAGTTCTGATAATGTGTTTGCCAAGTATTTTTTTTTTGTTAACAATATTCACCGCTAGCGTCAAAGCGTCGAATTTCGCCACCCCTGCGTTAAGACCGCCAATTAGCTTAATGTTATATGCTGTTTCCTGTCCATTCTTTAATCTTTCCAACATGTCCACACCTACTCCAGCACTAACGTCCACCCATATTGTTGTATCTGATTTTGCAACTTCCATGTTTATCCAGGCAGTTTCCCATAGCCACGGTTCAGATATTGGATCAATTGCTTTGGGGCCCATGAGGCAACAATATCGTTTGCTCAAAGTAGTCTGCACCACTACTGTGTGCAAAGGTGGAATGCCCGCTACAATCCTCAAGGCTTCGGTTGATCAGCTCCCGTTATGACTATCTGGAGCGGTATATGCGCACTGTTGTCGTTTTGCCTTTTCAGCGGTCCCTTGGACATTTAGGCATCTGTAGTTATTCCCAAGTACCGTATTATTTCCTGAACTCTGCTTGTTTTATTGTCTACTCGTATTGACGGTGGCCTAATCTTCCTTCCTCCCCACAGCCGTAGTGCCTCGGTCTTCTCCGGATTGTAAAACGCCAACTTCTTGCAGGTATCCCAGCATTTATCCCAGGCCACATTTATTGTATTGTTTATTTTATTCAATTGTCATTTTTCTTCTTTTATTTCTATGTATCTGTAGCGACCTTGAGCATGTCGAATTTTACATCGTAGAATAACGGTCTACAAAATACCCAGAAATATAATCCCAGATGTTGAACACGGGCGGGGTGCCAACTGGAACCCGACAACGAATAGCTGGCGGCAACCCCGAGACGTTTATCTGGGATATTATTGAAGGGTATTTCGGTCATTCAGTGCTCAACCCTCGTTTGGTTTAGACGTGCCACCATCGACTGCCCAAGCCTCGTCAACAGGTAACTCCGCTGCCATCCTTTTTATCTTTGTATTTTTCTCATTTTTTATATTGTCAATAAATAACGGTCACATCATGTAAACACCACTGTTTTATTTCGTTTTACCTCCATTCACCGAGCCACATCATTTTACCCTAAAGTGGTGACCCCGACGTGATCTTTCGCAAAATTGGGTTTGGACTCGTGAATGGAGGGTACGTAGAAAATGGTGTATTTTACGTGACCGTTATATTTTTTTTTTGTTTCATCAATTCGATTCGTTTTCAATTTTACCTTCAAGATTCATTTTCATTTTATTCCGATTAATTTCATTATTTCCAATTCATTTTTAAATTTTTTTTTGTCAAAATTTTTATTTCACAATCTTTTGAATATTTTTCTATCACTGCTTAATCATCAGCGTATCGGCTAAACATTTCTTTCGGCGCTATGTTTAAATCATAATGTCTTCCTTCGCTCGCCGTCTCCGTCATAATGGCAGATATTTTGATTTGAAAGGCTTTGGGCAGCTTCGGTCGGATACCGTCGTTATTTGTTTTTTCTGAATTAACCTAACGTATGTGACTACGGATTAGTCACAGAGCAGCTCCAGAAGCTAGGTACCGATTGCAGTCACCGTAGACTCGTTATGTCTTCGCCGAAGTACCAGAATTGCTAACGTCTCGTCGTCGAAGAAAATAAGCTACCACGTCGTCGAACAGTCGATCCTCCCACAGCGTCGATTACGGGAGCTCTGTCTGAAGAATAGCTTGTTTTCAACGTCGTCGATGGACCACATTCAAGTGCCAAAGCGACGATGATGCAACGGTATCTGTAGGACCGGAAGATATCAACAGCCGTACCAGATCGCAACAGTACCAACCACAACCGTTTCGAACTATCAATATATTTTTCAAAGCCCATTTTACACAGCACATTTTGTTTGAAATAATTTTATGTAAAATTCTGGCAGGGGAGTATTGTAGCGACCTTGAGCATGTCGAATTTTACATCGTAGAATAACGGTCTACAAAATACCCAGAAATATAATCCCAGATGTTGAACACGGGCGGGGTGCCAACTGGAACCCGACAACGAATAGCTGGCGGCAACCCCGAGACGTTTATCTGGGATATTATTGAAGGGTATTTCGGTCATTCAGTGGTCAACCCTCGTTTGGTTTAGACGTGCCACCATCGACTGCCCAAGCCTCGTCAACAGGTAACTCCGCTGCCATCCTTTTTATCTTTGTATTTTTCTCATTTTTTATATTGTCAATAAATAACGGTCACATCATGTAAACACCACTGTTTTATTTCGTTTTACCTCCATTCACCGAGCCACATCATTTTACCCTAAATATCTATTGCCGATCTCTAGCACTAATGTAAGGAGGGTTCTAAACCCTTTAATTTTTTAATAAGTAAAACCGGTGTTTTTTTTTAATTTCTAACGAATTTTTGTTATCCCTAATAATCCAACATCTGCATGGAAATAAGTATTTATTATAGTAACTGTTTTATACATACATGACATGTAGAAAATTACTTCAGTAAGTAATCTCTAATAAAAATTAATTTCAAATCCTATTCAACTGTATAAAACACCTGGCACACAATGATATGCACTTATTTGAACTGTTGAAATGGATGCGAAATGGAGTATTGATAACTTCCATTTGCGTTCAAATTTTCCTCATTATTGTCCTGGATTCTGCTCATTTGTTATTATCCCTTTTAGTTATTTCATTCATTTAATCAGTTTTCTCTTGTTTTCTTCAGTTGCTACTAGTTGTCACCTTTTTCATAAGTTACTTTTCAATTTTATTTTTATGCATAGAGGGGGGTTTATATTTGATGACAATTTTTTATTAGCTGACAAACAGAACAGGGACAGGTCTTTTTATTAATGATGTCTTGTTTTAGATTGTATCAACACTTATTTACGAAAAAATTTTTTAACGTTTCATTTCAAAAAAATATAATCATAAAAGAACTAAATTGAATACATTTTATTTTATAATGTCAATAATCGTTCTGTCATAAATAACACTTTCGATTCGTTTAATTGAAGGTTAATTACAAGAACCAGGCGATTTCATTTCAAATATCAATGAAATAAATAATATAATATTTCCAAATATCAAGCATAATTTTCGAAATTTTAAATAAAACCCACTGTGCCTACAATTTGTTAAACCATTCAGACCTTTCTATTTGTGAAATGTTCGTTGATCAGAATTTAAGTAATTAAGAGTCTCCAAATTGTCTCTTTTTTAATTACCTTTTTTTTATATTGAATTGTACTTTGTAGGACACGAATAGAATCTAATTGTGTTAGATAAATCACTTCCTAAATCCTTGAGCGAGTCTAGGCTCGATAATTAGTTTGTAATTAGCTTTAGCTTTAGATTGTTATTCTACTGAGAGCAAAAATAAAAATTTTAACTGCACTATTAATAGGAAATTATTCATCTGACTATAATAACAGTTATTATGAAAATTGCATGTTAAAACCATAATAGTTTTAAAATTATCACATATTTTATAACACAGTATCAGTATTAAATAAGTCGTTATTAAATACTGACATTCTCAGTTGAAATATTATTTCGCGGTATCGACATAAAATTTATAAAAATAATATAAGATAGAGACAATAATTAACGGAAATATATACAAATACCTCAAAAAAAATGTTTGCATTTACATTTAAACCAATCCTACTTATTTCAGGTGATAATACTAGTTTTTTTTTATGCTGAAAATTTATTTAGTATGACTTTTATTACCCACAAATGCCTCACAGTATTACATGGATTTTCATCAATCATCTTTCAATTTCAGTGAATAACGGATAATCTGTAAATAATTATATCGACATATCAGATGATATTTTATGCAATAGGCAGGAAATATATCGATATTTTTAAGAAAAAATAAAAACATTGATATATAAGTATGGATATTATTTAAATATTCTATATATATATATACATATATATATATATATATATATATTCAGTGAATAACGGTTAATCTGTAAAGAATTATATTGATATATCAGAAGAACAAATATTGATATTTTAAAAAAAAATAAAATATTGATATATCGGTTTAAAAAAGTTTTGAAGGTTTGTTAAAAATAATTAAAAGGATTTTCAATTGTTTTCAGAAAAATATTGAAAAATATCGACTATCAAAAATATCGATATGTTTCGATTTGGAAAAACATTTTACCATGTACAATACCAACCAATATTTTTTATCGATGAAAAATATTATTGTATTGTTATTTGAAACGTAATAATTTAGTTTTTAATCCAATCTTGAAAATAGAAATGATGTCGCTTTATAATACAGGTAGGAAATAATAGGTAGCACTTTAAAATGTAGTTTTCAGAAACAGTTTTGTTTAGTGTGAATATTTATGTTTGTTACACTTGAGAAAATGTACCTATATAGTGTTTAAAAAGCTGATAGAAAACAATACGAGAAATGTCAGCAATAATTAGTAAGAGAAATTAAAAAAGGGAAATAGTTCTATTCAATCTCTAGCGAGAAAGTTGTTATTTAAATGCAAATGCATAAAAGAACAGTTTCAGAAGGCGCTGTTAGAACGCAAAAATCGTGCCGTAAATGCAGTAACTAAAATTACTGTTTTAGCTGTTGGGAACAAAAGTGCTGGGAAATATTTCAAAATTATATACTATAAGTAACGTTGTTCGCAGTTATATAAGTTTAGTTTTTATGGTGATAAAAATGTAGAAACCGTTTCGATATATATGAAGACGAAACGAGTATAAAGCTGCTTAAACTAACTGTTAACTTAGCTTTTCAACCGTGTATTATTCTTTAATTTCATTAATAAACATATACGTTTACTTAGCCGTTATTACTTATCACATTCCGCAGATAAATTATTGTCTTTTTTAACCCACTTCGAAAAAGTAGGATGTTCTATGTTCGACTGAATACATATAAATAAATAACGAACTCACTAAAAATTAAAAAATAATCAAATTTAGATTCTTAACGCAAAGGAAAACATTTTAAAATAAAACGTATACATAATAATCGTTGTAATAACTAAATACCCTTTAACAAAATATACTTATAAAAATAGAAATAAAGATAGAAAAACATAGTTAAAAAAAATTTAATACCATCCCATCATCTGGATTAGACTGGCATAGATTGTAGAGTAATATATTTTGCATAGATCACTTAAATGACAGTTATATGATAAGTACCATAAAATATTTTATTGCCCACTGAGCGGATTGTTGAACTATAACAGATTTATTACCGCTTCGTATTTAGGAAAAAAGCATTTCACATAAAATATCAAAAATTGGGTTTTGGTTCAAAATCACCCCAAAAAACAAAAAAATATTAACGCGAAATCCGTATGCTGTGTGACAAAAAAAAATCATAGCAACTGATGAACAATAATTAGCATATTATAAGTTATCAAATTTTCCTTTCAACAAATTCATAATTAGTAAATAAAACCCACAAAACTTATTTACATTCATTACCTACATTCTCTACAGGTATTTTTAAAAAGCTACATAGTATTCACTTGGTTGAAAACCTACCATACAACTTACGATATATAACAAAACATAATATCATGAATCATTCTCTCCTAATTATTTTCCTAGAAATAATCTATCATCGATTAATTACTTTCGATGTAAATATGTTAATTATAAATTTCAGATCCATACTTTAGGTAAGTATCGAGGAAATACTAGAAAATGTATTTTAATTAGCGTTGGGAACTATCGACTGTTTAGACTGTTTTCAGTCGATAATCAAAAAAGAGCTAGAAAAAAATAAATAATTACTATTGTCAAATGCGCGGTTCGACTTTTCGGTGACGATTTTTTCAATTCGTGATGTTAGACGAAGATGTTCGAATTCTTTCCTGTAAAAATTGTGATAGAGGAAAAGACGGAGACAATTACTCGGGGCAGTTAATTTTATATGTGGTTATATTTTCCAACGGTAGTATAAGCGAGACGGGGATGTACTAATTCCTTCACGAGCTATTATAATAATTATATATAACATGCAATTTATAATTTAATTTTAAACTAAGTAGAATTACTTTTATATAACACAAATCGAGAGAGTAATCGAAATATTACCTATTATTGCCATAAAAACAGTCAAAATATTTTGCTATTTATCATTTCCAATTTTAATCATTTTACCCTGTTACATTAACAATCTTGAAAAATATCGTACCAAAATGCTATAATATTAATATACAATATATTGTTGTTTACAAGCAAACTACCAAAAAAATCATAAAACTACATATATAGTATATGTTATACTATGTAAGCATAAATTGGGTAAATTTTTCCCAAGGTCGCGGCTAGGACGACAGAGCCAGAACATTAAAAGTCAGTCGAATGAAACAAGTAGGACCAAAAATAGTACGTAAAAGTACGACTGATACAGTCTATAGTAAATAGTAACAAAATCATTCGGACCGAAAATAGCGACTGAAAACAGTCGACTAAAACAGTCACTAGTAAAAAGTAGTAAAATCAGTCGAACCAAAAATGGCAACTGAAACAATCGATAGTAAAAAGTAGTTAATTGCTAAAACAGTCGATATTCAATTTCAGTCGATAGTTCCCAACACTAATTTCAATATTATTCCAATATTTTCTATGTTTTAAACAATATTTGGCAGTTAAATTAATTCATATTTATTGTGTAGCATTTGTAGATAAAATATATTGATGAAATAAAAGAAACAGTGTAAACAGTGTTATGATTAAATATATACTTGATATGTGAATAGTTTTATAATTCAACAACAAATTTTAATGCAAATGTAATTTGAAAATAAATAAGCTCGTTCATAGAATAACAGTGATATTGTCATTGGTATAAAGCCCCAGAATGTTCCTCAGCTGTAATGTTCCTCAGCTGTAAATTGATTGTCGGACTTTAAACGAATGCTGAATGAAGGAATTCAGAGAAAAACAATAAACATATAGAATTTGCCTTAAGCATCTAATTTTAAAAACCACCAAATAATAAACTATGTTTTGAACTGTTTATGAACTTTATTCACTTATTTTAATTCGTACAGACTACATATGTCACCTTAAACGATTACATTCTTGTTCTATATATCAATGCTTACTGTTTTCCCGCTTATATTCTAACTTAACCTAACTTTTCACAAATGTCAAACATTACGACTAATTACGTCGAGGACATCCGAACTATCTTACACATCGAAGAAAGAAATATAAAGACGCAACAATATCAGATGATGCCATTTTCTTGTCCTGTTCTACTGATTCCAAATATATGAACTCCTGCATTTGCTGTAACTAGATGATATTTACAATAATAGGCGATCCATCAGTTTTCAATGATTTGGCGTTCCTACATTGCGAAATATATCATGGCGAATTCCAGAAGCCTCAATATCTGTATATTGAGTGTAATAAGTGATAGGGCGATAAATAGAAATCTACAATACATCAATCATGTTATGATAAAAATAGTAAAATACAAATACTATTTCAGTTTAATTAAATTAACCTACAATCATTTGCTATAGGAATGCACTTCTAAAAGTGTCCACTCATTTTATTGACACTTTAAGTTATTTAAATTTTTTATTGTTTTTACTACTGTTTTTATTGATATTAACTCGAAAGGTCTATTCTCTTAAGGGGTCAACATGCGTCATCAATTACGAGCGCCTAACAAAACTGACCTCAGTCTCTGCTGCATCAGCAACCTTGATATATTATTCGAGGTCAGAGAATCTTACGATATAGAAAAAAATCGATATATAATTATATATGTTGTCTTGAACAATGTTTAATTACACTATAACAGCTGTTAGATAAATCATCAACTGTTCTTTAACCAGATATAATCTATGCATGTTTCTGAAATAGTGTTTGTATAACATTTTTATAGTTACTTAGGATAAATGATGTGGCTCGGAGAATGGAGGTAAAACGAAATGAAACAGTGGTGTTTACATTATGTGACCGTTATTTATTGGTTATATAAAAAAATGTGAAAAATACAATTAGATAAAACGGATGGCAGCGGTGTTACCTGGAGACGAGGCTTGGGCAGTCGACGGTAGCATGTCTAAACCAAACGATGGTTGAGCACTGAATGAATCGAAATACCCTTCAATAACATCCCAGATAAACGTCTCGGGGTTGCTAGCTATTCGTTATAGCTTTGTGAGATGATGATTAAAACCAGTCCCCAAATCTTGAAACTCTCAACGAATTTCAGCTGATTGTTGGCTTGTGTATCATGTTGGCGGCTCGGCACTTGATTCGATCCATTATAAAAATCACCAAATATGCTTGAGATGAACTAACAATATCAAACACTATAAACAAACTAAATAACAGATGACTCGAAACTTGATTCGTTTTCTAAACCAATAAAATCAGTGCTTAATATATTTTACAAAAATTGATTCTACCTCTATGTAGTTTTATAACATAATATTAAACAGATATTTTTAAGAATTCTGATTCGCACGTAATCATAGAGTTTTTCTGATAAATTCGAAATCGGCTCTCCAACGTTTGATGGCGAAATTGAATTGATTGATGAGAGGTTTGATCAACAATCAGCCAATACCGCCCGCACGCCAAAAAAACCTCAGGTTGGTTCAGAAAACCGCCATTGCAAGAGGACCCGAGAATTTTGCGTCAGAATTTGAGCTCCAGCTCATAACAGATCTAACTGACCCAGCAGCTCAAAATTCCGACTAAACCTTGGAGCGTTTGATAGATGACTTCAGATTTGGCCAAAAAATCAGGTTTAGCGCATTTCTGGATGAATGGCTATGTTAACATGCATAACTACCTTATATATAATAGGGCCAAATCACATTAAATTCACCAGGTACCAGATAATCGATACCGATTTGGAGCAAGTGACGTCATTGTTTTGCACTTTTTAACGTTAGCAAGATTATCGCGATCTCTCGTAGAGTTGTGAAATTTTCTAATATCGCTAGTATATATATTCTCAAATAGAAGAAATATAATTAATGTCCACGACTCTGCATTTACATTCAACATTAAAAAATGAATGGGTAATGGATATCAGAAATAAAGTTACCCAAAATCCCTTATTAACCAGCTTCTTCTTCTTCTTTAATTTTTTTGAGGGAAACATGTATCAAAAGACGTTTTATAACATCTAATGCCATAGTGCTTTAAAGACAAAAATTTACTAAAAGAATTAATGGAATAAGAAATAAGCGAAGAATAAGAACAATTACTAAAAATTGACTTTAAATATTATGTCAAAATCAGAAGCTCATGCCATTATATTTTTAATATTTTATAAACTACAAGTTATTACAACTGAAGCCGTCTTGGTTGGTGCAATGGTCAAGGTGACAGGACGACCCTACAACTGCTGCGATGGTCGCTGGTTCGAATCCTGTTGGGGCGTGTTTGTAAATTTATGTTTAAAATTGTTTATAATTGTGATTATCCGTAAGGCAAAAGTGTAAATTTCTACAAGAAAAATAATCCCAGTCACCACAGTAACCTAGCTGGATAAGACAGGAAGTCTCCTGAAATCATCTTTAAGTTGTCACAGTTACTCGGTTGGCTTAATGACGAGGTCCGTAGTTCGAAGCTCACATTCAGTAGTAAATCCAGTCCAGATTGGAAATAAGACAGCTCTAAAACATAAAAAATCGATATAAATAACAAGTAATCGTGTTAAGAAAGCCATTGAACTATTGGGCAGGAATTTGCCAGATGTCACGACACGGTTTCATATATAATAACGCTCAGCTATCTATTATGAAAACGGTTAAAGGTTAGGCATTGGATGTACTTCGCTGATATATTATATTACCAGCCCTTTTAATAGAACATCAGCCACTACTATTCTTTTCAAATACTAACTCAAAAACAAATAATCAAAAAATAAATATAGGCCGACTTGGTGGCGCAGTGGTAAAGCCAACAGGACAGTCCCCCTACTGTTGCGATAGCCGCGGGTTCGAATCCTGCTGGTGCATGGTCGTAAATTTATGTTTGTGATTGTCCTAGGCAAGAGTGGAAAATCCGACCAGGAAAATGAACCCAGTCACAGCAGTAACCAGGCTGGGTAAGACCGGAGGTCTTCTGGGATGATTTCTAAGTTGGTCACTCGCCAGCCGGTAGGCTTAATGCCGAGGACCGTGGTTCGGAGCCCACGTTAAATAGTGGGTCCAGTCCAGATAAACCCATAGTTGCTAAAAGGAGACTTTAAAATATGTAAAAAAATAAATAAATATAGGCAAAAAAAAACTAGCTTGTTCTACATCAAGAGCCCAAATAAATTCAGCTTACTCGATTGTAGACAAAAATGCAGTTACTTCAGAACCAGTAACTGACACCGAAACCATCAGATATCCGAAATAAAAATCTCCCCCAAACCTTTCTTTGTCCTTCCAGAGAGACACTGCGATAAGTGGCCCTGAAGTACAAATCTGCCATTTTCTAGCGAAAAAAATATATTATTCAAGTTTCTTTCTTATATGCATTACTTTTACGATTATTAAAGTACTTTTTACATTTTTTTGCTGTTTTTTTTTGTAAAGTCCCTACATAGCGGGGACGAATACACGGTCTACGGTGTTTATAAGATAAAATCTGTTTATTTCATATACTAGAAAGGATTTTTTTACTGCATGTGGAACTGGAAGGGTTAAACGAGACATATATCCTGTAAAAATGTTGAATAACATAATGGAAACGAAAATTGTTCTGCTTTTGTTTACTGTAATTTCATTTTTGCTATTTCAAATAGATAATATTTAGAAATGAGTAGCTGTAATAATTACTCATAAGACTAATAGTTGTTTTCCGGTGATTGTAGAACAAAATGATAAATAAAGCCAAATCGTTATCAAGTTGTTTTTCCCTTTCTTGATTTCTTAAAATAATGACATGAAATAATATGACATTCAACACATTCCTATTAATCCAAGCATTGTTTATCGCTAGTTCCAACTTTTCTCATTACAAAAAATACTTTCAATTACAACTATCCAAATTTGAAGACAATTTTCGACTTTTGTAAAAGTACTGGACTGATAATTTACCAAATCACACTGACCGAGACAATTAGTAATCAGAAGGAGCAATATTGGGCGAATACGTCAGGTAGAATAGTCTAATTAAATGATTGAGTATTTTTTACCACAGATAATTTTTCATAATGATGATAATGATGCTCAAATTTTGATAGCAACGATAACCGAGTATAACTTTTTTTTTGTCTTGCGATTGCAATCACTCACAACCCAATATATAAAAAAGAAGATTTTATTTTTTCCTTTTAGTTTTAGTTACCCGCAAATTAAAATGTATCTTGGTTGTAAATCATTCCATAGATTTATTCCATTACATTACATTACATTCCATGATAGAAACTGCAGGTTGTGTTACCACCAACGAGTGCCAAGTGTCTTGAACCAAGATCATTTATAAAAAGCATTTTTGATTGCCCCATGGTTAGCTTCTGTCAAAATATACCATAACTATAACATTTTATAGTTAAATTGGGGTATGTTGTTTAACAGTTGCTTATAACAGGTCAATTGAAAAGTCCCCGGCCTGACACATGGACGGCGCTGCTAGAATTAAACCCATGTTTTTATTTAACCCTAACCCTCAAAAGATTCGTATATGAACTTGACAGCTGTCTGATCATCAGTTCGTGAATTATAGCATTTTGAATGAAGCAACTTTTGTTATTGTGAAAAAAAATGGATAAAAGGAATTTCGCGTGTTGATAAAATATTGCTTTTGAAGGGAAAAATACAGTTGAAGCAAAAGCTTGGCTTGATGCCGAGTTTCTGGACACTGCCCCAGGAAAATCAACTATCAAGGATTGGTGTGCTAAGTTTAGATGTGGTGCAATGAGCACCGAAGACGGTGAAAGCAGTGGACTCTAAAAAGAGGTTGTTACCGACGAAAACATTAAAAAAATTCACACAATAATTTTGAATGACCGTAATTCAAATTTAATGAAATAGCAAACACTCTAAAGATATCAACTGAACGTGTACATCATATCATTCACGAATATTTGGGTGTGAGAAGGCTCTGTCCAAAGTGGATGCCGCGCGAGCTCACTTTTGATTAAAAACAACAAGTTGATGATTCGCAGAAGTCTTTGAAGATGATCAGGCGTAATAAACCCTAGTTTTTGAGTCTATATGTGGCAATGGATAAAACATGGATCCATCATTTCACTCTGAAGTCCAATCGACAGTCATCCGAGTGGTCTGCACATGATGAACCCGCTCCAAAACATGAGAAAACGTAACAGTCGGCTAGCTAGGTAATAGCGCCTGTATTTTAGAATACGCATGGAATAATTTTCATTGACTATCTTGAAAAATGAAGGACCACCAACAGCGACTATTACATAGCGTTATTCGACCGTTTGAAGGAGGAAATCGCCGAAAAACGGCCGCATTTGAAGAAAAGTCACAAGTCAGTGAAAACGATGGAAAAAATCCATTAATTAGGCTTCGAATTGCGTCCTTACCCACCGTATTCTCCAGACCTGGCTCCCAGTTATTATTTCCTAGTCTCAGATCGCAAAAGTATGCTCGCTGGGAAGAAATGTTCGTCAAATCAAGAGGTGATCGTCGAAACTGAGGCCTATTTTAAAGCAAAGGGCAAATCGTACTACAAAAGTGATATCGAAAAGTTGGAGGGTCACTATAATCAGTATATTAACCTTGAATGGAATTACGTTGAATAAAAATAACTAATTTTGCCAAAAAAATGTGTTTTATTATGGTAGGCCGAGGACTTTTCAATTGACCTGTTTAACTATAACTTTTTTTGTCTTGCGGTTGCAATCACTCATAACCCAATATATAAAAAAGGACATTTTATTTTTTCCTTTTAGCTTTAGTTATCCGCAGATTAAAATTTAACTTGCCTGCAAATCATTGCATAGATTTAAGTCGTATAGAAACTGAGGGTTGTGTTACCACCAACGAGTGCCAAATTTCGTGAACCAAGTTCAAGTATGAAAAGCATTTTTGGTCGCTCCATGGTTTGCTTCTGTCAGAAAATGCCAAAACCATAAAAATGTATAGTTAAATTGGGGTATGTTGTTTAAGAGTTTGTTATACTTCGCATTTTCATAAATAAATATAGTTGATTAAAATACATGAATATTAAAATGTGTATAAAACTTATACTTTCTTATAAGGCTTTGTAATCAGATTGTTTTTCAACTTTCATTAAGAATATATAAACATAGTACTATATATATATATATATATATATATATATATATATATATATATATACATATATATATATATATATATATATATATATATATATATATGTATTACTCAAAGATGATTTTATATTTAATTTTATTCATACATACACCATTTACGTACTTTCGTACAAACTTACGTGTATTCGTACAACAATTAATATCTGAAAAGTATGCGCGCGTCTAGTTGGCATAAGAAGCCAATAACTTAATCAATACTTCTTTCTTTATCATGACATTTTCCCTTCGCACATAGCACTAGTTCATCCGGATCTATTCATCAAAATTTAATCTTATCATTCTGTAATCTTATGTTCACCTAATTTAATATTTAATTTTATTCATACATACACTATTTACGATATGTTAATTGTTAATTTCTTTAATATTATTATTTCCACCGAACATTTAGAAACAAATGTTAATTAGAATCCGTATAAAAACAAAGAAATGTAAACAGAAAGTATCCGTAAAAATTGTTGAGTGGAAAGTTTATATATTTCACTAGTTATTAGTTGGATTAATAAATTAATATGCATGTATATATATAATCACACATTAATACTGTTATATAGGATTACAATCCGAACAACAACATTGATGGGGACATGATATTTAAACCGTCAGAATCAAAACAAAATTTTCTTGTTTTTAATTAACAAATGAAAACCAAATGTCATATCGATTTCGTGTTGACACGAGCGTAACAGGAAAGATCGGCGATATCGGTTGTTTTAAAACGAGTTTCTAAAAAATTCTTCCAGCCCGTTCGGCTGTACTACCCAAAAAACTGACTAGCCACCACCATCAGGACGACCCATTAACGCACCGGACCAAGCTGCAGCCTAGGGTCCAGTTCACTCACATCGTAAAGAGTAGTAGGCCGGTGCAACGTCAACTGTTTAGAAGCAACGTGCAGGGTCAAGTGCGCTGTGAAGGGCGCAGGTAGACAGGTAGAGAAAAAAACAAATCGGACTATCGGATATATTCGTACAACCCATCGTTGGTCTGATTTTTTTTGTTTGTCGAAAAAACTAGTGCGTGATTGAAATAGTTTGTGTGACCGTTTTAAAACTGAGAAAAATGACGAAGAAATATATTTTGGTAAGTGGAATAATAGGAATAATTTTTGTTTTTCTTATTATCACGTAATATTAATATATTTTGTTGATTTTCATTATATATATCATCCTTTTTTTTTAAATAAAAAATATATTTATAAACCAGGATAAATCAGACTATTTAAAAAAATTAACAGAATGTTCCAAAGGATGAACTCAAAATTTAAATAATTTTATTTAATAAAAGGAATCAAACATATTTCTTTAATTAACAGTTGATGTTCCTTGGCACGTATACATCGAAATTTAGATAGCTGGAATTAGGTACTTAATTAATGGTTTAGTTTTTTAATTATTTTAATGATTTACAATAATTCATATAGTTATTAAGATAAAAACCTCATTTTTGCGTCACGTTGTCAAATAATTTTTATAATCCTTAGCAATCTATTGGATAAAATGCAGCCAATATGATATTGGTTAAGATATATTCATTTTGTTTAGCCATTTTCAATAGAGACAAAATGAGTTTTAAATTTTTTATTACCTCAACAATTGTTTGTAAAATGTTATAGTGAAAAATATCTACCAATTTCAATTTGCGAATACTGGTTTAGGATATAATAACTCTTTTTTGCGTAATTCTAGTAATATCTATGCATTTCTGCGCTTCGTTGCAAAAATGTATCTGATCTTATATGTTTCTTAATCATAAAGGATTTTTCAAGAAGTTTTCAGTAGAAAGGTGGCACCCAAGGAGCTTTTAAAAAAATACTTAATATGAACCAAACAATTCGACATGAAAAATATATGGAAAAACTACTTTGATCAAAAAATAATAAGACGTAATCGTGATGTTGTTGAATGAAGAAACATGAATTCATTCTACTAGGCCAAACTGCCAACAACAATTAATATTTGGGAAGTATGCGCTGGTCTAGTTGGCATAAGAAGCCAATAATACTTTTTTTTTTCATGACATTTTCCCTTCGCACATAGCACTAGTTCATCCGGATTTATTCATCAAAATTTAATCTTACCATTCTGTAATCCTATATTAAAACTGAAACAAAGACAACAAAAGCATTTTCAGAGATCAATAAATTTTCCAATGTATCGAAAAAAACGTTGAAATAAATGCATAGTGTTCAAGGGAATCCAATCATTAATTTTTAAGAAATAAAATTTCAACAGAGATTCAACATTATAACGACAGCTCATAATTGTTGAAACATTCTCATGGTACTTGTTTAATGTCAATAATGATTTAAGCTAAAATCATCGGTAGATTGATAAATATTATCTTCCTTAGAACTACATATTATTTAACCAAATAAAAATTAAATAATTTTGGAGTTTTTCTTTTGCACAACCGATTATTGGAAATGTCAGTGTCTGATAAATATAACGGCAAGAATCTCCATCTAAATATTTCCATACAAGTTTTACCTGACTTTGCAGCACGCGACACTGTCCTGTCTTGTCGCAAAATCATAATCTATTATTCTGTTTATTCTTGTCTGGCCCTTTTTCTTTCATTGCTTAGGTCAAACAGAGTAATTTTGTCTCACTCCAATTCCTCAAGTTCAGAACGGTATACAAATGAACAACACA
Organism: Rhynchophorus ferrugineus; assembly: GCF_030347505.1. Classification (NCBI taxonomy): domain Eukaryota; kingdom Metazoa; phylum Arthropoda; class Insecta; order Coleoptera; family Curculionidae; genus Rhynchophorus; species Rhynchophorus ferrugineus. Next base: position 14,241,296 of record NW_027472583.1, on the reverse strand, counting down.
TTGAAGACACAACAGATTGAAGACATTCATTTTCTATCATGTCATTATGACAAAAGCTTATAGTTATAAAAAAATATACATAAGATAGTCAACAAAATCCACAAATAGACCAGAGACTAGAAAATAAACCTTAACCTCTCCTAATTTGTTCATATCAAGTTTGCGTTGCGGCGAAATGACAAAAACCATTCCCCAAGCAGAATCAGCAAATAACTTGTCATCCATCTCAGTGGTAGGTTTACTTAGAGGCATCACGTTGAACAAAGAATTGTACTGGTTAGTCGGAAATTACACCCAACTTGATCTAAGATCAGAGAGATTGATTTATCGATCAATTATAAAGCCTACTCGGACTTATGAGGTGAAATACTGGGTTGCACTAAGTCACCAAGCCGACCAACACTCCTACGCTGCCAAAACAATGTTCTACAAATAATTACGAAGGCTTAGCAATATATCACCAATAGAAAATTACACCAGAACCTCGAAATCAAATGGATCTACGCAGTTATCCAAAAAATAATTTAAAAAAATTATTTAAAACACCTTTATTAAATCAAAGTAATGTTTAAGCAATTTAACTAATAGATAATGCGTAGGAAATCAGAAGATTAAAGTGAGTGAAACCACACGAGCACAAATATCTCCTCTAGATCCCATTGATATGGTTATTTTTCTTTAGATATTGTAAAATATATCTCAGCAATATTTATAACCCCTTATAATATATATATATATATATATATATATATATATATATAATAGATCCGGTCAGGACTTTTAAAATATCATTGACTGACCTTTATTTATTAAGATACTGGAATGTATCTATTGCCTTACCTTAAAGATTTCCCATATATCGTTTTAGATAATGACTGCAGATTCTTAGGAAGGACATATATTGTATAATTCGTCATCTTTTTTTTTTAATTCATTTCAAGAATTTTAAAATTACTTTTTTTATATGTGCACTCTAATTTTTTTCAATGATTCCTTTTAATAAAACCATTCGCTTCTGATATATAACGTTACATTCAGGAAGTGAATGAATAAAGTGTCTCATAATTAACCGTAAACTTACGAAACAGCATTGAAGTTATAATAATGCAGTATTGTAATAAATAAACTAATAATAAGAATAGTATTAGTCGAAAGCTATAAAATAAAATGAAATGAATGTCAGCCAGCTTTATAATGTAGTGGTCAAGGCGACTGGACGCTTCCTCTACTGTTGCAATAATCGCCGACTCGATAGGGAATCGAACGAATATATATATATATATATATATATATATATATATATATATATATATATATATATATATATATATATATATATATATATATATATATATATATATATATATATATATATATATATATATATATATGTATTTCTCCATTTTTGACCCACTAGGGTTTATCTGGAAAGAAGGTTCTCAGCATTAAATCTACACACTGACGAGTGATCAGCTTAAAAATCGTCCCAGAAGATTTTTGGTCTTACCCAGCCTGGTTAATGGCGTGATTGGGAACCTTGTCGGATTTTGCATTTTTCCTCTTTGGACAATTATAATCAATCACAAGTATAAATTTACTACCCTGTTTCAGCAGGATTCAAACCAACAACCATAGCAATAGTAGGAGGGTCGTCCTGTCACCTTCACCACTGCGCCTACCAAACCGGCGATTTATATATGTAATTATAATTGTTCATTAGCAATAATTAAAAATTCAAAAAAACACAGTACCACCATAGTCACGCTTGTAATACTGGATGTCTTCTGAGATGGTTTCCAAATTGGTTATCCGCCTGTGACTAGCACTATTTTCAGTATATAAAATATATAGAATTTTTTTTCACTATAGATTAATGTTTACTTAAATACAACGTTGTGTTAAGTAATAACAATATTTCATTAAATAACATTAACATGTTTTCTTTAACAATAATTTGATTATATATAAGAAATGTGATTCTTCAAGACCTGGACCCTTCCTACCAGCTGTATTGATTAATTGCTGACTATTTTAAATAAAATTAGCGGTTAAATCTAAGTTATATTGTAAATATTGGGTACTTGCATATATTCTGAGCATTTTTCACTTTAAAAAGGCAATTATTAAAAAAAAATCTTCCATCATATTCTACAACTTCTTTTTTTTTTCTATCTTTCTGATGATGTTGATTTTAGTGGGTTTGATTCAATCATTATATAGCTTTACGCCTGTTACTTGCTATTTCTATTTCTTTTTGTAACAGTTTGTCACTTTAATTTATTAATTGTCGTTTAATTTATGTCGGCAGGCATCTGGAGTAATAAAATCGATCAATTTTAATAGTTCATATTTGCACAAGGAGACTTATGGCTATAAATATTACGCTTCGGTGTCTATGTGGATGGCTGTAGTGCACTAACCCGTGACTTTTTAGATTTGGGTTTTTAGCCATCAATTGCCATGAGCTTCCTCAAAGTACTTTGCCTTAGAACTTTTTTGGTCTTTCAGACGATTATGCTACATTGGCATCAAAATTGTCACTTTTAAATTTTAAAATCATGGACTTCTTCATTTGAATAGAATTCTTCAAATAAAATCAACAAAAGTAATAATATGAACAAAACCACTGAGGATTTAATGCTTAAGATACATTTCGCATTTTAACAAATACATGTCACTAATAACACTATGAAACTAATCGCAACACTTAAAACTATTATATAGTATATTCAGTTTTAGAAGTAGTCAGCTTTCAGTTTTATTCTAATTTATAATACGTATTTGTTGTATTCTCATTTAGAACTACAGTCCAACTAATTAACAATTTATATTTTCATATTGATACTTCTTCACACAATATGATCACCATCATATGGACACAGAATTCCATTGTTTTAACAATGGATTATCTAATCATAGTAAAAAATTATGGGAAATCTAAAAATATAAAAGTATTTTTACTACACTCGGTTAACTCGTAATGACTCTGTTATATAGTAATGATTTAATTTTCATATTTTTTCTACCTGATGCAAAACTCTAAAACAATTCAACTATTTTGTATCAACATTTTATCTTTCTGTTCAAATTAGTTTAAATTAAAGATATTCGTTGAAGAAAAATTATTTCTTAAGAAGTTTTTCTCAAAGGGAATTTATTCTTACAAATTTCAAACATTAATCAATAATAATGTACCGTTTTGATGGCCATCTTTTCTAGCAAGGTAGAATTTATAGAATTGATATTTCTGAGTAAAAAATTGAACCAAGTGGTTTTTTCAAGTCTTTTTTGAAGCCAGCTTTACCGAAGACCGAAAAGACGTTGAAAAGTGGCAAGGTTTTTTTTATTAAAAAACACATGACATACATATTACAACTATATAATTTCTCATTTATATTATTCTTAAAGCCTAAATCTAGGATATCAGATACAAAATTAATTCGTGATTGATTGATATGCTCCCACTGGTGCACTCGACAAGTTTTGAAAAAGGGTACAGTTTTCACATATAACTTTCGAAGGATTTTTCTCTTTTCAACCTCCAGGTAAGTCCATTGTTGTCGAGCATTTGTAGTACCTACAACCGCTTTTATATTCATGCAGTCTATCTTGGTGTCTTCCCAAACCATTTAATTCTTCTGCTGACCGTTAGTACACTTGCATATTTTAGATGTCCTTACTTCTAACATACCATGGGTTATACACCATAAGTCCACAATGGCTTCAAAATATCTTTATTTGTTCTTCATTACAGTTGTTTGAGCCTTATACAAAATTCTTTTTTTTTGTGGTAAAATAACATCGAAATATTAAAATATATGTGTAAAAACATACTTGACTATAAGCCTGTTATAATTGTAATTTATCGCTTAATATTTAGAAATCAAGCGCAATTGAGGTAAGCCATTAAAAGAGATATTTAATCGAATTTCCTACGCCTATGCAAAAAATATTAACCAAACTTTTTGTCCACAATACCAATAATTTATTGTTCAATTTATTAGCTTATTTTCATCAGAATACCTTGACTTAGCGCACTGAAAAAGAAACGGTTTCGAGCACCTTCTCGGTCTGTGAGTTTTCTTTTGTGGACATGCTGTCTCGGCTACATTTACTTTCTTCGGTTCTGTTTTTTATAAAATCGGGTCGATGAGAACAGACGGATTTCATTTAATGGTATGTTGGAAACGCAGAGCGCTGCTCAGATGCATTTTGCGCGTTCCGAATAATTTACAGTTCGATGCACATTAACGAACCGGTTAAAAATTGTCGTTTTGAGGAAGACACGTAACCATTTCCAAGCAAAATTAGTCATGAAAGAATGTTCCTAATAAAAAAAAGTGTACGTTACCATGTTGCTAATATGCTGTGTCAATATTTAAAACTATTTTCGTTCTGTTTGGTTTAACCAGTTATTGCAATCGAATAATTGTAAAGGGTGTCCCAAAATGTATACTGTAAAAGTTTTGAATTTACCGCCCCTTGTGCGGTAAAATTTTTGACAACCGTCAGTTCAATTTTAGTGTGTGGAGCATTTTAATTTTATAAATAATGAAAATGTAGTGGCCACTGCTTATGTATAATTTTGTAGAAATTATAATTTGAATAAAAACTTGAAGGGGATGCCAGAAAAACGTAGGAGAGCTGGATCAGTTGATGATATTAATATATTGGCAAAATCGATCCTAAACAACTAAACCAAAATTCTTCTTGGTGGTTTTGTTAAACGTCAAAATTGCAGTATTTGAGGTTCAAGGAATCCACAAACACCCACAACGTGTGATTGTTTGGTACGTGTTTTGGGTTGAAGGACCTTATTTCTTCGAAAATGAGGCTGGCCAAGAAGTAGTTGTTACTGGTGCTCGATATCGACGTGATAACGAGTTCTCTCTGTGTAAATTAAATGATACTAGTGATGATGCTAGGTTAATTCATCAAAAAGTCTACCTGCTATATTGGCCGTGAATCAATCTGACACATTTTAACTAAATGCTCATGAGCACTGTTATTTTGAAAAGACTATAGCTCACAATATTCATTTCAATAAAGTCAGTATTTTTGGCCACTCCATCAAGGGGATTTTGAGAATAAACACCAAGATACTCTTAAAAAAAGACAAAATCTATAAGATATGTTTGGCATACCATCGCCAAGACTTTTAATTATTCAACGTGGCGTGAGAAAGCAGGGTACTTAACACTTACTCACTCTCCTAATAGGATTTCTGGATTAGTAGGATTTCGGTATCAAAATTCTCGCCCTGAGGATGAAATTCGTACAATTCCGAAACGTCTGCCAATACATGTCAACTTTGAAGCCAGTACTATTCGTATTTTGGTCAATAATGATTATTTAAAAAATAATTGTGTGTTTAATTATAACTTTATTATATTAATTATATATTAATATAATAGACATCCTTAAAATCCTACCGGCTAAAAAATCAATAAAAATACTAAGATACCTGAAATAAAAGACGTTCAAGACCAAAATTATCTTATGTTTAACCATCGAAACCAACCAAACAAACCAAAAGACCTAACATCACACAATATCACATTATACTACTGGACATTTGTCAATAGCATAACCTTCAAGTGTTTACTGAACACTTGAAATCACTAAACTTCAAATGTTAATTAAAATTCATACTTTTGGAATATGGAAATGTTCGGTTAGACATTGAAAAATCCGGGAAAATACACATGAAAATACATAGAAAGCCATCAAGCCAAACCGCCGCATTCGCCATATATACTTTCGCTTCGTATACATCTTATGAAATGTTTAAAATTTAGGTGGATTCTAGGACCGCCTCAAAAGACAAGGAGGAACTCAAAAACGGTATACTACCTTAAAAATATATCATTTAATTACGGAAAATATTTAAATATTTAAATAAGTTTCAAAATTACAAAAAAAAAAAAACAAAACTTATTTGTGTACCCTATAACATATTTATACCAACATCCCAGCATTTACAAGGTACATCAAGCTGTTTACATTTTACAACTATAAACATACTGACCACCACTCAGTGTAGAGGAATTATGTTAAAATAGATAAAAAATCTTGCACTTTGAAATATCATTTAATTATTCCTACCAACACATTCACACGTCGAATTCTAGAGTTTTGTTCATCATTCAACTACAAGCAGTAATTTTATTTACGGTTTTCTTTCGTTTAAAATATAAAATAAACGATTTCCATATATATATATATATATATATATATATATATATATATATATATATATATATATATATATATAGCAATTAACTTTTATGCTGGTATATTATTTCACACACACTGTTTTATCACAGTGATTCTTAAAATACAGTTATCAACATAAAATAAATACATTTAAGATATAAATGCTTTGTTTTACAGTTGACATTCCAATCACGACGATATTCACGGTATTGAATCGGTAAAAAGGGTAGTTTCGAAGAAAATACACTACCATTTACGTATAATATTAGTCTGAAAAAGTTGTCACAAAAAAATTTTTTCAACAAAAACCCACTTTCTTTTTACTTTAAACCAAACGAAATTATGGAAATGAGATATCCTTGTTTTTTTAATAATTATAATTAGTATATTTAATTTAATTTTATGAAGTCTTATAAAGATTAGCAAAGAGTACCTGAATCTTAAAAAATTAAGAGATAACACAGATATTTGGGAGCAATATCTAAATAGTACTATTAGGCAATATAGAGATAGGTACTTAACATAAAGGTTTTTGTAATATGACAATAAATGTTCTATAAAAACCTTGATTAAAATTTTTAAGTCACATAGAATAGCTGTTCTTCAACAGAAATCGCTAGAGGCTGATGCACATATCTCGCTAATGAAATTAAATGAAAATTAAACTAAAATACAGATGCATTTTTAAAAATATTTTAGGGTTTCCTTTTTACCAACTATGATTTATCTGGGTTGGACATAATTATTAACGTGGGCTCCGAACCACAGTCCACGGCATTAAGCCTACCGACTAGCGGATTGCCAACTTGGAGATCATTCCAGAAGACATCCGGTCTTACCCGGCCTGGTTACTGGCGTGATTGGGATCATTTTCCTTGTCGGATTTTGCACTGTTATGTAGAGACAATCATAAATGTTAAACAATCACAAACATACATTTACGACCATACCCCAACAGGATTCGAACCCACGTGTATAACAACAGCAGGAGGATCGTCCTGTCGCCTTTACCACTGCATCAACCAAGCCGGTTCAATACAGTCGCATTAAAAAAACCTGATATTATTTGCACTTATAATCACTGCATGCACTTTATATCTTTCTTATCACTGCAAAATTCGATTTGTGTTGGTACTGCTCGACACTGTTGTTAAATGGCTACAAAATTCTTCAAAACATTAGTGATAATAATTTACACAATTTTTAATTAACAGGTTACAGAAGTTACAGACAACAACAATGGCAATTACAAAAAAATTAATTTGATTGGTTATATATATATATATATATATATATATATATATATATATATATATATATACATTTCTTGGAAGTATGTTGAGTTTTTGAAACATTAGCGACAATAATTACAGGTTACAAAACGGCAAAAGTTATGAAACAAAATTCTAAGTTAATGTCACACATGCTGTTGTCATAAATTTTGAGAACGTGCATTGACTATTTTAATCCCCATAAATAAACAAACCAACAACAATGGCATTTACAGAAAAAGCAATTTTATCGGTTATAATTCATTTTAAACCTCAAAAATATATCAGCATTGTATTAAACACTGTATTGCTTAGAATTATGTTTAGTCTTATCACTTATTGAAATACAGCAGTTCGTAAAAATTAAATATACATGTTTAATTTCAAAAATATTATTATAAACCTGTAGGTTGTGAATAAAAAATAAATTAATTCGAAATAGCATTATGTAAATACGGAAAAACATATATTGTCATAAACAAACCAATAAATGTGGAATAATAAAATCCAAAAGCTATTTAAAATTATCGAAATTATGTTTTTATTTAAAATATAATATCTAGAAAGGGACAATAAAAAAATTACACACTTTACATCAACATGAATTATTAGATTGGATGTGTCACAGTTTGATACGAATAAAAAAATAAATATTTCAATGACCTTCCACTGTCCAATTCAAATGAACACGATTCACGACTAGAACATTTAATTTTAATATTTCGGCTGTTAAATGCATCATCAAGAATTAAAAACGGAAATCAGCTGACAGTGTTAAAGTATTAATTGTTGCCAGATGGCATCATGCGAGTCATCATCAAAACAAAATGCAAATTTTGCGCAAATAACTTCAATATTTTAAAAGCGAATGTCATTAAGAAGGTTTTAAAAGATTTCTTTAAAAACAAATAAATTGAAACAAGGTGTGTGGCAGGTATTCGAAGTTCCCTTTTTTAATTTAAAAGGTCCATGTACGCCATTATGAATGGTCATCAATAAATAATCTTCTTTCAAATGTTCCCTGTGACACATAATGGTGTTAAGAATACCGATCACATACCCTACCGCTTTCCCTACCATTCTACTCTAACCTGTCTTCCTCTAATGTCTAATTATTCCTCTCTCACCTCCTTCATTATAGAAAATATCTGTTTCTTGATTTAGTAACAGTTTCCTTATCTATACGTATGTAATAGAAAGGAAATTTCCAATTTCCCTCTTGGACCTTCACTATGCCATTCACCAACTCCCTCTATCGATGCGATCTCAAAGAAGGCTCTTGCTTGCACGTCTATACTAATGACCTCAAATCCTCCAGAGGTCTCCCAAATGCCTTGAGTACAAGAGACCAATATTGATTGTCCAACTTTTTACGATCTTCAAAAGCCTATACAAAAGTATCAACCGAGTCCTATAAATTTACTACTTAATAAATGTAAAATAACTTATCCGAGTGTTTCTTGGATCAAGAACTCATTCCTTAAAAATCCTTCCTTCTATAGGATCACAGGAAGTATTTTGCAGATCGCACAGCAAGGTCAGCTGTCCCATCACCCCTTTCTATTAGTTGAGTCTGCATCCACATTGATCTCCTCCTCATAATCAAACCAATCATCAAGGACTTTGCAGTTTGGAAGAACTTATTTTATCCTCAACACACATTTTTTATTTTAAAACTTTATACAAACCAAACTGTAATTTTTGTAGCTAATTAGCCTGACTTGTATGTATATTGTATATATGTTTTATATTATTTAAACCACTTATTTTATGTACACACGATATGTTCTTGTTGGTGGTTGATGGATTATGGTTAAATTGAAAGAAATCATTTTAACTTTCTCCTCCACCCATCGTACTTTCCAGAATTAGCCCACCGTGATGCTAACTTTTTGCGGACTTCAAAAGGATCTCAGACCAGGGAAATAAATCTATCTAAAACGAAGAAGTAATTGTTGAAACAACGGTATACATAAGTCATAGAGTTATGTATGTTTTCAAGTCATAGTCATAGAGTAATAGAGATGTAACTCAATAGGGGACGCCGCTGAAAAGTTTTGCTTTGCCCAACATCCAGAGCGCGACATAATTGTCCATTCAAGTAATTTGATTAGTCAATTTAAATCTCCATTATAGGTACCTGTAAGAGAAATATTTTACTGCGAAGACATTTGATTGGCTCATTAGTAATGTTTGGCACGTGACAACCTTGACGTCATCTTTAATTGACCAATAAAATTTTAATAAAAAACTATTTTTTTTCTGAAATAAAGTTATTAAATAAAATTCAATTAAATATAAACAAAAGTATAATATTTATAAATAAATAAATATAAATTTAATGTACAAATAAATATATCTATAAAATATAAATATTATATACATATATATAAAACCATAAACAAAAAGCGTTGGTACATTGCAAACCAAAATTATCTCTTCCGTCCTTTTTCGTTTTTCATATTTATTTAATGCCATCATTTTAATAGAATCTATCAGAGTTCTGTTTTTTGTTTTCTTATACTGAAAACAAACTTTGAGTCTTCCCTTGTTAAAATTCTGTTTACTCAAAATTATATAGCGCATCTTGTTATTACTTTTAATATTTTATATGAAAGATTATTATGAAATTTAGAGTTGAAGGGTTTTAAATCTCCTTTTTTTAACATTTAACAAAAATTTTATTATATTATTGAAGTGCCAATCGCTGAATAAAATAAAAGAAATAGATCAAAGACCTGCTGCAGTATAATAAAACAATTTTGTTGGAGTCTGGGCCACGAGATATTGTCTTGCCTCTATAAAATCAGTCAATTTGTCGGTCTACTGATTTATTACTAATTGTATGTAAACAGAGATCATAATCAATTTCATTTTTCAAAAGTTTTACTAAATAACCTCAGATGTACACTACGGTACAACGTAAAACTTTTGCTCCTATAGGAACATCTAGGACTGATGTTATAGAGTCAAATAATTAGCCATAGGAATGAGCAGAAAGTGGGGTACTGGTTGAATTAATGCAAACTTTACCATCTCCTTCTGGAGTTTATTGAAGTGTCGATGCCACTTGCTTCAAACACCCTGATTGTGGGTCTGGAACGGTGGAAACAGGCACTACAAATATAGTAAGATAATTGACTCCTCTAATTTACCTTCTATATCATTTTGATCCACCTCCATTAGTATATATTCTGGGCTTGTAGTATTATTTTCACCATGACTAAATTGTTCATAAGTACTTAAAGGAAAGTTTAAGTGTATCATAAACGATCATAAATCTGTTTCATGTTATCCCAACCAGTTTAGCATTTTTAATGTTTTCTACCCATTTCTTAAAGATCGCCGGGTATTTTTTTAACGGAAAACGATGATACATTTCCTCACTAGCTATGCATCTGGACACACAACACTTTCTAGTACGAGAATGCTTTTCAACTACCAACTTGTATACACTAATAAAATAAAATAATAATTTAATCCATAAACGTTATAAAAAGCTGACCATACTGTTCTCTATATAACGCACATCAAAAATGGCGTACAATATAGTTAAACAAACCATGAAACTAAATGAACCAATCAGATCCCCTCGCGGCTCTTAGCATAGCGATTAAAACAAGTAATATGTTAAATATAGCGACATTTACATGTTGGACGTTGCGAAGTATTTCCCCAAAATTTCCTATAAAGTTAAATCTCTATTTTTTAGGGTCGTAGTCCAAAAAAGGCATCACTCCTGGGTATTAAAATAGAGAAACAAAATCGAATTCAAATTCAATCGAATAGAAACAAAAAAAAAGATTATCTTAGAACAGCAAATTGTTGATTTATATGATATTTAAATCAGCTCTATAGATGAATCTACTTTTAATTAACTTTTACTTGAACAGATGGTAATTCTGTACCACTAATTAGCACAAATTCCATAAATAACCGTTCATAAACTACTTTAATTAAATTTCATTTGCTTCTTGTGCTAATTAATTTATGGTGTTGCATCACAGAAATACCTCCAGACGTTGACCCAGGTGCATCGCCAAAGGCTACCGTAAAACAGTTACATTAAGCAACTTATATTCATAATTAATTATAACTTAATGATCACATGATCTCAACGACTTGAAACAAAGCACAATTAATTGCATTACTAATAAACATTTTAGAGATATTTGTTAAAGCATTTAAGTCAGATTATATTTGATAAAAACGCTAAGCTAATTTCTCAATCAAGCTGATAAAAATGTGACAATAAAATATATCCGGGTTAATTTTAATAAGATTAATGAAATAAAAAAAATTCATGTAACTGAAATCCTTTATATAAATAAAAAACAACGCAATATAAAATTATTTATTTTCACATTTAGATGACAAACCTCTAGCATAACGAAGAGTTCATTTTCAGGTTTGACTTAATATTTAAAGGTCTTAAATTTAAATATAATTAAACGATGATGTATATTAATTAGTCCAAAATTAATATGCAGTAAAAAAAAATTATTTACATTCTTCTTTTTACATTTCCTTACGACATTCTTTGAAAACTAAAACTAGCTGGCATTTGATTCATTCATTCAAGTCGTATGCTACTTTAAAAATCAGTGATGCTCTTTATTAGGCGTATGACCATTTCGTCTGATGATTGATTACTGGTTTCTAACCTATCCTATATATACTAACATTGGCTTGACCAATCATCATCACCATGAAACCATATCTAGCATTTGAGAATAGTGTTTCCCAATCTATATACCAAATATCTCCCCTAATAGGTTCCTCCAAAAACTATTGAAGAGTGCAAAAATCTTATCTACACATCCATGATTCGATATAAATCCTGCCTACTCTTTTGGGACTGTTTCGTCGCAAGATTTTCCCAGATATTTTTTCGACAATACATAGCAAACTTATTCCGAATTATTATTATATCCTATCTGAATTATTACATTTTTCCATTTGGACGATAGTATCACTTGATCAACTCCATCCATTTTTTTTAAATGTTAACGTTGGACATTTACTGTTACTCTTTGCCAAGTGTTGGTAAATTTAGCTTTTGCTTAACACCTCAATTTAATTTGCAATAATTCTCAATAAATATTTTCTTCCATAAAATTTGATTTATTTCGTTTATTGATTGGGTATAACGAGTTTGTTAAAGTAATGTGTTCAGAAATCGATTAATTCAAGTTAAATAACTTAATAATAACGTTAATTGACTTACTTACTCGATCTTCATTCATTTGCTGAAACCCCCAATCTTTCAAACAATCTAGGCTAGATAATAAAACATATAAAACGTATTTGGGAGAAATTCTTTGTCATGGGATTTATTGTTAGACGCCTTTAGATCTTATTATTATATTGGTACAAGCATTATAGTTGATGCTACCAGTAATACTGAAGAAGAATTACTCACTATAATCAGTAGTCTTTCCACCACAAATTTGTTCTTTCTGATAATTGTATCACCATTACCATTTAATAGCATCAAATATATGATCCAAAACATTGAATTATTTGCAATTATATATTAAAATTGCTATTTTATTTTTGTTTTATATACTGCTTGTTTGCTTACTTGTTTGGTAGAAGGTCATACGAAATAATTATTACTGCTTTGAGAATTTGATATATTTGAGATACATTATAACACCTTGTTATGGTTTTATTGGCGTTGTTAATGATTAGATTATGATTTATTACCCCAGTTTGTTGTGTTTTAAACAATATTCACAGATTTACATTTGGTTTGAGTGGTGGTGATATTGATTAAAGAGTTATTTAGATGGTAAGTACATTAAATTACTATTTTGCAAAAAGGGTGACATTACTACATTTGACCGTTTTGTATAAATTCTTATAAATAAATTTCCATTGTGGTTTTACCATTTCTTCTAACAACTTTATAATTCGCTAGCTAATAACAGGATGAATCAATAAAGCAGTATAGGTTTTTTCATGGGTACTATTTCACAATGAAATTATATTTCACAGAATCGATTTTATTATATCACGTACATGATGACAAATAAAATATTCTGACACCATGACCCATACAAAATTAGAAACTAACGAATAAATTAATTATTCTTCAGACACACACACACAATTTATTAGGAAATAAATTGATAAATTTTCCAGATTATTACTGTATGTACGTATTTAAGTTTGTACAATTTTTTTCATCCACTTGTTAATGAATACGAGTAAAACCTCTTATGTTTGTAAATTGAAAACTAAAAACAAACTTATCAGTATCAAATATTTATTAGATATATTTATTCGGTAGGTATTTATTAGATAGATCATTACAATGGCATTAATCAAATCTTCGAAGGTGTCTGCCTAAATCATTTCCAGAACATGAATTTTAATCAGAATATTAATTGTTAAAAAACGAGTTAAAATCAACATTTTGGGGCCGAATATATCATTGCGCTACGAGGGCGATACGATAAGCACTAATTCGTAACTCTTATACCTACAATCAAATAAATCCTTGTATAGAAAAAACGAGATGATATTTTAAGTAAGTGTAAACAATATAAATAGCATTCGTATTTTACACCATTCTGAGTATATGTACCATTAAAATGTTAGGTTTTACGACATAAGCGTTAGCATTACCAACAAAAACACTTCGCTCTCTTCAAATGTGAAGTTGGCCTTAGTGAACATCTTAATATAATAACCAAATTATTTCTGTATCAATACTGCCTCAAACATTTTCTTATCCTGTACTCTCTGACTCCGGTGTTAACCTCCTAGATCAGGTGATTTAACACTGTTTGATTTCTTTATATGACAGGTTGATGTCAAAATCTATTATGGTGATTCTACATTAACAAAATTCAGCCACTTCAACAAGCACATATGTGCTAGCAAAAATTATAACTCAAAATATAAAGAAAAACAACTATATCCTCGACCAAATTTAAACCTTGTATAAACTTTAGAACACCACAAACGCGACCCTTACAGTTACTTAGTAGACCTTTTATAAAAATTAAACCATGTGATTTATATAGCTGAGACTTTGACAACCAACCGATGTGTGATGCTTATCAAAAATAAACAATTTACAATAACACGGACAACATCTCTTGGATTTTCTATGAGCATTTAAATTATTATTTTAAGTTAGTTTAAAGTTATTAATACTATATTTACACTTTGTTATATTTAATATGTTTTACCAGTCATACGTGATCTTCAATAATTGGTTCGCTGAAAAATACATCATGGTAAGACAGTGGTTAATTTTTAGGGATTAATAATTAAATGTAAAACACGTAAGTAAAAAAACCGCAACATTTTATCCACAAGTGTAACGAGCTTTGTATATCATTAAGAAAAGGTAAATCCCCATATATATTACATTCAGGACGTCTTGTATAGATTATAAATTACAATCTTCATCCTACTGAATTCAGTTTTAAGCCACTAATTGATTTTGAAAAAAATCAATCATGTTTGACAACAAAAAAATGCGTCACGTTCATTTGTCATATATAAGTTTTTATTTATATTGAAATTCAGTTTGGTAAAATATTTTTATCAATCCATATGTTAAATATATTAATTTTAAAAATACATGTATTACATATAATATATTAAATGTATTAAATATGCAAATAAGTATTTACGTTCAAAAGAAAATGGGACACCTCTTAAGTGATGTAATATTGTCTGATTTCTAACGTCAAATAGTAAGATTTGACATCTGTCAACAACATAACTATGACGTATTAGTGATTTCTTTGCTTCAATAAAAATTTTAAATCGAACTACATAAGGATTCACGGTCTTGAACCCGAACAACCAAAAGCTGTTTATAAGGCATATTTGGGGACTAAACCCAGTCAGAAGTCCATTTTTTAAAGTTGGTTCAATTATTCAATAAAATCATTATTTTACTATTTTTGACCTTTAATGGCCATTTATCGATTCAAAAAAATCAAAAAAGTCTAGATATAGAGTATTTTATACTTCATGGGACGTATAACGCATTAGGGTCCAACAGTAATCGTACAACATGCCTTCGTCCTATATCTTGATACAGCAAGGAGAGCTTCCTCGTTGCTTATGTCACCCAAATGTTGGAGGAATAAACACACTGGTAAACACTGGTGATGCGTCAGATAAAACTGTGCTAATGTGTGTTTTTTACATTTCTGTCGACGATATTCATAGAGTAAAAGTAGCATGATTTTTTTATTATCTCCATAATAATGGCGCGGAAAATGAAAAGTGTACATTTCTATACAAGATGTTACAAAACAATTTCGAAGTCCAATCGTAGCACAAAACTAGTTCCAAATGATGTTTAATGAAACGTTGTCAGCTCACAGCCGTTAGAAGAGCGCAGTGCTGCCACCATGCACAAACCCGAATACTAGAACCAATCTTGACAAGTGGATTGAAGTTCTCGTCTTCGTTCTGGCTCTCTTTTTCTCTGGTCCAAAAGTTATACCTAATTATGTAATTGAAGCAGTTGTGGTAGAGTGTCTGTACTACTTCAAGAATCGGTACTTGCTGATGTCCTATATATTTATTTTCTAGCACAATCTTCAATTTTATTACATAATACTTCTAAAAGGGAGCTTTCGGTCCTCGTATATATTTAGATGGGGTTATCTATTTCCCAATCCTTGGTTTTGTTATTATCTCTTCAATCATGAAAAAGTTTATTTACGCGAATGGCAAGGAAATATCTATTCCTAATTATTTGAATCATTAAAAAGCATCCATATTTGCTGGTGTCAGAAATGCCATTTAGATATTTGGAATTTGAGAAATTATTTTATTGAATAAGTTTGTTTGTTTTCTTGTTTAAACAATGAAAAAAAATATTACCAGTTTTTTCCTTAAAAAATATTATCAACATGCAAGCATCTAATTTACTGATTTGTGACACTACTTCGAAGTTGTTCCCTCATTGCTTCAGAGACTTCACAAATTTCCAAACATATTCATTAAAATATTCAGTGGCTCCGCATTATGCTGTAGATGGAGTCACCAAAAAATCCAAGAGGTCGACGTGACTGAAACCGATGTATTTATATGCATATTAAAAACCGTAGACAATATAATTTATGATATAGACACACTATTTCAATAAATTGATATAAATATTATTTCGAATCTATCTATTAATCTAAAAAATTAACAAAAATATGTTTAAAATCAAACACTCGATATTAACGTAAATCTTATCTACATCATCAATAAAAAAACGATATAAAAAGACTGTAAATGATGATGACTTAATTGAGAAATATAATCAGTTATAAACAGTATTTCCAGAAAATACATCGGTTGGTCACACATTTATATCACTTAATCAAAAATGTAATATTTGTTTTTTTTTAAATATTGCAATAATACAAGTGGCCCAGATTCATCTAGACCTATATATATTAAGTAATGAATTAAAATCGTTATTATTTTATTAACGAATAAAAAAAACTAGTAATAACCAGTATTTTTTTTGTATTAAGACAATTTTGGAATATATTAACGAATTATAGATCAGTTAACTTTTACAAAATCGATCACACCTTCGTATATCATTAAAAACCCGTTCTTTCTTTCTCTTATTTGAATAATGTCGTTAATCATTATTTATTATAAAATGCTATGCACTGTATACATTTAAGTTCATCTAAAAACTAGGTTGCTTGATTACTATAGTTATTTATATAAATATTTTGGTGTTAATAGTTATTAGAGCGCCATGATTTACATAACTGCTTTATAATGTTGAATGTATAAGTTTGCCGTTAAAAAATATACATTTATTTTAAATAGTAGTACAACAGTTTGAATATAAGATATTGTAGCATTTAATGATTTTTATGAGACCTTATTCTAGTCTATTCTAATTCTACTCTAGTCTAGAAATGAAAGAACAAACAATATTATTAATATCCGTCTTTTACTGGATATTTATTAATGTTTAAAGAATACTTAAAAGAAAAAAATGAGAAAATTAAAAATCCTAAAGTTACCCAAAACCAGTTTTCAATATATTTTAAAGTCTCCTATTTACGTCTCCTATTTACCATCACCTGCAAGTGGTTCTGGTCTCCTTTGGAGCATTAGAATCTCGTTATTCTGAGTGCGAATCTGGATATTGATACGTTTAACAGCGAACAAAATATAACTTTTTGTTGGATTTCTGTTTCTTTCTAAAAACATTCTTATTATATTATTATGATTTACGCAACCCAATCAAACGTTATTCTAAGTTTTACCGTTTTTATCAACTTTTGTTTTCTTTATACCCTTTTTATTAGCGTCTTGCCATGTGTGAACTAATGTTCCATTTCGAAATATCTTTGTCTGTACACAAATTGAAATAACAAATCTCCCTTAATTCTGTTATATGCTTTTAAAAATTGTATTCTTTTGAAAGTGATATTTTAAAATTGCATTGGATCTGTTTGTGTTTCCTAGCCGTGTTTGAAGTGATGACTTATATCCCTTAAAAATGGATATTTTCCTTTCCTTTTTTATGGATACTTTCCTAACTAACAGATTCCTCTGAGATAATTGTTTTAAATTTTTATGTTTATTATAAAAAAACTACTCACCGTTTTTATACATTTCAAAAATTTAATATTGAATAGAGCTAACATCGAGATATGTAGATACTTTCTTTTTGGTGAATCTAAAATTATATAATTTTTGATTAATTTGAGAGATTTTAGCTATAGTGCCCGCTATAATATACAGTGCAGCTGAAATACAATAAAAATATTTCCAACAAAAACCCCAGCAGCTTAATATTTAATAGTATCAGCGCAGTGGTAAAGGACACCAGGTCAGGACGGTCCACCTAGTGGTGCGCTAGACGCGGCTTCGAATCCTGTTGGGACATGATCGAAAATTTATGTTTGTGGTTGTCTGAGGTAAGGGTGCAAAATATGATAAGGAAAATGATCCCAGTCACGCCAGTGACCAGGCTGGATAAGACCGGATGTCTTCTGGGATGACTTCTAAATTTATCACTCGCCAGTCGGTAGGCTTAATGTCGAAGACCGTAGTTCGGAGCCCACATTAAAACAAGAGGTACAGTCTAGATAAACCCTCGTTGGTAAAAGGAACCTTTAAACTATAAAAAAATAGTATCAGTACTTACCTCTCTAATATATTTACTGGTAAGAACAGGCCTCCATTACGTCATTCCTAGTAAACTTCGATTTGAGATTGATTAGAGACATAACTGCTAACAGGTCAATGAAAATATCCCTGGCCTGACGCATAGATGGCGCTACTATAATTAAATCAATTTATTTTTTAGTTATCCCTAACGCTCAAAGATACAAAGTATAAATTTGACAGCTGTCGGATCATTAGTTTGTGAAATATAACAGTTTGAGTGAAGCAACTTTTGTTATTGTGAAAAAAATTAATAAAAAGGAATTTCGCGTCTTGATAAAATATTGCCTTTTGAACGGAAAAAATACAGTTGCCCACTGCCCTAGGAAAATCAACCTTCAAGGATTGATATGCTAAGTTTAGACATGGCGAAATGAGCACCGAAGACGGTGAATGAAAACATTTAAAAAATCCACAAAATGATTTTGATGGACCGTAAATTGAAACTGAATGAAATAGCAGACACTCTAAAGATATCAACTGAACGTGTACATCATATCAGTCACAAGTATTTGGGTATGAGAAAGCTCTGTGCAAAGTGGATACAGCGCGAGCTCGGAGCAGTGCTTGAAGAGGATCAAGCGTAATAAACCCGAGTTTTTGCGTTTGTGCGATATGTGACAATAAATGAAACATGGCTCCATCATTTCACGCCGAAGTCCAATGGATAGTCATCCGAGTGGACTGCATACGAGGAACCCGCTCCAAGCATGTTAAAACGCAACAGTCGCCTGGCAAGTTATGGCATCTGTATTTTGGGATGCGCATGGAATTATTTTCATTAACTACCTTGAAAGAGGAAGGACCATCAACAGCAACTATTACATACCGTTATTGGACCGTTTGAAGAACGAAATCGCCGAAAAACGGCCGCATTTAAAAAAAAAGGAAATAGAAAGTGCTGCTTCACCAAGACAATACATCCTGTCCAAAATCTATGGGCTTCGAATTGCTTCCTCATCAACCGTACTCTCCAGATCTGGCCTCCAGCGACTATTTCCTGTTCTCAGATGTCAAAAGAATGCTCGCTGGGAATAAATTTTCGTCGAAGAGGTGATCGACGAAACTGAGGCCTATTTTGAATCAAAGGACAAATCGTACTACAAAAATGGTATCGAAAGGTTGGAGGGTCGCTATAATCAGTGTGTCACCCTTGAATTGACCTGTTAGTTATACCTGTTTCTGACGCTCGTGACTATTTATTTGGCCTAGGCATTTTCACAAGTAATCAAAAATATTAAACAGTGATTTGAAATTTATCAAAACAAGCAAAGCGTGAAAACAACGTTTGTTAAATTTATAACCTCTTATTGTCGTTAATGTTTTGAAAATCTGCCAACCCAACCACTTTTGCAGGCTGATTCGGTTCCATCTTCGAAAGTATCAGACAGCATTGTATCTCTTTTTAACTGGAATAAAATGAGTAGAAATGTATTGTCTGGAATGAAATCGAATTTACAAACTGCGATAGGCAATACATTATACATGTTGATGATGTAAGTTCACTGCTACTTTGGATAGACTATACATATACTTCTTTACAAAACACAAGTATTTTAAATAATTAAATTCAACATATAAACTGCAACTTTGTTTCAAAATAATTTTTCTAGATATTGAGAAGTGAAATCAAATTTAATGAACTATAAAGCTTTCAGAAGAATGATCCTTCATTAATTGTATAAAATAAATAAGTTATCATATTTAATAATAGATAGCATAAAATTAGCGTAATTTTAAAAGAACGTGGAATTTCCAATCTAGTGTAAATAACTTTGTTGACGTATTCTGTACATTTACAAACATTATCGATTTTTTAACATAATTAATCAGTAAAATGTTTTCTTATCATTTTTTATTTTTTGCAGTACAATGATTCTTGAATTTAATGCGGTAAAAATCAAATTTCCACAAAAATAATACTTTTTTTGGCATAATTTTCTTGCTGTCTACTCAAATAATGTTTATTAAAAATCAATAACGGAAACTTAGTATAAGAACTTCTAAATATTGACAGTTTAAAAAACATTAATTGGAAATATATTAGGTTGTATGTTTTCTTTTGAGTCTTAACTAAATTGATTCAACTAAAATCAACTTACTTATTTTAAGAAAACAGATTAGCAAATAGTTCCGAAGTCACTCGAACCATTCCTTCGCACAATAGTATCTCAATTCAGATCATAAAATCCCCAAAGTTGGATTCAAGATGGTCAAAGTTCCTAAGTCATGGACTATTAAAATTGGGAGATATCCATGCTTAAGAATCACTCCAAATCGAAGGATTTCTAGTACAAGCATCATAGTTCAAACTGTAAGTCTACCAAAGATTGACCGAAATTGCTCTGAACTATAAGTCTACTAGAATTTGTACATAAACTTGCAGTTCAATGTCTACGGTTACTAAAAGCGAATAGTTTAGCTGAATGAAATAGTTTAGAAGACACCAAAGCTTGGATAATCATTCCATAAGTTTTATACCATGGAAATTTTGCTAAAAATAATCGATATTCGATTAAAAAGAGTTTTCGAGTAAATTATTTTTTTAATAATGTATAATATGTAACTTTTATATAAGTCAGACGATATTTTACTAACAAAAAGAAATCTAAGCTTCTTCTGGAAACTGCCATAGTCCAATTGGTATACACCTTGTAATTGAAACCAAACGAATCATCTTTCGATGAACAGTTAACAAATTTCCCTTTTTAATTTTGTATAAAGCTTAATTGAGTAATTACTGCAAATCCATGGAATCTAGAAGTATTATTGATTAATTCTTTTTATAAAGATTATTCACGTTATTAGTTCTCTGTAACACACCTACAGATAAAAGCTATTTACTGATTACACATTACACATTTCTACGAGATGGTTAGAGTTATATTTATAATAATGGGTGAAAATATATTATAATAAATAAATAAATATATATATATATATATATATATATATATATATATATATATATATATATATATAAATATATAAATATATATATAAATATATTTCAGTCAATTATATATAAAATAATAAATTATATAAAACAAATTAATTGACATACATACATATATATATATATATATATATATATATATATATATATATATATATGTATATATATATATGTATAACTATCTAAGTACTACCATCTTGTTACGACATGTGCGTCTTTAAGATTCACAACTCTCTTATCTGGAATCTGAACTAATTATCGAAATATGCGTTCAGGTTGTAAATCAATCTGGAAACTTCAATACAATAAATTTCTTCTGGCAATACAATAAATAAGAAAGAATCTGAGTTTTAGGCCACTTCAGGCTTAATCAACTTCTAGTTCTCACAACTGACGCATTCACAACCTACTATTATATGTCGATTGTTATATTTCCAAATGCGCTAATGTTTATAATAAAAGAAGAAGATTACAAATAAGACAATTTTTTTATTCCAAGTAATCACACTCAGATTTTACTAAGCCTCAACGGGTTATATCTTAACAACGACTATAGAACATACAGATACAGAAATGTCATTATATTTAGCTCATGTTAAATAATATTCACATAATTGCCTTTACTACGGGGTTTCAAGTAATTTTGAGTTAGATTTCCTTAAAAAATACTGACAATTAGTGGCAGCTATTGATTTACCTGAAGCACTGCAAACGATTGTCAGTGATTGTAGTTCAAATCCAACTCAATAAAAATTTTAAAAAATCAAAGTCAATTAAAAATAACATTAAATATTTCCTGTCATATTTTTATATAACAATTTTTACTTCTGGATAGTTTTTACATACTTAAATATCAACAGGTCTGATATCTAACTAAGGAAACTATTTTATATCTACTGTCCTTCCAATAATTGTAATTCCAACAATACTATAATATCTCGATTGGTTTTGGCACAAGAAATCAAGTCAATCGAAATTTAGTGGGTCCGTATTTCTTTATATGTTGAAATTTATAAACAAATTCATAAAGGAACTATTGTTTGAAATATTTAAGGTCAATCAAAGTAACTAACACAACTCCACTTTAAAATTGGAAATAAACGAAATCCTTTGTAACTTATTCAAGCTATTACTTGAAATGCCATCCAGCTTAGAGACATATCCTTTGAACGTTAATACTTTTCAGAAACCAGATTAGTTTTGTCAAGTATAGTCCTTCCAACAAAACAGCCAATTCACGTCATATATGACGTCGAATATAGGATGATGTAACCTAACCGACTATAAAATTCAGCCAATAAGATTCAAATTGATTTTGAGGGCCGACACTGTTGTCAAATCTCTACAAAATTCTTCAAAACATTAGTAAAAATAATTAGAGGATACTAAATAAATTTAATGAAAATAAATACATACAAAAATTTTGATGACGTACATTGACTATTTTACTGGATAGACTGTATTGTTAAGATCAACGTGTCATAATTATTAAGCAATATTGTATGTTTTTTATCCGTCAAGTATATTGCCTTTTTATACATTTTGCCAGATTCCTGATAACGCAGTTATTATCTCATCAAAACCGCTATGACCTCGAGCTTTATACCAAACAGTACATCATAAAAAGCAATCTGCAATCGGTCGTCACAGTCTTAACGCCGATTAAGTCCCATACAGAAATATCATATTATATAAATAGGATAAATCTCTCTATAAAAAGTAATCATTCGATTGTTTACGCCCACCGTAATAATATTTAATGATAACACAATAAATATTTACCAAAAGCTCAACAAGAAAACACATGTATATCCGAAAATACTCAATTTTCGCAATGTGCGACTAATACGTATAACGTTAATCAATGTGAAGATAATCTATAATATCGTATAAATATATAGACGATGCATATTGGTTTTTGACGAGTTTTAATTAATAAATAAATGTTTATGTTACGTGAAATGTTTATGTCAACGCCCTTGCTATCATTTCCTTAATGATTTGCTTTGTTAGTCGGTCACTTGGGGTTCGGCACGTCACTTCGGACTTAAAATTGTTTGATTTTGTTATCGGGGTCCATTAGTGTTCAAGTAAAGTTCAAATTGTTCAGTTTAATGTGTGGAATGATCGAAGTTTCGTTTCTGTTTTAGAACAAGATGGATGGAGAGTCCAATTCCAAAAGGTTTCCCCAATACATTGCCGCTCTTTCAGGTATGTATAAATAACATAATTTTTAAAACAGTTTCTTTCTCTTCCTGCCAGTATTTAGAAGATATTTTTAGAAATAAGTTATATGATGTCGGAAATGATATTAAGGTATATTTTAAATAAAAAAGAAACTTAAATAAGTAAGTTCAAATAAAGAACAGTTAATTTAAAGATAAATTAGCCGAAATTAAAAATATCTAGTTAATGTATGTTCTTCTTTTGTAGAAGTAAATTAATAATTAAAATTATATTTATGAAATGTAGTCAATCGTTCACTAGTTTTATTGTGATTTTATGGTTAGATATCGGTCATTTAAAAATCCAATTAAAGGGGTTGTCGTCTTCTTTTTGTCGCTAAGTTGGACCAATTGAGAACAGTACTGACACTGAGTTCAAATATCACTTGTCATTTAGTTTAGTTACAGTACTGAGCATCGTCAAGTAAGAGGATGACTACGCGTCTGTTATTCACTATTTCTGTTTTTTTTAATTTTAAATGAAGTAGTAAAAATAGGAGCAGAGAATATTTATTTCAAAAGCCCACTTAAGGAGATTGTCAAAATTCGTTCCATCGCAAGTTTTCAGAACTAATCTCTATAATGGCGCGCATATTTTTAAACGTCATTTGTCATTTAGTTTGTTAACAGTGCTCAATTTTACCAGTTTATCAATACATTATTTGACAAAATGTACATATTTTTATTATTTAAAATAAGATTCCCAAATTTATTCTCTAATTATCTAATGTGGTATCCATTGTATTTTTTCACCTAAAGCATCAGCTAATATATTATTTGTAATCCCTTATTTCCTTCCGTAAGTCCTTACCTCGGTTGATTGATGAATGATCAATAGAAACACAAACCATATTGACTCATATATCTCTTCTCTTCTTATTCATGAGCAAATATTGTGAACTGGTACGAAATGATAAATCCCTTAAATCTATATCCACGTCACTGTCATAATGATAATGTGTATAACAGTGTCAAAAATGCAAAAGCGCAAAATACACTGTGATGGTGGATAAAACTGTTCATTTAATCTTTTACTTTCTAGATGTTATGGATACGAATCCTGGTATTCTTTGATTTTGTTTTCCATCTCTCTTGTATTTTTACATTATCTTATTGCATCTTGTTGCTTGAAGATTTCGCAACATTAATATACTACGTTTTGTTTCAAGAAAACAATCTTATTTTTACATATTCGGCCTTACTGTTAAGTGTAATAATATAGCATATTAATTATAATTTACTCTACTAATTTATCTGATTTAAACTTAAACATTTATGCTTTTATTAGAGGCCCTTTATTTTCCACATTGAAATAATTAATTTCAAGGACTTTTTAGTAATGTAAAAGAGTAACGCCTATAGCACTGTGTCATTGGAATGTCTCTATGACTAAGTATTAGACATAAAAATGTACCAGATTCAGAATTAAATGGAAAGCAATTTTTTAATGAAAATTGTAGTTTTTTTATTGAATGATATAGTATGTAGGATGGAATTAGATACCGAAGAGCATATTAGACAAATATCAATGCCATACATTTGCAGACATAATCATTCTTTTATCAAAATTGTCGACCGCCTTTTTTTATAAATATGAATCTGAATATATTGGATCTTGCTTTTCAATTAGCGGATAATTTGTCTTGTTGGCGTAGGCCTTTTACTTTGTAAAAAGAAATCAAGTGGTGTTAAATCGCATTACATGAGCAGGAAAACTCTCAAGCAATAACTGAATAATTCATGAGCTGTATGCCATGTGGACCTTTTTGTTTAAGCTGCATATCACCCCAGTTATTATATCAAGATCATACACCAGAAACATAACAGCTTTTCGAAGAAGAATTCCAAGGAGGCTTCTGGCATCCCCATTCATTTGTTTTTGAACAATCATATCTACACGGTAAATGCCCCAATTTCAACAGTTACCATCTAAGTGAAAATTGCCATTATTCATCCTCCACTTTTACTCTCTTTAAACTAGCGTTGGTAACTATCGATAGAAAACAACTATCGACTATTTAGTAATTGACAACTTTTACTATTAACTGTTTCAGTCGCTATTTCGGTCCGACCGATTTTGTTACTATTTAGTATCGACTGTTTCAGTCGTGTACTTTTAGTTATTATTTTTGGTTCTACTAGTTTCATTGGACTGATTTTTAACGTTCTGGCTTTATCGTCTTAGCCGTGACCTTGACAAAAATATACTCAATTTATGCTTACATAGATTTAACTATATATAATATATATAGTTTTATGATTTTTTGGGAGTTTGCTTGTAAATAACAATGTATTGTATATTAATATAGCAGCATTTTGGAACGATATTTTTCCAGATTGTTAATGTAAGGGAAGGATAGAAAGATTAAAATTGCGAATGATAAATAGTAAAATACTTTTGACTGTTTTTATTGCCAATATTTCTATTATTCTCTCTATTTTTGTTAAAAATATTTCCGTTCAATAATAAGTAAAGCATTTACTTTATTTAAAAAAGCTAGTAGCTTTTGTACGATCATTTTTAATTATGTCATGGATTAGTTTTTTTCTATAATTTATTAGGTATATGTTTAATTTTTATTTAGTATTTTTGGTTATTGTACATATTTAGTTTTTAGGTTTTGTTTAAGTCCTATTGTATTGTCTATGTCCATTATAGTATATTATTTCAAAATAACAATTAACGTATTAAAACACGATAAAATATTTGTATTATTCTATTCCATAGAAAAATTCCATTGCTTTTTACACATCCACAGAACATTAAAATATAAAAGTAATTCTACTTCGTTTAAAATTAAATTACTAAATGCATGTTAATAGTATTCAATAATTTTTTTTGTTTTCTTTTTTAAAGTTAGTACGTGAAGGAAATGTACGTATCTTCGTCTGGCTTATTCTACCGTTGGTAAATATAAGCACATATAAAATTAACTGCTCCAAGCAATTACCTCCGTCATTTCCTCTCCCACAATTTATAAGGAAAGGGTTCGTATATCTTCGTTTGACATCACGATTAAAAAAAAACAGCCGAACCGTGCATTTGACTGAAAACAGTAATTACTCTTTTTAGTCGCGAGTTTTTTGGCTATCGACTGTTTTGCGACCATCGACTGTTTCGACTCTTTTCAGTCGATAGTTTCCAACGCTACTTTAAACCCTTTCAACTGCCAAAATATGCATCAATTCAAATCTTGTGCAAATATAGAGACATTCTTTATTGAAAAATACAAACACTGTATAATATAAAAATTCTGTTTTAGTATGTCTGGGATCGGTAGCAGCTGGATCTGTACTCGGATGGACTGGGACCATTTCGGCATCTTTGAAAAATGGTGATCTCAACGGAATCGAGGCTGATGACGATATACTGGGATGGATCGGATCGTTTGCTACGCTAGGTGCAATGGTTATGTGCTTTCCGATAGGGTGCGTTTATTTGTATTATTAATTTTTTACGATCCGGGCAGATTATCTGCTATACATTAATATTAGTAAATTATTTATAATTGTAGATTAGTGTTATATCCGAAATAAATACGTGTCATATTTTAGCAACATTATAAGGTGGGAAAAAAATTCACGAATTAAGGAGCGGGACTACTTTAGAAGGTTTATTTTTATAATATTTATCAATAAATCGTTTACAGTCCGCTGTGTCTAGACAGAAATACTGTGTAGGTGTTATAGGAAAAAGTGTAAACATCTTTTCACTCATCTCTTGATCAATCTTCTGCACTAAACACCACAAAAATCCGAGTCTACCTGTTCACTCCAGTCCCTTTACCTACGACAGCTCTTTTCTACCTATTTACCACCCGAATATTAAAAAACCATTAATTTATAACTTATAGAATATGAAAGACTTCGAATTTTTCTGAAAATTTTGTTTAAATCTGGAATTGAACACATTTTTAAGCAATAGAAGTTTTTTTTACTTTTTAAAGCAATTTTACTCTTAATTCACTCGCGAATTCATGTCAGTAATGTCATTTATTAACAATAAATTGGAATACAACACAGATAACCATATCCCGGTAACCGTAGTAAATGTATTTTTTATTGTACATTTTTCTTGTTTGAGTTAACTTTTAGAAACAAAACTATTTCTAAACCAACAAGGTTGGCGTCATCCAATCATTAAGTCAGAATAAAGCCATATGCACTGATATCTTAAAATTTCATTCCGAAAAAATTCAATTTATTTGTTTCAAATAGACAAAAACTTCAATATAAATTGAACCGACAGCAACATTAAACTTCAACAAATGGACTCATCTTCATATGTAATAATTCATACAAATATAACAGTATATTTTAACACAACATTAGCTAGGTCTGTATGTTGAGTTTGGTTTAGATTCATTTCCATTGCCCAAACAAAGAATCTGCAAGTCGTTAAAAAATAACTACTTAGGACGTTTGTACACAACCATCATTGCGTCTGCCTTGATGCCCAATGGTTCGTCTAAGTTTAATGTTTCAACATGCCTTAACATCCAGCAGCATCTGTCAATTTACTCAGTTAAATAATGTATTTTGCGAAATTAACAAAGCTACTTATTTGGATTTGTGTTCACAGTGATAATAATTTAATTTTTCACTAAACGAGAAGATATAAATAAAGGAAAAAATGAAGCATCAACAGAATCTTGAAACGTTTAAAAAATCTTGGAAAAGGAACAAGCTCCTGGATCTTTTAAGACATACTGTGTGTAACTAATAGTTTAAGATTCCGTGAACGCCATAGACTGAACATTTTCGGTTTGACATTTGTTACGCGTTACCTGTCAAAACCACTGTGACCAACGTTTCATAATAGCAGTAGACTACTTTTTAAAAATTATATGACGTGCACGTGGTTCCTGACTATAAATACAAGACAATAAAGAAC
The DNA here is from genome assembly GCF_030347505.1 of Rhynchophorus ferrugineus. Taxonomy (NCBI): domain Eukaryota; kingdom Metazoa; phylum Arthropoda; class Insecta; order Coleoptera; family Curculionidae; genus Rhynchophorus; species Rhynchophorus ferrugineus. The sequence goes on along the minus strand of NW_027472583.1, from coordinate 14,212,565 downwards.
ATATACAAGTTAGAAAGCATATAGAATGGTCATGGCATAATACTATTCCCTAAAGACTTATTCCCGTTTATTGAAACTAAGCTTACTAATTTGAGCCTGTTACCTTGGGACCTACTTGAATATTTTCTCTTCCATTATCTTTTCCAAATCCTAGTCATCCTAAATCGACTCATGCTGGGACATTGAGAAGCTCATAGCTTCTGAGGGGAGATAATCCCACAATGTCACCGCCGTGGCGCTCCTTTTTGTGTCACATTCTCATGCAATGTCAGTTTTTGGCCATATTGAAAGCTCAACTCTTTCAACTATTGCCTTGGACTAAGATACAATATATGACTCCAATAATTACATGACTTGTGAACAGTTTTACTTATATTCATTCCATGTATCAAAGTCTAATATTATACCTAATTATTTTATATATACCATTAGAAATCTAAAATGGAAAGAAAATACTCCAGCGGGTTTAACACATATTAAAATTATTATTTAAGTAATTGCAACAAAGCAATTGTCAACAATGTATTAAGAAAATAAGGGCTTTATAATAATAACATAAATATTAAGAGAGATATGTTTATAAGTTAGGTCAAACTGACAGAACCAATCATGAGTCCCATTTATATTCTGTTTTATCGACTTTGTATTATATACAAACTATCTCTCTATATTTTAACATGTTCGTGTAATTTATAATTGTGTTAGTCCACAAAATTCGCATTATAGTCGCCAAAAAACATATATATGTTGAGACAACCTAAAATAAATAAATAAAAAACATAAAAATCATACATCTTTTTATCACAGAATAATTTGTGACTATATTGGAAGAAAATGGGCCTGTCTCACAACCATTATACCATTCTCCATCGGTTGGCTACTGGTCATATTTTCAAACGGTCCTGCAATGATATACGCCGGTCGGTTCCTTACAGGCTTAGCTGGTAAAACAGATGTACATCAACGCATCTATACATATTATTTACAACAAAACGTTTCCAGGTGGTGCGTTTTGTGTTGCCGCCCCTTTGTACACCAGCGAAATTGCAGAAAACGAAATTAGAGGAGCCCTCGGCAGTTATTTCCAGTTGCTGCTCACCGTCGGTATTCTGCTTTCATATACCTTTGGAGCGGTAACCACACCCAAAACTCTCTCCATCATCTGTGCGTTTATTCCTATTGTATTTGGATTGATATTTTTCTTTCAACCCGAGACACCGGTAAGTACATCACCAATAAGATTAAGAAAATTAATGGTACCAAAAAACATTTCACAAAATTCGTAACAGTAGAGCTTATTTAAAATGTATTATAAAGCCATTGTCGGCCATTGATCGGAGCTATTAATGGAGTCGATTGGAGAATGATCTGGTGAATACGGAGGATACCTATGGGAAATACGAATGTTTCCAAGCTTTAAACATTTAAATTTGCTCTCTTGTATTGACAATTAAGTGATCTTATATTTTTACAGTACCGAATCCCGGAGGGAAAGGGCTCTCTTTACTAAGAGAGCTACAATTATAAGTTACAATACTTAGAAGTGGTGTTGGCCACCGAAAAAAAATATCCCTAAACCTTTAAAATTAAAAAATATCGATATATCGGCCAAAAATATGAATATTTTTTTCAGCAAATATCGATATATCGATATTTTTTCTGCATCCCTAATACTGAGTCTTTCCAATAAAACAGCCGACGCACGTCATCAACACCGTCGAACGTATTACCAAATTCAATTTATTAAAACATAAAATCCCTTTTAAACTCAGTTTTAATTCAGTTTTAACTAAAGTTTTATTTTAAATCTTTCGATAACATTACCGTGTTTTTTTCTGTTCTAAAATTTGTTCTAATTATTTAATAACGCTAACTTTCCTTGCAAAAAGCACTTATATATAATATGCGTAATATAAAATCTCGTAATAACAAAAGTGAAGTAGTTTGAGCAAAACAACGGAACAATCTAATCTTTGATTGACAAATTAACAATATATCTCGAGTGAAATAAAAAGAGACTTTACTAATTGTGATTTTAACATAATAGTAATCATAAAATGCACCATAAACATTTTTAGACATGTCGCTTCAATCAACATCTTTTACTCTCAAAATTTTTGATTGGCCAGTTTGATAAGTATCCCTAAGCATCAGTATAAAAACAAACAAGGAATGACCAATTCACTGCCGCTAGGAACCAAATTGAGTAAGATTGGACAACCTCTGAGATGGTCTCTAAGTTGGTCACAGGCCAGTTAGTAGGCTTAATGGCAAACACAGTAGTTTGGAACCTATATTAAGCTGTTTCAGTTCCAATGAAGTCATTGAACGCTAATTGGTAAAAAGGTATTTACCCCAGAGTTTCAAATTCTCAATAAAAAAGTCCTGTATTTTTTTTTAATTTAAAAAACATTGTTTTTATGCTAAAATCACTGTTGAATACTTACAGAACGTAGTGGAAAGTCTGTAACTATTATTGGTCGTTATGTACATTTAAACGTAGTCGTATAAACACCAATAATAGCGAACGTGCGAGTATACCAAAATCGGCGATTGCTCCAAATCATGTAAAAGTCCATGAAGTTTTGATTGATGCTGATTTTATGTTGTACAAGTTTAAGTTGTATAAATACTCCAAAAACAAGAAAACTTTAACGATGCACCATTTAAAGCTATCTGTATGAAATAGAAAAGATTGTTGAGTATGAAACATGGATCCACCACATATCTGGGTTAAAAACATCACCAGATTAGTAAACGATAATTGAAAGTCATTTAAATTTTAAAAATATCAAATCGTTCTATAAAAAATGTATCGAGAAGTTAGAAGAGTGTTATTACATTATGCCAGAAAATGAACAATAAAACAACATATTTATTTATTATGTGTTTGTTGAGTTTTTGCACAGAACTTCGTTCACAATGCCTTGGGCGATGGAAATGTCAATTCAAAGCCATCTTCAATTGTTTTGCTCTTTTAAACGCTAACGATATATCGATATATTTTTGATCGATCTGTTTTTCTTATAACCTTTTCGATATCCAGAAGAAAAAGGTCGATCTAAAATATATCAAAATATCGTTTAAAAATATCTATAAACATTTTATACACTACATTTTATATCAAACCGTCACAATTAATAATTCGTGTTGGTTCTTGTTTTAATATGTCGGTGTTATAAAAGGAAACAATGTTTGTTTTTGAGGTTTTCAAATGGCACAATGGATTAGCATAAATAATATATTATAGTTCGAAGTAAACTTTTTTATTATCACCATTAATTCTTCCATCTGGGGTTGTGTTTAATAGTCTTTAATTCATCATCATCAATCGATACCCGCCTCTTAGGTTGTGCATCTTAGCCAATCCATTGCTGTTGGTGTAGCAGGGCTTGAAACATTCTTCACTAAATGTCATCACTCGACTAGTGCTGTTCTGGCCTCGTTAGTCTCCTATTTTTCAGATCGCATTATATGACTTTTGTCCATGTTTTTTAAACTGTTTGGTGTATCTTCCATCCAAAATATTTCGCTACAATGAGTCACCAAGTCTAAGAGGAATTTACTGATTGTCGCATATTAAATGAATGACTTCACTTCAAATACGATCTCGAAGAGAAATACGTAGAATTTGTCTTAGGCGTCGCATTTGATTATGTCTATGTCGATATCAGAGTATAACAGTTTATTTTGGTCGTGGAACCATACAGAAGAATTGATCCCCTTGAGGCATGGTTTTAAATTTATGTTTATGATTGTAATCGTACAGGAAACAGTGTAAAATCCGTCAAGAAATAACCATTCAAGTCATGCCAGTAACCAAGCTGGGTAAGACCGGATGTCTTCTGGGATGACTTCTAAATTAAGGCCAGCCGGGTAGGCTTAATGCCTATTGAAGGCCATTATTCAGAGACCACGTTAAGCAGTAAGTCCAATCCAGATAAACCCCCGTTGGTAAAAAGAAGACTCTAAAATATAACTAAAAAAAAGGCCAATTATGTGACTATAAAATTGTGAAATCAATAGACTGCACAGAAATAAATAAAATGCAATTTATGATTGGCTAGTTCAGCATATGCGCACTTAAATAAAATGAATAATATTTCAATTTAGCTTGGTTATGTATCATTTATTTATCCTTTAGGCTCGTATTTTGTCCAAAAAATTAATTTAGGTAACCATATTGTCACTCATTGTTGGGGTAGAAGAATCTCCTATATATCTATCAGCCTCAAAAATCTTGTGATTGTAATATTACCATTGGGGGCATATTTTCCTTGTCCTGTAGTAAAGGTAAAGAATCTCGGTAAATATTTCTTAATTATTTCAGTGCAATAAATCATTACTATTTAACAAAATACTTACTATTTAAATTACAAGTAGGAATTACATCTTGTTTCAGCCATGGCTTTCCAGATTTTGGTCTATAGTCTTCATCTTTAAAATGATTACAAACTATCCTGGACCTACATAGGAGATCATAAGAGATCTTCTTAAGGTTTTCTTTTTATTACACTAATAAATTAATTACACAGAATAATCTAAAGTAATTGTCAAATATATATAAAAACATATACCGAAAAACTTGACGTAAATAAACGACACAAATTATATCACCCAAAAATGGCCGTTAACTGCTTAGGTTAGAATTATTAATACCGAAGCCGAGCGAGAGAGAAACAGACATATAGCTGTTACATTTTTGATTTACATTTGGCCGCGTAACGGGGATTCCGAAAAGCTTAAACGTGGGACCCGATTTTTCCATATAACTTCTAAATTTCTTTATTCTATGGACAATTTTGCCTTGCTTAACATGACTTTTTGCCGAAGAAAGTTAATTTTGTTGTCATAACACAAATTCTCTAATCTCTATTGTTATTTTTTCAATGATTTCGCGATAATCTCACATTTTCTTAGTTTTGGTAATGTGTGGAATTTTGAATCAAATAAAGAGCACTTGCAGCACTTACTTATTTTGAAGTGAAAGTCATCACATTCTTATACAAACTTATGGTGACAATTTCCTTACGCAAGACACACATTAGGCGCAATTTCAACATAAAAAATAAAAAAGTATTAGCAGAAAATGCCAAAAATCTGAAGTGGCGATAAAAAATATCAAACCAGCAACAAGCTACTTAATTAGTTACTCTTAAATGTATTTATTTACACTCGTATTGCTTCTGACTTGATGCACCACACAATGGTTGTAATAAATTAATGTTGTCTAAGCGTATTTAATACAAGATGTAATAAAAAATACAAAAAACCATAAGAAGCTACATGACAACAACTTAAATGGGAATTTCTACTACGCAAGTCGTATTCACCAGACTCTGCTCCTTCCGATTCCAAATCATCGATCGATATGTGACAATTTCAATGGCAATTCAGTTCATTAACTACGTTACAAAATTGTTTTTCAGAAATCGCAATTTATCTCAAAAACTGTACAAGTTTTCTGAAAGGTCATCCATGAATTGCCAGGAAGATTGTGATACGGATTAGGTTTCTTACACATTTATTACAAATTATTAAGAATTATTAATCGCTACATCAATAATCTAAAAGTATTTCTCTAAATTATTTTTTCTAGATACATTTATTGAAGAAAGGTAAACGTCAAGCGGCTCTGGAAAGTCTTCAGAAACTGAGAGGTGCCAAATATGATAGTGAAAAGGAACTAACTGAAATTCAACAACATTTAGACCAAAATACACAAAATAAGGTAATAAATATAAAATATTCAATAGTACTGAGGTTGTATTCTAGTCCAGAGGATTTTTATTTAAGTGAAGTAAAAAAAAAACAACACTTTTACTATTAATTTTTTACTAGATATTTGTTAATATTATTTTTCCTATTAATTTTATTATTACATTGTTACTAGTCGTTTCCGACTAACCTACAATTTATCTTTATGATAACTTAAATCTAGGTATATAACTGGAGGGCCCATCGGCCCTATCTCAGTCCCTGGTGAAATAATTCTTATACATGTCACTGCTGCATTTTTTATTATATGCACCTCACTACACAACACTGCACAAGATCAGATGGTTTGATTCTTTTCAGTCTGTGTCCTGTTCTGGTGGTATCCAAAAGGTGCAATACTTCAATATTCTCATGAGAATGGAGTCTTTCATCATGGCCCCTTGCAATTCTCTTGATCTCTTGACTGACTGTGGATATTTGAAGGTCTCGATGTAGGTAATCAGTCCTAGAGTATTTGGGTGCGCCCATATTACTTCTCGGGACTTTGTTCTGAAAAATTTGTATTTTGTACTCTTTGCAGAACATCCCCATAATTGAACTCCGTATGTCCTTATAGGTTTCAGTATTTGCTTATATAATAGCAATTTATCATGTACTGATAATTGTGATTTTCTTCCAATTAGCCAATATTTTTTCCTATATTTCAATTCCAGTTCTCTTTTTTTTTTAAGTTTTGCATCAAGATTCATCTGAGATATTTAGCGTTGTTGCTATATGGAATGATAGTATTATTTAATGTTATTGGTACTTGTACGGTCTGATTGTAGGTGAACTACACATGCACAGATTTATTTTCATTAATTTTTTTTTAAGCTTGTGCCCAATTATTTATATTGTCACTTGCCTGTTGTAATTTTCGTGAGGCTTCTTCACTATTGTCTCCGACAGCTATAATCTATAATCCGTAATTTCTCCATTTGTGGTATATCACAAATGTAGAGTAGATAAAGTATTGGCCCCAGTACACCTTCCTTGTGGCACACCTGCTTTAGCTTCTTTTATTGTAGAGTAATTGATATAAGAGTTCGGTGTGTTGTTTTGGTAACATCTTCTGTGGTTTATGAACAAGGCCTTCATGCCAAACCTTATCGAACGCATACATTACATCTAAGAATATAGCTGAGCATACTTGTTTACGTTCGTAGACTTTTTCAATAACATCTGGACCTAGTCAATTGTTGAATGCTTGTTAATAAACCCAAACTGGTGTGTTGGTATTAGGTTTTTTTCTCTATAAAATATTATTAGTGAAAAAAAAATTAAAAAATAAAAAATCCAAAGAGTTACTCAAAAATGGGGGATTTTAAAAAATGGCGCGCCTTCAATGACACGACTGAAAAATTCTTAATATAGAGAAGCATTAAGTAAAAAAGACACAACAATTTATAATAAAACAAGAAATTTTTCTACAATTTTTTTTCACATTTTTGATTTTTACATTTTTTTTTAATTAGTAAAAATTAATTGATCGATGCAGTAAAACTTAAGATATCATGTATGAGATATACAAGATATCGTCAACAGTCTCGAAAAAAATCAGCAAAAAAAAGAAATATTTAGTATCCGAAAATAATTTAAATTTTGAAAAATCCGCTTAAGGGCATTTTGAAAACTGTGAAAATATGAGAAAAAAATTTTTTTTTTAATTTCTAGACTAGAATACTATCCTAAACAATAAATTGTAAATATGAACTAGTATAAACTATAACTGTGCAGGTTTCCTTCCTACAATCGTTGAAAACAAAAGCATCCAAGAAAGCGTTCATTATATGTTTGGGCCTCATGGCTTTCCAACAGTTGAGCGGAATCAATGCCGTAATATTCTTCCTAGGTAATATATTTGAAAGCGCAGGTGGAGCTATTCCGTCTAATTATGCAACAATTGGTAAGATGTTTAATAATAAAACGTGTAACTTAAATAAAATAAATAAATTTGTAGGTGTGGGAGTTGTTCAAGTAGTAGCCACATTTGTATCATCACTTGTCGTCGATAAATTTGGCAGAAAAGTTCTCTTGATTGGATCAGCATTCTTCATGTGCATAAGCGGTATTTTATTGGGTGTCTTTTTCACCTTAAAAGACCGAAACATACTCAACGATGAAACCATCAACAACATAAGTTTCTTACCCATAGTAAGCTTGGTAATATTCATCACCGTATTCTCGTTAGGATTTGGACCTATTCCCTGGATGGCATCGTCCGAAATTATGCCACCAGGTAAGCATTCAGCGAATAATATATATATATAGTCGATTCAAAATAGCAGTGACACGGGAGACCTGTCAAAACGTCGCAATGTTGCCACAGCAACTCTGAGTTTTAGTACATTTTGGCTCTGACATGTAACAAAATTTTAATATAAATAAAATAATTGAACAAATATTCTATTAAATATAATTTATTTTAAAATATAGTACATCAACTGCATTTATTATCGATAAACTTAAAACTACAATTAATTTTACAGCCACAATAATTTATAGGTAAGAGTTGTTTTATTATATATACATGAGCTTTTTTCCACACTAGTATCGGTAGGGTTCTAGGCACGTTTTTGTAGTGGTATCCCCCTAATCCACTTAATTAACAATTGTATATCCGAGTAATGTATTTTACTTTCATTAGAGAGCATATATATGTTTTGCGCTTAGTTCTTGTTTCTTTCGATTCGAATGTATCCTTGTAAAGTCATTATGGTATTACTATACTTCTCTTTAGTTTATCCTATTATCCTATTGCCATATCTGCAAAACAGTTAATGTTATTTCTCTCCTCATACATGTTAACCAAACGTTCATGTATATTCTGAACAATAACGCACATGCTCATTAAGCTTTCACACTCTATACTACAATTCCCTTCAACTAAAGTATATTAATTGTATACTGACCTTTAGTGGTTTCGTCTTTCATCACCCTGTCTTGGTAATCGTCAGCATTGAATCATAAACTAACATTGATAAAGTTTTATTCAATCACTGTCACTTTCAGAAACACTAGTCAAGTTAATAACCAAGCTGTTTATTTCCAATCTATTAAAAACTTGCTCAAGATTCTACCATTTGCCAATTTCTTCTTCAATGTGTCTGATCGAGCTCACACAAACCGAAGGTGCCTCTTTCCATAAATCCAGGCAGTTCTGGTTCGTATATCCTCCTCGACCTGAATATCTATTGTAATAATTCTTTGCAATATCCCATATCAACTAAATTGAATTAAAAATGCAGTGATAGGGAGGAAGACTTAATATTCTGTGGCCTTAACATTTAGTAATCTGATCTACTATCTATCTTTTCTCAGGCTTATTTCTAAAAAAGTAAATTACAAAGAATGCAATTAAATATTTGATTTATATTTACCGAGTAACAATTTGAAATAGTTAGACGTTTGGCGTACAACTTTTGCAGGCTCATTCCATTACGAATTTCTCTAACAGCATTCTATCTCTTTTTAAATAGAATAAAATGACAAGGATAATATTGTCCGACTGTAAAACGAATTTACAATTTTAGACAGACACATATTGACACATCGTGTCACTGCTATTTTGAATTGACTATACATATTTACACATTAATACCATTATTTTTCAGAAATCAAATCTGTGGCTTCATCAATTGCCGCGATATTCAACTGGTTCCTTGCCTTCATTGTGACAAGATTTTTCAATAACTTGGTTCAAGTTTTAAATGGTAAATGTATTAATTCAATAAATTTGGTAAAGCCAAATAAAACTAAATAATTATTCCCAGTTAAAAACAAAGTATTTATGTCACATTACATTAAATCACATTGTTTTTAATTATGAACCGCCCTATTCGCCTGATTTAGTTGCATCAGACTTTTAACTATTCTCTAAACTAAAAAAAACCGTTTCGAGCACGTTACCTTGAATCATTTGAAAAGATAGTTTTAAGGCATTGCTAGAAATAACAGTTATAGTAAGTAACAGTTATTTCGAATGCCGAAAAAACGTTGACCAAAAGGCATTTTCACAGGGATATTGCTTTGAAGAAAATTTGGACAAATAAATAACAAGCTAGCACTTTGTTTCAAAAGTATTACTATATTTTGTTCGCAGTAGTAATAAGTCAACTGAAAAGTCCCCGGCCTACCACAGTAAAACACATTTTTTTTTGGAAAAATTAGTTTATTTTATTCAACATCATTCCCTTCACGGGTGATACACTGATCATAGACACTGACCCTCCAATTTTTCGATACCATTTTTGCAGTACGATTTGTTCTTTGGTTCAAAATAGGCCTCAGTTTCGTCGATAACTTCTTTATTCGACGAAAATTTCTTCCCAGCGAGTATTCTATTGAGATGTGAGAACAAGAAATAGTTGCTGGGGCCAGATCTGGAGAATACGCTGGATGAGGAAGCAATTGGAAGCCTAATTAATGGATTTTTGCCATCATTTTCACTGACTTGTGACACGGTGCATTTTCTTGGTGAAGCAGCACTTTCTTTTTTTTTTAAATGCGGCCGTTTTCGGCGATTTCGTCCTTCAAACGGTCCAATAACGCTATGTAATAGTCGCTGTTGATGGTCCTTCTTTTTCAAGGTAGTCAATGAAAATTATTACGCTTGATCATCTTCAAACACATCCCGAATCGTCAACTCGTCGTTGTTTTTGGTCAAAAGTGAGTTCGCGCGGCATCCATTTTGCACAGAGCTTTCTCATACCCAAATATTCGTGAATGATATGACGTACACGTTTAGTTGGTATATTTACAGTGTCTGCTATTTCATTCAATTTCAATTTACGGGCATTCAAAATCATTTTGTGGATTTTTTAATGTTTTCGTCGTTAATAACCTCTTTTGGGCTGCGTTCACCGTTTTCGGTCCTCATTTCACCACGTCCAAACTTAGCATACCAATCCTTGATGGTTGATTTTCCTGGGGCAGTTTCCGGAAACTCGGCATCAAGCCAAGTTTTTGCTTCAACTGTATTTTTCCCTTCAAAAAGCAATATTTTATCAACACGCGAAATTCCTTTATGTCCATTATTTTCACAATAACAAAAGTTACTGCTTTCAAATTTATACACGCACCTTTTGAAGGTTAGGGCTAACTAAAAACATATGGATTTAATTCTAGTCGCGCCATCTATGTGTCAGACCGGGGACTTTTCAATTGATCTGTTATATCAAGTTATTGGGACCTTTATAATTTTCGTAATTATCTCAGTTTCAACAACTTTAACAATTCTGTGCACGTGTTGATAACGCAAACCCACGATGGTAAAACCGTAAGACAGCTTAAGTTAAACATACTAAAAATGATTCTAAAAAAGAGAAAGATTTACTGCTCTACTTTTTAAACATTTAGTTGAAACGAACAAAAATCTGTTTTTAACTTCTCTGTTGGAAGAGGGTTGATTCACATATCTTTGTAATCTATCTTGTTGAGTGATTAATTACACTGTGCGACAATTTTTTTTGTTTGATCTATAAAATTAAATAAGACGGCTTTCTTGTCAAATTGTAGCCGCTGAACACAAAAACTTAAGCAGATTTTTAAAAACACGTACGATTTTAAAGTTATGATAAATTAAAAACAATATTAAAATTGTAAACCATACCTATTTATTTATATTATTAATTTTATTTAAAAAATAGTAACATATATTTACAAATAAACAATGAATCAAAATAACTCTGAAATAAAATGATGAAATATTAACTTTTCCTCTTGTGAACAGTAGAATTATCTTTCATTACAAACCAGCAGTAATCTGCTAACATATATTTACGTTCACCTTGTTCGTCACTCACCATTCTAAGATTAAGGGGGCGGAATCGAAATGGGAATACAAGAAATTTATTTTTTAAAGACATTCTGCACCCCATTTTCGTATTTGTGTGCCAACAAAAATGCCTTATTTTAATTTAGTGTCACTTAATTCAGATTGCATATTTTTATCCATTGCCTTGACAACATTTTTCATTACACCAAGTTTTATACGTAAGAATGGACGAATCACATTCCCTTGTGGAATAAAAAGCTAATTTTCAAAACAATAGGCATATAAACAGCGATAATTTATTCAAGATCCTAATGATCTTTACTTATTATTTAACGTTTGTTTACGATTTTCAGCTGATGTCACATTTTACATGTTCGCAACCATTTCCCTTATCGGCACCTTCTTTGTTTTCTTCTTCGTGCCAGAAACAAAAGGTAAATCACACAGAGAAGTTCAGGACATACTGAATGGAGTCCACACTGAAACCAAAAACGCTGATGGTATTGATAATCCGGCCTTTAAAAACGAGACTGCTTTCCACTAAACACTGACTATTCCTTATTTTATTTTAGTTCGTAAGATTTCATTCATATTACCTCATATTCTATTTTGACTTCTTTCATTTATGTTCATTTTACTACATTAACCCTAGTTAAATGTTATATTTTAGAAAATTTGGACAAAAATTATTGCATAGATACATCGCCCTCGAGCATAACTTGTAAATATTTTAAAAGTATTTTTTGTTAAATTATAATTTTACTTATTTATTATATTTTAATTCAGATGTCTTTACTTACCTTAATTGTTTAAAGTTTAAGAAGTGTGCTTTATCAGAATTTAAAAACTAGCCATAAAACAAGATGTAAACAAAAGAGAGACTGTTTTTATCATCATAGCATACGAACCGATCCTTTGGATCGTAACAAAGAAAATGGTACAATTTTATTTATATAGTTATCAATTGTTTGTTAATAGTGACTGTAAGGTCGCTAATTGTATAAATATTTTAAATCGATTTATACAACTATATAAATAATAAACTGTGCTTATAACATTATATGTTATGAGTAAGTTTTGAGACATTCTGCATATATTAAATTAAATATTTATATTACATGCCATGTAGATTAAGATATATTTTTATAGTTATATACTTGCCAATGTACTGAATTAAAATTATTATATATTAAATACCTGTTAGTATCTTTGTTATTATTTTAATAAAATATATAATTTTAAAATATATATTGCTTTTTAATTTTCTATGCGGACTTAATAATTTCTACTATTGGCATGCTTCTTTCTCAGAATATTGTCAATTTTTAAATAAGTATGCTCAACTGTTTTCTTTCTATTGACGCGAAAACGCGAATTGTCAGAAAATGTCATTTGGATGCAAGAACCAATTTTTTCTATGGCAAGAACAAACTATATAAGCAATATAACAAACGCTATTCTAAATCCCTCTCTCATTCTATATTCAATTTATAACTATTATATAAAGACATAACAGAACTTGACAAACAAATGACCAGTTGAATTGAACTAAATCTAACGACTCTAAATTAGAATAGAATTAATGGCAATTTCAGAAAGCCTAACATATTTTCTACCAAACAGTACAGACAGGTAAGTCATGCAAGCGTAATTACAGCTAGAGAAGTTCAAAATTAAATATAATGGCAACTTATCAGATGTGATGTGTCTCCAATGCAAAATTTAAAAAACATCTTTAACAAAAAATTTTATCAAAACTAAAAACAAAAGTTTAATAACCGAAACTAAGATTGTCATAATTCCCATCTTTAATAATTATATGACGGTTATTTAGTAAAATTTTATTACTTTCTTAATTAATTAAAGTTTTAAGGATATTCAGGTGATTTAGACAATTACACAGAAAAGGCGTTTATAGAAGTTTATTTTAAACCTACAATAAATAACAAGACAAAATCAGAAACAAAATATGAAGGTATATAAGGTATATGTTCATTTAATAGTTCTTAAAATATACAATAAAAAGAACAAAATAAGAAGTTTGTGCCTGAAAGGATTATGAATAATAAATCATGCGTATACATTTTATAAAGGTTGTTTAAATCGTCGGTAACAACATAGGGTATTTTAGTAACCACTTACTACAAAGCAACAATAGGATTTGGTCCATTTTAACAGCCAATTTTAAGGTCTTGGCAATGTTTCTTAACCAAAAATAGGTTAGAAATTATTGAAAAAACTTTTGACACAAACTTGTTATTTTTCCCAACTGTAAAACAAATAATGTAATATATACAAATAAAAAATCAGTCCGTTTTAGCACTAACGTAAACATACTCCTTGACGTGACAAAAAGTGGAAGAAATAAAAATAAACGATAATTCATGTTACTTAAGTAAGCCTTTTAGAAAAACATACCGTTAACCGAATAAAAATTGACTTTATTAAGTACTTGCAAAAGAAACATATTTATTTGCTACTGATTTAAATTTAAAAGTATTTTATCTAAGTGTAATTATTGTGAATGTAAAATTAACCCCACCAGAATAGCTCTTAACTTACGTATACGTTAATGATCGTGTCATCAAAATAGCCAAAGTGATATCCCGCTACAGAGGTATGTCCAAATTATGTTTTTCTATATATCTTCGTCTGGCTGCAGCAATTAATTGTTCTTTTCTTTCCTTAAAAGACTTTGTTCGTTCATTTGCATTTTTACCAAAAGACATGGCTGCAGTATTGAATTGTGTAAAACTAGTCGATGATGCTGGTATATTTGATGTTTTCATTGCAGGAGGTGTCACTGATTGACTAGCCGAAGGTGAAGGTGTGGATCTCTGTGTCTCTGGCATATATCTAACTCGACCATCCAAGATGTTAGTTATGGTGGTATCAATATTTCGAGTAATAGCTAAAATGAATTAATATATTCGTAATTCTTGCATTAATACAATAGAATTATGCTTATAATTACTATCAAAAATTAAAAAATCCTATATAATTATTTAGTTTATTAATACATTTCTTAACAAAATTCTACTTACCCAAATCACTATAAATTGCTACAATCGGTATATTTGGGAAAACTGCTTTAACTAAAGAAGCCATTCTTTCTAATTCTGGATTGGAAATCTGTGACCCACCTGAATGAATTCTAGCTCGTTCCTGCATACGACGTTTTTCTTCTAACATGTGTCTCTTAGACCATTCTAACAAATCTGATGCTGATAATGAAGAAGCTTCTATCTATGATATAAGGTAGAAGTTTAGTAAGTAAAAGAATATATTCTAAATAAAATATACTTTAAGTTCTGTTGCAATATTATCCCTCACAATTGTTGCAAATTCCTCTCCAGAAAGATTTTTCTTCTCCAAAGCAGGCAATATTTTAATTGTATAAATTGTACAAGGTGAATACATGAAATATATTATATCATTCCAACATGTAGAACTAATTGTTGATACAGAAATATCCAATAATGGTCTTTTTACTGTTACGCATATTGGCTGAATTTCATCAAAAAATTCAAAATATTTAGTATTGAACTTCAAAATACCTTTACCATTGGTCGGCAATTCCTCTGCATAAATATATTAATATTCAATATATCCACATATTATATAATAAAAATACACATACCTGGGCAGAGATATAGTGAGACATTTTTGGATTTCACAGCCTCTAAATTGTTTTTAAAATCATCTGTACAAACACTTCCAAAGTTTATAATTCCTAAACCAGGAAGGCTTCGAAGTGGTGTATTGTTCAAAGGCTAAAAAATTGTTCTTAATTTAAAACATCATTTTGTTATTAGGTATCATACCAAAACAAAACCAAAGGCTTTACTAATAGCCAAATGGTCAAAAAGTGATAAATAATTGCCAACATAAATTTTAGAATTTTTGTTTTGGTTTACATTTTCAACTATAACATTTATGCCAAAGCAGAACGATAAAAGATTGTGTATTAAATAGTGTGAAGATTGAGATTCAGGAAGCACCTAAAAAATATTTTCTTAGTAAAATGTTAACAAATAAATCCTAATTATTTCAATTTTTACTTGAGCACATATTACTATAAATAATGCCAAAATACTTCGTAAGACCATAAGGATGAATCCAATAGGTGCATATATTATTGTAAACACAGCTTTTTCATTACAAGGAAACCTAAAACAAAATCAGAATAAGAGTTAAATTAAAATATATATATATAACATTTGTACCTGTTATAATTAAAAAAATGTTTTGCTTCTAAATTAACCATTTTTCAGTTAAATGGGGCACACTATGAACCTTCATACAGCACTAAACTTTCACCTTGCAAAAATTGCTGCTAATGGCTAACAATTCAATTTGTGGAGGTTAAATATCAATTTATTCTTAGTTAATTTAGCAAAATAATCTACTTAATAAAAAAATTAGAAAAATTGACCTGAAAATATGCTGTTAATCATTTTTCTTATATCTCAAGGACGCAATTTCTAATGTCAAAAAACAGGTGAGTATCTCTTCTTTTAATAATACTTCACAACTACATTTGGTCTTCTTCTATCAATTTTTTTTTTATTAAAAAACAGCATTTTTAATTCTAACAAATAATTATATATTATAATCATATTTGTAAGCCTTATGGTCAAAATTAGTATAGGGTATGATAAGTATATTTCTATAATCAACTTAAATAATTGATTATTTTGGAGTATGATGGGCTGCATAATAAAACCATATGTAGTAAATAATATTTTAAAATCTAATCCTAACATTATTTACGTAATATAAAATCAATCTTTATGATGTGATTTTCTTATACATCTTCTGAATCATTTTCTTAAGTCCACCATAAATCCATACTTCATCACTCAAAAAATCGCCTTCAACTATATTGTTTCATATGAGTACCATATCCTCACAACTTGCTTTGAACAATTTTTGAAATTTAATTTAATTTAGTTATAAAATTAAACAAACGTTTATACTTTTAATAAAATGATATATTGTATTTTGAACAATACGTTATAATAAATATTTAATAATAAAAAAATCAACAATTACATTTGATACATAAAAACTAATTATTCATCGTCACTAGATGATTGATATCCTAGTTGATCGTTCCACCATTCTCTTATTTCTTGCATGGCATTTGTTAATTTTGGCACAGTTGTTTTATTATTTTGTATCTAGGAATAAAAAATAAAGCTAAATAAAATTATAAAAGAGATACGTTAAACAAAATGAAATATTAGTACATTAAAACTATGAAACCATGTTTTAATATTAAGTCAGTTACAAAACTATTAAGAAAAATAAGTAATTTAAATAATTTTTTAATAAATTAGAAGAGGAGACAATATGAATTTTAGAAAAAAAAAACAAAAACTAATAATGTTTATGTTATTAGTTATCTTTCATATAACTATTAAATACGTTTTGATTTTATTTGATTACCTCTCTTGGCATTTTATTTGATTCATTATCATTTAAATGAGTGATGTTTTTATTCGCAGGAGGATTTGTTCGAATAGTATTATTTTTCTTCTTAGTTTGTGGTATTCTTTCTTTTTCTTGCCTGGCTGATGGATCAGATAATGTTGGTGCTAAATATTTCCTGCCTAAAATGACTAGATTTTCTTTGTCGACATGAAATAAATTATTATAAGTATCACAAGGGAGTAAATTTAATATCACTTACCCGAGCCACTTCCTATACTATCTGACCTAGATAAATTTATAAGTTTTTGTTTTCTAGCCGGCGGTTCATTATCTTTCGACTCGTTTTTTTGTTCTTCTTTTTCAGTGGGAGCGACTGTATTTTTCGGTTCCTCCATAGGATCCGGCATTACCGGTATAGCTTCATTTGTAGCCCTTAGCCCAGCGATAAGGCTGTTTTGTTGCTTCTGAAACAATGATTTATGAGTTCCTTTTATAAGGTACTGGAGTAGTTTCTTGAATATCTGAATCATAGAAATATAGGAAAATATTAATACTAGATTGTTTAAAGGTTTGTGGAAATCAGACGAATAAAATTATCCAATTTATAGTACTAAATATTTTATTATTTAATTTCCCTTAACCATACGCCATCATTGTTATACTATTGTGCATACATGCTGTCTGATAATGTTTTCGCTTTAAAAAAGTGTTTATTGAGAAAAATTGGTACAATATATATTGATGATTTGGCAGCGATCTAATCATCGATACATTTTCTCATTTCTTCAGCATTTCAAGACCGTGTTAACCAAGCCACGCTGCATCAATCTGAACAAATGGTAATCAGAAGGCGCTATGTCTAGTAAGTATGCTGGGAGCTGTAACACATTCGAGCTCTATCAGTGTATCTTTCACAACTCTTGCAACATATGACCACGTGTTATGATACAAAAGTATAACTTGACGTATTTTATTCGGTTGTATGCTAGTCTTACATATCATAAACATATCATAATCTGTCGTTGGTAGACATTTGTACCTTGCATGGAATATTACATAGAGGTTTAAATTAAATGGCGAAACAAAGAAAATGTTTTGCGTGGTCCCATCAATGCAGGCACTGAGTGCAGCACCAGTTTTTTGATTGGTTGGTTTGAATTACCCTACAAAGGCATTTGAATGGCTCATTTCTATTATTCGATTGTTTATTTCTATGGTTTGTTTCGATTTCTTTATGACGCTATTTGTCTTCCGGATATTGAGTACGTTAAATATTATAATATATATATATATATATATATATATATATATATATATATATATGTATATATATATATATATATTTTCATATATATATATATATATATATATATATATATATATATATATATATATATGAAAGAAATAAAATAAGATATCATAAAAACATTACTTAACCATAACAAACATTACTTAAACTTACACACTACCCACAGTTTAATTATTTAAACAAATGTGTATTGGTTAAGACACTTATAATTAGTATTTTGGCTTAAAGCTACTTAACCGAGATTCTTTTCTGTGTCTACGCATGGAGTTAATTGGAATAAAGTAATTCTTCAACAATTGTTCAACAATGTTTAAAAAAATACATTAAAACAAAATAAAATAATACAATAAGTTGAGTCTGATTTTATAAACAAGATAGTATCTCACGATTGTTTTATTATATTGTCAATAGATCCTTAAGCTGCCTTTTTAATTCCTCGTTTATACTATAATAAGAACACAGCAGTAATTTTTATATATATCCAACATTTTAATTTTTTGTTGCTATTCTTTAAAGTATCACTTTTTTGTATATTTTCTCCATTCTGACATCATATAGTTTAACCGTTTTAATTATCTGATCCACAATTTTCACAATAACATTGCAAAATTAGTTTACATGCCTCAATACATTTTTGTGTTGGACGAGTAAATAAAATATTAACAAACAACAAACTAATACATCTTATTTGAACTGATAGCTCTAAAGATATATGAAAAAGAGATATGATATGAAATACAAAAATAAGCTGTAACCTCATTGAAATTACATTTGGGTTTCATCTTAATTTTAATTAGTCAGTAGAATGTGACGTCAGAAGTTAGGCACGTGATGCGTATGTGAAATCCTCAACCAACCAATAAAATATTTTCTTTACAGATGTCTGTAATGGTAATTTGAACTAAGCAATGAATTCTCAGCGCCTTCATGCTAAGACCACGAAAAACACCTCTGAAATTATATGTATTAAGTTAACACTCTATATACTGCTCTATGATTTACACAGCAGACTTTATGGTCATGAATATTCTGCTTCAGTGTCGATGTAGATAACAATCCTAGACTAACCCATGACTTCCAGTTACAATATATCACAAAATTTTTCTCTTCTGCCAGACAACCAATGCAACCCCAAGATGTTGAAACTGTTGGAAATGTTAATTTGAAAGACGTTTTAGTCACAAAATATAGAAATATAGAATGGAAAATTTTCTTCATTAAACTAATTTCATTCAAATATATATATAAGATATACATCTGTATATCCACATATCATTTCATTTAATCTATTGAAAAACAAAAACGAAAATTTTTGTCTGTGGTTTTAATTAATTTATGTGGGTATACTTTTTAATCTTTCCCATTTACTTTTAAGTCATTTTGCACTAACAATCATTTTGGTCGGAAAAATGTATTCTAACGCACAAAATATATCAAAAGATTTTATAAATTTCTGGAAATTAGTATCAACAAAAGATTTTCCTGTCATAACAAACCTAGATTTAGAATTCTTAAGTAGTTTAAGATTATATATAGTTAATCCAATAAAACCGACAATACACGTCATCAAAATGTATGACCAAAATTATGACAACATTTATTTATAAGTTGCAATGGTGCAGCATTAAAGTGGACTTTTGGTTTACAGCGTTTGCCGATTTATAACCTCTAATTATACAATTGTAGGCATTTGACAACAGGGTCGACCAGTATCACGACAAATCGAATTTTGAATTTTATAGATTCATTAGTTTATATGTTCCGACGCATCAGACACCATTCCATCTCTTTTTAACTAGCTTAAAATGAGAAGGAAAAATTCGCTCCGAGTTTACATTTCTACAAATTGCATTTCGCAGTATATGCGACGTCATCTATGACGTGCATTGGCTGTTCTATTGGATGAACTATATATACAGATATAATTACTTACATTTGTTGATCTAATTTTCTTTAAACAGCCCTCAAGCCATGTTCTAATTGTCAACTTAGCAACTTCCTCCTCGATTATATACTCAAACTCTTCTCTCGCCAATAGTTCTTCTAACTGTAGAGCCTTTCTGATATCGACACTTCGATAGGATAGCATGCTGAAATATGACGCATTAAAACAGATTGTGCTGCCGATAACTGAAGGTTCCATTTACTTTATTACGTCATGGAACGTCACATCTTCGCCGTTATGTAACTTTTCAAGCTCAAAACACATATGCTTGAAGAGTAACCTGTCTTTTTGAGGGTCCACTGCCAATCGACCTTTCAGCAATCTCAGAATGAATTTTACACGTTTAACTGGGATAACGCCCCTTTGGTGGATATCTACGATATTCCAGGTATTTTGGAAATTCCTGATGTCAGCGTAAGACAATAAAGCGTCCTCTTCGTTGGAGTAAAATAATGAAAAGTTCTCCATGATGATAGCTGGATGGTACAAAACGATTATAAACAAAATCTAAGTATGTCCGGTGAACCGTTTTAACTTACCCACCAATAAATTTAAAACGATGTATGTAATGATGACATAAAACGTGCAGAAATATATCAGAGATCCCATGAAGTTACCACAATCTGTCTCCCAATAATTAGATGCAGGTGTACAGTAAGGTGGTTGTATCATACAGTCGTGCATGATCTTGTTCCAATCTTCACCGGTAACAATACGAAACAACATAGCCACGCCAGTCACTGGCGATTGAAAATTAGCTCTCCTGTAGGATTTAGATAAAACATCTTTCTATTTTAACTCAAATAGGCTGTAGAATAGTAATTCATTCGACATTACTCCAATAAAGTTAACAATGATAAGAATAATATTAGGAAATTTATTCAATATTTCGAAATTAATGGCATACATTTTATATAGTGAAGCAATAAATATAGTGGGCACAAATAAGTTCTAAAGGATTATCCAGAGAAAATGGTAAATGGTGTCTATAATAAGTTACGAGTTTTTCCGATCTTTTAGAGATCAAATGAATTTCATGTTGAAAAAACAATCCATGTCTTTTGATGTCAATAAAAATATCGATCCATTTTTTACCTTCACAGAATCCCAAGGAGCTATGACTTATATTTTTGACGATATTTTTCGGCGAATTTTTTTTGTTCTTGATTGATATTTATTAATTAGGCTTATAAATTAATTCTAAATGATTTAAACAGATGGTGTTACTATGTATTAAATCGCATAGGGTTTATTTGTAACCAACTTCATGTTGAAATCTCCTCAACAGGCTTCAGTTTTCATTATGGGTTGTCAAAGTGTGTTTTTTTTTCAGTGCGTTGAAAATGTCTGAATTTGCCTGAGTTTTTGACTTCAATATGAAGAAAAAGGCTGCTGAAGGTCATCGAATGCTGTAAGACACTTATAGCAACCATGTTACATCGATTTCAATATGGGAATACTGTTTTAGCAATTTTTGAAGTGGTCGGTTTTTTAGACCGAAGGTTCCAAAAAATTTGAAGGCAAAGATTTGAAGGTATTACTTTATGCCTTTACGTAAAACGCGAATAAAATGTGCAGAATTGTTGGTAGTAACATAAGAAACCAAGAATGGTCCAAAAACTTGGTAAATTGTGCCCTATGAAGTTGCGTTTGGTTATATGTGAAATCCTGCTTTAACAACAAAATCGGAAATGTTTTTTGCATAATATTGTTAATTGTGAAGAAAAGTGGGCCTAATACGATAATCGAAAGCGAAATAAATTATGGGGGTCACCTGGTCATGCATCAAAACATCATCGGCTGTATTTGACCGGATCAACATGGTGTGGTATACTATCAGCTGTTAAAACATAATGAAACTCTTAATTGGAATCGCTAACGACTACAATTGGTGCTCTTGAACCTAACAGCGCGCGAAAAACGGCGTAAATACGAGAAAAGATAAAAAATACTATTTTTCAGGGTGACAATGATCAACCACATATTTTAAAATCGGTAAAAAAATACTCTGCAACAACTGTGTGAAAACATCATTAAAATGGAAAGTACTGTCCCACCCGCCATATTCTCCAGATCTCGCTGCTTCTGATTACTACTTGTTTCAACATATGAATCGTGATATGTTTGAACAGCGCTTCAGTTCTTATGAAGATAAGTCGATTCGTGGATAATCTAAAAAGATACATCGCTCTTTCGAGGTGGATTCAATAAATTTCCTGAAAGATTGGAAAAAGTAACCGCTATCGATGGACAATACCTTAACTTTAACTTTTATTTTTTAAATTTAGTTTATTAGAACTTTGACTTTCAAATTGAAATATCGATATTAAACCCTAGGGTTTTTGAAGAAGAGTATCGAACATTTTTGGATAGAAAGCTTCCCTTCTAAACTAGGGAATGAAAAACTACGGTTGGAGTGAACTAACATCGATATTTTTTAGGAGTTCTCTGATATTTTTTATTCTCCGATATATCGATAGTTTTTCCGCGGTCAACATCCCTAATGCTGACTACGACTGCTGCTGTTATCGAACATTATCGTGCTGAAGGATGTTTGTCATACTTTTTTATATATTGGGACCGTTTGCATTTCGGAACATTGATAACATACTCTAGTACTAGATGGAAGTTACACTAAAATATCCAATAATTGATAATTGCGAGCTGATTCTAACAGAGCATCAGCTTATTTCCATGAATATTCGCTTTGATTTGGTTTGGACTGATTCATGGCCGAACCCATTTTTTTTGACTGCACTATAGACTGTCTCAGTAAATTCAGTTTTCGTTGCGTATTGCTATTCAATAAAAAAATCGAATTGGCCTTTAGTAGTAGCTCCATTTAAAAAAATCTTGAGTTAATTCTTGATTTCAGTATCTTCAAATTATATTTCCCCCCATCGATGCAATCTTTGTATCTGGTGCCAAAATCACCACTTTTAAAAGCCGGAAACTGTACTCACATATTTTTATTAATATATCATATTCCCTACACGAAGCATATAGCGATCCATGTTTTATCTATCAGCCAGTTTTCTTCATTTGAATTCAAACAAAATTTGAATTGGACCACTTAACATAGTTAGAATATAAAGCATGTCGTGAAACTGTATCAGCCAAAACAAAATAAAATCCATCTACGCCTTCTACATATACACTCACCTTCCAATACCCTCTCCATATTTTACAGTACCAAACAAAATCGTACCCGCTAATGCATAAAAGAACACAAGTAAGAACATGCCAAAGATAATGAAGAAACTTTTGCATACTGACACGCCCACTGTTAGCATTAACATCTTCAGCGTCGCATGTTTACCAGTTATGGTAAAAAATCGCAACACCACTACCATAAATCCAATAAAATATGTCAAATCATTCTGAAAAAGAGAACCGTTTTTAAAATATATACAAAAACAAAATAAACTAATACGAGAGTCAATCTACAATTATTAAAATAGAGAACTCGATGTAAACTCTTACAATTTTTATTTTAAATATGTTCAAGGCAATCTTTTCAAGACTTTCACGTTAATATAACTACTTTCTAGTCAGCTATCTATCGGAATACTGTTATTCTTAGTATAATGTTTTCTCCTGCTAATGTTAAGCAGAGAAAGGGCAACCTGGCCATAGCCAGGAGCTACGTACTGTAAAATTGGCTCGTAGTCGAGTGCTTCAGATAATGGTGATACAAACACCGGGTCTAGACCAAGCGTGTAAGAAGTTAGACCTTAAGAAGATACCCTTTGTTGTAGCCCTAATACTTAAGAAGGCACGAGACCGTTGAATATTCGAGCGTTTTTAAGAATAATTAACTCACATGTTCCATCCGTATAAGCTCTATCCTAGTTGGAAGAGTCTTTCTCTACCTGAAAATCTGCACGAACCGGAATGCAGAAAGGGTTTTTTAAACCAACCTTCTCAGACACCACCAAGAAAGCGAGGGAAAAGCTTCAGCAATAAAACAGGATGGACCCACAATGTTCACAGTGCGTGTGAATCACAATTAAGGACAGAAATAAACAGCTAGAACAAGAAATAATCAAAAACAGAAAGAGAATAGTCAAGTTTCGAGAGATAATAACAGAAGAAACAGTCGGAACAAGAATTATTCAAGAATAGAAACAGAACAGTTAGACGTCAAGAATAAAGAACAGAAACACAGAAATCAAGTGTTCAGAAACATCACAGTCAAACAGTCAGAATAAAGAAATAATCAGAATCAAGAATCAGTCAACAATAAATGAAGAAAAGGGGTGATTTTCGTCAGAGACTAACTCGCAAGTTCTTATTAGTCGTTTCGTATAATCAGCAGTGCAGTCCGACCACGAAATTGTATTGTTTTACAACCTTGTTTTCTCCATAATGCTCAAAAATAATATAAATCTAATAATAAATTAATTTGTAAATTAAGATTTTACTAAGCATATCTAATGTAAGTTGTAATTAATAAAAAAAGAATTGTTAACTAGCTTTCTCTATTCTCAATAATATTAGTAAATTGACTCTCGTTGCAGACAAATTTCTTTATAAAGTACCTTGAACATGATATGGAAGAACATCCATATAACTCCCACAACAGTTACAAATAAATCATATCGATTTCTCCTGGACTGTAAATAGCCTCTGGGGGTAAAAGCTATGTTCTTCATGACCACCTCCACCAAGAATATTAAAGTACAAATCATCGATATAGTTACGAGAGAATCGGTAGTAGGATCATCTTTCTCCCACTAAAATCATTCATTCAAATTTCCCAAAAAGAAAAATATCGCAAGGTTAAGGAAGAAGGAATTTCGGAATTGCGTTAATATCGCATATCGCCAGTAATACGTATCCTCAGAAAATTCTAAATATACAAAAGAAAAAACGTCATCAAAACAGCAAATATTTTAGTGATAAATGTCCAAAAATTCATATGAACAACTGGCTTTAAAAAAATCAAAATAAAACCGAAATTACCCTTCCCCAATCTTCATATTTGAACTTACGGTAACGCTGAGCAATGCTGAATTTATTAATACCAAAATGGCAATACTCCTTTTGAATTTAAGATTTTGAGTGATGTCGTAAATAAAAGCACGGAATTTTTTCCCATCCGGTCTCGGCGGTAGATGCAGCGGTTGGGCAATCTTCAGTCTCTTCTTCAAGTCACACCATCTTCGTTGATCAACGGTCAACAAGGCAGTTCCTTTATTTTCTGAATAATTAGCGATCACAACACCAACGAACAATGTCAGTCCGATCATGCATCCCAGAAAAATGTAGATATGAATATAAATGGCATGAACCTGGTGAGGAACGACCGTCAGTATAATTCTTGAAAGATATATGTATCATGTGCGTGACTTAGTTTTTACGGATTTTTCTTGAAACTTAAAATTACATTAATTGTTTGTCTGTATTCTGATTATTTTTTCCCTTTAAAAAAGTTTTTATTGAAAAACTGATTCAATATATGTTAATCAAAATAGTTTACATCATTTTCAACAACTTTTTGATTTTGGCCTAGCAGAGAGCCAATCATTGATTTAGTTTTAGACTTCTTCAGCATTTTGGATCCTATGACAGCTAAGCCATGTTGTATCGATCTGAACAAGTCAGCAGTCAGTCAAGTAATCAGAAGGTATTGTGTCCAATGTGTGGGTTGGGTGCCTCAGAACTTTCCATTCGATTTGCAAAAGTGTACCCTTCACAACTTTTGCAATCTGCGACCGAGCATTATCAAACAAAACAAAAATTTTCTATCTATTACTAGCTATTGCCAGTCCTTTTGCAAGTAAGCGTTATTCAGTTTGTTCCATTGATGTCGTAATATACTATACCTTGGTGATAACACTGATGTACAGCAGGACTTTATGACCAGGAATACTCCGTGTTGGTGTCTATGTTGATGGCTCTGTAGATCTCATGACATTTTGCGATTGAGATTGTAATAGATTCAGTTTTCATAACTATTAACAATATGCCACAAAAAGCTCGATTTTGAAACGGCTAGAAATGGTATATCGTTTCATTTCAGTTCGTTCACTGCTAAACTACCTGAAAGTTCTTTAAGGGATCTTCACTTTAACAAAAGCGGTTGATGGCTTTCGGAAGCAGATCTATTCAAATCAAACTACAAAAGCAAGGAATTATATACACTGAATAACTCAATAATACTAAATGAAAAACTGTTAAAAAAATCTGACTTTATATGGACAATGGAAAGATGAAAATAATATTATTATGAAAACCCCAGAGGTACATTATCATAGCAAAGCAAATCAATATATCGGTTGGTTAATACCAACTATTAAACAGAGCGGAATTAAGAATTTGATCAAAAAAGACGGGATATATATGTCATATTACTGCATAACAACAGTCGAACTGTGATGGGGAGTGCTCCAGTACACAGTTTATTCACCAGTATAAAACCCAAAGACAGTGGATAACATTTTCAAGATTAAGTTCGATATCTATTTTTATATGAGATAAATTTTCTGAAAAATCCGTAAAAATTGAGCCATAAACCTAACAAAATTGGACTTACCGGTCCTAAAGATTTAATGAGGATATCTCTTACATCCAGCCATCCTTTGAAGGATAACACTTCGAATAAAGTGAGCATCGCGTCACCTATGTTGTCAAAATTAAACCGTCTTGGATTAGCCCTTAGATAAAAGGTAAGTATTTTATTAACAGAACTAAATTAACAGAAAACTTTTAAACTTACCATACACGAGGCACTAAAATTTGTGGATAGGTCTCATTTTCTCCAGGCTGAACTTTCATTTTGGTCACAAAAACCCTTCTCCAAAAAATACCATGACAATCCTCCCTCCTGGTGATATTAGGATCATTGCATCTAGCTAATCTTCCACCTTGATTATAAACATGAAATAGTTATTGAATAATTGGGCCACTGAATTATTGCTTACCATATAACTGAACTCCATAGCTGGCAAATATAAATATTAATAATATTAACAGTGTGGATACCAAAAGAATTTCCTTAAAACCTCTACAAAGTTCATAAACAACTTTACTCATATGAGGTACCAAAGTGAAGATTCGTAATGGTCTAAGACATCTTAGGATCATTAACAGCTGAGCTCCTGAATTAGGCGGTACTCTTCTAGGCATCCAACAAAGAAATGTTAAGCTCACCTATAATATACCATATTTTTATGTCAATCCATTTTCACTAATTAAACTGGTTATATAATTACAATATAAATAAAAACATCCAGAACTGCCGCTACATCTTTAACATACGCTTTAGGTGTAAAGAATAGTCCATCTGCTAATATTTTTAAGGCCAGTTCAATACTCATGAAAATAACGAATCCATACTCTGCCACTTGAAGACTAGGATTTTCCATTACGCGATAATGAGGAGTTTCAAACATCATGGATAGGCAGGATAAAGTTGTCATGGCTATCATAACCCAATCTAAGTACGTTACCAAACCTAGAAAGTTACTAACGAAAAATATTTGTTAATTATTGCACATCTTGAATAACACGAAGTATTCACGGCTTTGGATCTGAGCAGCCAAAAGCTCTTTATAAGGTAAACTGAGAAATGAATCAGACTGAATCAAAATTAGGAACCCGTTTTTTCAAATTGGTTCTAGTTTTCGGAATATTCATTTAATTCATTTTTACTATTGTTGGCCATAACGGTCATTTATTAAATTAAAAGGTAGAAATCAGAAATATTGAACGGGGTCTATTATACTGTTTAGGATCTGTTTCAAGAATTAGAGTCAGTAATCATCACGCCTTCATCCTAAAATCCTTGATATCGCCTTTCGATTTTATATTCGATTTCGATATTTCGATATCTTGATGTAGCCTCTATCCTTGCTCATCGTATAGCCCAAATTTTATGGAATATAATGAACATAATGAATGGAAGAACAACTGAATACCGAAAATGTATTTTGAGAGACATTCGAACTCAATCTTATGATAATTTTGGAATAAATTATCGGTGTGTTTACCAAGAAAGTTGTAAACAACACTTTCAAACTCATGCTACCAAAAATTGTAAATCAGATCCGACAAATATTCCTTAATAAATTATAGGCTTTTCTTCCATCACGAAATCACTTTTATTGCTCACCGATGATGAAGACAAAGTTCTTGGGCCATTTTTGCACTTGTACCTGTACACATTAGCAATGGACCACTGTCCATATGTGGAACTGGTTAGACACTGATGTTACGTGAGCATATTTATACATTTATACTGGACTATTTTTTTACATTTATATCAACGATAATCATGGAGCAAAATTAGCAATCACCTACATGATTTTTTTGTTCTCTTAATAACGGTGCCATAGAAAATGAAAAGTATACATTGTGTACATCTGCAGCTTTGTTCACAGGTCACAGAACAATTTCGGTACTCACGGCATGACAGTTTTTACACCAGCAAATTTAAAGTACTGCAAATAGGCATCTTTGACTGCATTTGTCTTTATTTTTCCACCATTACTGTGTATATAACATTCAAAAATGTAACAAAAACACTTTGAATCGACCTTGTAACGTTGTCTCTGCATTTTCACATGTTTCGAAATATGATCACAGTAGAAAAAAACAAGTTCAAAATGATAGTTAACTGTATAAGAGCACAGCGCTGTCGCCATGAGCAAACACGAAAACGAGAACAAATCTTGACACACGGATTGAGGATTTGAGTTCAGGATATCAAATAACGTTAAGAGTCGTTCTGATCTGCTCGGGTCCAAAAGTTAACACTTAATTAAAAACTTATATAATTATAATAACTTATAACTCAAATAACCTAAAACTTATTGATACCCTTGAAGATTAAACATTTAACAGAATCTCACTTCAGCTCTATGTACTTTGCTAAGCGTTTTCTAAAGGTAAGTGTTTAATTCGAAGTTTTTAAACTAGGTGCTTGCATAAATTCTGATCATTTTTTCACTTTAAAAAGGTCTATAATGGGAAAAATGCGTAAAATATAGATTAATCAAAATATTGTCCATCATTTTCTAAAAATGTTTCCTTTCTTTATTCTTCTATACCACAGGCATCGATATTCTTGTTCTTTTTTGCAACAACACGCCGCTTAATTTATTCAATTAACAGTTTCATTCATATCTTGCTGCTTCCACTATATGTACACTAAAACTTTATGGCGCTAAATATTCCGCTTCAGTGCTGATGTGAGTGCTTTTTGCGCTTGAGATGATCACAGCAAACTTTGTTTTAATCGTCAGTCACAATAAACCATAGAATACTCTTCTGGCAAATATTTTTGATATAGCGAGATTTTAAAACGGTTCTAAATGACACTTTCAGCCAATTCCTCCTTTTGGATCTTTCTCATCGCATCTAAAAATCTAGTAGCATGTGATTAATCAACTACTAAGCTGTCTGAGCGCTTTTTGAAATTTTGCGCTGGGTTTTCATCCAATAAGTCTCACAGTCGATTATCTTAAAACCGTATGGTTTAAAACTGTAAAATTACTCCTATTAAATTGCTAAAACCAACAATTGGGATAACAAGCAGATTTCTTCAAATAAAACATCACAAGTAATGGATGTCGAAGATGCTTTCCATGATTAACATCTGCATCACTGAATAAACTAATTAAACCAAATGGAAAACTGTTATTTTGGGTAGAGGTATATTCAAAATACCAGTGATCTGACGTCATCATAACGTCGGATCTATTGCTTATGGTAATTTCTAAATTCGTTTTAAAATAATACGTTATCTTCCTACTCATATTATTCTAGTTAAAAAAAGATGCAATGCTGTACAAAATTCGCCTGGTTATCAAACATCTGCAAACTTCGTCAAAACATTAGTGTTAATAATTACATATTATTAAGCAGCAAACGTTGTTTTGGCGCTTTGTTTGTTTAGATAAATTCCATAATAAATTCCAAGCCGAAGCTATTAGATAGAGTCAGAATATATATATATATATATATATATATATATATATATATATATATATATATATATATATATATATATATTCATCAGCTATATCTGTTGGTAAAAATGCAAAATATCACTGTTAAACACCTTAATCTATAGTCAATTCAATAAAACAGTGAACTTACGTAGTATAACAAACAACATATTACACAATTCTAATCTAAATAAAATAATAAAACATAAATAATGTTATACAAATTATTGTATGTCGTTCCTATTCGAAGTAACTGATTAGTGACTCAATATGTTTCTGACTCTTTCTAATAGCTAAAGTATCTAATTTATAATATTATAAATTACAGTTTATTATTTTAAATAAATAAAAAATAAAGAAAATATTAATGCTTACTGAAGTGTTTTATATTTGACTTTACGTTCCTTCCCAGTTAAAGGATCCTTCAATCTGGCATCATATCGAGCATAGACAATCAGCTGACAGAACTTCCTGAACTTGCTTTCTCTCGGTACCGCAAACAGGGGAGTGTCAAAAAAGGGATGATTCTCTCTCAAATCTTCTTCGCGCTGATTCCTGCAACAATCTATCGTAAGCTGTTCATCGCCACCACCCTTACGTCTACCTTCTCATTTCCGCTTGTTGCCTTTTAGCTTGTAAAAGTTTGATATCGAGGTCGTGTGGTCTGGCGCGGTTTGATGTCACTCGGTTCACTCCAATATCTCCATTTTCCATTAAATGCTCATAAGTTTGCTTGAGTTTTATCGATCCCGACCGAACTGATCGACGTATTGATCTCGAACCGAATCTACAAGAAAAACAAGAATCATTTTCTCATCTATAAAACAATGGGTAAATAAATTCTCAACTATGTTGATTTAGGACTGAAAATTAGGTTATTGCTGATGAGCTACAATTTTATGATGCATTAGATATATATATGAATGATGATTTTATGTATTAAAAGAAAAAGATGCATAAGCATTATATATATTCGAAATTACAGCGCATAATGAATTGTTCAATAAGTTCGGAATGTGTCAGTGTTGTCCCATATAAATAAAAAAAAAATGATTATATACATGGAGAAAACGAGTCTTGAAACTTTAAAGCGTTAGGTGGGTTTGAAAATATCAACAATCAATTTTTTTAATCCTATTAAATAGTATAATACGTCTAGAAGTTCTCGATTAGACATAGACTCTTCTAAAGTTCCGTCCATCAGGCCATGTCAACCGAGTAATCAACAGTTGCTTTTTGAGCCACCAACCAGTTAATTTGGAAAATTACTCCAAATATACTTTCTGTTGCTTTAAAACTAATCGAGATCGTTGCATTTGTCGCTGTTGGCTTGGAGGGAATCTCGCTTTATTACTTTTTATGAACGCTATGGATTTGAAACTTGAGCCACTAGTAGGTTCAAAAAAAAGATGAGAAACACATACTTATAGCTTGTAAAAAGCAGATGCTGGGATCCGAGAAGCAAGAATTCCTCATAGGCAAAAGCAAAAGGATGCTGTGGATGTTGCCACTACAGTAGATTCTCTACTTTATGATAATGGAATTGAACATTCTATGCAAGGATACATTTTTCTACATTTTATTTCAATTTAAAAACTTAACGAAAATATGGGACTGATTATGAACTAGGCTTTTTAAAGAATTTTGTGCTGAATTGTGTGATTCTAAATGAATATTATTATCGCAACGTTTTGCGACAACTGAAGACTCGAATTTGTAATTTTTTTATAACGAAAAAAAAATCAAAATAATGCACTTCATATGAACAAAAATCATCACTGAAATTACTGACTTAAAGTACGAATTACAGAAAATATGTTATTTATTCACCTGATTTAAACTCCTTGAAGAAAAGATATTTTCGTCAAATTATTAGTGGTAGTAGTGGTAGTACAGAAAACTATTATAATAGTGGGACTCACAAATCGAAAGATTATTGGAATAAATTAAGATTCAGGATCATATATGAATTCGTTTTTTTTTTCATGTCTGTGTCATTTTCGCGAACTTATTGCACAACTTAGCATAAAATAAGAATAAATATCAGATTTGTCTAAATTACAATATGATAATGTTACAGTTGCGTAAGAATGGATGTTAAAAAATACTTCTGAAAGGATTTACTAAACAACATGCGAAATAAGAAGCTTCGTAATGTTCAGAAAATATATGAATGAATATGTTTACAGGAGGACCGAACTACAATTACTGAGATTAGAAATTTGAATTCACGATTCTAGAATAATTGTTCACAATACTGTTCTTAATAATACATTAACCATTCTTTTATTCACTTTTTTCCAGAAATACAAAATAAGAATTAATAGTTATCAGCTAACTATTTTCTTCACAAATATTTTCTGAGCTTATAAAAATAACCAGAGGTTACGCTGGTTAGTGAAGAGGTTGTTATATAACTGTGATTTTGTTTTCAGCTGAAAACTAAAGACTTATGGTTAGACTGCTGCTACATGGGACAATGTTATACTATTATATACTCTCTCATTTTAATTGACGGTACCAGATTAGTACTTTTAAATAGTACTGCAATCTCAATATTTTAATTGTTGGTTATATTGGGTGGGGCAAAAGTCCCGCTATTATTATGATTGCCCGCCATCTTAATTATGTGACGTTTAGCTCAGTTTCACTTTAACCATAATATTGTGTAGACGTCCAAATTTTAGTATGGATAAATATACGCCACAAGAACGAACAGATATAGTGACAATATTTATTGAAAATAATCGTTCCATTATTGCCAATCAGTAGAAATTCCACCCTATATTTAACTATTGTATAGTATATGCCAATATTCTTTATACTTAAAATAAATTGAGCTGTACATAATTGTACTTATAATTTGTTGGCTTATGTAAACATACAGCAAATTCATATAAGTTCTGATAACTCAAACCCTCCTACAGTAAATTTCAAATTATTTTAACTTTAGTTTTTATTCGTATGATTTACAGAAAAACCAACATTCATAATTAAATTATGAAGACAATACGAACACAATAAACAGTAACTCTTCAAATACTTGATCTATTTTATTGCCTCAAGTATAATTGCTTATATTCCTTTGCAATAGATATTCTGTAGCAATATGATTTATAATCTAAATTACATTTCCGCACTCACATGATGAACTTTCTCGAAGGCCACCATGTCTAGTTTTCTGCATTTCTAGACGATGCAGAACCGTCGTCTAATGGTGTATGGAATTTCTTTTTACGTCCGTTAATGCACCACACTTGAATAGTCTAATATCTAGCACCCGTACCACAATCTGTTGTAGTAAATTTTTGGGCTGAGTTAACTCGATATTTAACAGTAAATTATTCGCAATTTTATTCAGCTATTCATTAAGTATATAGTTGTGAATTTATGTTTTATTTGTACACCGATGAATATCATTTTTAATTCTTCATATATTTTTATGGTTAAATTTAAACTCAGATTAGAATTACTGTTGTGCTTTCTATCATCTTCTTTGCTCTAGCAATTTAAGCCAGCAGCGATTAAGAAAGGATCAGATCCTTTTATGTGTGTGCATTTATTGGGCGATCATTTACAAAATGTAACTAACCATTTGCAACAATTTTTTTACTCCCGTACATGCTCCATCTTCTGATGATGAATTTTCAATTTTAAGAAATAATTATCTAAGTTCACTAATCACTATTTTATATTTTTGATAACAGATGCTTACCAGATGAGTTATTTCCCAAATATTCACAAAAAAGATATTCGATTTTCGTAAACAAAAGTGACACATGAACTCAGCAATCATTTGTTTTACTATTGTAGTTGGGCCCTCGTCAGTAAAAGCTCTATGTGATATAACAATGAATAAA
Source organism: Rhynchophorus ferrugineus (assembly GCF_030347505.1). NCBI lineage: Eukaryota > Metazoa > Arthropoda > Insecta > Coleoptera > Curculionidae > Rhynchophorus > Rhynchophorus ferrugineus. The sequence goes on along the minus strand of NW_027472583.1, from coordinate 14,178,529 downwards.
GTTCAAGCTTCCTGATAATAATCTCCATTTCGTTTTTACATCAATAAATTAAATGAGTGTATTTTCAATATAATATAAATGTTTTATGCTTATGTCCCTTATTGTTAATTGGAATGTTTTAAACTCATTTCTTGATGGCAAGCAACCTATTTCAAAGGCACTTGCCGATATCACTCACTTCTTATGATCTATACGTAACTGTTTCACGCTGTTTATAGTTCCTTGAGATTTAAGAGGTCCCTTGCTGCCTGGAACTGGGATAATCGACGAGTCCCCTAACATCATACGCTGATTGTTTGAATCGCTGAAATAATTGAAGGATTAGTGTTATACAATAACCACCAACGTAGATACACAAACATATTTTTATATATTTAGCATGTTTTTTATGCATTTTTATACATCACTCAATAAGTCTCCGATCTAATTAAGGAAACATTTGTAGAAATTCGATATTATTCTGTTATTATTCACTTTAACGGTTCCAAACAGGTTTTTCCTCGCCAGGTTGGTCAGGTCACAAATGCAGTATTCACTTGAAAGAACTAACGAATGCACAAATTTTCGTAAAAAAAATTAATTTGGAAGAAGCATATCAAAAAGAAGAGAACTCGACTTAAAATACAAAAAAATTTATTAGTTATTTGGCAAACAATCTAAATTATCCGTACATAATAAGTTGCTGCTGTACGAGTAGGTACTAAAACCTATACAAAATTAAGTAATGGAAATTTTCTGTGAGAAGTGATATCAACACAATACAAGCCTTTCAGAATAGAGTCCTGAAAGGTATTGTGGGTGCGCCCAAATACTGTGGGAACATAAAGAGACCTTCGGATTCCAACTGTCATAGAAGAAATTAAAGAGTTACAGCAAGACATGAGGACTCAACTCCCATGTAAACACCAAAATGTTGTAACTCTTGGACAAGACTGAACTAGGACGTAGACTTAAGAGAACCAAACTGTGTAATCTGGGTAGTACTAAATGGTAAAAACGTTATAAAAATGTGTTGCTTTTATTTTATTAGAGACTGACTAGGGCCAATGGATCTTCCAAGATAAATACTTTTATGACACTATAGAGACAAATTATAAGTTAGTCGTCAACGATTAATAATAGTATATTAATTAATAAAAAATGTGACCACCATAACTTGTAAAATAATGGAATGAAATAAAATTTTAATACTGACTGTTTGAAAATTAGTAATGTCCAGAACTAATGTGGGTTTGTCAGCAATGGTACCACCTACATGTCAGATCGATGACTTATTGAATAATCTGTTATGTTCAATATATATAAAAAATATTATTTAAGTAAGAGTAAGAACTATAACGTAACATTTCTTAATTATATATGCTATGTAACTGTTTTGAGCATGAATTGATAGTTTAGACAGATTTTTTTCGCAAAGCTTCAACTTTATTCCCGATATTACATACGTACATACCGCAGTAATTATTGTAATCGCTTGTTTAAAGATTCTTCCATCGAAGACCCGATGTTGTTGAAGTCTACCCATTATGCATTAACTAGAACGCCATGCATTTTCCATGCTGTTGGTCAGAGGTACATGCTTGTCTTACAAATTATGGAATATTCCAGTAACAGGGTTCAAACTTTATTTCTCTATTATCTACGACTAAAGTACTATCGAAGGATGCTTTGCGACTAAAGTATTTATAATTTATTGGAACAAAAGGTCGAAATGTAATTATTCACAACATATCATGATATTTTGTACAAGATGTTATGTACAAGGTGCGATAAAATATTTTGGAATTCGAAGTATTTCATCGACGTTAGTTTGCTACGTCGAAAGCTGTGTATGATTTTGAAGTCTAAATTAGAGTTGTTCAATAAAATGTGTCGTTCAATAACCTTTAAAAATTGTATTATTTCATTATTAAGACATTTAAAGTTTCATCTAGAAAAAATTGATCCTCTACGACAATCCTAAAAGAAAAAAGCTATGGGCCAGTTCAGGAGACTTATCGTCATTGACACTAAGGTGCAATAGTCATGGCCATGAAGTATTGCTGTGAGTAGGGTGGTATCAGCAAGCTCTAGTGTATTATCAGCTGCTAAGATAGAATAAAACTTTTACTGCAGATGTCTACCAATATTAATCGAACATATTCAGTGACATATTATCGCAAAAAAGACCACGAAAAGCATGTAACAAAAGTAAAGTCGTAACGCGCCCATTTTTTTTTCATTGGAACACTTGGAGTAGTACAAGTTATCCCTCGAAGACTTCCTTGATCACACCTGGGCTCCATAAAGGCAGATTGGACGGACGAGAATTTTGTACAGAGTCGCTTTCTGGGGTATTTAGAGTTTATTTTCTGCAGATGTAAATAATAGGCTATAGACGCCATTAACTTTGCAAATAGCATGCTGGATTTGGGCTACTGACTCCGAGACTGCTACAGTTTGAAATGCATAAGCCTGCAATATTTTAAACACGATACTTCAAGCAATTTCTGCATGTTTTGTGCATAGATGGTATTAAAATAAAATTACTCAACTAAAATCAGTCACCAAAACGTCTGCAGCCGATCGACAACAACAGTGAAACTTAATGAAGAATGTTTGATGTCAAACTGCACCAACACTAACGTACTTCTTGAGAGATGGACATTTCCCCACTGATCAATGATGACGATGTTTTTCTATAATAGAAAAAATGAGTATTCAATATATTGCATTAAACATTGTGCATCTAATATGCACCTGTAGTAATACAGACATGCTGTGTGATATATACGAGAGGGTATATACGCATTTGATGAAGCGGAGAAGGTAGGTTGAAGATAATTACCCTTTTAAGACAATTAATAAAAAAATCAATAAGAATGTAAAGAAAACTCGGCTTCTTTCAAGCACTGAAGAGGATGATTATTTTTGTTATACCAATTGATATACACTCGAGCCGTTACGACGCAACTAATAATTCTCTTTTGTTAAATAAATAGTTAATTGTGCCTTTGGTTCGACACACCACATTTATAGTTCTTCCAATAAAACAGTGAATGCACTTCATCAAGATATATGACGTCAGTAGGTCGCAATGTTGCCGCATCAACTTAGAATTTTGGTTTACAATGTCTGTCGGTTATTTTGAAGAATTTTATAAACATTTGACAACAGTGTCGACCAATACCAACACAACCCTTGTTTTATAGACTAATTCAGTTACATATCCCCATGCATCAGACAGCATTTAATGAGAATAAAATGAGAAAAATGGAGAATAATCCGCCCCGAGCTTAAAGGAAATTTTGAACTAAAAAAAATGCATTTGTCAGTATATTGGTCGTGTATTGGCTCTTTTACTGGAAAGACCATATTAAAACATTTCTGAAATAAATATTCTTCTTCTAATGGAACATCAGATCTTATTGAACAACCTCGTAGTAAACCTATCTGCCAATCGACATTTTTATTACAGTCGATATTTATACAGCTCTGTTTCTACATTATACCGACACGTCATACCTTATAATATGCGACACAGAAGTCTTCTTGAGCTTGATGTTAACACTGCGGACCTTCGGCAACTTGTTGAGAATCTGAAGTGGTCGTTGTTTCCGATATACGATTTTGGAGTCGAACATTTCCTCGGCAGTCAACCGTTTTATCCCAGTTTCGGAATTCTCCTCGTCTTCAGTCTCGTAGACGAATTGTCGCATAAAACTTTCCCTTACCTAGGAAACGCCATAAATATCGTGCGGGGGAAACTAAAATAAACGTACTACCTTCGGAAGGTTGAAGTCAGAAGGGACTTTATGCAGAGTAACCATCAAGGGACTGTCGGGAAATTTCTCAAATATCCTCAATCGAAATGGTAAGGTCTCTTTGATTTCGGCGCTTTGCTCTCGGTATTTTAATTGCTTCAGCTTCTTTATATCTTCATCTAGCTCCAGGTTGTCTAGGATAACGGCTACGAATAAGCTCAACACAATGAGCGTCACAAATAAGTGATACATGATGAAGTAAAATGCTACCAGAGGCGCAACCATCGACGGTGTCCTGAACATGGTCTCGTCCATAACTTCCACCCAAGCTTCTTGGGTTAATATTTGGAACATGGACATGAACGCCTCGGCGAATGTCTCGAACTTTGTAAAATCCAGAAAGCAGAACAGTTGCATAGATACGCTGGACGATATGATTAACAAGCACATGGTGAAGATGATAAGGCTGCCGAGTTTCTTGCCAGGTCCAAAGATCTTGTAGACGAAATCTTCTAGAAGTGGAGAGGCTTTAATAAGTCTCACGACACGCAGAACTTGAAAGAATGTAAATCCGGTCATGTAGCAACCTAAAATAAAAATATACAATTGTTTTTTGCACTATTGTAATGGAAGAATGATAAAATCTTTGAAATAAAAAACAAATGGGTTATTTATTTTTAAAAATCTTCTCAATAGACTATGAGTAGATTAAGGAAATTTTAAATAGGCGCTAAAACGTTTCCAATCTGCGCATGATGTAGTTGTTTTGGTTGCACTGAACGGCTTGTATGGATACTGCTCTTATTTATACATTATTTTAATAATATTGGATTATAATTAGACATTCTAATGTAATTATACATCACTAAAAGCCCCAAACAAGTGGTGTATTGAACATTGCAAGGCAGGAACGCAGTATAGTTTGAACATGGGTAATTTATTCAAAGCATTAAGCTCATCCTAATATAAGTATTTAGTATTGGAAGTATCTTTAACCATTTGTTATTTTATTGTGTATATGAGTCCCTCTTAATTTTGTTTTTTTTTTCTGGTGTGGTTTGATAGTACAAATATGCATGAAGACAGTATATGTTTCTACAATATTTGAATACCAACTAGACAAAAGAGAATGGGCTTCTAACTAAACCCACTGAATATTCACTGCAATTCACTACTGACCATATATTCTCAAAATACAAAGAAAAATATAAGAAGTGTCAATCAAATCCCATCATGGTTAGATTACAAAAAGCCAATATCTAATATGTGGTTTTTTGTATATTAAATAGTTTGATGGGCTATACTTCATCAGATTAAGGGTAAGTCACACACATTTGATTGAAAAATGTAACTCTGTCAAGTATTTTCAGCCAGGTATGTTATGGTTATGGCAGACATTTTGAATAATACTTACTTAGAGACAATGTATGATCAAAATGCTGTCAAATGCAGACCAAGTGGAGGTCTAGTTTAAGAAATCATAGGAGAACTTGATATGTTAAACTTTGATAGTTGAAGCATGTCTAAACAAAGATTTTCTAAAGAAATTGATGAAGTATTGTAGCTGCACATGCTTGTAAGCTTGTAGGGCTATTATTGAAATAAACTTCAAAATAACAATTGTTGCATTCTATTTACCCAAATATTACAAGGTAATTTAATACAAAGCTGCTGAAAGTTTAAGAATATCAAATTTCCATCATCAAATTTATATAATTTAAACCTTTTTTATGTTGTAGTTAGTATCAATTGTATAAAATGAATATTTTGGTAGGCCCCTCAAATAAATTTGCATCTATATTTTCAAATTATCATCATAAAATGTTTCAGTAAGTTTGCCATCAATACAATTTTAATATGTCTTAGCAATATAAGACACTTATCTTTTCTTTCTTTCTTTTTCTTTCTATTGGTACAAAACCAATTTTTTATTTGTGAAATATAAAATTGAAAATACAAATAAAATCGAAGCGCGCTAAAAAGTGTATATATATAGAAAAAATTACCTGGAATAACATGAATTGTAGTACCAAGAGCACAAAGCAATTCAAATTTATGTATCGAATGCTTCCAATAGCCCCTCCAGCCAAGACACCAAATCTTTAAAATAGCTTCCAAATTAAGTACCACCGTGAATCCCAGCTCTAGGAAATAGTATTTTTCGTAAAACACTTGTCTCGGTCTTTTGTCGTGTTTGAAGCTCATGGAAGCTGTGACTATGGCGTTGGCTAAAATCACGCCCATCACCAGACTGCGAAAATACGGACTCTGCAACACCTTTTGGCAAAAATCGGGTGCAGCTCCACCGTGCTTGTTTTCGTCGAGGGTAACCAATTTCCAGCTTCGGTCATCTCCAATTAAAATCTGAAACGATTTTAGTCTAATAACAAGATAACGTAGGGTGTACAAATAAGTTTTGAAAGTATCTGACAACTATAAAGCTTTGTTCAAATAGATTAGTCAAAATAATTTGTTAAAATAAATGCCCATCATTAACTACGACTAACATCATGTTAGACAAAAAGCAAAACACATTAGAACAAAAATAAAACAACTATACTGGTTAGTCGGAAGATACTCTCAACTTGATCTAAAATCAAAGAGATTGATTTATCGGATAATCATAAAGCCAATTTAGACCTATGGGGTGCAAATATGGGGTTGCACTAAAAGTTCAAATCAACTAGTCATTCAACGCTGCCAAAACAAAATTCTTCGATTAATTACCAATGCTTATCGCTACGTAACCAATGAAGAACTGCACAATGACTTAGAAATCAAATGGATTTGCGAAGTTATCCAAGATTTCGCCTTAAAACACCAAAGAAAATTACTAAATTATACTAACGTTGAAGCAATACAACTACTGGAGTATACCTTTAGTGTAAACTATAGCTTAAGTTATTATAATTTTATAATTGAGGAATATATATTGACATATTTATTTCGCACTCGCCTTGCTTGTGAATTAATCCAAGTACAAATGAAATGTAGTAATAAATTAATTTATAATTAAGATTGTACTAAGTATATCTACTAAAGATGTTATCAAAAAAAAATAACTACGACTTCCAATCTTGCAGAATGAACACTTTTTGGCCTCTTCACAATAAGTGAAGTTCCAAAGTTGAAGTAGCTGACAGTAGATACACATTATTACAGCACAACATTAGCTGATACTGTTCTCTTGGTTGATAATAATAATTTCCCTGTGCTGGCATACTATCCATAGCTACTGATATTCATGAAACATCTTCCCCATACGTTTCACATAATAATGGATGTCCACCTTCCATTCTTCAAATTAAAATAAAATAGCAACACTTCCTACAAATTGTTTTTTGTTGGTACAAAGACAAAGAATGGTACAAAGGCAAAAAATGGCATTTACTGATATTTAAAGCTGAGGGATGACGCTTTAATGGTCAAAACTTATTTGTATACCTTAAAGATTTATTTGTAACCTGTATATTACTTGAGATGCAGAACTGTTGCTGATGTGTCCTCTAATTCCCCACATCTGTTGAAACTGAACTCTGATTTCGTTAAATGTTTCAGTGATGACCGCAATGAAAACATTCTTTACTAGCCATGCCAGGAAGAAGATTAATGTGCTGAAATATGACACAGCCATCCAAGGTGGTAACGAGTCAATAGCCCTGTACATAATGAAAACCCAGCCCTCTTGTGAAGCAGCTTGATATACAGTAAAGAAGCTAGTTACTAAAACAATTAAATGAACGTTAATAGCTCAACGTATGTGATATAAAAGCAACAAATATCTCTGACTACTTACCAAATTCATCAAAACCGTTAAAACCTATGATGTAACGAGAAACGCCTTCCATTTTCATGCATTTCATTCCTTCAGGGCATTGATAGCCAGATGTTGGATCAAGTGAACAAAATGTATCGGGAATGGCTAAATTATTAATAGTTACGTCTCTAAAAAATTTTTATTTTGTGTTATATTATGAAGAAACCCAATTGAAAGAGTTCTCAGTTAAATGTTTTAAAAATAGTTAGTGTTGGTAAATATTGACTGTTTAGTACTTTGTATTGACTACTTTTTAATATCGACTGTTTCAGTCGCTATTTTTGGTTCGACTGATTTTGTTACTATTTACTATCGACTGTTTCAGTCGTACTTTTAGTTATTATATTTGATTCTAATAGTTTCATTCGACTAATTTTTAACGTTCTGGCCCGATCGTCATAGCCGCAACCTTTACAAAAATGTACCCAATTTATGCTTACATAGATCTATATGTAATATATGTAGTTTTATGATTTTTTTTTGTAGTTTGCTAATAAATAACAATATATTGTATATTAATATTATGACATTTTGGTACGATATTTTTCAAGATTGTTAATGTAATAGGGTAAAAAGATTAAAATTAGGTAGGTTCCATAACAAAGAAAGCATTTATACCATTTCATTCAGATCATTTTTAATTATGTCATGGATGAGTTTTTTTTTCTATAATTAGGTATATTTTTAATTTATATATAGTATTTTTATACATCTTTAGTTTTTAGGTTTCATTTAAGTTCTATTGTATTGTCTATGCTTATTATAGTATATTATTTAAAAATAGCAATTAACACATTGAAATACAATAAAACATTTGTTGGGTATTATTCCAATCTATAGAAAAATGCCATTTCTTTTTACAGATCCACAGAACATTCAAATTTAAAAGTAATTCTACTTCGTTTAAAATTAAATTATAAATTGCATGTTAGGTATTATTATTATAAGTGTTCAGTAATTATTATTTTCCTTTTCTTTTATAAAGTTAGTTCATGAAGAAATGTATACATATCCGTCTCGCTTATACTACCGTTGGAAAATATAACGACGTATAAAATTAACTGCCCCAAGCATTTATCTCCGTCCTCTCCTCTCTCGCAATTTATACAGAGAAGGATTCGTACATCTTCGTCTGACATCACGAATTGAAAGTTGAGATCAGCCGAAACAGTCGAACCGAAATAGTAATTACTATTTTCAGTCGCTAGTTTTTTGACTATCGACTGTTTTGCGACTATCGACTGTTTCAACTATTTTCATTCGATAGTTCCCAGCACTAATAGTATATAAAGCAAAATTAAAATCCTTAGAAAAAATACTTACTTTGGTTCTTTGGTAGTGTTTGTTACGCAATGATTCTTTAATTCACCGAAGAACTGAACGCCTAGAAGACCATAAAGGGACATGAAGAATAAAAAAAATAATGTGACATTGTAAATTTGTTGACTGGAACGCCTGTAGACAAAGTGAATTGTTATTTTACACTTAACACATTATGAATTCCCAATAAAAAGACATACTTAAAGATTTGATTAATGCGAGACTTAGGCATTGAAAACTTCAGGAAAACTCTCAAGAATCGAATCATAATCAAGGGGCGTGGAGTTCTCAATATGGAGAGGTAGGAATAAGTGGGTACGATGCCAATTATTTCGAATATCTGCAGAATGACTGATATCCAAAGGAAGAATACCATACTGGCATCGAATTGGCACCAATGATCTTTGAGATAAGGCCTGTCACCCTGAAACAAACAAGATAAAATAGAGTAATGGGTGTGAGCGGGCAATGGTGGTAATTCGTATATTTACAAAACAACATCCATCCACATCCCATTTCTATTTTCCGTCCACTAATGTGCATAATAGTTTGACTACAAAACATAGAAATGTAAAAAGGGAACTTAAATGGGCACACCCATAGTGATGTTTTGTGCGTCCGAATTAACAGAAGGCAAAAATATTACAGATTTCTATTTTTTTCTTTCGATTTAAAATTTTGTGACATCTTTCTGATATGTTCTTATAGTGTATAATCATAGAGTAATATAATTGTAACTCAATAGGAGACTCTGTCGCAAAGTTTTGCTTTGCCCAACATCCAGAGGGCACCATAATTGGCCGTTCGAGTAATTTGATTGGCCAATTTAAATCTCCATTATAGGCACCTGTAAGATAAATATTTTACTGTGAAGACATTTGATTGGCTCATTAGTAATGTTTGGTACGAATTGACCAATGAAATTTAAATAAAAAACAATGTTTTTCTGAAATAAATTTATTAAATAAAATATATATAAAAATAAATATATCTCTTTATCTCTTTCGTCTTTTTCCTTTTTCATATTTTTTAGTGCCATCAATTTAATAGGATCTATCAGAGTTCTGTTTTATTGTTTTATTATACTGAAAGCAAACTTTGAATCTTCCCCTGTTAAAATTCTGTTCACCTGTTTTACTCAAAAGTATATAGCGCAACTTGTTATTACTTTTCATATTTTATCTGAAAGATCATTATTGAATGCACAATTGAAGGGTCTTAAATTTACTTTTCTTTAAATATTTGACAAAAATGTTGTTATATTATCGACATGGCAAAATCGCTGAATAAAATAAAAGAGATGGCTCAAAGACCTACTGACAGCATTTTCATTTCATCCCCGGTTATTATAGAATGTAAATATTTAGAGCCATCATGTTCCTCCTTTTCACAATTACCTAAAGGCCAATGAGATGAAAAAAATTAACTTATGTTCAGCGCTTCAAATGATTCTAAAACATACTAGCCGAGGATATATATTGCTGAATCCATGAGCTAGATCCAAAATAAACTATCTTGTTTAACTAGCCATAAGCATATATATTTATTTAAATAATTACACTTAATTTTCTTTAATGAAATGAACCCCTCAAGGCAGTTATTAAATTGATGAAACTTTAACAAATTTGTTCTTCCTTGGGTAATAAATTTTATACCAAAACTCCTCGTATATTAAATATCGGTTAATCCTCTTTTAATAGATTTGCATTCAGAAGCCATTATTTTATTTAAGCTGCAATTATTGATCCAAGAAGAACAATATATAGCCATTTGCATAGGATTTTCGGAAGGGTATTAATTTCTAAAATAAAAAAATTAATATTTGATATATATATATGAATAAACTTACCTCAACTTGCAACAACAAAACATACTGTAACGATAATACATTTTCTTTGAAACATAATCCAATCGGTTTGGGATTTTTAACATTATCAACCATTTTTTAATGACAAGCAAATACTTCTTCGAATGAAAACGATTCTGCATTTCTTTACTATCTGTACATCCGGGTACACAACAGTTCCTAATTCACTTTACTTTTTCTACTATCGACTTATATATACTAATAAACTAATAATTTAATCTCTAAACGCACTAATCCATATGTCACCGATACTGAAAATGGCGCTCAAAATAAATAAACAACAAACGTACCATAGAAACGAAGTGAGCCAATCATATCCCGCCGGTGCTTATAGCTCAGCGGTTAAAGCAAGTAATAAGTTAAAAGTAGCGACATCTAGATGTTGGACGTCGCGAAACATTTCCCCAAAATTTCCTAGTTAAATCTCTAGTTCTCTATGTGTATAATTGTAAGGAAATTTGTTATTATGGCGTTATTTTGTAGTTAAATTAAAATTTGTGTTTTGTAAAATATTTGTGTTTAAATTAAATATTATTTGTTTAAATACGAAAACATAATGAGTGTTATTTTCCATGATGTGAAGGTTCAAATAAAATGAATTATTTTCCAAAAGACTCTACTCTAGAGCAGAAACGGTTTTTAAAAATAAGTAATGGGAAACTTCAGAAAACTTTTTATGATCTACATGAAGTTTTTGAACAGTATTTTGAAATTATAAATATTTGCATTTCAGTCAAATGTGGAATATCATTGCTTTATTATTATATTGTTATTGGTTGTCAGATTATTTTATTATAATATTTTGAAAATGTTTTGTATAAATGTTAACGAGTATTTAAATAAAATATTTAATTTTTTTTTTAATTTCCCACTGTAATATAAACATTTTTTAATCGTAATTTTTAACTTCCCCCAGTAGTAAATAAAATCGCTTTGCGCGCCCTCAGGTGGTTCGGACAACAAAACTTGGTTACAGTTGTATACAGGAGAGACCGCATTCTAAGTCTGTCTATTCGGTGTATTTGACTTAAAATTGACCTTGGAATAACTCCCTTACCCTAAACCCCTCTGGATCGCACTGGCACTGACAGCCATGGATATGTAACTGACAGTTTGGACCTTTAAATAAAATAAGTGGTACGGTATGTGGCGAGTGTCTTTTGTATGTACTTAATCTGATATTCACAATAGTAATGCGTGGCATAGCACATCAGTATAAAAAAAAAGGAGGAGAAATGAGACAAGAATAATAGGAAACAAAAGGTAAAAGAAGAAAGAAACAATATATATCATGGACTGTAAACTCTGGTTGGAAACACTGTTCTGGATATGACTCAGTCCAAGATTGTCTGCAATATACAGACAAAATAACACGAACATCTGACATATACACAATATTCATTTATTAATAATATATCAAACCACCATTTGTTTTTAAAATATCTACATTTCTTCGCAAAATAGTTTTGCGCAATGAATAAATAGTTTCCTATAAAAGGTTATCCCATTCTCGTACCAAAACATACACTAATTGTTTTAAAGATGTTAGAGATGGAGATCTACTCTTCACTCACTGGTCTAAAACTCCCCATAACGGTTTAATTATGATGAGGTCTGGCAATTGGGACGATCAGTGAAGATGTTTGAAGATTTTCTGATGCTCCACAAACAAAGACTAAACTTTTTGGCAGGCGACAGGACATCCTGCTGGGGCGTGGTCGTAAATTTGTTTGTGATTATTTAATATTGGTGATTATCTTAGGTAAGAATAGAAAATTCGACAAGGAAAATTATCCCGGTCACGCCAGTAACCAGCCTGGATAAGACCGGATGTATTTTGGGACGATTCTTTCATTTGGAGCCCACGTTAAACTGTAGGTCCAGTTCAGATAAACGCTCGTTGGTAAAAAGGAGACTTTCAAATATTTTTAAAAAATTTGGCTGTGTGTATGGACGCATTACCATTTTGGAATATGGCAATGTTTGGCAGCAATATGCAAGTCATAATAGGAACCTTGTTATTGAGGATATTATCGAGATATTCTTTTGCAATAATCCCTCCAGTGATATGAGTGAGAGAATCAACTGAGTACCACGATATTGCCGGCCAAATCATCCCCATACCCTTATTTTGTCTTATATAATTTATGGTGTACTTGAGATAGCTGGACAATTACTTACTTTAAGAATACCTCTGATGTGCATCTTGGCGATCATTTCCGAGGTGAAAAGTATGGTAACGGCTGAGTCGATGCAAAACGTGGTTAGTTGCATAAAGGAAAATACTTCGAAAGTTTTAGGTGTATTGCTGCAGACCGAAGCTAAACTCAATAGGGCGCAACTTCGCATCACGCGTCGAACCCATCTCTAAAATATTATTTTAATTCATAAAAATACCCTATAAACAAGTAACTTACATTAATAGATTGTAAAATATTAATAGATTTAACTAATAACATATTAACAATCGCCATATTGGCTATTATTGTTTTGTTCGTTCAATGAAATTTTGTTCTAGAGAATTACAAAAAAAACAACATAATGCTGAAATATAATGTTCTGGAAAAATGCATATGTAGCAGATTACATTATTAGTTGTAGAACAAGAGTAGCATTAAAGGCAATTTCCATATCCTTTTTTTAAACCCTTTTTCCGTTTTTCAGTTTTTGACACTTAATACACTATAATTCTACATGTTCTTGGACACGATAATATTCTACATTCTCAAGAAACATAAAATAGCCAGGTTTATAAATTAGGCCTACGATAACATCACGTTAAGACCAAACTTCCCTCCAATAGGCGTCGAATATACGGCCAAACACAATTTGTAAAAATGTAAAATTCATTTTAAGCTCGAAGCGTATTTTTTTTCTCTTTCTGACGACGTGCTGACGTCATAAATTTTGAATGTTTTACTAGATAGACTATATCTCTAGATATAGTACTTCCAATAATAAAACAGCCAATTCACATCATCAACGCCATCGAACGTATTACTAAAATTGGGTTACTACTAATGGGTTAGGTTGCCAAATGTCTTCTGTATGCAAATTCTTCAAATCATTAGGAATAATTATTAGAGGTTATAAAACTACAACATTGTTTTCGCACTATGCTCGTTTGATTGTAACTATTTGGCAACATTGTGACGTGCTATAGTCTATGGTAGATTTTTTGATAGTTTTAGATATGGTGTTAAAATTAATTTGGAACAAAAGTAATAATATATATTATAAGGTAACAATATGATATTGAAATAGATTGTATGTGATAATGTGTTTTATGTTATTTTTCTCATTACCGTGAAATATTTTTTAAATTAAGCTTTATAATTATTTTAAAAACTTTTTTTTTAAACACAACATTTGTAAAATGCAATATAATTGATTTGTCTTCCATTATCTACAAGTAGTAAAATTCTATTAAACATATCCTAAAGAACAGCGAATGCACGTCATAGATAACGTCAAATATACCACCAAATACAGTTCGTAAAAATGCAAAATTTGTTTTAAGCTCGGAGCCGATGTTTCTCATTTTATTCAAGTTAAAAAAAGACATAATGTTGCCTAATGCATCGGAACATGTAACCGAATCAGTCTACAAAATTCGATTTGGATTGATGCTTGTGGGCCATGTTGCCAAATGTGTACAAAACGTTTTAAAACAGTAGTTATAATTATCAGAGGATATAAACCAACAAACGTTGTACACCAAAAGTCAAATTTGATGCGGCAACGGTGCGACCTGCTGATACCATAAATTTTGATGATGTACATTGGCTGCTTTATTGGATGGATTATACGGTACAGTATATTTGAGAACGATTGGCTAGGAAGGTTTGATGGTTCCCCCATATATCCCTAATCTTGTCACGTCTGACGAACCATTTGATCCGGCCACTGTAAAACTATCTCAATAATGTAAAATTGCCTTCAAAATGAGCTTGTAAACATCATTTGTCTAAATTTTTTGCTTATAAATCTTTAGACTTTTACAGAAGCAAACAAAATTAGGTCTTTTTAGATCATAATTGTCTAGTTATTTGATAATTATTACCTTATTGACCCATTCGATGTCGGCGCTTTCGTTAAAGGCTTCATCGGGGCCATAATCTGCCAGGACAGGTTCACCTTTGAGACTTTGCTTGCGGCCCAGCATCATCTTGAGGCGTTCCGTGATTATTTTGGCGGAAATTTTGTCTGAATCAAAACGAACATTAAATAATATTGTAGTAATTCATTTTATCAGGTTTATGACTACATTTTCAGAGAATGTTTTTCAAAATTGGGAATCAATATATTATATATTAAACACTTGCATATATTCTGATAATTTTTTCATTTTATGAAGGCATTCCTTGAGAAAAACTGATACAACGCATATGAATCAAAATGTTTTATAAGTGGTAATCAAAAATCAAAAGGCGGTAATAATTTTAACTTGAGTTTGAAGGGAAATTTTAAGTTAATTTGCAAATTCACAATAATTTATTCTATTTATATCATATTCCTCAAATATACGTGTAATTTACAAGAACTAGCAACGCCGCATGTCGGACATTTCAAGAATTAGGCGCTTGTCTTTTAAGTCCTTCGAACCGATAATTGGAACATGACAGAACAGCATCACCATAAGTTTCTAAAATTTCTTGATGAGCTTCGGCGGCAGATTTCCTTAAATCGAACAACAAAAGTAATGAATATCGGAGATACCATTGTGGACGTTCCATGATTAGCGTCTCTATACACCGAATAAGTGAATAATACCAAATTGATACTGTTATTTTATGTAAATGAATGTCAAATCTATACAATTTAACACTTAGGTTGGATTGTCTAACGGTTATTTACATTTATAGTTAGCATTTTCAGCAGTAGATGTCGCTGATAAAAATAAAGGCAAGAAATTGAACTTTAGATAGAATCAAAAATTGATAATGCGGCATTTCAAACTCTATTGGATTGAGGCTCATCCAAAATGTATAAAGGCCTTGCAGCTCAGTTACCCACACATTGATTGGCACTTTACGACTTGTCTTTATGACGAATTGCTGGAAACCAATCAGACGGTGATTGTGAAAAACGCTACAAATAACAATTAAAGAACAAATGACAAGATCGCTTACTCGAGTCATAACTACCAATTGTTCCACTCAGTGGATGAACATTTCAGAGGTTATGAAAAACAATGAAAAACGAAGATAAGATTCAACTTTATCTATTTTTATTAAATAAATTTACTGAAAAACCTATACAAATAAAGTTATGCGCCTAATACATTTTTCATAAGATCTAAAACAACTATAATCGTATTTCATCGCTTACTTACGTTATTTAGCCAACCGATATCGTTTTGATAATCACAATCTTCTTATTTTCAGCATCTAAGTAATTTATTTTGAATAGAAAAGCTAACCAATTGTTAACCACCATAATCATTTAGAACGCTATACTAATTAATGTTACTAATATTTACTATAGCATGCTATTTTATTACAGGAACGAAAATGATGTAGCATCACCAGCTTCCGTATGATGGAAAACTGGAACAAGATGGAAAATCAATATTTGGCAAAGGCGCAGCCGCTGATGTATTTAATTTCACAGATGTTTCGTATTTGTTAATAACTAACATGCATTATTTTAAAAGAATCTATTCACGTGACTATATTTCATATATTTAATAGTATTATAGAAAATGTATATATTTACAATATTTACAATTTCATAAAATAAATATTTAATAATTATTATTACCAGTTGAACCATATTGAACGACAGTAAGAATAAATTTATTATTGCAAATTACGAAACTAAATTAATCGGTTTTCTCTAATAAATTTTAAAGTCGTATATCTCTAATAATATGTATTCAATGAAGCCGTACTATAGCACCTTTGAATGGTAACAATCCACAGGGCATTCTAAGATATAAAGGTAGTGTTATTCGCTTACTTAGTCGATAGTTATTGGGCTTTAAAAATGCGGATTTCAATTTTGTTGAAAATTGTGCAGTGTTAATGGTGATAATATTTATATAAAATATGCATATATTTGAAAAATATATCGGAAAACAATAATATTGATATATCAACCAAAAAATATCGACGTTTTTTAGCATTTTAAAAAGTTGCGATATTTTTAATGAACATTTAAAATTGAGTTCTGGAAAACGTAACGAACCTTCAAAATTACATTTTTGAAACTTAATAAATAACCAATGAACGTGGTACTTAATAAATAATAACCTTTAAAATCTAAAAACAAAAGTTCGATACTCTTCTACAAAGACCCTAGGTTTGTAACAACGTTCAATAATCATTACTCTCATTTAAAACTATTGGTACTTTTTTGAAATAATATCGGCCAAAAAATATGGATATATCGATATTTTTAAAAACTTAAAAGTTCGATACTCTTATTCGCTATCGAAACTTACTTGAAAACACACTATCAAAATAACTATCGATACTTACTTGAAAAAATATCGATATATCGAAATATATCGATATCGGAATCTCTACTACGGAATACTACACTCACCACAACATAAATTATAGGTTATATATTGGCTTATTTTAAATCATAAGGCAATAATTGTATTACCAACAGCAATCATTAAAATGGTAGTTATAACAGTATTCATCAGGAAAAATTATATATGAAATTAATTTTTAGCCTAAAGTTAAACAATTGGAGAAATGCAAACACCCTAACAGTAGGAAAACAAAGGCTTTAGCGAAACAACTTATGAAGTAATGTAAATTATTTCGTATTATATTTCAAATAATCGATCATTCATATTACAGACAAAACAATAGAGATAAGGCAAAATTGTCCACAAATATTAAGCAAAACCTTTTAGGAGAGAAACTTTTATGGTTTAGGGATAATTTAAATCCTGACCAAAAGGCATGTACTCCTAAGGAGATAGAACTACTGATATTAAAATATTTGGGTAATGATATTCACATTAACAGTATATGAATAATAGAATTTGATTTAATAATTAATATATATCATGACGGAGTTCATTTTATTTAGGTAGGTTTAATGATGAACTGGAACAAATCAAACTTAAGCACTCTATTGGACAAAGAAAAAACAGACAACATGCTAATAGGGAGGACATCATTAACATGACAATAAAAAGAGAAAAAGAAGAATTTAAAACATGTGGAATAGGTAGAGATTTTATATAATTTTCTTCACATAATCATATCCACGTTTCCTTTTAGAAATGCCCGATTTATTAAATGTAAGCCAATTTAATTTGTTGAAGTGTTGGTCTGGAGAATTAAGACTCATTCAGAATTTTAAACTTAGAAGATTTAGCATGAAAAACTTGAAAGATGAATTAAATAAATTATTAAAGGCAAATAAAGACCCAGATATAAAACCTACTACACAACCTAAGAATTTTACAAAAGACAATTCTGAACTATTAAATACTGCAGAGTCTATGGATACTGATAGCTAAATAAATGATAAACGTAATTTGTAATGTTTATTGGTTAACTCAAGACACAAGAAATATTATATGGACTATGACATAAAGTCGTTTCAGATCAAAAGTTATAATAAAAAATAAAGCCGTATAATACACTATTAAAAGTAAATAACCACAAGAAATTATAGCTCAATATGCTTTTGCATTATTTTAGTCTCAATATCAAGATGTAGTTTTTCAACTTTTCTAGCTTGTTTTCGAATATTTTCTTCCATCATTTTGAAACCATGATTCTTTTCACCTGAGAATTTCTGCTTTTTATTGTACTTATCTTCATTGACAGCATGTTCAGCTTGCATATGTCTCAATTTCAGGAGCCTATTTTCATAATGAAGAAGTTCTTCCTTTAAAGATTGTAATTCTGAATTACTAAAATTGCTTTCCAATGCTATTCTCCATAAACCTGAAATATTAGAAATTTAGAATATATAATATAATTTATAATTCTCTTACCGTGAACTTTAGGTTCCACAAACTCCCTACTTGCAGGACCAGATGCAGCTAATTTGTCCAAATGATCATAACCATCTTTTATATCTCGGTGTTGTTTTCTTATCATGTTTGCCCTATCTAAATAATCCTTTTGTACATTACTTTCTTCTAATGTTTCAATTCGATTGAATTTATCCAATGTATCATCTACTGAATCTACAAAAATTCCTCAACTATAAAGATTGTATATTTTTCATACTTTTCTATACTTTCTTCCTGCTGCTCAGCAGTGACAGGCTTCTTAACTTCATATAGTAGCTGGTAATACTGATCTATTTTATCCTGGTGGTGACGAAATTCTTCTTTTAAAGCAGATAGTTCATCTTTACTAAATCCTGCCAATAAAGCTTTCTCCCACAATTTATTTAATTTTTTATCTTTGAAAAGACTTTTATTTATGTATTTATCTGAAGCATCATTCATTGCCTATATAAAATGAATATTCAATAAAAAATATTTATGTCCAGGGCAACAAACAAACCTTGAAAGGATAAACTTTCTTTTCATCATTAATATCATCGATTTGATCTAATAAACCATAATTTGTCATAATAGTTTTTAATTTATCTCTCAGCTTAGCTTCTTGTAAGCCATCTTTATCTTTTCCCTCAGCCTTTAGATGCTTCCAAGTTATTTCTTCTTTATCATGTAGTTTTAATTCACCAAATAATGATTTTAGTTTTTCTTCTGACAATCTCTACAAATTTTAAACTTATTACATTAAATTTAATCGAAAACCATCATTTCCAGAAATTAAATCCAATTAATAAATGTAATAAGCGAAACGTACATGAATTGCCTTAGACCAAAGCAAGTTTAATTTTGCCATTCGATAGGGCCTATCCAAATGCTTTACAGATATAGGTCTAAAATCTACGCTAGGTCTATCATTTTGTTCAATTTGATCATATTCTTTTTTGTTTTCTTCTTTGGAATATTTATTATGGCCATTACTTAAAACTAGTGCTGCACTTAAAATTATTAATATTAAGATCGAATCTAATACTTCCATTCTAAATTATTCGTTTACATTAAAACGAGATGAGTTGTACAAACATTTTAATTTGACAAAATTGAAGTAAGCTTGTACATCGATATATCGTTATTTCTGACCGATATTATTATTTCGATATACCGATTTTTTTTTTGACAAACAGATGTTTTGTGAACCAATGACTCTTTTGTAGGACCATCAGAGTAATAAATTCATGTAATATCGATATTTTTTCAAAATTACGATATATCGATTTTTTTATGTCGAATACAATATTTCGTTATTTTCTAAATATAGATAGCATATCCCATCATCCAAAATACAACATCCCTAAATTAACGTCAAAAGTGAATTTAATTACTTTTTAAAACCAGTAGGTTCAGAAAAAAACATTTTAAAAATAAAATATATTAATAGTTTAAAGAAATTATTTATACTGATATGTTTATTTTAGATATAAGAACTCAAACAAATAATAATAATGTTAGATATTTGCAGAGGCTACGAGAAATACAATAAAATTCTTACATTTGTTCATTATAATTTCTGAACATACTATAAAATAAGATAAATTTAATTTTTACTTGAGCGAAGTTATCGGTATTTTCTTCTATTATCGATTAGCCAATTTTGTAGGTATATTATATTTTCAGCAAATAATATATTTTTTAAATTATCTATATATAGAATCTTTAATATAATGGATATATTATTGTAATAATTAATATTGTTTTTTAATATATATCTACTGTTTCTTACTATCGATAGAAAAAAATTCGGTATTATTGACATCCTCAAAACTCACCATCAACTCACGTTAAAAATCCGGGTGTTTCTTGTTAATTGAGTGAAAAGTGCCGACTGGTAAAGAAAATGTCCATATTAGCAAGCCCTTTGTCTGTAGCGGGCCAGCGACAATCTGGGGCCACTGTAAGAACCCAAAATGGTATGTTACGATATTAGAATAAAGCTATTTCTCAGAATATTCTGGATATATAACCTAAAAGCCCTAATAAATCATGAGGTTGAGAATTAATTGTTAATATAACAGGAGTACTATATAATATTAATATATAATGAATAATTTTAGTCATGGCTGCTGCATCTATAGCCAATATTGTCAAAAGTTCATTAGGCCCTGTTGGATTAGATAAAATGTTGGTAGATGATATTGGGGATGTTACAGTAACAAATGATGGTGCTACAATCTTAAGACTTTTAGAAGTGGACCATCCAGCTGCTAGAGTTCTAGTTGAACTAGCTCAATTACAAGATGAAGAAGTTGGTGATGGTACCACTTCAGTAGTCATTATTGCAGCAGAATTACTTAAAGTAATGATGAAACTAATATAATTTTTCCTATAATTATTTTAATTACTATTATAGAATGCTGATGAACTAGTTAAACAAAATATTCACCCTACATCAATCATTAGTGGTTACAGACTAGCTTGTAAGGAAGCATGTAGATATATACAGGATCATCTGACTATCCCAGTTGATGATTTAGGAAAAGACTGTATTGTTAATGTTGCTAAAACATCAATGAGCTCTAAAATTATTGGAGCGTATCCTTTTTAAAATATTTTGACATTTTCAGTTAAACAAAAAACTAACAAGTATAAATCCTTAATTTTCAAAAGTGATGCAGATCTATTTTCTGCAATGGTTGTTGATGCAGCGTATGCTGTAAAAGTTACTGATGTTAGAGGAAATCCGATGTATCCAATTAAAGCTGTAAACATTCTTAAAGCTCATGGCCGTAGTGCCAGGTATATTCAAAATATCACATTTATTATTGAAATATAATAAAATAATTTTAGGGAGAGTATTTTAGTTCAAGGATATGCTCTAAACTGCACAGTTGCTAGTGAAGCAATGCCCAAGAAAATTGTTGGCGCAAAAATTGCATGCCTTGATTTTTCACTGCAAAAAGCTAAAATGAAAATGGGAGTTCAAGTTTTAATAAATGATCCAGAAAAATTGGAAGGTATTAGAGCCCGTGAATTAGACATAACGAAGGAAAGAATTGGTAAAATATTAGCTACTGGTGTTAATGTTATTCTCTGCTCTGGTGGTAAGTCTGGACCGAAATAACGCTCAACAAAATACCTTATTTTCTAAAATTTTGTAGGAATTGATGATTTGTGTCTAAAATATTTTGTTGAGGCTGGTGCTATGGCTGTTAGAAGAGTTAAGAAAGTAGATTTGAAGAGAATTGCTAAAGCAACTGGTGCTACCTTTGTAACATCTCTGTCTAATATGGATGGTAATGCTCTTCTTTAATATACTTTCTTAATTAACTTTTATTGTTTATCATATGTTAAATAGGAGAAGAATCCTTTGAAACCAATATGATTGGGGAAGCAGCTGAAGTAAGTCAAGAAAGAATCTCAGATGATGAGCTTATTATTATTAAAACGTAAGTTATTAGAATTATATATATACAGATTTAGTATTAATTTTTTTGTGTTACTTTTAGACCAAAACAACGTACAGCTGCATCTGTCATCCTTCGTGGCCCCAATGATTATTACTGTGATGAAATGGAAAGATCAGTTCATGATGCTCTATGTGTAGTGAAGAGAGTGCTGGAATCTAAAAGTGTTGTTGTGGGTGGTAAGTGATTTAATCAAATTTACTTACTTAAGATTGCCTGACAATATCTTACTTAAGACTTATTTTTGTCTGTAGGCTAGTTCTCCCAAGTCAATTTATGGAATACTTCAGTATCAAAAAAAAAATTCTGCTTGATTGTGGTCAATGTGAATTCATGATTTTTTGACTTTGGTATTATCATAGTAGATTCACTTTTTATCGGCAGCCAAAATACATAACAGAAAACTTTTTTTGCCTTTAATTGCCTAATGAAACTGCAATGTTGGAACCATTCAAAATGACATTCTCAGTTCATGAATTGTGTAGCAGCCTTTTTCCTCATTTTGGATTTTTCCAATTGTATATAAACATCTGAAAACAGTTCCATCAGTTGCTAATCTGCTTAAATATTTTTTGATAGTTTGAGTTGAGTATTCGTCCAGTAAAAGTATTTCATGGGTTTCTGCAGCAGATTTCTTCAAATCAGACACAGAAGTAATGAATCTTGAAGATGTAATATTGAGTATTCTCTGATGAGCTACTGTATGCACTGAATAACTTTATAATACTAAATGGAAAACTACTATTTTATGTAGGGGAATATAAAAAACCATGGATTTTGTTCAACAGTTGTTTCTGTTAAAACTTGTCTTTTAAAAGTTTTGATTTATTGTAACATTACAAAAATATATATTTTCAAATATTTCAAGGTGGTGCCGTTGAAGCAGCCCTTTCAATCTATTTGGAGAACTTTGCAACTACCTTAAGTAGTAGAGAACAACTGGCCATCGCGGAATTTGCGAAAAGTTTGTTAGTTATCCCTAAAACTCTCTCAGTAAATGCAGCAAAAGACGCTACTGATTTGGTGGCGAAATTAAGAGCTTATCACAATTCTAGCCAAACCAAGGTAATATCAAGTTTATCTTAAAAATTAGTGAAACAATAATAATGGAAATATTCTTAGGTTGAACACGCCAATCTCAAATATGTAGGATTAGATCTTATAGAAGGGACCGTCAAGGACAACAAAAAAGCCGGCGTTCTGGAGCCAACAATATCCAAAATAAAATCGTTGAAGTTTGCGACTGAGGCCGCTATTACTATTCTGAGAATCGACGATATGATAAAACTGGATGCTCAGGAAAAGGGAGGAAGGAGCTACCAGGATGCCATGGAGAGTGGCGAATTGTAGATTTGAATTTTCATCCTACATTTCAAGTATTGATTTATACATAAGTTTTTCGCCTTGTGTTCATTCACGATAGAGCTTTTACATTAACACATTTGATTAACATGATAAATTTAAAAATGCTTTTTTCATTTTTACTTAATGTTCTAGGAAAATTAATAAACCTTCAAATGATCAACTTAATTGAATTATACAAATCGTAGTCGTTTTGTATTTTATAAATAAACTTATTTAAAATTGAAATATGTTTTTATTTTACACGTAAAAATTAGCAGTACCAAACCCAGTTGAAATAAAAAATTAAAGTTATTTTTATCCAATACAGAAAAAAGACGTATAACAAACTATTTATAATAAATATTTCTGTGACTGGTGTTTAAAAGTTATATGAATAAATTCATTTTAATAACCGTATTAATGCGAGTACAGGATTAATACATTAGTATTTCTTCCCCAAAACCTACATATAAGTAAGACTGGAAAGGATTTGCAGAACTCGAGACAATCGAACATTAAACTTAGAAGCGAAAAACTTGTTGAAGACATCCAGCCTGTTGCTTGGAATGACACTTCTGAAACTAAGCAAATGGTAACTGGAAAAAGAAAACTACGAAAAAAAATGGCAACAAAATAGAATACCTGAAAATAAAAATGGGTTAAATAACATGACGCAAAGCTTAAAAACGAATCCATAAATACCTATTTGCGAGATTTAACAGATGATAGGAAAACGGACTAATCACTCTGGAAAGCCACTAAAAACCTAAAGAGATCAAATCTACCTAGTCCACCTACAAGAGAGCAAGAAAGCAAGGAAATTGGGCATGTAATAATCAACAAAAAGCTGAAGCATTCGCCGATCATTTAAAACAAAACTTTAAACCAAACGAAGCTGAATTTAGATATAATCTAGCGATCAGAGTGCGAAAATTTTCCTACTAAATTTGTTACACCAAAAGAAGTCACTCGAAAGAAGTTATAAAAAGTGACATCAATCCAAGTAAAGCACCAGGCTATGACTTAAAAACTGGACAAATGCTAAAAACTCCACCAAGAAAGATAAATATCAGAAGGGCTCACCAACTTTTTGATTTTTGCAGCGCTTTGATTAAAACATGTCCGGGATATTTGGAAAATGGCTAAAGTTATTATGATTCCGAAATCTGAATGACCACCAAATGTAGTAAAACCTCACCGACCAGTTTCACTACTATCAGTAATATCCAAAATATTTGAAAAACTCATGTTAAAAAGGTTAAAACCAATCATAGAAAGTATAAACCTCATAAAATGTTATCGAAGCAATATGTTGAACTATTAAACTTCTATAAGTGAGCCAGAATCTTTAGAGTTAAACGATAAACTTACTCAACAATGAAAGAAACAGAAGCAGATGTACCACAAGGCAGTGTTTTGGGCCTGATTTTTTACCTACTCCGTACGTGTGACATACCCAAATAGAAAATGTAATATTTGTTGATGTTAATAGACAAAAAGTAACCAGGAATCTGCAACGCGCAACATAAATACATGGACCAAGTCGTGGAGAATAAAAATCAATGAATACATGAGTCATGAGTGATGTATCAATTAATAAATCAGTACTTATTGATGTTCCCTACATTCAAACTATTCATATATCAATAAATATGAATAATACTATTATCCCACACAATAACAATGCTAAGTATCTTGGTATACATTATGATGCAAAACTTCGTTGGAAGGAGCACATTTTACATGAAATGAAAAGAACTCGAATTAAAATTCAAAAAAATGTATTGGTTATTTGAAATCTAAATTATCTATACATAATAAGTTGCTGCTATACAAGCAGATACCAAAACCTATATTAATTCAGTTATAGGACGTTCTGTGAGAAGTAATATCAACATAACACAGGTATTTCAGAATAACGAGTTGAGAAGTATTGTGGATGGACCCAAATATACAGGTACAGTTGCTTACACCGAGACCTTCGAATT
This sequence comes from Rhynchophorus ferrugineus, assembly GCF_030347505.1. Lineage (NCBI taxonomy): Eukaryota > Metazoa > Arthropoda > Insecta > Coleoptera > Curculionidae > Rhynchophorus > Rhynchophorus ferrugineus. Next base: position 14,153,008 of record NW_027472583.1, on the reverse strand, counting down.
CCAACTGTTATAATGGAAATTGGAAATGAGGAAAGACTCCTCCCAAATAACACCAAAGTGCTGCAACTTTTGGACAACACTGAATTATGAGGCAGACTCAAAAGAACTAAACTATGTAATCTTGTGTAGTGAAGCGCACTAAATGGTAAAAACACTGAAAAGTGTTAGCAATCTATTTTATTTTATTACAGACTAAGTAAAAATCAGTGAGCTTTCCTAGATAAGTATTTAGTTTTAAGTTACTGTAGAGAAAAATTGTAAATCAGTCAGCAACGACTAGTAATAATAATAAATTAAAAAAAAAACAATTCTTTTCCAATTGTGATTTACATACAGCCTGATCGGCAAATGAAACTTTGAGAAAAATGAGTTATTTGCCATATGGGGTCTTTTTCGTAGTTTTTATTAATAGTTACCACATTTTCAAAGTACTGATATTCCATGTGCATCCCAAAATACAGAAACAAAAACTTTTCCAGCTGAATATTGTCTTTGATCATTTTAGGTGGGTTTCAATTTTTTTTTCACTGATCGTAGTACCGCCTAGTATGCGTTGGGTAATGGTATATTTATGTTTTACCCATTGTCACAAAAGTACTATGCATTGCGTTTAAACAAGTCCAAGCAATAAAATAATAAGAATCAAACGTTAGTGCTGGTGGATATAAGTACATGCGGCACTCTCTTTCTCTTACCAAATAGCGGTTGTCTGGACTAGACCTACGTCTTAACGATTTCTCATATTCAATATTTTACAAGGTTTAGTTTCGTAAATATAAATAATCTTTGAATGGGATCTACATAAAACAGTGATTAAAACTACTAGATCTATTTAAACCATTTATTTACTAGAATGTTTAAATAATATCTTAATAATAATTTAATTCCGATTGGATTTAGATACTGTAAGGAGAAATTAAAATGGATCGACTCTTAATTTAAATTTCGTGCAAATTTCATCATTTCCATTGTTAAACTTACCGCATTCTACTGCAGAATACATTTTGCATTGTTTTTTTTTCTAATTAAATGTTACACCTCAATCTTCGGTACAACCATTGCCGTTGTGAGACGAGTCCGATAAATATACATATATACGGGACGAGTTCGGCTTTCGAGGGAACGTTCCATAAACCAGCATGTGGGTCACGTTAGAATTAATTATAATACAGTCCTGACTTCCGACAACGTGAAATAGTTATAAAAAGCCCCCGTCGAAAATCGAAATCTTACTATTCGTCCGGCATACCGTATAAAATTACGCTAGAAATAATATTGATCCTATCTAGAAGAACCATGAGATAAAAAATTAGACGAAGCAAAGCTACAGCCCTAATAAACGCCCCTACTTCACGAGCCCCTTTCTTTCAGGAGAGTCGACTAAAGAGGACTTGGATTTTTTTTTGCTTGGACCAACTATAAGTGGCCTACGTTTTATTTATATATTTTTTAAAATCTCTTTCGAAATATTCACTGTTATTCCACATACACAAAGCTCGAGTTAGTACAAGTTTATAAAAGCGGCATCTTCCGACACCCGTGGACAAACAAAGTTTTTTTACACATTAATAAATAATTTGTTATTAGATACACTTTTCCTTTGTCGTAATACACATTTTTTTGTTTTTTTGCCTTTCGATTAACGGGTGTATAACGACGAACGCATCAAATTTCTTGGCTGCAATTTACAGTAAAACGTAAACTTTTAGTGCTTAAAGGTAATAATGCGGATTGGTGTTAGTTTTAATCTTTCATAGCTGGCGTTTCTTCCTTCAAATTATCCTTGGGTAAGTCCGACGATGACGTGTTGACCGATTTTGGCGGAGGACAATCGGAGACTTTGGAATCGTCCGATTTGTCGTTTTGATTTGAAGACACAGAATTATCTGGAACGAAAAACCGACAGTTATCGACTCGCTGTTCGTGGTCCCTGCAAGTCTCCATATCTTCACCTTCTAGCTATTTTGAAATAAACGCTTTCAACAGCACGTTTCTGATCGACCGAAAACTGTTCTTGAAACCACTACTTACTTTGACTACCATAATATTGTTTGTTGGTTGGCTTGTTGGTATTATTTCGGTTATGTTTCTGGTTAGGGCCGTTATTCTGAACCGAATTCATATTGCTCTGTTGCTGGAAATTTACAGGTCTCTGGATGGGAGCAGGGTATCTCTGTTGAATCTACAGCATAATGTCGTTTTAATCACTTGCAAATAACCTGTTTCGCCAGTCAACATACGTTAATTTGCTGGTTTCCTACTCCTTGATAAAAATATTTTCTCTGTGATGTTGGGCTTGACTGTTGAGGCGTATGTTTGTTGTTTTGTCTTGATTTTGGTGATGGTATCTGGGGACCTAGTGCAAAAGTTTGAGCCATTAAGAACACCAATATTAATAATGACATACAATATAAACCTGAATTGAAAACGGATGACAGGACTTCTTGGCTGCTGGGACTTTTAAGCTGCTGCGGTCTCTGTCCTGGGACGCCTTGTGACTGATCACCTAAAGCAGTAACGTGAGCTCTAATGCCATCTGTATATTTAAAAAGATACTTTACCGGCAACTGGCTGTGCTCCTCCCTTAATGTACGGATTGGGAAGTGCCGCGGAACGATATTGTTGTTGTGCATTCATTGCAGCCGCTATGTGCATGTGGGACGATAGAAAACTTTGATAACTCTGCATGCCCGTATTGGTATGCGACTGGTTATGAGTTCCAAAAACATTTCCTTGAAGACCATAACCGGCTTGGTGTTGCGGTAATTGAGCTGCTGATGGTAACGTAGAGTTACCGGGTTGTTGGAAATAGCCAGTTTGACCACCTAACATCAAAATTAACATGAAGTATTAGCACTAGTAGAAATTAAAAAAACACTGACCAGTTGAACCTGAATAATATGATGAAGATGGTTGCATGCCGGGAACAACGCTGTTTTGCACCGGAGGTCCACCATGTCCTCTTTGCATAACCCCAGCTCCCGGAAGATAATTAGCACCAGGAATAGCTGGTTCATATGCCATATAAACTTGCTGTCCCTGTTGGGATTGTTGCTGATATGCTTGACCAACACCACCAGCTTTGGTGCCTTAAAAATTTCTTCATAATTACAATTCTTTCAGCTCTATAAAGGTCTTACCAATAGCACTAATTGGTTGACTACTAGGTTTGACACTTGCTGACATCAAACTATTGCTTGTAGAGCTTATCAAAACTGTAGTAGGATTATTAAGGGGTTGGCTCTGCCCAAAAGGTGCTGCAGCTGATAAACGGAAACTGTTTATTGACTGATACATCTCTGGCGGAGCCTGTGGTGTTGGAGGTGGATGTGCAGCAGTTGGCAGGAAAACCTGGTGAATAAAATACAATTAGATTTCATGTGAAAAATACACAGTAATATTTATCTCAATTAATATCTGACGAGCAATTATAATTGTAACTAGAAGTAATTTAGAATTAAATATATAAACTTACAGATTGGGGATTATAAGGAGAATTAGCAGCTTGGCCCAAGCCATGATAGGCTCCAGCTGCCGCTGGATATTGACCAAAACCGCCAGCCCTCGCATGACCTTGACCACCTAAAACGCTGGCTTGATCTGCTGGTGGCAAGAATGTTCCATACAGACTAGCTGATTGAAGTTGTTGGGGGGTTGAATTGTACAATACTGTCGGGGGTGACGGAATAGCCGAGATACTAAATTGGGCCGACCCAGCCGCTGCCACTCCTTGTCCAGTAGGTTGGAAACCAGCCAAATGCTGATTAGCTGCGTAAGGTTGCGGGCCTAATGATACGCCAACGGGTGCTGGTGCCATTGGTGGTGGTGATAGTGTAGGATTCAGCAACATAGTATGACCGACAATTGCTGAATGCTGTTGTGTGGCTGATGACGCTGTTTGCCCCGTACCGCTAGAGACCTGCTGGGTTGGTTTAACCTAAATTTTGTTTAACAATAGTAAATTATACTTTCCAAATTTAAATCTAACTACAAAAAAGACTCGTACCTTGCAAATATTTGTCGTTGAGGCAGACTGATTATTTCCTGGACTGTAACTTTCATGGGTATCATCTTGTGTATCATTGCTTTTAAAAACATTATCCATAACGGGACCACCGAAATTAATTCCATTAGAATCTTCCGATTCTTGTTCCGATGTTTCCCAAACTTTCTTAACAGAAGCAATTTTCATATTCAATGAATCTGCATTACAAATTGTGCTAAAATGAAGATCTGTGTGAAATATTTGTAATATATAAAGGCACAACAAATGATTACCTATTTACCGGTGTCATGCTTTTTGAACTACACAAAGCTTTAGAACCTTTATCATCAGTTAAATGGGTCAGATCTGTGCCGAAAAAGTCCAATTTCATATCAGTCTCCTCTTTAAACACGCCTAGTTGTATAGGATCTGCTTTGCCTGTACTATCAGTTTTTTGTAAAAATTCTGTAATAGGAGGTTTTCTGAATACATTATCCATGTCTTCTTCCAGTTTAGATCGACCTTTATCACTTCCAACTGATGCCACGGAACCACGTGATGTACTTCTAGCACCAGGTGCTGACTTATAATTAGTATTTTCAAAAATAATAGTATTTACAGGAGGAGTGCTGCCATCTAAAAGGTTCTTGTCTGTAGTTTGTTGCTGTTTGGGTAACATCTAAATAAAAAAAGAGTGAAATATAACGAACTCAATATGTAGCTATTTGTAACTAACTTTATCATTTCCAGGACTTGTTCCATGACCTGGAGTGGAACCGGCCACTTCTAATTTAACGACATCTATGGATACTGTCAACATATTATTAACATCATTTTCATTAGATCTAAGTTGGGGCCCAAGAGGTTTATCCCAGGCGCAACCGGTAACTGGAGGTGGCACTTGGGTGTTGTCTTTCATTCCATAAACATGAGAAGCGGGGTTACCCTGAAATATCCACAAATAAATCAATCGCATTTGAACTATCTCCGCACACACACCTTGTTGATATCACTTACATCATTGATTATTTGTTGCTGCATCTGTTTTTGCATCTTTTGTTTGGCAAATCTGGGAGGAAGTTTGGTCTGCCTAGACCTTTGTTCATATTGATTTTTAGATTGAGGGAGAATTTGAGGTGGGTTCACTGGAGTGCCCATTAGAGGTGGTATATTTTGAAGTTGTGCCGGTGTAATTTGCTGAATGCTAGACTTTGAGTTGTTTCCTAAAACAAAGACACAATGTACTATTTGTAACGCAAAAATGTTAATCATAGAATATTGTATTATACACAAAATAAAAAGAAGCGTGGTGTTATTCCTTATGAATTTTTCTCGCAGAACGAAACAGTCAACGCGGTACATTACTGGAATGTTAACATCGTTTGTCTGAATGGGTATACGATACGATATGGACCGATAACTATTAGTTTTTATCAAGATAATGCGTCTTCTTACACCACATTCTTCTCTTTTTTCACATTCAATGAGAAAATTAAAATCGAATCGAAGGTTTTCAAACAAGTGCTTTCAAGACATAAATTAATCTAAAGGGAACATCAAAATGGACAGAATAATTGTAAGTCTTATTACTTTTTGATCATGCGTGATTATTTTCTAGAACAATGTTAAGTAATCAGTTCAATATTTGATCAATAAGTTTGCCTTTTAATACTATTAAGTATTCCCCAGAGCTACTAATTAAAAAACAATATATAATAATAATTAGATACATAGATAGCATTATTGTTTAATACATATTATAAACGTTGAATGAAATTTGTTGAAACAACTTTTAAAGAAATAGTGAACGTAATGACTCGAGTTAAACATGAATCATCAAAAATTACAGCAGTTTTACTTTCATTCTTGTACCCTAAAGATAATTATGTGACAAGAAATAAGTTCATTATAATATTCAATATATAGCGAAGTTTCTTTGTGTATTAAAGTGTATACAATTTCTAAAGACTTGATACATAAAATAATCTGACATACCTGATTTTCTATCTGATTTAGAATCCTTGTTATCATTCTTGACTATAACAGTCTTCTTGTCTTCAGGGCCTTTTTGTCGTTCTTTACCATTCTTTTTACTTTTAACTTCTTGGAAACCTTCAGAATCCCCATTTAAATTTTTGTCATCAATTTCGTCCTCGGGACTTTTCACAGACAAATCTGCAAGAGCACTTGTTAATATATTTTGGGCATCAGGCTTGTTCTCAGATCTTTTGTTATCGTATGCCGATTTTTTGTCTGAATTTCTCGATTGATTATTGCGATCCCGTCGATCATTTCCGGCTCGCCGATCACCGCTGCCTGGCCCACCCTTTTGTGACGATGATCTACTCAGAGGTTTCTTGGCGCCATCTTTTCCATCAGAATGCTCAGAATTGCTGTCTTTTTCCGGCTCCTCCTTTCGACTTTTCGATTTGTTTCTTCTGCTCTCATTCTTAGGTTTATTTTTATTTTTATCGTCAGTCCCATCCGGTCTAGTTTTTCCGATAATGCCAGCAGCAAGAGCCTCCTGATTTTGTTTGATTTTATCTGTTGCCGATCCCGACACGGAGTCTATGGAATCTTCACCGCCAATTTTCCTCTCTTCGTGGTGTCCGAACGGGCTTTTTGACGGAGGAGGCCCGTACCCATCGATTCTCTTTCCAAGACCGGAAATTCTATTACTACGGAAGTTGTTACCACCACCTCTACCATGCCGGGATGGTTCACCGCGAGGAATGTAACCTCCTTCTTTTTTATCTTGTCGATCCTGCTGTTTCTTTTGGTCCACATTGTATTTTTCTTTGTTTTCACGGTTTTTGTCATCTTTATCGGTTATTTTCTTCTGCACGCCTTTAGAATCCTTTGAATCGATAGATGGAGTATCTGTTGAACCGTCACTATCGGTACCGTGACCATAAAAATCTCTACCTTTGCGACCCCTGGAAAGAGGACGCTGTTTATTACCCCATGTAGACCCTTTGGAGTGGAAATCAGAAGAATTTGTAGATCCCCAGTTTTTATTTGAAGCAAAGTTTCTATTATTACGAGATTGCCTATCTTTATAGTCATCCTTCTTAACATCCCCCATATGTTTTGATTCTTGCTCCTTTTTAATGTCGACTTCTTCTACTTGCGGTATAGAATCAGCCCACATCAGTTTCTCATTAACAGGTGACTTTTCTTCCTTCTTAAATGTCTCTGGCTTCTTAATACTCTCGCCCTTCTTCAATTGGGTCAGGTTTCGTTTATCATTGATATCTTCAGCTTCGATACGGTCCCGCGTTATCGGGCCGGGAACGAGACTAGGTACGGATCTTTTTTCATCCTTCATTGAATGCTTCTTTTCAAGCGATTCTTCATAGGCTCCTTCAACGTCCTCATTCCACGAATTCATTGACTCTTTCATTTCAGAATCCCGTGATCTGCGATTACTACCTTGAGACCCATGAGAGGTATGTGAGGCATGAGATGTGTATGAATCCCTACTATCTGGTCTTTGAGGGCGTTCTTGTTTTTCCAGTTTTTCAGAGTTTTCGCGTTCGATACTCCCGCGCCTCTCGTAGAGTTTATCTTTTGACCATTTGTCCTCGTCCCGAACGTTTTTGTGGTGAATATCTTCATGATAATGCATTTCTTGAGATCGCTGTATCTCCTGCTGAGAATGATGAGAACTACGATAACTATCCTCGGAACTCTGCCTTTTGTAATCCTTATCTCTGCGATCGTCATCGCGCCTTTCAGGACTTTCTGACTTGCCGCCCCGACTAGGAGCTCGCGGCATGCTACTCGACCATTTCGACGTTTCATAATGTTGGTAATTTGATGCCGGCTGTGCAGAGCTGTTGTTCCGCTGTTGATGTTTCATAAATCTTGGAGGCAAATCATTTTGAAATTGTCGAGAGAAACTGGGACCATTTTGTTCACGATGATCCCGTTCCGGTTTCTGCTGCTGCTTCCTATTGAAGCTCTTCCCTTCAATTTGCGTCATTTGCCTGAATGTAGAATTTTCTTCTTTTGATTGAGGATCGGTAGAAACCCGGGAATGGCTATCTTTGTCCTTGTGGAAATCTGGTAGTGGTATTTCGACTGGATTAATAGGTTTTGGAGGTACAATTGAAGGATTGATGGTTCCAATTTCGGAATCCCGATCTCGATCTCTTTTCTCGCGGACTTTTTCATCGAGTTCTTGCAGTTTTTTTAACGCCCTTTGCCTATATAAGAAAATATATAACAATTATACCTTTCAACACAAAACAGATGTAAGCCAAATTAAATTATGTTTATATTCATGAAGTATTACACAAAAATACTATACAATACCTGCTTTCTTCATTGAAGCGTTTTTCTTCTTCTTCTTTGCGTTGTTTAGCTCTCAGAATAGCCAAATCAAGTTCTTTTTGATGCTGCCTCTGTTTCTGGGCCATAATGTCATCCTCTTCCGATTGCCGTCCTCTGAAATCCGGTCGAGAAGGTTGACTGCTTAGACGCGGAGGCGTTTGGCGTTCAACTCTCACATCTTGAGACTTGGGTTGAGACTGTGTTTGGTGATACTGCTGCGCGGAAGGTTTATAGTCTTTTTTAGGTGGGCGGTCGCTTTCGTCATCGCTGAAGGCCAGTTTTTGGTTATAATCAATTTCGTCAGAACCTGCCCAACCTATATCAAAGCCGATTTCATCCAACTTGCTCAACTCCTCCTCGCGAATGATTGGACGTGGCGTGAGCTCCTCGGGAGTTATGTCACGGTCCTGAAAACGCGGAGGACGATTCTCTGGTGCTCTACGACCACCGGACGACAAAGCGGCAGAAGGCGCTTGGGTTTGGGGTTGATTAACAGGAGCCGTCGTAGAATTTCCTTGAGAAAAACTACCTTTGTACATGAAGGGTGGTAAAACACTTCGAACCTGTGGCGGTAGATGTTCGGCTTGACGGCCGACCTGGGCCGAAAGCTGTGGTGCAACTCCCGGCTGGACCGAGCCTCCTCTGGAGTTGTCTGAAACACGCTGACCACCTTGTGTCCATGATCCTTCTGTCTGAGGGCGGAGGCTAAAATGTAAATCATTACAAACTAATAACAATATTCAAATTGTCTACAGAAATGTTTTACCTTAAACCGGCTTGTCCTCCACCTAGTCCTGTTGCCCCGTATTCTGACGCCCGCGATCCGGAGCCTCCTGCACCATCGCCAGCAGACAAGCTTGGAAATTCGTGTTGGAACTGGGGACTCTGGTAAGCTGGTGGGTGGACTCCATCCGGGGGACCACTGGCCATTACTGTGCTCCATAGTTTGTCGCCTGCGGATGAACCTGCAGGTTGGGCAGTGACTGATGTCTGTGAAAGAAATGTTGAAGAAAGAAGAATTAAACATTTTTTGAGAAAAACAATTTATTTCTTTGTATGTACATGATTTTTGTATGTCATGAATTTCTATAATTCAATATTATATATTTTTTAATAAAAAAGCAATAATAGACATTTCAAATAAAATTACCTGTTTGCTGTGTGGAGGAACTGCATTGGTTGAAGGTAAAGCAGCTGTCTGCTGATGTGGTGTCAATTGTGGTCCCTGTGCAGCTGGTGGAGCACCATGGCTCTGAGAAGTCCCATTCTGAATACTCTGAGATTGTGCATTGCTCTGCTCTAAATTCAACAAACAATAAATTGCAACGTAACAAACTGAGTAACATGTAATAAAAAAGCTCACCTTGTTTGCCCCATCCTGTAGCTCCTGGTGGAACCAATGGTACCGCAGCGCCTGATTCACTATGCTCAGATTTTATTGATGGCAAATTTGCCGGTGCTCTTCTCGCGCTAGGTACTTTTCCCAAACTTTGCATTCCATGTTTAATGTGGCTTGATGGACATTTTTGTGTAGGTTTCTCTGTATTTTCGCCCTAAAATAACCATTAAATAAATTGTAGTTTCTCAAATATATGTATTTTAAAATATAAGAAAATTATAATCTCACTCTTTTAGTAAAGCAACAACATAAATGAGATTTAAAGGCAAATTTGATAAACTGAGTTAAACTATAATGATAAAAAAAATTATAATAAGTAAAATAAGGATCTAGCAGATTAATCCTAATAAAATGCATATCATTCTAATCTCAAACTTCTAATATTGTATGTTAACATATAACTACTAAGTGACTTAGTAAATGTTTTATACAAACAAATAAATAGTTTCTACTGATTAGTTTTCTAATAGAATATTTTTTGTTCAAAATTCACTCACCCTGCTGATCTTGTATAAACTATTTATATCCAAAGATTGAAATTTCGGCTTGGTTTTCTCCCCTTTGGAGGCTGTTCCTGACAATGTAGACATGCTGTCCGCACGCAACCATTTAGATAAGCAACAACCCAAGAACGAACCTTATTTCTAGAAAAATACATATGTATAGATATTTATATTTAAGTAAACATTATTCAGAAAGTTCAAATTAACTTGCATGCAAATGCTTTTTACGGTTGTATGTGATGAAATTAAAATTACATTAAAATATATTTAAAAGATAATGTATTATTAAAACTATCAATTAATTATAGTCCTATTATTAAAATGATAGCATCTTAACTTGCCATCAAGGGCCCTTTTAATTTGATAAAAACAAAAATATTGTAAAATAAATCATATATTAGGTTGGTGAACATAAACATCGCAAAACCAACTAAAATGTAGTACAGTTCCTCAATTCTTTGAAAAGGTAATATCAAGGTCTATGCAGTATAATGCCAGATTGTTTAACAACAAGTAGTGTTAGTTGTTTATGCTACAATAGCAAAACAATAAATCAAACAATATAATAAACTTATTCTTAATTTTCTCCAAATAACAATAAATAAATTAAATGCAATAATTCTTAAACGAGCAGAAATGAAAGGAAAACTACTATTCTCCACGAAAAAAGTAAACTTGAAAACAACTATAAACAATATATCTTATCAATTGAAACAAAAAAAAACACTAAAATATTAATACAAATATATCAATTGTGAACAATAACACTAACAAAGGTTTGAAGTACTAGTTGGCAAGTAGATAGTAAAAAAACTGTCCGACATAACGGTTTTGACTTGAGTTTGATCGCCAGTCAAAGGAAAACATCAAATTACGAAACCAAACTTCTGACAAAGGAATCAAGAAAATATAGACAAACCTTGGTCCGTCCAGATGGGTTAACAATAAACAACAACAAAATTACACGTTCAGTCCCGAATTAGAACGGATGTACACAGATATTTCAATTATTTGTATAGTTTTAGAATATTTTCACAGTTCTGTCAAAATGGCGTTCGCCGACTCAGAAGTTACAATCAATACTACACGTCACAAACGTCACTAGTCTCCCATACTGTCATCTGAACTCAATAACAAAGAAAGCTACGCCATTGTTTTGAATTATTAATAATGTCTCTACAGATGGCGCTCATAAACCAAAATATACCATATAGAAAAAAATTCCTGTTCGACAACAATAAATATCGACATTTTAAAGGTATCGATATACAGGATATATATCTAAACAAAACAATATCGATATATCAGAAAAAAATAAATATAGACCGGTGGAAAATTTTCAAAAAATTAATTCGATACTGCACTTCAAACACTACATTTTAATATCGATAAAATTTTTTTAAAAATTGGCAACAAATTTGAAAACGAAGTCTATACTGTATTTTAAAGCTATCGATATTGTTTTTAAAAAGTATTCATTCAAAAAGCATCGATATACCAGCGTCTTTTTTCTCCATCCAGAATGCGTAATAGTTTAAATATTGTTGAAATTTTGACTGATATAGAAAACAAATTATTATGTTAATGACAGAAAGAGACAAACATTTAATGACAATAAATAAAACATAATATTAAGCAATAACGTTTTATTAACTTTTATTTGGCGGCACCCGATTTTATAATACTGGTTTTCTTTGTTGGTAATAGAATAACTGACACAATCAGTACTAGAAACAAAAAATATTTTATATGTTTGCATTGTTTCGTAAATGTCTACTTACTTAAATGGTTTACAGCAAACATCACAAACATATAATTGCAATAGTTGTAGAATATTTTTCCGACAACATTTGATCCTACCATCGCCCCACATCTCCCAAACATCATTGATATGGCAAGTGCCATTGCTCGAATATTTGTTGGATATAAATCAACAACTAGGGCATTCACCATTCCTATGCAAGACGAGATCAGTAGATATATTCCACTAAACACCTCAACTGCTATATAACCAGATATATATTGAGCAACAAGACCACTTACACCGGTGATAGTAGAGGAAGCTGAATAAATTCATGATTTTAATGATTAGGTAAGTAAAAAATCTATCAAAGTGTACCTATAAGTAAATATTTCCTATTTATTTTATTGACTAAAACTCCTATTAGTATATAAGTAAATCCTATAGCTGATCCTGTAGTTAAAATGACTGGAAAGACACTAGTGTTAACTGAATCATCACAACCCACATCCTAAAAATATATTTCCTTCATTGATCAATTTCAAATATATAATATATATTTTTTAATATAAAGTGTTAATACATTAAATTAAAACTGAAAACAAATATTAGATCTAAAACGTAATAATGTTACACAACATGTTATTTACATGTAAATTAACAATTAATTAGCATCATAAAATTATTATAGTGTCATGGTGCCTTTATACAGAGTGAATAAAATGTTACTTACATTATTATTTTTATACCAAATCTGTGGTATAATATCGGAAAATAAATTTAACTTCACATCTAAAATAGTTTCCTGAAAATTGATTGAATCACATAAGGTCACATCTGTACTGTTGATCTTTTCACTATAACTGGACATCCTGTTTAATATTTCTGGATACCACAATGCTAAAGCAGATGCGCTAAAAGGTATTGTATTATGATTGATATTTTGTCATACATTATGTGTTGTCTTACGACATGAATACACCAAACTGCATATAACAAATAAGGAGAGTTTTGAACAGGTTACCCTTATCAAACAGGGGAGTGGTTTGACGCCACATTTTCGACAAAATATTCACGTTTTCCTTGGTATTTTCGGATATTATTTCGTCTATTACGACTGTGGAGACGGGATACTCGTGAGCTTTCCTTCCTTTATTCATGACAAACATCCTGGTCAGTATTGTAAGTGTCTTATCATGATGTCCTTTAGAAAGTAAGAACTTGGGGCTGAAATATTAGGCAATAAATTGATGAAAAATTGGTGTGATTGTGCTACCTTTCTGGGAGAATTGACAACATTGCCGCTACCACTAAACTGGGGAGAGCATACAGGATGATTAAGAGACGCCACGGACGAAATGTTATTCCTAAACTTTCCAATTCAACACTCCAAGTGCTAGGCAAAATTAACCAGGCCATAGCTGTTGAAATATCCGAAGGACATTATCCGCATAGTTATCTCGCGTTTTGTTTCATTTAAAATAATTACCTGGAATATACATTTGGCCGCATGCCACGAAAGCACTAATCCAAGATACAATCATGGATCTATAACGATCGCTATGAAACTCCCCAGCAAATGCATAAATAACTGATGATGATCCGCCGATCCTATAGAAACGTTAAACATTATGAATTTATTATTGTTAAAAAAATAAGTGAGTAGTTCTACGGATGGGTACTTACAAGCCGCCATTGATGAATCGAAGTAAAATCAAGAGCCACGCCCATGGCACAATACAACATATCATGCTGATCAAAGAGCTCGATATCAACGAGAACAACAGCACATTTCTTCTTCCTCTGGTATCTGCCAAGTATCCCCATATTTGCGATGTAAACATGACGCCCAAGAAACTAACGGATGCCAATATTCCTTTTTCGGTCAGTGTGAGATTCAAATCGCATTGAGCCGAAGGTATGATAAAAGACATGCACATAGTCTCGATGATAACACACATAAGACATCCTCCAGTTGCAAGCAGAATGAATAAATTATACTTGCCATATCCTAAGAATATTTTGTTGTATAATATAGACAAAGCGCACTATCGTTGATTAATTTCTAGGATACCCAAAGGAGAAGGTACTATTCCACTGTTTTACCTGTTAAATGAAGCGCCTCGTTATAGAGCTTTGTTTCTTTAATAATGTATATATCAGTTGTTTCGGCCATATTCGGTAGCTGTCCTCCAAAATATAAGCACTGAAGTTTGGGAGGTCTGGAAACTCAGGTATCATCTACTAATATTTAGATCTCAGATTTAACGAATTTACAATTTGATGGTTTTATTATAAAAACCTTATCATAGCGCTTTTATTTACTAAACAAAATTTTAGTAATATTACCAGGGCATTTCTATAATGTATTATGCAAAAAGAAAATTAAGAAATTAAAGATTCCAAGGTTAAAGATTCCAAGCATGAATATAAACAAGAAGGAAGCCTTTTTCTGTAAAAATAAACAAAACTATTAGGTACTTTAATTGAATTTCAGTGATAAATATTCTATTTCTGTTAGCCCTTGTAGCAACTATTGTTTTTAATACCTACTGTTTACGTATGTTTTCTATTTGGACGAACAAATACGAATAATGAATGAGTTAAATTAAACATCTAAATTGCTTAAAATTTCCATGTTAATTTTATTCTTTTTGATAATTACTTCAATAAAACGTAATTTCATCACAATTAAGAATTTTTGATTATCATTGCGATAACAATATAATATAATATATTCCTCCTGCAGCTATTCAGCAAATGTTTGTTGATTAGCTGTAATAATAAAATACCCTTGACTATAACACTTTTAAGCATATTGATTTTTTTAAGTCTAATATTTATTATATTATTTCTTATATATTAAAAATTGAACTTTAAATGCAAGTGAAAACATTTTAAATCATATAAATAATGCACTAGGATTATAGCACAACACGACGCAACCAGCCAGTCACATATTTTGATAATAGGCTTATAGATGGCATTGATATTCCAATTTTAAATCACAATATTGTCTTTTTTATTAACATAAACAAGTATCTTATTATCTCAAACTTGCGATGTATTATCTCAATAATCAGTTACGGCATATCATTAAAAGGGAAGTAGGATATATTGCTAAACGTTTACTTAGTAAGGTAACATAGCCTAGCATATCATAAAAAATTGACTTGTTTAAATTAGTTCCCCCCTAGGAACTGAAAACAAAAGTTGAAGGTCAAACGCTGAATTATGTAAAGGTTGGACAAGGTTCGAAACATGTTTTATGTTTTCCTGGTGCATTGGGAACTATCTGGAGCGATTTCAAACCCCAAATTGAAGGTTTAGATAGAAGCAAATTAACTGTAATTGCATGGGATCCACCAGGATATGGTTTCAGTAGACCACCAAATAGAGTCTTCAATAGAAATTTTTATGAAAATGATGCCATTATGGCAAAAAACTTCATGGAAGTAAATAGTTGATATTTAATATTTTGAAATAGGCGGTGGTAATATATATGACAAATATTTTTAGAGCATAGGAGTTTCAAAATTTTCGTTACTAGGCTGGAGTGATGGTGGCATATCTAGTTTGATATTAGCTGCAAAGTATCCTGAAAGTGTAGATAAATTGGTTGTTTGGGGTGCTAATTGTTATGTACTTCCAGCAGATATTGATGCTTTTGAAAGTATCTACTTGAATATAATCTTAGCTTCAAATTCTATACATTATTTTTTATTATAGAGATACGAGACATAAAAAAATGGTCTGATAGAATGAAAAGTCCTTTAATAAAACTTTATACTGAAGAAGGTTTACAAAAAATGTGGAATGATTGGTGCAATGTAATGCAGGATATTTATAAGGGTGGAGGTGATATATGTAAAGATTGCTTGAAAGATATATTTTGCCCTACTTTAGTACTACATGGGGATAAAGATCCAATGGTCCTTCCAGAACATCCCAAATATTTAATAAAAAATATAAGGAATGTCAAGTAAGCTTTGTTTACTTGCTTTATTTTTATGTTAAGTAAATAATTATCTTTTTTAGATATCATAACTATCCTGATGGCAAGCATAATATCCATTTAAAATATTCTGATGATTTTAATAACTTAATAACTGATTTTATTTTATTAAATAATTAATTTTGCAAATGTTAATGTAAGTTAATAAAAAAATTTTTAACTGATGTACTTTTATTGATAAATTGAATTACACAACATAATCTAACTCCTATTCAAATTATGCCCATACAATACAAATTTTAACCATTTAATGTCGCAGGTAATTCTCCGCTTGCTAGCAACTCTTTGACAATATCTAACCCCCCTATGAGATCTCCATTAACGTATAATTGAGGATAGGTGGGCCAGTCTGAATATGTCTTAAGACCTTGTCTTACTTCTTCATCTTGTAATATATCAAATGTTTCATATGTTACTCTATAAATTAAAAAATATAAAATCTAGTAAATACTCAGTAATCAATGATTTACCCAGTATCATTTAAAATTTCAATAATTTTTCTGCTAAATCCACATCTAGGAGTTGTTCTGTCACCTTTCATAAATAACATTACTTTTGATGTGTTAATAAGTGATTTTAATCTTTCATCAAGAGATTGTGTCTTATTCTCACTAACTCCCTTATGCAATTTAATTGTTTCTGTTAATTTTGCCACATCTGCACCATCTATTCTATCAATCTTCTTATTTGATTGAAATAGAATTACTGTGGGTACAGCTTCAACATTATACTTTAATGCTACTTCACTAACTTCTTCTGCTGGGCAGGAATAAAATTTAATATTAGCAAAGTCACTTTGTTTCACTAATGCATCTAATACATCATTTATTTGAATGCATTGTTCAGCCCATTCAGCTTGAAAATGTATGACACTAAGGTTTGGCTCTCTAGAATAACATCAAAAGCTACTATTCTACTCAACTATCAATTGTCTCTTAACTTACTTAATAACCTCATCAAATGTTTTTTGATCTTTTATTAGAGTAGGCATCTTAAATTTTAACTTGCCCTTTTTTAATTACAGCTTTAACTTCTAAACGAAAAGTTCGAAGTAAATATATACGGTTAGTTAAAAAATCTTCTTCTTTAGTTAATGTCATTTTGACAGATATAGATATATATCATATAATATATATATATATATATATATATATATATATATATATATATATATATATATATATATATATATATATATATATATATATATATATATATATATATATATATATATATATATATATATATATATATATATATATATACATATATGTATATTTAGTGCTAATATTATATTAATTATTGTTGTTTTCTTGTTTTCACTACATAATAATTATTTTATTAAATACATAAATTAAGATTGCTTATTGGATTAAAAAAAATGTATTATCCGACGTTGCCACATTGCATATGTGGGCAATTAACCTCAAATATTTAATATTTGTTTTTAATATGTCCTCAAATATAGTTCAGTATGTTATTGTTCGTGGTGATCTTCTTAAAGAATTAAATTGGCCAGTAGGTGCATTAATTGCACAGGCTTGTCATGCAGTTACAGCTGTAACTCATTTATATTACAACGATGAAGATACTAAATTGTATTTGAACGATATAGACAATATGCATAAAATAATTTTGGAATCACCAAACGAAGAAAGTTTGATTAATTTGAAAACTAAATTGGACGAAAATTCTATTAAATACAAACTATGGATCGAACAACCTGAAAATATTCCAACATGTTTGGCAGTGAGGCCATACCCTAAAGCCAATATTCAAAGGTACTTTAAAAAGTTCAAATTATTTAAGGCTTAATGATTATCAGATAATCATATTTAATTAAAATGGAATCATAAACTACGATATGTAAAATATTGTACAAAATAAATTTTAATGTATTGTGAAATATGTTCCTTTTTATATCTCCTTTTTTCCAATTTGGCAACAGGTAAACATTGATATACTAAAGATGTCAAAAATACTCTATGTTCTGTCACTTCCGCGGTATATCCATGTGGGTTAAAAAGTTTGTTTAGTTGTTTGGTCGAGTTTCTGCAGAAAATGAAGTTAAACGTTTCATATCCCGCTACGGGATGCCAAAAGCTTTTTGAAGTAGTTGATGAACATAAAGTGAGAATATTTTACGAAAAACGTATGGGTCAAGAAGTAGAAGCAGATGCTTTAGGCGATGAATGGAAAGGTTATGTATTGAAAATTGCTGGAGGAAATGATAAACAAGGGTTTCCGATGAAACAGGGTGTTCTTACTAACAGTAGGGTCCGTTTATTGCTATCTAAAGGTCACTCTTGCTACAGACCTAGACGTACTGGTGAAAGAAAAAGAAAATCTGTTCGTGGATGTATTGTAGACAGCAATTTATCCGTTTTGGCCCTTGTAGTTGTTCGTAAAGGCGAGCAAGAAATCCCTGGTCTTACCGATACAACTGTACCACGTCGTCTTGGGCCAAAACGTGCATCAAGCATTCGCAAACTTTTCAATCTGAACAAAGATGATGATGTTCGTCAATATGTTGTAAGACATCCCTTACCAGTCAAAGAAGGCAAAAAGCAGCGTTTTAAGGCTCCAAAAATTCAACGACTTGTCACACCATTAGTTTTGCAAAGGAAACGTCATCGTCTAGCTCTGAAAAAGAAGAGATGTCTTAAACGTAAGGAGGAAGCTGACAACTATGCCAAGCTATTAGCTCAAAGAAAAAAGGAATTTAAGGCCCGCAAGGAAGAAGCAAAAAGGCGTCGTTCTGCTAGTACCCGTGAAAGCAGATCAAGTACACATAGTAAATAATTTGTTTTGTGTATTTCATATAAAAACCAATAAAAAATATAAAAAATGTATTTTGTCTTTTAATATAAACTCCAACCCAAATCATTACACTTATGTGCCAGAGAGTATAGAAAATATAAAGATTTAACTATAATTAGATATAACTTATTGCATTTCGGAACGTACTTTAGAAATAGTGTTGATAATGGAACATTCCTATTTTTGACAATCATCTGATTATCCCACCACAGAAATACGAAAGTGTCAAAGTGCATTTGCGAGTTTAGCCGGAGAGAAGAGAATTAGAATTGCATTTTTATTTAAGAAAACCACCAGTACTTATGTATGCGTATTCCGAACGAATACATATCTCTTTATAAGTGCGATTTTGTGCATTTGCTCTATATTCTTAAATCTGCCACAAAGAATGTATCTAAATTTCAATTGATTCCACTTGTGTAACCTTAAAATTTGAAAGTGAAAGGTAAACCTTCCATCGGGTATTTTCAAATAAAGGACCCAGTTTTTGATAGTACTGCTTTCACGACGCATCCGGAAGAACTGTAGTCAAATATATATTTTGTATATTTAACCAAAAATTTCACGATATACTTGGTGAGTATTCTTTACATATGGTTATTTGTTTTTAAATATTATTTACAATGTTGTTCCATGTTTATTTTATATTAGAATAAGTCAGCCGCCAAGCCTGTTTTAAATAACATTTTCAACAGTTTGCACCTTTTGTAACTAATGTTACACTTATTACATAAGCTTCAAATTTTATTTAAAGATTTGATTGAAGTATATATGTTTATCATACAATATTTTACTAATATTCTAAGGACATATAAAATAAGCTACTTATAGTCACATTTGAGCAAATCAATCAAAACTTGATTTGTCAATGTAAATGGTGAATACAATAGATTTTATCAATTGTCCACGAATCGTATTTTACTCAACACATTCAATTACATACCTATAATTAATATTCAATTAAATATAAACGTTGTAGGACATACGTCAAGCCCGAATAGCAATCATAACACTACAAATAAACAAATGAATGTTTTTTATGGGAGGGTCATCTTATTTTCATTAAGTGATACATATCATGTTGCACAACATTGAATGTTTGTTTAATATTACTGTTTTAATGTTCTCTGTTATAAACATCACACACAGATGGGAAAGGCTACACTGTAACTTAAACAAGAATTTCTTAGAATTTCCAGTGTTATATTAATCGCACTATATACCAAAACCGCAGTGGTTAGAATAACTTGACAGTCCTCCTACTGTTGCGGAAGTCGGGGGGTTCGAATACTCCAGGATGTGGACGTATGTTTGTGATTATAATTGTATATAAGCAACGGTGTAAAATTCTAAATAGAATAGCCACCAAGTCGGCTATAGGTAGGCTTAATGCCGATGACCGTGAATGGTAGCCGAGGTTCAGCAGTAGATCTAGTCCAGATAAACCCAGTTGATAAAAAGATACTTTACAATATAATTTTTAGAATAACATCTTGATTTAATGGACGTAGGCGTTTAAAAATGTAGTTGTAGTATTAAAATGTAATACTTTCCTTAATGAAATCGTCGAGAGGTCAAACCTCCAATCACTCGTTTTCAATTACAAAATGACTGCCGCTTTCCGTTTTTTATTGAGAGTTGGTCTCTGCGGCAACGGCTTTTTTATTGGGTTTGCTAAAGGATCTGATTTCTAGTTTTAATTGCCGTTGGAATGCCAAACCGCGTAACCGATGTCTTTGAACTGCAAACATTTTATACAGGACCTGTTTTGTATATTAATTAACATTTCATATAATTAGCCGATATTTTTAACGTTTTAATTATATAGTTTCCTTGAATAATGCAACTTTATTTACTACTCTTCCTATTATTATTGTTATAAATATGAAAAATAAAATATATCTTTTGAAGCGGCACAATTATTCCCAAAATCCAATAACCTTTTATTGAAAATGCCTGCTAACTAAATTACGTTGTTCAACTGACGTTGTACGTGACATTTTTATCTTGGAAGCAATTTTATTCCAAAAAATGCTTTTAATTTCTGCATTTTTATGAAGACAAATATATTTTCAACTATCAAATATATATTTTGTTTCTGTTTATCTGATATTTCATTAGATATGCGTATATATATGGCATTTACATTTATAATTTAAGAACAATGATATATTAAGGTGCAATATATTCATTCTGTTTGTCAGTTCTTGATATAATACGAAATATGTCATTTTAGTTTTAATTGTCTCTCATGCATATTTTGTTGTGTATATTTAATGTATGTATTTTTAATATATCGGATAATTAGTTTAGTAAAACCCCAAACAACAATACGTCAAACTCTAGTAATGATTTCTTGAGAATTTCTACAAGAAAATGCCAAGGCAGTAATTTAACGTAATTAAATACTACCAGGCTCGGCTTAGTATATTTAATTCAATCAAGACAAATAAGAAACATAATTACACAAACATCATTGGTTTCAGCGAGATCACATGCTAAGCGAAAGTTGCGTAAATGTTGCCAAGCAAGAGAGAGTATTCCAGTTTAAATTTGGACCATTTATCATTTTTAGAACGTTCGAAAATATACTATTCATACAAAAATATACTATTCTTCGAATAATTGTTCTAAAAAGTAAAATATTGCAACAGGTTGCAGCATTTATATATTTTATACTTTACAAGTGAACGAATGATGTAATAAAATCTCATTTTAGTACTTGCAATAGGATATTTTTGTAATGTTATTTACAATGTTTTATATAACGTTTACAACGGTTTAAAAATAAATAATATAATTTTGTTTTATTCGTCTTTTACCGACAAAATTCAATCGTTAATGGATGAATGATCATACATAAAATATCAGCGATTAATATTTATTCACTGAGCGACAGGAAAGTAATTTTTAGTACAGTGCTGCCATATAAAACAATTTTCTTATTTTCACACATTTTCTAACTGGCGCTGAGTTTCAATAGTTCCACATAAAATTGTACACAATGACAGTTTACAATCACAATGACAATGACAGTCAATATGAGTGTCAGTAATAAAATATATCAAAAATTACTTTTATATCATTATACATATATAGATATATATATACATATATATATATATATATATATATATATATATATATATATATATATATATATATATATATATATATATATATATATATATATATATATATATATATTAATATACCAATATACCATGTATATATAAACCTTGTAATCGCTCTGGGTATTTCTGTAAAAAACATTCAGCTCTTCAGGGAAAAATGGCTTTCAGCGGCACTAATTCATATCAAGGTTAAACGTCTCTTTAAATCCAAAGTGTACAAGAAACAACAAATCAGGTATTCCCCTTCGGTCTTGGATATGTTGTTTCGTGGTAATAATTCTCAGTAATATTTTTAATCCTTCCCGTAATTTTATCAACCATAACCGGTCTACGGTTGTTTTCACCACAGTTGTTTCGTTTTTCGGCTACTGACGTGTATCAGTTAGTTTCTGTATAATCAATTGGCAATTGTTTTCCGTGACGTATCAATCAGATTAGCTGCTACGGGTATGTTCGGTTTTGTATTAAAATAGATTTTATTTCAACTACAATATCTGTTTTTATTTTGTTTTTTTAATTGATTTGGTAATTCGTTTATTAAATTGAATTGAAGTCTGAAGATCTTTGTACTGTGTCTGTTTTCCGTTTTGATATCTTTAGGTATGACTGAATTGTAAAGGTTTGGTTATTTAATACTCGGGTTTTGCAGTACCGAGTGTTATTAAAATTAAATTTCTACGTTGAAATATCAAATTTTACAGCAGCCTTGGATTATCCTACACTATACTGGTTTTGTCTGATATTGACGTTAATATATTAATGATGATTACTCATAATAATGATGATTTTGAAATATAAAGCTATTTAACTTAGTTATATTGTTTATTTTCATTAAATGTGGTATTATTCAAGTTTCAGATTAAAACCGTGCTATTTTGATATATATTTGTTTAGTTAACGATAAAGAAACATAGTAAAAGTTAATAATCGCGATAATATTTTGCAAACTCCGCCTTTCTCTTACTTTCATGTCAATAACCACGCTGTTTCGCTCACGCTTCATGGCGTAAATTTAGATGGCGGTGGTCAAGGTTTCTATTGAGAGTAAAATAGTCAATCGATCCAATTTATGTTCTACGCGATTACTTCATATAAGGCTCCGAGCTATATTACATAAATTGCTGATATTAATACTAGCATTTATTATTTGATTACAAGGCAATCAAAGATGTCTTATCGAAAATAACTAGCATTTGTTCTGGTTCGATTTGATACGTGTGTTATCAAGGTATCGATTAATTAGAGTATAAAAGCCATATTGTTTGAAATGCAACCGATATTCCGTGTTTATGATAAGGCTCGGCTTTTTATTATATTTTAGGGTCTGCATTTTTTTTGTTTTTCCAACTAGGGTTTATATGGACTGTTTAACGTGATCACCGAATCACGATCCTCGGCATTAAACCTACCAATTAGCTTAGAGATAATCTTTTGCACTTTTGCCTTATGTTTAATCACAATTATAAATAATCTATTCGAACCTATCGACCATCGGACGAACCTAGGACCATTGGGAGGTGATATCTTAAGTGTAAGACTTAATTTTTCCAGATTTTTCTTTCATCTTAAGATTACATTTAAAATAGTGATATTTTCGGGGTCTTTTGTCTTTTTGAAAAGAGAGTGAATAGCAGAGCTTAAGATAACAACTGATTCGGTACTGAGTCTGTATACTAAGATACGGTATCAATTTTTAATGTTTTTGGTGTCGATGTTGTGTCTTATAAGGCATGTAATTATTGTTGCCAACAATTCGTGATTTATAAGTATAAAAAGACAGTTTGTTTTGCTGTATATGTTAATGCATCTTATTCCAATAAAAATAATAAAAACAATAAAAGCTTAAATGTAAAAGTTCTTTAGTTGGTCTCGGGCAACCCAGTACATTGTTGCCAAAACAGGGCATCTTAAAAAAATATTCTGCGTACCTGGAGGGACTTAAGGGTTGCTTTATTTCTTATGTACCAGACAGTGACTGCAACACTTTACTGTCAACAATTCAATAAACTGGGTAAAGAAGCAGGCAAGTTATACTGTTTTATCGACCTCATATTGATGTGACTCAGAAAACTGTTTGGATCTTGGGATGAAAAGTTCTCCCACATGCGACAAATTTATCATATTCGCCTCGTAACACTAAATTTTGTTCTAGTCAATGCAGCAATATTAGGCCGCTAAAAATAATGAACAATATTTCGAGATCATTATTAGATTAAGTTTATTATCGTTCAATCTTTTTTTTCAATCAATTTTAATAATCTTATTTTTTTTCAAAAATATAGAAAAATATTAATATATCGATTTTTTCAGCATCCCTAATTCTGCTCCCTATGAGGATTGAACTGGATTCAAATTCTGGATTGTTATAATTGTAATTTCTCAATTTTAAGATATTTTCAAAATCAAAAATATATGTTAGTCGATTTGGTTGGCGCAAGGGTCAAGACCTTCTTGACGTTTTCCTTTTACTGTTGCGATAGTCGCTGGTTGAAATCCTGCTGGGACATGGTCGTTAATTTATAGTTGTGATATTATTATATTGGTTTCTAATATATGAGACTCATAATAATCAGACTAAGGTGGCACCAATAATTTTTACTAGTTTTAACAAAAGATCGCAAAAAAATATTTGAACCCTTGCATTGTGCTGACAATAAATATTTGCGTTGATTGGGATTCACTAAACGCAAATATTCATATATATGTTTGTTAATTATGCTGCATATACAACACTCCCCTTGCTTTATTTATCCGTAATTTAGTCTATTATCTTTTGGGTGTCAAAATAAATTTCAATAATGTTTTTGTTCTCTAATCACCGGTGAATTATTTTATTTTATCGCCAGACTTGTTTTTCCATTAACCAACAGTTTTGATTATGAGTGAAATAACATTGGTTGGTTGTATCGACAATAATTAGCAATTGTTATGGGTTATTCTTAGAAAGAGCCGATAAGAAACAATTGACTATTTTTAATGTTATGTGTTGATTTTGTTGTTGGAATTGACGCAATGAATATTCAGATTTTTTACCATCGGTAATTATTTTATTTTTTAGTTAATAATACATCATGGATCATATGCAAGGGCATGATCATATGGATCATAGTATGCACGATATGGGATCTCATGGAGCCCACACCATGGACGCACACAGTGGACACTCAATGGACGCGCACAGTGGACATTCGATGAGTGCTTCTCATGGCGGCATGGTTCACAGTATGGCTGATATGGCAGTAAGTTCAATTGACATAATTTGTTAAAAAGCAGAAGAAACATTAATACATTCTATTTTACATTTTTATTGGTATATTTTATTTTACATATGTGAATGTTAGAAATATTGAATCGCATATTGTTGGTATATTTTACCTTAATTTCACAATAAGGAAAAAACGCGTTGAAGCTATAACAGATACGTTGATTCTATTGGGATTACAAATTGGTTTGGTCCGTACTGTTTTATTGGAAGGACTATAGACTTATTTTTACACGAATGTAAGAATAGTATTTCTTTTATACAATAATGACCTATGTAAGTCTTGAGTTTTAAGCCCCATAAAAAGTAGCTAGAAGCTGAAAAATGTGGTGACCAAGATTCCACATCTTCATGTGACAAAATAAGGCCCTGTAGAAATATACCAAGCGGTGAAATGCCTGATACATACCCGGCCAAGAAGACACTCCCTGGAATGGCGAGTTTAACCAGATTATGTGGGACTTTCTCAAGGCTTGCCATTACAGTAAACTAACCGCTTCACGGCTGATCCCTGGGGCTTACTTCTGCTACAGCTTAATAAACTAATTGTGACTTCGTAAACTTGAGTTTACACACCACGGGACAGTGACGTGTGTGGCAAAGTAAGAATTGTATCGACGGAAGAAGGTCGTTGCAGCCTGGAAACAGGGGGATATTAACGGTGATAGGTACTAGACGCGCACCGTATCGATCAGCTCTCGAATACATTCTCTGAAGATCAAGAGCTGAGTTGTTGTTTATGGAAAGCGTAAGACACAAAATGTTTGATTTTTGAGTGTCAGTTTCCCTGTGTGTTCTTCTGACATACCATGGAGCGTCAATAATTCTCTCGAGAGGCTTATTTTGAAAAATTTGAAACCGTATCACCTGGTTTTGGTGTCACAAACTAGTAAACCTTAGATCCGTAGAGGAAAACGCAACGTATTAACATCTTGTAAATACAGTAAGCATTTGATGGAGATTGGGAGTCTGTTGGTTTTACGGAGTAGAGAAGATAGCAGATTTACTATCCCTGAACTTTTCTGAACAAAAACACCTTGTCGGACTCTGTACAAACATTTGATGCGCTTCAGTTAATTTTTTCTCCCAGTTAAAACAGACAACTAAAACCTCTCGTAAATATTGATTAGCTAATACAAATAGAGGAGTGTTGTATGAATCCGAAAGCAATACAAACTGGATATTGTTGATAAAGGTCTAGTCACTCGGAAATCATAAAAATTAACTATCATTACTCATTTCAAACCATCTTTTGAAAAAAGGACCAAGCTAATTTGTATTCCTAATATACAAAAAAAGAGAAAAAAATACACCTCCAAAAAATTACTATGAAATGTCTATTTTGGAGATTTTTACGGCACTCAACGCCAAGTAGTAATAATAACCCGAAATTATTTTTATACAGTTTATAGATTATTAAATTTATATTATCTAACAAATCTTAATACAACTGCATCTAATGGTACAGTTAATTTATTGATCTGTGGGGGATTCATTATGTCAAATAGTTTGTTGAGTTGACGATTAATAATAACTTTATTTTATCAAGGTGCCTTTAATTTCAGTTTCATTTTTCGACAAATTCCACTGTTTTGTTTCAACCCTGGCATTTCACTACTGTTGGGGGCCTCATTGGTTCAATGATCGGGATATTCTTTATGGCGGCATTATATGAAGGTCTCAAATATTATAGGTAAATATATATTATTGTCAATTTTTTATTACTGATTTTATTGCGCGATCAGTGGTATCCGACATTTCGCAATAGTAATCAAAGTTGTGTATTCACTTTATCGGTTCTGTATCTTTTTATTATTCGTAAGTTTTAGTGATAAAATTTAATGTATCATCTTGTTACTGTAATCTGTACATCATGTAATATATACCTGTTTTCATTTTCAGAGAATACCTGTTTTGGAAAACCTACAACGCCCTTCAATACAGAGCCGTATCTCTGCCTGACAAGGCAACCGCACCAGATGAACCGCAAGTCGTCCAGTAAGTCCATTTTTATCACGTTTTCTCGTTTAATTTTATAACCACTATCATTGTTTAACAGTCTTTTTATAGCAACAAAATGTGCGCGATATTTCAAGGTCGTTTCTGATTTGCATAACTTAATTTGATATCTAAAAACTTTCTGTATGCATAATGTGAGTGTATTTTTTACAGGCCCGGAATCTTGCCTATTCCCAACAGGTATTTAGTTTCAAAGTATGTACATGTAAATGGGCTATAGGTTCACTTTTGATAGAGCTTTCCAACTATAAGTAGTAGTAGCCTCCATATTTGTATTTTTCTTTGTATATTGTTACAGGTCAATTGAAAAGTCCCCGGCCTGACACATAGATGGCGCTACTAGAATTAAATCCTTTTTTTTAGTTAGCCCTAACCCTCAAAAGATGTATATAGATAGATAAAGACAAAGAGAGATATATGTAAAGATGTAAGAAGCCTGTATAAATTTGACAGCTGTCGGATCATTAGTTTGTGAATTATAGCTGTTTGGGTGAAGCAACTTTTGTTATTGTGAAAAAAATTGATAAAAAGGAATTTCGCGTATTGATACAATATTGCTTTTTGAATGCAAAAAATACAGTTGAAGCAAAAACTTGGCTTGATGCCGAGTTTTGATTGGTAGGATTGGTACGCTAAGTTTAGACGTGGTGAAATGAACATCGAAGACGGTGAACGCAGTTGACGCCCAAAAGAGGTTGTTACCGACAAAAACATTAAAAAAATCCACAAAATGATTTTGAATGACCGTAAATTGAAATTGAATGAAATAGCAGACACTCTAAAGATATCGACTGAATGTGTACATCATATCATTCACGAATATTTGGGTATGAGAAAGCTCTGTGCAAAGTGGGTGCCGCGCGAGCTCACTTTTGACCAAAAACAACGACGAGTTAATCATCAACTCGGAGAAGTGTTTGATGATGATCAAGCGTAATAAATCCGAGTTTTTGCATCGATATGTGACAATGGATGAAACATGGCTCCATCATTTCACTCCGAAGTCCAATCGACAGTCATCCGAGTGGACTGCACACGATGAACTTGCTCCAAAGCGTGGGAAAACGCAACAGTCGACTGGCAAGGTTATGGCATCTTTATTTTGGGATGCGCATGGAACAATTTTCATTGACTATCTTGAAAAAGGAAGGACCATCAATAGCGACTATTACATAGTGTTATTGGGCCGTTTGAAGGACGAAATCGTCGAAAATCGGCCGCATTTGAAAAAAAAAAGTGCTGCTTCACCAATACAATGCACCGTGTCACAAGTCAGTGAAAACGATGGCAAAAATCTATGAATTGGGCACCGTATTCTCCAGATCTGGCCCCCAGCGACTATTTCCTGTTCTCAGATCTTAAAAGAAATCTCGTTGGGAAGAAATTTTCGTCGAATGAAGAGGTGACCGCCGAAACTGAGGCCTATTTTGAAGCAAAAGACAAATCGTACTACAAAAATGGTATCGAAAAGTTGGAGGCTCGCAATAATCACCCTTGAAAGCAATTATGTTGAATAAAAAAAACTAATTTTGCCAAAAAAATGTGTTTTACTATGGTAGGCCGGAGACTTTTCATTTGACCTATTGTGTGCTATTTGGCATAGTATGCTTAGTAATCTTATTATTTATTATTATTTTATTTTCTTGCTATCGACTTACTATATTCACTATATATCTGTAATATGTAATATATTTTTGCTATGGTATAACATTTATGTCACTCAGAATGTTTTATTGAAGTTTGAAATTATTATAATTAATCTATTTTTTTTCCTTTTACAGGCCAACCATGCTCAGTGGAATCCACTTTTTCCAGACATTCTTGCACATAGTCCAGATGGTTCTGAGTTACTTCCTGATGCTGATTTTCATGACGTACAACGTATGGCTGTGTATAGCAGTAGTTTTAGGAGCTGGTGTCGGTTATTTCCTGTTCGGATGGAAAAAGTCGGTCATCGTCGACGTAACCGAACATTGTCACTAGTATAAGTCCAGTTCGCTTTAACGAATTTAGGATGTCAAGTAAACTAACTATTCCATCAACAAATATTTTCATATATACAAATGAATTGCGCAAAACAAAAGACTACGTGATATATATGCGGATGTTCCTGTTATAAGGAAAGGTGGCATTCAAAATGCTAAATCCAAATCATTTTTTACAAAATGTATTTTGAAGAGCTCATGGAACAGTATGGAATTTGTGATATCACTGTAAAGAGAAACTCATCAACTTAGAAATTTGGGCAGAGCTCATACTAGTATATGACAATATAAATTTAGTTTTCATAATTTCTTTAATACTTTAAGATAATACTTGTTCCCATACTTTTAATTTAATTTGTAACAAGGATATAATTATTTTGACTATAGTTCGTCTGCATTAGATTCGAGATTAGTTTTTACATAATCAATTCCGCACCGGAAACTGACTTCTTCCCAAATGTACAGATTTGTACTATCAAATTAGTTATGTCCGAATAATTCCATTAAGTATTAATAGAACTCAGTAAGATACAACTTAACAATTTGTGTCTCTTTTTTTATAGTAAACAGTTTTATATATAAATTATTATTTGTCATTTATAAGACATTATTTGAAAGAAGCATTATTGGAAAACATTGAATTACTCGAAATCTACTATTTATTAAAATTTATTTAATATATATAATCTTTTTTCACAGGGTATGTGTCCGTTTTATTTTTAGGCTGCTGTTAAATTAAAAGTGATTTTAAAAATCGTTTTGTTGTTTTTTTTTTCAAACAGTTGAATCCAGTTTTTATTTAGACTACTCTAATTGGTGTTACAGTCTCATTGATTCGATTATCTTCAATAATAGCTCTTAAATCTATTATTTAATGTACCATATGCATATTTATAATTAGTCACTTTAAAAACATTGTTTAGAGATATGGAATTTTGTTATTTAGTATCATCACTAAAATAATTGTCACAATAAAATTTAAACATATGTTAAGGCGTTATACTATCTTAGATTTTTCAAATTATTTTATTAACTTTAATGAGAAATACATCGTTAAATAACTATTATGTCGAAGGTATCTTTAAGCAACATTTTTTAAACAGCATTTTGTCGATATAAATCTTATGCTTTCTTCTCAAAATCGACGGTAATATATCCATAACATTAATTGAAGATTAACACGCAACAAGCAGTACCACGTAATTATCTCTAAAGCATTTATCTGATTGACGTAGTTTTTTAGTAATCTTTGCATTAAAATAAATGAGAAAATGTACAATTAGTAAAAACTAAACTAATCATCTGCTCATGCCTGAACTTGCAAACAGCGAGTCCGTGTAATCTTAAAACATACACTCATAAACTAATAACCAGCTTTATATATCTCATGGATATTTGAAGATATTTAAAAAAGTTATGAAACTTTTGTAAAAAATGTGAGATCGAATGAAAAAAAATCTTTGAAATAAACAGTTTGAATACCAATATCGCTTAAAATCATTTACTGTTTGTATACTAAATACATTTTTTAACATTAAACCCGTTTTTCTCTAGTTCTGTGAGCTAGTTCAATTTCACTTCTACTGAATAAAAAATTCATTGTAGTTTCCCAGATTATCTATAGAATTACCAAGCGTTTCAAAGATTGACAAATTATTACTCTCGTAACAAATAATTTGATGTTGATTCTTGTCTCCAAATGACAGGAGTTCAGCTTGTTCCGTTTCCATCTAATTAAATAAAAAATTCAGCTTCTCGGATCATCAGTGGAATGGATGGATTTTCAAAAAATCAAAAACCTTGGCTACTTCCAAAAAAAAAGGCAAATATTTATTTTTAATCCGTTTAAGGCGCTGATTTGTGCTGGAAAAAATCCAGTTGGATAATAGAACGACCTCATTTTGTATCTGAAATGCGTATTAAAATCTTAAAGTTTTATTCAAATTGATAACGTAATTATAAATAAACTAGATACAGATGCAAATGTGCCTCCTTTAAAACAAAGAAAAAGTTTCCTACATTTCCTTGCAATTTAAGAAGTACATCTTGCTCTAAAAGAGAAGTCGATTAAAGAGGATAAAGAGAAGTTGGAAGCGTCCAATAATATTTAAGGTTTGTCTTAAAATGAAACAATTGTGTTTTTTTGTAGTTTCTAAGCACATCCATATATTTATTACATAAAAATATAACATTCAAAAAAACTTTATCAACAATATACCATAAATTATAAAAACACAGTGTTGCTTATCACCACTAAAACAAAATATACAAATATGAAATGAAGTATTGTGCTACTGGTAACGTTGGACCCAAAAATCAGTTTTTAGGTACTAAATATATTCCAAAACACATTTCACATCATTTAGCTATACTAGTGACAATAATACTATTTTACACAAAGTTACTTGTTAAGCTATTGTATTATCAGTTATTTGATTGTCAATATTCTTATAACAGCAGAATATATATGAGTCGGGTAATTCCTATAAAATTGTAGAAAACTTTATTAGAAAAAGACGTATAAATTCAAGAAGCTAAAGTTATAGAAAAATAGTTTGAATTCGTGCACTTATGCTGTTGAAAACCCATAAACCTTTGATTCACCTGCATTATTAAATAAGTTTTGATGAAATACCTGAAGGAAAGAAAAACCCAACCATTTTAAAAGAGTTTTTTCTTAACTGCAGTAAATCTCTCCATATAAGCATCATAGCCATCTATGTTAGCTAATTGCTTCATTTCAAACAAATTACCTTCCAAAGTTAGATTACATATTTTACTATCAGTCAGTAACCTAGGATGAATGGAAGTTAACTGCAGGCAATTTTCTTCCAATCTTAAAGTCTTAAGCCTGGGACATGTAGCTATTTCCGATGATAAACTTGAAATTTGGTTTTGATTTAAGTTTAATTCGATAACATTAAGTGATGATATTTCACTAGGAATTGACGCAATTTCATTTTGAGATAAGTCTAACAAATCTAAATGTTTTAACCCACAAAACATCAATGGAAATTCTTTCAGATGGTTATCACTTAAAAATACTTGTTTCAAATTAATTAAATTAGTAAAGGTGCGAGGTAAAGCTGATAAATTATTGTGACTCGCGTTGAATGTTTCCAGTTTTGTAAGTGCTCCTATACAATCTGGTATTTTAGCTAATTTGTTTTTACTTAAGTTAAGATGTCTCAGTTGCATAAATCGACTAATTTCATTTGGTAGAACAACAAATTTGTTGTCAGATATGTCCAGGCTCCTTAAGGAACTTTCGAGCTGTTTAAATCCTGGAGGAAATTCATTTAGTTTCCCTTGAGATACTTTTAAGACACCCGTTTTTTGTGCAGTTTCAATATGTTGTTTCAAACCCGAGTTACCCATCGTTCATTGATAAATGGTTCACTAAAATTAAGAAATATTAAACTCAATCACGAATAATTTGGTAATTAATCACCTACCACGGGTTTTTAAATATTTATTCCAACATTTTCAGATATACAAACACTGGTGACATTTGTATTACTGTTACAATGACATTTTAAGTCTAAAACACATTGATCGATATTATAATTATACATTTAGTTCGTTTAATTGAGGTATTATTTATAAAAATTATGCTACATTAATTGTATTAAATTGTTATTAAAGCCATAATTTTACTCTTTAAAATAATAAATTATGCATTTTATTAAAAAACAATGTTTGCAAATAGAGTGCTCAAATTAGGTACCATTTTTGTATACGTATATACCTGAATTTATTTTGATTAAATTTTATTTTACTTATACTTTAAGTATTTATTTAAAATGTTTTTGAGTAAATAAAATACCGGAAATAATTTAGAGCAAGATTTTTATAGTAAGGTGTTTGTCCTCGTTTTATATATAAGATAGAAAAGATACACAATATTATAAAATCTGTTGACATATAGACTATTTTAATTGTAGATTATATCCGTCTTTTTCACTCTTGTGACCTAAAAAGAGGTCAAACACCTTCTGTGTGTTGTAAAATACAACAACTAAATGTTTATGGTGGTGAAGGAGGTATAGCCAGGAATCTTGCTGTGTAAAAAATAACAAACGTTTTCTTGCAAATTAACAACGAGAATATTTCTTTTACTTTTTGACTGTGTTCGGAAAAGATTGATTGGTAAGTGATGATATATATTTAAAGCGAAATTCTAGAATTGCGTATTTGTCGTATATCCGTATGTTTTTGTTTACAGTTTTGCTATTACGACATGCTATGATATGAATATATTAGTTAATGGGTTACGTATATATTTTAGTCTTTAATAAAAATATGCTTCTTTATCCTTTATCAAGTAGATGTCTTTATCAACCTTGTATCAGGTATATGTATCAATGCTGTTTATGCGTCGTGCCTTCGCTCACATAATCTTAACTACAATATACCGTTTCGTTTACCCTTTTATTAATTGTTATGGTTATAATATCAAATGAAAATAATGGCAATTTGAAATAATAAGAAATATTTAAAAAAAAAAACGACATCTAGTTTAGTACCGGCAGAATTGTATACGCCTTCAAATCGACGGCCTTCATTTTCAATCGTAAACTATTTATAAATGTAAATACTACTTGCGCGTGCGTGATTGTTTTAACAACAAAAATCAGTGTTCAACTTGTAAACAACATATAACGTGTTTATTTTGAATCTATGGTTGAGAATTTTTCGGGTAATATTAGTAACAATCAGGTAAAAATGCATGATTATCAGTGAAAACGAATTTTTTCTTTATGGATTTTTTTAATTGCTTGGTTTTTAAAATATTTTTTTTATAATCGCTTTTCAAAATTACTTTTTACGATTTTGTCCTTAAATAACACGTGTTCTAAAAGATTTCTGTTATAAGTCCATTTTAGAATCTAAAGTATTATAAGAATTATATAGTATTAGGACTGTTTGAGAGCATTATGTCATTATCCAGTTTACAAATGTTTCGGTTTCTGTATTCTTGTGTCAAAGACTAAATATGTTTTATACACGTAGTTCTGTTAAATAGGTAAGAAGTAGGAAATTATGAAATTAATTTAATGTCTATCTCCATAATTTAATAAATGTATAACGCACCTAGCCAGACGATATTTTTATATTTTTCAAATTAAGTTATGGATATGCGACGATAGACGACTACTATTTTAATCAACACGTGATCGATATATTATTTATTTTTAGTGTTTTTAGTGTATACATTTTAGTGTCTGAAAATAGACTAAAATACAACGCAACTATGTAAGTGTTATGATGTTTTACGTATCCAAAACCTTAATTTTTCATTTTATTTATTTTATTTTTTTCTATATTAAAGTAAAATTATGTAGCAACTCTACCAGCATATTTATATAGATGACAATTTATATTTTTAGTTCTCTTCCGTTTTTATTTTGATTCTGTGCTGTTTGGAAGGCTATTATTTTCAGCCTTAAATTTATATTTAAAGTATGCCTATTATTTCATTTTTACTTAATAGATCCGCGTGAATATAAGTGATTATTAAATTGGCACAAAAATCAGAATTTTTATCAGATTCCATTCCTGTTTAGATTTGTTTGTTATTGGGTCAAGAATAGTATATATATATATATATTTTTTTTTTTTTTGTTTTAAAGTCGACTGAATTTATGTTATAGTCTTGATAAGCCGAACCAGGTAGAACTCATTGGGGCGAACGGGTTATTTCCATCGCGGAACTCAGACTAGTTCTGACTGAGTTTTTATTGTACCTGACGTCTAGTGCCGTACCAAAATTCCGATAGCCGACATGGCTAAGGATAGAGGTGATGCTGCCGCCGTGGATCTTGTGGAGGAGGATGTTGACATCGAGAAAGCTGTTGAAAAAGAAATGGCGGCTGCTGCCAAGAATAGCGCCAATATAGAAGTTGCGACCAGACGCAAGCCTAAGAAAGTGCACCGTCAGAATAGCAAAGAAAGTGGTGTTAATGTTGGAAGTTTTGTTCATAAACCTCGGTAAAGATCATTATTGTTTTAATTTTTATTAGATCCATCAGGCTAACGCGCACAAAACATTTATGTCGAAAATTATTTTAGATCTTGGAAGAACAGTCGTCGTTCTCGAAATGGATATGGACGAGGTTTACCAAAGAAAGGAGGAGCAGGCGGAAAGGGAGTTTGGGGTAAATTTGGTTCGGAGCTGCTGGAAGATTACGAGGACGTGAACGATCCCAATTTCGACGTTGAGAATTTTAAAAACATCGAGTTGAAAGTTGTAGTACCTGAGGTTTCACATGAAGATCTAAAAAGGCAGGCATGTATCGCAGAAAATCTAGTAAATCTCATAGAACTTTGGCTTATTATTGCACTGTATATGTTAGTGCTCAAGTGATTGACTTTTAACTTTTACAGTGCGAACCGTTTATACTGGAATTCTTTGAGAGTTATGATATACAAGAAGTGGCCCAATCAGTTGAAGAACTTGTCCCTGTGAGATTCAGAGATGTGTTTGTTCAGCAAGCTATCGAAATAGCTATGGATCATAAGCCATCGCATAGGGAATTGATCTCTGTGCTTATTTCCGATCTCTATGGATATGTGTTGACTGAATCAGATATTAGTAAAGCATTTGAAAATTTATTAGCCAACCTGAGTGACCTTATTCTGGATATACCAGACGCTCCAGTTGTCCTCGGTGAGTCCTTATTTCTTCTCAATATTTATCATACTACTATCCACAAGTATATATTATGAATGTCCACTCAGGACACACAGGCTTTAATAAGTAAGTAATGTTATCCAGTAGTTTACCACACACATATTTTTGGATGGTAGTGGTGTTCTTTATGGATAGATGCGCATGAAGTTACATATTTGCAGGCAATTTTATTGCTCGAGCTATAGCAGACGATTGCATTCCTCCACGTTTTATCGTCGCTACTAAAGAAAAAAGCGATGATACCATCTTTCAAGAGGCGCTAATCCGCGCGGATACACTGCTGTCCATGAAGCACGGTCTCGTGCGGCTGGATAACGTGTGGGGCGTTGGGGGACCACTAAGGCCCGTTCAAGCGCTCACAAGACAGATGTCGCTCCTCCTGAAGGAATTTGTTTCATCTGGAGACGTGGAGGAAGCTTCTCGTTGTCTGTCTGTACTTGAAGTAAGTGTCGAACTAATTGTGTTATATTCATTATATTTCTTGGCCTGCTATTCTTTGAATAATTCTTTCACTTTGCTTCTTTATATTATGTGATATATATGTAATGTGAGTGTAATATACAGACTAAACTATGATTATTACTTATAAATTATCGGTAGGTTTAAATATATTGTACATCGTTTAATACTCCCATCACTTCTTGCAATCTTCATAAGAGGTGTATTCCTAATTGATGGCTTCAATTATTGTTAGTAAAGATCTTCAGTTATGGCATTATTTGGCTCTACCATTTAGGTAAAAAAAATCTAACGCAGACATTATAGTCTGTAGAAAAATTACCAGATTCAAACTGTGGTCGATTTTAATATAATAACTTTAATTTATCACAAACTTTACCGTGCGTACAAGGGACATTAGGTCGGTGTGAAATTGTGTAAAAGAGGTCTCAAGAAGTTAACAGTATTATTCTGAAAAGCATTTTTTACTAATATCATAAACTTCGCAAGCTATCAGTGCTATTTTCGACTTATTTTGGATATTTACTTATTATATAATCCTAGCATAATTATATATTTAGTTTCTTGCATTTGTAAATTTTTTTTTAAGTAAGTTATGTTAGTCATGTGATCTGTTTGTATTTGAAGATAATATTTTGATAAAATACTCAGTTTTCAAAAAAAATCTAGTTTTGAAACCTCCAGTGCTGTACACATAAGATAAGATTGATTTTTTGTTTAGGTTCCTCATTTCCATCATGAGCTTGTATACGAAGCGATCGTGATGGCATTAGAGGCCAATAGCCAGTCAACCGAAAAAGCCATTTGCAATTTGCTCAAAGCGTTTGATACACGAGTTTTAATTACAAGGGATCAGTTAGAAATTGGATTTTTCCGAGTTTTCGACGACTTACCTGACATTTCGATGGATGTGCCTTTGGCATATGTTATATTGGATCGGTAAGTAAATTTTATCAGCGCATCACATAAAATTACATAGAAAAATGTATTGATATGTTCTTATATAACTCAGCAAGCCTTGTATGTCCCCTTCATTCACTCTTTTATAAGTTAAGGGGCCCTAGTCTAACGAGAACTTACTTCTTGTGCCCAATTGTATCGTTCCATGATTCAGGGCCTAGCCGAGAAGTACTTCAGTTCTTACGAAAATGATAGAAATGATCTCAATTGCTTTAAAAGACGAAAAATATTCAGAATTTTTACGAAATTACGAAAAAGCCTTTAGTAAAGCTGTCAATAAATATTAACTTTAATAAATCACTACTTTGAATATATTTCAATAGTTTTTTAACGAATTTTTTCTTCTTCGACCGTATGATGTATTTGTAACAGACCTCTCCACCAGAGATTTCTTTGGAGATAGAGTCGTGGGGTGGGTTTAAAGCATGATTTATTGTTTTTTGCTCAATACCTCTAATTCATTTGATTAATATCAATCTATGACACCTGCTATATGATTAATGGCCGGCTTGGGTATTTATGGCTTGAATGGTGCTTTTACTCATTAGCTTGGTCATTAGAATTTTTCTTACCGACTGGTAATTTCGAGGATCGCGCATTTGTCTAATCTCAATTATATGGCAATGTCTGTATTGAATATTTTTAACGTAAAACCGTTTAGCAAGCTTACCATACTGACCTTTTGGGATGTCGCATTTTCAAAGCGTAATAGCTTTTGACTGAATAAATGAAAAATAGTATTTTGTTTGGGTTTTCTGAGTAAATATTACTAGAACCATGTTACTTTTTAAAAATTTTTAGTCATCAATTAGGAAAAACAAAAAATTGTATTTTCCCAACTTTATATGTTTTGTGCTGTTGGATGAGTAATAGAAGAAAATTCTTTTAAATGAAATTCCTTTAAAGTAAATTTAATAACAAATAAATAAATTTATTTCGAAATAATTTCTTCGATTGTGTTCCTGCTGTGAATGAAGAAGTTTCCTTAATATAAGATAAGGTATTCCCTCTATTAATTATATTTTCTTCTACTAGAATACTTATTTCATTATAAACAATTTAATGTGTATCTTAATGAATATGCCTGCTGATGGTTTTGATGATTGGACATTAGATTATGGTGCTGATAAAGAAGATTTTTTTATTTTTTTAGTTCATTTTGATAATAGA
The DNA here is from genome assembly GCF_030347505.1 of Rhynchophorus ferrugineus. Taxonomy (NCBI): domain Eukaryota; kingdom Metazoa; phylum Arthropoda; class Insecta; order Coleoptera; family Curculionidae; genus Rhynchophorus; species Rhynchophorus ferrugineus. The sequence continues at coordinate 14,114,527 of NW_027472583.1, read as the reverse complement.
GTAAATACTTTCTGTCAAAAGCAAGCAGGTTCTGTTTAATTTATGCATATGCAGGAGAACAAATCAAGAAAATATAGTTTGATATATTATACTGTGATAAGAATGTCGGCGGCGGAGTTCGATATAGATATTTTTTAAAGGACATCTTTATATAGGCGAACACAAAATGTCGATAACGAACCGCGCAATATTCGGATCTCTAAACAAAAGTTCGATGGATGTACCGAACTTTTTTCGCTCCAATCTTATTTTTCCGCCTAAAACATAAGTTCGATACTCTGAAAAATTTTATACCCTCACTTATAACTATCGATACTTCTTTGAAAAAAAATGCACGTCCAAAAAATATTGATATATCTGGCAAAAAAATATAGGCGAAAAATATAGAAATTATAGAAAGAATATAAAAATTTAAAAAAATCCATATATTACTAAAACAGTGGATTAAAAAATATCTAAATGATTTTCAAATAGTTGTGACATTTGCGTCTATTTGTTAATTTAATTGTTTATTTCTTATGTTTTAGGTTTATAGATCTGTGCCGCAACGAAGGATTCTTGACTGACAGCATTGTAAAGAGGTTCCCGTCAAGGGGTCGTAAGCGCTTCGTGTCGGAAGGTGATCATTTCGTTTCGAAGGACAAACAAAACAAAGCCCACGAGTATTAACGCATACGCCCGTTCTACTCACATTTATTTTTTGGTAATAAATTGAACAAATTATTTTCGTATTGGTGAATGTCAATTGAGTGAGAAAACCTATGTTTGTCGTTCGTGTTGTCGTATTGATGGTGTATTAAATGTAGGTGGTCTGTTTGCGATTACATCTGTTATATCTGGCGTTATTCACCGAGAGGGAATAATTTGAACAATTTGTACGAGAAGTTCCGTATGTATAACCTTCTTCATAGTTTCGCTGCTACTTTACCGTTTCATGCAGTTATACATTTTATTCATTTCTTTTGTATTAGAAGACATTAAGCACATGGCAAAATCTAGATATGTATGTTATATACTTTTTGTACATTTTTCTCTATATTATCAAAAATAAAGAGTTACTAGATATAGTTTTGTTTCTTTTCCATACAATAGATTATTAATCCATTTGATTTATAAGTTAACAAATATTTGAATATGTTTTTGGTGTTTATTAACACACAGAACCATATCAAATAAATTGTTCATAGTTGCAGCTACTTTGTGTTTCATTGGTTGCGCGTACATAATTTTTTTCATTTATCAAAAGAAAGAAAATTTTTTTTAAATTTTATTTTGTGAAATTGTTATTTGATGAAAAAAACTGCTGAGGATTTGTGGAAACATTTTATGTTGATCACTCAACCATTTCCAGATGATTGAAGGCCATTTGAATGGTGAATACTACTAACATTAACTTATCTAATTGAATATACTTCTTCCCAATTAACTTGATATAGAATCTGCTGCATGGTCTGAAACGTTCTCAAACCTAATCAACTAACAAACCTTAAGTCTATATTGTAGTCTTCTAGAGATGCCAAATGCATGTCCTAAAGTACATTTTCGAATTTAAAATCAAAATTATTATTGACAGAGACTTTAGTGCTTTTGTTCTTCATAAAGACTAATGTACTTTTGAATTCATATGAACCAACATTCCAACCATTTTCCCAGTTCATTCAATGTCATATTGAAGATCACATTTATGTCCAAGAAACTCGCAATCTCACGATAAGTTTTCATATAGTGATTTTACACCACCATTTTATTTTTCCAATTTAGTCAACACTGCAAAGCTTGAAATAAATATCTGGTCGCATATAATCCATTAATTATATGCATGTATGTGTCCTATATTTTTAAATTTTGGTTTCGTAATATTTAATAAGACGTAATTTTTAAAATGTAAATTTTAGATGTAATTTCATACATTTTGTTTGTTCCTGTTAGTCGACCGGCTACAATTTTATAAAGTTTTATATCATGTCAATATAACTTAATCCACAAATTTATAAATAGAAGTCTGAAAAATGGGAAACTTCAGACACTTTTGTTTTATTAATTATCCGCAGACAGTATCATAATATCTGTTACCATAATTGCTTCAGTTTGTTTTGAATTCTGTACACAAAATAAAACGAACTTGCACTGGTATTCGTTGATGTGTTTGAGAAATTATTAAAATTAAATTAATATTTTAATTTAATATATTACAAACTATATTAAAAAGAGTTATATTTGCAACATAAAATATAGGATCAAAAAAATCTCAGAATGTATTGTTAAAAAAGAAGTTAATTATTGTCCTCATGTTGTCTAGACAGCCAAAAATACATTATCAAAGTTCTATATATTTTCTATTATATTACAAAACAATGAGATAGCTTAGGCAATATATCATACATATTTAGAAAGCTAACCTAGAATTTTAGTTCTAAAAAGTTCTTAAATTCTTAACCATGAGTGCTTCTCAATTAGGAACAAGTAAAAAACGTACATGGAGTGAAGTAAATAGAAGTAGAAAAGAGGAAAAAAGGAAGTGGAGAGAGATAAATCTAGAGAAGAAACTAGAAAAGCAGAAACAGAAAGCGAAAACAAAGGAGAATCAGCTATTAGAGAATCAGGAACATTCAAAAAGTGTAAAACCGTTTTCAACGTTATCTATAGCTGTTCCCGGTTCTATATTGGAAAATGCTCAGTCCGCTGAATTAAGAGCATATCTTGCAGGACAAATTGCTAGAGCGGCTTGTATTTTTCAGGTTATTGTTTATATTTACTTGTGTGTGTGTTTTGTTCTAACATTTCACTTCTAGGCAGATGAAGTTATAGTTTTTGATGATTATGCTGAAGAAGTTGGTGTAAAGAAAGCCAAATTTGATGACGGTAAGGGTGAACAATTAGCTAGGCATAGTTGTGTTCAATTGGGTAGAATTTTACAATATTTGGAATGTCCTCAGTACCTACGAAAAAGTTTTTTCCCAATTCACAAAGATTTACAATACTGTGGTGTTTTAAATCCTTTAAATGCACCTCATCATCTTGGACCTAAAGATGGTTTTATTTATAGGTAGTTGAATATATTTTAATATTAATTGATTAAAACCATGGTTTTTTTAATTAGAGAAGGTGTTGTATTAAATACTCCTGTGAAAGCAGAAAAAGGTTCAGTGGTAAATGTAGGGCTTCTGAAATTAGTACGGGTAGATAAGGTTTTAGTGCCAGGTAAATATGATAGTTTGTAACTTAATTGTTATAAAAGTTGTTTTAAGTATAGGAATTCGTTGTACCGTCAAATTATTGCCACAAGATTCTAATAATAAAAAGTTGAAAGGAGTTGTTGTTTCTCCATTACTACCAAGAAGTGACACAGGAATTTACTGGGGGTATTCTGTGAGAATAGCAAATTCATTATCTAAAGTATTTTCACAGTGTCCTTACAAGGAAGGGTAAGATACAAAATATTTGTTTTCTGACATCCATGATAATCTCTATATTTTCAGTTATGATATTAGTATTGGTACATCTGATAAAGGAGCTTCAGTTGATAATTTTGAGTGTCCGAAATATAAACACTTATTGGTAATGTTCGGAGGGCTGCAAGGGTTGGAAGCAGCTTTGGAAAATGATAATGTTTTAGACGCTGATGATCCAAGTCTCTTGTTTGATTATTATTTAAACACATTACCTCAACAAGTGAGTTTGAGAGGAAGTTAGAATGTGATAAGGATTTAAAATTGTTGATTACAGGGTTCAAAAACTATTAGAACTGAAGAAGCTATACTTGTAAGTTTAGCTGCACTGAGACCAAAATTAAATCCAGAGTACAAATTGCCAATATTTGATGGTAGTAGTGAGGAATTCTCAGAAAATAGCAATAAACCGGATGTAGAGAACACTAGGAAAGAATCTATATCTGCAGAAGCTACTCAAGATAAAGCTGATGATATGAGTAGATTTGATTCTGATTGATATTTTAATAAAGATACATTTAAGTAATGTGAAAAGTTTTTATTTCTATTTTTACTATTGAAATAATTAGGGCAAATTACCTAAAAAAGGCTTCAACTCAAAATGGTTGAAAGACCTTTAAAATAAAAAGTCCAGAATCATCTATCCAATTAATATATTTCTCAAAGAAATATAAGGACATGTAAAATATATATTTAAACCCTAAAACAATATTAATATACTTCAAAATTGTATTATCGCTTGGCTTGTTGGAAATAAGAAAGTAGCAATATAAATTCTTTAAAAATGACTTGTACTCCTTTCACAATACTCTGTATTAAACATAAAGTACAAGTTTCACATTATACAAATACAATAAAAAGCATGGTACCAAACTGTGAAACACACATAGAACGTTGAAAAATATTTTTAATCATTTTTTAAAATTGTTCTTTGTTTCAATTTGTAGTGGAAGATTCATCCATGGAATTTTGTTCATTGGCTTGATTTTCAATTGTCTCTGATATGTGCAACTGAAATAAAAATAAAAAGTGTAAGTCTTAAAATAAAAATAAAAACATTTATATATATTTTACCCAATATTTAGCCCTAATAGTGTCATACTGGGTAGCTAAAGCATTGCAAAGCTCTTTTGCTCTTGCTGATGTATAAACATTGTTACCATCACCTCCTCCATTATTCGTTATTTTTTCTGAGCAAATATCCACAATTAAAGCTAGTAGGAATGGTGATCGATTACCTTGTTCATAGAATGTTTCACAAAAATCTGTAACTTTCTCGTTATGGCTTAATCCCCCCTTGTCATGAAGCAGGAGACTGTATAAGTGACATAATTAAGATCACAAATTTATAAATTATATATTTTTCTGTTACCCTCTTAAATAATTCCATGCACTTTCATTTTCCATTAATATTCTAATTTTACCTAGTGTATAGTCAATTTCACGGTTTAAAGTTTCTTGTGTAAAACCTGTAGTGTTATTCACAACAAAATATCTTTGGTTCCAAGCAGAATTATTTTTAACATCATCCTGTAATAGTTGATCCACATATTCAAGTTCTCCATCATATAAACTATGTAAATTAAAGGCAATAAAAATAGGAAATTAACAATGGGAAATAATGTTAGCATACTTGTACGTTTTAATGACCCACTGTCTGTGTTGCCATGCATGATAGTTTTTGGCATCTTCGCTTAATGATTTTTCAGTCAAATACTTTTCCTTTGAGGGATCTTGTAACCATTCAACTATAATACGTCTATGATGCCAAACTTGATAGTTCTTAGTTTGTTTTAAAATAACTTTCCCTATATATTCTAATTCCTCATTCAAATCCTTATTAAGTGCCTTTAAAATTTCCCTTCTATGGAATGTAATGATGTAATAAATTATATGAGTATTGTATCGGTAATCTACCTGAATTGCCAAACTGTATAATTAGCAGGATTTAAACTAGCGGCAGTTTTGGTTAGTTCTAATGTTCTTTCAGAATATTCTTTCTTTTGTACTACAGCTCTGAAATAGTCAAAACAATCTTCAACTGAAACAATTATGGGATATTAGTTAGGTTACACTTAATAATAATTGGACATCTGTACAAATTTTTATCCTAATTATTTTAATTGTATTAATAACACCACTTCAAACATACATTCTTCAGTATAATCAATAGCAGCAACTGGGTGTTCCCCATCATTCTGTTTTAAAGGAGTTATATCACTCCATTCTGGTCGATTTTTGTAAAGAACATGCTGTGTATCACATTCATCACTACTGTTATCACTCATATTACTTAATTAATTTATTATGTCTAATATAACAAAATAATGTATTATAAAAGTATAGATCGCAAGCCTAATAATAAATGTCAATATTTAAATTGACCACTTTGAATGACACATTTAAATTTTTTATGTTAGGCAACTTCTTGAACATATTATATAGAAAATCAGATCACAGATGGTGCTTAATTCGCCAACTTGTTTTGTTTGACTATATTGTAAGTTGCATATATTGGCAGTATTCATATAAATTAAAATTTTTGTTGACTTATTTGAAAATATACTTATATAGATTATGTATATTTTTTCAGGTTGAATAACAACTAATTTAATATAATTTGATAAACATTTATTCTAGTAACACCCATATAAAAATTTACAATTAGATATGTCTAATGACATTTAATCTTCAATATAAATTAATTAAATAAATAGAACTAACCCATAAATTCTAGTTAACAGTAGATTTATAAACGTTCTGTTTTATTATACATTGTTAAGTAGGTGTACAACATATTGTGTGTATTTATGATAGTCTACAAACATATTTTACTTAAGTATAAGTAATTTTGGTTTTGATATAGCTTTTTAGTTCAATAAATATGAAAAGTAGAAGTCAATAAAGGTATAACATCATATCTACGTTTAAACAAAATAAAAACGTTTCTTTAATTGTAACATTGATATTTCAATTCTATCTAAAATATGAATAGATGAATTCCATAGATTTTATATGGAACATTCTTAAATCATTTTAATGGTAGGACTAATGGTTTAAGGACATTCAGCATAAAGTTTTTTTTCCACAATGACATCTAATACAATAATAAATATTTTATCGCTGTAAAGCTTAGTACATTGTTTTTGGGGATTGGTTTATTCAAAATATTTAATTTTATATCACTATCTAAATTTTATTTAGAATTTAACAGTAAAAAAGAGTACAAAAGAAGGTATTAGAAAGGTACTGATTTTCCTATATTTTAAAGCCTGCTGTAATCAAATGATCCTATATATCAAATTTCTGTTTGTTGTGTGGTATGCTTTGAGAATGATTTGTGTTTTGACGGTGTATTGGCACTGATTTGTTGGTGTATTTGTGGTTAAATATAGAAAAACCATTGTACAAAAAGAAAATAACAATTACATAGAAAATTTAATTGGTGATAATTAGTAACATTTTAAACAAATCGACAAGACTCAAAAGAGAGGTGGTTAAATACAAACAAATGTCATTTAAACTTGATATTTTATATGTTCACAAGAAACATTATCACTTATTTAAAGTGTGTGGCTCTTGGGATCATCTCGTGGGAAATTTTATATAAATTGAGCTCAGATACAATATTTCAATTTGATTCTAGAGCGTTCCTGAGAGACACACCATTATTAATTGGTCAAAATGAATTATCTATGGGTTTTGAAGGGGCTTCTCTTACAGATATCTCCATCTAAACATTATATTTCTCCTATCGATATCTATCTCCGGTAATAATCACCTTAAAGCTGCTTGTGTGTTCAGGAGGAAGCGATGGATTTGTTGTTGGTAGCATCATGAAGCACGCGCTCTCGAAGCGAATTGATAGGATAGGTATAGGTGATCGACGGTTGTTTATTTATTTTGCTCTATAAGGTGATCATTAAGGGATGGTTGTTTTTTTTTAATGTAACAACTTCTTATTCGTCTTCTACTACGGTCGGGCGTTGATAACGGTTTGTCACATGGACGAGTCGAAGACAGCCATGGATGCGGAAATGTCTTTATCCGTTTTACAGCATTCTAGAAACTCGTCCAGTGTCACTACGCCGTCTTGATTTTTGTCCATTTTCTGAAACAAATAAAATAAAAAGGATTTATAACACATTTTTCATTGTAAATGTTAAAATAACATTGTGTGTTATATGGATTTAGATTTAAATAGCATATTGTAATAATTTAAATGTAAAATTAAAGATTTTTTAAAAATTATTACTTTTACTGGTTCGAAAATGTTCCCAGTGGGTAATAAGCACCTCATATGATTATGATATATACATGATATGTATATATCATAGATAATCGCCATATTACGCGATCTCTATTCCAAATGTTAATCTATATTTAGTTTATATATAGTCTATATAGTCTAAAAGTCTATATTGGTCCTATAACCAGATTTGATGGTATTAAAAGTTTTAGTTTACGCGCTTCATTATCACGTCATACAATTTGTTTTGGAATTATTGTATGATGGTTATATTAGACTTGCTGGCAGTACTCCATAATTGGATTCCGTATGACCGAATAAGTTTAACTATTGCTCCGTATAGTAAAACCTTGTTATTTAATGTTCACTTCGATTTGCGCACATAATAATATACATTTTTTATTACGAATCACTTATGATTCGGGACGGGACGGAATTAATACACCACTTATGGCCTTGGAACAAAAGAGAAACTTTATTTTGATCCCTGGTAATTTATACCCACTCGATACAAGTCCCAGCGCCCTCTACTAACTTTTCTTCCTCCTTTCTATACTGTCTCTTGTATCTAGACAAGTCATATATTTAACATTTTTATTAGATACGCTTAGTACAATCTTAATTTACAATTAATTTATTTCTACTTTTCCTATGTACTTGAATTAATTCATAAGCAAGACGAGTGTGAGAAAATACATTAATATGTATTCCTCAATTATAAAATTATAATAACTTATAGCTATAATTTACACAAAGGTATATACTTATATAAGTTCTGCTCTTAACACCCTACGCGCTGTCCAGCAATTGTATTGCTTCCAAGTGAGTATGATTTAGTAATTTTCTTTCGTGTTTCAAGACGAAATCTTGGATAACTTCGCAAATACATTTGATTTCCACGTCATCGTGCAGATCTTCGTTGGTTATGTAGAGATAGGCATTGGTAATCAATCAAAGAACCTTGTTTTGACAGCGTTGTATGACTAGTTAATTTGAATTTTTAGTTCAATTCCATATTTGCACCTCATAGGTCCAAATTTGCTTTATAATTGTATTATAGATCAACCTCTTTGATTTTAGATCAAGTTGAGAGTATCTTCCGACTAACCAGCATAGTTGTTTTATTTTGGTTCTAACGTGTTTTGCTTTTTGTTTAACGTGATGTTAATGACATAACATATGATAAGCAAATATATTTGATATTGTTTAAGTCAAAGTTGTTTTCGTTTAGCAATCATGTGTTTCTTCCAAGATATTTGGCACCCATGGCTAGGGGACAATTACTGATATTCGTTGGTGGACCTGTTCTTTTACGCAAAATATTACATGGATGGATTTTGTTTCATTTGCTTTAATATGGTATTTTTTCAGGCACAATTGTATGATTGATAAAATAGTATGTTTAGATGTTTTTTGATGCTGTTATTGGATATTCGTGAGATGTTATTTTAAAATGAGATTTTAGTAACTGAAAATTTGTATGAAGGAGGAGTTTATTTAATTTAACATGCCACTCTGTGTGCCATACTTTATCAAGAGGGCCTGATATAAGTCCAGGAATGCAGCCGAACAATATCTGTCTATGCACTTGTTCTATTGTCCCATCCATATTAAGAAACCCAAATTTTCTGGAATAATCTTTATTTTTTATATTATATTATTAATTTCTCAAAAACTTTTGATATTATAGGTGGTAAATTTATAGGCCGGTAGTAGGTGATATCTTCTGGCCTTTTTCCTGGTCTGAAAGTAGCAAACATTATTCTGATACTACAGGACTGATTACTTGTATCGAGAACTTTAGATACCGCTTGTTACTCACGGACCTTAGAGAACTAAGGCAAGAAGGAACACCAGAACAAGGAACAGACTCAAAATAATCAAACCATTTGATCTTGTGTAGTGAAGTGAGTTGCATTTAATAGAAAAACAGTAGTGTTAATACGCAAAAATTACTAGACACTAAGATAGGGCCGATGGATCCTCCTAGATACATACTTAGATTTTGTAGTGAGTCGACAACGATTAATAACACTGTAATAAATAAATAAATAAACTTTAAATTATAAAGTCTTTTAGTTTTTTAAATGTTGCCTGTCCTTTGTGTATAAGAAACCATTTTTACATATAAAACGATGACATATTAAAATGAAATGCTTCCTACTATGGAGATAAAATTAATGACATACCGTAACCATTAAATCAATTCAAGATACTCTTGTTTATATTCGATAAACCATAGAGATGCGATTAAAATAAAGCACACTTTTGGTTATAGATTTCGACGAATGTTCGAATTCAAAGGATTTTGCCTTGGGGCTTTTCTGTGACGACGATCTCTTTCTATCTAGTTTTATTACGTGCTACAAAATGTATATCGCTTCCATATACATATATTTATTCGAATCCATTGGTCTGGACTGCGATACATTGAATTCACTTCTTGTACTTATTTTTCAATAAAAGTTGGTAGGATATATATATCGGCGAATAAATGGATATAGGGTTTTGCGATAAAAATGGAAGGTTTTGCATATACCGTATAACTGTAACGTTTGAATTATATCTATTAGATTTATTTAGAATGTCATATTTGTGATAATTTAATGTGTTAGTTAATTTTAACTTTTAGCATTTAATATATTGTTATTATATAAGCATGTATTGAAATCTATAAGGTATTCAATTATAAGGATGTTTCGCGAAAAATAATGTAAGTACAATACAATAAATACAAAAAAAAGTTTTCCAGAACAAAATCCTGAGAAGTATTCTAGGTGTATTCAGATACTACAGGACTTATTACTTACAATGAGACCTTTAGATATCGATTTTCACTCACGGAATTAAGATAACCGCAAAAAAACATGAGGAGAGGCTCCATTCTCATGTCAATATCGAAGTGTCACAGCATCAATAAACCTACAAACCCACCTGGAGCAAATACAATTATGGTTGAAGACATGGCGCATTAAAGCCAATGAAACAAAATCGACGCATATAACGTTTACCCTGCGTAGAAGAACATGTCCACCAGTGAATATAAATCATCGTCAACTCCCCCAAGCAGAGCATGTTAAATATCTTGGTATGCACTTAGATCGACGCCTAACCTAGAAGAAGCACATACTCTCTAAACGGAAACAACTGGGACTAAAATTATATCAAATGTATTGGCTCATCGGGCGCAAATCCAAGTTATCATTAGATAACAAGGTATTGCTGTATGAGTCTATACTCAAGCCCATATGGGCATATGGAATCCAACTATGGGGTACCGCTAGCAAATCTAATATATTCATCATTCAACGGTTCCAAAATAAGGTGTTGCGTGCCATTGTTGATGCTCCGTACTATATTTCAAATAAAGTGATACAACGCGATATTCCTCTAGAACCTATAACGAGTGTAATTCAACGAACTTCGAAAGAGTGCCAGTGCATCCCAAGGTACTCGCTAATCAGCTAAATATGCGACGTGATAGTGAAGTGCATAGACTAAAACGTTTAAAACCACCTGATCTGATTACTGGACTTTAGAATAAGCTTAGAATAAGACTAATTAATTAAGATAATATTTTATACAGAAGATTGCTTAATGAAGTGATTTTCTACATGCCATGTATATATAATATAGACATAAGAAATACTTATTGCCAATAGGGCAGATTGTGGACTCACGAAGAGTAATAAAAAAAATATATCGAAGGGATACAATTCTTCGATAACACCAGAACAAGAAACAGATTCTAAATAATAAAACCATTTGATCTTGTGTACTGTAGACTAGTGAGTTGTATTTAATAGAAAAACGGCAGTGTTAATACGCAACAATTATTAGACACTAAGATAGGGCCGATGGGTCCTCCTAGATACATTCTTAGATTTAAGTTATTGTAGTGAGTCGACAACGACTAATAACACTGTAATAAATAAATAAATATACTAAACTTTAAAGTCTTGTAGTTTTTTTAAATGTTGCCTGTCCTTTGTGAATAAGAAACCCCTTTTACATATAAAACGATGACATATTAAAATGAAATGCTTCCTATTATGGGGATAAAATTAATGACATACCGTAACCATTATATCAATTCAAGAAACTGTATTTTATATTCGACTAGTGACCTGCCCCGGCTTCGCACGGGTGCAATGCTGATACTAAATTAAATACACTACAGAAAAAATATGAACGTTGTATATAAAAACATAGCGGCCCGCTCCGACTTTGCACGGGCATAAAATATATATGCCTATGTCACTCAATGAAAACATGATTAAAATCGATCCAGTATTTTTGGTTCATTTATTACTGCCCTTGGCCTGCACGCATTAAATTTGGAGTAAAAAAATTCCTCTTCCCCTATACTTACTATGGAGATTTCCTGCTATCTTTGGAATATCTAAATTCATACAATTTTTATTACATTACACATTTTTAAACGCAAATTTTAAATTTGTAATATCTCCGAAAATATTTGTTTAATTTACATGCTGTAAGGAACCATATTGATCTATATTAATTGCACACTGTATTTAAGGTACTTAATTCGATAAGGATTAATGCCGTATTGCTTAAAATAGCTTCGTAAATAAGCCATTTTCTCACGTAAAAAGTAAACAATAAAAATGGTTAATGTGGGTTATCCCTAAAAGATAAACATATACCATCGCGGACTTTTTTGTAGACCTTTTTATGGTGTACAATACTGTAGTATATTAATTTGATCTAACTCGTAGGGTTAGGCAGCGTTTTTGCTAATTGCTAAATAAGCCTAAAAAATAGGTTAATTGACGACATCACGTTAGAAACCTCTAAAATTAGCAATGTTGCCTTAGTATATTATGCATGTATTATACATATAAACCTTCCTCTTGAATCACTCTATCTATTGAAAAAAACCGCATCAAAATCCGTTGCGTAGTTTTAAAGATTTAAGCGCACATAGGGATATAGGGACAGAAAAGGCGACTTTGTTTTATACTATGTAGTGATAAACCATAGACATCCGATTAAAATAAAGCACATTTTCGGTTATAGCTAGAAGGTTTTGCATATACCGTATAACTGCAACGTTTGCAATATATTTATTAGATATATTTAGGAAGTTATATTTATGATAATTTAATGTGTTTAATGCCAATAATAAATTTACGAAGTCGAGTTAACTTTTGAATTTTCAAGTAGATGAGAACGATTTTAAACGTTATTTGATGCGCTGAACTCAGATCTTCAATCTGTGTCTTAAGATTGAATCGAGATATCGAGTTCGCACATGGTGGCACCACCGTGCTCTTGTAATGGCCGTCAGCTGATGAGGGTGCATTAAACATCATTTGGAACTTGTTTTTGCGCTGTTATTGTACTACAGAACGTGTAAAAATGTAGAAGCAACGTTACAAAGTTAATTCAAAGTGTTTTTGGTACGTTTGTGGTGGATGGAATGGAAACATGAATGTGGAAAAATCACGAGAAATGCACTCAAAGATGCGTATTTGCAGTACTTTGGTTTTGCTTTGAAATTTGTTTTGTTTAGTAACGCGTACAGAACAAAGCTGTACAAATGGTCACTGAGTTAAAATGTATACTTTTAATTTTTTTGTATCAACATTATGGAAAGAACTGAATCGTTACTTTTTCTTGATGAATGTCGTCAGTATAAATGCAAAAACATATCCTAGTATAAAAATCTCCGACGTATCATCAGTTCGTCGCCAGTTCCACACATGGACAGTTTTTCTTTGCCAATTTGTCGAGGTGCAAGTGCAAAGTTTACAAAATGTTTAATACTTGATGAAGCAGCAGCATGAAGGCGATCTTAACAATTTTCTTGGTAACCACAAATCACCTCATTACAAGCAAATAATCGAGAATGTGTTGCAAAATTACCACAATATCGGAGCACGAGTATCTCTCAAAATATATTTTCTATATTCACATCTTTTAAGGTTGCTCGAATAATTATGCTTAAAGAACCTGACAAATCGGTAGAACAAGTTGACTACCGGCGATATTAAAATTATTTGAGAAACCTCTGTTAAAACGCATTAAACCATTAATAGAAATTCTAGATTTCCAGTTTGGATTTCGGAATCACTACTCGACAATCGATCGAGTGGACAGACTAACAGCGGTTATTGAAAGGGCATTTGAAGGAAAGCAATATTGCCCTGTATTATTCCTGCATGTCTCAGAAGATTTTAACCGGGTGTGGCATTTGGGATTAATCTACAAAATGAGCAAATTGCTACCGTGGAATTACTGTCAATTGCTGGAATCATAACTCTTCGAAAGAAAATTTAAAGTCTTCCATGAAGGGGCACTCTCAACACTTTAACTTATTTCGGTTGGAGTTCCATAAGGTAGTGTCTTGGGATTATTTATATATCTGCTCTATACTAATGATATCCCAACAACAAAAGAAACAGTGCTTAGAACACTTGCTAGCGACACAGTTATAATGACAAAAAATGTATGTCTAAGGCTATAGAAAAAGTACAACTAGCGGTCAACAAGATCTACAAATGGACTAGAGACTGGAAAATACAGCTTAATGGCTCAAAATCTGACCATGTTAATTTTGTGTTGCGGCGAATTAACATAAATTTAATTATATCACTTGATGGATGCCGGATTCCTCAAACAGAATCAGCAAAATACCTCGGAATACATCTCGATAGTAGGTTAAACTGAAAACATCATGTGACACAAAAAGCAGAACAAATTTGACTCAAACTCAAGCAATTGTACTGGTTAGTCGGAAGATACTCTCAACTTGATCTATCTTGATCGATCTTTCATTAATATTTGTCTACTTGATAATTTCTAAGAAATACCAATCTACATTATTATTAATTATCAATTTTGTTTGATAAATAAAATGGAATTCTTGAACCTTTATCAATTAAATATTAAACGATCGTTGATATTTAGCTTTTTCACATCAATGATAATAAAGAAAAAACAAACAAAAAGCGACTCCCGGGCAAAGTCTCGTACTAAATCTATTATAATATCTATTATTATATATTTTTTAAACCACAATCAGTTTCTTTGATGTATAGTAACCGTAATTAAAATTTTATTTTGTATGTAAAATTGGCAATTCATTTTCGCAAAGTCTGGAATATAATCTGATGAGTATACGATTATGGAGTTCGTTTTATTCTAACTTTAGGATTCGTTAAACAGTCTTTTAAAACACTTTTAATACGGCTTGACGGTTTCCTGCTCTTTAATACCCCAGAGAATATTTTTTAAGTTCTAAAAACCGTAAGTATCTTCTGGTTAGGGTATTAGATGGCTATTGAAAAAAAAACTTTATTGTCTATTGTGGCGTTAAATTGATGTTATAATGATAATTTTTAATTTGATTTTTGTTTTTCCAGGGTTGTATTATTGTATTCCATGAATTAGGGGATATTTTTCGATATTTCTCAAACCTTCGACATGATGTGGCACACTGGACTGCATGTTAAATTGAAAAACCTTCTCACAGACAGACATTTTATTGTCAAACAGGTTGACGAATACACTGATCTACACCCAATATACTCGGGTGTTCCGCAGGGCAGTGTTCTTGACCCATTGTTATATATATTGTATACAGCTGACCTACCGACCTCAAGAAACACCACTGTTGCAACATATGCTGACGATACAGCGGTTTTATCATCATACGAGACTCCAATATCAGTCACAAGAAACATCCAACTTCATCTTAACAAAGTTGAATTGTAGTTGAAAACGTGGCGTATCAAAGCAAATGAGACAAAATCTAGCCATGTGACATTCACCCTTTTGCTGTATATGTCAACAATTAGGCCCATTTGGTTCCATGGTATTGAACTGCGGAGTACTACTAGCAAATCTAACATAAGTATCCTCCAGAGGTGCTACAATAAAGTGTTGCCCCATATTACGTGTTCAACAAACTGATTCAGCGCGATATCTTTATAGAACCCACAACGAGTGTGATTCGGAGTGTTAGTGCGAAGTACTTTGAAATACTTTTAGTGCATCCCAATGCACTCGCCAAACAGTTAAATGTGCGCGATGACAGTGAAGTGCGTAGGCTCAAATGCAAACTACCGTACGAGATGATTAATAGACACATAGAGTGAGATTTAATAATCTCTAGAATAAGCTAGAATAGTTTTTATAATAACTTAGGATAGGCTTTAAAATAAGTTAGAAGAGTATCTAGAATAAGATTTAGATTATAAGTTGTACAGTGGATCACTTACTGAAGTGATCTACTACATGTCAGGATAGTTATATTATATAACTGAAATCATATAATAATACTTATTACCCACGGGCAGATTGTTGATATTTTAGGAGATTAATAAAAAAATGAGTAAGGGGAAAAGGAAATTATTTCAAGTTACCTGAAAAATTCTGTCCACTTTTTCTTTAACTGTGTCTTCTTCTATGCATGGTTCCGCCAGCTTGCCCATTAGATCGTATACCGACGAAACTATGTCTGTCATTTCTTCCCTGGTGATGTACCCATCGCCGTTGATGTCGTATAATGAAAATGCCCAGCGCAGTTTTTCTTCCAGCGTGCCTCTCGAGAGAATGGAGAGGTTTTGAACGAAATCCTAAAATAAGAGAAATAAATCAATAAAAAATAAATATTTTAAACAAATATAATAGAACTATTTTTTTGCATGTATTCTGATCATTTTTTCTCTTTAAATAGGTCTCTATCGAGAAAAAAGACGCTATATTCATTAAAATACTAGTTGACTCGGTGAACTTCGTACCACCTTCATATATCTGGAAAATATTCTCCTACATTTTTATTTTATTTGTTTTACAGCCCATCAGCCTCTTAGGCTATTTAGGGTCGATTACAATGTAGTATTTAATTTAAATTTAATATACAATACAGTAAATACATAACATATAATATAACGCTAACAATGTATAGTATAAATAAAATGTAAATTAAGTTAAAGACAAAATATTTAGAAAAACAAATTAATTAATGCGTAAAAGGATATAAATATCTCATCTCTCAGTGAATGTTATAAGTGCTGGAGCAGGTCTATGGCTGTCAAAAAGTTCATCAGCAAGTTTAATTGCTCAGGTTGGACCAGTTGCTTCAGAATCCCGAGTAGCTGCCTTCATCTACATATTTCTGACAGTCTAGTAGGATGTGCCTAACAAGTGTGTTTTAACAAGTATTTGTGGGTAAATCTACAATGCCCTATCCGCAGACGAGCTGAATCTACTAATTTAGTTGGTCCAATTGTTTATAGAAAGCTTTTATGTGTGTTTTTTCTTGCAAAACAGCACCTTTAGCTTGGTCAAATCTTCTGTCTTGCTCGCGAAAAGTTCGGTTTTTCATTTCCGGGTATTTTCTTATGAGAGGGACCCCAGAAGTATGTAATCCTTACCTCCTTCTTATTTAAAGTTTTGTGCAGCTCTCTTATATATCTAACCAGAGGGTGGATTGTCTTTGCCGATCTTAGACTATCCCAGGAACATTTTGAATCTGTTATTATGAGTATTGGTCCATTCATGGATGACTTTTTCAATGCAGATAGAGCCCTGTAGATAGCCAGCGTTTCCGCAGAAAAAATACTGGTTAGAGATGGAAGCTAAAAGTGCTCCTTAAATTGACTTGAAGTGTATGCAGCATCTACGAAGTCTTCGCGCTTTGAACCATCTGTGTAAATGACAAAATGGTTCACATATTTCTCCTCAATTACCTGCGAGAAAAACCGTTTTGCTATAGAGGGGTTGATTATTTCTTTTAGCAGAAGCTTCATGGACAAGTCTATATGTATATTCAAGAATTGCCATTTTGATATAGCCGTGATTTTGTAAAAATTTGGAACATTTTACGATTTTGCGTGTCATCTTTCTTCCCCGACAACAACAATAATCATTTCGTCGATTGTCGGTGAATTAAAGCTTCCCACGTGCTTATCGGTAGGTGTATAGCTATCAGAATGATTTTGAACATTTTAACTAAATCGAATTAATTAAGAAACATGTATAGTTCCTGGATAACAGCTCGCTGTTGGATTCTGTGCACAACGCTGATCAATATCCGCATCCGGATTGCCGCAGTTCATGAGTTGAACAGTTGATGATCTGCATTTGATAGTGATAACAGCGCCCACCTAGTAAGCGATACATTTGTCGTTATATCTGCAATTGTATTGTCTACATTCTGATATAAATTTTAAAATTGAATATTGTTACCAAAAAGGTAAGAATAATATCCCATCACAGAAACTAATGGGCGTAATGGATACGTGGAACCAATTTTGGTAATTTTACTTTTCCAACGGCACAATATAACCCAGTAGATTCACCGCTATATTTTAATGGCTTACAATATTAACGAACGAAGTCTGTAGTATATCCAATAAAACAGTCAATGCAAGCAATCAAGATTTATAACGTCAGCAGGTCGCAATGTTGCCGCACTAATTTGGGTTTACAACGTTTGCCGCTTTGTGACTAATGTTTTGAGGAATTTCGTAGTCATTTGACAACAGTGTCGATCAGTACCTATTCAAATCGACTCTTTTGATTGATTTGGTTACATGGTACATACGGTAGGATGAAAGCTTCGAGTTTAAAAGGAATTTTATATCTTTACAAAGTGCATTAGGCAGTATATTCGACGTCATCCATGATGCGCATTGGCCGTTTTATTAGAAGGACTATATCTACTTCATTTCTTCACTCTCAAATTCATTTGTGACATACAAATGCGACTGTTATCATTTTATGGTTCTCGTTGGTTATCAGTTAGGTTAGTATGTGAGATAGCCCGTCGAGCTTTTGATTCACTTTGACGACCTGAGTTAGGTCGTCTTCTTATTGACATTGTTAATAAAAAATACAATTCTCGTGAACTACATATTTCAAGTTTATTGTTGGTAAAGATTTATTCTATCATAATTAGAATACAATAGAAAACATTCTTATATCATATTTGACACATATATCATTATTTTTTACTTGATTTTTACGCTATCGAAACGACGTATTCGTCAAAAAATATCTAGGGTCTATCCAAAGAAGCAGTGGACATACGTCATCAAGAGGTTTAATGTATTGCCTGCCGCAATTTGTAAATTCGTATTAGAATTTATTCCATTTAAAAAGAGATATAATGCTGTCTGTTACGTTCGAACATGTAAACGAATGAGCGTGAAAAAGTCGTTCGGTTGTAAAATGTCTGCAAAATTCTTCAAAAAATATTAGTTATAACAGCTACAGGCAGACGTTGTTTTAACGCTTTACTTGTTTTGATAAATTTTAAAGCTTATTTTTACTCTGATTGAACATATCAAAATCAGAAAGAACAGATTGCGTCTTTATTCAGTTACTTCGAACACGAACGAGATAATGGAAGCCCCTTTTTACTAGTAAAATTCATTTAACATTTTTAAGTAGATTTTTTAGTAAGAGGTAACAATTTCCTGTAATATATAACAGTTGCAACGGTTTTTATTGAAAGTAATTTTTAGCGTGTTGCAGCTGCACTGAATATCAGTATGGGCACGATCATTAAAATATATCAAAAAAATGAAAAATATATTCTTGGATTCACCGAAAAGAAATGGTTCTTATACCAAGCACGTGACCAATCAAGATAAGCTTGATGCTCTATCAGAGATCAAATATATGAAATGCATAAAAACAGTGAGTGGTTTTTTAAACATAATTTAATACAATTATGTCAAAGAAAACTGGCTGGGAAGTATATATAGATAGATCAGAGCTAAGAGATATGGTTTTTGAGGCAACATCTCTTCGTACACTCTTAGGTAATATAGTATTTAAATGGTGTAAAGATGACCCAAAAAGAGGTCTAATGGAACTTAAAGATATTGCCCTTAAAATAATACAATTTTTAAAAGCATATAATAAAATCAAGAAAAACTTATTATTTCAATTTGTGTATTTAGATGAAACATGGATATTTCAGGATGGGACGTTGGGTCACTCATGGCAAGATCATAATAAAATGTGTTAAAGCAATAAAAGTTGATGGAAAATAGTAAACGTTGTAATAACAATTGATTAAATATTATTAGTCGTAACATTTATTATTCATTATCAGATACATTATGAGTGTTCTTCTTTGAATTTGAATTTGAAATTTGAGTGAAATGGTTAATAACACCTTTAGTTTGAATGAACTCAATCAGATACATTGATGAAGAAATTGACAAAAGTTGAAATTGTGAACAAATGTTAGATAGATAGGAAATTAACAGCGTAGTTATTCACTGAACAGGTAGAATCACTTGTTGCACTGGAAGTCCATCCTAAAACTTTCCTATTGAGTGGTTTTGTTAGTAAGGGTGGCACTTGGTGTCATTTTTACTATATTCTTGCTTAGGGTTAACACAATGCCTGAATGGCTCTTCCATTTACATAAAATTGGGAGGCACTTTTCTTGTTATGAAAAAATCTAGCAAATCAATGTCAGTAGGCCTATAGGTAGGCTTATCTATTGAATGATAATTACAGCTCTTTTACTGAATTGCTTGTCTCTTTTCATCTCTAGAATTATTTGGATTAGAAATGGTTCATATGTTCTTTCTGTTTTCTCTGTTCGATCTGAGTTTGATTTTGTAACTTGGGCGTTATTTCTTACTTTGTTAGGGATTATATATTTTGGTTGAGAGGTGATGTTATTGGCGTTTGTGACAATGTCATTTCTTTTCGCATGTTTTGCAGTATTTTGTGTAAAAATAATTAAGATACTATATTTTGTATCTTACCCTTTAAATGAACGATTTAAACATATTTTGTATTTCGTATTTTAGATATAGGCGAGAGAGTATTTTGTAATTTGTATTTTAATTAAAGCAAAGCCTGTATAGTCTTTATATGCAAAACGCTTTGAATAGACTATATTTTGTCCAGCTCACTACTACGTACGTATAATTTCCTTAGTCATCTTCGGTTTTGGCGCATGCGCACTGGCCTGTATAGAATAAACCATAGGAAGGAACAAACTATGTTGTCTTTCTTTTCTAATTCTTTTCTAGTCGATCGGTACAGTCGATCAAGTCAACACAACAAAAAAATCTAGGATATTTAGATTTTGTGTTACATTCATAATTCTATAGTAATAATAATTAAATTGTTGTGTTATGTATATGATTTAACATACATTGGTTTTAAAATATGGAAGAACGAGAGTAAGTTCAGAACATAAGTTTATATTTTTCAAAACTCATAAAATCCAAATAGCATCAATTTTATTTATAGTGGGAATGTTAGCTGTTAAAATTATAACACATCATTTTCAACAAATGCCAAAATTTAATGATAAAAAGAACAGAGAAGGAAATGATTCTTGTTGTGTTGGAAGTAGGCAAGTCATTAATGAGGTTTCTCCATCAAGAATAGTTGCAAAAATTGTAGTAACTGGTAATAATTAGATATTTATTTTAAACATCAATAAATCGAAAGCTCGAGGTAGTTAATTCAGTAATGGGATTTGTGGATCAAGAATAGTAGCGATCATAGTTGATCATATCTGGAGATTTTTAGAAGAATTTCACTGCTTTCATATATAGTGGTGGCTTTTTCATCTGGTTTTAACAATATTGGCTGGGTTTGGTCTAAACAATTTTGGTCTTTTTTATGGTAATGTTTATTTATATGGTTCTTGGAGGTCTTGTTAATTACTCAAATATGTAAATTTATTTAAATATGGTGTTCTTATAAAAACAGAAAGCCATATAGAAATTATTTTTGTTATTTCATTTGATTCAATAATTTTAAAAATAAAATGTGTTATTTCAATGTTCAAATGTTCCTTCCTTGTTTATTTCTCTCCTTATATATAGTTTTAACATTAAATCAATTATTTATTAAATTTGTGTATATTTATTAATAATCAATATTTTGATGTGTAATGTGTATGTAATGTATATATATATTTTCGACATTAAATCTAATAATCACGAAAAAAAATGTAAGTAAATAGAGCTCTATGTACGCATGCGCCAAATCGGATCGTCGGAATATATTCTGTTTTAAAATTAAATGGAGCTCAATATGGGCATGCGCCAAATCCGGAGATGACTGAGGAATAACGTATCCTGCACATACCGGACGACCCTATGGCAATCTTCCTTCTTGTGCTTAGCAAATGGGTGGTTCAATGTTATGAAGCTTAGTGTTATGGAATGGATTGTTTCAAAAACATAAAATATCTCGAAAATATCTCTATTTTAAACATTACGTTAAGCTCGAAAAAAAATGGTGTCGCGATCCATGCGAAAACAGCGGAAAATTATGTATGAATATTTGTTTTATTACTGTTGTTACGGACGTGTGGGTACCGCGTCATCTATCGGCGATATAAAAAATATTTATGACCCCATTATTCAAATTATAAGCCGACGCTGAAAATTCCGTTCGGCGAAGGAAAAGCCAAGATTTTCTATTTATTTTCATTCTCTTACGTTGGCGAACGCCTCGCCCTAATGGAATAAATATGTCAGTCGGGAAAATCCATGGCCGGAGAACGAATAAAAAAGGCCATGTATGATCTTTCAAACTGTGTCAGGGAACTTTTTATTCGCGCAGACCCTTTCGGGAAGTTTTCCGTTTTTGCAGCGAACGTTTGTCATTCGGGTAATCTTCGATTTCCTGCAGACGGTATTAGCGACTCTGGTCAATCTTAAGGAACTCGAGATGTTCACGGGTTTAACTGCCACGTAAATTTTGTTACGTTTTAGATATTTCCGGACTAACCGGAGATGGGTTGAGACAAGAATGCTCGACAATCGACCCTAGAATATCAAAATAAATAAGGAACTCACTAAAAATTAAAATATAAATATACTTAGATTTTTAACACAAAAGAAAACGTTTTAAAATAAAATATGTACATGATAATCGTTGTAATAACTAAATAAAAATAAACAAAAATTTTAATTAACCGATCTATTACACGTATATTGTATTCTACTATATACACACAATTTAGCTTAATACTTACCTAAACCTATTATCTATAATCTACTTACAATATTATTTTAAATACTACCAACTAATCACTTTGAAGTCAGGCACATATGTTATTTTAAAATGTTTTTTTTTGTGATAAAAATCCAAGTATGATTATTTTTTAATTTTAATGAATTCCTTATTTATTTTTTGAAGTCAAAAAAATTGAAAATATTGGAATTAAATATAATAATTAAAGATATTGAGCCTACATCAGAATCTTCAAAAGCGTTACAAGTCAATACAAATATTTTTTTTTTGAAAGAACGAAGTGAGAGGTCTGAAAATTGAAAATTGTAACACATGTTTCTCAACATATGCTTTTGAAACGGATCTGCGCCTTCAACATTATGCTGATAAGATCCAGAGAGATGGCTTGAAATATTAGTTTCAAAAGAATTTTAATGTGACTTGGGCTGACCAACGAGATTATGCGATTTATGCTAGTCTTTGTCTATAGCAGTAAGATGCCCTCGAGAGGTATCCTTAAAGCCAATGCATCTTAGGCTGCTGCTCAAAGTCACCAGATATATGCAGCAGCGCCATTAGAAATTAAACCGTTCGGATCCATATCATCGTAAGTATCAGTGTTGAACATTTGAACGATGTAATATTCTACTTTTGCGTCTGAGTATGTTGGTCTTAATAAAATTGTTATTAACATCTCACACAGCTTAGTTCATTCTATATAAAAATGGATTTATCTTTATTGAAAAACTTTATAGCAATATACCTAAATTATTAGGAACCAGAAGAGCTACATTTGCAGAAACCTCAGAGGTCGGAGTTAACAATAAAATAATATGTTTGATGAAATAATGCAGAACAAAATTGAATGGGCTCTTATCTATTTCTATTAATTCTTCCGACAAAATATGAAGATCTTCAATTTACCGTCATTTTCGAAAATACTTAATAAAGGTAAAAGCGTACGTGAGCTTTCCAATAAAACAACCAATGCACGTCATTGATGATGCCTGGAAAGGCAGTTTGGAAAGAATTAAAATTCATTTTAAATAAAGAGCGGATTTGTCCTGCTCATTTAATCCTAAAATTCAGCTAAAAGGAGATGGAATACGGTCTGATTCGTCGAAGATGTAACCGAATTAGCCTATTAAATTCGAATTGGGTTGGTACTTGGACCATCTTGTCAAAGGTCCGCAAAGTTTTTTAAAACATTAGTGATAATAATTACATCATATAAATCGGCAAGCGTTGCAAACTGAAATTCTAAGTTGATGTGGCAACTTTGCGACTTGCTAATGTGACAAATTTTAATGACGTGCATTGATTGTTTTATTGGACGGGCTATATACACATCTGACGGATTGGATATATTGGATACAAGTAACATTGTAACAATTAAATACATATCAACTTTGAAGAACAATACAAGAACATATTTACTTAGTTGCTTTAGTTCCTTGATTTTCTGCTGGTGAACTTAAATATCTTATCATCATCATTATCATCAATCCGCAGCCCGCTCTTGAGAATAGTACCAACTTTTTAACCAGTATACTACTATTGATGTGAGCGAAAAGCCGGCTTGACTGCCAAACCCACACAAACCTACATTTGCACTCATGCATTCAATCTTCTTGTTTTTTTTTAACAAACTATGGCCACCAAGCCGGTAAAAATAAAAATAATAATTATGAGTGTATGAAACAGTATTAAATGAAGATCATTTTGGAAAACTATATTTATTATTATAATGTTAATAACTTGTTTTCTTGAAGACAACGTTGCTTGAAAATACGGATTTTTTTCCTTTTTAGGGGAGTGATGCTCCTAAATAACAGATCAGCCCACAAAAAAAGGAATTATATCCATATTTCACTATATCCCGTCATTTTTCTCCTGCTTCTGGTAGTCAATTGCTCTTCTAAGTGTACATATAAAATCTGTTTTACATGTATCGTTTTATTATGTTAAAAACATTCAATAAAGAATTATTTATGGAAAGCCAAATTAAGTACTTAATACAACTCAGTAGATATATGAATAGGGGATTAAAGAAGGATATTCAATTTCGTATAAAAAATTCTTCTCTAGTCAGAGAAATGGTAGAATGTTAGATACAGCAATGTACTAAAATGTAAATGCTGTATGCATATTGCTGATGTTTACTTGTTCGTGTACTTATCATCCGTCTATTATTTTCGGCTTTGGAGTTAGGGAATGCTTGAAACATCTTTCTGGGTAGCTTGAAATTAGACTGCGGCTTTCTCTAGAATTTGGTCATTAAAATCTCATTGTTTACTTGGTGGATATCCCTAGTTACATGCCTTAAATTTTTAATTTAACGTGTTGTAAGTAATTTTTCTAGGTGTTATGTATGTATATGATGAGGACTCTGTAAATTAAGGAGTTTATGAAGGATCATTTTTAGGATGGATTTAGGATCTATATATTTGTGTGAGTTTCCAGTAAACCTGGTGTCCTAACTGTCCATTCTCTAGTTAAAATATCTAAGAAAATAATTTTTAGGAATTATTCTTGATCTCCATCGGGAATTAGATGTTTATATTGAGAATTGAGGTGAGTCAGGAGCGTTTCCATCTAGAGTCGCATTATCCGGATCTTAGCTAAAATGCACTATCTTTTGTTTGAAATAAAAATCATTATTCAGTAGCAGTTTATTTCAATTTATTTGAAATTTATGCAATTTAGTCCAATAACAGTATAAATGAACACATTATTCAAAGTATTACCAAAATAGCTTTTTAAATAACTCACACAATATGATATTGATTTTGATCAGTACTTTAATTCATTATTTCATTTGAGGTTAGAAGCTCATAACATACCATATATCTCACCTGATGCAGTACATTACCTGAACATTATCTAAAAATACTCCTTTTCATCATCGATGAACTTGACTAATTATGCTCGACTCGACATAAAATGCTTTGCTATTGTAGTATATCCGGTTTTGATAAGTAGAAACTATGCGATAAATACAAGTTAGTTCCTCAAGTTCTTCTTAAGCTTAGTATCAAAATTACCATATTTGAATCCAAACCAATCATTAGATGTGGTTTCAGAAACAGTGTGTTGGAGATAAAATTCATTAATTCCATTCGAGAATATTTTCTAAGTTTACTTTCTCGGTAACACAATTCATAAGATTATTTAAAAAAAGTATTGTTATTTGCCTAACTTACCTAATAAAAAAGTTAGCATTCATTGGCAAAAATATTGTACAGCACTTAAAACAAAATATTAAATAAAATTCGAACAGTGTCAATATCCCTAAAGGGATATAAATATCCCTAAGGTCAATTATATTACCACACAAAGGTGAAGACATCAGAATTCCAGGTAAACAAAGTATCCCCACACAGTTTTAAATGAGTAATTAAAATTTTCCTCCGCCTGCTCTGTCAGTTCGGGATAACGTGAACCTATACCCAAAACAGTATATTTTAACAACCTTGTTCGGGTGAAAAAGCACGTTATTTTTTTAAATTTAAATATTTATATTTAATACTACAAAAAAAAAACGGGCAAAATCATTTGCCTTTGTACACAAATCCATAAAATATGGATGCTGATGTTAGGGAGGGTTGGTGGTTGTTTGTAGAGGAAAAATTTAGCAAAATTTGGTTTCTTGGTATAATTGATTGAAAGATAATCGTGTTTATGTTTGGTCATTAACCATTCAAATCAAACAATATAGGTAAACAACAATATTTAATGAAACATTCTTTGGTTTGATATATACTTTGTTATTCAATAAATAACATTATTTTATTGATGTTTATATAGTGTTGAAGATATCGTTTCACGTTAAATAGATTATTTAGTAGAATATTTACTATTCCTAACTTTTTTGATGTTTAGGTTGTTGGACGACTTGTTTTTGGTCCAGGGATGCAATTGAGTCGACTTATATTTCATGAATTGTCACATAAAGCTTTGAATAGGCAACGTATTGTTGTTTTTGACAGTGTTGTTTTTTTTGTACTGCGTTGCCGATTTTAGTAAAATTTCCCTAATGCTTAGACTTTACAATGTTGATTGAGCTACTTCTTGGCTACAGTAGTACTTTTCCGCCTGTGAAGATGAAGAGGCAATGACATGACGGCCTTGTTCATAAGCTACCAAAAATGTTATCTAAACAACATAGTAAACTATTAAAATCTTACCTTACAGTCATAATGCTTAGAGTTAAGCAAAACGAAGTAAACTTTATAATAAAAGAATTTAAACCAAGCGTACCACAAGGAAGTGTATTGGGGACAATTTTAACCTCTACACATGTAATATACCACAAATGGAAAATATCACGATGGCTACATTTGCTGATGACATTGAACACAAACCTAGAAGAGAAAAACTAAGGAAAGAAAATCTGTGCATGTGCAGTTCACGTATAACCAGACCGCACAACAAATAATACTGTTATTCCATATAGCGACAACGCCCAGTATCTCGGAATGAATCTTATTGCAAAACTTCGCTGAAAGGAACATGCAAAAAAGAAAAAGAAGAAACTGGAGTTAAAATATAGAAAAATGTATTGGTTAATTGAAATAAAACTATAAATATCTGTAGATAATAAATTGCTACTATGCAAGCTAGTGAATTTATTTGTGGAGATATTCCTCGAAAAGTATTATAGGTGCACCCAGATACTTCAGGACTGATTACTTACACCGAGATCTTTAGATAGTGACATTCATCCAGGAAACCAAGATAATTACAAGAAGACATGAGGTCAAACTGTATTCTCGTATCAACATCAAAGTAATACAATTCTTGGATGAGACCAGAACAGCATACAGGCTCAGAAGAATAAAACGATTTGATCTTGTATAGTGCACTTGTAGTGAGGTGTATTTAACGCAAAAACAGCGGTATTAATACAGACATATTATTACACTAGATATTAAGATAGGGCCAATGGGTCTTTTTAGATACATAACAAGATTTACGCTATTGTAGTGACAAATTGTTGACGAAACCAAAATTGTTTTACAATATAATGTTTTGAAAAAGTTATTTTTATACAAATCTCTACAACTTGTAAAGTAACAGTTGAAATTAACAGTACCATAGATAAGGGGAGGGGCGATTTAGATAAGTTCGGTAGACTTAAGCTTGTTTATGGCACTTCAAGATGCTTTATTACCTAAGAGAAACAAGTAACTGTTCCGCTACCACATTGATTGCGCGTTATCTTGGTTATGTGACGTTTGGCTCAGTTTCGCTTTAACTGTTGTGTTGTGTAGACGTCCAAATTTTATTACGGATAAATATACCCCACAAGAGCGAGAAGAAATAGTGACAATATTTATTTAAAATAATCGTTCCATTATTGCCACTTAGCGAAAATTTGGTCAAAAAAATCCTAATCGTCCAGTGTCTCACAAAACGACAATTTATCGTATCACATGCGAATTTTCGACAGTACGGTACGACAGCAGACAGGCCTTGTTCTGGAAGACAACGGACGTCTCGTAACGCTGAAAATGTGGCTCTGGTGGGCGATGGTGTTGCAGAGTCTCCAGAAACATCAATTCGGAGATGTGGTTCTCAGTTACACATTTCTTATAGCAGTGTGAATTTTGAAAACTGTCCAAAAA
Organism: Rhynchophorus ferrugineus; assembly: GCF_030347505.1. Classification (NCBI taxonomy): domain Eukaryota; kingdom Metazoa; phylum Arthropoda; class Insecta; order Coleoptera; family Curculionidae; genus Rhynchophorus; species Rhynchophorus ferrugineus. The sequence goes on along the minus strand of NW_027472583.1, from coordinate 14,086,226 downwards.
TTTCTACCGAGAGATTCTGAACTGAGTTAAGTACAATAATGCAATCCTGAGGCTGTCTGGTGAAATTGAAGATTTTTCGTCTAAAGACCATTTTTTTCTCAGTGCCCACGTCAACAAATAGAACAGTCAGTTTTGCGGGACACAGAATCTTCAATTAATTCATGAAACATCATTGCATCCCCAAAAACAACTGTGTGGTATGATATTTATGCTTGAAACATCATTGGTCACTATTTTTTTTTTGAAAATGACCAGGGTGTTGCGGTTAGTGTCTCTGTTGAACACTACCAAGACATGATTCGAAATTTTCTGGTGCTGAAATAAAAGAACAAGGACTAGAGCCACAGCACACAGAGCTCATTCAACAATACAATTATTGAATTACGTTTTTCCACGAAGACTAATTTCTCGAAGGGGCGATTTAGCATGGCCAGCCAGAATTCCAGATTTAACAGCACCAGACTTTTTCTTATGAGTTTTTTTAAAATCAAAAGTTTATATGAATAAGCCCTAAACGATTCAATATCTTAAAGGCAATATTCATCACGAAATTGAAGAAATCAGCCTCAGATGTTGCATTATGTCATGAAAAATGTCTTAAAAAGAGCCGAAAGTTGTATAGCGAATCGCGGTCACCATTTAGCCGATATAATTTTTCAATTATACCGAAAAAAAAATGTAAAGACCAAACAATTTTTTTATGGAAATTAAACTTACTTATCTTTTTTTGAGCAAAGTTACAGCCAACCAAATTGGTAGCGCGACTTTTGCCCTACGTTGTATTTGACAAAATTAAAACCGGCTCTCGATAATGACGTTATTCGCAAATCGCATTAAATGATTTTGGCATTCTTGTCAAACATTTGCTATAACTTTTCGTAAGTTAATTTTTGAACATTACAGTCGATAAGGGGCTATTAATTATTTGAGTATAGAATATAACAGACTTTATTCTCTATGCTATATGAAGCAGTACAATGAGTCCAGAGAAAGCCGTAACGTAATAAAGCTTTAAATGAATTCACACAAAATTGTATTTTATCAGGGGTATAGGAAAGTTGCAAAAAAACAAATCTAGATAGTTTCCAAGTAAATGGAAAAATGCATTTATGCAAAATGTTCGCGATTTGATTTTATACATTAGGACCACCTTTCAGGCAATCTATGAATGCCATTAAAAAAAACTGTTTGTCCTTTGAGCAAAACCATTCGTCGAGCCATTTTCTAACTTCTTCGATATTGGTGAAGTGCTGCTCTTGTACCAGCGCGTATCCCATTGTGTAGCATTGTTGAAAATGTAATTTTTTGTTGATTGAATTCAATACTTATTACATTTATTATCATCTTCGAAGAAAACATCACAAAACAAAGATAATTCCTTTTAAGTATAAATTCTCTTAGATATAAATAGATTAGATATAATCAGATAGAGATATAATTTAAGATATCGTGTCAATTGTCCCGAAAAAAGTAGTTTTGAGAAAAAAGCGTTTCAAGTTTAGTCCTAAGATGCAGCGTCAATAAAACAGCTGTATCTGCAATAATAATTTAAATGTTGAAAAATCCTCTTAAAGGCATACTCCATCTCGAAGGACACCCCCGTATGAATCAACTTATATAATATAGAATCATTCATATGTACTGATATTAAGAGGATAAGACACTGATGGTCTGATATACCCACAAAATTATTAAACAAAATGATGTTATAAAATTAATTGAAAATTATTATTTGGGCTAATGTATGCCCCAAAACCTTCTATGGTTTATTAATGTTTCCCTTTAGACCAAACAAGATAACCGATGTGAATTGGATCGTCTGTTTGCACAAGCTGTTGCGTTCATATAGATACGTAACTAACATTGTAACGTGATTGTTCATGCGGCAGTTTATCCCTATAACGCATACATACGCCCGTTCCGCTATTTTCAATAAAATATTGTTGGATTTCTTTCGTTGAAACTTAACCTCAATCAACTGTCGCTTCGAAATTTAGGTTAATGCTATAAATCATTAAACTCATATTATGTTGTTTAATTATAATTGAACTAGTCGAAATATTACGGCTGTGGTCAAATACTTCCTAATTATAACAACCAAAAAGACATTCTGACTCAGTTGATATCATGTTTGTGTTTTGGTGTTCTATTATTTCTTAGACTGAGTAGAATTATTGCTATATATATATATATATATATATATATATATATATATATATATATATATATATAATGCCCTGAGCCATCTACTTTAACTGTTACTAATGGTAAATGAGTGAGACAGGTTGGTTTAAAAAAAAAGATTCCACAGTGTTGCTTTGTATCGTCGTTCTACAAGTCGCTTCTTATTTTCGTAAAATAAAAGTTTTTTTTAAGTAAATAGTCTTATAGTTCTTTTTTTTCTGATGAGATATTGGTCATTTAGTCCTCAATATAATAGTTTAAGTTTATACAGGTTACTTTTCTTGGCACAACCACATATCGGGATGATATACATTCCAATATCACTACATAGTATAAAACAAAGTCGCCTTTTCTGTCCCTATATCCCTATGTGCGCTTAAATCTTTAAAACTACGCAACGGATTTTGATGCGGTTTTTTTCAATAGATAGAGTGATTCAAGAGGAAGGTTTATATGTATAATACATGCATAATATACTAAGGCAACATTGCTAATTTTAGAGGTTTCTAACGTGATGTCGTAAATTAACCTATTTTTTTAGGCTTATTTAGCAATTAGCAAAAACGCTGCCTAACCCTACGAGTTAGATCAAATTAATGTACTACAGTATTGCACACCATGAAAAGGTCTACAAAAAAGTCCCCGATGGTATATGTTTATCTTTTAGGGATAACCCACATTAACCATTTTTATTGTTTACTTTTTACGTGAGAAAATGGCTTATTTACGAAGCTATTTTAAGCAATACGGCATTAATCCTTATCGAATTAAGTACCTTAAATACAGTGTGCAATTAATATAGATCAATATGGTTCCTTACAGCATGTAAATTAAACAAATATTTTCGGAGATATTACAAATTTAAAATTTGCGTTTAAAAATGTGTAATGTAATAAAAATTGTATGAATTTAGATATTCCAAAGATAGCAGGAAATTTTCGTAGTAAGTATAGGGGAAGAGGAATTGTTTTACTCCAAATTTAATGCGTGCAGGCCAAGGGCAGTAATGAATGAAACAAAAATACTGGATCGATTTTAATCATGTTTTCATTGAGTGACATAGGCATATATATTTTATGTGCCCGTTCAAAGTCGGAGCGGGCCGCTATGTTTTTATATACAACGTTCATATTTTTTCTGTAGTGTATTTAATTTAGTATCAGCATTGCACCCGTGCGAAGCCGGGGCGGGTCGCTAGTATTATATATTATATTCTCACGGGGATGTGCTGATTTCTTTTATTTGTAAAAGTGATGTGGATAGACATAGTGGATTCCCATTCATTGATTTTTGTTAATGATTGTCCATTGCTTAGATCAATTGTTAATTTTGTTTACTGATGTTTCCAGTTCCACTGTTGCTTTCTCGAAGACTTTGCCTACGGCCATTATTACGGTATAATACTATACTGTAAGTCAAAATTATTAATTATATTAACTAACGAAATGAATTTCGGTTAAAAGAGCAGAAATAGACTATTGCCTATTGCCACTATAGTTCTATATTGACCTTTATTATACGCTCGAGAATAGTATTCTTTACATAACAGATCAATTGAAAAGTCCCCTGCATGTCCCATAGATGGCGCTACTAGAATTAAATCCATATGTTTTTTATTTAGCCCTAACACTCAAAAAATGCGTGTATAAATTTCACAGCGGTCGGATCATTAGTTTATAAATTATATCATTTTGAGTGAAGCAACTTTTGTTATTGTGATAAAATGGATAAAAAGGAATTTCACGTGTTAATAAAATATTGTTTTTTGAAGGGAAAAATACAGTAGAAGCAAAAACTTGGCTTGATGCCGAGTTTTCGGGATACTGCTCCAGGAAAATCAACCATCAAGGATTGGTATGCTAAGTTTAGACGTGGTGAAATGAGCACCGAAGTCCGTGAACGCAGTAGACGCCCAAAAGAGGTTGTTACCGACAAAAACAAAAAGAAAACCCACAAAATGATTTTAAATGACCGTAAAGTGAAATTGAATGAAGTAGACACTCTAAAGATATCAACTGAACGTGTACATCATATCATTCACAAATATTTGGGTTGAGAAGATTCTGTGCAAAGTGGGTGCCGCGTGAGCTCATTTTTGACCAAAAACAACGACGAATTGATGATTCGGAGCAATGTTTGAAGATGATCAAGCGTAATAAACCTGAGATTTTGCGTCGAAATGTAACAACGGATGAAACATGGCTCCATCGTTTCACTTCGAAGCTAATCGACAGTCATTCGAGTGGACTGCATACGATGAACCCGCTCCAAAGCGTGGGAAAACGCAACAGTCGGCTGGCAAGGTTATGGTATCTGTGTTTTGGACTTTTCAACTGACCTGTTAGATTTGATGTCTCAAAAGAAAATTCTTTCATATTTCATTCAGTAGTTTGAGGATTTTCAAACTAGCCCAAAATCCTTGAATGAAATCATAAGTTATAAAATATTTTTACAAAAAAACAATTGAACCGACTCCAAATATAAATAACGAACTCAAAAAAGATAATGTTTCTCTTCTGTATTGAAAATTTAAGTTTGATTATTTTTTACTTTTTAGTGAGTTTCTTATTTATTTTTCGAAGTGGGTTCAGTGTTTGTTTGTAAACATATTTCATTTTTCTCTTTTTAGTGTTAGATGTGTACTCAATAAATTACGCAGTTATTTTATTAAGTATTACAATGGTTAGCCCAAGTAAAAGTACATCTCGTCGGAGGAGAAATAGGAATAAAGACAGAATTATTAAAAATAAGGAATGTTTTAGACCATGGGGTCCGCTACCTATTCCAAGTGATTTGCCAAGTATTCCAACAAAATTAGAAAGAAAAACTTGCTGAAGCGTTGTTGGGAATTGACCCCCCGATCTCTGCATGTGAGCTTAACGTTGTAACTATTGTACCATAGAAATAGTTGCCTACATGTTACGACTTCTCATACAATCTGGTTAGTGCTTTAAGAGCAAACTGAGTAGCTTTTACACTGAACTATTTCCGATTTTTCGTTACATCTGTTCAGCAATAACATTATACATAAATATCTGATTATTTTATATAAAAAATATGTAAAAACATTGTACGTGCCTTTGAAATTTGAGGTTTTCCCTCGATATCCCCCCCCCCCCCAAACACCTTTCCGCCATTATATCCTAACTTGGTTCCTTTTATTTTTTATATTATTATTTTATTAGTTATTAAACACATTTCTAACGATGAAAAATTGACTGTGGAAAATAAACAATAATAATATTGCAAAAATTATTACAATACAAATGATACATCATTCATTTTTGTTCTGATTTGCTCACTCCACATCGAATCTGTAATTTGCGAAATCGACCATAAGTTTCGACGGCTTGGAAAGTTTCAAGTGCTCTCCAGTCGGTTAGGTCGATTTCCAGATTTTTCTCTCGTTTTTTCCTCGAAGAGCGTTGATAAGTAATAAATTTTCTGGGATGCAGGATTTCCTGCTCACGAATGCGGGCTACTCGTTTAGATTTATCTCGTCGCGTTTTTAGCCAAAAGTGGTGACGATTTCGTAGAATTAAAAGGGATCGTTTCATATAAAAAGTATTGGTTGTTGGAATTAATTCCGTTTCGTAATTAACAGTTTGCTATTTGGATGCAGGCATTTGGAAGATGGTGGAAATTATAATGATGCCAAAACCTGAAAAGTCACCAAATGAAATAAAAGCCTATAGACCTATATCATTGAGATATCATATCATAGAGAGAAAAAACCTAATATATGATAATTAAAATGATGCCAAAACCTGAAAAGTCACCAAATGAAATAAAAGCCTATAGACCTACATCATTGAGATATCATATCATAGAGAGAAAAAAACCTAATAACAAAACACCAGTTTGGCTTTTAACAATTGACCAGGTCCACAGAATAACAATGTTATTGAAAAAGCCTACGAAAGTAAAAAAATATGCTCAGACATGTTCTTAGATAGCATGGAGACCTTGTTCATAAACTACAGAAAATGTTACCAAAACAACACACCGAACTACTATAATCGTGTATTATAGCCAAAATGCTTAGAGTTAAACAAGAAGAAGCTTACTCTACAATAAAAGAAGCTAAAGCACGTGTAACACAAGGAAGTGTACCGGGACCAATACTTTATCTACTCTACACTTGTGCTATACCACAAATAGAGAATATTATAATGGCTATATTTGCTGATAATACTGCGATTATAGCGGTCGAAGACAATAGCGAAGAAACCACACGAAAATTACAAGAGGCAAGTGACAATGTAAATAAAAATTAACGAAACTGCATAAAAAATTAACTGAACTGTATTGTAACTGAATTGTAGGTGATCTGCACATGTGCATGTGCAGTTCACCTACAATCAGACCGTACAAGTACCAATAACATTAAATAATACTATCATTCCATATAGCAACAACGCTAAATATTTCGGAATGAATCTTGATGCAAAACTTCTCTGGAAGGAACATATAAAGAAGAAAAGAAAATAACTAGAATTTAAATATAGGAAAATGTATTGGCTAATTGCAAGAAAATCACAAATATCAGTACATATTAAATTGTTATTATATAAGCAAAGAATGAAATATGCTGATGTTCTGCAAAGAGTAACATAAACAAAATACAAATTTTTCAGAACAAAGTCCTAATAAGTATTGTGGGCGCACCCAAATACTACAGGACCCACAGTCAGTCAAGAAATCAAGAGAATTACAAGGGGGCATGAGGAAAGACTCCATTCTCATGAGAATATTGAAGTAGTGCAACTTTTCAATACCACCACAGCAGGACACAGATTCAGAAGAACCACACCATCTGATCTTGTGTAGTGTTGTGTAGTGAGGTGCATATAAGCAGAGACTGAGATAGGACTCCTCCTAGTTATATAACTACTGTTAAGTTACCATAAAGACAAATTGTAGGTTAGTCGGAAACTATTAGTAACAATATAATAATTAAATAATAATAAAAAAATTGATTTAGAATACTACTTCATTATGTTAATATAAAACTTATTTAAAGTTAAAGTTATAGTTTTACCAAGATTTCGCTTTAAAATATGAAGTATGGTTAGTAAATTTACTACATTGCTTTTACGTTTGCTACATTTACTGGAGAACAAGCAGGAGAAAATCAGAAGATAGAAGATAGAAGATAGATGAATAATTCCACCACCTAATAGTTACACCACTGTATCGGTACCTACTTTTCTTACTTAAGTTTTATCGCGCATATTACCGACATAAATCATATTTTCTAATTAATTTTTACGATATTCCTCAATTTTTAAGACCCGTACTCTTAGACCCTCCCCCTGCTCCTCTGAAAAGATTTCCATGGAACCTTTCCATCAAGGTCAGGCCTTCTTCGTCGTCTTTAACGACTAGCTCGTTTCCGTTTGATACCTCCTCTCCTCCTTCCTCTTCCTCGTGCCGACCATAAAAGTAAATGAGAGCAATTTATTTTTAGAGTAATTAAATGGACCTTTGTATAATATTAATTTCATAATGGCAATTAATTTGAGATGAACGACCCGAATAGGAATCGATAGGGTGAGGATATTATGGTTGACGCTAATAGGTTCGTGATTTAATGGTAACGTTTAAACATTGAGTCCCACGATATGGATGTCGGTCCGTAATTGAACATAGTATCGTAACGACTGTTGCGTTAAACATTTTCCTTATTTTTGTCATGCTTCTGATGTCAAATAACCGACTAAGATACAGTTTTGTCTTTACAATAACTTAACTTTAGGTATATATCCAGCAGATCCCTTCGGCACTAGATTAGTCTCAGGTTTTTTTTAAATATATATTTTAAAGTCTCCTTTTACCAACTATGGGGGTATCTGGACTGAACCTACAATTTAACGTGGGCTCCGAACCACGGTCCTCACCGTTAAGCCTACCTGGCTGGCGAGTGACCAACTTTAGAAATCATCCCAGAAGACATCCGGTCTTACCCAGGCTGGTTATTGGCGTGACTGGGATCGTTTTCCTGGTCGGATTTTACACTCTTGCCATCACAACAGTAGGAGGACCGTCCCATCGGCTTTACCACTGTGCTACCAAGACGGCAGTCTCAGGTTTAATAATGTTTATGTGTTAACACTGTTGTTTTTCTATTAAATGCACCACCACGTTGTGCTGTCCTGATCTTATTCAAGATATTGACATGGGAATGGCCATGTATTTTCTCATGTCTCTTGGCGATTTTCTTGATTTCCTGAGTGACAGTCGGTATCGGAAGGTCTCGGTATAAGTAATCGGTCCTGTAGTATTTGGATGCACTTACAATACTTCTCAGGAATTTGTTCTCGAAAACTTGTATTGTATTTATATTACTTTTCGCGGAAAATCCCCATAACTGAATACCTTTTGTCCATATAGGTGCATACTTGCTTGTATAATAATAGTATGTAATTTTATGTAATGGTATTTTTTTGCTAGATATATTTTGATTAGCGATATCTACTAGTGAAAATGCTAAGTATTAAAGTAAACAACCTGTTCATAAATTCGATGGTTTTGACATTGCTCTACCTAAAATTATGCATGTATGCTAGTTATGTAGTGTATCAGATGCTAATCATGGAACGCTCTTTAGCTTATATTATATGGCCTGGTGAATGGAGGATGGATGCTTACATTATGTGATCGTTATTTATTGATGATATAAAATGTTAAGAAAATATAAATAAATGAAAGGTATCGACGATGGGTTTACCTGTAGACGAGGCTTGGACAGTCGATGGTGGCACGTCTGAATTCAATGCTGGTCAGATACTGAATGATCCAAAGTACCCTTCGATAATCTCCCAGGTTAACGTCTCGGGGTTGCCAGCTATTTGTTATAGTTGGCGCTGCTGGCCCGTGTTCAACATCTGCGATTATATTTCTGGGTATTTTGTTATCGTTATTCCACGATGTAAAATTCGAGATGCCTCAAGGTCGCTACAGCTCAAAATCGCATTTTTGAAATTCATAATTTTTGTTGTTTAGTTTCAGGTAATGTGCTGCTGAAGCCCATTATATGCTTTTGGAAGCTTATAGAAGCTTATATTAGAGATGCTAATGAATTGCAAGGCTTAATGGACAAAAGACCTCCAGATAGCTTAACAGTCGATGAATTATTTGAAAATGAAAATTATTTTAAACCGTTTCAATAGCACGATTTCATTATTTATCAGAAAATGAGCATATTGAACATTAAAAACAAGTCGCCAACGTAAAACAAATTTTGCTATTTTAAAGGCAGGGAAAATAATTTTTTGTGTTGATTAAATATTGCTTTTTGAAGTAAACTATTCAAGCAAAACAATGGTTTGAGAAGTGTATGGATTTGGACTCTGTTAACTCAGAAACAAATCATCATGTTAGACAAAAACCACAGCAGATTAGACTCAAAGTTAAACAAGTGTACTGGTTGGTCGGAAGATACTCTCAATTTGACCTACAATCAATGATCAGTTAATCATAAAATCAATTTGGATTTATGGAGTGCAAATATGGGTTTGCATTAAGACATCAAACCAACTAGTAATCCATCGCACCCAAAAGAAAGTTCTACAATTAATTGCTAATGCTTATTGCTATGTAACCAGCGAAGAATTGCACGATGACCTCGATAAATCGAATGGATACACGAAGGGATCCAAGATTTTGCCCTAAAATATGATATAAGGTTGCTAAATCACAGCAACGTGGAAGCAATATAGCTATTGGACAATACGCAGGAAATCAGAAGATTGAAACGAACCAAACTACACGAAGTTGTTTAGTGTAATCTTAACATTAGTTTAAGATTAGTAGATTAATATGCTATCTGCTATCTTCTTTGATCTGCCCTTCTTGCAAACTTCCCATCTCCATCAAATGCTTGTTTTACGAGATGTTAATTTGGTACATATTCCTCTATGGATCTAATGTCTACTTCAAGTTTGTTACACCCAACCAAGTGAAACAGCTTCAAATGTTCCAAAATAAGCCCCTCAGGAGAATATTAAACGCTCCATGGTTTGTCAGAATTAATCAAATTCTGATATTCCAGAAATCAAGCACTTCATATCTCAATCATTCTACAAACAACAACTCAGCTCAAGTTCTTCTGAAAACACGTTTGTTCACGAGCTGGTCGACATGCTGGGAGCTTAGCACCGCGTCACCGCTAACCTCCTCCTCTTCCAGGCTGAAACGAGCTCCTTCGTGGCTGCAGTCATAACTTTTGCTCCCATATGACAGTATCCAGTTGTGTGTTAACTCAAGTTCGCGAATCAATAGAGTCGCCGGGTCTTCGTGCCCAATAACGACTGCCCGATCAGCGGGTGCCATATCCCCAAATTTAATGCAGTAGCAGTAGCGGGGGGTCAACTGTGAGGCGGTTTCGGTTTAGTGTATTGGTAAGCCTAGAAACAGTCCCACATAACCCGGTCCAACTTATTATTCCAGGGCAAGTCTCCGTGATCAGGTATGCGTCATGTATTCCCCCGCCTGGTTTTAGACCAGAACAAAAAAATCTACTCAAATCTATAAGAAATTAGAGGACTGTTGATGAATAAAGTTGAATTTTTCTTGATTTAAAGCTGTTTAATTAGTTTAATTAGTTACGCTAGTAATATACCACAGAACAGACATAGCTAGAATTTAGTTTTGATCGTCTTAACCACCTGAGGGGGCGCAAAGCGGGTTTATTTATTACAGGGCGAAAATAAAAAATATTATTTATATTACAGTAGGAAATTAAAAAATAAAATTTTAATAAAGCTTTTTATTTATATGCTAGTTAATATTTGTATAAAACATTTTCAAAATAAATAAAAAAAACATTATTATTAATAAAAAAAAACAAAATCTATATGACAACTAACAACATATTTTCTAATTGAACATTGTTATTGTTAACATTGTTATTAAAATAAAAAGCTATAAATTAAAAAAATATTTGTCCAAGATATATTTAAAAATAAAATATCTGAAGCCGGCTAGGTTGGCGCAGTGGTAAAGACGACAGGACGGTCCACCTACTGTCGCGATAGTCGCCCGTTTCGACTAGACAAGAATGTAAAATCCGATAAGGAATATGATTCCAGTCATGTCAGTAAGCAGACTGGGTAAGTCCGGATGACTTCTGGGATGATTTCTAAGTCGATAGGCTTAATACCGAGGACCGTGGTTCGGAACCCACGTTAAATCGTAGGTCCAGTCCAGATAAACCCTTGTTGATAAAAAGAGACTTTAAAATATATAAAAAAATATTTGAATTTATTGAATATATTAAATACCTCTGATAATTTTTTACTACAAAACCTCCTTTTATTTTTTATAGGTACTTAATTGAACACTATTCATAATATGTGTAGCCATGCAAAATTTTTAATTTTTGCCCTTTGTAATCCTACTTATTTCTTTTCATTCACCAGAACAAACAACACCCAATTATTATTTTTAAAAACATATATAATAATTTTGCTTGCAACATTACTTGTATATGTGGTAGTATTTAGTCTTTTTGGCGTTATATAGTCTGGTTCTTATCAGTATGAAGTTGAAGGAACAGATTTATCTGTTTCAGAAGAATCCTTGAAGAAACATGTTATATCTTTCTGTATTCTAGCCTCTCAATTTACTTACTTTGAAAACATATTATATATTCTTCTTGAAGATGCTAACGTGTGCCAAGCAACTGCAGATTCCAAATATTTAACTAGTTTTTGGTAACATTTATATTTGTATTAGAAATAAGTTAATAAAATATCAAAGAATTGCATATATAAGGACAAATATAATAATATTCTAGGAGCCCTGTTATCACTATAGATATAAATCATCAATTCTTACAAAATTATTTGATGGACAATCTGGATTGGGAAATTGATACCATTCACAATCCATCAGTGAAGCAAACTACTGTCCAAGAACTATAAACTTTTCTTCATGAGAACAACGATTTAGTCAAAATGTTCGAGATGGCATTGGATCGGTTGCCATAATATCGTCATGTCAGGCCTAATAAAATACCCGCCGGTGAGTACGCAAGGAGGTTCAATTCACCGACAATCCATGAAAGGCTATTGTTACTGTTGGATAAAATTTGCAAGATTTAGGTGATACAAAATTCATCGGGGCGTCTAGTCTTCGATGATTAAAATCAAATCAACATAAATTTATCACATTTGTTGGAAGGTCATATTTTCATCAGACAAACATACGAAAATTGAAACTCGACTTTAATCCGTCCGAAGTCCCTTAAATACGATCCTAGCTAAACCGCACCAACCTGTGTAATCCAAATTTTACACGATAAATTATACAAGGGTCGGAAAAATCAGGACGTACAGTTATCGGGATACGATTCCCGCCGGTTGGGTCCTGCCGGGCAACAATTTGTTAGCGGTCACGTGACATTTTGTGACGCGATTGCTTGATTTATGTCGGTCAGTTCGGTCGCCCAACCCCACGGAACCTGGACGGTTTGCGTAGTGGTCGGGAATCTAGGAATTAGTAGGGCTCCCTCGAATGAGACTCGAAAAAACGATCGAATCTAGGAAACGTGCTATGCCCTCGACAGATTTGATGGTTTTTTTAATGGGCCTTTGATTGAACATTGGTCGCAATTGAAATGACACGTTCATCTGTTGGTGCATTCGAACGGTCATTCGTATTTGGTGATTTTTATTGTTTTCTAATTTATATTTTTTGTTTTATAACCACAGGGCAATATATTAGGCTGGAGAAAAAGTAATTTCGGGTTTTCCTAATGGATATCTAGAGGAAAGTTACTAAATCTGGATTGGAAACAATTCTTAATAACAAACAATGGAAAGACGCAAAAAACGACTCTCTTCTGTTGCATTCATTAGCCTAAACATTGTATAGCACTCTACTACGCCAGTCAGCGCGAGATATCAGTAGGAAAAGAGGTTGTCGTTTCGTCGCTGTTTAAAAATTTCGCAAGGTACGTAAAATAATATTTTTTTCTTAAAAAAATTAAGGCCACACAGTGCAACAATATTTTGTATCTATAGAATATAAATTTAATTTTATGTTTTTCAATTGATTAATTGTTTGAAAAGTACAAGGTCAAGTTTATTTCGATCAAGAATATCGAGTAAGGGCTATTACTAGGGTCCTAATTATTGGCGAGCCATATTCAGGTACCAGTACTTATGTGGCTAGACATCTAACAGGTCAATTGAAAAGTCTCCGGTCTGACACATGCGCTACTAGAATTAAATCCATATGTTTTTATGTATGTTTTTAGTTAGCCCCAACCGTCAAAAGTTGCGTGTATAAATTGACAGCTGTCAGATCATTAGTTTGTGAATTATAGCATCTTGAGTGAAGCAACTTTTGTTATTGTGAAAAAAATGGATAAAAAATAATTTCGTGTGTTGACAAATATTGCTTTTTGAAGGGAAAAATACACTGATAGACAGTGAAGGTGAAGAGAAATTTAAGTTAAAGAAGAAGTAAAAGAAGAAAAAAAAAAAGAAGCAAAAGAAGAAAAAGACTTGCAAGTAAAATAATTAATTTCTTAAAATTACAAAAATTGGATAAGCATTTTTTACTACATCAGCATTATATGAATGTTATTTTCTTAGAAGATACTTAAGTTCACATTTATAGTCCATCTTTGAATAACTGTTCCATATTTAACATCTATCTTGCAATTTTATTTAATGCTCAATTTTCATAATATAGTTTATTAAGAAAAATATAAAAATATTACTATGTTATCTAAAAATATATGACTGATTAATATTACGTTAATTAAATTTTGATTTTTAAATATTAATAATAGTTTTGTTATTTACGTCAGAATTGAGACATATATTATACAAAGCTGTCATGTTTTATTTAGTTATAGTACATGAGATTCTTGTGAACAGATTTTTGGAGGAGTCATAATAATTAGTTAAGTTAGCGTGTGCATCTCTAAAATAATAACACCATTTTTTTCGTAGATAATCCGCAGACTAGTAAAACAATTACTTTATGCCTATTAGGTTAATTATAAGTAATGATTAATGATACAGATAACAATTTCACAGCTAAAAAATATACAGGCTAAAATTAGTAAATGTTATTGCTTTAGGCTTCTAATGACCATGAAGATTATTTTTTTACAAGAAAGATGTAATTTGCAGTCTTTCTAGAATGGTATTACAGTTCGGAATTCACAGATTAGGCCTCTGTTGCAATACGTGCATTTAAATTTAAAGAAATTATACTGAAAATATAGTGATTTTTATAGAGAACTTATTAAACAACCAGTATGTTAGGATCCAATATATTAAGCGCTATGAGAGAATTAGCACAGTTTATTGTCTGTCATTTTTTTCGAGAACTTATAAGGGTATCTTAAATGGGCGTATGCGATACAGTCTTTTAGTCTATCAATTTGCCGAGTGGCTCGAGGTATAAATTTGGTAAAGTAAAAAAAAAGCAAAGCCGAAAATTGACACTTTCTGCTACAGAAGGCTATTCTAAAAATTAAGAAGGCGTAGTGTACGTGTGTTTATATTTGGTGGAAATAATCAAAAAGTTATTGGACATTTGGACTTTTTTGGTAATTCTATGCTTCCTATAGAAACAATTTTATTTATATACAAAGACTTTCGGTTTAATTTTTGCTGACAAAGCAAACTTAAAATACTTATAAACTGACGTGTTAAATATTCTTATATTGTTAACTTTGTTTTTACGTTTTTTTTAGTTAAAATGATTTGTGTAAATCTTAAAACATTTCAGATGTTGCTTCTTTGATGAACGCGAACAAAAAAAACCTTGTGGTCTATTTCTATCAAACTCGACCGGCGAAGGCAATATTTTATAGATAGGTTCGTTCCGATTTTCAATTTCCTATCTTTCGGAGGGTTGCAGAAATATTGTTTGGGGCCACGACATGGTCAAGGTGGAAAATAGTCGGTAGTTGCCAAGTAAATAAGTTCAGTCAAAAAGTCCGCACAGACTCCATCTATCAACCGGCTAGTGGAAGAGCCAGAGGCGTTCATGTATTTGATCTCTTATTCAATATATTTTCCTTGAATATTCATTTTAATTTCGATTTAGTTAATAATTCTGTTGATTTGCATGCTGATTCTTTATTTTTTTTTCTGGTGGTTATTGTGTTCGAATATTCAATAAGTTTGTAAAATTAAATATTGAAAATCGTTTTAATATTTCATCTTTATAAGCGCATAGAGAGAAAAACCTAATACCAACACACCAGTTTGGGTTTATTAACAAGCATTCAACAATTGACCAGTACTACAGAATAACAGATGTTATTGAAAAAGCCTACGAAAGTAAAAAGTATGCTCAGTATATTCCTAGATTTAGCACAAGCTCTCGATAAGGTTTGGCATGAAAAGAAGCTAAAGCACGTGTACCACAAGGAAGTGTACTGGCGCCAACATTTTTCTACTCTACACTTGTGATATACCACAAAAGGAGAATATTACGATGGCTACATTTGCTAATGATACTGCGATTATAGCTGTCAGAGACAATAGTGAAGAAGCCACACGAGAATTACAACAGGCAAGTGACAATATAAATAATTGGACACAAGTTTAGAAAATAAAAATTAAGGAAACTAAATCTGTGCATGTGCAGTTCACCTACAATTTTCAATCTTGCATCAACTGTGATGCAAAACTTCTCTGGAAAAAACATATAAAGAAGAAAAGAAAAGAACAGGAATTGAAATATAGGAAAAAGTATTGACTACTATAAGACCTATGTATTATAAGATCTGGATATTTCAGAATGGGACATTGGGTCACTCATGGCAAGATGATAATAAAAATAGTGTAAAAGACAAAAGTTGATGGAAAAAGATAAATGTTGGAATAAGAATTGATTAGGTTTTATTAGTCATAGCATTTATTAATAATTCATTGCAGATATATTGTTCTTTATGTTGGAAACAGGAATGGTTAATAACGCCTTCAGTTCGGATGAACTAGATCAGACACATTGAAGAAGAAATTGACAAATGATAAAATCGTGAACAAATGTTAGATATATTGGAAATTGAAATTGGTTATTCACTAGAATGAGACCTTCAGAAAGCGAGATTATGATTCATTGATGACAATTTCCAAGACAGGATGACGAGAGTGGAAAAAACTAAAAGTGAGTATCTAATTAATATACGATAACTGTAGGAAATTGTATTGTAGAGTGTCAAAGATTTATGTGAATAGATATGTGCGTAATTGTTCAGAATATTCATTAACATTTGGTCAGAATATATGAGGAGAAAGGTAATATCAACTGTTTTGCAGATATGGCAAATGCATTAGAGAGAATGTAATGATTAAATCTATTTTTATGTAGAAAAATATATACAGGTAGTTACAGAACAAAGTAAGAAGAAATACTGTGATACGATTTTACAAGGATAAACTGCACCGAAGGAAACAAGAACTAAATGTAAAAGGTTTAAATAAGTTATGTAAAATATGTTCCCTAACAGAAGTAGGGGTCCTCCAAAATGAGTTGTTTTACGCGACGAATGTTGTCCGGTGTGATGCTAGTTAAGCTAGTTAGCTGTGATAAACGCAGAAAAATTTCCGTCCTTTTAATGATTTTCCAAACGCTTTCTAAGACAAAAAAAAACTATACCACACTGTTCGTAAGGGATCCAGCTATCACATACTCAAACCACCACTTTCAAAACATTCATGCGTGCCATCTCCATCATATTTGAACCACCCTCGTAAAACATAACAGTAACATATAAACGATTTTGACATTATATTTAATAGTAGGTTAAGTCCTTCGACATGTAGTAGACCTAGCAGTAGATGTACTATAATGTTAAAATAAGTTTTATCTGATAACATTTTTGTTTCATTATTTTATTTAGATTAGAATTTTGTTATGCCTAAACTAAAATGAACTAAAATCAAAAAATTGTCAGTTAAGATTATACTAAGATCTAATGTATAATATCTAATGCAAGATGTAATTAATTAAAAAATAGGTTAGTTCGAAATATAAACTAAAGATTTATTTATTGATATACGTTTTTTGTTAATATATCGTCTGTTATTTTAATCATCATATGATTTCCGTGGTAGAAAGGCACAAAAGTGGTTTATACGATTATCAAGTATATTTCGTGATAAAAAAACTCGTCTCCCCGACACTGGTTAGGGTCGGTCTATCCCTACCAAGCGGGGAATAACGTGCCCGCTTCTTCTATTTTTACTCTTGTCCCGTTCCGTCTCGATAAAATATAATGCCTGTCACTTGTCTCGCATTTTTAACAAGTTTGTCTTTCATTTTATCGTTTCATTCCCGTTTTTTCTTCTTCGCAGTCGCCGTCTTGTTTTTCCTCCGATAAAAAGTTCGGGAACGCCGCGTTTCTTTGCGTGCCTCCGTGTATCGCTTCGAATTTGTTTTGGGAGTGTTTTTTTTTGGGCGTGCGGGAATTTCCACCTTTTAAGTTTGTCCCGTGAATAAACCGGGATTGATTGTAAGTGGGCAACGGGGAGAACTCGACAATTTCGCCCGGCCGTGGTGTTTTTTTCTCGAGGAGAATTGTTGTTTGTTTTGTCCTGGATACTTTTAATGGCGTTCTGATTGTATGGTGTTTGGAGTAAAAAAAACTTGAAAAAAAAACTCGAACAATTTTGGGTGATGGGATAGGGAATGAAACAATCCTATTTACATTTTATATTGCTTGGTTGGAATTATTGGTATCGATGCGGTTTGTTTTAAAGTAGAAATATACAGCGTGTCCAGTGGTAAAGTTCAAATTTTTGTTGTAACTTCAGAGGATTTTATTTTTTTAAATATATATGTTATATAATACGGTCCTGACCATCCGGCAATCTATGTAAAAACTATATATCTGAATGGTAAACGAGTAAAAGGGAGGGGTCTGTTTTCTAATAGATAAGAACCCTCAGTGTCGCTTTGTATCGCCGTTCAACAAATCGCCTCTTCTTTCCCTTAAATAATATAATATTTTCCAGTAAACGAATAGTTCTAATTTTCCAAGTCCTTTCGCATGTTATAACAGATGCAGTCGGCAGGATTCCTGGGAGATATTCGCTTTTGAATTCATTCTTTTCGCCGGAATCAAATTAATTACCAAGAAAAGAAAACAGGTTGACGTTGGATTGACAATTGTTCCGCATTTGAGCGTTTATTGGTGTAATTAAGTGGAGTTCGGCCAAAAGTTGAAACAGCTGAAGTTTTCAGGTCACAAAAGGTGGATTGAAGGTTCTCAATGACTGGCATTTGGACAGTAGTTTGCACGTCAGGGCGAACGGTCACCAAAGGTGAATTGCAGTAGATCCGTTTCTTAGCCGTGGACTATCTGGAGTCACCAAAATTTCACCAAATTGGAAGACGACCCAATTCCGACTAATCAGTATAGTTGTTTTATTTTGGTTCCAATGGGTGTTGTTTTTTGTCTAACATGATGTTTCCATTTTAATATACCATCAAGATGGATGCCGAGATATTTAGCTGATTCTTGAGGTTTTGGGTTCTTATTATTTTGCCGCAATGCAAAATTAACATGAACAGATTTGGAGCTATTAAGTTGAATTTTCCAATCTCTAGTTACATGTAGATTTTGTTGACTGCCACTTGTACTTTTTTCTACTGCCTTAGGCAGAGATATGTTGTTTGCCATAATAATAGTGCCGTCAGCAAAGGTGCCAAGTAGTGTTTCAGAATGCGTTCTAAGATGCTAAATATTGAATGCAAATAAAATATTCCATACATAATTGAAAATATTCATAAAATGTAAAATAATAGATTCGAGAAATTAGATCTTGCATTGCCATGATTTTTTAATTTATTAATTAATTGGCACGACAGGTAAAGTATAATTCATATTCAGGAGAAAAAGAGAAAAGTAAATCATTAATATTATAGTTGCTTTTTAAATATATTTATATACTTAAATTAAAATATTGAAATTACAAAATCACAAATTACAAAAAAAAATATATTAATTGTTAGGTTTGTTTCATTAATTGAAACTTAATTAGTTCATTAAAAGTTCCTAATAAGATTTCTAATTTATTTCTTTAATTTATTCTTTTGTTCGTTCTTGGCACGATGGAGTTTTTTTGCACGCTGAACAGGTTCCATCAATTATGATTAAACTGTTTCAAGCATTTTACGATGAATCAGTATATGGAAATGATTTGTCAGAAATGTAGGCCAAATAGTATTTGTCGACTCGTTCTCTAACATATTTGGTGGATGCAACTCCTATTTGGTATGACTTTTAAGTCCTCAAAATTATCTCGTCTCCTTCAAAGTAATTGCTCTTCCATCTGGTTCCCGTCCATCTGGGTTTTATTATGTCATTTGACTCAAAACGATGTTTATGAAATTCATGAAGGGTTTTTCGATGTTGAAACCGAGAGCGCCTTTCACGATGTAACTCATATTGTTGAGGCATATGATTCATGAATAATGAAATTAAGTAGTTGGTATTTTTCGCGATGTTACAGAAGCAATCGCTTCTCAAAAATGGGGTATTAGGAAGAGTTATAACAAATTGAGGAACTTTTGAATAACACAACCAAAGACTAAGTTCTTGGCGAACTTCTATAGTGAAATGTTTAGTGCAATCTTAACTTATATATTAATTTATTATCACTGCTCTATTACTTATTACTGTCTGCACATTAATTCACAAGCAAGGGGATTAACAGATAAATAGGGAATCATATATTTCCGAGAATAATATTCAAGTTCGTGTAGTTTGGTTTGCTTCAATCTTTTGAGTTCCTAAGCATTGTACAGTAGTTGTATTGCTTCCACATTGCTGTGATTTAGTAACCTTCTTTCATGATTTTCAGCGAAATCTTAAATAACTTTATATATCCATTTGATTTCGAGACCATTATACAGTTCTTTGTTGATTATACAGTGATAACCATCGATAATTGGGTAACGTTGGATTACTAGTGGTAGTGGTAATATCTTAGTGCAACTGCATATTTGCACAAGCTCAAATATGCTTTATTATTGGCTAATAAATCAATATTTTTATCATAGGTCAAGTTGGGAGTATCTTTCGACTAATCAGTATATTTGTTAAGTACAAAGTACATCGAAAATGATATGAGGAATCCCATTCTGGCGAACTATTAGAAATTACCATATTCAATGAAGCATGTACAATATCTTGTTGCAATATTACATTAACATCACCATTATAAGAATTAGGTACTATTCCCAAGTCCCACCTTGATGATAATGATCATGAAACGTAAATTAGAAAATATAGAACATATTTAGAATGTACTTAAGGATAATGTGGTATTCATCAGCAGCAAATTTATTGCATTTTAATTATTTTGAATGAAATTTCATTTAATCAAGAAAAGCACGCTTTTTTAGATACATGTTAATAAGTAGGTGTTCTGAGCTTATTTTATAACCTGGTACAGTTTATGTAATATCAGTGAGTAATTAAAGAACAAGTAATTTAGTAAAAATTGTACTAGATTCGCAGTAGCTTGACAAAAATAACTTAAATGACTTGTTTTGAAGTTTTAGATAAACGTCAGAAGGGCCGTAAGCACGATATAGCTAGTAGTTAGAGGAGGTTAGGGTTAGTACCACATAAGTGGGATTACACCTCACAAGCTAAGCTGTTGATGGCCAAAAAAGTGGATATAATGTAATGTTAATGTCAATATTATATCAATGTTCTGAAAGGCAAGGTAATTCTGTTTGTAACTGTTTGTGCAAACAGTCAGAAGATGTTTCGTGGTTGTGGTGCTTGTACAAACAACGGAGGGATTTTTGGTTGAGTAACAATTACTTCAAGTAACTGCTATTTTCCAGTGGTGATTTTAATATAAACTTTGCGGATAAAAATTATGTAACAGTCAATAGTAATCATTAAATAGTTTCATATGATGAAATTGAATGAAGCAACTTTAACGAAGTCGTCATAAATTCACCCGGAACTATTAAATTACAATTTTACTCCCGGAATAATTAGGACAGTTCCGACATTCTCACTTTTACGGCTCGCGAATTCGCTATACACAAAAGGGAATCGTCGCTTCTGGTGAATGCTAAATGAGCTTTTTGTCTTCCGACCTGTCAGACCATTCGCATTCAATTCCCTAAAATTATTTCATATTTTTACCGCAACCGTGTATACGGAAAGGGAGGTTGAGGGGTGGATGAAAACAAGCTATTCTCGCCAAATTAGTTGAATGTTTATCGTATCTGTGGGGCGGAAGATGAACACATTTTGTTACACTCAAATAAAGAAAAACATGAAGACGTTGGTTGATTTGTTATTATAAGTTTTAAATTATATAATTTTAAATAAATAATCAAATTATATACGATATATTAGAATATATCTAGCATCTAGCCTGCAAAATAGTCTAATTCTGGAGAGTCATGTCAGAAATTTTCAGTGTTGCCATTTCTTGCGATTTATACGTATATTGGAAGAATAATATAAATAGAAAAAATTATTTTGAATTTTTATTCTTGAATAAATTATCTTGAAATTATTTTTGTAATCGGCACTGACTTCATAATGGTCAGTTGGTAGTAATTAAAATAATATTGCAAATAGATATATAATAGGTAGGTATTGTGAATATAGTAGATTGTGTGTATATAGTAGAATATAAAATACGTGTAGTAGATAGGTTAAATAAGGTTTTTGTTTATTTTTATTTAGTTATTAAAACGATTATTATGCACATATTTTAAAATATTTTTTTGCGTTAAAACTTTGATTATTTTTTAATTTTTTGTGAATTCCTTATTTATTTACTTTTTGAAGTTAGTTAAATTTTAATATATATTATACTTACATTAAACACATCGGGTCGTATTTATCTATACTTTTACTCTCATCAACTATGCATAAAATTCAATGAATTTTGGGCAAAATTGTTGGATTCTACCTCTCTATTGCTTGTAAATGGCAGTAATGGCTTGTAATTACCGAATGCCGTTTATGATATATGCCGTTCCTCTATAAATAGCACTACTGGTGTTTGCATGTATTTTGATCAGTGATATCTATTGGTAAATATGAGAAGTACCAATCTAAGCAACTGTTAAGTGCTCCAAGCTTTCTATTAAAATCGATAGTTTTGATATTTATCTGCATAAAATATTATCAGTTTTTGCTTTTAATGATTTAAAAGTGGCGGGTTTGGTGTTAGTAGCAAAGTTTCGAGAAAACACTTTCAAAAAGGATTATTTTCCTGTCGTACTCCTCTGAATACTAATTATTATTATTAAATTTTTATTAAATTCAGGAATTGATAACAATTTTCTTTGTTTACGAAAAATTATCATAGAAACTCCTGACTTTGTTGTTCATTTAACTGAAAAGGTTCTGTTTTTCTGAATCTTTAATACTCTCACTTAAATAATAAAAATTAAATTAAAAAAAATTAGATGAACTTAATATAATATAATCTCTTAAATAACATGACATTATAATTTTTTTGGACGTATTTAACAACCGTTGTTTTGGAACACCTGTTCTCGATTTTATCTGAAGGAAAAAATATGGGAAAATTTTCCAGAAAATCTTAATCTTTTTTTATAAAACTTGGTTATTTAAACTTGTTTTAAGGTTACATATCAAAACATAAATAATATTAGCCGGCTTGGTGGCGCATTGGTAAAGGTGATAGGACGATCCTCCTACTGCTGCGATAGCCGCGGGTTCGAATCCTGCTGGGGGCATGGTCGTGTAAATGTATGTTTCGATTGTTTAAAATTTGTGATTATTCTAGGCAAGAGTATATAATCCGACAAGAAAAATGATCCCAGTCACGTCAGTAAGATCGGCCTTCTTTGATGATTTACTAAAGTTGGTCACTCGCCAGTCGGTAGGCTTAATGCTGAGGTTCGGAGCCCACGTCCCAGATAAACCCATAGTTGGTAAAAGGAGACTTTAAGTATATATATAAAAAATAAATAAATAATATTTAATTATTAAAGGTTTTGACTGATTTGTGGTGGCAATATTAAGCTGATTTTATTACAAGTGACATTAGAACTCTTTGAATTTCCTTCTCAGCAATTTTAATACAATACATTTGATATTCATGTAATGTGTATAGAGTGGTATGCGTCTCGAATAAAGTTTTTCAATACTTTAAAATTTTGCAAAACAAATGCATGGAAGCACAGTAAAGAACAAATTAGTTTATTGAAGCCAGATTCACTCAAAATGGTGACAGCATACATTTTATTGTTATCATAAGTATTGAAATCATAATAATAACAAATTTAACATTTTAATTAATTGAAGATTGTAGCTCCGATATCAATCAAAAAGTATATCATAGGTCAATTAAAAAGTCCCCGGTCTGATACATAGATGGCGCTACAAAATTAAATCCATACGTTTATTAGTTAGCCCTGACCCTCAAAAGATGCGTGTATAAATATGACAGCTGTCGGATCATTAGTTTGTGAATTATAGCATTTTGAGTGAAGCAACTTTTGTTATTGTGAAAAAATGGATAAAAAGGAATTTCGCGTGTTGAAAAAATATTACTTTTTGTAGGCAAAAATACAGTTGAAGCAAAAACTAGGTTTGATGCCGAGTTTCCATACACTTCCCCAGGAAAATCAACCATCAATGATTGGTATGCTAAGTTTAGACGTGGTGAAATGAGCACCGAAGACGGTGAACGCAGTGGACGTCCAACAGAGGTTGTTACGGACGAAAATATTAAAAAAAAAATTAACAAAATGATTTTGAATGAACGTAAATTGAAATTGAATGAAATAGTAAACTTTCTAAAGATATCAACTAAACATGTACATCATATCATTCACGAATATTTAGGTATGAGAAAGTTCTGTGCAAAGTGAGTGCCGCGCGAGCTCACTTTTGACTAAAAACAATGACGAGTTGATGATTCGGAGCGTAATAAACCCGAGTTTTTGCGTCAATATGTGACAATGGATGAAACATGGCTCCATTATTTCACTCTGAAGTCCAATCGTCATCCGAGTGGACTACTTACGATGAACCGCTCCAAAACGTGAGCAAATTCAACAGTCGGCTGGCAAGTTTATGGCGTCTGTATTTTGGGATGCACATGGAATAATTTTCATTGACTACCTGAAAAAGGAAGGATCGGCAACAGCGACTATTACATAGCGTTATTGGACCGTTTGAAAGACAAAATCGTCGAGAAACGGCCGCATTTGAAGAAAAAGAAAGTGCAGCTTCACCAAAACAATGCACCGTGTCACAAGTCAGTAAAAACGATGGCAAAAATCCATGAATTGGGCGAATTGTTTTCTCATCAGATCTCGAAGGAATGCTCGCTGGGAAGAAATTTTTGTCGAATGAAGAGTTGATCACTGAAACTGGGGCCTATTTTGAAGCAAAGGACAAATCGTACTACAAAAATGGTATCGAAACGTTGAAGGGTCGCTATAATTAGTGTATTACCCTTGAAGGAAATGATCTTCTGAAAAAATAAGTAAAAATAATTGTGCCAAAAAAATGTGTTTTACTATGGTAGGCCGAGGACTTTTCAATTGACCTGTTAGGTCCACATTTTTGTCATTAGCTCTGGGACTATGTATCTTAGTAATGTAGGTTAATCTAACAATACCATTATTAAAAAAGTAATCATTAAATAAATTACAATGAGCAAACCTAATCTAACCTATAAAGGAGTATCGTGCCCATTATTAAACCAACCACATTTTTTAAAGACTTTTTAAAACTTTTATACCTGTTCAAATTTTTATCTAAACAAAATGGTTGGGGATAATAATGACCAGCTAAATTGTCTGAAACTCTTTTATAACTGCTATTAAAAAATCTTTAAGGTTAAATTAGATTATGCTTTTTTCCTGTTATTTCTTTGATAAAGAAGAGTTTAAGTCTAGATTTTAAGATTTATCAATTAATCTTTAAAAACGATATAATAATTAAACTTATATTAAGTTCTTTTAATACGTTGTTTATTAAAATTGTGATAATTAAATTCGGTATATTAAGTCTAATTATGGTCTAATTTTAGAATATAACAGGCGTTGTATTAATTGTGGTGTCATAAAACTGTGTTAAGCAACATTATTTCTTCCTCTGTTTGTTTTTAATGGTCCATTTAGTATTAAGTACCTATTACTTTTATAATTATTTTACCACAATAAACTTCTACAAGACAATTGAAATTATCGTAAAATATAGCTCTAATAAAATTTTTGCCAATTCCCTCGAATGGATAATCACGAAGCGTTCCAGATGTCATGTTTGTGATTAAAATATAATAAAAGTCATGGTGTTGTTTATATAATAAGACACAATTATTATTAGATTTTGCATAAGATGAATGAATAGCGCAGTTGAAGAATGGACACAAATAAACAGATTTCGATGGTAATATAAAATCTAATTAGAGAAATTTCGAAAAACTTTTGTGATATAGTAGTAGAGTATGTTTGTATAGAAGTTAATTCGATTTATCATCGACAGATACATACGCTTGTGAGTAAAGAAAATTGAGGTAAAATTTTGAGACAGTTTGATAAAAAAATGATGATCATGATTGTTGCAATATTAATTTATTTGTAATGCATATTATATATAGATAGTCCTCAAATTCAATTAATATTATTTGGTCTTTCAATTTTCTGATGATATTTGACCATAGCACATCATTAAATCATTTATTATTCTTCAGTTTTGCAAACAGATTACAGGTCAATTAAAAAGTCCCTGGCCCACCATTGTAAATCACATTTTTTTAGCAAAATTAGTTTTTTTTATTCAACATAATTCCCTTCAAGGGTGATACACTGATTATAGCGACCTTCCAACTTTTCGATACCATTTTTGTAGTACGATTTGTCCTTTGCTTCAAAATAGGCCTCAGTTTCGGTGATCACCTTTTTATTCGACGAAAATTTTTCCCAGCGAGCATCCTTTGAAGACCTGAGAACAGGAAATAGTCGCTGGGGTCCAGATCTGGAGAATACGGTGGATGTTGAAGCAATTCGAAGCCCAATTCTGGATTTTTGCCATCGCTCTCACTAATTTGTTACACGGTGGATAGTCTTGGTGAAGCAGTACTTTCTTTTTCTTCAAATGCGGCCGTTTTTCGGCGATTCCATCTTTCAAACGATTCAATAACGCTATGTAATAGTCGCTGTTGATGGTCCTTCCATTTTCAAGGTAGCCAATGAAAATTTTTCCATGCGTATCCCAAAATACAGACGCCATAACCTTTCCAGCAGAGTGTTGCGTTTTCCCAAGCTTTGGAGCGCGTTCATCGTGTTCACTCGGATAACTGTCGAGTGGACTTCGAGTGAAATGATGGAGCCATGTTTCATCCATTGTCACATATCGATTCAAGGAACGTGAGTTTATTACGCTTTATCATCTTAGAACACTGCTCCGAATCATCAACTCGTCGTTGTTTTTGGTCAAAAGTGAGCTCGCGTGGCACCCATTTTGTACAGGAGCATGATATACACGTTCAGTTGATATCTTTAGAGTATCTGCTATTTCATTCAAAGTCAATTTACGGTCATTCAAAAATATTTTGTAGATTTTAAATGTTCTCGTCGGTAGTAACCCCTTTTGGGCGTCCATCTATGTGTCAGGCCGGGGACTTATCAATAGGCCTGTTAACACTGTTAACAGACCAATATGAGTATTGAACAGTATAGTAATTTTTCAAGTTTCATCGGAGTTTTCACACATATTATGGTAACATCTGTGTGATGAAAATAATAACTCTCTGAAGAATTTATATAAATGTTTTGTATCTTTACAATACTGAACTATGAAATGAACTTAAAAGTAATGTGCTGTATGTGCAAAAGAGAGACAAAGAAAGAACTTAGAATTCCAGTTTCCAGTATCGGGAAATTCTGTCTATAAAAAATATATAAAAGATTCCAATGCTTATACCGATCAAAAATCTTATGACGTTAAAAAGGTAGCTACTGTAGCAATATTCATTTTTAAAAATCTGCCTTTGCAGGATAACAGAGAAATGACAGCAGTCCTTAGTTGCTTTACGTTATGTTTATCAGCGCTATATTTAATATTTTTTGTTTATACAATTTTTCATATCTATCTTACTCAGTTGTTAGTCTCTAGCATCATAATTATTATATTTAATCGAGTAAAAAGTAATTTTGGATTTTTATGATTTGTTTTGCTTTTATATTATGTAATTTCTTAATGAATTTAATCAAAAACTACAGATAATTGATCAATTAAGCCCGCTCAAAAGTATTATGATTTTTTTGTCGTTGACAGTTGACAAAACTGTCCTCTATATTGACGTAGAGTTTGAACGGTACCTGCCATTTAGACAAGTGGCATATAATTAGTTCATTACTCAATGGTAATGTGGTATATATGATTGCTTGATTTTGATCTTGCGCATTTCGCTAGCATAAATTTGATTGTATGTATAATATGTTCTTTGTTTGCTAATTTTATGGTTACGTTTTGAGTTATGTATGATTATGATTATTTATGATAGTAAAAAATTGATTTAATTCAAAAGAACATAGTAAAGCAGTTTTTTTGTCAATGATAGGAGAATGGAAGGAAAAGCAATGGGATCAGATGACATATTTGTGAAGTTTATTATTCATTCATTCATTCTTTCGTTCATTCTTTATACTGTTTAAAATGGAAAGGAATCAGTTATTGCACCAAAATCAGTAATATGGTCCATAATATATTACTATAATTATGCTAATAGTCTACTTATTTTATAACTCTTTATTTTATATAATATTATTTACAGGATGAACTAAGAATTAAAAAATACTAGATTAAATGAAAACCTTAGCTATTATTAATATTAATTAATATTAATGGCTATTAGATAAAATTCTAGATGTTGATTGACATAATATCAATAGATCTACTAGGATATTGTAATTTTCAATAATATAATTAATGATATAATGAATCAGGTATGTAGAGAATATGAAACGTTATCGAATATTAATTTTAAAGTACGTTAGACTTGTATCTATCAATATTTGTATCGTTATCCAAGGGTAACCATATACATTTGATAAAAATATATAAGAAATATATGGATATTGCTGTACTAACGCTGTTGCAGTAATATTTCTAGTATGCAAAGTTTATGGAGGCTACTAGATATATATTAAGAAGAGGATAATTCAGATGTATAAGGTAAATACAAAGGCAATACCTCAATAAGACATACATAGTTTAGTTGCTTCCATGTTGAAATGAGTAACTCTGTTATACTAGATGTAGAACTATTATTTTATATAGAGAAATATCAAAAGCACTTTCATCGATTTTAAAGCTAGGTAGGCTACGTTGTTTCATAACATATTTATTAGCATTAATCCGCCTGATTTTCATCATTTGCTATCGCAGATTAAAACACATGCAAGAACCTAATAATGTATTAAGATTATCCAACGTTTTTTTGTTAATTTTAAGTGTTGTAAGTTAAGTATCAGGGTTATTAGTGTTTGGTGATAAATCGTTCAGTAATTTTCTGGTTGAATATTATTTAATTAGTTAGAGTCTCCATCGAGATTATGAAACCGATAATTTTCTCCTATTAAAATATACACACAATACACTGAATTATTTTTTACTGATTATTTTGAAAATAAGTATATCCACAATTTAGTGTTTAATTTGTAGCAGGTGTCATATTAAAGACGCTTTTTTTTGTGGGTTGCTTCTTGTGGTCCTACCCTACGCACAATGGATTTTTATTCCCTACAAGAACTCGAGTATAAATCTTACCCGAAGCTCTTAGGGACGATAGGGTAG
Source organism: Rhynchophorus ferrugineus (assembly GCF_030347505.1). NCBI lineage: Eukaryota > Metazoa > Arthropoda > Insecta > Coleoptera > Curculionidae > Rhynchophorus > Rhynchophorus ferrugineus. The sequence continues at coordinate 14,057,239 of NW_027472583.1, read as the reverse complement.
AGGGAACATTAGTGGAAGGTGCTTAAGGTCTTATTGCTACAGAAGATCGAGAGTAATCTGTAATTTACAAGCTCACTGGCCCAACTGTTTTATATGGTAGGGTAAATTGTCTTTTTTTTCTTTAATATGTTTCTTCTTTAATCGGATTAAGTTTAAGAAAATATATATATATATATATATATATATAATATATATATATATATATATATATATATATTATATATATATATATATATATATATATATATATATATATATATATATATATTATATATATATATATATATATATATATATATATATTATATATATATATATTTATATATATATATATATACATATATATATATATATATATTATATATATATATATATATATATATATATATATATATATATATATATATATATATATATATATATATATATATATATACACTTTACACTTATATGTAAACTAAAGTAAAGTAATGTATATGTAAAGTGTGTTCAAAAAAATGTTCACTAGTAGAAATGCGCTTAGCTCTCGTTTATTGTTCCATTTTACTAAATCTAAATTGTCAGTTGCTGTTTTTTTTTTGGTTGCCCACGTTACCGCATAAATGGTAGCAAATTAAAAATTGATGACCTTTCATATCCGGGTAGTGCGTAATAACATATAGGTGTAAAATATATAGAGGTATCATAACTTCTCACTTTTTTATTTGATGGTAATTTGTTCACACTAATTTTTGTAATGGACGGATTATTTAGTTCTCGTTAATTGATGATTGATGATGAAATTGATGAAATTGAATATCGTGGTCATAATAGTTTTCAGTTCTGAGATGATAAACCCCTCTGAGGAAATTCATCCGAAGTTAATACAAATTTCTGTCGATCAAGAGCATATTTTTATTTGAACCAGTTCAGTAGAAATCCGACCGGTGTTTTTTCGACAATTTGTAACTGTGGATAAGACATGGGCCCTCCACAATATATCAGAAATGAAACATTGTTTTAAGGAAGTGCTTCACATCGATTGAAGAAGTTGAGAGGACCGTAGAATATATGTTATATCATGTAACCGTTACGGCTCTGGATAACGCAGACATGTACAAAGGCCCTTTGTTTTAAGGTTGGCTGAATAGCGAACGAGTGAGATGGATTTGGTCTGTTTTGTAACAAATAAAAATCGTCAGTATCGTTTTGAATCGTCGTTCAACAAGTCGCCTTCTCTTTCTTTGAATAAAACAGTTTTTAAAGTAAACTAATAGTTTTCTGTGTTCAAAACCCTCTCCAATTTTATACCTGGTGCAGTCGGTAGGATTTTGGCGATATTATAAGGCTCTTTTCTTTTCAATTCATTTAATTAACCTGAATCAAATTAATTATTAAGAAAAGAAGACAGGTTGACGTTGGGTCCATCCGCAGTTACTATGTTCAAGTAATTTGAGTAGCTAATTTGAGTTCGGGTAGAAGTATCGCAGCTGAACGTGTAAGGCCACAAAAGTTGAATTAAAGACACTAAAAGACTACTAGCCATAAACTATGCTAATTAGAAAACATTCAAGTTTTGAAAAACAGCTCTGGTCCGTGGATTTATGACACAAGGATCATAGTGTAGGGTGTAAGGCCACAAAAGGCGGACTGTATTAACATAATTTCTTAACCGTGACTATTGGAAGCTTGAATCTTAGAAATTTCGACAGAAACGGAAACAGACAGAACAGATTTTAAAGTAAATTAATTCTTATTAAAACTCTTTGCCACTTTATAGCTTATATTCATAGTTATATATAATAATACTTATAGTCCACGAGCAAATTGTTGACGTTCAAGGAGATTCATAAAAAAATCTATTCATATTCACCCAGACTATCCCTTCCGGGAAGAAATACTGATGCTGAAGAAACTTTCGATCAAGTGTCCTGAAGTCAATGGAGATTATATAGAAAAATAAAGTCAAGTTTTAACTGAAAATCGGAGTTTTTCATTGTCAGACCAACAGCATTTTACCTTACATTAGTGAAATATGGGAAGTAAATATTTACAGGCTTTTCATTCAGTTCTCTTGCGTCAATGGAATTTTATCAACTGTAGAATCATATTTCTTAATAGAAAAATCCTAATCAATTATCTGAAAAAACAACGTCTTAACCAAAACCACGCTTGTTCTTTTTCCTCTAAGAATCTAAACCATTAAACTCCATACCTGGTGAGGATTTATGAGTAAGAATTTGTCATAAGGGGGCAGGTGCCGTACAATATGTGTTCGGTTTTCTTTCGGTAGTTTTTGTCCTTTCTGTTTTGCCGTGTGAAACGTAAGCCCGATGGATTTCTTTTATGCTCAGTAAAAACGTGGGCATTAATCATTCTCTAACAGTTCTTAGGCGAGGCGGTAAAGGAAAAATCCAGAAATATGTTAGCTTAGTTAAATTATGGATGTTCTATATGTTTTTTAGTCGTATATTTAACTTCTGTCGATTCTGGAAAAGTTCAAATTTCAAGGTGTTTACAAAAAAAATATTTATCAAACTGTTCATAATTTTAGCGGGTTTTGTTTTTTGTATAAAATACGCTCCAAATGTTTTTTATCTATGCTTACACAGATCTATAGAACTGAATGCGTAAAAGCGCAAGGTTACCTTTAGACTGTGCTGCGATATGTCTCCATTTGTGTTATATTTGGTCTAATATCATATAGCTTCGCATGTTTACATGACCTTCTAAATAAAAGTAGGCCTTGGTACTGAAAACTGCGTTATTTAGTCTATGCTGTTCCAGTATTATTTTCCAATATTTTTTCATTGCAAGTTTTTTTTAAACATAATCAGTGCAACCTTTAAGTTTGCACTTATTCAATTTAAGTGAAGCATCGACTTAAATGGTTTAACATTTACGATAATAACCTGTATATTCATTTATTCGAATTTTTTTGTTAACTTTATTAACAAATTAACACTGAACGCATCTCTTCCTTGTCTAATATTATGCCGAATACAAAATTTGGGGCCCAAGTATCTATATCAATACTCTTTACTAAATCATAGAAAACATAGATGGGAATAATTATGAACAAATTATAATATAGAAAACACTATTTAAGGAAGAGTTTTAATATAAGTGTTAAACTCGCTCTAGTATTTTCTTAGAATTTTAAATTTCTAATATTCAAAAATACAATGACTAACCAAAAACTGTATACATAATAAACAACAAATATAATATATTTTTAAAAGGATGTAAAATAGAAAATAATATATTAGTATTTTACAAATATTATGTGTAAAAGGAATAATTTAAAAATAATATGTTACTAAAACTTGTTTTTTACAGTATTTTAATATAATATTAGAAACGTATTTGATACATAACACTGATTAAAATAATAAATGTCTGTATATAAAAACATATATTGAAATAACTCAAGAACTAACACTCACGAACATTTTTAAAATGCATTTAATTAAATCTTCATTAACTTTCTTAAATTGTCATTAACTTTCAATAATCAACAAAGTATTGATAAGCTTTAATTAGTACACCAGTAAGCATTATAACAAAATATAAGTATACATGATATTTCTTGACATAATAATAATGTTATAATCCCAAATATTGAATAATAATTGAAGGTATATGTGTTTGTGTATTAAAACAGAGAATATATGAATGAAATAATTTTGAAATTGTTATTTGACTTTAGCACATATATTAAAACAATAACGAATACAATTAGGGAATTTATTTTTTACAATTTAGAATTGTAAATCAAAGGAATTTGTTTACAACAATTAAATTAACTATTGATTTTTCATAATAAATATTTTTTAAACACCTTAATATTGTTCGAAAAATCAATAGAATATCAGGTAAAAATGCAAAAATGTCATACAAAGAAATATATAACAAAGATAAAACGATTCAGTAGTGAAAATTGAAATACCCAATATATAATATTACCATCTCTGTTTTAATCTATTAATTATATAGGGAGACGAATAATTACAATTTCTGTATTTTTACCTTAGTAGTAAGTGAGCCAACGATTTATTTCTTTTACTCCTTCTGGGGGTATAAGTATAAATCTCTTTCAGTGGTCCTTTAGGAACGACGAGGAAGCAAAAAGATATCCCTTTTGCATAAACAGCAAATTTTAGAGATTTCCTCTATAGAATATTCTTATTATATTCCTTATAGGGTCAGTGTTATGTAAATATTATATTGTATAAGTATTTTTATTTATTTTTGGCTTACATCACAGGTAAGCACTGGAATTATTTTATATATAAATATATATATTAAGAGACAATTTTAAAAATTCAATTTAAAAAATTTATATTTCTGATTTACGTCAATATATTGGATTATAAAAAAAATCGAAGCCGACCTAGTTAAATTGAAAACGGGTTTTCGGCACATTTTTACCCACTTCCACTTTCTGAAGCACTTTCGGGGGACCTGCGAGATTTACAAGCAGCAATTTGTTAGAGCTAACAGGTGTCATATGATGCGTGTTCCGCTTATTTCCGGTTGGTTTTTACGTCGGCCTACTTGATGGCGGGAATCGTACGTTTAATGTGTTTTTTCTATTCCCTGTTGGTATACTATCATAAATCTTATTCTGCCGGTTTCGGTGGAATAGTTTGCCATAAAAATGTAGTATCAAATGGTTTAAAAACTACGAAGGGTCGATGTATGTGTTTAACGTCAGCTGCATATAAATAAAATATATAGTTCATCGTTCATCATTACTCAGAAAATATTAATAAACTAGGATTAAGAATTAATTTTAAGGGACTTTTTGAAGGTGGTGTCTTCCCATTCTATATCCGCGCTCTATTATCATGCCTATTATGATGTTAAAACTTAGTGGACTAAGCTACCGCATTGCCTTTCTCTGTCTTTATTTCTATTTTGATCGTTGTAGTGTTTCCAGTGTTTAGTTGTTTGATAGTCTCTATTAATTGTCAGAGCTTTATAATTGACTTTTTCTTTTCTAATCTATCATTTTTAATACTATGATCAAAAATAATAAGACTTCTCGAATAAATTATGAATAGTCTATTTACGTTTCTAAATATATTTAAATAGTTGTAGATGTAAAAGTCTCTTACGATTTAGTTTTAATCACTTTTTAAATTAAGAAGCAGTTTTTAATTCAATAGAATAGCAAAAAATCCAGAGGGTTTATATCAGGTTTTAATCAGTCCGAACTTTTGACATCAGTTGAATTTTACAAGAAGAACAAAAAAAGGAAAGAAATTATTTTTGAGAGGCAGCATTTTCATTATAGTCGAAACAGTACTTACAATGAATATAATTAATACAGGGAAAATATTTTAATACTATAGTTACATTTTGTTGTTTTTGTGCCCGTTTGTTTAACATAAATCATAAACCAAGTGTATAAACTAGAATTTCAAATCAGTATCTTCGCATAATTTCTAATTCATGTCATTATTTGAATATAGTGATAGATTGGGTTGATATGATATAGCTCAATCTCGAGGAAAGAAGCGTCCATTTGAGTACGAAGTCATAGATCAGATACGAACTAATCTTGAAGATTTATATTTATCAATGAGCATAATTTCTGAATAGTCTATATTGGAAAAAACGTATTGTACATTTGTAAATCAGTTTAATAGATGGGGAAAAACTGTTGCTAAAGGAGAACGTTTGTTGCTATAGTTTCGGTAATTAATTTTTTTTACGTTTTACTATATGTCAGAAAATCATTTTATTTTATGTTATACCTTATAAGGTGCCATTATTATTTTTATTATTATTATTATTATTATATTATTATAATATTAGTTATTTCATGTGTTCTGATCATTTCTTTAACTTTATAAGGTTATTTATTAAATATTGCAAACATATGTCAAAAATTAATACAATATACGTTAATAAAACATTTTACAACTTTTGTTTTCTTTGAAACGAATCAGTTTGGCAATTGGTTGTCTTCGAATTGTTTGGTTTAATAAGTCGTTCTTGATCACTGACATAAAAATCGCCATTTTAAACCATTGCCACAAGCACTTAATAAGTTTTTAAAATAATGGTCTATAGCACCTGATTTTTTTCAAATGAAATAACTGAAATTATTAATGTCAAAAATGCAATTTTAAGCTGTCCACGATTATTTTCTGTATACACTGAATAACTCAATAATACTAATTAGAAAACTGTTATTTTATGTGGAGAAATGTCAAAACTATACTTTATTTAGTGATACTTTACTTTTTGATATTTTACTTTTTCACCAATAGATATCGTTGAAACTAATTAGACAATTATAAGCTTTATATTGGCTTGCATTTTTGCTTATTCTTATTTGGTAGTTCTTCTAAACTTATCACATAATATCATTTCCTGTAGTTATTTTTCTTCACGACAATTCATCAGAACAAATATGGTAATAACTAATATTACTTATACATATTTGCACATATAATCATACGCTGTTACTTGAGAGTAAGCTAATATTCTAGGAACTAGCAACGTTTTTGAGAGAGAATTTCAGGTAAGCTGATCTCTTCTCATCTCTTTCACTCTCTCGGTCAGCATCTGGCTGGTTACCAGTGCGCATAATACCAACTCACTGTTTAAATTAATTAAGAATGGATAATTTTTTTAAAGGCTTTTGATAAGTTTAATATCGATATCTATCGATATTTTTAGCCGATATTTTTTTGACAGCGGATATATCGATATTTTTGTTAGTTGATATTTCTTTAACGGCTATATTTTTATATTTGGTTTGCTATATTTGTAATTACGGTACTTAATTGTAAGGGTTAAAATCAATATCAATATCAATCAATAATTTTTTTAAATTATCGTTATATCAAATATCGATATTTTTCTTGGCGGCCGACATCCCTACTGAACTCATTCAACATACCTATTTTATTTTCCGTAGTTAATCAGTGTTCCTTATTATTGATCAATAGGATTATTGTCTGGAAAATTTAATTTTACGTATTTGGAGACTAAAATGATATCATATAAAAATTACAGCCATACTGAAATAATTTGATTTTATTTTATAAATAAAAAGTAGCGTCTTGTTTATAATACAATCATAAAAATATTTGCCAACGAATTAAATATTTTTGTTAAAATTATCAAAAGTCATTAAAAAGATTATCCATTTTTACTTAATTTAAAAATTGAGCATTTTTACCTGTACAGATACGATGCGCACTGGTAAACGCAACCCCTGCCGCCTGCCAGATGGGCTGACCGAGAGAGCGAAAGAGATCAAATGTCAAAAGATTAGCTTACCTGAAATTCTTGTTTTCTTTATGTTGCTAGCTACTATACGATTAATACTGCCGGTTTGGTGGCGCAGTGGTACAGGCAAGAGAACGGTCCACCTACTGTTGCGATAGTCACGGGTTCGAATCCTGCTGGGGCATGGTCGTAAATTTATGTTTCGCCTTGGCAGTGACGCCAGTAACCAGGCTGGGTAAGACCGGATGTCTTCTGGGATGATTTCTAAGTTGGTCACTCGCCAATCGCTAGGTTTAATGTCGAGGACCGTGGTTCGGAGCCCATGTTAAACTGCAGGTCCAGATAATCACTTAGTTGGTAAAAGGAGACTTTAAAATATATATACGATTAATACTATAAAATTTTTTTAGAATATTCAAGAACATGAAGAAGAATTGAGCTGAACAAAGCTTAATAAAACTGGTTGTCGATTACATCGATATGTTTTAGCCGAGTTTTGAAGGAAGAAAAAAGTGGCGGCATAACAACGATTAGTTAAAAAAATGAATTCACAGCCCTCATAATCTAAACTTAGACCAAATTAACAACATCCCTTGACGCTGTCCAGTTTTTTTCTGTTTAGGACTAGTGAGATTTGAAAAATAAGCCCACCATAACCACATTCTCGAGGATTTAATAGGATTCTAACGGCCAACCGGCGACAAACTAAATTAACGATACCTCGCCTCTCGCTAAATTGTTAATTGCTGGTCGTCTCGACGATGGCACTTTCCTGTGACGGAGAGGACCGAGACGGAGATGTCGCAAGAAAAGAAGATCGGAGCGAGAGAGGCAGCCGGCGGTCGACGTAAGAGCGGTCGCGACAATACCCAGGTCTGGGAAATAGTTTTGTGTAGTTGGGGCATGCCAATTTAGATCTCCGGCTTAGGGAAATTGAAGTGGCGGCGGCTCGCCCGAGGGCAAATGGAAATAGACTTCGGCGATCTCCCGGTTCGGACCGCGTTCTAAGGGTCATTCGGGTATTTGTTTAATGTATGCAGGAAAAGGAAATCTGAGCGAGAATTGAGGATGTAACACTTTTTGTATTAACTACGATTTAGTGATTAAATCATACTGTTAATTCTGTTTATGTGCTCTATTTTTATCTTTGTTTAACTATTTTTGAAATCTAAAAACGTGGATTATATTTATAAAGACGTTGATCATGATAATTTTGAGTGGATTATCGAATTATCTAGTCGAATAATTGATACATCAGGTGCTTGTATGTATTCTTGTATTTTTTCAGCTGAATTCTCGTTCGATAAGTCTTGCAATTCATTATCTTCGAATTTTTCTGGCTCTCCAGACCGTTCCTTGTTATAAACATCAAAATCAACATTTTTAAATCTTCGGCCCAGAAAATTGTTATTTTATGTAGAGCAATTTCAAAACTAATCTAGCATTTAGATTAGGTTGGTTAACAGTTACTTGCATTTATACCTCGCATTTTCATAAGTTTAAGTTCCTAAAAAAACAAGGCCTTTAATATGACGCTAGAAACTCCTTGGCAGTGATATCTGCAGCCGAAGTAGTAAGTCCAATCTCGGTATTTTGGTTCCCCAAGATAGTACATGTGAAGAAGAGGAAATATTATGATCAAGACTAAAATCCGGCTCTTTCGAACTTTATCTTGACAATCCTCTTGTATAGTTCCGAGACTTGGATACTGTTGCACTCTGATATCTATAAGCTTGATGTTAAAAGCGATGATTAAGGCAAATTCTTCATGTTTTCCTCTATGACCGTATTAAAAAGCGAAGATGCGACAAATTCAAAGAGACTTATTACAATTTACTTGAAATATCTGTCGAATGAAAGATGAACAAAACCTTCATAGACTTCTGTGGCAAACTCGACCTTGGGGAAGACGTAGCTAGAAGCTCCTAAAAAGATTTGTATCATAAGTAATTTTTAGTTACGTTTATGTATAATAATACAATTTGTCACTATAGTTTGATAGATTCCTTTTGATATAAAGCAATATTTTTTAATTTTTCTATATAGGATTGTCTATATTTCATCACATCGTGGTCTTATTGTCATGCTTCTATGCTTAAGAGACTGATGGCATAATAGTGTGTGAATCGTTCGTTATAATTACCATAAATTGAAATACAGGGAATTTTAATAAGGAAGGGTCGATGTTAAAATTAAATGAAATCGGCTGTGTATTTGGTATTAATGAATTATGTATCGAATATAATATCGTTATAATGTCTGTGGAGTTCTAATCTCACCATTCTAGAGATTAAAGTGATCTAATTTTCAAATCCATCTATCTATCTATCGAACAGTCTCTAGTGGTACAATCTTGATGACCAATCTACGTCATTTAAGAGGTTGCGTAGCGTCTCGGACCGGTTTTTCCGTAGTCTAGGTACGCTATCATGCACCTACTGCTTATTAGTCGTCGATATATATCTATACTCTCGTCTTACGCACGCGTTTTTTTTATAAGTCAAACTTATAAAATAAACTGTGTCTATGTTTGTTTTATCTGCTTCGTGCCGATAAAATAATAAGAACAGTAAAAAAACGCTGCCAAAACAAGGTTCTTCGATTGATTACCATTGCTTATCGCTACGTAACCAACGAAGAACTGTACTATGACCTGGAAATCAAATGGATTTGCGAGGTTATCCAAGATTTCACCTTGGAACGCAAACTCCTTTCACAAACACGAAAGGAGATTACTAAATCATACTAACGTGGAAGCAAAAGAACTGCTGGACAGCGCGCAGGATGTCAGGATATTGAAACGAACCAAACCATACAAACTTATATAAAGTGTATACATTTAGTGTAAACTATAGCTATAAGTTATTATAATTTTATAATTGAGGAATACATATTGATGTATTTTCTCGCACTCGCATTGCTTGTGAAAAATGAAATGTCGTTATTAATTAATTTATAATTAAGATTGTACTAAGCGTATCTAATAAAAATGTTATAAAAAAGCCTATTCAAGAGGTAGCTACACTTATCAAATTGCCAGTGTGACACGTAACGCTATCCTGCTGGATATTTGTCGTTCCATCAGTTATGAAATGTGAAGGCTTTAAAACCGCTCTTAAGGCGTCTTAAAACATACGGGTTTAAAATACTTTTATATTACTTCAAAAATTATTTTATTTTATAATATAAACCAAACCCTTATATCCAGACGTTCACAGAATAAACTTTAATATCTTAGCCGATAGATACAGACACATACAGATATCGCAACTGATATCGTCAGGTCTTGTATGATTTGAACTAATATCATGTGATACAAACCAAGATTCACCCAATCAAGCAGAGTTATTTTATGCAGTTTATTGTCTATTGTTTTTGTTTTGTCAAAATAAATCATATACTGTGTGTTTTGTTTTATCAACAGCGCTGCGATGTTTTTTCGATCGTATACTTATTCTTCTATTGGTTTTACTGATATTGGCTGTAAACATCCCAAATATATTAACACAAGAGACGGTATATACTGCCTACTAGTATCCTGGAAATTAGCGCTAGAACAAAATGGCTTTTACCATATAAACACGCATAGAAACTTTTCATCAACTTTAAAAATTTTTAACTATATTTCCGAAAAGCATTATGTTAGACTTATCATATCTTTCTTTATCATATCTTAACATAAACTTTTTATACAATGAACTTTTTTAATGAAAGCCTAGCATGTATGATGAATTGGAATCTTAAGCTGATTAAATCCTCATCTGTCATTACATTCGATATCTCTGATCTGAGCTTGGAAAAAAGGTCATCAATCTGTTATTTATAGAATCATTCAGTTTTGTCTGCTTAAAGTTTTTTCATCTACATTTGACTTTTTTTCAAATCCAGAGACGCAGATTTTATTTATAAAAACTTTGATCTTGATAATCTTGATTGGATCACCGAATAATCTGATTTTATAAAAATTCAGGTTATAGAGGTCGTGTTGTATATTGATAAAGTCTCAGATATTTATTGAGATTACGATAAATCAGTCATTTTTAGCATTATATTTAAGTTTTATTACATTAAGTCGATATATTTAATTTTATGTTTCTAAAACGTTTATAACGGTTATTTTGTAGATAAACTATAAATATTTTATCACTATAAAAGTTTTTTTAACGAATATGTTCACTGTGGTAGCTATATTTTTATTTGGTAGGTTAGACAACATACAGTAACGTTTTTTGATTTGCGATGCATTAAATATGTTAAATGTTATGCTCGAAAAATTTGAATTTGTTGTGAAAGTTACTTAAAAGGCCGTGATTTTGACAATAAGATCCGTGCCAAGTATAAAAGGGACTTCGTAACGTCATTACCAAAATATTGATTAATTATTTACAGATGTTTACAGATGTGGCATGAATAGTAATCAGAACAGAAAAGGTTTATGCACCGTATTGTTAAAGGTATATAAAAAGTGAATAACCCATGATAATCTAAGATGAAAAAAGCAATATATCGAGGCAGCAATACCAGTAAAAGTAAATTGAAGCAAGCAATGGCCGACAAATGACCAGCTTGGGTTTCTGGGATATATATTGATAATCTATCTATCTATCTATCTATCTGTAAGAATATATTCAGTTATTTTGTTATTCAAATAAAACCATGCTTTCAACAAAATCAAAAACAGAGAGATATTTTACAGAGATCAATTCTTTTAAAGACATAATAATAATTTCATAAATAATTAGGATATCAGGATTTTAGATGATACAGTCTTAATAATATGGATAAATAAAAGACAAATATTAATAAATGCCATGATGAACAATGATCATTATTACATAATGTAATGCAGCGTAAAGTATGGTACGATATAAATAAGGTAACAACTCCTTTTTACATATATCGTTTCTGGTTATCTTTTAATTCTGCAACGTGGGGGAAATTTCCCGCTACCATTTTTATTGCTTATAACATTGCTCAACATAAATAGGGACCAATGATGTTTCCAGAGTGAATACCACACCATACGTAGTGTTTAGCGAATGCTTTGATGTAAACGACAATTGGACGGTTAGGATATTTTTGACACAATTTCCGTTACGTGGCAATAATACAACGAATATTTTCAATATAATGCAATATATGTCACTATTTCTGCTCGTTCTTACGGCGTATATTTATCCATAATAAATTTTGGATGTTAAACATAACACAATGGTTAAAGTAAAACTGAGTTAAACGTCACATGACCAAGATGGCTGCCATCAAAATGGTAGCGGAATTTTTGCCACACTATATATCAGTTATCTAATGATACTTTAGTTAACTTACCTCGAAACTTATTAATCCACTGTGGTCTTGATCTAATGTATTGAATACGTAATGGGCATATTGACTACTGTTTGCTGGAACAAAAAAACTTTTATTTATAGTCGTACTGGGAAAAGACAGCTGTGTTAAACAACTGAATTTTATGTCAATTTTAATATCAATATTTGAACCAAACTGTCCAACTAAAAAGCAGGCCTTATCGTCAGTAACTACTTACTATTATTATTAGACTATACTATATTAATGTGGCATGGTTGGTTGCCTAATTTTCTTTTTCGGTTTGCTTTACATATCTATGATTTTAAACTTTCTTTTATCATATGTAAGGCGTGGTACTTAAATTTAAAAGTGGTGATTTGGATGTGAAAGACAAAAAACGTTCTGGTAGACCAAAAAACTTGAGGATGCGAAACTGCAAAAGTTATTGGATGAGGAACGAAACCAAAAATAACTGCTAGAAACATTAAATGAGGTCCAGGAAGAAAATCCAAGAAATGGGAAGATAGGTGCCACATAAATTGAAGGACGGGCACATGGAAAATCGAAAAATCGGTGGTGAAATGCTACTTCAAAGATAATCGTCGAATAGTGATGGGTAATGAAAAGTGGCTTTATGTTGAAAGCCCGAAGTATAACAAGTCATAGTTATTACCAGTTGAAACCGGCCGATTGACTTTGTATTTGGTGGAACCAGAGTGGTGTGGTGTATTACTAACTGTTGAAACCTGGTGTAATAGTTAATGATCGCTACCGACAACAAATGATTAATTTGAACCATTTATTGATCGTGAAACGCCCAGAATGAACCCGAAGACATGGTAAAGTGATTTTGCAGCACGAGAACGCACCATCTCATAAAGCAAAATCGGTCAGGAAGCGTTGAAAACATTTGGATGCACCCGCCGTACTCTCGACATTTCGTGTCAATGGGACACGCGCTTGCAGAGCAGTGCTTCGCCAATTTCGAAGAAGTTAGGAAATAGCTAGATGAATGGTTTTGCTCAAAGGACAAACGGTTATTTTGAGATGGCATCTATAAATTGCATGAAAGAGGGACAAGATGTATAGAATCAAATGGCCAATTCCTTGAATACAAAAATTTTTCCATTTTCTCGACAAATTTTTTTCCATAAAAAACCAATAATGACTTTCCGGTGTACCTGATATGAAATAATAGTATAATCATAATCATAGACTGGCGTGTGAAAGCTATTACAAAAAATAGAACGTCATAACTGAGATACCGAGTACCATAAATGTATTTGTTTTAAAACTCTACACCTTGCACAACTCATGCATATTTTACGTCGTAACATAAACCGGATTCCGTCCAAATCCCTCGAAACTAGATTCCCTTAAAAATACTAATAGCGTGCCTCGAGAATAAGAGACACAACGTTCAATACAACCCCGGCCATCTCTTTAATTATGAATGAAAGAGCGAGATTTTATCCATGGATCTTTTTTAGATTCGAAAACATCTCCATCCATGAATCTTTAACGGCCCAAAGGTGAAAGCTTCCACATTTTTTGCCATTTTTTTGCCTTGCCGAGCTCGAGCTGCTTTTCAGTCAAAACAGGCCGCCGCCCTCCGCCATTTAATTAATTAATTTTTAACGCGGTCGAACTTTTCGACGGTCGTAAAAAGTTTTCCGAGTCGGGTGGGAGGAGGAGGGCGGGGGTCTCGATCATGCCGCCTCACTTGGATTCAAGCTTGTTCGTTTTACCTCATAATTAAGTCGTCTTAAGACAATAGAAAAAAAAACGGCAAATAATGAATGGAGGTTAAAGTCATCTTGAATGAAAAATGAATGATATTAATTGCTTTTTGAAAGAATATTGTTTGCCTTTTTTGTCTTTTATTTTTGCTTTTATTTTGTTTTTATTTTTTATTTTGTCTTTTATAGATAGAGAGTAAATTTAATTAACCCTCAATCGGACGCGTGATCATTTGTAACGGCATAACAGGTCATTTGAAAAGTCCCCGGCCTACTATAGTAAAACACATTTTTTTGGCAAAATTAGTTATTTTTACTCAACATAATTCCCTTCAAGGGTGATACACCGATTATAGCGACCCTCCAATTTTTCGATACCATTTTTATAGTACGATTTGGTCCTTGCTTGAAAATAGGCCTCAGTTTCGGTGATCACCTCTTCATTCGACAAACATTTCTTCTTAGCGAGCATTCTTTTGAATTCTGAGAACAGAAAATAGTCACTGGGGGCTAGATCTGGAGAATATGGTGCCAATATTTTTTGCCATCGTTTTCACTGACTTGCGACAATCAATGAATCAAATCAATGTTTCTTCAAATGCGGCCGTTTTTCGGAGACTCCGTTCTTCAAACGGTCCAATAACGCTATGTAATGGTCGCTGTTGATGGGCCTTCGCTTTTCAAGGTAGTCAATGAAAATTATTCTATGCGCATCCCAAAATACAGACGCCATAACCTTGCCATCCGACTGTTTGACGCTCTGATGACTGTCGATTGGATTTCGGATTAAAATGATGGAGCCATGTTTCATTCATTGTCACATATCGACGCAAAAACTCATTTCACCACGTCTAAACCTAGCATACCAACCCTTGACGGTTGATTTTCCTGTGGCAGTGTCCGGAAACTCGGCATCAAGCCAAGTTTTTGTTTCAACTGTACTTTTTCCCTTCAAAAAACAATATTTTATCAACACGCGAAATTTCTTTTTATCCATTTTTTTCGCAGTAACAAAAGTTGCTTGACCCTTAGCACAGTATTTCACAAACTTATGAGTAGAATATAATGAAATCATCGGGAAGTACATAGAGGAGGAACAGTTTTAAAACCGTCCGAGTTTAAAACGATTTTTATATTTTTAGGAACTGCATTTGGCAGTATATTCGACGTCACCTATAACCTGCACTAGCTGTTTTATTGGAAGGACTGAGGAATGGTGGTAATATTGCTGTAACGACGTATTTAATAGTATTTTTGTTGGACGTAGTACAGAATATCTGGTTTTGGAAAATTTTATAGATCAACATACCATGTTACATGTATAAATTGAGTCAACAATGTTTCCAGTTACTATTGTGGTAAAATAATGTTTTTCTCACAGAAACAAGATGTTTGCTTTCTTCACCTATTCATATCAAGCTGGGTTTCATGATGAATTCCGTCAACGCCATGAACCGAAAATATTAACCGTTTGAATACGAGCCAATAGTTTTCATTATCTCGTTATAAATCATATTATAGTTTATTCATGCACCGATATTTGATTTAGAGCTTTCGATATTTTTTGTTCCAATACTTTTATTTAGGTGAAAATCAGTTCTCGTTAAAATGCAGCCTTTCTTCGTCGTTTTTATCAGACGCATCCAATTACGTTCAGCGCTAGAGACCAATTAATATTCGTTGGCGACTTTCCACTACCCATCGTCAATAATTGGACATAACCCGTTTCAAAAGCGCAATGGAAAATAATATTCAGCTAACACGTTCAGTCTCATGAAGCACAGCAGAAAGCTTATAATATTCCGGATATAATTGTATTGATTCAGTACAATTTAAGAAATAAAGTTTTTAGAAAATTATTATTTAGTTAAAATAGGATTCAATTTACCTATCTAAAAATATTTGATTTTGCCGGATTGATGGCGCAGTGTTAAGACGACAGCACGGTCCTCCTCATGTTCCGATAGTCGCCGATTCAAATCCTGCTGGGGCATGGATGTACTTTATGTTTGTGATTGTAATTGTTTTTATACGCAGCAGTGGAAACTCCGACAAGGAATAACTATACCGATCACATCAGTACCCACGCTGGATAAGACCGGATGTTTTAGGTTAAATCGCTGAGGACCGGATTCGGAGCCCACGATAAACAATAGGTCTAGTCCAGATAATATCTCATTGATAAAAAGCAGACTTATATTAACATAAGGAACATATAAAAAAAAAGATTTTAGTACGAGGACTGCTTAGTAAGTCCTTGGAAATAACCGGTTATTTGTGGAAGAGGGCCCTTTTTATCATATGAAGAATCATTCAACGATTCCAAGTATTGGACATTATAGTCTATCCTACAGATGTGTGTATTGTGTGTTCAATGAAGAAATACAGAGTGATATCTCTTTAAAATTCATGACGAATATAATGCCAAGTATGTTTCATAGTAAGAGTGTTAGCGTACAAAGTTTAGTCAATGTACTTGCCAATCAGCTAAATATGATTGATAATAATGTACAGAAAGAAACTTTAAAGAGACATGTATATGTATATAACAAAGTATACATGGTTTTGTACCTGTTCAGCCAAAAGCTATTTATGACTTAAATCAGTATTCTGCTTATTGTTTAAATTGATTTTTTTTTCGAAATATTCAAAAAATTCATTATTATCCTATATTATATATATCTATTTTTGACCATTAACGGCTATTTATTGAATTAAAAAATATAAATCAGAAACGAACCGAGTTTCAAATCCTTGGTATTGCTTTTTTATTTCCGCTATATCTTGGTGTGGTCGCTCTCCCTCGTGTCGTCCAAGTTTTGTGGGAAAATATCAATATATGAATAGAAGAAATACATTTTGAGATATCTGAGATTCTCGTGCTAATTTTGCAGCAAATTGTCGATTATGTGCTTGAAAATCCTATGATTTGTGGTTACCGAGAAAGTTATGTTACGTCAGGTGTTAAAAATTTTATAAACTATGTGTCAGTTTTCGAATATAAATTCGGGTAAATATTCCTCCATTGATTTTTGCCTATAACAATTTTGGAAATAACTTGGTATGTACTGAAAAGCTGATTCCTTGCGCTTGAGCTTTTTAACAAAGCTTTTAATAAGGCCAAGGTTATTGTGAAGTGGTTGCAATAATGCTTCCTGTGGTAGAGTCTTTTGTTGTTTTGGCTCATCTTGGATACTACTCAGCCACACCTTTCTCATATAATGACGATCATGAACAGCAAAGCTTTGTGAATCCATATTGTATCCCAACCAGCGACAGTGAATTACTATAGAAAATATAAAGTACTGTAAATATGCGTCTTTGAGTGCATTTGAAATTATTTTCCACGATTACCGAGCATATTAGATCCATAAACCTAACAAGATATTCTGAATCGATGTGAATCCTTTGTAACGTTCTCTCTGCATTCTTACACGTTCTGAAGCACAACTGCAGCACAAAAATAATTTCAGAATGATGTTTAGTGCAATGTGGTCACCTAACAGCCAATATAAAAGGGTAATGCTGCTACCATGCGAGAGCTCGGAAACTAGAACCAATATCAACATACGAATTAAAGATTTGACTTCAGGATATCAAGTAACGTTAAGAGTCCTTTTCATTTCGTTGCTCGGGTCCATAATCACTACACAGTATAAAACAAAGTCGCAGTTTTCAATAGATAGAGTGATTCAAGAGGAAGGTTTATATGTATAATACATGCATAATATACTAAGGCAACATTGCTAATTTTAGAGGTTTCTAACGTGATGTCGTAAATTAACCTATTTTTTTGGGCTTATTTAGCAATTAGCAAAAACGCTGCCTAACCCTACGAGTTAGATCAAATTAATGTACTACAGTATTGTACACCATAAAAAGGTCTACAAAAAAGTCCGCGTTGGTATATGTTTATCTTTTAGGGATAACCCACATTAACCATTTTTATTGTTTACTTTTTACGTGAGAAAATGGCTTATTTACGAAGCTATTTTAAGCAATACGGCATTAATCCTTATCGAATTAAGTACCTTAAATACAGTGTGCAATTAATATAGATCAATATGGTTCCTTACAGCATGTAAATTAAACAAATATTTTCGGAGATATTAC
Organism: Rhynchophorus ferrugineus; assembly: GCF_030347505.1. NCBI lineage: Eukaryota > Metazoa > Arthropoda > Insecta > Coleoptera > Curculionidae > Rhynchophorus > Rhynchophorus ferrugineus. Next base: position 14,038,853 of record NW_027472583.1, on the reverse strand, counting down.
AAATTTAAAATTTGCGTTTAAAAATGTGTAATGTAATAAAAATTGTATGAATTTAGATATTCCAAAGATAGCAGGAAATCTTCATAGTAAGTATAGGGGAAGAGGAATTGTTTTACTCCAAATTTAATGCGTGCAGGCCAAGGGCAGTAATGAATAAACCAAAAATATTGGATCGATTTTAATCATGTTTTCATTGAGTGACATAGGCATATATATTTTATGCCCGTGCAAAGTCGGAGCGGGCCGCTATGTTTTTATATACAACGTTCATATTTTTTCTGTAGTGTATTTAATTTAGTATCAGCATTGCACCCGTGCGAAGCCGGGGCGGGTCGCTAGTTTGAGTATAATTTGTAGACTTGTATTATGATGAGAAATACATTTTGGTCACGGTGTTTTTGGGTAGTTGACCCCTAAGGATAAACAAAAAATATGTGTTTAATTTTTGACTATATGTCTAATTATATTCAATATTAAAATTGAATATATATGATTCATTTAATTATATCCGATCTATAGATTTAATTTAAACTTCTCCTTTCCAGTTTTTCGTAAATTATTTAGATATTTAGATAGATAACTTAAACCACACCGAACCGTAACCCATTAAAATAGGTAATTTATTCACAACACTCAATTTTGCCACATTTTCGATTTATTCCATGGACCCAAACGCCTCGCCCTCAGCCACAAGGATGTTAAAGGATTCAAACTATAAACTATTATTACATTATCTGAAATTTAACGTAGATTACATAACATTATTTTGGCCTCATTGTTATTCTACCCATACTTGTGGATCTATTAATACATTACTCGTGTCTATAGAATACCAAAACTAATAATAATTAGACATATCACCAACATAATATCGATTATTATTTTTAAAACTATTTACTGGTTATATTTGGCCGGTGTTCTATTTTCACGTAAAGTGATTGTCTTTCCGTCTTGTTGATGGTGATTGCAAATGCAAGTCGCACCGGAAACTGCAAGCGATTGAATTCGAATGGCATATATAGTCAATTCAAAATAGCAGTGACACGAGTGTCAATATGTGTCTGTCTAAAGTTGTAAATTCGTCTTACAGTCAGACGATATTATCCTTGTCATATTATTCTACTTAAAAATAGATAAAATGCTGTTAAAGAAGTTCGAATATGTAAAGGAATGAGCTTGCAAATGTTGTTCGTTTGCCAAACGTCTGAACATTTTTCAAAATATTATAATTACGGGTTATAAACCGGCAAACGTTGTTTTAACCCTTTGTTTTAATAAATTTGAAATCGCCGTGGTTTTTATTGAAAATATTTTTTTGCGCATTGCAGCTGCATTGAATATTAGTACGTACACGGTCGCTAAAGTGTCTCAAAAAATAAAAAACAATATAACCTTAAATTCGCCAAAAAGAAACCGTGTTTATGCGAAACAGGTGACGAATCAAGATCAGCTTGGTGTTTCAGAGATCAAGTATACGAAATGTACAAAACAGTAAGCAGTTTTTTCAATCGAAACATAATTTAATACAATTATTTCAGAGAAAATTGTTAGTCTGGAAAGCATCCACAAAGACCCAAAAGATATACAGCTATTAATGTAGAACGTTCGTTCATACATTGTTGGATACTATAGGATTTAAGTGGTGTAAAGATGACCCACGAAGGGGTTTAATGGAACTTTCAGAGATTGCTTTTAAAATAATACAATTTTTAAAAACATAACAAAATTAAGGAAGAAATATACCAATTTATATATTTAAATGAGACATGACTATTTCAAAATGTTACATTGGGTTGCTCACGGCAAGATGATAATAAATATAGTGTAAAGACAACAAAAGTTGATATAAAAAGGTAAACGTTGGAATAATTATCGATTAGGTTTTGCTAGCCATAACATTTATTCATTGCAGATATATAGTTCTTCATGCTGGAAACAGGAATGGTTTTATTTAGAAATAAGCCTGAGAAAAGATGCATAGTAGATCAGATTACTGAATGTTATGGCCATAGAGTATTACGTCTTCCTCCTTATCAGTGCATTTTTAATCCAATTGAGTTGATATGGGGTATTGCAAAGAATTATTACAATTGATATTCAGGTCGAGGAGGATATTTAAACCAGAACAGTCTGGATTTATGAAAACAGGCATTGTCGAAAATAACACCTTGGATGTGTGAGCTCGATCAGACACATTGAAGAAGAAATTGACAAATGGTAGAATCTTGAGCAAGTTTTTAATAGATTGGAAATAAACAGCTTGGTTATTAATTTGACTACTGTTTCTGAAAGTGACAGTGATTGAATAAAACCTTGTAAATATTGGTTTATGATTCAATGCTGACGATTACCAAGACAGGGCGATGAAAGAGGAAACCACTAAAGGTTAGTATACAATCAATATACTTTAATTGTAGGGAATTATATAATAGAGTGTGAAAGATTTATGAGCATGTGTGTTATTATTCAGAATATACATGAACGTTTGGTTAACACGTGTGAGGTGAGAAATAATACTAACTGTTTTACAGATATGGCAAATGCATTAAGCAGAATGCAGTGATTAAAAAAATATATACAGATAGTAACAGGACCAACTAAAGAGAAATATAGTAATATCATAATGACTTTACAAGGATACATTTTGCATCGAAAGAAATAAGAACTAAGCGTAAAACATAAATATGATTTCTAATGAAAGTAAAATACATTACTCAGATATACAATTGTTAATTAAGTGGATTAGGCCTTCGGGGGATACTGCTACATTAAAAAACACGCCTAGAACCCTATCGATACTAGTGTGGAAAAAAACTCAATGTATATATAATAAAACAACTCTAAGCTATAGATTGTTGTGGCTGTAAAATTAATTGTACTTTTCAGTTCTTCGATAATAAATGCATTTAAGGTACTATAATGTTAATATAAATTATATTTAATAGAATATTTGTTCAATTATTTTATTTATATTAAAATGTTGTTATATGTCAGAGCCAAAATCTACTAAAACTCAGAGTTGCTATTTTAGTGTCACTCCTATTTTGAATTGACTATATGTCGGAAACATTGGGAGGCATACCAAGAGTATCTTTTAATATCGAAGACGTATGACGGAATGCCTGACAAATCAAATAAAAGCAAATATTTAGTTGGATAACTTACAGCTTCATCTGAACATCTGGATTCATCGCACCTGGTGTTATGTTATCTCGCTATTTTTAGCTGCGAATGTATTGCACGTTAACTCAGTTACTGGTGACTTTTGCAGTTCTGTGAGTTGTTTTGGGAAACTATATGAATTAATCCGTCTATGATTACCATGGATTTACGAATAATTGTCCTTCAAACCATTCAGCAGCTTTCTGAATTTGTTATTTTCAAATCAAGGCTGTTGGATGTTAGATGGTAGAATATTTATTGAATAATATTCAACACAGCGTCTGGTGATGTTATATACTAAGTTGTATAAGCAGTTTTAACATTATACATATAATATAATATATAATTTAAAAATTATGTGATATTTATGTAATGTTAAAATATGTTAATAGTATTTGCCAATTGGTCGAAAGTCGCCCATTTGGTAAGTTAATCATATTTGTCATATACCAGAGTACAGTTTGATATGATATGATTTTGATAAAATGATATTATACACTTGTTTTGGCAATATTTCGAATATAAGAAAAAAATATATTTGATATTTATATATATATATATATATATATATATATATATATATATATATATATATATATATATATATATATATAATTAAGCCTAATTTCCATTAAGTTTCAGTAATCGACAAAGTACTAACACGTTTAAATTACTACATCACTGAACATTATGACATAAGTGTCATAAGTAAAAATTATTTTCAAAACTGTTCTATAGTTCAACTTCGGATATTTTTAGATATATTTTTGTTTTCTTTTATGTTATAAACATAAATATGTAATAATAATCGAATTAATACATGTTCGTCTATTGAAACAGGGAATATATGAATAAAATTATTTTGAAATTGATATCCAACTTTTGCATCCATATTAAAACTATAACAAACATCATTAGGAAATTGACTTTTTAAAGGAATGTACTTACAATCATCAAATGACCTATTGACTTCTGAAAACTTAGGTCTACAAGGTAAATATGTAATACAATTGATAACAGGTTTAAGGAAAAAAATATCATAATATGGTTATATATTGTATTGCATTAATCAGTAAACACCTTAATATTTATCAAAGCTTTAAAAGATTTACAAAATTACTGTTGATAATAATTCATAATATTTTAATGCAATTAAAATTAAAACCCACGCAAATTACATATAGTTAATTCCATTTTAACTGCGTATTTTCATTACTTCAATTGTTTATTCGTATAATCTTTATGTTGTTCCATATTACTTTTAATATTTAAATAAAAAAATAGTTTCGTGTTTGCGATATTTCTTGTTCCAATTAATTTTTTTTCTTAAAGATATCGACATATTTTTTGATAAATATCGATTTTTTTTAGCAATATTCCTAGCTTAAAATATATATTTATATATTTTGCCACCGATCTGACAGCTATTTCAAGAATCCTGATTTGGACGAATTTGTACTAAACCTATTACGGTGTATTAATTTATTTTGAATTTGGCTTTAATATAACCGTATAGATATAATTAAGTAACCTTCGTAACTAAAGATAATCACATTTTAAAATGTTGCCAAATTAAGGTTTTATCTCGCCGTTATAGAAACGTAATTAGGAACAGGTTTCCGTCGGATTACGGTTTCCATATTTCAAATTAGAGGTGCGAAAGTGGGCTAGGGTCCGAACTACAGTAGAAAATTTTCGCTGACCCACAGAGGCAGCTGGTTATCTCATTTGTTTCCGTCTATCTAATCTTATGATGATGACGCCACCTTGCGGCATTTGTATTTAATTGCTGACATTAAGCTTGATTTGGGTTGCCTTAATTGGTTTCGTAATTTGACATCTTATGACATTTTACCACAATATCTTGTTAATATTATTATGGCAGGACAATGGGTGACATTTTAGCTGAATTCGTGTTTCACCGGAATTGTCTCCGATTAGTTTTTATTAGTTTAAATGAAATTATTTCCATTCATTAAGAATTTTCCATAAATTAATTCAGTTATGTTTAAGACAATATGAAATGTTTCAGAAAGATGGGAAATGGATAACACAAGCAAAACATTTGACGTTAGAGTTAGTTTGCGGATTTTGATATTAAGCCCAATGGTGACTAGTTAGAGACTATTTCTGAAGACATTCTAGCCTGATTACTGACATGATGAAAGATTCGAATTCGCACTATCAGACTTGCAAGGGAACAATTTTGACTATTAAGCAGTTGCTGTCTTGTCTTATCTATCACATTTCACATATGCTCCGATACTGTATTTTGAATAGGAAAACTGCTAAGAAAATAACAGCTTAATAGAAAAGTCCCCGGCCTACCATAGTAAAACAAATTTTTTGGCAAAATTAGTTTTTTTCATTCAATATAATTCCCTTCAAGGGTGATAAATTGATTATAGTGACCATTCAACTTTTCGATACTGTCTTTGTGGTACGATTTGTCCTTTGCCTCAAAATAAGCTTCAGTTTCGTCGATCACCTCTTCATTCGACGAAAATGTCTTCTTAATGAGCATTCTTTTGAGACCTGAGAACAGGAAATAGTCACTGGGGGACAGAACTGGAGAATACGGTGGATGAGGAAACAATTCGAAGCCCAATTCATGGATTTTTGACACGGTGCATTATCTTGGTGAAGCAGCACTTTCATTTTCTTCAAAGGTGGCCGTTTTTCTTTTCGTTGCGTTTTCCCACGATTTCCCACGAGCGGGTTCATCGTGTGTATTCCACTCGGATTACTGTCTATTGGACTTCGGAGTGAAATGATGGAGTCCTGTTTCATCCATTGTCACATATCGATGCAAAAACTACAGTTTATTACGCTTGATCATTTTCAAATACTACTCCGAATCATCCACTCGCCAATGTTTTTGGTCAAAAGTGAGCTCGTGTGGCACCCACTTTTCATAGAGCTTTCTCATATCCAAATCTTCGTGAATGATATGATGTACACGTTCAGTTAATATATTTAGAGTGTCTGCTATTTCATTCAGTTCTGCTAGGTCATTCAAAATCATTTTGTGAATTTTTTAAATGTTTTCGTCGGTAACAAGCTCTTTTGGGTGTCCACTGCGTTTACCGTCTTCGGTGCTCATTTCACCACGTCTAAACTTAGCATACCAATCCTTGATGGTTGATTTCCTGGGACAGTATCCGAAAACTTGGCATCAAGCCAAGTTTTTGCTTCAAGTGTATTTTTTCTCTTCAAAAAGCAATATTTTATCAACACGGGAAATTCCTTTTTATTCATTTCTCACAATAACAAAAGTTGCTTCACTCAAAATTTTATAATTCACAAACTAATGATTTGACAGCTATCAAATTTTATACACGCGTCTTTTGAGGGTTAGGGCTATCTAAAAAACATATCGATTTAATTCTAGTAGCGCCATCTATGTGTCAGGACGGGAACTTGCTTGATTGATTGATTGATTGATATTCAATTTTGTGTTCAATTTAAAAATAGCAATTTTAAATAAAATATAAAGCTAAATACAATAACGCCAGGAAGTAACCTATGCAGTATGCTTGAGTTTGTACCTTTTTTTTCAGGTCAAGGTTTTCAGTTTTTTTTTGAGTTTGTACATTGATCTATTTTTTAGATCTGTTTTTTGATGATGATGGCCAGTTCGTCCTTGAAAATCAAGACGTAATTACTGCTCAAATTGGTTGCACTCTGGCATGATTAATAATTAAATATATGAACATGATTCTCCCTTAAAAAGGTTGTAGGAATATTCGTCTGGTTGGTGGGTCGGTCGGAATGTGTGGCTGTCGATGCAAGTGTTTGTCTGAGCGCTCATTTCTATTTTGTGGAAGGAATTCGCACGGGAACTGAGAAAACTGGTTGAATACAAACTTGTTTATTGTCAGATTAAATGATACATATGATACATGTGGTCGATGGGAGAATGGACAGGATATTAAGTTAGGTAAAGGAACAGTGGTAGCGCTGTGTAAGTCGTACAGTTACAAGGGAGTAGAGAAAATAAAAGACAGCGAGACATCATCGTGGTGGTCTTTTATAGCCGGGAACCGCATGGTACCAATCTACCAGCGTTGCCAACCTTTGAACCTGCTATAGGTGAATGCGTGGTGGCCGATCGCAGCGGTCGCTACATCGTCATGCGTTATTTTGGCGTGACTGATTAGATTATTTCATCATTTTAACAGAGAGCTTGTTTCAGGAAATATTTTGAATGTTGTCATATAGTTTGTGCAGTGCATCTATTTTCTATGCACAATTCATTTAAAATTTGTTACTATACCACACGCTTGGATTACCTGAGTAAATATGAGACGCAGAAAGAACGAATATTAACGAAAGACAAAATATAGCACTAATATGAGATCTAGTATAAGATAATACAGTTCATTTAGCAAGAACAAATGGTAAAATATATTTGTGAAAGAAAAATGAAACTAGATTAACGCGAAGGAAAAGGAGTGACAATTAGCGTTCAAACGAGACCAGGAAAATGAGTCTTATTCTGATTTAACCGCAGCAATACAGACAAGGCAGCGCTTTTGTTATTTCTATCTCCACATACCTTAGACAAAGCAAGCTATATTTCAAAAGAAAACATGAAAATTCGCAAAACCATTGTGTGTACTCCATGTAGGTGAACGTAAGTCTCCTGTAACATATTCAGGGACATACATTATCTCTGATGTTCATTCTATAATTTTATTAATTAGGACTTACAGTCGTGGAAAAGTAATTAGGAAAATGTTTCTGTTGGATTACGGGTTTTATATCTCAAATTAGAGATGCAAAAATTAAAATCTATTGAGTACTTTTCCAGAAAAAAAACAATCCAAATATGTTAATATTGCAGGACACAAATTACTAAAACTCCACAAACCAATTGTCCATAATAAGACCTCAAGAAAAAATTAATACATGAATAATAAAATTTTAATTGAATTATTACACACAGTATTTGACAAAAATAACGTTGCAATAAAACGTAAAGAAAGAATGTTCCATTATCTCGATATTAAAAACGAGTCAATTGCAGCAAAGGTTCCCGTTTATACGGGCCCACCCGCCGGAAAGGGACGAAAATATTCCCCGCTCGTCTTTCGGTTAACGTAATCAAGCCGACCCCTCCTTTGTCTCGTTTTTAATGAAATTAAGATCCGCGTTTCGAATTAAGTTATTTATCCACGTCCGCGACGGGAGCTCGACTGGAAAAAGAAACCGCTGTTTGGCATTAAAATCGCATCAATTTTCCAGTTTTTGGTAAACGTCGATCTCTCGTACAATTAATAGCATTGTTTGGTAATGGCGAAATCGATTGGATTCGAGTGCAATATAATCACAACACTGTTGCAAGATTTTTTGGTTCATTTCTTTCTTTATGTGTATAAAAAAGTCATAGTCGTTCGAAAATAAAAGAAGCTAGTTAGATATTTTGAAAATTCTTGCTATAAAACAATTTATGGTTAGATTGAGCATCTGTTAATTGTATTCTCTATTTTCTGTTCGAATTTAAGGTGTATAAGTGTAATTTGCGGGGAACTTTTATTGATTTCTTAAATTAAGAGGAAGGAAGAGCTCTTAAGAGGATTTTTCAAAATTTAATTTATTGCTTTAGTAGCTATGCTGCCGCGTATTTAAGAAACGCGTTTTTTTTTTTAAAAGAGGACTTTCTATGTTCGGCTTTATATATATTTTTAATGTATGTTCACCGATTTCTCCGTCACTTATGGACCGATAAGTAATATTAATATTTCTTCAAGAACATTTGTATTAAAAAAAAAACGACACAAGATGGTATTTTAAACAACCACATTAACGACATGAATTGAATGAAAAATTCCCCAACTATTTGCGAAATGTTGTTCGAAATTGAACAAAGAAAGCGTTTATACTGGAAATATGAAAAACATCGAATAAAACGAGATGAAATAAGTCTAACGCAGTCAAAGTGAAATATTCATTCGACAATGCGTTCGAAGCGGGCTATAGAGGAAAAAAAGAACGGTATGGCTAAATAGACCTAACAAGTTAATTTTGTACTATGAGAATGTTGGAGCTTGTTGCCTAATTACTAAAATATTCTTAAACGACCTTGAAAAGATATCTCACTGACAAAATTATTTTGAAATAACATGTATGTTAACTAAATATTTACTATTAATATACTTATAATATTATTGTGTATTATAGGGGGCATTTTATTAAAAATATATTTTAAAGTCCCCTTTTAACAACTATGGGTTTATCTGGACTGGGTCTAAAGTTTAACGTGGGCCCCGAACCACGGTCCTCGGCACTCGCCTGCCGACTGGCGAGTGACCAACTTTAGAAATCACCCCAGAAGACATCCGGTCTTACCCAGCCTGGTTACTGGCGTGACTGGGATCATTTTCCTTGCCGGATTTTACACTCTTGCCTAGAACATTCACAAATTTTAAACAACCACAAACATAAGAACCTAAATAAAAAGATAATTTGATTAAGAATATCTTGAACTAGCGAAATAACGATTTGTGAAAGTTATTATATGAAGGTTTAAAATTAACGGTAGAACGTTGTAGAAAGTAATTTAGCAATATGTGTCAATCAAGAACTGATAACGTTTTATAATTATTCATAAAGAACTAAAGTGTGTTATTTTTAGGCCGAATTTAGATCTGTGATCAAAAATGTGATAAAAAGTCTATTTTTTCCAATCAATGTGCTTTTATTGAATAGCATGAAATCTAGTAGATCAGACGAATAGGGCTATTGCGGAATGACATTAATTGATATTTTTATGAATCGATTTGCAAATAATCAATGCTATTGAAAGTTTTTTGACATGAATAAATTCATGCAAATGACATATAATTCATAATGACACATATACAATAATTAATTCGATAATTGCATGAAGAGTTCACATTCAGTATTATGCTATTAATTTCTTGATGGTTTACTGATGCGCATGTTGAGGCTTCAAGCATTCTTCACGATATAATCCATATTGTAGAACCATATGGCCTAAAAACTAATGAAGAAACAACCAGAACTTCCAGCATCCATTTGAATGAGTTCAACAAACTGTGATTTGTAACACAATGTGATTTGAAATCAAAAGCAACCTGGCCAAGGTATAGGCAATTTTATTCCTTTAAGATCGTGTGTGCAGAAGTGAGGAAATATTATGACATAAGACTAAATTCTGGCTATCCCGAATATTTGTTGTGAACTATCACTTTGACATTTTGCAAGTACAATGCTTAAAGTAAACTTTGCTCCTCTTTGATACTGTAAGAAGAATTTGACTATAATCAGTCACTGAGTAACAAATCGAGAGATCCAGATTTCAGTGGTTTAGATTTGAACATCGAACAAAAGCTGACCGAATTCCTCAAACATATCTGTGGCGAATTCAACCTTTTGAGTTATGATTATGAATATGAAAATGGCTATGGTGGTGATAGCCCGTACAAGTCATAAAATTTATTATTATGAAAATGAGTGTTAGTTTACATTACGGTAGATGCAGTTACCTTTCAAGGTTAACTGAAAGACAAGTAGTTTGGATAACAATCAGCTAATTGTAATACCTAAACTATACGTAAATAAACGTTAGATTTGTTGAATATCTCCGTTATGCGTGAACATATTTGTTCACTGACTTTGCCTCGTCAGCGCGTTCCCTTAGAACCCATAACGAGTGTGTTAGTGCGAAGCACTATGAAAGACTATTAGTGCATCCCAATGCACTCGCCAAACAGTTAAATGTACGTGATGGCAGGGTAGTGCTTAGGCTCAAACACAAACTACCATATGAACTAGTTACTAGACACATAGAGTGAGATTTAGTAATCTTTAGAATAAGTAGATTTTAGAATAAACTAGGATAGACTTTAAAATAAGTTAGAATAGTATCTAGAATAAGATTTAGATTATAAGTTGTACAGCAGATTACTTACTAAAGCGATCTTCTACATGTCAGGATGGTTATATTATATAACTGAAATCATATAATAATACTTATTGCCCACAGGCAGATTCTTGACTTTCTAGTATATTAATAAAACGTTGCCGCGTATCTTTTGGAATTTTGACTAAAAAAATTTATTGGACAATAGAAGGTTGACAATATGTGGTTCTAGCAGGAGGGTTCTACGTGTCATTCATGTGCGCATATGGTTACAAATAGTTTAAAAAATATCAATATAGTTTTAACTGATTGCAACATTATACGTCCTTATTAAAAACTCGTACATATAAACAAATTCACGGGCGAATTTACATAACCTTCTTCGGTTTTGTACGTTTTCCATCCATAAGGTTCGCGGTATTTATCGGAAAAGTGCGAAACAAACGACCGTTTTTAATTAAAAAAGAGGAAATGGATTTCGAACCGAATCAGGGAAAAATATATATAGAGCGCACGGTGAGTAAACAATTTTTTCCGTCGCAATAATTTTAATTATTCCATTAGATGGGCGTTTTTAATCAGAATAAAGCCTATTCCGCAGATAGTCGGCGAGATATAAAAAAATCGAATGAAAATATATTATTTACGCTTTTTGGGTCTAATTGCTTTAATGAAAGTTATTAAAGGATAACATAATTAATTATTTTATTATTTTGGTTAGGTATTACAGTTTAAGGACTGGATACATATAGTCTATTCAAAGTTTTTTTAGTAAAGCGTCGTGGATATTTGTGACGTGGAAACATTACAATGTTGCCGCATCAACTCTGAATTTTAATTCAGTTTGGCTTTGACATACAAAAAAATTCTAATCTAAATAAAATAATTGAACAAAAATATTACCAAATATAATTTATTTCAATATTATACTATATCTAAAAACTACAGTTAATTATACAGCCACAATAATTTATAGGTAAGGGTTAAAACCTTTTGTCACTATTACTTTCAAGAATTTTCGGTTGTCAGATGTACGATAAATAATTCAAAATATTCGTTATAATTATTACAGGTTATAAACCGGCAAAAATTATTTTAGCCCTTTGGTTATTGTGATAAATTTTAAGTCACTCCGTAATATATCATATTACTTTGTTTGAAAATGCCGAAAACAATAGATATTCATGGTCACAAATTGATTACGGCTTTAATAGGTTATTTCGAAAAGGAACGATATAACGGAGACCCCCTCTTGCCGGTAAATTCCATTAGTGATATAATTATTGATGATATTAAATAATATAAAACCCTACAATTTTATTGAAAATGTTTTAAGCGGATCACCCAAGAAAACCCGTCTACATACAAAGTGGGTGACGAATCTTAACCATCTTGATATTGGCTTTATTCGAGACCAAATGTACGAAATGTATAAGAACAGTAAGTACACAAACTATTTTATCGACATAAACATAATTTAATAAAATTATTTTAGAGAAAATTGTCTCTCTGGAAAGTATACATAAAAAAATTAGGACGTGCTGCTTTTTGAAGGACGTAAGACATCTTTTCATACACTTTTACATAGGGTTTAAATGGTGTAAAGATAACCCTTGGAGAAATTTGATGGGACTTCCAGACATTACCTTAAAAAGAATTCAATTAAAGGCATAAAATAATATAAGAAACTTGAATATTTCAAAATAGTTCATTGTGGCACTCTTGGCAAGAGAGTAACAAAAAAAGTGTAAAGACAATAAATATTGATGGAAAAAGGTAAAAGTTACAATAGCATTCAATTAGATTTTGTTGGTCATTATATTTATTAATAGTTAATTGCAGATATATTGCTGGTTCATAAGGATATTCCATTAAAAACTGTTTGGATATGTGGAAGGAAGCATTGTCAACCATTACACCTTTGGTTTGGATGAACTCGATAAGACATACAAAGGAAGTAATTGATAAATGGTGGAATCGCGAACACGTTTCATTCATAATAAATTCATTACAAAAGGATATTTTAGAAGGTTGTTTTCATTATAATTTTTTTAATACAGAAAAAGAAAGACTGCAGGTTGTCTCATCCATAATATTGATTAAGTAAAAGCAAGAGTCAGAAATGCTTGCGTACCCTGACATATTTATTATCGTCAATGAATCTTACTATAATACCGAGTAGAAAAATAGTATTGTCAATATATTTCGGAAAATTTTGCATGTAATTTATAAATTACTAAACTTACCACGTTATGTTTACACATATCGATATCTAGATTCGAAACACAATCTTAAATATCATTATTTTAAATCTAAATAGGAATGCAATAAATTTATTTTTCATATTTTTCAAGACATTCTGCCACTCAACTGTTTGTTTCTGCTTTAAACTTTAACTAGTCACTCACTAAAAACTCGGCATTTTCAGCTTTAAGATTATCTAAAAATAGTAGAAATAAATTGCTTTCTATACTATTATTATTACTAAGTATTTCGCGGTAAGATTTTCATCGAATACATAGTTTTTTTATAAATTGCCTTATATGTGCGCCAACAAAATGCCTTAAATTACTTAATGCCTAAAAATCACTTAATTTAGAGAGAACAGTTTTAAAATATGAAAATCCTTTGCCATTTTTATTCATGGATTTGGCAAAATTTTTCATTAAACCAAGTTTAATCAAGTGTTTATTTATACAAGTGTGTAAGGGTGGAAGTATCGCATTTTCTTGTGGAGTAGGAGGACTTCAACCAAAGCCAGGTCTTTTTGGCCAATCTTTAAATTCATAGTGATTTTTGGTGCGTCTACTATCCCACAAACAGATATAACTACAATATTTCATGAAACCTACAAGTATATTAAGAACAAGCTATTTAACAACTTTTAAATCTGCCCAATCTTTCTAGTTTTATATAAGTCTAAAATTAGTTTCATGTTTTCAAACATTCAAGCATAACTCAACATGCAACAGTTTTGGAAGGATATTGACTGCCATTGTGGAGCACTACAGCTTTTCAGCCTAAACAGTATTCACATTATTACTAAGGAACGTGAGGTGTTAGACCATATCAATAGACAATGTTTTTAACAATGCAATAAGGAATTCAAAACACGTAATATTATTTATGTTAGAAAAATTGATTTAGTTAATTAATGTTGAATAAATTCTAAGAGATAATACTCTGAAACTCATCCGATAATATACGCGATTGTGCTTAACATATCTTAAATGTAAGCATTATTCCCGAGCAAACAGCGAAATGCATAAACATCACTCTGTTTATGACGCAAATAACAAACCCGGTCCAGAATCTCGGCTCACTAACCACATAAATATTGACATTCTGCTCAAAGGTCCAAGCCTGGCTTCAGCACTAAACACTTTTATATTTATTGCACATTAGCATTCACATATTTTACGTAAAAATTTAAAAGCCCCATAAGTCAATTTTATATAAACTTTATAGGTGAAGGTAATCAAAGGAGGCCGGGTAATTTATTCCGACATATTCGAGGTAAATGTTTTTTTTCGTCGCCGTCGTAGAGAGCGAGAAGAGGAGAGAGAGAGAGAAAAAGTGTTTACCTGGCAACTTGATCCGAAACTGCAGGAGGATAAATTTTCGAAGGAAAAGTAAATAAAGACAGGAAACTTTAAAATTAACTCGGGAAAATATTTGCTGGGCAAATATGTTTTAAAAGGTTTCCTGTGTAGGGAATAATTTTAATTTAAAAGTTAAAATATTCCTAAGGAATCGGGCTGTTTTTCTAATTACGGAACAATTTCCTCTGGTTTAACATAACACCGTTTTTTTTGCAAAAGGGAAACAAGAAGTTGTTAAAAATAAAACTCTTCAAAGCTTTTAAATGACTCATGGGCACCACTTGATAATTTTCCGGTTACTGTGGTATTGGTAAAACAACTCGAGTGTATATATGTGTTGAGAAAAAGTACTATTGAAACTAAAAGTGGTGAAAAATATATTTAAACAAAATAACAATGAGGAAGAAGAAAAACTAACTAACCCGTAGCGACTGCTACAATCCTTTAGGCCACCACTATTACAACTACATTAAGTTCAAAGGTTTGCAACGCTGGTGGATTGGTACCATTGGTTCCCGGCTATAAAAGACCATCACGACAACATCTCTTTTCTCTACCCCTTATAACAGTACCACTTCCAAAACGTTTCCGTATTTCCTTATCCTAACCTAATACCACGTCCATCCTCTCGTCAACCGCATGTAGTTTTTAAGACCGAAATAAACAAGTTTTTTTATCAACCGATGTTTTCTGTTTCCGATCGAATTACTTCCACAAAAATAGTAATGAGTGTTCGGACAAAGAATCGCGTCGATAGCCACCCATTTGGACCGACCAGACGAACATTCCTACAAACCCTATCTCATGAATGTCACTTTGAAGGAAAATATGATCAATGAAATATTAATCCAACTGGAGTTAAGTTATCGATATTTTGATTTGTTCTAGAAGAAAGGGGGACTAGGGTGGAAGTTAGATTCTTACTATCTGTGAAAAAACAATACAACAAAACATTTCATGAAATTTGGAAGATTACAACAAAGTGTGAACTATTCAGAGAGTTGCTGATAAATTGTTTTATATAATTTTATTATGTCTATATATTATTCTTGTCTTATCTTTATTATATATCTTATTCTACATATTTATATATTTTATAAAGTAAGCACCATAATGTTAGAAAGATGATTTTTGATAGGAATTGATTTATCTGTGCCTTTATCACCATAACAATTAAGCAAGACATATCCATTCTTTAAAAAATATTAAATATCTTATTACTGACTCGACAAAACATTCCCCTTCATATTGGACATTTATATTGGCCTTGGAAATTTTTATATAAATAAAATAATAGTCGGCTTGGTGGCGCAGTGGTAAAGGAGACAGGACGGTCCTACTGTTGCGATAGCCTCGGGTTGGAATTCTGCTCGGGCATGGTCGTAAATTTTGTGATTGTTTAATATTTGTGATTGTCCTAGGCAAGAGTATAAAATCCGACAAGGAAAATAATCCCAGTCACGCCAGTGACCAGGCTGGGTAAGACCAAATGTCTTCTGGGATGATTTCTAAAGTTGGTCACTCGCCAATCGGTAGGCTTAATGCTGAGGACCCTGGTTCGAAGCCCACGTTAAACTGTAGGTTCAGTCCAGATAAATCCCTAGTTGGTACTAAAATAAGCCGAAATTCAAAAGTCAATTTTTTTTTCAAAATTCCGAAGCCGGACATAACAGATTGCGTCTCTGATCAGTTACTGCGAACAGGAATGAGACAATAGGGGGTCCGTCTTAAAATGCCGGTAAAATACATTAGAGAGGTAAGCATTTTTACTGTTAAATATTAAGTTGCTGAGGATTTTATTGAAAATAATATTTAGCATGTTTCAGATGCACTGAATATTGCAAAATATCTTTAAAAAGAGATTTACGTGTATAGATGAATCGTTCAGAATATACATGAGCAGTTGGTTAAAATGTACGAAGAGAAATCGATACATTTTTACAGATATGGTAAATTCATTAGTGAGTGAGGGAATATAGTGATGAAATCTAGTTCTATCAAGAAAGATGCATACAGGTAGTAACACAACAAACTAAGCAGGAGTAGAGTGGTATCAAAATGATTAGCAAAGAAACACTGCACCGAAGGAAACAAGAACTAAGCGTAAAAGTTAAATAGGTTCTCTAATGAAAGTCAAATACATTACTTACAACCCTGACCTACAAACTACAAACTATTATGACAATTAATTGTATAGTCTATACATTTTTTTTAGTATTGAAACATTGCAATGTTGCCGCATCAACTTTGAGTTTTAGTTCAGTTTGGACAGAAGGATATTTCAACAAAAACTGTTTGGATATGTGGAAGGAAGAATTGTCAACCATAACACCTTACGTTTGAATGAACTCTATAAGACGTACAGAGAAAGTAATTAATAAATGGTGGAATCGTGGACATGTTTTAGAGAGGTTAGAAATTAACACTTTAGTGAATTGGACAGTGAGTCGTAATTTGGAAGTGGCTGAAGGAAACTTTCAAGATATATGATAATGCTGTGCAATGCTGGAAATTCCTGAGATAGTGTGATGAGAGTGAAAACAACTAAAGGTATGCATATAATTAATTGAATATAACTATAGAAAATGGTATTCTAGGGCGTGAAAAATTTGTGTGCACAGATATGATTGTAATTGAATACTGAGTGCTTTGTAGATATGGTAAATGCATTAGGTAGAATTCAGTGATTAATTTTATGGCGAATGGTGTACACAGATAGTAGCAGAAGAAATAAAATATACAGTGATACCAAAATTACTTGACAAGTAAACACACTATCGAAGGAAACAAGAACTTAACGTAAAAAGATAAATATGCTCTCGAATGAAAGTAAAATACGTTTCTCAGATACAATTGTTCATTAGGCGGATTAGGCCTCCAGGGGGATACTACAACATAAAAAAACGCGCCTAGAAACTCTACCTCATACGTGGTGTGGAAGAGAGTTCAGTGTAAACAAAACAAATCTAACCTACAAACTGTTATATCTGTGTTCTTAATTGTAATTTTAAGTCCTTCGATAATATATGTATTAGATGTACTATAATGTTAAAATAAGTTATATTTGATAACATTTTTGTTCAATTATTTTATTTAGATTTGAATTTTCTTGTATGTCAAAGCCAAAATGAACTAAAATTCAGAGTTAATGCGGCAACATTGCGATGTATTGATGACAACAATTTAGATCACGCGAGTTCTCTGTTTTATTGAACGGACTATAACTTATCAAAATACACCTAAACGCACAATATTCTATTGTTTTTTGATAATAAAAATTTTAATTAGATTCTGTAATTATTTTCAAATTTAGGTGCATTATAGCTAGCTCAATTTTAATTATTTTCATAGACATCATATTGCTGACAATAACTAAAGGCTGATATTTTACCTGAAAATTTTAACAATCTTTAAGACGATTTCCATTTTCCATTAAGATTAAGAATTACATTATATTGTTCAAGTGTTATAGAGGCTTATTAGGTAGTGTTGCAGCATGGGTATTTACTAAACTCTGTTTTTTATTTGATCGTATAGCGGAATTAAAACCCTCGCTGCCGAACCACATCGGGCGGAAAATTCATCTCGCAAAAATCCGTCTTCGTCGCTGAGCCGTCTCGGAACCATCTGACGTCGGCCGATAAACTTCCCGAATATTTCCATCCGAGTTGTCGTTTTCTGGGCGTTCGGCAGTACGTGAAAACGCCAGCTGATAGAGAACGGATGTCGGCGTCGTCAGTCGCGCACGGTATGACGCCGCGCGGCCTTTACTCGGCCGACCTTCAGGACGCCGGTAAGTCAACGACGTCGAAATTGCGTAATAAGGCGATGTAGCGAGATCGATTCGATACCGTGGCCAATTATCGTAAAGTAGTGTATGAAATATGAGCGCGTTTTTTATGTATAAGTAAGCAGTGAACTTTTATGTTTTTTTTTGCATATGACATTGTTTTTCCTTCAAATATGAACCGAATGGATGGAAATAACGATGAAATAATTTCTTTTTTATATACGTCGTACTACTTGGAATTGTTTCTTAATATTTTACAATCAATCTTATTTTTTATTTTGTATTAATTGACTTAAATGTATTATGCAGATACTAGAGAGGCCCGCTACAATAAAGCTGTTTGAAAACATTCCAGGGCGTCAGAATTTCAAATCTCATGATTCTCCATAAAGATGCTGCTGAGTTGCTTCTCGAACATACTACTGTTAAAAGTGTTTTCCTTCTGATTTAGATATCATGAAAAAGGGTTCTTTCTCCACTTTGCCAAGGGGCAAGGGGACCTTCAAGCTTGTCAAATTTTACATCTTAGAATAGGGGCCTACAAAATACGTGTGGGGTCACATCAGCAGCGCCGACTAAGTGTACACAATTGCTGAGATCTGGAAACCCGGATATGTTGATTTCGGATATTATTGAAGGGTACTTTTGACCATTCAGTCACTGACCATTGTTCAGCTCAGACGTGCCACCATCGATTATCCAAACCTTGTTTTCAGGTAAAACCAGCGCAGTCCCTTTTTATCGATTTTCTACTGTATTATCGATATTTTTATGTTTAAATAAATAACGGTCACATAATATAACCATGGTTGTTTGATTTCGTCTTACCTTCATTCACCGAGCCATGTAATTCGCAAATATTTAAGATCCAATAGTCATAGATTCAATATTTCATAGACTCATCAAAAAGTAGCCTTAAAGCAGTTCTGCTTCACAATGGCAGTTTTTATGTTTCCATTCCTGTAGGTCATTCCGTATACCTCAAGGAATCTTACAAGAACTTGTAATTGGTTCTTTGTAAATTAAAATATAACCATGGTAGCGGCGATTTTAAAATTTAGTGCATGTTGTTCGGACAACAAGCTGAGTTTACCAAATTCCCTTGCTCCTTATGTCTATGTCTAACATTCTTCAAAAATACTGGTAGCTCCACATAAAGTTTTTTTGCCACCACTGTACATAAAGTTGGGATTCAAATACATATGATATTCAAATACATAGTGTCAAAGTATATAGGTCTCGAAGAAGCAAAAGTGAAAGAGGGTGTACTCATTCACATTAAGCATACTCAAAAATATAAAGATTTTAGACAGCTTTTCAACATTTTGTTGCGCCTGTCTTACTGTTTTAACACTTATTGATCGCCTGTCGTTAATAAGTTATCTAGATCCTTTGGAATAGGGCAAGAAAGAATAGTTTTTAACCAATATATTTCAGTCCATCATGATGGGACCTGGTTTATTTTATGTTTGTGGTTGTAATTTTAAAAGTCTTTAGAGGCAATATGGGAAAATGTAACAAGGAATAACCAATCTCAGTAACCAGGCTGGGTAAGACCGGGTGTCTTCTGGGATGGTCTCTAAGTTGGTCACTGGCCAGTCGATGGCCTAACGCCGATGACCGTTATCGTCAACTTGTTCCACCCTATCTTCTTTTATTAATTTCTTCAATTGGTCTGTTTTTCGCTATCTCATATTTCTTCCAAATTTCATTATTCCCCATTAATATTCATGTTCTTATCTTCAAAAATGGCCCAAATTTTCTCAAAATAAGGCATGTCAGTGATCTTCTCTAAGACTGTTTTCTTTAATTTAGTGGATTTTTAATAGTTCTTTTTGCATTAAAGTGGTACTGGAAATGTATAATCGGATCACAAAGACTAATATCATCGACTGAGAGGATTCTCATTCTCTTAAAAATAAAAGAAATATTCCAAGGGGTGTCGCCGTTTCTCAAGTTTTCTAAATCTTTTGGAACAGTTAAAACTCTTTCTTCCATATTGTTCTCTTATCGTTTGTTTCTTGTTCGCCTTCTTCGTTCATCAATTTGGTATTCTGTTAAATCTTTTTCTATTAATATTCTCCTAGTCATTCGTTGTATTTCTTGTATATTTTCAGAAACACAGTTAAAGTTGTAATGCTACCGAAGCCGGACTGAAGTTGTTCTGAACTAACATAGTCCACTTCGAATTTGTGTTGTAGTAGATAAAAACCCTCAGTGTCGCTCTGTAAGTCCGTAAAATAAAATAATATTTTAAATCTTTTCATACTTTATAACTTATATACGGATATAAGGAGAAAATCTAGGTTAGATCTTATGTTATATATATCCACAATGTATGTTTTTTTTGTGACATTTTTCGCATTAACATGAGTGAAGAAGTATACAGTCAGAAAAAAGGAAGGCAAATATTATCAAAGGATTTTTCGTTTCCTTAACAAAAGGAGAAAACTCTCACATATTCTCAAACAAACTGATAGGGTAGCTATGTCATGAGGGCTACAGCTACAAAATTAATATCGAAGTTTCTCGTTGATATCGTAGATAATATTGTGATATCACATAATGAATCATTTATGAATTATTACTTCATAATTAACTCAAAAAATACCCAGAAAACAGCAGGACTTTTTAAACTGGAAAATATCAATATTAAAAAAAATATCGGAAAAAAAATGATAACGACTAATACATAATAATTTTTACAAATACAAATAATTTAACAAGAATATCGGCTGTATGCTAGTAAATAGTCCATATTTAATTTTTATTTCATAATAATATCATACAATGCTATAATAGAAAAAAATTAATAAAGTACAGTTTGCTACAGTTAATTATTCTAAAAGTCTACTACCAAAAATATAAGTGGCGATAATAAACTGCCGCTTGTTCGTCCATTACGTTCCCTTTCATTAATTTCGCAAAAAGCGAATTTTAATGGAAGTAAAAGTCGACAACACGTCCCAATAACTTCCAGAAAGTTTTAAATAATTCAGTTCTGGATAATTGACAGTGTTATGTTGTCGTTTATTGAGTTCGAATTTAATTTAGTTCAGTCGTAAATCATAATGTTCTTGTACGAAATTAGGAGCTTTTATAGGACGTTTTTGTGCGACTAAAAAAGGTTCAGCTTCATAAAATTATCGAGAATTCAAATAATATGCGCAATTAAATTTTCTTCTTCCATTACTTTAATATACAACTTTTTCTTTTTGGTAATCAGTATATGAATTGTCCAGTGACAGATACAAGGTGTAGCTATAAAATAACGGGACTTACATTTTGCACATACTGCAATGTTCGGCCATGTTCGGTTATTTCAGGTCTATCAATAAGAGATGCTAAGAGACGACAGTAAAAGGACCCTATCGCGCCTGCTGTTGTTTGTACAAGCAATCGAGAATAAGTATATAAAGTATTAGTAAAATGCTGTGTTTTAGTTAAATTGTAGTTTAAACTAGATAAAAGTTACGGGAACCAGGACGTAAAAGTTCTTATGTTAATGAAATGTATTTTTACCTCTACTATCATGTTGAAACAAGTTCTATTTTTATATTATTGAATGTGAAGATTATATTGTATGTTGCTGTTTCATATAATTTTCTCTATGATGTAATAAATAATTATATAAATTGCAAGCAACAAAAAGCATTTAATTGGCTCATTCCTATAACGCGTTTGTTTGTTGCAGTTTGTTTATGATGCCATAGAATTTTTGTTACTTAATATAATCACTCTTATTTTATTATAATGTAACTTCAGTCTCAAAAGTGTTGCATATCCAGTGTATGTGCGAAAATTAAAAATAGCCCAGGTTAGCTAGACTAAAGATGTTCAATTAATTCCATAAATTAAAAACTTAATTATTTTGAAGGGTTGGTTTACTTTAACAAATGTATATTAGTTAAGATATTTATCATTAATATTTTGGCCTAAAGCTACTTAACCGAGATAGGTGGGATATTTTAGGGTCTATGCATGGAAAATTAATTATTTAACAATTATGTTAAATCATTAATATTATTAAAAATACACTAATACCAAATAAAATAATAAAATTAGTAGACCAACAAGTTCTCTCTTTAACTTTTTGATTTTAACGTAATAAGAGCACAACAATAATTTTGATATATATCATACATTTTAATTTTTTGTTGCTGTTTAAAGTATTACTTCTAGGTATGTTTTCTCCATTCTGATGTATATCATACAGTTTAACTGTGTTAATTATCATTATATATTAATTATATGCCTTATATATTAATGTAGAATTTTATTTTAATATTTTTTGGTGAAGTTACATTTGAGTTTAGTTTCAAATTTAATTGTTCATTAGAATGTAATCCATCGTCAGGGGTTAGTCATCTGATGCGTATGAAATCTTTGACCAATGAATTGCTTTATTAATAAAATATTTATTTTATAGGTGCCTATATTGGTAATTTAAACTAACCAATGAAATGCGGGGAAACGGCGTTCTCAGCGCCTTCTCTGATTATTCCAAATTATATGTATTAACTTAACATTCTATATACTATTGTATGATGTAAACATAAAATCAACCGAAAAAATTGTACCTTACCCCTGCACTAGTAAACTATAAGGTGCGGGAAGGATATCAAAAAACAATCAATATATTTTGCCGATAACTTTTTGCCGGATATATCGATAGTTTTTTCAATGAAGTATCGTTGAAAATAACTGTTTTTGAAGGACATTATCGAACTATTGTTTTGATATTTCTCGTCCCGGACATCAAGTGAATTTTGAAAGATTTGGTTCAACATTTTGTGTTTGTCGAAATATGACTGATGACTGACAAAGTAAAGTATTGGTGAACTCTCGTGAACGCTGAAATGTGATGATATTTAGAAGCATACAATAAATTTAGAAGCAGACTTTAAAATCGTGGTTGGAGATCTACTTTAAGATATTTGCCTAGAGCAGATAAAATCTATATGATAATGTGAGATTAAGACCTTTAAAAATAATATAAATTAAATAAATAATATTATTATGAAATGGAGAATAAGAATTAAACATTATCCTTTTTTATTAGTCTGTTTCCTGTTAATATCATTTTTCTAAGCATCTTTTTTCTCTAATATATATATTTCTATATCTATATGTGCAATGTTAAAAATAGTAATAGTTTGTTATTCTCTGTAATGTGGGGTAAATAATGGCTAGCTGTATATTAAAAAATTAAAAAATTAATCCAGCCATTATATATCGTCGTATTGTATCAGTTAAAAAGTGAGAAATAAAATAAATAGGCTTCATAAATATTTATCCCATTTTGTCTGTCATATTTTCGAATAAAAACATATTAATAAACAGTTTATATTCCGTTATTATTTTATAACATCCATCGAATATTCAAATTTTCGGTTTTATTGAAATTGATGGCATATAAAATAAACGCCTTCTAATGTTGTTTGCAAAATGCACGCTGAAAACATTCGAAGCTAACCATAAAAATAACATTTGCCATTGTTTACACTTTTCGATATTTTCCCTGTCTGGGTCTGTATGAAATACAGCGTTGATGAGGGAAATCTAAAAAGCGTACTTGTCGGGGAAACGGCCAAGCATTTTATTATGATTATTACATATTTCGTCGAAAATATTGTTAACGGTTTTATTAGTTTCTACTAAAAAATTGATGGTTTTATTATTGTTTTCTATGGTGAAATTTTTCAAAACTGGATATTTGATTGCTTACTTTGTTGCTATGGGAAATAGGAAACACTATGATCGTTAAATACAGCGTGTCATATACAAATATGACGTGCGCTAAATATTAGGTGCTTGGATATAAAGTCTATCCAAAATAACAGTGAATTGACGTCACCTCGATGTATAATATATTGCCTATTGTAGTTTGTAAATTCGTTTTGATACCAAACAATATTTTCCTTCACATTTTGTTCTAGTTAAAAATAAATACAATGCTGTATGATGCGTCTGAATATGTAACCGAATCAATCTATAAAATTCTACTCTACTTATCCAATATTAAATTCTTCAAAACATTAACGAGAATAGACATTAAGATTATAGAACGGCAAACGTTTTGACATTTTGCTTTCTTTGGTAAATTTCAAATCGTTGCTTAATATTTGTGGTTACTCGGATTACTCCTTCTTAGCAATAAAATGCGTTTATAAGGAAAGTATATTTTTAATATTAAGTTGCTGCGGTTCTAATTGGAAATAATGTTAAGTGTGTTGCAGCTGCACTCAATATTAGTATGGGCGCTGTAACAACAATGTTCCAAAAAGAGAAAAACAATGTATTTTAGTATTCTCCGAAAAGAAAGCGTCTCTATAGAATTCGAAGACTTGATGAATCAAGATCACCTTGATTTTAGTTCTATTCGAGACTATATTCATGAAATTTATATCAGGGAGTAGTTTTTTCAATATAAACATAATTTAATATAATTATTACAGAAATAACTTAGTCTGGAAAGTATTCATAGAAAACTTAAGAATACGAAGGGTGTAAGTCATTCCTTCATACACTTTTTATGATTTTTTAAGAAATCGAGGTTTTTAAATGAGAATCCTTGGGTTTCCACACCAATGTTTGGATGTCTCTATTTTTAATTTTCCCTATTTATTCTACCAACACTCTACTTACGTCTGTACTCTCGAAAGTTATTGGTATGTTTCAAAAATGCTTTGTTCATTTATTCTAGTCATAATCCGTGTTCTTATCATGGCCACTTCTTTCTTTGTTCTGTATTTTACCTTTTAATTTTAGTCTATCTAATAAAACTGCCAATGTATATCGTTAACATTTTTGACATATTTATATTTATAAATATTTAATACGTCTCAATATTTTGATCCGCATCAACTTTGATTTCAGGTTTACAACAGGTTTACAAGCGAGTAAAATTTTCATGATTTCTTCTATTTTATTCCTGTAAGAAACAGTATACAGTATACGTATAAATAAGCATAAATTCACTTTATAAATAATTTTACCAGGTAAAAACAATGTTAAGTCACACACACATTCATAATCTAGCTAACTTGGGCTGTTTCTTCCAAGGACAATGACGTCCTGTTATTCATTTCTGTACATGCACTGGATACACAACACTTTTGAGATTGAAGGTACATTATATTGAAATAATAATGACTATAATTAAGTAACAAAAATGTTGAACGTACTCTATATCAGGCGCACAAAAAATTATATAGGTTATAAACAAACCATGAGAAACAAACTTTAATTTTATTCCTGATATTCTATAACAAATGAGTTACAAGTGAGTAAGAGTTTCATGATTTCTTCTATTGTATTCCTGTAAAAAACAGTATACAGTATACATATAAATTAGCATAAATTCACTTTATAAATAATTTTACCAGGTAAAAACAATGTTAAGTCACATACACATTCACAATCTAACTAACTTGGGCTGTTTCTTCCACGGACAATGACGTACTGTTATTCATTTCTGTATATACACTGGATACACAAGACTTTTGAGATTGAAGATACATTATAATAAAATAATAATGACTATAATTAAGTAACAAAAATGTTGAACGTATTCTATATCAGGCTCACAAAAATTTATACAGGTTATAAACAAACCATGAGAAACAAACTTTAATTTTATTCCTGATATTCTATAACAAATGAGTTACAAGTGAGTAAAAGTTTCATGATTTCTTCTATTGTATTCCTGTAAAAAACAGTATACAGTATACATATAAATAAGCATAAATTCACTTTATAAATAATTTTATCAGGTAAAAACAATGTTAAGTCACATACACATTCATAATCTAGCTAACTTGGGCTGTTTCTTCCACGGACAATGACGTCCTGTTATTCATTTCTGTACATACACTGGATACACAACACTTTTGAGATTGAAGATACATTATAATGAAATAATAATGACTATAATTAAGTAACAAAAATGTTGAACGTATTCTATATCAGGCACATAAAAAATTATACAGGTTATAAACAAATC
The DNA here is from genome assembly GCF_030347505.1 of Rhynchophorus ferrugineus. Taxonomy (NCBI): domain Eukaryota; kingdom Metazoa; phylum Arthropoda; class Insecta; order Coleoptera; family Curculionidae; genus Rhynchophorus; species Rhynchophorus ferrugineus. Next base: position 14,012,406 of record NW_027472583.1, on the reverse strand, counting down.
ATGAGGAACAAACTTAAATTTTATTCGTGATATTCCATAACAAATGAGTAAAGCTGCAAAAATAGAACATGTGGTAATAATTTATTAGTCTCTATAAATTTAAAACAAACGTTAATGAGCAAAACAATGCAGTTTATATCATGATGTCGGCGTTTATTGCTCTGTACAATTTAAAATTAGTCGTACGTTTGAATAAATCTCCGACGTCGACATCGTAAAATTTCCGAATAACTGAAAAAGCCTCTCCCTGCCAAAAACAAATTCGAAAAACCGCACGACACAGTTTCTTCCTATATTCAAATAATTCGTCGTCAACCGGCGAAGTTTCGCGCTGACGGTTTAACGTCCAAACAATTTTTAACGACCGACGTTTTACGACAAAACTAACGCCCATAACAAATATCTGCCGGGTAGCGACGTCGAAAAAATCTCGTTACTTTTTTTTCTTGGGGCGTCGAAAATATTCTTTCAAAATTTTCCGAGCGAGCGTACTTAAAACCCGGCCGAGGAATTCCCGACGTTTATTTTTAAGTTTTTTTTTTGTACGCCGTTTAAGTGTAGCTAATGTAAAGGTGTATTTACCTCGGCTGAAAAAAAAATCGCTTAAATCCGCATATAATATCGGGCGTCAATTTTTTATGAGAAATAAAATACGAGAATATCGTGTATACCGTCACATAAATCAAAATATAGTACAAAAATTAATAAGGATACATTAAAAATTGACAAATAGACGGACGACGGGTCGTGTATACTCCGTACAAGATTGCAGTGAACGTACGTCATAACGACGCCCTATTAATAAAATCAGACTGTATGTTTCCTTCTCATTTTAATCTAGTTAAAATGTGATACAATTCTGTCTGATGTATCCGAACATGTAACCGAATCGACCTACAAAATTTGCCTTTTTGTCGAATGTATTAATAATAAAAATAAGATGATGAATGTAATAATAATTAGAGGTTATAATACGCAAACGCTGTTTTGGCGTTTCGCTTACTTTGATAAGTATCAAATCGTTGCTTATGTTTGTGATTACTCTGATTGAAAATGCCGAAAACAATTAATAGTCAGCCAGAAACGGATTGTGTCTGTAATAAGCTACTTCAAACAGGAACGAGATAATGAGGGATCCATATTGCCAATAAAAGGTGTTAAAGGGGTAAGTGATATCAATCATTAAATGTTTAATAAATTATCATTAAATTATCGTTGTGTTATACCTCTTAGTTCCTTCAATATGAACATAATTTAATATAACTGCCTCAGAAAAAACTGTTAGTCTTGGAAGTACACATAGAAAACTTAGCAATATGTAGCTCTTTGTGGGATAGAAGTCATCCCTTGATACCCTGTTAGGAAACATATAATTAAAAGGTGTAAAAATAACCCAAGGAGTGTTCTAATGGAACTATAGCAAATGTGTTAGAGATATGGCAGTTATTAAATATAATTTTATCAAAAAAAGTTCACAGGTAGTAATAGGAAAAACTATTAATAGAAAGAGAAATACGGTGATATCCAATTGACTTAACAAGGGAACACAACAACGAAGGAAAAAAGAACTGAAGGTAAAGAAGGAAATATGCTCTCTAATGAAAACTAAATTCATTTCTTGCATATGCAGTTAGGTGGATTACGTCTCCAGGGGTTACCACTAAATAAAAAATGTGGCTAGAGTTCCATAATAGGTGGTGGAAAAAATTTGAATGTAACTATAATAAAACTTTAGCCTACAAACCATTATGGTTCTATAATTAACTATAGTTGAAGTATTAGATATACTATATTGTTAATATATATTATAATTAATAAAAAAATATTTCAAAGTTCTCGACATTTTTTTTAAAAACATCTTATTTGACTATAAATATTTGTAATTTAATGCAGATGATTCATCTGATATTGTTTACCAGTCTACATCGAACAGAAAACTGTTTAAACATATCTTCTCGCAATTTCATATTATGCCTTCATAAATACCATCTTATTGCCGTATTAACAGCTTGAATAGCGGCCTCGCCATTCTCCTGAATATTGATAAATTCTCACTTGACGTGTTCGAGCTGACGAAAATCAACACTCCATCAAGCAAGAAGGAGATTTTCGTATAAAATATACGTATGCTAAGTAGCGTGCATATTTATTTTCCTCCTGGAAATTTATGGGGGACAGGAAAATTAATTATAGTACAGTGCCGGTACGGCATGTATCTTAATAAGGTAAGAGTTTGTCGAGTGTCGTCCTAAGCTGTAAATTTCACGAGGGAAATTAAAATATTTCCAGCGCTGTTTATGTCTGCGACGGTTAGAATTAGATTCTGTACAAAGATGGATTCGATGGATTCCATAAGAAAAAAGAAAATGTTTAATATATTAAGTGCTTGCATGGGTTCTGATATATTTTTATTACCTAAAAAGTATTTGTTAAGAAAAATTGATTAAAAATATGTTAATACAATTATTTTTCGTCATTTATCGTGTCGAATATGTTGAAACAATGATGGTTGCTTGTCATCGATACGTTTTCCCACTTCTCTAGCATTTCGAAACCGTGTGTCAGTTGAGTCACATTCCATTAACCTGAACAGATGGTAATCAGAATGTGCTCTGTCTGTTGGGTATGCTGAGTGCAGCAGAGATTCCTATTCGAGCTGCAACAATGTATTATTCACAACTCTTACAAAGTTTTGCGGAGCGTTGTTATGCCAGAAGATGACTTGTTATTTGTTTTGCTAAAATGCGTCGATTGTTCAATTGGTGTCGGTAGATATAGGTAGTAACAGTTTCATTAGCTTTTAGTAACTCGTAATGGTCACGTCAGAGTCGATGAGGATGGGTCTTTTGGACTAACCAATGACTTTTTGCCCTTGAAATTATGGTAGTAGATCTACTTTTCGTCGTCAGTTACAATATGGTGTATTATAATATAGTTGATTCATCAATTGTTAAGCTGCTTGAAGATGTTTCGAGAGTTTGAGCTCGGTTTTCGTTCAATAAGTTCAATTTTGGTCTTCCCGGATATTCTTTGTCATTTACATTAACCATACACCACTTTTAAGTTGTTGAAACCAAAAATAATAATGTTTTTTTCATGTGCTTCGGCATAAGAAAAACTAATCAACGTACACAATGAACAACTCAATAACACTAAATGGAAAACTGCTAATGCAGATAAATGTCATATATGTAGTAAATTAATTTCGTAAATTATATAGTAAATTTGATTTACACAAGCACCAACAACAATAAATAATATTAATATGTAACATGTGAAGAATATTCAAAAAAGAAATGGAAAATACTTCAGTTAAAATATAGGAAAATGCAGTGGTTAATTTGAAGAAAATCACAATTATATGTACTTAATTACTATTATACAAGCAAGTGCTGACACCTATATGGACATATGGAATTCAACGATGGGGATGTTCCGCGAAAAGTAATATATATACAATAAAAGTTTTTCAGAACAAAGTCTTGAGGAGTATTGTAGGTGAACCCAGATAGTACAGGACTGATTACTTACACCGAGACCTTTTAGATGCTGACTGTCACTCAGGAAATCAAGACAATCGCAAGGAAACATGAGGAAAGCACCATTTTCATGCCGATATTGAAGTAAAACAACCCTTGACACATTTTTTTTTGTTTAAAACCCTTTTAGTATATAGCAACTTATATACCTAGATTTTAATTACTGTAAAGACAAACTGTAGATTAATCGGCAACGACTAGTAACAATGTATTTGGAGTAATAATACAAAATTTTAAGGTCTAAAATTACTTACTTAGTCACTAGTGTAGTTTATATATAATTTTCAGAAATGCAACGACAAATGCCCACCCTATATATAGAAAAAATCACATATTCGCAAAGAAATCGAAACCAAAGTAACAAAAACAGACAATCAAGTATCTAGAAACAAAGCAAGATTTAATCTACGATGATAAATACGGTTTAACAAATGTATCCCAGGTCGCAATAAAAAACAATACAATATATAACCAGTAATCTATTTCTGTGTCGGAACAGTTGGTCTGGAACTAAACAAAACGTTTTACGACGAGAGATTTACAACTTCTACAAATTGTAATGTTTATTCAAATAGATGCCGTTTTGAATCACCTCGCGATGATAGGAACATAATTAGTGATATACGAGCTCGGACAGTACAAATAGATTGATTATGACCTGAAATAACCTATTTTTGATTTTTTCTGACGTTTTTCCTATTTATAATTATTTGTATTTTAATTAGTTAACAATCTATGAAGTTGTAGCCATAGAGAAATAGAGATATAACTTCATAGGAAATTTTGGGGAAATGTTTCGCGACGTCCAACATGTAGATGTCGCCACCTTTAACATCTTACTTGCTTTATTCGCTATGCTAAGACGGCATTTTCAATGTGTCCTATATAGAGAAGTGTGGTTAGCTTTTTATAACGTTTATATGTTAATTTATTATTTTATTTTATTAGTATATACAAGTCGGTAATTAAAATGCATTCTTGTTTTGGAAAGTGTTATGTGCCCCGATGCACAGATGGTGAGGAAATGCATGCATCGTTTTCCGTTAAAAAAGGTACCCAGCGATCTTTAAGAAATGAGTAGAAAATATTAAAAATCCTAAACAGGTTGGGTTAAACATGAAATAGATTTATGATCGTTACCATATCAAACATTTTTGTGATACATTTAAACTTTCCTTTAATTAATTAAAGAAACAAGCACAAAATAGAGCATAATTAATTGATTTTCGCGCAATTTTACTTCAGGTTGCAGAAGTGTAAAAATCAATAAATTAAATGTTATATATAAAAAAACCCAATTTGTACACCTCAAAATAGAACAAATATTTCTGGATTTACGTAGGATATTTATTTTATTTGGAGCATTTCAAATGTTAAAGGATTTTTTGTCGACCATGTATAACAATTACAATATTATCTGGACTATGATCTACTGATGAACTTCGTCATTAAATAAACTGATAATGGACGTAATCTACTGCCTGGGAGTGTTCTATACGTTATTATTTTATACAAACCTGAGCGATATAATCCGACGATAAGAAAATCAATCAATCTTAATCCTTTAGTCTAAGGGTTCTCCTTTCTCCTTTGTAGTATGAATTAGTTAAAGCAAATGTACGCTCAAAGATATATTAACAACTATGTTTATGTTATGAATATGAGGAGATCGTAGGTTTAATGTTTGTTTTTTTTTTAATTATTGACAACAACATCGCGATTTACTTGAAATTTAGATGTTAAAGCAATTAATATATTTTATATATGAAAATATTTATAATATGAAAACAAACATTTTAAAATATTTGATGATGTGTGATATGAAATATTTTTTAAACTCTCTGGTTTCGAATATTTATTAAAACTAACTGTATTTTTTATAACGTTATAATTTTATGTGTTTATATAGTTTTTAATTTGTTTTTGTTAATTATTTTTTAAGAAATATTTAAGATCTCCTTTTTACCAATTACGGTTTATCTGAACTGGACCTACTGTTTAACGTGGGCTTCAAACCAACCACAGTCATCGGCATTAAGCCTACCGACAGGCGAGGGACCGACTTAAAAATCATCTCAGAAAATATCCGGTGGTGCCCAGCCTGGTTACTGACGTGACTGCGATCATGTTTCTTGTCGGATTTTGCAGTCTTGTCTTCTTGTCAATCACAAACATAACAATACAAAAATGAAACTATCTTAATAACAATAAAATGTAATTATCTTATTAGTGAACCATTACCAAAATATAGTGATAGTTTAGTTAGGAGGAATCACTGGAAACCTCGTATGTAACAGTCCTAACATTTAAATAAAATTTAATTTTCAGAAAACGGAGAAGCAATGAAACTGAAATATATTTTATGTACGCAATTCTCACTGTTAGGTCATTTTTGTTAGATAATTTGATAAATAACAATGTATAGCCAAACATCACTTTTTTTCGTTTCTCATTTCATTTTTGCTCAGAATGTCTAGTTCTTTATGTGCATAAGTAAGAAATTCTACTCTATAGGGACGTTAAAGAAACAGACAAAGGGATTTTTTTTCATTTTTCTCGTTAAATTAAGACTTTTCGGTAATATGAAAATAATTTAAAACATTTTTTAAGGTTTCCGAATATTTTACTAATAGTAAAAGTCCAAACTTTTTGTAGTTTTGCTTTAATGCGATAGAAGAATAGAGAATGGAGAAGGCTCACATCAATTTTCAAGCAAACTATTTCAGTAGAAGTTGAGATAACAGTTACGTTATCATGAACTTGATGTAAATATATTGTCGAGAAAAACGTGTTTAAAATTTCGTTTTAACATGTGGCATTACTAAAGTAGCTATATCTCTGAAAATAATTTAAATTTTGAAAAATCTTCTTAAGAGTACTATGTTATCCTCCTAAATAATGATATCCTCCTAAGGTAATTTAAATAATTATTTATAAATATATGTAAAACTATATATAATTGACATTGAAGTCTAACTGGATTGACTTGGAGTAAAATATTCTATATCAATTAATTAATTAATTAAAATTAAAATGTAAGTATGTGTAAAATTAGGAGTTGAGATAACACCCATGTTATCATGAACTTGATGAAAATATATTGTCGAGAATAACGTGTTTAAAATTTCGTTTTAACATGTGGCGTTACTAAAGTAGCTATATCTCTGAAAATAATTTAAATTTTGAAAAATCTTCTTAAGGGTACTATGATATCCTCCTAAATAATGATATCCTCCTAAGGTAATTTAAATCATTATCTATAAATTTATGTAAAAATATATAAAATTGACATAGAAGTCTAACTGGATTGACTTGGAGTAAAATATTCTGTATCAATTAATTAATTAATTAAAATTAAAATGTATGTGTAAAATTTATTGGATTCGAACTTACCTCCTTGAGGAAAGAACTGAGCGTAAATCATCTTGAAGGTATCTTCTCGAACCACACCCGTTGGACACTCGGCCTTGAATCCTCGATAGATCCTCTTGATTTCGTCTTGAGTGAATCTGGTGGCTCGGCAAAGAGATTCCAGACTGTCCGGCCGATATCTGGGTGGTGTTTCGAGATCTTCTAGTTCTGAATCTATAAAAAAAAGTCTTTAATTGGTTTCCAAGTTTAGTACGTATAAAATAATTTGTCTCATAAAGCTTAGACCTAATTGTATGGCAGCGATAGAAATGCAAAACCAGAGGGAAAATATTCTAAGGAAATAATTCAAGAACACTACAGGTTCATTTAATAACGTAAGTATATCTAGGAGTGAAGATTGTCTATATTCATCCTAAATTGTCTGAAATTGATATTTTTTCGGTGTGCCTAATATTAAAGCTTAATATTGATATTAATTATAACTGATATCATTTAATATTAATACTTTTAATGAGTTTTTAAAATTAAGTAACAAATCGCAAACTACCAAATATCAGTAGACATCTCACATCTCACCTGACATTTCTTCAAAATAAAGAAGCAAAAATGGAACACTTCCCTCCTTTCTTGATTGAAAGAAAATCATATAATTCTTTATATTTTAAGGATATGGTCCAATGTTACTTTGTAAATATTTACATTTAGAGACATTTAACGTAGCCTACTGATTGCTCTTTTTAACTGTGAATACTTATTTGTACTCCTAATAATTAAGAATTATGATGCAATTTAGCAATTAAAATATATTTTATAATAAATATATTGTTTTTTAAAAATTGTGCACAATTTATATTGAGTATAAATAGCAATTTATTATTCTAATTTTTATTCCATTGTTTCACTTAAATTGAATATGGCCAAAGAGGACTATTTATATTTCCGGTCCTTTGTGTTTTGCGCTTTAATTACAATTTAGGTTCTAACGGTTTATATTGGGGTTTAATATTGGTCTATAGATTTTTAGTTTCTAAATATATGCACTTTTAATATTATTTATTAATATACGAGATTATAGTTTTACAACCTAAAGCTTTTTAACTCTCATGTCTCATGACATTTGTTATTATCGACGATATTTTTGTATCACTAAGATAAATATATTTTTTTTAATTGAAAAAGACCCTAGACTTTTTTTATTTCGATCTGATATTATATCAACAAATGCTAACTATTTTAAACATTTAACTGTTGCATAAACTGAGTAAAGGCAATGTACTAAGAAAAATAATAATTAGTTGCTGCTTGTTCTAGTTGATGAAAAAAATTATATTGTAAAGGGTAATAATGAAAATATTGCATGGCTACATGTAATATGAATAGTATACAATTAAGTGTCTATAAAAATGGAATGGATGGTTTCCTAATCAAAATTGTGACATGTAATTCTATTCCCATTAAATTAAAATATTGTATTTTAAGTAGATTTTGGAGATTTATTTGAATTTAAAGTTTTTTATTCTACAATTTTAATGCAATAACAAGGTATATTTAGAAAGTAAGTTATCGGTTGTCAGATTAGATATTGTTGATGTATTTCGAAAATGTTTTATACAGATATTAACTGGTATTTAAATAGTATATTTTATAAAAAAAATTTGATTTTCCCCTGAAATATAAATGATTTTAATCTTATTAATTTCCCCCTGAAGTGGTTTACACGAACAAAAGTTGCTTTCACATATTAAAGTAATTATTCTTTTAACCAGCCTGGTGTATTTATTGTTTTTGAAATATATAATTTTGGTAATAAATATGGATAAAAGATAATTACTATATGAACACATAAATGAAGTGATGAAAACATGTAGGAGTTAACATGAAATTAATTACATAATTTGTATAGATCTTACAAATAGGACAAATAGAAGATATTGTAAATTATCACTAAACTTATAAACACTAAATTTATAAACATTAATGCAATAAGTAATGTGACAATGTGGCATTTAATCGTAATATATTTATACGTAATCCTCTGGACTACGTATTAATTATTTTGATTATTTACTTTATAGAAGTTTCGAAAAACCTATTGCTAATTTTGGGACTGTAATTACAATTTTTTAATATATATTTCGTAATTGTTTTATTCATATTTCTCTGTTTTCATATATTCATTTAATTTATTATTCCATACTTATGTTTATAACATAATAGTAAATAAAGATCATTTATACTTACATTTGATGCTCTGAAGTTGATATAGTTCTGAAAAAATTCTTACTTATGATAGTTTTTTTATCATTTTTAGTGGTGTAGTAATTTTTCTTTATATATATTTTAAAAAGTCTCCTTTTACTAACTATGGGTTTATCTGGACTGGGCCTAAAGGTTAATGTGGGCTCCGAACCACGGTCCTCAGCATTAAGCCTACCGACTGGCGAGTGATCAACTTTAGTAAATCATCCCAGAAGGCCGGGGTGGTCTTACTGGCGTGACTGGGATCATTTTCTTTGTCGGATTTTACACTCTTGTCTAGAACATTCACAAATTTTAAACAATTAGAAACATTTACGACCATGCCCCAGTAAGATTCGAACCCGCGGCTATCGCAACAGTAGGAAGACCGTCCCATCGCCCTTACCACTGCGCCACCAAGCTGGCTGGTGTAGTTATTTGAATTTATTAATACTTTGTTTATTATTGAAACTTACACAATTATGATGGAAGCATGATTTTATTAAGTTAATCAATATTGTGTTCGAATTTCAATCGATCATAGTACGTATTATCTATCCAATCATTTATGAATGACAAAATTTTTAGGTTATTTTAATATACTGGATTATGAATAAAACTTATTATGTATTTACGGAATTTCATTAATACTGATTTCACGATACGTATATGTGGGAGTTCTCTATTAAATATTCTCCCGTGTCAGCAAATTTCCTCTTACCATTTCTACGACCCTTTTTTATATCCGCCACTTCTCCCTTCTACGGAGTCAAGTGTGGAAGTTCTGCCCTTAAGTTTTTTGATAAAAACACATGACTTTACAAGTTAGCAACCCTCAACTTTCGACCCTCAAGGGCGCCATCCTAGATTTTCGCTTTTTTCTCCTCATATCGCCGCTTTTATTACATATCCACTTAAATTTTACTTTCAATGTACTACCCCCCGAGAAAGTTGTATCATTGCCTAGTTAGATCTTTGTTGTATACGGGGCGTTTTGGAAGCGATAGAACTTTTAATATAAATAAAGCTTGAAGCCATTAAAAAAATAATGTCATGGTCCGTTGAGGCTTAAATATGATTTCTAAAGGTGTACTGACGTTTGAACTATGCTACATAGTACGTTATATACTGGGTTGTTTAACAAGTTCAAGGAATGCATTTATTCGATAAATGTAGAACAGAGCCCAAATTACATAATTCAATTAGATTTAGTTTGTATATTTTAAAAAATCAGGAAGTTATATGAGGTAGGGGTATGATGACTAATTATTTTCTTTTTACAGTATGTAACATGTGAGCTGAAAAGTCCGGTGCCTTTTTTAAGTGGAACTCCAAATGAAGTCCAACACATCAAAAAATCCACAAAATCGTTTTGAATGATCAAAAAGTGAAGTTGCGTGAGTTAGCTAACATCGTAAATATATCAAAATAAGGTGTCGGTTTTATATTGCACTAGCGACCCGCCCCGGCTTCGCACGGGTGCAATGCTGATACTAAATTAAATACACTACAGAAAAAATATGAACGTTGTATATAAAAACATAGCGGCCCGCTCCGACTTTGCACGGGCATAAAATATATATGCCTATGTCACTCAATGAAAACATGATTAAAATCGATCCAGTATTTTTGGTTCATTCATTACTGCCCTTGGCCTGCACGCATTAAATTTGGAGTAAAACAATTCCTCTTCCCCTATACTTACTATGAAGATTTCCTGCTATCTATGGAATATCTAAATTCATACAATTTTTATTACATTACACATTTTTAAACGCAAATTTTAAATTTGTAATATCTCCGAAAATATTTGTTTAATTTACATGCTGTAAGGAACCATATTGATCTATATTAATTGCACATTGTATTTAAGGTACTTAATTCGATAAGGATTAATGCCGTATTGCTTAAAATAGCTTCGTAAATAAGCCATTTTCTCACGTAAAAAGTAAACAATAAAAATGGTTAATGTGGGTTATCCCTAAAAGATAAACATATACCATCGCGGACTTTTTTGTAGACCTTTTTATGGTGTACAATACTGTAGTATATTAATTTGATCTAACTCGTAGGGTTAGGCAGCGTTTTTGCTAATTGCTAAATAAGCCTAAAAAAATAGGTTAATTTACGACATCACGTTAGAAACCTCTAAAATTAGCAATGTTGCATTAGTATATTATGCATGTATTATACATATAAACCTTCCTCTTGAATCACTCTATCTATTGAAAAAAACCGCATCAAAATCCGTTGCGTAGTTTTAAAGATTTAAGCGCACATAGGGATATAGGGACAGAAAAGGCGACTTTGTTTTATACTATGTAGTGATGAACATTCATTTGGCTATAAGAAAGCTCTGTTCAAATTGGGTGCCGCGTTTGCTCACTGTTGACCAAAACCAAGAACGTGTCGATGATTCTGACCAATGTTTGGCTATGGTTAAACGTAACAAGCCGGAATTTTATGATGAAACATGGATCCATCACATCACTTCGGGTTTAAAATGATCATCATCTGAGTGGGCGGCAACTGGCGGCAGGCCAATTTTGAGGCAAAGGATAAATTGTTCTGCTGATGCTAGAGCGCGGCGCTGGTATGATTGTGTGGCTCTTGATGGAGATTACGTCGATGAATATAGCCAATTTTGAACAAAAAAACACGTTTTCTTTCGAAAAACTGACGTTTAAAGTAATGTTATTTTAAATGCGCATCAAAACGCTCCAAATTTTATGTGTGACCTAGTTGTTTTGTTTGCAACGATGGTTTGCATGGTTACAGGCTTCATTGATACATTATTTTAATAATTTTGTATTATGCTTAGACGTTTTAATGCTAATTGATGCTCTGGAGTTCCTCAGTGCAGTAATACATCGGAGAAAATCTCCAAAAAGGTTTTTTTAATACTCCAAGGCAGATAATATAAATGTAATATAGAGGTAAATAATACTGTCCCCAAATTTTGAGGTTAGGCCTTTTCTATGTTGTCCATACTCATAGAGTAATAAGGAAAAAACTCAATAGAGGTCTCTCGAGAAAAGTTTCGATTAAAAGAGAAAAGTTTTCGAGAAAAGAAGATTTATTTACTAATATTTTTTTGGAACCTCTCTATTCTAGATTGTTATTATAAATAACTACTTTGTGATTCTTTTACTGGCATCACGCTCATTGATGTCATATTGCCTAACAGTGAAAAGGAAGCATATTCTATTGGAATTTTAAAAAGAACTCAAAGGATTTTCTGTGTCATTTCTCTATTATGATACTTAGTTCTCCCACTATGAACTAAAACCAGATAAAGTTAAAGAGTTCCTTGAGTTGTTGAGATAAGGAAATATTAACATATTGTAACTTTTTGGACCAACTGCAGATAATGAAAATATACAATTTTTACAGGACAGGATTTTTGTCACCCATTCAAATAGTATTGCTAAAATTAGTAAACTAAAGTAAGAAGTGGTTCGACATTGAGTTCTTCTTAATCGTCAAAATATTATTTCGCTGAAGATTCAATTGCCATAGAGAGATATTGTCTTATTTTGCAAGAATCTTGGAAAACCACCATAGTGATGGGATCTATAAATTACAGGATTATTGGAATCACTGTACTGGAGCTTATAAAAATTGTATTGATATATTCAAATCCATTTTCCGTTTTTGTTCCCGGAAATTTCCATTTTATTCCCGCAAACTTATTAAACAGCTAGTATATGTACTTTAATGATAAATGGAAAAGTTCGAAAGTATGATTGGGTAATAAACCTAATACAATTTTATAACTAGTAAAATAGTTATGCTGTAGGCATTATCAGATGGTTTAATAGACAATGATCAAGTTTTATATTAACGGAATTATTACCCAACATATATCGCTTAATAAATAAAATGTTAGGTGTTCCTTGGTGTTTCCATATTTTTATTTGTTAATAGAACTTTTATGTTGGACATGTTGTAAAAGGTATGATTGGATTTTTAATGTCCGCTCCTTACAGTTAAAACTATCCATTAAAACTTGAGTGACACCAAACAGTTTATGTGATTATATAATAAGTTTTTATTAATAATGCATCTTTGTTACATTAGACGCTGTTGGACAAAAATTATTCTTGTTATAATAAACTATTTACAGTGACGGAGACTAATTGTAACTGCTTATTGAAATTCGTTTCTGGATTTCAAAGACGATGATGAAGTGCTGAATGTGTAATTCGAAGAAGATCCATGTCAACATATAACATCAAAAAATAGAGTAATTAAATGGTGACCAATTAACCATTTTCAGAGATTTGAAAGTCATTATAATAATTTAGAAGCAAGGAAATAAAATACCACATGAAAAGGGGACCTTTATATATTCATGACGTTCCTTTCTTAATAGAAAAAGAGGTTGAATTTGCATGGTGTTATTATTGATGACATACTACAATAATTCCATGTGCCAAATAACATGTCATGCACAGATATTCAGCAAAATCGACACTGTATTCTGAATGTATTTGCTCATCTCGAAAGTCGGTGTTTTATTATGAGTTCCGAAATTTCAGCGATAAAATTGTAATAAAACTAATTATATGTTTTCTTAGTTTACTAGTTAAAGCACTAAGTATCTTAAAACTATTATACTATATATTCTTCTATATATAAAACATAATGCAATTTCATAGAGTCTCGAACTGGAGAAAATGTACTGGACCATTTTCTTTTGGATGGTATCGACGTGGAAATCCGCTGTGTGTAAAAAATTGCTCAAGTGTAAAAGACGTTGGGGTCAATTTAATGGGGCCAATTTACTCTGCAATCCATAAGGAATTGAACGTATGGAATAAGATTCAATTGTTGCTTTAAGATGGTATAGAGACCAATATCGAGGTAGGTCGATGCATTATTGGAGTTAGATTTAGCACAATTCTTATTCTTATTCTTATATTTGCGTGTCTTATATTTAAAGACGCTGTTCTGGTTCATACGCCGATGGGCAATATTTCTATTTTCCATGGTTTTCAAGGTAATTCAAATGCCTTGACATAATTAATTGTAAGATTTGACATGTATGTAAATCCATTCAATCCATTTTTTACAGTTACGGTTGAAAATATTGTTTAGTATTTGGTGAAGCAAGAATCATGTGTTAAAGCATCAACAATTTCATCAAAAAATTATTACTCTATTCTAAGGATTTTGTAATTTTGTTGAATTAATATTAAAACAGCAATATGGGGTATTTGTACTTGTAAGAACATTTTCCTTCAAAGACAACATTATTTCAGTTCTTGTATTTTTTTAAATCACCTTCTGCTAATATGTTTTGGTTAAAATATTAATTTTATATTTATGTATTTTCTCATTGCTCACTCAAGATTGTTCAAAATAATACTATGATCAAAAAGTAGTAATACGTTCGGCCTCTTTCCTAAATCGACTTAAAAGAATATTTTCGAAAGGGCTTTTTGTAGTTAGGGAATTTGCAGAGTAATATTTTAATGATTTTTATGTGTTACTGTTTTTTGTTATTATTTTTATATTTTCTTACAATTTTTATTACTGTTGAATATATTTATATTACATGCTTGCATGTATATTGATTAAAATTCGAAGTATCAGTGTAAATAATTGTCAAACAACCAATTTCACTGTTTTTTCAACCATTTTGATAGTTTTGCTGTCGAAGACAGATGTAGCTCCATCATATACGAATTGTTGCTTTTGGGCTATAAAACAAAAGTTTTCTGTGGCGTATTGTGACTGGCCATGAAAGCTTGATCTACTATATCAATTTCAAGTGCAAAAGTCATAGGCTAGTTTAGAAGAATCATCCATATCGACATCGAAGTGGAATGTTCATTGTTATGAAGGCTTTCGGTGCATACTGTGGGATCAGTTTGGTATAGTGTATTGTGACCTGCTAAAACTGCATGAAACAGTTACTACATATATTTACTGATGTCAATTAAACATATGTAACAACGAATTGTTGAAAAAGTGTCGTAAAATTTATACTTCTTTTATTATGTTAACAATATAAAAAATAAAAATAAAATCTCTTATTACATATTTTTTTGGCGCTAAGAATTATATTCAAGGTTTATTATTTTTATTCTCCCATCCCGACATTTATGAAATATCTCCTTTGGAATATTTTTTTATAGATAGTAATAAAATCTTCCAAGTGTATATTCCAATTTGAAGGCTGAAGTAAACAGTGTGCTAGCTTCGAGAAAAATACGTTTCTGTTGACAAATAACATTACACTCTCCCAGGTCTTATAAGAAAACATCAGGTGTTTACGGCGGGAGAAATTAATAAGTTAATTTTAAAATCACTTCTTCTTTTTATAGATATGGATATATTATCAATAATAAAAATTACAAATATTTCTAAACGAAATCTTTAGTTTTAATTTATTAATATTTTTGAAGTATTTATTTAACAATTTATTATCTATTAAGTTACTCAGTAGATTGGTAGAAGCTTGAGAGAAACCAGAAATCGGAGTAGGTCAAATCTGACGGATAAGTTAAAACAATTTATACTGAATTGTAATGATTTTAGTGGTGATATTTTGAGCTCTCAGAAGGTACTTTATATTGATAATTTTTTTTCTCTAAAGTTCCTGTTTTTTTATCTTCTTGTATTTAAATAACTTGTAATAATAAAGGTGATAATAATAATAGGAGATGTTTAGCTTAATAAAAGCTCTTTTTTTTGATTTTTTATATAATAAGTATATAATATCGTTGTTAATTATTTAATTTTTGTAATTATGGATTATATAATTACATCTATATTAATTTTGCTGATTTATTAAATAATTTACCTGGCAGAGAAATATAGTCTGCCCAAGTTTCTAAATAATAAAACGTCCTGTATTTATTATTAAGCGGAATCAAGTATAACATTAAACTAAATGTTTGTATTAATGTCTTACCATCACGAAATAATCTTAATTAGTACCGTAATTAGCTATTTTCAAGGAAAATTTTATTTCAGTTGTTTGTGAAGTTATAAATAACAATCAGCATATATCACATATTTTGATAGATTGTTCTTTGGATCTTTGTCTTGATAAAACTATTTGTTTGTTTAATAACATAATCAAATAAAGCTGTTAATATTTTAGTAATTTTGAACTATTTACTTATTCCTTCTGTTGCGTTTGATTTTGCGTTGCGAAAGATTAACATTAAGATGCAATGAAACAGAAGTGCTACTCTGCCGTGGATATAATGCAAATTTATTTTACCTATACCGATTTTTGTTGACTTATTAACGAGTTCCTTTCAACACCTAATCCTAACCTAACTTTTAATACAACTTAAAATAAAACAAATTAAACTTATTAAATATAAGAAATAATTAAATATAAAAAAAAATCAATCCATAAGTCTCCATTTACTAACAAGAGTTTATCTAGACTGGAGCTACAGTTTGATGTGGGCTCCGAACTACGGTCCTCGGCATTAAGCCTACCAACTGGCGACTGACCAACTTAGAAATACTTCCAGAAGACACCCGGTCTTACCCATCCTGGTTACTGGCGTGACTGGGATCACTCCCTTGTCGGATTTTGCACCCTTGCCGAGTACAAACACAAATGTTAAGCAATCACAAACATACATTTACGACCATGCGCCAGCAGGATTCGAACCCGCGACTATCGCAACAGTAGGACGACCGTCATGTCGCCTTTACCACTGCGCCAACCAAGCCGGCCAGTTGAATACACACTAACATTAGATTTAAGAGTTTTTTTAATAAAAATAGCGCGACAGAAATTTGATCCGTCAATGTTTGTGGTTTAATATATTCGTTATGCTGAAAAAGGGATCTATTATCCAGTCAGTACCAGATTTTTCACTCAATATTCGACGTTCATCAATAAAAACGCGCCAATATTAAATAAATTGTCATTTCCCAGGCCGCAAAATCAATTTGGGATATTTTTTTCGGGCGAAGGGTTTTTTATGGAGCGGATTTCCACGTGGATTGAATCAAAAGGAAAAGTCTGCGACTGACTGCATTTTTTTCCCTCGCTACAACTAAGTCCGTTATTATTTTTATCTTTTTCCGATTCGATATGATGGAGTTGTTTTCGTATAGGTCGATTTTTTGAAGTGGATTGACGAGAATAAATATAAATTGACGATAAATTTAGGTTCGATTTGGTATATCTAGTTATCTAAAAGTAACGATGAAAACGTATGGAAAAGTTTACATCAGTTTTTAATTTTATTTTAGATGACTGTACGGATTTCTATCTGCCCATTCCTTTTATTTTTACCCTTAGCTCTCTCTAATTTATTACGTTTGATAGTTTGGGTTTCAACAAACATTCAGCAATTGACCAGGTACATAAAATAGTAGATGTATTTAAAAAAGCCTATGAAAGTAAGATGTTATGTACTGTTTCATTCTTAATTGTTACAAACTTACGATAAGGTATGGCATGGCGGCCTTGTTTATAAGCGACATAAAATGTTACCTAAACAATATACTGAACTATTAGAATCTTACATTACATCCAGAATATTTGAAGTCAAACAAGAGGAAGCCTACTCTACAACAAAGAAGCTAAGGCAGGGTCTGTACATGTGTTGTTCACTTACTCTACACTTCACCTTCTCTACACATGTGATATACCATAAGTAGAACATATCACGATGGCTATATCTGTTAGCCATACTGCGATTGTTGGTGTTGGAGACAATAGCCAAGAAGCCACGCGAAAATTGCAATAATCAAGTAATATAATCTAATTATAACCGAATCTGTTCTCGTATAATCAGATCTTACAAGCTCCAATAACAATAAATAATACTATCATTCCATATAGCAACAACGCTATGTATCTCGAAATGAATCTTGATGCAAAGCTTCTCTGGAAAGAATATATAAAATGAAAGCAAATATTTGGAGTTGAAATATAAAAAAATACATTGGTTAATTGGAAGAAAATCACAGTTATCAGGACACAACAAATTGCTATATATACAAGCAAGTATTGAAACCTATATGGGCATATGGAATATATTCCGGTAAAAGTAATATAAATACAAAATACGTTTTCCAGAACAATGAAAGAGTTACTGAGAAGTAATGTAGACCTTCAGATACCGACTGTCATTCAGGAAATCAAGATAATTACGAGAAAATATGAGGAGATAATGCAATTTTCATGTTAATACTGAAGCATTGAAATTCGCTGATAACGCCATTATCGAACACAGACTCAAAGAATCAAACCATTTGCTGAGGTGTATTTAATAAAGAAATAAAACCTTACTAATATATACATATATACTAATATTTAGTAACTCTTAGTAACTATTTAGTAAGAAAATTATGCCCCCACAATATTTTTTGGAGGTGTTAAAAGAACCAGAAATCAGATGGAGCTAAATTTGGCGATCAAGCTGGATCTAAAAATAAATGATTAAAATTAAACTGTAATACGAAACTTGCAATAATTAATTTGAAGCTATAATTGAACCGACTACTTCAAAGAATATAATAATAACTTAAATATAGACCAAAAAGGTTTAGTCCTGACTTCTGTATTATTAAGGCAAGTGAAATTGTCGACCGTAAAGTTCGGTGTAAAATTTCATACTCCCACCATAAAGTCGTTTGTTTTATCTGCTGATGAAACTTTTACTGCTGCAAGTACAATAAAAAGAAATTTTCTTCGTAATACCTAGAGGCCTCGTAAAAAATGAACATAACATCGGCTCGGACTTGGCGTTTCTTTGGATCCTGGGTGACCGGGGCTCATCGCCAATTATACTCAACGATTGCCCTGGAATAGTCAGGTTATTTTCGAAGGTATAATAGACGTAAAAAGTAGGCTGTGACGATCTAAGAAAGAAACGAACGGATATAGTAAAGGGTCTGGCGTGTAAGGAGAAATAATATAGTCCGGTATGAAGTTGTGTGGGAAATTAACTGGGGTTAGCTTAAATTTTTACATAGAATAATTTTAGGGTTAAATTAAAATTAGTAGGTATTTAAAAAGTTCTATTTTCATCTTGGATTGTACTTTCAGATAACGTATTATAACACACAACACAAAAATATAGAATGGGAACTTAAACTTAACCGTAACCATGTTTTGTACGCCCAATTAAATTGAAATTGATATGTGTAATAGGTCAATTGAAAAATCCCCGGCCTGACACATAGGTGGCGTTACTAGAATTAAATCCATATGTTCTTTAGTTAGCCCTAACCCTCAAAAAATGCGTGTATAAGTTTGACCGCTGTCGGATCATCAGTTTGTGAATTATAGCATTTTAAGTGAAGCAACTTTTGTTGTCGTGAAAAAAATGGTTAAAAAGAAATTTCACGTGTTGATAAAATATTGCTTTTTGAAGGGAAAAAATACAGTTGAAGCAAAAACTTGGCTTGATACCGAGTTTCTGGACACTACCCTAGAAAAATCAACCGTCAACGATTGGTATGCTAAGTTTAGACATGGTGAAATGAGCACCGAAGATGGCGAACGCAGAGGACGCCCAAAAGAGGTTGTTACCTACAGAAACATTAAAAAAATTCACAAAATGATTTTGAATCACCGTTAATTAAAATTGAATGTAGCAAACAATCTAAAGATATTAACTGAACGTGTACATCATGCCATTCACGAATATTTGGGTATGAGAAATCTCTGTGCAAAGTGGGTGCCGTGCGAGCTAACTTTTAACCAAAATCAACGACGAGTTGATTATTCGGACTAGTGTTTGAAGGTGATCAAGCGTAATATACCCGAGATTTTGCGATGATATGTGACAATGGATGAAACATGACTCCATCATTTCACTCCGAAGTCCAATCAACAGTCATCCGAGTGGACTGCACACGATGAACCCGCTCTAAAGCGTAGGAAAACGCAACAGTCGGCTAGTAAGGTTAAGGCGTCTGTATTTTGGCATGGGCATTGAATAATTTTTTTTTTATTTTGATTGGCTGCATATAATACAGATTGTGTTTAATAAGTATGTATAAAAATAAATAAATAATAAAGGGAGGTGTCGTAATCAAAATTTTAACATTTATTTACTATATTCAGTAAATTATAAATATTCTATTTTTAAGAATATTTTGAACAAATAACTTTTTAATTTATAGTTTGTTATTTTATAATATTTAAAGCAATAACAAAGTACAATTAAAAACAAATTATTACTTGTCAGATTAGACATTATTTTTGGCGTATTTTGATAATGTTTTGTATAAAAGTTAACTATTATTTGTATAAAAAATATATATTATAATTTTATTTTTTTATTTACCCCTATAATATAAAAATCGCATTATAACTCTGTCTGTAATGTGGCATTACAATGTATATTTAAAAACAATTGTGTAATTAGGTGACATGAAATTACAAAAGTTGAAGATTGAGCATAATTGGCGTATAGTTTAATGAGTATAATTTTTTAATTTTTTTTAGCATATTTTAAAGTTTCCTTTTACCATTTAGGGGTTTAACTGGATTGGGCCTATAGTCTTAACGTGGGATATGAACCACGGTCCATGGCATTAAGCTTTGGCGAGTGACCAACTTAGAAATCATCCCAGATCACATCTGGTCTTACCCAGTCTGGTTACTGGCGTAACTGGTATCATTCTTCTTGTCGGATTCTGGAATTGTGCCTATGACAATCATAAATATTAAACCATCACAAACATAATTTTACGACCATGCTCCAGCTGGATTCGAACCTGCCACTATCGGCACCAGACCGTCCTTTCGCCTTTACCACTGTGCCACCAAGCCGGCTAATGAGTATTATTATTACAATGTAACAATTATAATTTAATTGTTACAGGATTTTTAAGCATACTAAGTGTGTATTTTATGGCGATAATACTTTCTGCAATCAAGTTTGACACTCAGGGTTACCTATATCTGCGAATTATAATTAATTATCTCATATAGTAAGTACTGAAATAAATAAATTCAGCATCAATATTATAATTGGCGTTGATATTTTGTATATTAGACTGACTTTAATCTGTAAAACCATTTAATGTTATAATAATTATCGGTATTAATGAAACAACCGAAAACATCACTATATTTCTTTAGATTATCATAACTCTTTAATAGCTCCTTGAATATTTACGTCGTGAATTTATATTGTTACGTAAAACATTTATAGGGATTACAAAATAATTTTGAAATTCCATTTATCTCAACGTAAACACCAAGATTATTAATAATTTTGTAGGTAATTGTAGGTTTTAATACGTAATACTCACTTGATTATTGAAATATAAAGTTTATTGCTATTATTAAGATGTAAACTAACTGCGGATATGTGTTTTACCTGTAAGAAGCACGCTTAACAGTTAAAGTGTATTACAGCGTATTATCCTTAAAAGGAACTAGATGTGCATTAACTCGGCCTCGCATCATATGCATATAAAGTACATTTTGTGGTATAAATGACAAAAACGACAAATGAGAGTCGAGTAGTATGGAAAAGCTCAAAACTATAAAAAGAAAAACGTTCGTTCACTCAAGGGCATTCTAGGTAGAAAATGATATAAAATAAGAATTTTTATATGATATTAAAATATTGATTATTATTGTAAAATTTGTAATCTTAAGTTTTTACATTGATGTAATGATTCACTAGTAATACGATTGTACTGTACTTAATTCGTAGTGATATTATATTCAGTAAGTTTATTTGTATTAAAGAAATTATTGAGTTAGAACATGCATGAGATATCGATTGTATCGAAAAAGATACATTATTGAGTTTGATTTCTCAGTGCTGGATTAAAATATATTCCTATAAAATGACTATATAATAATTTTATAACAAGTACGGCCTTATAACATAGATATATAAACTTATAACAAAACTGAGATGCGTTATCTTGATGTACGGATTACTAGTTACTTGTTGGAACTGTCGAAATTAATATCACTTAAGAAGTCTTATTGAAAGAATTTCGAAATATGCCAAGGTGGTACCACGCCACTAGTTACAACAAGACTCAATAAGTCCCAGGCCTGAGAGTAAATTGTCCTGACATGTGTCGTATGCAAAAACTCGTTTTAAATTCGAAGTGGGTTTGTCGTTCTCATTTTACCCTAGTTAAAAAGAGACAGAATGCTGTTTGATGTGTTAGAACATTAATCTGTATGAGTCTGTAATATTCCATTTGTGTTGGTACCGGTCAACACTGTTGTCAAATTTCTACATTAGTGATAATAATTAGATACTCTACATAGTCTTCAAACATTAGTGTTGATATTTAGAGTTTACAAACCGATAAACGTTATAAATCAAGTTTATTCCAAGTTGATACGGCAACATTTACAACGTGCTGACATCATACATTTAAATGGCGCGCATTAGCTGTTTTATTGGAAGGATCATATAAATTATCTCAATTAGTAGTATCTTATCTCAGTAGTTTTAATTCTCAAAGAATATTTGTTAAAACGTCTCAGTGAGAGATGTCTGATTATTTGATTTAAAACGTAAGATAGTAAGACAAAATGCTAAGACATAATGGATGACATAAATATGTTTTACCAAAGTTTTACCAAACAATTAATTAAAATTTAGAAAAGGTGGATTAGACCTACAGGGAAAATCACAAAATGGAGAAAAGCGCCTAGAACTATATCTCGTAGGTGGTGTGGAGAAGAATTCATTGTAAATATAATCCAAAAACTTGCCGTCTATTAATAATTGGGTATAGTTGTGTCTCCTTTTTTTAAAAAAAGTGTTATGTATAAATACTATGTCAAAATAAATTGTAATTATTTTACATTTTGTTACTAATGCTATTTATATTTTTTGTGTGTGTATATATAATTGTATTTTACTTAGATTTTTAAATTTTATTTCTTCTATTGTAATAAAATTTGTTATAGTACATATAATTTAATTTTTTTGACATTATTATCTGCTTCAGGGAGTTATGTAAACTTATAAAAAGAAATAATATGTCATAGAGCTTTAAATCTTATTTTATTAATTTATTTCTCACTCTTTATTAACTACATCTTATGCATAACATTTCACTCAAACATCAACTTTATGTTAATCTTAAATATCTGCAAAATAAAAAAGTTATTGGTATAAAGTATAGAAATAGAACCATTTTTCATTCTTCTCTTTACTATAGTCTTCAAACAGATCCTGTCTTCATATTATTTAGCATAAATATTCTCTTGTTCTAACAATTTACACCTTATATACATATTTTCGTATTGTCTGCTGATACTTTTTTCTATTAAATATTGAGGTAATAATTATATTACCTCAATAAAATTTTGTAAACTTAAAATTAACCTAAAGAGACTTCCTAACTACAACTCTCGTAAACAACAATGCGTAGCTCTGAAATTTGTCAATCTAGCTTAGAGTAAATACGCATGAGCAGCACGCTTGTCTTCCTTCTTTTACTGCCGTCTGTCGGGGTGATTCGATCTTTCATATTTTATGGAGAAATCTTGGATAACTTCATAGATCTAATTGGACTTTGAGGTCATCGTGTTGGTCTTCGTTGGTGACACATTAAGAAGCATTGGTAATTAATTTAAGAACTTTGTTTTGGCAGCGTTTGCTTACTAGTCGGTTTGATGTCTTACTGCAACTTCATATTTCCATCCCATGGGACCAAATATACTTTATTTCAATAAAGTGATTAATCTATGTCTTTGACGTTAATTTGGACATATCTTTCAACTAACCGGTACAGTTAATTTTTGATATGCTTAACTGTTGTGTCTAACGTGATATTTGTCCATTTTTTTAAATCAGAGATATTTATTAACTGATATAATAAAGAATATCAAATAATTTTGGAGAATATCTAGTAAAAGTATTTCAAAGATTCGTTAAATCATTATTTCGAAACCATCCGGAAGATAAACTAACCGAAGAATTCTCCATACCCTCATTTCTTTTGCATCAATTTAATTCGTTCGCTGATTATTCGCCGAACAATTTTTCATCATGTTTGTGTTGGGGGCATTCAATAACTTCTCGAGCAAAAAAATCCGATCAGGAATACTTTGAAATCGTCAGGAAGCGCCGACGGCAGGAAATTGGAGTACGGAACTGAACTAGAATTGATTATTTTTCACATACATGACGACGTTTCAATTGTAAAGGGAAACACGGTTTTTCGTTATGTACGAGTGGATATCTGTTATGTTGACGTTTTAACATTCGCAGTCGGAGTCAAGTGGGAAATTGGAAAAGTTTCTGTTATTTAGAAAGATCCAAACTAATTTTGCTGCAGTCGTATTGCCTTTCGGTTAAATTCAACTAGTTATTACTTTTAGAGATAATATTTACCAATTCTAGAACTTATAATGTAGAGTTCATATACAAGAACTAGAAAATTAGACGCTGATGGATATGTTCAAGCTTATTTTTGATAACATTTCCTTTTACGAAATAATTTCGAAAGTTAATAAACGATGTAGTTTAATTGCTTGACAAAAGTTGCTATTGTTTTGTCGTCTGGTGGATTTTCTTTTCAAGCAAAATTTTCGAAATTGCAGACTGAATGCTTTATTTTAAGACAAAACTAATGCAAAACTACTATTTTTTTTGAAGTAGGCAACATTATGAAATATATATTTGAAACAAAATTAAGCAAAATCAGATTAAATTAACTCATACGTCGAATGATGAAATTATAGAAAATGTCGAAAATATTGTTTGGTTCCTTAATGTTTCGTATTTAAAAGCACACAGTATTCGAATTATTAATTATAATTATTTTGATAATAACAGCCAGTATTTTTTATATTACATACTTAGTTATGAGCTGATGTCCTCTCTGATAAATAGAGTGATTAAGCTAAACTGATACATCTGAGGCTTTTGTGGCTTATATGAATATTTTTTATGGTGAATTTAGACTATTTAAAGATAACGTGACTATTTATCAATCTCTACTTATATGTTGCAGGTAGTAATTCATTAAGTAACTCATTAATAATGTTATAAAGTAAAATTATCAATGAATTATAACTAAAATTCAAATAATATTTGTTAAACTAATTAATCATTCAACTGTTTCCTTAAATTTTTAGTCTGACAGGTGTCTTAGAGGAAAGTAAGACAAACAACATTAAAAAAAATAACAATGAAAAATTGGTACATACTTGTAGCCACAGAAGTAAATGTTTATGATATATAACTCTATTTGCAACTAGATAGACCAACTTAAAAAAAAAGGTAATGACCATTACTGTTTCACAAAATAAACATTATTGACTTAATGAATTATGGCCCCATTTTGATCATTAAGTGGTCATTAATACTTAATATTGGTGCAAAATACATAATTCGTTCTGCCTCAATAAAGAGGCAACAACCAAATTCAGATCAAAAGTAATAATTTTCTTTTAAATTTACTGGAGTTAATATAAAACAGTATCATACCGGTCACAATTGCTTATAATGTCGCAATTATTTGAAAAACTTCTATTGAAGAGTATAAAACCAATCATTGACGAAAGGCATTTTATTCCAGATCATCAATTTGGTTTCAGGAAAGAACATTTCACGATACATCAAGTTTTCACCAATTCATAATCACCAATGTCATAAGAAGTCACTAGGGGGAATCAAAATTTGATCTGCAACATTTTTAGATGTTGCTCAAGTTTGGCATGAGGGTTTAAAGTATAACAACAATTTTAGAGTCTTATATAACAGACCGGTATTTCAGAGTCAAACAAAAAGATGTTTATTCTAACTTGAGGGAAATACAGGTAGGTGTGCTACAGGGAAGATTACTGAGACCAGTTGTTTGCATGCTGTACTCTCGGGATTTGTCTATATTCAATGAAAATGTTGTTGATATATTTTCAGAGAGCATTACAATCATATCTATTGGGGATAACAATACTGAACCAATCGAAAAATTACAAACAACTATTGTTGAAATCCAATGCTGAACAGAAACATGGCGCCTTAAAATTAATCAAAATAAATGAATGCAGATTTATTTCACCAACAAAAGAATCAACTACAAGTCAGTATTTATAAATCTACAAGTATTTCCATATGGAAATAGAACCAAATATATTGGCATGACTGTTGATGTTAATTTCAGATGGAAAAGGAACATGTGAGAAAGAATGTGAAGAACTTAAGCTGAAGTATGAAAGTATACCCGTATATAATAGGCTTTAGCTTTACCAACAAGTCTTGAAACCACTGTAGATTTATGGTGTCCAACCCTGGGGTTGTGCCAGCCAAAGCTAGAGAAGTATTGTACAAAAATTCTAAAACAACGTACTGAGAGGTATTGTGATACACCATGGTACATTCTTACCATGGTTTGAGGATAAGAGTTTGAAAGTAGAAACTGTCGCTAACATTATGGAAGACAATGTCCAAAGACCTGAACAAAGGCGCTATTAGCACATACATTTTGAAATGTTTTAGTTATAATATCAAAGAAAGTAACACCATTTCATCTAGTTCACTGATGTTATAAGTAAAATTCAGTTATTAAAGAATGACATAGATGTTAAGTCCAAATGGTAGAATATGGTAGAATAAGTACCTTGTAACTTTGAAACCCTTGTAATTAAGAATAAAACCAAATATCTTATTATTGCTAATTTACTGCATTTGTTAAATTAATAAGTTTATTATTATTTATTGCAGGAAATAATACAAACTAATATTTTAATATTTAATTAATGTATACTATGATTGAGGTTACGGTATCTAATAAAGGATAATAAAAACGGTATTAAAATACTGCATCTACAAATAACTGCAACAGTTTTGGACGCTTCTTAATTAGTTGTTTATGGTTTGCGCTAAACACCATACCGGCCTAATAAAACTTATACATTGTTAGTTTTATTCAACTGTTATTCGCGCATCATACTCCTCGGATTTATTTCAGTTTTATGACTTTCGGAAATATATTTTCATTGGAAACGGCGACGGACTTTATACCATATTTCATATGCCGAGAAATATAGTGTTTTTTTCGTTACGTTTTCACCTATAATTTTTATGGCACTAAAATCTTTATTGTTTGGTTTACGGCTTTTGTGTAAACGTTATTAAAGACAAAGTGTCTAAATTTGTTATTACGCTTTTTTTGTAGCCCATGGAACGCATTTGATAAATTACTGATAAAAGACCTGATGTCCTTTTTTACGATGTTCTTACCTTCTCTATACATACGTGTATTTAAGGAGTATAAGAGGGTTGCTATTTATGGATATGGCATAATAATGAAAAAACAAATATTGATGATTCATATTGAATTTATTAATTATTAAAACAGTGTCTATCAAGGTTAAGTACTTTTGCATGCATTTTAATTAATTTCCAACGTTTTTCACTCCGATTTGGATAGTTTTTCGTGTTTTCAGTACTTCTGCTTCCTCGCCTATCGAAAATTGTTGTAATAAAACAGTCATTGGGTGCAAAATCAGGACTGTACTGTCGATAATTTAACAGTTTAATTTTTTCCCAGTAAAAATTTTCATTGTTTGAGCTGATATGTAAGCGCTTACTCTTGGAGGATGATTCAGTTCTTCTTCAACTTTCTTGGAAATTGACTACATGACTGGTAATGCTGAAGAAACAGGTAACCATTTGGTTCGGTTTGAAATTACCTAAATTTATTATAGTAAAATGGCGGAAAGTGATTTATTCACGTTCAAATATTTTCGGTAAGCTAATTATACTATATATAGCTTTTAAATGATGATGAACTTGACACAAAAGACAAAGTAATTAAAAAATACAAAAAATATTGACGATGTATTTCGGGGGTATCATTCTGTTAAAGGGCCTGGCTACGTAAACTGTGAATTCAAAGACGAGACGGGGTGCTTATGTGATTAAATGATAATGATGAGTGAAACGTCGAAAGATAGGCAATTTGGTTTATGTTCGAGTAGATTTAAATCGTCAGTGTCGTTCTTTATTACTGTCGAAAAAGTCGCATCTTCGCATTTTAAAGTAAATGATTAATTTTTATGTTCTAAACACTTTCATATTTCTAACTGACACAGTTTGATAGGGGAGATCATAAGGATGTTGTTTTTTTAGTTTTTTTTTGGTTGGTAATCGTAAAACCGCCAAAAGCAGACAGAAGTTGCTGTGAATTAACTGATATTTTCTACTGAAATTTGGACAGAAGCTTGCAATTTAAGGTTAACGGTTATCAGACTATTGATTGACAGATCTCATCCATAGACTATTGTAATTTGAAGTCACCAAAATTTGGTAAATCATTCCATACAGAGATACCGGGGAAGTTAGTATGGGTAAAATCAATGACATTTGGAAGATCAACAAAGACAGACTGGCGGACGAAGTCGCAGGCTATATCCAAATCTAATTTTACAATTATAAACTGCCCAGATAGGATATCAATCATGTCCAACTCTGTGGTCGTTTCTTTAGGAGGAACAACCCATGAGTGTTAACTATTCTTTTCTTAAATAAAGTAGTATTTTAAAGTGAATTTATAATTTTTGCGTTTTATGCCTTTCCAAATTTTATAACTTGTTCACATCAAACATAAACAAAATTAACTATTGGTTTATTTAAGGGTTGCTTAAAGGAGTTTTATAACATTTACAAAAAATGAGAAAAGAAAATAAGAGAGAAAATAAATAAGGATGTCTGGGGTCAGACTTATTACTTAAGTGTGAACAAAATATTTTGTCCAGTTTTGTGTCGGTTGTTTGTTAATATTGGTTTCGGAGTTCAAGAAGTGCTCTGATAACAAAGAGCATTCTTGGCAAACAAAATAAATAATATACGAGGATTTAAAGGCATTACCTAATGAAACCATCAATATAGACCGCAATAGAATACAGTTGATACATTTGAGCCGAGTGCTGTGCGAGAAATGGTTAGAATACTAGCAAAGACACAGCATGGCTTCTTAAGCATGGCAACGTGTTGCAAAACCGGTGAAAGCATATTTGGAAACATTAAAATGGAAAGTGCTATCCCAGGATCCGCATTCTCTAAACCTTGCTTCTTCTAATTAGTGCTTATTCCAACATGTCTGTGCAGTATTTTACTTCTTATAAAGATAGTAAAAGGTTGGTCGATTCGCGGATATCCTCAAAAGTTACTTAAGACAATAAGACAATAAGAAGGCAAAAAGATATCAAATTAAAAAAAAATCTTTAAAACTAATTTATAGGACTTATATATGGTGGGATAATAATGGTACGCTCTATAATGAGTTATTGAAAATACCAACGACTACCAAAAACTAAGTTCCTACTAGAGAGGAAGAAAGAACAAATATTGTAGCTTCTTGGACTATCTTTAGTACAAACAAAAAAATGTGTTGTTTAATCCAACGTCATTATAAAATAAATTGTAGTCAACACAATGGTTTTAAAATCAAATTGAAGGTATTAAAATATTAACCTTTATTCAAATTATATTATAAATATATTAATTACATTCTAGAGTCTACTACTTAGCTACTGCCCATCCCAGGAAAAAATCCGGTCTCAACCAGCTTGACATGATAAATAATCATAAATATATGTTAAAATACTTGCACTAGTTGATTTTGCACCCGTGAGCTAGTGAATCAGTAAAAGGAGAGCCACATCTCGTTGACTACTTCGCTATAAAGTCGGTAGATTAAATATGTTCAGTAACAAACCAAATATGCCTAAGAATCTCCGCTAATTACAGTTTTGACAACAAAAATATACTTTAAATATTATTTTGTTGAATTTTAAAGACAGTTAAATGTTAGTTTAGCGTCTTTATTTTAACTTAAATGATGGATATTATCTGGTTAATTTCAGCGAAATAATATTATTTACCTGAGCGTAGAAGCATTTATTGTCAGTCATCAGCTTACTGATCCATATTGATTTTTAAAGTTAACTGAAACGAAATCACCGTAACTCTGACAAAACAAAACGGAACAAGATACTGCTTAATAGTCGCTCCAGTTACCACAAAGAAAATCAAATTGGATAGCGAGTAACGAAGTGGAGAATAAAACGGGTTTTCTCTAAATCGCAAGTATCGCAAGATGCTACGGCTTCTTTTAACTATCGCCAGCACAAACGGACGATCCCGGCCATACCGTTCGCAGGATACTAACTAAACTACTGCTAAAGTAAGTGAGACCGGTTTGCGTATTGTTTATTTCGAACTGTATGGCCGAGTTCCAGTCAAATTTCAGTTTCAAAGTGAACTGGGGGCCGGTTCGTTGCTAAAATGCCCCGATTTTGCTCGTTACATTGTTAATGGTCCAAGAAACGTTCGTATATAACGCTCTTTATTATGGTTATTGCTTTCGAATGTTGGGAATGGCGGCGCAAAAGTCATTCTAAGAACTACGCAGAGTTTTTGTTTTAGACGAATGTTAGAAAATACATTGATTTAG
Source organism: Rhynchophorus ferrugineus (assembly GCF_030347505.1). Taxonomy (NCBI): domain Eukaryota; kingdom Metazoa; phylum Arthropoda; class Insecta; order Coleoptera; family Curculionidae; genus Rhynchophorus; species Rhynchophorus ferrugineus. The sequence goes on along the minus strand of NW_027472583.1, from coordinate 13,981,864 downwards.
TTGGAAAAATTAGAATTTTATTGGAAAGCGAGTTAATGTTTTTATTAATAATTATTTTAGTACTAAAAATATAATCTATTCAAAATAATAGTGAAGTTACATCATCACGGTGTCGAATGTATTTATTCCAGTTAAAAAGAGATACAATGCTGTTTCATGCGTCCGAACATATAACGGAATTAGTGTATAAAATTCGCTTGAATGTCAAGTATTTACAAAATTCTGAACGAAATTAGTGACAATAATTAGAGGTTGTAAACCTGCTAATAGAAGTTGTAAAAATTGCCGCTTAATATTTGTGAATACTCTGATTGCAAATACCGTAGTCAATAAGCAGTCGTTCAGAACCGTATTGCGTCTCTAATCGCAGTGGTAAAGGCGACAGGACGGTCTACCTGCTGTTGCGATAGTCGCGGGTTAGAAAAAGTCACGCCAGTATCCAGGCTGGGAAAGACTTCTGGGATGATTTCTAGTTGGTTGGTTGGTCACTCGTCAGTCGGTAGGTTAATGCTGAGGACCGTGGTTCGGAGCCCACGTTAAACCCTCGGCCCAGTCCAGATAAACCCTCATTGGTAAAAAGGAGACTTTCAAATGTATAAAAAAGTTACTTCGAACAGGAACGATAATGGGGGAGGGGGTGGTGTGCCAGTAAAGTGTGTTGGAGAAGTATTGATAGTAGTAAATATTAAGTTGGTTAAATGTTATTGGAAATATTTTTCAGAGTGATGCAGTTGCACTCAATATTAGTATATGCACCGTGACTACCTTTTATAACAAAAAATATAATGTTGAATTTACCGAAAAGATATTCTCATACGAAGCGAAGAACCAAGATCACCTTGCGAAGATAGCCCACAAGGAGGTCTAATTAAAAACGTATAATAAAATTAAGAAAGATTTGTTATTTCATTTTATATATCTAGTCGAGACGTGAATATTTCATGCCACTCTTGGGCCACTCTTGACAGAGACAGTAAAAAAACAACAATATTTGATGGAAAAAGGTAAAAATTAGAATGTTGTTAATAATGATATTGTTTAATAATTCATTGCAGATATATTGTTTTCCGTGCTGGAAATGTGGCGTTATTTTTGAAAAGTTAGTGTCTTCCTCCAAATGTAAAAATGACTATTATGTAGAAATGAACAATAATTTTTTTTGCCTAGAGATTTGTTATTGTTATGGATAATATACCATTCTATAGTACACTGGTAAAAAAAATTCAAAATATGGATGGATAAAGGCTGTATGTAATTAAGGAATGGCTTGCAAGACAGAAATTAAGTTTTAATAAAGACCATGTTAAAGAGTGAACTATTTCAAACTGTTATTAATAGTCCAATTAGTATCTACAAATTTGTTTAGATTATTGAATTATATTGTAAATAGTTTCAAAGACTTTGTGTTGTGTTTCTTCAGGTGTTTTGTATAGTCTGCAACCAATGCATGATTTTGCACTTGAAAGAGGCGTCTTATTAAGATCTAATTAAAATGCTCAATGGTTTTATACGTGAATTAGTCTCATAGATTTCCATCCTACAGTTTTTTCGTAATTCATAATGTTTCTGTAAGTTTCTTCTACATTTGACTATGATTTTCTTTGAGTTGAGTAATTCTTCCTAGGGATATCGGATGCGAAGAAAAATATCGATACATCGATATCTTAAGGAAAGGTTTGACACTCTCATTTACAACAATCGGCACAAACATTATTGATATTTTTTCGACATCCCTTTTCCCATCCAATTATTTATACTCGAGACCCATAAAATTTGACATGTTAAATATAATTTTGTATGAAAGTAATCGAAAGAAGAGTCACAGCCGTCTTTCGAAAATGGTCGGAGCTAACCAGTATTAAAAACTCATAAAGCCAGGAGTTAACTTCTGCTGCGTATAGATCGGACCAACGAAAAATAACGAATGGGTTTGTTGGGATATTTTTAGTTATGTTTAAACGGTTTTACGACGGCTAACGAAGGTTTGTTGGCACTCACTTACAATCCGTAGTGTCGGTAGCATCAAAAGAAATGAATGGAATGGACGAATGAGGTATGGACGGTGGGTATATACGCTATAATCGCCGCCGCCGTTGGGAAATACGGATTCACGCCCAACGAACGCTTGGTTCTAACAACAAATGTAATATGTACGTTTCATCAAAGGCCAACGAATGTTCGGTATCCAACATCGAATTTCATTCGTTGTTCTTCGTTGGCCCGGTCCATACGCAGCGTTCTACGTTAAAGTTCATGAGATTTGTGAATTTCCTGTTGTCTAGAAACAGAGCTGGAAAATGTACTATTATATTTTTGCCATTGAATTATCACGGCAAATCAAAATCGAACAATTAGCTTCGACAAGCATATAGTAATTATCAATGCATCAAGATTTTTCGTTTTTCGATTTCTATTTTGTAGCTATAACCAATAAACGTCACCCAATTCTGTTGTTGTTCGACGAATTGCTATGGAATTCTTGTCGGACAAAATTTTTGCAATTAGCGAAACAATGCATTGCTCGTCAATGTGAAATAACGGCCAATACAATTCGACTTTTTGTTATATCGACCATTCGATGCAATTATATATATGACAAAAAAACCTAGCGTGGAAGCCAAATAATGTCCACATTTAAAGGGAATTTATAGCGAAATAATTAGAGCATATACAGTACCGACCGTATATGGAGATATTTAAAAAAATATAATTAAAATATAATTTTTTACATTTCAAATGATTTAAATATCATTTATTACATCTTGTTATACGATATGTTTTTATAAGTTTTAGGAATATTATTTATTTCTCAACAGATTTAGCTCGACGTTCTTCCTTCATCTAGACTCACAGATGAAAAACCAATTTATTAAATTACGAATTATTTTAAGGTTTTGAATTTTGCTTAAGCAGATATTTATCAAGTTGAGTAAGTTGTGGGTTAATTAATAATATTTGTTTTAAGCAACAGTATTAAGTTTTTTGTGTTGCTTTTATTTCTTCTAATATCGTTGGAACAAAAGAACAAAAATTAAAAGATTTTACGTTTTTAGTGAGATAGGTTAAGAAAACTCCAAACTAAGAATAATTTTCTAATCTTTTATCTTCAAAAGGAGATTTTCCGTCACGGTTTTCACATTTTTTTTAACTTGATCAATTTACGAAATACAGGACAGAAAAAGACAACTTAAGAAACTGTATCAATTGGATGGCTCTGTCTCTATACAGAGCGCATTATTTTATCAGAATTAATTTTAAAGGCCGTGAGTTAACGTGTTGCAAAACCGGTGAAAGCATATTTGGAAACATTAATATGGAAAGTGTTATCCCAGGCTCCGTATTCTCTAGACCTTGCCTCTTCTAATTACTGCTTGTTCCGACATGTCTGTGCAGTGCAGTACTTCTTGTGAAGATGCTAAAAGATTGGTCGATTCTTGAATATCCTCAAAAGTTACTTAAGACAATTAGATAATAAGAAGGTAATAAGATATCAAATTACAAAAAAATCTTTAAAACTAATTTATAGGCCAAATATATAGTGGGATAATAATAGTACGCTCTATAATGAGTTATGGAAAATACCAACGACTACCAAAAAGCAAGTTCCTACCAGAGAGTAAAGGAAAGAAAACAAATATTGTAGCTTCTTGGACTATCTTTAGTACAAACAAAAAAAACGTGTTATTTAATCCAGCGCCGTTATAAAACAAATTGTAGTTAACACAATGGTTTTAAAACCAAATTTAAGGTATTAATATATTAACCTTCATTAAAACTATATTATAAATATTTTAATTACATTTTAGAGTCTACTACTAAGCTACTGCTTAAAAGTTAATGTTAAGGTAAAGTAATTAAGGTTAATGCACATTCCAGGAAAAATCCAGTCTTAACCAGCTTGACATGAGAAATAATCATAAATATATGTTAAAAATACTTGCACTAGTTGGATTTGCACCCGTGAGCTAGTGAATCAGTAAAAGGAGAGCCACGTCTTATTGACTACTTCTCTATAAAGCCGGTATATTAAATATTTTCTATATGCCTAAGAATCTCCGCTAATTACGGTTTTGACAACAAAAATATACTTTAAATATTACAATTTATAGCGAAATAATTAGAGCATATACAGTACCGACCGTATATGGAGATATTAAAAAGATACAATTAAAATAGAATTTTTTAAATTTCAAATGGTTTAAATATAATTTATTATAACTTGTTATACGATACGTTTTTATAAGTTTTAGGAATATTATTTATTTCTTAACAGATTCAACTCAACGTTCTTCCTTCATCTAGCCTCACAGCTGAAAAACCAATTCTAAAATCAATTCATTAAACTACGAATTACTTCAAGGTTTTAATTTTTTTAAGACATTAAACAATTATTTTACGCAAAGAGATATTTATCAAGTTGAGTCAGTTATGGGTTAATTACTAATATTTGTTTTAAGCAATAGTATTAAGTTTTTTGTGTTGCTTTTATTTCTTCCGATATCGTTGGAACAAAAGAACAAAAAATAAAAGATTTTGCGTTTTTAGGAAGATCTTTTATCTTCAATAGGAGATTTTCCGTCACGGTTTCCACGTTTTTTTTTTAATTTGATCAATTTACGAGATACAGGACAGAAAAAGGCAGCTTAAGAAACTACGTCAATTGGAATGGCTCTAGAGACACAGCGCATTATTTTATCCGAATTAATTTTAAAAGCCGTTATTGTATTTTGTATTTTTGTATTTTTTAAGTGTTAGTTTCGAATCCATTTAAAAATTCCGAAGAAAATGTATAAAACATAAAACAGATATTGCGAGGACATAATGCAATGTAGAAGTGAATAAAAATGTGAATTCCTCTTTTATAGATAAAATTTTAGTTTATTTTGATGAAACAACACATGTGGGACACGAAAGCAATATAGGATTAGAGATCAGTTAGAAGAGACAAGACGACAAAATATTACAAAACAAAAGCCTGGAAACTTGACGTACTTTACAATAAAAAATCTAATATTGAGAATCGGTGATATCTTAACATGGTAAATATCTTAAAGGTGAAAAATGGAATAAATAAAGAAGAAAACAAAACAATTTCCTTTAAAAATATGGGTATTAATAAGTTAATTTTTGTCAATAAAAGACATCATATATTGTATTTTTTATTTTGTTATTTAGATAGTTAGTGTTATTTAGATTTAGAAAATAATATGGACTAAAGGATGAAGATTGTTTAGTGGGTTATTGATGTAAAGTAGAATAATATAAAAAAAAATAATTGAAACCACGTAATTTGCATTGATGTCAATTATGGGCCGATTTTTAAAATCCTTTTTTTATTCGAAAGAGTGTCCTTCCCAGGTGCTCCCGTTGGATCCAAGTTAGGATAAGATGGGGGAAAGCTGAGCAAATAGAGGGAAAACTTCAAGTTTCAAAGACATGTACAATGTTTTCACTTATTTTTTATTTAAAATAATCAGATATTTGGGTATAATATTATTGCTGAACTGATGTGACGATATATCGGAAGGAGTTCAGTAAAAAAGCCATTTAGTTTGCTTTCCAAGCACTAACCATATGATATGGGAAGTCGTAGAAACATGGTAGGCAACTTTTCTATGATGTAATAGTTGAACGTTAAGCTCACAGGCAGAGGTTGCGAGTTCGATTCCCAACAGAACAGCAACTGTCTTTTTTCTAGTTTGGTTAGAATATTTGTCAAATCACCTAGACTAGGAAGCGGGCCCCAGTGCCTGAAACATTTCTTATTTTAAATAATTGTTTCTTTATTCCTATTTTTCCTCATATGGGCTGTACTTTTACTTGGACTATTCATTGTAATACTTAATAAAATAAATGCGTAATTTATTGAGTAACTCTCTAATACTAAAAACAAAAAAAATATTATTTTTACAAAAAAAAAATTGAACCGACTTCAAAAAATAAATAAGAAACTCAATTCATACATTTACTCATACATACATTTATTCATACTCATACATTTTCTGCAAACTAAATCATTATGAAGTGCTTCTTCAGTTCTGTTATCCATCAGTTATGTAATATAAAATGGTCTCATATTAGATCTTTGGTCATAAGAACCACAACGTCAACATAACCTCAAGTAGTTCCTGTTATGTTTCAACTGAAGCTTTTCTTTTTCCGTATTTGAGTTTTTTTCATTATTAAACGTCATTTGGGATGAACTTTTCTTTAACTTTGTTAATTTGACGAATTATTTTAATAAGCGATTGCTAGTGGTTTCAAAAAGGTTTAAGTTAAAAGAATAAAAGTCGAAAATGTTGAAGATAAGGTCTAAATCTGCATCTTGACAGATCGCTATAGATTGAAAATGATGTGTCTGAATCAAGCATTGTATGTAAACTAACATCATTACAGAAACAGAAAAAATGTGTTGCTTACTCTAACATTTGGTCACGTAATGCAATATCTGTGAAATGCTTAAATGGAAATCTCTTAAATGGACAAGGTTAAAAAAACAAGAGCGAGTTTCTTTTGTTTATATTCCCTTTATAAATATTTCTTAAAACGTAAACAAAACATTTGTCAACAAGGAAATCATAAATCGTATTGAATATTTATTGTATTTGAAAGCTAACAAAGACTATTGTGTAAATGTATATTTTAGTTTGTCTTTTTAGGAGCATTATATTTATTGAAATTTTTTTAACAATAATGTGAAAAGAACTAGATGTGATTGCCGCTTGTTTTTATTTATGGGAAAAATAAAAACGATATAATGGACACTTTAATTTATTTATACTATTTTTCTCGGCGTTTTTATACTTAATATTTATTTCTTTTGATTCAAGTCGACCGGGATAAACAGTTTTCGTGTCACACGAACGATTTCAATTAAATTAATGTTGCAAAAGTCGGAGTGCTCTCCAAGAACGCAGAGTCAAGACAGTTCGCTAACTTTCCATAAACATTTAATAGATTTAGTGAATGGCAGTTTAACTTTATCAGTTCCATAAACAAACTTGGTTAGTAATCAAGCGACCCGAAATACTTCCTGGAGATCGATTACATCTTCTGGCTCGACTCACAGCATCATACTATTAAACAACTTTATTAGTTTTATATACATAGACATGTAATGTTGATGCCTTAGTTCATATAAGTTTGTTAATGGATTTATAGACTGTATAAATAAATCTGCAAGTACGGAGACTATAAAAATGGATAGAGCTTCAAAAACCTTTAACCGTTTTGTAGAGTTTAAATGCGAATAGGGCATTACCTTTATAAAATCCATTAGTATTATTTTAGTGCCTGTGTTTTTTACGTATTATTTATCGTGTGTTGATAAAATGGGTTCCTTTAACGCTCTTTTAACGCGAACGATTTATATCGTATGGTTTGCCAAGCCAAAAGCACATAATTCTTTCGTTTATTATTTGTGTCAATACAAATCCTCTTCAAATATGGGCTTAATATGAGGTAATATTGCCTTATTTGGCAAGCAAGCGCGTGACTCAAGCCAAACAACCTAATTTTCTACATTCCACACAATTTGTGGAGATTTTCTGGTTACATATTGAGTTATGCTTTTTTCTTTATCCAAATTGACGCTTGTTACTCTTCAAATATCTTGTTATCGCAACGAAAAGTAATAGTATAACTAAGGAACATGTAAAATATACTGAGTTTTTGTATTAGAAAGCAATATTAGTATATTTGTGATATTGGAGTAACTATATTATAGTAAGTTTTATTATAATAATAGCGAAACAAAAATAATGTAGATGTTATTTAATTTTTAATTATTTAATAATAATTTTTAATTTCTAAATTAATTTTTAGAATTGCAAATGATAATTGTTTGATAATAATTTATGTTTATTATCATTGGCCTCGTTAAATAATTGTGTTGGGTAATACTGTATTTCAACATCTTCGTATGATAAGACTACTTTTGTTTTCAAATTAAATCAAATGATTATTAATAAAAAATAAAAATTCAATATTTCAAACAAAGAGGATAAATGAAATGTGTAAATGAATCATCTAGGTTGAGAGATTATTTTAAACTGGCTGATATTTAATGTAAAAACAGGTCATAAATCGTACCCGAGAATACGTAAGAACAAACGCTCAAGACAAAACGTTATAGATATGAAAGTTTTTCACGAGACTGCTTAGGAGACTTTGCCCAGGTCAAATCCTCTCGTATTTATTTCACTAAACCCAAACGCCCGTTTCTCTCTCGGTGGTTTGTAGTTTATTTCTGTTTTTTCGGGTCAGCTCGTCCAGCCCGAAACCTGGAAGTCTGAAATTAATGTACACTTTTAGGTTTTCTCCACGTATTTAAAAACATACAAAAAACACAATTTATTACTTATTTCATTTGAAAGGTTTTTCTTTATTAAAATATTTATTGTTTATATTTATGAAGTCGGAAATTGGTCCGAATATTGTCATTTACAGTCTTAAGAAATTACATTTGAATAGTCTCCGGCCTGGCACATAGATGGCGCTACTAGAATTAAATCCATATTTATTTTAGTTAGCTCTAACCCTCAATAGATGCGTGTATAAATTTGACTTGGTTTGATGCCGAGTTTCGGGATACTGTCCCAGGAAAATCAACCATCAAAGATTGGTATGTTAAGTTTAGACGTGGTTAAATTAGCACAGAAGATGGTGGACGCAGTAGAAGTTTAAATGAGGTTGTTACGGACGAAAACATTTAAAAAATCCACAAAATGATTTTGAATGACCGTAAATTGAAACTGAATGAAATAGTAAACACTCTAAAGATATCAACTGAACGTGTAGATCATATCATTTGACAGTCATCCGAATGGACTACACACAATGAACCCGCTCCAAAGCGTGGGAAAACGCAACATTCGGCTGGCAAGGTTATGGCGTCTGTATTTTGAGATGCGCATCGAATAATTTTCATTGACTACCTTTAAAAAGGAAGGACCATCAACAGCGATTATTACATAGCGTAATTGGACTGTTTGAATGACGAAATCGCCCTAAAATGGCCGTAAAGACAATGCACCGTGTTAAAAATCCATGAATTGGGCTTCGAATTGCTTCCTCATCCGCCGTATTCTCCAGATCTGGCCCCCCAGCGACTATTTCCTGTTCTCAGATCTCAAAAGAATGTTCGCTGGGAAGAAATTTTCATCGAATGCAGAAGTGATCGATGAAACTGAGGTCTATTTTGAAGCAAAGGACAAATCGTACAAAAAAATGATATCGAAAAGTTGGAGGGTCGCTATAATCAATGTATCACCATTGAAGGGACTTATGTTGAATAAAAAAACTAATTTTGTCAAAAAAAATTGTTTTACTATGGTAGGCTGGGGATTTTTCAATTGCCCTGTTATATATAAGTAGTTCACATGGTTCGGTAAAACTACTTCAGAAAATTAAGATCAGCAAATGTTCAGTTTAGATAAGTTTCAATTTCTAAAATAATTAATATAATGTATTCTTTATCTATTGCATTATTCATATGAAACTGTTTTTATATTTTCAACGTAGTGTTTTACGATATAGCAGGAATAATTAAATTAAAAATATTTCATGTATATGCATTAGAGTCATTTGAATTTTAAATAAGTTGGCTAATTTTAGACTTTCGTTGTGTGAAAATATATAAATACAATAATTAATAGTGCAGCTGCAGTGTTATAAAAGTAAGGCGTATATGTGTGGGTACATAGATGAGTTTTAATTAAACATACTACCCCTATTGCTGCAAATGTTCTCGCAATAAGTTTATAAAAATATTTACATTTCACTGGCATGAAATGCTGCATGAGAAGTGTCTCTTTTATTTTGTTATTACCTTTAATTAGCTTTTGTATTTTTGGGAAAAGGAATTATTTATCCTACTTAAGAAGGAAAAAGTTGTTTGGTGTTTTATTTCATGCTCTTATATTTCAAATTAAAATTTCAAATAGTAATAAATGATAGATGTGCCGTTTTGATTGACCGTTTTCTGTCAAAACCATAATTCAACAACTATTAAGATTTCTCGATGAGCAAATAAAGCAAGTAAATTTCGCGCAAATAATTTTCTTTTCAAGCCAGCTTTACCTCATTAAATTTATTTTCCACAGCAGTGATGATGTTCTTACGAAATAAGATCTTCAAAGATTAACAACAATATCCAATGTTAACCTACTATAAAAAGTGAAATAAAAGAAGATAAGATACCGATAAAGCAAAAAATAATGATGTGTGAGGTACAGATACACAATTCTGTCTGTTCCTGGAAAGTGTCTGCAGAACTTCGCTAGCTGCGGCCAAGAGCTAATTGTTGAGCGATCACAAAATATAGAAAATATAGAAGGAGATCTTGAATAGGCGCATGTGAAACAGAGTTTTAGTTTTTTAATTTGCCGATTGGCATCTATAATTATAAAAGCAAAATGAATTACAAATTTGATGCCATTAATTTTTAGAAATAATACTGTAAAGAGATTTTCGTTTAATCGATTGAAGAAATGCTGGGAAAATTGTGTTAATTACATATATTCTGTAGTATTTCTTAGTATGTTTAAATATCTACTACCAGTAGTATTTCTAAGAATTTTGGTTATAGACCTATGTGTTGTGTTGTGGGTTAGTATCGCTATTTCCCAAGCTATTCTGCCCTATATTAGAAAAAGCTTAATTACCTAAATAGTTTTACATTTTAGACAGGCTGACTAATGCCAAATGTTCAAGACCATTGTTTAAAAAAGATAGAGTTAAACAGTAAGTACTTCAATATGGAAACATTTAATGGAACATGGAATTTTTAAGAGTTTCCAAATTAATTCTATAACATGTGTCTAATTACAGATCTGTTTGAGGAAAACTTGAAGTTTTTACTGGTAGCCAACAGTTCAATTTTAATAACAAGTGATACCGGACTTATTTAAATTATGTATGATATTGTTCTATATGATAGATGCAACCTAATATAGATTAGGAGGTATTTTGGTTTATTGGTGAATGAAGTAATCTCTTGAATTGATTTGATACAATAATTTTGTAAAAGACTAAACATAAGAATAAATTTTAGTAATATTTTATCTCAGCAAATATTTATATTTTTTAATACATTAATTGTGCGGACTCTGAGCAAGATATTGTATTTAGGAATAATTAAATATTGTTTGCTTTAATCGTATAGGAGATCAATGCAATTCCAAAGGTTCATACTATACAATGTATTTAAGGCGAGTTATTTTTATGATAATGAAACATTTGTCAATTTTGTGATAGAATTTAGAAAAATGACATTTCCATTGTAGGTTTCTGGCATATACAATTTGTAATATTATATAGCATTTTTTGCATTAATTTACAAAAATGTTGGACACCCTTGAATAAATTATGTATTACAATAGTATGGCGTTGATAGGTGACGGCGACAGACATAAAGCGTATATATAAAATAATAAATTAATAAATAAATAAAATTAATAACACAGATAGGGGGGTTAAAAGTATAAATAGTGTATATGAATTTTAAAATTGGACACACATACAAGACTGCAAACACAACCATAAGTAGTGGCTCTATCTAGACCGCATACATTAGCACCCATACCGAAGTAGTAATGGTTATTGACAATTGGTCAATAACTCTTAAATTAGCAGAGGCCAGATTCTATGGAGAAAATCGATTTCTTGTAGAAATCTGAAGAGTCCCTGTATTTTCTCCTGTTTCGTTTCTAGACATTTCTAAAATTTTGCAGCTCATACATAGCTCTAACCTGGGTGAGTCGTGGACAGACGTTCAGTATGTGATAGACCGAAATAAGGGCATGGTGACAAAACTCACAGTGACCGTACGAGAAACGACAGTGACCCAATCTCAGTCTTCAGATCTAAGGCATGGTGACGAAGGGAACGCGAGGAGTGAAGAAAAAATCATCTTTTATCCGAAGGAGTCTGTTTTGGTTGGCCTCCTGGGCCCAACCACATTATACCTCGTTCTTGGCGAAATAAGAAACGAATGGGATAAGTTCTGTATGGATACAAATATGTGATGGGGAGGAGACAGGTGGCTGCCGCAATATCCGCGCGCTCTTTTTCCGGTATACTAACTTGAGAAGCGATCTACAGTAAATTTGCCCTGAAACCAATCAGATAGTGTTGTGATGTAGGATAAAGCTTTGAATAATGTGAAGACTTCAGCGATAAATACTGAACCCTGTTCAGGGAGCTTGAAATGTCCGGTTGTCCACCACAAATACACTGCCAAGCCCGCTGCGAGATTATATATATATATATATATATATATATATATATATATATATACTTGCGGCCAGGGTAAGGAGAAGAAGAGTAAGAGAAGTTCACAGACCTTGGACCGATTAAGGTAAGGACAATGTTCTCTTTTATTAAATTAACCTAAAGATATGTTTATGAAGGAGGTAGTGAAGGTTTAAGCTTAGGAAAAATTGGCGTAGTGGATAAGGAGGGGATGCAAAAAGCCAACTCCAGCCTTGGAAACAAGATCAACATTTATATGAGAGGTACAACTGGAGTAGTTTGGGATTAGACGGTCTAGGACAGGTGAGTGACTCTAAGTCTCCAATTGGAGGTCAGATTTAAAAAAGATGGTAAAGCAAGTGGCCTCACAGCGAACTTCAGTTAAAGAAGGTTCAAGGAATTTGAACTAAGTTGGAGTAGAATCCGCGAAGAGGAGGGAGCCATAGTCTAGCTTAGGAAGGTTTATGGAGGAATATATTTTAAATATGGTTTCCTGGTCTGCATCTGTGAGGCGGTTAGATAGTCAGCGCAGCATTTGCATGTCTGTGGAACAACGAGTATTAAGTTCGTTGATATGATGCTTCCAGGACAGTCGGCAGTTGAAAATAAAAATGTGGAACGCTTCACGAGCTTGCGTGTCGTCCTTGCGCAGGGTCCATTCTAATCTTTACAGTACAAATTTATTTTATTATAATTGTATTAATAAATGTATTTTGTTTTAAAAATTTGAAAAAAATTGTATTTTTATTTTCCTATTATTTTAAATTTTCCAGTGTTCATATTGGCGACTTTCCTACAAAAATAAAGCTAAGTTTTTCACGATGAATGTATGGGAGATTCCTTTCTATACTCTCTATGTTTTGTGGGCGAGATTTAGTGAAGAATGTTGAAAGTTCAGCGGCTACAACAGTAGCGTATTATTTGAGAAGTAGATCCCTCCAAGCACAGGATATGGATTGATAATGATGTTAACAGATCTCTATTCTGATATTAACAGTTATAACAAAGAGTAGGGAACGAATTTCTGCTCACTCAAGCGTCGGTATCAAAGTCAAAATGTTGCCATTTATTATTCTTGAAATAAAACTTTCGTTTTCCTATACACATCAAAAGTTATAAACACATCGAGCGTCCATTTCTTTCGGACCCTCAAATTTAATTATGGCAAACAAACAGAACAAAACTTTTCGACTACACGCACAAAAGTTAAATGTCTCTATGTATTTTGTCCCCTCCGAAATTTGCATTTGCGGATAGGCAAAATAGACCCAACCTCAAAAACAAACAGGCAAACAGTTCGGTACGAAATTTATAGCAGGTGTGTTGACTTAATAACGTCAGTGTTTCGTTTGGTGTTCGCCAAGACTTTATCGTCGTCCCACCGACCGCCGCTTTCCCTCCATTTAATACCATCGATTTTTCATCGCCGCGCGTTATCGAGAGAAGGAATGCCGGGAATTGACGGAATGGCCTTATTTCGTTCCTGTGTGTGAGCTACGTCCCCCGTAGGACGGGAAAAATTGCTTTCGTAAATTATTTTCGTTTTTATCTGGGACAGGTCCGAGAGAAATTAGTCAGATACGTGGATATTGCCGGGTAGGAGCGTGACGTCGGATGCTTGTTGTCGCCGAGAAGGCCATGGATTAATTCAATTTTTACTTTTTATGTCGCGGCATTTTAGAGCATTGTGATTTTCGTGATGCTAATGCTAACTTGATTTTTAACGATTCTTATCGCCGTGAAAGCGTTGATAAAAAAACAATATTAAACGTGCTGTATTTAAAATGAAGATAATAAAAAATATTGCAGTTATAATGCTACAAAGTTTTAAGCGTTGACCAGATTTTTGAATTCTGTTTATATTATAATTTTATTTTCAACAATATTCTATTTTTTTTAAATATTTTAGAGTATTTTCCTATCAATCAGGGTTTACCTGGATTAGGTCTAACGCTTGATGTAGGCTCTGAATGATTGGTTACTAGCGTGAGGATAACAATCCCATTTCTTTGGCGGATTTTGCACTATTGTATTATGGAAAATTTCAATTATATATATATATATATATATATATATATATAATATTATTTCAACAATTTTTATGTCATACCAACTATTTTGATTTAGCGCATTTCATTACAAAACTAGACACAATCAGAACGTTTGGTTCTGTGTGTTTGCGTCCTAGTTCAGTGTCGCCCAAGAGTTGTAGTACTTGGGTGTCAATATAGTAATGAAGTCATTACTCATGTCTTGTTGCGAATCATTCAATTTCCTCTATGGATATTTCCAGTTGGAATCCGAAGGCTTCGGTGTTATTATAATATCTGGGTGCATCCACAATATTTCTCAGGACATTATTCTGAAATACTTGTATTATGTTGAATATTTTTTATTATTTAAGGATAATTTAGATTTTCCCACAAATAATATATATAAATAATACAATTAACATATTCTCCCTACAAATATTATATTCTTATGTATTTATGTATATATTGTTTCCCACGAAGTTCTACAACAAGATTCATATCAAGGTATTTAGCGTTCTTACTCTATGGGGAATAGTATTTTTCATATTTATTGGTATATCTGATACACTGCTGATTTACTGACGTCCTTTATTCTATATTCTACATTACTTTCGTATAGCAGTTTTTTGGTTGCATCTTAGAATATAGAATAGATAAACAACAGGACCCACAACACTGACTTGCGCTGCTACATGCTTTTGTTCTTTTCATTGTTTAGTAATCTTGTTCTTCTCTTCTCTTATGTCAAACTTTATCGAAGGCTTGCGCTACGTCCAAGAATGCAGCTGAACAATTTTTTTCTCTTAGTAGGTTTTTTAATAGTATATGTGTATGTGTAAAGAGTGTTGTTTCTCTAAGACAGTGTGTGGAAGCCTACCAGGAAATAGTTTAGACTATATGGAGTATTGTAAGGTTAAAAGCCATATATAATATAAAATACACTAAAAACTAAAGATACATATAGGTATACCTATGAAAATATATATCCATTCTTGTTTATATCTGTTGCGATATTAGTTTAGTTCTATATATTTATTTTATATATACTTTACCTTTTTGTATTATGTTAAAGACGTGATGTTTTATTTATTGTATATAGTAATAGTAGTATTAATCCACAGGGTGCTTCAGACTGGGACCTCGGTGATAAATGATTTTTTATAGCTCAAAAATAAACCGTAGCAAACTCTTTAAAGATAAACGTAATGGAAAGTTAAAAGAGTATCGAAATGTTTATATCACTCTTATAGGAGGGCATATTATGAATATCGAATCTTAATTTTTTAAAGATGTTTCATTAGTTAACTTGGGTACTTACTGAGTTATATTTGATTTCTCAATATATTCTATTATTTGTACACTGTCTGAGTGTAAGTTTTGACACTAAATACTGTTTTATTTATGTATACATGCATTAATATGGTTTACCTAGTGCTGATTTGACGCCAGTCCACGCTTCTCGTACGTAAGTGAAGAACCGTCGATGTAGAGGTCTCTTCGGCTCCCTCTGTTCTTCTTCCTCGTCGGTATCGGGTAGTTCTGGCTGCACGACCGTTACTTCCTGCAGTGGTTCGAGAACCTCGTGCTGTTGGAATTGCCCTCTCGATATGACCGAAACAGTGGGTTGCTGTTCCAGCAACCCCGCGCGATTTCTGTTTGGGTTTTGTTTGTGGTGTTGATCACGTTGACGTTGCACCTGCGAGGAAGCGGGGAAACAATTAAAGCTGTTAGTAGGTCAGTAGCGAGTTAATTTATATTAGGTGCGTGAAAAATTAATGTTTGATTAAAAATATATTAAGCTGGAGGGAATTTTTTGTATTATCTGTAAACTTTCCAAACGGCTTGTTTTTAAATATAAAACATGACTGAAGATGCCTCAGACCTGAAATTTTCTTCCTATACATAACCTATTAATTCTATTCTTCAAACGACACATATTAAAAATTAATGGAAAAAAATTTTTTTTGGGCTAGTAGAAAGCAAAATAAGTAGACATTTTTACATCAGTATGTGAAAGCGAATTAAAAATGTATCCTTTACTACTTGCTTGGGTAAAAATTATTATTTTAATATATCCCAGGCAAGCAAGAATAACTGTAACTGTATTTTATTAATTTAGTTGAATTTATTGCACTCCAACCTGAGTTTTAAAAGGTGAGTTTCTTCACAGAGCATTCACAGAGCACAATTTTTATATTATATTTACTATTCTTTATTTATTTATTTATTTATTAGTTTATCGATTTATATTTATATATTTTATTTTCCTCTATTTTATTATTCATTCATATCCTCCCATAATTCTTAAATTAGTGTGAATTAAAAATAATAATTTTATGACTGTAACAATAAAACTTAAATTGTAACTAATATAACTTAACCCAGACAATGATGTGTAGTTATGATCTATAGATAATTTGAACACGTAGGTTCACCATAGTCGGAGCTGGAGAAGTGAGTGTACAATAGCAAGAATGTTGCTTATTTATATATTTATTTATCTGAGGTTTTGGTTTTACCCTAGCGAGGCCTACTAAAACTCTAGTTGCAGGATCTCGTGTGTTTGTTTCCCTTGATCTTATCCCACGTAGATACCTTCTCTTCTTACCGTACACAGACTATGGTCTATTTCTATTTCTATTACTATTGACTACTGTGGACTAAGTTTGGCATGTTTATTGGTTCATTGCTATTGAGTACCTTTCTGATTATCTATTGTTGATATTATTAGTACCGTCAATTATCAGTACCATTACATTTCGGTACATTTATTTATCGGTACTATGATCCGTCAGCATAAATAATTGCTCATACTATTAGCTGCAAGTGCCTATATTGTTATTACCTGACATTAAAAGTATCTATCGCTATAATCACCGGTTCTTGTTATATACCATGTATTTTTTTGGTTTTACCTTTTTGAATGAAAACTGATTGCTCAGGTATCCTTTTAGAACTATTACTCGACCACCTAGTCATTATTTGTCACTTTGGCCATTTATTGTTTAAGTAGCTGTTATAGTATTTATATTCTTTTTATATGTTATGTTAAATATATAAGACGCTGAATGGTTTATTTAAATTTGTCTTTTATTTTTCCCCAGGATCTAAAATTAGTCTTGCTTGTGTGTTAAGTTGACGAATATTAATGATAGAATTGATTTAATGCTTCGAATCGTTTTGCCACCCACAATATAGCCCATATCCGATATCCAGTGACTAATGGCCATTTGTGGAACTGTAAAATGCTCGAGGAAAAGGGGTTTGGCCAAAATGAAAGTTGAAGTTCATTGTGAAAGCAAATCGTAAGGCATACAAAGTAAGACAACTAGACAGAAGGAATCACATCTTGATGAATAAAGTTGATTATTACTAGTTAGGCCTGGGGCTTGTTCGATGAATGTATGTGGCATGATTATTCGATCAAATATGTTTTGTAAGTTTAAAAATTAGTTACAAGCAGTTAGACCCAAATTTAAAGCTCTGTACAAGATACTATGGATTACACTACTGCCTATATAAAGTTAAAATAATGGCGATGACAAGGAAAAGGAAGATGAACTACTTCTTATAAAATCTATAATTTAATAATATCAAATAAAAAAGGCGATATCTGGTTTGCTAACTGTGATGCATGATATTTAAATAAAATACTTCAATAAACTTGTAATGTTAATTTAGTGGAGTCATATTTTAAAGAAACCAAGAGGTTTTGTATTTACATTTTAAATACATGCCTTTTTTCACGCAGCCAATATATAATATTATATATGTTATGATAGATCAAATGTAACTAACATCTCTTAAAAAATACGGTATACGGATACTTACCATTGGGTACATCATGTGCCCGACATTTTAAAGCCTAACATGCTTTTGTTAGTAGTTAATGTTATAACATGCTTTCAATTCCACCTTGTCTCTTATTGTGTTGTTAATCGGGAGTAACGATTGTTTGATTTGTATGTTGGTTATAGCCTGAAAATAAATAGCAGGTGTTAGTTGTTAGTAATATTATAAGCAGGGTAAAAAGGTGTAGGTATCTAAAAATTCATCAACAATAAAGGATTAATGAATTTCTATGGTAAATTTCGATTTCTAATAATCATTTAAATGCTACATATCCCATATATTTTATGTGCCCATTTAAATGAAATTATTGAACATTGAATTTTGAAATTGTTTCTATTGGAATCTAAATAAATAAAAATGAATCATCCAAATATATACGCATAACTGCATAAATAATTTATAGAATTGGATAATTCTTTGTTCTTGCTATTATTTTCGTTATTGTCTAGTTAGGACAAGGTTCGTTCAAAGGAACGAACCTTGTACTAACGAACAAATATATTTGTTATAACTATCATAATATCAGATATTGGCACAAAAGACAGAACGACAGCAAATATGTTCAACTAACTTAATACATTAAGTCAAGAGCAAAAAAGAAGAGATATATTTATAAGCGCAGTTAAGAATTAACAATTAGAACTAGCTAATTCAAAGTATTTTTAAAAATTATAACTATATAGACTTATCATAAAATATATAAAGAAGCTCTTACAAAATATTGTTAAAATGATAAAATCCATAGAATATATATGAAAGAAATTCGTTTCCTTGCAATAACGTGGGGCAAAATTCCCGCTAAGTGGCTATAATTAACGACTATTTCCAATAAATATTGTCACTATTTCTGCTCGTTCTTGTGGCGTATATTTATAGAAAATAAAATTTGAACGTCTACACAACGCACTGGTTAAAGCGAAACTGATCTAAACGATACATAATCAAGATGGCGCATAATTATAATGGTAGCGGAACTTTTGCCCCATCCTATATTTGTAAGATGTAAAAATCGTGACACTGACGTTCAAAAATCCACTTGCTGCGTATTCATTGTTGGTCTAACACTGTTTTATGAATAAATCTGCATTAAATTGGCACTTTTAGTACTTTTTGCGTTGAAATAGCTCGCTCAATTTTCATCGAATGGACTTAAAATTGTAACTATAGCTTCTTATATAGATCCTATATAGAAATAAATGGTAGGTAAATAAATATGCTTGCAGTAAACAATTTAAGTCAATTAAAAATTTCAATGATTTATAAAGAAAAATTAATGAAAAGTAAGATTTATTGTGCACTTTTAAACTCGAGATTATTATAAAAAAATCTCTATTTGTATCACTAAGTTGTGTGGTGTGTCCTTTGCTGTTAAAATCTCATAGTATGTTTAATTTCATCAATTTCTCTCACCTTCATCAGTTACCTGTCTAGATCCTATCATATAATTTCTTATTTTTCTTACATATTTTTCGTTTTTAGACATGACCTCATTTATATACTCGTATATGTTAAATCTGTTAATTTGGCCAGTTTATTTTTATATTTCATGATTAATACTTTACTATAGTTGTGTTAAAATTATATTTTCTTTTTTTTCTTCCAATTATATATATATATATATATATATATATATATATATATATATTATGAATTAATTCCATTGCATTTCCTTTTTTTATCCATACTATCGATTATATATTTCATTTCTTCCATTTCTCTTTCTCATTTTATTCTTCTTATTTTATTTATTTTATTTTCCTATTTGATCTTGTCCAGATCTTCTTGATATTCCACTTATGCATTTATTATATTTTAAACGGTGGAATTTTGACTTTGATATCAGTCGGATTTATCAGTTCATAGTTTGCTAGTACTTTATCATATATTATATCTTCGATCTAGATAATGTACTATGATACTGAGATAAATATAGTAAGTTTTGAAATAAAATGTCAAAGGTTTATTTATTGAAGAAAATACATTTATCCAATCTGCTTCAGATTAATAACTCACTGTCTTGTCCATTTTATAAATTGTTATTTTCGAATAATTTGTGCGCTAGACAAAGACGAGTGGCGACCTGTTAACCAAGTCATACCACGGAATTTGCTGTCGAATTGTTTACGTCAATGTACTTGGTCCAAATACACTTCTATCAAGTTAACCTCCGGTCCAAATAAAATTTTGCAATTTGTGGAATGTCTTCGTTATATAATTTTATCGTCCGACAGGTTTGTTGACTCATAGTGTAAGTAACACGAGTGGACTTGGTTTGGTTTGCCGTTATTCCCCATTGATTAAACTATTTATCGATTTTATTCAAACAGCATTGGAGTTGGAACGAAGCAATTTTTGAATTAGAATGTACTGAGAAGATGGCAGTATCGTCAGCGCAGGTCTCAGTCATTGTGTCCTCATTAGTTGGATGTTCCACAATATAAGTCAGTTACAATACCTCTCCTAGTACGCTGCCCTGTGGGACAAATAACGTTTTTCGTGTAAAACAGGAAATTCATCAATATAATATATCATGAAGCTTCTTCGACTGAGGATGAGATTATATGCTAATATATATGTAGAATGATCTTTTTTAATTTGCATGTCAGTCAATCATGGCAAACTTTGTTTTGGTTTGACTTATATCCAAAAAGGTAGCGGAGCAGCACCATTTATCCTCCAGGCCACTGATCTACTGATATCTACAATTCGATGCACTTGTTCGACTTTATTATCAATTTTGTTAGATACTTTATATAAATTATAAATAAAATCTCCTCTTTCAAACTGATTCATTTAATGTAATTTAACGAAGTAATCTAGACGATACTTATGTTTACAACACATCATTCCTATCACTCATAGCTTAATAATAATTCTATAATTTATAGTTTGATAAATTTTAGCTCGGCAATCGGCAATGAGTCATTTTTTTCGCTAATTTATTACAATAATATTTGGATTGAATAACCTGAATGGTTGACCGTTAACACGTAACATCTGTAATCCTATTTAAATAGCAGAGCAATAATATTTGCGGGTGGAATTTCCAGATATTATGCAGTTCACAGGGAAGGTGGTGAAAAAAAATGATTTTTAAATAAATTGCCGATGTCATTAGACCTGCGGAATTGGATGTTAAGATAATCCGAGTACGTAAACTACGACATGAATGATATTAATGATGTAGATTTTTCTGATACATCGTGATCGGAAAAAATAACTATGTGATTATATTATTCCTTGAAATATCTTGTGGAAAGATATCATTAACTATTAATCAAAATTCGATGTTATGTCTAATGAACCAGCTATTATATAAACAAATAAGTTGCGAAATGTGAAGTAATTTTATTTTATTTTAAAAGCTATAAGAGTTTCGACTCGTGTGTGTCGACTTGTTGAGCGACGAGCACACAACAATACTAAGGGTTGAAATCTATTGTGATATAAACAAAACCCTTATGTCTAGACGACCCACTCATCACATCAGTAAGTGAAACATAAATACACGGTCTTTCTAAATACAACTGTTTTTTTTTTCGAAATATCCAGACCATTCGCGCGATATAGTAACTCTCTCTTAAAGAAACGACCAAAGGTAGGTGGTCTTTGTTCCATCTGGATATCATATAGTTGCAATAAAATTATTTGTTAGTATCAATTGTATCTCTATTTCGCTTTTGATGATCTTGTTATCCCAATAGCACCCTTTCTACTCAAGTTTCCATGTATGAAATGGTATAACAAGCATAGTTTACGGCTGAGGAGCTGAAACCCGGCAATCCAGCAACCCAGCTTTTGGTGGACGGTAACCCTAAACTGCAAGCTTTTGTACAAATTGCAGTAGACTATGTTACATTACACTCCAACCTGTGATGCTTGTGCCTGGAATCTACTGATTAGGACAAAAAGACAAAATAAAAGGAAAAAGAAAACTTTTAAGAAGAAAAGACAATACTTTATTTAATATATTTTCAAAATAATTGAAGAATTGTCAATTCTTGCTTTGAGCTGGAACATTTCCTAGAATGATGGAAAATTGCCAAGCAAAAATAAGCATATTACCACAGAATAGAACCTCGTATAATCATATATGTCTCCTACCACGAAATGATGAAATAATGGAAAAAATCATTCTAAACACAACCAAGAAGGACCTAAACAACATAATCTTCAGTCACCAATTTGGATTCCGAGAGGATCATAGGAAAGTCGAACAAATACATCGAATTGTAGATATCAGTAGGTGTCTGGGGAATGAATGGTGCGGCTACGCTACCATTTTGGACATAAGTCAAACCTTTGATAAAGTTTGGCATGATTGACTGACATGCAAATTAAAAAAGATCATTCTATATATATATATATATATATATATATATATATATATATATATATATATATATATTAACATATAATCTCGTCCTTAGTCGAAGCAGCTTTATGATTAAATGTATTGATGAAATGAATTTCCTGTTTTACACGAAAAACAATCTTTGTTCCACAGGGCAGCGTACTAGGAGATGTACTGTAACTGACTTATACTGTGGAACTTCCAACTAATAAGGACAGAATGATTGAGACCTACTCTGACGACACTGCCATCTTCTTAGTACATTCTAACTCAAAAATTGCTTCGTTCCAACTCCAATTCCATTTGAATAAAATCGACAAATAGTTTAATTTAATCAATGGGGAATAACTGCAAACCAAACCAAGTCCACTCTTGTTACTTACACTATGAGTCAACAAACCTGTCGGACGATAAAATTATATAACGAAGACATTCCATAAATTGCAAAATTTTATTTGGACCGTAGGTTAACTTGACAGAAGTGTATTTGGACCAAGTACATTGGCGTAAACAGTTCGACAGCAAATTCCGTGGTATGACTTGGTTAACAGATCGCCACTCGTCTTTGTCTAGCGCACAAATTGTTCGAAAATAACAATTTATAAAATGGACAACACAGTGAGTTATTGATCTGAAGCAGATTGGAATGAAATAGAATAAAAATGTTAAAAAAAATAAGTAGTGAACAATCAAGTATCAATTTAAAGAAAATTCTAAAAATTAATTTCAATAAATGTTTTGTAAACACTATTGAAAAACGTTGGCATAAATATATTTTCTTCAATAAATAAACCGTTGACATTTTATTTCTAAACTTATTATATTTATCTCAATATCATAGTACATTATCTAGATCCAAGATATAATATATGACAAAGTACTAGCAAACTATGAACTGATAAATCCGACTGATATCAAAGTCAAAATTCCACCGGTTAAACTTTTAATCGATTTCAAACTTCTCTCGAGCGAGTCGAAGTTCAATCTGGACAGTCGAAACCACCAGGACAAGGGAAACTTTCTCTTGTCTAATCTAATAGTCAATCCATACAATATTAAAGCGAAAGGAGGAGGTCTCGTTTAAAAGTAAAAAAATTGCCTGGATAAAAGTGTCACAACTTTTATAGAAACGACGAAAAAGCTTCCATTAATTTCCAGAAAACATGAAACTCGAATGTTTTATTGACATAGCAAAAAACGGACATTATAATAAATCAGTCAACTATTCTTTAAAATTTTTTGGTATGAATTAAATGTTTACTAACGATGTAGACAAAATAATTTAGTAATATAAATTGAAAACCACCGTTATTTTTCAAATTTTAAAGCTCCGTTACACAAAAACCACTGCATACTATTACCATTCATCACTATCTAAAACTTTGGCTCTTGTTTCGGGTAACATGCAGATTCTGTGTTAATAAATTTTGTCAATTTGAAAAGAACGATACTGTTGTTCAGTCTAGAGACGCTGAAAATTATTATTTTTTTGTTCTGGCCTAAAAACTAGGCGGTGGAATGCATGACGCATACCTGGTCGCGGAGACTTGCCCTGGAGTGACAAGTTGGGCCGGGTTATGTGGAACTGCCTCTGGGCTTACTAATACACTAAACCGAAATCGCCTCACAGTTGACCCCTGTGGATCGCTACTGCCACTGCATTAAATTTGGGGATATGGCCCCAGCTGATCGGGCGGGCAACCGTTATTGGGTACGAGGGTCCGGCGATTCTATTGATTCGCGAACATGAGTTAACACACAACTGGATACTGTTGTACGAGGGCAAAATTTATGACTGTAGCGACGGATGAGGTCGTTTCAGCCAGGAAAAGGGGGGGAGCTCGGCGGTGACGCGGTACTTAGCTCCTAGCAGGTCGTCCAGCCCGCGAACAAGCGCGTTTTCAGAAGAACTTGAGCTGAATTGTTGTTGGTGGAATGATTAAGATATGAAGTGCTTGATTTCTGGAGTGTCAGTTTCCCTATGAGTTTGATTATTTCTGACAAACCATGGAGCGTTTAATATTCTCCTCAGGAGCTTATTTTGGAAAACTTTATGTTGACATTAGATCCGTAGAGGAGTACGGACCGAATTAACATCTTGTAAAATAAGCATTTGATGGTCCTGAAAATTATTGTTATTATTTAAAAAAAATTAAAGATATAGTTTTGAGCATATTGAAATATATCAACATTTTTATTATAAATGTTTAATATAGGCCTATACATTAATTTTAAAGAATTTGTCAGATATGGTGTTACTGTGTATTTAAACATATGGCAGTTTTAATGTGTCATTTTTTTGAAGCATGAACAAAAATGTTTTTCAGTGTGTTGAAAATACTTGAATTTGTACCGAGTAAATTGCATTTAATTTTAGGAAGTGTTACTTTTTTACGTGAAGCTTATTGCAACTATGTTCCAATATTTCAACATTCAAATACTAATTTCAACGTCTTACAAGTTCAACAATTCAACAATTCTTCAACATGACAATGTTTGACCACACGTTGCAAAACCGCTGAATAAATACTTGAAACCATTAAAATGGGAAGGGCTACCCACCTGTCGTATTTGTCGGACTTTGCTCCTTCTGATTACTACTTGTTACATTTTAGCTGGGACCTATCTAAGTAGCGCTCTACTTCTTATGAAGATACCGAACAATTGTTCTATCGAGAGAGAATCTGCGAATTGCCTGAAAAATGGGAGAAAGTAGCAGGAATCAGTGGATCAAGATAGGATCAGATTATTTAGGTTTCAAGATAAGTTTTGGTTTATTGCGTTACATGCAGACGAGCAACTATCATGTAATCATAATATTCTAGCGGATCCTCCAATTCCACATTTGATTTCATAAATAAATCGGTTATATTTATTGTTATTAACACATTTTATATTTATTATACATTATGAAAATTCGCAAAAAAGACGAAAACAATCTATCAAAACAAAATATCAACCAGCACAGCTCAAGAAGCAATGGCTAAAATCAGTGTATTAAAAATCGAATTATTTCAACAGCCGTCTTATTCTCCAGATTGGCTTCCTGTGATTAAACTATTCTTGTGCGTGGAAAGAGATTTTTCAAGGTGGCTATCCCTTGGACGGGTATGAAGGCTTTATTTCATAAAAACTACTACTATAATGGGACTCTTATATCAGGGAATCATTGTAGTAAGTATATAGAAGTTGAGAGAAATTATTTACTAAAAATAAATTAATAAATATAAATCTACTTTTTTCCTATATTAATGTGAAAATGGCGATTTCCCTGTTTCCTTAACTAATATCTGGTCATTACCCTTGTCGAATAACATTCTACCTAAGCTTATTATTAGAATAAAATCAGAAGTCGAAGCAGAAGTCGAAAACGAATTGGCAGTATTTTGACGTTTTAACATTAGCCGGTAATAACGGGGGGAACATCGGATGAAACGAACGGCACAAAATGTAAGAAATCAAATATTTTTCTTTGTTACAAACGGCCGGGACGTTTTCAAAGACGAAAATAACGAATACCTTTCACAGAAATTATATTCCGGAATGTTGGGTCGTGTCAGTTGTCATCGGTGCCAGATAGAGGGGTCCTACAATATCCCATTATTCGAATGAAATAATGACCGTCCCGATATTCGGGACATCAGTCGCGCTAACGACGTCGTCAGACTTTCGATTATAATAAAAATGTTTTAAGAACCGACGGTTTTTTTTATGATGCGCTATTAAAAATTATAGCTCGCGCCTTCGCCATTTATTTATTGGAATGGAGATAGTATAGATACTTAGTAATGGTTTAGTAGATACGGCCAGTGTAAAGTTATAGTGTCTAAGCTATACATCTATTGTATCTTTCTGAGTTAAAATATTCAATGTTTAATTACTCGACCATCATCATCATCAACATTACCATCATTATCAATCCATAGTTTGGGAAAAATCTTTCGAAACCGCAACTGTTTTGGTCTCGGACAATGTTAGTTCTAGAATGTTATAATCTCCGTCTATGAAATTGTTCTCATGACTTAAACAAATTATTTTATTTTAAATACGGTATGGGCCGTATTTGCTAGATGCAGTTGAGGTTTACAATCCATCAGTTATCAACACTTTGGTCTTTCCTTCATTAATTCTCAAGCCATATGGATCTGCTTTGATACTGATTATATCTTGGAGTATATTAGTTGAGCTAACAGGTCAATTGAAGAGTCCCCGGCCTACCATAGTAAAACACATTCTTTTGGCAAAATTAGTTTTTTTATCCAACATAATTCCCTTCAAGGAAGATACACTGATTTTAGCGACCCTCTAACTTTTCGACACCATATTTGTAGTACGATTTGTCCTTTGCTTCAAAATAGGCCTCAGTTTCAGCGATCACCTATTCATTCGACGAAAATTTCTTCCCAGCGAGCGTTTTTTTTTTAGATCTGAAAACAGGAAATAGTCGCTGAGGGCCAGATCTGGAGAACACGGGGACATGAGGAAGCAATTCGAAACCCAATTCAATGATTTTTGCCATCGTTTCATCCATTGTCACATATCGACACAAAAACTCGGGTTTATTACGTTTTATCATCTTCGAACACTGCTCCGAATCATCAACTTGTCGTTGTTTTTGGTCAAAAGTAAGCTCGCGCGGCACCTACTTTGCACGGAGCTTTCTCATACCCAAATATTTTTGAATGATATAATACAACGGTTAAGTTGTTATCTTTAGAGTGTCTGCTATTTCATTCAAGTTCAATTGACGGTCATTCAAAATCATTTATGGATTTTTTTAATGTTTTCGTCGGTAACAGCCTATTATGGGCGTCCACTACGTTCATCGTCTTCGGTGCTCATTTCACCACGTCTAAACTTAGCATATCAACCCTTGATGGTTGATTTTCCTGGGGCAGTGTCCGGAAACTCGGCATCAGGCCAAGTTTTTGCTTCAACTGTATTTTTCCTTATTTTCTTAGTTTTAATCATTATTCATTTATTCGTATTTTTTTCGTACGGGCTGCACCTTTACTTGGCCTACCCATTCTAATATTAAATAAAATCACTGCGTAATTTATTGAGTAATTATCTATCACCAAAAAAAGGAAAATTAAAATATTTTTAAGAAAAAAATTGAACCGACTTCAAAAAATAATACTTCCGACTTCAAAGTGATCAGTTGGTAGTAGTTAAAATAATATTGTAAATGGATAAATAGGTTTAGGTAGGTATTAAGCTAAATTCTGTGTATATAGTAGTAAATAAAATACGTATAAAATTAGTGTAGTAGATAGGTTAAATATGGTTTTTGATTATTCTTATTTAGTTATTATAACGATTATTAGGTTTGATTATATTTAGCCAAGACCAAACAATACGAAAATAATAATATGGTTTTGTGACATATACAAAAAATTAAAGTAAAATTAACTTACAAAACATCAAAATTAATATAACCCTTTGGGTTCGGCACCGACTTCAAGGTAATCAAAGAATACCAGCTGTAGCAGTTAAAATAATATTGTAAACAGATAAATAGGTTTAGGAAGGTATTAAGCTAAAAAGTTTGATTATTTTTAAATTTTTAGTGAGTTCCTTATTTATTTTTTGAATTCGGTTTAATATTTTTGTTAAAAATATTATATTACACATATTTTGCTTTGCTTTATCGGAAGGTTTATACAGCTATGAAAGAGAAACCGAAATATAGTGGAATACTAACGTAGACTAACAAAGTTCAAAAATAAGAATAATCGTCTGTAGTCTTTATTTGCAAGGATTTTGGCAAACAACTTTTAATTTAATATGATATTTAGTGAATACAGAAAAACTAGAAAAGATTATTTTTACCTATGAACTGATTAGTAATTAATTAGTAATTGCTATGGTACTGGAGAAATAGAATAACATTGTACTAGGAATAATTTTTCTGTAAATTTTAGTGGTATTAACTTATATATATATTTCCTAACAAAAAACACTAAGTTACGTTAGTTTGTGCATCAGAAGTTAAAAATAATGTTGCAAAGAATATTAACAGCTGTAAATAATTTTTTATTTCTATTAACAACTATAAATCGTCGTCGAATATCGACCACTGGGCGTTCACTAGTGTTTTAAAATCAAAATATTACAAGTTATCATTAAAATAAACCCCTCTTTTTCACTTCATGAAAAAATAATTTCGTTAATACCTCATACACAGCTTTTACTTTATTTGTTATAGTTACAACATTTCTTGATACAGCTGACGTTAAAGTTATTTTCCATCGAGAACAATCCCTTATCATTATTTCAAGCACTTAAATTTTACTTTATTCAGTAACGCAGTTTCAGGATGCAGTTATTCATTCAGTCCATGAAGCAAGAAATCCTTTAATTCTACAATTCCTTGCGTAAAGGTTTCTTAGAAAGAGAATGTTCAACGTCCCATTGAGCCCTCTAACTAACGCCACCAGTAAATGTACGGAAACTTTAACAGAAATGTTGATAATTGCCCGGTTCAAAGCTTGTTAAGTGGTGATTATCCAACTTAAAACGCTGTAAAGATTGAGCTAATGGTCTGAGAAACAACTAGCAACAGCGACATTCTAAGGCATTCCAATTTGGTTTGATTGTAAATTAGATGTTAATTTTTAAAATTGAAGTTTACCGATATTGTTTGGAATATTTCGCAAATCTATGCTATAATGGTAATTGTTTATTAAAAATATTATTAGTAAAACCACAAAATATTATAATAATGTTATAATGAAAAAATATATATATTTGAAATAGTTTTTTAAACCGAATTTAATTGGCTTGAGCTTTGAATAATGTTTATTTAAATTTAGTAATAATATTTAAATAATAATTTAAATAATAAATAATAATTGTTTAAATAATATTTTAATTTGTAGTTAATTATTTTTAGATGGAGTTTCTTTTGATGCAATTAAAACTTGTCCGGACAGGGCCTAGTATTTTATGTGAGTTTCGAACCATATTCCAGGCTATTAAGACTATGTTATTGACTCCGAGTAATAATTTCAACGTCTATCTAAGGAAATCTTTAGGCTTTACTCAGTCTGGTTACTGACGCTAGTGCGATGGTTGTTCCTTGTCAGATATTACGCTCTTGTCTCTAGATTATCACAAATATAAATAAACAATACTATAAATTTCTTGTATTCTTCTTTTATAACGTTGCTTCTTCTTTTTTTGCATGATTATCTTTAGTGAATAAATATCGACAATTAATTCTTTGCAATGCTTTTTTAAGAAGAAAAAAAACCGTGTAGTGGTTAAATTAATTGTAAATATGATAGATTAATTTGCTTCTTTAAGAGCATTGAAGATTGCTTTGGGAACACTGACAAACTTTGAAGATGACTTGAAGGTCACTAGTTAGCCCTAAGCTAAGCCTCAACCCTAAGACGATGCGTGTATAAATTTGTCAGCCGTCGGATCATTAGTTTGTGAATTATAGCATTTTGAATGAAGCAACATTTGTTATTATGAAAAAAATTTGATAAAAAGGAAATTCGCCTGTTGATAAAATATTGCTTTTTGAAGGGAAATCATATAGTTGAAGCAGAAAATTGGCTTGATGCCGAGTTTCCGGACACTGTCCCAGGAAAATCAACCATCAAGGATTGGTATGCTAAGTTTAGACGTGGTGAAATGACCATCGAAGTCGATGAACGCAGTAAACGCCCAAAAGAGGTTGTTACCGACGAAAACATTTAAAAAATTCATAAAATGATTCGAATGACTGTAAATTGAAACTTAATAAAATAGCAGACAGTCTAAAGATATCAAATGAACGTGTACATTATGTCATTCACGAATATATGGTTATGAGAAAACTGTGTGCAAAGTGGGTGCTGCGCTGGCTCACTTTTGACCAAAAACAACGATTAGGTGATGATTCGGAGCAGTGTTTGAATATGATCAAGAGTAATAAACCCGAGTTTTTGATGAATGAAACATGGCTCCATCATTTCACTCCAAAGACAAAAAGTCAGTGAAAACGATTGCACAAATCCATGAATTGGGCTTCAAATTGCCTCCTCATCTACTGAATTTTTCAGATCTGGATTCCAGCTACTATTTCCTGTTCTCAGATATCAAAAGAATGCTCATTGGGAAGAAATTTTCGTCGAATGAAGAGGAGATCGACGAAACTGAGGCCTATTTTGAAGCAAAGGACAAATCATACTACAAAAATGGTTTTATTATGGTAGGCCGGGAACTTTTCGTGTTATAATTAGCTAGTTGAGCACAGACGCAGTTACAAAGAATGAATAACATATCAATTTAGTTTGATTATATATACCCGTGCTTCTTTAAATACTATTTTAAATTATATTGTAAGAAATACTTGAATCAACTTTTTTTATCTTGATGATGACATAGTAGAGAAAAGAACACTGAGACGTAAGTCGCCAAGAAAACGGAAATAGTGTATAATACCTTTCGCAGAGTTCATATACGTGATTGTTGATTTGTATCAGTTGTCACTGTGGCCAGATCGAGAACGACGAAAGACAAAGAAAATGGAGAAATCCAATAAGGAGAGGAAAGTGGGCCCTTGTAAAGGCATGTCACGTTAGACAGCTACAACATGCCATTATTCGATTTGGATAATGGCTCTTCGGATATTTGGAATAGATGTCCTAATGTTGTTGGGTCGTTGAAATAAAGCGTTGTTTTTAGAAGACATTTTACGATAATTAACGCTGTATTATCGATATATACTTTCTGCTGTTGTTGGAAAATATTATTATATTAAAGGTATATAAGAAATCATTAAAACGTAAGAAACCATAGGATTTTTGTTTTAAAGTTATTATGTTGTTATTGTTATTAATATTATATTAATAATATCATATATATATATATATATATATATATATATATATATATATATATATTCAGTCGATACAATATATTTCTATTTACAAGCAAACTACCAAAAAAAATCATAAAACTGTATTATTAAATATAAATCTATGTAAGCCTAAATTGTGTACAAGTTCGCGGCTAGGACGACAGAGCCAGAATGTTAAAGGTCAGATGAATGAAATTAGTAGAACCAAAAATAGTCGATAGTAAGTAGTAACAAAATTATTTATGACCGAAAATAACGACTGAAAAAGTCACATATATATATTTAACACTACTCAATAAAATAGTATTCAATAAAACAGCCAATGCACAATGTCATCAAATGTCATTTGATAACAAGCCATGTCATCAAATTTTATGACGTAATGTCATAATGTTGGCGCATCAATTTTTTTTTGCCGATTTGCCGATTTGTAAGCTCTAATTGTCGCTAATGTTTTGAAGAATTTTATACACATTTGGTAATAAGGTCGACCAGTACCAAAATAAATCGGATTTTATTGACTGATTGGGTTATATGTTCCGATGCATCAGACATCGAAAATCCGCTCCGAGTTTGAAACGAATTTTATGTTTTTACATACTGCATTTGGCAGTATATTCGAGGCCATCTGTGACGTACATTAGCTGTTTTATTGGAGAGATTAATATAAATGACTGTCTATGAAGAAATATAAATTATTTATGTAACGGTAGTTACCTAGAACATCAGTGTGGAAACAAATTTGTATTTTTATATTAAAATACGATTTAACCATCTTTACAAGCCATTAAATAAGGCTGCCACCAATCAAGCACATGAAATCATTTGTCATATATTAAATTTTATTTTATTTTTATTTGAGTGACGGGTAATTATAATTTGACATTTCATTATACATC
Source organism: Rhynchophorus ferrugineus (assembly GCF_030347505.1). Classification (NCBI taxonomy): domain Eukaryota; kingdom Metazoa; phylum Arthropoda; class Insecta; order Coleoptera; family Curculionidae; genus Rhynchophorus; species Rhynchophorus ferrugineus. The sequence continues at coordinate 13,949,620 of NW_027472583.1, read as the reverse complement.
GTCCGAGTTATATGTTGTGGTTTGAGCGATGAAGAATACAATTATAATTAGAGCGAGCTCATCCAATCACAAAAATAATCATTTTAGCGAAATATAAGACAACCACTGTATTTTTCATCGATCACGTCATGTTCTGAAATAAAGATCGTATACATATTTCATCAATATTCTTAAGTTTTTTTGCGGCTCGATACTGATTTTGTCTCTAAATATAGTACTACGTTTAATTATGGATAATGGGTAGCACACACGCAATTTCTCACTCAAATGGGGATGGTATTACCTATACTTAGTGAAAGCTATTTCTGTTAAATCGTAAAAATAGCAAAGGAGCTCGTAATTACTTAATGGAAATTGACATGTATTTATTTGATGTCAAATCTAGTTTTATTTTATTGTTTCCAGAAAGGTTTCCTATATATTAAGTTCATATATATATTCATATATATATATATATATATATATATATATATATATATATATATATATATTCATATATATATATATATATATATATATATATATATATATATATATATATATTCATATTGATATTGGATATTGCAGAAATTTCATTTAATTCCATAATAATTCTATATTTAGGATATAAGTCTAATATAGGATATATATATATATATATATATATATATATATATATATATTTATATATATATATATATATATATATATTTATATATATATATATATATATATATATATATATTTATATATATATATATATATATCCTATATTAGACTTATATCCTAAATATAGAATTATTATGGAATTAAATGAAATTTCTGCAATATCCAATATCAATATGAATATATATATATATATATATATATATATATATATATATATATATTTATATATATATATATATATATATATATATATATATATATATATATATTTATATATATATATATATATATATATATATATATATATATTTATATATATATATATATATATATATATATATATATTTATATATATATATATATATATATATATATATATATATATATATCCTATATTAGACTTATATCCTAAATATAGAATTATTATGGAATTAAATGAAATTTCTGCAATATCCAATATCAATATTTATACAAAAGTGTATAGATGGGAGTATCACTTTTCTAATAACGAAGAGCCAGCTCAGTTGTTGGGATGATTCTGGAATAATAATAGGGAGTATAATAATAAACTCTTGGTAATGACCTAGTAACTTATATAAGCCCTGGTGGATAAAAGGTAGTCTAAAATTTAGTAATAATAAATTGTATTTGCTAAAAATGAAAACATTTTAAATGGCTATTTTTAATATGAGTTAATTATGACTACTGTATCAGAAAGATAATCGGGAAAACAATAACTATTAATAGATTAAATAAATAGTTTTTAACGTTTGCATTAAATATTTCAGTCCATCTTAATAGTAATCTAAGGCTGACTATTGAAAGAGTATAGATGATGCTGTTGCTCAGTATTTGTCTTGATACATTTGATGCTAAAAACAAACTATCCAAAATTAATCGGCTATAAATGAAAGTCTAAAAACTGAAAGAGATAATTCCGAAGACGATAAAATAAGTAGAAGTAGCTGTGTGAGTTAAGAGCTAGAATAACTTATAAATAATATAAGTAATTAGTAAGTAATTTGTAATCAAGGAATATCTAAAGAAAGAAATTGTTAGAAGCAATAATTGTGATTAAAAAGTTGACTGTGATGGCTAATTGTGATTAATGGAGAGGGATGGAAATTGGAAGAAATAATAAATTAAAACATAGTGAAGATATGGAAGAATAAAGGCAAGATGTTTGTTTTATCTTGGAAGGGCCAAAGTATGCAGAATAAAATAAAAATATGATTAAAAAATAATGAAAATAATATGTTAACAAAAACATCTGAAAATACAATAAATAGAACAAAGAATCAATAGAATAGTAATAGTAAATTAGTAGATTTTAGCTGAAAATCAGATTGATTTTGAACTAGTAACCGCTTTATATTTACTCAAGACCTTTATGAAAATCGTTTGCTGTTTACCGGAATTGTCAATTCCCTAGCCACGAATTATTGTACTGAACTGTAAAAATGTCCATTCTTGGAGAAACACTACTAATTCGTACATTCTTGGCACAAACATCATAGTGAATAATGTAAGGTTAATAGTAAAAAGCGAACCGAAGCTGTTCTGAAGAAGTTTTTCTGTCGTAATTCAGGATTTACCGATAATAAAACGCTGGATTGCAGTGGCTCAGTTGTTAAAATTTGGAGAAACCAAAACTTGAGAATCCACATATAGGCTTTGCAAACGAAAATTTGGGTCCGAACAGCATAATTCAGAATATAATTTAAAAAAAACTGGCTGGCGAATGTATGACGATACTCACAAATCGTCTAGAGATAGTAAAGTAATACATAAATATAGTAACTAAAATATTTTTACTACAACTGTAAGCCGTTTAGATGACTATACAATGACTCTTCTTTTCACTAAAATAATAATAGCTTTTTTACCAACTATGGGTTCATCTGGATTGGACCTACAGTTTAACGTGACGTGGTCCTCGGTATTAAACCTACCGACTGATGAGTGACCAACTTAGAAATCATCCCAGAAGATATCCGATCTTACGCAGCCTGGTTACTGGCGTGACTGGGATCATTCCTTTGTCGGATTTTACGCCCTTGCCTAGGACAATCACAAATATTAAACAATCACAGACATACATTTACGACCGCGCCCCAGCAGAATTCGGACCCGAGACTATCGCAATAGCAGGTGGAGCGTCCCATCGCGTTTACCACTGTGCCACCAAGCCGGCTAAAAATTAGTTTATTTTAAACTCACGTAAGACACGTTTTACGTAAAATAAATAGACAAAGAACGGACAGAATAGTAATAGTAAAGATTTTAACCGAAGAGCAAGAAAATTTACAAGAACGAACCAAAAAAAAGGAGTAAAAAGATAAAAGATAAAACAAGGAATAATAGATTAATATTGAAAAAAAAGGACTGGAAAGGGAGACAAAATAGCGATGTACTCCAACGCCTTATTTAGAAGTCATAATATCGAAGTAATGTTAAATAATAAGGCACATTTTCATTGAAGGTGAAACCCAAAAACATTGATGGTTGCGCAACATATCCATAGGCGGCCGCTTTATAAACGATTATTCAATTTGGCATAGTGAAGATTAATTTAAACTATGAAACGCCTCAAACAGCAAATATTAAGTCAAGTTGAAAGCGTTTATCAAGCATCCATCCATATAACTGTTCCGAAATTGGAATTTTAAATGAGAAGTCAATTTCGCCATCGCTTTATGAGTTGCCTCTGATATTAATATTTATTAGGATGGCTATATCGGTCCCCCCCTTTTATTCTATGCGAAAATATATATGCCAACGTGTATTGTGCTCCAGAATTTGTCTGACATATTATTGAATCAGAAGGATATTAAAAAATATTTACATATATATCCAAATATTTGCTATCAATGAGAATGAGAAGGATTTTGAATGGACTCTTGAAGTATTCGCTTTGGCGACAGGCTTGTAGCAATCAGGAAAAGAAGTTAGCAGTACAAGGTGATCGGTAACCTGTAGTCAAGGCGTTAAGTTATTTCCAAATCAATTGATAATAAAATTGTACTATAAAATCTTGTTTTTGTTGTTTTTACCTAAACATATTTTTTTTAAATATATTATATGTCAAAATTATTTTTTTTTATTCAACATAATTCTCTTCAAGGCGGATACACTGATTATAGCGACCCTCCAAATTTTTGATACTATTTTTGTAGTACGATTTGTCATTTGCTTGAAAATAGGCCTCACTTTTGGCGATCACGTCTTCATTCGACGAATATTTCTCCCAGCGAGCATTCCTTTGAGACCTGTCGCTGGTGGCCAGATCTGTAGAATACGGTGGATAAGGAAGCAATTCGAAGCCTAATGTATGGATTCTTGTAATCGTTTTCACTGACTTGTGACACGGTGCATTATCTTAGTGAAGCAGCACTTTTTTTTTTCTTCAAACGCGGTCATTTTTCGGCGATTTCGTCCTTCAAATGGTCCAATAACGCTATGTAATTTCCTGCTTCCTTTTTCAAGGTAGTCAATGAAAATTATTCCATGCGCATCCCAAAATACAGACGCCGTAACCTTGCCAGCCAACTATTGCGTTTTCCCACGCTTTGGAGCGGATTCATCTTATGCAGTCCACTCGGATGATTGCCAAATGATAGATCCATGTGTCATCCATTATGACAATTCGATGCAAAAACTCGGGTTTATCACGCTTGATCATCTTCAAGTACTGTTCCGAATAATCAACTCGTCGTTGTTTTTGGTCAAAAGTGAGCTCGCACGGCACCCACTTTGCACAGAGCTTTTTCATAGCCAAATATTCGTGAATGATATGATGTACACGCTCAGTTAATATCTTTATAATGTCTGCTATTTCATTCAATTTCAATTTACAGGTATTTCAAATTATTTTGTGGATTTTTTAAATGATTTCTTCGGTAACAACTTCTTTTGGGTATTCACTGTCTTCGGTGTTCATTTCACCACGTCTAAACTTAGCATAACAATCCTTGATGGTTGATTTTCCTGGGGCATTCCGGAAACTCGGCATCAAGCCAAGTTTTCGCTTCAACTGAAAATTTTTGAAATTTCTTTTTATCATTTTTTTTTCCATAATAACAAAATTTGCTTCACTCAAAATTCACAAAATAATGATCCGACAGCTGTCAAATTTATACGTGCATCTTTTGAGGGTTAGGGCTATCTAAAAAACATATTGATTTAATTCTGGTAGCACCATCTATGTGTCAGTCATGACTTTTCATTTGACCTGTTGGATATCGTTGATCGAAATACGTGCCAGCAGCTAATAATATTTTCTATATTAACTGTTGATTCTTTTGTGATAACTTTTAAGATTGTGTTAGTATTATGGAGGAATATGGACATTTATTCCTTGTTGTTATGTCGACATCCTAAATATTCCAGCTTCTTTTGATGTAACAGCTAAATTGTGTTAAAAATTCAGTAAAGCACGCCTTCATGCGCGTCCCCTAACAAAAATTAACACTAATTATGCGGCTTCGTATCATGTATCCGTCTTAATCAATTTAATGGGCCGAAATGTAATTATTTTCGTAGAAAAAAAAAACTCAAACTCGATGAGAAAACTGTAGCGTTCGCTAAGGGACATTTACGACCTGAAAGTGGGATAGAATTACGTTGTCCGGCCTCGATAAAGTTAGAAGCTGTCCTGACCTGGTAGTTTTATTTGTTTGGCTTTTAATTTTTAAATAGGGTAATGTTGCAATAACTCGGATGGCCCGTTTCTAATCTAGTTTTAGTTTTCAGACGGCGAATCCCATGTAACGACTACCAATCGAGTTTAACTTTGTTGTTGAGTCGTAAAATATTCTGCAAGTTTTATGATCTCTTGGGTATCGGTTGTGATGGATCGCGTTTCTTGGCTATATGTAACAGTTTTATTAGTTTACTATTTTTTCAAGATTAACTTATTTACCCAGAAAATGTGAAAATATGTCTTATAAAATATTTAATGTTCATATTCAAATATTCTTGACACACATATTTGAAGCCAGTTGGACATTGAAACATGTTCCAGGATGTTTTAACATGGCGCAAGAAATTATACTTAAAAAAAATTTACAAATCGGAAGAACAACTCAGATCTTACAGACCTCTCTCGCTGCTATCGCTCATATCCAATTAATTTTCTCCAATATCTTTTCTCCCAATCCAATTTTATTTTTTTAGTCTAGTAGTTTTAATTTATGAAATACAAATTGATGTATTATTGCACTTGCTTCTGTTTTAATATAATATTATAGGCCCCATATTTATCTTTAGTATCTTATATATATTATAGTATCTTATCTTTTATTATGTCTTTTGTATATAAGGATATTTGTATACTGAAATAAAAAGTTTACATTCAGAGTGCTTTGTTTTAATAGAAAATATTATACGTTCTATTATTGTTCTAATCCGAATCATTTTGGAAATGTTTCTTTATATCGTTATTACAGGACATAAAAATTGTTGCAGATGCCTTTTTTAGCATAGAACGTGTTATGAATATGGATTAGAGACCAGTTTATTGTAAAATTAAAGTTATTTGGATATATAAATTTGATAAAAGTACCTATGTGAGCCGATGTTTAAAATATTATCTTACTCTCTTACTTATACTCTAACAGTTTTTTAGCAGCAGTTAAGTTTTCACTTATTTGCGATTACGAAATTAACTTATCAGGAAATTCCTCAGTTACTCGAAGTATTCCATGGCATGGTTTCTACTTAACTATTTATAGCTCTAATTAAACCATTATTAAAACTAAATTATTTTAACTATTGTTTGAAAAGAAAAACATCGCAGTCCAACTTGCACAGTCACCAAAGAAGCATTTATTTTTTGTTTGTTTTGTGATTCTTTGATTAGGGTGATTACGGTCTTCACTACTGCCTACTGTTACGTCAGGTGGTGGTAAGACTGATCGTTTAAGTAACGAACTCTATATGCATTGTTTTTTCGGTATACAATATATCCCACAATGTGAGCTACTTTTCGTTCTTCGGGTACATAGTAAATTTGATCTGTGGATGTATTTTTGTTTAGACGTTCGTGGAGTTCTCGTGAAGCTCCTCCCCTGTGCCACTTCATTTTATGACAGTATCGTTAACATGTTCAAGTTATAGGAGAAGTTAGTGACTTTCTGTAATAAGTTCACCATGATAACGGATAACAGTAAACCTGTCGGTGCTAATTCCATTTGCTTGGAACGTTTACCTTTAAACATGAAATAGGTATTCTACAGATAATTTTTTGTTAGGCGTGGGTTTTCTATCTGCTATATTGCATTTCTTTTACTTGCTATTTATCACCACTTCGGCATAAGGTTGTTGTTGGCGACTTAATGTTGACCTGTTGATTCCAGAGAGCTTACAAATGGTATCATTGAATATCAGTGATTATCTCTTTGTGTATCGTTAGTAGATCATAGAGCATCAGAAATTTGAATGTTTTTTCTCTAGAAATCAACGGTTTCTCCTCTTCCTTACTGATGGAGCTTCCTTTGATTTTCACCTTTGCTGTAACTCTAATGAAATGAAGCAAAAAAATTAATTTGAATTTTTATAGGGGGACAAGAGCCTAAAAGGATAGTAGCGTTGATACATTTTTTGTCTTTTTCATCATTTCAATTTAATGAAGCGACTAGAGACATATAGTTCCAACCAAATTTCTTAATTTGAAGCTTTATTATGAAAAATCATTGCAATGTATTTTATTCAAAGTATTATCCATCGATAGCCGCTTTTTTCGCAACTTTCAGGCACTTTATATTAATTTTTATTCATTTAAACCTCATTTCGAAAGAACGATGTATCTCTTGAAGGTCTCCGTGAATTCGCCGATTTTTGGTATCTTCATAAGAGATGAAGCGCAGCTCAGACAGGCCACAACTCAAAACTCGGTACAAGTAATAATCGAGAAAGAGATCATGATCTGGGAAATATACAGGGTGTCACCGATTTTAAAGCATGTAGTTGAGCGTCGTCATGCTGAAGAATAATATTCTTCAATGGCATTAATTGTAGTCGATAGTGATCCTTATCGATGGTTTCAAAACGTCCGTTATGTTAAAACGTCGTCGGCGTCAAAATCGCCATTTTTAAAAAGTTAGTATCGGTATTCATATGTTGAAATTAATGGGACATGGTTGTCATAATCTTCACACAGCATTCGATGACCTTTAGTCAGCTATTTCTTCAAATTGAAATAAAAAAGTAAAATTTTCCGCAAATGCGATTTTCTCGGTACAAATTCAAACATTTCCAGCGCACTGAAAAACAGTTTTGTTTCCACATTGACGAAATGATACATACTAAAAAATGAAGCTTGTTGTAAGTGAGGCTTCAACATGAAGTTGGCTATAGATGCGATTATTAACGTTCAGAATACTAAAAAAATATAAAATAAAAATAGTCCAATAATATAAATTTCCAATAGACACAGTTGCGCTTTCCTCAAACAAAGGACGTAAAGTCTATCTGCTCTAATCTACTCCAATTCGAACGGCGGCTTCCGCGTTTAAAATCGTAAACAATGTTAATTTCCTACGACTGAAAATTGAGCCGTTGCCGTAAAAAATTCGCACTAAAACGAGATTTTCACCCAAACAATAGAAACGCTCAGAATAGTACCATTAACTTCATTTCATTCACCGTTTTGTTTTCGGCGTTATATCCGCCTCCTTTTTACATCGTTGCCGAACGATTCAAAATAAAAAAGAATGGAGGAGAAAACGGTGTTTTTTATAGTACCAATTTGCATTTTGTTCGTTTTAAAATCTGATTAGTTTCGTGTTAATTAACGTCTTAAATTATGAATCCTAACGTTTATAGCTTCGCATAATACCTATATAAAATATTAATTCATATAATAATAGGTTGTAAAAATGACTTTTTCGTATTAAATGATGGTAGAATTTTTTATCTCTAATTGTAACAATATTTATCTGTGTAGAGCCACTACTATCTGTGATAGAACCACACTCTTTTTGGAGCAAATATCTTAATACTTATATATTAAAAATATATTAGAGGTTATCATTTTTAAATTAGGATGTTATTGGTTGCTCTGTAAAATATAAACATGTCTAAGATCACAACAGCAAAACTATCGTTGCTAGTTCGCTTGAGACTGAGACATTGTTAGCTGACTCATGATACTTTAAAAGGTTAAAACATACTTTTATCTGCTCTAGAGAGGTTGGAGCTAGAATAGGGTTAAACATGCTTAGGGCACTTAGATGACAACTGTACCTCAGCTTTAAAAATATTGAGAAACTTGTAGTGTCCTTGGGACTGAGGAATCTGTAATCAAGTGTATAATGGAAAATATACTTATGTTACTATCTATTTCTATATATATTTATAAAGCAGGCTTAGTGGCGCAGTGGTAAAGGCGACAGGACGGTCCTCCTACTGTTCAGATAGTCGCGGGTTCGAATCCTGCTCAGGGATGGTCCGTAAATTTATATTTGTGGTAGTTTAATATTTATGATTGTCCTAGACAAGAATGTAAAATCCGACAGGGAAAATGATCCCGGTCACGTCAGTAACCAGGCTGGGTAAGACCGGATGTCTTCTGAGATGGTTTCTAAGTTAGTCACCGGCCAGTCGGTAGGCTTAATGCCGAGGACCGTGGTTCGGAGCCCAGGTTAAGCTGTAGATACAGTCACTAAAAAATCCAAGCGGTTGACGTGACTAAAAACTATAACATTTAACATATATATTTATATATTTATATATATATATATATATATTTATATATATATATATATATATATATAGATATATATATATATACATATATATATATATATATATATATATATATATATATATATATATATATATATATATTTATATAATGTTTATTTAAGTGTATGAGTGTGTATGGGTGTATTATATACGTTCTCTCTCCATGTCCGCATTTTATAGATTTGTTTTATTATTATCTATTGTGTAACAATTTAAAATTTTATCTATATTTATTTATTTCTTAATAATTATTTAGTCTTTTTTATTATTTACATCTTGCATTAGATTGTTTCGTACAAAATTTATATGTATCCAAAATACCAGTGAGGTCACATCGTTATGACGTCGAATTTATTGTCAATTGTAGTTTGTAAATTCGTTTTAAAATGAGACAGTATACTTCTTTTCCATTTTATTTGAGTTAAAATTGAAACAATGTTACGTAACAATGAAACAGTTTAAGTTCTTCGATGATGTATTCATTAGATACACTATGGTGTTGATATAAATTATATTTGATAACATATTTTTGTTTCACTACATAAATAACATTTGCATTTTGTTATATGTAAAAGTTAAATAGACTAAAAGTTAAAGTTAACACGAACAATTTTCGAAATCATTCGTTTTGATGACGTGAATTCATGATTATATTTATATATTCGATGGACTACAGATTAGTGTTTGATATTTATATGAATAAATTCAGTTTGAAAAATGCGGAAAACCAAAATTAAATTTTATCCAGCCCAATTTGTGAAAATAAATTTATTAGATGTTATATTAAAGTTTGCTACAATTGAAAATATTACAACACATTATTTCATTATCCTATTCGCTAAAATTGGCAATTTGTGGTTTAAGCAGGCTGGGTCTGTAATAAACGCTCTACACATTTAACGGAATATACGAATAACGTTCTCTAAGCTGACGGATAAATTTATAACGCCCATAACATATTTCAATACCCTCAGTGCTAGCTGTGTGAGTAAAAAGGAATCGCACCATTTAATGCTGCGAGAGAGAAGCGTCAAATTTATGGCGAATTTCTCGTATAAGCAACGTCATTCCAAAAATTGTCAACAAAAAGCAAGTTATTACTAGTGTTTTCAATAAGTCTGAAGGAAGAAAAGACATAAATTAAAAAAAAAAGATTTTTGGTTAAAGTTTAATTTACAGTATAATATCCTTTGGTTTTGATTCCTTTCTAATGATCTTTCAATTTATGAATCCCTTCACTGTAGTAATTTTCCAAAAAGGCACCAAATCATCCTTCTGCGGCAACCACTAAGTGATTAAGCGTATGTTGCTCACTTGTTCACTTAACAAAGGAATTTTCTGACAACATAGGCAAGTGGCTATTTTCTAAAATTACTATAACTAGTATGGCTAGTTACTTTATATTTTAGTAGAAAATATGGTACTTTATATGACAATAGTTTTACAACTTGAAAGGATTGAAGAGAAGATAAAAAAATCTAATCATTGTTGATTACAGTGCGATTAATGGGTTGGCAGATTTTAAAATGTTTGTATAGTTCTATGAATTAAATACAATTAGTAGTAATGACGATTGTGTTATAATAAGTTCAGTTTCGCTTTAACCATTGTGTTGTGTAGATATCCAAATTTTATTATGGATAAATATGCGTCAAACGATCGAGCAAAAATAGTGCGTAAAGGCTGTCTGGTGAAATTGCTGATTTTTCGTCTAAGTTGATAATGAAGGATGAAACCTCTTTTCTTCTCAGTAGCTACTTCAATAAACAGAACAGTCGGTTTTGGGGAAGACAGAATCCTCAATTAATTCTTGGAACATCATTGTATCCACTAAAAACAAACTGTATGGTGTGGTATTCATGCTGGAAACATCATTGGTCCCTATTTTTTTGAAAATGACCAAGATGTTGCAGTTACTGTTACTGCTGAACGGTACCAAGACATGATTCGAAGTTTTCATGTGCCTGAAATGAAAGAGCAACGACTATAGGACATGTGGTTACAGCAAGATGGGGCCGCAGTACACACAGCTCATTCAACAATTCAGTTATATAATGACGTTTTTCCATGAAGACTAATTTCGCGAATTTTTTAAATTATTAAACTAATTTAGCATGGCCAGATAGATCTCCGGGTTTAACACCACCAGATTAAAGACCAAATAAAGTTTCTATGAAGACCAAACTTACTTATATTTTCTTTGAGCACAGTTATAGGCAATAAAAATAGTAGCCAGACTTTTTCCCCACGTTATAGTAGGGAGTGTTCTAACAAACAAAACAAAGTCATTATAACAAACGAATACTTGTACATTTTTGTTAACCAGAACCACCAGACCGACAAGTTTTCTGCATACCATTGTTTCCTATAATCTTGAAATAATTTTATTATGCTAGAATGTCTCTCAATTAAATATTTGTTTGGAACAAGATAAAAGAAACGCACTGGATGTCCAACGAACTGTAAACGAAATGCAGCTAATGATATCATTTCTAAGAACCGTATAGCCATTAAAAGAAATCACCGTTCCAAGAAAGAAGAAATGGTGTTCTGCCTTTCGCCATATATACAAAGTTATACGGTGTTATCCTTAACGACAGATAAAGAAGGAAAAATAATAAAGCACGAAAGAGAGATCGTGAGCAAAATGAAGCTAATGATACCACTTTGAGCGAGCGGATGCCCATTGTTTGGGTAAAAATCTCGCCGAAGACGGTCTCGAGTGACGGCTCAATTTAGATTCGCGGAAAATTAACCTTGTTTACATCTCCGGGGTTTGGAAAGGTTTTGTCTAAAGGGGAGGGCGGAATGGATATACTTTGATTATTAAATATATTTTCCTTATTAAACGTATTTCCTTGCCGTTGTTAATATAATTTTTGGTCGTTATTTTATTTTTTCATTTATACTAATACGGCATTGTTTCTTTGTAACATGCAACATTATAAAGGAACAAACTGATTCAAAATCTCGTTTTGGTGAACGTGAAATCGAAATATTAAAGAAGAAATATTGCTTATAATGAAATGTCGGTGATTATGACACTTAGTAAATATGCAATTGCAGCTCAAAATTCTCATATTTTAAAAAACGTTCTTTAATATTGCTACTATGAATAATGTTATGTAGTAGCAAACCCATGGGAGTACCAGATCACTTTAAAATATATTCCTTTTATGCTCATGGCATCCATTTTTGGATTGCCTAATTTGTATCAATCAGTCGTTAAAACAATGCTTCTCCATCGGTCTTGATCGCCATTGGTGCTGTTACTGTTGATAATTTCTCCATTATTAGCAAGCTTGAATTGGTTGGAATGTACATAAATTTAGTATTGTTGCTTGAGTAATTATTGAAGCTCTTTTATAAGTAAAGATAAGGCAAATGTATAGAGAAAATTTTATGCAGCAGTCGGTAGGATTTCGGGGATCATAAGGCTGTACTCTTTTCAATTAATTCATTCAATTAACCGGAATTAAATTAATTAACAAGATAATAAAATATGTTCGAAGTATTTCTTGGTGTGCTTAAGTAACAGGTCTTGGTGAAGCAGCACTTTCATTTCCTTCAAATGCGGCCGTTTTTTTCGGAGATTTTGTCCTTCAAGCGGTTCAAAAACGCTATGTAATAACTGTTGATGGTCCTTCCTTTTTCGAGGCAGTCCATTATTCCATGCGGATCCCAAAATACAGATGCCATAAACGTGCCAGCCGACTGTTGCGTTTTACCACGCTTTGGCGGGCTCATCGTGTGCAGTGCGCTTGAAAGGAGTGAAACGATGGAGTCATGTTTCATCCATTGGCACATATCGATGCAAAAACTCTGGTTTATTACGCTTGATCATCTTCGAACACTGATTCGAATCATCAACTGATCGTTGTTTTTCGTTAAAAGCGAGCTCGCGCGGTACCCACTTTACACAGAGCTTCCTTATATCTAAATATTCGTGAATTATATAATATAAACGTTCAGTTGATATCTTTACTTGTTTACTATTTCATTCAACTTCAATTTATATTCAAAATAATTTTCTGGATTTTTTTACTGTTTTCGTCGGTAGCAACATCTTTTGTTCACCGTCTTTGGTGTTCATTTCACCACGTCTAAACTTAGCATTTCAATCCTAGATGGTTGATTTTCCTGGAGCAGTGTCCGGAAACTCGACATCAAGCCAAGTTTTTGTTTCAACTATATTTTTTCCCTTCAAAAAGCAATATTTTATCAAGACAAGACAAACTGATGATCCGACAGCTGTCAAATTTATACACGCCTCTTTTGAGGGTTAGGTCTAACTATAAAAACATATGGATTTAATTCTAGTAGCACCATCTATGTGTCAGACCTTTATAGTAGCCGAAGCTAACGGCGGATTGAAGGTGCCATAAACTGTTGCAACTGAAAAACACTCAAGCATTGAAAATCACCCCTTGTCCGTGGATTCCTGGTACTTGCATAACAGTTCAAAGTGTACGGCTACCAAAGGTGGCAATCAAGAAGGAAATTATGAAAATTTGAATAGAAAGAGTACCATTTTGAAGATTTTCAAAGGCACAGGCGATACTCAAACATAATTTTATTAGAATTATTAGCTCTCCAGAGGGTACAACAACTACGGTCATCCCTGTGGTCTTTTTCTTAGGAAGGAAATATACGAAGGAAGGAAATAACGACTCGTACTGTCGGATTTTAATAACAGAGATACGTGCTTGTTGCTCAAAGGAAATTGAAATTTTAGGACACAATTGATCAATGATAATATTTGTTGAATTAACGAAGGGTTATAAAGTTGTGTGACAGATGTTATATTTAAGAATCAGTATTAAAATATTATATTACAGGAGAATATTAAGGTGTTAATCTACGATAGCTTCATGCAGATTATGAAGTTTGACAGTAATAGTAATACTCCTTGTTATTGCGATACTTGCGGAAATAATATTTGATAATTCTTTCTAAGCAGTGACATGAAGTAGGAATGCTGAGATGTGTATCGATTATCGATTTATGAAAAAACTATCTATATATTTAACTGATTGTTTTGGCCGATATTTAAGATAATAAATACTTTTATATTATCAAAATTAACGATATTTTCTAAACCCTATAAAAATATCGATATTTTTAATAATCTTTAAAACCAAGTAAATGTTTATCTTTGGTTTTAATAAAAACACTTTTTAAAATGTTTATAAACATCAATTTGTTTAGCCGCGATGTATCAATATTTTGAATTTCTGATATATTTTTTAAAGGGCTTATATTTATCTTTCCTCTCACAAAAAAATACTGGGACATTGAAAAATATTCGGCATTTTATTCTCCTTGTATGAAGAATGCTCTAAAACCAAACATTCATTTTGGCTATAACAATCTCCAGGTTCTCAAATGTTTAGCCCTCTTAAAATCAAAGAACTCTTTCCTCTAATTCAATTAAAATTGTATTATTGTCAGTGATAAATCCCCTGATAATATCTCTAAAATTCTGACCTAAAATATAACCGGATCTATATCGTCATCATTGTTGTGTCGCGTTATACAATTGCGCTCCAGGCTCGCAAAACTTTCTTCCCCCTCCTTCCGCCCACCATTATCCTTTGCATCCTTTTGTGCGCTAATTGTGTCAGCTTCGCGAATTCCGTTTTAATTATACGAAAATTTCCCCCGCGAAAATGTCATTTTCGCGGCGGCTTTGATTAAGTTGGATTTCCCCACTTTGCCCGAATAGTAGTCGGTGCTGGTTGGGGACTACGAAAAGTGTCATCGCCGTTATAAATAGACCCGTCGGCTCAAGAAACATTATTGTGGCCTTGTTCTCGCTCTAACTTCTGCTTAATAAACGTTGGGAATGTATGGCATAGTGTAAAATATAAATCACCCGGCTTACTGATCTACAATTCCGTATAGTTCGGTTGCCGTAATGATGATTTACCTTTCATTGAAGTGGTTTGTTTGGAACCTATTCTTCACACCACCTTCATAAATCATAAACTATACTAATTTTTAAATGCGAGTTTAAAATTGATTTCTAGGTATATACGATATAAATATATTCTTGTTTTTTTAGTTTTTAAAGCATCAGACGTAAGGCTTCAGTGACAAGAGTAAATTAATTAGATTTTAAGCTTAAACTCAGATTTTAGTGCGTGTGTCAAGATTGATTCTAGTTTTCAGGTTCGCACATAGTGGCAGCACTGTGCTTTTATGGTAGCTGTCTGATGACGACCTGCATTAAATGATATTTTGAACTTGTTTTGTACTGCGAATGTACTTCGGAACATGAAAAAATGCAGAGATAACGTTGCAAAGTCGATTCAAAGTATTTTTGTTACGTTTGTGGATGTTATATGCCCTGTAAACGTAAAAAATCCCAAATACAATCAAAAATGTGTAGTTGTAGTACTTCGACTATGGGTAGTAAACATTGAAATGGCATGGGTATCGAATATATATTGTAAGTGTGAAGCATAAAGCCGTATAAGAACAAAGCTCTATAAGTGGTCATTTGGTGAAAATGTGTACTTCTCATTTTTTGTGCCAATATTATGAACATAATAGAAATATCATGTAGATAATAGCAGCTTTTGCTTGTTCAGTGTCGTATAAATTCAAAAAAATAGCACGGTGTAAATATGTTACGAATCACTTATGATTTAGGATGGACGGAATTAATTATACCACTTATGGCTCTGGAAAAAAAGAGCAACATTATTTATTTACATGCTCTTTTATACATTTTTGAACAGCCTCGATACAAATTACAGCGCCCTCTACTAGCTGTTTTTCTTCTCTTCTTCATTGGCTCTTGTATCGACATTAGTCATATATTTAACATCTGATCTCAATTTAGATGTATCTATCGACTAACTTAGTTGACATTATAAAAAATATTACAAAAATACATTTAAATTGCCAGAACAAAACTATTGCATTCTACGTACAAATGTGTTTGAACTTAGAATTATTATATTTCTACATGGTGGGAATTTAATTTCAATTAATGATTTAATTGAACAAGTCTACACAATTATGTGATTAACAAACGTAACCATTAATTTCTTCTTCAGGCATAATTCTCTCTTTGAACACGCTTAAAAACTTTTTCACTCATGCATTATTCCACTTTTAATGCCAATTATTTAGTTTCTTCTTCATCCATTTATTCAGGTCCATTTATACTAAACCTACATAAATCTATTTGTTTTTTATGAACTTTCTATGCGCCTTTTGTTGTTCTATCTAAATAACTTCTAAACGGTACATCTTTAATTATTTCTTCACTTTCATCAATATTAAAGTTCACTTCCACTGGTGTATCTATTGTTTTACCTTATTGCTCTTTGAATTCAATTAATAATCGTTGAATGGTGCCCTTTTGATTTATCTTCAGTTCATCTTTTGTCTTCTCTATGTTCATTCCAAGAAATCGTTCAACTTCAGTAAACTTCCTAATATTTAATATTTCATGTAAATGTTGAATAAAGATTGTCTGTCTGCTCTTCAGGTCCTGTTATTTATCCACCATCAACGAATATAACAAGATGAACATTATCTTTCGAGTAAAGGCAATAGTCATACTCTGATGTTTTCAAATTCAGCTTATTCATTATATCATTAAATTCCATTTCCCAACATTTGGTTGCATTTCTCGATCCGTACAATGCTCAATATAATTTGAAATATTTTGTTTTAGTGTCTAGATCCTCTGGTTTCGTAATGCATATATCATTATTAATTGTACCTTTCTGTAAAAAATGCTACCACAGCCCAAAAAGCAATTAAATAATTTGTGAAAAAAAAAAGATAATACTCGACAGTAGTGGACTTAACCGTAGGTTGAAGAGACAAAAACCCTTTGAACTAATATACTTTTATGCATGAGAATGTTTTAAAACTACATGGTATGCACCAGTGGGATCTATCAAATGCTAATTAAGTTTAGATCTAAAAACTTCTTTCTGGACTTCAAGAACAATATGAGTCAATGATTAATACATAAATGTACTTAGTAACAGATGTAATATATGTGTTTTTGTAATATATGGGCTTTTACATAAAAAAAGTTACAAAAGATGATTTAATAGAGGAGGTTACGTATACACCAGATATATTAAATTATTGAAGTCATTAAGATTATTTGTTTTTATTATGAGACGAAATTGTATTCCGAGACATTCCGAGCAAAATGTAATTTATATATTTCGCTAACCCCGCGCATCAGTTAAATCCAATAAACAGAACTTGGGTTTCCTGTGTACCAAAGTAAAGCAGAATCAATACTTTTATGGGAAATATCTTTTTCATCATACCGTTCGTTGCTTTTTCGGACGATCGACAAGAAATATAAATACGCAGAAGGCGGCGCTGATGAGGATTGATATTATTCCCGCAGAAAAGAGATTTTTATCTTTATTTAGTTATGGTGAGAATGGGGCAAAAAATCGGGGACATAAGCTTTGATAAAAAAAAGACCGTGGCGGGGGGCGCTGGCGGTTGGCTTGTTTCACTTCATCGAACAGCCAAAGGGAATATGTTGAAAAGGCGTGTATTTCATCGCAGTATTCAAGTATCGAAGGCCTTTTTTCAATCACGTATTGGCTGGCTTCAGAATTTTTTATGTGTTCTTTTCCAATGTAACAATTGATAATGCTGCAGCCTAATTTTTATATTTGTTATTTTTGTTCAAAATAATATTTAGTAATAATTAATTTAGGTATAATATAAAATAGATATAAGTAAATGAGCAGTTCAGCTAATCAACATGCATGCTCAGGTTTTTTCAGTGTCATCTAACATATAGGTTAGATGAAAAATATATACGCTTTTGTATTCTAATGAGCTTTTAGCTCACACCTTCAAGGGTAATTTCTAGACAGTAACTCGGTTCAAAGCCGAAGTATAGGTTCTACGTCACTGCTTAGTCCCTTGTTTTGATTTAGGATCATGATGGTAAATCCTAGTTTCATTCATAGTGACGAAAAGACGGATAATATATTCTAAATAACAGTTAAATGTCAATTGTTATTTGTTAGCCAATTTTGGAACCCAGATGGGAAAATAGATTTTTGAAAATCTTTTAAAATATTGCTTATTTATTTTGCATATTAAAATGTTTTTGCTAAATATTTCTCAATCAATTGAAGATCTTCAAATCAATATTTTGATTTATTTTGATGCAGTTTATGAACGCCGTTCATATGGACAAGTTTCAAAGCCTGAGTGGTCAGTTTTAAATAAATTTTTATTTATATATATTTTAGTCTTCTTTTACCAAGTATGTATTCACGGTCCTTAGCATTAAGCCGACTGGCGAGTGACCAACTTTAGAAATCATCCCAGAAGTCATCCGGTCTTACCCAGCCTGGTTACCGGCGTGACTGGAATCATTTTCCATGTCGGATTTTACACTCTTGCCTGGAATTCGAACCCGCGGCTATCGCAACAGTAGGAGGACCGTCCCATCGCCTTTAGCACTGCGCCACCAAGCCGGCTTTTAAATAAATTAGATAACTTATTTTGAAGCACCAGCACCACCTAACCATTTGGCAGTTTGAATAATGACTGAGCCCTTAAACGATGTTCCATTTTTTATATTGTTAAAAATCACTTTTTAATTGCTTCTACATCAATCAGATGATACCCCGCGAATTTTGTTATGATCCAAATATCTTCTATGGTTGAAAATGAAGTTAATAATTATATTATAATAGCTTTTCCTAAAATATATTAATTTTTAAAACTATACGTTTTCTCTAGCAGTATAATGATTTCCTTATGAACTCTATCTCGTAATTATGTTTAATCTTGGATGGGGAATCTTGATTTTTTTTAAATTCTAGACCATGGTATCTTGAGAGACTACAATGTACTGACGAAGGCTGTATAAAGTATGGATAGTATATATAAAGTGCAATATGATATGTTAAGATGTGTTAAAGTCACGGTATTTTTACTGAGTGATACAAAACATAATATCCTGAACTGTCAATATTGAGCCGTATTTATTATTTTTCTTATATTATATTTATTACGGGGATATAGTATGGCTCTATTTTTCTTATAACATTTACGAGGTATAATTAAGTTGCTCTTACGGAATCCCTTCCACGAAGCCAAATTGTCAACAAAGAATATAACTTGAGTGTTATTATTATGCCATGGTTTTGGTCATGGTCATGGCCATGGTCTTGTTATCTGTTGATCACAGTGAATTTTATTTAGAGACATTGTTAGGAAAAGTACTAATAAGAAAAATGCATTCCTTATTCCGTTAAAAATGTACTATAATTTATAATCAGGCTAAATTATGATAAAATGACAGAAAATCCTTTTATTGTTCCATCTGTCAGATATTTTCCAGTTTATTATTCAAGAGCTGAACGTTAGTCAGATGAAAATGGAGTGGGTTTCCAGGTTGACGTTGGTTGGGAAAATCCAGTAAACTAGCACCGCAATTTGCACTGAAACGTGGAAAAACCGCCAGGATCATTTTTCAGGAAGGTTATATTTGCGGAATATTACTCGTACAATTTTAATGTAGCAGATATTTGCTTAAATTGGTTATGTCCATAATTCTCCAGGTTTTCCAGCGGATTATAACGGTTCTAATCTTTCAGTTAACTTAAAAACATATATTTTATGTTCCATTTTGTTTATATTTTATTTTTCATTAGATCTAGAAAAAAACAGCTACTGCTTATAAGTTTTCAGTCTGACACTACACTATATTTTATTAGTTTGAATAATTTGTAGAAAAACGCAAATGTTCTGTTCTTTTATATCGTTTAATCTCGAGCTTATGATTTGTGGAGAGTACAAACCTTAAAAGGACGTAACAAAGTTTGATTCTACTTTCATATTAATTACAAGTTAATTTTTTATTTATATTTCAGATCAAAAGTGTGGTAAAAGTAATTATTCTATACGCTAAAAGCATTTCGTATTCACTATATACATAATATTGTCTTGTAACGTCTGATAAATAATATATTACAGGGTATATTTTGCAATTTTACAATCTATTTTTTTGTCTACAATGTGTTAAGGCATGACAACAATGTTTTCCTCTGGGAAAACTAAGTCTGTAACTTCGTAAGCCTTATTTGCCTTTCTGATTATTCGTAAATATTAGATGAAAGCAAAATTTAACGAGATATATCCAGTATCTTAAGTTTTACTCTAAGTAAGAAATAATGTTGACGAAAATAAACGAAATAAAGGTACTGATGTGTTTTTTTTTTATAAAGAAGCAACAGCATTGAAATATCGTTGGAAGCGTAGATACAAATGAAAGGAAAATGTGAAAATAAAAGGGCAAAGCACAAATATGTATTAGGGATCGCGAAAAATAAATAATATTTATTTATGGTTAAAGTTATCCAGTATTATGGTTTGTGACATATCAGCTGAATAATGGACTGTATACAGAATGGAAAGCGAACAAAATAAATAATGTTGCTTTTTTGCTGCTGCGAGATAAAAAGGTTCTGTTTCTAACATGGTTTCTTTGTTATTTTTACATCGGAAAAAGTTATTACCTTTATGTTTTATGTTTTGATGCTTCGGTAATCATTAATTTAATATAAATTGATTATGTAATTTAAAAAATATAAAATAATATTTTGTATGTTGCGAGATTAACCATGCAATACTTAAATTATATTTGAATTAACTATTTGAGATGGTTTGTTAATTTCATTAATGTAAATAGATATTCAAATAATTAGATTAATTTTTAATTAGATTAATTCACTATTGCATAAATATTTAATTATTGGAGAGAGATAATACTCCATCATAGTAGTAAGAGTTCCTGGATTTCCTAACCGAATCAAAATGAGCAGAGAATAATAGTTAATATATAGACAGAATGGAGGTTATGTAGATAAGATTTTCATGCTTCACTTATTTACGGAGGAACATACTATGCATGGAAAGCATTTTATTGTTGTTTGTGAATAGCGTATATTTAGTGATACAGATGTTGAACATTCTTTAAGATATCATTCCAACCCACGAATCATCTGTTATTGCAAACCATAACGTCACCCAGTTACAGAAAGTGCAAAAATTTAACTTCTTGTAAGGTGGCTGCGGCTGAAGTAATAAGCTGATTTGGCTAAGATGCAGGAATTTTCGTTTTTTTTTAAGATCGTGCGTGTGGAAGTGAGGAAATACCGTACTTGAAACCAAAATACGACATTTTTCAAAGGCGTATTTTGTTATATTACTGAACTATTAACAGGTCAATTGAAAAGTCCCCTGCCTGAGACATAGATGACGCTACTATAATTAAATCCATATGTTTTTTAGTTAGCCTGTAAAGATGCGTGTATAAATTTGAGAGAAGTCGGAATTATAGCGTTTTGAGTGAAGCAAATTTTGTTATTGTGACAACCATTGTGATCAACCATCAAGGAGTGATAAGCTAAATTTAGACGTGGTGAAATGAGCACCGAAGACGGTGAACGCAGTGGACGTCCAAAAGTCGTTGTTACCGACGAATTCATTCAAAAAATCCACGAAATGATTTAGACTGACCATAAATTGAAACCAAAGAAAATAACAGACACTTTTTAGGTATCAACTGAAGGTGTAAATCATTACGAATATTTAGGTATGAGAAAGATCTCTGCAAAGTGGGTGCCGCGCGAGTTTACTTTTGATCAATAACAACGACGAGTTGATGATTAGGAGCAGTGCTTGAAGATGATCAAACGTAATAAACCCGAGTTTTTGCATTGGTATGTGACAATGGATGAAATATAGCCTCATCATTTCACTCTGAAGTCTAATCGACAGTCATTCGAGTAGACTGCATACGATGAACCGGCTCCAAAGCGTGGGAAAACGCAACAATCGGCTGGTAAGGTTATGGTGTCTGCATTTTGGGATGCGCATAGAATAATTTTCATTTGCTACCTTGAAAAAGGAAGGACCACAATCATCTATTATATAGAGTTATTGGAACAATTGGAGGACGAACTAACCGAAAAACGGCCGCCTTTGAAGAAAAAGTAAGTACTGATTCATCAAGACAATGCACCGTGTCAAAATTCCATGAATTGGGCTTCGAATTGTTTCTTTATCCATCGTATTCTCCAGATCTGGCCCCAGACACTATTTCCTATTTTCAGATCTCAAAAGAATGTTTGCTGGGGGAAATGTTCGTCGAGTGAAGAGGTGATCGATGAAACTGAGGCCTATTTTGAAGCAAAGGACAAATCGTACTATAAAAATGTTATCAAAAAGTTGGAGGATCGCTATAATAAGTGTATCATCCTTGAAGGGAATTATGCTGTATAAAAAAAACTAATTTTGCCAAAACAATGTGTTTTACTATGACAGGCCGGGGACTTTTTAATTGATCTGCTACAGTTTCTATCTATAAGCTTGAAGTCTTTAAAATTCGATCCTTAAAGCAGATTATGCATGTTTATTTCTGAATTTGTCTTAGAAATGCATTTATTCGATTAATATGTGATAATCAACGCACAGATGAGAAATAAATTCCGACTGAAAGTGTACAACACATAACAATATATTTTGAATGGAGGACGAAAGAACCAGTTTCAGGAAAACTAAATTTTAAACATTTTCTGTTCTGCGATCAACAGCAGTATCTTTATGAGGACCAGCCGTAGAATGATACTTATACTGAATATAAAAAGTGAATTATTCCATAGAAAATTAGAAAAAATGACGTGGTTAATTCCGTTGTTTGACTGTTTGAAACATTCTTTGTAAAAAGCTGATAATCAGAACTCACTAACTCACGAACTCAGACTAAATTTGTCTAAACAGAAGTAATTATATAATAAGTAATAAAACTGTACTTACTTTATGCTAATTATAGATCAGAGTATGTATATAGTAACTGTTTTTTTAAAAATTATTTTTACTTCACTATTTTATGACTTAGGAATAGTGGTTAAATATTCAGAAATTATAAAACTGATAAACAAGGAAGAAAGAAATTTACTTTCTTTGCGAACTAATACAACCTTGTTAGTCTAAATTATCATTTACTAATCGATCATTAAAATTAGTTGAAAAACTAAATATTCAATTCTGTTATAAATTGTTAAAACCAAATGGGTTCATAATTACTTTCAATTAACTTTCTATGAATATTGCAAAGATTGACTGATCCAAGGACAAAGTACTGTAATTTGACCTGCTTTTGTTTTAAGTGATGAATATTTTAATATGGTGATTTAACATAAAATAAAAAACTCATCGCTGACTTAAACTGTAACTAAACTAAATACTAAACTGTAGAAAAATAGTAATAATTCTATTTAATACGGGCTGAAATGAAATTGATTTTACTATTAGCCATTTTCACATGTTTACCATTAATCCTAATTCTGGATGTTTATTTTTAGCGGGGACCATTTCCTGTATATTTTTTTTCCAATTCGTATAACTGAACACTAAAAAATATTTCTATTTGGAATCGTTTAGCAGAACTATAAAAGTCGTGGGTTTATTTCTAATGGCCTTAATACTTGTGACGAAAAATACAATAACGGCAAAATGGTCTATTTTTAGAAATCAGTTCGACATTCGACGAACGGTATAATGTGCGATAAATGTTTTTTTTTATATCGATTTGTTACATTAAATTCTATGTTAGTATTTTATTTATATAAGTTGGAAAGGTTGTGCTCGTTAAAGGTTTGTTAGGTATATACTGAAGACGGAATTATTATTATAAGGAGTAACAAACTCTTCAATCTGGATATATTTGGTTTTCGTTATTTTATTATCCAAGTGTGCCTGGTTTCTCGGTTCAAAGTAATCCCCTTAATTTGTTTTAGGGATGGGTTTAATGATTGTTATTATTTCTCCATCTTGGGTTTGATGCTCTCGATGTTATATTTACATCTTTTATTTACTTCTGTTATATTTATATATATTTACATATAGTCTATTCAAAGTTATTTTGTACATGCCTCATTTAAATTCGTAACGTCAAAACGTCGCAATGTTGCCGCATCAACTCTGAGTTTTGGGACAGTTTGGCTTTGACATATAACTACATTCTTATATAAATAAAATAGTTGAACAAAAATTTTATCTAATATATTTTTTTAAACATTATGGTACATCTAAAAACTACAGTTAACAATAGCAGCCACAATAGTTTATAGGTTAGAGATATAACCTCTTATCTTCATTGCTTTCCAGAATTTTGCATACGTCTGGCAACCGGACGACTTTGACAGGCTCATTCGTTTACGCGTTCGAACCAATCAACCAGAAGATAAGAAGGAAAATATTGTCTGATTCTGAAACGAATTTAGAAATTGGGACAGGCAAAACATTAAACATCTTGATGACGTATGACAAAAAAAATTTGAATGGACTACATATTGGAAATGATGAATATTTTGTCTGAAAATTAGGTGTACTAGAAATATCACTCAACAATTTTTATTTAACACAATATTAACTAATTACGAGAAGCTATTTGAAAGAAACGTTATTTTCATTTTTATCAACATTTTCATTTTAATGACCTTATGAATAAGCATAATTGATTTTGGAGTAAAATGAATCTGAAATACATTTATCAGAAAACTCTAGTTTATCTAAACTGAATGTATACGATGCTTTATTAGTTCACATTAGCGGCAGTTGTTCAAACCAGATTGGCTATTAAGATTATCAATTCAAGCTGATCCAGTTGTTGTTACAAGAAATGGTAAATACTCTCTTCTCCTGTTAATATATTCTTAAGCTGTATAGGAGCGAATTATAAGATCTTGTGGAGAATGTCGGAAGCATTAATATATGTGCTAGAATATATAGAGCTATCTGCAGCGAACATTATATAGGTTGAAAGATATTGGATTTTCTCTCCGGCTTTTTCCCTTGCACGCATTGCTCGTTCATCACAGTCGGAGATGGGAGAAGTGTTTGTACAATAGCAACAGGACAACGCCCTGGCTAGCACTACTAAGCAGAATAGAAGGATCTCGTTCGTTTGCTACACTTGATCTTATTGCTCGTTCATTATTGTTAATATTCGGGTATAAATCAATACATCATCCATTACTTTCCCTTTGTATCGTGTGCGCATGTCATATTTCATCCTAGCATAGTTTATCATTGCTATCAGTTACTATTATTGTCTGTTTTATAATAATTGTTTTTCAATATTAATGACTACTCTGGACTAAGATTATTATTAACTATTCTGGTTATTCCATCATTGTCGTTGTCTACCAGTGTCATTGTCCTTTATGATGGTCAATACCATGCATTCCACTATTTGTCGATACATTTATTTATCGATAGTATTATTATCGATATTATTGTAGCTGCTGTATTTTAACCGTAACATTTTTCAATATTACCTCACATTAGAAGTGTGTATTGTAATAAGTATCAATCCCTGTTCTATTTCAAGCATATTTAAATTCATCCTTGTATTAGAAAATTGGTTGCTCGGGTACGGTTTCATTATGTTTTCAGAACTATCACCCGACCAACTCGACATCAAGATCTAGTGCGCTTATTTGCTTTATTTATTTTGCCATTTATTGAGTCAGTAATTGTTTATCAATTTTTTATCACTGTTTTTATTTATTTAATATGTTAATTCGTTTATTATTGTTTCATTAAATATAGTATGTAACAGGTCAATTGAAACAGGACCGTTTGAAGGAGTAAATCGCCGAAAAACGATCACAAAGTGCGGCTTCATCAAGACCACCATGCACCGTGTCACAAGTCAGTGAAAACGATGTCAAAAATCCATGAATTGGGCTTCAAATTGCTTCCTCATCCTCCGTATTTACCAGATCTGGCCCCCAGCGACTATTTCCTGTTCTCGGATCTCAAAAGAATGCTCGGTGGGAAGAAATTTTCGTCGAATGAAGAGATTATAGTCGAAACTGAGGCCTATTATGAAGTAAAGGACAAATCGAACTACAAAAATGGTATTGACAAATTGGAGGGTCGCTATAATCAGTGTATCACCCTTGAAGGGAATTATGTTGAATAAAATAATCTAATTTGGCTAAAAAATGTGTTTTACTATGGTAGGCCGGGGACTTTTCAATTGACCTGTTACTTTACGCCGTAGGATATAATCCATATATACTGTTTTATATAACAGACTATATATATACTAAAATAATTTTAATTTTGAAAAATTCTTTTAATAATATATTCTTAAAGGATTAAGCTTTGAAAATATGAAAACAATCTATTATTTAACCTTTCTCAACTAGAATTCTCGCTGAATTCATATTCCTTCTGTATTTTAGGTCTCTTATTTATTTCTTCGTGTGTTGCTTTATTATATATCGTAGATGTCTGGGTAAAAAATGAAATTCCAAAATATATTGGGTGTATTTTTTATTGTCACTGCCAACCCACCAAATATTTTATATCATATCGGCAAAAATATGATATTTTAACGTGTACAGAGACTGAACGCTTCATAAATATTACATTTCGCATAAATTATAAATAATGCCAATCGAGTTATCGGCTATCGATCGTCTCGCCCAGTCGTTAATTTCCGAACGTCCGAGCTGAAAACATTCATTCGGAATATAGAGCGCGATCTACGCCGTATCGGTCCGTTTTTTAATCCCTTAAAATTAGCTGCGAATCCTCCTTCGCTTCGCTTCGATTTTTTTAAACAATCAAATCCCAATTTTCACCCGATCGTTTCTGGTTTACCTTAGGTTTATCTTCTCGTTCGGGTTTTATGTGTTTTTTTTTTCGGCGATTCCTTGTCCCGTACATTGTGTAGGTGTCAAATGGACCGTTATCCTCATTGTTTTACGATTACGGAAGTAAATTTCGTATATAGTTTAATCTTAATATAAAAAGTACTTTGGTTTTCTTTCTCTGAGACATTAGTATAAACGTATTCCATTAAATTAGTAGAAACCGGTATATATAGTCTATTTAAAGTTGTTTCGTACATAATTGAAGAAAAATTTTATCAAATACAATTTATTTTAACATTATAATACATATAAAAACTACATTTAATTATACAGGCACAATAGTTTATAGGTTAGAGTTATAACCTCTTATCACTTTATTGTTTTCAAGAATTTTGCATACGTCTGACAACCAGATGACTTTGACAGGCTCATTCGTTTACGTTTTCGAACCAATCAGACAGCCTTGTGTCTCTTTTTAATTAGAATAAAATGGGAAGCAAAATATTGTCTGATAGTGAAAGGAATTTACAAATTGCGACAGGCAATACATTAAACATCTCGATGACGTATTTCAGGCAGCATATAAGTTCCTTGCTTTTGATCATTGCAGTGTTTATCTTTTTAATAAAAAGTTAGTTACTGTTCAAAACAACCATTATTTTAAGACATTTCCGGGCATTGGTGCGTTTAAAAATTTCCTCTGTCCTATAATTTATCTAACTCAGTGTAAAAATAGCATTTTTGAAGTCAAAGTAAAGAAGTGGTGTTTCCAGCATGCTAGGTTTTGTTGGAATAAAGTTTTAGTATGGTTAAAGCACAAAGAGATAATAGGTAATATAAAAAGAAAGTACAAAGCTGGAACAAATATAGTTGCCAAATAGTAGGCGCCTGTGTATCAGGCATACCGGAAAGTCATTACCGGGTTTTTCTAACATATGTCGCAAGGATTAAGTATGCAATGTTATGATGTGGCAAATATGTCATTTTATTCTATTGACATTAAGCTTCAAAGCTCTTCATGTTATATTTTGGGAAAGAAACACCATCCCAGAGTTATATCTCTTAATAAATTTAAGTCATTTAATCAAAAACATAAACGCCGCTGATAATCATCGTATGCTAATACAAAAATTAAGGTGGGCATGCTCTAATCTCAAAAACATGTGAGGCGTAGCTTGGGAAATTTAAAAGTTGTGATTTTGAATTGTAATACAAATAACGTTTTGGTATACATATGAAAAAGTTTGAAGATTGAAGTTTTGAAGAGTTTGATTGAAAAAGTTGCAATAGTTATTGGATGAAGACCCAAAACAATCCCAAAAAAAAAATAGAACAAGCGTTAAATCTGGCCCAAGAAACGATTAGTGATCGATTACGAGTAATGAGGAAAATCCAAGAGATGGGTGTCATATCAAATTAATTATAAGCAAATAGAGAAACGAAAAATTTTTTATGGAATGCTGCATCAAAGGTATGATTGGAATCATTTCTGCATCGAATAGTAACGGGTGATGAATATATTTTAAAAACCCTAGGTGTAAAAAATCATGGTCCGATATCTGGTAAAGCCGGTCGATACATCTCAAGGCCAACTTGCTTTGGTAGCAAAACAATGTTCTGTATTTGATGTAACCAGAGTGGTGCATTACAGTGAAACAGTTAATAGTGATTGCCACCGAAAGCACTTGTATGGGACATATTATCGCATTCGCCGTACCCTCCAGATTTTTCCTGTCCGACTTTTCGAAGAACTTAGAAAATAACTCGATGAATATGTTATGACGAATGGTTACTTGTAGTTAAAGTTGATTTAATAAGCTCTGAAAGTTATTTGGTGATCTGGGTTATCGTCCTATAGGTTTTGCATTAACAATATGCTCCATGCGATTTAACACCGTAAACCCTTTGACATTAAATTATATACCTTACATTTAATGTAACTGCTTTTAACTTAAATTGTTTGTTTCAATGAGGTTTTGTGAATTATATAATTTAAATGGGTATACTGTGGTAATATATTTATACGGCTACAATGAATTTTCAATCAAAATCGTTTTACATCCATTAGATTTTTGATGACAGCCAGACAGAGTGAACAAAATTAGGAAAATAAGGTGGATGACTTAGAATTATTGAGGCGTGATATAATTTTGTTGAGCTTTTGAATAGGCATTTGCATCCACTTATAGTAAAGTTGGTGCCTGTTAAGCTCACAATACTCTTAGTAATAGTCTATTAAATAGAAATTTATTCTCCATTTAAAATATTACTATCTAAACTCTCTAAAGAAATCTTTGAAAGGTTTTATTAATTGCACCAACTGTTATCGCTCATCTGATAGTGGAATGAAAATTGACCAACTAATCAAATAAACATTGATAATAGCATCTCTTCGTATCGGCTTCGTAAGATTTAAGATTCGATTTCTAGCAGATATAAGACACTAGAGTGCGTTCTGGTTATTGGTACAAAATCCATTATTGCACAACTCCCAGTCATCTAGGGATATGTGATCAACCTCATATTATTAAGCTTCTGTTATTAGAACTGAAATAAAATGACATAAACATCTATGAAAATGTAGATTGAAAGTATTAGTTATTGCTCCAATGCTGCTAAACGTTTAAATAAAGGTGTATATTTAAATAATCAATAAATATCCGATCGAAATAACGAAATAATATGTAATATTTATAAACGACAAGAATCGATTCGTATTGTATGTTGGAATTTATTCGTAATATTAAAAAAAAGATGCCGTGTACATAATAGCATTATCTTATTACCACCAATAATTTATTCCCCGCAAAATATATATTATTAATAATTCAAATATCAATTTCAAAATAGTTTTAATGTACAAATACGTGTTACTTCATTTATTATTCGATATTTATATTTAACGGTTATGTTTATAGTTAATTAAGGTCAATTGACAAGTCGCTACTAGAATTAAATTCATATGTTTTTAGTTAGCCCTAACCCTCAAAAGATGTGTGTATAAATTTAACAGCTGTCGCACCCTTAGTTTGTGAATCATAACATTTTGAGTGAAGCAACTTTTGTTATTGTGAAAGAAAAGGAATTTTGCGTGTTGATAAAATATTGCTTTTTGACGGGCAAAAATACAGTTGAAGCAAAAACTTGGCTTGACGCCGAGTTTCCGGATACTGCCCCAGGAAAATCAACCATAAAGAATAGGTATGCTAAGTTTAGACGTGGTGAAATGAGCACTGAAGACGGTGAACGCAGTGGATGCCCTAAAGAGCTACCGACGAGAACATAAAAAAATCCACAAACTCATTTTGAATGACCGTGAATTGAAATTGAATAAAATATCAGATACCCTAAAGATATCAACTGAAAGTGTACATCATATCATTCACGAATATTTGTTTATGAGAAAGCTCTGTGCAAAATGCGAGCTCACTTTTGACTATTCTCCAAATTTGGCCACCAGCGACTACTTCCTGTTCTCAGATCTCAAAGAAATGCTCGCTGGGAAGAATTTTTCGTCGAATGAAGAGAGGATCGTCGAAACTGAGGCCTATTTTGAAGCAAAGGTCAAATCGTACTACACAAATGGTATGGAAGGGTTTGAGGGTGGCTATACTCAGCGTATCACCCTTGAAGGGAATTATGTTGAATAAAAAAATAATTTTATCACAAAATATGTTTTGCTATGGTAGGCCAGAGACTTTTCAATTTACCTGTTACAACACCACACAATCACACAAGAGAACTAAGGTAAAAGGAAGCAAGACCTGAAGATACCAGATGGGATTCCGCCCGAAACGTCGTCAGGACATTTACTCTTTCGTTACCCAGCCAATACTTTTACGATGAATAATAGGTAGGATGTTCTTACCTGTAACAATATAAAATATATTTGATAAATAAATCGTTTCATGAAATAGATAATTATGTTATTAATTGATATTACTATTTTTGGGTTTCGGTGAATGGAGGTAAAACGAAATGAAGCACTGACAATATAAAAAGTAGAAAATACAAATAAATGAAGATATCGGGGCTGGGTTTACCTGTTGACGAAGCTTGGGCACTCGGTGGTGGCACGTTTGAACTGAACGCTGGTCAGCTACTGAATGATGAAAGTACCATTCAACAACATCGCAGATAAAAGTCTCGGGGTTCCCAGATAATCGTTATCGTTTCATAGTTGGCGCTTCTAACACCCCTCCCGTGTTCATCATCTGGGATTATATTTCTGGGTATTTTGTAGATAGTTATTCCACGACATAAAATTTTACATGTCTCCAGATCGCTACACTATTATAACTATTACTAATAAGTAAGTATATTTGTTTTGCTTGAATATTACAGCGTTAAAATTCATAATACGCTACATTTTTGCCAATTTTTCTTCAAAAGTTATGTGTATATCGTGGAAATGTAATATTTTAATATTATACATACATATGGAATACATATCAGTTGGCGAAAATATGATATTTTAAGCTGAGTAAATTATAAATCTACTGGCAACCTACTGCATTACAAGTCTCAAGTTCAACCGGCAGTAATTGCTTTAGGAAGCGATTAAATAAAGTTATCGCAAAAAATATCGCATTTTCCCGTTTTCAAACTTCCAGCGTCGCACTTTTGGATTCAATTAAAATTTCCGAAGTTGCCAACTATGAGATTAATACGATTTAAAGTTTCGCCGTTTCGAATAAATCATGAAGTTCGGTCGAGTTGTGGTGGTGTCGGATGCGGTGTTTGGAAAAAGGTCCTTTAGAATAACGTTTCTCCAGTTCATTGACTATCAGATTTAATTGTTAATAGACGAGATTTGTTTGTCGGATCAACATTATAAGATCGTTCGTTCGGTTAATATGTTTCAGGATGTCAGGTTTGACTCTCGTTATTGCTGCCTCTTTCACAAATAATATTACTGGGACATCTACGTGTTTTAGTACTTTACTTAACACATGATTTTATTAGAATGTATATAAAATACTTTTATTGCGTTGAAAACATGATTTTCTGTTTAAAAGAGCATCTATGAAA
This sequence comes from Rhynchophorus ferrugineus, assembly GCF_030347505.1. Classification (NCBI taxonomy): domain Eukaryota; kingdom Metazoa; phylum Arthropoda; class Insecta; order Coleoptera; family Curculionidae; genus Rhynchophorus; species Rhynchophorus ferrugineus. The sequence continues at coordinate 13,917,506 of NW_027472583.1, read as the reverse complement.
ATTTGGTAAAGAACAGAAAATAATTCTTGTTGAGAGATCGTGTTGGATTATTCAAAATAGCAAAGATGGGGAATTACTTCATTAGGACATGCTCTGTGCTAACAATATTAAAATTAGTAGGTGTTACTGTAATAATAAAACTAGTTAAAGAGATTGTATGATTTCTTCAAATCAATAAATAATCAGTATATAATTAATAAATAGTGAAATAAATATGAAATAACTCTTTAAATTGATGTTTATTTTTTTCAAAATGTACTAATACTCTTCATCATTGGAATAATTCTGCCTCAAGTACCTGTGTTGGATGGGATACCATATTCATTTTATAATAAACTTGCTCTTTAGCAGTAAATGTACATACTGGTATATCACCAAGTGATTTACAACATCGTCTATATTTTCACTGATTATTGCTTGCTATTTTCATCACCTATAAGTTGTGATATGCGTTGTTGAAGATTATGTGGTGTTTCCATTCCATTTCTAATTTAACAGAAAGAGAAAGATAAGTTTAAATGATGTAAAGTGGTGAGAACTCAGTCAGACTATTATAAGAGGATTTTTAATGTCCTAAGTATCACTTAATAGGCTCTTGTTGTGGATAGAACTATCAGCTACGGTATCATGGAACTCGTAAAATAGTGTTTTACATAAACTTGAATAGTCCCTCTATAAATTTTAAAGTGTGACTTCTTCTTAGATAGTCGTGAAACATTGAGTTTATCCTTTTTAATGTGTCTTATAATTCATAAAATACATTGCGGATACATAATACAAAAATGGACACTGCAAAAATTCCGGAAATAACGAGCATTTTTTGGTTTTAATGGAATTTGAATATATTTTGCTTCTATATCTATATAGCGCTGGCAAAATAAAATTTTATTACTTACGATGACTTTGAAATGAAATACATTTATGGAGTTAACCAAGATTTCGTCCTAAACCAAATTAGAGCAACGTAGATGCAATACAACTACTGGACAGCAATCTGGAAATCAGAAGATTGCAGCAAACCAAACCTCATGAACTTATATAGTTATATAAGGTTTAATCGTAATTCTAGCTTAAGTAGTCTAATTTAATTTTAATTTGTGAAATTCATACTGATTTATTTATTACGCACTCGCTCTGCTTGGGTATAGATGCAAGTACAAAAGAACGTTAATAATACATTTTATAAGTTAAAATTATACTAGCATATCTCATATTTGATGCAGTAAAATAGTAGATATACAAGCAAGAAGAATTAATAAAAATAAATAATCTTAATATTAATAACATTTGTAAAACAAATGTAACATCTTTCTTCATATATGATTGGTATTGTATATACATTTAACAAAAAGACTAACCTAAACTCTAGACCTTTTACTCACATTGCAGACGTAATATCAAACATTTACATTTATATAAACGATCTAAAAACAATAATGTAAGAGCCAACGATTTTTTGTTCACATTATAACATGATTAACTAATGCGTGAACCATAATGCGATTAAAAACTACGCTGTCTAGACGGGATAGCAAACATGACAGTCCGAGTTTGAACGAAAAGAAAACAAAGACGACAGAAGCCATTTTAGTTTTATCAATCTCAAGAGGAAACCGAAAACTGGCGGCGTCCGACCAGAGGATATCAGGGCAAAAGAAAGCAAGAAAAATAGCGCGTTTAATTTTCGAGTTTCAGTTTCTTTCTTAGCGCTAATATTTGAAGAGAAACAAGATATTACAATATTTAAAAGTATGATGTATAAATATTCTTATGGTTACAATTTTTTATAGATTTTAAAGCCCGTCAAATAAGACAGCTAATGCACGTCATAGATCATGTCGAATATATTGCTAATTGTAGCTGGAAAATGTAGAATTGGTTTTAGAACCGGAGTGTGTCGGAACATGTAAGTGAATCAGCCTTCTGATCTTAGCATTTTGAAATGAAAATGTCAGAGTAATATATAATTTAATGAAATAACTAATAATTTCTAGATGATTGTGACGTCGTCGAACTATACACACCATAATAAATTCTGAAGACTGCAAGAATAATGATTTTCCCTACCTAAATCCTGTTTATCTGAGCAAACAAAAAAAACAGTTCCTGCATTTATCCGTTATTTATCGAATGCAATTCAGATAGTTGAGCCCATGATATTACGTTTTATGATGAAGGATTCCGTTTCAATTCCGAGTCGAATTCGTCGAACTAGTGGCGAATAAATTGGGTAGATATAGAGGCGTATGTATTTGAATCAATCAAAGTCAGCTAAGGTCTCGGTAAAAAGGAAATAAAAACGACAGTCGCTTTTTTGTTTTATCTAAACTGAGAGGGGGGTGGTGCCGTCCCAGAAGAGGGGAAACGTACAGACGAAAGACCAGAGAATGGTATAATAATGGAAAATAATAAAGGTATCATTTATCATATCACCCAGACGGTCTCTTTTTTTCGATGTCATCCGAGTATTAGTGTTGCTCGGTGTATATAGTAGGACAGTTAAAAAAGTATAGATTTCATGAGGTTAAATACAGCATTTATCGAATTAATTAATGTTATTGGAGGATTTTGATTCGTACATAAATCATCCAGTGTAATGTTCAACTTATCATTCGTATCATTCGTATTTTTCAGGACCAATTTATCGTGATCATAACCTTTTGTCACTTTTTTGGCACAACAACAATTCCGGTGCTGTGGTTAACACACACGTAGAAGAGTACGGAACTGATCACAGTCGGATGGGGCAAGATCCAGTGTATACAGTGAATATATCAAAAGGTAACAATCATTTTTTTTTTAATTTCGCTGAGTTGGGAAGCACGGTGTTTCTATTGAACACTTTTTTCAAAGCCTTTTTTAGTTTCCTGCTTCGATCGAATTAAATTGGACCAGATACCAGAAGCATGTGATGAACTATTGTGTTTGACTTTCTGAACTTCCTTCGACAGTTCCCGTGATACTCGTAGCCTTTGGAGATTTTTAATTTGTATTTATATTAACTTGATCTTGATTGCCATCGATTTAGTTAAAATTTCTCGTAACACAATCACTGCAACTTACTTAATTTATTTGTAATATTGTTATTTATAATGAAGTGAACGAAATCGAACTTTAACTTACGTATTTCTAACTCGATCTGTCGTACGTAAGTTTCGACTACCTTTTCCATATATTTTCACATAGCACATTCGCAACGTCTATCCCAAGAGCTTATCACTTTAACATGAGTGTGTTGGTTCATCAATAGATGTCTTTAGGCCTTCAGATAGAAAAATGAGAATCATAGAACCGTCCAAAGTCCAAGATGCCCATTCATTTTTAATACCAGCAAACATTAGTCATCAATTTTCTAGGGGGTTTGTGAACTCGTTTGTAACTCAGTTATCGCAGGTGATCAACTTTCTATCTCCCAGAATTCTGGGAAGTAAAAATTAAAGGCATAATTGTCAAAAAATGCTATAATTCGGATTCATTGAGTAAGGTACATAAGCAAGTATACACGAATTATTTATATTATGCATAACCTTTAAGTTATTATGTTGTGAAAAATATCACATTTTTCAGATTCAATTTTAATACCAGATAGTTCAAAGTTCAAGAATCATTATGTATTCGAGCCACGTGATAACACTACAATTGAACCACTACCACTGGTATTAAAGCATCAAAAGTTACATAAAATTTGAAAATTGTTCTGTTTGAAAAAGGCAGTTTTGATCATGGTATATTTGTTATTTTCACAATACATGTTTTAGGTGAGAAATATGGATAACAGATATAGATTGTATGAATACATAAATGAAGTAATAAAAATATGAAGCAGTTAGAATGGAACTAAATACATGTTCATGAATTACTAACAGTAAATGTGTAAATATTTTAAAGCATTGGACATATTAAAGATATTTAATGATGTTATGAGATATGTAACTATATGACATTTTATTGTTTGAAATTTGTATGTATTAATTTGATTAGTTATTTTATGTTTAGAACATACCAGTAAATAAAGATTAAATAGTAATAGTATACTTATATTTGATGCTTTCAAGTTGTTGGACTTCTGAAAATACTTATGATATTTTGTTATAATGTTTAATATTATAGTAATTTAAACTCGTCAATGTTTTGATGATTATTGAGTACTATAAAAACAAGTTTTAGTAAAGTATCATTTTAAAATTATCCCCTTAACAGAATTATGAGATAAACATTCTTAAATTATTAAATTGTAGTCAAATTTCATCTACAGGGCGTTCACTAGTATTCTTAAGAGCTTAAACTTAAATAAGATGCAAACATAATCATTTTATTAAACGAACTCTGGCCTAGGATAAAATTTTCAAAGACTATTTTACTGACCAAAGTTCACAAGCAGCCGGTTCAAAATTAATTAATCGTAAAGTTCTCCTGCAGCCACATCCCGCCAAGAATATCTGGCATTTCGCATTTCCGAAATGCTGGACTTTATTAAAGTTCCGTTCAACATTTGGACAGTGGAGCATGAACGGATGGTAAACAACACCGACTCTAAATTTAACTCATAACGTCACATTGGCTGACCTTATTCGAAATATATATGTAAATAAACTCCCTGAAAGAAAACTCCGACACCCACGTCTAATATTCGCCGCTGGTTCCCCTCAACGGGCCGCTTCCCTTTTGATGTACGTCCCTGCCCGTCAACAAAAAGCCGTTCCCGCCAACCTGAACGTATACACGTAGCGCGAATGTATTATGTCCAGGTGGCGGGTCTGTCCGTCACTCAAAACTTTATGCGTATTGATAATGTTGTTGGCGATGTTGGCGGCCACCTACCCCAACGGCGATTGAACAATGTCGTACGGGCACTGCCACGTTTCGTCGAACATTAATCATCATCAGAGACTCCGGCGTCATACAACCACAATTCATTATTGAGGTTAACGTGTCACAACTGCGATACGTTCGTGAACCTCGTTCTATTCATGGCTTAATTATTTTGACCAAAACGCATTCAATGGCTAATTTCAATTATGGAGTAACTTTACACCATTGTAAGTTAATATTACAGCATACCAGGTCAATTGAAAAGTCCCCGGACTACCATAGTAAAACACATTTTTTTAGCACAATTTTTTTTATTCTACATAATTTCCTTCAAGGATGATACACTGATTATAGCGACGCTCCAACTTTTCAATACCATTTTTGTAGTTCGATTTGTCCTTTGCTTCACATTAGACCTGAGTTTCGGCGATCACCTCTTCATTTGACGAACATTTCCTCCCAGCGAGCCTTCTTTTGAGATCTGAGAAAATAGTCGCTGGAGAATACGGCGGATGAGGAAGCAATTTGAAGCCCAATTCACGCATTTTTGACACGGTGCATTGAATTGGTGAAGCAGCACTTTCTTCAAACCGTCAATAACACTTGCCAGCCGACTGTTGTATTTTCCCACGCTTTGGAGCGGGTTCATCGTGTGCAGTCCACTCGGATGACTGTCGATTGGACTTCGGAGTAAAATGATAGAGCCATGTCTCACCCATTGTCACATATCGACGCAAAAATTCGGTTTTATTACGCGTGATCATCTTCATCATCAACTCGTCGTTTTTGGCCAAAAGTGAGCTAGCGCGGCACCTACTTTGCACAAAGCTTTCTTAAAACAAATATTCGTGAATGATATCATTTACACGTTCAGTTGATATCTTTAGAGTGTCTGCCATTTTATTCAGTTTCCATTTATGGTCATTTAAAATCATTTTGTGGATTTTTTTAATGTTTTCGTCGGTAACAACCTCTTTTGAGCATCCACTGCGTTCACTGTCTTCGGTGCTTATTTCACCACGTCTAAACCTAGCATACCAATCCTTGATGGTTGATTTTCCTAAGTCAATGTCCAGAAACTCGGAATCAAGCCAAGTTTTTGCTTCAACTGTATTTTTTCCTTTTAAAAACAATATTTTATCAACACGCGAAATTCCTTAAAAATGCTATAATTCACACATTAATGATTCGACGGCTGTCAAAATTATACACGCATCTTTTGAGGGTTAAGGCTAACTGTAAAACCAGGATTTAATTCTAGTAGCGCTATTTATATATATCAGGCCGTTAACTTTTCACATTATCAAGATGTTTAATGTATTTCCTGCCGCAGTTTGTAAATTCGTTTAAAAAAATTTTAGAATCACACAATATTTTCCTTCTCATTTATTGTAGTTCAAAAAAGTTACAGTGCTATGTGATACGTTCAAAAATGTAACCGTAAATGTTTTGCTTATTCTACTCTGATTGAAAATGTCGAAAATATATCTCTTGCCGGTAAAATTCGTTAGAGGGGTAAGTATTTTTAGTATTAAATATTAAGTTGCTGGGGTTGTTATTGCAAATTTTTAGCGCGTTGCAGCTGCACTGAATATTATTACGGGTACTGTCACTAAAACATCAAAAAAAAAAATAAAAATATAATCTACGACTCATTGAAAAGAAACCACCCTCATACAAAGCGGGTAACGAATCAAGATCAGCTTGATGTTAGTTCCATCGGAGTTCAAATATACGAAATGTATAAAAGGAGTGAGTAGTTTTTCAACATAAATATAATTTAATACAGTTATTTCAGAGAAAACTGTTGGTCTTTGATGGATGTAGAACGTCCTTTTATACACTGTTGGGTAATATAGGTTTAAAAAATAAGACTTATTATTTCAATTTTTATATTTATATGTGACATGGATATTTCAGAATAGGATATTGGTCACATTGGTTCAGCATTTGCACAACATTTTCTTGGCCTAATTTTGTATAATACTTTGCTAGAGCTTTGGATTTTTTTATTTAGATTACTATGGCAAGATTCTGCAAACCTTGATGTCTAAAAACAAGATTGGATCGGCTTGGGATTACAATTTGAGACTAAGAGAGAGCTTAGGAACGTAGGTTTGAGAAATTTAATATTGTCGTATTGACATCACGCTACCACCCTATTTACAAACTGCGTTACTTTGCAGAAAACATCAAACCAGATGAGAAGTAAATAATTCAAATTCTAACAATTCAGGCCTTAGAGGTATATTACAAAAAACATGAAATAATACCTGGGGGCAACAGGAGTAATAGTACTAGTATAGAAGGTGATGGTTTTACCGTTTATTTGATAAGTCATAAAATTACAGAGGCTTGAACTTCCTGAAACGTTATCAAAATAAAAACATTGTGTTCATAAAATACAACTTAAATTAAAATTAAGTCAAATTCTTTAACGAGAGGCTGTTTATGGCACAAAATTCTTCTTTTAATGATTAATAGACTAAGCTCGATTTATTTTATTTTTTTAACATAATCTTACATCTTACTGAATTTTGTTAGTTGTATTTTGTATTTTAGTTGGTCAAAATGTTATATTTTATAATATATATTTCAAATACACTAACGACGACTTAAAACTTTTTTTTGTTTTCTATTTTAAATACATGCGGAGTATAAATTTATAATTTATATTTTAATTAATACAAAGCATGTATTTTTCCCAGATCTGCTTAGATATAATATTAGTAGCCTATGTTTTAAAAAAAGGCATGTCATAGATAAATGCTCAAATTTTGGAATTATATATTTTTTAAATATACCAGTTGCTTAGACTAGGATTCTGTATAACAAGTTATCAACTTATAAATGATTGAATAATAATTGATCACGTAAAATTGTTAGATATTGTAAAACTGTTATTGTAAACATTGATTCAAATATAAAAGTTATCTAAACCATATAAATGAATAAGTAATTTAAGAAAATTAGCCAAAATTATACCATTATGAACTAGAACTGATTTAGAGGAAAGTGGTTTGCAAACATAAGAAAAGCGTTAAATTAAAGTTATTCCATCTGGTGTTTATAACAGCGCTGTACGTATAATTTTATTCTATATCTAAAAAACTGTATAAATTTACCTTTATTGATGTTATTGTCATATTATAAACCTCATCATTTTTTTTTTTCTATGTCATAAATATATTTCATGGGCAATAAATCAATATCAAACTTATCGACTGGGACTTTTTTTATTAAAACGCGAAAAGTTCCACTGTGGCTTCGAAGCTACTCCAAAGTAATAAAATACGAAGTTATTGACGTTATGAGACATCCGTCGATGCACAATTTCAGCGAAGGTAAACTAGAGAACGTCGAACGCGAAGAAAGAATGTTTTTCTAAGGAAGAACAATATTGTGCCATAATAAAAAGCAGGCGCAAGTTCGTATTTTTGCAAAGGCCTTGCCTTCGGACAGTTTTGCTCGTATTTTGATTGCGAGGCCGTCTTTGAACTCCCAAAAATTACCTCTAATAATATTCGGATTAAATATTATCTTTAATTATTCTTTGTGTTCGATTTGTTTTTTTGGCTAATGATTTTGCTTGGGAATATTTTTAGGTAATTATAATTTCGGTGATATAAAAATAAATACAATTAATGTCTGGTTTCTTAGAATAATTGGTTATAATATGTAATTATAAATTACCATCACCGAAAAGTCTCTTAATAGGTTCACTTATTTTTCCAAACATATTATATGCTCTTCATTGTAATCACTCTTTAGATATACTTCATTAATGCCAATGTCCTACTAAACAATTATTGAATTTGATTTGTCTAGACGGACTTCTACAGTTTTTTTCATTCATTTACTCTTTACTACTGACTTATGGTATAGAATATACTTTTTACAATAGTATGGGATATAATGTGCTAATGCCAACAATTTAAAATATCCTTACATATTTATTGTTGTATAAAATAAGGTTGGTCTGTATGGAATGATACAATTATACAACTAGGTATGTAAATTATATCATAGTCTTTTAGTTAAAATATCAGATGGAGCTTAACTGCATTTAATATTACTAATACTCAAAATTTAAGTAACAACCATAATATTTTTTGAGAGAAAATCCAAGAATTTAAAGGTATTATTCAATGTATTGTAAAATGGTTTATTTTACTTATTTATATAATAAGGGTTATCAGAAGTATATAAAAATATTTAATATCCAGAGAACTTATCATAATATCCAGCTGATTGCAGTCGTGTAAATTAGCAAACTATTTTTTAAAATCTATAAGGTTGTTTTGAAAATAGTAATAATATGTGGAATTGACAAATTGAATCCATAAATTTGACTTCACTGCAAGATAGAAACATTTTAATTTTTTAAAATTGATAACAGGTAACTTCTAGAAATATTACATCCAAAATAGCAATGACTGAAAAGAAAAACAATATTTCTGAGGCGTTCGCACAAGTTTATAATATTCGCCTGGCTGTCAAATATCTGTGCAGTTCTTCAAAACATATAAGCTACTATAGAATAGTACATATTATAAATGTTGAAGGTGGCAAACGTTGCTTTGGCGCATTGCTTTTTTTTAAGTTAAGTTGTTTTTAAGTTTTTAAGCTGCTTAATATTTCTTAATACTCTTCTAACTATTACTTTGGTTGTCAATGCCAAAGCCAATAAATAGTAATAGTCGAAAACAGATTGCATTTCTAATCAGTTACTTAAGATGCCCTCTTGCCAGTAAAATACGTTAGACAAGATATTAGATATTTAGTTTTAGTTAACTGCGGTCTCATTGGAAGTATTTGTTGCATCTATACCAGATCTGCTTAGATATGTTATTAGTGGCCTATGTTTTAAAAAAGGCATGTTATAAATAAATTATCAAATTTTGGAATTATATATCTCTCAAAAGTGAAGAACGCTTTAATATTAGATTCACCAAAGAGAAATCGTCCTCATACGATTCGGGTGATAAATTAATGTCAAGGTTTGGAATCAAATATATGAAATGTATGAATAAAGCGAATATTTTTTTTTCGATATAGTATTCTCGATATAATCGTAATTTAATACCTTTATTTCAGAGAGATCTGGAACGAATTTTCACAAAATTCAGGAATATGTAGTTTAGTCAGGGAGAATTATCATGTCAATCGGTAAATACAAATTTAACTTTTTGTTAGAAACAAGCTCGAAAATATAGACAGTAGATTCAGAATGCTGAAGGATATAGTCACGGCCCAATATACTCTATTACATGCCTAATATTGCATGTTGAATCCTATGTAATTGATATGGAGGTGGCAGATAATGACTTTAATCAACATGCCGGTGAAGACGGGTATATAATGAAGAACTATTAGGTCCTGCGGAAAGAAGCATTGTCTGAAATAATACTTTATGTTTGTATCAACTTCATCAGATATACAGAAGAAGATACTGATAGATGCTTCTATCGTGAACAGGTGTTCAATAGATTAGATCGATTGACTCGAACATTGATTCTGATAGTAAAAGATACTGTATTATTTATGTGCATAAATATGTTTGTAATTGTAGAGCCCCAAGAGAATGAATACTAATTCTTTTATCGAAGATATAACAAATACAATAGGGGGAATGCAATGATTAAATCAGGTAATATAAGGAAAATTAGTAGAATTTTGCAAGAAAAACAGAACAGGCAGTAACACAAGAAAACAAGAAGAAATATACCATATCTAAATGACCTTACAGGAAAATGTGAGATGAAAATATTGCAAAGAAGGAAACAAGAACTATACATAAAAGGGTAAATATGCCCTTCAATGAAAGTGAAACATATTACTGGTAGATATGAAATTAATAATTGGGTGGATTAGTCTTCCAGAGGATATTACTATATAAAAAACGCATCTAGTACTATACCTCATTGGTGGCGTTGAAAATAGTTCACTGTAAATATAATTATAACATACTAAAACAACCTAACCTACATACTATTGTGGCTGTAATTAACTGTAGTTTAAGTCCTTCGGTAATATGTGCATTAGCTGTACTGCAATGTTAAAATAAATTATATTTGATAACATTAATTTCGTTCCAATATTTTATTTACAGAATTACTATACGTCAAAGCCAAAATATATTAAAAATCAGTGTAGATGCGGCAACATTGTGACGTTGTGACGTCATAAATTTTGATGACGCGAGTTTGAGTAGTGATGTTATATTAATTTATCTGATGAAGTATGTAAGTAGTACAAGGAGGAATAACAACCACAGTAAAATTTTTAAATAAAAAAATATATTTTTATGTTAATTTTCACATGCTGTAAAAAATGTAAATTGTTATCGTATCTTGCTTGACATAATCTTACACTGTATGAGTCGCCTTTTGTTCTTTACCTCTATTTCAGATAAAAGATAACAGAAAAAGTTACTGTCATTTCCTTTGAAAAGGAAACCCATTGAGAAACTCAATATAAATTGTAATTAGTTGATTTGCATTTCCATTCGCCCGTTTGTCGTTTATTTTGGCGCGAATTTAAAATTCATCATTTAGTGTTGGCGCGAATTAAAACGGACGGCATCTAAAAACGAAATAGAAATAATTCTTTATTTCTCGTATTATTTATGCCGAGGTGACTTTTGTTTTCTTTGTCGCCTTTGTTCGTCACTATTTACATCTGATGAATAATTAATAAAACAAGCCGGTTATTTGGGCTTTTGTTTCGATTGATGCTTTTCTCTTGATTAGATGTTTTTGATGTATATCTACTGTACGAATTATAGTAGGCTTTGTGTCGATATCGTAAAGGTTTTTTAATTAAAAGTCAAGAATATAAATGCAATAACATTTCATTGTAGGTGATAATTTTAAGAGGTTATGCGGCATTATACATTTTTACAACAGTATTATACTCCTAACATATTTTTATCAAGCTTCAAGTCTTTCGAAGTAATGGCTTTGGTTTTTTTTTTCATTTGGTTTTCTCAAGTGTTAAGATGAGAAAATCAAATATCAATCAATTGAAGTAAACAACTATATTATTATTTATAGTTTTTCAATGATCATAATCCCATAGAGTGAGAGATATTTTCATTTATATGAATATATATTATGGCACAATGAAATCAAAAACTATTAAAACACAAGAAGGACTAAGACAAGCTGGAAGTCTGGTCATAATATAAATGGATGAAAAAATAAAGAAAATTCATATATACAAAACAGGACAATATATAGGATATAAAACTACGAAAAAAAATATAAATGTCGGTAGGAGCTTTTGCAGATGTAACAATAACAAAATCTATCTAAAATAGTAGTGCATTTACGTCATCAAGATGTATAATGTTGCTTGCCTATTACAGTTTTTATATTCGTTTTAAAACCAGACGATATTTTCCTTGTAAGAAAATTTCCTTGTAACATTATATTCTAATTAAAGAGAGATACAATGTTAGAGATACAAACGTTGTTTGTCCCTTTTATTATTTTGGTGTTATTCATATTAGTGCATTTTAAAATATAAAATATAAAATAAGATTTTAATAATTTATGGCATTTATATTGCTCCTCAAAAATATCTCATCAAGAGATTTGGAATGATTTGCTAAACATAAAGTACGTTTTGAAGATTATGTTAAAGAGAATAGAGATATTTGAAATTGTTACTTGACAAATATAATTTAAATGTTTATGAAGTTTACTTTTTTAGACATAGGCTTGAAAAAAGATAAACAGTAGTACAGCTGGTTGAAGAATATGACCACAGAGCTCCTTATCACTGCATGTTCAATCGGATCGAATTGTTATCGGAGGAACTATTTAAATATGTGGAAAGGATTGTCTACAATAACACCCTTCGGTTTGAATAGAAGACGAAATTGGCAAATGGTGCAATTGTGAACTAGTGTTAGATTGGAAATTTACGACTTAGTTATTAGTTTGATTAATGGTCCTGAATGAAATTATGATCCATTGCTGAGAATACCAAAGCAAGATGAAGGGAGTGGAAACAACTAAGGGTGGCTATATAATTAATATAGGAAAACTGTGGAAAACAATATATTGTAGAGTGTGAACTATTTATTTTCATAGATTTGTGTGTAATTGTTCAAAATATATATGAACATTTGGTTAAAACGTACAAGGAGAGTATGAAGACTATCTATTTTGAAGATATGGCAGACGCATTAGGGAGAATGCTGTGATTAAATCTCATATTATCAGGAAAAGATGCATAAGTAGTAACAGAATAAACTAAAGAGAAAAACAGTGATATTGGAATGACTTGACAAGAAAACACAGCGACGAAGGAAAACTAATAGATTAGATCTCCATAAGTAGTTTAGAAAACAGTTCAATGCACATATTATAAAATGACTTTAACCTAAAATCTATTATGGCTATTTAATTAACTATAGTTTAAGTCATTTGATAATATATGCATTAGATGTACTTCAATATTAAAATAAATTATGTTTTATATTTTATTTTTAATTATTTTATTTACATTAGAATATGGTAATATATAAAAGTTAAAATATACCAAATATTTAATGTTCATGAAGGGTGCAAGTGGTATAAAGAGAATATGGGTAAGTAAAAATGGAGAGGGGAAATATCAGAGTGCAGTTGGGATGAATGTATCGCAGAAATACTTCAAAAAAGAAGAAAAGTACCAACTGCAGTTAGAAGACTGAGGAGGGGCAGAAAAAATGGAAAATATAAAGAATGTATACAACAAAAACACCTGCACTACTAAGTAGAACAAAAAGTGTTTTAACGAGGTGTGTCTCAACAAGCTTTCTAAACACTAATTCGTTTGGAATGTATTAGCAATAATTAATGAGGTAACAAATAAGTGTTTTGAAATGAAAAAAACTCAGTGGTTTTATCTCTAATAGATCATAATTAAACAGTATTTCTTAAATTGTTATCCCAACTGTATACTTCACTCATCATCTTAAAGATAAAATATGTCTTCTTTATTATATGTCGATCCCAAATAAAGGAATCTTTGAACATAAAAGTTCATCTTAAAAGTTGCCAGCTTCATGCAATTTTAGTATTTTGTAGATTAAAACAATTAATTTTTAAATTACTGTTATAGTAAGATAGGTTATATATTCAAATTGTATATGTATTATCAGATAGGGCTATGATAATGTTGGATATTAGGTGTCAGATCAATTAGATAATCTATTATTAATAACAAGATATATGGGTTAATCTGTCATTGCGCCGATATTATTTAATAATAAATCACACCTAGCAGATTTGTAAGTTCGGAACAGACAAAAAGAAAACGGACGTGAAACAATACGATTTTCTGTCGTAAATTTTGTAGAATACCTGCCGCATAAATCTTTTATTTTCAGGGCTGAGTTCGAATTAGTAAGCGAAAGGAGATAAATTATATGTCATCGATGGTGCCATTAACATGGATTTCGGATAAATCCTGATGCGGCGCCTGTTTATTCTTGTTATGTCATTTTCAGGTATATTCTTGAATTATCGATATTTTGACGTGGGATTTTGTGTTTTTTGTCATTTACATATGGGGATACGTTTTCATGCATTCCATCATGTTATGGATTGTTTTTAATAGCTGTTTTATGTCGGATTATTTTTTTGCGTAAGCTGTATGGTCGTGAATATTTCGTATCAACTATTTGGTATTTGTATGAAAATGAATTGGAATTCAGTGTATATTAAGTACGTGTTCTAGTCTATAGGAATATATTTCAGACATTTTTTCAAATCAATATAATTTTGAACACATTTTTTTGACATTTCCAAATTGAAATGATGTAGAGTAGATAATAAACATATTTCTCAATTATAAAGTAATTGTCATGAACGAATGGAGTGGAATTTCATCGAAAATGACAATATATTCTAGTTCCTCAATCAAATCTTCTTTACCCCAATAATATTATTCCCCAGAATATCTAAGTAAGTAATTATCAACGGACCTATGATTGGATAGTGTTGTTTTACACACAATATAACATATATGGCATATAAGGATTTAGGATTTCTTAAATGCTTCAGTGAATGGAGGTAAGACAAAATGAAACAGCTATGGTTTACATGGTGTTACCCTTATTTATGGAAGTTATATAAAAAAGGTAAAATTGCAAATAGATAAAAAAGGGATGGAAGCGGTGTTTACCTGATAACGAATATGATTTCGACGGTGGGACGTCTAAACTAAATAATGGTCAGTATGTGAGGGAATGAAAGTACCCTTCAATAATATTTCAGATATACGTCTCGGGGTTGCCAGATA
The DNA here is from genome assembly GCF_030347505.1 of Rhynchophorus ferrugineus. NCBI lineage: Eukaryota > Metazoa > Arthropoda > Insecta > Coleoptera > Curculionidae > Rhynchophorus > Rhynchophorus ferrugineus. Next base: position 13,902,398 of record NW_027472583.1, on the reverse strand, counting down.
TTTCTTATCGTATACTAGTTGGCGCTGCTATCACCCCGCCGATATTCAACAGCTGGGGTTATATTTCTGGGTATTTTGTAGACCGTTATTCCACGTTGTAAAATTTGATATGTCTGAAGGTCGCTACAAGGAGATATTGCATCGCTTAGAAATGTTAGTTCTTAGGGCTGTTCAAGTTAACTGTAACATACCTAAGTAATAAGAAATATACGTAACCGAATTCAAAATCTCTTTAGTTATCTGGAAGAAATAAACCTACAACCTACCTTCTTTCTTATCTAATCTTCTAATTTATTTTATCTGTAATATTCCCTTTTGTTAATTATACTATTGTATAATTTTGTCTATACATACCCCTTCTTTGGATAGGTTTGGTTTTTAACGTATTTAATATATATTAATCAAAATATGTTCTATTATTTTCAACAACTTTTTGTCATCTTTCTGACATTCTACAATAATCAATTTTCGCACTTTGTTAGCATTTCGAAACTGCGTGCCAGCTAAGTTATGTTGGATCGATCTGAACAAGTAGCATATTACACTAAGCTATGAATCTTCCGCTTTGGTATCGATGGTTTTCTTAGACTTACTCATGACTTTTGTGCTTATGATTATGAAAACGCGAATTTGAAACGGTTCGGAATTGTATATTCAGTCAACTCGTATGGTAGCCGTTTTCCCACCATCCAACAAAAAATATCCACATCCTTTCAATCATATATAAGCTTATGTCTGAAAGTTCTGTAAGTGTTTGAGCTGGAATAGTACTCTAGATATTTATTGTCTTTTATTTTTTTTTGGTCTTCTAGGCCGTTCTTTGTCGTTGACATCAATATCATTACTTATAAGTTACATTAGCGTTTTTACCAATAGATATCGCTGAAAACAAATTAGAAGCCGTCACCTAATATATCTACGTACATTTTTTTCTTTCTCTTATTCTACAATTAGAAATGTTTTTAAATTTATTTTATATTAATTTTTTTACTGAATCTATATTTGTAAAGGGTCCAAAATACTTAGTATGGCTAGATATTGATCTCATTATACAGATATATAACAGTTTAATTGAGAAGTTCCCTGTCTACCATAGTAAAACACATTTTTTTGGCAAAATTAGTTTTTTAATCAACATAATTCCCTTCAAGGGTGATACACTGATTATAGCGATGCTCCGACGTTTCGATACCATTTTTGTAGTACGATTTGTATTTTGCTTCAAAATAGACCTCAGTTTCGTCGATTACCTCTTCATTCGACGAAAATTTCTTCCCAGCCAGCATTCTAGATCTGGAGAATACGGTGGATGAGGAAGCAATTCAAAGTCCATTTCATGGATTTTTGGCACTGTGCGTATTCTTGGTGAAGCAGCACATCGTGTGCAGTCCACTCAGATGACTGTCGATTGAAATTCGGAAATGATGGAGCCATGTTTCATCCATTGTCACATATCGACGCAAAAATTCATTTCACCATGTCTAAACTTAGCATACAAATCCTTTATGGTTGATTTTCCTGGGGCAGTATCCGGAAAATCGGCGTTAAGCCAAGTTTTTGATTCAATTGTATTCCCTTCATCCCTTCAAAAATCAATAATTTAATAACACGCGAACTCCCTTTTTATCCAATTTTTTCACAATAGCAAAAGTTGGTTCACTCAAAATGCTATAATTCACAAACTAATGATCCGAAAGCTGTCAAATATATACACGCATCTTTTGAAGGTTATGGCTAAGTAAAAATCTTATGGATTTAATTCTAGTAGCGCCATCTATATGTGAGGACGAGGACTTTTCAATTGACCTATTATAAGTTTCTTGAAGATTAAAGCTATACTGGGTTGGATTGTACGCTGAACACAAAAAGATATTTATTTTAAAAAGCGTAAACCTCATTTTGAAGTTGAAGAACTGCTGTCAGAGTTCTGAATTTTTCTCCTGATACTTAATGGCTTTTCTTATTTAAGCAATTAGAATACAAGTTTTTGACATATTATCAATATACTGAGCTCGTTATCAGTTCGAATTTGGTATCAACAACCATATATCAATATTAAGCATCTTCTATTAGTATTGATCCCTGTCGATCCGATTATTTGAATTTGAAGAGACGACTAGTTTCACAACCATATTTCTTATAACCGTTTGATGAATGAACTCTTTAGAGGATAGAGAAACCTTTTATTCTAAAGACAATGAATACCAATACCAGGGGATTACCACAGTCTATGCCTCCTTCCATCATTCACGGTAAGGTTAATTAGCATCGGCGTAGTTTAATATAGAGAAAAGCTAACTTGTGTCTCAAATCTAAATATAATATTTTACTATCAAATATTTGCATTATATTGAGAAAAACTTGTTATAATTTGAAACCAAAAATAAAAAGCGACAATTAAAAAAAAATAACGAAATTAATTTCTTAAATTCAACGTTCTCTAATGAATCGAAAGGAAAAGAACTTTCTAATTTGATTGTCCAAATTACTTTGCTTCACGATCTTGATACAGAAAATCTGCTGAGAAACTAAAACCAATCAGAGAACTTCCTCCCGATGCCAAACTTGACTTCGACCGAATCCTACTTTAATGATCCATTTTAATGTCGTTATTTACTTTAAGTTCTGATAAAATGAAATTAATTTACAATATAGTTTGGGTATTGCTTCCGGTTTACTTATTCAATAATTGATTATGGCTTTGGATAATTGTTTTGGTTTTGGGAAATTACGTCAACTGTGCCAAATTGTGTGGTTTATTTTCAAATAATTTTTCTCTTTCATTTATTGGTTATAGAAAAAGCTATTTGGAAATGTTGGTAAAGTTATTTAGTCTGTTCAAAAACTACTTCTCTTTTTGTATATGCAGTCTTAATTGTATAAACTTAATGCCATTACTATGGATCCTTCTTGATATATATATATATATATATATATATATATATATATATATATATATATATATATATATATAAAATGGAGTAAAGACTATTATCACTTTAGTATTTTTACCCAAATTTTTGCCAAATCAGCGTTATTTAAAATTTCATGTCTATATCTCTCATGCAATCTCATGACTTTTGCTCTCATATTACAAATATTTTACTGCAGTCTGTTTTATTCTATGTACAATATCAGTATTCAGAGACCTCATATTGATGCTCCGTAGTACCCCATTGAGACAAATAATGAGAAGACAGAGATAGAGGTAGAAATATCGACAGACAAAATGTATACCCTTTTGAGATCTTAATTCCTTATTAATTTATTTACCCTCTAATAAAATGAAAGTTATTTTGAGATTTATTATGTTCAGCATCCTACTCCCTGTTGCTGTCTGCGTCAAATAACGATTGTGATTGATGAACCGTCCCCTTCATTTTGATCCCTCTCTCATTTAGGGGTTAATTAAAAATATCATTTATCTGCCGGCAATTTTTTGTCATATTTTTTTACCCTGTCGATCCCTATACCGCAATTTGTCCCGCTTAACTTGTTTGTTGCCCATTTAAAGTTAACCTAAATAGTAATTTGACATTACAGGTTACGATGTCTTTCGGTAAAGTTCGATAATTGATTGTATGTTCGTGTTTTGTTCGAATTAACTTTAGTTATTTATTTAGACAAGTTATTCAGACCAATTTTATAAAAGAAACATTATATTAGGATACGTATTGTTAATGTGTTAAAGTAATTGTTAAATAAGTTTAAAATGCAACTATGTTAATACATTTCAAGTAAAGACTTCCAGTACTTTGTTGTCGGTTAAATGATATTTTAAGTAATATATACAATAGTATGGTATAAGTAATAATATAACTAACCATATAACTAGTTTTAAGTATGATTATTTAAAGGTTGCCCGCTACTAGTGTAATACGTAGATATTGCCAATGTCTTGTTATATGAACAATTTCCTGTTTTTCCCGGACAAAGTAGCCAGGCAAGATCTTTCAAGAGTAAGACCAAATGAAACTTTCATTGATTTATAAAGTTCCAAAAATTGATACAGATAATAAAAACTGGGCATTATCTATAAAAGAAAGTATGATACGCACTAAAATGTTAGAAATCTAGGAGAGGGAACACCCTAACTTCAGGCTAAATTTATATCAAAATACCTGATTTGTCATAGTAATCATTTTCACGTTAAACTAGTAAGCTAGTCTGGTTAATAAGTTGCGAAGATAAAAGTTGATCAAAATACCTTCATAAAATCGTCATCTTCACCACTTCTCTCTAATATGATTCAAATAGTCGAATTTTCAATGATTCTTATGCATAGCGATGGCTGAGGTTTTATTCGGTTGAAGAAAAAACATTGAATCATAAAAGATTTTATTTTTTTTATAACATTTTTATTAGATACCCTTAGTACAATCTTAATTTACAATTAATTTATTACTACTTTTCCTATGTACTTGAATTAATTAGAATTTAAATAGAGTGCGAGAAAATAAATCAGTATGTAGTCCTCAATTATAAAATTATAATTATTTATTAATTATTAACTTATAGCTATAGTTTACACTAATAGTACACACTAAATGTTCACACAAGTTCGTATGGTTCGTTTCAATCTGCTGACATACTGGCGCTGTCCAGCAGTTGTATTGCTTCCACGTTAGTATGATTTAGTCATCTTCTTTCGCGTTTCAAGGCGAAATCCTACACAACTTCGCAAATCCATTTGATTTCCAGGTCATCGTGCAGTTCTTTATTGGTTACATAGCGATAGGCATTGGTAATCAATCGAAGAACCTTGTATCATAAAAGATGCGGATATTTTTGTAAGTGATAATTGTTTATTTTTCCAACTTTTTGAATTTTGAAAAGAAACAGAAATTGGAACTGATTTTTTCATTAGCCACAAAGTAAAAGTTTATACCAGGTGTACCGGAAAGTTATTACCGTATTATCTGGTACAGATGTCGCTAGACTTCAGTATGCAATGTTATGATTTGACAGATATATCATTTTGTTCTGTTGATATCAAACTTACATGTTGCAATAAATGTTTTAGTTTGCGAAAGAAAATAACGCCGTTATAGACTTATACCTCTTTAAAAATTCAAGATTACTTCCTTACTTGCATTACTTTCCTTATTCAATCAAAGAAAAAAGCTACTGAATGTTATTGTCTGCTGTTAGAAACGTATGATGACCATGCTCTTATATTAAAAATACGTGAGGAGTTGTTTAAAAAATTCAAAAGTGGTGATTTCGATGTGCAAGGCAAATAACGTTCTTTTAGACCGGAACAGGTTGAAGATGCGAAACGGCAAAAGCTATTGGATGAAAACTCAGCCGAAAGTCAAAAACAATTGGCAGAAGCGGCAAATGTGGCCCAAGAAATGATTAGTCACCGATTACGAGCAACGAAGAAAATCTGAAAGATGAGAAAATGGGTGCCACATCAATTAAACGACAGTCAAATGTTATATCGAAATATCATCTCTAAAATTTTGCTTCAAAGGTATTATCGGGAGTCATTTTTACATAGAAGGGCGGAGGGTGATGAAAAGTGGATTTATTTTGAAAGCCCTAAGCGCAAAAATCATGGTTATCATCTTGCGAATCCGGCCAATTGATTCCAAATCCAAATCGGTTTGGTTGCAAGACATTGTTCTGGGTTATGTCGGACCAGAGCGACCTGGTATGTTACGAACTGTTGAAACTTGATGAAACAGTTAGTAGTGATTACTAATGACAATAAATTATCAATTTGAACCACACACTGATCGAAAGAACTCCAGTATGTACCCGAAGATACGATAAAGTGATTTTACAGCATGATAACGCGCCGTTTCATAAACCAAATCGGTCAGAGAAGCTCTGAACGCACTTGGATGGGACATATTATCTGCCGTACTCTCCAGACCTTTCTCCGTCCGACTATCAACTTTTTGCGTTAATGGGACACGCGCACGAATAGCAGCAATTCTCATATTTCGATGTAGTTAGAAAAAATTGGTCAATGAATGTGTTTGCTCAAAGGACAAATAGTTTTTTGGGATGGCATTCATAAATTGCCTGAAAGATCAACAAGATGTATAGAATCAAATGGCTAATAATCTGAATAATTGAATTTTTTCATTTTCTTGAAAATTATGTAATTCCGGTAATCACTTTCCGGTACACCTGGTACATCAGTATATAAATATATATAAATATTGGCAATCAAGAATCAATAAAAATAGCCAGACTGTTAAGATTTTAGGGTAATAATGTGGTACCATATACGAGAACAATACGTTTTATTTGCTCGAACAATTTTACAATTTTAAGCATACTGATCATGCTAAAGCATTTATCTCTGTTCAAAGAACTGCCAGGTGATTGTCAAAAGATGAATGCCTCTACAACAAAGTCTATATTTTAGTGATTTTAGGGTGAATACAATATTAAACTTTAATTCTTCGAAATAGAGTCTAGTTAAGTTAAGTGACCCTTCCTGTCGTCCATATCAATATTGTTCTTGTATTATATGATTTTAGCCAGATGGTGTCACATGTTATACGGTCTGTAAAACAAGTGATTTGCTCTTCATATAGTCTCTGTTTCGGTGAACAGATTTTAGTCTATGTCAGTACAGAATAAAATGTAGCAAGGCATTAACTATTGGCCATTCAAGACACTTCCTGTCGTCCATATTAATACTGTTCTTGGATTATGCGATTTTAGCCAGATGGTGTCACATTTTATACGGTCTGTAAAACAATTGAGATATTTGCTCTTTATGCAGTCCCTGTTTCGGTGATCAGATTTGAGTCTAGTCATTACAGAAAAAAAATGTAGTAAGGCATGAACTATTGGCCATTCAAGTAGATATTGTGCTAGATGTAAAGTCAGGTCGATGAAGTCGGCCTTAATGAAGTATTTGTTATTATTGTGTTTTATTATTAAGCAGTTGTTTGCCGTGACTCTTTCATCTAAAACACAATTCATAATATGTCTAAACTACCTGATTAGTCTGATCTATTTGAATTCAAGATATTATTTGATATCATATATTAATTCTTACTATATATTGCCAGAGACCCGCTTCGATGATAACCTTTTGACTTGATTGATAATTTGACTTGATGATATTCAAATTGATTGTAAAAAATATGGACAAAAATATTTATTTTACTGGTGACTACTTTGTTGTATAAGCTCCGTTTTGAAGAAAATTCTGTTATTTTACATTTAAACGTTAAAAGCGTCTATTTATTTTACACACACGTCAATTATTACTTCTGTAGGAATTCTAATATAGCTCTTAAAGCATTAACGTTAATATGCATTTTTAGCCCCTAATGGAACAATTGTTTCAACACGAACCACCAACCGAATATTTTGGATATGTCTGGAATTTCACTTTCGTATATTCCTTAGGCCCAATCGACGCCATTACGGCGAACATATTTTAATTAAAGAGCCATCTTGACGGCTATTAAATTCTTATCGTTCCACAATTCTGGATTAAATTAAATAAATGATTCTTTTGGCTTTTCCGACGGCGGGAAAAAGACCACCCCGAGCGGGTGTCTGGCATAAAAAGTGCTATATTAGGATTGAGGCTTAAAAAAAAACCGGCCCGGAGGAGGCTTTCCGAAAATATTTTTTTATATATAGGTCTTTTCTTCTTTTGGTGCGAAGGTCAAAGAAATTATTTTCGCCAGAGAAGGATACCGTAAAATTAAAATTTCATATATTGTGTCTCGGGGAAATTACAATAAATATAAGAAAAAGTAAACCCCCGAAAAAATCCTTTCTGTGTAAGGTTTTACGTGGACAGAGGAATGCTAGGACTGTGAATTAATTTAGATTTTTTCTTTGGAAACTGGTAAATTGGTAAAAAATGGTAAAGCTTGTTTCCTTAGTTAAACGAAAAACATTAATATAGTCTATTCAAAGTTTGTTTGTACATACGTCGTCAAGATGTTTAATATATTGCTTGCTACATTGTATAATTTCGTTTTAGAATCAGATAATATTTTTCTTCTCATTTTACTCTAGTTAGAGAGACACAATGCTGTCTGATTAGTTCGAACACGCAATCGAAGGAGCCTGTTGCAGTTTTTAGATCTATTATAATGTTAATATAAATTATATTTAGTTTTTTTGATTTTTGTTCCATTATTTTATTTAGATTAGAATTTTGTTGTATGTCAAAGCCAAACTGAATTAAAACTCAGAGTTGAAGGGGCAACATTCCGACGTTTTGATGTCACAAATTTTAATGCCGTACGTACAAAATAACTTTTGAAGAGATTATATATTTATTTTTGTTATATTTTAGATTTTCGTTTTTACCAATAAGTAACAGGTCAATTGAAAAGTCCCTGGCCTGACACATAGATGGCGCTACTAGAATTAAATCAATATGTTTTTTAGTTAGCCATAACCTTCAAAAGAAGCGTGTATATATTTGACAGCTGTCGGATTATTAGTTTGTGAATTAAAACATTTTGAGTGAAGCAACTTTTGTTATTATGAAGAAAATTAATATAAAGGAATTTCGCGTGTAGATAATGTGTTGTTGGTGTGTTGATTGCTTTTTGAAAGGAAAAAATACAGTTGAAGAAAAAAGTTGGCTTGATGCCGAGTTTCCGGACACTATCCCAGGAAAATCAACCATCAAGTATTGGTATGCTAAGTTTAGACATGGTGAAAAGAGTACCGAAGACGGCGAACGCAGGACACCCAAAAGAGTTTGTTACCGAAGAAAATAGTTAAAAAATCCACAAAATGATTTTGAATCACCATAAACTGAAATTGAGTGAAATAGCAGATACTCTAAAGATATCGACTGAACGTGTACATCATATCATTCACGAATATTTAGGTATGAAAAAACTTTGTGCAAAGTGGGAGCCGCGCGAGCTCACTTTTGACTAAAAACGTGTTTGAAGGTGATCAAGAGTAATAAACCCGAGTTCTTGCATCAATATGTGACAATAAATGAAATATGGCTCCATCATTTCATTCCGAAGTCCAATCGACAGTCAGCCGAGTGGATCGCACACGATGAACCCGCTCCAAAGCGTGGGAAAACGCAACAGTCGTCTGGCAAGTTTATGGCGTCTCTATTTTGGGGTGTGCATATCATAATTTTCATTGAATACTTTGAAAAAGGAAGGACCATCGAAGGAACAGCGACTATTACATAGCGTTATTCGACCTTTCGAAGGACGAAATCGGCGAAGAATGGCCGCATTTGAAGAAAGAGAAAGTGATGGCAAAAATCCATGAACTGGGCTTCGAATTGCTTCCTCATCCACCGCATTCTCCAGATCTGGCCCCCAGGGACTATTTTAGGTGCTCAGATCTCAAAAGAATGCTCGCTGGGAAGAAATTTTCGTCGAACCAAGAGGTGATCTTCAAAACTGACGCCTATTTTGAAGCAAAGGACAAATCGTCTATCACCCTTAAAAGGAATTATGTTTTTTTGGAAAAAATGTGTTTCACTATGGTAGGCCGGGGACTCAATTGTCGTGTTACACTCCGAACCACCATCTTCGACATTAAGCCTACCAACTTGGATCATTCCAGAAGACATCGGGACTTATCTAACCTAGTTATTGGCGTGATTAGGATGTTTTGTGCTGGATTTTACACCATTGCCTAAAAACAATGACGATTTTAAATTTATAACCATGTCCTAGTAGGATTCGAAACAGCGACTATCGCAACGGCAGGAGCCACACCGCGCCAACCAATCCGACCACACCTACTATTTAGTGGTCAAATACATAGATTGGGCGTTGAAAGAACTCTTTGATCATGTTGATCTCTTTCGACAGGCTGTATCTTTTCATGATCCAAAAGAACTGTTAATTAGATGTAGGATATGGTAAATAGGGTGGTTTCAAGGTCTTGAATTATCACCCTGAAAAATTAAGAGAGACAGAAGAACAAATAATTTTAACTGCAGTTAACATGATCGTTACTTTAATTGAAACACTAAGCGAATAAACTCAAGCAATTAGGCCCACAGCAGGCATCCTCCTCTAGCAACAGGTCCACCCCCATTAACATAAACGCAGAACTTGTCCGATTATAAAAACGTAATTAGGCTTTTTTGGCGTTCGTGTACAAACGACAGATTTTAAATTGGTCCCCAAGGACGCGGAGTGGGTCATATCGGTAATGGTGTGTGCACAATATGGAAATAATTAAAATTGGTTTTCCCCCGGAGAGATTTTCAAAATTATGTAATTTGTTAATGAGTCTACCGGTTTGATGATCGTGTCTGTTGTTGTTACCGTTATTATTATTAATATTAATTATTTTAATCGTTCAGATCATTTAATTTGTTTGAAAGTCAGACATTAAATTAGGGTAAATAACGTTCTAATAAAACTCTTTTAATAACCCAGTTGGTGGTGTAGTGATCCAGGCCGGTTGCCTTGCTGAATTAGCAGCATGCTTGAATTTAGTTATATTTTTCATTTGTTTGTGACCATTTCTGCTTGTTTATAGGCAAGAGTCTAAAATTCGGAAACAATCATCCTCACCGGGCCCGACATGAGGCTGTGTGGGAGGTCCCTGGAAGAATAATAGTTCAATGGCAGTAATGGTATAGATATTAACAAGAATTTATTGTTAAATAGTAGATTCATTCGAGAAAAACCCTATATAGATAGGGAAATTCTTTGTTCGATTTATTTGGCACCTTTTATGATTTATCGATACATAAACTACATAAACAAATATAAACATAAACATATAAAATACACAAACATAAAATATAACATCTAAGTTCAGTTCCATACGTTCCATAAATGATCAAGTTTTTAAGGTACCCATCAAAAGACTAACCAATTATGTGTTATAATAACATACCAATTGCAAATTAAAAAGTCCACAAGGAAAATATTTGTCATCACTACATAGTATAAAACAAAGTCGCTTTTTCTGTCCCTATATCCCTATGTGCGCTTAAATCTTTAAAACTACGCAACGGATTTTGATGCGGTTTTTTTCAATAGATAGAGTGATTCAAGAGGAAGGTTTATATGTATAATACATGCATAATATGCTAAGGCAACATTGCTAATTTTAGAGGTTTCTAACGTGATGTCGTAAATTAACATATTTTTTTAGGCTTATTTAGCAATTAGCAAAAACGCTGCCTAACCCTACGAGTTAGATCAAATTAATGTACTACAGTATTGTACACCATAAAAAGGTCTACAAAAAAGTCCGCGATGGTATATGTTTATCTTTTAGGGATAACACACATTAACCATTTTTATTGTTTACTTTTTACGTGAGAAAATGGCTTATTTACGAAGCTATTTTAAGCAATACGGCATTAATCCTTATCGAATTAAGTACCTTAAATACAGTGTGCAATTAATATAGATCAATATGGTTCCTTACAGCATGTAAATTAAACAAATATTTTCGGAGATATTACAAATTTAAAATTTGCGTTTAAAAATGTGTAATGTAATAAAAATTGTATGAATTTAGATATTCCAAAGATAGCAGGAAATATTTATAGTAAGTATAGGGGAAGAGGAATTGTTTTACTCCAAATTTAATGCGTGCAGGCCAAGGGCAGTAATGAATGAACCAAAAATACTGGATCGATTTTAATCATGTTTTCATTGAGTGACATAGGCATATATATTTTATGCCCATGCAAAGTCGGAGCGGGCCGCTATGTTTTTATATACAACGTTCATATTTTTTCTGTAGTGTATTTAGTTTAGTATCAGCATTGCACCCGTGCGAAGCCGGGGCGGGTCGCTAGTTATCTGTAGTTTCATATACAGTCTCCCCAAATCGGGCAAATATTCTTTATCTATAAACTCCTTATTTATGGGTCCCATGTTTGATTATTCGCTAATACTCTTGGTATTAATTAAATCGTCAGTAAACATTTATTTATTTTTATATCCATGAAGAGTTTAGCACTTTTCGTACTGCTGCTTTTCTAGCATTCTGTTTCTAAAGACTTAATTTTCAGAATCTAAAATATCTGGATTTTATTATTTGTTGTTCTATTTCGCTACTATTTATGGTTCTATTTCCAAATATATCCATCAAATAGACCGATTAGTACGTCTCTTTAGTGTTCTGCGTACAATTTCGAAGAACTAGATAATAAAGTGTATTATTATTTGAAACTTTACTTTAATCAAGATAAAGGTAAAAGCCTTTTAAGGCATAATTACTTCTTAAACACTTGAGCTGGCTGAATAAAGGATACACTAATATCGGAATTTGCCAACACTTTAATCAATGCCAAGCAAAATAAAACAACTATACTGGTTAGTCGGAAGATACCCTCAACTTGATCTAAAATCAAAGAGGTTGATCTATAATACAATTATAAAGCCAATTTGGACCTATGGGGTGCAAATATAAAAAATATAGGTATATTGTTAAAAAAAAATATCGGTATTTCTTTTAAAAAATATCGACATATCGTTATATCTATATTTTTTCGGCATTCCTATATTGATGTATTAATCCCGTCTTAGCCTTGCTTGTGTATTAATGCAAGTACAACAGAACGGTGGTAAAGCCGGCTTAGTAGCGCAGTGATAAAGGCAACAGGACGGTCCACCCTTTGTTGCGATAGTCACGGGTTCGAATCCTGCTGGGGCATGGTCGTAAATTTATGTTTGTGATTGTTTCATATTTGTGATTGTCTTAGGCAAGAGTGTAAAATCCAACAAGGAAAATTATCCTAGTCACGCCTGTAACTAGGGTGGGTAAGACCGGATGGCTTCTGGAATGATTTCTAAGTTGGTCACTCGCCAGTCGGTAGGCTTAATGCCGAGGCCCGTGGTTCGGAAACCACGTTAAATTGTAGGTAGAGTCTATAAACCCCTAGTTGATAAAAGGAGACTTTAAAATATACTAAAAATATTAAAAAAAGAACAATGGTAATAAATTCATTTCTAAATGAAGATTGTACAAAGCATATCTAATGGAAGATGTAATTATTTAAGAAAATGTCTTTTAATACTGTTTTGTTTCACAGCCACCCATTATTTATTTTAAAATTAAATTTAACTTTGTGATATAATTATGAAAAAGGAAATATTAAAACGAAGGCATTTTAGTTCCGTTGTTGACGAATAGATGGCACCACGAGAAATAATAAATCCAATTTGCCTCGGATGTATCACTTTGAATTTTATGTTAATCGGTGTGATTCCGTTTTCAGTCTGCCGTCCCTGTTCTTCGTTGTTAACTTTCCTCTCTATTATCTGATAGCGAGAGAGAGAGAGAGAGAGAGAGCGAGAGAGAACGTAATACGATACCGGAGAAAAATATCAAATTATTCAGACGTAATATATTCCGGTATAGTGTCACTTTTATGGGACGAGGGTCCTTTGGATTCTCGTAGGATCGATCGTTAGTAACTTATATGGGCCGAGAAAGACCGATATATATTCTCGAAGATGACGTGAGTTTATTAAAACGGAAACGGATAACATATCCTTTTCGGATTTGACGGGTCGCCGCACACGTATGCTAAAATGTGCGGTAAAAAGTGCGCGACAATGTTCAGATGTAAAAGGCCGTTGGAGCTGTGTTCGGGCTTACTGGCGACACGTGCGGTGTGCTACAGGTGTCGGTGAATATTCTGTCATAACCGGCTACGACCAAAATAGCAACATCGGTTGAAACATTTCTGTTCTAACTAATAACGAATATTTTCTTTGATAGTTTTTTAAAATATATTAATATCTCATTACTTGTCGTTCACGGCTAATTTACAATCGTTAATATTTATTTCAATAAATGATGTTTTTAAGGGGTTATTTTATCTTAGATAGGTATCATTATTATTGTTCTCGTAAATTGATAACACAGTATACGCGCGTCATTTGTTAACTGTGGGACGTTTCTTCTTCCCGTTAAAATGTTCGCTTTGCAGTATTGTTATTATTGTCTTCATATTACAATTTAATTGATTTTGTGTCTAAAAAAAATCAAAAAGTAAGTAATATTCCGTATAATAATACTTTGACCATGTTTTGTTTAAAAATTTGGATTTTATTAATGGTTCGACGCGATTGTCTCAAATTTTATGGATGGTTAAGGCTTTGGACACATCTCCATGAAAATACATAGAGATGCAAACGTTGTTACTACACTCTACATATTCACGGAGATAGATAGCAGCTATTCTTGTAGTTTTAAAGTATGTCATCAACTTTTGCTCTTTCTATATTTTCTTTATGAGGTACTTAGCATTGTTACGGTATAATATTATACACATTTCTTAATAAATGAGCAGTTTGGTTGAAGGTGAATTCCACATGCACTGATTTACTCTTCTTAATTCTGGACTTTTATTATCCACGTCTTTACTTGTCAATTATTTGGGTGTTATAGATTTCTGGTTGCTTCTTTGTCACTGTCTCCAATAGCAAATACAGTAATGTCATCAGTTAATGTAGCTACAATAACGTATTCTATTTGTGCTTTGTCACATAACAGGTTAAGTTAAGAAAAACCCAAATACTGGTGATACACCTGCTTTTGCTGCTTTGTTTTCATTGTCGAGTAAGCCTCTTCTTGTTTAACTCTAAATATCCAGGCTGAGATATAAAAGATATTACAGAAGGCCTGTGCTACTTCCAAGAATATCGCCTAGTAAACTTTTTTCCTTCGTAGGCCTTTTTAGTCAATTGTTGAATATCTCTTCATAAAACCAAATTGATGAACAGGTATTAGATCTTTCTATCTATGGTTGGTTTTGGTCTTCTTAACGGCATATTTTGAGATACTTTGAATATTACAGGTAGTTGTGAAATTACTTAATAATAATTTACTTGGTTTTGTGGTTTTCCAGGTTTTGTAACCATTTTCTAAACATCCGGATCACGTAGCTAATGACAGGCAACTCCCTGAAAAACCAGGCCATCATTTTCCATGTGAAGCGTTACGCACTGCGCGTCTCGAAACTTAAGACAGTTCCATGGCTGGATAACGTCACGTACCTAGGTCTCCACTTCGACCGATGCTTATCTCAAATGCTTATTTATGTTAATTCGGTCCGTACTCCTCTACATATTTTATAACTATTTCAAGTTTGTTACACCCAACTAAGTGAAACGGCTTTAAATTTTCCAAAATAATCTAAAAAGCTCCATGGTTTGTCAGAAATAATCAAACTCACAGGGAAACCGACACTTCAGAAGTCAAGCACTTCATATCTTTATCTTTCCACAAGCAACAACTCATCTCAAGTACTTCTGAAAACACGCTTGTTCGCGAGCTGGTGTACATGCTGGGAGTTTAGCACCGCGTCACCGCTAACCTCCCCTTTGTCAAACGGAAACGACCTCAAACGTCGCTGAAGTCATAAATTTCGCTCCATGCGATACCATCCAGTCGTATGCTAATTCAAGTTCGCGGTCATTCAAAAATTAATGCAGTAGCCACCCACAGGGGTCAACTGTGAGACGGTCTCGGTTTAGTGTAATGGTAAGCCCAGAGGCAGTCCCGCATAACCCGGTCCAACTTGTTACTCCAGGGCGAGTCTCCGCGACCAAGTACGTGTCATGCATTCCACCGCTTGGTTTTAGGCCAGAACAAGAAAAAGCTAATGACAGCAATTCTTTTTCTAAATTTATCTTTAAAATTAAACAACATTTCCGAAGTTTTATTCATTTCAAATTTCTATCACTAAAAATATACAATATTCGTTTGAAAATATGATTGATATATTCATTAATGACACGAAAAAGATATTTTAACCATTAAACCATTAAAAGTATGCTGCTGTATGAATTACATTTTTTGTTTGGAACAGCTTACATATTTGTAACTATATAAATAAGCCTAAAAAAGTTACTTATTAACTAGAAACACATAATATTTCCCCTAATGCAAAGTAATTACAAGCTGGTAAAATTGCAACCGTATTTTACGGTTCTAGTTACAATAATACTCCTGAGCCATAGTGGGACATTAATTATGTATTAGCGGGATTAGTATTCATCTATTTTGTTCTGCAACTAAAAGTCCCCTTGACGACGTTCGGAATTAGTTGCATGCAAAATTAACTTCAGGAAGTTGCAGCAGCGTCTTTCCGAACTCGCCTTTCAACCGTTATATAAATGAAGTACCTAGAAAGATCTTTGTTGGGTTTAAAACTACAAAGAAGCTGATAAAAATAGATAATTTTCGAAATTGATTTAAATACTTTGTTGCTTATTTTATTGTTTTAATTACTCTTTTTTGTTTTATTTGGAATATATTTATCACCTTGAAATCACCTTTGATATTATTATTTTTGCCAAGTAATGTTTATCTATACTGAACCCACCATATTTAACGTGCACCCAGATAATAGACTGACATGTTACGACATTTCTTCTTCGATCTTATCCAAACTAGTAACTGCACCATACAGTAGATTTAAATTGAACAATTTATTGTTAACGAATACTTTTTCATCTACATATTATTCACAAGGTAACACTGTTTGTTCATATTCATTCCATCATCTTCGGGACTTATTAGAATTACTTCGAGGATTATTTAGAAGGTCAAGGAGAGTTTTTAGGCAATAATAAAGACATCCAAAAAGACAGACTAAAAGCATTTCAAGCGTTAATGTGCTAATGAGTGTAAAAGTACATATTCTTCATTTTGATCTGAACTTTCGAGACCTAAAGAGTTATATGGACGATTTTACTAGGATAAGAGACTGAGAAAAGATTCCAAGAAAAATAGAGTACCTCAACGATATAAGCTACGATTAGATACTTTAGAAAGACCTTCCAGATTTATCCCATCAGCGAAAATATACAAAAAGGAACCTCACTGGAAAAAAGAAATTGTTTTAATGTGTGTTAGTGAACCTATACTAGTTAAAGATACGCATGATAATAAAATATGAATAAATAAAATAATATTTTTTCAGGCTATTCTTTTTTATTTTAATATATTAACTCGTTTAATATATTTACAAAAAATATCCAGAAACGTGTCGTTCTATGACAAAAAAGAATTCAGCATACACAAAACATAAAGATTACCTTACAAAATCCTCTCGCAGGGATTTTAATTCCCTTAATGAAATAATGAATTACTTTCTTATTTCAACAATATAATTGAATAACAATGTAAACGTATACTTAACTTAAAATTACCATCCACCTAATCGTTATTTTCGTAAGCAATATTATGTGGTTGTTAAAAATTGGACCATGCCAAATCTATAAATTCTCATTATTGGCATAATTGGGATACTTGTTGGTTTTTCTGTTCTTCTGTTAGTGCTTGTATACATCTTCTTTCGTAAAAGTATATAATTTCCATTTCCATAATACATTTATAATAAATTCAAAACAGTTAGTATTAATTTTCTCTTAATAAATTCCAACCTAATGCTCATGTGTATTTTAAACATTTACACAAAATCTATGCCCATAATATTTCGTACTTTACAATATGGTTTTCTTCAGTTATCCTATATTAATTATATACTCATCTTTAATTGTTTCTGATCTTGTCACTTATACTAGATAAAAAATATGTATAGTTGTATAAACAAAGTAATATTTTTCAAGTGCATTATCTTTTGTTTTAATGTAATAATTCGTTTAACATATTCATAAAGATTGATAAGAAACTTGTCGTCCTATGATAAATGAGGAGAATTCAGCATAACCAAAACATAAAGATTACGTCGCAAAACATATCTTGGGAGTATTATTATTCTTTATGAAATAATGAAATATTTTGATATTTTAACAATATAATTGAAAAACAATGTATGCTTAAACTTGCCCTAAAAATACTATCTAATGATTGTTCTCGTAAATTTATGTGATTGTGATTATGAGGTTAAAAATTGAAGCATGCACTAAGGGTAATTCTATAAATTCTGGTTATTGGCGTTATTAGGATATTTTTTTACATATTTTAAAGTCTCCTTTTACTAATCAAAAATATTAAACAATCAGAAATATAAATTTACGACCATGCCCCAGCGGGATTCGAATCCGCGGCCATCGCAACAGTAGGATGACCGTCCTGTTGCGTTTACCTCTGAGCCACCAAGCCGGCAATTAGGATATTTGTTTCCTAGAGTTGCTAAATTTTATACAACTAATAATACATATTCACGAACATAAAAAAACACTTATACATTACGTGGAATTTTAACAGCAACTATTGCAGCAGTATACGATCTTTATATTACTTTAACAAGCCGTATAAAAAAGGCAATATATATTTGTTAAAGTTCTGTTAATTACATAAATTTTTTATAACTTTATATTTTAAAATGAATGATAAAGAACGTTTAATTAGTTAATAATGAACCATTTAACTCAATATCACTAACATTTACAAATCTGTATAACCAGCAAATTAAACAAGAAAATAAGTAATGTACTGCACATTAAACTTTAATGGTTCAATTATAAAGGCCGCATTTTCGATGAATACGTAGCGACGTTTTGACCCGATCCATTGAACTGGATATGTCGTTTCATTAGAATTTCAAATACAAATGGACGAGTCTTGTCCCGATGACCGATATTGGATGTGTACTGTACCTAAAAATAATGTTCCTTTGATGTGTAATATTATAATACAGAGACTAAAGATTGGTAATGCTGATTGATATGTCGGATATACGGAGTTATGGTTAGTTTACTTTATCATGCATAATGAATGTCGTTATATATTTAGAGAAATTGTAAATGAGGTATTTATATGTTTGTAACTTTAAAAATATTTCAAAATTACTTTATTAAAACCTTTTTCTATGTTTTTTTTTTGATGTGGCGATTATACTAAACGGTGTGGATCTTCTGGTGAATCTAAACTGACTGCCTAAGTTTCAGAGCGACACATGTAAATCAGAAATGAATCGTTAATGAAATGAAATGTGTGAAGTGTTACGGAGACAAGCACAAAACAGAATGGGAACTTAAACGAGCACATCCGTAACTACGTTTTGGGCGTCCGAATCTCTAGAAGGTCGAGGTAAAAATTACTTAAGGTGTTTTTCCTTTCTTTCGAATTGAAAGTTTTCGAGCTCTTTCTGAAGAGCTATATTTGTTTTTCTCTATTTTTGTGTATAATTATAAGAAACTGTGTTGTTATGCAGTTATTTTTATAATATTTAAGGTAAATATCCTTGGTTTAAAGGCAAACTCATAATATGAGTGTTATTTTCCAGGATGTGAAGGTTCAAATAAAATTAATTATTCAAAGGAGCCGGCTTGGGGGCGCAGTGGTGAAGGCGATGGGACGGTCTTCCTACTGGTGCGATAGCCGCGGGTTCGAATCCTGCTGGTGTATGGTTGTAAATGTATGTTTGTGATCGTTTAAAATTTGTGAATATTCTAGGCAAGAGTGTAAAATCCGAGAAGGAAAATGATCCCAGTCACGCCAGTAACAAGACTGGGTAAGACCGGAAGAAATTATTCAAAGGATTCTGCTCTAGCACAGAAACGGCTTTTAAAAGTAACTTCAAGAAACCGCAAAGAAACAATCAGGATGTGGTTTCCAATTTTAATTATAATAGTTTGTTTTTCATTAAAATATACAACAATAATTGAATTGAAATATATTATTCTTTAGTTAACATTAGAATTTTCAATAATAAATAAAAGCAGGTACAGATATTATATATTTTTTCAAATGAAGTACGTTGAGAGGTTTAAACTGAAATTATTGGAAACTAAAAATTATAACATATGCTTCTGCGCAAGTAATTCGGAAACAAACGAATCTGTGCCTTTATCTTCATGCTGATAAAAACTAGAGAGTATAATGGTATGTTAACGGCACCAGGAATCTATGTACAGATGCTAGCTAGTATATAAAATAATATATAAAATATAAAATGATTATATTAAATTTCTAGTTCTTTAATTTTCCCCTGTAGTAAATAAATCCTAGCACGCCATCAAGTACATCTTACGAAAAAAATTTGGCGAGAGCTTTTTACTTGCGAAATCGCATTTTAAGTTTGTCTATTCTGTGGTCTTCTGTACATCGTTATAAAATATTCGAAATACTGATCTTATTTAATGCATATTAAAATTAAAATTGTTGCTTGTGTTAGCTCAATTGATCTTGACGAAAGAACATTTAGTACTCCTTGTTTCGACACATTTTCAAGATTTATTTGTAATTTAAGAATTCCTTTTATGCAGTATTTTTATTATTATGCAGTATATTTTGACAAAACTTTTGACTTTGATGTGATGTTAGCTGATGATACTACTATGTTTGTTGATATATATACTGTAAGTATGCTTTTTTATATAGTTCTCGTTGCCCAGCCATGTAGTTTGAGCATTAGAGAAGGTTAGGTAACATTGATAAAGAAAGTGGCATGTAGGTCTGACATAACAAATCTAATTGGTCAAATTGCAAGGATTTTTTACTCTATGGTGAAGCGATGAATAGAATAGTGCCTAAATTGCTATTGTAAAATTTTTACTATAGTAATTTTATATATATTAATATAATTTTGTAGGCTCTCTAGGATACATTCAATATTATCCTATTGCTGTTTATTTCCCTACTTATTATGCTTTGGTATGTTTAATCAGAATTATGACAAATTTTAAACAAAATTTAGAAATGTATCAAATAAAGCGCCGAAAGAACGTTAATCAATGTATTATCGCTAAATTTTTGATACATTCTTCAGACATATGACAATCGTTTCGACCTGTACCAGCACACAGAGAGAGAAAGTGGCATATAAATGTGCTCTTTTACCTTTTGGTTTCATGCGGCCTAGAGAGTTTCAGAAAGCTACGTAATACCTTCAGACAATCACTACCGCAAGAACTCTTCTGCGGGAACTAGCCCTGACACGGTAACCCCTCGCAAGTCCTACTCCACAAGTGGAGGGAGTTGCTGTACCAGCACAAATCGAATTTTGTTGACCAATTAGGTTACAAGTCCGGACGCATTAGACTTCAGTCTCTTTTTAACTAGAATAATGAACAGAATATGGAGATATGGTCGACGGTGTTGATGTTCTGCATTGGTAGTTTTATTGGAAGGATTGTATTTCTCTAACTAAGAACTAATATCTTTTCTATTAATACTTGTGATTATTGATTTGACGATGTGCAATTGTGCTTGTGCTTTTTTTTAATTATACTCATCCGGTTGTTCTATTATTTTGCCTTATTTATTTATTTTTGCCTTAAATTTGTATTGTTCTGGGCTTTTACGAGTGTATTTAATTTTGTTTCTTTCTATTACCCTATTTTTTCTATATACGTATATATATATATATATATATATATATATATATATATATATATATACATATATATATATATATATATATATATCTATATATATATATATATATTCATTGTATTATCTTTTATAAACCCGAATTTTTAAGAAAAGTTATGGAAAATCAAATCAAATTGCATGGGACTTCATAAGGAAATAAAATTAAATTTCCAAAAACACAATAATAATATAATTATTGCATAAGTTCATGAAGTAAAGTAATTTTGCGAATATTCAAGGACGGGAAAAACCATATTTAGCCCCGAACGGAAAAGAAAAAGTTAATTGCTTATGTGTTGCCGGTAAATTTTATAATGTATCTTTTATCCTGGCAGTTATTAAGCGAGGACTTTATCTTTTTTCCGTGCTACCTATAATAAAACCACTTTATATTTTTTTATACGGGCAATAAATTCGGCGCATAGAAGTGGAATAGAATAAAAAGATCGGCTCGGATACACCGTCCCCGCTCAATAGCATTAATTTTCCAGCGCCACACGATTCGCATGTTTATGCATAATTTTCCACTTCTGCGGTGTTTTTCGTGACTGCTTTTATTCCTGTCCCCCTTCGGTCGGATAGTCGGCAAACGGTTCTAAATATTCTCTATCTTTTCGGGGATATTCCAATTTTATTCAGGCATTTCGATATAAGCGACGTACAGTTTACGATCGGAAGAACGAGGCTAGGTAGAAAAAGTGCGCCGAGAACCAGGTTAGATTTGAGAGTTGGTACATTACGGTTCCATATCCCATAGCTAAATTTATATCGCCGCCTGCTTTCTTTCCCGTTTCTCCTTCCGTTTGTGGAATGCGGCCATATTCTTTGAAAGCATTTTTATGATAACTAGTGAACTAGTGAATGTGAATAATTTAAATGTCATATATGATATTAATTAATATAATATATTTTCTAAATATATTTTAAAATCTCCTTTTACCAACTAGGGTTTTATCTGGACAGTGTCTGCGCCAAACCACAGTCCTCGGCATTAAGCCTACTGACTGACAAGTGATCAACTTAGAAATCATCGCAGAGGACATCCGATCTTACCCAGCCTGATGACTGGCGTGACTGGCACTATTTTTCTTGTCGGATTCTGCACTCTTGCCTAGGACAGTCACAAATATTATACAATCACAAACATAAATTTACGACCATGCCCCAGTAGGATTGGAATCCTCGACTATCCCAACAGTAGGTGGACCGTCCTGTCACCTTTACCACTGCGCCATCAAGCCGGCTAATGTAATATATGTCTGTATGTTAACATATATGCTAACTGTCCCAATAACATACTGTCTCTAACCTTTTCTAAATTGCATGCAATTAAATCTTTTTTCATTAAATTTCAATGATTAGCAAATTGCTAATAAGCTTAAATTACTACACCACTAGTAATTTTAACAAATATGTCATAAATATTATTATTTATTATTTCTAGAACTGTAAGAACTTCTGAGCATCAAATAAGTCATAAGTTTTAAAAGCTATGTCTCTAAAGTATAAAATCAAAATAGGTTTCAAATAATAAAATGTCATATAGTTACATATCTTATTACATTAATCGCTAAATACCTTAATTTTTGTTAGTTTTTCGCCGTGGGTTCCATTTATGCAAATTATGTAGTTAGTTTAATTTTAATTGCTGCTTATTTTCATTTCTTCGCTTATGTATTAATATAATTTTATCATTTATCCATATTCCTCACCTAAAATATATATTGAAAAAGAATAAATACACCAGGCTGATTAAAAGAGTAATTTCTTTACCTACAATTTTTAATTTTAGTTAAATTGCATTCTTGCTTATTTGTAGACATATTTATCTTCGATCCTTAAAACAGTAGCTGCTCAGTTTTTCCTGTCAGTAAGTATATTTTAAGCTATTGCTTTGTGTAAATATGAAATCTCGCTCAAGCAGCTAATCGTTTGCCTTCTTCGGCTTTTGTTAATCTACTGCTTTCGGCAATGCCTTGTATCCCACGTGGAGACTAACAACTAATGAGGGTTTACAGTTCTATGAAGCCATTTTATAATTGTTAATATTCCTTGCAACATTCACTTGAACTCTTGATGTATTTACTAGTGAAACCTGAACTTTATTACAGTTAATACCATATATGTGACATGTTTCTTATAAAACTTATTAAATGAAGACATACCGCAGAGCGCTTGAAATATCAATAGATCATTCATGTAACACTCGACATTCATAATGGACAACATTCATTTTAACATTTGCAGTTAAAAGTTAATGAGCTTTGGGAATTGAGAGGTTATTTTTGTTAAGTTTTCACATCCGAAGGAGAAAAATTGCACCTCATACTCATTAAACATTCTGTAGTGTTTGTATGGATGAGTACTCACCAGTGTTAGGACTAATTTGTTATTAACAATTTTAGGTTAGTACTTGGTGAGGAATTTTACTTCTCATTAAACAACAATGAATCAAGTATTTCACATTATTCCTCGCCTGTACTCTCCATCAGTCGCTATCTTTCTCATCAGGTACTGTTAATTTTCAATTATACAGGGCATTGATCTAAAATGATATAATGAACAGATATTCTCATGGGGTATTAATGCTAGGTAAATTTTGAAGACAGGACATATTTTATTTAAACCAGCTTTTATTTATCAATAGGTCAAACGACATAAGTCTGCAAAAATATTATAAGAGCTGTTTAGGTTTTATGGCATGATCTTTATATTTTATAAACGACACGAGTTATCAAATAAAACTGTAACATATTATTTTATTTACCAATAATTAACGATACATTTTTTTAAATCAAATATATGTTCACTGACGCACACTAAAATTTCACTTTTCTTTTTCACGGTCAGTCCTCTGTACATGTCACGATGCCCTCTGTATATGTTTTCAAACAGTAGCCTGATATCACTGAGGCGCCTATTTTCCTCAATCTCTTGCCCACATTGAGATCGTTCACATTACTCTTCACTTACATCTCCCAAATTTTCCGAAAACTAATCTAGGTGGGATTGAAGGAAATGTAGTTTTAGACTCATTAGGTAATCTAAATTCAAACCTTTAGCATTATTTTGACAATTTAGTCGCAGATGGCTTGTATATGATTGCCGAAATATGTCTTTGTGACCTTCTTAAAATCAATACTTCTTTTTGAACATCCGTCATTGTGATGATTATGAACATATGTGTAAATATTTGATGTAAACATCTTCTTTTACCGTACCAAGATAAATAGAGATTAGTTGAAAATCACCAAACAGTTTCTTGTTACTGACTTGTGTTATTTGATAATTATTCTCATCATATATTTAAATTTTATCTGTGAGATAACAAACAGAAATAATGTAAACAAGTACTTTTATTTACTAATATTCTAAATAATATAATTTATAAGTTACTTGAAATATGTTTAAATAAAACGTCTAAAATGCCATGGAGCGACTGACTTCTACTACTGGAGCTTGTAAAAGCCGCATGCACTAGCTCTCAAAGGGCCCCACGATCGAATAATATTCGATTCCTGCTTTTAAATCGCTTTTCCTTCAGAGGATCTATATCGAAACCGTCATGCGGATGTCGTAACTTGTCAAGTTTGTAACTCGTACGCGATTGAACGTGAGCAAATCGTCCCTGAAATCACTTAAATATTTATATATTATTGATTTCTCTTAGAATATATATAAGTCATGAAACGTTCAAGAAAAGAAGAGGCGACTTTTTCAGTGGTAGGTAGAAAACGACACTAAGTTAATATATTTAAACAGTATTATTTTTATTTATATTGAAAATATTAGTGGCCAAAGTAGTAACAAAATGTTTCCAATGACATCAAAGAGAAACCAACATATGCCAAAATTTCAACCCGAAATAGCTGCGAATTTCAAAATTAGAGACAAAGAAGAAAATTATTATTAATATTTAAATAAAAATAGTGTAAAAGGTATGGGAGAAATTATCTACAATTGTATTAACAATAATACTGGAAGTCCTATCCATATATATACTTATATTTTAGACTAGTAAATTTTAGACTATCGTAACATATGTTTGATAATAGACATTTAATTTGACGGGGCTAAATTTCTCCACCACATAGCGATAAAGAAAGAAAAATATACTAAAATTTTCAGCCCTAGTTACAAAACAAAATTTTTGCGTTGCGTAGAGGTACCAGAAAAGTGTTTGTTCCCTCAGGCTTAGGTTAATGAAAATGCGCTTGTGCTAAACTGAAAATTATGTTCCAATAACTGGTTGCTGAAAACAGACCAAACGCCTCTAACAGTTGTGCAATGTGACACCTTCCTCCTAGAAAATCAGAATAATGATATACGAGTTCGATGTCCTGTTTGGGTAGCTTATAAATTTAATGAAATTATTTTTGGGCATCGTCCGTACCTTCGTTTTCCAGTATTTCTCTATTGATACTATAAATTAGTATGTCTGTGTATTCAGGTATTGGCGAAACCAAATTATAATACTACAGATAAAAAATTGAACTACTTTGGGCCTCGGTAATAGTTTAAAAAAAAGGACATTGGTTACTTCTTCAGAATTTGCAAGATAACGGAAGTTTTCTATTTGTGCTAATAATAATAAAATTACTACTACTGCTACTAAATTACTATTAAAAGTGGCAGTTGAATTGATCCATTTGATGTCACATGGTTTAGATCAATGGCACTTTCAAATATGTTGTTCTTTTAGAAATTGTATTTCTGGTAGAAATAGAATATATAGTAACCAGATTTAAATATAATACCTCTAAAAATAGGTAGTTCATAATAGTTAATAAGTAGTAGTAGTAGTTAATAAAATAAATCTTAGTAGTTAATAAAATAGTAGTTACAACACCTTAGTTCAGTATATATTTCGACTATGCCTGCAGAAGTTATAAAGTGATGCAAAAACCTTCCTGTTGTATGATTTACCTTAAACGGTCTTATGCATTCTACGACTAAATAATCACATATTTTTCGAAAACATTTAGTTTATTAGAATATAGATTAAATTATCTTCAGAAAAGGTACCTAATACTATTTGAGTTCGGCATTAAGCATAAACAAAATATTTAGATAGATAGTAATTAAATTAACACAAAACCGAAACACTAAAAACGTTATATCATCCTAATAGGACAAAATCGTAGTCTCTTAATGTTTAGTCTTTCGAAAATATTTAGTTTGTTAAAACAGATATTAAAATAACTTCACAAAGGGACTTAATATTATTTAATTTCGCAATGAAGCATATACAAGATAGTTTCCAAGATAGCAATTAAATTAACACGAAACTGATATATTGAAAACGTTATATCGTCCTAATAGGACAGACTCCGAGCCTCTCAATGTTGTATGTATTTAAGAACGGTTAATACCTCATGAGTTATTTAGAGTGTTGACTGAATGTTCAAAGCATCGCTAGAGTGTGTATAGAAAGCGGGTTAAAGTAGTTCGGCGGAATAATTTATCTCAAACATGGCAGTTGATTCGAATGGATTAGCTTTGAAGGGAAATTGCTTATTTTCATCCAGTTTTCTCGTTAGATTTTAGTCGTTCTATGGAAATATAACAGGCGATAACTGAACTAAAATGCGAGGAAGGTGCTACAGCGACGGTAAGCGCTTTAAAGTAAAATTTGTTCCTTCGCTACTAGTTCATATACAAATTTTAAGTATCAGTATTCATTAAAAAGGTTTTTCTGGTAAACAACAAAGGCTGAAATAAGTATAACAGAATAATTGCGAAAATATATGTAATATCAGTTATCAAGTTATTAAAAAGGGGTTTGGGAATAAAGTAATTTCTTTTAGTTTATGATATTTTCAACATCACAACTTCAATCCACCAATTTTTCATGGCAGTTATTAGAATATTTTCTTATATTAAAGGGAAAAATAATCCAAGCTAAAGGATGTAAAAAATGAACGAATTTTAATTAGTAAAGTAAAACTCCCGACAAAAACACTTTATACTAAAGATAATCCAATATATTTGATATCTCTGTTATATTCTGATAAACATTTTAAGGTGTTTCGCAATTTTTGCAAAAGAAACTTACCTATTTTTTTATAAGTTAAGTCGATCCTAAGTTCTTTTCTGTTCGCAAATTTGTTAGTCATTTTGTCCTTTGTCTATTTCGGAGATACACTGTTTTTTAATAGAGAGCATGGAAAGAACTGTTAAACGATCTTCACCTTTGAATTTTTTAGAAACGTTTTCTAATAATTGTATACTATCTTCCAATGTGTTTCCTAGGTTGTTTGCTGTTAAACTTTCAGAAGAGGTAGTGCCATTTAATATTCTCCAATAATTTCTTAAATGAATAACTCACAGTTCAGTTAGTAATCGTTCTTTATCAAATGGGATAATAGGAACATACAGGAAAGAGTTTATCCTTAAGATATTTACCGGAATACTCTCCAAAGTATTCAGAAAAAAAAAGTGAAAATCGTTCATTAAAAAAAATGTCTCTATTACATTTACTGGTGTAACTTTTGCCCTTTTAGCACCAGATTAAATGCAGCGAAATCTCTACTTAAATATCGGCCTCATTTGACATTGGTTTGACCGTTTGGATGGACACGGGGTAGCGAAGTGTCGCGCCGATATTCAAAGGAGCTCGCAGAGCACGATCGTGTGGCCCAGATACATAATAGCGATAGCGATTTAGTGAATCGGTAGCCTACCAACGGTTGGTGGTCCACGTTACTTTCGTGATTTACACTTCTATTGCAGTTTTTTTAACGCATATTACAACAATCTAAGAATTCCCGATCTCCCAGACAATTTATGGATACCATTCCAAAACAACAGTCTCTTCTTTGAGGTAAACTTTTTATCGAATTATTTTTGAATTTCTTCGAAATCGGCAAAGCGCGATACTCAGTAAACGCGTACACGAATTAGAGTTAGGTCTGGATAATACAGTGGGTGCAATAAATCTTTTTAAAAAATGCGTAACGGAATGCACATTTTCAGGCACAAAATTCGACATTTCCAAAATATTATATATCTATAGTGGAGTTATTTTGGCGAAATATAACATTGTGGTATAGGTTTGAGGTTTATGTCAGCAGAATCAAATGACATATGTATCGAATCATAACATGGTCTACTTACAGCTTGTAAAATACGTCACAAAATTATGAAAATACCTGCCGACACACGTTGTACTAACGAAAAACTGTTATTTATCACATTTTTGTTCTTTAAAAAAATTAAAAATAAGCGTAATTAATTAATTCTTCTAATTTTTTTTTACTACACAATTACACAAGATTACATGGATTGGTTCTATTGAATCTGAGTCTTAGTCCATTTAGTCCATCTGGACTAACTGAATCGATTAATTTTAAATTAAGCGAAATTATCATAGATTTTTTGATTTCGAATCTGTCAGATAACGTTTTATGTGCATTTTTAAATCAATATACTCCTTTAGAGCAGATTAATAAAAGTAACACCATAGTTGATAAAATAGATTTATTCCAATACGGTTCTCTAATAGTTGAATAGGTTTTCAATATAAACTAAGTGAGTTTATCATAAATTATTCCGTTTCCAATTTGTCAGATGTGTTTACTGTAATATTTTTTCTCCATAACAGCCTTCAGAGTCGTAGCATTTACATGAAAAGGGTAAACATATTTTGACTGTTTACAAGTAGATCCTCCTGTAATATTAATTTTTAATTTCGCTCCATTTTTTTTCCCAAGCTATCTAGATATAAACCATGTTAAACGCAATAAAACCCTTCATCGTTTTTATGCTGAACAAGAATGGAACGGGGTGCGGAAGGAGTTAAATAAAAAAATGTATTTTTTTGCATTAAATAACCCTTCATAATACAAAAACGTTTCGCCCACGCATCGTGTTAAAGGCGAATATAACCCATGTACAAAGAGTCAGGGCGTGAAACTTTTGTTTTTAATGTTTCCGATGTAATTTGGCTGTCTGTTTCTTTGTGTTGTGTGTTGTTTTTGATGTTGTGGGAAATCCTATAAACCAGTTGGATCCATTTAAACTAAATAATTAATTATTTTGTTGCGAATTGTACGAATTTTATACGTGGTTGTAATTACCGAGATAGCTATTTTTCAAGTTTGTCGGTTGGAGAGAACAAATTTGAAAATATTTAATTTTGCATATTGTTAGAATATATTAAAAACTATTATTAACCATTGTTTAATTTAGGAGGTTCTGTATTTTCTACAAGACTTATTATCCTAGGTGTATCGCTAATTACATAAGTATGCAATACTATGATTTGATACTGACTTTATTTGATTAACATTAACCTCAACACTACATGAGTTACTTTTTACTAAAATAAGAGCGTTATAGATTTATATTTTTTTGAAAATTTCCAGATTTGTGTCTGAAAACCTATATCTACATCATCCATTAATTTTCTGGTTTATTTAAGAAAGGCCGCAGAAAGTCATAGTTTATAGGTACAGACTTACGGTGAGCATATTCTAGCCATAAGAACATATAAAACGTGATTTCCGTTCAATTAAATATAGTGAATTCAATATTCAAGGCAAAGAACGTCTGAGTAGGACGAAAATGTTTGAAGACGCGGAATTCCAGGAGTTATTGAATAAAGACGCAACAGAAATTCAAAGACAATTGGCAGAAAAGTTGATAGTGAATCGAGTCGCAATATATGAAGGGTAATAGGCGATGAAAAAGATCCACCTGAATTACAAGCGATTAGACCATCGAAAAATCACAAGTGAAATGCTGCGTCAAAGGTATGAAAGGAAGTAATTCCTGCATCGAATGCTAACCAGGGATAAAAATAGATTTATTTTGAAAATGCCAAGCCAAAAAATCACTTGGTGAAGCAAGGCCTCATAATGTCGATCATAATTATCATATTTTCTTTAGCGAAAAAACCAAATTGACTATTTAATATATCTGATAAGTATTCTGATGTGATTTGACATCATTCAAATGTGATCTCTAAGGTTATGTAAAAAATATAAACTAAAATTCTCACCAAAAAGTAAAAAGTTTGTGTAGATCCAAAAATATTAATTATTGATATAAAATTCTTCCCACAATCTTTTGTGTATTATTAAATAATTAAAATATAAAACGTCCAGAGAGTAAAGGTTAAGTATTGAATTGGTGTCTTCTAATTCAATTACTGTCATGCAATTAAAGGAATATAATTTAAAAAAATGGTTTCATTTGTTTTACACATGTTAATATATATTAAAGCAACTTGTTTCGAAGAATTGTTTGGCTTACGTTGTATTCCATTAACTTGTAATCAATTACTTCGGATTCCGTATATGTGTGTTATTGCAATTACGTATTAGAGCGTCGAGAGTAAGAGAAGGGCAATCCATCAGTTTTGGAGGATATTCTTATACAATGATTTCAATATTTCTCCAAATGTTTCCTAAAATCGAATACCGCTAAAATTAGATATGTATGGATAGTAGGTGCTAAAATACTACGTGCTGCTGTACTATATACATACATATGTTTTACATCACACGACCGTTACGACATTATCTACGGTCTGCGTGTTTTAAGAAACTGGACCATCTGTTTGTATTAAAACTGAATGGTGTAACATATAAGACCTCTGGAGATTGGGTTTGATTTGTAATAGAATGCATTTTGGAACCTCAGTGTCGTTTTATATCGCCGTTCAACAAGTCATCATTTGTTTTCGTAAAATAAAGTAGCATTTCAAGTAAAATAAAAATATTTGTAATTTAAATTCATTCACATTTTATAAATAGATACACAGCCGAATATTGTGCCCAAGTGTAGTGCAGTAGTAAATATGAGAGAAGAAAAATCTAAAGCAGGGAAAGAAGATCTATACATATTTATAGAGTGTGGTGATATTAATAAGTGACATAGTAATATCTACACAGTAACTATTATCCAATATAGCACCATCAGGTTTATGAGAGAAGGGGAAACCTATCAAAACAAGAATGTTATCGTAGGAACTAGACTAAATTAATATTGTTAAATATTGAATAAAATTAAAAATACAACGAATAGTTTTAACGTTATTAGTATTTAACATTTTTGCATCACCATCACCCTCCAGCCTAGTTATTCTGCTACCAAATTTGCAATTTAAATCAAAGTGTAATAGAACTCCACATAAACCGTGATTTTTACTAATGACGCTTTGGCATTTGCAATCTTGAATTATTTCAAGGCCAATTGTATTTAAGTCGTATTAAATATGTAGCTATTTGATTAAAACATGACAATCAGTGCACAGTTGAGTAAATTGAATCAGTCAAGAGTTCTATAGTGACAGTGGTGAGGAATATTCGAAGGGATGCCGCTCCAACAGCTTTACAAACTAAATCGTCTTTTTGTTAAATAACTTATCTTATGTCAAAATATCAAAAAGATTACTTTATAAGAGGTTACAATATATTTTCGTGATTTTCTATCTGTTGATTATTTTATTCACGCCCATCGTATATAAATAAATTTATTGTGAATTTTGATTTGTCTCCAATTCTCAATAAGAAACTATGAAATTTAAAGATTAAACATGTTATTGTAAAGTCAATGTATATTTAGAGCAGAATATAAACAAGTTTATAAAGTACATTAATTTTTTTTATAGTGGCCCGAAGTAAAAAAGAGAACAGGTCAAATACCCCGAGGAGGAAAAGACAAAAGAATATAAATAATCTACAAATGTGAAGCTATTTTAGGGATACTTTAGGTCTGACTTTTGCCTATATACTCTGTCTAAATAGCGTGAATTTATACGCCCATTCAGCCAAGGGAATTTTTACGTTGTTTTAAATAGTTATCCAGGGACTGTTTAGGACCCGAAGTGCAGAATAGCCGTCCAGACAGCTAAGATAATACATTGACATTAAGATAATCGACTTGAGCTCAAAAAGGCCCAACTAAAAGAAACGTAGAAGTGTTCGAGGGGGTATCAGCTTAAACGGTCTGGAAATATCGCCTTTACCCACATGTAGACATTTTTCGGATAGTGTATGAATAAAAAACACCGAAAAAATAAATTGAGCATAGTAAGAGATACGTTTTTTCTATTTGTGGGAAAAAGGAAATTCCGCGAACGATATGAAAGTATTGAAAAGTTTTGGAACTTTATTTTCATGCTTTCGTCGTTGTATGGGTAATAGAAGACTGATATTTTAGTTTTCGTACATGGGTTGATGTGTATTTGTCATGAACTGCAGAGTGGAATATTTACCAATTTCGTGTTTTGGAAATAAAATAAGGGAGGCTGAATACTATAGGGGACTACGTGAGGGAATAACAAGGCCTAGATGTGTTGAATAGCGTGAACATGGGATTGAAAAAATTAATCAAGAAGAGAAGGAAAAGAAAATGGAAAACACCATCACCAACAACATATAATTTTATATAACACAATGAAGCAAATAAATTTAAAAATAGTTTTTTCTTTGTCTAGTATCCTTTAACATATTCTTTGTGGGTTTACGTTGTGTTCAATGATGAAAATTTTATTTAAACAAATGATATTACAGAGTTTCATAAAAAAACAAATTCTAAAACAAGTTTAAAAATCATTTAAAATAATTTATAAATTGGCTACATCTGTAAAAAAAACGTATTATAAGGTTAGTATATTATCAGACCTATAAATTAATTTTAAAAGACTTACAACAAATGGATATGTTAAATCACATTGGATACATTTGCAATCAACTTTATATTGAAGCCTCATTGACAGGTTTCATTTTTCAGTATATGTCATTTTGCCGAAATGTGAACAAATTTTTTCAGTTCGTTGAATTTACGCCATTGCTTTCAATTTCAACTATTTTCGACGTTACAAAAGTTCTGACTTGAACACCACCAACAACGTTTTAACATGAAAACGCTCAATTACAAGTTGCCAAGCTGATGAAAATCAATTGGGAACATAAGAATGGGAAGTGCTGTCGAAACCAAAAAATTAAGTCATTGTAGTTTATACAAATTAGTACAGAAAAAGAAAATATTAAAGAAGATTTTTTAATATTCCTCCTTTATATATATATATATATATATATATTGTTTTATACTGTTTTCTAATAGCCTGAACATTCTAAATAGTCGGTACGATTCCGGGATGATCGTAAGGCTGTTCTCTTTAGAATTCATTCAATTAACCGGAATCAAATTAAGAAAAGAAGACTGGTTGACTTTGTATTGACAGTCATTCCACAATTACTCGAAGCGTTTTTTGGTGTAGTTAAGTGTAATTCGGACGAAAATATCGCAATTTAAACTGTAAGATCACAAAAGTTGGATTGGAAGTGCTCAACGACCTCTAGCTATAAACTGTACCAAGTAAGAAATATTCAAACTTCAAAAAACACCCATAGTCCGTAGAATTTCGACACACGAATCACAAGGTGCAAGGAAATAAAATAGCTCAAATCTTTGAGCTACATGGGAAAATATTAAACACTAAAAGGCTTAATTGATAAAACACTGCCTTGCTGTGCTCCAAAGCTAAATGAGTCTTTTTAATGTTTTTTGAATTGGACTATTGATATTAGTAATTTACTGGGTGATAGTAGGCTAAAGCTAAAATTTTTGTCATAATACTTTTTATATAATAGTTGTAACATTATGTGTATATTTTAGTAGATTAATTGAATATTTATAGTGAATAATATAGTTTGAAAATATTGTAATTTTGAGTATTTTGAAAAACGAACGAGACAGACAATAATATTGTAAGTCAGCTACATTACATATCAAATGTTGACTCTCAGGAAGGTAGATTTTTATAAAAAATATTTGAAAAAATCGCTGTTTTGAATATTTCCTATAATTTCTTCATCTTGTAAAAAAAGCATAAAAGCAGGTACAATAAATTCCACTTTAAGCCAGCAATAATTAACTACACACAGCATATAAGATATACATAAGAAAATCTAATAAAAGCCATACTCTTACAATATAAAAGCTGTGTATTTAAATGATTAAAATTATTTAACAAAAACATTGAGCCAATTTCAAAAATAAAGAAGAACTTACTAAAAATTTTAAAAAAATCAAAAACCTTATTTAAGCTATCTACGAGACGTATTTTATATTTTACTATATATACACAATTTAGCTTCATACTTCCCTAAACCTAGTTATGTATTTACTATTTTATTTTAACTACTACCAAGTGACAACTTTGAAATCGGTGCCGAACCCGTTGGACTATCGAAGTTATATTAATTTAGATTTGTTTTGTTGGTTCAATTTTTTTATTAAAACTATTTTAGTTTTCTCTTTTTAGTGATAGATATTTACTCAATAAATTACGCAGTTATTTTATTTAATATTACATTTGGTAGGCCAAGTAAAGTGTAGCCCGTATGAGGAAAAATAGGAATAAAGTAACAATGATTGAAAATAAAGAACGCTTCAGGACTCGGTGTTCGCTACCTAGCCAAGGTGATTTGACAAATGTTTTAACTAAGCAACAACAAAAACATATTGTCTCCACCGAGAATTGAGCCCGCCACCTCTGTTTGTGAGTTAAACGCTTTAATCATTACACCATAGAAGCATTATATTCCTACGAGGTCTTATCTCATATAGTTAGTACTTGAAAATATTTGAAATTTGAGCGTCTCTTTCGATTTCCCCCATTCACCAACGGATCCTAATTTGATTCAAATGGGAACACATACGAAGTGCACTCTTACTATACAGCCGAACATAGGAACGCTTCCTTTTTCGAAGTCGGTTAAATATAAAACAATGTGTCTATCATACATTATTAAATTATGAATAAAATTTTATTTAAATAACCTACAAGGGAAGCTGCTCTATTTTGTTGATTGACATACAAATTAAATAAAAAGTGTCTTATTCAAACACAAATGTTAGAAGATATTGATGACATTTCTGTGTCCCAATTTTTTATGTTACAATTTAAACATATCTGTTCAATTGTGTTGAAAATCTGCAAAAAGTCTCCCATTAAGCGGCCATCTATGAAAATGAGCTTCGTAAAGCGTTCGGGTTTTGTGCCAACCGACATATCGAAAAGCGCTGTTGGCCTATTTAAACTGGGAGGAAACATATTTTATGATCACAAATTTACTGGAAATTGTTTTGGAGGTGACGTTGACTTATGCGACCCGTCAGCGGCCGCCGGAAAGCGAGAAAAAATACAGTCGACGGTTTGTCCATTATGTCAGCTCGAAAAACTGAACAGACAGTTATTGTTGGAATACACGTCAATAAATCTCGTTTTTTTTTCCGTACGGATTTCGTCAACGGAGTTTCCCTCTTGTACCTCTCTCACTTTCTACGGGCGATGAAAAATTAAATTTCTTTTTGCTTTACGGCAATGGCACCGGTGGAGAAGTGATAAGGTTTATTTTATTTATGTGGGGAACGATATTTTTGAATAAATATACTCACTTGCCCAAGCTGACTTGTATTTCATTACACATCCCTAAGTTAATTTTCTTCTTCTATATATTAATCGGCTTGAAATATTTAGATTTCCGAAATTAGCTCTTGAATTAACTTGTTGTTTGTTGAAAAGAGAGAATAGCTTGTGGAGCTAAGAAAAATTTTTCCTGCTTGAGGAATGATAGTAATTGATACGATTCTTGAGACATAGTATACAATTGTACTAGAGATACTTCTAATGGTTATTAAGAATTTTCTGGAAATTTTGTGAAAATTTCTGAAGTGGTATTAACTCTGATTAATTTCAGGTTTCTTTAGTAAATGCATTTCTTAATAAAACACTAACCGAATACTGTACGAGTACTGAAATATTCAGTACTATAGGGCACATTATCTTTATAAAAAACACTCGAGTAATATTCTTTGGTGACAATTCGGTTTGGCGGAAATAATTTAGAATGAATGCTACGATTTTTTTTGCCTTACATTTTTTTATCAGAAAACGTACATACACGACACAAAAACCAAACATTTTAACAATATACTAGAGAATTAATTAAAAACCATTTTATATATATATACAACAAATAACAAAAGTATATATACGAATGCATATTTCAATATCCACTAATATTAACAATATTTTAAAGGTTTTATATTGAATGGATATCAAACGATTTAATATGCAAAAGGTAGTCAATAAATAATAGCAAACCAATATTTTAAATTTAATTATTGAACAATATCATAGAATGGAAATGTTTTATAAATATTAACAATGACAATTATTAAATTAGATTTTTAGTCCCGTATTTATTGAATTTACTTTATATCTCATGATTTTTTTGATGCACTGGTATCTACAGGTACGTTGGCAATTGTCTGTTTATACACAGATAATTTGAGATACATATATTGAAATATTAATAATAGTAAAACGATACTCTTTGACAATGAAGTAAAATAATGGATCACTTCGTTATGAGGAGTGAAAAATAGATGGACTATAGATAGATGACAAGAATGGTCTCAACACTTTTACTTTCTAATGTTCTATATTTTCTAATAAAGGTTAAGGAGGCAATGATACGATGAAGAAACTTTAATTATATTAAAATTTTGCATTTACTTAAATAAGAATTTTAAATTCGAATAAGTTGTTTGTGCACGCTTTGTTAACTGTAGCAAAGTTGATGTTGAAGTCATTTGAAGAGATATTTGTTAGCGAATATTTAATTTTAGTAATTTATAAAAATAATAATTCATATATGTATACAAGAAGATTGTCAAAGTATTGGTGTTAGCATTTATTCTTTTTTCTCTGTGTCTTTCTGCCTGGAAGATATAATAAAAAGCAAAACATATATAAGTTAATTGGAAAAATCAGTATAAATTTTATCGAATTCATATGTGAGTGATATATTATATATTTGCCATGATATATGTAACTTTAAAATTTTCTATTACGAAGAACCCAGCTTTTTTTGCCCCAATTTACTATTATTTCTTATCATTTATATAAATTCTTTAATATTAACTCACAGTTTAATTATAAAACATTAGGAATGTTATAAAACTTACATGAAAATATATTAATCTAGAAAAGAATGAGGGTTTCGTATATTATTAAATTATGAACGAGAGTGTAAGGAAATAAAAGATAATATTCGCTATAATAGTCTGGACTAATAAAAACGGTTTCATCGAGTTGTATAATCAGCATATATATTAGTAGGAAGTAACTGTATATGGACGGATCATATTATCGAGCAAGCAGTAAAATATATCATTTCTGTC
Organism: Rhynchophorus ferrugineus; assembly: GCF_030347505.1. NCBI lineage: Eukaryota > Metazoa > Arthropoda > Insecta > Coleoptera > Curculionidae > Rhynchophorus > Rhynchophorus ferrugineus. The sequence goes on along the minus strand of NW_027472583.1, from coordinate 13,864,943 downwards.
ATCGCTTTTTATTACATTTTAAACATCATGTGTTTAACTGTCGGGAAAATCCGAAAAAAGGGAATCCATTGTCCAATTTAATCGGCCATTTATGTAAATGTTCTTCGTAAAATGTTGGGATTTTGTGCCAACATACATATCGGGAAGCACTGTTAGCCTATTTAAAATTAAAGAAAATATTTTACTATCACACATTTACTGGAAACTGTTTTAGGAAGAATATGTATTTATGCGTTCTGTCACATATCCGGGAAAAAAGAAACATAGCAACGCTGAATTATATAATACGCTACCTCCTATCTCTACATTGTTCATACGTATTATTATACAGTTCTATAATAAGACAGAAAATGCACGACATCAATGCCGTAGAATATATTGCAAAATTCAGTTTGTTAAAACTTAAAATTCGTTTCAAACTTGGAGTAGACTTTTTTTCTCATTTTACTAATTAGCATTACTCTAGTTAAAAAGAGACAGGACGAAGTCGGATACATCCGAACATGTTACCGAATCGGTCTATAAAATTGGATTTCTGTGGGTACTGATCGACACCTTTGTGAAATGTCCGCAACATTTTTTAAAACGTGGTTGATAACACTCAGATATGATAAACTTATCTTGTGTTGGAGTTGCACTTAATATTAATATGAGCGTTGATAGCACGTGAATACAAAGAGCCACAGTATGAACACAGTACGTAATAAATCAAAGTTGATACTAGCTCTATTGGAGATTGAATTTATGAAATGTATGAAGACACTGAGTGGTTATTTCCATACAAATATTAACAGAATTATTTTAGATAAAATTCTTAGTATCGAAATAATCTTTAGGAGACATAGGAATATGCACATGTTTGAGGCATATTAGTTATTCCTTCATACACTGTTAGTAATATAGTATTTAATTGGTGTAAATATAACATGTGAAGAGTTTTAATGGAATTTTAAATATATTTTTTTAACAGAATACCGTTTTTAAAAACATATAATAAAATTAATGAGGGATGGATATTTCAAAATGAAATGAGTAGTGGCCCCTCTCCTGAAAACCATAATATATAGTATATAGTCATGAAAAGTTGATGTAAATAGGTAAAAGTTGAAATAATATAGCTTTTGTTTAATATAATGTTTCTTAGTAATTAATTTCAGGTAGATTATTTTTCATTGGTCATTCATGATCACTCGTCAAATATTCATTCAATTTTTGTTTCATGTAATTTACTTTTTTTAAAAACAAGCCTGAAAAAAGCTACGTTGTAGAAAGATGCCGTTTACAATAACACCTTGGTTGTGGATAAACTTCATCACATATAAAAAAGAAACCGACAGGTAGTGGAATCGTTATTAAAGGCTCGATAGTTTAGGAATTAATAAATTGTTAATTAGCTTGAACACTGATTCTGATAGTGAAAGAGATAAAATGAAACCTTTTTGTTGTAGGCTTACAGCCCAATGCTAAGAGAACAAGCAACGAATGATGAGTATATAATTAATACAAAAAATCTCCAAAAAATCTTATTGTAGAGGGTAAAATATTTACGTGCACATATATTTGTGTGATTATTTATAATATACACGAGCATTAGGTTAAATTTTATGAGGAGCGAATTCATACTAACTGTTTGCAGCTTTGGCAAATGTGTTAAGGAGAATGTATAATTTTATGAAGGAAAATATATACAGGCTATAAAAGAAGACACTCATGAGAAATGAAAGATAATATAAATCGGAGACATCAAAACGGCTTAACAAGGAAACTCAGCAGCGGAGGAAACAAGAACTAAACGTAAAGGGATAAGTAAGCTCTCTACTGAAAGTAAAACATATTACTTAGATATACAATTTTTAATTAGGTAGATTAGGCCTCCCGAAGATACCAGTGAATATAGTAAAATAATTCTAACCTACAAACTGTTGTAGCTCTGTAGTTAACTGTAATTTCTTATAACAGGTTAATATATATGTCTTTTGTCATATATTAGTAGATAGATTAGCTGATCGATATAGATTTAACTATGTTCGAATAAACTATGTTTGGTTTCATTGTTTTTATTTACATTATCAGATAAACGAAAAATTAAATATGATGCAGCATCCTTGTATTATAAATTTAGATGGCATGCATTGGCCGTTTTATTGAAAGGACTCTATGTTATGATCGTTTATAAAAATCAATAAACGTCAAACAAAAATAATTAATTTCCACGAACGTCCTTGCTCCCATATCATATTCTTGTTGATATTTTCCACTAAATTATTCATCTCGAGTAAAAACGGCGATTATTGATTAGATGACTCGATGGAATACGAAGCCACGATCCTTTTTATTAGACTATTTGTCAGTTTATATGATATCGTAGCCGCCCATTATCGTTTATTTTCCCATTTTGTCGTTCACAATTTAATAACGTACGAATACTATATTGTTATTTGATCATTGCGTTTTGGTGACTGAAATATATATATATATATATATATATATATATATATATATATATATATATATATAAATATATATATATATATATATATATATATATATATATAGATATATATATATATATATCTTATATATAAAAATGAATCGCAAAATATGTTCCTAAGCGCATAACTCAACAACGCCTGGACCAATTTGGCCAAATCTTTTTTTAAAATGTTCGTTGAAGTTCAGGGATGGTTTTTACGGCGAGAAAAATTAGAATTATTGCTGGAAAAACCCTAAAAATAGCCCTTTTTGTTTGAATTTGTTTCGTGTATCAGTTGACAATTCATCTGTCATCTGTCAAAAGTCATCTGTAACAGACAACTTTTTTTTTTTAAATTTGATATGACTTGAACTCAAATCCTTTTAATCCGTACGAATTGTTTTATTTATTTAAAATTTTTTATTTGTTTAAAATTTAATTCAAATTTTAAATAAATAAAACAATTCGTACGGCTTAAAAGGATTTGAGTTCAAGTCATATCAAATTAAAAAAAAAAAGTTGTCTGTTACAGATGACTTTTGACAGATGACAGATGAATTGTCAAGTGATACACGAAACAAATTCGTATATCGTGTTTTGTGCAGAGTGTTTAGTTAGTTAGTGTTTGTTTAGTTCGTGATTAGTGAAAAAATAATTTATATTTGATATGCCTCCTATAAGACGAAGCAATTTAGGTAGAAGAACCAGAAATGCTATAAACCAAGCTAATTACCGATCTAATCGTACTGCACAAGAACGTGACGACGGAAATGAACGTGAAAGAATTCGGATATCACAAACGCGTGAAGCGCGAGCGCGACATTCAACTAATAATCGCGCAAGTTTGAATCCAGCTGCTTTCAGTTACGATGTGTCAATTGACTACAGTAACTACCAATGTGTTGTTATTGGTTCTATGAACTTGGTTTGCTCACACTGTAAGGCATTAAAATACAAAAACGAAGCCAATGGATTGTGTTGCGCAAATGGTAAAGTGAAATTGATACAATTGGATCCACCACCAGAACCATTGTACTCATTGGTTTCAGGAATAGGAACAGATTCTATACACTTTTTGACACATATTCAACAATATAACAATTGCTTTCAAATGACTTCATTTGGGGCAACAAATGCAGTTCGGGAAAATTTTATGCCAACTTTCAAGGTATGTATTATAGCAGTTACTCATAATTATTTTAGCGAACAAAATTTTCTGTCACCAAAGTTAAGATGTGTTACTAATCTTCAATTTCTTAATCATTACGAAATATATCACTTAGTCATCATATTATATGGTGATTCAGTTTCAGTGACACTTTTATTATATTTTATATTTGATAGATATTAGTTAAAACTAAATATATACTTTTTAAGATCAAATATTATTTAAGTTTGATCATTGACAATCCATTAATTTATACCACACCATAATATTTTTTTTATTTACAGATACAAGGGCAAATATATCACAGAGCAGGTTCACTGTTACCAGTGTCAGATAGCGACAACAAATTCCTGCAAATTTATTTTATGGGCAATTCACCACAAGAAATTGATCTGCGTTGTGCACATAACAATTTAGTAAAAAGGTCTATTGTAGAACAATTACAAACTTTATTTCATCAACACAATCAATTGATTATATTGTTTAAAACTGCCCTGGATCTGATGCCATCCGATAATCACAAAATTGTAATCAGAGCTGATAAAACACCTGCAGGTCAACATACAAGACGTTTTAATGCACCAACTATTGATGAAGTTGCTATCGTTGTAGTTGGAGAAAACTTGGAATCCCGTGATATTGTTTTACATCGTCGGAATTTTCAATTACAACCTATAAAGGAAACACACCGCTCATATGATGCACTGCAATATCCCATTATATTTTGGCAAGGTGAAGATGGCTACGATTTATCAATAAAAATGATAAATCCCATTACAGGTAACTAAAATATTAGTTTAGCTATGGCGATAATATCTCAGTCACTATATTATGTATTTTAATTTTATATTTGAATGTTATTAAAACAAAATCTGTTTACAGGTTCTGAAACCAACAAAAAAGTCAGTTCAATGAACTATTATTCATACCGCCTAATGATTCGGGAAAATGCAGATAATCACATATTGAAATGTCGGCGATTATATCACAAATATGTTGATGACATGTATGTTAAAATTGAAACGGAGAGATTAACATTCATCAGGTTGAATCAAACCAAACTCCGATCTGAAGAGTATATTCACCTTCGAGATGCGATTAATACTGATGGAAATGCACAGAATGTCGGTCGGATGACTATTCTTCCAGCAACATACATCGGAAGCCCTCGGCATATGCACGAATATGCTCAAGATGCCATGTCGTATGTTCGTCATTATGGTACAGCAGATTTGTTCATCACATTTACATGCAATCCGCAATGGATAGAAATTAAGCAGGAGTTATTACCTGGGAAATCATCCATTGATCGTCATGATATTACAGCCAGAGTCTTTAGACAAAAGTTGAAATCTTTAATGAATTTCATCGTAAAACATAATGTGTTTGGTGAGACACGCTGCTGGATGTATTCTGTGGAGTGGCAGAAACGAGGATTGCCACATGCACACATTTTGGTTTGGTTGGTTGAAAAGATAAGGCCAAATGAAGTTGATGCAGTGATATCAGCTGAAATCCCTAATGTACAAGTAGATCCTGGATTGCATGAGGTAGTTATCAAAAACATGATACATGGTCCCTGTGGAACTCTTAATCAAAATTCACCGTGTATGATGGATGGTAAATGTTCAAAACGATATCCACGGACATTAATATCGGAAACAATTACTGGTAATGACGGTTATCCATTGTATCGTCGCAGATCGACAGCAGACAATGGAAAATCAACAATTGTCAAATTAAATTAACAAGATATTGAAATAGATAATCGTTGGATTGTTCCATATTCACCCATTTTATCAAAGACATTCAAAGCACACATCAACGTTGAATCTTGCCATTCAGTGAAATCGATTAAATACATTTGCAAATATGTAACCAAAGGGAGTGATATGGCTGTGATTGGAATTGGTGCAGAGAATTCTAATGATGAAGTTACCCAATACCAAATGGGCCGCTATGTCAGTAGTAATGAAGCAGTTTGGCGAATATTTTCTTTTCCTATTCATGAGAGACACCCTTCTGTTGTTCACTTAGCTGTGCATTTAGAAAATGGACAAAGAGTGTATTTTACAGCACAGAACGCAGTACAAAGAGCTGCTCAGCCACCATCTACTACATTAACCAGTTTTTTTGAGACATGCCAAAACGATGATTTCGCACAAACATTGCTATATTCTGAAATGCCAAAATATTATACCTGGAATCAATCCTCAAGGAGATTTATACGACGGAAACAAGGAAAACCAGTTCCAGGATATACAGATGTATATTCCACCGATGCGATTGGCCGGATTTATTCAGTACATCCAAGCAATGATGAATGTTTTTATTTACGACTGCTATTAGTCAATGTACGTGGCCCAACATCATTCTAATAGTTAGGAAATGTTGATGATGAATTGTGTGGATCCTACAGAGAAGCCTGTCAACGTTTGCAATTGCTTGAAAATAACGCTCATTGGGATCAAACTCTCAATGATGCTGTAATATCATCACACGCTCATCAAGTACGAACATTGTTTTCTATAATCATATCTACATGCTTCCCATCAAACCCAATTGATTTGTGGATCAAGTACAAAGATTATATGTGTGATGATATTTTGTATCAAATACGGAATAGAATGGGAAATCCAAATATACAAATCAGTGAAGAAATTTACAATGAAGCATTGATTTCAATTGAGGACATGTGCTTGATAATGTCAAACAAACTATTAATTCAATTAGGCCTGACCGCGCCCAATCGTCCAATGCATGACGCTATTAACCAAGAGTTGCATCGAGAAAGACTGTATGATCTCAACGCTTTGAAAGAATAAATTCAAACAAATCTTCCACTGTTAAATGAACAACAGAAGTATGTATTTGAAACTCTTATGAAAGTAACAAATGATGAAACTGGAGGGATTTATTTCTTAGATGCACCTGGTGGTACAGGAAAAACTTTTTTTATTTCATTAATATTAGCAACAATTCGCTCACAAAATAAAATTGCACTTGCACTCGCTTCGTCGGGAATCGCAGCAACTTTGCTTGAAGGTGGTCGAACAGCCCATTCAGCACTAAAATTGCCATTAAATATGCAAAGCAATGAAACTCCAACCTGCAACGTTTCGAAGAACTCTGCAATGGCAAAGGTTTTGCAGCAATGTAAATTGATTGTTTGGGATGAATGCACGATGGCACATAAAAAATCTTTGGAGGCTTTAGACAGAACCTTAAAAGATCTACGTAGCAATAATAACCGATTTGGTGGTGCAATGATTTTATTAGCAGGAGATTTTCGTCAAACATTGCCAGTGATTCCACGATCAACGCCAGCTGATGAACTCAATGCATGTCTAAAGTCCTCCAATTTGTGGAAACATGTTAAAGTACTTCATTTAAGCAAGAATATGCGTGTCGAGTTGCAAAATGACCAATCTGGAAACATATTCTCTAAACAACTCATTGACATTGGTAATGGCAAATTTCCTATAGACATGTTGACGGCTTGCTTTTGCTATGACTATAAACAAGTCCCAGGGGCAATCATTAAGTGTTTGTGGTATTAATCTAGAAAACCCATGTTTCTCACATGGTCAATTGTATGTTGCCTGTTCCCGTGTTGGAAAACCATCAGATTTGTTTATCTATGCGCCAGGTAATCAAACAAAAAACATCGTATACCACAAAGCAATATAATGATAATAATAATAATAATTATGATTCACATGATTAACAATAAAGCGATTACTTACTTTTCAATCCTTATATATGTTTTATTTAATTATTTTTTATTCACAACGCCCTATCACCAGGGTGATGGTTCTGTTCAGGAGAATTTTTTAAAATACGTAGGCACAAAAACTGCCACATTACAAATCTTTTTGACAGGACGAAGTCTGTCGGGTCAGCTAGTATATATATATATATATATATATATATATATATATATATATATATATATTGTCATATTGTCATGTCTACTTTCATCTGATACGAAGTAATTTGTCAGATTTCTAGAACTTTAAACATGTTTATAAATAAAATTATAAATCAATCTGGATTCTTCATTTAGAAAAGGAAAAATACATACGATTTTTAACCAAATTTAATATGCAAAATTTAGTCATTAAATAATTAATAGGAAATCAGTATTTTCTATTTAATTATTAAACATTTTATTACCGATTGCATTTATTAAACTAGACTTTTATTTTTACAATTTTTCAACTGTCGACTATCAAATTATTATTATCAAATTCAAATAAATAATAATTTGAATATGCCTACAAAACTTTCCTAAATTTTATAGTAACAAATGATAAAGTAAGATGGGGGTTTTCGTTAACGCCGATTCGATATTGAACTGGAATAAGCCTTCTTTGTGTGAGGTATTAACAAAAATATTTGTATAAAATAGATAGACTGTGAATGTAAAAAGTAGATGTACGCCATATTAAAACAACACATCAAATTGAACGACGGAGTATTGGTTAGCATTCTATATAAAGTTTTATGACAGATTGGTTGGTATAGTGGTAAAATCTAAGTGATGTACCTCTTGCGGTTGCGATGGCCGCAGGTTCGAATCCCGGCGGTAATTGTTGTGATTGCTTAATATTTGTGATTGTCCTTGGGCAAGAGTGCAAAATCCGATAAGGAAAACCCAGTCATTATACCAGTAACCAGGCTGGTAAGACCGGATGTCTTCTGGGATGACATCCAAATTGGTCACTCGCCACTAGGTACAGGTACAGGTAAACAATAGGTCCAGTCCATGTAGACTCTGGTTGGTAAAAATGGGATTCTAAAATACTTACCCACGTAGCATGCTTTTAAGCCATAAGTATTCTTATTTAGACTAACTTCAGTTAACAATGTCAAAACATAATACAAACCATTGAAACGATTAAATGGCTCGTTACAAAGTTCATTCTCGGTTTAAATAAAACAGGAAACGACGGAAAATTAAAAGCAGCACAGTGATCTGAATTTAACGGGGCGAAAAGGGATATAATTTCGTTTCGATAAAGTTTCATTCGAGTCCTTTGTAGGAATTAACGCCGACAATGTAACATTCCACTCGAAGGAACGATTCTGCTATTGTCTCTGTTACGTCGGTGTCGTTTTACGTATGCATCCTTGTACCAGTTAATTAATTAAGTTAATGCCATTTACGGTTCTAAGTTACCGTCTACCTATGAGGAAATCGTTAAAGCTCATATAGTGTCGATGAGGATTCGACTGCGTCATTTTATGGCAATTAAATTTCTTGTTAATAGTTTAACTTATTTTCAATATACACTTTTACCCTTTCAACGTTGGTATGATTGAATGTTAACATAGTTGAATGTCCATCGAAAGTTATATTAGAAAGCAGCATGAGCAAAAATGATTAGAGATTAGAGCAGCTACATCGCGATAGTGTTACGTTGTTATGCGTGTAAGTCACTGATATATTGATTTAACACGTTCGCGGCCGATCTGGGATCAAATTCTAAATATTTTTTCTGAATACAACAATAAACTATTTCTAATAACGTTTTTTAACGTGTAACAAAAATTTATTTTTTTGTGTCACGCGCCAGAGCTTGAATTATATTGCCAATGGCCGCATAACGCGCGAGAGCGTGGCGGATTAAAATGGACAGAATAGGAAAATACGATGATGATTTGAAGATATAATTTAAGATACCATAACAATATATATATATATATATATATATATATATATATATATATATATATATATATATATATATATATATATATATGTGTATATATATATATATATATATATATATATATATATATATAATAGGAATGCATCAATTACAAAAACAAGATAAATAAATATTCAGCAGAAAAACGAGAAAAAATAACTAAATAAATGTTAATACAAACAAACAAAATATCTATTTAAGCAAATTGATAAGTCAAAATAAGTAAACGGGCATAAACTAATACAAATTTTCACTAAAACTCACAAACTAAATAAGTACTCTATTCAGATAAATCATAAGAGTTCACTTATGACTAATTTTTGCGCAGTCTAAACAGTAACCAGCAAATCCAGGACATGCACTGTCTACATAAATAGTGTGTTTATAACAAAGAAAGGCCGTAAATTGGAATACGATTGCCTGAATATTTATTGTAAAATTAGGGCACTTTCCATATCTATTTTTCCACTTTTATGTCGATAGGCCGCAGACATATCGATATTTTTACTGGCCATATGCAATTCTGTAATTCATATGAATCAAATAGGAAAAATCGAAACCAAACACGTAAATGACTCACCTATAGTGTTCAAATAATGCTGATACAACTGTGCACGCAAGGTAATGTCGAACTAAGTACAAGGCTTATAAAGATCACCGCACATATAACGCCCTAGAGCGTAATTGGCGTCCAATGAAAGCATCACATTACACGATAGCGTGTTATTGGCAGCGAACGTGTTAAGGATGTCTTCATTATATAATACGCAGATAATATATAGATTAAACCATGTGCTCTTTTTTATTTAACCTATACGCCAAGATATTGTCGACCAAATCAAAAAAAGACAAGTGTATTAAAAGCAAGCTGTGTTGAATGGTATTTTTGAAAAAAAAAATGAGTCATGAGTTTAATATAGCGTACCAATATCTAAAAACAATAAAATAAATCCTTACTCAGTTATGATCAATCGCAAATATACATTTATGATCATTGCCCAGCAGGATTCGAACTTGCAACGGTCGCAAGAGGCGACTATCGTTCTATCGCATTAACCACTGCGAAGACCAAGCCGGCTGAGCCACAATTTCACTGAGTTTTTGAGCCCTTTAAACATACGGATACATCACAAAACATCAGAGGCCAACAGAGAGAAAAAAACCCTTTTCTTTGCTGAAAAAATATATTACATCCAAAAAGTTAGTGGTTTATTAAATTTTGTTCGTTTATCATTGATGAAAGCCCTGAAAACTTTTAAATCAACCAATACACTTTGAGATCTATCTGAATGAAATAACCCATAAATATGCAAGCCCCTGTTTGTTATCGACGTTTGTTTTTGTCCTAGTTTAGAGTAGAAAATTAAGTTGTAAACCGAAATATATGGAGGCAATCCGGTTTTATTTTATTTTTGTTGGCCGAACGACATCAAAGACATTAATCCGACAGTCGCTGAGTGCATTAAAATTTTAGTCCATTTAAGATGCGCCCGCGATACTGCAATAAAGAATACAATGTAGTTGTTTGGAATTGCTTTTTGTCTGTCTTCTTATATAACACGGCGTTTCACTCGGGATCTGTTTGCTTTCTACCAGGAAAAACTTTGTTCTTTTCTTTAAATCAACTTGTTTATTATTTTTTATATTGAGCAGCGTAACGGGTCATGATCATTCATGATCTAGTCACAGTTTTGTGACTTCAGATGTAGTACTAATCTCATATATTATCTGGGTGGTCTCATTAGTCCATAGTTATGTTTTAGTGAAAAATTAAACAATTTTTTTTCGCTAAACATGATGCCTGAATAACTTTAGTTTTATAGCGGCTAATATTGCTATTGCAGACAATATCGACATTACTAGTAAAAATCTTTTTTTTGGAAAGGATATAATCAATTATTGAGGAAAATCATCTTAATCTGGATTATCAATTGAGCTTCACGAAACAACATCTAACGATTGATTATAGGTAACAGAATCACATATGTCACAGATAAATCATTACAAGAAGATATCTAATATCACTCTCAATAGGTGTGGTTTAATCAGGGATCATTGGTTTAGCATTGTCTATTGTTATCTATATTATATCTACTGTTTCTGTGCTATCTAAGAGTGGGAAAGACAAATATAATGTATAAATAACAAAGTATATTCGGTTTTTAGAACAACAGCCTGTGATAAACAATTTATTGTGAGAGAAAAAGCCCATGTCTTAGCTGTTTTCGTCTTTTTTGTTTTGCTTCTCTTGTAGCATATACTTCACCTTCCCTTACCTCCGTGAGCCATACTTCACCTCTTTCTAACACTCTATTACAAATGTTCGGTTGAAGGGAAATCACCAACCCTCCAAGTATATTTGAAATTTAAGATTGTTGAATATTTAGAAAACGTCATTAATTTTAGTATCCTCATAGTTTAGATTTACATTTTTGTAAAGCCATCAAATATTAATTGAAAGAAAAATCAAAAGTTTAACTGCAACCCTAATTACCATAAAACTTAAATATACATATAAAGTAATAGATATAATATAAAACAATCTGTTAAATAAACTACTTCAAAAGCTAGAATTAATATGATATTATATTTTGAATAAACTAGTATTAATATACTCCATTTATATTATATTATATTGTGGAAGATAAGATCCTAAATGCTTTAAATGTTCTAGTTGACTTAGAACTTCTGAATCATATTAATGCCTAAAGCTTCAAAATTTCGCACACATTTGGCGCCTGACATTTCACGTTAGACATAATTAGAATTATACAATTATCAAATAAGACAAAGAATAGTCTGTTTAGATTCAAGTTTTTGCTGTTTTGAATTAAATTTGTTAAATGATACCTATTACGCTAGTCCCGTTTGTGGTTGTATAAATTAATGTCTCGATTAATTAATTTCAGTTTCGGCTCTTTCATTACCCAGCCAATACATTTGCGATGAGTAATGTTGCTACCTAATTAATTGGAGTGTAGGTCGTAGAATGTTCTTACCTGAAACAATAGAAAAATATATTAGGCAAATAAATGGCTTGATTTAAATAGATAAATAGAGTGAGTTAATAGAATGAGACTTAAATAAGTATAGTATAGTTGTACTGCTTGAATATTACAACGTTAATGTGTATAATAGGCTACATTATAAACTAATATATATTAACCTCTTGACTTAAATATTTTTAAATAAAGTAGAACTGATAAAGTTAAAATATATTTTAAGCAGAATACATATATTGAAGTCTTAAGCTTTTTATGCACCATGAGATTCAGGTGCCTTTTAATGTTGAGATGGAGATGTAAATGCGACAAGAAAATTAATACTACTACCTCAACGACTACTTGTACTAACACCGAAGATTTGGTTGAAAAGGTTCTTGAATGTAAATATGCATATTCTGTTAAAATATTTGTTTCCCTTTTCAACTATTTCTACATATTCAAAAAACATTAATTTCTGAGCTTAGACGATATACAAATTTTTTTATTTATAAATCAATTCTAAAGCATGTTCTTCATACTGAACGTAGTGAAATCGAAAATATAGATTAAACAATTTATCAGTAGAGCAAAACTCATTAAATGTATTTTCTGTATTACCATAACATAAACATTTTTGAAATACCATTTTTCCTTTTTATTTTGATTTATAGTATATATACAAGAAACCACGTATTGTTAACAAAATGCTATAATAAATTTAAGTGGATCTCATAGACTAAAAGAGAAACGTAGTCTCTGCAGAACAGCAAGTTTACAGATAGAATATAAAATAGAATTTCAAGAAAACGATTTATAACAGCGATATAGTATAATACCGTAAATTCTCATATTGCCACTGTCTGCGTATTATCGGTATTGTACCAAATTTCAAAGAGCATCGTGCACTCTCAATAAAACTTCGATACTCAAATTTATTGCCTAAAATGAAACGTATTTCCGATTTGTCAGGTATTAGTATCGGTGGTAATAATAACATTTTTCTAGAAGCTCACGTATGTACGATATTGCCCTATTCAGAGGAAAATAGATGCCATAAAATAGTTTTATTAGATTTAAAGAAGTCCGTGGTCTTGGAGCAAAATAAAATACCATAGACAAAAATTTTTTTTAAAGCTTTTTAAATACGTTTTAGCTACGGTATATTTTTAAATCTTAATATATCAATATTATTCTTTACGGCCGACATCCCTATTCAGAAGCCTTCAGTCAGGTTGTAAGAGTGTATTCTGTCACAGAAAACTCTTCTTTATGTTGCTTTTTTTCACGTGTCTTATAATTTATTACCTTCCAACTCTTTTGGTCCACTTTGTCATTGTAATCGAAATTGAAGTTAAAACCAAAATCAACAATTGGGATATGAGGGGACAGTACTACTAGAAGTTTCTACATAAAAAGTTTGATGAGAAATGATTCGTTAAGAATCAAGCAAAGGTTGAACGTTCCATTACTAATGTCTGTATATACTGAATATCTCTAATATAATATTAAATAAAAAAACTGATATTTTATATACAGAAGTCAAAATCATCGAATTTAAGAGGTAAGTTAAATTGTTTTTTGTTTACATTCATACTTCGGATTTTCAGTAATAGATATTGCTGCTCAAAATAAATACAAAACGTACACATTTGCAGATATATACATGCACGTTATGATTTAAATGACTACTTTTGAGCCAAGTACAGTACAAGTCGTTACAAATGTACAAGTACGATTAAGTAACTTTGTAATATGAAGTTTGGTTATAAAAGACAACAAATATTTTCAACATGGAGTCGCATCTAATAATGGACAAAAACTATAATAAAATATACCATACCAATATTTATGAATATTGCGTGAAAATTCAAAAAAAAATCAAAGTTTATTCCTAAAAAATATATTAACTTCGTAAAAGTATCACATAGTGAGTTAACCTAATACTTTTTCTTTAACAATAATATTTTAAATAAAAGAATATTGACAGCACTACATAGAGCGATTCGATTATTGGTTTTGTCGATATTAATTTAAATTATCAACTTAATTTTATTACCTAATAATATATTATACATTTGTGGTAAAATATTATAATTGTTAATAACAATAATGGTAATGCATTTCTCAGCACATAACAACAATTACATTTTTTTAAATTATTATTGCCATTGCATGATGTTATATCATTTTGTAATTAAATCATTTTGTAAATTAATTAATTAATATCATTTTGTAAATTAGAATATTTATTTAAAAATGCCTTTAATGTTATAATTGCATTCAACAATGTTTATTACAATATAAGATATAAAAGGTAAATATTAAAACAGGTAAATAGTATAATTAAATATGCTTTTATTTGTAGATAGTTTACAAGTTCTCTGAAAATTACAAGAAGGGACATATAAAGTACAACGGCTTGGATATATTATAATTATGATGACCTTTTTTAAAGTTTGTGAAATAATTTAAAAATTACCATAACAAAGATGGAGGAATTGAAAAAAATGAAAACAACCTGATTACCGGTCGTCACTGAACAAAACAAAAAAAATCATCAAGACCATAACAGAGCAATTAAAACGTCCATTGTTATAGAAACTATAGTTAACACTATGTTAATCCTAAAAGATAAGCAGAAGATTACGATACATTCTTCAACAGAAAAATCATAAAATCTGTGTATAAATGAAGGACATACATAGGTTACAACATATTTATTGGGATTAATTATCAAAAGGTTGATTTTGTCAAATTCGGTATTCAAATATATTATAAATTTCATATCATAGAAGATATATTGTATGTTTATTTAATCATTATGTTAACCTTAAATTGGAAACATCACGTTAGACAAAAGGCAAAATACATTAGAACCAAAATAAAACAACTATACTGGTTAGTCGGAAGATACTCTCAACTTGATCTAAAATCAAAGAGGTTGATTTATAAGACATTTATAAAGCCAATATGGACCTATGGGGTGCAAATATGGGATTGTACCAAAAATGCAAATCAACTAGTCATTCAACGCTGTCAAAACAAGGTTCAATCAACGAAGAATTGCACGATGACCTGAAAATCAAATGGATTTGCGAAGTTATCTAAGATTTCGCCTTGAAACACGAAATGATATTACTAAATCATACCATCGTGGAAGCAGTACAACTGCTGGACAGCGCGCAGGATGTCAGCAGATATATGAAATGTATACCTTTAGTGTAAACTATAGCTATAAGTTATTATAATATATATAATATATTTTATAATTGAGGAATATATATTGATGTATGTTCTCGGACTCGTCTTATTTGTTAATTAATCCAAGTACAAATGAAAAGTAGTAATAAATTAATTTATAATTAAGATTGTACTAAGCGTATCTAATAAAGGTGTTATACATTTTTTTTATGTTAACCACACTGAGATTTTAATTACGTCTGGAGGATATGTGACCCCTATACTTCTCTCTCTTAGAGTCAGGATTCTTAAAAATCATTTAAATAATTCTGAAAGTATCCCAGATAAATCAAAACTGTGACTATAAGCAAATAGCGAGCTTTAAAGCGTTTGGCAGAGGTTACAGCCTATGGAATCTGTCTGATGGTATCGATTATTAATTTTTAAGAATTTGATCCCAGATCGGCAGCAAACGTCTCTTTTATTTCATAAGTTATACTATATGTTGCTGATCCAACTACATACACAGTAAGGCTTTCTGGTTAAGGATATTCCGCTTCGGTGTCGATGGGAGAGTTTTTCCAACTCTTGTAATGGGTATTTTTCTCCATTGGAATAAATGAATTACTGGTAAGTTAGCTGGCAAACATTCTTTGATAGTTTGAACAGGTTTTCACTATTAAATTGAGTGACTTCGAACTTTAATATAATGAAATATGATGGAGCAAAATTGTAGTAGATGTTGCTCCGTTTCTAAAAGTTTCTAAAAATGATTGATGGACTTCGGCAGAAGAATTCTTCATATAAGAAACAAATGAATACAACCTTCTGTATATACTTAATATTTCAATACTAAATACTAAATTGGAAACCGTATTATTTATGTAAATGATTTTGAAAGCCATCGAATTTAATAGCTAGATTAGGTTGTTTAACAATTGTTTACATTGATACTTTGAATGTTTACCAATATCAATATCAGATAGGTATCGGAACAAAGGTATGACCATGATTTTGTCATTCATATAGTAAGTAATAAACAATCACCAACTTATAATCGGCATCAATCAATATGTTATTTTGCTTACAACATGTCGTTATACCATCCTGAATCTTGACGTATAGGTAAAATAATAAATATGTTATTTCAGAAGTATTATTTATTCACGAATTAATCATTCGGGTTTAAATGTTAGTCGAGAATTTGTACGAAAATAGGTCATGTGTGACTATGCTAATTGGATTAAATTTATTATGGCCCTATAACTGCAATCTACTGTGTATTAATTCAACATAGACATATACATCAATCATATATTGTTTATTACTTGTTCCACCCTTTACATGTACTGGAATACAGAATAGTTCATGTTATGTAAATTTATTATCGCCGATGCTCATTCCAATTCGTAACGAGTGCTGTGTGCGATAAAAATTTTAAACAAAACCTAACTTTTGTGAATTGCTCATAAATATCGATTATGACATATATACCTGTCTATATCATAGGTTTACCTCTTTATAAGTTTACTTAAACTTAAACAGGCTAAACCGAGGATATATTTGCGTGGTCCCACCAATGCAGACACTCAGACATTTTTCACTTCTTAGATTCGTTCGTTTGAATTACCCCTCAAAAGCATTTAATGGGCTTATTTCTATAACGTAATGCTTGTTTAGTTTGTTTATGATGCCATTTTTGTGAGTTTGATATAGAGTATGCTCGACATTTTTGTCGTTTAACTCTAATCGCTATTATTTGATTATAATCAGTCTCGAAGGTATTGTGCGGAAATAAAAAACGAGACGCCCTTTTCCTTGGAAGAAACAACAGCTAGATTAAAGATGTGTTTGTTACGGCATTGTTTTTACCTGGTATGTATACAATCATCTATATAGAGCATTTGTGTTCATATATTGTTTTTTTGCACAAAAACAACAGAAGAAATAATGAACATATTATTCACGTATTAAACCCAAAATATTTTGTAATGGGACGATGACGTAATTAAATTGAACATCATTGTAATATTACTGCAAGAAAATTTTTTAGTGCAAAACTATTCAATAAATATAGAGCCAAATTATATTACCCTTTAAAAATATGTTTTTAAAGCACCATCCATTAAAGTTAATTATTTTGAAGGAGTTCATTTACTTAACCAAATTTATATTGTTTAAGATACTTATAATTATTCTTTTCGCTTAAGGCTTAACTGGGATAGGTGGGATTTTTGGAGTCTACATTTGGAGTCCAACAAATACATTAAACAAATTAGTTAAAAAATAAATCAAGTATGTTACAAAATACATTAATAGAAAATAAAATAATACAATTGGTAGACCAACAAGACTGATTTTATAGACAAGATACAATCTTATGATTGTTTTATTATATTATTAATACATCTATATATTGCTATCTTGTCTCCTCTATTTTAACATAATAAAAGCACAGTAGTAATTTTGATAAATATCGTACATTTTAATTTTTTGTAGCTGTTCTTTAAAATAGGAAAGAAGGAGGCTATTTCTGCGTTGAATTATAACGGGTAAAATCTCAAATACATTTTAAAACTGTTACAAGCATTACTAACTAGATAAATATAGTAAATTTGGATAGTTACCGAAAATAAATGATAAACTTCGAGAAATATCTACATTACGTTCAAAAATGATAGCTGATAGTGCAACATGATAGTGTACAGTCTGTTACAACAAAACTAGTCAAACAATATTGGACTGGGACCTTTAAGACACTCGCTTTACTCTCCAGACCAGGCTCCGTCTGATCGTTACATTTTCACATCTATGGGCACGTGCTTGTAGAAGATTACTTCGCTGATTTCAAAGTAGTTAAAAAATGGGTTGATGGATGGTTTAACTCGAAGGAGAAACTGTTACATAAAAGGACATTCATAAATTATCTAAAAATGTCTCAGAAATAAATTTTAACTATTCATTGTGTATAAAGTTATTTCATTATCGAGAAAAGTCGGAAAGGATTTTCCGAAACTTCTGGTAAATATTATGCCTTGAGTAAATGCTGAATCATTATAAATTCAATAAAAAAACTGCTTCTTTTTCCATCAAATCAAAGTGTATTCTATATATACATTTACAGTGGGCATCCATAATATAAATCAGTTTTTCTTATTTTAATTCAAATTTATTCAATATTACCAAAAATTATTATTATTTATTAAACTATTAAATAATTTGATTCGTTTTTTCGCATCTTTAGCTCTAATTTTTACGAAGCCAAGCTAGAGCGGGTTGAAGTAGAATGCGGAATAAATTGCAGGGATCCTGCTAACAAGATGAAATTAAGGAACGGCGCAGGATTTAATGACATTTTTAAATATTTCGATTTGGATTTGTCGCGCAAATTTTCCCCGTTTTTATAACTAGATTTTAGTGAATGCTGAGAAAGCTGATATTTTGTTAATTATCTTTTTACTGCGTAGTATTTTGTAAATATCCGTTTAAATAAGCAATTTTGTTAATCTTTTATATAAAATATTGGTAAAACTATTCAAGATAGAATTCAACTTTTGAAATAAAACGGATTTTTTATTTATAACAATGATAGTTCGATTTTTGATATGGCCTTGGAATTTCTTACAAAATACATTCAATTTGTTTTGAAGTAAAATAAATATAAATACAACGTTGGCTATTACCTATAATTGATTGTAAATCCGCCCGCACATCAGCAGTGTGAACTAAATTTTGACGCTAATACGGTGCAAAATTTGATCCGTTCGTGATGTTAAAGCCGCGATGGCGTAGAGCCTCGACAGCAAACAGGCAAAGGCTTATTGACTGCTTTAATTTCTACATACGTAAATTAGTTTCCAGCTTTACACGTAAGCGGCTGACTAGGAGCGTTGTTCGTTCGTTGAAGTGCTTGATGGTAAATTTCGAATTGTTTTCCTGTCTCTCTAACTCTCTCTCTCTCTCTCTCTCTTTGCTTGGGGAATTATTTGCATTTAGAACATTGACTTGTATGGAGAGAGGACGACTTTATAAAGAGTCAAAAAAGTAGAAGTGCATAAAATGGTCAGGTGTTTAAATATTTTTAAAAAATCCTAATATTTAGTTACTTAGCATCTGCTTTTATAATTTATTTATAGTTTGTAAGTTCGAACGATTGATATAATGAGTAAATTGAATCAGTGCTTCTTGAATCTTATGAGATTTCGTTATATTGTGATTTATAGGAAATTAGTTACGTTTACTTGTAAATCTATTATCTATTTTGCTTAACGGAATGTTCCTGTTGATGTTAGTATGTAACTTTCTCTTTTCTGGTTAATTCTTTTATTATATTTAAACAATTCATGGTACCATGATGACTACGTAGACGTCAATTTATATCAACTCTTCCTGGAAACCATTACACGAAGGAAATTGTAATATACTCTAAGGACGTATGAAACGTCTATATTAAGATGAAAATAATATATAGTCATAGAGAAATAGATATTTAATTTCATAGAAAATTTTGGGCAAATGTTTCGCGACGTCCAACATCTAGATGTCGTTACTTTTAACTTATTACTTGCTTTAATCGCTACGCTATAAGCCCCGAGGGGATCTGATTGGCTCACTTCATTTCTATGGTACGTTTGTTGTTTATTTATTTTGAGCGCCATTTTCAGTATGGCTTACATATGGAATAGTGCGTTTAGAGATTAAATTATTAGTTCACTAGTATATTTAAGTCGGTAGTACAAAAAGTAAAGTGAATTAGGAGGTGTTGTGTACCCGGATGTATAGATGGTAAAGAAATGCAGAATCTTTTTGTTCGAAGAAGTATTTGGCTCTCATTAAAAAATGGCTGATAATGTGTAAAATTAGTCCCAAACCGATTGGATTAAGTATTAAAGAAAAATTATGATCGTTACAGTATGTTTTGTTGTTGTATATATATATATATATATATATATATATATATATATATATATATATATATATATATATATATATATAAATATCAAATATTTATTTTTTTATTTTAGAAATTAATACCCTTCCGAAAGAAGCTACGCAAATGGCTATATATTTTTCTTCTTGGATCAGTAGTTGCAGCTCAAATAAAATAATAGCTTCTGAATGCAAGTCTATTAAAAGAGGATTGACCGATATTCTATATACGAGGAATTTTGGTGTAATATTTATTACCCAAGTAAAGTGTCATCAATTTAATAACTACCTTAAGGGGTTCATTTCATTAACGAAAATTAAGTGTAATTATGCAAATAAATATACTTGCTTAACGCGACTTAACCAAGATAGGTTGTTTCGGATCTAGCTCATGGATACAGGAATATACATCCCCGGCTAGTATAGTTTAGAAATCATTTGAAGCGCTGAACATAAGTTAAGTTTTTTCATCTCATTGGCCTTTAGGTAATTGTGGGGAGCATGAACGGTTGTCAAATGTCTGTAAAATTCTTCAAAATATTAAATATAGTAACTACAGGTTATAAATCACAAAATACGAAGTTTTTCCATTTTAAGTTACAAAACAGTATTAGTTATTCTGTGGTTATAAATTGGCAAATGTTATCTGAACGCTTTGTTTGTATTGATAAATAATGAATAAGAAATCGCTGCTTATTATTACTGTGATTCAAAATGCCGAAGCTATACATAAGAGATTTCTTTTAAACAGTTACTACAAACAGAAAAGAGACATTGAAGTAAAAAATTGCCAGTAAATTTATTGAAAATTATTTTTATTGTTAATTATTATGTTGCTGCGGTTTTAACTGAAAATATTTTGTGCGTATTGCAACTGCATTTAATATTCGTATGGATACGGTCACTAAAATATCTCAAAAAATGAAAAATATAATCCTAAATTCACCGAAATGAGACCGTCCTTATACGAAGTGGGTGACGAATCAAGATCAGCTTGATGTTAGTTCTATCAGAGATCGAATATGTAAAAACAGTGAGTAGTTTCTCAACATAAACATAATTTAATATCATTATTTCAGAGTAAGCTGTAAATCTGAAAAGTATCCATAGAAAGGAGAGGAGGAATCCTTGAGGAATGCAGAACATCCTTTCATAGACTGTTGAAGAAGTCGAATGGAATTTCTAGATATAGCTTCAGAAAAGACAATTTTCAAAACCATATAATAAAATCAAGGAAGACTAATTATTTCAATACGTATATTTAAAAGGGACATGAATATTTGGACAGAATGGGACCAATAAGAAATTTACCTCATGGTAAGATTTATTATCATCAAATAGTGTTAAGAAAACAAAAGTTGATGAAAAAAAAAACGTTAGAATACAAATTGATTAGGTATTATTATAACATTTATCAATAAATTCATGTTGCAAACAGGAATTGTTAATAATACCTTCGGTTTGTATGAACTCGATCAGGCACATTGAAGAAGATATTGACAAATGATGGACTTGTGAACACATGTTAGACAGATTGGAAATTAATACCTCAGTTATTCATTTGATTGAAATTTTCTGAAAATAGGAATTATGATTCAAGGCAAAGAATTTCCAAGACAGGGTGATGAGAATGGAAATAACTATTAAACTAATCTAGTTTTATCAAGAAAAATGTATCAAGTAGTAACAGAACAAACTAAGGAGAAATAAAATGATATCAAAATGACTTTACCGAAGTACTAAGACCGAAGGAAATAAGAACTTATGTGCTCAGAAGCTCATAGGTGGTATGGAAAAAAATCAGTGTAAATATAATAAAACACATCCATAACCTACAAATTAATATAACTATATAATTAACTGTAGTTATAAGTCCTTTGATTATATATGCAATGGATCTACTGTAATGTTAAACTAAATTATATTTTACAACAGTATTTTTTAATTTAATAATATAATTTTGAATTTTTAATCGTTTAGTTGTTTTATTTATATTAGAATTTTGTTGGATGTTAAATCCAAAATGAACTAAAAGTTAGAGTTGTTGCGGCAATATTGAGACCTTTTGACATCATCAATTCAGATGAATCTGCTAGTTTGAATAGACTATATATATTTTCGAAGCTATATATGGTATTCTAACGATTCAATCCTTTCGCCAAATGATGATTTATACCCATTTAAAATACTTGCGTGCTTCCTAATTGTTTCAATTTCTATTATTGCTGTCGAGTAGCGTTCTATATCGTCTCTACCGTTGACGACCTTGGTCGCTTAGGTTTCTGATTTTTCACTGTTATTTGTATCTTTAAACGTGTTGATTAATTATCTAATGAGGCGAATAAAACGACAAAATTAATTCATTTACTACATGTACGCCCCTTTTTTTTGGAGCACCCTGTTCAATACGCATACACATCAAATGGTATTGAATTCAGAAATAAAATATAAGCATTAGTCAGTCGAAAATTATATTTTAACAATAGCATTTCGCGTTTAAATCTCGCAGATGACTGGACAAAAATTCGCGTGGAAATTTATTTTTTCTATAGCTATTAAAACAATCCCGTCATTTCCACATGAAACATCCTGGAAACAAACGGTAATATTTTCATGAAACATAAAAACTTGTTTTTTTTTTCAATGTTTTATATCAAAGCAAAATTTTAAAAAAGCACGTTCCACTGTTTCCAATTGTAATATTAAACAATAAACGACTAGATGTTTTATTAATATATGCTGTGCATATTTCAATAAAGTGGAAATAGATTTATTTTCAATAAAATTTGATGTTCTTGATTTCTTATGTCACTAGTAATTGTTGATAAGTTTTGATTTATGCATCTTTTTGGTGTTCTTTTCAATTTTTAGGTAATTATTATCTAGTATTATTTATTTTGCGTAATTTTTTGTACCATTCCGTTTCATTCGTCAAGCGGGAAACCACAAAACTATCTAAAAATGATTACGCCTAGTTAGTGATTACTTTTGCCGATTTAGATCCCTTAGTATCAGTTTGGGTTTGATAAGCTCTATGTGAATCCAAGTTTTGTATGATTTCACTTGGATATATTTTGTCCACCTTTCCTGACAGGAATTGAACATAATAATATTTAATATAACGTATGTTATAGTACTATGTTTTACGATTTGTATATTCGTTCAATATTTTTTTTATCTTATATACTTGAATTTTAATATGATTTTTTAATCATTCTTGTTCATTTGATTTATTAAATTTGATTTATTTCATTTATGTTGTTTCAAGAATGAAGAATTTTATTAAAGATCTTTATATTAACTAAGTTTAAGAATAAACTTATGGAAGTACAGCGAAATATCTTGACGTGACTCTTGATATTAAAAGAAGTTATACCAATGCTGATGAGGAGATATTCCGCCCTGTCAGAATATAATAAGATTATAGCTTTACCCACAAGTCTTGAAACTACTGAGCTCTTGTAGTGTTCAACTCTGGGGTTGTATCAGTGAAAGCACTAGGAATATTATACAGAGTATCCAAAAGAAGGTACTGTAGAGTACTGTTTATGCTCTATGCTACATTCGGAACGAGAATTTGCATGAGAACCTGAAGCTAGGCATTGTCGAAAACATCTAAAAATATACCCGTAGAGACGAATCCATCAAGCACATCAACATTGAGGTTCTCCAGCTCCTAGATAATGATGGATTAGTCAGGAAATTAAAGATTCAAAAACCATTTCTTCTGGTTCAGTGAAAAAACTTCGAAGTACAACGTGTGGCAAAAGTCCCGCTATTATTTTAACTTAGCTCAAAGAAAAGATAAGTAAGTCTGGTTTTCAGAGAAAGTTTATTATATCGGCTAAATGGGTGATCGCGATTTGCTATGCCGGTTTCGGTTCTTCATTTTTCAGATATTTTTCAGGACATCCTGAAACATTTGAGGCTGAATTTGAGGCTCTTCATTTTCGAGACTAATATTGTCTTCAAGATGTTGAATCGTTTAATTTTAAAAACAAAATAAGAAACATTCTTCTGCTGTTAAATCCAGAGGTCTGGCTTTCCATGCTAAATCGCCACTTCGCCAAATTAGTCTTAGAGGAAAAGCGTCATTCATATACCCTCTACTCCATCCTCTTCCATCTCAGGCATAAGAAAATTTCAAATAATGTCTTGGTACCGTTCAGCAGTAACAGTAATTGCAACAGCTTGGTCATTTTCATGAAAATAAGGACCAATGATATTTCAAGCATGAATACCATACCATAGAGTTGTTTATATTGGCTGCAATGACGTTTCATGTATTAAATAATGATTCTGTGTTCCCCAAAACGGACTGTTCTGTTTATTGACATGGCCACTGAGAAGACGTTGGGTTGTATGGCTCATTATCAATTTAGACGAAAAAATCTTCAATTTCACTTAACAGCCAAGATGGCACGCAATAAAAATGGTAGCGGGACCCTTGCCCTGCCTGTTATCTGTCGTAAAATATGTACTTTGTAATTTTAAGACCATAGCAAATTAGGATAAAAATAAATAAATATATGTATAAGAAATTAGTGTTAATTTAATAGATTGATATAATAAATTATTATAAGAATTAATAGATAATGATTGTTTGACATGGCAATATGATGAAACAATAAATTCTGAATAGATTGAAACCAGAAATGATTTAGCAATTTGTTTTAAGTTTCATAATTACTATGATTGTCCCTATCATCTACAGAAAAGACGTAACTTGACACTTTTTCCTCGAATAAGACAGTAACGTTTATTTATCAAGAAGTTTCCAAAATCTTCTACAGGAAAACTTCAATAACAATAAGAATGCGGAAATGTAATAAAATATGTAGCGATCTATTGCTTGTAAACTTCGAAAACTGTTTGGTTTCCCGTAGGAACAGGTACAATGGCGCAGACAAGGCATAACAGTTCTTTTCGTACGAAAAATTATTGCTACAAAAGAAAATCAATCGAAATATGTCCAGAACTAAAATGTCGCCCGGAGGGTACTGTGCCATTTCGAATGCTGCATACGCCTAGCGTATTTTGCAGTTATTGTTTGACATGTAAATATCTAGGAAGCGCACTTTGAATGCGGATTTCCAGTAGTTCGGTTAAATGGGGTGAAAAAATAATTTTATAACTTTGTTTATTTTACTGAGTTCAGCCGTGAGTGATGTGTGTGTATTTATTCATCTTTACGGTATATTTGGGTTTTATTACAAGCACTCCAGATAACTAAAATTAATTCTTATTTTGAACGTCTTTGCATTTACTGCAGTATTGCTCTCAAAATAAACCTTTTCATTTATTTAAATTATTTTATAATGCATTTACATGACTAATCATATATAATACTATCTTTAACAGGGTAAAGAGGCCGTTGTTAAGAATTGAAGCAATTAATACAGGATTTTGGATCCGAAAATCAACATTCGAAAGTTTTTGAAGGAATTTGTAAATAATAAATGTTTTCACCTATTCTAAGCTACCATTCTACTATAGGTAATTCAGCGACATTTTGTGCATATCAAATCCTTATCAGATTAAAATATGATGATAAATATTCGGAAATAATATATCTAATATCAAAAGAGAGGTTGCATTGATTACTTACTACTAGTAATGGAACTGAAACAGTCATTAAGAGTATTACCATTTGAATCAAGCAGAAGTAATTAAGTACTAGTAACGATTAATTATCAAATAACCCCTTAATTTAACATAAAGAAATATTTGGGTATGATTTCGGAAGCGAAACTTAAGATAGAACAACTTTGGCCGTCGAGGCCCCATATTACGTATCCAACAAACCGATTCAGAACGATATCCCCTTAGAACTCATAACGAGTGTGATAAAGTGTTAGTGCGAAGTTCTCTGAAAGAATATTGGTGCATCCCAATGCACTCGCCAAACAGTTAAATGTACTCGATGACAGTGAAGTGCGTAGGCTCAAACAAAAACTACCATACGAACTAATTAATAGATGCATAGAATAAAGTCTAGAATAAGTCGGAATAGTCTTTAGAATAAGTTATAGTGAATAGTATCTAGAGAAGATTATAAGGTGTACAGCATATTACTTACTGAAAATTATATAACGGAAATCATATAATAACACTTATTGCCCACGGGCAGATTGTTGACGTTGAAAGAGAAATAAAAAAATGAGATAGGCCAAACCTCAATAGTTGAGGAGAAAGTAAGGTCAATATTTGCAAAATATTTTCTCAAATCAAAACCATTCATGTTCAACTGAAGAGCAATGCAAGATGTATTTAAAATATGTAAGGAGCACATTCTAATTGTTTTATGACATGTCTAAATGCTTTGATGGCGCTACTAATAGGTTTATGACCCTTTGTTAATTAATTGTATTTTATTTTATTGTCCCACTAAGACAAATGAATAGAATTAAAGAACTCATGCCTTTTTTGTCAGTATATATATTATCAATTATATCAACTAATAATTCTTCCTAAGAATCATCGTATTCAGAGAACATTAAACATTCTCTATTATGTCGTTTAAAAATTAGTATGGGAATATTTTCCCAAAATGGATATAAATTCGTAATTATCTATCGCGAGTGCAGTGAACCTATACCCTGGCTCAACACAAATCCACATGCTGGTTTTGTCGTGTTTATAGGCACATATTTCTTGTACAAAACGATAAGATGCGATAAGTGCAAGATGTTGGCATATTTAAAGGATTTGGGGAGCTTGTTCTAATTGTTTTATGACATGTATAATTGCTTTGATGGTTTCCCTAATTATATTATTGATGAAAAGCTCATAATCTGTATAGCATATTGTATTTAGCAGTCTCATTTAGCACTACCTTCCTTGGAATCAATGGGAGATTTCCGAACATTTATGCAGCAACTATTAAGAAATGGAACCTCAGAGCCTGTTAATTCATGAACCTAAATATCGATATTCTTTTCATATTCAATTATGTAACGCATTTTATGCAATGACCTTGCGAGATGAAACGTTAACAGATAAATTCATCAACTTTTCAACATTTGGTCAACTAGATTAGTTTATCAATATCAAAAATTCAAGAACGAAAATTGGCAAATACATTTTGAGACTGGCCGTCACAATAACTATGTAGTTTTCGATGATATTACGAGATAAAATTTAATTGATTCATTTCAAAAAACTGAAAATAATGTTCATCAAACCTATACTAAAATATAATTGTCAAAATTTTAAAAATTAGAAGCTAAATGCAATATGTTATAGTAGTTATCGAACCAAAAACGAACGCTGATAAAATACTGTAGGATTTTTGCAGTTTCTTTTTATAGATCGAAACCTTGCCCATGTCTGCGCTTTCTTTAGAGCGAAAAGCAACTTTTCTTGTTTCTGCTCTCAAATAATACGTAATTTCTTTACGGTAAAACGTGACGATCCAACTCATTTCCTCGAAGGAAAATCGAAAGTCGCAGCAAAGGACTGAAAATTCCTTTTAAGCACGTATTCCGCATTATCAACTTACAAATAACTTTAAAAGCATACAGTCTCTCTTATCGAAACACTAGTCGATATTTTTTAGACTTCGAAAATGTTTTAAGGCAAAATTCTTATGTGGAAGTTACTAATAACACATTATAAATCAGATAGACAGACACATTTATTGGAATATTTTTTAGGTTCATCTAATATTGATACAGTAATTTATTACTGTATCACTTTTATGTAAAAATTTATACTGATTTACGTTATTAATTTTGAACTCTATAACATAAGACTTTATTTGTCCTGACTATTCAGTTTTATTTTCATATACATGTTCACTTTTACAGAACGATTAGTCTTTCTTTGTTTTGGTCAGCTTTCGCCCGCAATTTTAACATTTCCCTATATAACACCTTGATATATTAATAGCGAAAACTTTGTTTCCATTTTTGAGGAAAATTTGAGCATTAGACCTAATTTGTTTGTGTAATATGCGCTGCAAATAAGTAATTTCCGATACAACGGAATGCTCCCAAATCAAGCTACCAGAAATATGTGTTAAATCGGTGACAAAAAATAAACAAATATTTTAGGCTCTGGCCAACGCGATGCCAGATCCAAATCTTATAGTGTAGATTATTCTCCGTTTCTGTTGTACGTATACCGACTACAGACGTCTAATGTGGATGTTCAAAATCTGGCAAAATCAAAAGCAATTTAAAATGGAAAAGCAATTTGCTACGTTCTGTATAACATGAGAAATGAGTGAGTTAAAACTAGTGTTGGGAAGTTTAGTAATTGACGACTTTTGACTATTGACTGTTTCAGTCGTGTACTATTGTTACTATTTTTGGTTCTACTAGTTTCATTCGACTGCTTTTTTATGTAATTACTATTTATAGGTTTTTAACTATCGACTCTTTTTCAGTCTGTTTTCAGTCGATAGTTCCCAATGATAGTTAAAACATAAATAAGTTATTTAATATTAAGCCATATTGTTTAAGGCTTTGCAATAGTTTTCGTTATTCCGGGATTGTTAGAACTACTAGAAAGTAATGATAAGTCGGGATACAAATATATTAAGATAAATGTGACAATATAAAGTTACATTTTCTATTTTTTGTAAGGATAACAAATATTATGTATTCGCTTTACCGGAAAAATGTTCAGAAAACATATTCGGCTCTGAAATAAAAGCATGACACTCCAAATTTTTTTATAACATCTTTATTAGATACGCTTAGTACAATCTTAATTTACAATTAATTTATTACTACTTTTCCTATGTACTTAGATTAATTAACAAACAAGACGAGTGCGAGAAAATACAACAGAATGTATTCCTCAATGATAAAATTATAATTATTTATTAATTATTAACTTATAGCTATAGTTTACATTCATAATACACTCTAAATGTTCGCACAAGTTCGTATAGTTTTGTTCGTTTCAATCTCCTGACATCCTGCGCGCTGTCCAGCAGTTGTATTGCTTCCACGTTAGTATGATTTAGTAATCTTCTTTCGTGTTTCAAGGCGAAATCCTGCACAACTTCGCAAATCCATTTGATTCCAGGTCATCGTACAGTTCTTCATTGGTTACATATCTATAGGCATTGGTAATCAATCTAAGAACCTTGTTTTGACAGCGCTGTATGACTAACTGATTTGAATTTTTAGTGCAACCCCATATTTGCACCCCATAGGTCCAAATTGGCTTTATAATTGTATTATAGATCAACCTCTTTGATTTTAGATCAACTTGAGAGTATCTTCCGACTAACCAGTATAGTTGTTTTATTTTGGTTCTAATGTGTTTTGCTTTTTGTCTACGTGATGCTTCCAATTTAATCTACCGTCAAGATGGATTCCAAGGTATTCTGTTGATTCTGCTTGAGGAATCGGGCATCCATTGAGTGTTATAATTAAGTTTTTATTATTTCGCCTTAATGCAAAATTAAATTCCAATCTTTTGTCCGTTTGTAGATTTTATTGACTGCCACTTGCACTTTTTTTATTGCCCTAGGCAGAGATATATCTTTTGCCATAATAACTGTATCGTCAGCAAAGGTTCCAAGAAGTGTTTCTTTTGTTGTTGGAATGTCAGCAGTGTAGAACAGATACAGGAGAGGTCCTAAGACGCTACCTTGTGGAACTCCAGCCGAGATATTTTTAAATGTCGAGAACGCCATTTCGTGCGATACTCTAAATTTTCTTCCGAATAAATATTCGATATAAATATCCGACTCCAGCAATTGACAATAGTTACGCGGTAACAATTTGCTCATCTTACAGATTAATCCCAAATGCCAAACCCGATCAAAAGCTTACTCCAAAATTGTAACCTAATATACAGTAATAAAATTTGAGAATAACAAGAATCGTTTATTCTGTATTCAAAAGGTATTTTAATTTTTGCGAGCTACTTTTTCATAATATAAATAGTATACTCAATAGATAAACTATTCATTTTAAATATTAAAAATGTCTATGAATTTGATGTATGGAAAAAACAGAACAGCTGAAAGAAGCTATGGTTCTAGAGACTAGAGGTATTTTTAAAGGTTATTAATGTTTTTGGAAATGTTAATCATATTTGTACATTATTCATTTCAGTGTTTATTATTAAATGCATTTCATAAAAAAAACATTTACCGTACATTGCAGATAATAAAACATTAATTTGTACATCAAGAGTTTTGCAAAGAATATTAGCGATTAGATAAAACTTTATAGTATTTTAAATCTCTTTTTGCAGGTTCTGTTTTGTGCGACTTTGTTTAGACATGAGATGCAAATATAAAACAAATTTGGAAGCAAAGTAATAATGAAAACTAAAAATACACTTGAAACTAAATACTTGTAATTGTCTGAAATGAATTGATTGATTGTAAAAGTGAATAAGATAGTTAGTATCCTGAAGGCGAAGGACTGCTATTGTATTTCATTATAGGTTTATTGCTCTTTTATCAAATAAGCTGTAGTATAAATGTTTTTAATGTAAATCTTAAAAGAAAAATATTATAAAGTATGAAGATTTATAATAGGTTATCTGAATGAGGTATTGAAAATATACAGAAAAATTAAGGATCTAACCCCATAATTTACGTTATTGGTCATTGGATGGTAGAATTAAAATATATTATTCATTTTCACAATAATTTAGTGTTTTAAAATTTTGATACATTGTTCTTCATCAATCATTATTTTAGTTATTTACTTGATAAATATTGTTGTTTAAAAGTTGATAGTCATTTAATGTTTGTAATAAAGTCCTCTTCTTAACCATGACTATTGTTAAAATTTAAATCAATAAATTTAATTTAAAAACATTACAAATTAAAATCATTTTAAAAATAATTTTTATTATAGCACTTTTTTAATAGTATTTTGTTAATTATAGGAATACGATATAAAAATAACCTTATATTTTTATCAACTGAAGAAGTTATTTTATAACAATATTTAATAAATGTATGTTGTAATCACTAAATTAAAATAGTATAGGGGTAGACAGTATTTGGGATCAGTATATGGAGTCAAATTCATATTATTCTTTTACCCGATTCTTTTATAACAGTAATTAAAATAATTAAGTGAATGGCTGAATATCGTTATTATATTATAAAATATCAACCGCTGGACAGAAGATGGATAAACAGACTTCAGTATATACAGATGCTAATCAATGTGTTATGACAAATACAACAATTAAGAAAATATCAGTGTTGAAAAATTAAATACAACTACGGGGATTTTAATTTTCTTATATATAGGTATATAAATTTAGTTTGAGTATTGAGTTTTGTGTTATAAGTTGTTACTGTAAATATATCGCTAATTTAAAAAAATCTACAACTTTTTCACTGAAATCTTTGTTAAAAGTATAAAATTTCGTATATTTTTTCAGTAAATTCACACAATATTTTATGTAGTATTAAATATCCTATTCTAAATTTAGGTAATATATCTAATGAAAAATAAAGCGACAGCCATTGAAAACTTATTAATTGATTATATATTTATAGAATTTGCCTGCTAATTTTTAAGAGATTAAGAGAGATATACGAAACGTAGAAACGTGTTACATACAGGTTAATACAATCGTCGCCCGAATGGATAATGTAAACATGAAATAAATCAAAATCCAATTATATTCTCGATCAACTTTGAAATTGAAACTATCTACTCTAATTTTTCATTTTCTTTTCATTATTTTCCAGATAATTATTCATATATATTTAATAATAAAAATGAAATATGCATTCTATATTAGAATTATAGCATACTACGGAGCCCAAAATAATAAGAAGAATCACAAAGAAAATTTATTAAGAAAAGCTAATGACATGAGAGGTCGTAAATGTTGAACTTTATTAGCAATGAGCCTTCCTTATTTTTTATTTATATTATATATTATACTATATATTTAGCTATATACTATTTATTTAGCCTTACTTTATTGACCCATAGAAGCCCAGTATTACGGTATATTTAATCTTGCACAACAGAAATTATTAAAAATTAAAAAAAAGATGCTTCTTTTTTCGAAAATTATACATACTTGATGTTGTTCTGTTAATTAATTTAAATACAATCTTAAGCCCAAAAATACAATTCGTAAATATTAAACAATTTTTAAACAACATTTATTTTTATAAATTAATCAATATAGTTGTATTAACTTTTAATTTTATAAAATATTTATGTATGTTATTAAATTATTGATTTTCTTTTATGATCTTTGTTATGACAAAAACAAAATTGGGGCTAAAAAGGATTTTCCATATTGTTACAAAGTTATAAAAACCTTAATTTTATTATAGCATTTACTTTTTATACTTTTTCAGCGATTTGGAACTCAATTTAGATCTATATTGAATTTCAATAATTTTCTAATATTTTTACAGTATTTTATGATGCATTAAATATTGTACTTTTCACTGAGATAATATTAAACAGTGCGGAAAACTGTTTGTTAAAGTTGAATGCCTTCAAGCTTGTAGGAATATTAGAGAATATATAGGAACAATTCACAATTTCAAGATTTTGTGATTGTTGGTTTTTGGTTACATATAATATAATATTTTAAGCAGTTTTGACATCTTTAATAGATATAGTAGAACCTTCAATCCATTAGGTCTGAAGTAACGCTAACACTTTATTTATTCTGAAACATTGTTTTCATATCTTTCAAGATAATGTTCCTTTAATATAATTCATTTATACTGAAGTACTTACTGAATACTTTTTGAGTTATTGAATTCTTTTTCCATATTGCTTTTAATTCATTTCACCGTTCATTTCTAATCGGAACCTAACCTGATTGTTAAAGTCTATGGTTTTGACATTTTTTTATATAAAATAACAGTTTTCTATATAGTACTATTAAGTTATTTAGTATATACAGGCCCTGATCATAGGAGATCCAAAATTGTATTTTTGACATTCATTATTCTTGATGTTTATTTGATGAAATCTGCTGCCGAAACCAATCAAACAAATATAAAACTTATACTGATTCTGCTCCTTCATATCTTATTTGTCGGTTATGCTTTCAATGATTTAAAATTTTGATGACAATGATAAAGAATGATCTGTAGGACCAAAACGTTTCGAAGGAAATGAACTGCAAGACTTATTGAACGAAAACCCTGTTCAAAATCTGAAACAACTTTCAAACAATTTGGAAGTTAATGAACCAAATGTTTTCCTAAAATGGGAAAGATTCAAAATGAGAAAAAATGATTACCACACGAATTGTATAAAAAACGCAGTCTTGTTCTTGGCGTTGCAAGAGGTGTGAAGGATATACTGATGCAGCTTGAATGGAGCTGAATTGTTGCTGCTCTCAGCGTACTAACCAGATATAACGCTTCCTGATTATCACTTGATAAGAGCTCTGCAGCATGGCTTGGTTGGCACACGATTTTGAAATTGTGAAAAATGTATCGCTGCCAAAAGTGTTCTTTCGACGTGGTAACACCATGTTACCAGAAAAATAGAAAGATGTTGTAGAAACTGATTTGAAGTATTGATTGAATAATAAAATATTTTGTTTAATATATATTATCAAATTTTCTCAAGATGATTTTCTCTCAATGCAGTGTGATATATTGAGAGTCCGAAACTATATTTTCATATACGTAATCAAATAATTCTAGCCTATCTGGTACACCATAAATGAACCTTTGATGTCCAAGTTTACTTTTAGATTTCATTGTGAATTTATAAGTGATACAAATGATAATTTTGGCGATTTCAAGAAGGTAAGAAGGTTTTGACTTGGACATCATTGATGAGTTTCTTCTCATCCAGATGCTGAAGAACTTCACTATTTCACTAAAAACACTTGCTTTGTATAGATGATGTATATTCCAAACTAGCGACCCGCCCCGGCTTCGCACCGGTGCAATGCTGATACTAAATTAAATACACTACAGAAAAAATATGAACGTTGTATATAAAAACATAGCGGCCCGCTCCGACTTTGCACGGGCATAAAATATATATGCCTATGTCACTCAATGAAAACATGATTAAAATCGATCCAGTATTTTTGGTTCATTCATTACTGCCCTTGGCCTGCACACATTAAATTTGGAGTAAAACAATTCCTCTTCCCCTATACTTACTATGAAGATTTCCTGCTATCTTTGGAATATCTAAATTCATACAATTTTTATTACATTACACATTTTTAAACGCAAATTTTAAATTTGTAATATCTCCGAAAATATTTGTTTAATTTACATGCTGTAAGGAACCATACTGATCTATATTAATTGCACACTGTATTTAAGGTACTTAATTCGATAAGGATTAATGCCGTATTGCTTAAAATAGCTTCGTAAATAAGCCATTTTCTCACGTAAAAAGTAAACAATAAAAATGGTTAATGTGGGTTATCCCTAAAAGATAAACATATACCATCGCGGACTTTTTTGTAGACCTTTTTATGGTGTACAATACTGTAGTACATTAATTTGATCTAACTCGTAGGGTTAGGCAGCGTTTTTGCTAATTGCTAAATAAGCCTAAAAAATAGGTTAATTTACGACATCACGTTAGAAACCTCTAAAATTAGCAATGTTGCCTTAGTATATTATGCATGTATTATACATATAAACCTTCCTCTTGAATCACTCTATCTATTGAAAAAAACCGCATCAAAATCCGTTGCGTAGTTTTAAAGATTTAAGCGCACATAGGGATATAGGGACAGAAAAGGCGACTTTGTTTTATACTATGTAGTGATATCATTTGTATTTTAAAGTGTACAAGTGAATTTTAATAAGCTTTGGCGCTATATATTTTATATTTGACAGCGATGGCCATAAAACCATAATAGGAACAAATTGAAAACTTAAAAAAATACTATTTTAATAGAGTAGCAGCACTTGTATTGACATAGGGTTTTCACTATAAGTGTTTTATTTATCTAGTTATATATTTTTATTAGTCGACATTCGAAACTACACGTTCCATTAAGTAAAATACAATGTTAAATAGCACTAAAATATTTATTTTTTTTCATATTTTTTTCATAATAACATATTTTAAAGTCTCCTTTTTACCAACTAGGGTGTATCTGGACTGGACTGTTACTATTTAACGCGAGTTTCGAATCACAGTCCTCGTCATTAAGCTTGCCGACTGACCAGTGACCAACTTGCAGATCATCCCAGAGGACATCCGGTCTTAACCAGCTTGGTTACTGGCGTGACTGAGATAATTTTCTTTGTAATTTTACACTTTTGCTTAAGGACAATTACAGATATTAAACAATCACAAACATAAATTAGCGACCGTGCCTCAGCATGATTCGAACCCGCGATTATCACAACAGTAAGAGGAGTAAGGCTGCAGCGTGCCTTTGCCACTGCGCCAACCAAGTCGGCGTTAAAGTATTGTTTTGATACAGAACAGTTTTCTAATTAGTTCAGTAAAAAATGAGTTAAAAGTGTATGAACTGATATATATTTTAAATGTATGTAAATCTAGTACTTGTAAGTAAAGTACTCGTCATGTCTTATATAATTTCAATCTGCAATTCGAACAATATAACATGCTTAGTCAAATATCTTGAAAGCTTCAGCGTAAGTAAAATGCGCTACACCATTCCTATATCCGCTCGCGTCAAAATAGATGCAATGATAAAATATTTATTCATACGCCTGTCGTGTCTAGTGAGGAGTAAACGAAACTAATGTTATCGAAAAACTTCCATATCGGAATTTACGGTGAATCAATTTTTAGACCGTCGTGTCCTTGACGGCCGGCATTTTCCTTTTTATGACGGTCCGTTGCTTTCATATAAATAAGGATGTAAAAATTCTCCGTTTGGCGTTAAGAAGGAATAGGGTCCGCTGCCCCTGTTCTACTCTACAACAAACCGGGCGGAAAATCAAGTTGATAGAGCAGAATGGAGAGTGGCTTTTACGCGGAAAATATCAATTTTTATAGTTCAGTATTTACGTTTATCGCTGATATTGTAGTAACCATACTCATTGGAATAAGTTATATTTATATTTGTATAGCAGAGGCAACGTAATGTTTTTTTTTTGTTGAAACGCCTTATATACTGACGTATTGGGTAGTTTTAAATGTTGCTCTTCAAGCCACCTATGATTGTTAAAACTATTGTATAGTCTTTTACATTTATATGCCAATATTTTTTACATTTATATATCAAAGAAATTATTAAACAAATATCCTTTATTTGACTTTTTGTGGTTATATTTTTATAGTCCTCATTTATAAAATTAACTATATAGTCCTATAATAAAACCGCAAACTCACGTCATCTAAATTTATTACGTCAAAACGTCGCAATGTTGCCGTTCAATCAATCAATTTTAAATTTTAGCTCATATTGTCTCTCACATATAACAATATTTTAATTTAACTAAACTAATGAAACAAAAATATTGTTATCAAATGTAATTATTGTAACATTATGGTACATTTAACGCATATATTATCGAAACTTAAACTACAGTTACAGATTACGGTTATAGATTAGAGTAGTTTGACTATATTTATAATGAACTCTACTCCACAGCACCTATGAAGTAGAGTTCTAGGTGTGATATTCTGATGTGTGATAACCTATGAAAACAAGCAAGGCGCCAAATCAGCATTTGCAACTTCTAATTATGATCACTAATATATTGAGGAATTTTGCAGACATTTGAAAATCCGGCGAAATTTATAGGCTGATTCGGTCACATGTTCGGATATTTCAGATAGCATTGTATCTCTTTCTAAATAGAATAAAATGATAAGTAAATATAGCGTTTAATTTGAAAACGAATTTACTATCTGGTATAATCAATATATTCGACATCTTGATGACGTGAGTTTATTGTTATTTTCAACAGACTATATCTAACATAAATTACCTGAAACTCACCATATTTATTTTGTTCTAATATCGGTTGTTCATTAATATCTGGTATAATTTGTGTTGTGAATATATATAATTATGTTAGATATTAACCGGTTTTATTAGTTAAATTAAAACTTTACAAGTTAGATTAAGAACACTGTTTATGTTTCTTTTTTATATAATATACAAATCTATTAATCGATATACATAATTAAATTACAATTTATTGAGATATATTGTTTTTGTTGATTTTATATGCATCAGATTTTAATTAAATATACTATTATCTGTTCTAAAAGTTAATTTTGTTCTGTTAGTTATTTCGCAAATTGATTCAGTTGTACAGAAAAATTAATATATTATGGACAAAATTGAGCATGTTGAAATAAGAGTTCAAAAAAATATCAGTTGAAGTTCTTTGTGAGAGCTAAATATTTTTTTCATAACATTAAAATTGAAGAAAAAACAAATACACTTCTGAGACTATTGAAGATTTTGAAGTGTACTATTGAAAGGATAAAAATCTCGTTTAGGTTACCTTCAAGATAACGAGTTAGAAAAAATTAGCAAATATTGCGGAGGTGATTTCTGTGCCATCGCTGAGGTACTTGGATGAAGGTAAAAAGTTATGGCTAATGGTGAGAGGAATTAGAAACTTCAGGAAAAAGTTAAAGTAAATGTTCACAATCCAGCTAGTATAAAAATTAACATAATGTAAAAGGGAACAAAATAAGAAGCCTATATTAAAATATATGTAGGATATAGAGTTAATTTAATTTGTTAAAATCAGATAGATATTTGATAGTAGCTAAACAATAAGCAAGAAAAAATCCAATCTAAGTTTTTTTATTTTCTTTGTATAACGATGACATATTTAATTTACATTCTAGATATATTGTTGAAGATTTTATCGGTATAATATTAAATTTTTAATTTTTAGTAATGTATATAGCAATTAAAAACTTAAAGATGTAGATGTTTTCTTCACTTTTGCTCTTAATATTCGCGTCTAAAAATCTGCGAGCATTTATTCGGAAGAAAATTTTTGAATAACTTTTTAATATACAAGATCTGACAACCAGCTGATTTTGCCATTCTTAACCTGTTAATTTCAATCTTCAAACGATATGTGTCAAAATTTTATGAGAATCTGAGGCTTAGTTTAAAAGCTACATTGGTTCTAAAATTTAAAAATAAGGTGAAATTGAATTCACAAAAGTTGTTTTATACTACTTAGTCCCGATGCTTACTGAATAACAATAAATTTATAAATATATTTTTCTTATGGTGTTTATTACGTTTAGAAAAAAATATTTTTAAGGAAACTTTGTCCTTAATAGTCACTAGTTCGTATACTACTGAGGCATGATTTGTGTTTGTGAATATTTGTAACTGTAACTATACATAAGTCAAGTGTGTAAAATCTAACAAGGAAAATGATCTCAGTCATGTCAGTAACCAGACTGGATAGGACCGGATGTTTTTTGGGATGATCTCTAAAATTGATTAATCGCCAATCGGTAGGTTTAATGCTGTTATTCAGTAGGTCTAGCCAATAATATGTAAATATTTGTACATATTTGCGTAATCTATTATTTTAGAAATTAAAATTATATATTTTATACTAAAACATCTTCTTTTTTGTGTAAATTCATATTCTAACAACTTTTTTATGAGAAATGTTTTCTTTCATATGTTAGAGACATTTATGGATACAATTTTTTTTTCGGTATTAAAATCTCCGCAAAAATTATTGCCTTCAAAGAATTTTTTTGAATCGAATTCGCCGAAACTTCAAACGTATCCGAGCGAGATTTATTTTCTGAGGCGTTCTTTTAGGAATTGCGAAAACAAAAAGAACGTTTGTACTAGGAGAGAAAATCCGAAGGAGCTATAGCTCTTTCTTTAATTTAATTAGCGGTATTGCTTTGGGAACTTTTGCACCTACTTCGGTTTTGCTTTGTTCATTTTCGTCGGTAATGTTTACGCTTTCAATGCACCAAAATATATTTTATAATCATTTATTCCCTGTAATATGTTGGTTATTTTTTCTTTTCGCTTTTCAAGTTATTGCGTTCTAAAAAATGAGATTCTTGAAGTTAATATCAACCTCAAAACAGCAACAGATAGAGTGGTAAAAACATGGTAGCAAGAATTACAATGAATGTAAGTACTGACGATGAAGAATACTCTATTAGAGAACTATGTGTTTAGAGAATTTGTAAAGAACTGATTTTTTATTGTTTATTACTTAAATTAACAGCAACTTTTCAAGAATCAATTCAAGTATGAATTTTTTAATGAGTAAAGTTTGTTGTGAAATATGTTATGCACTAGCTCGATTCCATGGGAATGATAACTACAGAGAGAAAGGCAAATAAATTCAGAATAATGAAGTCGGCTGAAACTAAATAAAGAAAATTTCTATATATAATTCTGTTGATATTCTATGTTAGATTTTTCTATGTTATTTATATATAAAATTAACGAAAGTAAACTTGTGCATGTCCAGTTCACATACAATCGTAAACGAATAATCGTGCTACGACCGTACAAGTACCAATGAAATTAAATAATACTGTCATTCCATATAGCAACAACGCTGAATATCTCGGAATGAATCTTGTTGCAAAACTTCACTGGAAGGAACATATATAGAAGAAAAGAAAAGAACTGAAATTAAAATATAGGTATTGGCTTATTGGAGGAAAATCACAATTATCAGTACATACATATTAATAAAATGTATGATAATAATTTGTTATTATATAAGCAAATAGTGAAACCTATATCAACATACAGAGTTCAATTATGGGGATGTTCTGCAGAGTAACTTAAACAAAATACACATTTTTCTAAACGAGAGAGACGTATTGTGGGCACACCCAAATACTACAGGACTGACTAGCTACATCGAGACTTTCAGATGCCCACAGTCAATGAATGAGAATTGCAAGGGGGCACGAAAAAAGACTCTCATGAGAATCTTGACATATTGCAACTTTTGGGTACCACTAGAGTTGAACACATACCCAAAAGAATCAAACCATCTTATCTTGTGTCGTGTTGTGTTTTGAGGTGCATATAATAAAAATGCAGCAGTGATATATAAACATTAATTCACTAGAGACTGAGATAGAGCCGATGGGTCCTTCTAGTTATATAACTAGATTTAAGTTATGATAAAGACAAACTGTAGGTTACGCGCAAAGGACTAGTCACAATGTAGTAATTAAATAATAAAGAAAATATTTGTAAAAAGGACAACTAGTAATTATATATTTAACAAAAATTGTCCTAGAAGCTCTAAAAACGAAGTGGTGAATATTTGGTCGTTAACATTAGCATAAAATTTAACTAAATGTATTAGCGTAATATTATTATTATATATAGTGTTCTCATGAATATAATTACAAAGAGCATTTTTTTGAGCATCTTCTTCATATCAAACAGTATTTTATGTATATTTTTTAGAAACAAGCCTGAAAAATCATACATTCTAGAAATTATTACATCCCTTTTTTATAAACTTCATCATATAGACATAATACAGAAAAATAAATAGACCAATAGTGGAATCGTTAAAGATTACAAATAATCAGTTTTGTAATTGATTTGCACAGTAATTCTAATAGTGAATGATATTGAATGAAATTTTTTTGTTGTGGGCTTTCGGCCCAAAACTGATAACTAACAAAACCAACTAATAGGAGCAGAAACGGTTGAATATTAAATGAAATGTAAGAGAAGAAACTAAGGAGAATTTCGGAGATATCGATATGACTTAACAGGGAACAGGAGGGAAGGAAACAATAATTAAAGATATATAAGTAAATATGCCCTCTAATAAAAGTAAAATACAATTAGTAAAATACTTGGACATACAATTGTTAATTAGCTAGTTTAGGCCTCCAGGAGATACCATTATATAAAAAACGTGTCTAGAACTCTAACTCATATATGGTGTGGAAAAAGTATAGTTAAACAACTTTCACCTACAAACTATTGTGGCTGTATAATTAAGTGGAGTTTAAGCCCTTCTTAAATATATGCAAAACGTTATTTTTATTTCAT
The DNA here is from genome assembly GCF_030347505.1 of Rhynchophorus ferrugineus. Taxonomy (NCBI): domain Eukaryota; kingdom Metazoa; phylum Arthropoda; class Insecta; order Coleoptera; family Curculionidae; genus Rhynchophorus; species Rhynchophorus ferrugineus. The sequence continues at coordinate 13,823,570 of NW_027472583.1, read as the reverse complement.
TGTATTATTTACATTACAGAGTAAATCAAAATTCAAATTTGAAGAGGCAATGTTGCATTATAACTTTTGATGACGGGTATTCTCTGTTTTACTGGAAGGACGTAGAAATAATATTATGTGTGTGTATCCTGACTGTCACAAACAATTATTATTTCATTAGTTGAATTATACGAACCTACAATTCTTCATTTTAAGGATAATTATCTTACAAAAGGCAAGATGATATAAAATTAGAAAATATATATTTAATCATCGCTGTATTTTAAAGCAGAAGTTTCAAGAGCTACGCGACATTTTCTTCCTTGTTAAAATAATCACTTATTTGATTAAATCTCGTAATTATTATTCCCTTTGTTACGGCAACAGAAAAAAATGTAAATATCCACGATAAAATGTAATATATACCTTTCGTAATTCTCCACGTTTGCAACTGAATTATTTAGCGTGTTTTATGCGACGCGAGCAGCGCTCGGTATCTCCAGCGCGTATATTTTCCGTTGACGCTTCTGCCGCAACATATTTTTTCGCTAAGAGTTAATAAGGACGGTCCTTTGACTCAACTGTTCTTAATTACGACACGAGAATTACGTATTGTAGCGGTGCACGTGCTTCGAATTTAAAAATAATACGTTTAATATCTCATCCTAAACGATTCAATTAATTTCTAGGATTATTAATTTAGAAAACCAGTTCCTTAATTAAGTATAATCCTCCCAATAAAACTGCCAATGCACGTCATATATCACGTCAAATTTACTGACTAATTTTAAAGAAATAATGCGTCAGAACACCGAATCTAGATTATCGATCAATAAAAAAAATCGATTTGTGTTGGCACATTGTTGTCAAGAGGATCGTTACTCCACAGTCATCTCCAGGCTTGGCGCATGACACTATCCTGCATATAATAAACCATCGAAAAGAATAAACCATATTGTCTCCTTTTTCTAATGGCGGTATATTATTTTCTAGTCGATTGGTACAGTCGATCAAGTCAAAACAACAAAAAAATCTAGGATATTTAAATTTTATGTTCATAACACATTATAACAAGAACAGAGAAGAAAATGATTCTTGTTGTGTTGGAAGTAGACAAGTCATTAATGAGTTTTGTCCATCAAGAATAGTAGCAAAACATATGTATATATATATATATATATATATATATATATATATACATATAAATATATTGTATATATATATGTATATATATATATATATATATATATATATATATATATATATATATATATATATATATATATACATATAAATATATTGTATATATGTATGTAAATAACAAAAAAATTAATAAAGCTGTATGTACGCATGCTGCTGTATGTAAATGGAGCTCAATATACGCATGTGGCAAAATCCGAAGATGAAGGTGGAGTAAGGTATCCTGTTGTCGACCCTCTACAAAATTATTCAGAACGTGGGTGATAATAATTAGAGGTTATACAAATGGAAAGATTGTAAACCGAAAGTTTATCTCCTATATATTAAAATCAATATAATGTTAGATGTTTACAAGTATTCTGGTTACCGAGTTGACAGAATGATGTTGATTTGGCAGCGATCCAATCGTTGATCCATTTTCGTACTTCTTAATGTTAAAAAGGTAATCTGTATAATATATATTAATCAAAATAATTCCCATAATTCTGTATCCATTCTGGATCCTGGAACACGGAGCTGAATCACCATATATTTTTAAAAGTGTTTGGTGGGCTTCATCCGCATATTTCTTCAAATAATACAAGAGTATAATAATGAATACACAAAATACAATTTTGTGCATTCTATGATTAGCGTCTATATACACTGAATAACTTAATAATAACATACTAAATAGTAAATTGTTATTGTACATAGTATTGATACTAAAGAAAAGAAAAAATACCAAGAGAAAAAAATTAATTTTTTAAAAATATGAATGACTTTTTCGGTTTAGTTTAAAAAACTAAACTTTTTCCGAGCTATCTTGTACCTGTAATGAAAAGCAGATTGCTGACGAGAAATCGAAATGGGATCCAACAAGAGAACTCTTTCGAGAGTAAAATAAATTTGGGAGCTTAAATACGGAAGCGCCGACGAAATTTGAATTGTTGCACATTCTTCAAAAGCAACACATTATTGTTAAACAAACGCGTGACCTAGCCGATACTGATAAGTGAGTTAATTAGTAGAAAGTATATTATTTGAAGGTTATATTATGAAAAATTTAAATAATTCACAGTTAGGAGTGCTTTGAGCAACTCCTGTTCATCTTTTGTGGCCTTAAACATTGAGCTATGATTCGAGTAGTAGTCTAAGTTACATGGTGTTTTGAGTAATATTTGGGTTTTTATTACTGAGAAAAAATAAAATAAAATTTTCACGAAATAAAACATACATCTTTGTATCCTACTTTCTTAGTCTTGGTCTTGGCCCAGTTATGTCTATATTTCCCTGGTGTAATATTCTTATTTGAGTATCATCAGCTATAGTTTATGTATCCAGCTGTGGTGATACATTCCTTCTTGTGGTATATCGCATCTGTAAAGTATGTAAATGATTGGCCTCAGTACTCTTCCATGTGCTCGTTTAGCTTCTGTTACTATAGAATAAAGTTCTTCTTTTTCGACTCTAAACATTTGGTCCTAGATGTATGAATTTAAGAGTTCAGTGTGCGGATTTGGTAACATTTTCCGAACTTTGAGAATGCCCCTTATGTCAAACCTTGTTAAAATCTTGAACTATTTCTTAGAATATCAATCTGAATAGGCTTTTTTTTGCTTCATAAGACCAAACTGATGGGCAGGTATTTTCCCTTTATAATAGGTAATTTCAGCTTATTCATTATGTCCCAAATTTTTTACTCGAAATGTGGTTCAAGGTTTAATTCCCTTTCTTGTTAAATCCCATCCCCCTCGTTCCCTTTCTTGTCATCTTGATATTATAGCCCCGGTTGAAATACAAGTAATGAATTAACAAAAAAAAGATCATCAAATGTTAAACAATTAGTACGTAGTTTTAAATTTTTAGCGCGTTGGTTTAAATATATATATATATATATATATATATATATATATATATATATATATACTAAAAAAGCACAAAATGTCCATACTAAAACAGGAAAAATTCATTTGATGTCCCATGGGAAGAAATTTTAAAACAAAAGTTCGATACTCTCCTGCAAAAACCCTAGGTTTTCAATATAGGTATTTTACTTGGCAACTAAAATTTCGGTACTACTCTGAAAAATGTTTGATATTTATTTCAACATCCCTGAGTAGCATAATTATTACAGTAAAAAATATTTCAAAGCTGCTTATTATTTATCAAGCTTCTTCTGAATTGTCACAATTAAAAAATTTATCTATTTTAATCTATTTATGCAAATATATATTTGTAAGTACCATCAGGGATTTGGAAAAATTAAAATAATGGAAAATCATATTTTGTTACGCATATTCTACCGCGCACTAATTTAACCATCGACCAGTTTTACATTTAAAAAGCCATTAAATTAGGATTCCAAATTGAGCGCTCGTTAATTATCAAGTCCTGGTAGATTTAACGTTCCGAACTGTGAACATAATCGCGATATTGCAAGTTTTCTATTATCCACGGCCCGTCCAGTACGTGGCAGACGATTTAAATTCTGAAATCCCCTTGTTAGACTGATATTAACTGCAATTTCAGGAAACCTTTCAGGCTCATTGCGTACTCCGGCAATTTGTTAAGGATTTAATGGACGCCGCCATCTGTTAATTAATTTTTTACGGGCGGGGAAGGTGAGGACTTGGGGGAGACAATTTCCAGGAAAGGAGAAAGAATCTGACGGGCGTTAGAGCCTAATGGCCTTTCATAATTCAATAAAGGCTTTACGATCTGGTGATCGTCAAGAATATTACATGTTGTAATATAATTACTACTATTAATAAATATTATTTAGTAGTAGGGACTTTTAAAATAGTCTATACAAAATAACAGTTAACTCACATCCTCACGATGTCGAGTGTATTGTTATTGCAATTTGTAAATTGGTTTTAAAATAAGACGGTACTCTTCCTTCTAATTTTATTCTAGTTCGACCTAATAACCGAGTCGGTCTATATAATTCGCTTGTTTGTCTGCAAATTTCTTTATAATATTATTAATAATAATTAAAGGTTATAAACCGGCAAAACGATTTTTTTGCACTTTCATTGTTTGGATAAATTTCAAATTGATGCTTAATATTTGTGGTTACTCTGATTGAAAATGTTGAAGATAATAAATAATCGGTCAGAAACAGAGTGAATCTCTAATCAGTTAATTAAATATTAAATTATTGCAGGTTTATCGTAACTATTTTTAACGTGTTCTAGCTGCACTGAATATTAATGTATGTATGGGGGTACTGTCACCAAAATCTTTCAAAAAATGAAAAACAATAAAATGTTAATTTCATCAAAAAGAACTCTACTTACGAAGCTGGTAACGATTCAGCTTGATGTTAGATTTATTTGAGATCAAATTAATGTAATGTACAAAAGTAGTGAGTAGTGTTTTATATAGACATACTTAAATACAATTATTTCAAAAAAAAACTGTTGGTCTGGGAACTATCCATAGAATAATTGGTAATAGAAAACGGAAATTAAAAGGTGTAAAAATAACCCACGAAGAGGTCTAACGGAATTTCCAGTCATTGTCTTTAAATGACCAACATTTTGAAACGCGTATAATAAAATTGAGGAATATTTGCTCCTTCAATTTGCGTGTCTACACGATACATGGATATTTTAACATAGAACACCCCGCCACTTTTTCAAGACACTAACAAAAATAGCAGAATAACTTTTTATTATATTTTGTTAGTCATAATAGTTATTAATTATTCATTGCAGATGAGTAGTCCTTCATGCAGGAAACAGGAATGGTTTCATTCATAAAACAGAGTTAGTACTCCGATTTGAAAATTAGCTGGTAAAAGAACCGGAGGAACCATCAGTTATTGTAATGGACAGTGCACCATACCGTAGCACAATGGTGAAAAAAATCCCAACAAATAGATCAAAAAATGGCTATAAACAATACATGGTTCGCAAAACATAAACTAATTTTTGAAGATGACATATCAAAGAGTAAACTATTTCAAATTGTTACTCAGCTGGTCTAAAAGAAATGTTTAATCGCCTTCTAACAAATCTACTTATCTAGAAAAATGTCTGAAAAAAATATACAGTAAATCAGATGGTTGAACAATATGCTCACGGACTTCTTCACTATTACATATTCAATCCACGAATTAGTAAAAGATGTGGCAAATAATTACTACAATTAAGAGTTGGAAAGAAGCATTGTCTGCAATAACACCTTTAGTCTTGATGAACTCTATCAGAAGAAGAAGAAATTAACAAATGGGTGAAATCCTGACCAAGTGTTAGATATAAATTAGATACATAGATTGTAAATTAACAATTTAGCATTAATATACATTTTGATGACGTGAGTTGACTATTTTATTAGATAAACTATACAACCATTTACAAAAAATTCTGAATGTATAAATGTTATTTAAAACTTTTTGGAAAAATCTTGTCACACCCAAACATTTGAAATTTAATTTGATTTCGTCTTATATTATTCGATGTAGTTCTAAAGGTAAGTTCGAAATCCACACTTGGGCAACATTCCGCAACTCCTAGCAACTTATCTTACAAGAAGTTTCGAACGTTTCGAAATCATAAAACTATTTAAGGCAACAAATGTTTCACGCTGGGTGTTGTATTTTAATAGATGTTTGCTGTTGTATCTTTAATCAATTCAATGCATTGTCTTTTCTGTATTATAAATATTATGGTGTTATTATTTTGACATTGTGGATGTTATTAAATCTTTACTTAAGTTAATGCAATACCTGTTCTTTCTATAAAGTTTATTATGTGATTTTTATATCACTATCTATGGAAAACGTAACATATCATATAACATTTACATTAAAATATGACGTTTGTATTTTTAACAATTGTCAAAATATAGATATTGTTTAAATATATTTTAAATATATGTGTTTTAGAGGTCAATAAAAAAGCAACATATGCAAAAAAACAAGTCGTTTTAAGAAGATAATGCAATGTGTAATCTATGATTAAATTATTTAACCTTCTTATTGGTTCTTAATCTACCGTACATTCCAGATTATCAAAAAATTTGTTTAATAATGAATTGCTTAAATTTTATTAGTGGTTTATTCTGGAAACAAGATTTTTCTGCTTAAATGACCATGAAGTAGAATGACACTGAACACTTTGTGCTCAAAGCAGATATATTTATACTGTATCAGATTTTTTTATTTTATAACATATTTCCTCCTTTTTTCTAATTTATCGGCATGCAATTTTTGATACAACACAATTTGTTTATAACGAAAACAGCAAACGTATGAAATGTTGAATATAAGTTATTGCAAAATTTCTCTGAAACAAGCTTCAGTTGAATCTTCGAACAGAATCAGTTCAACTGTATAGTATAGATATGGTTTAATTCGATTATTTCAGAGAAAACTGTTAGTCTGGGAACTATCTAAAGAAAATGTGGGAATATGCAGCTCCTTGGGGGATGTAAGTCAATACACTGGAATTATATACAAGAGGAAACATATAAATTAAATGGTGTCATAATTTTACATAAAGAGATCTAAAGGAATTTACAGACATTGCCTTATAATAAAATTTCAAAACTATATAATAAAATTAAGGAAGATTTACTATATCAATTTGCGTATCTGGACTTAACATGGATATTCAACATAGAAAAGTGTGCTACTTTCTTGAGACACTAATAAAAAAATAGCTGGAAAACGTTTTATTATTTTATTTTTTCCTAATTCCATGTGCATTCTTTTATTTCCTCTGTGTGTGTGTGCCTTTTCTGGTACAAATTGTGTTAATTTGTTTAAAACAAAAGCATCAAATGTAAGAAATGTTGAATATAATTTATTGCAAACGTAAAATTCCCTGTTGAAAGAAGCTTCAGTTGAATCATGTTGGGATGGTTTGTAACCTATAATCTTTATTATTATTTTTATTTATCTTTAGTATTATCGTTACTGTTTCGAATACTTTATCTGCCAACCAGTCCCAACACAAACTGAATTTCATAGATGGATTCGGTTATAGCATTCTGTCTCTTTTTAACGAGGATAAAATGAAAAGGAAAAATCCGACCCTAGTTTAAAATTAATATTACATTTTTGCTGCACTTGGCAGTAAATCGTCGTCATCTATGACATGTATTGGCTATTTTATTCGAAGGACTTATAGCTCGAGTGTAGCCGTATCTTAACAACTTTAAGGTATTTTGATACCAAAAGTCATAAATTTAGAACAAAACTAAATAATGTATTGTAAAATGGGTTATTCAAACATTGTTATGTATAATTACTATGAAAACAATTATCGAATTATAAAAATCAACGTAGCAAAGTATATTAATAATTAGCATATTTCAAGCAGATTTTGGCACAACAGTTCTACATTTCCTGTGGCGGTTTTACGTCCACATAAAACAGCTCACCCGTTAACTTCATTTAGTGTGGCTCAGTAAACTGTAAACCGAACGCTGTTAGGCCTGCCTTTTTTATTTCGTTATGTTTGTAACGTTGTTTTTTTCAACGGTCAAAAGATTACGGTCGCCATGTTTCTTTATGGTTATGTTTAGTACTTCGCTGTTTTTTCCATTTTGATCCACGTCAGCAACAATGATGCATCGTTAATTATGGCAAGGGACTTTTAACTTAATTACGTTATTTTATGATTAACTTTTATGGCCATGTTTCATAGATACATGATACGATATATACGTATCAGAGACATCTTCAAACATTCTTAGCACATTTGAATGAAGCCATTACATGTATATATTACACATACACACACACACACACACACACACACACACACATATTGGCTTGTTCTATTTTTAATTTGTTACGTGTAGTACGTCCTCTTCATTAACGGGGCCTATTTTCATTTATAAAGTTAGGTAAACGGGCGAAAATGGAGTTATTACATGAATGATGGCGGAGGCTTGTTCCGATTTTATAATGTGACGATACTGTTTCAACAAATAGACGCCAGAATGTTAATTTCTGCTAACAAATTACAAGATGCTAGTTCAGATACTAATTATCATATTTTAATACTGTTTTTTGATAAAAAGTTTTAGTAGAGTTTAAAATTGTAAAGGCGATTATGAATATTTAATATTTTTATGACTTGTGGCTTTTGGTTAGTGAGAAACAGAATACTTATATTTTATTTAATATCACTTATTGTTTAAAAACATTTCTAACGTTTAATATATATTTGCCCTTAATAATAAAAGTTTCCATTTCTCGGACTTCTGTTCGGGAACATTAATAAAATTTTAAGGGCTTTCGACTTTAATATCATCACATTTTGTTTGTAATGCGAAGTATTCCGAAAAATATCGTTAAACATTTATAGAACTTTGACTTGTGCTTTCAATCTACTTTATGTTTGTTTTACTTTAAACATTTTTTAAAAACAATAGATGTAAATTATAATATAAAGTGTTTAAATAAGAATAATGTGTTCCAAATCACAGATATATTTAATTAAACATTGATTTTATTCTAAACTGAACTGATATTGATCTGATAATCATTGAAAATCAGTTTAGTAGAAGTGGCTTCAACTAATAACTTTATAAAACTTTTGATTTTGGTGCTTTAAGCTAGTTTTATTCGAAATAGCTCTTTTCTGATAATACTTTTCTAATTATAATACGTACGATGGGTAATTGCTTATGAGTAGCTGTATAAAGTATATGTATGAGAAACTTTACCGTGACAAGTTTTACAGAGTAAGAATTGGCGACTATATATGGGTACATTTAAATTTAATAGCAGAGTTCTTCTATAGTACCCACACAAATTCTAATATCGAGGAAATATTAGATGTACGTATTAAGAGGATTTAGGTACTTTTGATCATTTTTTTTGTTGCTTTAAATATTGAAAATGATAATTTAATTACTTTAAATCCTATTTAATATAAGTACATATCAGTTTTTTTACATATTTTCTTTATATTTTTTTTTAAATAGTTGGACGTTCAATGTAATAAACTTAATTCTTAGGTATTCTTTATAGAGACTGTTCAAAAATCAATACTAAAGTAGTACTATCAAAATATTTCCTAAATTATTCATATCCTATAAATAAATTGTACTTTTCAATACATTCATCCATTCATTCCAAGGCCATTTGTCCATTTATATATGCGAATCTCCATTTTTCGTTCCCAAAGTTCGATAGTTTGCTTTATGACGCGACAACATTAATATTTATATCTAGAAACAATTATAATTATATATTAATAACAAGCTGCCTCAATAGACGTTGGCCTGGCTGAGCTATGTATATTCAATTTGAACTTGAATAAATAATTAAAAAATATATTTCAAAAATATAGTGTTTATTGTTATGTTTTCTGATGCAGAGCATTGTTAGTTTCGTTTTCTGGCGAGGAAATGTATAATGCTGACGATTTTCTATCTGTTGAACGAAGAAATTCACAATGAACTGTTAATTTAGTTCACGACTTACAAGAAATAATTTAGCAACATTTAAACAAGAGTTTAGCCGCGAGACCTAATACGATTTCGAGGTACGTCCGCATTTTAAATTAGCAACAAAAATTTGCTTACTATACGACCATAAATCTAGTGAACGATGGAAGGGATGGATAATATTTGTCCTGGATAGTCATGGTGTAACTAGAAAAACGTTCTTAATATCACTGATTTTCGTATTTGCTTCATTGGATATTGCAGTTACCTTATTGAAGAGCAGTCGAACAATTCATTCAGCATCCAAGTCGTTGAGCATGTAAACTTATGAAACACCCACTTGCAACTTTTCGAGGAATTCTGAGATAGACAAAATATTTCAACAATGCCGCAGTACTGGTAACACTAAGTGTTTAAAATAAGTTAATAAGTTAATGGTTGTGTTAGAAGCCCAGTTTTGATGTGGAATTAATAAACAAATATTTTTCGGAAACCAGTGAATGTTTTGGTTCAGGTGGCTGTACCATTGAGGCCAATCGCACTTCCAGGGCTTCAATTATGAACTTAAAAGCCTTACCATGTAGATACAAAACGTGTATTACTCTAATAACAACCATTTATAGTTAACTGTAATCGATTTTTCCCTTATACCTGAATACTGCCCGATGAGAATTAAATGCAACACTTCTATGTTACTCATTTAGACTACACTGATTCCAGTCAAGTCTATTTCATGTTTTGCGTTGCTGGTCAGTTTGACTTGCTCGTATATATCTTTGACTTGTAGCACTGCGAGTTCTGCGATCTAAGTTAGTACATTGGTAACATTTTGAAGAACCACATTCAAATAAAAAAAATGACTCTGTTAATATTTGTGTAGAGCCAATTATGCCACCTGTCATCAGGCTGTTAAAACTCCATTCAAAAAATCGTATAAAACAAACAACTCATTCAACAACTTTGAAACTGTGCACTAAGAAATTAAAAATTACATAATATAGCAAAATTACATAAGTCAGCATAAATTAGCGATGTCAACACCACGAGAACAGTCTCCCTTGGATATAGATAGACATTAACCCATTGCTTGGTCTTGCCTGTCCGACGAATGATCAAATGGGGTCTATTTCAAATATTTTAATAACAATGCTGTAAACTAAGTCAAATTATAAAATTTATCTAATTTGCCAAATTATCTGCTATATGACTTTGTTATCGTTGTTTGTATACAGCCGTAGAAATGTTCTAAGAAATTAAAGGAAGAATCGGGTTTCTTTCTAGGAGAAGGAAAAAAACCAGTAGTTTTATTAGTTTCACAAATAAGCAAACTCGAAAATAAACCACTTCCAACAACTCTGATTAGGAAATATAAGTTGAAATGATCTTTCTCTTTCGGTTCGAATCTGAAAAGTTTCGAGAGCGACACTGGAATCTCGTGAAAGATCAACTTGAGAAATTACCACACCTCAGGGCTCCAGTGTTTAATGATACAAATATTTTTATTTTGCCTGGACGGTTTAAAAGTTGGCGACGCCATTAAAAGTTTCTTAGCTGATAACGGTTGGAAAATTGTAAAAGTTGAATTGGGGTCGGGAAGGGGTGAGTATTTCCATCGCTCACGGGATGGAATAATTGAAATTGACGGGTATCTTCATTCACTAGTCAATACTAGCTTATATTTGATGTTATTCTGTTATGTTAAAATAATCTTTTAGCGGACATCTTAATTCAATTTACTTGTCTTTCGAGTATACTTTTTTGTAATGGCAACTTTATTCATCACAGTGCGATTACAATAAGATAATTATAATATGTATACAAAATAAAAACAAACATGTACCTTGTAGATATTTGTTCTGTTGTTCAAAAGTACCTTGTGCGTTTCTTCTTCATCAAATAACTTAAAGTAATACAAATAAACGTTTTTAACTGAGGCATTAGAAACATAAATGGAAACGAAAGAAACAATAAAAAGTTAGTGTCAATAGAGCAGTGATGTATAAAGCTATGATATGGTATATTTCAATATCAAAGTAAGAGCAGCGATATATTCAATTATGTATATTATTTGGTGTTTTAACACCACCAATGTATTCTAAATGCTCCTTGTATGTTATGTTTATTCTCTTGTAATTTTATTTTTCACCCAGTAGCCTTTATATGTTTTTCATACTACAAACATGTACAACATTGATATTAATATTGATATATATAATATGATAATCTATATATATATATATATATAATATACACATATATAATAAAAATTACATGTATACATTAACTACAAGTACACGAACTAACTTTTCTCTCAGAATATTGATTACAAATCCTGTAAATTGTAATTATCCATAAGCAAGAGCCTAAAATCTTACAAAGAAAGTCTAGTCCACTTCACGTAAAACGCCTCTTACACCTTATACAATAATCAGTTACAAATGAAATTATATATCGAAAAATAAATGTCTAATTAAAAATAAAAGATTCTTAGCAAAACTCTGAACCGTGGATATAGAGCTTCTTATGTTATATGTTGTCCATCATGAACAAAAATTGAGACGTATGGGGTTGTAAAAATAGATCTTTGTATTCCATTCAGATCGCCAACCAAATCTACAATATCGGGGTTGGCTATAAAAATGGATGTGATAGGATATGTTGAAATATCTTCGGACCTTTTGTATAAATTGGATCATTGATTTTGCAGACGGGACGTGTGGAAATAATGAAAAATCTACGTGTTCACATAAAAGTTATCATTATTTTATTTAATATGGGGAACTTCTTTGTTAAGAAATCCCGAGAAAAATACTGATAACGGGATAGAGTAAATTATTTTGGTAAATGTCTATAATAAACTATATTTTTATAACGGGAATGTTTAATCGATTGTACGAGGGTTGATCTAGAGATAAGGATCCCATCTATTTTACTAATAGACGAAATTGTTTATCCTCATAGACATTTACGTCGTTGGATAGAACAAGTTTCACTTTTACAAAATCGACATATTTTTCTACGAGTTTTTGTAGACGGTTCTCCAGTTTCAGTATCCCAATATCATAGAACTCCGCTGGCAATCTGTTTTATTTGTTCTTTGACTTCATTATCACTCCTGAAGCATGAGCCACTGAAGTGTTTCTTTAACTCGGGGAGCAAGTAATAATCATTAGGCACGAAGTTTGGATGATAAAGTTAGTGAGATAAGACGGGCTACCAAATTACGGAACGAATTTTGTACTTGGAGGGATTGACAATGAGACCCTCCATTTTGGACAGCTGCTGAGCTAAGAGTGAGTGGCGTAGCGAAGCAAGATCGAGGTAGATCGGAGTAGGGAAAGAGCCAGGTATAGTGATCTTACCGGATTTCATCTCGTATTGTTCTGTGCGTCTGGAATTATTTGGAAACCTTGGATTTTCCTAACTTTATAGTCCAAATATTGCATGACAGTAAAACAACTATGAACTGGGTTCCATAACTTCAATGATTCCAAATATAAATAGTTTACTGCTTGGGATGCTATGTTCAATTTCAGTTCAATGTATTCCAAATTCCAATCTTTTCATTTCTTAATAATTTAGTAAATTTCAAGTATTGACTACATTCAAAATAAAACAACATTATATTTCTGGAATGTTACTCTTAAATTAAAACAAAAATCTTTAATGTGTTGCATATACTTCTTTAGTTACATCTTTAGCGAAGAACTAATGCACTGATTTATTATATAAGGACTTATTAGTGTTGTATCAGACACGTCAATTATATAAATCGAACCCAATAAATCAACTTTAAGATAAGGATACACACTGCGTTGTTGGAGATGAAAGTATGAACATTCCATTTGTCACTGAATTTAAAAATAAATTAAAAAATAATGTTACCGCAAGGAATGCTCCTAGTTTTGACCTTATTGCCTCGAAAATATTAACTGAACTTGGAAGAAAAGCACTAATTAAGATCATTATTAGGTTGCTTCATTCTAACTATTCAGACTTATTATAAATCTTAAAACATTTCCAACAATTTCCAATTTATTTAAAAAACTTGTATTGAAAAGCATAAAACCAATCTTTGAGGAAATATATCTTATTGTGGACATTAAAATGGTTTCAGGAAACAACATTCCATGATTAATCAGGTCCACAGAATCACCAATGACAAAGAAAAACTCCTAGAAAAAATAAAGTTTGTTCTGCAATATTTTCAGATGATACTCAAGCTTTCCATTAAGTTTGGTGTGAGAGTTTAAACCTTAAGAATAATTTTACAGTCACGTATAACTGGCCGATATTTTACTATATATTTTCTAACTTAAGGAAAATACAAGCAGGTATGTCATAACGAGATGTTATTACTATTGCCGAAATACAATGCAGGATACAAAATGGTGCATAAAAATTAATTAATGCATATTCACATCTCCAACAAAAGTACAAGCCTGTATACACTGTACAGTCAAATATCTTCGCGTTATCATTGATGCTAAACTCATGTGCAAGTCTTATGTTGCGAAAAAATGTGAATGAGTTCAAACTCATATACAAAAAAAAACTTGTTTTTTGGTTATATATTCAGCTTTGTCAGTATACACTCGTAATAAGCTTTTAATTTATCAACAAGTCTTAAAGCCAGTGTAGACTTATCATGTTCGACAACGTTATCAAAGGATTATGCCCAAAGACATGAACAGAGGCTCCACCCATCACTGCATTAGTACTGAAGTTGTCCAGCTCTTAGACAATGGTTGTTTAGTCAGAAGATTAAAACGAGTTTGAATCCATTTGATCTAATTCAGTGATGTTATTACTAAAACTAAACGCACATTAAAAAGGGTGACATAGGTATTAAGTTCCAAAGTGTTTATCGTGGAATCAGTAATTTGTGACTTAAGAAGTTAATAAAAATTAGTTTCAAATCAAAGACAATTCGGTGCTGAAGAATATTGTCTTAAATATGGTCGAACTTGCTAAGAAACCTATTTTCCTTTATTACACTGAATAGTTTGTAGCGACCTTGAGGCATGTCAAAGTTTACATCGTGGTATAACGGTCTACAAAATACCCAGAAATATAATCCCAGATGTTGAACATGGGCGGAGTACCAGCAGCGCCAACGAAAACCCGATAACGAATAGCTGGCAACCACGAGACCTTTATCTGGGATGTTATTGAACATGCCACCATCGACTGCCCAAGCCTCGTCACCAAGTAACACCGCTGCTATCCGTTTTATCATTTGTATTTTTACATTTTTATACTACTTCAATAAATAACGGTCACATAATGTAAACACCACTGCTTCATTCCATTTTACCTCCATCAAAGAGCCATATATAATTTACCCTAAAAGTTATAAAGTGAAATGTTAAATCTGTGAAGTACTAATTCTTCTTTTACCCGAAACCTAATATTTGAACTATATTTGGGAGTTGGTTATTTATATAGTCATATTTGAAGGCTATAAGCAAAACAAATAAATTGTCACCATATTTTAACGCCCAAACTTAATGTGTTTCAGAGTGATAAGAAGCTGACATATTCCTGTTTATCTAAATGCTGTCACCTTTATTTCCTGTTCCCTAATAAATAAGACGTCCCAATCGAAAGACAGCCAAAAATTACCATTAATGGGCATGTTAACTTATGGCCGTCCGGTCGATAGCACGAAAAATTAGGTTGGGCTTTAATTAACTCTAATGGGAAAACTGGTTTACCTTTGGAACTTTTAGCTAATTTAACAGAAGGAAAAATTAATTGCCCACACCGCCATTTATAAGCCGACTACTGCGTTTTACGACGATAATAATCATTATTTGACCGTATTAAATCCATTCCTTTGTTATTTGCTTGAACTGTAACAAAACACCCACGTCCTCATATGTATAATAACAATAAATAATTTATAATTACATATTAATATACAAAATGAATTAAAATACACGATTTAGTATACGACTAGCTTTTAAACATAATAATCGCTTTCATATATAATAAAAGTTATAAGGGGAAAACTTTGAATATTCATAACAAGCTACAATTAAAATACATATTAGTTTTTATTGATGAAGCTTAGAAATAAATTTGCAAGAGCAATCGTACTGATTCGTTGTGGACCCAACAACTTAGGAGATTTTGCTATTAGGTGATTATTCTTTTGGCCTACTGTGGCAACATATGCTGTCGATATAGAGATTTTATTATTTCACGAAGATCAGTCACAAGGAATCTCTAACATCTTCATCTCAACAAATTCTATTTATGGTTGAAGACATGGCCAAATCTTACGTAGAATGATTTGAATCTTAATAATCATCAGTTCATTATAATAAAGGCGGTTATGTAAAAAATCTAGGAATCTAGGATTGAAGCTTAATTTGGAAGAAACATATACTAAGAAAGCGTAAATAACTTGGGTTGAAAACTCAACCAAATGTATTGACATATAGATTATAAAATATTTACAACATATATTACAATTATACATATTTATTTGTTTTAATCCAATATTAGTTTTTTTTTCTGTGGAAGTGTAATCTAAGGAGTAATACGTTATAACCAATTGACTTTGATTGAATTAGAGATTTCAAAATTATAATAAACCAAGGTATATAATCACAGTAAACCAATTTGTGTCCAGAAATTGAGATATTATTGTCGTTTGACTAAATGGAACTGGAATTGACTTAGATTTCGCATTGACATGCTTGAATGAACGGTACAAATTATTTTTGTATTTAGACACATTTGTACAGATTTAGTTTCTCAGTTTATGAACCCATGTAAAAATAACGGATCAATTGAAAAGTGTCCGACCTGACACATAGATTGTGCTACTAGGGCGCTTAGAGAGATAAATCTATTTTTTTTAGTTAGCCCTAACCATCAAAATATGCGTGTATAAATTTGACAGCTGTTGGATCATTAGTTTGTGTATTATAGTATTTTGAGTGAAGCAACTTTTTTTATTGAGAAAAAAATGGATAAAAAGGAATTTTGCGTCGTGATAAAATATTACATTTTGAAGGGAAAAATTCAGTTAAAGAAAAAACTTGGCTTGATGCCGAGTTTCCGGATACTGCTCTAGGAAAATCAACCATCAAGGATTGGTATGTTAAGACGTGGTGAAATGAGCACCGAAGACGGGAACGCGGCGGACGCGGTGGACGCCCAAAAGAAGTTGTTACCGACGAAAACATAAAAACATTTCCAGAATTATTTTGAATGACCGTAAATTGAAGTTGAATGAAATAGCAGACTAAAGATATCAATTGAACGTGTACATCATATCATTCATGAATATTTGGGCATGTGATCTCTATGTAAATGGGTGCCGCGCGAGCTCACTTTTGACCAAAAACAACAGCGAGTTGATGATTCGGAGCAGTGTTTGAAGATGATCAAGCGTAATAAACCGTTTTTGCGTCGGTATGTGTCAATAGATGAAACATGGCTCCATTATTTTACTCCGAAGTTCAATTGAGAGTCATCCGAGTGGACTGCATACGATAAACCCGCTCCAAAGCGTGGGAAAAAGCAACACTCGTCTGGCAAGGTTATGGCGTCTGTATTTTGGGATGCGCATGGAATAATTTTCACTGACTACCTTGAAAAAGGAAGGACCATCAACAGTGACTATTATATGGTATTATTGGAGCCACATTTGAAGAAAAAAACGTGCTGCTTCACCAATACAGTACACCGTGTCAAAAATCCATAAACTGGGCTTCGAATTGCTTCCTCATCCACCGTATTTTGCAAATCTGGCCACCAGCGACTATTTCCTGTTCTCAGATCTCAAAAAAATGCTCGCTGGGAAGAAATTTTCGTCGAATTAAGAGGTGAGCGGCGAAACTGAGGCCTATTTTGAAGCAAAGGACAAATCGTACTACAAAAATGGGATCGAAAAGTTGGAGGATTGCTAGTATTAGTGTATCACCCTTGAAGGAAATTATATTGAATAAAAAAAAAACTAATTTTGTCAAAAAAATGTGTTTTACTTTGATAGGCCGGCCACTTTTCAATTGACCTGTTAATAGTCTCACTTAAGAAAAATGAACATAATATTTCATAATTTTTTTATAATTATCTATCAATATAATTATTAAACGCAGTGAAGACAGGCATAAAAATATAATCAAAACATCTTGATAGAGGTAATTTATATTATTTGAAATTTTCTCCATTTATGTCCAATACTGCTGATACCCACTATTTCGTATTAATGGCTTAATCTGCCTTACTTTAAGCTCATTATCTCTTAAACGAAATGAAATAATTTAACCATTGTAATGCAACACGCGCCAGATAGGAAATTACAGCTGCTATCAAATCCAATTACGAGTACAAGACTGCGCTGGGACTTGGCGATTGACCAAGAAGTCTGTTATTTTGGTTATTTGATCAATGAAATCCCCAGCTAACGGAGACAGTTTAGTCTGTACTTATTGAAACGCGAGTTTCTAGAATTCCTCCTTTGAAATAAAACACTGTACCAGTTTAGCATCAAATTATAGAAACCGTAACATATCTCATTTCTACCGTTGTATCAAATAAGCGTATAATTTATTTAGACCATAGTAATAGTATAATAGTTAATAGATTTATCTTAAAATTGTACTCTTTATATGTCGTATGAACTGCTAGACTTTGTATATACGGATTCGAGAATGGTTTATAGTCACAATTATACCCGGTATCATAGATAACAGGTGGGGTAAAAATATTGCCATCATCAGTTTTATTGGTAACGTGCTTAGTTATATTAGTGAAATATCATTTACACTCCTGTCAATTTTAACTTAAGAAGTTACTTATGCTTACTTGTTGTCTATTTATTAAAATTAAAAGAAAAGTCGTGGAGAATAAGCAGGAAATATTGGTCATTGTACGCATAATGGAGAAATAATCCATAACTGTGGTTTAAATTGACTTTTAAAGTTTTTATATTGTTATGACTTACATGATGTGACAGTTAGTTTATTGATGTAATGTAAAATGTGGAAAATACAAATTGATAAGAGGAAGCAGCGGTGGGTTTACCTGTAGACGAGGCTTGGGCACGATGGTGGCGCGTCTCAACTGAACCATGGTCAGTCACTGATTGAATCAAAAGTACCCTTCAATAACATCCCAGACAAACTTCTCGGGGTTAGCAGATATTCATTATCGTGTACTAGTTGGCGCTACAATCTCTTTTCAACATCAGATATTATATTTCTGGGTATTTTTGCAGATAGTGTTTGTTATTCATGTAAATTTTGACGTGCCTCAAGATCTTTACAGGCTAAATAAACGAGAAACACGTTACGTTTGAATATGAGGCCGAAATAGATTATTCTTCGCATGCACAAGTCGTCATCGGCAATATGAAGAAAATGCAAAATAGTCACTCATTTAAGTACAAAGTTGACCGGTCTTTGCTGCTCATCAAGAAAACTTCCAATTCCATTGCTGTTCCAAAATTAATTGTTATGACCATTCTAGGAAGCATAAACCTAAATTTTGACATTGTTTGATTACTATGGATGAGGACAAGGTATACTAGCTCTAATTAGAATAAAAACAAAATTAATTGTTATGACCATTCTAGGAAGCATAAACCTAAATTTTGACATTGTTTGATTACTATGGATGAGGACATGGTATACTAGCTCTAATTAGAATAAAAACAAGGTTACATAGTGATATAAATCCAGACCTAGAAATGTTTTTTGTTCAGAAATCGACCAAAGAAATCAAGTCGCCAGTTTTTTGGATGCAAGTTATATTTTGTTCGCCTTTTCTTCAAAATTTCTTCAGGCACGTTAAATAATAAACCTAGGTTATTACTGGAATGTTTAAAACCCATTGGATGAAAAATATGGGAAAGAAAATGTTAAGGAAGACGCGATTTACAAAAGAAGAAAAGGGTTTTCTAGTAAGAGCATAGGCATACACAGCTTAATGGGTTAAAAATGGGCACCATGGGTTCAAAAAGTAGTTAGATAAAGTAGGAAATATTTTAGCATCCAACTTATTTATCAAATTTAGCTCTTTTTATCGTGAAATACTTTGTTTTCTTTACAGGGAAACTGTATTTCAAAATAAAGTCATTGTTATATTCGCTTTGTATTTCTCTTTGGTGATATTATTGAATACTTTAGGACATATATTATATAATTATAAACATCATATTATTGGAATGTAATTAGTTAGTGTACCATATATTAACCAGTATTATATTACTATGGATATTCTTCAGCGTGTTATTTTTTTAAAATTAATTTTACCTATTTTGAATAAAATCTCCATTTAAATATTGAATTTTACTTAGCAATTCGTTTATCTATGCACCATGATTAAATGGACACTAAATTTGTTCAGATTTAATCAGCGGCTCTGTATGAATATGTGGATATTTGGTGACGTGGTTTATCTATAATTTGATATATTTGGTAAATCGCACTTCATTATATATTTTAGTCTGATTATTATAGTTATTATATATAGATATAAAATATTATTTGAATTGAATTTAACAAAAACACTATTTTTTATTATTCGTAATTAATTTAGATATATTACGGAAGCTTTGTTGTAAATCTCGCAAATTCTCTAAAATATAACGTAATATTCCGTTCCAAAAAAGAATTGAAGAAGGTATTAATATTAGATAAAAATACCATTTCTATTGTTATTTAATTAAAATATAAAATATTATTTTTTAATTATATGGGTCCTTTTTTAGGTATAGTATCTGATAAGGCAATTTTTCAGCATGACAATACGCTGTCTCATACGGAAAAATCAGGCAAAGGAGTATTGAAATTATTTGGATGGGAATCCTTATCCCACCAGCCGTACATTCCAGGCATAGCTCCATCCCACTGCCAACTTTTCGCATTGATAAGACACGCGTTTACCAATCAGCACATCGTCATTCTCAAAAATGAATCACCTAGCCTAGAAATTTGGACAAAATGCATATAATCAATATCAGCTATAGAGCCGGCCACCTGTTGCCTGTTTTAACAACCCTAATTATATAAGAAGGTATAGATGTAAATTGGCTTAGGTCACAACAACCTCTTAGATTTTTACATTCTGTGTACTCTAAAGAAGTAGAAGACCATAATTAACATAATATAATTGATATAATAATTATATTTCTTGCAGTGTAAGTTTGACTATTACTAGATCCACCAATGTATAGCGCTGTAGATATATCAATGTTAAATATATCTTATGAACTTTCTGAATGAATACTGTAATTGAAGTCATACAAATAACTTATATAATAACAATATTATAAAAAGCACATTTCAAGCTATTCTATAGCATGTTAATCAATGCGTAGCATATTTGGTACCAATAATGTATGTAGTAATATTTATAATTATTGCTCCAAATGTTTTAGAAGTGATTATATCAATATTAGTGGTCTGTGGCATCTCGAACAGCTTTGAAAGCTTAAAGGTGTAGAATTGATAACCATGCCGGGTTATGATTCGATTCCAAGGCTATAAGAGTTTGAGGCTTGGTTAGGAGTCAGTGAAACGAATATTTTTAAGCAAGATTTTAAAATATATCAAACCTATGTTAACATATGAACATATGCCCTATTCAGCATGTGATGAATAGTATATTTTTTAGAAAAATCCTAAACGTAAATAGATGGAGCTAGATCTCTGGCAATTCCCTATATATAGTCGTAAAAAGGCCATTCATTTGCTGCAAGACTTCTTGAGTCTGTTGTAGGAAGTTCTTCTGCACGCGGTATGTTCACCATATTTAGTCCCATCCGACTAGCATATATTCCAGCAACAATAGCATATTTAGTGAATAAACAGTTAGTTGAAAACGCTGGACGAAAATCATGGATTCGATCATAGAATAATGGAATCATCGATTTCGATCATATATATGTATGTAAATATATATATATATATATATATATATATATATATATATATATATATATATATGATAGTGAATATAAAAATGACTTTATTTTGGAATACAGTTTCCCTGTAAAGAAAACAAAGTATTTCACAAAAAGAGAGCTACATTTGATAAGTAAGTTGGTTGCTAAAATATTTCGTACTAACTACTTTTTAAACGATGGTATATTGAGCTATGTATGTTTATTCTTTTACTGGATAACTGTTTTCTTCTTTGGTAAATCGCGTCTCCCTTAACATTTTGTTTCACATATTTTTCATCCAATGGGTTCTAAATATTCCAGTAATAATCTGGGTTTATTATTTAACGTGCCTGAAGAAAATTGACGAACAAAATACAACTTGCATCCAAAAAGCTGGCGACTTGATTTCTTTGGTCGATTTCTGGACAAAAACCATTTCTAGGTCTGGATTTATATCACTATGTAATCTTGTTTTTATTCTAATTAGTGCTAGTATACCTTGTCCTCATCCATAGTAATCAAACAATGTCAAAATTTAAGTTTATGCTTCCTAGAATGGTTTTAATAATTAATATTGGAACAATAATGGAAGGAAAATTATAATGGAAAAAAAAATATTTTGTATTTATTATTTCGTTATTTATAAAATTTAAGTTGTTTTTACCTAAATATTGACAGGAAATAAATGTTTTAAAAAATCTATCAGAATTAAGTCGCAAACTTAATAAAACCTTATATTTTTGATTTATATTTCTTGAGAATATTAGATTATTAATGAAATAAATCGAAATATATTAATAAATTAGTTATCTCCATCAAATAGATTCCGGCCTGTAATTAAATTCTCTGTAGTTTCATATTTAATTTCAAAGTTCAATTGCTCTACGTGAAGTCAAATCGATAGGCGACCTGTGGTCTGAACCAATGAAAATGCATTGTCGCGTTAAACAGCACATTGTTCCCGACTGTATTGAGAAATCAAACCATTTAAATTCATAACACCGACTTGATATTTCCAACACATCGTCCTGATGGTCGATAGAGCGCAGTTCACATGTTCTATTTAAAGCACACTCTCTTTTATATGTTTCAGCAAGAACTTCTTCTTTTTCCTGTCTTGGAACAGCATTGTTAACGACATCGACATGAAAGGTATATAAAATATTTTAAAATTTCCAACAATAAAAGGTGTTAATATATTTCTACAGATATATATATATATATATATATATATATATATATATATATATAATTACTTGATTAGATGTATTAAATAATAATAAAAATGTTAAAATAAATAACATTTATTAATAAAATAAAATATTATACATTTTCTGTATTATAAAAACTTTATCTGTCATTTTTTTAGAAGATGATCCCAGTCACGCCAGTAACCAGGCTGGGTAAGACCGGATGTCTTCTGGGATGATTTCTAAAGTTGGTTACTCACCAATCGGTAGGCTTAAAGCTGAGGACCGTGGTTCGGAGCCCACGTTAAACTGTAGGTCCAGTCCAGATAAACCCATATTTGGTAAAAAGGTATAATAAAATATTATGCCACTGTAGGCAAGATGATAATAAATATAGTACCAATATATCAAATGGTGATGCAATAAGGTAAACGTAACAATCACATTTGATTAGGTTTTGTTAATTATAATATTTATTAATAATTCTTTGCAAATATATTGTTTATCATGCTGGAAACAAGAATGGTTTTATTCCATAGTACATTGCTGGAAATGTTACAACAAAAATGAAAGAAACATTAAAAAACGCCCCCTGGAATTCTGCCTGATAGGTGATGCGAAAGTTCATTATAAATATAATAAAAGAGCCCTAAATTACCAACTATTGTAGCTGCATAACTAACTGTAATGTTAAGTAATTCGAAAATATATACATTAGGTTTACTATAATGTTTAAATAAATTATATTTGATTACATACTATTTATTTTATTATATTATTTAGATTAGAATTTTGTTATAAGTCAAAGCCAAAATGAACTAAAACTCAGAGTTGATGCGGCCATATTGCGAAGTTTTGACGTCGTAAACGGTTATAAATAAATTCACATAAGCACACTTCGGTCTAACACAAAAGTACCAGCATTGGAAGAATTTTGTTTATTGATTAAACTATTATTGACTAGTATACTTACAGGAATTTAATTATTATATCGAGCCTATATTCATGTGTATTTTTTGACATTTCAATGTTGTTCACTCAGCTGATAATATATTTCATTAAAGAGTACAAACCAATTTTCATTCATTGACACATTCATTGAACAACAATGAAAATCCTCATTAATTGGCTTGAAAATTCCATTACTTACATATATTACTTACAGGCGGTACTGGAAAAAAATAGCCTTCGGAAAATACTAAATGAAATAGTGATAGATAATTTTAACCCACCTGTTGTTTTCTCTCTTCTGCTTCATGACAATCTGTTCTAGAACAATAGGGCACTGTATTATTATAAAATAGTTGTGGTCTCCCATGTCTTTATGTGAATCTCTCGCTGAAACTGGGGATATCTCTAACCTCGTGCGCTGATCACTACATTCGATTTAGCGCTTGTGCTAGCTCATGTACGTGTTGTGCAAGTTTTTTTCTGTTATCTTAGGCTGTGCTGGCTTACTTTCTGGTTTACCCTGCCTATATAAATCTAAGTACATGTATAAGTTGCTTACGCTTAATTGAATATTGAACATTGAACAGTAGAACATCAGTTTTTAATTACTTGCTGTAAAATATTTTCAAAGTTTCGTTGCTGCTATTGCATGCTGTACCTCATAGTCAAATTTGACATTAAATAGCCCTTCATATTTTGCTTTTGTTACGTAAGTAAGATTGAAGACCTGTTAAGTTGTTTGTGCTTGATGCAGTGATTCTGTCGAGTCTTGAGATTTCTTCATTGCTAGTTACTTGATTTTACTGGTGGGTAGTTCTAACAGGATAGCAATGTCGTCGGCGTAGGTCGCAATTATTGTGTCATCATCAGTTGGAAAGTCCGCAGTGTAGATGAAGTATAAAATCAGCTCCAGAAAGCTCTCCTGAGGTATATATGAGCGATTTCATATAGAGCAAAATATTGACTACTGCATTCAACTATAAAGCATCTTCGTTTGAGGCGCGATATATCAGTTCAATTTGTTACCGTGTATAAATTAACAGTATCAAAACTTTGAAGATTCTTAGAGTCTGCGGTATGATACGCAGTTTGGGAATCTTTAAGCCAATTAATGAGGATTTTCATTGTTGTTATGTGTCAATGAATGAAAATTGGTTTGTACTCTTTAATGAAATATATTATCAGCTGAGTGAACAACATTGAAATGTCAAAAAACACACATGAATATAGGCTCAATATAATAATTAAATTCCTTACCCTTATAACAAGTTTATATCTTTCAGTAAAAGGAAATAATTTTTATAAAACGGAGTTACTAGAGACCTATATTTTTTTATTGTATGTATTATTTCGTCTCTATAGTGAGTTTCGTGTTGGGAGCCAATATATTTTTGCGATATTACTGAATAAATTCTCAAACTTTTCTCATAATGCGCGATAGCACGATTCACGTATCATATTAAGTTAGTGAAATATGGCAATTTTTAAAGGAATTTATTCAAAAATTCCATACGCCGCACAGGCTGTATAAAAAACTAATTTAACAAATGTGGCGAAAGTGTGAATCCTGTTTCATATTTAACAGTACGATATACAGAAGGAATTTGGATAAAACACCATATACTTTAGAAAGTTCGGTTGGTTTTCAACCTCTTATCGACGAATAAGTTTAGAAGGCTTTCGTTGTTATGCATCTTCAATAATATTCAATAATTTATACAGTCTTTTGAATCATTTTTCATTTATTAATATAAATATTAGACAGTAAAGGATAAATTATCGATTTGTGAACAAAGCTATTATACTTTTAATCTGAATAGACATATGATGAAATTCCATCCATGTTCATATGATATTCAGTTTTCATTAGCGTTGGAAACTATCGACTGAAAACAGGCGAAACAGTCGATAGTGACAAAAGAGTCGAAACAGTCGATAGTCAAAAAACTAACGACCGAAAATAGTAATTACTATTTTCAGTCAAATGCACGTTTTGACTGTTTTTTTTTCCATTGGTGATGTCAGACAAAGATGTACGAACCCTTTATTGCATAAAGTGTGAGAGACGAAAGGACGGAGATAATTGCTTAGAGCAGTTAATTTTATTTGTGCTTATATTTTCCAACGGTAGTATAAGTGAGACGGAGATGTACATATTCTTTCTAAGGCACTAACTTTAAAAAAAAAGGAAAAAAATAAATACTAAATTCTATAAACATGTAACTAATAATTTCATTTTAAATGAAGTAGTATTATTTTTATATTTGAATGTTCTGTGGATCTGTAATGAGAAATGGATTTTTTCTATTAAATGGAATAATACTCCACAACAGTTTTATCGTATCTTAATATGCCAATTGGTATTTTTAAATAATATACCTTAGTAGATATAGACAATACAAAATAACCTAAACAAAACCTAAGAACTAAAGATGTACAATGACCATAAATACTAAATAAAAATTGAACATATATCTAATTATAGAAAAAAAATCCATGACATAATTAAAAATGATCGCACAATAACTACTAGAGCTTTTTTAAATAAAGTAAATGCTTTATTAGTTATTGAATTGAATTAATTATTTTACTATTTATCATTCACAATTTTAATTTTTTACCTTATTACATTAACAATCTGGAAAAATATCGTTCCAATATGCTGCTATATTAATACACAATATATTGATATTTACAAGAAAACTACTAAAAAATCAAAAAACTATATATCTTACATATCTATGTAAGCATAAATTGGGTACATTTTTGTCAAGGTCTCGGCTAGAACGACAAAGTCAGAACGTTAAAAATCAGTCGAATGAAACTAGTAGAATCAAAAATAGTAATTAAAAGTACACGACTGAAACAGTCGATAGTAAATAGTAACAAAATCAGTCGGATAGAAAATAGCGACTGGAAACAGTCACTGGTAAAAAGTAGAAAAATCAGTCGAACCAAAAGTAGCGACTGAAACAGTCGATAGTAAAAATTAGTGAAATACTAAACAGTCGATAGTCGTTTTCAGTCGATAGTTCCCAACACTAATTTTTATTTTTATTTTGCACCGCATTCAATTCTATGCCAAATTCCTTATACTTTAGGCATAGTTGCCAATGACAAAGTAAATTCCTGTATGTGAAAGCTGAACAAGAAATATTTGAGGTTTGATTCGTTTAAATATTTTAAAGATAATTTATTCAATTTATATTATATTCTTCAAATATACGTATAATTTTCGAAAACTGGCAACATTGCAAACTCAAATCCATCATTTCACGTCATTTATAGAGAGAAAAATCCTAATACCAACACACCAGGTAGGGTTTGTTTATAAATAAGCATTCAACCGTTGAGCAGGTCCACATAATAACATATGTTATTGAAAAAGCCTACGAAAATAAAAAAGTATGCTCAGTTACATTCTTAGATGTAGCACAAGCCATCGATAAGGTTTGACATGAAGATCCTGCTCATAAACTACACAAAATGTTACCAAAACAACACACCGAACTATTAAAATCCTACATATGCCAGAATGATTATAGTCAAACAAGAAGAAGCTTACTCTACAATAAAAGAAGCTAAAGCAGGTGTACCACAAGGAAGTGTACTGGGGCTAATGCTTTGTCTACTCTACACTTGTGATATACTACCAATGGAGAATATTACGATGGCTACATTTGCTAGTAATACTACGATTATAGCTGCCGGGGACAATAGTGAAGAAGCCTCATGAATTAGAACAGGTAAGTGATAATATACATAACTGGACACAATCTTGGAAAATAAGAATTAATTGAAGTTAGATAGTGTAATTATACTACAGTTCACCTATAAACAGACCATACAAACACCAATAACATTAAATAATACTCATTTCATATAGCAATAACGCTAAATATCTCGGAGTGAATCTTGATGCAAAACTTCGCTGAAAGGAACATATAAAGAAGAAAAGAAAAGAACTGGAATTCAAATATAGGAAAGTGTACTGGCTAATTATAAGAAAATCACTATTATTAGTACATAATAAATTGTTATTATATAAGTAAATACTGAAACCTATGTGGAAATACGGGGTTCAATTATGAGGATGTTCTGTAAAGAGTAACATAAATAAAATACAATGTATTCAGAAGAAAGTCCTGAGAGGTATTGTGGGCGCACCCAAATACTATAGGACTGATTATTTACATCGAGACCTTCAGATAACCACAGTAAGTCAAGAAATCAAGAAAATTGCAAGAGGGCATGAAGAAAGACTCATGACTCATGACTCATGAGAATATTGAAGTATTGCAGCTTTTGGATACCATCAGAACAGAACACAGACCCAAAAAAAATAAACCATCCGATCTTGTGTAGTGTTGTATAGTGAGGTGCATATAACAAAAAATACAGCAGCGACATGTATAAACATTATTCCACCAGAGACTGATTAGAGCCAATGGGCCGCCCTAGCTATATAACTAGATTTAATTTATCATAAAGACAAATTGTTGGTTAGTCGGAAATGACTAGTAACAATGTAATAATTAAATAATAAGAGAAAAAAAATGACGTCATCATTTAATGTTCAAGATTAAAATCATATTTCAATTTTTTGTTATCAGAAATGAGTATGTTTGGTTTAATTTCTACAAGATGTAAATTTTATTATATTTTATGAACCCTCCCTTTTAACAAATTAATTCCGAAATTAAGCCGATTATGAACTTAGTTCTGTTCTGTGCGATAATCGATCCGATTCCCTGCTGTTATTTAAGATAACTCATCGTAATTTACGCGTAACACTGACCCTAAAAAAAATCAAATTCCCCTTTTGTATCGTTGAATTTTCAATAAGCTGTATTATTTGGTAACTTCGTGAATGCCTAACGAAAAGGTTACGAACTTTCGCGAGTAATAAGACAAAGGCATTTTCTCTTCGGTATAAATTTTTAATCGGAATATCTTCTTCTACAAAGTACTTGAGCCCGTCGGGAGTAGATTTAAGAGATGTTTTTTCCTGTAACTTAGTAAAAACATGGCTTTGTTTCCGTTTTAATGTATTAAACCTTAAAATGATACCTCTGTACTGAATAATTAATAACAAGTTTTACCGAAACAGTAAGGAAAATGAAATAATATTTAATTCTGTTAAGGCCTGCTTGTAAAGATAACTTTTTGAAAACCATACAGGATGTTATAGATTAATTAATCTACATGTCTTGGAGAGGGAGGTATAATAAAGTAAGCGTGTAACAAAAATTTCTTCAATTGTGTATGTTTCACAAGCAAAGGTGAAGGGACATTTTTTCGTCGGACTAGACATTAGATGATTTATGACTGAACTACAGTTCATCGCCAATATGGATCTTCAAAAATAACAGACTGCCTTTTAGGAGATCATGAAGAAATATTGAGAATGAAGATGAAGCTTTGAAGAAGATAAACTACCTCAAACAAACAGAAGAACAGAAGAGAGGAAACAGAAGAAAAAATGAACAATCCCTCAAATTTTGAACAAGTGTTATATTGGAAATTAACAGCTTAGTTATTAACTTGAATAGTGGATTATGATCCATTTCTGATAATACCAAGACAGAGTGATGATAGTATATATAACTAAAAGCGAATATAAAATTAATATAAGATAACTGTAGAAAATTGTATTGTAGACTGTGGAAAATATATGTACATAGATATAGTCTATTCGTAGTTTTATTAGTAATGCGTCGTGGATATTTGCGACGGGGAAACATTAAAATGTTGCCGCATTAACTATGAGCTTTAGTTCAGTTTGGCTTTGACATAATAAATAAAAGAGTTGAACAAAGATGTTATCAAATATAAATTATTTCAACATTATATTACATCTAATACATATATTATCGAAGGACTTAGGTTTGTAGTTTGTAGGTTAAATTTATTTTTTTTACATTGAACTCTTTTCGACACTATCCATAAGGTAGAGTTTCTAGGCGCGTTAATTAACGATTGTATATCTGACAAACGTATTTTACTTTCATTCGAGAGCATATTTACTTTTTACGTTTAGTTCTTGTTTCCTTCAATGGTGTGTTTACTTGGTAAGCCAGATGGCTGATACTAAGATTAGTATCACTGTATTTTTATTTCTTCTGCTACTACCTGTGTACACCATTCTTGATAAAATTAATTACTGAATTCTGTCTAATGCATTTACCATATCTACAAAACAGTTAGTATTCATTCTCTCCTCATACGTTCTAACCTAATGCTTATGTTTAATTTTGAACAATTACAAACAAAGTTTCCTTCAGTCACTTTCACTTTACGAATCACTGTCCAATTCAATCACTAAACTGTTAATTTCTAATCTGTCTAAAACATGTTCACGATTCCACCATTTATCAATTACTTCCTTTCTATGTCTTATCGAGTTCATCCAAACTGAAGGTGTTATGGTTGACGATGCTTCCTTCTACATATCCAAACAGTTTTTGATTGAATATCCTTCTCAACCAGCAATATATCTGCAATTAACTAGTAGTAAATATAATGCCCAACAAAGCCCAACTGAATGCTGTTGTAACTTGTCTTTACACTTTTTTGTTACTGCCTTGTCAAGAGTGCCACAATGAACCATTTTTAAATATTCAAGTTTTTTATATCATTTTATAACTTTAATTGAATTGTTTTTAAGGTAATGTCCTTATTATTATTGATATATTGGTTGGCATTATAGGTATTGTCATTTTAATCCTATGCCCTGTAAGAGTGTATGAAAGGATGTCTTACATCCTTCAAAAAGCTACATGTCCCTAATTCTTTTGTGTATACTTTCAAGAGAGACAATTTTTTTTTAAATAATTTTATTAAATTAAGTTTATATAGTTAAAATAGTTTGTGTACTTACTGTTCTTATACATTTTGTATATATTTGGTTCGAATAGTACCCTCAGTAACATTTAGCACGGCAGCTAAAACACATTTGTAATAAAATTGTGGGGACTTGAATTTACCGGCAAAAGGGCGTTATCTCATCCCTTTTCGAAATAACCTATTGAAACCGCAATCAATTTGTGACCCTGCAAATCTATTGTTTTCGGCATTTTCAAACAAAATAATATAATATATTACGGAGCGACTTGTTATAATTTATCAAAATAATCAAAGGGCTAAAATAATGTTTGCCTGTTTATAACCTCTAATAATTATAACTAATATTTTGAATAATTTATCGCACATCTGACAACCGGACGGTGACCAGCTGTCAGACGTATGCAAAATTCTTGAAAGCAATAGTGATAGAGGTGAAGGTTTTTAACTCTTACCTATAAATTATTGTAGCAGTATAATTAACTGTATTAACTGTTTTTAGATATAGTATAATGTTAAAATAAATTGTATTTGGTGACATTTTTGTTCAATTATTTTATTTGGATTAGAATTTTTTTGTATGTCATAGCCAAACTAAATGACAAATTGACAATTCAGAGTAGATGCGGCAACATTGTAATATTTCGACGTCACAAATATCCACGACGCATTACTAAAAAAACTTTGAATAGAATATGTGTGTAATTGTTCAAAACATATAAAAGAATTTGTTTAAACTGTATGAGTAGAGAATTTATACTAATCATTTTGCAAATATGGCAAATATATTACGGAGAATGCAGTATTTAAATATAATTTTATTAATAAAAATGTACACAGGTGGTAAAACAGGAATCTAAGGAGAAATACAGTGATATCAGAATGACCTGAGAAAAAAACACAGCAAAGAAAGAAACAATAATTAAACAATTGTTAATTAGGATGTTTATAAAAGTGTTCGATGTAAATATAACAAAAAAAACTCTAACCTACAAATTATCAGACAAACTATACATTAGATGTACTGCAATGTAAAAATGAATTATATTTCATAGCATTTTTGGTTTATTATTTACGTTAGAATGTTGTTATATATCAAAGCTAACATAAACTAAAAGTCAAAATTAAATATGATAATACTGCGACCTCTTGGCCTCATAAATTGAAATGACGTGAGTTGACTACTATTTTGGATCGACTATAACTACACTTGTATTATAATCTAATATGAGCATAAGAATTAGATGAAAATAATCAAAGAGTTATCGTAGTACAGAAAGACATCGAAACGTTAGACATGTGTTGATGTAGCAATATTGAAGTTGATGAATAAGGGAAAATTTATAATTTTCAGAAAACCCTGTAACCCTTTACTGTAATTGATTTTCTATTTATTTGTTTCCATTTCGTCCGTAGTCCCCGGCAAATATCGGATTTTATATAGAAGTGCGATTATATCTGCATCAGGACTAAATCGATATTAAATCTATTCAGTTTTAATGAATTTATTGTCCTGGATATTTCGACGTTGTTTGTCTATAATTTGATATATTATGTAAATGGCACTTCATTACGCATTTTAATTTCACTCTGAGGGTTGTTCCATATACGTTCAAAATGGTTTAGTCCCAAATACAATTGATTTTAGATTGAACATTTTGCACTATTTTTTATATAAAATAGAATAAATAATGCAGCTGAGTTCACAAATCATGTTACGAGGTTTGTATTATAAGTATCAAGATTAAGGTGAGGTAATGTCTAGGTTTTTATAACAATATTGGCAAATTCTCAAGTCAGTGCATAGTATATTTTGTTATTTAAGTAATATAACTAATTCTGATCAAATATTTCTTTATTTAAGAACTCCATATACTTTGGTATCAGGCTATTGAAATGTTAATCATGAACGAATGAAAAAACTTAAGACATTAACAAAATTATGTAGATCTTAACTAGATGTTAATAAAAATTATTTGAATAAGAAAGCGACCTTCATTGAATAAGTATCAACGTTATTCAATAATAATAATTACAAATATAAACAATATCGTATGACTTCTGATACTTCAATGATTTCAATAACTTCTGAAATATATTTAGTTTGGTTAGTTGAAACTCTATAAATAAGTTTTGAAGGACTTCCAAAAGTTAGGGTCATCATTAAGTTTCTTTTTATATTACTTTTAATACCATTTATTCATTATTTATGATTTTTATCTAAAGTTCTTGACGACTCGACCTTCTATCGATTACCACTTCTTAAAAAGTCAAGAAATTGTTCTATACTCGAATTGCTTGAAAGGACGAAAAAACTTTCCAAGATAACATTAATACATTTAGCCTATGTATAGTTAATGTAGTTAAATATTATATTATATTGATATGTTATCAGTAATTTTAAAAGTAAACTTCGTTCTCTCCGACAGGTCAAATTAAAGTAAACCTAATTCCCATTAGGGGTGTGGAAATAATATAGATATATTGGTCTGATATTTGATTTTTGATCGATATTTTTACAAAAAAAACTATCGAACTTTTGAGTTGCAAGTTAAAATATCGATATTAAAACCTAGGATTTTGTATTGTACTTTTGTATTGCAATATCTCCTTATCGATGATTAAAAACTTTTTTGGTGAAAAGTAGGGTTAAAGGTGAAAGGGTTTTGGTGAAAGGTAGCGAAAAATTTCAATATGAAAATTAGGGTTTTTGAAGGAGGGTATCGAATTTTTGTTTTGAGATTTCTCTGTCTCCGGACATTAAGGGATATTTAGGAGGAAATATATGATTAAGAGCAAAGACATATCGATGTTATTAAAAGAAGTATCGATATTTGTTGCTCGCTGATATATCGATATATATTTTTAAATGTCTATATTCATCTCTGCCGCCGACATGCCTAATTCTGATAACACTACTGTTTTCATCCGATTTTGCAAATATTTACAGATTTAAGCTTCTCATTGGATATAGTGAGTGTTACATTATATACTGTGTATAAATTTAGAGTTTTAATTAACGTAAAAAAAGTTAAAACTTACATTTACCCTTATAAATTGTATATCCAATTTAGTTTCTTATTAGAATTTGCTAAAATAACTAAATTCCCTATTATCTTCTTGTAAAGGAAAAAAGGAACTACATAAACTTAATTTTTGTGCTCACTAAACACATAATAAATTTAAGCCGGGATATTCTACGTCTTAAAGAAGGAAGACCGGACCAGTATTAGAAACAGGACAGCAATTTATTTTAATTTGCCGTCTCAAACAGACGACATAAAAACTGTCCTCTGTGCAGTCCTGAATCCCAAAACTGATGTCACTAGAAAGAGACGAAGGTGCCTTTTACACTATAACTGCCAAATAAAATTCAATTTTGTTTATTGCAAGAAATAAGTGTAAATTAAATCTAATTGGTATATGCGAAATTGTGCCTCATCTTTGTCAATTTTAACATTGAACACCTTTGAAATATTATTAACGCTATACCACCTTTTTGACAATACGAGGGCAGTGACTTTTTATTCCACAACCTAATGTTTTTCACTCAATATATTCAACTCCGTTTTTTCGTTTTTGCACCTTTTTATTATATCCAATTGAAAGGTTTCCCAAGGCCCCAATATAGGCGTTTCTTGCAGTGGTAACATCCTCATTCGACCCAAATCTCTTACAAGAAATAGCGCAGGTTACTAAATTCGTTGAATATGTTGTATGGTTAGTATGTTGTTGCTCAATGCTCGAATTTTGTACATGGAACAAGGTGACTGCACCTGTAAATTGTCTTGATGAAATAACACTTTTTCTTTGCTAAATGCGGTTGTTTTTGCTTCGCATTCATACTAAATATGTTCAAAAGCTGTGAATCATATTCTCCTGTGATCGTTTTATTCTTTTCAAGATAATGTCCCCACTTAATTGATGTGCTTGCAGCCTCAGTCACCTCATGCGCTGCCTTTCTCTGATTGTCTAATATGATTCCGACCTATTTCAATTTTCCATCGGTTTTCTATTCATAATTTCTGGCGTGATGACCTCTTCCGAGACTGATTGGTTGATTACTGACTGATTACTATTGAAATTCATAATACATCAAGCCTTTCCCTGGTTTCAGACTAAATGACTAAAACTGATCAAAATTTAATGGGTATTAAATTCAAAAGCACACTGATAAAATAAACTGCTCTCACATGTTTGGATATTTTAATTGTTATTTAATCTCTATATCTGTCTCGATATCTGCTTTCAAAATGCATGGATTGCTTAATTATTTGATCAAATTTTTTGCTCAAATATAAATAATGCATATAATTGTTTTCAATATATTTGAATTGTTTGGTATTATCAATCTATATCAATTATTACAGATCAAAAGAAATACTTCACCTATTTTGATATTTTTAAACGAAAAAAAGGCCCTAGAAATACGTGTAGAAATAAGTGAACCATTACCACCAAATTTAATATTAACGTAATGATTCTTCAGTAGGATCAGAAATGTATAACATTCTTTGGTGTAATAAAACCTTATATGTGTCGTTTTTGCCTTATAAACAGTACTAGAAATGCCCTGAATATACAGAACAGATAAACCAGATTAATATTTAAAATGTTGCTAACACAATATTCATTTTCTGATTATAAACAGTCCTATATTTAATTAAAAAAAATCCCAAATGAAAAACATTTAAAGCCAAACGCTTCTTTGGCCTGTTTAAAAATAATGAGTTTAGAACTGTGTTCTAATTTAAAAATTAATGAATTTTTAACAGAAAAATATTTTTGTTTTTCTTGTTTCGAAGTTTGCATTATACTTTGAGCGTTAGAAGGTCAGCTTAAAATGTAAATCCCAATAATTGATTTTTAATTTATATCGACGACTGAATTTACTCGTAATATGGCCGAATAATTCCGAATATAATTACGTTTTTAACGGAAAAAATATGTAACAATAAAAAGGCGAAAGGAAATCGAGTAATGGTTATTTTTTTTAAATTGAATGGGGGTTCTTAAAAGATTAAATGGAATATAAATTGCTTTTGATTAGCAGCATTAATTAAATATTGTCAGATAATTTCATTAGTATCATTTAAATAATCATAATTTTTACTACAAGAATATTATAATAATGAAAAACTTTAACATGCTTATTGTGAAATCCAGACTACGGTATTAACTCATGGACTGAAAAATCCCGGGCGTAATAGAGAAAGTGTTTTTTTTATTCAGCAAACGTAATCTCTATCAAGAGCCACACAATAATTCCAGCGACGCTCTAACATTTTTTTACCACCACTTTTGTAGAACGATTTATCTTTTGCCTCAAAATAGGTCTGACACCAGTTGCTGTCCACTTAGATGATCGTTTTGATTTCAGAGTGAAGTGATGGATCCATGTTTCATCCATTGTTACATATCAACGCAAAAATTTCGGTTTTTTACGTTTAAACATAACCAAACACTGCTCAGAATCATTAACACTTTCTTGTTTTTGGTCAACAATAAGCAAACGCGGCATCCACTTTGAATAAAATTTTCTCATAATCAAATGCTTATGCAATATCAAACCAACACGTTATTTTGATACCTTTATGATATTATCTAACTCAGGCAACTTCACTTTTCGATCATTCCTAACGATTTTGGATATTTTTTTGCACCATCGTCATCCCTACGAACTTATTTGTTTGCAAGCCAAGGTGTTATTATTTTTTCTGCTTGAGCAGAGTCCTTATAACACTTTTCAAGCCATTGCTTTACTTGAACGGTTTTTTTTTCACCAAGAAGCAGTCTAAAATTAGAACACGAGATTGTTTTTGATGAATTTTTTTTTGAAAATAAGAAAATTAGTGTCAATTTTAGCACAATAACTCACATATTTATGAGTAGAATGTCAAGGTTTGTACTAAGTGAAAAAGTGATGAATTTAATAAATCTAGCGCCACCTATGTGTTAGTCTCGAGACTTTTCAGTATATGTGTATATCTCTTTTAGCCAACATGTCTTTGCCATACTCTATAATTCAAGTCCATGCCTTTTCTTAAAGCTAATTGCTATAGCTTCCATCTATAAGATCGATGTTACTGACAACGCCTTCATTCAAGTAGAAGTCTCAGATACGAACATATTGGCAAATATATAGGGTGGACCTATTATATTGCATAATAATCAATTTAAAAAATATAAATTATGATAATTGAATGTTATTTTAGTTGGGTTTCAGTTCAAAACAGAAATAGAGGATTTAAAATTAATAACGTAATAATCAACTTGATAAAATAAGCATATGTATTTCACATTATCAGAAAATTACAACTGCTAATCAGTCATAACTCAATATATTAAGATATAAAAATGTTATAGATAGATAGATAAATAAATATAGATTAGATATATAAATTTGATATAAACACTAAGCTTTGGAAATTTTTCTCCGATTTTTTTGCGAAATATATAATATAATTTTATTCTAGGTTTTCGACTTCAGTTCTGCTTTTTCGTTTCAATTCTGAAGCTTCAGTCGCTTAGAAATAGATGATTTTAACAATTCTGGAATATACTGTACACAAAATTTCAATATCATATGAATAATGATTAAAATTGATATAAATTTAATATATTTCTAATTTCCGCTAATGCCAAAATGTCATAGTGTAGAATATATTTCGATGCAATAATATAATCAATCTATAATTGGGTCAGATGAAATTTTATAAATACGTAATTGTCTGATTTCGCTGATTTCAACTAACACAACATATCTATCTCCGGTTTCCAGTTATTTTTTATACCTAAATTTTACTACCTTGAAAATTAATATTCTAACAGTGTCTGAAAACGTATTCAAATTTAATTGATCCCATTTAAAATTAATGAATCAGTTTCGGTTTCCCCCAATAGGTGGCTTTGAAGTCATACACTTGTGGCGACCGCCACGACCATTTAGGCCACCACGAATTCACCAACAACAAGTACAAAGGTTGGCAACGCCGGTGGATTGG
Source organism: Rhynchophorus ferrugineus (assembly GCF_030347505.1). Classification (NCBI taxonomy): domain Eukaryota; kingdom Metazoa; phylum Arthropoda; class Insecta; order Coleoptera; family Curculionidae; genus Rhynchophorus; species Rhynchophorus ferrugineus. The sequence goes on along the minus strand of NW_027472583.1, from coordinate 13,786,107 downwards.
TACCATGCAGTTCCAGGCTATAAAAGACCATCACCACGATATCTCGTTCTCTTTTCTTTTCCCCATCCCCTTGTAACAGTACGACTTCCACAGCGCTACCGTACTTCCTTTACCTAACCTAATATCCTGTCCATTCTCCCGTTGACCACCTGTATAATTTAATATTAAAATAAACAGTATTTCTTCAACCAGTGTTTTCAGTTTTCATGCAAATTCCTTCCAAAAATAGTAGTGAGTGTTCGGACAAATAATCGCAGTGGCAGCCACACATATCGACCGATTGACCGACCCGACGAACATTCTTACACACTTATAATATGTTTGAAGTTACACTTATTTGATGAGACCATACTACAGATTTTTTGAAAACTAACAGCCCTTAGAGCATTCTAGATATATAGGTTCCCTAATTTGTTTATTTACTCATATATTAATGCGTTTGTTTACTTTACAGAAACTCATTTTCGTCAAATATTACTTTCTTGCTTTAGAAAAAAAGAAATGCAGATCAGGCTCACTGAAAATTGAAGAATTTAACTGAAATCGAGTATTTTTTAAACGCATAATTATCGGGGATTGAAAATATTAAGTTTTTGGACGAATTGTTCATCGTGAATCAGCCAAGCCAGCTACCAAAGGTGTTTAATTTTTCTGGCAAAACTATTACACAAAAGCCTACTATGATTAGCTACGATTATTATATGAAATGTATGTTAATAAATTTATTACGAAAAACATAAAACAAAACAAGTTTACTCTTTTCCCAACATAATATTTTGATACTTAAACTGTAATCGATAAACAATTGTGCCCCATAAATTTAATATAAATATAAAATTTTGAAGCCATTTTTCTGATTTTATTGTGGAATCGATACAACAGAAATAAATTCCGAAGTCAATCAAAATGAAATATGTATCTCCGGCTTCCTGTTTCTGTCTTCTTTTTTGTTCTCAAACTTCGGTAACTTAGAAATTGGTTATGCATTTTAACATAAACTGGATATATGGTGGCCGTATATTTAATTATTATAACAATTGTAGTTTATTTAATTGATTCAGTTTAATAAAGCCTTCATTAATAATTTATTTTATATATAATTTATTATGATAAATATATAATATGAAGCTGCTTTCTTTTTATAACTTTCCATTTTATATAAAAATTAAATTAATACAGTTTTTTTCCTCCTTATTCTTGAACATTCTGACGTATTCTTGAAGCCTGACGATATTGTAGTGAAATATTATATTTAGTTATATTATATTTATACCATTATAATAAGAATTAAATCAAAAACACCATGTTACTATTAGATAATAAAATTATTTTACGACTACTTTTATTTACTGCCTTATGTATTCTTTAGATTATGAAGATGATGACAGTACATATACCATTACAGTTTCATACATTCCATTTGCAGTCTCAAGCCTGTAGTGATGAAAGTATGTAGTCAAGTCTGTACTAAATATTGTGTTTGTATTTTATTTTAATTAAAAATATTAGTATTCAATATAATGTAATACAATGATAAGTTGTTACAACACACAAGATATATCTTGAAATTATTTTGTTGAATATCTCTAAATTAGTAATAAATATTTTTTATATATTTAGGATATTTATTTAGTATAAAGAAAATTTTTATGTACGCTTTTATGTACATAACTTAATTTTTAATCCAAATATTAAGAAATAATTATGCATTAAAGATAGTCTATCAGAAACTTAGTCTCTGCCGACATCTTAAAAACTGGTTTTTAGATTTTATGTTTCAGTAATATAAAACGTGCCCCGAGCTAGCACTTTATTTTTTTAATTTCTCAAACTCTTGCATTCGTAATCTTATTTTACCATTAAGCTCTATTTTTATTCAAGATACTATTAGAACTTTATACAGCTTAGCATTTCAAGTTTTTCTTCCGTTAAATATTTTGTTTGTGTTTTATACGTTCAACTAAAGATAAAGATACTAATAGCAGGAAACACAGTGACAGAGTTGCTGAACATACGATTTATCCTTGGGAACATTTTGTTGAATTTCTGTGGTATTTATCAGTAAAAAATATCTTGTACAAATTTTTACTGATTAGATATATATTTAATATAATTTCACTGTATTAATAAAGAAAATGTAAATTTAATATTGTGTATTTAATTTTTAATCCAAATGTTAAGATACAATTGTGCAATACCATACGTTCCAAGTCTTTTAAAAGACTCAAAATAGTTGCATGTGTAATCTTATTTTGCTTATTAATCGACATAGTGATATAAATATTAGAATGAGACTCTCTATAAAAGATGCCATTACTAATAGACACATCTTTTTTTCGTTAAATGTTGTATTTATATATTGTTATAAATGACAGAGACGATGATATATCAGAGGGCATATCCTTGGGATCATTTTGTAAAATATCTCTAAATTCGTAACATATATCTTGTAGATATTTTTATTACCAAGCATTGTAATTTCAATTCGTTGATAAAGAAAATGTCATTTTTAAATTATATTTTTCATTTTTAATCTAAATATTAGGGCATTATATGGCATTAAATATAGTGCATCAAAATATTAATCTCTCTAAACAAACATCTTAAAAACTTTTTTTAGGTTTGATCCTACAATAATATAAAACATATCGAGTTGGTACTTTTTTTTTAACCTCCAATTATTATTTACATTTATTATCTTATTTTACTAATGATTGATTACGAATGATTCATATATCAAAAATGTCATACTCTATGAAAATTCCAGTTGTTTTTTCTTCTTTAAATATTGTAGTTGTATTTTGTTATCAGAATTTCTGTGGACTAATAACAAATATTTGGTATATCGCATTAACATTTCACTATTTCCAGTTTTTTTTCGTTAAATATTGCGTTTATATTTGTTTTAAAAAATTTGTTAAATTAAAATTAATAGCAGTAATTAATACAATAATGATAGGGAAGTTGTTGTAACATAACATATATCTTTGGGACATTTTGTTGAATTTATGTTAATTGCTAAAAGACATTTTACATATATAAGCAAGCAATTTCGTTTTCCTGATAAAAAATCCATTTTTAAATTGTACATTTAATTTTTAATATAAATATAAAGATATAATTGTGTATTAGAAATAGGGCATCAAACTATAAGAACATCTTAAAAATTTTTTTTAGGTTTCATGTTTCAATATCATAAAACATACCAAGTTGGTACTTATATTTTAAGTCTCTAAAACTATTATTTAAACGTGAAGGTACAATATTAAAATGAAGCAATATTTTTCTTTCATTTTCAGTCTATCAAACATAAACAACATCGAACATTCAGTTTAAACACCAAACTTACGTTCAGACTGTACGCTTGTCGTAGATACTATCGCCAGTAGGGTCAGTGTATCGAATTAGTATAGTAAAAGTGAACAAACGTGAAAGTGCAAATTTGTTTAGCGTTTAGAGGGTGTCGCGTAGCGATCGCGCTTCGTCGATGTCCAAGAGCGGCGGGGTCGCGTCGTTCAGTCGTGGAGGTCGCATCGAAACTGGCGCACCGAGCTTGAAGGGAGAGTAGTTTCAGCCACCACCATCCCCGCATCTTCGAGCTGCTTAGCAACCGGCCCGATCGGGCGCTACCACGCCTACCTTTCGGTCTCTTGCGTTGAGTACGCGAAGGATGGCATCGAGATGATCGCCGGAAAGTTCCTGCCGGATCGGGCAGAATTAATTCCTTTTATCATATCGCGATGTTCAATAAATTACCGGAAACAAAATTCAAATTTTTAAAAAACTAGGTGTTTCTATCTGTTATAATCATTTTTCCACTTTAAAGAGGTTCTTATTAAAGAAAATTGGTACTATATATTTTTTTCTACAGCATTTTCTTTCCTACAACAAGAACGATATTGACTTGCTACTTCTTCATCCCTTCGAAACCGTGTGCCAGTTAAACCGTGCTGCATCGATCTGCACAAGTTCCAAAGTTTTGCAAGGTGTGACCAAACATTATTCTACAAAAGGATGATCTTGCTTCTATTAAGCGTTATATTGCTGAACATTTTTGCATCAATATATTATATAAATTATTCAATTGACATTAGTAGATGTCTATGGAGAAATCTAATTAAGTTTCAAGAAAATGGAAAAATGTATTTATTCAAAGTATTGATCATTTGATACTATACATCTGATCTTTCAGGAAATTTGTGGATTCCATCCCAAAAAACTGTTTCTGATTTGAGCAAAGCCATTTATTTAGCCATTTCTAACCTCTAATAAGTTGGCGAAGTGTTGCTCTGCATGTGTGTTCCATTGACGCGAAAAGTTGATAGTCGAACGGTGTAAGGTCTGGAGGGGTCGACGGGTGCGATAATAAGTCCCATCCAAGTGTTTTCGATTCATAAAACGCCATCTCATAAAAATTCATAAAGCGCCGTCTCATAAAACAAAACCGATCAAGGAAGCGTTGAAAACACTTAGATGGGACTTATTATCGCACCCGTCGACCCCTCCAGACCTTACCCCGTTCGACTATCAACTTTTCGCGTCAATAACCTAATTACAAACTAAACATATAACAAAATCAAGGATGTATTATTATATGAATTTATATATTTAGATCAGATATGGATATTTCAGAATACATTGTATAACTCATGGCAAGATGATAATAAATATAGCTTAAAGACAACAAAAGTTGATGGAAAATGGTAAACGTTGGAATAACTATCGAGTACATTAGGTTTTATTAGTCAGAGCATTTATTAATTATTCATTGCAGACGTATAGTTCTTCATGCTGGAAACAGGAATGGTTTTATTCCTGGTGCAGAATTAGCATTTTCCTCCAAGGTGCAAAGGTGACTACCATGTTTTTGCAGTGGTTTGAAAATCAGCTATTAGAGAACTTGGAGGAACCAACAGTTATTGTTATGGACAATTCACCATATCAGTACACTGCTGGGGAAGATCCCAAAAAGTGCATTAACAAAGGCTGCAATTAAGGAAAAGTTTAAAGTAAAATAAGTTTTGAAGAAACCATGTTAAATAATGAACTATTTAAAATTTTTACTGGGTAAATTGAAATGAAATATTTAATTGCATTTTATTCAATTTAGTTTTTTAGAAATAAACCTGAGGACGGATCTGTGGTAGATCACATTGCTGAACGTTATGGAATATTACGTCTTCCTCCCTATCACAGCATATTTAATTATATTGGGTTAATATGGAGTATTGCAAATAATTATTACAATATACATTCAGGTCGAGGAGGATATCCAAACCAGAACTGTCTGGATTTATGGAAATAAGCATTGTCGATAATAACACCTTCGGTATGGAAGGGCTCGAAGATACAATGATGCTTTTAAGTTGTTACGGTTCTGAAAATAAAGTTACATATGATACTTTGGTATAATATTTTGCGGTATAGTAATTGAAAACTATTATTTTGTTGTTTACTGAAACTTAATGAAAATTAGACTTAATTAAATGCCATTTAAAAAATGTTACTGGATGTTAGCAATTTTTATGGGAGAAACATGATTAGTATTATAACACATTTCTCCTTTAGTAATTGAAAACTATTATCTTGTTGTTTACTGAAACTTAATGAAAATTAGACTTAATTAAATGCCATTTAAAAAATGTTACTGGATGTTAGCAATTTTTATGGGATAAAGATTATTAGATTAATACATTTTGATCGAATTTCGATCACAGGGCGATCACTAGTTCATACAATAAGTAGTTTTCGAGAAATAACCCAAAAAGTACATGTAATACTTTCAAGGATTAATTTTTTTGTAAAACTACTTCGTATTATAACACATTTCTCCTTTAGTAATTTAAAACTATAAATATCTTGTTGTTTACTGAAACTTAATGAAAATTAGACTTAATTAAATGCCATTTAAAAAATGTTACTGGATGTTAGCAATTTTTATGGGAGAAACATTATTAGATTAATAAATTTTGATCGAATTTCGATCACAGGGCGATCACTAGTTCATACAATAAGTAGTTTTCGAGAAATAACCCAAAAAGTACATGTAATACTTTCAAGGATTAATTTTTTTGTAAAACTACTTCGTATTATAACACATTTCTCCTTTAGTAATTTAAAACTATTAATATCTTATTGTTTACTGAAACTTAATGAAAATTAGACTTAATTAAATGGCATGTAAAAAATGTTACTGGATGTTAGCAATTTTTATGGGAGAAACACTATTAGATTAATAAATAGTGATCGAATTTCGATCACAGGGTGATCACTAGTTCATACAATAAGTAGTTTTCGAGAAATAACCCAAAAAGTACATGTAATACTTTCAAGGATTAATTTTTTTGTAAAACTACTTCGAATTATAACACATTTCTCCTTTAGTAATTTAAAACTATTAATATCTTATTGTTTACTGAAACTTAATGAAAATTAGACTTAATTAAATGGCATGTAAAAAATGTTACTGGATGTTAGCAATTTTTATGGGAGAAACACTATTAGATTAATAAATATTGATCGAATTTCGATCACAGGGCGATCACTAGTTCATACAATAAGTAGTTTTCGAGAAATAACCCAAAAAGTACATGTAATACTTTCAAGGATTAATTTTTTTGTAAAACTACTTCGAATTATAACACATTTCTCCTTTAGTAATTTAAAACTATTAATATCTTGTTGTTTACTGAAACTTAATGAAAATTAGACTTAATTAAATGCCATTTAAAAAATGTTACTGGATGTTAGCAATTTTTATGGGAGAAACATAATTAGATTAATAAATTTTGATCGAATTTCGATCACAGGGCGATCACTAGTTCATACAATAAGTAGTTTTCGAGAAATAACCCAAAAAGTACATGTAATACTTTCAAGGATTAATTTTTTTGTAAAACTACTTCGTATTATAACACATTTGTCCTTGGTCTTCTGGACAATAACAAACTCCGCAAGGGTAAATATTTACCACTGTTTAAGGCCACCGACTGAACCGAATAAGCCGGTAAATATTCGAGCAGCTTCATCTTGTTCGATCGATTCACTGTCGATGCCATTCCAAACTGGAGCAGTAATTTTTTAATTATCCTCGAAAGGACGTAAATTGATTCGGAACGAAATTGATAATGACGCGAACTGACAGGCCCTAAAAGCGAAATTAATTTAGGAAAATAATAGTTTTGCGATCTCGATAACAAACGGGGTTTTGTCACCCACTTTCAAAGTTGCCGCGGCGTAGCATTAATCGTCGGAGAATAATAAATTTTACGTCTGGCAGTTGAAAGCCGGCGAAACCGAACTTGATATGAGACGTCGTAACGTTTGCCGGTGACGTATCTTGTATTTGCAACACAGTTTAAAACAATCGGTTGTCATATGGATATGAACGGTTTCCATTACAGCCAAAACGACCCGAAACAAATGAGCAAACAATGACATACAAATAAAATATCATTTAACAAAATCTTCTTTATATATACGCTGTAATTTATTTACTGTTGTTTCGAGTATTTACAGACTTTCGTAACTCTTTAAAGTACAAGAATCTAGTTCTGGAGAATCCCCACATGCGCGCAAGGTTTTGAGTTTGCATCGTTGCCAGTTGTTGAAAATTATACGGATATTTAAGGAGTAAAATATAAGTAGAATGAATTATCTTGAATTGACAAGTTAATCTAATAGCATAGAACCTAAAATTTCTTTTGAAACAGAATTTAAAATATGTTTATGCATTTTTCATAGACATCTTTTATTTTAAAATACTTTTGAAAGGATAAAAGAGGAAACAATATGTAATTATTTATCGATACATAACCACTACAATTACAAATCAAAGTTATAGTTCATTTAGAATATTCGTATACTTGAAGAGTATAATATATATTTTGGAATTCACAAATTATCCTAAAATTTCACTTGTTAGTCAAGTTCACATTTAACTAAGTTTACTGTCTATTATTTTAAACTTACATATTAGGTCTTAATTATATAACCTTTGGAACCACTAACCTTAAAAATCTTCAAACGAGCGAATCTTCAATGTTTTTGTTCAATTTTAATGCTGTGGATTGACTATATGATTGATCAACGAGTTGTGATTCCGATGAGGTAAACTCACATAATGGACATCGAGTCATATTTATCTGTACTTTTACTTTCGTAGGGTCAACTCTGCCTCAAACATAAATAATTCAGTATAGAACTGAATCCATTATGCAAAATTAAAATAAACATTTAGTGGATACCCATTTGGATCCTCATATGACTGTTCAGATTAAAAGTGTTGTAATAGTTATTTTGACAATATTCACATATCGATGACTTATCTATTACTAACTAGCATTTATATTTAAAATATGAATAGCACAAAGACATATAAACTATAAACAATCCTTAACCTTAGAAAACAGAGCTACAACCAGGGTCATATCCAAAATGGCTGTAATATGTTGGCATAAATGGCAACGTCGCATAAACAGGCATAATATATCGAAGTTTACCGAATACCGTTTAAAATTTATCGGATCCCAATGATTTAATACTCTATCCAAGGTAACTGTGAATTACGTCATCACGGTGGCGAAGGTATAACCTATCGCAATTTGGTAAATTAGTTTCAAAACCATACAGTTTTTTCTCTCTACTTTTACTGCAGTTAAAAGGAGAAACAATGTTGTCTTGTGTGTTCGAGCATATAACCGAATAAACCTATAAAATTCGACCGGTTGCTGAATGCCTGCAAAATTAACCAAAACATTAGTGATGATAATAATAATAATTGATAATAATTAGATGTTATAAACCGGTTGTTTTTGCGCTTTGTCTGTTCAGATACACATCAAATCGCTGCCTAATTTTGTGACTGCTCTGATAGAAAATGCCGTAGCCAATAAATAGTCATTCAGAAACAGATTGTATCTCTAATAAGTTACTTCGAACACGAACGAGACATTGGAGGGCCTCCTCTTTCTAGGAAAATGCGTTAGAGCGAGAAGTATCGATACCATTAAATATCAAGTTACTGCGGTTTCACTGGAACATTTTTAACGTATTACAGCTTCACTGTGTGTAAAAATTGTGAACCGTGACTAAATTCTCTAAAGCATGAAAAACAATAGAATATTGAATTCATCGAAAAGAAAGCATCGTCATACAAAGTTCTTTACGAATCAAGATAACCTTGATCGACATCTAATTCATGAAATGAATAAAAGCAATGAGTAGTTTTATCGATATAAATATAATTTAATACAACTATTTCAGCGAAACCCATTAGTATGGAAAGATTCGCCAAAAAATGTAGGGATATGCAGCCCTTTGAGAGATGGAAGCCAACCCTTCATACACTGCTAGTAAACATAGAATGCAAATGCTGCAAAGATTTCTCTCGAAGAGGTCTAACGGTCTCCAACATTGCTTTGAATAATTGAATTGAAAGAATACAATTTTTAAAATCATATAATAAAGTTAGGAAAGGTTTGTTGTTTTAATTTCTGTATCTAGATGTGACATGGATAATTCAGACTGGAATATCGGGTCACTCTTGACAGGATACTAATAAAAAGTGTTTAAAGACAGCAACAATAGATGTAAATAGATAGGATGGAAAAAGGTAAAAGTTAGAATAAAGTTTGTTAAAGTTTTGTTCATCATAATTTTCATTCTGGAAATAGGAACGGTTTAATTCTTAGAATAGAGTTAGTCTTTACTTCCAAGCCTAAGGACGACGATCATTGAAAAATTAACGACAACATATTTTTGAGATGGTTTGACAATCAGCTGTTAAATAGCTCGGAGGAACCGTCAGTTATTGTTATGGATAGTGCATCATACCAGAAAATCACATTGATGGAAAAGACCACACAAGTGTATCGACAGGCTGTTAAGGACTGCGCTACAAAACATAAATTAGGTTTTGAATATATCATGTTAAAGAGTGAACTATTTCAAGTTGTTACTCGGTAGATATAGATTAAATATTTAACTGCGTTTTATTTAGATGTAAAAATATATAATTTTATTGGCTATTCCTTATTGCCCTCAGTAATGTTAATTCTATAGATACATTCCACTTAACAGGTCAAATGAAAAGTCCTCGACCTGACACATAGATGACGCCACTAGAATTAAATTCATATGCTTTTTAGTTAGCCCTAGCCCTCTAAAGATGCATGTATTAATTTGACAGCTGTCGGATCATTAGTTTGTGTAATTATAGCATTTTGAGTGAAGCAACTTTTGTTATTCTGAAAAAAATGGATAAAAATGAATTTCGCGTGTTGATAAAATATTGCTTTTTGAAGGGAAAAAATACAGTTGAAGCAAACACTTGCCTTGATGCCGAGTTTCCGGACACTGCCCCAGGAAAATCAACCATCAAGGATTGGTATGCTAAGTTTAGACGTAAAATGTAAAAGATATATGTGACAATCATTACAAACATGTGGAATAAATGCGGCAGATCCATGCTTCCTATAAAGACATCAGTATGCGGCTTGCTCATGCTTTGGGAGACTATCTAAAATTTAATGTACTTTTTTGCCAAATGCAACTCCAGTATTATTTTGATTACCCAATAACACTCCGTAGTTATTTAAACATGTATATTAATTGTACTATTACGTGCACCCGTATAAGTTGTCTGTATAGTCTCCCTCCTCCTTTCTGTGGTTAAGATCTATTATTAAGATCAGTGTTATTCCATAACTTCCCCCTAAATCAATACATCAAAGGAAATGGAACATAACTTATTATTCCAAATATTTATGTACCTGCGTGATAAACCCCGCACCCTCCAATTCCATTGTATCCTCCTCACTCCTACGCAACAGCATCCATTCCAGATATCCCACTCGCATACGCGGTATCGTGCCTCCGATCAAAATAATGATGAACCAGATGTGCAAACAGTTCCCCGCCAGCAAAAGAACACGTTTTGCGGGTACGAGATGGGGAGATTGAGGGGGTGGGACGTTCCGCCGTAAACAAGGGCGTTTCGCTGATAATTGTATTATGGAAATATAGATTTCCTTTTGGCGGAAGGGCCGAAAAACATTTTATCTAATGCAATTTATACTTTATCATCAAACCTAACTGAAAACCCGTCTGTTTCTCGCTTGCTGTTTGTAGTACGAGACAATGGTAAATATATAATGTATTATCAGTCTTCACTTCGTACAGAATACAAAAAAACATGCAAAATATTAGCGTTGCGAACTATCGACTTTTTAGTAATTGATTGTTTTTTATTATCGACTGTTTTAGTCGACTACCTTCAGTCGCAATTTTTAGTTTGACTCTTTTGATTAGTATTTACTATTGAGTATTTCAATTGACTGATTTGATTACTCTTTACTACCGAGTAACTAGACTTTTTATAAAGAAGTATCGATAGTTGCAAATGAGATCATCAAACTTCATCAAAACTTAACATCAAGTGAATTTTCCATGGTAGTGTATCGACATTATGTGATGTACATTATATCCATATTCTTTCTGAAATATCCTATACTGTATGTATCAACTGTTTCAGTTACAATTTTTTATGCGATTAGTTTCATTTATAAGAATCCAATTCCGGAGAGTCATATCATTCACACAAGGATCTGAATTTGCAGCGTTGTCAGTTCTTGCAAATCATACGAATATTATATTATAAATATAATCTTGAATTGACAAATTAACCTAACAATTCCATAAGACTAAAGTTAAAATGTTTTGATGTATTTTTTCAAGCACTAAAAAATACCTGTATTGCTTCCTTTCAGAATCTGTCCGTCCGATATTCAACAGCATGCAGCATGGGAGTCTTTCTCTGAATTCATTCAATACAAATAAGGAATTCAATTCAAATCTATATGTGTTCAGTCCGTATATAAAATGTATACATATAAAATCATGGCTATTAGTTCTATTCGTTTCCATTCTTTCATAAATCTATTCTTTTAATATTTCATATTATAATTAAGAACAAATGTTCTTCCTTTAAAGTGGAGTAGGTATCCATTAACTGAGATTGCGGCTTAACATCGAGAGGGAACATGTAGTATATATCCGTATTACTTACTCGTAAGTACACACTGAATTTAAGTAAAAATAATCCTATACTTTTATTATATTATGTGATTGTTAATTCCTGAATATTAAAATACGATCAAATATGTTTGGGAGCAATATTCCAGTTCGTTTTCACATTGCTACGTATCAATCTAAGATAATCTAAAATGAACTGATCTATACAGTATAGAAAATTAAACAATAATCGCCTTCTTTTCCTCTCTCAAAATGATTGGGGGAAGGAATTCATACATGTTCGTCTGCTGTCACGAATAGAAAAAAAGAAATATAAACTACTATTTTCATTTGCTAGTTTTTTAACTATCCTAGTGGATAATTAATTGGATTTAACTTCCTATATATAAAGGTAGGCTGAATATTATTTGTATTTTCAAAAAATTAAAATAACTGATGTTCATATAGCTCGTAACTTAATAAGTCTTGTGTTTGACACATAGATGTCTGAGTAGTAATAATTTTTAAACGTTATACACTAGCGTTCAAAAGTTTGGCAACATCAAAAATACTGCAATAAACATTTTAATAAACATATGCGGGGCAAGCCGTGTTTATAACAATAATCAACATAAAACTCGCACTTGGTGGATTGGTGCTTGTATAATAGCACAGTTTATAAGCACGTAAAGGTAAAGTTTCGTGTAAAGATGTACATTACATGAAGAGATCTGGAAGTCCAGAATTTAGTGCAAAGCAGGAAGATAAATTTGTTAAAATGTTATATAAACGAAATACATGTCAAATTGCGCTTTAAATCACGGCTACGTTCTAGTATTCAGAAGAGAAATAGACTAGAGTAGGCTAAAGCACAGTCCGATGTAATAGACGTAATTTTCTGAGATTGTTTTGTGAGTAATGGTTTGATGATCTTTTGGTAATAATATATCCGGGAATATGATTGAATTTTATGAAAAACTGTATAAAACCAACTATCTGAGGAGACTATTTCAGAAAAATTCAATTCATTAAGAAAAGAAACTTATTCGCCAAAATTTTGTTTTTCAGGACAATGACTTTAAAATTCTTCAAAATTATGTCAGAGGTTTCTAGAGCAAAAAAGAAAAGAAGAAACGTCCAATCGTAAAAGTACGGGATAAATTATAGATAATAAACCATAACATCTGTTTTGTTATCGATTTTTAAATTGCCATATTTTCTGCAATCCTTTTAATGGTAGTTTTTCTGATCTGTAAGCTTGGATCTTTTAAAATATAATGCTTAAATACAATTTTATGAAAAAATTAGATTAAGGTATAATAATTGCCGATTTATCGAGAAATATATACCAGAGACGCAGTTAATTGTTGGTTGGACACGCTAGAGGTCTTTGCAGACTTATGTGGTGAAACTAACCTTTTTGATAAAAAACACTATGAGCAGCTTAAAAAAGACATGGATCAAGATCATAGAGAGCACCCTGAAAAATAGTCCACTAACTATATCGGAGTCCACAACAGCTGAGGCCGATAGTCAATAGTGGCGAGTCTTGGTGAAGAAATTTGTGGAACGAACAGCAGCATATTGGTTAAAAAACATACACTCTTCCCAAGTGATGATGATTCTTCTAATTATTTATTTATTACAGTGTTACTAGTCGTTTCCGATTTCAATCAATCTTTACATATATTTTAACTCCAGTTCTTTCCTTTTCCTTTTTGCATCTTCGTTCTAAGATTCATTACGAGATACTTAGTGTTGTTACTACATGGAAGTGTATCATTGTATATTATTAATGGTGTTTGTGTGATCTGATTATACGTGTACTGTCATTAACAGATTTCCTTTTTTTAATTTTTATTTTCCAGGTTTGGCTTCAATTATTTATATTGTCACTTAGCTATTCCATTTTTTTCTGTGGCTTCTTCCCTATTTTCTGCGACAGCGAGAAAGAGCAAATGTAGCCATAATGATATTTTCCATTTGAGTATATCATATGTATAGAGTACGTAAAAAATTGGCTCTAGTACACTTCCTTGTGGTACACCTGTAAACATTCTGGATGTTATATAAATTTTTAATAGTTCCGTGTGTTGTTTTGCTAACTCTTTCCACAGCTTATAAATAAAGCTGTGATGCCCTACCTTATCCAAGGCTTCCGATACATCTAAAAATATGGTTTGCCTTGAAATGTCTAACACAATTTTTCATTGACTCGATTTATCAGTTTAAAACAAAATCTAATAAAAAACAACACCGATTTGATTAGTTCATGATGTTTGTACTTCAGATTTGAATGAACCATATCAGAAAACTAAATATTTCCCATTTCTTTCATAATGATTTCTAAGGAAGCAAAAAAATGACGAGTTAATATTTTAGATCAACTCTATTTTATGTTATGACAAACTTCAATGTGCTTCAATATAATGTATTTCCTTTTTACCGCACGGCGGATGTTCTTTTCGGAGCCAATCAACTTCAAATAGGATCTATTCGCGAAAAAAGAAGGCATTCCGATCGGGGACGATCCTTTCTTGGAATACGACAGATGTTCAAAAGATAAACATATATAAACGTGTGTATTTTTAGCTTCAAATGGACCCAGCTTTAACATGGTTGTCAATAGAATTTTTTATATACACGTATATTTTTTTCACACAAAGTTCTCTTGCTATTTATGACAAGAAACCGGAGGAAGCGTGTTCCTGCGATCTTTCAGGATAATCAGCTTGTTATTTATTTATCGTAATATTGTATAGCTCTGTTCAATATTGCCATGTAATAATGGACAGTACGTAGTTTAATTACAAATACACATTTCGCAGTTGCAACTCAATTACTTGTTAATTTTTTATGAATTACTTCTTGACAATTAAATTTGCAATTAGTAATTTAAGTACCTAACGCTCAAGTATTTTGTAGTAGGATTTACTAACTTGAATAAGTAAGGCTGGTGATATAATTGAAGGGATGATTGTAATGAAGGGATGTGAAGTATTAAAGTGGCGTCAATTAGATTACATTTAGGTGTATAACTAGGAGGACCCATCGGCTCTATCTCAGTATCTGGTGAAATAATGTTTATATATGTGACTGCTGCATTTTTAATTATATGGACCTCACTACACAACCCTACACAAGATCAGATGTTTTGATACTTTTGAGTCATTTGAGTGTGTTGGTATCCGAAAGTTACAATAGTTCAATATTCCCATGAGAATAGAGGTTTTCCTCATGCCTCCTTGCAATTTTCTTGATTTCTTGACTGACTGTGGGTAGCTGAAGGTCTCAATGTAGGTAATCAGTCTTATAGTATTTGGGTGCGCCCACAATACCTCTGAGGACTTTGTTCTACAAAATTTGTATTTTATTTATGTTACTCTTTGCAGAATATCGCCATAATTGAATTCCGTAGGTCCGTATAGGTTTCAGTATTTGCTTATATAATAGCAATTTATTATGTACCGATAATTGCGATTTTCTTCCAATTAGCCAGTACATTTTCCTATATTTCAGTTCCAGTTCTTTTCTTTTCTTCTTTATGTGTTTCTTATAGCAATGTTTGAATCTAGATTCATTCCGAGATATTTAGCGTTGTTGCTATATAGAATGATACCATTATTTAATGTTATTGGTGCTTGTACGGCCTGTTTATAGGTGAACTGCACATTTACAGATTTACTTTCATTAATTCTTATTTTCCAAGCTTGTGTCCAATTATTTATATTGTCACTTGCCTGTTACAATTTTCGTGAGACTTCTTCACTGTTGTCTCGGACGGCGATAATTCCAGTATCATCAGCAAATGTAGGCATTGGAATATTCGCCATTTGTGGTATATCACAAGTGTAGAGTAGATAAAGCCTTGGTCCCAGTACACTTCCTTGTGGTACACCAGCTTCAGCTTCTTTTATTGTAAGCCTTTTCTTGTTTGACTCTAAACATTATAGTTATAATGTATGATTTCAATAGTTCGGTGCAACCAAAACGGCATTTTCTGTAGTTTATGAACAAGGCGTTCATGACAAACCTTATGGAAGGATTGTGTTACATCTAAGAATATATCTGAGCATACTTTTTACTTCCGTATTACACGAATTGATAATATTAAAACAACGAACCCAAATTGGATATAAAGTAAACAAAAATTCTAAAGAAAATCTTTACAAGAATTTGCAAGAGCTATCCATAAAGCATATTTCTTACCTAATTCTATGGCCAATAAAACCGTAATATCTCTCTAGACGTGCAATGAAATTTCTTCATACATAAATATTTTAAAGGCCTTCATTTGATGCTGCTTTTATATTTCTTGCTCATCTTTTAAACAAATACCTTCTCGATTCGCGTTCACTTGGTTTCCTTTATCTTGCCGTCTTCTTTGGTTAAAATGGCGTATAAATTACATCAAGGAAGAGTCGTAAAACAACCCACCCATTCCTCTCGGCTATTAGGAATATCCTTTAACGTACCCTAGTTATATTAACTTTGTTGAATAATACAGGAATATTGTCACCCATTTAGCGTTATCTGATGTCCCTCGATCTTCTGCGCCTATATATAGAGAACTGCCTAAAACAACATCATCAGTTTTCAATGTCTCCGGTTGGGAGTGAGCGTGTGCGAGGACTGAGATGTCATAATTATTTTAAGGGTAACTTAATGTGGACGATATCATTGTTAATATTTAAAACTGATAATATCCATTTAAGTGCATTCTCAAACCTTTCTTTGCCGATTCGTATTACAAAGTCGGTCCTTGGATTCATATATTAATCTAAATTTTTTCTGTAATAAATAAAATGAGATGAATTAATAAATCAAGGAGAGCCGAGTTATACAAGTTCAGGTTGTAAAATAATGCAGTGTTGACATTAGTACATATTAGTGATCACCCTGTGACCGAAATTCGATTTTATTAAACTATGCATGTTTCTTTCAAAATAGAGTTAAATGAATAATTTAATAACGTGTTACTAAAACTTGACTTCACAGTATTTTAAATGAAGATAGGATCAGAATTATATTTTATATATAGCATTAATTAAATTAAATAATTGCTGATTGAAAAGTCCCCGGCCTACTATAATAAAACACATTTTTTCGGCAGAATTAGTTTTTTTATTCAACCGAATTCCCTTCAAGGGTGATACACTGATTATAGCGACCCTCCAACTTTTTGATACCATTTTTGTAATGCGATTTGTCTTTTGCTTAAAAATAGGCCTCAGTTTCGTCGACCACCTCTTCATTCGACGGACATTTCTTCCCAGCGAGCATTCTTTTGAGATCTGAGAACAGGAAATAATCGCTGGGAGCCAGATCTGGAGAACACGGTAGATGAGGAAGCAATTCGAAGCTCAATTCATGGATTTTTACATGGTGCATTGTCTTGGTGAAGCAGCACTTTCTTCAAATGCGTCCGTTTTTTGGCGATTTCATCCTTGCCAACTAGCCCAATAACGCTATGTAATAGTCGCTGTTGATGGTCCTTCCTTTTTCAAGGTAGTCATTGAAAATTATTCCATACGCATTCCTAAATGCAGACGCCATATCATTCCCAGCCGGCTGTTGCGTTTTCCCACCCTTTGGAGCGGGTTCATCGTATGCTCGACTCGGATGGCTGTCGATTGGACTTCGGAGTGAAATGATGGAGCCATGTTTCATCTATTGAAACATATCGATGCAGAACTCGAGTTTATTACGCTTGATCATCTTAAAACACTGCTCCGAATCATCAACTCGTCGTTGTTTTTGGTTAAAAGTGAGCTCGCGCGGCACCCACTTTGCACAGAGGTTTCTCATAACCAAATATTTGTGAATGATATGATGTACATCTTCAGTTGATATCTTTAGATTGCCTGCTATTTCATTCAATTTTAATTTATGATCATTCAAAATCATTTTGTGGATTTTTTAAATGTTTTCGTCGGTAACAACCTCTTTTGGGCGTCCACTGCGTTCACCGTCTTCGGTGCTCATTTCACCGCGTCTAAACTTTACATACCAATGATGGTTGATTTTCCTGGGACAGTATTCGGAAACTTGGCATCAAGACAATTTTTTGCTTCAGCTCTATTTTTTTATCCATTTTTTTTCACAATTACAAAAGTTGCTTCACTCAAAATGCTATAATTCACAAACTAATGATCCGACAGTTGTCAAATTTATACACGCATCTTTTGAAGGTTAATTAAAAAATATATGAAATTTTAGTAGCGCCATCTATGTGTCAGGGTGGGGATTTTTCAGTTGATCTGCTATAAATATCCTTCCGAGTTATTGAATCTAATCTTTCTAATTTGCTACTATCTATATTGCATCATACTTTATTCATATAGCATTCCTTGGATTGTTAGCTGCTAGTTGGGTCACTATCACACTTGTTCTAAATATCTTGGATGGAAATGAGTTCTTGAAATTTAAGAAATATCTTTAAAAATAACAGTTCAAAGATATTGAAGATGCATTTTGTTGAAGTTGAACTTGAAGCTTCTTTTTCTAGAGACTATTTTAATTTAATTTATATATTTTCTCAATAAAAAGGCCAAAAAAAGTCAATACTACTTTTTTCTTTCTACTCTTTTTCTTTTAAACTTTCTTTTAATAACTTGTTCATTAAATCGGTATCTGAGGATTAAAGGAATGACTGAGATGGGGGGTATAAGCTGTCTTTACGTTTGCGAATCATTCTTCACTCAACATAGTCTGCTGATAGAGGATAAACAAAACATCTAAGGCAAAATTATATTTCTGCTCTATATATATTTTTTATCATAGTTTTTATAAAATTTACTGACCATACATTGCTTGTTTATATACGCTGTAATAATAAGCATCAATATTATACTCATTTATGATTAAGTACTATTACATTATCTCCTTCCAGCCTATCTGTATTCAAATGTGAATGTTTATCAAATGTGAATACCATCAGCTCGTTTTTGAAATTCTAATTAATTACAATGTGATTAAACAATATTATTTGTTAATTATTCTGTTTAGATAGGTATTATGTACATAATTCCCGATAATTTATTACTGGACCGGGTTTTTATTATCGATTGATTTGGTATAGATTCCCGCTGGTAATTTCAATAACGACTGATTAAAATATCCGCAGTTTTAGCCGCATATCAAACAAATAATCATTATCCCATCACCGAATGGAATTATGCGATTCGGGACAAGTTACTGCCAATTAATTTCGGCAATATCCTTTAATTGAAACAAAATATAATCAATGTAATTTAAGCCGTTCTATTAAAAGCACCGAGAGAAATGGCAGGTGGTTTACTACGGTAATGGAAAAGCTGATGGCGAGTGATTAGTTGGAAAAAACATCTGCGGTTTCTAGTTCGCAGGTAGCTTTAATTAGTTTTATCGAAATTGTAATGTTCCAGATTCATGTTTTTCCAGAACAAGTAATGTTTTTAAATTAATTAAGAATAATATAATTGTCATAAAACGAAACTATTTATAGCAGCTAATATTAGTATAAAAATAAGAACATTATTGCAGGAAAACATGCGCAGCGGTGAATATTAATAATTTCCATATTTTGCCTGGCCTTACTTTATCATCATAATCATCCATCTATAGCCTGCTATCAGGAGAAGTGTTTACTTCTCAACCAATCGACTTCGATTATAGCGACCCTCTAACTTTTCGATACCATTTTTGTAGTCCTATTTTGTGTTTGCTTGAAAATAGGCCTCAGTTTCGGTGATCACCTCTGCATTTGACGAAAATTTCTTTTCGAGCCAGCACCTTTTCTTAGACCTGAAAACAGGAAATAGTCGCTGGTGGCCAGATCTAGAGAATACGGTGGATGACGAAGCAATTCGAAGCCCAATTCATGGATTTTTGCCATCATTTTCACTGATTTGTGACACGGTGCATTGTCTTGGTAAAGCAGTACTTTCTTTTTCTTCAAATGCGGCCGTTTTTCGGTTTTTCAAAAAGCAATATTTGTTATTCACAATAACAAAATTTGCTTCACTCAAAATGCAATAATTCACACACTAATGATCCGACAGCTGTCAAATTTATACACACATCTTTTGATTGTTAGGGCTAACCAAAAACATATAGATTTAATTCTAGTAGCGCCATCTATGTGTCAGGCTGGGGACTTTTCTCCTACTGTTATTATCGTAAGAAATTTCCTTTTGTCCACTGAGCCACTTATTGATCTACTAAAGCTAATAACAAAACATCTAATCAGTTCTATTAAAATATATTGAATTGATTTTAATACTGCTAAACTAATGCTAAACAAAACTATTAAAAACTATTATTTTTATTTAGATATAGCAACAAATCATACTTAGCCAGGCGTAATATGGCATTGCTGCTTTATTTGCAATCGACACTACAGGAAAAAAAGTCACCAACTTTTTCCAAGCCACAATGTTATAAGAGAATAGATTGATTGGGAAACATTTTATGAAATTAAAGAATGCTAAAGGAGGTTATTAACTTTATATGACTCTAATAACTTTCCGTTGATCACAATTAACAATTTTAACAAGCCACGCATATCCCTTTATTTATTATAACTGAGAGTTTAAATAAAATTGTCCGTACGAAGTGCGCTTTGAATATAATATCCGCAACATACGAACATTTTGCATTTAGCCCTTGATTCGTAAATCTCCCATTTACTGTTTTGAATTTTGTTTTCAACATTCAGAAGGGTGAAACTTTATTAAAAGGGGCGTATGTCTGACGAGCCAACGTTGCCCGCTCACATACTCTCGCACAAAAGGCGAGAGAACTGCTCGTAATCAGTGCAAGTACGTGATCTGTGAGCTAGGAAGGACATACTTTAAAAAGGCTTGCGATCTGATTCAATATATAAGGTATTTTGATTGCCCTTAATATAAGCATACATTCTTTTTGTTCCTAATTTGAATATTGTTGTTTATAATGTTCCTATAAATTTGTTCTCTTGTTATTATAAACTTCATTTGTAATGTAGCCTAATACCATAATACCATTTCGCCTATAAAATTAAAAGATTTTTCTTTATTTGAGACTTTATTTTGAGTTTACGAACTCTAGAAAAAGCGATGTATCTTCAAGGCTATACACGAATCGACCCATTTTTTAGTTTCTTAGAAAAGGATGTTGTTGTACTCCTATTTCATTCAGTTCAGTTGGGGTGTAGGGCAAGCGCCCTCTAATATTTTATGCTCTACTGAACAGTGAACTTACGTTACCAATATGTTTAATGTATCGCCTGTCGCAATTTGTAAATTCAGAATCGGACAATAATTTCCTACTAATTCTATCCGTCGTCCGGAGTATACATTAAAAATCATCGTGGTCCGGAGATTCGGCTCCTTTCGGTACTATTCGTATATTCGTCAGCGCAATCTACTCGCCGCAAGCCGAAATGCTAAATGTCGATGTTGCCAAATTTACAGCTAGGCTATTCGCTTTATGGATGCATTTTATTTTAGAAAAATAATATAAGACTTTCTGACATTAACTTTTATATTTTGTTTTGAAAAAAATAATAATAAAACATATACGTTTTTTAGTATTTAGTACAATATATAGTCTTACCCTTAGATTTGGCAACACTGCATGATATTGCAAGCCAAGCGTTTCTCAAAAGAAATGGCGACGTACCATATTGCTTTGATTAAACGTTGGGCATTTACTTGTTTAACTATTAAAGCATTTGATATGGCATTTTTAAAGTTATATTGTAATATTCCTTTTTACTTAAAAAGAAGGCCTTTTAGTTTAACATTTCAACTTTTTAACAGGATTACAAATATGGAGAGTTCAAGGTAGGTTTAGTTTAAGCTGTTACAAATAAGATAAATTAATTAAATGACTTAAATTTTGCAGTGAAAGTAAATTAATACGTCAACTTTGTAATATGACATACTTAGTAGCAAGAGAAAGAAAGATTTCCCCATGAGCTTGCTGCACAAGTAAAGCAAATAACAATAAGGGTAATCTACCTTGTCTGTGTCTCCAATTTAATGATTTTAGTATCCATACATACTGAATTTCGGCAAAATCTTTGTCAGATCCATAATATAGATTTTTTTAAATTACTTTTCGTGAGTCCACAATCTGCCCTATTGGCAATAAGTATTTCTTATGTCTATATTATATATACATGGCATGTAGAAAATCACTTCATTAAGCGATCCTCTGTATAAAATATTATCTTAATTAATTAGTCTTATTCTAAAGCTTATTCTAAAGTCTACATATGTCTAGTAATCAAATCAGGTGGTGTTAAACGTTTTAGTCTACGCACTTCACTATCACGTCGCATATTTAGCTGATTAGCGAGTACATTGGGATGCACTGACGCTCTTTCGAAGTACTTCACACAAACACGATGAATTACAATCGTTATAGGTTCTAGAGGAATATCGCGTTGTATCACTTTATTTTAAATATAGTACGGAGCATCAACAATGGCACGCAACCCGTTATTTTGGAACCGTTAAGTGATGGATATATTAGATTTGCTAGCGGTACCCCATAGTTGGATTCCATATGCCCAAATGGGCTTGAGTATAGACTCATACAGCAATACCTTGTTATCTAATGATAACTTGGATTTGCGCCCGATGAGCCAATACATTTGATATAATTTTGGTCCCAGTTGTTTCTATTTAGAGAGTATGTGCTTCTTCCAGGTTAGGCGTCGATCTAAATGCATACCAAGATATTTAACATGCTCTGCTTGGGGGAGTTGACGATGATTGATATTCACTGGTGGACATGTTCTTCTACGCAGGGTAAACGTTATATGCGTGGATTTTGTTTCATTGGCTTTAATGCGCCATGTCTTCAACCATAATTGTATTTACTCCAGGTGGGTTTGTAGGTTTATTGATGCTGTGACTGGATCTTCATGGGATGCTGGGATTGTTGTATCGTCTGCTTATGTTGTACAGTAGTTATTTTTGTGGTGGGCAGATCAGCCGTATACAGAAGATACAGTACTGGACCCAGTACACTACCTTGCGGAACTCCTGAATATATGGGATTTAATTCGGTATATTCATCGCCTTGATTTATAATAACATGTCTGTCAGTGAGATACAATTTTAATAACTGATAGTCCGGATGAGGGAGAAGTTTCTTTAGTTTAACCTGCAAGCCCGTATGCCATACTTTGTCAAAAGCCTGAGATATGTCCAGAAAAGCAGCCGAACAATATCTTTTGGCATTTAGGTCAGCGTTTATTTTATTTACAAGTCTATGCACTTGTTCTATAGTCCCATGCTTATTGCGAAAGCCAAACTGATGATGGAATAAGTTTTCTTTTTTCTATTATATAGTTTAGCTTTTTTATATATAATTTCTCGAAAACTTTCGAGATTATCGGTAATAAACTTATAGGTCGGTAGGAGGTCACATCTTCTGGAGGTTCTCCTGGTTTAAGAATCATTAATGTTTTAGCTACTTTCCAGATACTAGGGAAGTAATTAATTCGTAGCATAGCATTACATATAAATGTGAATAGTTTTATACCCTTTTCTGAGTCATAGCCGGGAGCTTTTTTAATATTAATCTCTCTCATTATTGTATATTTAACTTTTTTGACCGTTAATTTCTCGTGCGGTAAATCCATTTAAAATTGCGAATCTAGAAAGCTAGTAATTTTATTTTCCCTATCTTTATGTAGCTGAGACTGGAAAGGTTTAAAAACATTTTTTAAGTGTTTTGAGAAAATGTCGGCCTTCTCTTTATTGCTTCTCGCCCAATTATTTTCATTTGTTTTAATAGGTGGGTTATGCTGCTGATAATATAGATGTTAAACAATCTAATCTCGTCTACGAAATTATTCAAAATATTAGTTTTAATAAATTACCGGTTATAAACCGGCAAACGTTGTTTTAGCGCTTTGCTTCTCCTGATAAAATTCAAATCGCCGCTTATTATGACTCTGATTGATAATATGGAAGCGAGACAGAGCATATTGCCTCTCTAATCAGTTACTTCGAACAGGAACGAGATAATGGAGGTCCACTCAAGCCGGTAAAAGTCCTTGGGGAGGTACGCATTTCTACGGTTAAATATTGTGTTGCTGTGGTTTTTATTGAAAATACTTAACTGTGTTGAAGCTGCACTGTATATCAGTATAGGAATAGTCATCAAAATGTCTCAAAAAATTAAAAATATGACTTTGGATTCACCGAAAGAAACCGTCCTCGTACGAAGCAGTTGACGTATCAAGATTAGCTTGATGTTAGGTCGGAACAGACATACATTAATACAATTATTTCAGAGAAAACTGTTAGTCTGGAAAGTATCCATAGAGAGCTATATCTAGTTACTGTTTGAAGGAGGTAAAATATCCCTTCATACATGGTTTGGTAATACAGAATTTAGATAGTGTAAAGATGCAGACGTTGATTTTAAAATAATACAATTCTCAAAAGGATATAATAAACTTAAGGAACACTTATTACTTCAAATTTTATATTCAGATTAGACATAGATATTTTAGCATGGGACATTGGGTCGCTCATGGCAATATAATAATAGTAATAGTGTTAAGACAACCAATTGATGGAAAAAGATAAACATTGATATAACAGTTGATTATGTTTTATTAGTCATAATATTTGTTACCAATTGATGAGAGATATATTGTTTTTTATGCTGGGAGCAGAAATGCTTATAAATCCTTCTGTTTGGATGCACTCAATTACATTGAAGAAGAAATTGACAAACGATGTGAACATATGTTAGATATATTAAATATTATCAGCTTAGTTATTTACTTGAATATTTTTTTTTGTATTTGCAATTATTATTCAATGTGATGAGAGTTTACATGATATACAATAATTCTAGGAAATTGTATTGTAGAGGGTGAACGATTTATCTGCATAGATATATGTGTAATTGTTCAGAATATACATGAGCATATAACATATACATAGATATGTTATACTAATCCTAATCCTCAATAATTTAACAACAGTAGATTTGATAAATATAACAATAGCAAACAATAGACCTATATTTGAAAAATATAAGCACTAACTGGTATAAACCATAAAGCATTCTATTCTTTCTCAATAAATATTTTTTGAATTAAGGCAGTTATCAACATACATCAAAATCACGAAAAAATCATCGTGAAAAAGTTAATTACTTGTTCCTAACAACATAGACAATTTATTACTAAAAAGGTGGAATAATAACTTCTAAAAACATTGATTACTTATTCTTAGAAAACATGGATTACTAATTCCAATAAAACGTGGATTACTTTCTCAGAAAAAACGTGTATTATTTATTCCTAAAAACATGGATTACTTATTCCAATAAAACGTGGATTATTTTTTCAAGGAAAACATGTATTATTTATTCTTGAATACTTGGATTACTTATTCTTCTGCAAAACAAAGTAAACAGAAAGTATTCCAAAGCCCTAGGTTGAAAAAAAATCATTTCCACAATTGTGAATAATGTCTGTTTATTTTGAAATAATTAGCATATTTAAATCACATTAAAGTTAATTTCTTTTCAAATTTCAAACACGAGACTTTCTAAAATTAATACGACTGAAAATGAAGCAACTGACTTTTTCAACTTATATACTGCCATTCTGAAGAGATTGCCTGTAATCGAAGCAGCTACGTGATCTGGAAGCTGCGAACTAACTTGCGTTAAAAAACGGCGGTGGCTGCGCCCGATTTCGCCGGCTTTTTGTTTTTTTAATAGCACCATTTCGTCGAAGTTTTTTTGCTTTTGTTGAGATTATTGGCTCTAATCTCCGTCGAAAGTACATAGCTGCCAGAGTTCTTTTCCGACATTTAAATTGATATATCGTGGAGTTTCGAGTTGTTCAATCGCACCCACGACTCTCTTTGAATGGAATTTTCTTACTTCGGTCGAACTTTTTATTGACTTTTTTCCATTCGATTTTTCTTGTATGTAACATTGGTTTCATAATTTCGGGCAGATGTTTTAATGGCAAATATATACAGGGGATAGATAAAATAACACTGAATGCATGTATCTCTGGAATAAGTAATCTATATTTTTTTAGGAATAAGTAATCCATGTTTGTTGGATGTAATAAATTCATCTTTTTTTCAGAAAAACTAAATCATATATAAAAGGAATAAGTAATCCATATTTTTTAGTAATAAAGAATCCACGTTTTCTATAAATAAGTAATCCATGTTTTTTGGGAATAAATAAACCTCGTTTCTTAGAAATAAGTAAACCATGTTTTTTAAGAATAAGTAATCAATATTTTTCCGGAAAAATTAATTCACGATTTTAGGAAAAAATAATCCATGTCTTTTGCGATAAGTAATTTATGTTTTTTATTGGGAATAAGTAATCTGCATTATTTAGGAATAAGTAATCCAAGATTTTAGGAATAAATATTCCACGTCTTTCCGGAGAAATTAATCCACGTTTTATTGGAATAAGAAATCCATGTTTTCAAGAAATAAGTAATCCACGTTTTTAGGAATAAATTATCTTGTGCTCTAGGAACAAGTAATTCGCGTTTTTTACGATGATCTTCTCAGAGGGGTTCGCTTTCCATCTGTGTCTATGTGTGTGTCTTCCATCGAAAATTATATTTGACATGATTAAACCATTCTTCTAGACTTCCGGAGTCCAGGCTTCTTACATATAGGAAGTGCATGTAGTTATATGTTGAAGCAGTTAAAGTAATAAAAAATTCAAATAAGTTCTATTATAAAATTTAACCTGCTTTAACACTGTTAAACTAATGTTATACAAGAGTGTTATAAACTATTGTTTTATTTATACACATTTTTAAATCAGGGGCCAGGCTAGCGCCGTACGTAGCCTATATAATATTTCACCAAAATTTACTACAAAATAATAAACTTTATTAGATTATTTTGCGATATTAACAGGATACAGTTTTTCTCATCTGGTAATAAAACATGATAAACCAGCACATCCTACTCCAAGGAAGAAAAGCAAAGAATAAAAATAATCAGGGTATCAATATCTATAATGTAATATATCGAAATAGAAATCAGTAATTTTCCCAAGCCATTAATTTATAGAATATATCAGACCTTCCACACTAACAAGAACGTTCTTATTACGTCGGACCATCCCAGATTACTTCTAGATCCTATCTGGTTATTGTATTTTCCTTATGATAATTAATATATGGCGAACGAGAGATCGACATTAACAAACGCTTTGAAATCAATTTGCCGAGGAATTAAATTAGTTTCGGATATGCGCACCTTAATTTAAGATCAGGCATCGCACCATCTCCTTCATGTTCCGTCTCTCCCTTCGTACAGTTCCCTCGGGATTGCCCCGTAATAATTGCTGAATTTACACCGCAGTAAGTCAAACATATTTATGATTATAATATCGTGTACTATTCGTGAAGCAGTAGGTGTTATCGTGTGTTACATGTATTTTAATTAACTGTACAATGCGAGGGGTTGAATTTTATCAGATTTACGGAATAACAGGCATGATCACAGGATCTGAACACTTTTGTTTAACATTAGTTTAGTAGTGTTAAAGCAGGTTAAATATTATAATAAAACTTATTAGAATTTTTAATTACTTAAGTGCTTCAACAAATAACTCAGCGGATATATCTCGGATATATATATATATATATATATATATATATATATATATATATATATATATATATATATATCTCACATATATATATATATATATATATATAGTCGAATATAGAACCTTTTTTGAAGTAGGTTAATAAGCTTCCAGATCATTGCATCAAGATGTATGTTCGCCGATTTCTCCATCAATTTTGGCCCGATTTTTAAAATTATTTTTCTATTCGACAGAGTATCTATCCGAAAGAAAGGCACATACAAAGTTTTCACCTATTTTTTTTATCTAAAATAATCAGATATTTGGGTATAATTTTATTGCTGAGCTGATGCGGCGGAAAATTAGAAGTCTTTCAGTGCAAAACTCATTCAGTTTGCTTTTTACTGCACTAACTGTAACATATTAGCGCTCATAGATATATTTTTTATATTATACTACTGCTTCTAATATGTAATAAGCGTTCTAATATGTAAAGCGTTTGGCAAACTAGGCTAGATAGCGGACCTAGAGACCTGAAGAGTTCCTTATTTTCAATTATTGTTTCTCTATTTCTATTTTTCCTCAAACGGGCTGCACCTTACTTGGCCCATCCATTGTAATATTAGATAAAATAACTACGTAATTTATTCAGTAAATATCTACTAATAACATTAGAAGTAGAAAAATTAAATATTTTAATAAAAATATTGAATCGACTATAAAAAATAAATAAGGAATTCACAAAATTCACAAAAACATTTTAAAGTAAAATATGTAATTACTAGCGACACGCCCCGGCTTCGCACGGGTGCAATGCTGATACTAAATTAAATACACTACAGAAAAAATATGAACGTTGTATATAAAAACATAGCGGCCCGCTCCGACTTTGCACGGGCATAAAATATATATGCCTATGTCACTCAATGAAAACATGATTAAAATCAATCCAGTATTTTTGGTTCATTCATTACTGCCCTTGGCCTGCACGCATTAAATTTGGAGTAAAACAATTCCTCTTCCCCTATATTTACTATGAAGTTATCCTGCTATCTTTGGAATATCTAAATTCATACAATTTTTATTACATTACACATTTTTAAACGCAAATTTTAAATTTGTAATATCTCCGAAAATATTTATTTAATTTACATGCTGTAAGGAACCATATTGATCTATATTAATTGCACACTGTATTTAAGGTACTTAATTCGATAAGGATTAATGCCGTATTGATAAAAATAGCTTCGTAAATAAGCCATTTTCTCACGTAAAAAGTAAACAATAAAAATGGTTAATGTGGGTTATCCCTAAAAGATAAACATATACCATCGCGGACTTTTTTGTAGACCTTTTTATGGTATACAATACTGTAGTACATTAATTTGATCTAACTCGTAGGGTTAGGCAGCGTTTTTGCTAATTGCTAAATAAGCCTAAAAAAATAGGTTACTTTACGACATCACGTTAGAAACCTCTAAAATTAGCAATGTTGTCTTAGTATATTATGCATGTATTATACATATGAACTTTCCTCTTGAATCACTCTATCTATTGAAAAAAACCGCATCAAAATCCGTTGCGTAGTTTTAAAGATTTAAGCGCACATAGGGATATAGGGACAGAAAAGGCGACTTTGTTTTATACTATGTAGTGATAATCGTTGACTTCCAAGTCGATGCCAAGCTTATAAAGTAACTTGAACAATGTATTTGTAGCTTGCATATATGTATAATTGTTTTAACTCAAAAAATAACTTATTGATAAAAATAGGATGATTTATACCTTATTCTAGCTAGCGCGGCCATTTTACAACTATAGATCATTATATTTGTTCATATTTATTACACTTTGTAATCTAGGCCTTCCTTGGACTAGCTCATGAGTTTTTGCATTTCATATTGCGGCAGCTGATGAAAATACGTCACAGAAAATGTTTCCCTTCTTGCATAGTAAGCGATGAAACTGCCGTGCTGAAACAACTCGAAATGATATTTTCAGTTAATTCGAGTGGTAGCCTTTTGAATCCTTAGCTTAAATTCCTTGAACGTTCTTTAATTTTTTGACCTTGGGTTTTCTGTCAATAAACTTTACCATTAATTATCTTTTTACCTTTTTGGTTTTCTGATGTCTTCCTTCATCGAACGAATTTCGTGATCGAACAACAAAGTAATGAAAGTCGAACATACAGTTTTAAGCATACCGGGAATAGTTCAATAACAGTAAATGAAAAACCGTTATGATATGAAAGTATCAAACCGTTGAATTTAACGCCTCAGGTAAATTGTTTAACAGTTGTAGAATCTATGTGTTTAGAGAGGGTGTAATAATAATTATTTCTAAAAAACATGGACTACTTTTTTCTTAACAAGTTTATTATTATTCTGGAAAAACCTGGATTACTTATTACGGAAAACGTGGATTCCATTTATGTGTATATAATACTATATACATATATACATACATATATATATATATATATATATATATATATATATATATATATGATATGTATATATATGTATGATATATGATATATATGATATATATGATATATGATATATATGATATATGATATATATGATATATATGATGTGAAACTATTATAAACCCATGATCAATCGTTAAGTAATAAATTTAGTATAAACTCATAACTAATGTCATGACACATGAATTAACAACAAATAAACTATATTATAATCATCGCATCCAGTAATCGAAGTTTTATATTAAACATGCAAAATTAATTCTCGTTTATTAAGCGCCGCCCATCGGAATAACCGTAAAATTGATTACGATAGAGCGACGTCCAATTTCAGGAATTATTGCCGTCTTTTATGAATAATTATTGTTAATTAATTAAATCCTCCGGATCGTTAGAAAGAGTGGAACTTGCTCGAGATGAATATTCAGCGGGATAAAAAGGAATTTGAAATATTTAAGACGTCTTGGTCTTCCACTACTAAAATATTCAAAACGAAAAAAAAATATCATCAAGAAATTATAATTGAAAATATTTTATGGGCTGATGTGGCTGGAACTTTATTAATATTGACAATGGAGTTGAAGTGATTTATAAAAGTAGTAGAAAATCGAGTATTTATGTTATGTAACATAAATAATAAAATTATGCAACGCAATTAATTGTAGTTAAGTACTAAATAGAGCTTAACAATAACCAATAGCCATATGATTTAAAAATCAATGAAGATAACATTAACAAATAGACCATTAGCAACTGCATATCATAACGAATTTCAGTTAACGTGTACACAGTAAAAACATATGACAGTACAAAATTAAAGGAGTCAGAGAAAATTCCATAGCAACCAGAAATTGAAGCAAACAACTCAATGAATTTGCCGAAAAAATTAAGAAATTAAATGTCAATACTTTGAAAGCAGAGGCTCAACCTTTTCAACGAAGCTTCCCAACATTTTAGTTGAGTCTTAACGATCTTGGTCTGTTGATAAAAGAGGCTTTTCATCCCCTTAATTTGTTTTTCTATATCAAGTACCAGTTTAGTTGATCCAGCTGCTAGGACATCTTTGAGATCCTTAATTTGCAATAAGATACTCATAATAGTACTGCCTGATATTTGAATGAGAATAAAAGGATTTATTAAAGTTCTTTCTATTTTAATATAAGAAGAAATAAAATTTAAAAAACCGCCTAAAAACACGAACGATTTCTACCCCATAATTACTATTTTATGAGTACGAGATATATTGTCCCAAGAATATCCTTAAAACTAATACATCTAAAGCTATACTACCCAAATATTCTAAATACTTTTTTGCAAAATTCAAACTAATTAAGACAAATAATAATTATTCTCGTCTATAACAAGGCGCTCATTAAAGGGAACCCGATACTAATTAACACTAGAGTGGAAAAAATGTTGATTAACACTCTGATTAACGGCGGGCGCTTCTCCCCAAAGCAGAATAACTATCTCGTTATGCTGTGCGTCACCATCGCTTAAGGAAACCGAAATTACAAAGTCCAATTAAATGTCTTTTTGTCGGGAATTAATTAAATGTTTTAATATATGCGCATTAATTTGGAAATATTCCTAATAGACAGTAAATAAGGCGTTTACTTAAAGCATTAGCAATCAGGTTGCTGGGTCGAAATTTCTCTACGTTAAGCCTCTAACCTTAATTTAATTTTGATATAAAGGCTGATTTCTCATAGGCGTAGGCGGATATCCCTATCGGTATTTAAATTTTACCGAATTTAGGTCTATAAATAGTAGGTGTGGCATACGTATGGAGATTTGCTGTAAATATTTCTAATTCCGGGTTTCATTTTGTTTCTACATAGTGATGTCCTGATGTCTTTTTCTAATGATTTTGAAATTAATGGAATTCATCGTTATATATATATATATATATATATATATATATATATATATATATATATATATATATATATATATTATATATATATATATATATTATATATTATATATATATATATATATATATTATATATTATATATATATATCTATATATATATATTATATATATATATATATATATATATATATATATATATATATATATATACATATGTAGAACTGCAAATATAACCCTACGGTACTTCTTACCTATTCCTTTGATGGAAATTGCTGCCCAGGAAAATAATTTTTGAATCATCGGTAAGAGTTAGATAAAGAGAGTTAAATCTGGAACATAAGTAATGATGGACTTATGCGCTATGCGAGTGGCTATCCTATTTTGCAGGAAATCATTTATTGATCCTTGCATATTATATATATTGGTTAACCTTCTTTATATATTAAAATGAGTTTCTGTTCATTAGTCTTGCTAAATCCCCAA
The DNA here is from genome assembly GCF_030347505.1 of Rhynchophorus ferrugineus. Taxonomy (NCBI): domain Eukaryota; kingdom Metazoa; phylum Arthropoda; class Insecta; order Coleoptera; family Curculionidae; genus Rhynchophorus; species Rhynchophorus ferrugineus. Next base: position 13,753,671 of record NW_027472583.1, on the reverse strand, counting down.
AACGACAGGACCGTTTTGGCTAATTTTAGTTCCAGGTACGTTTTATACGGTGCGAAAATGTAGAATAAGTGTCACTGTCATCAATAGTAATAGTTTCACTGTCACAAAATATCGACATTGTTGTTGGTTGTTTAAACAAGCGAAAAATAATGACATATATATCGAATATGATATGACTACGTGCAATAGAGTATTATATAGAGCTCTAACTTAAATAGGCGATATCGAGGATATTTTTTGCATGGTCCCCACCTATGCAGGAACTCAGACCATGCTTCGTTTGCGTTTCCCTACAAAGGCCATTGGATTAGATCAATACTATAAGGCGTTTATTTATTTCTATGGTTTGTTTTATATTATTTATAACGCCATAATTTATGAGTAAGTTTAGCGTTTTTGTGACTTAACTATAATCACTATAAATTGATTATAACGTAACTTCAGTCTCAAAGGTGTTGTGTATCCAGTTCACGTCCTCGTTTTCCCTGGAAGAAAGAACCTAAGTTATCTAGATTAACAATAGATGTGTATGTGACTCAGTATTGTTTTTACTTGGTACCTATACAATTATTTCTAAAGAGCTTTTGTATATATATATATATATATATATATATATATATATATATATATATATATATATATATATATATATATATATATATATATATATATATATATATATGTATATATATATATTGTTTATGAGTAAAATCATGAATATAATTACCCACAGTTTAAAAAGACAGATTACACCCTGATATTTGGACACACAAATGGGGCTATGGCAAAATTACCTTGAATGAAACACATTAATGAAACCTAAATAAAATGATATAATACAACCCTATATAACATACAATAATATAATACATAAAATCATATATTTTAATTTTTGTTGATAGTATTACATTTTGTTGTGATTTTGTCATACAATTTAATCGAACTTTTTCACAATATCATTGCAAATATTATTGTCAAACGTTTCTGAATACATTTTTGTGTTCAACAAGTAAATTCAATATTAACAGACAATAGAACGAGGACCAGCCGAACAGCACCAATAGAAGAGAAGGAAAAACAAAAACAAGATGTAAGAATAACTAATTCATTAATAAATTGATTGATTGATTAATATTGTGGTTTAAAATTTCCTCACCACATCAGCTTTTTATGGAAAATCTGTATATATAAAACTAAAAAATTTAAACAAAAACTAAGAGGCTAGAACCTCTCTGTATATTACATGTTATAAAGAGAAACAAATATTCCTAAATAATTATAGTAAAAAAATAACTTAAATAAAATTAAATAACTAATTAATTAAATAAGTAAATAGCATTTTTATATAAAAGCCCATATGAAATAAAGCTATATATATTAGATCTTGTGGTAATAAAATACTCTCTAATGAGTAAAATATGCTATATATTCTCCTAATGGCTAATAAGTTACTGCATTTACTATGAAGACATAATGATTTTTCTAGCGATGTAATTTTTATTCATAGTATTATATATTTGCATTGTTCTACGCCAATGCAACCACAAAATGATTTTCCGGAATCTTATTGGCTTTGTTTTCCTAACCATCTTATAAAATTAGATACATAATTATTCTTACCCTTGGAACGTGAGATTTAAATTTGCAGGTTAGTAATAGCATTCCGCAGCTCCGTTAAATTATACCGAGCAAGCATTTGAAGTACGATACCGTGAAAGTTGAACCATGGGCGATACGATTAAGATCGACCAATTTATGGAGTACTGACATTTACTACCTTTTGATCATGTCAGATTATCTCATGTTCATTGTTATTACAGGCCTGAAAATATCTTTAAATATATCTATTGTTTATATTGAAATCTTAGTTTAGGTAATTACTAAGCTAGTTCATTTGTCTTTTTTGAATGTATTTATCAAAACGAGTGTACAACAAAAAATCAACTTTAATCTGACTGAACTAACTAACAAACATATACAGCTAAGCTATTTTCTACTGAATCACCTAATGTTCAAACATATGCAATGACAGAAGCTTCTTTATGTTTGAGACGTATGGACGCTTCCGCATTGGCGTAGCTCTAGAGACTTCTTTTATGGGAATCTGTAAATCTGCTGATAGTGTTCGTAACCATATCAAATTCTTGGTCGCAATAAAAGTCACAAACGCGTACATACCAAGACGCATTCGCAATCCAAACTTGCCGAAAAAAACGATATTACATGCTTTAAACAACTTCACAGTCGCATATCACATAATCACATAACATTCATTAATCTTTCATTAAGTTGTCCGCGTCGCAGCAGCCATCCACCAGGCATTAAGAAAACGTCTAAAAACCAGAGCCATCTTTCTAGGTGTCTCCAAAGCTTTCGATCAAGTATTGAGCCATGGTCTAATTCATACTTAGACGGTAGCTCCTTTCAAGTGAGGATCGGTGACGCAATCTCCTCTCATAAACAGATTTCCGCAGGAGTCCTGCAAGGTGCTCCATTATTCAACTCAATTCAACCTTTATATATATATATATATATATATATATATATATATATATATATATATATATATATATAAATGCAAAAAATCTGCGCGTTACTTAATCCTGTTAATCCTGTTTGTGAAGAATTTCACAAACATGTAAAGTAAGGTTCTCCATAGGCGCCTTAGAACACGATAACACCTTGATTAAATCCCCACCCAACCACAAGCCTCAGTAGTAAACCAACTACGACAATCCCACTCGTAACCCAGGGTCTCTGTCACCCGAGAAACAATCACTACCCCGAACCCGAAGCGAAAAGACCATTTGGTTCTTACTGGTCATCATGGAAAAAGAAAAAAAAAACGCATTCGCAATATATTTTTCTGGAACCTCTGAATCCTCTGGACATTGGAGTCACTGGCGCAACCCCATAGCTTTATTCCATAAGTCCACACTGGTCTCAGTATCTGCCGATATACGATTGATTTGCTGTATGCTGATAGCTCTGTGTTTCTGCCAAGCAACCAATACATTTTGTTGAGCTTGATGATGAGTTCGTCGCCTTCTTTTGTCATCATATAATCATATTTCTTATTATGTCAAGTAATATCAGTTCCTTCCATTTAAGTTTGCTAAAGCAAGGTATTTTGCTGTGTTGACATATGGATGTCCGTTAATAGAGACACGTTGTGGCGTGATCCTCTTATTTGTGAATTTAATGTGTGTAGCTTGGCTTCATTAAATTTGATTCTAAATTTTTTAAAACTAAATAGAAACAACCTTATTACAACAAGAGAAAATTCGTTTCTGTATCAGTATCATCAGCAAAGCTAGCTATTCACAGCGCACCAAAAACCGCGACCAAGCGTTGATATGCAAGAGAATGTCATACATGATTTTTCGATTATTGTCAATTATTAAAGTTTTTAGTCCTCCAGACCTTTCTTTACCATCGAAAAGGCCAATTTTAGCTTCACACGACAGTAAATATTTATACTAAATATCTCAGTAAGTTTAAATACAAATAGAAATCTATGTGGAGCAACGAAAATATATAAACATAAAAATCATCGAACTCAATAGTCTTTCACATACATTCAAGATACGTGCAACCACGTAACATTAATTTAATCGGATTGGATTGATTGAAGATTTTACTGAGATTAAACTGGAATCCTAATTAAATATTCCATAATTAGTATTGACTTCGTAATGTTTAGCATAGCAATGTAACTACAACCATTTACAAGTTAATTTAAAACTTTTAAGATTGTTTGTTCCTGAGACTATAATAAATAACAGCGAAGCACTCTTTTAATAAAAATTCAATACTTTGTAGGTATTTAAGCCAATAGCTTGACTACTTTTCGACTTTTACGGACACAAATTTATGTATTACTAGCGACCCGCCCCGGCTTCGCACGGGTGCAATGCTGATACTAAATTAAATACACTACAGAAAAAATATGAACGTTGTATATAAAAACATAGCGGCCCGCTCCGACTTTGCACGGGCATAAAATATATATGCCTATGTCACTCAATGAAAACATGATTGAAATCGATCCAGTATTTTTGGTTCATTCATTACTGCCCTTGGCCTGCACGCATTAAATTTGGAGTAAAACAATTCCTCTTCCCCTATACTTACTATGAAGATTTCCTGCTATCTTTGGAATATCCAAATTCATACAATTTTTATTACATTACACATTTTTAAACGCAAATTTTAAATTTGTAATATTTGTTTAATTTACATGCTGTAAGGAACCATATTGATCTATATTAATTGCACACTGTATTTAAGGTACTTAATTCGATAAGGATTAATGCCGTATTGCTTAAAATAGCTTCGTAAATAAGCCATTTTCTCACGTAAAAAGTAAACAATAAAAATGGTTAATGTGGGTTATCCCTAAAAGATAAACATATACCATCGAGGGCTTTTTTGTAGACCTTTTTATGGTGTACAATACTGTAGTACATTAATTTGATCAAACTCGTAGGGTTAGGCAGCGTTTTTGCTAATTGCTAAATAAGCCTAAAAAAATAGATTAATTTACGACATCACGTTAGAAACCTCTAAAATTAGCAATGTTGCCTTAGTATATTATGTATGTTTTATACATATAAACCTTCCTCTTGAATCACTCTATCTATTGAAAGAAACTGCATCAAAATCCGTTGCGTAGTTTTAAAGATTTAAGCGCACATAGGGATATAGGGACAGAAAAGGTGACTTTGTTTTATACTATGTAGTGATTAAGCATTGATGGGACATATTAATAGATAACTAAATATTGATCAAAGAACATATTGTGATTTAAATCTGTTCTTGTTGGACGATATAACATCAGATATTTAGTAAGTAATATAATATAGTGCAGATTTGTTTTTATTAAAAGTAACATCATCTCTGACCCCATTACATAGTTCTAGCGTTCTAGACTAGAATCTTTAACATATACCGAACATGACTTGGCCTTTTACCTTAGCGCTTTCCCGACCAAATAACTTAAACTGTTTATCTCGAAATTTATCCCCAGGGATGTTCTCCTTAATTATTCCTGCAGCTCTTGATAATACCTATGTGAAAGGTCTTTGGGGTCGCGCTGTCCTGTCATGTACAGTCAGATGAAATTGCGGACGCTGCATAATACTCTAAGCCATATTTCATGGTCAGTGGACATTATGACGTAGTTCATTATAATTGATAAGCTTCACAATCTAGCTATATTGATTTTATAATAGCCCGTAAGATACGAACTGTTTTCCTTTTCTCTCTTATTATATAATAACAAATATATTAAACATGTGATATATAGTTTTCCTGAAAAAAATACATATTTAAAAAACATGTGATCAGTAAATTCTAATTAATGACTTACTTACTTTCCGGCAGTAGAGCGATTTCTCTGAATTTATAAATAAGAATGATTACTAGCATTTTGTAACAGAGATCTGCTTACAATACAACTCTAATTAGTTACTTATGTACACTAAATATATTTCCAATAAAGTGAAACAAGTAATTTTCGCAAACCTCCTACATATATTTACGTATTTAAACAATTAACATGAACTTATATTCTATATATTTACAAAATTTACATCAAGATCAAGCGTTATCAGCTACAGCATCCAACTACCAGCTACAAGAAACCTCTAACTTAATCTAAACTAAATCAAATTGTGGTTGAAAACATGGCGTATGAAAGCAAGTGAGACAAAACCTTCACATGTGATACCCGCCCTTCTTAGAAGGACTTGCCTCCGGTAAACAAATGAATAATTATGAACTGCCGTAAGCAGACAATGTTAAAAATCTCGGAATGCATTTTGATCGACACTTAACATGAGAAAAACATATAGCATAAGACAAATTTATTGGCTGATATGGCGCAAATCTAACTTATCCTTAGGCAACAAGGTTTTGCTGTATGAGTTAATATTTAGGCCCCTTTGGACCTATGATATTGCTATCCTCCAGTGGTTCCAGAATAAAGTGTTACGAGCCGTCGTCGATGCCCCGTATTACGTCTCCAACAAACTAATTCACCGCGATATCTCCTTAGAACCGATAACGAGTATGATTCAAAGTATTAGTGCAAAGTAATCTGAAAGACTGCTAGTGCATTTCAATGCACTCACCGAATAGTTAAATGTGCGCTGGGCGGAAAGGCATACAACCATTCGAACATTCAATAGATATAGAATGATATATAGTAATCTCTAGAATAAGTTAGAATAGTCTTTAGAATACGTTATTATAGACTTCAGAATAAGTTAAAATAATATTTAGATTAAAATTTAGATTATAAGTTTATACAGCAGATTACCTACTGAAGCGATCTTTTAACAGCAGCACCGTGTCATTACAATGGGCATACATTTCTTGGTAAACTTTATCTGATACACATGCGTCAAATGTGCACAGCTGCGGAGCATTCTATTTTACATAAAATGAACCATAGAAAAGAATAAACTACATTGTCTTCCCTTTGTAATGACGGTACGCTCTCTTCGATTCGATCGAGTGAAAACAACCAAAATATCTGGAATATTTAGATTTCGTGCTGTAGTAATAATTCTTGGTCGTTTAATATACGTTGGTTTTACAATATGGAAGAACAAAGGCAACTGCAGAAAATAAGGTTAAATATTTAAAAGTAACAAAGTCCAAACAGCATCAATTATATTTATAATGGGAATGTTAGCTGCCAAATTTATAACAAATAATTTCCAACGACAACGAATAGGAATCGACGTATATCAAAATTTCATCCCCTAGTAGCTGAAGATTTCAAAATTATAACACGGAGTAGACTGTAAAATGTTTCTTGTTATTTTTTTTATATTAAAAAAATTGTTAGGGTTATGGGTTGTACTTTTATATATATTCTGTTGCAATTGACCATTCGTTTGTTTTGGTCTAGTACACTTTACTAATACTAAAGCATTTTATTAAATAGACAATTATTTTAAACATGATATATTTTAATTTATAGGTAAGATGTAGCTAGAATTTGTTCAGAGTGAAAGTTCAAGACAGTGAAATGAGAACAAGAGAATAAATTATTAATGCAACAATAGTTGAGAACGATATTTCGAAAAGATCAATTTGCCTAGATCGAATAAATGAAACATATAACGGTCAAAGACACCCTAGTGATCTAATGGCTACTTCTCTGAAGATGGAAGGATAAGAAAAAACAAGAAAAAGAGAACACATTCTTATATAAGACTATATATAAATTAATTATTATTTTATAAAAATAATGATGTATCGACTGTAGACTTGTTTCAGCTGAAAAGTATGATCATCCATTCGTTTTAAGCTAGTAATGTACAATATGTCAACCAAAGGCTGTTCAAAGGTCAGTTCATTAATGGAGTTTGTCGATCAAGAATAGTTGCAAAAATTGCAGTAGGTATCAGAGTTGGTTATATATGGAGATTTTTAGAACATTTTCACTGCTTTCGTATAAAATGGTGCTGGTAACTTTTTTGTTTTGTTTAAACTATATTGGCAATATTCATGATTTGATCTAAACGATGTGATTTGTAATATATATAATAAACATTAGTTATTGAAAACATTTTAGCGTATTTTACCTGCACTTGTTATTATAAGCCGGTAAATGAATGAAATGTATACAGTGAATAGTTTTTCTATACAAACATGATTTAACACAAATATTTCAAAAGAAAAACAGGTCTGGAAAGTGTCCGTAGAAAATTTAGGGATATGCTTATATGTTCTTTTGCTTCATACACTGTTAGGAAATATACGATTCAAATAGTGTGAAGATAACCCACGAATAGGTCTAATGGAACTTTAATACACATTTATAATAAACATTAATTTTCATATGTTTCGTATTTTTAGAATAGCTAGTTTTAGCTGCACTTTTTGAGCAAACGTGGGATAAATGAATATCAGCAACGAGACAACACATTTCGAAAGATTAATATCCCTAGTAATGCCATTATGAAACTGATATCAAATAAATAATCTCTGATAAGCCGGTTTGAGTCATCGCTATAATAAAATGAAAAATTGCATACACATTAATGGAACATCAAGTTGGCAGTGCATGCATGTTGGCGTGTGGGTCGTGTGTCATGGATGGTGGAGCGATATAAATTCGAATTTTAGTCTAGTTCGGTTCTTTTAAAAAATAAAAATATCTATATAATGAAAGCTTTCGGATTGTACATTTTCGCTAACTGTCCGAAACGGGCGACGCGTCGAACATTTCCATTTCCAATATTCCGCGAACGATGACCATTTTTAATGATGGAGATTGAGGCAATTCTGCTTTGGTTAAACCGAAAAAAGGGAGTCGTAAAATTGTTGACGATACCAGTTCGGACGCGCTTTTTTTTCGGGGATGTCTGATTGGTTACATTGTCAATGAAACGACGCTATAAAGTGGAATTTTCCAGTTTATATCGGTTTGCGGTACGGATCGATGATGGCCTTTCACAAACAGAATTTATAATTACATTATTGATGCAAACTCTTATACTCTCGATTCTTACTATGTCCCTAATTAATTTTTGAGGCGTGATATGAGCCGGATATCAAAGAGAATCGAAATCTGGTGAATTAACTAGTTTTTTCAATCCATTGATTCCATAACTAACTGATTATCATAATAGTTTTTTGAATAGTGGCAGTAAATACATTCAGGAAGTCTCTTTTTCGTCTATTTATGATTTTGTGTGAAATTATTTTTTTTTCATCCAGTTGACTCAAAAAGTTGTTTTTATACATTCGATTTTTATATGTAATTTTTGCATTGTTACTAATCGTTGTCGACTAATCTACAATTTGTCTTTACATTATCTTAAACCTAGGTATATATCTAGGAGGACCCTTCGGCCCCATCTTAGTCTCTGGTGTAATAATGTTTATTTATTAACACTACGTTTGATTCATTTTGAGTCTGTGCCCTGTTCTGGTTATTATCCAAGGGTTCTATTACTTCGATATTGACATGAGAATAGAGTCTGTTCTCATATGTTATCTCCTAGCAATTCTCTTCTCTCAAGTTCTCGATGTAAGTAATCAGTCCTGCAGTATAACTTTGTTCTGGAAAAAAATTATTTTATTTATATTAATTTTTACGAAATATCCCCATAATTGAACTCCGTATGTCCATATAGGTTTCAATATTGGCTTATGTATTAGCAATTTAATATGTACTGATAATTGTGATTTTCTTCCAATGAATATATTCTTATATTTTAACTCCAGTTCTTTTCTTTTCTATTTTATATGCTCCTTCCAGTGAGGTTTTGCATCAAGGGCTTTTATCCAAGAAACTAACATTTTCAGTCTCTTTTTGAATACAAAAACCGCTTCAGAGTAGAGTTTCCATTACTCTGCATATAATTTTGACTTAGAATCATGATGGTAGTTAACAAGAAGTTCCATATTTAGGGATGAAATGACATAAAAAGTAATTTCCTTGATGAAGCTGTAGCGACCTTGAGGCTTGTTAATTTTTACACCGTGGAATAACGTTATAGAAAATACCCAGAAATATAATGCCAGATGTTGAACACGGTCGTTAACAGAAAATTTTCAAATTTGAGTAAAAATGCAAGTGATTTTTATGTGGTTCTGATTGAACATAATTTTTTTACACAAAAAAACCATCAGCCAAACGAAGAAAAAAACTGATAAATGCTACGGGGATGCTACTGCTACTGCTGCTATGGTTGAAAGTTTAGGTAACATTTATACATGAATATATCACAAGACACTAGAAACAAATTTTTATATTGATCTAAAACAAAAGAAGCCGTATTTGGCGAAGAAAAAAAGCTATTCTATTAAGAGAGTGCAAGGGTGTACACGTGTGTATAACAGTTACTCTATAGAGCATAATCTCCAGATTTAGTCTCCAGTGAGTAAAACTCTTTCATGAAGAAATCATCACCCTAGCAAACTCTTAGTTTGATAGCTTTGGGAATACCTCTCATTTGGAAGGTTTTCAATGGTGGAAGTGAAAAATTGGGAAAAATCTAAAACCACATGTATTGAGTTAAAAGGAGATTATGTTGAGAAAAAAAAACACGGTTTTTGGTGCAAAAATACATTTCATCCAAAAATTCATATATGTATATACTTGTGTGTTTCAGAATATCATATCTCCTATAAGAACAAGTAAGCCCAATAAGAAGGAACGTTAGTATTCGACTGTTAATTTTACGTGATATGCCCTACATATTAAATTTAAAAAGTGACGAAAATTTAAATAATTTTAAAACCTATTATAACGTGATGATAATCATAAATGTAAATTTCTTCCAGCCTAAAGAGGAGTCATTATTACGGGAGCAAAAAACGAGTCGCTCTACGTTTTATAAGAACGTTTCGACGGTTATTGCGAATTGGCTGGCTATTTGTCAAACGTCTACTAGACGCGAAAAATAAATATATTCCACTTTTTTCCGGCTCATTTCCCTGGGACGGACAAAAAACGCCGTTCATGAACCTTCCAGATAATTTCTGAAGTCGTTTTTGTAAATTATGTAGGTCTATTTTTCTTCTTCTTCAATTTATACGCGGGGCCAAGCCGAATGGCCTATAACTCGTCCAAGTCAGAAATTCAAGCCCGGCTAGGAAATTTATTTGGTTTGGTGGGAAAAAAAACCGTTGTTTATAAGGTAGCGGCCTAATTAGTGAGATTTATAAACGTTTGTGAGAATGTAAAATATATTGGTCGTCCAAGAGTTGGGGCATGCGGGACTACCTCAAAATTATTGGAGTCCTTTAAAAGGCATTTACAACAGTAACCAAACAGGGAGTTCAAGCAACGAAATAGAAGAAATAATCGTTTGGATATCTTCTATCGACAAGGGCCAAATAGCCATTCTTTCATAAATAGATCAAATAAATCAGAAAATAAAATATATCGCATATATATTAACCTCAAAAAATACAATTTTATCTGCAATTTTGTAAATTCATTCGAAAAATCTCCTTGGGATCCCATATAGTTCATATCGCCATAAAAAGCAACTTAAGATGCAAAAATATTAATATTTTTGTAAAAATTTGTTGATTCTTCTTTATCCACAATGTTTAAGCAGAACATCTGATCTGGTTCTGTAATTCAACAGACCAAATTAGAAAAATATTGTAGTTTAGATGTGTTTTCATCATCTAAATGTGTTTTCGTGGTTTCGATGTATATATAATATTACACTATATTTACACTCCAGTTTACTAATATTCGCCAGAACTTGTTGTTGATAAGATTATTGGTAGGGTAACGATATCATTTTCTTGTGTTCTAGAATTAGACTATTGTTATTTAAGATAAGTGTATCGGTAACGTCGGTCTATGAGAAGTATATGATGCAAAAACAATTTATATTCTAGCGCTAGTTCTATTGCATATTGATAATTATATTGACGAATAATGATATTGTCATTATTCATTATTATCATTATCTCAATTAATATGGTTAATATATAGTTATCAAATATAAATATTTAGTGATTGTAAAAAGTGGAGACATATATTGTTCTGTAGGGAGAACATAAATAGTTCAATAGAAATACAGAACTTTAGATGTGGAAAGCCTGTGATAGTCATTTTATTGATTTTCGCTCTGGTTTAGGCCTTGTATACTGTCAATATTATACCACAAAGCTCCTTGACTAATCAGATGCTTACTGATGATAGCACTATAAAGAGATGTTGATGTTTTTAACATTCTTCAAGAGATAGTTTGCATTGCCTTATGGCTTAATAATTATCAAAGAAAAGACCTAAGGAATAATGTATCGACAACTGATGGATTGCCTGCTATTTTAAATCTTAACAGGATCCAGTTAGAGTAAGTACAAGAATTCAAGTACTTCAGATCAGTAACACAGGGGAAGAAAGTTAGATTTGCCGCCGAAGTAATAAGCTGAATCGGTCAAGCTGCAAGAGCTCTCGCTTCGCTATGATGGTGCGTGTGGAACACTGTTACAATCTGCTAATTGTAAGCTTCAGCTCCTTAATTCGATTCTTAAGGTAAATTTTACATGTTTCTCTCCGAAATCGTATTCGAATCAAGCTTTTGGATTCAGGAGACAGCTCCGAAATAGACGTAGACCAAAATTATAGAAAGTTGAAAAATACGAGACTAATATTATTCAAGGAAATAACAACTGGAGTCTACTGCCAACTCTGATGAGGTTTATTAAAGTATGTTCAATGTTCTGATGATGCTAATAAAGGCGTATTGGTTGCAATGTAGATACACCTCCCAAACATCAGCTATGGATGGATGATGAAGACATATATAGCAACAATATGTTTATCGAAGGTTAATTCTAATCACTAAATTCCAAAATATAATGGACACAATTGATTTGTCTCAATATAAATAATCAAATACTCAAATAAATATATAAATGAATAAATGCATTAATAAAAATTGGTAGCTAGAGAAATTAGAAACAGAAACAAAGCTCTGTTTGGACAACAAAAAAAAAGGATATATAATACAGGTACAGAATGAATACTTCAATAAGCAAGGTATCGAGAATAATTTATTTTCAAAATTATAGCCATCATTTAAACCAAAAAAACGAAAAGAAAAATTGGATGGTAAATCGGACGAATAGGCCCAATTTGAATCCGAGCTAAACGCCCCAGATTGAGAAAGTGTACGCGTCGCGACGCCGCGTTTATTAAAACAAACTCCCCGATATCAATTCGAAGGCTTAAATAAAGCAATTTGTTAGGCAACCCTCGAAACTCAGACGTCGGACGACGGCTGAATCTCGAAACGGGCGTCGTTTTTCTTCGAGCGCACGCGGATGGTGAACGTGTTCAATCCACGGGCCATTCGGCTCGTCCCACCAGCGAGCCTTACCTCTAAACTAACTGTTACGCACAAAATATACAGAATGTAGAAGGAGACCTAAAAAGGTCGCATGTGAAAATTTTTTATTTCTTTTCTATAAATATAAAGTGGCGGCTATAAACTTCAAAGAAAATGAATGCTAAATTTGACGTGATCAGCGGAAGTAAACACATTTTCGTTTCTTCGATTGAAGAAATACTGGGTTTTCACAAATACATTCTGTTCCTAAAATTAATCCAAAGGTTTATTAACACAGAAGTAAAGTTACATAAACAAATCTTCACTGTCGAAAACAATGTCGAAAATACCGTCAAGGAATTAAACATTATCATACATAGAGCCAGTAAAGCAACGCCTAAAACCAAATAAGTTTCCCTGAAACACGAAATATATCCTGAGAATATTAAGAAAATGGAAAGAAAAAAGAAGACATAAAAAAACTTGGTGTACCACTCGATACATAAGAGACTAAACCTTATTTAATAAATGTTCGGGAGAATTGAAGAAGACATTATTTTTTTAACTGTGGAAAGCAATTAAAACCATAAAGCATCCTAAAGTTCAAATAACTTCTATTATTTAGAACATAGGAGGTTGGGCAAGATTATATAAGGGTGTTGAAATTAGTTTAGGCATCTAATGTATTTGTGTCCGGTATTTGCTTGTGTTAAGTTAATTAATTATTTTATAGCAATAAAGAATAGTCGGAACACGGAAAGTTTTACAAATACACATTTTTGAGTATATTTCTCATAATTTTTCGACACTTACAGACTATCCACAAATGTAACAAAACACTGAAACGATTTTCAAACGTTCCGATGTCGGAGTGTCGGCCGGCGAGAAAAATATCGATATTTTGATATACCGGAGGAAGAAAATATCCAAATTTTAAAATTAAGTACTAAAGTATTTAAAACATTTAGAATTAAGTACCAGTTTTATAGTGTTTAAGAAATATCTTTTATTTAAAAAAAGATTGAAAATTATCAGCTGAGAAAATATTGATATATCGATGTATCGGTAAAAAAATATCGACCAAAAAATCGATATATTTTCGGCATCTCTATTCCGAAGGACAGTAACAGCTCACTTAACAGGTCAATTGAAAAGTCCCCGGCCATTGTAAAACACATTTTTCGGAAAAGTTAGTTTTCTTTTATTCAAAAAAAAATCCCTTAAAGGTTGATACACTGATTCTAGCGACCCTCCAACTTTTTGATGTTATTCTTGTAGTACGATTTGTCCTTTGCTTCAAAATAGCCCTCAGTTACGATGATCACCTCTTCTCTCGACGAAACTTCTCGCCAGAGAGCATTCTTTTGAGTTCTGAGAACAGGAAATAGTCGCTGAGGGCCAGATCTGAAGAATACGGTGGATGAGGAGGCAATTGGAGGCCCATTTCATGGATTTTTGACACGGTGCATTGTCTTGGTGAAGCAGCACTTTATTTTTATTCAAATGCGGCCGTTTTTTCAACGATTTCGTCTTTCAACTAGCACAGTAACGCTATGTAATAGTCGCTGTTTATGGTCCTTCCTTATTCAAGGTAGTTAATGAAAATTATTCCATGCGAATCCCAAAATACAGACGCCATAACCTGCCAGCCGACTGTTGCGTTTTCCCATGTTTTGAAGCGGGTTCATCGTGTGCAGTCCACTCAGATCGTCCACACTTGGACTTCGGAGTGAAATGATGGAGCCGTGTTTCATCCAATGTCAGATATGGACGCAAAAACTCGGGTTTATTATGCTTGATCATCTTTAAATACTGCTCAATGAATCATAAACTCGTCATTGTTTTTGATCAAAAGTGAGCTCTCGCGGTAGCCACTTTGCACAGAGCTTTCTCATACCCAAATATTCATGAATTATATGATGTATACGTTCAGTTGATATCTTTAGAGTGTCTGCTATTTCATTCAGTTTCAATTTACGGTCATTCAAAATCATTTTGTGGATTTTTTATCAACAGGCGAAATTCATTTTTATTCATTTTTTCTCAATAATAAAATTTGCTTCACTATAATTCACAAACTAATTGGTTTAATTCTTTCAAACTTTTGAGGTTTAGGGCTAACTAAAAAACATATGCATTTAATTGTAGTAGCGCCATCTATGTGTCAGGCCGGAGACTTTTCAATTGACCGCTATAAGATGCAGTGTTATAGTGGCGCGAATTTGAAGACGGGTACCAATCTTTATACACAATTTGTATATAAGAATATTTAAAATTCTTTAAAGTCTCGATTTTTTGTTTATGATTATTTAATACACAATTATACATTTATAATAAATATATATCGAAGAAATTATTAAAAAATAAAGGGCAAAATTATTTGAAAAAATATTATTGATAAATAGTAAGGTTTGATAGTTTATTTATTATGTCTCTTTGGTATTTAATAGTATTTAGGAAATATTTAATTGAACATGTTAGTAGTATTTAAAATGGTTAATTAACAATTGTAAATCAGTTATTACTACAATTCTTACCTTTACTTTTGTATTAAATGTTATTATTTCATAAAAGCAATATTTTTCATACATGTTTAATAAAAGGGAATATATTTAATAAACCGTTATTGTGAAAGATCTTTCATCTTTGCATTTCATATTGAAAAAATATATAGTTTCATAATGTATTTTCAAAACATACAACTCAAAACATTAAATATACTGATACTGGCGGCAAAACAAACATACACTTTTTCACGATAATTCATGGCAGATTCCCTTCTACAGCCTCTGTGTGTCAGCCTAATGAATGATTTTAACACGTTCTCCAACCTTTCGGGTTTTTCGTATGCTAGTCGTATGAGATCCCCTGCCAACCTTTCTTAAGAAATACCTTCGAGGAAACGGGAAATTTCGTTACGTCTTTACCCATTTTTTTTCTCGCCGTAGTTATTATGGATTCAGTATGACGGGAAGCCCCCGAGGACCCGATGGAGACTAATGCTCTACTCTCATTTAATTAATTTATTTCGTATACAACATCAAGAAAACAACCACAATTTTATTCTTAAGATTTTCGTTTAAGTAATATTATTAGGCGTTGGAAAATGCTTGAAGAAAGTGGTTTGGTTTAGAGTTTGTCCGGTAAAGAAGAGTTAGAGGAATTTCTCGATTGCATTCGTGTGCGTGCATGTATGTATATTGATTTTGATCCTGTCAATCTCTTAGATTGCGAATTTGTCAAATTGCACTACAATCTAAGTCCAATTCCTCAAATTAGGAAGAAAAGTTTACCGGCTGCAGACAAATTCCACTGAAAATTAATTTAAGAAATGAAAAAAGTCTCAACCGTTAAAATGATTATACATTTTTGATCTTTTCATAATTTGCAATAAAGTGTAACGTTATAATTCATATTTTTTATCAATATATTTCTTACATGTATTTGCTTGAAGGGTTAAACTTGACACTTCCGCCCAATTTATTAAACTGATCCTTTGTTGCAATAAGACACTACAGCATAAGTATTTAGATGATTGCAGTTCTCTATTCCTACAATTTTAAAGGCACTAAGTTTTTGCTCGATCTTCGAAAATGGCAGTATAAACAGTAAACGCATCACGTTTTTTTATTCTCCCGCAGTGTTTTTGAGCCGAAACACTGAAGTTCAAGTCCATGTTGATCCAAATCCAGCGTAGCATGAGCTCGCCATTCGTCATCTAATTTTTGTGCTATTACAGGTTTATGAAACACTGAAAAACGTTTCATCAAAAGCACCAGTAATTTAGATAATAGGTGTCGGGCTTCAGATAGATATACAGTAGATATAAAAGACATCAATATATGAAGTAATGTATGACGTCAATGTAATATAAAATTCTTGGTATATTGTATAGAAATCTGCAATAGCAGTACGAATTACATTATCAACCTTTTAAAAATATATTCCAGGTTTTAATCCAATGTATTTCCAATCTTCTCAGATCTCAAATTCCCAAGGAAGTGAGCAACACTGCTATACAGTGACAAACTTCTAAATTCCAAAAATATATTTTCCATGCACAGACGAGTTTTGAACCCCCAACTGTTACAGCAGTAGAAGGGCCATCTTGATCTTGAGTACTTCAGCTACCAAGCTGGCTGATTCATGTTAACATTTCAAGGGCTATCTACATTAAAACATGATAAATGTTTTTTGGTTTACTATGTACATAAAGATATTAGTCGTTGAACTCTAAATAAATTTATTACAGTCTGAGGTGTAGAGAATCGTCCGATATAATAGGCAATATATCAGTATCTGTACCTTGTAAATCCGATCTGTATATTTGTAGGGATCAGGAGAATGTGCGACCACGAACTGTCAAATCGATTGAAACTATTATTAAGGATATTAATTAAGATTGATGCACCTAAATCATATTTTGAAGAAAAAATTCAAGGTCAGTCTTCATATACTGCTTCAGATATTTGTATATTGCCGAATATTGGTTTACGACATGGTCTTCTGGGGACAGAGAACTTCGACCACAAGACGATCTTTAGTATATATTATTTTGTTTAAACTATATGTTTCTGTTTCAGAATAAATACGTATTATCCTATAAAATTGGCTATTACAGTCTACTTACGACAATATATTATCTATACTAAAGAATGAATAAAACTTGATATAAAATTGCATTGCAAAACAGTTTTTACAGCGTATATTTGGTAAATACTGTTCTATAACCCAGTACTATTAAAAAATAAATCTATATCATCTCGAAATTAAGGAAGAAAGTGTGAACCTGTCACTACTTCTTACTAAAGTATAATAAAAATTATGTGGATGACCCAAAAAATCCATTCAGCTTAATCCATCTGGATTTTTATACGAAAAATAAGTAATTAAATAAGAGCCGACATTAGTTTTCTTAGAATTTTAGGTCCAACCTGTCCAAATTAATTTTCAAGAATGATCTGAAAAAATATAGGCACAGGCGTAGAGAAAAATCCACTTTCATTTTTAGTCATTTTTTAAGGATAAATGACAGGAGATCTCGAAAAACACGTCAAGATTTTTCTTTAGGCTGATGTACTTGATAAAAGTCGTTGATAATACCAAAGTATTGTCATGCAATAAGAGTTTATATCAATAATTTAACTGAAAAAAAAACTCTTTTCATTTCACTGATATTTTAAAAATACTAGTGTAATAAATAAAATGCACTACTCTGACAGGCACATTTTTAACAAACTTTCATTATAAAATCCATTAGAACGAACGAACGCATACCACTACAAAATGCTGTAAAGCGCACCGACAATATGCACCAGCTGAATTTCAGTTTACATTCCATGTACGGGTTCATGTAGTGGTGAATTTTTCAACTAACTAGGATAACCGTCTCAGAAAGAGTAAAAAATGTATCACATCCAAAACTTTTTTTGTATTTCTTTTATTAGTTACGTATGGCGTTGTTATATGCCTTTCATAAACTCAAAAAGTCCTACAACGCTATAATCAATATATATATTTGCTATTATATCATCAATGTTTGGTATTAGGAATTACATTAGATTCTTGAAAGTACTCTGATAAATAAGTTTCGTTTTTTATTATTATATATATATATATATATATATATATATATATATATATTATATATATATATATATATATATATATATATATATTATATATATATATATATATATATATATATATATATATATATATATTATATATATATATATATATATATATATATATATATATTATATATATATATATATATATATATATATATATATATATATATATATTATATATATATATATATATATATATATATATATATATATATATATATATATATATATATATATATATATCAAAACATTTTGAAAGCAATATTATGTGAATTACTGTAAATATATTTATAAAATATTAATATTTATAGAGCCGATATATCTATTAAAATGTCGGTATAACTTGTATAGCATCATAATGTTTGATTACATATTCAAGAAACAAATAATAAACTACCAAGATATTATGTATACATAGAAATACATAATATATCGAATTCCAAATCGGTTTTCAACCAAAATTTAGATGGCATTTGGATTACCATTGTAACACTCCATTGTTTTACTTTGATGATATTATTGTATCCAAATATAATTTTCATGAATTATTAGGTTTTAAAATTAATCCTAATAAAATTTATGGAAACAATTAATTTTCTAACAATTATGTTTATGAAGTAAATCAATAGTTTTTTATATCATCATTCGTCTGTCGTATTGTCCTAATAATCCACTAAGAAACATTCATCCTGTGTATCTTCCACCTAAAATACACAAAAAATTTAATCAATATATCAACTTTATTGGCAAAAGTATCAATTATTTACTTATATTTAAGCTATTAATTATGATTTAAGGTCAAGTAGCTGATATATTGCTAGGATGTAACTGATCAAATAACTCTTATTATAACTAAAATATTTAGTTGTTAATATTCTTTGCAATATTCTCTTGTGCTTTTGATGTACAAAATTACATAAGTATATTTACTACATTCAACATTTTACTGGTATTTTTACATTTAATTAAATAAATGGAGATGAATTTGAAATCAACGAAATTTACATAAAATATACAGTGCTACACTTTGTCTGTTGAATAATTTCGATTGCTGTTATTTCTTGAGTAAGATTATTTTTCATGTGTTTTTTCAATAATAGAACTTCTGAGGAAACATGCTTCTTCGATTTCTTTCCTTCTTCTTTCGATTTTTGTTCTGTTAAACTATATAGATGATAGAGCTGGAAGCAACGCCAGGTTGTAGAAACTTCCCTCTGAAATAAGTGTAGTGTTATAGGTTTGCTATATATTAATTGATTGTTATATATTATTTAGTTAACTAGTTCCCTTTGTAGTTAGTAATATAAATACATTCTATTTCTATGTACTTCTTTTCCATGTAAATTTAAACTATAACTAATATGGTACCAACAGTAGGTGTATAGGCAATCCTTGTTAATTCGATTAAATTTAAATTAAATTTATTAGTTGTATAAAAACAGTGAGTAATTTTTTTAATATAAATATAATTTAATACAATTATTTCAGAGATAACTGTTAGTATGAAAAGTATCTATAGAAAACTTAGGAATTTAGAGTTATTACAGGGACATAAACAAACCATAATTTCAAACTCTGTTAGGGGACATTGGTTTTAAATAGTTTAAAGATATCCCACAAATAGGTCTAATGCAACTTACAGACATAGCTTTTAAAAGTACAATTTTTTAAATACAATTTTTAAAACCATAGAGTATAATTAAGGGAGACTCGTTATTTCAATTTCTGTACAGGCATGGGTATTTCAAAATGAGACTTAGCAAGACTCTAATAAAAAAAGTGTAAAAACAATAAATGGTGGTGGAAAAAATCACAACAAGTGGTCGACAAAGGCTGTAATTAAAAATGGCTTGCAAAACATATATTAGGTTTTGAAGATATTATGTATAAGAGCGAAGCCTTTCATACAGTTCCTTGGTATATATAAATGAAATGTTTAATTTTGTTTTATGTAATTTGGTTCTTTAGTAGGAAACCTGAATATGTTTGTATAAAATTAATGTCTAAACAATATGGCCACAAAGGGTAATGCCTTCCTCCTTATCACTGCATATTCGATAAAATCGAATTGCTATGGGATGTGACAAAGAATAACTATAATAGACATGCAGGTCGAGAAAATTATACAAGCAAGAACTGTTTGGATATGTGAAAAGGATTATCTACAATAACTCCCTTCGATTTGGATGGACACCATCAGAAGAAGACACAGAAGACAGACAGAAGAAGGAGTTGAAAAATGGCGGAAGTGCGAACTAGTATTGGATTGGAAATTAACCGCTTAGTTATTGACATAAATAGTGGCTTAGACTATCACAGTGAGTCAACGAAACTTCATGTGAGATTATGATTCAATGCTGACAATATCAAGATAGGGTGGTGAGAGTGGAAATATTTAAAGATATATAATATATAATTAATATAGGATAACTATAGAAAATCGTATAGCAGAGTGTTAAAATATATGAGCATTTGGTTACAATGTAAGAGGAGATAATGAATACTAACTGCCTTACAGATATGGCAAATGCATTAGGAAGAATGCAGTGATTAAATCTAATTTTATCAAGAAAAATTTATACTGGTAGTAACAGAAGAATCTATTGAGAAATACAGTGATATCGGAACGATTTGACAATAAAAGACATCAACGAAAGAAACAATACCTAGATATAGGGATTAGGAAAATATATCAATATAAATATAATTACATAAATTTAGCCAACAAACTATTGTGGCTGTATAGTTAACTGTATTTTAAGCCCTTCGATAATTTATGCATTAGATGTACTATAAAGATTTATAAGAATTTAGTGATTTAAATTGTAATTTATTACATATTTAACTACATTAGTTTCTTATTATATTTTCATTTTATAAAGTAAATGTTGGTAAGTTTTTCCAGTTTGAATTCGAATTTCTTGCTCGACCAAAAAGTTAAATGCAATTACTGCTGTACATTTTTAGAATTGTCGTCGTTGCCTCGAAATTTATAGAGGAACTTTTCAGTATTTGCTTTATTACTAGTCGGAATCAGTGAGCAAATCTTTTGATCATCGAGTAATAAAAAGAAAGTGACTGGATAGCGACAAAGTAAATTTTCTCGTCTATCCGGAGAACGGAGAGGGAAGATTAACGTCCGAAAATGTAATCTGCTCGATGTTTCAAAGTTTCCTCAAAGTTCGATTAGGTTTTTAGTAGGAAACGTCTGTTATTATAGTACTGTGATCGGATTCGACAAATAACGCCATAATAGTACATCGAAACTTTGTAAACTTATTACAGTATAGGCCGTAAGTTTATAGTTACGATACTTTTGTTGTTTTAATTATCGAACACCGTAAATATCTATCAATCGTGGATGTGATGGAACAAAATAACTTTAGCAGCGTGAAAAAGTAATTCTCTTTTTCTATTCAATTATTTTGTTGCCGTTCTGATAATACAAAAAATTATTTTGTATCATGAAATGCTGGCCACTTTTAATTTACTTAAAAATATGTATAAACAAAATAATTAATAATTTATATTGGCCTATAAATTGATTTTTAAGGGTTTTGTTTTATCTGAAGCTTTATTATGAAGCTTTTTCCAATTATTCAGCCAATTTACGGATTGCAAGATAGGACAATGAATATTATGAGGCTATTCTCCAACCGTCCATTTTTTTCTATATTCATAAGATGCGAAGCGCTGTCTGAAGCAAGACCACGACTGATATATCGAAACAAGTAGTAATCGAAAGGAGCAAGGTCCGCAGAATATGTCGGATGTGGTAGGATTTTCTATTTTAATGCTTGCAACTATGTTTTCACCGGTATTGCAACATGTGGTCGAGCGCTGTCATGCAGAAGAATAACATTGATGTGATTTTGTAGTCAACGGTGATCACCATTGGAGGCTTCATTAGGTTTTAGTAGCTCATAATAGACCACACCAATCTAATCCAATCCAATACAGAGCGTTACCTTGGATCCATTTTGCAAAATTAATATAAATAATAGAATTCCCATAAATGTCTGTTCTGTGGCTCAATAATATTGACAACTAAATGTCTTATCCATTATTGACTTTACTTTATATACAAATAAATTAATACAAACGATACAATCGATATATCGCAACCGATCTTAATCCTACTTATATAATGAAAAATTAATTGATAAACTGGGATAATATAACACTATATGTAAAAAAAAAATAAATGACAACCTCTCAAAATTAGGCGTAAACTGTCATTGTTGTGCATATACCTGTTGAGCGTTCCTCAAAGTAGCCACTACTATTTGTCGATAGTAAATTGTATGAAAAAGTAATTACTCTATGTACTTTTAAAACAGGTCACATATACCGACTACATCTAACACTATATTAAACGTTTACACATTTCTATAATTGACAATTAAAAGTAAGAGCTAAATCATTTCACCTACAACGATAACATTTTAACAATTCGATGAACGTGTTATCAGTCCATAACCAAACTTTTTCAATGACGCGGGAATATACAGCCACCCTATCCATCTCGAGCTGCGAAATTATACCGTAAAAAATGTAGATGGCATTCCGTTTACTCTAAATCGAAAAGTGAGAGATAATTTGAATTTTAAACAAGTCGCCGGGCGAGATAACATAAATTTAACGCAGTTCCGAAATTTAACTGAAATCCCTAATGGATGAATATCGTTTTTACGAGCGGAATGTTCCCGGTCTAGGGAAAAATTATTTCGAAACATAAAAAAGAATACAGAACTGTTTTCGCACTTAATTTGAATATAATTTTGTTTGAGTTATGGTGAAAAATACGCAGTAGAAACTATATAATATTAATTCGTATTTTTTCATATTATTCAATATATTTTTCTAAATCACGGATAATTTATATAATGATACTGTTATTGTTTGTTTTAATATTAATTAGTCTATGCAAAATAATATTATATTTAGTGTATTTAGTATATAGGATGGACCATAAATTCTTCTTAGCATTTTTTATTGGCTTCATTATAATCTTGATAGTAACAAGATAGTATATTCAAAAATCGGAGTCAAACTCGGATTTTTTTTATTTTCAAAGGTTAACTTTATGAGAATACATCCTTAAGAGACTGAGCTGTAAATTTTAAACGAGTTTTTATCGATACTAATTTTTTGAGAATGCTGTCATATTCTCCAAGTTCTACTGAATGGATTTACTCGAAATTTCCTACTAGGTGCCTTAGAGCACAAAAACATCCACAAACCCCAGTAGCTAAACCAACTACGACAATCCCAGTCGTAGCCCAGGGTCTCTGTCGCCCGCAAAATTTCTCTATCCCGAACCCGAAGCGACATCAGCAAAAGACCATTTGGTTGTAGCTGGTCAATCTGGAATAAGAAAAAAACTTGAAATTTGATGTGAGATTTTTCTAAATAAGGGTTTTTGTCCCTTCCACCCCGCTAAGTCAACTTTTGTCGAGCTGTTGTAGAACTTATAGACGGCTAGTAGATGTTTTTATGACCATGCGATCTTTCTTGATGTTGAATTTCTTCACTGACCTTTGGCATAAGATTTCCTCATTACTAATATACTATGGGGCGTTAACAATGTTGCGGAGAACTTTGTTTTGGTATGTCTGGATCCTATTAGTATTATATTTATTTGCGCAATCGCATAATTGTACACCGTAGATTCACACTAACTTTAACATTTCCTTGTAAAATTAGTATAAATTGTCGTTCAAGGCCCCACCATGTTTTTCTGAGTCTCATTATTAGTTTTTCTCGTTTATTTTTCATATGCTTGAGTTTGACGTTCAGTGTCATTCCCAAGTATTTAGGTATGCCCACATACGGAATTATCTGGATAAATTTTCACAGACAGATTACTATTACTATCGGCTTACTTTTTCTTTGTGAAATTCACCTAATGGAACTCTGGATCGATACATTTTTTTAAATTTATTTAATAAAACTAGTATACTACTAACAATTATCTTTAATCTTACTTACCATACTATCAAACAACTATAAGCTGTTTAGAGTCGGAGGTGGCTCTGGAGTCTTCTTTTAGTGGAATCTTCTTACGATAGTGTCCGTAATCATATCAATTTCTAGATCGCACTGGAGGTCGCATATAAAACGTTCACAATATACATCAGCACCTTATTCTGGAACCCATAAATCACTTAGACATTGCAGTCACTTGCGCAGCCTCACAGCTGATCTCCAAAGCTCTATACTTGTTGCTGTTTATAGCAACAAACACAAAGTTTGCTGTAAGTTGACAGCTCAGAGTTTCGACCAAACAACCAATACTTTTTCCGGAACTTTATGTTGTGTTCACCGTGTTTCTCTTTATATGCTAAATGAGGGCCCCCTATATAAAATAAAGTAATTTATCCCTAAATATTTATACCTAATATTAAGATATTATTTGATAATTCCATACTTCCGTGTTAAACGTGAAGGAATATAGTTTTATTTTAAACCGATGTGGGCTGGCGTGCCTTAAGAACCTATGCTGTGGCCAGTGCTTTATGTCAGTAATTCTCAGGAATCAATAATTTTTGCTGATGATACAGCAATATTAGTAGCAAAGTATAAATTAAATGAAGCAGAACGCTGAAGAATGAAATGACAGCAACTTCAACTGTAGCTTAATGCTTTACAAAAACTATGCCATGGTATCGGGATTATCTGATAGTATGTGTTTGACGTGGTGATCCCATCATTCGAGGAGGCAAAATAATTACACGTGAATATTACTTGTTTTTGGCCAGATGGATGTCAAAATTCGCCAAAAGAGGGTCATATTTCACCAGGAAAATGCAGCTGTCTAAAAGTGCGTGTTGGTGATGGGTAGATTGCTGGATTTGTGCCATAATTTGTTCAGCTCTTTCTCCTGTTCACATGATGTTGCACCTTACACTTCCATCTGCCTCCAGGCCAAAGGAAATATGTTTCTATA
Organism: Rhynchophorus ferrugineus; assembly: GCF_030347505.1. Lineage (NCBI taxonomy): Eukaryota > Metazoa > Arthropoda > Insecta > Coleoptera > Curculionidae > Rhynchophorus > Rhynchophorus ferrugineus. Next base: position 13,728,268 of record NW_027472583.1, on the reverse strand, counting down.
AAACTGCTTGCATCCAATAAAGAAGCAGATAGATTAAGCGACAGGTGAATATTCCCATAGCTTTCTCGCATTTTTCTCATAATTTAATTAAACCACACTACAATATCATCAACTACTTTTATTAGAAAAGATTGACATTACTTTGGACTGATGTCACACCACGAAAAATTTTTATTTGCTTAATGTCTATTGTTAATATTTTGATCTATAACATTCTTAGGAAATTCTAAATGTGTGTAATTAGTTACAAAATTAGTTACAATTAACAATACGTTACAAGCTGAACTTATGACTGTAATAAATTATGATAAATAGGTACGTATAATATATAATCTGGATCGTTATATTGTCGCGTAATTATTACAGCCGTGAGTTGATCAAAGCCACGTCTCTGATTCCCTCCTCCGTAATCCTCTATCTGGAATTAAGAGAAAAAAATGTCCCCCAAGGCCATCTTTTTACTCGATTCGCTCGAGAAGAACCGCACGGAGGTTTTTCCAGTTTAAATAAACGTAAAAATACAAATCTCATTTTATTTCAGCGATCCTCTTCGAGTATTGCGCCGTATAATCTGGCGAAGTAACGTAACGACGTAAGTTAAACAAAACTTTAAACATGTAATAGTTTTCCACTGAACAATCCTGTTACGGACAGATTGCATTTGCATTTTTATGGGCGTGCCCATATTACCGCAAAATAATGCAATATTCCTGCACCGATGGTTATTAAAGAGCTTCTCCCAGTAATTTAAAAGTTGAATATTGAATTGAACGCACCTGAGTGCCTCTCTGTGACACTGGGTGCTTGGAAAAGTAATCTATATTTTTTAAATGGTATTTTGTTTGTTTAAACGTTATTAAATTATTGGGTATATAAAGATGTCTTGAGATTTAAAAAAAACTTCAACCAGGAATAGTCGTCACATGGTTCATACAAAATATATGAATAAATAGTTTAATCTGTACAATCATTGGCACTGGCCGACCCGCTGCCCGCTGCCCTGCTAGTTCCAATTCTAATACAGTAGATTATTCCCTGTTTCTTTTTGAGGTAGATCGACTATGGATATTTAATTTTAAAATGTGACATTTTATTGGCAGAGCTATTCTGCAACATGCCGGCAATTTTAAAATGGAAGATAAGTTCTTAGATTTTGTGTTTGAAACGATATTAGCACCAAAAGTTAATGAGCTAAGATAACATTAAATGATTTTAAGCAGTGCTGTTTAAGATACTTGTATTACTTGTGATTATTCTCGTATTGTTGGAACTGTTAAAGATTTATGGTTGTTATGATTTAAAGATTAAGAAAATATTATCACATAAACTTACATTTTGCATTATTTGTAGGGACAACAAACTAATATGCCCGTATTATCAGAAGATTTATTATATATAAGAAAGAGGGTACATATGCGAAAATTTCATAATAATGTAGTTTAACAAAATTCCAAAATAAAAAGAATCTGCCCATGATCTGTTGACAAGATATTTAGATTTTCGCAAAGAGCTTTTTCAAATTCGTCATATAAACATTAATTAGTCCATTTTAAATTTTAAGAATTTCAATTAATTTGATATCTTGTCAACTCAGAACAGCTAAGAAAAACTCTTCTTGCTTAAGAGCTAGTAGTAATAAGTTTATTGTTTATTTATATTTAGTTATTACAACGATTATTATGTGCATATTTTATTTTAAAAAATTTTTTGTCCAAAATCTAAGTTTGATTGACTAAGTTTGACTAAATCGGTTCAATTTTTTTGTTAAATATATTATATTTTTCTCTTTTTAGTGTTAAATATTTACTCAATAGATTACGCTGTCATTTTATTAAGTATAACAACTTTTCAGGCCCTATGGTCCGCTAACTAGTTTAGGTGATATGACCAATGTTTCTATCAAACTAGATCAAAAAGCCGCTGTCCTGTTGGGAATCTTAATGTTCTAGCTATTACACCATAGAAACAGTTGCCTACAACATGTCTACGACTTTTCATATGATATGGATAGTGCTTAAAAAGCAAACGGAATGGCTTTTAAACTGAACTACTTCCAGTTTTTCATCATATCAGTTCAACAATAACATTGTACCCAAATGTCTGATTATTTTAGATAAAAGATATGTGAAAACATTGTACGTGCTTTTGAAGTTCGTTCGAATTCCCCTCCCTTCCTCCATCAGATCCTGACTTGGTTCAAATGGAACCACTTCGGAACTGCACTCTTTCGCATAAAAAATAATAATAATTTTGAAAATCGGTCCATAATTGACGGAGAAATCGGCAAAAATACATTTAGAAAAATATACAGCCGAACATAGAACCTTCTCCTTTCTTGAAGTCGGTTAAAAAGTGAAGCCTCTCAGTGGGGCTTCAACAAAAATTAATTAATATAATATTCAGTAACGTCATGTGTTATATATACTTCTCAATTAATTTATACAGCTGATACTTTTTCCTCAAGCAATACAGCGTTTTTGACGCGCTAGAGTCTGTGTTTTCAGACAATACCTTCACAGGTTTATTTCGTCTTCTGATATTGTATTTCATCCACTGCCTTCCCTTATACAGTTTGAATTTTATGTTTCTTGAAGATTAAGCTTATATATACATATGTTGAAGCATAAAGATACAAATTAATTAGTATATAAGGTCAGTGCGTATCAAGTTTTAGTAAATTGTTTTCATTGGATCTTTCGCCAGTTCGACAACATTCGGTTTTGTTTTTATCGAGGCCGGTTCATTTTTCTCGACGCGCGAAAACGCCGACAAAAAATAAATAATGAATGAGTACAAAACACTAAAATATCTCTCGGGATAAAAAGCGAGCGAAACCATAAACGAACACTGACGTATCGTGAAGCGGTCGCTTTTTTGTCCCTCCTTTCCCGGCGAAGATAGATACGGTTTCCACCTGGATGTGTTCAGGAATTTATGATCTGCCGTGTCGATTCATAAATAAATTTTCGTCGAAAGCGAAGACAATGATGGTTACATTGATGGTATGTGAAATTTACGCCGTTTTCCTTATTAGTTGATTTAATATGGTCTTCCAATTTAATTTACGGGTTTCTGCTGACATCTACTGCTTATTTCTCTCCTAATTTCATATCTTACACCTCACAATTAAATTTTCATATATATTTCTCGATATTTCTTCTATGACAGGCGAATTATTTGCGTTTTTATACCGTTCTTTATCTTCTCTATACATTCATCAGCTTAGCAAAAGTCTTGCTTCCCTTTTCAGGTTTTTCAATTGATGTGATATTCGCAATTATAAATAATGAAGCTTTAAGCATTCTTCATGATATAATAATTAGTATATCATCACAATATAGTTTGCAGTATGTATTGCAGAGTATGTGTTGCAGGGCTTAAGAATAAACAAATTTAAGGTTAAATTGTTGACAAGTGTCGGATCGTTTGCTATTGGGATTCTCAACATTTAGAGCTAGTACATAAATTCAAGTACGTAAGATCGGTAACTTGAGAAAAGACAGAAGCAACAACGGTTGAAGTAATAAGCCGAATCGCCCATGCAGCGCCTCTGAAAGATAATGACTATGGGAGAAAAAAAATTTACAGTTAGGACTGAAATCCTCCTCTTTCGCTTATTTTGCCAGTCCTTCTGAAGGCTCCCAGAATACTGTTAAGTTCTTATATCTCTAAGCTTAAATTATTTCATATACAATGTTTAAGGAACATTCCGCTTGTCTCTTTCTGACACCACGTTAGCAATGAAGTCATTCGATTAAGATGCAACAGAGCTTGAAAAAGAAGAAGAAGAGTGTAGACGAAGACACCCAGAAAAGCAAATTGCAGTAGTTTAGACATATCTCTCAAATTATTAATGAACTATTATATATTAATGATGATATTTTTGTACATATTCTTATTAGTTTCTTTATTAATTGTCATTTATTTTATTAAAACAAATTATATCAAAAGGCTATTGTGAACAATTTTTTTTTTGAAAAGCCGAACCTTTTAGGCTAGAAAATATTTGGCAGCCTGCTTTGACTTAACGATATATTTGACTAATTTGTAATTTGCGTATGTTAAAAAACCGTTAAAGAAATACGGATAAAATATAGACCTAACAATTTTGTTACAAACAAATATCCGCCCGCATATGACTTAAGAGACTAAAACTGATTTTGAAATGCTAATATGGTACGTCCAAAATTACCGGCCGTATTCTCTAGATATTGTTCTGTCTGATCATCATCTATTCTGCTAAATGGCGAACGGTTTGGATGGACAGTGAATTTGTTAATTTGAAGAGATTAAAAATGGATCGATTCTGAGACAGCCTTTAAAGAGATGAATTTTTTTCTAATGCTAAAATGTAAATCATAGAAAAATATAGACTAAAACTAACAGAAACTGAAAACATTATACGACCGTTAATGTTTTACAGTTGTGGGTCATAAAAATGTTCCTGTTTGCTAGAGAGGATCTTTATCAACTAAATCACAACGTTGATATATGCCCAATTTACAATCACAGTGACAGAATAAGTTAAAAAACAAATTATAGATTAAAAGTTAATTTTTACACAATACAATATTTTATTTTGTAGTTCTCCTCATATATTTATATTTCTTGATAAGCCCATTGACATTGTTATTGACTCTCAGAATATATAGAAATATTTATCACAGGAAACACCTGAAAACAAAAGCAATATAATTTTATTTCGCACGAGTGCAGTAGCTCTTTCCATGAATAATTCAAAGTCAGTATAACATCCAGCCAGCAAAAATCGGGACTTTAAAGCCGTTCTGATATAAAAATGCGTCGTAAAAACCGGAAACCATATAGATGTACCAATAAACTCCGTTTATACGATCACCGGTTTCAAATTTTTATGCTAATGGAAATGAGTTAATGCTATTTGTAAAAGAGGTAGACTAAATATCGTCTTGACTGCAGAGGCAGCAACAGAATTAAATAATTTTAATATCATGTAAAACAAGAGCACAAAATAGCTGAAAGAGCTCATAAATAAGGAACAAAATCAATAAATTTGACTACTTAGAAAACTTAACGCCAACTGACTCAATGGAATATTTTCTCTGGGAAGTCACAAAAAAATTAAAAAGCCTCAACAACATAACGCACCCATGAAAATCGACAACAATACCTGGGCTAGGAATGATAAAGATAAATCGGAAGTTTTCTCTAAATATTTAAAGACAGTATTTAATCCGTACCCGTCTAAAATATCCGCAACAGAAGAAAATGTCATTGTTGACTTTTTTAACACTCCGTTACAAATGGATCTGCCACATGAGAAATTTACTGTTAAGGAAGTAAAACAAATAATAGATAAAAAAATAAATTCTAAAAAAGCGCCTCGTTTTGAACTAATAACTCGAAGAAGCTTAAAAGAGCTGTCAGGAAGGTGTATCAAATTAATAACAATCATATTTCATTCCATGTTAAGACTTAACTACAATAATCCTGTTACCTGTGATCTGTAAACTATTCAAAAATTATACATTAAGAAACTCAAAATAATCGCAGAGGAGAGGATTATTATTCCAAATCATCAATTTGGCTTCCGTAATAAACACGGAATAATAGAACAAAAACATATATTGGTCAACCAAATTAACAAAAACTTAAACGATGAAAAATATTGCTCCGCTGCATTTCTCGATATTTCTCAGGCCTTCGACAAGGTATGGCACACTAGACTGCATGTTAAATTGAAAAAGCTTTTGTCCCATACGCACTTTCAATTGCTGAAATCGTACCTCACAGACAGACATTTTATTGTCAAACAGGATGACGAATATACTGACCTACAACCAATATATACGGGTGTTCCACAGGGCAGTGTTCTTGGCCCGTTGTTATATCTTATGTATACAGCTGACCTACCGACCTCAAGAAATACTACAGTTGCAACATTTGCTGACGATACAGCGGTTTTATCATCACACTAGGGTTCAATATCAGCCACAAGAAACCTCCAACTTCATCTTAACAAAGTCGAATTGTGGTTGAAAACGTGACGTATTAAAGCAAATGAGACAAAATCTACCCATGTGACATACACCCTCTGTAGAAGAACATGTCCCTGAGTAAAACTGAATAATCACGTTATATATCTGAGAATGCATTTCGATCGACGTTTGACATGGAAGAAACATATAGTTACAAAACGCAAACAGATTAGGCTTAAACTAAACCAAATGTGTTGGCTGATAGGGCCTAAATCTCAGTTATCAATAGAAAACAAGGTTTTATTGTATAAGTCAATACTTAAACCCATTTGGACCTATGGTATTGAACTGTGGGGTACTACTAGCAAATCTAACATAGATATCCTCCAGAGGTTCCGTAATAAAGTGTTGCGAGTCATCGATGATGTCCCATATTACGTGTCCAACAAACTGATTCAGCGCGATATGTCCATAAAATCCATAACAAGTGTGATTCGGAGAATTAGTGGGAAGTACTTTGAAAAACTATTAGTGCATGCCAATGCATTCGCCAAATAGATAAATGTGCGCGATGAGAGTAAAGTGCGTAGGCTCAAGCACAAACTGCTATACGAACTGATTAATAGACACATAGAGTGAGATTTAATAATCTCTAGAATAAGCTAGAATAAGTTATGATAGACTAGTTTAAAATAAGTTAGAATAGTATCTAGAATAAGATTTAGATAATAAGTTGTACAGTAGATCACTTACTGAAGTGATCTACATGTCAAGATAGTTATATTATATAACTGAAATCTTATAATAATACTTATTGCCCATGGGCAGATTTTTGACGTTCTACGAGATTAATAAAATAAAAATATCATGTAATGATGTCACCTATTGTGGCCCGTCAATGATATGTTTTAGTGATTAAATTGTAAATAAAGAAATAAATAAAGAATGTTATATCCCTTATATGTCATTTGTATGAGGCCGCGACATTGTCATGATTCCTATATACCATTAGTTCCCGTAAAAGAGAACTAACTAGCATCACTAAGGCATTAATTCGATACTAGCTACAGTAATATTATAAAAAAATTAACGTATTTGATATATTGATACATTTAACATATGTCTTTGGTATGTTGTTTAGATCTGCAGCTTGTGACTATGGAAGAATACTTTAATAATGTAAAATATTTATATTTGATGTATCAAATAAAAAGTGAGATAGTACTTGAAAATGTTTTTGTTTAACTGTTATCATAGTACGGGCACATTTAATTTAACCATACAAGTTTAATTAGTTTAGTTAAAAGCTTATAAATTTCATATCAAAAAGGAGCATATTAAAGACATCAATGTTTTTAATCTAAAACAAACACAGGGTTTATCTAAAACAATGCACAATGCTAATAGGACCCGGTTTATATAGAGTAACTTTAAAAGGTCTCAGAATACAATCTTGGCTTTTACCGATAAAGACGGCAGCAAGAAATAATGAAAGCGCGAAATGGATCCCTAAAGAAACATTCTTTTTACGATGGGAGCTTGAAAGGTGTCGATTTTTATACAGCTGGCGGAATACAGGAGAGAAAAAAACGGTGCCACATTGTTTCCGGGACCATCGAATGTTAGTCCGCTTTAACAGAAAATGAAGGCGTGTCTCGGTAAAGCAAAGACAATGATGGCGTTCGCTACCGAATAGAGCTTTTAATAAAACTATGACCGCTTCCAGAAAAGCATTATCGGTGATAATTGTTTCTTCTATATTTTGATCAAACAAAGATTATAGAAACGGACTAAAAGTTAAGCTTTTATAATATGCGTATGGAAAACAACTCTACGTTCTAACTCACGTGACCTCCCAGAAGAGTAACATTTATATGGAGGAGTACGTATACTGTATTTTTATATGAAAAATGAAAGAGAAAAATACCTTCAAAGAGAACAAAATAGATACAGTAATATTATATAAATATTAACGTATTTGATAAAGTAGGACATTTAACATATGCCTTTGGTATACTTTTTGAATCTGCAGCTTGTAATTATGCAAAAATATTTTTTGAAAGCTCAATACTTCTTATCTGATTGGATTGTGAAGAGACAATAAATGATATAATATACCTTTTATGAATAATGTATAATATATATTTTTGATGTATCAAATAAAAGTGAGGTGGTGTTTGAATATGTTTTTATTCCACTATTATCATAGACCTTACACATATAATTTAACCATACAAGTTTAGTGAGTTTATATGTTGATCAAACAGAGATTATAGAAACGGGCTAAAAGTTAAGCTTTTATAATAGGCGTATGACTTATCTGGAACTTAAATTTGACAAAGTCACAGAATATTGGTAAACAATTCTACGTTATAACTCACATGACCTCTCAGAAGAGTAACATTTATATGAATGAATACGTAGATTGTATTTTTATATGAAAAATGAAAGAGAAATATGCTTGCAAAAAGAATAAAACAGTTTAGAGAATTATTCCAGGCGATTACATGTAATTAGTGGCAGAAACGTGTTAGAACATTGTAATTTTGACTATGATAACCTGAAGGGCTTAATATTGAAGGTAATTCAAGTACGAGAAGCTAAAAAATTAATATTATTCTCAAGAAGGTATCCATAGTTGTAAATGAGAGTAGCGAAATTTTGAGTTGCGAAGTAAAATCCCAATGTAGGTTACGTTGAAAAATATCCATATTTAAAATAACATATCGAAGAATACAAAACAACAACCAAGAAAAATATGGATATTTGAGACAAATATTGGACAAAATATTGGATATTTTGAAATATATCAAAAAGCGATATTTTTAACATATTTAAATAAATACCGGAAAACATCATAAATATCTAATATTAAATACTAAATCCGCTCTGAATCTTTAATATTAAAAGCCAAAAACTTAATTGTTATATATTATATTTTTATATATATTATTATTTACATAATATATTTTAAAAATATCGAAAAATATCGGTCAAAAAACATTCGAAATACCAATACTTTTGCGGCATACAATGGCCTGCAACAGTCATTTTTGTTTGGATCTGTCTTTGATAGGAGTTGATTGTGTATATGTGGAATTATTATGTTTTTTTATTATTATATTATATTTATATATTATTTAATATTACATTTAAGTCATTAGCTTAAGTAAGTTTCGTAAGTGTATTCGTGTATAATTTATGTATTCCTGAACTGTTTATCTGTTTATGTTTCATTTATAAATTTTAGGCAATAATGTATAATTTACTGATTTATTTATATTGTCTAAACATATTCTACAGCAATTCTAATATGAAGGAACATTTGAGGAAATTTTATCCGGGTTCTATTTTAATATTATTTTTTAATTGGAAAATTGCATTCAATTATGTACCTAATTTATTATACTTTAATAAATAACTTAATTGCGCCTGTGATACAAATATATATATATATATATATATATATATATATATATATATATATATATATATATATATATATATATATATAGTGGACGTATAAATTAAACTGTGACGAACTTATATCATCAAATTCAAATTCGAGTAAACTAGAGCTAGATAAAATTTCTTCAATTTTCCTAAACAAGATTTTCCAAATTCCACTTCACTGTTAATTTATCAGCTGTATTTTTTCAAATTTCGATATTCCTCCCAAATTCCCAATATCCGCAGGCTATGGATAGTTTCAACAATTTCGAAGTAGTTATATTGCTATAACTTCTTTGCCAAGGTTGCCTTGGTCACCAAAATTCTTTACAGACTAGATGAAGGGATGCTTTGAAGAATTTCGGAACAACTAGTGACAAATATTATTAAAGAGCAAGAAGTGGTGGTATCAAGTTTTGTGATTATCTCTCAGTCAATTACGATATTATAACAAAAACTTTAGAAACATGTAGATTTAAATTTCTAAAGGCTATGCTGAAAGAACTTGAAAGGAGTATGGAAAATTGAAACATAACGAGACAAAATTCGACAAAACTAATTTCTAAACCAAGGAAACGAATAATCGTAAAAAACTTTCTTCCGACGGTCCTTGAAATTTAAAAAATGCCCAACCATTTTGCATACATTATGCGAAATATTTTCAGCGCGCTTTTTATTCCGTGCACTTCAAAAGCGAAACTTTTTCCGAGCTCAAAAATTTAACGCTTCATTTTACAGACTGTATTAAAAGCTCGGCCAGTTAATAAAATCCGCATTGGCGAAGTTTCCCTATCAGCCTGAAGTTTCCCCAAACTTGATCGGTGCTCTTTTTATATCAGTGATTAAAATTAAGAATATTTTTAACGGATACTGAGATACGAAATGAAATAGCAGCAATATTTTGAGTCTAATAATTGATTTATCACAGTATGCGCAAAATTATTAATAACTAATGGTTATTAAATACTTCTAGAATAACTCATTTTATATTCACTCAAAGATGTACGAATTTAGACATTGTCAAATATAAATTAAGTTTGATCATATAAAGTTGCATTTTACATTAATTTTAGGAACAATAAATAAATTATTGTATTAGAGGTAATTGTAAAGTTTAGATAGTAAGTATAAGTTAATAGTAAGTTAAAGTACCTAATTGGGTTCGTTATTATTTTAATATACAGACATGAATTACTTCAATTATTGATCTATATTTATGTTTATAACATAAAAGTAAAGAAAACTCATTTTTTGTTAAAAAATAAACGTTTATGGTTTTATTTGTGATAGATATCAATTAAAATCAATATATATTTTTTAATTTCAATTAATCAATGTAAATTTATAGCATTTAGGGAAAACATCGATTTTGAAAGCACAAATGAAACAAAATCTTTGTTCTACAGGATGTGGTGATTCCAATAAAATGCATCCTTTTTGGAAGGCTCATTGTTCTAGTCCAGAAATGGTTTGATATGGTAAAAAAGATAATGTTAAGCTACTCTCTTATGAGCTCCTGCATCCAACTTCCACAAAGGAAGGTTTTTTAGACCATATAAACCTAAATGTGCAGGAGTCAACTTAACCAACATGCAGATGTAGTTATTGTTGTAATTTTAATAGTAAACCTTTCATTATGGTCCACAAAGTTAGTTAAGTTAAAATAAATAATATCGTATAAACATCGAAAGATCTAAAACACAAAAAGTATTATTATAAATTATTTAATTTTATAAGAAGAAAAGGAGACAATGGCGATACAAAGCGACACTAAGGGTGTTTATCAATTAGAAAACAGACCAAACCCTTTTTACTCCTTACACCATTCAGTCTCTATATTCTCTCCAGATGTTTAAAGGAAGTTAGGAAGTAAATTGGAAGGTTAATATATGTGTTTCTCCAGAGATTCTTTTAAAATTGATAAATCTATGCTTTCAACTTCAACAAACATCTAATTTTACTAATGTTCTTATTCATATTTTATGTCAGTAAAAGCCACTGTTTTCCAAATCTAATGGATTGTTTATAAAATCATCAGCAGGTCGTTGAAATAACATAATTTCATATTAAATATTGTAAAAATACACACATTTTAATCAATATGAACGAAATGGTTACTATTAAGAGATATTAGGTTTAATTCCTTAAAGAAAAAAATGTATGTATATTCCTATTTACAATTATATTATTGGGTTAATGAAAGCTTTGTCAGATTTGTTAAGTATAATAATTAATATTTAAATAATCTATTTTATTAAAATATTTGTTTAATTTTCGGTTGTAAATATTTATGGTTACAAAAATTGATCACAACTTCACGCAAGGGCGAGGCTTTCTATATGCATTTATTTTATGGGTAGGGAATTATTTTCTATATGTTACGATGACTATCGGCACCGGAATTCCAGATATTTGACGTTGTCTGCTTGCGAAAGTTCATGATTATTCAACTTTCCTAAGAGATATATTCTTCTACAAAAGGTGAATGTCACATGGGTAGATTTTGGCTCATTTGCTTTGATACGCCATGTTCTCAACCACAATTCGACTTTGTTGAGATGAAGTTGGAGGTTTCTTGTGGCTGATATTTGATCCTCGTGTGATGATGAAACCGCTGTATCGTCAGCATATGTTGCAAAAGTAGCGTTTCTTGAGATCGGTAGGTCAGCTGTATACAATAGATATAACGGTGGAACAAGAACACTGCCCTACGGAATACGCAGATATATTGGTTGTAAATCAGTGTGTTCGTCACCCTGTTTGAAAATAAAATGTCTGTCTGTGAGGTATGATTCAAGCAGTTGAAAGTGCGTATGGGGTATATGAAACACCTTGTCAAAGGCCTTATAACGAGAAATGCAGCGGAGCAATATTTTTTATCGTTTAAGTTTTTGTTAATTTGGTATTTCTTCTGTTGTTCCGTGTATATTACTGAAGCCAAATTGGTGCTCTGGAATTTTATTTTTCTTCACTGCGATTATTTTGAGTCTCTTAATGTATGATTCTTTCCTAGGTTTAAGAATGGTAATGCCACTTTCCAAGTGCTAGGAAAGCATGGCATTATGAATGTGAATTATGAATTGTGTTAATTTGATGCACTCTTCTGAGAGCTGTTTTAAGATTCTTCCAATAATTAAGTCAAAACAAATAACTTTTTTACCATTGATTTCTTTAACAATTGTTTATATTACACTTAAGTAAAATGTACTTTTTTACGTAGAACAAATGGTTGGATATAAAGTTCTATTATACGAAAATATGTAATAATTACCCCAGCTATTCAGTTTTATTAAAGATAATAAAACCACAGACCATCCGATGGCCGTGGGAATTTGACAGGAAATTCTAGGAAATCCGAAATATATGCATAGAACAATGATTTTAATTGACTGCTGTATCAGGCAGGAAAATCTATCGGCAATTGTGACGTAATGACGGCACGATAACCGAAGATAAATGCAATTTAATAGAGTGGCAACGTATGTGATATTACGTGACATGCACAGAAATTGGGATGTTTCCCCCTCAGTCGTTCGGTCCTGCCCATTATTATTACAAGTTAATATTCCGGGTCAATTATCCTGCAGAATGGGTCGTGATTTAACCCCGTTCCCACTTATTCCCCTCTCTTGACTGGATGCTGATATGATCCTCTGGGGCATCGTCTCACGAAATTTAATTAACATTTTTTCAGTCTTCGAACAACTCTCGGCCGAGAACTTTTAATGGATTTATAATTTCGACGTAATTATTGATAATTCATTTTATCTGTACCCATTATTATATTTTCCAGTAAGGGTATTTAAAATTTTGTATAAAAAAATAAGAATATAAGGAATAGAGTGGGGAATTTGTTTTTTTTGTAAATAGTGGCTTCTGGCCATCGCGTTTATTGTAGAACTTTAAATTCAAAACGTGTTACAATGGCGGTCAAAGAAGTGAAGATATAATCATCTTATCTAACAATTATCACATAATCTCGTGCAACATATTTTTTGTTTTTCTTTTGACAAAATAACCGTTTTTGAAATATTTACCACATATATTTTATTTCGAAACATTTTTAATGGCTATATATGTGGCCTTATTTATAAAAAAATATCGATGAATAGGTTTTATTATATATAATCAATATGTACTTACTTAATTTTAAGATTAGATTATAAAAAGGAAAAACAGTTTATATTTACATAAAAATATTTATTTTATATATATTTGTCATTGTGAACTAACTTTATAAACGGGGCTTTAAACACTACAAAATGTTATGTATGTGGCAATGTAAATTAATCGTTGGTAGTCAATTAAATTCAAAAATAGGTAGTAGAAGAAAACGAATTTAATTTTTGGCATTAAAGGTTAGCCAGATATCTAACTGTATTTCAATCAAGAGCTGAAAGGGCTTAACTCGCTATTTAAAAATAATCAACAAAATACAGGTAATTAACGTTTTCTAACGTTTGGGTAGTAACAGTCTGTAATCGTATGGTTCGTTGTATAGTTATCGATTGTTTGTCTTTTTAATTACTAATAGTATACTGAAAATAATAGTCAGACTACAGAAAAAATATGTTGCTATTATTGTGTTGAAAAGAAATTCAAATCCCCATCTTTTACAGTTTTAACGTAAGTGCCGCGGGGCGATTTAGCATATTCATCAATTTTCAGTGAGCCATATCTCGGAAACTAAAGGAGGTATTTCAAAATGCGAGTTGTATTCTTAATTGACGTATTTTGGAATGCAAAATATGTGAAAAAGAAATACTGAAATCTGTTTTTTAAAATTTCGCGAAAAAATAACCAATGGGATAGTAGGAATTTTTCAAGAATTCGAATATTTCCAGAAACTACTGAAACTCAGTTTGTTTATTGAAATATGTTACTATTCTTGTAGTCATCTCATCCAAATTTCCAATTCCTACAGTTTTCTATAAATTATTAAAAAATATTAAACTAAATAAAGAAGTTAATACGAATTTAGCTTAAGTTCTTAAGTGTAGCTTAAGTGTCTTCGTTGTTATTGACTTAATATCAAGAATATTAAATAACAAAATGCGGTAATCTGCTTTAGATCAGTCACGGTATATTTCGCTCAAAATTTTGTGCTATCTACTGAAAATAATTTTACTACGACGATTCAAAGCCCTGCTTAGAACTGTTCAAGAGAAATTAACATGATTTCTTACTTAAACACTCCTATGTAATCAAAATAAATCTGGCTAAGGTGATGATACAATCTAGTAAATGTACCATGGATCGCATTAGTTTATTAAGACTACCTAGATAATGTCAAAAGTATGTACAAATTAAAAAAGATTCGCTACAAATAAAATCAAGTTTCTAAAAAAAATAAATCGAAATAAACTTAGAAACTACTGTGTTATATACAAATGTCTTAAGATATTTCCTCAAGAATTAATAAGAGACAAGCTAAAATTCCTTATATATATATTGTGGTTATAAAATCGGTCTCTTCTTATCAAATTTTCACTGCCGAAGCTACAATAGCGTAAAGAAAGTTAAAAGTATTCTTCTATTTACCGGTTTTAACCCATTACATTAATGAAGATTATTAACTTGAAAGGTTTTAAATGCTATTGAAACGTTCCATAGCAAAAGTAATCGATTATCGTTTTCAAAGATCTGTGTTATCTATTAAAAATAATTTTACTACGACCATTCAAAGCCCTGCTTAGAATAGTTGAATATAATGTATAAACAAAATCAACCTGGCCAAGGCGATGATATAACATATGCATGTACAAGTACACACTTTACAAATAAAAATGAGGTTCAACAAAAAATAAACCGAGATCTTGCAAATTAATTTGTTATATGCAAATTTCTTAAGGTATTTTTTAATAATTAATTGATTTTTTCCATGACAAGTTCACCTTTTGTGATATATATTGTGGCTTCGAAACCGGTTTCTTTTTATTAAAGCTCCACTACTGAAGAAATCAGTAAAAATGGTATCAACTAATAGCCCACAAGATAACATAGTGAAAGTCAACATTATTTTACAGTTTTTCGATTAAAATTTTGCCCTTTTTATCGTATCATGTTAATAAATATTATTGAAAAATAGAGTTCTTAAATGCTGCTGAAACAGTCGACAGTCGTTTTCAACAAAAACCATACTTAGAACTCTTCAAGAAAAATGGCAAGGATTTCATACTTAAACATACCTCTATAATTGCTTATACATATATATATATATATATATATATATATATATATATATATATATATATATATATATATAAAGGTACTCACACTACAAATAAAAATGAGTTTTTACAAAAAATAAACCGAAAACTTAAAAACAAATATGTTATGTACTCATTTCGTAAGATATTTCTTCAAGAATTAATCGGCTCTTTTTGTGACTTAAGTTAAAATTTCGTGATATATATTGTGGCTTCGAAACCGCTTTCTTATTAAATTTCCACCACCGAGCCATGCATCTTGATCTGGTGTTAGTTGGAGGCATCCGCTATCGTTGGCGAACAAAGCGAACGTCTAAAGTTATCCGTTTAGTTTCCATAGCAACAGGTTGGAGATGGCTAACTCTAACCAGCACAGCTTTTAGAAATATGCCAGAACGAAAATTAAGAAATTTCCTTTATAAGTAATTTCTTGTCGGAATATTCTTGTTTTTTTGGGATCTTTTTGTATTTGCTCGGATAGTTTCAGTATAGACGGTTGTTATATTATTTCTCTAAAACGGAATCTTTAATTATTCTCAAGCGGTGTGAAAAAATCGCTAGATGATTTATTCACTTTTAAGTGATAATTATATATATATATATATATATATATATATATATATATATATATATATATATATATATATATATATATATATATATATATATATATATATAATATACTATTAAGTATTAGAAAATTAATTCACATGCTTAAATATTATAATATACTTTGCAATAATTTTTGTTTAAAGAAATAATCACCAACGGCCAGCATATATTATATATATAATGACATTCTAAGATATATACATTTCGGTATTCGAAAGCAAAGAAGATACCAATGTCATAAAAGTAAAATTAAATAATAGTCATATGGAGAAATATCCTTTGAAAATAACAATAACCTTTTCAATTGTTTGCAATTAGAATGTTATGATTCGAAGAATACAATTTCAGACACTGATTGTTCCTGACGAACCAGGGGGCATTAATTATTCTCCTGAGAACCTTGTTTTGAAATACTTCAAGATGTTCAAACTGGGTATGTGAGACGAGAGATTTTATAAAGAGAGGAAGACTGCTGGCCCGGTTGATAAGTGGGAAAAGCAAATTAACAATACCTTGACCTTTATGGAGGGACCACTGAATGAGGGAATTCCACCTAAACTTGCGATCGAAGACAACACCGAGATAGGTGGCTTCTTCTAGCCATGTGATTTCGGTGTTCTCGATTTTAAGACGCGAAATGCTCGATGCAAAATTCTTTTTGTGGAAGAACATGGCCTGGGTTTTCAGTGGGTTGACCCGCAACCTCCAGAAATGTAACCACCGGACCGTTTCATCGAGTTGTTTTTGGAGTTTGCTTCGGATGTGCGGTGCTACTCTTGAAGAAGCAAAATAAGCATTGTCGTCTGCGTAAAAAGCTGTCTCAACTTGTGTTCTCCTAGGGATATCTGAAAGAAAAATACTAAACAGAGCGAGTACCAGGGGGGAGCTTTGTGGAACTCCTGCGTCGATGGTTTTCCGGCTAGAGAGAATATCTTTAACCTTCAACTGGAACGGTCGTATTGACAGAATTGATTTGATAAGATGCATTTCGCTAGTAAGCCTTCGTGCGAAACCTTGCCAAAGACTTTGTTTAGGTCCAAGAAGACCGCTCCGAGTCTCATGTTGGCACAGTTGATTTATGCGGTCAACCGATGAGCCTGATGAACGGCTGAGTGTTTGGCGCGGAACCTGAATTGCTCATCTGGAATGATACTGTTTGTCTTTTAGAATTGCTCTTTCAGCAAGCTTGGAAATGGAACTTAGTAGGCTGATAGGTCTGTAGTCAGAAGGTGATGATTTAGCTCCTTTTTTCGGAATAACTGCGATGAATGCATGTTTCCATATGGAGGGAAAGTGTTTCAGCCTCAGAATGAAATATGGAGTTGAGCGTTATCATGTATCAATAAGTACCAATGGTACGGGTCTCTTTTGATGAACCATCTCTATTTCAATAACACTTGCTAATGACAAATATAACCACACTGATTCTTTTGATATATTTTTAGGCATTTTAGTGCAAGCCCAGTTTCTGAAAAGAGTAAATAGGAGTTTTTCACTCTCTTTCTTTTATTTTATTTTTTCTTCCTCAGAGAAATCATATATTGTTGAAGACGATTGTTGGAGTGTTTTATATTGTATATAATAGTTCTAGTTTCAATTATTTTTAGATTTTGGTGTTGTTTGGTTTTATTGGTTCCTTGGAAATAATAAGTTCAAATGTTTTCATAGCATGTTAATAATATTTGAATTATTATGTATTTAGTAACATAATGTATAGATAATATAATGTATTAAAAAATCCCCTGTTTTTGTAACTTGCAGCTTTATTGTGAAAAATCGGTAAAATGTATATTATTCAAAGTATATTTCATAAACAGCCGCTACTTTTTCTCATCCTTCAGGCAATTTACTGACCCCAATTCGAAATAATGATGTATTTCTTGAGGCTATCTACGAATCGGACCTTTTTTCGTCTCCTAGTCGACATATTTCAACCCTTGTAATGTTCCAAAACAAATAAAAAACAAAAAAAAATTCTTAAAAGGGCAACTTCTTGTTTCTTGGCCTTATTAAAATCAAAATATGGTACTGCTATATCGCAAAATTCCGGCTGGCAATTTTGATTCGGGGGACAGATCCCCAAATATTACGTTTGAATATTGTTTTATAGAGAGAACAAATTAATGTATCCGCTTTATAGAAAGGTACATAACATACAAATGAAAAAGAAAAACTCGACATATGCTAAAATGTCATGCCAACATAGATTTACAAAATTCGGGAGTAATAAGAATTGTCTGTCCAGTTTGCTAGATATTTAGAATATAGAATAGTGAACAGCTAAGAGAAATTATTCTTACTTAAGGATCGATAATAACTCATGTGTAAATTGTGAGAACAGCAATAAAATACGATATTGTAGAATATATAAGGTTTATGTACATAAATATGTCTGTAACTGTCTAGAGTATAGGATAAAAAATACTCTGTGTGAGCATGTATATTTAGTATATATGCATAGGGAGAGAATGGGTACTTATCCTTTTGTAAATGATGTAGACAGTGCTTTAGGAGAAAATGTGGTGATTTAATCGCAAGAGCAGGAAAGAAATAAAATAATATTACAAGAAAACAGTAGCGAAAGAAGCAAATGAGGCCAAGAGTATTTTAAAATCACTGAATCAAGATGCTGCGAACGAAATATATGAGAACACTGAGGTGATGCTGCGTAGATTTCAACAAAAAGATAATCCAAAACGAAAACCTAAGATGGAAACACTAAATGTAGAAAGGAAAATATGTTTTGAGTCCAATATATTAGCTCATTGTTTTTCTCACTTTTAGTCCTTTTATAAAGTTTTTGTAAAATAAATTATTTTTATTCTAATTTTTGTTTTTATATTTTATTTAAATTGTGTGTGTGAGTGTGTGTGTGTTTAATTGTCCCTTGCTTAGATTACCTTTTCTTGTTTATTTTGTCCCATTTATTGCAATCAAATTTTTTTTTTGCAATAAACTTTTGCATTATCTGCTCCAGAGAGTTATATAAAAAATAAATAGTAGATCACAAAGCTTCAAATCTTATGTTTTCAATTTATTTCCCACTTTCTGATGTCTATATCTTATTGCTACACTATCCTAAAAATTCATGACATTCTATTTAAACATCTACTTTTTGATAATTTTTTTAAATATACGCTAAATCAAAAAGCTATAGGTATAAAATATACATCTATAACCATTTTCTTACCTTCACTTATTCTTACCTTTACAATGATCTTAAAAACAATCCCTATTTTCAGGCTATTTTACATAAACAGCCTGTTATTTCTTAGCAATGCATAAAATTAGTGCTACAAAATTAGAGTAATTTAGTAATATCAAACAACTCATATACGTATTTACTGTTGTCTGTCAAAGACGTCAAGCTCGTTTCGAATCAATGTCCATGAGCAGGTCGGACAACTTTAGGCTTTTACTGTTTTCTGCGTTTATCCTGCACTTGTCTCGCTTAAGAATTAATCGAAGTAAAATAGAATAGTAGTCCAGCGACCTTGAGGCATGTCGAATTTTATATCGTGGAATAACTGTCTATAAAATGCCCATAAATATAACCCCAGATATTCAACCCGGGCGGTGTACCAATAGCGCCACCTAGTGCACGATAACGAATATCTGGCAACCCCGAGACGTATATCTGGGAGATTATTGACGGGTACTTTCGATCATTCAGTCATTGAACATAGTTCACTTCAGACGCGCTACCATCGACTGCCTCGTCATCAGTTAAAACCGCACTCTCTTTTATCTACTCGTATTTTCCAGTTTTTATATAACTTCAATAAATAACGATCACATAATGTAAACACCACTGTTTCATTTCCATCTACAGATCCGTATAATACTAACCTAAAGTAGTAATAAATTAATTTATAAATTAAGATGGACTATGTGTTTCTAGTGTAAGGTAAAATATTATTCGTACTTATCTATTTTAACTGCTTTTTTACATCATTTTCTCTCTTAATCACTTAACAGTTTTATAAGCACAATAACACTCTTCTTTATTTCAATAATATTATATGATATGTGATTTAATATTCTTACTAGTGTACTTACATTGCTTCCTCATCTTCTTGCATCAGTTTCTCACTTAGTTCGATTCGTAAACCCTACAAAACTTTCAGCTCCTTCTTTCAATATCGTTATACTCAATATCTCATTAATATATAATCCTATTCAGGAAAAAAGTTTAACCCACGGCTTGAAGTGAACAAATCACAGAAGGAATAAATAAAAAAAACAAAGAAAGAAAAACGATGTTTATTTTATTAGCGTTACCGGGAACTTTTCAAGACGTTTATTCTTCCGAAAAAGAATATCCGCTCAGTCATTTCCGAGAAAAAGTTTCATTCTTACTGATCCCCTGAAAGCATGCAAAACAAGCCGACTTCCATTTTCTAATTTTCTTATCGACGAGTCCACGCGCACCTTGCCAAATTACCGGCTAAACCTCGAACTTACCGAGGAAAAACTCCCAAAAGACCCGTATTAAGCGACGTCGGCAAATGTTATTTAGTTTTTCCATTAACTTCCATTTATTAGATTCGCAACATATGTTGACTTTTGCCATTAGTTTCTTGTGGCCATTTTTCTGGGTCACAGTTGGTTCCTCATCGATCGAATCGAAGGCTGCTGGAACGACGCGAGCACTCGTTTGATGTATGTGCTTTTCTCAAAGTATCGGGAGCAGCTAATCAGTCAATGGTGCGAGTGGCCCTCCGCAAGGACATACTAACGAGGTTTCGCTGTAGTAAATTAATTTTCCTCTTTTCCTGTCTCGCGATATTATTTTCAATTTTCGCCCTTGAGTGAATATCAGATTGCGCCAGATAATATAAAATGTATACCTTGGAAGCCACTAGGTTGTTCTATAAGTTCAAGGAGCACATAATATGTGCATATTGTATAATATTGCATTCGACTGCGTCCATAGAGAAATAGAGATTTAACTTCATAGGAAATTTTGGCGAAATGTTTCGCGACATCCAACATGTAGATGTCGCTACGTTTAACATATTACTTGTTTTATTTACACTTAAATTAAGGGAGACTTTTGTTTACATACAATTATGAATAAATTATTAGACCCAGAAATTGAAACTGATTTTATAGAGGCAAGATAATATCTCGTGCCCCAGACTCTAACAAAATTGTTTTATTATACTGTCAACTGGTCTTTGAGGTATGTCTTATTTTATTCAGCTATTTTGCCACGTCGATAATATAACAAAATTTTTGTCAAATGTTTACAAAAAAAGTAAATAAAGTAAAACCCTTCAATTGTACATTTCATAATGATCTTACGGATAAAATATTAAAAGTACTAACGGAGAGATGGAAGAGAAAATTTAGTTTTTCAATGCATCAAAGTTATATATATATAAATATATATATATATATATATATATATATATATATATATATATATATCTATATATATATAAATATATATATATATATATATATATATATATATATATATAAATCTATATATATATATATATATATATATATCTATATATATATATATATATATATATATATATATATATATATATATATATATATATATATATATATATGTATATAATATTTATTTCCATATATAGATATACTTATTTTTATATTATATTTAATTGAATTTAATTTACCACTCAAATTACTTGAATAGCCCGTTATGGCTCCCTCTGGATGTTGGGTAAAGCACAACTTTGCGCCAGAGTCCTGTATTGAGTTGCATACCTATTGCTCTAAGAATGCACTTTTGAAAATAGCTAGTGATTGCCCGTAGTCGGAGTTCAATCACAATTTATAAAATCTTTTGCTTCTCTCTAAAAAATAAAAATAATTGATAAAAGCTTCCAAGAATAAATTGTCATATATTTATATATTTTGTTACATTAGTTTGTAAAACATCTTAATAATTATCAGCGGTTTATATTTTTTATCGAATTACTGTTAATTCGTTGTTATTAATTCATAATTTATCCCATGTGTTCCATCTAGGCAAATTATGGAGTTAGTTTCACTGTACTTAAAGAAAAATACATTTAATAAATTTGGGCTTATTTGATAATAGAATACTTTCTTTATATTTTAAAATAAAATTGTATCGTTCTTTACTTATTTATTCCACTATTCAATCTTTAAAGGTATAGCTATCATATTATTGGATGTAACACTCTAGAATCTCACCATAACAAATAGCTTATCTTTGACTTGTCTTCTATGGCTTTCCATAGAATACTTCCAAATAAAATTTACAAGAAAATCTTAATAAATTTTACTCTAATACAATAATACTTATTACCTCTAATACAATATGTTATATCTCCCAAACCTTATTAATTAGTACCAGTTCTTAAGCAAGCACAAATTTCAGTTCAGCTGTTCTGAGTTCACCAGATATCAAGTTAATTAAAATTCTTAAAATTGAAAATGGATTGATTGAATCTGAAAAAACTATTTGCGAATATCTAAATATCTATATCAATTCAAGACGATTCTTGTTATTCTGGAAATGTGTCAATCTACATTAGGATGACATTTTCGCATGCGTCATATTTTTCTTTTACTGCTGAATATACCTTCCGATAGAACGGACACAATAATTTGTTGCCCCTACAATGGCGATCTTTTAGAATACTACATATAATTTTGAAATATATAAACGTAGTGGTAGAAAAAATTATGACAACTACTCCTTTAAAGATTGAATAGTGAAATATATAAGTAAAGAGCGAATCACTAATATTTTAAAATGTAGGTAATGAATTGTTTTATCAAATAAGCCAAATTATTTATTCAATTTATTATTTTTCAATATATATTTTTGGTATAAAGTTAAAACCTATATCAATATATAAATGAATATTTATAAAAATATATATGTAAAGTGAAGCTAACTACATAAGTTGCCCAGATGGAACTAATGAGATAAATAGAATAAATTTTGAATTATTAACAATAATTTATTAAATATTTTAAATAATTCCTAAATACTAAAATGTTTAGCGATTAATGCAATAAAATATTTAACTATATTCCAATTTTTTAAATTTGTATCAATTATTTCAGTTATTTACTTTATAGAACTAAGTTTTGACAAGTCATTAGTTCATTTTATTATCATAAATACATTACTTCAATATAATTTCCGTATTGTAAAGTACAATGTCTGATTATCGTATTAAATAATCTACAAATATGTATTACTTTATTTAATGTTGCATGTTTGTGATTATAAACTAAAAGTGACCATGACTATATTTAATGCCGTGAAGTTGTTGCAGTTCTGATAATAATCTTACTCATGTTACTTTTTTATATTTCAAAGTCTGCTTTTACCAACTATGGATTGGGCCCACAGTTTAACGGAGGCTTCGAACCACGGTCCTCGGTGTTAGGCCTACCGACTGGCGAGTGACCAACTTAGAAATCACATCAGAAGACATCCGCTCGTACCCAGCTTGGTTACCGGCGTGACTGGGATCATTTTCCTTGTCGAATTATGCACTTTTGCCTGGGACAATAACAAATATTAAACAACCACAAATATACATTTAATAGGAGGACCGTACTGTCGCCTTTACCACTGCACCAACCAAGCTGGCACTCATGATACTTAATGATAATGTTTACTGTTCTAGTAATTTATAAATTCTTTGTTGATTAATAAAAGTTAATGACAATTAGATTTTAAAAAATGCAATTTAAAAAAGGTTAGTGAGTGTTAGTTTTTGAGATAGTTTGCATGTATTTCAACATACAGACATTTATTACTGTAATTAATGTTATATATCATATATTTCTAATTTATTGAAAATATTGTTAAGTTAATTAAAATTATTAAAGTTATTATTTAGTTATTTTAGTTATTTCAAGTAAGGTTAATGTGAAACAATTACAGAGGAATTCACGAAGAATGATTTAATTCTTACTTATATGTAATGGAAACTTTTGAAGACGAATTATGTTTAATCGACGTCAAAGAACTTTATGAACACCAGATATAATTGTAAAAAATTCAATTTATTGTATTTTAAAGTGGCCGACTAACTAAGGTCTGTACAGTAGAACAAAATAGTTGTTTTCTTTAAAAAATTTTAAAAAGAAATAGAAAATTCGATAGCGTTATTTCTCCAAGTTCTACGTAAAAGGAATAATTACTGTGTCGTGAGAAGAACCGTTCGTCCTTACACCTTCATCCACCGAACTAAAAGCAAACATTAGCTCCGGTTTTTATTAGAAATGTGAAATGTGAATTTACGCCAGAACGCCAACAAGGGCGTAAGTTTTAACGACGCAAAGGGGAGGTGTTTCATGCTGATAATTGTTTTCGTTTAAATTTAATTAGATCCTAATGTACACGTCTGTTCGTGGGGTCGCGATTATTATTCAAGATTATGTCCGAAGGGCTTCATAGTTTTAGTTTCTGGCAACTTGCCGTCGATATACCGAGCGCCCTCTCTTTCATAGAGGTAAATATAGTAAAGAGATCTGTTGATTTAGTAGCATAATCGAGAATTGTATCGTAATTATTAGACCCGGAAATGTTTATTTATAGTATCTGTCACACCAGCAGATATATCCGGGTGCGTTAATAATTTCTTTCCGGTTTTTGTAATGTTTTTGTAACAGACATAAGTATTCTATATTATGATATATAATTCTACTGATATTACTCTCAAAACGTTCGGTCCAAATAGCGGAATTATAGATTTTCTGAATATGTCGAGTTTTCTGTTCACTTTTCTTGACGCTTCAGAAAAAAAATGTTGATGATGGTCATCAATTCCTAGACTTCAATACTTAATAATTCAACAAGATTTTAATGTTTAAGACAAAGAACGCCTTGGTAGGTCGAAAACGTTTGAACATGCGGGATTGCAGGATTTGTTGGGTGAAGACCCCACGAGATTCAGAAACAACTCAGAATTATTTAAATGTGAGCCGAGTTGCTATTTATGAACAAGAAGCGATGGGAAATATGAGAAGATGGGTGTTATAAAAGGAAGTTATTTTAGCATCAACTAGTAAAGGGCGATGAAAAATGGATTTAATACAAAAACACTAAGTGAAAAATCATTATAACTAGCTGGCGAAGTCAACCCATCTACTGCAAGGCAAAATTACTTCGAGAGACCATATTATGTGTCTAATGGGACCAGGTTCGTGTGGACCTGGAGAAATAGTTAATGCTGATTGCTACCGACAACAAAAGATCAATTTGAACAGTGAATTTATTATCGACAATTGTCTACAATACATGCAATAAATGCAAGGCATGATGAGGTGATTTTGTAGCACGACAACGCAGCCTCCCTTACTTTAGAACCAGTTAAAGATGTATTCCAACATCTCCCATTAAAAGCCATCAAAAGTCCCATTAAAATATTTCTTACTTCTTGCTTTGATAAACATTGTTTCTTATGAAAACATATTTTTGAGATGCCCAAAAAAGCAGAAACTGAATGTAGATAAATATGGCAAATAAGCTGGACGTGGAAATAGTTACTATATTACTTTAGTAATTTTATCAATGGCATGTGGTTCAATTATCTTGGTAGAAAACAAATTTTCTTCTATATCTCATGAATTTATTAATATAAGTTGTGGGCTCAAAATAGCTGAAAAGATTATATTACTAATTATAATTTATTGTTTTGCTAGTTTGGAGGTGATTCATAAAGTTTATTTTCTTAGTAAATTACTGAATCTTACCTGATTTAATATGAGAGCTGTGCTTCTAAATGCAGAAACCCAGATAATTATAATTATAATAATTTTAATAATTTTATAATAATAATTTTAATTTTAATAATAATAAAATATTTGACAATACTATTTCAGTAAACACATTCTATGAGTTAAATATATATTGTATAGTTTGGTTCGCTTCAGTCTTCTGATTTCTTGCGCTTTGTCCAGTATTATTTCCTCGTTAGTATGACTTAGTAACCATATTTCATGTTTTACGACGAAATTTTGATAACTTCATGGATCAGTTTATTTTCTAAATCACCATGTATTTGTTCGTTAGTTGCGTGATGTAAGCATTTTCCTTTTTTCTTCCCGATTTGGATCTGTTTAACTGCAATTGTTTTGTTTTTTTTTTCTGTTAGACATATATAGTATGTAGTATTCCTTTTGTTGCTGGGATATCGGCAATACAGACTAAATATGTATAATACATTTTCTTTCTAATAGGTACAACTACAGCAATTCATAATATTTTCTCAATAATTTGCTCAACTTGTTAAACACCTGTGAGACGTCTATGTATATTACAGGGCAGTATTGTTTTTTCAAAGACTTCTTCAATAACTATAAATAATAAAGAATTACAATATGTTATTCTGCGGACATAGTCTAGTCAAGCAGGCAATTTAAATAAGCAGATTCCCAAACAATGTATAGGGTCATTCAATCTATTAAGCGATTTTATTTTTCTAGTCTATTCTAGCAATATTATAGCAAAGTGATATAGCGATTGCTGTGTGGTATAATAAGTGACACATTCAAACTATATTTTCATTTTCAGGTATTAAAATGAATGCTGTGTATAAAATTATTCAACACATCAGAATCAAAAAGTCCCTTTGAAGTTTTTATTTGATGTCATCACTGAAATCTGGGACACCTTTGTGTAAATTTTGAGGAGCAGACCTTAGTTTGTATTTATTATAAATTGATAATTCGGTAATACCAAAAACTTGCACGTTATCCTGGGTTTGTACATTAAGACACTGTTCTAAAAAATATATTGCTATATGAGACTGGGCGTCATTGTGCAAAAATGACTCTGTGCCATGATATATCTATTACTTATTTTTAATCTTAAGATTAGTGGACCCACTGCTCATAATATAATATATTTTCTATAATTGCTGCGTTTTAGAAATATTTAAAAACATTTGTTTGTTTACGTTTCACGTTCGTTTATTCAATATATATATATTTATATATAATTAGTGGTATAAGTTATGACACTTATGATGAAGTACCAAACCTATTCATGATAATTTTAATTTAAGTAACTCAGAAAATATCAGACAGAATGTAAAATTATGGTGAGGAAATAAAAACTACCGAAAAAAAGCCCTTAATACCTCCTCCACTCCCGAAGTCATATTTCTCAAGTTCCATTCCCTTTTATCTATTCCTTAATGGCTCTAAGCTACCCATACGAGAGCTCTTGCATTCTCGAGATGATTTTAATCAGTTTCCAACTTTCCAATAACGCGTATTAATCATAATTTACCGACTAGCTCGGGGGGCGACTTTTTTCCGCTGATAATGCCGCTTCTGCCTTGTTAACGTTCGAGATTTTTACCTCAGGCCGGGGCTTTCTGAATAATGAAAATTCCGCAGGGGTGTTTTTGCGATGATGCCGGTTGAGTCGACTTCCTTTTTCGGGCGTGTGAGGGAAGGGGGGATAACTGGAATTGACCTGGCCAAAAGGCTGAGTAAACAGGTTCGATTTTATTGAGGATGATACTTGATAGTTGAATGAAAATCAAATGAAATAGAATTATTGAATATTATTACTCGTAATTATTGTCCAGTAAGTACTAAGAGTCTACAACATATACTCCTTTCAATAAGATACTCAATGCACGTTTTAAAATCGAAACGGATTTTCTCTTCCCATATTACTAATTAGCAGTACTGTATATAAAAAGAGACACAACAAAGTCCGATGAGTCCGAACAGGTAACCGAATCCATCATATTAGTCTAAAAAAAAAGTCAATTTGTATTGCTAGTGGTCAACACTGTTGTCATATGTAAATTATTTAAAACATTAATGATAATAATCAGATGCACTAAACGTTCTTCTTTTGGGTTCTTTTGGCGCTTGTTTTTATAAATCTCCAACTACGGTTTAAAATTTGTGTTAATTTTTATTAAAAATGCCAAAAACCACAAAATGGTCACACCAAGGAACCGATTGGACCGAAAGAAAGCGTCTACATAAAAAGCGGGTGACGAGATCAACTTTACGGAACGTATTATAAAAACAGTGAGCATAATAGCTTATAGTTTTTTTTTCGATATAAAAATATTTTAACACTATTATTTACCCATAAAATGAAAATCAAAATACCCATAAAAGATTTAAAGATATGTCGCTCTTTGAGGGATGTGAGTGGTCCCATTATACACCGCTAGGAGATATCGGATTTAAATGATGTGATGACAACCCATGAAAAAGTTTGATTGAACCATACATTACTTCTAAAAAATCCTATTTTTACAAACATGTAACCAAATTAAAGAAGATTACTTATATAGTTTCGTATTCCTATATGAAATTTGAATATTCCAAATTGGAACACTGGACAACCTCTGACAAATAGATAACAAAACTAGCGTAAAGACAACAAAAGTTCATTGAATAATTCATAGCGGATATGTTGCTATTTATCCACGAAAGCATATTTGTGGTGTATGAATGGTTTTATTTCTGGACCAGAGTTAGTGGTTTCTTCTAAATTCAAAGGCCGTGGAAAAATAAACAATAAAATATATTTGCTCTGCTTCGAAAATCAGTTATTAAAGAACTTGGAGGAATCACCAGATATTGTTATGGACAACGCACCGTACCATAGCACACTGGTGGAAAATATCCATGCAAGTACATCGACAAAGACTGTAATAGAGGAATGGTTTGCAAAATATAAATTAAGTTCTAAAGATACCATGTTGAATGAAGAATAAACTGAAATTTATATTTGGTAAATCTACATTATATGTAATTATATTATGTAATTTATATATTTATAAATAGATTATTTATAGATTATATAGATTATTTATGAAAGATACAGAGTAGATCAGATGATTACTACTGTATATTCAATCCAGTTGAGTTAACATGGGAAATGGTGAAGCAGTACTACCATATACGTGTAGATAGGTCAAGGTCAAGAAGGATATAAAGATAAATCTATCTGGATATGTGCAAGGAACTATCGATGAATGTAAAACTTTTAGTCTCGATGATCTTCTTCAGACACATAGAAGAAGAAATAGACATTAACAGTGTATTTGTTAACTTGAAGAGTGACTCAGAAAGTGATAGTGAGCTAGTAAAAATTACAAGATTGAACTCATCCTAGAAGACATCCGGTCTTACCCAGCCTGATTACTGACATGACTGGGGTCATTTCCCGTGTAGGATTTTATACTCTCGCCTAGGACCATCACAAATATTAAACAATCGTAAACATACATTTACGACCATGCTGGGCAGGATTCATCCAAGCCGACAAACGTAATTTTTATTAAAAACTTTAAACTTTTAGCATTTTTAGTAAGTTCCGTTGGAGGTTAAACTAATCCCCTCACTGTTATATTAATAATATCCTCTTCCATAAATTTCCAATTACCTCGCTTATATGCCGAATTATTTTAGTTCAGTGCACTACAACCCCTTTAATCATCGTTTTTTATATTTTTAATCTTAGTAGGAGTAGGATATTAAAATGGGAAAAGGTCCGCGAGCAAATAAAATTTAATATTTATTTTTGTTCGCCCTTTCTCCTTGCCGAAGCTGAATTATGGACTGGATCCGAGAGTCCTGGAAATAATGAAATTAATCCGACTAAACGGGAGGGGAATTTCGCAGAAATTGTATTCCCTCTATGCGTGGTTATTTAGATATGGAAAAGTAATTTTTCCCACTGTTTTCCAGGGATTTTCCAGTTATATTTAACATTCGCATCAGGCAAGTTATTTAAAGATAATTAAAAATTGTATGTGTGTGTTAAAATCTTTAGAAAATTACCATTAAACGCAATTTTTGTGCAAATTATTTATTATAGCTTGCATGAATTCTGATCATATATTCAAATATGTACTACTTTATTTATTATTCCATATTTAGGTTTATAACATCCCATTTGACAACAATACCTGGGCTAGGAATGATAAACATAAGGCGGAAGTTTTCTCTAAACACTTTAAAACATTATCTAATGAGTACCCGTCTGAAATATACGCAACAGATCAAAATAACAGAGTCGACTTTCTTAAAACTCCGTTTCAAATGGATCTGCTACATGAAAAATTTACTGCTAAGGAAGTGAAACGAACAATTTTTAAAGAGATCAATGTTAAAAAAGCTCCTGGTTTTGACCTAGTTGCTGGAAGAATCTTAAAACACTTGGAAAGTGGCTCAAATCATTAAGATTCTTCGACCTGGTATAAATCAAAAGGCGCCTCCTCTTACGGTCCTATAAGCCTGTTACCTATGAGCTCTAAACTTTTTGAAAAACTATACATTAAGAGCTATTCTCCAGAGGTTCCAGAATAAAGTGTTGTGAGTCATCGTCTATGCCCCATATTACTTGTCCAACAAACTGATTCAGCGCGAAAACTATTGGCATTCTGAAAACTATTAGTACCTTCCAATACAGTCGCCAAACAGTTAAATGTGCGCGATGATGGTGTAGTGCATAGGCTCAAACGCAAACTACCACACGAACTGATTAATAGACACAAAGAGCGAGATTTAATAATCTCTAGAATAGTCTTTAGAATAATATAGATAATAGGAAGTTAGAATTGTATCTAGATTAAGATTTAGATTATAAGTTGTACAGCAGATCATTTACTGATCTTCGACATCTTCTACATATCAGGATAGATATATTATATAATGGAAATCATATAATAATATTTATTACCCAGGGGCAGATTGTTGACGTTCTAAGAGTTCTGAAGTTCTATAATTATACTTGATTCAGTGAAGATGATACAGGTCTCAAAATAATCTTGTTTATGATGCTTTCTTATAATATTCAGTGATCTAGTAATTTAAACTTATTAACAAGTATACAACAATTGCTGATTATTAAAACTTAATATGAATTAAATTTAATTAAATGTGACTTGAAAAGTTAGTGAGTGTTAATTCTTGAGTTATATATTTTAATATATAAACGTTGAGTATTTTAATTAATAACAATGATATAGGGCGGGACAAAATTCTCGCTTCCATTTTGATTGCGCGCCGTCTTCGCTCAGTTTCCTTTTAACAATTCTGTTTCGTAGACGTCCAAATTTTATTATGGATAAATATGCGCCACAAGATTTTTTTATTATTTAATTAATACATTGTTACTAGTCGGTTCCGTCTAACCTACAATTTGTCTTTATGCTAACTTAAATCTAGGTATATAACTAGGAGGACCCATCGGCCCTAACTCAGTCTCTGGTGAAATAATGTTTATACATGTCACTGCTGAATTTTTTAATATATGCACCTCACTACAGAACACTACACAAGATCAGATGGTTTGTTTCTTTTGAGTCTGTGTCCTGTTCTGGTGGTATCCAAAAGTTGCTATATTTCAATATTAGTATGAGAATGGAGTCTTTCCTCATGCTCCCTTGCAATTCTCTTGATTTCTTGACTGACTGTGGGTATCTGAAGGTCTCGATGTAGGTAATCAGTCCTATAGTATTTGGATGCACCCACAATACTTCTCAGGATTTACAATATCACTACATAGTATAAAACAAAGTCGCCTTTTCTGTCTCTATATCCCTATGTGCGCTTAAATCCTTAAAACTACGCAACGGATTTTGATGCGGTTTTTTTCAATAGATAGAGTGATTCAAGAGGCAGGTTTGTATGTATAACACATGCATAATATACTAAGGCAACATTGCTAATTTTAGAGGTTTCTAACGTGATGTCGTAAATTAACCTATTTTTTAGGCTTATTTAGCAATTAGCAAAAACGCTGCCTAACCCTACGAGTTAGATCAAATTAATGTACTACAGTATTGTACACCATAAAAAGGTCTACAAAAAAGTCCGCGATGGTATATGTTTATCTTTTAGGGATAACCCACATTAACCATTTTTATTGTTTACTTTTCACGTGAGAAAATGGCTTATTTACGAAGCTATTTTAAGCAATACGGCATTAATCCTTATCGAATTAAGTACCTTAAATACAGTGTGCAATTAATATAGATCAATATGGTTCCTTACAGCATGTAAATTAAACAAATATTTTCGGAGATATTACAAATTTAAAATTTGCGTTTAAAAATGTGTAATGTAATAAAAATTGTATCAATTTAGATATTCCAAAGATAGCAGGAAATCTTCATAGTAAGTATAGGGGAAGAGGAATTGTTTTACTCCAAATTTAATGCGTGCAGGCCGAGGGCAGTAATGAATGAACCAAAAATACTGGATCGATTTTAATCATGTTTTCATTGAGTGACATAGGTATATATATTTTATGCCCGTGCAAAGTCGGAGCGGGCCGCTATGTTTTTATATACAACGTTCATATTTTTTCTGTAGTGTATTTAATTTAGTATCAGCATTGCATCCGTGCGAAGCCGGGGCGGGTCGCTAGTTTATTGAATATAATCGTTGTATTATTGCCTTTCAGCGGAAATTACGTCCATGGTAGCGGGAGTTTTGCCTCACACTATATATAATATTATATATAATAAATAATAATAAACAAGTTTTTGTAACATATAATTTTTAAATAATTCCCTTTTCTCAGTTATGTAAGGGTGATCACTACTATTGATAATTTTCCTAAACATAACATATTTATCTCCATATATTTATATTAGTTAACGAAAGGAACGTGGCATTGAAATACTGAAGATAGGGGAGAGAACTAAAATTAAGCGGGTCAGAATCCAATTCAAGTCTGGCCAAATTCATTTAATATTTCAGATCCAAGTCGGTTTGCGTTTCCGCGGTAGACCAACGGATTTAACGGCTGCTTTTTCCCCATCTAATTTCGACCAAGATCAATTTTTAACTACATGCGTGGTTTAAGTACTCATTTGGTCATACAACGAATTTGGTTGTATTAAGAAAATTGTATTAAAATAACAATTAGTGGTTTTTATTTTCATTGTTTTATAAGTAGTGTTTTCAATAATATTGGTGAAAAAAATTAGGGATGTAAAAGTTCAGCACGTCAGCAATTAAAAGCTGAAAAAGAAATAGATTTATATGAAATTGAAGTTATAAGAAGACCCACATATTTCATGCTAAACAATTAGAGTGAGATATACTCGAGACACGAATAATTCAGTTAATTTATGAGAAAATTTAAATCCTAGACACAGACATTTTGTGGCAGCATTTGTATAACTAACTTTAGTAGCGTTGGGAATTATCGACTGAAAGTTCGAACAGTCGAAACAGTCGATAGTCGCAAAAGAGTCCAAACAGTGAATAGTCAAAAAACTAACGATTTTGCACTGTTCACTGACAAATGCACTGTTAGACGGTTTTCTTAAATTGGGGATATTAGACAAAAATGAACAAACCGTTTCCTATATAAATTGTGAGAGAGGAAAGGACGGAGATAATTGCTTGGAGCGGTTAATTTTATATGTGCTTATATTTTCCAACGGTAGTATAAGCGAGACGGAGATGTACATACTCCTTCAGGTACTTCATGTACTTTAAAAAAGAAAAGGCAACAATAATTACTGAACACTATACTATATATAAATATATATATATATATATATATATATATATATATATATATATATATATATAATAAATAATATAATAAGTAAGACATAGACAATACAATAGAACTTAAACAAAACCAAAACTAAAGATGTATAATATCCATAAATACCAAACAAAAAATAAAATACTAAATAAATAATAAATATATATCTAATCATAGAAAAATAGTATTTCATGACATAATTAAAAATGATGGCTCAATAGCTACAGGAGCTTTTTTAAATAAAGTAATTTTTAAATAAAGTATGTTACCAATTATTGCCATAAAAACATTCAAAGTATTTTACTATTTATCATTCCCAATTTTAATCTTTTACAATAACAATCTTGAAAAATATTGTCCTAAAATGCTGCTGTATTAATACACAATATATTATTATTTGCAAGCAAACTACCAAAAAAATCATAAAACTTTATATATTACATAAAAATATATGTAAGTATAAATTGGGTACATTTTTGTCAAGGTCGCGGCTAGGATGACAGAACCAGAACGTTAAAAATCAGTTGAACTAATAGATCTAAATATAATAACTAAAAGTACACGACTGAAAGAGTGAATAGTAAATAGTAACAAAATCAGTCGGACCGAAAATAGCGACTGAAAACAGTGGACTGAAACAATCACTGGTAAAAAGTAGTAAAATCAGTCGAACGAAAAACAGCGACTGAAACAATCGATAGTAAAAAGGAGTCAAATATTAAACAGTCGATAGTTCCCAACACTAATCTTTAGTTAACTTTTTATTTTCAAGCATCACTTGAAAACCTCAATTATTAATATCCCTTATATATAGTATTCAATATTATCCATAAACAAAAAAACCTATGAGTTCCTACTATAAAATTTTAAATACACTTGTTTGACAGTGAGAATTTCGAAAACTCTAAGTTGGAGACGTTATTCGAACAATACTGGTGCCAAATTCAAGAGGACTCCTCTAAAAGTTTGGATGTGATTTAAAAATAATTTTAAAGTGTTTGTGGGTAAGCCCCAAGACCAGAAGCGTATTTTGTATCAAATCACAAATAGTGGAAAATGATACCACTATGACAACCAAAGGTGTGGGATAGACCTAATCAAGCACCAACTAAAGAAGTTATGCCTGTAGATGTTTTAGATCAGCTTCTTCAACCCAACGAACATCACTAGGAAACATTATCAATTGCACACAACACCTGAAAGAGCCTTTTAAGACAAGGAATTTTTTTGACGGGGAATTTGTGTTTTTTTTCTGAAAAATGGAAAAAAGTCGTCGTTTTTAATGGATAGTAACTTAAATAAAATATATTTAATGAAAACACCAGTTACAGTTACAAGAAATCCTCAAAACTTATTTATACGCATCATATTAAACACATATAAAATGATTCATATTGAGGGCCCGTCTGATTATTATTTAATGGTACGACGACATGATCATTATTCTTCCATCGAAGTCAAATTTTATGTTACAGTATGAGTAAATTTTGTCCCCGAGCAGTTGAGAACGATTCTTATGTTACTTGATGCCCTGAACTCAAACCTTAAATCCATGTGGCAAGACTACTTTTAGTTTTGTGAGTTTCAGCATGTTTATAATGGCAGCTGGCTGGCAGCGTTGCATTAAAAATTGTTTGGAACTATTTTATGTGCTGTCATATTTTTTTTATTTCAAAAATGATTTAAAGTGTTTTTGTTACATAGGTGAGTGGTATATGCTTGATAAACGTGGAGAAATTATGACAAATGCACTCAAACATGCGTATTGGCAGTACTTTGACTTTCCTGTAGTAAAAACTGACAAGCCATGGGTGCAAATTGTTTTGTACCATCTGGCGAACAAAACTGCACAAATCCTCACTTTGTGAACATATATACTTTTCATTTTCTCTGCTAACGTTATAAACAGAACAGAGAAATAATGTAATAAGGAATTTAATTAAACTAGCATTGAACTAGCATCTATATCAGTCAGCTGCATTTATGCTTTCACAATTATTATATCCATATTTCCCACATATTTTTTGAATAAATTTAAATTTGTTAATCTTTAAAACTTTACAGAATGTTTAAACTCGTCATAGTTGAAGATTTAAGTGTATGAAGGAGTTTTGTGGCCATCATTGATATTGATATTGGATGCTAAAGAACGAAATAAGCAAGACATTCAAATAGCATTAGAACATATGAATCATATAATTTATAAAAAAAAACACTGAATCAGTTAAATATCGGCCTTATATTTTTCGTACCATCATGTATCTATTTCCATTTTATTCTGCAATATCACGATATTTTTTAAAAATATCGTCAATTGCTTGCCATTCCGGTTTTACTTTTTACTCTCTTTTTCCATACGCCAGTAATATTGCACTGTAGCCTCAAAAATTACCTATCGAGCGAACCGTAAGGTCTGTAAGGAAACAATTGAAAACTATGCAAAAACTATTTTTGCATGGCGAACGAGATTTTCATCGCTGGCGGCAATCTAAAATTATTGATGTGGATTTTCTGGGATATTGGCGATATGCGGAACTTTATGGGGCACGGGAAGTTTAAATCAAGAATTCGCACTCCGTTACCGACAATAATAATGCATATTAAGTCGTAAATTTGACGTACGTAGCGTCGTCGTAAACGCTCTTATAATCGACGACATTTCATGGTTGCCTAAGATTGGTGATGTACTCGAATTGGGATGATGTAGATCTGGCAATTACTTCGAACTTTTGGAAATGTATTCAGAGTTTATACGTTTTGTATTATGACAAGTCACTTTATACAAAGTAAATAGTGGATAATTTTAATTGAATCTGTATTATAATTACGACCATATTTTTATACAGATATATCTGAGGATCTTGCATAACTAGATACATATATGCTCGATATATTTATGAAACAGTTATTTGTTGAAAATCCAGCTCAAAATATCAAATAACATTTCAAGAGTTACTGCAGATGTCTACCGATGCCAATTCCAACATCAATTAAATGACTGCCACGCATTGCAAAAGTTGTGTAGGATATACTGCTGCTGATGGTAAGTTCTTCTGTCTCCGGTATACTAGACATATATTTATAATTACCATTTATTAGAAGTAGCTATACCCAGACGCGCCTACCCCGTATTCTTTTAAGTTCAACAGATTCCACCATAAGAGTTTAGCTCTGGAGAATCATGCTATGCGCAAAACTATATGAATTTGCAACGTTATCACTTGTTGAAATTATCTAAAATTCACAAGTAAACCTAATATTTCTGTTGAGGCCTAACTTAAAATGTGCTGATATATTATTCGTCCCCTATCATATAAATATAATATGAAAAACCACTTATAACTTTTATATCTTTTATCATAAATTAATTTTGAAAATGGAAGAGAAAATAAAGCTATATGTAATAATTTATCAATATATAAACTCTACAGTAACAAACTAGTTATAGTAAATTGTCCGTATGCTTGAAGAGTATAATATATATTCTGGAATTCACAAGTTCTCACTTGACACTCAAATTCAAATTTAACTAAGTTTACCGTCTATTATTTTAAGATTATATATTATGGCTAAATTATTTAATCTTTTATAAACGCATTTAATTTGAAACGGAAAAAGATAAAATAAAACAACGTGTAAGGTAATTAGTGTACTTAGTATTTATCAATATATAAAAACACAAGCATCCATTCATTTCAAAAATTTCTCAATAATATATCTTACACGGTATTAAAAATACCTTCCTCCTCCTCCTCTTCCTCAATTGTTTCCTAGCCGAAACTCTTGTTGGAACCCCTCACTCATTACATTCAATAAAAGCAAGGAATGCAAACCCTGTGTAGAATATACACGTAAACATTCATGGCTATATTTTATATTGTCCTTGATTTTTTACGATTAATATAAAATATTCTATATATATAATGATTCTTTGAAGTAGAGTAAGTACCCAGAAACTAAGATTCTGGCTTATATAATACACATCCTGTATGTTTGACCTCATTTACCCATGCTTCAACACTTGTAGCGTCACTCTTATTTTGTGTACCTGCAGAATTCAATTGGCTTGTTTGCTGAATATTATATAAATCTGGATGAATGAATATATCTAGTCGCTTCCATTTGCCACTGCCTAAATTAGCTCTAATTAGCAGTTCTATATTAGCGTATAGCTGATCCTGCTAAAGTAAAAGTACAGGTAAATATGACTCGATCCTTTATGTGAGTATATATCATCAAAACCACAGCTCATTTATCGCATAACAAAACATAACAATGCCTAAAAAACTAAGTTCAATACTGGGCCTATTAGCACTAAAAGAATATAGGAATAGAAGAATTTTGATAGTGATAAGATTCAATATTGTTC
This sequence comes from Rhynchophorus ferrugineus, assembly GCF_030347505.1. Lineage (NCBI taxonomy): Eukaryota > Metazoa > Arthropoda > Insecta > Coleoptera > Curculionidae > Rhynchophorus > Rhynchophorus ferrugineus. Next base: position 13,690,147 of record NW_027472583.1, on the reverse strand, counting down.
GTTGAACTATGTAATCGAAGATGGTAAGAAATTGGATAATGCTCTCTGGACTGCTTATCTGGACTGGACCTACAGTTTAACGTGGGCTCCGAACCACGGTCCTCAGCATTAAGCCTACCAACTGGCGAGTGACCAACTTTAGAAGTCATCCCAGAAGACATCCGGTCTTACCCAGCCTGGTTGCTGACGTGACTGGGATCATTTTGCTTGCCAGATTTTACACTCTTTTCTAGGATAATCACAAATTTTAAATAATTACAAACATAAATTTACGACCATGCCACAGCAGGATTCGAACCCGCGGCTATCGCAACAAGAGGAGGACCATCCAATCGCCTTTACCACTGCGCCACTAAGCCGGCAATATACTAAGTTAGATAAAGGGATTCTTGTGGACTAGACCTAAAGGCGATACCCCATAAAAAATCCTCAGGAGTGGAATGGAAAAAAGTATTACATATTTTATAGAAGTATAACTTGGATTTGTTATTGCTATGCTTATATATTGATAAATAAAATGTATTTGTTATGATGCATATTATTTTAGTTTCTGTATATTACATATGTTATATTACATATGATAAATATTGTATATTGTTGCCAGAAAGTTGGAAAAAAAAATTAGAGAATGATGGAAAATATATCGTTTAATGCATATTACACCAATTTTTCTCGTATAACAACACACAAATAGGTATCAATGTTTTTTTTAATTAAATGAACATATTCAAGGACTTAATACTTTTAACACAATTCGCCATTTCTCAACACAACGGGGAATTCGAAACTGCAGCTCCGTGTTGATTGAATAAAAAGAAAGCAGCCCATAAAAGACATTGGGAAGTGGCGAAAATAACTCAATACAGGATTTTATTTCGGGCTTAATGAAGTGGTACGTTTACTGCGGGCTAGACGAATGGCTCAGCCAGGAAATCCATAAATCTTAATTTTCAATCAATCGAAATTTATCTGGCAGAAAGGGCAAATGGGGTTTTGTGACACACCCCAGGGAGTGTATGTCTAAAATTGATGATCGACGTGGCGAAAATGTCATTATAATACGTCAGAATAGACAAATTATGATAGATAATTTGCCACATATATAATTTAAATATTTTCTTCTATTTTTTGTAATGTATCTTTTTAATTTTTATTTTGATTTAAGAATAAATTGGCTCAATTATTTATTTTGTTTATATCGAGCTTTTTTTAGAAGTATAGTTCTGTCTGTATTATTTTTAAGTATATGTTGTATATATGCCATTATTATATATCTAACAGAGTACTCAACAAATACGCTTAACAACTTGCTGTTTAGCTTCAATAGTATTTTCTTTGTTGTAAAATAATACTAACAAATACACGAATTTTTTAAAATGTTTTCAAAATACAAAAATCGTTTCACCAAAACTTTAAAGGATAGACTCTCTTGAGATTGGCTGGGCTTCTAGGTTAAGTTAAGAGTTTTAAATGAATAATGTGTTATTAGAGAAAGTTAGGCTGAACTTACGACGCTCTAGTCTCTTAAAATAGAAAGTTTATGCATGGCCCTAAAAAAGGTACATGAAATAGTTAACACTTATGGGCATCAAAAAATAATGCTTATACACAAACTTATGGGTACTCAGTTTGTTGACATCGATCCAATAACAACGAAGCACCTATTCAGAGCATTGTCTGTTCCTGTTGAAGTGTTTTAAAGAAAAACATGAAATTAGTTTGTGACAGTGGATAAAACATGAGCTCTCTGCTATACTTGAATTTAAAATATTATTAGAAGAACGGACAAAAGACAGTAATAGCCATTCCAGGCAATAACAACAAGTTGCTAAGCACATTATAAGGTTGTTAGAAATATAATCATTGGTAAAATCAAAAGGAAAACAAAAATTAGTAGCCGGAAACACATTATCTAATTTTTTCTTTATAATAAAATAATGTTAATCAACAAACAAGAGTTTTTTAATATTTTCAAAATACAAAAATATTTTCACCAATACTAGAAAGGATAGATTCTCTGGAGATTTTGACACGTTTCATATGAAAATCTGGACTACTAGGTTAAACAAGGAGTTTAAAATGAATAATATGTTATTATTGAAAGTTATGCTTAATTTAAAAAGCTTTATTTAAAATAGAAAGTTGTAGGCTGCTGAAGTAAATTAAAATAAAATATGAAACTGACATATGACATTGGATAAGACATGATTCCACTACTATAAACTTGAATTTAAAATATTGTCAGCAGAGCGAGTAAAAAGAACAAGTTATTAAGAAAACGATTTAAAGTATAAAGTTAGTAGAAGTACTACTAAAATCAAAATTCTTTAAAAGAACTATTAGCCCGAATACCGAGAAGTGATATTTTACCTTATATATGTATTTCTCCAAAATAGGAAGTAAACAAATTCGTTTTCAGAAAAAAATACAAAATTTAGAAAAATGTACACAATTGTTAAAAATTTTGCGATGTCAAATTGCGAATCACTCCCGCTTGTCAATGTTTTGAGACTTCAAGCGTTCTCTGCTATATAGTTCGCACTACAAAGCCATACATCTGATTAAAGAATGAAGAGAAAAGTATCTGATATTACACCGAGAGCAGTATTTTAATTAAGATACGACAATCAGTGCACAGTTTTGACATATTTGTCGAATAGATGAGGAACGAATTCTTCGATTATCCTAACGAAACAACAAAGTATATATTCTCCCGACCGAAGGCTACGGATTGATGATGTTGACGATGTTGGACACTTCTGCAGTAAATTTAACGAAAATTGTATAACCCGAAATAAAAGTAACATCGAAGTTAACTTGCATTTTTTACGACTTTGTTTATAACCGTTATTACTAACATCGAATGGTTATTTTCATATATTTTGATTCCAATATACATCATTATAGCGTATAACTCACTGTCTTTGATATTTGGCGTATATTGAAAGATGTATAAGGTATATAATTCTTGTCAAATTTCGATATCGCTAATTTATTTGAACATGAATTACTGAACTTTTCATTCGTTTTTCACCAAGTTATTTTTCAATTTTTAAATGTATTATTCTTTCACTTTTTTTTCAGAAGCAATTTATAGAAACAATCATCATTTTAGTGGACTATTTGCACATGAGCTGATGTAACATACCTAAGTTTCTATCAACTTAGTTATAATCTCTTTCAGTGTTAAACCTTATAAGTATGTGTTTTATCATTGAATTTTTTTTTTTTTTTGATAAGCAAAATTTTTGTTTCAGTCAGTTCTATGACTACCATTTAAGTATTCATGATTTTTGCTAAATATAATTCATTTTCTGTGATACTCGTCTGAATTTCCATGAAGATTGAGTACTCTACCAATTTATAAATTAGAAAAAGATAGAGGTTAAAAAAAGCAATATTTCGCCGGAAATGCACCAATCCCGATCAAACTATCGTAGTTAATCGCATATGCAATTGATTTCCTTACGACTAATCTACCCATTAATCATTCTAATCCGATCGAAGAGTACGAATCTCATTACAACTATCGTTTCTAATGCCGTTCTTGTCTGAGACTAAGGCGCTTATCTTCGCTTATTTGAATCGGTACGTTCGGTTCTTGCCCGAGAGACACTTCAAACTTAAAATCAATTACCGGATCCGTATTATGTGGTGACTAACGGTAGCTGGAGAAGAATTAATTGTTGAATATGGAACGGTGTTTATTTTATATACAGTACCGATTATAAATGGACACACTTATAAATATTTTCACATATTTTCTATTTATTAGTATTATTACTAGTCGTTGCTGACTAACTAATAATTTATCTCTACATGTACTTCAAATTAGGTACTTATAACACACGACCCATTGGCCTCTTAATCAGTATGTAATAAATTAAATGTTAATAGCACTTTCCAGTATTTTTACTATTTTACTACACTACTACATAAGGTCATACGTTTTGGTTTTTATATAGAAGTGGAGTGTTTCCTCAAATCTTGTTGTGAATCTCTTAATTTTCTCTGCAAGACATGGAATCCGAAGGTTGTGGTGTAAGTGAATTCCTGTAGTATCTTGGTACATCCACAATAGTTCTTAAGGCATTATCTTGGAATACTCACTTAATACTAATACTAATACTGTATATCACATATATAGAGAAGACCAATAACAGGTCCCAAAACATTATCTTATGGAACATCTGCTTATGTTTCTTTCGTTGTTGAGTGAAGTTGCTTTTGTATAACTCTAAATATCTTTCATTCATAATTCAAATAATATAAGTTTCAATTATGAGGTTCTATTTTAAATTTATTTCTATTTATTAATATTATTACTAGTCGTTGCTGACTAACTAACAATTTATCTCTACATGTACTTCAAATTAGCTACTTATAACAGAGGACCCATTGGCCCCTTAATTAGTATGTAATAAATTAAATGTTAATAGCACTTTTCAGTATTTTTACTATATTACTATACAACTAAATAAGGTCATACGTTTTGGTTTTTATATAGAAGTGGAGTGTTTCCTCAAATCTTGTTGTGAATCTCGTAATTTTCTCTGTAAGATATGGAATCCGAAGGTTTAGGTGTAAGTGAATTCCTGTAGTATCTTGGTACATCCACGATAGTTCTTAAGGTATTATTTTGGAATACTCACTTAATACTAACACTAATACTGTATATCACATATATAGAGAAGACCAATAACAGGTCCCAAAACATTGTCTTATGGAACATCTGCTTATGTTTCTTTCATTGTTGAATGAAGTTCTTTTTGTTTAACTCTAACTATCTTTCATTCATAATTCAAATAATATAAATTTCAATTATGAGGTTCCTAATCTAAATTACTGTGAAGATCAAAACAAGTGTAAGGTCTTGCCAGGACTTCGGTATACACTCCTCAAAAACTATTAATAATTTTAACAGTGCAAATAATTGTTTTTCCCCATTTTCTTGATCATTTTACTGATCTAAATATGGTCAAAGGCTGTACAGCGGACAATACTTTTATTATTTTGAAAGCTTGGTAATGTAAGTATACCTCATTATAAAATTCTATAATAACATCTAAACGAACAAGTTTAATGCATGAGGTATTCTCGAAAAATGACACAGTATGGCACATTTGGATTAAAACGGTTTAGTAGAGCATTAAAATTTTTTCTAAAGCAGTACGACACTACTATTTATGACAAAAATTCAAGTTTTTTCGCTTCTGCGATATTGAATTATTATGATAAATCCATCTGTTTTGTTTAAACAGAGAATGTACTAAACAATATAAACATCTGGGAGATACACAATGTTTATTAGTATTGAGCCACATTTTGCTTTTAAAACAGCTGTAATTCTTCGTCGAATAGATTTATACTGTCTGAATAGTTGGAATATTGTCCCATTATTGCACCTAAATATCCACTAATTGTTTCAATGATATTCAATCTTCGATTTACATCTCACTCTCTGCATTCGCTATAATAGTTCTGTTATGTTGACGTCTGGCGATTATGATAAATAGGGAAGAATCTTAATGATGTACTGATGACCCTCAAAACAAGACTGAGCCTTTTTAGTCTTGTATTATTAGTATCATATTACATAATCCACTAACCTGTTTTTGTCGAAATAAGGTTTGACATGAAAACTGAGCAGTAGACATGCGTCGCATTACTTACACAAAAGCAGTGTTACCAAAATGCAATAAAATGTACTATATAAACAGAGTTGATACACAAGAAAAAAAATTTGAATCAATAACTACTAATAATTATTTCATTTTAATTCCGATGTTGCCAAAAATTTTTCGATTTAATTAAATAATAGAATTATAATCATATACAATGACATTTCCATATCTTTAAAATAACTCTATAATTAAATTTAAAACATGTTACACATTATTAGTTTTATGAAATTATAATGCTACTTTTGAGAAAAATATATGCGAAATGATTTATTTATTATTTTCTTAATGTTAATTACTATATTAATTATTATTAACTTCTAAAATATTTCTTGCAAAAGTACTTATAATATGTGATTATGGAAATTGTTTTTAGCTCTCAACACAGAAAAATCAATCACTACCAAATATCGGCTTTGTCTTCGAATAGAGCTTTGCTATTCAACCATTTGGATTTTAGTAATTATTATTTGAACAAATGTGTAAATTTCTTTGCACTCGTATTCGTAGGTTGTGATTCTTTGGTATATATAATTTTTTTTATTAATTTTATTAGATTGCCTTCATAACATTGTCAAGAAAGCTAGTGGATGCCCTTACCATCTACCGTAATCTAATGTAAGGTAGTATGAAATAGCCCCCCGGTTACAGAAAACTTTAGGACCTTCTCGTGTAGTTTCAGGTGTATTCGGCAGAGGGCCCTGTAGGTCTCATATTAGAAAATAACTTCAAACGAAAATAGTAAAAATCATGTTTCATATCTATAATTAGTCGTATATTTTAAATGTAATAGTTGCTTTATATCATAATGAAATAATAATTGGACTTACGTAAATAGAATAACTCCAAACTATCCAAATCCTGATATCTGTCTTTTGTTTCGGTGAACTTGGCCCAAGCTGAAAATGAAAAATAGGTTAGTTGGAATAAGTTAGTTTCAAAAATAATAATTATATGACTTTTGTGCTGCATATTGTATCAAAAACCCATAACCAATAACTTGTGACACAAAATTAATATTTCTTGCTAAAATTCGCCGAATTATAAATCATCTGTATATATAAATTCAAGGGTAACTATTCAATTCATGTTATAATTTAATTCCTGCCGCACGTGTAATTAGCTTGGAACAAAACCAAGTATTTAAAAGTGACGTAAAATTATCATATTTCAATTAGGTAACTGATTGAAATATGTATTGATATTCTGCGATTAGAAAATTAAGCCAACTTTCCAACTAACATTATGATATAAAGGAGGTTCCATTTGATTTATCACAACTAAATTAGACCAGTTTAAAATTACCGATAAAAAGTATTTTCAGTAATCCTCATTGTGAAGTACATTGTGCAGTTGTTCTTTCCTTTTTTTCTATTTGGCTTGAATTCATTTCTAATATTAAGTACTTCCACATATTTTAGTCAGCGATATTTATTGGTGAAAATGCGAAGTATCGATGTAAATTTGTAAAATTTACACACTATTCATGGAGGGCTTAAAACATTTTGTTTTGAAGAGATCTGGTGCTGAATACCATCAAACATTTTTGGCAATTTATGGTGATACTTGTGCATCATACCCCAATATTCGATTTTAATTTTAATAACATAGAAGAGGTGATTGTCAAGATGATGCCAATGAGCAAGAACAGCCGGAAGGACCAAGAAAGTTATAAGACAAGCCCTAAAGGAACGTTCAGATAGCTTAGCAGTTGATGAACCAATTGATTCCAAACTGGCTAGTGAGCTACTAGATAACATAAAGAATAAATTGATCTAATGCAATAATCTCAATCGCAGAACATCCTGGGTTAGTCTGGTTGAATCATGGCGCTGTGTATATGGTAGAATTAGCTTGGTGTAAAATTTTACGAGCTGCTAAAACAGAATAAAACTGTTACTGCAGACATCCGTCTTTGTCGGTATAAAAAAGTTTGGAGAATTAGCAAATAAAACACGTTATCGGTAATAGTTGTCTTCAGATTTTGGATGAAATTGAAAATAAATCGACTAAACGGTACCTAAAATTAATAGTTTGATAGTCTCATTTGTTGAAGGAACCCCTACAAAAAAAAATATTGATTGGTTGGAGTGCACCAATATGTTACATATAGACTTGTTTATTACGTCGCTTGTAATTCACAATTTAATTGTGTCGAAACGGTTACAGTTCGTAGTGCCTAATTCTGGAGAATCCTAACCAGGTAATCGGTAAACTTAGGTAGTTTCCCTCTAACTTGGCGACGTTGCCATTTACTAGTAATCAATTGGGAGAATCCTACGAATATAGGAATATACATGGTAGGCAGTAATGGATAAATTATCCATTAGTGAATATTGAGGATAAGATAAGAGACATTTGAGGATATTCCGTACAGGTTCGTACCCATTCAATTTTAATTTTAATTTTACAAATTGGATTCAGTTCTATACCAAATTCATTATATTTTAGGCATAGTTAAAGGAAGTTGAAGTACAGCTTGCTTGAAGATTTTTAAAGTTCGTAATTCCTATTTTGGTAGACGTAGTACTACTTCTAAATTTGAACACGATTGAGTCGGAATTCGTAATGGTGTATCAAAGAGTGAGAGGTGAGAGTTATTAAAATCAGATAAGAATATGATTGCTGCCAAAATAGCTGTGAAAATTCTTATAGATACGACCTGGGTGAAGCTCGAGCTGAAGAAAATAAAGGATCTGTGTTATATATATAACACATTTTTAATTACTGGGTACCTGTCCTACTTTAAAAAAGATTACCAAAGAGAAAAAGAGAAAGGAAAGGAAATGTTAAAAGTATATAACCACGAATGTATACGTGTATATTCTACATACAGATATAATGCATATCGACTTGACTTGCATTCCGTGTTTTTATTGAACGAATTGAGAGATGGGTTTCCGTGCTGCTTTTGCGTATCGAAGAGATGCGATGAGGAAAGAATAAAGGTTTATTTAGTGCCATGCAAGATATATTATTGACTAATTTTAAAAATAAATGAATGCTTCTGTTTTTAAAAATTGATAAATAAATTATATTTGTTGACCTACATGTCGTTTTGTGTTCTCTTTTACCTTTTAAAATTAAAAATGTTTTTAAAAGGTTAAATAAATTAGACATAATATATAAACTTAAAATAACAGAGAATAAATTTGAAAATCAGTTTCAAGTGAGATTTTAGGTAAAACAAGAATATCATGTAGCTAACCTTTTAATATTTGACCTATTTCACTTTCTCGGTCAGCACCAGGCCGATTTGGCTGGCGTCGGGGTTTGCGTTTACCGGTACGTAACGTATCTGTACAAGTAAAAATACTTCATTTTTAAATTAATTAAGAATGGATAATTTTTTAATGACATTTGATAGGCTTAACCAAAATACTTAATTCATTGTCAGACATTTTTATGATTATCTATAATGTGCCAGACGTTCCATTTTATTTATAAAAAAATCAGATTATTTCAGTATGGCCGTAATTCTTATATAATTTATTTAAGTATCAAAATACGTAAAATTATTTCGCCAGACAATAATTCTATTGTTAAATAATAAGGAACATTATTAAGGCTGCCAAATAAAATAGGTATGTTGAAAGAGTGCTGTCAGTGTGTGCCTCTAGATATTTTAAAAAAATATTCAAAATTATACCTGTAACATAAGATGTATATGGTTTTTTATAGTGTTAAAGAATTATATTTATATTTGTTTAAATATCGAAAAATATTGTATAACAAAAATATCGATATATCGAATGTATCGCCTACCAAAGTCATAAATTATCCATTCTTATTTAATGTCAAAATTGGCCGGGATGCTGACCAAGAGAGTGAAAGAGATGGTATGTTAAAAGATCAGCTTACCTGAAATTCTCTCTCCAAAATGTTGCTAGCTCTTAGAGTATTATATTATATTCTTCAAATATGCGTATAACTTTCAACACCTGGCCACCTTGCAAATTCATATACTTGTGTGCATTCCCCGATTCTTCAGAACTAGACTCTTTTGGTGCAGTATACTATAAATTGCAAGCTAATTGGGAACCACCTGTTCATTGTTGGAAACTAACTGAAGATATTTGATTACCTGGAAAACTTTTATAGCATCCTTCATATAGCTCAAAGATTTCTCCATCCGATTATTATTATATCTGTATCTAGCTCGCTAGAGATATTAATTAATCGCATACATAATTTAATTAAAAAATATCAACTGAAATTAAGCAGAAACTTACTATTCTTCAGAAACCTTAAACAAATATTTTCTTCTTTTTGTTCTTCTTCGCTGATTCGAGAACATCGCGACACTCTGGACGTACGTCGTTGCGGATCGTCCGAGGAGAAGATCTCCAACACCACGTGTTCACTTTTCTGTTCCGATTTGCTCATTGTTCGACCGAAATCACGTCGAAAAAGTCCACTTCACTCCCGGCGTGATATTTCCACTTCCAAAGGCCAATTCGATCGTTGGTTAGTTAGGTTAAATCAGGAATTTCGAAATCATTATATTAATAATTCTTGATGTGTTTACTGTTACGAATATAAGCACTTCAAAAGTCCCATACTAAATATAAAACGAAATATCTCCAATACCTTTTAACTTCAATCATAAAATATACAACTCTTGTCTAAATAGTTCGAAAAAAATAAGGCCGACATTACGGGGGTTGTCTAGAAACATACATGTCTTATAATAGTTAACATAAAACATAAGATTTCGGAAATAAATATTTAATTATTGCCTATATCTGAAAATGTTTATATAAAATTGATGAAATGTAGTGCACATAATCAAAATACTGTATTAATTTGGTGTATGGAGAGTTGCATGACAATAACATTTTATAATAAAACCGAATCCTGATTATGTATATCAGGTACTACCATGTATTATGATATTTTTTTCACTGAAATTATGAATTTATTGAGAAAAGTGGGTACAATATATAGAAATCGAAATACAGCATTTTCTATAATTTTTTTCCAACTTTCTGGCAAACATATTGTGTCGATAGAACAATGTAGGCAATATTTCGAAACAGTTTCAATTTTTAGCAATTTTAATCACCAGGCACTATTTCTAGTATCCTTCAGAAATGTTGCAATGTACCGGAGCGTTGTAATGAAAATTGTTGCCATCATTTTTTAATTCGTCTGGTACCCATTACTTACCTTTGACCTTTTTCGTAACACTCATCTATCGAATTTAATGGTTACATGAAATTATTCACACAACAGAATATCCATTAATATGATAATATAGTCGGTCTAATAAAACAGCCAATGTATATTCCAAATGCACTTCGTAAAATTCGTTATTCTACCATAGTTAATATTAACAGAATGCCGTCTAATGCGTTGGAATATGTAACCAAATCAATTTCAACAAACGTATACAAAATTCTATCAAACATTACTGATAATAATTAAAGGTTACAAAGAGGTAAACGTAGGAAAGCGAAATTTGATATTGATGCGGCAACATTGCAACATCATCAGAATTTATTGATAATAAACTTGGTTATTGATTGTTTATTCAATATACTATACCTTAGCACTAATGATACCTTTCTAAGATCCCTTTTTTTAACTCATTCACAATTTTATTTTTATTTTTATCATTATATTTATTTTTTAGTCCTTATTTGTTTGAGCATTAAGTTTCATTTGAATGGATATATGACATATGCTGATAATTTTTATGTTTTAATCATAATACTGATACATTAGTTTTCCATGGCTTCTTCAAAGAATCAATTAAGGCATTTTTAGTACAACGAGAAGGTTCAAACCGAATAGAAGATGAAGAAAACTATTTCAGGCTGGAAACAATGTTATCATCAAAATGCGAAGAATGATTTTAGAAAAATAAATAATATTTTTGTATTATATTATTCCTGATATTTCTCTCAGACCATCTGGTTTCCATTTTACCTCTTTCTGAATGATTGCTCTGATAATTCCTTATGTTAAGCTAGCTCTGTATTAATTTTTAGAGAATAGTACGAAAAAATTAAGGCTATTGCTTTTATCGGTTATAATAACTTTTCTTTAAATTTTGTGTTAATAACTAGAAAATTGATGAATTACTAACATTTTTCATATGTAGGACTAACTTTAAACCTAAATCTGTATACAGAGTACAGTATATATTTAAATTCTGTTTCCTGTTGAATACAATTTACCGTTTTGAAGTACTTCTATAGATAAACCATGCAATCCTCAAAAACCGATCTCTTCAAAGAGGCCTGGTAAGGCAACCCGAAACCTACATCTATTCTTACAGTTAGCAAAACAATTTAAAGTTATTTTCATCGTAAATATTTTGGAGAATAATGGCAGCGAATAAACATCGCGCCTGGAAGTTTCAACAGGGTCATTTTTATTTGCTGTTGTGGGTTTTTTTCCTTTTCGTTATTCTTTAGGTCCGGAATGTGAAAATAAACGTAATATGATCGTGACTTTTCCGTTGATGATGATGACTGTTAGGTTCAGTGTGACTTATAAATTGTAAATATAATAAAATATTAGTGATGATAATGCCGCGGTTTTTTTGTGTTTTAAAGTCTCCTTTTTAGCAACGACGGTTTATCTGGACTGGACCTACAGTTTAACGTGGGCCCCGAACCACGGTCCTCAGCATTAAGCCTACCGATTGAGTGACAAACTTAGAAATCATCGCAGAAGACATCCTGTCTTACTCAGTCTGGTTACTGGCGTGGCTGGGATCATTTTCCTTGCCGGTTTTTGCATTCATGCATAGGACAATAACAAACATAAATTTGTATGTAACCTGTATTTGTTTTGTAACATTATCTATATGGCTACATAAACACAGATGGTGTGGAAAGCTTAAATCAACATATTAAATTATTAAATATTCATAGAAAAGTTTCTTTCAATAAACCTATTTATTACTATTATCAAAAAGTTATACCATTCATTTCTCGAAATATACGATATATAAATACACAAACGCCTACAGAACTTTCACAGTGGTTTATTGATCCAAAAACGATAACAATAGTGAAAATTGATACTATTCTATAAAGTGATCGAAGAATAATATTTATATTAATGTAATCCAAATCTAAACGATCCTAGACATATTTAGGAGTTCTCATTAACATTATTTCCTAAATACAATCGGGCCAATTCCAAAACAAACATGATTGTTGAATGTGAACTACCGATTTTATTGACATATTTAACGAGTTTTGTTCTTTGTTTTGTTTTAGTTTTGGTGTAACTAGTTGATATTTTACTACCTTAGTTGTCGTTTGAAGTAAATAGCGCGATTACTGGATAGTATCAACGGGCTATATATTTGCTGTAGCTATTTCTTTTATTGTCATGCTTTGTAAGATATGTATACATATACAGAACAATAACTAGTCGAGGCTGATAAACTATAATCTTACGGAAATTGACGTTATGCGACAAATTATTTTCGGGCAATAGAGGTAAAATATACATCGATAGTTGTTATATAAAGGCATATCGATATTAAAATAAAATAAAGATGTTTTGAAGATTCAAAGATGTTAGTTAATATTTACAATAACATCAGTGAAATAAGTCGACAATATATAATATAATAAATCAAAATTTATTGTATAAAAACTAGAGTATAACAATCAACAGAAACGACTCAACACTTTAGAACCAATTGAAAAAAATTATAATAATATAAATATATAAGTATAAAATTTAAAATTAAGGAAATATCGTTACAGTCATATCAATATTATGAGTTCTGATTCTGATGCACCGCCAATACATTTCAGATTTCTTCCACATTTCCACATATTTCGTGTTATGGTAAAAGTCCCGCTACCATTTTCATTGGCAATAATTCTGCTCAAAGAAAAAAATAAGTAAGTGTGGTTTTCATAAAAAGTTTATTTGGTCTTTACATTTTTTTTCGTTATGACTGAAAAATTATATCGGCTAAATGGTTACCGCGATTCGCTATACAACTTTCGGCTCGTATAAGACATTTTTCATGATATCCTGCAACATCTGAGGTTGAACTTCTTCGATTTCGTGACGAATATTGTCTTTAAGATGTTGAATTGTTTGGGGCTCATCACATAAACTTTTGATTTTAAAAAACCCCATAAGGAAAAGTCTGATGCTGTTAAATCCGGAGATCTGGTTGGCCATGCTAAATCGCCACTTCGCCAAATTAATCTTCGAGGAAAAACGTCATTAAATAATTGAATCGTTGAACGAGCTGTATGTGCTGTGGTCCCATCTTGCTGAAACCAAATGTCCACTAGTCCTTGATCTTCCATTTCAAGCACAAGAAAATTTCGAATCATGTCTTTAAAAAAATAGGGACCAATGATGTTTTCAACATGAATACTACCACATACAGTTGTTAGTGGGTGCAATGATGTTTCATGAATTAATTGAGCATTCTGTGTTCCCCAAAACCGACGGTTCTGTTTATTGGCATGGCCACTGAGAAGAAAATGGTCTTCATCGCTCATTGTCAATTTAGACAAGAAATCTCCAATTTCACCAGACATCCTTAAGATTGTATTACTGCAGTCAACTCGTCAGGATCTCTCGGTAATAATTTTCGGAATATTTGAATTTTGTACAGGAACATTTTAAAATCAGTTTTCAAAATTCGCCTTAAACTGCGTGCAGAAATGTGTAACTGAGAACCACGTCTCTGAATTGATGTTTGTGGAGACTCTGCAACACTATCGCGTACCAAAGCTGCATTTTCAGCTTTACGAGACGTTCCTTGTCTTCAAAAACGCGGCCTGTCTGCTGTCGTACCGTACTGTAGAAAATGTAAACATGTAAACATGTAAACATTCGCATATAAATTATGATATTTTTGACGAATTTTACGTATTGTATTGTATATAATCGAAGGTTCCCTTCGTAAGTGTACTATATCTACTATTTGTTACAACATTTTCTGTATGCTTCATCTTGTTTACTTCAGTTCAATATTTTTGCTACATTGCTTGTTATTCTTTATAAATCTTGTGTTTACTTTTTCTAGCTTTACTTTTGAAAGTATCGAAGCAAATTCGAATAGTCCAAGTTTATTGAGCGACGAATACTAAGAATAACAAGTCCAATCAACTAGAAACCTTACTTATATATATATATATATATATATATATATATATATATATATATATATATATGCTTAAATACTATAAATGGATTTAAAAGGTAAGGGAAAAAGGATCTAAATAAACTTACTATATAATTTTTTAATAATATTTACTTATAAATTCATTTTAAAGGATTTAAAACAGATGGTGTTACTTTTATAGATGGAGTCGGTCAGAATACGAGCAAAGACACAACAATGTTATTCTTCAGTATGACTAACATATGCTCGACTAATCTAACAATTTAAGCTTCTAGGCTTTTAAGTTTATTTATGTTTTCTTGTAATAATATTAAAATAATATTTTTATATTATTTATTTTATTGTTTTATTATATAATAACTACTATTTTTCTATATATAGATTCACCTTGTGTATATTTGTGTTCGCAAAACTCGAAAATTAGTCGATATAGTAACTTGAAATTAGAACGAGACAAGTATTTTGCAATTTATAGATAAAAATAATAATTTTAAATATAAAATTTAAAAAAATATAAATTCATTTCGATTAAAAATTAAATTTAAATATAACTATATATGTATTAGCATTTTCACTTGACAATTTTAGCTATTTATTTTTGAATATTAAATATTATAAAGTTATTATAGTATCCTTTTTCAAAAATTTAAAGGTGAGTTAATTTGATATAGAATGCTATAATTAATCTACTTAGATTTATTTTATAAATAATTTAATTGCTAATATTTAGCTACTTATGTGAAACGGTGAAAATAAACTGATCAGAATTACTAATTTAAAAATAAATCCTTGTTGTTACCAGTCCTTGCATTTTTTCAATACAACTAAAATTATAAAAGAATCCATATTCTCCGTTGATAGATTACTTGGCTAACGCCAGCTACTTGTCTAGCTAACGACAGACGAATTATTTCAGATTTATCTAGCCCAAGTTATTTATTGGAAATCAAAAGTTATTTTTTCATTTCGTCAATTTAATTCTCATTATTTTTAGATCGAATTGATTTGTTTCCATTTTAAATACATGATTTATATCAATTAAAAAAATTTCTGGCCTCGCATATTTCATGGCTAAAATATTGATATAACACTGACACTATAAACTATAAAGATTGTGTTACTATTTTAAGGATAATCGTGATGTTATATAATAATTTTATTTTTTTTTCTAATAAAAGATTTAATGTTTATAAAATGAGATGTTTCGAAATAATCTCATACCATTCTAAGGTGTCCTCAGATTTACTTCTTGATATACGAGGATAATTGACTGTCTCAATGGTGAGTGGGTTTATATACGGAAATGAGATCCTTTGCGGGTACGTTTTGTTGAGATTTCGTTTGTTTCCTGAATATTGAATATTTATTGGTCACTACAATTCTAGTAGGGATATTTATTTTTGGTCTTGGGCTTTGGGTTTTTTTTACATAGCATTGTCCACTGACCATTGCATTAGTACAATACCTTCCAATATCCTTGTTAAGGTTCAGAATAATTATCAATATCAGAGTGTTCAGCATCATAGATATTTATACTATAGTTTAATTCAGAAAAGCAATTTCGTGCAAAGCGCAATTTAATAACATTTTTCCGCATCCAAAGGGAATGTTTAAGCAACACCTGACATTTTGTAACATTTATCCTTTACAAGTGCTTTTGTCCCATACGCAATTTCAATTGCTGAGATCGTACCTCACAAACAGACATTTTATTGACAAACAGGGTGACGAATACTCTTAATTAGCTCACCTACCGACTACTACTGTTGCAACATATGCTGACAATACAGCGGACTTATCATTACACTAGGATCCAATATCAGCCACAAAAAACCTCCAACTTCATCTTAACAAAGTCGAATTAGGTTTGAAAACGTGGCGTATCAAAGCAAATGAGGCAAAATCTGCCCGTATGACATTCACCTTTTGCAGAAGAACATATCCCTCGGTAAAATTTAATAATCATGAACTTCCGCAAGCATACAATGTTAAATATCTGGGAATACATTTTGATCGCCGTCTGACTTGGAAAAAACATATAGTGACAAAACGCAAACAACTTGGGCTTAAACTAAAGCAAAAGTATTAGCTGATAGGGCGTAAATCTAAATTATCATTATCGAACAAGGTTTAGCTATATAAGTCAATACTTAGGCCCATCTGGACCTATGGTATTGAACTGTGAGGTACGACTAGCAAATCTAACATAGATATCCTCCAGAGTTTCCAGTGTTAGTAAACAGTTAAATGTGCGCGATGACGGTGAAGTGCGTGGGCTCAAACGCAAACTACAATACGAACTGATTAATAGATATATATAGTGAAATTTAATAATTTCTAGAATAAGTTAGAATAAGTTAGGATAGACTTTAAAATAAGATAGAATAGTATCTAGAATAAGATTTAGATTATAAGTTGTACAGCAGATCACTTACTAAAGTAATCTTCTACATGTTAGGATGGTTATATTATATAATGGAAATCAAACAATAATACTTATTGCCCACGGGCAGATTGTTGACGTTCTAAGAGATTAATAAAAAAAAATTACAAATAATCAATGGTGTTATTGGTGTTTAACCCTAAATATTTAAGTATTCTTCAATATTATTATAAGAGTGTTATATATTCTGCTCGTTCGAAAGCTTCAACAGATAAATATTTTTTGACACATTTTTTGATAGTCTAGAGATGGACCTTTAGAATATTTTACCACTTAAAGAGTTTGAGAATATTAAAAATATTAAAAATTACTTCCTAAGATCAACACCCAAGAAAGGTATTAAAAGTTTTTAAAAGTTTTTTTCCTTTTCTTATTACACCATATATAAAATCTTAATTTATTGCATTTCATTGTCTTCGAACTCTTTGACCCCCAAGCCGTTCTTTTTCAACGACATTAAAATAACAAACCACAATTCGACATTCAACCAAGTGCCCAGAGTAACCGGGGTTGTTGAAAAGCAATAGGGCCGTGTAATATTCCTGGATGTCTCAGAAACATTTCCCCGGCTATGACAGCTGGAGGTCCACAGGGTTGTATTTTGAGACCACTCCTGTATCTTCTCTATATTATACTATATGCATTACTTGAAACATTTGCCGACGACACAGTTATCATGGCAAAAGATATATCGCCGTCTAAAGTAGTAGTAAAAAGTACAAGATCTACAAATAGACTAAAGGATTGAAAATATAGCTCAATAGCTCCAAATCTACAATGCTAATTTTGAATTGCTGAAAAATGACAAAAAATTAATTATACCACTTGACAGATGAGCGATTTCTCAAGCAGAATACCTAACTAAATATCTCTCAACACATCTCGGTGGTAGGTTAAATGGGAATCTGTAGACAAAAAGTGGTATATACGAAGTGAACCAAGAATTCGTCTTAAAACATGAAATAAGGTTGCTAAATCAAAGCAACGTGGAAGCAATACAGCTACTGGACAACACACAGAGAATCAGAATGAATATTAAAACAAACGAAACCACACAAACTTATGTAGTGCATAAGTGTATTTTTAACATATATAGTTATGGGGATGTTCTGCAAGGAGTAACATAAACAAAATTCAAAATTCTTCAGTCCTGAGAAGTATTTTGGGCACACCCAAGTACTACAGGAGTAACTACCAACATCAAGACCAGATACTCACAGTCAGTGAAGAAAAGAAATCAAGAGAATTGCAAGGAGGCATGACTGAAGGAAAGATATGAGGAAAGACTCCATTCTCATGAGAATATTGAAGTATTGCAACATTTGGATGCCACCAGAGCAGGACACATACTTAAAATAGTCAATGTTGTGTAGTGAGGTGCATATAATAAGAAATACTGCAGTGATACAGACAGATAGGGCCGATGGGTTCTCCTAGTTATATACCTAGATTTAAGTTATCATAAAGATAAATTGTAGGTTAGTCGGAAACGACTAGTAACAATGTAATAATTAAATTATACAAAAAAGGTTAAATTGTTTATATTGATATTGCGAATTTTTAAGAACTATATATCGGTTATTAAAAGACACGCAAATTCTTAGTACATGAATATCAAATTACTCTTACTGCTAGCTCCAATTTTTGTTGTTACAAATTATAAAATTTGAAGAATACACATGGATAGGTTACATCTTGCCTGCTTGTGCATAAAACTCTACTTATTGAAAATAACAAGATATGTTGATTATCACGACAGCTATTGAATATTTATACTATGCACGATGAAGAAGATGTATAAGTAATCTGTTAATAATAATACTGATATATAAAAAAATCTTTGTGAAAAATAATAGGATTAGGCTTTTCACCAATAGATATATCTCATCCAAATGCATGCAAGATCCTAACACATTACTGTAGAATTCATGTTATTGCAAACTTCGATTTTGGTTGTGAGAAGAAATATATTTCGAAGAATACACATGGATATGTCACATTCTGTCTGCTTTTGTATAAAACAATAGTTGTTGAAAAATAACAAAGAAATTTTGATATCCCTTTAAATATTCATACTAATCACGATGAAGAAGGTGTATAAATTATCTGTTAATAATAATATTTATTTATAAAAAAAAATTAGTGGAGAATATTTGGCATTAGATCCTTTGCTTTTCAAAGTCATGGCTACGAATTGAAGACACGTATTAATTTTAAATGAATTTAATTAATTATCCTACTGAAATCAAAGCCTGTTGTATATTCAAATGATGTGAAATTAAGTGTACTTATTATGTTCGTTAACTTTAAATATAACTGATGTAGATATTGCGATGACAGATAGTAAAATTTTGTTTTTAAGAAACAAAAACTTGGTAGGAATGTAAACCGAATTTTTCGAATGTTTTTCCATCTGTTTTAACAGACAGTAAAAAGGCTAATTTAGCATCTTAGACTTGATTTACCTATTTCGCAATCAAATCGTCGAACGAATCCAAACAAACATCACCGAGACCTGACGGAAAACGAGGATACATCCGATTACATTAACCGATCCGGCGATAAACACGAAAAATCCCGTTTAATTACAATTAAATTTCGATCAATGTGTTTATCGTTCAGTTTTTAAGTGCTACTAACATCATTCAAACACCATTTCGAGACGAGTGAAACGAAAATAAACAAACGCGAAGCGATCAAACAGTACCGACACGTGGTCCAGACTTACGCGCCCGACTTGATCTTATTTGAAGCGGAGTCATATCGTTACTGTATACCAAAACATTAAATAGAGATCCTCTCAGGTGGTGTCTGGATCGAATCCAAGTTATTTTCGGATGAACGTAGAGAATTTTGTCACCAGCCTGCCATCCGATCATTATTGGCTAGGATCACAGAGGTTTTTCTATGCGGGTATTATTCATCTGACACATATGTGATGCTAAATATGTGTCATTGTTCAGATTCTGTAGTGTAAACGTACGAATTGCTTAGGCGCTTTTATCATTCATGTAAATCACACTGAAAATAGGGATTTAGCTTTCTGGGAAGCTTTGGAAAAATCGTTGTGCAAGGTCCAATATCTAGATGACACTACAATCGCCTTTTCGATTCATTTTATCGGTTTGTTCAACAAGAGTCGCCAAGGCTTTTAATCTTGCGAATGTTCATAACATTTCGACTTGTGTCTTTGTTATTTTTTATTTAGGCGCCATTTTTTGGTGCGTAGGGCATAAATAGACTGCATTTAGCGTTGTGCTATATTTTCGTGGCTAAATTATAATCAAAATTAGTTCGATATATTGTACATTTATTCTACGAGATACACCCAGCGTTTTTGCTTGGAAAAAATATATATAATTTTGAAGAAAATGGGAACATATATTAGGACATTTAATTCTATACCTCTTACTTATCTTTCAGTGAATTTATAGATGTCATCCCAAAATAACTGTTTGTCTTTTGAGCAAAACCATTCATGGAGCCATTTTCTAACATTTTTTAAATTGGCCAACTGCTGCTCTGCAAGCGCGTGTTCCATTGATGCGAAAAGTTGATAGTCGGACGGTGCAAGGTTTGGAGAGTTGCTGGTGCGATAATATATGTTGTTCAATTGCTTTCAACCCTTCCCTGATCAGTATTGCATTACAAGATGGCCTGTTATCGTACTGTAAAATAATTTTACCGCGTTTTCAGGAACATTTTGAACGTTTTACGATCAATGCATAGTTCAAATTGGTATCAGTAGGGATTAGGATTAACTGTTCCACCAGGTTTCAACAGTTAGTAATACACCACACCACTCTGGTCCCATAAAATATAGTATTGTCTTTCGATCAAAGCGATTTGGCCTTGGAGTCGTCTTCGCCAGGTGATAACAATTATTTTTTTGCGCTTAGCTTTCCCTATAGCTCGTAATCGACTG
Organism: Rhynchophorus ferrugineus; assembly: GCF_030347505.1. Taxonomy (NCBI): domain Eukaryota; kingdom Metazoa; phylum Arthropoda; class Insecta; order Coleoptera; family Curculionidae; genus Rhynchophorus; species Rhynchophorus ferrugineus. The sequence continues at coordinate 13,668,977 of NW_027472583.1, read as the reverse complement.
CTAATCGTTTCTTGAATAACGTATAACGCTTAAACTTTTTCGATCTACCAGAACTTTCTTTGTCTTGCACATCAAAATCACCACTTTTTTCACATTTTCGAAACCATGCCTCACATATTTTTAAGTTTAAAGTGTGCTCGCCGTAATTTTCTACCAGCAAGCGATGTAATACTATGTAATGAAAGTAATGCGTATCGCCAATGCGCGTTTTCAGACACGAAAATTGATCTATTTGGCTATATCATTAATATTATAATTTCCTCTTGCTAAACGTAATGGTAACATGGACATAATGGAATCTACACATAATTTATGGGTTTCAGTACAAGGCATTGAGGAATAATTTTAATTTTTCCTGTTATTCCAGAAACAGTTATATCCATAGAGATTTGCAATTGGGCATCAATAACCATTCCTAATAGAAGCTTGACGGATGGGGTAAAATAATGTAATAAGAGGAGGACTAAGCTTTTTAGCTGGTAAAGAATACATGTTAATATTGATGTAAGCAAATATATGGAATAAGTTTTTTACTATTTTAGGACTGCATGCTATTGCTGATTGAGCAAGTATTCTTTAAAATATATTATTTAATAATACCACTGAGATATTATATAACAATAATATAAGGAAACATTGTAACTAGCTTCTTTGGGCTAGTACTTTAACACGAACTAAAGTATCTGCCAACACAGCGCTAACATCGTACTGTTCAAGAAATTTGTAGTATCGTACTAGACGCAAAGCTGCTTCTCGACCTGTATACGAATTGCGGAAGATTCACAAACTTCCAGGAAATCCAGCATATATTCGTTAAATACAAGCCAACATAATTTTTTAAATGAAATATTTGGGACGAGTAATGTAATTTCTATGAAAACCCCTTATTCAAAAATTATGTGTAAATCAAATTGTGTAAAATAATAAAAAATATAAGTAAAATTGTGACAAACATGAAAAACATGAAAAAGTAAAATTAAGTATATTAGTCATGTTTTATGTGAAATAAATTTACTGAAAAATATATAAAAAATAAACCTATTATATTTGTTGAACAATTCGATATTATTTTATCGATCATTCTATGTTATTTAAAACGTTAGTAATAATCTAGATACTGATTGTATTTGAACAAGAGAATCTCCCCAGATAATTCACGCGAATTATCTCGGAACGATTTAAAATATTGTATAATTAGCTTGTCTGTTTCTAAATGGTCGTTTTTTTCGTCTGCTACTCGAAGGGCAGGTATTCTGCGGTACGTGTCGAACCGTCGACCGCCGTGTGTGGTTGTCTTTATGGTCTTTATGACATATTTGAAATTTCGTAGGCTCAAATGAGCAGCAGAAATCGGAATTGTTGGCTTTTGTTTCGATTGGGTATATCGCGAAATGTGGACGGGATTCATAATGAACTAATTTGCACGTTTTACGAACGTCTAATAATAAAATCATCTTATTGTTCTTTATGTGCTGCCTCTTCTAGTACAACTACTTTAGTTTGCCATAATTATGTATCATATTTCTATAAACATAAGTTCTAACTATTGAAAAACGAGTACCTCCTTGACAATATTGAAAGTATGAAGTGGGGAAATTATGTAATTGTACATCACATACGAATTTCATTCAAGCACACACTGCTATAGATTGCTGTTGTTTATTTGGGTATTTCTTGGCCATTACCGCAAACTCATTAACAGTGATTTCCTAATACTATCTAACACTCTTTAATAATACTACTGTTTAAGTCAACAATTACTATATTCATGATAAGTTGACCACCAATCAGACTGAATTACGCATTGTTCAATAATGAGTGTTGTGGAGAAGCATCAAAGAAAATCGATTTATGCGTAAATCATTATTATTTTTATTAGATTAAAAAATATATATCCCTAGATTACCTAAAGTCCTTAATCTACAACATTAGATCTGATCACTGTTGCTCTTCAAGTGTCTTTTATACCTTGTACAAATTTCTATATACATATATATGTGTTTAGTCATGTCCACTTTTTACTGTGCCATTTTTACGTGTTCTCATATATTATTTTTATTTTATTTCCATATTGTGATCCTAACCATATGCAACTACTCTACATTTTAATCGTCAAATAATACATATGTCTTATATGATTGGTTATGTACCTTTTTGCTCTGTTATTTTAATTTCTTTTATACTCATATTGAGATCGTACGTGCAATAATACATATAAGTACAGGGGACTAAAAAATTAAAAAATAAACATTTATAGGTACAAAGGTACTTCGTGTTTGATCGTTTTTCTATATTCGGACAAAAATATATGTAGAGTTTTACTAATTTTACGGATATATCCTGGAAGTATATGAAAGAACTCAAGAACTTCTTTCATATGCGGACTGCCACAATATTTTATAATATCTTTATCATGTTTCTCAATATTATTATGAGTACATATACACTTTAGTGTATCGATTGTCATATCAATTTGTATAATAAATTATTTGGTGCTTTTACGTTCAGTTTCATTCATTCGTTTTTCTAACAGTATACAAACGTCATTTGATATCGGCGGACATTTTTGGATTCATTTAAATATTAAAACAGAAAAAATCATTTTTCCACTAATAATATTTATTTCCTGTAAAAATAATAACATTTTAAGAAATAACAAATTTATTAAAATACTAAACTACTATACTAGAATGGTTATATAATATCAGACATCATACCGATTTAAAACCGTTTGTCATTTATGTGGATAATGAATTAAATTGTCATTGCACAGTTTATTCAATAGATTTAGGTCCCTCTTGCTGGTGGCTTTTCCTACACTATCAAATATTATCTCGTAGAAAAATAGATATTGCGCTATGCAGTTTCACCCTATAGTCTCATTTGATTAATATTTGTACAACATTAAATATGTATATGTCACTACTCTTCAAATATCATATTTGAACCTTTTTAATTACTTTTACCTTCTTAAAACAAAGCAGTGTAATTATATTTATATAACGGTAATAAATAATAGTCTTTGATCAAGTGTGTTAGTACAAAACATGAAGTTGGGCACAAAATCAGGTCTACAAATTAATTAATGTTAAAGTGTATGTATTAAATCGCATTGGGTACATTTATAATTAACTTCATGTTGAAGTCTGGCTGATAGGTTTCACTTTTCAGAATGTGTCATTCTATCTAAAGAATATAAGATTCAATCTAATGGAATATGAAAGGCTGGAATTTGAGCTAAGATACAACAGTGTTATTCTTCAGTATGACAACACTCGACCACATGGTGCAAAGTCGGTGAAAACATATTTGGGAACATTAAAACCGGAACTACTCACCTTATTCTGCAGACTTTGCTCTTTCCGATTACTACTTGTTTCGATATATGAATCGTAACCAGTCTGAGCGGAGCTTCACTTCTTATGAAATATCAAAAATAAATCGTTCTTTCGAAATGGAAATCGTAAATTGCCTGGAAGATTAACAAAATAGTGACTATCGTTGGACAAGTTTCAAATTTCAAAAAATCCAATTACTATAGAATATTTATAGGACAGAAAAATACATATTATGCTATGCAATTTCACACTATAGTCTCATTTGATTAATATTTGTACAGCATTAAATATGTATATGTCACTACTCTTCAAATATCACATTTAAACATTTTTAATTACTTTTCTACAAAACTAAATGATATATTATCAACAAATGATGTACATATATTTTCTGAAGTTGGTCTTTTAGTAAACTGTAACGATACTAGTAGCAATTTTTAATATATTAATTAATAATTTTAATACTTAATTAATAATATCGAATTCGTTAGAAATTGTAGTTCAGGACTTATGTCCATCCTAATACACAGTTGTTCGAAAATAAACATAAGAGCAGAAAAAACATAATTTAAAAATAGAAGCATTTATATTAAAATGCTGACAGAAGCTTGCTAATTGTGTCGAATATTACTTCGCTGAAAAGTATCATAAAAATCCTGCTGAAAAACTACTATTAATATAATATAGAAAACAAAATAAGTTAGCAATTAACCTTGTTTATAATCATTAAATAAACTGAGAACAACATAGACAAACTAATCAAAAACATGTAATGCGGTAATATCCAATTCGGTCACAACCCAAAGTAAGACAATGACATACGAAATCAATTATAATTAGCTATGAAGCAGAATCGAAAACGTCGAAATCATGAGTTATTTTAAAAACATAATCATCACTGTCTGCCTGTTGCTAAGACGGAACCGTTTGAGTAAAAAACTTTAACGAGTCCCAAGACCGTAGTTTTCGATGCCGAAGAATGTCGATTCGTGAGTATATGAGCGCCATATCGAAAAAACAAACCGCGAAATTCGCTAAAGTCTTACTTTAATAAACCAGTGTCTTTTATAGTGTAATTTTAATAATCAACATTTAACGTATGTGAAGAAAATAAAATATATATTTCATAATGTATGCAAATATTTGTTATATATATATATATATATATATATATATATATATATATATATATATATATATATATATATATATTTATATATATATATATATATATATATATTTATATATATATATATATATATATATATTTATATATACATAGATTTACAATTTAAAAACTTATCTCTTCATCGATCGATCTCTTTATTATATGCAATCAAACGAAATTACGGAATTTTATTTTTTCAAAAAGACTTACAGACCTGATTTATTTCTATATCATTAAGTAATTTTTCTAATGATATGCTTCCATTTTTGTTAATATTTAAAATTATTCTTAGCAATTTAGTTCATTAAATTAATATTTTTTTTGATCAAGAAATCTAAAAATTTTACAAATTTCGTGCCTTCTTTCTCTATTATATTATTCCTCAATATGCTGAACACACCACCCAAAAAGCTTTACAACGGCATGCTGATGTAACAACACTTACAGATTTATTCAGTAATCTATTGACAATGCATCAGTAGAATTGAAGAAATTGACAGTATTGAATATTTTTGGCATTTGGATAAATAAAATCAATATTTTCATTCAATTTGGTAGTTAATTTGAGATATAACGTTTTTAATATTCCAATGACACATGTTTTACTGGTTAAAAGAATCGAATATAATAATTAATAAAAATATAGTGAAAAAAGCAAGTAGTGAAGAAATTTCGGTGTCTTCCGAATAATCTTTGTTAAATTAAACAGAATATAGTTACCGTTAAATAGTATATTGCAAATTGTTTGTCACACATCACAGCTGTAGAGTATCTGCCTTATAATAGTCAAATTGGAGTTCTTAAGAATATTTATATATAGATATTCCTTCTTCTAGTATTGCTCTGAAGTGATAAAAAAATGTGTTTTACTTCAGAGCAATACTAGAAGAAATAATATTTAATATATAAATATTCTTAAAAATTCCAATTTGACAATTATAGGGAAGCTTTGGTGTTTTCATTCGGAGTAATGATAAATGTTAAGTAACGATTTGAAATTTATCAAATCAAGTAAAGCGCCAAAAGAACTTTCGTCGGTTTATAACCTTTAATTATCAGTAACGTTTTGAAGAATTTTACAGACATTTGACGTCTAGACGAATATTATACGATTCTGTAATATATTCGGAGACAGCAGGCAGCATTGTTTCTCTTTTTAACTAGAACGAGAGGGACAATATTTTATGATATAAAATTAATTAATTTAATGGTAAGGCAATACATTTTATATTGTGATGACGCGAGTTAGATAACTGTTATAATTTATTGAGTTATTCGGTATATACAGACTAATCATGAAACGTTAAAAATACGTTTTCAACATTCACTATTTTAATATATCCAACGATTTAAGTTTTGTGACATCAAAACGTCAATGAGAAAAAGACCTGGATGACCAAAGGTTTGAAGACAATTAACTGGGAGACTAACTATATGAAACCGTATATTAAACCCTCGAAGAACTTTCAGACATCTGACGAATTAATTGTAATAAAGTGTGAAAATACAAAGTGACTGTGTGATAATAGAGAGGCAAAAAGAAAAACATTTTCCGAGCAGTACTGTAACTGACGAAGAAAAATTAATCTACTGTTATAACTGAATGAAACTATTTCTACCGACGTTAATTGGACATTTTTCTCAAGAAATTACTTTTGAAAATAAAAAAAATATCATAAGATATGAAAGTATCTAATTGCAATATGGATTTTCATATCAATTAATCTTTTTTTACAAAGATATTAATAACTTCTTCAGTTTTTTTCGTATAAAAAATGTATAAATATATCTTAAAATGATACATTGACAGAATGAACAAATGGTCCACACTGATAAAAACATGGTGACTTATTGAACAGCATATAAAAATACATCCAAACTCCCACACAGTATCATCATGCGAATTAGTCGAATATCGCATAAAGCATCGAAGGCAATCTGTGTTCTCGCGCCAGTTTCTTCTCTTTTTTCACCACCCCGTTGTCCGTTCGCTCGTCCAGCAAATTAATAAGTAAACAAGCGAAGATTTAGATTTGAAGTTGTATGCTCCCAGCGAAGAACCGAAAATTATAGGGCGCTGTCTATTTGTCGACAGGTCCAGCGTTCGCGATGATTCATGAAACGAACGAAAACATAATGCAGGATCTGCCCAGGTAATCATGTACCTAAAACGTTTTCGCATTGTCTCATATTATTCTTTTCTTGTATCAGTTGCTTGTATCACTTTTATTTTTTAAAGAATCTTAATATATGTTAATATTATTGGGATATTCATTTATAATATAGTGTACTGAATTTGTGTAGTAATAATTAGGTGGGTGAAAACATATATTGGATGTACAACGTGGGTCAAAAGTCCCGCTACCATTGACGCAATTTCCACTGAGTGGTAATATAGGAACAATTATTTTCAATGAATATTTTCCCTATTTCTGCTCGCTCTCGTGGCGTATGTTTATTCACAATAAGATTTGGACGTCTACACAATACAATGGTTATAGCAAAACTGAGCTAAACGTCACATAACCAAGATGGCGCGCAATCAAAATGGTAGCGGGACTTTTGCTCCATCTTAGTGTCAAATCCAAAGAGAGAACCTCAAATTTCAAAGACATATACAATGTTTTTAAATATATTTTTTGCTACCAAAATAATCAGATATTTGTGTATAATGTTATTGCTGAACTGATGTGATGAAAAATCGGAGGTAATTCAGTGTATAAGGGTCAATCAATTTGCTTTTTAAGCACTAAGCATATAATATGAGGTCATAGAAAAGTTCTAGCTAGCTGTTTCTATGATGTATTGGTTAGAACGTTAAGCGCACACGTAGAGGTTGCAGGTTCGATTGCCAACAGAGCAGCGACTTTTTGTTCAAGTTTGATTGGAACTATTATCAAATCACCTACTGCATGACTGGACCCCAGGGCCAGAAATGTTCCTTATTTTCAATCATCGCTTCTTTGTTCCTACTTTTTCTCATACGGGCTATAATTTTATTTAGGATATCCATTGTAATACTTAATAAAATAACTGAATAATGTATTTATTAAATATCTAACACTAAAAAGAGAAAAAAATATATTTTTATATAACAAAAAATTGAACCGACTTAAAAAAATAAATAAGGAACTCATTAAAATGTAAAAAATAATCAAACTTAGTTTTTTGAACAAAAAAAGAAACGTTTAATTAAGAACAAAACAAATCTAATTTGTTGCTCGACACTGACTTGGAAGTGATAAGTTGGTAGTAGTTAAAAAATATTACATATAGATAAATAGGTTTAGGTAGGTATTAAGCTAAATTACGTGTATATAGTAGAATATAAAATACGTGCAGTAGATAGGTTAAATAATTTTTTTTGCTTATTTTTATTTAGTTATTACAAAGATTATTAAGTACATATTTTATTTTAAAACGTTTTTTTTTGCATAAAAAGCTAAGTTTGATTATTCTTTCCATATTTTTCTTGAAAGTATTTGGCTTGACGGTGGTTGAACCTGACACTGCCGCCTAACTTATTAATCCCTTTCCTTGTTGCCATTAAAGACACTACTGTTTCTGTATCTAGTGGATTGCGGTTCTTTGTTTTTAAGTGTTTAAGGACGCTACATTTTCTCTCCACCAATGCGCTTGAAAACGTAGTATCAGCAGTATGGACTATGGACCTCACAATTTTTATGTATGGGAAAAAGCATTCTCTCGCAGCGTTTTCTAGGCGCAACACTTTACCGCAGTAGTATGTGCTATCAATGTTATAATCATGAACTTCAGGCCCATATTGTTCAAAATCCAGCATAGCATGGTATATGACAGATATCTATGCCAGATATATGCCACTACAGATACTGTAAATCGCTTCAGCGCTGACATTAGTAGTTTAATTTGTAGCTCTTGAGTACCTGATTAATTTATGGTCGGTATAAAGAAAATAAAGATATCTAATGCCATTGTAATATAAAAAAAACTTGGCATGTATTTTTAATGCTTTCTACAGCTTGTAATCCAATTTATATTTCATATAAACCTATAAATGTGCTTAGTTGCTGAAGCTAGATTTTAAAGTCAGTCAGAACAGGACTTGAGGTAATTAATTTTGATTGATTGTCTACTGACATTATAGTTATAATAAACATTTTCCCCACACAATACAAATTTCCAATCAACATCAGATTGTGGTATTACGCACAAGTTGGCTACGCTAGGGACGGTTGTATTATTAATTGTAAACAATTAATGTTTTTGTCACTTAAATACTTCACTAAGAATTCCTTTCAAGATGATGGTTTGAAGAGTTATCTTTGAGATACCTTGTTGTACCCATCTTCCTATCACACTTAGATAAAAAGCGTTATCTTAGTTACATCAATATTTATATTCGAGATCCGATTTGCGGCTGAACTGGGTTTAAAATAAAACTTTTTTAGTTTAAAATTATCGAAAATATGTACTTTTTATTACTAGTAACGATTTTTATAAACGAAATTATTTTTCAACGTCTCTTGTCTTTGATTACTATAACACTTAATTTTCTTTTTGGTTAATGGTTTAAAATTGTCGAAGTTGGAATTGGTTATGTTTGTTAGACAACATTTAATAAATCTTGAAGTTTCTTTAATTTGATATGGATTTATCTTTACTAACCCCTCTAATTTTTCATCTTATTTGGAGCATCAAACCGTCTAATATTTCGACCTTTTAATATAACAAAACGATACTGTTTTGATATACAAAAGCCTCTCTTGACTTGTGTTTTATTTATTAAATAAAATATATATGCCACTATGAAAAGTATGTTAAAACTGGAGACAAATGCTCTTAAATAGCGACAATTCAACCATACACATAAAGTATTTGATATATTATTAATTTCTATTAAATCAAGATTTGTTTAATCAAGAAATGTGATTGTTTTAGGACTTTGTACTGACAAGAATTGAATTACTATTTGATTATTGTTTAAAATTATTATTATTATTATTTATATTTAAATTGGTTTTAATTAGGTATATTCTTCCCATGGAAGATGCTCACGGAAGTAAAAAAAACTACATATTAGTAATTCTAAATATGATTTTATTATTCTGTATAAGTTTCACCATCTTCAGTACACTTTACAAATCATTACAACCTTTAATTATTTTATAGTACCTTTTATTTATCGAGGTACTGTGGTTTTCTCTAAATACTTTAAAGTACACCGTAAGAGAACCACTATATCTTAATTTGATTTTTGTAATTACCCTTAGTGACTCAATAATCTATTCAGTGAGTAATAAGTATTTCTTATAATATTATAGTAATACATATTATGTAGAAGTTCTTTACGGTATCCTTAGTTTGGTGAAAATCGCTTCCAAAATATAAAATAGCCAAAAGTCAGTGGGAGCTAAGTCTAGTGAAGATGCTGAATGTTAAAACAATTGTTATTTCAATATATTGTTTTTAGCAATTTAAGTTTTTTGTAGACAAAAGTGAAGTAGAAGAAAAAGGTTTTTTCGGGGCTGGTTTTATCAAATTAAAATGGAAACTACAACAAACTAAGTTCATTAATTATCCAGCAGGAAGATAATCCATTAATAAAATATCTTTTCCGATTCGAAAAAACAGACTTAAACATGCTCTCACCTGATTTTTTAACACTAAATCTCTTCGAAATTAAAGAACTGTTTTAAAAACGTTCCTTAGATTCTTGTTTTCATCCAGGATGATGGATATCTTAACAAGTTTCATTTTCATAATTACGAAAGGACCCAAAAAATTTTTTTAATCAATTTTAGAATTGCTTTCGGATGTGTTGAATGTTTCGAAAATGGTGAATAAATACAACATATTGCAATAACTTACTTATAGAATTCTTATGTAGACAAACATAAACATATATACGTGGAGGACATCCATTGCTTACACTTCACTGCAGCCAATAACCAAAATGAAAAATCATTAGGGAACAATACGTCGGCATCGTCGAATTTTATTGGACGCCGGTTCCAGGAACAAGTGATGTTATTAGTGCCCTTCGCATCATACTCATTACGCGGAAAGTTAGAAATCGAAGTAATTATCACGGCGGACGTTCCATCAAAAGATCGTCTGTTACGACATCAAGCCTCTTCAAAAATAGTTCTCAGAATTTTTCCGTCTCCCTTATGCGCACCATGTAATGGACCAGAACGAGATCAGAAGGAAGAAATTGTATCGGGAATTTTCAATTTGATCCTTAACAAAAACGATTTTTACGCTCTCACAGTGTTCTTATTGTTTACTCATTTTATTTTAGTTTATAATTAGTTATTGGTTGTATCTAGTAACTTACTTTCCTTGAAATTTATGCTTAAAATATCTTAATTTTATATATTTTAGAAGTTTATTTTCATTTTATTTTGGATCAAAAACTGTTTCTTAAATTTTGTCTTTAGTTTAATTGCTTGTATTGTTCTTAGATACGATGCACCTGTACTTTTGCTGTTTCCAGGCTTCCAAACTCTTGATAATGTCACTTTCTGATTTCTATGTTTAACCAACATCGAAAAATGAAGAGGTTCGGATGTTCGAAAGGACGTTCGGCTGTATATATATTTTTTAATATATGTTCACCGATTTCTTCGTCAATGTTGGGCCGATTTTCAAATTTCTTATTTTATTCGAAAGGGTGCACTACAGCGATTGTTCTATTTTAACCAAATCAGAATCCGTTGGGGAGAAATCGAGGGAAACGCTCAAATTTTAAAGGCACGTACAATTATTTCACATATTTTTTATCTAAAATAATCAGATATTTGGGTATAATATTGAGCCGATAAGACGGAAAATTGGAAGCCCTTCAGCGCAGAAGCCATTCAGTTTGCTTTTTAAGCACTAACTATAGCGTATAAAATCAATTAATATTGTAGACAACTGTTTCTATGGTGTAATAGTTAAAGCGTTTAGCTCCCAAACGGAGGTCGCGGGTTAGATTCCTGGCGAGGACAATAACTTTTTGTTGTTGTTTAGTTATTTTCAATCATAGTTTCTTTATTCCCATTTTTCCACATACGGGCTGCACCTTTACTTGGCTTATCCATTGTAGTATTAAATATAGTAACTGGGTAATTTATTGAGTAAATATCTGACACTGAAAAGAGAAAAATAAAATATTTTTAACAAGAAAGTAAACCAAGTTCAAGTAATAAGTAGGGAACTCACTACATGTTAAAAAATAATCAAACTAATATTTTTAACACAAAAAAACCTTTTAAAATAAAATATTTACATAATAATCGTTAGTAATAACTAAATAAAAATAAACAAAAACCTTATACAACCTATCTACCACACGTATTTTATATTCTACTATATACACAGTATTTAGCTTAATACCTACCAAAACCTATTTATCTATTTCCAATATTATTTTAACTACTACCCACTGATCAGTTTGAAGTCGGTGCCAAGCCCAAACAATACAAAAATAATAATATAATTTTGTGACATATACAAAATTTAAATTACCAACAAAACAAATGTAAATTAAAATAAATGTTTAGGTTTAGTAGTAGTAGTTAAAATAGTATTGTGTGTGTGTGTGTGTATTTATATCCAGGGGCCTTTGAGCACTTTTAGTCAATTTTTCTTGTGACCTTACAGTTTCAGCGGACTTTTTTGCCCGAACTTTTGCGAAGAAGTGCTTCGAATAATTTTGGAATATTTGTCAATACAATATTAACCTGTCTTCTTTTCTCAATAATTAATCGAATTAATTCAAAAGAAAAAAGAATTAAGATCTATCTAAAAAAGATTTAAAGCAACAAAAAAACTGTTATTTTACCTTAAAACTATTTTATTTATCAAGTAACGATTTAAATGTAATGTAAACCAAACCCCTATATCTAGATATCTCACACATTATACCATATAGAGAAACATAATATACACAGCCACGATCTATATAAAATATATAGTCAGAACATGATTTTGTGATAAGTAGAATTATGTAAAATCCTTTTAACCTAAATTATATTTTTAAAGGTAGCCGAAAAATAATAGTAATCATAACATTTTATGTATATTAATTATTTAAAGTGATTTTATTTTATTTCAATTTGCATATATAAACAAATTTCTCTTCTATTTCTATTGTGGTACTCTCAAATTGACCCACCTATGAAAATCAACATTCTCAGTGTATCTAAAAGCAAAAACATAGTCATTTATTCTCACAATATTCAAATAAAGTAGAACTAGGTTTATTCTATAACTATGTCCATATTTATGTGAAGTAAAATAAGTGTTTATGTTAAGTATAATAGCAAAATTACTAAATTATTATTAGGAAGGCTTGTATATGCTATTATGTATAGAATATAATTTCTTTGTGGATGCATTGTGACTTGGTGAAGCTCATCCCTGAAGGTAAGTGGATGTCATTGAACATACAAAAGTTCTGATGTTAATACACTTATTCATCGAAAACATATACAGAAGGTTAACAGCTATTTTAATTCCAATTTAACATTTAAAAGCTTTCGTATATTATAGAATTTAAAATATTAATATTATTACAAAATAACTTTAAGACAGAAAAATTAGTTACCATATAATAATATTAGTTTAGCTTAATTTCATCAACATCATATTTTTTAATTATGCATGAACTAAGGGGACCAATATAATGCCTTATTTCTTTATTTTTAAAAAATGTATCAAACGTATCTTACTCATGTAGCATTTAGTATTGCAGTAAATATTAAGATGATTTATATTAAACAAAATATCTGGGAACAAAACATGCAACCGAGCTGTTTTCCTTCGTATAATATTACTCGGAAAGCAACAACAGGAACTCTCTCCATACAAACATGTAAAAACATTCATAAATCATCTATTAATAATAAGTAGCTAAAATGCCGATAAATTCTTCCTGGAAGATGTTTTCAATCAATGGCTGTTTAGCGAAGACGCACCAATTAATAATCAAGCGTGTTAACAATGGTCGCTATTAAGGCGGGAGGGTTATCATATGAGGAAGGGGCTCTCAATTAGTTGTAACTAACTTTTTAAAGTGTTAGAAATGATTCGGTGTCGAACTGATGTTCTTTGCTTGTTGAATCGTGATCAGATCCATTCAGTTTATCGTAACAGGGTATGTACAATTAAATATTTTAAATTATTTGTGACAATATGACGCTGTAATGATATATTGACCATTTTTGCCAGTGTCCGCACATTTCTATATAATTTATTATTAATTCAAACTTCTTAATTATTTAAGATATGAGGTTAAGGAAAAAGCACTCATTTTTTATTGTTGCTTACCAGGTGTGTCGACAATTATTGTCCGTGTTTTTCTCATACATTTTACTAACCATAAGTTACAATGTTATGTTTTGATATATATGTTATTTTGTTCACTTCGCCAAAATAACAGAGTTATAGATGTATAATTTTCCGAAAATGCCGAGTTTTGTGCCTGAAAACCTCCATTTTCAGCACTGCATTACTTTTCTTCAAGACAAAGAAAGGCCTGGTAGGTCACACATTTTGAAGGTGCGTTATTGCAGGAATTAGTGGATAAAGACCCAACATAAACTCATAAAAATTTGACGAAAATGTTCAATGTGAAACGAGTCATAATTTGTGATTTAAATTGCGTGATTGCTTCAAATATATGAAAGGAAGTATTTTCTGCATCTAATAGTAACGGGAAAAAATCATGGGTTTCACCTGGCTAATCCGGCTCATAGAGTGCAAGGCCAAAGGGTTTTGATATCAAGACCATGCTCTGTATTTGGAGAAACCAAGTTGATGTCGTATATTATGAACAGTTTAAATCTGGAAAAATAAGTAATACTGATCGCTGTAGACAATAAATAATTAATTTGAACTCTGCATTACTATAACAAGCACTTATTGTTTAAACATTTAATTATAATTATCGTAGTATTGATGAAACTAATAAATTACACAATGATTGGACTTTCTTTCATGAATACTTATATCAGGCCCAACCTAAATCTGCTATATCAGTAGGATTAAATCATGATCTGTGAAATTTCTAGGAATATAAAACTTATTTATAAAGAAAGGATGCAATATAATCGAAAATCCGAATAGTTATGATTAAAGGCCGCTGGGTGTAGTACCACGAGCTAGGGATATGATGAATGAATGAATATGAATAAACCTTTTAAATTGGTACATCATTTTAAAGGGTTTAGTGCATTTTGATACTTAGTTTTAAAGATTTAGTGTATTTTGGTATTTCATTGTATTTAATCGTATGTAATAATGCAATAAATTTTGAGAGCTTCTAAGAGAAGAAAAATTTCTAAATATAAATTAGTTTTAGTTCATTTACCATTCACAGTTAATAATCGGTACTATTATCGTAAATTATGTTAAAATCTAAATACGGACAAATGACTCATTTACTTTATCGTTTGTTAATTATTATTATATATGTTCATTATTACATAAAATGCTATAAATAAAAATCTCAGAATAACATAAGTTGTTTACCTTTTCTCTATTCTATTATTTAAAATAATATTTCTATCATTTATCGTAGGTCAGTGCAAAGTTCTAGTATTATTTGGTACCTAGCCACACATATATTTGTAAAATAATAAAAATTTAAACAAATGATAGACCCATCCCCAATTAAACACAAAATTTATCAAATGAAATAACTTGAATAAAAATTAAAATAAAGTCTTATAGTTAATAATTGTTAAATAAGGTATCAAAAACATTAACAACCTAATTTCGGAAATAGTTATACCTTTCTTTCGAATTGCCATGTATTCATATATGACCACTTGTTTGCAGCTATCTAAGCAAAGTCGAGAGGATTCTCTACGTTTCTATGTGAATCTAAAGGGTCGTCAGCAAGTATTCTTCGAACAGGTTGTTTTTTTTACATCCAAAGACATAGAATAATGCAATTAATTTTTACCAGTAAAAACTGAGCCATGTACCAATTTAAACTAATATTTTTTATTTATTATTAGAAATTTTTGTCATGTTATTACAGCTTGAAATAAAAGTAACTTTATTTATAAGAAAATATATAATTCTAGTGGATATTTTGTATATTCTAACAAAACTGAACAAAACTATAGCACATAGCAAGAAATTTAGAATATTCATGAGATACTTATTGTTTAAAGTCGATTTCATTATATTCCCTAGAAATATTTTCTACCTCAAATAGTTACTGCTATTATATATTATAACTCAAGTCACGAACATTTATGAGAATATATATTAAAAGAGAATATGAGAATATATGGCTAAGAAGAATTGTAATGTGTAAGCTGTCTGTGAAAAATTAAACTAGGATGTCCATTTTTAACGTTATCCATATTGTTAGAAAATGTCTGGGTTATTTCAACAGGAAAGTGTTACCAATTCACCAGGCGCATCACCTGTGCCTTGCATTCTATTGTACATACTAGCATAAGTAAAACAAGGTGCAATTCTTATTATTCTGATGATACTCTCCCCACATGACGGTTAACAGCTTCAGATTATTTTTGTTAAGCATTTTAAATATGTATAAATGAAGGAATGTACACACTTCTTCAGATTTTTGTCTATTGTAATAGCTTGGATAGGATGAATGATATTGAATCTTACTTTCACTCTTTCGTTTATAAATATAAATACATATACTTCAGTTTAAAATTTTTAATTTCGTTTTTGAATGCAACGGCGTTCTTCAAATTTACTTTGAGAGACAGACTATCGCTAAAGTGAACATTCAACATTGGAACATTTTTCTGTAGTGGGTAAGAGGGTTTTATTATTCCGTTATTCCACTAAACTTAAAATTAACCTTACATGCTTCATATAATTTCATACAAGAATATTTAGATTGAACAGATGTTTTGATTTCAATTTTTCTGTCTGATGTATATTTTCGCAAAGTTACTATATACTACGTACGTGACTACTAATTACTTTATGGGAGGTTTCGTTTTTGCTTGTATTTAATTAAACCTGAGCAGTTAAAACTACTTCAACCGGTGATAATGATAATGCTACAACGTGATATCTCCCCATAAGTAGTAAAATTATAATCAGAAAGATTGTTAGTACATCCTAATACTTCTCAATCAACTAAATATAAACTACAGCGTAGAAATAGTTTGCTACCATCCGATCTGATTAATCAAAATATATAGACTCTATATTAAGCTATTTTACTAAAGAGGTTATTTTCTAAAGTGCTTCTATATATATATATAATAATTATTACAACTGGGGGCAATAAAAACATATTTAGTTATATCTGAGCCCTCTATGTAACTTACAAAGTCTTAGGACTGTTCTAGATTATGTAAAAGTTCCCTAATAAGCTCCAATTAATTATCGTTTCAGCCTTGTTTTTTGATAGCTTATTCATATATTTTAATTTTAGGTTTACATTGAAAATATATTCCCATAGGGGGTGTTCCCACAATTCTTTGTGTAGTTTAACGATTTGTCAATAGGTCTTAATTTTAAAGGATATTTTATAATTTGTTCTTTTATTGTAAATAAAATATATTTTGAGGGTATCTACGAATTGATCTATTTTTTATATTTTCATAAGAAGTTAAGTGCTGCTCAAACTTTGGTTCACATGTTAGAACAAACAGTGATCACAAGCAGTAAGGTCTGAGATATATGGCGGATGGGGTAACACTTACCATTTTAATGTTTCTATGCTAAGTTTTTTGTTGGTTTTTTAACATGTGGTTGAGCATTGTTATTCTGAATAATGGTATTGTTGTGTCTTTGTTCGTATTTCGGCCGTTTTTCGAGTAATGCTTAGTTCAAATGCATCAATTGTAGTTGAGAGTTGATGATTTTATTGTAGCTCTTCAGAACGCTCTTTCTCTTCTGCGTCAAAGTCACATTAGAAACTTCGAATACAAGAATTCACGTATTGAAATCGATGGGGCATTGATGCCGTTAGCTTTAGCAGCCTTTTTCTTGAAAATGAAGTAAAAAAGTAAAACCTAATGTAAAGTAAAGCAAGAACAAAATATTGCTCACACTTCGACGAAATCACAAATACTCAATAGAGAAAAAGAAGTGCGTCAGTGAGGTTTTAACAAGAATTGTATCCGATGGGTTTAATACACAGTAACAATATCTGTTATAAAATTAATGTATAGTCCGACAACATCACCATGATTTCATTTAAAATTAGAATTTTGATTTTAATCACCAGTTATCGTGTAAAAGAAAAGAGGTAATATTTAACCGATTTTTAACGAGTTGCTGATGCAACATCGTTACTGCTGCCTTTTTGCATCACTTAACCGGATCCGTACTCCCGCCAATCACCGTCTTAATAGCCGGCCATCCGAACCAATTTGTCGAACGTAAAAATCTGCAAGTAATTCAATTATCGGATCTGGTACGACTTGGATTTAATTGGTCGCAAAAATGACCGTCGTAATGGCGGCCCAACATCAACCGTCTTCTTCTTCTTCTTCTCCTCCGGTGTCTTCCTTTCTGGTACGGGTTTTTGTTGCTGTTGTTGTTGTGGTTATTCGTTCTCTTTGTCGCCGTTTCGAATTTGACGTGGAAGTCGGTGTGGGCCGATCGACGTTTATTATGGCGTCTCGAACCTCGCAAAAATGGTTTCTGCGGGACTACCTGATCAATTTTTAATTAGGCGATGTTAACAGGCTGCCGATTGGTAAAGTGATGTCGGCTATTTTATCGGATATTAACCGATGATGGACGATTTACCGCTTATTAGTGCAGTGTTGTGGTTTAAAGTGCAACGAGGTTCTTCTTAGAATCGTTTGATTTTATTACTTTATAATTTCTTACTCTTTCGTGTATGCATTAGATATTTCGTTGTCACGTAATTTTTTAACACTTGGTTGATAGAAGCGATCATTAGAAATATTGTTAATCGGTAGGAAGCACTTCTTCGTTTCTTTGGAAATTTATCTACGCATTAATTTATTACTTAATAATCCTTTGAAAGAAACAAGCTATTGTTACAGCATACTATGTACTAATAGTATGGACAGTCTATATTTCTATATATATATCTATACATATCTATACAGGACAAAATTATTTCGTCACACTTCGTCGGCGTATCGATTATTGTGAATAATGATCCTCATTTAAGAATATTATATAGTTATAACATCTCAGAGCTGATCACATCCTTCTGATTTATATCCTCTTGAATCCATAGATCCTCTTGAATCCATGAACCCAAGAATAAGTCTGTGTTTTTCAACACGCAAGGGGAACAATTTCATTCCTTGTTTAGTATTTCCAAGGTAAAATTTTGTCAGCAGTCAATTTATTCAATCAATTTATTGTCTAGCAGATCAGTATTACGGTTCTCAAAATACTCAAAAGGCCTTTGAAATTCCTGCTAAGGTAGAATATAATTCCTTTTAAACTGTACTAAAACATGACGGTTTAAGTCGCTCAATGATTGCTTGATCGCTGTGTGCGAAATTGGTTTTAATTCTTCATTTCTAACAATATTTTTGTGGTAAACATGTAAAAGTTCAAAAATACCTGACCGTAATAGTGTTGTAGTCTTGGAATTATACAGAATGATATATACACAGGATACAGACAAAATAAGACTTCGAAAGAGCCACATTTTATTCTTGATTGTAATATTTTCTCTCTTTTTGATATTAGGGTTCTACCTAACAACTCCTTGTTTTATTTGTGTTTATTTTTAATATTTTTCTATGTCTTTATATTATGTTAAAAAAAAACTACTCACCGTTTTTATACATTTAATACATTTAATACATTTAATTTTTATTAAAACTAACATCAAGGTATGTAGACACTTTCTTTTCGGTGTACCCAATATTGGATAGTTTTTAATTTTTTATACTAATATTCAACGAAAATATGTTCAATAAAAATTCCTTGGTAGTTTCAATTACTAAGCAAAATTAAGCAGCTATTTGATATTTATCGGAACAAGCAAAGCGACAAAACATCGTTTGCGACTTTATAACCTCTTCTTATCCCATTTGACCAACGAACAGCTTTTTCATTATGATTCGGTTACATGTTCGAAAAGATCAAACAGCATTGCATCTCATTTTAACTAGAATGAAATGAGAAGGACATATTGGCTTGAAATAAAACGAATAGATAAACTGCAATGGGCGATACATTATCCATCTTGATGACATGAGTTCACTGCTATTTTGGATATACTATAATGTATATTAGACGTGCTTAATGTATGTATATACCGCTTGGTCCGCTTGTTAATTTTACTATATCAGTATTTTTAATTCTTAGGGATTGGGGTATAATCCCTGCTATTTTAATCGCTCTGTTTTCACTTTCCAGCATTTTTTTCTCTAGCTTCTTGTTTACTTATTCCCTTTTTTCCTGATTTCAGCACTTTTCACCTTATCACTTCTTCACTAATACTATAAAATTATATGGTTTAATTTTTTGAGTCTGTAACCTAATACGTCGGTACCTATTAGGAAACAGACCAGCACATTTCACTTGCTCACCATTCAAGTAGGTTTAAAATAGATGGCCGGATAGTCAGGACCCTGTTACATAACATATATTTGATGATTACTCGTTCAATTTCTCATTAACTTTAATTATTCACTCTTGCAACTATAAATTGCTTTTTCAATTTGTGTTTCCAGATTTTTTTTAATATTTGCCAGTTTATTTGATAACCTAATACATATGGCAACGTCAGAAATAATTAAACATAGCATGCAGTGATGTTATTTAAGCTGTTGCTATACAGATAATTTATCGGGCAATACTGTGTTACATTTATCTATATCTTTATATATTTTAAAATAAATAAGTTCAAATTATGACAAGGTTTTTCCAATTTCAACAGTACAACTTCTCGCATTATTATCATTATTATCAAACCTCATAATTAAATTTGATATTTCTGAGTTTATTTACTTTTGTTCGATTTGGTGGCTAGTGCGAATTGTATTTAAGGTTTATTTCGTAGTAGGCCTTGAAAATACTTTCGTTTTTTTTTAAGAATATTGGTTGAGCAACGTGAACATTGATTTGGCAATTACGGGTTATTTCTTACGATCGATTGTCCTTGATACTGTCTTGTTGTTTATGTACACGAAATACTCAAAAGAATGAACTAATGTGAAATAGATAATATGTAAAATTATCCGAAACACGAATATTAAATGTAACTGTTGTTTTGAACTTGCGAACATATATCATTCGGGCAATTAGTGGCCTCGAGATTTTAAGAAATGAATGACATTAGTCTGGACATATTATATTAACAATTAACGCTGGTTCTATATATAGCCACAATATTTATTGAGGACATATACTAAGTGTTTTTATTGTTGCTTGTTTCTGCGTTTTGTTTTTTATAGACACTGTACGTTTAACGACATCCGATATTCAATTGAGTTTAAAAATCTAATTTTGTAATTAATGCTAGTAGTAAAATTATATAATTAGATACGCATGTAATGTAAAATTGCATTTAAGTGACTATAAATATATGCAATAATAAGTATCAATATAGTATATATTAAGCATTAATTTTTTTTCACTATTTATTAATTGTTACAAATTACACATTCACAAAAGATGACGCCACAGGGGTACCCAAATTGGTGAACGGAAATTTTAATCTATCAAGGCATTTTTTCAAAATTAATCACAATTAGATTTTCCAATTAGACACATTCGTTATATATGTATATCTAATTAAATAAACATTACTAATATTAAGCTCAATAAGCCCCAT
This sequence comes from Rhynchophorus ferrugineus, assembly GCF_030347505.1. Lineage (NCBI taxonomy): Eukaryota > Metazoa > Arthropoda > Insecta > Coleoptera > Curculionidae > Rhynchophorus > Rhynchophorus ferrugineus. Next base: position 13,647,721 of record NW_027472583.1, on the reverse strand, counting down.
TTGTGGGAAGCTTTTAATAGCAAAGAATTAATCGCAGTGAAAATAGAAAAATATGACGAACCTAGTGTTAGTGAAACACTAGGAATAGTTACAGAGGTTCAAATTAGGCAATTTCTATATAGTACAGTTCCTATGATAAGATGATTGAAGTAAACAAAATTAGCTTCAAATAAGTTTGAAGACTTTGACGTTTGAGTTACTAAAAGAACATTGTTACCAAATTCGGTAAAAACCTGTCCCTTCATTAGAGGTTACCGGGCAGGCCATTTCTTGCCGACTAGAAATATTGCGAGAGAATTAAAAGATGGACATTTGCTGCCATATAAATTAACAGGTCCGTTGAAAAGTCCCCGGCCTACCATAGTAAAACACATTTTCGTGCCAAATTTTTTTTTTATTCAACATAATTCCCTTTAACGGTAATACACTGATTATAGCGATCCTCCAATTTTTCGATACCATTTTTGAAGTACTGTTTGTCCTTTGCTTCAAAATAGGCCTCAGTCTCGGCGATCATCTTTGAGATCCGAGAACTTGAAATAGTCGCTGGGGGCTAGAACTGGAGAATACGGTGGATGAGGAGGCAATTCGAAGCTCAATTCATGGATTTTTGCCATCGATTTCACTGACTTGTGACACGGTGCATTGTTTTGGTGAAGCAGCACTTTCTTTTTCTTCAAATGCGGCCGTTGTCCGGCGATTTCGTCCTTAAAACGGTCCAATAACGCTATATAATAGTCACCGTTGATGGTCCTTCCCTTTTCAAGGTAGTCAATGAAAATTATTCCATGTGCGTCACAAAATACAGGCTACATAATCTTACCAGCCGACTGTTGCGTTTTTCCACGCTTTGGAGCGGTTCCACTCGGTCACTGTCGATTCGACTTCGGAGTAAAATGAAGGAGCCATGTTTCATCCACTGTCACATACCGACGCAAAAACTCAGGTTTATTACGCTTGATCATTATCAAACACTGCTCCGAATCATCAACTTGTCGTTGTTTTTGGTCAAAAGTGAGCTCGCGCGGCACCCACTTTGCACAGAGCCTTTTCATACCTAAATATTCGTGCATGAAAAAGTAATATTTTATCAACACGCGAAATTCCTTTTTAACCATTTTTTTTTCACAATAACAAAAGTTGCTTCACTCAAAATGCTGTAATTCACAAACTAATGATCCGACAGCTGTCAAATTTATTCTAATGGCGCCATCTATGTGTCGGACCGGGGACTTTTATATTGACCTGATGAAACCTAGATAAATTGAAATGTTTTTTTATATGTCGAATGTTTGTATGATGAAAATTGGATTCACTTCCATATCAACCTTTGCACATCTACGACGAATTATCAATATTAACAAATGACAAATATTATTTGAGAAATTTCTTTTTATTTCTTTTTTATTGTATATGGCGGCACCAACTCGCTGTCTTGCACTACAAGTTAGTAAAACTGGGTGAATCAATTATTGGAATACGCCTTTGAACTCATCTTTTACGTTAACGTTAAGTTAATGCTTATGTCAGATATTAAATGAAAAGCAGCTCCAGTATCAAGAAACTTGTTTTGCTAATTATATTTTCCTACTTTTATTGTGTTAGTTAATACGCAAATCATTATAGCGTGGGTTATTTTACCATGTTACTTATTAATCTCATAACTACGCATAATTGCGTTTGGATTTCACCTACAGATATACCATTACACCAAGTTTGAACTCTATATTATTTAGTTCCCAACCTATTTCAGTAATCTTTCATTATGTTGTGTTGAAAAGAAAACAATGTTGATTAATAATTTTTATATTTTTTGTGAGATTTGGTTCAATTTTTATGACACTAAGAAATTACATTTTTCTCTAAAATTAAATATCTTTGTTATGTTGGTTCTCCTGTGATTATCTTTTTATTTAAAAAAAATCATCAAAACACTAAATAGAAGGGTTATTGATTAAAAACAATACATAGTGGTTGGTTTGTAACTTTAAAAAATAATGATTTTAATGTTGTGTATGAAGATTCTGCCGCTGCTGTTGTTGAAGATAAACTTTGCCATATCGAAAAATTTTGAAGATGGAATGGAATCAGAACTCAAAAGCTCCAAATTATTTGAATCACTTTTCACAGGAATTATTTAGAGACAAACAATAAATAATAATATAACAAGACAATAAATAGGGATACCTAAAACTTCTCAAGTATGAAAAATGAATGTAATAAGTATACTTGGCAGGGTAAAAATTTTATGTCTTTCTAATTTTTATGTCAATGATGATCACATTATGCATTGCACTGTACCTTCTGGAATTTATTTTATTAGAAATTATCTACGACATAATATTTTAAACTAATTTTTAACCTGATTACTGAGAAAACAGTTTCACTTGTCTGTTTAGAATGAAATCATTATTGCCATTTTAACATAAAACTTTAAAGTTAAAGTTAACTTCAACAATAAATGAAAGCATGCACTGATACTGTTTAGATAATAAGGAAAACATCATTTGAAAGAAGTCACTAGTAATAATGTGAAGTAGTTTTAAGACTTAAATATTGATATACTCCAAGCTTATGTGTTGGTAAGGTAATAAATAACCAACACCTTAATATTGCAATTATATATTTACTAGATTTAACAATTGTTGTACTTGTTACGAAAACTACGAAACTAGCAATAACATCAAGATTGTCATCACTCAGTATTTAAACATCATACAAGCAAATTCAATTGTTCTTCATCTTCTAAGGCGATTTTAACACATTAAAAAGAATGAAAATAATGATTCAATGCTTAATTTGCAGTGTATAGTGATTGACTGAGTGAAGTATTATAAATAGTCTTAATATTTGTAGAAGAACACATACACAATCGGTAATACATGAAGGTTATGTAATTGATAGATGTTCAATATTTCCATTTTATTTCCTATGCCTTCTATTCTTATTAGATTTTTCGAAACTAGTAGCGCCTTCTTCTGCCGAATGGAGAAACTAATTTTTATAAAAAAATTTACCTCTTCAAATAATATTGTTATAAGTATGTTAAAAATTCTTCTCCTTGTTAGCGCAATAGGAATATTCGATTATCTAGGCAAGGTTTTAACAATACAATAAGAACATACGGCTTAACTAGTGTCCTTGAAGTCTTCTATAGTAAAACGTTGACCTCTTACATCTAGTGATCTGAACGATATCATATAACGACTATTTGATTTTAAATTTTATTATATATAATTGTTCTACCAAAGATTTCTATTTTCAGAAACAACGGTAAAACTTTTTAAAAGTTTATATTTTAACATAGGTTATCTGTTAAAATTCAGTACTGTTTATTACTAAATATTTTAGAGAATACTGAAAATAGAGTGGTGTATCTTGTTACCATATTTTTTAACTAACATGAAGAGGTATCAGTTTTACGTGTGGTTTAAATCTAATCAGACTTCAGACTTCCCCATGACATATTTTACAATAGATAATTTTTTGTCAAAATTGATTTAATTTTACCAGTGTGGATGTAATCAATTGAATATGTTGCTAAAGCTACAAAGAGTAGCTGCTATTTTCACCTCCTACAAATATAGAAATTTTGTTTTAAAAATATTAACAAATTAGACACCCAATTGTACGAAAAAGAACACCAGCTTTCACAACTGTACTCATGTTTTTCTCAATCAGAGATATAATGTTCTACGAAAAGAGATAAGTATAATTCTGTTTATACTTTTAATTAAATGTATATTTTTCCCGTTATCGTAAGTCAGTTATGTAACATACGTAATTAATTTCTAATGCGTTATTAAATTATTTATAAGTAGGAATAATTAATATGTTATCTGTATTATATTTTGTGGTATTTTATCAGTATGTTTTTAATTTAATATTGAATTTGTGTGAAATTTTATTTATCATTATTGTATAGGCATTATATAATATATGATATGATATATCAGCTTATTGCTTAAGATATGTTACAGACTCATGATTAGAACAGCCATTCATATTATTATTCCAAGATGATTTCAAACAAATACATTATATTAGTAGACCATTATATATAGAAAATATAGTAAAATATTCATATTTAAATTGGATAGTAAATAAATCATATTTAAAACGAAATGGTAAATTAATGGATACTTGTATAATATGTCCAACGATTACATACAACTAATACATACAAAAAAGTGTATTCTGATACCCCCAAAATGAACTTCTAAATACTGTGATGGACATTTTCGATTATTTAAGCAGGTTGACATGACAAATTGGTATTTGGCTTGAAAATGTTTACAGGAAAATGATTTTAACATAGTGGGTAGCGTAATAAAATAAGTTATGTATTACAGAAGAGAAAAGAGCCACATTATCATGGCCACCACAACAGAGCCCTGAACATTTTACGTTAAAATCAAAGCTAGCAAATCTGCAAGTAAATAAGTTTTATTTGCCCTACTGGCATTAACTCACTACTGAATTAAGATTAAAGATTTAATGAACAAATTAACTGAATGAAGGTCCCGAAGATATCAGGAAGTATAGGGTATCTTAGAATTTACTTAAGATTTTAGTTACATAGAACAAAAATTTTTTCAAATTTTATTTACGTAGTCATCATATTTACAATATATTGTAGAGATTAAATGATATGATTGGAACACAAATATGAAGCGACACTTTAATTAAATTATTACTCACTCAGTCTCACTGAATTATTAAGTAAGTGCATTCCTGGCATTCCTGCAACATTAAGTAAAATTATTTTTATATTATTAAGAATTGTTCGACTAAAGGATTCCTTTGTTCTATATCATACGCAAGACAATTTGTAGTTCTGAATGAAAATGGCCAAAGGATGTTAAGTAAAATGTAAATCTAGAAAGAAAACCCTAGAGAAATTTTATGACTACCAATTTGTAATTGGAAAGTCAAGGCTTAGGAGTTTGAGCACTAGGAGTAAATATATTAAGGACAATATTAAGAAGCACATGTAATCTTCGTAAATTTGCACGATGAGCATGTTGAACTGTGGAGGGAGTTCTTCATGAGACTCTACAATCATTAGCAGATATGCTATCAATTGACATACCAGAAACTTCAATTCTTTAAATTACCTAATTGTTTTTTAATATATATACTATAGTCAAATATCAATTTAAAAATTGTTTTATTCCTATATTCTCTATTTCAAAATACTAACATGTATTGGTTCGTTTATTACTCCATACATATGTTTTTAATATAAGGGTACGAATATGTGATCTATATACTTATACTCTGGAGTTGTTACAATTTTGGAAATAATGTGATTTATGGTACTTTATTATAATCTTCAGTCGCGTAGTATTTTACACGTATTAATACTTTGTTGATTATTGAAAGCTAATGAAAATTAGATATAATTAAATGCAATTTTAATTTAATATATTTAACAAATTGAACTGACTTTAAAAAATAAATAAGGAATTCACTAAAAATTAAAAAATAATAAAACTTAGATTTTTAACACAATTTTAAGTATTATTATATGATTTCAGTTGTCAATGTCTACATGTCTACTGACACCTAAATCTTACTTCGCACTAACGCTCCGAATAACACTCGTTATGGATTCTATGGGGATATTGCGCTGAATCAGTTTGTTGGATACGTAATATGGAACATCGACGATAACTTGCAACACTTTATTCTGGAACTTCTGGAGGATATCTAAGTTCTATTTGCCAAAGGTACCCTACAGTTCAATACCATAGGACAAAATGGGCCTAAGTATTGACTTATACAGTAAAACGTTGTTTTTTAATGATAATTTAGATTTATGCCCATGATTTACAGTTCAATTGGTTTAGTTTAACTTCAAGCTTTTTGCGATTTGCACTCTATATTTTTATCACTATAAGTTCATGATTATTCAATTTTACTGAGAAGAAAATAATTTGAAATAAAATATGTACACGGTAATCGTTTTATCTATTTACAATATTATCTAAACTACTATCAACTGATCTCTTTGACGTTGGTGACTTCCTTATTAATTTTTTCCGTATGAGGAAAAATAGAGCTTCAGTCTCTGGGATCCGCTACCTAGCCTAGATGATTTGACAAATGTTCTAACTAAACTAGAACCACAAAAAATATTTTACGCGACGTCCGATTAGGGGCTAAACGCTTTAACAATTACATCATACAATAGAAGTAATAGCATGCAATATTTCTACGATGTCTTATATACTATAGCTTGTGCTTCAAAAGCAAATTGAATGGCTTTTACTTTAAACGACTTTGGATTTTCCGTCACATCAGTTCAACAATAACATTATACCCAAATATCTGATTATTTTAGATAAAAAATATGTGAAAACCTTGAAATTTAAGCGTTATCCTCGTTTTCAACAACCCCCCCCTCCTCAATATATCCTGATTTGGTTCCAATGGGATGACTTCGGAAGTGAAATCTTTCGAATAAAAAGGGATTTTGAAAATCGGCACACAAATGGAAGAGAAATGAGAGAAATCGACGAACATACATTAAAAAAATATATACAGATGGACATAGAACCTCCTCCTGTTTCGAAATCGATTAAAAATGTTAGTGAGTGTTAATTCTTAAGATAGTTTGTTGATATTTTAATATTTTTTATTTTTTAAATATATATTTTAAAGTCTTCTTTTACCAACCTAGGGTTTATATGGACTGAGCCTAAAATTTAAAATGGGCTGCGAACTACGGTCTTCAGCATTAAGCCTACCGACTGGCGAGTGACCAACTTTAGAAATCACCCCAGAAGACATCCGGTCTTACGCAGCCTGATTACTGGCGTGACCGGGATCATTTTCCTTGTCGGATTTTATACTCTTGCCTAGAACATTCACAAATTTTAAACAATCATAAACATAAATTTACGACCATGCCTCAAGCAGGATTCGAACCCGCGGTTATCGCAACAGTAGGAGGACCGTCCCATCGCCTTTACCACTGCGCCACCAAGGCGGCTTTTTAATTTATTATTTTAATTAATGTTCAAATACACTTCTGGTCTTATATTGAAAATACTGTGAAATTTTAGAAGCCTATCATTTTACAATTAGTCCTATTACACTATTATCACAGAACATAATTAGCTTAATACAATGTGGCCGAATTTCGGCCAGAGGGCGATCACTTGTATCACATTATTAAGCTCCCTTTCAGATTGCATGTAAAAAACTATCGTTAGCTTTTAGACGGAACAAACTTTTTAACGAAAACAAAAAATATGTTTATAAAAAATATATACCATTAACCAGATTGAATCATTAAAATAAAAATTATGTTATGTTCGAATCCATTCAATGGTGTTACGTAAGAAGCGGCGGTGGTGCCGGTTTTACTCCACGAAATAACAGCTCAGTCGCACATAATAGTGTTGTACGACGTCACACGTAGAGTAGCGAGCCGCCGGCGCCGTCACATTTCGATCATTGCGTACGGGAAACACGAATAACTCGCACACCACGGTCCCGTTATACCGGCGATCTGTCAGTTTTACCCGCCAAATCGCGCGTTAGAAGTGTCCGAAAGCCGAGAGGCCAGTTTTTCCGATTCGGACTCTTTTCCCCTTAATCCTGTCGCCACACGGACGAATCGAATCGGCCGTGACTGTCTAGAGTGCGAGTGTAAGCCGGTTCGACGGACCGCCACCGACCACCAACCGATTTCCTGTTTTTGGTAAGAATTTGCGCTTTTATTTTGGTACTTCGCCGGGTTCGGTTCGTGCGATTCCATGCCGTAACGATTTTCCTTCGTTCTATTATTTACCATCGTCGCGGAGATGGCGTTCTAATCCGCACGGTCGCAGCACAGATTTCCATTGTTTACATGCAATTACCAAACAAGTTGGCCTGGATTTGAATCGTTTGTTTGTTTTTGTTATTGACGTTATTTAACTCGGCTAACCTTTGCCGGTATTCGATCGGTTACGGGTACTGTATTATGGCATTCTTTAGATTCTTATCGATTAGTCAGTTGAAATAGGCCACCTAAAAATACACACATTTAAAATCACACAATAGTGTTTATCAGGAATTTACTTTGCCAAAAAAAAACGAAGAAAGCATCAACTTTTAAGTGTGATTTATAGCCCATAAATTACACCATTTCACCGAGTAATATTATCTGCAGATATAAGAAACATGATGTAATGGGTGTTTTTTAGATTAACAAAGCTTTAAATTGAAATAAAACCCTTTAGTTTTACAAAATTCATAATTAATAGTATAATAATACATTTAATTTCTAATTTGCCTAATTTTTAGGGATGCGATGGTATCTAGTAGTGTTGGGAACTATCGACTGAAATCGACTATCGACTATTTATTAATTGACTACTTTTTACTATCGACTGTTTCAGTCGACTGTTTTCAGTCGCTATTTTCTGTCCTACTGATTTTGTTACTATTTACTATCGACTGTTTTAGTCTAAAAGTACTAGTTACTATTTCTGGTTCTACTTGATTCATTCGACTGAATTTTTACGTTCTCGCTCTGTCGTCCTAGCCACGACCTTAACAATAATATGCCGAACTTAGGCTTATATAGATTTATATGTAATATGATGTACTATGTAGTATGATTTGAACATATTATATATTAATAGAGCACCATTTTGGAGCGATATTTTTCAAGATTGTTAATGTAATAGGGTAAAAAGATTAAAATCGTGAATGATAAAAAGTAAAAATACTTTTGATTGTTTTTATGGAAATAATAGGTAGTATTTCGATTACTCTCTCTGAATCATTGTTAATATTTCCGTTCAATAATAAATAAAGCATTTACTTTATTTAAAAAAGCTCTGGTAGTTATAATGGAATCATTTTAAATTATGTCATGAATTTTTTTTCTACTACCGTTGAAACATATAAACACATAAAAGATTAACTGCTCCAAGCAATTCCCTCCATCCTTTCCTCTTTCACAATTTATACAGGAAAGGGTTCGTACATCTTCGTCTGACATGAATTGAAAAAAGCAGTTGAACCGTGCATTTGACTGAAAATGGAAATTTAACTGTTTTGCAATCTACTGTTTCGACTGTTTTCAGTCGACAGTTCCCAACGCTAGTATCTAATAATCCTAAGTGTTAAGTATAGGAGATAACACAACGTTGAATTAAAATATGCATGTGTATTTTCTCTCTTCGTTACGTAAGGCATTTAAATAACTCAAATTAAAAAAAAATCAATCATCATTTTTAAGAAATGAAGAGATGATGATTCTTCTCATTTTTAAGGGTGCAATGGTATCTAGCACTAAGTGGTTAAGCGTAGGATGATGTTTATGCTTTGTTACAGATGGTGCAGATCACATTTTCTCAGGATGCAGACTGCATTCTCCTTGTAAGCCTTTCAAGCAATTTTCTTACGCTAGCTACTTATTTCTTGTCAACGACTTTGTCTTATGTTCAAAAGACTATGTACCTGATATATATAATTCTTGTTTGATGTTCGGGATTAGACTTTTTATTGAGTTTCTTGTGATCTTACAGTGGGCTAGAACAAAACACGTATATGTAACTTAGTTTGTTAGATTTTCCAATCTAAAATACTCAGACATCCACTTTCCTAAGCTTTTAAAGATCAAACTAGCTCTTGATATTTCTCTGTTTATTATCACAATCAGCGATCTTCCATCGGATTGAGATCTCGATGAGTGAAAGTTATTTTACATGTTGAGAATGTTGTTTTTGCTCTACATATGTTTAATTTTATCATGTATAAGTTCTGGTTTCGCGCATATTGTTTTAGAGATACATTTTCAAACATACCAGCTAACAGGTCAATTGAAAAGCTTTGGCAAAATCAGTTTTTTTTTTATTCGACATAATTCCCTTCAAGGGTGATACACTGATTATAGCGACCCTCCAACTTTTCGATACCATTTTTGTAGTACGATTTGTCCTTTGCTTCAAAATAGGCCTCAGTTTCGGCGATCACCTCTTCATTCGACGAAAATTTCGACCAGCGAGAATTCTTTTGAGATCTGAGAACAGGAAATAGTCGCTGGTGGCCAGATCTGGAGAATACGGTGGATGGATGGATTTTTGCTATCGTTTTCACTGACTTGTGACAAGGTGCTATGTCTTGGTGAATCAACACTTTCTTTTCCTTCAAATGCGGTCGTTTTTCGGTGATTTTGTCCTTAAAACGGTCCCATAACGCTATGTAATAGTTGCTGTTGATGGTCCTTCCGTTTTCAAAGTAGTCAGTGAAAATTATTCCATGCGCATCCCAAAATATAGACGCCATAACCTTGCCAGCCGACTGTTGCGTTTTCCCACGCTTTCGAGCGGATTCATCGTGTGCATTCCACTCGGATGACTGTCGATTGGACTTCGGAGTGAAATGATGGAGCCAAGTTTCATCTATTATCACAGATCGACGCAAAAACTCAGGTTTATTACGCTTGATCATCTTCAAACACTGCTCCGAATCATCAACTCGTCGTTGTTTTTGGTCAAAAGTGAGCTCGCGCGGCACCCACTTTGCACGAAGCTTTCTCATACCCAAATATTCGTAAACGATATGATGTACACGTTCAGTTGATATCTTTAGAGAGTCTGTTATTTCTTTCAATTTCAATTTACGGTAATTTAAAATCATTTTGTGGATTTTTTAAATGTTTTCGTTGGTAACAACCTTTTTTGGGCGTCCGCTGCGTTCACCGTCTTCGGTGCTCATTTCACCACATCTAAACTTAACATAGCATACCAATCTTTAATGGTTGATTTTCCTGGGGCAGTGTCTGGGAACTTAGCATCAAGCCAAGTTTTTCCTTAGCTGTATTTTTTTCCATTTTTTCCATTTTTTCCAAAATTTTATAATTCACAAATTATTGCTCTAAAATATATGGATTTAATTCTAGTAGCGCCATCTATGTGTCAGGTCGGATACTTTTCAATTGACCTGTTATATAGTTAGTATACGGACCTTTACCAACGCTAACATTTTACTGCCTCTACACTGCCGCTAATTATTCACGATAATATAGTATGAGTTGTTAATCTTTGGCATGAAACTGCAGAATGATTGTTGGATCTTAATCCAATAACTATCTTATAAACAAACTATTGTTATTTATAAACATATATAAATGAGTGGGTGGGTTTACGACATAACTGGTAGAGAGTAATGTTTTTAAATGGCCAGTAAATCTATCAAAGGCACTATTAGATTACATTTTTAATTTGTTTAAGGAACGATTAAATATGTTTCACTGTAACATATTATTACACACTATGATATCGTTCATTTTAAAATTAGTTGACGCTAGGGTTGGTAATGTAGATATATGATTAGATGTTACTCTCGCTGGCAAGAACGTCCCGGGTTAGAATCCCGAATTTTAGCAGAAAGAGCATCAGATAATGTATATTTTAAATTAGAGGAAGGCGTATAGAGTACCATTATTTGTATTAAATCACTACAATTATTACTAGAGACAAGATAATTCAAACTTTATACAAGAAAGTTTTATTTTGGTTGTGCACAGCATATCTATCAAGATACGAAATCAGCATCTCATATATTTTCCACAAACTATCAGAGGGCCTCTCTCAAGAGTTAACAGACTTTCATTTGTTAAAAGTAAGATATATTATGAGTATATATGTTAACTGTAGCCTAAAATACTTATTTCTATGTTTTAGTTAACCTACTCACCAAAAATCCCTATTTAATGCCGTGACTAAAATCTATAGGAACAATAAGGTCTACATTACGACATTGTTATGATTATGTGGTGTGATAACGTCGTAAACAAAGTTGTATTTGTATTGCACTTGTGTATAAATAGAGTTTTATAATGGACATTGCACTATGATGAATGTGAAAGACCTATTTATTATCTTTGTGCTTGTTTTCATTACGGGATTAAATAATTTTTTATGATTTAGCACAGATGTTACTGATGTTAGTTTTCATTGACTTACTAAATTATTTACTATGGCCGGAAATATATATTTTTTAAATTTATTTATTAAAACTTGCATTCAGCTAATAATCAACTTTAATCTTACTTAACCTATTAACAAACAGTTAAAACTAAGCTTCACAAACAATTTCTCCAAGAGTATAGCCATAAATAGCAATAAAGGAATAGAGCGATATCATTCAACTTCATTTTCTTCAACTTCATTTTCTTTCTTTCATTCAACTTCAACTTTTATCAGGTTTTGCTCTCGTCATAATGATACCAATTCAGCAGTATTCCATGCCTCTGGCGCATAGCTTAACTAACCAAGGTCTTTCTTTGAAGTGTTTTAAGAATGTTTTTCGTAACAAGGTCATCAGCCTGATGCTTCTTTTAAGTTAAGTGGTACTTAATTTCTTCCAGAACTAACTAATCTAAGTAACCATTGCAATTTTTTTAGAACAGTTATCGGAATTGAGAACAATATTCTCTTGGTTTCGACTGGTCCAGATGTTTTGCAAATATGTTTGCTTTTTTAAAATCCTTTTGGGCCCATCTCCCATGGTGCTTTCTAATAGAATATGTTATAATTTAAGATGTTTAGTTATTTTCCAGAATGAATTCTCGACTTTACTATTCACGGAGAGTTTCGTTATGACACGATATGATTCTTTTTTGTGAATGAATTATCCAATACCCTGTAATATTTTATATATTAAAATATAAACACTTACAGTCCTACATGTGGACAAACTGGTCTATATTTTAGACTTGACTAAGATATCATCATCACGTCTCTTATCATTCTATGAGTCAGAGAATTTTATTGTATATTTGGTTATGGTTTATATTAGGTTTGCATAATGGTCTCATTTTCATATATTTTATCTATATTCTAAAATTCAAAAATCACCGATTACTTGTAGTTTTAGAGATATAAGTCACATGTCCTATATACAACATCTATACAGTTGTTGAAACTTGTTTTACGATATTGAGGCGCTTATTAATTGCCAAAATATAACTAATCTCGCTGTTCGAAGTTTATGAATGGTGATAATTTTGCTGTAATGATAATTTGATAGTATTTGAGTCGCAATTTCTACTTTTTAATTTTTTAATTTCAGCATTATGACTTATAATCTAACACTTCTTTATATTTCTTTAAATCATGTAATAGTGCATAGTGCACTTATCTTCATTTATATTACTAGAGAATTTGAAAATGAAAAGACGTTGAATGAATTTTTTGTGGCTGTGGTTTCACAAGCACCTGCAAGTATACATACCTATGGAAGCAGAATCGTCAATAAAAAAGGAACAGTGAAACAGTGGATTCCTACAATTCTGCTAGAAAAATGCTGTTTGGCTTATTCCATAAAAACTTTCACTTCAAATTTATGAGTTGCAAGGATAAAATTAAGACAGTGTAAAAGAATAAAGTGGCATATATTGAATTAATCTGAGTTGAGCCTTCTCATTCGAAATCCTGATGTATTCAGGGGGAACAAAATTAGTAAATGGTCTAAATGATATGGCGGTCTTTCACAAACTGATATCAATTTTTGGATGGTGCACAATTAAAAACTAGCAAAATAAACGTTCGGCAATATCTAATTTGATTTATATACTGTTTAATTTTTTTTTAGATTATTTGCGTTTATTTATCCTTTTTTCTACCATAAATTCTTCAATATAATATATTGTTCTCATTAATCAGTTCCCATTATTATTTTGCAAATAGATAAATAGAGATACTTGGTGAACACAGCAAATAACCTCGCTACAGCCATACAGCGCTACAGCTATACAGTAATACAGTTTTCTAAATTCTGTGTTCTTAATATAGTTCAATATTTAGGGTTCAAATTTACTTATATGTGATCGAAAGATCTTTAAGGTTACATAACTTCAAATATATTTTTATCAATGATTATTAAATTATTTGATATGTATTAATGTTTATCAGTTTATGTATCTTGTTGCTGCTTCCTACAGCTGGATATATAAATGTTTATTTGTTCAGACATCAGCTTCCTAGTCATGTCTAATTATTATCAGTTGGTTTAAACCTTGACATTATTAATGGCATGCCAAGAAACTTGAAGATTCTATATTTACTTTAGTAACAGAATTGTATCTCATAATTTTGTACCTTATAAGTTTATAATTGTAATATTCTAATTTGGGAATTTTATATTAGGAATATTAACTGTATATAAATTAAAATAATTATGGTTAAGGGGCTATACCTACCGTGGCTCCCTGAAACTGAATCTTTTTTTATTTTGTCTGGTGCAAAACTCTTAGGTTATATTTGCATACGTTATATTTTTTATATAAATTTTTGGATAGAAAGCGGAATTGTATTTTCCAATATATTAATATTTATTGGCAGTAATGCTTGTGCAGTAATGCATGTTCTGTTTTTTTAATCTATGTTAAAGGTAATCACGGCTATGGTTTTTTGACTTTATACTGACCAAAATTAACAACAGAGTTCTAGATCTTAAGGATGAATAAAATAAAATTATAGAAGGTCTAGAATACCGTTCTAGAATATCTCATGCATTATATAAGCTAATAACATTCAAGAAATCAACTCGAATGTGAACCCCTGGACATATGAGAACTATTACAAAATCGATTACCAGCAAGTCCATTTACCAACAACATTTTTAAGAAACATTTTTTATGATCGATCTAACACTTATTTTAATTCCAATAAGCGGAAAGTTTTTTCTAAATAAATTTGCAGATATTTCGGAGATGATTACTTGAGAAATAGCAAGGAACAATTCGATAAACCGTAATAAGGACAAATTGATGATTGCTGTTTTGCTGTTTATAATTATGTATTCTATCATTTTTTTATCGATATTTCGTGGCAATGTAATAATACATCCACAAAATCTACGACCATATAGTTTATTTTCATTACAAGACAGAAACAATCAATATTTCGTTACAACAAAGAAACAAACAATTGTATATGCCAGCACAGCAAAATACGTTGGCATGACCCTGGATACAAAGTTCACATGGAAGGAGCATATAAAAAGGAAATGCGATGAATTCAACATCGAGTTTAAGACAATGTATTGGTTGCTTCGCCGAAACTCCGAGCTACAAAAAAATTTATTGTATATTAACAGATACTGAGACCGGTGAGGAGCTATGGAATTCAGCTGTGGGGCTGCGCCAATGACTCCAGTGTCCAAGTGATTCAAAGGTTCCATAATAAGATGCTGCGGTGTATTGTGAATGCGCCTTGGTATGTACGCGTTTGTGACCTCCGTCGCGACCTTGATATTAATATGGTTACGGACACTATTAGAAGATTTGCTAATTCCCATCAAAGAAGACTCCAGTAACACATCAATACGGAAGCATGCAGACTTCTAAATATGCTATGTCATTAGACGTCTCAACCTTCTGATCTTGCAAATGCTTGAACTCTAAACGATTCAGTCGAAAGTAACTTAGTTGTAGTTGCTTATTAGTAGGTTGAGTCAGATTACATTTAATTGTTAGTTGTATACTAGTTTTACTAAATACATTTTTATAAAACCTCTGCAAAACTCGAACCAATATTTGTTTTGAAAAACAATTTAGTGTCTACAAAATGATTAATTATATAAAATCAAGATCATTAAAAGTTGCCCTTTTTATATTTATTATAATCCTTTATATTTTATTTGATTCTTATTATATTATAATCAGATGCAATGTTTGGATTCCAAAAAATATGGAAGTACACAGTATAGAGTGGAATGGTCTTTTAAAAAAACATTAAGTTACTTCCATTTTTCTTGTTACATTATTGATCCAATGTCTTCTGACCATTTAACAATAGTATAAGAGATCCCCTCTCATTGACTTGCATATAAGAATCTTTTCTAGTATATTTCAGTAACTATAAATTGTATCGCAACAGAACAATTGTCTTAAAAATATCAGATGGTAGTTTGTTTAAAATTTTGCATGAACATGATGCGTAATCTATAAGTTTACATGACGGGTACACAAGCTTTAAAGTGTCAAAGGCTGCGTCAAAGGCTGGTAATGTGTGGCAATGTGTGAAACAAATATTACGTTGTTATAGATTACACAAAAATATTGTTAACTTAACAGGTAGCTGCTGAATAACATTTAAAACCCTAAAACTACATTACCAAGTATAAGATGTATTATTTTTGAACCGGTCTTATATTTACATTAAAATATTATATGCAAATGATAGGTGGGGCAAAAATCCCGCCACAAATTTAAGAGCGCGCCAACTTTGTTATGTGACGTTTAGGTCAGTTTTGCTTTAACCATTTTGTTGTGTAGACGTCCAAATTTTGTTATGGATAAATAAACGCCACAAGAGAGGGCAGAAATAGTGACAACATTTATTTAAAATAATCGTTCAATTATTACCACTCAATCATCATCAATCAAAATTGCATAAAAAATATCCTAATCGTCCAGTGCCTCACAAAACCACAATTTATCGTTTACATGCGAATTTTCTATAGTACGGTACAACAGTAGACGTGCCTCGTTCTGGAAGACAACGGACGTCTCGTAACGCTGAAGATCTGGCGCGATAGTATCGCAGAGTCTCCAGAACCATCAATTCGGAGACGAGGTTCCCAGTTACACAGTTCTGCACGCAGTTTAATGCGATTATTGAAAACTGATTTGGAAATATTCCCGTACAAAATTCAATTAGTTGAATAGAGTAATGCAATCCTAAGGTTGTCTGGTGAAATTGAATTGCGATGAAGCCCATTTTCATCTTAGTGGGCACGTCAATAAACAGAACAGTCGGTTTTGGGGAACACGGAATCATCAAGTAATTCATGAAACATCATTGCATTCACTAAAACAACTGTATGGTGTGGTATTCATGCCGGAGATATCAGTGGTCTAGAAATTTTCTTGTACCTGACATCGAAGAGCAAGGTCTAGAGGACATATGGTTTCAGCTGATGGAGCGAACACACATACAGCTCGTTCAACAATTCAATTATTAAATAATGTTTTTCCACGAGGATTAATTTCGCGAAGTGACGATTTAGCATGGCCAGCCAGATCTCTGGATTTAACAGCACCAGACTTTTCCTTATGAGGTTTTCTAAAATCAAAAGTTTATGTGAATAAGCTCCAAACGATTCAACATCTTAAAAATAATATTGGTCACGAAATTGAATAAAGATATTGCAGGATGTCATGAAAAATGCCTTAAAAAGAGCCGAAAGTTGCATGGCGAATCGTGATCACCATTTAGCCGATATAATTTTTCAATTATATCGAAAAAAAAATGTAAGGACCATATAAACTTTTTATGAAATCCAAAATAGTAGCGGGACTTTTGCCTCACATATTATAATACCACTCAAACTTCGACTGGTATAATTTATACCAAACTATATTCTGATCGAAAACAATTTTAAGACTGTTTTAAATTTATTTAGATCAGTCGCGCATTCGCAGTAGTGGTCTCTGTACTGGCGAGTCCTGTTTTCAGTGCTGCATTTAATTGAGTAAATTTGCGTAAATGAGATGAAAATTTATCTCACGATAGCTTGTTATTTTTAGATATCATGTAACGGCTTCCTACTACAAATCTTTATGAAAATATGTATTATTCAATTATCTGGTATTTCCTGCTATAACTGTCAACAGAAAGTGAAACATATGTCGTGTAAAATATATTTGGTTTCGCTTAAAAATCTTAAAATTCTTTGGCTTTAACTACGTGTTGTTTTCTAAGTCTGCATGTTTTGCTCTCTCGCCAATAGACCAATACATTCAGTCGAATCATTTTTTTTGCTTTTTTTGCTTATATGTATTTTTTTATGCAGGTATTTTTTGCTTATATGTATCATAGTTCATCAGAATTAATGATTATTTTAATATACATTGCAAATTTGAAAGTATGACGGCTTTATCTAAACTATTAGACACACACAAACTTTCTTCCCAGCGAGGATTCTTTTGAGATCTGAGAACAGGAAATAATCGCTGGGGGGCCGATCTAGAGAATACGGTGAATGAGGAAACAATTTGAAGCCCAATATTGGTCACAGTTTTCACTGACTTGTGACACAGTGCATTATCTTGGTGAAGAAGCATATTCTTTTTCTTAAAATGCGGTCGTTTTCGGCGATTTCGTCCTTCAAACGGTCCAATAACGCTATGTAATAGGCGCTATTGATAGTCTTTCCTTTTTCAAGGTAGTCGGTGAAAATTATTCTATGCGCATCCCAAAATACTGATGTCATAATTTTGTCAGCTGTTTTGTCGTTGTTTTTGGTCAAAAGTGAGCTCGCGCGACACTCACCTTTCTTATACCTACATATTCGTGAATGATATGATGTACACGTTCAGTTGATATCTTGCTAATAGAGTATCTGCTATTTCAATTTACGGTCATTCAAAATCATTTTGTTGACTTTTCTTAATGTTATCGACGGTAACAACCTCTTTTAGGCGTTTATTGCGTTCACCGTCTTCGGTGCTCATTTCACCACAACTAAACTTAGCATACCAATCCTTGATGGTTGATTTTCCTCGGGCAGTGTCCGGAAATTCGGCATCAAACCAAGTTTTTGCTTCAACTGTATTGAAGGGAAAATTCAAAAAGTAATATTTTATGAACACGCGAAATTACTTTTTATCCACTTTTTTCACAATAACAAAATGGTTCACTCAAAATGCTATAACTCACAAACTAATGATCCGATAGCTGTCAAATTTGTATACGCATTTTTTGATGGTTAGGGATAACTAGAAATCATATGGGTTTAATTCTAGTAGCGCCATCTATGTGTCAGGCCGGGGACTTTTTAATTGACCTATTATATGAATTCAATACAATGGCCGCTCAACCATTACGGTGATAAGGAAACAAGATACAAAAAATTTAAACGAGCATGCACACTATTGCATTTCTAGTAGTAGTAGAAAAATAATCAGCTTGTCCAGGTTCTCCAGCTTAAAACACTTAGAATAAGCTTTATTGTTACTTTTCGATATAATGTCTTTTATTCAAAATTTATTTAAATAGTGAAGCGCTGCTCAGACAGTTTCGTTTTCAGTTTCCAAGTATGTTTTCATTGGTTTTGCAATATGAGCTCCAAAGTTGTTGAAATTGAAGTAAAAAGAGTAAAACATCCCGCCATTGCGATATACTTGGTTCGAATTCAGACATAATCAACACACTGAAAAATGTTCTGTTCACACCTTGACAAAATGACACATTGCAATTGCAGCCTGTCTGTTGTTCTGTTGTACATCCTTTAATATTAATTATAAGCCCGGTATAACTATAAAATAATAAAATACATGTTACATATTATAACAATATAATGAAAATGATTTATGCTGCCTTGGCGTGTTTACTACCACTATAAAAACAAGAACGCAGCTCTAATTTTATCATTAACATTGTTTGCATTATTGATTCCTTTGCCCTCTGTCTATTTTTAAATATCCACCGGTTTCTGGAGTTAGTAGAACGCGACGAACTTTTCGGGAAGGCTATTTCTATTTTCGATAAAATCTGAAAATATTTTAAACCTACATAATAAAACACCTACTATAACCAAATGAACTCTAAAATTAAAATAAAAAATTGGTATTTATTACGTCTGGATATCAGCTGTCGCGCAAACGAAAATTATAGCTTTGAAATGAATACTTCTTTTTATGTTTTTATTTATTCCGCTTTTTATTGAATTATCACAAAATTAAATAAACGCTCGGTGTAATTTTATTTAGGATTAGTTTCCACCTTCCGATAGATTTCTTGTTAGATGTCTGTACAATTTTCTTTTCCTTTATTATTATATCATTATTTAATAATGAAAATAGGCCTTGAATGTTTTTTAATTAAAGGTTAACAGGTCAATTGAAAAGTCCCCGGCCTACCATAGTAAAATGCACTTTTTTGGCTTTTTTGGCAAATTTTTTTTTCAACATAATTCCCTTCAAGGTTGATACACTGATTATAGCGGCCCTCCAACATTTCGATACCATTTGTGTAGTACAATTTGTATACGATACCTTTGCTTCAAAATAGGCCTCAATTTCGGCGATCACCTCTTCATTAAACGAAAATTTCTTCCCAACCAGCATTCTTTTGAGATCTAAGAACAGAAAATAATCGCTGGGGGCCTGATCTGGAGAATACGATGGATGAGAAACCATTCGAAGTCCAATTCATGTATTCTTGCCATCGTTTTCACTGACTTGTGACACGATGCATTGTCTTGGTGAAACAGCACTTTCTTTTTCTACAAACGCCATTTTGTTCTTCCAATGGTCCAATAACGCTATGTAACAGTAGCTGTTGATCCTTCCTTTTTCAAGGTAGTCAATAAAAGTTACTCCATACGCATCCCAAAATACAGACGCCATAAACTTGCCAGCCATCTGTTGCGTTTTCCCACGCTTTGAAGAGGGTTCATTATGTGCAATCCACTCGGATGACTGCCGATTGGACTTCGGAGTGGAGTGATTGAGCCATGTTTCATTTATTGTCACATATCGACGCAAAAACTCGGGTTTATTACGCTTAATTATCTTCAAACACTACTCCAAGTCATCAACTCGTCGCTGTTTTTGGTCTAAAGTGAGCTCGCGCGGCACAGAGCTTTCTCATAGCCAAATATTCGTGAACGATATAAAGTACACGTTCAGTTGATATCTTTGGAGTGTCTGCTATTTCATTCAATTTCAATTTGCGGTCATTCAAAATCATTTTGTGAATTTTTTGAATGTTTTCGTCGGTAATAACCTCTTTTGGGCGTCTACTGCGTTCACCGTCTTCGGTGCTCATTTCACCACGTCTAAACTTGGCATACCAATCGTTGATGGTTGATTTTCCCCGGATAGTGTACGGAAATTCGGCACCAAGCCAAGTTTTTGCTTAAACTGTATTTTTTCTCTTAATAAAGCAATATTTTATCAACAAGCGAAATTCCTTTTTAGCCATTTTTTTCATAATAACAAAAGTTGCTTCACTCAAAATACTATAATTCACAAACTAATGATCCGACAGCTGTTTCAAATTTATAAACGCATTTTTTGAGGGTTAGAGCTAACAAAAAACGTATGGATTTAATTCTAGTAGCGTCATCTATGTGTCAGGTTGGGGACTTTTCAATTGACCTGTTAATTATATTAAAAGGCAAATCGTATAGGATGTGCGTACATTTTTAGTTGTTTTTGTTTTGTTTTAAGTATGTTATATTTCAATTTATTGTCTATTATAGTGTTTCAAATTTCAGCACTAGATTGTATGAAAGATAACTGTGTTGTGCCTGATAATAATATAAAATAGTATGTATCAAAACCTGAAAAAGGGGAAAACAATTTTGCCAAAGAGAAAATATACCTTATTGTTAAGTATACCTTTAATGTTACATCTTACTTAATAATCATAATGAATTAATTTTTTGTTTTTGAATTCAGATATTTTATTCTAGTATACTTTCTACGTAGTGGCATTCTTTTAATAACAAACTGGAGTAGCATTTTACTGAAATTATTATTATAATATACAAGTAACAAAACCATATATACGAAGGGAATATATAGAATACTATAACATTTCTGGGATATGCCGATTATGGCTATTAAGATGATAAAACTTAAATTTTATATTATTAATTAATACAATTTTAAAATATACATTTCAAAATAAATGAATGGTAATTTGAGGAGCAGTTACAACGTATTATTTTTTTAAAATTATATTTTAAAGTCTCCTTTTATTACCAACTATGGGTTTATCTGGACTGAACCTACAGTTTAACGTGGACTCCGAACCTCGGTCCTCAGCATTAAGCCTACAGACTGGCGAGTGACCAACTTTAGAAATCATCCCAGAAGACATCCGGTCTTACCCAGCCTGGTTACTGGCGTGGCTGGGATCATTTTCCTTGTCAGATTTGACACTCTTGCCTAGAGCAATCACAAATTTTAAACGATCACACACTTAAATTTACGACCATGCCCCAGCAGGATTCGAACCCACGGCTATCGCAACAGTAGGAGGACCATCCTATCGCCTTTACCACTACTCCACCAAGCCGGCTAACGTATTCATTTAAATTATCAAAACAATATTTGGCATCATGTCGATACCTATTTCTACTAATTAATTGACAGATATGAAACTCCTTCTTTATTATATAATTCAAATAATATATATAATTAAAAAAAAGTAAGATTTTCAAGAAAAATATACAAAATGATATATATTATTAAATAGCAATTTATATATGTAGTGGTGTATATTATGATATATTAGTATATAAATTATGAAATGTAAAAATCGATTAGAAGCTTGATTAGAAGCTTAATTATTTAAGCTTCTAATTGTTTTTGCAAAAAAATTATTTATTTATGTTCTTCTACTAAAATTACTTAAAATAACAATGAATTATTCACATTAATTTAGTACAACAAATAAATATTTATGATTTTATTGTTAAATTATTTTAAATTATTTATATTTAGGTTAGACACGTTAAATTTAACATGTTATTATATTACCCCTTATAATAATTTAAAATTTTCTTTTATATACTAATAGAAAACATCTTATTTACAGTGTATTGTGGGTTATAAATTTTTGAGTGTTTCCAAAATAATTTTTTTCGATTTGTAAATATGTCAATTATTCCTAATAGTATGTATCTATCTGTCAAATAATCTAAAATTAACTCCTGCAATAAAGAATATCTTACAGGTGGAGCCATCTTCTCACAAATAAATGGAACTTGTTATTTATAGATCATCCATCCAATCCAATATCTGTAGTAATTTCCGTGATGAACAGGATATTTGAATTGATATTAGTCATCTGATTTTGACATTTGTTTATGATGAGTATTGACAAGTTATGGTAAGAAAGTAATGTCACAATAACGCCATAGCACTTCCAGAGGTTTAAGTTCTTAATATATTGTGGTTAACGGTTTTTGATACCAAAAAAATGCTGAATTTGGAGTGGTACAATCTTCTAAACTTTATTGACATTATTTTAACAACAAAGTTGCACTAAATGGTTTGTTGTTGAAGAAGTTAGAAGTCAGACCTTTGAACATTATTAATGAAATTAAAATATGTGTTGAAACTTTATTCGTATTAGTTTTATTATATTAATGTTAAAATATTTGTTCAATATTACAAAATTAATGTACCTGGCAGCGCCATCTATTAAGCAACAGCTTGTTTACTGTGGGTAGTATTACTGGTTATCTAATGCCTCGATTCTATTTAAAATTCATTCTAAAAAGGACCTTCGCCAATTTGTCATTCTTTATTCCATAGAAAAGGCTAACACAATTTAATATCGAACAAATATAAAGCAATAATCGCGAATTCAAAGAATCGTAGATTAAATTACAATATTTTTAATTTATCTATGGAATTGTTCAGGTATTTCGGTGAATTAGTTTATAATAAATCATTAATTTAAACAGGTAGGCTTTAGAAATTTCTGTAGCAACTGACTGAACGAACTGCTACCTACACCAGGTCCACCCACCCAACTATTGACAATTAATTTCGTTCCCAATCGCCTTCTCTCTGAAACTGTTTTTATTTATTTTATTTATTAGCTTGATAATTCTACCGTTGAATTTTCTAGAGCAATTTATATATGTAGTATCCAAAAAATGATGAAAATTGGAAAATATTTTGTATTAAAATTTTATTTATCATCTTTTCTTTTATGCATGTAATTATTACTTGTAAGGAATTTTAATAGATGGCGCGATTAGATATATATATATATATATATATATATATATATATATATATATATATATATATATATATATATATATATGAATATTTTTTATTTACAACCAGATGGGAGCTAAGAAATTGTTATTAAACAAATAGTTATATCAAATATAAGAACCGACATCAAGAATAAATGTGGAAGTTATAGCAGATATTAGCGTAGATAGCAGATATTCCAGTTAAACATAAGAAATATATTAAAAGTGAGACTATAGACCAGTGTCCAAGAATTTTACGATTCATTCAAATGAATTGGAAATGTATTTCGTATAAGTGAAAATTCATTCAAGTCATTCTACGTACTCAGTGAAAACAGTGAAATATATGAAAAATAAATAAGTATTTGCGTTATGGCGTCTGACTGTTCGATTTTGTTTGGAAATTACTTGTAATCTATCCTTTATGACAATCTGGATGTGGGAATTTGAATAAAAAGATATTGCTTACGCAGAAGAAGCTACATCAAAATAACCTACTTGGCCACATAGCTCACAAATGTATTTCTGCTATTAGAAGGGTTGGCTTAAGGGCATCAAAAAATCTTTTTTTTTTTTCATAAATCGATAGTATGACTATTCAAGACTATCTGAAAATTTCACAGTAAAGTTCCAAACCATTTATAAGCGTTTCAGTAAATCTCCTTCGGTCTAAAAGGTGGAGCGCGTGATATACTACGGGGTGATACTGGAAGGATTATTTGTTTTTTTGTTAACAAAAGATATAAATGTATAGAAGTATTAGTGACCCAGCAAGGATATTTACATTTTAAAATTAGTTTTAACTTGATTCTTATAGCGTGCGTTTCAATTATACAAAAATTGTCTTCCTATCCGAAAAACGATCATGGTGCTTCACGCCGTAGTACTAGACAATAAATATATAGTACTAGAAACTATTATACAAATCGGCAGTCAAATAATTGTAGTGAAAATGAAGAAGATGAAGAAAAAGTGAAATTAGGAGAAAAGAAAGAAGAGAAAGAAACGAAAAAAGAAGCAAGTGAAAACAAAGAAATTGAAGATTTATCGAGAGATGATTTACTCGATAGATGTTTAGGCGGCCACACTCAAAATGCAAATGATCACAATTTGGCATGCAAAAACATTTTCATTCTGGTTTAAAAATCGTTGAGGTCTCAGCGTATTTGGCTGCGCGCTTATTTAATGAAGAAGCTTCTAGTATTTTAACCATTCCGAAAAAGCTTAATATTACAGTTGGTAGCAGAAAGTTCAATTATGCCTAAGAAGTTAACAATAGACGCATAAAAAAGCTCGAAAAGAACAACAGCAAGCCGAAAATGACCCAAATGGTTCTGGAATAGTTACATCTACTGCAACTCTAACTTTCAAACGCGGTTTTCTCGAGTATATGTTTTGAATTTGCGTACATTCTAGCTCTTGCATACAAATCACCTACCTAGATGAGGACTCACAAAGCTCGACAGCCGATATCTTCATTGTAGAATTAAACATATTTTTGAAAATTTGTTTATAAACTCTTAAGTACATGTACAATATATCCTCAAAATATAAATAAAATAAATTTATTCTTAATTTGCTAAAAACGTCATAATAATAACCGAAAATCTACCGTCTTACACCTATTTCCTGCCTTAGTGTAAGAGTTTTTCAGCTTGTTCACTATATTAAGGTCCTCCTAACATAAAGCATTGTATTTAAAATATCACAACCAGTAAAATTATTAATAATGCAGGAAAGAATAATTAACTAAATGTAAACAATGACTTGATATACTAAACCATATGGATATCCAACTCAATAAACCGTATTATTATCAAGCAATGCATTACATCGTGTTAAGCTTTCTACAAAACAGTATGTCATCCAACTGTGTTGACACTTGCTCAATTGCGGTGCAATTGTTCGAGGCTTACATATGACAAAGTGCACATATGACAAATCTAGTATAAGTGCGTTATGAAAATGGGTAGCGTAGGCTCCCAACAGAGATTGCAGCGGTTCTTGACCTGAGAACTTTTGTTTTCCGATAGAAAAAGACGACATACGCTTGCCCAAGGTTACTTTTATATGTGTGCCGGTTCGAGTTCGCGTACGTTCCCAAATATTGCCGATACTTCAGACAGACAAAAATCTCGATACTCTTAGATCGGCCAGCTATTACCCGTCTATTTCGGTCTGGTCTGTCTAGTTTGACTGTGGAGATACGCATTGTGTTTTTCCTAGTATAAAATTGGGTAGTCGATATTAGAATTTGACCTTTTTATGGATTCGTATTAAAAAATATTAACATTTTTTTACTAGATGTTCAAAAAGTGTGGGCGTACCAAGGAAGGAATAATAAGGAATAAATAAATTAATAAAGAATTAAATATTTTTAAGCTTTTGGAGTTATTCGATGGACAAAATGTATTTTGCAACGCAAAAAATGATTATGGTGATATAAAACTTTCGTTGTCATTGTGTGCAGATTCTTTTTTATAATAAAATTAGATTTAGTCATTAAAAGTGTAGTTATTTTCTTATCGAATAATTTAGATTTGAGAATTAATTAGGCGTAGATAATTAAATTTTGCTATTGAGAATTTTGTATAACGAAAAAGAACTACTTCTTTATCTTTAGGGGACATTCAATAAACAACGAGTAATATTTGGTATTTTGGTACACAGATACGTTGTACGATTCTAGAACATATGATCAAACATTATCAAAACAATTTGATTGTTCCTCTAACTTTATATCAATGCTCTACGTCGTTTGATTTAGATTGGTTCGAGCTTTCAATTCCAAAGCAATGCATAGCAATGACATGACAGGAAAACATTTATTTGGAACAATGTTATTGACAGTTGTTCAACAATAACATTTTAACATAACATCATTTTACTCGCTATATATGGGGGAAGTTTTTGTTTCAATTTATATTTTATGTTTTTTTTTAATTATTAATATTGTTGTGTAAGTTTAAAGTAGAAATTCACTTCATGATTTATTAATTGACTGATTTATCTTATTGCTTGCTGGTTCATTGAACGTTCATTCTGAAGCTTGTATAATATATTATGTATGTTTTATATATTTTGGTAGACTTTTGTGTATTTTTTTTTGTTATTAATCATATTGTTGAAGTATAACTCTAGATGATATGACAGATGACTACTATTTTACCAACCAGTGTCGGGGTTTACGGTTTAGGAATCAAATTAAGCTTAAAAAATAAAATGTTGATGAGACTGAAAATATTTTATCATTATATTAAATAATATAATACCCTATTATTTTAGTTGTATTTATAATAAACTGTGTAAAACAACGTTTTAGAGACTGTACTAATAAGAAACTGTGGACTAAGAGAATGGGTTTTATTCAAATCATTGTCCATGTTTTATTACGATATTTCACCATTTCTCAAAGAACATTCGGATTCTATGATGTGATTTTGTGTTGAGTGTAATCAAATAATGGATTGGATCTTTTGCTAGAACTCATTGATTACCGTTTCCATTTATTATATTTCACGGATATTGCATAATGCGGTAGAATGTTCTTATGTTGCAGCAATACCTGATCTCATTTTTATTGAAAAATACAACTGCTGGACAGCGCGCAGAATGTCAGGAGATTGAAGCGAACCAAACCATACGAACTTATATAAAGTGTATACCTTTAGTATAAACTATAGCTATAAATGATTATAATTGAGGAATACATACTGATGTATTTTCTCGCACTCGCCTTGTTTATAAATTAATCCAAGCACAAATGAAATGTAGTAATAAATTAATTTATAATTAACATTGTACTAAGCGTATCTCATAGAGAAGTTATAAGAAATTATTGAACGATAGTTTGTATTCAAAAGATATATATGTATAGAATAAGGAGGGGAAAATAATAGCTCCACTAGACCTTGTGAACACAGGGAAATGAAGAAAAACTAAAATATCTCTAATAAAAAAGAGATTACCAATCCATACTTTAGGTTAGGTCACATTTTAAATTTTGATCTTGAAAATTTTGTAAGACAATTCTGTCTTCCTTAATTGGTGGTGGCTCTTTTCTTTCTTCTGTTGTTCAATAAAAACGACATTTTGTATAACTAGTAAAAAGCAATTATTCTTTTGGTCTTAGTTGCCCTTATTGTAGGATACTATCATTTGGTAACTTTGATTTTCGATATAAATTTATATCTTACGTTAAATAAAACTACTTTTAATAAGTAAGTACAGGTTACTAGGAAGAGTTCAGCAGGAAGTGCGAGATTTAATTAATATAGTTAATACAGTTGTGTAAATATATTTACTATATTAGTAAAGCAATTATAAATATTTTATCTGAATTAATCTTGCGCAAATAAGAGATATTCTTCTTCTTTCATATTTCTCCAATAATATTGTGATTCTTTGAAGATGTGTGAAAAAAATTCGGTGGCTTTTTTTGAGTGATATTTCGTTTCTGTCTGCTGGCAGAGAAGCTCGAACGTAGCGACCTTCTTAAATGGACAATCTCAAAGGTTTATCGCATCGGAATCGGCACTAAATTCTTTTTGATGCATTTCTCTTGTTTATAACATAATTAAATTCGAATGGTTTGATGGTTTATGGGTGTGCATTTATTATTAGCGTTACGGCCAGCCAGGTTCTGAATAAAGAAGCGTATCGCGAAGGTGGTTTATAACACTTTCGCTATATACATATTGTAGTCAAAACTATGACGAAACAATATTGTGTTCAAAGTGCATCTAGGGAATAGAAAGTTCGTTACCATTGGTGGTCTATTGCAAATATCTATATCTTAATTTTTGAATTACAATAATTGTTTAATGGAAAACGAAGCATTTATAATTCTGAGTGTATATTTTTATTTTATTAAGGAGACTAATACGGTATCAAAAGATCAAATATTAGGCTTATAAATTAGTTTTAAAGGTTTTTTTTTATTTAAAGTTTTATTGCTTTGTTGCTACTGCTTTTTCCATATTCCAAAAAATTTATGGATTCTATCTCGAGATCCAAGGACGACCTATCTCTTGATACTATCAACTAATCGACTTTTTTTGGTATACTAGTTTTCACATGTTGACATCTATGAAACATGGTTACCATAAGCTGCATATAACATTCGATGACCTTCAGCCGTCTTTTACTTTGCCTTATTTACTCGTTACAAATTCAGACATTTTGAAATAGTGAAGATACAAAAACTCTTAAAAGAGAAGCTTGTTAATGAGGCTATAACTTGAAATTGGTTACAAAGGTATCCGATTAATAACTAATAACGTCATCTGTTGTAAATCCTTTAAAATTCATTGGTAGATCTTATAATTTATTAATGTTGATCCACCTAAAACGACAACAAAAGAACCAAGTAACGACCATTTATCATTAACTTGAGGGTTCAGTTACTATCGGGATATTAGCAAGTTTGGATGTCTATGTTGATATATTTTTGATTAATTAATATGCATTGATAGGCCAGGGTGTAAAACCTGATAAAGAACAATCATCTCAATCACCTTAGTAACCAGTCTGTGTAAGATTGGATATCTTCTGAGATGTTAAACCACAATATAAAATGGTTAGAATTAGATGAATATTAAAAATTATGAAAATTTGGTTGGTAAAAGCTTTTTGTGATGTGAAGTAATAATATTTATTTAATAAGTAATAATTATTCAGTAATGCTATAGAATTATCAAACGATTGTCTCAGGGTTCGATCTGATGATGTAGGATTTCCCTTTTTGTTTTTCGTCACTGATAACATATACTTCAAGAACCACCACCAGAAGGAACCTCTAATTTCAGCTTAATAAAACCCATTTATGATTGAAAACATGACATAAAAGGTAGAATAAGAATAATCAACTCACGTGACGTTCACCCTGCGTAAAAGGATTTATCTCTCAGTAAATATTAATGCTTATCTGAGAATGCATTTGCATCAACGACTAACTTGGAAGAAACGTATGGTATTGAAGTGTATCATAGGCAAGCCGAAAAATATGGATATATCGATATCGCTGATGGATATATAAGGAGACTGATGGAAAAATATGGATATATCGTTATATCTCTTACATATAAATACAATATATCATAAACAATATAAAACACTTAATTTTAAGGGTTCAGGGCGGTTTAGGTATTTCATTTTATTTTTTTACATCGATATATTGAAATACCGATATCTTTAGACGCGGCCTATCTACCTACCGTGGGGTACTATTAAAAAATCCAACACAGCCGTCCTTCAGAGGTTCCAAAATTAATAGATTACGTTGTAGCTTGTAAGCTTGTAGATACCCCTTACTGAAGTGATCTTCTACATATTATTTTATAATGTATATCACACCAGAAACTTATTGCTCATTGGAGAGATTGCTGAATGCAAGCAAAACAAAAGAAATACTGATAAAATATTTTTAGGTCTTATTTATATTCCTGCAATTGAAGAGATCATCTATAGATCATAATGTTCATTAATCATCTTACCAGATCTAATAGTCCAATCTAATAATTTCACCAAATATTATAGTTTTAATTAGCTATTTAACAGGTCAATTGAAAAGTCCTCGGCCTACCATATTAAAACAAAGTTTTTTGGGAAAATTTGTTTTTTTATTCAACATAATTGCCTTCAAAGGTGATACACTGATTATAGCGACCCTCCAGCTTTTCGATGCCATTTTTGTAGTACGATGTGTCCTTTGCTTCAAAATAGACCTCAGTTTCGGCGATCACCTCTTTATTCGAGGAAAATTTCTTCCTAGCGAGCATTCTTTTGAAATCTGAGAACAGGAAATAGTCGCTGGGTGCTAGATCTGGAGAACACGGTGAATGAGGAAGCAATTCGAAGCCCAATTCATGGATTTTTTCCATCGTTCTCACTGACTTGTGCACGGTCCATTGTCTTGGTGAAGCAGCACTTCCTTTTTCTTCGAATACGGCCGTTTTTCGGCGATTTCAACCTTCAAACGGTCCAAAAACGCTATGTGATAGTCGCTGTTGATGGTCCTTCTTTTTCAAGGTAGTCAATGAAAATTATTCCATGCATATCCCAAAATACAGACCCCATAACCTTGTTAGCCGACTGTTGTGTTTTCCCACGCTTTGGAGCGGGTTCATCGTGTGCAGTCCACTCGGATGACCATCTATTGTACTTCGGAGTGAAATGATGGAGCCATGTTTCATCCATTATCATATATTGACGCAAAAACTCGGGTTTATTACGCTTAATGGTAAACACTGCTCCGAATCATCCACTCGTCGGTGTTTTTCGTCAAAAGTGAGCTCGCGTGGCACCCACTTTGCACAGAGCTTTCTCATACCCAAATCTCGTCCACGGTGCTCATTTCACCACGTCTAAACTTAGCATACCAACCCTTTATGGTTGATTTTCCCTGGGACAGTGTCCGGAAACTCAGCATCAAGCCAATTTTTTACTTCAATTGTATTTTCTCTTCAAAAAGCAATATTTTGTCAACACGCGAAAGTCCTTGTTATGCATTTTTTGCACAATAATAAAAGTTGCTTCACTCAAAATGCTATAATGCACAAACTAATGATCCGAAAGCTGTCAATTTAATACACTCATCTTTTGACGGTTAGGGCTAACTAGAAACATAGGGATTTAATTCTAGTAGCTCCATCTATGTGTCAGGCCGGGGACTTTTGGACTGACCTGTTAAACATTCCGTTTATATCAGGGGATTCAGAAAATCGAATAAAAAAATAAGAAACTAAACTGTGAGCTGGTGTTCAGAAAGAGTGTTTTGTTTCTAAAGTGAAGAAACAATAAACTGAGTTAAAAAAATTACTTGCTCATACAGTTCAAAGAGGAATGATTTACATATCTTCAAGGAATGCGCCATAATGATGAGATTTATAAATTGTTCAATAACTTTTAACTTTACAAGTAATAATGCATATACAAATATGAGATAATATATTTATAATACATGTATTTAGATAAGCATAGTGTTGAGTACTGAACGAAAATAGCTGATTTTGGTTATAAATTAAAGTATGTCATATTTTATGGACCGGTGAAACCTGTAAAGTCCCTGAATTGAGTAAAGCTGATAAAAGTGTTGGTTTGGATTAATATAAATAATGATTTTTGTGAATATAACATGTTCGTTGGCACTTATATCTGAAAGTAAATATCGTTATGCAAATTGCTGTTATTTGTAATGATTTATGTTATTTAATATACACGTATACTGTAACGAGTGTTATATTTACTTTCTTTTGATTAATACATAATAGATATTCTAAGGTTCTTTACAGTTTGTCACATAATTACGTGTTTTATCAGTCATAGAAATTGGATAAAAAGATTATTTTGTGGTCTCAGAAAATAATGTATGTTGTCTTTAATTGATTATATTTATGAAATTTTGTATATATATATATATATATATATATATATATATATATATATATATATATATATATATTATATGGAAGTATTTATTTTTGTATCTTATTTAAGACTTTTTTAGAATGAATAAGGGTAAATCAATTTTGGAATGAGGAATAATACGTATGTTTCTCCGTTAGGCAAATAATTAGACAGTTTTGCGTCATAGTTCCTAATAGGCTGTGACTATAGTAGGGTATTTTGGATGATCCGTTTAAAGAGTACTAAATACCACCCACAAAATATCGGTACTCTTAGTCATAGTTTGGGTTGAATAATTGGAAATGAGTTATTTTTACTGTTCATCTCAACTTTTATTATTTAACATGGGAAAAATACATAATACACGGTGACATTTTATTTGTAATTGTCATGCAATTTTTATGTCATTTCTGGGACTGAGTGAATTATCGTGTGCGTCAGAAGGTACAAAACATTTTTCTCCTATGACATGGTGATGTCTATCTTAAACTTTACCATGGGTAACGGATCTGTATTGAACTATTTCTATTTTCAGTTCTAAGAAATGTCCATTGTTGGTAAAAACCAAAAGTGTTGAGAGTATTTCGAGTGGATGACCTATCAGATCACCTGTTAGATGTTGAAGGTCACTTATTATTTTGATTAATTAATTTATTGAGAAAGTGCATTTCTCCATCATTAAATGGTCAAGCGCAACTGTGAATTTCGGAATATTTCATGAATGTTATTTAATTAACAGGTAAAGTTTATGTCACTTGCTTCTGTCAATAACCCATAACTCAGTTAATTTAATAGCAAATGCACACTCACTAGGATGTTTAAGATTAAAAAGCGGTTGATAATTAATAAAATAATCTGAAATAAAACTTTATGAGGGTCTTCTATTGTGCCCATTAAATAATAAGACGTGCAAGCTGTGTTGTGGTTAATAATGGTATTGTTGTCCATTATGTAAAAATGGTTTATAACGAAACTATGAATGGTTTTGATATATTTGCTGTCTCTTCATTATCATATTATTCGAAGAAATAGCAGCAAGTTTGCTAACCTGTTAAAATGTCTGTCTGTTATATTGGTCGATATATTGGTTTTGCTAGTAGGTGACGATTCTATTAAGGACTACATCTTTCTCGCGGTGAACTTCCTTCGCCCTATTATTCTACACCCAAATAAAGCAAGGGTGTTTTGAGAACTCACTTTTCTGAAAAGTTATGGTAATTGTCTTTATGAAAAGAAAAACCGGTCATTTATGTTCATTAATTTTTTTTTACAGTATCAGTGCAATATTTTGATCTTCTTCCTTAAGCAATGTTGAGTGGGCAATTGGTATTGGTGAGAAACACTAATATAATTCGAATAATAACGAATAATTCCAATGCTTGTGGTGATAAATTTATGTCTTGTATTAAATCATTAAGCATATAGAAAAAAAACTTGTGGTATGGATGATCTGCCTTCATATTAATTTTCACTTCTAGATTCATCATAGAGAGAAAAAACCTAATATCAACACACCAGTTGTTATATTTATTAGTTTATTAACAAGCATTCAACAATTGACCCAAGTCCACAGAATAACAGATGTTATTGAAAAAGCCTACGAAAGTAAAAATGTATGTTCAGCTATATTCTTAGATGTAGCACAAACCTTCAATAAGGTTTGGCATGAAGGTCTTGTTCATAAACCAAAACAACACACCACACTTTTACAAACACACTGAACTATTAAAATCGTACATTACAGCCAGAATGTTTGGAGTCAAAGAAGAAGAAACTTACTCGACAATAAAAAAAGCTAAAGCAGGTGTACCATAAGGAAGTGTACTGCCACCAATAATTTATCTACTCTACACTTGTGATATACCACAAATTGAGAATATTACGATGGATACATTTGCTGATGATACTGCGATTACAGCTGTCGGAGAAAATAGTGAAGAAGCCTCACGAAAACTACAACAGGCAAGTGAAAATGTAAATAATAGAACACAAGGTTGGAAAATAAGAATTAATGAAAGTAAATCCGTACATATGCAGTTCACCTATAAACAGACCGTACAAGTACCAATAACATTAAATAATACTATCATTCCATATAACAACAACGCTAAATATCTCGGAATGAATCTTCATGCAAAACTTCGCTAGATGAAACATATAAAGAGGGAAAGAAAAGAACAGGAATTGAAATATAGGAAAATGTGCTGGGTAATTGGAAGAAAATCCCAATTATCAGTACATAATAAATTGCTATTATATAAGTAAATACTGAAACCTGTATTGACATATGGAGTTCAATTATGGGGATATTCTGCAAAGAGTAACATAAATAAAATAAAAATTTTTCAGAACAAAGTCCTAAGAGGTATTGTGGGTGCATCCAAATATTATAGGACTGATTACCTTCCTCGAGTCCTTCAGATACCCACAGTCAGTCAAGAAATCCTCTATTCTTATGAGAATATTGAATTATTGCAGCTTTTGGATACCACCAGAACAGGTCACAGACTCAAAAGGATCAAACCATCTGATCTTGTGTAGTGAGGTAAGTATAATAAAAAATAGAGCAGTTATATGTATAAGCATTATTTCACCAGAGACTGAGATAGCGCCGATGGGTCTTCCTAGTTACATACCTAGATTTAATTTATCATAAAGACTACTTGTAGGTTAGACGAAAACAACTAGTAGCAATGTAATAATTATATGATGAAAAAAAACTTGTAGATTCTACTAGATATTGAGAGTGTGGAAACATTATAGGTTAACAACAAATCATATCTACTTCTGAAGCATAAAGAAGTCGACCAAAATCATAAAATCAGCATAATATTAGAAACTGAAGACTTGTTGTTAAGTGTTGTATTCAAGCTGTTATGTTATTGTTAAATGTCAATTATGTTATTTATCTCAAACGCACGTTTTTTTATATATGCTATTTACAAAATTAATAAAAATCTTTGAATACATTAATTAATTGGGACACTTTTAGTTAATTGAGAATATTGAAAATAAATTGAACAACGGCTATAAACCATTGGAATTCTGGAAGTGGAATTCAACATCTGCTTCGAAGATTGGAAAATAATTAATTGTATCCAAGGAAGATTACTATGAAGGGGGCAAGATTAAATATGAAAAACGTGTTGTTTGAAACTGATTTCTATAAGCATTTTTTACGTTTTATGTTAGATTTTGGTAAAAACAAAACATCCCGGAACATTAAATACACTTTTAACTGATATAGTTTGTCGTATCTTAGGTGAATTAACGTTTCTTTTCTTCAAAATGCCGTATCGCCATTTTGGAGTGCCGTAAAAGCCAAATGCCCATTAACAAAGAGCCATCGGGATTCATTAAACAATACAAACTGGTGGGTCACTGCTAATAATCATAGCGGCGGACGTTAGTCAATTCGCAAAAGAAAACAAAATACGTTTATATTAATAAATAATTTTTTAATATTATAATAATAATATTTTTGTTCTTAAATTTTATTGCCCGTATTGGCAGTGATGATCGGTCAGTCCCATAAATTATGGATCAGTAAACCAATTTTCTTCATTGTTGATGATAATACGAAAAATTACTGCCTCTTAATCTATTGAAATTAGTGTTGGGAACTATCGACTGAAATTGACTATCGACTGTTTAGTAATTAACTACTTTTTACTATCGACTGTTTCAGTCGATATTTTTGGTTCGACTGATTTTACTACTTTTTACTTCGTAATTCTACTTCGCTTAAAACTAAATTATAAATTGCATGTTATTGAAAATTTTTATATTAATTATTATAATAGTATTCAGTAATTATTTTTTTCCTTTCCTTTTTTAAAGTTAGTTTGTGAATTAATTTATACATCTCCGTCTTGCTTATTCTACCGTTGGAAAATATAACCACCTATAATTTTAACTCGTACATCTTCGTCTGACATTATGAATTGAGAAAAACAGTCGAACCGTGCATTAGACTGGAAATGGTAATTACTATTTTCAGTCGCTAGTTTTTTGATTATCGACTGTTTCGACTGTTTTCGGTTCCTGATAATTCCCAACGCTAACTGAAATAAAATGTATTGTGATCAAAATCTGCCATATTTGCTGCAATATAAACAATCTTTATTTACTGATTAAATGGTCATATGTATGTAAGTTATGAAGCAAGTATGGCCTAAAAACAAAACATCATTTGGTTTAAATTGTATTATATTAACGGCTGAAGCCCTACATTTAACACTGAAGTCACCAAACCAGCTTGTGCCCAATTCAATAAATTGCCAAATTTACGACTTTCTTCAACGACTCTCTTTTGAAAAATTGAAACGGATTAGCCACAACATGTTATAATATTGATATAATTTTGCTATTTTGCCCCCATTTAAGATACTCCCTCTCAAAATAATGTCAAAGTGTACTCATTACACAAAGTGTGCAATTTAATGGCTGAATATTGAATATATTGTTTAATTCATTCAGAAAGTGATACCAAAAGCTCATTGATACATAGGGGTTGATATTAAACATTAGTTTCTTAATAAAAAAAACTCTCACTATTTTATCCCTAGCTTTTCAAAAACGAAATTGATAATCCTACATTATTATGATGTAAATTTCCTATCTGCCTATTGATGTTCCTTAATTTCTACAAAACTTTTTATTAGATTTTAAAAAATCACTGGTTTACTGTATCTAAAAATATATCGCAAATTATTGCCAAATGGCCAGGTGGCCAAAATATATGATTTAAATTGTTTAAAATTACAAAATACTAACTAGCATGCATATATTTAAGAAATACAAATTACAGTTTTCTAACAATTTTTATTTAAAATACAAAGTTCAAATTACAAGATACAGTCAGGTAGATGGTAATCTTTTTGCTTTTGTCGTTTAGAGGGCTTTTTAACCCTATCTCCATTTTTGAGTCTCCATGTCTGTGGTTGATAAGTACTCCTGTTCTAAAAAAACAATAAAATCACCAGTTTCTTTACTAATAGTGCCACTTCTGTTACTCTCAGGCATCGTTTCATGTTTCTCAGTTTCATATCCTTTAATATTTCCACATATCGATATTTTCAAAAAATCGATATATCGATTTGGGTGTTTTAAGAAAATGGATATATCAGCGAACACACAATGTATTATGCAAAAGAAGAAAAAAAGATAAGAAATCTGGTTGACTTCTGCCTTTTGTGTTTTATAGTTTAAGCGACACCCACATATTATAACACGTTGAAATTCCTTAGCAAAATATTTCAGATTAAGGACAGTTGACTGACGTCCGTACTTGATCCTGAACGATCATTCTTGGGTTACCGTAACCTACGCCGGCACGACCAGAGATCATGAATCATTCTAATCAAATCGACCAAGGTCTGTTTGGCCGGGTGAGACGCCAAATAAGCGATTCGGAGTCTTTTGGAAATTTCGTTATAATTTCATGGAAACTATAGAAAAACGTGCCATTAGGGGCTAGCGTTCTTGCAGATGTTTCGCCAGTTTAGGCACGTACCATTTCCTATGAAATTTATTGGTGCCTTGACGTCAATGGTATTACACTAGAATGATCGGATAGTATTTTAATACTTCCATGTGCATCATTAGTTATATAATTCGGATGAAATGAAATGATCGTTCTGTATTGTTGCATCAAGTTTCATCGAAAACAATATCCATTGCGGAATATACGTATTATATTATATAGTTTGGGAAAACCATTCATTTGTCTTATCTTAACGATTTAATTAATTTTGTGCATTTTAGTAAATTAGATTAACCAGTACTTTTCCTTCAACAAGTATTTGAATATTATAAAATAGCTTAAATTATTAGGTTTTAAATTTGTACAAATATTTTTCAATCTTAATAAGTCAAATTATTTACTATTGTTAAAAGAAGATGTGCGGAACAGAAACATATAATTGTTTCGAAGAAATAATATTGAAGTACAAGTTTTAGTATGGAGTGTAGTTGCATTTTGATGTAATTTCAAAGTCCAACCAGACCAAAATTTGGGATATCGGCAGCGGAGAAAAATATCATAAATTTAAAACTATGTATCTGAAAAAAATCTATATAATTAAGTACCAAAAACTTAATTTTAAAGGTTTAGTAACAATATCGATATTTTTTAAATGTTCTTTAATTAAAAATATTGAAAAATATCGATAAATTTTTTCACTCTATGTACAGTGTCGTCTTTACGTTTTCGTTTTTACTTTCGATTTTACCTCGAAGGTACAAAGATGACATTGACGTATAGTAAAAAATGAAGTGATTTTTTATTAAAATATAGGGATTTAATATAATTTTAAATTAGATTTGTCCCTAAGTATAATAAATCTTGATATATGGTTTATGATGTTGGATTATATGATGTATTTACACTAAGTAATACTGGGTATATGTAAGGACAAAAATGTTCCAATAGAATATTAAGGAATAATAAACTAAGTATGTGATGTTTTTAGATTTTTTGTCGATTTTCATTTAGAAAGTTTAATGACAATATCTGATTTCTCTAGAATCAAAACATCCAGTGGCGTTTTATGAAGCTGTCGTTATGTAATTAATTAGAGTCACTATATTAGATAGGCAATTGGGTTATTAGTGTTTTTTTTAACTAATAATTTACAAAGTCATATCAAATAATGATATATAACAAATAATGTTGTGGAAACTTGGTAAAAATATAGTGTTTTAAGAAATACGTCTTAAACGTTCAACCTGTTAATATTAACAGGGAAATAGTTACTTGTCATACCAATTATTTAGTGCGCTTCGATTATATTTGGATTATTAATCTTATATTCCACAGTTAAAAAATTGATTTTCTGTTATCCAAGATAAACCAAAAATTTCAAGTGCCAAAATCTAAATTTTCACACAAACGATACAATATACAATATATAGTTATTTACAAATAAACTTCCAAAAAAAAATCAGAAAAGTAAATTTATATTACATATAAATCTATGTAAGCAAAAATTGGGTACGTTTTTGTCAAGGTCGCAGCTAGGACGACAGAGCCAGAATATTTAAAATTAGTCGAATGAAACAAGTAGGATCGAAAATAGTAACTATAAGTATGACTGAGACAGTCGATAGTAAAAAGTAGTCAATTACTAAAGAGTCGATAGTCGATAGTCGATTTCAGTCGATAGTGAATTTCAGTAGATAGTTCCCAACACTAGTTTTAACTTATCAAGTTTTCCTATGCGTTCTTAAACTAGCATTTGGGTTCATACCTCAGCCTTCCTCATCTCACAGTTGCTTCTGTTTTGTTATACCTTCGTTGAGGATAATAACAGTAACAAGTCCGAGTAATCATTTTAGCTTAATATTTTATCAGTTTGGAGTTAGCCGACAAAGGAAATTGTACTTAATTTCAGTTTGTACTCAAAGATCCAGAAATAGAAGCTCTGTGCATTACATTTTAGCGCTTAATTCATGTGGAACTGAATTACCGTATTTTATGGTTGATTTTTAGTTCCATCATAATGGGAGATCAAAAACTGTCATGATATTTGAGGAATTCTTAAAGAGATATATTTTTAATAATTGCAGCGACTTTAAGGTTCTTCACAGAAACAAAACAATTTTGACTAAATCATATTTATGAGATATACTGAATTATGTTTGATTCATTACTATTCGGTATCTAGCCGGGTGTGGATACCCAAATTTTAACCACAAAGTGACATCGCTGTGCTTTTTTCATAAAAAAAGTTAATTAGATGTTTCTCTTTGTTTATTGGATTGACTAATTAAAATGTAAATTAGTGCAATGGCAGACCTTCGTCATCCAGATCCATATATATATATATATATATATATATATATATATATATATATATATAAATGGAAATGTTTAGCTTAGACTTCGCGTAATGAGAAGAAAACTGTAAGTTGTATCTATGCATTTCCACTTAGTCAAGGCTTTATGCTCACTGAAGCAATGTGGTAAGTTTACTATGTTATATTATTCTTATTAATTGTTCCCTACTAATCTACAATTGACATTGCAGTAGGTCCTAGATAAGTCTAATAATTTTTATGTATTAGCACGCTATTTTAATATTATGTGCTTTAATTCCTTTGAGGCTTCGTCCTGTTCTGGTGTTACCCAACGGTTCCATGTTAATATTAGATTGTATCATCTTTCAATTTTCTTTAATTCTTAAGTGACAGTCGATATTTGAAGGTCTTGATGTAAGTTATCAGTCCTATAATATCTGGGTGCATTTATTGCGCTTCGTACTACCTAATTCATTCAAGAAAGTTTGTATTAGTTTTATATTGCTTTTCTCGGAACATCAACACTTTCAAATACTTTAGGTTTTGGTGTATTTATTTTTATTAGTGATCTGATTATAAGTGAACTGCACATGCGCAGATTTACTTTCTTTAATTTTTAATCCAGGTTTGTATCCAATTATTTATATTTTTATTGGCCTGTTGTAATTTTCTTCGTTAATATAATCGTGATAATTTCCTTTTGCGTTATTCCACATGTGTAAAGCGAGAAAAGGAATTATTTCTAACACTCTAGACACTTAGCTATCTGTACTAGCCTCTTTTATGGTAGAGCACGCTTCTTCTTGTTTGGCTTTAAACCTTCTGGCTCTGCTCTCTTACTGTCTTGTCTTGTTTTAGCAGTGTTTTTTATAGGTTATGAACGAGGTCGTCGTGCCAAACCTTATCGGGTATCGGGTTATATATATATATATTATTGTGCCAATGGTTTATCGTTAATTAATGTCGGGTAAAAGTATCGTAATAATGGATTTATCTCCACTCAGTGGTTATTCTGTCAACTTGCTCACCATTATTCATGCCTGTACGTCAACAATAACGACATCATTTTTGGTTTGGATTAAACTCATCAGTAGCTCTCAATCAGCATACCTCGACATATTTTGATTACAGTTTTTTAAATAAGAATATTGATCTAATATGTCATAAATGTATATTTTAACATTACCATTTGATTATTTTAATTTTTTGTTAGTTTGCATTCTTTAAATAACTGTTGTAGGTAGATAACTTTAATCTTCATTTTATTATAACAAGATAAAATACTGTAGTGAACTATTTGACATTCACGTAATTTCTATAACTATTTAAGGCTACTGATTTTGTTAGGGAGTTTTATTTCATGCAGTATATAATAAGTTATAGTATGTTAAATGGTTTAGGAAAAAAAACTATTAAGTTACTTGAAAATATTATTTTATTTAACGGAAAGAAGTAGCAACTTCATGAACGGTGATATAAAGCGACACTGAGGATAAAAACAGATCAAGAACAAAAAAAAACAGATGGTCGGATAGTCTAGACCATATTACAAGATAGTCTAGACCTCCCTTCCAAAGTTATAATTATACTAAAATTATGTTTGAGTATCGTCTGTACCTTCGTCCAGCTTAACTTTCAAGATATTCGAAATTGCATTCTTTCTACCCAAATATTCATGATATCCCTCTATGGAATGGTTTCCCGACTTTCCATACTCTGTGGCTAACAAACTGAGTTGCTGGAATCTGCATTTTGTGGCCGTTTACCATGAACTGCAAGTTTCTATTCAAATTTCAGTAAATTGTGTTAATTCGCAGCAACTTCAGTCGTCCGCCGTTTGGTGGCCTTACACCTTGAACTGTGATGCATGTCCCGGGAATCCACGGACTAGGGGTGTTTTTCAAAGTTTGAATGTTTCCTTATTGGAATAGGCTCCGAGCACCTTTGGTCCGCCATTTGTGACCTTAGAGCTTCAGATGCGATACCTTTCCCAATCTCCACTAAACTACACAAAGAAACGCTTTGAGTAACTGCGGAACGATTGCCAATCTAACGTCAACCTGTCTTATTTTCTTGATAATTAACTAGAGTGTGGTTAATTTAATTAATTTACAAGACAACAGCCTTATACTCTCTCCGGAACTCTACAGACTGCGCTAGTTGTAATATTGGAAAGGGCTTAGAAAATAATAACTGTTAATTTACTTCAAAAACAAAAACAAAACATATGACCTAAAATCGAAGAAGAACTAGTGATTACGCCACCATATGGAAGATTGGGCTTCAGAAATGAACAAGACATGGAGATATGATGTAAATTAAAAAAAAATTATCACAAAAGTATGCAATACTGATATCGTATTACACAATCCGTTTATCCGATACTTTATAATAATGTAAATTCAATTGTGCAATGTTAAAAAAATTACCTCGACTGATTATAAGTTTACGTGTTCACTGTACATACTTTTTCCTATAGAATACGGAAAACCCGCGCGTTCCTACTGAGAAATTGTCGTGATTAATTTATAGAATGTTTTGGTTCATTATTTCCTGACCTAACATCAATGTAAAATGCATTGGCGTGACTATTAACGCTACTCATCAGCACTTATGCTAAACAAACTCATACGTTCATCTCGATAATTGCGATTCTGTTATACTGTCGCATTCCGAGTAAAGCCGATACATTTTAGAGAATTAACATTGACATCGTATCGATTTAAATATTTATGTTTAATGCCGAGCTATTGGCAAACTCAGAGAGATATATTTTTAACCGACTTAAAAAAAGGAGGAGGCTCTATGTTCGGCTGTATTTATATTTTTTTAATGTATGTTCGCCGATTTCTCC
The DNA here is from genome assembly GCF_030347505.1 of Rhynchophorus ferrugineus. Lineage (NCBI taxonomy): Eukaryota > Metazoa > Arthropoda > Insecta > Coleoptera > Curculionidae > Rhynchophorus > Rhynchophorus ferrugineus. The sequence goes on along the minus strand of NW_027472583.1, from coordinate 13,604,919 downwards.
GTCTGTTATGGACAGATTTTCAAAATTCTTCTTCTATTCGAAAGAATGCCCTTCGGAGGTGGTCCCATTGGAACCAAGTTACGATCAGTTGGGAGGAAGGGGGGTAAATCGAGGGAAAACCTCAATTTTCAAAGGCACGTACAATGTCTTCACCTATTTTTTTTTATCTAAAATAATCAGATATTTGTGAATAATGTTATTGCTGAACTGATGTGACGAAAAATCGGAAGTAGTTCAGTGTAAAAGCCATTAAGTTTGCTTTTTAAGTACTAACCCTATCATATGAGAAGACGTAGAAACATGGTAGACAACTGTTTATATGGTGTAATAGTTAGAACGTTAAGCTCACACACGGAGGTCGCAGGTTCGATTCCCAGCAGAGCAGTAATTTTCTTTTTTCTAGTTTGGTTGGAACATTTGTCAAATCACCTAGATTAAGTTCTTTATTCCTATTTTCCCTCATACGGGCTGTACTTTTACTTGGGCTATCCATTGTAATACTGAATAAAATAACAAAATATTTTTACAAAAGAAAACTGAAATGACCTCAAAAAATAAATAAGGATAAAATAATCAAATTTAGACTTTTAACTAAAAAAAACATTTTAAAATAAAACATGTAGGTAATAATCGTTTTGCTAATAGCTAAATAAAAATCAGTTTGAAGTCGGTGCCGAGCCCTCATAAAAATAATAATATTATTTTATGTCATAAACACAAAATTAAAAAGGAATAAAACAAATCTAATTTAATATAACTGTTTGGGAACGGTACCGACTTCAAACTGATTTTTATTCATTTATTACAACGATTATTACGTAATATTTTATTTTAAAACGTTTTTTTTTTGTTAAAAGCCTAAGTTTGATTATTTTTTATTTTATATTTCGCTTGTGTTGTATAATTCTTCGTCAATTGATTAGTTTCAATTTGTTCATTCATATATATCAGAAATTAATTATCGAATACTCTGGGAAATGTATATTTTTGAACTTATTGTATTTTTTCCCTTCAAAAAGCAATATTTTATCAACAAGCGAAATTCCCTTTTATCCATTTTCTTCACAATGACAAAAGTTGATTTACTCAAAATGCTATAATTCACAAACTAATAATCCGACAGTTGTTAAATTTATACACGCGTCTTTTGACGGTTGGGGCTAACTAAAAAACATATGGATTTAATTCTAGTAGCGCCATCTATGGGTCAGGCGGGAGACTTTTCAATTGACCTGTTATATAGTATATATCTTACTTTATAGTTTTTTGTTAGTTGTGTAATGCTATATTTTTTCATAAAATCATTCTGATTACGAAGAAGCGGATATTTATGTTGGTTTATGATGTTTTAAACTTACTCAACCAAGACCAATATTTCTGAGCTGCTGTTGTGTGGTGTTAGTGCAAATGCAGAGCACAGTGCCAGTTTACACATACAAATATTTAACAGCATTTATTAACATATTAATTTTTAGTAATATCACTGAGATATTATTTAATAACTTTAAAAAAATTATACTATAGGCAACAAAAAAACCATTGTAAATTGCGTGTAAAAATATTGTTAGAAATGTTAAAATACGTTTATTGATATATTTTTGTTAGAACCAACGAATTTTCTAACCGTAATAATCCGTTGGTATCGCTGAGAGTAAGTCACAAGGGGGCACATTTCGACGGGGGCGTCTAACATTGCACATCGCCCACCATCCACTTCCTGCATGTTGCCGCAACGACCATTTGGTCGCGGCAGGAGAGCGGCAGGTGTTTGCCTGATTGTTGTTTGGGTTTCGGTTTGGTCTTATATAACCTAGTTATAGTAACCCAGATCGGGTTCGTTCAGCTTTTGCGCCTTCAATTATCTACAATATTTTTATTCATAAATCGATATTAATTCAACTCGAATTACTATTACTTTTGTTATATTGCCGTATATTATATATATATGAAGGTTTAATATTTCAAACGCTTTTATTTTACTTCAAAACTATTTTATTTTATAGAAAGAAGTGGCGACGATGCTGATGGTTTAGTCTATTCCAACATAAACCTAATCCTTATATGTAAATGTCTCACACCTTGAATTTTTCAGTCTCAACAACTTTTTTCATTCTTACCTTTTAATGATATAATAGTTCTTCGATTTACATTTTTAGGCCGTTATCTAGGTTTGATTTTTTTTCCTTTTTCTCTTGGATGATATCTTCGTCATATATTTAATAAATTATAATATACACAGCGTACTATTATACTGCATTAAAAAAGTGTTCAGCTTTTAAAACGATTTGTAAACAATGAAGTACTACTTCAGACTATTGCTTTTTTCGCTCTTGATCTTGCTAAACTACCAACTGTACTAACCTGATCAAAATTAGTTTCTTTAGGTTTTCAAAGCCACTACCTAACGTTACTTGTTTTATTTGAATTAGCATTACCATAAGTTTCCAATTTCAAATTCTTCAAAATAAGAAGTAATATAAGAAATTCTCGCAAATGACGTTTAAATCTCTAGTATTCTAGTAATAGAATAAATTAAAAAAGAAAAATATGAGATGAAGAGTCACTAGTACCAGGTTATTTTGCTGACAGTTGAATTGGTGCTGTCTTCTTTTGTTGAATATAAGGGTTTTGATTACTAATTATTTTATTATTATTCTTCGTGATATTCTAGATATGTTAAATTATGCAAACATTTTGTTAAATAATATAATATGTAACAACCTGTATATAATTAAATTCCTAGCATTGTGAGTTTTAAAAATAATTTGTTCTATATAACACTTTGGAGGCAGTACACTTTAAAAGCCAGTCAACTATTTCGAAGCTATAAACTATATTTCTGATGATTTAAAGTTTTCGGCATATTTTACAACTATTGGAAAGATAATTTAGACCAGTATTTGTATTTTGTTTTAAACTTTTGCCCTTGCCATCCTTTGGTGGCAGGATAGGAAACATAAAATATGACATTGCAGTGAACAAAAAAATGTACTCACATAATTAAAATTAAAATTATTTCTTTCGAAAATAATGAAATGAAAAACATAACGGCATACATATAGTAAGTTGGTTTCTAAAAGTCAAAAATGTCTGGGATCCAGCCCAAATGACATATGATACTATAAAATATGACTATAAACTATACCGTTTTCATAAAGCTGATACCTAATTCCTTTTAGGCTTGATGACATGTTTGGAATGTAATTATTTATGAATGAAAAAACAGTTCTAACCTTGCTTACACATGTAATATGTTAATTAAGTAATGTAGTGTTTGATATGTAACCAGTAATTTACTACTAACAATTTTAGTTCTTTTTGATATTCGGTTTTGCGGTGATTTACTTCATCAATGGATGAAAACGTTCCTAAAAGATTTATTTGTTGTGCTGTATAACTATACACTCTGTTATAATATTTAAACTTGAAAATAATGTCTTACATGATTTCTGAGATTTGCTCAACCTGTAGGATGCAAAGTAGATCTTTAAAATACACTGTATATTTTTGAAGAACAAATTGGTCCATTATTCTAATCTTTGAAGACGAATTCATGAAGAAGACACAATATTCATAAACAATAGCAAGTTATATTGGCTGAAGGAATTCATAATGAATAACGCCACGATTTTTACGTCTTATTATTTTTTGATCATAATAGTAATTTGATCTATAACAGTTAATAATACCAGTAATATCAGGCTTATTTATTATTCAACCTGTTAATACACACAAATCTTACAGCGAAATAACGTAATAATAGCAACGGATTTGTTTAATGAATGTACTACAAGAGCTCTCTACATCATCCCACCAGAATGAGTAGAGGAGGCACACGCTTGAGCACAGTTCATATGGAAATGTACGAATTTACGCTTCTAGTCGGGCAGCCTTTCTCTTTCATTTCATTGATTTATACAGGGCGGACTAAAAAAATTGACGAAACACGTGCGCTGGTAGAAAGCTGATTTGTGGGTTTTGACATAGACTATTATCAAACTTTTTTTCTCTTGGGCCTACCTTAAGCTGTGAACAATTTCAAATCGTTAAACGGAAATGCGCATACGAGTGATTCTGTCTTGAGAATATTTTTGTTGAAATTTACTACTAATAAATTTTAATATTAGATTATCAAAGGTGATTAAAGATCATTTACTTTGCTGCATCATTATTAAAGATAATTGAAGAACAGAGGTAGCTTGCCGGGTGTAGATTACAGAAAATCTATATAAAAAAAATTAGGTACGCTTATGATGGTAGCTAGAAGATATATTGGATATTTTTTATTATTGTTAAAAACACGAAGTATCAATATAGCCACAGAGAACGTATATGTTTCCAACGACCAATATTCCAACATTCTATTTTTCAATTAAAAACAAATATGTTAAAGTGCAAAAAAACAGTTTTTTTTGTGGTGTATTGTCGTTGGCTATGAAAAGTGAATCTGCCGCACTGCCTCACGTGAAAAAACTGTAGACTGCCCCTGTTTATTAGGTACTAACTGAAAATATCTAATGAAACTGTAGCTGCCAACGTCAATTATCCAAAATGAATGACAGATTGTTGGAAAAGGAACAAGAAAATGACATCCAGCAACAGTTGGAAAATCATCTTCCGACAAAATAACACCCGGCCGCACGTTGGAAAAGTTGTGAAGGATATGCTGGTACCGCTCGAATAGAATATTCCGCCATACGCAGCGTACTCACCAGACATAGTGCTTCCTCTTCTGAAGAAGTGGAAAAATTGATTGATGTTTGAATCGCTGCCAGACCAAATTTATTCTTTCAACACATCCTTTCAGAAAGATCGACAGTGTTGCGTACCTGAAAACGGATAATAGATTAGAGATTTACGGTGAGGATGGTCCAACTGCAAGAACATGTGAAACGTAGTTTTGGGAATTCAAATGTGGCGATTTTAAGGATCAAGACAAAGAACGCTCTGGAGGGTCGAAAACGTTTGAAGATGAGGCATTGCAGTAGTTATCGGATGCAGGCTCAACACAAACTGAAAAACAATTAGCAAAAAAGTTGAATGTGATCGATTACAAGCAATAGCAAAGATCTAAAAGATGTTAAAATAGGTGAAGCCTGTATTGAATGACAGGCAATTGGAAAATCGAAAAATCGTTAATGAAATACTGTTTAAGATAGAGAACTGATTTAATTCGTAAATCAAAAGCGAAAAATCATGGTTATTACCTGGTCAAACCGGCTTATCGACCTCAACGTTAAATCGCTTAATTACAAGGCCATGCGCTGTGCTTGGTGAGTCCAGGTTGATGTGGTATGTTATGAACTGTTGAAATCTGGAAAAATAGTTAATATTAACTTCTACCAACAACAAATCAATCATTTTAGGCATTGAATTAGGCATTGATCGCAAAAACGTTCATAATACGCTGAAAGACATGATAAGGTCATTCTGAATTTTATTTTACAGCATTACAACCGCCTTATGTAGTAAAACTAGTCAATCATGTGTTGAAATTACAAAACGCTTGAACGCTTGAACTTGAGTGCAACGTTGTGCGAATAGTTTAACCCAAAGGAGTAACTGTACTTTGGAATGGTATCCATATATTGCCTGAGACATAAGCAAATTGTCTAGATTCAAATGTAAATGTAAATTAAATGTAATCAAATAAATAACGCGTTTTATTTATGGAAAAAAAGGAAATAGCCTTCAGAAGAAGCCTTTATGTTAAGGCCCCGCACGACAGGCTTCACTTTCCAGAATGTCATGTTCAACATTCTTTTTTAGCGTTGAATATATTTGTCCTTGTATCGGGTAAATCACATTTGTGGGAAATTTTCTCTTTTTGTTTTAATTTGACATTGAAGAAAAAGAGCGAGGATTTTGAAGACATTACTCGATGCAAAACGACCGGAATACGAGTAAAGACTTCAGAATTGTTGTTCATTTCATAAATAAGATACCAAAAAAACAGGCCGATCGGTGGATATATATTTAAAGGGGAAAATACAGTTGAAGCAAACACTGGGCTTGATGCCGAGTTTCCAAACACTGCCCCAGGAAAATCAACCATCAAGAATTGGTATGCTAAGTTTAGACGTGGTGAAATGATTATCGAAGACGGTGAACGCAGTGGACGCTCAAAGAGGTTGTTACCGACGAAAACATTTAAGAAATCCACAAAATGATGTTGAATGACCATAGATTGGAATCAACTGAACGTGTACATCATATCATTTACCAATATTTATGTATGAGAAAGCTCTCTGCAAAGTGGGTGTCCTGCGAGCTCACTTTTGACCAAAAACGACGAGTTGATGATTCGGAGCAGTGTTTGAAGATAATCAAGCGTAATAAACCCGAGTTTTGCGTCGATATGTGACAATGGATGAAATATTGCTCCATCATTTGACTCCGAAGTCCAGTTGACAGTCATCCGAGTGGACTGCACACGATGAACCCACTCCAAAGCGTGGGAAAACGCGCCAGTCAGCTGGCAAGGTTATTGCGTCTGTATTTTGGTATGCGCATGTAATAATTTTCAATGAGTACCTTGAGAAAAGAAGGACCATCCACAGCAACTATTACATAGCGTTATTGGACCGTGTGAAACCAAAAAACTGCCGCATTTGGAGAAAAAGGAAGTGCTGCTTCAGTAAGATAATACACCGTGTCACAAGTCACTGAAAACGATGTCAAAAATCCATGAAGTGGGTTTCGAATTGCTTCCTCATCCACCATATTCTCCAGATCTGGCCCCCAGCGGCTATTTCCCGTTCTCAGATATCAAAAGAATGCTCGCTGAGAGGGAATTTTCGTCGAATAAATCGAAATCGAGGTGATCGACGAAACTGAGGCCTATATATATATATATATATATATATATATATATATATATATATATATATATACATGAAAAACTATTTTAATGCAATATTAATATGCATATGTGACATCAAACACAAATAGACACTAATAACGAATTACTAACGTTGTGTAAGCAGGAAACCGAAAAGTAGGACACGGTACCTGCGGAGATCCGAGATGCATAATACCGACGAAATACCCAAGGTATTACGCGTTGAAAATATATCGGAACTGATAGAAGACGAAAAAAAAACAAGAACCAAAACATTCATAGTACAGTTAATTTCGGAGAAGATTTCGATATCAGACAGGAACCAAATTCCAAAACTTGAACGACCTTGTGCAATATATCGTAAGACAACGTCGAGTTTTCGAACTGAATCATCGGCAGAAGAAATTCTAAAGGTGTATTTGACCTCATTATTATTTTGTTATACGGACGACGTGTGGCCAATTTATGATTTTCTGCTTGTTTTGTGTTTTTTCTTTCTTTCGTTGTCGTCAGATGGGAACTTGGAAGTTTCGTATGAATGGGAATGGATATTCAAGGTCGCCAAACTCATCGGTTATTAAAGTTACAAACGGACGAATTGTTTAAAAAACCTTCTTTAATATTCTCGCCTCATACTACGTTACCAGACGTACTTCGTTTCTTCGGTTTTCGTTTGATGTTAGAACGCAGACATATTAATTTGTATGGGTAAAACATTTTGCCAAAATCTTTATAATCTCACTCATTACGAGTTGAACATACATATTTTTCATTATTTTATGAATAAGTACGGGCTTGTAAATTAATTTTAAGGGATATAATTATAACCAACTTGATATATTTGTAACCAACTTCATGTCGAAGTCTCGCTGACTTCATTGAAGCTTCACATTTTAATATGTGTCACCTCGTGGAAATGGGAACAAAAATAATTTTCAGTGCTTTGAAAAGATCTGAATATGTACAGAGTAAATCGCATATGCTTTGCAAAAAAACATTAAAGACCAGGACTTGAAGGCATTACTGGATAATAATCCATGTAAAACATAAGAATGTAACACAAGAAACTTTTCAGTCGTTTGAAGAACATGGGAATTACACACCATGCCATATGGATTGAAGCCAAGAGATATTGAAACGGCAAACTCGATTTTTTGCGTTGTATTGTTACTGACGATGAAAAATGAATAAATTACTAAAATACAAAGCGAAAAAATCATGGGAACCATCTGGTCATACATCAGCATCAACTGTAAAGCCGAATATCCATGGCTCCCAGCTCTGTATTTGGCGGGATAAGCTTGGCGTATCATATTATCAGCAACTAAAACCTAATGAAACCTTCAATTAAAAAATCACTGTCGATTACAATTGTTGCATTTGAGCTGAGCGCTGTACGAAAAATGGTTGGAATACAAGACACAACAATGCTATTCGTCAGAATAACGACGCTCGATCATATGTTACAAAACCAGTGATAACACACTTGAAGATATTAAAATAGGAAGTGTTACTCTTCCTGCCGTATTCTCCAGATCTTGGTTCTTCTGATTACTACTTGTTCCGACATTTAAGGGCTGATCTGTCTGAGCAGCGCTAGACTCCTTCTGAAGATAAGAAAAATGGCTCTATTCGTTGATACCCTTAAAAGATTCATATAACTATAACTTGTAAATTTATATTAGGCATAAAATTTGAAATATCTCCGATAGAATAAATATTATAATATACGTTGTAAAACAAATTGGTTAAAAGAAGCAGACGTAAAAATAGGATATATAAAATAAAACAATTTTATTTTTCGCCGGCTTGGTCGCGCGTGGTAAAGGCGACGGGGCGGTCTTCCTACTGTTGCGATAGCCGCGGGTGCGAATCTTACTGGGGCATGGTGGTAATTTATGTTTGTGATTGTTTAAATTTTGTGAATGTTCTAGGTAAGAGTGTAAAATCCGACAAGAAAAATGATCCCAGTCACGCCAGTAACCAGGCTGGGTAAGACTGGATTTCTTCTGGGATGATTTCTAAAGTTAGTCACTCGCCAGTCGGTAGGCTTAATGCTGAGGACCGTGGTTCGGAGCCCACATTAAACTTTAGGCCCAGTCCAGATAAACTACTAGTTAGTAAAAGGAGACTTTAAAAAAAAATATATATATATATATATATATATATATATATATATATATATATATATATATATATATATATATATATATATATATATATATGTTTGTGATTGTTTAAATTTGGTGAATGTTCTAGGTACGAGTGTAAAATCCGACAAGGAAAATGATCCCAGTCACACCAGTAACCAGGCTGGGTAAGACCGGATGTCTTCTGGGATGATTTCTAAAGTTAGTCACTCGCCAGTCGGTAGGCTTAATGCTGAGGACCGTGGTTCGGAGCCCACATTAAACTTTAGGCCCAGTCCAGATAAACCTATAGTTAGTAAAAGGAGACTCTATATATATATATATATATATATATATATATATATATATATATATATATATATATATATATATATATATATATATATATATAATTGTAGTTAGTTGTTGCTATAAATCATCAGAGATAATATTAGATGTGGAAACGTATTTTAGATAATTTCTGGGTATCTACTTAGGATACAATTTATAAATAAAAAAAGCACTAAAATACGTGTATAAACGCCGAAATATTTCACTAATTTTTGTATCTATTAATATATTATTACTAGTTTTTACCGACCAGTTTACAATTTGTCTTAACAGTGCCGTAAATTATTGGCCTTTATTTACTCTTTATTAAAATAAAACTTAGTAGCATTTTCAATGTTTTTACTGAATTTCATAGGTCCATATAGATAGATATACATTTAGAAAAAACAATTTTGAGCGACCTTTTCTATTTACGGATTAAACTTTTAGTATATTATAACTATGGTGAACAATTTAATACTTGAAATCTTTACCATAATTAAACTTTAAACCTTAAACTAACCATCACTGAAATCTTGTATTAAATCAGGGGCCACAAAAAAATAAAACAATTTAATTTAATTGTTTGACCAACATAACGCTTTTAATCAAAATGATTAACTTCGTTCTTAAAACAAAGCTGTCGTGCTTATATTTTAATTAGTAAAATAAGTATGATGAAGCAGATTTTTTCTGATTTTTGTTTTTAACGGGAAGCATTAGACGTCGGTCTTTGACCAGGAGCTCGAGGATATCCTTCTTCGTCGTTTTTTTTTTGTGTTTGTAATTCGCCCGAGTACAATTCACTTTGCGGACTTAAGCATCTAATATTTATGACACATTAGAAAATACGAATTACCTCTACCGACAAAAAGTATCACGGCCTAAACCCGACCACGGCTTCGGAATAAAATAGTTTCAACTTCAAGGCCATCGAGACACTCTGACGTCAATTGATTGTGACTGAGCGCTAACGGGTCGGCCAGTGATGCAACTAATGTCGAAAAAAAAAAATCGAAACGCTACACCTCCTAGTGAAACTGCTATTCTTTTAATTAATGTAAATGGTATACCAGCACTCGTTCAATGAATCATCCGCTGTGATCAAACATAATTAATTAAGGTTGAGGATATTTTTGGGTTTGTTTTGTTCAGAAATAGAAACACGGGCCTGGGAAAAATTTAATTTTAAAGAAACCGGTGAACTTTTGGTTCTTATTAAGACGACGTTTAGATTTTTTCGTGACGTAGAAGATTCGTAGAGTGATTTTTCGATAGCTTTTTTTATTATTTATTACGGATATTTAGTAAATTAACACTATTAAGCTATTTGTTTTTGTGCTAATTTTTCACTGTTTTTAATATGCATCGAGTTTAACTAATAATTTGACCGAACTAAATTAAATGGTTTTACTCTATTTTATCTTAAGACTAAGCCATTATTATCTAGGACCTCGACGACCTCAACATTGATGTTCTGGTGAAGCCTCTGTTCATATTTTTGGCTATAGCGCTTGATAACGTTTTCAGTAGTTATTACCTTCAGGTTATTATGTAGATTGTTGTTGCGAATGTATCAGGAGGAACTAAAATACCTCGCAGTATCTTGTTTTAAATCCTAGTACAATGTTTTATTTGCTTTTTTTTCTTTCTTCATGCCCACACAGGTTTGAAACCTAGAGCTTGAAGACTGGTTGGCTATGCAAAATCTTTTTATATGCTGATAGAGCTAAAGATTTACCCACTGACCAGTATATTTTTATGCTCCTGCTTCAGCTCTTCATATGTTTTGATACGTGGCTTTCACCTGAGTTTAACATGGCAAGATGTTTGACTGTATTACTTACAACAAATATGAATGCAATTAAAATAATGCCGAATTATAACTATAAAGGAAACTACTACACAACAAAGTGAAATAAATTAGTAATCAGAATAAATTAATACATGAGAATATATTTAACACATTATGCTTCAATAAAAGGCCATAAAGGAAGATATTAATTGATTTCAGGAAGTATGTCAAATTGTCCAGGTCTCTTAGACTAAGGTACGCCTCCAAAGTATCCCCAACTCCAAATCTGTATTAATTAGATTTTTATATTGAAGGAAATAATTCATAAATGTACACTTCAATATTGTTTTTAAGTAGTTTTTTTTGTCGCCCTCACACATATTATATATTATTTGGCAACTACGATCATAGTATACGAAAGGTGTACAGGTATACAAAGACAGGTGAATTTGAATAGCAAAATTCATGATCAGATATCATGTTATAGATTGAGGTGCTTGGGTAGGTTTTTCGAGGTTAACAAGTCTGAAATATAGTAAGGGTTCTCATTTGGTATATGATACACAGAGCGTGGAGAGCCACAATGAGGACATTAACGAAGGAGTCTCGTAAAAGGATTTGTATCTTAGTATAACAGGTCAATTGAAATATCCCCGGCCTGACACATAGATGGCACTACTAGAAATAAATCCATATGTTTTTTGGTTAGCCCTAACTCTCAAAAGTATATAAAGTGAGTGTATAAATTTTGAGTGTATAAAGATGTCGGATCATTAGTTTGTGAATTATAGCATTTTGAGTGAGGCAACTTTTGTTATTGTGAAAAAAATGGATAAAAAGGAATTTCCAGTGTTGCTAAATTATTGATTTTTGAAGGAAAAAATACACTTTAAGCAAAAACTTGGCTTGATGCCGAGTTTCCGGAGACTGCCCTAGGAAAATCAATCACCAAGGATTGGTATGCTAAGTTTAGGCGTGGTGAAATGAGCACCGAAGACGGTGAACGCAGTGGACGCTCAAAAGCGGTTGTTACCGACGAAAACATTAAAAAAATCCATAAAATGATTTTGAATGACCGTAAATTGAAATTTAATAAAATAACAGATACTCTAAAAATATCAACTGAACGTGTACATCGTATTTTTCACGAATATTTGGGTATGAGAAAGCTTTGGACAACATGGGTGCCGCACGAGCTCACTTTTGACCAAAAACAGCGACGAGTGTTGATGATTCGGAGCAGTGTTTGAAGATGATCAAGCGTAATAAACCCGAGTTTTTGCGTCAATATGTGACATTGGATGAAACATTATTTTATTCCGAAGTCCTATCGACAGTAATACGAGTGGACTGTACACGATGAACCTACTCCAAATCGTGTGAAAACGCAAAAGTCGGCTGGAAAGATTATGGCGTCTGTATTTTGGGATGCGCATGTAATTATTTTCATTAGCTACCTTGAAAATGAAACGGCTATCAACAGCGACTATTACATAGCGTTATTGGACGGTTTGAAGGACGAAATCGTCGAAAAACGACCGCGTTTGAAGAAAAGTGCTGCTTCACCAAGATAATACACCTTGTCACAGGTCAGTGAAAATGATGCCAAAAATCCATGAATTGGGCTTCGAATTGCTTTCTCATCCACCGTTTTCTCCAGATTTGGCCTCCAGCGGCAATTTCCTATTCTCGGATCTCAAAAGAATGCTCACTGGGAAGAAATTTTCATCGAAGAGGTGATCGCCGAAACTGAGGCCTATTTTGAAGCAAAGAACAAATCGTACTACAAAAATGATATCGAAAAGTTGGAGGGTAGTTATAATCAGTGTATCTCTTGAAGGGGAAGAAACTAATGTTGCCAATAAAATGGGTTTTACTATGGTAGGCTGGGGACTTTTCAATTGACCTGTTATGTGGGTTAGTGCGTTAGAGTATTTTGGCAGGATCTGGCTGTGGTAAGGAGATTAGAGGAGAAGAAATACAGCAGAAGAACATACAGAAGAATACAAAAATACAGCGTTCGACTGAATATATCACTTTTGAAGGAAGTGAGTGATGTGTTATATATGCAAAATACCAATTATTTCTTAAGAATATATAACATCCATATTACATTATTACAAACCTCAATTATTTCCCAGAATACTTCCACACATTATGCTGATCTGAATCAGGTTGTTGTACAATAACCTCTTATGTTATCGTGTGATTTTCCATTTCTCTTTTTACACGATGAATTCTTTAAATCGTTGCGGATAGATAAACTGTTCAATGAATAATTCCCGCTAAAAATTGTAATTCATATGTATATACTATGCATGTACGGTCGGTTAGTCATATTTAAACCGCAGAACATTCAATACTCATATAGGGTATAATTTTACGTTATCATTCCTTTTAATTAGGAAAATATTTTATTCAATTATATGCATGAATTCAATGTGTTCGGAATGAAATGTTTGCGGATATTAGCAGGTGATTCTATCTTCCATTTACTCAGAAATTTATAGGCGTGAAGACCTAACACATTTATTGTACACAAATATTTCCAACGATGTCGGAATGATGGAGTGTCGAACGATAACCGCAAAATCCGTCCGGTCCGAAACGACATTTTTAGAAGATTAATCGCCTCTAGATTCTAGATAGTGGCTTGTTATATTTATTAACTGATTGCTGTGTCGTGCGCGATCAATAAGAAGCCCAGGAAATAATATTTTATTTACCGGTTAGCGACTGAACGCGGTTTTTAAAGTGGCGCCCGAAAACCGCACTCTAAACGCGTGAATACGTCGATATCGCTCTCGATTTGTTATGCGACAGGCATTTGTCCATGTGTCCTGTCTTCAAAAGGTTCCTCGCCGGTCACAGTTACGACACCCATGTTAGCACGTAGAAACTAATGCACGCCACTGCACATCTCGTGCTACCAGTCACGTGTTTGCGACGATTTTCGTTCGTTTTCTGCGAGATGAACTGCAGAAAAAAATCGGCTCCTACTCAAATCTGAGTAGGTCATGAAACTTTATAGCCGCTTGCGACTGTTTTATTTGTTAAATATTTAACAGCCTTCTATGTTGTAGAAAAATGTGTGTATTTCTTACAGATACATGTTTATGGCAGTTTTGTCTAGTTAGTGTATTGGCGAATTGTGTAAGCGGTTAGACACATTCCTCGTAATCGTAAGAACGATTGATCTAGACTATTCAGGTCAATATTTTTTTAAAGAAATATTGTTTTAAAAATTATTTTTTATTTATTTATTATTAAAATGGGTCTCCGAGACAAACGTTAATTTACTGCTAATTATTACTAAAATTTACACCCTATAGTCGATTCATCAACAATCTATAATTTCGATCTCACACCTTATACCTCTTCACTGTCGCACTATCACACAAGTTCTCAGAGTTTAGTTTTTTTCAGTCTGCGCGCATAGTGTCGTCCATGTAGTAGTTGATGCGTCTGGTGCAACCAGGCTTCTTATTTTCCAGTGAACTTTTGATTTTTTCTATAACTCTAGGAATTTTCAGGTCGTGATGCAAATCTTCATTGTGTACATACCAAGGTGCGTCCATTGCGTTACGCAATTACTTGTTCTGGAATATTTGAATTTTCTTTACATTGCTATCCTCGGTACAGCCCCACTGCTCTTTACCTTACAGTGATATTGGTTTGAACACCTGTAGAGTAGTATCTTATTGTGAATTGGTATTTTGGATTTTCTTCCTTGGAGCCTTTATATCTAATTATATTTTATTTTGAGTTCCGCTTATTTCTTTTTGACATGCTAGTTCCATTTTAATTTAACATCTAGTGTCATACCTAACATTTAGTACTATTTACATATGATACTATAGCACTATTCGATTTCTATACTGGTGGACTATTTAGTTTCTTATTGGTGAAATTAATAGAAACATATTTTAGCTCATTTAATTTTATTCCCTGCTGTTTTGCCTAATATATTAATTTATGGCTAGCAACCCATAGTCTATTTATGGATACTTCTTGATTTTTACCCACACATTGCTGCATCATCCTCAAATACAGCTATCGTATGACCCTGGGGTTTTGATATATTATTTAGAGTCAAACAAAAAGAAGCTTACTCTACAATAAAAGAAGCTAAAGCTGATGTACCATAAGGAAGTGTACTGGTGCCAATGCCTTTAGCCAAGCCTTTATCTACTCTACAGTTGTGATATGCCACAAATGGAGAATATTACGATGGCTACATTTACTCATGATACTGCGATTATAGCTGTCGGATATAATAGTGAAGAAGCCTCACGAAAAGTACAACAGGCAAGTGACAATATAAATAATTGGACACAAATTGGAAAATAAAAATTAATGAAAGTAAATCTGTGCATGTGCAGTTCACCTACAGTCAGACCGTACAAGCACCAATAACATTAAATAATACTATCATTCCATAAGCAACAACGCTAAATATCTCGGAATAAATCTTGATGCAAAACTTCGCTGGAAGGAATATATAAAGAAGAAAAGAAAAGAACTGGAATTCATATATAGGAAAATTTACTGGCTAATTGGAAGAAAATCACAATTATCTGTACATAATAAATTTCTATTATATAAGCAAATGCTGAAACCTATATGGACATACGGAGTTCAATTATGGGGTTGTTCTGCAGATTAACATAAACAAAATACAAATTTTTCAGAACAAAGTCCTGAGAGGTATTGTGGGCACAGTCAAATACTATAGGACTGATTACCTACATCGAGATCTTCAGATACCCACAGTCAGTAAAGAACTCAAGAGAATTGCAAGGGGGCATGAGCAAAGACTCCATTCTCATGAGAATATTGAAATAGTGCAACTTTTGAATACCACCACAGCAGGACACAGATTCAGAAGAATCTTGTGTAGTATTGTGTAGTGAGGTGCATATAATAAAAAATTCCATCAGTGACATGCATAAACATTATTTCGCCAGAGACTGAGATAGTGCCGATTGGTCCTCCTAGTTATATACCTAGATTTAAGTTATCATACAATGTTATAACAATGTATTAATTAAACAACAAAAAAACTCTTTTACTTAACTTTTTTTCTTTTAAATACTTTTTGAAATAGTGGTTTAGATGTGTCATGGTTATTGTCTATTCTCTGTTTCTCCATGTACACTATCCATTTTTTCTGTGTCGGCTCGGTCTGCTTCCTTCGGTCGGTGTTTTCGGTCGGTCGTCGCTTTTCCACATCTTGTACTTAGAGAATTTTGGTTTCTAAATAGCTTTGTAAACTTCTATTTTAGATTGACTTGATACTTCGTTTTAACTAATGAATTTGGTATTTCTATTTTTTTTCCAGTTCCGGCATTCATTTCCATCTCCATTGCTTTCGATTTCTATACCCAGATCAAACATTACTGTTACAATAAGTATTTGATGGGATTTATCATATGTTATACAACGACGTGTAAAAGAGTTCTTCAATAAGTGATCTTCTGTACAAACTCATATATTAGTAGTTTCATTAAAGTTCTATGTGTTTATTAATCAGGTTTGATGGTAGTTAACACTTTTAATTACGAAATTCACTGACATCGCGCATATTTAATTATTTGACGAGTGCATTCGGGTGTACTGGAACCCTTTAAGAGTACTCTACACAAGTACTTCTAATCACACTCGTTATGGTATCCCCGCGGATATCGAATTAATGAATTGTGTTCACGGCACGTATCATATTAGTTTGAGGAATCTTTGAAGGATGGCTATGTTTAGGGATTGATCAGTCATCAGATCATCGAATTGACAGAGTTCGATACCATACGTCCACATGGGCCTAAGAATTGACTTATACAGCCAATGAGCCAATACATCTGCTTCAGTTTATGCTCAAGTGAGTGCATAATTAATAACGATATTAATAATAATAATGTGTAGATATTGTCTCATTCGTCTTGATTAACTATGTTTCCAACTACAAATCAATTTTGTTGAGATGAAGTTGGAGGTCCCTTGTGATAGGATCCTTGTGATAGGAGGTCCTTGTTCCTCCTATCAGTCGGCGTATCAGCTGCATACAGGAGATATAATAATGAGCTAAGAACACGGCCCTGTGGAACTCAGTCAACTTGAATATATTGGATGCAGTTCACTGTTTTAGTTACTCTGTTTCGGAATAAAATATCTATTTGTGATATATCACTTTAGTAGTTAAAGGTGCGGATGGGCAGAATATTTTTCAATTTAACTTAAAGTTCAACACCATATCAAAAGCTTGAAATCTCTCGAGAAATGCAACCGAGCAATACTTTTTATTGTTTAACTTGCTGAGTGTTTAATAAAAACCAATTAATTCCACTCAGGATATTTTATACACACACATACATAAAACAACACGTAAGGACAAGTATAATATGAAACACTCTGTTGAACAATTTTTTTATTAAATTATTTTTGAGGAAATAATTTTCCCAAATAATTTTGTTTGGAACAATGTAAGCATCGCCTCATCTGACATCTCAATGAACTTATTTGGACATGAGATCAGCCAGGATCTTGTTTAGTCACAACAAAAACCCATCGATGGCGTTACCGCGTCTAAACCAACAAAAAATAATGAACCCGTCATTATTATCGAACGATCAGAACGATCTTTACTAAATGTAAACAAATCTTAAATCGACGCTAATTGAATGAACAAACCGGCAATCGTTCGGTAAGGATGCGGCGACACAAAAGCCGCAAAAACCGTCCAACTGGACTAGTCCCGCTCCGCATCAGCGTCGAAGACATCAACGCTAAATTAGACAGGAAACCCCCCTCTACGAGCGCGTCACTTTTATTACATCCTTTTCTCTGCGCGACGTTCAGGATCTCTCTTCCTGAGTAATTAATTACTTAACCACGCTGAATTGTTTGATGTAAGATGATATCATGTCATTATCCCAAAACATCCTGCATGCAGATGCTCTTGACTCACGGCTACGTAAATTCTTACGTGCGTTATATCAAATCTAGGAATTTTTTAGAACGGTTCTTGGGTAAATATTGCTAAAATTGGCGATATGTTACGTAGGGAACGGTGATGTTTCAATATTATAATGTGGAAAACCAATTTCTTAAAATAAACATTAATTTTTGCCATTTTTTAAAAATTCCTAGCGATTAAAAAGCTTTATACAAAAACCAGACCAAGTAATTATTGAAGGTATTTTATAGAGATATCGTAGAATCTAAATTTGCTTTCAGTGTCAATTTTATACTACATTATATACTAATTTTTTTGAGAGGTCGTAGTTTAGGGGTCGATTATTTTCTATTTTTGATGCTACATGCTAATTCGTCTTTTGATTCAACATATTTAGCGGTCAATTTGTATTGATTTTCATCATTTGTTTCTATTTGCCACTTGAATATTTTTTAATATATTTTAGAGTCGTCTTTTGACCAACCACGTTTTGTCTGGATTGGACCTATGGTTTAACGTGGGTTCCGAACCACTGCCATGACTGGCCAGTGATCAACTTAGAGACTTTCCCAGAAGGCATCCACTTTAACTCTGGTTACTGACGTGACTGAGATGGTTGGTCCATTTTTCACTGTTGCCTATAAAGACAATTACAGTCACAAGCACAAAGTGCATTCATACTCCAGCAGGATTCGAACCTGCGACCGTCGCAATAGTAGGAGAACAGTCCTATCGCCTTAACTACTGTGCCACCAAGCCATCGCTACTTAAACTGATTTTGTAGCTGCATAATTTTAGAATATTTTTTACTTATATATTATTAACTTACTACCAAGTTATTTAGTCTGACAATATAATAATAAGTTTGCAATTAATCAATTAATTATCGAAAAATAAAGCAAAAAATATGCAGTTGTAGATAATGGAACAAAACTTAACACGAAAAAAGTCCAGTTAGTCCACAGGCAAGAATTTCCATTCTGATCTTATTATTACCAGTTATATTATTTTTATAATTACTTGGACGGTGAAACTATCATTAACCACATGACACACAAATGTATCATGTTATATTTTTAATTATTAATATTGCCTGATATTCTCTTTATTTGTTTAAATTTTTGTCAAATTAAAGTTATCTCGCGGCTCTTGAGACTGAGCTTTTAATAATGTGATTGCAATTAATTTATAGGCTAGATGACTGAAATAAAGAATTAAAAGATATTGATTTCTAGTAATAATTTGGTGTAGATAGAGAGATTACCAAATATATTTATTTGAAAATTAAAAGTGGATTTATTAAGATTTTACCGGAAATAAAAACACAAAATTTCAGTACCTTTCAGAAGAGCTACGAATCATTGATGTCACTTACTCTTTAATCAACCTAACCATCTATTGCCCATTCCAACTATTGAACTTTATAGCGCGCTTCGATATTATTTAGATTATCTATCTGTTTCACAATTAACAAAATGGGTTTGTACAACCAACGGAAAGAAATGATGGATGAAAAAATGTAACTGGGATTTATCAAGGCAAATAACCTATATTTGACCAGAGTCGAATCGTTGATAATAACTATATTCTGAGCTCGTAACTGAGATAACTATTCTAAAAAGAGAACCACAACTGTTAAGTGAATGAATATTCCAGACACATTAACCATGATATATTCTGATATTCTAAGAAATATATTAAGTAAAAATACTATGAGTATAACACACTAATGGCAAGAACAGTAAAAACTGCAGTGAAAAGTGAAAATTACTAAATGCAGGTAATAACTTCAATTACACAATCACCAGTTGGGATCATTGAGAATAGTATTATTGAAATCAGATGCCATATGTTTGTTAAAAAATATTGCTCCACTGGCAAACTTACTGAAAAATTTTATGATGATAACTTGAACATACAGATGCAAATGCAAATGTATCTCACAGGGTATCAAAATTTTCATATTTCATAGTTGAAGAGAATTATTAGGACACAATTCAAAACAAAAAAATCAGGCCCAATCTTAAATGTTATTAACAGTATTATTTATTCCAACACAAAAATCCGTATTGTATCAAATTACCTTGGAATATTTGGGTAAATAAATTGCACAAATTGTGATTTTGAAGTTCATTTTAATAACAGCCTAACAGACTTATAACCACGTGCAACTACAATACTTAGAATACAATTATTTTAGAAAATCTGTTCTTAGACATGCTTTAATATATGAAGTTTTCTTATGAATTCTTCAACTAGGTATCTATTTGATTTCTTTTATTTTACTTAACTTCAGTGACACTTCATTCATACGTTGTCTGTATATATTATTCAAAATCTTTGAAATTTCTGTTTACCATAACATACGGACCAAGCTGTAAAAACCTGATAAAATCACATCGTTCAATAAAATATATGTCACTTACTCTTAACCTGATATATATTAAACCATATTTTATGTAGGCCTCGATTCGCAATCTAGGGATGACGGGATTTGGCTGGCACTTGTTGAAGACTTGATTTTTTTTATTAATCTCTTAGAACTTCAACAATCTACCCGTGGGCAATAAGTATTATTGTATTTTTCGTTATATAATATAACCATCCTAACATGTAGAAGATCCCTTTAGTAAGTGATCTGCTGTACAACTTATAATCTAAGTCTTATTCTAGATACTATTCTAACTTATTTTAAAGTATATCCAAACTTATTCTAATGACCATTCTAACTTATTTTAGAAAGTGTTAAATCTCCCTCTATATGTCTAGTAATCAGTTCGTTAGTTTGCGTTTGAGCCTACGGACTTCACTGTGTTTGGCGAGTGCATTGGGATGCACTAATAGTCTTTCAGAGTACTTCGCACTAGCACTTCGGATTACACTCGTTATGGGTTCTAAGGGGATATCGCGTTGAATCAGTTTGTTGGGCACGTAATATGGGCGTCGACGATGACTCGCAACACTTTATTCTGGAACCTTTGGAGGACATCCATGTTAGATTTGCTAGTAGTACCCCACCGTTTAATACCATAGATCCAGATGGGCCTAAGTATTGACTTGTACAGCAAAACCGTGTTATCTAATGATAATTTCGGTTTACGTCCTCATCAGCCAATACATTTGGTTTAGTTTAAGCCCAAGCTGTTTGCGTTTTGTCACTATATGAAGACTTGAATTTAATTAATACCTCTTTTTCTATGTTGAAAATATATAAATAGCGAACAACAGTGAATTTTCAGTGAGTCCAGTTAGAAGCCCATTTTCTTCTCTCTAGTTGGCATCCGAATCTTGTAAAAATATAATGTATTGAATATAATTTTTACATTACTTGGTTACTGAAAAAAGAACAACATTTTTAGGGAGTCATATAAACAATGAAGAAAATAAATTATCCAAAGCCTCAAATTTTATCAATAATGTTATGTACCTCGATATTATGCTAATTACTCTTTAAACCTAATTAAAGGTACTTAAAATAGTAAATACTTACATCAGAAAAATATTATTGTCGTGAATAAATTACCGATGTGCGACATATATTAGCTGGTTCTCGCCTTACTTAAGATTTTTCTGCATTCGGACGAAAATACACAATTTGTTTAAGGTTTCTAGCGATGCATAATTACAGGCTGTCACATGATTGATATTATTATTAAAATAATGTATAAATAAGACTAATGCTCATACATACCGTATAGTGCAATCAAAAAACAAATGTTTTTTTCTTGTTGTACTTTAGAGTCCTTTTTACCAATTGGGGTTTATCTGGACAAATTTACGCAGACTTCGAACTAGTCTCCAACCTAAACACCATTCCAGAGAGCTCTTATCTAGTTTATACATTGTCAGATTCGGAGCGTGTTAACGAGCATTCAAAATATCATTATATGAAACGCCAATTTTTTTTTTTCAAAAGCGATTTTTTTTGTATAAATAACTTTAATTCCAGGTAAACTAAATATGTAGCATTGTCATAAATTAGTCTGTCAAAAATAGTTAACTACTCTATTAGGTTTGCAGCAATGCTTAATGGAAGAAAACTTAAGACTAAATAACTCAAATTGACTCTAACCTATTTCCCTTACGTTCTGATTTTTTTTCACCAGTTACGTTTTTTTTTATAATTACATGGACCGTGGGAAACTATGTCAGTATTATTATTGATTCATATATTGATTCACAGCAGGATTAAATAATAACCAGTTGGGTTAAGTGAGATTCAAAGATTAGCAAATTAAAGTCTTAATTTTAGTTAATAAATAAAAAAGTAATAATAGTTGCAACAAAACGAAATTGCAACCTTCAAACCGCATGTTTATAAATGACGATTTATTTTTATGCAACATGTCTCAATAAATGTTCCAAATCCGTTTATGTCATATTGCATGACGTACTTGACATTGAGTTGTTATGATTTTTTAAATTCCTTTGATGCAATACCAAGACGAAAAATACCCGAACATTACTAGTCCCCTTGGAATCGGTTTTCTATTGTTTACTTAGACTTGTACAACCGAAATGCTCATGACCTAAATATTATGCATCCACTTCAACAATAAAATCGTCATTGAAACCGTCATTTTTACGATCCTTAAGGGGATATACCCGAATTTTGACATCTATCATAATTAAATACTTATATTAGCCTTAGTAATATATTTTTTACTAAACTCTTTAGGAAAACGTATAAACAATGAAGATTATCAACAATATCCCCTTCAACAAACACCGAAAACTATTTCGATGGGAATCACTACTGATACTTTAAAACTACTCCTATCCTCTTAATGAAGTGAAATTTCAGTTGGCGTTGGACGGTCTGCATCTTTTTGTTTTGTTTTTTCTTCATAACCTAATTGTTATTCTTTTCGCGTTTGGGTAGTAAAATAGGAAGGATGAAGAATAAGTATTGGCCTTATACGATTAATCGTTTTTTATGTATATAAACGTCGCGCTTTATGAGAGATCCTCTGTTTGAGTGTTAGCCGATGTGACGGGCTGGTCGAGGAAACCAAGGTTGGAAATTTTTTCGCGTGATTCATTTGTTATCTAGGGAGAAAATTAATATGAAAACGTTGTTGTTTTTTAATTGCATGTCATCGTTTGGTTTCCAGGTCTACATATTAATTTAGTTTATTCACTGAATTTTTTAATAGGATAATTGTAATTTTGAATTTAATTAGGTCTATAAATTAATTTTAAAGAATTTACAACAGAATTTGCAGATTTGTGGGAATCCTCAATCGCTAGAAGAACATGAGTATGCTCTAAGAGTTTATATTTTTGCCGTATGAATTGAGGGTAATACTTTGAAAGGTGAATGGTTTTTAAGTCGTATTTTTATTGGGGATGAAAAGTGAATCTACTATAAGTACTACTCTATTTACAACCAACCTACTGACAAGACGTATAGAGAAAAAATATCATATGTGAAGTAAAACAAATAAATGAAAACTACAGATACAGTGTATGGTATCCGTGATGGAATTCTAGTAACAAGAAATTACCAAGAATATAAAGTGCTCAAATATACATAACAGTACATGAGAAAATAACTTTGATAAATTGGTGGTATATTGTGGCCAAAAGTGTTTATAGATAATAATATAATAATATATTAGATAATTATATAATACAGAAGATAATAATATTATATATTATGGCCTATTTTTTCTATAAATAACAATGTAATAATTTTAATTAGTAAAATAATTTATTGTGGCCGATATTTTCTATAGATAAAGGACAGCTGTTTTTTATATTTCAAGACGTGACATTAACAATATTTTTTTATCAAAATGAATTGATGAAAAAATTATTTAATTATTTTCGATGGAGTTTGAAATATTCCTGTAGGTTTTTTTTTGGATATCCATTAGGGATATGGATCCATTTTATTTAAGATCTGCCCAAGTCAGATATATTTAATGCAACAATTGGAATATGGTTTCTTTTTATACTTTTACTAATTAATTCAGTTTATCGTTATCGTGACTATTCTATTTTCATGTTAATATATTGAGTCACTTGCAAAGTAATCATGAATGAATACGCTGACAGTGTTTTTACAGATTTTTTTCCGTTTGCTGAAAATACTTGCAAATCGTTAATACCTCTATAAAACTCCAACATTTTGTTTTATTAGGTTTGAGTTTCCATCCAGTAGAGCTTACCCCTGAAAACCCAGGCCACCCATCCAATGCGTCCAATAAGTCACCTTTATTACAACCTATATATATTATAAGACCTTAACTCAATATGTATTTTCTATAAAAGTTCCTGCGACTTTGTTCGCTTCAACCTTATAATTTCCTGTGTATTGTCCAGCAGCTGTATCTTTTACAAGTTGCTGTGATTTATTTTCTAGTGAATTATTTCATATTTTGATGATTTAAATATTTCCAAAAATTGTGTGCAAATCATAAATCCATTATACATTGATTTCTGTACTTCGGATATATAGAATGTACTATTAGATAATTATAACAGAATGCGCTACTATTCTGAGATCTTTCAATCCTCTTATATACCCTAAAAATAATTCTCTTTTAAATATAATTATAAACAGGAAAAATCAGTAACGCTTAATATTTGCGGACAATTCCTTTAATAAACCATTCTATGTTTATACTCATAGATTCATTTAGATCGAGAAATAAACCAAACAGCTGATATCAGAGATGTGTCATTATTGTGGACAATCAATGTAATGGCACACACACTCACAAAATAATTGGCCATTAAAAACAAATGGACCGACAATAGAACTGGGAATTTTCGATGAACAATCATTGCCCGGTTCATCGAAAAACTTTGGCGAGGTAAAAAGTACGAGACCCATAACGGAATCGGTTTGATGGCGTGTTGCTAATTTTAGGTTGGTACGTTTAACGAACCAGGACCTTATGACATAACTGAAGCAGAAAAAAATGTGTCACAATGGCACCGGCGTCATCAGCTTATTTTTTCCTATTCAATTACCAACTTCGCGGGAAAGGGTAATTTCGGAACAGCAGCATGATTCACCTAATCTCTCTTCTGGTCAATAGTCATCGCTAATGACTTCGTTATAGAGGAAACAATAAGGATAGTCGTATCACGATCTTTTGCGGTTGTACGTAACGATTTAGCTGCAAAAAAAATTAACGCTGGTTTTACCCGGGATGAATTTCAATTTTTAGCAATCTAATCTTTGGGACAGTTTCCCTTTTAAAACATTCACCAACGCACCCAAAACGCCTGGATGACGTCAGGATGATCGCCGTGCGATCTTTCACTTCATTCTAATGCAACGTTATGAAATTCTTAGTTAACCTCAAGATAGTATCTCTCGTATTCATTAGTCGAAACAAAAAACAGTAAAGAGAAACAAATAAGAAGCATTTTGCATTATTTACCGCGAACTCGTAAATCAATCCTGATCTCAATTTTAGAGATCTGGGTTTCTCTTGAATTTTCATTTTTCAAAATTAGTTTGTAGTTGTAAATTTTGCAGAGGTTCGAGCTTGGAAAAATTAAATGAAATAAACCAAATATTGATTTTAAAAATGCAGAATCGATGGTGTTTTTCATGCCTCGGAAACTAGAAGATATGAAGACTACACTGTCAGAAAAGATTGTCACTTTAACGAAGAGGCGTATCTTCCAGCGTAGAATAAATGCAACTGTACAATATATTACAGAAAGAAATCAAAAATAATTATATATCTAAAAAAAAAAAATTTTTGTCGAATGAAGAGGTGATACCGAAACTGAAGCCTATTTTCAAACAAAGGACAAATCGTACTACAAAAATCGTATCGCAAAGTTGGAAGGTCTCTATAATCAGTGTATCTATGTTGAATAAAAAAATTGCCTAAAAATGTGTTTTGCTAGAGTAGGTCGGAAACCATTGACCTGCCACATATCAATATTAGATAGATATTAGTTATTATATAGAGATAGAGACTTAGATATTAATTTATCGCTATTATTCCGCTATACTTGCTTATGTGACGATCAAAACAGTAGTATCAAAATTAAAATAAAATAAAAATAAAATTAGAT
Source organism: Rhynchophorus ferrugineus (assembly GCF_030347505.1). NCBI lineage: Eukaryota > Metazoa > Arthropoda > Insecta > Coleoptera > Curculionidae > Rhynchophorus > Rhynchophorus ferrugineus. The sequence goes on along the minus strand of NW_027472583.1, from coordinate 13,578,829 downwards.
TATCTAAACTATAGTTAAGAGTATCCTGCACATTATCATTTCATTTCCTGCACGTTGTCCAATAACTGTATTGCTTCCACTTTGCTGTGATCAAAAGTTAAATCGAAATTTGTATAACTTAGCAGTATTAGATTACCAGTCCGTTTGATGATTTAGTGAAGCTGCATATTTTAACTAAAGTTCAAAGAGATTTAGTAATGAACTGGCAGACCAATCTCTTTGATATTAGGTGGAGTTAAGAGTATCTTCCGACTAACCAGTAGAGTTATTTAATTTTGAATCTCATCTGCTTTGTATTTGGCCCAATGTGACTGCGTGGATGTTAAAATATAATATATGAAAGAAGGTAGATATGATATCACATGCTTATGACAGTCAATAAGTTTTACGTCATCAACCGAATATTTATTTATTTTAGTCATTTTTTTAAAAATATAGTTCACTAAACATAAGCAGTCATATTTTAATCTTATTAGTTATTTTTTAGATTGCCTACATTTTCGCAGCTCTTTTATGACCGATTTTTGCTACAACACATAATTGTGATTAAGTTTTTTTTGAGCAGAAATACTTATATTGAGACTTCGAACTGAGTAACTAATATTCTGTTTTTCGACACATGTACAGAAACGATAATTATGGCATGCTTGACCGATTCAATTTTTGTTATTATGTTTTATGTTTGTATATATTTTAATTAATATAAATTTTGTTTTTTCAGACTACCTCCAGAGGTTCATATATCCAGTAGTTAAGGTAAGTTTTTAAAAGAATATGATTAGGAAGACAAATTTCTGGTATATATAAGTTTTATATATAAGTGTACAGAAATGAAAACACATACTTTTTATTTAAATTATATCAATTCAAGAAGAAAGAGCGGTTGAGTCGGGATCAAACGAAATTGCCCATTGTTCCATTAGGAGTAATTTAATCGAAATATGTCGTATAATGATTCGTATAATGACTAAGCCATTTTATTATATGTACAATCGGATGCTTCTGACTAATACTCGAAATAAGATTTATGTTATTAATTACAATTAGATTAACATGTCCAACATTAACTCTATTCTAATGTAAACAAAGCTTCTGCCTAGTTGGCTCTCCATGAAGCTGCGAAATTGAAAAATAGTGTTAAAAAGGAACAGCTTGGATTTTGAGCCAAACCTTAACCAAGTTGAAGTAAACTGCACTTTTATGAGAAGAATCTCAGTCTTCTTGACTAGAGCCTTCGGAAAGTGTGGCCTCGATGTCTAATATTCAAGGCCTTCAAGTTTCGCTTTTACAGTAACCTTGTAAACCTCATAGAGATTTTTAATAAGTAAATCCTTATTACCCGGTTGGTCACAGATTTACTTTTAAGAATTCTGGCCTTCAACCTGATACAAGAACTCCAAGAACCATATAAATAAACATTACTGTAAAAACGACCAAAATCGTTTAGATCAAACACAGTCAGTATAGGTAAAACGAAACGAAAAAGCCACCACTATATATGAAAGCAGTAAAATTTTTCTAAAAATCTCAAAATAATATCGCTACTATTCTTGATCCACAAACCACAATAATAAAATGACTACCTCGAGCTTACGATTAACATATTGTACATTTACTAGTTTAAAACCATCTCAGTCAATACATCATTATATTCACAAAACAATAATTTATTTTCGTATACCCTTATATAATAATGCATTGTATTTTCCTTGACACTAGATCATTAGGGTGTCGTTGATAGTTTCATATTTTGGTTATTTAATCCAGGTCTACATTTATTAGCTAACTTAATTATTTCAAAGTATCACGATACACTGTTCTATATATTAGCAAAGTGCTGTCTAATTAAATCTTTGATTTTCTGAATTTCACATTCTTCGAGTTTTACTCTCAACAAATTCTAACTATATCTTAGCTATAAAACAAAGTTATTATGTGTATAATAGATGCCTAATTATTACCAGTTACTACAGTTTTTGCTACTATTCTTTATGGACAAACTTCATTAATGAGTTGACTACTTCTACTTGACTTGACTTGACTACATATGTTGATACCTATTCGATGTCGTTGAAAATGATGTGTTATAAATTTGGCAGCTAAATTTCCCACTATAAATAAAATTGATGCTTTATGGATTTTATAACTTTTAAAAATTTAACCTTACATTTTGCACTTACCCTTGTTCTTCTATATTTTAAAACCAATGTGTTTTAGACCACCAAGAATAACACAACAATTTAACTTTTATTAGTATAGAATTATTAATGTACCACAAAATCTAAATATTCTAGATTTTTTTGTTGTTTTGATCCGATTGACTCGAGAGAATCGACCGCCATTAGGAATAGAAGACATTATAGTTTCATATAGTTTATTCTTTTATATGATTTATTCTATGCAGGATAGTGCGCATACGCCAAATCCAGATATGTTGGGGAATAATGTATCCCCATTATACCTCTTTTCAACTAGAAAAAATGAGAGGGAAAGATACTGTGTGATTTTAAAAGTGAGTTAAATGTTATTTTGTATAGACTATATGTAGTTTTCGACAACAACCAGTGACACAGTAGTCGTACTATAAAACATATATATGAATGTAAATATATAAATTTTTGTTGACAATACCGCAATTAAAAGCACCAAATATACCGTTCGGTTTCCAACATATTTCAACTTCTTTTTGAGAGAGGAAATGCCGTCTTCGCGGAGGTGGTCGTCTAGTCCCTAAAATCGATGATAGATGACATGGATGACTATGAAACCCGAGTTTGTGAAAAAAATCTTCCTGAGAAAGTCCATAGGGTGCCAGTTCACGCCGATACCGTTCTTTTGTCGGGACCTTGGCGCCGCCAATTTCTTTCATGTGTAAAATATTGGTGAAATGGTCGCTCTTTATTTTCCTCTCGACTATCTGGCCAGCGCATTGATAGTCTGCGATCGTCGCCGAAGGATAGCGAAGGTAGGAACCTGCCGAAAGCCGATATCTCGAGATAATCGGTAAGAATTTATTGGTTAAACAATGGGATGTTGGTCAAATATCTCGTTTTTATTCTTTATTGTTTTAATTATAGTTTAATTAATTACCATAATTTTTTTAAATTATAATATTGAAAGTAGTTTGAGATTTTGACTAGTTCTATTAATAGTTACACTGTTTCTTGTTGTTTTCGCTTAATCTCTATTCTAATCATCTAATGATATATTGCGAGGAGACTATTGAAAGCAACAATTGAATATTTTGTTCGGTACTTACATTAGATATTCTTAAAACAATCTTAATTTACAAATCAATTTATTATTACTGTTTTGTTGTACTTGTGTTAATAGTGTTGGGATATCGTCCAAGTAAAGCAGATTCAGGAGTGGTTCCAAGACACTATCTTGGAGAAATCTAGCCGAAATGAGTGGATGTTGAGAATGCTCCTTCATGTGAGACTCTGTATTTTGACAGTGACCATAATTCCGCTGTAGCAATTTGCTCCTCCTGTATATTAGGCCCGAATACCACAATCTGTTAAGTATGTGGAACATCTAGGAATATTGCAGAGTTGTATTTTTTTCTTTAAATGTTTTAGTTGGGTGGATCTGTTCTGAAAATATTTAAACTATCAAAATGCATGTTGATTTTGGATAAATACTGATTATTTATTAAATTTTAATGCCTCTTCTTATAAAAGTAATTAAAAAAATGTACTTTATAAATATAATATGGAAAATACAATAATATTTTTAAACAATTTAATAATATTGAAAATAAAATCGTAGATGAAAGTATCTTATTATTTAAATGACAATTAATGTGTTTTAAATGGTGTCTCATTCGCTTTTCGTAGTTAAAAAATACTAATCTTGTCTTGCAAATAGTACTGACGCCATATTTGCTCTTACTATAATATTTCATAAGGGGTCTGACGTGAGAACGTATTTGAATATACATGATCATCTGTAAAGTTGCGATAAGCTTCTGTTATGCAATGATTTACTGTTGACACATCATCTGCAAAGAAGTAAAAATGTTTAAAACTGATAACTGAAAATAAATATATTGATCATTAAACATAAATGTGTGTATATTTGCAACAATATGGGCTTACTAACAATAGATATTCTACTAGATACTATTGTACGACAAGTAATTTGCATATACTAATCATTTACTATTCGTTGAATTTTTATTATAATTTCACTCATGTTTGAATAAATTCAAACCCTTTTTAATAACTTACTCTACGGCCACCGTCAAACTCGTTAATTATCATCGTCTGGGATGCGAATTGGTCTTAGACGGGTTTATATCGTATTAACTTTGACGGGGCCATCTACTATTTTTTATATAATGTTTTCATCAATGTTCAATAATTCTTTCAATCCATTGATAAGGCACGAAATATGCTTATTTTTGAGCCATATCCAGTTTTTTAAATGCTGTATAATATAATTCTGAGTAGCATTTAATGAAGCAATAAATTCTAAAGGTGTTTGGGTATAACGTTTCACTCAATAAGTGTCTGGTTTAATAAGTTTAATAAGATGAAACAACTGGTAAAGCATTCATGTGGCTAATGCAGTATTTTTTTTTCATTCGTTAATAATAAGTTTTGAAAAACTATACATTAAAAGACTCAAAATAATCATAGAAGAGAGAAATATTATTCCAGTGCATCAATTTGACTTCTGTAATATATACTGTACGACAGAACAAATACATAGATTAGCCAACAAAGCTAATAAAAGCCTAAAGGATAAAAAATATGGCTTCGTTGCATTTTTCGATATATCTCAAGCCTTCGATAAGGTGTGCACTGGACTGCATGTTAACTACTGAAATCATACCTCACAGACAGACATTTTGTTTTGAAACAGGGCGATGAATACACTGATCTCCATTCAATGTATTCAGGTGTTCCGCAGGGCAGTCTTCTTGGCCTATTGTTATATCCATTGTACTCAGCTGACCTACCGACCTCAAAGAAACACTACTGTTTCAACATATGCTGACGATATAGCGGTTCTTTCACTACGCATAACATTTATCGTTACAATCAAAGCAAATATCAGTCACAAGAAACCTCCAACTTCACCCTAACATCAACTTCAAATCCAATTATGATTAAAAATATAGCGTATCAGAACAAATGAGACACAATCTACAAATGTGACATTCGCCCCTTATGGAAGAACTTGCCCCTCAGTAAAAGTAAATAATTATAAACCACCGCAAGCAAACAACGTTAAAGATCTGGGAATGCATTTTGATCGACGTTTTACATGGAAAAAAACATATAGTGATAAAACGCTAACAGCTTGGGCGTAAACTAAATCAAATTTATTGGTTGATAGGGCGGATAATATAAATTATTCTTAGATAAAAAGGTTTTGTTGTATAAGTCTTAGTTATATATGTTCTTAAGCTTATTGGGACCTATGATATTGCACTGTGTGGTACTACTAGCAATTGTAACATAGATATCCTCCAGAGGTTCCAGAATAAAGTGTTGTGAGTCGTCGTCAATATTCCATCTTACGTGTGCATCAAACTGATTCAACCCGATATCCCCTTAGAACCCATAGGGAGTGTGATTTGAAGTGTTACTGCGAAGTACTCTGAAAGACTGATAGTGTATCCCAATGCACTCGCCAAACAGTTAAATGTGCGCGATGACAGTCAAGTGCGTAGACTCGAACATAAACTATCACACGAACTGATTAACAGACACGTAGAGTGAGATCTAATATCTATAGAATAAGTTATTTAGAATAAGTTAGGATAGACTTTACAATAAGTTAGAACAGTATCTACAATAGGATTTAGATTATAAGTTTCTACAGCAGATCACTTACTGAAGCGATCTTCTACATGTCAGTAGAGTTATATTGTATAATGAAAATCATATTATAATGCTTACTGCCCACAGGCAGATTGTTAAAGATCTAAGAGATTAATAAAAATAATAACAATAATAAAAGCATAACAGTGTTTTTATTAGAGTTATATTTCGCAAACATAAGATGCATGGTGAGGTAGTCGCCCAAATGCAATTTAGAAGAAATGTTTACAAAATGGTTTTGGGAACCTGCAAATTAAAGTTGTGTGGGAAGTCTGACGCCTTGAAAATAGTATAAATAAGATAGACGGGTTGTTTGGAATTTTACGCGGAAATTGGAGAATGCATTAGTTGAGTTTGAAGTGATTGTTGCATCTGCTGACACTGAATGGTGAAATGGTTTCTTATAACGGTAGAAAACAATGGACTCGTTGTCAAACACCTGAGTTAGTGAAAGGTGGAGAAACGTTAGAATTATTAGCACTCTTAGGAAGAGAGTATGTTAATAAAGATAATTTTCTAATAATTAAGCGGACGCATTGATTTGTTGACTCTACAAAAAATGTTAAATATACATGATCACACTATTTTTGATCGTTATTCATCGAAACTTGCAATATTATCTTAATAGTTCTAATAATACTGGAATAACCGAAGGTAATACAAAATCTCAAAGAACACTGCTTAAATTTAAATAAGTTCGTTTAATAATGTTCTAATGTACTAACTTTTCATTTTAACATCCTTCAAATATAACACTTAAGCCTTCCATTTTAAAAATTAGGTTTTGAATTTAGAAATTACACGTCCGTAGTCGATTTACGTACAAGATTGCTTGATAAATGCGTATTCGCGTTTAGTGGAATTTATTTATTTGTAGCGCATGTTACATAAAAATAGGCTTTAAATTTAGACTTGAAATTCTTCTTCCATGTAATCTTCAACAGTGTAAATGTTTACGTCTGCAGGTGCCCTAATTTTAGTTAAACAGGGAGGCAACATTTTCGCTAAACTGATTAATACAACGTGGGGCAAAAGTCCCCCTATTTTGATTGCCTATAACTTTGCCCAAAGAAAATATAACTAAGTTTGGTTTTCATAAAACGTTTATTTGGTCTTTACATTTTTATTTTCGTTGTGATTGAAAAATTATATCGGCTAAATTATTCGGCTCTTCTTCAATTTCGTGAAGAATATTATCTTTAAGATGTTGAATGATTTGGGACTTACTCATATAAACATTTAGATTTTCAAAAAAACCTATAAGAAAAAGTTTGGTGCTATTAAATCCGGAGATCTGTCTGGCCATGTTAAACCGCCACTTCGCGAAATTAGTCTTCATGGAAAAACGTCATTCAATAATTGAATTGTTGAATGAGCTCTGTGTGCTGTGGCCCAATCTTGCTGAAAGCACATGTCATCTACTCCTTACTCTTCTATCTCAGGCGCAAGAAAATTTCGAATCAGGCATTGGTACCGTTGAACAGTTACTGTAACTGCAACACCCTGGTTATTTTCCAAAAAAAAGTATACAGTTATATTTAGTGGATGTAATGATTTTTCATTAATTAATTGAGGACTCTGTGTTCCCCAAAACCGACTATTCTGTTTATTGACGTGACCACTGAGAAGAAGATAGGCTTGCTTCATCGCTCATTATCAATTTAGGCGAAAAATCTTCACTTTCACCCGACAGCATTTCTGTACTCAACTCGTTGATCAAGATCTCCCGGTAGCAATTTTAGGACTAATTGAATTCTGTTGTAGGAATGTTCGTCGGGTCGGCTAGTCGGTCGAAATGTGTGGCTGCCGCTGCGATTATTTGTCAGAACACTCACTACTATTTTTGGAAGGAATTTTCACGAGAACTGAAAAACACTGGTTTAATAATCACTTGTTTATTTCGATATTGAGTGATACATGTGGTCGACGGGAGAATTGACAGGATATTAGGTTAGGTAGAGGAAGTACGGTAGTGCTGTGGAAGTGATACTATTACAGGAGGATAGAGAAAAGAGAAGAGAGCGAGACATCGTCCTGATGGTCTTTTATATCCTGGAACTGCATAGTACCAATCCACCGGCGTTCCCAACCTTTGTACTTGTTGATGTATTCGTGGTGGCCTAAAGAGTCGTGGCGATCGCCACACTGTACAGGAACATTTTCAAATCAAAATACGCCTTAAATTGCGCGCAGAAATATTTAACTGTGAACCACGTCTCCAAAAAGTGTTTCTGGAGACTCTGCAATACTATCGCGCACCAGAGTCACATTTTCGGCTTTACGAGACGTCCGTTGTCTTCCAGAACGAGGCCTGTCTGCTGTCGTACCGTACTGTCGGAAATTCGCATGTAAACGATAAATTGTGATTTTGTGAGGCACTGGACTATTAGGATATATTTGACGCAATTTCCGCTGAGTGGTTATAATGGAACGATTATTTTTAATAACTATTACTATATACTTTTTCACAACACAATGGTTAAAGCGAAACTGAGCTCATAACGACACATAATCATGATGGCGCGCAATCGAAATGGTAGTGGCACTCTTGCTACACCTTTTATATAGATAGATTGATAAAGAATATAATCTTAGTTCATTCATACTGTTTCCACAATATTGAAAAACTATGTATATAAAAATGTCGTCAATGTCTACCTTCGTAAATTTGGCTATTTCTGTAATGTCATCACTAATACAACAGTCAATAAACAAACAGCAAGATGAAGGAAACACAAAATAAAACGAATAGATCAAAACAAGATAAGATTCGACAATTAACAGTAGGCCGTGAAACGAACTGCCCAACGTTACGATTATTTATCGTTCACCCCAAGCGAATAATTAATGTATCCCCCACATAACAAGGCGAACGCGATACGATCTCCGGTCGATCTCCTATCGGGGCGTCAATTCCAAACAATAAAACGAAGCCTATCATCGGTACCCCGGACCCCGGACCGAATAATTCCGAACACGTGTTCGTGGCCGGGTCGTAAAAGGAGCGCCGGTAGATGGCGCCGCGCGTCACCGAAGAACAAACGACGACGACGACGAGATGCAACAACATAAAAAAGAAAGCATTAAAACCGTATTAGATAAATATCAGGAGAGAAAGAACGCCGTGTGAACTGGATGGGAGTCGCATAATTCAAACGGCACACAAAAAGGCGAAAAAAAAGAACCTCGAAAATGTCCAACGCCCATTCATCCTCTGCAAACAGGGAACCTCTTCGATGATCTCAGGTATTCTTTATCTGGCCGACTGATCTGCCGAAAAACGATCGCTTGTACATTCCTACCTACATATGTTCGAGCTTTCGGTTTCGTGGTTTTTTATCTTGTAACATTTGTTTTGCATTAACTAAATTGTTTTCCCTTTTGTTTCGGTCGTCGTTTTTTTTTTGTTTTCGACGGTCGCTGGTTCGTTCGTGTCGGTGATTCGTTTTTTTCGCGGTTGTTTTTGTTACAGATAACTCGATCCTGATTTTATTACGCCACCCTCCTTGCAATGAATCGGTAATATAGTCTATCTAAAGTAACAGTGAATTCGCGTCATCAAGATGTAAATTACGTCGCTTATCGCAATTTGTAAATTTCATTTAATATCATACAATATTCTCCTTCTCATTTTATTCTAGTTAATCTTCAATGTAACAGGTGACTAAAAAACCTGTCCTATACTAGGTGGGGCATACCCCAGGCTGTAGCATGTCATCTAAGAATATATTGGAGAATATTATTCATCGAATATTATTTCTGGATTTTAACAATCACGTTTAAATAACAATCAGATGTAATATTTTAATACTAATATAAATAGGTTTATCGGTTCTAATGACAAAATTTTAAAAATATAAAACATTTATATTATCAAGAATAACTTTTTTTACCTTGTACTACTTTAACTTACTTATGTAATAATTACAATTCTTTTTATATAGGAATTAACAAAGCATAAACTACGAATTAAATAGTAAGTAATTAAATATAATATTCACTAATTTTAATTGAATTCACTCGGTTAAAAATTATAACTGGGTTCAAATTATTGAAGTCTTGGCAATAAAAATCAACAATCTCCATACATATAAGTATGACTTTTGGTACATGTGTGTTTAGTTTATCTGTCCTTCTTTCTAGAGTATTTTGAGCATCACTGCATCATATCAGCCTTTTGCAGAAGGTATTATCCAACTTCAGAATAATCTTCAATATATTTACTAATATTGTAGAGCAAGTATTTTGGAACCTTTCGATTTTGTTTTCCAGTAAACAAAGAGTTTTTGCTAAAAAAAGAGCCTATTCGCTAAAAACTTTCTTCTCAAATTTGTTTTGTGGGGTGCAAATATGGGGTTGCCCTGAAAATTTAAATCAACTAGTAATCCAACGCTGTCAAAACAAGGTTCTTCGATTTCGCCTTGAAACACGAAAAAAGATTACTAAATCATACTAACGTGGAAGCAATACAACTGCTGGACAGTGCATAGGATATCAGGAGATTGAAGCGAACCAAACCATACGAACTTATACAAAAATAAAAACATAAATTATAGCTATAAGTTATTATAATTTTATAATTGAGGAATACATACAACTTACTTGTGAATTAATCCAAGTACAAATTAAAAGTAGGAATAAATTAATTTATAATTAAGATTGTACTAAGCGTATCTAATAAAGATGTTATAAAAAAATTGTTTTGTTTCTCTCTCTTCCATTATTAATGGCATGTATAATAATGCTATTCATTTCTGCATGATTTAGTAATGAACAAGATATTGTTAGTGGCTAGAGTTTGGAATTTCTTAAGACACCATAAGTTTTACTTAACTTGTCAACTATATCAGCACTACTTTTGGCCTGATTTTGAAATATTATCACAGGTAGTTTTGGTTTACTTCCGATTGTAGAATCAATTTCGTTGTCATGATGTAACGACTACGTCAGATACAAGTCCGTTCAATAAAACAGTGAACTCACGTCATCTGAATTGTTGACGTTAAAACGTCGCAATGTTGCCGCAGCCACTCTGAGTTTTAGTTAGTTTTGGCTTTAATATACAACAAAATCATAATACAAATAAAATAATTAAACTGTTAAAAATAAAAAATTATATTATAAAATTAAAAAATACTGTTATAAAATATAATTTATTTTAACATTACTGTACATTTAATGAATATATTACCAAAGGACTTAAAACTACAATTAATTATACAGTTATAATAGCTTATATAATTATATAGCTTGTATCTATAATCATAATCACTATGTTATATTAAATGAATAAATAAACACCTTTCATTCATCAAAAAAAGGCGCCACCGAATGAGTGTAGTAAACTAGTCTTATTTAGAATGCATCATAAGATTAATCATATGTCAATAATCACTGACGCGCCAAGATTCTTCTATGTCACGTGCGAACTGATAAGCACCTTTGAACTAAAACTTGAAACACGATTACGCTAAATTCTAACATCAGTTAAGATTTTGTCCTCCTTAGCCCTTTGACTGTTTCCATAATTTGAAAAAAGGCAATAGTTCGATGATCGTTAAAATATCACAGTAATCCTGACGAAATTAATAGTTCAGACTTGTTGCTATGCATCTTTTATTTGCAACAAACAGTAAGTACACACAAAAAATATTACAGGCTATAAGTAAAATTAGTTATTAATGTGTATATTTAATTAATATGATTAAAAATGCATTGCAAATTGTTAAAGAACAAAATATTAAATAAAATATGTTTAAATTGATATTTTTTTTACAAAACATAATTGATGGAAAAATACTGAAATATCTTATAGAAATTGCACTTTTCTGGCTTTGTTTTTGGTGAATCAGTTATTTTCTAACCATTTTTGATTCATACTAGGTCGTAAATAATGCCTAACTATTGTTATTTAGAGAGTGATCTCTCGATTTTAGCTATTAAAGTTATAGTGAATAATATATGTAATGCTACAGTGATATAATAGTATATATATATATATATATATATATATATATATATATATATATATATATATTCTAATTAAATAATCTAATATCTAATAATTCTAATACGTATTTAACGAGTTCTAAACCATAATCTAAAATTTTGTCGAAATGTCAAATTTTGGGAATGGGAATTTTTGGACTTGAGTTGTCATCCAGCAAAACTTCGTTGAACTTAAACTAAAAAAAATCCTCTTTATATGCTTCCAATATTACTTATTGTAAGGTACTACAACTTTGGGCAGCAGTTTTTGATATTCATATAAAGTAAAACGACCATGATATATTTGTTTTAAAGTATTGATTATTATAATTGTTGTTAGTTTTTAACAAAATAAAATTGAATTATACGATCGCTTAAGGGTTGGTTTACCATGTTGTTACACCATCTTACTACACCATTTCTTATAATGATACAAATTATTTCTGACACCTAATACATTGAATGATTAATAATGACGGCTCAACGCCGCAAATATTAATTACAGCGGCTATTAATATTATAATCTATTTTAATTACTCATTGTACTTGAAATTATAGTCAAATATTCAATGCATAATATATCTAACTGCATTCATACAAATTGTTATTTATCTAACTAGGTATGTTAATATTAATTAATATTTTGATAATTTCATTATAAATATATTTAATTGGTCATATTAATTAATATTAAATACTCATTAGTCATGACGTTATGTGGTAGTATTGCAGTCGTCTCTCTCATTAACTTTAGCGGTTAGTTTACTAAATTTTATATAAAAAATAATTTAAAATAGAAATATGAATTCTCATGAAAATTTATCTATGAAAATTACATATATTACTTATCCTATTGAGCTGTCTTTCTTTGCCGTTTACAGTTCTTTTTCATTATGTTATTTTATTTTAGCAATCGTATTTGATAGTTACAATATTTCTACAATAATTGCCTCCACTTTTATTCTTCTTGCTCTTTTTATTCAAGCTCTCTACCAATAGGCACAGAAGAATAAAATTTGTGAGATTCTACTGTCTCCTGAAATTACATATAATTAAAATATATTTTATTTAAATTATAGCTTTCATTGTATTTTGTTTATTTTAATGTATATTTTAGAAATATTTAAGAGAGCCTGGTTCTAAGTCGACGTGTTGCAACAACTACTTATACTGGTAGTCACACTTTGACGATCCTTGTATCTTTATCGAGCGATATTTTAAGTGAGATTGATAGTAACAAAGTGGGTGACGTACATTTGTTGTTGTAGCATCTTTAAAGATACACGAATTGGAGACAGTACTTGTTATACTTAATTTTTTTTTAATTTACTGCAAACGAAATCAGTTATTTTAAAATAGCAATACCACCCACCTTTAGTTTTTCAAAAACAGTTAATTTAATCATTTTTTTATAATAATAATTTGTCATTTTAACATACAAATGACTAAAAGTAGTAAAGTGTGAAAATAGCATGGGAAAATCATACATATAGTCAATTCAAAATAGCAATAGCATGGGAAACGTCGCAATGTTGCCGCAGCTACTCTGAGTTTTAGTAAATTTTGGCTCTGATATATAACAAAATTTTAATATAAATAAAATAATTGAATAAATATTTTATTAAATATAATTTATTTTAACATTATAATACATATAATACATATATTATCGAAGAACTTAAAACTTTAATTAATTATACAGCCACAACAATTTATAGGTTAGAGTTATAGGCGCGTTTTTTTATGTAGTGGTATCCCCCGAAGGCCTAATCCACATAATAAACAATTGTATATTTGAGTAATGTATTTTACTTTCATTAGAGAGCATATTTATGTTTTATACTTAGTTCTTGTTTCTTGCGATGCAATGTATACCTGTAAAGTCATTGTGATATTACTATATTTCACTTTAGTTTGTCCTGTTACTATCTGTATACATCTTTCTTAATAAAACTGCATTTAATCACTGCATTCTCAACAGCAGTTAGTGTTATTTCTCTCCTCATACATGTTAACCAAACGTTCATGTATATTCTGAACAATAACACACATGCTCAAAAAGATTTCACAGTCTACAACACAATAAAACTAAAGTATATTAATTGTATACTGACCTTTAATGGTTTCCTCTTTCATCACTGTCTTGGTAATCGTCAGCATTTAATCATAAACTAACATTCATAAAGTTCTATTCACTCACTGTTATTTTCATAAACACTAATCAAGTGAATAACTAAGCTGTTTATTTCCATTCTATCAAAGACTTGCTCAAGATTCTACTATTTGTCAACTTCTTCTTCAATGTGTCTGATCGAGCTCACACAAACCCAAGGTGCTATTTTCAACAGTGCCTCTTTCCTGAATATCTTACCTCTTTTAATAACTATTTGCAAGACCCCATATCAACTCAATTGGATTAAAAATGCAGTGATAGGGAGGAAGATGTAATAATCTGTATCTATAACATTCAGTAATCTGATGTACTATGTGCCTTTTCTCAGCCTTATTTCTAAAAAAGTAGATATGGTGCATTGTACAAAAAAATAACTCATTTCTCCAAGTACTTTAAAAACTGGTTTTCAAACAACAGCAAAGACAAGTTATGGTTCATTTTTTCATGGTAGTCTCCCTTGGACTTAAAAAAACACCAAAAAATTCCTGTTTCCAGCATAAAGGACTATAATTGAAAGTTAAAAAATTTAACTTACTTAGAATAAAATCGAACTTGTTTTATGTTGATAAATAACTTAAACTATGATATATTTCATTATCCAAGGAACATCATCGATATGTTTAATTGTGTATAAATATCACGTATTACTAAAGTATTTCTAATTCTACTTTTAATTGCTTTTTTCACACCACCTTTGAGCTCTAAATGTACTTTGAATACTTCTCTCATAATTTTATATTTTTATCCGTTAGGATCTATGTACTTTGTACCTTCAAACATGTACAATATGTCTACAGCAGTATCAGTATACATTCATTTATTATATATTTTGCATACAAATCATGTTTTTAATAACTAGTATTAACAAGACACAAATATTGATATAAAAAAATGTAACATACCCTAGCACTGTTTAGGTAACTTATACGAAATACGTAATAAAACATTCCCTGCCATTATGCTAGCCTGGAAAATTACTTTATCCAGGTAATTTCGTTGATATAGTGACATCTAGAATGCTAAATATTGGACTATACACCTATTGGAGTTACCTATAACTTATAGCGATAATATTTCGCAATTACTAATATAAAAACTAGTGTTCTGTTATTTTTTCTTAATTTCACCCAAGTTTCTTAACTATATATAGCTAAGTAATAATTAAATCCAACATTGCCGTGGGATTAGCAAAATATATAAGGAGATATAGAATAATGAAATGCGCATGCCCAAAACAAACGAATCATATACTAAATCTGTTTTGTTTTCCTGTAGTGTAATTTTTGTTTTGGAACATTCCAAAGTCGACTTGGTAGCCGCAGTGGTTATAGATGCCGCTGAAATAGTGGCGGGTTCGAATCCCGCAATGGAATTGATGTATTTTTTGTTTGTAAACTAGGCTAGGTAAGACCGGATGTCTTTTGAGATTTTGTCTAAGTTGGTCAACTGCTATTCGGTAGGTTTAATACCGGGAAGTTCCTGTGGTTTGATCCGCTTCAATCTTTTGCTTGTTTTTCCAACAGTAGTATTCTATTCTTCTAATATTCTGACATTCCACCATTGCAGATAGCTAATTTTTAATTTATTTTATCAGGCTTTCATTAATTAAGATTAAGATTTCGTTACTAAGATTAATAACTTAGGAAAACATTTTTGCTGTCTACAGATAATGCGATTTAATAATAGCTGATGATTTTCTGGTACGTTTCGTAATGATTGGTGCGCTAAAATCAATAGTCATCGATCGCCGAAGTATCGGACCGCTCATTCGCGTTCGATTAAATAACAAGCCGAAATTGTTCGATGATGAATTGGACAGTGGTACTCATCGGCGGCCGAAAGAATGATTCAATGGTAAGGCGCGCAGCGTCCGACAAAAAGCCGAGTGCAGTAAACAATGGAATCGGAAACGCGAGAGGCTCCATAACGCGCTATTCAAACGGCCGAAATGGTTCTTAGAAACGCGATAGGTATCGATAGTACGAGCGCTCGGGTCCGTTCTTCAATGGAAATTAGCCAAGGCGTCAGACGAGCCGCCGACTGTTTAGCGCCAGGAGCCAAAATTTCAAAAGCGACGGGCTCTCTGTGAATGGACCGGCGGAATTGGAAAAGGATGCGCCGTTCTCGGAACAGATTTGCGCAGATTGTCGATTGGCGGATGTTTCAGGGGCAGAAGAAGGCTCGCTTGCGTAACCAGGCCCCCCTTGCATGACGAGAAGCCGAGGAATGTCTCGATGGGAACGGCCCAACCCTTGACATCTCTGGTATGGATGCTGGTTTCCGGAGTACAGATTTCTATTATGTCTTCATGGTATCTGTAACAGCGTTTGTCATGTATTTAACATTTTAACAACTAAAAATATTCTTGTTAAATAAAGGTTTTTTTGGTCAAATATTCTCTATTTTAACTTCTAATTATTTATTTCACTAATAATAAAATTTATTAGGCCTTTTTTTATGGTAATTTATTAGTTTTACAGGATTTTTTCAATTTCAAGCTTTATTGTGAAAAATCGTTACAATTTATTTGTCAATCGAAAGTCGCTACTTCTTCCCATATTTTAGTCAATTTTCGAAATCCGTCTCAAAAGAACAATGTATATATTGGGCCTATTCACGAATTTGAGACTCAAACCTTGGGTGCTGAGACAGGTCACGTTTGATCCATGAGGAAGTGGTCTACCTGATGTAGATTATCGTAATTGATCCAATTTTCATCACCAGCTACAATAGGATGCAAAAAACGCCGTTCAATGTATCTTATATTCAATCCATACGACATAAAATATCCAATCTTCAATTTTATTAGCTGTCCAGAACTCCCTTTGCCTTCAGTGTCAAAACCACCACATTTAAAACGTCGAAAGCAGAGTTCCCATGTAGAAATCTACGCAATATATTTGCCATAAGCTGCACACAGTATTGAAGAACCTTTCCCGAACCGAAATACAGATATTTTCAACGTAAAATGAACCATTTTCCTTCTTTTTGGATTTTTCTCATTGCATGTAAACGTCTGGAGATTGTTGATTCATCATAGGTTCCTTTTTTTAATTTTATTCGCCTTTAGAAAACTGAAGAGAATCAACATTTAACGGTGTATTAGATAATTTACTATATATTTTAATATTATTGTGATTTTCCAGTGTGCTTACGCTATTACTTGTTTTAGAATATTTCTATGATATTTTTATTGCTTTGTCTGGTACAACCCCAGAGTTGAACACCATAAGCATTAAAGAACTTGAACACAATTTAGTAAATAATCACCACCTGCAACATAAAAAAATTCTATATTTACTTTACTTTTTGTGCAGAAATCTACGTTGTTTTTTCTGGAAATTTACAAATTGATAACATTTTTATTTTTTGTCATTATTGGACAAATAGACAGCAATTATTTTATAGCTTATCCAATTATTTATGAATATAGAAAATCCTAAGAAATTTCTCAGATAATCTATTTCAGAAGATAGAGCTAATTGAACTAATTAAACGTATTCAATATAAGCTCACTAATTTTTATTATGTTTACTCTGCCTTTGCAGCACTGTATTATGCACATTTCAAACACAGTTCTTTAGCCACTTTTGCGAGTGACACAAGATCCTTTCGATACTAGTTTTGGAAGATACATGAACGCACAGAATTTATCTATATATCCAATTATATCATAAATATAATTGATAATTATAAGATAAAACCAATAATTTATAATATATATAACATGGAACGTAAAATCAGCATCAACTTCACTGTTATGGTAAATTTTATTATACCTGAGGTTGTTTTCGATTTCGAATTGAGATCATTTAAGAACGATACTGAAAGAAAAAAGTGGGTGTTGTTTGTCCTAATGTACATTTAAGTCAAATGTAGGGTATTGTATAAAAAATCTTTGGTCACTTTCGCACAATCGCTTATTCAGAATAACAAGTGGTGTTGTTGCAAACGTAATTATTTTTTACTTTTAAAAACCCTAGACATTCACCCAGATAATCAGTAACATCAATTTTATCCTCAAGTGCTGACTTATATGTTTTTTGTCAAACATCCTCGCTGTCACGCTCTAAGATATTATGATTGGGCAGCTTTCTATTAAAAATTCTGTTCCGACAGACACGTGTGGATGACGTTTTGCTTCGTCGCTCCTGTCGTCACTCATTATAACGGAAAAACTACTAGAAAAATAATGAATTGAAATAGATAGTGTATTGCGGAACATCCTGCGGTATTGTTTATTGCGTATTTATCGCCAATCTAACAGTTTTATGTGGTTATCGGGTTGCTCGTCTCTCATAAGCCCTAGTAATTTTGAAAATAATTGATACTCAAGAACGAAATTATAGCCTATACAATAAAAAAAGTTGAAATACGTTATAGATGAACATCGAATATACTACCAATTGCAGTTTGTAGAAACGTAAAATTATTTGGGTTGGTACTGGTAGGCCATGCTGTCAAATGTGTACTAAATTCTTCAAGATAGTAAAGATAATAATTAGAGATTATAAATGTCTGTATGAATGTTACAAAAGACTTGACTTGTAAACTAAATGTCAAAATTAATGAGTTAATAAGTTCGTAAAATATTATTTATTCGTCAACAGTAACAGATAACTAAAAATTCAGCGCTATTTTAATATTTCATCTTTTAGAAGAACATAATCACAACTTTATGATGAAGTTATGTTATATGTAAAAATTTTAAGAAGCAGCAAGCTGTGCATATAACAGGTTCCGTTTAATTCGCTAACAAAGGAACAAAAAATTGAGTTTAACAAATCTTATATGGAATTATTGGTTCAAGTTCAAGCTGATTATATAGAGTTACGAGAATGAGCGACTCTTTCATATCTCCATTCTGGCGTGTCTACATATCACAATAATTATTAGCAGTTATCCTAAAAAATGCAAAATTTTAAGTCTTTTCATTATACAAAAATTCCGTATATATTAAATTTGTTGATAAAATTTTGACAACGACATAGTCAAAAGTAGCTTTCAGTGTTAAAAAATCAAAGACACGAATTTATCAGATCCTAATAAAATTATGCCACTGAAGAAATATTCAAATAGATTTAAACTTCACCAACAGCTTTAAAATTCTAAATGTTGTCTTGGAATATAAGTATTATCATTGAGATCATTATAAAGATGATATTAATAGTAAAAAATTGTTGTTGTTTTCAACAACGTCAAAAACGATGTTCTTTAAAATATTAGGAAACGTTTCTGTAGGGGGGTATTTTCCGGACGTTCCTGAAAATCACGTTAGTGGTGGCTTTGAAGGTATATATATATATATATATATATATATATATATATATATATATATATATATAAATTAATATATTGGTCGTCATTCTCTGCAACTCTTTCCCAATCTTTTTGACAAAATAGCAATAGAGTGCCGAATGAAAGATGTTGATTTGGCAGTGAGAGAATCATCGATCAATTACGTACTTCTTCAGCTTTTCGAAACTGTATGACAGCCAAGCCACACTACATCGATTTGTAGATGTGTTAATCAAGAGGCGTAATGACTGGTGGGTTCCCTGAGTGCTACAGAACTTTTCATTCGATCTGCAACAGTGTATACTTCCCATCTTTACAATGTTTGTGACGTATAGCTGAGTGTTATCGTGCAAGAGACGTGCCTATTACTCTCTATTGCTGCTTTTATGATTATTTTAAGGTTCTATACTTTGCTAATCCTACCATATGCACAGCAATGCTTTATGGTCCTGAATATTCTGCTGCAATGTTGTAGTAGATCCACTTTTCATTGTCAGTCATAATATGCTAGAAAACTCAACTTTTTATCTGGCAAGGAATGAATCCACAATGCTGAAACGGGTCGAAGTAACCTTTCTGATCAGTTCGTGTAAGTAAAAAATTTGAAAGTCTCTCTGAAGGTACTTTGAGAGTTTGACCAGGGTTCGGAATATCGCAGGATTGATTATTCGTTCTTGGATTTTGAACTCTCGCCTAAGGACAATTACAAATATTAGTACATCCATGATCTGCCGAAATTTTAATTCACGCCTCTAAGCATCACAACCCCAATACTAAGCCCCTATTATCTATTCTATAAAAGAAATTAAAGGAATGGTGTAGAGGGAAAAGAAATACGATTGTTATATAAAAACGAGACGTGTTCAAAGTCAGACACGAAGTAAATTCACCATCTTCGGGACGTTCTTAATAACTCTTTTCTCCGCGTTAAAATTTATGACGGTCATAATAACGAGTGGCGTTATGTAATCATGCCTTTCTTTATTTTAAATAATACGACGACGAAAACGTCGCCGGGTCCGTAAGTAATAAAACGGATTTTTGGGTAGGACGATGGTTTACCAAAGTGGACCGCCATCGTCAACAATGGGGTTAATATTTTTGGTGTTTATCGTGTAAGGTCACGATGGGATTTTAAGGTATGGCTCTATCTTTCGATCTTGATGCGCATGTGATGCTATGCCTAAGCGATACGGTATTTTTTACGACAGGTACAGGGTGTTTCAAGTTACCTAGCGTGAGAATAATGAATGGATACTGGCCACAACCATTATCAAAAATACCGATACCTTTCTTATATCTTCCTCACGTACATACCATTCCCGCATTTTTTAGTTTATATGTAATTTCGTTTGTTCCTATAGGACGGTTTATTCACTGGATTTTGTTTTTGATAATTATGTTGAAACTATACCTGTAGTTATGTTGTAAAGTTTTTCGTCATAATATAATAACTGCTGATTATTTGTCGAATATCTTCTTATTTAAACCCTTGGTATTACTTGTAGCAGGTATTAAATTAAAACATCACTCAATAAGTCCTCAGTCTAATTAAAAAGATTGCTTAACAGGTCAGTCCGCGGTCCGACAATTCAGTTGAAGTCACAAATAACACATGCAGTTTCTGAATATATACATTTAGATGACACTATTGTTGACATAACTATGTGTCTCCTGGATAAACTAAACTAATGAAGGGTATGTAAAAATCAGTGTTTACTTAAATTAGTAGTTTACAAATTATAATAATTTTTACTGAAACAGTTTTTTTATTTTCAAAACAATAGGTAAAACTTAAGTGAAAGTTATCAGTAAACACTTCTATATAGATGCTTCTTTAATGCTTCCACGTTTGTATGATTAAATAACACGTTATTACATGTTTCGGTTACCTGGCGAAAAAAATTAGTAATTAAGAAGAACTGTTAATGTCGGATTATTAGTTGATTGGATGCTAGAGCGCTCCAAATTTGCCCCAAATTTGCTTAAATATGTTTTATAATTGAGCGATAACCCGACCCTATTGATTTTAGTTTAAGTTTGGAGTATATTTTGACAAATCAGTCCTTTATATCTGCTCTGCTCTTTTCCTAATGTCTTCTTTAATTAACTGTTACATCTTCAAATACATGTTAGATAATCTGCAACATATGCTGCACAATTCACCGTGTAAAAACCGGAACATTGTGTTATTTGATTCCAATTCTATTTTATACAGTAACTTAAAAAATTCTGATTGGAAAATAATGAAAGCAACTCGTGAACATTTTTCGTAGGTTTATTTATTAATATTAGAGCAGAATCTTTGAATTAATATTACTTATACCAATGAGATATTTTTATCAATGAGATAATCCCACATAATAAAACAAGTTGTTTATATAGTAATATGCTCGAAACCAAATACTAATCTACGTACGGGTCTCCTAGAATCAGCCAAACCGAACAAAATGTGTTGGCTGTTGAACAGACAAAAGAAAAAGACAAAGAAATGGTCAAAACAGAGGCGAATCAATCTCCATTACGATAATGTAGGCGCTCAAACATAGGCTCAAGCAGCATCATTTTTGACGGACCATTGTTCAGGACACCTAACGGTCCTGATTTTGCACCAAATTATTTTTCCCCCCGCATATTAAAGACGAGTTTCGATAATGAAGTGAAAATTGATGATTTCAAGTGACTAATTGGTTGTTTTCAAAAGTTAATTAATCTTTCGTCCTTAATATTAGTCCTTTAATTATTACTTTATTAGTACATTATTTATTTTGTAGTAAATTAAAACTGTCGATGCTGTTTGTTATTTATTATACAATATATTCTAATTAAGAGAGAACAGCACAATTTCTATACAACACAAATTATGAAAATTTCATTATTGTTCAATATTATTTTAATAATTTCATAAATTTCCGATCCTTTATATTATCTGTTCATAGACCTTATACGTTGACCTTATCCTCGGTCATAAATTTCGATTGATTTTGGTTTTTTTATTCTTTGAACTTTGAGCAATGATTTGATTAAATGTTTCAATAATCAGAATATTTATTGTGGGAATATTTATCCGACGCGTTTTAAAATGGCCGCTCGGATAATTTGGAGAAAGAATCCTTCCCACATGCAAAACGAATGAAAATATTGTTTCTGTTCTTGTATTTCGAGTATTAATTAACAAGGAATATTGATATTTATTCGTTGTGTCTAGGGGAACTTGGCTATATTTATTCGAAACTTAACTGAGCGAATGGTTGTTTTCGTCATTTTTGTCGGCTAAAAAGTAATCGATGTTATTAACCTTTGAAATTTTGAAGTTTTTTGACCTTTAAGCGTCAATATCAGCTCGTTTTTGATATGGTTTTTGATTTTTGATCCTGATAAAGTTAATTGTACTAATTGATGCTGTTGTTCATATTTGATAAAATGTATCTACACGGTCCTCAGGTTACACCAATTTTTATTTTGATATATGGCTTTTTTAATTTCTTACATAACATTTATTGCCACAATATATTTTCACGCAGCAATAGCTTTTCTCGACATTTAGTCAAAAATTAATCTGAAATCATTTGATCATTATACACATTTTATTTGCTGAATTTAACAGTTTGTCTTACTATTTTTTGTTGGAACAATATTATGTTTCAAATTTATTATAGTCAAGCAAAGCATAATGACATTTTTCTTGGTATCTTTAAAGATTCTTTTATTATATTATGATGTATATGAAATAATTACTATAGAAAATTACCTACTTTTACTGATGATACTTTCATTATGGGGGTAAAGACCGCCAGGAAGCAACAATGGCATTGCAAATATCAATAAATAAAACTAATAGAAAATCGATTTGAACTGTACTGAATCTAACCAGATCAGTTATATATTAGAAGGAAAAATCTCAATCTCAACTCAGCAAGACAAAGTAACGACACCGTAAACAAAGCTGCGCATGTAAAGAAGAAGAAAAAAGAAAACTACAAATATAATTTTGAAAAATATATTGGCTCTATGGAAGAAATTTTGCTCTGTCATCATACAATAAGGTACTACTGTGTAAGCAAATCCTGAAGCGCATATGGACATATGTCATCCAGAGTAAAATTTTAAGTAGCGCTGTTATTGATATATGGTACTTCATATATAGTGATCTCCACACAGTGTGTAAAATGAACACCATTAACCAGGCTATTAAAAAGTTTGCCGATAATCATGAAAAAAGATTTCTTCACTAAGACGACTAACAAGATGATAAAAATTTTTGGGCTGGCGTGGTGTGTGTGTGGTGTGTTAGTCAATTAGTTAGTAATTCAGAACTGCATAACATTATTCATTGAAATAGTATCGTTCATATTGTAATTTTAATAACATACCTGATATATTATTTAATAATAATAAAACTAAATTGTTATCGAAATATATAACAATTAGTCCATTATCATGTCATACAATTATATTAGACTATGAAACAAAGGACCTTGATCAGTTATTGATTGTATTTTTTTTTATTTCGAATTACATACAGCTGCTTTTGATTTTAAGATGATACATCAATCTTTGGAAATAACAAGAAAAAACATCACACCATAAAAAAACACTTAGGCAAATCTACTGTATTAACTACTCTTAATTACAGATTATTTGAGTCTTTTTTTTTAATAGCCACAATATTTAGATGAACTCGTCACCAGATATTAAATAATTATTAAGATATATAATGACAAATAATTAAGAAAACGAGTGCAGGTGTACTGCAACATTGTATTTTGTTTGTTTGTGTTTCTTTACCTACTCTCTTAATGTGATATACCACAAATGGAAAACGTTTATTTGTTGACGATATTGCGATTGTTGCTACTGGAGACAATAGCGAAGAAGAAACTGAAAAATTGCAACGTGCAAATAATGACAAATATAAGAGGTCAAAAACATAGAGAATGAATCAATGAGTGTAAATGAGCGTATAGTGAATTCACCAGTAATTCATATACCGATATATATATATATATATATATATATATATATATATATATATATATATATATATATATATATATATATATATATATATATATATAATATATATATATATATATATATATTATATATAATATATATATATATATATATATATATATATATATATATATATATATATA
Organism: Rhynchophorus ferrugineus; assembly: GCF_030347505.1. Classification (NCBI taxonomy): domain Eukaryota; kingdom Metazoa; phylum Arthropoda; class Insecta; order Coleoptera; family Curculionidae; genus Rhynchophorus; species Rhynchophorus ferrugineus. The sequence goes on along the minus strand of NW_027472583.1, from coordinate 13,554,377 downwards.
TATATATATATATATATATATATATATATATATATATATATATATATATATATATATATATATATATATATATATATATATATATATATATATATATATATATATATACATATATATATAATATATATATATATATATATATATATATATATATATATATATATATATATATATATATATATATATATATAATACTAACTAATATATACGACTAACAAGATGATTAAAATTTTTGAGCTGGTGTGGCGTGGTGTTAGTGAATTAATCAGTAATTTAGAATTGCATGATATTATTCACTAAAAAAGTATCGTTCATATTGTAATTTTAATAACATATCTGATATATGTTTTGATAATAATAAAAATAAATTGTTATCGAAAAATATAACAATTAGTCAATTATCATGTAATTCAGTTAGATTAGGCTATGAAAAAAAAACAAAAGACCTTGATCGGCTATCGATTGTAATTTATTGTTTTTTTATTCCGAATTACATACAACCGCTTATGATCTCAAGATGATACATCAATCTTTGGAAATAACAAGAAAAACCATCACACCATAAAAAAAACACTTAAGCAAATCTACTATGTTAACTTCTCTTAATTACAGATTATTTGAGTCTTTTTTTTAATACTGACAATATTAAGATGCACTCGTCATGATACATTAAATAATTATTAAGATACGTAATGACAAATAATTAAAAAAACAAGTGCAACATTGTGTTTTTTTGTGTTTCTTTACATATTCTCTTAGTGTGATATACCACAAATGGAAAACGTTTATTTGTTGATGATATTGCGATTGTTGCTACTGCAACATGCAAATAATAACATATATAAGAAGACAAAAACTATAGAGAATAAAAGTTAATGAGTGTATGTGAGTGTATAGTGACTTCACCAATAATTCATATACCAATATCTTGAATAACAATATTGCTATAATGCTAAGAATCTTGAGGCAAAACTTCATTGGAAGGGGAAAAAGAAAAGAAAAGAACCCACATTAAAATGCAGGTATATGTGTTGGTTATATGGATAAAAAATGTCACCTTACTAAATATGGTTTTCACAGTATTTTTAATATTTGATCAAGAATATATTTGTTATATAACACTAATTAAAATAATAAAAGTCTGTGTATTAAAACTGATACTTAATTAAATGTAATTTCTATTAAATTTCAATAATCAACAAAATATTGAAGTTTAAATTACTATACTACTGAACATTATAACAAAGTATTATAAGTTAGAAATGTATTTACAATCATTAAATGGATTATCTATTTTTTAAAACTTAGGTCTATAATGAAAATAATCAAAATAATTGATACAAGGTTCAAAGAATAAAATGTTTACAAATTTCCTGTTAATAATTCATAATTTTTTTAATTTGTCTTATGTGTTCCATCTATGCAAATTACGTAATTAGATTCATTTTAATTGCTACATATTGTCATTACTTCATTTATGTATTCATATAGTCCTTATTTGTTATCCATATATCCCACCTAAAATATATATTGCAAGAGAAATATATACATCAGGCTGATTAAAAGAATAATTTTCTTATGTATATTACACAAACATTTTAGGTCTAAAAATTCTTCCTCCAAATATGCTTTGACGATACCAAGTTTCACGTCTCTTGAGACCCGTTTTTGTCAAAAAGGGAGACAAAATGTTCGCGAAAAAAGTCGATCAATACATAATATAGTTTAATATTAGTTTTTTTATTCAACTTAATTCCCTTCAAGGGTGATTATAGCGACCCTCCTAGTTTTCAGCATCATTTTTGTAGTACGATTTTGTCCTTTGCTTCAAAATAGACCTCAGTTTCCTCGATCACCTCTTCATTCGATGAAAATTTCTTCCCAGCGAGCATTCTTTTGGATCTGGTCTTGGTGAAACAGCATTTTCTTTTTCTTTAACTGTTGCCGTTTTTCGGCGATTTCGTCCTTCAAACGGTCCAATAATGATATGTTATAGTTGCTGTTGATGGTTCTTCCTTTTTTAAGGTAGTTAATGAAAATTATTCCATGCGCATCCCAAAATACAGCGGCCATAAGCTTGCCAGCCGACTATTACGTTTCCTCCCACGCTTTGGAGTGGGTTCATCGTGTGCAGTCCACTCGGATGACTGTGGATTGGACTTCGGAGTGAAAGGATGGAGCCATGTTCCATCCATTGTCACATATCGACGCAAAAACTCGGGTCTATTACGCTTGATCATCTTCAAACACTGCTCCGAATCATCAACTCGTCATTGTTTTTGGTCAAAAGCGAACTCGCGCGGCACCCACTTTGCACAGAGCTCTCTCATACCCATATCTTCGTGAAAGGTATGATGTACACGTTCAGATGTTACCTTTAGATTGTGTGCTATTTCATTCAGTTTCAATTTACGGTCATTCAAACCCATTTTGTGGATTTTTTTAATGTTTTTGTCACTAACAACCTCTTTTGGGCATCCACTGCGTTGACCGGCTTCGGTGCTCATTACACACGCATCTTTTAAGAGTTAAGGGTAACTAGAAAACATATTGATTTAATTCTAGTAGTGCCATCTATGTGTCAGGCCGGTGACATTTCAATTAACCTGTTAGATTAATAGATAAAGGAAAATAATAAAAATTATTGGTTCACTATATGATAATAGTATGATTTAATGTTATTAACTATAAATTCAATTCTTTAAAGTAATTAGGTATTACCAATTTTGTTTCGTTTACACATGTTCAAACACATTCAGCGTATAATATCAATCCGAACCTGTTGTATCAGGTTAATAACATCTTGTGGCTAATTTATTCACAGACTAGAAGTAAACAGTCATCAGTACTTGTCCCGAACCACTTGCTACGCTATACCATTTAACTTAATCACATTAATGAAGACATAAAACATTACGAAATCAACGTGTGGTTAAAGAGCCTCGCCGCAGTTTGTTTAATGTTAAATTGTTAGGCGTCTTTTTCGTTATGTGGGTCAGGATCGGTGTTGTTCAACTGTCACTATAGATTCAGAGATAAATTTAAAGATACTTACCTTGTGTTAATGTTTTCTTGTTGTTGTAATAAGTTCAGCAAAAATATAATTGTTATTGGTGGTTATATTTAGTCATAATAGATTTCTTTTGTTAAAAAATACCATATCTTGTATGAAAAAACAAAATATTTACCATTTATCTGAGTTTATTGTCAGTCAAAGTCGACCCCTTCTGAATACTATAATGTTATATGTTCCACCGGCTGAAAACGAAGAAGGAGCGCCGAAGTAATATAATTTAACTTTTGAAATGGGAGAGAATTTGTGTGGAGCCATATCAGCTAATAATATAGTTTTATTGATGTTGCTGGATGGTGAAAATAGCCTCGTGTAATGTTAGTCTCCTATTTTTGAGATTTAAATTAGCAGGCCATCAACCATAATCAAAACTTTGGTATTTTCTTCACTAATTCTGCAACTTCTGTAGTTTGAACTAATCTTGAGCAATGCTAATACCAGCAAGAACCTTAATTTAATTTCATAATTTAACTTGATAATTTCTTTAATTAATAATTTTAAGGGAACATTTTCATCTTCAAAAGATACCTAAGGTGGAGATGATAGCATGACGAAAATTAATTTTAAAAAAGCAATATCACGGTTTCTACATCTAGTACCTTCCTCCATGAACTAATAGAGTGCTAGAATCTTATCTATACAGACGCCAATCGATCTAGATTTTCAGGTATGTTTCTTGGCAAGTTCTTTGAAGTATGTCAGCTTAGCGACCAAACTAACTTTAAGAGTCCGAGGATATTAGAAGCGGGGTTTTCAAACGAACAGTTTCAGTAACATCTTTTACAGCTACTAAGAAAGGATATTAACAAACTCACCAAGTTGATTAATGCATTTAGACTAAGACATATCCAAGACGTTTGGAAATTGACTAAAATAATCATGATCCCTAGAAAATCACCAAGTGAAATAGAAGCTTATAGCCTATCTCAGTAATACCTACTCTAAAGTGAAAGAAAAATTTCTGTTGAAAGGAACGAAATCGATTATACATAGAAAGCTAAGCTACAGATGAGGTTATCGAAACAACATAATAAACTATTAAAATCTTACATTACATCTAGAATATTTAGAGTCAAATGCAAAGAAGCCTACTCTACAGTAAAAGAAACTAAAGGAACTGTACTAGAAGAAAGTGCATTGGAGTCAATTTTGTACCTACTCTACACTCAACCACAATTGGAAAATATCGACGATCACTATATTTGTTGTTGATACTGCGATTCTTGCTATTAGAGACAATAGCGAAGAAGCCACACAAAATCACTATTTATATTTCGGGAATAGGAGAAAAAAACAAATAGTTAAGCTGTGAATATATTTTTATGGTTTTTCAAAGTACTCGCCACGATGATCGATACACTTTTGCATACGCTTAAACCAATTTTCAAAACATTTATTCCATTCCGAATGAGGTATCTTCAAAACATGATTTTTGAAAGCTTCAGTAGCTTCTTCGGGCGATGAAAATCGTTGACTACGCAATTTGTTCTTCACGGATGGGAACAAAAAGAAGTCATTGAGTACCAAATCAGGGCTGTACGGCGGATAACCCATCAATTCGATGTTTCGAGTGCTCAAATATTCTTTTGTTTGAGAGCTTGCATTGTCATGATGAAGAACAATCCGGCGTCTCTTGTTTGTTTTGCTTATTTCAGCGAAGACTTCTGGCAAACAAATGGTTGTGTACCAATCAGAATTTACTGTTCTGCGATCCTCTAGAGACACTGTTGCAATGTGACCAGTTTTCCCGACGAAACATACCACCATTTTCTTTTAAGTGCTTCGTGTATGAACAACTTTTGTTGGATTTGGTTCATCTTGGAACACCCATACAGTTGACTGCTGCTTACTTTCGGGCTCATACGAGTATATTCATGATTGGTCACCTGTCACAATTTAATAAATGTCTTTCGAAGTACCGCGATTGGAGTTCCATTTTTTGCCGAGACGAAACTTTCAACTAAATATAAAATAATCAAATAGCGTTCGTGCGATCAAATGTTCTGAGTACATATATCGTCAAAAATATCAAACTTTATGATTGAACCGTCAAATTAACTCACATGACAACAGTGTTGCGAATTCACGAAATGAATGAATTCACATAAATATTAGACACTAAGATAGATAGATAGATAAATATCTAGATTTAAGTTTATAGTAATGTCGCATTAATACATGTTTTCGATATTTGTCATTAATAATTAAAATGATTTATTTATACTCAACAAAATCAGATATTGAGTGATATGAATCAACTAAAATCAAAAGAGAAACAAATTGGTTATATTAACATAAAAAAAAATATTTACGTGCCGTCAAAAGTGCCGATTTCTTCAGAAGGCCGATGACCAAGCACTTATTTAATTTCCATCGACCATCGAAAACAAAACATTTTCAGCTTACACTTCGGACCCTTTCATATGGTTTCCGCCATTGTTATTCGCTCTACATTTCGAGATTCTTATCTATTAATATTTTGACTTTTAACGTTGTGTTTTTAGATCTGTCTTGGTCGATAGCACTGTGGAGTTAATACGGGCGGCACCTCTTAAAAGGGTTGTAGTATTCGGGGTGAATATGTCGTGGATAATCGGGTAATGTCCGATACTTATTGTTACGGCTATTAAAGACCTTCTTTTATTGATTAATACTTTGAAATTTTAAATTAAACGCTCACTTTGATCCAGCCGAAACACACCTGTTCAATTATTCATTTGGGTACTAAGTGATGCTATTAATGCTTTAAATATTGGGCTATTTTAAATCTAATTAACATTTGTAATAATATCGACACTACTATGTGAACATTATCAATTTCAAAAGTAACTTATATAAATTGGTCAAATATATCTAAAGAACAGTTTTTTTAAAACACAACTTAACCCATCTTTTTATTTCAGGCTAATGATAATTTTTATTTGATTTTCTTGTAATTCTTATATTCTTTTCGTTTTACATAGTTAGAACAGGTGGGGCAAAGGTCTCGCTACCATTTTGATTGCCTATAACTTTGCTCAAAGAAAGGATAGGCAAGTTTGGTTTCCGTAAAGAGTTTATATGCTTTTTAAATTTTTTTTCGTTATGTATGAAAAGTTATATCGTTAAAATGGTGACCGCGATTCGCTATGCAACTTTGGTGTCTTTTTAAGGCATTTCTAAGGCATCCTGCAAGAACTAAGGTTGAATTTCTTCAATTTCGTGACGATGTTTAAGTCTTTAATATGTTGAATAGTTTGGGGCAATATGAAAAGGTGAGGTGCTCTTAAATCCGAAGATATGGCCAGCCATACTAAATCGCAACTTGGCGAAATTAGTCTTTGTGGAAAACCGTTATTCAATAATTGAATAGTTGAAGGGGCTAGTCCTTAATCTTCCACACACGCCACACACAGCATGAATACCACACCATACAGTTGTTTTTAGTGGATGCAGTGATGTTTCATGAATTAATTGAGGATTCTGTGTTCCCCAAATCCGACTGTTCTGTTTATTGATGTGGCCACTGAGAAGAAAATAGGCTTCATCGCTCATTATCAATTTAAATGAAAAATCTTCAGTTTCACCAGGCCTTATGATTGCTTTACTGTACTCAACTCGTTGATCACGATCTTCCTGTAGTCAATAAATCAATTTTTAAAATTCGCCTTAAACTGCATGCAGAAGTCTGTAACAGGGAACCACGTCTCCGAAATGATGTTTCTGGAGACTCTGCAACACTATCGCGCACTAGAGCCACATTTTCAGCGTTACGAGACATCTGTTGTCTTCCAGAAAGAGGCCTGTCTGTTTTCGTACCGCACTTTCGAAAATTCGCACGCAAACGATAAATGTGTTGTGAGGCACTAGACGATTAGGATAATTTTGACACAATTTCCGTTAAGTGGCGATAATGGAACGATTATTTTCAATAAACATTGTCACTATTTCTGTTCGTTCTTGTGTCGTATATTTATTTATTCATAGTAAAATTTGGACGTCTACACAACACAATGGTTAAAGCGAAACTGAGCTGAACATCACATAACCAAGGTGGCGCGCAATCAAAATGGTAGCGGGACTTTTGCCTCACCTGTTCTAAGCAGTGAAGTTGCCAACATTAAGAACAAGTTATCTTTCTTAAGTAAATTCGTATATTGGCTTGTAACGATTTTCTATAACACAGAGACAACAAAACAGATCAAAGTAAACATTGTTGTCTTTAGCAAGTCCCAAAGAAATCTGTAGATAGTTAATGCCAAATTCTTCGATTGTGTTACTGAAGTATTTGAACTCTTATAGTTGCCCTAACTAGATCCCGCCGGTATTTATGATAGAAAGCGATCCGTTTGTTGCTTATTCTTTTTCCTACAGGCCGTAGCACTCTACAGTGCGAAATAAATCAAGAAGCCTCAGTATCCGTATTAGCGAATATGATATGATCTATGATCTAATACTATGATCAGCAATAATCATAAGACCAGTTAATTAATTTGTAGTATCTTATTGAACGCCACGTCCGCTTTTAAAAACTTTTGGCATAATTGCATCCGTTACTATGTTGGAAACCAATGAATTTCACTAATTGGTACATATACTCATCTAGTGACATATCATTAATTGAACATTTGTTTAATTTTTTTGATTTACTATTAATTGTAAAAATATAGTACTTTAACACCAATAAGCTATTAGCTTTTAATGCAATTTGAGATACGGTGCTAAAATCACAAAGAATTCATTCTGCGGTAGACATTGGGCTTAACATCTATATCACTGTTTTTGCTGTGCACTGAGTTTTACTTCACTGAACTAAATCAAATGATATTGATCTTTTTAATCTTCTGACTAAATCATCATAATATAGGAGTTGGATAATCTCAGCATTGATGTGCTGATGAGGCCTCTGCTCATGACTTGCGGACATAGTCCTTGATAATATTATCGGCAGTTTCTGTCTGTAGATTCATATGTAGATCTTATGCAGATTGTCGCTACGAATGTACCATGGTACATTAACAAATACCTCGCGCTGCATTGTTTTGGTAACTTTGTATCCCAGAGTTTAAGATTAGTAGGTCTATACTGATTTCAGACCTGTTGGTAAAGCAAAAGCTTATTCTATACTGACAGTGCTGAATATCTACATAATAACCAGTAATTTTTTTTAGCTTGAGTTCTTCACATTTTTTCTTAACATGTGGCTTCCATCTGAGAATATTTAGGGGTGATATCAAAATATTCGGCGCCAATATATTTTCACATAGAAGTATTTGGTGATTTACATATAATGGCATATGTTTAATTATTTTGCTAGTGAAATAAATATGCATTGCATTTTTCTGTCCGGCATTGTATTTCGGAAATAGCGGTTTCCTGCTGCTGTCTGATTGCAGTGCAGATCGCTTTCGTGTATTACTCAGTTGAATCAGGCACGAAATGAATTATATTTAAAAATAATTTTCCATACTGTTATTTAAGAAATCTTAAAAATTAAATATTATATTAATATTCACAACAAACTTCAGATAAATAAAAAATATCGTAATAAGTTTTCGTTATTCACCACAAAGTAACTGTACCAACCATTTATATAACTAATCAAAGTAAAGATGACATCTCGAGAAGAGCAACTGTTTCATTATCTGTGACTTGTTGCTGTTCATTGCGTATAATGTTATGAATAATTGTAATGATTGTTCACAGTAGTAAATTTATACATATAACTGACCATCATCAATTTACTGCCGAGAATCATTTATCATGATTAATCAAGAACTTTGTTACAATATAAACGTGAAGAAAATATTTAAATTAATAGTTCATTTCTTCGGAATTATCTCAAAATATATTATATTAACACTTCTGTATTTTTATAATTTTGGTATAGTCACTTTTTAATGCAATTAAACATTAAATATAATTAACACGATATATTTTATTTTTCTTAAAGCTAATAAGAAAATTGATTGATTTTCATTTTTTTCTTAATTTTTTACTTTTTCTTATTCTCGTATTTGTCACTAACTAAGCTCTTAACGATAATTTATTTTTGTGTTTGTATGTTATCAGACTAAACTAATATCATAAACTAAGTACTACATTGTAACCGACCCTAAAGAGTCCAAGAGGCTGAGGGGCTGAAAAATAAATAAATAAATAAATCACCAGTATATTTAAAACCCTCCCCATATATGACTGGTTCTCTGAAAAAATCGGAAATTAGACCTTTTTGTAAAAGCAACAGTCATCTAATAATAATTGTAGATATAATTTCAAGAGTTTTATTTCAAAAGGTTCCATATAAAATTGACGCTGTCGTCAACAATGTTCCTTTAAAACGATTTTACAAAAAAACACATAAATAACACCAGTTTCCTTGAAAAATAAAACAAATAAGAAACAATTAATTGGATTTCATAAATAAATCATATACTACATTTCAAATGAATTAAATTCTGCACCTAATATATCACGAAACCGCAAAAACCATTGACCGTGGTCGATAATCTAACGTAATTATTTTACGTGTTTCATTATAATTGCTCCCGTTTGATGCGTTCATTTCGTCGAGATCATCGATAAATCACTACTTTCGTCGAATAAGGTTTTTCCCTACAAAAAACCGATATTTCCATACTCTCTCGAACCGTCGACGATTTTAGGAAGGAACAACTGTTTCTCTGACTCCAGGGAAACGTCGACGTTTGTCCCGCTACCCATCATGCAAACGCCCGATTAGATATCCGGCGAAAACTTTTCATTTTTATGCCGAATTCGTATTATCAAAACGGGAACAGATATCGTGATGGATTTTCGTCGAAACAAATGACAATCAATATCGATCGAGCGGGCCTTGACCGGGTTAAGGTGGAGTTCATGGTCAATGTTAGAACACCTGATCCGACAGGATGGGATTTGAATTAATTTATTGTACGTAAAACAACATATGATAATGTTCTATTAAAATAATATAGTAGATCCGTAGTATAAACCTGTTCCACCTCTTTCATTCAGCATATAGTTAGTTTTTAAGCAAAGTTGCACACTATACTATACTATGATCAATAATTAGTAAGACTAGGTATAATAAATACAATTTAATTGTTTTTTTTGTTTTCTTGAATTTATATGAACATTTTGAAAATATACAAAAAATTTTTTTTTTTTGTATTTGTTACTTGTATGTATTTTGATAATTTTTGTCACTGTAAAAGATATTTATTCAGAAAAATTGACATTAATATATGTTAATCAAAATATGTTTCATATTTTTTTTGGCTTGCCGGCGATCTAATTATCGATTCATTTTCATAATTTTTGAACATTTTGAACCCATGTGTCAACGTGACAATCAAAAGGTGCTAGTCTGGTGAGTACAGTGGGTGTAGTAGAACTTCCTATTCGACCTGCAAAGGTGTATCCTTCTTTTTTTTTGTTCAGTCCTAAAACCAGGCGGTGGGATGCATGAGGCATACCTGGTCCCATAGACTTGCTCTGGAGTGACAAGTTGGACCGGGTTATGTGGGACTGCCTTTGGGCTTACCAACACACTAAACCGAAACCGCCTCACAGTTGACCCCTGTGGAATGCTAGCGCTGCTGCATTGAATTTGGGGATATGGCCATTGATCGGGCAGCCTTTATTAGGCACGAAGACCCAGCGATTCTATTGATTCGCGAACTTGAGTTAACACACGACTGGATACTGTCAAAATAAATGTAAATCGTTGAAACATAAGTATTCGAAATGCTCATTATTATAAAATTTTATTGTATAAATAGATTTATTCAAGTCAAACAAGAAACTAAGCAATTTTGAAAATGCAATTTTAAGCCTGTTATAATTAACGTTGGAAAACTCAGTTAAACTACAGATCAAGATACCATTATTTAGATTGATACTTTGCAGGTTCAGCAATAGATATAGCTGATCAAAATACATGCAAGCAACTAATATTATGTTTTATTTAAGTTACTTTAATATTAATTTTAGTTTAGTATTATTTTGTATTTTATGAAGATGTATATTATTGTTTGATTATAGTAGACATTGACTACTGTATATTATATCAATTAATTAAATTATTAAAACAAATAAATAATACCTTAAGTCATAAAATAAACCAAATACGTTCCTGTGCATCATCATCTATATATTTAGCTGTTATACGAAATTTCTTGGATTTTGGAAATCAATAAAGACTATTAGCGTAGGTATGTATCAAAGACAAAAGGAACTTCAGATCTTTCGATTTCGGTACAGGTTTGGGAAATCCATTACTCCCAGGATGATTTTAATTATTTTGGAGAAACTGAAGGTTCATCATCACTGACTTCCCTGAATCTGTCTGACCTAATGACCTAATTAGCTAGGAATATATTGAAATTGTTAGGATGGTGCAATGAGAATTCCATAAAGAAATTCCATGTTTTAATTAATATGACATCATGTTTAAATTGAAAATATTAAGATATAGGTTTTTTCAATAAGAGGGGGTTGGTGTTGTTGTTTCATAATTTAAAGTCCCTGATGTGCTTTTATATATGGTTAAAACCGTTCAAATGTTCGTCACGAATTCTCATGACACAACTTATTCGAGTGGTAAAAGTTGATTGGAGTGCTTGAATTTGAGCGATTTCATAGCTTATGTTTATTTCTAAGGCACCAATCAATTGCTACTTATATGAATAAACCTGCGTCTTTAGAAATTCTCACAGCAGCAGCCTAACGGGAAGAAAGCGTATGGTCTTGCGGTCGCAGTACCCTACTGGTAGAGCGATATCTCATCCACGAAAACGTGATGACAGTAACTTTTTTGTGGATGTATTGTAACCTGATGTTTTCGTGGGTTGGCATCATACTTGTCAGCATAACAGTTATCCAAAAATGAGTAGTTTTAAAATTAAAAACTTTTATTTTGCTTAAACGCTTTTTTTATCGCTTTGGTGGATATTTTCATTTCGCGACTATAAAACAGTACGATGTTGATATAAAGGGGCAGGGGACATATATAAAATGTATATGTAAAATAAATAATTTAAAAAATAAATAAAATTAATAGCATAAACAGTGGGGCTTAAAGTACAAACAGTAGTAATGGTTATTTCGTTAGTGGAACTTAATTTAGCATAGGCTAGATGCTATGAAGAAAATCGATTTCTCGTAGAAATCCGAGAAGTATTTTCTCCTGTTAAGGTAAAATTTTGCAGCCCAAGACTATTTTATTTTATGAAAAGTGAAGACTTGTTAAACCGATACTGAGATCTGAATCTCATTCTAATATAAACCACAACGCTATGCCTAGACATCTCATTTTTTTATCTTTCAGTCTAACATAAGTTAAGAAACCTACTGAACTTCTATAAAACTGTATTCTAGAAACCTCTTTCTATAAGTACTTCTATAAAACAACCAGGAAACATCATTTATCATTTTTCTTCTATCATCAGGCTAAATAAAGATTTTAAATAATTTTACTATGAGTAGAGAGCCCCAAAACTTCCAACTCGAACCGCAAGAGGTTATACTTCAGAACAATTCCAATATATAGCCAAGAGTTGCCATGAAAGTAACAGTTTTATTCAGTTTTAACAGCTCCCATTGCACTATACCTTGATGATCTCACCATATACACAGTATGACTTAATGACCACAAACTTCTTTATAACTTATTTCACTTCGATGTATTTGGATAGCCCTACTGGACTAACTAATTAATTTTTAAGGGTGGGGTTGTCGTATTAAATTCTAATAACTATTTTTTACCGTCCAAGTCGTTACTTGTTACCACAAAATCACTATTTTAAGTAGCTAAAACCAAGATCGAGAATTTGGTTATGACGAAGAAGCAACAACGTAAGTTTTAAAAAGAACTTCATGAATTTCGGTACTATAACATATCTGCCATCAGGTTGTAGAAGCAATGAACTTATTAGCAAATTAGCATTTGTATACTCTGAATAACTCAATAATTGTAGGTAGAAAACTTTTATTTCATATGGCAAAATGTCAAAACCAATGATATTAGCAGTTTACCAGTAGATATCATTGATGAATATGCAGAGAAATGCATAATAATTCAGTTTATTTTGCTAATTGCACTCAACACATAAGAATCCCATATATAAAAATTGTTTTGCGGTCAATACCTAGCTTCAATACAATAACGACACTGCTGATAAGGAAACTTTTTAAAGCTCTTCCAGTCAGACACTGACTCATATGTCACCTCGAAATTACAAGAATAAAAGCGTTACACGACCATTACCACGTAGCAGATTTTGATACAGTATCATATTTGATCACCGTACAGCATACTTTTTCACAATCGTGCGTAGTGTTCTTTCTATTGTTATGATAATATTACAAAATCTGGCGCAATGTTTCATAACTTTACCCTTTTTTTAACCTATTTTATACTACTGCATCATTTCAAGGTTATACATTACAGATTCTACACTAAGGTTATTGCTAGCATTGTTAGCCAAGAACATTGATCCTAATATTGAGCTAGTCTGTATTTTTATATAAATTATTAATTGAAAATAAGGAAACTATCCTCAAAAATTCAACACCATGATCTGACTATTGAATAAATAACGGTACTACGTACACAACTACAAAAGATCATATAGTGGTTTTCTTAAGTCAGAGTCTTAGTTCAGTGCTTTTCTAGCATTGCAGCACTTATATATTTTTAAATTGCTGCTGCACAAGCAAACACTAGAACATGCATGGAGACATCCATAACATCCCACAAAATGAATATGCGAAAAATTGGAGCCTTTACTTGGATCCTAAGTTAACTTGGCAGAAGCACATGTAGACCAAACGTAAACAACTTGACAGCTAGCTCCATAGTGTAACATAGTGTCTAACAAGTCGCCAAAAAATGTATTGGTTGTTTGGAAGAAAATTTAATTAATCCTTATATATTTTTAAATTGCTGCTGCACAAGCAAATACTAGAACATGCATGGAGACATCCATAACACCCCACAAAATGAATATACGAAAAATTGGAGCCTTTACTTGGATCCTAAGTCAACTTGGCAGAAGCACATGTAGACCAAATGCAAACAACTTGACAGCTAGCTCCATAGTGTAACATAGTGTCTAACAAGTCGCCAAAAAATTTATTGGTTATTTGGAAGAAAATTTAATTAATCCTTATATATTTTTAAATTGCTGCTGCACAAGCAAATACTAGAACATGCATGGAGACATCCATAACACCCCACAAAATGAATATGCAAAAAATAGGAGCCTTTACTTGGATCCTAAGTTAACTTGGTAGAAGCACATGTAGACCAAACGTAAACAACTTGACAGCTAGCTCCATAGTGTAACATATTGTCTAACAAGTCGCCAAAAAATATATTGGTTATTTGGAAGAAAATTTAATTAATCCTTATATATTTTTAAATTGCTGCTGCACAAGCAAACACTAGAACATGCATGGAGACATCCATAACATCCCACAAAATGAATATACGAAAAATTGGAGCCTTTACTTGGATCCTAAGTTAACTTGGCAGAAGCACATGTAGACCAAATGCAAACAACTTGACAGCTAGCTCCATAGTGTAACATAGTGTCTAACAAGTCGCCAAAAAATGTATTGGTTGTTTGGAAGAAAATTTAATTAATCCTTATATATTTTTAAATTGCTGCTGCACAAGCAAACACTAGAACATGCATGGAGACATCCATAACATCCCACAAAATGAATATACGAAAAATTGGAGCCTTTACTTGGATCCTAAGTTAACTTGGCAGAAGCACATGTAGACCAAATGCAAACAACTTGACAGCTAGCTCCATAGTGTAACATAGTGTCTAACAAGTCGCCAAAAAATGTATTGGTTATTTGGAAGAAAATTTAATTAATCCTTATATATTTTTAAATTGCTGCTGCACAAGCAAATACTAGAACATGCATGGAGACATCCATAACACCCCACAAAATGAATATGCAAAAAATAGGAGCCTTTACTTGGATCCTAAGTTAACTTGGTAGAAGCACATGTAGACCAAATGTAAACAACTTGACAGCTAGCTCCATAGTGTAACATAGTGTCTAACAAGTCGCCAAAAAATATATTGGTTATTTGGAAGAAAATTTAATTAATCCTTATATATTTTTAAATTGCTGCTGCACAAGCAAACACTAGAACATGCATGGAGACATCCATAACATCCCACAAAATGAATATACGAAAAATTGGAGCCTTTTCTTGGATCCTAAGTTAACTTGGCAGAAGCACATGTAGACCAAATGCAAACAACTTGACAGCTAGCTCCATAGTGTAACATAGTGTCTAACAAGTCGCCAAAAAATGTATTGATTGTTTGGAAGAAAATTTAATTAATCCTTATATATTTTTAAATTGCTGCTGCACAAGCAAATACTAGAACATGCATGGAGACATCCATAACACCCCACAAAATGAATATACGAAAAATTGGAGCCTTTACTTGGATCCTAAGTCAACTTGGCAGAAGCACATGTAGACCAAATGCAAACAACTTGACAGCTAGCTCCATAGTGTAACATAGTGTCTAACAAGTCGCCAAAAAATGTATTGGTTATTTGGAAGAAAATTTAATTAATCCTTATATATTTTTAAATTGCTGCTGCACAAGCATATACTAGAACATGCATGGAGACATCCATAACACCCCACAAAATGAATATGCAAAAAATAGGAGCCTTTACTTGGATCCTAAGTTAGCTTGGCAGAAGCACATGTAGACCAAACGTAAACAACTTGACAGCTAGCTCCATAGTGTAACATAGTGTCTAACAAGTCGCCAAAAAATATATTGGTTATTTGGAAGAAAATTTAATTAATCCTTATATATTTTTAAATTGCTGCTGCACAAGCAAACACTAGAACATGCATGGAGACATCCATAACATCCCACAAAATGAATATACGAAAAATTGGAGCCTTTACTTGGATCCTAAGTTAACTTGGCAGAAGCACATGTAGACCAAATGCAAACAACTTGACAGCTAGCTCCATAGTGTAACATAGTGTCTAACAAGTCGCCAAAAAATCTATTGGTTATTTGGAAGAAAATTTAATTAATCCTTATATATTTTTAAATTGCTGCTGCACAAGCAAACACTAGAATATGCATGGAGACATCCACAACATCCCACAAAATGAATATACGAAAAATTGGAGCCTTTACTTGGATCCTAAGTTAACTTGGCAGAAGCACATGTAGACCAAATGCAAACAACTTGACAGCTAGCTCCATAGTGTAACATAGTGTCTAACAAGTCGCCAAAAAATATATTGGTTATTTGGAAGAAAATTTAATTAATCCTTATATATTTTTAAATTGCTGCTGCACAAGCAAACACTAGAATATGCATGGAGACATCCACAACATCCCACAAAATGAATATACGAAAAATTGGAGCCTTTACTTGGATCCTAAGTCAACTTGGCAGAAGCACATGTAGACCAAACGTAAACAACTTGACAGCTAGCTCCATAGTGTAACATAGTGTCTAACAAGTCGCCAAAAAATATATTGGTTATTTGGAAGAAAATTTAATTAATCCTTATATATTTTTAAATTGCTGCTGCACAAGCAAACACTAGAATATGCATGGAGACATCCACAACATCCCACAAAATGAATATACGAAAAATTGGAGCCTTTACTTGGATCCTAAGTCAACTTGGCAGAAGCACATGTAGACCAAATGCAAACAACTTGACAGCTAGCTCCATAGTGTAACATAGTGTCTAACAAGTCGCCAAAAAATCTATTGGTTATTTGGAAGAAAATTTAATTAATCCTTATATATTTTTAAATTGCTGCTGCACAAGCAAACACTAGAATATGCATGGAGACATCCACAACATCCCACAAAATGAATATACGAAAAATTGGAGCCTTTACTTGGATCCTAAGTTAACTTGGCAGAAGCACATGTAGACCAAATGCAAACAACTTGACAGCTAGCTCCATAGTGTAACATAGTGTCTAACAAGTCGCCAAAAAATGTATTGGTTATTTGGAAGAAAATTTAATTAATCCTTATATATTTTTAAATTGCTGCTGCACAAGCAAACACTAGAATATGCATGGAGACATCCACAACATCCCACAAAATGAATATACGAAAAATTGGAGCCTTTACTTGGATCCTAAGTCAACTTGGCAGAAGCACATGTAGACCAAACGTAAACAACTTGACAGCTAGCTCCATAGTGTAACATAGTGTCTAACAAGTCGCCAAAAAATATATTGGTTATTTGGAAGAAAATTTAATTAATCCTTATATATTTTTAAATTGCTGCTGCACAAGCAAACACTAGAACATGCATGGAGACATCCATAACATCCCACAAAATGAATATACGAAAAATTGGAGCCTTTACTTGGATCCTAAGTTAACTTGGCAGAAGCACATGTAGACCAAATGCAAACAACTTGACAGCTAGCTCCATAGTGTAACATAGTGTCTAACAAGTCGCCAAAAAATCTATTGGTTATTTGGAAGAAAATTTAATTAATCCTTATATATTTTTAAATTGCTGCTGCACAAGCAAACACTAGAATATGCATGGAGACATCCACAACATCCCACAAAATGAATATACGAAAAATTGGAGCCTTTACTTGGATCCTAAGTTAACTTGGCAGAAGCACATGTAGACCAAATGCAAACAACTTGACAGCTAGCTCCATAGTGTAACATAGTGTCTAACAAGTCGCCAAAAAATCTATTGGTTATTTGGAAGAAAATTTAATTAATCCCTATATATTTTTAAATTGCTGCTGCACAAGCAAACACTAGAACATGCATGGAGACATCCATAACATCCCACAAAATGAATATACGAAAAATTGGAGCCTTTACTTGGATCCTAAGTTAACTTGGCAGAAGCACATGTAGACCAAATGCAAACAACTTGACAGCTAGCTCCATAGTGTAACATAGTGTCTAACAAGTCACCAAAAAATCTATTGGTTATTTGGAAGAAAATTTAATTAATCCTTATATATTTTTAAATTGCTGCTGCACAAGCAAACACTAGAACATGCATGGAGACATCCACAACATCCCACAAAATGAATATACGAAAAATTGGAGCCTTTACTTGGATCCTAAGTTAACTTGGCAGAAGCACATGTAGACCAAATGCAAACAACTTGACAGCTAGCTCCATAGTGTAACATAGTGTCTAACAAGTCGCCAAAAAATCTATTGGTTATTTGGAAGAAAATTTAATTAATCCCTATATATTTTTAAATTGCTGCTGCACAAGCAAACACTAGAACATGCATGGAGACATCCATAACATCCCACAAAATGAGTATGTGAAAAATTGGAGCCTTTGCTTGGATCCTAAGTTAACTTGGCAGAAACACATGTAGACCAAAGGTAGACAACTTGACAGCAAGCTCCATAGTGTAACTTAGTGTCTAACAAGTCGCCACTATATATAATACTACAAGAGCATAATCAATTTGAATGCCGTATTCATTTAGGGGCACAACAAACAAGGGTCATATAGAAATATAGGATTTCAGAGCCACACTTTATATAACATGTTTAATATAGTTCAAAGAATGAGCAACAAGTATATGGATCTAGATCACAGCAGTAAATCACGAAATAACACATTATAGCATCATAACTATCAGAAGAAACTTTCTTAAACAACATCCACAGTTTCAGCAACAGATTCTTCTAGAGGGGTACCAGCTGCTCAAAGACGTTGAAGCTCCCTGCTTAATTAAACAATAGCAAACAGTTTAGAAGATGGACAACACAGTGGCCTACTGTTTTGAAATAGATTGCCATGGGGCAAAATAAAGAAGGGGAACAAATTTTAGACTAAATAGGTTAGTTGGCAATAATATATTACCGGTCCAGACTAGCCGTAATTCATTAATATTTACTTAAAAATCCTTTTTTACCTCAATGAAAAATATTACCTGACTTTTTACCTGACAAAGTTTTGCTTTTTCCTATTTCTTTTTATCCTATACAGTGCCTCATCTATAATATCGAATCGCTCTCTCGCCATAGGCGCTCACACTTTCTTTTTGGCTCTTTCCGCTATTTAGTTCTCATTGAACACAGCGCTGTCGTGATTGTTTCGGCTGATTGAAATTCTACCGGCGCCTGGCTACTTTTTTTTTAATATCTGCGACAAGTGAAATTCTGAATCAAAACAAAGAGTTTTGGTGGACGGCCGCGATCACAGTGGCACTGATTCCGCACACGTAGCGTCATTTTTTTAATTGTGGGTTTTTTTTGTCGCCAATTTAAATTCTCGATGAGCGACCAGAGTTGTATGTGTGAAAAAGCATCTTTCAAACTTTCGGTCTCACTGAAACCATTTCTATAGTAAATAACCACTATGTGAACGAAGAAACCGCGAACCATGCGCCCGAATTACCAAGTAGGTGCCTCGATGGACCTCTCCTTGATCGACCGATACGCTGATTCATCATCATCGCCAAGAAGAAATCGAAAGTGTTTTAACCAAGTTTATGGTTACATCGATAATAATAATAACATGCTTGTATTTTATTGCTGATGATGTGGACATGTAAGAATATCAGTTGCAGGGTGGGCCATGTGTAAAAAGGGTAATTTCAGTTCTTTTCTAATAAATGGATTTAAAATTGTGATACCTCTAGTAATGTTTACTCAAGTAAACCATTTACCGTAAACCATTTGGAAAGTTAAAAGTTCATAGTAGGAATGTCGACCTCCAAGAAAAATATCGATATATCGGAGAAAAAATGTCGTTTTTTTTTCAACCAAAAATATAATCTTATAAAAGATATTCGATAATTTTATAAAAAAAAAGATAATAAAATTGATATATCGGTAAAAAATTAAAGATATTCTCTAAATATTTTAAAGTTACCCAATGAATTTAATTTAGTTTTAAATTAAGTACTAATATAGATGAAATATTTAAAATTAAGTATCAATTAAAGGTTTAAAAATAATTAAAATTTTTAATAAATATCTTTAATTTCTTTTGAAAATATATGGAAAAATATCGCTTAATCCCTAGTACATAGCATATTATAGGTATACATTGTCATTTCACTAACTCGGGGGTTAATACGATATAAAAAATAGAGATTTCTGAAAGTTATTTCCTTATATTTAGATTTTTTACTCCTGAGAAGTGACAATGCAGCACAGGTTCTTCGAAAATTATACAGCGTCTATGGTAATTAGTGGACACATAGGTGGAGAATTCTACGAAATTCAAGAAATAAGGATATAAAAATCAATTAATGATAAGCCACTATTATAAGGCGACACCAAGGAAACTCGATAATTTGAATCCAGATGAACTAACTGTGAAAACTTTAATGAACCGAATTTTGAATGACACGAAACCAGCGATTGAAACAAAATCTCTTGTTCATCACAACACTAAAGCAGATTGGCTGGAAATATAGCCGGAACCATGTCTAACCTTGTCGGTTACTATATGGGCTAGGCTAGTTTCAAAAGAATGTTGTAAAAATTGTTTGATTCTGTTTATGTTCTGTGGTAATGAAACTTTAATTTTACAAAAAAATTGGTGTGTGAAAGAAACATAATTAGTGTGAACGTAAGGCAATTAATTTGTTTTAAAATATTTTTTTATTTGAAGTTTTATTGTGAAAAATCGGTAGAATGTATTTTATTCATACCAGGTGACATTCTGTGATTTCCTTAAAGATTTACTACCGCTATCTATATATTTTTTATCAAAATATAACAAATTTATACCGGCTAAAATTATTAACACATCTGCAATGCCCAAGAATGTTTTGGAAAATATATTTCTACGATAAGTTAATATAAATGGACACATTTTTAACCAAAATAAATTTTTAATAGAATCTTAAATGGGGTTTGTATCTTTTATATGATAAAAGAAAAGGAAGAGAAGATTAAGATGACAACTTTATGATCTTTAAATGAAGTATTAATAGTTGTATCTAGTATTTTGGTAGAATATCTCGGTATCTGGGTATCTTGGAGTTTATCTGTAATTGAATTTTGAAACATATTGTCAACTATTTAAGACTCTATTTCATAAATAATTAAATACATAATATTTTATTAAAGATATTCATTGTTGTAAACCACAGAAATAATCTCAATACCATACCCCGTTTATTATAATACTATTGATCGCCCTGTGATCGAAATTCGACCACAATGTATACAATTAATCATGTTTTTCTCATAATAGGCTATAGAGAATAACTTAAAAATGAATGTCAATATAACTAAAACTTGTTTTCACAATATTTTCAATTTAACATCAGAAATATATTTTATATCATAAAAATATATATTGAAAACAATAAATTGAATAAAAACCTGGTTTATTTGATAAAAGAATAATTTCTTTAACTGCATTTTTAATTAAAATTGCATTGTTCTTTACTTATTTATTCCACCATTCAGTTCTTCAAAAAAAGTATCTTTTTCTGTCATATTCTATTAATATTTCACATTTTACTTAATACTAGAATACCTATTCTCGAATTAGATCACCGTAAGTTCTGAATTTCTTTTGGATAATAAATTCCTTTAGTTGTACTCTTAATTTCTGGAGTATTATTCCAAGCAGCTTGTTGAGTATCCACTACGAATTTTTCTGCTTCAAAATTTAATTGTTCAGTTTTCTTGAGGGGTATATTTAGTTGAATTCGTTTGTTCAATTCTTCAGCAAATCCTTCCCAGTCTGTTCTCTTGTTTGCTAACGTTGGGTTTCTTTCTTTTCTTATTATATTTTCGCTCAATGTCAGAATCAGTGGCTTATGATCTGAACTTAGCTCAAAATTTTCTTCGACTTTTATATAGTTTTATGTTATGTTTCTTACTATGAAGAAATCAAACAGGTCTGGAGTTTTCTCTTGATCAGTCGGCCAATAAGTTGGTTTTCCAGCTGACATGTAACTACGTCTTAGTTCAGCAGCTGCTTTATGCAGTTCATTGCCTTTAGTTGTTGCCATTCTGGATCCCCATCTTGTATTTTTTGCATTGAAATCACCCCCAATTATAAATCTTGCTCCCAGGTTGCTTAGGATATTCAAATAATTTTCCTTTTTTTTTTATTGTATCTTGCAACTTAACTTAAGATCAAAGGCATTGGTTCATCATTCAATGATTAATCCAATTTGTACTTATGACTATGGGATTGTACAGGCTACCAACTGGTAATTAAACGCTGCCAAATGGATGTTTGATGATGTGTGCTTATCGCTACGTAACCAATGAGAATTGATCTAAGTGCAAATGAAAACTAGTAACAAATAAATTTGTAATGTAGATTAAACTAAACGTATGTAATAAAATATATTACATTAAAAAAATCAAAGTGATATTAATAGTGCAGTGTGAATCGCGTAGTGCATATATAATTTCTAAGGCGGACTTAAAAAAGAAAAAAAAATCAGTGAGCACCAGAAATAAAAGGACATTTCTCCTGTGGTCTTTCTAATGTTTTATACCGCATAAATCACACCAGAGTGACCATTAATTCGTTTGAAGATGGCTTTATTTTGAAGAAATTAGTAGTCCTTGCAGGTAACAGCTATAAAACGTTTCTATTTATACAAAGTAAGGGTCTAATGTATTTTCACCATCCCAGAAGGAAATTTATATAGTCGGTGATACAGTTGAGATAGGTCGTCACAAACAATTTGATTTATGGACTTTCGGGATAATTAAAGAACGTCTTTTTAAATATATACAAAATGTAAATCAGGATGTAAATCAAAACGTTATTATTAATATTATTTAATGAAAAATTATTAAACATGAAAAACAGATAAAAGTGCCGATGATGAATAATAAAAAAGAACGATAAAACACTAGATCCTTACATAACTTCAATAAGTATAGGTATAAAAAATTTCTTAAATAAAATATAGTAAGAAATATCGATATATCGATATTTTTGTGGTCGATATTTTTCGATAATTATAATGTGAGTCTCGAACTTTCAGTTGCAAAATAAGATATCGATGTTTAAAATCTAGTGTTGTTGAAAGAGTGAATCAAACTTTTGAGTAGGGGTTTATCGAACAACCCTCTCCCTCCTCATCAAGTGATTTTTGCGCGGAAAATTAAAACTGAAGCGGAAAAAGCTATAGAGATGTTTCTCCATACCCTAAATCTCTAGGCCATATATTTGGTTACCAAGATCATTTTAATTAGGATATATGAAAAAATATTTTTTAAATCAGTTATAAATATATCAATTTTATTTTATTTCTTCAAAGTTCTTCAGGAACAGAGATTTCTTCAAATTGATTTTGTTTGGTTAATCAACTTCAATGGTCAAATGATTTCAGTGATCAGCCATTCTTGGAACAAAATAAATAAAATATTAAGCTTTGCAAATAGAATCTGTAACTTAACTTAAATTTAACCATTAATTTAAATGTTAAATAAAACAACCAATTTTCGTCATTTAAACTCGAAGTATTTCTACTTTTCTTCTGGATGAGTCGGAATATGCAACAGAATCAATCTATAGATTTCAATTTAGGTTAGTATTGGGGAGCTATGTTGCCAAATATCTACAAAATTCTTCAAATTATTAGTGACAATAATTAAAGGTTATAAACCGGTAAACGTAAATTTCAATCAGAGGTAAAATTTGATGCGGCAACATTGCGACCTGCTGACGTCATGTATTTTGATGATGAGCACTGGCTGTTTTTACTGGACAAGATATATAATTAAATTATTGTTAGATATAAATTAAATGAAAAAACTTACAAATTACCTAATTGTGACAGCTTGTCTCGGCTTTCCGACGCTAAGGTTCTCGAACTGAGGATGAAAATATCTCTTGACTTCAACACACTTAATTTAGTGTTACTGCAACATCGGAATTTATTTCTGGCAGTGATGATATGGAAAGCAGTGAAACTATTCATTTATAGCCCTCCAAACAATATTGGCTGCAAAGCAGATACATATTTTTTAAATTTTGGTCATATATGATGACCTAAGGGTGTCAAATCACAAAAATAGAAGAGATGGCCTGGTGAGCCCTGATGAAGTTATTGTTATTATTAAAATATTTTATGAATGTAGTGATAAAATATGTAAAATGGGTCCGTGTTAACTAAATTGAATTTTTTAATTCTTTTAATTCTTTTTTAATTGCTTATTATTATATTATTATATCTTACTTAATTACTCTAAAGAAGATGTAAAATTTACTACAGGTATCAAGGTAAATTGTATGTATATAATAGGATATAAAATATGTGTAGTAGATAGGTTAAATAAAGTTTTCGATTATTTTTATTTAGTTAATACACCGATTATTAGGTATATGTTTTATTTCAAAACTTTTTTTTATGTGTTAAAAATTTAAGTTTGATTATTTTTAACTTTATAGTGAGTTCCTTTTTATTTTTTGAAGTCGATTAAATTTTTTTGTTAAATATATTTTATTTTTCTCTTTTTAGTATTAGATATTTACCCAATAAATTACGCAGTTATTTTACTAAGTATTACAATAGATAGCCCAGTAACGGTGAAGCCGGTATGAGGAAAAATAGGAATAAAGAAACAATGATTGAAAATAAGGAACGCTTCAGGCTCCGAAGTCCGCCATCTATTCTAAGAGATTTGACAAATGTTCTAATCAACCAAGAACAAAAAGTTATTGCCCCCGTTGACAATCGCACCCCTGATCTCCGCGTAAGAGCTGAGTGCTATAACCATTACACCATGGAAGCAGTTGACTACAATATTTCTACGACCTCTCATATACTATGTTTAGTTCTTAAAAAACAAACTGAATAGCTTTTATACTGAACTACTTCCGATTTTCCATCAGCAATAACATTATGCACAAATATCTGAGCATTTTAGTTAAAAAATATGTGAAAAGCCTTTGATATTTGAGAGTTTCCGTCGATTTTCCTCCTTTATCCCCAAAATATCCTGACTTGGTCCAATAGGACCACTCCGAAAGTGCACTCTTTCGACTAATAAAAGAATTTTAAAAATCGGTCCATAATAGACGGAGAAATTGGCGAACATACATCGAATAAAATATACAGCCGAACATAGAACCTCCTCCTTTTTTGAAGTCGGGTAAAAAAGAAGAAAATGAGATGGTAACGCGCCGTGATGTACATTCAAGGTTTTTTGAGCACAAACCAAGCCGCACACCTGTTCGATTCTCCAGATCACGATCGGAATACTGCCGGTAATGGTTGCATAATTGGGATTTTTTTGGCTGTTTTTATTTGACGAGTGTAAAAACCCCGATTTGGTTCACTGGACATAGAAGATGACAATTGTTTTGCCATAATGAGCTTACGTTTAATTTGTTTGTTATTAAAATGGGAGTTAGCGTTTTAAATTTAATAGATGATGTTTATATGATTACTGCGATAAATTCGTAAGTACATTTTATATATAAACTGATTAAATATAGAACAATATTAGAACTACCGATGTAAAATAAATGCGCTCGACCAGGTACTAAGAATCAGTCAGCAAATAACAATATATAAATAATTTATTAAAAAGTATTGCATTAGTTTTATTAATTAGTAATTGATATATAGTCTTAATTTAATAACTTTTTACATTTTATTCAACTCGTCTTTTTTGAATTTTTGAATTTTTATATACTGTATCACCGAAAAGCTCCCCATTCAAGAGGTAATTGATGTTTTGGAAGATACTTTTATGTGGTTATCGGAACCAGGTTAATACAATTAATTACAATTACTTGTTCGATAGTGTTTATTGAAATTCATTCACAATGACAGTCGTGTGAGATTCATAATAATAGTTTTCTTGCTTCATTATTTCCATAACTTTGAGGATTCCCGCTTCAGTTTACACGTTGATGGAGATATAAATCTTCTAATACATTTGGACTACTTTTGAGACAGTCGATTCTCTGTAATTTGAAATTTAAAATATACAGCCATTTTTTCAGTCGATGTTTTTATTCACTATGAAATGCCAAAGCCACCTGAGATAAACTATTTGAAAATCTAATGGTGAAAATCTAATGTTTTCTACATATTAAGTTTCAACAACACTTTTAAAAATAGTTAAAAAACCTTACAATTTCTATGTTGTTATCTGTAATCAGAATCAGAATAATTAAAACATTACTTAGCATATTTAATAATAATTTTAATGCTGTTAAAATTTAATTAGAATTAGTTTTATTTCATATTATATTCTTTCAGTTATAACATACCTTCCAAAGAAGTGTTTTAGTTTAGAATTTTAAGTGCTTATTTTTAGTACTATCATTCCATATAACAACAATGCTAAATATCTCGGAATGAATCTCGATGCAAAATTTCGCTGGAAGGAACATATAAAGAAGAAAATAAAAGAACTGGAATTGAAATATAGGAAAATGTACTGACTGATTGGAAGAAAATCACAGTTATCAGTACATAATAAATTGCTATTATATAAGCAAATGTTGAAACCTATATGGACATACGATGTTCAATTATGGGGATGATCTGCAAAGAGTAACATTAATAAAATACAAATTTTTCAGAACAAAGTCCTGAGAGGTATTGTGGGTGCACCCAAATACTATAGGACTGATTACCTACATCGAGACCTTCAGATACCCACAGTCAGTCAAGAAATCAATAGAATTGCAAGGGGACATGAGGAAAGACTCCGTTCTCATACTAATATTGAAATATTGCAACTCTTGGATACCACCAGAACAGGACACAGGCTCAAAAGAATCAAACCATCTGATCTTGTGTAGTGTTGTGTAGTGAGGTACATATATTAAAAAATTTAGCAGTGACATGTATAAACATCATTTCACCAGAGGCCGAGTTAGGGCCGATGGGTCCTCCTGGTTATATACCTAGTTTAGAAGTTAGCATAAAAACAAATTGTGGGTTAGACTGAAACGACTAGTAACAATATTTTAATTAAATAATAAAAAAATTTAGTAGATGTACAAATTAATCGAAAGATAAATCGCAGTTATATAACGGAATGGCTGAGGAATTCCAACATCACTTGTGTTAAAATGAAAAATAGTGAGTAGCTATGAAAAACTGAAGAATGTATAACATTTTTTTAAATATATAAAAGCAAAGAAGTTCCAATTTATAATTAGTAAAATTTAATATCAAAATAGGAACCAACGTTCACAAAACACAGACCCTCTATATGACCTAGACTGATCATTCCTTGAACTTTAAAATATAATTATTAAAATCGTACAAAAATGGTGATTTATAATATTTTTTTAAAAGCTGAAAATATCCAACAACAATATCATTATTAGTAGTCTTCAGTCTTTTAATCAATGGAACACGCTTTGGCTGATTTTCAGTGAAGAAGAAAAAATTAGATAATCATATATGCACGATAGACAGGATACTCAAAAACATTGGTCTAATCTGATACATTGATGGCACTAATATTATCAAACTGTATGGTTTCTCAATAATTATAGTGTTTTTTTATTCTTCAAGCAATTTAATTTCATGTTATTCTATCAGCTCACGTGTTATAATAGTTTTAACATCAATATTTTGTGGATTAATGAAGGAAAATACTGCCGATGCAAGAATGGCTTGACAAATATTAGATATTGACCGTTATACTAAACTAAAAAAGCGACCTTATTGGAAATATTTTGTAAAAACTCGTGAAGTGAGGTAAATAGCTAACCCTTTACAGATATATCAAAAAATGGTGTGCGTTTCCACACATCAAACCAAAAATAACAACCAATCGATGATAGAGAGCATCATTTGCAGCCTTCTAAGTGAAATAAACATTATTATTACATCCATACCTGACAGTGGATGATCCCTAGATCCACAAATATACGCTTCAGCTGAGTAAGTTGTTCTACGCGATCAACAATAAATAATTCTTCAACTACAACATTTAAAGTCGACAAGCCTGATGATTGATGTAATATATTAGTCTTTATCTATTGGATTGAACATTATATTATGTTTTTAAAGTCTCTTTTTACCAACGAGGGTTTTATTGGACTGGACCTACAATTTAACGTGGGCTTCGAACCACGGTTCTCGGCGTTAAGCCTACCGACTGGCGGGTGACCAACTTAGAAGACATCCGATCTTACACAGCCCGGTTGCTGGCGTGATTGGGATCATTTTACTTTCCGGATTATTGGTAAATATACGACCATGTCCAAGCAGGATTCGAACCCCCGACTATCGCAACAGTAGGAAAACGGACCTGTTACCTTCACCACTGCGCCAACCAAGCCGGCAAAATAATCAGATTTTATTGGAGTTTTTGGGGGAAAACATGGCGGATACAAAGTTGTACACTTATCACTAAAATAGGTATTCAAATACTTCACCGTCGTAATATAAATAATCATTATTCGTTGGGTAAATTAACATAATTGCAGGTTGTAGCTCTTAAACCACTTTCCTGTTGCTATAAATCTCAATGTTGGTCACTTGTCAGTTTTCATGCTTCACTATTTGATGCAGAACCAAAGAAATTCAAGAGATTCAAGATTCAAACCTCATTTGAAATCGATCACACAAATTTCCGGCTTGTTGAACACTACATCTTCATCATGTCATCTTCATTATTTTAATCAATTACGATAACGATGCGACACTGAAAACTAATATAACCGAATAAAATCGATCACTTTGTAATATTCAAATCACTGCGTTCCTGCTCGACGTCCAACCTACTTTTGTCAACGAACGAAAACAATTAAAAAAACTTGTAGTATGTTTTGTTTGACTAGACGAACACTCATTCTCATTCTGGCCTTTGGATCAAAATATAAACAATATATGTATATTCTGCCGTTAGTGAAACATGTGAATTGTGCGGTTATCTTTTTTCGTTTTACATGTCCAGGTTGACAGTATATAGTTGTCGTAACATAAATTGCCAAGTGTTGAGTGTGTGTCTAAATAATGTTGTGACTTACTTTTATCCAATTATATTGACGAGTAAGTAACAGTTTAGTTAGTTTGATATCTTAGTGCATTTATTGTCATATTGTATTGTTTGTTTTTAACCTCATAACGAAATACCCTGTTTTTAACCTCATAACGAAATACCCTATTTATCGTTAAGGTCGTCTTATTTTTCGTCAATCCCCATCATTGAATTAGAATAAAATGAACTATGTGTAAAATATTAATTAAATTCAACTTTTGTTATAAAAAATCTATGCATATTATTACGTATGAAATATAACTTCGGTTTCATTATGGCCTGTTGCATCAGAATAAGCCACCTGAAAATATCTAGTGACTTTACGAGAAACTTTACGTTCATACTTTTACGAGATGAACCCCCCTGCTGAATCGGTATTCACGTTTGCACCGTTTAAAGTACCAAGGGTAACGTACTTGTATCTATTCAAATATGTAATATGTTAATTCGTACAATATATGTTAATTAAAATATTATTCATATTTTTCTACAGCTTTCTTCATCAATTTTCACACTTCTTCAGCATTTCGAAACCGTATACCACCCAAGTTTTGATATATCGATCTCAGCAAGTGGTAATTAGGAGGCGTTATGTGTATTGATTATGATGGGTGTTGCAGAATATCTCAACTTTGCAACAGTACATCCCTCAAGACTCTTGCAACGTTTGGCCGAGCGTCGTTATGCAAGTAGTGGTAGTGGTATCCCCTGGAGGTCTGATTTACCTAGACACTGTCTGTGTATATTTTCTTCATATAATTAGATTTAATACATGCAAATGAGTGCATATATTAAATGCAAATGGATAGAGAGTTCAAGTCACACGTGGAGGTCGCGGGTTCGATACCCGACAGGGCAACAGCTTTTTGTTCTACTCTGGTACATTTATCAAATCACCTAGACTAGGTAGCGGACCCACGAGCCTGAATCGTTATTGTCAATCATTGTTTCTTTATTCCTATTTTTCCTCATATAGGTCGCAAGTTTTTTTTTCATGTCAAAAATCTAATCTATTTTTTACTTTTTAGTGAGTTCCTTTTACTTATTTCCTCTATTCTATTTATTTTTTGAAATCCACTAATTTTTTTAAAAATATTTTTATGCTTATATAGATTCATTTTATGATAAAAAAGCTCAATCAATAGTAAGATTTTAATATAACCGTAGATGTTAACTATGGAAGTAAATTCCCGATTGTTTGAGGTTATGTGTGGGGTATCATTTGTTTTAAATGTTTTTGAGATAATTGAAATAACGCACGTCCTCAATATATTCCCATAAAACGTTTTAAACAAATTGAAAATTCACACCAAGCAGTCAGTAATTCAGACAATAGTCTTCGATAATTTCCAATATTGCTCGGTGATAACATCATTAATTCGTAACAGAGCAGAGTTAATACTAATAAATTAGAGCCTGTTTGTTGAATGAAGAACGACTTCCAAACAGACTTTGATCAAAAATACAATGAAAAAATAGAGATTAAGACTGTTGAGAATGATATGAATAATAAAATAGTTTTAACAAAAAAATTGGACCGATTTCAACAAATAAATAAGACACCCACTAAAAATAAAAAATTATCTAAAGTAGATTTTTTACACTTATTTATTTAAGTCGTTTAAATTTTTTAGTTAAAATTCTTTTATAACCAACTACAGTAAAGAAAAATTAAGCCTACAGAAATAAGAGAGGCTATCGATAATTTTTAACGCAGTATTATTCAAGTTCGAATAATACTGATAATGAGTATGCGATTACCAATATTGCGGGTAGGAAAGAACGTCAGATGGACTTAATTTATAAAAAAAGTGGTAAGTTTTTTTTTGCAAAAATGGCAGAACACCTTAAAAATTTTATTAGGAGCCGTCACTGTTGTCAATGCATAATAATAAATGAATCGAATCTTACATCAATATTGTACAATTTTACAACTTTATCAATTGCTAATTCACTGAAAAATTTTAGCGAATATTTCATAACAATATCGTTACGTTAATTGTCGTTCTGTGTTTTCCTGCACGATATTTACTTTGTTATTGTATTGGGATTTTTACTATTATTTATACAGAATAGAGGCTGGTTTATCCAGTTTAACGAATTCTACTGATATATCGCAGCGTTCGTGTGTTTATTGAAATTCTATTTTACCGTTAATGATATGGTCGTGTTTGTTTATAATAAATCCGATTAAATCGCTCTGATTAACCGATGAGTATGCGTCACTATTGTTGTATTAATGAACTTGGTCAAATTATTTTGGAATAATTATAATACGAATGTATTTTTTTTTGACCTAGGTATGGAATATCCTAAATAGTCTAGTTCTTTAATCATATATCAATTTATTCGACTCATTATCATCGGAAAAATAATGAAGTGACATTTTCATTTTATAACAGTATTATGCTATTTAATTTGTTCTTGTTAGGCTCTTGTTGATAAGTTGACATTGCTTTAAACTTACATAAAATTATTTTAAGAAAAAGTTTCGTTGATTTTGTTTTTACTTAAAGTTACTGAATACGATTAGGCATGCAAATATGAACTCGTCGTTCTTGGGTAAACA
The DNA here is from genome assembly GCF_030347505.1 of Rhynchophorus ferrugineus. Classification (NCBI taxonomy): domain Eukaryota; kingdom Metazoa; phylum Arthropoda; class Insecta; order Coleoptera; family Curculionidae; genus Rhynchophorus; species Rhynchophorus ferrugineus. Next base: position 13,522,764 of record NW_027472583.1, on the reverse strand, counting down.
AAAGACGTCTTGTGGAGTAGACTCAATATTCTCGAGGCGTTCTCCATGTGATAAAGCAAATATTGATATATAAATTGAATGAAAGTATAGATTCTCTGCTGTATAGACGACTGCTTCTATGGTGTAACGATGAGAATGTTCGGGTAACACTCGGAGGGCGTAGTTTGGTTAGAATACTCGTATTTCTCAAGTCACTTAGACTAGGAAGCGAACCCTGGGGCCTGGAGCGTTCTTCATTTTCATTTATTATTTCTTTATTTCTATATTTCTTCATGCCGGGTGCACCTTTATTAGTCCTACATATTGCGATACTCAATAAAGGGGGGGGGCATACCTAAATTCTATGAATAGTAGGAAAAGGTTTTAGCTTTCGATTGACAATATTTTGAATAATATATTCCTTCATATTTGTTAATAACAAAAAAGTATACATACAATGTACAAATTGCAGAAGCAGAATCTGCAAGAACATGTTCCAAACCAGTTATAATTACTGATTTATTAACTTACCGTTCATCGTGGCTTGACAGGCGATTTAAAAATAGTTAGTAGTAATTAGAGGAAATTATTGATATACCACCCATAAGAGAAATTTTTAAAAATACAGCAGTTATATGTTTTGTATTATAGCAATTTTCAATAACCTCGGGACAATGTTGAATGAAACAAGTTATAGGTGAGGTATTAACGAAATTCTTCTTTTTTATATTGAGGGACAACACATTCCACTATTTATGCAATATGGGGCATAGAATGGACATACATAGAATGAGATATCCCATATATAAAATCCTAACCAAATTTTGTTCGTCTGGTTCGTCAACCACCTGGGTCGCGCTAACCTGGTTGATTTGACCAAGCCCAAGCCTTCTTTTTGAAGATGATTCTTTTTCGATATAGATTTTAATGAAGAACTTACTATTATATTACAATTAGGAATCGCGTATTGTTTTAAACAATGGTCTTCCACATTTGGGTCCAGAATCGTCTGGCCGGTCTGAAATGAAAAGAATAAACTTTCCTGTTTGGAAGGTTCATGTAGGAGATCTAATCTAATGACACGAATCTGAGTAGTGCAATTTCCAATGACCATTGCTTAAGCCTAGCTGAATCTAAGCGATGGCTTGGATTATGTTAATGGCTTGGATTAATTTTATTCCATATATTAATTTCTCTATGGCTCTATTATATTTTAACAGAATCATATTATTTCTGTATGCTATTTTATGTTCGAAAAGTTATACAACATAATTCTTCCTGTTATAACTGGTTGAAGGACTATTTGACATAGTGAATTGCTTCTTAGAGCAGCTTTAAGTTGATAAAATTTCCGCCAAAAAGGTAAAACTTCGAGTAAAATCACCAGTAAAAAGGAGTATAAGAGCATATCAGATCTCACGTTTCAGCATTTTAGTCATTAGCACAGATGCTGGCAACGCTGTGTGGATGCTGAACATGCCCCTTATGCGTTAAAAGTTTCACATGTCAATATATAGCAGTTTTCAGCTCATTATCCAAAGTATAATGATTATTCTTGATGTCTCATACCATTCCAATCTATATTATCTGTTCTCGTCTGTCAGTCAACATATTTTTTCGATTGGTCAATAACAATGCCGACACATATTTAGGATATTCCGGTATGGCCTGCGATACGCTTTTGTGGGTGACAATGATTATAACATAAACGTTATTTCATAACACTTACGGCTTTTCCAGAGTTACAATTATTGCACTGGATAAAAGCGAGCATGAGGCTACCAGCACGTAGGGAGTTGAAATATTAGTTATACATGTCCGACCGTATATTCACCAACATATTTCACAAAGACTATCATATGTAAAAATTATAAAGGAATAACTACATATATAAAATAAAATTAACGCGAGAAATTGATTTCATCAACATATTATTTATTTCAATAAAAAGTCTCAACGTTTACCGTATAAATGGTCTCTAGAGCCTTTTTCAAAATGGTGAAAAAGCGTGAATTTTAGGTATTTATTAACTGATATAAAACAAAACAATATTTTGGTTCTTTATTTTTTAATGCGTATTTATTAAGGTTTAAAGAATGCATGTAATATAAAAAAAGGAACCAAATTGCAATTGTCCTAGTAACCTGAAAGCAAAAAAGAAAAAGAAAATTTTTAATCTAGAGTAGTGCTTTTGTGTACAAAGTAAGTACGATAATTATATTTCCACATTACAAATATTTATTTTATACAGTTCTACCTTTATATAATACTCTTCCTCTATTTCATTTAATTCCAGTAGTTAACACAATGCTATAAAATAAGATCAATTTAAGCAAGAGTCTAAATATGACCTTAACCATTTTACTGGAAATGTCGTAGTGTTCTTATTTGAGCAAAACGATGTATTGTTATAGAAAAATCCATCACTATCGACTAACTACTAATGACTAAAGTTATCCCATTGTATGGTCACACCGGGCCGTTTATTGTAATATTTGTGAAAGATATACTGTTGCAGCTCGAATGAATTCACACCCCGCGTATTGGATAGATACAGCGCTTTCTAGCCAACGATCAATATTCTCTCGACACGACAAAGTCATGTTACCAGAAATATAGGAAAAACTGAAGATGATCAAGGTTTAAATTTTGTCTTCAGACGCTAAAATATGTTATCCCACCCGCCGTATTATCCATATATTGCTCCTTCGACTTATCTCCTATTGCTCTCAATAACATACATTCTATCTGACCAGCCATTTCATTCTTTTGAAGATATTAAAATGTATTACTTATTAGATTATTTCCTAAATAAATCATAAAGTCGAAAAAAAAATTATGTTTTAATATAACAAATAATAATTTTATACTATTTTATCTTTGCCAGGTCTACCGTATAGTCAATGGCAACACATGTCGCTAGATTTAAGTATGCAATGTCATGATTTAACACATACGTCAAGTTATTCTACTGACATCAAGCTTCAAAGCTATATATGAATTTACGAAATTTTACGAAAGTAATACCATCGTAGATATAACTCTTTGGAAATGTCAAGTTTCGTACCTGAAAACGTATATTTGCTGCACGCATTGTTTGTCTTTTTTCATCAAGATCAAGAGAATAAAGCCGCTAGTAATCATCATTAGCTGATAAAATATCACGGTGTGCACGTTCTAATATAAAAAACATATGAGGCGTCCTTTCGAAAATTCACAAGTGGTGATTACGATGTGCAAGATAAAGAACGTTCTGATGGACCGAGAAAATTTCAAGATGCGAAACTGCAAGAGTTATTGAATGAAGACCCAACCCAAACTCAAAGACAATTAGCAGAATTGTCAAATTTGGGCCAAGAAACGATTGTCTCCAGATTACGAGCAATGAGCAAAGTTCAAATGATAGGATAGGTGCCGCATCGATTGAATGACGGCAATTGGAAAATCGAAAAATCGTCTGTAAAATTCTCTGTAAAGAAAGTGCAATCGGAAGTCATTTTTGGATCGAATAGTGGTGGGTGATTTACTTTGAAAACCCTAAGTGCCAAAAATTATGGTTGTCACGTGGCGAAGTCGGCCGCTCGATACCAAGGCCAAAAAGTTTGATAGGACCCTGGTGAAACACGTGATCGCTATTGACAACAAAAGATCAATTCGAACCATGTATTTATCGAAGAACGTCCAAAATGGACCCAAAGTTACGGTAAAGTAGTTTTACAGTACAATAACACTCCGTCTCATAAAGCAAAACCTGTCAAGCAAGCATTCAAAACACTTGGATAGGACATATTTTCACACCGGCCGTACTCTCCGGATTTTGCTCCACCCGACTATCAACTTTTTGCATTAATAGGACACACGCTTGCAGAGCAGCACTTTGACAATTTTGAAAAAGTTAGAAAATAGGTCGATGAATGGTTTTGCTCAAAAGATAAACAGTTTTATTGGGGTGACATCCAAATATTGGCTGAAAGGTGGACAAGTTGTATATAATCAAATGACCAATACTTTGAATACATAAATTCTTTCCATTTTCTTGAAAATTATGCAGTTCTTTTTTCGAAAAATCCGGTAATGACTTAAATTCCAGTAAATCTGCTATATAGTACCCTTGCAATTATTTCATTATTCCCAACAGTGCTGTAATACAATGCTGGAAATGAAATATCAGATAAATATGTCTATTTTCGTAGATCTACAGATCAGATCAAGCAAGTTGTTGAATTTAATTACGGTGTTAACGATTTTTCAAATAAATTCGTCAAGTTTCTTTACGACCTCGCAGTTCCGAAAGGACCTTCGACTTCCAACCAGCCCGACGCTTGTCAAAAACCGAATCCCAAGCTACCGATCCATTTATTTCGAAATCGGTGAAAGAAAGAGAGAGCACGAGAAACACAACAACAACTACAACAACAACGACGACGAGCGAAAACCTCCCGCGTCACACCATATATCAGGCTCTACGGTCCCACCATTAAGATGCGAGATAAAGAGGCCGACAAGGAACGAAACTCACTGACTAATAGCTTTCCCGAATTGTGACAGGCGTCCTTTATAAAATAAATCCCATCATAAGGGCCGCCATCGAAGCCACGGATTGTTTTTTGTCTTTTTGGGAACGACCGAGAACAGTTATTTATTGTGTCGAAAAATGGTGTGAAATTTGGTGTGAAAATATTTTCGGGTACGCTCATTTTGTGGGCGTTGAGGTACCCGGCTCGGATTGAGCTGTTTCGCGGGTGCTCGAGGGTGAAGTACCTGAGGGTGCAAGCGCCACCCAAGGGGTGGAAACTTGACAGTTTCGGAATAGTGCTTCACGCCGTTCTTGAGAATGTTATAAAAACCAATAAAAGGGCGAATAAAAGTTCCTGGGTACAATAGGGCGTTTATAGTGTTATAGGATGAATAGCTGTAGGTGTAGTAGGTAGTATTATTTATCAATGAACTCTTGAATCGGTCCTTTTTATTAATCAGTATACAAACTTATATTGTATTCATAATAGTCTCAATAAGGATTATTTTTTGCCATCATTCTGTTGAAATAATACAATATTCTAAAACAAAGTTCGAAGAAGGTGTCGTACTGCTTCCCATTCCAGTCCTATTTCTTCAGCAAAATTAGTTCGATATTCTGATTTACAACTCTCGATTCTTCTTCGAAAAGTATCAGCCTAAAAATGTCCCTATATCGGACAAAAATATATCGGCGGAAATCGATATTTTTTTGACCTGAGCGTGCAAGCGCCACCCAGGGGGTGGAAACTTGACAGTTTCAGAATACTGCTCACCTCATTCATAAATAGATTATAAAAACCAATAAAACGGCGAATAAAAGTTCCTGGGTATAATAGGGCGTTTATAGTGTTATTGGATGTATAGCTGTAGCTGTAGTAGGTAGTATTATTTATCAATGAATTCTTGAGTCAATCGGTAGGTGGGAACTTACTCATATCGTTCTTTTTTAATTTATGTAATATATTCAAAGATCCCAATCTATATATTAATAACCCAAAAACATTGAAACTTTATATAATTATATATTTATATACAAATAGAACACGTATTTAAAACAAACATATATTTAAATTATACTGATTATCCCAGTCTCTGGTGTAATAATGTATATGTATTAACACTGCTGTTTTTATATTAAACTACAATACACAATGTCCAATGGTTTGATTGTTTTGTGTCTGTGTCCTGTTCTGATGATATCCAAGAGTTGTATTATTTCGAGATTGATATGAGAATGGAGTTTGACTTCATTTATCCTTGCAATTCTCTTGATTTCCTAAGTGACAGTCGGTATCTGAATGTCTCGATGTTAGTAATTAGTCCTGTAGTATTTGAATGCACCTAGAATACTTCTTAAAACCTTGTTCTTGAAAATGTTTATTGTATTTATATTGAATTTCGCCGAATATACCCATAATTGGATTCCATTTGTCAGTATCTGCTTATATAATAGCAATTTATTATGTGGTGATAATTGTGATTAATGAATATATTTTCCCATATTTTATTTCCAGTTATTTCCTTTTCTTTAGGCTTCTTCCAGCGAAATTTTGCATCAAGATTAATTCCGAGATACTTACCGTTGTTACTTTTCGATATTTTTTCATAAAAATTTAATAATTCAATTTCTTAAACATTATAAAAAACCATTTAATTATTTTTAATAAACCTTTCAAATTGTTACTTAATTTTGAAGGTTTAGTGTAGTTTCGTACTTAATTTTAAACGGGCTTAAACTTTAAGGGTTTATTAAATTTATTAATATATTGCAGAAAATTATCGATTGTGCTTGTGTGGTCTGATTATACGTGAACTGCATATGCACAGATTTACTCTCGGGATATATTTTTATTTTCTAAGTCTGTGTTCTAATATTTAAATTGTCACTTGCAATGTTGTAATTTTATACTTCCTCCACTATCGTCTTATGAAAAATAACAATACATAATGACACAAAATATGTTCAATTTCTTTTATGACTTACTGCAGATCTATTTGCAGCATCTCGTCTACGTCAGAAGTTGAACAATAAAAATTATATCAACAATCATAAAACATTGTTAAACAATAACAGATCTAATTAGATATCGTAATATTATGTCAGTTTGTTTATGCCAGCGGAGTTATTATAGGAAGAAAAAATCCACCGTCGCCATTTCTATTACGTAAATAGCCCAAAGTTTCGATTCCGTGGCACCAGAAGAAGGTTGTAATTGTTGAGAGCGATTCAGCAAATTATTTTAGTTCCTGTTGCTTGGTCGCAGGATCACCGTTTTTCCCCATTGCGTCAAAACTGTAACTTTCTTTGTTGCTGTATTATTAATTTTTTTTTTTGATAGGTCACACATTCTTAAAATAGACATTTATTGTAATCTTAATATTTTTGGTTTCAATTTTTATTTTTATATTAAACATTTCAAAAAATACACTCTACAGGAGACAAAATAAAATAAACAGCGCGTATAATATTGTTTAAAGATTATCAGTTAATCTTACTATCGAGAGTATTTCTTGGTTGTTATTGATACATAATGTTATAATATGATTTAACATCGAATAATTTTAACAAATTTTATTGCGGAATTTCTGTTATTTCCAAAGGTGGAAACTTGGAAAATAATTGGAAATTCCGTGAGATATATATTTAGATTTTTAAATTTTTATTCGGCATATTTTTTTCTATTTAGTTTTTAGCCCTATGTGTATTAATATTACAAGAATATGCATAAACATGAAAAAAAGATTAAATTAAGTTAAATGCTGATAAAGTTAAATTAATTACATTTTCCCATTGTGTGAAAAGTGCAACTTTTTTTGTTGCTGCATTATTATTTTTTTTTTGGATGGGTCACACATTATTAAAATAGACCTTTATTGTAATCTTAATAGATTATCAGTTAATTTTACTATCGAGATCATTGATTTTTAATTTCAACGGTTGTCTACTTGATTTAAATATCTTGGCTGTATAATTAATAGTGATATAAATAAATTAATTTGGTCCTTTTTCTTATTTACTTTTCACCATTTATTGCTGAAAAAACAAATTTATATTGTATTCAAAATTATAACACAAACTACTACTCCATACCATCATTCTGTTAATATAAAAAAGTGTAGATATTTTCAAAATAACGATATATCCGCGATCACAAAACATCGATATAAAATGACACGAAATTCACCTGATATCCGGGGAAGAAATGTCAAAACAAAAGTTCGATACATCTCATCAACTTTTTCTCGCTCCCATATCTATATCGACCCAAAAAGGATCGATAGGTCGGACAAAAATATGTCGGCGAAAAACAATCTATACAGGAAGATTCTTCATAACCTTTTGAAATTCCACCATTTTACTTGTATTTGATGTGTTTTGTATTAATGGTAATTTCACACTCTACAATAATATCTTCATTTTATACAGTTATCCTATATTAATTATATACAAATGTTTGAGAAATATATTTAGCTATCCATGTTTTACGAAAATTAATATCATTGAACTTGAAAAATTTAACTGAAAATAAAACTAAATTTGTATAATGTGATTCTTCTTATGTTGCTCAAATTTTCTAATATACGTTTCTCCTTTAGTAAATTCTTCACTAAACTGAAAATAATATAAATAAATGTTTTTAACTGAGGTCTTGAAAACATTAACGAAAACGAATGAAATAAAATAATGTTTATGTCAAATATGGCGTATTTCAATATCAAAGGCACAGCATCGGTATAACAGCATCGGTATGATCGATTATGTACATTCACATGTTATTAATGTTTTTCTTTTGAATTTGCTTTCGTCAGACCACCAATGTGTCCCTAATATTTCTTGCATGTTTGGAATCTTCTAGTCTAATTTAATATTTTTTTTCTAGTAGCATTTATGTACTTATTATATATACGCACTGTAGTACATATTCCAAACATGTAAAATAATATCCCCAACAATGTCAATATTCATACTATATTTTTATTTAAATGTACATACTGTCACTTGTTTTTTAGTAATCAGTAGGAACAGTGAAACTACTATTGATATATACTAATTTAATATACACTAGCAGTGTTAAATAAGATTTTCCATTATCTACCAATAAGTGTATGTATTTTTTTTATATTGTCACATATCGAATATATTATAAATTAGTTCTTTTTCATAATGCATTTTACACCATTAACACATACTTACTGGGATTAATACATATTCATAAACTCAATTTGTCGTTAATCAGCTTAAAACAACTAGTGTTTGGTTATTTTTATAAAGTTTTTTCAATATTTATGAACTGTTCAGAACCATATATAAAAAATTTACAAGCATGTGGAATCATAACCAAAGATTTAGTAGAGTTCACTTTCACAAATATTTTTCACTTTTCTGTAGTCTTTTGTCAACCGGGTATAGTTTGTAGACTGATTCAGTTACAGTGGTTTATTTTTTTATTCGAAAGAGCTCACTTCCGATATGATCCCATTGTGTGTGATCTAAGTCAGGATCTGTTGGGGAAGGGAGGAAAATTGAGGGACAACCTCAAATTTCAAAGGCGCATACAAAGTTTTTACATATCTGTATCTAAAATAATCAGATGGATAATTTGGATATAATGTTATACTGAGCTGACGTTACGGAAAATCGGAAGTCGTTCAGTACAAAAGCCATTGTTTGCTTTTTAAGAACAAACAATATCCTATGAGAAGCCGTAGAAATGTAGTAGGCAGCTGCTTCTATGGTGTAACGGTTAGACCCTTCAGCTCACATGCGGAGGTCGCAGATTCGATACTTTTTGTTGTTGTTCTAGTTTGGTTAGGACATTTCTCAAATCTCTTAGGCTATCTAGTGAACTCCGAAAGCCTGAAACATTCCTTATTTTCAATTATTGTTTTTTCATTCCTATTTTTGCTTATACGGGCTGCACCTTTACTTGGCCTACTCATTGCTCAATATTTAATAAGTATATAACACTGTGAAGAAAAAAATAATATATTTTTAACATAAAATTGAACCGACGTCAAAAAATAAATAAGGTAAAAAATATTGAAAATTAGACCTTTAACACAAAAAAAAAACGTTTTAAAATATATCTTTAAATATATCTACAACATAACAGTTGAAATAACTAAATAAAAATAAACAAACACCTTATATTACCAATCTACTGCACATATTTTATATACTACTATAAAAAATATTTAGCATAATATCTCCCTAAACCTATTTGTCTATTTACAATATTATTTTAACTACTACCAACTGATCACTTTGAAGACGGTACCGAGTCCAAACAATACAAAAATAGCCAGCTTGGTGGCACAGTGGTAAAGGCGATGGGATAGTCCTCCTACTGTTGCGATAGCCGCGGGTTCGAATCCTGCTGGGGCATGGTCGTAAATTTATGATTGTGATTGTTTAAAATTTGTAAATGTTCTAGGCAAGAGTGTAAAATCCGACAAGGGAAATGATCCCAGTCACGCCAGTAACCAGGCTGGGTAAGACCGGATGGATATCTTCTGGGATGATTTCTAAAGTTCACTCATTCACCAGTCGGTAGGCTTTAATGCTGAGGACCGTGGTTCGGAGCCCACGTTAAACTGTAGGTCCAGTCCATATAAACCCAGACTTTGTAAAAGGAGACTTTAAAATATGTAAAAAAATACAAAAATAATAATAAAATTTTATGACGTATACACAAAATTAAATTACGAACAAAACAAGTCTAATTTGTAACTTGTTTTTGTGTTAAAAATCTAAGTTTGATTATTTTTTACCTTTTAGTGAGAAATAAATAAGGAAATTTTTTGAAGTCGGTTCAATTTTTTTATTAAAAATATTTAATTGAGTTTACCAGTGAATACCCAAACTGTCTCTGGCACATTTTCTTACTATATGTTTATTTATTTTTTAAACCGCAAAAACGTATTTACGTTTCCTCTTGATTCCTGATAACAATCGTTAGACTATTTTCACGGAACTGTGACTAATCCAGTTCTAAAATAATATTTTCATCCAGATGTAGCCAAAACTAAATGACACCTAAAAATTACTACGTTCCATTATTCGGGGACATTATGTTATGACACATAACAATTCGCTGTACTAATTTAGTCTAATTTAGGTCCACTTAAACATCTCCAGCGTTATATGATTTATCTCCGAGGCGTAAATGATAGTAAACAAATTGAACGTCGCAGATCAGATTTTGTTTTACATGCGCTTTTTTTCGGAATTTAATTTTTTTGAGATACCAACGTAATGTCTCTATTAAAAATAAATTAATACTAGTTTTTATAGTACTTGGGTTTTTTATTGCTTTAGTTATATGACGCGATATTACTAACAGATTAATACATAATAACTTTTATATCGGCGCGGCTTATTTAGATCAGTATTTGCGTCAAAGAAAATCTGCGGACTGCAATTTTATCAACAATTTAACCACGTTTTATCAACAAATTAGTAAAAAAATAATTATAACATATTATCTTGAAAAAAATGTCTATTATTTTAAAATCCTGCAGATATGATTATTTTTTAACCCATTATTATATACCCAAAATTATTTACTTTATATTTTATAATAAAATTCTCCTATTTTTTACTGTGGCAGACTTAAGAAGTCTATTATTGAGTGTATAAAAATATAAATAAATCGTTCCTTCAACAAAACAAGCAATGTACGTAATAAAATTTTAAATGTATTTATTATTAAAACATGTCATCTAGATCTACCATTAATTTACTGTTAACAATTACTACTACAATTTACACACTATAGTATCCAGCTATCCAACGACGATCTACAGTTCCGTTCCCACACCTTATACTCCTTCACTCACGTGCTATCAATCAAGTTCCCAGGTTTTAGCCCTCTTTAGTCTGCGAACAGAGTGTCATCCTCGCAGTAGCTGAAGTATTATTAAAACATGTCATCTAGATCTACCATTAATTTACTGTTAACAATTACTACTACAATTTACACACTATAGTATCCAGCTATCCAACGACGATCTACAGTTCCGTTCCCACACCTTATACTCCTTCACTCACGTGCTATCAATCAAGTTCCCAGGTTTTAGCCCTCTTTAGTCTGCGAACAGAGTGTCATCCTCGCAGTAGCTGAAGTGCTTCTGTGTTTTCATGGACGTGTAGCCTAGCTTCGTGTTTTCCAGCGAACATTTTAGTTTCTTCCTTGACTGTAAGAATTTCCAGGTCACCGGAAATCCTGCAAATCTTCATTGCGTACATATCAAGTTGGGTCCACTGCGTTACACAATAGCTTGTTTATACCTAAATTTTCTTTACGTTACTATCATGTAGCCATATTGGTTTGAACACCTGATCCTGAAGGAGCCAATATATATGTTTATATTTTATCCTAACATTGGTTCTTTGACATCCACTTTCTATTTTAATTTGACATCTACTGTCATGCCTAAATATTTAGCGCTTTTTACGTGTGGTACTATATCACTATTCAATTTCAAGACTGATTGGTTGTTTAGTTTCTTGTTGGTGAAATTAAGAGGAACAGAGGAACTTTTTATGGATACTTCTTGGTTTTTGACCACAGCTAGCAATGCTGTATCATCCGTAAATGTAGCTATCAAAATTTCTTTAAGTTTTGGCATATCGCTAGTATAAACCAGATAAAGGATAGATCCTAGCACAGCGTCGTATTGATTTTAGTTCAGAATATTCTTCTTCTTGTTTAATTCTGAGGATTTTATTGGAATGTTCAAAACCACCAGATTTGCTAGTTAAGTTATATAATAGTTGTTTACAATTGTAGTTTGCATTTTCAATAATATCACCTTTCAAAGTAATACAAGTTCTAAATGGTATCTTATTATTAGATCTTTAAGTCAAGAAAAATGATTGGGAATGTTTAAAAATAAAATTTAAATTTAAAAATAAACATAATATTAATAATATATTTAATAATAATAATAATGTAATTAAAATTTCAAATTTAAAAATAAAAATAAGAAAATCCCTGACAAATTATGTTAATTGTAGTTTGATTGAATAATATTGTTCACTTATATATTATAAGTTCACTTATAATTTCTTTTTCTAGACAGTATCAGTTTAAGTTAAGTATGTCAACATTACATAAAACTGTTTTAACAGCTTATTAATAAATACATTATAATCCGTTTATTATTTAATAAAACACAGTTGGATTTTGCTACAAAGCCGGTATGATTGAAGGAGAGAGTGAGACAAATCGTGTGATTAATAGCAGACAGTTTCACGTGGATCTTTTAAATGAAAAGTGGGTCAGAAAACAAAAAAGCCAAGGTCGTCGTGCCATGCGAATTCTTCCAGTAACATTACGGTTTCCGGACTAAATATTTTCCGTGTATTTCATACGAACAGTCGCAATTTACTCGAATAACCTGATATACACTTAGTCAGAATCATGATGAGAAAGTATCTTGTACTATTTGGAATATTTTTATGGAATGGATTAAAAAAATATAATATTTTTGTAATCTCTAATTAGAGTTATATCTTTTTTAATTCTTTCAGAAAATCAATATCTGCCCTGTGGGCAATAAGTGCTTTTGAATTATTTGTATCTTATAATTTGAATTATAGTTGGGCCTTGCATGTATTCTGATCATGTTTTTCATTTTAAAAAGGGATACATTGAGAAAAATTGATACAGTATATATTAATAAAAATATTATTCCATAACTTCTTCACATTTTTCTGATAACTTGGCAATAGCTTGTGGAAAAAAGGATATTGGTTTCTTCAGCAATTCTAAACTATATGTTAGCAAATTCATGTGACCGTCTATATTCATGGGGCTAACCAATCACAATTTGCACTTGGGATTATCGTATATGTTAAAAATAACTTTGTTTTAAGATTTTGAATTTTACTCGTCGCGTGTAAATGTCTGCAAATAGCTGATTCATAAAGTGCTAACCCGTCTCAAACTCTTTGAGAGTTTGTGCTTGGTGTGGGTATACAACAAATCAGGCTAATCATTATCTTAGAGCTTTGTCGGTTCTCTTCTTCATTGGCTTCAAAATCACCACTTTCAAATCGTTGCGATTAAAACTAACAATTGGAATATGATGGGGCAGCATCGCCATAACCTTCTAAAAGTATTTGACGGGCTTCAGGAAGTGGACTCTTTCATATCAAACAACATGATATACAAAACCAAAATCAGTTCAGTGCTACTACTACCCCACAGGTGAATACCACAAATTCAGTTAGGGCGAATGTCTTTTTATAGAAATACTTTCTATTATCTAGGAATACTTTCTATTATCTAGGAAAATCTTCTAATAATTATATAAAAGTGCTGCGGTTTAGATTCAATTTTTTATATTTTTTGAATGTGCTTCATCCAAGTTAAACCCATAAGATCCAAATATATTTGAAGATATTCGACATACTCTGTTTTTTCTTTGCTACCAACTGATAATTTCAATATTTACTGCCGGACATGTCCTTATGCACACAATAAACACTGTGTGGGTATATTATGTCTCATTTGCTTTAATGCACAATAGTTTCAATTACAATGGATAGTTAGATCAATTTTAATTCTTTAATTTTAATTAATTTTTTCTAAAGCTGATATTCATTATACATTGTATATTGCTACAATAGTGATTCTTGCGGTTGATGTATAGCACTATGTAAGAGGTCGAAGAACATATAATGGAGCAAGAACGATGCTCTGTTGAATATTCAAACATATTTGATGTAGTTCAATATATTCCTTACATTTATTTATAATAAACTATATAAGATAATGGAGGAGTATCTTTAGCTTCACTTTTAGTCCAATATATTACACTTTGTTGAAGACTAGACGTGCATTGAGAAATATAATTTTGTTCAGCATTTCAATTTTAGTTTATTTGGTACCAATCTGTATGCTTGTTCGATTGGTACATGCTTATTACGAAAACCAATTGATGATTTGGAATCAGATTCCAATATTTCAGACTGGAATGAAAGAGGAATGAATTACTTAACATAAAATTAGAGAAAACTTTTCCTTTGCGGATTCCGACCTTCTGGAAGTATTATTATTTAGATTAATTTATTATTGAATTTTTGGAAATTTAATATTTCTTAATGCTTTCTTAAGTAAATAATTCGTTGGATCAATTACTGGCTTTGAATTTGAGGTTTCCTCATTTATCTTGAATTTCTTGGTTTTGATCCCCATTGTTTACCGCTTTTGTTACTTTGATTAATTTCGTTATTAAAATTAAACATTATCCTAACTAAATAAATTATCACTAACTTAATATCATAGAATAATTTGATTGAACAGTGAACTGCACTTACATCAGTTGTTATAAAATAATTATATATTGGCACGAATTATAAGAATAATTATGTCATAATAACACCGGTTCCAAATTTAACCGACCAATTGTTTCATCTTCCGGATCAAAGTTTGCAATTGTCATCACCGTTCTTGCTCCAATTTGAATAATGGTTTCCTGCCAAGTGAACTAATTACGCCGAATTATTACCAAGAACCGCAAGAGTCCACTCTTGAAATAGCGACAAGACGTAAGTCCTGATTCAGCTTCTTTTCTTAAGTTTTCTTGAATTCCTTGGTTTTGTTCGTTATTTTAGCTCTTGTTGTTTTTTGTTGTTTAAAATAGTTTAGTATAAAATACCGGGTGATATACTAATTAATATACATATGCTCTAACTTTCAGATATTGTATGAATGCGGACCTAAGTCTGCGAAAAACCAGGTTCTTAACCCGAGATATTCCCTACCCACACCTGAACTACTTGATCTTAAGGTCCTCATATATCAATTGAATCTAACTGATTGATTTTGTCTAGTACCATGAAAGATATGATGGACATCATAATTTGTTATAGAGGTCTGGGTCAGAGCTTCATTAATTTAATAACTCAAATTTTTACTCTATATCAACTTGTATCAAAGGATGGTTCAACTGAAAAAGAAAAAGTCTAGACCGTACTATTACTAGTAATAATTGTTTTGCTATTTTGTAAATGCCAATGCAATACAGCTCTTAAAAGGCTGATATATTAATAATTTTTGTTAGTAGTCTCGTTAATTTTCTGAAATTAATGCAGCACATCTAGATACATCCTCCAGCATTTTATAGTTATATTATCTTCACCTAACACTTTACTAATCATTTATACCAAGTTCAAATCTTATTTCTCAGATTTTTTAGTTCTAATCAATTTATATCATTATTAAAATATTAATATATCAAAACACAACATCATTGGACAGTTTTTATTGGTTAGTTTAGTAGTTGGAGTGATCAAGCCAACAGAAAGATAATCATACTGCTTCTGTGACTACCCTTAAGCAAAAGAATAAAATCTGACAAAGAAAACTGCCCCAGTCAAGCCAGTAGTCAGGCTGGTTAAGATTGAATATCCTCTGAGTCTATAAATAGGTCACGCCAGTGAGTAGGGTTAATACCGTGGACCGTTGTTCGGAACCCACGTAAAGTTATAGATTCAGTTCAATCACTGGTTAGTAATACGCTAACTCTCAAATATTTCAGAAAAGGAATTTTTTTAGATAATAAAAAAATAATCAATGTAAATTAATCTTTACCTATATACGTGATTACTCAACGTATTTACATTAATATATAGGTCATTTTAACAAAAAATTAGGAACAGGATACATATCAAATAGTAGAATCTGTCACAAGAGTTTTGATAAAGTGTTTTGTCTCATTCACCCATTGACTAACTATGAATTATCAATGCTGTTATTATTATAGGTGCCACAATGAGATTACAAACAATCGAGTATCGAATAACACTTAAAATAATAAATCCGGCATTGAAGAGGTTCTTAGTTGTTTGCAAGGGAACATCTAAAAATATTTATACAAAATAATCCTTCAGTTTTTAATTATGTTTGCTTTATTAATCAGAAATCACGCTATTTTTTACGTTTTACATCAAAACCAGTAAAATTTTATGTTTATTTTCGCGGGATATCCTCTATTGCAATTTAAACATTTCTAAAAAATGTTTTTTTACATTTTAATAGAAATATTAACTTCTCAAAGGGCAAGATTAATCAAATTTCCATCACTTTAGAATAAACGTAATATTAAACCATATATTTATCCAGTTATGGAGATGGTTTGATGGCTGAATAAATTTATTTTAGGATTGTTAAGATCTTTAATTTATTGACGATATTGATATGCTAACAACAAGACATGACGATATGACGATATACTACATCTAAAATTAAAAAAGTATACATATATATATATATGTATATATATATATATATATATATATATATATGCAGCGCCCTGTGATTGATTATAAAAAGTGGATCTACTACAATATTAAGGGCAAAAAAATCAAGTGCAAGCGAAATATTCATAAATATGGCTGTGCATATGGTAGGATCAGCAAGGTATGGTGTATTACGAACTGTCACTGCATATGTCTACCAACGTCACTTGAACAAAAACACACAAGAAATATCAGCAATAGCAGGTAACAATCGCAGAATCATCTTCTTTCTTGACAACGTTGCTTGACGAACGACAGTTTGACTGGAATATTTTATCACACCCAGCATATTAAGCACCTTCTGATTACGACTTAATTACACCTTCTTTAGATTGATTTACTTTGGCTTGGCTATCGCACAGTTTCGAAATGCTGAAGAAGAACAAAAATGGAGCGATGATTGGATCGTTACCAAACCAAGATAGTTACTTCGACATAATATCGCCATGTTCACATAAAAATGGGAAATAGTTGGAGAAGATGATTGAAAAGTATTTGAATTTACATATATTAAAAAGAGAAAAAATTATCAACATATATAACTAATATTATAATAAAAAATTATTGATATAACAACTGAGCTTACATCAACCACTATAACATAATGAGGTATTGTTATTAATTATAAGAATAATTATGTCATAACAATACCGTTTCCAAATCTAACCGACATAATAGTTTCATCTTCCGGACCAAAGTTTGCAACTGGTCATCTGTGTTCTTGATCCCATTTCGATAGTCGTTTCCTACCAAATGAACTAGTTACGCCAAAAAATTACCAGGAATCGCAGCCGTGTTTCGAGAGTGAAACAACGTCTAGACGTAAGTCCTGATTCAGTCTCTTTATCGGGAATTCTACGCGAGGTAACCGTATCAAAAAATTAATAACCTTAAAAGGAACTGCCAGATTTTGGGTTTGTCTTTTTTTTTTTTGGTGCCGACATTCCATAGCGTCTTTCACACAGGAATCTGTTGTAGCTTTCGAATTGTCGTATTAGTAATACGACGAAACCTAACCGATGACATAATAATCACATTATTAAAATGCATTGCTAATTGCCTAGTTTCCGAGGTCGTTACATTATAGTTTGATAAAATTCTATCATCAATATCGGTGGGGCGTGTGAGCATCGTTATGTTTCAACGTGATAATATTCGATAAGTTTTTGGGAGTATATCGACTCGACTTACAGTGAACATGTTTAATATGAGGCTTATGGAAAATCAGTCCACGTTTCTAACATCTAATATTAAAATTAATATCTAATTATCACGTGTATTCAAAATAACTTTTATTCAAAAAGTAAATTTTAAATTTTATTTTAGTAAATTTTTATTAAAAAAGTAGGAATAACTTTTTACCAATATCCTTTTTTTTATTAATCTCTTCGAATATCGACAATCTGCCCGTGGGTAATAAGTATTGTTATATGATTATTTCCGTTATATAACTATCCTGACATGTAGAAGATCGCTTCAGTAAGTAATCTGCTGTACAACTTGTATTCTAAATCTTTTTCTAGATACTATTCTAACTTATTTTAAAGTATATCATAACTTATTCTAAATACTATTCTAACTTATTCTAGAGATTCACTCTATGTGTCTATTAATCAATTCGTATAGTAGTTTGAGCGTTTGAGCCTACGCACATTTAACTATTTGGCGAGTACACTGGGATGCACTAACAGTCTTTCAGAGTACCTCGCACTAAAACTTCGAATCACACCCGTTATGGTTTCTAAGGGTCGATATCCCCTGAATCAGTTTGTTGTAGACGTAATATTGGGCATCGACGATGACTGGCAACACTTTATTCTGAAACCTCTGAAGGATAAATATGTTATATTTGCCAGTTGTACACCACAGTTCAATACCATAGGTCCCAATGGGTCTGAATATTGACTTATACAGCAAGACCTTGTTATATATTGATAATTTAGATTTACACCCTATCAGCCCATACATTTGGTATAGTTTAAGCGCAAGCTGTTTGCGTTTTGTCACAACATGATTTTTTCATATCAAAATTCATTCCCGGATATTTAACGTTGTCTGCTTGCGGAAATTCATGATTATTCAATTTTACTGAGGGACACGTTCTTCTACAAAGGGTGAATGTCACATGGGTAGATTTTGTCTCATTTGCTTTGATACTGCACGTTTTCAACCACAATTCGATTTTGTTAAGATGAAGTTGGAGGTTTCTTGTGGCTGATATTGATATTCTTGTGACGATAAAACCATTATACCGTCAGTATATGTTGCAACAGTAGTGTTTCTTGAGGTTGGTATGTCAGCTGTATACAATAGATATGACAATGGGCCAAGAACGAATATAACGATTGTATAACGCGAATATATTGGTTGTAGGTCAGTGTATTCGGCACCCTGTTTGACCATAAAATATCTATCTGTGAGGTATGAATTCTCAATTGAAAGTGCGTATGGGGCAAAAACTGTTCCAATTTAACATGCAGTCCAGTGTCCGGTTAATTTGGTTGACTAATCTATATATTTGTTCTGTTGTTCCGTGTTTATTACTAAAAATAATTACATTCCAGTATGATTTAACATCAATTGCTTAGAAACAACTAACTGAATGTCTTAGTTTTCCTCAAACTTTCATGAAATAACTCAAAATATATTTTTTTATCCACTAGAATGAATATGCGGGGAAATGAAACATAATTTCAATTTTATTTAATGATTTAGAAATTTGGTGAACTGTACTTCCAGTTTACTAAACTTTCAGCGATATTTTTATTAGTAGTCTCCTTGAAGTTCCGAAAAACATCAGCAAGCAGTCACCCAGCACATCCAGATTCATCCTCCAGCTTTTTATTTCTCCGTTTAAAGGTTTATAATCTAAAGCCAGTTCTATTATAGCTCTGTCATCTTCACCAAATACTTTACTAATGATTTGTATCAAGTACCAATCTTCTTTCTCTGGTTTTGCAGTTTTGATCAATTTATTACTACTTTTCTTTACTTGGATCAATTTAGAAGCAAGATGAGTGCGGCATAAATAAATCGATATGTATTTTCCAAATTAAAATTAAAATTGATTAACTTCTGCTGAATTCAATAGGAACACTTACACATTTTACAAAAGTTGGTATGGTTTGGTTCTCTTTAATCTTCTGATATCCAATACGTTCTCCAGAAGATATGATTCCATCAACGTTGAGTAATAAACTTTTTTCATATTTTCTGGTGAAATCATGGATATTTTTGTGTATTCGTTTGATTGGATGCGATAAGCATTGGTAATTAATTAAATAATTCTATTTTGACAGCGTTGGATTTTTTGACTAGTCGTTTTGATGATTTAGTACATCCCCATATTTACAAATCAATCTCCTTCACTTTAGATCAAGTTGTATCAAGTTGGTAATATCTTCTTACTAATCAGTGCAGATATTTAATATTGCAATTGATGTGTTCAGCTTTTTGTCTAACGTGATGTTTCTAATTTAATTAATGATTAGTCTGATTCGGTTAGAGAAATTGGGTATCATTAGTGATTTTCTGTATTTTCCAGTCTGTAGTCTATTTATGGATCTTATTTCTTGCCAGTGTCAGTTAGTCATTATTATGAAATAGTATTACTACGTAATATTAATAATGTATACATAACAGATACCTCAATAAAATTGTTGAAAAGTATTCGTCACCATTAAGCATATAATAATGTATACAATCTATTATATTATAAGGATAATATAATATATAATTCAAACGTAAGAAAATTTAATTGTTACCACAGTTTCCGTAGATTTATTATATACATGTGGCAGGAAGTATCATATATCATGTTGTTGCACAATCTAAGGTTATTTTCTTTAACAAATATGCTATTTTATTTTAATTAATGCTTAAATTATGTCAGATCATGCGGTATCCATTTTCCATCATTCGCTTTTTTTAGTTATTCATGTCATTGAGTCATTTTTTATAATTCTTAACCTCTTGCCAACTGCTTCTCAACAGGAACTCAAAGGTGTTCTTACGTTTTCCATGAATCTTTTAAATTAAATTATTTAATATATTTTTTTTTCATTTCAAATATATTTGTACTTTTATATTTATGTAAAAATTAATATAATGAGCGCATAAATTTTCTTTCTTATTTTTTATTTCTGGTCTTGTGAAATACTAGTCCAGCCTCACCATATTTTATCACCATTTTGATGAAAATTATAGTGCTTTAAAACAGTTTATATTTCTAACACGTCAAGAATTATGTTATACATCAAGTACTTTCACTGACATTATTGAAGTTCAAATTGTAATTCAAACTGCTTTACATTATTATTATGATACCATCAACTTATATATTATGGTTGCCTGGTCATGTGATTACTTTTCTTGAAGATTTAAGGTTTATTTCAAAGAAACAAGACAAAGCCGAAAGAAAATAAATGTAGAAATGATAGAATCAGACAATATATTTGTAATAATAATTTTATCTCAAAAGTCAAGGACTATTAGATTTGGAAGGAAACTTTTCAATATTTTATGAAATCTATTATCCAGATCTTTGACTAATTTAAAATATGTGTAAGCTATTAAGACATTAAACAATTACTGTCTCCAATATTAACATGTTTATTAAAATCCTTATTTATCAAAATTTGATAAAAATATTACTGAATGAATTAACTTCTGAATATTTCTTGTAGTGTATTGTTATGAGCGATGAGAAAAAGATATTGGACAACATTACTTATATAGTAGGCCAGAAAATTGCTAGTTGCGGGCTGTAGAAATTAACAGATAAATGAACAATATTTAAGAGATTGGGTGCTACTAATGTTGCTGTATTCACTGGATAATACATGTTAAAAGTATTGACCTCGAAAGAACTTTTATATTTTTCGAAAAAAGACCCATCTTTTGATACATTGTTGTTTTTGTCGTGTCATCGAAAGATTATGAGATTACGTATTTGATCATTTCTCAATTATTATTGCATCACGTAAATCTAAATCCGTGGTACTTTCCAAAAGCATCAATGCTTTATAACGGGGAAATAAAAAGTTTTCAATTTTTACGTCATAACGATGGTTAAAAACCAGGCGAAAATGTTTTAAGGTGAATCCGAAGCGTGGTACAGCTGAATTATGCAAATCTACTTTCAAGAAACCCGATGAAGAGAATTTTAGTCATTGAGGTATTTCATATGACGGATACTTTTGAGAAATTCTGGTTGTCTTCGATGAAAAATCGACGTGTTCAATGGGGTATTATAAAATCGATACTCATCATTTTTGTTTTTGATCAATGATATGACAATTGAAGTCCATAGTCTTGTATAATGATTCATTATGTACTGCTATTCTCAGTAACGCCTTAGGGAAATTGTCATAAGGACATGTTGAATAATATAATTCGAAATATCTTTATAAGTTTGTTAAAATAAATGTATTATATAAAATATATTTCAAAATATTGTGTTACCTGATGTAATTTTTGTATTATTTGTTTCCTTTATAAATTAATATTCCTTAGAAAACCAAGGAAATCCCAAAGTCCAAGAAAAAATAAACTATTAAAATAAACTATTGTCTAATATACTCTTAATTTCTATTTTGTACCCGATTGTCTACATGTGCATCTTGTACTATATTGATAATAAGCATTACCATATAAAAATATAATGATGCTTAATAATATAATAAACGGCTATAAAATACATAATTAAAGACTCAAGATCTCGAAATTTTCGCAAAATTGTTTAAATATTTTGACAGCTAGCACTTTTGAGTTAAAACGAAACAGCATGCCTATGCGTTTTCATTCTTGAACAACAGTAAAAATATTGATAGTTCGGATATTCAGAGTTCCCAAATGGGTGATCTGATGGTGTGCGTGTGATGGTGTTGGTGAAAGTTCATCAATTTCCGATTAGATTGAAAAATTTTGCCAATTACAAGAAGCTTACATGATGCTATTCAATGATCGCTATTCACTGGTGGTGAAACTTACATTTGCTTTAATACACTTTATTTTTGGACGTTCTTTGATGCTGTAATTGGACCTTTGTGTGATGCTAAGGCTGCCGTTTTCTTGGCATATGATTTTATTATACTGTCTTGTGGAACTTTTCAATATATTGGATGTAATGTAGTGTATTCATGTCCTTGTTTTCATTCTCTTGTTCTTGGAGAAGTTTCAAATTGATTATGAAGTGTTGGATTCTATTTCTACCCTAATGGATTATAGAACATTTTTAAGAAGAAAGCATGTATTTATTTATATCTTATAATACCTTATATATGTTATGATTCATTAAAGCATATTGCGATCATTATATAAATTATAACTCATATTATTCCATATATTATTCTAATATATATATATATATATATATATATATATATATATATATTTGCAAAACTATGTCAGCAATTTAGTTAAATTAATTGCGATTTTTGTAATTTTAACATTATATTTCAATGTGTTTAACTTAAAAAAAATTTAAATTAAAAAAAAAAAAACTTAAAATTTTCAGCAACATTCTACTAATAATTAGTATAATTATTTTAGTTACTGTAGATAGCTACTAAATAATACAACTATATTAACAATAATTTTATATTAACACATAAAGTAATAATACATTAAAAATAAAATTGCCAGTAAAATGTCTATGTTAAATCAATACAATAAAAAATATTTACAGTAAAACAATATTTTAAACACTTTTTACAAAATAATAATTTTACTATTAAAATATTGCCTTTTGGTTCGATGGTTATGCATATAAAATCAAGAAATAAATAGTACATAATCACAAATAACACTTTATTACTAGTGTTAATATAAGTGTTGTAATTATTATACCCAATGTATTTCCCTAAAATTATTTTAAATTTTATCATGTAAATAATTTGTTAAAAACTATGGTTTCTCTCAAAACACACAATAAAAGAAAAACAATTGATAAAAATAATAATTTATATATTATTACCATCAAAATAAAAAAAATCAATTATGTCACCAATATTTTGTTAAATTATTTATTATTTCTGTAATTCGAACGATTTATAATCTTTTATAAAACTACAAATTAAATATATTTATACAATCACAAAAATTTTATTAAAATTTCACTAAAATTTTACTTGTTATGCAAAGCTACAGAATATTTCAACTATATTAACAATAATTTTATATCAATATAATAAGTAATAGCTTTTTTTAAGCATATAATATATTAAAAATGATTTCATCAATAAAATATCTATGATAAAGTGAATAAAGTAATGTTTATATTAAAACAATATATCAAACTTTTGTTACAAAATAATAATTTTACTATTAAAACATGCCATATATTTCAGTGGCCATTAACGTAAAATTAAGAAATAAATAATACTTATTTAAAAATATCTGTTACAGCCAGTGTTATTTCCAAAATTATTGACATTAAAATACTGATGTCTTTCAAAAATAAACAATAAAAGAAAATGATCAGATAAAAATAATAATTTACATATTATTACTATCAAAATAAAAAAAATCCATTATGTCAGCAATATTTGGTTAAATTATTTATTATTGCTGTAATTCAAACAATTATAATAAAACTAAAAATTAAATATATTTATACAATCACAAAAATGTTATTAAAATTTCACTAAAATTTTACTTGTTATGCAAAGCTACAGAATAATATAACTATATTAACAATAATTTTATATCAATATAATAAGAAATAGCTTTTTTTAAAACATATAATATATAAAAAATGATTTCGTTAATAAAATATCTATGGTAAAATGAATAAAGTAATGTTTATATTAAAACAATATATCAAACTTTTGTTACAAAATAATAATTTTACTATTAAAACAGTGGCCATTAACGTAAAATTAAGAAATAAATAGTACTTTAAAAATATCTGTTACAGCCAGTGTTATTTCTAAAATTATTTACATTAAAATAATGGTGTCTTTCAAAAATAAACAATAAAAGAAAAGGAACAGATAAAACTAATAATTTACATATTTTTACTATCAAAATAAAAACAGGTTTTTCTAAATTTACTCATTTAAAGACGTTTCCGAGATTTACTCGAAAATTTCGTAGAAAACTACTTGGTAATTCAGTTCTTCCTCAAAATAATTTTAAATTCGTACGCACGATATATAAGCATTCTCGGATATTGGATATAACGGCGGTAATTACCATTTATGTGGGTTAATCATTAAGGAAAAAAAGATTTTTTTAAAAACACTACCGAATAACCGCGTAGCCGCTACTTCCCATTTTAATTCGTTAGAAATCAAACAAGTCAGACATCGCTTCACCGTCAACGCTTTTCTTAAAACTAAGCTCGGGAATATTAAAGTTGCACAACCTGTGGTCCATTCAGATTCTGTTGTCTCTGACGTCAGTTAAAGAGAACTGTACGGTACCACCGATCTTTCCGTCTTCTTCTCAAGCAGGTTAATTAGTCCAGTCAATTTAGCAACTATTTTGATGTGTTTTGTTGAACTATTTCCGGTTCTATTATTTTGGTTCGTTTATATTTTTGAAAAAAAAAACATTTTTTTTACTGTTGATTCCCAGTTGTATTAACAGTTTTAATTTTATATTTTTCTGAACAAATAAAAGGTCCAGTATGCAATAGTGTGGTAGGATATCATGGAATCAGACGATTATATTTAAAATATCCTCCGTTTTACTGACTGCTTTGTGAGTTTGATGAATAAAAAAACTAATATTGCAAAATAAATTGATTTTTTTTTTGATAAATCCTTAATGGCTACTGTCAATGCTCAACTATTTTCGGTTGTATTATGTTTGTTGAAACTAAATCTTTTAATCGTTTTTCGCAGTTTTATTACCTATTTTAATTTCATAATTGCAAATAAAGGGTCCTGTATATAATAGCGTAGGAGGATTCAATGGCAATAGACAATGATTTGTTCTCAAAATATCCTCTAGTTTACTGAATGCTTTGTGAGTTTGGTGATGAATAAAAAAAATTATTTACAAAATAAATCCGAATTATTTCATTTGATAATTGATCAGTGGTAACTGTAAATTTAAAAATAATAGTTAAGCCAATAATACTTCACTCAAATTTATTTTCCATTAATTAATTTGTATTATGTAATACTACAATAAATAATTTAAAGTCCTGGTTAAGCCCTGACAACTAATTTATATTTTAAGATCTTTTTTGTTTTTTTTATCAAATAAAATACTTTTTTTTTTCATAAACACATAAATTCAAAAATATTTTACTGTTTACTTTATAATAAAATACCCAGCTTTTACAGGCCCTTAATATAGAATGTTACTTGAGACTTTGAGATTATTTTTTTCATTTTTACTAATTATTTTTGCATCTGATTTTCCTGTAATATTATATTGAATTTATTATACAATAAAACATATTTTTGAAAGTTACATTTATAATTTAATATATTATATATAGTAATTGTGTTGATAATTAATTTTAAGTTTTAATTTTAAGTACAAATTTATTATTATATAAAATAATTTGTTGTTATATATTTTTTTATTCCCTTTTACAATTAATTGTGATTAATTTTTACTATTTCTCAATATTTTACAACAATAAATTAGAGTAAAATTATGGTTATGTTGCATTTTGCTTAAATGTTTCAAAATTACAATTAAATCAATAAACCATAGTATTTCTATTGATCATGTTATTATTATCAATTAAAATTATAAATCAAAATCAACATGTTAAGCGAAACCGTGGAATAACAATGATCGATATAATTAATATGAGACTAAAAAAAAACAAATCGGTTTTCAGGATCGGATATCTCTTAAATACATATATAAATAAATGATATGGGTATGCGGTTCGCAACTTTTGTATAAGTGGTAGTGGGGAACTTTCATTCATAAAGCCTGGCCACGCCTTCCTTATACACACCTCTACCATAGATATAATTGTATAGCCAGACGTTTGGACATCAGAAGTCAGTCGCGGTATAGGAGGCGCTGAAGCAGCAGTGAATGTCCGTTAGCGAATGTAAACGCTCATAGCGTTACCGAACAGCCGTCAGTCACACACACATACACACACTACACGTTTCCTTCACGGATAATCGTTCTTTGCGGTGTTTTCGTACTACGAGTGCAAAATGGAGTGTAACATGGAAGAGGTTCTCTACAGAGACCAGAGGACTATAAGGACTCGCTTCGTGGACGGACAGAAGCGGCAGCGTGTCGTGTCCGCCGATTTAGGATCGTGGATTGGTGCTAGCGTTCCAAACAAACGGATCTCATCGAATAGTTCCTCGGGTAAACATTGCCATAGTCAGTATTCAAGTTGTGAGAAATTCTACGGTACCACCGACCTCACGGTCGCCCTCACGTCTTTCGGCGTCCGTTCAGTAGCCGTCAGTGGAAAACGATACAAATCCTCATTTTCCTTGTTAAAAAGTAAGTTGTTTATTTTTATTATCATTTTTTAATCGGTCGTAATGCCATTATGCAGAGCTCTCGTCTAACGTCACGTGATTAACTTTAAATATTTTGAATCACCTAGTCGTCTTGGCTGACAACTATGGATGGGATGTCGCTTAACGATTACAAATCATCCGATGACAATTGTTTATGTAATCAGTGGTTTATTTGCTGTCAAAAACCTCAACAATAACAACAATAATAACATCTGTTTATTTCAGTTTCCATGAACTGTTATTTGTTCTTGCGTTATTTCTTCAGTGTGTTTATCGTTAGAATATTAAATTAAGCCACTCGTAATTTGACAATTCACGAAAACAATTGACAATAGATAGTCATAAAATCACATGACTGCAATATTAAATTATTGGATAAAATACGTTGAAGATTTTAATTATCAATAAATTTAATCGCCAGATCATGTAAGAAAGTTAATAGGCCACTTCAGTATATATATATATATATATATATATATATATATATATATATATATATATATATATATATATATATATATATATATATATATATATATATATATATATATATATATATATAGCACTAAAAATTTTAATTGTTAATTATATAGTAATTAACCGAATTCCAATTAGAAGAAACCATTATGCAATTTTCGTTTGAATATTCAAACGATGTGTGTAACTGATATCGGCGTTGAATTGCGATAGTTATGATGATTATTCGCCATAAGTTGTGGTAAAAATACCGACAGTAAAAAAATACCAAATCCCGACTGGGATATTTAAAACATATTTCGAACTGTCGGACCATCGTAGCCGGGCCGGCCTATCGAATGCTAACGTATTTCATTCTACGGATGCCTTGTCATCCCCAATTCTAGAGAATTTTCAACTAATTCCACGTATGGCGTAGCCTCGTCCTCATTGGCCACTTGTTGCACGGCGACGACCAAGTCTCCGCCTCCATTAATTCTTTCTGAGCTTATGGTCTAACTGATGGTTATATGTACACACGTTTGGCAAAGTTTCACTCGGGTTCCCGTTGTAAAGGTGAAAATTTAATCGATTTTTCACAGAGATCGTTTCGTACGCGCGCAATCCGTTCCCTTTAAATCGACAACAGTCGGTATCAATCAATTCTTTAATTGCAAATCGTTCAATAGATATATAGTTTTGTTTTGTTTTTGTTTTCTTAATTCACACTCACATCGTTTTAATTATATCTTGTATTTAAATTGTTCTAATTAAACAAAACAACTATATATTTTAGTTGCAACTAGATGTCGTATTTGATGTAGTTCCTTTTCGACATCTTTTTACTCTTGTCATCTTCTATAAAATATTTATTATGTTAAATATTTACGAAATTTAAAATATTACGTTTACAAATAACAAATATTTCCTTAAAAATTTAAATTAATTAATTTTCCTTCATATCTTTGTAAAATCACTTCAAGAGATATATTATATATCAACAGAAATTTTTATTTAAAATAAACCTTAAGGGATTTGCATCAAATTTATCACAATTAAATGTTCAGCAGATCGATTTTAAGTCACTTTCTTTCTTCAACAACAATCAGAACCACATAAAAATCAATTAGTATAGTAACATGATACTGAAAAACAGGTGACATGAAGCAAATCTTTATACAGAAAATAGTTTTTTTTTCATTGAGGATATCAGTACAATTTTTCTTTAAAATCTTGCTCCATAATAAGTTTTGTGTACCATTTTGTTTATCATTTATGTTTATTTCTTTTTTTATATCATCAAAGGGAAACTATCTTTTTTAGTGAGAGTTTACAATCTGAATAATATAGTAACGTGATATTAAAAAACTTGCTTAAGTTCACTACTCGTGACGTGAATAAAGTTTTTATATAGAGAATATTTTTTGCTAATTGACGATATCAATCAGCATCATTTTTCTTTGAAATCTTCCTACTCCTTCAGAACTTCAATAATTTTTCATTCACCTTATTTTTGAATCATAAAAAACTAGATTTTATATCTGGATTAGTTTTATATATCATCTTGCTTGTATTTTATGTTTATTTCAGTTATTTAATATATTCATAAGCAAATTATCTTTTTATTGAGTGTTTTTACTAAAAGTCTTACGTCTCTTTGATCAAAAGTTTTACCCAAGAGTCACCAAATTATTTGCTATTTGCCAAAGTATTGTTATTTTATAGCTTTGTCATTAATGGTCCAATTATAGAAAAATACTAGATAAAAGAATAAAAGATTTTCCTTACAGACATGTTCAGTTAATTTAACAAATACGCGTTTAACAACATCGAATCATCCAGCCGACTGACAACTGACCATCCATAAATAACTAGCACAGTTTTGTGTACCATTTTTATCGCAATTTGATGCTATAAAATAAAATTACCGCAAGTATAAAGGCACCGTTACTACAGCGTACTGCCTTACCGACGGTACAATGGAACCTGAAAAAAAAAACATAATTAAATTACAAAAAAAAGAACGTCAAATGTCCCAGTCAGGATAGTTGAGATTGTACCTGAGATCAATTTTAGAAAAATGCCACAGAAATGTGGTAAATAGACGGGTATTAGAGTAATTATAGAGCATTAACACTTAAAGTTAAACGTTCTTAAGTACTGGAGTCGTCTTGGAGACGGTCAGAGATAATAAAATAAACAAGGAGAGTCATAAAACGTGATGGTTGGTTAACTATGTATGAATTTATTTTGTACCCCACTAACAAATTGCTGTACTCTACTTTTTGCTACAATTAACGATCTGTTATAGACGTTTTCTTCACATCATTTTCTATATAATATCACTGCATTTTCTCTCAGTAATATCCAGCTTCTCATCATTGAAAATTAATTTCGTAATAATTTCATATCTGTCATAGAAATCTTTTTAAAGACGATATAATTTTCCGTATGGTTTTCTAAGCTCATTTATACCTAATTATATTAATAGTAGAAGCAGTAATTACCAAATTTGGGCTAATAACAATATTCAAGTAGCCACCAGTTACTGTATGGTAATTAATGTTCTTATGCTAATTTTAAGAGTTACTCATACACTATATAAGTTCCTGTAGTATGGCTTCGGTCTGATTTTCTACGAGTTGTGGAGTAACTGTATGGCTTCTGCACTGTTATAATTTAGCAACCTTCTTTCATGTATTAAATCGAAATCTTAGATAAGTTCGTAAATCTATTTGATTATAAATATAAAAAACTAAACTAACTAAATAAACATTCATAATTAAACGAAAATCTTTGTCTTGACACAGTTGGATCAATAGTCAGTTTGATGTCTAAGTGCAACCGCATATTTGTGCCTAATAAATCCAAATATCATTAATATTAATAACCAGTTCTTTGTCTGATCTGCTCAGCTTTCTGTCTAACATGTTATATCCAATTTCACCTACTAGCAAGATGAATGATACCAAGGTATTTCGTTGAGATGATTCTCCATGATTCTGACACCTGTAGTTTTTCTAAAGCTCTGGGCAGAGTTAAAAGTGCTGTTTCTGTTGTTGTTGGAATACCAGGAGTGTAGAACTGTTACAGAGGTGATCCTTGCGGAACTCTGGGTGCAATAGTTTGATATATTGGGAATAATCAATATATTTGTTCAAATTGTGAATAATTTACATTATGTTAGTTCTCAAATATATTATTATGATTTATATAAAAATAGGGATCAAAATTTGTATCAGTCTCTGAAAACACCATTTTTATTACATATAACCTAAAAAATATTCATCAATGGCGTCAGCATAAAGCCATAAAACAGGTATGAACACCTCGTCGTTTTTCACATCAGCAGAAAGTTATGTGACGAGCTGGTACTTAAACGTCCTGACCTGTGACATGTATTTTTCGTCGTTAGATGGCGCATATCTAAACATTCCACGCCGACCTGATACGATCAGATCGTTGTAGCGTCAATAGTGTCGCAGGATTAACACGTTTCCAACTGGAACGACCAGAACGGTAACGATTTCATACCGTCCGTTATCTTGCACGTGATCTCCGAAAACGACAAGTGAAAAAAAAAACGAGGAGAAGAGAAGAAGAAGAGGAACGGGCAGCGGACACAGAAATAAAAAAACATTAAAAACACCGTTCAAAGTTTTAAATTAAGTGTTGCCGACACAGGTTGCCTTATATTTGACCACGACTCGGGATATAATGAAACATGCTGTTTAAATATATATACAAGATAGTATGTTGACGTTCTACACAAAGAGGAGCCCGTGAGAAACTATCTTTTTCGTTTTTTATTGCTTTCATAACTTGACCCCGGTCGACTGTCGAGCCACCGATGATTCTTTTTCCTTTTTTTATTTCTTTTTGTTTTAAATAATTGCCGAAAATATTTTCATCGCCAACGTTACACATATCTCAATAATTCGTCTTCATTTCGTCATGATATAGGACCCGTAACAGCTTAAATTACCACCATCTTAATAAAAAAGGCCATTTTTGAGGAATATCGAAATAATTTTTTACTGATATGCGATAAATTTAGAGTAAATATTAATATTTATTTTTAATTATTGATAAGTTTCTATAGTTATAAATACATTTACTCGATCAATTACTAGATGTACCGAAAAGTTATTACCGGTTTTTCTAACATTATGTCGCTAGGCCTAAGTATATAATGTTATGATTTCACAAATATGTCATTTTATTCCACTGACATGAGACTTCAAAGCTATATGTGTGATATTTTGCAAAGATAACACCGTCATAGATTTATACTTCTTTGAAAATGTCAAACCACAAGAGCTATTGAATGAAAACCCAACCCAAACTAGAAAAAAATTTGCAGAAGAGTTAAGAAGGGATGATGAGAAGTGGATTAGTTTTGTAAATCGTAAGCGCAAATATTCATGGTTACCAACTGGCGAAGCCGGCCGATCGACTCCAAGGCCAAATCGTTTTGGTCGCAAGACAATGCTGTGTGTTTGATGAAAACTAAGTGGCGTGGTGTATTTCAAACTGTTGAAACCCGGTAAAACATCTAGTAGTGATCACTTCCGACAACAAATAATCAATTTAAACCGTGTATTAATCGAAAAACGCCCAGAATGGGCCCTAAGACACGGTAAATTGATTTTATAGCACGATAGCGTGCCTTCTCGTGAAGCATGAAGCACCTGGATAGGACATATAGCACCAGTCTCCAAATTTTTTTCGGAAAAGTTAGAAATTCGCCCGATGTTTTTTTGGGATGGCATCCACAAATTGCCTGGGTATAGAATCAAATAGACAATATTTTGAATAAATAAATGTTTACATTTTCTTGAAAATTATTTATTTTTTTTCCAAAAAAAAACCGTAATGACTTTCCGATGGGCCTGGTGTATTTTTGACAAATATTATTTTAATTTACCTTGCATATATTCTAACAGACTTATTATTATCAATATACTAAGATTCTTGAAAATAATAATTTTTTTCTTATTAGATTTCTACTTCAACTTTCACCAAAAATTCAACATTTTATATTAGTACGTTCAGTGAAAATAAAATCTGACATATTGACAACACGTCAGTCATGATACGAATCAAAATTAAATTAAAAATTTGAGATATTAAGTGTTTAAACTTGCCGAGATGTATTTCGCCAAAAAGTAGGATTAGTGTCGGACTAACGATACCGTACTGACCCCATTCTTTCTTCTGTTTCAGATCTTCAAAGTGTTATTGTCTTCAGTACTTATCTCTCCTTCTTAACATTCCCAACGTATCACGCACAGCCTGTCAGAATGTCATCCAGCGACAGTACAGATCGCTGGGTCATACCCTGCGGATCCTTACCTAGTCCGCCCAGTGGTCCAATACCAAGTGAGATCAACACCACCACCATGTTATACGTGGGAAGGAACGCCAAACACGCTCTCACGTTTGCCCGGGAGGACTTTCAAAAACGTGTCATGGACGAACTGGTGAGTTTACCCGATCATGTCATCTCTTTATCAGTAGGTTTGGTTATGGAGAATTATATATAACTCTGTTGTACAGAAAAGCAAAACGAGTTAAGTGTTTGGAGAGAGAGCGAGAGAGGGAGAGAACAATATTCAATTTAACCACACTTATTTTACTGCCCCGTATTAGCATAGTACCGAAATCGTATAAACCTAAACGATCCGATGAATCTAAAAAGAATGGACTGTATGCTTCATTGTTAAGCTGAACCACAATTAAAGTTGAGAATCAGTGTCATCGTGAATCATCATGCATTACCTATTATTTATAGTGGGTAATAAATCATCGTGATAGTTATCACCAAAAAAAAAGTACGATACATCGAACAAGTTTTACATTTTTAATAATAAGAAACGAATACGGTATCTGATGATGGCTAGGGCGAATAGTAATTATTCAAAATAGGAAAAAAAGGTTTTTCCTTTCAAGATCTTTTTGTATTATATGACAGAAGGATCTGTTTTATTATAAAACTCTAAACTTTATTGTTTCCAAGTAGTTGCAAAATTTAACACATAAATAGAACTAATATAAACTAATGACAAATTTGGAACTCCCCAAGAAATTGTCTAAAATTCGGGCGAATAGAAATATATTTCCACAAATTATTTTCTTGTAAAAGAAATACATTTGATGTGGTCTTTTATTATAATATAAAAATAGTTTAAAATAAATTAAATATAAAATTTAGGACAAAATAACATATATACCCAAAAAAAATCCCAATGTCCAAAATTTTGGTTTCTAACTTGAATCAATAGAAATTGATCGGTTCTTTCTTGTTGAGATGGAGAAGAGTGATGGTAATAAATTCTAAAATTCTAAATTCTAGTCTAAGAAGAATTCAGAACTAAGAAAATTATGCTGTTATTATGGATAACTACTATTTTGAGGAAATGAGGTGTAAACAAACTTTGTAAAAATGTTCAATAACTGTAACGGCATGACTCAAAAACCAGAAGGAAACAAAAGTACACTTGGTATAAATGCCAAAGGACAAAGTATTTTTCGCTTGATACTATGCATAAACCAGTAAAAATTTAATAAAAAATCACCATATTAACCTGACATCTCTCTTGGTGATATATAAGACGTCCACAACCGAAGGAGAGTTGACTAATTTCGACTGTCGTACCCTCCCAGCTCTAATTACGTAGGTCTCATCTATGGCCCCAATTTGGTACGAAGTAACAAAAAACAAGATCCTTCGAGAGCTATGTCAAAATCTGCGGTGGAAGTTATTTCAGCAAACCCTCTTAGATCCTTTTATTTG
Organism: Rhynchophorus ferrugineus; assembly: GCF_030347505.1. Lineage (NCBI taxonomy): Eukaryota > Metazoa > Arthropoda > Insecta > Coleoptera > Curculionidae > Rhynchophorus > Rhynchophorus ferrugineus. The sequence goes on along the minus strand of NW_027472583.1, from coordinate 13,488,245 downwards.
CAAATAGATTATTAGTGAGACCCGGAGAAAGAAGAGGATAAGGTGAACGAAAGTCGATTCGGCAAGAGGGTAAGACAATGGAGACCATGGTCGATAGATACTCAGGCGTATATCCGATATATTGAAATTGACTAATTGGAGAACCTGATTTACTATTTCGGCCAGGCTCTGTCAGAGCATGATTGTTTTAACACATATCTCCACAAAAAGAATAAAAGAAGTACTAGCATTTGCGTATATTGTGAGGAGAAAGATGATGCAAAGCATACACTATTTTAATGAGCTGATTGGGAATATGGCAAGGACATTTTTAGTAAAAATAGCAATTTGTTCATCAGTGAACGTATGGTGTGATATCCGGATAAAGCCAGAGAGAGAGAGAGAGAGAGTGGAATTGGGTATACGCACGGTTATTGAGACCAAGAAATGGAATATCGAGCAATCAGCATGCTGTATCATGTCGAAGTAGTGCTAGAACAGTTCCGATACAATACGATTCGACAGTTGAAACCTTACGTTGCAATTAAAGTTCTGATGAAAATAATATCTGACGCATTACTTCACCAATTATATTTTGAAGATTTTCTCACTTCAGTAAAACAATATATCTGTATATATACGTACATATATACGTTTAGACGTATGGATATCGTCTTCATTTGTCAGTTGTGCGTTTTTTAAGGTCGTAGCGGCAGACAGGAAGGATGTTATTTGCTTTTTACGTTATACAGGATCTCGAATTGTTAAAATGACTATATGACCGTAAATCGTGCAGGAATTTAAATTGCATACGCCTATTGAATGACAATGAGCGTCGCAGATGAAGGCGTTATTACCTAAAATATTTCGGTTACGCACCTTAATTAGAAACATATGGCGGACGATTTAGTGGACGATGGTTCGCCGATCGCCAACTTGACAGGTTACGTCCGAAATTGCGCCACACCGCGCCGACACCGATCATTTTTATTTAGTATCAGCCGCGAATTGGATCAAAACGGCGGCGAATATTCGATAAAATGATCAGGAGTTTTAGGAGGATTCCAACCTTGTGATTTGAAATTTAAATTAAGAAATAGAATTGACTTCTTTGTAACATAAAACCGAAACAAACGTCTCAAATTTGATGGTGTTTTTATGCGATAGTTAACAGGTCAATTGAAAAATCCCCAGCCTGACACATAGATGGCGATACTAGAATTAAATCCATATATTTTTTGGTTAGCCCTAACCCTCAAAAGATGCGTGTATAAATAACGACTGTCGGATCGTTAGTTTGTGAATTATAGCATTTTGAGAGAAACAGCTTTTGTTATTGTGAAAAAAATGGATAAAATATTATTTCGCGTGTTGATAAAATATTGCTTTTTGAAGGGAAAAAATACAGGTGAAGCAAAAACTTGGCTTGTTGCCCAGTTTCCGGGCATTGCCCGAGGAAAATCAACCGTTAAGGATTGTTACGCTAAGTTTAGATGTGGTGAAATGAGCACCGAATTTTCATTGACTACCTTGAAAAAGGAAGGATCCACCGTCAACAGCGATTGGATGCACCGTGTCACAAGTCAGTGAAAACCATGTCAAAAATCCATGAATTGGGCTTCGAATTGCTTCCTCATCCACAGTATTCTCCAGGTCTGGCCCCCAGCGCTCGCTGGGAAGAAATGTTTGTCGAATGAAGATGTGATCGCCGAAACTGAGGCCATTTTGAAGAAAATGACAAATCGTACCACAAAATTGGTTGAACGGTCGGTATAATCAGCGTATCACCCTTGAAGGGAATTATGTTGTATAAAAAAACTAATTTTGGCAAAAAATGTGTTTTACTATAGTAGGCCGGGTACTTTTCAATTGACCTATTATATAGGATGTATGAATGACCTAGAGCGCGAAGAAGCATTTTTTTAATAACAGCAAGCAAGAGAATCGTATAAATTAACGAAATTTATGAGCTATGGTCTGTATGAGGAAATATTGAACATATTCATCATCTAGCCCTTAGTAAAGAATTTGATGACTTGCTCGTATGTAACCTAGCTTCGGATTTATTTTCCCGCATTTATTCCAAAGAAGGACGTTTTTCGGACGATTTTGAAACGTACGTATCGCGCCATGCACCCCGATTCGCCAGATTTGGTGCCCCGAGTACAGTTAGATCACGTCCTCGACGGAAGGTGCGTCTGAGGTCACCAACAGATCGCCGATCGCGATGATCCCGGCCAAAAGATCGATTCGTAAAGACGAGAGACATAAAATAGTCGTCCCAGCGATCCGTCCCAATGTCAATACACGAAGTGTCACGTGGTATCCCGAAGAATTGCAGCGACTTCCGACGATCGAGCGGATGTGTCGACGGAGACATCCGATAGAAAGGGACGGGACGATGCGATCGAGCCGCAAAAGAGAGAGACGGAAAATATGATAGTGTGTAATCAGTCGCCGGTATGATTTCCCTCTTTCGTTTTGTAGTCAATGGTATATTTAATGCGTGAGCTACGTTGCATACTAATCAGCTAGTGGAGACGCCTCGGGAGATATACTAAGAAAAGTGTTGCTTTCTTTAATTAATGAATGGGACTGTCTGATAGTATTTTGTCGATGTTTTATTATATTTAAATTTTACTTCCACAATCATGAATCAGTTTCGCTTCGTTTAAGTTCCTTTTAAACATATAGGAAGTGATTTTTAACGCTACTCAGTTCCAAAACCTACGAAGGTTTTAAATTTTTTGCAGAATTATTTTATGAACTCGCTCATCTTACCTTCCTCATCTTACCTATTACCTTCAAAATAACCTTGATTATACTTCACTGAGAACAAGACTTTTACACCCTTAGTATAAATATTTATATCTAGTTTAGTTTCCGGTTTATTTCCGAACTTAAATGAGAATTTTGTAAATGTATTTCTTCTATAACTCTCGCATATTGATCTTCCCAATTAATTTAATTTTATTTGATTTAGAAATTGATATATGAAATACTTCTCATTCTCATTTCTTAGCCATTTATTCTTGAATTTAATTAAGTTCTGCTCTCTTGCGGACTTTCTTGTGGTTTTGTCGATGTTTTAACTTGAACTTCAAACTGTTTGAACTTTACCTTCAAAGTTACCTCGATTATACTTCACCGATGAAAAATCTTTTAACCCTTTAATTTTGTAGATGTTATATCAATTCAACTACCAAATGAAAGAGACTGTCTTATGTTTTTTTCGGTGTTTCTTTGGAAATTTCCCTCAAAGTTATGTTAATTATATTTGTTTATTTCTGTACTTAAATGAGAGTCTTATAAATGTTTAAAAATATATTTTACTTCTTTACGTCTTTTTTAATATCTACGTCTTTTGTAAATATTATATTTATTTTATGCAACAGCATTAACTATGATACTGAACTCATACATATTCACCTTCTGAGCTATTTTTAGCTTGACTTGATTTAGAATCAAATACCTTAAATATAACTTCCAATTGAACAAGGGAGATGATTTTTTCGATGTCTTAGGAGGGTTTTTATCAAATTATATAAGTCATATATTCAAAATTACTGGAACTTTTACCTTTACTGTAACATTAATTATATTTTATTGAGAACAAGCATCTTAAATAACCTTAGTATTGATATTTATATCTAGTTTATTTATTTATTTATTTATCATCTTACAGTTTTGTTTGTTAACTTTGATACAGTGGATCTTAATATTATACGATAATTTTTTCTGTTAATACTTTTCATATTATGAATATTATGTTTTAAAAGAACCAGGTTGTTTCAAATTTCAATGATCAATCGAGATTGAAATCAATATCACCTGAAATAGTTTCTCCAAAACAATAGTTCCACAGCAACAGGTATAAAAGTTTTAGAGACGACGAAGAACCGAACGCTAACCTTATTTTCTCGTTTTATTTGCTCAATATCATAAACTGATTTCTATTCGCCACCAATGTGTAAACTGGTGTATTGTGAAACGTATAAATGAATACTTTAGTCACTTGAAATGGATAAATTTATGAGGCAAATAATAAATATGCATCCTACTATAATTTACGAGAATTGTGCGATAGCTGTCTGGCCTATAGGGAGGTATTGCTTATACGAACCGTATCGCTATTTAAACCGTGATAAATTTTTTCACTGGATTCTGTTCCTGTATTCCGTTAATGAGATAAACCGATAGGAATGGGAATTTAAAAAAAAACAAGAAAATAACACTATATGTTACCAACCGGAATTAGCGATAAAAACCCGACTCTGGCTCTTCCCGAATAGCGGAAACAAATTACGCTATTGACGAATCTTACCTTACGCCACAGGAAATCTCGAATACGGGCGACGCAATGACATAATTTTCATTGAAGTCCGATTATTCGTTCTTGCGGTTTGGATCAGGCCATATGTATGCAAACTAACGCCATCTATATGCGGAGACAATCACGAAAATACGCTGCGTTTCGTGTGGAACAAGTGCGGCCTTGATGATGCGTACGTCACTTTGATCGAGCCAGACAGGTGGTCGCCTGAATATCGCTCAGTGGAGGCGTTTACAACTCACTTGGAACGTTACCACATTAATGATAATGATGGGAGCGATTTAAAAGCTATAATTGAAAGTGTTAATTCTCGTGGTTCCTTCGATCGGTTGATGTTGATTCGACGTGAACCCAATGACGTCATCACTGGTTACAGAACAACCCTAGACGTTATTCCATAGGGAATCTGGGTGAATTAAAATTAGGCACGTGTGAAAGTAATTTATGTTTTCTACGATGCCGAATATATACGACTTTCTTACATTCAAATAATCACCAATGGGTTGTCATAATTATCATTTTTAACAGAGTTATAAAAATAAGGATATTTCACGATAACCGAAATATTGATACTTAAAAACAAGACAAAGGGAAATCACAATGTGAATCTTGCGATCTGGTAATGAATGACCAATGTTTTAAGGAGTATTTAAATATACATGTGGCTCTCACTTTACACTTTTGCTGTTTACAAAGGGTATGAAGATGATAATGCACAGCATTTTTACAACTCGTGAAATAGATATGACCCAATCTTGTGCTATGGTTTTCGATATCCTTAAAATAGCAAGCGAATACAAACACCTACTTGAAGAGACAAAAACGCGGATTACTTTTTCACGTTCCTAATAGAAATAATTCTGTTTTAAGGTAACTCTAGAACCGTTTATATACGTCGAAGATTCTGGTCCATTTAAACGTTCGATTCGTAGGAAAATTAAGATACGATCTGTAAGTTCTCTCAATTTAATTGAAGGGCCGAAACGCTTTATTTTGTGGGAGGCTTTTGTTTACCAACACAGTTGCAATTACACTTCATTCACACACACTCTGAAATTAATAACCAGTTGAACTGTTCTATTTACGATGATCTTACGCGACTAATATTTGACTGAACAAGCGGGGAAAACAGAACAAGGTCTGCGATGTTTGTGATGATGATGATGATGTTTTTTTTGTTGTGTCTTGTCTTCCTTCGATGCTGACTAAAAATGTTTTGGGGTTTTGTAGACTTACACTTTGGTCATAAAAGAGATATGGTTATACACTGTCGCTGTATTCTTGTGCTTGTACTGTTTTAAATTAAATATTTTTATGTTGTCTTAATAGCATGTTTATAATGAAATAATTTGTACTAAACTCGTGCTTCTGGTGTTTGTTCTTGTGTGCTAAATGTCCCGTTTCCCTTTGTTTCAGGCCAAAACCGGTTTGAATCCTGATGCTACGTTTTCGACAGTCACGTTTGATTGGTTGCCAAAATTGCCTAATCTTTCAGATGAACAAGAAAAGCAAGAGCATTTCGATAATCTCAAATCCACGGAGCAGGTTAGTACCGAAAAATGATAACAAAAGCTCATTGTTCCTGTATCAATTAATATAAAGTTAAATAGAAGACATCAAATAATTCGATCATCATCGTCTTACGATGATGAGAATTTGAATAATGAAAATAACATTTCTAAAAAAAGCAAATTTTAAAACCTTAAAATATTTCTTGGTCAGGATATTCTCTTAAGAATAATACTTTTAAGAAAAGCATTTAACATCTTCTATTAAACTAGCATCTTCAGCAAAATAGCAATGTATTAGGTACTTACATGTATTCTGATTATTTTTTTTTTCACTTTAAAAAGGCATTGATAAGAATTGATAAAATAAATATTAGTCAAGGTGTTTTCCATCATTTCCTATAACTTTCTCCCATCTATCTGGTGACGTGGCAATACTATGTCGAAATAACGCTGTTGGTGTGCATTTTTGCACCTTTCGTTACCTATTGTTTTTGTTTTATTTTACCTATTTTGCACATGTCGTTCAGTTTGTTCAATTGACGTCGGTAGTGTTCTGCAGTAACAGTGCATCTCTACCTACTCAATAACTTGACAATAACAACTGGAAAGTAATTTTTGTGTAAACAGTTTACACTTATACTTTGGGTTTCCACCAATATATATCACTGATCAAGATACACGTAAACACATAATACTTGATGCTTTTGAGATTCTATATATTTTATTAAAAATCTATTTCAATTAATTATATATACTGAGTTTAATGGGATAATTTCTTGAAGATAATCTAATTTTACATGAAATTTTAATTTAATGAGATATTAATGGTGTTGAATACATTTAAAGCTTTATATTAATATATTTTTAGTGGAAATAATAAGTTTGATGATGTGATAAATAATTAACATGTTGCCTTGGAGACTAATGTTTTTTTTTTCATTTACAGTGTGTAGAGGGACTCCTAACCATGTATAAGAATTTGCAAATAATGGCGGTGGCATTGGACGCTGTGGTGGCCGATTACAATCAGAGTTCTGTGGAATCGTTGAAGCAAGGCGCCAGCCAGCTATACGGCCTCATCATCAACATCCTCTGTGACCTTCAGGAGGTGCTCATTCAAAACAATATCCCCATCAAGAACGACGTGGGACGCGAGGTGGTACCCGACGAGTACCGCAACATCTTCGAGAACAAAACCAGACGGGCAGAGCGCGACTGGATCGTCTTGCGCGAATTTATCAAGGTGATGGAGTACACCGTCGAAGCCTCCGAACATCTGTACAAAGAGGGAGCTAGTCAAAGCGCATAACCGCCATCAATGACCTTTTTTTTTCGGTATTATTAATTGACATTTGATTGGTATCATCGATCGATAATCGAGATATCTTTCGACAGCTGATTTTCGTGATATCTATTGACGTTTAAATTAAAAAAAACTGGTTTAAAGTAATATTTAAAACTGTGAACATGGCCTTTGTCAACTGGACTTGTATATTTTCATAAACGATAAAAAGATTAGAGAGAATTAACTTTTTCACTAAAAGATTTTTGTATTTTCTTTGATAACTTGGGATATGATGAAGCGATACTCGTAATATCGATATTCAGTATATAAAGAAATTGAAAATTAAAGCAATAAAGTGATGAACAACGTCTTTTTGTACTCCTTCTTGATCACTTTATTCCGAACTTGGCTTAATAGTAATAAGTAATTTATTTTATTATGTATTTTGAATTTATTATATTTATTGTATTTATTTCTCCGCCTTTAACATTATTATGTATATATTTATTTTTTTTGTATACAATCCTATCAATCAAGGACTGCCTTTTAATTATAAGTTAATTTCTCTGAAACTTGCCGGAAGCAAATGAAATATTGTCTTTTGTCATTTTGTCCCCCCGGCTTGACTGTGGACGGATCTCGTTCCTCGACAGTTTAACTTATAAGGTTTTTGAGTTGAGTAGTGATTGTACATAGATCTGAAAGTATTATTATTGTATAAACAACAACGATTTTATTTTGTATAAAAAACATCACAAAATAAAAAGTGTATCAAAAAAACGAATTCGGATGAATTTCACTTGTCACTCTCGTACATGATCATTGTTTTAATATTGATAGCAAATTGTTCCTTATAAAAATTGCCATTACTGATACGACTGATACAAGTTGATGATGATGATTTATATTTGATGTTTTGTGTTGTGAAGAATTGTGTACATTTTGAAATTGGGATTCATCGTGTCGGCGATTGATGCATCTTTTCTTTTTGCGTATTACGTTTTATTTTAATTTATTGACTGTAAACGTCCGACTAACTATAGTCCTCGTTTTTTTTTGTATAGATTTATGATTTTTTAACTGTGATATACAGTACAGATGTTTTGTTTTTTATTACACAAGGTGTTTTATTTCTATTTATCCTATACCACTCACTCCTTCTTTTGCATTGACATAAACACACTAGTTAAAATAACTCTGTCGAATTGACATATAACCGCACACTGGCAAAATAATTACGACTACCAATTTTACTTAAAAAACTATATATAAATTATACTTTATGTCAATATTGCACACATTCACTAATTATTTTATTATTTACTATTATTATTAACTAGTTTTCCTTTCTTCCTTAAGGAGATACAACTATAATAATACGAAAGTTCAGACCAATTAACTAACGCCCAATCATTGCAAATTATAGCACCAGTATATTAGTATATTATTTTTATGTTACCAAATATCACTTAGTCCCTATCATCTAAAATTAATTAATTTTATTATTTCTCAATTATCTGCCTAATTATAGTTGGATGGTTTAAAATTATATCAGTTATTTTCGATTGTTTTTTTTGTTGTCAGAAGTCGAAAACATTTTTACGGTTCTATAGTAGCTTGAGAGCGAGAGCAGTTTACTCTTGTCCACAATTTGGGACGGAAATATTAGAACTTTAGATGTATTTGGAACGTACGAAGTACCGTGGTTAGCATATTGGTATATCTTACTTTGACAATATAAAATATTAATATATTATAATAAAAATATTGTTATATTAATAGTCATAAATAAGTTTTCATTCATAAATGGATTATTTACACATTTTTCAAAATACAAAATTATTCGTAATATTTTGCCACAATTGCAAAATGTCACCTTAATTATATCTGTTGAGTATATCTTGGGATGAATTTCTGTAATGTATAAAAGGTAATCATTGTTTGCTGTTAACAAGCAAATTATAAAACTTTTACGGATCTGAGATCTGTTATATTGGATATTCCGTAAAAAGTAATATAACATTATTTACAATGAAATCAAGAGAATGACAAATATGCATCAGGAGAAGCTCCACTCTCATGTCAATACCAAAATATTACAAATGATGGATCACAATCCAGTAGGACACAGAGTCAAAACAACCGAACAACTGGTTCTTGTGTTATACTAAATTGTGTTTAAAAGGAAAAGAAAATAAAGGATGTTACGTGCTTTTAATTCTTTTAGATATATAACCTCTAGTTCCCAATTAATATTTGTTATGATCAACTAAGCTCATATAAATGTATTAGTTCCTTTTATATTAATTATTATTACACAAATAGCTGCATAAATAAATAAATAAATTATCACAGCTATTTGTGTAATTAAAATTAGGAAAAAATCATGTCGAATAACTAATAAATTCAATTCTAAAACAGAGTGACAAACTGATTTAAAACTTTTAAGCAATAAAAAGGATTACATAGACAAAAAGGAGTTCCAAAAGTTAACCAAACACCTTCTATAAGTCCGGCTTTTGAAACTCACTCAAAAAATCACAAGCCTGTTACACTATTTAGTTTCGGTGATATTTATTTATTACAGCTAAGAATTATCTAAATAAACATCCAAAGTTTATTACAATATACCAACTTTAAATGCGACCGAGATTTAAAATACTAAGTTAGAATTATAGAAACGTTAGATTGAAATAAAAAATAATAGCTTAACACACTTGAAAAAATGTTTTATTTCAAAGCAAAATGTATTCAAGTATTATTTTTAAAAGAAATAAGGAAAGAAATGTTTATTTTGTATAAATTATACTACCATTTTACTGTCTAAAACAATATCAAATAACAATCATATACAGACCATTTCTTAAATAGTAACATTTAAATGAACGTTTTTAAAGGTTTAATTGAGTAGAGTCACTGGTGTATTCATCACAAGAATTTCTAATGAAGAATTACTTGAAAAGTTTCTAAAAAGTTTCGAATACGTTATGTCCCATAATTTGATAAGTTGCATTTATACTCTCAGAGAAGAATGAAAATGTTTTATATATGGTAATGAGAATATTATAAGATTACTATGCTTCAGCGATTTCAAGTCAGATATCACGCCATCTATTATTAGATATTGGAATTTATTCTTAGGGCATGAAAAATAGTTTAAGTATGTTATTAAAGAGTATATCATATCCATGAAGTACGAGAGTGAGTTTAACATTTTCCTCCTGACACAGAGATGGCGCTCTTATCACGAATATTTTATTTTTCCCGCCTGAGTACACATGTCATCTCTTTTGCTGATATCTCTTTCACTGATTCAAATATTTTTATACGAATTTTCACCAAAGTTGGCAAAATATTAGGGCGGGTCTGCTTCTTCCATGGCAACCGTTAACAAGTAATGGAGTTAAAAGCAAATCTTACAAATTGTAATTGTTGGATGATAGCAGAATAAAGGTGAGTGAGATAGCTGACGCTGTGGGAAAATTAAAATATAGATTACAGACGGTCCTATAAAAATAATTGCAGAATGCCAATCAAAAATCTATGGACATATAGGGATCTGACCGATGTTGTGGGACAATTATTCTAAAGGAATATATCTTATGATTTGGAATTGCCAAACTTCAATCTGTTCCCAATGAATAACCGTACCCAATGAATAACAGATCAGTTGAAAATTCCCCGGCCTACCATAGTAAAACACATTATTTTGGCAATTTTTTTTATTCAACATAATTCCCTTCAAGGATGATACATTGATTATACTGACCCTCCAACTTTTCGATACCATTTCTGTAGTAGATTTTTGGCGATTTCGTCTTTCAAACGGTCCAATAACGCTATATAATAGTCGCTGTTAATAGTCCTTCCTTTTCCAAGGTAGTCAATGAAAATTATTTCATGCGAATCCCAAAATACAGACGCCATAGCCTTGCTAGCCGACTGTTGCGTTTTCCCACGCTTTGGAGCGGGTTCATCGTGTGCAGTCCACTCGGATGACTGTCGAATGGACTTCGGAGTGAAATGATGGAGCCATATTTTATCCATTATCACATATCGATGCAAAAACTCGGGTTTGTTAAGCTTGATCATCTTCAAATACTGCTTCGAATCATCAACTCGTAGTTGTTTTTGGTCAAAAGTGAGCTCGTGCGGCAACCATTTTGCACAGAGCTTTCTTATACTCAAATATTCATGAATTGTATAATGTACACGTTCAATGTACACGTAAAATGAACGTCGAACAGAGAAATTTTAACTTTCAGGATGTCAGGGACAGAGGTAAACAGATAAAGGATGCAAAGACAACTGATAATTATTGAGAATTAAATCAACAATAAATATGAGTTAAAATCTCCTTAAAATATTACTATTGTCGAAGACTTGAGTATTCCCATAATTATTCAGCTCAAATCTCTTTTTTTAGAGTGGAAATGCGCTGGAAGTGGTTCGAAAGATGGAAGAGAGAGACTTGGGATTGGTCACAGAATTCAAAGCTCGATGCAGTGCTTGAGAACATCAAGTGGTTCTGCGGGAAATAACAGAGTCCCAGCCTCAGACTGTGGATTGTGCATTTGCGCTTAAAACAGGACATCAAACATTCAATACCGGTGCAACCAATCTGTCCTCTTGGGCAAACAGGAAGACACTTCTGGCAAAAGTTAGTTTCGACTTTTGAGGCTTGAGTCAAGCAATTAAGCAGCATCCTTGAGAAGATTCGAGTCTCTTACTAAATAATTTATCTCAAAATGAGGAAAAATTTCATCATAATCTTCTAATTCAAAACTTGATGTTATCGCATTCAAGAATAGAATGTTCTTCCTCAAAACTTTGAATTTCTGACTACATCGCGGGGTTCTAGGGACATCCATTCTAAATTCTGACGCCCTAGAACATTTCTAATATTATCTTCATTCTCAGCATATTAATATTTTTTGTCTCAGACCTGCATAATCAGTGAATATGTATAGCAGTGAAATATTATAGCATAAAAACGAAACGGTGGAATACACCGACAAGTCATCCCAGACATCCCATTAAGTTACGTAAATCATCCTGTATAATATCCCTTCTTAAATTAATATAGACCAAAATGAATGTACGTTTTTATTATCACTTTGTTCGAGGTAATTGGTTAGTCCATAAATCTACGATGTTATGAACCTTTACCAAACTTGACGCTAATCTGGTAGCAATGCCAAACCGATCCACTATCGATTTCATTTCAGCAACAATGTTAGCAGCAACAATTACGATATTTTACGTCGAGATGAATTTATTTAATAACCATTTTAATATGCCGCAGTGTTAAAATGTCGTTTAAGAATTTTTAAGGCTGTAACTCTGAACTTTATAGTGGCGCATTCTACGGTTTTTTTTGTGCCGGTGATTTGGTGCTCCTGTCTTTCGTGGAAACCGTCAGCAATTAGTTAAACCGGGATCATAATAAATTATGGGGATCGACTGAAAGCGCTACTTTTAATTTCATAATTTTGAATATTTTCTTAAATTCTTTTGGAGATTAAATTTCATATAAAACTTTTAAAAAATCTATTTCTTCATTAGTCAGTGTTTTGACATGTTAAAAATTCGTTCAAAAATTTTTCCGAAGTAATATGGTAATTTTTAAGTATCATATTGCAAATTAAACGATTTAGTAAGGTTTGAGATGGCGATTTATTATCTCCGAACAAAATTATGAGGTTTTCATTTCGTAATTACAGTTTCTTGAGACGAATGCTTTGGTGAAGATTTTTTTTTCATTGATATTGATGGACGCCCAGAGAGTTGATTGTCTTTGAAACCATCATAGAGAGAAAAAACCTAATACCAACACACAGTTTGGGTTTAGGGTTTATTAACAAGCATTCGACAATTGATCAGGTCTACAGAATAACAATATGCTCAGCCATATTCTTAGATGTTGTACAGGCCTTCTTCATTCATTCCATATACCAACAACGCTAAATATCTCCGAATGAATCTTGATGCAAAATTTCGCTGGAAGGAATATATAAAGACGAAAAGAAAAGAAATAGAATTCAAATATAGGAAAATGTATTGGCTAAGTGGATGAAAATCACATTTATCAGTACATAAGAAATTGCTAATATGTAAGCAAATACTGAAAGCTATATGGACATACGGAGTTCAATTATGGGGATGTCCTGCAAAGAGTAACGCAAACAAAATACAAATTTTTCAGAACAAAATCCTGAGAAGTATTGTAGGCCTACCCAAATACTACAGGACTGACTACCTACATCGAGACTCAGAAGAATCAAACCATCTGATCTTGTGTAGTGTTGTGTAGTGAGATGCAAATAATAAAATATACAGCAGTGACACTGTATACACATTATTTCACCAGAGAATGAGATAGGGCCGATGGGTCCTCCTAGTTATATACCTAGATTTAAGTTATCATAAAGACAAATTGTAGGTTTGTCGAAAACGACTAGTAACAATTTAATTATTAAATAATAAAAAAAACTTTGACGCCCCCTCAGCCTTCTTTAAAAAAAATATTTTATTATCTACTCTTACATCTTACATCTTAGATATGCTTAGTACCATCTTAAATTATAAAATAAATTTATTGTTATTGTTCAATGTTTCTTGCCTCAATATACAAGCAGGGGGAGTTTTAGACATTAATATGTATTTCCCAAATTAAAATTAAAATTCAACTATTTAACCTCCAGTTAAGTTTAAACATTTATACATTATATAAGATCATGTGATTTGAATCGCTTCAGTCTTCTGATTTTCTGCATGTTAACCAGTAGCTGAATTACTTCTACATTTCTAAGGATTAGTAATCTTCATGTTCATGTTTATGTTTTAAGTAAATTTTACTTCCTAAGTCCATTTGATTTCGAGGTAATCGTGAAGCCATTCGTTACCTTGTGTTAATCATTGGCAATTAATCGAAAAATTTTGTTTTGACATCGCTGAATTATAAGTTGGTTGGAGATTTTCGAGCCATCTCGTATTTGAACCTCGGACTGATACGCAAATTTATTTATTTTGAGCCAAGTTGGAAGTTTCTTCCGACAAACCAGAAGAAGCGTTTATTCTTTGATTTTGAGTCTAATCTGCTCTGCTTTTTGTCCAAAAATTCCGTTAGCAAATGTTCCAAAAACTGTTTGTTTTGTTATTGGGATATCAGCAGTATAAAGCAGATGCATAAATAGTCCCAAGATACTACCCTACGAATCTCCAGCCGAAGAAAGTTTAAATGTTGAATATACCACTTCAGGCAAATCATTCTTTAAAAAAATCATAAAATTTTTGTAAGGTAGTTTTCCAGCAATTGACAATAGTTCCGTGGTGACAACTTGCTCATCTTGTGGATCAGTTCCAAATGTTAACGCTTGTGAGATATCGAGAAATATTGCAGGGCAGTAATATTACTGTTATTCTATGTATTTGTAAAATATAATTGTATGAAAATCCAAACTGCAAATCTGGTATTTCTATAAGTGGTTTAACACTTTTCAGTAAAAGATTCTCAAATAATTTGGATATCACAGGTAGCAGCAAGCTGAGTCTATAAGATAAGTTGTAGAACAAATTTAAGTGAAAATTATAAGCTACTGATGCCATGTCTTGCAATTACAATTCTGCACAAATGATAGCATATAAGATCCAACAACTCTTTTATGCGTTATTTTTAAGTAATTTTTGATCACGCTAGTATATCTTAATGACTTATTTCATGTATTCTTTTATGTATCTATAATAAAAGCTAGACGATACTGTCGATGCAAATGGTTCGATCATTTAATTAAATGAATAACGACCAGTTTATAGCAACATCAATGTTAACGTTTCTCCTTTGATCCAAATAAAGAAAAAATAATAGACTCAGGAGTCGGAGCAGGAAATTACAAACATCAATTAAATATAATTTATAAAAATAACAATAGTTGGAATGGTTAAAAAAAAGAAAACCTGTTTTTGAACCACAACGTGAATAGTACTATAAAGATATCAAGAAGAAAATCTTTTTTTGTAGGGTAATTACTGAATAAACAGAGAGATTGGTTATATCTGATATAAATAAATGTATTCATTAGATTTATATACTGTTTCATATCTTATTAGGTGGAAGAAAGTATTTTTTCGGTAATAGGATATTAATTCTAGAGCAGCAATGAGTAGGAATTAGATACTCCTAACTTTTTGTTCTTAATTATGGAGTTTTCAATAAAAGCGGGCCGAAGTTGACAACCTACGCGGATATGTGGCTTTGGCGTCTGTTTTTCCGATTGGTCATTATTGAGTTACCGATGCCAAAATCAAGAGTATAAGTTAGACGATCAACATCATGTTTAAATTATAAATATATATTATTACTATAATTATTTATTATCAATCTTTGGTTGGCTAAAGTACTAATATTGGGCAAAAAATACATTTAAGAGCGATGTGTTTCTTTCATTAACGGCACCTTGTATTAACAAGCATATTTGACATATATGGAAGAACGTAAATCAACAGAGAGCTGAATGATGATCATACTTTTTTCAGGAGAGAGTTCGTAGCCTTCAATTTTAACATACCCTCTTTTCTATATATTTCGTATTATCCTACATTTGATAAGATAATACTAATGCAACGCATTTTTTTAGGAAAAATAGACCGCATATTTACCGATAAAACATTTTTAACCCCTCTCATTTCAATTGAAACTGACAAAGTTATATCTATCGAATCAGGTCCCATTATTCCTAATGGGGCCATATAGGCCTGCATTGTTTTTATGAGACATATATGGGTTAAAATGCGAAGTATTAATGTAAACAACTGTTAAATGATCTAACCTAACTGTTAAGTTCGATGGTCTTGACATGTCTCTTCATAAAATAACAGTTTTCCATTTAGTTGTGTAGAGATATTCAATGCATACAGACGATATTCATGGAACACTCAAAATTGAATTCTCGACATGTGTGACTTTTGGTGTTTGAAGTGAGGAAATCTACTCTAAAGTCTACTAAATAATTTTAGAATTCTACGGTGATGCTGCTCTTTTCTATTGTGGGTTTTGGTTTTGACGTTTTAAAGGTTTGGATTTTGACAATAACAGAGAAAGACCTAGAGGATTAAAAAACTTCGAGAGCGATGTGTGGTAGGGCTTATTGAACAAAAACTCAGCTCTAATTCTCAAAAGGCTTTGAAACAGTTTAATATTTATATAATATATAATATTATATAATAGTTTAGTGCCAGATAATCAATGTCAAGTTTGTTAGCAGTATAAAAGAGTTTTCTGAGGGGGTATTATGATTAACAATAAAAGGAGGACTACAATAATTCTCGGTGCAGAGTCATGGGTCACATCAACAGCAAAGCATTTTACTGTGAATATGGTGTTCTCAGTAAGATCTACAGTATTACTATCTGCACTAACTGCAGATATGTACCATTATGCCATTTTAAAAAATTGCAGAAAGCAGCAATAGCTCAACCACAAGTTCTTAAAGTTGTAAAGACAAATGGTAATACATGTTCAAATCAATGCAGCATGGCTTAGCCGCATACGGTTTCCCTGAAATGCTGAAGAAATGCGAAAAGAGATCGATGACTGAGTCACTGCCAAAGTAATATCGTTTATGTTTTGTATCAATTTTGCTTAATACATGTCTTATTATAAGACATATATTAAGTCTTAATTAATAATTGGACAGAGACTTAATTGTATGATATTTTGAAAAATACCTTGAAAGATAAGTAGTAGGGCTTTCCACAACAATATTGGTGCAATTATATGGTCATTTATGCCCACCTTGGAACTTAGAAACTTTTAGAACTAATGCTAACCCATCAATATTTAAGTATAAATAAGTTAGTAGTGTAGCGACCTTGAGGCATGTCGAATTTTACATCGTGGAATAACGGTCTACAAAATACCCAGAAATATAATCCCAGATGTTGAACACGGGCGGGGTGCCAGCAGCGCCAACTAGAACCCGATAACGAATAGCTGGCAACCCCGAGGAGTTTATCCGGTATATTATTGAAGGGTATTTCCAATCATTCAGTAACCGATCATCGTTTGGTTTAGACATGCCACCATCGAATGCTCAAGCCTCGTCTACAGGTAACACCGCTGCCATCGGTTTTATCTATTTTGTGTTTTTCACAGTTTTTATCTAGCCAATAAATAACGGTCACATAACGTAAACACCACTGTTTTATTTCGTTTTACCTCCATTCACCGAGTCATATCACAAACCCTAAAGTAGCATAAATAGCCTTAAGTGTTCATTTATTTATATTAGATCAGGTAGTTGTTAGTGCTGAGTCCTTTCTGTATTATATCTAGCCTGTAAATTAATATTAAAGAATTTATAACAAGATCCTGTTACTGTGTATTAAATCGCATCATGTACATTTGTTATCGACGATCATCATGATCTTTTTTTTAGTTTGCAGCTAGTTTTTTTATAACAACTTGAAGACAAAAATTTAAGGTCATCAGATTCTGTGCGAATCTTACGGTAACCATGCACCATCGATTTCAACATGTGAGTTTGAAGTAACACAAAAGGTATTTCCAATCCTAAGAACAAGCATTTGCAAAGAGATATTGAGAGGGATTTGGTTATTTGTGAAAAACTGCTTCAACAACAAAATCGGAAAGGTTTTTTGAACCATATTATTACCGACGATGAAATATTGATACATTACGATAGTCCAAAACGGAAATATCATGGGGACCGGTTGGTCATGCATCAACATCAACGGCACTGCGCAAAAATGGACGGAATATATTGTACCAAACTTTTTAAAAATTCTTTTTAATTTAATTAATTTACAGGCTTAACATTGGAAATAAAGTTGTTTTTTACAAAGACATTTCGTGTTTCAAATATGATTAGAAGCAGCTGAATGCCACCGGTGGAAAATTGTGATGATTTGTCAATAATATTCATGGCAATATATAAATCAGTTTTTTGCCATAAACTTAATTATTAACTCTAAACTATCAGATATTCTTCTGTTGTATTTTTCCATTACATCACCACATTTTCAACGATTATCTTTCTCCTCAGAAAATTACTACATCGAAGAGCTAAAAACAAACCCATTCGATTCGAATATGAAATAATCACTATTACATAATTTCGTTGTTGGTCGAAAACCAATTGTTTATTTGTTTTTAATTCGCTGTAACGCTAAAAATCAGAATTTCCAACTTCTAAACAAAAATCCCTAATGAACGAATTATAATCGCGTCCATTACACGCAAGATCGAAACGATATCGTTGGGTTTTTTCGCATCTAATTAACTGGACATCAGTCCTGCGATAGAACGCGATAGACGATTTAATTGTTCCCTAAAATGTCGGCGCTGTTGTTTATGTAGCGATTAGAGCGATAGACTTGGTTTGTGCAGCACTTACTTTCGGTGTGGATTCGAACATCGCTTGGGGTACAGATATATATATATATATATATATATATATATATATATATATATAGCTATTTGGTTTTGTTTTAGAGTGTGGTGAATCCGCAAATGACTTCCATTTTGTCATTTTGTCGTTAAACAATTTATTACATCAAAATAAAAAAAATACAGCTGAAAAATATTATTTTGCTTATAAACCATTACCGATACATATCTACTATCTAATATGCGTTCACTAGCCCATGCTAAAATATTTTCTTTTTCCCAGTAAGGTTCCTCTCTGTACACTTTCGCTCGTGGAAGCCTGGAAAGTCTCTCTGAAGCGTCCTACTGTAATCTGATATCATTGAGATGCTGCATTTTACTTTAGCAACTTTTCTCAGTCAGTTGTTCATCGTGCTCTTCACTCATTTCTAACATATTTTCCGGAAAGTAGTCGAGGTGGGAACTTTATTTTAATTAATTACATCTTATATTTGATATGGTTAGTACAATATTAATCTACATATTATTTTATTTCTATTGTTTTGTTAGCATTGGCCTTTAATCGCAGAACTTTGTTTTGGGTGCGTCTGATAGTTGGTTTGTTATTTTAGTGCAACCCCGTTGATCCAAATAAGCTTTATGATTGCTTTATAAACCAATTTATCTGATTTCAGATCAACTGGAAAGTTTCTTTCGACTAACCAGTACTGTTACTGGACTTTGACCTGGTCTGAGGGTTTATCTGGACTGCACCTACAGTTTAACGTGGACACCGAATATATATATATATATATATATATATATATATATAATTACACAGATCTGCAAAAAAAATCTAAGAGCTAATTGGTTTTGTCTTAGAGTGTGGTGAATCTGAAAATGACATTTTGTCGTTAAACGAGATATTACATCAAAATTTAAAAAATACGGCTGAAAAATATTATTTTGCTTATAAACTATTACCGATACATATCTACTATCTAATATGCGTTCACTAGCCCATGCTAAAATATTTTCTTTTTCCCAGTAAGGTTCCTCTCTGTACACTTTCGCTCGTGGAAGCCTGGAAAGTCTCTCTGAAGCGTCCTACTGTAGTTTGATATCATTGAGATGCTGCATTTTACTTTAGTAACTTTTCTCAGTCAATTGTTCATCGTGCTCTTCACTCATATCTAACATATTTTCCGGAAAGTAGTCGAGGTGGGAACTTTATTTTAATTAATTACATCTCACATTAGATATGCTTAGTACAATATTAATCTACATATTATTTTATTTCTATTGTTTTGTTAGCATTGGCCATTAATCGTAGAACTTTGTTTTGGGTGCGTTGGATAGTTGATTTGTTATATTAGTGCAACCCCGTAGATCCAAATTAGCTTTATAATTGCTTTATAAACCAATTTATCTGATTTCAAATCAATTACACAGATCTGCAAAAAAAATCTAAGAGCTAATTGGTTTTGTTTTAGAGTGTGGTAGATCTGAAAATGACATTTTGTCGTTAAACGAGATATTACATCAAAATTTAAAAAATACGGCTGAAAAATATTATTTTGCTTATAGACCATTACCGATACATATGTACTATCTAATATGCGTTCACTAGCCCATGCTAAAATATTTTCTTTTTCCCAGTAAGGTTCCTCTTTGTATATTTTCGCTCGTGGAAGCCTGGAGAGTCTCTCTGAAGCGTCCTACTGTAGTCTGATATCATTGAGATGCTGCATTTTACTTTAGTAACTTTTCTCAGTCAATTGTTCATCGTGCTCTTCACTCATATATAACATATTTTCCGGAAAGTAGTCAAGGTGGGAACTTTATTTTAATTAATTACATCTTATATTAGATATGGTTAGTACAATATTAATCTACATATTATTTTATTTCTATTGTTTTGTTAGCATTGGCCTTTAATCGTAGAACTTTGTTTTGGGTGCGTTGGATAGTTGGTTTGTTATTTTAGTGCAACCCCGTAGATCCAAATTAGCTTTATGATTGCTTTATAAACCAATTTATCTGATTTCAGATCAACTGGACAGAATCTTTCGACTAACCAGTACTGTTACTGGACTTTGACCTGGTCTGAGGGTTTATCTGGACTGCACCTACAGTTTAACGTGGACACCGAATATATATATATATATATATATATATATATATATATATATATATATATATATAATTACACATATCTGCAAAAAAGATCTAAGAGCTAATTGGTTTTGTTTTAGAGTGTGGTAGATCTGAAAATGACTTCCATTTTGTCATTTTGTTGTTAAACGAGTTATTACATCAAAATAAAAAAGAATACAGCTGAAAAATATTATTTTGCTTATAGACCATTACCGATACATATCTACTATCTAATATGCGTTCACTAGCCCTTGCTAAAATATTTTCTTTCTCCCAGTAAGGTTCCTCTTTGTATATTTTCGCTCGTGGAAGCCTGGAGAGTCTCTCTGAAGCGTCCTACTGTAGTCTGATATCATTGAGACGCTGCATTTTACTTTAGTAACTTTTCTCAGTCAATTGTTCATCGTGCTCTTCACTCATAACTAACATATTTTCCGGAAAGTAGTCGAGGTGGGAACTTTATTTTAATTAATTACATCTTATATTAGATATGCTTAGTACAATATTAATCTACATATTATATTATTTATATTGTTTTGTTAGCATTGGCCATTAATCGTAGAACTTTGTTTTGGGTCCGTTGGATAGTTGGTTTGTTATTTTAGTGCAACCCCGTAGATCCAAATTAGCTTTATTATTGCTTTATAAACCAATTTATCTGATTTAAGATCAACTGGAAAGTATCTTTCGACTAACCAGTACTGTTACTGGACTTTGACCTGGTCCGAGGGTTTATCTGGACTGCACCTACAGTTTAACGTGGACACCGAATATATATATATATATATATATATATATATGTAATTACACAGATCTGCTAAAAAAATCTAAGGGCTAATTGGTTTTGTCTTAGAGTTTGGTGAATCTGAAAATGACATTTTGTCGTTATACGAGATATTACATCAAAATAAAAAAGAATACAGCTGAAACATATTATTTTGCTTATAGACCATTACCGATACATATGTACTATCTAATATGCGTTCACTAGCCCATGCTAAAATATTTTCTTTTTCCCATTAAGGTTCCTCTTTGTATATTTTTGCTCGTGGAAGACTGGAAAGTCTCTCTGAAGCGTCCTACTGTAGTCTGATATCATTGAGACGCTGCATTTTACTTTAGTAACTTTTCTCAGTCAATTGTTCATCGTACTCTTCACTCATATCTAACATATTTTCCGGAAAGTAGTCGAGGTGGGAACTTTATTTTAATTAATTACATCTTATATTAGATATGCTTAGTACAATATTAATCTACATATTATATTATTTATATTGTTTTGTTAGCATTGGCCATTAATCGTAGAACTTTGTTTTGGGTGCGTTGGATAGTTGGTTTGTTATTTTAGTGCAACCCCTTGTATCCAAATTGGCTTTATAATTGCTTTTTAAACCAATTTATCTGCTTTCAGATAAACTTGAGAGTATCTTCCGACTAACCAGTACTGTTCCTGGACTTTGACGTGGTCTTAGGGTTTATCTGGACTGCATCTACAGTTTAACATGGACACCGAACCGCGGTCCAGGGCATTAAGCCCACCGGCTGGTCTGTGACCAACTTACAGACTATCGCAGAAGACAGCGTCGGATTTTACACTGTTGCCTATAAAGGCATTTCTAATTACAGCCACAAATATAATAAGTACATCCGTGCTCCAGCAGGATTTGAATCCGCTACAATCGCAACAGTAGGAGGACCGTCTTCCTCAACCACTGCGCCAAGGAAGCCGGCTCTTAATAGATTGGAATGAAAGCACCAAGAAAAACATAGATAAAATAATTTAACTATAACAACCAATAAGCGGACCCAGTAGATATAGATAAACAGTCATTTCTTTACATAAACTTTCATTTTAATACTGTAATTACGGAGTGTGCTTTGAGTTTGAGTTAATTAAAATTATATTGTTTTGATATTATTTAAGAATATAAGCTTGGGCGATTTAAATATGAAAGATAAAGAGGGTTTTCGAACGAATTATCCACGAAAGCAATGTTTAGTATCATTAAAAGCTTATTGAGAATCAAAGCAAGTATCTAGGAACTATGGGAATGATTTAAGCAGTACTACTGAGGTCCGAAAATTGTAAAATGTAAACTTAGTAGTGTTATTTATTTTCCTTTTCCGAAAAATTGGCCAACAGTGAATATAATTTGAATGTGTTATAGGTTGATTCCTTCTCTTAAAAATCCTGTCCCAAGAGACCTGATGAATTAGTCCTTCAAAACATTACAGTAATAACAGGTTCAATTAAAAGTCCCCGGCCTAACATAGTAAAACAATTTTTTTTGCAAAATTCGTTTTTTTTATTCAACATAATTCACTTCACGGTAATACACTGATTATAGCGACCATCCAACTATTCGATATCATTTTTGTAGTACGATTTGTCCTTTATTTCAAAATAGGCCTCAATTTCGTCGATTTATTAGACGAATATTTCTTCCCAACGAGCATCCTTTTGACATCTGAGAACAGAAAATAGCTGCTGGGGGTCAGATTTGGAGAATATGATGGATGAGGAAACAATTCGAAGCCCAATTCATGGATTTTTGACATGGTGCATTGTCTTGGTGATGCAGCACTTTCTTTCTCTTCAAATGCGGCCATTTTCCGGCAATTTTATCCTTCAAACGGTCCAATTATGCCATGTAATAATCGCTATTAACCTTTTTCAAGGTAGTCAATGAAAATTATTCCATGCGCATCCCAAAATACTGACGCCATAACCTTGCCGGCCGACTGTTGCCTTTTTCCAGGCTTTGGAGCGGGTTCATCGTGTGCAGACCACTCGGATGACTGTCGATTGGACTTCGGAGTGAAATGATGGATCCATGTTTCATCTATTGTGACATATCGACGAAAAAACTCAGGTTTATTGAGCTTCATCATCTTCAAACACTGCTCCGAATCATTAACTCGTCGTTGTTTTTGGTCAAAAGTGAGCTCGCGCAGCACTCACTTTGCACAGAGTTTTCTCATACCCAAATATTCGTGAATGATATGATGTACACGTTCAGTTGATATCTTTAGAGTGTCTGCTATTTCATTCAGTTTTAATTTACGGTCATCCGAAATCATTTTGTGGATTTTTTAATGTTCTCGTCGGTAACAACCTCCTTTGGGCGTCCACTTCGTTTATCGTCTTCGGTGCTCATTTCACCACGACTAAACTTAGCATACCAATACTTGATGGTTGATTTTCCTGGGCCACTGCCCGAAAACTCGGAATCAACCCAATTTTTTGCTTCAACTGTATTTTTTCCCTTTAAAAAGCAATGCTTTATTAACACGCGAAATTATTTTTTATCAATTTTTTTCACAATAACAAAAGTTGCTTTACTCAAAATGCTATAATTCACAAACTAATGATCCGACAACTGTCAAATTTATTCACGCATTTTTTGGAGATTTTATTTGAGGTCTAACTAAAAAAACATATGGATTTAATTCTAGTGTCACCATCTATGGATCAGATCGGGAACTTTTCAATTGACATATTACACTGGAACATAAACAAACTATATAAATAAAGAGAAATATTTTCAACACAATATTATTGATATATCCTTCGCAACTTCTCGCGACACCATTAGTTTAATTTCCAATGACTGGTTTATAGATCCAACTATGAGAGTAAATACACAGACACCACAGACTAACTTCAATTCGTCTCAATAGAAAATGTTTATTGTTTTTGCCTATATTATATCAGTCCTGCTCGTTCTATTATATTCTCTTATGTATTATTGCTGTATCGTTTCATTAGTATGTTTAAAGCATTCAAATGGACACGTGAAATTGCGGAAAATTCTATTAGTAACATTTAAAATAGCATTGTTCATTGCGCTCGATGGATCTCACTATGTACCATATAAATTTCTATCTCATCGCCAACCTTGAGCGTTGAAATGACTCCATATAAATTTGAAGTAGGAAAATGACACCAAAGGCAGAACAAATGATGGCTACACCGCAATTATACGAAGCTTAAAATGGTATTTACTGCAAAGCGCGCACGAAAGGAATCCTGTCAATGTTTACCTTTGAACCAGCTCGGTGTGTTTTATTCAGCTTAATGAAAAACAACGCGGATTTAACGGTGAGAAGCTCGGTAATTCTTATGTTTTATTTTAGCGTCACATAAATCGGGCTAACTGGTTTAATGGAACAATGAACGTAGTAGGCTTTGATGATCGACTTTTAATGTCACTAGAAATTAAACGCTTTCTAAACGTTAGCATAAGCAAAGAAAGATCGTTCTTCTATTTTTACCTTGAGAAGAGAACCGGTGTTAATTAAACGTTGACGTAAATATTGATGAAATGACAAAATATGTTATCTAGTACTGAACATTTTTTCTCATAAAATATAGTTGGCCCATCATTAAGTTGATATGCACTAGATCCATACTACGAATTTATTTCTTCATCGTAATATATTATAGATTATTCTTTTAAGTTTTCCAATAAATAATAGTAGGTTATCTGGAAGTATACTTAGTTTCCCCTATATGGTTCATAGTTGTGTAGAATATACAGTTTACTGTATTAAGCTAGTAGCATTCCGAATATATTATTAGTAGTGATCACCCTGTGGAAATTCTACTACAATTTGTTAAGTTAATTATAGTTTTATCCTAAGAGAGGAAAGGGAATAATTTAGAAATGATTTGTTACTAAAACATATTTTCACTATAAGATCAGAAATATATTTGATATATAACATTAATCAAAATGTCTCAATAACAAAAAATGGTATTGATAAGTTTAAATTACTATACTATTGAACATTATAATAAATTATCATAAATAAGGCTACTTTCAAGAATTTCACAACATTAAATATAAGTATGATCTTCTTTACTTTTATGTTATAAACATGAATATGAAATAATAAATGAAGTTTGTATGTAAAAGCAATAACGAACACAATTTATTTTTTAATATTTATTAATGTTTAATAAAGGAATGCATTTGCAATCATTAAATTGACTACTGATTTTTGAAAAGCTAGTCCTATACAGTAAATAATCAAAATAACTGGTACAAAATTCAAACAATAAAATATCATATAGTCATATATCTTATAACATCATAAAATACTTAATTAAACTTAATATTTATCATTATATTTATTGTGCTTTAAAATGTTATAAAATATTAAAATTTTTGATCTCACTCTTACTAACTAACAACTCGCCAGCAAAAGAGGAAATAAAATTCGATGAAGCTCTTTCATAATTGTTAATATTCTTTGCAACATTAATTTTAACTATTGATGCACAAATAGGATACATTTATTGCCTGAAATATTTGGTTAGTGTAGCAAAGAAGCCTGAAATAAAACAGAAATTAATACCACTAAAATATACAGAAAAATCTTAATAACCTTTAAAACTACCTCAAGTACACTGACATAATATGTCTTCAGAACCAATTCTCAGCTCTTCTCTGTTCACCGAGCATCAAACTAAATCAAAAGCTCATTTCGTAATTCTACATATCTCTCAAACAAAGAGGGCAGACTATTCTTGTTATTCTCGAATTTTATCAATCTATATTCGGATGAAATTTTCGCACAAGTAGAGTTTTTCTTTCACAGATGTTTATACCTCCCGATGCAACAACAACTATTGAGTATCTAGTCCATTTGTAGACCTTATTGACTGCTACTTGTACTATTTCTTCAACCTTAGGCAGAGATATGTATTTTACCACGAATGCTGCGTCGTGGCAGATGTTCGGACTACTATTTCTTTTGCTGTTAGGATATCAGCGATATAGAGCTGATACTGGAGCAGATCCAAGACACTACACCGAGGATTTTGTGAAATATTTGTTAAGCATATCGATATAAATATAATAGCTGCAATTAAGAAAGTAGAACCAGGATCACTTATAAGATTTTTAACAAAATAATGAAGACGCAATATACAATATTGTAAATAAGGGGTCTGTGGTATTCAATTATTAATATATAGATTTTGTGAGGATAAGGTTTTTAGCTAAAAGTAATCAACAACGGTCTCGTCAACAGAGTCGAATAGACAAATCGTATAGCCAAGACAGAGAACGAATATAAGTACAGACTTAACTCACACAAAACAAGACGTCCAACATTCAAAAAATAATTATCGCAAGCTCCTCGTACGTCGGTTTCTACTATTAAACCAGATCGTATCATTGCGACTTCACCTATAAATTTCTTTGTTCATTGTTCTCTCGCCAGCGTAGTTTTATACGGACGTACGTAGCTATAATTCAACAGCCTTATGACCGGCCAGATGTAACATTCGTCACTCTGATCTTATATGGACACTCTTAAGCTATTTTTTGCATTTCTCATATTTAACTTGCCTCAGACGACCTATACAGTGATCCGTTCAGATTGTTTTCTAAGTCGGTGTTGTGTCCGTTTGGCGGCGACGATTCAAACTTCCTGGGTATTCCGTGTAGGCTCCTTAACAGAACCGTTGGTGTCTTAATGATGTTTCCGCAGAAGAATATTCATTTTCATTTCTGGGTCCGGTTAAAAGATCACGTTTTCTTCAGTTATGGATTGCAGAAGCAGGTTTAAGTGAATCATATTGCTTTCTGATATTTACGCAGCAATTAAAAAGTCCCCGGCCTACCATAGTCAAACACACTTTTTTGCCAAAATTAGTTTTTTTATTCAACGTAATACCCTTCAAGGGTGATTACATGATTATATTATTATTGATTACAGCGACCGTCCAACTTTTCGACGCCATTTTTGTAGTACGATTTGTCCTTTGCTTCAAAATAGTTCTGAGTTTCGGCGATCGCCTCTTCAGTCGACTAAACTTTCTTCCCAGCGAGCATTCTTTTGAGTTCTGAGAACAAGAAATAGTCGCTAGAGGCGAGATTTGGAGCATACGGTGGATGAGGAAGCAATTCGAGACTCAATTCATGGATTTTTGACACGGTCACTCGACAAGTTTGCTATCTAACTAAGAAAACATTGGTACCAATACGCTAGAAAAACAATTTATTAAGGCTTTCAATATATATAAATTAACAATTATCTCACACTTCTCACATATCGTTTTCCAAATATATTCAGTGGTCTCTTTCTTCCGTGACTTTTAACGCTTTTAGTTCAATGTGCATCAATACTAGACATCGTTTTTTGTTTATTTTTTGAATAACAAAGGTAGTTCGAATTTAATCACTGCAGATTGCAAAATAATGATAACATAATAAATAATATTGAATATTGAGACATAGAATATGAAGGTTAGTCATCCAAAAAATATATAGATCTATTAATACTAATAACAACTTAGTGTGCCGTGGTTAAATAATTCAATTAAATAATTAAACAAAATAGGCAACGTAGACGATTAAGGAATTGTATTATTCAACTTTAAATTGGACAAATCTTTTTATCCTTATTTGTTTTTTCAACTATTGGGTCAACTATTGCTCTAAATTACCTCTTCACGAACGGATTCTAAAGATATCAAGGTATGATAAAACGTTGAACAATGAATTTCAGAACAAATTATACTAAATTGAAACGAAGAAAAACATATTCCTCCACTGTACATTTTTCCAACAAGTCATACACCTTACAATTCTTTCAAAGTTTTCCTGGGTCATTATTAGTTATGTATTGCATATTGTTACTTATTCTACTCAAACGGTGGGACTAGCTGATTTCTCTTTAAACGCAAGTGTTGATGGCTCTTAGCTTTTTTCTTATTTATATACTATTGTAAACAAAAGATAGTATGGATAATAATTATAATAGTACGGATTTTGTATTTTTTCAAATATGTTTTGTCCCTTTCAAAGGACAAGTTACTTTCTTAGATTTTTTCAAATATTTGGAACAGTTGTTTGGCTCAATTTTTGGAATGCTTTCGGAAGCAATATAATATTTTTGGTTTTACTGTTAACCTCCTTAAGATCTTCACTCAAAACAATGTATTCGACTTGTGGAGTTTAGCGAATAATCAGAAGTACTATAGAGCTAAATCAGGTAAGCAACGCAGTTGTGGAACAATATGAGTTTAATTTTTAGCCCTATATGTACACAGGTACATAATCTTGACCATTAGAAGTATACATTGGCATCAACAGCATCAGTGAACACACACATTATATATGTGCAATATTTCTTCTTTCGTCGTTATTTCTTTTAATTTTAAATCCAACACCGGTCTACAGATGAGAAAATATTCATATCTATGAATGAAATCCATCTTAGAAAACAATAAATTTTTCAAATCTCAATTAAAATAATAGAACGATTAATAAACCTTATCGGTGCTCAATAAATATCGATTAAAATTAACTGAAACATCACTATTAATGATGCAATAAAAGTTTATATTACTAGTCGGGTGTTTTACTGGCGACAAAAGTGAAGAAATCGGTCAGATCTTTTTGAGAGGCACAAAATATGTTACAGGGCATCGGAGTGTAACAATCATAGGGGATCCCTGGGAAGCGTATGTTAAAAAAATGACTTTAGGCAAAAGAAGGCATTACCATTATTAATGTTATTAGGCAATTAAATGCCAATTGATTAAAAAAGTTATTACGAACATTTAATGTACAGGGACGACTCGTTATAGAATCAACTAAATAAAATAAACTTATGTTTGCCAAACAGATCTTTTAAGATACAGGGGCTGGTTAAAACGTTATTAAACTATATATTATTATTTTTTAAGGAATGTTTCTATTAGTAGTTAGCTTTTCCTATTTTTTACACTCACAATAACTATCGAAGAGTGGTTAAATCAGGTGGTTAGAAACAGATTTTGTAATATTTGATCATGAATTGTGATATATTCCTTTTCCAAAAACTCTATGTAATAGTCGCTGTTGATGGTCCTTGGATTCCATGTGCATCCCAAAATACAGACGCCAGAGCCTTGCCAGCCGATTCTTGCATTTTCCCACGATTTGGAGTGGGTTCATCGTGTGCAGTCAACTAGGATGACAGTCGATTAGACTTCGGAGTGAAATGACGTAGCCATGTTTCATCCGTTGTTACATATACATGCAAAACTCGGGTTTATTACACTTGATCATCTTCAAATACGGCACCGAATCATCAACTCGTAGTTGTTTTTGATCAAAAGTGAGCTCGCGCGGCACCCACTTTACACAGAGCTTTCTCATACCCAAACATTCGTGAATGATATGATGTACACGTTCAGCTAATATCTTTAGAGTATCTGCTATTTGATTCAATTGGAATTTGCAGCCATTCAAAATCATTTTGTGGATTTTTTAAATGTTTTCGTCGATAACAACCCCTTTTGGCCGTCCACTGCGTTCACCGTCTTCGGTGCTCATTTCACCACGTCTAAACTTAGCATACCTTGATGGTTGATTTTCCTGGGTATAGTGTCCGGAAACTCGCCATCAAGCCAAGTTTTTGTTTCAACTGAATTTGTTCCCTTGAAAAAGCAAGATTTTTTCAACACGCAAAATTCCTTTTTATCTTTTTTTTTAACAATAACAAAATCATGCATCTTTTAGGGGTTAGAACTAACTAAAAGAACATATGGATTTAATTCTAGTAGAGCCATTTATGTGTCATGCCGGGGACTTTTCAATTGACCTATTTTGTGCGGTGTGATTTTACGTGAACTGCACATGCACATATTTATTTTCGTTAATTTTTTGCTTTACAAGTTTACTTATTTAGTCCAATTATTTATATTATCACTTAATTGTTGTAATTTTCGTGTGCCTTTTCCACAATTGTCTCTGAGAGTAAGAATCACAGTATCATCAGTAAATGTAAACAGCGTGATATTTTCCAATTCTTATTTGGTTTTATACATATGTGTGCGGAAATAAACAATTGGACCGGTCCCGGTAGGTAAAAATCGAAAAATCCGTCTATTCATCGCCGTTACGAATCGAACGGCAAATGTGTCAAAACTGACCACAGCCGAAAAAAAGGCATCAGCATTTCACAGTTGATTTCGTTTCGAACAGTGATTTTTGTGTTGGGTTAGGTTTTTCCAAAACGGATCGCCCGTCTAACAGTAGATGTGGGAAATTCCGATCGGATCGGGTGTCGAAAAAGCGCCTCGGCCCCTGCACTGACGTAGTTGACGGTAAAAAAGTGAATCGCGTCGCCGCTCGCTTTTTCTGCACGCCCGCTCGGCGGCCAAGAGGAATGGACGAAAATTGATTTACCGCCTTTCTTTAACGCGGCATGATTGGATACATTCGGAAAAAATCGGGCTCGCGTTTGCGGCTGTTAACGCTTACCACAACTACAGACGTCAATACGCTTTTTCTTCTCCTCTGGCACGGTAGTGTAGAGTCGCGTAACGAAAATTGCGACAAAAACTACCGACATTTTGTCAGTGTTAATAATTATATTCATTTTAATTATATATATATATATATATATATATATATATATCAAATATATTTAGCACAACTAAAAAAAATAATCCAATCCAATGTCTATCCAATCAAACAGTGAACTCACGTCATCTAACCTCGTTGACTTTCAGTTTATTTTAGCATTAATATAAAATTTGATATAATGCGATAATTATCGAATGTCTTAAACTACAATTAATTATACCGCGACAATAGTTTGTAGGCTATAGTTGTTTTATTATACTTACTTTTGTTGTTCTATGAAGGCCCTATCCACTTAATTAAAAATTGTGTATCCTAGTGATGTATTTTGCTTTCACTATAGAGCATATTTAACTTTTTTTGTTAGTGCACATTTCTCTTCTAACCAAATGCTTATGTATATTCTGAACAATTACACGCATATCTATACTCATAAATCTTTCACACTCTACAATATCTTCTATCACAATATTAAGATTACTTTCTGAGCCATTATTCAAATTAATAAACGCGCTGTTAATTTCCAATCTAACACTAGTTCACAATTCCATCATTTAACAATTTCCAGTAATCCGAAGTATAATAATTTATACAATCCTTTCCTCATATCTAAATGCATCACGTTAGATAAAAAGCAAAACACATTAGAACCAAAATAAAACAACTATACTGGTTAGTCGAAAGATACTCTCAGCTTGATCTAAAATCAAAGAGATTGATCTATAATAATACAATTTGGACCTATGGGGTGCAAATATGAGGTTGCACTCAAATACAAATCAACTAGTCATACAACGCTGTCAAACCAAGGTTCTTCGATTGATTACCAAAGCTTATCGCTATGTAACCAACGAAGAACTGCACGATGACCTGGAATTCAAATGGATTTGCGAAGTTATCTAAGATTTCGCCTTGAAACACGAAAGAAGATCACTAAATCATACTAACGTGGAAGCAATACAATTGCTGGGTAGCGCGTAGCATGTTAGAAGATTGAAGCGAACAAAACTATACGATCTTATATAAAGTGTATACATTTAGTGTAAACTATAGCTATAAGTTAATAATTAATAAATAATTATAATTTTATAATTGAGGAATACATATTGATGTATTTTCTCGCACTCGTCTTGCTTGTTAATTAATCGAAGTACATAGGAAAAGTAGTAATAAATTAATTGTAAATTAAGGTTGTACTAAGCGTATCTAAAAAAGATGTTATATAAAAAAATATTTAAACTGTTCATGGTTGTTTATCTTCTTGACCTGCATGTCTATTTTAACATAGTATTTTAATTACAGCCTTCGCCGATCAACTTGTTAGGATTATTTCCATCATAAAAATTTCAATAACAATAATTTATGGTTCCTTCTTGTTCTTTAACAGCAGATTTTCCAACCGGGGCAAAATCCTATGGTTGATTTATCCATGGTAGTCGTTCTTGGACGTGGAGGAAAACACTAACTGTGTTCAAAAATAAAATCCTGATTTTAACATGCAGAACAATATATCTGAAATGAATTGTTAAAAATATATTATGATTAACAAAATCTAATCATTAATAATGTTATTTTTACTTTTACTTTTTTCATCAACTTTTGTTGTCTTTGCACTATTTTTTTAACGTTTTGCCTAGGGTGGCCTAATGTTCCATATTGACATATCTATGTCTATACGCAAATTAAATAAGAACCTTCCTTGATTTCACTATACTCTTTGAAAATTGTATTTTTAAAAAATCAGTGTCAGGAAATTCCGTCAAGCATTTTCGTAGGTACTT
The DNA here is from genome assembly GCF_030347505.1 of Rhynchophorus ferrugineus. Lineage (NCBI taxonomy): Eukaryota > Metazoa > Arthropoda > Insecta > Coleoptera > Curculionidae > Rhynchophorus > Rhynchophorus ferrugineus. Next base: position 13,455,446 of record NW_027472583.1, on the reverse strand, counting down.
TTTATGCTATTACTAATGACTTTCGGCTTTAAACTGGCCTTTCAAACCAACGCTTGGCTTCTCCTATGCCATGAAAACACTCAGATATTGCAAGTACAATACACTGTCTCCCTTTACCTTTACTATTACTTTACTGTTACCCATTACCACATTTGTCAATTCTAGACATACTGCACTATGTAAATCGATCCCTCCTGTCTTTCAACATTTTACCCCTGTACTGTTGTTCGGCGAGTATCTCCTTCGTGAAGATTTGAATGTTGCCAGCCAAATATTATTTCGCCTCTTTCTCTTTTCCTCGACCTTCCTTAACCTGTCTTTAACAAATAAGGGAAACATCTCTAAGGACGCTCCCGTATTCTGTTTAATCCACCTTGACAGTCAGCAAGGTTTGATTATTCATGAGATTGGAAGTCCTGATGTTGTTACCTTCGTCCTAATGGATAGATTTTTTCCTCAGCGAGCTAACCTCGTTTCCAGTTTACTCGGACCTGATGTTTTTTCCTCGTGTACGATCGCATATGGAGATGCCCCACTCGAATCCTTCAGGCATTGCTACCCTGTTATTTAATTACACTTATGTTTATTATAACTCTGTTTTATTAACTTCTACTCTTTTTACCACTGTTTCCAAATCCGTTTCCGAAAGGACTGTTTCCCTTAAATTTAAGCTGTCGCGCGTTTCGGTCAGGTCCTATTGAATGCAGAACCCTTCCTAGCCTGTGGTACAAGCGATTTAGTCCTGATACCCGTTCTATTCGGTTATTCAGCCCTTGGTCGGTGGCCACAGCCTTGTGGACAGAGTCAGAGCGTGACATAACTCCGCGCAGAGTCCACCATGGGCAGATTAGGTAGCCTTTTGACTTTCCCCTTGCAGGAAGAGCCTCTGCACCACTCAGATAATGACTGAGTATTGTGTTTTATTAGATCTCGAGCATATATTTGCAATATTCACTGCTTTTTCGTGGTAACGTTGGTAATTATCGGTATTTTCACTAATATTAAGTAATAGATACTTGAATCTATCTATAACAATGATTGTATATAATAACTCGTGTTTATTTTTTATAGAAGTGTGTTTATTTTTTATTATTATTTTAATGCTCATTACCATCATTGCATTTTTTTGCAGATTAACAAAAGAGAGATATTTTTTTTGGTTTCTTTTATTGATGAAGTAATGTATATAAACCCCGAAGAGCGCTACTACGTACACCGTTCTGGAAAATTTAAGAGTTAAAACTTAAATATCAATCTCTACACGGGGAGAAACAATAAAACCAAACCTAACCAAACCAAAACAAACTAATGATGAATTGAATACCAAAAAAAAGGAAACATGCAGCGCTCTGTAATTTTAATGTTGCAGAAATTGATATTCGTTAGTGTTTTCTCCATCCGAATTATACCTAGTCTTCCAGTTTCGCTTGAATTGGTTGAAGTTGAATTTGTTGTAGATATGAATATTGAAACTTTGATGTTGGAATGATTGATCAATGTCAAAGAACGCCTGATAAACAACTAATAAAATACGAAATTGCATCTAAAAAGTAATATTACTTACCATAGGAATAAGCTGAAAGTACTTATTTTCGAAAACAATTAATTATCATAGTTTATTTACTGACCAGACAAAAATTAAATGTTTTCATTGAGATTTGGTAACTGGCGCAGAAGTTTATGTTTTTATGACACTCTGAAACAAACGGTCACCAGTATATGCTCTGCATTTGGGTACCCATTATGAATTATGTACAAATAATGAAAAAAAATCTATCACAACAAAGCGTTAATTGAAATAAAACAGGCCAAAATAAATAAAAGCGATTGTTTGCCCGGCATCGTGATAATAATAGGGTCTTTTCCAGTGAGTGAGGCGACACGCCATGTCCGTAAAAAGGAACTATGCCGAAAAAAGAAGCAACGGCGGCCAAGCAGGCACTCTTGTGAACAAAACCAACGCTAATAGACTGAGCAAACCCGATAGTACTGATTTCGGTTGTTTTCCGAGGGTGAGAAATATTGTAATCATCACTGAAGAAGTTGTGTCAACACGATTGACGTGTCGTTTGGGTTTTTCTCAGGCCGCTGCTTGTTTGATCGCGGACAAAAGGCGCTAAGTTCTCTGGTTACTTTGTAATTTGTCCGGTACGATATTCATTCATTGTTTGGTCTGTGTAAACTGTTGCTTTTTTTAAGGTAATTGAGTATCAACCAGTTCAAACTGACCCGTAACAATTTCTATATATAAACTGACATACAATAATTAAATTAAGATGGGGTGGCATTACAGCAAATTAAAAACTATATAAACATTGAACAGGTCAAAAGATAATGAAAACCTGTATTCAAAAGAAAGATGGAAAATATTAGGTTTATATATTAATTTTAAAGGGTTTACAACACATGATATTACTGTGTATTAAATCTTATCGGTTACATCTGTAACCAACATTATATTAAAGGCTTCACTTTTCAGTATGTATGATATCTTCGAAGTGTGAACAAAAAAAATTTAAGTACGTTGAATATGCCTGAATTTGTACCGAGTGAACAGCATTCGCGGGAAACTATTTGGCTTCAGTGTGAAGGAAAAGGTAGCTGAAAGTTTTCGCTTTTTCGATTTTTACATGTGAATATTGAATTCGAAGTTTTAAATGTGGTGATTTCGATATCATAGACAAAGAGCGTTCTGGACAGTCAAAAAAATTTGAAAATAAGCACTTGAAGGCATTACTCGAAAATGATCTATGCAAAACGCAAGAAAAATAAGCGGAATTGTTAGAAATAATACGAAGAAATATTTCCGATCATTTGAAGTACATGGGAATCATTCAAATGCTTGGATATTTTTTGCCGTATGGATTGATGCAAAGAGATATTGTAAGGCGTTTGGTCATGTGTGAAATGCTACTTCGACGGCAAAAACGGAAAGTCTTTTGCATCATATTGTTACTGGAGACGAGAAGTGGATTCATTACGAAGTACGATTCATCGATGTGTAACCCAAAGCGCAAGAAATTACGGAGAGAGTATGGTGAAGCATCAACATCAACTGCAATGTCGAATGTCTATGGCTTCCAAGTTGATGTTCTGTATTTGATGGGATCCGCTTGGCGGTTACAATACCGGTAAAAACATACTTACATACAAACAAACAAACATACGGAAACATTAAAATCTAAAGTGATTCCTCACCCGCCCTATTCTCCAGACCTTGCTCCTTCTGATTATTGCTTGTTCTGACACATGAGTCGTGACTTGTTTGAGCAGCGTTTCGCTTCTTATAAAAATACCAAAAATAGGATGATTCGTCGATATTCTACGACGTACAAAATATACATCTTTCGAGATCCGTAAATTGCCTGAAAGGTGGAAAAAGCAACGGCTATCGGTGGACAATAATTGAATAAAATACACCGTGTTGTTTATTCACAATAAAGCTTGAAATTAAATCAAAGTCTATTATAATTAAAAAGTAGATCTACTGCGAAAGTTGCAAGAGCAAAAGGCTATACGTTGTTCGGAGAGATCCACATTTACACTGAAGCGGAATATACAGGGTTGTAAGATACGGCTTCTAAAACCGAATGAAACTACAGATATTTACCGACGTTAATTAAACAAATTAAGTGACGCAAAGTCTACAAAAGTCTCCCCAGAAATAGCGTCTTGTGATTACTACCTTGTTCAAAATAGGTCAGTATGGCTTGGAGGGTATACAATTTTTAAATGCTGAAGAAGTGGCAAAATCAGATAGTCTTTCGATCATGGAAAATTAACGAAAGTTGAGAAAAATTTTTAGAATAATATATATTATACCTATTTTTTTCAATAAAAGCAAATACCTAATATTTAGCTGATGTAATAATTTTTCTGATGATTATTAAAGATATTGTAGTAGTTTAGTTTCAATATCATTATAAAAACCAGATTCTTGTAAAAATTAGACGAATTTCTTGAAGAATGAATAGCAATATTTTATAGAAATAAAATATAGAATAAATATATTTTACATAACTCATCATTATATTTGAGTTATACTCATTTGTTTAAAAATTCACAGAACAAAAACTAAAATTTAACAACCTTTCCTATCTCTTTATAAATCACAACACCCTTATAGTTTTGTGAAAAGTGTGTTATGAAAATAACACCACTAACTCCAGTAACCAGGCTGGGTAAGACCGGGTGCGTTTTAGGATGATTTCTAAGTTGGTCATTCACCAATTGGAAGGTTTAATGCCGAGGACTGTGCTTAGTCGCCCACGTTAAACAGTAGGTCCAGTGCAGATAAACCCTCGTTGGCGAAAAATATACTTTAAAATATAATTAAAAACTAGGAATAAACGCATTCAAATGTGGTTTTGTTGCATTTTTAAGTGAACGTAGTATCCATTATACAAACCACTTTTTAAATAAAAAAATTTCAGAACTTCTGCTACATCTGTCTCGAACATTCAAAGGTCCTCCAAAACCATATTTTTCTTCAAGAAACAGCTTTATCACTACATGATGTTCAAATTTTCTATTACTAAAAGTGACCCTGTCACGTTAACTTTAAATGGCTTAAAAACAAAGAATGCCCCGACGCATCCTAATAAAATTATCAGTTTTAAAACAAATTGAAATATTGCTACAAATAAACATTTCCTTTCAACATAAAAAGATTCTAAAACCTGTGGCGTATTATTGGCAACTTGTTTTTATGATTATTACTAATTACCTATTTGTAAATACGTTACATAATAGCTCTGATTGATGATGATTTTTATCTTGATCATATTATCGATCAAGAAAATCATGCGGTTCCTTTTTATCGTCATCATTGACAATATATATTCGATATCACCACAAAGAAAGATGAGAACACTAACACCACTTTAGCTTTGATTATAAATTTAGACATTTGCGTTGCTAAGAATAATACTCGGATATTTCTCGGAAATCGACCTGTAATTCCAAGTAAAAAACTGGTTTTTAAACTGAGCTCTGAACAATGTTAATTTTTTTTCAAATTATTTTTAAGTCGTGACTAGTGTGTGTGTATATAAATATTATTTTCTTGATGACTTCTAATAGCTATTAATGTTGTTTTTTTCCTGTTTTGATCTTACCAGGTGTAACAGCTTTATGATTGTGGCAACAGAAAAATGGTTCAGTGTTAGATGGTAAATAACTGAACGTTCGCCATTGACAAAGGAATATTATAATGATTATCTTCAGATTTATTTCACTAATGGATGATGACTCACTTGATGTTATCGTTATGTTTTGCCGTTGTCGATTTTGTTTGTGTTTCTTTGTATTAAACGCGGTACTTAATCGTAAAGGATATGTAATTGGCGGCGTGTGACGTAATTATTCGATGTTCGAATTTAATAAAGAAGATTCCTCGCTTGGTTGCTATATTGGATGGTGTACGAACTCTCAATTTCAAAGCTGAACAATTATAATAGATAATTTTAATATACGAATACTGATGTGGATGATTTCGTCCAAAAAGTCTTGATTTCAGCGTAATAGGTTAATGGAGTTTATAAGATTAATATTTAGATGAAGCTGAATGTAAGCACAACAACCTATATCATCATTAAAAATTACTGGATAGTCTGTAAGATATATTTAATAAGTTACTTAATTTCGAACTTTAGTAAACATACTTATAAATAATTTAATAAGACGTATGAGCGTCCTCTTGAAATGTTCTAATGTTCTACCTCATCTACCATTTTTTATATAATTATTCCTGATCTTCACATGATTACGGAGATATGGCAAAAGGCTGTTAGCTACAACAGACTATAGTTGACTGACTTAATGATAACTGACTTAAGGGCATTAGAGTTATACCAAGGGATTAAAGCGCATTCATGTTGACAGATTGTAGAGAAATATGAAATCACCATTGCTAGTACTGTACGAGCCGTTTTCTTTTTTTTTTTTTGGGGGGGGGGGGGTTGGTCTGCAACCAGCAGGCAATATTCTTATATATACCTAACTGGGAAGATCTTCCCTTGAATCGGCAGGGTCACGTAAGACTTAAACATCATTGGTTGGGCGACTTACAGTAAAACTTTAACAAATTGATGCATTTGCTTGAGCTTTTTGAGTGTTTATCCAAGAAAGCTTGCAATTGCGCGTCACCAAATTTTCTTCTTGTCTCTTGTTGCCTTGAAAATATACCCCTGGTCCATTCAAAACCAGAAAGGACCACAAAGATACTAAGCTCGTGTAAAGAAAATCTATACAAAATACATGTTAAAACCTGTAGTTAGACAAGGACATTTTATTTTTTATGTAATATTAGATGAGACTTATCAGTAGTACGACTTTATATTACTGCTTTTATATGAGGAAATATTATTGTAGAAATATTACTAAAATTATAAATAGTTGGTTTTGTCTTACTTACATACAATATGTTATTGTTAACATGTTAATATATTATGTATTCCTCAATCCCACATATGATCCTACAGAATTGGTATATTTCAGTATTTAGTAAATGCTCCTTAACTGGAGTGGATACAACAATCATTGCACCTTTAAATAGTATGAAAACCCTTCAGGGGCTATATGTAACATATATACCTGTGATTTTACGAAACCTGGGTACTGAGAGACTAGTGATGGGCAAGAGCATCAACTCTGGAATATTTTCTGCGTGCTTGGAATTTTTTTACGAATTCATGAATAATTGGCAAATAAATATTTGGAATATTGTAGCTTATGAATTTGGGAGTTCCTGACGAACTAGGAAGCATTCAGGATTCGCCTAGATGGCTTGTTTTGGAATACTTGAAATCGTTTCACATATAAAGGCATAAGGAAATACAGAATGAAGAATATGGTAGATGTAGTAGGTCCGTACCATTGTAGTAAGTCAATATGGACACTTGAACGATGTTATATAGCATATATGAAGACATTTTTAGGCCTATCTAATAATAAATCACTAAACCAATCCTCTGAAATAGTATTTCGTAAAATAACTATTTGCACTGAATGAAGCGAACTCTTAAGAAGAACTATAAGCGATTTTTTTAGGTTAACTAATTATAAGATAAATAATGAACTCACAGGTGATTAGAATTTATTCAGTTCATGAAATAAGGTAAATATTTTCATCAGGCTATGCCAGTTTGAATGTCTCAATCAGAAACTACTGCATATTTGTGTTCTGTATAATGAATACCAGTTATTACATCAGCTAAGCTGCTTTTTTAATCATCGTTGAATTTATATAATATATATATGTGGCCAATAAATTGAATTTGAAGGAAATACAACAGGCGGTGTTACCTCACATGCTTCACTTTTCGGTGAGTGAGTGTGAACAAATACATTTTTCTGTATATCTTTCAGTACCTGAATCTGTACCGAGTAAATCGCATTTGCTGGAAGTTTTACTTTTTCTCTTCAGATTGAAGAAAAATGCGACTGAATATTAATGAATACCGTATGAAGCTTGTAGTGATCATACTCCATCGACTTCAACATGTAAATTTTGGTTCGAATATTTTCAAAGTGGTGATTTTGACACCGAAGATGAAGAGCATTCTGGATAGTTAAAACAAGATGCCGAAATAAAGATGAGGATTTGAAGACATTACTCGATGGTGATCCATAAAAACGGCAACAAGAATATACAAAATTGTTGGAAGTAACACAAGAAATCATTTCCATTCACTTGAAGCACATGGAAATGATTTAAAAGCTTTCATATTTTGTGGCGTATGAGTTGAGTCCAACAGACATTGAAAAGCGTTTGGTTAAATTTGGAATGCTGTTTCAACGGTAAAATCGGGAAGGTCTTTTGAATCGTATCGTTACTAAAAAAATCAACGGAAAAGCCGAACATCTATCAAGCTAACTGTATATTTAATAGGATCAGCTCAATCACCAATGGACTGGCTATAGAACAAAGTTATTCTTCATTCTCTCAACTCTCGACCACATGTTGCAAAACCAGTGGAAATATATTCGGAAATATTAGAATGGAAAGTGCTGCTTCACGTTCCGTATCCTCCAGATCTTCCTGCTTCTGATTACTGGTTATTCCGACATATGAGTCGTTACCTGTATGAGCAGCGCTTCACCTCTTATGAAAATGCCGAAAAAATGGTTCGATACGTGGACAGTCTTTTACAATTCAAATTCAAATTAAAAAAAAATCTTTTAAAACTAATTTACAAGCCCATAGGTTTATGTCAAGTCAGACAACTCTTACGTCACTGGTTATTCAAAGAAATCCCTGTATCAGTGTCCTGTTTATTTGAACTAATTATCTACTCTCTATTAAATTTTTTGCAGATTTCTTCAACTCAAAGAAATATATTATAAGTTCGCGGCTAATGAGGCCTATACTAAGCAGAGGAGAAACATTCCTTATTTCCGAAGATGTTTAAGAGAATTTACATTTTTTAAATTCGTTTTGTTAATAAAGCTTCAAATAATAGAAGCATATATTAAATATGTTGCATTTAAAACTATTTATCGTTTAATATTTCACTGTACAGCTATATATTAATTAATAATTGTTGTATTGTAAGAAGAATGCAGTACCGATTGTCGGTGAAGCATCAAAAAAGAATTTTAAAAAACAACAAAACATAATTGACTGTTGGTGATTGTTAAATTTTCTTTTCGTTTTAAGATGAATTGTTATTTTTAGAGTATTATGCCATTATTGTATCATCGATAAATGTTGCTAATGTCGATCTACCGTTGAATTCGCTTTGTAATACCGCTTCATAAGAGATTCAGTCATTAGTTATAGCCGCTGCAATTAATAAGAGAAAATCGCATTATAATATAGGTCTTATCTATATTTTCAAGGGATATTCTATAGAGATTCAAATTATTTAATTATTTTTTGTTGCTATTTCGAAACACACACCAAGACATTGATCGTAATAGTATTGAACGTTTTTAATCGATGAACTTTCGTCATAATATTTCTGGTAGCGGGTAAAATTCGACAAGCAACGTTGCCAATCTAATTAAACTTTAGAAAGGTCCGTTTTAGTTTTTTATAACTTATATTTTTTCCTGGTAGAAACTATTAATTTAATAATAAGGAAAGATGGACGAAATATTGTTATTTAAATTAATTTGAAAGTATTAATGAACACATTTTATTACAGTATAATTATATAATTATATTATTATGTTTCAAGAAAATATCAGAACAAAGTTTTATGTTAATTCAATTTCGATCTCTTGAAATACTGCTGCTGCTAAAAAATAGGAACATTTTCAGATAAAATGCAAACGAGTTATTTATTGATCTACATGTATTTCGTAACATTCAAAGCAAACCTCTTCGGATACAATGCATTTATGATAATTTTTTTTCCTCGTCTTTCAAATTGTTCTGAATTTCACTTGTGGGGTGGTTTTCTTGACTAATTCAGTTTTAGTTTCCTCAATTTGCTGACGTTAAATTCAAATTCGTTCTTTAAATTTAAAGTTAATTCTAAATCGGATGAATAGGGTAGTTGTAGAAAGATCCGTATATTTGATAATTAATTAGATTTGAAATTTTATTTAAAGGTTTGATTTTTATAAGGTTTTTAAGAGGAAATATTTAATCACACAATTTAATCATAATTGGTATTGCTATTTAATATATATGATATTACTATAGTTCATATCTTTCAATACCTCAATCTGCACCGAGTAAATCGCATTTGCTGGAAGTTTTACTTTTCCTTCTCAGATTGAAGAAAAATGCGACTGAATATCAATGAATGCCGTGTGAAGCTTGTAGTGATCATGCTCCATCGATTTCAATATGTAAATTTTGGTTTGAATATTTTAAAAGTGGTGATTTTGACACCGAAGATGAAGAGCATTCTGGACAGTTGGATGCCAAAATAAAGATGAGGATTTGAAGACATTACTCGATGGTAATCCATAAAAATGGCAACAAGAATATGCAGAATTGTTGGAAGTAACGCAAAAATCCATCTCCAATCACTTAAAGCACATGGGAGTGATTCAAAATCGTGCATATTTTATGGCATACGAATTGAATCCAACAGACATTGAAAAGCGTTTGGTTAAGTTTGGATTGCTGTTTCAACGGTAAAATTGGGAAGGTCTTTTGAATCGTATTGTTACTAAAAAATCAACGGGAAAGCCGAACATCTATCAAGATAATTGTATATTTAATAGGATCAATCACCAATGGACTGGCTATAGAACAAAGTTATTCTTCATTACAACTCTCGACCACATGTTGCAAAACCGGTGAATATATACTCGGAAACATTAGAATGAAAAGTGCTACTTCACGTCCCGTATCCTCCAGATCTTGCTCCAGAACATTTTCAGATAAAATGCAAACGAGTTATTTATTGATCTACATGTATTGCGTAACATTCAAGGCAAACCTCTTCGGATACAATGTATTTATGATAATTTTTTTTCCTCGTCTTTCAAATTGTCACTGAATTTCACTTGTGGGGTGGTTTTCTTGACTAATTCAGTTTTAGTTTCCTCAATTTGCTGACGTTAAATTCAAATTCGTTCTTTAAATTTAAAGTTAATTCTAAATCGGATGAATAGGGTAGTTGTAGAAAGATCCGTATTTTTGATAAAATAATTAGATTTGAAATTTTATTTAAAGGTTTGATTTTTATAAGGTTTTTAAGAGGAAATATTTAATCACACAATTTAATCATAATTGGTATTGCTATTTAATATATATGATATTACTATAGTTCAACAAAATATCAAGACACAATCTTATATTAATTCTATTTCAATCTCTTGAAAATATTGCCTTTGTTAAAAATCGGAATATTTTCAAATAGAATTCAAACGAGTTATTTATTTATCTAATTTTTTATAACATCTTTATTAGATACGCTTAGGACAATCTTAATATACAATTAATTTATTACTACTTTTCAGATGTACTTGGATTAATTAACAAGCAAGACGAGTGCGAAAAAATATATTAATATGTATTCCTCAATTATAAAATTACAATTATTTATTAATTATTAACTTACAGCTATAGTTTACACTAAATGTATACACTTTATATAAGTTCGTATGGTTTTGTTCCCTTCAATCCTCTAACAAGCTGCGCACTGTCCAGCAGTTGTATTGCTTCCACGTTAGTATGATTAAGTAATCTTCGTGTTTCAAGGCGAAATCTTGGATAACTTTGCAAATCCATTTGATTTCCAGATCATCGTGCAGGTTCTTCGTTGGTTACGTAGCGATAGGCATTGGTAATCAATCGAAGAACCTTGTTTTGACAGCGTTAGATGTCTAGTTGATTTGAATTTTTAGTGCAACCCCATATTTGCACCCCATAGGTCCAAATTGGCTTTATAATTGTATTATAGATCAACCTCTATGATTGAACCAGCATGGTTGTTTTATTTTCGTGCTAATGTGTTTTGTTTTTCGTCTAACGTGAAATTATTTATCTAAATGTATTTCGTAAATTTTAACGCAATCCTTTTTGGATACAATGTATTTATGATAACGTTTTTGTTTTCAGTCTTTCAAATAGTCATTCAATTCTATTTGTAGAATGGTTTTCTAGACTGATTCAATATTAATTTCTCTAATCAACTGATGCTGACTGCAAACTATCTTTTTGAAGTTAGAGTAATTAACAAAATCGCTTCTAAATCAGGTGAATAGAGTAGTTGTGGAAGAAGTACTAGTATTACAAGCTATTCAGTTATGATCTTTGAAACTTTGGAAAAGTCCGTTTTGTTCTTTTAAAATTTATATTTTTTTCTGAAACAAACTATAAATGTAATAATAAGGACGTATGTGGACGAAATATTATTTACAGGTTTCATTTTCATTAGGTTTTCAAGAGAAAGGATTAATCAGTAAATTTAATCGTAATTGGTATATGTATTTAATGTATATGATTTAATTATGTTTCAAGAAAATAACAAGACAAAGTTTTATGTTAATTTAAATTGGGTCTCTTGAAAATACTACTGTTAAAAACATATGAACATTTTCAAATGAAATACAAACGAGTTATTTATTTACCTAAATGTATTTCGTTACTTTCAAGGTAAGCCTCTATACAATACATTTATGGTAACGTTTTATTAGCTTTTTAAATTGTTACTGAATTTCTCTTGTAGAATGATTTTCTTGGCTAATTCAGTTTAAATTTCCCTAATCAATTGACGTTCAATTATAACTAACTGCAAATTGGTTTGTTTGAATTTAAATTTATTACTAAGGTCGTAATTAATTCAGGTGAATACCTATCTAGTACCTAAAATTTGACTCTTCAAATAATAATATAAGTAAATTGTTTATCCAGCCAATAGCCTCAGGACACTCAATATTACAAAATGCAATCAAGGCACTCAATAATTAGCTTGTTAATATTGGCGGTAATAATGTGATAATACAGTTTACACAGTGTATTTATCTATGTTAGCTCTGCCCGCCAATTGAGTAGCTTTAACATACTTTTGTAGTATTTTGCAACAAAAGAAACAATGTGGCTGATCTGTAAAAGTTATGCTCCACAACACCGTCTGAGCTAAAACACTTTTTATTTGTGGAAAAAGTATGTCGCAATTTGGTACTAACCGAATTATTATCTTCAGTATGTTTTTCTTATTTATTTTTTAGAACCATAATCTTCTCTCTAATTATTTCAAGGCCATGAAAAACCACGAGGAGATAGTATGAGCACCGAAGACGGTGAACGCAGTGGACGCCTAAAAGAGGTTGTTACCGACGAAAACAAAAAAAAACTACAAGATGACTTTGAATTAACATAAATTGAAATTGAATGAAATAGTAGACACTCTAGAGGTAACAACTGGACGTGTACATCATATCATTCACTAATATTTGGGTATGAGAAAGCTCTATCCAAAGGGGGTGCCGCGCGAGCTCACTTTTGACCAAAAACAACGACGAGTTGATGATTCGGAGCAGTGTTTGAAGATGATCAAACATAATATACCCGAGTATTTGAGTCGATATATGACAATGAATGAAACATGGCTCCATCAAATCACCCCGAAGTCCAATAGACAGTGATCCGAGTGGACTGCACACGATGAACCCGCTACAAAGCGTGGGAAAACCGCGCTAGTCAGCTGGCAAGGTTATGGCGTCAGTATTTTGAGATGCGCATGGAATAATTTTCATTGACTACCTTGAAAATGGAAGGACCATCAACAGCAGCGACTATTTCATAGCATTATTGTACCGTTTGAAGGACGAAATCGCTGAAAAACGGCCGTATCTGAGGAAAAAGAAAGTGCTGCTTCACCAAAATAATGCACCGTGTCACAAGTCTGTGAAAACGATGGCAAAAATTGATGAATTGGGCTTCGAATTGCTTCCTCATCCACCGTATTCTCCAGATCTGACCCCAGCGAGTATTTACTTTTCTCAGATCTCAAACTAATGTTTGCTGGGAAGAAATTTTCGTGGAATGAAGAGGTGATCGACGAAACTGAGGCCTATTTTGAAGCAAGGGGTAAATCGTACTACAAAAATGGTATCGAAATGTTGAAGGCTCGCTATAATCTGTGTATCACCCTTGAAGGGAATTATGTTGAGTAAAAAAAAATTGCCAAAAAATTTGTTTCACTATGGTAAGCCGGGGACTTTTCCATTGACCTGTTATATACACTCTGTATGTATTTCTTCATTCATTTTTATTCTACTAATTACCGTTCAGTTTGACCTTTTAAATGAATTTCGGTTTATTGCAAAACGTAGCAAGAATAAAATGGGTCAATGAGGTCAATATCAAATTCATAATATATAAAGAATTAAAAATAGATAGCCAGCCTATATACACAACTGGCTAATTAATCGGACATTACTGGGTTTTCCATGGGCACCTACACGCTGGGGATATCCCACAGATTTGTTGCATCTATGTAATGTGTTTTACTGTTAATCGTACGATCATTTGTATCATAATCATACATTTCCTGATCATAATGTAAGGTTAAATGTTAAACAAAAGAAAAAAAAACGCTGTACTGAAAGGCTTAGTAGCTTGCTTGTTTAAAATTATGATCATGAAATTCAATGATTACATTTAGTGTTGAATAATATAATAATTGCTATATTGGGAAATACCTGTGTATGATAAGTATGACAATAACGTATTTTGTTATTCAAGAATAACGTACTTTGATATAGTTGGGAATGTAAATATTGAGAGAAGGTACCAAATTGTAAGTGTTATTCGATGAAGATTTATACCAAACAGATAATTTTTTTATAAATTACATCTTATATTAGATATGCTTAGTACAATCTTAATTTACAAATTATTTTTTTACTATTGTTCTCTTGTACTTTCATTAATACAGAAGTTAGGTTTTGATCGTGCAGGTTTTCGTTGGTTACGTAGCGATACGCATTGGTAATTAGTCATAGAACTTTGTTTTGGCTGAACTGGATTATTAGTTTGGTGTTTTAGTGCAACTTCATATAGGGCCAAATTGCCTTTATGATAGACTGATAAATCAATCTCGTTGATTTTAGTTCAAGTTGAGAGTATCTTCCGACTAACCAATAGAGTTGCTTGATTTTGAGTCTAATCTGCTCTGCTTTTTGTCTAGCATAATGTTTCTAGTTTTACTTACCATCGAGATATAGTCCGAGGTATTTAGCTGATTCTGTTTGAGGAATCGGCCAACGGAGAACTGATGCAATTAAATTTTCATCATTCTGTTCATACTGTTTCTTTTGTTGTTGGGATATTAGTAGTATAGAGCAGATATAGGAGTGGTCCCAAGACAGACCCTGTGGAACTTTAGCTGAAATAGGTTTAGGTGTTGAATATGCCCCTTCATACGAGTCTCCGAATTTTCTTTCAAAAATATATTATTCCATCATTTGACAGTAATTCTGAAGAAGCAATTTGCTCATTTTTTAGCTTAATCTCAAGTGCCAAACCCGGTAAAAAGCTTGTGGAACACATCCGGCTTCCACAATCGGTTTACAGCACCTTTTAACAACAGTTTCTCAAATAATTTTCATATCGCAGATAGCAGCGTAATAGGCCTGTCAGATCCAACTTGTTCTGTTTTTCTGTTTGCAAAATTAAGCGTGTTTTAAGCATAATTATTCAAGCAAGCTTGAAAATAGATAATAGGCATGATGTCTCCTGATATTTGTAAAGCGTATCTCCGTCATTTTTTACATCAACTGATATTATTTAGATTTATATTTTGTTGACCTGATTTCTATTAACGAAGATATATTTTTTTCGTACCTCTTCAAGTATTGACCAGAGAGTTTTATAATGTTTTATAATATTCCCATTTTAAGTTGTAAACTTGACATAATATTTCAGTAGGAGACTAAATGTCAAGTTTAAATTAATCTTTGATTCATTTACATAATCCATTTTTAACATAATCATTGGCTAATTTCGATATTTTCTAATTAGCAGCATTAATTTTCTAGTAATTCATATCCAATGGGGCCATACTATAGGGCGTTTGAAAGGTGCCATAGAAACTAAATATAGAGGTAGCATTTAAATTGAAGAACTGGGGTGGTTAGTCAAAAGATACTCAAAACTTGGCCTATTACCAAAGAAATTGGTTTGTCAATCAATTATAAAGCATATTGGGACTTTTGGGATGCAAGTACACCAAATCGTTTAGTAATTAAACGCTTTTAAAATAAAATTCTTCCATTAATTATCAGTGGTTATCGCTGTGTAACCAAGAAAGCGCTGCAAGATGACTTCGAAATCAAATGGATCATTTGTGACCCTCAATATTTTATTTAATAATAAAATAGCACTATAGAAATGAAAATGATGTTGAATTTCTGGTTTTACTATTGCTGCGGAGATAGTGATATGCTATCGTATTATATAGCAATGGTATATAGCTAATACCAAAGATAAAACGCCAAACAATCATTATAATAATTGCCTTCAACTTTCCGTTGTTCTTGTTGATACTATAGGAAATAATAAATCCGAATAACCACAGCGACAATATGTCTAGCTATTAAATCCTGATTTCAAAATGGTCTAATGGGATTTAAATATCTCTTATGTACATTAGCATCGATAAAATGTAATTATACGTAAAAACCGATGAATAGATTATCTATTGTTACAAAATAATGCTCATTGGTTCGTTCGCTCTCTTGATGTCCTCTTATTTATTTCTCTTGTCTTAGCCGTTGTTCTCCGACATATTTTTGGATTTAATCGTTCCAATGTACCTATCGGCCTTGTCGAACAGTTTGTTTGTTTTGGAGGATCAATAATGGAACGTATACGATGAAAAATGCAAGATTAATCGCCGAATCTCAAAGAAATAATAAACTTACGCGAAATATGAGTATATGGATAAACATTATTTTAATATTAACGGACAAATACGATTCCGTCCTTTTTCTTGAATAAATAAATTTAATCGAAACATATTTTAGCTAAAATCTTCGCACATGTTTGGAATAATTGGTGGTTTCCTGCTAGGTGGGTATTCGATTCGTTGACTTTCTACAAATGTTTATACTTTTAAAATAAATGATCCGTTCCTCAAATGGAAATGGCAGGGTTCATAGAGTAACAGAAAGATATCTCAATTAGTGTCTTTGAAGAAAAGTATCACAACCTCCAATATTTAGATATGATCTCCATTCTAGTCATTTGATTGGTTAGTTTATATTCTTTATAGACAGCTGTGAAGAGAAGCTTTTGTTGTGAAGGCATTTGATTGGCTCTTAAACAGATTCGTCAGGTGGCACTATGATACGTGAATAGCCCCAGACGTCACATTTTCTTTATAAACGATATTGAAATAAAAAACAAAATTTAATTTCTCAAAAACGAATTTTTTTATTAAATAAATTTCAATAAAAATATGAAATCATATATACAAACAGAGATAAAAATATGTACTGATTTAAGTGTATATATATATATATATATATATATATATATATATATATATATATATATGTATATATTTACATATATATTCAAATTTAGTTATATTATATTGAAAACAAATCACTCAACAAAAAAAATAGGTCATACACGTACCCTTCACATTCATAACGTAATAATTGCAATATTTTATGTTTAAAAATATGCGAATATTACTTTGCTGTTATTAATATGGCAGAATATAAGATTAAATTAAAACAGATAGATTAAAATCCTACTCACAATATAATAAAGTAATCTTGATCGAATTGCTAAAGTACTAGATATTATGCCTTGCCTCTATAAATTTTATCCCATCTTGGTCTATAGAGTTATCGATATTAGATTTTATCCAAAATGTGCCTTAATTTTTTTTTTGAGAAGTTACGTAAACAAGTGGAATGGCAAAGTTAGTGAAAAGAAATGTTAGGAAAATTATTACGTATTATTACGTTAAAAAAAACTAGTAGCGGTTAAATCTATATTAAATCAATTGAAACTGATCTACATTAATCAGTATATAATATCTCAAGACCATCTTTAAATAAGTATCTCAAAATAATTCGCAAGCTCTTATCAATTTTTAACTTTGACCATGGAACAAAACAAGCCGGGTCTAAAGGTGAAGTTTATCTAGGTTATGCATTTAATTTTATCTTAAAACGATGAAATCACTACATCATTGAGCTACTCATTCCGGAAATGATCTGCTGACGAGGGTATGGCGATTCCACGGTGAATCACCTAGTTTTGTAATAAAATTACTGACGACAACGGACGATGGTACACAATCAGTCATAAACGTTAATGGATATTGAATTAGATGACTTTAATTACCATTTATATAGGAAATATCAACATTAAAGAATTAATCAACTCAGAGGAGGCAGATAGTCTTATTTTTCTGAGATTGGGCAAGATAGCAATTAAATATTTGTTAAATCATCTTCTTTAATATAAAAACGTGAAAATGTTCAATTATATTGAACATTATAAAATATCTAGCCAGATGAGCCAAAGTCTCAAATCCTATATCCAATCATCATTTTACTACACGAAATGGTGACGAATATTCAGATTTTAAAACCATCTATGCGGTTGTACCACAAGGTAATGTCCTTGGATTTATATTGTGGTTACCCTATATTAGTGATCTTTCCAAATGTGCAAGAGCACTACTCGATACACAAATAACGATATTGAGATAAATGTAAATAGAGCAGAAACAGCTCTCTAGGACATTACTGTGTGAAAGGCTGATAAAATTAAATACTGAGAAGTGTATTTTACTTTTAAAAAAAGTAGATAGTCTGCAACTAATAATTGTTTTTAAAGTAATTCCGTATATGAATATAAAAAAATATTTGGGAATGACATCGGATGCCAAGCTTAATTAGAAAATGTTTGTTAAAAAATGAGCAGAACTCTGAGGCTTAAAAGAATGTGATGAGAGCTTGGACAACGATCCTAATTAATTGTTATTAAAAAAAATACCTTGATAGACCTCGAACGGTACCATTCAACAAGAATCGTCTTGTCTTGATTTGCTTTTTCAGTTTCAGACTCTTGTTAATAGTCAATGTGTTTCGAAACCAGTGTTCTCAAAACAGTCATTACTTAATAATTAAATAATTACTTAATAAAATTAATAGTTATATTATATCGACCTTGAGGCATGTTCAATTATACATAGTGGAATAACGGTCTACAAAATATCCAGAAATATAATCCCAGATGTTGAACAAGGGCGGGGTGCCAGCAGCGCCAACTAGATCCCGATAACGAATAGCTGGCAACCACGAGACGTCTATCTGGGATGTTATTGAAGGGTATTTCCATTCATTCAGTACTCGACCATCGTTTGGTTTAGACGTGCCACCATCGACTGCCCAAGCCTCGTCTCCAGGTAACATTGCTGCCATCCGTTTTATCTATTTTGTATTTTCCACATTTTTATATTACTTCAATAAATAACGGTCACATAATGTAAACACCATTGCTTCATTTCGTTTTACCTCCATTCGCCGAGCCATCTAATTTACCCTAAAATATTAATTACCTTATAAAGTTCTATAAATTAATTTTAAAGGATATTTTTATTTGAAGTGTTTTTTGTGTAAACTCGGTACAATGTATCTCATTCAAAATATTGTCCATCGATTATTATGTGTAGGAACAGGTAGCAATCACAAGAAATGAAGTCTGAAGAATATGGCTGGTGGGGTAGCACTTCTCATTTTAATGATTCCAAGTAAATTTTCAACGAGATTTTTTGTCGAGATATGTCATGCTGAGTAGTAACGTATTTGCGTTTTTAATCGAATTACGACCGTTTTTTGTGCAGTTCGGCACTCAAACGTATTAAATGTAATCGATAGCGACTCCTATTTATGGTCTCATCAAGTAGTGCCTTTAAATCCACATCAAAAGTCAAAACCAGTATTCACATGTTGGAATCCATGCAGCACGAGCAAGATTTTTCTGCAAATTGAAGTAAAAAAGTCAAATTCTGTTTACTGGATATAAATTCAGACATGTTCAACCCACCGAAAAATGTAGTGAAAACATATAGTGAAGAGTGGAGCTTCAACATAAAGTTGGTTATAGATGTACCAGATGTCATTTAATACACAGTAACACCATTTTTTGTCAATCATTTAAAAGTTATTTATAACACAAGCTCAATTTAAAATGAAAACCTTTGAGAAGACGAATAATAATTAATTAAAACACATGGAAATTAATTATTCCTGCAATGTTTTTGATAGGTACCATATTTATTAACCGCAGATAATCAAACTATGCCCCTTATTAACTAATAATTTTAATTTTAGACAATTTTTTAACTAAATTAAATTTATCTGTTAAAAAGTCCAGTTGTTTTCCTGATTTAAACTTTTTCATTGTAGTTCTCAGTCGCGGAAGCGTTCAAGAAATTATTAACGAGTAATCTTCATCAAGGACACCAGCAATTTCAGTTAACTGAAAATAAAACAAATAATTATAATTTTTATCGCAAAAAAAGGTGTTTATTCCGACTCAAGGAACTTGTTTTTCCGTTCGATTTTTAACGACAATAGACATAAATAAAACCGCATCGTCCCAGTACCAACTTAACAGTACCAAAATAAATCCTTTCACGAAAACGATCGGTTATCCTCGCCATAGTTAAATCATCGAACGTAATAAATAATATGTGAACCGACTCGAGTCAATTCTTCGTTTACGTATTCAAAACAGATTCTAATTTAACCAGATGTCGATTATTTTCTCGGACTACGAACGAAAACGGTCGCAATAGAAGCCAGACAGGTGATCAAGATTTTTCGAATTGATTAGTGTGGGTCCGGACTACGGTGGCCTAAAAAGACTTACAAGAATTCGCGGGCGTTTTCAAGGAACAGTAAAATCTATTTCGTGGGAAACCGTCGACGCTTGTTTAAAGAGCAGGGAGTTTTCTGCGAACCGGCCCGTTAACGCTATTCATCGTTCCGCGTACTCGTTCGTAACGTTACGTGTAATTACGGTTAAGAGTCCTCCTAATTTCTTTGAATGTAACATGTTTGTCGTCATTTATTTTAGAAATTTTTTAAAAGGAAGTGAAAGTATATATATATATATATATATATATATATATATATATATATATATATATATATATATATATGAATTTTTATTATTTTTAATTAAAATTTAAATAATAAATTAAATTAAAATTGTTAGATGTAACAAGCCATGTCATAAGATTAACATCTGTCAACAACATAAACTCTTATCTTATCGATTCTACAACAGCGTTTATTTTTAAAAAAATTTCAAATCTCGAACCAAATGACTTCCTGTCAAATGAATGAACCAAATTTGCACGACAGTAAGAAACAGAAACTAAAATAGAAAATAGAATATAGCACAGAAATTTTAAATAGAAACATTTGAGAGATAACAAAGAAGTCAAGCGTTTCGTCTTAATCACCTTTGGAAAGAACCTCAGCTAGCCAAAATATTGGATAAAGAAAATAATGGCTTCCGTAAATCGAGAAAAATACCCGTACTATTTCATGGTTGCTGTAAAACCTCCAATACGCAACTATCTGTCATGACTATAACACCGAGTAACATCTCCGTAAATAGTAAACGTTGTAAAACTTTAAAACAATATTTTGGGAAAATCCGACATGATATACATGTTTATTTTTACTTGAATCGTCTAGTTTAATATCTGAAGACGATGATATCCGAATTTTAATTGACGGAAGAAATTTACTTCAACAAGATACACATTTCAATCAAAATATTCCCCTCAGAATTCGTGAAGAGGTTAATGAAGCACATAAAGAACTAAATGAAGATTCAAGAGTTATTGTTTATTAATTAGGTATATCTTTCAGTCATAGTATTATATGTTATATATTACATATATGTACTTATAGCTCGTACAAAAAAGCATTCGAATGATATCATCAAAATGTATGGTGCCGCAATATTGCCAAATAGATAAATCAAAACAAACATAGCACCAACGTTTGCCTGTTTATAATATTTAATATTATTATCACCAATATTTTGAAGATTTTTACAGACATTTGACAACACGGCCCATTACTACCAGCTCAAATCCAATTTCATAGGCTGATTCGGTTTTTAGTTCGAAATCTCACAGTTTTCCAAACTGCAGATGGCAACATATTCGACGTTTATGTCTGTTTGACATGAGCCAACTAGATATATACTAAATGCATATAATAACTCAAAAAATATTATTACTAAATATATAATGTTACTAATTAATCGATCTACTGTTTGTTTGAACAGTTATTTTATAACGTCAATGGTCGTATAGAGATAATCATAGATAGGTATAGTCTCTTAGAAAACATCTTATCCTAGATCTATTATCTAAAGAGATATATAATAAAGTAATATTTAAATAAATACTATACCATACAATTTTGAAGTTTTTAATTAAAATAGTGGATAGTGTGACAAAATGTAATACATTATGATTAAGGAGCCTTTCATACTATATCATTTTATTTGTTTTATATTAAATAATTTTTCTTTTCCATAAAGAAACTCTATATTTGTTTTTATTGCTAAAATTTAGTGAGCAAAAATATATATTATTATAAATCAATAAAAATTGTGTAACATTATTATATATTATCAAACCTTATTTTAGTAGTTCTTAACGATAACTATAACAATTATTTATAAAAATGAAGTTGTTAATATATGATTATAATTTTTTTAAAGCACATGACATACATATTGTTCTTTAAAATGCCAGGTCTAAGATTTGAGACCTAATCTAGTTAGTATTTGATGGATATACTACTACTGGGGCATTACGCATGGAGCTTATAATTAAATATAAATTATGTCCATTATTTTGTAACAGTAATCAATGATTAATTAAATTATTATCATGAATATTAGCATATTGAAAATTGAAAAATAATCTAAAAGCTAAAAACTTCATCATCTAAACTATAATAAAAATAAACATCTTTTCTTTGGGTGTAGCTCATTTTCAACTCAATTGCGTGCAATTTGTCCTTTCATTCACCTAAAATAGGGTCGCGAAGTGCTATTTGAGTGACACTATTTTTTTATTAAATATATTCTCAAATGTAATTTAATAATTAATAAACATTTTGCCAAAAGCCGACTTACTTTTCTTTAAACAATCAACTAAATATAAATTTTCTTTTGGGACACTCTGTATATATCATTAATTTAATTCAGTAATTATAATTATGGAAGTTAAGTCATACTTAGCCAACTATGAAAAATTGGTTAATCCACATAAAATAGATGATTATCCTTTTTTTTTGTTCATAACGTTACCGAACCATAGTCATTTGCAAAGTTTCTTTCGGTGACACACACACACAGAGAAACATTACACGATACGGCAAAGAGCGAAGTCCCTTGACATTGGCATTGGTCGGCGGGTATGTTGAAAGAACAATCTGGCCTACTATAATAGCAGAGGCGGCCAGAAACCATAAATTGTGACAATAATTAATTCGGATCTTATTGTTTCTCGTTTGCTTCAACACAGGAAATGAGAATATTTATCACATAGTGAAAGTACACGAATGGTACTTTTATAAATGGTCGTCGACTTTGGTATGATTCTTGTGTGTACTTGACGCACGGTGGCGATTAGAAGGAAACGGATTTCGATAGAAAAGAGCGACGTATTTTGGTCGTATATTTATATCAAACATACTTGTATTAGAATCACAGATCGCTTGATTATATTAAAACAATAGGATCGCATTCGCCATTAGGTCAACAATATATTTTTTTATTTAAAGGATTATTTAGGAATGGTTTAAACATTTCGTTATAATTAAATTATTAAACAAAAGAAATATCAAGATATTTTGATCTTATATTATGTTTTCAATACAAATTAATGAATATTTATGACTTTCGGTTTTTACGTATGTATATCTGAATTTACAGTCATTTAATAATTAACAAATTACAATAATATTTCAATAAAGTAGTTTAATTAAAACGACAGGAAACTAATGTATTATTTAAAATATCGTTGTATTTTTTAGAATCTGAAGAAGTGTGCTGAAGTACTGACTGAAATGTTATGCGCCGTTTATCAAGTGGTAAGATCGGTACATAATAGACAAAATAAAGTTTTTCGGATCTGCACATGCGTACTATATTGTTCTCTTTTGCTACCTACTGCATACTGTGAGTTTTTGTCAGGTATTTCAGTTATAGTCGGCCATTTTTTCTTTACAATTAACCTAGAGGATTTTTTAACTTTGAAATTTGTATTTTGAGAAAATCATTTGCAAATATACAATTTTAAATGGAAATGTACTGAAAATGCTATTTTTTACACTAATTATGATGTCAATGACATTTAATTTTCGTTATTAGTTATATCTTGCATCAGATATTCTGAGTAATATCTTAATTTACTAATTAATTTATTAGTACTGTTATCTTACGTACAAGTAAGCATGTACCAGATATACATATCAAACACTAAAGTTATAATAATAACTTCATCGCATATTTTAAGGCGAAATCTTGGATAATTTCGTAAATCCACTTGATTTCGAGGTCACTGTGCAGCTCTTTTTTGTTTTGGTAGCTGGATTTGATTACTACGTTGGATTACTAGTTGGTTTGATATTTTAGTATTTATTTTTTAGTGGTATTACAACCCCATATTTGCACCTCTCTATTTGGTATAATTAGATATTATAATTGACAATTTGAGAGTACTCAGACTGACCGACACAGTTGCTTGACTTTACATCATATAACATAATGTTTCCAATTTAGCCCATCATCAGGATGGATTCTTATTATTTAGCTGATTCTGATTGAGCAATTGAGCATTCGCCAAGTAATATAATTAAGTTTTGTTATTTTGTCACAAAGCCAATTTAACATGGACAGATTTGGGGCTATTAAGCTCTATTTTCCAGTGTTTAGTACATCTAGTTGTAGATATTCCTGACTACCACTTGTACAATTTATACAGCCTTAAACAGATTTTATAACATTTGTACATTGACATTAACATGAAAATACATGTATTTTCTTTGTGAAGAAATATTTACTGTTTTTATATAGTTATAGTGTTAAATGAAATATTTTCAAAACACATTAAAAAATATATTCTTTAATTGTATACTACAGTTTGCATACTGAACAAATATGAAATAATCTACTTAGCGCACTCATATTACTTGAAATGTGAATATGCTCAATTGAATATTACATTTTTCTTGTATTTATATAAAAAAATATTGTCTATACTATACTTAGATTTACTAATGCCATTGTAATATTTTCGCACATTAACATATTTTTGAGTGTTTGCTATATTTTGTGCAATTTGTCATAAGACAGGTTTGCCCTGAAAAATTTAGTTACAAAAAATAAGTAGGAATATCAAAATACCTACATCTGCGTAACCAAAATATGTTCTTCTCTCTAGAATACGCTGGTAACACGTAGAAATGCGATAGCTATGGTCTATTCAAAGTTTTTTTAGTAATGCGTCGTGGATATTTGTGACGTGGATATTCCACGATGTAAAATTCGACATGCCTCAAGGTCGCTACAAAATAAATTATATTTGGTATCATTTTTGTTCAATTAATTTATTTATATTAGAATTTTTTGTATGTCAAAGCCGAACTCAATTAAAACTCAGAGTTGATGCGGCAACATTCTAATGTTTCGACGTCACAAATATCCACGACGCATTACTAAAAAAACTATGAATAGACTATAGATTCCCCATATCTGTATATCGAAACATGTTAGGACAGGCTTTAGGGCGTCAGAATAGCGAGCAGGTGCTGGCTTCATTTGGTTTTAGCAGTCCATAGCATATTTTTCTCATACCGAATACATTATGGGAAACAAATTGTAAGAAATAACAATATTCGACATTATTCACTCAATATTTAAAGCGCTACGAATTAGTTCCAACAACTATTTTCGCGAATACCAACCGATTATCATTAAAACTATAAGCCATAATAGCAACAAAACAAAATCGTTTATATACAAAGGTTTGATATACGACGTTATAATCAATATCGACTATAAAAATTAAAGGAATAATACCTCTGTCCCTTTTATGATTTCTTAAGATAGAACGTTTATGACCTTTTTCCATCTGACTCTAGCGCTACCTAAGTTGAAGGCGTGAAAGCGCCATAAAACTTTAGGAAGTCATTCCAACTTTGATTTAAGACCAAATTTTTTCGAAAGTATTTTTATTGGATGGCGTGTAAAAGTGTCTTTTTCTATTCAGTCGGTGTTGTAGTCGACTTGTACATTGACAATAAAATCTAACAAATATAATAGTAAATACTAATTCACAGCGATTGTTATAGTAACATAGATATTGGTAACTGATGTAAGTAATATGATTGAAATTATTACAACTTTCTAAACAATGTTGAAACTATTATACGGCCTGCAAATTTAGAGAAAAATATATTTAAATATTCATATAAAAACTAAAAACGCATTTATCTGCGAATAAGTCTGACGAAATCTTACTGAATATTGAAACAATTTCTACAAGTTCATTTAATGTGAAGATAATATTTCATCGAAGGTAATCTATAAAATGTTTAATATAAATTTATTTTTGCCATGAAATATTGTCGTAATGACCAAATAAACTTCGAATTCGGAAAAATGTATTGGATATTAGTTACGTGTAATGATCACAAATGTAACTGTTTTTTGGACAAGTTTTGAAGTCTGATTGCTCCAGAATTGAAGTTCTTTGTGATATTTATATTTAAAATTTAATAAGGGCATATTGCGATTTGAAGGTATTTATAATTAATTGTGCAATACCAGAAGATGTTCGGAGCTAACCATACGAAACGTCAACTTCCCTTTTCGTTTTATAAGTATCAAGCTTATGTTGAGAACGCAAAATTCATTATAAATGGATTATTAATCATTAAGTCCATCAATTGGACTCTTCACGGATGATTTTTAATAAATGACTGAAATGAGTAATAATCAAAAGGGCCAATATTTAATAAATACGACAAAAATATAATTTCGCAATTAAATATTTTCATGCAGATATTCGCGAATTTTAGATTCTGATTTAGATTATGTCACAAAACGTTATCATGTTGCAAAACCATTTTGTAGCATTGATGCTTTTATAAAGAACGTCTTTCCTTCAATGTTTCCTTCAACAAATCTACATGTACCAAAATTTTGATTGAACCTGAGTTTATGTTTTGTCTGTTAAGGTTCAGTCTCCGTCTACCGAATGACCTAATTTCCATTTCATACTTGGAAGATAGATTCTTTCAAGTAAAGATCGGCGATACAGTCTCCTCTCGAAATAAAATCTCCGCAAAAGTCCCGCAAGGTGCTCCATTAACTCCAGCCCTATTCAATCTTCACATGGCTGGTTTGCTACTTCGCAAACATTCACACACAGCATTTTATGCAGACGTCACAGCTATCTTCACCACCGGTTACAGTCCCGATGCCATCCGCGACAGACTTTAAGTCCAACTCAACCAGGCGATAGCGTGGTACAAATTCTGGCGGCTTCAGATTAACTCGAGCAAAATTCAGGCTCTTCTGTTCCATCGTAAGAAGGAGTTCCTTGCATATCGTCACCAAATCGAAAAAGTTCCTATCCCGTCGCTCCAAAAGGTATCATACCTCGGTCTCCAGTTCAACCGTAGGTTCCAATCAGCTTAAATCCAGCATACTATTAGAAAGGGACCCTGTATAAAATTCTAGTCAGCCCAGTGTGCCTCTACGGAGCACAGATGGGGTACAGGTATTCCAGTTCCAAAAAGTCCGCGTGTTACTCAATGGCCCATGGTTTATGAGGAACGTTAACACACACCTAGAATCAGGCATCCCGTTCGTGAAAAGATTCACGAATATGTCCAGTGTAAGGTTCTCCCTTGGCGCCTTAGAACACGAAAATAATCTGATTCAATCCCTACCCATTCACTAACCCCGGTAGTTAAACCAAATACGACAATCCCAGTCGTATCCCAGGGTCTCTGTCGCCCCCAAGACCTTTCTATTCCGAACCCGAAGCGACATCAGCAAAATATCATTTGGTTCTAGCTGTTCAATCTGGAAATGAAAAAAAATTCAACAAATAAATGATGATTTAGTTATGTTTTGTATAATATAAAATTTTAGTTCCTTTTCTGAACACAATCGATTTCACAACACAATTTCTGTCTTCAACTATAAATTCACTGCAATAAAAAACGTACTTTACTTAAGTTACCCATACTATATTATTCTAATAGCATCTAACATGATTTAAGTGTCTTATTTGCAGATTTTCTAGAATTAAAAGAAATTCAAATAAAAAAGAAGATATACTGCTACAAAATTGTCTATAATGGAAAATTATATTGAAAGATTTCCAATCTTGTATGATGAATTGCATCAGATTGATTCAATATAACTTACCGAAGGTGTTTATTTTTTAAATAGCGGAAACTAATGTGTATATTATTTTTTATATTACCAATATATTACGTTTATAATTTAATTGAATTATTAAAGTGTCATTACTATTAATATACTATTATTCAAAGTAGACTTAGAAACTGAAATAATTCAAATATTCTCTACCAACTGCATATCATTAATAATAATTCTTTAACTAATTGAATTAGGTCTTGATTTTCTCAATATAGTAGGTTTTTATATGTTAAATTGTAGTGTATTAGAGTTAATTGTAATAATTTTTAATAAACTAAAGTACAAAATAAGCCTTAAAAAAGTCCTTCAACATTCTTCAACAAACTTCGTCACATGTGGTTTCAGAAATTGTCAATTTTCTGTTCACCGGAGGAAATGATGTGAGACAAGCCTTTTTTAGGCTGATTGTTATTTCGTTAAACATGTCCAAAATATTGTAAATTGTGCTTATGTAAGTTGTCTAGCATATTTTAGTTGAATTATTTAATTTTAATAGTATTTTGGAACCTCAGTACATCGTAGATCTTTGATTCAATTATTGTCACTAGAGTCATAACCTTAGAGGTATACTGAAGGCGTGCTGTAGTAAGGTTGCGTAGAGATTTAATATTAGTATTCATTGTATTAAGCTTTTTGGCTTATTACTCACATCTGTTACCTATACCTTGACATTTTCTTCATTTGTTATAAGAGAATAATAAAAAGTTTAAAATTTTACAGTGCCAGAAAAAGTATACGGGAGACCTGGCTAACACATTGTTAACATCTTATTTTTGGAGATGAAACTCATTTTCATCTTAATCGAGTGCAACCAGTTTGAAATACTTTTACGTGCAACCCCATTAAATTTTAAAGGTGGGGTTTATGAATGAAGTTTGAATTTGGTTAATATTATTTTTAAGAAATACAATCCCAAATGGTGTACTTTAATAGTTAATAAACAGTTTTCGATCGACAGTTCACGTTTTTTAATCTACCTTCTAAAGGTTTCGTAGACACTTAATATTAGTATTCATTGTATTAGGCTTTTGACTTATTATTCACATCTGTTACCTACACCTTGAGATTTTCTTCATTTGTTATAAGAGAATAATAAAATGTTTAAAATTTTATAGTGCCAGAAAAATTATACGGGCTAACACATGGTTAGCATCTTATTTTTGGGTATGAAACTCATTTTTATCTTAATTGAGGAGTGTAACCAATCTGAAATACTTTTACCTGAAACCCCATTAAATTTTGAAGATAGAGTTTATGAATGAAGTTTGAATTTGGTCAATACTTTTTTAAGAACAACATTCCCAAATACTGTACTTTAATAGCTAATAAACAGTTTTCCATCGACAGTTCACGTTTTTTAATCTACCCACTAAATATAAATTTTCTTTTGAGGTCCTTTTGAGATAAATAATGAATAATTATTTCAACAGTTTTACTTAAAGTAATTTTTATATAAAAAATTAAGTAATATCAATTCAGTAATAAATAATTGTTATTGTAGAAGTAGTTGTTAGTAATAAAATAAAGGATTTTCCTATTTTAATCTATTTTTGAAGCTCGAACTGCAAATTAAGGAATATAAAAGGAAAAAATAAAATAAAATAAGAATAAGATGTGAAAACAAGTAGTAAATATAAAATAAGAAATATAAGAGTTCAGACAATCTAAAATACTCTTACCTGAAACCCCATTAAATATTCTAATGTTTGAAGATCGGGTTTAAGAATGAAGTTTGTATGTGGACAATATTGTTATTAAGAAGTACATTCTCAAATCGTATGCTTTAATAGTTAATAAACAGTTATCGATAGACAGTCCACGTTTTTTAATTTACCCCCTAAATATAAATTTTCTTTTCAGTTGTTTAATGGTTTGTGATAAACAATAAATAATTGCTCATGACTTTTACTTTATATAATTTTGATATAAAAAACAATCAAGTAATATCAAGTCAGTAATTATTAATTGTTACGGTAGAACTGGTTATTAAATAAAATAAAATAAAATAAGTGTTTTTCATATTTTAACTCTATTTTTAAGTCTTGAATCGAAGCGAAAATAGAAAAGAACGAGGATAAAGAAATTCTTTACCTCTCGGCATAGTAGGTTGAGTCAGAAAACAAAAGATCATTTCAAAATAATGTAGCATCGTTCGATACTATCCTTTAATGGAAGGCGAATACATTTTTATAACAGCTCGGCGATTTTCAGATATTTGAATCGCATCCTATTCGGAGCCTAATTTAAAAGCTTTTTATGTTCAACAAGCAATAAAATCGCATTTAAGAAATGCAGATGTCCTTTAATCAACGCGTAGGTCTGTGGGATCTTTTGCGGCTGAATATTTCGGAATCAGTCGTAAATGTTCGATTATTCTTGTTTATTTGTTTCGGATAAGGGATATTTCGGTTTAATAGTCGACTAAAATTAGCAATGAATATAAAAAGTTTTTTTTTTGAAGACAGAGAATTTCAAAGTAGAGTAAAATAAATAATTTACAAATTATAAATTATAAAGACAGGTTTTTGGTACTCAACATGTGAAACCATGAATCCTCTAAAATGTTCATTATGTTACGTTGCACTTTATTGCCGAAACCACAGCTTCCTGCACCCAAAGGATTATTCCATAATGAAGAAATCCGTTAACATAACTCTACGGTGGTTACTACTGATTGTAAAGTTCTGGCTGAAACAGTAAACTCATTTCAACCTTTACCTTCAACTCTTGCATAATTTGTATTCTATGAGCTTGCAAAGGTGTTATTTTTTAAAATAAATAGGACACGGAAAAGTTTTATTTGAATTTTATTACTTTATATATATATGGGGTATATATCTACTGAGAGATGGATTTCAAACCACGGTCATCGGTATTATGCCTACCGACTAGGGATTGACCAATTTGGAGATCATCCCAGAAGACATCCGGTCTTAACCAGACTGGTTACTAGCATAACTAGGATCATTATCCTTGTCGGATTTTGCACTCTTACCTAAAAACAATCACAAATGTAAAACAATTACATATTTAACGACCATGTTCCAGCAAGATTCGTATTTAGTTATTAGTAAAAAATTAATTAGCAAGTGTCAGTCATAGAGTATATCGGTTTATAGATGATTTTGGAGAATGGTTTTTGATTGATTCATTTCATTTCTATGGTACGTTTGCTTATTTATTTAGGACTCCATTTCCTAGGTGCGTAACAGAAAACAGTGTGTTTAGTGTACTTAACATTTCTGTTCTCTTGGCTATATTATTATCGATCAAAAATTATCGATGTATCAACCCAAAATATATGCAAAACAAAGTCAAAGTTACATTAAAGCTAATTATAAATAATATTTAGCCCGAAACCATTTAATATCTTAATAGTAGCAAATGTAATTGCCCATTAAAAATGTGTTTAATAAGTACCATCAATTGGAAAATTATTTTTAGGTGGTTCCATTTTCTTAAAGAAATTTAATTTGGTTAATTATTCATATCACTATATTAGCTCAAGGTTACGCAAGCGCAACCAAGATAGTTGGGGACTTTTTGGGATCTGAGTGAGAACTGACCCATTTAAGAACCAATGAATAAAATATTTTCCTGATAAATGTCTGTAAAAGAAATTTAAATTAGCTAATTAAATTCTTTCAGTATTGATCAAAATACCATCTAATTTCTGTACGCTGCCAAACTTCTCTCTGAATATCCTTCTTTCATTTTCGTTTTGCTTGATTGCTCTTGAAATATTTTCTATTTAAATATCATACAATTTTCCGATGACCTGAATATCCTTCAACATCTACGGCATTATTTTGAGTGTCACTGGGTTTCTCAGAAACATATTTTTGAAGCCGATGGAGAGCTGAAAAGTCCCATAATTGGATGAGAAACCAATTATTAGACTCTTACAAGTATTGATTCACTTTAAGAAGGTACTATTGAGAAATTTAAAAAATATATCATTTTCTACAACACATCTCATCTTTCAGGTAACATGGCATAAAGAAGGATGTCGGCTTTGTAGCGATCTAATAAACGATTGACTGCCGTACTCCTCCAGTAAATGGAAACATGAAACAACATAGAATCACATTGTTAGGTTCAGTCAGAAAATGTTATGTCTGATGAGTATGTTGGGTACAGCCGAACCTCCCATTCGATCTGTATGCAGCTGTATATTTTTGGAATAATACGTCATTTGGTTTGTTAAGAAGGTTTCATAAGAAATCAGGTTGCTACTGTTCAGATAGATCACGACTCATATATCGCAACAAATAGTAATCAGGAAGAGCAAGGTCTGGAGTCCATTTTATTGTTTGCATGTACGTTTTCGTCGGGTTTTCAACATGTGATCTAGCGTTGTCATGTTTAGACTTTCTCTTATTTCGGCGACTACGAAAACGAAATTGATGAAGCAAAATTGCCATAAGTTTCACACAGCATTCGATGGCCTTCAGTCGCCTTTTTTCTTCAAATTGAAGGAAAACAGTAAAACTTCTTGAAAATCTTTATAAAATTTACTCGGTACATATTCAAAGGCTTGCAACGCACTGACAAAAAAATTGTTCACACTTCGACAAAATTATACATACTGAAAAGTGAAGCTTTTCGATGAAGCTTTAACATAAAGTTGGTTACAAACGTACCCGTTGATG
Source organism: Rhynchophorus ferrugineus (assembly GCF_030347505.1). Taxonomy (NCBI): domain Eukaryota; kingdom Metazoa; phylum Arthropoda; class Insecta; order Coleoptera; family Curculionidae; genus Rhynchophorus; species Rhynchophorus ferrugineus. The sequence goes on along the minus strand of NW_027472583.1, from coordinate 13,422,860 downwards.
TTTAATGCTCAATCTCCATCATCTAATCACCACCATAGTCTGTTGTAAACCCTTTAAAATTACCATCAGAGTGAAAGGAGGAGAAATAACTAAAGATGAGTATATAACCATCATAAGATAAATGTAGAAAATCATATCGTAGAATATGAAATATTTACGTGAATAGATATTTGTGTCACTGATTAACATAGAATATACATGAGCATTAAGTTTGAATGCGGAGTGAAATAATACTAACTGTTTTGCAGATATGGCAAATGCATTATGGAGAATGTAGTGGTTAAATATAATTTTATAAATGAAAAGGTACACAGGCAGTAACAAAAGGAACTTATGAGGAATTCAGGTATATCAAAATGACTTAACAAAGAAACGTAGGAATGAAGAAAAAAGAACTAAATAAAATTCATTGGGTAAACATTTGTTAATTAGGTAGGTTAGGTCTCCATGAGATACCATAGATGGTTTGGAAGAGAGTTCAATCTAAATATAATAAATTCTATATATCAAGTCATATAGATATATCAAAATGACTTAACGAAGAAACGTAGGAATGAAGAAAAAAGAAATAAATAAAATACATTGGGTAAACCTTTGTTAATTAGGTAGGTTAGGTCTCCATGAGATACCATAGATGGTTTGGAAGAGAGTTCAATCTAAATATAATAAATTCTATATATCAAATCATATAGATATATCAATATGACTTAACGAAGAAACGTAGGAATGAAGAAAAAAGAAATAAATAAAATACATTGGGTAAACCTTTGTTAATTAGGTAGGTTAGGTCTCCATGAGATACCATAGATGGTTTGGAAGAGAGTTCAATCTAAATATAATAAATTCTATATATCAAATCATATAGATATATCAATATGACTTAACGAAGAAACGTAGGAATGAAGAAAAAGGAACTAAATAAAATTCATTGGGTAAACATTTGTTAATTAGGTAGGTTAGGTCTCCATGAGATACCATAGATGGTTTGGAAAAGAGTTCAATCTAAACATAATAAATCAAATCAAATTAAATGTAGTCTAAGTCCTTCTGAAATATATGCATTAAATGTAATACAATGTTAAAATATATTATATTATTTACATTAGTATTAAGTCATGTAAGGTTTAAAATAAACCAAAATTTTATGCGGTAACATTGTACTATAAATTTTGATGACATGCATTAGTTATTTTATTGGAAGGACTATATAGACTTTAGAATCACGTTTAGATTGTTACTAGCTCATTAGGATAATATTGTACACAGGATATCATAAGAGTAATAATTTAAAAAAAATTCGTGGTATATGAAACTAAAATGCTAATTGAGCTTTGACCATCGTCAACGTTAATTATCGTTCGTATCGCGAAAACTCCAAGCTATGATCAGAGCCTCCACAAAAAAAAACGATGGAATGAAAACGGCGTCCGAGGCGGCGCCCGCTCTCCTCAAAGAAATATCGACATGTTGTAAAACACAAAAATGTCCGTCGGAAAAAATACCCACTGATTTTTTGACCCGATTAGACTAAAACTAACAAATGTTAAATGCAAATAACCGGGCGGTCGACCAAAACGACCAGAAGGAATAGCAATAAAAAAAAGAGAACGAGCGGCCGAAGAGACTCCGTCCGCTACGGCGGGGTGGACCTCTGATTCTGAATGAGTACCCGCAGCCGAAAATGGGACAGTGGTGGCACCGTTCCGTATAATCGAATGTGGGAACGTTGCTGGGTTGAGGCGGTTTCGGTTTTATGCGGCGGAAATACGTCGGCATCTGAGAAATGGTACCGTCGCTTTCTTTTGTTGGTTTCTATTAGAAAAAAAATTGAAAAATTCTTATAAATGTCTAGATATGGTGGGAGAATTTGTTGTATTATTCACTAATAATATCAAACACAACAACTAGGCTCTTCAGGTTAACAGTTATATTATTTTAGAGAAGAAGTAGAGCATATGAAACTCAGAATCAAGGAACCTGTACTAGTTAGTGGGGAAAAAAAAACATCAAACCGACTAGTAATCCAGTCCTGTCTAAACAATGTTCTTCGATTAGTTCCAATGTTTACCATTAAATAATCAATGAATGGCCTCCAAATTAATCTATAATGTAATCCAAAATCTAGATTTTAAACATCAAATAAAGCTGCTAAATCACAGCAACGTGGAAGTAATACATTTTTTTTTTGTTCTGGCCTAAAAACCAGGCGGTGGAATGCATGACGCATACCTGGTCGCGGAGACTTGCCCTGGAGTGACAAGTTGGACCGGGTTATGTGGGACTGCCTCTGGGCTTACCAATACACTAAACCGAAACCGCCTCACAGTTGACCCCTGTGGATCACTACTGCTACTGCATTAAATTTGGGGATATGGCACCCGCTGATCGGGCAGCCGTTATTGGGCACGAGAGCCCGGCGATTCTATTGATTCGCGAACCTGAGTTAACACACAACTGGGTACTGTTGTATGGGGGCAAAAGTTATGACTGTAGCGACGGATGAGGTCGTTTCAGCCTGGAAAAGGGGGAGAGCTTAGCGGTGACGCGGTGCTAAGCTCCCAGCATGTCGACCAGCTCGCGAACAAGCGCGTTTTCAGAAGAACTTGAGCTGAGTTGTTGTTTGTGGAATGATTGAGATATGAAGTGCTTGATTTCTGGAGTGTCAGTTTCCCTATGGATTTGATTATTTCTGACAAACCATGGAGCGTTTAATATTCTGCTGAGGAGCTTATTTTGGAAAACTTGAAGCCGTTTGACCTGGTTGGGTGTAACAAACTTGAAGTAGACATTAGATCCGTAGAGGAGTACGGACCGAATTAACATCTTGTAAAATAAGCATTTGATGGAGATGGGAAGCCTGCTAGAAGGGCAGATCAGAGGAGATAGCAGGTTTGCTATCCCCGAACCTTTTTGGATTGCTTTCTGGATTTGGGAATGCCAACCGAACCGCCGGTCGAAGTGAAGACCTAGGTACGTGACGTTATCCAGCCATGGAATTATTGCGGTGTCGATCTTAAGTTGCGAGACGCGCAGCGCGTAACGCTTCTTATGGAAAATGATGGCCTGGGTTTTCAGGGGGTTGATTTGCAACCTCCAGAATTTGAACCACTTGACCGCATGATCGAGCTGCTTCTGTAAACGCTCATGAATTGTAACTTCGAACCTGGCGGCCGTGAAGAAAGCAGTGTCGTCAGCGTAAAAGGCGACGTCAATATGCTCTTTTCTCGGCATATCTGAAATAAAGAGATTAAATAAGGCTGGGGCCAGCGGGGAACCTTGAGGTACGCCAGCATCGATTTGTTTACGACTGGAAAGTGACGCCCTGATCTTGACCTGGAAAGATCTGTCCGAGAGATAGGACTTGATGAGAGCGGTTAGGTCTTCTGGGAGGCCTAACCGCACGCACTTTGCGAACAATCCGTCGTGCCAGACCTTGTCGAAGGCTTTGGTTAGGTCCAGAAGAACTGCTCCAAGCTTTTTACGTTGGTCAAGAGCATGATGGATGTGTGCAGCCAGACGGGAAGCTTGATGGACGGATGAGTGGTGAGCGCGAAAGCCGAATTGTTCATCTGGAATGATGTTGTTTTCCTTTGTGAAAGAGTTGAGAGCGTAGAGTATTGCCCTCTCGGCAAGCTTCGAAATGGCGCTGAGAAGGCTGATAGGCCTGTAATCAGATGGAGATGATTTTGCTCCTTTCTTGGGTATAACCGCTATATGTGCGTGTTTCCAAGACGCCGGGAAGTGTTGCAGTCTCATGATGGAGTTAATAATGTTTGCCAGTTCTGCGAGTTGCTTATGCGGGAGCTTTTTTAACTGGGTAATCGATATTCCATCGAAACCTGGAGATTTTTTGGTTTGAAGTTTGCCGATCATAGTCTGTAGAGACTTTGGAGATACAAAATGGTTGAGAAGAAAGGCGGGGGTTACTGGTCTTTTGACGGAGTTGGATTCGTTGATGACAGTGTCAATGTCTTTAGTTTTAGTGTTCTGTGCGGGTGGGAGGCATTTCATTTGAGCTTCGTAGGTCTCTGCAAGGAGCTCGACTTTTTCTTGGTCAGTGACTGCAAAATTTCCTGTAACCGCTGACTTCAGGGGAGGGATGACATTGTGCGTCTTCCCCACGAGGCATTTTTGGTCCGCGAGAAATGAGTTCCATTTCATTGCTCGCCAAGTCGAGACGGCCGCCCTTACCCTCTTGCATGCTCTGTTCGCCTCCCTTTTGTCTGCAGCATCAAGGGTGAATCGAGCTAATCTGCATTGATGCGAATTTCACGTTTAAGAGAAGCGGGAAGATTGTTTTTCCACGGCTGGGGTTGTGATGAAATTTTGACTGTGGAAGATTCGTGAGCAGACTGAATATCGCGAGTTAGCTTGAGTACGGCTTCCTCGAGGTGTTCTGGTGTGTTAATTTTCGGAATTGGATCGGATTTCAGGAGAAGAGATTGGTAGTTTTTCCAGTCGGTTTTTTTCCTGAATCTTGTTAGTGGGACTTGAGTGGTGGCGCAGTTTCCGAGTTTGAGAAGGATCGGACGATGATCAGAGTCTAGTTCGTCAAGGACTCGAACTTCGGAATCGCGATTTACGTCTTGAAGAATAAAGAAATCAAGGATTCTTGCTGCGCCTTGAGAGACTGTACTAGGGTGATGGGTGGGTTCATCTGGCAAGGCAAGACCGTAGCCCAGATCTGCACTTAGAGCTACGATGGCGTTACCTGCGGGATTCGCTCTGGAACACCCCCAGGTGGGGTGGTGGGCGTTGAAGTCGCCACCTATTATTTTCGGAAATTTTCCTTCGACGAGTGATCGGTATTCGGCATAGTTGAATGCAGAAGATTTCCTGTACAGGGATGTAATCACGAAGGGACGTTCTTGGAGGAAGTAATACAGCTACTACAAACCCTATAAGAAAACATAATATTGAATCGAACCAAACCAAATGAACAGTATTGTTTAACAGGTCAATTGAAAAGTCACATACTGACCTGACACATCGATGGCGCTATTAGACTTAAATCCATATGTTTTTTAGTTAGCCCTTAACCTTAAAAGATGCGTGTATAAATTTGACAGCTGCCGGATAATTAGCTTGTGAATTATAGCATTTTGAGTGAAAAGGAATTTTGCCTGTTGATAAAATATTGCTTTTTGAAGGGAAAAAATACAGTTGAAGCAAATAATTGGCTTGATGCTGAGTTTCCGGACACTGCCCCAGGAAAATCAACCATCAAGGATTGGCATGCTAAGTTTAGGCGTGGTGAAATGAGCACTGAGAGGGTGAACGCAGTGGACGCCCAAAAGAGGAAACCGACGAAAACATTATTCACAAAATGAATGACCGTAAATTGAAATTGAATGAAACAGCAGACACTCTAAAGATATCAACTGAACGTGTTCATCATATCATTCACGAATATGGGATGCTCATGTAATAATTTTCATTAACTACCTTGAAAAAGGAAGGACCATCAACAGCGACTATGACATAGTGTTATTGGACCGTTTAAAGGATGAAATAGCTGAAAAACAGCCACTTGGAGAAAAAGAAAGGGCCGCTTCACCAAGGAAATGCACCGTGTCACATGGCAGTGAAAACGATGGCAAAAATCCATGAATTGGGCTTCGAATTGCTTCCTCATCCACCGTATACTTCAGGTCTGGCCCCCACCGACAATTTCCTGTTCTCAGAGCTCAAAAGAATGCTTGCTAAGAAGAAATTTTTGTCGAATGAAGATGTGATCGATGAAACTGAGGCCTCGAGGATCGATGAAAAGTTGGAGGGTCGCTATAATCAGGGTATCAGCCTTGAAGGGAATTATGTTGAATAAAAGAACTGACTTTTCAATTGACCTGTTATAAGTGTTACTCTGAACTTTAGTTTTAGTATACTAATATCATTTTAATTTAGGAAAAACTGATGAATTTATACCGTTCTCGTCTTTGATTACAAGATTGATGCAAGAACAACAGAACATTACAAATACATCAATTTGCAAGTTAAGCTAATCGAGCAAGTAAATTAAGGTGTAATGAGAAAATATAACAGTTGCCAATAATGTAATCAATTAAAGTGTAATTGTCATTAGACAACGATGATAATAGATTTCAAATGATGCTACTACAGAGGCAGTTGTGAGTTGCATATCGTCCCTAAAATAAAACAGCTAGTTTATGACGTCGAATATGCTGCTACAAGCAGTTTGTAAAACTGAATCAGTCTATAAATTCAATTTGTGTTGATACTTTTCCAGCCTGTTCTCAAATATCTACAACATTCTTCTAAACGTTAGTGTTAATAATTACCAAACGAAATAAGCTAGAATTTTAACTTGAAACGGCAACATTCTGACGTGCTGACGTCATACATTTTGATGACGTAATTTATATATAATTGCTGCAGTAAAAATGCATTATGTTGGCATAAAATTTAAATGTGTATTTAACATACTTAGACGGATTAGATTTAAATCAAATATTTGTCGTTTTGTTCGCCAACTTGTTGCCATTTTCAAGGTTACATTACGTCTATTTCAAAGACCGTAACAGTATACATTAAAAATCATCGTGGTCCGGAGATTGGGCTGCTTTCGGAACTATTCGTTTATTCGTCGGCGCAATCTACTCGCCACAAGCCGAAATGCTAAAAGTCGATGTTGTCAAATTTACAGCTAGGCTATTGGCTTGATGGATGTATTTTATTTTAGAAATATAATATATTTAACAAGATTCTCTGACATTAACTTTTATATTTTGTCTTGAAACAAAAATTAATAATATAATAGATCATTATTTTGTGTTTTATTATTTAGTACAATATATAGTTCTTGCTAAAGCGTTTGATATGGCTTTTTTAAAGTTATGTTGTGACATTCCTTTTTACTTAGAAAGAAGGCCTTTTAGTTTAACATTTCAGCGTTTTAACAGGATAAATATCAGGAGAGTCAAAGGTAGGTTTAGTTTCAGTTGTTACAAATAGGATACATTAATAAAATGACTTAAATTTAGTAGCAAGAGAAAGAAAGATTTCACCATGAGCTTGCTGCACAAATAAAGCCGATGATAAAAAGGAACATCTGCCTTTTCTGTGTCTCCAATTTAATGATTTTAGTAGAATTAGGATCCATAATACAGATGTTAAACAAGCTAATCTATATTTTAAGAATTCATAAGGTTTTGAAAGTTGTAAGCCGTAGGACGATAAAATTGTTTAAAGAATTTCTCAGAAAACAAGAAGTCAAGAAGCTTATATACCACTGTATAAGGAGTTATCATCAAGGTAGTATTTTCCATAAAACTATCAATACGATTACAATATTACGAATGAATTTTAGGTAGGGTACGATAAGTTAAGAAGAGATACAGCCAAAAAATTAATTTGAGTCTGTCTATATAAGTTTTTCATCAATTTAAGTCATTAGACTCAATATTGAAGCAAATACAAATAGCCATTATGAACCCCAGAATATTATTCGAGAAATGAATTTTGACAAGGTAATAGGGAATTATATATTTAAGTTATTTCAATTAATCGTCCAGTTTATAGGTAATGCAGAAGTGCAGAAAAATATAATACCATTAATCCTGAAAAGATAGGTCTTTAGGAAAGGATATTGTACATGCTACAGCTATATGATTTGTTGATAAGGAAAAGCAAAATGAAAAATGAAAATGAAAAATATTAACCTTGCTTTTACTTGGAAATTTTTTATTGCAACTTTGATTGAAATGTAATTAATTAGTAATTAGTGTGAGAAGTATCTCTGATCTGACTACATATATATTGACTGATCTACAAGAAAGTTGTTATACAATTTTATTTATATATAATGCATTTGTAGTATTGTACATTCAATTATGTGGTAATTTAGTAAAGAGTTTATGGCATAGTTAAGATTTTTTTTAATTAATATAATATAAAAATTTAGTATTATGCTATATTTTTCTTTTTACCTCCTCTAAAATGTTTCGTAGACTAATATCATGTTGTTACTGTTTTTAAAGGTCATTTAAACAAGGTAATATAAAAGTTATGAATATTACCCTTTATTTTAATAATTAATACGGAGTATATTTTACGTCTCGAAGACTAACACTATGCCGATATCAAAAGTTTGGTTACAGATAAGACACAACCCTACTCGTGACATCCCAAGCGATACTGATATCAACTTTTCCTAAAATTGGTTTAGGTTGGTCAACAGATTAGTTCATCAGTAGAGTGGTAGTAAGTACTATAGATTCATTTTAACCTGGAAAGTACTGATATATTTATGCCGCACTCTTCTTGCATTGATTCAAGTTCAACAGAATATTATCAATAAATTAATTTGCAAGTTAAGGTCATTAAGCATATAATTAATCATATCTAATATAAGATGTAATAAAGTAATTGTGGAAAACTAGTTATATATCTAAAAGTATCCATTGGTCATTAATTGCTCTCTGTAGTGATATTTAAAAAAAAAACAAAAAAAATAAATAATAAAAAAATAAAAAATAAATAAATAAAATGAATTTATTACTACTTGTTCTATTCTACTGAGTAGGGGATTAATCAGTATGTATTTCTCAAATTAAAATAAAACCGTACAAGTTCGTGTGGTATGGTTCGCTTCAATCTTTTGATTTCCTTCGTATTTTCCAGTAGTTGTATCGCTTCTACGTTGCTCTTTTAGTAGCTTATTTCGTGTTTTAAAACAGAATTTTGGAATAAGTTCATAAATAAATTATATGTTGATGTCATATTGTCACCCTTTGTTAGTCGCGTAGTGATAAACATTTGCCAATAGTCGCAGAACTTTGTTTTAATAGCGTTACAAGATGTTCCGAATACAACTTTCGTATACAAATTATTAGACTATGCATTTTTCTACACTATACCTCTAAATTACTAACTTTACAGTTTCACATAACTTATAAACTATATCTTATAAGAACTCTAACTTGAAGGAATAACCATAATAATGCCAAATTAAAATATATGTTGTGATTATTGTTGAATGCTACCGATGATAATCAACACGTTTGAAGAGTTTTATAGAGGAAAAACGTATAAGAATATTTTAATTATACAGAGTTAATTTTGCAATGACTTCAGTAAAAAAAAGTTGAACACAGTAAAATTCTTACAAGAAAGGACTTTCATCAGAAAGAAATTATTTTAATTATACAATAATAACTGACGGAATCATATTTGTTTATCCATAATACAGTCACATGACATGCGTTGAAATGCTGGTCTAATGAAAATTATAAAAAATAGTAAAAAAAATTAAAAAGTATTAGCGACTTCAGGAATCTCTCCTGATTACATAACACGCTGAACTTCTCAAGCCATAATTTACTTGAGTCATAAACTATATGACATGACTCTTATTGAAACCATGTCAACATCAAAGTCATCAAGATTAGGTAGAAAGAAGTCGATTATAGAAAGATGTCGGAATATTGAACCACAATCACTGCTTAAACAGTCTGATTTTGGAAGAAATAAGATTCATTGCTGCCTCTGGACCAAAATCCAATTCAAGCAATGATAAATTGTTGATTAAAGTATTTACATTTTTTATTAAAGTAAAAATTATTTTCACCCTTCAGGATGGTTTCCCTTGAGAAGTCAGCATTAATTTATTAACGATTTATGGTTTAACTAATCAAATCACCGAACGGCTGCGGAAATAACTGTTTAAAGATGTTTGTTATTGGACGACCAGTGTTTTTCTATCCTCACAATTGAATAAGATACTCTAGACATGTTTTGTACTATTTTTACCAACTATATTCTCTCTATGATGTTTCATTTCTATTCATGTTTTCCGGCTCTTAGTTATATGCTTTAGGTGTTCGGAAGAAAATGCCTTCGGTTTGGCTTTGGGCGAACCGAACATTTTAATGGTATGATTTTTGCAATATTTATGTATTATAGAACGGATCATTGTGGGGTACTTTGGAGTAGATCTACACCACTGTTTCCCCCCTCTTTGAGTTGCCACGATGTCCAACAGCGATAAAGCGATTTGTGGCACGTCCTGGCGAGAACCACCGACACAGGTAAACGCAACGGAGATCGAAGATGGTACCGCGGCGCGATCGGAACAGAGACGCCGAGGCAACGGGGCCATACCCGTTCGTTTTACTCTGTTTTGGCCGTGAGGGGCACCAAAATAGCCGCTGTTTCGGATATATGTTTAACAAGGGTCTCGGCGATGTGGCGGTTTGCATTTCAGAGGCGTGTAGACCAGCCGATAAACATGGAAAACAAAACGAGAAACGGACAATGAATGGAATTTCGACGAGTGGGAATGCGGGCGTAAGGGGGAGGAGCGCGACGGAGGAGGCTGTGATGCCGGGCTAGCGCCGAGGCGAACGGAGAAGGATTTAATGTTGAAAGGGACCGACGGTCTTCGCATGAATTAGTGCCATATAATGATGAACCCTTGCTAACCAACGAAAGATTCTGAATGAATGGAAACGGTCATGAATAATTAAAAACGAATATATCTATGTTCCGTTCAATAAAACAGTGAACTCAAACCATATAAATTGATGACGCTAAAACGTCGTAATGTTACCGCATGAACCATTGAGTTTTAGTTCATTTTGGCTCTGACATAACAAAATTCTAATCTAAATAAAGCTATGAAACGAAAATGATATCAAATATAATTTATTTCAACGTTATAGTACGTCTAATGCATATATTGCCGAAGAACCTAAAACTACAATTAATCCCCGGCCTATCATAGCAAAACAATTTTTTTTTCAAAATTAGTTTTTTTATTCAACATAATTCCCTTCAAGGGTGATACAATAATTATAGCAACAATAACTATAGGTAACTTTTTGATACCATTTTTGTACTACGATTTGTTCTTTGCTTCAAAACACGCCTCACTTTCGGCGATCATCTTTTCATTCTACGAAAATTTCTTCCCAGCTAGCATTCTTTTGAGATCTGATAACAGAAAATATATATATATGATAACAGAAGGGCCAGACCTGAAGAATACGGTGGATGAGGAATGGAAGTCCAATTCAAAGATTTTTGCCATCGTTTCCACTGACTTGTGACATGGTGCATAGTCTTGATGAAGCAGCACCTTTTTTTCTCAAATGCGGCCGTGTTCGGCGATTTCGTCGGATGATCCTGTCCATCTGTTGATGGTCCTTCCTTTTTCAAGGTAGTCAATGAAAATTATTCCATGAGCCTCCCAATGTACAGACGCCATAACTTTGCTAACCGACTGTTGCGTTTTCCCACGCTTTGCAGCGGGTTCATCGTGTGCAGTCCACTCGGATGATTGGACTTTGGAGTGAAATGATGGAATCTATATTTCATCCATTGTCACATATCGACGTAAAAACTCGGCTTTATTACGCTTGGTCATCTTCAAATACTGCTCCTAATCATCAACTCGTCGTTTTTGGCCAAAAGTGGGTTTGAGCGGCACCCACTTTGTCCAGAGCTTTCTCATACCCAAATATTCGTGAATGATATGATTTACACGTTAGGTTGATATCTGGGTATCTGCTATTTCATTCAATTTCAATTTACGGTCATTCAAAATCATTTTGTAGATTTTTAAAATGTCTTCATCGGTAACAACCTCTTTTGGGCGTCCAATGCGTTCACCGTCTTCGGTGCTCATTTCGACACCTCTAAACCTAGCATACCAATCTTTGATGGTTGGTTTTCATGGGGCAGTGTCCGGAAACTCGGCAAGAAGAAAAGTTTTTGCTTCAACTCTATTTTTCCCTTCAAAAAGCAATATTTCATCAACCTGCGAAATTCCATTTTATCCATTTTTTTCACAATAACAAAAGTTGATTAACACGTTAAAACAAAGTTTAATAACTGCCTTCTCCATAATGCATTCACTATATCTGCTAGACAGTTAACATTACTTCTCTCGTCACACATTTTAACCAAATGGTCATGTATATTCTGAAAAATTACACTAATGTCCATGAGCATAAATCCTTCAGATTCTACAATACGATTTCATACAGTTATCTTATATTAATTATGTACTTAACTCAGTTGTTTCCCATTTCATCACCCTGTCTTAGTAATTGTCAGTATTGAATCATAATCCCGTATTAAGGAAGTTTTATTCAAGTGGATAACTAAATTATTAATTTTCAATTTATTATTTGTAACATGTCTATTATTTATCACAATTCGGTCATTTGTCAATTTCTTCTTCAATGCTTCTGATCTAATTTATCCATACCGAAGGTGTCATTAACAATTCCTGTGTGCATCATGAAGATTCCAGTAACTTATCTGTAATGAATTATTACTAAATGTTATTCGAATGTTTAATTTTTTCATCAACTTTTGTTGTCGTAACATTATTATTGTTATCATCTTGCCATGAAACCGAAAGTCCCATTCTAAATACATAATTTGAAATAATAAGTCCTCCTTGATTTTCTTATATGTTTTTAAAAATTGTATTATTTTAATAGCAATACCTCAAAATTCCATTAGACTTCTTCCTGAGTTATATTTACACCATTAAATTCTATATTACCCAACAGTGTACACATTGTACATCCCTCAAAGAACTGAGAGTGTAATGGAAGAATAGAATAAATATACAAAGAACCATGCAGTTTTATTTTAAAATTAGGGCAATGAAATTATTCTTTTAATCAGCATGGTGTATTTATTGTTTCTTTAATATATATTTCATGTGAGAAATATGGATAAAAGATAAAGCCTATATGAATATGTGAATGAAGTATGGAAAACAAACAGCAGTTAAAATGAAAATAACTACAAAATTTGCATAGATTAATAGAAGATTGGAAAACGACAAATACAAGAAATTATAAATTATTAACAGTAACAGTAAACGACATATAAACGACATATATGACATTTTATAATTGTTTTAACATACATGTTAAAATCAACGAGCAATTTCAAAATTGTTTTATTCATATATTCTATATTTTAATATTATATTACATAAAAGTAATGTAGTTTGATCTAATGTTCAGTGGTGTAGTTATTTAAACTTATTAATACTCGCTTGATTTTTGACATCTATGAGATTTAATTAAATGCTTTCTAAAAAAATTAGTGACAGTTCTTGAGATAACTTGCATATATTTTAAGATATATATTTTAATATACATCCTTTTATTATTTTAATTAATATTACATATAAATTACAAACCTGAACAATTAAAAATTGGAAGAATGCGCTATGGTGATATGAATCGGCAATTGAAATCATCGGCCAGATAATCTAAAACCGCGCTTGAAAAGGGACAGCAGAATTTAACAGTCCCTTGAGTAATAATGTTTCGACAAAAACAGTATAGTGGAGGCTCCACAATGGACAATGGAACCCAGTGGAAGCCAGCTCAAAGCTGCGAAAGAAACAGAACAACAATCGGATTATAAAATCTGGATACTTGATGATAGGAAGAATTTGGTACGGTCCTATGAATCATCATATATATTGTTTATTATAAATGGCTGGATTAATATTTATGCTTATATAATAAATTGGCTTTATGACTGACTGATAAACCAATCTCTTTGATCTTAGGTCAAGTTGATAGTATCTTCCGATAAACCAGCTCAGTTGCTTGACTTTGCGTCTAATGTGCTCTGCTATTTGTCAAACATGATATTTTCAATTTAACCTACCATCGGGATATATTCCAAGGTGTTTAGCTTATTCTGCTTAAGGAATCCATAAAGGGATATAATTAAGTTTTCGTCATTTCGCCGCAACGTGCAATTAACATGAACAGGTTTGGAAATATTAAACTGTATTTTCCAGTCCCTAGCCTATTTGTAGATTTTGTTGATCTCTAGTTGTAGTTTTTCTACAGCTGTAGACAGATATACATCTTTTACTATTATAACTGTGTCAGTGGCAAATATTCCAAGTACTTCTTCTTTTGTTGTTGGGGTATCAGCAGTATAGAGCAGATATAGAAGTAGTCCCAAGGCACTTTCCTGTGGATTTCCAACCGAAATATATTTGAGTGTTTGGAATGCCCCTTCATGCGAGACACTAAATATCATTTCGAAAATATATGGTTCCAGCAGTCGACAGTAAGACTGCGAATTGCAAATTGTAAATCTGCGAACAATTCAGTAGTTTCATAGGGGGGCCGAACCCATTCCTTTTGATCATTTTTAATAGGCGGTACTCTAATAAAATGGTCTTTTAAATCTCCGAGTTGTTTTCCATTGCGAGTAATCTGCTTCCGGCAACTCTGTATATATACTCTGTTTATATTCTTTAATCTTTTGATCACTAATTCTATTAAATATTGTTTTGTCTACAACGTATGTGATTCTGTGCAATACTTTTCTAGCCTTTATCAATCTCAAAGAATTACAGCTGCTTAAAAAATTTTGGTTCCAAATAGATACATTTTTTTAATCAATAAATGTTGTGATATTTCAGGTTTTCATGTTCGTTTGCCCATCTCCTCTATGTTACGAAAAGGATTTAAATTATTTTTGAAACATCGATATGATAATTATTTCAAGGTTAAAAATATATACAGTCTTTGTGCGTTATTTTTCAAAATGCGTATCTCGCTCAATCAGCTTCATCACCGTATCCCATCTTCTCGGGCTCCATCTTCATCCCATCAGCCGGACCACAGACGGCGTCGAGTTCAATAAATCACCCACAAAATCCTTGACGATATTCAAAAATATTCGGCGCGTCCGTATCTAAAGGCACCGCCAAAATTAAATTACTATTGACATTCTATCGACCACTACGGGAGTCAATAGTTGTTGTGAATAACAATGGACCGCGTTGCCAAACTTAAGAATACGCCATGACAGAACGCTTATTCGTCAGCCCGCCCCTTTGTTGCTTATGACAAGGTCGGCGCTAAGGGTGGCCCACCGGCTCAATGCCCCACCATTAGCGATAATCAAATTTTAAATGTTTCTTTTGGAGAACTATATTGTTTAGTAACAATACATTATTACTATTCGGTATGGTAATAATGTTAATCAATTACTAATACTTTTAACTCGCGTTGGGAACTGTCGACTAAAAAGAGTCGAAACAGTCGATGGTCAAAAAATAGTAATAGTAATTACTATTTCCTATTTACTATTTTCAGTTAAATGCACGGTTCGACTGCTTTTTTCAATTCGTGATGTCAGACGAAGATGTATAATTTTATGTGTTTATATTCTATCCAACAATAGTATAAACGAGACGGAGATGTACATATTTCTTCACGTACTAACCTTAAAAAAGAAAAAAGTAATTGCTGAATACTATTAACATGCAATTAATAATTTTAAACGAAGTAGAATTACTTTTTTATTTGAATGTTCTGTGGATCTAAAAAAGGAATGGAATTAGTCTATGGAATGAAAGAATACTCCACAAAGAAATCTTCTTCAAAAAATTATAATATATTTTATTAGATAGGCTTAGCACAATCTTAGTTAGAAATAATTTTATTGTCATGTATACTTGGGTCAGAAGCAAGACGAGTACAGGATAATGATCGGTATATAGTTCGAAAATAATAAATAAATTAGAGTACTTAGCTAGCTAAAGTTGGGAGTTGAGTTGGAACAGTTATTTGCTTTATACAATCAGGTACATAGAACAGATGTAATTGAAAAGGCCTATGATATTAACAAGGTATTTTCAGCTATATTCCTAGATGTAGCACAAGCCATTGATAATGTAAAAGGCATGAGGCCTTGTACATAAGCTACACAAAATATAACCGAAGCAATACACAGGACTATTAAAATCTTACATATGTTTGGAGTCAAACAAGAAGATTCCTAATCTAAAAAAAAGAAGCTAAAGCAGATGTATCACAAAAAAGTATGTTGGGGCCAATTCTTTACCTATTTTACACTTATGATATACCACAAATGAAAAACATTAAATAAATTGATAATATAAGAGTCGTCAGTTTGTATAGGAGAGCCTGCTGGCCCTGTCGATGAGCGGGAATAGCAAACTGGCAATACCTTCCTTTGGATCTGGATATTCCAACTAAACTTCCCATCGAAGGGAAGACCAAGATAGGTGGCTTCTTCTGATCATGTAATGGAGCATTTCGTTTCTCATGGAAGAAAGTGGCTTCGGTTTACCGTGGTTGCCTTGCAAGCTCAAGTTATGTACCCACTGAACTGTCGAACAATTTACATATACTTTTAGAAATAAGACATTTAACAGGTCAATGTTAATTCATTATCAATAATCGTTCATTCATCATTAACCCTGGACAGAATATTGAACTGTACTTCAATAACACAGAATCCAGTACAAAATATGACATGCGTTTTCCATGATAATAACACGGCAACTGAGCATTATTAGTAATGAAAGCCATTTATAGGGCGCTATAAAAATAACAGTAAATCACGCGTCTTTACTTAATGACGTTTTTATTTTATAACCGGCCTTGGCCGTAAATATCGGTCCGAATTTTACGATTTTATGATTTTCGACGCTTCCAAAACGAAACTCCGCCGAAGGTCCGCCGAAAACCGCAGTCGCCCGTTGCGGCGGCACCCATGCCATCACCACACAGACACACACACACAGGTAGTTAGCGAGTTGGGATGCGTTCATTCGGTGCCAGCGCTCGTTTAATCTTGTTAACAAGCTCGGATCATTTACATAATGTTATTAAGGATCATGCGAATACTGTTGCCACCAGTTTTATATATTTTTCTTAAATTAATTAACTTAATGTATTAAATGATTTATTTCAAGGGATTTCAAAGGATTTACAAACTATTAGCATATAGTCTATGCAATAAAACAGTGAACACACACCAACTATATTTACGACCCCAAACCGCAGTGTTGTCGCATTTATTTTGATTTTTATATAAAGCAACAATGATGTAAATAAAATAATGAAACAAGATAGTTATACAATATATGTTGTTTTAGTTTTATTGTACATGCATGAATTATCGAATAAATTAAAGTCCATTTCATTATTCAACCAAAACAGGTTATATATGTTTATTATATTTCATAATAAATTGATTATCATATTTTATAATATAATATAATATTTATTTTATATTACTTATTCGATCTGCTTGTATATTGTAAAAATTCTTTACAATATTTTAGCAGAATTTGATTTGATTGAATATGAAGGGAAGAAGACGTAACGACCATATAGTTCTATCACTTGATCTACTGTGTATCTTTATTCATGCTTAAATATAATTTCGAAAAAAGTAAGTTACATAAAACGCAATTAAACATTTTATTTATATTTACCAAACAACACTTTGAAATACTTCACTTTGTAGCATTTTAGTTTCAAAACCTAATTTGTGTTCTGTTAATCATTGTTCATATTAATCTAACGATTCCTTAATTACAGCCTTTGTCAGCAGTTTGCTATAGTATGGTACCTTGTTCGTAATAATATCTCATGGTTCCTCCTAGTTCTTTAAGAACTGATTTTCAAACCTGCGCAAACACATATGGTTCATTTCTTCATGGTATTCGCTCTTGGAGGAAAATACTAACTTTGCTCAAAGAATAAAACCATTCCTGTTTCTGGTCTGAGAAACAACTGCCACAAACTTTTGACCGGCTATGGCATTTGGGATTAATATTCAAAATTAGCAAATTGTCACAGCGGAATTACTGTCTACTGTTGGAATCATATCATTTCGAAAGAAATTTTAGTCTCGCATTATCAATACTTAAAACTATTTCAGCTGGACTTCCATTGGGTAGTGTCTTGAGACCACTCTTATATCTGCTCTGTACTACTAATATCCCAACAACAAAAGAAACAGTACTTGGAATATTTTACGACGATACAATTATCATGAAAAAAAATGTATCTCTGCGTAAGGCTGTAGAAAATGTACAAGTAGAGGTTAAAAAGAACTATAAACACACTAGAGATTGGAAAATACAGTTTAATAGCTCCATATCCGTCCATGCTAAATTGTACATGTTAATCTGTTGCGGTGAAATAACAATAACTTAGTTATATTACTTGACGGATGCGCGATTCCTCAAGCTGAATGAACCAAATACCTCGGAATATATATCGATGGTAGGTTAACCTGGAAATATCACGTTGGACAAAAAGCAGAGCACATTAAACTCAAAGTTAAACAACTGTACTGATTAGTCAGAAGATACTCTCACCTTTACCTAAAATCAAAGAGATTGGTTTACCCGTCAATCATAAAGCCTATTTGGACCAGTGTTCTACAAATATGGGGTTGCACTCAAGACGTCACATCAACTAGTTATCCAACGTACCCAAAACAAAGTTCTAAGATCAATTACCAACGCTTATCGATACGTAACCAACGAAGAGCAGCAAGATGACCTCGAAATCAAATGGATACACGAAGTGATCCAAGATTAATCTTGTTGCTAAATCATAGCAATGTGGAGGCAATATAGCTACTGGACAACACTCAGGAAATCAGAAGATTGAAGCGAACCAAATCATACGAACTTATTTAGTGTATAAGTATATTCTTAAATTTAGTTTAAGTAGATTAGTTTTATTTGGAAAATATATACTGATGTAGTAGTCCCGTCTCGCATTGCTTATAAATAAAAAATAAATTAATTTGATAATAATTCATTAATTAATAAGATTTCACTGAATACATCTAATGTAAAATGTAAGTAATTAAAAAAACTATATTAATCCTCTTAGGAGCGAAATAATTATCAATTTTTTTGCATGTAATCAGCATTTCATGGCCGTTTGCCTGATAACTTGCTACATCTGTTGATAAGCTGGTTGTAACAGAACGTGTCATTCGAGCTGTAACAGTGTATCGAGTGTTTCCATCTAATAGTTTTTATCGGCTTTAGCAGCTTATAGTACACTATATCTTGCTGATATCACCATAAGCATATAAAGTCTTTATGGTTATAAATATTACGCTTTTGTATCCATGTGGATCGTAGTGGACTAACCCATGACTTTTTACTTGGGATTATCGTAATTATAGCTAGAGGATACCCTACACTAAAATTCTTCTTATTTGCAGGGCAAGCAAAGAAACCTCTGTTTGAAAACGGTTCAAAATGTTATTTTCAGTATGTTCGTGTGGCACCCATTTTCTATTTTTGTATCTTTATAATTAGTTTAGCAACTACTAAGTTGTTTGAAAACTATTTAACAGTTTGAGCTGGGTTTTCAACCAATTCATTCTGTTTAAAACCAAAACCGACAATAGAGATATTATGATTCAACATCAAAAAAGTTTCTAAAAGCGTTTGCTAAGCTGCAGCAGTAGATTTTTAAAATAAAGCAACAACATTATTGTATGTCGAAAGGGTAATCTCGGAGGATTCATGATTAGCATCTATGTACACTGAATAACTCAATAATACGGAATGGAAATGGAAAATTTTATTTAGCGAAATGTTAAAACCGTCGAATTTAACAGTCATATCAAGTTGTACCTTAACACTTGGCATTTTTGTTATTGAATATCGCCAATAAAATTACTTGTTACCACTTAATAGAGAAAATAAAAGACCTTTCATAACAATTACACTTTATTTGGTTTTTATTAAATTCTTATTATTATGAAGGTAACCAATCATCTTAAAATTTCTTTAAAATCCCTTCTATTAGTGAAAATATCCAATATTATTTTGAATGAATTAGATGTGACCATGATTGCTAATATTCGCGAGTACACTCTGTATAAGTTATCGTCTGGTGGTATGTGCCACCTGCGTAGCATAAAAAATGCCACTTCCTTCAAAACTGACACCTCTGACAAATCAATACTCAATATTTTTCGCGACATATTGTTCGACGATTCGCCACCCCTCGAACGGTCCGGATCCGAGGCCCATTGATCGGCGGCAAACGTGACCGCAAATATGCGCTATTCATAAGAACGGTCGATAAATTTCGCGAACGGTTTTCACGCATGCACCAGAACGCAACAGATCTTTTAGTCATGGCCGAAGGTGGCTTTTGAGTCGCGGGATTGGAATTTCAAAAAGCCGGCAACGTTCTTTTTCATTCTGTCTTCCCTTCGCGCCTTCCCCCCCGCGTCGTGCTATTTCTGGTCAGCTAACTGACCACAAACAATTTCGTGGATCCGGTGCATAATAGTCAAATATAGTTCTGACAACGATAGAAGAATATGAAATGGGTTTCCTCTTCGATCTGAAGATTATATTATATAATGATTTCATTATTGTTATTATTCATTAAAAAAGCAAAAATGCGGCCATCAGTTAAGTTATTCTGTAATAATTTAAATCATACCAATAATATATACATTTGTATATATATATATATATATATATATATATATATATATATATATATATATATATATATATATGTATATAGTAAGAAAAAAACATCTTTTATACCAGAGTCGTGTAAGTGTGTTACGTATAGTCTCCTTCGCTCCATTCTTCGGTCTCTGTTCAATCTTCTGGTTGCTTCTGCAATCTTCTGCTTTAGCAGCTTATAGTAAACTACATTTTGCTGATATCACCATAAGCATATAAAGTCTTTATGGTTATAAATATTACGCTTTTGTGTTGATGTGGATGGTAGTGGACTAACCCATGACTTTTTACTTGGGATTATCGTAATTACAGCTACAGGATACCCTATACTAACATTCCTCTTATTTGCAGGACAAGCAAAGAAACCTCTGTCTGAAAACGGTTCAAAATGTTATTTTCAGTATGTTCGTGTGGCACCCATTTTCCATTTTTGTATCTTTACAATTAGTTTAGCTACTGCTAAGTTGTTGAAAACTATTTAAGAGTTTGAGCTGGGTTTTCAACCAATTCATTTTGTTTAAAACCAAAACCGACAATTTTTGTTTAAAAATTTACAGTTTTGCTTGATATTTGCTTCTTATTAAGGAAATTTTATATAGAGAGAAGAAAAAATACAGATTTGTTTCTAATTCAGACTGTATTACTTGTATTTAGTATTTCTGGAATTCTCACCAAAATGTAACTCTCGTTTTGCTTTATTCATTATTACTCCATACTCTTAGTAACGTATCTGCTGCCACTGTAAATTATATGGTTAAAATTAAGTATTCTGGCGAATCAATTGTTATTATTACCATACGTAGTCCTGTTTTGTCTATTTGACATTCCTTTATTATATCATGTATTAATATTTTAAACAGAATTGGGCTTAAAAGTCTTAGTCCTGCTTCGGTTAAAAGGTTTTTGATTTCATGTCATCTGCAATGAAGACATTGGTACTAATAATGAGAATTTCTTGAATTATTCATGCAATATTATTATCTACACCTCCTTGTCCTTTTTTTAACCCATAGTGTTTATCTTCTTAATCTGAGAGCTCTTAAAAGCCATGATTATTTAGTAATGACATTTTTCTATAATTAACTGAACTAATAGCCTCTCGAATATTTCATTCTCAACGTTTACATATATTTGAAGCAATTGCTTTCGGATTCAAGCCACGTGTGTGTGTGTCAACTAAGACTAGCAAAAGCTTTTCAATCATCGCTTATTGCTTGTTCAAGCCTGGCGAGTTCATGAAGTATTAAAGATGTACTGCAACGACCGCTTAATTCTCATGTATAAGGTTTACATATATTAATGTATACATATATATATGTATGTAAGCAATAAAGAAATAAATACCAATGTGGAAAGATAATAATTTTGTAAAACGGCCGATTACCTGAAGGGATAATATTTTATCTAGGTACTATTTTATTTGTAATAGATATGCCGGAACGTGCCTTTGTTGTTGAAATTAATTGAATTAACTAAATTGTGCTTCACAGTGTACTACTCAGATGTAGATCACTATTTAGAAGATACACATGAGTCATTTTTAGAGTGGTATAGGTGGACATATTCTATATATACTATTATAAGTAACTTTTATAACTAATTATTTATAGTTCGTTATGGTACTGATAAATTCGACCAGAAAAATGTTGTGAGGTAATGCAAAATTTACTAAAAATGTGGATAATAATAATGCTGATTTGTTTAAACAATTGAGAGAGTTCAAAATGAATATATTTTTAATCTTTTATAAATAGAAGCAAAATTATTAACACTAGAGTATATAAATATACAGGTCTTATTCGGATTCTCTTTGGAAGGAGAAAGGTTTCTCATCTAAGTGACTGTTGATATCTTTAACAAACCCTGTGAAAACCCTCAAAGTTAAATAGTACTATTATCATTTTGAATGTATAATACAAAAAATAACCATCGATAATTCTTGTTTTTGCATTTAACTTAAAGCTGTGACGAAAAACGAAGGGAGTGTCATCTTACTGATGCTATAGTGGCAAGTTTGAACGTCCTCGAGGCATTCTCAATTTATATTTGTGATGGTAATTAACCATCACAAATTAACCAATTAACCTGGGGTCTTCAGAATACTCTGAAATGTAATAAACTAACTTATATAATAGTAAACTCGTTCTGTAATAAAATTGTATTTTTTCTTATTAATGATATTTCAATTTGAACATGCAGGATTAAAATTTAAAGTTCATTGAGAAAGAATGTTCGAAAAATTAAATTCGAATTATTATGACAAAGAAATAATATTAATATAATATAAGTATATCATAATAAAGTGCTGAAATCTACTGTGGATGCACCTAGATAATACAGGAGCAGTTACTTACATCGACATCTTCGTGTTCCAACTGTCATAGAGGAAATTATAATATTGGCAACACCCAAATGCTGTATTTCTTAGACAAGACTAAACTAGGACGTAGACTAAAGAGAACCAAACCATGTCTTCTTGTGTAGTAATGTAGTTATGTGTACAAAATGGCAAAAACGCTGAATATGTTTAAATGTATTTTATATTATTAGAGACCACGGAAAGACCAATGAGTCTTCTTTGATAAGTACCCAGTTTTAAGTTATTGTAACGAAAGATTGTAAGTTAATCGGCAAAGACTGACCTTACATATTATTAAAATTGATAAAACATACCGTTATTCATTTTTTCACAGTTCAATAAAGTTCAGACGATGAAAAATACAAACAAACCAAGTAACATTTTTTAGGTATTTCTTTGCAACAAATATTTTATAATACATTGTTAATTAAATAATCTATGCAAATTGTGTTCCATCAATATTTTTTGTATCACCTGTAGAAACTCTTGAAGGTGACATCAAACTCTTGGGCAACACCGGACTAGGACGCAGACTCAAGAGAATCAAAACGTGTGATCTTGTGTAGTTGTGTAGTTAAATGCACTGAACGGTAGAAACATTGAATAGTGCTACTAAGCTTTATTTTGGTTTATTAGAGACCAAGTAAGGATCAATGGGTTTCCCTAAATAGGTACCTAGTTTTAAGTTACTTTAGAGAAAAATTTAAAAAATCTTCAACGATTTGTAATAATATATTAATGAATAAAACATAAGATGATGATTCAAGTTCAGCTGTTGACAACATTTTATTAACCATATAAAACATATTATTATAAATTTTTGCAAATCTGAATAATGTTCAGATCAAGACATACGCAACCAAATATAGAATAAGCCTGCTGTTAATTTGGATATTTGTAATAAATATTTTTCAAGAATTTGTTAATTAAATCAACTGTGTATATTGTGTTCCATCAATATCTTTTGTATCACCTGTAGAAACTCTTGAAGCTGACATCAAACTCTTGGGCAACATCGGACTAGGTCGCAGACTCAAGAGAATCAAACCGTGTGATCTTGTGTAGTTGTGTAGTTAAATGCACTGAACGGTAGAAACATTGAATAGTGCTACTAAGCTTTATTTTAGTTTATTAGCAAATCTGAATAATGTTCAGATCAAGACATACGCAACCAAATATAAAATAAGTCTGCTTTTAATTTTAATATTTGTAATAAATATTTATCAAGAATTTGTTAATTAAATCAACTGTGTATATTGTGTTCCATTAATAGTTTTTGTGTCTGTAGAAATTCTCGGGTTCGACACCAAACAAATACAATATTGATAGGAGTGTTTATATCAATAGTGCGTAGAAGAGCGACATCTAGTAAAGACGACCTCATTAGCAGGTCGTAAAAGTATTCAAAAGGCCTTTCCAAATCTATAGATAATGCATCCCCTGCCCCTTGCCTCATGCCTGAAATTGAATGTGAAGCTTTTTAGTAGCGTTAAGTTCTTTGTTACCCTTGTTAACGTCAAATAACCCACTGAGCAAGATACCTGTCGGGATCCTACCACCATTTTTCATTTATTCATTATCAAGTCGCTTTATTTTCGGGTGGTCTAAAATAGACAGCGACGGAGCGATCACAATCGCAATAACAATTGCGCTCTCTCGGCCGATAGGCGGCCCTCCTCGGGCGAGACAAGGACGGACGCCGGCATTTACCGTGCGACTTCGTGCGGTGGGTTTTGAACGTTTCTCACCTAAAGTTGTAAAGTAAAAGCCGCATCCGCACCTCGTTATCGGCAAAGTGACCGGCGCCCCCTGCTGGAAATAACGACTGACAGCTTAATTTCGTTAGTTGGTCCATTGACGGGGATTTTTTTCCTCTTGTAATAAAAATACCGGAGGAAATTTATTTATTTTCGTTCAGGTATCAGGTTTTCCCTGTGTTTCGCCCGTTCGATATGGCTTTCGGAATGGATGTTGGGGTAAAAATTGATGTGTACGTCGCCAATACCCATATCAAATGGCAAAATGGAAATTTGAATATGTCGTTCTAAAATATACGTACCGAACCAGATGAATAAATTAACTATTTAAATGTATATTTATGTTTCCATCTGTCTTCTGATTATTCACACATAATAGTAACAGTTTCTTCAAAAATTGCCATCAAAGATAAACCCCCTTCTCTGTGCAATAATAGAAGTAACTGGCTACTATCTAAAAAAACTTAGACCGAAAAATCTCTCTATATTTACCGTTATAAACTGAACTTAATATAAAATTACAAAAATGGCAGAAATAAACATTATAAAAAATACATAGGAGGCAGCATATTCCGCGACTCCTAACAGTGAAACATTTCCAAAGAAAAACATGCATATATTATGTACAATTCAAAAAAAGTTACGACGGAAATGGCAACAGCTAAGAACTAAAGAGAATATAAGAAAATTTAATAAGGCAATAAAAGAGCTGAAAGAGCCGATCCAAAATGAATAAAGCCAAGGCATTCAAGAATACTTAGAAAATTTGACATCAACGAGGCTACAGACTGTGATCTACATAAAGATGAGGAAAATAAAATTACTAGCTTTATAGATTCGCCATTTCCAATGGATTTACCGCACGAGAAATTAACGGTTAAAAAAGTTACACAGACAATAACGAGAGAGATTAATATTAGAAAAGCTCCTGGTTATGATTTAATTACTGGTAAAATTTTACAAAACCTATCAGAAAAGGGTATAAAATTATTAACATTTATATTTAATGCTATGCTACGAATTAATTACTTTTCTAGCATCTGGAAAGTAACTAAAATATGAATGATTCTCAAACCAGGAAAAATACTAGAAGATGTCACCTCCGACCGGCCTATAAGTTTATTACCGATAATCTCCAGAAAAATTATTCCAGAACATCAGTTTGGGTTTTGCAACAAGCATGGAAGTATAGAACAAGTACATCGACTTGTAAACAAAATAAACATGGATCTAAATGCCAAAAGATATTGTTCGGCTGCTTTCTTAGACATATATCAAGCATTTGACAAAGTATGGCATACGGGCCTGCAGGTTAAATTCAAAGAACTTCTCCCTTGATCAGTTACTAAAATCGTATCTCATTGGAAAACTCAGCTTACTGTAAAACAAAAAAATTTCTACAGTCAAGAAAAAAATTAAATGGTTCGGTGGGAAAGGCGAAGCCGGGCTACATCTCCATGAAACTCAGAGGCCCTTTAGCTACTGCACGGATGGGAGTCTCTTCGCAGATTAAAGAGGATTAAACCATGGGAACTTTTATTTCTAATACAAGGCCCTGCTGATCAAAAGGCTCTTTGTCTTCGGTGTTTAAATGACCAATTTCAAAACGTCTATACCAGTATTCACTTGTTGAAATCGGTAGCACATGGTTGCCATAGTGTCCTCATAGTATACTTCACCTTCTTCCTCAAATTTGAGCAAGAAATCAGAACTCGCTCGATACCATCGAAATTTGCTCGATACAAATACGGACATACAACGCTCTGGAAAAATTATTTGTTTACACTTGGACGAAATGGTACATACAGAAAAGCGAAGCCTATTAATGAGGCTTCAACATGAAGCTGATTACCAATGTGCTCATCGCGTTATAATACACAATAAAACCATGTGTTATAATTTTTCAAATATAAATAAGAAACCTGTATAATATTATGAAAGATATTTTCAATATTTCTCTTCTTTAATTCTTCTTGAAATTTGCCATAATTTTTCTCTTGTAGATATCGTATCATATTATTTATGCCAAGATTATACTTTCAAAATTAATCGAAGTTGATTATTTCAAAAAATTAAGAGAATAGCTCCTTTGTAGGTACAAATAAAAGTTCAAAACCAAAATTAAAACAATATAATTCTGAATTTTGTTTTTGCCAATTATTCTTATCTTTTGTTGGGTAAAACTGTTTTACATAATAAATAAATGGCACCCTTTGCTATCACATGTATATCACCATAATCTCTGGCAACATTAATTACTAATTAGTTTGAAATATATTAAATTAAATTCTATTTTGTATTATATATTTAAAGGACATTGTTTCTGTTACACATATCCTGGCGTACTAATATTTCACATTTAAAAATACGTGATTTCATTTTTTATATTAGAGGTTACTGTGGTCATCGACTATTGATGTCTCCAAGAGAAACCGTAAATCTATTTTCTGTTACGTGTTATTAGAAAAATTATGTAAAACGTTAGCAAAACCTGTGTTAATATTAACGAATTTGCAATGTTATAAACATAACAGATCAAAATCAGCCGGCTTGGTTGCGCAGTGGTAAAGGCGATGGGACGGTCCTCCTACTGTTGCTATAGCCGCGGGTTCGAATCACGCTGGGGCATGGTTGTAAATTTATGTTTGTGATTGTTTAAAATTTGTGAATGTTCTAGGCAAGAATGTAAAGTCCAACAAGGAAAATGATACCAGTCACGCCAGTAACCAGGCTGGGTAAGACCGAATGTATTCTGGGATGATTTCTAAAGTTGGCCACTCGCCAGTCGGTAGGCTTAATTCTGAGGACCGTGGTTCGGAGCCCACGTTAAACTTTAGTCCCAGTCCAGATAAACCCATAGTTGGTAAAAGGAGACTTTAAAATATATTTCAAAAAAAGATCAAAATCAATTATTTCCATCTTTATCTGTAAATATTCTCAGTTGAAATCTCTGCTCACATAACAAGATAATGGTGATGTATTTATATAAACTGGTCGATGCTCATTAGTATATAGATATAGAATACGAAAATAAAGAAAAAGTTTTTGTATGATTTAATCTTCTGTCGAATATCTAAAATCTCTAGATCCTGACAAGAAATGATCGATTGATATTGTAATGCATCAAAAAATCTATTCTGTACGACGAATAGAACGGATATAAATCTAGGTTGCTTTTGTAATTATTTTGGAACCATTTTTAATAGCGTTCGGTTATTTGTAATTTTAATGTATTTAAAAATATAGGTGTTTATTTTGTAATAGTGATGGGTACGCTTGATCATAGTTTTATATACTTGTTTTAAAAAGAAGTCATTTCAAATTAGATCACCATTTTTGAAAACTCATTCATTGAATAAAGACAATTGTTCTTATCGCTCATTAATGTTATTCAAAAATGTATGATTACTCTAGTTTTTGTATATATTTACAACAGGAATTAATTTAGATTTTTAATTTATTAGCAAGTCACTGGTAAACTATCGCTGTAGCAAAACCCCTGAAAACTATCCTGGAATAGCAATACATTATGAAAATTGCACAACGCGTTTGTTTTACAAAAATCAATAATTAATGGTGCTATTTAAAAAATAGTAAGAAAGCTACTTGTATGCTCTGAAATTTACCACATTGAAAGTTTTTATATTTTGATTCCAAACTTATGAGAGGCGTATACTGAAGAATTATACTGAGATATTCAATTTTCTCTTATAGTATCAATTAAATGAAAACTGGAAATAATATTAAATGTTTTACAATTATTTGCATTTTGACATAGCAGTAATTTGTTTTTTCTTATTTTCCTCTTAATATTGTGATTTTTTAAATTTATTAGCTACAGTTACTTTGAGTTGTCATGTACCAGGTGTACCGGAAAATCATTACCGGTATTTCTAACAGATGTTATGCAATGTATTGATTTGACACATATATCGTTTTATTCTGCTAACATCAAGCTTTAAAGCGTTTACGTATATACCTATTTGAAAATATTGCGTTTCCTGCCTGAAAACGTGCATTTCCGGCACGCACACTTTTCTTATCAAATCAAAAGAAAAAAGCCACTAAACATCATTGTTTACTGGTAAAAACATACGATTAGTATGCTCTAACCTCAAAACATGTGAGATTTGGTTTCGAAAATTCAAAAGTAGTGATTTCTATGTGCAGAACAAAGAAAATTCTGCAGAAGACAGAAGCACTAAATGTGGCTCAAAAAGCAATTATAGGCCGATTACGAGCTATGTGAAAAACCCACAAGAAGGGAAGGTGGGCGTCACATCAACTGAATGACAGGCAAATGGAAAATCGAAAATTGGTCTTTAAAATGCTGCTTCAAAGGTATGATCGAAAATCATTTCGATGACGGGTGATGAATAGTGGGTTTATTTTGAAACTTAAAGCGCATATACCGACCGACTCCAACGTCAAATTATTTTGGTCGAAAGACAATTCTCTATATTTGGTGGGCCCATAGTGGCGTGGTGTATTATGAACTGTTTAAATCTAGTGAAACAAACATTCATTGGAAAACGTCCAAAATAGGCCCGAAGACATGGTAAAGTGATTTCACAGCACTCGTCTCATAAAGCAAATCCGGTCAAGGAATCATTGAAAGCAATTGGATGTTTTGCATCAATGCATCACCTGGAGAGCAGAATTTTGATAATATTTAAGAA
This sequence comes from Rhynchophorus ferrugineus, assembly GCF_030347505.1. Lineage (NCBI taxonomy): Eukaryota > Metazoa > Arthropoda > Insecta > Coleoptera > Curculionidae > Rhynchophorus > Rhynchophorus ferrugineus. Next base: position 13,393,769 of record NW_027472583.1, on the reverse strand, counting down.
ATTATAAAATTGATAGATGAACGGTTTTGCTTAAAGGACATAGAGTTTTTTTGGGATAGCATCCATAAAGTGACTGAAAGATGGGCAAGATATATGGAAACAAATGGTCAAACTTTGAATAAATTCATTTTTCAATTTTCTTAAAAATCATGTAGTGTTTTCTCGGAAAACCGGTAATGACTGTGTGATATACCTTGTAATGATAACAATTCTGAACCGTTGATATCTATTCTTTAATAAACAGTGTTAAGGGAAGTTTCAAATAATCATCATAATAAATCCCTAGCCAATCTCCTGAAAATAATTGGGGAATAACAGTGGATTATGGACATTACACTACGCGTTTATTTTAGGAGTAATTAGTCCAATCTCGCCAGGACAATCGGCCGCAGTTATATTAATCTAGATATCTGTCTGAGTAAGTTCAAGTTCAAGTAGTGCAGAAAAATAGCTTGACATTATCCGAAAAAATGTCGGTTATGACATTCCATACAGATTACAATGCACCTGATTCAGTGAGGAAATGAGATTAACATTCGACAAGATCCGCGTGAGTCAGTCGATCTGTGCGGCATCTACGCAGCTCTACCCCGCCCATGAACAACGAGAAATATGTCGAGTTTAAGACGCGGGCCCAGGTATTTCGGAACCCGTCGACATTCCAGTGCCAATATCGTGTGAAATATGTCCGTTTTGTGCGGTAGTGTTTTATGAAAATGGCCCCGACAGCGAACCGGCACCGTCAAGACACACTCTCACAACTACGACGGACTAAATTTCAAGCCGGCGACATGTAAGAAATATAACCAGCCGCAAAATTAGCAGCTGTCACCCGGTGCGGTGACACCGTCGTCGAACGGAATGTTTTTTACGCGTCCAGGCCAAACGTCCTACAAATTACGTTTACTGTAACAATACCGAGCGACGTTTTTATCGAAACCATTATAAAACAATTTTTAAAAACAACGAGCTCTGCCCGAAGAAGAAAAAAACAACAAAATTTTCATTTCATTAAATATTTAAATAAGTAAATAGTTTCCTGAAATAAAAAAAAGCATTGAAAGCCATTACATAATTAGTTGTTATTTATAGACGTATAATAAATAAATGACGTTATTGAGATTAAAAAACATTCAAATAAAAGGCTAACGGTTCAATTAGTTATCCGTATTTATTTCCCCCTCGAAGCACTTAACTTTAAGCAAAACTAATTTATAGTCTATCCAAAATAACAGTGAATTCACACCATCTAAATTGATGCGGTCAAAACGTGACAATGTTGCCCCATCAACTCTGAGTTTCAGTGTATTTTGGCTTTGATGCATAACAAAATTTCTAATAATATAATTTATTTTAACATTATAGTACATCTAATGCTAATCTAAGCCTTTTTCAATATAATACTAGCGACCCGCCCCGGCTTCGCACGGGTGCAATGCTGATACTAAATTAAATACACTACAGAAAAAATATGAACGTTGTATATAAAAACATAGCGGCCCGCTCCGACTTTGCACGGGAATAAAATATATATGCCTATGTCACTCAATGAAAACATGATTAAAATCGATCCAGTATTTTTGGTTCATTCATTACTGCCCTTGGCCCGCACGCATTAAATTTGGAGTAAAACAATTCCTCTTCCCCTATACTTACTATGAAGATTTCCTGCTATCCTTGGAATATCTAAATTCATACAATTTTTATTACATTACACATTTTTAAACGCAAATTTTAAATTTGTAATATCTCCGAAAATATTTGTTTAATTTACATGCTGTAAGGAACCATATTGATCTATATTAATTGCACACTGTATTTAAGGTACTTAATTCGATAAGGATTAATGCTGTATTGCTTAAAATAGCTTCGTAAATAAGCCATTTTCTCACGTAAAAAGTAAACAATAAAAATGGTTAATGTGGGTTATCCCTAAAAGATAAACATATACCATCGCGGACTTTTTTGTAGACCTTTTTATGGTGTACAATGCTGTAGTACATTAATTTGATCTAACTCATAGGGTTAGGCAGCGTTTTTGCTAATTGCTAAATAAGCCTAAAAAAATAGGTTAATTTACGACATCACGTTAGAAACCTCTAAAATTAGCAATGTTGCCTTAGTATATTAGGCATGTATTATACATATAAACCTTCCTCTTGAATCACTCTATCTATTGAAAAAAACCGCATCAAAATCCGTTGCGTAGTTTTAAAGATTTAAGCGCACATAGGGATATAGGGACAGAAAAGGCGACTTTGTTTTATACTATGTAGTGATGAGTTAGATTTGTTATGGACTTAGATTTGTCATTACTGCAGTGAACTATCAAGTGTTATAATTCCATAAACGAGCCTTGAAAACGGAAATGACAATTAACACTCAAATAATATTCCTTTCTGAGTGTGTGTTTGATTCTTAAATATCTGCAGTTTATAGCATGACTATAGATGCCCTACTATCAGAAATACTTTTTAAACACAGATATTGCTAGTATATTAACAATTAATTACACTTTTTACAACAATTTTTAATGTATCAATATCACCCCATCGTGATTTTGATTGGCCGTTATTCTAACTCCACCATTCATATATTGCATGCACTTTTAAATAATACTACTGGAGTTATATCTTTTCGAAAGAAAATGTAGAGTCTCGCACGAAATCACGTTCTCGGCATTTAAAACTATTTCGGCTGGAGTTCCACAAGGTAGCGTCTTAGGCCCTTATCTTGTATCTGCTCTAAGTATGCTCTAAGTAGCTGACATCCCAACAACAAAAGAAATACTACTTGCTAACTTTGACGACGATACAATTATTATCGGAAACGATATATCTCTGCGTATGGCACTAGAAAAAGTACAAGTAGCAATCAACAAAATCTACAAATGGGCGAAAGATTGGAAAATTCAAATTAATAGCTCCAAATCTGTTCCTATGTATTATGCATTGCGGCGAAATAATAAAAACCTAATTATATCACTCAATGGATGCCCGATTCCTCAAACAGAATTAGCTAAATACCTCGGCATCTATCTTGACGGCAGATTAAATAGGAAATATCAAGTTAAACCAAAATCAAAACACATTAGAACCAAAATAAAACAACCATACTGGTTTTTGGGAAGATACTTCCAACTTCATTTAAATCAAGTATATTGATTTATCAGACAACTATAAAGACAATTTGGACCTATGGGGTGCAATTATAGGGTTGCACTAAAAATTCAAATCAATTAGTCATCCAACTATGTCAAAACAAAATTCTTCGATTTATTACCAATGCCTATCGCTGCGTAAGCAACGACAAATTGCACGATGACCTGGATAATTAATGGATTTGAGAAGATATCCAAGATTTCATCTTAAAACGCGAAAGTAAACTACTAAACCATACTAGCGTGGAAGTAATATAACTACTGGACAACGTGCAGGAAATCAGAAGATTGAAGCAAACCAAACCATGAACTTATATAAAGTGTATATCATTAGTGTAAATTATAGCTTAAGTAATAATAACTTTATAATTGAGGAATATATATTGATGTATGTGATATGAATACATAGTGATATGAATACATGTTATAAAAAAAACTTTTAATAATCCAATAAATTTCCTATCTAATCTAATAAATATACTACAAGTTTATGAAAAGTGCAGTCAGGTATTGATACAGATATTGAGAGAAGTCTGTCAATCATGAAATCAAGAAAATTGTCAAATCTCATATTCATAGTTAAACACCAGAATAGGAGACAGAGATTCGAAAGCATTGAACCATTTCATTTTGTGTAATCTAGTATAGTGTAGTAGTAGTAGATGTGTTTAACACAAAACAGTAGTGTTGATTCATAAACATTATTGGATTAAAGGATTAGGTGTTAGGACCGATTGGTTACCCTAGATATATATCTACAATATATTTAAAAATAATTAGTCGGGAGGGGAAAATAGTATCGGTATAATAAATAATTATATAAAAAACAAGAAAAGTTATATTTAAGTATAGATCAGCTCTGTTGATAACAATACTAGTTCTTGTACACTATTTCAGTAAAACCAACTATTGAAAAAACGACTATAACCACTACTGATTCATCTTGATACTAAATAAGAGAATATATGTAAAAACATATATGTGCCTATTAATGAATAAGAATTAGTAAATAGTCTCATATAGTGACAATTCGATATTAATTTTAAAAATAAGGTGTATGATTGAGTGTATGACTTAACGTTTACATATTTTTTGAGATCAAAATTATATTTAAAATCGAAATATTATTTGCGGTCTTTTGTGGTTTTGAAAGGACCAGACGCAGACCAGGTTTCAAGACAATTTTTTCACGTAACACAACGATAAATTTACGAGACTCATATAGTCACATGATCTAGAGAGTTCACCATGGTAATTATGAATGATTGAATTACAACAAAGAAGAAGCTCTACTAGAGAATTTTCTCAATGCAACAAAAGCCTTTGAATCAGTTAAGAGTCTGCTAATAATATGTTTAAAAGTATTTGCATCAAATAGAAACAACAAATTCTTGGAAAGCTCGTTGATCGAACATGGCGTAGGTCAAAGTATGAATATTGATGATTATTTTTAATCACAGTCCTAAAAGCAAAAAGTTCACATTTAACAGTTTACTAAAGTCCGAGCAGTCTTGTATTTCGATATTGAAACAGGACGTCTGCTTAACAGAAGCATTTTTTGTGTATATGGTGGGGGATCAACAACAAATACTAATACCATAATAAATAACAATAATCAGTATATACATGATATTGGAGACTAATTTTTGTCCTGTGTTTTCGGAAATTAAAGCTGATTTTTCAATGTACATTAATCATATTTATGGATTTGGTTTATATAACGCTGATCATCTGGTGTCTTTCAGATATATATAATTTTGAGATATAAAACACTACAGATATTGCTATTAACAGATATGTTAACACCAAATCTCTCTCTTGAGTATTTATTGGTAACATTCTGACCGCAAAATCATTTTAGAGACAAATATCGTTTTATGATAATTATTAATATGTTTTAATCTTCTAGAGTATATTTACCAACTAGGGTTTATCTGGATTGGAACAACTATTTAAAGTAGTTGCCGAACTACGGTCGTTGGTTTAAGCCTACCGACTTTCGAGATACCAACTTGGAGATCATTGCAGAAGACATATCCAGCCTGGTTACTGACTGGGATCATTTTTCTTGTTGGATTTTGCATTATTACCTATGTTAAACAACCACAAACATAAATTTACGATCATTCCCCAGCAGCATTCGAAACCGCAATTCTCGCAACAGCAGGAGACCGTCCAGTTCGCCTTTACCACTGCGCTTACCAAGTCGACTATTAGTTTTTTTTTATCATACTCACAGGTCAATAGAAGCTGAGCAACTAGAAGCTGATGCTACTGGCTTATTTGTATGAAATTAAAATTAAATCTCGTTTACTTTGCCTTCAAATATTATTGCTTGAAGCAAGCTCTAATTTTCGATGTATTTGTTTTTCACCTGTCATTTAGATATTTTAAACTTCATATTTTTCTCACGACCACACTTATTCTCTTTTGTTTAATTAATAATTTTTTAGATTGAGCAAAAATAATTGTGAAGTAGCTAGTTGTAGTAAATACAAATTGAAAAAGTTTAATTTTACGGTTAAATTATTCCTCTATAGATTGTTAAAAATTATTTCAAAAAACAACATGTTTTTTAATATTTTATGAATGTAAAACACATTTTCTAATGAGCTAAGTACTAATATATATTATTAAAAAATAACTTGAGAATGAAAATGTAAATTTGCTATAATTATATAAGTTTGTCCACAACTCCAGTCTTTCCGTTAGACGAATAGATTAACAATTGCTGTAAAAGATATCAATATATCAATATATATAAAGATATCAACATATAACTTGGTATTCAAATAGCAATAAGGTTTAAATAATATTCAGTGATCCTTGAAATTTACAATATCTCTTTTAATATAGTGCATTTGGTATTAGTATATTACTGAAAAGTAGCAGAGCAGGGGGACTTAAGATTAAACAGCAATAACTGCAATAAGCTTAAATTATATTCAGTGATTCTTAAAATGTAGAGTATTTATTTAAATATAATGCAATTTTTATCGGTATATTATTGAAAAGCAAGAAAGTAGAAGGGACTAGTACCACTTAAGATAAAACACCAAGAACCTTTCAATAATCACTTTCAAATCAATAAAGGTATTGTTTTTGTTGTAGTTCAAATAACCGGATTTATTTTGTGGACAAAGATATTTGAAAACAATTTCAAATAGAAATTTAATTCACAACAAATCATACATTTTTATATTATGGATTAAATTATTATGGTATCGTATTTTTTCATGAACAGTTTCTTCTTTATTCTTTCCTTTTAATACAGTTTTGTTTGTTGAGATTGTGGTTGTTTATGAATACTATTTTCAGGCTTTTCGAAAGAGTGATGATTTTGTAGATGTAAGTGGTAGGACCGAACTTTTTGGAGTTTAAAAATGGTAAAACGAGATAATGCTCCCATTGCCCGGAATACTAGTTATTATTCTCTCTGAAAATACATTGATTATTTACATAAATTAACATTCTATTACGGAAATTCGTACTTTTATTCATTACTTTTAAATATGATTTTTAAAAACTAATTTTGTTGTGGACAAAATTAAGAATTACAATATAGGAATTATAGATATCTGCAATATATGATGCAGATCAGTGTTAGATTTCGAAGTTAGCCGGCTCGTTATATTAGAAATTGCCGATAATTGGAATATAGATAATATAATAGTTGATGTTGGTGAAGTCAATTAAAATTTAGAAAGTCAAAAACTGGTCTCGTTTTTCCTTGATTTGTTCGAGGGATTCCCGGAAGAGAACTACAGAACGAAAGTCATTTCGATTATTATTATTATTACTAGACTGGCTGACGCTTAGCATATAAAAGCGTGACTACTTTTAAATTAGTCGGATTTTTTCGATATTGTTTTTAATTGCCAACAATAAATTAAATAAGCAGCACGCGTTTTGCTTTTATTTCGGGTGCATTAAAAATGCAGCGGCAGCAGCGACTTGAACGGATCTCGATCGACTTTTTTCGTCACCTCCCTCAAGTTCTCGTCAAGAACAGTTTCGTTCTCGGTCTCAATATAATCCATATTCTTAGAACCTAGATATGAAATATCATACCCTTTTGTTCAACAAAAACTTTTATTCAATGAAGTTATCTCAATATTAGACGCGAAGAAATAATTAATGTCAGTTTTGACGTCTTCTTTACTGGTGAACGGTATATTCAACAAAAGGTGAGATCAAGAAAAAATAAAATAATTAAGAAATGATGAACGTGATTAAATCTCCTCCAACTGTTTTACTTTTTTAATGAGTTTTTAAAGAAACATGTTCTCAACCATTGTAACCGTATAATGGCAACTTTTCAGTTTTTCTTTTTAACTTAACTCAGTTTTTTTTAATTTTGTGATAAATCCAATATGGATTCTCAAAAGTTAACAAACCATCTTAGATAGTTCATTTTTCATTTTTTCATTATCACTTTTAGATCAACAGAACCGAAACTTATACTATGGTATTATACATATACTTATAGTACTAAACTGGTATACTATCATAATTTTTGCCAAATGTGATGAAATTGGACTAAGCTTTTACAGAAACATGTAGTTAAACATTATAACAGAATAATGAGAAATTAACATTTACAGAAGTAGCTCGATTATGCAGTCAAGTGGTTAAACCCAAGCCATCATTTTCCATAGAAAGGGTTACGCACGTACCTAAATAATATATAACGTCACGTACCTAGATCTCCACTTTGACCGCCGGTTCGGTTGGCATTCCCAAATCCAGAAAGCAATCCAGAAAGTTTCGGGGATAGCAAACCCGCCATCTTCTCTGATGCCCTTCTGCCCTTCTAGCAGATTTTCCATCTCTATCAACTGCTTATTTTACAAGATGTTAATTTGGTCCGTACTCCTCTACGAATCTAATGTCTACTTCAAATTTGTTACACCTAACCAGGTGAAACGGCTTCAGGTTTTCCAAAATAAGCTCATTAGGAGAATTTTATAAAATCCATGGTTTGTTAGAAATAACCAAATTCACAGGGAAACTGACACTCCAGAAATCAAGCACATTATATCCCAATCCTTCCACAAACAACTCAGCTCAAATTCTTCTGAAAACGCGTTTGTTCGTAAGCTGGTGAACATGCTGGGAACGACCTCATCCGTCGCTGGAGTCATAACATTTTGCCCTCAAGTTCGCGAATCTGTAGTTAGTTTCATTACCTGTTTTTTCACCGGATGCTCGTGCCCAATAACGGCTGCTCGATCAGCTGGTGCCTTATCTACAAACTTATTGCAGTAGCAGTAGCGACCCACAGGGGTCAACTGTGAGGCTTCGATTTAGCGTATTGGTAAGCCCGGAGGTAGTCCCAGATAACCCGGTTGAACTTGTCACTCCAGGGAAAGTATCCTGTACCAGGTGTGCGTTATTCATTCCACCGCCTGGTTTTATTCAGGCCAATTTTAACACATTTTTGATATAAATAAAGAGAATTTTCAAATCATCTCAGATTTTCCATTTCCAGTTTTTATTTCATTTCTAAATCAACAGAAGTGAAATGTATGTGTATCATCGCCATTTTTGCCAAATGCGCTTTATATCGAGTTGAAGTTGGACTGTGTTTTAATTTCGGTCAACTGAAGAAGTGTAAGTATGCCTTAAGTGAGTGAACATGCAAATGGTTCGAGTGTTTACCATCTGTTGCAAAAAAGAACAATAAATAATTGAATGGGGACTTATTAATAAATTTGGGTATAGAACAAAATCGATGAGTCACTGGTTTACCACCAGGATTCTGTATTCAGTAAAAAGAAAGTAGAGTAAAGTAGAAAGAAATGGAAAGGGAGAATCTAGATATGGCTCGGATAGTTGGCACCAGGAACAGTTCTTAGAATATTGTAGTGGACATAATTTAATTTGCTCGATTAAAGGATCGCTGGTGATAAAGAATGAACCACGTCAAAAATATTTGAAAATATCGCATTGACTGAGCTATAGAGTCCTTTTTCTTTAGCGAAATCATTTCCTTGACTCGTAAAGAAGCTATGGTTTTACCAGAAAAGTGGAGCCACTGTTGATTGAACATGATACTAAATGAACAAGAACATCAACGGAAACGGGACATAGATTATGGATGAGTGCTTAAAATGCATATAAATTAAATGGCTTTTACTTATATATATATATATATATATATATATATATATATATATATATATATATATATATATATATATATATATATATATATATATATATATTATAATTTTATTTTTATTTCCTAAATTTCAATAATTTTAATTTTCTTAATATTAATATAATATATATATATATATATATATATATATATATATATATATATATATATATATATATATATATATATATATTATAATTTTATTTTTATTTCCTAAATTTCAATAATTTTAATTTTCTTGTTATTATCGTTGCTTAAGTTATCATGAAAAAAAGATGTATCTCTATCTAAGGCTGTAGAGAAAGTATAGCAAAGGTCAATAAAATCTACAAATTAACTAGAGACTGCAAAATAGAGTAGTAGCCCCAAATCTGTCCATGCTAATTTTTCATTGCGACAAAACGAAAAAAAACATAATTATATCTCTTGGTGGATGCCCAATTCCTCAAGCAGAATCCGCTAAATACCTCGGCATACATCTTGATGGTAGATTAAATTGGAAACATAATGCTAGACAAAAAGTAGGGCAGATAGACTCAAAGTCAAGAAGATATACTAGGATACATTAAAAATCATCGTGGTCCGGTAGATCGACTGTACTGCGCTGGCGCGCGCGTTCCCAGTGTTAGAAATATTTGTATAATCTCAGTATAGCTTGGGACGTCATAAGTAGGGCTGTGTCTTATCTATAACCAAACCTCTGATATCGTTATAGTGTTAGACTTCGAAGCGTAAAATATACTGTGTGTTAGTTATTAAAATAAAAAGTAACGTTCATAATAAGTTTTATATTAAGCTATATATACCATACATATGCATATATACTAAAAATGTGTTAAAAAAAACATTCAGCACATGAATTTAATTTACGAAACATTTTAGAGGAGGCAAAATGAAAAATAAAGCATACAGCATTTATATATTTTTAAAATTAATATTAATTTCAAATTATAAATTAGAGAATATAAAACAATGAACCTTAACTATGCCATAAACCATTTACTAAATTACCACATATTGGATATACAATATTACAAATGTATTATATATAAGTAAAATTTTATTACAACTTCCTTGTAGATACAATAATTTATACTTCTCACACTATATTAATTAGTTAAAAAAAATGAAAGTTGCAATAGAAAATTTAAAATTTCCAAATAAAGGCAAGGTTAATATATTTCATGGAAAAAGGGCTTACCATCTAAAAAAACAGCACTATAATAAATGAAATCAAGGACTCAAGTACCTAAAAACCCAATGAAGTTAATATTTTGTGTTTTATTTCAGTATATATATATATATATATATATATATATATATATATATATATATATATATATATATATATATATATATATATATATATATATATATATACCTTTCAACTATTTTCTTTTATTTCTGCTTAGGTCTGCTTTTCTCTTCTTTGGTATTTTGGCAGGTTACTTTTCCTTAACAACAAATCACACAGCTGTAGATAGATAGTCTCAACTTGACTTAAAATCAATCAGACTTGTTTATCAGTCAATCATAAAGCGACTTTGGACATACTTGGTGCAAATATGGGGTGGCACTAACACATTAAAACAAGTTAGTAATCCAACGTACCCAAAACAAAGTTCTACGATTAATTACCAATGCTTGCTACGTACCTATGCATAGCTCCACGATAATCTCGAAATTAAATACATTTACGAAATAATCTAAGATTTCGCCTTATAACAGGAATTAAGTTTGCTAAATTACAGCAACATGGAGGCAATACAGCTACTGGATAACACGCAAGAAACCAGTATATTGATGCGAACCAAACCACACAAACTTGATGAACTTTAGCTTAAGTAGTTTAGTTTTATTTTAACTTGCGAAATACCTACTGATATATTAACTTCTTACTTGCCTTGTCTATTAACGGAAGTGTAACAGAACAGTAGTAATAAATTAAGGTGGTACTAAGTATATATAAAGCAAGATGTAATTAATAAAAATAATTATTGTTGCTCATGAAGCAAATATCGGATAAGGATAAAAAAATTAAATAATAAGAATTTACTTTACTTAAAATAGAATTTAACAAACGTCGTCTATTTTGTCACATATCTGATATTTCGTAAACAGTTGCATAATCCTGGTCCTGTTTCCCCAAATTGAATGGATCGATATTTAATCGGCCAAAATGCAATACCCAAAACAAGCAAAAAAGCACCAACGAAACATATGCGAACGTAAATCGAGACTGTTTAATTAAATTTCGGTTTTTGTTTGCGTTTTAACCGTTATATAATCGCTATATTTCCATCGCTTACTAGATTCCGTTCCAGTAGTAATTGAGTTCTTCAGAAAGTCGTAATAATTTTGCAACTGAACGCTGTTTTAAATAATATGATTGTGATTAAATTGTAATGAAAGTGATGTGTCACAAAATAAATATTAGCTCTCCTGTCCCTCTCAATTATTTTGCTTCTTTCTTTTTTTACGGTTTTTGATTTAAAAGAAATTATTAGGTGCAATATACGGTTGCAATAAAATATTTGGAAAGTGTCTTTGCAATGTAAGACAAATACAGAACATATGTAGCAGTTAAAAATATTTTTTTTATTACTATTTAATTATTACATTAGTACTAGTCGATTAAACTAGGAGGACCCATCGGCCCTATCTCAGTCTCTGGTGAAATAATGTTTATACATATAACTGCTGTCTTTTTTACTATATGCACCGTACTACAGAACACTACCCAAGATCAGATGGTTTGATTCTTTTGAGTCTGTGTCCTGCCCTGGTGGTATCCAAAAGTTGCAACACTTCAATATTCTCATGAGAATGGAGTCTTTCCTCATGTTCCCTTATAATTTTCTTGATTTCTTGCCTGACGGTGGGTATCTGAAGTTCTCGATGTAGGTGGTCAGTCCTTTGGCATTGTGGGTGCGTCCATAATACTTCTTAGGACTTTGTTCTGAAAAAATTGTATTTTGTTTGTGTTACTCTTTGCAGAACATACCCATAATTGAACTCCGTATGTCCATATAGGTTTCAGTATTTTCTTGTATAATATCAATTTATTATGGACTGTTAATTGTGATTTTCTTCAAATTGGCCAATATATTTTCCTATATTTCAATTCCAGTTCTTTTCTTTTTTTCTCTCTATGTTCCTTTCTGCGAAGATTCATTCCGAGATATTTAGCGTTGTTGCTTTATGGAATGATAGTATTATTTAATGTTATTGGTGCTTGTACAGATATACTTTTGTTAATTGTATTTTTTCAAGCTTGTGTCCAATTATTTATATTGCCACTTGCCTGTTGATGTAATTTTCGTGTGGCTTCTTCACTTTTGTCTCCGACAGCTATAATCGCAGTATCATCAGCAAATGTAGCTATCCTAATATTCTCCATCTGTGGTACATTACTTACATAGAACAAATAAATGGGACAAATAGAAGAAATTATGAATTATTAAGAGGTACTTGAACCTTGAATGCATCATTTTTATTATATACATTTTATAAATAATTGAAAAATCAATAGTTCATTGAATGATTGTAAACATATTCCTTTTATACAACGTTCTCAATTGTAGAAAATCAACTACCTAATGGTGTTCGTTATTGTTTTAATATACATGCAAAAGTCAAATATTAAATTCAGAATTGTTTATTCATATATACTTTATCTTAATATATGTGTTTCTTTGTCATATTTATGTTGATAACGTGAAAGTAAAGGAAGATCATGCATACTTATATTTAATACTCTGAAGTTATTATAGTTCTGAACATAAACTTACTAATGATAATGATTTTTAATAATGTTCAGCGGTATAGTGATTTAAACCTATCAATAATTATTTTCGATCTACTTGTCGATTATTGGAACTTAATACAAACTAGAAAATGTTAGTGAGTGTTGGTTCTTGAGATAGCTTGCTTATACTTTAATATGTTTTAATATGCTGAAATGTTTGACCTTTTATTGAAAATATTGTCAAAACAAGTTTCAGTAATATAAACATATCATTTTTAAATTATTTTTTTTTACTCAATAAAAAACTTATTTAATAAATTTTGGTCGAATTTCGACCACAGGGCGGTCACTAGTAGTATTAAATAAAGTTGTAAATTGAGATTGTACTTAAGAAGCACTTCTAGGGTAAGACATAATTTTTAAAAATGAAGTAGTGTTGCAGGTTTACTCTTGAAGGGTGTATTAATCTGTACATATATGTGCAGGTGAATGATTAATCTTTTTTGCCATCAAACAAACATAACTCTTTTAGAAATCGAAATCTTCTCATAATTTATGTCGTTAGATGTATGGAGACCACCTTTACGGCGTTAGGTTTTAATCAAAACGGTGCCGGACCACAACAAAAAAAAGAGCGACGAAACCACCAAAACCGAACCCGAACGACAAAAAAAAAGCGAACCGTCTAACGAGGGTTCACGGAATTAGACGGATGGGGCCGCCGCCGCCGCCGCATCTAAGGTCCCGAATCGGAAATCGAAACAAATGCCGATCGTCTATCCCCGGAGCAGAAACGGCCGAAATTCCAGCGTCTGTGTCTGCGCCCGAGACCGTCCAATTATGCTGCGCGATGTTATCCGGGCGCTCGCTGGCGCCCTCTGCGCGACTAATCTCGCCACCCATCGGCCGTACGCGTATTCGCCCACCCCGCACAGAAATTAACCGGTGTCGCACGACGGTTAACGAGCGGTTCACGCGGTACGGGCCGAGATAGCGGCGGCCCGAGCCCACCCAGCAGCCGCAGACGGGACTGCGATCGGGTCAATTTGGAAGACGCGTTGTTCCTAGCGTGACCGATGGCTAGGAATCGAAACGACATTCTCGATGCGGGCGGAATTGATGCGGCTCGATAGTCCTGTCAACGTCGCTTTAATTCCACTATTAAACACTTTCGATATTGTGTGTATAACAGAAATAAATATTTTGAAACAATAGATTTTTGTATTAGTTACATCTTACATTAGATATGCTTAGTACAATCTTAAATTAGAAATTAATTTATTACTACTCTTCTGTTGTGTATTTACTCCAATAAATAAACAAAGCTAACAGGTCAATTGGAAAGTCTCCGGTCTGACACATAGATGGCGCTACTAGAATTAAATGCATATCTTTTTTAGTTAGCCCTAACCCTCAAAAGATGCATGTATAAATTTGAGAGCTGTCGTATCATTAGTTTGTGAATTATAGCATGAAGCAACTTTTGTTACTGTGAAAAAAATTATAAAAAGGAATTTTGCGTATTGATAAAATATTGCTTTTTGAAGGGAAAAAATGCAGTTGAAGCAAAAACTTGGCTTGATGCCGAGTTTCCGGACACTGGCCCAGTAAAATCAATCATCAAGAATTGGTATGCTAAATTTAGACGTGGTGAAATGTGCACCGAAGACGGTGAACGCAGTGGACGCCCAAAAGAGGTTGTTACCGAAGAAAACATTTTAAAAATCCACAAAATGACTTTGAACGACTGTAAATTGAAATTGAATGAAATAGCACATACTCCAAAGATATCAACTGAATGCGACATCATATCATTCACGAATATTTGGGTATGAGAAAGCTCTGTGCCAAATGTGTGCCGCGCGAGATCAGTTTTGACCAAAAACAATGACGAGATGATTCGGAGCAATGTTTGAGGATGATTAAGCGTAATAAACCAGAGTTTTTGCGTCGATTGTGACAATGGATGAAACATGGCTCCATCATTTCACTGGGCACACCAGGTTATGGCGTCTGTATCTTGGGATGCGCATGGAATAATTTTCATCGACTACCTTGAAAATGGAAGAACCATCAACAGCGACTATTAGATAACATTATTGAACCGTTTGAAGAACAAAATCGCCAAAAAAAACAACCACATTTGAAAAAAAAGAAAGTGCTGCTTCACCAAAACAATGCACCGTGTCACAAGTCAGTGAAAACGATGGCAAAAATCCATGAATTAGGCTTCGAATTGCTTCCTCATTCACCGAATTCTCCAGATCTGGCCCCCAGAGACTATTTCTTGTTCTCAGATCTCAAAAGGATGCTCGCTGAAACCGAGGCCTATTTTGAAGCAAAAAAACAAATCGTACTACAAAAATGGTATCGAAAAGTTAGAGGGTCGCTATAATCAGTATATTACCCTTGAAAAGAATTATGTTAAACTAGTTTTACCTAAAAAATGTGTTTATCTCGCACTCGTCTTGCTTATGAATTAATCCAAGTACAAATGAAATGTAGCAATAAGTTAATTTATAAATAAGATTATACTAAGCATATCTAATAAAGATGTTATAAAAAAAAAACTTAAGAAAAAGAATATACTTATACAGTATGCAAGTTGTTGTGGTTTTGATTCGCTTCAATCTTCTTATTTCCTGTGTGTTGTTCCAGTATCGCTTCTACATTACTGTAATTTATTAACGTTATTTCACGGTTTAAGGGGAAATCTTGGACCAGTTCGTAAATCCATTTAAATTCGAGGTACTCGTGCAGCTATTTGTAGTTCACGTAGCGATAAGCATTGGTAATTAACCCTACACATTTTGGGCGTGTTGGATTACTAGTCGGTTTAATGTTTTAGTGCAGCCCCATATTTGCACCCCAAAGTCCAAATTGGCCGATAAACCAGTCTCAATAATTTTAGGGCAAGTTGACAATAACTTCCGATTAACCAGTACTATTATGCTTCGCTTTTTGTCCAACACGATGTTTCCAACTTAAGCTACCATCGCGATATATTCCGAGGTATTCAACTGATTCTGCTTGAGGAATCGGGCATTCGTCAAGTGATATAATATAGGTTTTTGTTATTTTGACGCACCGCAAAATTAACGTGGACAGATTTGGAGCTATTAAGTTATATTTTCCAGTCTCTAGTCAATTTAGAGATATTATTGATGGCTACTTTTTCTACAGCTTTACACAGAGATCCATCTTTTGCCATGATAACTGTGTTGTCGGCAAATGTTCCAAGTAATCTTCTTTTGTTGTTAGGGTATCATCAGTATGGAGCAGTTTTAAGCAAGTCCAGGAATATTTCAGGGCAGTATTTCTTTTCTTTTATTGTCTTTTAAACAACAGCTGTTATTCTGTTCACTTGGCCAATTGTCGAGTGCTGATTTCGAAAACCAATCTGGAAATCTGGTATTTCTCTAAATGGTTTCATACGTTTTAACATTTCATAAATAATTTTGATATCGCAGGAAGAAAAAAATTAGGCTTATAAGACACTCCGGAACTTTTCGAACTATTGCTTTTCTTGGCAGCTCTTTTAATAACCCGATTTAAGTGTTTTCTATGTGAATTTCCATTGAAGAAATCAGATTTACAGTTACATCGGTTTGATAAACGGGATTTATATCTGTTTGTAGACTCTATAACATTCGGTCGGGATACGTTAGCTAAATGTTCTTCGAATAATTCAGATATGTCATCGTTGAATCGAACACATTCATTTTGATCATTTTAATAGGCGGTACTCTAATTATTGGTCTTTTAAATGCCCGAGTTGCTTTCCATAGCGTGTAATATTTGTCTGTTTTCGGGCTTAATTCACTTACAAATTTCTCGAAGCAACTCTGTCTATAATCTTTAATCTTTTTGATTTGTCTGACTACTAATTCCATTAAATATTGTTTTATCTACATTATTTCTAGTTCCAAACCTTTCTAGCTTTTTGCCTTGCTTTAGTGAATTCCTAATTTCAAGGAGGTACTTTACGTCATATTATGATTTCGCTCTTGAAGTTAGGGAAACTTCTTTTGTAGCAGATTGAGTTTGTTCGATATATTTCGGGTTTGTAGTTCAAGATCGTCTATAGGTTTCAGTTTTACGATTAAACTTACTTGTTCTTACATTATAAGTCTCAACGTGTCCCAGTTAGTAAATTTGTTAGTAATATTAATTAGGCCTAGTGTTGATAATGCCGGAGTGAGATCGGAAGATATTGCGCAGATAACATTCATTTGCCGAACAAAAGATAGGAAAAAAATCAAAGGACCCGCGTTGCGAAAACTCTTTTTTTTCTACGTGTCGGATTATGTGTGGTCAAAATACATGTCGGAACTGCCGACGATCGTCTTTGATTTAGAAAATGTTGCTCTGAAGAAGCGATAAAGCGGTTCGGAAACCGGCGTCCTCAAATTAATCGGGTCGCCAATGAATCACGCCTGAAAACAAATCGTTCTCTGGGACTGTTGTTTAACGGGCGGGTTTTTAGAGGCGTTTCAGTGCGTGAAATATTACCAAAATAGGTCTGAGCAAAGACTAAATATAATTTTCGTTTGACCAACAGACAAAATAACATACACGGGCGACGAATAACAATTTGTTTTTCGCCTTGATATGTTTTGAACTGTGTAACTTTAATTCTGACTTAACTGAAACGATGCCTATCATACACAACACAACGCTACAATGTAATTTGAGCAGTAGAACATATAAAATGAGAGATTTTAGGATGCAACACAAATGTTGGGCCCGAATCTCTTCCAAATTTCTAAAACAATTGCCTGCGATTATTGATGAAAATTTTTTCAAAAATATTAAGCCCAAAATCGGTATATTAAAGTACTAATTGCTTAAATCTGACTTCTGACTCTTTTCTCTCATCAGAACTCTATTTCTGGGAAACGATTTTCATTATACTAAAAGGAAGAATTTTTTTTATTTTTTACCTCGCTCCATCTTGCAATCCATATTGCTTAAGAAGCTGCTGTTAAAATTTGCTAAAGTACTTTTAAATACCTGATTTCTGGTTTGAATTTCAAAATCACCTCTCAACGATTGAAATGTGGATTAAGAACCAAGTGCTGGCATTGGAGAACTATTAAGCAGAAGGAGCTGAATATCTCGGCATCCATCTCGATGGTAGGTTAAATTGGAAACATCATGTTAATATGTTAATATGATAATAATCAAGGAGATTAGTTTATCAATATTATAAAGTCAATTTGGACCTGGGGTATAACCCCATGCATTGAAACATAAAACCTACTAATAATTCAACGCTGTTAAATCAAAGTTCTTCGACTAATTACCAATACTTATGCACGATGACCTCGAAATCAAAATGAAATATGTGATATACGAAATTACCTAAGATTTCGCCTTAAAACATAATACAAGTTTACTAAATCACAGCAAAGTGGAAGCAATGCACAGAAAAGTCACAGTAACAGGGCAACACGGAGGAAATCAGAAGATTGAAGCGAACCAAATACATACTAATATTTTACAAATACAACAGAATAATAGTAATAAATTAATTTGTAAATTGAGATTATACTAAGCATATCTAATGTAAGATGTAAATAATTTTAAAAATCAGGAACTATTGTTACCTTCCGGAGTTCTAAGTTTCTAAAATAAAATGCAAAGTTTATTTCAGCTGGATTTCTGACAGAATAATATCATAATATAACTACTATATCTGTTTTTAACTATCGATATTCTAAAAACAAAAGCAACACTTTGAAGCACTTTTGTGTTTGTTGAAGTGTCGGAAGACACTCTTAACTTGAGCCAATGTTAAAGATATTAATTTTTCAGCTGCACTAACTTATGAAATCTACTAGTAATCCTAGAAATAGAAAGAAAGCTCTGTTGAAAAACTGAAAAAGTTCTTCGATTTAGCAAGAAGCATTACTAATTATGCTTATCACTACATAATCAAAAAGGAACTGCAACATAACTTTAAAATCAGATCAGTCCAGTAAGTTATCCAAGGTATCATCGCAAGACATGAAGAAGAAAGATTGAACATGATAAAAATGGGGTCCATAAGTTGGAAAATAATTGGAATAATTGTCAACTAGTAATTATTTGATGGAAATTATACCAACTATACTAAAAATGGCGGTTTTCGCCTTATTAAATATTATTTTGTTCTTAATAAACTAAACATATTCTTAACATCAGGGGAACTTATAACAAACTTATTATTATTCAGTGTTTCTGTAATTGCTATTATATCAGTTATTAATAATCAGTATTCCTTAATTTTCTTAATATTGTCATTGATTGGGTCCAGTTTTATGACCGACCTTCACATTCGTCGTCAGTACTTTCCATACGACCGTCTTTTTAAATGTTGGTACCACTCGTGAATCACGTACCAATTATCAGCGTCAAGTTTCGTTTGATACTTGTTGTGTGACTGTATTCTTAATTTAATCGATGGTAGAATAGTGGTAAAATATGCTTAGAGATATTATTAGTTAACGTATTTCATTTGATATGATTTGTTATAAAAATAATTATTATCTGTAACCGAGAAATCATTTTTATTTAACGCCTATTCGTTAAAAACTTTCGTTGATACCATAACCAAATTTTGTCTTCGATCTATCAATTTGACATTCAAAGTTGACGTTTATTTTTAACAGTGACAAATCCGAATCCGAAAAATCGAACATCCTGTATTGATTGAAATTTCTTATGTAAATGTATATTGATATGGTAACTGGTATGTTTCAGAGGAATCTGATCCTTTTGTAGTACAAAATGAATGTTGGTTCTATGAATTTGAATGTCCCTCTTATTTCTTAGATTTTTTATATATATTTTAGTCTCCTTTTGCCAACTAAAGGTTATTCTGGACTGGACCAACAGTTTAATATGGCTTTCGAACCACGGCCCTCGGTATTAAGCCTACCGAATGGACTAGTGACCAACTTAGAACTCATCCGAGAAGACATCCGATCTTACTCAGCCTGGTTACTGACTCGAATGGGATCATTTTCATGTCGGATTTTGCCTAGGACAATCACAAATACTAAACAATTACAAACATAAATTTACGACCATAAGGATCCGAACTCGCGACTATCGCAACAGTAGCTTGACCGTCCTGTCGCCTTTATCACTCCTCCAAAGAAGCCGGCATTTCTTAGATTTAATTTGGACCTCCGAGGAGGGAAATTATAATCCAAAATAATCATTTCACAACTATAAATACATATTTTTTTCATGTCCGTTTCGCATATAGTGCATGAATTTTAATGCCCAAATAACTGAATATCGGCCCTATCAGATCAAATATTTAACCATTTTTTTGTTCTTATGGACAAGATGGCTGATTTCAAAGGAATGGTGTTAACCCTTCCTTACTTTATGTTAGATGAGTAATGGTTGCATAATTAAATGTATGTTTTCGCTATATTTGTTATTTTTCTTATCTATGTATCATTTACATAATTCCCACACATATCGAAGTTCAATAAACTTGTAAGTAATTTTCTTCCTCTAGATATTTATCCAATGGTCCAATCCAATATGGTTTCGACCACAAGTTATTTTAAATAGGTACTAACATGTTCAACTCGAAAAGATTTATTCATTACGAGTCTGAGCAAATAAGCGATGATTCTCAGAAATATTTCTCATGAAAAAATCCGATGCCGTATCTATATGTTCTAAAAACTAGCTAAACAGTGATATTTTTACACAATATTGCAATGTAATAGATGAATGTTCCTATATGTTTTTATTTTAACTTAGAAATTTGAACGAAAATGTTTTAGTCTCTGTAATAACTTATACTGACTGATAAAAAATAAATGTATAGTTGATATTTTACCTAAAAGTATTGCAAAATTGAAGGATTCATTTTTTTCTTTTGCTTAGAACCTCCCGATATAAATATTTTGAATTATATAAAGCCTTGAAAACAATTCAATTGGATCAAAAATCATATTTTATCCATTTGTTTCCCATGAAAAGGATTATTAATAGGTCACTTTATATGTAGTACTAAAGGGACATTATAAAGAATAATATATGTATATACTCTGGATATATTGTCTATAAGATTCAAAAGGTATGTAACAAAAGTTATCAGGCCCATAAATTAATTTTAAAAGATTTTTTAACAGATGGTGATGTTCTATATTAAATAGCATCAGGTACATTTGTAAACAACTTCATGTCGAAGCTGCACTAACTTCACTTTAAGAATGATTCTTGTGATGTTATTTCACTTATTTCGTGTGAGAAAAATATACTTTCAATGTGTTGAAAAAGGTCCGTACTTGTACCGAGTATGAAGTGAGTGAATTGCTTGTAGCTTAAAATGATCATAATCCATCAATTTCAATATGTGAATACTTGTTTCGGAATTTTAAAGGTGATGATTTTGACACCGAAGGCAAAGGGCATTCGGGACAGGAAAAAAATGATAACGTGTATTTGAAGGCATCACTCGATCAATATATCAATGGGGATTACTATCGACTACAGTGGGTTCGTTTGAGCTGAGCAGTATTATAACAGTATTATTCCTCAGCTGACAACGTTCTACCGCATGTTACAAATTCGGCGAAAACATACTTGGAAACATCGAAATGGAAAGTGATTACTAACTTTTTTACTTTATGATTACTAATTGTTCCGATATATGACTCGCGGCCTATCTGAGGGCGCTTCACTCCTTATAAATTTACAAAAAATGGACCGATTCGTGGACAGCCTCAAAATATGCATTGCTTTATTCGAGAGGGAATCCGTAAATTGGACAAAATATAGGACAGTTATATTAACAGCTATAAATGAAAAGCAGTTGACTTTGGTTTGAAATGGCATATACAATCAATTAGTGTGGTAGCCACTTTCACCCTACTATATTATTTTAAAGCCTCCTTTTTGCCAAACGAGAGTTTATTTGGACTGAACCTATAGTTTAACATGGGCTCCGAACAACGATCCTCGGCATTAAGCCTACCGACTGGCCAGTGACCAACTTAGAAATCATCCCAGAAGACATCCGTCTTACCCAGCCTGGTTATTGGCGTGACTGGTCATTTCTGATCTGATCATTGATGATCATTTTCCTTGTCGGATTTTGCACTCTTGCCTAAAGACAGTCACAAATATTAAACAATTACAAACATAAATTTGCGACCATGCCGCAATAGGATTCGAGCTCGCGACTATCGCAACAATAAGAGGACCGTCCTGTCGCCCTTACCACTGCGCCAACCAGGCCGGCTTTCTCCCTTTTTAATCTTTTCCCTCCACTGTAAACAGTTGATTTATCAACTGCTAAATTATTTCAAAATTCTTTGTTGATTATCCTCGAATATTTTTTTTCTCAAATTTTTTTTTTTTGTTTTGGTCTCCCATGCCGTTCTCCGTCACTAAGATCAAAATCACCATATCAAACTCCAAATCAAATAAAAATCAACAATTGTGTCATAACGAAGCTCCACCATAAGCTTCTAAAACATTAATAATTAAAAAAAGCTATTAAACATTCTATATTATTATTTAATAACCAATGTATAATATATTATTTCCTAACGTATATAATTTCAAAAAATTAAATATAAAACAGACGTTCCCCCGTATAGCATACAATTTATACCACTACAATCCGTACAAGAACCGAAAACACAGGTCAAAACACGTATAGATCAGACAAAAGATCCGCAAAACCCTGAAATTCCAAGCCTATTGAATAACAACTACAACATAATAGAAAATATGGCATTCCAACATCATTAAATGTATTTTAAAACTAATTCGCCGTGTTTTTATAGACTACCGATTATTACTCAACGGTAAATGCTTATCGATTATATTCGGATATGTAGTAAGCTTAAATGCATGTTTATATTTGCAAAGTAGATAATTGTTGCAAACTCTTGCGCATTCACCATAGTTTAAACAATAAACAAACTTGACAATAATACATTTATACTTTTTACGGGGAAATTGGGGAAATCCAAGATTTGATTAAAGATTTTACTATTACTTTTAAAAAATATTTGCGCTAATATACTTGAGCTATGTCTTATAAATATTTTTGAAATCAAGTTTAAAGAGATTGTCTGACTAAGCTCGAATTAATGTCAAGAATTCGCTGTATATCCTAATGATTCATTGAAATATGTTGTTATCAATCTTCACGGATGATGAATTTATCAGGAATTACATTGTTAAACAATTTTATTTAAATTTTAGCCCAGCAAAGGTATTTTTTAATTATAAATAACTCTACCTGGCGTCAGATGCGAATCTGCATGAATTGGTGTGTGTTTGATTGTATGATCTGTTTCTTCAAATATCATATTAGATACTTAATATTGTTGGAATTTCCATCTGATATGCACAAAAACAGGTTAAACATTTATATAATGTCTGAGGAAGCTAAATAGAATTGTATCAAAATTTCACTAGTCGACTAGTTCACTGTAGTGTTTGTCTTTGAACCTTAATGGTGGTCATTGAAAAAGCTAGCCATGTCAGAAAATGCAAAAATGAAAAAAAAACAAACCATTTGATCTCATGTAGTGTAGTGTAGTGAAGCGCATTTAACGGAAAAACAGCAGTGTTAATATATACACATAATTACACAAGAGGCACTAAGACAAAGCCCATTGGTCATAGATATATTCCTAGATTTTTGTTACTGTAAAGACAAATTATAATTTAGTTGCAAAAACTGGTTATTAGATTTTAAAATAAATATTAATGATTATTGGTTGTTATTAATTGTGTTAGAAACATCCCTAAATTTGTGCAATATATATTAATTATCATATTTAACATTATTTTCTGCAACTTTTTCCCATCACTCTCCCAACATAGCGATGCCGTGTCGAACTATGATGGTTAGGTAGCGATTCATAGACGCACTTTCGTAGTTCTGCAGCATTTCAAAACCGTGTGCCAGCCAAGCCATGCTGCATCTATTTGAACAAGTGGTAATAAGAAGGCTCTAAGTTTGGCGAGTACGGATGAGGAGTTTCAAGAATCTATTCATGCTACAACAGTGTATCGTACGCAACTATCGCAACTGAGCTACCGAGCTTTGTTTTGTAAGAGGATGACCTTTTCAAGAAGTATTTGTTACTCGCCATTGCTGGCTTTTTTCGATTTTAGTGGCTCGTAATACTCTAAACCCTGTCGATCTCACCATATGCACAATAAAGCTTTATACGGTCATAAATATTCAGCGTCTGTATCTATATATATTACTTCGCCAGACTAACCCATAACATTTTTCTCTTGGGATTATTATAGTACAGCCACCTGTCATCATTAATCACAATACACCACAGAAAATTATTCTTTTTGGCTGACAACCAATGAAACTGCTATGGTGAAATGGCTGGAAATAGCATTTTCAGGCAATGTGTGTAATAGTCTTTTTCCCTCCTTTTGAGTCTTTCCTATTGTATCTAGTCGCATCGAAACAAAGATATTCATTAACTGCAAACCTGTCTGAAAGTCCTTAAGGAGTATCCGCTGAGATTCTTGTTCAACAAATCTTCGATGGTTCTTTGTCATTGATATATTAAGAGCATGACTTTTAAATCCAACAATTAACGAAAAACCATAACCAATAATTAGAATATAACGGACCAACAACACCATAAGTTTCTAAGAGTGTAAAACAACAAAAGTAGTCAATGTCAAAAATTACATTATAAGCGTTTTGTGATTAGTATCTGTATATACTGAATAAATTAATGATACTAAACGGAAAAAAGTTATTTTATGTAGAGAAATGCCATAACCATCGAATTTGATAGTTAGGGTAAAATATTTAATTGGTGATTCTATAAATACTTCGCAGGTTCACCAATAGATACCTCCGATCAAAATACATGCAAGAAACTAATATATATAGTTGATGTTAATCGATATACCTGTGGAATCATTGAATGAAGTCGAATGAAACAAGTAGGACCAAAAATAGAAACTAAAAGTACGACTGAAACAGTCGATAGTAAAAAGTTGTCTATTACTAAACAGTCGATATTCAATTTCAGTCGATAGTTCCCAACACTAATTTTTACATATCCTTTCATACATGCTTTATTAGAATATATGCTAATAGAGATAATAAGTTCTAAAATAAGTTCATATTTAAATATATTAATTATTCGAATTAAAATTAATCATTTAATTTTGGTTATATTCGTATGAAAGATGAATTACTCAAATAGCAATGGATATAAAGGTGCTCAACGAACTTATTGAACATGCTAACCCAAACTAGTATATATACTTTTATTTACTATGGAATTTCTTTTTGTTATTAATATAAAGACATCAACTAGGCTTCGATTTTGCCGTGTAAAATAAACAACAAAAACAGCCAGCATCTCTCAAAACATACCATGACGAAAGACGTTGATTTGTATCCTACCCGTCAAATATAGTTGTAAAACCCCGAGAAAATGCCCAAGTCTTCGGTAAGTAATGAAAGCATAACGGCACGCCGTAAACATGTCCGAACATCATTGCCGAAGTCAACTTCGAAAATACCTCCTAAACGACCATCGAGCTACTGAACGTGAGGACCGGGCAAACCCGACGCGCCCCGTATCGCTGCCAGCGTCTGGGTCGACGTACCCCTGATACCTCGATGATTTCTACCGTCGCTACCGATGCTGAAAATTGACAGACCGTGTCGGAAATTTGTATTTTCTGATTTTGACGGGTGTAAAAATCGATTTTCACGGCAAATGGCGGAATCATTTTATGGTGGGTCGTTGGGATTTTCGAGGGTTTTGCCGGTTTATTGGGGGCGGTGTAAAAATATTTTGTCAGGGTCTCTGGAGTGGGTGTGTTCGGAGGTGCTAGGATGGTTCCGAATTTTTGCTTCTGTCGTTGATGTTTGCACTGGGATTAAGTCGTAAATCAAGTTCCGGTTAATGATTTTGAAAATTTCACGCACGTAGTATATTAACATGCATGAATTTTCACGGTTCAAAATATTATTCCTACATACATTTTCATTTTTAAAAAAATGGGACTGTAGTTTGAGATCACCGAATCATTCGGAAAGTCATTGCCATTTTTTTTCTGAAGTACTACATAATTTTGAAGAAAATGAAAAATGCACGTATTTAAAATATTGGCCATTTGATTACGTATATCTTGCCCGTCTTTCAGGAAATGTATAGATGGAATCCCAAAAACACTGTTTGCCTTCGGAGCAAAACCATTCATCGATCTATTTTTTAACATTTCTGAAATTGACGAAGTGCTGCTCTACAAGCGCGTGTCCCATCAATGCGGAAAGTTAACAGTCGGGAGGCTCAAGAAGAACACGGCGGGTGCGATAATATGTCCCATCCGAATGGTTTCAACACTTCCTTGACCGGTTTTGCTTTATGAGACAGCGCGTTATTGTACTGTAAAATTATTTTAACGTGTCTTCGGGCCCATTCTGGATGATTTTCGATCAATGCATGGTTGAAATTGATCATTTGTGATTGAGAGCTAATTCCTAGGTCACTTGTTTCACCAGGTTCCAACACTTCGTAATACACCATGCCACTTTGGTCCCACCTAATACAGAGCATTGTCTTGTGACCAAAACGAGTTGATATTGGGATCGATCGGCTGGCCTCGCCAGACGAAAAACCATGACTTTTCGCGCTAAAGGTTTTCAAAACAAGTCCTGAATTGACTGACTTCCGATTATACCTTTGAAGCAGCATTTCACAGACGATTTTTCGAGTTTTTTTATTGATGTGGTACTCATCTTGCCACGTTTTGGATATTCTCCATTTTGGTCACATTTAACGCTTTCGCTTCTTAAGTTGGATCTTCATTTAATGTGTTACTCTGGCAGTTTCACATCTTTGACTCTTTCGATCTACCAGAACGTTCTTTGTCTTGCACATCGAAATCGTCACTTTTGAATTTTTGAAACCACGGCTAATATGTTTCTAATTGTAGCTCAGGTTCACCCAATTTCTACCAGCAAAATATGGGTCACAGCCTTTTTTTAATAAATTATGAAAAGTAACACGTGCCGCAGATGCACCTTTTCAGGCACAAAATCAGATATCCTCGAAGAGATATAACCCTATAAAAGTGTTACCATTATAAACTAATATAAATATATAACGGTGATGTCAGTGTCATAACATTGCGTACTTAAACAACATCTGTAGATAACATGCAAACATTCAGGAACAACTGATTCGCCAACTATTAGATATATTTTTCACAAAAAAATTGGGCCGACTTCGCTCTTCGACCGACTTCTTCAAACACAAACGTTGTTTAACCTATGTACTACAAGTATTTTATATTCTCCTATATACAAGCAATTTAGCTTAATACCTATCTAAACCTATTTGTCTATTTACAATAATATTTTAACTGTTTACAGTTAACTGTAAACAATTATATTAATTTAAACTTAAAATATGTCACAAAATCATATTATTGCTTTTATATTGTTTTTTTTTTGTGTTAAAAATCTGTGTTTGATTATTTTTTTGTTGGTGATAATGGTGATGAAGAAATATGAAGAACAGAAGATTAACACTAACCAAGGTCAGGCTTAGGTGAAAACTAGAGCGTGTTAATTCAGAAAGAATGACTTTTCATAAGTGCTAGTTATACATTGTTGGTGATGATGGTGATGAAGGGATATGAAGAATAGAAGATTAATACTAACCGAGGTCAGGCTTAGGTGAAAACTAGAGCGTGTTAGTTGAGAAAGAACGACTTTTCATAAGTGCTTGTTAACATTGTTGGTGATGAAGAGATATGAAGTACAGAAGATTAGCACTCACCAAGGTCAGGCTTAGGTGAAAACTAGAACGTGTTTGTTCAGAAAGAATGACTTTTCATGAGTGCTAGTTATACATTATTGGTGGTAATGGTGATGAAGGGATATGAAGAGTAGATGATTAACACTAGCCGAGGTTAGACTTAGGTGAAAACTACAACGGTAGCAGAAAGAATGACTTTTCATAAGTTATATATAGGTTATTGGTGATGATGGTGATAAAAATTCAAAAATGTTTCAAGGCGTTTAATTACTCAATAACATTAATTAGCAACTAGTTTTCCCAAATTTTGCAACAACCAAACATTTATGTTTTTGTGCTATACCAAAGTAGCAAATTAATTTTTCTATGATTGTATATATGAACTTTAAGCATTATAGTTCCCCACTTTCCCATATTCATTTGTTTCTGATTAGTGGCAATGGGACATTTACAATCATTCTACGGCTCAAACAACAGGTTATTGGTTCATATATAAACACTTCTACAAGCTTAAACCATCAAATCATTGGCAGTTGATGACGACGGTGATAAGGATTTAAAATTTTTCATGAAGTTCAAACAATGTTTATGGTAATTATGTTGAATAAAATTAATCGGTAGTCTAGCAAAGTTCAAGTATTTCAATTAACTAAAATTTCTTTTCTATCACCACTAATATTAATATAGTGTGCAATAAACTACAAAACCAAACATTTTGCAAAACTATTTTTTTAGCTTTGTAGATCGATTTTACAATAAGTAATTTTCCAGTTGGAATTGGTAGGGCTGAATCGAAGTAACCTTTGTTAAATCGTGGAAACCAAAGCTGACCATGAAGTATGACGGAACAATGATTCTAAGAGTGTTTGATGGGTTTCGGTAGCAGATTTCTTTACATCAAACAAATTGAATATTGAAAATGGGAAACTACAAGGAAAGGGAAAAGAAGGAAAGTGATATTTTATATAGAGAACATTTTCAGAACATCAAAAATATTTTCCACAAGCCAACAGTCTTTTGTTGTTATTTTCACCAGTAGATGTCGTTGATCAAAAAGCATCATGGGGCATTCAAAATAGCACCTTTTCGGTCTTAGTTAATTTGAAAAGACCTTAGCATCCTTGCGAACCATTATAATTATTAAAATATGGCTTGGATCATTATAATTATAGGTAATAGTTAGCCAAGCATTCTTTAAGAATTCGTTAGAAGTTATGTTAGAAAAAGGTTAATAACAAATAAATCTCGTAAAATGTTTAAATTATATCAAGCTTGCCATGCTCTTTGGAATGTAAGGAAGAAGGAAAATATTATGTTGGTTGTAGAGTTCGCATATATTTCTTCTCATCCATAAAATCTTCTTTAATGATACTCTCAACAGAATAATTATTTATAGAGACCAAATTGTTTATAATTCATAAATTTATTAAAAAAAAGCAGCCAACTCGTACTTTTTTAAAGAAAGGACCATGTTAACTATCGTATTATCCAAAGCAGTTCAAGTATGTCCAACATCCAAATAGTATTACAGTTGATGAAAACATCTTATTGTAAAGTAGGTAGTGAAATAACAATTGCCATAAAGAGCGTGAAACTAACAACGTAATTAAAAATTTAAGAGGATAAATACAAAATCCACCATGACAAAAAAGGTATTTTGGAAATCTTAAAGCGCAAATAATAATATTATAAAAGCGTCCTTGCAAAAATGAAAACAATAAGTTTGTTCAAAATACATTTACATTTACCCACCGACGGTCATTCCCTTACCATATCCAACGGTCTTAGACCCTCCGGAGATTACGCGGTGTTAGTGTCATAAATTTCGTTGTCAAAAGTACAACTAATCCGCCGTGAAAGGAAGCAGATCGACGTACAATAGGCCACATTTACCTTTGAGGTAATATTTCGCCGCTTTTACCCAAATACTGGTATACCGTTCTACCCCCTGTGCAACTGTTCTTTCAGTAGCGTAGTTTAGGTGAGCTTTTGGTATTTCAATACAAATTCGTAATAATTATTATTTTATAATTGAATATATAATTTCTCAAAATAATATAAATAACATAACCAAGCTTCTAATAACAGGTGGGGCAAAAGACCCGCTACTATTTTGATTGCCTATAACTTTGCTCAAAGAAAAGATAAGTAAATTTGGTTTTCACAAATGTTTATTTGGTGTTTACGTTTTTTTTTTTCGTCGTGATTGAAAAATTGTATCGGCTAAATGATAACCGCGATTCGCTATGCAACTTTCTGCAATTTTTCATGACTTCTTACAACATCTGATGCTGAATTTCTTCAATTTCGTGACGAATATCGTCTTTAAGATATTGGATCGTTTTGGGCTTATTCACATAAACCTTTTTGAGAAAATTTCGAATCATGTCTTGGTACCGTTCAGCAGTAACAGTAACTGCAACACCTTGGAAATTTTCAGTGTAATATATAATTTCAGTTCCTTTAAAATAATTTTTAGTTATACATATTTTTATAACATGGAAGAATTATGGAAATCCTACTCCAACAGATTGGACTATGGATTGGGATGGACAAGAAAGAATAGATCGAGGGCTTTCATTCACTGAACATGATAACAGGGGAAATAGAGGCGACTTATAAACAAACTAAAGAGACAAATAAAAGACCTCTCGTTGTTATCAGTTAATATATTGCCGCAATATGCAAGGCAAGGCAAGACAAAGCAAGGCAAGGCATGAATTTAAGGACCAGCAAAGAGGATACAAAAGTCATGTTAAGAGTTTATTGATGTTTGAAGCTTCTTTTATAAACCCTTATGTCATCCAGACTAAAAGCTGCTAAATAATAATTTTACTCCTTTTTTTTTGGAGTAATTCTCAATATTTATGGAATTTGTGATATTTGCTACATATATTCATTCTATGGGGAGTTTCTGTGGGAATGGGCACTTTTCAGAGAGCGATCTTCTAAACAGTTGTTTTAATAATTCTCGGAGTGCCAATGCATCCTCCCAATAATACAAGTGATAAAACGACACCAGAACTGGTTACCGTATTAGTGATATTTTATTTTTCGTTAGTAACGGGATTTTGATCGAATTTGTGAGATTGAAAAGACCCTGCGAATAGCTCAGGCTTCTTCTGATTGGTGATTGCATATTTTCTACCGTAAATGTTCTCTTACTGAAATACTTTGACCGGCGTTTAAGATGGACAGATGAAATATATTATGTCACTGAGAAGGATTATGGCGGCTCGAGAGAACTGTTCCCCTTCTTGTGTAGATCAAATAAACAACCACTATAAATTAAAATCATTATTTGTAAGTCTGTAATACGTTCTTTTCTTTAATATGGCTGGAAAATCTTCTTTCTTCAAACCAAATAAGATTACAAAACCGCTTTTGCAAAATATGATATTGAAGATGATTCTGAATACCCCGTAGTATGTTAGAACTAATAATATACTTTAAGAAATAGAGATCCCAATAGTGGCAGAGTTCACTAATATAATCACCGAAAATGTCTACAATAATAGCTTAATTTAATCTAATCCTGATTTGGTACCATGATATTCTCGTACTATTTGCAACAATATAATGATTGGTAATTATGTTAAGAAGGGTCTTAATCAGAAACTTTCTATATTTATTGCTAGTATTATACTATATTAATTGCTCATATTTTATTCATTTTCAAGGCTTATTCCTTGTTATTATTACTATTTAATAAAAAAGCTTTAAATTCTGAATGGATTATCACTGAATAATTTAAGGAATATTTGTGAATATCTCTACTAATTTTCAGTCTTATGGTTATATACCCTATAGATCCATGATGTGATGGTATATTTTTGCGATAATTTACAACTTGCACTAAAGTATTGTAAATGCATAAATCAACTGTTGTTGTGTGGCATTGAGGATTTAAAAGAGCTTGTGCAAACATCACCACAGAATTTGTTCAGAAATTCTACAAAATATTACATGAGATATAACACAAATTGACTCCAAACTATACAGTCAATCTCTCTCAATTACGTTGAGTCACTAAATATGTGTGTTCTATAACGTTGTCATGTTGGAAAACTATTCTTATTTACCAATTCTGATTATTTTTTGAATTTCGAAGTAGTCGTTGGCAGTAAATAATGGAATTAATAATTGAATTAGGTTCGAGTTTCTCATGATAAACAGTTCATGTGTTCAATCCCTTGAAATAACCCGGCATCACCATTCCCGACGTCCATATAGAATTAGCTATTTCTTTTTGATTCACAAATGGAAACTCGATCCATTAAATTTTTGCTATTAATTCAGGTGGACCCCAAGTATTAAGTTTTTTTTTAATATTCTATATAAAAATCTTATATAATGCCTCAAAAACTTTTTATGATCGGCCTAATGATTTTGTAAAGTGAAATATGTGGCTTTTCCTGGATATGTTTAGCAATTTCATGGATATTTCGACGACTTGACGAAAATTACCTTCTCAAATTTCTATTTTTAAAGCGCAATAATTTTTGACTTTATACCTAACTTATTCTGTAGACTCTCGTTCATAAAATACGCTCTACTGCAGCTTTATTGAATAAGTGCTATCAGAAATAAGTGATTCTAAAGCCATCTATCGGGAAAAACCGAAATTACTTTTTGCCTAACTTTATTTAATATTTTATATCCAATAAAATTTTTATTTCCTATATTTGTTCATAAAACATATACAAACAACATTACTTATTTTATTACCGTTAATTAAAAACACACAACTTATATTTATTTAAGTATAATTTTATGATCTTGCTAACCACTATTTTTATTATCAAGTAAATCGATAAACAAGAACATAATATGTAAATGTTTAGTGAATATTAAAAATATTTGAAATCCCACAAGGTACTATTTATCTTACTTTTTATATTAGGTTGGTTATATATCTGGTTGAAGATATTTTGTCAATATTTTAAATGAATTAATTATTATCGAAAAGTTTATCCATTCGTTACATTGCAGACTTGGCGGTTAAGTATTATGGAATATATAAAAACAGTGAGTGGTTTTTTCGATATTAACATTATTTACAACAATTATTTCAGAGAAAACTGTTTATCTGGAAAGCATCCATAGAAAACTTAAGGACATGCAGCTTTTTAACAGACATTAATCATTCCTTCATAGACAGAAGAAGAAATTGATAAATGGTAAAATTGTCAACAATGATTCGATAGATTAGAAATTAACAATATGGTAATTGGTTTGAATAATGATTCTGATAGTGAATTTGACGGTGACTGAATGAGACTTTTTTGTTGTGAGCTGATGTTCCAATGCTAACAATTTCCAAAACAGTGGCAAGAAGGGAAACGTGTTGTAGGAAATTTGTGGGTATAAATATATGGTTAACTGTTCATTCATTTCAAATATACATGTGCATTAGGGTATGAAAGAATTAATATAAACTGTTTTGCAAGTATGGTAAGGTAAATGCATTAAAGAGAAAGCAGCAATTAAGTCTAATTTTAGGAAGAAAATATATACAGGTAGCAACAGAATAAACTAAGACAAATACAGTGATATGTGAAAAGTGAAGGAAATAAAATCTAAACGTAAAATGGTAAATAAGCTCTTTATTGAAATTAAAATATATTACTTTGATATACAATTGTTAGCTAAGTGCCTCTAGGGGGTGCTACTACATAAAAGGGCCCAGAAATCTACCCCAAATATGGCGTGGAAAGTATTTCGACATAAATATAACAAAACAACTCTAACCTACAAAATATTGTGGCTGTTTTAATTAATTGTAGTTCAAGTCCTTCAATAATATATCTATAATGCTTCAATAATATATATATTATTTTTGTTTCATTATTTTATTTACATTCGTATTTTGTTATGTCACAGTTAAAATAAACCAAAAGATGAAACCAAAAGTTTTATACCATAACGTTGCATCATATTTTCATGAAGTGAATTGGCTGTCTAGCAAAATGTAACAATAACAACATAACAAATCTATATATATATATATATATATATATATATATATATATATATATATATATATATATATATAAAACATTTTTAGAAAAACCATACTTACAAGTACCTTACTTTAATCATATATGATCTTTGATGTAATCTCTTAAATACGACACTACGCCACTGTGTCGATGACAATCTACTGGTCAGTTAACGACCGAAAATCGAATATTTTCACAAGATGCACATCAAATAAGGAGGCGTTAGGCCATCGATAGGATAATAGATGATAAGTTATCTCTGCTTTCACCTGGACCCTCGAAGCCCATTCAGTGGTTGAGTCCCAAATGGTTTGTTTTTGCAGGGCCCAAACACCGTGTATAAAGCGCCTAATTGGATATACATTCAAGCAGCGCCCTCTCGAATTGAAAAAGCCCTTTTTACGGATTTTCGAGGGCCCGAGTATGTAGTATCGATTGGTCTCGAGATTAAGTACTTTGTTCATTTCGGTACTTTCTAATCCGTACTTAAAAACGAAAGGCATATAATATTTTTCTCTATTAGTTACAGCGACTTAAGCTGGCAATTTTGCCTGAGTTGCAAAGAATTATACGCACGTATCCGCTTATTGTCGGATTTGTGACGTCAATGCCACAAATTTCGGGTTCTATTTTGTTATAATGCTGTAAAACAATAGAATATGGATATTTAGCACTGGATATATATACATTTATTCATATGTATTAATACAGAATTTCAAAAAGTCAGATACAAGCGCATAAAGATAAATAAATAAATAAATCAAATAAATAAATAAATGATGTCAGAAAATGAGAAACAAGTAACCATAATACACAAACGAACCAAGCATGATAGAGAGTTCCATGTGTTGATGAAATTGTTACTGCCCAATACAGGAAAATTTATAAAACAGTGCAAAAATGACAGTGTCCATAAATAACACATAAGTGTAATATGCATCATATTGTTAGAAATATGGGAGAGAAATCAGTTTGATCTTTTTTTTTAATTTTGTAAACTCTCCTTTTTACCAACACGTGTTTATTTGGACTGGACTTATTTCAACAAGGGCTCCGTATCACCGACTGACAAGTGTCCAACTTGGAGATCATCCCAGCAGACATCCGGTCTTACCCAGCCTGGTTACTGGCATGCCTGGGATCATTTATAGTAGGATTTTGCACTCTTGCCTAAGGACAATCGCAAATGTTAAACACTCACAGACACAAATTTATGACTATGCTTTAGCAGGTTTTGAAGCCGCGACTATCGCAACAGCAAGATGATCGTCCTATCACATCGCCTTTACCACTGCACCAACACAGCCAGCTCGCCCATATCTGAAACTTTAGATATAGAACACCGAGTAACTGATCAATATCATCCCATAAAAACAAATTTACATTTTTGTTATAGATATTGGTGTGTGTAAGTGGTAATAACGTACTGAATTTTAGTATTCTCATATACAAATGTCTAGTGAAGAAAGAACAAGAAAGAACAAATGTCTCATCAATGTTTTGATTTCCTGCTTGTTCTACAGTAGCTGTATTGCTTCCACGTCGCTGTGATTTAGCAACATTATTTCAAATTTTAAATGGAAATATTAGATCACTTCGTGTATCCATTAAACTTCGAGATCACCGTGCAGCTCTTCGTTAGTTATGTAGCGACAAGCACTGATGATTAACCGTAGGACATTGTTTTGGGTGCGTTGGATTAATAGTTGGTTTGATGTTGTTAGTGCATCTACCTATTTGCTCTCCATAAGTAAAAATTGGCTTTATGATTGACTGATAAACCAATCTCTATAATTTAAGTTAAGCTCAGAGTATTTTCCGACTAACCAGTACAGCTGCTTGACTTTGAGTCTAATTTGCTTTGCTTTTTGTTTAACGTGATGTTTCCAATTTAACGTTGCATCGACATGCATGTCGAGATGTTTCGTTGATTCTTCTTGAGGAGTTGGGTATCCGTCTAGTGATATAATTAGACTTTTGTTATTTAGCCGCAACGCAAAATTTACATGAACAGGTTTGGAGCTATTAAGCTGTATTTTTAAGCCTCTAGTAAACTGGTAGATCTTGCTGACTGCATCTTATGTTTCAAAAAGATGAAAAAAATTTAGTAAATGATAAGAGAATATATGTTTATTAATGTATGACGATAATTTATCACATTTCTATCATTTACAACGGTTTTATAAATCAAATAAATAAATAAATTATGTCAGAAAATGAGAAACAAGTAACCATAATACACAAATGAACCAAGCATGATAAAGAGTTCCATCTGTTGATGAAATTGTTATTGTCCAATACAGGAAAATTTATAAAACAATGCAAAAATGACAGTGTCCATAAATAACACATAAGTGTAATATGCATCATATTGTTAAAAATATGGGAGAGAAATCAGTCTGATCTTTTTTTTTTATTTCGTAAAGTCTCCTTTTTATCAACACGTGTTTATTTGGACTGGACTTATTTCAACAAGGGCTCCGTACCACCGACTGACAAGTGCCCAACTTGGAGATCATCCCAGAAGATATCCGGTCTTACCCAGCCTGGTTACCTATGTTATGTTAAACACTCACAGGCACAAATTTATGACCATGCTTTAGCCGGTTGTGAAGCCGCGTCTATCGCAACAGCAAGATGATCGTCCTATCACATCGCCTTTACCACTGCACCAACACAGCCAGCTCGCCCATATCTGAAACTTTAGATATAGAACACCAAGTAACTGATCAATATCATCCCATAAAAACAAATTTTCATTTTTGTTATAGATATTAGTGTGTGTAAGTGGTAATAACGTATTGAATTTTAGTATTCTCATATACAAATGTCTAGCGAAGAAGAACAAGTGCAACTCTATAAGAGTTCGTTTTGCCTTCGACTAAATTGGGCAGCTAGTCCATGGGATTTCTTCTGATGTGGCCTTGAGATGGTTCCTATCATTTCGTGGGCCCAAACGGAAGACGCAAGCTACCGCATAGTGACCTTATGAAGTTCTCAACAAGAGATATACCAGCTCCAAGGTTGCTAGTTTCTGACACATCATTGGGCCTTCAGGATTGCTCAGACTTTATTAACCTGAAACCCTTGTAATTGTCGCCAGAGTAGACTGTTGAGCGCTTGAACTACATTGGGCTCCATATACAAACACTTATCTGACTATGAGTTTGTACAAAGTTGCTTTTAAGGTAACTGAAAGCGCAATTCTCATATCTACACTTGAAAGGACATAGAAAATGGAATATGACATTCGCGGAATGATTTTCATGGTTTTTTTTGGTTTTTCTATGGTTTCAGTTTTGACTTTTAAGGTTCTATTTTTTAAAGACCATTAACAGATCAGAAAATATTCACTAAGATATTAATTATTGTCACCCGTTCGATGAATTCTAGTGTTTGTTTGATATATGTTTAAAAAAATTTAATTTTAAAAGGTTACAAGTTACAAAACACGTCAATCGTGGTATAAACAGAATTAAACTATGTGGACCTGAAATAATACATTTGGTGAGAGAACCACCTGATGGAAATTCCAAACGTATACAAAATGAACCTCTGAAATTGACGGTGGCCACATTTTTGTGGACACGAAGTCCTTTTCCCCAATGCCCGATTGTGAGAAATGCAAGTATTCTGGATCTGGAAGCAGTTAATTTATTGAAAAATTCCAAGTCCGAGACCAGAAAAAGTTGCATAACTTGAACTCTATTTCGATTGTATCTAAAATGGTCAGATTATATCCAGCCAGTGACTGCTAAAGGTTACCACCTATCGAGAGCACTGTTTCTACAGCTAAGTAGATGAAGTAAATTAGCAGTCCCAATTAAAATCCTTGTATAGACTATGACATATATCGTTTTTTCAAGATCAAAAAAAACTACAGGTATTCCAAAATCAAATTAATAATTCCGAATGTCCCTTGATATATAAGAAACAATAAAATTCATCGAAAAATTATAAAATCATAAAAAAATCTTCTGGTATCGACAATAGGTTAACTAGATCCATTTCAGCTCTGCTACCGTATTCGTGTTCTGCAATTGTGTGGCAATTTACAACAGTATATCAATCTGTCATTAAAAAAGGTTCAGAAATTAATGAACGTCTTTGATCAATCTTTTGGTTTCCGCAAGTTCGAATAACAAGACTCAAGAAAATGTTCTTGATCACTTCTACTACCTTAGAAGTCTATTCTAGTGTTTAAAATAGAATGACATTTTAAAGCCCTGAAGCTTTTTGGTTTGATAATCCAGCTCGACTATAGTCACAAACATATAGCCAACGCATTTTCTACTGGTATGACTATCGCATAGTCCAAACTAAAGTCCATTTGAATATCTATAATTACCAAATTAACATCAACATTTTTATGATAAAAGACAAAATGGAAAATGTAATAAAATTTCGCAAAATTTAGTAAGTAAATCAACTGAATGATAAATTCAGATAGATATTGAGAAGCAATAATAAATTATGTTACTATACCAAAGCCAAATGTTAAAAATATTCAGTGATTTTTGACCTCCATATAAAACTTTCTTCTATGTCTTTGATCTTTGATTTGGTCATGTATGATTTCAATCAGATCATCGTACATTGTGCAGCATCTATGTACTGAATTGTATATTCTGCGAACAAAGTTTAAATGCTTAAGTTTTAATTCTTATATGTCTTAGTTTGATTTATTAAGTGGTCACGGATTAGCTGATCTGCGATCAATATTGGTCAAGTTATTTTAGCAAGTCCTTAATGTAAAGAATTGTTAAATAACGTAACAAAACTACTGAAATTTGTGATTTTAATATTTATCAACATAAAATAACAGTTTTCTCTGTAAAATTATTGGATTATTTAGTATATATAAATCGAATTTTCGGCACTCATTACTTTTGCTGGAAGTTGCTTCCAAAGTCCATAAAACAAATATATTGTGATGTTGCTCACCACATCATATACAATATTAGCTCTGGTTTAAACGATTTAAATGTCCAAAGAAAACACAAGGATTATCACAGGAACTGGCAAAAAAATTTAGCTTAAATTATTTCTATATTATGGCTTCATTGCTTGTCTGGCAAAAGACAAGATACGACCAGGAGTATCTGCGTTAGTATCTAATACACTTTTTTAAAAATTAATTGTAAATCTATCTTAATTATCAACAGCTAACAGGTAAAATCTTAATTTATTACAATTGTTCTGTTGTACTGGCATTAATTCAAAAGCCAGTGCGGAATTAGTACATCTGTGTGTCTAAATTAATATAAAACTAAACTACTTGAGCTATGGTTAAAAATACACTAATAGAGTAAACAACTTCGTGTGGTTCGGTTCTCATCAATGTTTTGATTTCCTGCTTGTTATCCAGTAACTGTATTGCTTCCACGTCGCTGTGATTTAGCAACATTATTTCAAATTTTAAATGGAAATCTTAGATCACTTCGTGTATCCATTAAACTCCGAGGTCACCGTGCAGCTCTTCGTTAGTTACGTAGGGATAAGCACTGATAATTAACCATAGGACATTGTTTTGGGTGCGTTGGATTAATAGTTGGTTTGATGTTGTTAGTGCATCTACCTATTTGCTCTCCATAAGTCCAAATTGGCTTTATGATTGACTGATAAACCAATCTCTATAATTTTAAATCAAGCTGAGAATATTTTCCGACTAACCGGTACAACTGCTTGACTTTTAGTCTAATTTGCTTTGCTTTTTGTCTGACGCGATATTTCCAATTTAACGTTGCATCGACATGCATGTCGAGATATTTCGCTGATTCTTCTTGAGGAGTCGGGTATCCGTCTAGTGATTTAATTAGACTTTTGTTATCTAGCCACAACGCAAAATTTACATGAACAGATTTGGAGCTATTGAGCTTTATTTTTAAGCCTCTAGTAAACTGGTAGATCTTGTTGACAGCAACTTATCTTTCAAAAAGATGAAAAAATTGTAGTAAATGATAAGAGAACATATGTTTATTAGTGTATGACGATAATTTATCACATTTCTATCATTTACAACGGTTTTACTATAACAATATTATTAATTTTATAGTATTTAAAATTCAAAAATATTTTGGCATTTCAGCTTAGTTCAGGTAATTTTTTTTTAATTATTCCCAACACTAATTCGAAATGTGTGACTAATTTTTCAGATGTGTTATTTGTTATCCTATTGAAGGCCGTCCCATTTTTCGAATTGAGATTTCACGGCACATTTCGAACGGCCCTACGCGAGAATAATCAGTATTTTGTTATCTTTGGCAACCGAAACGTTCGTTAATCTACCCAAAACACTTCACTTAAACGCCCCCGTGTCAAAAAAGAGAAAAAATAATAAATAAAAGGTGCAGAACACGGAGCGCGGTAGGTCTGTCTCTCAATGGATCTCGCACTGACACCTTCCTTTTGAATGAAAAGGCTCTCTGCGCCCGTGTTGAATAGAGTCGTCAAGCGGCCACGGCTGACAATGGCCGACCTATAGTAAATATTTCGATCTTTTCTATGTGGCTGGAGAGGAATCGCTGTCTGGAATCATCAAAGCGACGCCACCGCCAGCTTTTCACAAAGGAAAGCCGTTTTTACGACGCTTCGATTGTGAACGATCGAGATTTCGGACGGGTTTTCGGGGCTCACGCACCAGGTGGACCATTGTCGGACGGTATGGGAGGCCGATTGGGTATCACGCGTCCAACGGCGTTGCGTTTCCGGCGCTCGTTTGTGACTTTTACCGAGAGAGGTTTACGAGGGTGTTATGTGTGTCTGATTGGATTTTTTCGGATGGTAAGGGCACCAAATTAACTGCTGTTAAATTGGGGCGGAATTCTTATCGCCCATTAAAACCGGGTCTATTCCACACCCTTATCACCAACCTACTAATTGAAAGACATTTAGCTCCATTTAGCTCGCTCTCTCTCTCTCTCTCTCTATATATATATATATATATATATATTTATATATATATATATATATATATATATATATATATATATATATATATATATATATATGATTTTTATGAAAACACGATTTTTGAACGCTTCAACAGCTTTTTCGGGCAATGAAAATCGTTGAGCACGCAGTTTATTCTTCACGGATGGGAACAAAAATAGTCATTGGGTGCCATATCAGGGCAATATGACGGATGACTCATCACTTCGATGTTTTGAGTGCTCAAATAGTCTCTTCTTTGAGCCGATGTGCAAGAGCTAGTACTGTTATGCTGAAGAACAATCCGGCGTCTCTTGTTTGTTTTCCTTATTTCAGGGAAAACTTCTGTCAAACAAATGGTTGTGTACCAATCAGAATTCTTTCACGATCCTCTGGAGGCATTGTTGCATTATGAACAGTTTTCCCAAAGAAACAGGCCACCATTTCCTGTGAAGTGCTTCGTGCGCGAACAACTTTTATTGGATTTGGTTCATCTTGGAACACCCATACTGTCGACTGCTGCTTACTTTCGGGCTCATACGAATAAAATCGCATATGCTAATGGAACATATGCTTAGGGATGGTTCAGTCTCACAGTAGGTGACATGACGATCTTGCTTAATCATTTCGCACACAGCATCGATGTTTTCTGGCACAACATGAAACTTGTTGGGCAACAAACTACGAGCACGATTCAGTTTACTAAACCAACGATACACGGTGGTTTTTTATGGAGCTCCATCGTCAAAGGTCAAATTAAGTTGATTGATGCACTTTTGTTGTGATAATCCACATCGAAAATCGTAAAAAAATCATCGCACGAAAATGTTCAGGATTCAGTTTTATTTTTTTCCGAGACGAAACCATCAACTAAATATAAAATGTTTGTTTTCTTAAACGGGATGATGTTTAATAAATTTTGTCAATGAGATTAATCTTTGTTTAAATATATGTGGAGTGCAAAAATTTCATTCCATTTTGGTGTACATAATTGTGGTGAACAGTTCTAGTCAACCGTACGAACATATTATCATTTTTATTCATTTCCTGGTTACATGGTATAACAAATTTCTTTGGTAGCGACTCATTAATCCAATCATTTTTACACTTCTTCAGCCATGCTGTAACAATTTGAACAAGTGGTAATCAAAAAACACTATGTCTGGGGAATACGCGGTACGGTAGAAGTTGATAGAGTTATAACTTGTTTGGTTTTAGCGGCTCATAAGACGCTACAGTTTGCTTGCGAGTGACTTTTCGCGCATGTGATTGCCAGAATAGGTCTACTTTTAGCAGCACTCAAAATACTCTACAGAAAACTCATATTTTTGGCTTGGGAAGTTGCGACCTGCTTAGTTCAAGGTCCAAGATTACTGAAAAAGCGATCCTATTTAAACTCAACCGATGCTCTGAGTAGAACCATATCATACCAAACGAACAACACAGGTTCAAAGCCCAACATTCATGTACACATCAGACTACTAAATTGTCCAAAGAAATTTACTTCGCCATGAAAAAAAAACACAAGCTCAGTGCGGTCTTTTTAGACCTATCAAAAGCTTTCGACAAAGTTTGTCACGAAGGCCTAATACAGCAGTTCCTTTTTATCGGATAGCTCCTTTCAAGTAAGGATGATACGCTTTCCAGTCCTAAGTCAGACAAAGTAGGAGTCCACATAATCCTATCCACATAATTATTCAAACTTTTTATGTTAGACATTTCAATGAAGAAAGATGTTGAAACCGCCCAATACGCGAATGACACAGCTTTCCTTACCAGTTCTCGTTCTGTAGATGTCGCTCAGAGAAAACCTCAAATTCGATCAAAAGCCACGGTCTAATGTTAAATTTCTGGAGGTTGCAAATTAACCCGCAAAAAGCCGGAATAACCTTTCACAATCAGAGAGAAATCCGCGCCTACCAGCTGAGAGTGGAAAAAGTCTCAAACACGTGACCATAGGTAGATTCCTATGGTCAATAGAGATAAGTAAAGCAATCTGCAAAGGCTACGGGGTCGCCATAGTGCTTAACCCTCTCATATGCAGAAAAAGTAAATTGTCTCCGATGATTAAAGTTTTGCGTTACAAGTTGCTTATCAGATCAGTCGTATGGATCTAACACTTGGTATAGGTTTCTCAGGCCGGACTATTCGGAAAGCTTTAGGTAATGTTTACAAAAACTTCTGAGGCAAACTCTGAACGCACCATGGTTTGTTATAAGTACCCAAAATTCATCGGGAAACTGACACACCAGAAATAAGACGGTTCGTTTTTTCCTTATACAATAAATTCCATGCAACATCAGCTCTTTCCAAAAATTCCCACATCAGATCCCTCTCAGCGGCGTTTCCAATCCGGTAACCTCGAAAGCTATATATAATAACCCAAATAAAGCGCCTTGGCGGGCACTTCTCTATTCTAAATTGAGTTAACATTAGCATGGAAACCGTTTCAGCTGGCCAATCAGGAAAAAAAACTACGGCACCACGTTTCGAAACCAAATGTTCATTGAATTTATATGGTAGCCATTTTTTTTCTTTTGAATCTTTCCTATTGCATACAGAGCAAAATATCTTAAAGTTTTTTAGAATCTGAAATAGGTTCTAGCCAAATTTGTTTTGCAAATAATACTCTTAGAACTTTTTTGTTCGTCCAAGCCGTTATTTTTCATTAGCGTCAAAATAACTGATTTGAAATAGTGGATACCGAAATGGAAATTTGAATTTCACAGAGAAGCATCACTATGAGTTTCTAAAAATGTTTGACGGGGCTTCGGTAACAGATTTCTTCAAACAAAAATAATGAATGTCGAAAATACATCATATTGATTGCATCACTAACGTCCGTATACACTGAACAACCCAGTAATGCAGATGGAAATGCTATTGTTTAATATTAGAAATTAATAGTTGGTTTAGGTTGTTTACAATAAATACACTAATGAATATCGCAGATCGAAATATTCAAGGAAGACTTCATAAAATGAATAAAAATAAACTAATCTAAGTTATTTGTGGTTCGCCACATATAAGTTTCCTTTCACAAAAACATTATTAATAATGTTTAGCTTCGATTTCCAAGAAATAGTGCGAACATCCAACATTTCCTTTAAGATACCCCTTACGTGGTCGTTTCTAGGCCTCGTCATACCATACCATCCTGGATACGAAGAATAAACGGCGAACGCTACGATGAGGCGTAAAAATGTAACACGTCAATGGGAATTATTTACGCAGATAGATCACACCATCGCGATTCAAAACATTATCGCGGAAGGTGAAAGAACTATGGGCCGAGATAAAAATATCCGCGAAAATGCGGTTGAAACGCTGTACCCGCAGAATTTTCACATAAAGGAAAAAAATTGTCGCCGCATCAACGAGAATCCACCGCGTCGAAACACCTGTCGCACAACAAACTAGACGGAATTCGCTGAGTCTCGCTCGTTTTATTTAATTGTTTCGTGCGTTTTGTCCTGTACCCCAAAACCGTCTTATTTCAAGTATGATTTAATGAGCTATTCTCTGATCAGAATTTTTTTAAATTTTAATTTAGTATGTTGTTCAATAAA
Organism: Rhynchophorus ferrugineus; assembly: GCF_030347505.1. NCBI lineage: Eukaryota > Metazoa > Arthropoda > Insecta > Coleoptera > Curculionidae > Rhynchophorus > Rhynchophorus ferrugineus. The sequence continues at coordinate 13,349,408 of NW_027472583.1, read as the reverse complement.
AATTGAAAATAAAATGCCATTTTAGGATTCAATCTTCGATAAAAACAAACATTTCATTGCGGGTCCTCACAACACTGGGCGGATTACTACGAATGAATATCTCAAAAGCCTCAAGTTCTTACTGTAATTAATATCTTGGCACTAAAAACTGCAATATTCCAAAATGATAATGGGCCCGTATGCACAGCAAAAAAGATTCAGTCTTTGATTGAGGAGCATCAGAATATTTTGATGATATCCCTCCTGGCCATCATAATCGCCAGAACTCAACACAAACCATTATGAGGAGGGAAAGTGAAAGCAGAAAGTTTTTATTATTACTCTTCGTGAGTCCACAATCTGCCTTATTGGCAAGTATTTCTTCTGTTTATATTATATATACATGGCATGTAGAAAATCACTTCATTAAGCAATCTTCTGTATAAAATATTATCTTAATTAATTAGTCTTATTCTAATGCTTATTCTAAACTCTACATATGTCCAGTAATCAGATCAGGTGGTGTTAAACGTTTTAGTCTACGCACTTCACTATCACGTCGCATATTTAGCTGGTTTGCGAGTACATTGGGATGCACTGACACTCTTTCGAAGTACTTCACACAAACACGTTGGATTACACTTGTTATAGGTTCTAGAGGAATATCGCGTTGTATCACTTTATTTGAAATATAGTACGGAGCATCAACAATGGCACGCAACACCTTATTTTGGAACCGTTGAATGATGGATATATTAGATTTGCTAGCGGTACCCCATAGTTGAATTCCATATGTCCAAATGGGCTTGAATATAGACTCATACAATAATACCTTGTTATCTAATGATAACTTGGGTTTGCGCCCAATGAGCCAATACATTTGATATAATTTTAGTCCTAGTTGTTTCCGTTTAGAGAGTATGTGCTTCTTCCAGGTTAGGCGTCGATCTAAATGCATACCAAGATATTTAACATGCTCTGCTTGGGGCAGTTGACGATGATTGATATTTACTGGTGGACATGTTCTTCTACGCAGGGTAAACGTTATATGCGTGGATTTTGATTCATTGGCTTTAATGCGCCATGTCTTCAACCATAATTGTATTTGCTCCAGGTGGGTTTGTAGGTTTATTGATGCTGTGACTGGATCTTCATGGTATGCTAAGATTGCTGTATCGTCTGCATATGTTGCCACAGTAGTTATTTTTGTGGTGGGCAGATCAGCCGTATACAGAAGATACAGTACTGGACCCAGTACACTACCTTGCGGAACTCCTGAATATATGGGATTTAATTCGGTATGTTCATCGCCTTGATTTACAATAAAATGTCTGTCAGTGAGATACGATTTTAGTAGCTGATAGTCCGGATGAGGGAGAAGTTTCTTTAGTTTAACCTGCAAGCCCGTATGCCATACTTTGTCAAAAGCCTGAGATATGTCTAGGAAAGCAGCCGAACAATATCTTTTGGCATTTAGGTCAGCGTTAATTTGGTTTACAAGTCTATGCACTTGTTCTATAGTCCCAAAGCAGAAAGTGAAGACTAGATTTCCATCTGCAACGTCATTAAAACAATTGGAAAATGTTTTGGTGTAAGAATGGAACATTGAAAATTATTCTCCACAAAGAATTTCAGCTGTTTTGAAAGCAAATCGTTGCTGAACACAATATTAATAAATATATATTCTGTATACGTCAGGTGCTCATATTATTTTATCCGTTACTTTGTTTTGGTGCTACCGGTAATAACTAAGGTATTTTGAAAAATTTCTGTCGAAAAAAGTAATATACATTATATAAAGAAAAGATCTAATAGCTATATATGAGGTTGATATTATAAACAGCATTTAACAATTAACCGGCTGCATAAGAAATAAGTACCATGTGGAGCAAAGGCATAAAAGGTTTAATTGGTCTTTGCTTTCGTTGTACAACTTTCGGCAAATTTTAAGACATTTTTCATCACATCCTGCAACATCACAGACTGAATTTCTTCTAGAGGAGACGTCCGTTGTCTTCCAGAAGGAGGCCCGGCAAATTAAATTGTAGTTTCCGTTCCAAAAGGCAATTTCCGTTGACTGGCAATAATGGAACGATTATTTTCAATAAATATTGTCTTTATTTCTGCTCGTTCTTGTGGCATATGTTTATCCATAATAAAATTTGGACGTCCACACAACACAATGGGTAAAGCAAAACTGAGGTAAACGTCACATAACCAAGATGGCGCGCAATAAAATGGTAGCGGGACTTTTTCCCCATCTGTTATAAAAGCCTACGAAGATAAAAAAGATATAGCTCAAGGCTTCGGCAAAATCTGTCATATGTGGCTCATTCACAAACTTCAGAGGTCATTATATTTGCACTTTTGCATCTCAGTTAGACTGTTTAGATTCAAACAAGAGAAAACTTTACAATAAATGGAGCTAAAGCAGGACTACCACACAATTAAAAATATAAACCACAATTTTTTACAAATATTTTAAAGTCTCCTGTTTTACCAACGAAGGTTTATCTGGAGTGAACCTACAGTTTAACGTGGGCTCTGAACCACAATCCTCGGCATTAAGCCTACTGACTGGCGAGTGACCAACTTAAAAACCATTCCAGAAGACAACAGGACTTACCCAGCCTGGTTTCTGGCGTGTCTGGGATGGTTATTCCTCATCGGATTTTTCCTGTTTGCTATAAAGACATGTAGAATTATAATCAGAAACATAATCACATTATCGCAACAGTAGATACCACAGATTGATCTTATTTCTTTTTTATTTATTTATTTTGGAAATGTTTTACACAAATTTTAACTAGTACTTAAATAAAATATTTTATCTCGCCCTGTAGTAAATAAACCCGCTTATTAAAACTTGTCTACAACTTATGTTTTATGGCTTCACTGCAAAATATTAGAATGCATTTTAATTCTATTCACGAACTATATGTAACTGTTTTCGGCCGAACGTATTAAACTAAAAATAGCCAATTCGCAAAAAATCCAAAGAATTTATAATGGAATTGGGTAGAACGAATAGTTAATGGACCTAATAAAATTAGACGTAATTAAAAAAGGACCGGTCTCCGAATTGGAAAACAACCGGACAAGATAAACGTAAATATTATCTAATTTCAAACATTTTTTGTGCGTATCCGCAAGCGATTAGGTTGCGTGGTCTGTCGGTGTGCTTTTTTTCTGTCTCCCAGGTCACAGCCGACTTGATTCGTAAATTGTTTCTCGTTGCAACGAAATCGTCAAAATGTTTTTCGATCGGTGAAAAAAATACTTCCGTGGATTAAATCGGTAACATTTGACGTCATGGTGCGAAGTATTATGGCACAGGTGGGGTGACGGCGTACCGGTTATGAAATTGCAACGTCATTCTAAGCAATTTTAAGGTCCAGTATCTCGATTCCGTAAATGTGACAAATATATTTATAGCGCTCTTTAATACTCTTGTCCTGTTGTTGAGCGACGCTGTACTTTGGCTACTAACTAGGAGAAATGAATGTGTTTTTTACCAATAAGTACGGATGAATCGACAATATTCTTGCGGTTAATAAATTTACATTCTTTAGCTATGTAAACTATCTTCTTGACCTCCTTGCTTGGTTTATTTTTAATATACACATTAGGAGCGCCAAAAAGTAATCCACGTGTTTTAAATAATAAAAATATTGGGTGAACATATAAGAGGATCTAGATTCCTTTGTAACTTTTTGTATTGTTATTTTATTTAAACTATTTTCAATTATTATCTACATTTACAGCTTTATATTGCAATCAGAATACAGTATGAAGGTTATTTCTACATGTCTCTGAATCTATTGAGGTGATACAAGAAACGATCTTTTTTTATCTTCGAAGAAGCATAGTGCTGCACAACCATGGTATGAAACATCAATCGGAAGAAGTGATAGCCGGAAGACGCTATATCAGGCAATTTGACAATTTGATCATATTTTTACTTTTACTAAGATAGTTTCTATTCAATGTTTGATACAAATTTAAATATAGCAAATAAAAAGCAAATATTTTTCTGATGAGATATTCACAATCTTCCAAACATCAGAGAAAAGAGCTAGGAAAACTGTTTTTAAATAAAGTGTTAATTTTGACAAAAACTTCGGGTGTACTTTACAGCGTTAAAATACATTCTTTCGGTATCCGTTATGTCGTATCAGATCCAGCGCTGGACGGATTCTCTCAACGTACGCGTACCTGGGTAGTAGAGCCGTGTAAACTAGATAATTAGTAGGTGTGCAGGCTCAAGTTAGCCATGTAAATTGGTAATTTGCATAATGGAAGTTTGTGAAGCGACATAAAGATGCCGCTACCATCGGTCGTTCGATGACTAATAAAGTGATCATTGAAATATGCTAATAAAATGTGTAAATAGCTAGTCGGCGGGCATATTTTCCTTTTCTTTCTTGGTATTCAGGGTACTGATTTTATGAATCAAGCTTGATTCATTCACTCGATTTCTTTATTAATGTACGGACGGCAAGGATATTTTTGGGTGTTTAGTTTTTAGTTCATGTTTGGTATGAAATCACAATAATTTTAAATATATACAAAAACAGTAATTTCTAAAATCAATCAATTTTGTTGCTTGGAAAAAAAGTTTCTTATTAAAAACGGACGTCAAAATATACGTAAGATTTAAATTAATTAGAAGAAACTTGTCTAGACTAGGGATACCGAAAAGACATCAATATTTCTTGCATAGATATTTCTGGATATTTTTTTGTAAGAGTGTAAGAGTGTATCGAACTTTGAGTTACAAATCAAAATATCGATATTAGAAACCTAAAGTTTTGGAGGATATTATTAAATTTTTATTTTGAGATATCTCTCCCAGTCATCAAGTCAATTTTTCGTGAAAAAGTAGGATTGAAGCAGTAAAAGATCGATAGGAAAATTGTTTGGACATTTCGCGAAATTTTAAACGAAAACTAAAAAGTAGTAAACTAAAATAAATACATAGGTTAGTCGGACTTAAATTGAAGTTATACTTAAACAAAAAGGTATTGTTGTGCAAATCAATTGAACCCATTTTGGCCTATGGAAATGAGATTATGAGGCACTTCTAGCAAATCTATTATAGACCACTGAGTGATAATGATTCCAAAACGGAGTCTTTCGTGCTATATTCGATAACTCGTACTACTTTTCTAATGAAGTGTTACGATAACAATTATATTTCAAAGTGTTAGTATTAGGTACTCAAAAGAGTATCAGTGCCATATCCAGTGGACTTATCAATTAGCTGAATTAGGGTGACAGCAGTGAAGTGCGTAGACTAAAATATGTATTACCATCGAATGAGATTTTGCATATATATAGATTTTAGGAACAATATTTAGATAATATATTTTGGAGAAGTAAATATTTCTTTTCGAACATTCTTTTGGAAAGAAAAGAAAAAAAAACGATGATGTATATAAATTTTTATATTTAATATATTTCATTTGAGTGTAAAGAGGATTGGAGTAATAATCACTATATTTGTATCATATTTTCTCAATCAATCTTTATCAACTAATCAACCATTGCCCCATTGCAAATAAAAAATTAAATTCATTTATCATTAATAAGGAATATTTTATTATTAGGAATATTATTATTTGTTTGAACTTGATTATATGATTTATTGATATTATTGATATCAATCTTATCTATCTTGATTTATGATATGATTATATGATGTATATGATTTTTATGAAAACACGATTTTTGAACGCTTCAATAGCTTTTTCGGGCAATGAAAATCGTTGAGCACGCAGTTTATTCTTCACGGGTGGGAACAAAAATAGTCATTGGGTGCCATATCAGGGCAATATGACGGATGACTCATCACTTCGATGTTTTGAGTGCTCAAATAGTCTCTTCCTTGAGCCGATGTGCAAGAGCTCGTATTGTCATGATGAAGAACAATCCGGCGTCTCTTGTTTGTTTTCCTTATTTCAGGGAAAACTTCTGTCAAACAAATGGTTGTGTACCAATCAGAATTTACTCTTCTACGATCCTATGGAGGTATTGTTGCATTATCTATGTCTTGTTAATCTATGTAAGCATAAAATCGGCATATTACTTTCAAGGTCGCGGCTAATACGGCAATGACAGAACGTTAAAAATCAGTCGCATAAAACTAGTAGGCCCGAAAATATTAACTGAAACTACACAACAGAAACAGTTGATAGTAAAAAGTAGTCAAATCAGTTGTATTGAAAATAGCGATTGAAACAGTCGATGCTAAAAGGTAGAAAATTACTAAACAGTTGATAGTCGTTTTCATTCGACAGTTCCAAAAGCTAATCATTATTATAAGAAATACGTAATGCTTGCGCTAATTATTGAACGAATAATGAGAATAAAAAAATTAAAGTAATTGAAACAGGTATATGTATTAAATAGCACAATGGGCAAATGACGACTTTCCTGGGACACATACGAAAATTGTCATGATTCAGGAACATTTTCAATGACCATTTTGCGTAAATGTACCTGCATTTTAAGAAATATAGTTTTAATTCGGTCCTTTCAATTCACGAGCAGAGAGTGTGCAGAAAGGGGAAAACTCATGTATTCAGTCTCATGTATCACACGTATTCAGTCTCATTTCAGAGAAATAGTTATGATGCCTTCAGACCAAAATCACCACCAAACGTTAAGATACATTTGCTTACCTAATAGTTTGATGCTAAAGTAGCAAAATTTAGAAGTAAAGCCGAAATTTAAAATGCAATGCTAGTCTATCAACGTTTATTCGAGCCACCTAAGACAATCGGATGGACATAAATAAGGTACAGATACAGCTGTTTCGGCGGTAAAAAGCAGAAAGAAACGTGTATTATAGGAAAAGACGATTATGGTCTTGTAAAAATATTAATGTCCACTAGAATTTATCCAAGTGAAAGAAATGTATAAGGAATACAGCGATAATTGCATAAGCTGCCAATGTTGTGACTCTACCATGACAATCTCAAGTGCTAAATATTATGGGCTACATCAGGAGAGCCATCCATACAGACACCGAAGTGCAATACGCAGCAGGGTTTAGTGATACTGTTATTACATATCTCTACCGACGTCAATCGAATAATTTGAACAATGTATTGTATCAATAGTGAATAACAGACATAAAATCGTCCTTGACGTGATAAACATGGCCATACGATGCAAGAGTTGTGAACGATACTTTGTTATAACAAGAATAGAAATTTTTCCAGCATCAAACGTACTCGCTATTTGATTACAACTTATACAAATCAATACAAGTTATACGAGCCAATATAGTTCTTTAGATACGGTGTCGCCATAATATTAATATCTGAGAAAGTTATGGAAGTAAGTTATGAAAGTTATGGAGTAGAAATTAATGGAAAATATGGTTATTAAAATATATTTTAATAATTTTTAGATTAGTCTCTTACAAATCAAAATGCAAAAGTCTAATCAGGATTTATGATGTATTCAACAAATAAATATGCTCTGTTTTATTTTATTTTCTTCTTTTTACCAACTAGGGTTTATCTGGACGGTCCTGCTGGTTAATGTGGGCTTCGAATCACGAGTCTCGGCATTAGGTCTACCGATTGGCGAGTAACCAACATAGAAATCATCCCAGAAAACATCTGGTCTTACCCAACCTGGTTACAGAGGTGACTAGGGCCATTTTCCTTGCCGGGTTTTACATTCCTGCCTCTTGCACAATTACAATTATAAGTAGTCATAAATACAAATTTACGACTGCCCCGGCAGGATTTGAACCCGCGTCTATCGCAACCGTGTAGCCTTGACTACTGCCCCGCGCAAGACCGCCATAACATTATTTATGAAAATGTTTAATATATTTAATGACTAGCATTATGTGTTTCAAGGATAGTACCGTGAGCTAATTCAACCCAATGAAATATTCATGAGACGCCGGTATCAACTTACCGGTTATCCATACAAGACATAAGAAAGCCGGTAAAATAATATGAATCGTGCAATTGTCATTCGCAAAGCCGAAAAACGACAGGACTAACATCGGCAACGGCTTTATTTCCAACGCTTGTCAGTACTGATTTACTACATAGGTACCACATTCGTTTTTGTACAAGTGCAAATCGCCGACCGGTGTATTATTACGGGTTGGAGTGAAATATAAGCTTTGGGGACATTCCTCAGTTGGCACTTTCAGACATAGACTAGTTAGTGCCGGCGATAAGCCGACGCTGATAAGAAAGGATCCGTCCGCAGTGCGAGAGGGACCTGCGGAGTACGAACTTTATTGTGCATCTTCTCTTTCTTCGTTTTTATTCCATCGAAAGTCTTTTACAACAATAAATCCTGTTTAATATGATATAAGAATGCAAACTCTACCTATAGTTAAGTAGAAACAAACCATTTATATACCCCATTTCTTTAAAAATAAAATATAAATACTTAAAACCAGAGTTTATATCTCCTTTATGGTGTGTTTGAAAATTACAGAAAATAAACATTAATGAGATTGAAAACTATATTCAAAGTGACTCTAATTTTTACTATAATTTCAAGTGAACTTTCTTGATAGAACTAATTAGGTTTCTCCCAAAAGGTAAAACTTTTTTCACAAATGTTTAGTTATATTGTGGAAGATTAAAGATATCACAATCACACATTTCTTAAAGGACCTAGTGTCACGCATTATTGTGTTCCTCGTTAATACACAGTTACACATTTTGGGCAAGTCTTCAGTTTAATGCTGTAAAACGACTTTTTTAGAAAAACAAGTCTTCTTCGTCAAGGTTTAGAACTTTTTCTGGAATATAAGACTTCCAAAGTTTAAATAATTAAACAATTTTATTTTCTGTATAACTTGTTATTTATTTTTAGCTAGTGACTCTAAAATCATCAATATAAGTTTTAATAAGTATGATGTTCAGTTTCTCGAGATCTTTCGAAATTATAGATGATAAACTTATAGGCCTGTGGTAGTAGTGTGTGTATTTCTGGCTCTTAAAATAATAATGATTTCAACTAGAAGGACCCATCGGCCCTATCTCAGTCTCTGGTGAAATAATATCCATACATGTCACTGTTGAATTTTTTAATATATGCACCTCACTACACAACACTACACAAGATTAAATGGTTTTATTCTTTTGAGTCTGTGTCCTATTCTGGTGGTATCCAAAAGCTATAATACTTCAATATTCTCATGAGAATGGAGTCTTTCCTCATGTTCCTCTGCAATTCTCTTGATTTCTTGACTGACTGTGGGTATCTGAAGGTCTCGATGTAGATAATCAGTCCTATAGTATTTGGGTACACCCACATTACCTCTCAGGACTTTGTTCTGAAAAATTTGTATTTTATTTATGTTACTCTTTGCAGAACATCCCCATAATTGAACTCCGTATGTCCATATAGGTTTCCATCTTTGCTTATATAATAGCAATTTATTATGTAGTAGTAATTGTGATTTTCTTTCAATTACCCACTAACTTTTCCTATATTTCAATTCCAGTTCTTTTCTGTTCTTCTTTATATATTCCTTCCAGCGAAATTTTGTATCGAGATTCATTCCGAGATATTTAACGTTGTTGCTATATGGAATGATAGTATCATTTAATGTTATGGGTGCTTGTACGGTCTGTTTATAGGTGAACTGCACATGTACAGATTTATTTTCATTAATTCTTATTTTTCGAACTTGTGTCCAATTATTTATATTGTCACTAGCCTGTTGTAATTTTCGTTAGGCTTCTTCACTATTGCATTCGACAGCTATAATCGCAGTATCATCAGCAAATGTAGTCATCGTAATATTTTCCGTTTGTAGTATATCACAAGTGTAGAGTAGACAAAGCATTGGTCCCAGTACACTTCTTTGTGGTACACCTGCTTTAGATTATTTTATTGTGGAGTAAGCTTCTTCTTGTTTGACTCTAAAAATTCTGGTTGTAATGTATGATTTTAATAGTTCGGTGTAGTTTATGAATAAGGCCTTCATGACAAACCTTATCGAAAGCTTGTGCTACATCTAAAAATATAGCTGAGCATACTTTTTTACTTTCGTAGGCTTTCTCAATAACATCTATTATTCTGTGGACCTGGTCAATTGTTGAGAGCTTGTTAATAAACCCAAACTGGTGTGTTGGTATTAGTTTTTTTTCAGTAACTCAATAATTCGAAACGGTTCGAAATGGAATTTCACTTCATTCATATGGTAGCCATTTACCCTCCTTTTGGAAGTTTCACGTCGCCTGTGAACATCTGGTAGTTAATTCATTAAATGCTAATCAATTTTGAGAGCTTGTACTAAGTTTTCAGCCAATAAGTCAATAAGAAATTCATTGTTTTCGAATTTTTTTGTTTTTTCACGCCGTTCTTCGATACCCTCATTCAAAATCATTACTTTTAAATTAACACAACTGATTTCATCAAATCAAGCAACAAAAAAGTAAGAAATGTTGAAATAACACTATTGAACGTGCCATGTTTACTAGTTTGATATTTGTTATAATATAGGTTTGTAAAACATAAATGATTGTACATTAACATTAGATTAGTTCTTCTCCGACTATGTTCAACGCAATAGGAACGTCTTGCTCCACCAGAAGGTCATCATAACCGACCATCGCGAGACAATTAAACCTACAACAAAGAGAAAAGCATGATTTACGACGGCCATACTAAAATCGTACCGAATATAAAACTGGACAATGTGCGATAAGCGGCTTTTTACGAGCGAGACCAACAACCCAGATGAAATTGAGCCCATATTCCGCGCTAATTTACGACACCGACCGACGAATACCCCAAAACAATGGCGACTCGCTCCAACGTCACCCCGGACTTAACCCCGTGCCGGCAGTAGGCAGCGGTGGAATCCGAGAGGTCGTAGGAAGCGGCGGCGCGTGATTAATCGAAAATCGCTCTTAACGGAAAAAGACGGGAGAAAAAGCGGGGTATGCGCGCGTCGGACAAAGACCGACCGACTCAGAATTCCGCAGTTAACCCGAGTATGTACGATCTCTCATGAGCGGCCGATTTCCATATTGGTTTTCGTCGAGGTCCAATCAGATACATTTCTTAATGCACCCACCCATTGCAGGACGACGGTATCGGGCGATTGTTTTTTGTTCTTTTTAGCGAGCGACTTTAAATAATCCGCTGGGGATTGTTTAAATAGAGCGTGCGTTACCTTCGCCTTCGTTGGGTGTTAATGCTCGTTTAACACTTGTCACGATGATCTCTCGTAATTTATCCTTACGATATTGTGTTTTAGATTAATGTTAATTAAGTAGGATTAGACCAATACAGTATTGAAAATAATATATCATCTACTGAATCTGTTAGGCCCATAAATTAATTTTAAAAAACATATATTTTTTCTAATTTGAAGTAAATTTAAACTAATTTGAATCTAATTGAATCTAAGTGAATATCCGGTACGATATATTTTATTCGAAGTATTATCCATCGATATCTGTTTCTATTCGATGACTTTCCAAAATAACGATGTATTTTTCGAAGCTATCCACGAATCGTATAATTTTTTGTCATCTGCATATAAAGTGAAGCGTTGTTTAAGCAGGTCACAACTGATATATCAGAAGAAGTAGTAATCAGAAGGATTAAGATATACAGTGGGTAGTAGCACTTTGTCCTCGGTATCAAAATCACCACTTTTAATACGTCGAAAGCAATATTCACATGTAGAATTCCATGGAACATAGTTTCCATAAGCTTCAAATAGCATACGGTTGCTTTTGGTTGGATGCAATATGGGAAACAGGAGTGATCAGCGTTTGCAAACAAACTGTTGTACAACAAACTGCTGCAAGAACTTTAGAGCCAATCATGATGCAAAGCTTCGTTGGAACTAGCATATCAAGAACTACAAAAAAAACTCAAAGTGAAATACGCAAAAATAGAGGAATTCAGTTATCGGGACGTTTTACGAGAAGTAATATCAGCATATTACAACTGTATTAGAAGGAAGCCCTAAGAAGTGTTGTGAAAGCATTATAGGTGCAATTGGAGATCTTCAAATTCCAACTGCCATAGAGGTTTGGATATCCACAATAATTCATGAGAAAAAACTATACTCTCTTAACGCCAGAGTGCCACAAGTCTTGAATAATACTTTTCTAGACAAGTACCTAGTTTCAAATCACTTTAGGGACCCATTGTACACAAATGAAGCAGAGTTTCAAACAATAAAGCTTAAAGGGCGAAAAATTGGCAAGGGAACTAAAGCCCCTTCTAAATCTGAATTGATTGGCTATATCTAAGAAGCCTAACCGATGTAGATGTGTTGAAGACATCATACATATTAATAGATCATTATTCAAATAGCAACCAAAACAGGGCGACACGCAAGTAATAATATAAATAAGTGGACCCAGGCAGGGGGAACAAAAGCAATCAGCGCCTGCTAATAAACTGTTCATATACCTATTAACATGAATAAAATTATTATCCTCTAGACTACAATGTTAAGCACGTAAGAGCAAATCTTGATGCCAAGCCTCGTTAAAGGAGTAAATCAAGGATTACAGAAAAAAAACTCGGAAAAAAAAACGGAAAAATGTATTGGTTATTGGATAAATCTAAATTATCCGTACATAATAAGTTGCTGCTATAAAAGCAAATATTAAAACCTATATGGACTTATAGAATTCAGTTATGTTGATGTTCTGTGAGAAGTAATATCAGCATAATAAAAGTATAGCAGAAGGAAGTCCTAAGAAGTATTGTGAGCTCTATAGGTGCAATTGGAATTCCAAATGTCATAGAGTATAAGATATCCACAACAATTCAAGAGCAAAAACTACAATCTCATGTTAATATCAAAGTGCTACAACTCTTGAATAGCACTGAGCTACGACACAAACTCAAGAAAACCAAACCGTGTGATCTCGTGTAGTTGTGTAGTGAATTGTGTGAGCTGGCTAAAATAATGAAACCCACAAGGTGCTACTAACTTTTGTTTTATTTTATGACAAACCGAATAAGAGCAACTGGGTTTTCTAGATAAGTACCTAGTTTTAGATCACTTTATGGGCCCATTATAACTTAGCAACGAATAATAACAATATATTAATAGTAATTAAAAGAATCTTGGTTTACCTTAACTATAAGACAAACAATTGATAATATATCCTATCTAACATTATGAACAATAAAATGAACATATTGGAATTAATATTAACATATTAATATCTATCTATATTAACTATATTGGTCTATATTAACATATAGAATTAACAATCCTTAATGAGTTCTAAAGGCCTATCGCAGTGATGGAATATCAAAAAAGCACGCAATACTCTTTTTGGGCCTGTTAAATGATGGCTATATTATAGTTGCTAACTTGAATTCCATATGACCAAATAGGCCTTAGTATTTATTCGTGTAGCAAAATGTAATATAATTAATACAAAATAACATTATGTAATGATAACTTAGACAATCCGCAATTAATAGATACATAGAGTGAGATTTAATAATCTCTAGAATAAGTTATAATGGACTTTAGAATAAGTTAGGATAGAGCTCAAAATAAGTTATTATTTATAATAACTTATTTTAAATATAATATATAATAATTTATAATAAGTTATTTAAAATAAGAATATTATCTAGAATAAGATTTAGATTATAAGTTGTAAGGCAGATATCTTACTGAAGCGATCTTTTACATGTCAGGATAGTTAAATTATATAACGTAAATCATATAGTAATACTTGTTGCCAACCATTAATGCTTGATTGGATAGAAAACATAGCATTACTTTGTATAATATTATATGTAATATTATACACCACTACTAATTAAAAAATGAAACTTTTAATATTGGATACATTTCGGCATTTTAGAAGTAAATAATTAAAAAATAATGTTTCTAAATTATGTTATATTCACCCTCCATATTTTTAAAACTCTATATTAGAGTAACGAGTAAAAAGATTATTTACTGAAAATCAATCTTAGTAGTAAAAATAACAAAATATGAAGACGAAAAGAAAATTTGTATATCAGCTATGAGAGTACATATTTGGCGACCTTTATTAGGATCTGGATTACTGCAGGAAAATACAAATGAATCATTGAATATTTACAATGTGTTATTCAAGTTTACGTATTTTAACCTATTTTAAAATGATTACTCAATATTTGGTAGGAATCAATTCTTACTCATACATTAAGTAATTTTAAAAACAAACTAATAGTTTATTTTACTATATCTTATATAATTGGACTGAGTTTTGGTTAGCGGCGTATGATGTTTCTTGTCGGATTTTCCAATTTTATCCAATAACAATCACAAATATCATTTAAAAACATCAGTCTCTTTACATAATTCACATCCTCATCAGAAGAAAGTTAAATTAGATATTGAATATTGGATTTAATATTATTTCTAAATGGATATATATTATTTCATATACTTGTTTTTCAACCTCTATGGTATTAGCGAAAACAAAAGTTCAATTTTGCTTTAATTAATTACATCTTACATTAGATATGCTTAGGATAATCTTAATTTATAAAATCAATTTACTACTGTTGTTCTGTTGTACTTGCGTCAATATAGAGTAGATTGAGTACGGGATTAATAATATATATTTCTTAAATTAAAATGAAATTAAGATACTTAAGCTGTTGCTGAGATTAAACACATATACGCTATACAAGTTCAGTGTTTCTTCTGTATTGCTGTGATTTAGTTATGCAATTTTTAACATTTGAGCTTCGTGAAGTCATCATGTAGTTCTTGTTGGTGACGTAGCGACAGGTATTAATTAATTTATGAATTTTATTTTAGCATATAAGTTGGTTTGATATTTTAGTGAAACCCCATATATGAACCAGATAAGTTGAAATAAGTATTATAACAGACTGATAAAATAATCTCTATTATTTTTGGTCAAGTTGGGAATACTTTCTAACTAACCAGTATAATTCTTTGATTTTTAATCTGACCTGGTTTGCTTTTTGTTTAACGTGGTGTTTACAATTTAACCTGTCATCTGTGTTTACCTCAATATGAAATTGACATGGATAGACTTATGTGACTCTTGTTTGACCTGAAAAATTACAGAGCAGTATTTTTGTTCTCCAAACGCCTTTTCAGTAACCGCTGTTACTCTACTTAGACGATAATTAAATGGTATATTATAAGTGGTTTAACACTATTTAAGGGCAGTTTCTCAAATAATTTGAAAATCGCAAGTAGTGCAGGTTAATTAGGATTTTTAAGCATAATTATTGATGATTGTTTACAATTCTGCATTATTATATTTGCAAATTAATGAATCTAAGAGAGTGAGCATGACCAGCATTAAATCTACCGCGACCTTTGCGGGAATTGTTGCTTTTTGATTTCAATTACCAAAAGCGATGTGTGTGTTAGTAGAAAATCGTTCCAGAAATAGTTCCAGAGCATTTTACCATCGCCAAAGAGCTTCCAGTATCAGTACGGAGTGTGGAAGATGCGAATATAGAAGAGCTGTTTGGCGAGGATTGTGACTAAACAGAGTTAAAAATTATACACTCATTAAAAGCTTTATAACAAGCTATTTCCATCGATTAAAAAGCTTTAGGTATGGTACTCGCACAAGCAGAAGGATATTGCCTAACATACGATTTTTTAAAGTTAAATTCATCGTACCCTATATACGCTTAGTACAATCTCAATTTATAAATTAATTTATTATTACTGTTCTGTTGTACTTATATTAATAGACAAGCAAGACGAGTAAGGGATTAATAATCTCTATGTTTTTCCCAAATTGTAATAAAACTAAACTACTTAAGCCAAATTGCCCAGAGTACACTTATACAGTATACAAGTAGGTGCGGTTTGGTACGCTTCAATCTTCTGATTTCTTACGTGTTGTCCAGTAGCTGTATTGATTTCACGTTGCTGTGATATAGTAACCTTATTTCATGTTTTAAAGCGAAATCTCAGATCATTTCGTGTATCCATTTGAATTCGAGGTCATCGTGCAGCTCTTCATTGGTTATGTAGCGATGCACATTGGTAATTAATGGTAGAACTTGTTTGGTCTGCGTTAGGTTACTAGCTGGTTTGACTTATTTCATTTGGTTTGGTCTGAACCTTATATTTACACTCCATCTGTCCAAATTGACTTTCTGATTGACTGATTGATTTCTGATTCATAATCCAATCTCTTTGACTTTTGATCAATTTCATAGTACCTTTCGAGTAACCTGTACAGTTGCTTGACTTCTTTGAATCTAATCCACTTTTTGTTTAACATGATGCTTCCAATTTAACCTACGATAGAGATGGATGCCGATGTATTTAGCTGATTCTGCTCGAGAAATCAGACATTCGTCACATCGCATGAACAGGTTTGGAGCTATTAAGCTGTATTTTCCAGTTTTTGTTTATTTATAGATCTTTTTGACTATCTTGCTTTTATTTGTTTCATTGCCTTAGGGAAAGAAGATCGTTTGCCATTAAGTGTGGCCATGTTATAGCGCAGAGATAAGAGATCAAAACACTATACAACGTTAAAATGTGACACCCTACCTCATCCGCTGTACTGTCCGGATATTGTTCCTTTGAATTACTATCTATTCCGGTTTCAACCCCAAAGACGTTTTCAGAGACAATTATCCGATTATATTGAGATAGGTTCATTATTATATATTAGTAATAGAACCATCTATAGATGCAATTCGTAGAAACCCAAAAAAATAATAATGTTAGACGTCACACTCGATTAAGAAAGAAGAATGACAATTATGGTACCGCGCGAACTGCTGAAGCGCCGCAGAGGAAAACGCGACATTATGCACGGGGAAATGAGTGGGCGACTTCTGATCTACATGCTTGTCAATTGATAATTTTGAAATTTTAACAACGCATTGTAAGCAAAATCTGCTGTAGGTTTGATTTTACCGAAGGAACATAAAAAAAGGATCTTTTCCGTTGTCATCTCGCGATGACGTAGCTGGCACATGCGATATTTATGACCTGTGATGTGTGTAAATCAAACTGGAGTAAAATTTAATTTATGGAAACCTGAATATTTATTGTACGGGTTGGATATAGATTGGTCGTTGTGTGTATATATCCAGTCGTAATGGTGTCATTGTAACAGTTTATATTGTTGTTGGAGTTTGTATTTGAAATCCTTTGTTACTTGTACAATATTGAATTTGTATATCAATTTTAGGGTTACTGCTCTGTGTGTTCCTTGTAATAGGCGCTTGGGTGTATTTTAATCGGCGATATATAGTGGTGAAAATGTGAAATATAAATGTAAATAATGTTTATATTATTATATTATTACATACCTATTATTATTAATGTTATTATTATTATTAATGGTTATATTTTGATAAATAGTTTTTAACAGAGTTCTAATTTTTTACAAAGCATTATATAAAATGGTTGTTTTCCATTTATTGTTGTTATTTAATTAACTAATTAATTAATTAATTTTTAACTTCTAATGTTTGATATGAATAAATCTGCTGCCGCAGCTCATCAAACACTTTTACGATCTTGCAGTGATACTGGTGCATCAAATTCAATTCTCCATTTGGTTTTTGGGATTTAAAAATAGCGATTATAATGCTAGTAACAAGGAAGGGCCTGCATGAGCAAAACAGTTCGAAAGCAATTAAATGTGAGTCTTATTGGTTCAAAACTCAGCTCAAATAGCTTTTAGAGATAGCTTTTAGAGAACCAAATATAGCGCCTTCTGATTACCACTTCATCAAACTGATTCAAACCAATATGTTTATTTCGACACAGTATCATTATGTTGTCAGAATGATGAGAAAATATTGAGGAAAATAGCGCATATTTTTGATTATTTTTAAAAATATTTTAAAGTGTCCTTTTTAACAACGAGAGTTTATCTAGACTGGACCTACAGTTTAACGTGGGCTCTGAACCACAGTTTTCGGCATTAAGCCTACCGACTGGCGAGTGACCAACTTAGAAATCATCCCAGAAAACATCCGGTCTTATCCTGCCTGGATACTGGCGTGACTGGGGTTATTTTCCTTGTCGGATTTTACACTCTTGCCTAGAACATTCACAAATTTTAAACAATCACAAATATAAATTTACGACCATGCATTAACATGATTCGAACCCGCGACTATTGCAACAGTAGATGAACCGCCCCGTTGCCTTAGCCACTGTGTTACTCAAGTCGGCATTATTTACCAATTTTTCTCACTGTCGCCCTTTTAAATAAAATAGTGATTAGATACATTAGGTACACAAGATTAATTTACTGTTACTACGGCATTTTAGAATAAAAAATTATTGTCAAATTTATATGGGCTCTTTTTTCTAAATAACTGTTTAATTTTGTACGTGCACATTTTATAACTAATCGATTCTTCTACTACTATTCTAATTATTATAACCTTTAAGTCACAAATGTCCCATTTTAATGCTCTTTTCGTATTTGTAAGTATTTGTTCTGTTAGTCTTTAGTAGAGCATACATCGTTTACATGATATATTAACACTTGTTTATAAACTATTTTGATATACCTTGCAATTGTACTTTTTTCTTACTTGTCAGTATAGTAAATACAATTTTCAGTTTTTTGGTTCAAGGTTTCTTTCTTCTTATATTGATTCAAATTCACTTCGCCCTACTATCTCCCTTCACTTTCTTTATATCGCCTTCGAAATCTCTAGGTTTTACACTGTCTGCTTACTGAAATTTTGTGCACACAAGACTACAACAGTTTTGATCCTACATTTTGTCGTTTGATTCCGATAATATTGCATTGTGAATTAAAAATGGATCTAATGGCAACAATTTGTATTACTACTATGTCTGGTGAAGAAAATTCTGAATAAATCTGATACTCAATTAAAATATTTCTATGTTCCATTACGATAGGCAGTCGTGACAATCTGCTGACTAAGGAAGCAAAAAAAGGAGATGGCTGAAGTAAGTGACGCTTATCAAAAAGGAGGATTATTTCAAGGTGATAAATGATATAATTGATTAGTAACTTAAATTGCCAGTTTTTTTATGAAATTATTTATTCTCAAAATACAAAGTTGGGTTTAATTAACACAATACCAAACTTGGGACCCAAATATGAGACCTGCACGTATGGCAAAATAATCTCTTTAATTTACACCTTCCTCAAAGGTCGGGTTAACTTTTCATTCCAACAAAAGAAGATAACTGTAGTAAAATAATGTAAGATTATCTCATTTTGTTACACGTTAAAAACCGATATCTAAGCAATACAATATTCATGTATTAGCGATTTTTTACCAAAAATTTTCTTCAATTTATATTTTAAACTCAGTAAACCAATAAATAATGGAAGTAAAATGAGCCGTGCTTTGGAGTTATTTCCTTTCGATCAAATATATCGTATATCGGAAAATATATTGATGAAAAGCTACGCTGAAAGGAACATATAAAAAGCAAAAGGAAAAGAAAAGAATTGTAGGTTCAAATATAAGAAAATGTATTGGTTAATCGGAAGAAAATAACAATTATCAGTACATAACAAATTGCTGTTATAGAAGTAAGTATTGAAACCTATGGACATAAGGAATTCAATTATGGGGATGTTCCAGAACAAATTCCTGAGAATTATTGTACACCCAGATAGTTCAGGCCTCATTACTTACACGGAGACATTCAGATACCGACTGTTACCACTTAAATGAAGATATTTTAAAGGAGACATGTGGAGCGAATTTATTCTCATGTCAATATCGAAGTACTACAACTCTTGAATAACATCAGAATAAGACATAGACTCTTAGAGGAAGAATGAAGCCATTAAAATCTAGTATAGCGTAGTGAGTTGTGTTTAATAGAAAAAGAGCAACGTTAACACCAAAATATCATTATTGAGATTGAGATAGGGCCGTAATTCATATAAATAAAAAAGTACTAAATTAAAGGATTAGAAGAAAATAAAATGTCGAGTTTTCATCCTTAATAACAAACAAACAGCTCTATTTTCAAAAACATTATTTTTAAATTCCACTCTATTAACTTCTAAAACCGGAAAGAACAATAGCTCATAGATCACGGGACATCGGAAATCTTAAAATAAACGATAATCGAAGGCTTAATCATCACGGTGTTATGGGTTAAGAAATTTCCAGAATCGTTTGAGTCGTAAAATGTTTTCCGTTGCGTTTAAATGTTACCCGGATAATATTTTTGTTGAACAGATTGTGGCCTACGAGACTACACTCAAAAAATATCGAGACTAACGTCATATAGATCGTTAATCCATTGTATGTTTTTCTGTTTATACGTCGTTCACGTGCAAAATTTCGCCAAACTTTCGGCCGTCAGAAAATCTGTTCCCTGTATTGTGTGTATGAGTGTGTTTGTGTGTGTGTGTGTGTGACGTCGATCTTCACGTTCCCATCTCTCACCCGACGCTTTCAGTACGTAAGTTGCCGTGAGTGTTCGATAACAATCCGCCATATTTGCGTCAATTAGATCTAGTTACATAAACAAATAGTCGGTGAAATAACATCATTAAATCTTTAAGTATAACGCTTCGGCGACAATTATGGGTACTTGATGACAGCCGTTTTGTTTACACGCGATCATTCTTCTATTTTTGTTTCGTTATGAGTCGAAAATTTCACGCTTTTATGCACCTATTAGTTCTTGCGCGTCGTTTTTTCTTCAGCGCTCCTGCGGCTAATGGGAAATGTCAAGGAAAGTAGGTGCATGAAGATTAATTTTTTTTTCAATCCGTCTTTTTATTTTTAATTTTTAAAGCAAGCCCAAGAGCCGTATAGACCAACTAAAATATTTGTAATAAAAAATTTAACCGAATTCAAAAAAATAAATAAGGAATTCACTAAAAGGTAAAAAACAAACTTAGATTTTTAACAAAAAAAAAAACGTTTTAAAATAAAATAAACAACTAAATAAAAATAAACAGAAACTTATTTAACCTTTCTACTACTTGTATTTTATATTCTACTATATACACAATTTAGCTAATACCTACCTAAACCTATTTATCTATTTACAATATTATTTTAACTACTACCAACTGATGACTTTGGAGTCGCAAAAGTCACAGAAGCAACAAATTAAATTTGTTTTGTTCGTAATTTTTGTGTAACTATTTTTGAATTGTTTGGACTTGGCACCGACTAACTTAGTTATTTTTTAGTTTATTTATTTACTTAGTTTATTTTTTACATTTTAGAGAGTTCCTTATTTATTCTTTGAGGTTTTTATTAAGTGTTACAATAGGTAAGCCAAGTAGAGGAGCAGTTCGTATCCGGAAAAATAGAAATAAAGAAACAAATATTAAAAATAAGGAACGCTTGAGGTCCGCTACTTGACCTAGATGTTTTGACAAATGTTCTAACCAATTTAAAACAATAACAAAAAGTCGTTTACAGTAGTACATACCAACTTGGTAGGATCACCTCGGAAGTGCACTCTTTCGAATAAAAAATATATTTGAATGAACCTGCAATGAAAAAATATATTGAATTAATGATATCAATGAAAATATATAAAAATATACTCCTTTTTTGAAGTTTATATGGTGAGAAAATACGGAATAATTGCGGTAAAAATAATAAAAACCATTTTGTTTTCACATACAAAGTGTCACAGTGAACATCATCAATAGTTTCATTGTCACAAAAATCAATATTTTTGATTAATATTAATAGGCCAACTCGAAAATTTATTTTGTGACAAAATGTTCAATACTAATTAAAACTACCGGCTCCTATTAATATAATTAATTTTAATCACGATCAAAACATAGAAAGTAATAAACAATAAAGATAATTTCTCGACAGTGACACGCAAATATAGGTATTTTTATAGAGGTCCATCGATTCGGTAACAAAGATGAACGAAAATGAAAAATAATGACATATATATCAAATATGATATAATTATGTGCTAGGTATTATATTGAATCCAATTGCAGTCGAGTAAACATTTATCAGGAATATAATAGAAATATATAGTGTTGTTGTATGGTAAAGCATCATTTGTATATATATTTCACATTTGTTACCATTTAGTCACAAACTTAATGCGAGTTAACTTTCTTTGTTTTTATTATTAACAATACCAAAAAGAATATAATCTCACTAGAATGTCAATCATATTATCGACGAGCTGCTCACACTGTTGCCCAGCGAAAAACTGAAAATGATAACAATCGTGATAAGTGATAATAATAATATGATAATGATAATAACGATAATAATTGGTAAGTCACAAAATATTTGTTTCTACCGCCAGATCCATACGCGAATTATTAGTTTCTGAAATGGAAAATGGTTCTAACCACTTCTTGGCCAATACACACAAATATAATAATTTTTTCCAAATAACGCCTTTTAGAGCAACGCATATTGTACAAGGCAACATTCAAATTGTATCAGAAATACCAAGTTCTTGCAAATCTATTTTATGGTTACTCCGAATGCGGAAATTAATATTCACAATTCAACAGTGAAGCGAACTATTCATCATTCAGTCCAGATTTCAGTCCAATCTATTGGACAAAAAACTAAATTAAATTTATTGAATGAAGAGTAATTGAAAATTTATTCGGAAAATGAAAAGAACAGAAACATTTGCATCAATCTTGATGAAAGATGTTATTATTTCTGATATTTTCTATATTTGTTCTTAATGTTAATTCTTCCATAAATAGAACCTCAGAATACAAAAAAAGTATTTTTACACTAATACATAGTAGAGTTAATTTGAAACTATCTGTATTACTGGGGCATCATCAGTGATTAACCGTGATTCCTTCCGTGATTTAATAGATTTGAAAGCTTAAATTGACAATTTTAAATAAAGCAGCTCAATTAAAATTGTTTGTGAACAACATTTTTTCCCAATTATAAACATGTACTAACACTAATTCACTAAACACATTCTACGTTCACGTATAGGTGTTGCCTGTCCAAATTTTTAAATAACATTAATAGTATTTCGGACTAAAATAGTTTCATAACCATCTTCTTTTAACATTGTTCTTCAGTATACATACATATATATTGATAAGTAATTATGGATTGGTACTGCAATAATGTTTACAATCCTGTAGAACTCACCGTGATTTTTATGACTTTTTGACAGAACTACCTGTTCTTTAGTTACTTGTAGTGTTAATTAATTATACCAGTAAGATAGACGAATTAATAGCAATCATTAAAATTTTTAACATCGCATCATCAAAAATGCATTGAATTGACTGAATATTATTTAATAATTTATTGAACATTTGTTAATATTATTTTAAACCACCAGCAATTTTATATAAGTATCATATACTGTCAAATTTTGAATGAACATCATAACTCATAACTCTCTCATCTTATAATATCAAATAAAACTGTTTTATTGGCACACATTCTTATATTATTTAATTTATATTAGGTAGGCTGGTACTGAAATAACTCGGGAAATAACTCCCAAAATATATTTTTTATTTATTCTACACTAATTATATCTACACTATCTAGAAATCCAGGAAAAGCTAATAATGTAAATTTTATTTCTCTGCTTATGACGCTGTAATGGACGTTTTTAATTATGTAACATGTTCTAAAATGCTTTTCAAATGATTCTTGAATTGATAAAGTTACATGTAAAACATTTCTGTTATTAATATAAATTTTAAATTAGTCACGTATCATTTTATAAATATCTCGTTTCATAACAATTAAAGTAAAATATTTACATCGTTGATTCTGCAGTTTGTGATGAATTGAATGGTGGTTTAACATTAGCCACTTGTACATCTCACGTTTTTACAGGATTACGTAATAGGCCTGTTGTTGAAATGAAAAAAGTGATGCATTTAAACAATATATATTCATAAATGATATGTTAGAATATAGTAAAAAAATCATGAAATTTCACATATAACAGGTCAATTGAAAAGTCCTCGGCCTGACACATAAATGTAGCTACTAGAAAAATCCATATTTTTTTTAGTTAGCTCTAACCCTCAAAAGATGCGTATATAAATTTGACAGCTGTCGGATCATTAGTTTGTGAGTTATAGCATTTTGTGTGAAGCAACTTTTGTTAACGTGAAAAAAATGGATAAAAAGGAATTTCGCGTGTTGCTAAACTATTGCTTTTTGAAGGGAAAAATACAGTTAAAAAAAGACAGGAAAATCAACCATCAAGGATTGGTATGCTAAGTTTAGACCTGGTGAAATGAGCACCGAAGACGTTGAACCCAATGAATTCCGAAAAGAGGTTGTTATTGACGAAAACATTTAAAAAATCCACAAAATCATTTTGAATGACCGTAAATTGAAACTGAATGAAATAGCAGACACTCTAAAGATATCAAGCGTATAATCAGGCGTAATAAACCCGAGTTTTTGCGTCGATATGTGACAATGGATGAAACATGGCTCCATCATTTTACTCCGAAGTCCAATCGACAGTCACCCGAGTGGATTGCCCTAGATGAACCCGCTCCAAAGCGTGGGAAAACGCAACAGTCGGCTGGCAAGTTTATGGCGTCTGTATTTTGGGATGCGCATGGAATAATTTTCAGTGACTACTTTAAAAAAGGAAGGACCATCAATAACGACTATTACGTAGCGTTATTGGACCGTTTGAAGGACGCAATGACAAAAAAAACGGCCGCATTTGAAGAAAAAGAAAGTGCTGGTTCGCCAGGACAATGCACCGTATCGCAAGTCAGTGAAAACGATGGCAAAAATCGATTAACTGGGCTTCGAATCTCTTCCTCATCCACCGTATTCTCCATGTCTGGCCCCAGCAACTATTTCCGGTTCTCAGATCTTTAAAAGGGATTTTCGTCGAATGAAGAGGTGATCGCCGAAATTGAGGCCTATTTTGAAGCAAAGGGCAAATCGTACTACAAAAATGGTATCGAAAAGTTCGAGGGTCATTATATTCAGTGCATCACCCTTGAAGGAAATTATGTTGAATAAAAACAATTAATTTTGCCAAAAAATTGTGCTTTACTATGATAGGTATTTTCAATTGACCTGTTATTTTTATTAGAACACATTGCTGTCAGCAGAACAGACTATGTTATCCTGAGAAACTTTTGTATCCAGTCTGTAACATACAACTGCTTGCGTTCTTTTAAAGTCAGAGAGAGATCAGGCAATAAACTGTAACATATCAGCTATTTCAATTTAAAAGATCCAAAAAACTGCAATAGATTTCTATTAGATATATTAGATATATTATCTATATTAGATAAATTTACGTTTGATCTTTGAAAGGCCATTTTGATTTTGGCCATATGAATTAATTGCATGTTACATATAATAAACAAACGACAAACTATATAATGTTATACTCGCAACAAACAACGCATGCTTCTTCTTTAGTTTCATGTTGATTTTTCCAGACTAAGCCAGAGAATTCTTGGCCCAATTAATTAACTCTAAGACACAATTAATCTTATTAAATAATTAGTTTTTAATAATTTTTAATACAAGAAAAACTGTCTATTTGTTTTTGACGACTTTGAATCAAAAACTTTTGTTCATTTTACTATTTTTCATATAGTAACATAATGTATGTTTCATTTGCATACTCATGTTATTCTACGCTCTATATCTATTAAACTTAAACTACACTATCGATCTCAACTAGGGCTCTGCTATTTATTTTATATATCCTACCGACTTTATTTTGCTACTACAGTATTCATGCACTTGTACCGCATAATCTCTCACATTTCCATGTTATAAACTGAGAAAAGAAGAGACGCCTTGTTGATCAGCAATACAAAATGACACGAGGGTTTTTATCTATTAGAAAACAGACCAAACTTATCTCATGTGTTCACCAGTTGGAATGATGAACTTTGAGGGATTTTTCAGCACCTTCAATCTACCTTTTGTGGATTTTCCTCTTCAGCTGTGATAGTTATTATTGAACTCAACTTAACTACACCAAGGAAATCATTGAATAATTGAAGAACGATTTCCAATCCAACGACAACCGGTCCTTTCCCCTATAATTAGTTTTATTACGGTTAATTCAATTAATTCAAAAGAGAATAGCTTTATTATCACCCCGGAATAACCCATTGCCCAAAGAAAGAAGAGGTAACTAGTTGCCCGACGATATAAAACGACATTGAGGATTTTTATCTATTAGGAAACTGACCAAGCCCGAACCCAGAAACTGATTAATTCTTTGTTATGTTTATAAACATTTAATTCCTTTTATAACTCAGATTAAAATGTACCTTCTTATAGAAATAACAGTGTTTTATTGTAATACTTGCTGTATGATTATTTTTCTATTTACAAATTGATAAACATAGTTATTATATTAAACTTTTAGTTTTTATTCCTTATTTATTCAGTATATTTATTATTGATTTAGATATTCACAATTACATCATATATTATATATTTTGTAACTATTTATTTTTGCTAAAATCATTACATATTTACATAGTGATACCCAAAACTTTTATGACACTACTATTGTTCTGTTCTATAGACATTTTTATACATCACACCCTATATTTAATCAGATACTGACTAACAAATAAGACCGGAATGAATGAACTCAAACCCGAAGCATTATCAGCCATTCTCACCGATATTATCGCTTTTTATCGATTTCACACTTCGTCTTTCAAAATACGGTGACGCTATTACAAAATTTAAAGTATTTGTATATTTGTAAATAAGTCTGCTACATGAAAATCCTTTGAAACACTTCCTATAACAGCATACGTTGCCCATGACCTCGTCTAATGGTCTAGACAAAGAGGTATTAGGTTTAAAGCATAAAGTTATTTTTAGTTCCTTTGTGATACATATTTACACCCACAAAATGTCTAAGCTATATACGGAGTGTCTCCAAAAGGCAATATCATGGCGGTGTAGCTGGAAAATCAAAGGCGTGACTCACCAAGTGGTTGAAATATTTTTCGATTGAAAAATCAGTCATTAATTAATAAATTTTAAATAATCATGGCGAATATCACGATAGCTGTGAATTATAATTAGAACAATTAATTTGTGTAGAGGTGAATACATTTGAGTTAGAAATATTACTTTATTTCAAGAAAAAATGGTAACAATTTGATGGATCCATCACCAAATATCAAAATATTCAACAGTATATCTAGCTATGTTGATTTGACATTAGTGACGAAATAATAAACAACAAATTAAACAATCTGTGCCTACCAGAATAACATGATCTCCACAGAATATTACTGTCGAATCCACGAAGATGTCAATGATGCTTATCTTTATTCCAAGTGGTTTAACATTAAGTGCTTGTATATATTCTGATATTTTTATTTAAATTTTAAAATATATATGAATGAAAATAATTTCCATCATTTTTACAGTTTCTTTCTATTTGTTCGGAAACTAGCGACACAGTATTGAAAGAAAAATATGAGTATGATCTGAGCAACTAGTAACACAGGCCTGGACATTTTTTTAAGAGCTGTGTAGGTGTTGTGTATGTTTTAATCAGAATATCTGACAAACAGCTTAATAAGCTTGTGTTATATTTTTTGAACATATTTCCTATATTTGTATAGCATTCAAAGATGACAAGCCTTTCGCTTATTTTGCCTATGAAACTAACTTTAAATCCATTTTTCCAATGTTGATTACTGTCTCAAAAATAAATAATCATATTCACTAGTCCTGTTACTCCTGTTACTCCCAGGCTTTATTGAATATTTCTTCGCCTAAGGAATTAATTACAAGACTTTAAATCATTTACCTTTCAATTGTTGTAATGCTTTCTGACAATCAACGCATTTTGTAAGTACGGTTGGCAGTTGATGACTGCTGAGAGACGACTATGAGAGAGAGAGGACTAATACACAGCATGGTGTTGATATTTTTTAAAACTTTTATTTAAATAAGGTTTCTTTCTACGCTCTCTTTAATGGTGATGCAATAAAAATAAAAATCTTCAAAATTCAATCCTTTAACTCGTCTGGTTCTTCTGGATTAATCTGGTGCTTACAAACATTATAGTAAGCAGAAGTTTTCTATAGTAAGAATTGCTAACCTGAATGTATTCTAAAGCTAATCGTATTTATATTTAAATGTGTGTTTACTGAGTAAGTATTTGAAATACCAAATACCAATTACATTTTTAGGAAGTAGTTCAATCGATAATAATATATATGCTTTTGTATTTCAATTACAAATGGTTTAAATACTGCCCATTCCTACCTGAGAATGTTAATCAGAGGTCTTGTCATTAGTTGTCTGATCAACAAACAATATACATACGATTTTAACTAAAATCGTTAATCAATATGAAAAAAGGAATTAGTAGCTGATTACCATTTCAAATATTAGTGATATGCGAAAAATAAATATATGTTATGTGAGTAATTCAACATGTTATCTTTCTTTTCATTCACCATCGATTACTAACAAGGTACTCTGGAAAAAACTAATACCCTAACACTGTACCGGTATATATGATTCAATAGTTTTTTTTCGCAAATCCTAGTTAAGATTTCCACTGATGTATGAAACGGTTTTAGGCTTGGCGCGTATGTGACGCACGACCAGTTCAAAAAACTCAACGATTCTGTTAAGTATTTTTTTAGTCACTCATTAAGAGGTCGAACAGATTTTCGTTGTTGTATTTTATTAATTAGTCAGCGTTTGTCATTCATAAATTTCTTTCAGGAACTGGCCAGTTAAGATGTTAATTAATTTGTTATACGGTGGCGGTGACAATAGTACTTCAACGATATTGCATCGTATATTTATGGCGGTATGCTAGTCTAGAAATTTCAAAAATATACATTTCCTAAGAATAGTGCATTTTAAGAACATTTTTTGAACAGTTTTTGAGGATTTTTCAAAACTTAAATAACTATCGAATATTTCGAAATAACACACATATTTCCCTATAAAATATTTAAGTATTGCTTAATTACAATTACCAAGCAATGATTTCTGTCTTCAACAGCTTTTACTTTTTCCCTGTCTCGTTTCATATATATGATGAAGATCTAAGACATCTAAAATAGTAACAAGGAATAAAATCATTTTAATTATCCTAGAGAAGTATTTTAATGTGTTTTTAATCCATTGTTGACGGATATACTGTTTGCTTCATTTCAACGTAGTACTTAATTCTAAAGCATCTTTCCTTGCCAATAACCATTCGTTTTTACTATAAAATTAGTAATATTTAAATCAACATGTTGATCCCCTCTCACGTAACATTCATTTACATTGAGTAAAATATTTATTATTTAAAGTATATTCGATCTTATTTACTTATTTTGTTTTCTTATTTTTTAATTGCTGTTAAAAGTACAATATCGATGATACGAGATATTTTGCAGGCGTGTACATGTACTGTAATAATTTTTCCACTAAATGTCTTTTTAAAGTATATATCTGAATGTCTCGTTTGACCTGCAACAGCGTATCCAACAGTTGCATCACGTGGAAGAACTTTGTCATACAAGAAAATGTTTTTTCAAATAGGAACACGTCCTTCCATGAATCAAACTGGTTAAACATCGGTAGACATATGTTGTAACAGTTTAGTTCGCTTTTAGCAATTTTCAGTAGATTGAACCTTGTTGATCTAACTATATGCACAATAATACACTATGGTCATGAATATTTCGCTTCGATGTTGATATGAATGGCCTTCCTAGGCTAAAACATAGCCTTTTGCTCTCGGAACTATAACAGTAGATCCATTTTTCACCAGTCAATACGCATGCTATCTATTTTCCACCCTTTTGGGCTTTTATCATCGCATATGCATATCTGAATATAGCTGCTGTATCATTCCCTCAACTCTTCAGCTTCAAAAGTGCCTTGAAATTTAGGATAGGTTTTGGTTAAATAGATCTTTCCATTCGTTGCCTCCAAAATTTTGAAATTTGTGTTACTTCAGACTGCATTTATAACAATGATATCAAAATCATCAAAATCGTTGAAATCAAAACAAATAAACCGAATTGACAGTAATACGGCACCATGATTATAACATTATATATGGTGTGGTATTCATGCTGGAAACATCCATGGTCCCTTTTTTGAAAATGACCAAGGTGTTGCAATTACTGTTACTGCTGAACGGTACCAAGACATGATTTGAAGTTTTCTTGTACCTGAAACAGAAGAGCAAGGACTAGAGTATATGTCGTTTCAGCAAGATGGGGCCATAGCACACACAACTCGTTCAACAATTCAATTATTGAATGACGTTTTTCTACGAAGACTAATTTCGCGAAGTGGCAATTTAGCATTGGATTTAACAGCACCAGACTTTTTCTTATAAGGTTATTTAAAATCAAAAGTTTATGTGAATGAGACCCAAACGATTCATTATCTTAAAGACAATATTCGCCACGAAGTAGAAGAAATTTAGCATCAGATGTTGCAGGATGTCATAGAAAATGCTTTTAAAAGAGCCGAAAGTGGCATAGCGGTTCGCGGTAACCATTTAGCCGATATAACTTTTCAATTACAACGAGGAAAAAATGTAGAGACCAAGTAAACTTCCTGTGAAAACTAAACTTACTTATCTTTTGTTTGGGCAAAGTTATAGGCGATCTAAATGGTAGCGGGTCTTTTGCCCCACGTGACACATATCTTATTTTGTCCATCCCCTGTTTTTAATAACAATATTTGATTATAATGGCCAAATTTTATGGTCATTGTTATGGTAATCGGGTATTTGGTGTAATAATATATTTATTTTCAGTTTATCTTTATATATATGTACGTGAGATACAGAAAATACGAAAATATGTGAAAATACCTCCATGTTGTCAAATAATCATAGAGTTAAGATTCCTACACGTGTACTTTAACATGTTTAAAGTGACATGAACTCTGTAGCTATATAATCGCAATACTAAATTGTTGACACCAAATATGATTGAAAAAACAATCGTATAGCGTAGAGCTCGTATAATGAGGAATAAAGACACGAAATTAAGACATGAGTTGGTAATAGAAGGTCGGTGATATTCCGAGAATAAAGAAAGAGAAACTGTACCGTATTATCTTGCGCTAAAAACAAAATAATTACATCGAGCCTTAATTAAAATATGATTTACTGCATCCATTCTTGGTATTAACGTCGTTGGTTCAAGAATAGAGGCAAAGTCCACTTACCAGCTTTGCTAGTAATGTTTTATAAAAATGTATAGGAAATATACAGAAGTACCCCGAATCATTGCAACCAAGAAAGCGATTGATACGAAGTAAGCCCATTATTATTGTGAAAAATAAGTTATGGAAATCCTCAACCATTTATTTTCGTTTTTATAGATATTAAATAATTCATGTTTATAGTATTCTGGTTAAATACAAGGACATATAATGTTGTTTGAATGAACATGTTTATAATTATTATTCCAATAATATAAATATATGGTCCACTTGCGTTCCAATCAACAAAACGTGATGTCTCCTAGTATTGTTTCCTGCGTGCGGCTTTATATTATAATAGATGACTTTAAAGTCGCATATCTGTAATAATATTTATTGAAGCCCCACTGCAGTGCGTTTGAAACGTAATCAAGTATAGAAGGTAACGTCATTCATTTATTTAGTTAAAAATACAATATTGGAAAGTGCAGGTTTCAGAAGATAATTTTCGTTATATTTTGTTTTTTTTCCCTTCTTCAAAATGAGTGTTGAAATTATGTAGTATCTATGATGACATTTAGGTGACGAATTTTTAAGCGATAAAATTTAGAGTAATATAGAATCATATATACAGTTAGTCAAGAAATACAAATTCACTAGGGTCTCGAAATACAGCTATAGTCCCTGCAATTAAAAAAAACGCAAAATTGCCTTTAAGACTCCGATAGCCTTTTTTCTTCTCATTTTACTAATTAGTAGCGCTGGGAACTTTCGACTGAAATTGACTATCGACTGTTTAGTAATTGATTACTTTCTACTATCAACTGTTTCAGCTGCTATTTTTGGTTAGACTGATTTTACTACTTTTTACTAGTGACTATTTCAGTCGACTGTCTTCATTCGCTATTTTCGGTCCGACTGATTTTGTTACTATTTACTATCGACAATTTCAGCCATGTACTTTTTAGTTACTATTTTCGGTTCTACTAGTTTAATTCGACTGATGTTTACATTCTGTCTCTATCGTCCTAGCCGTGACCCTGACAAAAATATGGCCAACTAAGGCTTATATAGATTTATATGTAATATATAGTTTTATGATTTTTTGGCAGTTTGCTTCTAAATAAATATAGTATACATTAATATAGCAGCATCTCGTAAAGATATTTTTCTAGATTGCTATTGTAATAAGGTAAAAACATTAAAATTGTGAATATTAAATATTAAAATATTTTGATGGTTTTTATGGTAATAATAGGTTTTTTTTTTATTGACATTTTGGTTTCCATTAAACTCTCTCGATTTTTGTTCAAAATTTAAAGAAAATAATAATGGTCGCGATATTTTTAGTTACGGTTTTTATAACTTTTCGGTAGAATGTTGCATTCAGCTAAACGTTCTATGGTTTGAGAATATTTTGAAAGAGAATCCTCAACTTCAAACTTCAAAAAATATAGATACAGTACTACAACTCGAAATTCAAGACCCAAACACTGATAATAATTACTATTTTCAATCGCTAGTTTTTTGACTACCGACTGTTTCGTGACTATGGATTGTTTCGACTATTTTCCTTCGATAGTTCCCAACGCTACTACTTAGCACTACCACTAATAGTATTACTCTAGTAAAAAAGAGACAGGATAAAGCCTAATGCGTCGGAACATGTAACCAAATCGGTCTATTTAATTCGATTTGTATTGACACTGGTCGATACCGTTGTCATATACGCAAAATTATTCAAAAAATTAATAGATAATAAAATAATCAGAGGTAAAAAACTAGCGAACGTTCTTTTGGCCTTTGCTTTGATACCTTTCTAACTGTTGTTTAAAATGTTTGATATTCATGATTAAAAATGGCAAACCCATTAAATAGAATTGATTGTGTCTCTAGTAACTTATTTCGAACAGGAACTAGTTATTGGAGGCCCCCTCTTGCCACACAAATACATTTGAGGGGCGAGTATTTATATAATTAAATATCAAGTTAATACAGTTTTGTTTAAAATACTTTTAGCATGTTACAGTTGCTGAATAGTTTTTCCACATAAATATTACTTAACAAAATTATATTAAAGGAGACTTAGTCTAGCATACATAGAAAGAGAGGATAGGGATATGCAGCACTTTGGGGCCTGTAAGTCATCCCGTCGTAAACTGTTACGGAAATTAAGTTTTATGTGGTTATATTAAAAAATGTTAGGGCATCATCCTCGCATATTCGAATATAACAAAATATATTTCTTGGAAACTATTACAATTATCACAAAACTATATGATTATAAAACTAAAATCAATAATATCCTGCCGGCTCGGTTAGAGCATTGGCAAAGGCGGCAGACCTACAGTTGCGGTTAAGGATAGTTGGTATTTGTCCACAAATGAAAGTCATCTTGACCATCTTGACAAATACGTATTTTCCGTCGCTCTAAGTTTATTTCATATAATATATTTTTCTAAAAATTTCACATGTTTTTCCTTTTGGCGGAATTTGTTAGTTTTCTGTTGCGTAAAAATCAGCTGGATTTTATTGAGACTTATATTTATAATAAAATTCGTATTGTGTACATATGTCGTCGTTCTCGGCTGGTTTATTTAGGCTTTTTGCTAATGAAAATAACCTTTCGTAAACATAATTAGGTTTTGCATCGAACATTCAGATATAAGCGCCGGTTTTTTTTCAAGTTATTTAAAACTACATGGAAAATCGTTTGAAACTAATTATTTGGATTAGCAATAATACCAAATTTTTGGTTTACAGAAACTCATTCCATTATTAGTTTGTCCAACGATTAGCAGTTATGCATTAGCAGCAGTTAACTATAAATAATATATATATATATATATATATATATACATATATATATGTGTATATATATATATATATATATATATATATATATATATATTATTTATAGTTAAAACATAGATTTTTAAAAAATATTTTTAAGTCTTCTTTTTACCAACGAGGGTTTATATGGACTGGGCATACAGTTTAACTGGTAAAGTGATTATAAATAAGTGACCCACTTCGAGAGATGATAGTAAAAAACCTATCCATCCATTCCTATACAAGTTTTTGCCAGCTAGTACTGCATATGGGCCCTTGTTCTAATCTAGCCTGACAGTTTTCAAAACTCTGGTTCTTTTCTACCATACCTTTCGTACCACCATCTCAGTTGTGGTTAGATGTCATTTTTAGGTAAATTTTGTATTTACATTTTGTACAGATAATGCGAAAGTAAGTGTGTATGAATGTAAGTAAAATAAGTAAATAAAGTATGAATTATTAGTAAAATATTAACATTTTATAACACTATTTTGTAGATTGTTATGGAACAAAGGATATATTTTTATGTTAAATAATATGGAAACAGATGTTATTTAAAGATAATAATAAAGGTAAGAATGAAATATGGTTATGTTTGCATACGTTTTCTGTCTATTTGTTATTATTCTTATATCTTGCTGATTTTACAGAAATCTCAAAAGAAGAAAAAAGCTAAAAGTTTAAACGGAGTGTCGTGAATAATTCAATATCATTCACAATTTTAATCTTTTTACCCTATTACATCAACAATATTGAAAATATCGTTCCAAAATACTGTTACATTAATATACAATGTATTGTTATTTACAAGCAATAACAAAGCATTTTTGTCAAAGTCGCGGCTAGGGCGACAGAGCCAGAACGTTAAAAACCAGTCGAATGAAACTATTAGAACCAAAAATAGTAACTAAAAGTACAGGACTGAAACAGTCGATAGTAAATAGTAACAAAATCAGTCGCACCGAAAATAGCGACTGAAAATAGTCGACTGAAACAGCCACTGGTAAAAATTAGTAAAATCGGTCGAACTAAAAAAAAATAATAAAATTTAACTTATTTAACCTAACCTTAACCTATTTGACTTATTCAAAATATCTAAGATAACAGCAACGTGTGCTTTATTTGTCAATTACCTTTCACTCAGTACTATGTGTTGGTCAGTTCACGTTCACTGATAATATTCAAAAATAGGTGAATCTAATATAATTCTGCAGGGTACAATATAAAGATAAGCTTTCGATTCAGTAATATATAATTTTAATTTGTCCATATTCTAATTCAGATAGTGATAAGTGTTATAAATGTTAATAACTCAGTCACACATATAACTCAGTAACACTATATGGTGATCGTTTCACTTTTTTGACAATACCAAAATTTAAAGGAATTAAAACAAATCCCACAGGGAAAATCCATGATAATATAATGTATATATTCTAGAAGGACCCATCGGACCCCTATGATGTCCCATCCCTGATATAATAACCTTTATGCATTAATATTGCTGTTTCTCTGGTAACTACATCTCACTATACTACACAAGATCAATGATCAATGATTTGGTTATGTTAAGCCTCTGTCCTTTTCTGCTGTTATGTAAAAGTTGTACTGCTTGGATGTTTAGATGGGTCAGTATAGATGACAGTCGGCATCTGAAGGTCTCGGTCTAAATAATGAGTCTTGTAGTATCTGATTTAACTTGCAATAATTCTCAGTACCTTATTCTGCAATACTGGAATTTTATTTATATTACTTTTTGAGTAGTATCTCCATTAAATTCCGTATATCTATATAGGTTTCAACACTTGCTTGTATAATATCAATTTATTATGTACAGATAATTGTTATTTTCTTCCAATTAACCATTATTAATTAACCACCAATACTTTTCCCAGTTCAAACTCCATTACTTTTATTTTTTACATGTTGCTTCCAGCGTTTTTTTGCACAAATATTCATTCCGAGCTACTTAACTTTGTTGCAATAAGTGAACTGCACATGCAAATATTGACTCCCTAATTTTAATTTTCCAGTTTTGGGTCCAATTATTTATGTTATCACTTGTCTATTGTAATTTTCTCGTGACTATTTTATACGATTATTTTCACTATTGTTCCCGAGAGTGAAACAGACGGACAGCTATGTCGTCAGCAAATGTAATTATTGTGATGTTCTCCATTTGTAGTATATCACGTGTATGCAGTGTGTAAATAATTGGCTCCAAAATACTTCCTTATGGTACACCTGCTTTGGCTTATTTTATTGTAGAGTAGGTTTCCTCTTGTCTACATGTAGATGACATACTTTATCACATCTATTGAATGTTTGTTATTAAACTCGAACTGGTGTGCAAGTATTAGGTTTTTTCCATCTATAATCGGTTTTATTATTTCCAATACGAGTTTTTCTAATACCTTAGATATTACTGGCAGGAGTCAGATAAGGTCTGTATACTTCATCTTCATTTGGTTTGATTTTACAGGTTTTAGGATCGAGATAATTTCAGCCATATTCCGTTTAGAAGATGTTTCAGAATGTTTATCTGGACCATGAATGCTACATTAGTCGTGTTGGTAAGTTTTATAATTCTGTTTCTTCGTAGTTTTTGCATCAATTATACCGTTATTAAGACATAGTTTGGTGATTTCTTTCGATTAATATTATCTTTCAAAACTTTGGTCTTTTCAATTTAGATAATGATAAGAATTATTGATATTATTAGCTACAATTATAATCAAGTCCTCTAAAATTATTTGGTCCTGCAAATAATTTCCTTGAATATACCCTTCACATTATTCTCAGCTCATTATTAATTATTTAGGTGATTAAATGATGACTAATGGTAATTTCTTAACAATATTGCGATTTAACATTTCCATTCGATATATTCTTATCTCATAGTTATCGTATTTATTTTCATATATCGTCTTAAATATTTTATGACATACATGTTGAAATATTTTAGGTGGAGTATATTTTTCAATGAACAGTGTCGTTATCTTATAAGACGCTGACAAGTAAACAAACAAAACCAAAAAAATGCAGTTCCTGTCGAACGAGATTGGTTCTTTTCCATCTCGCGTGTCGACTATAGGGTTCATTAACTGTTACATATTTATGAAAAATGATAATTATGTCATATTAGAGGCTAATGAGCGAAGTAACGAAGAACCGTGTGAGTACCTGATACACGCACATAAGCAATTAATTGTTCCCCAACTGTCAGCTTGAAGGTATAAAGTAATTCTACCATTTCCAAAATTAAGGGAAGTTGAGCCACGGCAAAAAACTGCTTTTTTTCTGTGGAATAATTTATTTTTGTTTGTTGTTAAAAATATATCAGCTAATATTGATAGATTTCAATTATTTTCCTTTTCATAATTACCAATAGGATAATTGTTCTCTCATAACTGTATTATGAGAAAGAGGATAACTTAAAAGTGATATGTTCATATAACTAAAATTTATTTTGATAATATTTTCAACATAAGATCATAAATATATTTGATATATAACATTAATCATAGTAACAAATGTCTATATATTAAAACAAATAGTTATTTTACTATCCCAAGAACAAACACTCACTATAGTAATGTATTAATATAATTTTCACTTTTTTTCACCTAAAATGTATATTGAAAGACAATAAATGAATAAATAAAATATTTTTAACAATAAAATTAAATCGACTTCAACCAATAAATAAGCAACTCAC
Source organism: Rhynchophorus ferrugineus (assembly GCF_030347505.1). Classification (NCBI taxonomy): domain Eukaryota; kingdom Metazoa; phylum Arthropoda; class Insecta; order Coleoptera; family Curculionidae; genus Rhynchophorus; species Rhynchophorus ferrugineus. The sequence continues at coordinate 13,311,772 of NW_027472583.1, read as the reverse complement.
TAAAAATTAATATATAATCAAACTTAGATTTTTAACACAAAAAAAAATATTTGAAATAAAATATGGACATAATAATCGTTGTAATAAGTAAATAAATATAAACAAAAACCTTATTTATCCTATCTACTACATGTATTTCATATTCTACAACATACACACAATTTAGCTTAATACCTACCTAAACCTATAATTTATTAACAATATTATTTTAACTACTACCAAACGATCATTTTAAAGTCAGTGCCAAACTCAAACAGTTACATTAATTTAGGTTTGTTTTGTTTGCTAATTTAATTTTGTTGATATGTTACAAAATTATAATATTATTTATTTTTTTAAATATATTTTAAAGTCCCCTTTCACCAACTATGGGTTTATCTGGACTGGGCTTAAAGTTTAACGTGGGCTCCGAACCACGGTCCTCAGCATTAAGCCTACTGACTGGCGAGTTACCAACTTCAGAAATCGTCCCAGAAAACATACGGTCTTATTCAGCCTAGAACATTCACAAATTTTAAACAGTCACAAACATAAAATTACGACCATACCCCAGCAGGATTCGAACCCACGGCTATTGCAACAGTAAGAGGACCATCCCATTGCCTTTACCACTGTGCCAGCAAGCCGGCATATTATTATCTTTGTATTGTTTGAGCTTAGCACCGACTTCAAAGTAAACTGCATGGCTTTTGCACTGAACGACTTTCAATTTTCCCTCACATCAGCACAGCTGTAATATGATACCCAAATATCCGATATTTTAGATATAAAATATGTGAAAACTTTGTACGTGCCTTTGAAATTTGTGCTTTTCCCTCTGTAGAGAAAAATCTTAATACATTTTACAATTACCTCTAATACAATGATATTCTTAGTCTACAGTACCTAAATTACTACCAGTTTTTAAGGAAGAACTAATTTTCACCATATATCAAATTAATTGAAATTCTTGAAATTAAAAATTGATTATTTTATTTTTATATTATGAACCTAAAAACGCTACTTGCAAAAATCTAAATACCTTTTGAACAGAGCACAGACGATTCTTGTTATTCTGGAATTTTTTAAAATTTATAATTCTATTATAGCTTTAATCAAAAGGTACCCTTTAATAATGATTTTTAATAATAACGTTTAACAAACGCTACAAGTTCTGGATTTCCTACAATTGATTCCATAGCTTATAAGCACTTTTGGTCTATTTAAACTGTAGCCGGTATGTTCTGTGTAAATATTCATTAGACTAAGATAATCAATATTGGTCAGTATTTTATTAGAAATTAAAAGTGTTGCTAATTTAATAATATTGGTGCATTGCGGATATTTTTTTGTTTACCGCTATTTATGTAACTATTGCTCTACATCTCAATATTTTTGTTATCCCTACCTTTGTTATTGCAAACCGTAGCATCTTTAATAATATATTTTAGCTACTTCCTGTTCGCACTTGACATTGTATGGCCGGTAGATTCCAGATATACTCTTCGCGACATCTACTGAGCAAAAGGCCTCCAGAATTATCTCTTATAGTCGTAGAGAGTTAATCCAATAAAAATAAACATACATCTTAAGTAATCGCCTCTCTTGTCAATAAAAACCAGAAACATTGGGAGGGCCTTTGTTGCCCCAGATTCGCCTTTGGATTTGTTGTTTAACAGATTGCTGTAGAAAGAGATCAGTCCATATCACAAATCAAGAACTACTAAAACCACTTTTGGTCGACTGGTCATCAGAATCAAAGCAAATCAAATCAAATCAGGTGAAAGGAAATGAAATAAAATGAAATAAGGTGAGGTGAGGTGAGGTGAGGTGAAGTGAGGACGTGAAGAGAAGTGAAATTAAATTACACTTTACTGTATTTATGTTATCGTGACAACTATTGAGACAATTTAACAAATGTTTAGTAAGTGTTAGTTCTTGAGATGAGTTTGCATATATTTTCATATACAGACTTATCTTATATTGAGAATCCTGCAAAAACTGGTTTAGGCAGCATGTCATTTTTAAATAGAATTTCGACTACAAGGCGATCAGTATTAAATTTTAAAATGTAGATAAGTAATATAGATTGTGGATATATATTTTTCACTGTACCCTTGTAACATCTAATAGTCTCGAACCTAATGCATCCGAAAAAAACACGATCTAAAAATAAACCAGGAACAGCGAGTCTATGGCTTGAAAAATATGCGACACTCATAAGCGTTTCCACTTCCAATTTCCGATTACAGTATTTTCGGCGCCGCATAGACGAACCCCCAGAATTTTTCATGAATCAACCCATTAATTCATCCGCGCAAATACTATATTCTATTCATAAAACATATAGTGCTAATCTATTTAGCTATTGTGAATCAACTAGAAAATATTTGTACGGATGCAGGGAGAATTGTTTTTTAGAACACACGTTATATCACCGCCAATTAAGTTTATTAATAAGACTTGACTGAACTGATTGGAAGGTCCGGTCTAGTCAGTGATTTAACTTATTGACTTATTGATTATTCTTATCTACTGCAAATAGATGTCTCACCATGTTTGACGTCTGCAATAAAATACATATAATAGTAATAGACTAACCGAAAAGTTTCCTCTCTAATTTCAATACAATTTTGCTTTCCTCTTTTCTTCTGCGCATCTTTTGACATGTTTCATTAATGCGGTTTAAAATAATCTTGAAATTCATGGAAAACTTCAATCCCGTCAAGTTTAAAAATGTTGCAACCGCAAGATACATCGTTTTAAAATTAGTGACCATATCGCATTTTGCAAATTTTACGCTTTAATTTATTTAAGACCAACTATGTAAGGAGATCAGATTGGCATGTTCGGCATGTCAAGAATAGTTACAATTTCTTAAAGAAAATTTTCTACCTAGAACTTTCTGGTAGCAAGAGGGTATTAATTAAAAATAACTATTAGTTTACTAAAAAATTGTTTTAGTTTACGAAAAAAAGATGAGGCCGTTTGAACAGCCATATAAAATAACACTGAGAATATATTCGAAAACATTCAGGTAGTTAAAAAAGCAGATAGTCGGGTAGTCATATTATTACATAATACCAGCTACAGGGATGTGAGTGGCCGTTATTCTATCTGTAAAACTTATAGTTGTCATAAAAATAGCTTTGGAGTCTCAACTATAGCTTCTCCGGCAGTATGGCTTCGAAAATCTTCGAAATGGCACTGTTTTTACCGAAATGTCCATGGTACCCCATTACGGAATAGTTTCCAAACCTTGGTGATGCCATATGCTAATAGTCTACAATTAAGTATCCGAGCAATCCACCTTTGGCGACCGTTCACCCAAAACTGCAAGCTTTATTAAAATGCCACTAAACTGCGTTAAATCACAGCAACTTCATTCTGCTTTTGATGGCCTTACACATTGAACAATAATGTATGAATGTGAATCATGCTTTGATGTATCATCTGTTCACTCACCAGTTATTATAAGATTCAACTAAAGTATTCTTAATAAGCAAAACCACCTCCTTTGCATAACACCAAAACTAACTGGACATTATTAGGGAGATATTAGCAAGTTTAATATACCAAAATTTATCAAAACAGAAAGAGATAAAGAGGAAATAATGGAATTCAAGGAAATGATTAATATTGAATGAAATGAAATATTGAAATTATTTGTATTAGGTAACACTCTATATATTACTCTATGGTTGTCATCTAGCTGTCGACCTAAGCATCGATATTATTCTGAACTCTGCTAGCTATTTATAGAACAAAACAAACGCCCTGTTGCTTAATACGAAGGTGATTCCCAGCCAAGAATTAGGAGAACACATATATTAACGATAATTGTTTTATCTCCTTTAATCATGCATTATGTATGAATATTGTCGTTACATCGTTTACATCGAAACAGTTTGAATTGTTCAGCCTACGTATAAAAAAAAACACTTCGAGATCTTTACATTTTAATTTGTACTTATGCTTGATATATGGCAAGTATCGTACGTAATATACGGTGGAAAAAAAATTAAGGTTAACATTTTTCAAAGTATTCGGGTTTCTTGTAATATGCGATGTTGACTAATTCTGAAAATAATGGGTTTTTTATATCCCATTATTATGAGGTGGATTTCCCAATTTGAACTGTCTATCATACAATAGAAAGGTATGTTGAGGTATTATAGACGTATCAGTTATGTTTATTCTTAGGTTTGTTAATAACCATCTTTATTGATGTATATGATATTTTGTTTTTTTTTGCATATTTAATATAAAATATTTTTTTTGTGTTTTAATTTGTTTAATATACCACTAAAACTACCATAGAAGGTTAATTAATAACAATACTACCCTAAACAGAAACCTAGGTATTCTTTTTCATTCATTAATTAATTTCTGTCAATATTGTTATAATTATTCACGAAAACTTGACACGTGGTTTTCCAGAACGCCTACTAAATGCGCTCTAGACCACTAATTAAAACTTTGTTTGATGAAAATCGGTTTTGAAAAACTGCACAATGATTATAGAGTAATAGAAAGAAAACTCAATAGCCCCAGGAGAAAAGTTTTGCTTTGTCCAACATACAGATGGGGTTATTTCGGTCATTCATGTAATTTGATGATCATTTAAACCTCTGTTATAGGCATGCAAGAGAAACATTTTGTTGTGAAGACATCTGATTGGTTCGGTTATTTGATTAAGTTTAGCACGTGATAGTTCTCACCAATAAAAATTAAATAATAAAACAATTTAATTTCTGAAATAAATTTATTAAATAAAATTCAATGAATGCAGTAAATGAATTCAATAAGAAAATTCAATGAATGCAGGCAATGTGTATATGTAGATATATGTAATATAAATTATGTATAAAACAAAAAAGTAAGAGTTCTGTCGTTTTGTTCTCTTACGCTGAAAGAAGTAAACTTTGTGTCTTTCTCTGTGAAAATTCTGTTTACCTGTCATATCCAAAAGTATATGGAGCACCTTATTATTTTTAATATTCTATCTGGAACGTCATTATATAGCGTACAATTAAACGGTTTTAAATTTACAATTTTTAAAAATATTTGACCAAAAATATGTTATATATATTATCCGCGTGGCAATAACGCGGGATAAAATAAAAAATAGCTCAAAGACCTACTGGAAGTAAATAAAACAATTTTCTGGGGTACGACCTATTGCCTTGCCTCCTTTGTTCGTATATGAACATCTGGAATTGAAGATATAGACTAAAGTTGCAACTTCTCAACTCCTGGTAATACATCCCCCGTTAGTATTGAATTTACCGACGATGAGCACAATAACATACTAGCCGAAGTATGTATATTCCTGAATCCAGGAGGTCTAATAGATTAAAAGAAAATTCAAGCTACCTTCCTCTCATTCACACTACTTGCCCTAGTATATAATACTACTGGTGTAAATACAGTACAGTCCTGGTTTGCCAAAAAATGCTTCTCTTGTTTCCGCACGTCAGGAATAAATTATATGACTAACATGTTTTTGACACTTAAAGAAGTCGTTGATTCATTCCAGCTATGTTTTGAAGTGTGACCTCAGTCAGAGTGAAAAAAAGTGTTACAGATATTGGTTCAAGCCCATTCAAAATTATATCTTTCATTATTGAGATTATTTTGAAAAACACTATTGCGTATTAAGATGTCAAATAGATATATTCTGTGGTAGTTTGATATTTTTGATAAGTAAAAATTTATAGTTGCTTATGAACATATGGAGATGGTAGGTTAAGTTAAGAATATAAACGGGTAAACAGTAGGCATTATGTACATAATAAGAATATAAGGGTCTAATATAGTATGTGTAATGTAAACTAAAACTAAGTGAATAAAGTCCATAAGTCGTTCAAACACAATTTTTAACCGACTTCAAAAAATGAGGCGGTTTTATGTTCTTCTGTATACATAATTTTTTTTAATGTATGCTCGCCAATTTCTCTGTCAATTATTTTAACTACTACCAACTGATCAGTTTGAAGTTGGTGCCAATAGATACAAAACAATACAAAAATAATAATATAATCTTGTATCATATATATATATATATATATATATATATATATATATATATATATATATATATATATATATTCTGAAATATAAACAACAACTTTATAAGTTCATCATCATTATAAGTTTCAAACCCAATAAATTGTTAATAATTTTTCAAAATATTTACGGATGTGGACATATTTTTATATCATTATTAATAAAAAACAATATTATATAAGGAAATATAATGAACATAAACCATTCTTAAGAAGGTAGAAGTCGAGGTGGTAAAAACGTCTGATGTCATCATTGCTTAATTTATGAGTGACTAAAGTTATGCGATCCATCTTCATTACTGTAAACAACGAAAAAGAAACCAAAAATGAGATTGAAAAAAAGTCGAGCGGGTACCGGGTTCTGTGTTCCTCTACCTAACTCACCATATTCACCGTGCTGCCACTTGTTAAAGCAACTCAAGAACTTCCCACGACATAACCACCAAGTCGAGAATGCACAGCGACAGTTCATCGACTCTGAAATACCAAAGCAAACAAACTTGTTTTCTTTGTGCCTAAATTGTATTTTTATTTAGATTAATACATTTATGCACCCGGCATAGTCCTAATGAAATATGAACAATCATTACTTTATTAAATACAAATGGTAATTACGTACTACAAATGGTAGTTGCTACTATTGATTGCTCTGCAGTCGAAATTAGACCACACTTTATTTAGTTAATCATGTTAAACCCGCAACAGTGTAAACTGAATGATTTAATAGTCATGTGTCACTAAAACTAGTTTTTACAGTAAATGTGTTACAATAAATGTCTTATATTAAAATATACTAAAATATATATCTCAATATCTAACACTCTCAAGAACAAACACTTGTACAAATAATAAAATGTCATAAAAAAATCATTAACTCGGCACGTTATTAACACCTTAATAGTTACCAATGCTTCAGAATGTTTAAAATTTAACTGTTATAATTCACAATTTCTTCTATTTGTCCTATGTTTTCCATCTCTACAAATTATGTAGTTAGTTTCATTTTAACTGCTGCAAATTTTCATTAGCTCATTTATGTATTCAAATAATTTTTATCTCTTATCCATATTTCTCAACTAAAATGTATACTGCAAAAACAATAAATACTGATAAAGAAGCTGATTAAAACAATATTTTTTTACCTAAATTTAAAAAAATTGCATCGTTCTTTGCTTATTCATTCCACTCTTCGATCTCACTCTTGCAGGTCAACAACTCATCCTTAATTTACCTTCTATGACTTTTGTTATCTCATTCGATAATGACCAGCTAGAACCAAATGGTCTTTTGCTGATATCACTTCGGGTTCGGGTTAGCGAGTGTTTTGCGAGCGACAGAGACTCTGGGTTACGACTGGGATTGTCGTTGGTTGGTTCAGGGCGGCTTGTTTTAGTAGCTCTGTCTGCGGCTGCTTGAATATCTAGAGTGTGTTTAGAGACTGCTTTTTCTAGATCGTCTGGATAATTTATACTTGGGATAAGTCCTGTCCGCTGAAGCTCGAGTTGAAACAGATCCCAGTCAGTAGCTTTCTTGGGTTTAGGAGAGACGAAAGTCAGGGGAAAGTCTATGAGAGTAAAGAGGATTGGACTGTGGTCGAAATTTAGGTCTTGAAGGTAGGAAGATTGATTCGCATTTTCATAAATGATGAAGTCAATTAATGGTCGATTGGAGGAACAGTTAATTGGTTCGCTTGGAGCAATTAGTCCAGGTTCCGTTCCAAGCAGGGTTTTGTCTGCTTAAGCTCCAAAGTGGATGATGTGCGTTAAAATCACCCCCGATGAATTTGGACTTGTTTATGGAGGTGGACTATGGAGGTGTGTTCAAGACTTGATAGACACGGCGATTGCAGTTGGATGAGCTTGATGTTATTTTTGATGGCGATGTCTGTGCCACCGCCGTGGGCTGTTGTTCTGTCGTTTCATTCACATGTCCTTTTATGACTTTCGTTTATCTACTGATTTCTATATTGTCTTATGTCCCACGTAAGAACTAATGGCTCACTAACAAATAAGAAGTCAATATTAAAAAATATCGATATATTTAGAGAAAAAATATATAGATATTTTAAAGAAAACATACAAATATTAAAATATCGACACAAAAAATATCTGTTTATTCTAGATATTTTAATATGTAATAATGAATTTAAACAATAAAAATTAAGTACCAATTTTAAAGGTTTCTTAAAAATTATATTTAATATTTTTGTAAAAATATCGATTAACAATAATATCGATATATCGATTTTTCGGCATCTCTAACTGAAGCACTCGATAAAAATAATAATCAAATCAGTCGGACCGAAAATAGCGACTGAAAATAGTCCACCGAAACTGTTGATAGTTGTTTTCAGTCCTAACGCTAATTAATCCGTTGTACAGGGAACCATAAAATTAATACCCCCTAAATTGTAGTACAATTGGGACTCTATCAGTTATAAGACCCTTGCACTGAAATTGAATTCGTTATTATTAATTTCTTACAATATATGTTAAAAAATTATGATTGCATAATTTTCAATATTATCAAAAATATTTCCAACAACATGGACATACTGTATTCAAAAACAATATTGGGTTGACAGCAATCCAATCATCGATCCATTTGCGAACTTGCTGCCATGCTGCATCAATATGAGCAATTTATAACCAGAAAGCCCTGTCTCCGGTGAGTTACACTAAATGTTATAGAGCTTATAGTGTATTCTTCATAAATCTTACAACATGTAGCTCTAAGTTGTGTCTGTTACTCGCCACGACACCTTTTCCATTCCACCATATGCACACATTTCTTCATGCCCATGAATACTATTCAGCATCTAGGTGATATTGTAGTAATTGATCCACTTTTCATAGCCTGTCACACAAGCGACAGAAAAGTATTACTTTCTGCTTGTAAAGCAAAGAAATAGCTATGTTGAATGGACTCGAAATAGCGGTTTCATTTAATTCGTCTGGTAGCTGTTTTCCGTATTTTTCTGTCACCTCATCACCACTGGTTTGTTAAACAATCATCTGTAGGTCAAAGAAACCATGCAGCGAAATCCAACAAGGTTGATTCATCTGCATGCACAATAGTGTATGGACTATTGCCCTACTTGGAAGAACTAGAGATTGGACATATTTAGGAGGCAGCAATTATTAAAGGAGCCAAATATAATAAAATTACCCATCAGATTTCGAAAGCATGTAGAAAAACATTAGCCGAAAAGTATTATTTGGCGTTGAAGCATATTTTTAAGTCAATATTTATGTTACTAAATACAATTGCCATATATGGAAGGATGCCATATTTATTTTTGTTATGCTCACTTTTATAGAAAACTACATAACCGGTACATTGAACAATTCTGAAACTGACAATAATTTAGGGACTCAAAAGCCCACAATTTTACATCGGTCTGCGCTGCCTGACGGACTTTATCTTTATATTTAAATATTCTAGGGACTGTAACCTTTTAAACATTATGTATCGTTTCATTAAATATATATTATTAGCGATATAGTACTTTCAAGCCATCTGTTGGGAAAACCGATATTACTTTTTCCCCAACCTATCTGCTGCACTTTTACCACTAATTAGATATTTTAAACCCTTATTAGGTTAAGGTTATTTGTCGTCTTTATTTCAATATACAACGTTAAACAATAGTATTTAATACGTGGAAATCATTTTTATTTGAAGTGGCCAAATTTTAAGAAAGAGTAGTATATTTTCTTTAAATTCAGTTATAAATATCAATATTTACAAAAAAAAACATAAATACACTTATATAATGATGGGAATAACGGTGGTTTAACAACGATATTTAAATGTAGGTCACAGTAAATTTAATAATAATAACAAAACATTTCCTAATATAACGATTATTGTATATTAATTCAAAAATGAACTTGTTCTTAATTGTTTGATGAAATTTAAATAAATAAATACAAGGGCACTATAAACACTCAAGTTAAAGGATGACCAATTAACGAAATATCCTGTTGGGTAGTACAGGTTACGATCTTATAATTTAATTATCCAACAATTATTTGTTAACAAAAAGCTTTATCAAAACTAATTTTGGACTGCGCCTTCTTTTGTTATACAGAACATACATCTAATAGTAATGTGGATATTAAGTAATAAAATACTAGTAAAACGTAAAAATAGTCATTTTATTCAACCGGCTGAACAAGTCGGATCTTACAGGCCTATTTCGTTACTACCTGCGATATCAACATTATTTAAACAACTACTATTAAGCCTTTATAAAAATACCAGGTTTCCTGTTTGAATTTCGGAATTACTAAGCAATAGTCGACCAAGTGCACAGAGTAAGAGCCGTTATTGAAAAGGCATTCGAAGAACAGAAATACTGTCCTGCAATATTCCTGGACGTCACACAAGCCTTTGACCGTAGTACTTGGGAATAATCTGCAAAATGAACAAATTGCTGGCGCGGAATTATTGTCGACTACAGGAATCACATCTTTTTGATATCATCATATATAACAGGTCAATTCAAAAGTCCCCGGCCTACCATAGTAAAACAAAATTTTTGCAAAAATTAGTTTTTTTTATTCAACATAATTTCCTTCAACGGTGATCCACTGATTATAGCGAATCTGGAGAATATGGTATCACTGATTGAAATCATTTTCACTGACTTGAGACACGGTCACATTGTCTTGGTGAAGCAGCACCTTCTTTTTCTTCAAATGCCACCGTTTTTCGGCGATTTCGTCCTTCAAACGGTCTAATGACGCTATGTAATAGTCGCCGTTGATGGTCCTTGAAAAAGTTCAAGGTAGTCAATGAAAATTATTCCATAGGCGTCCTAAAATACAGACGCCATAACCTTGCCAGCCGGCTGGTGCGTTTTCCCACGCTTTGGAGCTGGTTCATCGTCTGCAGTCCACTCGCATGACTGTCGATTGGACTTCGGAGTGAAATGATGGAGCCATGTTTCATACATTGTCCCATATCGATGCAAAAACTCGGGTTTATTACGCTTGATCATCTTCAAATATGGTTCCGAATCATCAAATCGTCGTTGTTTTTGGTCAAAAGTAAGCTCGCGCGGCAGCCAGTTTGCACAGAGCTTTCTCATACCCAAATATTCGTGAATGATATGATGTACAGGTTCAGTTGATATCTTTAAACTGTCTGCTATTTCATTCAATTTCAATTTACGGTCATTCAAAATCATTTTGTGGATTATTTTAATGTTTTCGTCGGTAACAACCTATTTTGGGCGTCCACTGCTTTCACCATCTTCGGTGCTCATTTCACCACGTCTAAACTTAGCATACCAATTCTTGATAGTTGATTTTCCTGGGACAGTATCCGGAAACTCAGTATCAAGACAAGTTTTTGCTTCAACTGTATATTTTCCCTTCAAAAAGCAATATATTGTCAACGCGCGATATTCCTTTTTATCCATTTTTTTCACAATAACAAAAGTTGCTTCACTTAAAGTGCTATAATCTGCCTAAGGCTGTAGAGAAAATAAAAGTATCCGTCAACAATATCTACAAAAGGACTAGAAACTGGAACTGCTTAATAACTCTAAACCTGGCCTGATAATTTTGAGTTGCGGCGATATGATAAAAACCTGATTATATGGCTTAGAGGATGCTCGATTTCTCAAGCAGAATTAGCTAAATACCTCGGCATACAACTCGATGGTCGACAATGTTTCGTCCATTTATGAACATGGGAAAGTTCAGTAGAATTATTTGTAAAACAGCCTAGCCTAACTGTTGAATTCGATGGTTTTGACATTTCGCTACATAAAATAATAATTTTCCATTTGGCGTTATTAATTTAGCATTCAGTATATGCAAACGCATATTCTGACGTACGTTTGGTTTGAAGAAACGGTTGTTTGAGTTGCATTTTGAACTGAAATCATTACTACCCCTTACTTCGTCAAAAAGAAGAATAATTATTGAAGCATTATAAGCATTGGGAAGTATTATTCGCACCATCTAATTAATTTTAAATGAGAAGGTTAAATGAAACTTTTGAACATGTTTGACCAACAATTTCAACAGTAACAGCAACTATGAATATATACTTAAACAAAAACGAATATAAATAAAATTATATCCGCACAGAGCAATGATCGACATTTCCATATAAAATAGGCCAATTTGCGAAACACCTACGCCAACGACATCAATTGCAGAATATTTTCCTGTGATGCATTTTTATCATTTCTCGATAAAGTTATTCCAGAAAATATGAACAATTCATTGAAACATTCTAACCTAACTATGAGGTAATATCACGAAATCCGACACTGATTCCCAGTAATTTGAATGAAAAATAACCAACATATCCTCCAATTTGTCTTAATTGATAGCGTGAAGAAGATTAACGATTACTGTTTAAAAAGTACCGTTTCCTTATCATGTCTTTATATGGTAATGATGTAAACAGTAGATTTACAGCTATAATATTTCAAATGAAATTACGAAATTTGTTATTCAATTACTGATATTCTTTGGAATGAGTAACTTTCTTTGCTGTAAATTTCCAGAAATGGTTTAAATTTAATATCATATTATTGTTATATGTTATATTGGAGAAAAATATTGATTTTAGGATCACATACGTCTAGTCTTACTTACTCAATGAAAGAAGAGAAGAAAATTTGAAAGGAAGTTCAAAAACTGAAAATTATAAAATATGTTTCTTTGATTTGATGCTTTCGAAACAGACTAATTTTTAACTTCGACTCCATGCTGATTAGAACCAGACAGTATAACACTAAATCTAGTATATATATATATATATATATATATATATATATATATATATATATATATATATATATATATATATATATATATAAATATATAAAATAGAAAATTAATTTTTGTATGTAACAAGTATTTTTAATTTTATAGTTTCATACTTTATAATATTTAAGGCAAAAACACTGTAGAATTACAAAATAAGTTATCAGTCGTAAAATTAGATATTGTTTTTAATCTATTTTTTTAATGTTTTATACAAATGTTACCTAGTGTTTAAGTAAAATATTTTATTAAATTTCTTGAGATTGGCCTGGCTTTGAGCATTGCCTTATGTTGAAATGTTCCGAAATAATATTTTAGGAGAATTTCACTGGCCTTATTCGCCAGACAATGCTCCTTTGGAGGAATCTAACAACGAACATTATTTTGAATGAAATACAATCCACCATTTTTTTTTGAGTTAAGCTTCAAGTTTACACATATAAAAATCTAAACTTATTTATACACCCTATATAATTATAGGTTTCAACTAATTTGACCATTCATGCCTAAGGTATTGCTATATTCACGTGAATATTATTAAGAGAACTAAATTGTGTGTTTACCATATAAGCACAATGAATCATTGGTAGAATTTTAACTATTGGTGTAAAGATGGTATGGTATTTCTATAATAGGTTAAATCGGTTTCGAACATTGAGTAATGACAACATAGTTATTTATGTGTTACAAAATTTTAATTAGTATAATTGTCATTTTGAGGTTGTGGATTTGTGACTATTAATACAGTTTTGTTACAAAATTTGTCAACTTAACCCTTTTGTCACAAAAGCAGAAGAACATTTTCAAAAAATATATAAAAATTTGTGAACAAGAAAATAGATGTTTTTTTACATTTTTGAGACTTTGGTGGTTTTCGTCTATAAATTCACTTATTTATTTTATTAAATTATTCATCAATATATTTGGGAAAATGTTTTTTATTGAAAAGAAAATATTTTCTAAATGTTTTCAAATAATCTAGCATATCTACATTTATTATTGATAATATCTTTTTCTTTTTTGGTAAAACTACAATTCCTACCCCACTAAATAATTTTCTGGAGATGATATTCAATGATATTCCTTGTAATCAGTGTAGCTTGTGCAACTCTTTGTGAAGTTTGTCCAAGCCAAGCTCTTTTTCATACATTATTATAATGTGTTAAATTTCATTACCCATAACCATTTGTTACAAAAACATTTCAATTTCCAGTCTTATGTAAATAGCTCAATACTGTTTTATGGTTAATATTTAGCTTTAGCTATATCACGAGAGGCAATATGTGTAGTGTAATATGTCTTAGATTTTAATTTTCGATTATTGATCCGCCAGGTTCACTAGCAAACCAATCCTAACACTGGTTTTTACTTAAGCACTGACCACTATAATAACCACACAATTCTCGAGAAGCTTGAGCTAGGTTTTCCCTTTTTGAAAGTAAAATAAATAAAACTATGACAAAATGGCCTTCTGACATGTAATTTTTAGAAACACAATAAATTTTGACTTAAGAAACAAATAACCTCTGTATTCCGAGTAAATTTCCTAAAGATCTATAGTATGTCTTCATTGGATAAGTAATACGAGAGATATGCTATTCTAAAGTCATTTTATTCGAAAAAAAAACGAATCATATCCTCAGGTATACTGATTTTACCACAGAAAAGAATAAGATGAACTCATTCCATTGCAGCTAAATATAGAGTTTTTCAATAAGGACGGGTTCATATTCAGGTGATTAGTAAAACAAATTAGTTCAATTGAGTTTATCTGATACAGTATTACTACTGACAGAAAAAGTTGGAAAATCATGTATTAAGAAAATCAGTTCTACTAAGAAAAAGCTCATTCAAATCAGTTCTGTGTTTTTTATATATAAAATATTTAACAAACATAGGGAAACATTTTCATAGACATAATGAATACTCAAAAACCATTAATTCATTAACGAAAACAACGAACTCAAGCACGTATTATCGACACCGCATATTCTCCAGATTTAACATCCTCTGATTTCTATTTTTTCCGCTGCTGATCTTTTATTTTCTCGGAAATGATGTTCTCATGACTTATTGATACTCCCTCGTAAGTTAAACGGACAATTGCCAATAAACTGCGGACAATAAATGGATTCCCTAACCCGGCCTTCTCGAAACAGATGTATCGACATCTGCAATCACTTACATCTTTAGAAAAATTTAATAATGTTATTTGTTTACTTTTGTTAATATGTAACGTTCAAAACATGTTTCTCATTCTGATTTATAACAACGCATTTATATACGTGTTTTATTATAAACAACAGAATATATGCTGGATGACGGTTTATTAAATACTGATGCCATTAAGTAAATTAATATATCAGTGTCGATATTCCAGTAGAAATTCGCACGAAACAGATTCACTTACCATATCAGACATACCTACGTACGTCTATTAGGAGCTAAATTTGCGGTTGAATATTTATGATGTTCCTCGTAATGCGATATGCTATTTTCAGATACATAATACGACAATTAATCTCGGATATATTTTTGGTATTATACCATTATATATGTTAAAACACTATGATTCGTTAGAAATAAAAGAAGTCGGGGAATAATTTAATAATATTTTGGTGATTTTTTTTTGGTGTTTCTTTTGGAAATAATAACAATTGTATTATGTAAACAAATTTAATATTAGATATTATTTCAAAAACATATGCTACTGTGAAATATTGAAAATAAAATGCAAAGGAGTTTCATATCCTCCGTCTTCGTATACAACAAAATATACTGGAGTACTTTTTCCAGTTCATGAGGTAGTTTACCTGTGTATCTAGTAGTAATCAATAGACTATCAGAGAATGACGTGAGATAGCTGAGGCTTTGGGCATCTCAACTGAGCTGGTATTGGGGGTGCCCAAGAAATATCAATATAGAGCATCTTTTCCTTCCAAATTATATATATATATATATATATATATATATGTATATATATATATATATATATATATATATATATATATATATATATATATATATATATATATATCGATTTTATCTATGATCGATGTCAATATATTTTTTTAAATATCGATAGTAAACCAATTGTTTGTGTATTGGCCATTATTTTTCGCTGCAGATTAATATTCCCTTTAATATATTAGAGATGTTTTTTAAACATTTTGTTTTCCGACACATTTTTGGAAAAATGTCGATATTTTTTATTCTCTATTATATGATATTTTTGAAGACATGCATATACTGACGCATCCAACAGACATTGTCCTTTCCTGTTCAACTACTGGCGTTTTGTTTGGATGGAATACTTTATTTCCGCAATTAAACAAATACTATAACATGATTACAATAATATCCAATTAATCATATTGTTGGCCAACTTGGTTGGCACAGTGGCCAAGGCGGCAGTACAATTTTACCACTGTTACTATAGTCGCGTGTTCGAATCCAGCTGGGCCATGATTGCAAAATGTATTTTTGATTATTTTCTGACTCTTTGTAGTTGCGGTTGTCTGAAAACCTAACAGGGAATTTTTTGAGATGATCAACTTGGTCACTCACTAATATGTAGGCTTAATAGTGAGGACCGTGGTTCAGAGATCACATTAAACAGTTCGTTGTTCAATCCAGGTATGAAGACTCATTACTAATAAAAATAATATTTTATTTTGATGAAAAAAAACTAGAAGCCTATCGGAAGGCTACCTACAAAATCTGAATGAATCAAACACAAAATTTGGTCAACATCTGTTGAACCATTTAGGAGGAGCTTTGTGGCATACATGTAGACAGGAGGACTATATAAATGAAGATTTGGATAATAAAGGCTATCCACATCATCAGTACTCTTCAAAGGAATGTTTGTCGATATGCAGCCGCAATTCAAAACACTTGTTGCTAGCTCAATCGCCATATTCTCATATAAGATTTGGATAATAAAGGCTATCCACATCATCAGTACTCTTCGAAGGAATGTTTGTCGATATGCAGCCGCAATTCAAAACACTTGTTGCTAGCTCAATCGGCATATTCTCCAAATTTACTCCCCTGCGACAATTTCCTATTTCTTCGAAAAAATGGTTAGACGGTAAGAGATTTGGATGGAATAATAAGGTCGTTCTTGAAACAAACTCCTATTCTAAGGGCTTTGAGAAAACATATTATTTGGGATAAATAAACAATTGTTAAAGCGTTGAAATAAATCTGTTGAGTTAAAAGAGATGTAGAAATGTAGAAAATTAAACCATTTTGCCGAAAGAAATATTTCATTCAAAAAGTCACTAACTGACTTTCATTGCCAATGGTAAAACCAATGGTTTGTGTTTTTTACTGAAAACTTTAGTTGTGCTTTTCATCAAAATCACAACTAAATGATAAGTGGTTATCACAAATAATATATAAGTTATCACAAAATTAACAAATAATAAAGTTAACCATATTTACCATGTCATATTATATTTAGGCTTATGCTAAGTTAACCGTATTTTACCTTTGTTTCTATTCCCATAATATAATGTCTGTACTGGGCATATTATCGATATGTTCAAATATTATAGAATAAAAAATTATCTTACATCTTACATATCTTTATACATCTTTTTAATCTTATCGATATTTTTTTGCAACAACCCTTGGCGCTACAATGGGTTTAATGTTTTTGGTACTTAATTTGAACGCTTATACTAAAATTGTTATTAAAAGCGTTTATGCTTCATTGTATGGCCACTTTAAATTTTTTTTTATATATTATAAAATATATTGGCTTGTATGAGCCAAATCGATTACAATGCCTTTTTTGAAAAACAGATTCATAAGTTTGCACCATTTCGGCACACTTTTACTTCTACTATATTCAGCCCAACTTAGAGGTGTTGGCCACCGAAATAATATCGATATTTCGATATATCAACATATCGTTTTGGATATTTTTTTGCAATAATAATAAAAATATCGGTATTTTACAAAAAATATATCCATATTTCTAAGAAAAAATAAGAATAGTGAAATATTTTATTAAAAATAAATTAATTAAGGATTTATTAAAAATATTAATACATACATCATACTACAAACAAAACATAAACATAGAGTATATATATATATATATATATATATATATATATATATATATATATATATATATATATATATATATATATATATATATATATATATATATATATATATATTTAATTTATTTTCTATGTTTATGTTTTGTTTGTAGTATGATTGTAAATAATAATATATTGTACATTAATATAGCAGCATTTTAGAAATCTATTTGTTTATATTATTTATTAATGTAAAAGGATAAAAAGAACAAAATTTTCAGGGTAAACAGTAGAATGACTTTGACTGCCTTTATATTATTTTGGCAACTATTAGCTCCTTTGCATTACCTTTTTCGATTTTCTTTCGATGTTTGTTCAAGCTTTATGAATGTTAAAATTTCTTTCATTTAAGTTTCAACCAAAAATAATCTTAAAATATCCCAATTATATTTTTTCTTTTCTTTTCTAAAGAAAACTCTCTTTCACCTATGGCGCGGTCAAAAAAAAAACATTCGTAACTATACTTTGGAACGAAATAGAAATAAAATAATTACTTTTACTAAATTATGTCACCGTTGTCATTATGTGCGATTACCACTTGCCAATTTAAAATTATTTAAAATGAAGTGACATATACAGCACAATTATCTCCATCCTTTACTGACGGGAAGGCATTCGTACATCTCCGTCCATTATCACAAATAGAAAAACAATCGAAGAATAGTGATTACTATTTTCAGTAACTAGTTTTTTGACTATCGACTAGTTCGACTGTTTTGCGTTTATCGACTCTTTCGACTATTTTCAGTCGATAGTTCCCAAGACTAGATGTAACTAACAGCCTGACGAATAATAAAGCAACCTCTGGTCGATTGCCTGTCGATTGTTTGATGTCGAACCGGTTCCGATCGCTATTTTATTATCGATTTATGACTATATTCAAATTAAATAAATTTAACATATCGTGATTCCGATTTCGAATACTAATTATCGTCTTTTCCTCGTTCCAAATGACATAAAATAAGATTAATTAAAAACTAGAACAAAACTCTCTATATCAACAATGCATAAATATTAACGACAAAGTGAATTCAGGGTCGTAGTCTTGTGGTTTTGCTGCATTAATACTTGGTTTTAAGTTCGAACCGAATTAATAACGTGACTGATAACACATCAATGCTTTTTTTCTGTTATTAATTTATTAATAATAGTTGTAATTCTATATATATATATATATATATATATATATATATATATATATACAAAATATATACAACTATATACAAAACACGATGCCATGTTAAAACACAAAGAAAAATACTGCAGATGTTGATATTCAGATTATCAGCGATATTTATTAGTTAGAATGTACTAAACAACAAAAATTAAAAATTAAATTCAAACATTTTGATATTTCTCTACATAAAATAATAGTCTTTCGTTGTCGTGTTATTGAGTTTGTGGCGACCGCCACGATCCTTTAGGCCACCACGAATTCACCACCAGCAAGTACACAGGTTGGCAACGCCGGTGGATTGGTACCATGCAGTTCCAGGCGATAAAAGACCATCACGACGACGTCTCGTTCTCTTTTCTTTTCTCCATCCCCTTGTAATAGTACCACTTCCACAGCGCTACCGTACTTCCTCTACCTAACCTAATATCCTGTCAATTCTCCCATCGACCACATGTATAATTTAATATTAAAATAAACAGTATTTCTTCAACCAGTGTTTTCAGTTCTCGTGCAAATTCCTTCCAAAAATAGTAGTGAGTGTTCCGACAAATAATCGCAGCGGCAGCCTCACATTTCGACCGACTGACCGACCCGACGAACATCCCTACAAGTTATTCAGTGTATACAGACGCTCTAAACTACATTCTCACCATTCATTGCTGTTCATGGTTTATTTGAAGAAATCTGATTCCGGAAGGCATCAAACATTTTTAAAAACTATGTCGGTAAAAATGCCGATTCTAACGCTAATGATCGGAGATCAACTAAAGTTCGAAGACAGGCTTGTTGGAAGAAAACATGACTCAAACACCCAAAAAATTTTCAGATAGTCCAGTAGCTAATGAAATAAGAATTATAAGTCGATTTACTACGTTATAATGGAAGAAAGTTATAAGTTAGTCCAAATAAGCAGAAAATTTGAGCATATTGAGCAGATAATAAGGACAATATTACAAGAATAAATCTAAGTATAAATTGATTTTAAAGGACGGCAGACGAACTTACTGTGATTAATTCGCATCCGGCATATTTGTAACTAACTTCAGGTTGAAGCCTCATTGACAGGCTTCACTTTTTAGTATGTGTCATTTCATCGAAGTATGAAAAAAACATTTTGTCAGTGCTTTGAAAATGACGGAATGTGTAGCGAGTAAATCCCATTTGCGGAAGTCTTACCTTTTACATCAATTTAAGGGCAGATAGTGGGGACTGAAGCTCATCGAATGATGTATGAAGCTTATGACAACCATATTCTATCAATTAGAAAATGTTAATACTGGTTTCGACATTTTAAACTGGTGATTTGGAAACCAAAGACAAAGAGCTTTCTGGACAGCCAAAAAAAAATTGATGGTGAGGATTTGATTTGAGTGGACTCCTTGAGAACTTCAATGGCGATCGATGTCGACTACTTTTCATGCCTTTTACTCGAACACTGCGCGAGAAAGGGTCGGAATTTGAGTAAACACTCATGAATGAAGAAAACGATGGAAACCTACTTGGAATGATTAAAATGGGAAGTGCTACCTCATCCACCGTATTCTCCACATCTTACGCCTTCTGATTACTACTTATTCCGATATATGAGTCATAGCCTCTCTGAGCAGCCTCTTACTTCTTATCGTTCTTTCCATACGAAATACAAAAATTGTTTGAAAGATGGAGAAATATAGCGGCTATCGATGGACAATACTTTGAATAAAATATACTTACATAAAATAAATTAATTAAAATACATGGGTTTTTCACAATCAAATTACAATTTTTACTGCAAGTTGCACATTGTAAACTTTCTGATTATTTTAATATTGCGAATTGAAATTTTGACAAGGGAGAAATCATCTTCAGAGAAGATGCTCATTTTTCGATGAAAGGCTAGGTTAGCAAGGATAATATTCTATACTGAATGGCGCCAGCATCTATATGATTCAGAAAATAGCTTAAAAATGACTAACATCTAATATAAAATAAATACAAAACTGCTAATGTTAAATTTTTCTACAAAAAAACTACTTTCAATTGTTCTTATTTAAATTTAATTTTTCTTATCATAATACCTATTAAGAGGTTAATTCAAAAGTCCTTAGCCTGACACATAGGTGGCGCTACTAGAATTAAATCCATACCTTTTTTAGTTGGCCCTAACCCTCAAAAGATACGTGTATAGTATTAGTTTGTGAATTATAGCATTTTGCGTTCAGCAACATTTGTTATTGTGAATAAAATGGATGAAAAGGAATTTGGCGTGTTGATAAAATATTGCATTTTTAAGGGAAAAAATACCGTTGAAAGAAAAACTTGGCTTGATACCAAGTTTCGGCCACTACCCCTGGAAAATTAACCATCAAGGATTGGTATTCTAAGTTTAGATGTGGTGAAATGAGCACCAAATACGGTGAACGCAGTGGACGCCTATCATATCATACACGAATATTTGGGTATGAGAAAGCTCTGTGCAAAGTGGGTGCCGCGCGAACTCACTTTTGCCCAAGAACAACGACGAGTTGATGATTCGGAGCAGTATTTGAAGATGATCAAGAGTAATAAACCAAAGTTTTTGCGTCGATATCATTTTACTCTGAAGTCCAATCGACAGTCATCCGAGTGAACTGCACGCGATGAACCCGCTCCAAAACGTGGGAAAGCACAACAGACGGCTGGCAAGGTTATAGCGTCTGTATTTTGTGATGCGCATAGAACAATTTTCATTGCCTACCTTGGGAAAGGAAAGACCATCAACAGCGACTATTAAATAGTGTTATTGGACCGTTTGAAGGACGACATCACCGAAAAATGGCCGCATTTGAAGAAAAAGTAAGTGCTGCTTCACGAAGACAATGCACCGGGTCACAAGTCAGTAGAAATGGAAATGGCAAAAATCCATCCATCGACCGTATTCTCCAGATCTGGCCTCCGGCGACTATTTGCTGTTCTCAAATCTCAAAATAATTCTCACTGGGAAAAAACTTTTGTCGAATGAAACTGAGGCCTATTTTGAAGCAAAGAACAAATCGTACTACAAAAATGGTATGGAAAAGTTGGAGGGTCTCTATAATCAGTGTATCACCCTTGAAGGGAATTATATTCAATAAAAAAACTAATTTTGGCAAAAAAAATTACTCTGGTAGGCTGGGGACTTTTCAATTGACTTATTAGTATTATTTTTAACCGCTATATCAAGATTGGTACGCCATCTGACTACTTTTTGACACTTTTTAGAAAAGTAGCACGCAGATTAGTTAGAAGTTTACCAAAATTAAAAACCGTACATATTATGTGATTATGTTAATGCCCAGTATATTAGCAAGTGGTGCAACAATTAAAATATAATCTATTTATTACTTAATCTATTAACTACTTCGAGCGAGGGCACGCCACTGGAGCCACTAAAAGGAGCGATGACGCGATTCTGTGGCGATCTAGTGAAAGACTTCTCTCTTGGTCGAATTTCAAACTCCACCACCTGATTCATTCAAGAAACTGTTAGGTCTGGGTGATCGCTGAGATTGCGCGACCGCACTCACGTTTAATTTCACGTTATATCATCAGCGGTGATTCAAATGAAATTCCCTTTCAGCGCCGAAGCCTGTCTTCGGTTACTTGTTATTCGGATCAGCCACCTATTAACATAGTCCATTTGGCAATTCATTTGTCGGTATGACATTTCAGAATTGTATTTTTAATGGTGTAACCCGGGTACATTTAATTTAATTTAATATTGTGACGATTTGTGCAGTTTCCGAACTAGCATTTGCTTTAAACAGAAGCCAAAAGCTGTTTATAAGGTGAATTTGAGAGCCGCTCCCAAATCAATTTTTAAAATGACTCCTAGTTAGAAATATTCAATAGTTTAATTATTTTACTAATTTTGACTATTAATCATTTATCGAATTAAAAAGTTGAAATCGGAAATGAACGGAGGCTCAGAGGAAAAGAGTCTTTATACTGCTTGGGATCTGTTTCACGCGTTAGGGTCCAACAGTAGTTGCTCTTCATGCTTTCAATTTTCACTATATCTTGCTCCTTACCCATCGCTCGTGCCGCCAAAGTTTTATGGGAAAAACTCAAGATTTTTTTTTGATAACATTTTTAATAGATATGCTTAGTTCAATCTTAATTATAAATTAATTTACTACTGCATTTCATTTATACTTGGACTAATTCACAAGCAAGACGAGTGCGAGATAAACACATCAACACATATTTCTGAATTACAAATATTATAATAACTTAGCTATAGTTTACACTAAAGGTATACACTTTATATAAGTTCATATGGTTTGGCTCACTTCAATCTTCTGATGTCCTGCGCGTGGTCCAGTAGTTGTATTGCTTCCACGTTAGTATGATTTATTAATCTTCGTTCGTGTTTTAAGGCAAAATCTCGGATAACTTCGAAAATGATTGATTTCCAGGTCATCGGCAAATCGGTGTAGTTCTTTATTGGTTACACAGCGTGATTCATTGCCAATTTGTCCAGATACGAGAGCAAAAATTGCTTTAAAAAGTTTCTTAAGCGTTTCTTAAGTTAGGAAAATTATTCTATTAATGAATTTTGTTTTGGCAGCGATATTCAAGATGTCAATGCAGAAAACGAATTTTGAGAGATAATCGAACTCCAATCTTGTAATAACTTTGTAACAAATTGTCGATTACGTGCTTGAAATCAGGTGATTTGTGTTTAGCGACAATATTATGAACAAGACTTCGAATCGATGTTCAGGCTGCTGCTTCATTAGACGTCAAAGCATTTCTAAATTTTGCGTCCCTCGTTCATTTTCGAATATTTTAATTTTGCTGTTCTTTCATAACGAAATCGCTTTTATTGCTCGGTTGTGATGAAGCGGAACTTCTTAAAGCAGTTTTTTCACTCGTATCTGGACAAATTAGAAATGGATCATTGTCCATACGTAGAATAGGCCACGAATCTGATGATAAAAATTCAATTGGAAAGTCCCCGGCCTACCATAGTAAGACATTTTTTTGGCAAAATTATTTTTTTTATTCAACATAATTCCCTTCAAGGGTGATATAGTAATTGTAGTGACCCCCAAATTTCCGATACCATTTTTGTAGTACTACTTGTAGTTTGCTTCAAAATAGGCCTCAGTTTCGGCGATCACCTCTTCCTTCGACGAAAATTTCTTCCCAGCGATCATCCTTTTCAGATCTGAGAACAGGAAATAGTCGCTGGGGGGCAGATCTGGAGAATAAGGTGGATGGATGCATCATTGCCATCGTTGTCATTGACTTCTGACACAGTGCATTGCCTTGGTGAAGCAGCACTTTCTTTTTCTCTAAATGCGGTCGTTTTTCCGCGATTTCGTCCTTCAAATGGTCCAATAACTCTATATAATAGTCGCTGTTGATGGTCCTTCCTTTTTCAAGGTAGTCAATGAAAATTATTCCATGTGCATCCCAATATACAGACGCCATAACTTCGCCATCCGACTGTTGCGTTTTCCCACGCTTTGGAGCGCGTTCAACATGTGCAAGTCCACTCGGATGACTTTCGATTGGACTTCGGAAAAAATCGGGTTTATTACGCTTTATTATCTTCAAGCACTGCCGAATCATCAACTCGTCGTTGAGTTTGGTCAAAAGTGAGCTCGCGCAGCTCACACTTTACACAGAGCTTTTTTATACCCAAATATTAGTGAATGATATGATGTACACGTTCAGTTGATATCTTCAGAGTGTCTGCTATTTCATTCAATTTCAATTTACGGTCATTCAAAATCATTTTGTGGATTTTTTAAATGCTTTCTTCGGTAACAACCTCTTTTGGGTGTCCACTGCGTTCACAGTCTTCGATGATCATTTCACCACGTCTAAACTTAGCATACCAATTCTTGATGGTTCATTTTTCTGGGACAGTGTCCGAAAACTCAAGTTTTTGCGTCAACTGTAATTTTTCCCTTCAAAAAGCAATATTTTATCAACACGCGAAATTTCTTTTTATCCATTTTTCACAACAGCAAAAGTTGCTTCAGTCAATATGCTATAATTCACAAACTACCAAATATAGAAAGTTGCATAACATCTCAACCAGCATATTTTAGGTATCGACGAATATATTAGTTTATTGTCGCCAATAAAGCCGTTAGCTTACCACAATTATAACAATATAAATCAAGACTCTCAACGCACACGCGTTAAGCGTTATAAATTAGCATTTACACTAACGCATCCGCTATGCTTGTTTGAATTACAATTACATCTTCCAGCTGCCGGTGGTTTAACAATCGAATATATGTAAAAACTATTTGCTTTCAATATCTCATTATTAATCAACTTATCTTAATCATAACCATGGAAATGCCAGTGAAGATTATGTTGTGGATATTTAATGATAATAATTGTCAATGATTACATATTAGAAGCCATATGTACTTTTATCGAAAATGGGTGTGAAGTGTGTACTTACGGAGTTTCTAGTGCACATGCTATGCATTGGTTAAACGCAATGTATATATATAGAGCATATAGAACAAGAAAGACGGGTTGGTCTGTTTCCTAATAGGTAAGAACTCCCAGTGCCGTTTTGTATCGCTGTTCAAAAAGTCGCCTCTTCTTTGCCAAAAATAAAACCTCAGTTTGGTCAGTATTATTCCACAGAGGCTCTTCTGAATTCGTTCAATCAACCGCAATCAAATTAATTATCAAGAAAGAGGACAGGTTGTTGTTGGATTGGCAACGGTTCCACAGTTACTCAAAGAGTTTGTTGTATCAAAGTCAAATTACAATAGCTCAGTTTTTTAGACCTATGTTATTGGAATCCGGACTCACTGAAATTAGAAAAAGCATTCCGGTGAGAGGTACCATGGAAATTTGAAGTTACAACATATACACAAAAACAATTTTTATAACAACTATAATCTGTCCAGACGGAATAGCGACTACGTAAATCCCTGCTGCCATCTAAATAGTGTACAAATAAAAGGGAATTATTTGTTTCCTAATGGATAAATATCGCTCAGTATCGCTTTGTATCGTCCTTCGACAAGTCGCCTTTTCTTTTCGTAAAATAAAATAGGTTTTTCCAAAAAAAAATTACAGCTTTTATTATCTAAATCGTTTCACATTTTATAATTTACATGTAAATACATGAATGAATTAAACAAACCCTGTGCAAAATTCACGCAAATATTAATTCACGCAGCTTAATGGGCAATAACTCCTGTGTTATTGGATGTGCTGATTCCAAAAATAATACCATCACTACAAATAAAGTTCGGCTTAATAAAATATTTTATAATAGTGTTGCTTAACGATAACACTTATAACACATTTTAAAAAACACATACACATTTTTTTGTTTGGTGTAAAACACATTTTTTTAGCAAAATAATTTTTTTTATTCAACAGAATTCCCTTCATGAGTGATACACTGATCATAGCGACCCTCCGACTTTTAGATACCATTTTTGTAGTACGATTTGTCCTTTGTTTCAGAATAGGCCTCAATTTCGGCGATCACCTCTTCATTCGACAACAATTCCTTCCCAGCGAGCATTCTTTTGAGATAGGAAATATTTGCGGGGGCCAGATCTGGAGAATACGGTGGATGAGGAAGCAATTGAAAGCCCAAGTCATGGATTTTTGTCTTCGTTTCACTGACTTGTGACACGGTGCATTGTCTTGGTGAAAGCTGCACCCTCTTTTTCCTCAAATGCGGCCATTTTTCGCCGATTTACGCATCCCGAGATATAGACGCCATAACATCGCCAGCCGACTATTACGTTTTCCCACGCTTTGGAGCGGATTCATCGTGTTTAATCCACTCGGATGACTGTGTACTGGGTTTCGGAGTGAAATGATGGAGCCATGTTTCATCCATTGTCACATATCGATGCAAAAACTCGGGTTTATTACGCTTGGTCATCTTCAAACACAGCTCCGAATCATCAACTTGTCGTTGTTTTTGGTCAAAAGTGAGCTCGCGCGGCAGCCACTTGCTTTCACGTAGCCAAATATTCGTGAATGATATGATGTACACGTTCAATTGATATGTTTGGAGTGTTATTCACCGTCTTCGGTGCTCATTTCACCACGTCTAAACTTAGCATTCCAATTATTGATGGTTGATTTTCCTAGGGCAGTGTCCGGAAATTCGGCATCAAGCCAAGTATTTGCTTCAACTGTATCTTTTCCCTTCAAAAATATTTATTTTATTATTCTGCAATATTTTATCAATATCCGAAATTCCTTGCTATCCATTTTTTCCACAATATATATATATATATATATATATTCTGGACATATATTTCGCATAGATTTAAATCTAGTAGCGCCATCTATGTATCAAGCCATGGACTTTCAATTAACCTGTTACTAGTCATATCTAATGTGCGAATGGCTAACATTCTAATGCTAACATCCAAAATAGCTCGAATTAATAAGAATAGAATAGCTCGAAATAAGTCTCGAAGTCATTGTATTGTATATAGTAAATGTAAAGTAAAAAGAACACGATTATGATTGTTCATAGAGATTGCCGTTGATGCGATAGAAACATATATATATATATATATATATATATATATATATATATATATATATATATATTAGTGGTTCTGTCGGTCCAAAATCTCCAGTCCAGTACTTTTTATGATATATTGCCAACAGATGAAACTCATAATATATACACTCTTGTTATAACTTTGCCATGGTGATTTGGAATTAGTAAAAACACAACAAACAACATGTTAAATCGTTGTCAAATCAGTTAACGGCTCTTTTGTTGTTGTTGTGTAGATGCAATAAATTGTACTAATGACAAACTAAATAAATTTTATGACAGAGGGCTGTGCCAGTAACCAAAATTGACCAATAGTTATAAAGGTGCATACTGGTCTTAAAAAAACTTTATTAATAGCTTATACACAGCCCGTTTCTTTTCAATATCATTTGATCGAAGACCTTTTTTTAAGTGAAAAACCGGAACGAAACTTACAAATATTATCAAATAAAAGTCAATAAAACAATAAAACTGTTAAATATTCTTTGTGCGTACAAAAATATACAAGCCATAATGATAATTAAAATTAATTTTCTTAAAAAGTAATACGTGTAGCAAATTACCTTTAATTAACATTAGATAAGTGGCTAGATACAAAAAAATATGACCTGCCTCAGCAGAGAAAAACCCAAAGCTCTGGGTGTCATGCCAATCAAACGTTCAACAAACATACAGGGACGAGGATCCGCATAATAAAAACATTCAAATTTGATCGGAATTTCCTGGAGCTACGATACAGGAACTGAAAACGGAATAGAAAAATTATTTAGGACTTAATTGGTGGGAAATAATTGGAAAACGAGAACAAACAATGAGATAATTTCGGCTAGAAAAATACGTATATTTAAAATTATGTATAGGATTACTAAGACTGTGCATAAAATTTAAGGGATTTACAATAGATATGAATAATATATGCATTATTATATCGAATACTTTTGTAGATATATTATATTTTATATAAACATAATCAACAATAATTCCGTTATTTGTTTTCGCTTTTTATTTGTCAGTGATATAGTTTAAATTTGATAATATTTTCTTCTTCCACAGGCTACTAGTCTAGTCTTGGAACCACTCCTGTATCTGCTCTTTACTGCTGGTATCCTAATAAACAAAAGAAACAGTAGATAGAATGAATGAGACCAAATTATATTCCTTCAGCTAAATACCTCGGCATATATATGGATACTAGGTTAAATTGGAAACATTATGATAACCAACTAACCTAAAAATCAAATAGATTGGTTTGTCAGTCAATCATAAAGCCAATTTGGACCTACAGGGTGCAAATATGGGGTTGCACTAAAACTCACACCGACAAGCAATCCAACGCAACCAAAACAAATTTCTACGGTTAATTATTAAAGCTTATATACAAAATAAGATTTAGCCTTAAAATGTGAAATAGAGTTACTAAATTACCTCGCCTTGCTTGTGTTAATGCAAGTACAACAGAATAGTAGTAATATATTAATTATAAATTAAGATTATGCTAAGAATATCTAATGTAGGATGTAATTAATATAAAAAAAACTAGTAAAAGACCATTTTTAGGAATTTTGACTTTCCCTTTTTAATGTAGTTAAATCAAAGTAATGCTGAAAATCATTGTACTGATAATTAAAAAAAAATGGTTAATATTCTTCATTGATAAAAATATCCGTATATTTACTTGGCAAAAAATAATCAGCAGTCATTCCAAATCAATAATCAACTGGTTGTACTGATTAAATTCCGTTCACATTTCAAGGTATTATTTTCGGTAACTAATGCCTTACATATCATGGAAAAGAAGTTTGATATACTTGGAAAAAAGTAACCAAGTCAAGCATTTTACTGTAAACCTTTATACGTTGAAGCTTTTTTCATTACTCTTAATAGTTTAACAATTTGCTCAGATAGACAACAACTTACTGCAGACAAATTTGCTGACAATCCACATGGAAATGCTTAAATTAATATACCTACGGCCCACCCACCTCTATCCAACAGACATAGCTCTTTCCGCTTAGAACTTGCTCCATTATATGAGTCATTATGTGCCCGAATTACGCTTCATTATTTACGAGGAAAAGACAAATATTGGGTTGATTATTCGATTGCCTTAAAATGACAATTATTTCAGACCTTAATAAGTATGGTTTATCTATTACTACTTATTATAATTATAATCTATGATTAGCTTTATTTATATCTCATATTGTTGGAAATAAAACAGAAAAATATCAATTAATATGAAGACCATAATAACGAATTTGTCGGATGTAAACCTTTAGAAATAGATAAGCGCCTATAAAAAATTAAATAAAATTATTATAAAGATTCATAGGTGCGTACGCATCTGTCGGTTCCTCAACGACCATGTAAACGGGCTCATGGATAAGACTTAATGATGTAACTATTGTCGATAATGAATTATCAATAAAGCCAGTACACACAGGTGTTTCAATTTGGCTTCAGGCGGTA
Organism: Rhynchophorus ferrugineus; assembly: GCF_030347505.1. Classification (NCBI taxonomy): domain Eukaryota; kingdom Metazoa; phylum Arthropoda; class Insecta; order Coleoptera; family Curculionidae; genus Rhynchophorus; species Rhynchophorus ferrugineus. The sequence goes on along the minus strand of NW_027472583.1, from coordinate 13,281,650 downwards.
GACAGATAAAAAATGTATTTAAATTCATTCTGAAAAAGGTGTTGGTCAAAGGTTGGTCAGTTTTTTACAATGAGATTTAGAACATAGTAAACTCTGAGGAATCTAGTATTATTTAATGGTAATGAAATGTTATAGCTGATAGTACATTATAATACATGATGATTATCACCTTTCGGGTTATTTATCATCATTATTTTATGTATATAGCAAGTTATTTAATATGTATGGTAAGTACATTGTATTATTCGATAAAATCTTGAATTATAATATATTTGTTCTGATGATCTAATATGTGTTTCGATATGACTACCATTATCCCATATGACACGATTTGATTAAAAATTACAGTCTTTCAACAAACAACCAGTTCAATATCGCATTTTACCTTTCGAATGACGACAATAATCTTCTGCGATAATTTCAAGGACAAAAGGTCATAGGTTAGTCCAGGAGAGCCATCCACATAGACAACGAAGTGTATAATATCCAACGTAAAGAGCTGATAAAAGCTAATGAAGCTGTTGCTGCAAATATATACAAACGTCAACAGAATGGATTGGACAACTAATTGTTGTAAAAAAGGACTAGCAATAGTGAGTAGCAGGCGTAAAGTTATCCCCTTTTGTGGCAACGTTTAGCCAACTAAGGTTGCGAGAGCTATAAGGATATGCTACTACAGCTCACCATAGCGCCTTCTGATGATCCAACACATATAATACAGAACTAGCATGGTTTAGCTGGAGCACGTTTTCAAAACGCTGAAGAAGTGCGAAAATGGATTCATGATTAGATCGTTGCCAATCTAACATCACTATTTCCATACCATTTCGCTATGTTACTAGATCACGACAAAAAGTTTAAAATTTTGGAAAATATCTTGATTAATATATATTTTAACAATTATACCCAATAAACGAATTTTTGAAGTAACACTGATCAGAATACATGCAAGTACCATAATATTTGTAACAAATCAAAACACAACTAGGTAATAATATTAATTTTTAATGTAAATATCGGTATTATTGCTAATTATATTTTTTTAATTTTTCTCCATAAATGTATTTTTGTAGTTAAACTGATCAGAATACATGCAAGCACTATAATATTTTTAACAAATAAATTAGACTGTGTAATAATTCCAATTATTGATGTAAATATCGATATTATTAGGATATTATAGCTTGAACTAAAATAATTAACGTAATTGACGGCAATCAATCGGCGAAAAAAAGGCTTTAATAGCGATATCCTGATTGACCGAACAAGAGAGATCATACACCTTGTCTAGTCAACTTGAAACCCAATACTGCTCATTAAATTTGGACTTGATACATATTAAAAGTTTGCCGAAAACAGGTCGTGTAACGAGCTTTGCTACTCTTTTAGGTTTTCTGTCTGGCGGAAATACCACATCGACTGTGTTGTTTTATACTTTACAAGGACCATTTAAATAGTTAACAATGTCTATTTTAGATCAGTAAAAATGTATTCCATATTATTTTAAATCGCGTTTTATCGAAATGACTTTTGACAAAAAAATAGTGTTGTTATTTAAAAATAATGTATTGCTTGAGAATATTGTCGGCAGTTGAATCTAATTCGTTCTTTCAAAGAATGGCGTCGATAATGTTTCAATCCTGTGCAATAGTACTAAAAAAATTTAAATAATAAGTAACAATAATCAATTTTTTAGCAAATAACTTAAATTTAGTGGAAAATAAAGTATATAGGGAGTTTTAGTTGATGCTAATGCTTGATGGCTTGATGATAAGCAAGCAAGAAAATGGGATGGGAGGCTTATAATTTGTGAACAGTCCAACCAAATTCTATTAATAATGGCTACTAGATTGAGAAAACGTTTAATATATCTGCAAGGGTACTACCACATCCGCTATACATTCCAGTTAAATAAAAGGATTATGAATGAAACACTATGAATTTACTCAAACACCTAGTATAAAACAGTAACATAGACACGACGAGTGATACGAGGGTCACTATTTATATTTCGGGAATAGGAAAAAAACAAATACTTAAGCTGCGAATATCTTTTTATTGTTTTTCAAAGTACTCGCCACGATGATCCATACATTTTCGCATACGCTTAAACTAATTTTCAAATCTTATATTCCATTCCGAATGAGGTATCTACAAAACATGGTTTTTGAACGCTCTGATAGCTTTTTCGGGCTAGGAAAATCGTTGACCGCGCATTTATTCTTCACGGGTGGGAACAAAAAGAAGTCATTCTGTGGAAAATCAGGGCTGTACGGCGAATGACCCATCAATTCGATTTTTTGAGTGCTGAAATAGACTCTTGTTTGAGTCGATGTATGAGAGCTCGCATTGTCATGAAGAAAAATCCAGCGTCTCTTGTTTGTTTTCCTTATTTCACCGAAGGCTTCTGGCAAACAAATGGTTGTGTATCAATCAGACTTTACTGTTCTACGGTGCTCTAGAGACACCATTTCTTTGAAGTGCTTCGTGCGCAAACTACTTTTGTTGGATTTGGTTCATCATGAACACCCATGCAGTCAACTGCTGCTTACTTTTGGGATCATACGAATATCCGTGATTCGTCACCTGTCACGATTTTATAAACGTCTTTCGAAGGACCGCGATTGAATTTATTTAGCATTTCTTTGCACCAATCGACACGAGCCGATTGTCAAATTGTGTGGGATTCAACGCGAACATAACTTTCGCACCGCTAAGTGTCAATGTAAAATCCCATATATGCTGGTGCAACTAATCACAATAGGTGACATGACGATCTTGCTTAATAATTTCGCACACAGCATCGATGTTTTCTGGCACAACAGCCGATTTTGGACGACCTTCACGTAACTCGTTGGACATTGAACTACGACCACCATTGAATTCACTAAACCAGCGATACACGGTGGTTTTTAATGGAACTTCATGGCCTAAGGTTGAATTAAGTTGATTGATGCACTCTTGTTGTGATAATCTACGTCGAAAATTGTAAAAAATCATCGCAGGAAAATGTTCACGATTCAGTTCCATTTTTTGCCGAGACGAAACAAATAGCGTCCGTGAGACAAAATGCTTTGAGTACGTATATCGTCAAAAATGTTAAACTTTACGATGGAACTGCCAGATGGACTCACATGGCAACAGTGTTGCCAATTTCCGAAAAATAAATAGTGACCCTCGTATCATAGCTAGATTTTTCTTCCAATTACTGTTTTTTTTTTGAGTCTGTGTCGTATTCTAGTGTTTTCCAAGAGTTGACATTGACAGATATCTGATCATGTTTCCTTGCGATTATCTTAATTTTATTAATGACAGTCGGTATCTGAAGGTCTCGGTGTGAGTAATCAGTCCTGAAATACCTGGATGCGCCTATAATATATCTCAGGACTTCATCTCTGTTCTGGAAAACTTCTAGTGTAGGTAAATTAGTTTTTGCGGAACATCCCCATAACTGACTTCGTTATGTCCATATAGGTTTCAATGCTGTGTACACCTGCTTAGCTCCTTTTATTCTTGAGTACGCTTCCTGTTGTTTGACTCTAAACATTCTGGCTGTAATGTAAGATATTCATAGCTCAGGGTGTTATTTCAGTAATTTTTTCTGTAGTTTATCAGGCCCTCATGCCATACGTTACCGAAAGTTCTGCACCTGATTCATTATTAAATGTTTGTTAATAAAACCTAAACCTAAGCTGGTATGTAGGCATTGGGTTTTTTCTCCCTATAATCAGTTTAATTAATTTTAATAGTTTTTCAAATGTTTATAGGCTTTTATTTCATTTGGTAGCCTGTGCAAATATGATAAAAACGAATCAAGACTAGTCCAGAGAAGAATTGTCGACCATGAGCTACCAGGTGGCCAAACAATTGCACCAAATAAGTGATCAAAAATGGCCCGAAATAAATAATTGTAAAGAATTTTTTTTATAAACAATACCCATCTACACGTTTCTTTGATGGCTGAACCAAAGTTGCAAAAAGGTATTGGAAAATTTTGATCTATACATTATATAGTCTAGACATGACGCCATTTGATTATCACTTGTTCCAATTTCTGCGAATTTTTAATATTTTCGCTCATAAACTACAATTTTTCAACGAATGTTTCCTATAAAAGAGTGAAAAGTAGAAGTAGCAGAAACATTCTAATCAAAAAGCTTGGTCGGTGAACGAAAATAATACACATACTATATATAAATAGAACCTAATACCTAAATTTCGTTCACTTGAAAACTTTTACATAGTTTAAAAATATCAAATGATACTATTATTACAAACGAGGAATCCCCAAAATCAAAAAAGGCAGATGTTAGATAATGACGTCCGTGGCTGTCGCACAGACGTCAATGACGTGCTTAGATCGTGTACGAGGCGTACCGTTTATTTTCATTTGACACTGATTGTTTTGCCAAATGTACGACAGATTGTACGCCTTTAGGAACAAACCTTAAAACACGGATCCATGGCGGAGATTTGCTACGTACGTCCAGGCGTCGTCACTCTAATTGTTTATATGGTAATCGTTAAAAATAGCAACAATTATGAAGATCTGTAACGTCTGTTAGTATATGCTAATCATTTCCTTTTACTATTGGCATCATCTCATCGGAAATATTACGTCGAATTAATTACAGTTCAACAAGATTGCGGTTTGTGAACTTATCTTAATAGATTAATAGCATATTGAATTTCGAATACTTTTATGATATATTTACCATACCATATATAGATATATAAAAGTTATTAAATGTATGGGGTTTGAAACAATAACTTAACAACAAAATGAATTTAGCCAAGTCCATGATGAAATTACTTATGTTCAAATCATAAAACAAAACAAAGAAAAACAAACAAAGGGAGAAGGAGCAAACAATAACGAATTGCTGTTAAAACTCATAGCAAAGTCGGTCAAATAAGAAAAAATTATTGCATATTTCTCTGAAAGATCTCTAAAATTAAAAAACAATAGACCTTTGGTATCAATAACTAGAAAAGGCAATTTATTTCGAAATGTACTTTAGAATGCTAATGGAAATCATATATAAAAATAGTATCTGAAAACCTCTTAGAAAAGAAATCATTTGCAAAAAGGTAGAGGATACAATTTTTTTCACACCATACATCCATCTAACACAGCAAGAAGAGAGAGATTTCCGTAATAATAAATAAAAAGAGTTGCCAACATAAACACAAACAAAATTTGAGATTACCTTTTTTTTGTGTTATGTCTCTTAAGCTTTAAGTTTTTGTCTCTCTGGATCTTATATTTTAACAGCATTTGACTTCTATTTATATAATTATTAGTGCAAGTTATCCACATTTATGAAAAAAATAGTAATGAAGAAATCGACTAATGGGAAAAAAATGCGTATGTGCCATCAAAGCCATATCATATTAAATACATAAAGCCATATTACCATTTGTAAATAATAACAGTATCTTCTATTTAATTTTGCATTTAATATTTAATTAAACATTGCATACATTTTAGGACACATATAAACTGAGACATCGATACTAGCTCTTTAGCATGCAAGTGACTTCAATCTACCACAACTAATTTTAAAAGAACCAAAAATTTTAAAACCATATGAAGAAAGAATATTTCTTTTATTTGTTGATAAATTAACTTAATTTTTACCATATTTAAATCCCCATTTAATTTTTTTATGTCACTAATGATTGTTTTATTTTTTGGTATATAATTTTGTACTATTAGCCTGGCCTATTTTCAAAATATCACTAGTACTCTGTTTATACTAAGAGTGAGAATATTGAGGTATTTTCAATAATTATGTAAAGAGTAACCAACAAAATCAAACTTGTGCCTATTCACCATCTTTCATCATTTAATATTTGCATTATCTCAGAATTTCAATTCGAAGCCACCCCATTCGCCTAAAATAGCTCCATCAGAAATAATATTCAACAGTATTTTGTAATATTCCGAAAAAGCGCTGAAAAAAAAATTGCATGGGCAATAACATATATATGTTGAATAGTTATTTCTTGCTCCCACAGTATTGAATTAGAGAGTTCCATAATATGAAATAAATCAATTGCATGACGTATTCCAAGAAGACATATTTTCATGAAGAGGTCGTTAAAAGTGCCTCTTAAAAAAATTGGCATTTATCGGACTTTGGGGAAAGCTCATGTTAAACAAAAAGCTAAGCAAATTAGTCTCAATTAAAAAAAAACTACCCTGGTTAGTCGAAAGATACTCCCGAATTAGCTTCAGATTAAACAAATCGATTTATATGTTGTAAATATTATTGGGATTTAATATTAATACAAAACTTCTTTGATTAATCACCAATGATTATCGCCACGAAACCTACGAAGAACTGCACGATGGCCTCGATATCAATGGTTCCACGAAGATATCCAAGATTTCGCAGTAATGCATGAAAGAAAGTTCTAAATCATAGCAACGTGGAATCAATAAAAACCACCAGGCAAGGTTCTTTATATCAGAAGATTGAGGCGAACCAAACCGTACAAACATATATGTTTTATAAGTGTTACTTCTAGCTTTAACTTAAGTTTGTCTAATTAGAAAAATACATGGTGTTTGTATTTATCTGGCACTCGTTTTTCTTGTGAACTGAACCAAGCACAAAATAAAATAGTAATAAATTAATTTATAATTAAGACCGTACTGCGATTACCTAATAAAATACGTTATATTAAATAAATCGCACGTAGAATTCAAAAATGGGAAAAAGTAATGAATCGTCGGAGAAAACACCAATTTTTCACGATAAAACCTTAACAAAACAAATTAAATTTAAAACACAGTTCTAATAATATTTTACAACTACGTAGTTCTTTCGAATTCTTGATTACAACTGAATAACTAACATTCCACCTGTTCTTTTATAGCTCCTGTATTTTATGGTTAACAATATATATAGCTAACATAAAAACAACTAGAAATATTATATATATTTATAGACATTACTACGTTAAGAAATATGAAATCACTGTTACTTTCTAATTCATATATTATTACAGTTCATATAATCGCATTTTCCCTACTAACTGTGTCCTGTAATAGTAATAAGAAATAAAAAAGAGAGACTTGTACTGAATGATCGTAGTACCAAGTCAAAGCCGGTATTTTTTTTAAATTTCAGCCTATTCAATAGCACACTTCTTGCGGTGACGTAGCTGTAATAATCTGGACAAGGTCGAGCTTAAGACACCGCGTGTTTTTGGCCTTTGAGGTCAAGGAATGGTAATGACGTGGGATCAAACAACTAGCTGATGTTATTCTATTCTCGTGGAGAGTTTAATAATAATAAAAAACAAACAACGAAATACGTTCCCTTTAATTTTGACAAAACCCAATTATTCTCGGCCATTTTCAAGACGAGACCAGCATTCCATGCACACAGCACAACCTTCGGCTCTTTGTCGTTCTGAGCGTCAGCCGGATTTGAATACATCACTCATAAAAATAAATCGACAAATAATTGTCGAACGGTCAGAAACATTGATTGGATCGTTTCGACGATCAGCTGCCGTATCTCTCATTTTAATCTCAAATCTAATGATGAAGGTTAAATTTTTTGCCATATTAGAAATTCGAAATAAAACTCGCATCAGAGTGGTGAACGACCTTTCGCCGATTCGTAATGGCGGATTTTGGTCGGAATGGTCGTTTGCACGGCGTTAAGTAGATCACAGCTTAGTCAGTTGGGTAGGAACAGTTGATATATGTACATTTCCCTCTGATGTCACCTACCCATCAAGGTCAACCAACGATTCGCCACATTCTGATTTATTCTCTTCCCATTTATCGATGCATTTTTATAAGATCAAGTATTCATCATGGTTGGTGGTTTCTTATTGACAGATTTATGTTGTGGTTTAAAATATTCTCAGCATTGTATCAAATAAAAATTACTATTCAAAATAATAAGTCATAATAACACATTATTTGGCTTAAGGTATAAAATAATGCTATAAACAGGTGGGGCAAAAGTCCCGCTACCATTTTGATAGCGCGCCATCTTGGTTACTTGACGTTTAGCTCAGTTTCGCTTTAACCGTTGTGTTGTGTAGATGTCCAAACTTTATTACAGATAAATATACGCCACAATGGCGAGGCAGAAATAGTAACAATATTTATTTAAAACAATCGTTCCATTATTGCCGCTCAGCGAATTTTCGACAGCACGGTACTACAGCAGACAGGCCTCATTCTGGAAGACAACGGACGTCTCATAACACTGAAAATATGGCTCTGGTGCGCGATAGTGTTGCTAACTCTACAGAAACATCAATTAGTAGTATATGTAGATGTGGTTCCCAGTTACACATTTCTGGACGCAGTTTAAGTCGAATTGTAAAAATTGATTTGAAAATGTTTCCATACAAAATTCAATTAGTTCAAAAACTGCTACCGAGAGATCCTGATCAATGGGTTGAGCACAGTAATGCAATCCTAAGTCTGTCTGGTGAAATTAAAGATTTTTCGTCTAAACTGATAATGAAGCCCATTTTCTTCTCAGTCACGTCAATAAACAGAAGGATCGGTTTTGGCGAACACAGAGTCCTCAATTAATTCATGAAACATCATTGCATCTACTAAAAACAACTGTATGGTGTGTTATTCATGCTGGAAACATCATTGGTCCCTATTTTTCTTTGAAAATTACCATGGTGTTGCATTTACTGTTACTGCTGAACGGTACCAAGATATGATTCGAAATTTTTTTGTGCATAAAATAGCAGAGCAAGGACTAGAGGACATATGATTTCAGCACGATAAGATTGCATACAGATCATTCAACAAATCAATTATTGAATGAGGATTTTCCACGAAGACTAATTTCACGAAGTGGCGATTTAGCATGACCAGCCAGATATCCGGATTTAGCAGCACCAGACTTTTTCAAATGGGCTTTTTTAAAATTAAAAATGTATGTGAATAAGTCCCAAACGATTCAACATCTTAAAGACAATATTCGCCATGAAATTGAAGAAATTCAGCCACAGATATTGCAGGATGCCATGAAAAATGACTTAAAAGGGGTTGAAAGTTTCATAGCGAATCTAGGTCACCATTTAGCTGATATAATTTCTCAATCTTAACGAAAAAACAAACTCTAATCCATCACATTATAAGAATTTTTGGAAAGGCGTTTCATAATGAATGAAATAAACTCCGCGAATAACGTATCCTTTGAAGAATACATCTATTTTCTTATTAAAATAATAAGTTTTACATAATGTTGAAGGCTGGGTGTTTATATTCGGCGTAGAGCAAAATAGAATTATGTCTTAAAGATACAGAATGCATCGCGATGTACCACCGATGACTTCTATTATCCTGATCTGCATTTGATAAAAGCAGTAGTATTTTACCTCTAAGTAGGATTATGTAAAATGTACAAGTTTTCAAATAAAATGTTTCTTCAACATAACTAGCAATGGTCTAATAATAACCATAAACAACCAGTTAAAATAACTTTATGTGCTTGCTGTTTTAATTTTGAAAAAAGTCTATATCAAGCAGCCATCATCCAGAAGAGAATAGCCACAAAACTATAACTCAAAAAATACGTTAAAAGACAAACATCATCACTAATCCATGGCCGGCTATCAGGGAGAGTTAAATGTCTCAGGATTTTGGATATTCGTCACAAAATCTCATCACAGTTGACGATCAAATAGTCCCCAATTTTTAGTTCGTTCTCTATGATCTTTATCCATGTCCAAACCATTACAATCTCTGTGTCTGGATTTGTTCCTCAACTATACACTGTAAATCTCATCGATGTAAACTTTTCCAGTCTCATTTGAATAAATAAGTCATATACAATTTCTCTTCGATTGATAGGAGACTTTGATAGGAGAACTTTTCCTCATTTCGCCTTTTTTCGATATTAGAAGAAATTTCTTTATTGTCATGACTTTATTTAAGGCTTGTTCGATCTCCTAAGTCTTTGGTTCTTGTACCGATACAGCAACTTTCAAATCGTTGGTCAGCCAATTTCAATATGCTTTTATTTCCAACTTTGTTTTTGCTTCCTTTGTTTGTACAGGAGGATGAATTAATAGAGATATAAAGATTCAAGCCGGTAGATAAATTGAATAGGTTTTTTATAAAGTGCTGCATGTGTTTTTCAATATGGATGATAAATATATCTATAATGGTAGCAACGCAATATAAGACAAACATCATCACTGATCGATGGCCGGCTATCAGGGAGAACTAAATACCTCAGGATTGGAAAGACGTTTCAAGCCACCATTAATATGTTTAAATCTGAATGATCATAATGAATAAAAAAAACCGCCGCGAAGAACGTATCCTTTGTAGAATAAATTTACTTTCTTATTAAAATAACGAAGAATATAAATGACCAATTCGACATTTTTTTAATAAATTACATTTCAGCTTTTAAACGACCTTCTTTCTTAAATATGTTTGCCAAATTTTATTATCCCCCCGAATGAATTGCTATATCATTTTACATTTTATAGCTTATTTACACTTTCAAATATGATATTTCCATTTAAAACGTATCGCATCCTCTCTCAAGTTACACCTGCTTAAATATATGTCACATAAAACTAATTAATTAATAATATTCTCACATTCCCGAATCCGAATGACAGAGAACACGATATTTATTTGTCATATATTTCTTCTGTTTAAAATATCGTAATACCTTTTCGCGCTTTTGCTAACGAAAAAAACATATATATGTAAGTCTCGTTCAAGGTTTCTTTTCAGTTTTAAACTCATCGAGACAGACAGACAGTCGCCACTGCGTCCAAGTAAAAAAATACCACACTGTATTATCGCCACGTGCGAGGTTGATATACATTTTTGACCTCCCGTAACTTTCAAGAGTTAATCTTTGATTATTTTTCTGGCGTTGTGTTAAATTACAATAATGTGGGAGTACAATTTCATTTGAAACTAGACCGAATTATAACGGCATGATGATGTTAACCCAAATACGGTAATAAAAGAATAAAAAAATGGGCTTTCCAGAAACACGTAATACGAAAGTCATAGCTTTCATGGAAGAGCTCACCCTTTCATAGTATACGATGAAACCGTACGTTTAGAGGTCGGGAATAGAAATCGCCCACGCTTATTTCTGGAAATCCATCGTAATTAATGATGAAACATTATTCAATTAGTTTAACAAGAGTTGCGTTCGAAACCGGACCAACGCTGACTAGTTCAACGTCATTTTTTTCTCAGGATTTAATTCATAAATATCCCGTTAGTGTAAATAGTTTTTATATAAGAGTACGTGAAACGTAAGCATTTGTTCATCTTTTAGAACCGATATTGAAACCAAATGAAACTGAGTTTGAATATAATCGACCGATTAACAAATGCGAAAGTCTTCCTATTAATATTTTTGCGTCAAAAGAAGTCTCCAAAGTTATCAGTCTACCAATCAATTAGAAAACTCACCGACTTGTTATAAAGCATCCTGATTAAGACATAGCTCGGGTGTTTGGAACATAGCTAAAACCGATAAAAAACTACCCAATAAACCAAAATCACCCTGTAATCAGATTTCACTGGTACCAGTAATATCCAAAGTGTTTAAAATATTTCTGGTAAAAAAGTTAAATATAATCAAATATAGAGAACATCTAATACCTGTATATCAGTTTGGTTTTATGAACAAACTGGGATCACAGACTAGGGTGCAGACAGATGCCAAGAAGATATCCACATTTTTTAAAAAAATTTTTGCCTAATATATGGATATTTTTTATTCGATATCAGTAATATCCAGTGTTTAAAATATTTCTGGTAAAAAAGTTAAAAACAATCAAATATAGACAAAATCTAATACCTGTACATCAGTTTAGTTTTATGAACAAACTGGGATCACAGACTAGGATGCAGACAGATACCAAAAAGATATCCACATTTTTTTTTTAATTTTTGGGCCAATCTATGGATATTTTTTATTCGATATGTTTTCAAAATAAACTAAATATGCTTTTTAATAAACCTTTAAAATCGGTACCTAATTTTGATATTTAATTTTGGAATTTTGGCACTAAATTTTAGAAGTTCATTTAAAATATCACTATTTTTTAGAATATTTAGAAAGCCATTTTTAGGCCAGTATTTTTATTTTTTCCATATTTTTTATATTTTTTACAAAAAATATGTCTACTTTTTCTCTCTCGATATATTTTTTTTTATTTCGATATATAAGATTACTAAGTGTTAAATGTTTGCTCAGCAATACATTATTCAATGAAAGCATGAGGGACTCATGTATAAACTATAAAATGTTTAAACCAAAACAATACTCTGACCTTTTAAACTCCTAACTAATAATAAGGATGTTTAGAGTTAAACAAGAAGAAGCTTACTCAACAATGAAAGCAACGACAGCAGATATACCGAAAGACACTGTTTTAGGCCCTGTTATTAGAGGCAATAGGGAAGAGTCAACCAGAAAATTGCAACACACAAGTACTAATAAAGAAATAGAGCCAGATGCATGCATCAACAATGTTAAGTACCTTGGGATGAATCTTGATGTAAAGCTTCGTTAGAAGGGACATAAGAAGCAGAGAAAAGAGCTCGAATTAAAATAAAAAAAATATATGAATATAATACATTATAACATAATAAGCTGCTGCTGTACTAGCAAATACTAAAACCTCTATGAACCTATATTATAAGGATGTTAACCTGAACGGTGGAAATCGCCACATATATCTGTGAGGTTTCATTTCGTTCAACATTCACTAGACAGAGTAATAGAAACCATGGATTGGTTGTTGCATATCAAATGAATGACTTAATTTAAAGTACAATATTAGGGAGAAATATGTCAAATTTGCCTTAAGCATTACATTTGAAGGATCTTAATCTTCTACTGTGATAGTGACAGTGTTCAACTCTCGGAAGAATATCGATTTTATTGGCCCAACAGTAGAATCCGAATTTTTTCTTTATAATTACTGATTCCAAATACTACACTTACTCTAACTGGATCTCGTTGAGGTTTACAATAACAGGCAATCTATCAATTCTCAATATTTTGGTCTTTTAGTTCTGTACAATAGGTAAGAGAGGGTGAGGTAAAAGACCCGCTGCCATTTGGATTGCACGCCATCTTGGTTATGTGACGTTTTTTCAGCTTAACAGCTTTGACGGTAGTTCAGTTTCACTCAGTTCATGGTTAATATTATATTATGTAGACGACCAAATTTTATTATGGATAAATATACGCCAGAAGAACGAGCAGAAATATTGTCTGAAGGTTGCCCGACGAAGATTTTTTGTCTAATATTTTCTTCTCCGTTGCGATTTCAATAAACAGAACAGTCAGTTTTGGGTAACACAAAATCCTCAATTAATTCATAAAACATCATTGCATCCACTGAAAAAAACTGTATGGTGTTGTGTTCATGCTGTAAACATAACTGGTTTCTATTTTTTTAACATTGGCGGTGGTGCAGTTACTGTTATTACTGAACGGTACCAATACATTGTTGTTATGTTTGTTGTATGTTTTTTAAAATCAAACATTAATATAAGAAAAGCCCGAAACGATTCAACATCTTAAAGACAATATTGGTCACGAAAATGAAGCAATCATCAGCCTTAGATGATGCGAGATGTCGTGAAAAATGCCTTAAAAAGAGTCGAGAGTTTCATAGCGAATCGCGGACAACATTTGGCCGATATAATTTTTCAATCATAACGAAGACAAAACGTAAAGACCAAGTAAACTTTTTGTGAAAACCAAACTTACTTATCTTTTCTCTGAGCAAAATTATGGGCAATCAAAATGGTGGTGACTTAGCCCCACGTTGTCTAAATCTGTCTACAACCGTTTAAATTATATTAAAACATCAATAATTTTAAAGTCTAACAATCTCGTTCACGAAATCACTCCTATTACGTGCGAGATGACGCAAAATAATAGAAACAATATCTCCAATATTAAATATCTCCAATATTCTCTATTATATAAAATAAGTTTGCCGAAAAATCTGAAGAAAATAAGGCTTACACCGAGTATATGGCAAATAACAAATTATGCTTCTGTATCAGAGAGATAAAATGCATTAGAATTTGAAGAAATTAAATAAAATGCCAAATATAAATACTGATAATTGTTATTTATCTAAGCAGGGAATCATTGTACAGCTATACGCTTTACTTTTTTTGTTAGTTTGGTGACTAATACCAACTCACTATCTTCATAATTGATATTAATTGTTGTTGGTTGATTTTTTTAATGAATTTTGCATTACTAGGAACAAAGATGAAATATAAAACAGCTGTTTTCACGGAAATTGGTTTATTACTTAATATGCTGGACCAAAATAACTAAATAGACGATGTATAATAAAAATAACGCAAAAATCAACCAAATAAAGTTGACATTGACATTGAAAGTGACTAAACCCTATTTAGTTTATGCTATAAATAATATACTGCGATGTTTTCAAACTTGTATAGAATTTTAATAAAATTTGAGGTTCCACTAAGACATTAAACTAACTAGTAATACAACACTGTCATCTTCGATTAATTATCAATATTTATTGCTACGTAACCAACGAAGAACTGCACTGTGACCTCGAAACCAAATAGATGTACGAAGTCATTCAAGATTTTGCTTTAAAGCTTTAAATAAATGTACCACATCACAGCAACCTGGAAGTAATTGAGGCAAGACACACAGAACAGTAGTAGCGTTGGGAACTATCGACTGAAAATAGTAATTACTATTTTACTATAGTTTTTTTAGTTTTTACGATAGTAATTACTATCTTCAGTCAAATGCACGGTTTGACGGTTCTTTTAATTCGTGATGTCAGATAAAAATGTAAGAACCGTTCCAGGTATATATTGTAAGAAAGGAATGGACGAAGATAATTGCTTGGAGCTGTTAATTTTATATGTGCCTTTATTTACCCACGGTAGTATAAGCGAGACAGATAGATGATATTCTTGATATTTTATATTTGAATGTTCTGTGGATCTGTAAAATGAAAATTTTTCTATGGGATGCATTAATACCCCACAAATGTTTTATCGTATTTTAATATGTTAATTACTATTTTTAAATAATATACTAAAATAAATATAGGCAATACAATAGAACTTAAGCAAAACCTAAAAACTAAAGATGTACAATAACCATAAACTTATACCTAATCACAGAATAAAAAATGAATCTATAACATAATTAAAAATGATAGTACAATGATTACTAGAGCTTTTTTAAATAAAGTAAATACTTTTTATCATAATGAAATTCATAGAACCAAAAATAGTAACTAAAAGTACACGACTGAAACAATCGATAGTAAAAAGTAACAAAATCAATCGGATCGAAAATAGCGACTGAAACAGTCACTGGTAAAAAGTAGTAAAATCACTCGAACCAAAAATAGCAACTGAAATAGTCGATAGTAAAAAGTAGTCAATTACTAAACAGTCGATATTCGATTTCAGTCGATAGTACCCAGCACTACACTAACAGTAGTAATATATTAATTTGTAATTATATTGTAATAAATATATATAATACATGATGTAATTAAATGAAAAGATATAATTGCTAACATATGTTGTCCATTGGAATACACGAAATTAGGATACAAAAATAACACTTTAGGATACTGACGAACACTAATAGTTATAGTTTATGTCCCCAGAAGAATAGGCAACGCTTATATACAAACAATATACAAACAGCTAGTTGAATTGTAGTTTCAGAAAAATTATGACATACTATAGGTGGTTTAATACCTTGTTGATGCTCTACAGATCTCCAGAATTAGGACTTAACTAAACAGCTAATAATATGTGGTAAAGAGAACTAAAATGAAACACCGAATAAACAACGGAATGAGAAAAAAAATTAATGGGGACAAGTTATAGTTCAATTATTATGAACAAAAAAAACCTCTATTAATAAAATGCACCGATCTTGGAGATTTATTAATAGCCATATAAATTATCAAATATCTCGAGACAATTATTAATAAGCACAAATAAAAATTTGCATGCTCCTAAATCGTATGTTTGTGGATCGCCAACAGGTTTTGCATCGAGTTTAGTTTGGGTGGGTTTATTTTGGTTTTGCTTGTAGTTTACCGTTAGAATTCCTCGAAATGTTATTATTAGAGAATATTTAAAAAATAACAATAATTTTGTTTGCAGTAATGTGAAGAAATAATATTGTATAATATAAAAAATATGTATAAAAAATAGTACTTTTGAAGGTGGATCAGTGAAGTTATTTCTGATTAATATCAGGAATCACTATTTATTGATAATTTATTTATTTCAAGATTTATTTCAGAAGAAAATGATGTTTATTTTAAACAATTATAATGAACGAATAAATTAAATAAACTAATGCAATGTAATTTTTCGAATAAATTGTTTTAAGATTCTCAAAAAGTTATACATATATACATATATAAATATAGGCTCCTGCGGAAATCCAGGCTTTTCGGGCCCTTTGCTCTATCTCTCGTTACCCGAGCTGAACTTGCAGGATGCAAGAGCTAAAGATGACAGTTGAGGTTCTACCTAAAACGTCATCTAGATACCAAGGGTCTTTTGAGAATCAAACCTGGATGAAAACCAGCTTGGTTCCCAAAATAATCTTTATTAATTGTATAGAATATTGTGTACATTTCTATAGTATATATTTATTATTGAAAGTATTGTACTTATTTCCTTTAATTTCGAGGTCACCTTGCAGTTCTTCAATGGTTGCGTATCGATGAACATTGGCGATTGACTACAGAACTTTTTCTTAGAATCCTAGTGAATATGATGATTTAGTGCAATTCGCAAAACTCGTATAAAGCTGGCTTGGTTGACACAGTGGTCAAGGCGACAGGACGATTATTTTACTGTTGCGACTGGTTCGAATCCTGCTGAGGCAATTGTGATTGTCCTTTGGCAAGAGTGCAACATCCGACAAGGAAAATGATTCCAGTCACGCCAGTAACCAGGCTGGATCAAACCGGATGTCTTTTGGTCCAACCTAACAAAACCTTCAACTTATACATCTTCAAACTTTCGAAGCTGAGAAAAATACGTTTAAAACGGTTCTAAGGTTTCTATGCTTTAGAAGCTTTTTACTTTATATTGTGTTGTGTATTTTTATTTTGAAAGGTCACCGTAACACGGGTAGAACTGTGGATTTATGCAATTTTTTCTCTGATCTCTTGAATATTAAAAAATAGCGCCAATATTTCTATTTTAAAAATTATTTAGCGCATCTAATATAAAAGTCAGCTCTTCGTTCAGCCAAAATCAATGAACAAAAAGTTTTATGCTACAAAAGATAGTTTTCTTCTATACTGTAATAAAAGTTAAAAATCATTTTATAGTAGCATTATGTCACAAAAAAAATAAATATTAGCTACTTATATTATCTTATATCCCTTGTTAACTTGTATCTAATATAATTTAATAATTTTTAAATATATATTTAACAGATTTTGACCGAGTACGAGTATTAAATAAGGGTTTTACCATTAAATAGCATTTACCTGATCTGTCTGTTCAAGCTGTCGCGGCTGGTTTAATTTATTCTTTCATCGAAATATCGCAAAGTATATGACTGTAACTTAAAAAGAGATTGGCGTAAACTCAACGACATAAGATGCAGGGAACCGTCTACCTGTTCTTTTGAAAATGTATATTTCCCTGTTTTATGATGTATTCCTTTCCTAAAGCCAGCGACGCTATTCAGCATTTCATTGCTATACCCAGTAGGTATATTTTCATTATGGTAAGGGTAATGGTTTAATTGATTTATAATACTAACTTGTACGTTACCGCTACTCAACTATGGTTTATTATTTGTGTCTGCGATATTTAATTACCAGCTGCAAGATCTACGCTTACATTTTGTTGTTATTTTTGTTATTAAGGTGATATATTTGTTAAATGTTGAGAAAGTTTTTCGACATTTTTTTGTAAATGCGCATAATTCACAAATATACAACTCATGTATCTCTGGATTTATCCATTCTTCAGAAAAACTGCTATTCTCTTTTTGTACTGCCTTTGAGTTAACAAACGAATTTTTCATGAACTTCTCATCCGGACTATCAGCTACTAAAATCGTATCTCACTGACAGACATTTTATTGTAAATCAAGGCGATGAACATACCGAATTAAATCCCATATATTCAGGAGTTCCGCAAGGTAGTGTACTGGGTCCAGTACTGTATCTTCTGTATACGGCTGATCTGCCCACCACAAAAATAACTACTGTGGCAACATATGCAGACGATACAGCAATCTTAGCATCCCATGAAGATCCAGTCACAGCATCAATAAACCTACAAACCCACCTGGAGCAAATACAATTATGGTTGAAGACATGGCGCATTAAAGCCAATGAATCAAAATCCACGCATATAACGTTTACCCTGCGTAGAAGAACATGTCCACCAGTAAATATCAATCATCGTCAATTCCCCCAAGCAGAGCATGTTAAATATCTTGGTATGCATTTAGATCGACGCCTAACCTGGAAGAAGCACATACTCTCTAAACGGAAACAACTAGGACTAAAATTATATCAAATGTATTGGCTCATTGGGCGCAAATCCAAGTTACCATTAGATAACAAGGTATTGCTGTATGAGTCTATACTCAAGCCCATTTGGACATATGGAATTCAACTATGGGGTACCGCTGGCAAATCTAATATATCCATCATTCAACGGTTCCAAAATAAGGTGTTGCGTGCCATTGTTGATGCTCCGTACTATATTTCAAATAAAGTGATACAACGCGATATTCCTCTAGAACCTATAACGAGTGTAATCCAACGTGTTTGTGTGAAGTACTTCGAAAGAGTGTCAGTGCATCCCAATGTACTCGCTAATCAGCTAAATATGCGACGTGATAGTGAAGTGCGTAGACTAAAACGTTTAACACCACCTGATCTGATTACTGGACATATGTAGAGTTTAGAACAAGCATTAGAATAAGACTAATTAATTAAGATAATATTTTATACAGAAGATTGCTTAATGAAGTGATTTTCTACATGCCATGTATATATAATATAGACATAAGAAATACTTATTGCCAATAGGGCAGATTGTGGACTCACGAAGAGTAATAGAAAAAAATGAACTTCTATCTCAAAGATTATAAATTAACAATTTTAACTAATATATTAATTTAGTTTCCTTTAACTTATTAACCATAGACGTCACGGAAATTAAATGCATAACCAGAATCGCAGCTCGGATGGCGTAGTGGTCAAGGCGACAGGGCGGCTCCCACTGTTGCGATAGTCGCGGGTTCGAATTTTGCTGGGACATAGTTGTAAATTTATGTTTCTGATTATCCATGAGGCAAATGTGGAAAAATCGGCAAGGAAAATCATCCCAGTCACGCCAGTGACCAGGCTGGGTAGGACCTCGTTAGTTAGGTAGATCAGTGTTAGTTGATACCAAGAGACTCATAAAATATGACCAAAAAAATATTTCATACATTTTCCGAAAGCATACTATATATTCTTTAGCGTATTATTAAATGATCGTAACTGTCGATAATCTAATAAAGCCCACGCAGGACACCCACCATTTTTTATCTATTTTGATTAATAAAAATTGCGGTTTGTAAATAACAATTTTCACGCTTTCTACATGATGAATGATGATGATAGATTCTCATATGTCATGCCTTGCGAAAATAGTCTATATATATTTTTAACTATAATACTTTAATTTAGATAATTTGAACCGTGAATTCAAACTTTTCGTAGGTCAATATTGATGGAATTTTGAAATGGAAATATTTTACGGATGATTTAACAGCTATGGGGCATCCTATTTATAATATCTACATATAAAGCAAAGTTTTTTGTACATAAGTCATCAAAATTTTTAATGTACTGCCATTTGTAAATTAGTTTCAGAATCAGACAATAATTTCCTTCTCATTCAATTCTCTTCTAATCTCTTTAACAATTTCCTTTGACATTATTGCTCTGATGATCCAAAAATATAACAAACAAAAGTTTACAAAAAGTTAGGCAATTAATTTATATTTGTACACTCTATTTGACACATTTATCTAGAATTTCGAAATATCATATACGTGCATTACAAACTTTTCGGTCATACCTGTTAAATATGAACCGGTTTTAGAACAGAAATATTTGTATAACGAATCATTGCTTGCAAGTATGGAATCAGACGTTAACAATTCGAAAGAAGAATAGCAATGACAAAGCGATACCATCGAAGAAAGTTTTATTGATTTCATGTAGGATTTTTCAATTGGGATAGGTCAATGCCGTTAATCTGTTGCGGCCATATTGTTTTAGCAAGGTCTGCTGTGCAGTATTCGTTCATTATCGCACTTATTTGAGTGAATAACATATTCCAATTATAAAACCTTTTCAGTAATTGAATGTTACTTCAAAATGTAGTCATCAATGTTTGCTGGTCAAATTTGTTACCATGGACAAATTAAAAATGCCAATTCGGACGAGAGCACCTCCTGTGTCTGCAAGATTATACAGGATAATTCGAGCATGATTTATCATAATTACGGTAAAAAGAACTGTGAATCGAACAAGCCGCTAAAATGCTCAGATATTTATATTAGAGATAATAACTAGTAAGTACTTTCATATTGATTTATTTATTTCAGATCACTAATTAATTATGCTCAGCATAAACTAGATGAAAATCTACGTATAATGATAGCTAAAATTTGCTCTCGTATCATAACTTTAGTAGAAGGCGAAATAGATTATTTTAAATTAATTTCACCTTACGTTAAATATACTTTGAACAATCGGAATATGTAAATTAATTTATTACTGCTGTTCTGTTGTACTTGCATCACTAGACAAACAATGCGAGTACGGGATTATTATATCAATATCTATTTCCCGAATGAAAATAAAACTAAACTGTTAAGCTAAAATTAAGAATATTCTTATAAACTAAGCAAGTTCGTGTACTTTGGTTCGCTTAAATATTCTGATTTTCTGCGTGTTATCGAGTAGATTTATTGCTTCTACGTAGCTATAACATAGCAAACTTATTCCATGATTTAAGGCGAAATCTTGGATCAGTTCGTGTATCCATTTGACTTCGAGGCCATCGTGCAGCTCTTCGTTGGTTACATAGTAAAAAGAATTTTTTTTATTTTGACGGCGTTCGATTAATAGTTGATTTAGTGTTTTAGTGCTATATTTACAGCCCATAGGCCTTAATTCGCTTTATAATTGAGTGATAAACCCATCTTTTTAAGTCAAGTTGAGAGTATCGTCCTCTCAAGAAAATTACAGGGCAATATTTCCTTTCTTGCAATGTTTTTTCAAAAGCCGAAATTACTCTGTGCACTTGGTGGATTGTCGACTGGTAATTTCTAAATCCTCCAAACTGGAAATCTAGTATTTCTATAAATAGTTTAATACTTTTTAACAGCAGCCTCAAAAATAATTTTGATATTGTAGATAACAGTGAGCCTGTAAGATCCAACTTGTTCTGCCGGTTTGCCAGTTTTTTCAACACGTCATGTATGTTAACATAATGATTGCTCTTCGTGGCAGATCTCTCAATAACTCAGGTGAAATATCATCAATTCCATGAGTCTTTTTAGGATTGTGTAAATTTGTTAGTAAGAAAAAGTTTTTTTTTAAATTGTCGTGCCTAGTGTTACTACACAAATTAGTGCCAAGCACTAGGGTAAAATATACAATTGTGAAAGGTTATCTAATGGTAATCTAGCTCTTAATGAAGTGGTGCAACATTTTATAAACTTTATGCAACTAATGTTCACACGATAACTGTAACACGTGATGACAAATACATATATACAGGATTTTATTAAAATTTCTGTATCTTATAGCGAAAATATCATTGTAACAAAACTTATTTTAATATTGATAATAAAATGCATATATTGTACTAACTCCGCAGTTTTATTTGAATCTAATCTTGCCTTAAGAATGAAACTTAATTCACATTTTTTTGTTGTGTCCGAATTACCGAAATGATTTGCTTTGAATTCTTATTCACGTATTATTATATCGTACCCCATTTGTATCATTTCGATGCTAATACATTAGGATATTATAGAACTATTTCTCGGAATTATTCGTCATGTTTGTTCCTCGATATACAAAATTTTGCACTGAAACTTTGTTCAAATTTGTTTAATTATATTTCAACATTAGCTATTGAAAAACCCATATATAAATATATATTCATATGTTATACTATGACATTCATTGTTTGTTCGAAAATAAATAAGTTCTCCACTAGACTCATCAAATACCACAAATTAGCGGATACAATTTAAATCAATATTTAGTGATTCATTAAATATGTTAAACCATCTGATCTTGTATAGTGTTGTGTAGTGAGGTTCTTATATTAAAAAATTCAGCAGTGACATGTATAAACATTATTTCACCAGAGACTAAGATAGGGCCGATGGGTCCTCCTAGTTATATACCTAGATTTAAGTTATCATAAAGAAAAATTGTAGGTTAGACGGAAACGACTAGTAACAATATATTAATTAAATAATTAAAAAAAAAATTAAATGTGTTAGCACCAATACCATAAAAGATGATGTCTTCAATACTTGTATATCAATTAGTTCTAGTCCTATGTTGGGAAATTAGGATAGTTTTTTTATTGTGTTATGTAATATGCAGACTGCACTACCGGTATTTCTAACGCAATGTTATGATTTGACATATATGTCATTTTAACAAGTTTTATACCATAGAATAAAGAAACTTAGATGCGCATCTCCTATATTAAAATTGATTCTAAGTTACACTCGGAATCCCCGTGTGAGGGCGCCTATGCATGCGCCGTATGACAGTCAGTTACGGCGGGAAATTTAAAAATGTATAGTAAAAAATTTTACGGGAAATTAAAAAAAAATTCTTTTAATGTTACTGGGAAAATAAAAAATAAATATATTTAAATATGTTTTATTGATATATTACCATTGATACAAGTGATACAATCACAAAGATCTCCACTACCCAAAACACGTAATCCACTGATATCATCTTCTCTCTAATATTTAAAACAAACCTAAAACAAACATTAATATAAGATAATACAACTATTAATGTTTCTGTTGTATTATTTTTTAGAATCAACTTAATTAACAACCTACCTAAATTGAGGTACATTTTATCAAATATAACAACTGCAGTTCGGTCTATACAGTCAAGTTTTTGAACCAACGACCAAAATTAGAGTAAAATTATCTGTACACATATACATTTCAAGTTAGAACCTACATTTTATAATAATAAACATACGTTTCTTATTATATACTTACTCCTAGGTCTTGTTGGGGTAGAAAAATCTCCTATATATCTATCAGCCTCAAAAAACTTATGTGATTGTAATATTGCTATTGAGGGCATATTTTGCTGGTCTTGTGAAGGTAAAGAATTTCAATAAATATTGCTTAATTATTTCAATGCAATAAATCATTACTATTTAGCACAATACTTATTATTTAAATTACTAGTAGGAATTATATCTCGTTTCAGCCATGGCTCTCCACATTTTGGTCTATAGTCTTCTTCTTAAAATGATTACAAAGTTTCTTGGACGTACATAGGAGATCATAAGAGATCCCCTTAAGGTTTTCTTTCAATTACACATAAATTAAAATACACAGAATAGTCTAAAGTAATTGTCAAAATTATATAAAACACATACCGAAAAACTTAACGTAAATAAACAACACAAATTATATCACCTAAAACTGGCCGTTAGCTGCTAGGTTATAATTATTAATACCAAAGCCGAACGAGAGAGAAACACACATATAGCTATTGCATTTTTCATTTATATTTGGCCGCGTAACGGGGATTCCGAAAAGCTTAAACGTGGGACCCAATTTTTCCATATAACTTTCACTTCTAAATTTCTTTATTCTGTTTTAAACCTATACATGCTATATTTTCTGAAAATACAACACCATTAATTAACACCTCTTTGAAATTATCAAATTTCATGTCTGAAAACGTGCATTTGCGGCACGCATTACTTATTTTTTTATTTAGACAAAAGAAAAAAGCCACCAAAAGTCAGCGTTTATCGGGTTATTGACTGTAAGTATCTCCTGAAGAGATATTCCCAACATTCAAATCTATTTTTGCTCGAGTTCTCCAAGATACGCATTAGCAAAACAAGCACTATTTGGAAAGTTTGCGGGTGACATAGTCATTATGGCTAAAGACATTTTTCTGTCTAGAGCCATAGAAAAATTCGACATTCGACAAGATCCAGCAATGAACTGGAAAATATTTGATAAAAATTATATTACTCGGGGAATACTCAGTCTCGAAGGTAGATTAAATCTGAACATCGTGTTAAACAAGAAACTGCAGTGATATATTTATCAATATTAATCAATTAATAATGAAACCTATTTCAACTTATGGGGATTAAATATAAAGCTTCGTTAATCAATCCTACCAATATATAATTCTTCGGCTATCACTATACAACCAGCAGAGAACTGCACGATGATCTTGAAATTAAATAGCAATATTAAAAACATGAAAGAAAGCGGTTAAATAACCAAGAGAGAAGTAATACAACTACTAAATGACTCACTGTACTTTGAAAACTCGCAATAAATGTCTAATTTCAATAATAATATAATAAATAATGATATTTAAAAAAATAAAGTTTAGAAACAAAAACATGCTTTATAAGATATTAACTAGAACAAATATTATTCTAAAGTCTGATACGTCATATATTTTTTTCAGATCAGATTGATTAAAAAACATTAATAAACGTCTTTATAACCTAAAGTTCAATGAACGGTAATATGAGGCAAAAACATTTGTTTAAATTAAATACAAAACAGTATACTATATAGTATTTTATATCACGGTAAAATGTTGTTTTGTAAATTGTTGCAATAATGCGTAACATTACTTTTGCCAAATACTAATTAATATTTTATCATTTTTCTCAAGGACAGATACAAACACAAGCAGGAATTCTCGAGCACGAATTGCCGACCTTGCCTAAGTAGGTTAACTGAATTGCGAGCCTACGTCAGTAGTGCCAAAACAGTTATACATATTTCATTTAAGATGTTCTTCTATTAATCATCAATGAGTGAATGGATATTTAGTGACCGAAGTTCCTGATTCATACACTCTCTTAATATTATCTTATATTAGTATATTGTATAATACTAAATAGATTTTTATTTTTTAGATTTTGTATTTCTAATACTTTCGATTAATTCAAAAAAACCATACGCCAGTGATATTGACATTCAGCGAAAATATAATAAGAAAAGGAAGAAATCCAAAGTTAACACGTTAACATTAACGTTAAACAAGAGAACACACTGGGAAGGATTTGCTGAAGAATTGAACAAACTGAAGACAACTGAACAATTAAATTTTGAAGCAGAAAAACTCGTAGTAGATATTCAAGCTGCTTGGAATAGTACTCCAAAAATTAAGAGTACAATTAAAGGGATTAATTATCCAAAAGAAGTAAAGGAAATGGTAGCTGAAAAACGAATATTAAGAAAAATATAACAACAAAACAGAACACCTGAAAATAAAAATACTTTAAACAATATAACCCAAAGACGGAAAAGGGAAATACTGGGAATTAATAACAAATCCATAAATGACTCCATAAGAAATTTAACAGATGACAAAGAAACTGATTATTCACTATGGAAAGCCACGAAATAGCTAAAGCGCTCATGTCTACACAGTCCACCTATAAGAGACCTATGTTGCAATTGGGCACGTGACAATCATCAAAAAGCAGAAGCATTTGCTGAATATCTATAAAAAAAACTTTCAAACCAAACGAAACTAATATTGAATATAATTTGCCGGACATAGAAGCTGAAAAATCGATGATTGAATTAGTCACACCGAAAGAGTTAACCAAAGCTATTAAAACTGATATTAAACCCAGGAAATCACCACGCTACGATTTAATAACAGGAAAATTACTGCAAAAACTACCAACAAAAGGAACTATAAAACTCAACAACTTGATCTATACAGCATATAGATTAAAAACAAAGATGTTCCAGGCATTTGGAAGATGGCGAAAATTATGATGATCCGAAAACCTGAGAAGCCACAAAACGAAATAAAAGCCTATAGACCTATATCACTCAAAAAATACAGCAGTGACATGTATAAACATAAATTCACCAGAGACTGAGATAGGACCGATGGGTCTCCCTAGTTATATACCTAGATTTAAGTTACCAGAAAGACAAATTGTAGGTTAGTCGGAAAAATGTAATAACTAAATAATAAAAAAATCGACAAAACAACAAATGCACATCATTAAAATTTATGACACCAGCACGTCCCATGGTCTAATTATTATCAGCAACGTTTTGAAGAATTCTGTAGACACTTGATATGGAGTTGCCCTAAACCACTCCTGCCAATATAAAGTTTCTCGGCTATTGTTTATCACTACGTAACCAACGAAGAACTGCATGATGATCTTGAATACAAATAGATCAACGATTTCGCAATAAAACATAAAACACAGACAAGGTCGACCAGAAATAAAATCTTATAGATGGATTCGGTTAGGGGTTCCGACGCACCACACAGCATCCTATCTCTTTTTTACTAGTGTAAAATGAGAATGAGTAATCCCCTCTGAGTTTAAAATGAATTTTATATTTCTACAAATAGCATTTGGCAGCATTGGCTGATATATTGAAAGGACCATAAATGACGTGTTATATGAAACAATACATATTCTTCTTGCAATTCGTTAAATATCGATGTCTTAAATTAATTATTGATATTTATCATAATGACATTTATGATAGTGATACTTGTCATAGTGATATTTATCATGGTATTATTTACAACAGTGTTGTCATTTATCATAGAGGTTGTCATAGCGATGTTTATCATGTGATATTTATTTTAACGATTTTATAGTGATCTATGGTATCATCGAGATGTTTATCATTTTAATACTTTTTATAGTGATATTTATCACGACGCTATTTATAATAGTATTATTTATCATAGTGGTTATAATAGGGATATTTATCATAGCGATAACTAGATAATAGTGCTAATTATCATAATGATATTTATGAGAGTATTTTATGTAATTATGTCACAGTGATATTTGTCATTGTGATACTTATAATGGTGATATTTAGCATAGTGTTATTTATTGTAAGCATAAGTACCATAATGATGTTCATAATAGTGATGTGTTTGTATTTACCATAGTGATATCAAATATATGATATTTCCCAACATGATATTTATCATAGTGATATTTATGATTATCATATTATAATGACTATATTCATCGTAGTTATATTTATGAAAGTGAATAATCATAATGATATTCATAATATTGATGTAGTGATATTTATCATTATCCTATTTATAATGATTATTTTTATCGTAGTTATATTTATGACAGTGAATTATCATAATGATACTTATAATAGTGATTTAGGGATATTTATGATAGTGATATGTATAATAGCAGTGTAGTTATATTTATCATAATGATATTTGTCATATAGTGACATCAAATATATGATATTTGCCACATTGATGCTTTTAATAGTGATATTTATCATTATCCAATTTATAATGATTATATTAATTTTAGTAATATTTATGACAGTGATATTTATGGAAGTGGTATTTAATGCACATTCTCAAATACACTGCAACTAAAACAATTAACAAATATTACTACAGAACAAATCGAAAAAGACGCGACCAGTGATTATTAAGTAATCACGTTAACTCGAATGATTAATGTTTCTTGATTTGCTCATCTCGGTCGGTGTATATGGTATGCGTTTTCATCCATTTAAAGTGGGCGTTAGTTTATTTTTAGCCAGTCCGATGTAAAAATATTCGCTTGACTAGAAATGATTCACGTATTGCCGTTTAAGGTTAACAGTTTCATGTCACATTTCTTTTTCTTCGGCCGGACAGCTCAGAGGTGGAAACGGAACGATTTTACGTTTATTCAGTACGTTAGATATTTTATGTACATCGGTACCAATCAAGACGTACACGTAGGTTCAAAAGATTTCGGTCGGGCGGTTTATACGTTTTTTATCCTCTTTTTGATCTTTGTTCGGAAACAAAGAAACGACCGCGATATGTACCAAATAAATTGTGCTTAACGGACAAATACTTTTCTTGAAAGAAGAAGAAGTTGAATTTATTAGATAATCCGCAGAAACTCTGTTTATATTCTACATATTATTGGGGGAATTTCAAAAACATGTCAGTCTTGAACTTAAAATTCGATTTAAAAAAAGTATCATAAAATGACAAAATCTATAAGAAGCTTGATTATTTCTGAAGAAATATTGTTACTTGAACATTAAAAGTATTGTCAAAACTAATTATCATCGACAATCATATATATATATATATATATATATATATATATATATATATATACATTATACTAATAATTTATAATTGTAAAGAGCAGGCATCAGTATATCAAACCAATATACTGATGCTGGAGTTGTACGAGGCACATCTCGTCATTCTCATCAGTCGATGCTCTTTATGACTATAATGGTTAAACTCTTGGTTAACCTCTAAAACTATACCAAATGGACGTTGCTGTACAAATCAATATTTACGCCAATTCACGAAATAATTCTAGCAAATCTAATTTAGCCGTCATTCAACGGTTTCAAGGCCAAGTCTTACATGATACAGTGAATAATTATCATAGGAAATAATTATTTCCCAAAGGGTAGACTGTTGAACCACGGTTATAAAAACTATTAACCCAAAAGCTTGAAGTTGCAACGTAAGTCTGGAAAGCTACGTAGGTACTATATAATAAATTTAAAATTTAGTGGGTAGATTGGTGGCGATTTACCCTCTGGATGCGTTACTCCCATACAATTTTAGATGAACGAAGAGTTTTGAAGCCGAGACATATTAGAATCGTAAATCCCAAGAAGTTTTACAAATAGTTATACAGTTCGTATTAATCTCAATTAAGTTGTTCATCACAATTCGTTGAGTTACTCGAAACTCTTCGAACTATTAATTCGGCTCCTTACTGTCAACTACTAATTTTATTGAAGCTAGCGCTTAGAAATATCGGCAATAACTTATTTATAGAGAAAGCGTTCTCTTCCATAATCACAACCTCATTTCACACACTTTTTAATGGAAAATTAATAAAAATTGGAAGATGAACTTTGATCAACTTGCCATATAGCCCAAAACTTGCTCCGTCAGACTACCAATTCTTCGGGTCTCCGCATATCATTCATAATGATGAAAAGTTACTTCAAAATGATTTGCAGAAAGCATTTAATTCAATTTTTGGTCCTAAAATCTCATTTCTCAGTTATAAAGTGACGGAGTCAGAAGAAATATTAATAATTAATCGGCCATATATGTATTAATCTATATGAGTACCAAAATATAAAAAAGAGCTAGGAATATTTGAAATTATAGTAGCTATGGGCACTTATTACTATATGAAACATATGGAAAATAGTTTCGCCATTTCAAAATTAGCAAAGCTCAAATGTAAAAGTGAAGGAAGTTTTCGTCGACCCAGACATTAGACGGTTTATGACTGATCTACAATTCATCCTCAAAAAGAAGGATGGATTGCTTCTCCGAATCTAACTGGCAAAAAGAAAATGTTTCAGTGTGTGCTGGTGAACGTATATAGATAAAAAAGAACGTATCGTAAATATTTCATAAATAAAATGATATTTTCTTAAGTTTCTTCTATTTGAATTTAGCGTAATAACTCGGTTATCATATTTATTCTAATTGTCAAGACACATGTGGACCATATGACAAAAAATAGTCAATTTCGGATTCAGGTTATGGGAAAATATGAATATCACATCACAAATCCTAAACAGCTCTTTTTTGCAGACTTGTATAATAAAAATCTGTCTCATTTAAAAATAATAACGTCAACAGTATAACCTTGAATCTTTAACGCATTTTTTAAATTATATTTAAACCTTGAACCAAAAGTTGATAACGTTTGAAGAAGATTGCCAGTGATTGAAGACTTTCAATTAGGCATTAGGAAGGAATAAGAAATGTAGTGAAAAGTCGAAAGTGTACAAAGACATGAAATTTAAAGTGGTCGTTGTAAATTATAATTCGTACGCTCAACTCAATCATTGAATATAATCTGTCGTTATAGAAATTACGTAAGCAAATTTACGATCAAGTGGCTTTGAACATAAGAATATTCGGTTATACCTTGCAAAATCTGCGAAAAACTACATGGAAATGTAGTAACTGGAAAGCCGTAACCCAGCCGCCATATTCACCGGACATTGCTTATTCAGACTACCAATTATGTGGGTCAATGACCTATATATTCATTAGTCTTGACCTCAAAAGATCAGAAGGTTTTTCGGTACCAAATCCGTATACTGTCTGAAACATGGAAAATATTAATACATAATGGTTGTGAGTACCTTCAGCATAGTACCGATAAAAATAGATACGTGTATAATTGAGTGGATAAAAACAAAACACAATTAAAAACCCATTAAATAATAAATACGTTAACCAACATGCGACTCGTGCTATAAAGTAATCTGAGCATAAATTATTCCAGATAGTTATTATAATTAGCCTGGGAACTGATTGAAACATTATACATATTTAATTAATGGTAATTATAACAATTAATCGATTTGCATTTGTTGCGTGCGAATCCAACCAAAGTCTCGTCGCCTCACACCGAATTCCTAAAACACGGATATTTTTTTCGATTGTGCATCCCCCCGTTTGTTTACCAACTATTATAATAATCCGTACGGGTACCGGTACTTTACAGTACAATTCATGCGTTCGCATTGCAGAATGCACGTATGTAAATAGGTAGGAAAATATGTATGTATGATATATTATTAACAATTACGTTCGAATTGCAATGAAAAGTATTTAATATAAATGTAAATGTGGTGATAGATTGACGTATACACTTTAATTATAAACAATTGTTATATATATAAGAACTGTGAATGTTCAAGATATTTTTCTTGTACATTACAGGTCTTAATGTAAAGAAAAATATTTCTATGCATTTGAAACACAATTTTTTGTTTGGTAAATGCATTGTGATGCGCTAACACTCTTTCACAGTACTTTGGACTAACACTTTGAATGACATGGGTTTGAAACGGATATCGCACTGAGTTAATTTGTTGGAGGCAAAGCTTTTTAACTTAACCTGCAGTCCAGTATACCACATCTTGTCGAAAGCTTAAGATATATCGAGAAATGCATCGGAGCAATATTTTTTATTATTTAAGTTTTTGTTAATTTGGTTAACCAATCTGTGGATTTCTTGTTCTGTTGTTCCTTATTTATTACGGAAGCCAAATTGGTAGTGTGGAATAATATTTCTCTCTTCTGTGATTATTTTGAGTCTCTTAATGTATAGTTTTTTAAATAGTTTGGATATCACAAGTAACAGACTTATAGGACGATAGCAAGAGATGTATTATGATTTTTTCGCTGGTTTAATTATCATAATGATTTGAGCCACTTTTCAGGTACTAGGAAACTAATTAGCTCTTAACACACCATTAAATTTAAACGTTGTTAACTTGATGCACTTTTCTGAGAGTTCTTTTAAGATTCTACCAGTAATTATGTCAAAGCAAAGAGTTTTTTAACATTATTGTAGACTCATTATTGTAGACATAAACTTGATTAGTATTTCATTACATCGATGGATGTACTCACATCGATGCAACAACATTATTGTAGATCGAAAGTTTTTTGTCTCTTCAACGTCGGAATGTCTGAGTCCACTGTTGTCGGACATTTCACTTACTTCTTTTTACTCTAGGTTTCGGTCGACGACTTTTTGCCAATTTTCTGGTAAATTCAAAATTACGTCATTGTAGAATCTCAATAAAAACACAACACTCGGTCACATGTTGCAAGAGTTTTAAGTGATGCACTATTGCAGGTTCAGTGAGATATATTACAGTATTCAGCGTGCTAACCACAATAAAAACTCGTTTAAACTAAACGGATAATTTCTTCTAATTTTATACTAGTTAAAAAGAGATAGAATACTATCTGATGCATCGGAATATTTATCCAAATCAGTCTAAAAATTCGATATATGTTGGCGAACTGGTGAGCTATGTTGCCTAAATGCTTGCAAAATTCTTCAAAACATTGCTGAAAATGATTAGAGGCACTAAACTGCTAAAAGCTGTAAACCAAACGTCAAATCTGATGCGGCAACCTTGCTATGCGCTGACGTCATACATTTTGATGATATGGGTTGGCTGTTTCACTGGACGGACAATAGCTTGCCTGGCACATGAATCGACATATTACAAAAAAGATAGTTGCAGAAGAAGTTGGAAAAGGTTTCAATTACTATACATGAAACCAACAAATTTCTAATTAAAAATACCTTACTGGCTTTAATAATATTAAGGTTCATTTTTTCGAATAATTTATTTGTCCACATATCAGTTAATATAGTGCCTACAAATTATAAAATTAATATTACTATTTTCTCCAAATAATCCCAATATTGCTGTCCTCGCTATTTTATCTGAAGATAATAATAAATGCCTTGAAAAATTGTTTATAACTTAAGCTCTACATGATATAGTATTTAAATTATAAATATATAGGGAAGCAACATATTTTACAACACTGCGAAAAAATAGACATTAATTAAAACATATTTTATTGCATTAAAGAGTTTAAAACTTTAAAATAGTGTTTAATTTCAATCATGCAATCATTTTAAAATGCTCAAGCAGAAAATTGAACGAACGGAAAATGTAAAATATTGCTTTAAATGGAAATCCTAAAATCAATTGTGAACAGTTGTAGTACGAGTATATTTGAATAACAGGATTATTTTGAGGTAAATATGACCAAAAAATTATCTCACTGGGAGTACTAAATCAGTAATACTACCTTACCAGCTATATTAACCACATATTGTTCTTCCTTCTTTCGGTTTTCACTTGCGTCTATTATTATGAAGAACCCTTGGGACAACACGAGCTTAAGCTTCAACTTTTTCGAAAGATTTTTTCTTTTACCTTTTTTTGCGGTTAGATGAGACACTCTAAGAGATAAAACAGGCCTGCAAAACAAAATCTAAGAGCTATTATTATTCTTTATGTTTTTGGGTGTAGTGAATCCGGGAATGACTTCCTTTTTGTTATAGAATGACATACTTTTTAACAATTTCAGTAACAATGGTAATCGTTAAGATATGATAATAAAAGTTAAGAGAGTTTTTCACACACAGTTCTCTGTCAGGGAATTTATAATAGTCCAAAATTTTTCTATGACCTCCTGGCACACAATCCATCCTTTTAGAGGATCTTGCATAGTCTTGATGAATTGTGGATCATTCATAAGTCATCTAACAAAAACACCTTCCTTAACCTTTGCCAGAGATTTTGTACTCTGGAACTAGGGAACTAGGTATTTGAAGCAATCTCAATCTTTGGAAAATAGTTTTATAAATTGTTCCATAATTCTCAGCTTTATGCGCAGTGGTGGTAAGAGAACTCTATGTGAAGGTACCAATGTTTCTTTGGGGTGTACGTAACTACCTAGAGGAATGGACACATGAAAACCGCAGTTGTGAAGCAGAAATGTTTTAAGAATAATTTTTTATCCATCTATACACAATATATCGACAATCTATCGTTGTGCTCTATCGTATTAGGTCTTGACAATAAATCCTGACATCCCAATTTTTTATATTATTTATTATTTCCTTTTCAGCATAGCAAATATATATGGAATTCAGTTAGCAATACTCAAAGAGTTTTGTTTCAGGCCTATGTATTAATTGGTAAAAGCGAAACATGATATTATTTTTAAAATATTTCCAGAATGATTTTTGGTCGCCAAAGCAGAACCATTAACTGTTCAATATTCAAATATGTTTGGTGCTGACATATTATTAGACATACACACGTACATTATAGTGTAATTAACTGAGTATTAGATGGGTTTTACGTTTAACGTAAGTAGAGGACGTTTTTATGATAATATGAAAATTACATAATGTTAAACTATTATAAAAATTGAGTGTAGCATGTGTTCGCATTCTTGGTTTGTGTTTTCGTTCCAAATACGTAGGGAAATATTGACAAGGGACGCAACGAACCACATATTTGTTTGTTATTTCAAACCGAAAGGTGATAATCCCATTATATAATAAAGATAATATTGTTATTTTATGTCGTGCGTGCGTGTACTTGAACATTGTTCATTACGCTGAAAGTAAAAACGTTGTTTGAAAATAGAATCATTTCTAGCACTGATTCAATCGAATGAAAACTTCGTTTTGACGATCTCATAGTCTCTTTTTACCCACTTTTTAGTTAAAGTGACTCTGAAGTTGTCTGAAGAAACTGCCACTAAAACTTAAAAATTAATGAATTTGTCCTATGAGTGCTCTATATCTAGTAATAAATTGTTATAAATTGTATCAATAATAACGCTTGATAACATGGGTTAGGGAAGAAGTAATTTGAGAGAAAACCATGAAAGAGTTAGAAATCAAAATAAATAAAGAAAAATACAGTCAGTCACTGGGAAGCCTCTAAAATATCTATGCGAAATATGGAACCAAACGAGCTTTAGTCAGCTTTTTTCTATTGAAATAGTAGTTAGATGAGGTAAACTCTGGGCTATCTAATGTATGTGTTGTAGCGTTGCAGAAAGACAACATTTTTCATATTGATTAATATTGGTCATTTTTTCTAATAATTTACTTCCCTTTGTTGATAGTAGAATATGGAGAATTGAAAGTAGAAATTTGAATCAATTGTTTAGCCGAGTTCAAGTAGCTCATGAACATTTCATTTACAATCTTCTTCACTAGTGTCAATGCTTATTTGTTTTCCTCTTTCTGAAGTAAATATATGACCAAAATAAATTTTGGGTTTTCTTTGAGTTTTTGATACAACTTTCATAGAAGACGCAAAGCGTAGAGTATTATGGAGTAAGTCCAATCATGCATCAATTTCAATGGCCAAATAGAATGTGCCCATTATAATGGGAAATATCTAAGAGTAATCTGTCAAGAGCATCAATGGCAAATCTTACTAAGAGCAACTGATGCGAAATAACCCAATCCAATTTAAGAAACCCTCAATATACCAAAAAAAAAAGAAAAACACGACGATTCAATCTGTTCTTCTCATCTAAGTCAGACACCTTCAGTTCATCATTAGTTCAACAAACTCGAACTTCCATTTCGCAAGTTTACTTTGATAAGAAATAATTAAATTTTCGAGATTTATAGCACATAGACATAGATGGCGTTACTATATTTAAATCCATATGTTTTTTAGTTAGCCCTAATCCTCAAAAGACGCGTGTATAAATTTGATAGTTGTCGGATCATTAGTTTATGAAATATAACATTTTGAGTGAAGCAACTTTTGTTATTGTGAAAAAATGGATAAAAAGGAATTTCACTTCTTGATAAAATATTTCTTTTCGAGGGCAAAAATACAGTTGAAGAAAATACTTGGCTTTATGCCCACTTTCCGGACACTGCCCCACGACAATCAACCACCAAGGATTGATATGCTAAGTTTAAACGTGGCGAAATGAGCACCGAAGACGGTGAACGTAGTGGACGCCCAAAAGAGGTTGTTACCGAAGGACACATTTAAAAAATCCCCAAAATGATTTTGAATGACAGTAAATTGAAATTGGATAAAATAGCAGACACCCTAAAGATATCAACTGAACGTCATCATATCATTCCCGAATATTTGGGTATGAGAAAGCTCTGTGTAACGTGGGTAACGCGCGAGCTCATTTTTGACCAAAAACAACGACGAGTTGATATTGGGAGCAGTGTTTGAAGATGATCAAGCGTAATAAATCCGAGTTTTTGCATCGATATGGGACAATTAATGAAACATGGCTACATCATTTCACTCCGAAGTTCAATCGAGAGTTATCCGAGTGGAATGCACACGATGAACCCGCTCCAAAGCGTGGGAAAACACAATCGGCTGGCAAGATTATGGGGTCTGTATTTTGGGATGTCCATGAAAACATTTTCATTGACTACCTTGAAAAGAAGGACTATCAACAGCAAATATCATATGGCGTTATTGGACTGTTTTGCAACTGTTGAAACGGCCGCATTTGAAGAAAAAGAATGTGCTGCTTCACTAAGACAATGCACTGTGTCACAAGTCAGTGAAAACGATGGCAAAAATTCATGAATGTTCGTCTAATGAAGTCGACGAAACTGAGGCCTATTTTGAAGCAAAGGACAAATCGTACTACAAAAATGCTATCGAAAAGTTGGAAGGTTGCTATACTCAGTGTATCACACTTGAAGGAAATTATATTGAATAAAAAAACTAATTTTTCCAAAAAATGTGTTTTACAATGGTAGGCCGGGAACCTTTCTAATAACCTGTTAAACACCAAAATAATGTCAACAAAGACTTTTGTTGCCCTTGTAAGATCAACTCTATCTAATGTCTATCCTCCTATAGTATTTTAATTAATCAACGGTCCCTGGAAAAGTTGTTGCTTATCTGTTAATCATTCAGCTGGGACTTGTCTAATCAGGACAATCTGTAGAAGAAGAGATAAACTTGAGTATCACAGAATTTATCCCAGATGATGCAATCTATAACGATAGCGAAACGTCGGCTAGTTATAATCAATAGTCGCTGTTCCAATCTAGAAGCCAATAATTCATAACGGAGTCATCTTTCTGCACGACAACTTCCGGTCTCCACATTTTCTATATCACTTGTTTTGTAATAGAAGAATATTCTTAACGTAGAATTAATATGAAGCGTATAACATGGAGAAACTGTGTAGCTTACCATGAACACATATGTTTTATTGTTGTAATGCTTCGATTTCTCTGGATATGCAAATTTTTGGAAAGAAACTCTAGAGGTTACATTTTATTCGTCTAAAAAAATAAATATACACAAGGTACAACAGGTTTAACAACTGGTTATTTTAAATTGGACAGCAAAGATTTGGAGATTCCTCTATGGACACTAAAAATATTTCAATCTCAAGGAAATTTTAGTTGCACACATTAAAATAATATAAATAACTTTGATAAAAACACCATATCTTTGTAATCATATCTAAATCTTTATTAATTCCCAGTTTGCATGCTACTCATTTTGCTGCTTCAAGCAATAAAGATAACAATTCAATTGCTTTCAATTCCTTTTTATTAAGCGCGTAATTCGTATTTTCGTATAGCAATGTAGTATTTTTAACCGGCTTCGAGAAAGGAGGAGGTTCTATGTTCGGCTATATGTTCGCCGATTTCTTCGTCAATTGTGGGCCGATTTTCAAAATCATTCTTTTATTCGAAAAAGTGTACTTCCGAGGTGGTCCCATTGAAAGGATCAATCAGGATTCGTCGGGCGAAAGGAGATAAATCGAAGGAAACGCTCAAATTTCAAAGGTACATACAGAGTTTTCAAATATTTTTTATCAGATATTTGTGTATAATGTTATTGCTGAGCTGTTTGGATGGAAAATCGCAAGTAGTTTAGTACAAAAACCATTCAGTTTACTTTTCAAGCACTAACTATAGCATAGAAGACCTCGTAGAAATATTGTAGACATCTGCTTCTATGGTGTAATGGTTAAAGCATGCAACGGCTTACAAACGGAGGTCGTGAGTTGAATTAACCCCGCGGGGAAAATAACACTTTGTTCTTGTTTAATTAGAACATTTATCAAATCACCCAGGCTAGGTAGCGGACCCGGGAGCCTGAAGTGTTACTATTTTTAATCATTGCTGCTTTATTCCTATTTTTCCTCGTAAGGACTGCACTTTTACATGGCCTACCCATTGTAATACTTACTAACATAACTGCCTAATTGATTGAGTAGATATTTAACACTAAAAAGAGAAAAGTAAAATAGTTTTAACAAAAAAATTGAACCGACTTCAAAAAATAAAAGAGGAACTTACCAAGTTTGAATGTTTTTTAATTTTTAGTGAGTTCCTTATTTACTTTTTGAAGTCGGTTCAATTTTTTTGTTAAAAATCTTTTTGTTGTATTTTATTTATAGTATGACCATAATCTACACTTACAGTTTTTTTTAATAATAAAGTTTGTTATTTTCTAAACTTACTAATCAGAAATATTTAAATAGGTATTTACAAACTTGATAGTCATAGTGTGTCACGTTGTCATGTCATGTTGATACAAAGTCAAAGTTTGACCAAAATATCAAAAATATTTAATCGAATTTGAGAATTACATCATTCGAAGGAATCAGGTCTAATTTTATCAAAAATACGGCCCCATATATATATATATATATATATATATATATATATATATATATATATATATATATATATATATATATTTTAAGTCTCCTTTTACCAACTCTGGGTTTATCTGGACTTGGCCTAAAGTTTAACGTTAGCTCCGAACGACGGTCCTCAACATTAAGCCTACCGACTGGCGAATGACCAACTTTAGAGATCATCCCAGAAGACATCCGGCCTTACCCAGCCTGGTTACTGGCGTGCCACCAAGCCGGCTTAGTTATTTCATTATGTTATCAAAATCTATTCTTCAGAAAGAAATGGTTTCCAAGATGCTATATCTACTTAATACATATATTCTCTCATTAACTTTCATTATATAATATCAAAAATTTTATATACTTTATAAAAGCTTTAAATATGGTACAGGAACCATATTTAAAACTTCTTCTATTAGAGCTTGACATATCTATATCGTTCCCTCTCTTATTTCTTTGAATAAGGTTTCAAAAAATCTTGTAAAATACGTCAAATTATTATTGAATTGTAGAAAATAAACAGAAATCAAAACGTTCCCTTGATTGATGTACAACTGTAATAAAAACATTCATAAATTCTATAATAAAATATTAGATTGCTATAATGTTTCTTAAGGTTTTCATAATTCGGAATTGTGAACGAATTCTTTTTTTACGAATAAAATTTTAACTTACATCATTTCTCAACCACATTATTCGACTGAGTTAGTTGCATAGGACTTCCAACTGCTTATATTCAAAAAGACTTTCTCAATAATGCATTTTGAACTGATTAAGGCCATTAGAACCGATTGAGAAAGACATTAACGACTATTCCAGAATTCGATTCTAACAACTGTTCGAAGAGTGGGAAAAACTATGACGTAAATGCATAGTATAAAAGGGAAACTACTTTGAAGCAGATGAAATAAATTAAGAAAAAACAAATAACCCATTTCCGTTAAAACCGATTGAAAATTATATGAAAGCGGTATTAAATTTAAAAAATTATGCATTGTTTATAAATTGAAAAACCAATCTTTTCTCCAAAATATCTCTTACATGAGGAAATTTTACTTTATTAATGACAATCCATTACTATAATTATAATAATGCACTATAAACGTAAGTGTAATGTTATCAATAACCACAAGTTGTCTTCGGAAACACTGTTTACATAAAACCGCAATTCATATTATTAGAATATTGCTGCTGGAAATTACCAAATTAGTTTGTTAAAAACTGCAAATATAGCTGGAATATATATCAGAAATCATATCATATCGGAATACATATGTATATATATATATATATATATATATATATATATATATATATATATATTAAATGTTCACATTAAATGAACATTTCCTAGAAGTGGACAATGTCAATCGCTCACTTTTATTTATTTACTAAGCAGCATCACAAATCCTGCTACTCCAATTACGATATATAATTACCAGGTAAAAATAGTAATGGTACTATAAAAAAAATCGCTAAGCAGTAACAACGGCCAATTAAATGTTGAGATAGCAATAATACGTTCAGTATGTTATACCATTTCGTAGTCTTTCCACTTCTGGTATTTAGCCGACTATATGTGAAAGAATTACTTCAATACGCTTTTATTGGGGTCTTTAACTTTATAAGACTTCTTTTCTCTGAAGCTAATTATATTTCTTTGCTCTTTCTTTTGCTCTACACAGTTACTACTATACCGATACATTTCTGTGTATTTAAAGGTGTTTTCTATAAGTATTCATTATATGAATTAAATATCTATTTTTGCTATAATATTATTTTACTGAAACTATATACAGATTTTTCTTTTTTTTTCTACCTGTTACAAATTATTTACTGATTATATTACCATTTATTATAATACAACAATCGCAAATAACTTCACGCCACCATATCACAACTTAATCTAACTGTTTTATATTTAGTATTGTTGATAAACGTATACAGGTGCTAATTTGATTATTTTATCTCAAGAAATCTTCTGTAGAAGTCCATTTAATACTTTTAGAACTTTGTAGTGATGCTGCCCCGTCATAGCCCAACTGTCGGTTTTAGATCCAACGCCTTAAAAGAGATGAGTCTGGTGTCAATGACAAAGAACGGCCTGGAGGGCTCGAAGACAATTATTTGGGCGGCTTATTGAATTCAAACCTAACTCAGAAGTTTAAGAAACTTTTAGACAACTTAGCAGTTGATGAAATAATATTCCATTTCGAGCGCTTTCAATATCGCGATTTCATAACTTTCCAAAAAGATCGGTTTGGTGTAGCACATTATGACTGTTTATTATTATGAAAAGTATTCAGAACAACCATCGACATCGATACGAATCTGATATATTCAAGGCCATAAAGTCTTACTAGACATAGTGTGCGATCAGCAAAGTGTAGGGTATTATGAGCTTGATATGCAGTAATATTTAAATGAAATATTTTATTAAAATTCTATTATTAATATATGTTAATAAATATTCCTTCGAGTTGTTAATA
Source organism: Rhynchophorus ferrugineus (assembly GCF_030347505.1). Taxonomy (NCBI): domain Eukaryota; kingdom Metazoa; phylum Arthropoda; class Insecta; order Coleoptera; family Curculionidae; genus Rhynchophorus; species Rhynchophorus ferrugineus. Next base: position 13,240,788 of record NW_027472583.1, on the reverse strand, counting down.
CGAACGAAACTTGGCTACAACTATCGATCGGAGATCTCATTCTATATCTCTAATTTGAGACCATAATAATATTTTTGAGTCTAGTTTAGTGTAAGCCTAACCATAGCCATTGAAGCTATTTAAACACATTTTACGACGTGTTGTTGCAAAAATAGACCCGTAATAAGAAGAAAAAATGTCAAAGTCATCCTTTTACATGACAATTACCACACGCTGTAAAAGTTGTGAAGAGAAAGAGAGATTTCTTCAATACAGCATGACTTGGCATGGCTTGGTTGACACACAGATTGCCAAATGCTGAATAAGTGTGAAAATAGGATAGATGACCAATTTTCATCAATAAAGACCATCATGAAGTGAAAAAATTATCAGAATGATCAGAATACATTCCAGCATTAGGATTGCTAGGTTATATTTAAATGACTTATTAACATTTATGTTAAAAGAAAAGTATTTTTGGATAACTATCATTAAAACTAATAACAACAATTTTAATCGATATATGGAATCTAGATATATTCAGTCTTGTTGTTGGACGTATAAGAGATTTTGTTTATATTTAATTATATCTATGTATATCCAAATAGTGCGAAACCAAAGCATCCGACCTAAGTTTTTCTTAAATTGGTTTTATTGTCTGAAAGGATGCTTCAGGATGTACCAGAAAATTATGTCTCATATATTACACACAAATAGACTTTAATGACTATAAATATAGAGATATATTGATATAATTTAGGTTAAAGGTAATTAGATATCAACACAGGAAAAAGCTGTAGTTACATTAACTAGTACTAATAGTTTGGCCAACTTCGAGCATAGCACTTACAGTGACTTTGCAAGCATTCTCAAGTTTCTCAATATTAAAAAAAATCAAAGCAAACAATGCTCAATGTCGTTTCATTTCAGTAGCATTTAATAAATAGTAAATCGGCTCATTAAATGTTTCGCTGCTAATCAGCGCAGAACCCCAGTATTAAGTTTCTTTGGGAATTCCGTGCTATGTTATATATATAACATATATATATCATTTTACCAATTACCGGCGTTTATCTGGACTGGACTTACAGTTTAACGTGGGCTCCGAACCACAATGTTCGGTATTAAGCCTACCGACTAGCCAGTGACCAACTTCAGAAATCACGCCAGAAAATATCCGGTCTTACCCAGCTTGGTTACTGGCGTGACTGGGGCCATTTTCCTTATCGGATTTTACACTCTTGCCTAGGACAATCATAAATAGTAAACAATCACAACAATCCAACCCGCGATTATCGCAGCAATAGGAGGACCATCCTGTCGCCTTTTCCACTGCGCCACCTGCTCAAGCTCTGTCTTATGATAATAATTAAAACTATTTTATGGCCGTACTTAGTTCCGTAGTGATAGCGCAAGATGAAATATATTAGCTGCTTAGATACATTTAAGACTTTTATCGAAGTTTTCAATAATTAACAATAAGATTTTGATGTTTACTTTATCAACCACTCATACTATTGCAGCACAATTTTGCTTCATTTCTGCACCTTGTGGGAGTGTTTCATTTTCCAACACAATAACTGTCATCTTTATCTCTAAAGTAGCCATAGTGTGATTTTACTGAACAAGTGTTCAGTTAGAGATACAGAACCTAAAAGCTATGAATTGGAAGCAACAAAAGGTACTTTTCGGATCATTTCAGGTAAGAACCAGACACTATTAGACCAATAAGACTAAGTACAAATAGCAAACAAGGATTATTACCTATAATTTTATTATTCTGACATTGTTATTACGGTATATTATCTAAATGTTATTTAACGATACCATATTTAAAGAACCATATTTAAATTTGTTTGTGTCTAAATATATCTGTAGACATATATATATATAATAGTATGAGTAGTATATATTAGTACAAGACATCACTAACCATAACCAATTAAATTCATCTGAAGACTAACAAATGCACATCATGCATATTAATAGCATTTATTCAAATATTCCAGGATATACTATGCAATCTGGTACCAATAACATGTATTTCCCTTTGAATCATACTTGGTGAAATTGTGAATGGTGAAAGTATCGGATATTGTAAATAGGTTTCTTCTTTCAAAAGTATTTCTAAATAAGTTAAATTAATTATTTTGGCTTTGTTAAATTTTTCTTAATATCTTAAATATTTTAAATAATGTTGTTAATGACATTCCGTTAGGAAAATATTTTCTGTCTATATTTTTCCCGGTCTTATACAGCATTAGCAATTCTAAAGAGAAAACCATTATCATTTAGAAACAATGTGTTACTATTAAAGAGAAAATATAAAAGCAAAATGTTTTATTGTTTCTTTTATTTATTATATGGCTACCACTAAAGAATGAACGCCAATGATATTTATTTGCTCACTCTATTTATTAGTATGTTGTATTTTACAATGGAAGATTACGAGCTCTATTATTTTAATACGTAAATATAGCTAAAGAACTGTACTAATTTAGCTAAGTTGCATATAATTACAACATCAGGAGTATCGGTAATTACTTTCCGGTTTTTGTAACAGTTAAAGTTTGTAAGTTTGTTAAAGTTACGTTTCTCCAAATTAAGCATTATAGATTAATAATTCTTTGAAAATGTCGAATTGTGTGGCCGAGAAATTTTGAACAGTAATTTGTGAACGCTTCTAAGCTATGAGAAACGTCATTGAATCGCTGCTTAAATTCCACAGAAATGCTATCGTTACTGAGAACAAATGATCAACTTGAACTGGCCTGTGTTCGAAACCTGCTAAAGACTTTAGCGTCTGCAATGTTAAGTCATCATCATCAAGAAAATGGTACATCTAGTAAACATTCATTAAAGTATGATTTTTGCCTTGAGTAAGACTATGGGTTTATCTGGATTGGGCCTAAAGTTTAACGTGGGCTCCGAACCACGGTCCTCAGTATTAAGCCTACCGACTGGCGAGTGACCAACTTTAGAAATCATTCCAGAAGACATCCAGTCTTACCCAGCCTGGTTACTGACGTGACTGGGATCATTTTCCTTGTCGGATTTTACACTATTTTATTTCCTACACGGATTTACCTATAACATTCACAAATTTTAAACAATCACAAACAAAAATTTACGACCATGCCCCAGCAGGATTCGAACCCGCGGCTATCGCAACAGTACGAGGATCGTCCCATCGCCTTTACCACTGTACCACCAAGCCCGCTATGATATGCAATTGTTAATTATGTTGATTGGAAACAAATATTGAAAGCAGCAAAAATGTAATTTCCAGCCATACATAGGACAAATGCAACAGTCTTGATATAATTAATTAACTAATCATTAATTAATCATTATTTATTAGAATCCTATACAAGGTAATGCTAACAATCTGAAAAACTACCAATAGAGAATATTCCTAATCCCAAAATCATTTTAATGTTTTATTAAGCAGTTACCTATACATTGATGGAAGTTATTTAAAACAAATATAACTGGAATGGTATTTCTTCTAAATATAGATACACCTATAAACAATTACAAACATAAATTAAAAACACCTATGATCTGACTGGGACTTGGATCTAAAAGTATTGCATGAATAAGAAGATCGTACAATCCTAGTTCATAGAGGTACCGGGGCAAATCATCATCTACGATGGGCAATATCTAATAGTTATTATCGATTATAAATATAAAATTAAAAAATATTAATTTCATGTATATTAAGTTCTTATACGGATTATAATGTATTGGTAAAGACACGAACAATAAAAACAACTGTTACACAATTTTCTGTACACAAAATAACAATTTTCTATTTTACATTATTGAATCGTTCAGTATATGCAATATGAAACATTTTCCACTTTCATTATTTCCTCAAAATCTACTCAAATACTTTCAAAAACTTATGGCAATGAAAAGTAATGACTTTTATGTAAATATAACCCAAGACAATGCGTTTCAAAGCTTATTGGAAGAAAATCCAAACTATCAGAGACTATTTAGCAGTTAACGAATCTGTTTCCAGATGTTTCATGCAATGCCAAAATTCCAAAAGGGAAGAAAATCTTATTCAAGCTTTTTTAATATCGCGGTTTCATTGTTTGTCATGAAAAATAATAATAGATTTCTGTGGCGTTTTATATGACTAGCGATTAAAGGTACTACGAAAAAGGTACTATGATAATCCCAAGCGCAAAAAGTCGCGGTCTAGTTCATTTGGTGGGATCGGAGAGATGTAGTATATTAAATCTGAATGAAACTCTTAATCCACATGTCTACATATACCAATTGAACAAATTTAAAGACGTATTGTGGCAAAAAATATCAAAATATGCTGGAACCACCATACATCTAGGGCACCGTCTTGTATGACATCGCTAAGTCACACTCTGCAAGATATTCTAGTTAAGATATTCTGTTATAACCCGAATGAAAAGCTCTGCCATACCCATCGTACCTACCAGACACATCGCCTTCTGATTACAACTCGTTCACATCAATGCAGCATGTCTAACGGACGATTTCAAAATGCTAACATTGCTAAACCAATATCATGTTGCCTGAAAGATGAAACAAATTGTACAAAGCGATCAAAAATATATAATATACCAGTTGTTCTTAATCAATGCAATCAATCAAATCAATGCAAAGTGACAAAATGGTCAGACTATAAGCAAACATCCAATAGAAAAGATAATTTATATTAAAGTTTATTAATTTATAATTTATTTTATTAATTTTCTGCTTATTTTTACACTAATTCTTATAAAATATCATATAACAATATCGATTATTTTTAATTTAATAGTAAATATATCTAGATAATTTTCTTAGCTTTTCAATCCAATCGTCTGGGAATATTTGGAAATTCCTCTTATTCATTTCGGATTACTGGAATTGGGCGATTTATTTTCCGTAACTTGATTGCTATCTACATATACTCAATAAGGCTAAATGGAAAACAGTTATCTTATATTCAAAATGTTAAAACCCTCGAATTTAACACTATTTTTACAGTATTTTTACCAATATTATATATTGCTGATTAAAATACAACCAAACATTTAATATTATCAGTTCTATCATTATTTCATAAGTTTTTAGAAACTCAATAACTGAATTTTCGAAGTTTGTTTCTTTTATTAAACGACCTCGAAAATGGAGGAGGTTCCATGTTCGGCTGTATATTTTTTAAATATATGTTCGCCGATTTATCCGTCGATTGTGGACCGATTCTCAAAATGCTTTCTTTTATTTCAGAAAGTGCACTTTCGAGGTGATCTCATTGAATCCAAATCAGGATCCGTTGGGGGAAGGGGGGAAAATCGAGGGAAAAGCTCAAATTTCAAAGGCACGTACAAACATTTTCACATATTTTTTATCTAAAATAATCAGATATTTGTGTTTAATGTTATTGCTGAGCTGATATGACGGAAAATCGAAAGTAGTTTAGTGCACAGGTCATTCAGTTTGCTTTTTAAGCACTAAAGATAGCATATAACACGAAGACCTCGTAGAAATGTAGTAGAAAACTGCTTCTATTCTAAACGATCGCGTTTTCGATACCCGGCGGGGACAATAACTTTTTGTTATTGTTTAATGAAAACATTTGTCAAATCACCTAGGCTACGTAGCGGGCTCCAGGACCTGGAAAGCTCCTTATGTTCAATCATTGGTTCTTTATAACTATTTTTCCTCATACAATTTACACCTTTACTTGGCCTACCCATTGTAATATTAAATAAAATAACTGCATAATTTCTTGAATAAATATCTAACACTAAAAAAAGAAATATAAAATATAAAATATTTTTTTAAAAAATTGAACGGATTTCAAAAAGTATATAAGGAGCTCACTAAAAATTAAAAAATAATCTAACTTAGATTTTTAACACAGAAAAGGTATTAAAAAAATATATATACATAATAATCGCTGTAATACTATATAAAAATAAACAAACACCTTATTTAACCTATCTACTACACGTATTTTATATTCTCCTATTTTTTTCTATTTTCTATACACACAATTTGGCTTAATACCTACCTAAACCTATTCATATATTAAAAATATTACTTTATCTACTACCAAGTGATTACTTTGAAGTCGGTGCCGAGGGTATGTGTATATAGTTTTTCTTTTTTTTTTAATATTTTAAAGTCTCCTTTTTACCAACCAATTTATTTGGACTGGGCCTACAGTTTAACTTGCGCTCCTAACCACGGTCCTCGGCATTAAGCCTACCGACTGACGAGAGATCAACTTGAAAGCCATTCCGGAAGACATCAGGTCGTACCCAGCCTAGTTACTGATATGACTGGGGTCATTTTTCTTGTCGGCTTTTGCACTCTTGCCTAAGCAGGATTCGAATCCGCGACTATCGCATCAATAGGAAGACCATCCTGACGTCTTAACCACTGCGCCAACCAAGCCGGCCTGTTAATCTTTATTTAGTTATTATAACGATTACTATGTACATATTTTATTTTAAAACTTTTTTTTGTGTTAATAATCTATGTTTGATTATTTTTTACTTAATTATTTTTTACTTAAAATATTTTTACTAATATATATTGCTGACCAAAATACGATCAAACATCTAATATAATCAGTTCAATCATTATTTCATACGTTTTCAGAAAGTCAACTACTGAATTATCGCTTTTTGATTTTTTTGTGCATGAAAAGTTATAAAAAGGTTTTTGCCAAATATTGTCTTAAAAGATATGTGTTTCGTAAATTTTATAATTTCATGTAACCCTCTCAACATGCCAAGTAACAGTAACTGTAGTACTTAAATGTAGGTCAATCATATAGAATTTAAAAGTATTCTTTTAAATTAATTTGGCGATTCTGGTTTCAAAACAAGTTGCTTTCTGCAAAATTGTATTATCTGAGTCAGAATAACCGGTTTCATAACTATTTTAGATATGATTTTTAAAATGATTTTACGCTGAGTTATCAACTAATTACGGTTATATATATATATATATATATATATATATATATATATATATATATATATATATATATATATAGATATATATATATAGTTTATCTGGACTGGGCCTACAGTTTAACGTGCGCTCCTAACCACGGTCCTCCGCATTAAGCCTACAGACTGGCGAGAGATCAACTTGGAAGCCATCCCAGAAGGCATCCGGTCGTACCCAGCCTAGTTACTGACATGACGGGTCATTTTTCTTGTCGGATTTTACACTCTTGCCTAAGCAGGATTCGAATCCGCGACTATCGCAGCAATAGGAAGACCATCCTGACATCTTAACCACTGCGCCAACCAAGCCGGCCTGTTAATCTTTATTTAGTTATTATAACGATTACTATGTACATATTTTATTTTAAAACTTTTTTTTGTGTTAATAATCTATGTTTGATTATTTTTTACTTATTTAATGTTTACTTCAAATATTTTTACTAATATATATTGCTGACCAAAATACGATCAAACATCTAATATAATCAGTTCAATCATTATTTCATGCGTTTTCAGAAAGTCAACTACTGAATTTTCGTTTCTTGATTTTTTTGCGCATAAAAAGTTGTAAAAAGATTTTATGCCAAATGTGGTCTTAAAAGATATATTAAAAAATATGTGTTTTCTAAATTTTATAATTTCATGTAACCCTCTCAACATGCCAAGTAACAGTAACTGTAGTATTTAAATGTAGGTCAATCATATAGAATTTAAAAGTATTCTTTTGAATTAATTTGGCGATTCTGGTTTCAAAACAAGTTGCTTTCTGCAAAATTGTATTATCTGAGTCAGAATAACCGGTTTCATAACTATTTTAGATATGATTTTTAAAATGATTTTACGTTGAGTTATCAACTAATTACGATATATATATATATATATATATATATATATATATATATATATATATATATATATATATATATATATATATATAATAAGTTGATCTCTATGATAATAAGTTAATGCCGAGGACCGTGGTTAAGAGCGCACGTTAAACTGTAGGCCCAGTCCAGATAAATTCGTTGGTAAAAAGGAGACTTTAAAACATTTAAAAAATATTTTTTTAATACCTTTTCTGTGTTAAAAATCTATGTTAGATTATTTTTTAATTTTTAGTGAACTCCTTATATACTTTTTGAAATCCGTTCAATTTTTTTGTTAAAAATATTTTATATTTTATATTTCTCGTTTTAGTGTTAGATATTTATTCAAGAAATTGTGCAGTTATTTTATTTAATATTATAATAGGTGGGCCAAGTAAAGGTGTAAATCGTATGAGGAAAAATAGTTATAAAGAATCAATGACTGAAAATAAGGAGCTTTCCAGGCCCTGGGGCCCGCTACGTAGCCTAAGTGATTTGACAAATGTTTTCATTAAACAATAACAGAAAGTTATTGTCCCCGCCGGGTATCGAACCCGCGTCGTCCGTTTAGAATAGAAGCAGTTTCCTACTACATTTCTACGAGGTTTCTATCTTATATGCTAAGTTTAGTGCTTAAAAAGCAAACTGAATGACCTGTGTATTGAACTACTTCCGATTTTCCGTCACATCAGCTCAGCAATAACATTAAACACAAATATATGATTATTTTAAATAAAAAATATGTGAAAATTTTGTATATGGCTTTGAAATTTGAGCATTTCCCTCGATTTTCCCCCTCTTCCCTCAACGGATTCTGATTTGGATTCAATGAGATCTCCTCGGAATTGCACTTTCTCAAATAAAAGAAAGCATGTTGAGAATCGGTCCACAATCGACGGATAAATCGGCGAACATATATTAAAAAAATATACAGCCGAACATGGAACCTCCTCCTTTTTCGAAGTCGTTTAATAAAAGAACAGCTTTTTACACTTTTATACGCAAAAAAAACAAACTTCGAAAATTTAGTTATTGAGTTTCTAAAAAATTATCAAATAATGATAGAACTGATTATATTAAATGTTTGGTTGTATTTTGATCAGCGATATATAATATTGGTAAAAATACTTGAGTTATCAACTAGTTACGATATATATACATATGTATATATACGTATACATATATATATATATATATATATATATATATATATATATATATATATATATATATATATATATGTATTTATACGTATATATATATATATATATATATACGTATGTATATATATATATATATATATATATATATATATATATATATATATATATATTTATATATATACATATGAACGCTGAAACAGTTTCGCATGGTGTGCGAGACTGAGTGATCAGTTAACCGTGCTGAAAAATGTTTATATGTGTGATCTTTTGTAAAAAGGGGGGGCATTTGAAATAAAAGTATTATATGCAAATTAAAGGATTCAGACGACTCACGATAGACGAAATATAACGACGTTAGCTCTGCGAATCGCGTATGAATCATCGGACAACACGATACGATATAGATAGAACAGTTAAAACGCGAAACCTCATGGAGTACACATCGAACCTGCCATCAGTGGATAAAGGTAGGGGATTCAAACAGTTTTATTGAATGGATTCGGTCTTGTTTGTGGTTCGTTCTTAGTGCTTCGTTCTTATTATTATCTACAGTGGTTGAATAGTGATATTTTAAGTGAACCATCAGTGAGTAGCGCAACAGACTATCATTTTATAATCATTTCATTTGATTATCTCGTTCTGATTCCGCGCAAATTCCTTAATTACTTTTTAAATATTTTTTCGTGTCTGAATTTAATCGGAAAAATTATATGATCTCGCGTATGTAAATCTAAATTATCTCTACGAACTAATTAGATAAAAAAACATGATTTAAATAAATTAACCTATTTTTATATAATTTTTTTGTTTTTTATCAGAAAAATTATATGGTCTCCTGTGATTTTAGTTCAATTTTCTTGACACAAGATCATATTAACTCTACGGACTAAAGAAATAATAAAACATAAAGATTTAAATAAATTAATGAATTTTTAAATAATTTTCTTTGTACTTTCGATCGGAAAAACTATATGGTCTCGTGTGATTTCTGTTTACTTTCTTTGACCCAAGACCAAATTAACTCTACTAGTTAGACCATAAAATATAATTATTTAAATAATTTATTTATTTTTTAAACATTTCTTTGTGAATTTAATCGGAGTAATTATATATTCTCGCGTGTTTTCTGTTTATTTTCCTTGACACATAATCAAACTAACTCTCCTAATCATCGGGATTTTTGGGTTTGAAAAACGTGTAATCAAACGAACATTTTAATCAATATTTGCATAATCATTCACGTATATTTTTTGTTTTCTAACATTGTTTGGCAGTAATTTACCTACGTACTGATTATCCGCACCCTGATTATATTATTATCAACTTAATATCACCTAAACTATTGCGTTTTTTCGCTATAAAATTAATATAGAATAACGAAATATTATATTTAAAAAAAAACAGAAAAGCAATATTTAGACAATATATTCAGTATCATACATTCAGGCAAACCCTATTTGATAAAAATATAATTTTTGTTATGATTATAGCTGATAATAATAACTGATCTGAGTAAGAGTTGGGGTCCAGTCCAGATAAATCCAAAAAATAAATAACTTACAATTTTGGGAAAATATTCTAAACATAATTTTATGTTACATACATAAAAAATAGATTAAAAATCCGGTATAATCTCTTAATTAATTAAATTAGTAAAGTAAATTAGCAGTCTTAGTAAATTCTTTCGATTTGTTAAATGAATCCATATAACTGTGAACTAAATTAAAATTAACGGCAAAAAGTAAAAGAACCAGATTAGTTGAGTTAGGTGATAACTTTCAAAAAACTGTTTATGCTTCATTTGTGTGCCGACTATAAACGTAACACGCGATGAATGACACCTAGTTATGAATTGATTGGGTTTTGATTTACAACTTTATATACATATTAGCGGTCAGATGCTTTTATAATAGGCCAACAATATAAAAACACAATACCGAAATAATTTTCTTGCGGATTTACAGCCTAATTAAAATTATTGAATTTTTCCAAGTTCACCAAATCATTCTTATATAAATATAAAGCTAGTCAACGGATAACTATCTAAGTTGCTTTTGTTTTTGTTTTTCTTTTGTTGAAGATTTAAAACTACTGATCTATAATATCTCAAAACCTAAGATATTGTTTGATATTTTTCAACACTAATGTCTTGCTAAAGTCACCTTTACGGTCCGTGCTTAGAATATTAAATATGATCGATGCACTGTCTAATTTTAAATAACTAAATTATGCAATACTTATATCGTGTCTATATATGTTATATCGCGGGACTGATACGGTCACGGTTGTTGAAAAAAGGCTGTGATTTTACCAAAACATTTTGGATTAATCCAATTAACCAGAATCAACTTATCTATTAAAGAAAAACATATTATTAGTTGAACCTACTAGGTCACAAAAGATCGACTGAAGGACCCCAGCTATAAACTATTAGAATTTAATTAATAATTACCTTAATCCCACAATTGCTATCACAAGCAGTTCAGGGTGCCGACAAAACTCTTTTCACTTCTACTCAGCAATAATTTTAACATCAATATTAAAATCTTTAGGATCTTTAGGATCGATGTATATACTTATATTAACTTGCGCTTGTACAAGTACTGATGCCGGTTCAAAATCAGCAATTATAGACAAACCCACAAAACAGTGTTGGATAATGAAATAGAAGAAGTTAGCATTCCTTTAGAAACAGTGTTCCTTAGTCGTACCAGTTCAAAAAAACAAATACAGTTTCGGTACCAGCTTATCGATTATTATTTTAAAACCGCGACATTCTAAGTAGTTCTATTTTTATTTTCTAAATCATGAATTATGTATGTGTCCGCGTTGCCTATTACAACATACTTTAAATAATAATCATTTCAGTTGCATCTCAAGATTTTTGAACTTGATCAGAATTTATTTATAGTGGAAAAACGTGAGACACAAGTACGAATAAAGGAGACAAAAACACACACAAAAAAAATAATTTTTTTCCTATGAGTAAATTTGTTTAATTTTGATAATAGTAACACATTATTGTTCCTTATATGTTCGACTCGTTTCAAATGATAGGACTATTTTTAGCTAATTACCACTACTGAATCATTAAATATATGCTTAAGGCGTATAGTGGATTTGTTCGAGATTATATATGATAATGGATTATATTCTCTAAAGTAAATGTTTTATTAATTTATTTTGTTCGTGGTAGAAAATACTTTAAGCCTGTGAACACAATAGACATCATCGTTTACTAGAAGTATGTTTTTATTTATATATTCTGCGCGAGTCAATAGCAACAGCGAATTCTTTCAGAAACCTTCTTAGTATAGTTCAATACCTGATAAAATCAAGTCCCCTCTCGTATGAGATTTGCAGAGTATATGAAGGATTTTTTTGTATTCTTTGGGTGAGCGTCGTTTAAAATTAAATTAGAAATGTGCTCCACAATCATAGCAGCCATATAGCTCCTTACTGAAGATTTTTTTCTCTACTAATACACTATTATTATTATTAAACAGTGAAAACTAGGTACTTATCTAGGAATACCCATTGTATCTTACTTAGTCTTTAATAAAATAAAAGTTAGTAGCACTTTTTAGTGTTTTTACCATTTAGTGTACCAGTATTGTCTAAGAGTTCACTTCAGTGCCCACATGATTCCATTTCATTCCATTCCATGGTTTACAAGTCATTCCACATGTATTGTTTCGAATCTCTTAATTTCCTGCATGTCTCTGGGTACATCCACAATACTTCTCAAAACTTTATTCCAAAACGTTTGTATTATGTTGGCATTACCTCTCGCAGGACATCCATTTTATAGGTCCATATAGGATTTAGAATTTACTTATATATATGTACGGATAATTGAAATTTTGATTCAATTAACTCATTTTTTGTTTGTTTTTTAATTCCAATCCATTTGTTTTCTCATTGATGTACATCTTCTAATGAGTTTTTTGCGTAAAGATTCATCTTAAGGCACTAACATCGTCACTGGATGGGTAATAATATTACTCATATTTATTGATATATGAAAAGTTTAGTTATAGATAAATTCAATATGGTCTTTGGCTTTTATTCTCCATATCTTGCTCCACTTATTTATATTATTACTTGTATGTTGCCGCTTTCTGGATGCTTCATCGCTGTTGTACTAAATGGTAAGTATCACAGAGTTATCAGCAAATCCATAGTAACATTTTCTATATGTAATATGTCACCTGAATAAATCAGGTATAGGACAGAACCCAAAACAGTACCTTGCTCTTACTGAAGATGATGAGCTTTTGAACTGGTGAACTTTTGCAGTATTTTTCATTAGATATTATGCCGAATTCTTGTCTATTTTGTGAAAATACTCATACCGCTAGTGATGGTCATATATATTGTACAAGAAGATTGAGTATCATTTAGTTGAATTAAACTTTATATATATTAGTAAACTCAATTGGCTGCTTCAGCTCTACTATAATTAATTAAATTATTATAAATAAAAGTAACCTAAGTTTTGATTCAAATCATGATCTATATTTTTATCTATAAAATAGTGTAGACTTATTAAATTAAGTGCTAAACGACCGATCATTCAAGATAACTCGTCGAGTTTTGCGAATATATCATTTCACCAATATAATGTAAATATCCAATTCCGACTGACTCAGAAACCGGTTAGAATGCACTGTAATATTTAAAACACAGACCAGATAATAGGAAAGTATTTAAATTATGTCTAACATGATCATGCACGTATTGAAATTAATTCCTTCGCTATTGATAAAAACATATTTTATGGCGTTATGACGTAAATATCGTAGCATGAGTGAAAAGAAAGGTGACAGTCATCAAGGTTTCGATACGCCAACGTGCAGTGGATACGCGTTCAACATGTAAATAGTTGAGAAACGTTAAGAAACAGCCAAATGATTCATCCAAAATTTTCTTTTTTATCCGGTAGTCTCTTCAATTCTAATTTTAGTGAAATTGTGATATAACCTGTTACAATCACAAGGTCGATTATTATTAGACGGAAATCAAACTGGAAAAGACTTGAAAAATCATTATTTTTCTAGATATTAAATTTTTGCGATTTACTTGAAGTAATCGAAGATAATGAAAACCTAAAGGGAATTATTTTATTAATTCTGATTAAGTAACCTAATCTATAACAGTGATAAAATAAGATAAATTAGTTTAAAAACCAACAATTTGTAATAAAATATATCTAAACAAGCAAATGCAGTTCATATTAAAAGAGTAATCTATAAAATAATTGTAAAAATATACAGTAAAATAATATTCGATTGAAAAAAATGCCTTCTATATAACTTGGCATCTAAGTATAAGAACAAAACTATTTTTCTAGGTATTAAATTGTTGCCATTTACCTGAAGTAATCCAAGATAATGAAAACCTAACGGGAATTATTCTATTACTTCTGATTAAGTAACCTAATCTATATCTTCTTAAGAGTGATAAAAATTAATAAATTAGTGTAAAAATCAACAATTTCTAATTAAAAAAATACCTAAAAAAGTAAATGCAATTCATATCAAATGAGTAATCTATAAAATAGTTGTAGAAACACAGAGTAAAATAACATTCGATTGAAAAAAATGCTTTCAATATTAATTCGCATCTAAGTATAGGAAGAAAACTTCAAATCATTATAAAAGTTCTTCACAACATAAAAGTCATATCTATAAATCAGCTTTTCTATATATAGACCATAATGTTTTTGAACAGAAATAGTTCAATTGATAAACTAGAATAATTAAAATAAATCACCATAAGAAATAACCAAAACATATCACTAGAAAACATCACGATTTCTAGAGCTAACTTTGTTTACAAAATTAAGATGTCTAACATAAAATGAACCAAAAACAGTTTAAAATATTGATATATTAAATACTTAACCATTACTAAATAAAAAACTAAATATAATAGAAGAGATAATATAGAGTAATATGTATAGAGAGTAAATAAAATTCAGACAGAAGTTCAGGCAGATATTCCTTTGTCACTCTGTGTTACAAATATGCTAACATTCTAACTGTGCTTGATATTCCTGGTATAATATTTCTTTTCTTTTATTCATTATACTTATTAAATAGTTATATGTTTTAGTATCGAACTAATTTGAACGTTAATTGTTATTTTGTGTTTTATCCATTTATATTTCAAATGAATTTTCCCCATGTAGAGAACCCAACTAATATTAATAGTCGTCTCTTTTCAATCACATGAGACAGATCACATTATAACATTCAAAATACAGCTGATAGGAAACCAAATAAATTAAGACTCACTTAACAAGTTTTGCTTTCTTTCGAACTGTAAATTTTCAATGTTGAGTTCAAACGCGTGAGGTGATAAATAAATTGTTTCGCAAATTAGAAACATAATGTGCTTCAACAAAGAAAAAACATAGGGAATGAATTTAATTGCTTGTCAATATAAATACAAAGGCTAATGTGATATTAACAAATACACTAGTATTTCACATATAAACACCAAAAATTTTATCATCCCATATTAACTAAATCCTCTTCAAATAACACAGTTTTAGTAGTGACACAATACACAGAATCATTAGCAAAACATTCCAATCCAAGCTGACTCATATTCCATTGTACTACTAGTTTATGTTCACAGTTTTAAATAAAATAGTGAAATTTAATCTAATGGACTAGAAACCACGAAAAAAGAATGTTTTTGTTTGAAAATAATCGGTAGCATGCATCTTCTTCAGGTCAACTTCACTGATTTCTGTAAACTAGTAACATGTTGTCTTTTAAACGTAAACAATAATAACAATAAACAAACATAATACACACTGAATTATAAGCACACTTGTAATTTTAATCTAATCCTCTGTTAAATAGCATTATTTAGATTATTTTGCATTTGCTTAAAATTAATGATACCCTTTTTTGTATTGTTCGTACAGACATCAAATAACAATATCGTCTTTGTAACTTTTATCAACCATAAATAATGTCTATCATTAAAATAAACCATGAACAATTAGAACGCAGATTACTGTCAGAAAACAACTAATATTGTGACGACAAATATGTGTATTACCGCATTAGAAACTCTCACCGCATCGTATTAATGCTTTTATCATGACGATCTTTTTTTAATGGCTCCGAAAAAATTAAGTGAACGCACTACTCATCACTGACCATCAAGTAGAAATCCGAAATCTATAGTTCAATAATTATAACAAGACGTATACACGGGATAAAATGAGTTTAATATTAAGAAGATTCAATTAGCTTCACACAAAAATATTCTTAGAATCCCAGCTTGACCATACGGTCGTTTAATTTTAAGCGTCATAATTCTCAAGAAGAATAAAAAATTAACAGAGCCGTATAAAAATGAAAATAGGTCAAAATCACCGGTGGAAATAAATCTATCTTATGATTAATAAAACACGTTATTTTATTTATTTATTTTTATTAATCAAATACGTTAACAATTCAATAAAGCACTTTTTATAAATAGATTTTATGATTTTCAGTGTTTTATCGGATAACGACAATAAATAATTTCATAAATTAATAGACTAAACCATCATCAAACCTCGGTATTCTTAATTAATATAATATTTACCTAAAATTGTATCAATGTCATTACCATTCAAATTTGTTCGTAAATTTCATGTATGATTCATGCGTTAAAAGCTCATTGTCCTACAGATTTTCTGTATATAGTTCCGATAGTTGCAATTAAAACAGGCAATCATTATTTACGTAAGACAGTTAAAAAAATAGTTGTTGAGTTGACAACTTAGTTATTTTTTCCACGTGCTGTAATTAGTTATTAGTAATAATTACCACCAAAGAGTAGTTTAACTATTATAGGCTTTATATTTAATGAATCATATTCTCTCACTTCTATCTCACAACCATTTAAAATCGTTGAAATATGCGACAACTGATAGACATTCATTCATAATTATATAGTAGTTCTTTGTTATTATACCCGGGAATATATTATACATTATTTTTATATTTAGTGTTTTTAATATTAAATATTTGTTGGTATCAAAAATTAATTTAGTGTAACTTATATGAAAATCTTAAATCAAGATAATAAAAAATATAAAATAATAAAAAAATAAAAGATAAATCCAATCTTAGTTTAAGTTTATCATTAAAACAAAGCGATGTTATCATATCAATGAAATGTAACAACACGTATTTATGACAAAATATTTCTTATATTTTAGAGTCTAAGTATGGTTGACGAAAATTGATTAACTCGTGGTTTAAACACTATTAAATTGATTTTGTTCCTCATGTGAACTACAACAAAAATAAATATGAGATATATCCGAGAATGTTGTATTTTGAACCAAAATGAATCAACTCAATATTAGTGCTTAAATATGATTAATAAATACTGATTATTTTGGGTTTAAACACTATTAAAATGATTTTGTTCCTCATGTGAACTACAACAAAAATAAATATGAGATATATCCGAGAATGTTGTATTTTGAACCAAAATGAATCAACTCAATATTAGTGCTTAAATATGATTAATAAATACTGATTATTTTGGGTTTAAACACTATTAAAATGATTTTGTTCCTCATGTGAACTACAACAAAAATAAATATGAGATATATCCGAGAATGTTGTATTTTGAACCAAAATGAATCAACTCAATATTAGTGCTTGAATATGGTTAATAAATACTGATTATTTCGGGTTTAAACACTATTAAATTGATTTTCTTCCACAGGTGAAATACAACAAAAATAAATATGAAATATATACGAGAATATTTAATAAGAACTGATTATATTGTGTTTTAAATACTGTTAAATTGCTTTGTTCCTCATGTAATGTACAACAAAAATAAATATCAAATATATACGGGAATATCGTACATTGAAAGAAAACAAATCAATTTTATTACCAAAACAATTACATTCAGTATCTATCCGCCGAAATGGAACTCGAGCTAAATCTCACTTATAAAAAAATACGAACTAAATTAACACTTGACGCCTAATACGGTCAGGTACCCTATGCGTGCTAGATGAAAAAGAAAACCAAAGACGTAAACAAGCACGCGTCAACTTTCAACCAGCGTTATAACATTACTGAATTTGATGCAACAAATCGAAATCCGTCGTTAAGCGGACTGGGAAAATTCTACAGCTCAGCGCCATCTATCAGTCCGGGCCGAGACCGGATTCGGTACTAAAATTAGAGACAAGTACTGGGGCCATACCTGAATATTTTCACATAGATCTATTGGCCGCGTTTCATTCATCGATCGCCCTCCTGAAAAATTGTGTTGGTTCCCACGACATCTTCTCCCCACCCAAGCCCGAACCCCCCTCCAGCCTCCCTTAAAACACACCCATAACTGACCAAGAGAAGACCTATAGACTCAATAAAACTCAATGCGCGAAAGTTAAAAAGTTTTTTCTCGACCTCCCTTGAAGTACTGGGTATTTTGGAGTCAGTCGATGTTTAGACGATTTCGCGACAGGTACTGCTGGCTGTCTGTGTGTTCGTAGCGATCGGTGGCGCGCATTTACGAGAGTTTTGTTCTGTTATGTTTTGTTATGTTTGTTGTGAAATGGGTTATATACAGCTCGTCAAGTGGATTCTCCCTACTGCTATAGCACTATTGAATTTTTTTGGTAAGGTCATTGTTTCAGAATTAATATTAATTAAATCGCGATAATCAGTAGTACCTGATAATAAAGACCGCTTACCGATTCATTGTTATCGTAATTGTTTCCTCAATGAATTTTTTTTATTCGTTTCTAATTGAAACAAGTAAATAGTTTTTTTTCCCAAAATAATTATTGATTATTTCATTACAATATATTTTATTGCTCAAGATTCTTCAGATGAATTTTAAATTTAAAAATTAACTTCCTTTCAAAATGATAGTTTTCTTAACCCACAAAATAATAGAATTTACTCATTAATATACTTCTGAATAATTTCATTCAACAACTGATTAAAAATATAAGAAACATAATGTTAATTATTTAAATATTAATAATAATAGTGTTTAATTCCAGAGTATTTATATAACTTTGTACTTGATAAAAATAAATTAAATTAAAAGAACCGCAATTTACGTTATTAGAGTTAATTTTAAATTTTAAATTTATTTTAATTACGAATACACATGTTTAGAGATCATTTAGAAAACATTGAAATTAAATTATATATTTGGATTGATTTTAGCAAACTATTAGGTTAATATGAATGTTATATTTGTCAAACAAAAGGCGATGGTATATCAGTAACATTAAAACAACAAATACATAATCTCGGTAGGCTTTACGTAAACGTAAATAAGATCTGAAAATCGTACAAGGTTGACGCGAAATTATTATCCCTAGTTTTTGTTAATACATGACGTTTTTTTATTGTCGTCACCAGTATTGTTAAGTGCAGCTACTGTCCTGACATTTTCTAATTCGAATTTTCTTCGAATCAAAAAAGCAAACATACAGAATTCAAGTGAAGTTCAATTTACATAAATATGGCTTAGCTAGAAATGATGGTTATGTAATGTGGGTTGTGTGCTGGACAGATTTTGAATGAATTATGAATGGACTTTGATCAATATACTAAAAATTAATTTTTGTTACAGTTTCCTTTGCCAAATTTTTGCCGCTTATCCTCGTTTTGGTACAGCCCGTCATTTCTGCACCAACACTCGAAACAGAACTGTGGATCAATCCCTGTTCGAATCACCAAATACGACAAGTAAGGAGTACCGCCGAGAAAGAACTGAACTTCTTCATCACGACCTTAAATAAAGACATGTTTATGGAACTGAAAAGTCTTTATCCACAGGTAAATAATCTATTTTATATTATCAGTGCTTACTTCTTCAACAAGTGTTTCATTCAACGAATTAAAATATCGTTAGGAACAACAATGTTTACCAACGTCTTAGATCAATGACATTTTCAGTTATTAAAATTACGTTCCTAATTATTTTTGATCTATTTTTCAAAAACACAATACTTCGGTGCAAAAGGTTATTTTTTGTGCGTTTTTGACAAATTGATATATCTCGAAATGATATCTCCACTTCTATTGATTTGGCCATTTTTTTTTTCACTAGTTTACACAAAACAATTTAATTTTAATACTTTCAGTAATTCTAATTATCTTCTAAACTAAGACTTGTTGTAAATACTATATACAGTGCACTACCGAATTTACAACTCTCAATAGTTTTCTTCAATTTCTTTCACCAGTTTTTTGCTATTTAGCACGAAATAGCAACTTTCAATTATTCCAACGATCTGTATGCTTGTTTCAGAATGTGGGTAAGATGAAGAGTAACTGTCCCAGATTCAACAAATTAATCGATCCAATTAAAGGAGCTGCCAATATTACTATTGTAAGTCATTACCGTCCTCCGGCCGATCGATCGATCCACTAATCGCATCGCTCCCTCAATTTCAGGCACACGAAAACTTTTACAAATCGATGATCGAATTCGCCATGTTCCTCGATCGCCTCAAGAACATTCCCATCAACACCAACACCCAATTCGACCTGGAGAAACGACGCTCCATCTACGAGAAAACCCAGAACAATCTGAAACTGACGATCTGCGAGTTCAACGAGACCATCATGAAACAACTGAAGGGCCCCAACATGCTGACGCAGAAACCACCTAGAGTCAAGACCACCTGTCTGCCGAAGCAGGCCGACCTCAGCCACATACAAATGTTAGACATGCAGTTCTTCGATAAGCTGAGGAGGTTCTTCAAGCTGGGCAAGAAGAATTTAAAATTAATCAAGCGGCGGGGGAAGGGCAGTAGTAAGGCGAAGAGTGGTCAAAAACATCGGACGAAAGCTGCGAGTGTTTAGTGACAAATATTAACGTGTGAAGAATGACTAGCCGTAGATTTAATTTTCTTTCTTAATCTCTGGTCGCGGAGATAGTCGAAGAGAGAGAGAGAGAGAGAATCGACTAGAATTAACAAATTATCAGAAGCAGACTCTTATCGTGACAGTGATATTGTGTTTGTTTTGTTTCCAATAAGTATCAATTTTTGTGAAGCGTACTCTGTTGCTACACCGGCCCTCTTCATGCACTACGATATTCTGAATTCTGGCAGTGTTAGTTTTATTAATGTAAATTAAAATCAAACTGTGATATTTTTAGTATTACATAATTTATTTCACCTAATTTATTTATTTATTTAGTTAGTATTAGGTATGAATGTTAAAAAAACACAGCGAGGTGGAACTGTAATTGTTGAATATAATATATGAGCCCGATCGATATTATTACTGAATCTCTCTGTGAATCTCATCTCTTGCCTCTTGTAAATATGCGGTCGAACCGAAGATAACCACAATCTACAGACCAAAGTTCTTCATCATTCTCGAAAAGACTGCTGGTTATCTTTCTCTTCAACTTCAAACGATGGCTAACCCATCACGATTTTCTTTTGTATTATATGAATATGTGTATCTTTTACGATTTGTAAGCTTACATTTTATTGTGATTTAAATTATTTGATCGTCATTGCAAATGACAGCAGTCTGTTTTCTATTTAAGCCCTGTAAGTTTGTGATAACACTTTTTTGTATGTATTTATTTACTAGTACGAGTTTTGAGTCAATTTTTGAGTATTTTTGAAACAGTATTATCTTCCATTAAATTTTTATACAAAATATTGTGGTATTATTTTCCCTTTAATACATTATTGATATATCATAATATAAAACAAAATAAAATAAGAAATCTGTTTAGAAAAGTTTTTTTTTAAGTGGACATCAAAATATATTACCAATATTATTTATAATTTGCTATATTTGTTGTTCACTGATGAAGTCAATATTTTAAACCAATTTTAACTTATATTTACACTTTCAGGAGCCTTGTTAGTTCCACATTGCTGTGATTTAGTATTCTTATTAGGCAAAATCTTTGATCACTTCTTATACATATTTGATTTCGAGGTCATCCTGCAGCTGTTCCTTGGCTAGGTAGCGAAAAGCATTGGTAATTAATCCTAGAACTTTACAGCATTGTTTTGTCAACGTTGCATTACTAGTCGGTTTGATGTTCTAGTACAACCCAAAACATTGGCTTTATGATTAACTGATAAACCAGTATCTTTAATTTTAGATCAATGAAGAGAGAGCAAAAATATATTTCCGAAATAATTTTAGTAGAAAATATAACTAAAAATAAAATTAAACTGTGAAATTATCTATATAAGAAATAAATTTAAAAAATTAATCGATATCATAATATGTAGTCGAATTTAAAAAATTGGTTAAAAATCATGTCTTTAACTAAAAATAAATTATCATAATTTCTCATCGTACTAAAAACTCCTAGTAATTTCTTTTCAATTTTTGAAAATTGTCGCTCTTATTGGATTTATTAAAGGTTTATAAAAGATAAAGTAAAATTTCTTTAAATAATGTTTTACAATTGTTATCACCTACTGTTACTTTTATCATTTTAATCACTCTTTTAAATTTATTCATTGAAAATTAAGTGAACTGAACAAGAACACAATACGAATTAAATTATTTAGCTATTTGTTAAATAGTTTTGAAATTTAATACAATGTATATACGTAGATTTAATACCATGAAGTCAAAATTGGTTTAAAAAATCTGCCACTAAATAAAAGCGCGCTGCGCAGTGGTTAAGACGACAGGACGGTCCTAATACTATTGGGATAAACGTGGGTTCAAATCAAATTTAAAATTCAATCAAAAGTACTTTATGTTTGTGATTGTAATTGTAAATGCCTTTATAGGCAACAATGGAAAATACCACAAGGAATAACCATCCCAGTCACTCCAGTAACCAGGCTGAGGAGGCTGATTCCAGATGAATCCTAGTTGGTAAAATGGAGACCCTATAATATAACAAAAAATATTATATATCAATTATATAAAATTCGTATAAAAAATAGAGTAATAACTTAATTAAATAATACTAAATTTATTCACTGAAAATAAAGTAACAAGCTTATAATATAAATTAAATTATTTTTTTATTTGTAAAATTATTTACGAATATAATACAGTGAATTGCCGGCTTGGTGGCGCAGTGGTAAAGGCGATGGGATGATCCTCCTACTGTTGCGATAGCCGCGGGTTCGAATCCTGCTGGGGCATGAATCTACTTTATGTTTGTGATTGTAATTGTAAATGCCTTTATAGGCAACAATGGAAAATACCACAAGGAATAACCATCCCAGTCACGCCAGTAACCAGGCTGATGAGGCTGATTCCAGATGAGTCCTAGTTGGTAAAATGGAGACCCTACATAATATAACAAAAAATATTATTATATATCAATTTTATAAAATTAAAAAAAATAGAGTAATAACTTAATTAAATAATAGTCAATTTATTCACTGAAAATAAATTAACAAGCACATAATATAAATTAAATTATTTATTTGCTTGTAAAATTATTTGTATGTGGCGCAGTGGTAAAGGCGATGGGACAGTCCTCCTACTGTTGCGATAGCCGCGGGTTCGAATCCTGCTGGGGCATGGTCGTAAATGTATGTTTGTGGTTGTTTAAAATTTGTGAATGTTCTAGGCAAGAGTGTAAAATCGGACAAGGAAAATGTCTTCTGGGATGATGTCTAAAGTTGGTCACTCACCAGTCGTTAGGCTTAATGCTGAGGACCGTGGTTCGGAGCCCATGTTAAACTTTAGGCCCAGTCCAAATAAACCCATAGTTGATAAAAGAAGACTTTAACCAATTAACCAATAACCTAATAGTGTTTATCTATTTTATTACATATATTTATATGACTTTAAAATATATATATAAAGGAATAACTGTAATAATAGGAATTGACAACCAGGTAATAATAAAATATGAAAAGCAACAAATTATATTGGCCCAGGTAGTCAAATCAGATCATAAAAAAATTCACAGTTTCATTTTTAGGATACTTATATGTTAAAATTTCAATAATGTTGCTGTAATTAGAGATGTAGAAAAAATATGGATGTTGTTTTTGTCGATATTTTCCAATAAGTTTTTCAAAGAACTACCAATAGTTATAAATGAGACTAGTCTTAGACCGAACTTTTAGTCGCAAAGTAAAATATTGATATTAAAAACCTAGGGTTTTCGAAGAAGATTATCGATTTTTATTTTAGGATTTCGGTACCCTCGGTCTTCAAGCGAATGTGGGATGTAAAAGTAGCACTGGAGCGGGAAAAAGTTCGATATTTTTTAATATTTATTGATTTTTTAAATATCGAAATATCGATATTTTCTTCCAGGCCGACATCCCTAATTGTATTTATCTTGACAAATAGATGAAGGTCTTTTCAATTATGTAATCATGAAACAGTTTGATTAGAGAAACTGAATTCACGTTTGAGGAAGGTAGTTTTGTCGATAAAAGCGCGTATTTCTTGTAAAATTATTATATAAATGGAATACAGGATTACTTCAGTAAGTTGTTGCCGTGTGAAATATATTATTCTATATCTTGCTCTAAAGCCTGTCTATATCTTCCCAGTGGTCACAACGAATGGTAGCCGGAAATCCAAGTTCTTTTCGTTTAGCAAGTATGTGCTTCGGTAAAGTTATACACGTTATTAAACTTACAGGTCGGTAAGGTCGGTAACCTCTGCTGGGGTTTTCCGGGTTTGACTCATAATAATTTCAGCCACTTTCCATATAATAAATATAGTTTTTTCGAAAAAATACATTGAAAATAAATGATAAATATATACGCTTTTCAGGTATTTTTATATAGAATTCTTCTAGAGTTTAATTAAAATTCACTGCTAATAGATGGGGCAAAACCGCTACCATTTTGATTGCGTTCTATCTTGGTTATGTGACGTTTAGCTCAGTTTCGATTTAACCATTGGGTTGTGTAAACCAGAATAACGAGCAGAAATAGTGACATTATTGCCACTCAGCGGAAATTGCGTTAAAAAAATCCTGATCGTTCAATGTCTCACAAAAATGCAATGTATCATTTACATGCGAATTTTCGACAGTACGATACGCTAACAGACAGGCCTCGTTCAGGAAGACAACGGACGTCTCGTAACGCTGAAAATGTGGCTCTGGTGCGCGAGAGTCTCCAGAAACATCAACGCGCTGACGTGTTTCCCATTTACACTTTTCTGCATGCAGTTTAAGGCGAATCTTGAAAACTGATTTGAAAATGTTACAAAATACCCGTACAAAATTCAAATAGTCCAAAAATTGTTACCGAGACGTCCTGATCAACGAGTTGAGTACAGGTAATCCTAAGGCTGTCTGGTGAAATTGAACATTTTTCGTCTAAATCGATAATGAGCGATAAAACCCATATTATTCTCAGTGGCCACGTTAGTAAACAAAACCGTCAGTTTTGGAGAAACAGAGTCCTCAATTAATACATGAAACATCATTGCATCTACTAAAAACAACTGTATGGTGTGGTATTCATGCAGGAAATGTCATTGGTTCCTATTTTTTGAAAATGACCAGGGTGCCAAGACGTGATTCCAAATTTTCTTTAAATGGAGTGGCCTGTTTCAGAAAGATGGCTCTACATCACACACAGCTCGTTCAACAAATCAATTATTGAATAACGTTTTTCCTCGAGGACGAAGTATTTTTGCGAAGTGGCGATTTAGTATGGCCAGCCAGATCTCCGGGTTTAACAGCACCAGACTCTTTCTTGTGGTTTTTTTTTTAAATCAAAATATTATGTGAATAAGCCCCAAATAATCTAACATCATCAAATAAGCTCAACATCCATCATCTTAAATAAATTTAGCCTCAGAGGTTGCAGGGTGTCATGAAAAATGCCTTAACAAGTGCCGAAAGGGGTACAACTAAAACAAAAATGTAAAGACCAAATAAACTTTTTATGAAAACCAAACTTACTTAACTTCTCTTTTCAGCAAAGTTATAGGCAATCAAAATGGTAGCGGGGCTTGTGCCACATTGTATTTACTTAACTTCTTTCACAGTGAATTTTTCATGGAATAGGTCCGATTGAAATGAAAAATGTAAGGATACATATATTACATATATTTTTCTCCATCTATATATATATCTCACACGGGAAGGGATTACAAAAATTATATAAGTGATTAGAGAATATTTCAACTTTTTCTGAATGTTGCAGGTCTGTCTTCATTGTTTTGATGATGTTATCAATTTCCTCGTGCCTCCCATTTGATATATGGCGTTATAATTTACTACGGCAATAAATTTATTATCCAACATATTAAAAAGACTTACGAAATGTTCGGCATTGTTATTATGTGTAAGTAAACATATATAGAGTACATATAGCGGACATTGTTATCAGCCTATGAACTTCTTGTATAATTGGATTGGGTATGTGCAGGTAGTATTTGTCATTTCTTATCTTTGATAGTGCTTTTCGCGTATAATTATAATAGTAGCACCATATGATTTATTATCTAGTACTCTTGTATAATACTGCTTATATTTTATACTTCACACGTGGTGCTTGTCTTTGAAATATATCCATGGTCATTAGCATTCAAGGAGGCGATTTTATAGACTACAGGGAAGTGAACAACATTTAGTATAATTGATTCATTTTGCGCATGCCCATTACGATAATCTATATCCGGCTATCAATCCCAACAAGTATTTGTTAGTATATTAGTATTATAGAAAGTAACAACCTAATACCTACATATCAGTATAGGTTTGTTAACAAATATTCGACGATTGCAACTTGCATAGAATAACAGTGCGTAAAATAAAATTTGAATAGACTACACATAACAGATTAAATGAAAAGTCCCCGACCTACCATAGTAAAACATATTTTTTTGGCAAAATTGTTTTTTTATTATTCAACATAACATCCTTCAAGGGTGATACACTGATTATGGCGACCATCCAACTTTTGGATACCATTTTTGTAGTACGAGTTTCAGTGATCACCTCTTCATTCACCGATAATTTCTTCCTAGGGAGCATTCTTTTGAGATATTAGACAAGGAAATAATCGCTATGGGCCAGATCTGGAGAATACGGTGGATGAGAAAGCAATTCGAAGCCTAATTCATGGATTTTTGCCATCGTTTTCACTAACATGTGACACGGTGCATTGTCCTGGTGAAGCAGCATTTTACTTTTCTTCAAATGTGGCCGTTTTCGGTGGTTTCAACCTTCTAACCGTCCAATAACGCTATGTAATAGTCGCTGTTGAGGATCCTTCCCTATTCAAAGGTAGTCAATGAAAATTATACCATGCGCATCACAAAATACAGACGCCATAACCTTACCAGCCGACTGTTGTGCTTTCCCCACGCTTTGATTGGACTTATTACGCTTGATCATCTTCAAACACTACTCCAAATCATCAACTCGTCGTTGTTTTTGGTCAAAAGTGAGCTCGTACAGCACCCACTGTGCACAGAGCTTTCTCATACCCAAATATTCCTGAATGATACAATGTACACCTTCGGTTGATATCTTTAGAGTGTCTGTTATTATTTTTTTTAATAGTTTTCGTTGGTAACAACATCTTTTGGGCGTCCACCGCGTTCACCGTCTTCGGTGCTCATTTCACCACGTCTAAACTTAGCATACCAATCTTTGATGATTGATTTTCCTGGAGCAGTGTCCGGAAACTCGGCATCAAGCCAAGTTTTTCCTTCAACTGTATTTTTCCCTTCAAAAAGCAATATTTTGTCAACTCGCGAAATTCCTTTTTGTCCACTTTTTAACGATTGCTTCACTCAAAATGCTATAATTCACAAACTAATGATCCGACAGCTGTCAAATTTATACACGCATCTTTGGAGGGTTAGGGCTAACCAAAAAACATATGTATATAATTCTGGTAGCGCCATCTATGTGACAGGCTGGGATCTTTTCAAGTGTCCTGTTAATTTTCTCCATCTACATATTTCTCACGCGCAAAGAGATTAAATACTTTCTTTTTTAAAGATTAGAGAATATTTCAACTTTTTCTTTATTGTCCCTAGCCCAATTATTGTCATTATTTTTAACAGGTGGATTATTCTATTGGTGACTTTTGAGTTTTCTTATTGCTTTCCATAGCGAATACTCTGTTGCCTTAGTTGGAGTCAGATTTTCTAAATATTCTTGAAGTCCTTGATTTAATTCAATCAATATCTTTTTTTTTCTATTGGATGGTCAATATTCTGGTTCACCAGTAGAGAAAAGTTGTAGGTTTTCTGTCTTCATTGATTTCATGAATTTATCAGTCTGGAGCCCCCCATTAAATGTATAGCGTTATAGTTTACTACGGCAATAAATTTATTACCCAACATATTAAAGAGACTTACGAAATGTTCGGCCTTGTTATTATGTTTAGGTAAACAATATATAGCGGACATTGTTATTAGCCCATGAACTTTTCGATAATTCGACTGGGTATCTGTAGGTAGTCTTTGTCATTTCTTCTCTTTGATAGTGCTTTACGTTTTCGCGTATGATTAAATAGTAGCACCATATGATTTATTATATAGTAGTTTTGTATGATACAGCTTATATTTTATGATTCGCACGTAGCGCTAGTGTCTAAAATATGTCCATATTCACTGGCATTCAAGGAAGTATCTGTTAGTATAATAGTATTGTAGCATAGAATAACAGATGTAATTTATTTATATACAGATTATATATATATATATATATATATATATATATATATATATATATATAAAGTCTATGAAGGTAAAAAGATATGTTCATCTATATTCTTACATATACAATACACTGAGCTAATGGCTAATGAAATCTTACATCACAGCCAGAATGTTTAGATTCAAACAAGGGAAATCCTGCTCTAAAATGAAAGAAGCTAAAGCAAATGTACCACAAAGAAGTGTATTGGGACCAATTCAGTACCTACGATCGCTATATTTGCTGATGACACTGCGATTTTTTCTTTTCAAAAAATAGCGATAAGAGGTTATAAACCGGCAAAGGTTATTTTAACGCTTTGCTTGTTTTAATAAATTTCTAACCGCTGCTTATTAATAGATTGATTGAAAATTCCGAAGCCAGACAGAACAGATTACGTCTTTAATCAGTAAGTTTGAACAGGAATGAGATAATGGAAGGTCCCTCTGGCCAATAAAATTCGTTAGAGAGCTAAGAATTTTTACTGTTAAATATTAATTTACTCCGATATTTATTGAAAATATTTTTAGCGTGTTGCTGCTGCACTGAATATTAGTATGGACACGGTCACTAAAATATCTCAAAAAATTTAAAATTTGATCTTGAATTCACCGAAAAAAAAACCGCCCTCATCCGAAGCGGATGGCAAATCAATATCAGTTTGATGTCAGCTCTATCAGATATTAAATAGATGAAATGTATAATAATAGTGAGTAGTTTTTGAATAAAAACATAATTTAATGGAATTATTTGAAAGGAAACTGTTAATCTGAAAAGTATGGAAGAGATCTAATGGAACATCCGGATATTGATTTTTTGATATTGATTTGAATTTTTAAAAGCATATAATAAAATGATGGATGTCTTATTATTTCAATTTGTGTATTTAGATGAGACATGGATATTTCAGGGTGCCATCGATATACTCAGCGATTATTCATGATAAGAGTATAATAAAAATAGCAACTATAGTTTAATGGTTTAATAATGACAACAAAAGTTGATGGAATTAGGCAGATGTTGGAACAACGATTGATTAAGTTTTATTAGTCATAATATTTATTATCATTTAATTGCATAACAGGTCAGTTGAAAAGTCCCCTGCCTGACACATAGATGGCGCTACTATAATTAAATCCGTATGTTTTTTAGTTAGCCCTAACCCTCAAGAGATGCGTGTATAAATTTGATAGCTGTCGGATCATTAGTTTGTGAATTATAGCATTTTGAGTAAACCAACTTTTGTTATTGTGAAAAAATGGATAAAAAGGAATTTCGCGTGTTAATAAATATTGCTTCCTGAAGGGAAAAGATACAGTTGAAGCAAAAACTTGGCTTGACTCCGAGTTTCCGGACACTGCCCTAGGAAAATCAAGCATTGAGGATTGGTATGCTAAGTTTAGACGTCGTGAAATGAGCACCGAAGACGGTGAACGCCGTGGACGTTCAAAAGAGGTTGTTACCGAAGAAAACATTACAAAAATCCACAAAGTGATTTTGAATTACTGTAAATTGAAAATGAATGAAATAGCAGACACTCTAAAGATATCAACTAAACGTGTACATCATATCATTGACGAATATTTGGGTATGAGGAGGCTCTGTGCAAAAATGGTATTGAAACGTTGGAGGGTCGCTATAATCGGTGTATCACCCTTGAAGAGAATTATGTTTAATAAAAAAAACTAATTTTGCCAAAAAAAAATTGTTTTATTGTGGTAGGCCGGGGACTTTTCAATTGACCTGTTATATATTCCTCTTCGTGCTAGAAACAGGGATGGTTAATAACACCTTCGGTTTTGGTGAACTCGATAAGAATCATTGAAAAAGATATTCAAAAATGATGGAATTGTGAACAAATGTTAGCTAGATTAGAAATTAATAGCTTAGTTGTTCACTTTAATGATATTTTCTGAATATGGGATTATGATTCAATGTTGAATCTTTCCAAGACAGGGTGATGAGAGTATAAATATCTAAAGGTGAGATATAATTAATATATTATAACTGTAGGAAATGTTATTGTAGAATATACATAAGTATTTGGTTAAAATGGGTCAGCAGAGAAGGAATAGTAAATTTAATTATTTTATGAAGAAAAATATATACAGGGATTTACAAAACAAACGAAGGGGAAATACAGTGATATCAAAATACCCTTCAAGTAAATTGATAATATATGCATTAGATTTACTATAATGATAAGAATAAATTATATTTGATAACACTATTTTTGTTTAACTATTTTATTTAGATCAGAATTTTGTTGTATGTCAATGCCAAACTGAACTAAAACTCAGAGTTAATACGGCAACATTGCGACGTTTTGATGTCACAAATTAGATGACATATGAACAAAATAACTTTGGATACACTATATATCGATACTTTTTCAGCATCCCTAGATAATACAACATTGAAGTAAAATATATTAACATTCTTATTACATTAGTTTATTTACATCAGAAAGTTATATATAAAATCAAAAATAATTTAAAAATTAAAGTTAAATGCGGCAACGTTGCGACGTTTTGACGTCACACATTTAGATGACGTCAATTCGCTTTTTTATTTGATAGTCTTTATGATAATTCGTAATCGAATAGCTAACATGCATTGATAAATAATAATCTAAAAAAACAATGTTAAACGCCCAAACAATGTTAAACACATAGTTATAAATAGCGCATCGGACGGCTCTAAAAAATAGGCAGGTTATTAACATCTCCAATTGCACTATCCACAAAACGCAACCGGTTAAAGTATATCACGACAGTGGCCACGAATTGTTTTGAGATACTGACGACTTTCATCTCACCGACAAAAGAATTATGCAAAATCCCGTTTTTCTACGGGCAGACCAAACATATAGTTTATGTAGGAAGTATTTATAGTAATTTGATGTCGCTGATACAGCATCTCTTAGTATAACAGCACGCGGTAGAAAGAACAACAACAAAACATGCACTTATATGATTTAAGAAAATTTTTCATATGAAAAGAACTACCCAATATATCAATAGGTTTGTTTATTTCATATAATTTTCATATAGTTTTTATATTCCTTAAATGTAATAAACATATTTAAAATTCCATATTTTTTGCACAATATTTTTAGTTTCCATATTTACTGAAATATAATAAACCATTTTATATTCTATATAAATGTTCCGCGTTTAAATACCACAAATTAATACTATGGCGCCACCTGTGCTCGTATCCCCGAACTATACCGTGCTGTATTACCGATATTTGTACTCAGTATGCTCCGCACAGAATCCCGTAGAAATGCTTGTTGGAGTTTGCGTAAGGCGGCATAGATGGCGCAGTGCTCCTCTGTCAGATTTCATTATACGAATTTAATTGGGTAATATATTTTTTATTTGCTTGTAAAATATAACAAATAAAAATAAAATAAATAAATAAAGAAAAGCAATATAGTGTGACAATTATCGAAATAATCTATTATGACAAATATATTGAAAAATTATTTTAAGAACTAGATTATTCATTGGCATAAACCTAAAATTAATTAAATTGGAACTACAGGCCTACTTCCAAAATTAAACAATAAATCTGATTAAATATTAATAACATTTTGTGTTTTAATGATAAATTCGTCGTTATTACTGGACATAATGCATCACAGATATAATGAGGAAACACTGATATTTTAACATTTAACTTTAAGAACACCAAGAGATTCAAAATACATAAACTCTATTTAAAAACTCAATGGAAGGAATACAAATTACCAACATTCTTTAGTAATGTCAACTCCACAACTTACTATTAAATCAAAATCTCATTTGATGTGTTTTGTATTGAGAATTGAACAAGAACTATTGCAATTCGTCTATTTTTTTTTAATATGGGTATTAATACTGAAAGAAGAATAAGGTTATAGATTACTTATGCTCTTCACCAATCAGATATTTAGAAGATTATAATAAAGGGAGATTGGCCTTTAAACTCCTTATTAATTGAAAGTAGAGACTAACTTTGGTTTGCCATAATTTTAAAACTTCAAGTTCAATTTAAGTTCTTAGTAATATCTTTACTTGATTTTATAAAGATATTTTAGGTTAAGTTGTAATACCAAAAATTTATATTATATTTTTATTACAACTAATATGTTTCTAAAACTTGCTATCACGGTATTTTCAATATATAATCAGAAATGTATTTGATATATGACTTTGTATATTAAAACATAATAAAATAACAACTTCAAGAATTAACATTCACTAATATTATTTAATTCGCTTGTAATTAAATATAATTTCTATTAAGTTTCAATAATCAACAAAGTACTTATAAGTTTAAATACCTACAACGTTGAACATTATAACAGAAGTATCATAAGTAAGATTATTTTTCAGAGCTGTTCTCTCTTCACCAAATCAATTTAATTTGATAAATTAGAAGCTGCTTGCGAAAGTAAAACTACCCTGTAAACAAAGGAGACAAACAATTCTTATTATTCTCCAATTTTGTTATTCTATATTGGGATAGAATGTTCACAATTTCGGGTTTTTCTTTCAGAGCTATATATGTATTCCAATGAGGCGGACACATTAATTTGTATCCTCTAAAAAAATACAAAATTAATTTTACGTGGTTATACTATCCGTAATAGTTTCTTATCCAAACTTGCCATAACTCTTTAATAGTTCCAACAATACTCCGTTTTATATAACATATCAATTGAAAAGTCCCCGGCCTACCATAGTAAACACATTTTTTAGCAATTTTTTTTTATTCAACATAATTCACTTCAAGGGTGATGCACTGAATATAGCGACCCTCCAACTTTTCGATAATTTTTTTACAGTACCATTTGTCTCTTGCTTCAAAATAAGCCTCAGTTTCGGCGATCACCTCTTCATTCGACGAAAATTTCTTACCAGCGAGCATTCTTTTGAGATCTGAGATATGGATTTTTGCCATCGTTTTCACTGACTTGTGACACGGTGTAATGTCTTGGTGAATCAGCACTTTCTTTTTCTTCACATGCGGCAATTTCTCGGCGATTTCGTCCTTCAAGCGCTATGTAATAGTCGGTGTTGATGGTCTTTTCTTTTTCAAGTTAGCCAATGAAAATTATTCCATGCGCATCCCAAAATACAAAGTCCATAAACTTGCCAGCCGACTGTAGCGTTTTTCCACGCTTTGGAGCGGGTTCATCGTGTGCTGTCCATTCGGATAACAGTCGATTGGACTTCGCAGTGAAATGGTGGAGCCACGTTTCCTCCATTGTCATATATTGAGGCAAAAACTCGGGTTTATTACGCTTAATCATCTTGAAACACTGCTCCGAATCA
The DNA here is from genome assembly GCF_030347505.1 of Rhynchophorus ferrugineus. Classification (NCBI taxonomy): domain Eukaryota; kingdom Metazoa; phylum Arthropoda; class Insecta; order Coleoptera; family Curculionidae; genus Rhynchophorus; species Rhynchophorus ferrugineus. The sequence goes on along the minus strand of NW_027472583.1, from coordinate 13,206,808 downwards.
TCAACTCGTTGATGTTTTTGGCCAACAGCGAGCTAGTTCATATCTTTAGAGTATCCGCTATTTCATTCAATTTTAATTTACGGTCATTCAAAACCATTTTGTGGATTTTTTAATGCTTTCGTCGCTTACAACCTCTTTTGGGCGTCCACCGCGATCACCGTCTTCGGTGCTCATTTCACCACGTCTAAATTTAGCATGACAATTCTTGATGGTTGATGTTCTTGGGGCAGTGTCCGAAAAATCGGCATCAAGCCAAGTTTTGCTTCAACTGTCTTTTTTCCCTTCAAAAAGCAATATTTTATCAACACGCGAAATTCCTTTTTATCCATTTTTGTCACAATAACTAAAGTTACTTCACTCAAAATTCTATACTTCACAAAGTAATGACCCGACAGCTGTCAAATTTATACACTTATCTTTTGAGGATTAAAACTAACTAAAAAACATATGGATTTAATTCTGGTAGCGCCATCTATGTGTCAGGCCGTGAACTTTTCAATTGACCTGTTATATTGATGTATTATTCCCATACTATTCTTGCTTGTCTATTAATGCAAGTACAACACAACAGTATTAATATATTAATTTGTAAATTAAAATCGTATATGTATATATATATATATATATATATATATATATATATACATATATATATAATGTAAGATATAATTAATAAAAAAAATAACTTAGGAAATGCACACTTACAGAGCAATAGTTATAAATCAACTTGCAAACTAAGATAACATTAATACCTATATAATATAAGATTTAATAAAAATATTGATATAATACATAATTCGCTAGACAATAATTTCCACTGACCAACATTTTTGTGATGATTTATGGAGTATGAGTTATAAACACCTCAATTATTATAAATATCAAAGATTCGTGTTGAGCTGAAACTAGCGATTCGAGAAAATAAGGTTTTGTATTTATTTATGCAAATAGATGTGATATATACGGCAACAATGTGCTTATTTATACTCGTATATTTACATATAATCCCCGTAATTATCTATTATCGTTTTCATTCAGATGTAAATTATGTACGGTAAAGAGGATAAGAATGACATTAGCTTCAGTATGCTTCTCGTTTGGCCTTTCATTCTTTGCTTAATATTAAAAATATATATTTGCATGTGGAAATAAACCTGTGCATGTATTTTGCTACACATGTGTCATGTAATGTATCACATATGACAGCAATTCAGACGAAACTCGTCTAGATTTTATTTTCCGTTTATACATTAATAAATTAATAAATTTCTTCATAGCAAAATGGTTTTCTTATTTCAAATTCTTATTATCTATTATAATATATCTTTTATAAAATGTATATTTAAAACCTTTCAGTTATATAGCAACTATAAATCAATATATCGATTTATTCATTGAGGATTGTTAATTACAGAAGCAATTTAAAACGCCAATTTTTCTAATGAGCTAAATAATCTTACAAGCTACTGTTATCTAACGTCATTTTTCTTCACGTCTTAAATGGAATCTGGTGAAAACATCTATGATCTGATGTAGAAAAAATTTAGCAACGCACTTCACTACTTCTGTAGCATGAGTTCTAGCGGTGAAAGCGGTCAGGTCATAGGCGAATTCGTCATTAAAATCCATGTTTCGATCTCGGATGCAATTTATTCACGATGACCAGTGACGATTAGGCAATAACACGTCATAATATGATAATTTAACGAATTTATACTGATCACATACATTAAAATAATTATATAAATTCAATAGGATGTTATATAAATACATTTTGTTATTCATTTGTGATTGTTGTCAAAATAAATATAGATTGTATTAATATAGATATATATTTTTTATATTTTACTCTCTCATTTTTTTAGTCAAATAGAGTTTTTAATTAGAATTAGAATTATTAGAATTACATGTTTATTAATGGTATATATTGAGACACCATTGAGTCTATTGGCTGGACAGAAATTTATAGACTTAGGACCACTAACTTCTATGTTCCTAAATTGAACCACTTGAATGCGGAGGAACTATGGATTCAGCAAGATGGCGTAGCATGTCACACAATCTATATATTGAAGCAAAGGTGTCACGAACCACCATGTTCTTTCATTTTCACACCTCGCATTGAAAGGGGGTCTCAAATATTAGTTTGTAGGGTCGACACAGCAAGATAACATAAGTTGCTTTGTTCCAGATTTGCGGCTCCATATATTGAAAATGTTATCGAAATGTAGACTTTCAGATTGGACCTCATCAGAGCTAGCCCCCAGAAGTCAAATCGAATTCATATAGAAAGGGCAAAATATTAACCTTATAATAATATAAATTTCAATTACAATTTACATAAATCAGTGAACATATCATCATATCATCAGTGATGTTATACTATACTGCTATATTCCTGGATGACTCACATGCATTTGACCGAGCATGGCGTTAGGGACTAATCCACAAGATTATTAAATATCTTTGAGGAACTATTGTCAATTACTGATGTCTCATATCATAGAAAATATGGTAAAGTGAAAATCGTATTTGGAGGCATCCTCAACGTTTAAAAATATTTCGGTTGGAATTTAACAAGGTAATGTTTCTTCTGTAGGTACAGGAGCTACAATGTTGATCTCAACAACTAAAGGAAAAATACTTGGAAGATATGCCCATGACACAGTCATTATGACAATAGACATATAGCTTACTAGACTTATAGAAAATTACAAGTGTTAGTCAACAAGGTCTACAAATGAGAGATTGAAAAACACACCAAATCTGTCCATGTGGTATGTATTCTAAGGTATGTTAATACCTTATAATATATATATATATATATATATATATATATATATATATATATATATATATATATATATATGTATATATATAATATAACTATACAACTAAAAGGTTTTAAATATACATTTTATAAAATATATATTGATTATGTTATATTATCGATGTGGCAATATAGTGGGATAAAATAAAAATCATATCCCAAAGTAGTGATTCAGAAAAAATATCGATATATTTTTTGTAAAACATCGATATATTTTATACTTGTTGCAAAAAATAAGTCGCCAATTTTTTCCGATATATGGATATATCGCAATTTTTTAAAAAATATCGAAATATCTATATTTGTTTCCGTGACCAACACCCCTGGCACAAAAACCTACTGATAGTATAAAAAAAAAATGTATGGGGCGTGGGAGGCATGGGGCTTGCCTTGTTTGTTCGTATAGGAACATCTGGAATTGAAGGTATAGAGTCAAGCTGTAATTTATCAAGTCCTAGCAATATATCCCCCGTTAGTCCCCAAATCCCCTGTAGTTTATACATCAGTCCGCCTAGCGGTAAATTAATGAAGCAGGAATTTGGTTGCATCTGCGTACATTCAAATTCTCCTTCTATGTTATTTGTATTTATCAATCGGTCAAATTTTTAAGAATTTTATAGTTATTTCAGTTATTAAATTAGGTTATAATTTATTTTATTACTATGAAAATAAATACGAGGACTGCTAGTTATATTTGGAGCCTTTGCAATACTGTGTTGGGCTCCAACTGATACTTCTAACCGCAAGTTTAACCTTTGTAACCAGAACCTTCTTGAGAACTGGTGTTATTTAGAGTCATTTGAAGAATTTGTGAAAAAATGGGGATAACTCCTGAAATTTTACTGGAAAGATTTTTTACTTTGCGAATTTTGACATAGAATTATCAATATTATAGTGGACTGATAAACTTACTTCGACTTTTAGTCATGAAGGCCCATCCTTAATCTCTGTTAAACGCTGGTATAACAAATTTTATTGTTTTATATATATATATATATATATATATATATATATATATATATGTATATATATAATATAACTATACAACTAAAAGGTTTTAAATATACATTTTATAAAATATATATTGATTATGTTATATTATCGATGTGGCAATATAGTGGGATAAAATAAAAATCATATCCCAAAGTAGTGATTCAGAAAAAATATCGATATATTTTTTGTAAAACATCGATATATTTTATACTTGTTGCAAAAAATAAGTCGCCAATTTTTTCCGATATATGGATATATCGCAATTTTTTAAAAAATATCGAAATATCTATATTTGTTTCCGTGACCAACACCCCTGGCACAAAAACCTACTGATAGTATAAAAAAAAATGTATGGGGCGTGGGAGGCATGGGGCTTGCCTTGTTTGTTCGTATAGGAACATTTGGAATTGAAGGTATAGAGTCAAGCTGTAATTTATCAAGTCCTAGCAATATATCCCCCGTTAGTCCCCAAATCCCCTGTAGTTTATACATCAGTCCGCCTAGCGGTAAATTAATGAAGCAGGAATTTGGTTGCATCTGCGTACATTCAAATTCCCCTTCTATGTTATTTGTATTTTACGATTATAAAAAAATAAACAACCAATCACTTTCTCCAGTTTTCCTCTAGGTAACGCAGATTGGGTACAGGTACATCTCTGAATGACAACTTGTACTACTTCAAGTGTTCCAGTTCACAAAGACCGCGAGTTACTCAATGTCCCATGGTTTTAGGAGGAACGACAAAATTCACCTCGAAACAGGCATCCCTTTCGTGAAAAGTTTCACGGACATGTTCAGTGTAAGGTTCTCCCTTGACGCCTTAGAACACGAAAACAACTTGATCAAATCCCTACCCATCCGCAAACTCCGGTAGTTAAACCAACTACGACAATCCCGTTCGTATCCTAGGGTCTCTGTCGTTGGCAAAATACCTCTATCACAAATTCGAAGCGACATCAGCAAAAGACCATTTGGTTCTAGCTAGTCAATCTGGAATAAAAAATAAAAAATCACTTCCTAACTTATTTTTAACCAACAAAATTTCCTGAAGAGTTTCTTCTATCCTATTTTCTATCTTCAAAGTAACAAATGAATTATTTATTGTCAAATATATCACTGTAGAAAAATACATTACCTATATTCAACATAATATATCGTTATTTTATTGTTATCCACTGCAACTATACCGAACAAGGTTGAAGAACTTTCAATATTGCAAAAGAAAATATTTAGTATTGCAGCGGGGCCCTTGAAATGGACGCCCATTTGTCTGTTCTTTATCTAAATCGTATCCTAGCATAATATAACGATCTATAACCCTGGTGATATTAGATGTAGGTTTCTGTTCGGCGATGTGTAGGTGCTGACCACGAAATTACCGACCAAGCCAAGCCTAAACATTTTTAAATAGTCCGTAACAAATACGCGTATCTCTATCCGTTTGTGTTACTTGAAATTCTTGGGCATTTCATTTGCTTTGAGAATACAAATTGCCACCATTCTTTACCTACATAATTACACGGAAGCCCTATCAGCAAAGACACTACTCCATATATGGTTCCTGATGATTAAATAGTGACTGTATGCTATTTAAGCGTGAAGTTAATACTCGATATATTAGCATTGTAACTCTAATAAGCTAAATAAATGTCCCAATTTCGTTAACTGTCAAGTACTAATACTGGCGTGATTAAAAAAGCTTAACCGAATCTGAATGAAACTTGCTAAGACGCTAAATTTAATACTTTTGCGTCATGCACTATATTTGGCATGTGAAAATTTAATACACGATTTTAAGGTTTTATTAATAAAACTTTAATAAAATTCTATTCTTCTTGAAGCATTTATTACATGCAACCGATTTATTTGAACAACTCTAATGCCATTTTGATCAAAAGCTAAAAATTGATAAGCCATTTTAACTGGCGTTTTTTGGATAGTGATATTTTATTGAACCTTATGTTGCTGCCTAGGGACATTAAAATTACAATCACAAACATAAATAAAAGTAAATAGCAAGTACATAATAAAAATAAAAGTCAGTAAATCTAACCATTTCGAATTCTTTTCAGTTTATATTATCTCTGGATTCCTTTAACGTAATATTCATCGAAATATTCAAAAGCCGAGACAAGAAATTGAATTTATGAATGTTTATTAATGCCAAAAATTGTAATATATTTTAAATATAAATAACAAAACTAAATAACAAAATTACCAGGTTAGGGTAATTTTCAAAGCCAAAAATGGCAGACAATGCAAAATATAACAATAGATTATCCAAAGTTTTTTTGTATCTAACAGGTCAATTGAAAAGTCTCCGGCCTATCACAGTAAAACACATTTTGTTGGCAAAATTAGTTTTTTTTTTATTTAACATAATTTCCTTCAAGGGTGATGCACTGATTATAGCGACCCTCCAACTTTTCTATACCATTTTTGTAGTAGGATTTATCCTTTACTTAAAAATAGGCCTCAGTTTCGGCGATCACTTCTTCATTCGAGGAAAATTTTTTCCCGCGAACATTCTTTTGAGATCTCAAAACAAGACAGGTCGCTGGGGGCCAGATCTGAAAAATACAGTGGACGAGCACACAATTCGAAGCCCAATTCATAAAAAACGTAAATATTGGAATAACAGTTGATTAGGTTTTATTAGTTGGAACATTTATTAATAATTCATTACAGATATATTGTACTTTATGCTAGAAACAATCACAATCACTTGAAAGATGAAATTGACAAATGATGGAATTGTGAGCAAATGTTAGATGGAATGGAAATGTACAGCTTAGTTATTCACTTGAGTGAAACTTTTTGAATATGGGATTATGATTTAATGTTGACAATATCAGGATAGAGTGATGAGAGTGGAAACAAAGTGGTAAAGGTGATTTATAGTTAATATATGAGAACTGTAGGAAATGTCACTGTAGAGTGTAAAATATTGATGTGTACAGATATGTGTGTCATTGTTGAGAATATACATACGCATTTGGTTACATTTTAACCAAGAATCAAGGGAGAAAAATAGTAACTGTTTTGCAGATATGGCAAATGAATTAAAAAGAATGAAGTGATTAAATCTAGTTTTATCAAGAAGTGACTAACTGAACAAACGAATCAGCGTGAGAAGTACACAAGAACTAAGCGTAAAAGTTAATAAGCTCTCTAATGAAAGTAAAATAATTACTTGGTTATACATGCGTTAATTAGGTGGATTAGGCCTCCAGGATAATCAAACACAACCCTAACCTACAAACTATTATAACTATGTACTTAATTCTAGTTTTGTAGCGACCTTGAGGCATGTCGAATTTTATATCGTGGAATAACGGTCTACAAAATACCCAGAAATATAATCGCAGATGTTGAACACGGGCGGGGTGCCAGGAGCGCCAACTAGAACCCGACAACGAATAGCTGGCGGCAACCCCGAGACGTTTATCTGGGATGTTATTGAAGGGTATTACGATTCATTCGTGCTGAACCCTTCGTTTGGTTTAGACGCGCCACCATCGACTGCCCAAGCCTCGTCTCCAGGTAACACCGCTGCCATCCGTTTTATTATTCGTATTTTTCACATTTTTTATATTGCCAATAAATAACGGTCACATAATGTAGACACCACTGTTTCATTTCGTTTTACCTCCATTCACCGAGCCACATTATTTACCCTAAAGTTTTAAGTGCTTTGATAATATATGCATTAGATTTACGATTATTTTAAAATAAATTATATTTAATAACAGTATTTTCGTTTAATTATTTTATTTAGATTAGAATTTTGCTGTAGGTCAAAGCCAAACTGATCTAAAACTCAGATTTGATATGGCAACATTGCGACGTTTTGACGTCACACATTCAGAGGACTATCTACAAAATATTTTGGGTAGACGACAGTTATCTAACACTGTTTGGTAGTATATGTTAAATTTGTATATATCAATATTCATGTCACTGCTTCTAGTGGGTATTAAAAATATGTGTATCTATAGGTATCTTCTAGGTAAATTGGATAAGAATATATAAGGAATGAAATTAGGAATGGGTATTCAATACTGTTGCAGACAACATTCTATGAGCTTGGAGTATGCATGGTACAGAGATGCCACTAGATGAAATACCAGAAAGTAGAGAAGATAGCAAGAGATTAATCCAGATATACAAAAAATTTTACATCATAACTATGAAAACACCAAAGGCGAAAGACATACATCACTATGATAAAATACATAATTGAAAATATCGATGCTGTTACTTCGATATTGCAATATACTATGTTAAATATAAAAATAAGGAAAATATATAAATTTATTATCATTCAATATCATTATAACAAAATATGTAATAACTAATAATTAAAACAACAGTAAAAACTATGAGAAGATCTTAGAAAAAGATTGCAGAAAATCTTATTGCTAATTGCTAAATACTTTTTGTACGCGTATCTATAAATATAAATCGATGTATGTTGTAACTAATGTAACATATTTTGTTGTTGCGGAATATTATGGAGAGTATATAAATAAATATAGAAATAAGTTAAATCTATATTAAGCATAAATAAAATCACTATAATTATAACGTCTGGTTTTTGTATTATAAATTTTAATCAATAGAACGGCCAATGCACGTCATCAAAATGAATGACATCAGAACGTCGCAATGTTGCCACATTAATTTAGAATTTTGATTTACTACGTTTGCCTCTAGTTATTATCGGTCAAATTTTAAAGAATTTCATAGTTATTTCAATTATTAAATTAGGTTATAATTTATTTTATTACTATGAAAATAAATACGAGGACTGCTATTTATATTTGGAGCCTTTGCAATACTGTGTTGGGCTCCAACTGATCCTTCTAACCGCAAGTTTAACCTTTGTAACCAGAACCTTCTTCAGAACTGGTGTTATTTACAATCATTTGAAGAATTTGTGAAAAAAATGAGGATAACTCTTTAAATTTTAGTGGAAAGATTTTTTACTTTGCGAATTTGACATAGAATTATCAATATTATAGTGGATTGATGAACTTACTTCGACTTTTAGCGATGAAGGCCCATCCTTACTCTCTGTTAAACGCTGGTATAACAAATTTTATTGTGGCAGTACCCTCAGAGTCTTGTCGTCTTAAATCAGTTGTTATACCAGAAAATATTGATGCTATGTGAGTAATGATATTGCAAGATCGTTATTCGACTTACTGCGAGATTGGCCTTGGGCATTAGTATAACGACAATCAATAAGATCTTACACGAACATTTAGCTGTTAACTTGACTAAGACTTGTTCCCATTGAATCCTGTATAATTTGACAAAAGCTCAAATTGCTCATGTGAATTGATGCAAGGAAATGGCCAGGAATTGCTGTGAAAAGCTGTGTTTATCATCTAGACAAGCGACGAATTTTGAATCTATATATATATATGTGCCTTGATTTGGCATCAAATATATTTTTATTCCCGTATAGCAAGAAACATTTTTCGGTACCTAAAACCACGTTTTGGAAGTACCTGTATCAGACTTGAAAAAGTGTTGGAAAGTGAAGATTGACTGAAGCCATTGTCATGAACAAATTACTATCTTTTCATTATTGGATTCAAAATATAAATAACATTTCACGTAATTTCGCTGTCGATCGAATCCAATCAAATTCTTTTGCCAGAAAATTATACCAAAGCAAGAGGTTGCTTGATTCTTCGGTATGGTGATGTAAGATGATGACTCTGAATGAAAAACAATCATTTATTTACAGGAATATCCCTGGAAATTCCGGAAATAGTTGAAGAAGAGGCTACATTTAAGAAACATCAATATTCTTCAAGTTGTCTGGAAAAATAATATCTCTTGGAAATCAGTTTCCACGAAAATGCATGTCTAATAATAACAGATCAATTGAAAAGTCCCGGGTCCGACACATAGATGGCGCTACCAGAATTAAATCCATATGTTTTTTAGTTAGCCCTGATCCTCAAAAGATTCGTATATGAATTTAACAGCTGTCGGATCAATAGTTTGTGATTTATAGTATTTTGAGTGAAGCCTCTTTTGTTATTGTGAAAAAAAATGGATAAAATGGAATTTAGCGTGTTGATAAAATATTGCGTTTTGAACGGAAAAATATAGTTGAAGCAAAAACTTGGTTTGATGCCGAGTTTCCGAACGCTGCTCCAGAAAAATCAACCATCAAGGAATGGTATGCTAAGTTTAGACGTGGTGAAATGAGCACCAAAACGGTGAACGCAGTGGACGGCCAAAAGATGTTGATGCCGACGAAAACATGAAAAAAATCCACAAAATGATTTTGAGTAATCGTAAATTGAAATTGAATGAAATAGCAGACACTCTAAAGATGTCACTCTGAATGTGTACATCATATCATTCACGAATATTTGAGTTTGAGAAAGCTCTGTGCAAAGTGGGTGCCGCGCGAGCTCACTTTTGACCAAAAACAACGACGAGTTGATGATTCGGAGCAGTGTTTGAAGATGATCAAGCGTAATATACTCGAGTTCTTGCGTCGATATGTGACAATGGATGAAACATGGCTCCATCATTTTACTCCGAAGTCCAATCGACAGTCATCCTAGTGGACTGCACACGATGAACCCCCTCCAAAGTGTGGGAAAAAGCAACAGTCGACTGGCAAGGTTATGGCGTTTGTATTTTGAGATGACAAAAATCCACGAATTGCTTCCTCATCCATCGTATTCTCCAGATCTGGCCCCAGCGACTATTTCCCGTTCTCAGATCTCAAAAGAATGCTCGCTGAGAAGAAATTTTAGTCGAATGAAGAGGTAATCGCCGAAACTGAGGCCTATTTTAAAGCAAAGGACAAATCGTACTACAAAAATGATATCCAAAAGTTGGAGGATCGCTGTAATCAGTTTATCACCATTGAAGAGAATTATGTTGAATAAAAAAAAACTAATTTTACCAAAAAAAATTATTTTACTATGGTAGGCCGGTGACTTTTCAATTGACATGTTGATACGTTACTGTATATGAATCTATAAATTAGAAAATCGTAAATGAATTAATAGCTGTCTGGTTATTTTATTTATTCGCATACATTTACATAATTTTGGGTATTTTATAACCAAATAATTCTTGTCGCTGATTATATTTTAAACATAATGCGTTAATATTAATATCAATAATTGTTGACTTATAGAATCCGATCTACCACTCGCTTCAGGAGAAATTCTTGCCGGATTTTTTATTTTGATTTTATAATACGCCAACTACTTAATTACTGGGATATATTCCAAAATCAATTTATGTAACGAAATAATTCTGATGAAGATATTAAAATAATCTCACCGATCAATGGATTAACCCAAAAAGGCATTGTTTATTGGAGAGATCCATTACTAAAGCTGTCAGGCCTCCTTATATAATTGTGCCGTTGTTTTCCTGCGTTTCGATTTAATATTAATTGATCGATCGGATTGTCAACAGCGTCAGTATATCGCGTTATCTAATTAGAAAGTTATCTTTTGGCGTTTCATTATACTTTTAAAACAAAATCAAAATTAGTTTTTTTCCTGTATGATTTATAGTTATTTTTCGCTTTTAAAATATCGGCTTAAACCATTCGATGTAAAGTCTATCCAAAAGAACAAAAAGTCGCAATGTTACCGTATCAACTCTGAGTTTTAGTTCAGTTTGGCAACAATGTTCTAATCTAAATCACTACATAGTATAAAACAAAGTCGCCTTTTCTGTCCCTATATCCCTATGTGCGCTTAAATCTTTAAAACTACGCAACTGATTTTGATGCGGTTTTCTTCAATAGATAGAGTGATTCAAGAGGAAGGTTTATATGTATAATACATGCATAATATGCTAAGGCAACATTGCTAATTTTAGAGGTTTCTAACGTGATGTCGTAAATTAACCTATTTTTGTAGGCTTATTTAGCAATTAGCAAAAACGCTGCCTAACCCTACGAGTTAGATCAAATTAATGTACTACAGTATTGTACACCATAAAAAGGTCTACAAAAAAGTCCGCGATGGTATATGTTTATCTTTTAGGGATAACCCACATTAACCATTTTTATTGTTTACTTTTTACGTGAGAAAATGGCTTATTTACGAAGCTATTTTAAGCAATACGGCATTAATCCTTATCGAATTAAGTACCTTAAATACAGTGTGCAATTAATATAGATCAATATGGTTCCTTACAGCATGTAAATTAAACAAATATTTTCGGAGATATTACAAATTTAAAATTTGCGTTTAAAAATGTGTTATGTAATAAAAATTGTATGAATTTAGATATTCCAAAGATAGCAGGAAATCTTTATAGTAAGTATAGGGGAAGAGGAATTGTTTTACTCCAAATTTAATGCGTGCAGGCCAAGGGCAGTAATGAATGAACCAAAAATACTGGATCGATTTTAATCATGTTTTCATTGAGTGACATAGGTATATATATTTTATGCCCGTGCAAAGTCGGAGCGGGCCGCTATGTTTTTATATACAACGTTCATATTTTTTCTGTAGTGTATTTAATTTAGTATCAGCATTGCACCCGTGCGAAGCCGGGGCGGGTCGCTAGTATAATAATAAAACATAAATGCTATCAAATTTAGTTTATTTTAATATTAAAGTAAATCTAATGCATATATTATGGAAGGACTTAACATTACAATTAAGTACATACTTATAATAGTTTGTAGGTTAGGGTTGAGTTCGATTATATTTACATATAACTCTTTTCCATACCAATTATGAGTTAGAGTTTTAGGCGTGTTTTTAGTTGCATCCAAGTAATATATTTACTTTCATTAGAGAGCATTTTTACCTATTCCGTTTAGTTCTTCTATCCAGTACAGTACAGTGTTTCCTTGTAAATACATTTTGATATCACTGTATTTCTCCTTTGATTGTACCTGTATACACTTTTCTTGATAAACTAGATTTAAGTACTTCATTCTTAATGAATTTTTATATCTGTGAAACAGTTACAATTATTTCCATTCCGACTCATTTTACCCAAGTGCTCATGTATATTCTGAACAAATACACACATATCTGTACGCATAAATCTTTTGTCTTTTCAACGCATAATCAATTGTTATTTCAACGTTTGCCTATTTCCATCAACTTTTTTTATCTTAACACTCTTTTTATTATCATCTTGCCATGAGTGACCATTGGGTATATATATTGGTCCCATTCTGAAATATCCATATCTCATCTAAATACATAAATTGAAATAATAAGTCTTCCTTAATTTTATTATATGCTTTTAAAAATTGTATTCTTTTAAAAGCAATATCCGGAATTTCAACTAAACCTCTTGGAGACTTTTCATACTAACGGTTTTTCTTTTGAAATAATTGTATTTAATTATATTTGTATTGAAAAACTACTCACTGGTTTTATACATTTCATATAATCAATATCTGATATAAGAGTTAACGTCGAGCTGAACCTGACTATATTTTTAATTTTTGAGATATTTCCATTTATTAATTTTTAATGCAGCTGCAATACGCTCAAATATGTTCAATAAAAATCGCAGCAAATTAACACTTAATAGTAAAAATGCTTACCTCTCTAACGAATTTTACTGACAAGAGGGGGCTTCCATTATCTCGTTCTTGTTTAAAGTAACTGATTAAAAACGCAATCTGTTCTATCTGGCTACGGAATTCTCAATAAGAGTAATAATTGGCAGTGTTTTGAAATTTATCAAAATAAGCAAAGCGTTAAAACAACATCTGCTGGTTTATAACCTCTTATTACTATTATTTTGAGGAATTTTACATAGACGTTTGCGACATTGCGACAGGCAATATGTTATAGATCTTCATGACGTATGTTCAAAACTTCTTTGGATGCACTCTAGTTTGAACTTATATCAAAAATATTATACGCAATAGAATCCGAGACAAAGAAATACCTCTGTATATTTTATACCTACATAATAGCCGCATAAATCTTTACAATTACGTAACGGTGTCTTCCGACCTAGAGGTGAAATTCTCGACTGCGATAACGGCTCGAAGAAAGTGCTTTAACCCATTTTATCGGCACGGCATAAACAGATATGGCAGTCCCAAATACTTTCGTTACGTAAATGCGAATACATTTCGGTCGGATTATTGTAATTAATACGCAGGTCAGCGAGTCTTCTCGATGATGTGTCACCGCCGTTGATCGCTTCTGTCAACGGTTGCGTGGGGGATGATCGATTCCAGCGGTGTCGTAATAATTAATTAATTTAAAAAATGCGGATATTTTGATGTTCGGTATCAGGTCCCGTGAGACGTGGGAGGTTGTTAAAGGGTGAAAGTCTTTAAGCTGTCGAAAGAAGTAATCTTCCTTAAATCATGACAACAAACAGATCTACGATTAGTTTGTTGACCTGAGTGTAAGGTTATGTTTTAATTTTTAGTTACGTTTAAATAATGTTTATAATGTTCATAATTTTTTTCATATTTTGTTACTAGAGTTTGATCCACAACTGACCGTGTGAGAAATATTGGCACATCATGATTGTGTTTGAGTCTAGTTGATAATAGCAAATGTGTACCGAAAGCGTTTGAACTCGAACGGCATATACTCTATCGTCCAAAAGATTGAAAACAATAAGATAATTAACAAAAAATAACCAAATTTTATCAAACCTTATAGTAGCATTTACTTAAAGTTAGTACAAATAAAATAAGGATTACTCTATTCGTTAAATCTTGGCCTCGTCTAAATGATTCTTTTTAATTACTTTTAACTTACATTACACAACCTTTTATTTAAATAGGTGAAAATAATTGGACCAGAAGAAGTAAAGAAGAGGCCGGCATCTTCTCAGATTGTTTAAAAAATGTCTCTAAACCGTTCCCGTTTCAGCTATATAAAGATGACGGAAATAAAATTACTAGCTCCCTAAATTCACCCTTTTAAATTGATTTACGACATAAAAAATTCACCACCAAAGCAGCTTAACCAATAATAATCAGAGAGAATAAATGTAAAAAGGCACCTGGATACGATCTAATAACCGGGAAAATATTACAGGAACTATCAGAGCAGGGTGTAAAATTACTAATATTCATATTTAATGCTCTATTATGAATTAATTATTTTCCTAGCATCTGGAAAGTAGCTCAAGTAATAATGATTCTCAAACCAGAGAAAATATCAGCAAATCTCACCTCCTACCGGACTATAAGTTTATAACCGATAATCTCATAGTTTTTTGAGAAAATGTATAAAGATGCATGGAACAATTGAACAAGTGCATAGACATGTTAACAAAATAAATATGGACTTAAATCAAAGGATATTATTCAGCTGCGTTCCTAGACATATCTCAGGCCTTTGATAAGCTATACCATACGGGTTTAAAACGGGTTTAAAACTAGGCGATGAATATACCGAATTACACGTAATATATTCAGGCGTTCCGCGAGGTAGTGTACTGGGTCCAGTATTACATCTTCTGTACACAGCTGATCTACCTACAACAAAAACAACCACTGTGGCAACATACGCAGACGACACGGCAGTCTTAGCCTCTCATGAAGATTCAGCCAGAGCATCAATTAACTTACACCTAAATCAAAAACAAATGTGACTGAAAAGATGGCGTATAAAAGCCAACGAAACAGAATCCAATCATATAACTTTTACGCTGCGTAGAAGAGCATGTCCGACAGTCTATATCAATAATTGTCAACTTCCACAAGCAGAGGATGCTAACTATCTTGGTATGCACCTAGATCGACACCTAACTTGGAAGAAGCATATACTCCCCAAACGGAAACAACTTAGGCTTAAACTCTACCAAAGTATTGGCTTATCGGGCGCAAATCCAAGTTATCATTAAATAACAACATATTATTCTATAAATCTATACTCAAACCAATTTGGTAATTTGTACTCCAATTTAATTATATATATATTATTTGATATTATTTATACATTTTGTTATCCAACTATGGGGAACCGCTAGCAAATCTAATATTTTCATCATACAACGGTTCCAAAATAAAGTGTTGCATGCCATTGTCGATGCTCCGTACTCCGTTTCAAATGAAGTGATACAATGCGATATTCCTCTAGAACCAACGACGAATGTAATTCAACGTGTTTGTGTGAAGTACTTTGAAATAGTGTCAGTGCATCGCAATGTATTCGCTAATCAGCTAAAAATGTGAAGTGACAGTGAAGTGCGTAGACTGAAACGAATAATTCGATCTGATTATTGGGCATATATAGACCTTAGAATAAGCTTTAAAATAAGACTAATTAGTTAAAATAGTATTTTATACAGGAGATCACTTAATGGAGTGATTTTCAACATGCCATGAATATATAATATAAACATAACAAATACGTATTGCCCTCTCAACAGTTTGGGGAAATAAGAGTAATTTAAAAAACAAACAAATTTTACTCATTTTTTTATTAACTGATTTAATTATTTGGAGTCCAGTGTCTTCCATTTGCTTTGTAAGCATTGTCATAACTGTAGTGAGCTCGATGAGTATCGATTTTTAACTTTTCAATAAAGTACATCCCATTTCATTACTGTCAAAATGACTTTATTCCTGTTTTGGGGTAGGGTAGCTGTAGGGTAGATAGTCATTGTATTTTTGAAAAACAAAACTTCGACCAATTAGATTCAATCCAAAATGAGTCGCATTTTTTATATGCATCATATGATTACTATATTATTACCATACATATGTATTATTATTATTATTATTATTATTATTATTATTATTATTATTATTATTATTATTATTATTATTATTATTATTATTATTATTATTATTATTATTATTATTATTATTATTATTATTATTATTATTATTATTATTATTATTATTATTATTATTATTATTATTATTATTATTATTATTATTATTATTATTATTATTATTATTATTATTATTATTATTATTATTATTATTATTATTATTATTATTATTATTATTATTATTATTATTATTATTATATTA